>NC_133136.1:69831492-74831492 GCF_048418815.1 Hemitrygon akajei | reverse complement strand
GACCGGACGAGATATACCCCAGGCTACTGTGGAAAGCGAGGGAGGAGATTGCTGAGCCTCTGGTGATGATCTTTGCATCATCAATACAGATGGGAGAAGGACCAGAGGATTGGAAGGTTGCAAACTTTGTTCCCTTGTTCAAGAAAGGGAGTAGAGATAACGCAGAAAATTATAGACCGGTGGGTCTTACTTCAGTAGTGGGCAAGTTGTTGCAGAAGACCCTGAGACGCAGGATTTATGAGCATTTGGAGGGACATAATCTGATAGTCAGCCCTTTGTCAAGGGCAGGTCATGCCTTACGAACCTGATGGAATTTTTTGAGGATGTAACAAAATACATTGATGAAGGTAGACCAGGAAATGCAGTGTATATGGATTTCAGTAAGGCATTTGATAAGGTTCCCCATGCTAGGCTCATTCAGAACGTAATGAGGCATGGGATCTAAGGAGAACTTACTTTGTGGATCCAAATTAGCTTACCCACAGAAGGCAAAGGGTGGTTGTGAATGGTTCGTATTCTGCATGGAGGACCGTGGCCAGTGGTGTTCTGCAGGGATCTGTTCTGGGACCCCTCCTTTGTGAATTTTATAAATAACCTGGATGGGTGAATAAGTTTGCTGATGACACAAAAGTTGGGAGTGTTATGGATTGTCCGGAGGGTTGTCAGAGGCTACAGCGCGACATCAATAGGATGCAGAACTGGGCTGAGAAGTGGCAGATGGAGTTCAACTCAGATAAGTGTGAAGTGGTTCATTTTAGAAAGTCAACTTTGAAGACAGAATATAATATTAACAGTAAGACTTTTGGCAGTGCAGAGGATCAGCAAGATCTTGGGGTCCATGTCCAGTCTTGACAGTGTTGTTAAGAGGCTGTATGATGTGTTGGTATTCATCAGCTGTGGGATTGAGTTCAACAGCTGTGACGTAATGTTACAGCTATATAAGACCTTAGGTAGACCCCATGTGTTCAGTTCTGGTCACCTCATTATAGGAAGGATATAGATTCTATAGACAGAGTGCATAGGAGATTTACAAGGATGTTGGCCGGATTGGAGAACATGCCTTATGAGAATAGGTTGAGTGAACTTGGCCTTTTCTTCTTGGAGCGACAGAGGATGAGAGGTAACTGGATAGAGATGTGTAAGATGATGAGAGGCATTGATCATGTGGATAGCCAGAGGCTTTTTCCCAGGGCTGAAATGATGGGGCATAGTTTTAAGGTGCTTGGAAATAGGTACAGGGGGATGTCAGAGGTATGTTTTTCACACAGAGAGTGGTGGGTGCATGGACGGCACAGCCAGCGAAGGTGGTTCTATGTTTCTATACCTGGTTTTCTGCATTAATTACTCAAACTGTGGTCTGATCTTCATCTAAGCTGCAATAATAGACAAACACAATCTTCCTAAACTAATAACACACAAACCATGGTCAATACTGAGTGCTCCATTTAAACACCAGTTTAGGTTCAAAAAAGTATGTGAACCTCTGGGGTAATGCCTTCTACAAAAGGTATTTGGAGTCAGGTGTTCCAATCAATCAGATGAGATTGGAGGTGTGTGTTGTGGTGGTGTCCTGCCCTATAAAAAAGACACACAAAGTCAGGTTACTGACAAACCCTGCTCTTCTCAAAAAAGATCTGTTTACGTGCACTATGCCTTGATCGAAACAACTTCCAGAGGACATTAGAAGAAGAATTGTAGAGACGAACGAAGCTGGAAAAGGTTACAAAATAATTTCTAAAGACCTGAGTATTCATCAGTCCACAAAAAAAATCATCTACAAATGGAGGAAACTCAGTACTGTTGCTACTCTCACTAGGAGTGGGCAACCTGCAAAGATCACACCAAAAGCACAACATGCAATGCTGAAGAAGGTGGAAAAGAATCCAAAAGTTTGCAAAACACCTGCAGAAATCTCTAGAACTTGCTAAAGTCTCTGTTACTTGTCCACTATATGAACAACACTAAACAAGCAAGGTGTTCCTAGAAGGACACCATGGAAGAAAACACTGCGTGTATGTACATATGAGTGTGTGCGTGTGCGCGTTAATACATGCATACACCATGAATGATTGGACCATAAAGAGGAGTCTTGGGGTACAAATCCACGGATCCCTGAAGGTTGCAAGAGCACCTTCATAAGCAGGAAAATAGAACAATAACCTTAATAACTACAACATACAAAAGTAGAATTATGGTACATCTCACAGATGAGGAGTTTCTGAATATGCCATGTTTGTTTTCCTTCACGCAGAGGGAACTGATTGAGGTATACAAAATGAGGAGTACAGAGAGGGCATGAAATATTTTCCATAACTGAGGTATCAAAAGCTAGGGGAAATAGATTTAGGGTAAAGAGGAGAAACATTAGAAGGAATCTGAAGAATGGTTTCACACAGGTGGTTGGAATCTGAAATGGACTTCCTGAATGTGTGGTAGAAGGAACTCTCAGCATGTGAAAAGTATCTAGATGAATGCTTGAATTGCCAAGCCACAGAAGACTACAGGGCAAGTGTTGCTAAATGGGAAATTGATGGTTGGCAAGGATAAGGTGGGCCAAAGACCATAAGACAAGGGAGCTGATGGCAAAGGGCAGAACGAGGGCATAGAAACATAGGACCTGTAACTGCAATGTAAAAATCTACAATCATTCCTTAAATGTTAATTCTAACAATATACTTAACCACACATTTTAGCAATTGGAAACTATCATATGAGAGCTTAAATCCATTATAGCTTTCACAAAGCTTCAAATGATTATTCACTGAGAGCAGTAATCCTGGTGTAATTTGATGAAGGCTCATTGACCCAAAACATTAATTAGGTTTCTACTTTCACAGATGTTGTTTGACCTGTTGAATATTTCTAGGAATTTTTTTGATTGATTTCAAAGTTCCAATACTGGCAGCACTTTGATTTTGCATTAACCTTGGCTTGTGGTTTCCTTATCCTCTTTGGAAGGGTGCAATGAAACCAACAGCAGTGATTTTTTTTTAATAGGAACTGAAGGTAGAGTTTTCTGTTTTATAAGATTCAATACAAAAAATAAGTTATTTATCTACTGCTCTATTAAAAGTTTTCCAGTTTAATAAACTTAATATTTCTGAAATATTGTGTTCCTTTTTATTTTTTGTTTCTTTCCAGGTTTAGCACTATTAACTTTATAGCAGTACTTTCCATAATATTGTGGTGTTTGGTAATGGATTATTTTTCTCTCCTTGCAACTTTAACTACCTCAATAGATCAAATGAGAAAATTGAAGTTGTGATCTACTGCTACATAAATATCCAGACTGGCAAAAAAGTTTCAACTTGGACCCAGAATATTTAAGCTAATATATTGATGAAGAGAAGTCTTTTAATTCTTCAAGTGCAGCCACAAGTCTCCATGCTTTCAGTGATTATTGCTGACAATGCACATGGCAGCAAGCTCTGCTTGAGCTAATTTATCAAGCAGATTGCATTTGCAGGTTACATTGCTAGCTTGAGTTAACTCATTATAATGAAACAATTCAGGATCTTCTTCACATTTCTGGTAGTAATAGGGTGGTTTATTCTGGCAAATAAAACACTCTATTTCATCACTATCTGTTTTGAAAGATCACATACATGTGATTAATATGAAGGAAACTTCAAGAACTTCAACAAACCAAAGGCTTCAAGAATGCTGATGTCAGTGACTTAGTTAACAAACGAAATTAACTTTTAACACTATAAATCAGTGGGTTGTTTTGTTATGTCTTCCCTTTGACTGGGAAGGGGACACCACTTTCACCCTCTACTAGAGAGAGAGGAGCCTACAGCATGTCGAAATAGTTTTTGTGAATAACTAGTAATTAGTGGATGATTAGTTTTTGTTGTACTGCAGATCATGGTCTTTACTGGGAATTTGTTATTGCATGCTCAGTGGCTGGAGGGTACTGGTGCTTTTTTACGGAAGTGGGTGGAGGGTACTGATGTTTTTTTACGGAAGTGGGTGGAGGGTACTGATGCTTTTTTACGGAAGTGGGTGGAGGGTACTGATGCTTTTTAACGGAAGTGGGTGGAGGATACTGATGCTTTTTTTACGGAAGTGGGTGGAGGGTACTGATGCTTTTTTTACGTAAGTGGGTGGAGGGAACTGATGCTTTTTTACAGAAGTGGGCGGAGGATACTGGAGTTTTTTTACGGAAGTGGGTGGAGGATACTGATGCTTTTTTATGGAAGTGGGTGGAGGGTACTGGTGCTTTTTTACGGAAGTGGGTGGAGGGTACTGGTGCTTTTTTACGGAAGTGGGTGGAGGATACTGATGCTTTTTTACAGAAGTGGGCGGAGGATACTGGAGTTTTTTTACGGAAGTGGGTGGAGGATACTGATGCTTTTTTATGGAAGTGGGTGGAGGGTACTGGTGCTTTTTTACGGAAGTGGGTGGAGGGTACTGGTGCTTTTTTTACAGAAGTGGGTGGAGGGTACTGGAGCTTTTTTTACGGACGTGGGTGGAGGGTACTGGAGTTTTTTTTACGGAAGTGGGTGGAGGGCACTGGAGTTTTTTACGGAAGTGGGTGGAGGGTACTGATGCTTTTTTACGGAAGTGGGTGGAGGATACTGATGCTTTTTTACGGAAGTGGGTGGAGGATACTAGTGCTTTTTTACGGAAGTGGGTGGAGGATACTGATGCTTTTTTGCGGAAGTGGGTGGAGGATACTAGTGCTTTTTTACGGAAGTGGGTGGAGGGTACTGGTGCTTTTTTTACGGAAGTGGGTGGAGGGTACTGGAGCTTTTTTACGGAAGTGGGTGGAGGGTACTGGAGCTTTTTTACGGAAGTGGGTGGAGGGTACTGGAGCTTTTTTTACAGAAGTGGGTGGAGGGTACTGGAGCTTTTTTACGGAAGTGGGTGGAGGGTACTGGAGCTTTTTTACGGAAGTGGGTGGAGGGTACTGGTGCTTTTTTACGGAAGTGGGTGGAGGGTACTGGTGCTTTTTTTACGGAAGTGGGTGGAGGGTACTGGAGCTTTTTTTACGGACGTGGGTGGAGGGTACTGGAGCTTTTTTTACGGACGTGGGTGGAGGGTACTGGAGTTTTTTTTACGGAAGTGGGTGGAGGATACTGATGCTTTTTTACGGAAGTGGGTGGAGGATACTGATGCTTTTTTACGGAAGTGGGTGGAGGATACTAGTGCTTTTTTACGGAAGTGGGTGGAGGGTACTGGTGCTTTTTTTACGGAAGTGGGTGGAGGGTACTGATGCTTTTTTACGGAAGTGGGTGGAGGGTACTGATGCTTTTTTACGGAAGTGGGTGGAGGGTACTGGTGCTTTTTTACGGAAGTGGGTGGAGGGTACTGGTGCTTTTTTTACGGAAGTGGGTGGAGGGTACTGGAGCTTTTTTTACGGACGTGGGTGGAGGGTACTGGAGTTTTTTTTACGGAAGTGGGTGGAGGGCACTGGAGTTTTTTACGGAAATGGGTGGAGGGTACTGATGCTTTTTTACGGAAGTGGGTGGAGGATACTGATGCTTTTTTACGGAAGTGGGTGGAGGATACTAGTGCTTTTTTACGGAAGTGGGTGGAGGATACTGATGCTTTTTTGCGGAAGTGGGTGGAGGATACTAGTGCTTTTTTACGGAAGTGGGTGGAGGGTACTGGTGCTTTTTTTACGGAAGTGGGTGGAGGGTACTGGAGCTTTTTTACGGAAGTGGGTGGAGGGTACTGGAGCTTTTTTACGGAAGTGGGTGGAGGGTACTGGAGCTTTTTTTACAGAAGTGGGTGGAGGGTACTGGAGCTTTTTTACGGAAGTGGGTGGAGGGTACTGGAGCTTTTTTACGGAAGTGGGTGGAGGGTACTGGTGCTTTTTTACGGAAGTGGGTGGAGGGTACTGGTGCTTTTTTTACGGAAGTGGGTGGAGGGTACTGGAGCTTTTTTTACGGACGTGGGTGGAGGGTACTGGAGTTTTTTTTACGGAAGTGGGTGGAGGGCACTGGAGTTTTTTACGGAAGTGGGTGGAGGGTACTGATGCTTTTTTACGGAAGTGGGTGGAGGATACTGATGCTTTTTTACGGAAGTGGGTGGAGGATACTAGTGCTTTTTTACGGAAGTGGGTGGAGGATACTGATGCTTTTTTACGGAAGTGGGTGGAGGATACTGATGCTTTTTTACGGAAGTGGGTGGAGGATACTAGTGCTTTTTTACGGAAGTGGGTGGAGGATACTGATGCTTTTTTACGGAAGTGGGTGGAGGATACTAGTGCTTTTTTACGGAAGTGGGTGGAGGGTACTGGTGCTTTTTTTACGGAAGTGGGTGGAGGGTACTGATGCTTTTTTACGGAAGTGGGTGGAGGGTACTGATGCTTTTTTACGGAAGTGGGTGGAGGGTACTGATGCTTTTTTACGGAAATGGGTGGAGGGTACTGATGCTTTTTTACGGAAGTGGGTGGAGGATACTGATGCTTTTTTACGGAAGTGGGTGGAGGGTACTGGTGCTTTTTTACGGAAGTGGGTGGAGGGTACTGGAGCTTTTTTACGGAAGTGGGTGGAGGGTACTGGAGCTTTTTTACGGAAGTGGGTGGAGGGTACTGGAGCTTTTTTTACGGAAGTGGGTGGAGGGTACTGGAGCTTTTTTTACGGAAGTGGGTGGAGGGTACTGGAGCTTTTTTACGGAAGTGGGTGGAGGGTACTGGAGCTTTTTTACGGAAGTGGGTGGAGGGTACTGGAGCTTTTTTACGGAAGTGGGTGGAGGGTACTGGAGCTTTTTTACGGAAGTGGGTGGAGGGTACTGGAGCTTTTTTACGGAAGTGGGTGGAGGGTACTGGAGCTTTTTTTACGGAAGTGGGTGGAGGGTACTGGAGCTTTTTTACGGAAGTGGGTGGAGGGTACTGGTGCTTTTTTACGGAAGTGGATGGAGGGTACTGGAGTTTTTTTACGGAAGTGGGTGGAGGGCACTGGAGTTTTTTTTACGGAAGTGGTTGGAGGGCACTGGAGTTTTTTACGGAAGTGGGTGGAGGGTACTGATGCTTTTTTACGGAAGTGGGTGGAGGGTACTGATGCTTTTTTACGGAAGTGGGTGGAGGGTACTGATGCTTTTTTACGGAAGTGGGTGGAGGGTACTGATGCTTTTTTACGGAAGTGGGTGGAGGGTACTGATGCTTTTTTACGGAAGTGGGTGGAGGGTACTGATGCTTTTTTACGGAAGTAGGTGGAGGATACTGATGCTTTTTTACGGAAGTGGGTGGAGGGTACTGGTGCTTTTTTACGGAAGTGGGTGGAGGGTACTGGAGCTTTTTTACGGAAGTGGGTGGAGGGTACTGGAGCTTTTTTTACGGAAGTGGGTGGAGGGTACTGGTGCTTTTTTACGGAAGTGGGTGGAGGGTACTGGTGCTTTTTTACGGAAGTGGGTGGAGGGTACTGGTGCTTTTTTACGGAAGTGGGTGGAGGGTACTGGAGTTTTTTTTACGGAAGTGGGTGGAGGGCACTGGAGTTTTTTTACGGAAGTGGTTGGAGGGTACTGATGCTTTTTTACGGAAGTGGGTGGAGGATACTGATGCTTTTTTACGGAAGTGGGTGGAGGGTACTGGTGCTTTTTTACGGAAGTGGGTGGAGGGCACTGGAGTTTTTTTACGGAAGTGGGTGGAGGGTACTGGAGCTTTTTTTACGGAAGTGGGTGGAGGGAACTGATGCTTTTTTACGGAAGTGGGTGGAGGATACTGATGCTTTTTTACGGAAGTGGGTGGAGGATACTGATGCTTTTTTACGGAAGTGGGTGGAGGATACTGATGCTTTTTTACGGAAGTGGGTGGAGGATACTGGAGTTTTTTTACGGAAGTGGGTGGAGGATACTGATGCTTTTTTACGGAAGTGGGTGGAGGATACTGATGCTTTTTTACGGACGTGGGTGGAGGATACTGGTGCTTTTTTACGAAAGTGGGTGGAGGGTTCTGGAGCTTTTTTTACGGACGTGGGTGGAGGATACTGGTGCTTTTTTACGGACGTGGGTGGAGGATACTGATGCTTTTTTTACGGAAGTGGGTGGAGGATACTGATGCTTTTTTTACGGAAGTGGGTGGAGGGTACTGGTACTTTTTTACGGAAGTGGGTGGAGGGTACTGGTGCTTTTTTAAACAAGTGGGTGGAGGGTACTGGTGCTTTTTTACGGAAGTGGGTGGAGGGTACTGGTGCTTTTTTAAACAAGTGGGTGGAGGGTACTGGTGCTTTTTTACGGAAGTGGGTGGAGGGTACTGGTGCTTTTTTACGGAAGTGGGTGGAGGGTACTGGTGCTTTTTTACGGAAGTGGGTGGAGGGTACTGGTGCTTTTTTACGGAAGTGGGTGGAGGGTACTGGTGCTTTTTTACGGAAGTGGGTGGAGGGTACTGGAGCTTTTTTACGGAAGTGGGTGGAGGGTACTGGTGCTTTTTTACGGAAGTGGGTGGAGGATACTAGTGCTTTTTTACGGAAGTGGGTGGAGGATACTGATGAGTGAGAGTCACTCACTCTTTGGAGTATTCTTCTGTTTTTGTGGATGTCTGTGAAGAACAAGAACTGCAGGATGTATATTGCATATATTTCTCTGCACTTAAATGGAACTACTGAACTATTAAGAAAAAAAACAATACTTCTCTTTGGTCTTATGGGTTAGACTTGTAAATGATTACAATTTACTTGTTTTTTTCTCTGATGCTTTTCATTGTCCTTGGTTAGAAGTCTTAGTATTGAAAATTAGTAGAATTTTTTTTGGCTCCCCATTATCTGGCAGATGAACTCAGTGAACTAGCCAACGTCATATATCAGTGAAAGATCAGCGGCAATTAAAAAAACAAGTTCAGGCATAAAACGAGAAAAATCTGAACACAAAGACAATCAAATATAATGAAATAATTCATCTTATTTGTTGATCTGTTATAATTCAAGTGTGGAACTTTGGACTGTACCTGGAGAAGTGTTGAAATATGAGTGAACTTCCGGGCCATCCGAGTAACCTCAGGCAAGCAATCTGACAGTAAGGTGGTATCTAACTGTATAAACAAAAGATAAGACCTTTTATTATAAAGCTAACATTTTGTTTCAATATTACTACTCCTACTATGGTGTTGGCAAAAAAATTCCAACTTATTGCAAGCTCAAACAGATTAGTGAATTTATACTCAAAACAACAAGGTCAAGGGGCATTATTTAAAACTCATTTGTCAAACCATTAGGACTTATTTGCAAACAGAAAATCTGCAGATGCTGGAAATCCAAGCAACACACACAAAATACTGGAGGAACTTAGCAGGCCAGGCAACATCTATGGAAAAAAGCACAGTTGATATTTCTGGCCAAAACCCTTCAGCAGGACTTACTTGCAACATTTGTTACATTAACCATACAACACTAAACCAAGATTATACAAGAAAATACATTTTTTGACCCAAGTTCAGGAAATCCTACCTGAAAATAGCTGATAATTGGCTCTGGTTCTTTGGATAGCTGAACCTCTGTTATTACAGACAATGATTTTAAATCACTGGATAAGCAAAGTCCCAAACATCGGCCTGCAATCTGTAGGAGAAAATCAAAACCATGTTTAAGTGTAACACTATTACATTTCACTATTCATAACTAAAGATGCAAAGCCTTCTCTCCAAAATCATGAAAAATATTAAGGCCATTTTTAACTAATTCAAATCTCATTAGCTGCATGCTCACCAGACTCCATAATTTCTTGCCCATGAAACTTCTTATCTCAAACACAGGGACATGATCCTGCGTGTCAACATCTCAGCAGATCTATCCTGGGCTCAACATGCTGATACAAAGAAGGCACAACAGCAGGAGCTTGAGGAGAATTAGTATGTCACCAAAGACTCGCAAATTTCCACAGTGTACTGTGGAGAGCATTCTAAGTGGTTGCACCATCATCTGTTACAGAGGGGCACTGCACAGGATTCGAAAAAGTGGCAGAAAGTTGTAAACTCAGTCATGGGTACTGGCCTCTCCAGCATCTAGGACACTTCAAAAGGCAATGCCTCAAAAAGGTAGCATCTATCATTGTGAACACCATCACCCAGGACATGCCGAATTCTCAGCGCTACCATCAAGGAGGAGATACAGGAGTATGAAGGCAAATACTCAACATTTCAGGAAGAGCTTCTTCCCCTCCAACATCAGATTTCTGAATGGACAAAGAACCCATGAACACTTCTTCAGTGTTTTTTCCCTCTCATTTTGCACTACTTACTTAATTTTTTATATATACTCACTATAATTTATTGTATTTATTATTATGAATTGCAATGTACTGCTGCAGCAAAACAACAAATTTCATGACATATGGCAATGATATTAATCCTGATTCTGATACATTCCACTAAGAGTGGTCTTGGTATACTCAATTCAAACGAAATAAGATCAAAAGCATTTAAAATAAATCAGTAGGTAAAATGGATGAGTTTCCTGTACATAGCACTGATTTTCTCCTTGTGGTTTGATGCCCTGTCTATCCTTCTGATCCTGGTCGCTTTGGTCTCACTGCACATTGATGTAGCTGTCAAACATCTTTACAAAATCCTACTGAAGCAAATCTGACAAGTGCTGCTTTATGATGCTTCAGAAAATAATCTATGGCTGTTTGCGTCTCATTGTACTGCCATACAGTACTTATAGCTATTTGAATTAGAATAAAGTTATATTTTGGAAATACCCTTTGTCATCTAGAAGCCAATTGGTTTTTATGTCTGAATACTGAAAGAAAAATTTGATGACATGCTTCTCAATGATACATGAGGATGAGTGACCAAAAGCTTTCTGAGTGAAGTAGATTTTAAAGAGCATCTTAAAGCAAGTAACAGATAGACACTACAAAGTGTAGGGTTACAGCAGCTGAAGGCTCAGCTACTTAGGATGGAATGATTTAATTCAGTAATAAACAAAACCTAGAATTAAATGAGCACAAATACTTTGGAGAACTTCATGCTAAAGGGGTTGATAGAAGGGTGGGCCATGTGAAGATTTAAAAACAAGAATGAGAATTTTAAATCCTTAACTAATACAGGTGCATATCAGCAGGTACAAGTGATGGCTAAACAGAACATAGCACGAGCTAGGATACAGACAGCAGATAGACTGAGTTTTGCAAAGGAGAAAGATAAGCCAGCAGTGCATTAGAATAGTCAGGGTAACTGAGGGATCAGTTAGATACCTAGTAGATACATTAGATGCAAAATTGGGGTACAGCAATGTGAAATTACATCTTGTTAAAGCACAGATGAAGGGAAGAACTTAAAAGTTGCCAGTAGTGATGGTGGTAAAAAAAAAAGAAAATCAGGATATTCAGCAATTATTGCAAAAAAAGGTGCTAAATTAATATTGAAATTTGCTAAAAGTCATATTATTTTTATCATCATCACCTAATAAAAACTAAGATGCCACGTGGCTCTTTTTTGTCGTTCATGCCTAGGAACTGCTTAAACTTCTGGGCAAAAAACACGGTTGGAAGAAGCCACGGTTCATTAACATGGCAGATTGTCTGTGCTTAATTATACACAGTGAGCGCCTTCATTTGCCTTCTCACCTCATTTTTTCTTGATTTGAGAAGGGGTACAGATTTTGAGAAGCAATTACAAAATTACAAAACTATATTTTAAAAGATAGAGAAGATAATAGACAATTTGTGCAGCATTACAGAAACACTGTTGATATTTCAGGTTCAAAACCCTTCACCAGAAATTCTGAAAAAGAATCTTCAACCTGAAATATCAACTCTGTTTCTCTTTCCTGAGCTGACCTATTCAGTGTTTCTGTGAATTTTCCTTTTTGTTTGTGATTTCCAGCATCTGTAGTTATTTTCTGATTTCCAATTTTCAAGTCATTTCTTTCCTGTGCAAAATGTGTAGGACAGTGATTAAAGCTGGATGTTTTATAGCCACTGAAAGGACTCCATCAGAAGCTTCTTAATAGAGTGTTATGCCTAATGTATTTGAAGAATTTTCATAATTCAAATGCAACATATTCTAAAATAATAACAACACTCTAATCTGTTCTGGTGTTGTGGTTTGCACCTGACCACCAGGAAGTATTCAGAATCAGAATTTAGTTCTATTTTTATATAATTATTTAAGTATAAAAACTGTCATACTTGTGTTACAGTTGCAATCTTGTACATTCCATATGCATATAATTCAATGAAACCAGAATCTCCCCCTAGAACAAGGGTACTTAACCTGATGAGAGAAAAAAAACAAACTTAAATATTTAAAAATCATATTTAGACAAAGCATAAATTTCATATTTCATAATCAAGTGTGATCTTCCACACTTGCAGAGGAATCAAACTATTTTCAATTTTTTAATGAAATGTGAGAGTCCCTGAAGATCAATTCTGCTAATTTACGAAGGCCCTTGGCTGTTTAGATAACCAGCACTCTCTGTCATTTTCCAAGTTGCCTATTTGAAAAGGTTAATTCACATTGCATGTGATGAAATCTTGCACACATTGCGTGTTCACTGCTTTGATCTGCATCTTGAAACTCTGATTTATTACTTTCAGCATGGGTACCACCAACAAGGTATTACTTGGCATCTTAGATGAGAAACATGACTACTAGGAGTAGGTAATCCTTATATTCACAGTTCTACAGCTGTACATATGAAAAGGCAGAAGCAGAGGGATGCACATAATTGTCTTTAACTTCCACCATCTCCAACAGGATCCCATCACCAAGCACATCTCTTCAACTCCCCCGTCCCCCCCACCGCACCGACAACTTTCCATTTTCCGCAGGGGTCGCTCCTTACACAACTCCCTTGTCCACTCATCCATCTCCACTGATATCCCTCTTGGTACTTATCCTTGCAAGAGGAAAAAGTGTCATACCTGTCCCTCTATCTCCTCCCTCACTACGTGAGGCGACACTTCACCTGTGAGTCTGTTGGAGTTATCTATTGTATCAAGTGCTCCAGGTGTGCCCCGACGTAGATTGGGAGACCACTTCAATGAGCAACTACACTCCATCTGCCAGAAAAATCGGGATCTCCAGGTAGCCACTTATTCAATTTTACTTCCTATTCCCATTCCAACACGTCAGTCCATGGCCTGCTCTACTGCCGCGATGAGGCCACAGTCAAGTTGGAGGAGCATCACCTTATATTCCATTTACGTGGCCTCCAGCCTGATGGCACGAACATCGATTTCACGAACTTCCGGCAATTGCCCCGCCTCTTTCACCACTCCCATTACCCTCTTTCACCTTACCTCCTTATCTGCCCATCACTTCCTTTTGGTGCTCCTCCTCCTTCTCTTTCTTCCTAGGTCTTCTACCCTCTCCTATCAGATTCCCCTTCCTTTAGCCTTTTATCTCTTTCACCAATCAATTTCCTGGCTCTTTACTTCACCCCTCCCACTCTGCCAGTTTCATGCATCACCTACCACCTTGTACTTCTTCCTCCCCTTCCCCCACCTTCTTACTCTGACCTCATTGTTTTTATTTCCAGTCCTGATGAAAGACCTCGGCCTGAAAAGTCAACTGTTCCAGCATCTGCAGATTTTCTTGTACTTGTGACTTCACAATTCAAGATTGTTTAATGTCAATTCCAGTACACAAGTGTAAAGGAGAATGAAATATCTGTTACTCCAGATCCGATGCAGCACAAAAGCACACAATAAAGAAGGCAAAATAATAAAAAGGCTCACCATAAATCTAAACACATAAGGTAGCTTGTATACATAGATTGATTGTACAGCAGTGTCTGTACATAAGGTGACTCAGACAGGAAATGATAAAGTAGAGGGTGTAGAGGGGTGGGTTAGTGGTTGGAGGTGTTGATTAGCCTTACTGCTTGGGGAAAATAACTGTTTTTGAGTCTTGTGGTCCTGGCTTGGATGTTATAGCCTCCTCCCTGGGAGTGGGGCAAATAGTCCATGAGCAAAGTAGGTGGGATTCTTCATGATGTTGCTGGCCTTTTTCCAGCACCATTCTATACACGTGTCCTTGATAGCGGGTTAGCTGATGTCAGTGATTTCTTGGGCAGTTTTGACTACACATTGTAGAGCCTTTTTATCCACCACAGTGCAGTTTCTATGCCATGCAGTGATGCAGCATGCTAGGATGCTCTCTACTGCTCATCTGCAGAAGGATGTAAGTATTGATGTGCATTGAATCAGGTCTTACATCAAATTTGCTCTCAATGAAGCCCATAAGAGAAAGCAGATGCTTAGATATGCAATTCTAACCAAATAGCCACAGGTTTTAGGCACCATCACTGAGAATGAAAACACTCATCATTGCCCAGGAAGGTTCAGCAACTTCTTGGTCTTCCACTCTAGAAACATGTAGGTCGGATGCCACTGATTCCAGAGATATCATAATTCTTCCATTATACAATTGGCCAAGTTGTAAATTATCTTCAAATATAAAGAAGCAGTTATTGGATGGCTCCTTAGAAACAAATAATTAATTTGTCTAAAGCATGTTTTGTGACACTCACAGAACCCCAAAGAGTATGGCATGGAACTTATGATCACCTTGTTGCCATTAGATGAGTTACTGAACAAATTACTGATGTGCTGAAATGAACTTTAGACACCTGCAAAGTTCTGTGAGTGCCCATCAAAATGCATTGACCAGGATCTCCAGAGTGGTTATGGTGAGCTGGTTACTTAAAAACATTGCACAATAGTGAGGATTGATGCAGCAGGAACAACAGGATCAGAACGTCCTCAAGTGATTCTGTGATACTACTGGCCAACATGTCGGCTTTGCAACCCTTGAAGACTATGGCAAAGGCTGCTTCATCTGTAGCTTCAGGGTTTGACTTGTCGATTGAAAGACTGGAAAGCATGTAATAGTGTGATAGAGTGGATGAAGGAGAAAGGAGGCAGCAGTTAATGGGAAGTGGAATCGCTTCCATTTCTCCCTTTGAGTAAAACTGCAACATTTATAACCCAACCCCATTCATAATTTACCCTCTGATGTCTGGTGATAATCTTCTAGAGCTGGAGGATATTTTCCTAAGAGATTAATGCCCAAAAAGTAGTCTCTAAGTGAAATTAAAAAGCAAAACATGACAGGCAGCATCTGAAGAAAGAGAAACAGTTAATATCGTGTAACATTTCAGGTTGAAGATTTTTGTCATATCCTTTTTCTTGGGACACCTGACAAAATACCCAATGCTCTCATTTATTGCAATAGAGGTAACTGCTTCTGAATTACAGCATCTTCATCAAACCAGCAAAACCTTGAGCATGAGGCTCTTGACAGATCTTTCAGTTTGATGTAGCATTGTTGGTCTAAAGCATTAATTCCATATCTCTTTCCACAATTGCTGCCAGTCTCCCTGGCCATTTCTACCACTTCGTTTTTTTGTTTGGATTTTTAATTCTTCAGTTTAAAAAAATTTTCATAAGGTTTCATCTGCACTATTCATGGTTGCCGTCAGTGTGCAAGCTTTTAATGAGTTCCCATGTTACTGGCAGTTTTGATGATTAATGCAAATATTGACACTTTGCTCCGACAAAGACATCATTACAAATGCATGCGATCTGCAGTAGCTATACAAGCAACTTTTCCACACACCACTTGCTTCTCTGCAAATGACCAGTTTTGGCTGGGATACCAATAGCTAAGAATATTGGATGTACTGTACAGTGTTCCAGCTAAAATTATAGGTTTCCATTTCATTAACTACTTCCAAGTTACAGCATCAACACTGAGCCAAAGAAAACACCAAGCCTCAGACTCTTCACCTATCTTTGGTCCCCATCATCTGGATGAGGAGAAAGAGGGAGGGGCAGATCAGCCAGTATGAACTACTGAGAAGAGTGGTTCTAACGAATAAAATTAAGGAAATTTGCATCTTAAGAATACATAATTTCTGAGAACTACATTTTGTTGATATGTGCTCAACAATGAAATACTTTTGCATATGATCATATTCTTTTTACCTGTCAACCTCCACATATTAATCAATAAAATCTAATAAAAAGAGTGGGGGGGAAATACCTTTTGTCACCCAAAAGCTTTGTTACTTCCTCTGATTTTTCTTCACTAAACAGAGAGAGAAAATGTTTCTTAGTACTCAGAAAAACAACTTAAGCTAGCTTTCAAAACTATAGATTTCATACATTGGGACATACCTGAATATCTTTGCTGAGGTACTGTAACTTGTTAAGATAAAAAGTACATGGGCATTAGAAAAGAAGTACATTAAATGCAGCATTGCCAACTCTTAAAATAATTTTACAACTACAATCTTTAAATAATAAACGTGTATGCCAGTATTTAAATAAAGTGTTCATTTAAATTCTATCCAATTGTAGATTAGGAAACTACCATTTCCCAATCCAAGTTCCATATTTTATTATTGGATTTCAACTTTAAAAAAAGTTTTATACTTCCAATCTGAAAAGAACTTTCATACCTTCGTAGTATTATCATTTAGTAACCTTGAAGAAAGACAAATCATATATGATAAACTCTGTTCGACAGTGGCTGAAAGTATTGTTCACATTGCGTATCTGAGTTTTCAAAAAGTCTCATTTGATGGTTCTGGT
Source organism: Hemitrygon akajei (assembly GCF_048418815.1). Lineage (NCBI taxonomy): Eukaryota > Metazoa > Chordata > Chondrichthyes > Myliobatiformes > Dasyatidae > Hemitrygon > Hemitrygon akajei. The sequence goes on along the minus strand of NC_133136.1, from coordinate 74,815,004 downwards.
TTGCAAGCAAAATTAATACCCCAGGACAAAAAAGAAGGCAGGGGAAACACACAGAAAATTTGTTAAGCAGCAGAATGCAGACAGGTGATTTTTCTTCTCAATGTTGGGAAATATATATGAGAGTTCCCCAGTGGTGCTATTCTGACCCATTTTCTCTTTCAAAGTTTACACATTATGATAAATATAAAAACATATGAAAATAAGTAGACGACTGGTAAAATATGCTGGGGTTGCAAAGTGGATGCCTTCAACAGAATGGATCCTTGTGGTACCTCAGCAAGTGAACAAATCTGGTCTTATATCTCTTGCCTGCATTTATTATTTTAGACCTAATTTTAATTACATATAAACGGAAATTTTCTTGTATACTCAAATCAGTAAAAGCTGTTTTTCACTTGGCTGAAAGTCATAACTTATAATAGGCGCATAATTGAATATTTAAAATCTAGAACTGTAGTAACTGAGTGAAACATATTGGAATTCCACTAAGAACATACTATAAAGGTTTTCTTCATGAGATAAACATGATTTAATTGTGAATTTACTTATGTTTTACATGAAACCTGTTAAAGCATTTCAATTTTATCAGTTGTTACTCAACTAAATAATAATGAAATAGCAGACCTACCCCAGCACACAACTTTGCCTAACTGTTCATGCATTAGCAAGGTGATGCCATCTCATTGACTTAACTGTGGTTTAAACATTTGTCATTAAATTCACCTCTTTGGTAGTGCAGGTAACTTGGGCAGGAATAGGCTTCCCTCTTCATCTACTAAACTGATTGAAGAAGTGGCACTAGAAAGGAGGGTTATAATTAGTAAATTTTAACTGATAACCAGAAATAGTTGCATGCTCAACAAATTCATCAACTTATCACTGGGGATTTTAGGTCTTATTTTTGTTTTACCAATGTTTTATTTTACTTCACACTGCATATCTGCCCAAAGGACCAAAAACTTTTGACACATGGAATATTGCTGCACTGAAAACATAAAAGGGTACATACACCATCACCACATATCTTGGTAATTAATGGTCAAGCATGTCACCACTGAGCAGCAGTTTTCTAAATATTTTATGTAGAAACTCATTCATACAAAAATATAAGTCTAACATCATAGTATACAATGCACAGAAAATTGCTCCCAACACAGCCCTACTTACTTTCTTCTTCTGCATTATAGAACTCTGAGATAATTTAAAGTAATGGGAATTTGAAGTAAAGAAAGTCAGTGAAATGCAAGGGCAAATATCAATAAACTAAATGGCATTTTCTTTATTCTGATATTTATTTTAGCACATCTAATAACAGAAATATAAATTCAACAAAACGATTAAGTGAATACTTTCAGGATATGGTGTTATCCATAATCAAACAGTGATGCACATTTAAAAAGATTTCTGAGAGTATAAAAATACTTTTTGGGAAAGGAAAGGCAAATCCTGCTGGAATAATAATGATGTGCCATGAAACACTAATTAATCAAGAAAATTCAAACAGCTTGTGAGTCAAGAAATATGAAGTACAGATTGCAAGAATCTACTGGCCAGTTAATAATGTTCCATTTTTGTGTGAGTGGCAATTCTCTCGCATTTACCTTATTATGTCTAAGAATTTATCCATTATTCTCACATAGAGAATATGGACTGTTAATTAGGAACTTGATTTTGGCAATGTGATAGCTATAAACAAAAAAACTATATAACCAGAAAAGAAATGACTTAAACTACTCAGTCAGAGTAGTTCACGTACAAGATAAATTTGTCAACTTTCAAAATGTTAAAATGTCGATATGTTAAAAAAAATCCTCACCTCTTTTCCCCAATTAATTTGCTTTTCCTGATCCTGATTTGACTTTAGTTAATTCCCCCTTCTCTGTCATTCATTCCTGTCTATTTCTCGTTCCTTCATTTACTTTTAAATTGGTAATTTATTTAAAGACACACTGCAAGTAGTTCACCAAAGTGAAATGACAAGCTAAAATCAAAAGTATCAGTATCCCAGTGCAGTTAAGGGAATTACAGAAGCACGAGAGAAGAGCTTGCCAAAGTTAAATGGAAAGAGACACTATCAGGGATGTTGGCAGAGCAGGAAAGGCTGGAATTTCTTGGATCAATTCAGAATATTTAGGATTGATACAGGTCGACCTTCTATAATCCGGCATCATTGGGGCCTGAGGAGTGCCGGATTAGTGAAAATACCGAATTAGAGAAGGATCACATTAAGCATAATCAGTGCCGGATTATCGAAGGAACCGGATTACAGGTAATTGGACTAGTGAAGGTCAACTGTACATCTCACAGATGAAGGAATATTCTAAAAGGGAGGGTGAGGCAACTGCCTGACAAGGGATGCCAAAGACAAAATTTAGTAAAAATCTGTTGTAAATTAGGGGATTGGGAAACTTTTAGAAACCAACAGAAGGAAACTAAAAAAATGCAATAAGGACAGAAAGATGAAAGAAGAAGGTAAGCTAACCAATAATATAGAAGATGATATCACAAGTTTTTTCAGATATTTAAAGAGTAAAACAGAGGTGAGAGTGCACATTGGATGCCGGTAAATGACATTGAAGAAATTGTAAAGGGGGACAAATAAATGGTGTATGAACTGAAGAAATAATTTGTATCTGTCTTCACTGTGGAAGATACCAGCAGTATGCCAGAAATTTGAGTGTCAGGGGGCAGAAGTGAGTGTATTTGTTATTATTAAGGAGAAGATGCCTGGGAAGCTGAAAGATCTGAAGGTAGATAAGCCACCTGGACCAGATGGACTACATCCCAAGGTTCTTAAAGAAGTAAATAAAGAGATTATGGAGGCATTAATTGTGATACCTCAAAAATCACTAGATTCTGGAATGTTTCAGGAGGACTGAAAAATTATATATGTCACTCCACTCTTTAAAAAGGGAGAAAGGCAGAAGAAAAGAAATTATCTGCCATTTAGCCTAACTTCAGAGGATGGGAAGATGTTGGAATCCATTATTAAGGATGAGGTTTCGAGGTACTTAAAGGCACATAATAAAACAGGCCAAATTCGGCCAGGTTTCCTTCAAGAGAAATCTTGCTTGACAAACCTGTCGGAACTCCTTGAGGAAGTAACAGGCAGGATAGACAAAGGAGAGTTAGTGGATTATCATTTATGTGGACTTTCAGAAAGCACATGAAGCTACAAATCAAGATAAGAGTTAATGGTATTACAGGAAGTATACTAGCATGGATTGAAGATTGGCTGACAGGCAGGAGGCAAAGAGTGGGAACAAAAGCAGCCTTTTCTGGTTTGCTGCTAGTGACTAGTGGTGTTCTGCAAGCATTGGTTTTAGGGCCGCTTCTTTTCACATTATATGCCAATGATTGGAATGGCTTCGTGACCAAGCTTACAGTAGAAAGATAGACAGGTTGTGTTGAGGAAGGAGGAAGTCTTCAGAAGAAGACTGATTGGGAAAACAAGTGGCAGACAGAATATACTGCAGGGAAATCTACGGTCATGCACTTTGGTAGAAGGAATAAAGGCATAGACTTGGGTGTCCTCGTGCAGAATTCCCTAACAGTAAACTTGCAGGCTGAGTCAGTGGCAAAGAAGGCAAATGCAATATTAACATTCATTTTGAAAAGGCTAGAATATAAAAGCAAGTTTGTGATACTGAACAATACCCACAAATACTGGACGAATTCAGCAGATTAGGCAGCATCTATGGAAAAGAGTAAGCAGTCAATGTGGAAAAAAAGATGAGAAATTAGAGCAAGAAGTACAAGGTGGTAGATGATAGGTGGAATTGGAAGAGAGGGAGGAGTGAAGTAAAGAGCTGGGAAGCTGATAGGCAAAAGGGATAAAAGGCGGGAGAAGGGGAATCTGATAGGACATGACCATGGAAGAGAGAAGGGGAGGAGCATAGAGGAAGGTGATGGGCAGGTAAGGAGATGAGGTGAGAGGGGTAAATGGGAATGGAAATGGTGAAAGGGGAGGGGGCGATTACCAGAAGTTTGAGAAATTGATGTTCATGCCATCAGATTGGACCAAGTGCCATACCTGCCCCAACACCTTCTCCCACACTACCATTCAGGGCCCCAAACAGTCTATTGAGTTGAGGCAACACTTCACCTGAGAGTCTGTTAGGATCATAGGAGACCACTTTGCTAAGCACCTATGCTTTGCCTACCAGAAAAAAAACGGGGTCTCCCGGTGGCCAGCCACTTCAATTCTACTTCCCATTCCAACATATCAGTCCATGGCCTCCTCTACTGCCGTAATGAGGCCACACTCAGGTTGGAGGAGCAACGCCTTATATTCTGTCTGGGTAACCTCCAACCTGATGGCATGAACATTGATTTCTCGTACATCTGGTAATTTCCCTTTGCCCTTCACTAATCCTATTCCTGTTTCCTTCCCTCATCTCCCAACCTGCCCATCACCTCCGTCTGATGCTTCTCTCCTTTCCCTTTCATGATTATCTAGCCTCTCCTGTCAGGTTCCCCCTTCTCCAGCCCTCTATCTCTTTCCAGCTTTTTATTTCATCCCTCCCCCTCTCTGTTTCATCTATCACCTAACACCTCGTACTTCCTCCCTCCCCCCACCTTCTCATCAGTTTTTCCAGTCCTGATGAAGGGTCTCAGCTCAAAATGTCAACTGTTTACTCTTTTCCATAGATGTGGCCTGGCCTACTGAGATCCTCCAGTACTTTCTGCGTCTTGCTTTGATTTCCAGCACCTGCAGATTTTCTGATTTGATGTAATACTGAGGCTTTATAAGGCATGGTTCAGACTGCACTTGGAGTATTGAGAGCAGTTTGGATCCCTTATCAAAGAAAGAATGTCCTGGCATTGGAGAAGACCCAGAGGAAGTTTGTGAGAATTATCCCAGGAATAAAAGGGTTAACGTACGAGGAGCATTTAGTGGTCTGGCATTTGCTCATTAGTGTTTAGAAGAATGACAGGGGAACCTCATTGAAACATATTGAATATTGAAAAGGCCTAGATAGAGTGGATGTGGAGAGGATGTTTTCTATAGAGGGGGAGCCTAGGGCAGAGCTTCAGAATAATAGAATGTCCCTTTAGAAAAGAGATAAGGAGGAATTTCTTTCACCAGAATGTGGTGAATCTATGGAATTCATTGCCGCAGACAGCTGCACAGGGCAAGTCATTCAGTATATTTAAAGCAGAGGTTGACAGGTTCTTGATTAGTAAGGGTGTCAAAGGTTATGGGGAGAAGGTAAGAGAATGGGGTTGAGAGGGATAAAAAAAACCCAGCCATGATGGAATAGTGGACTTGATGAGCTAAATGGCCTAATTATGCTCTTATGTCTTATGGTTTTATCATCTAATTTCAAATGCCGTGGATAAAATTCTCGTCTAACAGCAGATGTCACTTCTAACAAAATGGAACCAATATTACTCCTATATTTTACTTTTGGATGGCACAAAACTAATGCAACTGGATTTAATTGTACAAAGATGAAGAATCAACACCCTAGTGAAACACCTCATATAATTAGTTTCATTACTAATGAAACACTCATCAAACTTAGGTACCTGGATTTGCACTGAAAGTGGCATTATCCATTAGACTGCAGAACGAGTATTGGAAAACGGGAAAGTGAGATTAGATGAGTCATTGTTGAAACAACAGGCTTAGTGGCCGCCTTCAATTATGTCATTTCTATAACTGCAATGCAAGTTGTTTAAGTTCTAAATTACCTTTTTTGATCCATCACCTCAGCCCAGTACATGCAGGTAACCGCATTTTCCAGGTTGAAAAAATGTAAGATCTCTGCTTTTTCCACATCACACAGAACAACTCGTTGAGTATCTGCAAGACTAAAGGCTAAAACTAGAAATAAAAAAAAACAAATTTATCACCAACGTGCACATTTTAAAAACAAAGTATCTTGAAAGTCATAGTATAGTGGATTCTGGTTAATTAGAACACATTGTGACCAGTACATTATGACCCAATTAACTAGCCAAGGTATATGGAAATAGTTAAAAAGGTATAAAAAAGACAAAATGAGTAACAGATTATGTATTTAAATGAAATACAGAATACATTAGAACACTTCCAAAATCATTAAGTACTGTAAAACTGATGTCTTAGTTCCCAATAGTGGCGGAGGAATTCATCCAGTGTACGCAATGAACAAAGTCAGTGCAGACACCTAGTGTAGATAATGAACTACCTTCATACAATGCTATCAACAATTACATCCTCCCAATCTTTGTTTTCATTGTAACATTCAAGATGACTTTAGATACCTTTAAATTCTTTGTAGTTCCTAACTTGCTGAAGTAGTGAAATTGTTTTATTTTCACTCCCAGCAGTTTCTGGCGTTTGCAAGCCTGAAGGCTTGAAATCGCAGTAAGCAAAAGAGTTTGGAACTGCCTTACTGCTCATTTCTTGCTAAGTATCAGTGACAAAAATCACTGCTTTTTGAACACAACCACACACAATTGGCACTATTTAAAAACTATTCGCTCAAAGAACGGTCTATCAGCCATACAAGTGTACACAACTGATACTAGTTAGAAACTGTTTGGCAAGACTTCTGCCCCAATTAAGCAGCATCGTGTCCCAAATAAATGAAGGGAATCCTGGTAATTTTTTCAATTAGTGTTTAGTCTTTAAGAGCTGCCCCAAATACCCAGAATTTACTGTATTTGTTATTGTTACCTTTTCCATCTGGCCTCCATGCTAATGATGTTACTTCTTTTCCTGTGTTTTCATTGGGTGACAAGCTCCACACCCGTTGAAAGTGTGCTAAACGGTGAAGCAAAACCTGGAAATTAAACAAAAATTATTTGGTATTCTCTTATTTACAGATTAGGTAGCAGCTGCTTTAATAATACCTCAGAGAATAATAATATTAATGCAAAGAAAAGGAAGCTTAGCTTGTGTTAATAACTTGGTTATCAGCTAAAAAGGATAGTTGTAATTATGGAATATCCAGGAGCTAACCTAGGAGTGCCTTTGACTCAATCTTAATGCTTCCTTGCCCTTTGCTGTCTCTAGTACTTCCCTGAAGTTTTCTCCCTTCTTTCTATCCTGGGTGGTCCCAGCTGCTTTCTCTTCTTTGTCTAAAGAAGCTATTCAAAGATTCAAAGTACAGTTATTATAAAAATATATATCCAGAAGACAACTCAAGATTCCTCCTCCCACAGGCAGCCACAAAACAAAAACACCAAGGAAGCATCAAACATGGAAAGAAAAAGAATAAATTGTGCAAATGGCAAAAAGCAAGCAAACAACATATAGAATATCGAACATCAAATCAGTAGTATTCAGTTTAGTTCAGTGCTGCACCACTAGCCAATGCAGGCTAGAGGGTCATTCTCGGCTGAAGCACCCCAGTACGCATTGATCAAACTGCTCAAAAACAGCAAAGAGTAATCAGAATCCAGGAACACACGTAACATGAACTTCAGAGTCCCAAAAAACGAGTCCACAGCCTCGCCTATCAATCCTAGCAATGTGGATCCTAAGACTCCTGCACTTTCTTCCAACAGCAGCTAGCTAGAAGGGAAGGAAGACCAGTCACTTGCAGGTAGACATCGTCAAACATCCACCTGTCTTCCACTCTTGTCCTTGTCGACTTCAATCTTGCTCGACGCCTCAACTGGAGGGAAGCAATGGAGTCAATCATAGAAGCTTGCCTCCTGCACCAACTCTTCAGCCAAGCATTCATCTGCCAAATCATCCTACTCTTACCCTCAAAGGCATATGGTACAGGCAGCAATCCAGAGGTTACTACACTGAAGGTCCTGCTTTTCAGCTTTATGCTAACCCTCCTCTAATCTGATTTTCTCTCTCTCCTTCATTTTTGCAGCTATGTCATTAGAACCAAAATGTATCAGGACTACCGGCTATTCACCCTCTCCCTTTAGAATGCTGTGCATCCATTCCGAGATATCCCTGACCTTTGCACTTGGGAGACAACATACCATCAGCATATCTCTTTCACACCCACAGAATCTGCTTTCTGCTCCTCTAATTATGGACCCCCCTATCACTACTGTACTCCTCTTCTCCCCCCCTTTCGCTTCTGAGCCGCACAGCCAGACTCAGTGCCACGGATCTGGTTGCTGCAGTTTCTCCCTGCTAGGTCATCACCCCCAACTGTATCCAAAGTGGTATACTTGTTATTGAGGAGAATGGCTATGGGGTACTCTGCACTGGTTGCCTATTCGCCTTCCCTCTCCTGACGGTCACCCAGGGACCAGCCTCCTACGACCGGTAACTCCTATCCATCACCTCCTCGTTCTTCTGATGAGCTGAAGATCATCACAGTATTTAAGGAGCTGCAGCTCAATGCACTTCATGCAGATGCAGTTATCAGGGAGAGTGGAGGTCTCTCAAATTTCCCACATCTTAGACAAGAAACATACCACTACCTCCAGATCCATTACAGTGCACTAGCTATGCACTAACAGAAAAAATACTCACTAAAATCTTACTTACTTAGAGCCTCTTACTGTCTCGCCTAAGCTTGTTAAGCCAAAGCCAGACCACTCTAACAATGCCCCAATCCAACAATGGCAGCTACGTTTACATCTTCCTTCTTTTAAATGGCCCCATGCGGACTTCTGCTCGCCGAGGAATGAAAACTATAGCACCCGAGCTCTTTTTACACCTCGCATTGTGTCAGAAATGAACGACCACTCCTGCTGATTGCGCTCCACTGAGATAAAAGCCAAAAGCACCTGAGCTTTTTTTGAACATTGTGCAGCATCACCACAAATGACCTCTCATGCTGGTTGCTGCCTGCCGATAAAAGCCAGAGCATGTATCACCAGAGTCAAGAACAGCTTCTATCCTGCTGATATCAGACTCTTGAAGGGACCTCTCACAAGCTAAAATTTGACCTCTTCAGCTCTGAACTTTGTCATGGCCTTTGCACTTTTTTTCCTACTTGCAATGCACTTTCTCTGCCATTACAACACAACAGTCTGCATTGATTTTGTTTCTTTTTCTACCTCCATGTACTTATATATAGCATGATCTGTTGAGATGGTTTGCAAATAACAGCTTTTCACTGCATAAGACAATGATAAACCAATATCAATAAAAATTTTATTGAAGTAAATATGTGGTTTCTCATACATTGGTCTTCATATCTACAGTATGTGTTAAGTCTTCACGTGTTGGCATCTTTAACATGATCATCAAATACTACTGACAAATTGAAACAATCAGTCATTGATTTCGGGCTTCTAATTTGTTAAGTTCCTTGAAAAGAGTATGTGTTTACTTAGCATCAACCAAAAGATTTTCATTTCAGTACAGTGCCACTGAGTGCATAAAATAGGCAGTACAACAGTCCCATTGTTAAAAAGCAACAGATCATGCTACTTACCTGAGAGAGTGGCATTGGCAATTATAAGTTACAATTGTTGCTTCACAAAATTACAAATGGTGAACATCAACAATAATGATTACCTCTTTTATGATTTTAAGTTTTGACTTCGGTTAATTTAAATTGACAATAGTTAAGCTCATACCATAATTATGAAATTTTTTTTGGTAAAATAATACCGCAACAGATCAGATACCTCTCCAGTTTTGTTAGCAAGTGCAATGAGGTCCCGTTTAGGGGACCACACCATGTAAAGAATTTCATTGGGAAGCTGCTTTTCTCCAACTTGTCGGAATGCCGGCATAATGACGTTCCTGTCAATAACAAAAAAGCAAGTCAACATTCAAGAGATTAGACACTGGTCAAGATTATAAATGTCAAAAATATGTGTAACACACTGTAAGATCTCACTGCTAAGGTAATGGTTTCTCTGTAGCAGCAAGGGTTGGGTTATGACTAGAGATAACGGGACTTTGAAATGTATGTTATCCAATGGGAGAAATGTTGTTCTTTCTGGTGAGTCTGGAAGAGAGATTTTCAGTCTTTCATCAGGGAGCAATGGAAAGAGAGGACGTGAATGGAGAGAGTCGGAAGACCACCGGATGGAGTGGACTGAAGAACAGGGGTCCGAGGGCCGGCTACGCTTGGAACAAATGAACGAATAGTGAGCTCCAACGATGCGCAATAGACTTTTTCCTTAAAATAGGCCCTTTTACTTTTTATTTTCTTTACTAACCCTCTATCCAGATTAAGATTTATAAAGTTCAATCATTTAATTGCATATGGTACTGTCTGATACCTTGCAGTACCGATTTGTAACCAGGCAACACATCATGCAGCATCCACACAAACAAGATTTCTCAGTTTGGTGGGGCCAGAAGTTATTTTCCCCTTGAGTCTGAGGGTTACAATTGTGGGGGCTCATCCGGGATTGATTCAGTGGGATGCTACGTGATTGCCCTGAGTGTTGAACCAGTGGGTTGTGTGCTTAAATCTGTGCTAGTATGGATGCTGCTAGGGTAGAGCAGTGGTGCACCTCCATGGGGTTACTGGTAACTGGATATTCGTACCCTGGATGAATTGTTAATCTGATTTTTGAGTACGACTAATGCTACTTAGAAACTTTGGCAACAGTTTCCTGGCCCAATTAAGTGGAATAGTGTACCAAATAAATGAAGGGAATCCCAGCAATTGTTTTGTTTGATTTTTGTTCTTTAAGAGTTGTACCCAATAAACAGCTACCCTAATTGATCGATGGTCCAATTAACTGGAAACTACTGTATTAGTCTCCAGTTTATAGTAAGTGCTACAATTAAGATTATCTAAAGGAGATTAAAAATGTTTGTGTACATCTGTTCATTGCAAAACAACTCAAAGTACCAAATCAAAGTCAGACAATAATCTACCACCTGCAGACGAACAGAAGGCATATAGTACCAGTAGAGAGAAAAACAGGCAGAATGCATCCCACTGACAACACTGCAGATGCTGAAGGAGGCTAACACTATCATAGCTTACCATCTTGAAAAGAATAAATCGTGCAGATGAGCTTTGTTAGGTAGCCAAATTCTCTTCAGCAGCATAAACAAATCCTCTTATTTCAAGATTCCATTTATGGCAAAATGTTCTCAATATGTGAGAAACAAATAACAAAAAATATTGACCACATCAGTGTCATGAATTCTAACTAAAATTAATCAGCGTGCCTTTCTCAATTACATGAGAGGCTTAAACGAAAAGACATTGAATGCCTTAAGGGCTATTCATAGTACAACAGACAACTAAACAGTGTACCATTGACTAATGGTTACAACTCCATCAGAGCAACTAGTTGCCTTCTGACACAAAGAATGCCAGATGTCCCATTGAAACGAAGGCAGGGGAGGTTCTCATCAATCATACTAATTGGATGGAGTGATAGGTGAAAGACTACTTTAAATTGTGCTCCATGGAAAATATCAATAGCAAGGAGGAGTAGATAAAATGCAGCATGCATCTTTCATGGGACAGCTAGATACCAAACCTGCCATGAAGGAACTGAATAAAACAATCAATTCTTATTGTTGGGCATAGCTCCCAGGTGACAATGCCATTCTGATCAAACTCCTCAAAGCACAGGCACCCAGCAATACTACAACACCTGTCTATGAAAGAGGGGATCTCTACTACAGGATACATGGAATGCAAAGATCTTGACAATTAGGACAAAGGCAAGTATAATGATTCAAAGTGCCTCATATTATACCACATTAGTCAAAGTAATGGTTAAACTTCTTCTCACAATAGTTAACAGGTGAATGTCTCAGTAGCTGTTACAGATAAGAACCAACAGTTCTGCAAGTCTATTCAACAATCAGTGGTGATATTTCAAAGAGTGATAACTGAGGTGGAATATAATTGAAGACACCATACACAGCACTGCAATCTGAGTATATGGGGACCAAGGAACAGTAGCTGCATGGTTACAATATAGATAGAGGGCCAGTGGTGAATATTTTCTTTTTCAGACTGTCCTTGGGACCTCTCTGAAACACTTTAATGAGCTGGACTTGGGTATATCACATCTAGAGTGCAAATGTCACAAAACTCATATTTCACAGCAAAGGGATTAGCAAGACACTTCAATAATATGCCAACAATTTGGTGAAACAGCCAGACACTTGACGTGTAGAATGTGACATAATGAAATGGGAAATAATTCATTTTAATACCACCAGCAAACTGTATTTATGGGAAGCCTTTCAAGTAAGGTGCCCGAAGACACTTCACAGAAGCACTGGCAAACAAAATCTGACATCATGTCTGGAAACAGTCAGAGTGTGGTCTCTGCTACAAGTCAGGTAACCTGGTAAATGTTCTCCCAAAAAGACCAGCAGTGCAATAAACTGGGTAATCTGCTTTCTAATGAACGATTACCAGGGGGAAGAAACTCTCCTGCTTTTCATCAGTAGCGCATAGGATCTTTTATCTATGAAAGAACATGCTGGAACTCTATTGAACATTTCTTATCTGAGGTAGCAGCACAAGAAGTGGAGTAATTCCTCAGTCCTGCTCTAGAATGTCAGCCTGTATTTTTACAATCCTTTCTAGGGTAGGATTTGAACCTCCACATTTCTGATTCAAGGTGAATATCACTCGCTGAGTCACAGTTAGCAAAGTTTAGGATAGATGAATAAATGCTTCATCAAAGAAGGAAGTCTTGATTGTTTTCTAGATAGATAGATAGATAGATAGATAGATACTTTATTCATCCCCATGGGGAAATTCAACTTTTTTCCAATGTCCCATACACTTGTTGTAGCAAAACTAATTACATACAATACTTAACTCAGTAAAAAAATATGATATGCATCTAAATCACTATCTCAAAAAGCATTAATAATAGCTTTTAATAGCTTCTATAGATAGAAGAAAAGGTTCAGGATGGATTCCAGAGAGTATCCTGCCGAAAAGAAGTGGCTACTGCCAACGGCAACAGGGAGATGTGGATAAAATGAGTGGGCAACTTATTTGGCAATTATATTGTTGGAATATAAAGTGTGGAAAAACAGATTGTCCATATTTGGAAGAGAAATAAAAAGTATATTATTAAAATGCTGAAGATTACAGACCTCTGATATGCAACGATATTCAAGGTCTTTATGCTAAGAATGAAAGTAATCAGAATGCCATTGCTTATTGTGTGAATGTAATCATAGAGAGATACTTCAGTTATAAAAGACACTGGTACAAACATATTTGGAATATCATGTACAGCATGACTATCCACATTTATGGAACTATTTTACACATTCAATGGTTCCTTACTATAGCTGGGAGGGGAGTATAGTGGAGATAAGCTCCCACTATCTATTAAATGTTCCCAATAGTGTGCATCTCAAATAGCTTCTGACAACCAAATCCAGCTCCTAGCCTCCACTTATAACTTAACTACTAACACCGGTGGAACTATTTCTACTGACAGTATAAAGGAAAAAGGTGGGTTACTGGTGCCTTAAAACTAATCACTTCAGGCAGATGGAGCTTGTCAGCTCAGCTAGAAAGAAAATGCTGATCTCAGACTTCTGCTGTACTCACTCACGGGGAAGGCTTCAGGAGTGACCCATGAGGAAAAGTCCACAGCTGGGGTCTTCAAGACTAAACCCTTCATGTAGATTTCTACATTGAATTCAATGCTGACTGTCAACTCCTGTGATACTGGTGGTGCCAAATTGTACTGGTTTTTGCTGTTCTCTTGGATTCATAAGCCGGGTTGGAGAGGGGGAACCTGCTGCACAGGCAAGTTTGCTCTCCATATCATACCGCCCAGGCTTGTGTATCAACTGAATGCAGAACTAGGACACAACATCCGTGGTCAAACCTTACCAATCAAGTGCCCCTCTACACATTCAAAGAAGTTCAGAATTTACAAGAGCAAACCCCTGAAATGGGTGACATATCAAGACCATAAGACATAGTAGCAGAATTAGGCCATTTGGCCCATCAAGTCTACTCTGCCATTTCATCAAAGCTGATTCTTTTTTCCCCTCAGCCCCAAGCTCCTGCTTTCTCCCCGTAACCCTTCATGCCCTGACCAATTAAGAATCTATCAACCTCTGCCTTAAATATACATGCAGACTTGGCCTCCACAGCCGTCCGAGGCAAAGAATTTCACAGATTCACCACTCTCTGACTAAAGAAATTCCTCCTCATCTCCATTCTAAAAGGACGCCCCTCTATTTTGAGGCTGTGTCTTCGTCTTGGACTCTCCCACTGTAGGAAACATTCTCTCTATATCTGCACTATCAAGGCCTTTCACTACTCAATAGGTTTCAATGAGGTCACCCCTCATTTTTCTGAATTCCAGCAAATACAGGCCCAAAGCCATCAAATGCTCTTCATATGACAAGCCATTCAATTCATGAACCTCCTTTGAACTCCCTCCAGTTTCAGCACATCCTTTCTAAGATAATGGGCCCAAGACTGCTCACAACAGTCCAAGTGAAGCCTCACCATTGCTTTATAAAATCTCAACATTACATTCTTGCTTTTATATTCTAGTCCTCTTGAAATGAATGCTAACATTGCATTTGCCTTCCTCACCAGACTCAACCTGCAAATTCACCTTTATGATTCCTGCACAAGGACCCCCAATTCACTTTGTACCTGTTTTTAGTTATTTTTTCCCCTTTCATTTCTTCTACTTCTTTCTGCCGATCAGCCACATGTGGTATCTTGTCAAAGACCTTCTAAAAATCCAAGAACACAACATCAACTGATTCTCCTTTGTCTATCCTGCTTGTTATTTCTTCAAGCAGATTTGTCAGGCAAGATTTTCTCAAGGAAACAATGCTGACTTACCTACCTTCACACCTTTCCCTATCTCTGATTATGGTAACTTCACATGCTTCATGACCCGACAGCTGGAACTTCCACCGTGAAGACGGACACAAAATACTTATTCAGTTCATCTGCTATTTCATTGTTCCCTCATTACTACCTCTCCTGCATTGTTTTCCAGCAGTGTGATATCCACTCTTGCCACTTTATGTATCTGAAAATACTTTTGGTATCCTCTTTAATATTATTGGCTAGCTTACTTTCATATTCCATCTTTACCTCCTTAATGCTTAATTACATTTTTATTGCCTTCTGTTGGCTTTTAAAAGTTTCCCAATCCCACTAATTTTTGCTCTAGTATATGCCCTCTCTTTGGCTTTTAATGTTGGGTTTTATTAACTGCTAAAATTGAATATACTAGAGATTAGAAATTTTGGAATGATTGAAACATACAGAATCCTTAAGGATCTTGACAGGTTGGATACAGAATGACTGTTTCCTGTTGCTGGACAATCTCAGTTACAAGAAGCTATTTAAAAATAAGCAGTTGCCCATTTAAGGCAATGTCTTTTTCCTCTCAGTGGGCCTTAATTTCAGTTCTTCCTCAAAGGAAGGTGAAAGCAGTCTTGAATATTTTTAAAAACAAGAGAAAATCTGCAGATGCTGGAAATCCAAGCCACACACACACACACAAAATGCTGGCAGAACTCAGCAGGACAGGCAGCATCTATGGAAAAAAGTACAGTCCACGTTTCTGGCCGTTTTGTGTGTGCTGCTTGAATATTTTAAAGACAGAAATAGATTAGAAAAGTGGGAGCAGAAGATTACAAGGGGAATTTAGAGTTACAGTCACATTGACCATTATTTTATTATATTGCAGAACAGTTTTGTGGGGCAAATGGCCTATTCCTACTCCAAATTTGTGTGGTCACACAACAGAGCAATTAAATTTGAGATTAATAAACAGGTCAAGGATGAGTTGCAATATATTTTCACGAAATCAGCATTGAGGTGTTAGCTGAATTTCCCAGTGCAGACCAATGATAGAATTTGTAGCAATGATAGGATTCTTCGGTGATATTACCTATAACACGAATGTGGATTTCTAACAGGATCAGTAACAGTCAATCGATTTCTAATTCCACGGATAGTCATAGTTTCTCTCCTGCGTGGACCCCATGGGTTTCCAGTGCTGGATCAGATGAAATAGCTGTGGCCTGGCGATGGACCAGGGTCACAGTGGTTGAGGTCGAGTCACGACCTCTACCCGCAGGTAGCTACCGTGGAACTGCGTGGAGCCTACAGGAGTCTGCCGCTGTTGTCCCCACCCCCAGTTACCTTTAAGCTCCGGTTTCCCTCCAGAGCAGCGCTCAACACCGGGCGCTTCAAAATCGGAGGCTTGCGTGCACACGCATGCGCGCGGAGCACGGTGGCATCGCGAGAGTTTGAGACTGGGTGGAAATCGCACCTGCGCACTCCCGGCGAACAAACGGCGCCCTTCGCGGAACTGCGGGTGTGTTGCTGCTGATTTCCAGTGGGTCGAGCAGCATTTGTGGAGGGAGAAACATGGCTACCGTTTCACCTTCGAAGAACCTTCCCGTCGATTTTTCTGGAGTTTGTGCCCAAGGTGACCTGCACATTAATCTTTCCTCCCTCCTCACTTCCTTCCTGCAGCTCTGTTTTGACAAATGAACAAGATTTTTTTCTGAAATGAAACAACTGCGGAACTCGTATTTGCTTCATCCGCTTTAACCCAGATTTATTCTCAAAAGTTCGGCCCTGTTTACCCCCCTGAATGGAAAATTTTGAGGATCATTTCACAGTTCAAATTCATACTAACGAAAGAATGCTTATTGACTTGGGAAAAGAATAATAATCTACCCCCTGTATATTGGAATACAAAACCATTACACAATCTTCTGGTTTATAACAGTAAACCACAAGACTTGATCGTGAGGTTACGGCAAGAGTTTAGATTTCTAAGCAGTGCTGTTCATAAAAATAATATGTAGCTCACTACTAAGGAATGAAAATGTTAGAAAACAATGATCATGCATTGTAGAAAATGATTTGAACCAGAGCAAAGCATGGTAATGCAAGTTTCAAAGTCAAAGTCATGGTTATTGTCATGCACAGTTGTAATGAAATCACAGGCATGTGACATATATGCATCATATGCAAGAAAAATTTAAGCTGAACTTAAATTATACACATTTTCAACAAAACCACAATTAGAACAAAAATGAAGTCCATTTTAATGCAAAATGACCAGCAAGTGGTGATTAGGGTTTTGCTGGTTGGTTCAACATGATTGAAGGGAAATAGCTGTAACTGAAACTGGTGGCATGGGACTTCAGGCTTCTGGACCTCATGTCCAATGTTTGCTGCCAAAAGATTGCATGACCTATGGTACCACACGCAAAATGCTGGAGGAACTCAGCAGACCAGGCAGCATCTGTGGAAAAGAGTAAACAATTAATGTTTCGGGCCGAGACCCTTCATCAAGACTGGAGAAAAAAGCTGAGAAGCCAGAGTAAGAAGGTTGGGGGGGGGGGGGGGAGTGGGGAGGCAGGAGTGGAGGAAGAAATACAAGGTAGCAAGTGATAGGTGAAACCAGGGAGGAGTGAAGTAAAGAGCTGGGAAGTCAAATGGTGAAAGAGATAAAGGGTTGGAGAAAAGGGAATCTGATAAGAGGACAGAAGGCCATTGAAGAAAGGGAAAGGGGAGTAGCACAATAGGAAAATGATGAGCAGGTAAGGAGATAAAGTGAGAGAGAAATTGGAATGGGGAATGGTGAAGGGAGGGGCGTTACTGGAAATTCAAGAAATCAATGTTCAGTTCCTCCAATCTGAATGTGGTCTCATCATGATAGTAAAGGAGTCCATGGATTGGCATATGGGAATGGGAAATGAATTAAAATGGGTGGCCACTGGGAGATCCTGCTTTTTCAGGTGGATGGAGCGTAGGTGTTCTGCAAAGTGGTCTCTCAGTCTACGTCGGGTCTCACCGACGTACAGGAGGCCACTCTGGGATACAACAGATGACCCCAGCAGCTTCACAGGTGAAGTGTCGCCTCACCTAGAAGGACTGTTTTAAGCTCTTAATGGTAGTGAGGGAGGATGGGTCTGGGCAGCTGTTGCACTTGTTTCACTTGCAAGGATTAGTGCCAGGAGGGAGATCAGTAGGAAAGGATGAATGGACAAGGGAATCACGTTGGGAGCGATCCCTGTGGAAAGCAGGAAGTGATAGTGGTGGGTGGAGGAAAAGATGTGCTTGGTGGTGGGATCCCGTGGAGGATTGCGAACATTATGGAGAATTATGTGCTGGGCACAGAGGCTGGTGTGGTGGTAGATGAGGACAAGAGGAATCTTATCCCTGGTGGAGTGGCGGGAGGATGGGGTGAAGGCAGATGTGCATGAAATAGAACAGATGTGGTTGAGGACAGTGTTGATGGTGGAGAAAGGGAAACCCCTTTCTTTGAAGAAGGAAAACATCCCCTCAGTTCTGGAATGAAAAGCCTCATCCTGAGAGCAGATGCAGCGGAAATGGAGGAATTGAGAGAAGCGGGTGACAATTTTACAAGTAAAATGGGAAGAGGTATAGTCCAGGTAGCTGTGAGAGCCAGCGGGTTCCTAAAAGCTGTCAGTAACTGTCTGCAGAAAGAGGCAGAGAGATTGAGAAAGGGGAAGGAGGTGTCAGAAATGGACTAGGTAAATTTGAGGGCAGGGTGGAAGTTGGAGGCAAAGTTGATGAAGTCCGTGAGCTTCACCTGGGTGCAGGAAGCAGCATCAATGCAATCGTTGATGTAGCGTAGGAAAAGTAGGGAAGTAATACCAGTGAGGGCTTGGAACGTTGACTTCCATGTAACCAACAAAAAAGCAGGCATAGCTGGGACCCATGCGAGTGCCCATGGCTACACCTTTTCTTTGTAGGAAGTGAGAGGAGCCAAAGCAGAAATAATTGATAGTGAGGATCAGTTCAGCCAGACAGAGGAGAGTGGCGGCGGGTGGAGGGGAACTGTTCAGGTTTGGTGTCCAGAAAGGAATGGGGAGATTTGAGGCCTTCCTGGTGGGGGATGGAGGTGTATAGGGACTGGACATCTATAGTGAAAAGAAGATGATCAGGGTCAGGGAACTTGAAATCAGTAAAAAGGTCAAGAGCATGTGAAGTGTCATGGACATAGGTGGGAAGGGACTGAACGGGGGGGGGGGATTTGAGGTATGCAGATACAAGTTCAGTGGGGCAGGAACAAGCAGAAACAATCGGTTTATTTGGACAGGCAGGCTTATGGATCTTGGTTGGGAGGTAGAAATTGGAGGTACGGGATGAGGGAGTTGAGGTTGGTGCCAGTGGGTGGAAGATCCAGAAAATGCTGGAGGAATTCAGCAGGCCAGGCAGCATCTATGGAAAAGAGTTGACGTTTTGGGCTGAGACGCTTCATCAGGACTGGAGAAAAAAGATGGGAAGCCAGAGTAAGAATGTGAGGGGAGGGGAGGGAGAAATACAAGGTAGCAGAAGATAGGTGAAATCACAAAATGCTAAGCCAGTAACCTATGGTGGGGATCTTTGATGATGAATATTGCCTTCTTGAGGCAGCATCTTCTGCCAATGGTGGGGAGGGATGTGCCTGTGATGTATCCGGCAGAGTCCACTACTATGTGCAGTTTGCCTAGTATGGCAATGCAAAGGAGTTTTTCTGGGCATTTGAATTGCCATACTAGATCATGACACAAACAGGATACCTTTAACAGTACACCTGTGGAAGTTTGGTGATAAGCCGAACCTCCTTAGCCTCCTAAGGGAGTAAAGAATTATTATTGTATCTACGTGTTGAACCCAGGGCAGGTCATCTGATATGTTAACACCCAGTAATTTAAAGCTGCTGACTCCCTCCACTGGTAATTTCCCAATGTAGTCTCAGGCATGATTGCCCTCCTTCCCCTTACTGAAGTCAACAATCAGCTGACATTGAGCGAGAGGTTGTTGCAGCAGCGTTCAACCAAGTATCCTATCTTGCTCCAGTAAGCTGACTCATTGCCACCTGTGATTCATCCAACAATAGTGGTGTCATCAGCAAATTTGAAGGTGGCATTGAGCTAAGCTTGGCTAGTTTTGCTACAAAAAGTGTATGGGACATTGGAAAAAATGTTGAATTTCCCCATGGGGATGAATAAAGTATCTATCTATCTATCTATCTATCTATCTATCTACACGGTTCTGGAGTGTATCTTTGGTATCTGTCCAAATTCTCATTTATCGGTAGGATTTTCCTTCTTCCTAGATCTATTTTTGTAGTTTTAAATCAAGGTAAAATTATATCAAAATTCAATGTAAATTTACTATTAAAATATATAAGTGTGACCATATACAAACCTGAGATTCGTACTCAAAACCATGATAGAATAATAACCATAATAGAATCAATGGAAGACCACATCAACTAGATGTCAGCCAGTCTGCAAAAGACAACAAACTGTGGAAATACTAAAATAAATAATAATAATAATAATAAATATTGAGAACCTGAGATAATGAGTCCTTGAAAATAAGTTCATAATTTGTGGGAACATTTCAGTGGTAGGACAAGTGAAATTATCCCATTTGATCCAAGAGCCTGATGGCTGAAAGGTAGTAACTATTCCTGAACCTGGTGGTGTGAGTCCTGAGGCTCCTGTATGTTTTTCCTGATGGCAGCAGTGAGAAGAGAGCATAACCTGGGTGGTGGGAGCCCCTGATAGATGCTGCTTTCCTCACCAATGCTCTGTGTAGGTGTGCTCAATGGTGAGGAGGACTTTACTTGTGATGGACTGGGCAGAATCCACAACTTTTTGCAGGATTTTCCATTTAAGGGCATTGGTGTTTCCATACCAGGCTGTGATGCAGCCAGTCAATCTACTTTCCACCACACATCTATAGAAGTTTGTCAATGTCTTAGATGTCGTGCCAAACCTTCACAAACTCCTACGGAAGTAGAGATGCTGCCGTGCTTTCTTCGTAGTTGCACTTATGTACTGTGCCCAAGACAGGCTGTGGGAAATGATAACGCCTACGTTGCTGACCCTCTCTAGCTCTGATCCTCCGATGAGGATTGGTTCATGGATCTCTAGTTCTGTCGTCAACAAGGAGAATCCTGATGTATGCAGCTTTGCTGTGCGGATGTCCCAGGGTTTAGTGAAGAACCAGTGAATTGCACCAGGGGCAGGTCTAAATCGCTTCTCAGGCTGGAGTTAATATGTTTCATCACCAACCTCTCAAAACACTTCATCACAATGGATGTAAGTACTATTGAATGATAGTCGTTGAGGCAGATTACCCTGTTCTTCTTAGGCAGTGGTATAAGCAAAGCCTGCTTCTCTTACATCAACTGTACAACATGCAGTATACAAAATGCACTTTCAAATTTCAAATGAGATTTTCAAATTCACTTCTCAAAAAAATTGAGTCTCTATGTGCTAGCATCAGGTTTCCCTGAAACCAACCTATTTAAAATGACAGTACTGTGGCTGCATCCTTTGTCCTACTCAAGATCCTGTGCTTTCACGTGTGTTAGCAGCTTTGCCATGAAGTCCAGGATCACAGCTGCTTTCAGCTTTCTTGCCTCAAGATCATTCCCAGTCGATGCAACTGATTGATACCAAATTAAGGAAGTCGCCCAAGGTCCATATTCAGAGAGGAAAAAAAACTTCATATGCTTTGTCTTTGGCTCATAAACGTGGGCAGAGTGGGCACCAGCATTTGCCGGCATTGCAGGCTTCAGGCTTCTGAAATTGCTTGAGATTTTTCTTGTTCTTATAGATATATCAATGGCAAACTCCTCCTTGATGCCTGGTTCCAACTCCAGAGAGAGTCCTTGGCCCCCTTATACCTCCTTCAGGCACTGCTTTCCACCAGAATGCTGCTTGTATTATTGTATGTCCCTGTTGATTTGGCTGAGAAGATCATTACTGCTATGCCAATTGTTGGCAACTTTAATGAACTATCAGCAAACTTAGTTGTACCTTCAAAGTTAAAAAATTTAACTGCCACTTCTCAGCCCAGTTCTGTATCCTATCGATGTCCTGCTGAACCTCTGACAACCCTCCAGACTATCCACAACACCCTCAACCTTTGTGTCATCAGCAAACTTACTAATGCATCCTTCTATTTCTTCATCCAGTATATTTATAAAATTCACTAAGAGGAGGGGTCCCAGAACAGATCCCTGAGGCACACCACTGGTCACCAACCTCCATGCAGAATAAGAACCATTCACAACCACCCTTTGCCTTCTGTGGGCAAGCCAATTCTGGATCCACAAAGCAAGGGCTCCTTGGATCCCATGCCTCCTTAGGGAACCTTATCAACTGCCTTACTGAAATCCACATACACAACAGCCACTGCTCTACCTTCATCAATGTGTTTTATTACATCCTCAAAGAATTCCATCAGGCTTGTAAGGCACGACCTACCCTTGACAAAGCCATGATGACTATCCCTAATCAGATTATGTCTGATAATTTCCTGAGTTATTGTTACTCCCTTTCTTGAACAAGGGAACAACACTTGCAACCCTCCAATCCTCCGGTACTTCTCCCGTCCCTATTGATGATGCAAAGGTTATTGCAAGAAGCACAGCAATCTCCTCCTTTGCTTCCCACAGCAGCCTGGGGTATATCTCTTCCAGTCCTGGTGACTTATCTAACTTAAAGCTTTTCAAAAGCTCCAACACATTATCTTCCTTAATGTCTATATGCTGAAGCATTTCAGTCCACTGTAAGTCAACCCCACAATTGCCAAAGTCTTTTTTTGATGAATACTGAAGCAAAGTATTCATTAAGTACCTCCACCACCCTCTCCGACTCCTGTTTCCACTATCGCACCTCATCAGTTCTATTCTCACTTGGCTCATCCTCTTGCTCTTCACATACTTGTAGAATGCCTCAGGGTTTTCCTTAATCCTGCTCACCAAGGCCTTCTCATGGACCCTTCTGGCTCTTCCTAAGTTCCTTCCTAGCAACCTTGTAATTTTCTAGAGCTATAACAGTACCTAATTTCTTGTGCTCATTGGCTTTTTTTCTTAACTAGATTTTCTACATCCTTTCTGCACCATGGTTCTTTAACCCTACCATCCTTTCCCCGCTTCAATGGAACATACCTATGCAGAAATCCATGGAAATGTTCGCTGAACATTTGCCACATTTCTGCCGTGCATTTCCCTGAGAACATCTGCTCCCAATTTATGCTCCCAAACTCCTGCCTAATTGCAGCATATTTCCCTCTGCCCCATTTAAATGTTTTTCCAAATTTTCTGCTCCTATCCCTCTCCAATGCTATGGTGAAGGAGCTAGAGTTGTGATCACTACCTCCAAAATGCTCTCACACCGTGAGATCTGACACCTGACCAGGTTCATTTCCCAATACCAAATCAAATACAACCTCTCCTCTAGTTGGATTATCAACATATTATGTCAGGAAACCTTCCTGAATGTACCTAACAAACTCCACCCCATCTAAACCCCTTGTGCTAAGGAGGTGCCAATCAATATTAGGGAAGTTAAAATCTCCCATCACAACAACCCTATTATTATTGTTCCGTACCAGAATCTGCCCCCTATCCGCTCCTCAATATCCCTGTAACTATTGAGGGGGTCTATAAAAACACCCAGCAGAGTTATTGCCCCTTTTCTATTTCTGACATCCACCCACACTGACTCAGTAGACAATCTCTGCATGACTTCCTCCTTTTCTGCAGCCACGACACTATCCCTAATTAACAACGCCACACCACCACCTCTTTTGCCTCCCT
Source organism: Hemitrygon akajei (assembly GCF_048418815.1). NCBI lineage: Eukaryota > Metazoa > Chordata > Chondrichthyes > Myliobatiformes > Dasyatidae > Hemitrygon > Hemitrygon akajei. The sequence goes on along the minus strand of NC_133136.1, from coordinate 74,791,553 downwards.
CTCTGTACTTTTTTAAACATCTAAAGCCTGGCATACTCATCAGCTACTCCTGTTCCTGAGATATCCAAGTCAATGTAATGGTCACAATGTCACAGTTCCACATATTGATCCATGCTCTAAGTTCATCTGCCTTGTTTATGATACTCCTTGTATTAAAATAGACACATCTTAAACCATCAGGCTGAGTGCATCTTTGCACTAACAACTGCCTATCCTTCCTCACAAACTCCATACAAGCTGTCTCTACTTATGCTCCCCATCCTCTGCATCTTCGCTTCGGTTCTCACCCCCTGCAAATCTAGTTTAAACCCTCCCCAATAGCATTAGCAAACATCCCCACCAGGATATTGGTCCTTCTCAGATTCAAGTGCAACCTGCCCTTTTTGTACAGGTCACACCAGCCCTAGGAGAGGTCCCAATGATCCAAAAATCTGAATCCCTGCCCCCTGCTCCAATCCTTCAGCCAAGCGTTTATCCTCCACCTCATTCTATTCCTATACTCACTGTCGCGTGGCACAGGCAGCAATCCTGAGATGACTATCTTTGAGGTCCTGCTTCTCAGCTTCCTTCCTAACTCCCTGTATTCTGCTTTCAGGACCTCCACCCTTTTTCTAACTATGTCATTGGTGTCAATATGTACCACAACCTCTGGCTGCTCACCCTCCCATTTCAGGATATTGTGGACACGCTTGGAAACATCACAAACCTTGGCACGTGGGAGGAAAACTACCATCCATGTGTCTTCTTCGTGTCCACAAAATCGCCTATCTGTCCCCCTAATTATCGAGTCTCCTATCACTGCTGCCATCCTCTTCCGTTCCCTACCCTTCTGAGCCACAGGGCCAGACTCAGTGCCAGAGGGACGGCCGCTGTTGCTTCCCTCAGGTAGGTCGTTTCCCCCAACCCCCCAAACAGCACCCAAAACGGCATTTACTGTTAAGGGGGCAGCCACAGGGATGCTTTCCACTACCTGACACCCTCCCTTACCTCTCCTGACAGTTAACCACTTATCTGTCTCCTGTGGCCCTGGGGTCATTACCTGCCTGTAGTTCCTGTCTTTCACCTCCTCACTCTCCCTAACAAACCAAATGTCATCGAGCTGCAGCTCCAGTTCCCTAACTCAGTCTCTAAGGAGCTGCAGCTTGATGCACCTGACACAGATGTGGCCATCTGGGAGGCTGGAAGTTTCCTGGACATCCCACACCTGACACCCAGAACAGAAAACTGGCCTTGCAGTCATACCCACTATTCTTGTTAAAGGGGCAAAAACAGTAACCTACCTCACCTAGGCCCGTCCTCGCTGAAGCCCTGATGAGCCAAAGCCCTACTACTCTGACTTACTTTACTCCGATGACTGCTCCCCGACGACTGCTCCGCTAGACAGTGTCTCTCTTTTATTTCGAAGCTTTCTCAGTGTCCTTGTGTGATGACAAATTACTGCATCTGTGCACTTCTCCCCGACCTGTGCAAAGCTCGTTCACTCTTCAGATTGATTGGTCCACCAATTGATGGGATAATCATCATGTTTGTTGTTTTGTACATTGTCACACTAAGCTGGTTGGATAGTATGAGTTCTGGGTTGTTCACATTTCCTAAAACTAATAAACAGTTGCATTTCTGTAATGATTTCAGCATTAACATATCCAAAGTCCTTAGAAAAGATACTGGACAAATATCTTGCTACTCATTTTAAATATATGTTTTGACAGTGACAGTTTACAGCTCACTTCTTTCAACTCATAGCCTGTTTTAGAAATTCATATAAAAAGCTCCTTGGTTCCTCAGAGCCGCATGTGATATTATTAAGAAGGCCAAATGCCTCAAGATTGTACTATTTTTAGACATGTATTTCAGTTGCCAATACTCAATTTAAAAATGATGCTTGATTTGACATAATTCTGATGCAGAAAAATAAATGCATGAAAACTTGTGATGCATTTCTTGGTGATGTTTTAACTTGCTCACCTTTTACTGATGGAAGGTGGAAAACATTTGCAATCACTGCGTCTCTTTATTCAATTACTGGTCACTTAAAAGATTGGCATGACAGTTTCCAAAGCAAATCTCTCAAGTGGTGTCTTGCCATGAATCAGGTGGTCAGAATTATCGTTGAGAGAAAAAAAGTCCCAGAGGAAGGCATCTCCACGTATCATGGAATTCAATAGGAAGTAAGCATTCACATTACAAAAAATCATGATAAGGTGGTTTTCTAAGAACACAGACCTCCATAGCACAGTAGTCACATACAGATATATTTAAGCAGAAGCATGACAAGCTTGAGAGAGAAACAAATACAGAATCGTGTTTACAATTTCCACTGAGAAAGGATAGGGGGTGAATCAAGCTGAGCAAAATATTGACATGTAGCCCATCCATTTCAGGGTTTCAGAAGTACTCTTCCACACACTGCTGTTGACCTTCCTGTCGGCTTCAACCAGTTTGGCCATTCTGACCTCTGTCATTAACAATGCATTTTCACCCAAAAAATTTCTGATCACTGGATTTTTTTTGTTTTTTTTTCTTGCATCATTCTCTATACTGTTGTGTGTGAAAATCCCAGGAGATCGGCAGTTTCAGAGGTAGTCAAATCACCCTGTCTGGTAGCAACAATTATTCCATGGTCGAAGTCACTTTGATTACATTTCTTCCTCATTCTGATGTTTGGTCTAAACAACAACTGTACTTCTTGATCATGTCTGAATGCTTTTATGCATTGAGTTGCTGCAACACGATTGAATCTGGATATTTGCATTAACAAGCAGATGTATTGTGTACCTAAAAAAGTGGCAATTGAGTGTACATTCCGTTAGCTCTCGTCACATACTTGTAGATAATGTTTTTTTTAATACTTCAAAAGAAAGGTATTGATCTATAGTTATATTATTTCCTTTTTATGCCTAATTTGCTTGATTTTTCTGTTATAGTTCAGTTCCTATCTGTACTTCCTTATTGAAGTTCTTGTCATATTGATGGAATGGGAGAGCGTGAAGAAAGAAGTGTGGAGTTGGATACTGTGGGTGAGTGTTTGGTGACTGGGGGTGGAAATACTTTCACTATTTGTTGCTGTATATTAATTTGCATCCACAGGTAAACTGAACTGAAAGAACTTTCCTTTGAATGTGATTAGTAAAAGGAAATGTACATTACTGAACATAAGTTTCTGCTACTTGCCCCTGTCTATTCATTTCTGCATATCTTACTGATCAATATTATGCAATTATGTAGTCCCCCATATGGTTAGGAAGTAACTGTTCTTTTCCCCTTTCCAAGTTATTGTAATCCTTGCTGTCATCTTTTGGTGACCCCTGCTCTGGTGCTATGGTGATGAATCTGTTTATATTTGGCCAAGAAGGCCAAATACATAAATGGTGAAAATCCAGACATTTGGAGTGTTATTGCATGGCCTCTTAATAGATTACTAAGATGCTGTTTGCAGATTCATGGTGCTGATCATTTTAGCCTGTTATTCGAATTGAGGAGGAGTTGTAGAAATCAAACAAAGTTGCAGATGCTGGAATCTAAAATGTAAAGAGAAATACTTTAAGAACTCAGCTAGTTAGGTAATGTCAGTGGAATGTTGACCAGTTGACATTTCAGGCTGAAGACCCTTCATCAAAGAAGGCAGTATTGTGTTGCATTTTGGTTATCTGATTGGGAGAAGAGATAAAGCCTTCAAAATGATAAATGACAGTAGTTCAGAGTTCACAACGTAAAATTTCAGTATTTCCTATCCATGTTGTTAAAGCAATCAAAACTCTCATGAAATGCTTTACGTTGATTTTTGGAAAGGAATAACATTTCTGAATTCCAAATGATCAAAGAATGTTGTGCTTCACAGGGTAGACTTGTTGGATGAACAAGGGTTAGTGAATTCAGTGCAGATGACAGGGAGAGATTATAAAATCAACCCCACTCTTATTTGGCAGCCAATTGTGTTGTTTATAAGACCTCAATTTGCTAATAATAATCAGATGCCTACCCAAAGCAGTCAGCAGTTGAGCTACCCAAATTCAGGACCATTTTCATTCAGGAATGGGGACTAAATGGTTCAGAGAGTACTATGGTAAGCTGCAATCCAGAGAACAATGATAATCAGTCTTATTTAATTATTTTATAGCAACAATGGATGAAGTAATAGTGAGTATCAACTATTTTCATTTTCAGATGTCTTTTCACAAAGTTCTACAAACTAATAATATGTTAATTGGATCGATAGCAGAAAAGATCGGGAGAGTGTTGCAATTTCATCAGCAGAAAGTGATCAAATCAAGACCTGGTAGTGTACAGGAATCCCCGGGGCTTTATGCTGACTATTTAAACATATTGATGTATTTGGCAACTGATGGCATGTTGAATCAGATAACGTAAAAGAACAGGTTCATAAATGGCAGAAGTCATTCAAGGAGAAATTTTATGACTTTTGTGTATTCAAGATTTCTCGAGTAGATTTTGTACGTATCTACACCAGATGATGTTACAGTCGACCTTCACTAATCCGACTATCCTTCGATTTCAGCACTGATTTCAAATTTTCCGTGCAACTTTAATTTCAAATTTCCTGGGCCACCGTACTAATCTGCTGCGCATTGTTTTGGTTGCGCTAGATCTGTTCACGTGTTGTCGCGCTCTTGTAAGCACAGACAGGCGATTCCTGCTTGTTTTCCTGCATTTATTAATATCATTTGCGTGAGGCATGGCCGCCTGGCACCCGCCCGTCTCACCCGCCAGCAGCAGGGGAACTGGCGTGTGCTGGGTTGGTCCATTTTCTCTCCCGCCTGCTGGCAGTCGCGCATTGCCCTCCAGCGTCACCCGGCCGGCGCTCCGTTCTCTTCTGCCTATGACCTCGGATCAGATGTGGTGACCTGCTGAATTTAAGCATATTACTAAGCGGAGGAAAAGAAACTAACAAGGATTCCCTCAGTATCTGTGAGTGAAGAGGGAAGAGCCCAGCGCCGAATCCCCGGCTGCCTGGCAGTCGCGTGAAATGTGGCATATAGAAAACCTCCTTCCTCCGACGTCAGCTTCTGCTCACCCAGATGTGCTGCCACCATCATCAATAGTTTTTGAAGAAACTGTTGTGCCAGTTCAGCACCAGCTCCTGATGCTTCACTCATTTTTCATGATGAAGATGTTGATGATCCTGACAACCCCACACTTGCAGACATGTAACTTTGCCTGAAGGTTTATTAAACATCTCACTTTAGAAGCAGAAGCGCTCAACTGTTCTGTATCAGTTAATTCCTGTACATTTACCTGTACCCTTTATTTTATCTGTGCCTGGACAGTATACTACCTTATTAAAATTTCACTTGCTACTCATTTAATATTTCTGTTTCATTATTATCTAACTTGTACTGATTTACATGATATTTTAAAGCTATGATGAGGCGGTTAGCTATTGCTTAATGTGATCCTCCTGTAATTCGGCACTCCGCAGGTCCCAATGGTGCCAGATTAGTGAAGGTCAATCTGTACTTGTTTTATTAAATGTTCTAAGGTTAATGGAAAAAATATCACTAAATACTTAATTATATCTCAAAGATCTGTTGGAATTTAACCTACTCAAATTCCCAAGGTTTGACCAGGAAAATTTGCAGATCAGATTTCAGCCATTCAAGACATGGTTGGGCATTTTGCACCACTGAGCAAGTCAACCATCCAGTATCCATCCAAACTTCATCTAGGATTGAAGTAGTCAGCTTCAGGCTCAACTACTTGGGTATACTGGGATTTTATTTTTGGAACAAAATGGATAACAAAGTTAATTGTGATGTTTAAACTATGATAGGTAAAATGCATGGGAAGGATGCATTTCCTGTAGCAGAGACATCAAAACAATCAGTCAAAAATACAAAATATTAACAAGAAGAAGTAAAGGGGAAGTGAATATTATTTTCATCCAGAGGGTGGTGTGTCTCTGGAACTCATTGTCTGAAAGACTGATGGAGGCAGAAATTCTCATTACCTTTTAAGAAGTACTTGGATGGGTATCTGAAGAGCTGTGACTTACAGTTTTATGGACAATTCATTGGAAGATAGGACTAAGTTGGATATCTATGACCCTATAATTTTCTGTTTAAGGCAGATAAGCCTTAATTTTTGTACTTCATGAAATGGACTTTCAATGAGTTATATCTTCCATTGGAGTTCAGTTGCTAACAAGGACATGCAATAACAACCGGTAAGTTCATTGTTGTTGTATCCTCCAGTAATGTGTTTTTTTCTGGGAAGGGGATGTTCTTGCCATCGAATGCTCAGCGAATAAACTTTGACATAGTTTTTCACAGATTACAGTCCAGTAAACTGAGCCTCAATGAATTGAAATAATATTTCAACAAAATAAATATAGCATGAAACACAGCTCTGCAAAATGGTCATTATAGCATTTGCATCATTTCTTGTAAAGTTTCCAGCTGGTTACTCACAGGACTACCCAGTTCCAGTTTGCTCCTGCTATTAACAGATTAAACAACTTCCTGAATTTTGCTTGGGATATTTTCATCTCCAGTAAATTATGCCAGTGACATTCCCATGATATATTTTGAAAGGTTATCACTCGTGCAATGCCACATTTGCAGACAAGTGGGAAAAATCTAAAAGAAAGAGGACCATAAAAACTAAATATGGTGGGTGGCATCATTTCCAGAAGTACCTAAAGTGTATGTTTAAATTAAGTTATTTCTTGGAAATTATGAGTAAATTTGATAGTATATTTTTTTACCCCTCTGCTTGTAAAATTTTTTTGTCCTATTGATTGTATTTAGGTCTGTCAATATTTATGTAACTTCAAGCCAACATTTTTAATAAGAGGATACAGTGTTCCAATGTACATTGAGATACAATTGTGAAACTTAATTTCCTAACAAAGTGGAATTCCAAGCAACACACACAAAATGCTGGAGGTGGAACTCAGCAGGTTAGCCCCTCCAGCATTTTGTGTGTGTTGCTCTGGACTTGAGCATCTGCAGACTTTCTTGTGTCATTAATTTTGAAAGTATTATTAAATTTTTGCAGCTGGGAGTAAGGAATGAAAAAAAAAATAAATCTGCAGATACTGGAAATACAGAACATAAACAGGAATATTATAAAATGCTCAGCAGATCGGGCAGGATCCATGGATAGAGCAACAGAGTTAATGTTTCACTTTAGTGATTTCTTGTTAATTTTGCAGAGTATCCCCTGAACTTTCTGATTTTAATTTTGGATTTGGTTAATCATGGAAATTTTGTAGAATTGTGTCATCAGGTGTGGTAACAGCGAATAGAGAGGTAGGGAAGTGTAGAAGGTGGAAATGGAGGAGAATTGGTAAAACATGAGCTTTTCAGTTACACTCAACATTTCATTAAATTTCACAGACGTTCAGAATCAGAATCAAAATGAGCTATAGTCGATGAACAGCATTCTGACGTAGGTGTTTGTGTTGTCCAGGTGGTCTAAGGCCATGTGGAGATCCATTGAGAAGCCAGAAGGAGAAATCAATTTTCATGCTGTCCCAACTAATCTCCCTCTTGACACATATTCCTGGAAACGACAGAATTGATACACCTGCCCATTAACTTCCTCCCTTACCTCCATTCAGGACCACAAAAGAAGAACTTCCCAGTGACTAACCATTTTAATTTCTATCCCCATTCCCATTCTGACATGTTGGTCCATGGCCCCCTTTTCTGCTACAATGAGGCCACTCTCAGGGTGGAGCAGCAACACCTCATATTTCATCTAGGTAGCCTCAAACCTGATGGCATGAACATAGATTTCTCCTTCCGGTATTTTTTTTATTTTCCCCTTCCCCTTCCCTTTCTTCTATTCCCCACTCTGGCCTCTTGCCTCTTTTCTTCACCTGCCAATCACCTCCCACTGATGTCCCTCCTTTCCTTTCTCCCATGGTCCACTCTCCTCTCCTATCAGATTTGTTTTTCTCCAAACCCACACACCAGGCTTCACCTATAACCTTCCAGCTTGTCCTCCTTCTCCCCCCCACCGAACCCTTTTTATTCTGGCATCTTCCCCTTCCTCAACTAGAAATGTTGACTGTTTATTCATTTCCATAGATGCTGCCTGACCCGCTAAGTTCTGCCAGCATTTTGTGTGTGTTGCTCCAGATTTTCAGCATCTGCAGAATCTCTTGTGTTTATGACATGCATCTCTTCCCCATTTCTCAAAAGGATTACTGGGAGTGAGTTCAAAAGTAATTTACATTGTCTTGTTTTCAGTTCAGATTTTTGATTACCTCCGACTGTACCAATCTGACTGTATTGTAACAACCTGACTAAAGCTTCTTTTTACAATTTATGCATCTCATAATTAACTTTATTTTGAAAAAAAAAAGCATTCTAATATTTTAGACAAACTGACGTACTGGCCAAAAGTATAAATCAGGCACAACAGTAATTAGTGAAGTCAGAAACAACACTACCACATAAATACATAATTAAAACATAACAAATAAAATTCAAATTTGTTTTGTAAGATTCAATCTGAACAACTTTATAATCATTTCACTTTGTAAAAGCAAATCAAAAGGAATATATTTTTCTTTCATGACAGGGTTTGTCAGATCATTGAAAACAAGGGAATTACCTTTGTGGGTTCATGAACCTTCAGCATAATGATGAAGCAAACTAGTTAATATTCTCTGTGAAAGTTGAAACTTTACTAGTAGAGTTTTACTGAGAACACTGGCATAATGCCTAAAGATTAAAAATGGGTGCAGCATTTTTGCTGATGTGAAGGGAAATAATCATTTCAGCCTACTGTGCAGACCTATGAAGCTGAATGGGTGTTTCTCAGAAATGTAAAGACACACTAGGTACGTTCACAGCTACAATTAATTGATCCAAGGCTAATGTTAATGTAAGATCTGTAATAATTATAACCAGAAATGTCTCAACCTTATCTTTACTCTTTTGACATTCTATCTGCTCTTCTGAAAAAAATGCTTGCTATGGAACATCTGTACTCCATTTTACAAATGATTGAGACCAACTTTTCATCTGCCTTTGCCCTTTGCCTCCTGTCCTTCCAAGGCCAAACTTTCTTTTTCTATTTTTTCCTGTCCTAGCTTTCATCTTGCATCCTACTTTAGATTTCTTCTAGTCTTCCATTGCAGCTACTTTGAAATCAATGTTCATGAGACTCAACTCCTGCTCCCTCAATTCAATTAATACTAGCCAACTAACTTCCCTTATTGGTTTATTCTGAAAAGATACCCTCTCTCTGGCCTTGATCCCCCTACCTTTCGCATCAGCACTTCCTTCAGAAAATAGCCACCTTTAATCTTTCTGCTATTGTGGACCTATTTCCAACATTCCTTTTCCTTCAAGGTTCTTCCAGATATTGTTATCTCAAAAACACTTGCACTTATCTCCCCTAATTCCTCATGTATTTGGCTTTAATCAAGGTTTTGTCTTTATCATATGACTGAAATTACCCTTATCTAAGTACTCAACAACAGTTTATGTGACTGAGACCAGAGTAAACAATTTCTTCTTGACCTGTCAGCAGCCACTACCAGAGCCACTTCACCATTAATCCAATGAGTAGGACTACCTTTAACAGGTCTAATCTCACCAATCTGATTAATAATCTGCTGAGTCTTCTCTTCCCACTTCCAAATTATTACCTCTAGAATCCCTCAAGATCTCATCCATACACTGTGATTTGCTTGAATGCTCTATATTCTGTATTGCCACCACTTTTGTCAGACACTCCACTATCTCGTTTTGGTCCCACATTTGAACAGAGATTTTCTCTGAGTAAATATTAGGAAGACTGAAGTTGAGATCTTCATTCTTTGTCATAAATTCCTCTTCTTGCATAATTTCTATCTCTCTTCTGGTCAAATGAATGAAGCTGAGTTGGACTATTTGTAATCTCAGTGCTGTGCTTAACACTGAAATAAGCATTCAATCACATATGCAGCCTATCCATAAGGTTGGTCATAACCTGTTTCCATAACATTATTAAATTACAGTCTTGACCCAGTTCATCTCCAGCTGAAACATTCACTGTGCTGTTGTTAGCTCTTTAGGAACTATTGCATTGTTCTGTAGCCAACCTCCCAATCTTTGTCCTGCATAAACTTATGTTTTCAATCAAAAAAATTTGTTGCACAGTTTTTAACCCAAGACTAAATTCTGTTCATCCATCATCCTCTGCTTCCTACCTACAATATACCAGCTCTTTGTATGGCAAATCTACAATTTCAGAACTTTGAATATCCCTTCCTTCTGTCAAGAAATGTAGAGGTGGTTTGACCCAAAAGCAGAATAGTGGAGATGATTTAGTAGTAAACAATATTTTACTAATAAACTGCAAAATAATAAGCCACAAGGGGACACAGAACAAGAGAGAATAGATACATAACACAACAAGGCAACAAGGTAACTGAAGGTTAAGAGCAATTTGTTGAGGCTGTCTGGTTCGATGGGTGGACAAGGACTGTAGCTGTGAGTTGGGTTTAAATAGGCTGCAGATAATAGTTGGAAACAACTAGCAGATGACTCCTATTAACCGGGTGGATAGGACACCCCTCCTTCAGCTGGCATCTGATGGTACAGATGCGGCCTGATGAAATTCCTCTGAGATGAAACTGGACTGCACCCAGGACCTCTCCTCTGGGCTGTACTCATCCTAGTTTACCAGGCATTGCACATCCAATCCACAATAACATGAATTAATCAACTGGAGAACCATATTCACTGGGGTCCTTCCACCATCCTTGGTTCCTGAGATGCAGGCTCAGGTGGGTTAAGTGGACTATGACAGTGGGCTTGAAGCAGGATATGTGGAAGATAGGTGTGATCCCAAGAGACAGTGGCAGCCGGAGACAGTAAATGACTGGGTTGATGAGATGGGTAATCGTAAAGGGACCAGTGAACCAGAGGAGAGCTTGCAGGAGTTGGTGCACAACCAGGCACCGTCCCCAGGCTGGAGTTGTCTGGGTGGGCACTGACAGCATTTATCCTGGCAGCAGTAGGCACAATTAGCAACAAGGATGGTACTCTGTGCCCTTTTCTAAGTATTCTGGCAATGGCAAACCAGGGCTCTGGTGGACAGGACCACCACCATTGTATCCCCTGCAGGGAACAACAGAAACACTTAATGAAATACTTCAAAGGGTGACATACCTGTGGCAGAGGACGTAGGTAGATTGTAGGACAGTTCAGTCTAGAGCTGATATTTCTTCCATGTAAAAGGGTTAGAGGCAGTAACTTCACAGAAACTTCTCTACTTGTTGATTGGCTCTTTCTGATTGACCTTTGATCTGGGGATGACAGCCAGAAGACAAACTTACTGTGATGTGGAGGGGGGAGCAGAAGGCTTGCCAGAAGCAGGAGATGAATTATGGGTTCAGTCTGACACAATGTCCTCAGGAAAACCGTGGAGGCAAACTACAAGTTGGAGAATCAAGTCCAGTATTTCAGCAGCTGATGAAAGTTTGGGCTGCTTTGGAAAACTGATCCGCCACTGTCATGATCACCATGGCCCCATCGGAAGATGGCAAACCTGTGATGAAATCCATAGCGATGTGGGACCACGGGCGTTGGGGGACTGCTAGGGGCACATTGAGGGCAGGCAAAGATGAACTAACATACATCTCTGATCATGGTGAATTACCAGAACCGGTGTAGCAGAAAATCCAGAGTCCATTGTGTGCCTGGATGGCTGGAAAGGGGTGAGGAGTGCGCCCATTGGAGTCCCAGCTAACGGTGGGCCAGGAGAGAGATGATGAAGGCAATCTTGGCTTGGTCCATAGAATATCAAGAAGGCTGGAGCTCGAAGTGTAAGACACACTGTGATAGGAAGTTGCAGCATCGGGTTGGGGTCCGTCGAAGTGTTCGAGCACCGGAATCCAGAGCTTTGAGGGAGGAGGTTGACTGGTGTTGCTGTATTTAGCCAGAGAGTTGATTGTGAGTGGTGAGCAGATGGTCAACGGTTTCTTGCTGTTTTTAGGATCAGGTGCTCCCGTCGATGGATGACTTCCTTTAGGCAAGCAACTCTGTTTGGCCAATCATTGGTTCACCCATCCTGTCAGGAAATGTGAAGGAGACTTAACCCAAAAGGAAAGCAGCAGAGATGATTGAGTAGTAAACAATATTTTACTAATGAACTGCAAAATAACAAGCTATGAAGGGCTACAAACCAAGAGAGAACGGACTCTTGTTAGCTGGGTGGAGACTGGAATGTATCCACCTGTGCAGGACTGTCACCTTCTGTGCAAACCTTCCACAATTTCAGTTCTTCTTGTATTTTGCAATCTCTGGCAGGTTTAAAAGCCTTCAAGATCTCTGCTTCTGACTACTGAATGGACATTGTATATTTCTGGTAATTCATTTGGATATCACGTTTTTGTGAACAGGAACAAGATAGGTATTATTCTGAAGAAGCCAACATTCACCTTTCAGCCAATTTCACTGGGAAATAAATTATTTGGCCCTCATTGCATTCTTTGTGGGATCTTCCTAAGTGCAAAATGGCTGCTACATTTTCAACAGTACAATAGTTTAAAGCAAGTTTCATTGAATGTTTGGGACACCACTGGGTTATGAGCCTGCTGTGGATAGAAAGTACTCTTCTTTGACAAAAAATGTATTATCATTAAATTCTGCTAAACGTCTTTTATCAATAACAGAGCAGATTTTCACCTGCAACGTTCATGATAAAATGGAGAACTGCTAACCTGTAGCCTGCTGCAAGGCTTGACTAATTTTCAGTACCATTGAACCCACTGGATAGAAAGTAGTCAAAGTGTATAATAAGGGTTAATCTACTGTACCCTGCTGGTGTAAGAGTAAAGGTGACCTACTGTGTACCCTCGGCACATCAGGTCTCAAAATTCTGCTGTGTTGCTTCCAGTTTTCCTGTCATAACTTGGTCATACTGCCTGCAGAACCACAAAGAAAATGGCACAAATATTTTATTTTCAGTCATCGAGCAATTTGGCCAATATCTGTCAGAATTACCTCAGGTGTCCACAGTTATCACTGTGCCACACTTATCACTGTGCCACACTGTCTGTGGCCTCCTCTGTTGATCACGCAATGTTTAATATTTAAGAGCACTCCATCTGTTGATTAGGCACATTTTAGCCCTCCAAATTTTAAAATTTCATTTAATACTTTTAGGTAAACATCCTTGAGCTTGTACATTTAATCTTCAATTTATTTGAACTTGTTTTGATATCATTTTCTTGTATTTGCATATTCTTAAAATGACCACTTTGGCCTACACCTATCACAGACTTTCCCTTTGTCAGTTTCACCTCCCTCTTGGTGCAACTTAAACATGCTCGTCTTCTCACTCTTCAAGTCTGACAAAAGATCCTTGACCCAAAATATCATCTTTATTTCTGCCCCCAGTGCTGCTGTTTGATCTGCTGTGTGCTTCTGGCATTATTAATTTTTGTTGAGGATTTCCAGCATTTGTAGCTTTTTGATCTTAAGGTTATTGACTTTGGTTTGGTATTTGCTTCTAACAAGGAGAAAATAATTTCCCTGCAAAAGAGGAAACTTTCCTCCCTTTTGGGTGACACTATTTCCATCATGGGTCATACAACATTTTTCAAATACAAGGGCACCCCAAGGTCATTGGAACTTGAACTTCATAGTGTTTTGGTTTGCTATTAACATAAATTTGTGCTTGAATATTCAATTAAAATTTTGAAAGAAAATATTTTAAAAAGTGGGATGAAATTGAACTAACATAATATATCGCAATTTAGGATATGCAACACATAGAAACAACAGCAAATATATTTTGTTAATATTTCACTTTGTTCCTAATTAATTCAGGAAGCTTGTAATGAAAATGGGTCTTTATCTAAAAATGGTGTCAGTGATGCAGTTACTTAGGGACAATATTTAATTTGGTGAATAAATTTGTTAGCTTATTAACTTAGAGTTAATGTTAAGATTATAATGTTAATGACACGGCTCTGAGTTATGATATGTACTATCATTGTAAACAGGCACATTGGACTTTGTGAATGTGAGTAGAAGCAGATAATTTTTAGAGTGCAGAATGAGACCAATCAGCTCTTGAAACCCATGTGGCTTCCAAAAGATCAATTCATAAATCCCATTCCCTTGCTTTTTCACCATTGCTCTTCATACCCTTCTAGGATATGATTTCCAGATCCTAGTCAATCAACAAGTTAATATTAAACTTGAGACTGATAGCTGTTAACTAACTTAACACAGAAAATGTACAGGAAGTATGATAATGAGGAAGGCTGGAGATCACACAAGTTGCTTGAAGGTCGGGCTTTCAATTAATCATTTATGCAAATGAAAGTTAATACACTCATCAGCATTTAAAAAATTACCATCGTTTTAAAGAACAAAATTGCATGAATCAAAATTGCATTTTTTCCCCTCATCTGCACTGGGGACTAAACCCACTGATTGACCATTTTAATTAAGGCCCCTGTGGTCTTTATCAAGTTTCCTTTACTCAGATAGCAAAGGGGTAAACAAGATTCCGAGTTGTTGCAGGAAAACAACAAAAACAACTCATCTTTGGTGCTGCAAACTGACACACAGGACATCTGTAAGACTCTTAAAATCATTATGCAACAAGATTAATAATTGTTGCTCAATTGTGAATTGATAAGTTATGTTTATCTCTAAGTTGCTTTTTGTTTAAAAAAAATCAGGTTAGTGAATTCACTAGTTGGACATCAGTACATTTAAAAAAAGATGTGATATAGAATTTAAAGAGCAAACACGAGAACATCTGCAGATGCTAGAAATTCAAACAACACACACAAAATGATGAAGGGTCTCAGCCCGAAACGTCGACAGTGCTTCTCCTTATAGGTGCTGCCTGGCCTGCTGTGTTCCACCAGCATTTTGTGTTTGTTGTTTGTGATATAGAATTAGTGATTTTGCAAGGGAGGAGGTGGAGAATATTTGGAATTCTTTACCCCAGTAGGATGTGGAGCTTCAGTCACTGAGTTTATTCAAAAAAGAGTGATAGATTATAGATTTGTGGTATTAAAGGTATCATTGGGTATGAGGAAAATATAGCTGTGGTTGGAAATGAATTTTGGAACAAACTTGAAATGCCAAGTGGCTACTCTAGTTCCTAATTCTAAGTCACCACATAGCTTTGGGAAAGAATCTAATTTCAAGCAAAGTGAGTTCATTAATCCCATGGCAAGTTCACATGCAGAGTTTAGAGTTAAGGACTGTAGTGGAGATTTACCAAATCAAGAACTATTTGTGTAAAATTAGTGCCAAAATTCAGTTTTAATGCAGATTGAATGAGCTGGAGATGTACCAACTCTGAATGGTGAAGCATTCAGTTAAGAAATGTCTGAATTGAATGCAGCACAGAATTCAGTAAGACTCAGTCTGAAAAAGGAACAGATTTTCAGCTTCAAATTGAAGTTCAAATCCAAAACCAAATAGACTGAGAGCTAACTCAAAACCGAAACCTTGAGAAGAAAAGGAAGACTCTGAAAATCATTACAAGGCAAAATTTATAAACATTATTCATGAAATGGATATATAGAAAAATGTTTCTTATTGTTGTATTTTTTAACAAAATAGTGATCAGAGTATTGTGTTCATATGCAGGTACTTGACTATCTGTGTGTCCACATTGTGGTTCTGATTGGACAGATGTGTCATATAGTGCACCTGAATTTAATGAGCAATCACTTGCAAAGTAATGATTTTTAGTCTTGGTCTTCTTCTGGCTTTGGGTCAATGCAGCATTGTTACAGTGGCTCTTACATATTGCAAACTAAATTACTTTCCCTTTGAATATAAAAATAGAGTATATGCAGTAAAAGTATATAAAAAATTACCATGTTACGTTCTCTTCATGGAAGCTTTACAAGTGCTCTGAGGAGAGATAGATAGATAGATAGATAGATACTTTATTCATCCCCATGGGGAAATTCAACTTTTTTCCAATGTCCCATACACTTGTTGTAGCAAAACTAATTACATACAATACTTAACTCAGTAAAAAATATGATATGCATCTAAATCACTATCTCAAAAAGCATTAATAATAGCTTTAAAAAAGTTCTTAAGTCCTGGCGGTTGAATTGTAAAGCCTAATGGCATTGGGGAGTATTGACCTCTTCATCCTGTCTGAGGAGCATTGCATCGATAGTAACCTGTCGCTGAAACTGCTTCTCTGTCTCTGGATGGTGCTATGTAGAGGATGTTCAGAGTTTTCCATAATTGACCGTAGCCTACTCAGCGCCCTTTGCTCAGCTACCGATGTTAAACTCTCCAGTACTTTGCCCACGACAGAGCCCGCCTTCCTTACCAGCTTATTAAGACGTGAGGCGTCCCTCTTCTTAATGCTTCCTCCCCAACACGCCACCACAAAGAAGAGGGCGCTCTCCACAACTGACCTATAGAACATCTTCAGCATCTCACTACAGACATTGAATGACGCCAACCTTCTAAGGAAGTACAGTCAACTCTGTGCCTTCCTGCACAAGGCATCTGTGTTGGCAGTCCAGTCTAGCTTCTCGTCTAACTGTACTCCCAGATACTTGTAGGTCTTAACCTGCTCCACACATTCTCCATTAATGATCACTGGCTCCATATGAGGCCTAGATCTCCCAAAGTCCACCACCATCTCCTTGGTCTTGGTGATATTGAGACGCAAGTAGTTTGAGTTGCACCATATCACAAAGTCCTGTATCAGTTTCCTATACTCCTCCTCCTGTCCATTCCTGACACACCCCACTATGGCCGTGTCATCAGCGAACTTCTGCACATGGCAGGACTCCGAGTTATATTGGAAGTCTGATGTGTATAGGGTGAACAGGACCGGAGAGAGTACGGTTCCCTGCGGCGCTCCTGTGCTGCTGACCACCGTGTCAGACCTACAGTCTCCCAACCGCACATACTGAGGTCTATCTGTCAAGTAGACCTCAAGACCTCAAAATCTGTCAAGATTAGCTTGCTTAATTTATTTAGGCACCGAGAAGAGTGAATCTGGCAGGTATTGGTCGTCAAATTACAACACATGCATGATATACAGAGGAAGGAAGAATAAAATTATCACAATTCATTTGCTCAAAAGCAGTATGTAACTTTAATTGGCCCAAGATTCCACAGCACCAAAAGTTGTTTAATCAACCCGTTTAGATGTACTTTCATACCATGTCAAGATCTCACATAGTTTTGCTGATCTGTCATTGTATGACAAATAAGCTCTTATCTCTATAGTAAGAAAGTGATTTCCAGTGAATGCTTTTTGTAGCTGGAAAGAAAGCCACGTCACTGAAGTTTAAGTGATAAGCCACTGAAGTATTTCTGACAACACACACAAAATGCTGGTGGAATGCAGGCACTGTCAACGTTTCAGGCCGAGACCCTTCGTCAGGACTAACTGAAAGGAAAGATAGTAAGAGATTTGAAAGTAGTGGGGGGAGGGGGAAATGTGAAATGATAGGAGAAGACCGGAGGGGGTGGGATGAAGTTAAGAGCTGGAAAGGTGATTGGCGAAAGTGATACAGAGCTGGAGAAGGGAAAGGATCATGGGACGGGAGGCCTCGGGAGAAAGAAAGTGGGGGGGGGGGGAGCACCAGAGGGAGATGGAGAACAGGCAGAGTGATGGGCAGAGAGAGAGAAAAAAAACAAACAACTAAATATATCAGGGATGGGGTAAGAAGGGGAGGAGGGGCATTAACAGAAGTTAGAGAAGTCAATGTTCATGCCATCAGGTTGGAGGCTACTCAGCCGGTATATAAGGTGTTGTTCCTCCAACCTGAGTTTGGATTCATTTTGACAGTAGAGGAGGCCATGGATAGACATATCAGAATGGGAATGGGACGTGGAATTAAAATGTGCGGCCACTGGGAGATCCTGCTCTCTCTGGGCGGACAGAGTGTAGGTGTTCAGCGAAACGGTCTCCCGGTCTGCGTCAGGTCTCACCAATATATAAAAGGCCACACCGGGAGCACCCGACGCAGTATACCACACCAGCCGACCCACAGGTGAAGTGTCGCCTCACCTGGAAGGACTGTCTGGGGCCCTGAATGGTGGCGAGGGAGGAAGTGTAAGGGCAGGTGTAGCACTTGTTCCGCTTACAAGGATAAGTGCCAGGAGGGAGATCAGTGGGATGGGATGGGGGGGACGAGTGGACAAGGGAGTCGCTTAGAGAGCGATCCCTGCGGAAAGCAGAAAGAGAGGGGGAGGAAAAGATGTGCTTGGTAGTGGGATCCCGTTGGAGGTGGCGGAAGTTACGGAGAATTATACGTTGGACCTGGAGGCTGGTGGGGTGGTAGGTGAGGACAAGGGGAACCCTATCCCGAGCAGGGTGGCGGGCGGATGGGGTGAGGGCAGATGTGCGGGAAATGGGAGAGATGCGTTTGAGAGCAGAGTTGATGGTGGAAGAAGGGAAGCCCCTTTGTTTAAAAAAGGAAGACATCTCCTTGGTCCTGGAATGAAAAGCCTCATCCTGAGAGCAGATGTGGCGGAGACGGAGGAATTGTGAGAAGGGGATAGCATTTTTGCAAGAGACAGGGTGGGAAGAAGAATAGTCCAGGTAGCTGTGAAAGTCTGTAGGCTTATAGTAGATATCAGTAGATAAACCGTCTCCAGAGATGGAGACAGAAAGATCAAGAAAGGGGAGGAAAGTATTTCTGAACTGTTTAACACACAATCCATCACTCCCAAACATGGCAGAACCTGCACATATTCGTCTGCCATATGGTATTTAAAACTGTTTTTTTTTGTAGCTATAAAAAAAGAACATAAATCCAGAATCAAAAAAGTAACTTGCTGATCACAAACGTGCTCTCATGACAGGCATCCTGTGGGTCTTGAGGTAGAAGGTCAATCATAATCTTTCTAAATGTGAGGTGAGGCTCTCGGCACTTTATTATTTGAATTCTGAACATTGACTTTATTTTGCTATGTGGGATAACTTCATTTACAACATCGAGGAATTAAGAGGTTCAGTGGATAAATGGAGAGCAAAGTCTCGTAGCATGATTTTTGACATATCTGACAAGTTTGGAAAGAAAAATATAATGAGTGTATGGTACATAAGAAATCAAAGCAAGACTAAACTACAGGATTCTTGAACATGCACTGTTAGACATCCCAATCAAATATAAATGCTCCACTTCCTACCCTCAAGGATGAAATGGCATGTCATGGTCCATATCCATCAATTCTTTCCCTCAAAGAGCAATCAGTTTTTAATATAAGTCTGTATTAATTTTTAGTAAACACCAGTTAAAAGATAATAATTTAAACCTCCTTGTGTCTCAGAGAGTTCTCTGCAATTATAATTATACATTCCTGGAATTTGCTTGTTATACAATGTAGGTTCACTTCATTTGATTTTATATCCTTTCTATAATCCAAGGGAGAGGATGTAAAAGCGCTTCAACTAACCAAGGTGTTGTACATAATCTCAAAAAAATGGTAATCTGGATATTAAACCAAACATCGTGCATGCAATTTTTATGAAACTTCTATTATAACCTTTAAGTACATGCATCTGTGCTCTTTTGCAAATAGGTTGCAATGAACTAGTGATCACTTCCTCAAGCTAATGACGTATTAACAATGGAGACCTAATAAAAATCAGATTATTTTAATCTGAATTATGTGATTAAAGGTCTCGACTCGCATGGCAAACAGCCACCCTTTGAAAAGTATTCACTTCAATAAAGATGGAAATTTTCAAAGGCCTTCAATGGAATTTATTACACACTTAATATTTAAGTTTAATGTTGTAAAACAGTACTGTGGTATCAACCGTCATGACAAAGGTTAGAGAATAAAAGCTTAAAAGGTTGACTTTTTGCATGGTTGGAAATAGTACGGGACATCATAATCTCCAGTGCTGCCACCACAGGCATTAAAACTTTAAGGACTTCAAGTAAGAAATTAAGGTTCTTTTGAGTTGAGATAACTTGCTATTAAACAAAGCATGTAGCATTTAATCCAGGCGTATTAAGACTTTCTGATGAGTTTCTTTGAACATGAATATGTGGGGGCGAGGTTGAGGCATGTTCGAGATAAAGTCGGGGCAAGCGGAGCAGAGCAAAGTCGGATTGGAGGAGAGGTAGATTCGAGGCTTGTCCGCCTAAACCGAGTGGAAGGTTTGATTGATCTAAGTGCTGGGCTGATTTGGAAAGGTCGGGTATTGGCTAAAACTTGGTGGCAGAGTCTAGGCCCAGAGCGTATTGATGCAACAGAGCCCAGGTCATAGAGCGAGGAACGACCTGATGTTTGGATTGGGCCAGATGGATTGAAAAGGCAGGGTGTCAGGACCAGAGTTGAGTGTTGGGCTGACTCTGGTTGTTGTCCATGATGTTTACTCCACTCTTCGTTGCACAGAGGCTGAGGCTATGGCCTGCTCCAGCACCTCTGGGCGTCATGTCTGTGGGTTCCGCAATGTTTACTCCACTACACAGTGAACTGAGGCTGTAGCCTGCTCCAACTGTGCCGGGCTTCGTATCTGAGGACTAACATTTGTTCTAAATGCTATTTGCCTACTCTCATTGTTTCCAAATTTGTTTTTTTTTCACTCTGCACACTGAGTGTTGTCGATCTTTCTTTATGAGTTCGTTTGGGTTTCTTAGTTTTCTGGCTGCATGTAAGGAGATGAATCTCAAAGTTATGTAGTGCATACATACTTTGATAATAAATGTATTTTGAACTTTGACCTTTGACCAGTCAATGCAGACTACAAACTTTGTTGAAACATCAATGTCTGTTGAAACAATATATTTTTCTTCCTGGATTTGTAACTAAAAGTGTTCTGCAAATTACATTTCCATAGTATCGTGCAGAAGACATGGAGTTTTTCCATGGGATTCATATTAATGTCACTTGACTACAAGTCCGAGGAGTTTAGGCAGAATGGGGTTGATAGGAATGGGAAATGAGTGGCACATAGGACGAAAATGCACTCAATGCACCGACTGAGAAGTAACCCATTTTAAAACTCAAGTCTTGTCTCCTGTATGCTTTCTCTCCTCATTCCACACACATTCTTACTTCTCCCATCATTTCTGATGTGTGTTGAATTCTATATTTTGCATGCCTGTATACTTAAATTAGAGCACAATGCATTGAGGAGGGGTTCCTACAAGTTATGTTAAAATAAGACAGGACACCAATGAGTTAATTCACAGGCTACACACCTTATATGGGCTGCCTCTAAGAGGACTTCTGTTAAATGTTGATTATTGTTATTTCAGCTCCATTTATATAGTGTATGGGCTTTACAAAATGTGGAAAATTAATATGGTGTATTTCATAACCTGCATCCTTCTGCTCAAGATACAGCAAAACTACCTCACTCTCCATCAAGGTGCCTTCTTGCTCAGATGAATCTATTTAAATGTTCCCAAAACATTGACAAATGTTGGGTAGCAAATAAATATGGGCCCAACTAATGTCTTGAAAGCTTTATTTAACAGAGGGAGGTGTCAGAATTGGCTCAACTTCAAACCTTTTCACGAAGGTAATACAAGTTTTCAGGTATGCAGCCCTAAATAAAAAAGGATTTTCCATTTCTAATCATGAGAAAGTATGCTTCTGAACTCTCAGGTCTAATCTGGCAGTTGTTACTGTTTTCATTATCATTTTAAAGTGGTTCAGATTTATTAATCTATTGCATCATTTAACTGCAGTTATATATTGTATTTATGAATGCATGAATCATTTCAGCAGCTTTGACCTTTTGAAATCATAATGTTATGTTATCAATTATTATTGATTAGTGATTTGCAATAGATTACAGTCATTACTTATCATTATCTCATAACATCAGGGGGAATATAATTGTGGTTATCATGCTTTGAAAAATTGTAATAAGTTTAAATCTTAGAATAATTTACTGAATGGTGCTCTTAATTGAACATGCATAGGTTTAAATTGTCCTCGGGCTGTGTGGAATATCTGCCTTACAAAGGATCTGCTTCCACGACCCTTGGGGAAGACATTTCTAAGTCTAGTTAATAATTTTGTAGCGTCACTTGCATACTATGAGCTACTGAGCTATTTGATTTAATCTGTGTATTTAAAGCCGGCATTGTTTAACCTATCTCCATGTAAGTGCAAGTCATTCAGTCACATTTCTCAGTATTTTCTCTGTAAATTTATTTTTTATTCCAGATATTTATCATCTTACTTCTTAGTCTTTCAATATGAAGTCTATCTGCATATGACAGGTTGATTGGCCCTGCAGTGCCAGCGACCGTGACTGGTTCTGGGTAATTCAAGTTGGACCAACTTTAGTTTCTCCCAGTGGCTTTGCCTGCTCATCCTAAGACTTCAGCTTTGTATGAGATACCAGTATCTTGATCTTCAAATTTCACATTGTCCTGTTTTAAGACTGAAACTTCCATGTTATCTTTGCACTTATGACAATTTCTGTTCAGGCAAGTCTATTGAGTCCTCAACTGCACACTCTTCAGCTCTGTCTGTGCCATTGTTGAGCGAGTGTGTCGGGTCTTTAGCTGCAATCTCCTCATCCCTGTCTGTGCTATGTGACAGTATGCCAGGTAGGTGTTTTCATTTTTGTGACATGGAGTTCTGATGGTCTTCCGCTTGTGCTTTATGTAGTCTGGAATGATGCACTCTCACACATGTACCTCCATGTCGCATGAATACCACAACTCCATCCTGACCAGTGACAACTCCAGGACCTCTCCATTCAGTACAGTCTACTCTTTTGTAATATATTTTGTCCCCAGTGGCATTTGTATGATGGGCCTGTGCCCTCAAAGCTCTTTAAATACCCTCTGAACGCTTTGCTTCAGTGAAAGCCTTCCTTGATGCATGCAGTGCTTAAATGTTTCCCAACCCATTCTCTCCTTACAGCGCCCTCTAGAGCAGGTGGTCTATCAACCAGTACAGAGGGAAGGTTTGGATTCTGGCCAACAGCAATTGATACAGGCTATAGCCGTGTACATTGTACATGGTATTCTTCACCATAAGAGCCCAGTCCAGTGCTGTGTTACAATCACAACCATTGTTTTTCTTACTTTCAGCTTTATATCAGTAAGCATTTGATTGTGTCACTCCAAAAATCCACTACTCTGAGGACTATATGGCGCTGTTGTCTTTGTTTCAATGTTAAAGTTCTCTGCTTTACCTCTGAATTCATCATTATTAAATTCAGCACCATTATCATTAAATACAGTCGGCCCTCCTTATCTGTGAGGGATTGGTTCCGGGACCCCTCATGGATACCAAAAAACGTGAATGCGCAAGTCCCTTATTTAACCTGTCTCAGTGCGGTGGATTTTAGGACCCGACAGAGCTCTGAATTCGCAGTGTTTCTGTTCTCGAAAATAATCACGATCGCGAAAATAAAGTGGAAATAATAAAGCGATTGGAAGGAGGTGAAACGCCATCGGTCATTGGAAAAGCATTAGGCTACAGTCGGTCAGTGATCGGAATAATTTTAAAGGATAAAGTGAGAAAGGCCCTTCCCCGATGAAAGCTACAATTATTACTAAGCAACCCAGTGGTTTAATTTTTGAAATACATACATTTGACTAACTGACGCTAAATAATACCGGATGAACCTGTTCTGACTTACTTAGTAAGAGAACTTACTGTTTTTTACAATCCTGATCCATAATAACCTATACACATCCCCCCGTATACTTTAAATCATCTCTAGATTACTTATAATACCTAATACAATGTAAATGCTATGTAAATAGTTGTTATACTGCATTGTTTATGGAATAATGACAAAAAAACAGTCTATACATGCTCGAATAACAAGTGCTGGAAGAGCACTTCCGGGTTTTCTCGATTCGCGGTTGGTTGAATTCGCACATGCGGAACTTGTGGATAAGGAGGGCCGACTGTACTTCTCTTGAAATTCAGTACCAGCCTGATTTTCCCAATCTACCTGCATATTGAAAACCCCCTTGACCATTGTAATGTTGCCCTTTTATACATACCTTTTTTTTATCTCCCATTGTGATTTATGCCCATATTCTGGCTACTGTTCAAAGGCTTGTATATAACTCCCATCAGGGTCGTTTTACCCTTGCAGTTTCTTAACTCCAGCCACAAAGATTCTACATCTTCTGATCATGTCACTTCTTTCCAAGGATATTATTTCATTTTTAATGAAGAGCCATCCCAACTCTTTTACCCAATTGACTGTCTTTTTGTTAGTATGTGTATCATTGGATGTTTAGCTCCCAGCTGTCATCTTTCAATCACAGCTCTGTGATGCCCACAATGTTATACCTGGTAATTTCTAGCTGTGCTGTAAGCTATTTACTTTATTTGTACGCTGTTTGCATTGAAATATAACACCTTCAGTCCTGTATTCATCACTCTTTTTCCCCATTTTGTCTCCATGAAGTTAAATCCTTACCCCTTTCTAAACTTCCTCTCTTATTCTCTATTCTGGAGACTTCAGTAAGCTCTCCAGTATTCTCCTTCCCTTGTATTTCATCCATACTTGTCCAAGCTGTTGAACCCACCCCGTACATTACACATTTATGATTTGACCCCAATTCATAAATGTGTAATGTCATTTTCAGATAGAAGGCGCCAGCTTTCAATGTGAAAGCAAACTTAATCTTTGGACGGTTTATCTTTATAGTAGCCTAAAATCTGACAGAAATAACTAAAACTTAACTGATGAGCTAGACAGTTGTGACTGCTTGCTCTTTGAACTGTACACCTCAGAATATTCCACAAAGCACATAAGATGAAACATGAAACCACAAGATAAGTACACAAGTACACAGAGAAGGTGATTTTAAAATGGTCTTGCACAAGAGTTAAATGTTTCTGGAATACCAAGCAGCAGAACAATTCAGGCAGGGTAGTAATGATGTTGCTTCATACAGAAATGCTGCAAGTTCTGAGAAAGCATCTATAGATAGAGAAAAAAGTGTATGACCTTTCAGTAAAACTACAAAAAGTCATGAAATAAGCATGTTTTAAATTGCAGAGAATTGGGAGGGACAGGAAGAACAAAGGGGTTTTTGTACTATCCCAGAGACCAAGAGAGACTGAATGACTCAGCTGTCCAAGAGAATGTTGAGGTTTGTTAATTGCAGTAATCATGCTGTCAGAAATCAAATGCAAGAATTAATAAGTACAGGGAAGAGAATTTTTAAAAAGTATATCAAAGCTGTGGTACAAAAGAAATCTGAAATAGTGCTGGGAATATTCAACAGGCATCATTCATAGAGAGAGAAAACTGAGCTAATATTACAGGTTGATGAGGGCAGTGTGATTGCTGTACACTACCCTGTGTACATATACAGAACTTCATTAACGTCCTTGGCATGGGCTTCAGAGGTAAGTTGAATACTTGGATCCAGGCTTGGTTTGTTAATAGGCTTTTGTTTACTAAAAGACAGTTCAGTGGTATGTCACAGAGTTTTTTGCTGAGCCACATTTTCATACATTAATAATTTGGAAGTGAATTAGGAAGTGTGAACAGTACATATGTAGATGAAATGAAAATTGGAGGTGTTGATTGTGAGAAAGATAGTTGTGGGCTATAGGGTGGTATTAATATGAGGGTAAAATTTAAATGAAATAAAGAGAGCGAAAATCATAAGTGAGGTAGTGTACACAGGGTTCATTGTCTGTTCAGAAATCCGATGGCGGAAGGGAAGAAACTGTTCATAAAACATTGAGAAGAGGGCATGATCTTGGTGATGGGACTCCTGCATGGTGGTTGCCACCTTTCTGAGGTGTCACCTTTTGAAAATATCCTCAGTAGTGGGGAGGCTAATGCCCATGATGGAGCTGGCTGAGTTTGAAACTTTGTGCAGCTTTTTCTGATCCTGTGCTCCACGTGGTGATGCCACCCTCCATACCACGTGGTGATGCAACCTGTTAGACTGCTCACCATGGTACAGCTGTAGAAATTTGCTGGACATGCCAAGTTTCATTAAACTCCTAATGAAATGTAGCTGCTGTTGTGCCTTCTTTGTAATTGCATCAATATGTCGGGCCCAGGATAGATCTTCAGAGATGTTGACACCCAGGAACTTGAAACTGCTCACCCTTTCCATTACTGATCCCTTGATGAGTCTGGTGTGAGTTCCCTCAACTTCCCTTTCCTGAAGTTCACAATCAATTCCTTGGTCTTACTGACACTGAGTGCAAGGTTGTTGTTGCAACACCAGGCCACATCAGAGTAGCCATTATTAAAGTGGGCCAGCGTAGGAATGGGAAGTAAAGAGGCTTTGGCTCTTAAAACTCCAGTCCAAATAAAAGGTAGTGACAAATTGGCATATAGGAGAGAGATTAAAATTCTGGTTGAATTGCAGCACAACAACAGCCTCTACTCGATGTCAGAAAAACCAGAGAGCTATTGACTGTAGGAGGAAAAAAACGGGATGAAAGCTAAGTCGGTCCTCATTAGGGAAACAGAGGTGGAGAGGGTCAGTAACTTTAAATTCCTTGGCATTATCATTTCAGAGGATCTGTCCTGGGACCAGCACATAAGTGTCATTATGAAGGAATAAAGGCATAGACTATTTTTTAAACAGGAAAGCATTAAAAAAACAGAAGTACAAAGGGACTTGGGAGTCCTTGTACAAGATTCACTAATGATTACTGTAACTTGCAAGTTAGATCAGTGGTAAGAAACTCAAGTGCAATGTTAGCATTCATTTTGAGAGAACTAGGATATAAAAGCAAGGATGTAATGGTGAGGCTTTATAAAGCACTAGTCAGATTGCACTTGGAGTATTGTGAGCAGTCTTTGGCCCATTATCTAAGAAGAAATGTTCTGGCATTGGAGAGGGTCCAGAGCAGGTTTACGAAAATGATTCCAGGAATGAAAGGGTTAACGTATCAGGAACTTTTGATGGCTCTGGTCCTGTGCTTGCTAGAGTTTAGAAAAATTAGGTGGGGTTGTGGGTGAACTCACTGAAACCTGTCGAATATTGAAAGGTCTAGGCAGAGTGGATGTGGAGAAGATGTTTCCTATAATGGGTGAGTTTAGAACTACAGTGTACAACTCAGAATGAGGGAAGTCCATTTAGAACAGAGATGAGAAGGTATTTCTTTAGCCAGAAGGTAGTGAATCTGTGGAATTCATTGTCATCGACAGCTGTGGAGACCAAGTCATTGAGTACATTTAAAGTGGAGGTTGACAGGTCTTGATTAATGGGGGCATCAAAAGTTACAGGGAGAAGGCAGGAGAATGGGATTGAAAGGAATAATAAATCAGCCATGATGGAATGGCAGAGCAGACTCAATGGGCCAAATGGCCTAATTCTGCTCCTATGTATTATAGTCTTATTTACAAGGAATGCTGCCACAAGAAAGCAGCATCTATCATCAGGGATCACCACCATCCAGGCCATGCTCTTTCCTTGCTGCTGCTGGTGGGAAGGAGGTACGGGAGCCTTTGGTCCTCTGTCACCAGGTTCAGGAACAGTCATTGCCCTTCAACCATCAGGTTCCTGAACCAGCATGGATATCTTCACTCACCTTAACAATTAACTGGTTCCACAACCTGTAGACTCACCTTCAAGGACTCCACGTCTCATGTTTTCAGTATTATCTAGTTACTTATTTATTATTACTTATTTAACTGTATTTGCACAGTTTGTCTTTTGCATATTGGGTTTTAGTTAGTCTTTGTAGTTTTTCATTGATTCGATTACATTTCTTTGTTCTATTGTGGTTGCCTGCAAGAAAATGAATCTCAGGGTAGTATATCATGACATACTGTATATGTACTAAGATAATAAATTTACTTTGAACTTTGAAAAGGAAACTGAATGCAGATGCAGGTAAGGTTCTTTAACTTTTCCTTGTCACTCTTACATCAGTCAGGTAGTGGCATGTTCCTTCTACAGGATATGGGAGATCAAGGTGACTTCCAGTGTATCTGACAATTTCATCTGAGGGAAGTGTCTCCAGCTATGTCTCCAGCTACAGCTGCTTGCAGACCATATGAAGGAGCTAAAGTTGGAGCAAGACACACATGGGATTATTTGACATGCTAGGAGAGTCATAAATAAGAGCTTTAACAATGTGGTCACACTTAAAGTGTAAACAGAAAGTAGCTGGATGACCACCAGGAAAGGAAAAGACAGCAGGAAGACAGTGTAGGATTCCCTTGTGGTCACTTCCCTCAAGAACAAGTACTGTATATCATTTTGGAACGGTTGGAGGAATAACCATTCTGAAGAAGGAAGCAGTACCTAGGTCTTTGGCATTAGGACTGGCTCTGAAGCTCAATTGGGAAGGGTGAAAGCAGACAGGATTATATGATGGGGGAATCGGTTTATTGGGGGTGGGTGCAAACAGTAGATTCTGTGGCCACTAAAGGTTCTCCAGAATGGTGCGTTGCCTCACCAGTACCAGGGTCCAGGGTGTCTCAGAGCAGCTGCAGAACATTTTCAAGAGAGAGGATGAGCAGTTAAGAATCATTATGCACATTTGCACAAATGCTATAGACAGAGAAAATAGTGAGGTCCTGCAGAGTGAATGTAGGGAGTGAGGGGTAGTAATCTCTGGATTACTTTCAGTGCCACATGATAGTTGGAGTAAGAATAGGAGGACATGGCAAATGAATGTGTGACTGAAAAGTTGGTGTGGGGGCAGAGATTCAGATTTGTGGACCATTGATTTCTGATCTGGGGAAGAGTTGACTTTTAAAAGAGGGAAGTTTTGCATCTGAAATGGAGGGCAACCAATATTGTAGCGGACAAGTTTGTTAGTGGTACGAGGGTGGGTTTAAACTAGTTTGGTGGGGTGGGGAAGTAGGGGGTGGAGATGGGATTCTGTGCAGCAGGGAAGTGAATGAGAGGCTAGAGAGTGATGCAGGCATCAGTGACAGTATGTTGAATAGACGTGACAGGCAGTTGAATAGCTTGTGAGTAAAACCTATTGGATTAACTTAGTTTATTTCAATGCCAGAGGTCTGACAAAGTAAGACAGATGAACTTAGGGCTTGGATAGCTCTGTGGAAATGGTTCATAATTGCTATTATGGAAATGTGGCTAAGGAAAGAACAGGACTGGCAGCTTAATATTCCAGGATACAGGTGCTTTAGATGGGAAAGAGGCGAATGAAAGAGAGGAGGAGGAGTTACATTTTTGATTAAGGGAAATGTCACAGCTCTAGTCAGAGATTATATAATGTAGGTTGAGGTGAGGTGTTTAATTTTTAAGAAAAACCGTAACAACTCACTTATTGTACTCCACTGAACACAAAAAGCACGGTAACAGATCTTCATGTAATACGTCATGCCATCCGACCAGCCTCTTAAAGTGAACCCCAAGTCAATGTTGGTGGTTGTGAATTATGTACTTTTCCACCAATTACATTACCCTACAGAGTCCCCCTCCACCTCACCCCCCAGAATTCACTAAAACCGGCACTGTGAGCCTGTCCAGAGCTCAGACAAGCCTCCGGGCTCAAGTCCTATCTTCCATGGGTGAAGGAACAGCAGATACCCTAGACTCATCCAAAGGTGCATTGACACATTCATGGTAACAGAATCCTCCAAATTGTGGTGGACCGGTTTAAGGTGATCTACCAAAACACATTCAGTCTTACCCATCTTAGCTACAATAAAAGTCCTTTCTCTCTGTTCCAAAACATGGAACGGGCCATCGTAAGGAGGTCTAAGGGGATGCTGGTGTGCATCAAGGTGGATGAAAACAAACGAGACAGAATATAAGTCAACAAGAATCCAAGAGTGCTGTCTGTACACCATGATGGGAGATAGGAATAGGTTTAAAGCAATTGAATTTCTGGAGGAGGGTGGAACACTGTTGGGAGACCAACCAAGCAGTCATGGTGGCAGGAATAAAATCACCTGGTAACGGCTGCTTGTATACCAACTCAGCTGTGGAGGGCATCAGGTCCTCTTCTGGAGCTAATCTGAGCGCCAGCAGGACCCATGGGAGATGATCATGCCAACAGTTGTTTGTCAGGGAAGCCTCCAGAGCAGCCTTTAAGGAGAGGTGAAACCACTTGCATAGGCCATTGGACTGTGGGTGATATGCCATGGTGTGATGTAGTCTAATGCTGAGCTTCTGGGCCATCGCAGCTCAGAGGTCTGATAAAAATTGGGGACTGTGGTCAAAGGAAATATCAAATGGGATGATAAACGGAGCAACCTTAGTGCTGATGAATGCCCGAGCCACGTCTGCAGCCGTCGTTGATGCTGGGGGAATGACTTCTGGCCACCTGCTGGTACAGTCTACCATGGTAAGGGGGTATGTGAAACCATGGAA
This sequence comes from Hemitrygon akajei, assembly GCF_048418815.1. Lineage (NCBI taxonomy): Eukaryota > Metazoa > Chordata > Chondrichthyes > Myliobatiformes > Dasyatidae > Hemitrygon > Hemitrygon akajei. Next base: position 74,761,354 of record NC_133136.1, on the reverse strand, counting down.
GGGGGGAGGAGGGAACTGTCACTCAGGGACTTCAAAAGGTGCAAATGGAGCCTGCACATCACGGTTAGTTTTTGTTCGCTGGCAGTCCACACAGGGTGCAGTCCAATCATCAGATCCTTTCTAAAGGCGTGCCACACAAACTTTAGTGCAACCAGTTTCTGTGGCGCTTTCCTGCCTGGATGTGAAAGGTCATGCATGGAGTTAAAAACAGTCTGCCTCCAGTTTGCAGGCACAATGGGGTGAGGGCAATTGGTTGAGACATTGCACTGGAGAGAAACCCCAGCCTCCCTGAACTTAATGTCAGCCAACCGCAGGCCCATGACTGTTGTTCGGTAGCCTTGGACCTCTGGGTCATTAGCTTGGTCAGCTGCCATGGAGGCATAGTCAGTCTCTATGTGTATGGCTTCAATGGCATTATTTTTCCCCTTGATATGTTGTATATCAGTTGTGAACTCCAGATATGAAGGTCAGGTGGTGTTGCTCCCGTGCAGTCCAAGGATCTGATATTTTGGCAATTGCATGCACAAGGGGTTTGTGGTCAATGAATGCTGTGAAATGCCGACCCTCTAGAAGAAAACAAAAATGGCAGACAGCCAGATAGACACCGAGAAGCTCACAGTCAAACATGCTGTACTGCCTTTCGGGGGGACGGAGCTGCTGGCTGAAGAAGATGAGCTGCTGCCACACGCCTCCAATCATCTGTTTGTGCACAGTGTAGACTGATGTGTTAGTAGTAATGGGTTTGGCTGCCTAGGGGAGCAGGTGTACCAGTAGGATTGCATTGGAAAGAGCTCATTTGGAATTCACTATCCTTAAAAGCTCCTGTAGTTTGTTAGTAGTGCAAGGAAGTGGGAAATCCATAATAACGGTGACTTTTGAAGGGAGGGGTTTTGCACCTTCTGCACAGCTGTGATTGTCAAGAAAGTCAATGGTTCAGAACCCAAAATGGCACTTAGCAGGGTTAATAATCAACTCATGTTGGCTAAGGTGCTCGAAAAGTGTGCAGAGATCAAATACATGTTCAGATTTGGATGCACTGGTGACAAGTATGTCATCCAGGTCAACGAAAAGAAAATCTAGAAGTCTCTTGATACAGAATCCATCAACCGTTGGGAAGTCTCTGCTGCATTTTTCAGCCTAATCGGTATGTGCAGAAACTCAAAAAGGCCACATGGGTTTATCACAGCTGATTTGGGAATGCCCTCTGAGCACACAGGCACCTGATGGTAGCCCCTAACTAAATCAGCTTCCAGCCTAAACGAGTCAAGAGATCTTGGATATGTGGGACCGGGTGATAATCAGGGGTGATGACCTCATTAAATCATCAGTAATCACCACATTGCCAGAAACCACCATTGGACTTAGGAACCATACGGAGGGGTGAAGCCCAGGGGCTAATCGACCAACGTATTACACCAAGTCTTTCCATGTTGTAACTCAACCTTCGCAGTTGCCAATTTTTCTGTGTCCAGTCTACCCTCGTGATCATGGACTGGTGAGCCAGTTGTGAAAATGTGGTGCTCGACCCCATGTTTTGTGACTGTTGTGGAGAATGTGGGCTAGGTGAGGTTTGGGAGTTTGCCCAGCAGTCGAATAAACTCACATGCGGTGGTGTATTCACTTGATAGAGTCATTAGAATCATAGAAAACCCTCAGCACAATACAGGCCCTTCGGCCCACAAAAGTGTGCCAAACATGTCCTTACCTTAGAACTACCTAGGCTTACCCATAGCCCTCTATTTTTCTAAGCTCCATGTACCTATCCAGGAGTCTTGTAAAAGACCCTATCATTTTTGGCTCCACCATCACCGCCACTGGCAGCCCATTCCACGCACTCACCACTCTCTGCATAAAAAACTTACCCCTGACATCTCCTCTGTGGCTACTTTCAAGCACCTTAAAACTATGCCCTCTCATGCTAGCTATTTCAGCCCTGGGAAAAAGCCTCTGACTATCCACGTGATTAAGGCCTCTCATTATCATGTATACCTCTATCAGGTCACCTCTCATCCTCCGTCGTTCCAAGGAGAAAAGGCCGAGTTCACTCAACCTATTCTCATAAGGCATGCTCCCCAATCCAGGCAACATCCTTGTAAATCTCCTCTGCACCCTTTCTATAGTTTCCACATCCTGTAGTGAGGCGACCAGAACTGAGCACAGTACTCCAAGTGGGGTCTGACTAGGGTCCTATATAGCTGCAACGTTTCCCCTCAGCTCCTAAACTCAATTCCATGGTTGATCTTATCTCCTTTCCTACCACTCCACCCTCTGGTGCTCCTACGCCTTCCCATTCTTTCAGAATCAGAATCAGGTTTATTATCACCGGCTGACAGTTTTTATGATCAACCAACAGTCTTCAGGCACGCAGGAAATCTGCAACAAGCAAGGGTCTAGCCACTTTAGCCAGTACAAAATCCCATGTGCAACGTCACACAAGTCACCTGTCGTGCCCTATAAGTCTGGATCCTGTTGCCGTTGCGTCCCTCCAGTGAGGTTTCAACACTCTTTGCCTTCTCACTAATAAGCGATGCTGGCAGCACACTCACTTGAGCACCCAGGAAGTGTCGCCCTAAAAGAGTGTCCATAATGAACAGTAGAGGTCCTTGGCAGCTGGAACACACAGTGTTCACAGATCTCTGATGTTCCGATGCAATGCTGAAGCTGCAAGATGGGTCAGCACTTCCTCGCATTCATAGCAAAGTGAGCGTGCTAAAAACACAGACTCGGCGTAGTCTGTTTCCGTTTTGTGTGATTATGTTGGATGCCTTCCTGACCAGGCTTATTGAGGCAGGGAAAAGAGGAGGAATTATGCACTATTGCCTGACTGAATATAGACTATCAGCTATTTTAGCTAACTCCTTTCATGGGTACATTAACAAAGGGCTATGTGAACTTGATGAGGCATTTACTGCATGATGAGTTACTTAAAAATAAAACAAGGATGGTAATTTCCTAGGTGAGGCAGCACGTGGTCTATTAACTCTACAGGCTTAGCATTGCCGAGACCAGGGAAGGAGAGCAACTATTTGGCATGCTTAGACTCCAATAGTCCAAAAGTCTGTAAAAGGTGAGTTTTCAGCCATCAATATTTATCATGTTCAGGTGGGTGTTCTGGTAGACCACCACACCAGCAACCATGGAGTTGCTGAGCAACGCTACTACATAGAAATATATTTTGTGTTGTAGTTGGAGATTACTCACTGTGCAAATTGGGCTTTGTCTTATACAAACCAAGCAACGACATTTTGCTCCCAAACCTTCCAACAGTTTCAAAGCGACTGCGTTGGCCAACCTGTTTAATAACTGGAATCGTCCTAGAGCGCCAGGATCACCAATGTATGTTTTGCAAAAAAAATGACATGAGGTGTTTTATGCTTAAGAAATACCATATCAACTCATTTATTGTACTCCAAACATAAAAGCGCAGTAACAGAACTTCATGTAATACATTCTCATGTCTGACCAGCCTTTTAAAGTGAACCCTAACTCAATGTCCGTGATTGTGAATTATGTGTGTTTCCACCCATTACATTACCCTATAATATTACTGAGGGATCATCCTATGAAATGAGGGGTTGATCACATTGTTGGGATTGTACTATAGGCCCCACAAATACCTAACAAAAATTAGAAATACGAATATGTAGGAGATTGTGGAGAGTTGCAAGAAAAATATGATGTCATAGTAGAGGATTTTAACTTTCCTAACATGGACTGGAACTGCTATGCTATTTTGGGCTTAGATGAGGGTTGCTAAATGCATTCATGAAATTTTCCTTTAGCAATATAATGAGGGTGATAATAGGGAGAGTCAAAGATTAACCTCCTCTTGGGTAACAGAGTGGGGTAGGTGACTGAGGTGACAGTGGGGAACCACTTTTGGACTGGTGACCGTTGTTCTATTAGTTTTCAACTAGTTTTCAATTAGAAAGAGACAGAATTGTTCCACAGGTTTAAGTTCCAAATTAGGGCTAGTTGAATTTGATGGTATGATCAGGAGGTTACAAATGTTGATTAAAGTAGAATGTAATAAAATTTTCATTACCTTATCATTCAATATCAATTTTCTTGTCTCATTTTGGCTGTAAACATAATTAGATAAGCCACATGAAAGTAGTAATTAGGTCAGAATCTTGGTACTCTGCAGCAAATGACTCAATTCTTCATCCACGAATTGAATGGACTTTATTTCTTACATCCTTCACATACATGAGTAAAAATCTTTATGTTACGTCTCCGTCTAAATGTGCAATGTGCAATTTATAGTAATTTGTAAGCAAATAGTATGTACAAGAGAAATGCAATTGTAGTGGCATGAATTAATCAGTCTGATGGCCTGGTGGAAGAAGCTGTCCCGGAGCCTATTAGTCTTGGCTTTCATGCTACGGTTCCATTTCCCGAATGGTAGCAGCTGGAACAGTTTGCGGTTGGGGTGACTCGGGTCCCCAATGATCCTTTGGGCCCTTTTTACACACTTGTCTTTGTAAATGTCCTGAATAGTGGGAAGTTCACAGAATATTTACAAAGAAAGGTTTGTAAAAAGGGCCCAAAGGAAGTTCTGACGAAGGGTCTCGGCCCAAAACGTCGACAGTACTTCTCCCTATAGATGCTGCCTGGCCTGCTGTGTTTCACCAGGATTTTGTGTGTGTGTGTTGCTTGAATTTCCAGCATCTGCAGATTTCCTTGTGTTTGTTTTAGGAAGACCTTTCTGGGAAAGTCTCACTACAGAGGCCTCAGTTGTCTGGTTTAAGTACAGTACACACTGCCGCAGTCAAACCAGAGTATCTTGTCTGTTGTAAGCAAGGATATCTCCAATGGTCTCACTTGACTACAACTGCACTGGGCTAATTATACCTGGGCATTGTCTTTAACCCTTGCCTTACTGCATCTTCCACACTTCCACTGGCTGCCTCATCGGATCTGCATAGAAGAACACATGTCATTTCTCAATAGCGCTACCTGTGGTCCTATCCACCTGGAGTGAACGCTGCCTTGTCGGACAGGTCCCTTACCATGACGTAGTCACTCAGCTGTGAGAGGACTATCTTCTTTACTGCAGGCTCTCTCTGATCGGTAATATGTTGCTGCTGTTTTGCTCAGTCCCTCAATGCATTAACATGGTTACAATGGTTCTTCACATCTCCATAATGTGGTGAACTACATATACCTGTCTGGACTGCTCCTGTGGCTCCTCCCACAGACCCCTGTATAAAGGCGACTGAGGCCTGTTGCCCAGCCTCATTCCCCAGGATGTAGTGTTGTTCATTCTTCCAGTCAATAAAAGCCGATACGTTGCTTCTTACGTCTCAGAGTGAGTTATTGATGGTGCATCACATATAATCATACTTAATTGGCTCCAGTAGTTTCTTCCTGTACACTTCCAATTTCTGTTGACTTGTGTTCCTTTTCTCTCTTTGCCCTATGATCTGCGCGCTCTTTCCCTTTCTGCACTCTGCTTTCCGGTGTGACTTTAACTACTGCTGCCTCTGCAAGCAGCTGCACTCCTAACAGTGCACAGTGTTTGGCCCCTACTTTTGGGACTTCCTGACAAGTTTCATACACATTGTGCTGTCTCCTGCCCCTGCTTGGGTCTGCTGTCTTTCTGTGGGTCATGTTGTCTGCTCTGCACATCATACATGCTCACTCTCTGTGTTTTGTCCATGTTATTTCTCCCTTTTCTGAACCTATGATAGCACCTGCTGTATATTAGTGTGTCTGATTCCCAGGAAAGACACACCGCCCTCATTGTTTGGATTTAATTTCCCCCTTAAAGCAGCAATATCTCTCCTTATTACTGGCATTCCCAGTAGTTGACCATGTACCAGTCTGTACCAACAGGGCCGTACTGTCCCATATATTCCTTGAGCATTTCACTTTTACCAACAAGGGTACAGTGTATCTTTGGGGTGCACCTGATGAATTTCAGTCATTTCTTTAAATTCTCACAAGTGATTATACATGAGAGCAGCTCAGGCACATGGTCTGTTTCTCCCTGAGGGTGAAGAGCTTATGAATGTTGGAAATCAGAATCAAGGGCTGGCTAGGGTCATCAGGATTCTTGGCTCACTGTTTTCTGACTTCTATAGGTGGCATTCCAATAGATATACCCGGGTATAACCTCTCCCTCAAATATTTCCACACCAGTTTCCATATTAAGCAAATCTTAAGGGATGGATAAAAATTTAGTAGTAAATACTTAAAACCACAGAGTCTGAACTCTTCAATTTACCACTTCTGTGCCCTGTCTCATCAAGCTACCCAGAAGTGTCTGATAGCAGGTTCCACACACACACACACACACACACACACACACACACACACACACACACACACACACACACACACACACACACACACACACACACACACACACACACACACACACACACACACACACACCCTGGATGACCACAAATATTGTGACTGTGATCAAAGTCACTGGAGAGATACTGAAGATGGTCTCATAAGTTCGAAAGTACATCACGTTTTTATACCCTTAATATCAATGGTATCAGTAGGTAATTCAACAATACTTCAATAGTACAATGACTTTGGGTTGACAATGCTTCCTTTGAATTACATATCTACAGTGGGAGACACCTCTGACATTTCAAATACCTTTTCTGAGACAAACTAATTGCAAGCTTCCCTGAACATATTTACAATGGAGCAAATTACATAGGCCCTCAGTTGCCTCTGGTGCTTCCCCCTCCTCCCCCTTTCTTTCTCTTGAGGCCTCCCGTCCCATGATCCTTTTCCTTCTCCAGCTCTGTATCCCTTTTGCCAATCACCTTTCCAGCTCTTAGCTTCATCCCACCCCCTCCGGTCTTCTCCTATCATTTTGCATTTCCCCCTTCCCCCACTACTTTCAAATCTCTTACTATCTTTCCTTTCGGTTCGTCCTGACAAAGGTTCTCGGCCCGAAACGTCGACAGCGCTTCTCCCTATAGATGCTGCCTGGCCTGCTGTGTTCCACCAGCATTTTGTGTGTGTTGTTATCTGAAGAAGAACATACTTTGAAGTGGATAGACTCCCCAACAGCAGGTTAGTAAATCTTGTCATCTCTAAATGATATAAAAACTGTTCTCAACCACTTGGTTAAGGCTTTGTCATTTGAATGCCCTGTCTGCATGGTAATGCTTTGTGTTTCAGATTATTTACCATCATGCATGACCCAAGTCCTTTATGTGTGGACATGTTATACAGATAAAAACCCACATCTAATTCGAAAAAGTGCACTTATAGAGTACCCAGTAACATCTATTGATAATTTAAAAAATATCATTATATTTTTATTTCTAAATTATAAAAGATTCATCTTTTTTCTGTTAAAGATTCCATTGTAAATTGCTCGGGAATCACTGCAAGCCACAATCACATTAAGGTTTCAAGTGAGCCCTTAAACCACAAGTACAGAGATATGATTTTCCTCACATCCAATTAACCTTGTAAGCTTTAAATTACAGTTTATTCTCACCATTTTATTTTATCAAGACCTGATATCATGTGCGGTAAAACTTTTGACATACAGGAACATGTACAAGAAATTGTTTACTCTGACCTGATGAGTTCCTCAAACATTTTGGGTGTGTTACTTTCGATTTCCAGCAACCACTGTATCTCTTGTGTTTATAGCATTCCAAAGTAAGCATTCCAAAAGTGTTACGTTTTTAACCTTTGTTCAACCACAAGTAAAACTATTCTGAACCGCCTTTGTTTAGGCTATTTTCAAGTTTCTATTGTCCAGATTGGTTTAATAAGGATAACTTCAGCACGTCAGTTATGGCATGGATTGAAGATAAATTCCATATTAATTCCTTCAGCAATTGTCAGCCAGATGGCAAGAACTTATTTTTTGGGATTTCCAAATCATATGGTCCAACTGTAACTGTGATTATACACGGTAATTCAAACACTATTGCAGTTAGTATTTGTCTGCCTACTTCCATTGCATCCCATCTCAATGTACCAAACATTTGTAATAGCTTGATTGTGTCTGAAAGGAAGTTTCATTCAAACTTTGGTTTCTTTGATTGATCTTTAAACATAAAAAGTTACTAATTTTAACTTGCTTGTCATACATCACACAAAGATATTTAATAATATATCTCTGAAAAAAGGTAGTCCAATAGACACTTTCTACAAACAGTGACAAAAGGAAAAGAATTAATTCAAAAGAAATGTAGCTTGAATCTCCTCAGACTGGGTATCCAATGTACTTCCTCCTCCCTTTACAGATTGTTACCTAAAATTCTATGGATAAACTAGCTCTGAGGTAATTGGCAAGGCCCAAACCAGAGCAAATGTGTTCCAAATATAAATGGAAACCTCTGCCAGTGGAATTGTTTTGTCATTTATTTCACTAACAGCCAAGATCTATAAAAATAGATAACGTAAATATTAAAAATTTTTAATGACATCTTTTAAAATTAAAGCAAACACTTAAAATACAACTCTAATATACATTCAAATTAGCTCATTAACTAACAAGTAATAAGTTACCTTATACATAACCAACCCTCTCCTGGCAGTCATTTATTTCTATTTTAATTAATTGGCCTCCTATTTCCAACTTCCAAGTTAAGGTATCTGCAGATGTTTGCAATCTGCCACTGCATCATTACAATCAGCTGATCATTGGCAATCATTAAAAAAACCCTGCATATGTTGGAAATCTGAAAAATACAAATGAAAATACTGGAAATACTTAGCAGGCCAGACTTAATCTGTGTGTTAATATTTCATGTTGGAGAGCTCTGTGAAACACTGAAGTTAACTGATTGCCGTTTTTTTTCTTGAACTTCCAGAATTCTCTTGATGAGTCAAGCTATTGTTTGTATTAAAGACCAGCAGCAAACCATGAATGATCTATTTTTGATTTTCCACTAAGCCATGCAAATGTTTGAGCTTACCAACTCCACAAGTATATTGCTTTGCAGCTCTTGTTCTTTCTTAATAGGTTTATTTCATAACACATCAAATAAGTTAGTTGCTTCCCTTTGTCACAAGGGAATGTTCATTATCTACTGTATGTATCAAAATAAATTCAGTGTGCCCAAAAATGAATAAAGATACTTATTGCATTTCATTTTTATCTTTTTTTATAAAACAAACAGAAACTACAACTCCTGCCATTAAATCCAAAATAATTCCCACAAAAACAGAACAGTGAATGGAGGGTATAGTTTTATATAAGTTATGTACATGAAGTCAATCTTTGTCACCGACAGGAAAAATGATTGAAAATGGAGTTACTCAATCCATCTCACTTTGTTTATCAATAGCACATCACTAAAATCACTTTATTTCTTCTGACAAACACAAGGAAATCTGCAGATGCTGGAAATTCAAGCAACACACACAAAATGCTGGTGGAACACAGCAGGCCAGGCAGCATCTATAAGGAGAATAACTGTCAACGTTTCGGGCCGAGACCCTTCATCAGGACTAACTAAAAGGAAAGATAGTAAGAGATTTGAAAGTAGGAGGGGGAGGGGAAAATGCAAAATGATAGGAGAAGACAGGAGGGGGTGGGGTGGAGCTGAGAGCCGGAAAGGTGATTGGCAAAAGGGATACAGAGCTAGAGAAGGGAAAGGATCATGGGACGGGAGGCCTAGGGAGAAAGAAAGGGGGAGGGGAGCACCAGAGGGAGATGGATAACAGGCAGAGTGGTGGGCAGAAAGAGAGGGAAAAGAGGGGGGAAAAAAACTAAATATATCAGGGATGGGGTAAGAAGGGAAGGAGGGGCATTAACGGAAGTTATTTCTTCTGGATGATCTTTGGTGTATTGTGAAATAAAAATTTCTTTCATTGATTAAGAAAGAACTGAAGTTGCAAAGCAATCATAAGTATACCAAAGGACCAGGTGGAAAAAGCAGGATAGTGAGCTTTAAATGATGAAAACATTAATTTTCTCTAATAGGCACTGTGGCAAAATGGAGAAGCATTGAAGAAGTTCCAAAACAATAGTCAGAAAGCTTGTAGTTTATGAGCTAAACTATGCTGAAAGTTCAAAGTAAATATGTACTATTATCAAAGTACATAAATATCACCATGTACAACCCTGAGATTTATTTTCTTGTGAGCAGACTCAATAAATTCAAAATCGAATAATAGCTATAATAGATTCAATGAACGACTGTTCCAACTTGGGCGTTCAGTGTGCAAAAGACAACAAACTGTGCAAATACAAAAAGAAAGAAATAGCAATAATAAATAAATAAGCAATAAGTATTGAGAATGAGATGAAGAGCATATGTACATATGAAGGCATATGTACAAAATTAAGGGAGGGAAGTTTAGGGGAGACATCAGGGGTAAGTTTTTTACACAGAGGGTTGTGAGTGCCTGGAATGACTTGCCAGGGATGGTGGTGGAGGCTAAAACATTAGGGGTATTTAAGAGCCTCTTGGACAGACACATGGATGGAAGAAAAATGGAGGGTTATGGGGTAGTGTGGGTTTAGTACTTTTTTAAGGATTATATGGGTCAGCACAACATGGAGGGCTGAAGGGCCCGTACTGTGCTGTAGTGTTCTATGGTTCTAAGAGACTTTGAAAGTGAGCAGATGGGTTGTGGAAACATTTCAATGCTGGGCAAGTGAAGTTGACTGAAGTTCTCCCCGTTGGTTCAAGATCCTGATGGTTGTGGGGTAATAATTGTTCCTAAGTGGTTTGAGTCTTGAGTCTAATGACAGCAGTGAGAAGAGAGCATGACCTGGGTGGTGGGGGTCCCTGATAATGGATGATGCTTTCCTGCAACAATGCTTCGTGTAGATATGCTCAATGGTGGGGAGTGCTTTACTGGTGATGTACTGGGTTGTTTCCACTAATTTTTGTGAGATTATGCATTCAAGGGCAGTGATGTTTCCATACCAGGCTGTGATGCAGCCAGTCACTGTACTCTCTGCTACACATCTGTAGAAGTTAGTCAAAGTTAAATATTATGTCTAATCTTTGGAAACTCCTAAGGCACTGCCATGCTTTGTTTGTAAATGCACCTATGTGTTAGGCCCAGGACAAGTCCTCTGAAATAATAACACTGAGGAATTTAAAGTCTGCCTCTGATCCTTTGATAAGTACTGGCTCACTGACCTCTGGTTTCCTCCTCCTGAAGTCCATAATCAGCTCCTTGGTCTTGCTGTCATTGAGTGAGAGGATGTTGTTGTGGCACCACTCAGCCTGATTTTCAATCTCCCTCCAATATTCTGATCTGTCACCTACGACAATGGTGTCATCAACAAACTTAGTTATGGCATTGGAGCTGTGCTTAGCCTCACAGTCATAAGTGTAAAGCAAGTAGAGCAGGGTAAAGAAGGAGAAAAGCCAAAACAGAAGTCAGGAAGTTTGTAGTTTATGAGTTAAATTGTGCTACTCATTAGGTGTGAATACTGCGTAGGTTAAAGTTCAGTGATTTCATCAAAAGTCATAAAGTATGCTACTGTTTCCCATCATTTATCAGGGCAGCCTCTCTGAAACATTAAACATTCCTTTCCTTTCGATTTTAGCATGGATTGATATACTGTTGGGCCACAGTACCTTCACTGCACATTATTCTTTTCTTTGCTTAACCCTGCCCGGATTGCGCATTGTAAAATTAAAGTTTTACAGTATGTACTGTGAAAGTTGTGTATTGTACAACACCCATTAGATTAATCCTCCCTCTTTGCAGTAACTTTTCTCACAGGAAATTTCTATCTAATGCTGAACACTCAGTGACTTCCTTCGATGAGGAAACGATACTTAAATGGAAACAGAGCAGGGCCAAAGGGCTCTGTTTGAAAACACAGTGTCCATAACATGTCACCCATTGGTGGGTGCTTTGGATGCTAATTTATTTAAAATTTCCGGAGCCTCACACTTGTGCAATGACTTGCACCTCCATCATAGTCCACAGGGGGCAGTCAATGCACAGTTATAATCAGAGATAGAAAATCAAGACTTCAACCCTCAAGCAGCATTGAATAAATGTTGGTGCTTACAAAATGGTCATGGAAGCACATACACAGACACAGGACTACATAACATGAGTAACATCCCCATTGGTCTTTTCAAAGGCATTGTGAATTACTTGCAAGTTTGCTGTTGATTAATTGGAAGCAGTTGTTAGTTGTGCAGATTTTATTTATTTATTATTTAAAGGTGCAATGCGTGACAGGACCTTCTGGTCCAACAAACCACATCATCCAACAACCCAGCTATCTAACCCTAGCCTAATCGCAGGACAATTTACAATGACCAATTAATCTTCTAACCAGAACATCTTTGGAATGTGGGAGAAAACTGGGAGTACCTGGAGGAAAGCCATGCACACATTCACGAGGAGAATGTACAGGCTCCTTACAGATGGCATTAGAATTGAATTCTGAACTCCATCACCCCAAGTTGTAAAGGTGTCACGCTAATACTATGCTTTGCTGAATTTGATGTTCAGGTTGGGAGTCGAGTGTCAGCTGAGTCGGTCACTGCCAGGCATCACAGCTTTGGTGGTCTAAGCTTTCAGATGGGGCTGAAAATGTGTCCTAGGACAGTGCTACTTACCAGAAGAACAGAAGGAAATATTTTCAACTAGATACTGTATCCTCAAAGATTTCCATGAACAGTTCTACATCCCCTGGCAGAGAAACAATGCTTGAGGAGACTACTTGCACAGTGACTTTGTCAGGGAACTTCCATATGCTGCAAATATTGGCATTGTCAGACTATTTTTGCTGATGAAGGCCATTGTTGCGATGCATTTCTGTCTCTTTCTAGAAGGATGCTCAAGACATTATAAGAAGAACTATATGGAAATAAAACATAGGAGCATGATGAGGACAGTTTGATCCTTCAAACCTGCTCTGTAATTCATCATTATGGCTGTTCTTCTATCACCACGCCCTTTGCCTGCACCATACTCATATTGCTTGTTTGCTTTAATTCCCCAAAAGCTTTTTTTCTGAATAAACAGTGACTATAGAAACGCAAACACAAGGAAATCTGCAGATGCTGGAAATTCAAGCAACACAAACAAAGTGCTGCTGGAATGCAGCAGACCAGGCAGCATTTAGAAGAAGTATAGTCGACGTTTCGGGCCGAGACCCTTCGTCAGGACTAACTGAAAGAAAAGATAGTAAGAGATTTGAAAGTAGGAGGGGGAGGGGAAAATGCAAAATGATAGGAGAAGACAGGAGGGGGTGGGATGAAGCTAAGACCTGGAAAGGTGATTGGCAAAGGGATACAGAGCTAGAGAAGGGAAAGGATCATGGGACGGGAGGCCTAGGGAGAAAGAAAGGGGGAGGGGAGCACCAGAGGGAGATGGAGAACAGGGAAGGAGTGATTGTGAGAGGGGCAGAGAGAGAGAAAAAAGGGGGGATAAATAAATAAATAAGAGATGGAATAAGAAGGGGAGTAGGGGCATTAACAGAAGTTAGAGAAATCAATGTTCATGCCATCAGATTGGAGGCTACCCAGATGGAATATAAGGTGTTGTTTCTCCAACCTGAGTGTGGCTTCATCTTGACAGTAGAGGAGGCCATGGATAGACATATCAGAATGGGAATGGGACATGGAATTAAAATGTGTGGCCACTGGGAGATCCTACTTCCTCTGGCCCACAGTGACTGTGAACTTGCTTCTTCAGCCTTCTGGAGTGGAGAATTTGAGAAGGTGATGGAGGTTCTGTGATCAGAGAGAGAGAGCCATGTTCATCAACTTCTTCTGGATGGACCTGCCAATAGTGTGAGTGCATGGATTTAGTAGATTATTGGACTTCCCAATGGTACAGGGACCCACTGACTGCACCCACATCACGTTGAAAATGCCATGCTGAAATCTGGAGCTGTGAAAGAACCTCAAGGCATATTACTTCCTCCTTATCCAGCTGTTCAGAAAAATTGCATGGAATATTACAATGGTAGATGCCTGGTACCCAGGGGGCAGCCATCTGTTCTATCCATCACTTATGAGCAACTGCATCAGACTAACAGGTGAATTCACTAAATGCACGTATCCTCACACCAGCCCAATGTCAGCATGAAGGACGAAGTTATTCATATAGCAAGGGTTATGCTGCCATTTGCAGCAATATAGATAAAGTTCTGCCTTGTCGAGATACCTTGCAGTACAGTTCTGTATATTGCCGAGCCAATGTCACTAATGCAATTTTTCCTGTTGCATCCTTCTAAATTTAGCAAATACTGTAACCTGGGTCAATTTGCCAATGCTTATTTAACAGTGCCTTCCAAACCCATAACCTCTGCTATTTAGAAAGTTAAGGGCAATTGTTACAAACCTAAGATATATAGAAGCAGAATTAGGCCATTTGGCCCATCGAGTCTGCTCCACCATTTCATCATGGCTGATCCAATTTTCCTCTCAGCCCCAATTTACTGCTTTCTCTCTGTATCCCTTCATGCCCTGATCAGTCAAGAATCTATCAACCTCTGCCTTAAGTATACATAAAGACTTGGCCTCCACAGTTGCCTGTGGCAAAGAATTCCATAGATTCACCACCCTGCCTGTGGCTAAAGAAATTCCTTCTCATCTCCATTCTAAAAGGACTCCCCTCTATTCTGAGGCTGTGCCTCTGGTTTTAGATTCTCCCACCACAGGAAGCATCCTCTCCACATCCATCAATCAAGGCCTTTCACCATTCAATAGGTTTCAATTAGGTTACCCTTCATTCTTCTAAATTTGAGTGAATACAGGCCCAAAGCATCAAATGTTCTTCATATGACAAGCCATTCAATCCTGGAATAATTTTCGTGAACCTCCTTTGAACCAGTTTGCTCACAATCCTCTAAGTGAGGCCTTGCCTGTGGTTTATAAAGTCTCAACATTACATCAATGCTTTTATATTCTAGTCCTCTTGAAATGAATGCTAACATCACATTTGCTTTCCCCACCACAGACTCAATCTGTAAATTAACTTTCATGGAATCCTGCACAAGGACCCCCAAGTCACTTTGCACCTCAGTTTTGTTTTTGTATTTTTGCTCCATTTAGAAAACAGTTAACCCTTTCATTGCTTCTACCAAAGTGCATAGTTCTTCTCAGGTGGAGAGATGTTGCCCCACCCACTCATGCTTAATGGCTTAGTGATGTTATGTCCTGTTTAGACCTTGAAACAATTCATTATTCACTTCTCAATTCGGACACAAAGTTTCATAAGGTGTGGGGACCTTTTCTTGAATACTTTCATAACTCCTTTTTAGATTGTTTATTCTTTTTTTGTACTATAATCCCTTACTTTCAGCTTTTTTTCTGTAGGTTATACGTTTTTTTATGTGAACTACATTATAGTTTTGGTAGTAGGCATTATATTTTCTTTTTTTATATTATTTTACAGCTCTGTGGGGTCGAACGCTCCAATTAATTTTTCTTTTACACATTGAAATGGTTGGCCTGGAGTTTTGTAGTGGGAGGATGGGGAGGACACTAACTTTATATGATTTTATTTTGGGTGCTTTTTCCTTATTGTTATAAATTATACATTAGACACATTTGTTTTGCACTGTATAAATCTCTATTTTGTTGAAGGTTTTTTTGTAGTTGTAGAAACTCATTAAAAAGTTAATTTAAAAAAAACAAATGTCGGGAGATCCTGACCTGATAATATCATGTCAACAGACAATTTCAGATGTAATGGATGAATTGTTGAATTCAAAAATGACTAGGCCCTTCCCTGCAGCCCTTTCTTACCTAGACAGAGCAAAAACTAGACAGCTTATATGTTAACCTACTAAATGGAAATGAATATACTGAGTTCTTGTTAGACTGACAACCATGAATGCAAGGGCAATAACATGCCATGAAGTTGTAAATTATTACAAATAAATGCCTTTTTGAATAAAAAAAAACAAAGTGCATGACCATACATTTCCTGAAACTATTCCATCTGCCACTTCTTTGGCTAATCTCCTAATCCATTTAAGCCCTTCTATAGTCACTCTACTTCCTCAATACTAACTGCTCCTCCATCTATCTTCATATCGTCTGCGAACTTTGCAACAAAGTCATCAATTCCATCATCTAAATCATGGACATATAACATAAAAAGAATAGATCCCAACATATCCCTGTGGAACACCACTGGTCTCTGGCAGCCAACCAAAAAATGCTCCCCTAATTCCCTCTCTTTGCTTCCTGCCAGTCAGCCACTGCTTTATCCATACTAGAATCTTTCCTGTAATACCATGGGCTTGTTGCTTGTTAAGCAGTCTCACGTGTAGCTACTTGTCAAAAGCCTTCTGAAAATCCAAATATACAACATTAACCCATTCTCTTTTGTCTATTGCGCTTGTTATTTTCTCAAACAATTCCAACAGATTTGTCAGGCAAGATTTTTCCTTGAGGAAACCATGCTATGGCCTATTTTATTGAGTGCCTCCAAATACCCTGTGACGTCATCCTTAATAATCGACTCCAACATCTTTCCAACCACTGAGGCCAGACTAACTGGACTGTAGTTCCCTTTCTTCTGCCTCTCTCCCTTCTCGAAGAGGGGAGTGGCATTTGCAATTTTCCAGCCTTCTGGAACCATTCCAGAATCTAGAGGTTCTTGAAATATCATTATTAATGCCTCTATGATCTCTTCAGCCACCTCCTTCAGAACCCTGGGGTGTACACCATTTGGAACAGATAATTTACCACCCTTCAGATCTTTCAGTTTCCCAAGAGCCTTCTCTCTAGTAATGGTAACTTCACACACTTCATGACCCCTGACATCTTGAACTCCCACCATACTGCTAGTGTCTTCCACAGTGAAGACTGACGCAAAATACTTATTCAGTTTGTCTGCCATTTCATTGTCCCCCATTACTACCTCTCCAGCATTGTTTTTCAGCAGTCCGATATCCACGCTCACCACTTTATGTAGCTGAAGAAATGTTTGCTATCCTCTTTAATATTACTGGCTAGCTTACTTTTGTTTTTCATCTCTACCTTCTTAATTACTTTTTTTAGTTGCCTTCTGTTGGTTTTTAAAAGCTTTCCATTCTTCTAACTTCCCACTAATTTTTACTTTATTATATGCCCTCTCTTTGGTTTTTATGTTGGCTTTGACTTCTCTTGCTCGTCACAGTTGTGTCATCTTTCCTTTAGAATACTTCTTCCTCTTTGGGCTGTATATATCCTGTGCCTTCTGAATTGCTTCAAGAAATCTTAGCCATTGCTGCTCTGTCGTCATCCCTGCCAGCATTCTTTTCCAATTAATTCTGGCCAAATCCTCTCTCATGCCTCTGTAATTCCCTTTACTCCACTGTAATACTGACACATCGGACTTTAGCAAGATCAGTCAAAACCTGAGATGGAGGTCAGTAATGTCTCTACTTATTTGCACTGAGGAACCGCCATCACCACATATGCTCCAATGGTTCAAGAAGCTAGGTGTTCAGCATTTTCTGAAGCAAATTTATGGAGAGGGAACAAATACAAACTTTACAATTGAACTTGCCCCCATCCCATAAAAGAACGAAAAATGAAGGTCTGGGCATTTTTAATGGTTTTTAAGAGAAAATCATACATTGCTAGTTGAAATTCTCATCATGTCATTAATACTGTTCTGAATGCACAAAGAAATACCGGACCAGTGCTTCTGGCAGTGAAGACTTTTGGTTAATTATGATCCCTTAGATGTTAATGGCCAAATACTATGTAACAATGTAGGAGTTAGGCTTTTATTGGGGATTCTCATGGTTTAGATTTGTAACTCCAGATGCTATGTAAGTCACTTTGATATAAAGCATGCAGATCCAAAAGGTCAAAATATCTTAGTACATATTGCCATCAAAATATGAGACCAGAAATTCAGGGGCATCTGTTTTTGAGTACACAAGTTCTGGGGTTGGATGCCTCATCCTTATGCAGGGTTTCTATCCGAAGCAGATATTGCTCAGCCAACTGTGTTCCTCCAGACAATTCCTTGTTTTTCCAGTTATTATGGCACATAATATTGTAGTGGAGCCAGTGAGATGCAACCGAACTGACAAAGAAAGATGCAAGTTGTGGCCACTGGCACAGTTGTAAGAGTCCTCAGGTATGTCACAGCATCTTCTGGATTTCTATGTTAACAGTAGAAAATGATTGATCATTTTACACTGCTGTGAAATCAAGCACTGACAGCCACTGTAAACGAATTGTGTGTCTCCTGGTTAGCTTTAAGATATACACCCAGGTAAAAGAAATAACAGAAGCAATATTAAACCATAAAACAATCATGCTTTTATAACGTAGATGTATCATGTTTTGTGGTTGTCATGCTAACATTACCATCACATCAGCAAATAACTTATCTGGCGGATTAACAAGTTTATAACAATTAATGACAAAGGCAATTGCCTTTTACCTCTTTTGAACTGGGACAGGTTAGTATGTGTTCTCAAGTTCAGGGTTCTTGCGCTATAAATCAAATTAAGCACAATGGGAAGTGCGTTATACAATTCACAAGGTAATAGTATACGTAGTGCCATTCGAATGCCGGGTTTAGAAATACTGCTTTTTCTCAAAATGTAAACTGCTAAATTGAAACCACGCACTAATTCACAGTCATTTAATATTTAATATGACCCTTTATTTTGGATATAAATTTTACTGTTTTTATTGCCACCCATGAAAATTGGAGCAAAAATAGATCTCTAAAATCCTCCTGTCAGTAGCTTTTGGTGCTAGTAGTCATATTAAATACAGACAGTTGTGCAAATCAGCTTACTGTAATAAGTGCAGAAAGCGTTGAAGATCTGCAATATCATTTGGAAAAGTTGATGTTCATTTCTATTTTCTTAGTGCTCCCTTTAATGCTAATTAAAAAACACACTTAAGAACTAAATCTTATAAATGTCTGAATTAATATTTGGCCTCATACCAGAGATATTTTTTACAAGTTGGATATTTATATTTTATTGTCAAGTCTGCAAACCAGCACTTTTTCTAGTTGGGAAAAGTAATTTTTCTTATCAATTTTCTGCTATGGAACTAGCGATTGTTTCTTAATCTAATTAAAGAAAAATCAAATGGTGTGCAAGACCTGATCCTTACATATTATACCTAATCCCATTAAATGCAGTACCTTACAGTCAAGTGACCTCAAGAAGCTGTGGAAACTCAGTTACTGATGACTTTTGAGACTGAGATTGAGAGTTGGGATACAAGAAGATCAAGTAAAAAGATAAAAGGGACACACAGTCAGTCATAATCCTGTTGAACAGCAGAGCAAGCTAATTGAGTTGTCTTCTTTATTCCTACTTTTTGGTATAGTTGTGGGTCATCTGCAATACTGTTTGAATGGTGCCACAACAACAAACTCACACAGTGGCAGCAAAACCAGAAGAGGAAGAAACTGGAGATTCATGAGCCAGTCCTCATTGGGTGATTGGAGCTGGAAATGGTCAGTACCTTTAAATTCCTTGGTGTTACCATATCAGAAGACCTGTCTTGGAACCAGCACGTAAGTGCCATTACAATGAAGGCACAACAACGCCTTCCGTTTCTTAGAAGTTTGCACATATTCAGCATGTCATCTGAAACTATGATAAACCTCTATAGTTGCATATCGGAGAGTATCCTGACTGGTTGCACCAGTGTGGAAACACAATGCCCAAGAGCAGAAAAGCCTACAAAAAGTGATGGATATAGCCCAGTCCATCACAGGCAAAGCTTTCCCTGCCAATGACACATTTACAAGGAGCGCTGCCACAAGAGAACAGCATCCATCATCAAGGAACCCCACCATCCAAACCATTCTCTCGCTGCCATTGGGGAGGAGGCGTAGAAGCCTTAGGTCCCACATCACCAGGTTCAGGAACAGTCATTACCCTTCAATCCTCAGGCTCCTGAACCAGCATGGATTACCTCACTCACCTCAACTCTGAACTGATTCCACAACTTATGGACTCACTTTCAAGGACTGTACAACTCATGTTCTTTTTATTTACATTTTTTTTTGTATTTGCACAGTTTGTCTTGTTTTGCACATTGTTTGTCAGTCTTGCTGTGTGGCTTTTCAGTAATTCCATTCTATTTCTTTGTATCTACTGTGAATGCCTATAAGAAAATCAATCTCAAGGTGGTATACGGTGATATACTGTATATGTACTTTAATAATAAATTTTCTTCGGACTTTGTATCCTAATTGTTTTTTCCCAATATTTGAACTTAGTCTATTCAACAAATGTCACTTTTTCTGTGAAAGAAATACCAACTGGTCTTCCTATCCCAAGTTGCAATTTCACAAACTGTGCTTACTCAATATTAGTACAAACAAACCAGGGAGTTTTTTGATTTGCAAAGTTTGACTTTTCATTGAATATACTTAGTGGGATTTACAGAGGATTCTTTTAAAGATTAATAAAAACTAACTGAGTAATGGCCTACAGTTTTGTGATTATGAGGTAGTGTAAGTGCCATTCATTTTAAATTGGTGGAACTTACATTTAGTGCAATGGTGTAATTTTCTATGTGTTTTATGAGCTTGAACAATTGTCAAAAAAAACTTGGCAAAGAAAACTAATATTATAAATTGGATTACAATTACAGTACTGTAAAACAGTTACACAATTGTCACAGAGAACTAAATGCACTCTTGCAATAAGACTTTTTGTATCTTTTGGGCATATTATGGAAAAGTGTGTGCAAGTTTGTATGTTGAATCCCCACCCAAATAAATGGATTAATTGAGTCCCTTAATTATGAGTCCAGATAATGATTTGCAATGTTATTCACTGGCTGCATGTACTCACAAATGCAATTTGATGAGTTACTAAAGTCCTATTCATTCAATAAATAACTCAGCTTTCCATATCCCACATAAATATGGTTGTAGATTAAAACCCCCATTTCATGATCAGATCTTTGATCAATTTTCATTGGACATGGTTGTTGCAGACCAGATTATGTGCTAATAAAATTTCAAGGCAACTGGGTCAGTAGGATATCCTTGTTTTCAACTAGTACCTGCAACACACTTTGCCAAATTTTAGACCATAAGATATAGGAGCAGAATTGGGCCA
Organism: Hemitrygon akajei; assembly: GCF_048418815.1. Classification (NCBI taxonomy): domain Eukaryota; kingdom Metazoa; phylum Chordata; class Chondrichthyes; order Myliobatiformes; family Dasyatidae; genus Hemitrygon; species Hemitrygon akajei. Next base: position 74,740,371 of record NC_133136.1, on the reverse strand, counting down.
TTTGGCCCATTGAGTCTGCTCCACCATTTCATCATGGCTGATCCAATTTTCCTCTCAGCCCCAGTCTCCTGCCTTCTCTCCATATCCCTTCATACCTGACTAGTCAAGAATCTATCAACCTTTGCCTTAAATATACGTAAAGACTTGGCCTCCACTGCTGCCTGGCTCAAGAAATTCCTCATCTTCTCCTTTCTGAAAAGATGCCCCTCTGTTTTGAGGCTGTGTCCTCCAGTGACAATTTTGAATGAGGTTGGAGGCGACATCAGATGCACGGCAACTCTGGCAGGATCTGCAAGACATTACTTCCTACAAAGCGAAGCCCAATAGTATGAATGGCATACTATTTGAATAGGCGTATTTGAAAGGGAGAATGCAAGTGAAGATCCCTGCTGCACCTGATGACCCTGTGATCTCCATCTCAGAGGCCAATGTTAGACTGTCCTTAAAGAGAATGAACCCTCGTAAGGCAGAAGGTCCCGATTGAATACCTGGTAAGGCTCTGAAAACCTGTGCCAACCAACTGGCGGAAGTATTCAAGGATATTTTCAACCTCTCACTGCTACGGGCGGAAGTTCCCACTTGCTTCAAAAAGGCAACAATTATACCTGTGCCTAAGAAGAACAATGTGGGCTGCCTTAATGACTATCACCCGGTAGCACTCACATCGACAGTGATGAAATGCTTTGAGAGGTTGGTCATGACTAGTCTGAACTCCTGCCTCAGCAAGGACCTGGATCCATTCCAATTTGCCTATCACCACAATAGGTCAATGGTAGACATAATCTCAGTGGCTCTCCACATGGCTTTAGACCACCTGGACAACACAAACACCTACGTCAGGATGCTGTTCATTGACTAGTTCAACATTTAATACCATCATTCCCACAGTCCTGATTAGAAGTTGCAGAACTTGGGCCTCTGTACCTCCATCTGCAATTGGACCCTCGACTTCCAAACCGGAAGATCGCAGTCTGTGCGGATCGGTGATAACATTTCCTCCTCGCTGACGATCAACACTGGTGTACATCAGGGGTGTGTGCTTAGCCCACTGCTCTGCTCTCCATATACACATGACTATGTGGCTAGGCATAGCTCAAATACCATCTATATATTTGCTGATGATACAACCATTGTTGGTAGAATCTCAGGTGGTGACGAGAGGGCGTACAGGAGTGAGATATGCCAACTAGTGGAATGGTGCCGCAGCAACAACCTGGCACTCAACATCAGTAAGGTGAAAGAGCTGATTTTGGACTTCAGGAAGGGTAAGATGAAGGAACACATACCAATCCTCATAGAGGGATCAGAAGTGGAGAGAGTGAGCAGTTTTAAGTTCCTGGCTGTTAAGATCTCTGAGGATCTAATCTGGTCCCAACATATTGATGTAGTTATAAAGAAGACAAGACAGCAGCTATACTTTATTAGGAGTTTGAAGAGATTTGGCATGTCAACAAATACGCTCAAAAACTTCTGTACCATGGAGAGCATTCTGACAGGCTGCATCACTGTCTGTATGGAGGAGCTACTGCACAGGACTGAAAGAAACTTGTAAGGTTGTAAATCTAGTCAGCTCCAACTTGTGCTCTAGCCTATAAAGTACCTACGACGTCCTTAGGGAGCGATGTCTCAGAAAGGCAGCGTCCAATATTAAGGACCTCCAGCATCCAGGGCTTGCCCTTTTCTCACTGTTACCATCAGGTAGGAGGTACAAAACCCTGAAGGCACACACTCAGTGATTCAGGAACAGCTTCTTCCCCTCTGCCATCCAATTCCTAAATGGACATTGAAGCTTTGGACACTACCTCACTTTTTAAATATACAGTATTTCTGTTTTTGCACATTTTCAAAAATCTATTCAATATACGTAACAGATTTACTTGTTTATTTATTATTATTATGTTTTATTTTATTTTCTCTGCTAGATTATGTATCGCATTGAACTACTGCTGTTAAGTCAACAAATTTCACGTCATATGCCTGTGATAATAAACTTGATTCTGATTCTGTTTCTGGTCTTAGACTCTCCCACCAGAGTAAACAGCCACTCCTCATCCACTCTATTGAGGCATTTCACCATTTGACAGGTTTCAATTAGGTCACCCCTGATTCTTCTGAGGTCTAGTGATTACAGGCCCCAAAGTCATCACTCTTCATATGACAAGCCGTCCAATCACGGAATCATTTTCATGAGCTTCCTTTGTACCCTCTCCAGTTTCAGTACATCCTTTCTAAGACAAGCGACCCAAAGCTGCTCACAATCCTCTAAGTGAGACCTCACTTTATAAAGTCTCAACATTACATCCGTGTTTTTATATTCTAGTGCTCTTAAAATGAATGTTAACATCATGTTTGCCTTCCCCACCACAGACTCAACCTGCTAATTAAACTTTACAGATTCCTGCACAAAGACCCTCAAGTCATTTTACACCTCAGTTTTTTAGTACCGTAGATTCCGGACTACAGAGCGCACCTGATTAAAAGCCGCTGGCTCTAATTTTAGAAATAAAATCAATTTTTTAATTGTACAGGCCGCACCGGATTTTAGGCCGCACCGAATTTCCGGCGGACCGGATTTTCGGCGCACTGGATTTCCGGCGGACCGGATTTTCGGCGCACCGGATTTTCGGCCGCTTGTAATATGAGATATTTACACAGAAAGATATTACACGTGTTGGGCTTCAAATTCTGCCCTGTGTTCGTTTTGGAAGAGAGACAACCAACACCGGATTACAGTGCAGCGTGGCTTTATTGCAGAACGCGTTTTGCCTTCCCCTTACATTCTGCTCTTATTTATACTCCTTTTTCCCCCAAACCAAACCCTCGCTACACATATTTGGTAAGGCTAAACTTTGTTATACCTACCGGTATTTGGTAACATCGGACACTTGTGTCCTTATTGGCCCGATACCATTCACACACGAGTTTTACTGTTTTTTTGTTTACTGAATCGCTAGCAGTTTCGGTGCAGCGGAATCCTCAGTTTCGCTCCCTCCCTCCCTTGTACTGCTGTCTAATATCACGTGAGCCATTCCTGACCTGAAGCGGCAGTCCCAAATTAAATCCTAACACACGTGAGGATTTTTTAAACTTTTAATTAAATCCGTATGGTAACATAAACAAATACATATTGCAAATGCTTTTTTTCGAACCGTGCCTGTAACACGGCTACTTTTAAAATACATACCTATCGGTAACACACAAATTACGTTGGGTATACTTTTTTACTGAACAGTGCATGAACAACATTCCAACATCTCCTAACGACTGGTTAAAAAATATATATATTCTGCAGCCTACCAGGAAAAGTTATTGATCGCCTTCTTCATCTTCCTCCTGCGCACTAAAACCATCAAAGTCCTCTTCTTCAGTGTCCGAATTGAACAACCTCAGGATCTCATCACTCACTTCAATCTCTTCGTTGTCGCTCTCACTTGAGCGCACGCGATCCTCTTCATCACGCAGCAGTCCAGCCTTTCGAAACCCGTTGGTGATGGTGGATGTTGTGACATGGCTCCAAGCATTTAGGATCCACTGGCAGACTTGAGTTAAAGATGCTCTTCGCATGTGGCCTGTTTTGGTAAAGGATTTCTCGCCGCTCGTCATCCAAGTCTCCCACTCAATGCGTAGTGCCACTTTAAATGCCCGGTTCACGCTGATGTCCAGTGGCTGCAAATACTTCGTGGTGCCCCCAGGAATCACAGCTGGAATTGAGTTTGTACTCTTGATGGCAGCTTTCACTGAATCTGTTATATGAGCCCTCATGCTGTCCATAACGAGCAACGCTTTTTTTATGTGAAAAAATCCCCCCGGTCGCTTGGCGTAGCACTTTCTGAGCCAATCCTTCATTAGACTCTCCATCATCCAACCTTTCTTATTGACTTTCACCATGATTTCTTTTGGGAATTTTTCCTTTGGCATTGTCAGCCGCTTAAAAATCACCATCGGTGGAAGCTTTAGTCCGGATGCTGTGCAGCTCAGAACACAAGTAAAATGCCTTCTCTCATGGCCACTTGTTTTCAGTATGATGGACGAGTCACCTTTTTTATTAACAGTCCGAGTGAGAGGCAGGTCAAACGTCAAAGGTACTTCATCCATATTTATGATTTCATCTGGCCCGATGGAATTCTCCGCTATCTTTGTTTGAGTGAATGTGCGGAAGTTAGCAAGTTTTTCCTCATGGTCGGGAGGGAGCTGCTGACAGAGAGTCGTGCGTACCCTGATGGACAGGCCTTTTCGTCTCATAAATCTAAAACACCACGATGGCCCACCTCTAAAATCTTCGATTTTCATTTTGGTGGCGATTGCTTTAGCCTTCAGTCTGATCTGCACGGTGGAAACACCGCGGCCGCCTGCTCTCTGTGTGTTAACCCAGTCTTCAAGAAAGTTTTCAAGTTCGGGCCATCTGCTGTGATTACCTCTGAAAGCTTTTGTCGTCTTTTTGCATTGATTCAGTTCTTGGTGCTGGCGTCTCCACCGTCTCACCATCGATTCATGTATGCCAAGATTACGCGCAGCAGCTCGATTTCCTTCTTCAACGCCAGAATGATTGCCTTTAACTTAAAAGCTGCATCATATGCTTTTCTTCGAGTGTTTTCCATGTTGATGAGGGTGAGTACAAATGGCTGATTTACAATAATTTGTGAAGTGCGCTTGATTTATCGTACAATTTCATTGGACCTCTGTGAACTACTCATCAATTTTATTGGTCTACTGTTACGAGGCAAAATGTTTTGGCGGCATGGGAAAAAACCTTCTATTAGCCGCACCTTATTATAAGCCGCTGTGTTCAATGCTGTTCAAAGCATGGGAAAAAAGTAGCGGCTTATAATCCGACATCTACGGTATTTTCTCTCCATTTAGAAAATAGTCAACCCTTTCATTTCTTCTACCAAAGTGCATGATCATACACTTTTGGACACTGTATTCCATCTGCCACTTCTTTGCCCATTCTCATAATCTGCCTAAGTACTTCTGTAGCCTGTCTACCTCCTCAAAGCTAACTGCCCCTCCACCTATCTTCATATCATCTGCAAACATTGCAACAAAACCATCAATTCAAATCATTGACATATAACATAAAAAGATTTGGTCCCAACACAGACCCCTGTGGAACACCACTAGTCACCAGTGGCCAACCAGAAAAGACCCCCTTTATTCCCGCTCTTTCCCTCCTGTCAATCAGCCACTGCTTTATCCACGCTAGAATCTTTCCTGCAATACCATGGGCTGGAAGCTTATTAAGCAGCTGTATGTGTGGCACCTTGTCAAAGGCCTTCTGAAAATCCAAGTACACAAAGTCGACTGATTCTCCTTTGTCTAACCTGCTTGTTATTTCTTCAGAGAATTCCAACAGATTTGTCAGCCAAGATTTTCCCTTGAGGATGCCATGCTGACTACGGCCTATCTTATCATGTGCCTCCAAGTATCCTGAGACCCCATCCTTAATGATCAACTCCAACATTTTCCCAAACACTGAGGTCAGACAAACTGGTTTATAGTTCCTTTTCTTCTGCCTCTCTTCTTTCTTGAAAAGTTAACTGACAATTGTAATTTTGCAGTCTACCGGAACCATTCCAGAATCTAGTGATTTTTGAAAGATCATAAATAAGGCCTCCATAATCTCTTCAGCCACCTCTTTCAGAGCACTGAGGTATACACCATCTGGTCCAGGTGACTTTCAGATCTTTCAGTTTCCCAAGAACCTTAGCTCTAGTAATGGTAACTTCACATACTTTTGGTATCCTCTGTAATATTATTGGCTAGCTTACATTCATATTCCATCTTTACCTTCTTAATGAATTTTTGGTTGATTTCTGTTGGTTTTTAAAAGCTTCCCAATCCTCTTACTTCCCACTGATTTTTGCTTTATTATATGTCTTTGGCTTTTATGTTGGCTTTGACTTCCCTTGTCAGCCACAGTTATGTCATCTTGCCTTAGAATACTTTGGGATGTATATATCCTATGACAATTATGTATTTGGCATGAGTAAGATTAAAGAGTTTGTTGCATTGTAAAAAAATTGGTCTCCTATTGGCAGTGATTGTACATTTAAAAAGGAAAAGCATTTACATTGATTGTTTAAAGTGCTTGAGCACTGGAAGAGAGACAAGAAGCCAAGACGTCATTGAGTGGGCTGTGAAGAGTTTTGCTATCCTTAGACATGTCAATTGTAGAAAATAATTTTTAGAGCACCTGCTTTTGGAGTGCTTTATTTCAATGAACCATAGACCATATATTTCTAATATTTTGCCAAAATCTAGCCATAAATACTGTATATACTATCATTTAAAATTTCTGATTTTTCTCTGACTGAGCACTTGAATGACCTTGGAGTGCTACACTTAGTAGTAAAATTTTTCATTCATGTAATAATACCATCTTGAAGAATTTTACAGAAGCATTATCAAAGATTTGACACTGTTTCTGGGGGTATTAGGAGTTGACCAAAAGTTTGGATAAAATTATAATGCCAAAATATTTACAAGAGGATTGAGGTGGCACGGTGGAGGAATCTTAAGTGGGAACTCTGGGTTTAAGTCCATGTTTAGGTATAATTTCACAGTTAGGAGCTTTGTTCAAAAATGGTGATCTGCCAATTATCTTTTGAGGGAGATTGTTTAAATTTAAGAGACTGGTGGAAGAAGACCTGAGAGCTCAAACAGGATTGTAAAACAAAAATTATTCTGTGATATACTCCAGTCTGAGACTACTAAGAGCTTTAGAACTTTTAAAGAAAAATTTAAAATCATTTTTAAACAATACAGGAAGCCAATCCAGAGTAGTTGTATGGGAGTCATACATTTCCTCACCTTGGTTTTGGTTAAAGTTCTGGAGGAACTTAACAGGTCAGGCAGCTTCTATGAAAATGAACAGTCGACATTTCAGGCCTGGGCTCTGAATCAAGACAGGAAAGGAAGAGGGAAGGTCCTGCGACAAGAAGGTGTGGGGGGGGGGGGAGGGGAAGGAAGACAAGCTAGAAGGTGATATGTGAAGCCAGGTGGGTGGGGGGAGGGTTGAAGTAAGAAGCTGGGAGGTGATAGGTAGAAAAGGCAAAGGACTGAAGAAGAAGGAATCTGATAGTAAAGGAGAGGGGATCAGGGGGTTGTGATAGACAGGTGAGGAGAAAAGGTACGAGGCCAGAGTGGAGTGTAAAAGAAAAGGGAAAGGAAGAGTTAAAATTACCAAAAGTTGGAGAAATGGATGTTCATGCCATCAGCTTAGAGGCTACCTACACACAATATGAGGTGTTGCTCTTCTAACCTGAGAGTGGCCACATTGTGGCAGAAAAAGAGACCATGGACCGACATATTGGAATGGAAATGGGGATAGAAATTAAAATGGTTGGCCAAAGGCAATTCTACTTCTTGTGAATGAAGCAGAGATGTTTAACAAAGCAGTATCCCTATTCGCATTGGGTCTCACCAATGTAGAGGAGGCTGCATTGGGAGCACCAGATACGGTAGTCAACCCCAAAAGATTCACTGGTGAAGTGTTTCCTCACCTGAAAGGAGTGTTTGGGCCCTGAATGGAGGTGATGGAGGAGGTGAATGGGCAGGAGTAGCATTCTGTCACTTGCAGGGATATGTGCCAGGATGGAGATTAGTGGAGAGGGATGAATGGACAGAAGGAGCAATCCCTGTGGAAAGCAGAAAGTGAGGGTGGGGGAGATAAAGATAAGTTTGGTTATAGAATTCCATTGAAGATGGGAATTCCATTGAAGATGAGAATGATGTGTTGGATGCGGAGGCCAGTGGGGTGGTAGGTGAGGACAAGAGGAACTCTATCCCGGTTAAGGCTGTGGAAAGGTGGGGTGAGTGTGGATGCCCAGGAAATGGAGGCATTATGGGTAAGGGCAGCATCAATGGTGTAGTCAGGGAAACCCCGTTTTTTGATGAAGGAGAACATCAGTGATATTCTGGAATGGAAATCCTCATCCTGGAAACAGATGCGACAGAGACAAAGGAACTGAGAAAAGGGAATAGCATTTTTGCAGGAGACAGCATGGGAAGAGGTATAGTCAATATAGCTTTAGGCAGCTTGTTCCCAAAGATGGAGACAGAAAGATGAAGAAGGGGGAGAGTGCTGTCAGAAATGGACCTAGTGAATTTAAGGGCAGGCTGGAAGTGAACGGCAAAGCTGTTCTCAGCATGAATGCATGAAGAGCACCAATACAGTCATCAGTGTACTGCAGAAAGCGTTGGGGAGCATTACCAGGGAAGGCTTGGAACGTGAACTTTTCCACAGAGCCAACAAAAAAGCAAGACTATATGGGGGCCATGGCTACAATTTCTACTTGGAGAAAATGGCAGGAGCTGAAAGAAAAATCGTTGAGGGGGAGGATCAGTTCCACCAGACGGAGGAAGATGGTTAGTGGAGGAAAACTGGTTGGGCCTGTTGTCGGGAAAGAAGCATAAAGCTTTAAGCCCTTCTTGATGGGGATAGGACTGGACAATGAAGCAATCAGGGCAGGGAATTGAAAGTTGTTAAGGAGATCAAGAGCATGTCAAGTTTCACAGATATAGTTGGGAAGGGGCTGACCAAAGGTGGATAGAATAGAGTCAAGATATGTGGATATGACTTCAGTGAAACAATGGGCCTACATGGACAGACAGGTTTGTGGGTTCTGGGTAGGAGGTAGAAACTAGCACTGTGGGCTAAGGGAACTATGGGGTTGGTTTCAGTAGGTGGGAGATCCCTGGAGCTGATGACATTGGTGATGGTGCAGGAGACAGTACCCTGATGGTCCGAAGTGGAGTCCTTTTCAAGGGCTAAAATAAGAGAGCTGACTGAGATTTGCCACCTAACCTCAGCAAAGTCCACCACTCTACAACAGCACCCCTTTCGTCTGTGGGTTTGATCATATGGTTGGGATTGGTGCATAGGGCAGTGTGTTCAAAGGGGGTGAGACCGCACTTAGAATATTGTGTTCAATTCTGGTCACCTCATTATAGGAAGGATGTGGAAACTATGGAGAGGGTGCAGAGGAGATTTACCTGGATGTTGCCTGGTTTGGAGAACAAGTCATATGAAGCAAGGTTAGCAGAGCTGGGACTTTTCTCTTTGGAGCGTAGAAGAATGAGAGGGGACTTGATAGAGGTCTACAAGATTATGAGAGGCATGGATAGGGTGGATAGTCAGTACCTGTTTCCCAGGGCACCAATAGCAAACATCAGAGGGCATATGTACAAAATTAAGGGAAGGAAGTTTAGGGGAGACATCAGGGGTAAGTTTTTTACACAGAGGGTTGTGAGTGCCTGGAATGACTTGCCAGGGATGGTGGTGGAGGCTAAAACATTAGGGGTATTTAAGAGCCTCTTGGACAGGCATATGGATGAAAGAAAAATGGAGGGTTATGGGGTAGTGTGGGTCTAGTACTTTTTTTTAAGGATTATATGGGTCAGCACAACATGGAGGGCTGAAGGGCCTGTACTGTGCTGTAGTGTTCTATGGTTCTATGGGGTAAGGTGCGAAGAAGATGGAGGAGTGCTGAAGTCAAGCCAGTGATGTCTTGTTGGCAATTTGAGATGAAAAGATCCAGATCAGGCAGAGAACCAGAGGGGATGTCCAAGAAGAGGAAGGGGGTTGGAGATTGGAGAAAGGGTCATCAGCATGGAGTGATAAATCCTTTCCAAAGACTTGGGTTTGGAGATGGATGCAACAGAAGAAGAGCTTAGTGTTGTGGCAGGTATGAAACTCACTGAAGTGTGGGTGAAGGGGGAAAAGGTAAGGTCCTTGAAGAGGACAAAACATCCCGCCTCAGAGATGGTAAGGTCAGAGGTAATGGTGAAGATAAGGCTGTAATTAGAGTGAGATCAATAGAGAGCTGGAGTGTTCATGCAAGGTGGGATGGGAAGAAGAAGGAGCAGAGGATCCAGAATGGGATTGGGGAGCCTGAGAGACCCAGAGTTGGGGTAAGAGGAGCCAGTGGCCCAGCAGCAGTGAGAAAGGTTCTGGCCTAGAGGTGGGAGTGACCAAGGTAAGGACTAGAGCTGGTCACTGCAGAATTCATAGTCTGAAGGTGCCCAAGATCATTGGAACAATAGGTTTATTCCAGAAGTAAATCCAGGCCAGGACAGACACTAGAGGTTGGAGGCCTGATGACAACAAGTTTCCAAGTCTGGGTCCAAAGACATGAGGTCCAGAAATGGCCTGTTCTGGAGTTGGACGTCAGTGTGTATAAGTGGGGTGGAAGGGTGGAGAGGGGCTCATTGAGCTGCTGTCTTGTTTTGTTCTGATGTTGTTCCCTCTGCCTCTGTATTGTATGTAGAGCTGTGCTTTTGTTGTTGTGTTGAACAGTGTGGGCATGCAATTTTGGTGCCAGAAGGTGTGGTGACACTTGTGAGTTGTCCCAGCACTTCCTTGGGCGTATTAGTTGCTAATGGAAATGATCCACTCCATTGTATGTTTCCACTTAGAAGTCATGAAAAAATCTGAATCTGAATTTGAATTTTAAGAGAACCTAGAGTCAATTTAACCCTTGGGTAAAAGCTCATTGAATCTAGGGTATGTTAGCAGCTTGAATCCAAAGTTGATTTGGTAATAAAAAAGGAGATGGTGATGGTGAAGGTTTGTTTTTGTGATTGGACACTTAGGACCAATGTTTACCACAGATCATTGTTGGGACCCTCTCTCGTTTTGTCCTATACATGAATGATTTGAATGTTATAAGAAGCCTGATCAGGAAACAAATACAGTCCTGGCACAAAAGAATAGTGGCATTGTTGACAGTAGTTGATGATAGTTGATAGCTTAGACTATGGGACAACATTGATGAATTAACAAGATGGGTAAAGCAGATGGAATTTAGTCCTGGTAAGTGTGTGGTAATGCATCTGAAGAGACCAGTACGGGAGGACTTACATAATAAATGGTAGGTCTCGAGGAGGTGTTGAGAAACAGGGATCCTTGAAGTCCAAGTCTAAGTATCCTTTTAAGGTAGTAGCATATTTGCCTTCAATAGCTAGGGCATCGAACAAAAGTGCATGGAGATTAGATACAACTTAATAAAACATTAGGCCACTGCTGGGGTCTAGTGTGCAGTTCCGATTGCCACATTATGACAAGGACATGATTATACTGGAGACAGCCCAGAGGAGATTCAATGGTGCTGAAAATCAATAAGAAAGCAAATCCTGGAAAACTGAAATGAAAACCAAGAAGGACAATTGCCAAACTTTTGTGTACTGTGTATTTTCTAACAATGTCTAGAAAAGGGTGCAAAGGTTCTTGCTGAAGCTTGTCCTAAGCAGCTGCAGAACAGAGGACTCAAAGTTCAAGGTACATTTATTATCAAAGTACTATATACAACCTTGAGGTTGCTTGAGCAGCTACGAAACAAAGAGTCCCAATAGAGCCCATGAGAAAAAAGACCATCAAACACCCAAAGTGCAGAAGAATAAACAAATCATGCAAACAACTGAAATTCATGAAAGTGTGTCTGCGGCCGTGAAGCCAATCATCACTGTAGCCGATCCAGTAGTCCATTAGTTGCAGGCCACAGCCTCAGTTCAGTGCAGAGACAAGTAAACCTCATGGAGCAGCGATCTGAACCGGCCCATCCTTTGCCTCTGGCCCCAACAACCTGACCTTACCAATTTGGCCTGGCTCTTAAATTGTCCAACTTTGGTTTATCCCTTGCTCTCAGATCCTGCCCTGCTGCTTCAATACGCTCTCGGGCATAGGCCCCACCACCTCAATTCTGCCTGGCTCTCTGATCTATGGGATGTGTGTACAGAGACATTCATCAAGTGCTGTTGGAAAATCATCAACTCATTGCAAAATACACTTTGCTCTGCCTGAAATATATTGGCCTCCCAGTCCAACAGGATGTCCGTGAGTGTTGCCTCTTGGCATATTCCAAGGTGTAGGAGTGCATGCTAAGGTATGCACTGCACAAAAGTACATTGTTTTAAGAGGCCACATGACCATTAGTCCTTCTAACTTTGTATTTATCATCTTGAGCAGTCAGAATTAGACTAGGGCTTATTAACATTCTCTGATATAATGTGAAATGTGTTGTTTTACAGCTGCTGTACAACACAAAGAATTAAAATTGGTATAGGTTATAAAAAAAAAGGAATATAGAGATAATGTTCAAACATGAGGAAATCTGCAAATGCTGGAAATTCAAACAACACACACAAAATGCTGGTAGAACACAACAGGCCAGGCAGCATTGATAGGGAGAAGCGCTGTCGACGTTTCGGGCCGAGACCCTTCGTCAGGACTAACCGAAAGGAAAGATAGAAAGAGATTTGAAAGTAGTGGGGGGAGGGGGAAATGCGAAATGATAGGAGAAGACCGGAGGGGGTGGGATGAAGCTAAGAAATGGAAAGGTGATTGGCGAAAGTGATACAGAGCTGGAGAAGGGAAAGGATCATGGGACGGGAGGCCTCAGGAGAAAGATTGGAGGTGGGGGGAGCACCAGAGGGAGATGGAGAACAGATGGAGATGGATAGAGATAATGTTCATAGGTTCAGGGTCTATTCAGAAATCTGATGGGGAAGGGAGAAGCTGCTCAAACCATTGACTGTGTGTCCTCAGTCTCCTGAACCTTCTTCCTGGTGGTAGTAATGAGAAGAGGGCATGTCCCAGATGGGGAGTATTATTACTGATGAGGGCCACCTTTAGGAGGCATAGCTTCTTGAAGATGTTCTCAAAGCAGCGGAGAGTTGTGCTGATGATGAGTTGAGATTCCGTACCAACCTGTGATGCAGCTAGTCAGAAAGCTTTCCACTGTATATCTATAGAAATTTGCTGAAGTCTTTGTTTGCGTACCAAATCTCCTCAAACTTCAAATGAAGTATAGTCACAGGCGTGCCTTCTTTGTGATTGCATCAATATATTGGGCTCAGCATAAGTCCTCTAAATTGTTGACACCCAGAAACTTAATCTCCTAAATGAGGACTAGTGTATGTCCTCCCGATTTCCCCTTCCTGAAGTCCAGAATAATTTCCTTAGTCTCGCTGACATTGAGTGCAAGGTTGTTATTGTAACATCACTCAACCAGGTGATCTATCTCACTCCTGTTTGCCTCTGCATCACCATCTGAGATTTTGCCAACAGCAGTGGTGTCATCTACAAACTTATAGATGATGTTTGAGCTGTGCTTAGCGTTGCGGTTATGAATGTAGAGAGAGTAGAGCAATGGGCTAAGCATGCATCCTTGAGGTTCACCCTTGTGATTGTCAGCGATACTCTTGGCTCCAATGATGCAATTGAGGATCCAGAGGGCCAGGCCTAGAAGCTTGGTGAATAATAGTGAGGGGATGATGGTATTGAATGCTGAATACTGTAATCAATAATCTGCAGCCTAAATTATGTTTTGCTGTTGTGTAGTTGCTCTGCCACAGTGTAGAACCAGTGAAATTATGCTCACTGTATACCATTCCGGTGGTGTGTGGATTGTATAGGCCCACATACTTGCTCAGGCAGGTTTTAATTCTAGCCATAACCAACATCGCAGTGCATTTCATTATAGTTACCAGTCGACTGTCATTGAGGCAGCTCACCCTGCTCTTCTTAGGCAGCAGTATGATTGCTCCCCCTTTGAAGAAGCTAGAAACCTTAGACCACAGTACTGAGAGGTTGAAGATGTATTTGAGCACGCTTACCAGTTAGTCACTTTTCTTTCAATAACAAGCCTGGTCCCTTTGAATGCTTTCAAAAGCTGTACAAAAATAACCATCCTTACGTGTCAGACGAGATACTAGTGCAATAAAAACCAAAACCACCATTTGCTACTATAATCACTGCTAGAGAAATTACAACATAGATTTGGTGGGACTGAGAACAATTAAAATGGGGTGGTTCAATGACAGGTACACATTAACCAATTTCTAGAAACCAAGTATATGCAGGGTACAGCAGTCCAAATTATATCACTTGTATTACTGATCACTCTTGTTCAAAGTCTGAGTGTACATTAAAGATTGCTGTCCAAAATCGCAATGTAGTTATTTTGCAAATCAAAGGTAGAAGCAATAGTATTGAAAGGATAGGATTGGCTTGGGTTTGAATTCAATGGACTAATCATTCTCCATATTTCATGAACTGCATATAACTCATGTTTCAGGAGCAATACTCAGACATTCATAGTGAGTGACCTTTTGCAATTCTACCATTATAACCTCAGCAGATATATAATAAGCAGCTATGGTGTCCAGAAGGCATCTCTGACACTCACAGGCATGTGTTAGGAAGGAGGTAGGGACAGTATCATCCATCATACTGAGAATTCTAGCCTTGTCAAATGGAGTCATAGAGTTATGTAGCATGGAAACAGGCCCTTTGGTGCAGCTTGTTCATGCAACCAGGATGCCCACCTATGCCGGTCCCATTTGCTTGTGCTTGGTGCAAATCCATTTAACCCTTTCCTATCCCGATAAATGTCCAAATGTCTTTTAAATCTTGTTATTGTAACCGTTTAAACCACTTCCTTTGGCAGCTTATTTCAGATACTTAGCTGCTCTTCAAGATCCTACTAAATCTTCCTTCACCCAATTAAACCTATGCCCCATAGTTCTTGATTCTCCTACTGTGAGAAAAAGACTGAGCACATTCAAAATGCTGGAGGAACTCAGCAGGCCAGGCAGCATCTATGGAAAAAAGTACAGTCGATGTTTCGGGCCGAAACCCTTCGATAGGACTGGAGAAAAAAAGCTGTGGAGTAGATTTGCAAAGTGGGGGAGGGAGAGGAGAGAGAAATGCCAGGTGATAGGTGAAACTTGGAGGGGGAGGGATGAAGCAAAGAGCTAGGAGGTTGATTGGTGAAAGAGACAGAAGAGCATGGAAGAAAGAAGAACAGTGGAGGAGGCTGTGGATGGACATATCGGAATGGGAAGTGGAATTTAAATGGGTAGCAACTGGGAGATCCCACTTATTCTGACGGTTGGAGCATAGAAGCTTGGCAAAGTGGTCTCCCAAACTACGTTGAGTCTCACTGATATACAAGAGGTCACACCAAGAGCACTGAACACAGTATATGACCCCAATAGACTCACAGGTGAAGTGTCGCCTCACCTGTAAGGACTGTTGTGGTAGTGAGGGAGGAGGTGTAGAGGCAGGTGAAGCACCTATACACCTCCATCCCCCAACAGTAAGGTCTCAAAGCTCTCTATTTCTTTCTGGACATCAGACCCAACCAGTTCCCCTCCACTATCACTCTCCTCTGCCTAGCAGAACTTGTCCTCACTCTAAATAATTTCTCTTTTGAATCCTCCCACTTCCTTCAAACAAAAGGGATAGCCATGGATACTCGCATGGGTCCCAGCTATGCCTGCCTGTTTGTCAGCTACATGGAACAGTCTACGTTCCAAGCCTACAAAGGTGACCGCCCTGCACTTTTCCTATGCTACATGAATGACTGCATTGATGCTGCTTCCTGCACCTGTGCTGAACTCGTTGATTTCATCCACTTTGCCTCCAACTTTCACTGTGCGCTCAAATTCACCTGGTCCACTTCCGACACTTCCCTTCCCTTTCTCAATCTCACTGTCTCTATCTCTGGGGACAGCTTATCCACTAATGTCTATTAAAAACCAATGGACTCTCAGAGCTACCTGGACTATACCTCGCCCCACCCTGCTACTGGTAAAAAAAACATCCTCTTCTCTCAATTCCTCCGTCTCCACTGCATCTGCTCTCATGATGAGGCTTTTCATTCT
Organism: Hemitrygon akajei; assembly: GCF_048418815.1. NCBI lineage: Eukaryota > Metazoa > Chordata > Chondrichthyes > Myliobatiformes > Dasyatidae > Hemitrygon > Hemitrygon akajei. The sequence goes on along the minus strand of NC_133136.1, from coordinate 74,724,705 downwards.
AGAACAAAGGAGATGTCCTCCTTTTTCAAAGAAAGGGGCTTCCCTTCGTCCACCATCAATGCTGCCCTCAACTGCATCTCTTCCATTTCATGCACATCTGCTCTTACCCCATCCACCTGCCACCCTACCAGGGATAGGATTCCTCTTGTCCTCACCTACCACCACACCAGCTTCTGCATCCAGCATGTAATTCTCCGAAACGCCCGCCACCTCCAACTGGATCCCACTACCAAACAAGTCTTCCTCCACCCCACTTCTGCTTTCCACAGGGGTCACCCGCTATAAGACTCCCTTGTCCATGTATCCCTTCCCACCGATCTCCCTCCTGGCACTTACCCTCGCAAGAGGAACAAGTGGTTCACCTGCCCCTACACCTCCTCCCTCACTACCATTCAGAGCTCCAAACAATCCTTCCAGGTGAGGCGACACTTCACCTGTGAGTCTGTTGGGGTCATATACTGCGTTCGGTGGTCCCAGTGTAACCTCTTGTATATCAGTGAGACCCGACGTAGATTGGGAGACCGCTTCGCCAAGCATCTACGCTCCGTTCGCCAGGACAAGCGGGATCTCCCAGTTGCCACCCATTTAAATTCCATTTCCCGTTTTCATTCTGATATGTCTATCTATGGCCTCCTCCACCGTTGGGATAACACCACACTTAGGTTGGAGGAACAACACCTTATATTGCATTTGGGTAGCCTCCAACCTGATGGCATGAACATCGTTTTCTCAAACTTCCAGTAATGCTTCCACCCCTCCTTCACCATTTCCCATCCCCATGTTCCTCTCTCATGTTATCCCCTTGTCCACCCATTGCCTCCCTCTGGTGATCCTCTCCCCCCCCCCTTTCTTCTTTCTTCCTTGGGCTTATGTCTTTTTCACCAATCAACTTCCTAGCTCTTAGCTTCATCCCTCCCCCTCTGTTTCACTTATCGCCCAGCGTTTCTCTCTCCCCTCCCCACACCTTTAAAATCTACTCCTTAGCTTTTTTTCTCCAGTCCTGCCAAAGGGTTTTGGCCCAAAATGTCGACTGTACTTTATTCCATAGATGCTGCCTGTCGTGCTGAGTTCCTCCAGCATTTTGTGTGTGTTTCTCGGATTTTCAACATCTGCAGATTTTCTCGTTACTGAGCACATTCACCTTGTTGATTCTGCTCAAGATTTTATACACCTCTGTAAGATCACCCCTCGTTCTTCTACTCACAAAGGAAAAAAATTCCGAGCATGTCCATCCTCCCCTTATAACTCAGTTTCACGGGTACTGGCAAAATCCTTGTAAGTATTCTCTGTACTCTTTGTATGCTTAAGACAGACTGTCTAAAACAGAACACAGTATTCTAAATGTAGCCTCATCAACATCTTGTGTAACTGCAACAATCCAATTCATCCAGCCTACAAAATTGCCCATCTAAGCTAGTCCCATGTACCCGTGTTTGGCCCATAACCCTAAACCTTTCCTATCTGTGTCCCTGCTCAATTGTCTTTTATATGTTATTATCATACCTGCTTCAACCACCTCCTCCAGCAGCTCATTCCATATACACACCACCCTGTGCATGAAGAAGTTATCCCTAGGGTCCATTTTAAATCTTTCCCCCTCACCTTAAACCTATGTCCTCTACTGTTTGATTTCCTTTCCCGGCAAGAAAGATGATGCACTCTATCTATGTCCCTCATAATTCTATATACCCCTGTGTTACAGGGTGAAAGTGGATACATGCCCAACGCTGTAAATTCCCTCGGAGATTCCCTCTCTCTCCACCAGTAATCCCAACACCTATTCACCCCTTACCTCTCCCTCCTCCTCCCCCACCTATACAATGACTCGAATAAGAACATTCAACATAAATGATTGCTTGTGCAGGAAAGCATAGCACTACATTAACGACACCCAATTGCTCTGAGCTGAATGAAATTCAGTACTTCCATTGTTAAGGTCTCATCAAATCTTCCCATGCACATACAGTGGTATGCAAAAGTTTGGGCACCCCTGGTCAAAATTTCTGTTACTGTAAATAGTTAAGTAAGTAGAAGATGAACTGATCTCCAAAAGTCATAAAGTTAAAGATGAAACATTCTTTTCAACATTTTAAGCAAGATGAGTGCATTATTTTTGTTTTGTACAATTTTAGAGTGAAAAAAAGGAAAGGAGCACTATGCAAAAGTTAGGGCACCCCAAGAAATTTGAGCTGTCAGGTAACTTTTACCAAAGTCTCAGACCTTAATTAGCTTGTTAGGGCTATGGCTTGTTCACAGTCATCGTTAGGAAAGGCAAATTTCAAAGCTTTATAAATACTCTGACTCCTCAAACTTTGTCCCAACAATCAGCAGTCATGGGTTCCTCTAAGCAGCTGCCTAGCACTCTGAAAATTAAAATAAATGATGCCCACAAAGCAGGAGAAGGCTATAAGAAGATAGCAAAGTGTTTTCAGGTTGCCATTTCCTCAGTTCGTAATGTAATTAAAAAATGGCAGTGAACAGGAACGGTGGAGGTCAAGTTGAGGTCTAGAAGACCAGGAAAACTTTCTGAGAGAACTGCTCAGAGGATTGCTAAAAAGGCCAATGAAAACTGTTGATCAGAGACAGTGTCACAGCTGCAGAAAAGGTGGACCCCATGGAACAATTGTCTACAGAGTCTCTGTGGGTGGACGTTAGGAACAGGAAGGGGTCAATAACTTTACTGGGTGTTTTTTATAGGCTGCCCAATAATAACAGGGATATCGAGGAGCAGATAGTGAAACAGATTCTGGAAAGGTGTAATAATAACAGAGTTGTCATGACGGGAGATTTTAATTTCCCAAATATCGATTGGCATCTCCCTAGAGCGAGGGGTTTAGATGGGGTGGAGTTTGTTAGGTGTGTTCAGGAAGGTTTCTTGACACAATATGTAGATAAGCCTACAAGAGGAGAGGCTGTACTTGATTTGGTATTGGGAAATGAACCTGGTCAGGTGTCGGATCTCTCAGTGGGAGAGCATTTTGGAGATAGTGATCATAATTCTGTCTCCTTTACAGTAGCATTGGAGAGAGACAGGAACAGACAAGTTAGAGAAGTGTTTAATTGGAGTAAGGAGAATTATGAGGCTATCAGGCAGGAAATTGGAAGCTTAAATTGGAAACAGATGTTCTCAGGGAAAAGTATGGAAGAAATGTGGCAAATGTTCAGGGGATATTTGTGTGGAGTTCTGCACAGGTACGTTCCAATGAGACAGGGAAGTTATGGTAAGGTACAGGAACCGTGGTGTACAAAGGCTGTAATAAATCTAGTCAAGAAGAAAAGAAAATCTTACAAAAGGTTCAGAGAGCTAGGTAATGTTAGAGATCTAGAAGATTATATGGCTACTAGGAAGGAGCTTAAGAAGGAAATTAGAAGAGCCAGAAGGGGCCATGAGAAGGCTTTGGCGGGCAGGATTAAGGAAAACCCCCAAGGCATTCTACAATTATGTGAAGAGCAAGAAGATAAAACATGAAAGAATAAGACCTATCAAGTGTGACAGTGGGAAAGTGTGTATGGAACCGGAGGAGATAGCAGAGGTACTTAATGAATACTTTACTTAAAGTATTCACTATGGAAAAGGATCTTGGTGATTGTAGTGATGGCTTGCAGCAGACTGAAAAGCTTGAGCATGTAGATATTAAGAAAGAGGATGTGCTGGAGCTTTCGGAAAGCATCAAGTTGGATGAGTCGCCATGACCGAATGAGAAGTATCCCAGGCTACTGTGGATGGCGAGGCAGGAGATTGCTGAGACTCTGGCAATGATCTTTGTATCATCAATGTGGACGGGAGAGGTTCTGAAGGATTGGAGGGTTGCAGATGTTGTTCCTTTATTCAAGAAAGGGAGTAGAGATAGCCCAGGAAACTATAGACCAGTGAGTCTTACCTCAGTGGTTGGTAAGTTCATGGAAAAGATCCTGAGAGGCAGGATTTATGAACATTTGGAGAGGTTTAATATGATTAGGAATAGTCAGCATGGCTTTGTCAAGGGCAGGTCATGCCTTATCAGCCTAACTGAATTTTTTGAGGATGTGACTAAACACAGTGATGAAGGAAGAGCAGTAGATGTAGTGTACATGGATTTCAGCAAGGTATTTGATTAGGTACACCATGCAAAGCTTATTGAGAAAGTAAGGAGGCATGGAATCCAAGGGGACATTGCTTTGTGGATCCAGAACTGGCTTGCCCACAGAAGGCAAAGAGTGGTTGTTGATGGGTCATATTCTGCATGGAGGTCAGTCACTAGTGGAGTGCCTCAGGGATCTGTTCTGGGACCCTTACTCTTCATGATTTTTATAAATGATCTGGATGAGGAAGTGGAGGGATGGGTTAGTAAATTTGCTGATTACACAAAGGTTGGAGGTGTTGTGGATAGTGTGGAGGGTTGTCAGAGGTTACAGCAGGACATTGATAGGATGCAAAACTGGGCTGAGAAGTGGCAGATGGAGTTCAACCCAGATAGGTGTGAAGTGGTTCATTTTAGTCGGTCAAATATGATGGCAAAATATAGTATTAATGGTAAGACTTTTGGCAGTGTGGAGGATCAGAGGGATCTTGGGGTCCGAGTCCATAGTACGCTCAAAGCAGCTGCGTAGGTTGACTCTGTGGTTAAGAAGGTGTACAGTATATTGGCCTTCTCAATCATGGAATTGAATTTAGGAGCCAAGAGGTAATGTTGCAGCCATATAGGACCCTGCTCAGACCCCACTTGGAGTACTGTGCTCAGTTCTGGGTTGCCTCACTACAGGAAGGATATGAAAGCCATAGAAAGGGTGCAGAGGAGATTTACAAGGATGTTGCCTGGGTTAGGGAGCATGCCTTATGAGAATAGATTGAGTGAACTCGGCCTTTTCTCCTTGAAGCGACGGAGGATGAGAGGTGACCTGATTGAGGTGTATAAGATGATGAGAGGCATTGATTGTGTGAATAGTCAGAGGCTTTTTCCCAGGGCTGAAATAGTTACCACAAGAGGACACAGTTTTAAGGTGCTGGGGAGTAGGTACAGATGAAATGTCAGGGGTAAGTTTTTTACTCAGAGAGTGGTGATTGCATGGAATGGGCTGCCAACAACAGTGGTGGAGGTGGATATGATAGATCTTTGAAGAGGCTTTTGGATAGATACATGGAGCTTAGAAAAATAGAGGGCTATAGGTAAGTCTAGTAATTTCTAAGGTAGGGACATGTTTGGTACAACTTTGTGGGCCGAAGGGCCTGTATTGTGCTGTAGGTTTTCTATGTTTCTATGTTTCCAACACCTCTCCAACTGTTAAGCACGGGGGTGGATTGATCATGCTTTGGGCTTGTGTTGCAGCCAGTGGCATGGGGAACATTTCACTGGTAGAGGGCAGAATGAATTCAGTTAAATACCAGCAAATTCTGGAAGCAAACATCACACCAACTGTAAAAAAGCTGAAGATGGAAAGAGGATGGCTCCTACAACAGGATAATGATCCTAAACACAGCTCAAAATCCACAATGGACTACCTCGAGGTGTAAGCCATGGCCCTCACAGTCCCCCGACCTAAACATCATCGCAAATCTGTGGATTGACCTCAAAAGAGTAGTTCATGCAAGACGGCACAAAAATCTCACAAAACTAGAAGCCTTTTGCAAGGAAGAATTGGCGAAAATCCCCCAAACAAGAATTGAAAGACTCTTGGCTGGCTACAGAAAATGTTTACAAGCTGTGATACTTGCCAAAGGGGGTGTTACTAAGTACAGACCACACAGGGTGCTCAAACTTTTGCTTTGGGTCCTTTTCCTTTTTTGTTATTTTGAAACTGTAAAAGATGGAAATAAAAAAAGTAATCTTGCTTAAAATAATAAAGAAATGTGTCATCTTTAACTTTATGCCTTTTGGAAACCAGTTCATCTTTTACTCACTTAGTTATTCACAGTAACAGAAATTTTGACCAGGGGTGCTCACACTTTTGCATGCCACTGTACTTCATCGTTAGTTAGTACAATTGCTGAAATCAACCTCATTTAGTTCTATAAAAGATTTCTTATGATTGATTGAACCTGCAACCATTAAGGATTATTGGTTTGTCCACAGAACTGGGTGTAATATGCATTTCCATTTCCAGATATTAGATTGGAATTGTGAAAACAGCATTAAACAATCAAGAATACTGCGATATTGTCTGTTATCATTGAAGCTTTTACACATTTGCTGTTCAGACAAATGACATAGGTTTGTGTTTTCAAGCATTTTTTCATACCCATTGTTTAATTTTGATTGAAGTTACTAGTTCAAATCAAAATACAATTTTTTGTGAATTCTAGTCTATTGAAACTACTACCCTTGTCTAATGATTATTCGGAATAGCAGCAATCAATTTAAATAGCTACAAGTTTTCCTATTCATTAAAGCTGAATTCTTCACTTTCTTAGCTTTGATCTGTTTTCTATCCTCAAAATATGATACAATGTATGACAATTTAACAAGAAATTGTGACAAACTTTTGCCTGTAAGCATTTCAATGAAATACATAGATATGACAAGCAACAAGCAACCTGGCAAGTTTGGCACACAATTATTATAGATTAAATAAAATATTTTCAGCAAGCATATTAGTAAAAATGACATCACTTTACAATTATACCAAGCATAACAGAAGTGCAACTCATGTTTATTAATGTGTCACACAACAATAAGCACACATCTATAACGTGTGCGTAACAATATAGCACAATTATTGAGCACTACAAAATGCTAATTTTATATGTGAAATGTATTGAAACAATTTTTATACACCTCCATAAGATCACCTTTCATTCTCCTAGCCTGTCCAACTTCCCCCTATAACTCAGACCCTCAGGTACTGGCAACATCCTTGCAGGGTACATAAATAAAAAAAGGTAAATTGATGATTCATTTTTGTTTCATCTTACTTTGATGCTGTTCTTTCTCTATCTTCTCACCCTTTCTGCATTCTCCTCCATTGCCTGACTAAACTTTAATCTAACTTGTATCTAAGCACAGGACGAAATGTTAGGCTGATACCATTCGTGAACTGCTGGCAGTGACAAAGTGTATGAAAGTTCATAAGAGGCATTATTCAGCAGTAGCAATCTTGAAGAATGCTGAATAGATTAATTACTTCAACTGTGAAAGGTAGCTCGAAACAATTATGTTCCACCTGTCACTCCATGTTTTGAAATATCCAGTGACTACAATAACAGTTGGACATTCTTCAGTAAATGGTGCTTGTGCAATGATTATGGCCAGTTTTTCATCATATTGCTTGTGACAGTCTGCTTCAAAGTAGATTGCAGTACAGTGCTGAACAAATAAATATCAATGATTTAATGGTGTAAATGTACATCAAAGAATTTATAGAACATTAAACTTATGTCTATGGTGAGTTTATTAAATGGTCATTAACATCTGTTGTATTCATAATTCAATTAAATGCATGAATCTCGATCTGTTTTGTTAATATTAATGGATAAAGTATTATATTTAAAACTATTAAGGTATCATTGCAATGTAACAATGTTCATTTCACAATGCACTTAGTATTTAATGATCCTTATAACGTAGCCATCTGGAGAGGCATTTCTACTGATACTCGGGTAAGGCTCAGTTAAAGCAACAACTGGCATGTATTTAGCAGTGTTACTGGAACTGTCAGAATGTGTAATCCAAAGATGTAAATAAGGAAAGTGAACAACAGAAGCGAGAAAATTATTATCAAGAATGAACAAAGTTTAGGTATGTGGATGGAATGTGATGACACTCATGGTAGATGTAAGGGACTTAACCATGTTTTGATCAATGAGGGAGAAGGAACACTCTAAAGTTGTTGCAGGGTATTTTATTAGAATATAGTAATTGATAAGGAAAAAGAAACAAAGAGATAAACACTAAGTCTAAAACAATGTGTGAAATAAGTGATAAAAGAGCAACACTTCAATGGATCTGGGGTTGAGAGTGTGAACAACTTTAAGTTCCTTGGCATACACATCACTGAGTATCTCACGTGGTCTGTACATAACTGGCTGTGTGATGAAAAAAAGGACAACAATGCTTTGTACACCTCAAACAATTGAAGATGTTTGGTATAATCCCCAAATCCCAAGAACTTTATACAGGGACACAGTTGAGAGCATACTGACTGACTGCATCACTGCCTGGTATGGGAGCTGTACCTCCCTTAATCGCAGGACTCTACAGAGAGTGGTGCGGACAGCCCAGTGCATCTGTAGAGGTGAACTTTCCACTATTCAGTACATTTCCAGAGACAGGTGCGTAACAAGGGTCCAAAGGATCATTGGAGACCCGAGTCACCCCAACCATAAACTGTACCAGCTGCTTTAATCTGGGAAACGGTATCGCAGCATTAAAGCCAGCACCAACAGGTTCCAGGACAGCTTCTTCCACCAGGCCGTGAGACTGATTAATTCACGCTGATACAATTGCATTTCTATGCTAATTTGACTGTCCTGTTGTACATACTGTTTATTACAAATTGCTATAAATTGCACATTGCACATTCAGAGATGTAACTTAAAGATTTTTACTACTCATTAATGTGAAGAATGTAAGAAATAAAGTCAATTTAGTTCATTTCAACTCAAGTCCCATACCCTTCTACTAAGTGTTGCAAAGGATTAATAAAACAATAATTCTAAAACACAGTACAGAATATTCAATACAGCAGCAAGTCTTGTGCTCTTCTGCTCATCGAGGACTCCGATTTACAATGACTGGCCTGAAGAATCTAAGATGTCCTTGGCACTGATTGCAATTCCAATCCGAGGACAGAAGTCTGATGAGCTTGTTTACAGTTATAGACAATAGACAATAGACAATAGGTGCAGAAGTAGACCATTCGGCCCTTCGAGCCTGCACCGCCATTCTGAGATCATGGCTGATCATCTACTATCAATACCCGGTTCCTGCCTTGTCCCCATATCCCTTGATTCCCCTATCCATAAGATACCTATCTAGCTCCTTCTTGAAAGCATCCAGAGAATTGGCTTCCACTGCCTTCCGAGGCAGTGCATTCCAGACCCCCACAACTCTCTGGGAGAAGAAGCTTTTCCTTAACTCTGTCCTAAATGACCTACCCCTTATTCTCAAACCATGCCCTCTGGTACTGGATTCTCCCAGCATCTGGAACATATTTCCTGCCTCTATCTTGTCCAATCCCTTAATAATCTTATAAATTGCAATCAGATCCCCTCTCAATCTCCTTAATTCCAGCATGTACAAGCCCAGTCTCTCTAACCTCTCTGCGTAAGACAGTCCGGACATCGCAGGAATTAACCTCGTGAATCTACGCTGCACTTCCTCTACAGCCAGGATGTCCTTCCTTAACCCTGGAGACCAAAACTGTACACAATACTCCAGGTGTGGTCTCACCAGGGCCCTGTACAAATGCAAGAGGATTTCCTTGCTCTTGTACTCAATTCCCTTTGTAATAAAGGCCAACATTCAATTAGCCTTCTTCACTGCCTGCTGCATTTGCTCATTCACCTTCAGTGACTGATGAACAAGTACTCCTAGATCTCTTTGTATTTCTCCATTACCTAACTCTACACCATTCAGATAATAATCTGCCTTCCTGTTCTTACTCCCAAAGTGGATAACCTCACACTTATTCACATTAAACATCATCTGCCAAGTATCTGCCCACTCACTCAGCCTATCCAAGTCACCCTGAATTCTCCTAACATCCTCATCACATGTCACACTGCCACCCAGCTTAGTATCATCAGCAAACTTGCGGATGTTATTCTCAATGCCTTCATCTAAATCGTTGATGTAAATCGAAAACAGCTGTGGTCCCAATACCGAGCCTTGTGTCACCCCACTAGTCACCACCTGCCATTCCGAGAAACACCCATTCACCGTTTCCCTTTGCTTTCTATCTGCCAACCAGTTTTCTATCCATGTCAATATCTTCCCCCCAATGCCATGAGCTCTGATTTTACCCACCAATCTCCTATGTGGGACCTTATCAAATGCCTTCTGAAAATCGAGGTACGCTACATCCACTGGATCTCCTTTGTCTAACTTCCTGGTTACATCCTCAAAAAACTCCAATAGATTAGTCAAGCATGATTTGCCCTTGGTAAATCCATGCTGGCTTGGCCCAATCCTATCACTGCTATCTAGATATGCCACTATTTCATCTTTAATAATGGACTCTAGCATCTTCCCCACTACTGATGTTAGGCTGAGAGGACGATAGTTCTCTGTTTTCTCCCTCCCTCCTTTCTTAAAAAGTGGGATAACATTAGCCATTCTCCAATCCTCAGGAACTGATCCTGAATCTAAGGAACTTTGGAAAATGATTACCAATGCATCCGCAATTTCCAGGGCCACCTCCTTTAGTACCCTAGGATGCAGACCATCTGGACCTGGGGATTTGTCAGCCTTCAGTCCCATCAGTCTACTCATCACCGTTTCCTTCCTAATGTCAATCTGTTTCATTTCCTCTGTTACCCTACGTCCTTGGCCCATCCATACATCTGGGAGATTGCTTGTGTCTTCCCTAGCGAAGACAGATCTAAAGTACTTATTAAATTCTTCTGCCATTTCTCTGTTTCCCATAACAATTTCACCCAATTCATTCTTCAAGGGCCCAACATTGTTCTTAACTATCTTCTTTCTCTTCACATACCTAAAAAAGCTTTTGCTATCCTCCTTTATATTTCTGGCTAGCTTGCATTTGTACCTCATTTTTTTCTCCCCGTATTGCCTTTTTAGTTAAGTTCTGTTGTTCCTTAAAAATTTCCCAATCATCTGTCCTCCCACTCACCTTAGCTCTGTCATACTTCCTTTTTTTTAATGCTATGCAATCTCTGACTTCCTTTGTCAACCACTGTGGCCCCTTTCCCCCCTTTGAATCCTTCCTTCTCCAGGGAATGAACTGATTTTGCACCTTGTGCATTATTCCCAAGAATACCTGCCATTGCTGTTCCACTGTCTTTTCTGCTAGGATATCCGTCCATTTAACTTTGGCCAGCTCCTCCCTCATGGCTCCATGGTCTCCCCTGTTCAACTGTAACACTGACACCTCCGATCTGCCCTTATCCTTCTCAAATTGCAGATAAAAACTTACCATATTATGGTCACTACCTCCTAATGGCTCCTTTACTTCAAGATCACTTATCAAGTCCTGTTCATTACACAAGACTAAATCCAGAATAGCCTTGTCCCTGGTCGGCTCTCGTACAAGCTGTTCCAAGAATGCATCCCATAGGCGCTCTACAGACTCTCTATCCTGGGGTCCAGCACCAACCTGATTCTCCCAATTCACCTGCATGTTGAAATCCCCCATAACTACTGCGACATTACCTTTGCCACATGCCAATGTTAACTCCCTATTCAACTTGCACCCAATATCCATGCTACTGTTTGGTGGCCTGTAGACAACACCCATTAGGGTCTTTTTGCCCTTACTGTTCCTCAGTTCTATCCACACAGACTCTACTTCTCCTGACCCTATGTCCCCCCTTGCAAAGGACTGAATCTCATTCCTCACCAACAGGGCCATCCCACCCCCTCTGCCCACATTTCTGTCCCTACGATAGCACGTATACCCTTGTACATTCATTTCCCAGGTCTGATCTCCCTGCAGCCATGTCTCCGTTATCCCAACAACATCATAGTTACCCATTCGGACCTGAGCTTCAAGCTCATCCGCCTTATTTCTGACACTTCGTGCATTCAGATATAGAATTTTTAGCCCAATTCTCCTCTCTCTGTTTAAATCGCTGCCTATTGTGCTTAACCCAGTTCCCCGAACTCCCATCGGGCTATACGCCCCTTGAATTTTGTTGTCCTTTCTAAATTTACTTATTCTTTCTTTATTACTTATTCTTTATATAATCAAGAAAGCCTGCACTTCTTTTCTAATCTACGCATACCAGTCAACTAGAATTCTAAAATTAAATATTTCTTAAATTTAGATATTTAGGGAGGTTTTTATGTTTCCACTGAGCTAGTCTCCCTTGTTTCCAAAAATATTATCAGTCAGGACTTTACTTTGTTACTAAGTTAGTTTTGCTCATCTTTGATAAAGAAAACAAGTTTTCTCAATCGCTTAGTGGCTTACATCTATATACTTCAAGGCATCATCGACCTCATTAATCAAGACCTTATGCTTTACTTATCTTTCCAATTAACACTCTTGCTCATTATGAGTACTGTGTACGGGCAACTCCCTTCCAAATAAAAAGGTTTGTTTATAACACTCTCATTACTGCAGGAACTGAAAGGGGTGGACAGATTTAAATGGGGAGTTCCAGAAGGCGAAGCCTAGGTGACCAAAATAATTGGATTGAATTTCGGTTTATTGTCATTTAGAAACCACAACTGCAATGCAGTTAAAAAATGAAACAATGTTCCTCCAGAATGATAACACAAAAGCACATGACAAAACAGACTACACCAGAAAATCCACATAACGTTTGGCAATCCCCAATCCAGAGTCAAGAGAGGCTGCTGCGTATTAATATCGTGCTACCATCTTAGCACGTTCCCCGGAAAGGAGCTCCAAAACCACCAGACAGAACAAGACTACCCAGTCACATCAAGTCAGGAGACCATCTCTATCACCCAACAAACCAAAAACTAAAGCTACAAGACCTACACAAGCCCACATAGTTATAACATATAGCTACAACAGTGCAAACAATTGATAAAAAAACAGACCATGGGTACGGTAAAAATAGCCCAAGGATATTAAAAGACTATAAGTTTGAAAGAAACCACCACACAGTTTTCACAAGTCCTCAGGGTCCCGATAGACTCGTCATCCCATACAGGCGGCAGAAGGGAATACCCCCGCTATGGACTTACACGGCGCTGCCGGACTCAGCCTCACAGACACAGCACACAATGAAAGCGCCCTGACCGCAGCAGACTCCGAGTCCATCCAACCTCTGAGCCTCTGACCTTCCCCTCCGGCACAGCCTCTCCGAGCACCATCCTCTGCCAAGCACACTATGACACCCCTGCCATCGGCAACGCGACCCCGAGGACTGGGGGCATGTTCTTCCTGTCATGGTTCCAGTTGGCCGTTCCTCTTTAACACTTCTTTCTCCCTGATCATGCCCCAATTTCAGTCAATTGCTGCTAGTTACCCAATTACCGTATATCTGGCTCTCATCAGAGACTGGGAAATAAATACGATGGTGACTCTATCACAGGTTGTCAGTTCGTTGGTCAATTCTCGTGTGGTACTTTGTTCCCTGTTCCGATTAGAACCGGTAGTTCTAAGTTCCTCTCTAGTTTCTAGAGAGTCCCTGTGAATCCCATCTCCTTGTCAAGATTCCTCTGGTTTCCTGCTCTACGTTCAGGTCTACGCCAGCCTCCCCAGCTGAGTCAACGTGCCAGTGTCCTGCACTTGGGTTCTCCTCCGTCGCCCCCGTGTAACAGAACAAATTGGCCAGAATGAACCCAGCGGACATGGACCCGGTGCAACAGGCCCTCGTTAGCCAGGGCTCCCTACTGGGCATACATGAGCAACTACTCAGAGAAGTCATGGAAGATCTTTGTGCCTTATCTGAGGATGTAAAGAAGGTCAGTGAGCAGGTTGACCGGGTATCCACTCCCCTTACTCCGTCCCTTCCAAGAACCCAGTCTGACCAAACCGCACAGCCTGGGATGGCTACGCCCCTGGGCTCGGCAACACAATCACCTTGAGAGCCTTACGTACCCGAACCAGAACCCTACGCTGGGGACCTAGGGAAGTGCTGGGCTTTCTTACTGCAGTGCTCTCTGGCTTTTGAGCAACAGCCACGTACGTACAGCTCAGACAGATCAAAAATTGCATACATGATGGGGCTGTTACGAGGGGATGCCTTATCATGGGCCACCGCGATCTGGGACAACCGGCCAGAGGTCTGTTCCTCCTTCTCCACCTTCGTCTCCGAAATGAGGAAGGTTTTTGAACAGCCCATTCACAGGAAGGATGCCGCTAGGCGCCTTCTGACTCTCTGTCAGGGCTCGTGAAGCGTAGCGAAATACTCTGTAGAATTCCAAACATTAGCAGCTGACTCTGGGTGGAATGACGAAGCACTACAGGAAGTGTTTCGACGGGGTCTCTCTGACAAGATAAAAGATGAATTAGCGGCCAGGGATGACGCGAACAGCCTGGACTGTTTGGTCTCTCTAGCCACCAGGGTAGATAATCGACTTTGAGAACGTCTGAGAGAAAAGACCGGTCACCCTGCTCCTCGGATCATCCTACGGCCCACCTTACCATCTTCGGCCAGCCTCTCTTCCCCGTCCGCTCCTAGTGTAGCTCCCGCTCCAACTGTTCTGGTGAATCAGACGACACTCCCTTCAGTTCCCCAAACCCGGATGCAGATCCAAGCTACTGTAACCTACAACCAACAGTCCCTCTCCTTGTCTACTTTGATAGACTCCGGTGCTGAGGGGAATCTGTTGGATGAAGACATAGCTGCCCAGGCCGAAATTCCATGGGAGCTGCTGTCTACCCCTCTGGAAGCCCGGGCACTGGACGAAAGTCTTCTGGCTCGAATCACTTACCGTACTCCACCACTGTCTTTGATCCTCTCTGGGAATCATCGGGAGCAGATGCAATTTAACCTAATCTCCTCTCCTCAAGCCCCGATAGTACTTGGATATCCCTGGTTATGCCGCCATAATCCTTGTATTGATTGGTCTACCAGGAGGATAGCCAGCTGGAGCCTGTTTTGCCACACCACCTGATCCTAGGGAGGATACAGCAAATTCGCCTGTCTTTAAAACCCTCAACTTGTCCAGAGTTCCCACAGAATACCACGACCTGGGACAGGTATTCAGCAAGCAATGTGCTCTTTCCCTGCCTCCACACCGCCCGTATGACTGCGCTATCGACCTTCTCCCAGGGGCCTCGTTACCTACCAGTCGTCTGTATAACTTGTCCTGGCCTGAGAAAGAAGCCAGGGAGAAATATATTAGTGAATCTCTCACGGCGGACATTATTCGACCCTCATCCTCCCCAGTGGGTGCTGGATTCTTCTTTGTGGGGAAGAAGGATGGCTCTCTCCATCCCTGCATCGATTACCGAGGCCTAAATCATATCACCATCAAAACAAGTACCCACTGCCTCTTATAAGTTCTGCATTTTAACCACTTCATGGAGCCACCATCTTCTTGAAGCTGGACCTCTGAAACGCCTACCATTTCCTCCGGGTAAGGGAGGGAGATGAGTGGAAGGCGGCTTTCAATACCCTGTTAGGCCACTTTGAGAACTTAGTCATGCCTTTCGGCCTCACCAATGCCCCTGCAGTTTTTCAAGCCTTGATTAACGATGTACTAAGAGACTTCATTAACCGCTTTGTGTTTGTCTACCTGGATGACATCCTGATCTTTTCCAGCAGTCCCCAGCAACACGTGTACCATATCCGTCAAGTCCTGCAGAGGCTGGGGGAGAATAAATTATTTGTAAAGGTAGAGAATTGCGAATTCCACGTCCCCTCGGTCAGCTTCCTAGGTTATATCATCGAGAGGGGACAGGTGAGAGCTGATCCTGAGAAGATCCAGGCTGTGGCGGAGTGGCCCAAACCCACGGACCGCAAGCAACTCCAACGGGTCCTGGGGTTTGTGAACTTCTATCGCTGGTTCATCAGAAACTGCTGTCAGGTGGCGGCTCCCCTTACCCGACTTACCTCACCTGTCACACCTTTCCTTTGGAACTCCGAGGCGGACTCAGCATTCGCCGAACTGAAGAGGCATTTCACGTTTGCCCCCGTTCTGATTCAACCAGACCCCTCCTGTCAGTTCATTGTGGAGGTTGATGCCTCTGACTCCGGGGTGGGAGCGATAGTGTCCCAACGTTCGGGCCCGGATCAGAAACTACATCCCTGTGCCTTCTTCTCTCGCCGACTGTCTCCTGCTGAACGAAACTACGACGTGGGGAACCGGGAGCTACTAGTGGTCAAACTGGCGTTGGAAGAGTGGAGGCATTGGTTGGAGTGGGCGGAACACCCATTCATCATCTGGACAGACCACAAGAACCTTGAATATATCCAGACCGCCAAACGCCTGAATTCCCACCAGGCCCATTGGGCATTATTTTTTGGCCGGTTCAGGTTCTCCCTCACCTATCATCCGGGGTCCAAGAACAGGAAGCCCGCTGCCCTCTCCTGCCAATACGTTTCTGAGGAGCATCTTCCCAACCCCGAGACCATTCTTCCACCATCCTGTGTAGTGGCTGCCCTCACCTGGGAGATCGAGTCCAAAGTCAAAGAGGCCCAAAGGACGCAACCCGACCCAGGCACCGGACCTCCCAATCGCCTCTTTGTACCCGATGCTGTTCGATCACAGGTCCTACAGTGGGGCACACTTCTCGCTTCGCCTGCCATCCCGGAGTCGATCGGACCCCTGACCCTCCTGAAGAGGCACTTCTGGTGGCCCTCCCTGGATGCTAACACCCAGCATGTTCCATCTGCGCCTGTGGAAAAGCCTCTCATCGTCCACCTGTGGGATTACTCCGTCCCCTACCTGTACCTGGGCGTCCCTGGTCCTACATCACTTTAGATTTCATCACCGGTCTACACTCTTCACATGGAAACACTGTCGTACTCACTGTGGTGGATCGTTTCTCCAAGTCAGTGCATTTTGTGGCCCTCCCTAAACTACCTTCCGCGCAGGAGACTGCAGATCTTCTCATCCACCACATCTTCCACCTCCACGGAATCCCCGCGGACGTCATCTCCGATTGAGGTCCCCAGTTTGTCTCACAGGTACGGAAGGCCTTCTGTCAAGCCTTAGGTGCAATGGTCAGCCTGTCGTCCGGCTTCCACCCCCAGACAAGTGGGCAGTCAGAACGGGTCAACCAAGACCTGGAGGTGACGTTACATTGCGTAACGGTAAACCACCCGTCAACCTGGAGCGACCATCTCCCGTGGGTTGAGTACGCCCACAACTCCCTGGTGAGCTCTGCCATTGGGAGGTCCCCGTTCGAGTGTTCCCGTGGGTACTAACCCCCGCTGTTCCCCGCACAGGAAGAGGAGATCGCAGTACCATCGGTTTGGGACCATGTTGATCAGTGCCGGAAGATTTGGGAGGAGATTCGCACGGCCCTACTTGAATCAACAGATCGAAATAAGAAAACGGCCGACTGACACCGGACTCCAGCGCAGGAGTACCAACTGGGGCAGATGGTGTGGCTTTCCTCCAGGGACATCCCGCTCAAATGTGAACCTAGGAAACTTGCCCCCCACTTCCTGGGACCATTCGAGGTCGATAGGATTATCAATCCCACAGCGGTCCGCCTCACACTGCCAAAGTCCATGCGTATTCAACCAACCTTCCATGTGTCTCAGTTGAAACCAGTCTCAGTCCGCCATTTGTGTCCCCCAGCTGTGACTCCTCCTCCTGCCTGGCTCATCAACAACCATCCGGCATACACTGTCCGATGACTGCTAGATGTGTGCTTTCGGGGTAGGGGCCTCCAATACCTGGTGGACTGGGAGGGGTACTGTCCTGAAGAACATTGCTGGGTCCCCCGCTCCTTTATCCTAGACCCTTCCCTCATCCAGGACTTCCATCGGGACCAGCCAGAGAGGCCTGGAGGAACGCCGGGAGGCTCCCATTGAGGGGGGAGTACTGTCATGGTTCCAGTTGGCTGTTCCCCTTTAACACTTCTTTCTCCCTGATCATGCCCCAATTTCAGACAATTGCTGCTAGTTACCCAATTACCGTACATCTGGCTTTCATCAGAGACTGGGAAATAAATACAATGGCGACTCTTATCACAGGTTGCCAGTTCATTGGTCAATTCTTGTGTGCTACTTCGTTCCCTGTTCCGATTAGAGCCGGTAGTTCTAAGTTCTGCTCTAGTTTCTAGAGAGTCCCTGTGAATCCCGTCTCCTTGTCAAGATTCCTGTGGTTTCCTGCTCTACGTTCAGGTCTCGTAGCCTCCCCAACTGAGTCAATGTGCCAGTGTCCCGCACTTGGGTTCTCCTCTGTCACCCCTGTGTAACACTTCCCAGCAGATACCTGGACCTCACAACAGCAGCAGCAATGAAGAAGGCCTTCCTGGAGATTTCCAGATGTTCCTCCATGCTCCCACGTCTGTTTTTCATCAGATTAGGGTTGTGCATGACACCCCGCTTGACAAATAACAGATATCAACTCCGGAAAGGCTGCTGCAAACTGCATCGCGCCACCATCTTAGCTAATGCTTATCTGAATGTTACCAACAATATCTGTGTGTGTTGCCCATTTCCAATTGCCTTGAGAAGGTGGAGATGAGCCACCTTCTTGAACCACTCAAGTCCTGGTGAAGGTACTTCCAAGAGCCATTGGGCAAGGGGCTTGAGTATTTCAATGCAACAATGCTGAAGGACCAGCCATCTACCAATTTAGGATTGTACACCACATGTAGAAAAAAAATGCAGGTGGTAGTGATTCTCGCTCCTACTGCTCTTGTCTTTACTAGTAGAGCCACAGAGTTTGGTAGGGGAGTGTAGCCTAGACAAATAATTACAATGAATTCTGTAGGTGGCACACTGTGTAGTGGTGGTAGAGAGAATGAATATTTAGGGCAATTGAAGGTAGGCCAATCAAACATGTTGCTTTGGGTAATGTTAAGTTTCTTTAGAGTTATTAGCACTATATTCGTTCAGGGAAATGGAAGGTGTTAGATCACACTCCAGACTTGGACCTTATAGTTAGTGACAGGAATTGTGATAGTACGAAGTGAGTGATTTATCATAGGAAACCCAGCCTCCAATCTGCTTCTGTAACCTTGGTATTTATGTGTCTGTTCCAGTTGGGTTTCTGGTTAATAGTGATTTCCATAATGTTAATATTGGGAAAGATGGTAGTTATAATGCCATTATCTCTTAAAGAGCTGTGAATGGAGTTGAACAGAGTGCAGTCATTCCTGACCATCCCAACCTCTGAATGAGTGAAGAAGAATACAAGCTGATGAAGACATATGGGCCTGGATAACTCCTGCAAACCCTTATCTTCACTGATCACAACTACCTTCCTTTATACAGTTATTGGAGTGCCAAGTGACTTCAGTTTTAACAGGGCAGAGAATCTGAAGGTTGCGATGTGGTGCTGTTGTCTGAAAAGGAACAAAGCAGTAGACTTAGGACAACTATCCAGATGTCAATACTGGACAAAAATTCTGAAGAACATCATTAATTGTGTTTATTAATGTCAAGTTTATTGTCATATCCACATGTATATGTATGCACAGTTTCAATGTAAAACTTACTTGCTTCAGCATCATATGAACAGAGCATCAGATAAGCAGCATTCACAAGAAAATATAAATTACTCATAAATCATACACAATTTTAAGCAAGTTATACAATTGGTAAATTGGTTTATTATTGTCACACGTACCAAGGTACAGTGAAAGAGGAAGTTTCTGTGATGTGAGCAATGCCTGCAGCTATCTGCAGTTTCTTGTGATCATGGGCAGAGCAGTTGCCATACCAAGCTGTGATACATCCAGATAGGATGCTTTCTGTGGAGCATTGATTAAAAACTGGTGAGGATTGATGAGAACATGGCAAATTTCTTTGGCCTCCTGAGGAAGTAGAGATGCCAATGTGCTTTCTTGGCCATGACATGTACATATTTGGACCAGGACAGGCTACTGCTGGTGTTCACTCCTTGGAACCTGAAGCTTTCAGTCTTCTCGACCTCGGCACTGTTGATGTAAAGTGAAATGTGTGCATGGCATCCCCTTCCTGAAACTCTTTTCTTTTGCTGACATTAAGTAAAAGGTTGTGGTCAAGACACTATACCACCGGATTCTCTATCTTCTTCCTGTACCATGACTCATCATTATTTCAGATTTAGCCACTATGGTGGTGTCATCTGCAAACATGTAGCTGGAGTTAGAACAGACTCTGGCTAGGTAGTCATGAGACTGTAGGGAATTGAGGATGCAGCCTCATAGGGTACCAGCATTGTGGATAGTTGTGGCAGTGGTGCTGCTGCCAATCCTTATTGGTCATGAAATCAATGATCCCATTGTGAAGGAAGGTGTTGAGACCCAGTCTCAGAATTTGGAGATGCTTTTGTTTGGAATTATAACACTGAAGGCAGGGCTGGAGTCATTAAATGCTAGTCTTACTTAGGTGTCCTCACTATTCAGATACTCCAAATATGAACGTAGAGCCAGAGAGATGGCATCCACCATGGAGCTGTTTCTGTTCCAGGCAAATTGCAATGTGTTGAGATTGTTTGGGAGGCATGCCATGACATCTCAAAGCACTTCATGATGGTGGATGGTCAGAGCCACCAGGCATGTTACCTGATTTTTCTTACGTGCTAGGAAGATAGAGCAACAAAAAGCAAAGTCCATTTTCGTGCAGAGTGAAGAAAGTGATCTTTGTATTGCTATTTTGTAGTGATTAGGATTGTAGCAGTTAGTTCAAGAACCATGTGGTTGAGAGAAAGTGGTTCTTCTTGAACCTGGTGGTGTGAGATTTCAGGCTTCTGTGTCTCCTGCCCAATGGTAGCAGGGAGAAGATGGACTAGCCCGGATGGTGGCAATCTTTGATGATGGATCCTGAGATAATACCTCCTGTAGATACACTGATTGTGGGGATGTGTCGATGATTTATTTGACAGAGGCCATTAATCTTTGTAAGGTTGCACAATAAATCTAAGTGTAGCATGATGTTGGAGTGCATGTCCACAAACTACTGAAGCTAGCAAGGCAGGGGAATGAGGTGATTAAATAAAATTTATCTTTGTTGATAGAGATTAAAGATGATAAAGATCAGCTTTATTTATCACATCAATATTGACTTTGGAATGTGGGAGGAAACATACAGGGTGGTAGTTACACCCAAGGTTGAAGACACAGGTAAGTGGATGACCGTCAGGAAGGGGAAAGTGGATAGGCAGCCATGCAGAGTACCACTGTGGCCATTCCCCTCAGCAACATGTATACCACTTTGGATACTGTTGGGAGGGGGGTGGCAATGACCTAGCAGAGGAAAGCCATAGTAGTCAGCTCTCTGGCACTGAGTTTGGCTCTGTGGCTCAGAATGGAAGTGGGGGAGAGAAGAGGTTAGCTGTAGTGAAAGATGATTCGTTGGTGAGGGGAACAGAAAGGACGTTCTGTGGACAAGAATGAGATTCTCGGATGCTGTGTTGCTTCCTTGTTGCCAGGGTCAGGGACATCTTGGATCAAGTCCATAGTATTCTTAAGTAGGAGAGTGATTAGCCAAAGGTTGTGATCCATGTCGATACCACTGACATGGGTAGGAGAGGTGACAAGGTCCTGCAAAGTGAATTCAGGGTGTTAGATGCTAGGTTAAAGGATAAAACCTTCTGGGTAGTCATCTCAGGATTGCTATCTGAGCCACATGCTATTGAGGCCAGAAATAGGAAGATCATATAGTTTCACGTGGCAAAGGAGGTGGTGCAGGAGGGAGGGCTTCAGATCTTTGCATCATTGGGCACTCTTCCAGGAAAGATGGGACCTGTGAAGAAGGCACAGTTTGCGCTTGAACTGAAGGGGGACTAATATCCTAGCAGGAAGGTTTGCTAGTGTTTCACGGGGGGAGGGGTTAAACTAGAGTTAAAGGGGGATGGGAATGGGAGCGTCAAGACAGTTAGTACAGTGGTTGTGGAGCAAGATGTTGTTAAGCCTATAGAGAAAGTCAGGAATCAAAAGGTCAAACACGATGGGAGTAACATTCTGAGCTGTGTGTATTTCAATGCAAGGAATTCTGTAGGAAAGGCAGATGAATTTAGGGCTTGGATCAGCATGTGGAGTTATGACATTGCAGCTGTTAGTGAGACCTGGTTACAGGAGGGGTAGGACTGACAGCTCAGTGTTCTGGAGTTCTATTGTTTGAAATACCACAGAAGGGAAGGGACTAAAGGGGGCAGGTGGCATAATACCATTAGTTTTAAAGTAATTATGAGAAAAGATAGGTCTGGTTCTTGGGTTGAGATTCTAAATTGGAGAAAGGACAATTTGGATGGTATCAGAAAGGATCTGGCAAGTGTGGAATTGGACAGGTTGTTTTCTGGCAAAAGTGTACTTAGTAAGTGCGAGGTCTTCAAAAGTTTTGAGAGTACAGAGTTTGTATGTGCACGACAGAATAAAAGACAAGCATAACAGATATAGAGAGCCTTGGTTTACAAGAGATATTGATGCCCTGGTTAAGAAAAAGAAAGAGCTTCATAACAAGTATAGGTAGGTATAAAATTAGTCCAAGGGACAATATTGGTCCTCTGGAAGATCAGATTGGTAATCCATGTGTGGAGCTGAAAGAGATGGGGAGATCTTAAATCAATTTTTTTACATCTGTATTTTCTCAGGAGATGGACACAGAGTCTATTGGTGTGAGGCAAAGCAGCAGCAAGGTCATGGACCTTTACAGATTACAAAAGAGGAGGTGTTTCCTGTCTTGGGACAAATTAGGGTGGATTCTGCAAATTAGTGTAGAAATTGCAGGGGCCCTAGCAGAGATATTTAAAACATCCTTAGCCACAGGTGAGGTGCCGGAGGATTAGAGGATAGGTAATGCTGCTCTGTTGTTTAAGAAAGGCACCAAGAATACGATGGGAAATTATAGGATGGTGAGCCTGACTTCAGTAGTGGGTAAGTTATTGGAATGTAGCCTAAAGGACTGGATACATAATTATTTGGATTGACAGGGACTGATTCGGGATAGTCAACATGGCTTTATGCTTGGTAAGTCATGTCTAACCAATCTTATGGAGTTTTTCAAGGATGTTACCAGGAAAGATGACAAAGGCATGGACTTTAGCAAGGCCTTTGACAATGTCTCACATGGGGAGGTTGGTCAAGAAGGTACAATGGCTTGGCATTTAAGATGAGGCAGTAAATCGGATTAGACATTGTCTTCACAGGAGAAACCAGAGAGTGGTAGTAGATGGTTGCATCTTGGATTGGAGGCCTGTGACTAGTGGTGTGCCGCTGGGATCCGTGCTGGATCTGGATGATGATGTGGGAAATTGGATCAGCAAAATTGTGGATGACAGCAATATTGGAGGTGTAGTGAAAGTGAAGAAAGAATATCACAGCTTGCAGCATAATCTAGACCAGCTGGAAAAATCGACTGAAAGATGGCAGATGGAATTTAATGCAGACAGGTGTGAGGTGTTGTCTTTTGGGAGGATCAACCAAGCTAGGTCTTACATTGCAACAAACTAAAATGCTGGAGGAACTTAGTAGGTCAAGTAGCATCTATGGAAAAGAGTAAATAGTTGATGATTCAGGCTGAGAGCCCTCTTCAGGTGAGCAGTCGGGCACTGAGGAGTGCTGATCCATAATTCCTTGAAAGTGGTGTCATAGGTAGATGGAGTCGTAAAGAGCATTTGGCACATTGACCTTCACAAAACAATGTATTGAGGACATGAGTTGGAATGTTATGTTGAAATTGTATAACACATTGGTGAGGTATGTTTGGAGTATTACGTCCAGTTTTGGTCACCTACAGTACCTACGGGAAAGATGTGAATAAGATTGAAAGACTGCAGAGAAAATTTACAAGGATGTTGCCGGGACTTGAGGATTTGAGTTGTAGGGAAAGGTTGAATAGATTAGGACTTCACTCCCTAGAATGTAGAAGATTGAAGGGAGATTTGATAGAGGTATACAAAATTATGAGGAGTATAGACAGGGTAAATACAAGTAGGCTTTTTCCACTGAGGTTGGGTGAGACTACAACTCGAGTTCAAGGGTGAAAGGTAGAAGGTGACATGTTTAAGGGGAACATGATGGGGAACTTCTTTACTCAGAAGGTGGTGAGAGTGTAAGTGGAAGATGCAGATTCAATTTCAACACTTAAGAGAAATTTGTATGGGTACATGGATGGGAGGACTGTGGAGGGCTGTGGTCCCGGTGCAGGTTGATGGGATCAGGCAGGTTAATGGTTCAGCATGGACTAAATTGGCCAAATGGCCTGTTTCTGTGCTGCAGTATTCTATGACTCTAAACCAGTGCACCCAGTGGAAATCACGGGGAGAATGTACAAACTCCTTACAGACAGCGATAGGAATTGAACCCTAATTGGTGGTATTGTAAAGCATTGCACTATCTACTACACTACTATGCTGCCCATCACAGACACAGAGTACAAGAGCAGAAAGGCTATGTTGGAAATGTATAAAACATAAGTTGGACCTGACTGGAGGACTGTGCTGGTAACCATTAACAAAAGAGAGGGTGGAGAGGAGATGATATCTGATCTAGACAACAATAGTAAAGCTAATCTTTAAAAATTCTGAGGAGAGACTGCCTAGGCTGTGGTTGTTTTCTCGGACTGAGAGAAAAAAGGGACATTTAATTGATATTTATAAAAATTAGGAGAAGATAGACATATAAATGTGAGACCGTCTTCTATCAATAGAGAGGTCAGCAACTGGGTGGGGTACAGCACAGTTGATCAGTAGAGAGATTAGAAGAGGATTGAGAATAAATGTTTTTACTTAGAGAAGATTGTTGGGTCTGGACCTTACAGTCTGAAAGGGTGTTGAAGGCTTACACATTAACCACTTTAAAAAAAACTTTGGATGAGCCATTGAAGTGCCATAACCTGCAAGGCTGTAAACAACAGCTGGGAAATAGGATTGGTCGGTGTGGACACAGTGCACCAAGTGGTCTCCTTTAGTGTTGCATCCTTCTGTGCTTCTGGATGCCTCAGCTGGGGGAGCTCAGCACTTCGGAGTTTAAACAACAGTTGGCATCACTGTCCCACATTCACAAGGCTGAGAACGACGTGAATAGACTTCTTTAGAAGGTGGTTACATCACAACTTATTGATGTGTAGATGGGGAGGCATTAGATTGGCAGGAGGAATAGAGAAGGCAGGAGAATTCTAACAGCAACTTTCTCTGAAAGTGGTACTATCTCTAAATAGTGTTAAGTGTATCTAATGAATGGTGTCAGTGCCAATTCCATGATAGTGTTGGTGGCTCTAGATATGAGAAATGATAAGGCTCTATTTGGCACATATACAATTGAAGCATCAAAACGTATTGTGAAATGTGTTGTTTATGCCAAATCAAGTTAGCGAGAAATGAGTTGGGCAGCCCACAAATGTTGCTACACTTCCAGTGCCAACATGAAGGAAGCGCAGGCAAGTCATGACAGAATAAGAATCAATATTATTAAAGGTAATCGGATATTTCTACAACTGTAGAGGTCATGTGTTTACCTCCTTCATAGCCAGCACAAGGATTGCAGTAATGATGGAATATTTTGAACTGGGAAAAAAGAAGAGTGGACAACTTGGGGTCATAGTTTAATCTTAAAAATTACGCAGAAAAAAGTTGTTAGGTCCACGCAAGTACCCAAGAGAACAATCCTGCTGTCTTTGTTTCCTTGTGCTCCTTCATTTATGCGTGCCCACCAACTTCCCCCTTTTATTTTGTTTCTTTTTGTTGTTAACCTATATTAAACAGTCACTTGCTCTGTAGTAGCCCAACAACTTTTGGTATTGAGGATGCCAGAGCACCTAGGGAGAAGAATTGACTTAGGTTAAGAAATGTACTGTGGTCCCAATAGATTAAACAGTTTCCCATTTGTTCTAAGGAATAGCTCAACTCACAAGAGAATCAGTGGAAGATGTTTACTTGGACTTCCAAAAGGCCTTTGACAAGCTGGTGCACCTGAGCTACTAAACAAGATAAGAGCCCATGGTATTACAGGAAAGAAATCAGCATGGATAGAAAATTGGATAACTGGCAGGAGGCAAAGATTGAGAATAAAGAGGGCACTTTCTGGTTGGCTGCCGGTGACTAATGGTGTTCCACAGAAGGCAGTTTTGGAACCATTTCTTAATACGTTATATGTCAATGATGTAAACAGCAAGAAGGCCCAGTCTCTCATGTGCAAACTTGGAGGTGATCCCAAGATAACTGCCCAACATCCCAATGTGTCTGCTAACCAAGTTGCACACCAGTTGCTCCTAAATGGAAAGACCAACAAGAAACAACCAAGAGCACAACTTGATAGGAAGTACAGCAATGACCCTGGCTTCACTGGACCATTCACCATGGAAGAGCTGGAAATTGGTATATCTAGTCTAAAACACGAGAAAGCAATTGGTCTTGACAACATAGCATTGGAGCAGATAAAGCATTTTGGACAGCAAGCAAAGAAATGGCTCCTACAATTGTTCAACCACTGTCTGGCAACACACAAGCTACCTAATATTTAGCAGAAGTCACATGTAATAGCACTATTAAAGCCTGGAAAAGATCCCTCAGATCCTAAGAGTTTTCAGCCAATCTCACTGCTTTGCCACATTAATAAGCTGTTCGAACTCCTGATAGTCAATAGGATAGCACCAACTGTAGATAAGAAGATCATTCCAGAGCAAGCAGGTTTCCGCCCCGGCAAATCAACAACAAGACAACTGCTCAACCTCACACAATATATCGAAGATGGTTTTGAATAAGGGATGGTAACAGCTGCTGTTTTTGTAGACTTATCAGCAGCTTACGATACAGTGAACCTAGACATCTCCTCTGCAAGATCCTAGAGATGACAAAAGATATTCACTTAACAGAGCTGTTAGAAAGCCTGCTTCAGAATCGCTGGTTCTATGTTGAACTAGGTGGGAAGCACAGCAGGTGGCGTTTTCAGAAGAATGGTCTTCCTCAGGGAAGTGTGCTTGTACCGCTGCTGTACAACATCTACATGGATGACCAACCTATAGATGATGTCACATGCCATTTTATATATGCTGATGACTTATGCATCACTGCCCAAAGCACTGATTTTAACACCGTGGAGAAAACACTTTCTGAGGCCTTGGAGGGACTAACATCCTACTTGGAAGAAAACCACCTCCGCGTAAACCCATCAAAGACGCAAGTTTGTGCATTCCACCTCAGGAACCGTGAAGCCAAACGACAGCTTAAAGTGACCTGGTGTGGAGCCACACTGACGCATTGCGAGCACCCTGTCTACTTAGGAGCCACCCTTGACGGATGCCTCACTTTCAAGAACCACATCAGTAAGACAAAGGCAAAAGTGAGCACACGAAACAACATCCTGAATAAGCTCACTAACACAAAATGGGGAGAAAGCTTGAAAACATTGCAAACCAGTGCACTTGCTCCTTGCTATTCCACTGCCAAATATGCCTGCCCTGCATGGGAAAGATCTACTCATGCTAAGAAGATGGATGCCGTTCTGAATGCAAGCTGCCGACTTATCACAGGTTGTTTAAAACCAACAAACACCAACAGCCTATATATCCTGGTGCGTATCGCTCCCCCGATATAAGAATGGTAGCCGGCGAGAAAGAATGACTCCGTCAAACATCAGATGAGAGGCACCCTCTACATGGTCATACACCCACACCCAGCCGCCTAAAGGCAAGGAAGAGCTTCATGAACAGTGTTGTTCCATTACAACCAACCCCATCTGAAGCCTGCATTGCCTTGTGGAAAGACCAGCTTGCCAGTCTTAAACAACCCCCAACGATGGAAATTCCACTGGATGAAAGCCTTTCTCCAGGAGCTAATTGCAACTGGGCAACCAGGAAGTGCCTTAACAGACTCAGGACTGGTGTAGGTTGTTCAAAAGTGTCACTAAGCAAATGGGGATATGCAACCAGCCTGACAACTTGTGAATGTGGAACTGAGCCACAAACTATGCAACATCTCCTGCAATGCCCATCGCTAGAGGAACCCTGTACTGTTGCAGATCTTGCCAAATTCAACAACAAGGCGCAAAAATGTGTCCAGTTCTGGCTGGGCCATGTATGGACTGTCCGTGGACATGATAAGAAGAATGTCAATGATCTGCATGATGAAATTGCTGGCTTTGTGGCCAAGTTTGCAGAGGGATGATACAAAGCTATATGGAGGGACAGGTGGTGTTGAAGAAGCAGGCAGTCTGGAGAAGGACTTAAGCGGATTAGGAGAATGGATAAAGAAGTAGCAGATGGAATACAGTGTCGGAAAGTGTTTGGTCATGCACTTTGTGAGAAAAAATAAGGTATAGACTATTTAATAAACGGAGAAAACAGAAATCAGAGGTGCAAAGGGACTTGGAAATGCTTGTGCAGGATGCAGGTTGAGTTGGTGGTATGGAAGGCAAATGCACTGTCAGCATTCATTTCAAGAAGACTAAAATGTAAATGGGTGTCAAGAGTTACAGGGAGAAGGCAGGAGAATGGGGGTAGAGAGGGATGGTAAATCAACCATGATGCAATGCCGGAGCAGACACGTTGAGCCAAATGTGCAAATTCTGCTCTTATGTCTTAAGGTCTTATGGAATTTTGTTGAAAGTAAGGTCTGACACTGCAGTAGGAAAGATTGAGAAAAGAGTTAGGCAATGACCTAGCTTTGTTTGATACTTATCTTCAGTGAAATGTGTTCCATGATTAGCACCGGGTTGCATGCCAATGTGAAGCAGACATTAAATGGAGGCAAATTTCTGTGGACTTTTGAATTTTAGGAGAGTGTTCCATAGTGCCTCCCACCTGAGTGTAACAGTGTGTCACCTTGCATTCAGTATCAGTAGGACCAAAGAACTGATTGTGGACTTCAGAAAGGGTAAGACAAGGGAACACACACCAGTCCTCATTTAGGGATCAGAAGTGGAAAGAGTGAGCAATTTTGGGTTCCTGGGTATCAATATCTCTGAGGAGCTAACCTGGACTCAACATATCACAACTAAAAGAAAGCATGACAGCGGCTATATTTCGTTAGGAGCTTGAGGAGATTTGTTAATGTCACCAAAACAGTCGCAAATTTCTACTGATGTACTATGGAGACCATTGTAATTGGCTGCATCATCATCTGGTATAGGAGCTGGGGGGCTACTGTACAGGATTCAAGTAAGCTGCAGAGATTTGTAAATTTAGTCAGATCCATCATGAGCATTGGCCTTTGTAGTATCCAGGACTTCAAGGAGCAATGCCTCAAAAAGGCGGCATCCATCATTAAGGTCCCCCATCACCCAGGTTATGACTTGTTCTCAGAAGCATATAGGCACACACTCAATGATTCAGGAACAGCTTCTTCCCCTCCGCCATCTGATTTCTGAATGGACATTGAACCTATGAACACTAGCTCTACTTTTTTTTATTTCTATTTTTGCACTTCTTATTTAATTTAGCTATTTTATATATATCAAAAACTGTGAATTACAAAATTACAGTAAAGAAAATATATAAATATATAGCATTTATTGCTTCTGGGACCTAGACCACCCACAGCAGAACTTACAGGGCATCAGAACAATACCACCAATGCTGCTACTGCAAAATCCTCCAGTGGAAGGAAGGACAAGTAAACCTTCTCTAGTAAGCATTCTCTGCCAGGGTGACATCCTCAGCAATGAGGCCCTAACTACTCCCAGGCAGCTACTTTGAGCTGGGCATGTCATTTGCATGCCTTGCACCCAACTCCTAAACCAGACACGCTAGTATGAGTTCTGTCATAGGAAGTAATTACCAGGTGAATAGAAAAAAAAATCTATAATGTGCTCAAGTTTCCTTGAAGAAGTGCAACATCCACACTGATTCAGGATTAAACCCCAAAGAAAAGTCTGGAGCTGGAGACTCTAAGGAAGCCCTACACTGAGTTCAAAGTTGACTGGCAACTCCTGTGATGTTGCTGGTGCCAAATTGTATCAGTCTTCCATTCCTTTGGATTCGGCATGGAGACAAGGAGCCTGCAACATGGGCAACAGCATGCACCCCATATCATACTGCCATGGCTTCCATACTAGCTTTCATATCGACTATCTAGATAGCTCATTCACAACATTCATGGTCAACCCCGACCAACGGAGGTCTCACAGATTAATCAAGGGAAGTTTATGTCTGACTAACTGGATTAACTGGGTCATGCCAGGAGTCTACATGAACTTCAGCAAGGCTGTTGTAAAACTCCCACAGAGCAAATTGATCAGAAAAGCTCATGCCCATATGATTCAAGGAAAAAGTCTCAATTTAGATCACAATTAGCTTAGAGGTTGGGACAAGGAGTAATGGTCAAAAGGTGTTTTTGTGACTGGAATGCTCCTTGCATTTTGTGTATGAAAATGATTTGGACATAATTGGTAGGAGCCATGTTTAAGAATGTTGCAGTTCAGACAAAAATAAATTACTCTATAGTTTACCATGGACAAGAATGCTGTAGACTGCAGAATGGTGTCATTGGAGAAGCCTAGCAGCAAGTGCAATTCCTTCCAACAAGCGTGAAGTAATGCACTTGAGAAAAGACATAACAAATCATAGGGAACAGAAATGAAGAAGACCAGAACAAGCTTGAACTCCATGTACTTGAAGGTGGCAGGGCTTCAAGTGATTAAGAAAGCACAAAGGATATTTATTTTATTGGCAAGGCTAGCAAAATTATTAAGGAAGTCATACTGGAACTGTACAAATTATCAGTGTAGCTAACACTACAGCACTTCTTAAAATTGTGGCTATCAGATTACAGGAAGGATATAATAACATGGGAGAGTCCACTGATGAGATTTACAATCATATTATTAGGGCTGGACTGAGATTAGTTGGGATGGGATTGGTACTTTGGAACAAAGCCTTCTAAAGAGTGACTTAAATCAATGTTTTAACATTGTAAGAAACCAAGTTAGGATGAACGTGCAGTACATAGAGTGATACAGCCCTTCAGCCCAACTGGCCTGTGTGGTCCTAGATATCTCATCCAGTCCCATTTGTCATCATTTGGCCTTCTAAACCTTTCCAATCCACATACCTGTCTAACTGTCCTTTAAAAGTTATAATTGTACCTTCCT
The DNA here is from genome assembly GCF_048418815.1 of Hemitrygon akajei. Classification (NCBI taxonomy): domain Eukaryota; kingdom Metazoa; phylum Chordata; class Chondrichthyes; order Myliobatiformes; family Dasyatidae; genus Hemitrygon; species Hemitrygon akajei. The sequence goes on along the minus strand of NC_133136.1, from coordinate 74,693,997 downwards.
CAAACGCTTCTTCTGGCAGCTTGTTCACAGAGTTAACATCAAAGCTGTTCTTGAGCCTGGTGATACATTTGTGCTTTGATCTTCTGCAAAATGGGAAGGGAAAGAAGAGAGAACAAACAAGGTGGGTGGAGTCTTACTGAGGCTACAAGAAATGTAGAGTCCATGGAGAAAAGGCTGGTTTCCGTGATGTGCTGAGCTGTGTCCACGATTCTCTACAGTTTATTATGGTCATAGGTCGAGCATTTTCCTTACAAAGCTGAGATGTATCCTGACAAGATGCTTTCTATGATGCATAAATAAAAATTGGTGAGGGCCAAAGGGGACACACCAATACCTTTAACCTCCTGCAGTAGTAGAGGCACTGGTGAGCTTTCTTGGTCATGGCATCTATGTTGGTGGACCAGGACAGGATATTGGTGATGAACTAGGAACTCGTAACTTTAATCACTCTTGACCTCTACACCTTTGATATAAATAGGAATGTGTGCACCACCACCCTGAAGTCAATGACCAGCTTTTTTGTTTTGTTGAAATTGGGGGAAACGTTGTCATGACATCATGCCACTAGGCTCTCTATCTCCTTCCTGTACTCCAACTTAACATTATTTGAGATTTAGGTCAATACATTGGTGTCACAAGCAAATTTGTAGATGGTGGTAGAGCAGAATCCAGCCACACATTCATGAGTGTACAGGAAGTAGAGTAGGGGGTGAGGATGCAGCTTTGTGGGGCACCAGTGTCGAGGATAATTGTGGAGAAGGAGTTGCTGCCTGTCCTTACTGGTTGCAGGTTGTTGGTCTGGAAGTCAAGGATCCAGTTATATTGTTCAGTCCCAAGTCCAGGGGTTTGGAGATGAGTTTGTTTGAAATTATATTATTGTAGCTGGAGCTGTAGTAAATAATCAATCGTCTAACCAAGGTGACTTTACTGTTTAGATGCTCCAGAGATGAGGGTAGGGCCAGTGAGATGACGTACTCTGTGGACCTCTTTCAGAGGTAGGCAAATGGCAGTGTTTGAGTTGGGCAGTGAGGCTGGAGCTGATGTGTGCTATTACCAGCCTCTCGAGGCACTTCATAATGATGGATGTCAGAGCCACTGGATGGTAGTTATTAAGGCACATTATTTTGTTTTTCTTAGGTACAGAGATGATAGTGGTCTTCTTAAATCCAGTGGGATTGAATCTGGCAGAGGCTAAAAAGGTATACAAATACCCCCACCAGCTGAACTGTGCAGGTCTAAGAACACAGTCAGGGCCACCACCTGTGGCAGGTTCCTTCAATGGATTCATTGTCTGGAAGACTGATCTGATCTGACACCCACAGTATATATTAGTAGACAGCTCAATAAGTAAGGATGATAGATTAATTGAAACAAGGATCGGAGAGCAGGTCCTTTAAATTTTTTTCATCTGGAGAATGTTGTGGGTCTGGAACTCACTGCAAGAAAGGTTGCTGGAGGCAGAAAACTGGAGCACTTGAAAAGAACTTGGATGAGAACTTGCTGTATGATAATTGACAGGGATCATGAGGGATGGAAAGTGAGGTTATCTCTTTTAGGCAGTCGTGGACAGAACGTGAACAAATCACCTTTGTTCCATAACTCTCTGCCGTTCGTCAGTTAAAGCACTGATAACCTATGGAAGTTTTAACTTTGGATTGACGTCCAACAGGTGGGCAAATCATTTATCTGGTTGTGAAACTGAGAATAAATCAATATTTTTATTAATAAGTTATAGTTATCATGAAGAGCTTGAGGAATTTAAGCGTTAGCTGATCTAGCGCTATCTGTAAAGCAATATAGTTGCTATACTTCATAGTTTGCAGGGGTTAGGTTAAATATTATAAAGGATCGGGAAGGGAGTACATCACGTGATTCTTCGTCATTCAGTTCGCTCCCTCGTATTTTGTATATAAACGGTGCTGGAAATGCGAAGTAAATCTCTCGTAATCAACATTGACAGATTTTCTTTAAATTGTCACCTGCTGGAATAGGTGAGCAGACGATTTAAACAGCACACGGCAGTGAATCATCTATTATTTATTGATTGATTGTAAATAAATTTTATTGTTTAAAGTTGTTTTTAAAAGTTTGTTTTGTTATTTAACATATTAAAGTGTGTTTAATTTTCTTCCGTTTTTGTCGTTCACTGTTCTTGTTTTTTTTAATAAGTGTGGTATTTCCAAACAATGTATTCAATGTTCACGAAAACTATGGACCTCCACGCCAGCTCTGGTCGGGATATTTAGCTGATAAAAAAAATGCAGGAACGGAAGGGAAAATCTGGCTCACGCCAACTTCCAGTTGGTCTGTCCTGAAACAAACTAAACCTTTGAATACTGCTCCTTGCAGGCGACTATGGCCCCACGGACTGAAGTGGAGGGCTCGCAGAGCAGTTCAGGAACCTCCGACCACGGCGATGACTCCAAGCCGAGAACGAACGGTGAGTCGTGTCTCCGTCAGCAATGCCCGCGCTCCAGCCTTCTGGCTGACACCGCTCCTGGTTGATTTCACTCTCTTCAACAATTGTTCTTTCAGGGACCATCACCAACGGACCGGTGTTGCTTCCTAGTTATTCCACCATCGCCCTGGTGGAGAATGAGCCCGAGGATCTCTGGGCACTCCCTAAACTCGAAGATACCGGCACCAAGTGGTCAGGTACCTTCCCCTTTACTTCAATGCGCAGACACCTCCAGCTTCGCGCCCTTCTTCCCTGAGTGGTCAACCCCTTTAAATAATAATTCTTGTTGGCAGAACTCAGCACCAAGAGGAAGGTGTTTCGAGTACTGATCGTGGTGTTGAAAATCCTGTCACTTATTGGATTTCTCTACCTCTTCGTCTGTTCGTTGGACGTCCTCAGCTCGGCTTTCCAGCTAGTTGGAGGTGAGAGTTATGGGGTCACAAAGGCTGGCAGATGCTGGAATTTGGAACAATGGACTCCAGCAGGATACAGAAAAGGTTGCAGTTGTTGGAAGCTGGGGCAACATGCAAGGTGCTGGATGCAGGGGTTCCCAACCAGCGGTCCACAGACCCTTTGCTTAATGGTATTGGTCCTTGGTCTAAAGAAAGGTTGGGAACCCCTGTGAGAAATTCGGTGGGTCAGGCAGCATCTGTGGGGCTAAATGGACAGTCGAAATTTTGGGTCCACCGTCCTGATGAAGAGGCTGGACTCGTAACATTGACTAACCATTTCCCTCCGTGGATAGTCCCGAATCCGACGGATTCCTCCGGCATCACGCGTGAGCGCCTCTAGCAGATTATTTGAGATTCTTAGGGGCTCTGTACATGTTTGGCCATCAATGGAGCCTTGAGGGAGGGTGAAAATGGCTTGTTAAAGGCGGGGAGCAACGTCGTTTGCTTTGCAGGATAGGAAGGAAACTGTCCGCCACCCCGATTTTGCGATCTCCGTGCAAACGGGGCATTGGTGACTTGTTCAAATGATGCTGAAGGGTTAATTTTCTCTAATGCATTTGGGAAGGTGTGTGAAGGGAGGCCAATGTTTGGAGAACATGCTGCATTCTTTTTTGCTTAAAGTCCCTTATTGTTCGCTGTTCCCCAGGTAAAGCCGCTGGAGATATTTTCAAAGATAATGTGGTCCTGGCCAACCCTGTCGCCGGCCTGGTGATTGGTATCTTGGTCACGGTCCTAGTTCAAAGCTCGAGTACCTCCTCTTCTATAGTAGTCAGCATGGTGTCCTCAGGCTGTAAGTACAGAATGTTCTAAATCCACCATATCAGTCTGGAGTTCTAGGAGGTACGGCAGTGACTCCTTTCTCTCACTTACCCTATTTACTTTTTTTAAATTTCAGTGTTAGGAGTGCAATCAGCCATCCCAGTGATAATGGGAACCAACATCGGTACTTCAGTGACCAACACCATTGTGGCCTTAATGCAGTCTGGTGATCGAAATGAATTCAGAAGGTAGCTGATCCTCACTTGAATTCCTCCTTTTAAATCCAGGCCAACATTGACTGAGCAAAAGTTATTAGGAGAAAAATATAAGTTCTGTTACCTCAGGCAGTTGACTATGGGTGTTATGTTTATTTTGTTTTATGCCGGGGCAGAAAGGAAAGTTACGGTGATTTTTAAGTGCATGAACAGACCAGTAAAAATGAGGAGATGAAATTTACATAGAGAAATGTGAAGTGATTATTTTGAAAAAAGGAGAAGAAAAAGTAGAAACTAAATGGCTTATTTGTAGAGGAGGCTTGAGGTATACATGAGCTTTGGACTGTGGCTGGACAAGCTGAAAAGGTTGCTAAATACTGATCTGTAGTGCAGTGGAGAATTACCAGGATGAAACCAAGGATGAAATAACTTAGGCGAAGAAGTTGGAGTTCTCCTTTCAGCAAAGACATGATGGTGGTGGTTCAAACCATAAATGGTTTCAATGAATAAAATAGTGAGGAACTGTTTCCCTTGGTAGGATTGGTAACTGGGGGACAGCGTTTAAGATACTTGACAAGAAGACTACAAGTAACTTGTGGGAAAATTGCATGATGCTATGATCCAGAGAATACTGCCTGAAAATCTAATGGAAGCAGATTTATGTTTATTTTCGTATAGGTTTTTGGAAAAGGACAGTGAGGTGATGGATTAGAGCTGACATGAGAATTTCAATTGCATCTTATGCAAATTTATCTAAATTTGTAAGCTGCTTTTGTCAGGGCTTACTAAAAGGATGTGGCTGATAGATCATAGTATGATCATGAAACTCGTGTGCACAATTAAGATTATAGATGTGCTAACTATGTTAACTTTCTTCCCAGGGCCTTTGCAGGTGCAACTGTACATGATTTCTTTAATTGGCTCTCAGTGCTAATCCTGCTGCCAATCGAAGCAGCTTCTGGCTATCTATACCATCTCACTGGTGTTATCATCAAGTCATTTGATATCAAGAATGGTGAAGATGCCCCAGATCTGTTAAAAGTTATTACTGATATTCTCACAAAGCTTATTGTACAGGTAGGCTATTAGTATTGAAGCACTAATCAATATGACAGGGCTGTCCTTTCCCACCTCCCGTGCAGCATGCCTAGCAGGTATAATGTGGACAAAGTGTTGACTATCTCTTAGCCTGATTGAACTTTTCAGCACTTTGTGGTGGAACAAAGAATGAAATGCTTGATACCAATTCTGTAGCTGTTGTCCTGTCCACAAATGTCGAGAGATAGCGTGGATGCTGCTGATATTCGAGACAGCTTGAACCAAAGCTTTGGTTGAGAAAAGTTTACACATCATTTAGTTGACTTCCAACTTCTCTGCAGACTGCATCCAGACCTGCTCTCCCCTTCCCCCTGAACCTCACCAAACTCCAGGATCCCAGTACAAATCTACCTTTATCATCTTATTGTAACAATCTATTGTTGTTAATGGGTGGATACCTCATAAATATTGGCTCATCTAAAACCTTATTATTGCTACTTCTACATGTATGTGTGCTCCAACCAAAGTTCACTCAGCAGCTGTAAGATAGTTATTGTTAAGTGAATCTAATCAGGCATATTAATGAGAGCCAACAATAACTTGTAGTAAGATATCAGGCTTGAATTATAATTCCTTCTACCGTTAAGGTAATTAAAATCACTCCAAGGGTCAGTGGTAGCATGCAACTTTAAAGTCCATAGTTTCCAGTTCTGTTGTAGGGCGTTGGGCATTTTATTGGGCTGACTTTGCAGTGCATTACTGAGAGGGGCTTTTGTAGATGTTAATACCATTTTTGGATAAGACTTTAAACTGATCTTTTATTAATACGTCTATATGGTTAATTTACAGAGCTGGATTGGTGACATACAGTACTTTCCATTTGAAAGATGTGTAATCAGTAAAAACAGAAGGGACACTTTTTGATCTCCCACATAGCACTGTGCTCATTAAGTTGGTGGCCCAAAAGAACAGTGAGAACGTGGTAAAAGTACACATATCAAAAGGTAGCTCTATGAGAAGTGCCTTATTTATTTAAGGAGGAATAGAAGTGGCTGTGTATTTAACCCAGTGAAAGAAAATGTGTACTATATATTTTGGAGGTAAATGAAGAATATTTCTGCATTTGTGATCTTAGTAAACATATTTCCAGCCTCCTTTCTGAGCTACTAACTCTGAATTCTATTTCAAATAGTCAGGATAGTTACACATCTTACAAACTATGGAAGAAAGCCAGGAGTTATTACCTTTACACAGAAAGGAGCCATTTAACTGACTGGTCCATGTCAACTCTGAGACAAAAAATAACATCAGTCCCAATACCTCACCTCCTTCATTCCCTGTAGCCCTACAACTTTCTCTCTCTTGCATCTTCATCGATTCCTCTTTGTTCCCTTATTTACACTAAGGAATAATTCACAGAAGCCAATTATCACCACATCTTTGGGATGTAGGAAATAAACAGCAGAAAATTCACATAGTAACATACAATGCAGCAAACACAGGAAAGGCAAGGTTGGTGCCAGCTCCCTGGAGTTGCGAACCAGCAGTTTGAATGCAAGCAGTTAGTGCTGTCCCACAGCTCCACTGAGCTGGGTACGATCCTGATCCTGGCTACTATTACACAGAGTTTGCACATCCTTTCAGTTACGAGATGGGTTTCTTCCCATATCCCAAAAACATACTGTATTTTACCCCTTACTGTAGGAAAATGGCAAAAAGAATCGAAGGGAAATGGGTGAGCATATGAGAAAGGATAAGTTGCCGGTCTGAAGGAAAGAAGGAGGGGTTTAGATAATGGGACTGATGGAATCATTCTTTTGGCACGGACATGATAGGGCAAATAGTTTCCTTCCGTGTTGCACCCTGGAAGAAATAAAACACCATTTGTTGCACATTTGGGCTTTGTTCTTCCAGGATTTCATTATATCTTTTAAGTAGCATGCATTTTTCAGCATTGTTGGTATGTTTCCAATCACAATCAATTCACTGCTGCTATTACAATTGTCCATACAGCAGGCAGAAAGCTGGTAGTGTTAACCTTCACTGTGAACTGTGGAGTGCTGTCTTATTTTTAAAAAATAGTTTTTCTTCTTTATCACTTGTCTGCATTTTGAAAGAATTCTGTGGAGTTTATGGTGAAGAGTTTGATATAGTAGTTGTAATAGTTATTTTTTAAACAGTCCCAAAGCTTCTCTTTTCATAATGTACACTTCTCCCATTAGACATACCTCAAAACCAATGCTAAACCTTGGGCTATCTCACCTTGTATTTTTTCATGTACCTCCATGTTGAATATTGCTTGCCAAAGGTCCTGTTGTTTATAGTAATGGGTATACCTACCTGTGGTATAAATGCCATGGAAATTAGCTTTCCACAGTAGCAGCACATTACTTTATAAACACAAGTACTTTATAATATCAACTTAAACTAATATAAATTATACATAGTTTACACAATGAAATAAACAAAATAAACTTAACAACATTAATGTAAGTTGAGAGAAAGTAAAGAAATATAAAAAGAAGAGGTAGTGTTACAGTGTTCCAGCCAGGTCAGTAAAAGATCCTGACGGCAATGAGGAAGAAGCTGTTGTTGAATCTTATGTTTAGGTCTTCAGGCTCCTGTACCACCTGCCCTTTGGCAGTATTGAGAAAAGGGCATGGTCCACATGATAGTGACACTTAATGATGGATGTTGCCTTCCTGAGACATCACCTCTTCATCTTGGAGGGAGGAGGCGTAACCATGATGGAACTGGCAGAGTCCACTACTTTGTACCCATTTGTCCCTGTGCTTTGGTGTTTCCATGCCAGGCTTTGATGTAACCTCTCAGAATGGTTTCCATTGTATAGCTGTAGAGGTTTGTTAGAGTTTTTGATGGTATGACAAATCACTGAGAAAATAGAGACTAATGCATGCCTTATTCTTGGTTGCATCTATATGCTGCGTCCAGGATAGGTCCTCCAAGATGTTGACAGCCAGGAATTTGAAGCTGCTCATTCTTTCTATCAAAGACCTCTCAAGGAGGGGCATTCACCTGACTTCCCCTTCCTAAAGTCCACAAGCAGTTCCTTGGTTTAGTTGATGTTGAATGCAAGGTTGTTGTAACAACACCGCTCAATCAGCTGACCTATATCACTATTGTAAGCCTCCTTGTCACTATCTATGATTCTGCCATCAACAGTGGTGTCATCAGTGAATTTGTAGATGGCATTGGAGCTATACTTAGATTTACTGTCATAGATATAGGGAGAGAAGAGCAGGATCTAGGCAAGCAGCCCTGAGCTACACCTGTGTTAATGATTAATGAGGAAATTGCTGTTTCTTTTTTCACTTCTCCAGAATCAGAATCAGGTTTAATATCACTGGCATCTGTCATGAAATTTGTTGTTTTGCGGCAGCAGAATATAGCAAAATATAGTAATAAAAACTATAAATTACAATAAAAGGTATATATAAAAAAGAAAATTAAATAAGTAGTGCAAAATGAGAGGAACAAATACAAAGGTAGTGTTTGTGAGTTCATTGTTCATTCAGAAATCTGATGGTGGAGGGGAAGAAGCTGTTCCTGAAATATTGACTGCATGTCCTCAGGCTCCGGTATCTCCTCCTTGATGGTGGTAATGAGAGGGGGACATGTCCTGGGTGATGGGAGTCCTTAATGATGGATGCTGCTTTTTTTGAGGCATCACCTTCTGAAGGTGTACTGGATGCTGTGGAGGATAATGCCCATGATGGAGCTGGCAGAGATTTCTTCTGCTCCTATGCAGTGGCTTCTCCACACTGGATGGTGATGTTACCAGTTAGAATCTTTTCCACAGTGCATTTGTAAGAGTTGGCGAGTTCTTTGGTGACATACCAATTCTCGCCAAACTCTTAATGAAATATAGTTCCTGTCACGCCTTCTTTGCAATTGCAAAATATGTTGGGCCCAGGATAGATCCTCAGAGATGCTGACACCCAGGAACTTGAAACTGCTCACCCTTTCCACTTGGGATTTCTCATTGAGGACTGATGTGTGTTCCCTTCCTGAAGTCCACAATCAATTCCTTGGTCTTACTGATGTTGAGTGCAAGGTTGTTGCTGTGACAACATTCAACCAGTTGTTCTAAATCACTTCTGTATGCCTCCTCTTCAACATCCTAATTTCTGCTAACTATAATTGTGTTGTCACCAAATTTATAGATGGCATTTGAGTTGTGCTCAGCCACACAATTGTAGGTGTAGAGAGAGTAGAGCAATGGGCTAAGCACATACCCTTGAGCTACGCCAGAGTTGATAGTCAGCAAGATGTTATTTCTGATCTGCACAGAACGTGGTCTCCCAGTGATGATATCAAGGATCCAGTCGCAGAGGGAGGTACAGAAACCCAGGTTTTGGAGCTTGTTGATGAGAACTGAGTGTACAAGTGTGTGGAACATTGAACTGTAATCAGTAAACAGCGGCCTGACGTAGATATTGCTGTAGTTTTGGTGATCCAAGTCAAGTGAAGAACCAGTGAGTTTGTATCCACTGTAAACTTATTGGGGCAATAGGCAGATAGCAGCAGATTCAGGCCCTTATTCAGGCAATGAGTTGATTCTAGTCATGACCAACCTCTCAAAGCATTACGTCACAGTAGATTTGAGTGCAACTGGGACAGCTTACCCTGCTCTTCTTGGGCACTGGTATGATTGTCGCCCTTTTGACCCAGGTGAGAACCTTCGACTATGGCAGTGAGAGGTTTAAGATGTCCTTCAACACTTCTGCTAGTTGGTTAGTGCGCGATTTCAGAGCTGCACTAAGTACCCCATCAGGGCCTCATGCCTTACGAGGGTTCATCCTCTTGAAAAATGCTCTGATGTCAGTCTGCAAAACAGTGATCACAGGGTCACGAGATGCTACAGGGATACGCACAGGTGTAATTTTATTCTCCTTTTTATGTGTGCATAAAAGGCATTGAGCTCATTTGGGTGTGAAGCATTACAATACTTCATGATGTTAGGTGTCACTTTGTAAAGTAATGGCCTGCAAACCCTACCAGAGCTGATGTGCAACCAATTCCATCTCTAACCTCAATCTGAATCATCTTTACACCCAAAAGAAACAGGTGGTGATTTTGGGAACAGAAGGTCAAATTGCTCGTGGTATTTTAAATTCAGTTTTAAAAAATAGGAACTGGAAACAAATGCTGATATTGGTAAAAGTCAGCACAAACCTGTCGGATCTCAGTCAAAGCTCAATCACTTTAATAGTGATTAATGGGACCAAACTTCATATCCCTAACCTATCTGACTCCTGTCCCAGACCAATAAAAATAACTCTTAACTACCTTCACAAGCGTTCCACCTGTATTAAAAAAAACTGCAAGAATACGCAAGGAAATCTGCAGATGAGCAGCAAGTAATATCCTTGCCCATAGCCCTGTTCCTCAAGTATATTTTTTTCTTTAAAGTCATTAATTCCATATTCAATGGCAAACAAAAATCAATGTCTGGGTTCTTTTTGATTCCTCTAAGTTATAAAGTCATTATGTCATTTCAGCTGGACAAATCTGTAATAAATGATATAGCAACGGGAAATCCAGAAGCGGCAAACAAAAGTCTCATCAAAGAATGGTGCAAGACCACAACTAAGCTGGCAAGTGAACACGAAATATAGTTAATCTCGTGCATAATACAATGAGTAACCAACTGTGATTTACAAGTATTATCCGTCTGGTACAGTGACAGCTTGTATAAGCATTTTTGCAAAAATTAGTACAACATTATTGAGTAATAGCGAAGAGGTACAAATTATAAGTTTAAAAGTTTTCAAACTCAAACATGAGGAAATCTGCAGATGCTGGAAATTCAAGCAACACACACAAAAAGCTGGTGGAACACAGCAGGCCAGGCAGCATCTATAGGAAGAAGTACAGTCGACGTTTCGGGCCGAGACCCTTTGTCAGTCCTTTCTGTGTGCGTTGCTTAAAAGTTTTCATTTTTGTTAACTTGGCCCAGAATTAGTGGAATCTCTGTGTAAAACATAGAAACATAGCAAACCTACAGCACAATACAGTCCCTTCGGCCCACAGTGCTATGTCGAACATATACTTACTTTAGAAATTGCTTAGGGTTACCCCTCACCCTCTATTTTTCTAACCTCCATGTACCTAGCCAGGAGTCTCTTAAAAGACCCTACTGTATCAGCCTCCATGGCAGCCTATTCCATGCACTCACCACTCTCTGCGTAAAAAAGACTTAACCCTGACATCTTCTCTGTACCTATTTACAAGCACCTTAAAACTGTGCCTTCTTGTGTTAGCCATTTCAGCCCTGGGAAAAAGCCTCTGACTACACACATGATCTCTCATCATCTTATACACCTCTATCAGGTCACTTCTCATCCTCCACCGCTCTAAGGAGAAAAGGCCAAGTTCACTCAACCTATTCTCATAAGGCATGGTCCCTAATCCAGGCAACATCCTTGTAAATCTCCTCTGTACCCTTTCTATGGTTTCCACATCCTTCCTGTACTGAAGTGACCAGAACTGAGCACAGTGCTCCAAATAGGGACTGTCCAGGGTCCTATATAGTTGTAACATTGCCTCTCGGCTCTTAAGCTAAAATCTCACGGTTGGTGAAGGCCAATGTCTTTTTAACCGTATGTCTTTTTAACCATAGACTCAACCTGCACAGCAACTTTGACTGTCCCATGGACTCAGACCCCAAGATCCCTCTGATCCTCCAAAATGCCAAGAGTCTTACAATTAATACTATATTCTGCCATCATATTTGACATACCAAAATGAACCAACTCATACTTATCTGGGTTGAACTTCATCTGCCATTTCTCAGCCCAGTTTTGCATACTATCAATGTCCCACTGTAACCTCTGACAGCCCTAAACATTATCCACAATACCCCCAACCTTTGTGTCATCAGCAAATTTACTAACCCATCCCTCCACTTCCTCATCCAGGTCACTTATAAAAATCATGAAGAGAAGGGGTCCCAGAACAGATCCCTGAGGCACACAACTGGTCACTGACCTCCATGCAGAGAATGACCCGTCTACAACCACACTTCGCTTTCTGTGAGCAAGCCAGTTCTGGATCCACAAAGCAAGGTCCCATGGATCCCATGCCTTCTTTCTTTCTCAATAAGCCTTGCATGGGGTACCTTATCAAATGCCTTGCTGAAATCCATATACACTACATCTACTGCTCTACCTTCATCAACATGTTTAGTCACATCCACAAAGAATTCAATCAGGCTCGCAAGGCACGTCCTACCTTTGACAAAGCCATGCTGACTGTTCCTAATCATATTATGCCTCTCCAAATGTTCATAAATCCTGCCTGTCAGGATCTTCTCCATCAGCTTCCCAACCACTGAAGTAAGACTCACTGGTCTATAATTTCCTGGGCTATCTCTACTCTTGAATAAGGGAACAATATCTGCAACCCTACAATCCTCCAGAACCTGTCCCATCCCCATTGATGATGCAAAGATCATTGCCAGAGGCTCAGCAATCTCCTTCCTCGCCTCCCACAGTAGCCTGGGGTACATCCTGTCCGGTACTGGAGACTTACCAACTTGATGCTTTCCAAAAGCTCCAACACATCCTCTTTCTTAACATCTACATGCTCAAGCTTTTCAATCTACTGTAAGTCATCCCTACAGTTGCCAAGATCCTTTCCTGTAGTGAATACTGAAGCAAAGGATTCATTCAGTACCTCTCCTATCTCCTCTGGTTCCACTTACATTTTTCCACTGTCACATTTGATTGGTCCAGGAGAGGAATTTTGAGTCAAGCCTCTTTCTCCAATTTTTTTTTTGGGGTAAAATATTCTTCCAGGAAAATGGTCTTATGCCATAGGATGGAGATAGCTCTTTTTGATTTTTTATATAAGTTCAAGCTAATGTTTGGAACACAATAAAAGCAGCTAAAGATATAAGTTAGTGTAGACTGTTAAGGTTATAAAAATAGGACCAGGAGTATATTGATATGCTCCTGGGGTCTGCTCCAACCTTCAATATGATCATAACTGATCCAACTTATTTCAGGTTCACTTTCTTGCCTTTGACTCTAAAGCTGTTGATTCCCAATCTATCCCAGTTTTGAATAAATTTAAGGATTTATCCTCCACAGTGTGCTTACTCAAAAGCTCATTAACCTTCAACAGAAGAAATTCATCCTTATTTCAGTCTTAAATGGATCCTGAGGAGATGACCTCACACCCTAGACTCTCCCACAAGGAGAAACATCCTTCCAGTATTAAAAATATAATGTAACTAACAAAAGTTCTGAAGTTGTGATGATTAAGAATGGTCAAAAGTGTCAAAAGAAAGCAGCTGATGGAAAAAAGTACAGGTTATAAGCTGTGAGCAGGAAGGTACATAAGGAACTGATATACCCACAGTGAAAATCTGAGCAAAACACTTAAGAAAGAAACAAAAAACTATTGTTGTCTATAAAGGAATGATAAAGGACAAAGAAAATAAAAGATTGTTCTTGTGGAAAATTGGCAATAAGTATCAGGTTTATGATAGGATACAGAACAAAATATCTTGCAAAACTTGATAGTTAAGCAGAATTAGGCACTGCTGATGTAGTTGAGTTGAGCTGCTGACAGCATTAGCTTGGAGAAAGAGGTTACTTATTACTGAAATGATTACTGAATGTCTCTTGCTCATAGGTTGAAAAAAATGTGACTGTCCCCAGTTATCTCAATTGCACATCATCTGAATTTTGCTGGAGTGATGGCAATAAAATCTGGACTTTGAAAAATATATCAGAAACAATAAATATTGAAAAATGTAAGTATAATTTAATAAACCTAATGCACATTGGCAGTTTCAAAATGAAGAGGCTTCAATAAAGTCTGTGTAAATAAACATTTGGTAGAGTATAGGATACTGGATTAGATATGAATAGATTAAACTACTTCAAGACACTCTTTAAAAACTGTTTAGCTTATATCTTCTCCTTTAGCTCTGGGTAGATTTCCAGCTTGTCAATTCTTAAGCAATTAATCATCTTGTAGCTTTTTTTATTTCATTCACTGTAAATGAAAAATTCTATCCATTCACATGCCTTATTTAGAAAATACAAACGTGGTTTCAAAGTGTACTCTGTTATAAAGTATTAATCCTTAACATAGAGACATTTAGAAGCATTTCAGAATATTAATATGACAATTAATTAATACATTGTTTCTGGTTTACTTTTTAAATTTTAGGCCACCATCTATTTGTGAATACAACCATTTCGGATTTAGGAGTTGGTCTGATTCTTCTTGCAGGCTCTCTCTTAATCCTGTGCAGCTGCTTAATACTTATTGTTAAGCTTCTCAATTCCATGTTAAAAGGACAGGTTGCTACAGTTATCAAAAAAGTTATTAATACAGGTAAATGGAACAAAAAGTTGGAACATGAGATAAATTGATATTTTTCTACCTTTCTTCACTTCCATGCTGTGTAGTTTAGGATTACATTTTGCCTCCTTCACTTAGTGGTTTTCTAGTTCTAGCATGGCTGAAATTATTAATAATTGGTTATATTTTACAAATAATTGTTTTATTTTACTGGTTTTTAGGCAATGTTCAACATTAAACATTACTGGGTATTCTGGGTATTTGTAAACAATGGCATTGTTATTTTTCTGAATATCAAAATATATTTCAAAATACAAATTTATATAAAATTCCATTTGATTTTATGGCAATTTTCAACCTTCCAGTTTGGGAACAGCATGCTGGAGTGAGTTCCTGCAAGTTAAAGATTATGGGTGGCTTTAGTTAGTGAAATCAATCCGATTAAAGGAGTGAAATCTTTGCATATTTTTACAGGACAAAAAATAACTTTAAATTACTGTTAAAGCAAATTGTTTGAAAGCTATCTTAATTGTTCTGGTGATTTTATTTTGATGCAGTACAAGTTAACCAGAGATGCTTGGGTATTATAATATTTCCATACAAATTTTGGATATGTTCATTCATTTTTATAAAATACAAATATATTTTTTTAAACCTGTTCTAAGAAATTATGTAATAAATAGGAGAGTTCAGCCCAATGCATGACTTATAAAAATATAATTTTAATATTAATAAATGATTTTTTACAAAACTGTACACATTAAGAGCAAGGACAATTTCAATGTAGTGGAAGGTTACCCCTATTTTACGCTGATGTAATTTAATCGTTATCTTGCAAATCTTACATTTAGTTATTTGAATATTCTTAGTAAAATTCAATGTACATGTCAATATCCAAAATGCATGCAATATTCTCAAAGAATGATATGCTAGTTACTTTTCAGTAGTTTATATGTGGGTTTATATAGGCAAAAAGAACACATTCATTTAAACTCTAATCTTTTTTGCAGATTTCAGATATCCATTTGGCTGGGTAATGGGATATATAGCCATTGCTGTCGGTGCAGGAATGACCTTTGTTGTTCAAAGCAGTTCTATTTTTACCTCTGCTCTTACTCCATTAGTTGGTAAGTTTAGGAGGAAAATGTAATTTTTGGTAAAATAGAGAAGTAGTAATTAAAATATTTGAACTTATTGTGTTTTGACTATAATTTTTGTTTTTATCCTCCTGACAGGAATTGGTGTGATTAGTATTGAGCGATTCTATCCTCTTACACTGGGTTCCAATATTGGTACCACTACAACTGCTATTATAGCAGCTCTTGCCAGTCCGGGAGAAACATTAGCTAACTCTTTACAGGTGAGCTACGGACAGACCAGCCAATTTTAGTACGTGTTATTTTGCATACTGTGCTGTCTCTTAGTCTTTAGGATGGCATTCCATGGGACTGAATTAATAATCAGAGAACACAAACTTCACTTAAACATCTTTTCCAAATATGGCAACTAACAACAATCAACAATTCTAGATTAAATCCAATCTTTTGTTCAAGTGTTTATTTTTTAATAAATGAATATAGTTTATCAATGCTGCAAAAAGTACTTGGGGGGGGGGGAGTTTGCTTTTGTTTCATGTAGCCAGTTGTTATGACTCTGAGATCTGTGAGTTTTTGTCAAGGATTGTCAATCCTTCGCTTGCCCAGAATTTAACATACAACATTGGAACAGGACAACACAGGAACAGGTGCTTCAGTCCATGAAGTTGTACCAAACTGATTAAGTTAATGATGCCTAATTAAATTAATCCCTTTTGCCTCACATAGTCTCTGTCCTTTCTGCATATCCATATGCCGATATATGAGCCTCTTAATTGCCCTTATCATACCTATGTCGACCACCAACCCCAGCAGCACATTCCAGGTACCCACCAATTTCTCTCATATTTTTAAAATTTGCTCTGCACATCTCCTTTGAACTTTTGAACTCTCTCCTCACCATAAGTGCATGTTGTCTCATATTGGATATTTTGACCATGGAATGTTGCCTCTCTTAATTTTATAAATTTTATGTTAACTTCTTGTTTTACTCAGATTGATTCGTTGAAGAGTGACCTATCACAACAGTTGTGTGTAATTTCCCCATCCCTGAGTTGCCAAAGTTAACTGCAGCAGACTCAGAGGCCACTTATCCAAAATTAGCTAAATTATCAATGGAATTGATTGAAATTTAGAGGATAACGGTTTGTCAGGAGAGTTGATAACCACATTTGAGATTTGTTTCCAAAGTACTTAGGAAAAATGATTATTTTTGTCTCATGTAGCTGGTTGTTGTGATTGGGACTTTTTGAAATGGTGGTGGAAGCTGACTCGTTAAAGACTTACAAATTACTCGAGCAGGAGAAATTTAAATTTGCAACTTTGTGATAAGACCAAGAAGGTAGAAGTGGGATTGATAAAATAGCTTCTTCAAGGAAGCCATCCTTGTTGCTTTTAAATTAAATTTCCATAGATGTAGCCTGACCTGCTGAGTTCCCCTAGCATTTTGTGTGAGCTGCTGTGGATTTCCAGCATCTACTTAATCTCTTGTGTTTATTCAAATGCACCTAATCATTAACAGCTCTAACATTAATAAAAGTATATACCAAATATTCAATTATAGTTTTTTTAATGTTGAAAAATAGATTTTAACTGTATTTTAAATCTTTTTTATCTTTATAGATTGCTTTGTGTCATTTCTTTTTTAATATCTCTGGAATCATCATTTGGTATCCTATACCATTCATGCGCCTGCCCATCCGTCTAGCCAAAGCACTGGGAGTATATACCTCCAGATTCAGGTGGTTTGCAGTTGTCTATTTGATTCTGTGCTTCCTGCTGCTCCCTCTGATTATATTTGGACTGTCAGTTGCTGGTTGGCAGGTTCTGACTGGAGTAGGTGTTCCTGTTGTGGTGTTTACAATCATTGTAATTATTATCAATATTATGCAAACTAAATGCCCAAGATACCTGCCAAAGGTGTTACAAACGTGGGACTTTCTACCAATCTGGCTGCATTCCTTGACACCATGGGACAGAATTATACAGCGTGTTATGAGACATTGTTCTACTCGGTGTTGTGGTAAGTGTGGATGCTGTAAGAATGATGAGGAAAGCCTTGACAGAATCGAAAAGCAAACCAAATCTTTTGAAGTTTACGAAAATTCAGTAAATTTAGAGAATGAGAAACAAGATATTAAGACATCCCTACCTGTAGAAAATGAAACAAAAGTTAATTCAACAGTTATGTAGCAACTGGACCACTGGATCACTTAAATGCGCCTTTGCAAAGTGGTGCATTTTTTAAAAGGTTTATCCAGTATGAGTTCCTGTCACTTCGGATATTCTGAATAGTTAGTGCTATTAACAATATTTCTGGTTGAAGTGATTCTTTCACCAATTCATATTGTCTTCTATTCAATCATTGCCCTAAGAGCAAACCTTCATTATAGCATATATGAACAAATGTGTAAATTGGTGTTCTAAATTCAATGTGTAGCTTTAAAAAGGTACAACTTCTTTACCCCAGGTGCTACTTGAAAAGCAATGACAGAAATGTTGACAGTTTTTCTGTGTTTCCTTGTTGACTTGTATTTAGCAGGAGATTTGTAATTTCATGGTGCCAAAGAATTCTCTCCCATTTGTGGAAAATAATTTCAAAATACACTTATCTGGATTAAATACAAGTTCCAAAAGGTAAGGGATGGGGGGGGGGGGGGGGGGGGGGAGGGATGCAGAACCTTCAATATTTCTCAACTGATTGAAAGAAATAGTTGTTAACGAACAGTGAGCACTCATGTCAGTGTTCAAATGCTACTGAGGTAAAACTGTACTTATATCTCTCATTGTAAATGTCACCGGTTCTGCCCAATTTTGGCACATTTGGTTTTGTTCGCTTCAGTGGAAGCGAATGTGTAGTGGTTGAGTAGAACGAGAGGCAGACACACTAGTAACACAGGTGGATTTCTGCCCACAGATTCATCCAGTCTCAAGACTGGGGTTCCAGATATAAATTACTGAAGGTCAAGTTCAAATTATTTATGGTACATCAATTCTGTTGGATGGTGCTATAATAATCATTCTTGCTTGTGGAGTTCTCAATGAATTGTTTTATTCACTTCCAAGTTTTGACAAGTTGAATTAGATCAAGGCAATGAAAAAATAGTTACCAGTTTGAAACTCTTCCATCACATGTCCAACTAGTGATTTCACTTTTGGGGATTCAATATGGTACCGGAAGCTACAAAGTTGAATCAAAATATAACTAATATGCCACTTCCTAGATATTTTGAAGTGGTGATGAGTAAGGGGCATTCAAACAAGGCAGCATGAACCTTTTGGCAGAATGCAACATTCCCAGCTGGATTTCACAGTTGTATTTCCAACCTTGGCCAGGAAATATTGCTACCAACTGAACTTCAGGATTTCTTCAACAGAGATAAATGCAGGTCTGTGGAATAATCCATCTCTGGGCCAAGCAGTGACTGGCAGGATCATTCCTATCTGACAGCCAAGGAAAGTGTGGTGGTAGCAAAACTGGCAGTGAGAAGGCTAAGGAAAGTGAAATAATGTTTAAAAAATGGACTCCCCTAAACTGTAAATTTGTCAGGAGACATTAAAGAGGCTTATAAATATTCTTTTATTGTTTTTTATTAAAAAGATATCTAATTTATGTATTGAATGAGTAGTTTCATAAACGTGCACTAACATGTTAGTTTGAATAATGGACATTTGTGTATATTTTGTTACTTATTTTTCTATTGTATTGTAGATTTTAAACAGCATCTAATGTGTGATTTAAAATATACATTAAGTACATTACCAAAATAAATTGTTCTTGTGATTTTTTTTTTACCAACTTGCTTTCACTTGTGGAAATGCCACCATTTCTCTGTGTAAGCACCAGTATATTTTCAGTCCTCCACATGGATTTACTGACTGTGCTACGCTGGCTGTACTTTGTTACCGGATGTCCTCAGATTCCCCAGCATTTACACTTAGCAATCTGTCTTTGGACCCTTCATTGCCGAGGATTTCAATGAGGAGTGTAGGGCTATGGGGAAGAAACTTACCAAAATACCCCTATATTCTTGCACCCAAAGATGCAGATTAAAGCTGAGAGCCTTCTGGAGGAGCTACAGGGGTGAAGGCTTTGCTGAGGAAATTTGTGGGCAGGGATTTTTTTTAAGCTCAGCCGTTTGATCCAGTTGCACCACTTTCAAGTGGTGGCTACAGGTGCATCACAGTAACAAACTACATATTTGCAGGAATTACTTATTTTTTATTAAGAGATACAGCATGGTAATAGGCTTTTGTAACACAATGAGAAGGCACCACCCAATTACAACCACGTGACCAAATAACTGATCTAACTCATACATCTTTGGAACGTGGGAGGAAACTGGAGCATCCGGAGGAAACCCACACAGTCACAGGGAGATTGTACAAACTCCTTACAGATAGTGATGGAACTGAACCCAGGTCATTAGTGTAAATCTAACCACTATGCTATCGTGCTGACCCAATCCTCTGATCACTCAGAGGTTCGAATCTTTAACCAGGTTCTCATAGGTCCAGGATGCAAAAAGGTGCATTTTAAAAAGTTTTTAGAATTCCAATGAATTTTTTTCTCAATGTATTTATTAGTCTACACAAATACCTCAGTGACTGATTATGACTGATTGACATCTTAAAGTCTGCATGATCTTTGGATATGCAACAGTGAAGCTTTGAACCCATTGATGACTAAGTAAGCTTATTCTGTCATAAATTAAGTCATTAACCTGTACGATGCTAAGCATGAAAGGAATAGATAAGTGAGGAGCTTTGAGGAAGTGGGTGGGTGAACATTGGGGTGATGGTGTAGCCAGTTTTCTCCAACATATGGTGGAAACCTTTCTTCTCATGATCAGAAATGCTGTAGTGAGATCCAAAAAAAGCAAGATGAGTGGTATTTTGTTTTCTCTAAACTCTTCTCAGATTTGGTGAAGGGAGAAGATGCTGCCTACTATGAATCTCTGCATTCTAAAGTCTTGTTTTGATTCCATATGCACTTGGTTAGTTCTTCAGAAGCATTCTTTAAAGTGATTCTGACTTGGATCTTTCCAGTGTCTCTAAGGAGTGTGATACCTTGGTAGCTGTAGCAGTCTCTATGCTCACACATGTTCTAATACAACAGGATATTTGTGAGAGGGACGGGCTATTTAGTTAAGAATACAGATGACAATTTCTAAGCTCTTTCCAGGTGCTTTCTTACCTGCAAGGAATCGATAGTCTTTCGGAGCTCAGTTACTGAAGGTATCGCATACTCATTCATGGCGGATCATTACAGAAGACCAGTAAGCACAGGAAACACAGCTCAGAATTAGGTTCCTCCCTGCAAACCATTTGCTTGGTGGATCTGTAGATTCAGATGGGTGTCTGTGGTGGAGGGGCAAGTCCTTTCTTAAAGCAAGATGTAGCGATCTCTTTCACTAGGAATCTGATACCGCTTTTCATGATATGTCTCTGCTTTTTCACAACCGCATTGCTTGTCATAAGGAATTGATCTGTATGACAAGTTACTGCATTTTTTGTTTTAATGACATTTGCCATTTGTTACGTGGGTTTCAAACCAAACTTTATCCCTATTTTTCTATCATTAAATGTGGTTGCAGTATCATAATGACCAACTGGTATCCTAAGAAGGTTGGCGTCATTCAATGTCTGTAGTGAGATGCTGAAGATGTTCTATAGGTCAGTTGTGGAGAGCGCCCTCTTCTTTGTGGTGGCGTGTTGGGGAGGAAGCATTAAGAAGAGGGACGCCTCACGTCTTAATAAGCTGGTAAGGAAGGCGGGCTCTGTCGTGGGCAAAGTACTGGAGAGTTTAACATCGGTAGCTGAGCGAAGGGCGCTGAGTAGGCTACGGTCAATTATGGATAACTCTGAACATCCTCTACATAGCACCATCCAGAGACAGAGAAGCAGTTTCAGCGACAGGTTACTATCGATGCAATGCTCCTCAGACAGGATGAAGAGGTCAATACTCCCCAATGCCATTAGGCTTTACAATTCTACCGCCTGGACTTAAGAACTTTTTAAAAGCTATTATTAATGCTTTTTGAGATAGTGATTTAGATGCATATCATATTCTTTACTGAGTTAAGTATTGTATGTAATTAGTTTTGCTACAACAAGTGTATGGGACATTGGAAAAAAAGTTGAATTTCCCCATGGGGATGAATAAAGTATCTATCTATCTATCTATCTATCTAACTGCATTGATTCCCAAGCTTTGTCAGTGTTACTTGTCAATTGAAAAGCATAATCTGAATGTTGTGAAAAGCTACTTACATTTGTCATCATCTTTGGTACATAGAACCCTGATGTATGGTGGCCATTCAGTTTAAATTTAGGTAATGGCACAGACAGCAGACGATGTATGGGAATTACTGCTGTATTTAGTATTACTTGGTTGTAATTCAACCAGATATATTAAACATTTTTATTTAAAAGCAATTTAGAATTGAGTAAAATCACAAATGATAAATTGACACTGTGACATTAAATTGATATTTATTGCAATAAAACTATTTTGGATGTATTAATCACCAAGTTCCTATTGCTTCCCTGGACAGAGAATTCCACAGATTTGCTACTGTCTGGGAAAAGAAGTCCCTCCTCATCTTTATTTTAAATCTACCCCCCCAAAATCTTGAAGCTATGTTCCCTAGTTCTGGTCTAAACTACCATTGGAAACAAATTTCCTGCTTCTATCTTAAAGATATCTTTCATAATTTCATATGTTTCTATAAGATTCCCTCTCATTCTTCTGAATTCCAGCAAGTACAGTGCAAATCAATCTTTCCTCATAGGCTAATGATCACAACCCAGTGAAACTTCTCTGCACCACTTTGAAAGTCTATATATATTTTCTCAAGTAAGGAGAACAAAACTGCATGCAATACCCTAGGTGTGGCCTCACCAGTACCTATACTGCTGCAGCATAACCTCCCTGCTCTTAAATTTAATCTCCCTAGCAATGAAGGGCAACATTCCTTTTGCCTTCTCGACATCCTGTTGTACCGGCAAACCAACTTCAGTGATTCATGCACAAGCACTCCCATAAGCATGTGTTGGCCCTCTGTACAACACCATCGTGCAATCATTCACCATTTTGTTAATAATTTGATCTTCTATTTTTCCTTCCAAAGCGGATGACCTCTCATTTAGCAACATTGTGTTCTATCTGCCAGATTCTTGCATACTCAATTAACCTATGTATATCACTCTGCAGACTTTCTGCATCCTCTGCACAATTTGCTTTTCCACTTTATTTAGCACCATCAGTAAACTTGGATATGCCATACTTGGTTTCCTATTCCATATCATTAATGCAAATAGTGCAGGCTCATCAACAAACCCTGTGGCACTCCACTCACCACTGATTTCCTACCAGAGAGCACTTGTTTATCCCAACTCTCTGTGCCATCTGCTAGCTAAGCAATCCTCTTTCCATGCACTGCAATCTTATGGAAAAGTATTTTACATGGCACTTTATTAAATACCTTCTGAAAATCCAAGTATACAACATTATTCTGTTCCCCTCCATCCACTGTGCTCATTATATTCTTAAAGAACTCCCATAAGATTGTCAAATAGGACTTGCCCTTTCCAAATCCATTCTGTGTCTGCCTGATGGAACCACTTCTATCCAGGTGTCTCAATATTTCTTCCTTAATTAAGTTTCAAGCACTTTCCCAACTATAGACATTAAGCCAACTGTTTTATAGTGATCTTTCTTTTGTATTTATTGTTTTGTAAACTGTGGCATGGCATTCACCATCTCCCAATTTTTCAAGACCTCCCCAGAATCCAAAGAATTTTGGTAAATTATCAGAAACACTTCTACTATAACTTCCACCATTTCTTTCCTTACCTTGGGATGCACTTAATCAGGACCAGGAGATGCAAATTAGTTACAGCAGAAACTCAGGAAGAAAATAACTTTCCAAATTAAGGGCAATTTTGACAGAGCAGCAATTGTATCCAAAATAGAATTTCTGCACCCTGCCCATGACGTCAATTGAATCTAAGCAAGGAAAGACCAGCAGATCAGGACTGAACTGCATAGGTCACTTAACCAGTAAATAACAGAGCCTACAATTTGGGGGCTGTAAGGAAGCTGAGAAACTGCATGGAACAGGTTCAAAAGAGGATTGAAGTACAGAATAGAAACTGGGTTGATTACTGTAACTAATATTCTCATTGCTAATATAGGGGGAAAGAAATTAGCAAAAAGCCAGTGAAGAAGTGAAGCAAAAGATTATGCAGCCCAATGGAATTAATTCATGAGAACAGTGAATGTTGAATTGATAATGCCTGCCCGACAATGAGCTATCACCTAGAATTAGAGTTGTGAGTTGGGTAAAACACATGGATGAACCATGTAATGGGATAGATGAAGAGCCAAAGATGATCATCGTGAGAGTTAATAATATCAGAAACGAGTGTAATGGGATGTTTTAAGAATATCCAGAGCTTGGATATATAAAGCATCTTTCATAACTATAGGACTACCTGGTGAAATGTAATGCTATTTTTAATACAAGATCTTAAAGTACTGTATGTTTGAAAACAATCACTGACTGAACCGGTAAGGAGAATGTGTGAATTTAGGAGAGTAATATCAAAGAGTGATTTTAATCAACCACCTGCCTGACAGTCAGAATTAGTAAATACAGTGTATGGTTAGTTATACACCCATTTCATCATGGACACCTCAAAAGAAACTTTTCAGTGTAATGATCATCAGAGCTTTTGAAGAAAAGGTTTGTGCACCCGAATGGAAATAATATGTACTAAAAGTGGTGTAAATATACAACAATAATAAAATAAAGCATATTGTAATAGATCATGTTTTGCATATCACTCTCAAATACAGAATTTAAAAATGACTTCTAACTCAAGTACACTAACACTAATAGGATGTACAGTTTCTTTGTGTCTGAAAGCCTGCAAACAATTCTGAATCTCACTGATGGAAGTTCAGCCGCTCAGTAGTTACGAAAATCTTTTGCAAGTGGGAGACCTTTGACTGGCAGACAAAGTTGTTTAGCTTCCAGTGAATGTAGTCCAGTAGATTATCAGGTAAATGTAGAAACTGGTGTGTAACTGAACTAGTCTAGTACAATCCCAAAAGCAACTGAAACCAGGATAATCCCACAGTCACTTTTTGATCCATGTCTAGTTTTCAGATCTCAGCAATTTGCCTGTGCATCTTACACATGGGGACGAAAGAAACTCAATGATGCTCCTGTTTGAGCTCAAGGGCTTTAAAAACCTATTCCCCATGACAGATGATGGATGCAGTTGAAGTTAAATGGAAGAAATGTGCCCCTTACATGTTGTAATGTCCCCAGTGAGTATTTTTCCAATGGAGGACATCAATCTTCTCACTTTGGTGGAGAGTCGGGACACTTAATTAACATATTTAAATGTCTCCCACATTCACTTCAGAGTTTAATTTTTATTTAAGAAGGAATGTGCAGCTTCTTCCACAGACTGTGAAACCCAGAAGTGAAATGAGGAAGGACTGGTGATTCCAGAAGTCAATCCCCCTCCGCCAATAATATTTCTGTGCTGAGGGAGGGGTAGTGCTTTCCAAAATGTATTTATTTCTTTTCATCATATAGGCATCATTTGCAAGGCCATAATTTACTTTGAACACCTAATTGTCCCTGATTGGATGGTGGTCAGCCACCTTGGTGAATAGCTGCTGCCCGTGTAGTGAAGGTGTTTACATGACACTTTTGGGTAGGGAGTTCCAGGATTTATTCACAGTAATAATGAAGGGATGATGATACATTCCCAAATCAGCATGGTGTACAATCCAAGCAAGAACCCGAGCTGTACCCTTCCAAGGTTGATGCCTTATCTAATTCTTTGGCACAAAGTGTGCTTCACAATGAATACTATGATACCAATGTTAACGCGCAGATAGCCTTGTAATCATGTCCAAAATTCAATGTCAGTAGTTTCTCTTCCAATGTATTTTGCACGATAGTGTGTCAATGTGAGATCAAAAGCACAATACATCAACAAAGCATGCAGTATGGTTAGGCTATAACAGAACGTCTCATTTGGGAAGCCTGGACAAATTCTGTAATGCCCAATCAGGAGGATTCGATATTTCCATAACTAAGTAATACCTCACACCAAAAAGAAATTAGCAAAATAAAACTGATAAAAGTTCAAATCAGATACAATGC
The DNA here is from genome assembly GCF_048418815.1 of Hemitrygon akajei. NCBI lineage: Eukaryota > Metazoa > Chordata > Chondrichthyes > Myliobatiformes > Dasyatidae > Hemitrygon > Hemitrygon akajei. Next base: position 74,668,452 of record NC_133136.1, on the reverse strand, counting down.
TAATTCAGCCACATGTAAGCATTAATTTGCTGAATTTATGAGAGCTAGCAGTTTAATCAACAGTACAAACAGAAAATTCTGTAGGTGCTGGAAAATTTGACATAAAAACTGATAATGCTGCAAAGCTGAAAAATGTCAATATCTTTGAAATGAGGGACAGAGATTCTTTGACTTATAATTAGCAAGATTTCTATCCTTATTGAAAGAAAATTAATTGACTTTAATCAGCAACATATTGTTTTTGGCAATGACTACCTCAAAGTCATTAACCAAAGCAAAGTTTCAATATTTAGATTATATTCATATTTAACTCTTATTTACCATTGTGACTAAATAATTCAGCTCAATTGAAAATGCACATAAAATTAATCATTGGCTGACATACATTATACAAACTATATCAGTGATATCTAGCAAAAGATACTTCACACAATTTTTAAAAATACATTAATTAATTCCCTATATTCATAAACATGTATAAATGATAGAGAAGAACAAATGGATGAGGGAATACAGAATTGTATAACATTTAAATACTAGTGGATAAATCTGAATATATGAACAAAGCACCAGGGAAACTTCAGAGGAAATAAAAAGTAATGAAGTAGTGTTATATGTGCTAGACTAGGGTTAGGATATTTGTTAAACTCTGATCTTAATACCTATAAAAAGAGTTACAGGGATAGCAAACTCAGAAGCTGGTATGTATCAGGAAAGATAGAATGGACTGGGGCTCTTAAGGCTGAGGACATCCTGATAGTGAGATTACTATAATTATGAAGAGTTTTAATAGGATAAATTTAGTGAAGATACATCACCGGTGTGACAGTACAAAACTTTCAGGTTATAAACATCAGATAGTTGCTAATAAATGTAATGTGGAATTCAGTGGAAACCTGTTTACTCAGGGAAAGGTAAGAACATGAAGCCTGATGCAATATTCAGTATTTGGGGCAATTAATAAAAACATTTATGGAAAAGCTGATTAACTACATGAGGAATAATGGAATAGATTAATGCGTCAATAAAATTCAATGGAGTAAATTTGGAAGTGGTTCATGTGGAACATAACTACTGATGGAGATAAACCAGGATGAAGAAGTTGCTTCTGTGTGACTGCAATGAGTAGAATTACTCCCAAATGTGATGCATTCAATTAACCTCCTCTTCGTGATCAAACTGCCCGTGGTGCAATTGCTACACAGGCCTTGTCTCATTCAGTTCTGGAGACCCTGTTGCAATTTACTGTCATGATGCTTCTTCAGCCATTGCCTCACTTGTCTGAATATTTTCACTAGAAGTGTTCAAATCTGGAGGATGTTCATGTACACTTGTGGTGGAGGCCACTGCTAAAAACACAGGAAAACAATACAGTTTATATAAGCTGCCATATATGGCCGTTTACCTTTTAAATAACAAACTAGTAAGGATTTATTGCACATTATCATTGCAACTTCTCTTCTATGCACACTACTCTTTAACTACTTCTTTTTACACTGTCTAGAATTCTAAATTCCCCTTCCAAGTAAAATAGAAATTTGCTTTTGCCTCTTGTTTAAATTTACTGCATTCATTGCTCACAAGGTAGTCTCTCAGACACTGGTGAGACCAAATGCAAATTGAGTAAATAGAATTATTGAGAAAATCTTCAAATGAAGGTGCCCCAAGAAGGCAGCATCCATCATTTAGGACCCTCACCATCCAGGACATGCCCTCTTCTCATGGCTACCATCAAAGGAGTCCAAGGATGTACAGTAGATGAAAATTTTACATCTCTCCTACTCTCTCTGTTCTCCCGTCTGTGGCCTCCACCTGATTTTGAGATTGCTCTCTGTATAGTCTAACCCTAGGAAGCCTGGTGACTCTGAAATCTTCTTCTAAGTATAATTCTCTTCTGAGGTGTAATCCCAGAACTGTACACAGCACAGCAGAAGTATTCTAACCACGATTTTGTAAAGCAATTGCAATGCAATTCCCCTTACTAGATCCTAATTCTGCAGATATAAAAGCTAAAACGTTATTAGTCCTTTTGATTTTGTTGTCCAGTTTCAGATTAGTTTTTGTCATATACAACAGGGTGCAATGAAATTTTTTGTTCATGTGAGACTCACAGAGTAAACAGTGTACACAGCAATAATAAACGCAACAATAAATACAGCAACAAACACCAAACAACAGTATGGTGCAAAGAAACAACACCCTGCTCATTTAATTACAATAATGAATAAAGTGATGGGTGAAAAGCAACAGAAATAGAGCAAAAAAAACTTAAAACTATTTAAATAAAGGTTAGATTTTCAATTTTTAATTCAAAATAGGTGACCAGACACTTTACCTGTCTCAGGTTTTCCACATTTAATCTTTTTTTCTGTAAATGTCAACCCTTCCCTATATTGCTCTGAAGATTTAAATTAACTTTGCTTCTCATACAGTAAAATGTGTCATTTGTTTCAAATCAAATCAGGGAGGATTGTGCTGGGCAGCCCACAAGTGTCACCATGCTTCCAGCACCAACATAGCATGCCCACAACTCACTAACCTTAACCTGTACATCTTTGGAACGTGGGGGAGGAAACCAACCCAGTCATGGAAGAAATGTACTAACTTTACAGACTGTGATGGGAATCAAACCCTGACCTTATAGCTGGCACTGTAAAGTGATGCACTAACCGCTACGCTACTGCCATACTTAAATGTAAAACATATTGGATTATGTATGCCATGTAATACAGTAAATGAGATCTACCAGAAGTGATTACATGTCTATTATTACAACCCTTTTACCTCCTAACTAAGTCGGTAATGTGCCTTCAATTCCACAAGCTGTACTTTCAGTCAAAAGCTAATGTAACGAAACATGATTACATAGCTTTGAAAGTCTGCACAAACGAAACCCACAGAATTTCCGGGTTACTACTTTATTTACCTGTTTAAAGCACAAGATTTGCTACTCGTGTTCTATCTATGATATATCCATGTTGGCTTTCTCTAATCAGCTGAAATTAACTTCCACTTAGTGATCAAACAGCTTGTGATGCAATTTCTACACAGGCCTTGCCTTATTCAGTTCTGGAGACACCATCACAATTTACTGTCATGATGTTTCTTCAGTCATTGCCTCACCTGTCTGAATATTTTCTATAGGAGAGTTCAAATCTGGAGGATGTTCATTTGCTCTTGTAGTGGAGGTTGCTGCTAAAAATACAGGAAAACAACACAGTCTGTATAAACTGTCACAGATATGACCATTTACCTTTTTAATCGGTTAAAATAGGAAGCATTTATTGTACATTACGCTTCTACGCACACCTGTTCCTTAACTACCTATTTTCACAATGTCTAGTTTTCTAAAGTCCCCCTCCAGGCAACATAGTAATTTGCTTTTGTGTCTCATTTAAGTATTTAAGTTTACTGTATTCATTGTGAACAAGGTAGTCTCCCAGACACTGGTGAGACCAAATAAAGATTGAGTAAATAGAATGAATAGTAATTTTGTTCTTAATTACACATTCCATAACTTCTCCACAACAGACATAAAGGCTAATAGCTGCACAATTTATTGGATTCATCCTCTTATATTTCATAAATAATGACATAATATTTGCAAGTTTCTATGTAAGGTAATAAATCAAGGGCATTCAGATTATGCCAAAAGCATCTGCCATTTCCCAATTGACAGTAAAACCCACCAAGGAGATACAAGACTCTGCAGATGCTAGAAATCTAGAGTAACACACACAGAATATTAGAGAAACTCAACAGGTCAGGTAGCATTTATAGAAGAAAATAAACAGTCAATGTTTTGGGCTGGAACCCATCTTCAGGACTAGAAAGAAAGAGGGCAAACGCCAGAATAAAAGGGTAGGGTAGGGGAGGGGGAACGGGTTGGTGATTGGTGACAGGTAGGAGGCAGGAGGTGGGGAGTGGGTAGAAAAAGGAAACGTGGGAGGTGATAGGCAGAAGAGGCAAGAGGCTGAAGGAGGAATCTGATAGGAGAGCACAGTAGACCAGGGAATAAAGGGAAAGGGGGTAAAGGTGACAGGCCAGTTGTTAGGGTGGGAGAGAGGAAAGAGAAGAAGGGAATACAAAGGAGGTGATGGGGAAGGATGGGAGCAGTTTCCGAAGTCAGAGAAATCATTGCTGATGCCTTAAGGTTTGAGACTATCAGGACAAAATATGAGATGTTGCCTCCAATCTGCACCTAGCCTTGAAGTGGCAGTGGAGGAGGCCACGGGCTGACATGACAGCGTGGGAATGGAAAGTGGAATTAAAATGGCTGGGGTCAGGGGAATCCTGGCCATTGTGGTGGACGGAGCAAAGGTGATCCCCAAATCTGTGTCGGCTCTCAGCAATTTAGAGGAAGCAGCACTGGATATCGCAGAGGACACTGATGGATTCACATGTGAAAAAATAAGGGGTGGAGATTTGAACAGAGGGGAGGAAGTGATGGTCTCTGATTTCAGGGCCAGTATTGCCCCTAATACAGTTTTCTTGTCTATGTAAATGTTAGAAGCTCCATTGCTAGACTCACTTTTCATTTTCTTAAATCATTGTGTATACCAATTTCCTCCTTGACTGGGCAAACACAATATAAATATACAACATCTGTATTTTCTTACCATATTTGCTTCTATTTTAATAATCCTTAACTACCATTTTTCTTTTGAATATTATGATTACAAACATTTTTGTGTTAATATTTATAATTTATGTATGTTTCCCTTTCCTTTCATTTCCACATCTGTTTTTTTATCCCTCTTTGCTGTTACTGTACTTGTATTTTCCTGATTCCCTATTATTTATAATTTAGTTTTACATTACCACTTATCTTTTTCACTAAACTTGGTTTATTTACTAACTAGAACTCTGAAGAGTATGCACAGATTTTGTATTGAGCTAAATTAGTTTTAAAGCATCTTGTTTATCTGTAACATTTTTGACCAAATTGCTGTCATTAGTACTATTTCAACCCAAACAAAACTAGAATATATTGTTTTAAGTTCCACCCCCCAAACTAAAACCTGAATTTGACCATAATCACTATTAAATAATAACTTTTTAATGGATCATTGACAATGGTTCTTTACTTACAATTCATTAATGTCCTGTTCCAGGCATTTAAACATGAGACTGATATTCTAATTTAGTATTTTTGAATTGCCTCTTTCAGATGTTAAATTAAATCAAGAACCCACCTGTCCTCTCAGAGATGAAAATCCCCTCATTGTTGTGACCTTCTCAACTAACATCAATGTAAACAATTATTTAACCACATTCCGCAATTCATAGGACATTGAATCCAACCTTTCACATAACAGTGACCTTATCTCAAAAGTACTTCACTAGTCATAAAGCTCTCTGGAACACCTTGAGCTGTGTATGTAGCATGTATAATGCAGGTTTCTTTTTCATTTTCGGTATCTTAGTTGAATTAAGTCAGAAATTTTAAAAGAGGCTTTATCAGTCCAGGCTGTGAAATCTTTCTTCTTTTAACATCAAACAAACATTTTAACTCACAGGACCGCAGGAAATCAGAAACTTACAGATATTAAGTCATCTTTATCATTATACATTACACATTCCAAAGAATTACCGTAAGTTTCACCAGGGAATAAAAATCATTCGGTGCTCCTAAATAATTACTGTAATCCCAAGATAAGTAAATTGATTATGAACTAATTTAAAAGAGAGATCACGAAATGTTAATTCTTGTGCTTCTTTATTAATTGGGAAAAGTTCACTCTTATGTAAATTAAGTTTATAGCCAGAGAACTGGCTAAACTGATCAAGAAGTGAAAACATTGGAGGTAAGGATGTAGACGGATTTGAAAGAAAAAGTTATAAGTCATCAGCATAAAGAGAAACTCTATGCTCAACACCCCCTCTCCAAATCCCGGTCAATTCAGGACAATTTCGAAATGCTATCGCCAAAGGTTCTATAGCCAAATCAAAGAGAAAGGGACTTAAAGGGCATCCCTGGCGGGTGCCACGTTTGAGGTTAAATAACTGGGATTTCTGAAAATTAGTCAAAACAGAGGCAGTAGGACACAAATACAGCAATTTGATCCAAGAGATAAAACTTTGACCGAGGTCAAATTTTTCTAAAACTGCAAAAAGGTAGTTCCACTCTATACGATCAAATGCTTTCTCCACATCGAGGGAAACAACACATTCAGGAATCCCAGTTGAAGGTGAATATAAAATGTTAAATAAAAGCCGAATGTTGAAAAAAGGAAGACGATTTTTAATAAAACCAGTTTGATCATCAGAAATAATAGAGGGGATAACAGTTTCTAATCTATAAGCCAAAACTTTGGCCAAGATTTTAACATCAACATTGAGCAAAGAAATCGGCCTATACGAGGAACACTCTGTTGGGTCTTTACCCTTTTTTAATAAAAGAATAATAGATGCCTCATTAAAAGAGAGTGGCAATTTACCGTAATTAAACGAGTCAGATAATACTGAGAATAACTGAGGGGAAAGAAGTGAAGAGAATGATTTATAAAATTCTACGGGGAACCCATCAGGTCCAGGAGATTTCCCTGAAGACAATGCAGAAATTGCAAAAGATATTTCTTCTGATGAAATAGGCGCATTAAGTTTGGCTTTAAAATCAGACGAAAGTGAAGGAATATTCAGATTATTTAAAAAGTGATCAACAGAGATATTGTCATTCAAAGATTCAGAGGAATAAAGTCGAGAATAGAAATTTTTAAATGCGTCATTGATTTCTAAGTGATCCGATGTAAAGTCTCCATTCTCCTTCCGGATCTTTGTAATATGTTGTTTGGCTTTGGAACGTCTCAGCTGATTGGCTAGAAATTTACCAGATTTGTCACCATGAATATAGAAGCGACTCTTACTTTCAAGAAGTTGGCGTTCGACAGGTTGAGTAGACAGAAGATTAAATTTAGTTTGAAGTTCTACACGCTTCTTGTATAATTCAGGATTCTTAGTTTGAGCATATAGTTGATCCAATTCTTTAATCTGATTAATGAGGTCTAATCAATCTGCACAGGACTTTCTATTAAGATTTGCTGTATAGGAGATTATTTGACCCCTCAAATATGCTTTCATGGCATCCCAGACAATCTGGGATGACATTTCAGATGATGTATTGGTGTTAAAATAAAAGGTTATCTGATCCTTAATATATTTTAGAAAATCATCATCCGATAATAAAGTCGAGTCAAAACGCCAGTGTTTATTCCTCTGAGGGAGACCAGGAAAATTTAAGGACAAAGTAATTGGGGCATGGTCAGAGATCAGTATACTCTGATAGTCACAAGAATAGACAGATGGAATAAGTTGATTATCGAGTAAAAAGTAGTCAATTCTAGTAAAGGTATGGTGAGCATGTGAAAAAAAAGTCTCTCTCAGTGGGATGAAGGAAACACCATATATCAGTGATACCATAATTAGAGAAAAAAGAGTGAATATCTAAGGCAGATTTAGTAAGTAGTCTAGTAACAGAGGACGATCGATCCAAATTAGGATCTAACCAACAATTGAAATCGCCACCCAATATAAGAGAGTATGAGTTTAAATCTGGTAGCGAGGAGAAAAAACGTTCAAAAAAATTAACATCATCAAAATTGGGAGCATACAGGTTTGCTAGTACAACTTCAGTATTGTATAATTTACCAGAAACAATAATAAAACGGCCATTTGTATCAGATATCTTAATATGAAGTTCAAAAGGAATATTTGAATTAATAAGGATGGAGACCCCCCTAGCTTTGGCAGCAAAGGATGAATGAAAATGCTGACCCGCCCACTTTGACAGAAGCCGAGAATTATCAAAACTACGAATATGAGTTTCTTGAAGGAAAGCAATGTCAGCTTTGAGTTGTTTAATATGGGAGAAGACCTTCCTTCTTTTAACAGGATGATTCAGTCCCTTTACATTCCAGCTCACAAATTTAAGTGAATTAACCATTATCAATTGTTAGTGCATAGAAGGTAGCAGGCATATAAAAAATCAAGCAGTACAATAACAGTCTGGGAGCAAAAATGTAAACATAGATCCGTAGAATCAAAACAGAGACGTGTCCTGAATAACAAAGGAAAACAAAAGAAACAGTGAGTAGTGTTGGAACTGGAGAATCCACCCCCCTTCGCAACCCAAATTAGACAGCTACCTAAAAAAGCAGCTAGCTCTACCAAAAAAATTAACCCAAGTATGACTTCCAGTTCTGTGTGGTTAACAAAAGTTCCGTATAAATAATATAGCAAATAGTAACTAATTTATGCACTAGAAAACAGAGTTATAAATAGGAACAACTTCAACAGAAGTATAAAACTTAATACAAAGAAAATCAGAAGAAAACTAAAACTAACCTACCCGCGAAAAATTATAAAAGATTAAAAGAAAAAAAAAGGAGGGAGAAAAGGGGGAAATTATAAAATTCAAAGAGAGACCTTATCAACCATTTGCAGAAAAAAAAAGCAAAACTTAAACTATGAATCAACCAACAGGGAGGCCTTCAATAAAAACTCCAAACCTCCAAAACAAGTTAAAGACAATTGTAGTTCTCTATAGATAAGGTTATACAAAAATAAAATAGATTACACAGGTAAAATCTAAAAGTTCGCAGGGAAACATTAAACTTAAATTATCTATTTAGAAAAAATGCACCAAGTCCAGGGAGAGATTGACTACAGCCCTTAGAGTTTCAATAGATAATGACTGAAAAGGTAGTTTTACTTCGAGAAGTACTTATCAACCATTTTAGAAGGTCAGGCCGGTTCCGAAGAAGACGAGGTGGCTGGGAGACTTCCAACAAACGCCTCAGCCTCCTTCACTGATTTAAACCACTTATAATCTCCATTAGTAAGCGTAATTCGGAGATGGGCTGGGTTTCGAAGAAAGGGTCTGAATCCGTGATCAAAAAGCACTTTCATTACACCTTTAAACTCAGCGCGCATCTTCAGAACCTGGGGGGCAAAATCCTCCACAAAACGAATGACCGTATTTTGAAAGGCAAAAGTACCTCTGTGGCGTGCCTCCATCATCAAACGGTTTTTCACCTGGTATTGATGAAAGCATAAAATAATCGGCCGTGGACGGGAACCCAGAATTGCTCGAGGAACATAGATCCTGTGTGCCCTTTCAAGCTCAGGTGGAGTCGGAAAAAATTCTTTCCCGAAAATCTCACAGAGAAACTTGGAAAGAAATTCAATGGGAGAGCCCTTTTCGGTGGCCTCTGGCAAACCAAGAATTCGTAGATTGCAACGTCTGCTCCGATTTTCAAGATCCACCATTTTGGAAAAAAGTTTACTATTCTTCTCCTCTAGGTTGGAGCAGAGAGTTTCAAGATATTGAACACGGCATTTTAAATCTTCAGAAGTTACATCAATGCGAGATAAATGTTCATCATGATCATCCATTCTAGCGTTAATCTGATCCAGTTTGGCATTCAGCTGGTTGAAAGAAGTTCTAAATTCAGTTCTAAAATCCATTAAAGTATCTTGTCGATGTTGTTCCAGAACAGCGAGAATGTCAGCCGGCAAAGCCGTGGAAGTTTCCTTTTCCCGGTTTTAGTACTTTTGGTAGCCATTATAAGATAGATGTGTTCGCAGGCAGGTAGAAGAGAACTAATAAAATACCTAACTAAGGTTTAAGAAGGGAGACACATAGTGCAAAGGTAGGAAGAATAACGGAGCAAAGGTTTGAAGCGACTAAGCAATCGCCATCTTCCTGTCTCTTGCTCCTAAATAATTACTAACTATTTTTAGATAGATAGATAGATAGATAGATACTTTATTCATCCCCATGGGGAAATTCCAACTTTTTTTCCAATGTCCCATACACTTGTAGCAAAACTAATTACATACAATACTTAACTCAGTAAAAAAAAAATGATATGCATCTAAATCACTATCTCAAAAGCATTAATAATAGCTTTTAAAAAGTTCTTAAGTCCTGGCGGTAGAATTGTAAAGCCTAATGGCATTGGGGAGTATTGACCTCTTCATCCTGTCTGAGGAGCATTGCATCGATAGTAACCTGTCGCTGAAACTGCTTCTCTGTCTCTGGATGGTGCTATGTAGAGGATGTTCAGAGTTATCCATAATTGACCGTAGCCTACTCAGCGCCCTTCGCTCAGCTACCGATGTTAAACTCTCCAGTACTTTGCCCACGACAGAGCCCGCCTTCCTTACCAGCTTATTAAGACGTGAGGCGTCCCTCTTCTTAATGCTTCCTCCCCAACACGCCACCACAAAGAAGAGGGCGCTCTCCACAACTGACCTATAGAACATCTTCAGCATCTCACCACGGACATTGAATGACGCCAACCTTCTTAGGAAGTACAGTCGCCTCTGTGCCTTCCTGCACAAGGCATCTGTGTTGGCAGTCCAGTCTAGCTTCTCGTCTAACTGTACTCCCAGATACTTGTAGGTCTTAACCTGCTCCACACATTCTCCATTAATGATCACTGGCTCCATATGAGGCCTAGATCTCCTAAAGTCCACCACCATCTCCTTGGTCTTGGTGATATTGAGACGCAGGTAGTTTGAGTTGCACCATATCACAAAGTCCTGTATCAGTTTCCTATACTCCTCCTCCTGTCCATTCCTGACACACCCCACTATGGCCGTGTCATCAGCGAACTTCTGCACATGGCAGGACTCCGAGTTATATTGGAAGTCTGATGTGTACAGGGTGAACAGGACCAGAGAGAGTACGGTTCCCTGCGGCGCCCGTGCTGCTGACCACCGTGTCAGACCTACAGTCTCCCAACCGCACATACTGAGGTCTATCTGTCAAGTAGTCCACTATCCAATCCACCATGTGAGAGTCTACTCCCATCTCCGTTAGTTTGTGCCTTAAGATCTTGGGCTGGATGGTGTTAAAGGCACTAGAGAAGTCAAGGAATGTAATCCTCACAGCACAACTGACCCCCTCTCGGTGAGAGAGTGATTTGTGCAGCAAATACGTGATAGCATCCTCCACTCCCACCTTCTCCTTATACGCAAACTGAAGAGGATCCTGGGCGTGCCTGGTTTGTGGCCTCAGATTCTGTATTATCAGCCGCTCCATGGTCTTCATCACGTGCGACGTCAAGGCAACAGGTCTGAAGTCATTCAACTCCTTTGGTTGTGGTTTCTTCGGTACTGGGACAATACAGGATGTTTTCCACTGTCTGGGTACTCTTCTCTGCTCCAGGCTCATGTTGAAGATGCGCTGTAGTGGTTCTCCCAGCTCAGTCGCACTGGCCCTCAGTAATCGTGGGGAAACTCCATCCGGTCCAGCCGCCTTGCTGGTACAGATCTTCCTCAGTTGACCTTCCACCTGTGCAGCCGTAATCCTGGGCGTGGGCAAGGTCTCCTGTGAGTGGCTATTTTCCTGTGAGGGAAGTAAGCCTGGTGTGGATTCCTGCGGTGAGGATGAGATTGAGCTGTCGAACCTGTTGAATAAGTTGTTCAGCTGGTTCGCTTTCTCCACATCTCCACTTATGTTCGCACCCCGCTTTGTACCGCATCCGGTGATGATCTTCATCCCATCCCACACCTCCTTCATGCTTTTTTTCTGCAGCTTTTGTTCTAGCTTCCTCCTATACTGCTCCTTTGCCCTCCTTATCTGTATTCTGAGTTCCTTCTGAACTCTTTTAAGCTCCAACCGATCACCATCTTTAAAGGCCCTCTTCTTCTGGTTTAGGAGGCCTTTGATGTGACTAGTGATCCAGGGCTTATTATTGGGATAGCAGCGAACAGTTCTAACCGGGACAACTGCATCCACACAAAAGTTATATAGTTAATATAGTTTTTATTGAATAAGTACAAGTATCTCTCTCACTTTTCATTCCACACTTTCAATCATACCCTCTCCTCTTATTTTGAGATTTCTCTTCATTCAGATTGGAATTCAATTTAAGGTGTGTTCTGGCAGTAATAAGATCCCAGGCAGTTCTCACCAATGCATGTATTGCTTTGTATTTAGCAATCTGCCAACAATGCAGAATGAATGTGTTTCTTTGTTGTAGTAATTGGAGCTGGAGGGAGAGAGAGGAATGTAGGGAGGGCACTTGCAGTACAATTGTTAATTAGGTAGATTAATATACTACATTAATTTAGTACTTCATTGAAATTTCAGCATTATTACCTGAAATATCTATAATGATTAGAATCCCCTGCTGGGTTAATGCATTTATCATTCATTAAAGTAAAAGCATAGGGAAAACTAATTCTTAATTGTTAAAGATGGTGGAGAGTGCAAAGACCATACCAATGAGAAGGATTAGGCCATTCGGCCCATTGAGGCTGCCCCATCATTCCATCATAGTTGATTTATTATCCCTCTCTGCCCCATTCTCCTGCCTTCTTCCCGTAACATTTGATTCCCTGATTAATCAAGAACCTATCAACCTCCACCTTAAATATACCTACTGATTTGGCCTGCACAGCCATTTGTGGCAAAGAATTCCACAGATTCACTACCCATTTGCTGGAGAATTTTTTTCTCACCTCTATTCTAAACGGATGTCCCTCAATCCTGAGGCTGTACCCTCTGTTCTGAACTCCCCACTATAAGAAACATCCTCCTCACATCCACTCTGTCCAGACCTTTCAACATTCAAACTATTTTCACTGAGATTCCCCACCCCGCCCCAACCCACTTCTTCGAAACTCCAGCGAATACAGAGCCATCAAATGTTCTTCACATGTGAACTCTTTCATTCCTGGGATCATTCTCATGAACCTCCTCTGGACCCTCTCCAACATCCTTTCTGATACAAGAGGCCCAAAACTGTTAACAATATTCCGTGTGGTCTGATCAATGCTTTATAAAGCTTCAGCAGTACATCCATGCTTTTGTATTCTAGTCCTCTCGAAATGAATGTTAACAACACATTTGCCTCACTTACCACCAGCTCAACCTGCAAGTTAACCTTTAGGGAATCGTGCAGGAAGACTCCCAAGTCCCTCTGCACCTCTGATTTTTAAATTTTCTCCCCATTTACAAAGTAGTCCACACCTTTATTCCTTCTGCCAAAGTGCATGACCATGCACTTGCTTACACTATATTCCATCTGTCACTTCGTTGCCCATTCCCCCAGTCTGTCTAAGTTCTTCTGCAGACTCCCTGCTTCCTCAACACTACCTGTCCTTTTACTAATCTTCGTTTCGTCTGCAAACTTGGTCACAAAGCCGTCAATTCCTTTATCCAAATCACTGACATACAACATGAAAAGAAGTGGTCCCAACACTGACCCCTGCAGCACACTACTAGTCACCGGCAGCCAACCAGAAGGGCCCCCTTTAATCCCACTCTTTACCTCCTGCCAATCTTCTATCCATTCTAATACATTTCCTGTGATACCATGGGCTCTTATCTTATTCAGCAGCTTTGTGTGGCATCTTGTTAAAGGCCTTTTGAAAATCCAAATAAACAACAACCACCCACTCTCCTTTGTCTATCCCGACTGTTATTTCCTCAGCAGATTTGTCAGGCAAGATTTCCTCTTTAGAAATCCATGCTGTCTTTAGTCTATTTTATCATATGCCTCTAAGTACCCCAAAAACTCATCCTTAATAAAGGACTCCAACATTTTTCCAGCTACTCACGTCAGGATAACTGGCCTATAATTTCCTTTCTTCTCCCTGCCTTCTTTCTTAAAGAGTGGAGCAACATTTGCAATTTTCCAGTCCTCAGGAATTATTCCAGAATCTAGTGACTCTTGAAAGGTCATTACTAATGCCTTCACAATCTCTTCAGCCAACTCTTTCAGAATTCTGGTGTGTACACTATTTGGTCCAGATGACTCATTTATCTTCAGACCTTCAATTTCCCAAGCACCTTTTCCTTGGTAATAGCAATGACACTCACTTCTGCCCCCTGAGACTCTTGCATTTCTAGCTTTCTGCTTGTGTCTTTCGAAGTAAGAACTGATGCAAAATACTTATTAAGAGCCTCTGCCATTTCTTTGTCCCCCATTTACTACCTCTCCAGTGTCATTTTCAAGCAGTTCAATATCCACTCTCATCTCTTTTTCACTCCTTGTGTATCTTTTGTCTCCTCTTTTATATTATTTATCTTTTCTCTTTATGGCTTTTTTAGTTGCCTTAAGTTTCTTTTTAAAAAGCAGCCCAACTCTCTATCTTCCCACTAATATTTAGAGTCATAGAATCATTGAGAAGTACAGCATAGAAACAGGCCATTTGGCCCATCTAGTACGTGCTGAAACCATTTAAAGTGCCTACTTCCATCGACACACCAAGACCAGAGCCCTCTATGTCTCTACCCATCCATGTACCTATCCAAACGTTCCCTAAACGTTGTAATTGAGCTCACATGCACCATTTGTGCTGGCAGCTCATTCCACACTCTCATTCCTCTCATGTTCCCTTTAAGCTTCTCACCTTTCACTTTTAACCCATGACCTCTGGTTGTTCTCCCACCCAACCTCAGTGGAAAAAGCTTGTCCATGCCCCTCATAATTTTGTATACCTCTATCAAACCTCCTTTTAATCTTCTACATTCTAAAGAATACAGTCCCAACCTATTCAATCCTCCAGGTCTTCCACACCCGGCAACATCCTTGTGAATTTTGTCTTTTCAACCTTCTTTCCTGTAGTAGGTGACCAAAACTGCACACAATACTCTTAATTAGGCCTCAGCAAAGTCTTATACAACTTCAACATAGCATCCCATCTCCTGTACTCAATACATTTATTTTTGAAGGCCAATGTGCTAGAAGTTTCTTTACGACCCTGATCTACAGGTGTCGCTACTTTTAATGAATTACAGACCTGTATTCCCTGACCCTTTTTGAACCACACCCCTAACTGCCCTTCTAGTCACTGTGTAAGACCTACCCTGGCTAGTCCAACTGAAGTGCAAAATCCCACACTTGTCTGCATTAAATTCCATCTGCCATTTTTCCCATTGATGCAGATCCCTCTGCAAGCCATGATAGCCTTCCTCGCTGTCCATTGTACCCCCAATCTTGGTGTCATCGCAAATTTGCTGATCCAGTTAACCACATTTATCATCCAGATCATTGATATAAATGACAAACAACAAAGGACCCAGCACTGATCCCTGCAGCACACCTAGTCACAGGCCTCCAGTCAGAGAGGCAACCCTCTACTACCACCATTTTTGTCCTATAATATGCTTTTGTTCTGTCTTTGACTTCCCTTGTCTGCTACAGTTGCCTCATTCTCCCTTTAGAATAGTTCTTCATCTTTGAGATGTATCTATCCTGACCTTCCAAATTTTCCCAGAAAGTCCTGCTATTCCTATTCTGCCATCATCCTGCTACTGTCTCCTTCCAGTCAACTTTGTCCAGCTCCTCTATCATGCCTCTGGAATTTCCTTTATTCCACTGTAGTACTGATACATCTGATTTTAGCTTCTCCTTCTCAAACTGCAGGGTGAATTCTATTATATGATGATTGCTGCCTCAAATCATTCCTTTACCTTAACCATGCAAAGGAGCAATATTGCCCTCTAGTGGTTGCATTTATCAAATTACGTGTAATGGCATTGAAAGAGATTTTCTCAAGTAATGTTGAAGCTGTTACAATTAAAACATTAGCTGTACCTACCATCCCACAAGCTCCTTTGTCCTTCCCTGCCACTCCATTGCCTCATTCTCTGTAATCTACACCAGCTTCAATAGGATCCTACCACTAAATATATATTCTCCTCTCCCCCCCCCCACACCTCTCCACTTTTCACAGGGATCACTCTCTGTGTGACATCCTTGCCCATTCACCTCTCTCTACTGATCTCCCTCCAGCCATTTATTCCTACAAGCATGACAAAAGCTACACTTACCCCTCAACTTCCTCCCTCGCCACCATTCAGGGCCGCAAACGGTCCTTCCATGTGAAGCTACACTTTATCTCCGAGTCTTTTGGGGTCATCTATTGTATTTGGTACTCCTGGTGCAGCCTTCTCTACATCAGTGAGAGCCAACATAGAGTTGCTTTGTCGGGCTCCTCTACTCATCTGCAACAGGGAAGATTGCCCGGTGGCCACCCATTTTAATTCCACTCTCCATCCCACCGGGTAGGTCTATGGCCTCACCTACTGCCACAATAAACCCACTTTCAGGTTGAAGGAGCAACACCTCATATTCCATCTGGGTAGCCTCCAAACTACTGGCATGAATCTCGAATTCTCTAACTTCTGGTAATTTTCCCCTCCCCCTTCTCTCCTTTGAGGCCCCATGTGCCACCTAGGCACTAAGGGTTCAGACGACAATGACGATTCTCTCCTTTGTTATTCCCCATTCTGATCCTCTCTGATCCTTTCTCTTCTACACACCTGCCTATCACCTCCCTCTGATGCCCCTTCTCCTTCCCTTTCTCTCACGGCCCACTCTCCTCTCCTATCAGATTCCTTCTTCTTCAGCCCTTTATCTTTTCCACCTATCAGCTCCCAGCTTCTCACTTCATCTGCCTCCCCCACCCACCCACCTACATCCTCACCTGGCATCAACTATCCTCTGCCAGCTTTTGTACTCCTTCTCCTCACCTCCCCAACTTTTACATTCTGGCTTCTTCCCCTTTCCTTTCCTAATGGAGTGGGAGGGGTCTCAGCCTGAAACGTCGATTGCTCATTCCTGTCCATTGATGCCGCCTGACCTATTGAGTTCTTTCAGCATTTTTTGTAATATGCTAACCACAAGAATCCTGAGGCATGCTTGGAATTGTTATCAAACAATAGAGTTAGTGCATTAGGTTAATAATCTTTCATGACAATTGAACTCACTGCATTGCTCTCTCTGGAGCTACAGCCTGACCTTATGAATATTTCCACTGCTTTCTACTGTAATCAAAAATGTTTGCAGGTTTCCCCGAAAGGTTACCAAGCTTATCCAAGTTTTTTTAATGCCGAGCTTTATACTTGAAAAATATTTTAAGTTAGAATTGATTTGAGGAAAGAAAGCAAAATGTAGGTGAAAGGATAAATAACTCTACATTTGGTGTTGAAAGTAGAGAAAGTTGAAAGTGAACAACCTTGAAGTTGATAAAGATGAAAGCTTTGTATTACATGGCATCAAATGTACAAATGATTGCCTAGAAATTGGATGGCATGCACTTACGATTTGCTAAGGCATTGTGTTTATTTAGCACCACCACCCATCCAGCTGCCACATATAATAATCAGAAAATTAGGATAACAGCCCAGAAACATACACTAATTCAGAACATGTGGTCCCCAACAGGACCACATTCAAATACAGCTCTTGAGACTTTGCACCAGTTTGAAAATGGCTTCTCCACAGGACGCAGACACCTTAGGTGCAATGAGGAATGTGGAGGTTACAGCACGGAAGCCAAGATTCCCCTACTTTACTGATATCTGTAAGATAAATGCAATGAAGGGAATTGGTACATTCTAGGAATGACTTAGGAAGAGGCTGACCTGGGATTGGTACATTGTATTGGTAAATAAGTTTGCTATTATTACATGGGTTTATTTTATTTTATTTAGAGATTCAGAGCAAAAATGCAAACGAGGCTCCGTCAACCACAGCAGAAGGGAAGCCACATTTACCAAAAAAGAGGGCATTTCAGATGTCCTGCAACGAAAAGACTCATCCTGAGAGCAGACGTTATGGAGGCAGAAGAACTGGGAGAAAGTTATGGCGTCCTTACAAGAGACAGGATGGGGAGAGGTATAGTCCAAGTAGCCTTGTGTAGGATTCTGATGTTTTAATCCAAGGCTGTTTCAGATGTCAGGAAAGAGGCACAAAACTTGTTGCTTCATGATTGTTTTATTAAGTGTTGATACAAAAAAAGGAAAATTGAAATGACAGTGATAGAGGTTTACCAAGTGAAGGGACAGACAAAAGAAAGATGGCACAAAATTTTGTGTGTGTTGCTTGGATTTCCAGCATCTGCAGATTTTCTCTTATTCATGATTGCCTTGTTTTATACTACAGAGATAAGGAAAATTCCATTCAAATATGTAGATAAGAGTTAACGAGTGAGATAGCACTTATTCAAATATATGAGTACAATACTCCTTACCTATATCAACACATGTTCTCCCCCCCACCACCACCAATTGCTAAGAGAAGAACAAATGCTGTATAATTTTGAAGAAACATCTGATGCATGACAACCATTAATACTTACCCCAAGGCATCAGCAAAGTCATTGCTTACCCTTTCTAAGGCTGCAGCAACACTTATAATCTCTTGTGTACTCCTTGCAACACCAAAAAAAATGGGAATAAAATTGATGCATAATGTTCCCCTGAAATGCCTCATTTACTTCTGGACTCGGGAAGTAAAGGTAAGGTGTGTTCATGTCTCATTGCAGGGAAAACATTGCCTAAATCAAGAGTTCAGGAGTTGTGAGGTAATGTTACGGCTATATAAGACCTTGGTCAGACCCCACTTGGAGTACTGTGTTCAGTTCTGGTCACCTCACTACAGGAAGGATGTGGATACTGTAGAGAGAGTGCAGAGGAGATTTACAAGGATGTTGCCTGGATTGGAGGGCATGCCTTATAAGAATAGGTTGAGAGAACACAGCCTTTTTTCCTTGGAGTGACGGAGGATGAGAGGTGACCTGATAGAGGTGTATAAGATGATGAGGGGCATTGATCGTGTAGATTGCCAGAGACTTTTTCCCAGGGCTGAAATGGCTAAAATGAGGGGGCATAGTTTTAAGGTGCTTAGAAATAGGTACTGAAGGGACGTCAGGGGTAAGTTTTTCACACAGAGAGAGGTGGGTGCGTGGATGCACCGACAGCGGCAGTGGTGGAAACAGATACAACAGGGTCTTTTAAGAATCTCTAGATAGGTACATGGAGCTTAGAAAAATAGGGGGCTATGCACTAGGGAAATTCTAGACAGTCTTTAGAGTAGGTTTCATGGTCAGCACAACATTGTGGGCCAAAGGGCCTGTAATATGCTGTAAATTTCTATGTTCTATGTTGTAAATAACAATATTCTAACCAATTACGTTGGAAGCCGATGGGTTTAAAGTAAATATCAGTGGATAGTCTACACACAAACTTATCACAATTGGTTACCTGTGGAATTCCAGTAGTGCTTCATAGCAAAACAAATCAATGTTGAAAGGCACATCGAGATTGCAGTGTACAACTGAAAAGAAAATCATGTATGATTTACTAGATAATCTCTTAAAGCTTCAATAAATATAATTGTTTGAGAGTCCACTAAATTTTGTGGACGAGAACAGTGAGTAAATATTCTAGGACAAAAGACAGATATTTAATTCTTATGTGAGAACAGTGCAACTTGCTTTACTTTGAAATACAGTTATCTAATATTTCGTTTGATTAAGCCTCAATCACATGACCAGTCTTGGACTTCATCTCTTGGAAGCTAAGCAATAGCTGGGCACATCATTATACAGAACACACACGGAAAGTTTGAATTACAGGCATCAGTGAAATGTTGTTAATATGAAAGTGCTATATGCACGATAATTTACATGGCAAGCATGTTTTGTTTGCTAACAGATGATGCTTTGATGTGAGTTATACAGTCGGCCCTCCTTATCCGCGGGTTCCGCATGCGCGGATTCAACCAACTTCAGATTGGGAAAACCCGGAAGTTGAGCATTGTTCGCCTCGCATCTCGTTCATTCGCTACTTGTGTTGTGAGTGAGAGGAAGGAGTTTAAGGCTAGTAAGGGATGGCTGGTTAGCTATGTAAAGCGCTACAGCCTCAAGAACTTAAAGATCACAGGAGAATCAGGATCAGCTGATGCTGAGGCAGCAACAGCGTTCCCAGAAGATCTACGATGGTTGCGGCTGTACTGAACATGTACAGACTTTTGTTCTTGTCATTATTCTCTAAACAATACAGTGTAACAACTATTTACATAGCATTTACATTGTATTAGGTATTATAAGTAATCTAGAGATGATTTAAAGTGTACAGGAGAATGTGCGTAGATTATATGCAAATACCAAGCCATCTTATATAAGGACTTGAGCATCCACGTTGTTTGGTATCCGCGGGGGGTCCCGGAACCAATCCCTCGCGGATAAAGAGGGCCGACTGTATTGTTGCAGAGCTCAACAGATACAAATAATCATAAAGCATCTAAATAATTTCATGAAGATGATACAAATCAAAATTAAAACTCATTTTCAATACACGATTAGGAGAATATTTCATATGTTCAATCATATGTGTATTAAAAATGTAGAATCAGTGTATAGAGAGCAATCAAACAAAGAGGTTTGTTAAAATACCTACCAGAGGTGCAGAGTAGTTACTCATCCATATTGATTTCAGGCGAACGCGAAGCAAAGCTATCGAGCATGGGATGAAGGCCTCTTCAATATTAACACTTATACACCTAGTAAAATAGAGAGAAATAATGAAATCAGTTCCATTTTGGAATTGAATTACTGAGTTGTTGTTCTGTAAATACTCTCAACTTTCCTGCTCAGATTATGCAAAGTTTTCAGTCACTAGTCCCATAATCATTTGCTACTTGATTAATTTGTATTGTACTCAGAGACATAGCTGGCTTTTACCCATTTATCAGAATGCTACATGCATATAAGGTTAATATATTCATAATTTTTTTTTCATCAAAGACACCTAATATTTTTTCTTTAATTAGAAACAGAAAATCCTATATCCAAACAAGATTTGTTGCTCTGTATAGTGCCGTCCCCCACATTATCTTCATTTCTGCTACAGTTATGATCAATTTCTGTCTTTTTAGACCCTTTTGATATGACTTTTGTTTATAATCTTGTTGCATTCTTTTCAGCAATGTGAAAACTTCTCTTTTAGGCTGTTAACCCAATTAATTTCACTGTCACCTCCCCCCCCCCCCACCACCTTTTTGTACAGTAGCCAGCATGTCCGCATCCCTGACATCGTGGTGTTCAGTTTTTCATTGTCAATTACATAAAAGTATTTTCTTGTTTTCCAATATCAATATGAAAGGGTCTGCACTTGGCACCCATCAGTTCCTAAGAGTGGACAGATTTACCTATTCAAGTTTCCTATTTTCATCATAAATTTTGGACTCATGATACTCTCTTCTATTCCAACAATTTTCTTTCACCTGGTCGACAACGCATGCCACCATTTGGTCATGCAAAGGTATTGAGTGCCTAAGACATAAAGGTGAATCTTAAATTGTTTTTCTTTTGCGTAATTAAACTTAGTATTGCAGTACTCAGCAAATTGACTGGTAAATAGGATATCGGCAGATTTGACAGCTACCTTCCAGCAGCTTGAAAGCCTGGATGATCAGACTCAGGAACAACGCCTTCCCCACTGCTGTCAGATCTCCGACCAATCATTCTTTTTACATCCCCTTCCCAATGTCACTGCCATACTCTCAAACCACTCATTCTATTGTCACATTAGTATTTCTTTTTGCTTTACCTCGGTTTGCACTACTATGCACCATTCCAGAGTTCTCTGTTTGTCACTCTGCTTATTAATACAATGTATATTGTCTTCTATGTGGGCTTCACACAAATAAGAAATTTCATTCCATCCTGGTGTACGTTATTGGCAATAAACTAATCGGAGTCTGGTTTCCCTTAGTATTTTGCTGTTACCTCTCATATAGCTCCTGCTGAAGTGTGATATCATTGGATTGTTTCCTCGCGTTCAGGTTTAGGAGATCTAAAACGCTCTCTGGTATGTGAAGGCCCTCCTCTGCCAGTGAGCCCAAGTTATAAAATGCCTATAGGGAGGCAAATGAGCAATGTTATCGGTGAAAGTAAGTGATATACACTGTTACCCTCAATCCCCTCAGGGTCATACTCCCTCTACTACTTTTCAAAAAGACATCCACTCAGCTTGTACACTGAGGCGCCAGAGGCGTGATGTGAAGCCCGACTGTTTGCACAGCTCACTCTTGTGCTGGGAACCTTCTGGAAGCCCTTGTCCTCCACTGCTGTTCATTCAGCAAAAATTGACTCCTGCTGGGTGTGGAGAACCTGACTGTGAGGGCTGTTGTGGGGCTGGCACAGTGAGTGCCAATATTACTGTGCGAAGCAGCACCTCCTGCATGCCTTGATGGATCTCACCTGTCTCTGTCATCACCTTCTCTTGGATGGGGTGAAGCTGCCGTGCGCCGCCTCCTCTTAGTCTGCCTGTACAGCTCCACCCTGTGGTGACTAGCTCATCGATGGCCATTGGATAAAGCTGCAAGTGCACCAACAGACCAACAGAGGGCAGCAGTTCACGCTAGGCTCCCTGCTCAGCAATGCTGTCCCGTAACACATAAAATGCTAATACAGTATCTTTTAATGGTGATTCCATTCACAACCTGGTTTGCAAAGATACATACAGAGGACTAAGCAAGAAACTGGTATATTAGGTAAAATGACATGTACCTAATGACATTCAAAAACAGTTTTTGGACTTACTTGAGAATAATTCCATAAAGCAGCAGAGGCATACATGTTAATTGATTGCTCAATATCCTTTTTATGGCTATCATAGCCATAATAGTAGAAATCGCCCATTTTCACTAGAACTGGAATTCACACATAATCAAGAAATGAGTTAGTGCATTGCTGCAAGCTGGAAGTGCTACTTTAGGTCAAACAAATCCACAATATACGTACCAAAAGGCTGTGTGGTATGCTGGAAAGCTGATAAATTATAATACCTCCAGGCAAAATCAGCACATCTCTTTATGAGCTAGTGACAAGAAGAAATATGAGGGCGGATTATTAAACTGCCTAATGAAATCAAGGATGAGACACTAATGTTAAAGAGAAGCAACCTCTCATCAGGAACTCACTGCTTTCTCTTCACAGAGGTAGGCTATGTTTGTCTGAGATGACTCAATTCCTGTTTCCGCCGTGATGAGGAAATACAGCAGGGCTTCTTTCCTGGGGTAGAAGGGAACACAAAAAGTGCTTTAATTTAAAGTACTTGAATTAAGATGCGAAATACAGAAATTCATGATATATTTAATGTGAACATTACACCACCAGAATTTCTACCAACAGAATCACAGAGACAGCACTACCATCCAAATAGAATCATATAACATAATTTTTGGAAAATGTTGACACAACTTTTTCTGGTTCTAAATCCAGCAAAAGCACTGATGCTGGTATTAAAAAGTGTGAGTGTAAAAGCATAAATCACGAAAAATGGTCTTCCCATTCCAAAACAATTCAAACATTATACCATTGGTAACCCACCCCATCCTCCAGGCGGATCTGGCTTACTGGCTTGCCCCTGGCCGCAGATATAATGAACTGCTGGCTACGTTGTCTGCTGGTCTCTGCTATCTGCTCCTGCATCTCATGACATGGAAGCCGTTGAAGTGACGAGCGATCTCCCTCCCTACACCACTGGGCTCAGTGCAAAGACTGGCCCCTTAGTTAGCCATTAGCAGCAGACAAGCCCCATTCATTTGAACATATTCACTGACTAAATGTATGTGCAAGTTTGCATATTTTAATGCATTTTACTTTATTTTGTGCTTTAAGTTAATTTCTAGCAGTTTCTTTAGTAAATGTGCTACAAACTTAATTTTTCAATGGCTTTTATTTTTAACGTAAATTATTTTATACATCTCTGATCATCAAAGACTCTTAAATACAATTAAGACTTCTAATTTCTAGTTCTCAATTTCTGTGTTGTACCAGCAAACTGTAAATGGGAGATACAATAGTTTTAGTCTTAAACTTTACTAAGGCCCTGTCCACCTGTGATTTACATATAAAGCAACACCCCTCCTCATTCCATAGCTATCTGTAAGGGTGGTTTCACCATCACTTCCTACAACCTTTACCACTTAGACAGACACCATCAGATGCAAGGTCTCAATGAAGTTTTCTTGGATGTAGCTCCTTCGTTGTTGAAATCCTGAAACTCACTATTCAACAGCATCGTGCCATACCATAAGACCAAAAGACCATTAAGACATAGGAGCAGAATTAGGCTATTTGACCCATCGAGTCTGCTCTGCCGTTCAATCATGGCTGATCCTCTTTTTCTATCTCCTCCTCAACCCTGGTTCCCAGCCTTCTCCCCATAACCGTTGATGTCATGTCCAATCAAGAACCTATCAATCTTTGCCTCAAATACACCCAATGACCTGGTCTCCACAGCTGCATGTGGCAACAAATTCCACAAATTCACCACTATTTGGCTAAAGGAATTTCTCTGCATCTCTATTTTGAAAGGGCACCCCTCCGGCCTGAGGCTGTGCCCTCTTGTCCTAGATTCTCCACCATGGGAAACATCCCTTCCACATCTACTCTGTCTAGGCATCTTGAAAGGTTTCAATGAGATCCCCTCTCATCCTTCTGAATTTCAACTCATGGGTTACAAAGGCTCAAAAAGGTAGGTTGCCGCTACCTCTCAAGGGTATTGGAAATGACAATGTTTGCCTTGCCAGGGTTGTGCTCATCCCATAAATAAACACAGATGCCACCAATGTGTCTTTGCTCATTTCATACATAAATACCTGTCACAAAATATCATGTTTTCTAATTAACCATGAACAATACTAATACAGCTGATCTGGTGGTAGCAATGAAAGCTATATATTCTGATGCTTCTGAGAAGCAGCAGAAGAATACAATAATATTTGGAACTGAGAATACTGGAGAACTTTCCTTCTCAAATTTAAGGGCATGGTTGTTGATCTTACCAGGATCTCTGAAGATAAGCATCCAGAGCTTTTCTCATTTGGAAACCCAAATAGCCATTTCGCTCAGCGACAAACCTGGCCCAACTGTCAAGGGGAAAAGAGAAAGGCTGAATGTTTGTTTATAATGTAAGAGTTCCTAAGAGAGAGAGTGAAGTAGATAACTTACAGGACCGCCTGTCTGGGATTGTGTGGAATAGATTCAAAATTTCCTGTACTCCAGAAGAAAGAGCAGCGAATTAGACTTTCAAAATGTCCACCAGATCCAGCTTCATAATAGTATCGAAATGCTTCAGTCTAATAAAAGAATAGAACATCAATTAAGTATAATTGAGTTCAACCTTATCCACATGGAACAACTTGATGAGATGACGACAGGTAATATGTTTGGAATCTTTAATGGAAACCCTAAACTCACTCATAGACAGGGGTTTCCCCACACTTCTGGCTAAATTTTGCCATTGGAGATGTTCTCATATTATTACCACACCAAAGCCAAATAAGTCTTCAGAACTCTAATTATATTGATACACATTAAACATATCAAGGTAACTCATATATTCTAGAATACTTACCATAAAAATATATATTTGCACAATACTTTCAAATGAACTGAAATATCCTACGGTCGCTAGCAAGCAAGATTTGACAACAAACTACTGAGATAGTTGACCAACTCTTTGGTAAAAGAGATGGGCTTTATGGAGAATTATAAGGGGCACAGAGCAGGAAAGCAGCTGAGGGAGGGAATTTCAGATCTAAGGACTTAGAGAGCCACTTGGATAACAACAGTGAAGGTATTAAATTCAGGAATGCACATTGGATGACTGGGAGATCTCAGAGGGTTGATGGGTAACAGGAAGTTAAAATGGCAAACCCATAGAGGCTTTTGTAAAAAAAAGATGCAAAAACAGAGACACTGCCACCCCAGAAAGTAGGCAAACAGTGAGGTGATTACAAGTTAGAATGTGGGCAGCAGCACTTTTTTAAAGTAGTTCTGATTTATGTCGGGAGGAAGGTGAAAGAGAGCATTGGAAATAGAAGACTTTGATATGAAAGTTGGTTTATGTTTGCAAATTCATTTCAGATTCAAATATAACATCAAAGTTGCAAACAGTCTCAAACAGTTGGCATAATAGGAATGAGTCAGTGGCTAGGAAACAGTTTTGTACAGAAGAATAGTTTTGATATTCTCAGTACAGTGGATTCCAGTTAACTAGGACACATCGAGATCAAAACATTTTGGCCCAATATAGTGGCTACCTCAATTAGCCGAAATTTCATGGAAATAGTTAAAAAGGTATAAAAAAGACAAACTAATTTTAACTGAGCAACAAATCATGTATTTAAATGAAATTCAGAAGAAATTATAACACTACAAATACCAGTACAATACTATAAAACTGTGTATCAGTTCCTAACAGTTATTGACAACATGCTGCCGTGTTCTTTTGACTGGCTGTAAATGAACAAAATCAGCACAGGCACCTAGTGTAGATAACAGACTGTCTTAGAAACCATAGAACATTACAGCACAGAAACAGGCCTTTTGGCCCTTCTTGGCTGTGCTGAACCATTTTTCTGCCTACTCCCACTGACCTGCACCTGGACCATATCCCTCCATACACCTCTCATCCATGTACCTGTCCAAGTTTTTCTTAAGTGTTAAAAGTGAGCCCGCATTTAACACTTCATCTGGCAGCTCATTCCACACTCCCACCACTCTCTGTGTGAAGAAGCCCCCCCTTATGTTCCCTTTAAACATTTCCCCCTTCACCCTTAACCCATGACCTCTGGTTTTTTTCTCCCCTAGCCTCAGTGGAAAAAGCCTGCTTGCATTCACTCTATCTG
Source organism: Hemitrygon akajei (assembly GCF_048418815.1). NCBI lineage: Eukaryota > Metazoa > Chordata > Chondrichthyes > Myliobatiformes > Dasyatidae > Hemitrygon > Hemitrygon akajei. The sequence goes on along the minus strand of NC_133136.1, from coordinate 74,642,005 downwards.
TACCCATCATAATTTTATACACCTTTATCAAATCACCCCACATTCTCCTACTCTCCAGGGAATAAAGTACTAACCTATTCAACCTTTCTCTGTAACTCAGTTTCTCAAGTCCTGGCAACATCCTTGTAAACCTTCCCTGCACTCTTTCAACCTTACTAATATCCTTCCTGTAATTAAGTGACCAAAACTGCACCTGCCTTCATTGCATTGCCTTCATACAATGCATCCTGCAAATCTTCATTTTCATTGTAACATTCAAGATGATTGTCGATACCTTCAAATTCTTCATAGCTCCTAACGTGCTGAAGAAGTGAAATCATTTTAGTTTCACTCCCAGCTGTTTCTGATATCTCCAAGCTTGAATGCTTGAAACAGCTGTGAGCAAAACAGTTCTGAATGGTCTTTAGGTTCTTTCTCGCCAACTATCAGTGAAAAAAATCACCTCTTTTTGAACATAAATACACGCAACTGGTGCTATTTAAAAACTGTTTGCTCTGAGTACCGTGTAGTGTCAAATAGCCACATGACTGACACTAGTTAGAAACTGTTCGGCAACAGTCCCCTGTCCCAATTAAGTGAGAGAGTGTCCCAAATAAACAAAAGGAATCCTGGCTATTTTCTTAATTAGTTCTTGTTCTTTAAGAGGTGTCCTAAATAAGTGGCTGCCCCAATTAAATTAACTGGAATCCAACGTATTTAGTTGGAAGAAATTTTCCCTTATCTAGCACTACATATTGGACAAGCATTCATAATAGTTCTGGATTAGGATTCAAATCCTACCATATTCTACTTGTTATGTGTGCTGAACAAAACAGATGGAAATGGGGTCCAGAGCTACCACCCACCCCCCCCCCCCCCCCCCCGGGAACTATGCTGCTAATGAGAGAGATAGATGAAGAACAGAGGTAAAGGCATCTGCTACAGATAAGAAAGAGAGAGAGAGACGACTGATTTATGTATTATGGCTTCTTCACTGATTGTTTACCTTTTGCTACAAGGATGCTTCTTTACTCGTTAACATTCTTGCTGAGACAGCAGGGAGTGGACTCGTTTGATGGACATAGTGAGTTAATGCATAGCTGATACTCCGTCAATGGGGATAAAAGACGGCTCTGGGGAGACACCCTCAGACACACAGGTGGACACTGAAAGAGTGTTGTGCACCCACAGGAAGGTGGGGGCCTGGAGGATCGGTCAATAAAGCTCACAGTGTTACGGCAGGGCTGGTGGGGACTTGTGTGTGTCCACTCATGCCAGAGTGACGAGCCCACCATAGAAGAACGGTCTAGCCGAGAACGGAGGGGGTCATAACTGAATGACCACATCAGTACAACGGAACAAGAAGACAATGGAAGGTTTGCCTGCTGCAGCTGCTCACATCTCGCTCGCTCTCTCTCTCTCTCCCCAACCTTGCAACACAACAGCTACCTCAGCACGAACTGAACTGAACTCTATATTCTCTTATGACAATTACTTTACCCCTAGACTTTGATAGAGCTTGTTTTTTACTATTGATTATTATTCCTACACTTCTGTTTTTATTATTGCTAATCTGTTTTATATGTATATTGGCATTTTTGATACTGTATTGTTTAGTTTACTAATAAACACCTTTAGTTTCAGTACCACCAGACTCCAAAATATCATTCCATTTCTGCCGGTCTGTTAACCCAGTTACGGGGTACGTAACATACTATAGATAGTGCCATCATTGCTGCTAAAGTTTGGGTGGAACAGCAAGGAAAGCTGCTGCCTCACGATGCCAGAAATCCAGGTTCGATCCTAACCTCAGCTGCTGTCAGTGTGGGATTTGCAGTCTCTGTTGGACCACGTGGATTTCATCTGGGTGCCCTAGTCTCCTGCCAGGTCCCCAGGTCACACAGTTTTGCAGGTGAATTGGTCTTTGTAAATTGCTCCTGCCGCGTAGGTGAATGGTGGAATCTAGGTGAGAGTTGGTAGAGTCATAGAGCCCTACAACACAGAAACAGACCCTTTGTCCTGTCTAGTCTGTGGCAAATTTGCCTTCTGCCTCGTCCCAATAACCTGCACCTGGACCATATCCATGCATACCCCTCCATTCCATGTACTTATCCAAAATTCTCTTAAATGTTGAAAGCCAAACTGCATCCACCACTTCTGCTAGCCAATTGTTCCATACTTGCACCACCCTCTGAACGAACAGGTTTCTCCTCAGGTTTCCCTTAAATATTTCACCTTTCACCCCTAACCCTTGACCTCCAGTTCTAGTTTCGCCGAACCTCAGTGGAAAAAAATCTGTTTGCATTTACCCTATCTATACCCCGATAACTTTGTATACCTCTATCAGCCCTCCCCCCACCCTCCTATGATCCAGGGAATAAAGTCCTATTAAACCTTTCCCTATAACTCGAGTCCTCAAGTCCCAGCAATATCCTTGTAAATTTTTTTTCAATCTTATTGATATCTTTCCTGTAGGTAGGTGACCATAGCTGCACACAATACTCTAAATTAGGCCTCCCTTATACAACTTCAATATAATATCCTAACTCCTGTACTCAATACTTTGATTTATGAAGAACAATGGCTAAATGCTTTCTTTATGACCCTTATCTACCTGTGACATCATTTTCAAGATATTGCCAGATCCCTCTCTTCTACCATATTCCTCGGTGATCTACCATTCACTGGTTTGTTCTCCCAAAGAGCAGCATCTCACATTTGTCTGCACTAAATTCTTTTCACTTTTCAGTCCGTTTTCCCAGCTGACTTCTTCTTCCTTCCTTGCCAGTCCTGATGAAGGGCCTTGGCCTGAAATATAGACTGTTTATTCATTTCTATAGATGCTTCCTATCCTGCTGAGTCCCTTCAGCTTTTTGTGTGTGTTGCTCTGGATTTCCATCATCTACAGAATCTCATGTGTTTGACATCGGCTATCCTCCGGTCCTCTGGCACCTCACTTGTGGCTAAGCACGTTTTAAATATACTTCTGCCAGGGCTCCTGCTATTTCTGAACTAGTCTCCCATACAATCCAAGGGGACACCTTGTCAGATCCTGGGGATTTATTGACCCTAATTTGCCTCAAGATGTTAAGAACCTTCTCTTCTGTAATCTGTATATACTTTATGACCTCACTTCTGTTTTGCCTCAGTTCTACATAGATTCTGTGTCCATCTTCCTAGTGAATACAGATTCAAAAAATCCATTTTAGATCTCCCTTATCTCTTTCGACTCCACACATATATGACCACGCTGATTCTCAAGTCAACCAATTTTTCCCCTTGTTATCTCTTTGTTCTTAAGCCCTTATGATTCTCTTTCATCTTCTTTTAGCCTTCTTGATTTCTTTTTTAATTGTTCTCCTGCATTTCTTATATTCTATAAGCACCTCATTGTTCTTTGATGCCTATACCTACTATACACCTCCTCCTTCTTCTTCTTCTTAGTCAGGTCCTTAATATTTCTTGAAAACCAAGGCTCCCTGAACCAAACAGCTTCTCCTTTTATTCCAACAGGAACATACAAACTCTGTACTCTCAAAATTTCACCTTCGCAGTCTTGCCATTTACAAATCATCCCTTTGTCAGACAACCTATCCCAATCCACACATGACAGATATTTTCTCATGCCATCAGAATTGTTCTTCCTTAATTTAAGATCTGAATCCAAGGCCCAGATTTATCCTTCTCCATAATTATCGTGAAACTAATGGGATTATGATCACTAGATCCAGAATGTTCCTCAGCACGTACTTCTGTTGCCTGCTCTGTGCTTGTTTCCTAATAGGAGATTGAGTATCACACTTTCTCCAGTTGGACCTCTATATATTGATTAAGGAAACTTTCTTGAACACATTTGACAAACACTATCACATCTAGTCTTTTTTAAAGTATGGGAGTCATATGTGAAAGTTAAAATCACCTACTATTATAACATAATTTTTCTTGCAACTGTCTGCTATCTCTCTGCTACCTTTCTCCTCTAAATCCCTCTGACTATTGGAGATAATTCCAGTAACATGGTCATCCCTTTGTTATTCCTCGATTCCACTCATCTCGTCTCCAGTCAGTCATGTCTGAGCACTGCTGTGACATTTTCTCTGATTAGAAACACCACCTCACCCCTTTAATAATCCCCCAATCATGTCTAAAACAACTGAAACCTGGAACTTTGAGCTGCCAGCCCTGTTCCTCCTGCACCAAGTCTCATTAATGTGGTAATTCCACGTGCAGATCCGTGCTCTAAGCTCATCCACAATACTCCTTGTACTGAGACAGTTGCAACTCACAACAGTATTCCCATCATGCTCAGCTTTCGTTCCCTGTCGTTCTCATCTTCTCCCACAACCACGTCACTAACTGCCCTGGCACTCTGGTTCCCATCCCCCTGCACTGAAAATAGAGGGAAAATAAAAAATGGGATTAACGTAGGATTGGTGTAACCATTGACTTGGTGAGCAGAAGGGTCTGTTTCAGTGTGATATTTATTATGACTGTAAACCAGCTGAAAATCAATGCAATTCATCAGATTTCCATTGATGACAATGGAACGGCAATAAGTTCAGCAGGGTCCTGACATGCTGGATTTTTAGCCTAACATGAACATTTCTTCTATGTCTGAGCGAGTACATCAAGGCATAGAAGAAATTATTCCCTAGAATATGGGCCTTTGAGGATCTGTTAGTAATCTGTTGTATATTACTACTAACATTGAGGCAAAATGTTTTCTGTCTGAGTTGAAATTCTCTGGAGCTCTCTTCCCCAAAGAGTCTTTCATTATTCTTAAATAAAGGAATATACTGTGGGTTTTTGATAACTAAGGGGTGAAATTGGTGAAGGCTTACCTGTGGATAGACAGGTATGAGAAGTTAAGGTTACAATCAGACCAGTCATAATTTTATTGAAAAGCAGAGCAAGCTTCAGGGACCAACTAGACTATTCCTACTCCTTACTTGTATTTTTTTTTTTGGATTTGTTCGGGTATATCTGATCATTCCCAATACCCCTCACTGACGGAGGAGACACAGTCCGCACAAAATTAGGATTAGGTGTGAGGGTTCATTACACTGAGTGGCCAGTAGAGGTGCTGTTGAGCACAAAATTTAATATCAAGACAAAATTGCAAAGTGGATTGAAAATCGACTTAAAAACAGGAATCATAGAACAGCAGAGCATGACTGGCAAAGTTAAAAAATGTTCTGCTAATACACACTGAGTTTCCTGCAGTGAATAGCTTGCTTCACTTTGTACAGAAATGTGAGGTATATGCAAGAGAGATCAAGATGTTAATTCTATTTCGATGAAAAGTTAATAAAGAATGCAAGTTTACAAAAACGAAACCTAATATAATTTCTGATGATAAATAAAGGATCAGTGTTCAGAATTCTGTATATATTTACCACATTTTTGATGGGTTTGCCGGGATATTTTCCAGTTTCATAAAGTACTCCAAGATTATGAATTGAATCGAGATTGCCCATTTCTTTTGCTTCTTCCCAATAAGCTGCAGCTTTCACAAAATCCTTTTCAAAGGTTTCGTAATACCATCCCAAACCATTAAGTGCTTCATGGGATCCCTGTTTTAAAAATAAATTAACTTAATACTTGAAGTTATAAAAGCTGTATTTTCTGATAGTTTCCATACGAATGGGTTTGGAACGCATTCCGTTACTGATCAAAGCACAGCTTCAACAGCTTAGATGAAAGTCCTTGCTTTTCCATGCCCACGAAGAAAATGAAATTAAACTAAATTAGCTAGTCCCGGGGCAATTTATCAGAATTAAAGATATAAACACGAGAAAGATATAATTGGTTTGCTTACTTTAACAGATCATGGAAACAGGCAGTATAAAATCAGTAAACAGCACGTAGCTGGAAAAGAGAAGTCTAAGGGAAGGTTTGATAAGAATCTCCAAGAACATAAAAAGGACCAGTTGCAAAGAAATAACAAGGAGACATAAATACTGTATAACACCCAAGAGAAATGGGATAAGGTTAGGAGGACCAGGTGTGCTGGAAAGAAGAATGGTCAGCGCGTAAGGGTGCATGCATACAGGTGAGGTGCAGTGGGGCAGACTCGCAGCAGACCTGTGTTGGGTGAGGAGTAATGCGCCTCAGTATGGTGCACATGGGTATGTTTCTCAGGAAATGTATAATCCATGCAGATATGCTATTGTGTTGGTAGATGTGGATAAAACAACCACATATGGAGGAAGATGATGTATTTATGAAAGAAAAATGAATTGGAATACAGGAATAGGCTGGAGAAACTTGTACGACATGTAAATGTCGGCAGAGACCAGGTGGACTTCTCTGTGCTTTTTACGCTGCCTCGTGTCATATACCAGAGAATGGTTTTCAATGCTTATGGTACAAGATCTGCAGGATGAACACTGGCAGGGCTTGACTACTGCTTAGTTCTCAACACTTTCAATATTAAACTCACATGAATAAACAGAAATGAAAACTAACCACTTGCACAGTTACTTTATATGAATATTTACCTTGGAGGCTGCTTCTTTCATAAATCTTAAACCCAACCTTGTATTCTTTTTCACACCTTGGCCCTAAAAAGAGTGTTAAAACATTGCAGAATTAATGTAAAGATATGTACTTCAGGATTAATCCATTATTCCACACTCCCTGCACACCATCACCCATTCTTTGATATAAATTATTGCACTGTCATCCCACCTCTTTCCAGTGAAGTGTTTCAAAGGTACAGTTATATAAAGAGGAACATTTTCAAATCAATTCCAGTTACTGAAGATTATCTATGAGTAAACAAGGAACCACAATTCTATTTCTGCTCTCCCCTCTCCATCAAGAAGTGGTAATTATGAATGGTTTATTTTGAAACATCAATCATTTTTAGTAATTTATAACCACGTTTATCTGAAAATAATGATAAAACATAATTGGCATGATACAAAAATTGAGATGGTAGTGAATTATTGCAATTAAAATGAGCAGTTCTTCCAAAAAATGGCTAAAATTCTGCAAGACTAAGATCTGAAACAGAATTGTGGAATACAATGAAAAGTTGTTTATTTAACACTCCGGGGATCATTTATGGTTATCCCTGGCATTTTCTGCTTATTACATTATTACATATGGATAAAAATTGCAAAGATAGAATTAGCAGAGTCCAAATATTCATGTTTTTGTGATCACTCTGCTGCAAAGGCACACATATTAATTATTTATATCTGACAACTTTTCCCCAATCCTTTGGGGAATATTTTTGAATGAGACTATCCTTATAAGCATCCTCTCAGGATTGAGGGGACTTGCTGAGTTCAGAGCTGACCAATGAGACCAATGTGGGAACCATCCACTTTCGCACAGCTGAGGCAGAGAGGGAGGGGTGTATGGGTGGTTTCTGAAAAGGTGACCTGTATGGACGAGTGCTCCCTCTCCACTTTGAGTAGTCACGTGCCAGTGATTCTGAGAATGAAGGGTTTTTAGAGGAAGATTTGATTACATCCTTGAATATTTTCTTTAGTCCATCCGAAAATCTCTTCTCTCGACAAGACTTGGAAAAAGAGTGCCTGTTTTGGGAGTCTGGTATTGGGCATGTCAATGGCATGGCCTGCCCAGTGAACAAACTGAGTACAACGGAGTACAAACTGGGCTTCAATACAGGGGATATTTGCCCAAGAGAGAACATTGTTGTTGGCTTGTTTATACTTCTTGTGAACTGATATGAAAATCAAGTGTCAAATAGGGACTATATTTACACCAATACATTAGCCTATCTAATCAGGCGGAGGTCTATGATGCTTAACTCTGATGTAAATAAAAGAGCAACTGAATCCAACGTACCTGAATAATTATATTCAGAAGTACGTACCACTTACCTTAATAAGAAAAAGTCCATACTCATACAATGATAATGGATTTTTTGACTCCATTGCATTTCTGGAATACCACTTTAACGCAGCTTGCACATCACGTGTTATACCCTGTTGACCCCAGTAAAGCATTCTTGCAAGTTTTTGCTGTAAAAGAACATTTTATTTGTGTTGATTGACTAAGTTAGATTGTATATTCAATTACTTTCCAATGTTTATTAAGTTATAGTTAATATTTCACCAATTCTTTTCAATGATTAAAAAGATGTTATTATTGTTGTTGGGCATCTTTAAAACTCAGATTTAATTCCTATACTTAATATGGTTTTAATATTTAATTCGGATTGAATATAGTTATTTGCAATACTTTGGAAAATATTCCACTATTACTGATAATTCCTCCTCCCTCATCTTCATCATCAATATCTTTATACAGTGACTTTAGAATACAAAAAAAAACGATAGTTTTGGTGGTGATTTACTAAGAAATGTACGAAATCTCAGACAAAGTTGGGTTTCTAAAGACATGAACTAGGTTTTAAGGAGGAAGTTCCATAGATAATTATATAGAAGTGAAAGATTTGCTTACTAGAAAGATGAATTACCATCAGCTATTGAATAAGGGAGAAATACAGAAGGAGGACGTGATCACCACGTCATTGGCTGAAGAGAACTTGGTCATATAATGCAGCCATTTATGATATTAGTTACACGTCAGAGAGATTTGGTCTTATATGTTATGTTGCCATGGCTACTGTTTAATGTAATCTCAATATAATGAACTACAATAAGATTCTGGACCGAGTGTTGTTTCCCAATGACTCGGGGAAATACAAAATGAGGTACTGATTTTTGGATTCACAGTTCTAACAGATGGAATTAGTGGTAGGGGGCAAATATTGGTAAGCGTATCCCCTACCAATGCATGGAACTGTTAATTCAGAGGAGAGGAAATGGACAGTTGAGATATTTACTTGTAAACTGGGAACAACAAGTAAATTAAATGTTATAACAATGAGCTTGCAAGATGCTGAGACCACAAGAAGGCCTGTGGAGTAGTGTTTTGGGAGAGATTGGGAAGGGGGAGGTAAATTATCTGATAGGCAGTATAAAGGAAACGGTGTGAAGAGTCAAATGATAAAAAAAAAATAAAAGAAATGAATTTGGGTCCAGATTAGTGAACACAAATGAATACTTGGTAAATTGTGGTTAGCTAAGGAGAAATACTTCCATTCTATTATTTACTCATGGCTCCAGATCTAATGACTTAATAATGAGAAATATTAATATCAGTTATTAATAAGTTATCTCACATTACCAATTAGTAGATCCAAAACTATTTTCTAAGTAACCTATATTATAAGTACAGTTAATAGGAAATAATCTCAAAATGTTCAGCAAACGCCTGGCTGCCAATACTCTGCAGTCTGCATTCATAAATTCTTAATGAATATAAATAGGATTCCTATGTTTTATGAAGGTCTTACCACAATAGTTTTAGTAAATCCTCACAACCATTCCTTTAACCAATTGTCTGATTATTTTTGCGGGACAAGGCATCATTTGCTATCGGCTGGGTTTATCTAAAGTAGAACTCCTTTATACTTCCTCCTCTTCCTCCCCACCCAAGGCCCATCCTTTCAACAGCAACCAGATTAATTAAAGTCTCACCAACATGTGCAACATATACCTGAGCAAATGCATCTCCACGCTCTGCCTGGTATTTGAGCCATATAAAGAGGTCATGGTTTTCTTTAGTTTGACGCTGCAAAACTGAATCATCCATTAACCTTATAGATTCAACAAAAGCCTGAAAAGTCAAAACATTATTGCAAAATTATTTGAAATAATCATGTTAAAGATATTGTAAAGATACAGGCCTAAAAATACAGTCATGTATTGAAGATGTATTTCAATATCTTTCAAGATCTAAAAGCCCTTGTTCCCAGAGGCGAATACTACTCTGGTCATTCCCAGATTGAACAGTGTTACCATTATCATGTCATTAAACTTGACTTCTGGGACAGTTGCACATGGTTTGAAACCTTTCGCTGCATAACATTCCTTTTGGACACTATCTGAGAAAGGAAATCATGTTGCTTTTACCACTGAGAAACGTCTGGAAAAGTCAGAAATTTACTATTTCTGTTCATGTTCCGAAAGGCAGGTTGGTTGGTCCTAAATGAGATCTCACTTGCATCTTGGGCTGCAGGTCATAAAGCATATTAAAACCTAGCGTTAACACTTACTGTTAAGACTTAAGACAGGAATACATGTGCTGGCCCATGGTTCCAGAGAGAAAAGGTGGCTATCAACCAGACACAAGCAGAATCATTGAGAGAAGCAGAAAAACACAGCACCAATTGCAGGTTGAAAACTACAATATGGAAATTCTAAAAGAAAATTGCATAGTGACTCCAACTAATCGATGAATAATCCTAGTACTAAGTATATATAGAGCAATGGGGGATAATTTTGCACACCAGCTGAACCATATGGGAAGAATGATCCTGATCTCAGGGGAAGAGGGGTGTGAAAGGGTGGCGGTCATTGCAAGTGCTGATAACATCGTCTGTGGCTAAAACTCTCCCAGTGGTTCAGGCTCATTATTTGAAATTAATTAATAGGGTAGTGTAGCATAGCGGTTAGGTTCCTAACTAGCAACCCAGAGGTCTGGACCATGAACTCAAAATCAATTATGACAGTTGAGATCGAAATATAAAGTTAGCATTACTGATGGGTGACCATGAAACTTTCAGGTTGTTGCAAAACCAAATGTAGTTCACTTGGGGCAATATGTTGCTTCACACAGAAACGTGGTGACTCGTAACTGCCTGTGAAAAAGCCTTTCAGTTGGAAGGCAAATAATGTCCCATGAACCATTAGGTTTGGAATTTAAATGAAGAGAGACTTTCCATGATTTATTGGAGATATGCATGGATGATAGAACTTCAATAACACAGGTTGCAATCACCAGTGAGATGAAACGTACAAGGAGATCCATTCACCTCTGGCTCTCAGTCTTTATATGGAGAGGACAGACAGGTGTCAGAAAGATTTTCAGAGGAAAGATTGTATATGACATGACCCGCCCAATGGATCCAACTGTTTTTGAGGGATGAAATGAAGGGAGACGCAATGGCAGGGATGAGATAGAAGCATAGAAAACCTACAGCACAATCCATATAATGCAAGAAAGAAAAAGTTGAGGCCCTCTGTTAATCGGGGTCGACCAAGGATGTTGCGCCCCAGGTGTTGATGTGATACGCAAGCCATGGCACTATGATATGTTGCCCATGCCACACAGCTGATGGAACGGCAGAGACCGATAGAGTTTGGTACCAGCAGTGTTGCAGAAGGTGCCAGTCAACATTGAACTCAACGGAGAACTGCCTTAGGGATTCCATCTCCGGATTTTTCCTCGGACTTTACTCCCGAAGCCCTCCCCATGAGTGGGTAAAGCTGCAAGGCAGCGGAGGTTTGAGATAAGAATTTTCCTCTGCTAGATGAGCTGCCAACCATGGCTGAAAACCCCCATCTGCCTGAAGCAACTGGTTTTAAAGTGCCAGTAACGCGCATTTGCCCCTTCTCCAGTCAGTAGAAATGGTTCCGCCAGGCTTAGAAGCTAAACCACATGTGAAGGCCAGGTGCTGAACTTGGTGGTCAGAGGCTATTTGAGATGCGTGCCATTGGGAGCATTTACTAGGTAGTGGGAGCTTGTCGCCACTACTACTCCAGGCTATAACAACCTTAATGAACCAAAAAAATAAAAGAGAATAAAGGTCCCAGCAAATATATACACTAATATACTGTTACGAAGGTGAAACAACTCTGAGGGGCCGAAGGGTACAAAGTCGCCCCCTCCTTTTTGAGAATCGCAAGATCACTATTATTTCGGGTCTGAGACCCAGGAAATGAGAGAGAGACACCCAGAATACACAAGGTTTGGAATGTGTCCTGACATCAGCGGAACGGAACCACTGATAACTGCCATTGTCTCTTGGAGACGGAATTGTGTATTGAGTACTGTACTATTCATTGAAAACCCTCAGGGGACAACCAGAGTGGGCTGGTTGAGGGATTGCATCATCCCAACCTGACTGACATCTGAGTAAGGATAAAAGAGGGGTCTGGGGGAACACCCCTTTAGACGCACCAGGAGAAACGCTAGAGATCCCGTTACAGCGTTTTATAGCGAAAGCCGGTGGGGGCTTATGTGCATCCTCCCTTGCCTGGGTGGCGGGCTCACCATGGAAGAACGGTTTAGCTAAAGGAGAGGCCACAATTGAACGGCCATAACAACGAGACACCTGACGGATCGAAATCATAAAGGAAGGTTGGAAAAACCCGTAGCGGTAAATGTTCCCATTTTCTCTCTCTCTCTCTCTCCAACAAAGTGCAACACAGCAACAACCAAAAGATGGCAGCTTGTGTGAACTGCAGTGAACTTTATATTTCCATCGGACAATACATTATCCCCTAGACAACGATAGAGCTTATTTCTTATTGATCATTACTATACCCGCACTTTTAGGTTTAGTATTGACGACGTATATTATCTGTATATTTGCATTGATATTATTTTTGTGTATTTTTACTAATAAATACTGTTAAAAATAGTATCATCAGACTTCAATGGACGTCTCTATCTTTGCTGGTAAGTTACCCAGTTACGGGGTTCGTAACAAAACCCAGAAACAGTAACAGATATTCTCATTATTTAGAAAATGCCATAAAATAACACTCACCTGTTCGCCATCAAATACATGGCGATCTTTAACAGTACGTTGGGCAATGTTTAAGTAGTAACCATATGATGCATCATAATCCCAGGAGTAACCATCAATCCCCTGATTATGCTTGTATCCAAGGTGCATTAATGCAAGTCTGTCATTTCCTTGTGCAGCTACCAGACTATACAGCATGCCCTGATGGAATATCAATGGGTTGTTACTTTAATTACCACATGCAACAATTATCTGTCACAATTGTACTCTTTATCAATGAAAGCCCAGTGTATTTATCGAGGAAGAAAAGAATGAGTGAACCTTTCACTAATGTTTGCCAGTCAAAATTCATCTACAAACCATCAGAGGCAACACGAGTGAATCTGCAGATGCTGGAAATAAATAAAAACACAAAATGCTGGCAGAACTCAGCAGGCCAGACAGCATCTATGGGAGGAGGTAGTGACGACGTTTCGGGCCGAAACCCTTCATCAGGAGTGAAGTAACATGGGATGGTCAAGGGGGGATAAGAAGTGGGGGGAGGGATGAAGTAGAGAGCTGGGAAGTGATAGGCTGGAAGGAAATGGGCTAGGGGGAAGGTGGAGAATTATGGGAAATAAAAGAGAAAGAAAGGTAGGGCTGGGGGGAGATTATAGTGAGGGGGGGAAAAGAGAGAGAAAGAGAACCAGACTAAAATTATAGATAGGGATGGGGTGGGGGGGCAGGGGTATCAACAGAGGTCTGTGAGTTGAATGTTCATGCCGGCAGGTAGGAGGCTACCTAGGCGGGAGAAAAGGTATTGCTTCATCGACCTGCGTGTGGCTTCATCTTGACGGTAGAAGAGGCCATGGACAGACATATCGGAGTGGGAGTGGTCTGTGGAATTGAAGTGATGGTAGAGGAGGCCATGGACAGACATATCGGACTTCAATTCCACAGACCACTGGTGGGGTGGGGTGGGATGACCTAGCAGAGGAAAGTCACAGCAGTCAGGTCTCTGCACAGTCTAGCTCTGTGGCTCAGAAGGGAAGAGGCGAGCTATAGTGATAGGGGATTTGTTGGTCAAGGGAGCAGAAAGGACGTTCTGTGGACAAGAACAAGATTCTCAAATGCTTTCTGCATGCTAGGGTCAGGAAATCTCAAATTGAGTCCCGTCATAGCAGCCATCATCGTAGCGACCATCGACGGACAGGACTGAGGCAGAGTGGGTCGGCTTTGGCTCAATCAGGCTTCGGTGAGAACAGGCAGAGGCGAGGTTTAAACGGGGCACAATTGCACAAGCGCGTGAAAGTTGGCCCGTGAGGCAGCGGGAGAATTTAAATAGCGAGCAGAGGCTGAGTACGAGCTTCACTCCAGGTGAGGTAAGGCCGGGTAAGTTTCTTTAATTAATCTAATTAGCTTAGGAGTAGGTAATGGAGGCAGCAGTTAGGGCAGTTGAGTGCTCCGTTTGCAGTATGTGGGAAGTCAGGGTGAGCACAGCTGTCCCTGATGACTACAGGTGCATCCAGCTGCAGCTCCTGACAAACGGTGTTAGGGAACTGGAGCTGGAGCTGGATGAACTTCGGATCATTCAGGAGGCAGAGGCAGAAATAAACAGGAGTTTCAGGGAGATGGTCACCCCTGGGAGTCAGGAGACAGGTAGTTGGGTGACTGTCAGGAGAGGGAAGGGGAATAGACAGGAAGAGCAGAGCACCCCTGTGGCCGTTCCCATCAATAATAAGTATACTGTTTTGGATACTGTTGGTGGGGACGACCTACCAGGGACAAGTTGCAGTGGTTGCATCTCTGGCACCGAGACTGGACCCTCAGCTCAGAAGGGAAGGAGGGAAAAGAGGAGAGCAGTAGTGATAGGGGATTCGATAGTTAGGGGGACAGATAGGAGGTTCCGTGGAAGAGATCGAGAATCCCGGATGGTCTGTCGCCTCCCTGGTGCCAGGGTCCGCGATATCTCGGATCGACCTCTCAGTATTCTCAAGAGGGAGGGTGAACAGCCGGATGTTGCGGTCCATGTAGGGACCAATGACATGGGTAGGAAGAGTGAGGAGGTCCTGAAGGGTGAGTTTAGGGAGCTAGGTGTCAAGTTAAAGGGCAGGACCTCCAGGATAGCAATCTCAGGATTGCTTCCAATGCCATGTGCTGGTGGGTTTAGAAATAGTAAGATAGTGCAGATCAACACGTCACTGAAGACATGGTACAGGAGGGAGGGCTTCAGATTTATAGATAATTGGGCAGTTTTCCGGGGAAGGTGGGGCCTGTTCCGGTGGGACGGTTTACATCTGAACTGGAGGAGGACAAATATTCTTGCAGGTAGGTTTGCTAGAGAGGCTGCAATGGATTTAATCTAGATACAAGGGGGAAGGGGAACCAGAGTGTAGGAACAGATGTATGGGAGAAGGAAGAAAAAGAAGACAGTAAAGTTCTTTACACTACACACACAAAATGCTGGTGGAACACAGCAGGCCAGGCAGCATCTATAAGGAGAAACACTGTCGACGTTTCGGGCCAAGACCCTTCATCAGGAGGGTTTGAATTTCTAGCATCTGCAGATTTCCTTGTGTTTGCTCGGTAAAGTTCTTTGTACTGTTAGAGATAAACAGAGAGGAAGAGGTGGAGAATTTCTTAAATGCATTTATTTTAAGGCTAGGAGCATTGTAAGAAAGGTGGATGAGCTTAGAGCATGGATTGATATCTGGAAATATGATGTTGTAGCTATTAGTGAAACATGGTTACAGGAGGGGTGTGATTGGCAACTAAATATTCCTGGATTTCGTTGCTTCAGGTGTGATAGAATCGGAGGGACAAGAGGGGGAGGTGTTACATTGCTTGTCAGAGAAAATATTACAGTGGTGCTCTGGCAGGATAGATTAGAGGGTTCGTCTAGGGAGACTATTTGGGTGGAATTGAGGAATGGGAAAGGTGTAGTAAAACATATAGGGGTGTATTATAGACCACCTAGTGGGGAGCAAGAACTGGAGGAGCAAATTTGCAAGGAGATAGTAGATATTTGTAGTAACCACAAGGTTGTGATTGTGGGAGATTTTAATTTTCCACACATAGACTGGGAAGCCCACATTGTAAAAGGGATGGATGGTTTGGTGTTTGTGAATTGTGTGCAGGATAGTTTTTTGCAGCAATACATAGAGGCACCAACTAGAGAAGGGGCAGTGTTGGATCTTCTGTTAGGGAATGAAATAGGTCAGGTGACGGAGGTATGTGTTGGGGAGCACTTCGGGTCCAGTGATCACAATGCCATTAGTTTCAATATAATTATGGAGAAGAATAGGACTGGACCCAGGGTTGAGATTTTTGATTGGAGAAAGGCTAACATTGAGGAAATGCGAAAGGATTTAGAAGGAGTGGATTGGGACAATTTGTTTTATGGGAAGGATGTAATAGAGAAATGGCGGTCATTTAAAGGTGAAATTTTGAGGGTACAGAATCATTATGTTCCTGTTAGGTTGAAAGGAAAGGTTAAAAGTTTGAGAAAGCCATGGTTTTCAAGGGATATTGGAAACTTGGTTAGGAAAAAGAGAGATATCTACAATAAAATATAGGCAGCATGGAGTAAATGAGGTGCTCGAGGAATATAAAGAATGTAAGAAGAATCTTAAGAAAGAAATTAGAAAAGCTAAAAGAAGATATGAGGTTGCTTTGGCAAGTAAGGTGAAAATAAATCCAAAGGGTTACTACAGTTATATTAATAGCAAAAGGATAGTGAGGGATAAAATTGGTTCCTTAGAGAATCAGAGTGGACAACTATGTGTGGAGCCAAAAGAGGTGGGGGAGATTTTGAACAATTTATTTTCTTCGGTATTCACTAAGGAGAAGGATATTGAATTGTGTAAGGTAAGGGAAACAAGTAGGGATGTTATGGAAACATTGACAATTAAAGAGGAGGGAGTACTGGCGCTTTTAAGGAATATAAAAGTGGATAAATCTCCGGGTCCTGACAGGATATTCCCTAGGATCTTGAGGGAGGTTAGTGTAGAAATAGCAGGGTCTCTGACAGAAATATTTCAAATGTCATTTGAAACGGGGATGGTGCCGGAGGATTGGCATATTGCTCATGTGGTTCCATTTTTTAAAAAGGATTCTAAGAGTAAACCTAGCAATTATAGGCCTATAAGTTTGACGTCAGTGGTGGGTAAATTAGTGGGAAGTATTCTTAGAGATGGTAAATATAATTATCTGGATAGACAGGGTCTGATTAGGAACAGTCAATATGGATTTGTACGTGGAAGGTCATGTTTGACAAATCTTATTGAATTTTTTGAAGAGGTTACGAGGAAAGTTGATGAGGGCAAAGCAGTGGATGTTCCTTATATGGACTTCAGTAAGGCCTTTGACAAGGTTCTGCAGGTTAGTTAGGAAAGTTCAATCATTAGGTATTAATATTAAAGTAGTAAAATGGATTCAACAGTGGCTGGATGGGAGATGCCAGAGAGTAGTGGTGGATAACTGCTTGTCAGGTTGGAGGCCAGTGACTAGTGGTGTGCCTCAGGGATCTGTACTGGGTCCAATGTTGTTTGTCATATACATTAATGATTTGGATGATGGGGTGGTAAATTGGATTAGTAAGTACGCACATGATACTAAGGTAGGGGGCATTGTGGATAATGAAGTAGGTTTTCAAAGCTTGCAGAGAGATTTAGGCCAGTTAGAAGAGTGGGCTGAATGATGGCAGATGGAGTTTAATGCTGATAAGTGTGAGGTGCTACATTTTGGTAGGAATAATCCAAATAGGACATACATGGTAAATGGTAGGGCATTGAAAAATGCAGTAGAACAGAGTGATCTAGGAATAATGGTGCATAGTTCCCTGAAGGTGGAATCTCATGTGGATAGGGTGGTGAAGAAAGCTTTTGGTATGTTGGCCTTTATAAATCAGAGCATTGAGTATAGGAGTTGGGATGTAATGTTAAAATTGTACAAGGCATTGGTAAGGCCGAATTTGGAGTATTGTGTACAGTTCTGTTCACCGAATTATAGGAAAGATGTCAACAAAATAGAGAGAGAGTACAGAGAAGATTTACTAGAATGTTACCTGGGTTTCAGCACCTAAGTTACAGGGAAAGATTGAACAAGTTAGGTCTTTATTCTTTGGAGCGTAGAAGGTTGAGGGGGGACTTGACATAGGTATTTAAAATTATGAGGGGGATAGATAGAGTTGACGTGGATAGGCTTTTTCCATTGAGAGTAGGGGAGATTCAAACAAGAGGACATGAGTTGAGAGCTAGGGGGCAAAAGTTTAAGGGTAACACGAGGGGCAATTTCTTTACTCAGAGAGTGGTAGCTGTGTGGAACGAACTTCCAGTAGAAGTGGTAGAAGCAGGTTCGGTATTGTCATTTATAGTAAAATTGGATAGGTATATGGACAGGAATGGAATAGAGGGTTATGGGCTGAGTGCGGGTCAGTGGGACTAGGTGAGAGTAAGCGTTCGGCATGGACTAGAAGGGCCGAGATGGCCTGTTTCCATGCTGTAATTGTTTTATGGTTATATGATTTTTAGTGGGAGAGGTGAGCAGCCAGAGGTCATGGTCCATGTTGTTACTCATGTCATGGTAGGAGGAGTGACAAGGTCCTACAAAGTGAGTTCAGGAAGTTAGATGCTAAGTTAAAGGACAGGACCTCCAGGATTGTGATGTCAGGTTTGCTACCCATGCCACAGTTATACAGCTTAACACGTGGCTGAGGAGGTGGTACAAGAGGGAGAGCGTCAGATTTTTGGATCACTACACTCCTTCCAGGGAAGATGGGACTCGTACAGAGGGGACAGTTTGCACCTGAACTGGAGGGCGACTAATATTCTAGTGGGAAGGTTTGTTGGTGCTATATGTTGGGGGAGAGGTGGTTTAAACAGGAGTTGCAGGGCATGGAAACCTGAGCACCAGAACAAATGGTGGAGTGGTTGTAAAGAAAGATGTTGTCAGGCCTGCATACCAAGTCAGGAATGAAAGGTTGATCATGGGAGAACTAATGTTCTGAACAGCATATATTTCAATGTAAGGAGTGTTGTAGGAAAGACAGATGAGCTTAGGACATGGATCAGTGTGTGGAATTTTGGCATTGTAGCCATTAATGAGACTTGGTTGCAGGAGGGGCAGGACTAGGAGCTCAGTGTTCTGGGGTTCCATTGTTTTAGATGTGATAGAGAGGGAGGGATTAAAGGAGGAGGAGTTACTGGTCAGGGAAAGTATCACAGCAGTGCTTAGTCAGGACAGACTGGACAGCTCGTCTAGAGATGCTTTATGGGTAGAACTGAGAAATAAGAAGGGTATGACCACATTAGTGGAGCTATATCATAGACCACCCAATATTCCATGATTTAGAAGAGCAAATTTGTAGAGATTGTAGACTGTTCCAGAAACACAATTTGTAGTTGATTTTAACTTTTCACATACTGAGTGGGACTCCCACACTGTAAAAGGGCTGGATGGGAAAGAGTTCCTCAAATGTCTTCAAGAAAGTTTCCTTCATCAGTGCATAGAATTCCCAACTAGAGAAAGTGTGATACTAGATCTCATATTAGGGAATGAGGTAGGGCAGGTGACAGAAGTTTGTGTTGGGAACACTTTTCATCTAGCGATTATTATACCATTAGTTTCAAGGTAATTATGGAAAAGGATACGTCTGGTCCTTGGGCTGAGATTCTAAATTGGATAAAGGCCCGAATTTGATGGCATCAGAAAGGATCTGGCAAATGTGGATTGGGATAGGTTGTTTTCTGGCAAAGATGTACTTGCTAAATTCGATTTTGAGAGTACAGAATTTTATATGTTCCTGTTAGAATAAAAGACAAGGAGAACAGGTTTAGGGAACTTTGGTTTTTGAGAGATATTAAGGCCCTGGTTAAGAAAAGAAGAGGGTGTATAGCAGGTAGGAACAAATGAGGTACCTGAGGAGCATATGAAATGCAAGAGGACACTTAAAAAGAAAATCAGGAGGGCTAAAATAAGACATGAGGTTGCTGTAGCAGACAAGGTGAGGGAGAACCCCAAGGAGTTCTACAGATATATTAAGAGTGAAAAGATAGCAGGGACCAAATTGGTCTCAGAAAGATCAGAGAGATAATCTACTTGTGGATCCAAAAGAGCTGGGGAAGATCTGAAATGGATATTTTGTATCTGTATTTACTTGGGAAATGGTCTTTTGAAATGAGGCAAAGCAGCAGCAAGGTCATGGACCCTATACAGATTACAGAAGAGGAGGTGTTTGCTGCCTAAGATCTCCAGGGTCTGACAAAGTGTTCCCTGGACTCTGTGGGAGGGCAGTGCAGAAATTTCTGGGGCCCTGGCATAGATATTTAATAAAACATCTCAGTCACAGGTGAGGTGGCAGAGGATTGGAGGATAGCTAATGCAATTCTGTTGTTTAAGAAAGACTCTAAGTAGTGGAAATGTTATTGAAAGGTATTGTAAGGGACTGAATATAAAGTATTCGAATAGACAGGGACTGATTAGGGACAGTCAATGTGGCTTGTGAATGGCAGGTCATGTCTAACCAATCTTATAGTGTTTTTAGAAGAAGCTACCAGGCAAGGTAGTGGATACTTTCTGCATGGACGTTAGCAAGGCCCTTGACAAGGTCCTGCATGGGAAGTTGGTGAAGAAGGTTCAGTCGCTTAGCATTCAAGATGAGGGAGTAAGTTGGATTAGAGATTGACTTTGTCAGAGAAGCCAGGGAGTGGTAGTAGATGGTTGCTACTCTGACTGGAGGCCTATGACTATTGGTGCGCTACAGGAATCAGTGCTGGGTCCATTGTTACCAACAATCTGGACGATAATGTGGAGAACTGGATCAGCAAATTTGCAGATGACACCAAGATTGCAGTGGACAGTGAGGAAGACTACCTGGACCAGCTGGAAAAATGGCAGATGGAATTTAATTCAGACAAGTATGAGATGTTGCACTTTGGGAGGACCAACCAGGGTAAGTCTTGCATGGTAAGCAGTAGGGCACTGAGGAGTGTGGTTGGACAGAGGGATCTGGGAATACAGGTCCATAATTTATTGAAATTATGTCTTCATTGTGAAGGTATATTGGGTCATAAAGAAAGCATTTTGGCACACTGGCCTTCAAAAATTAATGTATTGAGTACAGGAGTTGTTATGTTGAAGTTGTATTAGATGTTAGTGAGGCCTGATTTAGAGCACTCTGTCCAGGTTAGGTCACCTACCTACAGGAAAAATGTGAATAAGTTTGAAAGGGTGCAGAGAAAAATTACAAGGATGTTGCCGGGACTTGGATAAATTGTATCGGTTAGAACTCTATTCCCTAGAACGTAGAAGATTGAGAGGAGGTTTGATAGAGGTATACAAAATTATGAGGAGTATAGATAGGGTAAATGCAAGCAAGTTTTTTCCACTGAGGTTGGGTGAGACCTCAACTAGAGGTCATAGGTTAAGGATGAAAAGTAGAACATGAGGGGGAACTTTACTCAGAGAGTAATGAGAGTGTGGTACGAGGTGTCAACACAAGCAATGGTTGCGGGTTTGGTTTCGACATTTAAGATAAATTCAGATAGGCACATGGACGGGGGGTTAGTTTAAAGGGTATGGTCTGGGTGCAGGTTGTTGGGACTAGACATACTAATGGTTCAACACAGACAAACGGGCAGAAGGGCCTGTTTCTGTGCTGTAGTCTTCGATGACTCTAACATCCAGAAATCCCACGGTTCTATTTCCCCACATGAGATTCATAACTGTTACCACTTCCTTCCCATGCCAAATCAACGTCAGGGTTATTGGCGAATCAATACCTAATTCATGGAACAGGCAGCTGGCAAAAAGTAAAGTCAAATTGTATCAATTCTTCTAAATGCAAGTTAGAAGAGTTATTTTGGGATATACTGTGGTATTAGTAACTTGAGCATGATAAATGATATATGCTCGAGAAGAACAGATGACTTTCAACCATTGAAGTTTTCCTCATTCAGGTCTGTGTGTTTTGTAGACTAAAGGCAAGCAATTGATTGTAATGGTTAGTCAGCAACTTCATCATCTTTCTATCAAAGACTAAAACCCATTTGATTCATGTTCTATCATTGGATGGTAGAAGAAGAATCAGATGGACTTCAGTCTTTGTTTCATCCACCAATCTCTTTTCTTTGCTGGAGTACAGACCTGATTAAATCAAATCAATCCCACCTTAACTTTACAAACATCAAGGAACATTTGTTCTGTCCATTGCCATCAAATATTTCTTAGATAATCTTGATCCTTTGTTGAAGATGTCTAAAACTTGCTCAAAACTATGCTCTCATAGTTGCCTAGTTATAGTAAATGTAGAACTGAAGGAAAATAAGCCTATCATGGATATAAAATCGAAGTATATGAAAGGTCTGTTCACCTCAATAACCTGCCAAATTGTGTTACCTTTGACAGTTGTACTTCCACACCCAGACCTGTCTCAAAAATGACTCCCAGCAAGTAGGCTGCTTTATAATAACCACAGCAGCTGGCTACGGTTAATGAAGGGATCAGGTCGCCAACGTGCTTGAAACCAATTGCACCAACAAGTTTCTTCATTGTATTCCAAAAAAGTTTCTCGCCAACTTTAAGCAGCATGGAATGTAAATTTGGTAAATGAGTGAAATCTAGGCATAAAAACACAATAATAATTATTAAACTGTTAGATAAAAGCAAATAAAATGAAATACACTTTCTGCAATAATGTACCTCTTACCTTGCTTACCCGTAAACTAATCAGAAATCCTTAAATGACTTATTTTATAGCTCTGCCAATAGAATATCATTTTGAAATGTTAATCCTTTCTCTCACCACAGACATTGCTTGACCTGCCATCTAAAACCAGCATTATTCATTCCCAGGATGATTCTCATGAACCTCCTCTGAACCCTTTTTTTAAGAAAGAGGCCCAAAACTGCTCAATACACTTTCCAAGTGTGGTCTGACCAATGCTTTATAAAGCCTCAGCTCTTCCTTTTAAAATAATCTCTGAATTGTAACATTCTATTTTAACTTGAAAGAGAATGTCCACTGAAATCTGCCAGTGATTCATTTTGTAGTCAGTTGATGATCCCAAATCCAGCATCTTTTTGATAACACTTAATTGATAAATGTGACCTATCAGCAAAGTGAACACTGGAATGTGGCAGCCTTCTGCCCACAATTTGTAACATAACTGCATGCCATTAATTCAGCCACTTCTATTTGTAGGTCAAGGCTAAGGAACAGACATACTTTCAGAGGATATAAGAGAGGGAGGGTAATCATTCAACATCACCACAGATAGCATCAATATACTCAGTGGAAGTTGAGTCGCTGAATAAATGATGTGTTCCAGATGTTGTCTCATAAAGACAAGATGTTATGTGGTCACTATATTTTTCCACACAAGGAAGGCAGAAGTTGGCTCGGTTCACAAACGTCTTATCACACTTGTGAGCTATAGAACAACAGTGACCCAACTCCTGGCAACTCCTGTGCACTTGAATCAAAGCTGAAGCAGATGGGTGTGGTAGGGGTAGGAGCAGAAGTGGACAAGGAGGACAACAGAACATAAAGTAAAACAAAAGTAGCAACACCAGTTAAAATGATCGGATATATTTTATATTTTGTGCTATTCAAAGTATTTGAGGTTACCTTGAAATGACTCTGAATCCATTGTTTGAAGTAGATCAAATAATGCTGCATTGTGTTTATCCATCCTTTGCCCCCAAGGCCACACTGGGCACTTATTGTCATCATTATTTATTGGCCCATATTGATTCAGTAACCATAAGTAGTAATTACTGTTTCCTCCTGTAAAAAAAGAGGATTATAATTATTGACCATTGTTGCTAAGGTACAAAAAATATACTCTAATTTACATACGCAAACATGAGGAAATCTGCAGATGCTGGAAATTCAAGCAACACACACAAAAAATGCTGGTGGAACGCAGCAGGCCAGGCAGCATCTAGTACTGCCTGTTCTCTACACAGTAGTGTGATTATGTGTTGTCTACATGGTAGTGTGAACATTGCATACACTTGGTAGTATGAACAGTGTACGTTGTATGCCCTTGGCAGTGTGAAAGCTGTGAGTTCTCTATATTCACAGTACATACTAGAAAGTGTGAGCTCTGACTGTGTTATACATTTTTAGTGTGTATAAATTGTGTTCTCTGTACTTAATAGTGTGATTCCCTTCCATTCTCGATAAACTCACTGTGCATTCTTTATACTCAGTGATGTGAGCATCATGTGTTGCAATTAGTTAAAGGGCCTGGGGTTGCCCCAGGAATACCCACAAGGATATTGATATCCTTCTGGTTGAAAATTATTAGCTAGTTCCCAGCAATAGATACCCTCTTGGTTAAAACTTATTAGCTACAGTAGTTTCCAAAAATAGATTTTTTTCTGTGTCTCATCAGGGTCTCGGCCCGAAACGTCAACTGTACTTCCTGTAGATGCTGCCTGGCCTGCTGCATTCCACCAGCATTTTGTGTGTGTTGCTCTAATTTGCATTATGGCTGTTTCTGATAAATGTCTGACTTAGAAATTCTATCAAATATTATACTATTATTGGAAAATTGTATGTTGTACTCAATGTACAAATTTCAAATGCTGCGATATTGTCTTTGGACCCTCTGTGCATAAACAGTGTAACCAGTCCTATGTAATGACACTGTTACATTTTTAAACTGGTTGCGAATATAAGTAGATTAGGGAATCTTTTACAAGCAGTTTGTTTCATTATCATGAAAGTGCATAATACAGTTATTAAACTAAGGTGGCACACAATCCAAACAAATGTAATTCTTATAGATCAGACTGGACAAACAATCAGCAGCAATGGATTGATCCATCACCCCTGACTTCTGTATCTCACTGCCAGGCCTCTATTTGGAAAGATCCTCTACCGTTCAGAAAAGACACAGTCTTAGACTGCAGTATTCCCACGTTCAAGAACTTCTGTTCTGAATTTAACATCATGTCAGCTTTGGTGAAAGTTAGGAGAGCTGTTTGTCTGGATCCCAGCTGTAAGAATCTATTGAATGTAAGATCTTACATTCCCAGTGTGTAAGACTACAGATTAAAACTGTAGAAATTTAATCTACAGTTAAAACTACTGTAGCTATAAGTTTTAACCAAGAGGATAACTATTACTGGGAACTAGCTAATAATTTTCAACCAGAAGGATATCAATATCCTTGTGGGTATTCCTGGGGCAACCCCAGGCCCTTTAACTGATTGCAACACATGATGCTCACACCACTGAGTATAAAGGATGCACAGTGAGTTTATAGAGAATGGAAGGGAATCACACTATTAAGTACAGAGAACACAATTTATACACACTGAAAATGTATAAAACATTCAGAGCTCACACTTCCTAGTATGTACTGTGAATATAGAGAACTCACAGCTTTCACGCTGCCAAGGGCATACAACGTACACTGTTCATACTACCAAGTGTATACAGTGTTAACACTACCACGTAGACAACACATAATATCACAGTACTGTGTAGAGAATAGGCAGTACTCACAATAGTGAGTGCAGAGAAGGCACAGTGCTAATGCTACTGCGTGTCCAGAACACATGTGCCTAGTTGATAAGTGTAGAACACCTAGTGAGCGATCTGCTGAGTTCAGCAACCTCATCTGTGTCAGCTCCATGTTTCATCTGAAATCAGCAATGAGCTCCTTTTTAAAACTGTATCCTCCAGTTTAATTTCTGTGTCCCCCAAACTGAGCCAAGTGAGCTCTGTGGACTTGTCAGCATGACTGTTGTGCATTCTTTACAGGGAGTAGCACAAGGTCATGCATCCTTTGACTGAGGCAGTGTGAATGCTGCCTGGTCTTTCGAAGCACAATTGCTTTCAGTTTGCCTTGTCTGAGCACTTTCTCAGCCTTCACAAATTCTAGACATAACTATGTATTAAAAAACTCTGATTTTATCATATTGGAGGCAGGATCGAAGTATACAAAACAAAACAGAACTAAACAAAAAGTTGGATGTGTTATGTCCCCCAAGGAATTTATCAAACATCTATTAAAACTCTCCTCTGTTAGCATATCAGTGCAACCAACAATTAATCACCCAAAGCTTGGCAGTCAAAATTAAAAATGGAAACTAATACTGTTTGATAATGTTAGTCCATTAAATTGACAGAAACTTCAAGATTAGTGGTAGAATTGCTGACTGGCAACCTGGGTTCAATCCTGACTTCAGGAGCTTTTTGAGTGGAGCATGTTCTTCCATGACCACTTTGGTCTTCTCCAGCTACTCCAGTTTCCTCTCACCTCCTAAAGACATGAGAGTTGATAGGTTAACAGACTGCTGTGTTTTGCTTGATGGTCAACAGGACACGCGGTTGAAGGGCCTACTTCTAACCTGTATTCCTCTACAACTCTATCATATCTTCCTTCCATATGTGCATGGTTTAACAAAATCCCACCCCTTTCTCAGAGCTCAGTGATTTGTTTTTCCAGTCAAGCTTTTCTCCCCAATTCTTCTACCAAAGACAATAGTTTCTCTCAATCTAAATACATCACGGATTTCATTACTTCATAAGATCCCCTTTTAACATTTTCTCTTCTGGCTTCTCAATGCTACCCCCATAACTAAATACCCCTCATCCCTAGAATAATTTAAGTAAATTTTCTCTGCACCCTCTCCAGAGTCTTCACATTTTTTCCAAATACGGCACCTAGAATTGGACAGTGTACTCCAGATGTGGGTGAACCAGCATTTGATAGATGTTCATTGTCACTTCCAAGTTCTGACACTGTACTCCTCTGCTTATAAAACCAAGGATCCTGTACGACATTTAACTACTTTTTCAATCTGCCCTGTCACTTTCAATGCTTTGTGTATATAAACATAAAGACATCTCTGTCCTTAAACCCAATTTACAAGTTTGTCCTCCAGTTTAAATTACTTTCTTCAGTTCTTCTTTCAGGAATGTAACATTTTATGTTTCTCTGGGATAAATTTCATTTGCCAGGCGTTTGCCCACTTGACCAGCCTCTCTATATCTTCCTGGATATGTTATTAACCTCTTCCCAGTGCATTAATGTACAAATTATACTCTCTGCAATTTTTCAAAATGTGTCTTGCACACTCATTTCCAAGCCAAGTCCAAGTAGTTAATGCATATTCTGAAAACTAAGGGTGCCCATATCATTCCCTGCGAAACACTACTCTACTCACCCCTTCAGTCTGAGGAACACGTCTCCTCACCATTCTCTGTTGTATAGCTGGTTTTCCACCCATTTCTCACAATATCCAAGGAGACCAGTTATCCAATCAAGTCCATGCAACTACTCAGAACAAACCCCACAGTCCCATTTCTCCCTCCTTTTCCCAGTTATCTATTTCATCCCATAGGACCATCAGGTCCACTGATTCTCCCAGTATTCACCTATGATAGGAGCAACCAGCATATCTTTGGGATGTGAGAGGAAACAAGAGTACCTGGAGGAAAGATGCTTAGTCCTGGAATGAAAGTGCAAACTCCTGAAAAAGAGCAGCTAAGTTCAGGGCCAAATCACACCACCTTATTCTTCAGTTTTAAATCTTAAACTTCAACATGAAGCTTACGTCTTAATGATAAGCCTATAATGCAGTATTTTATCAAGTGTCTTCCCCTAAACCTTAACTATCATTTCGCAAACTCTTAGTTCCTAAAAAAGTATAATTTTATACATATGCTCTGTAACTTCCTTAAGTATGCATTTCAAAAAAATAATAATTTTTAATATTTAAAATGCTTATACAGCTTTTAGTTTTCACCTTAATCTTTTTGAGTTCTATTAATATCAGAATCAGAATCATGCCTATTATCACTGAAATACCATATGTTGTAAAACTTGTTGTTTTGTGGCAGCAGTATAGCGCAATGCATAAAATATACTATAATTTCCATGAAGGAATATTGTATATATTTTTTTTAATTAAGTAGTGCAAAAAGAGAGCAAAATAATGTACATGGGTTTATTGTACGTTCAGAAATCTGATGTCGGAGTGGAAGAAGCTGTTCCGAAAATGTTGAGAGTGTGTGTCTTCTGGCTTGAGGATAAAGTAATATAAAAGTTGTACTTTTTGTTGCTGATTTGCTGCAAGTGACAATTATTTAATGCATGCATTGCTCAGCTAGTCTAATGACATTGTACTTATTAGACTCTAGGGTTCCCTTTGAAATTATGTCAGAAAACAACGAAA
The DNA here is from genome assembly GCF_048418815.1 of Hemitrygon akajei. Taxonomy (NCBI): domain Eukaryota; kingdom Metazoa; phylum Chordata; class Chondrichthyes; order Myliobatiformes; family Dasyatidae; genus Hemitrygon; species Hemitrygon akajei. Next base: position 74,614,275 of record NC_133136.1, on the reverse strand, counting down.
ATCAGAAGACAGGACATGCATCCCACAAATTCAGCATATCTTTGTGGGATTTTTTCCTCATGGTCAGTAGTGGCTTCAGTTGTTTTGTTGCTGACAGGAAATCCAGGCCACATGTGTTCAAATCCATTTGACAAGACTGTTAAAGCTGTGGATTCCCTAAACAGGACAATTTTGGATACCATTGGAGATATCTATGGAAATCCAAAATGCAACATCAACTTAATATAGTGTTCATTGTTTAGTTGCTAAATTAATATTTTACCTCAGATAATTATGCATTATATAACTTTACAATAGAGGGAATATTTGATGTACTGAGTCTATGCTGACACTCAGGGAAATCTCATTCCTCCACTTGAGAAATCCAGAGACCAAGGGGAAACACGCACAGTAAAAGGCGGAACATGCAAATTCCACACGGACTGCGCCTATGGTCAGGGTCAAACCCAGGTCTCTGGAGCTGCGGGGAAGCATCACTATGTGCCAAATTGAGCTGCTGCAGGAACCAGCATCAGCGGAAGGAAATGAACAGTTGAACATGTCAGGTTGAGACCGTTCATCTGGATTGAGATCATCAGCATTTTGGCTTGAGTCCCTTCATCTGAACTGTGACAGTCAATGTTTCAGGTCAAGGCTTTCATCAGCTGTGTAGCTCCAGCGTCTGTAGTTCCTGGTCTCTCTACACTACATGCCACACCACTCTGCTTAATTAACTCCCTATTTAAAATCATTAAACTAAATTTTATGTTATAATGCAAACAAAAAATGTTCAGTTTAATTTGTGAACAGTAATTGTGGTGCACCTGCAGCGTAAGCTTTCCACTTTTCTAGCAAGCTTGTTTTCCCGAGTCAAGAACGTGGAAGTTTTTCATTTACCAGGTCCAGTTGGGGAATTCTTAGAATCATTGATGCCTATTTCTCTTTTGACAGTAACAAAAGCACCACCACTAAAGCAGCACCCCCAAGAAAGGATTATTTTGAAAGTATTTGCTATTTGCATCTGGTTCAGAAAAATTTGAATACCTTACCTCCTTACCTTTATAAGTTTCTACTTGGGAAATATCTGGATGGCATTGTCTTAAAAATACCACAAATCAGAAGATTAAGAACATTACATTTTATGATGGATATTAACTCTCCAGGGCCCGGGGGTGGGGGTGGGGGGGTCGATGGTTTGCCAAGCTCAGCTTTCTAACACAGCAGCTGACACTTATGGAGGTGAAAAAGATGTTTTTGAGTAAGTTAAATTTCCAACCAATATTCTTTGTTCAGCTTCTTGTTGTAAAGGGGAGCAATTCTTCAGTTCTTAATGCAAGTTACAAGCAATAATTAGTCTGAAGTTAAAGGGACGGCTTTGCAAACAGCATTGCCTTTTGAGCACAGACTAAACTTAAATGTGTATCAGTAAAAATAAATGAACTGCGTTTAAGCTGCTTCACTAGCTGGAAGTGTCTCCTCTTTGTTAGGGAGAAATAGTGAGTATTGACAGCTAAACTTCCCATGGAGGATAAACAGAGAAGAGTAGGTGACTACTATACAACATTCCCTTAGTGAGGGTACCTGTAGCTAGGTATCTATATTGGGCTTAAAATCTTTGTTTGAGTTAGGACCTTCATGGATACCATCATCATTTTTTATGTATTTTCTGTGTATGATATGCAGTGATAATTGGTACTTTGCAAACCAATATGTAAGTGATTAAACCATTACCTTTTCACCTCAGCTTTTAATTTGCTCATCATTTTTCTGCATTCAGATTCAATAACTACAATAATGACATACAGTACAGTACTTCTGTTGTGTGCACATATCAAGCAGTCTTATTTCACTTGCTTGCACGTTTCATCCATTTTAGTTTACTTACTCTTCTGCTCAATTTTCTTGTGTAATCCAAATGACTTGAAATAGTTGATGATGAATGCATTGAAATGCTTGCATTTTTGATAGTACTGATCAATATGTTTGTCGAGATCGTGAGCAATTTCAAGAGGATTTGAAATCTGCAATTATGAGACAGAAATTGTTAGGTATGCTATGGTGCAAAATTGCTTTGTCTAAGTGATTCCATGCAAATATGGTTTCTTGAAAAGATAGTATAATTTTGTTAAGTGGTAAAGGTGGAGGGATCGAAGAATGAGGGAAAATTTCTTCCTGATACACTTTGTAAGAATATCAAGACTTTGTTGAAATTATAAAAGTGTTCCTTCTGAATTTAGTCATGTCCTCAATCAGGTAAAGTACCTTGTCTGAACACCTTTGGCCTTAGTTGTTTCAATATCCTAATGCCTTCCGGATATTTATTCCATCAGTTTAATCTCCCCACTCCTTAATACAATGAGACATTTTCCCTTCATCTAGGTGTCCACTATTCCTGTAATTTTCCACACATAACAGTCTCTAGAGTTTACAGAGAATGATTTGAAAAACAAACTACAAAAAAAATCAGTGAGTAGCAGTTTTATGAGCGAAAATGACTTGTTAATGAGAGAGGTCAGAGGAGAAGGGTCAGATTAGTTCAAACTTTCAGAAAGGCAACAGTAACTCAAATAACCACGTGTTACAACAGTGGCGGGCAGACTGACATGTGCAAACATTGAAATATATATGTACTTAATTGCATTTGGATTTTAGATTCAGGAGCCTATATCTCAATGCATTTATCCATACATAAAGTATATTAACTGTTAAATTTGGACAGGTATACTATCAAAATGAAGGCCAGTTTCAGAGCATTTGAACAATGCAACTGAAATTGTTTGATAACTTCAGTGAGTTTAGTTGTAAGTCTGTCCAACATCTAACGATTCATCCCAGAATTAAGTGATAGTGAAAGAGTTATTTTACAGTGAAGATAATTAAAAGAACACAATTCTTGTCAGCCTCTGCATGTACACAGAACCCGTCCTTTACCTCTCTTCCTTTTCGACTTACGACCCGGTAAAATTTCACAGGACCAAGAAATCCCTGAAAACTCCGTACATTGTTGCTGCCTCCAAGTATAAAGTATCCAGCTGAAACGTTGTAATGAACATCTCCAGGAAAGCTGGGAAAGGATAACATTTAAAGGCTAATGACGCTTGCGTCATTCCATATACAAAGGAATTAAAATATTCCTGAAATTGACACTCTGTTACATACATAGAAACTATTAAACACACTTAGTTAATTACTATTTACATGTATTTACAATGGAGATGAATTGCTAATCATGTTTTCTCTCCTTTGTCATAGAATTTATAAGTTAAAGAAAAGGACTCAGTTGGTTTATCTCAGTCATGCAACTAATTAAAATAATCAACCACATTAATTAAACAATTAATGAGGTGAGAAGTACATTGGCAAGCATGAGGCAAGGGAAGTACTGGGACCATAAGTCCACAATCACCATCTTCATACACTCGCCTCATCATGTTCAGAACTATTGAACCCTGACTTCATTAGCAATTGCTCATGAATATTGGCAATGTAATGCGTATGTATTTTAACAAGCTGCTCAATAACTTGAAAACAGCTTTTTGATGCCATTTCAACATTTTCAATACTTCTAGCTTCTAACAATAAGATGACCATGAATGGAAGTTGCATGGCCAGGTTTTGCTTCAAATCCTACACCACTCTGATTTGGACAGGTTCGTTGTCACAAGGTCAAATATCACTGAAACCCCATCAAACACTACTGTGGTAATGTCACCAGTAGAAGGACTGCAGCAATGTAAACAGCAAATTACGTGTCTGTATGGAAACTCTCAAAGTTCCGATTCAAAATGAGGTAATTACCAAAGAACTGATAATATATAGGTTCCAGGTACACAACATGTTGATACACATCTTTGCATTGCTTATGTTATCATATAGAAACATAGAAACAATACAGCACAATACAGGGCCTTTGGCCCACAAAGCTTAGAACTACCGAGGCTTTACCCATAGCCCTCTATTTTTCTAAGCTCCATGTAACCATCCACGAGTCTCTTAAAAGACCCTATCGTTTCCGCCTCCACCACTGCTGGCAGCCCATTCCATGCACTCAGCACTCTCTGAGTAAAAAATTTACCCCTGACATCTCCTCTGTACCTACTTCCAAGCACCTTAAAAGTATGCCCTCTCATGCTAGCCATTTCAGCCCTGGGAAAAAGCCTCTGACTATCCACATGATCAATGGCTCTCATAATCTTATATACCTCTATCAGGTCACCTCTCATCCTCCAGTTCTCCAAGGAGAAAAGGCTGAGTTCACTCAACCTATTTTCATAAGGCATTCTCCCCAATCCAGGCAACATCCTTGTAAATCTCCTCTGCACCCTTTCTATGGATTCCACATCCTTCCTGTAGTGAGGTGACCAGAACTGTTAGTACTCTAAGTGGGGTCTGACCAGGGTCCTATATAGCTGCAACATTACCTCTCAGCTCTTAAACTAAATCCCACGATTGATGAAGGCCAATGCACCGTATGCCTTCTTAACCACAGAGTCAACCTACGTAGCAGCTTTGAGTGTCCTATGGACTCAGACCCTAAGATCCCTCTGATCCTCCGCACTGCCAAGTGTCCTACCATTAATGCTATATTCTGCCATCATATTTGACCTACCAAAATGAAGCACCTATTATGATAAATAAATATCATAAGATAACAATTCTCAAAATGAATCTCAAGGTAGCATATGTACTTTGATAATGAATTTTACTTTGACTCCAACTTTGACTTTGATTAGGAAATTAAATATTATTAGGTAATTAAATATTACAATAAATATGTTTAAATTACATTAAATTAAGTTATATATTTAAATTAACTTACACATAAAATGCCTCTTTTTTGGCTTGTAGTTTTGCTCCATAGCTGGCTGTCAAAGTCATCTACAAAAGATGTTGAACAAGCAGAAGTCCAATTACAAAGTTGTGGGTTGCTAAGTTGGTAATTGATTACAATAGTATTATCAGCTGTTTTATTCAGATGAAATGTTATTTGCTGTAGTTGAAAAAATAGCAAAGATATTTTTCATCTGAAGGATAAAAACTATGTTTAAAGAACAGCAGGAATCATTTAATTAAAAAAAAAATTAATTACATGTTTGCCTTGTATGGTGAAATCCAATCGACACCATCGCCTCAAAGCTAATCTGAAGTTTGATAGTCCTGCAATGTATTTTCCAGAGGACAATATCACCTGAAAGTGAATATTACCTAGAGAAAATTATAAAAGCACAGTTATTAACAATTAAGACCATAAGGGTCTTAAGACATAGGAGCAGAATTAGGCCATTTGGTCCATTGAGTCTGCTTCACCATTCAATCATGGCTGATCCTTTTTTCCTCTCCTCAGCCCCACTCCCTGTAACTTTTGATGGCATGTCCAATCAAGAACCTATCAAGCTTTGCCTTAAATATACCCAACGACCAGACCTCCACAGCTGCTTGTGGTAACAAATTCCACAAGTTCACCACCCTTTGGCTAAAGAAATTTCTCCGCACCTCTGTTTTAAATGGATGCCCCTCTATCCTGAGGCTGTGCCCGCTTGTCCTAGACTCCCCCACCAAGGGAAACATCCTTTCCACATCTACTCTGTCTAGGCCTTTCAACATTCAAAAGGTTTCAATGGGATCCCCCTCCATACTTCTAAATTCCAGTGAATACAGACCCAGAGCGATCAAACATTCCTCGTATGATGATCCTTTCATTCCCAGAATCATCCTTGTAAACCTCCTCTGAACCCTCTTCAATGCCAGTACATCTTTTCTTAGATGAGGAGACCAAAACTGTTCACAATACTCAAGATGAGGCTTCACCAGTGCCTTATAAAGCCTCAGCATCACATTGCTGCTCCTGTATTCTAGACCTCTTGAAATGAATGCTAACATCACATTTGCCTTCCTTACCACTGACTCTACCTGTAAGTTAACCTTTAGCATGTTCTGCACAAGGACTCACAAGTCCCTTCTTATCTCAAATTTTTGGACTTTCTCCCCATTTAGAAAATAGTTTGCATATTTTTTCTACTACCAAAGTGCACGATCATGCATTTTCCAACATTATATTTCATTTGCCACTGTCTTGCCTATTCTCCTAATCTGTCTAAATCCTTCTGCAGCCTACATGTTTAGGTTGAGCTTAAACATTATGTAGATTGTGGTGTACTGACCTTCTCTGGTCTTATGACATCACCTAACTTACTCAGATCAGGAGTCTACTCATTGTGAGTGAAATTACCTGATAAAGGAAAAGTATTTTGGCCTGAAATGTTGACTGAACTTTTTTCCATAGATGCTGTCTGGCCTGCTGAGTTCCTCCAGAATTTTGTGTCTGTTGCTTGGATTTCCACCATCTGTAGATTTTCTCTTGTTTGTAAAGTATTTGCCCCAAAAGGTTAAATCTGTTTCTGTTTCTGGTATTTTCTGTTTAATCCGTGCTTATTGTGACAAACCTTAAGAGATGAACACTGAGCAACATGGGAAGGAAGTTGGAGGCAGAGTCTGGTAGTACTTGTAGGTAATGTAGGAAGGAGACATAGATGATGGGATCATTTGAGGGAACAAAAGGTTTCAGCTATTGCAGAAGTTTGGTAATGAGGCAACACAGATTGTGGTAACCAAAAAAACTAGAAACAGCAATGAAAATTGACAATAACAATGACTTATGACGATCTGAAACAGAATGCCTCAAAGCTTAGTAGAGAGAAATTCACCAATATTTTTCAAAACTGAATTTAATAAATACACGAAGAGTAAGGTTTGAAGGGTAAGATTCGGAAGGCTTTGGAGAAAGTGCAAGGATAGGGGAACAACTGAACTGCTCCTATAACAGCAGATATTCATGATAAGCTGAAAGAGTTCCTTCTATGGTGTATTATTCCATAATATCTCGTTTCATTTCCTGAATTCATTATCTATCTTCATTGTACTCCTCAACAAAATCATCACTCTTTCACTTTCTTCATGGTTTGCCTTTCCATGTGTGAGACCTGTTACCACCACCACAATTCATATTAAAAAAACTATTAGCAACCCATACGTCCCCTCAAATAACTCTATCATTGATCTTATTTTCCTACACTGCCCACAAGTGCCTCACTGCCACCCAGCTCCCTGCCTACCTGGCTTTCTGTTTCATTAGTAGTAAAAAATATTTACTTAAGTTAAGAAAAAAATATCCAATTTCCCTATTCTTTATAAAACTGACCACCAACTCTGTAACCTTTACCAAAACATCTTTTTATTTTTCCCATTTCTATCTATTCAAACCAAATAGCGTGATAGCTTGTTCTTGGGACAATCCCTTAGGATCCGGTGTAACTTCATTCCACGTCAGTTTTGTGGGGTTCTGAAATGGCTAGTGAGTCCAATGTTGGAGCTCTAGTCTCGTCCTTAGTCTGGGCAAGATAGAGACTGGCACAATGGGCAGTGGTATTTGATGAGAAGGTGCGCGCCTTCTGCTACTTCCATAAGACCTCTATGCAATCGTGATGCATGACCTCAAGGCTCCCAATACTGGCCCAAATGCTCCCATCCCCACTTTGAATGGAACCAGAGATCACCATAAGTTGGTGGGGGTCGTCAAAACTGGTTTGAGCACCTACTTAAAACATCTCCCGTGTCCAAATGGCAACCTCTTCCTATAACAGAGCTCAGATCAGAGTGTCTGTTTCAGGAGTCACACATTGGGAATGCTAACTATGTGATGTAATATTGCGTCTGTTGACCAGGGGAAGAACACTGCTGGTGATTCATAGGTCTAAGCAGTGAAGTATGAGGAATTTGTAAAGATGTCATTGATGGTATTTTCCTTGTGCTTTGAGATGCCTGCAAGTAGGCAATCCACGTCTTAGAAGCATAACGAGAGCAGAGGCCACTGCTGTTCTGTAGACCATGAACCTTGTGACAGGTCTGTGATCTCAAACTTCAAATCCCCTTTATCTCCATTGACAAGATGAGAAAGCGATGGGAAAGCTTATATCCTCATACCTTGTCTCGAAGTATATGTTTAAATACACTTGGCAACTTCAAAATCTCACAGAAGCTTACCATTAGTTGTAAGGAACAGCAGTGGGGTGCCATACTTCTGCTTTTCATTGATCTGATGGAAGATGCCACAGAGATGCTGTTTGCAAGGATGGAGTACGTAAATCCATATTGATACAGTAAACCTATTGGGCATTTTTGCAAAAAAAATCTGATTATATAACATGTAAATACTATAAGTAACAGTAAACAATAGCCTAATCTACAAAATAACACCACAAGCAACATACTATGTATATTTTCATATGTTTGGCATGTGACCTTTTTATTTAAAGGCATTCATTGTTGTGTGCTCTTTCTGCCTTGCCAAAATGTAAATTAGAAAGGGTGAATTAGAATGATTTGATTCTTCTGTAGGCAGTCATGATATTTGCGGTATCAATTATAAACTCCTCCCAACAATGTCAATTTGCCTGCCCATGTAAATTGGAATAGGTGAGGTTGTTGGTCATACCTTGGATTGTTGATAAGTTGTTTACCAGTCAGTTCCATTTCTGGGTTATTAAACTTTTTTAGCCTTTTTATTATTCCATAACCTGATCCTGTTGATGCAAATGGAAAATCAAGTAGCTCCACAACATCTAAGGAAAAGGGAAAAAAAAAGTTACTAAATCCATGCAGAGTTATTTGAGGCCCCATTATCAATGATTTAATGGAATTTTATTGAAAGTAACTCTGAGGGAAATAAAAAAAAACTAATCTATAACTGCATCTGGTGATGATTTGGTGGTACTTTGCAGAAAATAAAGTATTTGCATTAGAGCTTGCTTTGCAATAGAGATGGCTGCTGACAAGGTTTTTTGTTCTTAATTGTTGTTCACCTCATAGCTAAACAGCAAGAATTATAATGATATTCTTTGAAACAAATTACTTCTTGGTCTATGTATTCTGGAACAAATCAGATCTGTGGAAGACTGATTCAGTGAAGGTGATGCCCCTGGAATTAAAATGATCTAGATCATTCCCTCAACCCTTCTTGTTGACTTCTGTCATACTGGAGAGGAAACTCTACTTCTGCTTAGTAGTTTTACTGTCCATTGACTTTTCTAACTGGCTGAAGCATCGCTCCAGAGTTTTGACATGATCTACTGGGGTATTGCTTATTTGGGTCTATAACATGTTACTTCCATAGTTTTAAGCACCTATAATTCTGTGCTGTAGCTCACATGTCAGGCAATTCATTATTAAATAGACCTCTTGTTGCCACTGACATCTTCCACCTCCCTTCATTGCAGAATGAGCTCTTGATTTTTATGAGGTATAATTCTGCTGCTGATATGGCCTAATGCCTCATGAATACACAGATTTGAATTACTTGAATTGATTTGAGTCTACCACATTGGGCACTATGATAACGCCACAACAGGTATGGAGCGTCATCACAAAATGTTAAGCATTAATCCCACCAGTACAGCTAAGGAAAATCAAGTACATTTTTCTCTCGTATTAGTTCCGCTGCTGCCTGCTATGAGTCTGATAAAACAGCTGCATCCTTTGGTGTTTGGAGTAGCACACATAAAATGCTGGAGGAACTCAGCAGGTCAGGCAGCATCTATAGACAGAAATAAAGAGCTGATGTTTCAGGCCGGGACCCTTCGTCAACAATCGGTTTGAAACATTGGCTCTTTATAGCCGTCCTTAGATGCAGCCTGACCTGCTGAGTTCCTCCAGCATCTTGTGCATTTTGTTCTGGATTTCCAGCATCTGCAGAAACTCTTGAGTTTATGCTTTGGTATTTGGTCTGTTTGGTCAGTAGTAGTGGTATCTATATGAAAGACATTAAGATCTCTACCCAGGGTGCATTCTGTTCCTTGTGGACATCTGTTTTGCTCTTCTGTGATTTTTAACAGAGAAGTACTGATTCAGCAGCCAGGTAAAGAATCAGTGGTAATCAGCAGTAGGTTTGCGAAGTTCTGAGGCCAAGGGATTTCACAAAGACACAAAAGGCACATGGTAATTTGTAGGGTTAACAACGCTGAATGTGTCTTTGTTTGTGTCACATGCAGGGTCTATGTCAACCACAGATGTTAATCATACCAAGGGTAACAGGAGTTAGCCAGTCAAATCCATTCAACGAGATTATTGGTGCTCTTATCCCCTATTTTGCACTTATCCTACTTTGTAGCTGCATTTTATTACAACTAACTGGCTTTCTCAGAGTATCATCACCATCCAATATTTATTGTGCCCTATGACATGAGTGATCATAGTCTTGTGACCGTGATTGTTCTTGGGAAATTTTTCTACAGAAGTGGTTTGCCATTGCCTTCTACTGGGCAGTGTCCTTACAAGACGGGTAGCCCAAGCCACCATCAATTCTCTTCAGAGACTGTCCGTATGGCATCAGTGGTCGCATAACCAGGACTTGTGATATGCATCATCTACTCATACGACCATTCACCACCTGCTCCCATGGCTTCCTGTTGCCCTAATTGGGGAGGGGGGCTAAGCAGGTGCTACACCTTGCCCAAGGGTGACCTGCAGGCTAGCAGAGGGATGGAGCACCTTACACCTCCTTTGGTAGAGACGTATCTCCACCCCTCCATCAAATTTTCAGAGTATAGGATGGGTTAATTACCTCACAATTAACTAGCAGGTTTGATTGGATTCACACAGCATAATTTATTCTCTGGTCGTCTTTAATAATAGACTTCTAGTTGCATAAATAGCTTTGTAACACTACATTTTTAATCAAAAGTTAAAATTCCCTCCTGCTATGGTGAAATTTGTACTTTTGTCTCAAATGTCTAAACAACCACTGCACCACAGACTCCGGCCTTCAACCTCCATTAAGGTGTATGGGATGTCGGGTGTCCAAAGAGGAAAAGCAGTTCTGGTGAAGGGGTCCATTCATTATGTCTATTCCAGGGCAGTTCACTCACCTTTGGCCCCCACCAAACACTCAGCCCTCCAAGAATCTGCGTGCAACCGCTCCCACACCACAGAACATCGCTTTAACAGGCAGGCTAAACAGCCAGGTAAGGTTGGCCAGTGGGCCTCATATCCCGGTGAAACAGGGATATACCTGTCTTCGCATGCAAAGTCAGCTCCAGAGGACTGGGCAGTTGAAAGCAATGGTGAGATCTGATGGACAGGAAGGTGGTTCTACAATGCTTCATGGAGAGCAAATGGTATGACAAGGCACAGAAGAAGCCATGGTCTTCCTCTGCAACCAAGGAAGACCCCAGTTGTGATGACTACTCGTACCACTGGGCCCAGACTTCCAAGGTCGAGAGAGTGGAACTGCCCTAGAGCAACGGCTTTTCCAATGTAAAAACTCTCACACAAGTTTCTTTGTGCAGTCAACTACACAAATGTCATTGACAGACTCAATGGACAACCAATCATTACCATCAATCACTGTACCAAATAAACTCATGTCTAAATTTGTAGCATTTAAAACAAAAACAAAAATAAACATATATCTCTTATGTAGTGAAAGTCAAAAGATGGCTTTGAAGAACCCATCGTCTAACAGAATTTTCCTGTGAGCCACATTACGGGATTGTGGGAATGAGATCATACTAAGAAGCATTTTAAAGGTAAATGGAGAGGTGAAGAGATGGATAGGCCAAAGGAACTTTAGCATCTGATGGAACAAACGATGGAAGAAAAAGAAAATAAAAACAGCATTAGAGAACAATTATCTCAAAATAAGACTCACATTTCCTTAACTTACTTCACATTCTCAGGTCATCCCAAAGACATTAACTGTCAATGAAGTGCTTTTTGATGTTAAATGCAAAGTTAGGAAGCAACAAACAATTTGTATACAGCAGATTCACATGAATATCAATATAATAATGCCTAATAAATATTCATAAAATTATTTTGCAGATGATAGGTATCTGGTGTGGCTGCGATGTATCAGGCGAATAAAGTATAAATACGAGAACATCTGCAGATGCTGGGAATAAAGGGAGAAATCCCTGTGGAAAGCAGAGAGTTAGGGGATAGAGGTGTACAGAGACAGGACATCCATGGTGAAAGTGAAGCGGTCTGAGCCAGAGAGTTGAAAGTTAGTGAGGAGATTGAGAGCATGAGAAGTGTTGTGGATGTAGGTGAGAAGAGACTGAACCAAGGGAGAATGTATGGAGTTAGGGTATGAGTACGCAAGTTCACTGGGGCAGGAGCATGTAGAGGCAATGGACTTGACCCGGCGAGTCAGGTTTCTGGATTTTGGGTAGGAGGTAGAAGCAAGCAGTGTGGGATAAAGGAATTATGAGTTTGGTTGCAGTGGATGGAGATCTCCAGAGTTGATGAGGTCAGTGATGGTGTTGGAGACAGTTTTATGATGGTCTGGAATGGGGTCCTCTTCAAGGGGTTAAGTACGAGGAGGTGTCTGAGAGTTGCCACCTGGCCTCAGCAAAGTAGAGTTCAGTCCAGCACACTACAACAGCACCCCTTTTGCCTGTGGGTTTGATGGTAAGGTTGGGATTGGTGCAGAGAGAGTGGAGGGCAGTGTTCAAATCCCCACCTCTTCTTCCATATTGGACCCAGATAAGCAGGTGATTGGGCCGCCAATTCATCATCTCATCCAAAATGTGGTACCTCTGACTTTGCCCCATTTACTCAGAACTACATTGAGATGTTAGCTTTGATTTCTATGCTAAAGTGCAACTTTCAGCCATACAGGTTATCAAATTATATGTAGCAGATATTTGTAAGGCAAACATAACTGCATCTGCACGAGGTGCATCCAACTGCAGTGCATTTGAGATGGTGTTAAGGAACTGGAGCTGCAGCTGGATGACCTTCTACTCATACGGGAGAATGAGAAGGTGATAGATAGGAGCCACAGGGAGACAGGGAGCTGGGTGACTGTCAGGAGAGGGAAAGGGAAAAGGCAAGTAGTACGGAATAACCCTATGGCCATTCCCCTCAATAAGTATACCACTTTGGATACTTTTACCAGGGTGGGCAGGGACCTACTGGGGAGACTGCAGTGACTTTCTTGGCACTGAGTCTGACTGTGTTCAGAAGGGAAGGTGGGAGAAGGAGAGTGCAGCAGTGATAGGGGATTGAATAGTTAGGGGAACAGACAGGTTTTGTAGATGTGAAAGAGACACCTGGATGGTACATTGCCTGTCAGGAGCCAGGCTCAGGGATGTCTCAGTTCGGGTCCACAGTATTCTAAGGGGGTATGCTGAACAGCCAGAAGTTGGCAACCACATAGGTAGGAAAAGGGAAGAGGTCCTGAAGAGAGAATATAGGAAGCTAGGTAGAAAGCTGAAAAGAAGGAGATCAAGTGTAGTAATCTCTGGATTGCTGCCTGAGTCATGCTCCATTGAGGGTAAGATTAGGATGACTTGGCAATGAATGCAGGGTTTCAGATTTCTGGATCATTGGGAACTCTTCTGGGGAAGGTATGATCCGTATAAGGTGGGCTACATCTGAACTTGAGGGGCAACCAATATCCTTGCGGGCAGATTTGCTAGAGCTGTTGGGAAGGGTTTATACTAATTTGGCAGGGGGATGGGAACCAGAGTGATTGGGCAGAGCATGGGACAACTGGTATACAAGTAGAAGCCGTACGTAGTGAGACTGTGAGGGAGGATCAGCAAATGATAGGGCAAAATTGCAGTCAGTGGAATGAGTTAAAGTGTGTTTTTAAACTAAATAGTGGGATAAGACTTTAACTTATGGTAATACAGGGGCAATATTGAAAAGGGTGATGAATACAGGCCTGGAGGCATTATATTTGAATGCACACCATATACAGAATAAGGAGCTGATCCTGTGGTGCAGTTAAAAACTAGCAGGTATGATATTGTGGGCATTCTATAGCTCCTTTTACTCCATGTCATGGCTGAAAGAGAATCATAGTTGTAGCTTAACATGCAAGGACACACATTGTTTTAAAAGGACAGACAGATCCGGAGAGAGATGGAGTAGCTTCATTGATAAAAACTGAAATAAATCTTTAGAAAGAGGTGACGTAGGACTGGAAGATGTAGAACCCTTGTGGGAAAGGTTAAGAAATTTCAAAGTTTAAAAGACCCTGTTGGGAGTTATATACAGGCCTCTGAACAGTAGCCAGAATGAGGGCTACAAATTACAATGGCGGATAGATAAGGCATGTAAATGGACAATGTTATGATAGTCATGGAGGCTTTCAATGCGCAGGATTGGGAAAATCAGGTTGGTACTGGATCCAAAGAGAGAAAATTTGTATAATGCCTATGAGATGGATTTCTAGAGCAGCTTGTATCTGAGGCCATTAGGGAAAAAGCAATTCTGGATTGGGCGTTATATAGAGAATCAAATTTGATTAGGGAGCTTAAGGTAAAGGAACCCTCAGGGAAGTGTGACCATAGTATGATAGAATTCACCCTGTAGTTTGAGAGGGAGAATCTAAAATCAGATGTATCAATGTTACAGTGGAGTAAAGGGAACTACAGTGGCATGAGAGAGAAGCTGGCCAAAGCTGATTGGAAGGGGTCACTAGCAGGGATGATGGCAGAACAACATGGCTAGAGTTTCTGTGAGCAGTTCAGAAAGCATAGGATAGATTCTTCCCAAAGAAGAAGTATTCAAAAGAGAGGATGAAGCAACTGTGAGTAGCAAGGAAAGTCAGAGACAGCATAAAAGCAAAAAAGAGGGCTTATAATACAGCAAAAATTAGTGGGAAGCTAGAGGATTGGGAAGTTTTTAAGAACCAACAGAGGGCAACTAACAAAAACAACAAAGAGAGAAAATATGAAATATGAAGGTAGACTAGCCAATAATTGAAAAAAGAATACCATACATTTTTTTCAGAGATACAAAGAGTATAAGAAAGGCAAGAATAACTATCAGACTGCTGGAAAGGTATTAATGGGATACAAGTAAATAGCAGATGAAATCAATAACTATCTTGAATAAGTCTTCACTGCGAAAAAGACCAGGACTCTACCAGAACTTCTGAAGTGTTAGGAGGCAGAAGTGATTGTGGTTGTTTTTACTAGAGAGAAGGAGCTCCTTAATGGAATGGCAGTTCAGACTGCTCCTATATCTTATGGTCCTATGATCTTATGGTCATAGCATGCAAGGCGTTACATTTATAGGACAATTGTGCAGGGAGATATTGACTAATATTTATTCACCACACTAAAAGCAATGAAAATGTAAACCTTGGGATACCTCTAATGGAATACCCCAATATTTTATGGGTGCAAAATAATTGTTTTAATAAAAATATCAATACCATAAAGGAAATTGTAAGCATAATTATTTGTAAGAGTAAAACAGATTTTTTACAGCTCTGCTTTTTCAGAAATTAATCTGGCAGAATGAAATATTGAGAATTTTGAAATATTAAGATCATGTAATATTTTGATTGTGTTAATCTAGTCATTAAAATCACTGTTTTATTGTTAATTCAGCACTTCTAACAGAAGTGAATTTTCATGTGGAAATATTTTTAGAAAGATTTCTCCAAACACTTGAGGGGTATCATTTTAAAAGGTATAGGTAAAAGAAAATAAGAGAAAAGAAATATGGTCAGTTTTTATTTGCAACCAACACCACAGTCACAAATAAACCAAATGGTTTACTTCTTTGTTGAAATCTATCCTTCAGTTAAGTAAGTGAAGTAAAGTATTCATACCATTTTCAAGCAAGCACTGGAGAATATGTTTTTCTCTTATTGCTAGTATCTTCTCTGTGTCCCACTGAAGGCAGTGTTTATGATCTTTGTATGGCCTCTCAAAAGGACTGAATGTCTTCAGCAATTTGTAGGTTCGAGCCAGAGCTTGTTCATAAAAATTTGCCTTATGATTCCCATGAGCACCCAAATTGTTATTTACAATCCAGGCTCTTAGTAACACACTGCTAACAGCAATAGATTGTCTAATGAAATAATCCGGTCTGTATAACATGATGCTTGGAAATTTCACCCACAGAGTCCGATTGCTGGGAGCATCAAGATGTTTCTCACATTTCCATTTTTTCTTGTAAATGTTGACTCCAATTTTGACATCTGTTGAAACAATGACCTCAACACCGACAGTACTAGGTTCAGAACATAAATATTCAATCGAAAGTTTATAATTGGCCACCACCATGTCAGTTGCATTAATGAATCGAATGAAGTCTTTGACCATTTTATCTGCTGAGAATGTCAAAATAGACGTAGTGTATGTTGTTTCTGCACAGTATGAAGGTGCTGGTATCTATAGAAATATACAAAAATCAAATTTCTATTAGATCATCATCATCATTGTAATGATATTTAATATTTTAATGTTAATAGTTTAAGATCTTTTAAGCACGTCATAAAACATTACCAAAATTGTCCTTTCAAATTATTAGAGTAATTCACATATTATTAATAAAAACAGAGAATATAACTTTAATAATCACACTCTTAGACTGAAATAGAAATTGTTTATGCATGCAATAATTGTAATTGTTCATTCTCTTTGTCATTTTAATAGCTTAAGATATGTTCAGTGGATTATGATTGAGCAGGCAGCAGACCACAAGTTCAACTGAACTGTTGAAGTTAAAAGGTTCCAAGAAATTCACTTGTGGTAGTTATGAATTGTCTCAGCAGAACTATGGGGCTGATAAACAGGACAAAACATCTTCTGATAAATAACACAGTTTTTCTATTTCCTCATTTCAGAAATGGTCATTTTCCTTATCATATCTGAGAACAGTGTATTGATAATATCAGACATTTCAGACTATAGGCCACAGGTTAAGGGGACAGTTAGATGAAATGTCACATTCACATGTGACTCTGGGTGTGTAGTCTTTTCATGTACTCTACATTAACCTAGATATACAATAGTTCAAACATCTCCAGGTCACCAGAATTTTCCCAAAATACAAAATATTCTGGGTCAAAACTGGAGACTTCTGCTAGAATATGTGATTTCATGAGACTATGATTCCTGGTTCTGAATTTTTCAGCCAGAGAAGAAATTCTTTCACATATACTTTTCAAGTCCACTAAAAGAAATATGTACAGTATTCCATTTTTCTAATCCCCGGGGAATACAGGACATTTCTCTTCATCGTTCTTCAGAATTCAGTCCAACAAATTCACATACCAACTAAGACAAATATGAACTTCTTTACGTCAAATAGCTCACAATACTGTAAGTATATCCTCAGCAAAGTCTAACAAAGGTACATTTACTTCCTCTGATTCCTGTGCATCAGGTCTGTATCCTCCAAGTACCAACATTTATCAATCTCACAGCTTCCATAAGTATTCTGCTACACCATATTCATTTCATATTTTCTTTACATGGTAGCTATTTGCATATTTCACTGAACAATGCACATCTAGTCACCTAACCAGTTTGTATGTCAATGTAATCAGTTTGCATCCAATTAATTTTGTATCATCAGTGCAAGACAATCAGTCAGTGATGTACATTATAACCAGCTCAAGGAGCAATTCTTGTTGTACTCCAATAGGTAAACTCAGTCAAACTGAAAAAGACATTTTTATTCACATTCTCTGTTTCCTAACTGATAACCAATTCCCTAGCAATGGTAATGTATCACCACCAATCTCATGACCCCTCCCCCCCACCCAATCTTGTGTAACAACAACCCTAGTGGAATAACTTGAATGACTTCTTAAAATTCAAATCCATTTATGTTCAATTTATATTCATTCATTTATTGAGTATGCATGTGTGTGCACACACGCGTGTAACTATAGACATTTACAGCATAGTAAATTTTAAATTGTCCCATTCAGGACTAAAGACTTAATTGCTGTGGAAGATTTCTTACTCTTGTGGGATAACATCCTTCTAAACAAGGGGGTTCACTTTACCTGGCAGGTGAGAATATAAAACTATTTCAGGTTTTGTGTCCTCCATTGCGGTGGTTATAGGAATTGACTCTGGGACTACAGCAAGTGGCTCTGACGACTCTGGACACCCAAGTACCCACTTTTGATCATCTTTCTAGTCCCTCAACAGGACTGCTTGTCCAGGAGGGGGAAATCAAACCTCCTTATTTGAGGAGCCCTCTATTTGTTACGGCTGTTAGTCCTGTAAACTCCTGAGATTTGTTTGAGGAGATCCAAGTGTGAACACAAGGGACGACCCAGGAACAGCATAGCTGGGGAGCTGTTGTTTGTTGAGTGTGCTACATTGCGTTATCAATGAGGACATTGTTCAGCTTCTGATTCAGCGTCGGTGTAGTGTGTTCTGCTGACGTTGCTAAAATACATGCTTTAGATTCTGGACACCCCTTCCACCAAGCCATTTGAGGATGAATGGTACAGTGCATATGTAATATGACTTAATCCATTACTTTTAATCCATTACTTTTAATGAATTACTGAAACCATTCAGCAACAACTGTGGTGGTATCCTCAACAGTGCATGGAAAACCGCTCGATCTGCTGATCTATCACAGGTCACCAGACAAAGCTTCGAGCCAATGTTTTCATTTTGATCACACCTAAATGCTCCTCCAATACTTTAGCTCTCAGCTTGGAAGTAAAACATCTTTCAATCCCCACATAAAGCAACCCCCTTCAAGGCAAGTTCATCCAAGTGCTGGTATAAATGGGGAACTGGAGCTTCTTTTGCAAAATCCAGCCATTATGGGTGTCCATGTAGGCCTGAGACTGTGTGTGTGGTGGGTGGGGGGGGGGGGGTTCTGGTTTCCCTTTGGATTATCTCTACCATAATAGGGGGGCTTTCGATTGGCATTAAGGAGAATACATCAAAAGGAGTGTCCTCTTTTGTAAATATTTCAAGTATTTCCTTTTCCAAGGGTAAATGGAACAATCCATCAGCATTTCCATGTTTAGTTGTCCTCTTGAATTCGACCTTGTAATTGTATCCTCCAAGAAACAGAGCATTTGTGCTGCTGCTGTTAGTTGAGCACCCTTCTGTGCATTGAGAATGGACACCAGTGGTTGATGACCAGTAATGAGAGTAAACTCTCTCCCATTCAAGTACTGCATGCCAAACTACTCAAGGCCTATCTGTGCATAATTTTGCTCTGCAGCAGTAAGGGAATGTGATGCAAAGGCTGTGGGTGTTCACTTTCATTGCTCATAACATGTGACCTGACTGCACCTATATCATAAGGCGAGATGTCACAGACAAGCTTCACTGGATGATGTGGATCATAATGTGTGAGTACAGTGTCTGACCATTTACTTTGCATTTTGAAAAGCCACCTCACACTGCTTTGTCCATTGCCATTTCTTCCTGATCTATAGTAATGAATTCAAGGGGTGGAACACGGGAGCCAGGTTGGGCAGGAATATGTTACTGTAATTGACAAATCCTAGAAAGGACTGCAACTGTGACACACCCTTTGGCCTTGGGGCACTCAACCACTGCTTGAATTTGCTCAACAGACTTGTGTAAAACTTGTGCACCAATGGTGTATCCACAGTAAGTGATGTTAGGTTCACACTTGTCACATTGTGCTCTGAACCAATAATCTTCTAATCTTTTTATCACTGTCTTGAGAATTTGGAAATGATCCTCGACATCCTTATTGGTAACTAAGCAGCTTTGCAGTACTTGATCCATAGCTTTCTGCCAGAGTGCAGATGCTACTTCAAAAATAAGACTGTTATGGCGATAAAGCCCTTTGTGTTTATGTTAGGAAACTCTTTAGACTCTTCTTCCATCTCCATCTGTAGGTAGGCCTCGGCTATGTCCATTTTGCTGAAGTGTTTCCAAATATATCCTCCATCCTGGGCATAGGGCATATATCTAGTTTTAGTACTGGTTGATGGTGACATTAAGATCACGGCAGACCCATTCTTCTTGGCAACTGGGACGATTAGTATTGCCCATAGGCTCCTCTCAACCTTAGAAAGAATTCCTTCAGCCTCTACGCAATCTAGCTCACTGGCTACTTTATCACAGATGGTATAAGGAACTGGACGGATTTTGTAAAACTTTGGTGTGGTATTTTCATTTCACACTATTTCACCCTTGGCATGTCTGAGTTTTCCAATCCTTGAACACTGCTGTGACATCATCCTGTACCTTCTCTAATTTGCTTTCAGTTGATTCTATTGCAGGGGATGTGGCATACAAATGGTGGCTGGGACTCCAGTGAAAGTGCAGTTGTCTTAGCCAATCACCACCCCCACAATGCTGGTCCTCCTGTGTTTACCAAATACAAGCCCAACGCAGCTTGTTGGTTGTTGTATGTCACTGTTTTGAATGCCACTCCCATGGGAGTTATCTTTTCTCCAATATAAGTCCTTAGTTGGATATCTCCTGGTTTCAGTTCAGTATCTTTGAAATGTCATTCAAATTAATTTTGTGGTATAACTGAAACAGTTGAGCCAGTGCCCAAATCCATTTTAATTAATTTGCCGTTCACTTCTGGTGTAAGTCATACTGCTCGTCTCTTGTTAATTTCCACACAGCAAACTTGTCATCAAAGTCATAAATTCCGTCGTCCAAATCATTGACATAAAACAAAGTGATCAAACACTGATCCATGCATAACACCACTAGTCACGGGCAGCTAATCAGAAAAGACTCCCTTTCTTTCCATTCTTTGCCTCTTGCCAACCAGCCAATGCTCGATTTATGCTAGTATCATTCCTGTAATACCATGGGCTCTTATCTTGCTCACCAGCCTCATGTACAGCACCTTGTCAAAAGCCTTCTGAAAATCCAAGTATATAACGTGCTGTGCTAACCCACTTTCCAGCGCACTCGAACCGGCTCACAAAATGGCGCACGCCGGCAGAGAGGCCGGCCCCAAAAAGTGCGCCAGGCCTTCTTCACCAGCAAGGGGAAAAGCCCGCGCGCGGGAAGGCTTAAAAGCGAGGCCACGAAGTTTGAATAAATCTTTTTCACAACTGCAACTCACCGTCTGCGTGTCGTTATTCCAGCGCTGTGTGTAGCACACCGCTACAATTGGTGACCCCGATGGCCCAAACGATATTTGGATCGAAGATAAATGACACCGCATCTGTTCATGTAGTTTCGTTAAAACTGCCAAGCTTCTGGATGCTGTGACCTCACCTATGGTTCCAACAAGCAGAAGCCCAATTCCACATTCGGCAGATAACCTCGGATTCCACACGTTACTACTACGTGGTGAGCTCCCTCAACCAGGAGACAGCCGACCAGGTTGAGGAGTTCATACAGTTGCCCCCGGAGGACAGCAAATACACAGAATTCAAAGCCCTGCTCATAAGGACTTTTGGACTCTCACGGCGCGAGCGAGCTGCCCGCTTACTGCACCTGGATGGTTTGGGTGACAGACCGCCGTCGCCTTTAATGAACGAGATGCTGCCCCTGGCTGAAGGACACAAGCCCTGCCTCATGTTTGAGCAGGCGTTCCTAGAGCAGTTGCCCGATGACATACGCCTGCTGCTGTCCGACGCGGATTTCAGCGACCCCCGGAAGGTGGCAGCCCAGGCAGATGTGCTGTGGAAAGCCAAGAAGGAGAGAGGGGCATCCATCACACAGATCACCAAGCCACGCGCCCAACAGCAGACCAGACCAGGCCCGACAGCAGAGCCCACAAAATCCAGAGGCAGGAGTGAGGAGGCCAACGAACAATGGTGCTTCTACCACCAGCAGTGGGGCACAGAAGCCCGCCGCTGTAGCCCGCCCTGCAAATTCCCGGGAAACGCCAGGGCCAGCCGCTGCTGATGGTTACGGCGGCTGGCCATCAGGATAGCCTCCTGTATGTCTGGGACAAACAGTCGGGACGCCACTTTTTGGTCAACACCGGAGCTGAGATCAGCGTCTTACCTCCGACGAGTTGCGACACCCACAACAGAGAACCGAGACCCACCCTGAGGGCCGCAAATGGCAGCACAATACAGACCTACGGCACCCGTACGGTGCAGCTACAGTTCGGCTCCAGCCGGTTCACGTGGGACTTCACACTGGCCGCCGTGGCCCAACCACTCCTGGGGGCGGATTTTTTGCGAGCTCACAGCCTGCTGGTCGACCTGCAGGGGAAGAGACTAGTCCATGCCAAGACTTTTCAAACGTTCTCCCTGGGTGAAGCCCAGTTGCCAGCCCCACACCTCGGCTCCATCACGCTGTCCGGCAACGACTTCACCAGAGTCCTGGCGGATTTCCCATCGGTTCTGGCACCGCAGTTCATGCCAGCCATGCCCAGACATGGCGTACAGCACCACATCCCGACCCAGGGACCACCCCTCCACGCCCGTGCTCGAAGGCTTCCCCCGGACAAGCTCCGACTGGTGAAGGAGGAGTTCAAGAGGATGGAGGAATTGGGGATCATACGGCGGTCCAACAGCCCATGGGCCTCCCCCCTGCACATGGTGCCCAAAGCAACAGGGGGCTGGAGACCATGCGGCGACTACCGCAGGCTGAACGAGGCTACCACACCGGACCACTACCCTGTGCCACACATTCAGGACTTTGCAGCAAACCTGCACGGCACACGGATCTTCTCCAAGGTAGACCTTGTCCAGGGATACCATCAAATCCCGATGCATCCAGACGACATCACCAAAACAGCACTCATCTCTCCGTTCGGCCTTTTCGAATTCCTCTGAATGCCGTTCGGCCCAAAGAATGCCACACAGACATTCCAGCGGCTCATGGACGCGGTGGGACGTGACCTGGACTTTGCATTCATCTATTTGGATGACATCCTCATAGCCAGCAGTAGTCGTCAGGAGCATCTGTCCCACCTCCGTCAACTCTACGCCCGACTGAGTGAATACGGCCTACAATCAACCCGGCCAAATGCCAGATCGGACTCGACACCATCGACTTCTTGGGCCACAGGATTACTAAAGACGGGGCAACCCCTATGCCCGCCAAGGTAGACACGGTCTGCCACTTCCCCCGACCCAACACACTCAAAAGCCTTCAGGAATTCGTGGGTATGGTGAATTTCTACCACCGCTTCCTCCCCTCAGCAGCCTGAATCATGCGCCCCCTGTTCACCCTGATGTCGGGTAAGGGCAAGGACATTACCTGGAACGAAGGGGCTGCAGCCGCTTTCATTAAAACCAAAGAAGCCTTGGCAAACGGCGCGATGCTAGTGCACCCCAGAACAGACGTCCCTACCGCCTGTTGGACACATCTAATACAGCAGTCAGTGGAGTGCTGGAACAACTCATCGAGGGTCGCTGGCAACCCCTGGCGTTCTTCAGCAAACACCTACGACCACCCGAACCCAAATACAGTGCTTTCGACCGGGAACTGTTGGTGCTATACCTGGCAATCCGGCATTTCAGGTACTTCTTAGAAGGTAGGCCCTTCACCACGTTCACGGACCACAAACCGCTTACCTTTACGTTCACGAAGGTGTCCGATCCCTGGTGGGCGATTCCTGATCCGGGATGCCAGCAGTGACATCTGTCCTACATCTCCGAATACACGACGGACATCCGGCATGTCTCGGGAAAGGACAATGTCATGGCGTACGCACTAGCCAGACCAGCTATCCAGGCCCTGTCCCAGGGGGTGGACTATGCAGCACTGGCGGAGGCGCAGCAGGCAGACGATGAGATCCCTAGTTACAGAACTGCAGCCTCCGGTTTGCGGCTCCAAGACTTCCTCGTAGGCCCAGGTGAGAGGACCCTACTGTGAGATGTAGCTACCGGCCCACCTCGCCGCATCGTTCCGGCAGCCTGGCGGCAGCGAGTTTTCAACTCCATTCACAACTTAGTGCACCCCTCCATCAGGACAACTGTCTGGATGGTCTCCAGCAGGTTCGTTTGGCACGGACTCCGCAAGCAGGTCAGTGAACGGGCCAAAACATGCATGCACTGCCAGACGGCCAAGGCGCAGCGGCACACCAAAGCTCTGCCGCAGCAGTTCCACCCCACCTGCCGGCGTTTCGACCACATTCATGTGGATATCGTGGGCCCCCTGCCAGTGTCGCGAGGAGCGTGGCACCTCCTGACTATCGTGGACCGGTTCACAAGATGGCCAGAGGCGGTCCCGCTCACCGACACCACCTCCGAATCTTGCGCCCGGGCACTGATTGCAACCTGGGTATCTCGCTTTGGTGTACCGGCCCACATTACCTCCGACAGAGGCGCCCAGTTCACCTCCAGCCTGTGGTCAGCGATGGCCAGCCTTTTGGGAACACAGCTGCACCACACAACTGCCTACCACCCACAATCGAACGGACTAGTGGAGCGTTTCCACCGTCACCTGAAGTTGGCTCTCACGGCCCGCCTGAAAGGGTCTAACTGGGCGGATGAACTGCCCTGAGTCCTGCTCGGAATCCGCACAGCACCCAAAGAGGATCTGCATACTTCGTCGGCCGAGTTGGTGTACAGCGCACCCCCGGTCGTCCCAAGAGAGTTCATACCAGCCCCAAAGGGGCAAGAGGAAGAACCCGCTGCAGTCTTGGACAGACTACGCGAGAGGCACGGTAACCTGGCTCCCATACCCACTTCACAGCATGGACAGAGCCCGACCTGCGTACCCAAAGACCTGCAGAACTCTAAGTTTGTTTTTGTACAACGGTGCGGACACTGGGCACCACTACAGCGGCCCTATGAGGGGTCGTTTAAGGTGATCAGGAACAACGAGTCCACGTTCATGCTGGACATTGGGAGGAAAGAGGAGGTTTTTACAGTGGACCAACTCAAACTGGCCCATGTGGACTTGGCGCAGCCGATCGGAGCTCAGGCACCGCGGCGCAGAGGCAGACCTCCCAAACAGAGGCCGACTCAGACTGTGGACATTGGGGGGTGTGTCGCCGGTTCTGGGGGAGGGGTGGTTATGTGGTGACCCACTTTCCAGCGCACTTGAACCGGCTCACAAAATGGCACAAAAAGGGCGCCAAGCCTTCTTCACCAGCAAGGGGAAAAGCCCGCGCACGGGAAGGGACTGTGAATATGCGCCCACTACAGCATTCCCGCTCGGGAAGGGCGGAAACAGAAAGGCTTAAAAGCGAGGCCACGAAGTTTGAATAAAGCTTTTATGCAACTGCAACTCACCGTCTGCGTGTTGTTATTCCAGCGCTGTGTGTAGCACACCGCTACAATGCACTAATTTTGTTTTGTCTAACCTGCTTGTTACTTTCTCAAAGATTTCCAACAGATTTGTCAGGCAAGATAGTCCATTTAAGAAACCATGCTGATGTTAGCCTGTTTTATCATGTGCCTCCAAGTACCCTAAAATCTCATTCTTAATAATTGACTCCAACATCTTCCCAACCACTGAGGTCAGACTAACTGGCTATGATTTCCTTTCTTCTGCCTCTCTCCCTTCTTGATGAGTAGAGTGACATTTGCAATTTTCCAGTCCTCTGGCACCATGCCAGAATCTAATGATTCTTGAAAGATCATTACTAATGCCTCCACAGTCTCTTCAGCTACCTCTTTCAAAACACTGGAAAACCTTTCAGCTTCCCAAGTATCTTCTCCCTAGCAACTGCACTCATTTCTGCCCCCTGACACTCTTGAACTTCCCGCATACTGCTAGTGTCTTCCACAGTGAAGACTGATGCAAAATACTTGTTAAGTTTGTCTGCCATTTCATTGTCCCCCATTACTACCTCTCCAACATCATTTCCCAGCGGTTCAATATCTACTCTTGCCTCTTTTTCACTCTTTGTATATCTGAAAAATATCTTTTGGTATCCTCTCTGATATTATTGGCTAGCTTACCTTCATATTTCATGTATTACCACCTTATTGCTTTTTAATTGCCTTCCTTCGGGGTTTAAGAGTTTCCAAATTCACTAGCTTCCAAATAGTTTTGCCCTAACACATGCCCTCTCTTTGGCTTTTATGTTGGCTTTGACTTCCCTTGTCATCTACGGTTGCTTCATCCTGCCTTTAGAATAATTGTTCTTCTTTGGGGTGTTTCTATCCTCTGCCTTCCAAAATACTGCCAGAAACTCCAGTCATTGCTGCTGTGCTGTCATTCCTGCTACTGTCCCCTTCCAATCAATTTTTGCCAGCTCTTCTTTCATGCCTCTTTAATTCCCTTCACTCTACTGTAATAGTGATACATCTGACTTGAGCATCTCCCTCTCAAATTTCAGGGTGATTTCTGCCACACTACAATCATCACCTCCGAAGTGTTCCTTTACCTTAAGCTCCTCAATCAAATCCTGTTCATTACACAACACTCAATACTGAAGAGCTGATCCTCTAGTGGGCTCAACCACAAGTCACTCTAAAATGCCATCTCGCAGGCATTCTACAAATTCTCTCTTGGGATCTAAACTCAGCTGCACCTGATTTCCCCAATCTACCTGCACATTGAAATCCCACGTGACGTTCATAATTTTGCCCCTTTGACATGCATTTTCTATCTCCCGTTGTAATTTATAGACCACTTCCTCGCTACTGGAGGCCTGTGTATAACTCTCATCAGGGTTGTTTTAACCTTGCAGTCCCTTAACTCTACCCAGAACGATCCTACACCTTCCACTTCCACTATGTCACCACTTTATAAGGATTTGATTTCAATTTTTACCAACAGAGCACTTGCTCTGCCTACCTGCCTGACCTTTCTATACAATGCGTACCCTTAAATATTAAGCTCCCAACTATAATATTCTTTCAGCAATGACAGTGATGCCCACAATGTCATAATTGCCAATCTCTAACTGGGCTCAGAATCATCTACCTTATTTCATATATGGTGTGCATTCAAATATAACACATTCAGTCCTATATTCAGTTCCCCCATTACACTGTAACTCATCCATTGACTGCAATTTTGCCCTATCATCTGCCTGTCTCACTACATACTGCCTCTGCTTTTATCCCAACTGCCACATCCTCAGCCCCATCCCCCTGTTTCCCAGCCAAATTAGTTTAAACCCTTCCCCACAGTTCTAGCGAACCTTCTCACAAGAATATTAGTCACCCTTGGGTTCAAGTGTAACCTGACCCTTTTGAACAGGTTATACCTTCCCAAGAAAAGATCCCAATGATCCAGGAATATGAAACCCTGGCCCTCAGCCATGCATTCATCTGCCAATTTATTTTATTTTAACCCTCACTTGCACATGGCATAGGCAGAAATCCAAAGATTACTGCCCTGGAGGTCCTACTTTTTGGCTTTTTACATAGCTCCCTAAATTCTCTCTTCAGGATCTCCTCGCTTTTCCTACCTATGTCACTGGTGTTAATATGTACAAAGACTTCTGGCTGCTCACCCTCTCCCTTCAGAATGCCACGGACCCGATCCTGACCCTAGCAGCTGGGAGGCAACATACCTTCTAGGTGTCTCTATCATGACCACAGAATCTCATGTCTACTGCTCTAACTATGAAATCCATTATCACTACCACAGTCCTCTTTTCCCCCTTCCTTTCTGAGCCACAGCACCAGACTCAGTGCCAGAGACACATTCATTGGAGCTCCCCCTGGGTTGGTCATTCCCCCTGACCATTAGTATCCAAAATGGTATACTTATTTGGCCACAGGAATACTCTGTACTGGCCACCCATTCCCTTCCTCTCTGCTGACAGTCACCCAGGTGCATGCCTCCTGCAACTTAGAGGTGACTATTTCCCTGTAGCTCCTGTCTATCACTTCCTCAGTTTCCTGTAAGAGCTGAAGATCATTGAGCTACACCCCCAGTTCCTTAACATGGTCTCTGAGCAGCTCCAGCTCAGTGCACTTAATGCAGGTGTGGTTATCTGGGAGGCTGGAGGTCTCCCAGAATACCCACATCTCACACAAAGAATACAACACAGCTGCTGGAGCCATTCTCACTGCTCTAACAACACACACAAAATGCTGCTGGAACACAGCAGGCCAGGCAGCATCTATAAGGAGAAGCACTGTCGACGTTTCAGGCTGAGACCCTTCATCAGGACTCCACTCGGACTCCAGGACCATCACCGCGGGTTCCAACGACCACGGACAGCTTCAAAGTGATTGCATAACCACCGACTGCAACTCCAGCCTTGAACTCCAGGCCGGCTCTTCACATGCTGCGATTGTGTCTCCCGTCTCACCTTCCCACACCACCACTCTGCAATCCCCTCTCCCTCAGATCCCATCGTCAGCTCCTGGGCCCTCAGAGGCTCCATCTTCATCTCACCCCAATGCTTCCCTCTCCACTGACACTACCAGCCTCCCTCCCCCCTCTGATCCCATCTCTTATCCGTGCCAGATCTTTACCATTCCCTCCGACCTTCAACTCTCTGAGGCAGAGTGCTCTGTCCTCAGTAAGGGCCTCAGCTTTGTCCCCCTTCGCCCACACCTCAGTGAGTTCTGCGTACGCCATGACGCTGAACTCTTCTTCCGCCGGCTCCATCTCTGAGCTTACTTCTTTGACAAGGACTCTCCTACCCCCACTGATGACCCCTTGTCCCATCTTCAACCCTCCTCCTCTTCATGGACACCCCGCTCTGGATCTCTTTATTGCTAATTGCCGATGGGACATGAAGTCCTGACGAAGGTTATCAGCCCGAAACATTGACAGTGCTTCTCCTTATAGATGCTGCCTGGCCTGCTGTGTTCCACCAGCATTTTGTGTGTTGTTGTTTGAATTTCCAGCACCTGCAGATTTCCTTGTGTTTGCTGTCACTGCTCTATCTATGTACTAACAGATATGGAATGAAGAACTAAGAAGGAGAAACTTTTCAGATACTTACCTCACCCAAGCCTGCTCTCACCAAAGCCACCCCATTCTAACACTAGCCCACTCACAGATTGGCTACTCTGCTTGTCCCTGCCTTATTTTTATTTGCCCTTGTTAATAAATCTGGTGCCACCAGAAAATGCCAAGAGCCCACAAATGATCCTTTTTAAATCTCACTTAGGGACCTATGACTTGTCTTCTCTCTCTCTCCCAATTTGATTTCAAGGCTTTCTGCATGTTTCACACTTAAACCTGCATTGGTCTGGTGTACGTGAGCCCCTGCCACAACCGTAACACAAGTTATTCAGCCAGGCTGGTTTCTGTTTGGACATTTCAAATTTTTTTCATGCTCACTTTCATTCCTGACTGCAATTCAATTATGTCTCTGGCTGCTGTTTCCTTTGATACGGAGATTTCAATTGCTCTTTTAAATGTGAGTTGTGCTTAATTTCGGATCCAATTTTAGCTTTCTTGTAAGATGCTAGACAATCTCCTAGTGCATCATTAAGCCCATTACCAAATTGACATTGCTCAGACAATCTCTTCAATTCAGCCATGTACGCTGAAATGGACCTCCCATTCTTTTGATCCCACTTATGAAACCTAAAGCATTCTGCAGTCAACAATGGTTTCAGTTCTAAATGTTCCTGCATCACTCTCATGATATCAGCAAGGGTCATTTCTACTGGTTTGGTTGGAGCTGTTAAACTTCTAAGCAAACTGTTGCCTTTCCATCCAATACACTCAGCAAAACTGATACTTGCTTTTCAATAGCTATTTTATTTGCTTCAAAATATTGCTCAATTTGCTCAGTATACAATATCCAGTTAACTCTTGTGTAATTGAATATATCTATCTTTCTGATGTAGCCAAGCATTTCTGCTTTTTAAAAAATTAATGACTATTATCACACAGTACTCACTATTTATGTACCCATGAATTTTGTCTGTTTCTGCCTTTAAAAAAAAACTCGATTGTCACTCTCCCTTCCTGAAGAAATGTGTGCTACACTTCTTAAAAATCTCAAATATCTCCCTGCACTTTTTTTCAAACTCAAACATCTCGCGGTGCTTCAATAAATAGTTGTCTCGGGTTGCCACTATTATGTTTTGTAACTCCAAAGCATTGAATTAATCGGAAGAAAAACATGGAGCTGGGAATTCTTAGTCCCATATATACCTTACTAAGGTGCACTCTTATGCCATTGGCAGGGGGTAACGATGGATGCCATTCACGTACTTCGTACATATAACCCGTAATGAATTATGTGAACAACAAGGAATGCTTAATCAAACAATATATTTACAATTTTACGCAAGCATTACTGAAATATTAAATACTCAACACACACACTCAGATTTTGATGGACTCCATTGAAAGTAATGGTAGATGCTGGACAAAGTCATTTTCTCAAGTTTGTTACTTGCCAATTATCAGCCCCTACCTGAATGTAGACTAGTTTTTCTGCTTTATTGTGAGTGGAACTAATTGTACTATCATGAACAGACACTGTGACATTATGATGGGAGGAAGACCATTGATGAAGCCATGAAGCCGTTAAAGATGTTTTGGGTGAGGCCACTGTTTAAAGAACCCCAATTATGAGGTTCTTGATCTTCATATAACACAACCATCTGAATGCCAACTATGAGTCCAGCCAGTGGTAACTTTCTCCTCTAATGCCATTGTTACCTCATATCTGGAATTCTGTTCTTTTGCCCCTGTTTGGACTAATACTGAGATGAAGTTTGGAGATAAGCAGTCCTGTGAAATCCAAACTGACTACAGGTGAGTAGATTATTAGTGACTGGGAGGCAAGTAGCTGCTTTAAATTTATCCTGTTTTTCATCATGTCAAGTCAAGTCACTTTTTATTGTCATTTCGACCATAACTGCTGGTACAGTACACAGTAAAAACGAGACAACATTTTTCAGGACCATGGTGCTACATGAAACAGTACAAAAACTACACTGAACTATGTAAAAACAACACAGACAAAAAAAAAACTACATTAGACTACAGACCTACCCAGGACTGCATAAAGTGCACTAAACAGTGCAGGCATTGCAATAAATAATAAGCAAGACAATAGGCACAGTAGAGGGCAGTAAGTTGGTGTCAGTCCAGGCTCTGGGTATTGAGGAGTCTGATGGCTTGGGAGAAAAAACTGTTACATAGTCTGGTTGTGAGAGCCTGAATGCTTCGGTGCCTTTTCCCAGACGGCAGAAGGGTGAAGAGTTTGTATGAGGGGTGTGTGGGGTCCTTTATAATGCCGTTTGCTTTGCGGATGCAGCGTGTAGTGTAAATGTCTGTAATGGCAGGAAGAGAGACCCCGATGATCTTCTCAGCTGACCTCACTATCCGCTGCAGGGTCTTGCGATCTGAGATGTGCAATTTCCGAACCAGGCAGTGATGCAGCTGCTCAGGATACTCTCAATACAACCCCTGTAGAATGTGATGAGGATGGGGAGTGGGAGATGGACTTTCTTCAGCCTTCGCAGAAAGTAGCGACACTGCTGGGCTTTCTTTACTATGGAACTGGTGTTGAGGGACCAGGTGAGATTCTCCGCCAGGTGAACACCGAGAAATTTGGTGCTCTTAACGATCTCTACCGAGGAGCCGTCGATGTTCAGCAGAGAGTAGTCACTCCGTGCCCTCCTGAAGTCAACAACCATCTCTTTTGTTTTGTTCACATTCAGAGGCAGGTGTTGACTCTGCACCAGTCTGTTAGCCACTGCACCTCCTCTCTGTATGCTGTCTCATTGTTCTTGCTGATGAGACCCACCACGGTCGTGTCATTGGCGAACTTGATGACGTGGTTCGAGCTGTGTGTTGCAGCACAGTCATGGGACAGCAGAGTGAACAGCAGTGGACTGAGCACACAGCCCTTGGGGGCCCCCGTGCTCAGTGTCATGCTGTTGGAGATGCTGCTTCCGATCTGGACTGACTGAGGTCTCCCAGTCAGGAAGTCTAGGATCCAGTTGCAGAGGGAGGTGTTCAGGCCCAGTAGGCTCAGCTTTCCAATCAGTTTCTGAGGAATGATTGTGTTGAATGCTGAACTGAAGTCTATGAACAGCATTCGAACGTACGTGTCTTTTTCGTCCAGGTGGGTTAGGGCCAGGTGGAGGGTGATGGCAATGGCATCGTCTGTTGGACGGTTGGGATGGTACGCAAACTGCAGGGGGTGAACATGGTGAACATACTTGCCAATTTTCTACATTTCTGGGTAGATGCCAGTGTTGTATTCGAGCAGCTTGTCTAGAGGCAGAACTAGTTCCAGAATGCAGGTCTTTGGATACTGTCTGATCCCATAATTTCTGTTGTATTCAGTGCATCATATATTAATAGAGCTTAAAATCATCAAGAGCCAACAAATCAGTTCCATCTGTTATGCTGACCTGAATCAGCCATCTCCTTGCCTTCCTTCGATTACAGCTTTTGAATTCCTCCTTCTGTTTCTTATGTTTTTTTAATCTAACTACTTCAGTCCCTCTCTCAGCTATCAAGCTAAGCTATCTTAGCTCTCTCTCTCTTTTGAACTACTTCTTGTGAATATTAAAGAAATGTTACTCCTTTCCCCTGTTTCACTGAACTCTCCCAGTCACCAAAACCCTGAACTGTTTATTTGATACAGTCAGTACTCCATGCTACTCAATCCAGTTTTGGAATAGGGCTACAAAGAGATCTGGAGTGAGTCATCTTGGCTCAAACCTCGCATCAGGTGATTAAGTGTCATTTGTTATCACTGCTGATAAAATCTTCCTTCACTCTGCATATGATTAGTAAGATAGTAATTTGCCGAGGTGAATTGGCCATGCTTGTTTATGGATAGGCATTTTTGGCCAAATTTCCACAACTGATTTCCATTGCCTTTTCTGTGGCACTCCCATGTTAGCTTCTACCAAAGGTGAGAATGTAAATATTCTTGCAGCCTCTTTCTCTCATTAGCTGTTTAATTGCGCTGCTCCCACTCACAATTGATTATGACAGAACTAGAGAATTTAGATCTGATCCATTATCTGTAAAATCACTTACCTCTGTCTGCTGCATACTACTTTTGCTGTTTAACATGCAAGTACTCCTAAGCTACTGCTGGCAAGTCCCTGTACACTCTTCACTGAACAAGGATTGATCCACTAGTGTACAATAATGACAGAATGAGGGATATTCAGAACATGAAGCTCCCTAATATGTTCTGCAACTATCGCATTTGACATGATGATCGTGCCACATCATAAAGTGTGTTTTCAAAGTTGGGACTTTTCCTCCACAGTAGTCATTCCTGCCTATTAATATAAGAGATCTGCAGCCCGAGAAGCAAGGTCAAACAGGTTTACATGTGTTAATCCATTCATCATTTTCTGTCAACCCAATTTGGATGCTATGTTCTTCAGACCTTAGGTCAATTGGCTAGCGTTATTGTTACCACAACATTCTTTGTGATGGCCATTGAAGTTCACTACCTAAACTACTTCTTGCCACCTTGCTACTCTCAGGCTTCTTCCAAGTGTGTTCCAAAGTGGAGAAGATTAGGTATCGGCTGAGAGAGTGATAAGCACCAGAAGGTTTCCTTGTTTGTTTTTGAGCAGATGCCATGACACTATAACGGGGTCTGGAGTCATTGTTGATGTTAAAGAGTCCCTCCTGCAAGTATTCTATTCTGTCACTGCCTCTGAAGGCCTATTCTACCACCAGGATAAAATGTACTCAAGATTGGTTCCAAATGTCCAGGGCATTATAAGTATAAATGTGTCAGCTCTCCCAATTTAGATACTGGTCCCCAGATGACTACGCAAGTTTGACTAGGCTAAATGTTTAGTCAATGTCAGGTGATCCATTTGGTTATATTTTCATTATGTTTCAATGTAACAGTTGTGATAATAATTAATTGGGTTTTCTATTTCATTTTGGAGGGCAGATAAGAACCAATTACATTGCCATATGTCTGAAATCAAATACAGGATAGTGGATTTTCCTAACAATGATATTTGGGAACCAAGATGGATTTTAGGATGTCCTGATAGTTTCACGATGCCATTTCTGAGACTTGCTATTTTTAAAGATTCAATCATTGATTCTCCTTCACCCTACTGGTTATATCTTTGAGAAACTCCCTGAATTATTAACCATTACTCTACCTCCAAAAACCCATGTTGGCTCTGCCTAAGCAATTATACTGTTTTCAAGTTGTTAATAAAACATTACTAGGATTCTCCCACCCTCTAATATCATGTTAACTGACCTTTGGTCTCCATTTTCTTTAACCCTATTTTATTGAAAATGGTATTATGATCAATACCTTCCAAATTATAAAGTGTTTTAGAATCTGGGCGACCTTAGTAGATAAAAATTATACATACATTCTATAGCTATGTCATTAACAAAGCTTAGGGTGTAAGCCACAAGGTTTACGGCATTTATCATCTTTAAGCTCAACAGTGTCTTTCAGTATTACTATTATTTATTGTTAAGTTCTTTATTCTTATTAGATTCCAGTTCTTCATAATTTCTGACAGGATTATTTGCTTATATAGACCATAAACAGGTTAAATAGCTTCCTTTGCTGTTGCTATTCTTAAACATTTCCAACAAGGTAAAATCAAGGAATCAAAATTTGGCAGACGTGGAATTTACTTAAAAGTCCATCCTCTCCTCTAGTAGTCTGCAATGTGCTTGCTCCCACATCTCAGGAACTCAGTCATCATGGTACTTACCCCAAGAGAGCTAAAAGGTAAATAAATGTAACCATTCTGGACTTCATTCCATGGCCATTAACCATATTTTTCAAACATCAAATACAAGCCTTGATTTTCTGTATGGCAATGATTTATGAATTTTATACAGAAAATTAAAAAGATTCTTGTTACCTCACAGGGAGTTAAACCGACATTTGTGAGATTAAAGTTATTCTGTTCTAAATTATGCTGCAGATTGTGGGTGGCATTCACAAATCCATGATTGCCTTTTTCTCATTAAGTAATTCTCAATGAAATACATTGCCTGTACTTTCCAATGAGTTCTGGAGCGTAGAAACATTTTTATCTGTCATTTTGCTTCAAAATGAATGTGAAAGCCATGTACAGAATTCAGAACATATAAGCACAGGAACAGGCCCTTCAGACCATAATGTGTGTGCCTGACACAGTACTAATTTAAACTAAATCTCCTCTGTCTGTACTTAACCAACCTTGCACATTCATGTATCTATTGCCTATTCATAAAAACCATATCAGGAAAATGAGAAAGCAACACAACTACAATCTCTTCCACAACAAAAAGACCAAAGGGAGATCAGACTGATGTTTCACAATCAGGTGAATGAATGGAAAATGGTGTTTGAGTTTCTAACTCAGTGTCAAAATCAGCATAATAGCATGAGAGAATGGGGAGATTACTTTTACTCTAACAGTTTATCATGAGATAGAATGGCCTACCTAAACTGTACCGGACTATGAACCCAAAATAACTTTCCAAAACAACTTCTGGAAATAACTTTTGAAAGAAGTGAGAAAAAGGGGGGGGGGGGGGTTGGTAAAGGTGAATTAAACTTAGATACTTTTTCCAGCACGATGATTTAAAATATATCATTGTCACCAAAAGAGCAGAGCAAAAGAACAGGATACAGTTTATCTACGAAGCACTTATGCAAATAATGATCTTGGCGTCAGCGTACCCTATATACATACAGTACACGTTGAATATCACTTACCAGCACGATTAACCATCCGAGGCAGTACAGCCAGTGAGACATTCTCATTTCCTTGCAAGTGGCCATAGCACAAAATCTGGTCACCATCCCAACTTCCATTACTTTGCATTTTCCATTTGTATTTTTTTCACTTCTTCCAATTGGTCATTATTTTAAAAATAGCCTGGCGATTTAAGTGTTTAAACTATGTACAAATCATTTCAGAAGTTCTAGGAAAGACACTTCAATTTTTTTATTTTTTTTTGCCAGTCTGGTAGCCGTTCTTACTTACTTGTGGTCCCACATTTAGAAGAAGGGGGAAACCTAGCCAACAGGTGGGTACAGTCTCACCTGGCGGCCACTATTGACTCAGCCTGGGTCGATCTGACAGACGTGGAAGAGCAGCAGGTACTTCCGGGAGCTGCGCGGCCAATAAGAGTGCCCGCCACGGCGCAATCCAGGAAGATTCATCCGAACGACTCCCGACCGCGCAAGTGACCCGCAAAAGAAACAGAAGGGACTAAACCGTCTGATACCCAGCTCTGAGCTTTTACAGTATGTGCGGGTGTTCCCGTGAATTCTTCATTGAGATAAGGTCCCCCTTTCATTTTTTTTAAACCGGGTAGATTTGTTCGTACAGTATAGGGATGGGTATAAGCAAATAGTAATCGCCAAAATCTCTAGTCATTTTCTCCAAATGCGGTTTTTATTCTGTGCCAGAATGAAACCTGTGCCACATGTTTTCCCTATCCCTGCCCACTAGTCGGGAAACTTATACCAAATGAATTCCACAAAAGAACACAATAAATAGAACCAGGAGTCCAATCACAAACAAGAGAAAATCTGCAGATGCTGGCAATCCAAGCAACACACGCAAAATGCTGGAGGATCTCAGCAGGACAAGCAGCATCTATGGAAAAGAGTACAGTCCAAAACCCTTCAGCAGGAAATACTGAGTTTCTCCAGCATTTTGTATGTGTTGATTAGTTAAATAGGAGCATGATTCATTCATCCGGCCCTTCGAGCCCGCTCGCCCATTCAATAAAATCGTCAGCTCCACCTAGCTGCCTTTTCCCTGAACATCTGATTCCTCTGCTATGCAAAAATACATCTGATTGTGTCTCAGATATATTAGAGGTAGTTTCTACTGCTTCCCTTGGCAGAGAGTTCCACAGATTGACTGTGCTCTGGAAAAAACAGTTTCTCCTTATCTCCTTCTGAAACCTATTCCCTTGAAACTTGGGGCTATGTCTAACTTACCAGTGGAAGCACTTCCCTGCTTCTATCTCTGCAATTGGATCCTCATCTTCGAAGACCAAATCTGTGTGGATGGGAAGCAACATCTCCACCTCTTTGACAATCAACACAAGTGCACCTTGGGTGTGTGCTTAGCCCACGGCTCTGCTCTCTCTATACCCATGACTGTGTGGATAGGCACAGCTCAAATGCCATGTATAAATTTGTTGATAACACAACTACTGTTGGCAGAATTTAAGATGGTGACGCGAGGATGTACAGGAGTGAGATATATAAGCTAGTTGAGTGGTGTCACAGCAACAACATTGCACTCATTGTCAGTAAGAAAAAGCAACTGATTGTGGACTTCAGAAAGGGTAAGACAAGGGAACACACACCAATCCTCACAGAGGGATCAGAAGTAGAACGAGTGAGCAATTTCAAGTTCCTGGGAGTTGATATATCTGAGGATCAATCCTGGGTCCAACTGCAGCTACAAGTGCCGCAATATTTCATTCGGAGTTTGAGGAGATTTGGTATGTCTCCAAAGACGCTCACAGATTTCTACAGCAGAACCATTCTAACAGGCTGTATCAACATCTGATATGGGGGAGAAGGCTACTGCACAGGATCGAAGAAAGCTGCAGAGACTTGTAAACTTAGTCAGCTCCATCATGGGCAAGAGCCACCGTAGTATCTAGGACACCTTCAAGGAGTGATGCCTCAGAAAGGTGACATCTATCATTAAAGACCACCATCACATGCCCTCTTCCCATTGCTACCATCAGGAAGGAGGTACAGGGGACTGAAGGCATGCACTCAATAATTCAGAAATAACTTCATCCCCTCTGCCATCCGATTTCTGAATGGACATTGAACTCATGAATACTACCTCACTACTTCTATTTTACTTTTATTTTTGTACTTATTTAATTTAACTATATATATATACTTACTGTAATTCATGTTTTTCTCTATTATTATGTATTGCATTGTACTGCTACCACAAAGACAAAAGATTTAATGACATATGCAAGTGATATCAAACCTGATTCTGATCCTGATCTTACTGATTCCTTTCACAATTTTATATATATATATATCTATGTGATTCCCTCTCATTTTAATGAGTTCCAGTAGGTATAGTACCAGGCATCTCAATCTCTCCTCATAGGTTAATTCCTCATCTCCCAAATCAGTCTGTGAGCATCCTCTGCACTGCCTCCAAAGCCACCCTTTCTTTCCCCAAGTAAGGGGAACAGACCGCACAGAGTAGTCCCGGTGTGGCTCCCCAGTACCCTGTACACTTGCAGCATAACCTCTCTGCTCTTAAACTCAATCCCTCTAGCAATGAAGGTCAACATTCCATTTGCCTTCGTCATAACCTGTTGCACCTGCAAACCAACCCCATGCATAAGCTCTCCTTAGTCCCTCTGCATAACAGCGTGGTGCAGTCTTTCACCATTTAAATTTACTTATCTTTCCAAAGTGGATACTATAGCATTTACCAGCATTGTACTACATCTTCCAGATCGTTGCCTATTCACTTAATATATCTCTCTGCAGACTCTCTGCATCCTCTGCACAATTTACTTTTCCACTCGATTTAGTGTAGTGAACTGAGAAACAATGTACTTGGTCCTCTCTCCCAGACTGTTAATGGTTATCAGGAACAGTTGCAAGCCCAGCACTGACCTTTTCAACTCTCTGCTCACCACTACCAACACACCTTTATCCTGATTCTCTGCATTTTATTTGTTAACTATTCTCTATCCATGCTAATACATTAACCCCAATTCCATGCACCTTTACCTTATGGTTAAGTCTTTTATGCGACACGTTATAGGGTACCTTCTGGAAATCCAAGTATACAACATCCACCTGTTCCCCTCTATCCACTGTGCTCATTATATCCTCAAACAACTCCAGTAAGTTTGACAAACAGGACCTGCCTTTCATGAATCCATTCTGTGTCTGCCTGATGGAATTACTGTCTAGATGTCTCGCTCTTCCTTCCTTAATGATAGCCTCAGACATTTACCTAATACAGACATTAAGCTATAGTTACCTGCCTTTTGCCTACATCCATCTTTAAACAGAGACATGGCATTTGCTGTCTTCAAATCCATTAATCAGCAGAGTTTTTCTAATAGACTATTATAGTTCAAAATATTAAACTGATGGATCACAATGTCAATTGCAAAATATTTTAACCAAAGTAGGCTTTCTGGCTGTTTTTTCCGACGTAAGTGTTTAGATGCCTTATTTTTAAATTATTAAACCACCTAAATATGCAGTAAATGGGTTCATTCCTCAAAAACTGAATAAAGCAAAAGAGGTTATACTGGCCAACAGGTTGTGTTTTGACTTCTCTTTAGAATTACTACATGTTTGAAATAAAGTATTGACTAATTGCCAAAAGTTTAAAACTAATGATGAAGTTACCAATTTGGTCACTAAGAGGACAACACTTCAGTGCACATGGGTCCTAAGAAAAGAACAAATAATCTAGGAAACCAACATTAAGTTAATTTGTGTGTTGAATCAATCACAGAAAAAGACAAGGTCACATCAGCATAAAGCAAATTGCACTTGTTGTTAGGCCTGATTATTGCCAGCCCCAGAACAAATCCTGAAGTTCCATACATCAGCTCGCATCCAAAAGAAAATCCATGAAATAACAGCACAGATAAAGATAACCAGGAACAATCTAATAAGCATTACTAGATAGAGTCATAACAAGATCAGAGCTTGGTGGTCAATTTTCAAGAATATTTCACACTCGACATAAAAAATGGTAGAATAGTTCCGCTCATTACAAATGAACTAAGTACAATTGTGAGATACAACTTAGGCGTAAAGGAGAATCCATTCAGGTGGAGATACAAATTGCAAGGAAAAGAAGTTGCAGTCAGTGCAGTGTTGCGTTGGAGGGTAGGAGACCAAGAGATGATCTTTCATATCAGGATCAGAATCAGGTTTAATATTATTGGCATGTGTTGTGAAATTTGTTGTCTTTGCAGTAGCAGTACAATTCAATACATAATCATAGAAAAATGTGAATTACAGTAAATATTTATATACATAAAAGTTAAATTAAATAAGTAGTGCAAAAATAAAAATTAAAAAGAGATGTATAAAATCATGAGGGGCATAGATAAGGTGATTGCACCCAGTCTATTCATCATGTTGAGGGAATTAAGAACCGGGGGGCATAGTTTAAAGTGAGAGGAGAATGATTAAGTGGGAACTTGAGGGGCAACATTCTGCACAGAGGACCGTATGTATATAGAATGAGTTGCCAGCAGAAGTGATTGAGTTGGCTGGAGCGGACTGGGAATGCAAGTCAAAAGTTGGGATGTGGGAACAGCCTCAGGCAATAATTGGGAAGAACTTGGTTATCAGGTACAATGTGCTCTCAGGACGGCTGTACTTGTCACAGGCGTGGCCTGTTCCCCATTCCTCTGCCTCAGTGATTACCTGGAACACCTTCCAGTTTATCTGGAGGTACAAGATGGAACATGGCCGACAGGTCATGCTGCACAAATTCCCAGAGAATGGGGGGCAAAAGTATACGCAATATTGCACTCATTCCGATGATCATCTTCATGTATGGTTGTATCAGGCAGTGTGTGGATTCAAAGTATGTGGGCACCAAGTGTCACTATATCCAAAAGTTCTAACAGTTCCTGGTGTTGCAAAGGCAGGCCTGGCCCTGTTATCTCATGATGTCCCAGTTAGCCAGACTTTGCCATACTACCTGATCTTTGTGGAATAATACTTGACCAGAAGTTCATTGTCCAGTGGTCAGTATGGAGCATCCAACAGATACCGTGAGACAGGGACACTGGGCGGTTTCCTGTGCAAACTGTCCAAACTACTGTGCAGAAAATCTCCTTGTCAGATCTCACAAACAAGCTCAAGACCTCACTTCACCAATAGTGAGGTTGGCTCTCACTGTCAAAGTCTTCCTATATCAGGCAACATGTCACTCTCAATATATGCTGCCCTCGAGGTGGCTACGGCGGGGAAGAAATAGTCACACACTTCTTTGCAGACTGCAGGCTTGCTGAGAAGGTGGGGCGATAGATGCGACAAAGGTTCATGTCCTTGTTCACCCCCAGCAGCTGTGTAACTCTGATCTACAACTGTTCCCGAGGATACACACCAAGACGGACATCAAGTGCTGCTGGAAGATCATCAGCTCGGTGAAGGATGCCCTTGGATCTGCCGGGAAGATGTTGGTCTTCCAGCACAGAGATGTCTGTAAGGCAATGCTGCAGAATGGCACAACAGCTCCTTCCACTACAACACATGGAGAGGTGAAATTCTGTGGGGAAGCCCCTCGAATAATAAAGGGAATATCACCTCAGGGAGCTACAGTAAATGAGTAGCAATATGTTTGTGTTTCTTTACATGTTTATACTACTGAATGTAACGATCATGAATGCAAAACTCTTTTGCTCTGTTAATTCCTTTGTATATATATTTTATTATGAATAAAGTCTATTTTTGAAATTAAAAACAAGGAGGTAGTTAAGGCAGGTATAATAACTTTTAAAAGACTGTTGAACAGGTACATGATAGTAAACGTTTAGAAGGATATGGGTCAAATGTAGGTAAATGGAACCAGCTTCTTGGTCAGCATGGAGCGGTTGAGCAAAAGAGCTTGTTAAAGACACTCTGAGGGACCCCAGCAATAGCCACATTGTTGGAAATAGTACACCTGTACTTCAAGAAGTAATAAGGAAGGGGAGTGAAAAGAATTGTCTACTAATCATAGGTGATTTTAATCTTCATGAAGACTGGGTTATTCACATTGGAAATGGTAATATAAGAATTGATTCACAGAGTGCATTTAAGGTAGCTACCTCGAACAGTATGTTATTCAGCAAATTCAAGAACTGGTTACTGTGGATGTTAATGTCTAATGCGATTCTCCAAGAAAGTAAAATTAATGTGAATATTAGGACTATCATCCAGCAGTACTTACATCTATTGTGAGGAATTGCTTCAAGATTTTGATCATGAGACATTCAACTCCCACCTGAGGAGTGGCCTGGATCCACTCCAATTTGTTGTCAAATGGTCAACAGCAGACGCCATTTCACTGGCTTTTCACTCAGCTCTGGAACACTTGAACAAGGACAATGCACACATCAGGATGCTCTTCATTGATTGGTAGGCAGCCTTCAATCCCAGGGGATCATGTGTTAACGCCTCTGGGGGGACTGGACTGCAGGAAGATTTGAAGAACTGGCTGTTGCCCATGCAGTGGGTTCCCTCTCTCCACATCACTAATGTAGTCCAAGGGAAAGGCAAGTGCCAATACAGCTTGGCACTAGTGTTGTCGCAGAGGCTGTCAGATGAAGTTATAAGCAACATCAAACTGCCTTAGGGACCCCGGCTCTGGATTTCTTCCTCGGGGTTTACTCCTGAAGCCTTTCCCATGGGTGGGTATGCCTGCAAGGCAGCGGAAATTTAAAATCAGAGTTTTCCTTCTGCAACTTCATTGATTACAGTTCAACATTCAATACTATCACCCCCTCTAAACTCATTACTAAGTTCCAAGACCTGGTCCTCAATACCTCCCTGTCCAACCGGATCCTTGATTTCCTCCCGTGCAGGCATGAATTCATCCCAGTCCATCACAGGCAAAGCCCTCCCCACCATTAACATAGAGTGCTGCCACAAGAAAGCAGAATCCATTATCAAATACCACCCCTCTCCCTACCACCTCTTCTCACTACTATTGTGTAGGAGGTACAGAATTTACCAATTTTATATACATGGAGACAGATCAGGTAAATTGTTAGCCAATCAATTAAAGTCTTCAATAGTTAGCAGACAAATTACAGAGATTGTTAAGATTGACGGCTTCAAGACTTCCGATCTCTCTGAAATTAATGATACTTTTAGAGAATTTTATTCAAAGCTTTATAGTTCTGATTCCTTTTCGGATGACACAGAAATGCACAGCTTCTTTAGTAAAATTGATATTCCAGTACTTTCTGATCCTACCTTGTCCCAACTTGATCAACCCATTTCATGTGCCAAAATTGCCAAAGCTATTGCGGCTCTTCACTCTGGTAAAACTCCAGGACCAGACAGTTTTCCTTGTGGATTTTATAAAATCTTTTCTAAACTACTTATACCTCAATTATCCGCTGTTTTTTCTGAATCTTTTAAATTAGGTAAACTTCCGCAATCCTTTTATCAAGCAACTATTTCGCTTATTTTGAAGAAAGATAAAAATCCTGCTGAATGTTCCTCCTACAGACCAATCTCCTTACTTAATGTAGATACTAAAATTCTGTCTAAAATTTTAGCCCACAGGCTTGAAAATATTTTACCGTTCATTATACGAGAGGATCA
This sequence comes from Hemitrygon akajei, assembly GCF_048418815.1. Lineage (NCBI taxonomy): Eukaryota > Metazoa > Chordata > Chondrichthyes > Myliobatiformes > Dasyatidae > Hemitrygon > Hemitrygon akajei. Next base: position 74,571,456 of record NC_133136.1, on the reverse strand, counting down.
GACTGGATTTATTAAAAACTGCTGTTCATATTTTAACATTCGGCGTTTATTAAATGTGATGTATTCCCCCTCTAACAAGGTTTCAGAATGTATATTATCTTCAGACACAGAGAAAGCCTTCAATAGAATGGAATGGAATTATCTATTCAAGACTTTAGAAAAATTTAAATTTGGACCTAATTTTATTCATTGGGTTAAACTATTATATCTCTCACCTACAGCTCAGGTTCTTACTAATTCTCAACTCTCTAAACCATTTAACCTATATCGAGGTACTAGACAAGGCTGCCCTCTTAGTCCTCTGTTGTTTGCTTTGGCTCTAGAACCTCTGGCCATAGCACTCCGTAATTCCAAGGATATTACAGGTATCACCCGAGGTAATACTATTCATAAAATTTCTTTATATGCAGATGATATTTTACTTTTTATTTCTAATGTGAATGACTCCTTAGCTTCCACTCTTTCTTTATTCTCTCAATTTAGTCGATTCTCAGGTTATAAGTTGAATTTATATAAAAGCGAATTATTTCCTTTAAACAACCTGATACCAATAAACACCAATCTTCTGTTTAAAATTATGACTAATCAGTTTACTTATCTTGGAATAACTATTACCAAAAATTTTAAACATTTGTATAAAGCTAATTCTATTCCACTACTGAGTTACCTTAAAAGGCTATTTATCCTTGTTAGGCCATACTAATTCTAATAAAATGAATGTGTTACCTAAATTCTTATATCTTTTCCAAGCATTGCCTATTTTTATTCTGAAGAGTTTTTTTTTTCGACTCTTTGGACTCAATTCTCTCTTTTTACATATGGAGTAATAAACAACCCCGGCTGAACAAAGTCTTTCTTCAAAGGAAAAATAAAGATGGTGGTCTAGCTTTACCTAATTTCAGATTCTATTACTGGGCAACTAATATAACGAATATCACATTCTGGTCATATTATATCAATAGGGATGACTGCCCACCATGGTCTTTACTAGAAGCTCAATCGGTTAAAAATGCCTCAATTATTTCTCTTCTTGGATCTTCTCTTCCTTTACCCTTCAGTAAAATTACTGATAACCCAGTTCTTAAACATACTTTGAGAATCTGGTCGCAATTTAGGAAGTTTTTTGGTTTGTCTCATTTTTCCCTTTCTAGTCCCATTCTTTGTAATTTTTTTTTCTACCCTCTACTACTGATAAGGTTTTTATAAAATGGAATAGATTGGGTATTCGACAATTTTTGGATTTATTTGTTGATGGGAACTTAGCATCATTTGAGCAGCTGTCCATCAAATTTAGTTTACCCCAAACTCATTTTTATGGTTACCTTCAAATTAGAGATTTCCTGCGTTCTCAATTGGCTACCTTTCCTTCAAGTTCAGATAAGAATCTCTTAGATGATATTTTAAATTTGAAACCTTTTTTTGATGGATCAGTCTCTGATATATATAATAAACTGCTTATGTTTAAGCAGCTTTCTTTACATAATATTAGGCAAGCTTGGGAGCATGATCTGAATATGCAAATCTCTGATGAAGATTGGAATGCCATTTTGAAATTAGTGAATAAGTCATCCTTTTGCACTCGCCATTCTTTGGTACAATTTTAAGTGGTACATAGAGCCTATTTATCTAAAGAGAAATTATCCCATTTTTATTCTGATATTTCTCCAACTTGTGACAAATGTAATTCAGCCAATGCTTCGTTAATTCATATGTTTTGGTTATGTCCCAGCTTAGAAAAATTTTAGAAAGATGTATTTTCTACTTTTCTCAACTTTTTAACACTGACTTTGAACCTAATCCTCTTACTGCTCTCTTTGGTATTCTCGGAACTCAAGATATAACTTTAACTCCCTCAGACTTGTATGTTCTAGTTTTTATCTCACTTATGGGGAGAAGACAGATTTTGCTTAAATGGAAAGAAGCAGTCTCTCCTACTCGTGCAGTGGTTAGAAGACATTATGACTCATCTTAGTTTGGAGAAGATTCGGTGTTCTATTTCTAATTCAGTACGGTACTTTTATACGACATGGGGTCCTTTTATGAACTACTACTCTAACTTGTGAAAGGTTTTTTTTCTACGTAGATGTTATTAATTATGTTATTCTTTGTTAACAAATTAGCAACACTTTTTAAAAAATATTTTTTTCCTTGTTCTTACCCATTGGCTTTCTTGGTAGGGACTAGATTTTTTATATATATATAAAATTCCTAATGTATACTCTTTATAAATTTGTAGTATTAATAATCATTACCGGAGTACTATATACATGTATGTTACTCAGTCCTATACAGTTCAAATTTTCTATTGTTTGTATTCTGTTAGTAATTTTTTTATATATATACTCTGTATTTGTTATATATTCTTGTATACATTAATAAACATATTGAAAGAGAGAATTTTTAGGTCCTATAGCAAATTTAAGTGAGCAAATGATCTACTCTTATCCCCTCTTTCCTTATGGTCTTTCTTGGACCAGCCTTCTTCAGCTGTCTCATCAATAGTCATCTGTTTAAGACATTTGATGCAGGGGAAATTGTTAAAAAGATATTGGTCAGCACTATTTGGAAATACTTGCCTGTGGTAAGATCTTGTGGGCTGATAATTATCAAGAAACATTGCCACCTCACAAGTACCAAACAATGACTGTCTCATATGCAATGTCTAAACAAGGTGGTCCCAACCTGGGGTCCACAGACCCCTTGCTTAATGATATTGATCCATGGCCTAAAAGAGGTTGGGAACCCCTGATCTAAACGTCCCTCCTCAAACTTTCTGATATCATTGTTTCCAAAATCCAGTAACATCTCAATGTCATCAAATTCCAAAAATATCACTAAACCGGCCACATAAAAATATAACCCAACCAGCCACACAAAGTGTTGGGTTTTCCATTCTGAATAACTTATTACCTGATTTCCCTATGTAGTTTCACCCTTTACAAAGCTGAAATCGGGACCTTTTGGAATATTACCACTTTTGCCACTCCGAATGTTTGCTCCCTTTGACATGGTACAACGTAGCTCATAGAGACATTCAATTTGTACGTGTACTGAATGTTTTTCGATTATTTCCTGTTAATATTATTGTGTTAATATTACAACCCATTTCCAGAAAAGTTGGGATATTTTCCAAAATGCAATAAAAACAAAAATCTGTGATATGTTAATTCATGTGAACCTTTATCTAATTGACAAAAGTACAAAGAAAAGATTTTCAATAGTTTTACTGACCAACTTAATTGTATTTTGTAAATATACACCAATTTAGAATTTGATGGCCGCAACACACTCAACAAAAGTTGGGACAGAGGCATGTTTACCATTGTGTTACATCACCTTTCCTTTTAATAATACTTCTTAATCGTTTTGGAACTGAGGATACTAATTGTAGTAGATTTGCAATTGGAAATTTTGTCCATTCGTGCTTGATGTAAGACTTCAGCTGCTCAACAGTCTGTGGTCTCCATTGTCTGATTCTCCTCTTCATGATGCGCCATACATTTTCAATAGGAGATAGATCTGGACTGGCAGCAGGCCAGTCAAGCACACACACTCTGTGTCTACAAAGCCACGCTGTTGTAGCCCGTGCAGAATGTGGTCTGGCATTGTCCTGCTGAAATAAGCATGAACGTCCCAGGAAGAGACGTCGCCTTGATGGCAACATATGTCTCTCTAAAATCCTAATATATGCCGCAGAGTCAATGGTAACTTCACATGCATGTAACTCACCCATGCCGTGGGCACTGATGCACCCCCATACCATCACAGATGCTGACTTTTGCACCTTTTGCTGATAACAATCAGGATGGTCATTTTCATCTTTGGCACGGAGAACTCGACACCCATTTTTTCCGAAAACTATCTGAAATGTGGACTCATCCGACCACAGCACACGGTTCCACAGTCTTTCGGTCCACCTGAGATGAGCTTGGGCCCAGAGAACCCGTCGGCGTTTCTGCATAGAGTTGATGAATGGCTTCCTCCTTGCTTAATACAGTTTCAAGTTGCATTTCTGGATGCAGCGACGGACTGTGTTAAGGGACAATGGTTTTCCAAAGTACTCCCAAGCCCAGGTGGCTATAATTGCCACAATAGCATGACGGTTTCTTAGGCAGTGCCGCCAGAGAGCTCGAAGATCACGCGCATTCAACAGTGGTTTCTGACCTTGCCCTTTATGCACTGAGATGTCTCTGAATTCTCTGAATCTTTTCACACTATTATGTACTGTAGATGTTGAAAGACCTAAATTCTCTGCAATCTTGCATTGGGAAATGTTCCTTTTCAACTGACTAACAATTCTCTCACGAATTTTGGCACAAAGGGGTGAGCCACGACCCATCCTTGCTTGCAAAGACTGACCCTTTGATGGACGCTACTTTTATACCCAGTCATGATACCTCACCTGCTACCAATTAGCCTGCTTAATGTGGAGTCTTCCAAACCAGTGTTACTTGAATATTCTGTGCACTTTTCAATCTTATTTTAACTCTGTCCCAACTTCTGTTGAGTGTGTTGCAGCCATCAAATTCTAAATTTGTGTATATTTACAAAATACAATTAAGTTTGTCAGTAAAACTATTAAAAATCTTTTCTTTGTACTTTTGTCAGTTAAATAAAGGTTCACGTGAATTAACATATCACAGATTATTGTTTTTATTGCATTTTGGAAAATATCCCAACTTTTCTGGAAATGGGGTTTGTACTTTAGGTGCTGTATGTGATATTTGTACTGGGTTTTGCACCTTGGTCCTAGTGAAACGTTGTTTCATTTTGTTAAATACATGTGTACAGACAAATGGCAATAAACTTGAACTTCAGCATTCCCTCAAACTGCAGACACTGGAGGTCAGTGCTGACCTTGTGTGTTGTCTGTGTGGAGTTTGGTACGTTTCTCCTGAGACCACATGAGTTTCTTTCTGCTGCTCTGGTTTACCCCCACATCCCAAAGTTGTATGGGTTAGTAGGTGAATTTTCCTCTGTACATTGCCTCTACTGTGTTGGTGAGTGGTAGAATCTGATGAGAATTCGATGAGAATTATGGGGAGAATAAAAATGGGATTAATGTTCCTCTTGCTTTAAGATCAGAAGCACACCTGTGCTAAATAAAAATAAGGTAACGTGCCTTAATGACTATCATCCCATGGCTCTAATAACTACGAAGTGAAATGAAGTGCTTTGAGAGGCTAGTCATGGCACACATCAGCTCCAGCCTCCCAGTCAACCTTGACCCACTGCAATTTGCCATTGCTAAAACAGGTCTAAGGTGGACTCTATCTCCTTGACCCTACACTCATCTCTGGAGCATCTAGATATCAAAAGCATTTACATCAGACTATTATTTATTAACTACAGCTGTGTCTTCAATACTATAATTCCAAACAAACCCATATCCAAACTCCTAGACCTGGGGCTCAACACCCCTGTTTACAACTGGATCATTGACCTCCTGATCAACAGACTGCAATCAGTAAAGATAAGCAGCAAAATCTCCACCATGACCATCCTCAACACTGGTGCCCTACAAGGCTGTGTCCTCAGCCGTCTACTATAATCCATATGCGTACACTCATGGTTGTGTGGCCAGATTTTACTGTAACTCCACCTGCAAGTTTGCATATGACACCATCGTAGTGTGCCTCACCTCAAATAACGACAAGTCAGAGTATCGAAAGGGGATAGAGAGCCTTTGGATCCCCAGTGGTGCTCAAACTAGGTTGCCCCATTTATGCATAGGATGATATCCTTGGGAAGTCACTCTGGCTTGCTGCATCCCTCTGATCATCTCCACACCTTAGTATCATTGGAGATGGCACCCACTTCATCAGTATATTTAAGACTTTAGCTTTCAGTGATCAAGAGAGTATAGTCAATTGTACTCAGCGTTTTAGGAACAGCTTCTCCTCGCTATCAGATTTCTAAACGGACAATGAACCAACGCACGAACACTATCTTGTAATTTTGTTCAATTTTTGCACTACTTATTTAACTTAATATTTTATATATATTTCTTATTGTAATTTATCGATTTGTTATGTATTGCACTGTGCCGCTGCTGCAAAACAACAAATTTCATGGCATGTTAGCGATATTAAACCTGATTCTGATATTATTCCTGTTTATAGGTGAACTAATTAGAAACTATTGCAGTGGTCAGTGAAGTCACATGAACAGATCTGTTTATTTATGTTTTATCCAATGAGTTCTTGGGTGTCTTTGAGAAATCCTCTGTCACCACCACAAGCTCTTCAAGTGCATTTTGGAACTGTTACAGGAAAGTGGAGGATACTTGAATTAACTTGGCAGAATAATGCTACAGCAATGAAGCTGGAGCAAAAGAATAAACATTCTTTATAATCTTTGGGGTTGAGGTGCATGCTTATTTCTCCTTGGCCAGAGTGCATCAAAGAAGAACATAAATACAAGGCAGTACCTTTATTGAGGATGCTTCCTCAGTGCTGACAACAATCAAAAATAAATTCCCTTGAGATATAAGTTTACTAGAAGGCATGTTGTTAGAATTAACTAATTAATACAGTAGCAATGCAAATATCAATTAGAAACATAGAAATCTACAGCACATCACAGGCCCTTCAGCCCACAATGTTGTGCCGACCATGCAACCTACTCTAGAAGTTGCCTAGAATTTCCCTACTGCATAGCCCTCTATTTTTCTAAGCTCCATGTACCTATCGAAGAGTCTCTTAAAAGACCCTGTTTGTGGATTCCTGCAGGTAAACTAGAAAGAATACTCAGTGATATGTTTGGAATTGCAGCCCCAAGGGTGTGACAAAAGCTGCCTTAAGAAATCAGTTCGATATTGGGTAAATTAGATTTGTATGTAGCAGAAAACATGGAAATTTGACATGGAGTGAGCAAGACAGAATGTGAATGTGCAACATAAATGCAAGGAAATCCCAAGCAATGGGGAACATGGGTGGTGAGATCAGTGGTGATGAATAAGACTTGCAAACTAAAATTAAAGAAACCACAAACGTTTTGGAATTGGAAAAAACCATGAGTTCCAAAGAGTGAATTTTGTCCTGTTTTTGGTAAAGTAGAATGATCAATTACTTTTCAAAGAAATCCCTGAGAAAGGAAATGCCTGCACATGATCAACCAGCCAGAATAATTGATGAGGAATTATTTGGAAAAATTTTGTTGTCAATAAGAACAATACTTTTGGTTTTGATAATCTTGAGGGAGATACATGTAAAATAAAATCAAGAAATTGACATTCAAAATAGACACAAACCCCAATTTTATTCTAATATAAGAAAACAATCAAAATTTTTTAATTTGCGAATGCAAAATCACAGATATGTGATCATGGTGGAGCTTTCCTATTAGAGGACAGTAAAAATTTTGTTTATGGCATATACAGGTGTAAGTGAAGAAGAAGAAGAAGAAGAAGAAGAAGAAGAAGAAGAAGAAGAAGAAGAAGAAGAAGAAGAAGAAGAAGAAATTATGAAAACATAATTCTGGGCAGAATGGCATGTTTGAGCATGTATATTATAAAGCATAATAATAATGATTTTCCTAATAAAATACCATCCACTGATTCATCATACAAGAATTAAAAGAGTAAATGCCAATAACCAAGGAGTGTTTGATGCAAAAATATTCTTGAGTGTTTAATGTTAAGTATAGACAACTTTTAAGGAAGAGAACTAGATTAAGCTTGATGAAACAGTAGATCCTGTACAGCATGTCCCCTGTAGTTGTAAATATCTGGTCAGACAAGAAATTCAAGTTTCATTAACAGTACCGGGTTGGATGTGGTGCCTTAGATTGTCGCCAATGGCCAAGTTTGTGTTTTGAGTTCAAATACTGTGTGATACTTATTTGGCACCTCAAAATCTGTCAACTAAGGAAACATGAACATAATTCTGTTGCTGCACTGTGGAAGAATGTCAGATCTGATTTTATGACATCCACAAAGACTGCATATTGTATGTAATTTCTGAACTGAACTTACTTCAACCTCGACAAACATTAGTTTGAAAGTATTTCCAAAACTGGAAATTTGACTGAATGTCGAATACTAGATATGCTAGTTACTGACAATGGACATTTTCAATCTGTAGAATTTTTGTTATTCGTGAAAGTGTGGAACTTTAGACACATGACATCATTACTTTCATCTCCAGAACCAAATTGCAAAGGTGGGACTGCTATCAAAACTGTTATTACTTTACACGAAATGAAAAGTGTCTCATAAGTGTGAACTTTTAGCTTTGTAGGTTGTCCCTATTAACTATGAAGCAATAGGACTACTATTGGAGTCAGAGTGTTCCAAAGTTGGAAGATAGCAATCTCCAAAGACGGAGGTCTAAAGTCCAAGGTTCGAGGTCTGAGGTCTGTGGACTCAAAGAAATGAGGGCCAATGATCCCCTAGGTCATTGAGTCTTGGGATCAGCGGTCCAATGTAAGCAATTCCTGAGATTAGAGGCCCAAGATCAGTTGGCAGGTCCTGATGTCAAAAGCTAGTGATCAATGAATCTGGAGGTTGAAGCCCTGAGGTTGGTCATTCCAGAGGTTGAAGCCGAACATTGTGGGCATGCTATTTTGGTGCAGCAATGTGTGGCGGCACTTGTGGGCAGCTCCCAACTCCTTGGAAAGTCTGATCACCTGGCTGTACTTCTAGTCCCTGAGCATAGACAGAGACTGAAGACTGCAGCAACAATAGTGTGGTCCAAGAAGGTATGGACAAGAGAAGCACATAGGTATTTATAGGACTGCTTTGAATCAGTGGACTGGACTGTATTCAGGGACTCATCTTCGAATCTGAATGAGTATGCCACAGTTGTTACTGACTTCATTAAAACCTGTATGGATAAGTATGGGCCTACGAAAACTTGCTGTACATTCCCAAACCAAAAGCCGTGGATGAACCAGGAAGTACGTCATCTGTTGAGGGCAAGATCTGTGGCATTTAAGTCTGGTAACCCAAGTCTATACAAGAAAACCTGGCATAACTTGTGGAGGGCTACTTCAAAGGCGAAGAGACAATTTCGAGCGAAGTTGGAGGTGACCTCCAATGCACGACAACTTTGGGAGGGTTTGCAAGACGTTATTTCCTACAAATCGAAACCCAATAGCATGAATGGCAGCAATGCTTCACTACCAGATGAACTCAATGCCTTCTATGCTCACTTTGAAAGGGAGTCTATAACTATAGATGTGAAGATCTGAAGATCCCTTCTGCACCCAGTGACCCTGTGATCTCTGTCTCGGAGGTCAATGTTAGGTTGTCTTTAAGAAGGGTGAACCTTTGCAAGTTGGCAGGCCCCGATGGAGTACCTGGTAAGACTCTGAAAGCTCATGCCAACAACTGGCGGGAGTATTCAAGAACATTTTCAACCTCTCAGCGCTATGTTCAAAAGTTCCCACCTGCTTCAAAAAGGCAACAATTATACCAATGGTTAAAAAGAGTAGTGTGAGCTGCCTTAATGACTATCGCCCAGTAGCACTCTCATGTATGGCGATGAAATGCTTTGAGAGTTTAGTCATGGCTAGAATGAACTCCTGCCTCAGTAAGGACCTGGTCCCATTGCAATTTGCCTATTGCCACAGTAGGTCTACGATAGATGCAATCTCAATGGGTCTTCACATAGCCTTAGATCACCTAGACAATACAAGCATCTTTATCAGGATCCTGTTCATTGACTATAGCTCAGTATTTTGCACTATCATTTCCACAATCCTGATTGATAAGTTACAGAACCAGAGGCTCTGTACCTCCCTCTGCAACTGGATCGACTTCCCAACTGGAAGACCACAATCTGTGTGGATTGTTAATAATATCTCTTCCTTGCCAACAATCAACACTGGCACACTTCAGGGTGTGTGCCCACTGTTCCACTCTCTGTATACCCATGACTGTGTGGCTAGGTATAGCTCAAATGCCATCTATAAATTTGCTGATGATACAACCATTGTTGGTAGAATCTCAGAAAGAGATGAGAGGGCGAACAGGAGTGAGATATACCAGCTAGTTCTGTAGTATTGCAACAACAACCTTGCACTCAATGCCAGTGGACTTCAGGAAGGGTAAAGATGAGGGAACATCAACCAATCCTTATAGAGGGACCAGAATACCAAGATGGTGGTGCGACGCAGCTTGCAGCGGCCACTCTGGAGCTGATTATCTGTTATTTGTGAAGCAGGGTGCCGTGCGCAATCATAACCGATTGAAAACGGACGTGGGAGCACGGAGGAACATCGGGAAATCTCCAGGAAGACCTTCTTCATTGCTGCTGCTGCTGTGAGGTCCGGGACTCTGCTGGGAAGAACAGGCCCCCAGTCCTTGAGGTCGTGTTGCCGATGGCCGTTGGCGGGACCGTCTTAATACGCTTGGCAAAGGATGGTGCTCGGAGAAGCTGTGCCGGAGGGGATGGTCATTGGCTCGGAGGTTCGATGGACTCGGAGTCCACTGCAGTCAGGTCGCTTTCGGTGTGTGCTGCATCTGCGAGGCTGGATTCGATGGAGCTTTCGTTGTGTGCTGCGTCTGCAAGGCTGAGTCGGGCGACGCCGTGGAAGTCCATAGCGGGGGTATTCCCTTCAGCCGCTGGCATGGGATGGTGAGTCTGTCAGGACCCTGGGGACTTGTGGAAACTGTGTGGTGATTTCTTTTGAACTTATAGTCCTTTAACATCTTTGGACTATTTTTACTGTGCCCATATGTTTTTTTTTATCAATTATGCTATTGTTTGCGCAGTTGTAACTACATGTTGTAACTATGTGGTTTTGTGCAGGTCTTGTAGCTTTAGTTTTTGGTCTTGTTTGTCTGGTGGATTTGGAGCTCCTTTCCGGGGAACGCGCTAAGACGGTAGCGCGATATTAATATGCAGCAGCCTCTCCGGACTCTGGATTGGGGATTGCCAAACGTTATGTGGATTTTCTAGTGTAGTCTGTTTTGTCATATGCTTTTGTGATATCATTCTGGAGGAACGTTGTCTCATTTTTTAACTACATTGCATTTGTGGTTTCTAAATGACAATAAACTGAATCTGAATCTGAATCTCAGAAGTGAAGGGTGTAAGCAATTTCAAGTTTCTGGGTGTCAAGATCTCTGATGACCTAACCTGGTTCCAACATATTGATGCAGCTATAAAGAAGACAAGACAGTGGCTGTATTTCATTGGGAGTTTGACAAGATTTGGTTTATCAAGTAAAACACTTGAAAACTTCTATAGATGTACCATGGAGAGCATTCTGACAGGCTACATCAATGTCTGGTATGGGGGTGGGCTACTGTACAGGACTGAAAGGAGCAACAGAAAGTCGTAAAATTAGTCAGCTCCGTCTTGGGTACTAGCTCTGTAGTATCCAAGACATCTTCAAGGAGGGTTGCCTCAGAAAGGTGACATCCATTATTAAGGACCCCCATCACCCACGGCATGCCCTCTTCTCATTGTTACTGTCAGGAAGGAGGTACAGAAGCCTGAAGACGCACACACTCAGCGATTCAGAAACAACTTCTTCCCCCATCATGAACACTACCTCACTTTTTAAAAAATATATTATTTCTGTTTTGCACTATTTTAATCCATTCAATATACACATATATATTTACAACTATTTATTTATTTTTCTTTTTATTTTATAATGTATTGCACTGAACTATTGCTGCTAAGTTAACAAATTTCATGATGTGTGCCGGTGATAATAAACCTGTTCTGATATTCTCAGATTCTGTTTAACTCAAACAATGCATTTCACTGTATGTTTCCATGTATGTGTGATTAATAAATAAATCTAAATCTAATAAGTCACAGGAACAAAACAGTACACTTAGTTCAATGTTTAAGATTAAGAGTCACAGTACTAATTTGGTGGTTTGATGTGTATTATATAATACACCATAATCAAAGTTCAAAGTAAAATTTATTATCAGAGTACATACACGTCACCACATACAACCCCGAGATCCTTTTTCCTGCAGGCATACTTAGCAAATCTATAGAACAGAAACTGTAAACAGGATCAATGAACAACAAACTGTGCAAATGCAAATGTAAATAAATAACAATAAATACTGAGCATGAATTAATGAGTGCTTAAAGTGAGACCTTTGGTTGTGGGAACATGAGAAGTAGAATGAGTATAGTTATCCTCTTTAGTTCAGGAGCCTGATGGTTGAAGGTTAGTAACCGTTTTTGAACCTGGTGCTGCAAGTCCTAAGGCACTTGTACTTTCTACCTGATGGCAGCAGCAAAATAAAAAGAGAATGACCTAGGTGGTGATGATCTTTGATGATGGATGCTGCCCTTCTACAGCAATGTTCCACGTAGATGTGCTCAATGGTTGGGAGGATTTTACTTGTGATGTACTGAGCTGAATCCACTACCTTTCGTAGGATTTTCTGCTCAAAGGCATTGGTGTTCCTGTACCAGGCCATAATGCAGCCAGTCAGCACACTTTCCATCACGCATCTATTGATGAATACACATAAAAATACATTATGTGTTTTCATTATCACATTAAGTACAGCCTCAGTGCTTTGCAGAGAAAGAGCAGAATGCTCGTATTACATGAAATTGAGGACTGAAATCTCCAAAGCAAGATGGAGTAATTTGATGTTTAAAAGACTACACGCTGTTATTGTGACTGGTGTGATTGCAAGTTTGGTTTGTGTAAACTGTAATGGGGAGAAGATTTAGAAATATACAAACTCACTAAACAAATTCCATTCCAGTACACGCTAACATCACATGACGAGGTTTATGTATTTACATCCTTCCATAGAATTCTTGGTGACTTTGTCACAGAATATAATATACTTGTCTCTGGATTATTATAGTCTTTTATTTTGAATAAACTTCAATTTCTTTCTTGCAACAAATCTCAAATATGCTAATAACTAAAGGGAAATCAATGTTTTGTTTATACAACTGTCCATTGTGTTATTATAGCAGGTAAAACTTTGTATAGCTTATTGACAGTGTTGACCTTGTGAGAGCCTAGTGCCTCTCTACTGGTAATCTTAGATGGATCTAGTCTGTGATTTGGGCAGCAGCTCTTCAGTAGAAGAATGTGATTGACAAAGACCCTTTTCCCCCCACCTCTGCAAGAAAGCCTTTCTACAATTAATGACTCAAATCTGTTAAATCAAAAAATATTAAATTATCAAATTAAAAAAAGACTTTTTTGAAGATCATTATGGTTATGGTGACTGAGGTCTCCGAGCATGCACTTATCTTCCCAGGTGACCAGTGATGTTGTGGAGGTTGTGAGGATCTGGAATCTGGAGAAAGAGAAACAAACTCCTGGAGGAACTCAGTGGGTCAGGCAGCATCTGTGAAGAGAAAGGAATAGTCAACATTTTGGGTCAAGATACTGTATCAGGACTAGGTGAGGCTGTGGATATGTGACTTAAGTTCCTCACCATTGAATATTAGAACTTCAGCATGGATACCATCAATTCCCCCAAGCCACGTTGCTTCTTATATGGTGTAATGAAAATATTTTAACATTTTTTCCTTGTTCTTTTCCAAATCAGCAGAGAGATATCCACAAACAAAAGAGGCACTGTACACATGTAAGAAATTAAGTTATACAAAGAATACAGAAAGAAAAAATTATAAGACCACATTATTATTATATTATTTATCAACCAGCCACATTATACTGCCAGAAATAACTGCAGATGTCCAACAGATTTACCAGTATCCCTCACTCTCTCCATTTCTCGATCTGCTTGTCTCTATCACCAACTCTGAGTACTAGTCACAACACAGCTTAAGAGTAGATTACACATTGCACAAAGAAATTGCCCATCTTTATACCCTTCAAGATCCCTTTAAAAATCTAACATAACTTTTACGCCAGTACCTTTCCAGACAAACAAGCTTATCACCATTATCTGCTCTTAAGGCTGAAGACTGGTAAGTTCTCAAAATACTGCTGTGGATTTGTTCCCTTGTACTCTCTCAAAACACTCTCACATTCCAGACCAACAGTATTCTGTCTCACAAACTTCCATTTTGTGTCACATTTTAGCATACGCCAAAGAGGAATCAAATTTAACTCTTTCCTTGCCCATGGTCTTTTCACTTGCTGATTAGCAGCAGTGGCAAGACTGAACCTAACAGACTGCAGTGAGCTTGTATGAGGGACAGCTTCACAGGTGAGAGGCCTTCAAAGCAACAAAGAATCTGCTGGAGGAGAAATGAGCAGACTGAGCAGCACCTGTGGGTGGAAAACAATTGTTGATGGTTTGAGTCAAAACCTGGGTCGTAATGTGTGGTTTCAGCCCGAAACAGTAACAGTTCTCTCCTCCCACAGACACTTCTCAACCCACTCAGTTTCTGCAGTAGATTGTTTGTTGTTCCAGATTCCATCATCTGCAGTCTCTTGTGTCTCCAGGCCTTTGAAGTGTCTTTGTCACTTGGTATACATTGCCATTTTGGCTTTAGTGATGGTGAGTTAACCTCCATTCTTAGCACCCGGGGGATGAGGCCAGGTAGCATTTGGTTCTTAGCTTTGCTTCATGGTGACACATAAACTATGATCCTAACCAATGAGTCCACACTCTGCCAATCTCAGTGCAGGATGGTATAATTTTTATATTGCAATGTTGTACTTTACAACCAATAACTTCTCTGTTGGTGTTTAAATAAATCTATAGGATTTAGGAAACCAGACAACCCACAATGCCTTCTCTCCAGAACCAAGTCACTTCAACCTAAGCAGTTGAGCTGCAAATTATAAATACTTGTTTGTGTGTGTTTGAGGCTAAACTCCAAATCAACTCACTGAAACATAAAAGAAAGCAGGCCTCACGTTCAACACATACAAAACTGTCACCATACTTTTACAATAGAGGTTCACAGAATGCCCTGAAAACACATGTTGTTTCTTATATCTTGAGAGCTAAGAATTCACCACTCTATTCAATGCACTAACACTGCCTTTGAATAAATGAAGAAAAAGTTGTTTGGAGTTCAAGACTTCAAACGTGGCTTAAAACCCATTGGCTAAGGAGCAGTAATGAATTCTGCCCTCCTATAAGCTCTTGAAACTCAGATAAACTGTACAAGTACCTCAATGCATGGGAGACAATGTTATTCAGAGATGTTGTCTCTTTGAATCCCTCCAAATCCACTGCACAAATATGGCAAAGAAAAATGTCTGCACCCTTGACCAGGCCAGCATCAAGCTCTTAATTAACTTAGATGGTTTTACTGGTTGTATCCAAAGCCAAATGGACTCACAGAGTGGGACTACCAGGAGAACAGACGGAAAGAATCAATAATGTTCCCAAGGTACCACACACTTATGTTAACTTGTGCTCATGAATGTTCAAATTAGAGGAGCATAAACAACCTTGAATTCCGTGTTTTGGGCGCACACAGAAGGCTATTGTGAATGACAAAGGAAATACACTACCTCACAGACTATACGCCTGCCCATCCCGTCAAGCACCTCCTGTCGTCTGTGCTATTGACTGCATTGACCGCTTTAACGTCAAGGTCACCTCAGACCAACAGAATCCGAGTGGTATCAAGTCATTTCTGATCCCGAGGGGTAGCCCAAGAAGTTCAGGTCTCTCCCTACTTTCTGTGGATGGGAATGACTGTGCAGGGCCCCATCTCTACTATATATAAGTCTCGGAAGGGTCTGATCTATTAATTTTCATTAACTGAGACATACATTCCCTGAGGTAAAAAGTTACGAAACACAAAAGTGCTTATGTATTTTGACAAGGAAAAAAAGGTAAACGCACGCGCATTGGCCAACGGGATCTGACCCCGATCACCGCTCCGCCGTGACGTGACAGCGCACGCGCATTGGCCAACGGGATCTGACCCCGATCACCGCTCCGCCGTGACGTGACAGCGCACGCGCTTTGCCAAAGGGATCTGACCCCGATCACCGCTCCGCCGTGACAGCGCACGCGCTTTGCAAAGGGATTTGACCCCGATCACCGCTCCGCCGTGACAGCGCACGCTCAGTGAAGAGGAAGAGTGAGGTTCCGTGGTCTGCCGGTTCAATCCCGAGTCTCGTCCGTCATGGCCAAGAATTTGCGCGTGGTGCTGCTGTTCGGCGGTTTTGCAGCTGCAGTCGGAGCTGCGTTTTATCCCATCTACTTCCGGCCGCTGTTTTACACTAAGGAATACCGTGAGTCGCTGTGCCCCCATCCGCCCCCCTGATGCCCGAGCAAGGTCCTATTAATACGGGGTGAAGGGTCGGCATCTCTGACGTCAGCGTCCGGGGAGCCGGTGGCGGTTGGGTTTGAAATTTGAGCGCCGGCCGGGGTGGCGCCACTTGGCCGGTCGTCGTTCTGCCGTCGGTCCACCGCGGCAGCTTCAAATCTGAGATGATTGGCCTTGTTTATATATTTTATTCATGGAAAAGCACAGTACAGAAACACCCCCTTAAGCCCATCTAGTCCATGCGAACCATTTAAACTGCCTACTCCCATCGACCTGCACCGGGATCCTGGTCCTTCATACCCTCCTATGTGCCTATGCAAACTTCTTAAACGTTAAAATCAACCTCGCATGCACCACGTACTATTGGCAACTCATTCCACACTCTCATAACCAGGTAGAAACCAACCGCATTCCACTAGGAAGACATACAGACTCCTTACAAAAATGTGGGAATGATAGATAGATAGATACTTTATTCATCCCCATGGGGAAATTCAACATTTTTTTTCCAATGTCCCATACACTTGTTGTAGCAAAAACTCATTACATACAATACTTAACTCAGTAATAATATGATATGCATCTAAATCACTAACTCAAAAAGCATTAATAATAGCTTTAAAAAAGTTCTTAAGTCCTGGCAGTTGAATTGTAAAGCCTAATGGCATTGGGGAGTATTGACCTCTTCATCCTGTCTGAGGAGCATTGCATCGACAGTAACCTGTCCCGAGATGTCGTAGTGTCACACCCCTGGCACCTCTGGACTACTAAAGATGGGTGGGTGGAGTGGAGCCGTGAAACGAGCGAATGATGAGGAAGGTGAAGAGTCACACAGTTGAGTACAGAGGACGAGAAAAGGCAGAGTCAGATTTATTATCGTTGTCGTATGTTGTGAAATGTGTTGTTTTGCAGCAGTGGAATAGTGCAAGACAAAGATTACAGTAAATAGTACAAAAGAGGAATAGAATAGTAGTGTCCATGGACCATTCAAAAATCTTATGGCAGAAGTGAAGAAGCTGTACCTGAAATGTTGAGTGTGGGTCTTCAGGCTCCTGTACCTCCTCCCTAATGATAGTACAGCAATGAGAAGACAGCATGTCTCAGATAGTGAGGGTCTTTTCATGATGGATATCACCTTCTTGAGGCACCACCTCTTACAGGTGTCCTCGATGGCAGGGGTGGGTTGTGCCTGTGATGAGACTGGCTAAGTCTACAACTCCCCACAGCCTTTCTCCAGTAGAACAGTGCAGCACAGGACAAGCCCTTTACGCCATTATGTTGTGCCAAACAGATTAAACTAATAACTCATTAATTATTCACCCTTCCCTGCATATTTATGTGCCTATCCTAAGAGTTGCTTAAATACTAAAGTCTGGAATGCACTACCTCTTCCACCACCACCTTTGACAATGCATTCCAGGGCCCCAACCATCTGTTTTTAAAAAAAACTTGCCTTCTGTATCTCCTTTCTACTTTCCTCCCTCATCAATAATACACAGCCTCTAGGCATCCTGACAAAAAGATTGTGGCTGACTAGTATAATTTTATAAACTATCAAATCTTTATTCAGTCTCTGCTCATCTAGAGAAAACAACCCCAACTTGTGCAATGTCTTCACTCTCCAAACCAAGCAGCATCGTGGTACACTCTGCACCTTCTCCAAAGCCTTCCTGTAAGGAGAATTGAACACAATACGTGTGACCAAGCCAGAGTTTTAAGAAGCTCTAACATTGCTTCCTGTCTCTTGAATTTAATATCTCGACTAATGAAGGTAAACATGCTGTGAACCTTTATTTCCCCTCTAACAACCCTTGCCACTTCCATGTACCTGGACACCAGGATCCCTCTGTTTGTCAGTGCTGTTAAGGATTCAGCCATTAACTGTGTGCTGACCCTTTATTTTAGATCTCCCAAAGTGTAGCACCTAACACTTGTATGGATTAAACTCCGTCTGTCACTTCTCCACCAATGTCTGTAACTGATCCTGCTATATCTTTTGGCAATTTTCTATGCAATCTACAATGTTACCAATCTGTGTTGTTTGCAACTTACCCACTCTACCACAATACCACCACAATTCATCCAGTATTAACAATAGAAGTCTGAGTACAGATCCTTGCAGAACTCTAGTCACACACCTGCATCCAAAATGAGGCCCATTCATCACTGACCTCTGTCTTTTACGAGCAAGCTAATTTTAGATACAGTCAGAAAAGTAAATATGGATCCTATGTACCTTAATTTTCTGGAATAGCTTATCATTCAGGACCTTGTCAAATGCCTTGGTAAAATCCACATAAATAACATCCACTGCTCTACCTTCATCCTTCCCCTTTGTCACCTCCTGGAAAACTCAAAACAGATTAGTCAGACATAACCTGCCCTCAAAGTCATGCTAACTGTCCCTAAGTAGATGTACTTCAAATGTTCATAAATACTATCTTTAAGAATCCTCTCCATTGGTTTCCATACTACGGATCCCTATAACGGATAGAAGTGTAGAGGAAAAATAGTGTTCATATAAATTCCTGGGCAGGTTGAGAAATAGAGGCATGGAATACAAGAGCAAAGTAGTTCCATTGAACCCTTCATATATACTGCCTTAGCTGCAGTTGGGGTCTTGATGGTTTTAAATGATGAGCAGGAGCAGGCTATCGGACCCTTTGAGATCATTATTACTATGATGATCTATTTCAGTGCCAATTTCCAGCTCTGATCATATCCTTTGATATCCTTAATGTCCAGAAATACATCAGTCTCTGCTTTAAATGAACAATGCAATGCCTTCAGCCCAGTGGAGTAAAGGATTCCAGAGGTTCAGTACCTTCTGAGTGAAGAAATTCCCTGATGTTAGTTCTAAGTAGGCTACTTATTCTGAAATCTTGTTCCCTAGTCCTGGATTCTTCAGCTAGGAAAAAAGATCCTTGCATCTAGCCTGTCGTGCTTTTTATATTATACAAGTTCTTATTATTTATTGAGATACAGTGTGGAATAGGCCCTTCTGGCCCTTTGAGCCATGCCACTCAGCAAACTCCAACTAACCTTAGCTTAATCACAGGACAATTTACAATGACCTGTTAATGTACTGACCAGTGCACCTTTGGACTGTGGGAGGAAACCAGTGCACCCGAAACAATCCAGGCGTTCAGATGATGTTGGAACTGATCTCCGAACTCCAACACCATGAGCTGTAATAGCATCATGCTTACTGCTATGCTACCATGGCACCCTTTTAATGAGATCTTTTATTTTTCAAAACTCCAGAAGATCAAGCTGTAGTCCCTCACTCATCTTGTATGGCTGATCTGCTGTATCTTGAACTTTAATCTTTATTACATTCCACCTTTGACAGGAATAATAATTTCTTGGGTAAGGAGGCCAAAACTACACAGTACTCTAGTTCTGGTCGCGACAAGGCCCTATACAATTGCCAAAAGACTTATATTCCTCTAATGAAGGCTAGCATGCTCTTAACCTAATGTACCTGCATGTTGATCTTCAGGATTTGTAGAAGAGCACATCCAGTTTTTTTTTTTGGAAATTTCACCATTACCTAATACCCTGCTTTTCTATTAAGTGCGCCAATGGATGATCTCATATTTTCCACTTTATGTTCTGTCACTTACTCACTCATTGATATCCCCTTCAAGCCTCTTTACATCATTCTCTGTACTTATAATCCCACCTAGCTTAGTTTATTCAGCAAACTGAAACTTAATTGTTCTCCTGAGCATAATTGTAGATGGATATTTTGAAAAGCTGGTTCCTAAGTCCCAGTCCCTACAGTACCCCATGAGTCACAGCCTGCCATCATAAGAACTATCCCTTTTATTCACACTCTGCTTTTTGCCCAGTTAATCCATTCTCACTCTCAGTCCTTTGTAGGGACTTACAGTCTGATGCTCGGCTGCTCCCATACCCGATGGAGATGCAACTTGTCAAGATGCTCTCAATGGTGCTCCTGTAAAACACAGTTAAGATGAAGGTGGGGAACCTGGCTTGCCTCAATCTTATTAGGAAGTGGAGGTGCTGCTGTGCCTTCATGTCCAGGGAGGTGATATTAAGGGACCAGGTGAGGTAATCAGTGCTGTGATCTCTCAAGAACTTGGTGCACTTAACTCTCTATGGAGAAGTGGTATATTTTCTGGCATGGGGGGAGGTGGTTCATCTGCACCATCCTCAAGTTCGCAATGATTTCTTGGTCTTCTCCATATTCAGGCTTAGGTTGTTCTTCTCACACCAATCCACCAGCCGTTCCACTTCCTCTCTCTATTCTATGTTGATAAGGCCAGCCACTGTTGTGTCATCTGCAAACCTGATGACATGGTTTGAGCCAAACCCTGCGATACAGTCGTGCGTCAGCAGTGTGAAAAGGAACAAGCTAAGCACACAGCCTTGTGGAGCGTCAGTGCTCAGCATAATGGGACTAGAGACTGCTGCCCACATAGACTGACAGGTCCTTCTGTTAAGAAGTCCAGTATCCAGTTGCAGACGGAGATGGTGAGACCCAGTGAGGACAGTTTCCCCACCCATTTTAGGGTATGATGATGAATTGAAGTCTATAAGCAGCATTCTGGCAAATAAGACCCCATTTTCCAGGTGGGATAGGACAGAGTGGAGGTCAGAGGCTATTATGTCGTCAGTGGATCAATTTGAGCGTTAAGCGAACTGGGAAGTGTCCAGTGTAGCTGGGAGTGAGGCTTTAATGTACTCTATGACCAGCCGTTCAAAGTATTTCAAAATGATTGAAGTTAATACAACCAGACGATAGTCATTAGGCAGGTTACTGTTGCCTTGTGCATTGGAATGATGGTTGCCACCTTGGAAACTGAGGGGGTCAATGGACTTCCAGCGAGATGTTGAATATATCCATCAGCGCCTCCATTAGCTAAGCTGCATAGTTTTTCAGAACCTGACCTGGCATATTATTGGGCCTTGTGTGGGTTGACTCTGGTCAGAGTCTTCACCTCAGCTTTAGCCAGACAGAGTGTCTGCTTCCCTGGGGGAGGGGTTGCTTCCTCACCAGTGCTTTGTTCTGCACTTCAAATCAGGCACAGAAGGCATTCAACCTCTCAGGGAGTGAGGCATCCTGGTCACTGGTGTGCAGGGTAGACTTGTAGTCTTTAGTCCTCTGAATTCCTTAATGATCCTGGAATTCTGTGATGTTCTAACTTCCACCATCCTCTGGGGCAGAACATTCCAGATATTCGTAGCTCTGAAAGAAAATGTTTCTACACATATTTTAATGTCTAGCCCTTTCTAGCCATGCCCCCTCAGAACATGGAATTGGGGGGCATACTTACCCCAATTCTATGTTCCCTAATCTCACTGACCTATTCCTTTGCTGTTTATCAAACTTCTGAAAATTCCAATACGTCACATCCATTGGTTCCCTTTTGTTTTGCTAGTTACATCCTCAAAGAGTTTCAGCAGAAAATGAATTGAGATTTTCCTTTCACGTTGCGACAATCTTTGTACTCTTCTAGGTGTTCAGTTATTACTTCATAATAATTTCTTGCATTTTCTGTATTGTTATCAGGATATTAAGGACATTAAGAAGGTTAAGGCTTATTTTCTTTTTCCTTAATAAAGAAGTCAGATTTGCAACCCTCTGATCCACAAGAATAATTCCAGAATATAGAGAACTTTAGAAAATAATAGGCAATAGATAGGAAGATCTGAAAGTTATAGTGAGGGTTCAGAGGAGGTTTATCAAAATGATGCCAAGGATGAAAAGGCAGTGTTGTTTTCCTTGAGGAGTTTATACTGTGATTTAATAGTGGTATTTAGAATTGCAATGGTTGAGGCTATGGTAAATGGAGGGAAATTTCTCTTTGTAGATCGAGAAGTAAGAGATGAAGAATGAAGCTGATTAGCAAAAGGTATAGAAATGACAGGAGGATCAACCTATGCAGTTTGGTTAGGCCCAGGAATGCATTGTCGAGCAACAGTACAAACAGAATTCAAGTGCAGCATTCAAATAAGTGCACTTCAGATATGTGTCCTCTACCATCAAAGAAGACAAACAGACTATTTCCACCAGGAACACCTGCATATGTCTCTTTCTTTACCAGAAGGACTGCAGCAATTCAAGATGGCCTATAGCCAACTTCTTATGGGCAATTTGGACTAGACAATAAACTCTAGCTTTGCTTGTGTTGCCTGGTTCCTGTTACCAAGTAAGAAAAAATACTTCGAGGTCTCTGAAAGGAATGTGAGATGAGCTTGTAAGAAGGTTATTTTCCTGTTAACTCAGTATTTTCAACCCCAGCCCTTATCCATGCTTTTAAGTCCAGAGTTTGACTGTTTCATCTCATTGTTGATCTTATTTCCATTGTGTGCTATTTCCTCCATTTACCTCTTTTCGAAACCTTATAATGAATCATTGGACCTCTCCTGTATTTTCTGCTCTCAAACAAAACCAGACATTTTTATTCCAAGTTAAAATTGGGACTGTGCTGTTTAAGCTATTTTGTGGAGTTACTGTTTATCTTACTTAATCAAATTGTTTTACCTAACTATTCTGAATATTTCAACAGCACAGTATTGACTGGGTTGTTAATTGCACAACTCCTTTTAAACAGAGCAGGAACAAAAGGTGAATCGAACTGGAATAAGTCAGGAGGAAATTCAGCCTGGAGGTGAGCTTTTAGGCGCTTCGCCATGGACTGCAGAAACTATTTTTAACATTATATTTTAAATTATCATTTATTGTGTCAAGTAAAATTGCAAAAATCTGAAAATAACTACAAATTTGTTTTACGTTATATCCCTAAATTAATAGTATCTGTTCTTAGAGTTTAATTTTTTGTTTGTTTTGTTGGAACATTATATTTCTTACATTTACTCTGCTTTGGATACAATCCCCTGTAAAAGTTATAAGCAAAAGTAAAAGTGCAAAAACTTTAAGTATTCGGTAAATCACATGTATTTGGTTCATTCTTGATCACATTTGGCTACAGTTTTGTTGTGGGGCAGCAATATCCTTCCCTCCATCATACACCAGGGTGCTCTCTTCAGTGACCTGATGAGGTAACCGTAGCCTTTGGCCAGAGGCAGATGTTGTCAGGTGGTGCCCAACCTGCATAGAGTGTTTCAACTTTTAACCACTGCACTCTCCAGTTGGCGGGTCAGCAGTAGTGGCCAAGTCACTGCCCATCTGCTCCTGACTTACATCTCAACTCCTTTTATCTGCTCCATATCCAGCAAGAGGCTCTTTCTGCTCCTGCCCCCACCCCCCCCCCCCCCCCCCCATCCGTACTGCAAGTTGCTTGGTTCTTGCTCTTTTCATCAAAGCCTAGTGCAGACAGCAACCTCCACGCTGACCCTGTTAGGAACCCTGTACAGCCAATCTCCACGGGGAATAGCCACACCTGTCATCTTTTGTCCCTGCACTCCTACACTATGGACTGGTATGTTGGGCCTTTCCTCTCGTGAGTGTCCTCTCATGATTTTCTTGTCTTTGTTGGACCATAGTACGATGTGTAGTCGAAGTGTGATTTGCACCACCTCCGGGAACCGCAGCCTCCTGCCCACATCTCCCATGATTTAGTAGTTTGCAGCAGATTGGATTTAGGCCTCTGACATGACTGGCGTGGCCTTCTCCTCGAGGGAACTGACTGCCCTGTTCGCCCCTCTGCCAGCTGGTCTCTTTTTACACCTCTCCTGCTCCAATGTGTCAGCAAGAGACAGCAGGACCTTGTCGTGGTGCCACCTATACTATTCTTGTATTAAAGCTGTTTTGCATCCTGATAGTATGTGTGCCGGTGAACCCCGCTGATCACAAAGCTTGCAGTTAGGGTCCTCTCTCAGACCCCATGTATGCAGCTGTCATGGTGTAGGGAGAGTGTCATACACAGACCTGAGAAGGAAAGAAATGCAGAAGAGCTCCAGCCTCCAAAACTCTGCTCGAATGATCTTGCACTTAGGAAGATCCCATTTTGTCTAGACACCCTGTGACCCATCTCCACTGCCTTTGATAACTGTTCTTGTGCTTCTGTACCTCTGTCTGGACCATGTCACATCTATCCCTTGCCTTCGCACTCCCCCATCCTTGGAAGTGTGCAGAGCAGAGGCCTTGCCATCCCAGGCATGGGTTGCTGATGATGTCTCCCAATTGCAAGGAGCTTACTGCCTTGTCTATGGCCAAGTTTTCAGCCCACTTTCATCTTGATCTTGTTGTGAATCCTACTTGATCTATTAGTTTGTACACTAATCTACTTTCATTTCTGGATTGTAGTTGTTTGTGTTTACAAATAGTTTGTTAATCACAGAGGAATAGCAAATTGTATTATTTTTTTAGTAAGATACAACATTTATTACTTTGATACTCCCACCAATTGGGCAGTCTGACACAACAGACACTGTATCAAAAGGAGGGGAAGCTCCATCATAAAATGCAATGTATAATTGATTTTATTCGTACTTTATAATATACATATTTGTAATATGATTGATATTGTATGTTTAATGATGGCATTGTGTTTTGTGGGGCTGGTAGAACAATCAGTTACTGTATAACCTAGTTTTGTCATTGAAATTGAATATCATATGACAGCAGGTGTGTAACTTAATTTTTTCACTGTTCAGCTTTATATTTTAAATGTGGCAATCTCTGAAATATAATCTTCTTGTCACAAATCCTATGTCAACTAAATTTTAATCTCTCTTTAAGGAATGAAAGTCTGGACTGACCCCTTCAATCGAAAGTGATCAAACTGTTAAGTTACAATGAAGAAATGCTTCAATGGCCCTTTAGTACCTTGACATTGTTATGAGGAAATACTATAATGATTACTATAATGTTAATCTATTCATTAGGTAATGGCAGGATTTATATTGAAGTGGATTTTTACATTTAAACTTTCTCCATATATAGAGAGAAAGAGAGAGAGAGAGATATATAGAGAGATATACTAGATACATCTCTAATAGATGGAGGTATCTCACAACAGGACTTTGATAACGAGCATGGTGGGGGGGGGGGGGGGTGGTGGCGAGTGGATGAGAAAATCTTTAATTTCCAAGCTGTAATTGAACCTTCAGTCAATGTCAGTAAAATTAATTATGCAGGTTTTATGGCAGGTATCAAAGGAAATTTATTGTGCACATTTTGTCTGCTATGTTCCCTATATCACATTGCAGATTGCACAGTCATTTGTTGGCTAGAATCTGTTGTCTGCAGTTTGTAATTCAAGTTTCAAAGTACATTTATTATCAAAGAATGTATAAATTATACAGTTTTGAGATTTGTTTACTCACATGTAGTCACAATGCAAGAAACCCAAAAGACCCAATTAAAGAAAAAAAATAAAAGACTAACATCCAAGTTCACAGATTTGTTAAGTTATATGATGTTTATAAACTAATTATAGTTTACTGGAAATATAGGATTGCTTAAAAATAGATATAAACCCAAGTAATGAGCTGTCATTAACCCCAATAAAGGCACAAATTTCATGTAATGAGACTTTGAAATTATTCAATATATTTTAGGGATAGTCACAAGATATATAAATTTTTGTTTGGTTATATAAATGACTCGTGCCAATATCTTAGAAGCAACAACTCAAGAGTTGATATAGAGATTTGTTTAAATACTTGCTTACCTTGGTCTGAAATAAATTATGTGACTATTATAATAGGATTTGAATGTTATAGAGCAATAATTGTGCAGTAAATTTACAAAGTGTGTACCTATTTCACTGGAGGAAAACTCTCAAGTTGTTTATAAGATAATAAATCTTAAACTAGCAAGGATAACCAGTGTCATTCACTAAGATAGCATACTACTAATTAATGTATTTTACTTTGGCCTAATCACTGTAAACTGTGGAAAAAATATTAAATAAAGAATAGTTTTGCTCATCTGACTACAATTCTTTGCAATGAAATTAATACATTATTGCTTAATTACATTTTCATTGACGTTGGTAATTAGTTTATTATCACATGTACTGTGATACAGTGAAAAACACTTGTTGCATGTCATTCAGACAGATCATTCAATTCTAGAAGTACAGAAAGGAAAATCATGTTACCGTCACAGAGGAAATGCAGTGCAGGTAGACAAATAAAGTACAAAGGCTTTTATGAGGTAGATTGAGAGACCAGAAGTTCATCTTTAGCATGTAAGATGTCTATTCAAGGGTCTGATTATAGCAGGAGCCTGGTGGAATATGTTCTCAAGCCTTTGTATACTTGGCCAAATCAGAGGGAGAAGAAGAAAGAGTGACCAAGGTTGGAGGGTGCTTTGATTATGTAGGCACTTGTAGACAGTTATGTTCTTAGAAACAGCATGATGTGAATTAAAAAAAATTATTCTTGCCTTTGGAACACTGGAATTATACATTTTAGGGATTGCCAGCTCAGATGTATTTGGTGGACTAAAAATTTAATTCATTCTTTGTGCCATAAAGTTCAAAGTAAATTTATAATCAAAGTATATGAATCTCAAGGTTGTATAATGTAATATTTACTTTGATAATAAATGTACTTTGAACCTTGAGCATGTATGTCACTATATACTACCTTGAGATTCATTTTCTATTAGACATATTCAATGAATCCATTATAGGATAATAACCATAATAGAATCAATGAAGGGCCACACCAACGGACGCTTAGGATGCAAAAGAAATACAAAAATAAATAATAATTTTAAAAAACAGTAAGTATCGAGAACATGAGATGATGAGTCCAATAGGTTGTGGGAACAGCTCAGTGATGGGTGAGTGAAGTTATCATCTCTGGTTCAAGAGCCTGATGATTAAGGGGTAATAACTATTTCTGATCCTGGTGGTGAGAGTCCTGGGGTTCCTGTACCACCTTCCTGATGGCAACAGTGAGAAAAGGGCATGACCTGGGAAGTGAAGGTCCCTGATGATGGATGCTGCTTTCCTATGACAACACTCTACATAGAGTGGGAGGGTCAAATCTACTACATTTTGTAGGAATTTCTGAACAACAGCATTGGTGTTTCCATGCCAGGCTATGATGCAGCCAGTCAATATACTCTCTACTACACATCTATAGAACTTTGTCAAAGTTTTAAACGTCACATCTTCACAAACTCCAAGAATTTTGTTGCCCTGCTGAGCTTCCTTTGTAATTGCACTTACATACTGGGCCCAGGAGAGGTCGTCTAAAATGATAACACAGAGGAATTTAAAGTTGCTGACCCTCATCGCTTCTGATGAGGACTAGCTCATGGATCCCTGGTGTCCTCCTCTTGAATTCAATAATTAGCTCCTTGGTCTTGCTGACATTGAGTGCGAGGTTGGTGTTGTGGCATCACTCAGCCAGATTTTCAGTCTCCCTCCTAATATGCTGATTCTTCACCACCTTTCACATGATCTTTGACAGTGAATTCATTAGCTGACTTAAATATGCCATTGGAGCTATGTTTAGCCACACAGTCGTAAGTATAAAGTGAGTGGAGCAGGGGGCCAAGCACACAGATTTGTGGTGCACCTGTGCTGATGGAGATTGTAGAGGAGATGTTACTGCCAATCCGAACTGACTGGGGTCTGCAAGTAAGGAAATCAAGAATCCAATTGCTCTAGGAGGTATTGAGGTCAAGGTCATCTTCTTATGGGTGTCCATGGGCCGTCTATACATGGCCCAGCCAGAGCTGAACACATTTTTGGGCCTCGTTGTTGAATTCAGCAAGATCTGCAACAGTACAGGGTTCCTCTAGCAATGGGCATTGCAGGAGATGTTGCATAGTTTGTGGCTCAGTTCCACATTTACAAGTTGTCAGGCTGGTTGCATATCCCCATTTGCTTAGTGACACTTTTGAATGACCTACACCAGTCCTAAGTCTGTTAAGGCACTTCCTGGTTGCCCAGTTGCAATTAGCTCCTGGAGAAAGGCTTTCATCCAGTGGAATTTCCATCGTTGGGGGTTGTTTGAGACTGGCAAGCCGGTCTTTCCACAAGGCGATGTGGGCTTCAGATGGGGTTAGTTGGAATGGAACAACACTGTTCATGAAGCTCTTCCTTGACTTTAGGCGGCTGGGTGTGGGTGTATGACCATGTAGAGGGTACCTCTCATCTGATGTTTGACGGAGTCGTTCTTTCTCGCCAGCTACCATTCTTATATCGGGGGAGCGATACGCACCAGGATATATAGGCTGTTGGTGTTTGTTAGTTTTAAACAACCTGTGATAAGTCGGCAGCTTGCATTCAGAACGGCATCCATCTTCTTAGCATGAGTAGATCTTTCCCATGCAGGGCAGGCATATTCGGCAGTGGAATAGCAAGGAGCAAGTGCACTGGCTCGCAATGTTTTCCAGCTTGCTCCCCATTTTGTGTTAGTGAGCTTATTCAGGACGTTGTTTCGTGTGCTCACTTTTGCCTTTGTCTTACTGATGTGGTTCTTGAAAGTGAGGCATCCGTCAAGGGTGGCTCCTAAGTAGACAGGGTGCTCGCAATGCGTCAGTGTGGCTCCACACCAGGTCACTTTAAGCTGTCGTTTGGCTTCACGGTTCCTGAGGTGGAATGCACAAACTTGCGCCTTTGATGGGTTTACGCGGAGGTGGTTTTCTTCCAAGTAGTATGTTAGTCCCTCCAAGGCCTCAGAAAGTGTTTTCTCCACGGTGTTAAAATCAGTGCTTTGGGCAATGATGCATAAGTCATCAGCATATATAAAATGGCATGTGACATCATCTATAGGTTGGTCATCCGTGTAGATGTTGTACAGCAGCGGTACAAGCACACTTCCCTGAGGAAGACCATTCTTCTGAAAACGCCACCTGCTGTGCTTCCCACCTAGTTCAACATAGAACCGGCGATTCTGAAGCAGGCTTTCTAACAGCTCTGTTAAGTGAATATCTTTTGTCATCTCTAGGATCTTGCAGAGGAGATGTCTATGGTTCACTGTATTGTAAGCTGCTGACAAGTCTACAAAAACAGCAGCTGTTACCACCACACGCAGCTAGTCATGTATTCAACATTTTTGTACCACTGATTTGATCATACCTGAAGACAGAGGTCGTCGATGTCAGAAACACGGGTTTTTTTCAAGACCGGCATTGACTGTTATATCTGCTAATCCTGAAGGATTCTCTGCAGCTAAACAAAACATCCTCGCTACATTATGCAACAAGTTGCAGTGTGATGTCATCTGCCTGCAGGAGACACACAGAGGAAGCGAAAACAACCGCCCAAAAATACCAGGAATGTTCCTGGTTATTGAAAGACCTTATCGACAATATGGCGGTGCTGTATTTGTTAGAGCCAGTTCAGTCGTAGAAGCCACTTATAAAACAGAGGAGGACAACATTGAAATTCTAACTGTAGAGCTGAGCAAAGTAGTAGTGACCTCAGTATACAAGCCACCGGGCACAGTTTTCAGCTTCTCTAGCCCTGTATTCAACCTGCACAGTAAACCACAGATCATCACTGGAGACTTTAATAGCCAAGGTCTTGAAGCATATTGATTGGTTTCGAAGGGATGATAGTATTGAATGCTGAGCTGTAGTCCATAAGGAGTATCCTGATGTGTACACATTTGCTGTCCAGATGTTCCAGGGTTGAATTAGCAGTTAATGAGATGTCATTTGCTGAGGAACTATAGCGCTAGCAGGCAAGTTGGAGTGGATCCATATCAAAGAACATCAAGTTTAAATTTGGGCACTGATTTCAAATACATTCATCACTTTATATGTTTTGAGACTAGTATCCATTTAGTGTCTTTATTTTAGCTGAGTGTTACAGAAGTTATCACTGTTACATTGCAAAGCTCATGAATTAATATTTGGGCCTCTGACTACTGACCTTACAAATCCAGGCATTCTGATGAGAGAATTCTTTGCTGGCCTGAAGGTTTTAATGCTGTTCTATTATTTAATTACCCAGTCATTTCCATTTATCATGTTGAACATATCCCTTGATATCACAAAAACATGATGACTCCCATTGTGAAATTTTGAATTTACTTGGTTTCCATCTGTCAAAGTGAGATGTATCCATTTTACTATATTGGATGTAAAAAAGGACTTTGAATTTTACTTGTGAACTTTACTTTTATTCTGATGTTGGATGTTTGATTAGAAGAAATAGTATCTATATTTCTACTCAATCTATTTTAAATACTTCAATTATATGAACTTGCAACATTGCCAAGGATAATTGGTATAAAACAAAAGAGAAAAAAATACCATAATTACACTGGTGGAGTTGAGGGAGGGGTGGTAGGTGTTGAGTGGCTGTAAATTCATCAAAAACTAAGTGGTATTTAGCACATAATGGAACCAGCAATTAAATCTCTTCCGAATGAGACTATCCTTGACGTAATTGTCCTTGATCCCATTATCCAGCACACTATCCAGTCCACACTATCCTTGTTATCCCTTTCCATAGTTGACATCTGTGAAGAAGTTGGGAACAGATGATATCCATGTTAATGTTCTAAAACTTAGCAGAGAGAAACTTGAGCAGAAATTCACAACCACATTTCCCACATTTAGGAGGAGGAAAACCTGTCAGGACCTTCAGAGACTATAAGCTTTTCATTTTCAAGAAATAAATCTAATTTTGGTTACAGAAGGCTATCCCTCCTCTCTTCCACAGGAAATGTCATTGCAGGGGTCCTCCTGAACTGATGTATTCCAGTGACTGAGGAGGTCTTCCATGAATTACTGTGAACATCAGTGCCATGTTAGTATAGTGGTTAGTGTGATGTTATTACAGCTCGGAGTTTGGGGTTCATTTCTGGCGCTGTTTGTACATTCTCCTTGTGAACTGCATGGGTTTCCTCATGGTGCTCTGGTTTGCTCCCATAGTACAATGTCATACCAGTTAATTGATCCATTGGTCATTGTCCTGTGATTCGGCAAGTGTTAAGTAGGTGGGTTGCTGGGTGGTGCTGGAAGGCTGTATCTCTGAAAAAAAATACACAAACTCCCAATAACCTTGGATACTGTCAATGGAGCAGGACATTTAGTGATAAACATTATTCAGCCTTACTCTACTGGGGCAATTTCTGATAAGGATAGACTCAATAGCAACTTCAAGTTCCACTTTGATTTTATCGGGTTAACAAAATTGCTGTGTCTCTATCAGACATTATACAAACACATATGTAGCCCAATTGTACATGCCAAGACATGCTATTACCTATTAAATAAACACTACTTATCTTCAACAGAAAATTGGAGGTGAATTGAAGTCAGGCACAGAAGAATAGCAATGTGGCTTTTCTTATGACCCAGAAAGATCTAACTGAAGATTTTTATGCTCCAACAAAAAAATGAAATGCCACAGTTAACTTCTCCATGTCATAGTACATAGAGCTGCTGACAAAGAAATTGAATAAATGGTAATTAAGTAATTCTTCCAATTAAATTGCCTTCTGTAAGTTCTCATCAGTAAGTTGCTGGGTGGCATTACCTGTGGTGGGTGAACTGATTAACTTGTTCCAACATGCATTAGGGTTAAGATTTACTTCATTTCTATCTAACTACTAGCTATACTCAACTATATCTCTTTCCTTGTCTGCTCCGAATTTCTTTACTTGAGCATTGAACATAGTATAAAACATAGAAAACCTACAGCACAATACTGGCCCTTTGGCCCACAAAGCTATACCAAACATGTACTTACTTTAGAAATTACCTAGGGTTACCCATAACCCATAGACCTCTATTTTTCTAAGCTCCATATACCTATCCAAGAGTCTCTTAAAAGACACTATTGTACTCACCTCCACCACTGTCGCTGGCAGCCCATTCCAAGCACTCACCACTTTGCGTAAAATACCACTGACATCTCCTCTGTACCTACTTCCAAGCACCTTAAAACTATGCCCTCTTGTGTTAGCCATTTCAGCCCTGAGAAAAAGCCTCTGGCTATCCACACGATCAATGCCTCTCATCATCTTAGACAGCTCTATCAGGTCACCTCTCAACCTTTATTGCTCCAAGGAGAAAAGACTAAATTCACTCAACCTAATCTCATGCTCCCCAAACCAGGTAACATCCTTGTAAATCTCCTCTGCACTCTTTCTATAGTTTCCACATCCTTCCTGTAGTGAAGTGACCAGAACTGAGCGTAGTACCCCAAGTGGGGTCTGACCAGGATCCTATGTAGCTATAGCATTACTTCTCAGCTCTTGAACTCTATCCCACGGTTGATGAAGGCCAATACAACGTACGCTTTCTTAACCACACAGTCAACCTGCGCAGCAGTTTTGAGTGTCCTATGGACTCAGACACCAAGATCTCTCTGATCCTCCACACTGCCAAGAGTCTTATCATTAATGCTATATTCTGCCATCATATTTGACTTACCAAAATGAACCACCTCACACTTATCTGGGTTGAACTCCATCTGCCACTTCTCAGCACAGTTTTGCATCTTATCAATGTCCTGCTGTAACTTCTGACAGCCCTCCACACTATCCACAGCACCCCCAACCTTTGTGTCATCAGCAAATTCACTAACCTATCCCTCCACTTCCTCATCCAGGTCATTTATAAAAGTTACGAAGAGTAGGGTTCCCAGAACAGATCCCTGAGGCACACTACTGGTCACCGACCTCCATGCAGAATATGACCCATCTACAATCACTCTTTCCCTTCTGTGGGCAAACCAAATCTGGATCCACAAAGCAATGTCTCCTTGGATCCCATGCCTCCTTACTTTCTCAATAAGCTGTGCATGGGATACCTTATCAAATGCCTTGCTGAAATCCATATACACTACATCTACAGCTCTACCCTCATCAATATGTTTAGTCACGTCCTCAAAAAATTCAATTAGGCTAGTGTTACGAACCCCGTAACTGGGTCGCTTACCAGCAAAGATAGAGAGGTCCGTTGAAGTCTGATGATACAATTTTTAACAGTATTTATTAGTAAAAATACACAAAAATAATATCAATGCAAACATACAGATAATATACGTCGTCAATACTAAATCTAAAAGTGCGGGTATAATAATAATCAATAAGAAATAAGCTCTATCGTTGTCTAGGGGATAATGTATTGTCCGATGGAAATATAAAGTTCACTCAGTTCATGCAGGCTGCAGCCTTTGGGGACCGCTGGGTTTGCAATGGTTGGAGAGAGAGAGAGATTTGGAGAAAAACTTGCCGATTCCTTTTATGATTTCGATCCGTCGGAGTCTCGTTGTCGTGGCCGTTCACTTGTGGCCTCTCCTTTAGCTAAGCCGTTCTTCCGTGGTGAGCCCGCCAATCCCAGGCAAGGGAAGGATGCACACGAGCCCCCCACTGGCTGTCGCTATTAAATGCTGTCACAGGATTTCTAGCGTTTCTCCTGGTGTGTCTAAAGGGGTTGTTCCCCAGACCTTCTTTTATCCTTACTCACGGGGTCTCAGATGTCAATCAGGTTGGGATGATGCAATCCCTCAACCAACCCACTCTGGTCATCCCCTGAGGGGCTTCAATGAATAGTACAGTACTCAATACACAATTCCGTCTCCAAGAGACAATAGCTGTTATCAATGGTTTTGTTTCACTGAGGCCAGGACACATTCCAAACCTTGTGGATTCTCTCTCATTTCCTGGGTCCCAGACCCAAATTAATAGCGATCTTGCGATTCTCAAAAAGGAGGGGGCGACTTTGTACCCTTCGGCCCCTCAGAGTTGTGGCACATTCGTAACACTAGTAACGCACGATCTACCTTTGAAAAGCCATGCCGACTGCTCCTAATCATATTATGCCTCTCCAAATGTTCATAAATCCTGCCTCTCAGGATCTTCTCCATCAATTTACCAACCACTGAAGTAATACTCACTGGTCTATAATTTGCTGGGCTATCTCTACTCCCTTTCTTGAATAAGGGAACAATATCTGCAACCCTCCAATTCTCCAGAACCTCTCCTGTCCTCATTGATGATGCAAAGATCATTGCCAGAGGCTCAGCAATCTCCTCCCTTGCTTCCCACAGTAGCCTGGGGTACATCCTGTCCGGTCCCGGTGACTTATCCATCTTGATGCTTTCCAAAGGCTCCAGCACATCCTCTTTCTCAATGCCTGTATGCTCAAGATTTTCAGTCTGCTGTAAGTCATCCCTACAATCACCAAGATCCTTTTTGCATAGTGAATATTGAAGCAAAGTATTCATTAAGTACCTCTTCCGGTTCCATACACACTTTTTCACTGTCACACTTCATTTGTCCTATTCTCTCACATCTTATCCTCTTGCTCTTCACATACTTGTAGAATGCCTTGGGGTTTTCCTTAATCCTGTCTGCCAAGGCCTTCTCATGGCCCCTTCTGGCTCTCCTAATTTCATTCTTAAGCTCCTTCCTGCTGGCCTTATAATTTTCTTGATCTCTATCATTACCCTGGTTTGATGAACCTATCGTGAGCTTTTCTTTTCTTCTTGACTAGATTTACAACAGCCATTATACACCACGGTACCTGTACCCTACTATTCTTCCCCTGTCTCATTCAAGTGTACCTTTGCAGAATGTCATGCATATATCCCCTGAACATTTGCCACATTTGCCAAACATTTCCCTTGAGAACATCTGCTCCCAATTTATACTTCCAATTTCCTGCCTGATAGCTTCATATTTCCCCTTACTCCAATTAAACGTTTTCCTAACTTGTCTACTCCTATCCAAATGCTATGGTAAAGGCGATTGAATTGTGATCACTATCTCAGAATGCTCTCCTACAAAGAGACCTGACTAGGTTCATTTCCCAATACCAGATCAAGTACAGCGTCTCCTCTTGTCAGCTTATCTACATATTGTGTCAGGAAACCTTCCTAAACACATCTAACAAACTCCACCCCATCTAAACCCCTTGTTCTAGGGAGATGCCAATCCATATTGGGGAAATTAAAATCTCCCATCACAACAACCCTGTTATTATTACTCCTTTCCAGAATCTGTCTCCCTATCTGCTCCTCGATGTCCCTGTTACTATTGGGTGGTCTATAAAAAACACCCAGTAGAGTTATTGACCCCTTCCTGTTTCTAACTTCCACCCGCAGAGATGCAGTAGACAATCCCTCCATGACTTGCTCCTTTTCTGCAGCCGTGACACTATCTCTGATCAACAGTGCCACGCCCCCACCTGTTTTGCCTCCCTCCCAGTCCTTTCTCAAACATCTAAAACCTGGCACTCTTAAGTAGCCATTCCTGCCCCTGAGACATCCAAGTCTCTGTAATGGCCACAGCATCACAGCTCTAAGTGCTGATCCATGCTCTAAGCTCATCCGCTTCGTTCATGATACCCCTTGCATTAAAATAGACACATCTCAAACCATCAGTCTGATGCATCCCTTCTCTATCACCTGCCTATCCTCTCTCTCTTACTGTCTCCAAGCTTTCATTATTTGTGAGCCAACCGCCCCTTCCTCCGTCTCTTCAGTTCGGTTCCCACCCCCCAGCAATTCTGGTTTAAGCTCTCCCCAATAGCCTTAGCAAACCTCCCTGCCAGGCTATTGGTCTCCTCGGGATTCAAGTGCAACCCATCCTTATTGTACAGGTCATGCCTGCCCCCTGCTCCAATCTCTCAGCCATGTATTTATCTTCCACCTCACTCTAATCATATACGCACTGCCGCGTGGCACAGGCAGTAACCCCGAGATTACTACCCTTGTGGTCCTGCTTCTCAGCTTCTTTCCTGACTCCCTGTAGTCTGTTTTCAGGACCTCCTCCCTTTTCCAACCTATGTCATTGGTACCAATATGTACCACCTTCCCACTTCAGGATATCGTGGACGCAATCAGAAACATCCTGGACCCTGGCACCTGGGAGGCAAATTGCCATCTGAGTTTCTTTCCTGTGTCCACAGAATTGCCTGTCTGACCCCCTAACAATAGAGTCCCCTATCACTACTGCCTTCCTCTTCCTTTCCGTACCCCTCTGAGCCACAGGGCCAGACTCTGTGCCAGAGACGTGGCCACTGTTGCTTCCCCCAAGTAAGTCCCCCTCCCCCAACAGTACGTATGGGTAGTCAGAGGCTTTTTCCCAGGGCTGAAATGGCTAACATGAGAGGATACAGTTTTAAGGTGCTTGGGAGTTGGTACAGAGGAGATATCAGGGGTAAGTTTTTTCACGCAGAGTGGTGAGTGCGTGGAATAGGCTGCCAGCGACTGTGGTGGAGGAAGATATGATAGGGTCTTTAAAGAGACTCCTGTGTAGGTACATGGAGCTTAGAAAAATAGAGGGCTACGGGCCACCCGAGGTAATTTCTAAAGTAAGTACATATTCTGCACAGCATTGGGGCCGAAGGGCCTGTATTGTGCTGTAGGTTTTCTATGTTTCAAACAGGAGTACTTATTGTTAAGGGGTACAGCCACAGGGGTACTCTCTAGCATCTGACTCTTGCGTGACTCTCCTGACAGTTACCCAAGTATCTGTCTCCCGAGGCCCCAGTGTGACTACTTGCCTATAGCTCCTATCCATCACCTCCTCACTTTCTCCCACCAAACGATGGTCATCAAGCTGCATCACCAGTTCCCTAACCTGGTCCGTAAGGAGCTGCAGTTCGACACACCTGGAGCAGATGTGGCCATCCGGGAGGCTGGGAGTCTTCCGGACATCCCACATCCGACACCCACTACAGAACACCAGCCTTGCAGACATACTTCCTATTCCTATTCTTCACAAGTAACTTACATCGCGTCCAAATCTTGACTCCCTCTACTCTGACACCCGCTCTATAAAGCTGTCTTCTATTTAAATTCTCCCCGCCAGTCTAACCCGCTGATGTCCACGCACCTGCTCAGTCATGCCTCCATCAAACCGGTGAAGAAAAAATGCTCTCCTTCTAAATTCTTGCCATCGGTCTAACTCGATGACATCCACACGCCTGCTCAGTTGTGCCTCCATCAAACTGCTGAAGAAAAAGTGCTCAGCTTTTAAATTCTTCCTGCTGGTCTAACTTGCTGACATCCACGCGCCTGCACAGTCGTGCCTCCGTCAAACTGTTGAATTAAAAATGCTCACCTTTTAAATTCTTCCCACCGGTCCAACTCACTGACATCCACGTTTCTTTTCCCCTCAAAATATGTTTTCACTTGTGAAAGAGACTGTGTATCTGTCTTGTTGCCTTTGTGTTAAAAATAAGCTATCTCCTATAAGTTCCTTCCTCCACACCTGTATTTTCCAACTCCTCGCCCAAAAAATCTATTTTCCCCCGCCTTCAACAGGACATCATACTCCATCTTGCCCACACCTTAAGAAAAGTCTAATCCTTTTCATTCAATGAGCAATTGCCTCTGCTTTTATCTGCGTTCCTTTTTCCACCTCAAGTCTTGCTGAAATAAATTAATTTACAGTTCCTTTCTTGCCTCTTTTAGATTGAACATCAACAAAAATTTGAGATAAATTTAACTACGATTGATTTGAGCTTTGACTACTAAGTAGGCCATTTTGGAAATTTTCAGGTAGTTCTGGACCACTTAACTGAAGAGCTGTTTTATATATATATTGAAATCATGCCACCACAGATAGTGATAGAATGTGTATGAAATGCCAAGAAAAGGGTAGCACCTCCGGTGAAGGGGCATGATGTACCCATTCTGGGGCAGTGGACTCACTTTCGCTCCCAACTGGACACTCAACTTTCACCTGTGGCTCTAAGTAGCTTTTTGTGGCCACACCCCGGTACACCGCTTTAACAGGCAGGCTAAGCCAGGTGAGGGTAACCGGCAGGCCTCATACTCAAGTGAGATAAGGACATGCCTGTTCTAGCATACAAAGCCAGCATGCTTTAGCAGACTGGGCAGATGAGATCAATGGTGAAATCCACAGCTAGAAAGGCGGTCCTGCATCGCTTCATCGAGCATGACAAGGTATAGATGAAGTCATGGTTATCCACAGTAATCAAGGAAGACCCCAGTTGTGATGACTACTCGTACCACTGGACCCAGACTTCCGAGGTCAAGAGAGTGGAACTGCCCTAGTGCAACAGCTTTTCCAATGTAAAAATTCTCCCTCACAGGTTTGCTGTCATCATTGGATACAACAGACCGATCCATAGATAGTGATGCAAGTATGAAGTTAAAGTATGAATCTGATGTATGACCTGATTTTAAAATTTCTGTTTGTCATACTTAAGTAAGCACACTGGATACGTCATGCAATGATTAGACACTCTATGAATTAGTTTAATGAAGAGGAAACAATTCAGTTTTGCATATCTGTAGGAGGAATAGTACATTTGTGACTAAACTGAAACATCACAAGTTTCAGAAGATAACCTGTGGTTTCCTCTTGCATTAATTAACAATGTCTAGTTTCTTCGTTCGTTTGAATTTGCTGTGGTTCTTTATGGACTTCCCCTGTTTCTACAGAATTTTCATTGCTTAAGGCTCTGTGCTGAAAAGCAGATTGTCAGTTTCAAATTTCTGAATTTTCATGCAAAATGCAATTTTATGTCATTGTTTTAATCATAAGCTTGTTACAATGCCACCGAGGTGCCACTTTATTTTGTGCTGTTTGACGAAAGCAAGTGATTTGATGTGCTGTGTCATTTGACAATAATTATACAAATCTCTTGTTGTTTGACATGAATGTACTGCAATTATTCTTCAAATAAACTAAATCAAAAATTCAAATATTTGAGTGATAATTCACTATTTACCCAGTACATGTTGTTACTCATTTTAAAGAAAAGTTATATGCATTCATTAGCAATGATAATTCCACATTGCAAGATATAATAATGAATAGTAAAGATTTGCTTTTCTTTCCTGCTGTTGCATATCATGAGCAGTTCTACAATAATGCTGTAGTTACAGGAAGTATTTTCATTAATAAGTATGAGCCAGAAAATATGCCGTTTTGATCTCAATAAAGTCAGAATGAATGGAAAGACCTGAGATGATTCTTTATCCCCAGTGCTGCAATAACCCTGCTGGGTAAGTCTAAGATTTACCATCCATTGAATTTTTGAATAGCACAACATACCAAGGAATTGTGGCTTCATAATTGTCCTTGGTTCATTAAAAATATGTTCTGGACCCTGATGATCATTTGTGCCACAACAGTGAAATTAAACTTATTTATGTATGATGTATGACTGAGAAATTTTAAGTTGGATAGCATCAATTGGGCAGAGCTGTAGCAGAATTACTTGAGTTTGCCATGAATAATGAGATAGGTGTTAAATATCTAACAGCAACAAAAGATTTTTCAATTGAATTAAATTAGCATTTTTACTGAAATCTAGGTTGCTTGCTAATCTTACAGGATGATCCAGAGTTATGACATCAAACTGATCAAAATATACAGTATCATGTAGAAGTATAGCAGAACAGTGAGAAAAGTTCAGAAAAAGAATTTAACTTTAATGGAATGTCGATATACAGCCAGGGCAATATATTCTATTTAACAAAGAAGTCATAGCTGACAAAACAATTGACTATTAGCTAAAGAGCAAAAAATATAGGCATAAAGAATATGAAAAAGTGATAGCTAAAGCACCAAAAAAGATAATTTCTAAATATTTTTGAGGGCCATCAAGATTAAAGCAAAAAGTAATTATGGTAAACCTTTTAGATTTGAAAATTGAAAATATAATTCCTAAATTTAAGAATGTTGGGTGATGAAAATGCATTGAAAGGAAAAAAACACATAAAATTGTGGATTTTTTAGTCATCGTCTGTTGTGGGGATGTCGCTGATATCTGTAATTAACAAGTATTTAGTGGGTGCCCAAGATAGAGTAAATTTGGATTTTAAAGGAAAGTGGTATCCTTTGAGTCTATTTGAATTTTGTTGAAAAAGTAGTGAGATTAGTAGTCCAGAGCTTTTTGTTCTTGGGTCTTAGCTGTATTTCCAGAGTTATTAAATTCCACATAAGAGACAGTTAAACTATTTAAGTTCATCTAATGTAAAGCAAAAAAAAAATTATCTGGTTAGGAGGTTGGTTAAATGACAAAAGGCAGAGAGCAAGGGCAATGTATAGCACAGTAACTAGAATAAAGATAACTAATGGTTTTCTAACCTTAACCCATTTAAGATCTAGCCATGCATCTCCCACGTTATGAGGTATTCAGGTGCAGCTGTGAAAGAGATGTGGAGCAGGATTACTTTTGCACTGAAAAGAAAAATAAAATCTAATTCATTTTTTTGTTTGTTTTATCGATGGCATTCAGGAGTAGGGCAAAGGAAAATTATCCCATTGACCAGCTTCTTCAAATATTCTTACTCACTATTTAATTTTTGGAATTTAACTAATTCCACTGAGGGTTCAGTTCTGCATTTTATTCACATTTGCTACAAGAGAAAATTATTGTGCATTTCCTGTCATAATCATGTAGGGAAATGTAGCAAAGGCTTGATGATTTAGCAGTGAGTGATAACTTTAATAATAAATTGCAAAATAATAAGCCATGAGGGGGCCATGAAACAAGAGAGAACAAGTACTAATCACCACAGGCAACAAGGCAACTGAAGGCGAGGAGCTGCAGGTTGAGGCTGGCTGGTTCCATGAGTGAACAGGAGCTGTGGATGAGAGCTGGGTTAAGTAGGCTTCAGGTAATTCCTGTTGACTAGGTAGACAGTGGGAAGTGGCTGCCTATGAAGATCAGAAAGGACCCCCCCCCCCCACCCCCCGCTACTCCTATGGCCAGCACCCGACAGTCCATGGTGACTCAGGTTGGTCCAGTAGAACTCATTGAGTGATGGATCCTAGGTGCAACTGGATGGCACCCAAGACCTCTCCTCGGGGCTGTACCTTTCCCAGTCAAACAGATACTGCACGCCCCATCCATGACAACATGAATCTATCAGCCGGCAAACTATGAACGCTGGACCATCGTTCACCATCTTAGATGCAGGCTCAGGTGGGTTGAGTGGACCATGGACAATGAACTTGAGGCAGGAAACATGGAAGAAAGGTGTGATCCTGAGGAAACAGTAAGTGACTGGATTGATGTGATGGATAATCTTGAAGGGATCAATGAGCCAGGGTGAGAGCTTGTGGGGGTTAGTGTGTGGGGTCAGATCTTGAGTTCACAGCCAGACACAGACGCCAGGCCGGAGTTTTCTGACTGGGCAGTGCCGCCAGTTAGCCTGGCTGCAGTAGGTGTGGTTGGCAGCTAGGGTGGCATTTTGTGCCCTCTTCCAAGCATTCTGATTGTGGCAAATTGGCCCTGGTGGCAGGACCCCAACTGTTGATTCCTCCGTGGGGAACAATGGGGGTTGGTAGCCATGAAATACTTCAAAGGGTGACATATCTGTGGCAGGGAAGGTGCGTAAATTGTGGGACAGCTCAGCCCAGAGCAGATTCTTCTTCCATGTAGAAGGGTCAGAGGTGGTAAAGCATTGCAGAAGCTTCTCCACTTCCTGATTGGCTCTTTCTGACTACCCATTGGTCTGCAGACCCCAGGCCACAGTAGTCAAAGGACAAACTCACTGAGGTGCAGAGGAGGGAACTGAAGGCCCTGGCTCCAGATAATATCCTGAGGGAAACTATGGAGGTGACTATATGTTGGAAAACCAGGTCTGCCATCTTAGCAGATGATGGATGTTTGAGGAGGGCAATGAAGTGGGCCAACTTGGAGAACCGGTCCACTACTGTCAAAACCACCATGGTCACACCAGAAGGAGGTGAAGCCATGATGAAATCCATAGCGATGTGGGAGCACAAGTGTCAAGGGACCAGTAAGGGCTGCAGGAGCCCAGATGGCTACTAGTTGGAGAAATTGGACTGGGCGTGTTGAGGCAGGCAGCGACAAACTGATGTAATCTGCGATCATGGTGAGCCACCAGAACAGACATCGCTGAAAATCAAGAATTTGCTGTGCACCTGTATGGCTGGAGAGGAGTGAAGAATGGGCCCTCTGGAGTGGCTCAGAGTGCATGGCCACTGGCGTACACATGCGGTAGTCAGGGGAGTCAGCTGCAGCAGACATGTGCTATAGCGCCTGCCGGATCTGATTCTCAAGCTGATAGATGATCAGGGCAAGGATCAGGGAGGATGGAATGATGGGCTGAGGGTCGATCTCCGTTTCACCTGGGTCAAACTGTCGTGACAGGGCATCCACCTTAGTGTTCTTGGATGTGGGTCAGTAGGAGATGTTGAAGTTGAATTGCTCGAATAAAGAGCCCCAGAAAGCCTGAAGTTGGTTGAGTTGGTGGTTTTGTTGTACGAATATGAAGTTCTGGTTGTTAGTCCAGATCAGGAACGGCTTGGTGTTTCCCATTAGCCGATGTCTCCATTCCTCCAAGGCCCATTTGATAGCAAGTAGCTTCCTGTATCCATAATGATACTGTGTAGAGTGGAGCTTGTGCAAGAAAAGGCACAAAGGGTTGTCTTCCCATATGGTGCTCATGGCCCCAGAGCCCACGTTGGAGGGTTGAAATGGTGGAGAGCACTGGTGAAGTGTCTCTTGAGCTCCTTGAAAGTGTGGTCTGAGGCAAGAGCCAGGTTGAAATAGCTGCGGGTGATGAGTTGGAAATGAGCAGCTGGTCTTGCCTTTTAGCTGGGAGGTGCCTGCCCGTGCAAGCGTGACAAATCAACAATTTAATATGTCTTTCTGCCAATAAGACAGTGCATCCCGTTTGGGAAAATGCTGGTGTTTTGTGAATATAGCAGATATTAATTCAATCAAGAAATAGGCTTCAATTTTAATTGTAAATTGCAAGCAACAAGCTTAAAAGTCCACAGGCTAAGATATGGTTTGCAAAATGGTGACCATGAGATATTTGCATATTCATGAGTGCTAAGACAATGGGGTTGTGTTAATTGGCCTGCGTCAAGCCAGGCAACATGAGTTAAGTTATTTACACCATTATGACTTGAATTCAAGCTCACAGACCAGACTGATGCATGTCAAACATTGTCATAGGCATAGGCAATCAATAGTTTTTGTGTACTTAGGATATTTGTGTACTCAGAGATGCACTGACAACATTAATTTTGAGTATCTGGGATTTCGGTTTTAGACTGTATGAACTACTTTGGTGCCAAAGGTATTTGAACATTCAGAGTGTCTGTCACTGTAGATATGTAATTCAAAAGAAGCATTATCAACCGATAATAGAGAAATAAATGATGTCGTTATAGCTATTGAAATTGTATTGTATCATATTGTTACCTTTGATCTGAAGAGTATTAAAAATGTGATGTACTTTGAATTTGTGAATCTCTACCAAGAGCATTTCCAGAATGATACCTACTGGTAATAAATAAAGACTTCTATTTCAGCAGTTTCAGTGTACCTCCGTGATTTTGATCATGTCACAAGATTTGGGGCTCATCAAGGATGCGTTTGTGACACACTTAAGCAGTCTAAGGAGGAGAATATTTTTAAGAATAGCACCCAAGCTTCAATTTGTTCAGGTCAATGACTATAGGAACACAAAGTATCAAGGAACATGGTGGAGAGCTGAACTGGTAGATATAAAAGTCCGGCTTGTGTGTGTGCATGTGTGTTTGTGTAAGGGACCAGGAATTTTTCAGTAGTTTGGTGAGATGGGACGACCGGTTGCAAAAGATGGTTACTGACCATTCAGGAATTCAGTGGGGTGTGTGTATAAACATTTTGGGTTTGTATAGCGGTTTGTTGGCGTTTTTGTGAGTTTTAAGAATAAGATTGAAATTTGGGGTTAATAGACCTTTATACGAAAGGGTATACAACAGGCATCATGAGTTCAGCAACACATAGGTGGAAGATTGCAGAGTATATACTCTGTGGTTTTAAGTATATACTGCTTAATTTTATCCATCCCTTATATTTTGCTTTGTATGGGAAATACTCTGGGAGAGATTATAACCCGGTATATCTGTTGGGATGGCACCTATTGAGGTCAGACAGTCCTGACAACCTCAGCCAGCCATTAACCCTGACCCTTCACCCCTGGGAGAAGCAGAGCATTTTGTCAGAGCTGGACTCACTTAAAGTTGCCTGTGGGAATTCAGAAAACTGGCAGAAGCTCAAAGGAATGATGGAAATTCACCAGATGCACCCAGAAGATGAATATGCATTGCTAAAAGCGAAATGCCCAAGGAACTAGCGGGAGAATATGGCCCAAGGAGTGAGGGTGGTACAGGCACTGGGAATGCCAATAACGAGGAGAAATATCACTTCTTTACAGAGGAAATGAGGCAATGACTGGGGGAGGTGAGAGTAACTGGAGAACGATAATGTCAGTGGTTCAGAGAGCTGATGAACCTGCCATGGATTATGCAGTGCATGAATATTGAGCGTATGCAGAGCGCTCACTGTTGGATAGTGCAGGGCGGAAGGACCCAGTCTTTCTGATAGACCAGAGGAGGAGCAAGAGGTGGCAGCAGTGGACGTAGCTGCTGTGAAGACACAGGGGTCTTGCTTTGTGTGCCAGCAACCAGGGCACCTAGCAAAGGAGTGTCAGAATAGACACAGAAGGGTAAAGGAGATGATGTGTAACAGCTGTGGCATATCCGGCCATTGTTGGAGGTGGTGTCCTTAAAGGAGAGTAGCCCATCAAAACAGACAGAGATGCCAGCAGTGTCTGATTTGACTGACGACCAGATCATAGAGCTGGCGATATCAGCATCCGGGTCAGACAAACAGCTGGTGGCAGCTCTATTGCCAGTACTGGACACTGATGGAT
This sequence comes from Hemitrygon akajei, assembly GCF_048418815.1. Classification (NCBI taxonomy): domain Eukaryota; kingdom Metazoa; phylum Chordata; class Chondrichthyes; order Myliobatiformes; family Dasyatidae; genus Hemitrygon; species Hemitrygon akajei. The sequence goes on along the minus strand of NC_133136.1, from coordinate 74,526,770 downwards.
ATATTCAAGGGGTTTATTAGAGGGCAACCTGTGTGAAATACTAATAGACATAGTTTCCTCTGGATCAATAATTGATCTGTTCTTGCCTGTGACAGGAGAGGCGATTCACATTACCACAGAGGGGAGGATGAATGAGGGTGGAGAGAAGTGAGCTTCAGGTAATGGAGATTGAGGAAGTGCAGCTTCCTGCAGATTTTTGGCTGTGCTAAAATAAAGGGAGCACTGTCCTGGGGGTAGACACACTGAGGTGCTATCATTGACTCAGCAGAGAGGAATAACATGGGTAAGACTGGGACAGCAAACGTGTAATCCCCAGAGCAGCTATAATGGCCCACATACAGACAGCAGCCTCAAGCGACTCAGGACAATGCGTGGGAAACATATCAGGATATCCCAGGGTCAAACACAGCCAAGAACTGTTAGAAGCAATGTAGCTGCTTGCAGATGTAACAACAATTAAAGACATAGCAGAAAGGGGAGAGTAAGGAGCAGAAAATGAAAGAGTATACAAATCACAGGTAACTCGAGAAAAGGAACATGAGCCGACAGAAACTGAAAGTGTCACAAACAAAACGACTGAAGCCAATTTAGTAAGATTATACGGGGATGTGAAGGATCATTGCAACCAAGTTAGCAAGTTGAGGGACCGAACAGAAGATCAGCAACATATTGCTGATCAGAGAGGCCAGAGGGAGAGAAGATAAACCTCCCATAACCAAGTGACGGTGAGGGAGCTGCCTGAAAAGGCAACATTTGATCCCAGGTGGATAGGGCCACAGGGCCGTGCTTCTGACAAATGATACCTGGGTTTGTGTGCAGACCCAGCAAGGCAGGCAGTAGAATCACGGGACCCTGGTTAAACAGTATGACTTACTTTCCTGTTATCCTCACAGACAGAACAAGGTGTCAAGTCCATCCAGTGTCGGTGTCATTGCAGGGAATTTAAGTGATGAATGCCAGCCTGCTGCTTCACATATGACCACTCCTGGTGGAGATAGACCTGTTGGTGAAAGAAATTGAAATGTGAATGCAGAGGAAACAGTGAGAGTATGTCAGCAAACCATGAATAAAGTGTTAAAGAATAACTGTAATGGTATTTTGTAATGAAGGCTGGTTCTGGGAGGTAAATAACTGGTTATATTGGGGAAATAGAAGGGAAGGGATCCGAGTTACAGCAGAGACATCGAGCTGCACAATCTTGATGGCAAGGCAGACTGAGACAGAGAAGAAATTACACACAGCATCTGAAGGCACCACCCCAGCCCAGCCTGAGTGGGGAGTGAACATAAGTGAGCTGGCCCTTTCAGTGGTTGGGCTGGTGATTGAAGGATCATTCAGGTAATGGGTGCCACTGGGTGAGGTCCTTGCAGCCCTTCAAATAGAGACCACCCAAAACCCTCCAGCTGCATCAATCAAATGGTCTGAGAGATTTGTTAGATTATTCTGACATCCACTGTCATGGCATGGAACGTGAGTAGTGATCTGTGCAGCTTAAACAAAGTTACTTTGCTGGTGTCCCTACCCACACAATCACTACTGACAGCCATGTCATTTCAGTTACCAGAGATTGAAGGGCTGAAGTTCAGGATGTGATGTAAACTGCAATGGGCCAGCAAGGAAAGAGGAAACAAGCACATGAATGACAAAGCTGCATTTTAAAGACATTGAGAGGACAAAAGTATCCAAGAAGAGAATGTGATCAAACTTCAGGAACATTTTATTGCCATCTCTGCTTAGCCTTGTAGATAGCCAGTTAGGGATGATAGTGCAAATCTAGATGTACACAGGGACATAGTAATTGGAGAAGGGCGACAAAGTGAAAAGCATTTTTGGTGCCCTACTTACTTAGATTCTCCTTAAAGTTTGGCCTTCCTGGAACGGATTTCTGTCCAAGGGCCAAGAGGAGGGTATGTTAGGGAGTATTTTGGAGTTAAGTGAATATTAATTCCAGCAAGAAACAGTCTTCAGATTTTTTGTAAGTTGCAAGCAATAAAGTGGTTAAAAAGCCAGAGGCTAAGATTTGGTTTGAAAAATGATAACCATGAAATATTTGCATATTCATGAGTCATACCTAAAACAATGGGGCTGTGTTAACTGGCCTGTATCAAGCCAGGTAACATAGGCTAAACTGTTTGCACCATTGAGACATGAATACCAGCAGGCAGATCAGACGGATGCTGTCACTTTGCATGTCAAACATGGTCACAGACGTAGGGAATCAATAGCTTTTGTGTACTCGGGGATAGCCCTGACAGCATTAATTTTGTGTGTCTGGGATTCCTGTTTTACAGGATTTGTGTGAATTGCATTGTGACAAAGGTGTTTTAACATTCAGAGCCATCTGTCACTGTAGATATGTAATTCAAAGGAAGCATTGTCAACCCAAAATATGGAAATAAATGGTGTCATTATAACTATTGAAATTGTATTGAATCACCTACTGTTACCTTTGATCTTAAGGTATAAAAATGTGATGTACTTTGTGCTTGTAAGCTTCTACAGAGAGTGCCTCTAGAATGATGGCTGCTTGTTGTGATGAATGGTGACTTCACATTTGCTACAGAGAAACTTATTATACATCTGCTATCATAATCAACAATCTAATGTCTTTTTGCCTGTAAGACAGCACATACAAATTTAACAAACCAAAACAAATCTTTTGATAATTTGAATGTAAAATGGTGTTTGTAAAATTATTTTTGGAAACACGATTTAGATGCAATGCATTAATGGAAAAGAACATAAGCCACATATTCAAGCAATTTAACAAAATTACAGGAGAGTCCATTTTCCTAAGGATCAAGATGCCACATCTCAGTCGACTTGTGATGCCCATTCAGTAGTATGTTCCAACAAATATCCTGGAGCCAAAGGAATGACACTTGGCTCACTTTTCACAAGCAGGAAAAATAAAATCTACATCATTAATTATTTTGTTAAATAACAACACATTGGGGAAAAATAAATTAAGTTTGTGTTCCCCTTTCACTCACCGGTGCTTCCCTTTTTATGGATAGTTCTACAGTTTCTGCAGTCCGCACTGCAACTTTGGCATGTTTTCTGTAAAGCTAACTCTGAAGGCAGCAATGAGGAAGAGAGAACAATATGAAAGGGAAACAGCTATGTTGTGGCATAATTAAATATGGGAAGTGAGATAGACATGGAGTCTAAAGAAGGAACCTGGTTGAAGAATTGTTAAAGGATTCTTGTCTGATAATAGAAGTCCTTTTATTTAATGAACTTTTAACACTTATTCATGATTCAGCACAATAGTAGAGAATGGAAAGTTTTCCAGTCCTGTGACCAGTCTGATCATATAGATAGAAGTTTATATTCACACATATAAAACTACAATCCATGATTAGCTCGAAGGCAGGTTAGAGTAAAATAGGATAGAATTATGCCTTTCTAAGTCTTAAGACCATAAGACCATAAAACCTAGGAGCAGATTAAGCCATTCAGCCCATAAGGTCTGCTCCACCATTCCATCATGACTGATCCCGGATCCCACTCAACCTCATACACCTGCCTTCACACCATATTCTTTGATGCCCTGACCAATCAGCAAACTATCAATGTCCACCTTAAATGTACGCACAGAGTTGGCCCCACTGCAGTCTGTGGCAAAACATTCTACAGATTTACTACTCTCTGACTAAAAAAGTTCCTTCCTTACCCCTATTCTAAAGGATCGCCTCTCAATTTGAGGCTGTGCCCTCTTGCTCTGGATACCCCCACCACAGGGAACATCCTCTCTACATCCACCCTATCTAGTCCCTCCAACATTCGGTAGGTTTCAATGAGATCTGCCCCTGCATTCTTCTAAATTTCATTAAGTACAGGGCCAAAGCTGCCAAACACTCCTCATATGTTAACCCTTTCATTCCCAAAATCATCCTTGTGAACTTCCTCTGGACTCTCTCCCATAACAACACATCCTTTTTGAGATATGGGGCCCAAAACTGTTGACAATACTCCAAATATGGCCTGACTAGTGTCTTATAAAGGCTCAGCATTAACTCCTTGCTTTTATATTCTATTCCCCTTGAAATAAATGCCAACATTGCATTTGCCTTCTTTGCCAAAGACTCAACCTGTAAATTTACTTTCTGGGAGTCTTATGCAAGGACTCCCATGTCCCTCTGCACCTCTGATGTTTGAACCATCTCCCCATTTTGACAATAGTCTGCACTATTGTTCATTTCACCAAAATGCATTATCATACATTTCCCAAAACTGTGTTCCATCTGCCACTTTTTTGCCCATTCTTCCAATTTGTCTAGATTCTGCTGCAATTGCATTGCTTTCTCAGTACTACCAACCCCTCCACCTATCTTCGTATCATCTGCAAACTTAGCCACAAAGCCATCAATTTCATCATCCAAATCAATGACGAACAATGTAAAAAGAAATGGTCCCAATACTGACCCCTAAGGAACACTACTAGTCACTGGCAGCCAATCAGAAAAGGCCCCTTTTATTCCCATTCACTGTCTCTTGCCTGTCAGCCATTCCGCTATCCATGTCAGTATCTTCCTTTAACGCCATAGGCACTCATTCCCACTCACTGAACTCTGGCACACTACTTGTGTTTTCCACAGTGAAGACAGACGCAAAGTACCCATTAAGTTCATCTGCCATTACTTAGTCCCCCATTACTACCTCACCAGCATCATCTTCCAGTGGTCCAATATCAATGCTCACCAACCTTTTACTCTTTATAAAACTGAAATAAGCCTTATTATGTGTAATTTTGTTGTTTTTCTAATGTTAATATCTAAATTTCAAAGTATATTTATTCTCAAAGTACATCTATGTCACCATATACTACCCTGAGATTCAATTTAGAAACATAGAAACAAAGAAAACCTACAGCACAATACAGGCCCTTCGGCCCACAAAGCTACGGCGAACATGTCCCTACCTTAGAATTACCGAGGCTTTACCCATAGCCCTCCTATTTTTCTAAGCTCCATGTAACCATCCAGGAGTCTCTTAAAAGACCCTATTGTATCTGCCTCCACCACTGCCGCTGGCAGCCCATTCCATGCACTCTCTGCGTAAAAAAACTTAACCCTGACATCTCTTTGGTACTGACTTCCAAGCACCTTAAAACTATGCCCTCTCGTGCATATGCCCTCACCTCACATTTAGCTGGGTTGAACTCCATCTGCCACTTCTCAGCCCAGTTTTGCATCCTATAAATGTCCAGTTGTAACCTCTGACAGCCCTCCACACTATCCACAACACCCCCAACCTTTTTGTCATTAGCAAATTTACTAACCTCTCCCTCCACTTCCTCATCCAGGTCATTTATAAAAATCACAAAGAGTAGTGGTCCCAGAACAGATCCCTGAAGCACACTACTGGTCACCGACCTCCATGCAGAATATGACCTGTCTACAATTACTCATTACCTTCTGTGCAAGTCAGTTCTGGAACCACAAAGCAATGTCCCCTTGGATCCCATGCATCCTTACTTTCTCAATAAGCCTTGCATGGGGTACCTTATCAAATGCCTTGCTAAAATCCATATAGACTACACCTATGGCTCTATCTTCATCAATGTGTTCAGTCACATCCTCAAAAAATTCAATCAGGCTTGTAAGGCATGATCTGCCTTTGACAAAGCCATGCTGACTACTCCTAATCATATTATACCTCTCCAAATGTTCACAAATCTTTCCTCTCAGGATCTTCTCCATCAACTTACTAACCACTGAATTAAGACTCCCTGGCCTATAATTTCCTGGGTTATCCCTACTTCCTTTCTTGAATAAGGGAACAACATCTGCAACCCTACAATCCTCTGGAACCTCTCCCATCCTCATTGATGATGCAAAGATCATTGCCAGAAGCTCAGCAATCTCCTCCCTCGCTTCCTACAGTAGCCTGGGGTACATCCCATCCGGTCCCAGTGACTTATCCAACTTGATGCTTTCCAAAAGCTCCAGCACATCCTCTTCCTTAATATTTACATTCTCAAGCTTTTCATTCCACTGCAAGTCATCCCTACAATCGCCAAGATCCTTTTCCATAGTGAATACTGAAGCAAAGCATTCATTAAGTACCTCTGCTATTTCCTCCAGTTCCATACACAGTTTTCCACTGTCACACTTGATTGATCCTATTCTCTCACGTCTTATCCTCTTGCTCTTCACATACTTGTAGAATGCCTTGGGGTTTTCCTTAATCCTGTCTGCCAAGGCCTTTTCATGGCCCCTTCTGGCTCTCCTAATTTCATTTTTAAGCTCCTTCCTGCTAGCCTTATAATCTTCTAGATCTCCAGCATTACCAAGTTTTTTGAACCTTTCGTAAGCTCTTTTTTTCTTCTTGACTAGATTTACAACAGCCTTTGTACACCATGGTTCCTGTACCCTACCATCCTTTCCATGTCTCTTTGGAATGTACCTACTCAGAACCCCTGCAAATATCTCCTGAACATTTGCCACATTCCTTCCGTACGTTTCCCTGAGAGCATCTGTTTCCAATTTATTCTTCCAAGTTCCTGCCTGATAGTCTCATATTTCCCCTTACTCCAATTAAACGTTTCCTTAACTTGTCTGTTCCTATCCCTCTCCAATGCTATGGTAAAGGAGATAGAATTGTGATCACTATCTCCAAAATTCTCTCCCACTGAGAGACCTGATACCTGAACAGGTTCATTTCCCAAAATCAGAGCAAGTACAGCCTCTTCTCTTGTAGGCTTATCTACATATTGTGTCAAGAAACCTTCCTGAACACACCTAACAAACTCTACCCCATCTAAACCCTTTGCTCTAGGGAGATGCCAATCAATATTTGAGAAATTAAAATCACCCACCACAACAACCCTGTTATTATTACTCCTTTCCAGAATCTGTCTCCCTATCTGCTCCTTGATGTCCCTGTTGCTATTGGGTGGTCTATAAAAAACACCCAGTAGAGTTATTGACCCCTTCCTATTCCTAACTTCTACCCACAAAGACTCTGTTTACAACCCCTCCATGGCTTCCTCCTTTTCTACAGCCATGACACTATCTCTGATCAACAGTGCCATGCTCCCACCTCTTTTGCCTCCCTCCTTATCCTTTCTGAAACATCTAAAGCCTTGCACTTGAAGTAGACATTCCTGCCCCTGCACCATCCAAGTCTCTGTAATGGCCACAGCATCATAGCTCCAAGTGCTGATCCACGCTCTAAGCTCATCCACTTTATTCATGATACTCCTCATATTAAACTAGACACATCTCAAACAATCAGACTGAGCATGTCCCTTCTCTATCACCTGCCTTTCATACTGTCTCCAAGTTTTCTCTATTTGTGAGCCAACCTCCCTTTCCTCCATCACTTCAGTTCGGTCCCACCCCCCAGCAATTCTAGTTTAAACTCTCCTCAATAACCTTAGCAAATCTTCCTGCCAGGATATTGGTCCCCCTCAGATTCCAATGCAACCTGTCCTTTTTGTACAGGTCAGGCCTGCCCCAGAAAAGGTCCCAATGATTCAGAAATCTGAAACTCTGCCCCCTGCTCCAATCCCTCAGCCACACATTTATCCTCCACCTCATTCTATTCCTCTACTCACAGTCACGTTGCACAGGCAGTAACCCCGAGATTACTACCTTTGAGGTCTTGCTTCTCAACTTCTTTCCTAACTCCCTGTAGTCTGTTTTCAGGACCTCCTCCCTTTTTCTACCTATGTCAACAAACTCATTCGTAAGGCCAGTGATGTTGTGGGGGTGGAACTGGAGTCTCTGACGGTGGTGCCTGAAAAGAGGATACTGTCCAAGTTGCATGCTACCTTGGACAACGACTCCCATCCACTCCATAATGTACTGGTTAGGTACAGGAGTACATTCAGCCAGAGACTCATTCCACCAAGATGCAACACTGAGCGTCATAGGAAGTCATTCCTGCCTGTGGCCATCAAACTTTACAACTCCTCCCTCGGAGCCAATAGGCTGGTGCTGGTGCTGGTGCTGGACTTATTTCCACTTGGCATGATTAACTTATTATTATTTAATTATTTATGGTTTTACATTACTATATTTCTACACTATTCTTGATTGGTGCAGCTGTAACGAAACCCAATTTCCCTCGGGATCAATAAAGTATGTCTGTCTGTCTGTCTGTTGTTGCTACCAATATGTACCACAACCTCTGACTGTTCTCCTTACCACTTCAAGATATCGTGGATACGATCAGAAACATCCCGGACCCTGGCACCTGGGAGGCAAACTACCATCTGTGTTTCTTTCCTGCATCCACAGAATCGCCTATCTGATCCCCTAACTATTTCTTGTGGGCATTCACAGCAGAGGAAAGAAATACAATAGAATCAATGAAAAACTACACACAAATCAAGTCTAACCAACAACACAAGGTGCAAAAGAAGACAAAATGTGCAAATACAATAATAATAATAATAAAATAAATAATAGATGAAAAATATTGAAAAAACAAGTTGTAAGGTCCTTGAAAGTGAGTCTATAGGTTGTGGTATCAGTTCAGTGTTGAGCTGAGTGAAGTTATCCATGTTGGTTCAGGAGATTAACGATTGAAGAGCAGTAACTGTTCCTAAACCTCGAGGGGTGGGACCTAAACTCCTCACCAATGGCAGCAGTGAGAAGAGAGCACAGCCTGGATGGTGAGGACCCTTGATGGTGGATTCTGCTTTCTTGAGGCAGCACTCCTTATAGATGTGTTCAATGGAGGGAAGGGTTTCCTGTGATGGTCTGGGTTGTACCTACTACCTTTTGTAGATATTTTTATTCTTGGGCATTGGTGTGTTGTTTTCATACAAGGCCATGATGCAACCAGCCTGGATACTCTCTACTACACATCTATAGAAGTTTTTGATGACTGTAAATCAGCGAGTTGTTTTGCTTATGTCTCCCTTTCGCCGTGAAAGGGTAACACCTCTCTGCCCCATTATTAGAGAGAGAGAGAGAGAGAGAGAGAGCCTGCGGTGTGTTGAATTGCTGGGTAAACAATTAATTTTTGTCGTACTGCAGATCATGCTCTTCCATGGGGGCTTTGCTGTTGCTAGCTCTGTGGGGGGAGGGGTGTCGATGCTTGCTGCTGCTTTTGTGTAGGAGAGGGGAGTTGGGTGCTAGCTTTTTTACTATCACTCATTATTTGGGGCACTCTTCTGTTTTCGTGGATGTCTGTGAAGAACAGGAATTTCAGGTTGTATATTGTATACATTCTCTGATTACTAAATGGAACCACTGAAGGTGCTGAATCTGCTCAAACTTCTAAGAAAGTAGAGACACTGCCGTTCCTTCCTTGTAATAACATTTACATGCTGGTCCCATGTACCTCTTCACCTTGTTTTCCTCCAGGCAGGAAGACCTGTTTAGGGATGCATACAATTTGAGATAATGAGTTTTCTATTTTTGGTCTATTTTGTAAAGTAAAACTTCGTAGCTCCTCACTTGATTGGCTTTTGTGGTTCATTGTTGGTACCTGTGATGTTGCCAGCTCCAGCAGCCTGGTTCGCTCCTGACCTCAGACAGTGGCTGCGTGTAGTTTCCCTGTAACTTTGTGGGTTTTCTCCGCGTGCTCTGAATTCCTCCCACCACCAAAAGACGCATTGGTTGGTAGGTTAATTGGCTATTGTGTACAGTGGCAGAGAAAATAGGTTACAGGGGGAAAAATCATGTGAGTATGGGCAAAGTGTACATTTAACAGTTGATCAACAGGTTATTGGAACTTTGTTAATAGGTGAGGGAAAAGACTGATAGGTTTGCACCACAATATATAGTATACCTCATGTTCTGAGAAACCTGTTAGAAAATTCAAATTCAGTAATGGAGTTGACCACTAACTTGACAGAGGGTTTTGCAAATTAGTTACCTTTTGTAGTGTGGAAGTGAACGGGCATCTCCGTCAGATTTGGACTTCACAGCAACACAACAAGTGAGGGCATGTGTCACATAATTCGACTGAATCACGAGCCACAGCTCTACGGAAGGATTGCTACTGTGGATGTCCAGCCTGCTACCACTCAGGCTTGTGCAATCAGGCTGTGCAAAGGCATTTGCAGGATGTTGCAACACTCCAGCAACCTGTCCTCAAAGAAATTATTTGCAGCAATGTGGTAGTTTTGTGGTCATCCTTGCTAAGATTGCATAATTTCTGCTGTTTCCCTCTTCCAAAATTACAGATTGTGAACTGGGGCATCTGAGCTGTTCAGTCTAGCCTCTAGTCTAGTAGTTCAGTAGCTTCAAAGTTCAAAGTAAACTATTTATCAAAGTACATAAATGTCACCATATGCAATCTTGAGAGTCATTTTCTTGTAGGCATACTCAATAAATCCATAGAATAATAACCATAACAGAATCAATGAAAGACCACACCAACATGGGTGTTCAACCAATGTGCAAAAGGCAATAAACTGTGCAAATACAAAAAGAAAGAAATAATAATAATAATAATTAATAAATAAGCAATAAACCCATAATGAACTATTTAAATGAACAAGAATGCTTAATCAAACAATATATGTACAAAAATACTCAAATATTATTGAAATATTAAATACACAACAGTGTATCTGTGATAGACCAGACTGTATCCATAACGCTTGCAGGCTTTTCTGTTCAAGAGCATTGGTGTTTCCATATGAGACTATGATGCAACTAGTAGGTATACTCTCCGCTCTGCACCTTCAGAAGTTTGTCAAAGTTTTAGATTACATGCTGAATCTTCGCAAAATTTCAAGATAGTAGAGGAGCTGCCGTGCCTTCTTTGTAATGGTATTTACATGCTGGACCCAGGACAGAACCTCTGAAATGATAATGCTGAGGAATTGAAAGTTACCAACACTCTCCACCTCTGATCCCTTGATGAGGACTGGCTTGTGAACCTCCGGTTTCGATGATCAGCTCTTTGGTTTTGCTATGTTGAGTGAGAGATTCTAGTGGCACCACTTGACCAGATTTTCAGTCTCCCTTCTATATGCTGACACGGCCAACAACGGTAGTGTCATCGGCATACTTAAATATGGCATTGGAGCTGTACTTAGCCTCGCAGTCATAAATAGAAAGCGAGTAGAGCAGGGAGCTAAACACAGAACCTTGTGGTGCACCTGTACTGATGGTGATGGCGAGGAGAACTTTTGTCAAGAGAAATTAAACACAATGTATGTGAACAGATCAAGTGTAAAACCTACAAATGGGTGGGAACTATATAAGATTGCAATTCAGACCAACATTAGCCATATCAGGAACTTAGGTGTTCATGATAAAACATATGAGTCTATCTGTTCTAGTGGGTATGGTTTCTAGCAAAATATTATTGCGCTTAAAGGTGAGAAGAAAAGTGTACTTAATACTTGAGTAACATATTGTTTGATTAAGTATTCTTTTTCTATTTACATAATTCATTATGGATTATATGTAAGAAATACATGAATGGAATATGTCTTTATGCCATCACATCATACGTGAGTGCTTCACTAAAGAAAAAGAAACTAAGTACACGCATCCCACACCCCCTTCCCAGTATCTTCTGGATTTATAACACACAATAGTAACAACGAGGAAGTTTTAAAATGAACCCAAGATGACCACCTTCCTGTTGAAGCACAGAACATTCTTTTCTTCTGAAGGGGGAGAGAGATGTTCAAGGTTTAAAAGAAAGTGCAGCACATGTTTCTTCGGAAAGGGATAGAATAGTCGAGTTTAAAAACGACAGAAAATGGATGAAATTCACGGGTTCATATCCATTGAGTCCTGAGAGATAAGAATAATAAATTGTGAAAAACAGAAATGGCTGGCTATATTAGAAAGATAGATGTATTTGATTGCACAACAGATCACTGGGTGATGTAAACAGAATAAACTGAGCAATATCTTGAAGTAAATTAAATAGCCAATGAAAAGTGAATGCCAGTGTTACTGAGGGCAATAGGTGAAAAAACATTCAGTTTGCTTTGAACTTTAAGTGCTCCAACCAAACCAGCCGAAATGAGCCTTGCCAATATTGTGAATGCAATGCAGGAACATGCAGAATTGAAACCATTGTTGATTGCAGAACATTTTAGGTTTCATAAGGGGAATCAAAAGGAAGGGGAGTTCATTTCAGCTTATTTGGCTGAATTGCAGAAATAGTACGAACATTTCCAGTTTAGTGATGGGCTTACTGATGCACTGAGAGATTGTTTCATTTATGGAATCTCATTAGAAAACATACAGAAAATGGCTCCTACCTGAAATACAACTCACATTTAAAAGAGCAGCTGAAATCGTTGTATCAATGGAAGCTCTCTCCACTTAGAGAGGGTTGTAAATTTAGTTTGCTCCATCCTGGGTACTAGCCTACAAAGTACCCAAAACATCTTCAAGGAGCGGTGTCTCAGAAAGGCCGTGTCCATTATTAAGGACCTCCAGCAGCCAGGGCATGCCCTTCTCTCACTGTTACCATCAGGTAGGAGGTACAGAAGCCTGAAGGCACACACTCAGCGATTCAGGAACAGCTTCTTCCCCTCTGCCATCCAATTCCTAAATGGACATTGAACCTGTGAACACTACCTCACTTTTTTAACATGTATTATTTCTGTTTTGTGCATGATTCTTAATCTATTCAATATATGTATATTGTAATTGATTGATTTATTTATTATTATTATTATTATTATTTTTCTTCTATATTATGTATTGCATTGAACTGCTGCTGCTAAGTTAACAAATTTCATGGCACGTGCTGGTGATAATAAACCTGATTCTGATTCTGATATTATATCTGCACCATACCACCCCGCTACAGATAACTTAGTGGAAAGGTTTGTCCAGTGTCTACAGAATGCAATCCAAGAAATATCAGCAGAACACACTACACTGACACTGAATCAGAAGCTCACCAATTTCCTCCTTCCATATCAGAATGCAGCACAGTACACAACTAACAACTCACCAGCTATGCTGCTCCTGGGTCACCCCTTACATTCAACCTTCAATCTGCTCAAACTCAATCTCAGAAAGAGTACGCAGGACAAACAGCTGAGACAAACCAAAGGTTCCTCAAACAAGGAGGTTGAATATTTCACTCCTGGATAGGCTGTCCTTGTGAGGAACTACAGAGGTGATCAAAAGTCCATAATTGGAAAGATCAAGGACAGAACTGGACCACTCTCCTACACAGTGGAGATTGCATGTGATCTTATCTGGAGATAAAGCGTCCATAAGTTGAGGAGAGCAGAGTCAATTGTTAGAGAAGAAAGGTGGCCAGAGCGGTCAGGACCACTTCCTGTAGTCCAAGAGTCAACTCCTACAACCACTACAGAGGAAGCCCCAGAACCTGAGATTGTTTCACAGCCACAAGTCTCACCTGCTAAACAGAGTAACCTCACACACCCCCAATCATCCCACAAGAGTAAGGAATACCCACAATGATTAAATCTTTAGACCTGAATGGGACAATTTAAAATTTACTATGCTATAGATATCTATACAGTAGATGTATTGTATAGTATACTATATATACATATACATATTTATATATGAGTTGAGGCGCATTCCATATTGAGTTGGAGTTTATTGCTAAGCAGGGACGAGTGTAATGTATTTAATATGTTAGTGATATTTGAGTAATATTGTAAATATGTTGTTCGATTAAGCATTCTTTTTTATTTATAGAATTCATCATTACATCATATGAAAGCGCCTTACTAAAGAAAAACTAATTACTTGTGTATCCCTGGGGTCCTATGCTTTCTTTTGATTGGTTTCTGGAATTACAAATCATACCACCTCCAAGCTTCAGAATTAAGGCACACAATAAAGTGAAACACAACATCAATAGCCGAGAAAGGCTCAAATATGAATGTCATTATGAAAGACAAAAGCCGTATCATTCAAAAAGATGATAGTGAAATTGCAGAGTCAACTTTATCTGATACTTTTGGAGATTGGAGAAAGTTGCAAACTTGGAACCAGCAGTCAAAGATTAAGTGCGACTATTAATGATTATATGGAACTAAAATATAGTCGCAATTGAAGAACTTGGCTCAAAAGAACCTAGATGTGTTGAAGACTTGTCTTGTAATTCTGGCACTCCCTGAACTAAGCACTGAAAGACTAATTTTTATGTGATTTAACAAATAAGCAAATTTCATCTCAATTACCAATACACAACATTTAACAAACGAATGTGCATCTAAAGTCACATTGACAAAGATTGCTTTCAAAGACACTGAATAATTTCATCCAGTCCATTTGTTACAAATGGGCAAACAGCAACATCAGAGGCAGAAGCTCAAATACTAAGACTGCCTTAGCAGTCATGTTTGGCATGAATGGCAAGACAAGCATGAAAATCTGTTGTTAATAATTAATCACTTATACTTCAGCTTCAACTGCAAAAAGACATATAGCTTTAGTGTGTATGGCTTGACTTGCATTTATAGCTGGAAGAGGGTTTGCCAAAGTAAGGAAGATGTCCATATTGGAAAAAACTACATAAGAGTGGCTTGTGTAATATTAATGCTTAAGAAAATCACAGAAGTGTGAAGTAACTCATGAGTATCTGCTATTAGCAGAAATAACAAAAAAGCTGTAATGTTAAAATTAAAATGTAAGTCATCAGTGTTTTAATATTAACATTAATCATGGATGGAGATCTGAACATCAGGACCTTCAACAAAGTACCATTGACTAAAAACATACTGAAACTGAACACATTCTGACAGGATACAAAGAAGTCTAGGTCAAATCTGACGTGCAGTTTCAAATAATTAGTCAAAAACATGTAGCTACCAATCATAGTACTCTCTAAAAAAACAGGCTAACTCTTATCTAGAAAAGGTTGGATTAACAAATTAAAAGAGGATCAGAGGTACTTAGTGAGCATTTTGCAACAAAATCTAGATAAGCTCTGTGAGCAATTATGGATATGTTCAAAGATTTGAATACTGGCATTAAGAGACATACATATTACACTAGGTAGCAAGTCAGTTTACTGCAGGTCTAGACAGAGACCGTTCAAATTTAACGATCAAATAGAGGAACAAATTCAGCAGACCAAGTTGGTCAAAACTGTGCAGAGTGATTGATGTGGTGCCCAGAGGTATTAGGTTTAGTGGGGATTATATTACATGCCACCACAGATAAATGTTAAAGAGAGTTCAACAAAGTTTGTGCATTTGTGGTGACACTTTAACTGCAGAAATAAAGAGAACTCTGAGTACTTGAAAAGGCTTAACATAAAGCTTCAGAAGATTAAATGCACACTCATAGAGAATAAAGTAGATTATTTCAGCCAGAGGAGTGTAAGCAAATAGTCCACAACTTGTCAATAAAAAAGTTAAAGGCCAATGTCAAATATAGAAAATTTATTAATGTCCCTGAATTTCAATCCTTCTGAGGCAAAGTCCAATATTGTGATGATTTTCTGCTGGATTTGCAACGAACTGAATACCACTGCATCAATACTGGTAATATGGAAATATCAAACTTATCCAATTCATAATTTATTCTTTGATGGAGCTCAAAGTTCCTATCCTAAGGATCTGGTGTTGGAGAGGTGAGAGATATGGCTTTCCAACAGAGCTGGTTTGAGGCCTCATTTCTGGGAATGTTAGTGTTGGATCCAAAGATGATTTAGAGTTATAGAATAACAGAAAAAAAAGTACAGAAACAGGTCCATTGGCCCATAGAGTCCATGCTGAGCCATTTAAATTGCCTAATCCCATTGACCTGCACCCAGAACATAGCCCTACCATCCATGTGTTGTACCTATCCAAACTTCTCTTAAACCTTGGAATCGAGCATGCATGCACCAATTGTGCTGACAGCTTGTTGCACACTCTCACAACTCTCTGAGTAAAGATGTTTACCTTCATGTTCTCTTTAAACATGTCACCTTTCACACTTAACCCAAATCCTTTAGTTTTAGTCCCACCCAACCTCAGTGGGAAAAAACCTGCATGCATTTACCCTACTATACCACTCATAATTTTGTATAGCTCTATCAAATCTTCCCTCAATCTTCAACATTCCTATTCAATCTTTGCTAACTTATTCAATCTTTCCTTATAACTCAGGACTTCCAGTCCCAGCAACTTTATAGTAAATTTTCTCTGTACTCTTTCAACTTTATTTAGATCTTTCCTGCAGGTAGATGACCAAAACTGCACACAATACTCCAAATTAGGCTTCACCAATGTCTTTTACAACTCTTGTCTTGTCCATACTACACCAACCACTGCCACTGGCTCCAGACATGCTGGAGCAGTGTGTGGTTAAGTGCCTTGCTCAAGGACACACACACTGCCTCGGCTGAGGCTTGAACTAACGACCTTCAGATCACCAGCCCAAAGCCTTAATCGCTTGGCCACATGCCAACACTTCAACATGACATCCCATCTCCTGTACTCAGTACCTTGATTTATAAAGGTCAACGTGCTGAAAGTTTTCACTAAAACCCTATCTACCTGTGCCGCCACTTTCAATGAATTATAGACTTGTATTCCTAGATCTCTTTGTTCTACGGCACCCCTCTGTGCCCTATCATTCACTCTGTCAGATCGCCTAGGTTGGTCCTACCGAAGTGCAACATCTCACATTTGTCTGCATTAAATTCTATCTGCCATTTTTCAGCCCATTTTTCCAGCTGGTCCAGATGCCACTGTAAGCTCTGACAGCCTTCCTCACTGTCTACTACACCCATATCTTGATGTCATCTGCAGTTTTGCTGACCCAGTTAACCACATTATCATCTAGATCTTTGATATACCTAGATAGCAAACAACATCAGACCCATCACCAATCCCTGGAGTACTCCACTAGTCACAGGCCTCCAGTTAGAATGACAACCATCTACTACCACTCTCTAGCTTCTCCCACAAAGACAACTTGAATGCCAAGTGACTGAACTTTCTTGACCAACCTCCCATGTGGGGACTTGTTAAGTGCCTTGCTAAAGTCCATGTAGACAACATCGTTTGCCTTACCTGCATCAACTATCCTGGTAACTTCCTATAAGATTGATTAAACACAACCTATCATGCATAAACCCATGCTGACTATCCCTAATCAGTCTGTTGTCTATCCAATACTTACATATCCAATATTACTTTCCAATGACTTTCCCACTGTTGATGTCAGGCTCACTGGGCCTATCATTTCCAGGTTTATTTTTAGAGCCTTTCTTTAAAAGTAGAACAGAATTACCTCCAGAAGTTTCTTTGGAAGTCAAGAATGAGACACAAAACTCGCAGTTTGACTATTTTATTTGCTGTTTGTAATAAAGAAATAACAATAACTGACTTACTCCACTGTAGGGAGAGAGGGCAAAGCAAAAGGACCAAAGAACGAATGAGAAAGCAAGAAAAGAGAAATTACAAATACGTTGTAGTCATCTTATACCAGCTAGACAGATAAGAGACATTCCCGTGACAAGGAACAACCTATGAGACATTCCGGTTCCGTAGTGTGACACAGAGAAATAAAGAACTAGCTGTACTACAATTATGAAGCAATTACAACAAATAGGCTGATTATATAAAAATATGAGCAAGTATAAAGAAAGTTAAACTACAGGAAAAATAGCAATTTTGACTCTGATCTAATGTTGGTCTGGGAAAGATGCCGAAATTGACTTGTTTATCCTGCTAGTAGATTTGAAGGATATTGTGGAGATGACATGGTATCTTTCCAGTGTTTGAAATTGTTTACCATAAGAAGTCCATGGTAAGCTACTATGGTATGAAATGAAGTTATTCAGTCTATTGGGTCTGTGCTGGCTCTCAACAGAGCAATCTCATCAATCCTATTCCTGTTCTCTCTTGTGGCCCTGCAGACTATTCAATTACATGCAATCATTCTTTGGGTATAATCTTTAGTAGCCAATTGACCTACCAGTAGTTTTTTCTGGTTTGACAGGAAACTGGAGCACCCAGTGAATCCCACAATCAGAGAAAGAGCATGCAACTTCCACACAAACGGTATCCAAGATCAAGATCTTCACCACCATAATTCTACCTCTAACAGACTTGGGTCTCACCCTCATCATTTTCTATTTTGGTTCCTCCCACTTTCTTCAAACCCAAGGTGTTGTCATAGGTACCTGCGTGGGCCCTAGCAATGCCTGCCTTTTCATCAGCTATGTGGAGCAGTCCATGTTCCAAGCCTACAAAGTTCCCCAAATTTTTTTTATGCTACATTGAAGATTGCACTGGGGCTGCCCCATGCACCCATGCTGAGCTCATCAATATCATTAACTTTGCTTCCAACATGTACCCTGCCCTCCAAATTTACTTGCTCTAGCTCTGACACTTCTCTCCCCTTTCTCGATCTTTCTGTCTTCATCTCTGGAGATCATTTATAAACATAGAAACATAAAAAACCTACAGTACAATACAGGCCCTTGGGTCCACAAAGCTGTGCCGAACATGTACTTACTTTAGAAATTACCTAGGGTTACCCATAGCCATCTATTTTTTTAATGGCTGACTCTCACAGCAATTTTGACTGTACCTCTTCCCACCCTTTCACTCGTAAAAATGCTATTCCTGTTTCTCAGTTCCTCTGTCTCCATTGCAACTCTTCTCAGGATGAGGCTTTCCATTCCTGAATATCTGAGATGGCCTTCTTTATCAAAGAACAGAGTTTCCCTTCCACAACCATTGACATGGCCTTCCAAGATATGGAAAATGGTCTATGCCTTTTAAAGTCTTATCATGGACTTTCATTGCCTGAGGCAGTGTTCTACGCAGGAATGAGTTGAATTTTCTTGTGGATATTAAGTTTGAGGAAAATTCTCTCGAGGGAGTCACTGATAATTTGGAGCAAAAGATACACTGCAGGAAAATCTCATCTGTTCAAGTGGAGGCAAAACATACGTGTCGGTGTTTCAGGTTGAGTCTCTGCATCGGGACTTGGTGGAGTGGGGCCGGGAGAGGTGCAGAAGAGGAACCTTGGCCTATACACCTACCATTTTGTGTAGCAAACCTCTGCCGCACTTATATACTGTTATATTTCATCTACCCCATTCTCATCACTATCACCCACAGCAGTCCTGAGGCAGGGTCCCGATCCAAAATGCAGGCACTACCTTTTTATTGTTTGCTTCAGGTTCCAGAATATGCAGTCTTTTGTTTCTCCACTAGCGACCAAAGAACTTGGCCTCTGATCATGGGCATACACTCGCATTGTCTGTGGCCTGGAGCTCACTGACTCTGGGTGATCTTGCTCTGGAACAAAGGCTTACTCACTCACTGTAAATCCTAGCTTGCCAAAGGCTTAGAACTTTTCTGAGCATAGCTTTGAATTCCACCAAGAGGATCGGTTTATTTTCCTCCTGGATACAAGACAGAGCACTTTCATGGCTCACGTAAAAGTTTTCCCTGCCTACCTGCCACCCCCAACAGTGGCTTTCAGGATTAGAACATCTGCCCTGGTAACTAACGCATGTCAGAATGAGCTGGAAAAATAGGAGACATGCACTTATCCTGAGATGTCAGAACAGCTCGTTCCTCACAGCAAATTTCGCCCATACAGATGCCAATCTTCTGACTCTTTGAGCTAACTATTTGCTGCCCAGTGTTTCTCAATCAGGGCAGGCATGTCAATGTCATAATGTCTGAGTACCTGGGCGATGTTAACAGAGTGACATTCAGATCTGATGTTATTTTGAGGCTTACAGCACTCCCTGCTCTGGACTTCACCTTGCCTGCTGTATGACTTCTTTCAATATGGAATAACTGTTCCATACCAATTATCATACAGACTAGACAAAGCAAGGCCTTGGTCCAGTGGCAATGGGACCAAGGTGATTGGAGGTCAGATTTTCCTGCAAAGATATTAATATAATGTGGGCAGCAGTGCAGGAAGAGCGGAAGCGAAGCATGCTTAACTCCATATCCCTATTCAGTCTGTTCCCTCTTTGACCCCTTCCCTTCCGTTCAATTACCCTGCCTCTCCCAAACTCCACCTTTCTACTGCAGGACCTCTGACCTCTATATTCAGCCTCTCTGGACAGTGGGCAAGTCAGGCTGCAGTCCAGGTAATTGATGACGACAGCCTTGGGCTTTCTTCAGACACCAGTCCACCTGTAGAGACCATGGTTTGCAGATATTGGACAGCATCCAGGGAACAAGGGGTCGTTTGGATGGTAGTGACTGTGCCGTGGACTGTGCAAGTCACAGCTAGGAAGTGGGGAGAGGCTGGAATAGGAGAAATAGTGCCCTGGGAACCAAGAGGAAAGGAGCAGTAGCAGACATAGGAACTGTGAGAGAGAAGTGAGAGACTATGTCACCACACATACTGTGCTAGTGTTGTTGTAATCCATTCAGTGGAAAACAGCCATGAAAAGCCCGCTGCCTTTGCATGACGCACACTCGCAAAGAGCAAGAGGGATGATTTTCAGACGGAGACATACTGGGGATCAGCAACTTCTGCCCATTTAGTTAAGCAGGTCTTTCAAACTAGTCACTGACCACAAACTCTTGGTGGCTACTCAGAGCCAAGTCACAGCAGAATGCAGGAGTGGGCTACCTCCAGGCCTCATGTGGATATTATACTGCCTCAATATAGAAACTGAACATCACAGTGGAAACGTTATCAAGATCGTGATATAAAGATGCTGACACAGACTAAGAGCATTCACGCTACAGACACTAGTGGATGACATTCCTGGAACTGAGGAAGAGATAGCACAATTGATGAGAGAGATACATTAATAGAGCAAGGTTATGAGTTTACTTTTGAGTGGCTGGAAAAACTCAGACTTAGAAAATATAAAATATGAGGGGCATTCATGGGGTAAATCCAAGCAGGCTTTTTCCCACTGAAGATGGGTGAGATGAGAACTAGAGGTCATGGGTTAAGGGTGAAGGATTGGCTGAGGGATTGGAGCAGGGGGCAGGTGTTCAAGTTTCTGGATCATTGGGACCTCTTTTGGGGCAAGTGTGATCTGTACAAAAAGGACGGGTTGCACTTGAATCCTAGGGGGACCAATATCCTGGTGGGGAGATTTGCTAAGGCTACTGGGGAGACTTTAAACTAGAATGGTTGGGGGCGGGCGGCGGGAATCAATTTGAAGAGACTAGGGGAGAGGAGGTTAGTTCACAAATAGAGAAAGCTAGTAGACAGTGTGTGAGGGAGGATAGGCAGATGATAGAGAAGGGGAGAAGGAAGAAAAAGTTAATAAAGTTGATCGCATCGTTAGGGACAAACAGAGAGGAAGAGGTGGTACGTTTCTTAAATGCATCTATTTTAATGCTAGGAGCATTGTAAGAAAGATGGATGAGCTTAGAGCATGGATTGATACCTGGAAATATGATGTTGTAGCTATTAGTGAAACATGGTTGCAGGAGGGGTGTGATTAGCAACTAAATATTCCTGGATTTCGTTGCTTCAGGTGTGATAGAATCAGAGGGGCAAGAGGAGGAGGTGTTGCATTGCTTGTCCGAGAAAATATTACAGCGGTACTTTGGCAGGATAGATTAGAGGGCTTGTCTAGGGAGACTACTTGGGTGGAATTGAGGAATGGGAAAGGTGTAGTAACACTTAAAGGGGTGTATTATAGACCACCTAATGGGAAGCGAGAATTGGAGGAGCAAATCTCTAAGGAGATAGCAGATATTTGTAGTAAGCACAAGGTTGTGATTGTGGGAGATTTTAATTTTCCACACATAGACTGGGAAGCCCATACTGGAAAAGGGCTGGATGGTTTGGTGTTTGTAAAATGGGGTGCAGGATAGTTTTTCGCAGCAATACATAGAGGTACCAACTAGAGAAGGGGCAGTGTTGGATCTCCTGTTAGGGAATGAGATAGGTCAGGTGATGGGCGTATGTATTGGGGAGTACTTCGGGTCCAGTGATCACAAAGCCATTAGTTTCAATATAATTATGGAGAAGGATAGGATTGGACCCAGGGTTGAGATTTTTGATTGGAGAAAGGCTAACTTTGAGGAGATGCGAAAGGACTTAGAAGGAGTGGATTGGGACAATTTGTTTTATGGGAAGGATGTAATAGAGAAATGGAGGTCATTTAAAGGGGAAATTTTGAGGGTACAGAATCTTTATGTTCCTGTTAGGTTGAAAGGAAAGGTTAAAAGTTCGAGAGAGCCATGGTTTTCAAGGGATATTGGAAACTTGGTTCGGAAAAAGAGAGATATCTACAATAAGTATAGGCAGCATGGAGTAAATGAGGTGCTCGAGGAATATAAAGAATGTAAAAAGAATCTTAAGAGAGAAATTAGAAAAGCTAAAAGAAGTTACGAGGTTGCTTTAGCAAGTAAGGTGAAAATAAATCCAAAGGGTTTCTACAGTTATATTAATAGCAATAGTTTAGAGAGGGATGAAATTGGTCCCTTAGAGAATCAGAGTGGACAGCTATGTGTGGAGCCGAAAGAGATGGGGGAGATTTTGAACAATTTCTCTTCTTCAGTATTCACTAAGGAGAAGGATATTGAATTGTATAAGGTAAGGGAAACAAGTAAGGAAGTTATGGAAACTATGACAATTAAAGAGGAAGAAGTACTGGCACTTTTAAGGAATATAAAAGTGGATAAATCTCCAGATCCTGACAGGATATTCCCTAGGACCTTGAGGGAAGTTGGTATAGAAATAGTAGGGGCTCTGACAGAAATATTTCAAATGTCATTAGAAACGGGGATGGCGCCAGAGGATTGGCATATTGCTCATGTGGTTCCATTTTTTAAAAAGGGGTCTAAGAGTAAACCTAGCAATTATAGGCCTGTCAGATTGACGTCAGTGGTGGGTAAATTAATGGAAAGTATTCTTAGAGATGGTATATATAATTATCTGGATAGACAGGGTCTGATTAGGAATAGTTAGCATGGATTTGTGCATGGAAGGTCATGTTTGACAAATCTTAATGAATTTTTTGAAGTGGTTATGAGGAAATTTGACGAGGGTAAAGCATTGGATGTTGTCTATATGGACTTCAGTAAGGCCTTTGACAAGGTTCCGCATGGAAGGTTAGTTAGGAAGGTTCAATCATTAGGTATTAATATTGAAGTAGTAAAATGGATTCAACAGTGGCTAATTGGGAGATGCCAGAGAGTAGTGGTGGATAACTGTTTGTCAGGTTGGAGGCCGGTGACTAGTGGTGTGCCTCAGGGATCTATACTGGGTCCAATGTTGTTTGTCATATACATTAATGATCTGGATGATGGGGTGGTAAATTGGATTAGTAAGTATGCAGATGATACTAAGGTAGGTGGCATTGTGGATAATGAAGTAGGTTTTCAAAGCTTGCAGAGAGATTTAGGCCAGTTAGAAGAGTGGGCTGAACGATGGCAGATGGAGTTTAATGCTGATAAGTGTGAGGTGCTACATTTTGGTAGGAATAATCCAAATAGGACATACATCGTAAATGGTAGAGCATTGAAGAATGCAGTAGAACAGAGTGATCTAGGAATAATGGTGCATAGTTCCCTGAAGGTGGAATCTCATGTGGATAGGGTGGTGAAGAAAGCTTTTGGTTTGCTGGCCTTTATAAATCAGAGCATTGAGTATAGGAGTTGGGATGTAATGATAAAATTGTACATGACATTGGTAAGACCGAATTTGGAGTATTGTGTACAGTTCTGGTCACCGAATTATAGGAAAGATATCAACAAAATAGAGATTTACTAGAATGTTACCTGGGTTTCAGCACCTAAGTTACAGGGAAAGGCTGAACAAGTTAGGTCTTTATTCTTTGGAGCGTAGAAGGTTAAGGGGGGACTTGATAGAGTATTTAAAATAATGAGGGGGATAGATCGAGTTGACATGGATAGGCTTTTTCCATTGAGAGTAGGGGAGACTCAAACAAGAGGACATGAGTTGAGAGTTAGGGGGCAAAAGTTTAAGGGTAACACGAGGGGGAATTTCTTTACTCAGAGAGTGGTAGCTGTGTGGAATCAGCTTCCAGTAGAAGTGGTAGAGGCAGGTTCGATATTGTCTTTTAAAGTAAAATTGGATAGGTATATGGACAGGAAAGGAATGGAGGGTGATGGGCTGAGTGCGTGTCAGTGGGACTAGGTGAGAGTAAGCATTGGCACAGACTAGAAGGGCCGAGATGGCCTGTTTCCATGCTGTAATTGTTATATGGTTATATGGTGAATGTTGAAATGTTTAGGGGGAACTTCTTTACTCAGAGGGTGATGAGAGCGTGGAAAGAGCTGCCAGTAGAAATAGATTTGATTTCAACATTTAAATCAGTTTGAATAAGTACATGGATGGGAGGGGTATGGAGGGCTATGGTCTAGGTCCACGTCAATGGGACTAAGCAGAATAATAGTTCAGCATAGACTAGACGGGCCAAAAAGCCTACTCTGTGCTGTAAATACACGTCCTAGTACTGTTTCAGTGTGATGAGGTTTTCTGCCTCGTGCATGCGTTCCAGCTATGAGTACCAGATTTGCTAAATATTTCCTGTTTTCTCTGTTTATACTTTTGAGTTCTTCCAAATCATACTCCATGTATTCCCCCTCATCATTTTGCACATTTCTTTCTCGTCTCTTCTCAACCTCGTCTCTTCCAAAGAAAGGCAGCTCCAGTGACCCTGATTCAACCTGACCACCAGAGCTGTCTGTCTGTGCAGACTCAGGTTTATACATTCCGCAGTAACCGTGTGGGTTTCCTCTGGGTATTCTGCTTTCTTCTCAAAAACTAAAGATGGATTTGAAGATTATTTGGCCACGATATATTACTCCTTGTGCATTGGTGGAGTGAAGTGATGAGAATATATTACGGAGAAAATTAGGGGGGTGGATTTGCTCTATGGGCTTAATAAGTTGAATTGGCCTCTTATGTTATAACGAGATATGGAAAATCATACCATTCAGTCTTTCCTTGGCTATGATTTTCCAAACTCAGCAATATTCTTGTTAATCAGCATGACACTGCTCCTGTAAAACTGTGAGCATGCTGACTGGTTGTACGGAGACTCATCCAGCTCCAAAATGGGCATAAGCCACCCCACCTTCGAGGGCCTCCCCAGGTGGTGGTGCCCCAAAAAGCAGCATCCACCATTTACGTGGGGCTCTCACCATCCGAGATGTACCCTCTCTTCATTACTACCTTCAGGAGGTAAGGATCCTGAAGATCCACACTCAAAGATTTAGAAACAGCTGCTTCCCCGCTACCATCAGATTTCTAAATGGACACGTACAAACAAGCTGGATGAACTCAGCAGGTCGGGCAGCATCAGTTGAAATGAGCAGTCAACGTTTCGGGCCGAGACCCTTCGTCAGGACTGAAGAAGAAGGGGGAAGGGGCCCTATAAAGAAGGTGGGGGGAGGGTGGAAGGTGCCAGGTGAAAAACCAATCAGAGGAAAGATCAATGGGTGGGGGAGGGGAAGCAGGGAGGGGACAGGCCGGAAAGGTGAAGAAGGAATGTAAGGGGAAAGCACTATGGGTAGTAGAAGAAGGCAGAATCATGAGAGAGGTGATAGGCAGCTGGAAGAGGAGGCAGAGTGAAAGTGGGATGTTGGAAGGGAGAGGGAGGGAATTACTGGAAGTTGGAGAATTCAATGTTTATACCAAGGGGCTGGAGACTACCCAGATGGTATATGAGGTGATGCTCCTCCAACCTGAGTTTGGCCTCATCATGGCAGTAGAGGAGGCCACCTATGGACATATCTGAATGGGAATGTGAAGCAGAGTTGAAGTGGGTGGCAACCAGGAGATCCTGTCTGCTGTGACAGATGGAGCGTAGGTGCTCGACGAAGCGGTCCCCCAATCTGCGTCGGGTCTCGCCGATGTAGAGGAGGCCGCACTGGGAGCACCGGATGCAATAGATTACCCCAACAGACTCACAAGTGAAGTATTGCCTCACCTGGAAGGACTGTTTGGGGCCTTGAATTGTGGTAAGAGAGGAGGTGTAGGGACAAGTGTAGCACTTACGCTTGCAAGGATAAGTGCCAGGTGGGAGATCTGTGGGGAGGGACGTGTGGACCAGGCAGTCACGGAGGGAACGATCCCTGCGAAAAGCAGAGAGGAGTAGAGAGGGAAAGATGTGCCTAGTGGTGGGGTCCTGTTGAAGGTGGCGGAAGTTGCGGAGGATAATATGCTGTATCCGGAGGCTGGTGGGGTGGTAGGTGAGGACAAGGGGAACACGGTCCCTGTTGTGGTGACGGGAGGATGGGGTGAGGGCCGAAGTGTGGAAAATGGAGGAGATGCGGGTGAGGGCATCATTGATGATGGCAGAAGGGAAACCACGATTCTTAAAGAAAGAGGACATTTGAGATGTCCTGGAACGGAAAGCCTCATCCTGGGAGCAGATGCAGCAGAGACAGAGGAACTGGGAATAGGGAATAGCATTTTTACATTTGGCAGGGTGGGAAGAGGTATAATCAAGGTAGTTATGGGAGTCACAGACCTTTCCTCTGATTGGTTTTTCACCTGGCACCTTCCACCCTCCCCCCACCTTCTTTATAGGGCCCCTGCCCCCTTCTTCTTCAGTCCTGATGAAGGGTCTCAGCCCGAAACGTTGACTGCTCATTTCAACAAATGCTGCCTGACCTGCTGAGTTCATCCAGCTTGTTTGTACGTGTTGATTTGACCACAGCTTCTGCAGTGTACTTCGTGTTTAGATTTCTAAATGGTCCATGAACCCACAAATATTACCTCATTATTCCTCTTTTGCTATTTATTTATTTTGTGGCATAGTGATTTTTGCACTGTACTGCTGCTACAAAATGACAAATTTCATGACATATGTCAGTGATAATAAACATAATTCTGAGAACTGTACTGTATATCCTCCCATTTATTGTACAGAACCTGGCCTATTGAGTCTTTCCAAAAGTAGCACTTCACACTTCTCTGTATTAAATTCAAGTTGCCCAAGTGACTGGATTTTCCAGTGGAAAATCCTGCAGTCGAGCTTTCCACCTTACTGTCAACAACTGGGCCGTTTTTATTTTGTCAGCTAATAGCTTTCCATTCACATTAAACCTGCCTCTAAGCCAATGTTTCATCTCTTGGATCTCATGGGCCTCTATTCATTTTACCAGCTTGCCATGTTGAATGGTGTCAAGCACTTTCTTAAAGTCTAAAGCCACTGTCTTTGTAGCTCCCTCTATGCATTCCACTGTCTTCAAAAATGTCTATTCTTGGTTAGACACAACTTTACTTTAAAAACTTCCAGGTCATAAGCTTCACTTTCTGCTTTATTTTATACTCTATACACTTTGATACATATGGAACTGTCGTTTTAGATCACAAGACCAGAAGACAGAGGAGCAGAATTAGGCCATTCAGCCCTTTGAGTGTGCTCTGCCATTCTATCAAGGGTAATTTATTGTCCCTTTCCATCCCATTCTCATGGCTTTGACACCCTTACTAATCAAGAACCTATCAACCTCTGCTTTAAATATACCCGATGATTTGGCCTCAACATCCATCTGTGGCAATTAATTCCATAGACTCACCCTTTCAAGGTCAAGTTTATTGTCATTCACTATTAATGTGTATACAGCTAAAGGGAACATCGTTTCTGTGAGCCAAGATAAAAACACAGTCACACACAGCTCATATAATTACGATCCAGCATATACAGTCACCAAATAATATTGGCACAAATCTTGATGTGGCATGGCCTGAAGATTGACAAGTTGACATGAAGTGCAAGTTGCATGATTATGTAAGACAGTATAGTGGTACTGGCACCATTATAATAACATTAGAATGGGATAAATGTGTGAAACAGCAGCAGGAAAAGATGAGAAGTGACCAGTGCAGGTTGAGAGTGTGTCTGCGCATCAGGGAGTGGGGGTAGGGGGGAGGGGGTGTGGCAGGGCATTCAAACGGGGTGTACATGTGTGCTATGTGGCAGAGGGGTGTTAAGAAGTCCAAAGGGTAAGAAGCTGTTCCCCAGCTGACTGCAGCAGGTCAGATTTTGAGGGAAGGATGGGAGGGGCCTTTGACGATGCTGGAGGCATGGCGTAGACAGAACTTCTGATTTAAGTCCTGATTGTGGGGAGAGAGAGAGACCCTGATGATATTTTCAGCAGTCCTCACTCTGTTTTGCAGGGTCTTGCAGTTCGATGCATTGCAATTCCCACACCAGATTGTCAAGCAGCTCGTTAGGATCGTGCTCCAGTAGAATGTGGTGAGAATTGGGGGGGAGCCTCACTTACCTCAGCTTCCTCAGGAAGTGGAGGCACTGTTATACTCACTTGACTAAAGAGGTGGTGTTGAGGGACCAGGTGAAATCAGATATGTGGTGCCCCTGACTTTCTTCACAGAGAAGCATTTGGTGTGCTGTAGAGAAGCCTGTATCTATCTTCCTAAAGTCCACAGTAACCTCTGTAGTTCGGCCCACGTTAAGACTCAAGTTGTTGTGTTTACAGAAATCCACAATCTGATCTATTTTATCATTTCTGCTGATGAGGCCAACCTCTGTTGTGTCGTCAGCAAACTTAATGATGTGGTTAGAACTGGATTTAGCAATACAGTCGTGCGTTAGCAGTGTGCAAAGCAATGGGCTGAGCACGCAGCCCTGAAGGTGGGGGCAGGGGGCACCAGAGCTTAGCCTATTAGAGTCAGAGATGTTGCTACCAATACGACCATCTGCAAGTCCAAGATCCAGTTACAGAGAGAGGTGTTGAGACCAACGTTAATAGTTTCCCCACGATTACTGAGAGCCTGTGCGACTGAGCTGGGAGAACCACTACAGCGCATCTTCAACATGAGCCTGGAGCAGAGAAGAGTACCCAGACAGTGGAAAACATCCTGTATTGTCCCGGTACCGAAGAAACCACAACCAAAGGAGTTGAATGACTTCAGACCTGTTGCCTTGACGTCGCACGTGATGAAGACCATGGAGCGGCTGATAATTCAGAATCTGAGGCCACAAACCAGGCACGCCCAGGATCCTCTTCAGTTTGCGTATAAGGAGAAGGTGGGAGTGGAGGATGCTATCACGTATTTGCTGCACAAATCACTCTCTCACCTAGGTGGGGTCAGTTGTGCTGTGAGGATTACATTCCTTGACTTCTCTAGTGCCTTTAACACCATCCAGCCCAAGATCTTAAGGCACAAACTAACGGAGATGGGAGTAGACTCTCACATGGTGGATTGGATAGTGGACTACTTGACAGATAGACCTCAGTATGTGCGGTTGGGAGACTGTAGGTCTGACACGGTGGTCAGCAGCACAGGAGCGCCGCAGGGAACCGTACTCTCTCCGGTCCTGTTCACCCTGTACACATCAGACTTCCAATATAACTCGGAGTCCTGCCATGTGCAGAAGTTCGCTGATGACACGGCCATAGTGGGGTGTGTCAGGAATGGACAGGAGGAGGAGTATAGGAAACTGATACAGGACTTTGTGATATGGTGCAACTCAAACTACTTGCGTCTCAATATCACCAAGACCAAGGAGATGGTGGTGGACTTTAGGAGATCTAGGCCTCATATGGAGCCAGTGATCATTAATGGAGAATGTGTGGAGCAGGTTAAGACCTACAAGTATCTGGGAGTACAGTTAGACGAGAAGCTAAACTGGACTGCCAACACAGATGCCTTGTGCAGGAAGGCACAGAGTCGACTGTACTTCCTTAGAAGGTTGGCGTCATTCAATGTCTGTAGTGAGATGCTGAAGATGTTCTATAGGTCAGTTGTGGAGAGCGCCCTCTTCTTTGTGGTGGCGTGTTGGGGAGGAAGCATTAAGAAGAGGGACGCCTCACGTCTTAATAAGCTGGTAAGGAAGGCGGGCTCTGTCGTGGGCAAAGTACTGGAGAGTTTAACATCGGTAGCTGAGCGAAGGGCGCTGAGTAGGCTACAGTCAATTATGGAAAACTCTGAACATCCTCTACATAGCACCATCCAGAGACAGAGAAGCAGTTTCAGCGACAGGTTACTATCGATGCAATGCTCCTCAGACAGGATGAAGAGGTCAATACTCCCCAATGCCATTAGGCTTTACAATTCTACCGCCAGGACTTAAGAACTTTTTAAAAGCTATTATTAATGCTTTTTGAGATAGTGATTTAGATGCATATCATATTTTTTACTGAGTTAAGTATTGTATGTAATTAGTTTTGCTACAACAAGTGTATGGGACATTAGAAAAAAAAGTTGAATTTCCCCATGGGGATGAATAAAGTATCTATCTATCTATCTATCGATCTATCTACCAGCTTCAGGGATATAATTGTATTGAAAGCAGAAATGAAGTCAACATTCTGACATAGGAGGCACCATTGTCCAGGTGGAACAAGACTATGTAAAGGACACTTCCCCAACAACTCCTCTAGGATCCTACCATACACTTATACATCAGGGCAATTTACAGTGGTCATTTAACCCAAGGACCCACTCATCAATGGAATGTGGAAGGAAACTGGAGCACCCAGAGGAAACTCCTGCAGCCTGAGGAAGAATGTAAAAGCCCTACGCACGAGCACTCAAGATCAGGACTGAACCCAGGTCACTGGAGTTGTGAGGCGAAGCCTCTACTAGCTGTGCCACTGAGAGGAATTTTGTTAAGTCCACTGTAGTCAATGAGCAAAGAAGAATCGTGCTTCAGCAATGGGGTCATTTGTGGCTTGGGTCTCAGGAGGGGAGAGAAAGAACAGATGGCCTCGGGGAGGGGTGGTGCCCGGGAGGAGGTCAATCATGCAGTCGTGCGGCCTGTGAGGCGCCAGGGTGTTGGCTTCCCTTTCAGTGAAGGTGATGGCGAGGTCGTGGTACTCCTCTGGGAACTTGGTGAGGTTCTCCTTCTCCGCGGACTTACGGGCTGAAGTCACCGAAGTTTGCAGGCTGGTGATCTGGAGGTGGGCCCTCAACTCAGCAATGAGCCAGATGGCCAGGTGAAGTGAGGGTTGTGAGTGGTGAGCCAGAGGTAGCCCAGGATGAGAGGAGTGTTGGTTGAGTCAAGAAGGAGGAATTGGATGGACACTCAGTGCTTACCGATGCTCGTGCACAAGCTGTGTGCACACTTTGACCATCCCAGACCCCAAGCAATGACTGTCAATGGCTGTGATGCAGAAGGGGTGCGATACAATCTCAGTAGGGAGTCCAAGCTGCACACACAGAGTCTGGTTCAGAAAGTTGCCTGCTGTACTGGAATCTACCAGAGCCTCTTGTGCAAGTAGAGACTTTGGGGTGTGGAGGAGGGCAGAGAGTCTGAGTTGTGCTTTGGCGTTGGAATGAGGAGCCAGGGGTGGGGGGGGGGGGTGAGTGAGCTGAGCAGATTGAAGGCCCCCCCCCCCCCCCCCATCTTTAGCTGGTGGTGCCATTTTCCTGGACGCAGTGGACACTTGATGGGCGGGTGATCGGCTGCTCCAAGTTGTTTCTCACATTCTTGGGGGGCGTTACAGGAGCTCTTCCAAATCGCATCTTCCTAAAGGCATCGCTGATGAGGGTCCTGCAGCCTGAAGTGGCTCTGGGTACGGAACTGGGATTCTAACCAATGATCTTGAGGGCTGTTCCATAAGATGCTGCTTAAGACGGAGGGGGGCAAAGTGATGAGGCTTGAAGTGGGTGAGCGTCTCCCGGGTAGACAACTCATCTTTCCAGCACTCCGAGAGGCCATGATGGTAACAGGCCAGCAGCACTTCCACATTGCAGCCACACTCCACCACAGGGATCCTGAATTCCCTGGTATAATGCAGAACCGAGTGTGGGTCTTGATGCAGGTGAAGTATCTGTTCCTTCCACTTCATGGATGGTTGAAAACCCAGTACATTTCATTGGTGAATTCCTCATAGTCATTACAGACGGTGGTTTTATTTTCCCAGTTAATGGCGCCGGGGGTCTAAGCTCACCCAGTCAAGAAAGAGATGACAAAAGCGATTTTAGCTCAGTCCATAGAATGCAGAGATGTTTGCAGTTCCTAGTGTGAGACACATTGGGACGGGACGTTGTGGCATTGGGTTGAGGATCTGTCAAAGCGTTTGGGCACCGGAATCCAGGGCTCTGAGCGAGGAGGCTAATAGCTGCGGGATTGCTGTAATGCGACGGAGAGTTGGTTGAGAGTGGCGAGCAAGTGGTCAGTGGTTTCCTGCTGCTTCAGGAAGCCATACTCATTAAGGCAGGAAAGTTCTTTTAGGTGAGCAAACTCTATTGGGTCAATCACTGGTTAATCCATCCTGTCAAGAAATGTAAAGGATGCTTGATACAAATGCAGAGCAGCAGAGACAATTTAGTTTAAGCGATCACTTTAATATTTGGGTGGCCCTCCGTTGGTCAGGGTCAAACATGGACATTGCATTTTAGCAGTCCACATGATACGCAAGCCAGGGCAGTACGAAATGGAGAGCAAGCTGTTGCACATACAGCAGGCTCTCCCTCTCCACGCACACCATGAACCCAAAGACACAGCAGAAACCAATACAATTCGGCACTAGCGGTATTGCAGGAGTTGTTAGTCAGCACTTATCTCAACGTAGGACTGCCTTAGGGACTCCAGTGCCAGACTTCACCTAGGGGTTTACTCTTGAAGCCTTCTGCATGAGTGGGTATCACCACAAGGCAGCAGTGTTTTGAGATCAGAGTTCGCCTTCTCCTGGAAGAGCTGCCAACCACGGCTGATGAGCCCCATCCACCATGAGCTCAACTAGTTTTAAAGTGCCAGTAACCCGGCTTTGCCCTTTCTCCTGTCAGTAGAAAAGGAATCACTTCAATAATAAGCTGCAAAATAGGAGCCACAAAACAAGAGAGAATGGATACTTAACAAGGCAACAAGGGAACTGATGGCTATGAGCAATTGACTGAGGCTAGCAAGACTTATGGATGCGAGCTGGGTTTAAATAGGCTGCAGGTGATGAGTTGCAAATGAGTGGTGGGTGAGTCCTGTTAGCTGGGTGGAGACTGGGTGGTCTCTGCCTGTGCAGGCCTGACACTAAATGGATATTAGAGGAATTCAGATCTATTTTCACAACAAATGATCTTCCCAGAGGCACTGCAGAAGATAATATTGCACGGATTTCTTTCCTTCAAAGAAAAACATTCATTAGATATGAATATCGGAGGGAATGACAATATTTATTGTTTATCCCTAACTGCCTCTGAATTAGCAAGCGAGCTATGTTGATGGGTCTGGATTCAGACATAGCCAGACCAGGTAAGGATAACGTTTCCTTTTCTGAAGGTGAGTAATGAACTAGATCGTTTGTTGTGACAACTTGGTTGTTCCAATTTCAGCAGTGTGTGTAAGATGTTCAAACATTGCTTCAGATCTCATAATCAAGTGAAAAAGAGGCATGAAAAAAGTAAGCTGGGTCTTAGTAAGATGCATCTATGTAGTGATTTCTCCCAAGCTCTCAAGCTCTAGATCAACATTGCACTCCATTCTAAGAAACAACACAGCAGAGTTGCCTATATACAAATGCCTATGGACACATCTGAGCCTGGTACAACAAGTCTGGAAAGGAAAGTGAAAGAAAGGCAGTTTACACAAAACACGCATCGCAGTACAAGCTAGAATGGTAAGAAGTTCAGGTGACGTGATAAGGTTCACTTACAAAGAATACCAAGCAGTGAGACATGAGAAAATGAAATATTGGAAAGATTGTGAAGATGCAGTTCCTAAAATAAAATTTTTTAGAAGTTGGTGAGAGATTCAAAATCATTTGATCTTCGTGTGGAATATCCAAGAAAATGGTTATGAAGATTCTGTGCTTGAATATACTCTTTAAGACAATTCTATAAGTGTTGAAAAAGAATTGGCATGGAACAAAATTTAATAAAATGAAGAAATAACACGTCAATGTGCCCAGACATGGACATTACGTCAAAAACAACTGTTTGAACCAGAATCAAAGTAACAACAGTATAGGTCCAAAGAGATTGAAGAAGAGATTAGCTTTATTTGTCACATGTATCGAAACACAGTGAAATGCAGCTTTTGTGTCAAGAACGTGCTGAGGGCAAATAAAAGCAGTGAAGCATATGTGATTAAATGTTGCATCACTGTGTGTATCACTGCGTGCATGTGCACAGACTGAGAACCACAATTAAACCAGACACACCTTCTTGAGATCTCCATGTTCCCTGTGTATTTCTCTGCACACTACAAGTTACATCATTATATTGCAGGAACTCATTTGCAATGTTTGCAGGTTTTATCTTTGCAGTGTGGCCACGCAGATCCTGTGACGGTTGGGAAGCAGGGTATGAGGCCAGGCAGAAGGGGGTTGCTTCTGCATGTTTTCTTGTTTTGCCTCCGCCTTTCCTTTAGCATCAACCTTCCTTTCCTGCTCCTCAATGCTAATGATGTAACTTGCACAATCACGAAGTCAAGGTTGTGCAGTATGCAGCAGGAACTCACTTTGCCTGAACCTGCAGGTTTCCGTCAGAATGGTCCAGATAGCAGATGTACTGTTTTTTTAATCATAAGCTGGCTTTGGCTTGTGTTTTTGGAATTGTGATCCGGGTGATAAATTATGTTGTCAGTGGTAACTGTCTTTGGATTTATCATATTAGCTTAGTGATATAGTTGACTGATGTGGAATGAAGTGTTCGTAATTGCAAACAGGGGTTGAGACATGAACATACATAACTTATTGCATTTGATCAGAAATAAGATACATATTTTTGAACAGACGTTTTTTTCAGTTGCAGAACGGGGCAAAATTTGCAAGACATCCCTCTAAAAATAACATGAATGCGATCACTGCTGCTCTGTACCATGAGGAAACCCACAATCAGAGATCCCATTTGCTTAATCCGCAAAATGATAATACTGATATGGCGGCAAGTTCATCCCATGCTACGCTTCTGATCACCTTCACTATCAATATCATTTTGGAACTCTTAAGTGCTGTTAAAGCACTCAACATACAGCTGACACCAAGTTTAGTTTTGACCTCAGCTGATCCCCATGTGTAATTTGCTGTTAACTCGCACACATAAAATATGTTAGAACATAGAACATAGACCATACAGAACAGAAATTGGCCATTCAGCCCGCCATGTTGTGCCAAACCAATCAAATTTGTAATCAAATGGCCAACTGAACTAATCTCTTTTGCCTACGCAATGTCAATATCCTTCCATTTCCTCACATTCATGTGTCTATCTAAAGTTCTGAAAACTCCCTAATGTATCTGTCTCCACCACCACCCCAGGCAGCTCATTTCAGGAACCCGCCACTCTCTGTGTAAAAAAAGCTTGTCCCTCACATCTCCTTCAAAACTACACCCTCCCGTCTTAAGTGCATGCCATCTGGTATTAGACATTTAGAGTGGACTGTCTGTCTACTCTATTTATGCCTCACATAATCTTATAAACCTCTATTAGATCAAGTTTGCCCAACCTCTCATTGTAGCATATGCCCTCTAATCCAGGCAGTATCCTGGTAAACCTCTTCTGCACATCTTCAAAGCCTCAACATATTTCCTATAATGGGGCAATCAGAATTGTATGCAGTACTCCAGATGCAGTCTAACTAGAGTTCTGTAAAATTGCAACATAACTTCCTACTTTTGAACTAAGATTAACTGTGAATTCAAACGGCCAATTCACCATGGATCCCATGCATATTAATCTTCTGGATGAACTTCCCATGTTGTCAGACACCTTACTAAAATCCATGTAGACAACGTCCACAGCTCTACCTTCATCAATTACCCTCAACATCTCCTTTACCTCAAAATGTCCTAGCATATGAATACTCCTGGCACTGATCTCCCTATCCTTCACATCCTTCTCTTTGGTAAATACTGACATAAACTACCCATTAAGGATCTCATCCACTTCCTCCGCATCTAAGCAAATGTTTCCCCCTTTATCCTTGAGTGGTCCTTGCTCTTGCTCTTGATGTTTGTATAGAATGCCTTGGGATTCTCTTTAATCCTACTTGCCAAGGATTTTTCATGTCCCCCCTGGCTTGCCCAGTTCCTTTCTTAAGTTCTTTTCTGGCTTCTTTATAATCCTAAAGAGCTTTGCTTGATTCTAACTTGCTAAGCTTTACATACTTTTCCTTTTTCTTCTTCACTAAATTCATCACCTCCCTCGACATCCAAGGTTCTCTTACCTTGCCATCCTTTCCTTTCCTCCTGACTGGAACATACTGCCCTGTACTCTCTGCAGTTGGTCTTTCAACATGCTTCACATGTCAGTTGTGGACTTGCCCAAAAGCCACACTTCCCAATTAACTCTTCCTAGTTCCTGCCTCACGCTCTCGTAATTTCCCCTGCTCCAATTTAATGCTCTCATGCAAGGTTCATACTTAACCTTATCTATAGCTACATTAAAACTTAAGGGATTGTGGTCACTGTGGTCCTAACTGCTCACCCACTGAAAGGTTGGTCACCTGAGCAAGCTCATTACCCAACACCAGTTCCAGGACAAACCCTCCTCTTGTGGGTCTATCTACATATTGATCTATGAAACCCTCCTGAATGCACTTAACAAATTCTGCCCCATCTTGTACTCAGAATGCCCTGTTGAAGTCCCCCATGACAACAACCCTAATGTTCTTACACCTTTCTTTAATCTTCCTGTTATCTCGTCCCCGACATCCTGCAGGGAGAGGGTGGCGTCAGTGGTGCAGTCCTACCAGAGTGATTGCACCCTTCCTATTTTTGTTCCACTCGTATAGACTCTGAACGAGGCCTCCATTATGTCCTCTGTGAGCAGCTGTGATATTGTCTCTGGGTAGAAATGCAACTCCTCACTTCTCTTTTACTTCTGTTTCTATCTTTTATAAAACATAAATACACTGGGATATTAAGCACCTATTCCCGTCCTTCTCTCAACCAAATCTCTGTACTGGCCACAACACCATTGTTCCATGTACTGATCCATGCTCTAAGTTCATCACCTTTTCCCATAATACTCCCAGCATTACAATACACACACTTCAAACTATCTGTCGCATTAATCTATTACTGTGCTCCTGCCTGTTTTTGCTGGTCTTGACATCCACATATCTCCACTATGTGACCCGGTGCTCTGGTTCCCATTCTCCTGCCAAACTAGTTTAAACCTTCCTGGGTAGCACTAGTGAACCTCACGGATAGGATAGGTGTAACCCATTCCTCTTATTCAAGTCGCCCCTACCCCCTGAATAGGTCCCAATGATTCAAGAATCTGAACCACTGCCCAGGCACCAATTCCTCAGCCACTCATTCATCTGCACCATCATCCTATTCCTGCCCTGACTAGCACAGGGCACTCAAGTCAAGTAAAGTCACTTTTATTGCCATTTTGACCATAACTGCTATGTATAGTACATAATAAAAATGAGACGTTTTTCAGGACCATGGTGTTACATGACACAGTACAAAAACTAGACTGAACTACGTAAAAAACAACACAGAGAGAAAAAAAACAACTACACTAGACTACAGACCTACCCAGGACTGCATAAAGTGCACAAAACAGTTCAGGCATTACAATAAATAATAAACAGGACAATAGGGCAAGGTGTCAGTCCAGGCTTTGGATATTGAGGAGTCTGATAGCTTGTGGGAAGAAACTGTTACATAGTCTGGCCACGAGAGCCCGAATGCTTCTGAGCCTTTTCTCAGACGGCAGGAGGGAGAAGAGTTTGTATGAGGGGTGCGTGGGGTCCTTCATAATGCTGTTTCCTTTGCGGATGCAGCGTGTAGTGTAAATGTCCGTGATGGCGGGAAGAGAGACCCTGATGATCTTCTCAGCTGACCTCACTATCCGCTGCAGGGTCTTGCAATCCAAGATGGTGCATTTTCGAACCAGGCAGTGATGCAGCTGCTAAAGAATGCTCTCAATACAACCCCTGTAGAATATGATGAGGAAGGGGGGTGGGAGATGGACTTTCCTCAGCCTTCACAGAAAGTAGAGATGCTGCTGGGCTTTATTTGCTATGGAGCTGGTGTTGAGGGACCAGGTGAGATTCTCCACCAGGTGAACACCAAGAAATTTGGTGCTCTTAACGATCTCTACCGAGTAGCCATCGATGTTCAGCGGGGAGTGGTCACTCCGTGCCCTCCTGAAGTCAACAACCATCTCTTTTGTTTTGTTCACATTCAGAGACAAGTTGTTGGCTCTGCACCAGTCCGTTAGCCACTGCACCTCCTCTCTGTAAGCTGTCTCATCGTTCTTGCTGATGAGACCCACCACGGTCGTGTCATCGGCGAACTTGATGACATGGTTCGAGCTGTGTGTTGCAGCACAGTCGTGGGTCAGCAGAGTGAACAGCAGTGGACTGAGCACACAGCCCTGGGGGGCCCCCGTGCTCAGTGTGATGGTGTTGGAGATGCTGCCTCCGATCTGGACTGACTGACGTCTCCCAGTCAGGAAGTCTAGGATCCAGTTGCAGAGGAGTAATTCATCAGAGGTTCTGATCTTCAGCCTCATTGCAGAGGACCTATTACCCTTTCTGCCTATGTCATTGGTGCCAATGTGCACCATGACCCTCAGCTGCTCACTCTTCCCCTTGAGAATACTCTGAGACATCCTGAGCCCTGCGCCTGGGAGGCAACACCATCCTAGTGTCTTTCATATCCACAGAATCTCCTGTCTGTCCCTCTAACTACACGTCTCCTATCTGAATTGCTCTGCCTGACTTTACCCGTCTCTGCTGAGCCTCAGAGCCGGCCACAGAGCCACTGGCCTGGCTGCTGCTGTTGTGTCATGATAGGTCATCCCCCTCCCCATCTGTATCCAAAGGGGAATATTTGTTGCTGAGGGGAATGATCACAGGGGAATTCTACACTGACTGCTTTCTCCCCTTGCTTCTCCTGGTGGTCACCCATCTACTATCTGAAGCCTGCTTCCGGGCTGTGACCACCACCATAAAAATGAGGTGCTCAGCCTCCTGGGTTGTTACGAGTATATCCAGCTCCAGCTCCACTTCCTTGACCTTTTAGGAGCTGAAGTTGAGTGCATTTCCGACAGATGCAGTTATCAGGGAGATTTTTAGATACTCTGTAATCCGACATCTTACAGGATGCTGTTCTACCAATGATTCACTTTTTTTGACCAGAAATATTAGAGTTCTTTAGTCTACTTAGCCATTGTTAATCATATTTGAATGCTTAAATGACAGAAAGATTTAGCTCTCTAGTTTCTTTATGGTCAACAGAATGACACAGGATTCATTCAGAAGCGAAATATTGCCGAGCGTCCCTACTGAAAACTTGTGTTGCGAGATGGCGATGCACATGTTGGTGAATTCGTTATTGGCAAACCACCTTTCCAAAAAACTTTGTGAAAAAAATGTGATTCTTCATCTCAGTCACAAATGATTTCATCTATAGGATATGTGTTCTATTTTCTTTTACCCTTATCTCTGGTCTTCAACCACTTGTTGAAAAGAGTTGTTCTTGATGTACAGTAGGTGAAACCTTGACTCCAAGCATATGGTTGCTTTCTTTCCGATATGTGGTTTTTCACTCTAGGTATAACTATTTTAGCAGCTTTCTCGACTTAACATCTGCACTTTTTATTGCTTTTTGTCATATGCCAATGCAGGTGTTCAGCATCAAATTTACTTACTCTACTTCGAAGTTTTCACAAAAATATCTCTGTGTCAATAACTATTTGGTCAGCTGAGTGTTCCTTTGGAAATTTTGAAGACTCTCGTTTCCATGATTCTACAGACACCTTAATTATTTTATCAGGACTTTTGTTTCCGATGTTGAAATTATAGCATGGTGTGACATGGTAGCAGATGTAAGCTCGGGGTTCAACCCCCACCACGGTCTGTAAGTTTGTATGATCAAGTACCTTTCTCTCTAGTTGTATTTTAATCCAATGAATTTTATTCAGTTCAAAGCTTTCTCTAATGCTGGAAATTTTAGGAAAAAAATTCAAGTTCAGATATAACATTGTATTGTATAGTTGGCAAAAAAATACTTTTCCCTGATGAAGGGTTCATTCTCCTGATGAAGGGTTTCGGCCCAAAACGTCGTCACTACCTCCTCCCATAGATGCTGTCTGGCCTGCTGAGTTCTGTCAGCATTTTGTGTTTTTATTTATTTCCAGCATCTGCAGATTCACCCGTGTGTCTTTTCCCTGCAAGCAGTTTTAAAGTTATATCACAACTAATAATACAAAAGTTAACTTTTTCCTGTAAAAAGTGACAGAATAAATAACAATCTGAATACTGTTCTATTTCAAAATTATAAAGTTATAATATTACTTCTAATAATTCACAAATTCAGTACACCCTTTCAATAGTTTTAGAAGATTTTCTCAATGAACTATCTATTTGTGCAATGAACATACACTTGTGCAATATCAAACTACTTCTAGTAATCCAATTTGAGTAACAATTACAAAAGGTACATATTTTTGTACACTATTTTTATTTCTAACAGGCATTCTATTGTATGTTTTTTTTTAATGGACGAGTAAAGTTGACCGGATTTTTCAAATTACTAAAGTAAAAGGACTCAGATCCATGGGAAAATATGAAATATCTGGCATCAATTCCAAGTTTGCAAACCTCAACTTGTTAATGCAAAGTAATACATACAAAATGTCAGAAGAACTCAACAGACCAGGAAACATCTATGGAAAAGAGTAAACATTCGACATTTTAGGCTGGGACCCTTCATCGGGACGGGAAAAAATAGATTAGAAGTCAGAGTAAGCTGATGGGGGGGAGGGGGAGGAAGAAGTACAAGGTAGTAGGTGATAGGTGAAATGGGGAGGGGGGAGAAGTGAAGTAAAGAGCTGGGAAGTCAATAGGTGAAAGAGATAAAAGGGCTAGAGAAGGGGGAATCTGATAGGAGAGGACAGAAAGCCAGAAATATCAACTATTTACTCTTCTCCATAGATGCTGTGTGGCCTGCTGAGTTCATCCAGCATTTTGTGTGTATTACTTTGATTTCCAGCACCTGCAGATTTTCTCTTGTTTGTTAATACAAGGTCTCTCTTCCAGGCCATTTCCTTAAATTAAAACTGAACTTGCTATTGTATTCATGAGTCCAAAAGTCCAGTTATTTCTCGAAATGTCTCTTCAAATCCACATCTTAGGCACTTTAAAACTGCTTGCAGGGAAAAGAATTTTTTGCTGACTATATGATAGAATGTTATTTCTGAACTTGAATTTTTTTCTAAAATTTCCAGCATCAGAGAAAGCTTTGAACTGAATAAAGTTCATTGGATCAAAAGACAACTAGAGAGAAAGGTACCTGAGCAACAGAAAGGGTAAATTTACTCTGTAAGAAAAGAGACCAGTTGCTTATATTTACCTGTCGCTAACAACTCTTTGTATTTGTTCATTTACTTCCTGAATGAAAATGGCTACAGCTAGATGTTTACAGAGATCAGTAATGCTGTTTTTTTAGCTGTATTGATAAAAATTGAGAAGAGATCGAAATTGGTCCATATTGGCTGATTTACCTAATACATCTGGATAACATTGTTGAAGAGTAACCATGTGTCACAGGCTCATTGCAGAAAGCAGAGTCTAAGACAAAGAGGAATCAGCTAATCACTGTAGCATATTAAAGTGGCAGCAGACCCAACTATAACTCAGTTGGTCCTGGATTCATGCTTGATTTAAGAGATGAGTACCTAATCTAAGCTTATACATAAATTAGTACAAGGGTGAAAGAGCGCAGCCTATTTTCTGCTGCATAAAAAAGGGCCCCATTTATACACATACCTGCAGGAGACCCTAAAAGATCACATGGAACTATACAATATCATAATCTTTTAAATTTCTATTTGAACTATTGTTGTTTTTGGATATTGTTATTTCCAAATCGACTGCATCAAACAGAAAAAGATATTCCATAAATACAGCTTCTTTTCTTACTTTGTACTAATGTACATCACAAACTTCCAAATGTATTGATTTCCTTGCCCTTCACCCTGAACAGAATGAAAGATATCAGAAAGAAGTCGATTGCCAATGCAAATGATCATTATATTTACTATTCAGTTGACAAGAGACACCCTCGGTGGACTGTCTAGTGATGGCTGTGATAGCTTCAAAAGAGCAGAAAATTAGCTATCCTCCTGTCCTCCAGCACCTCACCCATGTACAAGGACGCTTTAAGTACCTCAACCAGTGCCCCCGCCCCCAGAATTTTTGCACTATCCTCACACAAGGTCCAAGGGGATACCATGTCTAGACCTGGGGATTTATCCATGCAAATTTGCCTTAAAGTAGTAAGCATTTCCTCTTCTGTAATCGGGATATGGCCCACCACCTTACCTCTATTGTCTCTGTGTACCCAGTAGAGTCATAAAGACATACAGCACAGAAACAGTCCTTCGGCCCATCTAGTCCATGCCGAAACTGATTAAACTATCTACTCCCATTGAACTGCGTAGGGGCCATAGCCCTCCATACCCCCACTATCCATGTACCTATCCAAACCTCTCTTAAATGCTGAAATTGACCTTGTGTGCACCACTTGTGCGAACAGCTCATTCCAAGCTCTTATGACCTTCTGAATGAAGAAGTTTCCCCTGTTGTTCCCCATAAACTTCTCACTTTTCACCCTTAAGTCATGACCTCTGGTTGTAGACCCACCCAACTTCAGTGGGAAATGCCTGTTTACATTTACCCTATCTATATCCCTCATAATTTTGTATACCTTTATCAAATCACCTCTAAATCTTCAATGTTCTAAAGTGTAGTCTTAACCTATTCAGTCTTTCCTCACAGCTCAGATCCTCCAGACCTGGCAACATCCTTGTAAATGTTCTCTGTACTCTTTCAACCTTGTTTACATCTTTCCTGTAGGTAGGTGACCAAAACTGCACACAAGAAATACAGATGCAAAATAAATCCATTTAAGATTTTCCTCATCTCTTTTGGCTCAATGCATAGATGACCAAACTGATCTTCAATTGGACCAATTTTGTCTCTTGTTGTCCTTTTGCTCTTAATATATCTGTAGAAGCTCTTGGGATTCTCCTAAGCCTTGCCTGCCAAAGCAACCTCATGCTTTCTTTTCACCGTCCCAATTCCCTCTTAAGTGTTCTTTGAATTTCTTCTATTTTTCAAGCCCCTCGTTTGTTCCTTGCTGTCTATACTTGCTATGCACCTTCTTCTTCTTAACCAGGACCTCAGTACTTACCAAAGGTTCCCAAAACCTGTTAGCCTTGCCTTTTATTCTAACAGGAGCATACAAACTATTTACTCTCAATATTTCACTTTTGAAAGCCTCCAATTTATCAAGCATCCATTTTGCAGAAAAACAACTTATCCCATTCCATCAACGTTGTCCTCAATCACATCTCTTCCGTTTCACGCACGTGTGCCCTTACCCCATCCTCCTGCTACTCCTCCAGGCATAAGGTTCCTCTAATCCTCACCTAGCACCCCACCAGCCTCTGTGTCCAGCATATAATTCTCCCTAACCTGCCATATCCAATGGGATCCCACCATAAAGGTCATCCTTCCCTCTCCCCCCCAACCCCACCCCCACTTTCTGCTTTCAGCAGGGATCATTCCCTACATGACTCCCTTGTCCATTTGTCCCTCCCTACCAATCTTCTTCCTGGCACTATCCTTGCAAGTGGAACATGAAACACCTACCCCTACACCTCCTCCCTCACTACCATTCAGGGCCCTAAACAGTTCTTCCAGGTGAAGCGACACTTCACCTGTGAGTCTTTTGGGGCCATCTACTGTATCTGTGTTCCTGGTGTGGCCTCCTGTATATCAGTGAGACCTGACACAGGTTGGGAAACAGCTTCGCTGAGCTCCTACACTCCATCCACCAGAAAAAATGGGATCTCCCAGTGGCTATCCATTTTAATTCCACTTCCCATTTCCATTCAACATATCAGTCCATGACCTCCTCTACTGCAGTGATGAGGCCACACTCAGGTTGGAGGAGCAACACCTTATATTCCATCTGGGTAGCCTTCAACCTGATGGCATGAACGTTGATTTCTCGAACTTCCAGTAATGGCTCCCACCCCTCACCATTCCCATTTCCCTCTCTCACCTTATCTCCTTACCTGCCTGTTTCCTCCCCCTTCCCTTTCTTCCATGGCATTCTGTCCTCTCCTATCAGATTCCCCTTTCTCCAGCCCTTTATCTCTTTCATCAATCGACTTCCCCACTCTTTACTTCACCGCTTCCACCTTGTATTTCTTCCTCCCCTCCCCCACTTTCTTATTCTGAGGGCCCATCTTTCTTTCTCCAGTTTTGATGAAGGGTCTTGGCCCAAAATGTCAACTGTTTACTCTTTTCCACAGATGCTGCCTGGCCTGCTGAGTTCCTTCACCGTATTGTGTGTGTTGTTTGGAAACAAGATTTTCTCTTGTTTGTTATTCCATTCCATACCTGCCAGGATGCCATCAAAATTGGCCTTAACTAATTTTGAATCTCAACCTGAGGACCGGTCCTAACCTTCTCCATGATTATCTTAAAATTAGCAAAATTGTGATCACTGGATCCAAAGTCTTACCTTATGCATCCTTCTGTTTTCTGCTCTGTCTCGTTCCCTAATTGGAGATCCAGTATTGCACTCTCTCTCAACGGGATCTCCATATATTCATTCAGAAAATTTCCTGAACACTTTACGCAAACTCAATCCCATACAGTCCTGTTACGGTTTGGGAGTCCAAGCCAATATCTTGAATGTTAAAATCACCTACAATCACAACCTTATTTGTCTGCTATCTCTCTACAAATTTGCTGCTCTAAATCCTGCTGACTATTGGCTGTATATTGTGTGTGTAGGCCTCCGTTAGTCACAATAG
This sequence comes from Hemitrygon akajei, assembly GCF_048418815.1. Lineage (NCBI taxonomy): Eukaryota > Metazoa > Chordata > Chondrichthyes > Myliobatiformes > Dasyatidae > Hemitrygon > Hemitrygon akajei. The sequence goes on along the minus strand of NC_133136.1, from coordinate 74,482,221 downwards.
ACCATGGATTTGCGCCTTAGGAAGTTTCCAGGGTGCAGGCCTGGGCAAGGTTGTATGGAAGACTGGCAGCTGCCCACGCTGCAAGTCTCCCCTCTCCACGCCACCGATGTTGTCCAAGGGAAGGGTGTTAGGACCCATACAGCTTGGCACCGGTGTCATTGCAGAGCAATGTGTTGTTAAGTGCCTTGCTCAAGGCTGTTTATTAATCTATTGGAGCTATGTTGATCTATAATAGAATCCAATTAACATAGTCATCACTTTCTTATTTCTCAGTTCCACCCATAAAGCTTCAGAAGACAAAGTCTTCAGCCTGTCCTACCTGAGCACTGGCATAACATACAAATGCAACTCCTCCACTCTTCATACCTCTCCCCTTAATCATGTCTAAATCAATGGAACCCCAGAATAGAGAGTTGCCAGTTCAGTCCCTCCTGCAACCAAGCCTCACTAATGGCTACAATGTCATAATTCCATATACTGATCCATGCTTTAAGTTCGTCAGCCTTACTTACATTACCCCTTACATTGAAATAGATGCACCTCACAACATTAGTCCTACCACGCTCAACCGTTTTGTTCCTGTATTTGTATGTATGCTTAACACCTACTTTTCTTACAACTACTCCACTAGCTGCCCTGGCACCCTGGTTCCCCTTCCCCTGTAACTGTAGTTTAAGTCCCCGCAGAGCAGTATTAGAAAACCTTCCCACAGGAATATAGGTCCACTGCTGGTGCAAACAGTCTCATTTGTTGAGATTCCACCTACCGTGGAAAAGCGTCCAATGATCAAATAATCTAAAGCCTTGCCTTTTGCATCATCTCTTTAGCTACAAATTAAACTGTATCATCTTATGATCATTATCTCTAATGAGCCTATTCCTAGCCTCATTAGAACATGGCATGCCTCCTTAAAGGTGTTGTCCTTTAATTTAGCACCTAATTCTTTAAAGTCACTCAGTCTTGCTGTTGAGTCATTATTGATGACTACCTTAAGCACATAGAGTTTTTGTGGCAAGATACAGAAGACTGCCAGGCCTTTTTTCTGTGCAGATACTTCTGCTGTCCAGGTTGGGACCGAACTTGGGACCATCTGCCTCCAAGTACAGTGCTGATGTCACTACACCACCAGCCAGCCCACAGCCAATCTTACACTGAATTAAACATACAGGTAACCCCACTTTTTGAAAGTTCGCTTTACGTCACTTCGCTTTTACGAAAGACCTACATTAGTACCTGTTTTCGCTAACAAAAAGAAAGCCGAAGAGGATTTTCGCTTTTATGGAAAAAAGGTGAAAATAGCGTTCAACGTTTGTTTTGCAGCACGCTGTTACTGCATAGAGGCAGCGCACACCCTGAGCAGCAAGAGAGGCGCCGCCAAGCTCCTTCCCCGGAAACTACACTCAGTATCTCAGCATCAAGCCGCCATAGCTTTGAACTGCGTCTGTGAGCATCTGTGCTTTATCCCGATTTATTTTGTGCATCCGTTAGCAAGGTGTGTCCTAAGGTATCAGAAAAGCCTAGGAGAGATCGTAAGGGTGCTACGCTTAGCGTAAAACTGGATGTAATTAAGCATTTCAATCATGGTGAACGAAATAAAGACAGTGTGCGTGCGTTGAATTTGCCTGCGTCCACCATTCGTACTACTTACACGCAGAGAGTAAGAGTCTTGAAAGCTGCCGATGTTACTGTTGGTTCTGCTAGTAGCAAAGTGGTCTCTTTTAGTTGGCATCATTCCTGCTTTTACTATATGTTAGTGTTATTTTAGGTTTTATGTGTTATTTGCTATGATTTGGTAGGTTGTTTTTTGGGCCTGGGAATGCTCAAAAAATTTTCCTGTATAAATTAATGGTAATTGCTTCTTCGCTTTGCGCTATTTCGGATTATGAAAGGTTTCACAGGAACACTCTACTTCCGGATAGCGGGGGAGTCCTGTATATGCATATGAAATTAGTGAACTAATTTAACCTGAGAAGAATTTCAAATCTATAAAGTAATCTTAAGGTACCTTCCAGTGATGTTTTTGTCTCATTCCAGTTTCATTTTCCTCAGATCTACCATTCTCAGCTCAACTGCATTCTTCTTTCCATAAAAAAAGTATTTTAAAAAACTAAATATTTGAATAGAATGTATGTGTAAGGCTACTTTAATCTATTCTTACTTCTCTGAGTGACCAGCAAAGAACTGGTCACCTTAAGTACTCAATTGATATAATTATACTTAAGCTTTGAATTGTTTTATTTCTCTATTTTTAATGGGTACTTTCCGTACTTTCTCACATCACCGCCCTGTTTCCCTACTGAAGACTCAGCCAGTAATGACTGAGTTTCCTGTGGTTTTTGTCATTTGACTCTCACTCACTGTTCTCTGCCAAACGAGTAAGAGACAACAGGAGGTGTTGTACTTCCTGGGGCTCTGACATTCTCCTTAAGATTAAGATAAATTGAATCCATGCAAGCATTGTGTAGATCAAACTCTTGAGGATATAAGTTTAAATTAAGTACAGAGTATATATTTGATCATATTAATATTTATTTGTGGTTTTAAGTAAGCTGAACTTCCTGAAGTTGTACTTCTTTTAGTTGACAGTAGTCATTAATGGATATCAGTGTTAGGAAATAGACATGAATTCCTACTTCTAGTGCTTTGCATTCATAGTATATGACAAAGTAAAGCTCCTCTCAACAATAAACACACTTCAACACTCACCCAGTTGAAGCCCTGAAGTTGAAACTGGATGATGTTTTCTATTATTTATATGAGCCACCACTATGGCATTTCTGAGTATAACTGACAATTGCTGATATAGGTTCGAGCTTGCTCTGCTACCTTTTAAAGGCATTAACCGAGTAACATAAGTAACCCTAAGGCTATTGGTAGATATTCACATAAGGACTGAAATCTTCACATGAGATTCACAGGATAGTATGGTTGGATTTCCCTCTGTAACACCAGACTGAAACTGACAGGTGTGATTTCTACAACCAGCTATTAAAGAATCACACAACAAAGGAACATTAAACTAAGTTTTTTTTTACAGCCACAGGGGAGTTTGCTAGTGAATTAATTAATGCTCCACTGATGGAAGTGGGCATTGGAAGTGTCCCCAAGGGATCATAGAGAGCTGGATATGCTGGTAATGAACCATGTCTGCAGGATATATACTCTTCGAGCAGAGAAGCCATTGAGAACCTCCAGGAGCTTTAGCCACATGCTCCCGGTTAATACAAAGATGCTAGAAATCTAAAATGAAAGCAGAAAAAGGAGATATTCAGCCAGTGGAGAGAGAAAGAGTTAACATTTCAGGTTGATATCTTCCATTAACACTGACAAAATTTAGTAATCAAATATATCTTAAGTTTGGAGAGAACAAAACCCTTGATTATGAAATAGGAAACATAGGATAACTAGATGAACAAAAACAACTGAATAAAACAATTTCAGATAGTCTGTCTTTCCAGTTTCTATCAAGTTGCATTGTTAGCTGTGTTTTTCTCTCTCTATGGATACTTCCTGACTGCTGAGTATTTCTAATATTCTGTATTTATTTACGTTTCAGCATTTGCAGTGCTTTTCCCTCACGTTCCTTGCATCATTTTACATTTCTCCTCTCCCTTTCTGTTTTAAGTTGTACCATTTTATTGAAATCGCCTCCAGACCTATCAGATGGAATTTGTTTGTTTGTTTGCTTACTTATTTATTTAGAAATTCAGCTCAGTAAACAGGTCCTTCCAGCCCATCAGGTCTGTGCCACACAGTTACACCCATGTGACCAATTAACCTACTAACTGATCCGTCTTTGCAATGTGGGAGGAAACCCATGTTGTCGAAGGGAGAGCGTATAAACTCCTTACAGAAAGTGGTGTTATTGAACCCGGGTTGCTGGCGCTGTAATAGCATGATGCTAATTACTAGGCTACAGTGAGAAACATGTCTTCACTATTATCTCTCACCCAGCAGTTATATCCTTCAGCATCTCTTTGCCACAATTTAGAAGGATGATTTCTGATATTTCTCAGTTCCAATGAAATATTAGCTCTTTTTTCTATCTGCAGTGATGCTGCCTGACTTGCTGAGTATTTCCAGCATTGTCTGTTTATTTTGCTCCTGTAAGGAGGCTTCCAGGGAGGTCTCCATTAGGAAATGAGTGTAATCTCTGAATGCTTGAAAGGCCTCCAATCCTGGCAAATCTCTATACCTGCACTGCCTTCTCCATAGGTTGAAGAAAAAGGACATTAATTCTCCTCTCTTTGAATGTGGAGCTTGAATGTCTTTCAGCTTGTACTCAAGTAGCTCCTCACTTGATTGACTTTTGTGGTTCATTGTTGGTACCTGTGATGTTGCCAGCTCCAGCAGCCTGGTTCGCTCCTGACCTCAGACAGTGGCTGCGTGTAGTTTCCCTGTAACTTTGTGGGTTTTCTCAGCGTGCTCTGAATCCCTCCCACCACCAAAAGACACAGTGTGGACATAGTGGAGGATTACACATACCTGGGGATATGAATGGACAATAAACTGGACTGGTCAAAGAACACTGAGGCTGTATACAAGAAGGGTCAGAGCCGTCTCTATTTCCTGAGGAGACTGAGGTCCTTTAACATCTGCCGGATGATGCTGAGGATGTTCTACGATTCTGTGGTGGCCAGTGCTATCATGTTTGCTGTTGTGTGCTGGGGCAGCAGGCTGAGGGTAGCAGACACCAGCAGAATCAACAAACTCATTCGTAAGGCCAGTGATGTTGTGGGGGTGGAACTGGACTCTCTGATGGTGGTGTCTGAAAAGAGGATGCTGTCCAAGTTGCATGCCATCTTGGACAATGACTCCCATCCACTCCATAATGTACTGGTTAGGCACAGGAGTACATTCAGCCAGAGACTCATTCCACCGAGATGTAACACTGAGCGTCATAGGAAGTCATTCCTACCTGTGGCCATCAAACTTTACAACTCCTCCCTCAGAGTGTCAGACACCCTGAGCCAATAGGCTGGTCCTGGACTTATTTCCACTTGGCATGATTAACTTATTATTATTTAATTATTTATGGTTTTATATTGCTATATTTCTTCACTATTCTTGGTTGGTGCAGCTGTAACGAAACCCAACTTCCCTTGGGATCAATAAAGTCTGCCTGTACACTTTCTCCATTACTGTGACACTTTGTTTTGTATTCTGTTACCGTTTCACGCTGTTCTATCTCAATACACTGTTGTAATGAATTCATTTGAAGACAAGTTTTTCACTGTTCCTCAGTACATGTGACAATAATAAATTAATTATTTTAGATTTTAAATTATTAAAGTGAAAATTAAGACCAGAGCATTGAAAGCGCTTAATGGAAAGGCGAATGTTGCCTTCTCTCTTGGATTCTGCTTTGCTTGTCTGTCAAGCACTTACTACTTGTAACATATAGTATAAATCACATTGATGAAAGTCATCTAAGGCTCAGTAAATTATTAAATGAGAGTTCTTATCATCCACAGTTAAAATGTAATTGATCAAAAGTAAAATAGGTTGGAATAGTTTGGTAAAACCAAAATATTCATATCAGGATTAGACTTTGAACCATATCTTTGGCACAGGGACCACAAACATTTTTCAATGTAGGTTACTAAAGCTCAGCAAGCAATGCATATAATGTAAATTTCAGAGGAGGGTTAGCCCATGTCACCGGTCCATGGCTTTCAACTGACTGACAAGAATGGAGCTTTCTCCTTTAGGAATAGAGAATCTACTGTTTGGTTTTTAAACTTGGACATGCTGATCATCAAGGAGAACCTGGTTTTATTAAAAAAGTTTTGTTGTCATCGTGCAAGCCTGCATATTTTGTCCATAACCACTAATTTCTCAAGCGGTAAACATTAAAGTGCACTTTAGGACATTTTAATAAATCACATGTGCTGTATAATGCAAGATGTTGCTTCTGTTATTATTGATGTGCCCTAGACCATTGTGAATTCAAGACTCATTTAAACAGATGGTGAGATACTTATCTAAAGCACACAGAGGGTTGTGCAAGATGCTGGATTCCGGCAGCACGTCCATAAACAAAATTAATTTGTTGAGGGATTTACAATTACAGAGAATGGGTGGGGAAAGTGTGGGATGAATTGGCACAGTTATTTTTGTGGGCACACCGACTCAACGACTCTCCAAAAACTTTTCTCAGAAGGTTGAAGGCCTTCACTTTTTGAGTAGTACACTCCACTAAACATAATTTCTGCATGGAACAATCCATGATAGGGAGTTGTGAAAAAATGACAAATTTTCTATTATCCTTTAGGAATGACAACTACATACACATTTCCATCACTGGAAATTTGGAAAACAATTTTTTTTTTTACCTTCACTTCCCACAGTCTGCTCCTTCTCTTTTGTTCATTTTATTTTGACCTGATGTCTCTTTGTGCCATTTAACTCTCTTTCTTTCCTTTTCCTTTTGTCTGTCCATCTGTCTACTTTAGGCTTGCACAGATTGCTGTACAAGTATAACATGTGCAGAGTTGTACCACCTATTCTTAACCGTTACAATCCACTTGCATTTGTCTTATTGAGGTAGTTATAATTGTACTTTCTATGTTGTATTTCAACAGTTTTATGAAATTATTTATTAAATTAATTTTGTTTTGTTAACCTGAAATTCATATCTTTTATTATTTCAATCTAATATAGTTTTAAAATGTCAAATAAATCTTTTTGCCAAACTGTATATTTATAAAAATAAGAATATTACACAGATTTTTCATGCTGGTGATAAAAGGACAATGTGAGAGAACAATTATGACACCTGGCTGTAGTCAGAACAGCTGTTTACCATGATAACATAAGTCTGCACATTTGAAAAATGATATCCTTCACAAAATATGGAACATGTCTACTAATTGAGAGGTACCAAAGAGGATCTGACAATGCACAAAGCTTTTTTGATTTTCTCAACAAGTGACAATTAAAGTAACCACAAGAGTCCCTGTAATGCTTGGTTTTATACGAGCACTGAATTCGTTAAATTTCTGGACCTAATAACCCTGCTTATTTAAACAAATTATGATGTTGCCTCTTCCAAAATTAGTTGGTGTTTTATAAATATGTTCATTACTAGCTTCTTGAAGATACAGGATGCTTTAAATGAACTTCAGGATTTATGTTTTTATCTCTATATTGAAAACAAAACTACCTTTTTACATTAAAGTGTAATAGTTGGTTCAGTGCACAAACAACATTGCGTGTCTGCAGACCGACGCCAAAACTAACACATGCTCTGACCTCAGCAGATGGTGGTGCATGGACACCAATGATCCAGAACTAATAGCGTGTGCCATGGCACATTGTTTAAAGCAGACTGCAGAGTCCCTGTATTTCCTATCACAACAGCTGGATACTGTATCTGCAAACTCATCAAATTAAGCTCTTGAATTGTCTGCTCAATTAGTAACTACATAGGTACCTTTTGAAAGGACAGGTGTTTACCCATTTCTTATTTTGGATCGAACTACTGGAATCAACTTCAATATCGATTCTGCCAAAATTGTGGAAAGAATGTTTCTGACAATCTTTTGTTGATTGCTACATTTGATTTATTCTATCACTTATAGTTCTGTGAAGTTTATTATACCTTCCTACTTAGGAACCTGTAATACTTTAAAACTTGTTGCACATTGGAATATGAATTCAATACACAGCAAAGTTGCATTTGTAATACTTTCTTCAAGATCGCAATAGCATGAATAACATAATGGAAGTGAAGAATGTATAATTATCTGAAAACTGTTTATTTTGTATATATTGATGCAAACAATTTCTATTTTACTAGCATCCTCTGAAATCTGACATCTGTTTCAGTCAACTACTTTAAAAGAATTGGCTCCATAAATGTAGCAATGCAACTGATCTCTACACAAGTTGGCATTGGCTATCCTGTTGCTAAATTGATTTGTTTCTAACCATATTTACACTGGTCACTTTATTATGTCCCTCCTGTAATGAAGTGGTCAATAAGTGTATGTTCAAGATCTTCTGCTGCTGTAGCCCATCCACTTCAAGGTTTGATGTGTTGTGCATTCAGAGATACTTTTCTACACGCAACTGTTGCAATGCATGGTTATTTGAGTTACTGTTGCCTTCCTGTCAGCTTGAATCAGTATGGCCATTCTCTTCTGACCTCTCTCATTAACAAGGTATTTTTGTGCACAGAACTCGCACTCACTGGATGTCTTTTCTTTTGCACCATTCTCAGTAAACATCTCTAGAGACGGTTGTGTGTGAAAATCCCAGATCAGAAATTTCTGAGATACTCAAACCACCTTATCTGGCACCAACGGTGATTCTGCAGTCAGTGATTTAATCACATTTCTTCCCTATTCTGATATTTAATCTGAACAACAACTGAAACTCGTGACCATCTCTGCCTGATTTTATGCATTAAGTTGCTGCAACATGATTGGCTGATTAGATGTTTGCAATAATGAGCAGATGTACAGGTGTACCTAATAAACTAGCTGCTGAGTGTATGTCAAAACGTATAGCAATCTTTACCCCAATTTTTCTTAAATGTTCAGACAGCATTTTATTTAATACCAGTACTAACAGCATTCACTGTTTGTGGTTTTCCTGTTTTGAAGCAAGTACGATGAAAATACACAAATTCCTGCAGAAACTTTTTTTTTTGTTTTTGTACACACATATTTGAACTGAAATGGTTATTTGGGTGAGGGGAGTTCTGAAGACAGTTCCATATTGTACCTTTTGAGTATGAAGCCATTGGTGCATGTCTCAATAATTAAGAAAAATTTCTGAAAAAATGCTAAGGAATTTTATGTATTAATGTAAATTTAATATTTTCTACTTGTTTTAGGGGTTTTTTATAATCTAAGGTTGACCGAAAATATATTAGTGCTGAAGAAAATGTTCTGTTCAATGGTATTAAACAATTCTTTTAGGTGCAGTATAGGGTAGCCTTGATCTAAAATTTTGTGATTTTATGTGAAATTATGTAACGTTTTGTGAAGCAGGATATAAATTCCATCATGTAATATAATATTTATGTACACTCTAGTAAAGGATTTAAAAGAAATCTGACTGACAAAGGTGATTCAGTATTTATTTTAATCACTGTAGTGATAAAATTAGCAAGAACTACATGGCTACAACACATCACTGGACGCGTGTGACACCAAGTACTATGTAACACTCATTTTGTTGTCACGTGTACAAAATAGTTTTGCACAAGCAACGCCCTCAAAGAACAAAGGGCCAGTATACTGAAAAACTGAGGATTACTTCTGTCTTATGTAAAAAGCTTAGCCTTAACTGTACATATCTACAAGAAGAACTGCCACAAGAAAGCAGCATCCATCATCAAGGACCTTCACTATCCAGACAATACTTCTTTTCTCACTGCTACCATCAGGAAGGAGGTACAGGAGTCTTAAGTCTCACACCACAAGGTTCAGGAACAGTTTTAACCTTCGGCCATCAGGCTCCTGAACCAGTGTGGATAACGTCAGTCTCCTCAACTCTAACTCGTACTTAATATCAGCAAGACCAAGGAGCTGATTATTGACTTCAGGAGGAGAAAACCAGAGATCCATGAGCCAGTCCTCATTGGGGGTCAGAGTTGGAGAGGGCCAGCAATTTTAAATTCCTTCGTGTTGGCATTTCAGAGGATCTGTCCTGGATCTAGCACATAAGTGCCATTATGAAGAAAACATGGCAACACCTCTGCTTTTAGAAGTTTGCAAAGATTTGGCATGTCATTTAAAACTTTGACAAACTTCTATAGATGTGTGGTGGAGAGCATATTGACTGGTTGCATCACGGCCTGGTACGGAAATACCAATGCCCTTGAATGGAGAATCCTACAAAAATTAATGGATACAGCCCATCCATTACGGGTAAAGCTCTCCCCACCAATGAGAACATATACACAGCGCGCTGCTGCAGGAAAGCAGCATCATCATCAAAGACTCCCACCATTTAGGCTATGCTTCCTTTTCATTGTTGCATCAGTAAGAAAGTACAGGAGCCCCAGGTTCAGGAACAGTTATTACCCCTCAACCATCAGGCTTTTGCATCAGAGGGGATAATTTTGCTCAACTTCACTTGCTCCCTTCTCTGAACTGTTCCCACAATCTGTGGACTCACCTTTAAGAACTCTTCATCTCACAATCTTGATATTTAATTCTTATTTATTTGTTTATTATTTCTTTTTTTCTTTCTTTTTGAATTTGCACAGCATGCTGATTTCTGCACATTGGTGATTTCTCCATCCTGTTGGGTGGGGTCATTCACTGATTCCATTGTGTTTCCTGTATTTACTGTGAATGCCCACAAGAAAATAAATCTCAAGGTATTATACAGTGATATATGAGTGCTTTGATAATAAATTCTCCTTGAATTTTGAAGTATAGCCATTTTCTTGGCTAACCACTCCCATCCTGCTCATATCCCCGCAAAATCCTCAACTGAACCACTCCTGAGTAATGGCAAAGAGGCTTCTTTCCCCTTCCTTTCCAGTCCTTTTGAAGGGTCATAGCCCAAACCATTCACTGTTTATTCCCCTCCATTGACACTGCATCTCGTTCCCTCAATATTTCACTTGACCAACCTTTCTAATCACATCCTTGTCTGAACCCTCTCTTACTTGATTTCTACTCTCATAATCACCTCTTGCCACCATCATATTTCCCTCACTGTAATCCATTCTTCACAGTGATTCTTTACTCTCACTGTCTGCACAATCACAATTGCCATTTCCACTTCCTAGTAATACCTTTTCCCTATGATCCTCTTCTTCCTCCTTACTGCGTTGTTGGCTAACCAATATCACCAAACCTCCTCCTCATGGAGATTATGGAGAAAAGGCCTTACTGCGACATTCCTTTTCATACTTATCTTTCAGATGATGCCTCAGACCTGGGGATCTCGCATAAAACCATAAATTCATTTTAACAAATATTTGGTAAGGTTACAAATTCAAGCCAATATTTTGCATGAGTGGGCATAGTAAGTTAGTGTTTATTAACCTTAATACAGTACTAGAAATTGCATAACCTTTTTTATTTCCCAGAGGAGTAGTTGCTCTATTATTTCTTGTCCACATGGTTCATTTTTGATCATTCAGTATGCCACACAAGCGGACTCATGGCCTTCCTAGCTATTCTTTTTCAGTGATGGATCGGATTTACTATTCAAAGTAAACCAGTGCAAAATAACCCAGTGTCTCCCTGAGCCTATGGACTGTTTCAATTTCTTGAACATGTCTGGCAGGTGGTAGAGAGGGAACTTACAGTCCACAACTTCATTGATATTTTTAATGATAGTGGACATTAAAACAATTGCTTTGCTGACCAAAATCCAATTTTTATTTTGTTTTTTAAATTATTTTTAAAAAATGTATTTCAAAGTAAACTTTATTCATAATAAAAATTCACAAGAATAAACCTTTTCATTCTTACGTTCACAGATAATGCCTTAAGTAGTATTAATACACTTCTTAAATCCAATAGCACTGTTGCCAGTCAAGGCACTCAATTATTGAAGCATTATTTCAATAACTGAAGGGCTTTCTCACCCAACCTGGCCTCTTCCTGTCCAAGAACAGATGAACCCCATATTACATTTTAACATTATTCATTTTCATTATGGTATGGAGGTATATAGGCAATGTACTAATACATTATTTCTTGTTCTCATATCAATCCCATTCCTCTTCAATTTCCTCATTCTATTTCCCCTTCTCTCCAATTCTGAGTTTCCCCACAAACTCTTAAACACTTTCAGCTTCCTTGTTCTATTTATCAGTTCCTCTAACTCTACCATTGCCTTCTTTTTCATAATCCTCAATTATTCTCATGAATCCTCATCCTCTTCAATTGAGACACATTTTCTCACATTCTCATCCAGTTTCTCATCATTTGGCTATAGCAGTTTCTTCAAAAGCCACTATTCTTCAATTGCCACATTTCTCATGGTTTGAAACGGTCTCAAAGCCTCACATTCTCTCTCAAAGTCCTTTCCTTCTCGATATTTCTGTGGCAGTCTCTTCTCATCAAACTCCCATGTTTTATTTCAAAAAATAAACTTTATTCATAATATGTACTGGAAATACATTACAATCAGGGCATATCTTTACATTCCTAGTGTCATCAAACCAAAACATTCAATCTTCCGTCAAGCTAATACATTCTATTTACAATCCATCAGAACCACTCGAGTTTCTTCATTCAGGAATAAAACTATTAAGTGTTTATCCAAAGGGGGGGCTGATAAGACTTTTAGCTCTAAAGCATAATGTTGTGCATTTCCACCCATCCCCAACGTCCAGTGGCAGCAGGACCTTAGGTTGTAGTAGTACGTTGTCACAAAGTCTTTGCGATGGCTGCACCGGGAGTCCCTCGCAAGTAGCTCTGCGCCCTGTAGTATGTACGATGGTAAGGTGACACCTCCATACCCTGATTCTCACCTCCCTCTGTCGCTCGTCCCCCTCACCCAGCGAACCCCATTGAGGAGCCGCGGAAGGAGTGGGCTCGCACCGGGTCTCGCGAGAGGCGGCTGCTGGTGGCTGGGGCGGGAGGGCACGGGACGGGACAGGAGGGGAGGGGGAGACAAAAACCGAAGCTGCGGGCCGGGCGCCTCGCGAGGCTTGGAGTTTGGGCGAGAGTTTGTGGAAGATGGCGCCTGTTGTGACAGGGTAAGTGTCCGATTGTATGTGTTGCGCCGCCTGTTCGCTTGCCGCTCCGCTCCCGCCTGTCGCCTCTTCCCCTCCGCAGCCTCGGGCTCCGGCCGTGAGGTGGCCAGGCCAGCGCGATGGGCTTCTGCGGAAGGCGGGGACAGTGGGTCCGCCGTCCTATTGTTCGCTGCTCTGTGTTTCTTATGGCTCGAGCTGTGCGGGTCTCTTCTGAGTTCCCCGGCCCTGGAGGCTACTTCCCCTGCCAGGCGGCCCTCTTCCTCCCGGTGAGAGTGGCTTTTCAATCTTGGTCAGCGCGTTCGGGCAGTTTGGGATGGAATGAAGTCTGGGGGAGGGGGTAAGGGGGTGAGCGAGGCCCTACGCCCCGTCAGGGTAGGCAGCTCCCACAGGCTCTGCACCCGCGTCCGACTGCAAGTAGCGAGCTTTGGCTGTTTAAGGATTAGAACCGACATTCCTCCTCCACTTTTTCTTTCCCTTCTCCCCCGTCTCTCTCTCTTTCCCCACCCTGCCCTTCCTCATTCTTATCCCATCCTACATTCCCTCCCTCTAAATGTTCCCGTTTAATTTATGTCTTCGTTGGTTGCTAATACGTTTTCCGATATTTTTTGTTTTCTCTCTTCCCACTGCACTTTTCCAGTCAAGGGATTGAGAGGGGTCACTTTTTTTTACTTTTTGGACGGGGTTGGGTGGATACATGGTTGTCTATTTTTATTTCCACTGTTCATCACTACATTACTCAGAGAACAGGGTCCATACTGAAGATACTCAGCTGGTACGGATTAATTAAATCAAGGGAATCGAGCTACTAGCAAACAAATATTCTTGTCCGCATCAGGGTGTCTTTGGGGAATTTTGCCTGAAATAATCGCGTCCTTCTGGGATTCTATTTCCAAATTAACTCCATTCCTCAATGAATTAAAATGTTTCTTTTTTCAAGCAACGTTGTTAGATGGTTCAGGCAATCTTAAAGGCAATTGATGTACTGAAACATTGACATGTACTTAATGGTAATTTTTTTTGTGTGAACTATCCAGTGTGCACTTTGAGTTGTGTATGGGAGAACATATAAGACAAAAGGTTTTTCTCTGCTATTTATATTTTGCATCTGTCACCTTGTATATTTTGAAGTTATTTATTGGCGTGTTTAGGCTAGAACGTACTAGATATCCCAAATTGCCACGAGAATTTTAGAACAGAACACTTGCAAGCCTACTTCAGGGGACAGTAAAGAGAACCAGCCCAATGTGTGTAGTCACATAGTACCTGTGCTGGTTCATTGATTTCCTTCCCTAAAATAAATTAATTACTCCTGATGAAGGGTTTCGGCCTGAAACGTCGCCACTACCTCCTCCCATAGATGCTGTCTGGCCTGCTGAGTTCTGCCAGCATTTTGTGTTATTTATTTCCAGCATCTGCAGATTCACTCGTAATTACCCGTTTGCTCACTTTTTATTTCTAAAATTTTTAAGTGTTAATTACAATGCTGGTTTTTGAACTGTCATCTTATGAATTGTTAGTTCAGTAGCATTACTGTAAAGGACTGCAAAATGAATGACATTTAAACAAATCAGTTTTGTACACTTCAGAATGTAAACAATCAAATATTCTGAATACCAGATCCAGATATCCACAAATTTTGTTGCTGATTACTTTTCCCTACATTTTCAGCTTATTTTGAAAGTGACTCATCTTAAATGGGAACATTTATTTTGATAGCAAAGCTCATCTTAAAAACTAACTCCCCATAATCATTAAACTGCAGTCTTCATTTTGAAAGTGAATCTGTAAAAATCCATAATTCTCAATTACGAATCACTTTGTCGCATTCAGTCCAACAAATTAGGCTTTAAAGGCTTTTGAACAACTTAAACAATTCCAAGCTGTATGTTCTGGCTCTTGATTCTCTTTGGGATGGATTGGGTTTCTGAGTTCTTTGCCTAAAGTTAGGAGTTTCACTTTAGTGCATTCATTGAGGTGAGTAAACATGGGTGAACAAAAAAGGCCTTGTTCATAAATGTGTTTCTGAATTGTCCAACTCATCTGTTGGCGCACATTACAATGTTCTGTAGTGTACTTAGCATGAGGCAATAATGTGACTAAAATATATTTGAGCATTCAAGCTAAAGATTATCTTAAGAATTTGTTTTTGCTGTTAGTAGATGAAGTGATTAAGCCAATGAAAGTTATTGCAGATGTCAGTCAGAGCTGGAAATTTCAAATTGATCATGTGTTATTTTTAATGCATTGTCAAGATTTACATTCTTGTGGATGGATTTAATTTTAAGGCTGTACATCGCAGGATGTGCTTTAGTTGAGGTTGGAATGAGAATTGTATGAATGTTTTAAAGTCAGAGTATTAACATGATTGCTGATGATACTATATAGGTCAAATTCCATTGACAGCTGTGAAGTATCAGTGGAAAATACACTGATTTTTTTAAAATATAAATTTGTACATTCTAATAAGTTGCCTTATAATTTTACTAAAAACTTAGTCTTCTATAAAAGTTAAAACTTATGGTGCATATTCTTCATTGTGTTAATGTAAATCATTCCTTTTGGGCCAATAGGCATGTTCATCTTGGGTTGCGGGGATTTTCTTTGGCCAGTAACACTAATACAGCTTCTGGTCACTTTTCATATTACTATGCAGAAACTGGTTGTGGTCTGTCTTCATCAGTGAAACTTAAGTATTTCAATGCTAATGAAGTGATTTAAGGGACTCCCTTGTGTAAACGGATCTATAACATGCAAGTTTTTTTTAAAAAGTAACATCATTTTTCTTGTAATAGTGTCTTTGGTTAATTAGTGATAAACAGATGACGATTGTCTTAATAGAATGTTTAAAGAACTACTTCAATTTACAAAGTTTGGGTATTTTGGCACAAAGTTAATTGGTTGTGTTATGTTCAGTTTTATTGTGATTTAATTTAATCTAAATTTATGTTTTCTATATATTTTTTGTTTGACTTGTCAGAGCAGTGTTTAAGATGAAGTACAAAAGTAGGGAAGACTTATTTTTTTTAATTTCTAAAGTAGTTTGAATGTTGCTTGAGGAGGTTCTGAGTTCATTAAGCTTGCCCTCTTGCATTGTTTTGGAAGTTTTGTTAATTTATGATCTAGTATGAAAGTAAATTTAATTTGTTGAAGTGTTGCATCTAAGGAAATGAAACTCAAATTTTCAAACAAGCTTATATATACATTATGATATTTACAGGTGGAGATGTTTTGTGATTATGCTTTAATAGAATCTAGAATTTAGTTATTGCATAGGTTGGCCTGACTTCTTCCCCTCTTCTCTCTAATCCTGTTTTGGAAAGCACCTGGCATCTACAGTGTGCCTGCCAAACCTTAAACGAAAAAGAAATATTTGCAAAATGCTCCCCGCTGTGTAAAAAAAAAATTACGAACAATCTACTGTTTCATATTTTAAAACTCTTTGGATAGGACTCAATGATGTTTGTGACAAAAATCCATTAGTGTTGAAACTTAAAGCATGTAATTAGCTTTAAGCACATGAGGACATCCTGAGGTCATGAAGGGGGTATTTTTTTTAAAAAAAGTCAGACTTTCAAATGCTTTTTTTTCCCCAATGAGAAAAAGGAAGTCTATGTTCTCTGTCTAATGCTACCTGGCTTGTGCTGTGCAATGCTGCTGATATTTTTGTGCTGGGGCTTAATAGATTGTGTGTCATGAAGGTTGTATTTGATAGTGTCAAAAAGGCTAAATGTGTCTCTCCCATAAGTTAGAATTCACAAGAGTAAGGTCATGCCTCTCCTACATTTTAGTTCTTGGGAAGAAAGCTGCACTGTGATTTGCAAAAATTATGCAATGCTTTACGGGGTAAAAATATGAACACATATTGTATAATCACTGTTTTTATTCCTTTTACAACTGAGGAGGTGTCTAATTTTTTGGGACAGAAAATCATATTTCATATTTGTTTGCCAATATAGGTTAAAGTGAGAGCATAATCTTTCAAATGGTCTAGTTCTACTTTTAATGTTAAATCAGGAGACACTTTTGTAAAATGTAATAGAAACTCTGTTCCTTAAAGCTGAGAATGTTCTGTTAATTGAAATCTTCTGACCTAAGATTTAATAGAGTTGTATTAGAATATGTAATGAAGGCAGGTCAATGAATTGTATGATGTGGTATGGAGAATGGTATATTTTCAGTTTGGGCACTGGTCAACCACAGTTGCAAAATTTGTTTCTGTGTACCACTGCCTTGAATCATTTGAGTGTGTGTTACACAAGGAGGAAATTTAGGGAATTGATGTTTTTATTCTTGGCTGCTTTAATAGCCATGTACACCAGTGTAATTTTAATTTCTTCAAGATTTTAAGGTCCACATTTTGTTGCAGAACCAATGTAGAATTTTGTTCACTTTAACATATCCTGAATTCAGCAAATTATTTGTCAAGAACAGAAGGGGTTGTTGGACATCAGTGAAAACTATTACTTTGACCAACTTATTTAGACTTTAAATAACTTGATGACTGCTGATTTTTATGCCAGAATACTTAATTAGTGCCTGTATTGAAATAGATTTTAGTTAACTTTGTTTTACTCTTAAACCACAAAGTCTGGTATCTACCTGACAATGTGAAAAATTGTCCCACTATGTCCTGTTCATAAAAAGCAAGATACAGTTTTTTGCATTAATTACTCATAAAGTGTGGTTTGATCTTCATATAATTCATAATAAACAAACAATCTGCCTAAACTAATAATATACAAGCAATTGTACTACTTTTCGTCAATACTGAGTACATCATTTAAACAGTCACAGTCTAGGTTCAAAAAAGTATGCGAACCTCTGGGGTAATATCTTCTACAAAAGATATTTGGAGTCAAGTGTTCCAATCAATGAGATGAGATTGGAGATGTGACTTGTAGCGGTGCCCTGCCCGATTTTTTTTTTGAAAAAAGACACACAAACTCAGATTACTGACAGTGCCTGCTCTTCTTTAAAAAAATACAAAACCTGTTTATATGCACCATGCCTCGATCACAACAACTTTCAGAGGACCTTAGAAGAAGAATTATAGAGATGCATGAAACTGGAAAAGGCTACAAAAGCATTTCTAAAGACCTGAGTGTTCATCAGTCCACAGTAAGGGAAATTGTCTACAAATGGAGGAAATTCAGTACCATGGATACTGTCCCGAGGAGTGGATGTACTGCAGTGATTGCACCAAGAGCACAGAGTGCAATGCTGAAGGAGATGAAAAAGAACCCAAAGGACCTGCAGGAATCTCTGGAACATGCTAAAGTCTCTGTTCAGGTGTCCACTATAAGAAAAACACTGAACATGGATGGTGTTCATGGAAGGACACCAAGGAGGAAATCACTGTTCTCCAAAAAAAACATTGCTGTACATCTCAAATTTGCAACAGACCCACCTGGATGTTCCACAATGCTTCTGGGACAATGTTCTGTGGACAGCTCAGACAGCAGTTGAACCTTTTGGCAGAAATGCACACTGCTGTATTTGGAGGAAAAAAGGGCACTGCACACCAACAACAAAACCTTATCCCAACTGTGAAGCATAGTGGAAGGAGCATCATGGATTGGGCTGCTTTGCCTCAGGGCCTGGACATTCTGCAATTGTTGGGGTAACAATGAATTCAAAATTGTATCAAGACACTTTACAGGAGAATGACAGAGTAGCAGTCTGTCACCTGAAGCATAATAGAAGTTGGATAATGCAACAGGGCAGTGATCCAAAACAATAGTAAATCAACAACAGAATGGTTTAACAAGAAGAGAATTCGTGTTTTGGTATGGCAAGTCAGAGTCTTGACCTTAACCCAATTGAGATACTGTGGAATAACCTGAAGAGGGCTGCTCAAGAAAAGTATCCTAGAAATATTGATGAACTGAAACAGTTTTGTATGGAGGAATGATCTAAAATTCCTCCTCACCATTGTGCAAGTCTGATCAGCAGCCACAGGAAACATTTGGTGGAGGTTATTGCTGCTAAAGGAGGTTCTGTCAGTTATTAAATACCAGGGTTCTCATACTTTTTCCAGCTTGGACTGTGAATGATTAAACAATGTGTTCAATAAAGACATGAAAAGTATAACTATTTGTGTATTATTTAGGCAGATTATGTTTGTCTATTATTGTGACTTGGATGAAGATCAGACCATATTTTATGAGTAATTAATGCAGAAAACTAGGTAATTGCAAAGAGTTCACAAACTTTTTCTTGCAGTTGTAAGTCCCATTCCAGCTTGTGACCATTCAATCAATTGCTTGCATGGTGATATAAAATAGCATTATTAGTACTGCAGTAGTGCCCAATGTGTGCTTTATTAGACTATTTTTCTCCAGACCTTTATCACAGCCTAGATCCAAAAATGGACAAAAGAGCTGAATTCCAGTGGTGAAGTGAGAGTTACTACCCTTGACATCAAGGCTGCAGTTGACCAAGTGTGATATTTGGGAACAATACCAAAACGGAAATCAGTAGGAAGAGCTCCTGTGGTGGAGTAATACCTGATATAAAGAAGGTTTTCTTTGTTGGAACCTGTTTATTCCAACTGCAGGGCAATGTCTCAGGCCCAACCAACTTCAACTCTTCCATTAATAATGTACCTTCCATCATAATTGTCAGTTCTATTTACAGCTTGTCAGAAAATGATGTATTCTGTTCAATAAAGAAAATCAGCATCCCTCCCATTGGGTAGAAGGTACAAAAACATAAGTGTGTCTTATCAGGTTCAAAGACAGCTTCATCCCACTGTTATAAGACTGTTGAATAGTCCCCAAGTGCAGATAAGACCTTAAGACATAGGAGCAGAATTAGGCCATTTGGCTTATTTCATCTGCTCTATCGTTCAATCATGGCTGATCCTTTTCTCCCCTCCTCAGACCTACTCCCTGGCCTTCACTCTGTAACCTTTGATGCCATGTCTAATCAAGAACCTAGCAAGCTCTGCCTTAAATACACCCAGCGACCTGGCCTCCACAGCTGCCTATGGCAACAAATTCCACAAATTCACCACCACCTGGCTAAAGACATTTTTCAGCAACTGTTTTAAATGGATGCCCCTCTATCCTGAGGCTGTGCTCACTTGTCCCAGACTCCCCCACCATGGGAAACATCCTTTCCACATCTACACTGTCTAGGTCTTCCAACATTTGGAAGGTTTCAATGAGATGTCTCTCTCCCGCACCCCCCCCCCCCCCCCAATATGCTTCCAGTGAGTACAGACCCAGAGCTATCAAACATTCCTTTAAGGAAGCTATGCTGACTTTGTCCTCTCTTGTCCTGTGTCACCAAGTACTCTATAACCTCATGCTTAAAAATGGACTCCAGCATCATCCCTACCATTCAGGTCAGGCTAACTGGTCTATAATTTCCTTTCTGCTACCTTCCTCCTTTCTTAAAGAGTGTTATGATATTTGCAATTTTCCAGTCCTCCAGCACCATTACCAAGTCAAATGATTTTTGAAAGATAATTACTAATGCCTCCACAATCTCTACTGCTGCCTCTTCAGAACCTTAGGGTGCAGTTCATCTGGTCTGGGTGACTTGTGTACCCTTGGGTCATTCAGCTTTTTGAGCACCTTCTCCCTTGTAATAGTAACTGCACTCACTTCTCTTCCCTCATACCCTTCAACATCTGACACACTATGAGTATCTTCCACAGTGAAGACTGATGCAAAGTACTCATTTAGTTCATTTGCCATCTTTGTCCCCTGTTATTATTTTTCCAGCCTCATTTTCTTCCTGTCCTATATCCACTGTCATCTCTCTTCTTTTTAACATACTTGGAAAAAGCTTTGACTTTTTGCTAGCTTGCTATCATGTTTCGTCTTTTCCCTCCTAATGATTCTTTTAGTTACTCTCTGGTTTTTAAAGCTTCCCAGTCCTCTATCTTCCCACTAATTTTTGCTTTGATGTATGCCCTCTCTTTTGCTTTTATATTGGCTTTAACTTCTCATCAGCCACAGTTGTACTATTTTGCCATTTGAGTCTGTTTTTGTTTTTGGAATACATCTATCCTACACCCTCCTTATTTTTCCAAGAAACTCACTCCATTGCTGCTGTGCTGCCATCATCTCCTTCTTCTCTCATGCCACTGTAATTTCCTTTACTCCACTGAAGTACTGCTGCCATCGTACTTTATTTTCCCCTATCAAATTTCAAGTTGAACTCAATCATATTGTGTTCTCTTCCTACTAAGGGTTCTTTTTCCTTAAGCTCCAGAATTATCTTTGGTTCATTACATAACACCCAATCCAGTTCAGCTGATCTGCTCGTTGACTCAATGACAAACTGCTCTAAAAAGCCATCTCATAGACATTCAACAAACTCACTCTCTTGAGATCCATTGCCACCCTGATTTTCCCAATCTACCTGCATTTTGAAATCTCCAATGACTATCATAACATTGCCCTTTTGACATGCCTTTTCTATTTCCTTTTTTAATCTGTGCTCCACATCCCAGCTGCTGTTGGAACGTCTGTATATAACTGTCATTAGGGTCCTTTCAGCCTTGTAGTTTCTTAACTCAAACCCACAAGGATTCAACATCTTCTGATCCTGTGTCACATTTTTCTACTGTTTGATGCTATTCTTTGCTAGCAGAACCACACTACCCCCTCTCCGTACCTTCCTATCCCTCCGATACGACATGTAACCTTAGACATTCAGCTCCAATGACAACCATCCTTCAGCTACGATTCAGTGATGTCCGCAAAATCATACCTAACAATCTGTAATAGTGCAACAAGATCATCCACCTTATTTCTTGTACTCCGTGCATTGAGGTATAACACTTTGAGTACTGTATTTGCTACTTTTTTTAATTCTGCATCCCTAATGCACTGATACTCATCCTGCTGGTTGCAGTTTAGTCCTGTGATTCGCCTGCCCTTTCTGACAGTCTGACTGCATGCTTTCTTTGCTTTTTTTTTACCATCTGCCCTATGCTGAGTCACTTCACTCTGGTTCCCACACCCTGCTAAATCAGTTTAACCCCTCCCCAACAGCTCTAACAAAGCTGCCTGCAAGAATATTGGTCCCCCTCGGGTTCGGGTACATGCAACTCGTCACTCTTGTACAGGTCATACCTCCCCCAAAGCGATCCAGTGATCCAAGAACCTCAAGTCCTGCTCCCTGCACCAGCTTCTCAGCTTTGCATTAATTTGCCAAATCATTCTCTTTCTACCCTTACTGGTATGTGGCACAGGCAGCAGTCCAGAAATTACTACCCTGGAGATCCTGCTTTCTGCCTAGCTTTCTAAATTCTCTTTTCAGGACCACTTTGCTTTTCCTTCCTATGTCATTAGTAGCAATATGTACCAAGACATTTGGCTGCTGTCCCTCCCCCTCCAGAATGCTGTGGACATGATCTGAGACATCCCTGACCTTGGCACCTGGGAGGCAACATACTATTCAGCTGTCCTGTTCACATCCACAGAATCTCCTGTCTGTTCCCCTGACTATTGAGTTCGCTATCACTAATCTCCCCTCTTTTCTCTCTTTTCCTTCTGCACGATGGAACCATGCTCAGTGTCAGTAACCCCCCCATCCGTGGCATTCCCAGGGAGGTCGTCCCCACAAACTATTGAGTAAGATGGACTCTTCTCATAATCTACCTTCTTATGGGCTTGCACCTTATTATCTGCGTACATCATATTTTCCCTAACTATAACACTTAGTTTGGCATTAGAATATATAACAGCAGAAAAACAGCCCTTTAGCCCAAATGCTGTGCCTAATTAATTATATTACTAATCAAGATCCTTTCTCTCTACACAATACCCATACCTCTCCATTCTCTGTAAATTTATTTGCCTATCTAAGCCCCTCTTAAACACCTCTATCGTATTTGCATCCACTACCACCTTGCACCACAGCAAGCTGCAGGGAGGATGCCCCACGCATCTCATCTCCTTTGAATTTTCCCCCTTGCCTTAAATGTTCTCAAGTATTATACATTTCAACCCTGGGGGAAAAATGCTGGCTGTCTACTTTTTATAACCTTCTAAACCTCTATCAAATCTCCCTCCAGCCTCTGCCACACCAGACAAAGCAATCCAAGTTTGTTCAACCTCTTCTTTGGCTAAACACTGGATATGCTGGACAAGTTAGGCCAAATTCCTGTTTCCATGCTGTACTCTTGACTACATCTTCCAAGTGGATAACTTTAATGATTAGGAAAGACGGTCTTCAAGAACTTAATTCTCCAGCTCATACAAAGAGCCATATATAGAGCATAAATGAAGGCCTTACACCCACCAAATCCATGCTGATGATCAACCACCCATAAACACTACATTAAACCTGTATTTTTCTTTTATTTTTCCCACATTTTCAACAACTTCCTCCAGACTCCTTCATTCATCTACACAAGGGATATTTATAATGGGCAGTTAAGTTACTGACTTTTCTTTCTTTGGAAAGGAAACTAGAGCTCCAAGTGGACATCCCAAGAAGAACATGCAAATTCTACGTACTACCTGAGGTCAGGATTTAATCCAAGTATTTGGTGCTTGGTTGAAGTAGTGTCTCGAGTGGCAGCACCACTATGCTATACACCATATCTCCATTCTGACATTGAGGGATCTAAATCCCCAATCTCTCTCTCTCCGTGTAGCGTTCTTGACATATCCATTGGAAGAATAGGAACCGTTATAAAAAGCTGCTCTTTTTTACTTTCTCACTTTGTTATTGATGTAGTAAACATAAGAGATAGGAGCAGGAGTAGGCCAATCGGCCCCTCAAGCCTGCTCCGCCATTCAACAAGATCATGGCTGATCCAATCTTAACTCTAGTTTTCACCGAATCCCACAAGGCAACAGTGCCAACCAACAGGGCACCATGCCGCCCATTTTATTTTATTATTCATCCTGCCCAAACCTATGTGATCACCCGGGGGAAAAAAACCGAGTTGCCAATTGAGGAGAAAAAAATCTGGAAAATTCCTCTCCGACCCATCCAAGCTATCGAAAACTGGTCCAGGAGATCACATGGCTGATCTAAACCTAGCCTCATGTCCACTTACCTGCTCGCTCACCGTATCCCCTAATGCCATTTTTATCCAGGAAAATGTCTATCTCCGTTTTGAATTTATTGAGTGTAGCAGCTTCCACAGCTCTCTGGGGCAGTAAATTCCACAGCCCCACTACCCTCTGAGTGAAGAAATTTCTCCGCATCTCAGTCCTGGAACGGCATCCCCTTATTTTAAGATTATTTGATGCTGTAAAGATATTATATAGATTAAAAACAGAAAATACCTGGGGGAAAGCTCAGGGGGTCAGGCTGTATCTGTGAAAAGATAGTGTAGCAACACTGATCACTTTTCACTAAAATGGATTTTGTTTCGTTTTTGTTCCAATTGTCCTTTTGTCCCAAATTGTGTATAATTTCTTTAATTTCTTGTGAATGCTGCTTATATGATCTGCATCTGTGATCCTGCTACAAGTTTTCATTCCCACTGTGCATGCATGTACATGTGCATATGACAAACATAACTTTGACATTAATACTGTGTTGTAATGTAGATTAGCAGGGAACTGTATATTGGAGATATAATTTTTGTTATAGTTGCCAAGCAGAGTTGAAGTGAAAGGAAGATGTTATTCTAATTTGAATAACCATTGCAGTGAATATCCAAGACAATGAAATATTCCAGTCAGGCATATAAAGGGCAGAAGCCTGATGGAGAGCAGGGTCTCAATGTCTCATTGTAGATATTGTCAGGAATTGGCTTGCAATAAAAATTTCACAATTGACTACTGAATAAAGTCATTGAAACTGCACTTGTGCTGAATACAAAGATAAAAATTGAAATCCAAAATTAATGAGAGATCACAAATTTTGAAGTTGAAGGTTGTAATTGATAATTAGATTTAATGCAAGCAGGTGTGAGGTGGTGCACTTTGGGAGGACAAACCCAGGTAGGACTACACAGTGAGCAGTAGGGCACTGAGGAGTGCGGTAGAATGGGGATGTGGGAGTACAGATCCATAATTCCTTGAAAAAGTGAAGTCATAGGTAGATAGGGTTGTAAAGAGCGTTTGGCACATTGGCTTTCACAGATCAAAGTATTGAGTACAGGAGTTAGGATGTTATGCTGAAGTTGTATAAGATGTTGGTGAGGCCTAATTTGGAGTATTGTGTGCAGTTTTCTTTACCCTGTCTACCAACACATTGTTGCCAGGACTTGAGGACATAAGTTATAGGGAAAGATTGAATAAATTAGGATTTTATTTGCTACAGCATAGAGAATGAGGGGAGATTTGATAGAGGTATATAAAACTGAGATATAGGGTAAATGCAAGCAGTCTTTTACACTGAAGTTGGTTGAGACTAGAAGTAGAGGTCATGGGTTAAGGGTGGAAGGTGAAATATTTAAGGGGGACCATAAGGGGGAATCTCATCACTCGGTGGTGAAAGTGTGGAATGAGCTGCGAGCAGAAGTGGTGGATGCAGGTTTGGTTTCAACATTTAAGAGAAATTTGAATAGGTACATGGAGGACTCTGGTCTTTGTGCAAGTTCATGTCACTTGTCACTAAGCAAATTAGTTTGGCACAGGCTAGATGGCCGAAAGGCCTGATTCTGTGCTGTAGTGTTTAGGGACTCTAAGAGGGCATGGGTGATGGGGATCCTTAATCTTTTTTTGAGGCATTGCCTTTTTGAAGTTGTGATTGATGCTGGGGAAGTTAGTGCTCATGATGGAACTGGCTGAGTTTACAAACCTCTGCAGCTTTTTCCAATCCTGTGCAATGGCCATACCAGATGGTGATGCAACCAGTTAGAATGCTCTCCACAGGTCATCTATAGAAATTTGCTTGCCTTTGGTGGCTATGAAATCTCCTCAAACTCCTAATGAAGTATAGGTGCTGATGTGCCTTGTTTGTAATTTCATCAGTATTTTGGGTCCAGGATAGATCTTCAGAGATGTTGACACCCAGGAACTTGAGACTAGTCACATTTTTTCCCCACTGTTGATGAGGGCAGGTCTGTGTTCACTTGACTTTTCCTTTCTGGAATCCATTATCAATTCCTTGGATTTACTGACACTGAAGACAGGGTTGTTATGACATCACTCAACCATCCTGTACATCACATTTCTGCACTCCTCTTAACTTTGGATGTAAGACATATTCCACTCAGGTTATTTCATGTAATAGCTCTGTAACTACCTTGCAATTTCTATAAGTTGGCATTTTCTTTATACATCTGATTAATGAAAGATGGCCAGCAAGTGTAAAGATGATTTACACTTCAGTGTGCTGCAGTTGATGAAGTGGGGAAAAAAAAGTAATGTAGGGAGAAGTGAAGGATTCCTAACTAATTGAAGGTGTGGCTATAGAACAGTAATTGGTAATAACGTAAATAAATTGGAAAGCAGCAGTCAACGGATTGGTGAGGGGTGTGGTGGGGAAACATGTTTTAAGAGACAGATTATGTAAAGTCTAATTTTAGAGTGAATACTGTTTTGAATTTAAAATTCTGCAGAAAAGATAATTACACCTTGAAACCATTCATCATTGGAATTGGGGTGAAAAGAATTTGGCTGAAGATTAGAAAGCAACATCTTAAAGTAATATATAACAAGAAAAGCTTGTTCTGTGCTGTTTTTCTGTTTTAGGTATAGTTATTCATTGGATTAGCTGGTCAGATTGGTAATATTAATAAATGAAGAGCAATATTTGAATCTGAGTGGGCAGCTTGGATACAGCAAAGATTTGAAAATTGAAACTGCAGGTGCTGGAATCTGGAGCAACAAACAATCTGCTGAAGGAATTGTCAGTGGAGTTATACCTGCATGGCAGGGGGTGGATCAATAGGGGAGTGGAATTGTCTAAGTTTTGGGTCCAACCCTTGCATCAGTACTGAGAATGAAGAGGTGTGGCTGCCATTTGCATGGTATTTAAACTTCTCTCCCCATTCTTACACTGAAACTGTCTGTCTTTGGCCTCTTCAACTGCTCGGAAGAGGCCCATCTCTGAGAACAAGAGCTTTTATTCTACCTCTTCCCCCCCCCCCCCCCCCATCTCTACCCATCATTCTTCTCCCTTCCTCCTTCTCAGGCCATCAATCTACACACCGCCACCCTCTACCCCCAGTCTCACTCTCTTTCATCCTTTTCCACTCAGTCCTGAAGCAATGCTTCAAATCAAAAGTCACCAACCCCCCCCCCCCCCCACCGATGCTGTTTGATGCACTTTATTCCTCCTCCAGATTGTTTGTTGAAAATCAGTTATTTACCTTGTTAAATTATTTGTCAGTTTCAGACTTTTCCTCTGAAGATGATACTTGCTTGTGGTGCTCCATGTGCAAGAACTGGAAGTTGACTAGGAAGATTGTAAGCGGTAAATCATGTAGGTCTACTATTCTACATCAAATCAAGTGTGTTACAAGATGTGAGATCATGCTTACCAAAATGAAGATTGATTTTTTTCATGCAATGATAGTAAATGAACTTGATAGCATAGGTAGAAAATTTGATGTACTCTTAAAATAGTATGACAAAGGCTGCAAGATACTTAAATGAATTGAATGACTTTAATCAGACATTTCAAAATCATTTTATATCATTTTTTGACATTTTGACATGTCAAAATCCTCTTAAGTTACTGACAAAGTTTATTTCAATGGTTAGTAAGAATATTTTGCTATTCAATCAGAGCATTGAGTACAGAAGTTGGGATGTAATGTTAAAATTGTACAAGGCATTGGTAAGGCCAAATTTGGAATATTGTGTACAGTTCTGGTCACCGAATTATAGGAAAGATATCAATAAATTAGAGAGAGTGCAGAGACGATTTACTAGGATGTTACCTGGGTTTCAGCACTTAAGTTACAGAGAAAGGTTGAACAAGTTAGGTCTCTATTCATTGGAGCGTAGAAGGTTGAGGGGGGATTTGATCGAGGTATTTAAAATGTTGAGAGGGATAGATAGAGTTGACGTGAATAGGCTGTTTCCATTGAGAGTAGGGGAGATTCAAACGAGAGGACATGATTTGAGAGTTAGGGGGCAAAAGTTTAAGGGAAGCACGAGGGGGTATTTCTTTACTCAGAGAGTGATAGCTGTGTGGAATGAGCTTCCTGTAGAAGTAGTAGAGGCCAGTTCAGTTGTGTCATTTAAGGTAAAATTGGATAGGTATATGGACAGGAAAGGAGTGGAGGGTTATGGGCTGAGTGCGGGTAGGTGGGACTAGGTGAGATTAAGAGTTCGGCACGGACTAGGAGGGCGGGAATGGCCTGTTTCCGTGCTGTGATTGTTATATGGTTATATATGGTTATGTGTGTTGGCATTAAACATACCTGCCATGCTCTTAATAAATCAGTTGTTCTTTCTACCAACAATAAAACAAATAGCTCATGAAATTTTGATTATTTTCAAATTTCTTTCAGGCTGTCGTTTAAATATTGCACTTGTTGGCATGTTTAAAAATAACAAGAAAGCATGTAGTATTTAAGTTTGATGCAAATTTTAAGTTGATGTGATGAAATAGCACACCAGTTTTTCTTCTTTTTGGACTGGATTATATCATAATTAAAGCGGAATCTGTTATTAGGAATTTTTGCTTTTTGTTCCTCTTCCCCATTTGTGGTTATTTCTTAACCCCAGTAAGGTGAGATGCTTGCTGTTGTGGGGGATGTGTGATAAACTTGTCTTGGAATTATTTTTACTACCTGGTTAGCATATGTGAACCTCTTGAAACACACTACGCTGGTTTCTGGGGTGGGCAGCAGGTGAGAAATCTTTACATCTACTGAAAATGTTTTTTCCTCAAGGTTATCTAGACCTAAGCTTGATGTCTAGCATGAAAAGGTTCCTCCTTCAGCCCTTAACTTTTCCACCTAACACCTCCCAGCTTATCACTTCAGCCCCTCCCCCACCTCCATCTTGTTATTCTGGCTTCTTCCCCCTTTTCCACTCCTGATAAAGGGTCACATCCCAAAACACCGACTGTTGATTCTCATCCATAGATCCTGCTGAGTTCCTCCAGTATTTTGTGTGTTGCTCTGGGCTTTCATCGTCCACAGAATCTCTTGTGTTTATGATCAGCATTAAAAGATGTTTGTTTGAGAAATTGTATTTCCCAGATGGGGCACTGACCTTTGATGCTTTGTGGAAATCAACCATATTGCTTTAGAGATATTTGTTCGTTTGTTAGCAGTGTGGCATTTCATTTGGTGAAATAATGGAGAGGCTGAAGTTTATGGAGACATTGTCTAGAAGTTATCTTTCAGCATGAACTGCGGAAGGAATTTTTTAATTCAAACACCTCAAGGTATTGATTTATCCATGTTTTATGGTGGCTACTCTACAAACTTTAGCCATCTTGACTAGTGGATGAAACGTATAGGCCTTAAACTGTGGGACTTTTGTTTCATGGTCAAAACTGCTTCGCATCATATTGTAGTTTTATATGTGGGAAATAAAACTACCATAGATTACCATAGATTGTAATTGGAAAGTATGGAAGGCAGTAGTTTATTTTTCTGGCACTACATTGCTCTAATTGACTTAAGTCTTCATGAACATTGGTTGTAGATATATATATCAGCAATTTTGAAAATAAGGAAAGCATGTATGCAATATTCAAATTGCATTAAATGGAGGAGAAATGAATGAGAGCATTAACATATAGCTGTGGAATATTGCAATATGATGTATATTTTTCCAGCATTTTTTAATTTACAGTATGGGGGAAACCAATACAATAGTTTCTAGTTAATTGAGACACATTGGGACCAGTACAGTTTGGCCCAATTAAGCGGCAGCCCCAATTAGCCAAAGTTTCGTGGAAATAGTTAAAAGACCAATTACTGTTTAACTGAGTAACAAATTATGCATTTAAATGAAACAGAACAAATTAGAACACTGTGTATTAGTTCCTCATACTTATTGACAGAAGAATTCTTTGCTGTTGTGTTTTTTTGTTTGAGTGTAAATGAACAAAATCAGCAAAGGCACCTAGTGCAAAAAATGGACTACCTTCTCAGCTTTCCTGCATAAGATCAAAATTTAAAACCAAAATTATCAAAAATCACAGGTTTTTGAATCAGCGTCTGTCAGCTGAAATGAATAACATAACACAAACACATGCAACTGACTCTATGTAAAAACTGTTTGTTTTGTAACGTCTAATGACTGTTTCTGGCATCTCAAAGCCTGAGTGCTTGAAACCACAGTGAGGAAAACAACTTTGAATTGTCTTACTACTTGCTTCTCGCCAACTATCAGTGACAAACATAAGCGCACTCAACTGGCATTATTTAAAATCTTCACTCTAAGCATTGTGTAGTATCTAACGATTGCATAAATGCATGTGACTAATGCTGGTTAGAAACTGAACAGTCTTCTGTTCCAATTAAGGAGCATAGTGTCCCAAATAAACGAAGAGAATTCTGACTCTTGATTACCGTAGTTTTTGTTCTTTAAGAGCTGCTTCGATTAACCGATGGCCTAATTAATCAGAATCCACTGTACTTGCAATCTAATGTCTGAGCAGCTTCTTTGGTCAATTACTGTTGAATTAAACAGCCCGGTTTATCAGTACTGATTTTAAAAAAAAGTCAGGCTTATTTAGCAGCTGCCTTTATCAAGACCAAATGGATCCCAGTCTGAATCATTGTCTTCTGTGCTGTGCATTTCATGCAGCTTTTTGCTAAAGAGACTACATATGGGGCAACAAAGATTTATTTTCCCTTGGTTAGATTTGTTTTCTAAAAGCTTTAATCATTACAATAGTAAATCACTTAATTTGAAATAAAAATGTCATTATGTTTTGACCAAAATACTATATATTGAGCTGTATTGGTGCTTACAAGCAATTCTTCAAAAACTTTAATACTTTTTGATTGTCAGTTAGACCACTGTAACACCTCCACAGAAGATCTTTGAGAATAGGATAAGAAGCCTGCTAATTTTGACTACTGGAACTAAACTCCCACTGAAGCATGCAAAGAATGATCAAGCAGAGTTTAGACCATAAAATTTTGAGTTTTATTAAATTTAGTGGAAAATGGGTTTTTTAAAAACTTTTTTAAACAATAGTTAAATCACATATCATTGAAATAAATTGTTAGAGAATGTTTGGCAAAAGTAAAAGCTTATTGCATATTTTAAAGAAGGCACTTACAGTTGTCTATCCTTGCTCCTAAACCACCTTGACATTTAAAAGGAGTAACTGTGCTGGGATATCGGAGAGAACACCCATGCTCTTTGGTGGCATATCAAAAATGATGCCATTTGATCTAGCCAGTGTATTGATTTTATATTTTTATTAAATCTACCAATTCCCTTTACTATCTTGACTATATCTCTTCCCACCCTTTCTCCTATAAAAACGCTATTCCTTTTTCTCAGTTCCTTCCTCTCTGTCTTATCTGTTCCCAGGATAAGATTATCTTTTACAGCAACATCAGAAGCGTCCTCCATTTCCTGGACATCTGCACTCACTCCATCTTTCCATCGCCAGGGATAGAGTTCCTCTTGTCCTACCCACCACTTCATGGGCATCCGCTTCCAACACATCATTCTCCTCAACTTCTGTCATCTCCAAAGAAATTCTACCATCAAACACATCTTTACCTCTGTCTTCCTCCTGCCTCTTCATCTTCTAAATGGGTTGCTCCCTCCATGATTTCCTCGCCCATTCGTCTCTCCCCACTAATCTCCTGGCATTTATCCCTGCAAATGGCCAAAGTGTTACATCTGCCCATTCACCTCCATTCAGGACCCCAAACAGTCCTTCCAGTTGAGGCACCACTTCATTTGCGAATCCTTTGGGGTCACCTGTGGTATCCAGTGCCTCCGATGTGGCCTGCTGTTCATTGCTGCAACCCACAGTAAAT
Organism: Hemitrygon akajei; assembly: GCF_048418815.1. NCBI lineage: Eukaryota > Metazoa > Chordata > Chondrichthyes > Myliobatiformes > Dasyatidae > Hemitrygon > Hemitrygon akajei. Next base: position 74,450,704 of record NC_133136.1, on the reverse strand, counting down.
TGGGGGACCACTTTGTCGAGCACTTCTGCTCCATCTAACAGAAGTATAATTTCCTGATGGTCAATTGTTTTAATTCCTATTCCCATCTCTGTTCCAACATGTTTGTTCAAGGCCTCCTCTTGTGCCAGGAGGAGTCCACTCAGAGTGGATGAAACAAAACCTTGTATTTCATATGAGTAGCCTCCAACCAAATGGCATGAACATCGTTTTCTCCTTTTGGTCATTTTTTCCTTCTGCCTTCCCTCTTCTGTTCCCCATTCTCTGGCTTGTCTCTTCTCACCTGCCTATTGTTTACCCTGTTGCCTCCTTCTCTTTCTCCCATGGTCCACTCTCCTCTCCTAACAGATTCCTTCCTCTCCAGCCCTTTACCTTTCCCACCCACCTTTTAGCTGTCCTCCTTCCTCTCCTCCCCCCCATCTTCCCCCCACCTTATTACTATTTTGGTGCCTTTTCCCTTCCTTTCCAGCCCTGAAGAAGAGTCCTGGCCCAAAACATTGACTGTGTATTAATTTCCATAGGTGCTGCCTGACTTAGTGAGTTTCTCAAGCGTGTTTTGTATGTTACAGTATATTGATTTGATTTCACATCTGAAAGAAGGTACTTTGAACAGTGCTACTACCTCTTTGGCACTGCAAGGACATGTTAGTGCATTTTCTTTTGTGCAAGTTTCTCTGGAGTGTAACATGAACACACAACATTGAATTACTCAATATTTGGCAGCGTGTGGAGGAATAAACTACAAATGCCTTGGGTTGGTGTCCTATGTCACTGATCTAAAATGTTGGAAGATTCTTTTCACAAATTTACGTTGTAAGTATTATGTATTTATTTTAGATTTTTTTTTCTTGATCAGACAGAACTTGTTGATGCATATGTTGTGTGACACTATAAGGAAATACGCTCTGAATAAATTGTATAAACTGCTAATTCTCCTATGGTAGTTTTAGTCGTTTTATAATGTCATAAATAGTTGCCTTATTTATCTCTTTAAAAGTTCAGAATTCTAGGCAAATGTAATTTGTAATTCAATATGAGAAAATCTACAGATTGCTTAAAAACTTAAGCTTCAGTTTTGTGGAACTTTTTAGTAAAAATATTTTATTAGAAATGACAAGCTTGAAATTAAAATAGAGCCAATGAAATGCCGTCATAGTCGAGACAGAACTCTTACAAATGTCAATCAGATCAGTGACCAGGTTATCTATTTGTGACATTGACAGATAAGTAGTCTGCAAGAGGTTGGAAGAGTTTCACTGTTCTTCAAATATTAGGACTTTTGCATTCTTCCAAGGGGATGGATGTGATAATGCCTTTATGCTTGACAGTCCGGTAGTGCAGCATTTACTTAAACCTATGGTGGGATATCAATCTGAAATGTGAATCTATCTGCGGGGTTGGCACTTGAAACCATAACCTTCTAATACCAGTGACAATGCAGGTTGATACTAAAGTGCAACAGTTTGAAATGCAGCAGTGTATAACCACAGAAAATAGATGGAGAACTTAAATTGCGTGCTGATACAGATTGCTCAAAATAAATCAGTTTTTAATGGAAATATGATCAAAAAAAATTCTCACGGGGCACAAACTCTTTCAGGGATGCTAGCTAGTCACATAAAGCTCAAAATTTGTTTACTCAAACTGAAAAGTGGAATATTCATTATCTATAGTTTAATGCATTTATTTATTAGAAAGCCACTTTACATATTTGTTGTCTATAGTTTCAATGAAATGTGCCTTTGTAACAAAGTGTGACATCTAATTGTCACCATCTACTTATTGTGTAGATTTTCTGTGATGTATCATTTTAAAATGAGAAAATACAGATGTATTGTACTATTAGAAGAAACAAGATTTCTTTCATTGTAGATTGCAATTGCTCGAATACATTTTCTATGCGTGGAGGTGAGGTAGAATAGTAATAGTAATAAAATTAAATTTTAATCTAATCTTCAGATAAGTGCCTTTACTGTGGAGTGGATTTTTGTTCCTGTTTTATACCTTTTATTCATGTTGCTTTACATATTTTTTCCACAAACCAGCGATGTGTTACAGATTTTTTTTGTACTGAAAAAATTTTAGATGTTAGGCAAATGTGGAATTCCTGGGTTTTGTGGGTGAGCCTTTAGGTTCTTTGATTGTGGAAATGATTTCCAGCACAAAGCACTGTTAATAAGGGAAGTGGCCTCTGATGATATTGTTCTATATAATGGTGTGTGCTTGGTCTCAATAGTGGGACTTAACATCAGATGGAAAACCATGAATGAATTTGGTTTAATTTTATGAAATTTGAGAAATGAAAATTTAAATTCTCACCTGATATGGTTTGAGGGAAGTGGAAACCTTGTGGACCCTATGAAAAAACTTCAGAATTTTGGAGACTAATCAGTAAAAAGAAATATTAATGCAACAGTCTACTTTTAACTCAGGTTATCTGGAATTTTTTTGCGCAGTAAAAATTTATTTGTGTTACCTAATTCAAATTATGGAGTAACTTCCATTTTTAAGTATAGCAAGGCTTTGTATTAGCAGCAGAGAAGTTAATATAATTAGAAAGTTATACAGACTTAACATTTGCTGTTGAAATTGGAATCAAAGGCATACTAGTAAAAGAATTATGTAATCTTCAGTTAGGGAGTTTCTGGGATTTGAATGCTAATTTTCAAAGTCAGTGTGGTGTATGATTTGGAGGAGAACTTGGAAGAAGTAGCTCTTTTGTAATTTAGACAGTCAAATAAGTCACAACAAGCTCTGCATTTCACACAGGAAATGGGACTGTAAAAGTGGTGGAGGGAGGATCAACCTAGAGTGGTGCATCAGGTGATGGAGAAGCTGCTTTATACCGCTTGATGTCAGATTTAACTTCTGAACTGCACTCATCTGTGGAGATTATTTTGCTACATGCATGTGCTTTGCAGATGGTGGAAAGCCTTTGTTGTAACAGGAAGTGTGTCTGTATCCTATTTTTGTTGTTTCAACATTTGTATTATTACCTACTGATGTCCACCTATTTCTTATAATCTTCATAAGGAGAGATTTGGTAGTGATCAAAATGTTTCAATGCGAGAGGGAGATAGTTGGCTTTTTCTTTTGGGAGGTCGCTATGTGCTGGCATTTGGGTGGTATAATTATTCTTGTCCTGGCACTAAATTAGATGAATGATGTCAGAACACCAGAGATGGTAAGAGGAGGTTTACAGAGATGTTACTGAAGTAGCGATTTTTTTTCTTTGTGGAAGGAGCATATGAGTCATGCACACAAAATGCTGGTGGAATGCAGCAGGCCAGGCAGCATCTGTAGGGAGAAGCATTGTCGACGTTTCGTGCCGAGACCATATGAGTCCATAGCTTTTGAGAACATCTCAATGATAATCCACACTGGTTCAAGAGCCTGATGGTTGAGGGGTAATAACTGTTTCTGAACCTGATGGCAGCAGTGAAAAGAGAGCATAACCTAGGAGGTGGAGTCCTTGATGATGGATGTTGCCTTTCTGCGACAGCGCTCCGTCTAGATATGCTCCATGATGGAGAAGGCTTTACCCATGATGAACTGGGCCATATCCACTGCTTTTTGTAGGATTTTCCCATTCAAGGGCATTGGTGTTTCCATACCAGGTTGTGATGCAGCCTGTCAATAGTATTTCCACCACACGTCTATATAGGTCCATCAGTTTTAGCTGTCATGCTGAATGGAGTAAGGAAGTAGAGGCACTGCTGTGCTTTCTTAACAATTACTCTTACAATTATGGGTCCAGGACAGGTCCTCCGAAATGATAATACCAAGGAATCTAAAGTTACTGACCCTCTCCACCTCTGATCCCTCAATGAGGACTGGTTCATGGACCTCTGGTTTCCTTCTCTTGAAATTAATAAACAGCTGCTTGGTCTTATGACATTGAGTAAGAGGTTGTTGTTCCACAGCTGGATTCCCAATCTCTCTCCTATATGCTAATTCATCACTACCTTTGATGGGGCCTGTGATAGTGGGGTTGTCAGAAATACTGAAATACAGCATTGGAGCTATTCTTAGCCACACATTAATAAGTGTAAAAAAAAAATGTGGGTAAGCACACAGCCAATGTGGTACACCTGTGCTGATGGGGATCGTGAATATTAACCTAAAGGTTGTGGGATAAGAAAACTGTTTTCACCCAAAGCGTGGGGATCCAAAACTAGAGGCGGAGACTACTACCTTAAAAAAAAGCATATCTGAATGCACAATTGATGTCCTGTGCAAAACAAGAGTTGGGAAGCTGCCAACTTGTACTTGATAGGTCAAATGGTTTTGTTCTGCACCATAAATTTTTATGCTCTCTTATCCTGGCCTAGTACTTGTGGAAATTGGAAATTGCAAATTGCTACTTCCTATTTCACATCAGCCTGAGCTTTAATGCTATTAGGGCTTTGGTATAGCCAAGCCCATGTTGCCTCATTCTGAGTTGCAAAAAGAACTGAACACAAAATTGTCAACAAACGTCCTTCTATGTTAAACATCCTAAGTTTAACCTAGTAAAGGGAAGGTCTATTCAAGTTGCTGTAGGTGGATAGGCATCTTCGCTGAGCAACTTAATGTTTGACAACCATAACCACTTTTTTATGTTAGTTATTAGTCCAGCCATTAGAAAGTTTAATTTCTGGTTTACATTGGGTTCTTTATGCTGCATTAACTTATTGTCTTAAAATGATTTGGATTCACTTTCACTTCACTTTTTGGAGTTCAATTTGGTCCATGTTTCAACTAAAGTTTTTATGAAATCTGGAAGAGAGGTATTGTCTGAATTCTATTAAGCATCAGAGAGCAAGTTGTTGATAGGGGCCTCTTGTTAGCACAGTTAATGATTCCTTTCATCACTGTAGTGCTTAAGTGTAAGAAATAGGAACATGAGTGGGCCATTCAGTCCTGAAAATTTTCATGGTTGTATTTGTGGCTGTATTCGATAGTATCATATTCAATATAATCATCCAACATTCATGTTTTCTTCTCTGCTTTATTCTAAGAACCCTTGCCTCCCTTACTGATTTAAAAAAAAATCTATTTCAACTTTGAATACGAAAGAAACTGGCATGTATTCTGATGAATTTCAAACATAGCCCTTTTGAGAGAAGAAAATCGTCATCAGCCTTAGATTGAAGCTCCTTTATTCTGAAGCAAGGCCCTCTTTTGTTAGGTTTTGTTTTCCATGAGGAGAATCTTTCTGGCATTCATCCTGTCCTATCTCTTAAAAGTCAAATGTTTTGAAGAGACATCCTTCCTTTTTTTCTAAACACTGATTAGTATAGGATCAGTCTGTTCTACCTTTCCATGCCTGGGATCATAACTGCTGAACCTTGACTGAATTTTTGTTTGTTATTTTATTGAGATACAACGCAGAATAGGCCTTCCTAGCGTGTACTACCCAGCAACCATACCAATTTAACCTAGTCTAATCACAGGAAAATTTACATTGACCAATTAACCTATCAACCAGTACATCATTGGACTGTGGGAGGAAGTCAGAGTGCCTGGAGGAATCCACGTGGTCATGGGGAGAACATACAAGCTTCTTACAGGGAGCAGTGGGAATTGAACCTGGGTTGCTGATGTTGTAAAGCATTGTGCTAGCCACTAGACTACAGTAATGCATCTTAAATATTCCATTGTTCTTTCCACTCCTCTGCTGTACCTGAATGCTACCTTTGCTTCATATAATTTCCAGGGCATCTTAAAACTTCCGGTTTAAGGTGGCGCTGCTGAATGTGTGCGAAAGTTCACTGGTAGTTCTAAAGGCAAGAAATTTGACTAAAAACATTACTAATAACACCTTTTCTGAAGTAAATTGTGGTAAACTATCACTGTAAACAATGAAGAAGCAAGTGGAAGCAAAGCTGATTCGAAGGATAGGCTGTGCGAGTGTATCATAAAGCTAAAGTGCAATGTGTTCCCGGGGTCGCAGACAGAGTTGGTATTGCATTTAAAGTTGGAGTGTGTGGCTGGAGAGGAGTCTGCGTGGAAGAGAGTTGATGCCTGTCCACTTAACCAAGATGCGAGGTTGGATTGCTCCAAGCATTGAGCCGATTTGGTGAGATCAGGAATGGTGTTGGGCTGTGCAGCCCAAGTGTGTTGCTGTATTGGGATCTGGGTCCTAGAGCAAGGCACTGCCTGGTGCTTAGACAATTTAAATGCTGGGCCAGGTAGACTGGAAAACCTGAGTGTTGGGAGAGGGTCAGGCTGATATCGCTCATTCTCCTGCATTGTTCATTTCACTCTCCGTGGCATCCTGTTCAGTGTTCTGGCAGCTGTTATCTCTGAGTTTCGCAGTGTTTTTTGCCCCACTAATATGATGAATTAGACCGAGGCTTGGGCCTGCTCCGGCTGCTTCAGGGAGTGGATCCAAGAACTCAGACTGGTTCACAATGCTGTTGTTTGCTCCTGCTTGCACGTGTGTGTGTTTCTCAGCACAGTGGTTATGGTCTCTTTTTAAATTGGGTTCTTCAGGTTTCTTTGTGGCTGCCTGTAGACAAACAAATCTCAAGTTATATAATTTACACATTCTTTGATAATAAATGTACTTTGAATCTTTGAATATATGAAGGTCCACAAATCTTTTTGTGCTGCATCTTTCTGCAATTCTCTTCCTTTAACCAAGTCTTTAATCACGTCTGCTCTTATTTAACCAATTAATATCTTTTTGAAATAAAAGTGGAAAATGCTGGAAACATTCAGCAGGTCTGGCAGTACTTGTGGCAGGAAGAACACAGTTAACAATTGAGGTTGAAGCCTCTTAGGATTGAAATAAAGAAACCAAGTTAGTTTCTAATTCATGGAGGTAGGTAAAGAAAGGAGAAGAGGAATATCTTTGACGTGAGATCAGGATTAGCTGAGGAATTTATCCAACTAGTGACTCAAGTGGCAATTAAAGGAAAAAAAGAAACAATAACTTTGAAATAAGGACAGTTAGAGAATAAACAAAATAACATTTAAAAAAAAGTGCAAAATGCAGTGCTGTAGTACATGCTCTACATAAAGGTTGTGTAGTTGAGCTAAGCCAGTATGGCAAACTTGGAACAGAAATAGCTAGTTCAAATGCACAGAAACCAATTTACCTCAAGTTGTTGAATTCAATCTTGAGACAGGGCTGTATTGTGCCCAGATGGTTGATGAAATGCTGTTTCTCAAGATTGCTTTGGGCATTATTCTAACAGTGCAGAAGGACATGAGTAGAGGTAGGATAGAGAATTAAAATATTGTGCAACTGGAGGTTCTGAGTCACAGTATGATCTAAATACAGGTGGTTTGTGTTGAACAGTTCCCTTCTACCTGTTCCAGCTGTTACCACTGTAAAGAACTCTTAAAATTGTTAAATGTAATTGCTCCTTCTGAAGCTATGGTGATTCTGCTTAATCTGACTGATGTTCCAAATATTCTGCTATTGCTTCATTGATTCCAACAGTTTTCCAATAACAGTTATCAACTGACTGGCCTCATGATCTTCGCCTCCCATCTTTTTTGTTTGATTAATCACATTGTAAGCTTTCACTTCTCTAGAATCTTGATTTTGGAAATTGCAACTAATCCATCCTCTATGTGGGCACTCGTTTAGGATCCTTGGATACAAACCATTGGGCACGGGATTATTTGCTTTCAACTCCTTTTAATTTTTCTACTGCTGGCTCGGTCTTGTAAAATAATTTCTTCTGTCATTTTTTATTATCACAGGATATTTGAGCTACCTTCTACCACAAAGACGGATGCAAAGTATTTACCTTCTCTGTTATTTCCTGGTTCCCCAATTCTGTTTCTCCAGCCTTATTCTCTATCAGGCCTGTGTTTATTTTAACTGCCTTTTTATGCTTCTTGCAAAACAAAACTCCTATGCTTCTTGCTTATTTCCCCTCTTATTTTCTTTGTTTTGTTTTGTTTGGTCATCCTTCAGCTTATGAATTTAAGTCGATGTTTACCTCCAAGTATCTTTTGCCTTTTTTAAACTTTAGTATTCTATTTTCCTAGACCATTGTTGTTTCATCCTTCCAATATTCCAATGAAGAACGATTCTGGGTTTTTTTTTGGGGGGGGGGTCGGGAGTCCTGAATTGTTGCCTAAATGTTTGCCATTACTTGTCTATGTTTTACCTGCTAATCTATTTCCCCGAGTCCACTGTGGTCAACTATTCGTGTTACAGTATAAATCCCTTAAGTTTAATATAATTGTTTCAGACCCAAGTTACTAAATTCTGTCTTGCTATGATGCTTGCTTCCTAGGGAATTGTAGTTTATTGAACCTATTTCATTATACATCCCCGGATTCAGAATAGCTTATTCCCTGATTTCTATTCAATTAAGAAATTCTCCTGAATGTACTATACTGTGTATTAATTCTTGTGGATACCATTTCCAATTTGATTAATCCAATTTACATTAAGATTAATATTGCCTATGATTAATCACTACTCTTTTTGCATGCTCTCATTTCTTGGTTTGTACTCTTCCCTAGTGTTGTTACTGTTGTCACTGTGTTGTTATCTACACAGCTATCAATTTTTCTTTCCCATTGTCATTGAAAGTAACTGATATAGCCATATAAGCAGTCGTGTTTAAATTTTCAGAACTTCCATCTTATTGTATTCATCCAGCATTGTAACTTTATTGAAAAACTGAGTTTGGAGGTGTATCTAGTCCTGGTTGTCAAACTTCAATTCAGAAGAATGCGCGTAGGCTTTGTTCTTTTAGTGTGTTCAGTGGTTTCTGTTTCCTTACGAGTGCATCAGAAATGTAGACATGCATCTGACTGTGTGGGAGCTTCAGCCTTAAGGACACTTGAACTATAATGTGCCCAGTGTCTCTTGCTGAAGATTATTGGAAAGTCTTCAATCTTTTCCACTCAGCTGCTGGGTTTTATCATCATTGACATTGAGAATACTCATGAAACTGCCTACTGTTATTCATTGAAAAGCTGAATACTAAGACATCTTAAGTAGAATCAGAGAATGTTGGAATACTGAACAGGTCAGGCAGGATGTATGGGGAGCGGGGGGAGACTTGATTAACGTGTCAATGATTTATCAGAATTTTGACCAGCTTTGGAGAGATGATAAGTGCATTCTTGCCCTGTTCACATGTGATACCTGACTTGATTAATATTGCTAGCCTTTTCTGATTTCCTTGAGTTAGTTGTTTCCTTGAGTGTGTGACGAAATGCAAAAGGTCTTGAGGAACTTGTGAGCATTTCTTCTGTTATTCGGCATCCATTAATGCCTTCACTGTCTCATTTCCTAAATTTAAGATATTTTGAAGTGGAATTTTTTGAGCTAATCTACAAAACATTGTGTATCATGTCAAATCAAAAAACTTCCAAAGCCTTCCAAACTTTCCTCATTCACAATATATTACTTTGCTAACTCACCTAATTTAATAATTTAGAAAATCGTAGGATCACCTCTTCTCAATGAACTCATAGGAATAAATACCCCCTTTCTCTGTAAGGATTAACACTATGGTAGATTTTCAACAGAGCAAAGCAAAATGAGGACAAAGTCAGGGAAATGATACTAGAAAAGCGCAGATCTGAGGAAGAGGACAAAACCATCTTAACGTCACTGAACATACCTCAGAGCTCAATGCAGTCCATTGTGAAAAAAGTGGGGAAAAATATGAAACCAAAGCCACACTGCCTAGATTACAACACACTTCTAAGCATAGTCACTGGAGAAGAATGGCACTTGTGAGAGAATCTACTGTGATGCCAGCAGTCACTTTGAGCTTCAGAATTCAGTGGCTGAAACTAGAGATGAAATTCATGGCTCCACAATCTCAGTGGTCTTGCGCAAAAAGGTATTTATGTAATAGTAAAAATGAATAGCCTTGGCTTTTTTAAAAAAAGTATATCCTTACTCGTAAAGACTTTGGAAAGTGTCACTTAGAAGGTACTGTAAAGATGTGGAAGAAGTTCTTTGGGTTGGATGAGACTAAAGTGGAAGCTTTTCGGCCTCAACACAAAACAGAACATGTGGTGTAAGTCTAATATTGCGCATCAGCCAGGTAACACCATCTCTACTGTAAAGTATGGTGGAGGTAGCATCATGCTATAAGGATGCTTTTCTGCAGCAGGGACTTGAAATCTGGTCAGGATTGCTGGGAAGATGAATGCTGCTAAGTACAGAGAGATCCTGGATAAAAACACACTAGTCTCTGCCAGAAAGCTTAAACTGGGGACGAAGTTAGTCTTTCAGCAGGGCAATGACCCAAAGCACACTGCCAGAGCAACCACAGAGCAGCTTCAAATGAAGAAAATTGATGTCCTTGAGTGGCCCATTCAGACCTGACCTTAACCCGATTGAACATCTCTGGCAGGACCTCAAGATTGCTGTTCATTGCTGCTCCCCAATTAACCTGGCACAGCTTGAGCAAATCTTGTTCCATCATGTTGTGCAAAGCTAATAGAGACGCATCCAAAAAGATAGTGGCTGTAATAGCTACAAGAGGTGGTTCAACTAAATACTGACCAAAGGCAGATGAATATTTTTGAAGTGCTGACATTTCAGTCTTTGAATTTTTGTTTTTCATGCTTGACAACTTCCCCGATGTTTGGGCTGTGAAAAAAGGAGCATGTGATTCACAAATAAAAATTCTTAGTTAAATTGATCAAAATCCCAGGTTGTAATACCCTAACTCTAAACTGGAGAGGATTCAAAGAAGGTTCGCGAAAGTGATTCCAGGATTGAATGGCTTGTCATATGAAGAGCTCTTCATAGCTCTGGGCCTGTATTCACTAGAAATCAGAAGAATGAGGAGTAACATTAAAATTTATTGAATGGTGAAGGGCCTTGATAAAGTGGTTGTGGAGAGTATGTTTCCAGTGGTCTAAGACCAGAATAGAGGGGTGTCCTTTTAGAACTGAGATGAGAAATTTCTTTAGCCAGAGAGTGGTGAATATATGGAATTCTTTGCTACAGGCAGCTGTGGAGGCCAACTTTATGTACATTTAAGGCAGATGTTGATAGATTCTTGATTGGTCAGGGCATGAAAGGATATGGAGAGAAGGCAAGAGATTGGGTCCGAGAGAAAAATTGGATTAGCCATGATGAAATGGCAGAGTAGTCTTGATGGGCCAAATGGCCTAATTCTGCCTTGATACGTACGTTCTTATGTGAACGAAGCGTTTGGGGCTGAATATTTTTTCAAGGCATGGTATACAAGACTAGGCAATTGGGTTATTTGGATTGCATTTAATACTTAACGGTTGTGACAATGGCACCTTTAAAATGTCGGTATGATCTGTCAATCGTAGAGAAAGGTGTTTGAAAATGAAGCCTCAGATCTGACACAAATTTGTCAGCTGGGCAGCAGTGATTAGTGCTTTTCTATGGTCCTGATGAAGGATCTTGGCCTGAAATGTTGACTGTTTATTCATTTCCATAGATGCTGCCTAACTTGCTGAATTACATGGAAATGTAGGAAATCTACAGTACATTACCAGCTCTTTGGCCCACAATTTTGTACCGCCCATGTAACCAACTCTAGAAATGCCTAGGATTTTCCTACCATGTTGCACTCTATTTTTCTAAGCTCCATGTACCCATCTACGAGTCTCTAAAAAGACCTTGTTGTGTCACCTCTACCATATTTACTGGCAGTATGTTCCACACACCCACCACACTCTGGAAACTACTTGCCTTTGACATCCCCTTTGTACCTACTTTCAAGCACCTTAAAACTATGCCCCCTTGTACTAGCTATTTCAGCCCTGGGGGAAAAAGCTTCTGGCCATCCACACGATCAATGCCTCTCATCATCTTGTACAGCATTCCTTTAGTATACTCTGGTTTTCCAGCAGCTGCGGAATCTCTTGTCCTTAGAGGACCCTTTTGATTTCAAAGGCATTTGAAGTGCTTTGTGTTAGGCAAAAGGGAATTTGAGCTTCTTTTCAATTAATGGATGATATTTTCCTTGGTCTGGCCCAGAATCCAAGCTCTGCCTGTGATAGTTACCTGCTACCCAGATCTCTTCTGAATATGAGAGTTAATTGAACTGACTATTCGCAAGAGGCATGGTGTGAAGCAGAGCAGATGGCATATGGTGACTAGGCCACTTACTGAGGTATCCATCTTAAAATCTCAATCTTTTGACAGTTCTGGATTTTTTTAGCAATCTGGTTAAATAATATATATGGCAAAAACTGTTGATTCTGCACATTTGGGCTTTGGTGGGAAAAGACTTGAAAAACATCTGGAAATCTGCTTTTGGATTTTGTTCCTATTAAATACCCCAACACTTTATTGTTCACTTTTTATTTTAGATGTTACTTGGTATTAAAATACATTTTTCAGTGATCCTGATGAGTTTAGAGTGTGAGGAAAAAGAGTCACAATATATTGGTGGCTAAAGCAATGAAACCCAGTTTAATCTTTTCAGTATGCCATTTGGTTGATCATGATATTTTTTTTTGGTTGGAGGATGGAGTGGGGTGATAAGTGATGAGGGATAAGAGGCTAAAAATAAGGATTCTCTCTACATGGAATGGAAATTGCTGGATATGTGTCTCAGATTTATTCAGAATTGCGTAGTTTTTGATCAGTATGGTCTAACTACAGAAACATTTGATGGAGCAAGGAAGTAAAGTCATTGTATTGCCACATTTTATCTTGTAAGCTACAGCTAGTTAGAAGCAACTTCACAAGTGTGGTTAGACCTCCCTTGGTAACTTAATTCTGTGATGTATTCTGAATTGTTCTGGTCATATGCAACAGTACAATGAGCATTTACTTTCATTTGGATATTATCTTGGTGCAACCTTGAGCAATGCTGTAGCGTTGTGGAATAAACATTTTACATTTCAGGTGATCAAGTTAGCTTGGTATACTTGCCAAGGAATTATGATAAATGAAGTTGTTTACTTGTGCTACAGTTTCCAAGGTGATTTTTTTTCCCTACACACAAAATGCTGGAGGAAGTCGGCAGGTCAGGCAGCATCTACTTTAAGACACAAGAACAAAGAAGTGGAGGGAGAGGAAGGAGGACTAGCTGGAAGATGATATCTGAAGTCTGGCAGGTGGGAAAGGTAAAGAAGGAATCTGATAGGAGAGGAGTGTGGACCATGGGAGAAAGGGAAGAAGGAGGGCCATTGGAAGGAGGTGATAGGTAGGTGAAGAGAAGCGGTAAGAAGGCAGAGTGGGGAATTGAAGATGAGGGAAATGGGAGAGAGAAAAAATTACTGGAAGAGAAATCTCTGTTCGTGCCATAAGGTTGGAAGCTACCTTGATGGAATATGAGGTGTACTCTTCCATCATGAGAGTAGCCTCATTGTGGCAAAAAAGGAGGCCATGAACCGACATGTCAGAATGGGAATAGACCGCCGGGAAATTTCGCTTTTGGTGAATGGAGTGGAGATGCTCAACAACGCAGTCCCTAATTTACATCAGGCCACATCAATGTATAGGAGGCCATATCTGGAGCATTGGATACAATAAACCGACCAACAGATTTGCAGGTGGAGTGTTGCCTTACCTGAATGGTTGATTGGGGCTCTGAAAGGAGGTAAGGGAGGAGTTGAATGGACAGATGTAGCATTTCTGTTGCTTGCCAGGAGGAAGAATAGTGAGGAGAGACAAATAGACAAGTAAATCATGGAGGGAGTGATTCCTGTGGGAAGTGGAGGATTGGTGGGGTGGGGGGGTAAAGATGTGTTTGGTGGTAGGATCCAGTTAAAGATGGCGAAAGTTGATGAGAATGGTGTGTTGGAAGTGGAGGCTCATGTGGTAGATGAGAAAAACACAGACTTCATCCTTGTTGAGGCAGCGAGAAAATGGGGTACTCTTGGATGTCTCGAAATGGAGGAGATTCAGGTGAAGGCAGGATCAATGGTGGTGGAAAGGAAACCTAGTTCTTTGAATGAGGACATCTCTGTTGTCCTGGCAGGGAAAGCCTCATCCTGGGAGCAGATGCAGTGGAGAAGAAGGAACTAAGAAAAGGGTATAGTATTTTTACAGGAGATGGTGTGGAAAGAGCTATTGTCAAGATTGCCATGGAATTCGGTAAATTTATACAAGATGTGGGTAGGCAGTTTTTCTCCAGAGATGGGGGAAGAGAGATGAGAAAAAGGAGGGAGGAGTCAGAAATGGACCAAGTGAATTTAAGGGCAGGCTGGAAGTTGAAGGCATAATTGATAAAAGAGATGAGCTTCGCATGTGTGCATAAGGCAGTGCAATGCAGTTGTCAATGTAGCACAAGAAAAATTGGGGACCAATACTAGGGAAGGCCAGGAACATGAACTGTTCTACATATCGATTACATAAGTATTTACCCTCCCCTCCCCCCCCTTAATATGACACACCAAATCATCACTAGTGCAGCCAGTTGGTTTTTGAAGTTAATTAGTTAAGTGGAGATCTGGAGATCTGTTTTTGTGGACCTGTGTGCAGTCAAGATGTTTCAGTTGATTGTAGTAAAAATACACATGTATCTGGAAGGTCCAACAGCCGGTGAGTCAGTATCTTGGCAAAAACTACATCATGAAGACAAAAGAGCACTCCAAGCAACTTTGCAGAAAGGTTTTTGAAAAGCACGTCAGGAGATGGAGACAAGAACATTTCCAAATCACTGAATGTCTCTTGGAGTACAGTTAAGTCAGTCATCAAGAAATGGGAAAAATATGGAACAACTGTAAATCTTCTAGTGGCAGGCTATCCTCAAAAACTGAGTATGCAAGAGGGGAACTAGTGAGAGAGGCCAGCAAGAGACCTTTGACAAGTTTCAGTGGCAGAGATGGGAGAGACTTTGCATACAACAACTGTTGCCTGGTTGCTTCACCAGTCACAGCTTTATGGGAGAGTGGCAAAAAGAAAGCCACTGTTGGGGAAAAAATAGAAGGCACGTGTGAGACTCTGAAGTCAGCTAGAAGGTGGTTTTATGGACCTGGCCATCGGATGAAGCCGAACACCACACATCAACAAAAACACACCATCCCTACAGCGAAGTGTGGTGGTGGCTGCATCGTACTGTGGGGATGCTTCTCTATAACAGGCCCTGGAAGGCTTGAGAGGATAGAGGGTAAAATGAAAACAGGAAAATAACAGGGAAATCCTAGATAAAAGCCTGATGCAGTCTGCAAGAGCACTGTGACATGGGAGAAATTTGTTTTCCAGCAAGACAATGACCCCAAGCATAAAGCCAAAGATACACAGGAATTGCTTAAAAACAACAAATATAATGTCCTGGAGTGGCCAAGTCAGAGTCCAGACTTCAATCCAATTCAGAATTTGTGGCTCGACTTGAAAAGTCCACTCAGGATCCCCGTGCAATCTGACAGAGCTTGAGCAGTTTTATAAAGAAGAATGAGGAAAAATTGCAGTGTCCAGATGTGTAAAGCTGATAGAGACCTATCCACACAGACTCAAGACTGTAATTGCTGCCAAAGGTGCATCTAGTAAATACTGACTTGTATGGGGTGACTACTTATGCAATCAGTTTTTTTGTGTTTTATGTTTGTGATTAATTTAGATCACTTTGTAGAGATCTATTTTCACTTTGACATGAAAGTCTTTATTTGTTGATCAGTGTCAAAAACCCCAAATTAAATCTGATTCATTGTTGTAAAACAGTAAAACATGAAAACTTCTGTGGGGGAGTGTCAAATACTTTTTAAAGGCACTGTAGATATTGGGTAGGAGGTAGAAATGAGCAGTGTGCGGTAAGAGAACTGAGTCTGGTGGCAGTGCTTGGGAGTTCTCATCAACTCCAGAGGTTAGTAATGGTGTCAGAGACAATTGTATGTGATTCTCCCAATGTGGCCTCTCTACATGGGTGAGACCCATTGTAACATGGTGGTCTGCTTTGTTAAGCACCTTTGCTCCATCCACTAAAAGCAGAATTTCCCAGTGGCCAACCATTTAAATTCGTATCCTCAATCCTGTTTCAGCATGTTGGTCCGTGACCACAGTCTCTTCTATTTGTCACTCTGGCCTCTTACCTCTTCTCACCTGCCTATCACCTAGCCCCGGTACTCCTTTCCTTTCCTCTCATGGTCCACTCACTTCTATTGGATTCCTCCTTCAAGTTTAAGTTCAAGTTCAATTGTCATTGAACCTACATGAATACCCATGAATAAAGCTAAACGAAACAGCATTACTCCAAACCTATTCCTTTCCCACCCACCTGGCTTCACCTTTAGATAGCCCCCCTTCCCCTCCCCCCACCTTTTAATTCTGCAATCTTCCCCTTTCCTTTCCAGTCCTGAAGAAGGCTCTTGACCAGAAACGCCAACGGTTTATTCATTTCTATAGATTCTGCCTCGCCTGCTGAGCTCCTCCAGAATTCTGTGTGTGTTGCACTAGATTTCCAGCATCTGCAGAGTCTCGTATTGATCATTTGTTTAAAAGCCAACACCACCTGTGGTGATATTGCTGTCAATGTAAACATGTTAACATTGTTCTTTCCAGAGGTAGTGCACTGAACAAAATAAAGGCCAGTTGCCTGAGGGGCCTGATTATTTGTATCAGGATAATTCTGTAGATTCATAAACCATTTGCATTTGGGGCAAATTTTGCTGTGTTAAACAGGCAAAAAAAAAAAGTGGCGTCATGCAGAGCCAGATGTATAAAGGCAATAAAAAGGGTGGAAAGAGAGAGGCAGAGGTATGTACATAGGCAACGTTTGGGTTGGGGGGAAAGTTGTAGGTACGCTGCCTTTTGTTAGGTTAGGATCTGCTTGGTTATGTTGGTCTCTGGCTCAACCCATATTTATGCTGAAATAAACTCTTTTATATTGTAGGCCTCATAGGCAGTGCCTTTTGTTCTTGGGGGGGATATAAAATGATTCAACCAGTCTATTAATTTGGGTTAGGTGATGTTTGAACTTTAATTTTGCACTGTGTCTAGCTTTAACTATTATGTAAATCACAAATGACAACTTTGAAAGCTGGGCTCTGGAAACTGCAGAAACTTGGTAAACATACCAGAGCTCGTTATCTTGCTAAATGGTCTTGAGTTTCATATTGTGTATGCTGTCAGGAAATGTCATTGAGCAGCGATAGTTGTCATCATGACTTTTGGGCAACTGCATGTGAATGGTTTTAAATTGCTACACATCATGGGTCAACCTCATGATACCAAAGGCACCCCTCCATGGAATTATTTCAGCAAAATAATTACCCTTGCATTATTGCAATGGCTTTAGTTATGTCACCCTGAACGTAAACACGCTTTTGCTCCTGGCTTATCTTAACTTTCCCTTTGTTCACCAGTCAACCACACTATCTTCCTTTGCAGGACTATTTACATAATTTGAGTCTCAGCTGTACGTTGTTAAGTATTGTCTCATTTTGTCTGACATTTAATTATTTAATTTCCCTGCTTAACCACAGATATAGAAAATCTGTTCCCATTAGCTGTAGGTACAAGAATTAGAAGACGTTGTTGTACAATTTTGAGTAAGTGGTGGGGAGGGGGGGGAATGGGGTGATGAGGAACAATTTGTAAAATGAAGTTACCTGGAGCTTGCTGAATATGAGATCTTATGAAGATATGATCAATGACTTCAAAAGGAAATTTTAGGGAAATTTGCAGAGCTAATTAGATTAGGACTTGACTCTACAGAGAGCAAGTGGCCTTCTGTGGTGTGATGACCATGATTGTACTACTTTTTACAGCTGACCCTTTCCCTATTTCCTGTAGATTTAAGTTGTTCATCATTAACATCTTTGGGTTCTGGTAAAATGTTAAAGTTTTAGATTTTTAACATTCATCCCCTCACAAGTGCTGCCTGTCCTGTGTTTTCATCATTAATTTCATCTTGGATTTCTAAAGCTTGCAGTATTTCGCTGTTTGAAATGTAATTGACTACTTGATAGCTGAAAACTCATCCACTGTAAGAAATGCAAAAGATGGCTTGTACAAAGTTGAATGTGTTAGGGAGTCCAGAGCTAGAGAGGGGAGAAATGTGAAGGGGGATCTGAAGGATACATTTTTCACACAATGTGGTGATTGTCCAGAACAAACTGCTGGAGGTAGTAGAAACAGATAAAAGTACAATCTTTAAGAGTCATTTGAATAAGTACTGGAATGACAACATGGTATTCATGGACAGGTGGGCCAAAGGGCTCATTTCTGTGCCATATTCTATGTTCAAGCAGAGATGTTTCATAATAGTTTTATTTCTGTATAGCACAATATATGTCTTTAGCAAAGGAAAATGTGGCTTTCTCCTTTATTGTTTCAAAAATAAAACCATACCTACACACAAGTAACCTTGAAAAGAGAGCAATTCTAATTAGTTACCAGACTTTTCCCCACTGTAATAACATTGTTTATTGATCCATATGTATGAATTATAAATTACATAAGATAAAGTAAATACTATTTCTCCTAGAATCTTTTTATCTGCTATCTGTTCCTTGTACATTATTTCATATTCTTGCACTGATTCTGAGGATTCAGTTCTGACTCATTAGAGATGGAAATTTTACCTGGTCCTTGATATGATTGCATGACTGTTCATTATTGAAGTTAATTTTTATCCTGTTTGGGTTAGGTTGTTATCTGTTTAACATACTGACCGCTAAATACAAAAGACTGTTCAAGAAGGCTGGGATTTCCGCATTTTGTCAATGAGTTTTGGCACCGCATTACCTGTAATTTCATTTCTCTTCTCTCCCCTCCCTACTGTTCCCCCGTTACTTCATTACTGTGTAAAAGCAATATTCAGATGACTGGATAGAAAATTTATTAGGGGCAAAGGTAAAAACTGAAACTACTTCTTTGCATTTTAAATTCCTGAACAATTCTAAACTTTGGTATTTTTGAAAGATCAAAATCAGGTTTATCATCGCTGTCTTGAATGATATGAAGCTTGTTTTGTGGCAGCAGTAACGAGCAAAGACATACAATTACTAATAATTTAAAAATACATATTGCAGAAGAAAGGAATGTTGAGTTGGTAATCATGGACTATTCAAAAATCTGATGATGTAAGGGAATAAACTGTTTCTGAATCATTGGGTGCGCGTCGTTAGGCTCTTGTACCACCTCTCTGACAGTAGTAAAAAGAAGAGGACCTGTCACATATGGTGTTGGTCCTTAATAATAGATGCTGTCGTCTTGAGGCACTGTTTCTCTAAGATGTTCTCGATGGTGTGGACAGTGTTGGAGTCTACAACCCTCTACACTCCTGTGCATTAGAGCCATCGTACCAGATTGTGATGCAGTCAGTCCAAATGCTCTCCACTATACGTCAATAGAAATTTACAAGAGTATTTGATAACAAACTAAATATTACTAACTAAGGAGAATCATTGGCATACTGCCTTCATTATTGCATCATTGTGTTGGGCTCATGGCCCATGGATGTTGACACCCAGGAAGCTGTTCCCTGCTGATGCCTCAACGAGGCATGTTCTTTTGACTTCCCCTTTCTGAAGTCCTCAGTGAATTCCTAGGTCTTGCTGACCTTTTGTACAAGATTGTTACACCACTTAAGCAGCTAATCTGTCTCACTCCAACACATCACTTAGTTGCCAAATGAGATTTTACCAATATCAATGGTGTCATCTGCAAATTTATAAATGTCATTTGAGCTGTGCTTATCTACACAGTCATGAGTGTAGACTAGAGAGAGTAAAGCAGTGGGCTGTGCACACATCCTTGAGATGCACCTGTGATGATTGTCAGCCAGGAGAGGTTATCACCAATGCTACTGACTGTGTTCTATAATGAGGAAGCAGAGGATCCAGGTGTTTTTTAGACTAACTAAAAAGCTGTCACGGTCATTTTGGGAGTCCAAGTTCTGAGTTGTTGGCCATCCAGTGTTTAACATCTGGCTCAGGACAGTGAATGCGAGTAAAGGCTGTGTTCTGCTATATCTGCAATAACATATACAGCAAGAATTGCAACTTTGTTATAATTAGCAAATTATTTTGTGGATTAATAATACATAAAGCTGTTCTTGTAATCATGGATTGAGTTAATTATGATTCAGGGACTTTTTGAAATTTAAATAATTTTTGTATTATCTAGAGTGAATGTTTTTTTCCAGCATGGAGTTACGTGTAATACTTTAATTCTATTGCAGCTTTAAGTTTTTGCATTTCAGTAAAGATTGAACTGCTGCCACATTCAGTTTGCTGAATGGCTAGAATGCTAATTCAAAAAAAATCTAAAAAATGTTATGGGTGAATTTAAAAAATGAAATGCATATTCTTACTTGGATTTTATTGCATCAGAATTAACTTATCAGCTGAATTTGTGAATCTTGATACTTTGTTTTACTGAAATTGGGAAGTATGTCTGTTTTATATACTGAGAGGTTTTGATCTGATTAATTTTAAAAAAGGTACTATTAAGATGCAATGAGTAATTGTAAAGGAAATGGTATTTTAGACATCACTGCAAGGGAGATGGAGTTAGGACGTGTTGCTCCAGATTCGTCACGCCAAAACTTGAACCAAAGGGTTTCATTTTAGTGAGCTGCAGTGAGACATTAATGTAGCATTTGGGGAGATGAAAAATACACTGCAATGGTTGAAGTCATATCTTGCAGAAAGATGCTTGTGGGTTCCAAGGCATAATTGCAAACATTCCTCATGATGATATCCAAGGACCCATTCTTAGGTCAGTGTTTCCAACTTTATTTGCTTTAATGACCATCTATCAGAAGTGGGGATGTTCAGTTTCATTCCCAGTTTCTGAGCAAATAAATTAAGCCAGATCTGCATGGAGAAGGTCCCAGACAATATTCAATGATAAGCTTTTCAGTGTCAGGCTATATTTGTGAAGTGCAAGACAAAGGCTGCATATCCTGCAGAAAATGTGATGAACCCTTCATTCATTTTCATTTTATGAACAGCTTTTATGTAAATATTGTCAGCTTTTCTCTTTATTGTAAGATTCTGATGTACAGGTCCACTCCCGGTTATAAAATTCTGATTTGTGTATTGCCCATACATAAAAATGAGCATATGGGAAACTGGTGGGATGGCTTTGCCTGCTGCTGCAGAGCCCCAGGCAACATTGGTCATATGAGAACGTGGTTTGTGGCAGAATCTGGTTGAGTTACCAGATTATTTTAACTATACTTTGCCTTTGGTTGGCCTATATTTCCATTTAAACCTATAGTCTAGTGGCAGCATTTCTAAATTAACTGTATGGGCACCGAGCAGTTCCCTGGCATCTTGTCATGATTTTGGTAGAATCTGTATGTAGAGTAACATGGAGGGCCCATTATTTAAAAACCTGTGGCATAATACATTATTTCTAAAAGCTGTGGCTCATACATTGGCCATATTCAGAATGAACAAAAATGCACAAGTCTTTAACATGGCGGCAGAATTATTTGTTAATCAGCCAAGTGGAGTTTTGTTGAATGCAAAACAAACAGTGAATACCAGAGGAAGTTTATGGAGCATGATTTTGAAGAAATCAATTGCATGTGTGAATTTACTCAGTCTTGGTGTTGGGGTAGTAGTACCTTAATTCTTTTGTAAGGCTTGAACATTCATGGAAATTAGGAGCTAATTTGCATCACTGTCATTTCAACAATTGCCTGTTTTGGACACCATTGTTACAGCTTGCAGTTGATTTTGAGGCTGTAATTTGACCATATAGGCATGTATTTTTTAATCTATTTATTGTTTTCTCGGTGCATATAATTTTGTAGTCAGTTCTGCAATATTGTATGGCATATATGTCAAACTCAAGGCCCGTGGGCCAAATTTTTAGTGGCGGTGGAATTATCTTTGGCCCGCAAGATAATATCTAATTACTATTAAAGCTGGCCCCAGTAATCAAAGCGCCTATGGCGTATGATATGGCTAATGCTGAGTTTATTCAGGTACCAGGTTTTCAGGGTTTTTAGTGTTTATTCGGCAGTCTTCTTCATAAGAAACGGAATTTGTAAAGTGAAACACTGAGTAGTTATAGCAGAGACTGAGACACATGAGAGCAGGCTGAAAAAACGGAGGCAACGAAAGCTGCGTTCGCACGCGTCCGACTGATCCGGCCCGCATGAAGCTGCATTTTGCTCAATCCGGCCCGTGACCTAAAATGAGTTTGACACCCCTGTTTAGTTGACAAATGGTGTTGCTCTTGCTAAAGCAAGTGTAGTATTTTGCCACCTGGATCAGAGTTTAATTCAAATTGACTTCTTGAAGATACTGAAGCTGAGGAAAATTACACTGGAGTGTTTGTGTGTTGAATCATTTGGTGAGACTTGCATTTTGGCAGGCAGTTCTTGTATGGGTTTTTACTTTCTATTTGAATACATGCAAAACTTGAATATTATGCAGTCATTTTTCTTAAAGTGAAAATGCCTCACTATTTTCTGATTGGTTAAAAGGTAGGATATAGAGATTGAGAGACCCATGTGCAGAAAAAATACTGGACAGACACAAAATATAATTAGAAGTCTGATGAAACATTGGCCTTCAATTTGATCTGGAAATTCTAGAATATGTGTGCAATTTTTAGTGTACAGAATTGTAATTGAACCTGTGAAATAAAAGAAGAATGCTGGGACCATCTATGAGGAAAGAACCCTTGTTTTGATTTTATCTTTCATCAGAAATGGGGGGGGGGGACATGTTGAGGAATAATTTTTTTTTTCAAAATCCCTATTTTTCAAGCATTTGTACCTCCATTATGTAGGCTTAGAGTTGGTGTCCACTTTTGTTAATGAGTGCAATTGTCCCCAATTCTATGTTTGCCTTTTGCGAACAAGTAAAGAAATAGTTGAATGAAAGCAGCTAAACCTACTAGCAAGATCCTGTGTGGTATCAGGCCCATGTGGGGAATAATCTGGACATGTAAGATGGTTAGAACAATTACTGCTTAAGGAACAGCTGAAAATTTTTGACAAAAAGCAAAGCCATGGCTTCATTTTCCACATGTCTCCAGAACAGAGTGAAAAGGGTACTGGAGAAGATTATGCTGTTGAATCTTGTAAACTGAATGGCAATGGGTGATGGTGGTAGTCAAGACTACTTATTGTTGATCATTTTCTAGCACTTGTGTGAATATTACACACTACTTATTATTCCAGTCCTGAATGTATCAGTCTAGCTGCAGGTGGGCACATCTTCCTTAATTATACGAGATGACACAAACGTAACTGAGCAGGGCAATGATTAGCAAATGTCAATGTTTGTCAACAAATATCAACAGGAAAGCAAGTTCATTGATAAAGGATCTGATGGTTGGAACACATACCTTCGGATGCTGTTCATAGACTTCAGCATTCAATACAATCATTCCTCAGAAACTGATTGGAAAGCTGAGCCTACTGGGCCTGAACACCTCCTTCGGCAACTGGATCCTAGACTTCTTGACTGGGAGACCTCAGTCAGTCCGGATCGGGAGCAGCATCTCCAACACCATGACACTGAGCACGGGGGCACCTCAGGGCTGTGTGCTCAGTCCACTGCTGTTCACTCTGCTGACCTACGACTGTGCTGCAACACACAACTTGAACCACTCGCCGATAACACGACCGTGGTGGGTCTCATCAGCAAGAACAACGGGTCAGCCTACAGAGAGGAGGTGCAGCGGCTAACGGACTGGGGCAGAGCCAACAACCTGTCTCTGAATGTGAACAAAACAGAAGAGATGGTTGTTGACTTCAGGAGGGCACGGAGTGACCACTCCCCGCTGAACATCAACGGCTCCTCGGTAGAGATCGTTAAGAGCACCAAATATCTTGGCGTTCACCTGGCAGAGAATCTCACCTGGTCCCTCAACACCAGCTCCATCGCAAAGAAAGCCCAGCTGCGTCTCTACTTTCTGCCAAGGCTGAGGAAAGTCCATCTCCCACCCCCCATACTTATCACATTCTACAGGAGTTGTATTGAGCATCCTGAGCAGCTGCATCACTGCCTGGTTCGGAAATTGCACCATCTCGGATTACGAGACCCTGCAGCGGATAGTGAGGTCAGCTGAGAAGATCATCGGGGTCTCTCTTCCCGCCATCACGGACATTTACACTACATGCTGCATCCGCAAAGCAAACAGCATTATGAAGGACCCCACGCACCCCTCATACAAACTCTTCTCCCTCCTGCCGTCTGGGAAAAGGCACCGAAGCATTCAGGCTCTCACAACCAGACTATGGAACAGTTTCTTCCTCTAAGCTATCAGACTCCTCAATAACCAGAGCCTGGACTAACACCTTACTGCCCTGTTGTCCTGTTTATTATTTATTGTATTGCCAGCACTGTTTTGTGCACTTTATGCAGTCCTGGGTAGGTCTGTAGTCTAGTTGTTTTTATTTTGTGTTTTATGTAGTTCAGTCTAGTTTTTGTACTGTGTCATGTAACACCATGGTCCTGAAAAACGTTGTCTCATTTTTACTGTGTGCTGTACATAGCAGTTATGGTCGAAGTGACAACAAAAGTGACTTGACTTGAATGTTTTCCTTTATTGGTGACTTTTCATTAATGCAAGCAGTCTTTTTAAAACTTATTTTCTATTCCTCTGTTCTACCATCAAGAATTGCAAGGAGCTTTTGTCTTGAAGGTTGAGACCATTTATTTTGATCAGCACTTTTCGTTCCTTTCCAGACTAAGCTTTGAGCTGCCTGCTGCCGAATTCGAGCCTATCTGCTTATCCAGTCATGAACACTGTAAACTTGCCTTGCCTATGAATTCTACAGTTTGCTCTGTTGACCCCATTACCACCAAATGACTTCAGAGGTTACATGTGTTTTGGTGATTAAATGCCACCTCTCTCCAAAACAGCCTAGCACTGAACACATTGTATTAATTTTGATAACTCCTCATTCTCTCTTATAATTGTCACAACCCTTTCAATGCTACTGAATTTACCTAATTGCCTTTCTGGATTAGTATTAAATCAACAAATAATTCTTCTAACTAAACATTAAGGCTGAAGCAGTTTGTTTTTTTTCTTAGTAACTTTTAGTCCCTATACAAAAGGGAGATGGAATTGGTAGTTTGGACATTTTAAGGTCAGTGAAATAACTTTTGGCAAGCAAGATGCCACTTTTAATCTTTCTACAATCTTTTGACTGAATCCCATCCAATGCTATCACCTGCCTTGCTGTTTGGTTTGTAGACTCTTGATTAAACACCACACTAAGCAAAAAATGCTATATAATTTTTTTGATTTTTGACGAATTGTACTAGCATTTCCATACTTTCAAAATGGAAATTCACTCTACTACTCAAGCAAATCACTCCTTAGCTTGAGTAAGGAAATTTTTTTTTTGGTGGTCAGTTCTTTGTTTCTGGGAGGTTTACCTTTCTTGTGACAGGGAACCTGGGCATTAAATCGGGCATTGCTGTCAAGTTGGATGCTTAAAATGTTCGCTTCATATTGAACACTAAATCACAAAAATATACTTTGGGGGGGGGGGGGGCTGTTGGATTTTGTGTAATATATTACTTTTAAAATAAGGACTTGTAACCTTTTTTTACTACCTGTCTTATATTCTTTATTGCTTGCTTTGCAGGAAGTTTGGGGAGCGACCACAACCTAAACGCCTTACCAGGTAAGATACTATAAATACGTACTGCTTTCTCCTAAATTGGTTTTGGTTTAGAAATAGAAAAATATCACACATCTTCCATGGAGGTATTAGTTCATTGCATCAGAAAATGCAACACCTAGATAAAAGCTACAAGGTTAAATGAAAAAATTCTGAAATCTGCTGCCTATTAAATTGATTTTTTAATTGCACACAACTGCTTAGTGTGCTTTATGATTCAAATTATCTTTGTAGCTTTAATCTTCAAATTAATTAAAGTGAATTTAAAATGTAACCTACAGTTGCAAGACAAAGTTTGTGAACCCTTTGCAATTATCTGGTTTTCTGCATTAATTACTCATAAAATATGTTCTGATCTTCTA
The DNA here is from genome assembly GCF_048418815.1 of Hemitrygon akajei. Lineage (NCBI taxonomy): Eukaryota > Metazoa > Chordata > Chondrichthyes > Myliobatiformes > Dasyatidae > Hemitrygon > Hemitrygon akajei. The sequence continues at coordinate 74,424,885 of NC_133136.1, read as the reverse complement.
AGTCACAATAATAGACAAACACAATCTGCCTAAATTAATAACACACAAACAGAACTTGTATTTTTCGTGTTTTTATTGAACACATTGTTTAAACATTCACAGTCCAGATTGGAAAAAGTATGTGAATCCTTGCATTTAATAATAGGTCGAACCTTCTTTAGCAGTAATAACCTCCACCAAGCATTTCCTGTAACTGCTGATCTGACTTGCACAACAGCAATGAAGAATTTTAGACCATTCCTCCATACAAAACTGTTTCAGTTCATCAATATTTCTGGGATACCTGCATGAGCAGCCCTCTTCAGGTTATGTGACAGCATCTCAATTGGGTTAAGGTCTGGGCTCTAACTTGGGCATTCCAGAACATGAATTTTCTTCTTTTCAAACCATTCTGTTGTTGATTTACTATTGTTTTGGATCATTGTTTTGTTGTATCATCCAAATTCTATTAACTTCAGTTGATGGACCACTAGACTGACATCCTCCTGTTAAATGTCTTGATACAATATTGGATTCATTATTCCGAAGCAGCCCAAACCATGATGCTCCTTCCACCGTGCTTCACAGTTGGGTTGAGGTTTTGGTGTTGGTGTGCAGTGTCCTTTTTCCTCCAAACATAGCGGTGTGCATTTAGATAGATAGATAGATAGATACTTTATTCATCCCCATGGGGAAATTCAACATTTTTTCCAATGTCCCATACACTTGTTGTAGCAAAACTAATTACATACAATACTTAACTCAGTAAAAATATGATATGCATCTAAATCACTCTCTCAAAAAGCATTAATAATAGCTTTTAAAAAGTTCTTAAGTAGTTTACTTAAATACATTAATACAATCAACTCCGGCACTTTAACATATCTTACTCCTGGCGGTTGAATTGTAAAGCCTAATGGCATTGGGGAGTATTGACCTCTTCATCCTGTCTGAGGAGCATTGCATCGTTAGCAACCTGTCGCTGAAAAGGTTCAACTGCTGTCTCATCTGTCCATAAAATATTGTCTGAGATTGTCTGTCCATGAAATATTGTCGCATTGTGGAACATCCAGATGGTCTTTTGGAAACTTGAGATGTGCAGCAATGTTTTTTTTGAAGAGCAGTGGTTTATTCCGTGGTATCCTTTCATGAACACCATTTTGTTCAGTGTTTTTCTTATAGTGGACACTTGAATAGAGAGTTTAGCATGTTCTAGAGATTTCTACTGGTCTTTTGCTATTACCCTAGGGTTCTTTTTCAGCTCCAGCATCGCATATTGTGCCCTTTGTTTGATCTTTGCAGGAAGCCCATTCCTTGGGAAGTGTAGAACAGTACTGAATTTCCTCCATTTGTAGATGATTTCTCTTACTGTGGACTGATGAACCGTCAGGTCTTTAGAAATGCCTTTTCCAGCTTCATGCATCTGGAACCATGGAACACTACAGCACAGAAAACAGGTCATTCGGGCCTTTCTAGTCTGTGCCGAAACTTTATTCTGCTAGTGTCATTGACCTGCACCCAGTCCATAACCCTCCAGACCTCTCCCATCCATGTATCTATCCAATTTATTCTTAAAACTTGAGTGAGCCCGCATTTATCACGTCAAATGGCAGCTCGTTCCACACTCCCACCACTCTGAGTGAAGAAGTTCCCCCTAAACCTTTCCCCTTTCACCCTAAAACCATGTCCTCTCATATTTATCTCTCCTAATCTAAGTGGAAAGAGCCTACTTACATTTACTCTGTCTGTACCCCTCAGAATTTTGTAAACCTCTATCAAATCCCCCCTCATTCTTCTATGCTCCAATGAATAAAGTCCTAAGTTGTTCAATCTTTCCCTGTAACTCAACTCCTGAAAACCCGGCAACATCCTAGTAAATCTTCTCTGCACTCTCTCAATCTTACTGATATCCTTCCTATAGTTAGGTGACCAGAACTGCACACAATACTCCAAATTTGGCCTCACCAATGTCTTATACAACCTCACCATAACATCCCAACTCCTATAATCAATACGTTGATTTATGGATTTCAAAAGCCTTCTTTACAACCCTGTCTACCTGTGACACCACTTTCAGGGAATTATGTATCTGAACTCCCAGATCCCTTTGTTCCTCTGCACTCCTTAGTGCCCTACCATTTACTGTGTATGTCCTATCTTGATTTGTCCTTCCAAAATGCAACACCTCACACTTGTCTGCATTAAATTCCATCTGTCATTTTCTGGTCCATTTTTCCAGTTGGTCCAGATCCCTCTGCAAGCTTTGAAAGCCTTCCTCGCTGTCCACAACACCTCCAATCTTAGTGCCATCAACTTGCTGATCCAATTTACCACATTATCATCTAGATCATTGATATAGACAACAAAAATGGTCCCAGCACAGATCCCTGAGGCACACCACTAGTCACAGGCCTCCAGTCTGAGAAGCAATCATCTACTACCACTCTCTGTCTTCTCCCACACAGCCAATTCGAATCCAGTTTACAACCTCTCCATGGATACCTAGTATCTGAACCTTCTGAACTAACCTCCCATGTGGGACCTTGTCAGGCCTTACTAAAGTCCATGTATACAACATTCACAACCTTTACTTCATCTACTTTCTTGGTAACCTCCTTGGAAAAACTCTGCAAGATGCGATAAACACGATATACCACACACAAAGCCATGCTGACTATTCTTAATCAGCCCTTGGCTGTCCAAATACTTGTATATCCGATCTCTCAGAACACCTTCCAATAATTTACCTACTACTGATGTCAGGCTTACTGGCCTGTAATTACCTGGTTTACTTCTGGAGCCTTTTTTAAACAACGGAACGACATGAGCTACCCTCCAATCCTCTGGCACCGCACTTGTGGCTAAGGACATTTAAAATATTTCTGCCAGGGCTCCTGCAATTTCTACACTAGTCTCTCTCAAGGTCCAAGGAAATATTATGTCAGGCCCGGGGGATTTATCTACCTGTATTTGCTGTAAGGCAGCAAGCACCTCCTCCTCTTTAATCTCTATATTTTCTATGACACTACTGCTTGTTTCCCTTCCTTCCATATATGCTACGCCAGTTTCCTGAGTAAATACTGATGCAAAAAAACTGTTTAAGATCTCCCCCATCTCATGAGGCTCCACTCATAGACGACCACTCTGATCTTATAGAGGACCAATTTTGTTCCTTACTATCCTTTTACCCTTAATATACTTGTAGAAACTCTTTGGGTTTATCTTCACATTATCTGCCAAAGCAACCTCATGTCTTTTTGCCTTCCTGATTTCCTCCTTCAGTATTTTCTTAAATTTTCTATACTCTTCAGTACGTCATTTGTTCCTTGTTGCCTATACCTGCTATATACCTCTTTTTTTCTTAACCAGATCACCAATATCCCTTGAAAACCAAGGTTCCCTATGCCTGTTAACTTTGCCTTAATCCTGGCAGGAACATGCAAACTCTGCACTCTCAAAATTTCGCCTTTGAAGGCATTCCACTTACTGAACACATCCTTGCCAGAAAACAACTTATCCCAATCCACTCTTCCGAGATCCTTTCTCATTTCCACAAAATTGGCCCTTCTCCAATTTAGAACCTCAACTCGAGGACCAGACCTATCCTTATCCATAATTAACTTGAAACTAATGACATTATCATCACTGGACCCAAAAAGTTCACCTACACGTACTTCTGTCACCTAACCTGTCTGGTTCCCTAATAGGAGATCAAGTATTGCATCCTCTCTCGTAGGTACCTCTATATATTGATTTAGAAAACTTTCCTGAACACATTTGACAAATTCCAAACCATCTAGCCCTTTCACACTGTGGGAGTCCCAGTCAATATGTGGAAAGTTAAAATCCCCTACTATTACAACTTTCTGTTTCTTACATTGGTCTGCTATCTCTCAACAGATTTGCTCCTCCAATTCTCTCTGACTATTGGGTGGTCTATAATACAACCCGATTAATATGGTCGTACCTTTCCTGTTTCTCAGCTCCACCCATATGGCCTTGGTAGACAAGCCCTCTAATCTGTCCTGCCTGAACACTGCTGTAACATTTTCCCTGACTAGCAATGCCACCCCCCCCCCCCCCCACCCTTCATTCCTCTGCCTGTATCACATCTGAAACATCAGAACTCCGGAACATTAAGGTGCCAGTCTTGCCCCTCCTGAAACCAAGTCTCACTAATAGCAATAATGTCGTAATCCCACGTGTCAATCCACGCCCTAAGCTCATCTGCCTTATCTACAATACTCCTTGCTTTGAAATAGATGCACCTGAGAACATTTCTATCAAGTACAAACCTTTGATTTTTGTCTATACATGCAGTCCTTGCATGACCTTTATCCTCCTCCACGTCACTATCTGCTCTTACACTCTGGTTCCCCTCCACCTGCAAATCTAGTTTAAACCTCCCGGAGCAGCACTAGTAAATCTACCCGCAAGGATGTTAATCCCCCTCCAGTGTAGGTGCAAACCGTCCTGTCGAAACAGGTCCCACCTTCCCTGGAACAAAGCCCAATTGTCCAGAAACATGAAGCCCTCCCTCATGCACCATCTCCTTAGCCACGTATTTAGCTTCATTTTCTTCCTATTTCTAGCCTCACTAGCACGTGTCACGGGTGGCAATCCTGCGATTGCAACCCTGGAGGTCCTGTCCTTCAACTTTGCACCTAATTCCCTAAACTCTCTTTGCAGGATCTCCTCCTTCCTATCCAAGTCATTGGTCCCTACATGCCCATGACATCTGGCTGCTCACCCTCCCTCCTGAGAATACCGAGAACTCGATCCGAGATATCACGGACCCTGGCACCAGGGAGGCAACAGACCATCCGGGATTCTCAATCTCTCCCACAGAGCCTCTTATCTGTCCCCCTAACTATCGAATCCTCTATCACTACTGCTCTCCTCTTTTCCCTCCTTCCTTTCCGAGTTGAGGGTCCAGTCTCTGTGCCAGAGACGTGACCTCTACAACTTGTCCCTGGTAGGTCGTCCCCACCAACAGTATCCAAAACGGTATACTTATTGTTGATGGGAACAGCTGCAGGAGTGCTCTGCTCTTTCTGTCTACTCCCTTTTCCGACAGTAAACCCAGCTACCTGCCTCCTGACTTTTAGGGGTGACTGTCTTCCTGAAACTCCGGCCTATTTCTGCCTCTGCCTCAAGAATGATCCAAAGTTCATCCAGCTCCAGCTCCAGTTTTCTAACTCGGTTTGTTAGGAGCTGCAGCTGGATGCACCTTTTACAATTTTATCTCTACAATTATCTCTACAATTCTTCTTCTAAGGTCCTCTGAAAGTTGTTTTGATCGAGATGTGCTACACAGATCTTTCTTGAGAAGAGCAGGCTCTGTCATTAAGCTGACTTTGTATCTTTTGTATAGGACAGTCACCTGTACAACCCACAACTCCAATCTCAATTCATTGATTGGAACACCTACTTCCAATAGCTTATGTAGACGACATTATCCCAGAGGTTCACATACTTTTTTTGAATCTGTTTGTTTAAATGGTGTACTCAGTATTGATGAGAAGTACAATTGTTTATTAGTTTAGGCTGATTATGTTTGTCTATTATTGAGAGTTAGATGAAGATTAGACCATATTTTGAGTAATTAATGCAGAAAACCAGGTAATTGCCAAGCATTCACAAATTTTTTCTTGTACTGTATGTCACATTTCCAGTCATTGTACAAAGCAACAAATGAATTCTAAAGGATTCACTTCCAGGGTTTATAGTTTTGTTATGTTATGCTATCTTGTGTTTCTATTTAGGGAAGCAATGAGAAATTACCTTAAGGAGCGTGGCGATCAAACTGTACTAATTCTACACGCTAAGGTTGCACAAAAATCTTACGGGAATGAAAAAAGGTGAGTTAGCTATACAACATGTTTGAGTTGTCTAAGTCCCCATGGAAAAGGATGACGTTATATTTTATCCTTTTAGGTCCTTGAGATGTTCTAAAGTGCTTTGCAGCGATTGAGTTGCTTTGCAAAAATAGTCACTAGATCTTTCGGTGCAGTAATCTCCGTGACCAGTTTTTTTAAAGTTCAAAACTCATTATTGTTCATTGGATGAAAAACATTTTCCTCAGTTTCCCTCTGATCTTTCTACAAATTGCCATACAAAGTTACTCACATTAGGTTGTTCTGGCTGAAAAAGTGAAGGAGAATCTCAAGAGGTACTCCAGCTATATTAAGAGCAAAAGGATAGTAAAGGACAGCATTGATCCTCTTGAAGATCATCTCTGTCATCTATTCACAGAACTGAGGGAGATGTTAAAGTATTAAATTAATTTTTTTTGTATTTGTATTATCTGGGAGACAGACATGGAAACTGCACAACTGAAGCCAAAGAGTACTGAGGTCACGGACTTCATCCACAGTATAGAAGAGGAGGTGCTGGCTGTCTTAAAACAAATTAAAATAGATAGATCCCCAGGGTCTGGAAAGGTGATCTGTCGGACCTTGTAGGAGGCTAGTGCAAAAGTTGCAGGAGCCCATGCAAAGATATTTCAAATGTCTTTGGCCATGGTTGAACTGCTGGTGGACTGGTGGATAGCTAATTCCTCATGTTGTTCAAGAACGGCTCTGATAATAAGCCAGGAAATGATAGGCTGACATCAGTCATGGGTAAATTATTGAAGATATTCAAGGGACAGGAGATGCAAGTTTGTGGATAGACAGGGCCTGATTAGGGATAGTCAACGTGGCTTTGTGCATGGTACATAATGTCTAACTAATCTTAAGTGTTTTTCGAGGAGGTTGTCAAGAAGGAATATTGAAGGGAAAGCAATCGACATTGCCTGTATGGTCTTTCGGAAAGTCCTTCATGGGAAGCTGGTCCAGAAGATTAATTCACTTGACATTGAGAATGCAAGAGTCAATTAGATTCACGTTGCCTTAGTAGGCAAAGACAGAGTAACAGTAGATAGTTGTCTCTCTGATTGGAGGTCTGTGACTAGTGCCATAGCTACCAGCGCTGGGTCTGTTGTTGGTTATCATCTATATTAATGATTTAGATAATATGGTAAACTGGATCTGCAAATTTGTGGATGATACCAAGATTGGAGGTGTAGTGGACAGTGAGGAAGGCTATCAAAGCTTGCAGCACGATCTGGAGCAGCTGCTGATATAGTTTGGTGTTGAAATCAATGTAGGACTGCTTTAGGGACTCTAGCTCTGGATTTTTCCCTTGGGGTTTACTCCCGTAGCCTTCCCCATGAGTGGGTATAGTTGCAAGGCATTGGAGATTTGAGATCAAAGTTCTTCCAGATGATCCGCCAACCACGGCTGATGAGCCGAATCTGCCCAAAGCGACTGGTTTTAAGGCACCAGTAACCTGCTTTTTACTCTTTCTCCTGTCAGTAGAAAGTGTTCCGTGGGGCTTAGTAGATAAGACACGTGTGAAGATCAGGAGCTGGACTTGGTTGTCAGAGGCTCTTTGAGGCACACGCCATTGGGAGCTTGTCCTCATTACCACCCTTGTCGATAACAATCTTAGGAACTAGTAAAATAGTAGACGTGAAATCCTGAAAGCCGAACAACTTAACATTTATATAGATGTCCTCTTTCTTCTTCCTGTCAATTCGTGTAGCAGTCATATAGGCCAACATTTAGCCCAGTACAGAGTGATCTTTACTACCACTCTTTGTCAAGCCACTCATGAAGCTTCTCGAGCTGTAGCTCCTATCTGCCTCTTGTAGAAGACAGATCTTGGTTATATGCCTGTCCAGAAAGCTGGTCTTGGTCTTGATGCATACCTGTCACAAAAATCCTCTTGTCTGCAACTACTCAAATGACTCTTCCCACAATCCATGAGTCAACTATAAACACAATGTCTCCTGGGGGGAAATTAAGTTTTATACCTGAGCATTTCTGACATTTCTGTCAATGGTATATAGTCCTTAACCCATTGTTTCCAAAACAAGTTTGACATGTATTTTTTCTGAATAAATCGGCCTCTCTTATTAATTCCTTTATGGTTGATTCTGGAATTTCTGAAATTTGGCGATTTTTACACCCTAACAATAAAGAATTTTCATACTTTTCTCATGTTTATCATAATTACTCAAGAATTGACTATTGATCATCATTTACTCACAGATGTTATCGATTGTAAATATGATTCCATTACCATCTCTGACCCATGCACCTTTGAAGTTATCTATTAAGACAATGGATTAATCTTCTAATGCTAAATCTTGGAGGTTCAACTCTATTTTACTGCAGGACTCAGACTTTCTTAACTTTATTAAACAACAAATTGATTTGTTTTTCTCAACAAATTCTACATAAGAGATCTCTACTGGAACATTATGGGACACTTTTAAAGCATTTATTCGCGGACAGATTATTTCATACTCTGCTGGAGTTAGGAAACAAACTAATTCTGAAATATTAATATTGGTCGATAAAATTAAAGAAATTGATAAGATTTATTCAGTGACCCCCCCCAGTAAAGAACTTTATAAAAAAGAGTTGAACTTCAAATGGAACATAGTTTGTTATTATCCTCTTCGATTGAAAATCAGTTAATTAAATCTAGAACCCAGTTTTATGTACGTGGAGATAAATCTGGCAAATTATTGGCTAATCAATTGAAAACTGCTTCGGTTAAATGATAAATCACCAAGATTCGTAAACGAGATGGCACTTTGACGATTGATCATAAAGAGATAAATAAAGCCTTTCAAGATTTTTATAATTTTTTATATCAATCAGAATTTGTTGAGGATTCTTCCATAATGGATGAATTTTTAAGAAAATTGAATATCCCGAAATTAACAACAGAAGGCAGTGTATTTCTAGACGCACCTATTACAGAAACCAAAATAAAAGAGGCTATTTTTTTCAATGAATTCAGGTAAAGCCCCTGGTCCGGATGGTTATATTGCAGAATTTTTAAAATCCTTTTCTTCTATACTCTCTCCTTGGCCTTGTAAAATTTTTAAAGATGTGTCAACTGTAGGTAAATTACCACAATCTTTTTATGATGCCTCCATTTCTCTAATTCTTAAAGATAAAGACCCCACTGAATGTGCATCCTATCGGCCTATATCCTTGCTGAAATCGGATTCTAAGATTTTCACCAAAATCTTGGCCACTAGATTAGAAAATATATTATCTAAAATTATTTCTGAAGATCAGACTGGATTTATTAAAAACCGTTATTCATCTTTTAACATCAGAAAATTAATTAATATAAATTATACTCCTTCATCTAAAATACCAGAATGTGTTATTTCCTTAGATGCTGAAAAAGCGTTCGATAGAGTTGAATGGCCATATTTATTTAATACATTGCAGAATTTTAATTTTAGTTTAAAATTTATATCATGGATTAAATTAATATATTATAAACCTTTGGCTTCGGTTCTTACCAATAATCAGATTTTTTTTCAGTTATCCTGTGGTACGAGGCAAGGCTGTCCTTTAAGTCCTTTATTATTTGACATTGTTTTGGTACCTTTAGCCATTGCCATTCGTGAATCACCTAATATTTTTGGTATTACCCGTGGGGAAGGGACTTATAAGTTATCATTATATGCTGATAATTTGTTACTATTTATCTGACCCTGAGAGATCTATTCCTGCTATTTCATCCTTGCTTACTCAGTTTAGTAGCTTTTCTGGTTACAAACTGAATTTTAATAAGAGTGAATTATTTCCATTAAATATGTAAGTTCCAATTTATAAATATTTACCATTTAAACTTGTTACAGATCATTTTACTTATTTGAGTATTAAAATTACCAAGAAACTTAAGGATTTATTTAAAGTTAATTTTTTTACCTTTAATTGACCAAATTAAGCAATTTGTTGCCAGGTGGTCCCCATTATCTTTGTCATTGGTTGGTCGAATTAATGCTATTAAGATGATAGTATTACCCAAATTTTTATATTTATTCCAAGCATTACCAATTTTTATTCCTAAATCTTTTTTTGATATTATTGACTCCAAAATATCCTCGTATGTGTGGCAGAATAAAAATCCTAGATTAAGTAAAAAAAATATTTACAGAAGGCTAAGAAGGAGGGTGGTTTGGCTTTGCCAAACCTGAGATTTTACTATTAGGCAGTTAATATTCGATATTTAATATTTTGGACACAAGAATCGATTATAGTATCTTGCCCACAATGGGTAAATTTGGAATGTAAATCTGTACAAGACTTCTCATTGTTTTCTATTTTAGGATCTTCGCTTTCTTTTGCTTTATCTAAATTGAATAAACAAATAACCAATCCTATAATTAAACATACATTACGAATATGGTTTCAATTTCGTAAATTCTTTGGCTTGAATAAGTTTATCTTATCAAGCCCTATTATATCTAACTTTTTTTTCCGACCCTCTTTTATGGATCACGCCTTTGTATTATGGAAAACAAAAGGTATAACATGTTTTCGTGATTTTTTTTTTTAGACAATAGTTTTATGTCCTTTGAACAGCTATCTAATAAATATAATTTGCCTAAAACTCATTTTTTTAGATACTTGCAAGTTAGAAATTTCTTGAATAACATGTTACAGTTCTTTCCGAAATTATGTCCAATGGACATTACGGAAATTTTTTTAACTCTGAATCCTTGCCAGAAGGGTTTAGTAGCCACCATTTATAATATGATCATGAAAATACAGCCCGAAGTATCAGGAAAAATTAAGAAGGAATGGGAAAAAGAACTTCATTGTCTTATACCCACTGAGCAGTCAATTCTTATTCTATTTGTGCTAAACATGCCTTAATACAATTTAAGGTTATACATAGGGATCATATGTCTAACGATAAACTTGCTCGATTTTATTCTTATGTTAATCCAACCTGTGACAGATGTCATTCTGAAGTTGCTTCATTGACCCACATGTTGTGGTCTTGCCCCTGCTTGCAAAATTATTGGAAAGATATTTTCGGTATTACTTCAAAAGTTCTGAATATTAAATTGCAACCTTATCCTATTACTGCAATTTTTGGTTTACCAATGGTGGATAATAGTTGTTTATTCCCCTCAGCTCAGCGGATGATTGCATTTGTTACGTTAATGGCTAGAAGATCTATCCTATTGAATTGGAAAGAAGTTAATTCTCCAACCATATTTCAGTGGTTTTCTCAAATTATTTCTTATTTGAGTTTAGAAAAAATTAGAAGTGTTGTTTTTGACACTTCAATTAAATTTGAAGAAACTTGGAGACCATTTATTCAACATTTTCATATGAGCTAAACTGACTTTTCCTGAACCTCTTATTATCCTTAATTATTTGGATGGAGGTACAGAGTTATTGGACGCTGCTGTGTATATTTGACATAATGCAATGGCCCATGTTGGTTAGGTTTTTTTTGGAGGGTTTTTTTTTCTTATTTACTCCTTTTTTCGTAATCACTATGAGTTTGGGAGGTTAATATATATGGATTATCATCTATTTGTATTTATACTTTAACCTATTAATTATGTATTCTCAAACACTCTATGTTTCTCTTATGTTTGTTTAAAATTAATAAAAAGATATAAAAAGAAAGAAAGACATGTATTTCATCTACAGTGAGCCTTTGGAACTCTCCTGGTGGGAAGGATGGTGAGGTCTTCAGAAGCAAGTGGTAGTTAGGTGTTAATGCTTCCAAACCGTTAGTATCGGAGGATGCTTTAGTAATTGGACTACAGTTGATAATAGCCTGTACTTCGCAAAAGACTATGTGGAAATCTTTGTCAGGATTCTGTACCTTTTATGGTGGAATTGAGAACCTTTTGCTCAGACCTGATCAATTTCTCCCATACCATCCATGATGTGAACCAGCTGGGGCATTAAAAATCCACTTAATTCCTTTTTGAAGAAAAATGTCATTGATCTGTGCATGATTTCACTTATCAGTGGCTTCTTGTAAGTCACGCTTAGTTCCAACAAAGTTTGTTGCATTATCAGAGCATAGTTCATGAACCCATCCTCTTCTTGCTCTAAAGATTTGAAGTGCATTAACAAAGAAATCTAATTCTAAAGAAGATGCCACTTCAAAGTGAACAGTTTGTATAGCTAGACAGGTAAATATGACTCCATATCTTTTCTGTGTATTCCTGCTCTTCATCTCAAAAGGTCCAAAGTAGTCCACTCCTGCATATATAAATGGGGGTTCATCTGGAGAGACCCTGTCCAGAGGTACAGTGCCTATAAAAAGTATTCACCCTCTTGGAAGTTAATGTTTTACTGCTTCACAACATTGAATCACAGTAGATTTAATTTTGTTTTTGTCACTAATCAACAGAAAAGACCCTTTCATGTCAAAGTGAAAACAAATTTTTTACAAATTGGTCTAAATTTATTTCAATTATTAAACACAAAATAATTGCATAATTACTCATCCCCTTCATGTCAGTATTTAGTAGATGCACCTTTTTATTCTTTACAAAGCTGCTCAAGCTCTGTCATATTGCATGGGGATCATGAGTGAACAGCCTTTTTCAAGTCCACCCACAAATTCTCGATTGGATTAAGGTCTGGACTCTGACTTGGCCACTCCAGGTCATTAACTTTGCTGTTTTTAAACCATTCCTGTGTAGCTTTAGCTTTGTGCTTGAGCCATTGTCTTGCTGGAAAACAAATCATCTCCCAAGTCGCAATTGTCTTACAGACTGCATCAGGTTTTTCTCCACGATTTCCCTGTATCTTGCTGCATTTAATTTGTCCTCGACCTTCACAGGTCTTCCAAGGCCTGCTGCAGTGAAGCATCCCCATAGCATGATGCAGTCACCACCATGCTTCGCTATAGGGATAGTGAGTTTTTGATTATGTGTGGTGTTTAACTTATGCCAAATATACTGTTTAGTCTGATGGCCAGAAGGCTCAATTTTGGTTTCATCAGACCATAGAACCACCTTTCAGCTGACTTCATAGTCTCCCACATGCCTTCTGGCAAACTCTAGCTGAGATTTCATTTGAGTTTTCTCAACAATGGCTTTCTCTATGCCACTCTCCCAGAAAGCTTTTACTGGTGAAGCACCCAGGCAGCCATTGTTGTATGCGCAGTCTCTCACATCTTAGCCACTGAAACTTGTAACTCCTCCAGAGCAGTCATCGGTCTCTTGGTGGTCTCCCTCATTAGTCCCCTTCTTCCATGGTCACTTAGTTTTTGAGGACGGCCTGCTCTAGGAAAATTTACAGCTGTGCCATATTCTTTCCATTTCTTGATGGTTAACTGTACTGCAAGGGATATTCAGTGGCTTGGAAATTTTTTTTGTATCTATCTCCTGACTTGTGCTTTTCAATAACCTTTTTGCAGAGTTGTTTGGAGTGTTCTTTTGTCTTCATAGTGTAGTTTTTGTCAAGATACTGACTCACCAGCAGTTGGACTTTCTAGATATAGGTATATATTTACTGCAGTCATTTGAAATGCCTTGACTGCACACAGGTGATTGCCATTTAACTAATTATGTGATTTCCAAAACCATTTGGATACACCAGTGATGATTTGGTGTGTCATATTAAAGAGGGTGAATTCTTAATGCAATCAATTATTTTGCATTTTATATTTGTAATTAATTTAGATCACTTTGTAGAGATCTGTTTTCACTTTAAACATGAGTTTTTTTTGATCTGTCAAAAAAGAAAAAGCCAAATTAAATCCACTGTGATTCAATGTTGTAAAACAATAAAAGATGAAATTCCAAAGGGGATGAATACTTTTTTAGGCACTGCAGATCTGCCATGTGCTGTAATCCTGGAGCTGCATGCAACCATTGGAAAGACAACACACTTAAACAGGATTCCTCCAATAGCTGTACTAGCATCTGCAATCCAATATTTTTGGCACAAACTAGATAACATGTTAATAGTCACCATGTCCCACCTCTTGATGTACATGCCTCAGAATGATGTCTGAGATACGGAGATCCTTTGCTGAGAGATGACCTCGCTGACCTGACTTTTGGTCTTTTCAATTGCTCTTTCCAAAGAATATCCTTGTTCTTCATCCAAGTCAGACTGAGTAAGAGCAATGTTTCTTTGCTATCTCTTCCAACTAAAAAATGAGCAGGTTCTTAAATCTAAGAATCCAGGCCACTGTCTTCCTCAAACAGAACAGAAACGCGAAATGTTGGATGATGAGTGTTACTGCATGCACCTCTTCTTCAGTTTGCATGGCATTGATTGTAACACTCCTCTTAACTCTTGAAGATACTGAGGCTCTGACACCCATGTCTCATTTCCCCTTCTGAGGTGTGGCCTGTCTTGGATTGTGATCTTAAACTTGAAAGTATCAGATTGAGTGCACCATTGCACACTCAATACTCTCTCCACTGAGGTATATCTTGATCCGCATCCAAATCCTTCCTGTCGTTCACTCTTTGCTTTTCTGATATCACAGCTAGCACTCTGTTTATTGCTTATCCACTTATTGAGATGAAACCCACCTTTAGCACAAGTGGATACAAGATCATGATAAAGAGACATCACTTCTTCCTCAGAGGACTCTGACACAAGGCAGTCATCAACATAAAAGCATGGCTGAACTGTTCTTCATTGTCTTCTACACATTTCCTAAGAGTGAAATTGGCTCAGCTCGATGGAAAAGTTGCTCCAGGAGATGTACCGCCATTCTAACGTCCACCATATCTTGGCTAAGTTCACCATCAGGCCCCAAGAGAAACCTCAGCATATCAGTATCTTCCACTGGTACTTTAACCTGATGAAACATATATTCAACATCTGCCATTATCATCATTTGATTCTTTTTTGAATCTGGTCATGATTCCAATCAGTGAGGTAGTAAGGTCTGGTCCCTGTAAAGCTGAGAATTGAGTGATGTTCCCTGAAAAATCACCCCACAGTCAAACATAAAATAAACATTCCCTTTTCTGGAGTGATAAATGCCATGATGTGGAATATACCAGACTTTCCCATCACTGTGTTCCAGATTCATTGCTGGCACTCTTTCAGCATGACCTTTCGAGATTACATACTTCATGAAAGCTGTGTAGTCACTATAAAATGACAAATCCTCCTCAAAGCTCTTCCTTAGATTTCGAATGTGCTGTTCAGCAATCTTTCTTCCTATTATTTGGCATGTTGATCTTCTTTCTGAAAGGTGAAATAATCTTATAGTAGCCATCCACCAGTTCTGCAGAATTTGCAACCAGATCCATGAATTTGTAATCATGACAAACCAGGTTATTCATTCTGCATTCAGAAGTCTGCCTTGAACTACTGCTGTCAAAGCTCATTCAAGTTCAAAACTGAGATCCTTTTAACTGTCAGCTCTGGCTGAGCATAGTCTCTTCCATCCATGGTCTATCCACAGTCCAACCCAATACCGTACTGTCCTCATTGCATAGGATCCATTATTGACACTGCAAATCATTTGCACATTTGTCCCTATCAGCAGCTCAATTTTTGGCAAATGGCCATGTTTAGGGTGAGACCATCCCTAGAAATTCCTCTGTTGTGGAATGTTCCCTTTGTGGGCAGGCATACTTTCCTGTGTATATATGTTGGGCAGTTCACCACAGTTTTCACTATCTAAGCTAGCTACTTACAATCCTGAAACAACATAGGTACTCATAATCTTCTCTTGACTTATGGTGTGTAAGAGAATGCGTTTCCTTTTTCCTGTGAGGTTGAGCTTCTTCATTAAGCCCACTGTGCAGAACACTGCTGTACTTCCTTGATCCAGGTAAGCATAAGTTACTGCTAAAAGAGAAACTCTGCAGATGCAGGAAATCCAATCAACACACACAAAATGCTGGAGGAACTCAGCAGGCCAGGCAGTATCTATGGAAAAGAGTACAGTCAATGTTTCGGGCCAAGACCCTTCATCAGGACATAAGTAATCACTGTTTTGTTACCCTTCTTAGATTTCACTTATGCTACAACTATGGGAAGTTTACAGTCATGATCAGCAGCCCCTATCAGCCCATTAGATACGAAGGCACTGCTCACTACTGTGTCTAATTCTTTCATGAATTTTTTTGATTCTGCACCCTTTTCTTTAGAGTGAATATGAATTATGTTGAAATGCTTGCCACTACATACCTTACATGAAAACTCTTCCTGCAGTGCTTGTTGACGTGTCCTATACAAAACAGCCAAAGCAGACACCATTTTCTTTTAGGAAGGCAATCTTCTCATATGAGCTCTTTTCTTCAGCTGGTGGCATAAATCCAATGTTCACTCATAGAATAGGCAATCCCATTTGGATGATGAGACCATTTCCCTTCCATTAGTTCCCATTTCAGTTTTACTTCACACAGTGGCCACAGGAGTGGCAACACTTTCTTTAGCCTTAGAATAAAATTGTGGCCTGGTTTTGTTTATACCTTTGCTTATTGCCGGTGATGTAGCATCCTGTATATTCCTAGGCACCGGGTGTGTAGTAATCTTTACTTGCCTCTCAATAAAATCAATGTCTGTGAAAGTAATCTTAAAGTTATGCCTTTCCTGAAGTACATAGACCACCATTTTTCATATATCCCTAAGCATATATGCAATTTCTTTATGACAGTCAACATATTGGCAGGCATGTCCAGCTGACACATGTACTGCGCTTCTTCCATGACATTGCAACAGCCTTTAATAAAAAGACTGTTATCTTGGAGAGCTTTCATGTCTTTAGATTTGGTAAGTACACAAAAAAGAGCTTTTTGCATGTAGGCAGGTGCAATTTTACTTTACATTTCCAAAACATTCCTGTGATAAAGCCTTAGCTTTTAGATATCCTTTCATAGGGTCAACATGCTGGCAACTTCTGACAAGTTCTCTATGGCGACCTCTAGTGTACTGTTCAAGGAAATAGAGGCAGTCACTGTAGCTGTTAGCCTTGTTATGAGTGATGAACAGACCTGATGGTCAATGGGGTGCAGAGTTAACCGTTCCCAACCCCCCTCCTGAGAACTACGAACTATTGCTGTTGCTATGTTGTTCATGAGAGAGAGAGAGAGAGAGAGAGAGAGAGAGAGAGAGATAAAGCCCAGGCAAGAACATCTGCTACAGATAAGAGGGGGAGAGAGACTGCTGATTTACTGTATTTTGACTCTTCCTGGATTATTTACCTTCCACTACAAGGACTTTGCTCGTTAACATTCCTCAGGAGATAGCAGGAGTGGCCTGATTTGATGGACACGGTCATTCAGAGTTGATGGATAGCTGAGACCCAGTGAGTGGGGATAAAAGACAGGTCTGGAGAGACACCCTTCAGACACACTAGTGGACACTGACTGAGTGTTGGGAACCCACAGAAAGGTGGGGGCTTCGGAGATCGAACCAGGAGATCAGTCAGTAAAGCTCACAGTGTTACAGCAGGGCCGGTGGGGACGTGTGTGTGTCCACTCATGCCAGAGTGACGAGTCCACCACAGAAGAACGGTCTAGCTGAAGACCAGAGGGGTCATAACTGAATGGCCACAACGACACGACGGATTAAGAAGGCCACAAAAGGTTTGCCTGCCGCAGCTGTTGCTGTTACATCTCGCTCGCGCTCTCTCTCTCTCTCTCTCCCCAACGATTTCAACACAACAACCATAACCACCTCAGCATTTATGAACTGAACTCTATACTTTCCTATGACAATTCATTTACCCCTAGACATGGATAGAGCTTGTTTATTATTGATTATTATTATTCCTACACTTTTAGGTTTATTACTGCTAACTTGTTTTATATGTATATTTGCATTTTTGATATTGTATTGTGTAGTTTACTAATAAACACCTTTAGTTTGGTACCACCAGACTTCAACGGATTCTTCTTTCTCTGCTGGTCAGACACCCAGTTACGGGGTACGTAACAGTCTTGCCTTCAACACTGTTTTGAAAAGCCATCGTGAATGCATAATACTGCAATGGACCTCCATCAAAGATTTGACTCTCTTTTAGGCAAAGATGAGGTGCATTGCTGTTGTACCAATAAGGTTATTTCATTTTGCTTTCTCATAATATCAATAGTACTATTTTCATCTCTAACATCTAAAACACTAGTGTTTCCATGCTGTAAGTTAATGTCTGCATGAGCACTTTGAACAGTTAAATATGATATGGGTTTAGAGTGTCTTATTCATGTAGTCTGAGAGTAAGCACCCTGAACTACCTCTTGGGGGTCTTATACATGCATCGCAAACATTTGAGGAACAAATTAATCAACTTTGACATTGAGTGTTTTTGTTTTCCTCTGTGCCTCTTCAATATAGGAACTCACTCCTGCTGCAACACTTTCAGTACTTGCCACACTTAAAGCTCTTAGCACATTAACTTTGGTTACCTGTGCGGCATTTTCTTTCTGCAACAGAAGCTGCTGCTTCCTTTTCCATAGCTGTTCCTCCTGCTCTTCCAGAATGCTTGTCCTTCAATAATTGCTGATGCGTGATTAATGCAGCCAAGTCAGCCTGTGATTTAATGCATGCAGTGGAGGTATTAGATACAGAAGATGTTCTACCTGCAACAGAACTTTGAGTCCTGACATTAAAACACTTGCTCAGTCTATGTCATCCTGTAGGTCCTCTGCAAAATGCATAGTCAAACCATGCCTTGGAATTTGAGAAACATTGTCTAATGGAAGGTGAGAAGCGTATTTATTTGTTGCAGCAACATGACCTTCAAAGTACCTTGTTTGGTTCAGCCGTTGATTCACATCCTGTATAAATGCACTACCACAGCGATTAATGCTTGAAAAACATCTACTTTGGTTTTAGCTTGGGAAATAATGAGATTAGCTTGTGAAGTTGCTTTGCAACAGCTTCACATAGATTAATTGAATCCTCAAAATGAGATTGCACTTGCAAGGCATTTTCTTTAATTTGCATAAGATCCTTAATTGATGGTAAATTTTGTTCACATTTGTTTCATACTCCTATTGAAGACTTGTTTAGATTAGCCTTAGCTTTAATTTCTTTAACCCAATTGCAGGGTTACTGGTGCCAGTTCCGTGCTTCGATACACTCATGTTACTTTTGTTAGTTGCCAGACTAATTGTTTGCTTGTAACACTGGCGATATTCGATTGAATAAATATAGTCAACAAGCAAATTGTCCACACATCCACAGCAATTAAACCAGATCGAACAAGCAGCCTTTTATTCAAATGTCGGCAACCGGAATATTTCAGCACTTCAATAGAACAAAACAACAGACCCTCAGGCAAATACCACGTGATCAAGCAATGGTCCCCAATGGCCAGGCAGCGCAGACCATTCAAAACTGTGTTCAAACCACAAATGCACAGTATGAATTTAAAAAAGGTCATTTACTTGCTGTAAGCTGATCCAGTTTCGCCAACAGGTCCAAGGCAATCCTTCATAGTAGACTGGTGTACATTTGGTATAACTTTTTTTTGACAAAATGTAGTGGTTACTTCAAAACAAATCAAAACCACTGAGGGGCTAAGTTATAAGATCGACACTGTATGACACGCTTCCAGAATAACAAAGTTCCAAATTTGAAAAAGGTACTTATGAAACCAGAGATGAAAAAAGAACTCAAACTAAATTACTGATATAGCATTCAAATCAGTGAAGTAACAAAGTTAGTCGAACAAACATATTTAGTGAAGTTAGTGTTCCAATAATGTCCCAATTAGCATAACTAAGTAGTCAAACTAAATTAACGTAACTAACGGTCAATAAAAAAAATCATAGTCCCTAGCTCAACCACTCTCCATTAAGCTAAATTAAACAACTAACTTCCACCCCCAGCCCACGTCAGATACTATAGTAAACACGCCATAAAGTACAATGCAGACAGAAAATTGATAAGTGGCTTCTAAAGGGTCATAAAGAGTTTTTGGCACATTGGCTTTCATAAATCTGGGGATTGAGTTACTGGAGTTAGTATGTTATGTTGAACTTGTGTAAGACATTGGTGAGGCTGAACTTGGAATGTTGTGTGTAGTTGTGGTCATCTGCCTACAGGAAATGGATCAATATGCTTGAGAGTTGAGAAAGTTTACAAGAGTTTTACCGAGACTGGAGGACCTAGGTTATAGGGAAAGGTTGAATAGGTTAGAACAAATTTATTGCCTGGAACACAGGAGAATAAGGAGGTGTACAAAATTAAGAGTGAATACACACAGGCATTTTTCTTTCTGGTTTGGTGAGACTGGAACTAGAAGTCACAAGTTTAGGGTGAAAGGTGAAATATTTAGGGGTACTGTTGATGATCATTGAAATTCTTTGCAGCAGGATGTTTTGTCCACTTACCAAGATGAGACTGAGTGAGATTTGTGCATTGTGGGTAAAGATTATTGGGATAGGATTCAAAATTGTAATTAATGGTAGAAACTCAGCCATTACTTTATGGAGTATAACAGACTGGGAGTCTCTATCATCTATTCTTGCTCCTAACTTTTTTTTAACTCCCATCTATCCCTGATCTCTCAAGCATGTCTACAGTAGCCAGGAAATAGAAGAGCGAATGCAGGTGCTAGGAATCCTGGAACAATACACACAAAAGGCTAGAGGAACTCATCAGGTTTATTTCCCTTTACAGTTCCTGCCTGAGCTGCTGAGTTCCTCCTGTATATTGTGTGTATCTACAGTAGCCACCTATGGTGAGATATTTCTCACCATAATATTCATTTACATGCCAGATTCTTAGTTACCTGCAGCATGGTCGTAAATTATAGTAGCATTCTGGTGTTGTGACTCCTGCATCACTTTAACAAAGCTGCCAACTTAACTAAGTTTCTTTTATCATGTACCCATCCATCAGTGTGGTCCTTGCCTGACATTCGCTAGGCCTATTTTTATACCTTTGTCTTGGAGCATACTGAAGAAATGCACAAAGGAAAATAATATCTACTGATTGGGCTAGGTCAAGAAGAATGGGCGCAGGCTCTGACACTCTAGTTATGCTTAAACATGGTGTGAACCTGATGGGTATATCACTTGATATTATGCTATTGATTTGAAGTATTTAATGAAGATTTGTTGTTCTGTTTAAAATGCTACATGATGAATTTGTCTAGGTGATTCCAAGCTCAACTATTTTTCCTGTCTCACTGTGTCGCATTTTCTCTCTATTGCTCTTGTGCATATTACCTATGGAGGGAATTAATTTTCTGATCAATTTCTTTATCAGCTCATACAACTTTGTCTATTGTAACTTCCACCTTATCCCAGTTACCATCCACGTTTCAGGATTTTCCCTGCTGTTCTGCTTTCTGCTTGAAATTTCTTTTTAAAGGTCTTTTTGAACTATATTAAATTTCTGGATGTTCTAGTTGTTGGGACATCCAGACTTGTTCAATCATTCCCTTGCTAATTACATTTCTTGCCTGACGTTCTAATCCCTAGTAAAGTACACAAAATTGAAAGGACCTAAATGTGTAATGGATCCTCTCTCCTTATGTGTTTCGCTCTTGCACTTTACCCCTGTGCCTTCTAATGTTACTTGGGTAAACATTTCAGAACTTTTACTTAGTACATTTTCTTAACAATTATATATTATTCATTTATTTATAGTTCTTTGTCAAAAATCTCATTAAGATTTTCTTAATAAATATTTGTTCTTGTGATACATTTTTGATACAGTTGGTCTGTTTTATTATGTTTAAGGTTGAAGTTGAAATGAGCAGAAAATTCATGACATTGCTCCTTTTTCTACAACTATATGGATTGTTTCTTTACTTTAGAGTCACGTGGTCAGTAATGTCACTTCTATAACTGGAAGCAAAATTGTTACTGTTTTCTGGAAATAATTGTTCATTAAAAACAGCTGAATGAATTGCTTGCTTTGCTAGTGTGGTTTCGGGACAGGCGTTCAGCTGAAGAAATAGTAGCAAAATGACTTGCATTCCTAAATAAGGAAGATGACTCATTTTAGATTGTTAAGAATGCACTAAGGAAGTGAAAGTAGACAGTCAATTGATGCAATAACCTACTTAGAATGAACATGGTTTGGAATATGAACTGGCAATTGAATTTCATTTAAACCGTTACTTTCCTGCTGTCTGCATTGGTTGTAAAGGAAAAATGAAGAAAATTCCCCATTACTCATTTTAATTGTTTTCTAAGTAAAGTTAACAATCTTTATCATAATTATAGAGCATATTTAATGCTTAGTTTTGTTTTCAAGGGAACTTGCAGTTACACAGGTAGTTTTTCTAAATCCATGATGAATCAAAGTGTTTCACTTAATTAAGGATTTCTGAAGTATAGTCTCTGTTTACACTCTCATTGTAGTTCCCTGGTTTTATTCTTTTCCCTTCAATCATAGGCTAAAACATGAGCTGGTTTCTCTTCTCACTACAGTACCTTTTGGTACCCAGAGGTTTCTTTCATCCTTCATAAGAATTCATATTCAACTAATTCAAGTGAACCTAATGAAATTTACAAATATTCTATGCTGATGTCAACAAAAGAGGATTGTAAGGGGGAAAAAGTGGGGTTAATCAAGGAGTAACAAGACAATCAGTCCAAGTGGTGGAAGGCATTACACTATTTATCTTTTTCCTACTTGAGTGTTACTGGCAGGGCTACTATTTATTGCCTGTCCCTAACTGCTCTTGGAAAGGCACTGACGAGGTGGCTCCTACAACAATTGCAATCCTTCTGGTGAAGCTGTTACCTCTATACTCTTGTGTATTTCTGGATATAGATCCTGTAGCAGTGAAAGAAAGGTAATAATATTTGCAATCAGGGTAGTATGTGCTCTGATTGCAATTGCCCTTGTCCTTGGTGCTGGAAATGTTAGAGAAGCCAACTGCGATCCATTTTGTAGATGGCACATGTTATAGCTACTCTGCACTAGTTGAGAAGGAAATTAATTTTAGGGTGGTAGATGTCTACCAAAAAACTCCGTTGTTTACTCATGCATGGTGTTGAATGTTGTGGGAGCTACACTCAACCAGGCAAATGGAGAATATTCCACCATGTGTACTGTTAACATACAGGTTTCCCCCGCTATCCAAAGGTAGAGCGTTCCTATGAAATGGTTCGTAAGCCAGAATGTCATAAAGTGAAGCAGCAATTACCATTTATTTATATGGGAAAAATTTATGAGCATTTGCAGACCCAAAAAATACCTACCAAATCATGCCAACTAACAGATAAAACCTAAAATAATAGTAATATATAGTAAAAGCAGGAATGATCTGATAAATACACAACCTATAAAAAGTAGGAATACTGTTTTCTGCAAACATTGCAGCACTGTCCACCACAGCGAAAATCTCACGCAAGCGCTCTCGGCAGCACTCGCAGCAAAAACACTCGGTGCAAGCGCTCTCGGCAGCACTCGCAGCAAAAACACTCGGTGCGAGCGCTCTCGGCAGCACTTGCAGCAAAAACACTCGGTGCGAGCGCTCACGGCAGCACTCGCAGCAAAAACACTCGGTGCGAGCGCTCTCGGCAGCACTCGCAGCAAAAACACTCGGTGCGAGCGCTCACGGCAGCACTCGCAGCAAAAACACTCGGTGCGAGCGCTCTCGGCAGCACTCGCAGCGAAAACACTCGGTGCGAGCGCTCTCGGCAGCACTCGCAGCGAAAACACTCGGTGCGAGCGCTCTCGGCAGCACTCGCAGCGAAAACACTCGGTGCGAGCGCTCACGGCCGCACTCGCAGCAAAAACACTCGGTGCGAGCGCTCTCGGCCGCACTCGCAGCAAAAACACTCGGTGCAAGCGCTCTCGGCCGCACTCGCAGCAAAAACACTCGGTGCAAGCGCTCTCGGCCGCACTCGCAGCAAAAACACTCGGTGCAAGCGCTCTCGGCCGCACTCGCAGCAAAAACACTCGGTGCAAGCGCTCACGGCAGAAAAAGTCTTTCCAGTAACCTTTAAGCTATGAAGCTGCCAAATCATACCAAATGACACATAAAAATACCCAGCCTATATAAATTAGAAATAATGTATGTACAGTGTAGTTTCACTTACTGGAATCGGGAAGACAGCGAGCACACTGATGATGGTGTTAGACTGAATCATCGGAGGTTGAGATGGTGGGAGACTGGGGTGTAATTTCATCGTCGTCTGCTTCCATCAGGGCAGGCAGGTCACCTTCTATGTCTGCCTGCCTCGATGTCTAAGATTGAGGTTCGTCATCTGCTGTGGCTGATGTGGAGGCTATGCTTAACTGCTTAGCCTCGCGCATTTTTTATCATAGTTCCTTGTAAGCCCTCAAGCCATCCTGCAAATATGGCCTACGTACCCTTTCAAAATTAAAGTCATACTTTTCTGCAATCATTGCAGTGTTGTCAATCGCAGCGAAAATCTCACGCGATTGCTTCACGTTCAGTTCCTGGACGACTTCACTTTCGCAGTTGGCTACTGCGTTCGGTTTCATTTTTTATCCTTTCCTCATCAGCTCTTCATCTGTCAGTTCTTGGTCATGGGATGCCAAAGCCTCTACAACATCATCATTTTCAACTTCCACAAAACTACCCTCCTTAGCCAAACTCACTATGTCCTTACTTCATTCACCACGATCAAAATGCTTAATTATGTCTAGTTTTACATTAAGTGTAACATCCTTGCGTGCTCTTTTAGGCTTTTCTGATACTGTACCTTAGAACTCATCTTGCTAATAGATGCACAAAATAAATCGACATAAAGTACAGATGCTCACAGGCACGTGTGTAAGCAATGCCGGCTAGCATGCAGTTCTGGGGGAGGAGCTTGGCTGCTCGGGGCATGCGCTGCCCTTTTTCGTAACAGCGAAAACACCTTCTGTTAGTGAAAACAGGTAACTAATGTAGGTCTTCCGTAACAGTGATGTGTCGTAAAGCGAATGTGTGGAAAACGGGGAACACCTGTACTGAGTATCATTAAAGACTTGAAGCATCAGGAAGCAAGACATTTTGTGCAGGCCACCTAAGATCTGAACCTGTCTTTCTGTTCAGTTGAGCTTCAGGTCAATAATGACTACTACTCCCTCCCCCCCAAGATAGTGATGAGTATAACCTGTACTCATAGTAATACCATGAATGTCAGGGGCATTGGTTGTACTCCACTACAGTGGGGGTTCTCAGGACCACTGTTTTCTTTGTGTAATGACTTTGGTGCATGATTTCTAAATTTGCCTATGACAGAAAACTCAGGGGTAGTGAACTGGAAATAAGACTAATTGATGGTAATTGATTTCAAAGATATTTAAAAAGGCCATTGGAATGGGTAGATCCATGGCAGACAAAATTGAATATTAAATACTGCATTTAATTTTGGTTAGAAAGAATCAAGCAATATAGAAGACACAAGACTTTACAGGTGCTGGCAATCTCGGGAAATCTTGAGTAACACACAAAATGCTGGAGGAACTCAGCAGGTCAGACAGCATCTTTGACAATACCTTTTGGATCCTGATGAGTCTTGACCCAAAGCATCCATTGTTTACTTCCCTCCGTAGAGGCTGCCTGAACTGCTGAGTTCCTCCAACAAGAAGCAATTCAAAACTGCTGGGCACAATTTTCAAAATAGTACAAAAAAATCCAGTAGAATAGGTGCATTATTTATTGGAATTAGCAGAGTTGGTGATGAAAGTGATTGATTCAAAATAACATGGCATCTTGGACTTGATATAGCCATACAAGAGCAAGGAAGTCTTGATGCAACTTTATAAAGACAGGCAGCGACACCTCTGCCACGATTATCCTCAACACTGGTACTGAATGAAGCTGTGTCCTCTGCTCCCCACTCGACTCCCTGTGCAGTCATGACTGCCAATGCCGTATTCTGGTCTAACTCCATTTATAGGTTTGTAGATGGTACAACTACAATGGACCGTATGTCAAATAGCAATGAATTGGCGTACAGGAAGATGTAAGAGCTTAGTGGCATGTTATTATGATAATAACAAGATTTCCCTCAATGTTAGCAAAACATAAGAGCTGCTCATTGACTTCAGAAAGTGGGTGGTGGTGCACATGCTCTTGTTCACATTAATGGTGCTGAGGTTGAGAGAGTTCAAGTTTGCAGGAGTGAATATCGTCAATAGTTGGTCCTCATCCAACCTTGTAGACGCCACAGCCAAGAAATTTCATCAGCTCCTCTACTTCCTTAGGAGACTAAAGGAAATTTTGAGTATGTCCTTTTACCTTGAATTTGTAATCAATACACCATAGAAAACATGCTGTGTGGATATATCATAGCTTAGTATGGCAACTGCTCTTCCCAAGAGCACAAAGAACTTCAGAGAGTTGTGAACACAGCTCAGTACATCATAGAAAGCAGCCTCCCCTCCAAGGACTCTGTCTACACTTGTTGCTGCCTCAGTAAAGCAGAGAGCATAATCAAAAACTCCAGCCACCTTGGGCATCTTTCTTGCAGACACAGATTCTGCAGATGCTGGAAGTTTGGGGAAATCTTGGGCCACACACAATTCTAAAGGAACTCAGCAGGTCAGGCAGCATCTATGGAGGGGAATAAACAGTTGACGCTTTGGGCTAAGACTCTTTCAGGTCCTGGTGAAGGGTCTTGGCCCAAAACATTGACTGCTTATTTTCCTCCAAAGATGCTGCCTGACCTGCTGAGTTCCTCCAGCAGGAAGCAATATAAGCTGGTAGGCACATTTCTCAAAGAGAATTGAGGTTCTTCCCCCTCCTATATGGTAGAAGATGCAAAAGCCTAAAGCATGTAACACCAAGCTTAAGTACAATTTCCATTCCACTGTTTTAAGACTACTGAATAGTTCTCTGGGATGTTAAGATGGACTCTTGACTTCAACCTATCTTGATTATGACCTTGTATCTTAGTGTCTGCCGGCACAGTGCTTTTTCTAACTATAACACTGCATTCTGCATTCTGTTATTTGTCCTTCTGCGACTTCACTACATTGTCATAAATTTATTCTGAATGAATAGTATACAAGACAAGGGTTTCACTGTCCTTGATACATGCAAAATAATAAACCAATTTATTGCAATCGGAAGGGATCTGGGTAAGTATCCAAAAGAGAGAATTGGTTCCACTGTGTAGGAAAGGGTGGATTATGGTTCCAGCTCTTGCTCTTAAAGCCAGCACAGATTTGACAGCCTGAATAGCCTGTTTTCATGCTTTAACCATTGACTTTTATTGTTTCTTGCATGGTATCATTAAATTTTCCATAAACAAGCAGCCCTATCTCACCACTTCACAACATTCTGCCATCACACAGTTAATATTAGTCTGCACAGCATCTTGTACTTCATGGATAGAAATTTGGTGCCACTAAGTTTTAGAATTAGTGTACCAGACTAAAGCCAATGTATTTGGTCCCTGCCCACCCTCTTTCTATGTGATGTCTGAGGCTAACCCATTATGATTCAAAATTATATTGACACTACCTGCCCCAGTTTCATGCTTTTGCTTCACTCTGCCTGTACCTCATCTCCTGTTGAAAACCATATTCATATTACCTGTAGGTCTAATGCACCTCCTGATAACATTGCTCTTTCTGCTTACTGTAAATGTGGAACATCACAAAATGTCCATGACCTAACTCTCACAGATTTTATTCACCACATGTGGTTTTTTGATGGACATTAGTTCCATTATTTTTCAGCTCTGTAACCCTACAAGATGGTTGTGCACCACCATTACTATTCTATTAACAGTAACCATTTTAATTGTTACACTGTAGGTGGCCATGCCTTCAGTTCACAACAATCCAGATTCTTGAATTTTATCTGATTTCTTTTTGAGAAGACCAATTCTTGAATATCTCTCCTGTTAATTTCTTAATAGCTCAGTTGGGTGATTCCTCTCAAATAGCTATGTCAATTATTTATCCTAACTTGTACTCACATTTATTATTTAATCAAATTTTTATAGAAGAAAATATTTGAGGTGGAAACTGCAGGCAAACATGCCCATTCTGTCTTCCTTTTTGAATTCTTGACTGATATCCAAAGCTTTGATATTTTTCCAATTTAAATCAATGCGTAAGTTGATAAGTCATGTTTTCATTTTTGATTTATTTAAATAGCTTCATACAGATTTGATTTTCTGATAACTTTAGGTATTTGGAACTTTAATACAAGTGTCATGTCTACTCCAACCCTGTATATTTCATTTTTATCAAAGGTATACAAGTTTTGGTCGAGCCCTTGCAGTACTGTTCAAAGTCACTTAAGTTTCTTCATATTGCAATTTTTTTTTGGAAAAACTAGAGCGAAGATTCAAAATAAGCTTTTGCTTTTATATTTTTTTAGGGAATGATTTTGTTTTTAGTGCTACCAGTGCATAATTTTGCAAGCTTTCTAAATATCAATAGAAATTCTCTATAACAAGCTTTCATTGTTTGAGTAACTTTAAAATTATGACTATGATGCAAAGAGGCAATGTTGGTTGCAATTATTTAATAACTTAAGATCAGATTAGCCATCCTCTTCATCCCTGTACTTACACAGGCCTAAAATCAAATGTGAGTAGAGAGCAAACAAGAATTCTTATACACGTTCAGCAGGCATGTAAATACAGCCATCCTAAAGAAGCTCCAAAGATTACACTGTAAATATAAAGCTTTTATTATTAATTTGGGTTGATGCAACTTGTTAAGTTAGGGAAAGTAAATTAACATAACATTAAGAGCAAACACGAGGAAGTCTGCAGATGCTGGAAATTCAAACAACAACACACACAAAATGCTGGTGGAACACAGCAGGCCAGGCAGCATCTATAGGGAGAAGCGCTGTCGACGTTTCGGGCCGAGACCGAAACGTCAACAGCGCTTCTCCCTATAGATGCTGCCTGGCCTGCTGTGTTCCACCAGCATTTTGTGTGTGTTGTTGTTAACATTAAAATGTATTTTAAAATGATGATGTTCTCCTTCTCAAACCCATCACCCTTACTGGGTCATAGACCATCAATAGGTTCCTCTGTCCTGGCCCAGTCTTTCAAGTTGTCCCCAGGTGTATCTTTCCTTTCCCAGGGATGAGATCTTTGAGATTTCTGTTGGTATTTCTGTAGCACTGAGTTTTTATGGGATGGGGTTGTTCGACTCTCCTCCTTTTGCAACCTGGCTTGGGAACATCCCACGGTGGAGTTATTTCAAGATGCGCTTTCTCATATTTGCATTCTGAGTTTGATGTTTCATTAGAATGAATGTGCAAGATAGCATATTATACTTAAGTAGTGTTAAAATGAGATTAAAGTCTGTTGGTTTACTTCTGAATCATTAAAAAATGTCACCGTTGGGATTTCCTGATTTAGGTTACAAGAATTCATGATGGAAAGTATATAGCTTGACACTTGCGTATCAAAGATAGAAGCATGAACAATGATGAGATTATTGCGAGAAATGTACTTAATAATTGTGTTTGGAGAATAATTTAAAATAATACATGTCTAGATTCTGAATACAGGCAGTCTCCGGGTTACGAACGAGTTCTGTTCCTGAGTCCGTCGGATTTGTACCTAAGTCGGAACAAGTACATCTGGTATTATTAAGCGTCAGTTAGTCAAATGTTTGTCGTAGTATATGTTTTACCTTTCTATGCATATAAAACACTTAAGAAACATATGTATTCCAATAATTAAACCACTGCATTGCTTAGTAATAATTGTAGCTTTCATCAGGGCAGAGCTTTTCACATGCTCCATTATTCTCACTTTATCCTTTATCCTTTAAAATTGTTCTGATCGTTGACCGACTGTAGCCAAATGATTTTCCAATGACTGATGGCGTTTCACCTCTTTCCAAACGCTTTATTATTTCCACCTTATTTTCAATCGTGATCGCTTCCCGTCAACAGAACAGAAACACTGCGGGCGGCGGGTCCTGACCTCCACCGGCTCCCGAGGTTGCTGGGTCCTAAGGACAAGCACGCTGAATTCCCCAGGTCCTAAAGTCCACTGCACTGAGACAGGTTAAATGGGACAAGTGGAGGCTGTGCTGGGTTTGGGTATTTGATGATCCTCAATATTCTGTGTGGGAATTTAAACTGGATGTGGCATTTTTTTTTTACGAGGTCGAGTTGCGAGCTCGACATCAACCCGGCAGGAGCGGTCTGTCACTGGATCGAACTCGGGAACCTCTGTTCTCAAGCCCGGCGCTGATCTTACTGCACCACCAGCTGACCAAAAAAGGGAGGGAGGGGATCAGGGTGAATCTTGCTAAGAAAAATTTAAGCCAAATACAAAGTTACACACTCAACACAGTGTCAATGGGAACGACTTAAAATGGCAGACGGCATTCTCCTTCCTCGGTTCGTAGGTACGAGTTGTTCGTAAGTCGAACGTTCGTAACTCGGGGACTACTTGTACTCATTTATCAAATTGGTTTGGTAAAGCAATGTTTATTTTTAAAAAAATACTATACAAGACTTGCAATAAATCGTATTAAAATGTTTAATACCATTGACAGTTTAGCAAGTAAAATAATAGTACTTTGAAATAAAACCAGAAAAAGCTGAGAAACTTCACAGGTCAAACATTATCTGTGGATAGAGAAACAGTTTTTGTCTCAAGTCTATAACCTTAATGATCATCTGCAACGAAGATGCAAAACTAGTGGATATGTTGTTGCCAAGATGGTATCGCAATGTGTATGTATTTGCATTCAAGAGCTGATAGCTGTTTGGTATAGAAGTGTATGAGACACATAAATCTAACTTACAAAATTTGGCAAAAACAGTACAGACCAGAAGAAATGGCAATGGTGTGGTTGTACAGTAATTTGGATGGAATTTGTGTTCAATATTTTAGTTTGAATTGTCTGGTATAATTACTACTTAGGATTCTTAAATTTAGAGATTTTGGATTTGAGATTTAGAGACCAAGCCCAATGAGCCTGTTTCAATCAATTACAACCATGTGATCAATTAACCTAACTGTATTCCCCCCCTCCCCCCAGGTGGGAGCACCCAGAGGAAACTCACATAGTCAGGGGGAGAACATACAGACTCCTTACAAATAGTGGCAGAATTGAACCCAGGTAGCTGGCGCTATAATAACATTTCACTATCTGCTACACTACCATGACACCTACATTGTCAGTGGAATCATTAAATTGTGGAATGTGGAAAGGCTAATATTTGTAGCATTTAGTGCACATGCCTTAATGTTCATCAAACCCAAGACTAAGATTTTATACATTGTTGAAAATTCTTAAGAGTGCTTTATTTTGCAGATTTTTCTGTCCTCCTCCATGTGTATATCTAATGGGAAGTGGATGGAAAAAAAAGAAAGATCAAATGGAACGAGATGGATGCAATGAGCAGGAATCACAGCCATGTGCATTTATTGGAATTGGAAATAGTGACCAGGAAATGCAGCAACTTAATTTGGAAGGAAAGGTAAGAATGTATGCCGTTTGGTGACAAAATGGCAAAAATAATTGCTTTTCAGGTGTTGATGGACTTGTGTAGTTTTGCATGTTTGAAATCCTTATCTAAATTTTTTTTTAAAAAAGTAGTTAGAATTGTACTTCAAGTAACACTTGAAGTTCAAAATTGTGCATTAAAAGATTCTTGGGTAAAATTTGAGACAAGACATTCAGCACAAGGTGAGATGGAATAAGGATTTTTGACTTCCAGCCTGTAATTTTAATTTCATTTTAAAAAAAAAACTAGACAGACAATGGTTTAAATGCAAGTTAGAAACTTTCTTAAAGTGCTACAATTATTTGGGTGAATTAAATTACTTTGAGATCTTTAAGGGTCTGTTGAACAACACAAAGGCAAGAGAATGAGAATTTGGCAAGGAATTGATGATAACATAGGGTCCAACATTTTGTAACTTGTAACTTTCCAGAATATTTCACATTAGTTGCTTAATTCCATGGGGGGGAGAAGGGGAAAAAGTAATATAATCCAGTCTTTGGATATCAAATAATATCCAATCTTTGCTTACATTTTTGAAACTAGCTTGTATGTTTTGCATTTTAATCTTTAGGCTGATTACAAAAATTTTTTGCTATATTGCCAATGTAACTTAAGTAATGTTTATAGAGCTGTCGAGTCCAAATTCACTTTCTAGCTCTTGCTCCACAGCTTTAAGTTACAGCACATAAAATGCACATCCAAACATTCTTCAAGTGCGATACATATTTCTGGCTCTAGCACCTCCACTGTCTGTGATCTCTTGAATGCTGCCATGCTTTGGGTGAAAGATTTTCCTACATCTTTTTAAGAGAAACTACAGCAAAGCATTTCATCCATTTTTTTACCATAATTAGACAACATTGCAAAGAAATGAGCAAATCGATGGCAGATGAGTTTAATCCGTACAGTTGTGAAGTGATATATTTTGGTTAAAAAATAAGAAGTACCAGTGAAGTAGATACAAGTGATAACAGGGGATGTGTATATTATTTGTTGAAACTGTTAGGGTGGGTTGTGAAAATGATGGTTATGAGGCATAAAAATAGACCCTTTGGCCCACTGCACCTATATTGACCATTATGCCGATCTATATTAATCCCACCTGCCTTCATTAATTCCACATCCTTCTGCGCCTTGCTCATTCAAGTTTCTTTCCAAAAGCCTCTTAAATATTTTCACAGTTCCTGCCTATTCCAGATACTGATTACTTTGTCGAAAATTTTACCTTTTGTGTCCCCTTTAAACCTTCCCATTTCCCTTTCACCTTAAAACTGCGTCCTCCAGTTTTAGCGACCCCATCTGTGGAGAAAACACTCTGGTTACCTATTCCATCAAATTTCTGATAACTTTATATATCTCTATCATGTCACCTCTTGGCATCCTTTGTTCCAGGGAGACAACATCCTTTTGAATCTTTTCTGCACCTTATGTAGCTTAATCACACCCTTTCCATAGTGAGGTGACCGGAAATGCACAAAATAGTTCAAGTGTGGACTAACCAGTATTTTATACAACCTTGAAGTAATACCCTAACTCTTATTCTCAATGCCTTGACCAGTCAAGACAGCATAACATATGCCATCCTCACCAATCGGTATGTGTTTCCTCTTTTTGGGAACTATGTACTTGTACTCCAAGTCAACACCACCCCCCCACCCTCTGGGCTTCCTTCAATTTACTATGTATGATCTGCCCTGATTTAATTACCCAAAATACATCAATTTACTTAAATTCCATCTCAAAATTATTTATGGATCTCAATCTAAACCATATATTAGACATTGTTGCCTTGGATGCAGGAGTTTTGTGCTTCTGAATGTTTCTGATGTTCAGAGAAATTGTAATTTGTGACATTACCTTGTACCATACATCTGTAGAGGGGCTCAAGAGATTAATTGATGAACAACCTGATAATATCAAAAAGTGGTTTCCAGTGGCCACCCATATTAATTACTTGATGTAGTTTGGGAGACTGCTTCACAGGGCATCTATGCTCAGATAGTCAGATCAAGTGGAATCTCCCAGTGGCCACCGTTTTTAATTCCTCATCCCATTCCCATTCTGATATATCCATCCATGGCCTCCTCTGCTGTCGGGATGAGGCCACACTTAGGTGGGAGGGACAACGCTTTCTATTCCATTTGGGTAACCTCCAACCTGATGGCATGAACATTGATTTCTCAAACTTCCAGTAATGCCCCTCAACCACCCCCCTTCACCATTTCCCATTCCCTTTTTCCACTCTTACCTTATCTCCTTGCCTGCCCATCGCCTCTCTCTAGAGCTCGTCTCCCCTTTTTCTTTCTTCCATGGCTTTCTGTCTCTCACCAATCAACTTCCTAGCTCTTTACTTCATCCCTTTCCCTTCAGGTTTCACCTGTCATCTGGTGTTTCTCTCTCCCCTACACCCACCTTTTAAATCTACTCCTCAACTTTCTTCTCAGTCCTGCCAAAGGGTTTTGGCCCGAAACACCGAATGTTCTTTTTTTGCATAGATGCTGCCTGACCTACTGAGTTCCTCCAGTGTGTTGCTTGGGATTTTCAGCATCTGAAGATTTCCTCGTTTGTGATTTGATTACCACTATTTGTATCAGTGAGCTTAGTGATGTATAATCATGGAAGTAGATAGATAGATACTTTATTCATCCCCATGGGGAAATTCAACATTTTTTTTCCCCATGGGGATGAATAAAGTATCTATCTATCTAGTTACCAAGTCCATTCTGAACACAGACTTGCGGCCCCCGTCCAGAAAAGATGAGTATCGGAATCCCCTGTTTTATATGTCTTAGTACTAAATTGTAAAAAATCTGTTTGCCCAGCAAGTGCTTCAAATCATTAGGAATGAATGAAATGCTGACTGCTTTTATGTTTCATTATCTTTGAAAATGTATTATACTTAGCAAAAATCTACAAAAAGGCTTTTAAAAATACTTGTAAAAATACTTCCAGTTTGAAAATTAATTAGTGAGACTTGCATGGTGCCTTGGTTTTCAAGGGATGTTGAGGACCTGGTTAAGAAGTAGGTGCATAGTAGCTACAGACAGGGAGGAATTAATGAGGCACTTGGGGAGAATAAGAAATACAACCGAACACTAAATAGGGAAATCAGGAGGGCTAAACAAAGGTATGAAATTGCTCTGACAGACAGAAGGAGAATCCCAATTGCTTCCACAGATATAATAAGAGCAAAAGGATTGCAAAGGACAAAATTGGTCCACTTGAAGATCACCATGATTGACTGAGTGGAGCTGAAAGAGATTGGGGGATGGGGGAGATCTTAAATAGATACAGAACTGAGGCAAAACAGCATTATTGTGTTGGACAGTGTTGGAGTGGATATTTGAGACTTCAGTGAGGAGAGGCTTGAGTGAGAGAAGGCAAAAAAGCTGTAGCTATTTATTTTTGTTTTTGTTTTCCTCCTTTATATTTGTACAGTTAGGACAGGAGGGATGCTAGGCAGGGTAGTTGAATGGTCGTCTTGTGGTCTGTGAGAAGGCAGGGAGATTTCCTGTGTCCCTGATGACTACACCTGTGAGAAGTGCAACTAGCTGCAGCTTCTAACTCCCTGTTAAGGAGTTGGAGCTGGAACTGGATGAACTCTGGATTATTTGGGAGGATGAAGGAGTGATAGAACATATAGAGAGGTAGCTACACCCAAAGTGCAGGACACAGGTAATTAATTAGCTGACTTTGCAGAAGGGGAAAGGGGTTAAATAGCCAGTACAGAGTACCATACCCCTGTGGCTGCCCTCCTCAACAACAGGTATACCACTTTGTATACTGTTAGGGGGGTGGGGGGAATGACCTAGCAGAGGAAAGTCACAGTGGTCAGGTCTCCGGCTCTGTGACTCAGAAGGGAAAGGGGAGAAGAGGCAAGCTGTAGTGATAGGGATTTGTTAGGAGAATAAAAATGAGTTTCTATGGATGAGAATGAGATTCTGGAACGGTATGTTGCCTCCCGGGTGCCACGGCCCAGGATGTCTCCGATCGCGTCTTCAGCATTCTGAAATGGGAGGGTGAACAGCTAGAGTCGTGATCTATGTAGGTACAAATCAGATAGGTAAGAAGGGTGTCGAGGTTCTGTAAAGTGAGTTCAGGGAGTTGTGTGCCAAGTTAAATGGCAGGACCCTCCAGAGTTTTGATCTCGGGGTTGCTACCCATGACATATGTTAGTGAGGCCAGAAATGAGAAGATCATACAGCTTAACACATGGCTAAGGAGTTGGTGTAGGAGGGAAAGCATCA
This sequence comes from Hemitrygon akajei, assembly GCF_048418815.1. Lineage (NCBI taxonomy): Eukaryota > Metazoa > Chordata > Chondrichthyes > Myliobatiformes > Dasyatidae > Hemitrygon > Hemitrygon akajei. Next base: position 74,389,471 of record NC_133136.1, on the reverse strand, counting down.
GAATTTTAGGATCATCGGGCTTGCTTCCAAGGAAAGTGGGACCTGTACAGAAGAGATGGTTTGCACCTGAACTGGGGAGGGATTAATATCCTAGCGGAAAGGTTTGCTTGTGCTGCATGGGGCTAGAGAGGGAGGACGGTGTTTAAACCGGAGTGGCAGGTGAATGGGAACCAGAGTGCCAGAGTGATTGTAGAGAGAGAGGTTAAGACATCAGATAAAGTGAAGACTGAAAAGGTTGAGCATGGTGCGACCAGTGTCCTGAGCAGCATACTGTACATCTCAATGCAAGAGGTGTTGTAGGAAATGCAGGCGAGCTCAGGGCATGGATCAACACATGGAATTATGATATTGTAGCCATTAGTGAGACTTGGTTGCAGGAGGGGCAGGACTGGCAGCTCTATATTCTGGGGCTTGTGTTACTAGTCAAGGAAAATGTCATAGCACTGTTCAGGCAGGACAGATTGGAGAACTCATCTAGAGAAGCTTTATGGGAGGACCACGTTAATGAAGCTATGTTACAGACCATCCAGCAGTCCTAGGGATTTAGAAGAACAAATTTGTAAAGAGATCGCAGACTGCTGCAAGAAACACGGTTGTTAAAGTAGGTTATTTAACTTCCCACATATTGACTGGGACTCCCATACTGTAAAAGGACTAGATGGGACAGAGTTTGTCAAATGTGTTCAGGAAACTTTTCTTAATCAGTACATCAAAGTCCTAATAAGAGAGTGCATGATACTTGATCTGCTATTAGGGAATGAGACAGAAGTTTGTGTAGCAGAACACTTCCTAGTGATCATAATGCCATTAGTTTCAAAGTAAATATGGAAAAAGATAGGTCTGGTCCCCATGTTGAGTTTCTAAATTGGAGATAGGGCAATTTTGATGGTATCAGAAAAGATCTGTTAAGTGTGGATTGGGCAGGCTGTTTTCTGGCATCGGTGTACTTGGAAAGTGGGAGGTCTTCAAGAATGAAATTCTGAGAGTACAAAGCATATATGTGCCTGTCAGAATAAAAAGTAAAGATACAGGTTTGGGGAACCTTGGTTTTCTAGAGATACTGAGGCCCTGGTTACAAAAATAAAGGTGTATGGACAGCATAGGCAGGTAGGAACAAGTTAGATACTTGAGTGTAAAAAATACATGAGAACACTTAAGAAATAAATCAAAAGGAAGACATGAGGTTGCCTCTAGCAGACAAGGTGAAGGAACATCCTAAGGGATTCTACAGGTATGTTAAGAGCAAAAAGATTGCAAGGGACAAAACTCTTCCTCTGGAAGATCAGAATGGTAATATATGCGTGAAGCCAAAAGAGATGGGAGAGACCTTAAATGGATTTTTTACCTCTGCATTTACTCAAGAGATGGACACAGAGTTGAAAGAAGTGAGACAAAGCAGCAATGAGGGCATGGACCCCATACAGATTAGAGGAGAAGCTATTTGCTGTCTTGAGGCAAATGAGGTTGGATAAATCTCCAGGGCTTGATGAGGTGTTCCCTTGAACCTGGTAATTACAGGGGCCCTAGCTGAGGTATTTCAATCATCCTAAGCAACGGGTGAAGGATTGGAGGATGGCTAATGTGTTCTATTGTTTATGAAAGTCTGTTTTTAAAAAAAAACACAAAAATTATAGATGAGTGAGACTGACATCAGTTGTGGGAAAGCTATTGGAAGATATTCTATGAAACTGGATATGAGTATTTGAATAGACATGGACCGATGAGGGATAGATGGCACAACTTTGTGTGAGGTAGGTTGTGCTTTATTAGGTATACCTGTCCACCTCGTTAATGCAAATATCTAATCAGGTAATCATAGAGCAGCCATGCAATGCATAAAAGCATGCAAACATGGTCAAGAAATGCAGTTGTCCAGACCAAACATCAGAATGTGGCGGAAATGTGATCTAAATGACTTTGATTATGGGATGATTATTGGTGCCAGACAGGGTGGCTTGAGTATCTTAAACTGTTGATTTCCTGGGGTTTCATGCAAAGTCTGCAGAGAATGGTGTGGAAGTCAAAAAGACATCCAGTTAGTAGAAGTTCTCTTGGGTGAAAATGCCTTGTTAATGAGAGTGGTCAGAGGAGAACAGTTGGACTGGTTCAAACTGACTGGAACATTAAACCACACATTACAACAGAAAAGCATCTTTGAAAACAGCACATTGAACCTTGAAGTGGATCGGTTACAGCAGCAGAGGACCACAAACATATATTCAGTGGTCACTTTATTCGTTACAGGAGGTACTTAATAAAGTGGCCACTGAGCTTTTAAACATTTGGATCGGTAGGGCTTGATTAGGGATAGTCATCATGATTTTGTGCATGGTTTAATGTATCTAACCAAGCTTATAGAGTTTTTCAAAAAAGTTGTCAAGAAAGTTGATGAAATAAAGGCAGCGGATGTTGTCTACATGAACTTTTGCATGGCCTTTGACAAACTCTCACATGGGAGACTGGTCAAGTAGGTTCAGTCAATTGGCATTCAGGATGAGGGAGTAAATTGGATGTGATATTGGCAATGTGGGAGAAGCTGGAGAGTGGTAGTAGATGGTTGCCTCGTTGACTGGAAGCCTGTGACTAGTGGTGTGTTGCAGGGACTGGGGCTCAGTCTGTTGTTGTTTGTCCTCTATATCAATGATCTGGATGATAATGTGGTTAACTGGATCAGCAAATTTGTGGAAGACACCAAGATTGGGGGTGTATTAGACAGTGAGGAAGGCTATTATGGCTTGCAGAAGGATGTCCATCAGCTGGAAAAATGGCAGATGGAATTTAGTGCAAACAAATGAGATATTGCACTTTGGGTGTACAAACCAGGGTAGGACTTGCACAGGGAATGGTATGGCACTAAGGATCATGGTAGAACAGAGAGATCTGAGAGCATGGATCCATAACTCCTTGAAAATGGTGTCACGGATCAGTCAGATCATAAAGGGAGCTTTTGGCATATTGGCCTTCTTAAATCAGAGTATTGAGTGCAGGAGTTGGGATGTTATGCTGAAGTTGTGTAAGATGTTGGTGAGACTAAATGTGGAGTATTGTGTGCAGTTCTAGTCACGAAAGATGAAACTTGAAAACGTTCTTAATATTTAACTGAAAAGGCTTTAATATTTGTCACTCTTTCAGCTTTTATGCCATTCTATAATTTAGGTACAAAAAAACAAATCTATAATTTGAGAATTTGACAGAGTGGCAATGTTACTGCTGTAATTTTCAGCAGAAATCAGTTACTTTTTTTAAAAAATGTTTTACTTGCAATTGCTGAAATCTGTTAAGTAAATCATAATATTGCATAAGATGAGCAATCTTTGCAAAGTCTATGTATGGGGGAAAAAAGCAGAATTGTTTCTTTACAAATGAAGACTGGAGAAATAGGTGAGCAATTTTGTTTCAATTCATCCATATTACTGAATTGACATTATTACTTACATCCTTCATATACATGAGTAAAAATCTTTACGTTACATTTCTGTCTAATTATGCAATTTATAGTAATTTATAATGGTATGTACAACAGGATTGTCAATATAACACAGAAACACAATTGTATCAGCATGAATTAATCAATCTGATGGCCTGGTGGAAGGAGCTGTCCCCGGAGCCTGTTGGTCCTGGCTTTTATGCTGCAGTACTGCTTCCCGGATGGTAGCAGCTGGAACAGTTTGTGGTTGGGGTGACTCGGTCCCCAATGATCCTTTGGGCCCTTTTTACACACCTATCTTTGTAAATGTCCTGAATAGTAGGAAGTTCACAACTACAGATGTGCTGGGCTGTCCGTACCACTCTCTGCAGAGTCCTGCGATTGAGGGAAGTACAGTTCCTATACCAGGCAGTGATGCAGCCAGTCAGGCTGCTCTCAATTGTGCCTCTGTAGAAAGGTCTTGGGATTTGGGGGCCCTTACCAAACTTCTTCAACTGTCTGAGGTGAAATAGGCGCTATTGTGCATCTTCACCACACAGCCGTTATGTACAGACCATATGAGATCCTCGGTGATGTTTATGCCGAGGAGCTTAAAGCTGTTCACTCTCTCAACCCCAGATCCATTGATGTCAATAGAATTCAACTCCACTCAAAGGCAAACCTAATCTAATTGTCATGAATTTAAAATGTTGTACATAGTGTTGTGGCTGCCACCAATAAATGATTGCTTTAGTTCTATAAATCGGTAACTTACGGCCTTTTTTGGAGATGTGAGATGTAATACTGAAGATTTCATGTTTCCAGATTGAGGATGGTAAGAAGAAAGGATAGATTCAAATTCAGTCTTCTCTAAATCCAGCAGATGAAAACATAGTTTGATTCAGATTCCCACATTAAACAGTTTCTGACTCTGACACACCTTCCTGAATCAGTCATCAGCATTCACTGAGGTTGTTCTCCTGTTTTATTGTCATTGTAGACAACTGTCCATGTGAACTTCGATATTTTCAGTGCAAAAAGTAGCAAAACCAAAATTAGTTTCTGAACAAAAAAGATGTTATGAATTTTTCAGGGAACCTAATTGTGATGGGTTTTGTTTATCAGATTAAGTCTGTTATTAAATGTTTGTAATATTACTGTACTCTGAACATGTGTATGAAATACACAAGAAAAAAGAGTAAAGCTATCTTCTAAAAGTTGCCAGATAAATAAGAATTTGTAATCCTCTTAAATATTTAAATCTGACAAAAATAATACTTTGGGAGGTAAACAAGGAGACATCCCCCAAATTTCACTGGCATGTCATGTTAATGGAAAATTGAAGTGAATCAAAGTTAGAGACTCAGATTTTAAAACTAATAAATTGTTTTTTATGAGCTTGTGTCAGAGAATAAGGAGAAATGGGATAACTAGAATTACTTCCCTGGAAATTGGCGTGAGCCATTTAGACACAAATATCCTTAATTATAAGCAGAAAATTTTGAGCATCTATTTTAATGCATTCTCCACCGACCACCATTTTAACATTAAGTTGAATGTTTCCATGTGATCAGCCTTGACCTCAATTTGTGTTTTCCCCTTTTATTCAGAGTATTTGTACATTTAATCCACTTTCACCAATTACATTGAAAGAACGTTTTCATGATCTCTGGAATATGAGGTAGAGAATTTAAAGTGCTAAATTGCCTTTTCTTGTGTTTGTTTTTGTTTTGAGTCAAATAAATTTGGAAAATTTAAGTTTAGTTGCATGTAGCTTCATCTTGTCTCATTCACAAAGCCTGGTGCCTCTGTTTATATTTGCTTAATTGTGCAGTCTTTTGTCCTTTTGATGTAGGTGAGGGATGCTGCCCTCACCCGCAACTCCTCCATTTTCCGGACGTTTGTGCTTATCCCATCTTCTTATTGCCTTAACAGGTATAGATTTCCTCCTGTCCTCACCTACTACCACATGGCCCTCCACATCCAACACATCATTCTCTACAACTTCTGCCAAGCAAAAGAAACTACACCTTTTCATTCACCGCCTCCATTCGCTGCCTCCCCTCGCCTTCATCCGCCGCCTCCAAACAGTCCTTCCAGATGAGACAACACTTCACCTGTGAATATGTTGGGGTAATCTGTTGTATCCAGTGCTCTTAATGTGGCCTCCTCTACGTTGGTGAGATCTGACATAAGTTGAGGGACCACTTCATCAAGCACCTCTGCTCTATCTGCCAAAAGCAGAATTTCCCATTGGCCAACGATTTTAATTCTTACCGCCATTCCTATCCTGCCATATCAGGCCACAGCCACCTCTTTTGCTACAGTGAGGCCACTCTCTGTGGAGGAGCAACACCTTGTTCTATCTAGGTCACCTCTAACTTGATGGCATGAACATTGATTTCTCTCTATGGTAATTTTTTCTCTCCCCCTTCCTTCATCTTCTATTCCCCACTCTGGCCCCATTTCTCACCTGCCCATCACTTTTCCTAGCCCCCCTCCATCTTCCATTTCTCTGATGGTCCACTCTCCTCTCCTATCAGATTCCTTATTCTCCTTCCTTTGACCTTCCCACCCACCTGGCTTTACCTGTCACCTTCTAGTCTGTCCTTCCCCTCCACCATCTTTTTATTCTGGTGTCTTTTCCCCCTTCCTTTCCAATCCTGAAGAAGGGTCTAGGCCTGAAACATTGACTGTTTTTCTCATTTCCATAGATGCTGTCTAATCTGCTGAGTTCTTTCAGCGTTTTGTGTGTGTGTTACTCTGAATTCTCAGCATCTGCAGAATCTCTTTTGTTTATATTTTGCCCTTTTGTTTTGCAGAATTATTGCACAGCCAAAACATTGTACATATCTGACTCCGACAAAAGAAAGCACTTCATGTTATCAGTAAAAATGTTTTACGGTAATAGTGACGACATTGGCGTCTTTCACAGCAAACGGATCAAAGTAATCTCCAAGCCTTCCAAAAAGAAACAATCCTTGAAAAATGCAGATTGTAAGTATATATTCATTTGGCTGGCCGGCATTAAATGTTATGTGTCACAAATCACACAAGGAAATAGTGTAGTTTATTTGCAAAACATTCTTAGTTGAGTTTAGAAATGTAACAATACTTCATTTAGACCTAGATAATGATTCTTTAGAAATAAAAACAAAAATGCAAAAATTACTCAGTAGGTTTCCAGTTTCTGTTAGAAGAGAAACAAAATTAGTATTTCAGGTTGAAGACCTATTGTCAGATGTTTCTGTCGAAGGGAAAATTCAAATTTCCTATTTCTTATTTCTTTACTATTTCTTTATTTCACATTCATTGGCCTATCCTGCTGAGTGCTTCTAGCATTTCTGGTTTTTAATCTGAGACTTCAAGCATCTGCAGGTTTTTCCATTCTTCTCTGTAGAAATATATTAATAATATATTAATATATTGAAATATAGAAATAGAAATATATATAGCTTCAAGAATGAAGAAATTACTGAGAGGTTTTTTTTAAGTTAATGTTCAATGTTCATTGGGCCTGAAATTTCAAGGGCAAAGGAAGCTGCGTGGTATGTTTTTAAGCTTTTGTTTTAATGTTTGGTAAGTATTTGTAGAATCAGAATCTGACTGAAAACTCTAGGAATTCAGTTACCTGTAATGTGCTTGTTTGCAAAACAGAAACAAAAAAGCATGGAATCCCTAATCTTTGACTGAAGTTCAATCCTAAATGTCCTTGGACGTGGTAGTCAGCTTCCATGAACCACTGCAGTCTGAGTTGAATGGTTTCCACAGTCTTGGCTAAGGGCTAATATGATTTTGATAAAGAAACAATGAAGGATTGCCATTGTAGTTCAAAATTGGATTTTGTATCAAGGAGGGAACTTGCAGGTTGTGTTTCCATTCACCCACTATCCTTCAGAGTATACACTGTTATCCTGGGAGATGATAGCAGGGTTTGCAAAAATGAGTGGATGGGAAGCCTATCACATGTACTGTTTTTCCTTCATGTTGTGAATCTCGAGCCTTATAGGGGTTATATCTATTGAGGCATATAGAAAGTATTCCATCACTTGCCTGTCTTGTTCCTTCTGGGTGGCAGAAAAGATCTGTGAATCCTTTCAGGCTTGTAGCTTAAAACTTATTAACTGACCTACCTGAGGCTGATCTGATGAAGTATCTAGTCAGTGTTCATCTATTATTAATTGAAGATTTTTGTCATGCTAAGAAAAAACTTGAAGGGAGATAAATAAGTTCGTCAGGTTGGAAATATTCCTTGTCTGACATTTAACTGGAGCAAATGTTGAACTTCTAATTAGTCAGATCTGAATGCTGCCTGGGTCATTATCAGTATAGGTGCAGATGTTTGGTTTTCTAACAAACTGATCATGACAACTCCTCCTCCTCCTCCTGCTTAGACAATCCTTTGGGATTGAAGACAACATTGTAGCATGTGAGTCGTCCACAAAAGGGGTAGGAGCTGCCTGATGGGATAGGTGGATTGTTTAAGATGGTGCACTCCTCATGCAAGGCTTCTCCATCTGTCTGATATGTGGGTTCAGAGATTTCTGTATGATCCTGATTGCTGCTTGCTCCAATGGTTGTGAGCTTAACTAACTGAGTAGTCTTTTGGTAAACATTTACTTCTTCACAGATAATTCATACCATAGATGAAAATGGTTAGCCTAGGTCACAGATCTAAAGAATTACAGTGATATTCTTGGCCAAGTTAACAGCTTTAAAAATAATGCAAGTGTCTCATTTAATGCTGTGACTCTTCCAGGTGGCTCTCTTTTCCATGATTTTCAACTTCAGCTTCGTTGATGGTTTTATGCAATGCCAAGGCAGACTAATGCTTAGAATTTATATTAAATCCCTATGCCAGTGCTGAGCTTAACAATTAATTATTGCAGACAATTGATTAAACCTTGTCTCTTCCTCATGTTCACTGCTTGTCCATTGAGGAAATGCATGATACATTCTGAACATAGAATATCGAGGAAATAATGAATATATATTGTTTGACCGTAAGACATAGCAGGATAAGGCCATTCAGCCCATTGTCTGCTCTGCCATTTTGTCATTTCTGATTTATTATCCCTTTCAACTCCATTCTCCTATCTTTCTGTAACCTTTGACTCCATGACTAATCAAGTACCAATCAACCTCCACCTTAAATATATGCGATGACTTGGCTTCCACAGCCAATCATGGCAATGAATTCCATAGACTCACAACCCTTTGGCTAAATAAATTACTCCTCATCTTTGCTGTAAACAGACATCCCTCTATTGAGGCTGTCCCCTCCTTTTTCTGAGACTTGCTCATTATAGGAAACCTCTCCACATCCATTCTATCTAGGCCTTTCAATATTTGATAGCTTTCAATGAGATCCACCCTCATTCTTATAATGGGTTTGGGGCCCAGAGCCATCTAAGACTCCTCGTATGTTAACCCTTTCCTTCCAGGAGTCATTCTCGTGAACCTCTTCTAGACCATCTCCAATGTGAGCAGTCTAACCTATCTATGCCTTGTGTCTCAGCATTGCAATTTTATTCTTATATTCTAGTCCTCTTGAAATAACATTGTATTTGCCTTCCTTACCACTAATTCTACCTTTAGGAAATTCTGCTCAAGGCCTGCCAATCCCCTTTGCATCTCTGATTTTTGAATTTTCTCCCTGGTTAGAAAATAGTCTGTGCATTTATTCCTTCTACCAAAGTTCATAACCATACACTTCCTACACTGCATTCTATCTGTCACTTCTGTCTTAGTCTTTCTGCAGACTCTCTGCTTCCTCAACACTACTTGCTCCTCCATCTAAATTCGTATTGTTCACAAACTTGGCCACAAAGTCATCAATTCCATCATCCAAGTTATTGACATATAGTGTGAGAAGAAGTGGACCCAATACTGACCCCTATGAAACACCACTAGTCACTGGCAGCCAACCAGTAAGTCCCTTCTAATTTTACTATTGGCTTCATGCCATTCAGCCACTGTTTTACCCATTTCCCTTAATACCATGGGCTCTTATCTTGTTAAGCAGCCTCATGTGCAGCACCTTGTCAAAGGCCTTTGGAAAATCCAGTGTCCGCTGACTCTACTTTGTCTATCACATCTGTGTTTTTCCTCAAAGAATTCCAAAGTATTGGTCAGGCAGGATTTCCCCTTAAGGAAACCATGCTGATTTTTGCCTACTTTATCATGCCCCTCCAAGTACCCCGAACCCTCATCCTTAATAATGGACTCCAGCATCTTCCCAACCACTGAAGTCAGGCTAACTGGACTAAAAATTCCTTTCTTCTGTCTCCCTCCCTTCTTAAACAGTGGAGTGACATTTGCAATTTTCTAGTCCTCTAGCACCATTCCAGATTCTAATGATTCTTAAAAGATCATTACTGATGCCTCCATGATCTCTTCAGCTACCTCTTACGGACCCTGGGATGTAAACCAGGTGACTTGTCTACCTTCAGACCTTTTAGCTTCCCAGGCACCTTCAACTTGGTAACAGCAACTGCACTCACTCCCTAACCCTTACCCCCTCTCTAATTTCTGGCATACTGCCACTCTTTCACACAGACAGACTCAAAATACTTAAGTTCGTACTCCATTCCTTTGTCCTCCATTACTGCGTCTCCAGTGTCATTATCCAGTGATCCAATTATGCAATCTTGGCTCTTTTTGATATTATTGGTGAGCTTACCTTGACATTTCATCTTTTTTCCTTGTGGGGTTTTTTTTTTGTTGCCTTCTGTTGGTTTTTAAAAGCTTCCGAATACTCTGATTTTCCACTAATTTTTGAAATATTAACTGCCTTCTCTTCCTTTTATGGTGCCATTGACCTCTTTTGTCATCAATGGTTGCCACATCCTCCCTTTAAAATACTACTTCATCTCTGCGATATATCTATTCTGCACCTTCGGAGGTCCCCACAGAAACTGGAGCATTTGCTAATCTGCCAGCATTCCTGCTAGTGTCCCTATCCACTCAACTTCCATCAGCTCCTCCCTCATGCCTCTGTAATTCCCTTCACTCCATTGTAATACTGATACATCTGATTTTACGTTCTCCCCCTTAAACCGAAGGGTAAATTCCATCATATTATGATCACTGCCTCCTGGTTCTTTTGCCTTAAGTTTCCTAATCAAATCTGGTTCATTGCATAGCACCCAATCCAAACACAAACGAGAAAATCTGCAGATGCTGGGAATCTGAGCAACGCACACAGAATGCTGGAGGAACTCAGCAGGCCAGGCAGCATCTAGGAAAAGAGTACTGTTGACACTTCGGTCTGATGCCCTTCGGCAGGACTGGAGTAAAAAGCTGAGGAGTAGATTTAAAGCGTGGAGGGGAGGGGAGAGAGAAATACCAGGTGATTGGTGAAAGCTGGAGGGGGAAGGATGTAGTAAAGAGCTGGGAAGTAGACTGGTGAAAGAGACAAGGCCATGGACGAAAGAAAAGGGGGGAGGAACACCAGAGGGAGCCGATGGGCAGGCAAGGGAATAAGGTGAGAGTGGGAAAAGGGGATGGGAAATAGTGAAGGAGGGGGAGGTGAGGGACATTACCGGAAGTTTGAAAAATCAATGTTCATGCCATCAGGCTACCCAAGTGGACTATAACCTGTTGTTCCTCTAATCCAAGTGTGGCCTCTAGTTCCTTAACACAGTCTCTAAGAAGCTGCAGCTCAGTGCACCTCATGCAGCAGTTGTTATCAATGAGACTGGCGGTCTCCCAAAGTTCCCACATCTCACACAAGGAACATACTGCTACTCAGATCCCATTCTCAGCACACTAGCTATGTACTAACAAGGGGGCAAAAAAACTTATTAGAAACTTATTTAGAACCTCTTCCTCTGCTGCTTCAAGCCTCTTCTTGCCCAAGCCTGATGAGTGAAAGCCAGCCCCCTATAACATTGGCCCACTCCAGCAATGGCCACTCTACTTGCAGCTCTTTATATTTTTATTGGCTCAAATAAGACTTGAAGTTTTTTAAATGGCTCCTGCCCTACAAGATATCACTCTTTCAGAAACTACTTCAAGCAATGACATGCTTGTGACAAAACTTGTTTTCAAATAGCTCCCACCCTATGAGAAGTCGCTCTGTCTCTCTCTCTGATAGATTTTTCTGAAAGCAAAGTAACTGCGAAAGTAAACTGATGAAAATAAGGGCTGAATGAAGATGAGGAAACTACAAATGGCAACAAAATAATATCTGGTATTGTTTATAGCTGGAACACTGTCTTGTACACAATTTGTTGGTTATTTATTGGCCAAAATCTTTATCTTAAAAGGCTTAGAATCTGCTAGAATGTACACATTATGTAAGAGGTTTAGGACTCCCGTGTTAAAACATTACATCAGAATTATATACTCAGCTGATCATCTTCTTGAGGCATCCACACTGCTGCTGTATTTCCCAGTGAGTATATTCCCTCGGAATCTGACACCAGTCCAGTGGAGTGGACTAGTGGGGAAAAGCAGCTGTGAGGAGAAAGTAGTGGTAATTCTGGGTTGAGTTGTTCTCCGATCTTAGCAATCCATTTGCCATCATTTCGTCATCACACGAGGAGACATCATCAGTGCGCTGTTCATTTATGGTGTGTCCTCCAACTGCGTGATTTTTATATACTTATCAGTCAGTTGATAGGCCGTCATTATGGAAACTCAATTTTGGTTGCCAAGGTCGAAGAACAACTCAACCCAACCAACAGCCACCTGAGCTACACATTTTCTGAGTTGTTTTCAAAGGTAATTCTCTTGATTTAATCTGAATTAGAAGGGTTTTTGTTTACTAATGTTCCAGTTTTGGTTTTGTTACTGTATTTAAATTCTGTTTTAACCCAAATGCCTGGTCCTTACCGAGCAGCTATAAGACAGCTTACTGAAAGAAAATTCTTCTTGAGTTGTATAGGTACAAATGAGTTCAAAGAACCTTGAACTCAGGTGGCTTCCAAGCTCATGAAAGGATAGGTTGTAATAAGACCATGTTTAACATTAAACACGAGGAAATCTGCAGATGCTGGAAATTCAAACAACACGCAAAATGCTGGTGAAGCACAGCAGGCCAGGCAGCATCTATAGGGAGAAGCGCTGTCGACGTTTCAGGCCGAGACCCTTTGTCAGGACCAGAAACGTCAACAGCGCTTCTCCCTATAGATGCTGCCTGGCCTGCTGTGTTCCACCAGCATTTTGTGTGTTTCATAGTTAATATTATATTTGTCCTTGCAAAAGTTGGAATTGCATTAAGGAAACTCAATTTGTATTCTCCTTGTATATACCTCTTAACGCAAATATTGTTTTTCTTTTTTTTAGTATGTATTGCATCAGGAACAAAGGTGGCATTATTTAACAGACTTCGTTCACAGACTGTCAGCACGCGGTATCTACATGTGGAAGGAGGAAATTTCCATGCCAGTTCACAACAGTGGGGTGCATTTTACATCCATCTATGTTAGTATCTGCAGCTATTCTTTGTCCACTTTATTGTGCTTTATTATGAACTTTGTTAAATTTTGGTATAGCCATCTTTATGTAAAATTAAGTCTCCAGTGCAATTTTTTAATATGTTTTAGTGAAGTACTTTGAATGATGAACTGTATGTTACAAATTGATGGACACACTCTTTAATTATGGGTGCTAAACCCTCAACAGTAAAGAACAATTTTGAGTTGACAGCATGATAACGTTAGTTAATCAATGAAAAGCTAATTGTCTCTCCCGACTATGATACATAAAGTGTGCATGCCAAGGTATCTTGAAAATGGGAGGTGTTGTAGTGAGCCCTCAGGAACTGGCAATGTCAATATATTGATACCATCTACATTCAAAAGTGGAAGATTAAAAATATCATCTGAAAATAGTGGGAAGCAGTCCCCTAAGGATGAACAATTTAGAGATTAATATTCAGAAAAAATAATGCACTGGAGGTTTGACTTAGTGAAAAGCAGTCTTCTCTTCAAGTCTGAAACTTATGATTTCAAGTTCCAATCTAGAGACTTGAGCACAGAAATCTTAGATTGACAATCCCGTGCTACAGTATTAGAACTGCTGTTTCCTTGGATGAGCTATCTGACCTGTCAGGTCATTGTAAAGGGGATTGAAAATTATCCATGGCAAATTGACCAATGTTTCTTCAAATTCAACATCACTGAAACAGTGTGATCAGCTGACTGTCATATTGCTCTTAGAAAACTTGCTGTCCATAAATTGGTTGCCACACTTGTATATTATAACAATAAATATATCTTGAAAGTAAGATTTAAATGGAGCATTCAGACATATTATTTAATGTGGAAGACATTTTATTTTAATCATAAAGGGCTGAAAACATCCAATGTCCTGTTAACAAACTAGGATTTTAAGTTAGCTGTACAAGCAGAAGAAGTGATGATTTGGTCATTCAGATTTCCCCTGATTTTCAAATAAGACCATAAGACAGGAGCAGAATTAGGCCATTTTGGCCCATCAAGTCTGCTCCACCATTCCATCATGGCTGATTTATTATCCTTGTCAACCCCATTCTTCTGCATTCTCCCCCTAACTCTGTCGCCCTGATTATTGAAGAACCCATCTACCTCCGCCTTAAGTATACCCAATGACTTGGCCTGCACAGCCACCTGTGGCAATGAATTTAATGGATTCTCTACCCTCTAGCTAAAGAAATTCCTTCTCATCTCTGTTCTATATGGATGTCCCTTTATTTCGAAACTGTGCTCTCTGATCTGGACTCCCCCAGAATAGGAAACATCCTTTCCATGTCCACTCAATCTAGGCCTTTCAGTATTCGATGGGTTTCAATGATATCCCCTCCCTCCACCCTAGTTCTTCTAAATTCCAGCAGGTACAGGCCCAGGACCATCAGGTGCTTCTTATATGTTAATCCCTTTCATTCGTGGAATCGTTCTCGTGAACCTTGTCTGGAGCCTCTTTCATGCCAGCACATCTTTTCTTAGTTAAGGGGCCCAAAAACTGCACACAGTACTCCAAGTGTCATCTAACCAATGCGTTGTAAAGACTCAGCATTATATCCTTCCTATTGTATTCTAGGCCCCTTGAAATGAATGCCAACATTGCATTTGCCACCTTTACCGCTGACTCAACCTGCTAGGTAACCATCAGGGATCCTGCATGAGGACTCTGTAAACCCTTTGCACCTCTTTTTTTTTGTATTTTCTTCCCATTTCGAAAATAGTCCACACCTTTACTCCTTTTACCAAAGTGCATAACCATGCACTTCCCTACACTATATTCCATCTGCCGCTTTGCCTATTCTTCCAATTTGTCTGTCTTTCTACAGACTCTCTGCTTCCTCAACAGTACCTGTTCCTCCACCTGTCTTTGTATCATCTGCAAACTTGGGCACAATTCCTTCATCCAAATCATTGACGTATAGCATGAAAAGAAGTGGTCGTGACACTGACCTCTGTGGAACACCAGTAGTCACTGGCAGCCAACTGAAAAGGCCCCTTTTTACCACTCTTTGTCTCCTGTCAGTTTGCCAATGCTTTATCCATGTTTGTATCTTTCCTGTAATACCATGGACCTTTATCTTGTTAAGCAGCCTCGTGTGTGGCACTTTGTCAAACGCCTTCAGAAAATTCAAATAAACAACATCCACTGACTCTTTGTCCATCTAGCCTGCTATTTCCTCCAAGATTTCTATTTGATGGGTTGGGCAAGATTTCCCCTTAAGGAAGCCATGCTGACTTTGGCCTATTTTACCATGTGCCTCCAAGTACCTGGCAATAGTCCTGAAGGATTTAAAATATCAGATGTAACCCTTTGGTTCAAGATATTTGAATTCTTTTTGGGGAAGTAACAAGGCAAACTGAGTGATTGCATGAAACTCATTTTATGAAAGTAATATTGCATTTGATAAAGGAATGTTTTGCAAAATTTTAGTTTAGATGACAGAATAAGTGAACTTGGTGCATTGGATTATCAAAATTTTCATTTGCTAATTATAGAACATTAGGATTCAGGGACCAATTAGCATAGTTTGAAGATTAGTTTTGGATTGAAATTGAAGAATAAGGAATGAATGGTCATCTTTGAAATTTTACTGGATCACAACAAAATTTACTGGTCGATTTCTGGCCATTTACAGCCCATGTCAATAGCTGGGGGTATTAATGATAAAGATAAGTGGGAGGCAACTATACCCCACTAAAGATACACACACAGGTTAAGGAAGGAAGATGTGTAGGTAAAAAAAAAAGTTCCTGATAATTGAGACTGACATTCCATTTAGCTGTACTGCTGTGGTTCTGGTAAAAGAAAAGATGTAAACAAAGTGAGTACAAGAAGGATTCACAAGTTATTCCTGCAATGAAGGTTTGCCCTGTAAGGAGAGATTGAGCTGGGCCTGCCATTTACATATCATTGGTATATATAATTATCTGGATAGACAGGGTCTGAGTAGGAATAGTCAGCATGGATTTGTGTGTGGAAGGTCATGTATGACAAATCTTAATGAATTTTTTGAAGAGGTTACAAGGAAAATTGACAAGGGTAAAGCAGTGGATGTTGTCTATATGGACTTCATTAAGGCCTTTGACAAGGTTCTGCACAGAAGGTTAGTTAGAAAGGTTCAATCATTAGGTATTAATATTGAAGTAGTAAAATGGATTCAACAGTGGCTAGGTGGGAGATGCCAGAGAGTAGTGGTGGATAACTGTTTGTCAGGTTGGAGGCCGGTGACTAGTGGTGTGCCTCAGGGATCTGTATTGGGTCCAGTGTTGTTTGTCATATATATTAATGATCTGGATGATGGGGTGGTAAATTGGATTAGTAAGTATGCAGATGATACTAAGGTAGGTGGCGTTGTGGATAATGAAGTAGGTTTTTAAAGCTCGCAGAGAGATTTAGGCCAATTAGAAGAGTGGCCAGAAAGATGGCAGATGGAGTTTAATGCTGATAAGTGTGAGGAGCTACACTTTGGTAGGAATAATCCAAATAGGACATACATCGTAAATGGTAGGGCATTGAAGAATACAGTAGAACAGAGTGATCTAGGAATAATGGTGCATAGTTCCCTGAAGGTGGAATCTCATGTGGATAGGGTGGTGAAGAAAGCTTTTGGTATGCTGGCCTTTATAAATCAGAGCATTGAAAATAGGAGCTGGGATGTAATGTTAAAATTGTACAAGGCATTGGTAAGGCCAAATTTGGAGTATTGTGTACAGTTCTGGTCACTGAATTATAGGGAAGATATCAACAAAATAGAGAGAGTACAGAGAAGATTTACTAGAATGTTACCAGGGTTTCAGCATCTAAGTTACAGAGAAAGGTTGAACAAGTTAGCTCTTTATTCTTTGGAGCATTGAAGGTTGAGGGGGGGACTTGATAGAAATATTTAAAATAATGAGAGGGATAGATCGAGTTGACGTGGATAGGCTTTTTCCATTGAGAGTAGGGGAGATTCAAACAAGAGGACATGATTTGAGACTTTGGGGGCAAAAGTTTAACGGTAACAACGAGGGGGAATTTCTTTACTCAGAGAGTGGTAGCTGTGTGGAACGAGCTTCCAGTAGAAGTGGTAGAGGCAGGTTCGGTATTGTCATTTAAAGTAAAATTGGATAGGTATATGGACAGGAAAGTAATGGAGGTTTATGGGCTAAATGCAGGCCAGTGGTGATTTACACTAGGTGTACACTAGGTGAGTGTAAGCATCAGCACAGACTAGAAGGGCCGAGATGGCCTGTTTCCGTGCTGTAATTGTTATATGCTTATATGTTATATGGTTATTTGAGGACAAAAGTCAGCTCATTTGTAAATTATGATGATTGATCTTGTTAGAATTTTAAAGTACTCATTGATTTCCTATCACTGAAACAGGCCATCATTGCCATATTTGGGTGTTCTGCATGTGAGATTTATTACACCCTATCCAGCTGACTTTTTACACTGAAAGTGTGTATTGCTTTGCAAATGTTTGTATTCTTCACAATATTTCAATGAAATCACTGATGTTAACCCTTAGATTCCAGTTCAGTCTCTTATCTCTTTAATATTGGCTTTTGTCCATGAGTGCCTTATAGAGCCTCAACATCACATCCCTGCTCTTATATTCTATACCTCTAGAAATGAATGCCAACATTGCATTTGCCTTCTTCACAACTGACTCAACCTGGATGTTAATCTTTCGGGTATCTTGCACAAGGACTTCCAAGTCCCTTTGCATCTCTGCATTGTGAATTCTCTCTCCATCTAAATAATGGTCTGCCTGTTTATTTCTTCCACCAAAATGCATGACCATGCACTTTTCCACATTGTATTTCATTTATCACTTCTTTGCCCATTCCCCTAAACTATCTAAGACTCTCTGCAGGCTCTCTGTTTCCTCAACACTACCCACTCCTCCACCTATCTTTGTATCATCGGCAAATTTTGCCACAATTTCAGTAATACCATAGTCCAAATCATTGAGATACATCGTAAAAAGCAGTGGTCCCAACAACAACCCCTGTGGAACTCCACTGGTGACCAGCAGCGAGCCAGAATAGGATCCCTTTATTCCCACTCTCTGCCAACCAGCCAATGCTCTACCCATGCTAGTAACTCCCCTGTAATTTCATGGGCTCTTAACTTGTTAAGCAGCCTCATGTGCGGCACCTTGTCAAAGGCCTTCTGAAAGTCCAAGTACATCACATCTACCATCATCTCCTTTGTCTACCCTGCTTGTAATTTCCTCAAAGAATTGCAGTAGGTTTGTCCGGCAGGATTTTCCTTTCAGGAAACCATACTGACTTTAGCTTATCTTGTCATGTGCCTCCAGGTACTCCAAAATCTCATCCCAAACAATCGATTCCAACAACTTTCCAACCACTAATGTCAGGCTAACAGGTCTATAGTTTCCTTTCTGCTGCCTCCCACCCTTCTTAAATAGCAGAGTAACATTTGCAATTTTCCAGTTGTCCGGTACGATGCCAGAATTTATTGATTCTTGAAAGATCATTGTTAATGCCTGTGCAATCTCTCCAGGTACTTCCTTCAGAACCTGAGGGTGCATTCCATCAGGTCCAGGAGAATTATCTACCCTTGGTCCATTAAGCTTCCTGAGCACTTTCTCAGTTGGAATTTTCACTGCACAAGCTTCACTTCCCTGACACTCTTGAATGTTCGGTGTACTGCAGACATCTTCCACTGTGAAGACTGATGCAAAATATGCAGAGATGGCAGAGGAACTGAATGCATCCCTCATTACAATATCTTCAGCGTCATTTTGTATTGGTCCTATATCTACTCTCTACTCTCTTTTACCTTTTATATACTTAAAAAAAGCTTTTAGTATCTTCTTTGATATTAGTTGCCAGCTTCCTCTCATAATTCATCTTTTCCTTCCAAATGACCTTAGTTTCCTTCTGCAAGTTTTAAAAGCTCGCCAATCCTCTATCTTCCCACTAGCTGTGGCTTCCTTGTATGCCCTCCCTTTTGCTTTTACTTTGGCTTTGACTTCACTTGTCAGCCACGGTAGTGTCCTCTTCCCTTTGAAAATTTCTTCTTATTTGGAATATATCTGTCTTGTACTTCCCTCATTTTTCACGGAAACTCCAGCCATTGCTGCTCTGCTGTCGTTCCTGCAAATGTCCCTTTTCAGTCAACTTCGACCAGTTTCCTTCTCATGCCATTGTAATTTCCTTTATTCCACTGAAATACTGACGCATTGGATTTAATTTTTCCCCCCTCAAATTTCAATGTGAACGATCATATTGTGATCACTGTTACCTAAGGTTTCCTCAACCTTAAGCTCTCATATCACCTCTGGATCATTGCACAACACCCGGTCCAGCACAGCCGATCCCCTAGTGAGCTTAACAACAAGCTGTTCTAAAAAGCGATCCCTTAGACATTATACAAATTCTTTCTCTTGAGGTCCAGTATTGACCTGGTTTTCCCAATCCACTTTCATGTTAAAATCCCCAACAATTGTCATGACACGCCCAATCCACTTTCTGAAACGCCTTTTCTATCTCCTGCTATAATTTGTAATCCACATCTTGGCTGCTGTTTGGAAGCCAGTATACAACTGCCATTAGGGTTTTTACCCTTACCATTTCTTAACTCAATCCATAAAGACTTTACACCTTCCAATTCTATGTCATCTCTTTCCAATGATTTAATATTATTTCTTATACACAGAGCCACACCACCCCCTCTGCCTACTAACCTATCTTTCCGACATACCGTATACCCTTGGACATTCAGCTCCCAATGGTAGCCATCCTTTAGTCAAGTTTCAGAGATGGCCACAACGTCACATTTGTGAATCTGTAGCTGAATTTCAAGATCGTTCATTTAATTTCTTATGCTGCATGCATTCAAATACAACACTCTCAGACCAGTATTTCTTGCCTTCTGTTTTAACTGCACCATGCCTCTATTGCTCTGTTACTCATGCCGCTGGCTTTGATTAAGCCTCCTCTCCTGCCTGTTCTTTCTATAATCTCTATTGTATGCTATCTTTGATTTATTTCTGTTTTCTCCTTCCTCAGCCCTATCACTCTGATTCCCAACCCCCTGCCAAATTAGCTTAAACCCTAACAGCTCTATTAAATGTGCCCACTAGGATATTGGACCCCTTTGGGTTCAACCCTAACCCTGTCCTTTTTGTACAGGTCGTACCTCCCCCAGAAGAGGCCCCAATGATCCAAGAATCTGAATCCCTGTCCCCTACACCAATCTCTCAGCCATACATTAATACGCCTTATCATGCTAGTCTTGCACTCGCTAGCACATGGCAGCAATCCTGAGTTTACTACCCTAGAGGTCCTAAAATGTAGTTAACTCTAGGCTTAACTAACTTTAGAACACTTCTAACTGGCCTTCATTGTTGTACTTGCTGAAATAAGTTCTCAGAATTCTACTTTGTTCTGACAGCAGGCCAGGCAGGATCTGTGGAGGTAGAAACAAGGTCAATGTTTCAGTTAGGTATCTGATGCTGCGCAGTTCTAGCCTTTTGTTTTGAATTATAGTACTAACCTACATTAACTTCCAGATAAACATTGACTTGATATTTTAAATTTCCATCCTTGTTAAATTCCTTTATAGTCTTCGTCTTCCGTGTCTTGTTTCTTCCTGCTAACATAACTGTCACTTCTCTGCTATCTCAATTTTCTCCTGATGTTTATCTTCAAACTTAATCATTTCAATATTGCAAGTCATGCTAGGTTCTGGAGTTCCTTTCCTAGTCTTCTCCTCTTTACCTCTTAGTTTAAAAGATTCCTTTTTCTTTGCCCAAGATCCTGGTAGTCTGCTTTAATGCCTCAAGACTCTGTATCATATCTAATATACCTCTCTGGAGTACTACCTTCAGCATTGCATATAACTGCTGTAGAGTCAGAATTAAGGTTTAATATCACTGGCACCTGTTTTGAGATTTGTTGTTTTGCGGAAGCAGGACAATGCAATACATAATAAAAAAACTATTAGTTAAAATAAATTTTTTTAAATTAAGTGGTGTAAAAAGAGCAAAAATTGGAAAAAATAGTGAGATAGTGTTCATGGGTTTATTGTCCATTCAGAAATCTGATGTCAGATGGTTGAAGCTGTTCCTAAAATGTTGATGTCTGTACCACCTAGATGGTAGCAATGAGAAGAAAGCATGTCCTGGGTGATGGGGTGGGGGTTCTTAATGATGACTGCTGCCTTTTTCAGGCATCGCTTTTTAAAGATATCCTTTCTGATGGAGAAATTAATGGCCATGATGGAACTAGCTGAGTTTGCAATTTTCTGCAGCTTTTTCCAGTTGTGCAGTGACCACCCATACCAGATATTGATGCAACTAGTTATAATCTCTCCACAGAACATCTGTAGAAATTTGCAAGAGTCTTTGGTGATATACCAAGTCTCCTCAAACCCCTAAAGAAGTATCACTGCTGTTGTGTCTTTGTAATTGCATCAATATGTTGGGGCCGTCCCTCGGAGATATTGACACCCAGGAATTGAAACAACTCACCTTTTCTGTTGCTGGTCCCTTGATAAGGACTTGTGTGTTTCCTCAACTTCCCCATCCTGAAGTCCACAATCGATTCTTTGGTCTTACTGATGTTGAGTGTAAGGTTGTTGCAACACCACTCAATCAGTGGATCTGTCTCACTCCTGTATACCTCCTCACCACCATTTGACATTCTGCCAATTATAGTTGTGTCATCAGTGAATTTATACATGGTATTTAAATAAAAACAGGCACTTGCTTATTTTACTAGATTGCGAATGTTAATGGCTAGTTGCCATTTATTGCTCATTACTAATTGGCTTAGGGGGCATTGAATATAAAAATATAAAGTTCCTAAAAATTACTCAGCAGATTAGGCAGCTTTAATGGGGAGAGAAGCAGAAAGAGCACTTCAAATCGATGAATCTTTAGGAGAATTTGAGATGATGCACATACAGTGGCATGCAAGAGTTTTGGGCACCCCGGTCAACATTTCTGTTACCGTGAATAGTTAAGTGAGTAGAAGATGAACTGATCTCCAAAAGTCATAAAGTTAAAGATGAAACATTCTTTTCAACATTTTAAGCAAGATTAGTGCATTATTTTTGTTTTGTACAATTTTAGAGTGAAAAAAGGAAAGGAGCACCATGCAAAAGTTTGGGCACCCCAAGAAATTTGAGCTCTCAGATAACTTTTACCAAGGTCTCAGACCTTAATTAGCTTGTTAGGGCTATGGCTTGTTAATAGTCATTGTTAGGAAAGGCCAGGTGATGCAAATTTAATAGCTTTATAAATATCCTGACTCCTCAAACCTTGTCACAACAATCAGTAGCCATGGGCTCCTCTAAGCAGCTGCCCAGCACTCTGAAAATTAAAATAAATGATGCCCACAAAGCAGGAGAAAGCTATAAGAAGATAGCAAAGCGTTTTCAGTTAGCTGTTTCCTCATTTCGTAATGTAATTAAGAAATGGCAGTTAACAGAAATGGTGGAGGTCAAGTTGAGGTCTGGAAGACCAAGGAAACTTTCCAAGAGAACTGCTTGTAGGATTGCTAGAAAGGCAAATCAAAACCCCTGATTGACTGCAAAAGACCTTCAGGAAGATTTAGCAGACTCTAGAGCGGTGGTGCACTGTTCCACTGTGCAGCGACACCTGCATAAATATAACCTTCATGGAAGAGTCATCAGTAGAAAACCTTTCTTGTGTCCTCACCACAAAATTCAGCATCAGAAGTTTGCAAAGAAACATCTAAACAAGCCTGATGCATTTTGGAAACAAGTTCTGTGGACTGATGAAGTTAAAATAGAACTTTTTGGCAATGAGCAAAGGTATGTTTGGAGAAAAAAGGGTGCAGAATTTCATGAAAAGAACACCTTTCCAACTGTTAAGCATGGGGGTGGATCGATCATGCTTTGGTCTTGTGTTGCAGCCAGTGGCACACTGGTAGAGGGAAGAATGAATTCAATTAAATACCAGCAAATTCTGGAAGCAAACATCACACTGCTAAAAAAGCTAAAGATGAAAAGAGGATAGCTTCTACAACAGGATAATGATCTTAAAATCCACAATGGACTACCTCAAGAGGCGCAAGCTGAAGGTTTTGTCATGGGCCTCACAGTCCCCCGACCTAAACATCATCGAAAATCTGTGGCTAGACCTCAAAAAAGCAGTGAATGCAAGACGGCCCAAGAATCTCACAGAACTAGAAGCCTTTTGCAAGGAAGAATGGGTGAAAATCCCCCAAACAAGAATTGAAAGACTCTTAGCTGGCTACAGAAAGCGTTTACAAACTGTGATACTTGCCAAAGGGGGTGTTACTAAGTACTGACCATGCAGGGTGCCCAATCTTTTGCTTCAGGTCCTTTTCTTTTTTCGTTGTTCTGAAACTAAAAGATGGAAATAAAAAAAATAATCTTGCTTAAAATATTAAAGAAATGTGTTATCTTTAACTTTATGCCTTTTGGAAATCAGGTCATCTTTTACTTGCTTAGCTATCCACAGTAACAGAAGTTTTGACCAGGGGTGCCCAAACTTCTGCATGCCACTGTACATACTGTACATCAACAAGAACCAAGAGGTTGGTGTAGCTACACCGTGTGAAAGTGGTTTTTCCTAAAGAAATTTTGCAAAAGCATTTTTTGTTATCAGCTTTTCCTGTTTTCTTTTGCTTATATTGTTATTGCTATGGCAGTCTGGCTCACCATTTTCCTTCTTTCTTCTGAAATTTTAATTGGTTATTTTCAGCCAGATTACAGATTGTAGCCAAATTTCACTTTTGTATTTTTAATTGTTTTTTTGCTGATTCCATTTGTGGTTACCAAGTGCATTTTAGAAACTTAATATCATTCCACAAATACTTGGTACATCTTCTCTCTCTCCCCCCCCCCCCCCCCCCCCCCACCGCACCTGTGTGAAGCTACATTCTCTATTCATCCTTTACTCCTTTATCCCTTATTCTGGCCTGTAATAAAGGAAAAATTTGAAGGATGTTGCTAAGCTATAGTTAGTGTTTATCCTTAACATCTTCGGAGCTAGTTTTTACAGATACTTGCATGTCCAGGGCATTCTACAGTCATTGTTGAGGTCCTTTCAATTTGGCCAAATTCTTTCCCAAAAGTGCTTGGTAGATTATTGGTGTATAGGTTTTCTGTTAATTTGTGCCCATTGTGAATGAGTGAATAGCTTATTCTGACAGCGTAATTTTTGAACCAATCTCTCAATCAATTTTTCAAGATTGCAGTACTGGGAATTCTGACAATCAGAATTGTGTTTAATATTACTGACATACAGTATGTCGTAAAATTTGCTATTTTGTGCCAGCAGTACAGTGCAATACATAAAATACTATAAATTATAATAAAAATATAAATGTGAATAATATTTAGTGTTTATATTTACTAAATAAGTAGTGCAAAAAGAGAGAAAATTAGTGAGGAAGTGTTCATTGTCTGTACAGAAATCTGATGATAGAGGTGAACAAGTTGCTCCTAAAGCATTGATTGTTTGTCTTCAGGCTCTGGTCCCTCCTCTTCGGTACTAATAATAAGAGAGCATGTCCTAGGTGATGGCGATCTGTAATGATAGATGCCACCTTTTTGAAGCATCGCCTTTTGAAGATATCCTTGATGCTGGCGAAGGTAGTGTCTGTGATGGAGCTGGCCGAATTTTGCCATGGAGCTAGCTTTTTCTGATCCTGAGCCGTGGCCCCTGAGTACCAGATGATGATGCAACCAGTTTGAATGCTCTACATGGTACATCTGTAGAAACTTGTTAGTCTTTGGTGACATATCAAATGCCTTTAAACTCCTAATGAAGTATAACTGCTGACATGCCCAGGAAATTGAAACTGCTCACCCTTTCTGCTACTGACTGCTCAATAAGGACTAATGTGTTTCCTCAACTTCCCTCCTTAAAGTCCAGTCAATTCCTTTGTCTTACTGACATTGATTGCAAGCTTGTTGTTGCAATACCACTCAACCAGTCAATCTATCTTACTCCTATAAACCTCCTTGTCACTATCTGAGTTTCTGCCAATGATGGTGGTCATTGATAATGGGATGAAGGAGAGAACTCTACAGTGCTTGATCTTTGTTCTTCATTTAACTATATTGCATCCATGTCTACTGTAAGTACTAGAGAAGGGACAAGCTCTATCATGATGCAAACTAGGCCCACTACCATGTGTACACTTATGCTCTTCAGGTTCTGCCCAGTTATCTGGCTAGGCCAGTTTGCAGCTGGATGGCAGGTGGCAAAGTGCAAACATCAGCTGTTGAGATGAATCTGATAGCCTTTCTCAACTGGAAGCCTAGGATTGGGTTTTGCCTTGATGTGGAAACTGTCAATGATTTTATTAGATTTTTTTAAAAAATGTCCTTGATTCAGATTCAGTTTATTGTCATTTAGAAACCACAAATGCAATGCAGTTAAAAAATGAGACAACATTCCTCCAGAATGATATCAGAAAAACACATGACAAAACAGACTGCACCAGAAAATCCACATAACGTTTGGCAATCCCCAATCCAGAGTCCGGAGAGGCTGCTACATATTAATATCGCGCTACCATCTTAGCGCGTTCCCCGGAAAGGAGCTCCAATCCCACCAGACAAACAAGACCAAAAACTAAAGCTACAAGACTTGCACAAAACCACATATTTACAACATATAGTTACAACAGTGCAAACAATAGCATAATTGATAACAAAACAGACCATGGGCACAGTAAAAAATAGTCCAAAGATGTAAAAAGACTGTAAGTTCGAAAGAAACCACCACACAGTTTCTACAAGTCCTCAGGGTCCCCGCCGGCGACAGAAGGGAATACCCCCGCTATGGACGGCGCTGCCCGACTCAACCTCGCAGATGCAGCACACAATGAAAGCTCCGTCGAACCAAACCTCGCAGACACAGCACACAGTGAAAGCGACCTGATCGCAGCAGACTCCGAGTCCGTTGAACCTCCGAGCCTCTGACCATCCCCTCCGGCACAGCTTGTCCGAGCACCATCCTCTGCCGAGCGTATTAAGACACCCCCGCCAACGGCTACCAGCAACGCGACCCCAAGGACTTGGGGCCTGTTCTTCCCAGCAGAGTCCTAGACCTCGCAGCAGCAGCAAAGAAGAAGGTCTTCCTGGAGATTTCCAGATATTCCTCCGTGCTCCCACGTCCGTTTTTCATCTGATTATGATTGCGCACAGCACTCTGCTTCACAAATAACAGCTCTGGATATTTAGACATTTGAAAAAAAAAATTAGAATTGAATTGCTGAAATGTTAAATTTTGCAAGAAGCTATTAACAAATACTTAAAACTGTGACAAAAAGTAAAAAAAAAACTGGCCTTGTACAGAATCCAAATAGCATTGCCATCAAGTCCCAACAAGAATGAACATTGCAGTTGGGGTTCAGAACAAATTGGCAAATTTAGGCTGCCTGAATCTATAGTAGATGATTACAGGTATCCTCTGCATTTCACAGTGGATTCATGGGTGTCTAATGCTTCAATGGCCCAAAGCAATGTGTACCTCTTCTCTGGTAAAATTATGTAGTTGGTTTTGAAATTATTCAGAGTGCCAGTAATTCTACCATGGAGCTTCTGTCATACTCCTCTAAGTGCCAAAATATTCAAGGTTCCCACACAATTGCAGAAGTTCTAATCTCGCTGGTCAGGTTATGCCGCTAAATTAGGGTTCAGCAAATTGTGCATTTGATTGAAAGCCATCAAGTAAGCCAAACTTGTACCTTGCTTGAAATTTAGGTGAATATGAAGGAAAATGCTTCTAAGCAGGAAAATCCTGCCTTGCTATCCATATCTATTCAACGTTTGTCCTAAAAAGACTTATTGAAAATAGCTAGTTACTGTAATACATTTAACAATAGAATAAGTTGAAAACTATAGACCAAAAAAATAATGCGCGTATATCATAATTCTGAGAGAGTTTGACATAATTTATTGATGATATTTGTTGTTGTATAGAGGTATCTTTAACAGGTTGCTTGTTTAAATATGCAAATATCTTGGATTCCAGGTTCATACTGTAAATATTTTTGTTATTTGCAGTGGATGATGAAGAATCAGAGGGTGAAGAATTTACAGTCCGTGATGGATACATTCATTATGGTCAAACAGTGAAGCTTGTGTGCTCTGTTACAGGGATGGCACTCCCTAGACTGGTACAGTGGCATTTATTTGCTTGTCTTTGGCAATCTAATATTCAAGCATAATAATTTAATAGTTTGTTTTTTTTGCCATTTTGTTCTCAAAAGGCAGAGAAATTTCTACTGTGCTGAAGTTATTTGACAGCCCTTTGGTAGTTCACAGAAGACCTTTTTTCTTATTTTAATAATTTGAATTAAGAGTGGTTGATTCAACTCCTCATGCCTGGCACACAATTCATGTCTGATCTACTGCCTTGGCACCACTTTCATGTACAATCCCAAAATCCCTTAATTGCTTTAATATTGATAAATTTATCTTTCACTTTCTTAATAGTGGCTGTAGCTCTAACGTCTTCTGGGGTGTAGAATTCCCAAGGTCACTAACCTCTGGATATGGACACAAAATAGATGCTGGAAACTGGAGCAAAAAACACAAACTGCTTATGGAACTTAACAGATTATGCATATTTTGTTTTAGAGGCAGAGGGATAATTAACATTTCAGGACCAGAAGGGAGATGGAGAGGTGAAGGAGTGAGCAGGAACTGGTAGACAATAAGTGGAGTCAGTTGTTGAGGGAGGAATGATGGGCAGATGGAACCAGTGGGTAGGGGAAAGAAATCCGGTTTGTGTAGGGGTGGTAGTGAAAGACCTGGGCTGAATCATAATCATGGGGTGCAGGTTACTTAAAATTGGAAAATCAATTTTCATAAGGATTGTGGACTCCCCAGGTCTTCAAGTTTGTGTTTGGCCTTAGCCTGATGGTGGAGAAGGCTAAGGACAGGCATGTCAGTGTGGGAAGAGGAAACAACATTGAAATAGCCTCCATCTGAGAGCTACATATGGCCATTGTGGATAGAATGGAAGTGATTGGCAAAGCAGTTATCTAGTCTAAGCTTGATCTCGCCAATGCAGAGGAGGCACTGAATGCAGTAAACAAGCTTGGAGGAAGTGCATATGGATCTCTGCTTTACCTCAAAGAGCATTTAGGGTCTTGGGTAGTGGGAAGAAAGGATGGAATTAAATTTCTTCTAATCCATCTTTTGAATGTTGTTTTGAGGTCGATCTGTGATTTTATAATGCCCAGTCAAGGGCAACATCATCCTCGTCAGTCCCCCAGAAAAGAAATAATTACATTTCAATAAAATCATACGTCATTCTGTTAAGATCAAGGAAACACTGAGCAGGTCAGGCAGCGTCTGTGAGAAGGCAAAGATTAAGGTTTCAGGTCAAGGATCCTTAGTTGGAATTGAGAGGAAAATAGTTTTAAATTACAGAGAGCACAAGGAACAGATGATGAAATGTAGGCCAGGACTGCAGTGGAAATTTATTGAAGCTGGCAGAACTTGTTAAGGATGATCCACTGAATTCAGGCACTTGGAGTGGAAGCAGAGAACCAGGAGAACTCTAGTTTTGCGCTTTTTAGAAAGGGAATTGAGTTGGGAATTGGATGTCAAGGACTCTGTCAACTGTGGTCAAAGGGAAACCCTTCCTAGGGAAGAAGAATATCTCTAGACAGTAGTGTAGAAAGCATTCTTGTTTGGAAAAGCTATGACAGAGAGACGTAGGAGAATGAAATTGGGTCCTTGCAGGATGCAGGATAGAAGAAGGTATTGCCAAGGCAGCTGTGGAAGTCTGTGGGACGATCACCCAGAGCTTGCTGGATTGCCCTTCAGTACTCAGAGTAGCCACCACAGGAATAAAGTTTCTGAATCTTTGCTGCACTTGTATCAGATTACATCTTGCAATATGGGCACCAGAATTAACATACAATATTCCTCACTAGGGTTCTAATAATTTGAGTAAGATGCAGACATCTATAAACCACTAGTCACAGACCTCTAGTCAGAGACTCAACCATCTACTACCACTCTTTGACTTCTCTTGAAGGCAGTGTTTAATCCAGTTTACTACCTCATCTTGAATGCCAAGTGACAGAACCATCTTGATCAACCACCCATGCAGGACTTTGTCAAAGGTCTTGCTAAAGTCTGTGTAGATGACATCTACTGTCTTGCCTTCATAACCTTTCCTAATAACTTCCTTGGAAAATTCTTTAAGATTGGTTAGATATGACCAACCATGCACAAAGCCATGTTGACTATTCTTAATCAGTCTCTGTACATTAACCGGTGCCTTAGAACAACTTGCCCAGTACTGATGTCAGGCCACCAGCCCATAATATCCTGGCTTAATTTTAGAGCCTTTCTTAAGCAACAAAATAATATTAACCATCCACTAATCCTGCTGTACGTCACCTGTGGCTAAGGATGTTTTAAATATCTATGCGAGGGCACTGCAATTTCTGCAGTAGCCTCCCACAGCGTTTGAGGGAACACCTTGTCAGACCCTGGGAATTTATGCACCCTAATTTGCCTCAAGACAGCAAACACCACCTCCTCTGTAATCTATACACTTCACTACTGCTCTAACTCACTTGTATAGACTCTGTGTCCATCTCTCATGTAAATACAAATGCAAAAGATTCATTTAAGCTCTCCCCCATCTCTTTCAGCTCCATGCATAGACAACCACTGTGATCTTATAGAGGACCAATTTTGTCCTTTGCTATCCTTTTGTTATGCTGACCGATGGTGTAGTGGCATCAACACTGAATTTCAAGGCAAATGGCCCCAAGTTCGAATCTGGCCAACTCCTCACACGCTTCCTATCTGTAATAGGTTGAGTGTCAAGCTAGCAACTCAATTAAATGCTACGAAAATGGCAAAAATGCTACCCAAAGTGCAGAAGGGAATAACAGCAAAAAAATCCTTTTGTTCTTAATATCTGTAGAAGCCTTTGGGATTCTACTTCACCTTGCAATTTCATGTCTTTTATCTCTCTTGGTTTCCTCCTTAAGTGTACTTATGCATCTCCTTTTTTAAAACCATCTCTCTTAATATCTCTTGAAAACCAAGGATCGCTAAACCTATTAACCTTGCCTCCTGTTACCTTGCCTTTTAGTCTCTGGAAACCTTCTTACAGCCCACATTGCTATTAAAGTTTGTCATGAGTAAATTTGAATAAATTACATTTTATTGCCATGCTAAATCATCGATGTGTACATATTCCTTGATTTGGAAAAGTTTGATTGTGGGACTTCAGAACTTCAACATGTATGTCTTTGATACATCTGATTTTTAGTAGTGCGGTATAATTAGCTGGCCACTCTCTTCCATAACATGCACTATATTGTAATAACCTCAATGCATTTCACCAGTAATCAGCCAGATTTTACCTGACCAAAGTTTTCTGCCAGGATATCTCTTGCGTAGATTGTGAATATCTGGAGCGTAACTCCCATCCCTGTTGTTCCCCACTGTCACAGCCTCCCAATCTGAAAATAGCCCATTTTATTCCAACTCTTTTGTGTTACTCAATCTCCATGTGTATTACCCACAGATCTGTGATCTCCAAATCTGTTAAAATTTTGTGTGGCATCTTATCAACGGTGTTCTTAAAAATAGAAATTTGTCACATCAGCTGGTGGCTGTTTATCTATTCTGCAAGTTACAACTTCAAAAAACAAGCTGCTTTATGAGGCATGGCTCCTTTTAAAATTCATGTTAATTCTTGTCAGTAATTATTTTCTAAGTGGCCTGTTAGAACTTTATTTAAGAATTTTCGATGTATTGATGCCCTCCCCCCCATTCCTCTTCTGTCAAAGTACTGATAGTTCCCTTGGTCTTCTCCTTTCACCTTACAAGTCTCTGCATTCAACCGATCACCCTTGTGAATGCCAAATGATCTGTAGCTCCCTGGTTTTATTTACCTTTTCTTAATTGTAGAGTTACTTTTGTTTCAAGATTGTTTAATGTCATTTCCTGTACACAAGTGTAAGGAGAATGAAGTAATTGTTACTCCAGATCTAATGCAGCATAAAACACAAAAGATAAAGAACACAATAATAATACTAAATATAAATACTTAAGATGATTTATATACATTGATTGTATGCCGATACGTGGCAACTGTTCTAGAATTTCAGGAATGTTAGGCAATGACCATAAATGAATCCACTGTTCCTTCAAATGCTAACTCCTTCAAAGCCTTTGGATGCAGGTCATCGGGGGCTTGGTGTTTGATCAGATATGGTAATTTTTGTTTTCCAATTTCTCTTTATCCAAGCATGTTCTCAAAAGAAAAGCCAACAGCCTTGAGATTTGTGCTGCATAATGTTGTCTAAAATTTAACTAGCATGTGATTTACTTTAACACTGAAGGATGAGAGGGAAACCATACATTAAATTTATTTTCAGGAGATGTTTTGAATAAGATGTTGCAAAATGCTAGTTTTTAAATAATAGGTCTAAACATATTAAATCTGAACTACCACCTGCAGTCATTCATCCATTCCCCTTTTTAATGCCTTATTATCTCTGCAGCTGATCAGCTCTAACAGCCCTAAGGCCTTGATTCTGCAATAGTCCCACAAGCAGCGAGGACCAGGTCTCTTGACATCTCATTCTGTGACCTTGCCCTCAGTACCATCCTCATAACATTCGGTCTCATTGATTCGAAACATCAGATGATTAGAAATGCTTAACTATTTGAAATTAATTTGAATAAAATTGAAATGAGTTTAAAAATATCAATAAGAATACCTGTTCTCTTTTATTAAAAGAGATGAAATTAAAATAAACAGATAAAGTAACCTTTATAATGAAGGTCAGTGAATCTATTCAGCATGAATGCTGATATGCTGAATATGCCAAAGCTAAGGCACTGAATGTGATATATTCACTATCTCTGCTTGATAAGTTGTAAAATGTGCGTGAGCATTCTGAATCTTAAGGCAGAGTGAGAAGTTGGTGTGCTGACATTTGATCTCCAGTCAGTTCTATAGTTAAAATCATGCAGCATGGAAATTGCCCTCAAGCACAACTGCTCCATGTCGACCTAGACAATCTTATCTCTCAGAATCACCCTCTAGTAATTTGTCTACCACAGATTGGACTAGCCAATCTATAGTTTCCAGCTTTTTCTTCGCAGCCCTTTCAAAAAAGGGCACATTAGCTGCCCTCCAGTTTTCCTGCACTTCAGTCGTTGCTCATGTTGAAATATATATATCATGCTGAGCTCTTGCAATGTCTTTTATAGCTCCCCACACTGCACTTGGATATAACTGATCATTCCCCCGACATATGTTTACCTTGTATTTTAATACATCTTGTGCCTCTTCTGCTGTAATGTGGACTATCCCACTAATTATATCAAGAATGATGTCTTTCCCCATGGTAACAGCAGGAGAAATATTCATTGAGGACCTTGTCCATCTCACACACCTCCATACAGTGATCTTTACTTTAGTCTTTGAGGACCCTGTACTCTTTATACCACAGATTTAGTGTGGTATAAAACTAAATAGTTACTGTTTTCCCTTTAATATACTAAATTTATTCAGATTTTACTTGATCTTTCTTTTGACTACAGACCTGCATCTCTGTTACTCTGGGGGTTTGCTTGATCCCAACTACCTGTATCAGACCTATGGCTCCTTTTTCCTGACAAGGGCTTTGATATCCTTTGTCATCAAGGGTATCCTTCTCCTGTCAGCATTGCTTTTCACTGCAACAGGGGTATTTAGATCTTGAACACTCCATCTCACTTGTAAAAGCTTATCTGTTGCCATACATCCTTATGCTTGCAAACAATCTACTCCAATGAATTTCTGCAAGTTTCTGTTTAATATGGTCAAAATTTTCCATATTCCAATTTAGAACTTGTAGACCAGATCTGTCCCATAACTAATTTGAAATTAATAGATCTGTGATCATTGGTCCCAAAGAGACCTCTGACACCTCACTGAATTGTCCTTGCCCATTTTCTAAGAGTATGTCAAGTTTTACCCCTTCCCCATAAGCCTTCTATATATTGCCTGAGGAAATTTTCCTGAACACACAAATTCGACCCCATCTAAGCCCTTGACAGTGTGGCAGTCCTGGTTTTAATTAGGAAAGTTAATATTCCCTACTATGACCACCCTATTATTCTTGCAACTTTCTGCAATATCCCTGCACGGCAATTGTTCCTCCAATTGCTATTGGTTATTAGGGGGCACAAGTGATCTTTCCATTGCGCACTCAATGGAACCACATGATCATTACGATCTTGCAAAATGCTTAGGTCTTTATCAATGTAGAGCTTCATTCTTAACTTTTTTCAAATATTGAAATTTCTATCAAAGTAGATCACCTCTAACTGTACAAAAAAAATAGTCCATGCTTAAACCACTAACTTTTTAATTGAGATAAATGTGATGCTCAGCATTTGAATTACAGAACAAAAAAATCTCAAAATGACTTGGCTTGAGGTAAGGGACATTCTTGTACCCAAGTTATTAGTTGTGCTATCAAGTACTCATTAGTTCAGTAATGGTGTGCAAACTGGTAAATTGCAATCTTATCTCTTTGCAGATTTATTACGAGCAACTCTAAAGGTTTTGTACTTGTAAGCGTTTACCTTTCTGTAATTGATCTGTATTTTTTCATTTATTATAGATGTATTAAATAAGTCAGTAGTTCTACCAGTATTTTGCTTGTGTAAGGAATTTCAAATTTGGATGTAGTTTTAAAAGGGCCATTTTTGTCCTATCTTTGATTACAATAAGCATAGTTTATAGATCTAAGAATCCAGGAAACTTAACTTGAGAATGTTGATCTTTTACAGATAATTCGTAAAGTGGATAAACAAACAGCATTATTAGATGCAGATGATCCAGTATCACAACTCCACAAATGTGCATTTTATCTTAAGGACACTGAAAGGATGTACCTGTGCCTTTCACAAGAAAGAATTATACAATTCCAAGTAAGAAAATATTGATATAATTCTTGATGACTGTTGGCTGTCTGTAGACTTATCTCACAGATATGATTCTGGTTTTGGGAGCCTAAAAAAGTGAAGAAAAATTACCCTCATCATTCCAGTCTTGCAAAATTGTTGTTGTGATTTTGGTTACAGAAATTATCCCAATTTTGAACTGTAAGTTGTCCAGAAGAAAAATTGGGTGAGATGGCGTTGATTCTAACCTACATCTCAATTGTCAGGTAATGATTCCACTGCCAACAGCTTCCAAACCATTGCTGGCATGTCTGAGGCAGACTCTCTGTGCAGCACAGCTGGCTGCGAGAGGTGATCAAGCAGTGGGAACTAAGGCAAGGCATGAGGATCACACTGGCTTGATATTTAGAAATGTTTGGGGGGAAATGATTCAAAAATAATTATTATTTTTAGTTTATTTTGACATGTGGTCCAGTGCTGTTATTTAATCAAAACACAAACACAGTAAACAGATTTACTTAAACATACCCTTTTTCAAACGAAGGATGGTGACGCCATTCAAATGAGTGATGCTGTGCTAAGCTGAGAGGCCAGGTACAAAATGCTTCAGCCCCTCAACTCAGCAGTTTAACTGGTGGCCCTAATCCAGTGATGAGTCCAGTGGCATACTTCTGCCCTGCAGTTTGAAGAAGGTCAGAGCCGGTTGTCATAATGCATTGCAGCCAACCAGTTCTTTAAAGGAACCATCAGCTAGCCTTTAGACCATTCTTCCATAGGTAAGTGTTTGAAAGAAAGTTTTAACATCACCCCCAATCAAGCAACATGTGATTGTATTGTGAAGACTCATGTGGACCTTGAGAGAGAAGAGTATGAGACTGCACTTGCCATGTGGCATTTTGAAACTGTGCGACAATATCTTGTTTTACTGATCACAATCAGTAATTGGCAGTCTGCACCTGTCACTGGGATATATGGAGGATGTATTTGGGTATGGCATAGTCCAAGAAAAGCTCCCTGCAGGGCTACAGCATTGAATATTTTTTCATATGATCCATTAATGTTGAAGTTTTCACATGTCCAGC
The DNA here is from genome assembly GCF_048418815.1 of Hemitrygon akajei. NCBI lineage: Eukaryota > Metazoa > Chordata > Chondrichthyes > Myliobatiformes > Dasyatidae > Hemitrygon > Hemitrygon akajei. The sequence continues at coordinate 74,354,629 of NC_133136.1, read as the reverse complement.
ATTTTGAGATATCGTTACTATTTATTTTCTCCTAGTGATTTTTAAATCGGGGGCTAGAATTCAGCACGAGATTCAGACTGAAGTAGACAGGAATAGTGTCAATGGTCTTATAAAATGTAACATTTCCTCGAGTATTAAATTATTTGAGCAATCTAAATGCATAATCTTTGCAGTGCATCAAAATACCAACCTGTAACAAAGACGCGGCACTGAAACAAAGTCGGTATTCGTCATATTTATTCCTACATTGTTCCCAGTCCACATGTTTAATTATTCATAATGTCACTGTATTTGAATATTGAAGATTTTACCCCTGAAGAATTTGCAACTAGAATTACAAGAAGTGGTAGAGACATTGCTCTCATTTTAATTGAAGAGGGGACACAAACTCTGCCAAATAGGAATTGCAGAAAAAACTAGTTAAATAATATTGGATAAATTGGTGAGTTTGAAAGCGGATAAATCTCAAGGGCATGATTGCGTCCCAAGGCTTAAAAAGTTAGCTTTAGTCCTCCAAGTTTAAGTAATGGATTGAATATGGAACTAACATGGATTTATTAAAGCAACATCATATATGACTTTGGAGTTCTTTGAAATCATTATTGGATAAAATAAGATGAAATAGTGGATGTAGATGTTGGGATTCTTGAAAGGTGTTCAATAAACTCGGCTAAGCAACATGGCTGAAATATAGAATTAAGGGGTAATGTGCTACCATGAACAGAGAATTGCTTTTTGGACAAATCAAAGGGGAATAAAAAGACCATTGTTAGGTTGGCAAACTGCAACTTGTGGGCTACCCCAGCGATTGGTACTTCTGGCCCCATGCTTCACCATTGAATTGCAAGGACTTGATTGAGGGACCCAACCTCAAGTTTACTGTCATTTTGCCTCTGTTCTGATTAGGATTGTTCTGAAGTGTTTTGTGTAGAGTGTGGGAGCAGATTGCCATTTTTTTTTTAGACCTATGGAATGAAAGATATTTACCTTCAGTTAACCCAGGATTAGTGCTGGTTCTTTGATTCCAGTAATGATGAAAATAAACTAAGGAATCAGGGGACATAATGCAAGCATGTAGAACTTGCAACCATGACTGAATTTCATACATTTCCTGGTTGCTGGTTTTGGAACAGCAGTGAGCCTGTTCTAAGCAAATTAAGTTTAAATAATTTAAATTTTTTGCTCCCTATGAAGAGATTCTCATTTGTTTTTTATATGCTTTCTGATGTACATATTGATAAGGAATTGCCTGTTGATGAACTATAAAGTTCACTGAGCACCAGCAGCTCTCCAGTATCGCTTTCCAATCTGTTCCTTAATAGTGTTTTCTATTCCTTTTTCACTCTATCCCTCTACTTGTTATTTTGACCTAAACTAGACTGTTTGAATCTGTGACCTCATTAACCATGTTATCCACATTTCTTACTAATTAGCCGAATTACTAACCACATATGCTCTTTATTTCTAAAGCTGAACAATTTACTAAAATATCATCATCCTCTGATCTTCCTCAGCTCATGTAATGCTGAAACACCCATCCATTTGCTACCCGCAGTCTGTGCCAGCATCTATTTTCTATTGTCTGAAAATATTCTGACCATTCAAAGCTCCACTCGAGAATGTTCAGTCATTACAGCTGTTGTGCCAAAATTGTGATACAGTTTGAGCACCTCTTATCCGAAAACTTCTGAAATCCAAATTTTTTTTGTCTCAAATGGAAAATTCTACTATGCGCTGGGAAGGTTCCCAGGCGATGCTTAGATCTCTGTGCACCACAGACAGTTCTGAGAAGTGACCTCACATACCCTGTTGGTGGAATTTTGTTTTCAGCAGTCATCATAGCCTTCATGTATTACTCACAGTGATTACCATGTGTTTTGTGCTTATTCTCTGTTCTGTGCTGTGAAGATACTGTTCAAAATGTCAGAAAGACCTGCATTTACCCCTGTGGGTAACAGTGAAAAGAAAAAGGAAGCACTTATGTTTATGACACAAAGTCAAGTTGGAAAAACTTTATAGCAGTGTAAGTGGGAAGCATCTGATAGAGGAGTATAGTGTTGCAGCAACCACCATCTACAACCTGAAGAAACAGGAGGGCAAGCTGTTAGTTTTATGCTGAAAGTATGAACAGAAGTTAACGAAAAACACTGCATACAGTGAAAATGACAATCTTAGACATGTATTGAAAAAGTGAATTTGTTAGTGTCTGAATGAACATGTGCCATTTAATGGTATGCTGATCATGAAACAAGCAATGATCTATCATGATGAACTGAAAATTGAAGGTAATTGTGAGTTCTCAGCAGGCTGGTTGCAGAAGTTTAAGAAAAAGCATGGCATTAATTTTTTTAAAAAAGATTTGTGATAATAAGGCATCTAAATCATGAAGCAGCAGAGAAATTGAAAGGCTAGAGCAGTGTGCATTCATTACAGAACAAGAAATCATGTTAGTTTATAAAATCAAAGAAAGATTGCTATGACTAAAACCCATGTTAATGAGGCAGATGACACTAGAGAAACTTTTTTTTTTAAAAAAGACCATCTAGCCCAGTGCCTCCTCATCCCAAGAGGATATGCTTCCACGACTCTCAACCGCTTCTGATGTTCCTCCTCAAAATGATAATCATCAATGATGTACCCTTTCCCTCAAGTTTCTTGGAACTGATGTGTTTGGTGCTGCATTATTTTGTAAGTGAAAATTGTCACTTTTTTTGGTAATTACAAAACCTTTTATTTTTGCATGAAATCTGAATTTCACATCCATTTAAACTATCATGTTGGATTGTAACATGATCATCGTAATTATTGCATTAAAAATAAAATGTTGACTTTTTTCAGCTTTCATTACACTTATCTGAAATTAAATTTAATCTTTTGTTTTTATACCTTATATAAAACCTTTTTTTTTAAAAAAAGGTAAAATACAAATGCAATGTATTTAACCTTTTAACCATCGTAGGTGGAGACCAAAAGCCTGCTGTTTGTTGTTGTTCAACAACTGATTCAGGTATTTTCCCAATACTGCTTCACTGTATTTGTTACCTGCACACATGATATTTTCATTACTGTTTAAGTACATATGTGTGAATAAGTGTAAGACAAAGACTGCTTACTGTAGCACAAATTCAGTGTCTGGAATGATGGCAATGCCAAACAGCCATTAACTGTCCATCTGGATAGCTGAGGTAGTTATAGCTGACCAAATGGTTCAATGTACACGTTATTGCTTCATGCACAAAATTATTAAAATATTATATAAAACTACCTTCATGAAGATGTACAAGCTATATATGTAATGTAAATGGATTTCATGTTTGGACTTGGGTCCCATCCCTAAGCTATTCATTATATTGATACAAATATTCCAAAATCTGAAACACTTCTGGGCCCAGAAATTTTGGAAAAGGGATGCTCAACCTGTAGTATGGAACCTACTGATTCTACCTCTATCACAATGGATCAAATCATTGTACCCATTCCCTGGGAGCCTTCGTCTCTGCTACTGAGATTTTTGGAGCTCCATCAAAGAGCTTCCCATCTACTTGCCCAATTACGTGCTCCAGACCACTACTTTTGCAGTGGTTACTTAGGTCAAGCACTATGGATGTGATGGTATGATTTTAATTTTTGCAGAAGTATGAAAAGTATGTACAAACCCCATTTCCAGAAAAGTTGGGATGTTTTCCAAAATGCAATAAAAACAAAAATCTGTGGTATGTTAATTCATCTGAACCTTTATTTAACTGACAAAAGTACAAAGAAAAGATTTTCAAAAGTTTTACTGACCAACTTAATTGTATTTTGTAAATATACACAAATTTAGAATTTGATGGCTGCAACACACTCAACAAAAGTTGAGACAGACGCATGTTTACCATTGTGTTACATCACCTTTCCTTTTAATAACACTTTTTAATCGTTTTCGAACTGAGGATACTAATTGTAGTAGATTTGCAATTGGAAATTTTGTCCATTCTTACTTGATATAAAACTTCAGCTGCTGAACAGTCCATGGTCTCCGTTGTCTGATTCTCCTCTTCATGATGCACCATACATTTTCAATAGGAGATAGGTCTGGACTGACAGCTGGCCACTCAAGCACACGTACTTTGTGTCTACAAAGCCATGCTGTTGTAGCCTGTGCAGAATTTGGTCTGGCATTGTCCTGCTGAAATAAGCATGGACGTCCCGGGAAGAGACGTCGCCTTGCTGGCAACATATGTCTCTCTAAAATCCTAATATACTCCTCAGAGTCAGTGGTACCTTCACATACATGCAACTCACCCATGCTGTGGGCACTGATGTACCCCCATACCATCACAGATGCTGGCTTTTGCACCTTTCGCTGATAACAATCAGGATGGTCATTTTCATCTTTGGCACGGAGAACTCGACGCCCGTTTTTTTCTGAAAACTAGCTGAAATGTTGACTCGTCTGACCACAGCACATGGTTCCACAGTCTTTCAGTCCATCTGAGATGAGCTCGGGTCCAGAGAACTCGCTGGCGTTTCTGCATAGAGTTGATGTATGGCTTCCTCCTTGCGTAATACAGTTTCAAGTTGCATTTCTGGATGCAGCGATGGACTGTGTTAAGTGACAATAGTTTTCCGAAGTACTCCCAAGCCCAGGTGGCTGTAATTGGCACAGTAGCATGATGGTTTCTTAGGCAGTGCCGCCTGAGGGCTCGAAGATCACGCGCATTCAACAGTGGTTTCCAACCTTGCCCTTTACGCACTGAGATGTCTTTGAATTCTCTGCAATCTTGCGTTGGGAAATGTTCCTTTTGAACTGACTAACAATTCTCTCACGAATTTTGGCACAAAGGGGTGAGCCATGACCCATCCTTGCTTGCAAAGACTGACCCTTTGATGGATGCTACTTTTATACCCAGTCATGATACCTCACCTGCTACCAATTAGCCTGCTTAATGAGGAGTCTTCCAACCCAGTGTTACTTGAATATTCTGTGCACTTTTCAATCTTATTTTAACTATGTCCCAACTTTTGAGTGTGTTGCAGCCATCAAATTCCAAATTTGTGTATATTTACAAAATACAATTAAGTTGGTCAGTAAAACTATTGAAAATCTTTTCTTTGTACTTTTGTCAGTTAAATAAAGGTTCACATGAATTAACATATCACAGATTTTTGTTTTTATTGCATTTTGGAAAATATCCCAACTTTTCTGGAAATGTGGTTTGTAATTTAAGCTGTTTTGCCCAAGAAACAATGCTTTCTAATTTTTATTATTTGCTGTAATTTACAAGTAAATATTTGACTATCTTGTATGCAACTCAGACATTGTATTTTAAAGTTCAGTCTCCAAATTGGGTAGGAGCTTTGTCACTATGCTTGAGTTTAGTCCAGCGGTATCTCAAGATTTTGTGTTTAATTGGATTGAGCAGTATCTGTGGCAGTAAAACAAGAGTTGATGTTTCGGGTTGAGTCTGTGTATCAGGACTGAGATTGCAGCAGAGCGTACGTCAGTATAAAGAGTTGAGAGGCAGGTTTGAGGTGGGAATTGTAGGTAATATGACGTGCCATCAAAGGAAGGGTTTGATGGAAAATGGAGCCAGGTGAGGGGGGGAGGGGTGGAGTTGGGAGGCAATGGCTGGTGGGTGAAAAGTATAGACAAGTATGGAAAGAAAGGAAAACTGAGTGGTGAATTTCAAATTTATTTATTTAAATCTTGCATCCATCCCACAACATGAGGAAGTAAAAATCTTTGCAGTATGACTTTGCAATGTACAGACGTGTGAATTTAACAGTCTAATAACTTGTAGAAAGAAGCTGCCCCATAGCCTGTTGGTCCTGGCTTTAATGCTGTGGTAGCGTTTGCCAGATGGAAGCAGCTGAAACAGTTTATGGTTGGGGTGACTGGTGTCCCCGATGATCTTCCAGGCCTTCTTTCTGCACCTGCTGCTATAAATGTCTTCAGTGGAGGGAAGTTCACATCCACAGATGTACTGGGCTGTCCGTACCACTCTCTGCAGTGCTCAGCGATCAAGGTTGGTGCAGTTCCTGTACCAGGCAGTGATACAGCCAGTCAGTATGCTCTCAATGGTGCCCTTGTAGAAGGTCTTGAGGATTTGGGGGCTCATGCCGAACTCCTTCGGTCGCCTGAGGTGGAAGAGATGCTGTTTTGCTTTTTTTGCCACAAAGCCGCTGTGTACAGTCCAGGTGAGATCATCAGTGATGTGTATACCAAGGGATCTGAAACTACTCACCCTCTTAACTGCAGATCCATTGATGTTGATCGAGCCAAGCCTGTCTCCGTTCCTCCTGTAATCTACAATCAGCTGTTTTGTTTTTCGGACATTGAGGGGGAGGTTGTTATCCTGGCACCACTGTGTCAGTATATCAACCAGTCTTGTTGGGAGGGTGGAGATGGAGGGGGGGGGTGGTCTGTGGAGGTAAAGGAAGATGCTGGGAGGCAATAAGTGGAGATGCAAGGGACTGCAGATGTTGGAACCTTTTCAATGAGGAAGGTAATTAGAATCAGATTAGGGAAGGAGAATGGCTAAATGTCTCCTATCAGGGAGAGGATAGGACATTCGTTAGGTGTAGTGTGGATGATGGGGAAGAGGAAGAGGGTTGTAGGCCACAAGGGTGGAATGAGGCATTGTTCATCTAGGCCTTGATCTGGCAGAGAGTAAATCTGAGAATAGACGGATTTGTGTGACATCGGGAAGGGAAATTGAAGTAGCATGCAACTGTGCGAGCTCAGGATAGTGAATACAGATGGAGCCTGTGTACTCCTCAAAGCAGTCAGTTAGTCTATGATTAATCTTGTGGATCACAGAGGAGGCAAAATCAAGAGCAATGAATCTAACAGATAAGATTGGAGGATGTGTATGTGAATCTTTTCATAATTTGGAAAGGTTGTTTATGTCTCTGGATGGAGGTGAAGGAGGGGCATAGGAGAACCATAGCATCTCCTATGGCTGCAGAAGAAAGTGCCAGTGGAGAGATAGTGGTGAGTGAACCAGGGAATTATAAGACAGTGGTCCCTGCAAGAAGGGGTGGAATGGGATGATATAACTGGCAAAGAGATCTTGTAGCAGCTAGAGGACATGAAGGATGATGTGAGTCTTGGAGTCATAAAACACTACAGCATAAAACAGGCCCTTCAGCCCATCTAGTCCATGCTGAACTATTAATCTCCCTAGTCCCATCAACTTGCACCCAGACTATTGTCCTCCATGCCCCTCTATCTTATACATGGGTATAGGAGTAGAGGGATGGTGTATTTGGATATACTTATCCAAATTCAAACCCCCACCTACCATTTCTGCCGATAGCTAGTTCCACGCTCTTACCACCCTCTGAGTGAAGAAGTTACCCCTCATGTACCTTGTAAACATTTCATCCTTTCACCCTTAACCCTTGACTTCTTCACTTCACCCAAACTTACTAGAAAAAGCCTGCTTGCAGTTACCTTATCTGTACCCCTCATAATTTTGTATAGTTTTATAAAATCTCACCTCATTCTTTCCTTCTCTAGGGAAAAAGACCTACCTATTCAACCTTTCCTTATAACTCAGGTCAAGTCCCTGCAACATCCCTGTAAATTTTCTCTATACTCTTTCAATCTTACTATATCTTTCCTGTAAGTAAGTAACCAAAACTCTCAATACTCCAAGTCAGGCCTCACCAACTTCTTATGCATATTCAACATAGCATCTCAGCTCCTGTACTCAATACTTTGATTTATGAAAGCAATGTGCCAAAAGTTCTCTGTACAACCCATCTACCTATGATGTGCTAGATGCAGAGGCTGGTAGGGTGAAAGGTGAGGACCAAGGGGTCTCTTTGTTTTGTCTGTGGGGGAGCATTTTTGAGAGTAGGAGGAAAATGTGAGTAAGGACTCCATCGACGATTATACAGAATAGCTACATTTTCTGAAAAAGGGCAGCATTTCAGATGTCCTGGAATGGAAAACTTGTGAATGAATGCAGTGGAGATTGAGTAAAAGGAGCTGACCTAAACAACCCCTCCAGATCAGGCAAAGATTCACCTGCACCTTTTCTAACCTTTACTGCATTTGGTGCTCTCTGTGGCTTCCCCTGCATCAGTGAGACCTGCATTTAATCACTGAAAATTTGGTCACTGTAAAATGACCACAGTCAAGGGTGGTTACCCTCCCTACTGCATGCTTCCTGAAATGAACAGAGACTACAGATAAAATTTTGTTTCTCTGTTGCAAACTGTTATGTATGTTCCTAGTGAACCAATTTGAGTGTAACTGAAATAACTGAGGTATGCTATTTAGTATTAAAATCACATTTAAAATTTAAAAAGCATTGAAGTCTTTTTGTCGAACTTCCATGAAATCAGTTTCATTAAACTTAAAACTAGAATGACTATTGCAACTCTACAAATTGTAGACTTTTCCATTTGAGATCTGGCTGTTGAAAATACCACCAATATTCTGTAATTTACAATAAATGCAACCGTTCAGAAAACAGTTTGAGTTATAAAATCAGAAAATTCTGAAAAAGCTCAGCATGTCAGGCAGCATCTGTGGAAGGAGAAACCAATGAGATTTTGGGTCAAAGACTCTTCAGAAATGAGAGAAAGAGTAAGTCTAAGTAGCAGAGAAAATGTAGAAGTTGTAGTTGGGTGGTGCAGTGGGTATATTTCTAATAAGGTGATTTAATCTCATGTTTAAATGGACAGCTGAGGTTCTTTGTCCATGTAATGTTTTGATATTTTAAAATCTGGGTGATATTGAGTAGTCAAGCTTTCTGGGGCTCAGCCCACTATTATCTGTCTGTGAGGGATTTTCCTTGCCACAAGTTGTCTGAAGAGAACACTTAAGTCTCCAAACCAAATTATTTTCTGGGCGTGGGCACGGTAGGAGATTTTCATTTTGCACATGCTGCCCAAGAAGAATAGGTCAAGATTTTCTCAAGTTGGTAAACTTGGATGATTTTGGTAATAGACTAAGCTTGGTGAGAAACCAGATGTGCACAGTGGGTACTGTTGAAGTATTAACTAGCAGAGTGCACCAGACTTCACTGTGCACAACACAGCTGGCTTCGACAGGGCCACAAGTTCTTACAGTGGTTCTTAAATAAATTATAATTTTCTGATTCGAAGTGAATGTTGTCACTAAGAATCTTAAATCCTAATTTGTTAATCCTATACTTTATGAATATGTGTAAATTTTGTTAGTTTATTCATTTTAATCCAAAGTTACATAACTGATGAAGAGTTTGGAGACCAGTTACAACAAATTGTGCTATATAATCATTTTATTTGTTTTTAAGCCCTGTTATTGTCAGTCCAATTTTCAGGATTTTGAAATGTATTTACAGTGGAACTTCTGTAATTTACCATAATGGATTGGTATTTTAAACAATTAGTGCATTTCTTAATTAGAGACTAGTGTGGAAACGACTTGAATCTCTTGCATAGCAATAACCCTGAACATGGAATTGAAAGTATATTCTCAGAGCAATTTATATTTGAAGTTTATTTTCATTCATTACAGAACTTGGTGGTATTTAATCTGTTGAACAATGAGCTGGTGTGTTTGACCAAATACTTAAAGTTGAAGTATTGATGATGGAAGTTCTACTGTACTTGGAAATCTGAAATTGTTTTCCACTGGTAAATGCAAAATTAAGCATCCATACAATAAGTTAGTACAACTTGTATCTGGTTTGTTTTGCAGTCACAGTTGTATTTTTAAATTTCACTTTGCCCCTTGTTTCCCCCCCCCACCAGGCCACTCCATGTCCAAAAGAACCAAACAAAGAAATGATAAACGATGGAGCCTCTTGGACAATCATAAGCACAGATAAAGCTGAGTACACGTTCTATGAGGGGATGGGCCCTGTACATGCACCAGTGACACCTGTACCTGTAGTAGAAAGCCTTCAGGTAACAGGGACTGGATATTTATAGATTTTGTTAACATTCATGTTAAGGCTAATATTGCATCATTCAAGTTGATTTTCTTTTAAACTGCTGCAATTTTAGACTATGTCTGTGGAGAGCCAATTTTCTGAAAATGTTTTATTTTTGCTGAAGGTGTAGTAGCTTTTTAGATACTGTGTGATGTCTGTGGAGGGAATTGTCTACAGAGGGATTTTCTTAAACAGGTTGCCTGAACAGTCTCCAAACCAAAGTATTTTGTGGGCATGGGAGCAGTAGGAAGTTTTAATTTTGCACACACTGTCCAGGAAATCATGCTTTTCCAAGAGTTAAGAGAATTTGGATAATACAAGCAATAAGACTAAATTTGGAGAGACTCCAGATATGCACATTGGGTACTATTGGAGTTAAACTGATGCTTGTGTCTGCAGCACAAAACTGACAAATCCTGTTCTTGTCCAACAGTATACAAATTGGAGGAAGAATTTGCAGGGAAAAGTGCCAAGATGTCCGTCCTTGTGATGGAGGGGAAAGGGGTGGTTACACAAAGTTTCATTTGTGCTATAGGATGTTCTTTTCCTGAGCATGGACCAACCAACTCTTCCCATTTTTTTAATGAGAGCAAATGATAACCAAAACAAATTCCAAAAAACAGTATGAGTAATGCAATCAGTCCAAGTAATAAGATGAATAATATTAACCAAAGCATGATTTTATTTGTGGTGGGGAGTGATTTTTTTTTTAATAGGAAATCTATGATTCCTGACTAGAGCTTTGGTCCCTATTTAAACTTGATGCTGAATCTTAAAGAAATGCAGTCAGAGCTTTCGGGTGCCTGATGTCCTGAGTTTCAAAAGCTGCATAAAAGTTGCTCGTTACTGTTGACCCAGTTGTCAAAGCAGATGATAAATATGTAGTATTGTTTACTATCAGGTATCAGATATGAGGATCTATCCAATGTCATCAGACAAGCCATATAACCAAATATCTCTGTGGACGAGTTTTCAGACAGGAATAAACAGCATAATTGCAATCAACTTTTAGAATATTTTTCTAACAAATTAATGGTTGGAATAATAGAATTTGGGCAAATATTATTTTGCAATATTTAACATCAGTATCAGGCAGAAGATGAAATTTTCTGTCGAGTATTCAGTTACAGTTACAAGTAGATGCAACACTGCTTTTGATTGTTTTCTGCCAAGTGGTTTTCATATTACTTGTGATGGAATAGGTTGCTCTATACCCACTAAAATTTAGAATAATGGAGGATAATTTTGAGGTATACAAGATCTGAGAGGGCCGGTGCTTTTAAAGCTGTCTCCTCTAGCAATAGTATCTACAAATCATAGAAATCAGCTGCTTACAACTGAGTAGAGGAAAATTCCTTTCATTAGAGAGTTGTAACATTTGTAGTGCTCTCCTCCAGAGGGTTGTTGATGCTCTGTTGTTAAGAATGAAACTGAGGTTAATGCATTCCTGGACACTGAGAAATTGGAGGATATGATGATCAGGTAGGAAAATGGATGAGGCACAGGATCAGCCATGATTTTATTGAATGGAAGAGCATGCTTGAGATTCCTTGTAGGTTAGTCCTACTTTTGTGCCCACTTGAAACATTTGAAAGATGATCAACCATAAATTCTAACTGTTGGAGGTTATTAAGATGTTATAAAGATTTAGTGGAACTCTTTTTACTCTTGTTGTTTTGTAATTTTTGTTTGTTCTACTGTGAAACTATAAATTTCTAAATTTCCAGTTCTTAACACATTGATAACCTCCACAGGTTAGGGAAGAATAGTCTGTACCATCTGAACTGCTGGAGTCGCTGATAAATTTAAGGTTTCTGTATCCATGCCAAGAAACCTATAACCCCACCCCCAGGATAGATGTTGACAAGCCAGAACCTGCCTGTTAATCCCTGAAACTGTTTATTTGGATGTCTTTTTTAACGGTCATGTTCTTTTAGGTTTTTTACTCTGTTTTAAGTTTCCTAAAATGCATGTGTTTCATCAAATGATGCCTTAATATCTGAACATAGCACATTCAAAACTAAATGGAAAACCTGATTTCTGATTTCCTTCCTTTCCAGGAATAGACACGTTAATTTTAAAAACATTTTTCATTTAGTCTCAAATATCTTCTATTCAATTTCTGGGAATCTTTAGTACACAGCATTAGTAGGAATTAATGGGGCACTTCCCTTCTGTGGTTTCTTCATCTTATAGTGGGATCATCAAATGTGACTGAATTCTTCAAAGTAGAAACAGTGATCTGTCAATATGTGTCTTGACTGAGTAAATCCAAACTTGTTTCTGTATTTACAACAAAAAGCCATAAATATTAAAGCAAAACATTTTCATAAATATTATTTAAAATATTCTATTGTTGAGTAGTGTTGGTTGGCTTTAATTGCATGGCTAAGTTCATAATCATTGGGTGGTCTTGAGTTCTTTTTATTCAGACCGCATTACTTGAAAATAAAAGTAGAAGTGTGAAATATAAATTCTAGTTGAAAGAGCTAATATTTTAAAATTATTTTCTATATTCAACAGATTCTGATCTTTTAAAATCTGCTACCAATTATTTAACAATTCCACCGTTTATTTGCTATTGAAATGTTGCTTAAATATGCTTTTTAACACAATTTGTCTATTAGTACTGCTTTTATCTGCAAAATATTATTTGTATTCAGAGAATAGTCTATATTTTAATGGCTCCAGAGGGAAGAATGCGAAAATGAAGAAAATTATTAAATGTTTTGCTTCAGACAACAAAATAAAAGAACTGTGTCATTTGTTTTCAGAGATATTTACAAAAGTTCACAACTAGACCTCAAAACAAAACTGATCTCAAAATGTTCTGTCAGTTTGTTCCAAAATGATATATTTTTTCAAAAGATGCAATAACTTTAAATGGTTAATTTTTTAACTAATACCTCAATATAGAAATGGTGCAAACAATGTGTATAATTATTTGCCACTTAAGTTCTTTGAAGCATTAAAAGCCTTGAAGTACTGCCAGATATTTCATGGTGCAGCTTGGTAGGAAATTCCAGCAACTCTTGCAAAATTTGTCCTCTTTCAACACTTCATCTAAGTTTACTATGTCACAGAGAAATTTGTTGCATTGGCATCTGCAGGGTTGGGGTAGATAATTTTTTGTGGGTAATGCCATACATTCTTTAAATTGATCATAATTTTTGTATATCGCTAAAAATGGGTTAGCTTGGATGGGCCATTTTGGTCAGCATGGACCAGTTGGACTGAAGGGCCTGTCTGTGCACTGTATAACTCTATGACTATGACTGTTGTAGCAATTTTAGTTCAACAGTGCAATGACCATATTGCATAGTTATGTTTCTTGAAAAGTACATAGTATATACCATTGCTGCAGTTTCACTCCTGGATTGCTCCAGGTAGCAGATTGGTAGCTTTAAGCCAATAATATTCAGTTCTTGACTAGGATGAGATATGTTATTTTCTGCTTTTATTTACAAGAGATGCTGTGTACAGTTGAACTTTGTTTATGTTTGTAGCTGAATGGGGGTGGAGATGTTGCAATGCTTGAACTCACGGGACAGAATTTTACTCCCAATCTGCGAGTTTGGTTTGGTGATGTTGAAGCTGAGACCATGTACAGGTAAATACACGATGGTTATAAAAAGCAAGCTTTTAGAATTCTATAAAGTCAACCTATTTTAATTGAAAGGTGTTTTCACTTTTTGCTGTCAACTCACAGAGAACAACCAAGCCAGAGGTAGAATGACTTCTGGTATGCCATCGCACTAAATGAATCTATCTTGCCTGATCGTGCACATGGAATTCAAAGCTCGCCCCTTATTATGCTGCTAACCTTGTGCTTGATTAGTTCCCATTTCTATGTAGTTGCCAGCCTCCACAATTATTTGCATTACTCTGTCTTTCCAAAACTGATGTTTCAAAAAGGAGTCCTTCCTTCTATTTTAAGTTCTAAGTTTCAACTGATCATTAACTTCAGCAGGACCATTGATAGATTCTTACCACTTCAATCAAATTGTAATTTTTTTCTCCAAACCCTCTGCAATTTGTTAACTTAATAGGAAACAGGTGTCGAACCTTGGATTTTCCTCACATATCTAAAGTGGTGCCACTTAATGCTTCTATCCGGCAATTCATCATGCAGCCATACTATCAGTAAAATTTGGGTTAGATATAATTGTAAATGGTGTGAAAATTTACTTGCACAAATTGTGCGTAAAATACTTTGTAGCAATTTTGAGCTGAAGCTATCAGGTGCCTTAAGGCAATATTTGGACAAATAGTTGCTTCCTGTAAAGTTTTATTGAAAATCTGTGAGTTCATATATTTTTGCTATTATATAATATGCTGTCTGGCTTCTTAAATGCAACTGCAATGTAATGAAGCAGTAGAAAGCCCTACCCTCTCATACTGAGATTGAAGCCCCTAGCTGAAATCATACAAATTGCTTTCTAAGGGAACATTTCTTTTCCCTCTGCGTAATGTCATGTAATTGTATAATTCATTATTCATATCAAACAAACAGGTTTTCACAGCTCATTCAGATAAAGTTTAGTAGGCTGTGTAAATTAGGTCACATTTTCTCCTTATTGCTGCAGTATTGACCCCATCATCTGTGGGCTTGGGAGAAGAAACTTGGCAACTTTCTCATTCAGAACTAGTAACCAGCAGCCTATCTTTGAAAATAAAGTGTAATTTCAGTGTTTTTTTCTGTATTTCTAATACATTTTTTACTACTTTCATTCTGTTACAAATTTGAAGCTGAGAACAGATAGCCATCCAGATATTGGACTAATATGTGATTTTAAAGTTAGCAACTATTGTTCCTTAGTACATAACCCTACTGGGTATACTCATAATGTTTATTTGTAAATAGACACAGAATAAATGAAATATGGAGCGGAACTATTTGCTAATCACCTTCTCTGTTTTTTTAAGGTGTGCGGAGAGCATGCTGTGTGTTGTTCCCGATATCTCTGCATTCCGAGAGGGTTGGCGATGGGTGCGCCAGCCTGTCCAGGTCCCTGTTACTCTGGTTCGAAATGATGGGATTATCTACTCCACCAGCCTTACTTTCACCTACACACCAGAGCCTGGACCAAGACCACACTGCAGTGCTGCTGGAGCCATCCTTAGAGCTAATTCCAGCCTGATGGCGTCAAATGACTCAAATACAAACAGTGAGGGAAGTTACACAACTGTCAGCACAAACTCAACTATTGTCACATCAGCAGCAACTGTAGTTTCCTAACTACTAAAATCATTTAAAGACATTTACCAACTTTTGGGAAGGGCAAAGACAAAACTGTTGAAGTGCTGCAAAAGAAAACCAAGAACTACTAATGTCAACAGTACTTGTGGTATTCTGGAAATCACCTCCTTGTTCAGATGATGGAACATTTCATTCAAGCATAGATAATCTGCAGGAAGTGTTACTACAATAAGAAAATACACCTGAATATTATATAAAACTTTATAAAGAGCAAAATGAAAATCTATTTTTCAGCTGTTTAAAGTGTGGGCAAGATATAAAGTGTTTGGGTGGGATGGTGGTAAAGCATAGTAGAGAATGCATACAAAAATAACAGTTTCTATGGACCAAGAAACTTGTATAAGCTTTAGTGAAGGTACAGTTTCACCATACCTTTTTTTGTATTATACATATAGTACACTTTTGTTACCAAATAGTTTATATTTTCTTCCTCTGAGCAATGGGCTCTGAAGTATCCAGGTTCCAGACCTGACCTTACTGTATATTCTCATCACCTATACCAGTAAAGACCTATATTTCGGTCACTGGCCGGAACTGTCCTCATTTTTGTTTTTGAAAAAAAAACTTGAGTCACGTGACTTTCAGTTGAATGTGTTCAAGAGAAAAGCCTAATTTTTATGGTATCCTGTCAATCTGTATACTGTACTTAAAGGATGTCTCAATATAGCACCTTCATGATGTGGGACAAAAATCACAGTTAATCAATATCATGACTTAGTATAGTTTAAGAAACAAAGAAGCACTCGTCATGGTGTCTAATTGTGACCTGTTCCACAAAATTAATCTAAAATATAATTGTTACTTTATAAAAGGCTTTCTGAAACAACCAAAATATAGGTGTAATGGGAAAATGAAATACTTTAGAGTTCTGATTCTTCAATTAGAGCTTTGATTCCAGTGATATTTTTGACAAGCTCTGTATTGTTAATGATCCTTAAAGGATATGTATTCTACTATGCATAGGCCACAGCAATAACTATCATGTGAGTATATGTCTGTATGCTTATCGGTGTCTAATTTCCTGCTGTCCTTAAAAAAAAAACAACTGTTTAAAAGCAAGTTGGAAAGGATTTTTCATCATATGCCACTCACAATATCTTGAAATTCTGTCCAGTAGCAAAAATTAAAAGTGTCAGAATTTCTTGATGCAAGATCAAGAGCGTTCAACATATATCGTCAGGCTGTCTTTGATTGGTTTCACGCCCAGTAACAATTCTGTGCAAATAAATACCAGAAATATGCAAACATCTTTTGTGTATAAAAAAAAAAAATTAGCATGATGTGACAATGGGGTTGACCACACTTTAATTCACACATTGCTTTTTATTTTATGCTATCAACTTCCTCATACTTAGTCTAAAGAATACCAGAAGGGTTATTTACCTTTTGAGTTCTCAGGATTACCACTGCAATCGGATTATGGCTGCTACCACATTCACTATAATATGTAAACTCATTGTGATATGCTTTCATATCATCTCTCAATGCATTGTAATATTGGGACATCCTTATGTACTTCAGAAATGTGTATCAAAAGCTTTAAGTGACTTCTGCCCTGTCTGCAATACATACAACAGTTACAGATATGTTAAACATAGCTTTATTTTTTCAACCATTTTAATAAAACAGTATTTAGTAGTAACTGATAGATTTGCTTTGCCACGTGTGAGTAAAAACTGAAAGTTTTTGGATACACTGACCTCTGATAAATGAGGTTCTGCATTTAACTGAATGTTCGAGTGTGGCTATAAAGTATTGAGTCAACTTTGTGTGTGTATTCTTCCCCCAAAGCTCTGCTTTTATACATTGAAACATATTATCAACTTTTTATATTTATAGTACTTGGACCTACATGTGCCAGATGAATCTTTTTGGCAATTTGATTGCTATAGTGGTTTATTTTTATTTTTTTATTACATGTGTTATAAGTGAAAATAGTGTGTGTGTCCTTTTACAGTGTTATTTGCTTAGTGGAATTCATTTTAAGATTGCTGCATTCAAGGTATGAAAGCCTATTTGTAAGATCATCAAATACGTAACAATGCAGAAATTAATTCAGTATTTCATCCTTTTCTACAATATAGAATAGCTGCCTTTTTAAACTGAAAATTTAAATCTAAAGATTACTAAAAGTCACTAAGGTTACTCAGTAGTGGAATTGATTTGAGAGATTACTGGCCATAAGTGCACAAAGCATGTTACTAAGCTTTAAACAAAAAAGATCTTTAAAGCATGGGAATTTTAATGACAAACATTGATTATTAAAATAGACAACAAGAAGTGTTCATGTTAATGTAAACTTCCTTACTAGATTTAAAGAGTTCATTGTGAGCAGATCCAGAAAAACTTAGTGAAGAGCATAGCTTCTATTATATTTTCAGGATTGCTAGTTTACTTCTCAATTAACTATTTTTGAAATCTAATTGTTTTTATTAATGTAGGCAAACGTGGCAGCTATTTGGCATGAAATCACAAATGAGATCATGTTTTAGTGCTTGGACCAAATAGAAGACAGTCCCTGCTCCTCAAGTACAGGCTGAGTACCCCTTATCCAAAATGCTTGGGCCAGAAGTTTTTTGGATTTTGGAACATATAATGAGATAGCTTGGGTCTCCAAATTTATGTGTTACCGGTAAGCAGTCTTTGTCTTGCACACATGTACTTAATAGTAAAAGTTATGACATACCATTAATGTAATGAAAATATCGTGTGCGGGGAACAAGAGCAGTACCGAATACCTGAATCAGTTGTTGAATGACAACGAACAATGGCAGGCTTTCAGTCTCCACCTATGATGCCATGTTTTGATTAAAAGGTTACAGTACACTCACTGTATGTTACCTTGTTTAGGTTTTATGTAAGGTATAAAAACAGCACTAAACATTTTCTGGTGCTAAATTTTCATCATCGATACTTTAAAAGATTAATGAAATTATGTAAGGCATAAAAACAATCAACATCATTGACTTGTTTTGATGGTAAATTTTTGTGATCAGATGTTTTAAAATATTTAATCCCGTGACTTTTCTTAAATTTCTGTCCTCACAATTACCTTCAATTTGCAGTTCATCCTGATGGATCTTTGCTTGTTTCATGAACAGCATACTGTTAAGTGGCATACGTTCACTTCAATGCTGATATTACAGAGTCGAAATCTTCATTTTTCACTTTATGCAGTGTTTTTCATTAACTTCTGCTCATTACATATGTGAGGTCATTTTTCAAAATTGCTTTGCGCAAAGACCCGTGCGTCGCCTGGGAACCTTCTTGGTGCCTTGTGGAATTTTTCATTTGTAACATCATGTCAGTTCTCAAAAAAGAAAATTTCAAGATTTTAGAGGTTTTTGGATTTTGTAATTTCTGAAAAGGGGTACTCAACCTCAATTACTTTATTGAAATAATTTTCATTTCCACTTTCTATTTGTTTAAGTATTTTAAAAATATTATGGTTTTGTTTTTAATGCTATTGAATTTTTAAGTTATCACTTAAGCCCAGCTGTTCAAAAAGCATTGGTATTTAATACTAAAAGGCTTTTGTATGCCAATAGAGACATAAAGCTGAATGGTTGCGGTAGACCTCAGGCCTGAATGGCTAGTTCTGAAGGCAGCTCTTATTTGTTCATAAAGTCATTTATTAAAGAAAAGACTGGAGCATATTTGACACAGGTGACAATATTGTCCTTGATTACTTTTAATGCTTGGATTATAGGTTGTGACTGGAAGTAACTGACTGAATAACTTAAGGTCTTGGCTAAATACAAGGGAAGAAAACTTAAGATATTTGGTACTTTGACCTCTTTTGTTAGACCACTAGGACTGGAGTGAAACTTGCCCTGTGGGCTGAGAGTTTTTTAATTAAGAAAAGCCTTTCAGCTCATTAGCTTTGTTTAAAGTTTACTTTAAAAACTTGCCCAATCTAATGGTTACCTGCAGCACGGATTTCCTGTTGGTGATTATTCTTGACATTCCAATAATGTACTGTATAGCTGTTATCTTCTGTTAAACTAATGCATAATGCACAAAATTCACATTATACCATTTGTCATGCCAATATACTTAATTTTTTGTAATGTTATTGTTCATCCACTTTACATCACAAGTAGTGTTTTCCACATCCTACAAAACTTAAGTTTTAGTTTAAAATTGAGTGACCAGAATTGTACCTAAAATTGGAAGGTTTCAATGGGAATGTGAAAATTTCACTACTTTCTCCTTAAACTTATACTTCATAAATGCTGTACATTCCATTATTTTTGAAATTGCAGTTGCAGGTTTTCTGAAAATTGAAAGCAATTGCTTCTTTTCCAGCAATTCTTGTGCTAGTTCTGTTCTTCATTGCACATTTCTGCTTTTAAGTTTTTCATATCAATTTATAGCCTTTCCTTTAAAGTTCATTTGCAATTCGTCTCCAAACATGTATAATTGACCTGAATTTTAAACACATTTTTGCCTGCATCCTTCATGCAGCATTTATTTCTGTGTAATCAATAGGCTTATCCAGTTTCTTTCTACAAAGAGCCATTGTAAATGAGTGCAAATCAAGGAACTGACCTCTGTAGTGATTCTTGCACTAGTCTACTATAATACATATTTTAGTTTCCCTTTTGTTAATCCAATATCTTATCCAGACAATAGTTAGTCTTAGATTCCAAATGATTAAACAATGTACGATGCAATGCTGCAAATACTTTAGATTTTTGTTCCTGTTTAGGGTGTTCTTCATTTCTTTTTAGGAGATAAAATGCTATATAATTCTTTATTAGCATCCTTGTCTTTAACGCCACCTTCCTCATGCATTACTAATCAAATATAAGTTTATTCGAAGTATTCTGACTTAGACAAGCAAAACTAGATCAAAAATGAGTCACTCTAGTAGATTCTGAAATATGATTAAGTAAGGTAAGAGCATGCATATAAGCCTTTGGACTAATGCATAAGTACAAAGTAAATTTTGCACTTTCTCTGGACAAGCTTTCAAATTGCA
Organism: Hemitrygon akajei; assembly: GCF_048418815.1. NCBI lineage: Eukaryota > Metazoa > Chordata > Chondrichthyes > Myliobatiformes > Dasyatidae > Hemitrygon > Hemitrygon akajei. Next base: position 74,334,471 of record NC_133136.1, on the reverse strand, counting down.
GGTATTAATTTTCAGTTATTCTCAAGAGAAATTGAGCTTAAAGCTGTATATTAGTTGATTTCAACCATTAAAACAGTAAATAGGAACATTAGTTTTAAGATCTCAACAGGATAAATTAATTGTCAAGATTATTAGTTTAAGAACACCATATTTCTTAAATCATGAATATTAAACCTAAGATATGTCATTGATGCTTTTGATCAATTTAAGAAATGTTAAGTCTCTTTAAAATCCCTATTGTACTAGGTAGGCTCTGCCACCACCCAGGCAGTGCACTCCAGGCACCCACCACTTTTTGTTTAAAAAAAATAAACTTGCCGCTCACATCATCTCCTTTGAAATTACCTCCTCACCTTAAATTCATGCCCTTTAGTATTAGACAGTTCAATCCTTTGGGGGTGTGGGGGGGAGGGAGGTGGGAGATGCTCTCTGTCTTCTCCATCTATGCCTCTCATAGTGTTATAAATCTCTTTATCAGATCTCCCTTCAGTAGTCTCTGCCTCTTGAGAGAAAACAACCCAAGTTTGTCCAAACTCTCATTATAGCTCATGCCCTCTAATCCAGGTAACATCCTGTTAAAACTCTTCTGCGCCTTTTCCAAAACTTCAACATCCTTCCTATAATGGAGCCACCAGGAATGTGTGCAATACTCAAGGTTTGGCAAACTAGAATATTAAGAAGCTGCAACACAACTTCCTGACTTAACCTCAATGCCTTGATTAATAAAGGCAAGCATACTATATGCCTACTTAACCACCCTATCAGCCTTTGTAGCCACTCTCAGAGAGTTGTGAGCTTGGACCCCAAGATCTCCCTGCTCATCACTATTAAGAGTTTTGTCCTCAACTGTGTGTTGTCTCTACACTTGACTTACCAAGGTGTAGTTCTTCACACTTGGCTAGGTTAAGCTCCATCTGTCATTTCTCCTCCCATATCTTCAACTGATCTATATCCTGCAGTATTCTTTGTCAGTCTTGTACACTATCCACAACACCACCAGTCTTCATTCATCTGCAAATTTACCCACCCATCTATATTTTCATCCAGATCATTTATATTTATCACAAACAGCATAGATCCCCATGGAACACAACTAATCACAGACATCCAGCTAGAATAAATCCCTTTGACAACTACCCTCTGTCTTCTATGAGCTAGCTAGGTCTGAATCTAAACGGCCAGTTCATTATGGATCCCATGCACCTTAATCTTCTGGATGAGCCTCCTGAGGGACCTTGTCAAATGCGTTACGTAAATCCATGTAGACAACACTCATTAGTTCTACCTTCATCAATCACCCTATCACAAAACCTTAAGTTAAGAAGATGCAAGTTCCCCTGCACAAAGCTACACTGGCTCTCCCTAATTAGGCCATGGTTTTCCAAATGATCATAAATCTTATCACTAAGAATTCTCTCCAGTAACTTCCCTACCAGTGAACGTGAGACTCACTGATCTATAGTTTACAGGATTATTCCCGTCTTAAATAATGGACATTAGCGATTCGTCAGTCCTCTGGGACCTTGCCTGTGGATAAAGAAGATGTAAAAATATTGGTCAAGGCCCCAGCAATTTCATCTCTTGCCTCGATAACCTGGGTCTATCCCCTCAAGCCCTAGGGACTTAACCATTTTAATACTAAGAGACCCAACAGTATGTCCTTTACCTCAATGCCCTAGCATATTTATGTGCTTGATATTGATCTCATTAAAGACCTGATCTGGAATGCGCTGCCAGTGCAGGTGATGGAATCAGGTGTAATCAAGCCATTTGAACAGGCGGTCCAAGAAGCACGTAGGCAAAATGAAGTTGGGCAAAAAGATCAACTTGAATATGGTGGACTGAAGATCCTGTTTATGTGCCATACTCCTCTGGCTATAAATTTGCTATATAAGCCTAAAGAAGTAACTTTATTCTTATCTTTGATACCAGAAGTTGTATCATGACAAGAAAGCTAACGGCACTTGGCTTATTTATGCAGAAATGGTGCAGCAGTTTAAAATGAACACCTGCCAGATTCAGCTCCAATAGTTTGAAATGTGCCAGAATGCTAAGAGTTTTGAAAAAATGTGTCCTGCTGTCTGCCTTATTGCTTCATGTGTTGTTTTCCTTTTATTTTGATTACTTTTTATGGAGATTCAACATTTTATTTATTGACCCACTTTTTCAACGACTTAAATACCGTATGTTTTACACTGAGAAGGCAACTAAATTATTAGAACATTTCTGTGGCCTGCAATAAAATAAATCTCATACTATAATTAACTGTATAATTGTACATGATGTTGCCCAATCTATGACCTTTAGTTTATGCAAGAGATCAGCTTGGACACAGTTCTTCACTGCCCCCAGCAACTTCCAATTTCCCGCAGCATCTGATAAATAATATTTTCATTTTTCAATTGCCATTAGAAATTGTAGCCCATTTCTATTGCAGTTTAAATGTCAGAACATGGTTTATGGTGCATAACACAATGTCCATTTTCTGGTCTTGCTTTCCAGCCACACAGGTTATGAAGGTGTGCAAGATAGCTTTCTAGTCAGTAGTAATGTTCCAAAAATGTAGGTCTTGCCACTGGTCACGTCAAGGGAAAGGGTTAAACTGCCTTGCTGAAGTGGTCATTGCCTGCCGTTTGAGATGTGCAAGGGCCATTCTCACCCCCAGGGAACTGATTAAATGATCAAGATTAGTGGGATGTTGCCAACAACTTGATTACTGAAGGAGTGAATGTAAGGTAATCAATGAATTAACTGAGGATTTTTTGTTTTTTTTTAAATTATTCATTATTTGTGATCTGGCTGTCACTGGCAAGGCCAACATTCATTCCCATCTTTAATTTACTGTGAGGTGAAGGTGGTGCTTTCAGCTGCTGCTGTCTTTCTAGTGAAAGTAGATGAAGTGTTGGTGTGAAGTTCCTGAATTTAGACAAGAGCAATGAAAAAAACAATATATTTCTAATTGGAAAAAATGGGTGACTTGTATGTGGGTGGTGTTCCCATGCTCCATCAGTTCTGGTGATAGAGGTCTGGAGTTTGAAAATGCTGTCTAAGTAGGCTAGGTAAGTAACTACAATCCATTTTCTTAAATAAAAGGTGGAACAAACTACAGTCACTGTACACTGGCAATAGGATTCAAAATTTCAGGATGTTTGAGGAGGTGCTAGTCAAATGGTATGTTTTGTCCTCATTGGTACTGACCTGCTGAAGTGCTGCACTCATTCATGTGGGAACAAAGTGTTCCATCACCCTTTTTTTGTCTTAAAAATGTAGGGTGTCAGAAAATGAGGAACTGCCTACCATCAGCTCACATAGCCCAAGTAATTGTGTTGGTCCATTTGAGTTTCTTGTTAATGGTGACAGCCAAGGTTCTGATGGAGGAGGATTTGGTGCAGTGATTGTCATGGTAATGCCACTGAATGTCATGGGAAGGTGTTTGTGGCATCTTTTGTTAGAGATGATGAATTGCTTTACACACATCTGATGTAAATGTCATTCCAAACCTGAAAGATGATTCAGTTTTGCTGCAAGCAAGGATTGGCTATTTGAATATTTGTGAGTAGAATTGAACATTTTGCAATCAACAAATATTTCAGCTTTTAACATTATAAAAGGCACGGCATTGATGAAGCATCTTAAAATGGCTGTACCTCGAGAAATTTCTGCAGTGATGTATTGGGATCGAGATACTGGCCTCCGGCAATTATATTTAAAGTTTTTGGAACTTTAGTCAAACTAAACCCTTTTCCTGGAGGTAACTAGAAGTCTATTTATTAGATATTGTAAAACTTCCTCGTATGTTGAATGTAGAGAGCCCTCTGTTGCATAAAAGATGCAGCTCTTTTCAATGTTGAAACGATGCTGTAAAGCAATTTATGCTGTATGTGTTCAACATGTCTCAGACTTAATTGATAAACTGCTCATTTTGACAACAATCAGGAAATAATTTGCATATGGAATTATATGATTCATACTTGGCAGTCATTGTTTTGAATGTGATGAGCAGTAATATCAGAATGAAGAAAATGAAGTGGAATCCTTTATCTGGGGCAGAATTATATCATTTGACATGTTGTCAGTCTGGTAAGCTTTTAAATAAACTGCTTACTTTCGGTAAACAACACCTTTTGCAATGCATGAATGGTGATATTGATTACCTTCAAATCAAATGCTATCTTCTGTTTGCTCTTTTGCTGCCACATTTCATCCCAGTTAAATAACCACCAGTAGTTTATCTCTGTATTGTATATTGATGAAGACTGCATTCCATCATCATGAATGAATTTTTATAAATGTCAATGTCATATGCATTCCTGAAAGCAAAGCATGTTAGCCATAACATTAGATTTTTAAATTGGACATAGAAATTTAGTATAATTAATGTATTTAAATAATTTTGTCTGGGCCATCATTATGGTGGCAGTGTGGCATAATCTTAAAATACCATATCAGCACATGACTGTTGCATTACTTGTAGATTGTAATAGTGTTAAACAATAACTCATTCCTGCTCAAGCAGTAAAGGAGTAACTGAATTCTAATAATGGTCCTGCTAGAAAACCTATATGCAGAGTTGGTCTTTAAGGCCGCTGATTCCTGTGGAAATGTACCTCTGATTTGAGTTAATGCTATAAGCAGTGTGAAGCAGAGAGGAGACTGGGGGTGGGGAGTGGCTTGAGTGTAGTTTTTGTTTGTATTCATGTGACTAAAGTTCATTGTGGTTCATTTATTGTCTAAAAAGATGAAAGGAAAATGACACACTTTGCTATCCGATAACGTGACCAACCCCAACTCATTTCCCTGATCTCAATCTTTATTGCGGTGTCCATGAGTTCCTTAACTGAAGAACGACAGGTTATAGTCACCGTTAGCATCACAGTGTCTAGCTTGAATTTTGTCTGCAAAATCAAATATTTTTAATAATCTAGCCTAAGATTGGCAAAGGCAGGGTTTTTCTAGCAAATGTCAGGAAATGTGTTGTCCTTTAATTATTGGAATCAGCAATTTCTCATAACATTGTTAGCAGCTTTTTTTTATTCTAAAGCTGTCCAATTTCATATGAAATAATGATTCAGAAAATGTAGCCTGGCAGCTGCAGCAACCACTTCCTTACCATATTTCTCCTGTCATTCAGCATTGCGGGAGGCCATTTAACCTATCAACTAATGGTGGTTCTCAAAGCAATCCCAGCTCCCCACGAATTTCTTGCTGGCTTATTTATCATATTCATTAATTCCATTCAGATTGTCTTCCCTCCCACCTACATTAGTAGCAATTAACAGTCACCAAGTAGCCCACCAACCCAACAGGCTAATGATACAAAGATAGCTGGAGGAACGGGGTAGTGTTGAGGAAACAGAGACTTAGTTTAGGGAATGGGCAAAGAAGTGGCAAATGAAATACAATGTTGGAAAGTGTATGGTCATGCACTTTGGTGGAATAAATAAACGGGCAGACTATTATTTAGATGGGGAGAGAATTCAAAATGCAGAGATGCAAAGGGACTTGGGAGTCCTTGTGCAGAATACCTAAAAGGTTAACCTGCAGGTTGTTGAGTCGGTGGTGCAGAAGGTGAATGCAGAGTTGGCATTCAGTTCTAGAGGTATAGAACATAAGAGCAGGGATGTGATGTTGAGGCTCAATAAAGCACTCGTGAGACCACTCTTGGAGTATTGTGTGCAGTTTTGGGCTCCTTATTTTAGAAAGGATATATGACATTGGAGAGGGTTCATAGAAGATTCACGAGAATGATTCCACAAATGAAAGGGTTACTGTGTGAATGACATCTGACAGCTCTTGGGCTGTATTCCCTGGAGTTCAGGAGAATGAGGGGGGATCTGATAGAAACATTCTGAATGAAAAAAAGCCTGAATAGATTAGATATGGCAAAGTTATTTGCCACAGTAGGGGATTCTAGGACAAGAGGGCACGACTTCAGGTTTGAAGGACATCCTTTTAGAACTGAGATGCGGAGAAATTACTTTAGTCAGAGGGTGGTAAATCTGTGGAATTCATTGCCTTGAGCGGCTGTGGAGGCCAAGTCATTGGGTGTATTTAAGGCAGAGATAGGTTCTTGATTAGCCAGGGCATGAAAGGTATGGTGTGAAATCTGGGGAGTGGGGATGACTGGAAGAATTGGATCAGCCCATGATTGAATGGTGGAGCAGACTCAATGTGCCGAATGGCCTACAATCTGCTCCTATATCTTATGGTCTTACTTTTGGAAGTGAGGAAGAAACTAGAAAAGCTGGTGGAAATCCATCTTAGTCACAAGGGGAATATTGATACTGCATTTTGGTGATTGGATTGAACCTAGGTCGCTTAATAGCTGTTGCATGAGTGAAAGAGCAAAAAACAGATGCACTACTACTATGTCTGCACTGACCATTAAGCATCATCATCATCAACAAATCCAAAGTTCGAGGCCTGGAATTCAGGGCCAATAGTAAAGTATAAAGGTGGATTGGAAGTCCAGAAGTCGAGGCCCGATGGTCATGTCCACTGGGGAAGTCAGAGGCCCATGTCTGCAAATCGAAAGGAGGTTGAAGGCCCAGAGACAGCCCGCCCTGAGGTTGGAGGGCTGTGTGTGCAAGTGGGTAGGTGGATGGGAGAGAGGAAAGGGACTTCTTCTTTCCTATTCTTTTACTGAACATTGTGGGTACTTTGTTTGCACTGGAATATGTGGCAACTCTTGTAGGGTGCCCCTAGCACATACCTAGGTTGTATTGGTTATTAACGCAAATGATAATTCTACACTATATGTTTTAATGTACATGTGATAAATAGAAAATGATGCTTCAGATTCATTTATTTTCTAATTCCCACTAGTTACCCCTCCAGATTCAAGGCCTCACATACTAGGGGCCATTTGCAGAGGCAATTCACGTACAAATCAGTACATTTTTTGGAATGCGGAAAGAAGCTAGATCACATGGAGGATGCAAGTCTACGGAGTCCTGAGGAGACTATGTAAATCCACACAGAGAGCATGAGTGGTCATGACTTGTTTCTGATCTGAGGCAGCAACTCCATGACTTGTGTCAAAGTAGCTGAAAAAAAGCCAAAACCTGCTTGAGTGCAATGAAATTAAATAACCTGTTAAAATTCCTCAGTATTATCCTCTGCATTTCCCAGCCAATTATAAAAGTGGAGTCCAGGATGAGTAATTTTTATTGTCTCTCCTTAATATTTGGGACTCGACTATTGGCCCATGTCCCTCCATCAATAAGAGATACTTCATGTGGTTAACAACTTTGAACAGCAGGCACTGTTGCAGTGCAAAAGCAGGAAAGCAGTTTACAGTTAGCAAGCTCCAACAATGGATTTCCTTCAAACAAAAGGCAGCAAAACAAGGTTTGCTTCACCTTGCTCAGGTTTCTTGGCTGAGCGTAATATGTCACTTGTCTGTTGGCAGCTAAAGCAGAAGATTAAATTTCGTCAACACCTGAATTCATTGCAGATCCCCATTGTGTGGGATATTTGAATCACTGATTGTCCTAGCTCTCTGCATGATATGGATTGCTATGTCTGGTATTCAAACTATTTTTTTGCAAAGAAGTACTATGGGTAGAAATTTCTCTAGCAATAGCACAAGAAAAACAACTGAAAATCTGTTTAATGTTCACCCCCCCCCATTAAATTAAATGAACCACCCATATGCTGAAACCCAATTTTCACAAAGACTCCCTTGTCGCTAGAGAAATGTCATCAATAGAATGCAGATTGTCCTTACCAAATTGTACAGGAAATTATATGGTTAAATTAATTTAGTATTGCCACATGTGCTGAGGTATAGATCAACTCATTACATCCGTAATTGAGATAAAGTGGCACATGGATACATTGTAGGTAAGTGTATGGCCATGCCCTTTGGTAGAAGGAATAAAGGCATAAACTATCTTCTAAACAGGGAGCAAGTTCAAAACTCAGAGGTGCAAAAGGACTTGAGCGTCCTAGTGTAGGATTCCCAAAAGGTTAACTTCAGGTTGAGTCGGTAGTAAGGAAGGCAAATGCAATGTTGATTTCGAGGACTAGATTATAAAAGCATGATGGTAATGCTGAGGCTTTAAATGGCATTGGCCAGACCACATTTGGAGTATTATGAGCAGATTTCAGTCCCATATCTAAGAAGGGATAAGCTCGCATTGGAGAGGGCTGAGAAGAGCTTTGTAGGAGAGATCCTGAGAATGAAAGGGTTAAGGAGTGCCTGATGGCTCCGGACCTGTACATATTGGAGTTTAGAAGAGTGAGGGGAGACCTCATTGAAACCTATTGAATATTAAAAGGCCTAGATAGAATAGATGTGCTCCCTGTTTAGAAAAAGATGTTTCCAAGAGTTGGAAAGTCAAAGACCTGAGAGCACAGCCTCAGAATAGAAGGATGTCCCTTTTATAATGGAGATGAGGAGGAATTGTATTAGTCAGAGGTGAATGCATGGAATTCATTGCCACAGATGATTGTGGAGGCCAAGTACTTGGGTATATTTTGTCAGCAGCTCAGGTGAGAGGAGTCTATCGGTGTCAGAGCCCTATGCCAGTCAAGAGAGAGGATAAAATGAGCAGATTCAGGCAAGTCCAGTGTTTTTTGCTGCGCAGACATGGTAAGTGTTGGTGTCAGAGGCCTACCGAAGCTGGGAGTGAGAGTATTAAAAGAGCAGGCTCTGGTGAAGCCAGTCTTTTTATCAGCGGCTCAGGTGAGAGAAGTGCGTGTTGATGTCAGAGAGGATAAAAGGAGCAGATTCAGGCAAGGCCGGTCTTTTTGGGCTGCACTGGCACGGAAAGTGTTAGTGTCAGAGACCTTAACCTCAGCTGCAAATAAAAAGGGTAGCTCAAGCGGAGTGGCCAATGTTGGAGTGTGCCATAGTGGAGTGTGAAGACTTCGGCATAACAGGTTTCAGTGTGAACAGGTGAAGGAACAGTTGAGAAGAGGAAAGCCTTTTTCATTTTTGGTATAGAGTAGTCAGGATGAAATGCCCCCATCAGATGAGGGAATGCAGGATATCTGACAGTTTCCTTGATGACTACATCTATGGGAAGTGTACTCTACTTCAGCGCCTGACTGACAGGGTTAGGGAGTTGCAGCCGGAGTTGATGTACTCAGGATCATTCAGGAGGCTGAAGATATTATAGACAAGACTTTTGAAGAGATGGTCACACCTAGAGTACAGGCATTGGACAGTAAATCAATGACTGCCAGGAGAGGTAAGTGGGTTAAGAAGTCAGTGTAGGGTTCCCCTGTGTTCATTCCCCTTACCAACAAGTACACCCCTTTGGATACTGCTGGGGGCAGAGGGTGACCCATCAGATTGCGACGGCAACTTCTAGGCTGGTGGCACTGTGGCCGGCTCTGAGGCTTGACAGGAAAGGATAAAACCAGGCAATGTGCAGTAGTTAGAAGGGACTCTATAGATTGGGTTCAGAAAGGAGATTCTGTAGCCACAAGAGAGACATCAGGATGGTGTGTTGCCTTCCAGGTCCATGATTTATCAGAGCAGCTGCAAGATCTCCACAACAGCTGAGGTTGTGGCACATATTGGCAGCAATGACGAGGACAGAGAAGGGGAAGAGGTCCTACACAGTGAGTATATAGAGTTACGAAAGAGGCTGAAGAGAAGAACCTCCAAGGTTGTCATCTCTGGATTACTCCCTGTGCCACAGGCTAGTGCAGGTAGGAATGGATGATAGCTCAGAAAAATGGTGCAGGGGACAGGGATTCAAGTTCTTGGATCATTGGAACCTGTACCTGTACATCATAGCCCAGTGCACTTGGACTGGAGAGGAACCAATATCCTGGCTGGGAGGTTTGCTGATGCTACTTGGGAGAGTTTAAACTAGTTTTGCAGGGGGCTGGGACCAAAACCCCAGGACAATAAGGGAAGGATTGGACTAGAAGGTAGATACCAGGGAAAGTTTTGAAAGGCAAAATTGAAATAACAGGTATGATGGGTTGGATAGTCTGAAGTGTGTATAATTTAATGCTAGGAGTATTATGGATAAGGGTGTCGAACTCAGAGCATGGATCAGTACAAGGAAATACAGTGCTGTAGCTATTAGTGAAATTTGGTTGAGAGAGGGGCAGGAATGGGTGATTAATGTGCCAGATTTTTGAAATTGTAAAAAAGATAGAGCAGGAGGTAAAAGAGGAGGTGGAGTTACACTACTAATCAGGGACAATATCACAGCTGCTGTCAGAAGAGACATAATGGAGTGTCAGACACTGAGTCCATTTGGGTGGAATTCGGGAACAGGAAGGGGACAATCTCACTGATGGGATTGTACTGCAGACCCCCTAATAGCTATCAGAACATTGAGGAAGAGATATGTAATCAGATTAAGGAAATGTGTAAAAACAATCATGTTGTTGTCATTGGGAATTCCAACTTCCCTAATATAAACTGGGACCTTCTTGGTATAAGGGGTTTAGATGGGGCTGAATATGATTAGTTTATCCAGGAAATTTCTTAAATCAATATGTGGACAGTCCAATGAAAGGGGGGGGGGGTGGTGGTATACTGGACCTAGTGCTGAGTAATGAGCCTGGCCAGGTCACGGGCCTTACAGTGGGTGAACAGTGACCACAAATCCTTATCTTTCAGGATAGCTATTGATAAGGATAGGTATGGTGCTTGTAGGAAAATTTTAAACTGGAGTAGGGCCAATCAGGCAAGAACTAAGAAATGTTAATTGGGAACATCTTTTCTGTGGGAAGTCCACATCAGATATGTGGAGTGTATTTAAAGATCAATTGTACTGAGTACCGGAAAGGTATGTTTCCATTTATTTAAAAAAAAACAGGGATGGAAAGGTTAGAGAACCTCGAACAAGAGAAAATCTGCAGATGCTGGAAATCAAAGTAATACGTTTTGGGGCAAGACCCTTCATTTGGACTGTCGAAGTGTCTGGGTCTGAAAGATCCATTGTTTACTCTTTACCATTGATGCTGCCTGGCCTGCTGAGTTCCTCCAGCATTTTGTGTGTATTAATACAAGAACCTTAAACATCCTGACAGTTGATGAATTTAGTCAAGAAAAAGGAAAATAATGTAAAGCTTTGATAGATAGATAGATAGATACTTTATTCATCCCCATGGGGAAATTCAACTTTTTTCCAATGTCCCATACACTTGTTGTAGCAAAACTAATTACATACAATACTTAACTCAGTAAAAAATATGATATGCATCTAAATCACTATCTCAAAAAGCATTGGAAGTCAGGATTAAATGAAACATGAGTATAAAGAAGCCGAAAGAGAGCTAAAGAAGGGAATTGGGCAAGTCAGGAGAAGCCATGAGAAGTCCTTGTAGGATTAAGGTGAATCCCAAAGCATTTTATACATACATTGAGTAAAAGGATAACTAAGAAGAGGGTAGGACCACTCAAGAACAAAGGGTTGGGGGGGGGGGGAACATTTGCTTGGATACAGAGAATGAGTGTGAGGTACTTAATGAGTACTTTGCTTCAGTATTTACCAAGGAAAAGGATATGGAGGACAGCAAGATCAGTGCTCAGTGTATAAATATGTTTGGGTGTTTAGAAATCGAGGAGGAAGAAGTGTATTAAGGTGGATTAAGTCCACAAGGCTTGATGGGATTTGCCCCAGGTTATTGAAGGAGGCAAGAGACAAGATTGCTGAGTCCTTGACCAGTATCTCTGTCCTCTCTAGCCACAGACGAGGTCCTGGAGGACTGGCGAGTGGTTAATGTTGTACCTCTACTTAAGAAGGGAACAAAGGAAAATCTTGGTATGGACCAGTGAGTGTTGTAGGGAAATTGCGGGCAATAATCCTTAGGGATAGGATATATAAATATTTGGAAACCCATGGCTCATTAGGAAGAGCCAGAATGAATTTGTTTGTGGCAGGTTGCGCCTTACCAACTTGACTGAGTTTTTTTTTGACAAGGTGGCGAGATGAGGGTAGGGCATGGATTTTAGTAAGGTGTTTGACAAAGTCACTCATGGGAGACTAATCCAGAAGATTGCGATACCTGGATCCATGGAAAATGGGTTGCACATAGAAGACAAGGTACTGGTTGAAGGGACATTCAGGCTGGAGCTCTGTAATTAAGAGTTCCACAGGGATCTGTGCTGGGACCTCCGCTGTTTGTGATGTATATAAATGACCTCGATGAAAATGTAGAGGGGTGGGTTAGTAAATTAGATGATGCAAGACTGGTGGAGTTGTGGATAGTGTAGACTGGCAAAGAATACAGCACAATATAGATCAGTTGCAGATATGGAGAGAGAAATGGCAGCTGGAGTTTAACCCAGATAAATATGAGGTGTTGTACCTCGGTAGGGCAAGGAGACAGAATATTGTTAAGGGTAAGGTCCTTAACAGTGTTGCTGTGCAGAGATATCAGGATTCAAGTCCCTAGTTCCTTGAAAGTAGCTACACAGGTCAATAAGGCAGTTAAGAAGGCTTATGGAATGCTTGCTCTTATTAATCAAGGCATTTAATTCAAAAGTCAGGAGGGTGCGTTGCAACTTTACAAACTCTGGTTAGGCCACATCTGGAGTTTTGTGTACAGTTCTGCGTGCCCCCACTATAAGAGGGATGTTGAAGCTTCGTAGAGGGTGCAGAACAGGTTTACTAGCTGGCTGGTTTAGAGGGCATGAGCTACCACGTGAAGCTGGATAAACATGGTTTGTTTCCTCAGGAGCATCAGAAGCTGAGGAAAGATTTGACAGAGATTTCCAGGATTATGAGAGGCATAGATAGAGTGGACAAGAGACTCTCCGTTTCCCAGGGTTGGAATGTCTAATACCATATGGGATGCATTGAAGCTAAGAGGGAGTAAGTTCAAAGTGGTTGTGAGGGGTATTTTTTTTTTTACTTAGCGTTGTGGATGCCTGGAATGCACTGCCTGGTATGATGGTAGAAGCAAATTTTGTATAGGCACATCCAAAAGTCTTTTAAAAGCCTCTAATATGTTTGCCTTAACACAAAAGAAGATGGAGGGATATGCACATGGCGAGTGTAGGAGGACTTTGTGTTTGGGTATTTTTGATTTGCTTTTTAGCTAGCTCAGCACAATATTGTGGGCCAAATGGCCTGTTGCTGTGCTGTATTCTTCTATGTTCTATTTAACTCAGAGGTTGATAGGTTCTTGATTAGTGAGGGTGTCAATAGTTACAGGGAGAAGACAGGAGAATGGATTTGAGAGGAAAAACAAATCAGCTATGATTGAATGATGGAGGAGACTCGATGAGGCAAATGGCCCAATTGTGATCCTATGCCATCCATATTCTCTTCTTGCAGCTGCCATTGGGAAGGAGGTTAGGAGCCTTGGGTCCCATACCACCAGGCTCAGGAACTGTTATTACCCTTTAACAATCAGGTTCCTGAACTAGTGTAGATAATATCACTTACTTTAACACTGAATTGATTCCACAACCTATGGATTCACTTTCAAAGTCTCTACAACTCATTTATTTATTTTTAGTGTTTGCACATTGGTGGTCAGTCTTTGTGTGTAGTTTTTCATCGATTTGATTATTCTTCCACTGTGAATGCCTGCAAGAAAATGATCTCAGGCTAGTATATGGTGATGTATATGTACTTTAACAATAAATTTACTTTGAAATTGTGTCTTGTAGACTCCTGCACTCTGTTATTGCTTTTTCATATAAGGCACGAATGCAGAATCAAGTACTACAGTTACAGGGTGCAGTGCAGGTAGACAACATGGGTGGCAGGGTAGCATTGCGGTTAGCGTAATGTTTTACAGCAGTAGTAATCAGGGTTCAATTCCTCCCATTGTCTATAAGAAGTTTGTATATTCTCCCCGTGACTCAGTGAGTTTCCTTCGGGTACTCTGGTTTCCTTCCACATTCTAAAGATGTTCAGGTTAGCAAGTTGTTGGCATGCTGTATTGGTACTGGAATTATGGGGAGATTTGCTGGCTGCTCAAATTGTGTTTGTCATTGGTGCAAAACTATGCATTTCACTGTCTGTTTCGATATTTCAGTGTGCATGTGACAAATAAATGTAATCACATCTTTAAATCCTTTTGCATCTCCTGCCCGATGGGTGAGTGGAGAAGAAAGAATGGCTGGGTCTTTGATTAAGCTGGTTGCTTCACAAAGGTGTGAGGAGTATGAACAGAGTCCATGGAGGGGAGGCTGATGTGCTGAGCTGTGTCCACAACTCTCTGTAGTTTCTTGTCACAGTCAGACAGAGCAGTTGCCGTACCAAGCCGTGATGCATCACATAGAATGTTTTTTTCATGCTGCAATAAAAATTGGTGAGGGATAAGTGAGGCACGCAAGATTTCTTCAGCCTCCTAAAGAAGAAGCCTCACAATCCACCTTGTTATGATCTTGCACTTTATTATTTGCACTTTTTGGTGGCTTTTATTCTTTTCTGCATTGAGTGTTTCCCCTTATTCTAGCTCAATGCACTGTGTAATGACTTGATCTGCTTGAACAGTATAGAAGACGAGCTTTTCACTGTATCTTGGTACATATAACAATAATAAATCAGCCCCATCCCCCCCCCCAAAGAAAAAATGTATCCGGTGAGCTTTCTTGAGCACAGTATCAAACTCATTGGACCATTGGGCCAGGGCAGGTTATTGGCAATGTTCAATCCCAGGAATTTAAAGCTGTCTACCCTCTCAACCTCATGCTGTTGATGTAAGCAGGAGCATGTACACTGATGCCATCCTCCTGCCTCCTTACTGATTGAGGTCTGTTGTTCAGGAAGTCAAGGATTCAATTGCAAAGGGAAGTGTTGAGTCCTAGGTCTAGGAGTTCAGAGATGAGTTTTCATCAAATTATGGTATTGAAGGTGATCTGTAGTCAGTAACCAATAGTGTAATGTAGTGCTTTACTCTCCAGATGCTCCATGGATGAGTGTAGGGCCAGGCCTGCGTAGACCTGTTTTAACAGTAGGCAAATTGTGGTTGGTTGAGGTTGTCTGGGGGATGAGCTGCTGTGTGCTATAACTAGCCTTTCACGTACTTTGTGATGGTTGATGTTAAAACCACTGTGCAATGGTTATTAAAGTACATTACCTTGTTTTTCTTAGTTCCAGGATGATAGTGGTCTTAAAACAGGTGGGAATCTTAGTTTGAAGCAGGAAGAGGTTAAAAATGTATGCAAATACTCCTTCTAGCTAATCTACACAGGACATAGCAAGGGACACCATCTGGACCAGCTGCTTTTCACAGGTACAGTCTCTGGATGAGTGATCTTGTGTCTGCAATGGTGACTATAGGTTCAGGTGCCATGAGTTAAATATTCAGAACCACTTTGGGAACTATGGCCTATATAACAGGTTTTATTTTTTCAAAACTTTTACCCATTTGAGTGCATAAGTAAATGCACCTGTTTTCTTGAGCAGCTGTTGCATATTAATGGTTCCACCAGGGGTTAATAAAGCAAAATTTATCTTCCAGTTCATCAGTGCTTTGCTGTAATATCATTTGCATGGAAGTGCTGTTTTCATTTACTGAATGTCTTACATTATGTGCTGGAGGCCTCAACCATGTTACCAACAGAGAATTCTTGTAAATTAATAGTCATAGTCTAGATTTGTCCCGGTGTCTTTAATCTAGCTGGTGCACAATGACTGTAGCCAAAATCTGAGCACTGTAAGGTGCTGCTGATTGGCTTCAGCGACTGAGGTAAAAAAGGATCCAGTGCGGAGCAGTTGACAAGAAGTGCCAAGAACATGTTTTGCATCGTTAATGGTATTCGGCACCATTTTACTACTCTGGACAGGCAAGTACGAGAGGGTTAAAATATCTACTGTATACTCTAGACAGAACCACCTTCCTGTGCACTTTCATGCCTGTTGCCTTGCCAGCCATCGACATTGAGGACCTTCTCATGCCCTGAAATTGCAAGAGTGCCTGGCAGATTCTGGCTCAAATGAGGGAAAAAAAGCATGTTCCTTAGCAGGGTCTGGATAAAAGCAATTCTCCTTGAACATTATTCATAGATGTGACCTTCTGCCAGCTCTCCTCTCCCTCTCTAATAGACATTGCCTTGGCTTTAGAAGGTAACATGCTATCATAATAACAACCAGAAGCAATTATCCAACCGTTATACCGTAAGGGCTTATCAACAACTTAAACGATTGTTAGGAACGAACTGTTTGAGTTTGAGGAGGACCACTATATAGCCAGCTGATGTCATGTGGGGTTATTGATGTCACATCAACTAGACCATGCATGTTTTTAGAAGACTCTTCACTGTCACCACACTCACCAATATCATGGTCTGATTCGATTTGCCCACAAGTTGATTGCGTGCCATGGGCAGAGAAGGAGACAGAGACCAAGTTGTTGCCTAAACTAACTAGCAATTAATAAAACAATGCCCTTTTTAAAAGCGACTTTTATCCTTTATTCATATTCTACCAATCAAGGACCTAAATTACACTAACCCGCTATTCTCAGCTGCTCTGTTCATTCCCATCATCTTCCCCAGATTCCACTTCTCATTTATCCTAACATCTTGCACGGCTTTGGGATACGGGAGGAATCGCGTACAAACACGGGCTCCAGGTAATCTGCACCAGCAATCAGGATGGAAATCAGTGGAGCTCTGAATGACCACAAAGCTATAGGTGAGGTTTCCCAAGATCTGATCAGGGCGTCAGACATTTTGGCAGTATACGACATTCCGCAGGTTCAGATGTTTTCCGCTTGTGGGATGGGTGGGAGCTGAGAATTTGTAATCTGGAACTATTATTGTAGTAGAGGTATTCAAATAATACAACCACCCTAAGTTGTGCTGAAATGTTCTCTTTCTATTTTCTTTATATATTTCTGGGGGTGGGGGGAGCGATGCATTGTATTTTATATTGCGTAGAATGTGGTAGGGGAGTGGAAGTGTGTAATTAATTCCAAAGTCAAAACCACCTTTTTGTTCACTTTCCAAAAATATCAAAGTGGAAAGTATCAAGTAGGGAAGGTTTAGGTTATGGGCCCTGTGCGGGCAAATGGTACAAACTGACATAAATAATTTGGCCGATAAGATCGATTTGAGTCACTGGGCGTGTTCCCGTCCAGTACATCCAAGGTTTTGGATAATTAACCCCCCTCCCCTGTTTCTGATCTTATACGGTTTAGGATTGTGTATCCGTTGATTTGTGCTGACTCGGCCATCTTATCTGGTTTGGGTTTACTAAATTGATATTTTGTTCCTTTCTCGCGGTGGCAGGTGCATTAAGAGAAGATAAGTGGGCTTATTAACTGATAGTGTGCAACGGCGGGTCTAGAAGGAACACGCCGGGAGAATGAAATAAACTGCGAACGGAAGCAAAATTAATAACGACCTTCTGAGTACTCTCGTTTATTGAAAAGCAAAACATATAGCGAAGGGCACGACACCGTACTTTAGTCAGGTGCAGCGATCTCACAAACTCCGGAACTTTTGGTTACACGTAAATGGAAAAGTACCGCTTGTGGGAGTGCTATGTCAGCCAAGGCATAGCCGACCAGGGTTGCTCTAATCGTGTTCTAATATACAAGAAGGGACACAAAGCAGAACGTGGCAATTACAGAGACATATCATTCCGGTCAAGTACGGGCAAAGTGTTTGTACGTATCCTCGTCAGTCGACTCCTTCCACTATCTGAAGCAGTACTCCTTGAATCACAATGTAGTTTCCGCCCATCTAGACTTAGCGCAGACATGATCTTCACATCACGTCCCCTTTAGGAAAAATGCCGTGAACATAGGTAACCCTTGTCCTGGGCTTTCATAGATCTGACAAAGGCATTTGATACAGTAGACCGCCAAGGTCTCTAGCGTTTACTGTTAAGACTTGGCTGCCTTGGCAAGTATTTAGGAATATCGAGGCTTCAGCATGATGGCTCAGCAACAGTGGTGCTGAATGAGAACCCTTCCCTGTCAGCAGGCTGTATCATATCACCCATCCTATTTGCTATCTTCATTTCTCCATCCTTCGCCTCATTGGCGAGAACATGCCACAGGGAATCGCAAACACCTATAATGGACAAGAGACTTTTCGACCACAACCGGTTCAAGGTCAGCACCGCCACTATCACGGAATTTCAGTACTCGGATTACAACTCCAGCGCAGCACACTCTGAAGGAGACGTCCAATGTATCCTGAACACATTTGCCAAGGCATATACGACCCTGGGTCTTGTTTTGAATATAAATAGACACAGGTCCTTTATCAGCCACCACCTAACCAGCCATTTATCCAGCCCCCCCCCCCCCATAAAGATGAAGATATCGCCCATGAAATTGGAGACCACTTTTCCTGTCTTGGACGTACTCTCTCCGCTGAAGCAGAATCCACTGCCTGAGGCGCTAGTGAAATCTGTGCAATATTCAGGAAAAGAACTCTTTGAAGACCGCGACCTATAGGGTCAAGAAAACCTTTTGGTCTATAGAGCAATCATCCTTCCTACATCACTGTATTGAGCTGAATGAATCGTGGACCACATATTGCACGCACATGAAAGCCCTGGACCAATATAACCAAGTAAGCTTACGGAAGATTTTGAGGATCGGCTGGAAGGACAGGCGCTCTGGAGGAGGCCAACGTGAGCAGCATTAAAGCAACACCTACTCCGATGGATAGGTCACGTCAGTCAGATGCCTAACTCACATCCTCCCAAACAGATCCTTTACTCCCAGTTGAATGAAGATCAGCGAGCCTGGTGGGCAACGGAAATGCTTCAAGGATAACATCGGAATCAGCCTGAAGAAATTCAACATTGCAACTAACAACGGGGAGACATTGCACCCAATAGATACATCCGGGGGGAAATGTGTTCGAGTGTGAGCTGTACCATACGAGAGCGACTTCTACTGTGCGGCAACTTAGAAAGGATAGATCGAATAACCGAAAGACTCGGAGAATGGTCACAGCTAACTTACTCTAGAGGTGCTCGGCCTCCACAGCCACCAATAGGCAACTCCTGGAGGATAGCATACTCGGCTCGGCACATCTCATCACTCACAACTGAACCAAGAGAGTAAATGGGCGTTGGGCACGTCTATGGCGACTGTAGTAGCAGGTCATGTCGGGATGGTACGAAAAGGCTTTCCAGCTGTATCTCTGTACAGGTGACAATGGTTAAATAATCTTTAACCCGGTTGAAGGATGGAGGGCTGGCGAGGGGGAGAGAGAAACTTCACACCGCCCCTCACTTCAACTCCTTCCGCATGGTTAGTGCCTCGTTTCAGAAATATACATATTATTATGGCACGCTCACTGCAAAATACCCTAGACCCTTAATATAACAATTACCAACAAGAATTCCTCAACAATTACCAATTACCATTGTTTAAACGATTTTCTTACATTCAGCCTTGTTTCAATCGCCAAAAATGGTCACAGGGAATAGGCGAGAGCTATGCATTGTAACAAGAACAAAGCGTGATCTCGACTTTCGATACTTTATTCTCTGGGATTATTGTCAAGGAAGAGCTTCGACCTTTCGTTGTCACGTAAATCTGTTTTCAGAGTTGGTCTCCTGTGTTGATGCAGTACTTGCAAAGGTCATAATTATTGGATAATGGACAAGGTAAATGTTTTTTAAAAGCAGGGTTAAAAGGCGAAAATTCCTGATGGGGAAGTATAAGGAATTCCCTTGCCCCCCACCCCCACCCCCCCGGTCAAGAGGGGGGTGAGACGTTGGTGTAAGTGCATCTGGATAAGGAAGCGGTGATGGTGCGACCCTCGTCCTCAATCTCTCTGGGCAGTGGCCGCTGCTTGCTACAACAGGTAAAAGTCGCGAAGCAAGCCTGGCGGAATCGTTCATTCATGAAACAGTAGATGACGGGGTTTACGCACGCGGACGTGTAAGAGAGCAAATGGATGAATGAAATTGGGGTCCCGGACAGGAATCTGTCGGCGGAAACCTTGTCAAACGCCCGCCAAGCATTAGCACAGAATATAGGAGTCCAGCAGATGAAGAACATGATCACAATCACAATCAGCATGCGGATCACTCGCTTTTTTGCCATTAAATTCGCCGTAGAGCTGCTGCTTCTCGCTCTGCTTATCTTAGCATTAGTAGAGCTTGACAATGGTTGCATTTCGATTGTCCTTTTACGCCTTACGCTCTGCATGTAACACCCATCTCCGTCCTCGTAATTGCTGGCATAGGAGCCGCTTCTCTCTGCGAATCAAACACAGGGAGAAATTTCAGCAGCGGAAACATAGTCCTGTCGCCCGATTTTCCGCCATTCCTTCAACTAGTTGCGCTGACTGCAAAACCAGTTGTAATTATTTGATGCTTTATTCCCCAGGCAGAAACCAGAAGCACAGTACCGGTCCATCAGAGTTGTGAAGTCATGATGTTGTGCTGACCTTTTAACATACTCTAAAATCAATTTAACCTCCCCCTCCTTCATAGCCCTCTTTTTTTTTCTTTCATCCATGTGCCTATCTAAGAGGTTCTCAAATGTTCCTAATGTATCTGCCTCTACATCACCCCTGGCAGCGCGTTCCACACACTCACCACTCTGCGTAAAAAAACGTACCACTGAATTTACCCGGTACTTTCCTCCAATCAACTGAAAATTATGACTCCTCGTATTAGCCACTTATGCCCTGTAGAAAAGTTTCTAGCTGTCCATTCGATCTCAATTAATGCGTACAATTAGCTTGACCCGATGCCTTACTTTGCCACAGGATAAAACACCAGTCACGTTTGTAGACGAATGCCAAACGAGTGGTTGAGAGATGCAGTAAGAACTGCCTAGATATATTCTGAAAACTTCCGAAGCTTTTGGAGTCTTAAGAGTCGAAAGTTATTTATTTCAGAATTAGAAATGCACGGGAAAGCAACTCATACTCTTCAAAGAAGTCATCCAAGAGATGTGAAAGGACGAATTAAGTTGAAATAAAAGGCGAAAAGGACGTATTAGAAAGCACAATCAACGGCCTGGGTTCAATTCCCGTAAGGCGTTTGAGCGTTCCACTGAGACCGCATGCCTTTCCCTCTGACTGCTCCGATTTTCTTCCACAGCCAAAAGACGTACCGGCTGGTAAGTTAATTGATCATTGCAAATTGTCCCGTAATTAGGCTAGAGTTAAGTGGGTGGAGGGGGTGCTGGAGTGGAAGAGACTGTTCCGCCTTATATCTCAACACATAAACAAGCTATCTTTTTTTTTTACAACAAACTATAACGCGGTTTTAACGAATTTGGAGTTTTCAAAGTAAAATTATTTCATCAATAACAAAAAAGAGCACTCGCAGCCCCTATGGAAATCAAAAACATTGGATTCCAGAGATTCAATATTCTATAATATTTCCCATTTCATTAAAAGTCGTTTTCCTATGTCTTTATTCTATTTTACCAATTTTACTGAAGGTTGTACCTAAACTGCAACTGTATGCATATTAATATGGGCTGAAGCCACTTTTTTAAAATCACTTACCAGGTCGGAAGCCGATTAAATGAAAACAGATTCCATTTGTTGCACAACATCAGGATTTGCAAACCAAAACCATGAAATTAATATTAAATTGCCTAACTACTTTTAGGTGAGCTAGGGACGGAGGGCGCCGAGATTTCTGTATGATGATGATGATGATGATGATGATGATGATGATGATGAAGGTCCTAGGTTAAATTAAGGGTAAAATATAACCTCAGCAGCGAAGCAGCGCCCCTTTCAAATTCCCTCATTTACCTTGGCTCCTCTTCCTGCTTTCCATTTCAAACCGAATGCCGCTGTATAGCTCGCGGGATATCAACCCATAAGCAATCATCATCACTATTCCGGGAACCAGAAACAGGATCAGCAGAAGGAAAACATACCTGGAGCGAGCAACAATGCAACCGATTAGTCAGAAGCCACTTCCACCCCAAATTTGTGTTGATAACCTTTGAAAACTTCGATACATTACCAGAATTGTTGAGTGAAGTCATTCGGCCACAGGAGTCGACACATATTGCCGGTGCTGTTGTTTGCCCTGGTGAAGGGAACCAAGGTGTTGTAGATGGGGTACGGTAACATCACCGTAACGGAGAGCAGCCAAGTGGCGGCAATCACCTTGAAGGCGTGAGACTTGGTTTGCCAGACCCTGGATTTAAGCGGTTTACATATGGCACTGTATCTCTCCAGGGAAATCGCCACCAAACTGAAGGTAGAAACACTAACAGAGATACCTGCAGAGAAACAGGATCTATTACGGTGGGGACGAGACACTGTAGATGCGGAGTCTGGAGCATCAAATAATCTGCTGAAGGAGCTCAGATCTCAGAATTGCTGAGTTCCTCCAGCAAATTTCTTGTTGCTCCAGAACCCAATACAAATGGAAATAATTTCAAAATTTATTTTATCATGGTCTACAATTCGAAATATACATTCTTCGAAAGCAGAAAACAGAACCATGTCTAATACCGCTAGCAGGTGTTGATTTTCAAATTGTTGGCTTGCGGCAGCGGTACGTTGAAATACACAATAATAATCTATAAATTACAAAATGTGCTGTAATAAAATTAAATAAGTATTGCTACAGGAGAGGAAAAAGAAACAAAAACTGATGTGTTCATGGGTTCATTGTCCGTTTAGAAACTCGACGGCGGAGGGGGAGAAGCTGGCCCTAAAACGCTGAGTCTCATGAGCCTCCCTTGATGATAGCAATAAGAGGGCAATAAGAGGTGATGGGGCTGCGTAATGGCTGAGGCATCGCCTTCTGAAGGTGTGGTCGATGCTGGGGAGTCCAGTTGAGCTGACTGAGTTTACAGCTTACTGCAGCTTTTTCCGATCTTGTGCAGTGGCCCCTCCAGACCAGACGGCGATGCGACCAGTAAGAGCACTCTCCACCGTACATCTGTAGAAGGGTATGAGTGTCTTTGGGGACATACCAATTACCCTCAAACTCCTAATGAAGTATAGCCGGTGTCGTGCCGTATTTGAAATATGTACATCAGCACATCAGTATGTTGGGCTCAGCGTGGATCCTCGGAGATGGTGACGCACAGGAACGTGAAACTGTTCACCCTTTCCACTGCTGATCCCTCGATGAGGACTGGTGTGTTTTCCTTCGATTTCCCCTTCCCAAAGTCCACAATCAATTCCTTGGCCTTACTGACGTTGGATACAAAGTTGTTGCCGCGACGCCACACAACCAGTTGATCTATTTCGCTTCTGTACACCTCCCCATCACCATCTGAAGTTCTGCCAACAATAGTCGTGTCGTCGGCAAATTTGTAGATGGTGTTTGAGCTGTGCCGAGACACACAATCAAGGGTGTAGAAAGAGTAGATCAGTGGGCAAAGTACACACCCTTGACGAGTTCCAGTATTGATTATCAGCGAGGAGATGTTATTTTCGATCTACACAGACTCTGGTGAGAAAGTCAAGGATCCAGATGCGGAGGCAAAGAGTTTGAACGGAGGGTATGATTGTGTTGGACACTGGGTTGTAGTCAATCAACAGCAGCCTGGCATTAGTATTGACGTAGCTACTGCCTGGGTGATCCAAGGCTGAGTGGAGACCGGGTTAGGCGGGAGTTTATTCTAGTCTCGACCAACCTCTCAAAGCACTTCCTCACAGTAGATGCGAGTGCCACAGGAGCTCACCCTGCTCTTTTGAGCACTGGTATAATTGTCGCCCTTTTGGAGCAGGTAGAAACCTCCGACTGCAGCAGAAAGAGTTTGAAGATGTCCTTGAATATTTCCGCCACTTGGTTGGCACAGGTTTTCTGGTAAAGCATCAGGGCCCGAAGCCTTAAGGTTTACCCTGTCGAAGACATTCTGACGTCTGCCTCCGAGACAGTGATCACGGGGTCACCAGATGCTGTAGGGCCTCGCACAGGTGTAGTTTTATTCTCCCTTTCAAAGCGTAACAAAGGCGTTGAGCTCATCTGGGAGTGAAGCATCACTGCCATTCATGTTGTTAGGTTTCGCTTTGTAGGAAGTAATGGCCCGCAAACCCTGTCAGAGCGGACGTTCATCCGACTCCGTTTCTAATCTCAATCGGACTTCTTGCATAGTTCTGGATCACCGGTCTTGAATGCCACAGATCCTGCCCTCTCCTGGTTCACCCTCGGCTTTTGGTTTTGACTAATCTGTTTATCAACAATTAATTGAAAATGCACCTTTAAATATCTACAACACTGTATTTTATATTAATAAGAGGGAAATTACAGGCAGAGATTTTGTAGCTGTAGGGCCAACCTTATTGAAGTGCTTGTGTCTGTACATCGATTCAGATCCCGTAAACGAACAAGCGACTACGGATTAATTTAAACCTATTATATGCTGCATCAGAATTTACAGTCTGAGCCATTGCGTTATAATTAGTTCATTGTATGTTCAGCTTTGGAAGTGCATCTTACAGCTGAACACAGAACAGCCCAGGCACAGGCCCTTCTGCCGATGTGAATCTCAGTTTCAGTGATCGTGTTCTATCGGCCCATGGTCTGCCTATGCCCCTGCGTTCACTGCCCGATCAGGTGTCCAAAACTTGTACAGCTCTGGAACACGGCTTTTTAAAAGCGAACCGATTAGTAAACAGGGAATTGATGATTAGATAATGTTATTAAACATTTCTTTTCTTAGAAACCGAATGAGACCTTCCCCTGAGGCTGTGATAATATGATTTCAGCCATAAACATGACTGAGACGAGAAACAGTGGAATAAAAGAGTAAATGCAATATTAAAAGCAGATTATATTTAACATGGTTTAAACATTAACCGCCAAGCAAACGGCTACCATCTTCCTCCCGCTGCTAACATGCCTAGCTACAGTTAGGAGCATTCCGTTAACTTTTTCTCGCAGGTACATGCAGTAAATGAATAGGTGCGATTTGAGAGAGAGACAGACTTTCAACTGTTTTAGTATGAAAGCTATGACTCCAAGGTGCCCCTTTACTGTAACGCCTAATACCCGCTTTAACGAGGTTCCCTCCTAGAATAACCTAGTAATGACTTTAAAGGTTGCTTAAAATAATTTGTGTCGATACAGCTAATGCGCCGACAAAAATAAAAACCAAAACAATTCTTAGTAGTGGAATAGAACATGCGTTGGAGGTAAATGGTTTTGCTTTGACTTTCTATTGATGCCACGCCTCTGCGTGGAATTTCACAGTTTTCCACGCATTGCATTGGAGTTTTAGTTACCCATGAAGTAGGCGACGGCCTTGCAGACGGCGCTTCCGAAAATGAAGTCCTTGAGCAGGTTGGGGATGAGGGTGAAGGGCATACAGAAGAGGCACAACATCAGGTCACTGACCGCCAGCGAGAGCAGGAAGCTGTTGGTCACAGTGCGCAGCCGCTTGTTCCTCAGGAGGACGGTGATGATCAGGACATTCCCAAGCACGCTCAACACAAAAAACAGACAGTAAAGGAATATCCGCACAGTCTGATCCAGGTCTGGAAGAGAGATAAAGGAGGCAATATTTGTTTTAAAAGAAGTGTGCATTTGAGTTCCCGTGCGCGCCCACAGCAGTCCCTACCTTTGGGCGGACGGACAGCCTGCTGGCACTTGTCACCCTCGCAGCCGCTCCGGCTCCTGCTCCCGGTTGGACCTGTCACTCTCGGCATCTCGGTGAGATTCAGCAGCAGATGAGAAACCGTCTCCATCACTGGCTCCTGAACGCGCCTCACTCTGCTGGACGGTACAATTGCCCCAGCCATCGGTCCATTTTACTTCCCTGAACTTTTACAGATCATCTTGCATTAAAATATCACCGTAAATATATGCCCGACTCAAAGAATAACGACACTGATGCCAACACGGAAGTTTTATGTCTCTTAAATAGCTGTATTATTCAATGCTTCCTCATTATGGAAGAAACAATTCTGATTTCTGTCCTTTTTAAGTAAGCTTGATACCAAGGGTCGAAGCCCTCTGCGATGACATTTGCCGTGGCTGTCTCAGCAAGTCTCGGTGTGCAGTTTTTTTGGTGAGAGCGCCGGCTGATGTTTGTGAAGCTCGTTCTGTAAACTGCAGGTGCCTATGAACGCGCAGCCCCGCCCCCGCCGGACGCACAAGGCTACGGGTTCACAAGCGGCGGCGGTGAGCATCTATTATTCAGTTCTCTATCTGGAGGGTTTAACCCTTGGCGTCTGCGGATTGCAGAGGCTCCCCCTCCCCTCTGTTGCGGCCCGGGCTCTGGCAAGAGGACGATTTTCAGCCGAAAGACTGGTTCACCCGATTTCCAGCGAAAGATCAGAGATTTGTTCAAGGATCATCACTTTCTCAGAAACAGTTTCCCTGATAAGGGTCTCGACCCAAATTGTCGACTGTTTATTTCCTCCTTGACCTGCCGACTTCCTCCAGCATTTTGTGCAATGCTCCGGATTTCCAGAATCTCTTGTAGTTCTGTTTCGGAATGAGGGAGTTTCTGTCGATTTGCTAGTGAAACTTGAATTTGAGCCCCATATTAGACAAGGGAGTGAAAGTAATCGTCAGGAAATGGAGAGGAGTCTTGACCCAGCAGCAGAGCACTGGAGACGATTGAACAGCAAACCATACTTTAACAATAGACAGCAAAACGATAAGCCAGGAGGGACCAGGAGAGAACAGGTAGCAAGGTAAACCTGCAGTTGGGAGAGTGAAGCCTGGCAGCGACTGGTCGCGGCCGGCTCGTTCGACAAGTGAGCAAGGACTGTGGATGAGAACTGCAGCAATGTAGGTTGTGGGCGACGAGTCTGGAACCAGCAGCAAGCGAATTAAGTTGGCTGTATGGAGACTGGGAGGTCTCTGTACGTGCAAACCTGACAGCGATGGCTCAACTGTGAGTGATCCGTCAGAAAAGGAGACAGGGCCAAAGCAAAGAGGTTAGGCCAGCCTGACCATTACTGTGCAAACGCTCTGCTCCGCTTACCTTATGTGTGGATTCAACATGTGGCATACACACTTTCCTTACTAATGAACATCCAGAGCTCCAGTATCAAAATACGGAGGGCTGAAATGTTCTGCCCAGTATTGTATACACATATTCCGTGCTCCAACACCGTTGAACATGTTACACAATTACCAATACTCAGTTTGGAAGACATTGTCAACTCTGGCTTAGCAGATTTTAGCAAAGTTTTTAGAGAAAACTGAATTTTCTCGTGTTTGCCTGTAATTACTCGCATTTGTCTAAGGCCTCTTTGTATCCCAACAAGAGCATACCGCACAGCCTGTGACAAGGGCTCGTCACCAGATGACAGCATGCACTACGTTTAGCCACGTCATTGCATAGAAGCTTGGCAGCCTCAAATGGTTAGCACAGGAGCCTGAGCATATGTGAACGAGCTAGAGAACCACTCAGATTGTATCCTGAACTATTATATCAATTGAATCATATTATGAAGGCGGAAGGAGGTGATACAGCAAGAGCCTGAAACAATGTAAAGCACTGTTGGTTTCTGATCCAAAATGTTAGTCTTCCTGTACTTGCACTTCCTTTATGTTTCCTTACCTGTTTGTATAATCACCTGTTTTCTGCAAAAGTTCTGTGGAATTTCAGTAATTTGTGATAGCTAGTTCTGTATTTTTGTAGTTCCTTTGTTAATAAGCCTCGAGTGTCATGGCAGTGTAAGTAAATCAAAGTTGTCCTTGTCTTATAGTCTGTTCCTACTAGAGAATTCTTTTATCTATCCAACATGAGCCAGTCCTGATTGGGAAATCAGAGATGGAGAAGGACAGCAACTTTAAATTCCTCGGTGTTATCATTTCAGAAGATCAGTCCTGGGTCCAGCAAATAAGTGTCATTATGAACGGAGCATGGCAGCACCTCTACTTCCACCAATACCCTTGAATGGAAAAGCCTACAGAAAGTAGTGGGTATGGGTAAAGTCCTCCCCACCACTGAGCACATCTACACAGAGTGCTGTTGCTGGAAAGCAGCATCCATCATCAAGGGCTTCACCATCCAGGCTATGTTCTGTTCTCACTGCTGCCATCAGGAAGAAAGCACAGGAACCTCAGGACACACACCACGAGCTTCAGGAACAGCTACTAGCCCTCAACCATCAGTCTCTTGACCCAGAGGGGATAATTTCACTCGCTCTGTCACTGAGCTCTTCCCACAACCTACGGACTCGCTTTCAAGGACTCTTCATCTCATGTTCTTGATATTTATTACTTAATCATTATTTTTTTCCCTTATTGTATCTGCACAGTTTGTTGTTTTTTGCATATTGGTTGTTTGTCTGTCTTGTTGGATAGAGCCTGTCATTGATACTATTGTGTTTCTTATATTCACTGTGAATGTCCTCAAGAAAACAGCTCTCAGTATTGTAGTATATGGTGGCATATATATGTATTTGAAAATAAATTTGCTTTGAACTTTGACCAAGTTCTCAATATAAAGATCTACTGTGAGACAAGTTCTTTGTTCGTTTCTTTCCTCCTTGCTTACTGAAGAATGATTTGGTTACAGTCACTGCCACAGTGCTTTACTGCTATGAACATCTAATAAAATGGCTGTAACCACAAGATCTGTGTCTCATTCTTGACTTCCAAAGAATCTTCCAAACAATATTGTCTTCAGATTCAACAAAGCCAACAGAGGAAGCACTAGAAGCACATGTCAAGGTGACAAATTTTCTTTAAAGATGATATACAAAAACTGGAAAGGTACTTTAATTCAAAAACATTAGTAATAGTTTGGGACCAGGAATCAGAAACCAGGTAAGACAATTGGTGAATACAGTGAACTCTCAAGAACCTGCAGCTGATTTATCAGCTTGTCATTTCTGAAGAACCACGGTGTCACTTTTAAAGGTCCGTGTTCTCAATTTAAAAGGCTTATCTTTTGTGGATTAAAAGCCAGCTTCCAGCAATAAAGAGTAAAGTACAGTAACTACGTTGCAGTAATAGAAGTTTAATTGCTGTTTGGGATAACAATGAAAGTAAATTAAACTGATGAAACCTTTCATGTTTGTTGAGACTTGTTTATATATAGCATTACTGTATACTGGAGAGCCATACGTACCATAAATATGTCAACAAATCTCTAAAAATTGAAGCATTTGGTTTTGGCCATTGAAAATGAATTTGGAGTGCTTGGTAAGTTGGAAAAGTACCATTGTAAAACAATTCTCTAATAAACAAGTACACAATAGGAGTATTTTAATAGCAATAAACATTGCATTTTCTATCATCATTTTCACTGATTTTGCATTAACCATGGAGGCACCACACTCCATTGCACACTCAAGAGTCAACTGTATATAGGTTAATTAAAGAACTCATCCTTCCATGCAATTTTGGTACTCTATTAGATTTACTTTATGTGATAGACCTGTTGCACTTGTGGAGCGACATCAAGACCCAAAATGTTGACTACCCCATTTCTTTCCATGCTACTGCCTGACCCATTGAGTTCCTCCAGCCATTTGTTATAAATCTCTTATAAATCTGTGTTGGGTTAGTTGATTGACTGGTAATTGACAGTTCTGTCAAAGTTGTTGAACGTGCAAATCTTGACATGTAAAATGCCAATGTCAATGGAAGTGGATTGCAAGAATACTGGAGAATTTTGCTCACGAGTGATTCGTACATGGCAACAACAACAGTCAGGGCTACAGTTAAGTCCAAGGCTGTGAAACTAAGTCTGAAATTCACTGGTGAGGCTAGTTCAGTTAGTGCTCTGGCTACAATGACCATCACTCAGCAATCTAGAACAACTAATTGTTTTAACTGCAAGATGAAGCAATGCATTTTGACAACCTGCAGTTTGAGGCTAAACCCAAGTAAGAAAAGCAATTTCTGTGGCTATTGAAAATGATGAACAATAGAAAGACCTTGTATATTGGAAGTTTGCAAAGACAATGAAGAACTGGGATTGCACAGGATATATGGCACCAGCAGTAACCTGGCAGATTTCTGAGTAAATGTATTAACAATTCACTTGTCATGTAAAGTCAAAGTCCAGGTTATGATACACACAAGTGTACTGTATGTATGCAAAGGTGCAATGAAAAGCTTCCTGCAGCATCATAGGCATGTAGCAGCATATAAGTAACATTCCCACGGAAACATACAATAAACATATTTTCACAAGGAAGGACACAAGTAGAACAAAAAACCTTCCATTTTAGTACAAAGTGATATAAAAGTTGCAGATGGCAAAAAGAGTATATGCCTACTCTCGCAATTTCAGCTTGACATCATTGATGGAAAACACAGTCTCTTTGAAAGCTACTCCAGTGCAATTTACAGATTTTGGAGTGAATAGAGTGTATAGCGGAACGAAATAGACAGTGAATACATTACAGCACTCTTTGATAGCAAGCCACCTTTCATGGGGGATGAAACAACAAAGGCAGTTCGGGCTAGATTGGAAGGATGTTTACTGAAGCTGCTTTCTTGGAAAGGTATGTCAAAATATTCAAAGAATTATCTACTTTTATAACAGAGGATGAGAATACATACACAAGCAACTAGATACAAAACTGTTATAGTTCATGACCAGACCTTAGGAGTCACTTTGAACAGGAGCAGGACAGCCTAGAACAGAATGGTGTGCTTGTGAATGCCAGTCTGAGGCAACAAAATGTTATAGCGCTGTGAGGACGACAAACTCAAGCTGTAGATGACACAGTATCTGTTACCTGCTTCATAAGATATACGTATATGTGAAGACAGGGCAATTAAAGATATTCAGAAAAAATAGACATCTTCCAGGTCTAAGCACACTGGTACAGCTGGTTTAGCTGCTGTTTCCCTGCTTCAGTGGCTTGAGTTTGAACCTGCCCTTTGGTGCTATCTACATAGAGTTTGCACATTTTCCCTGTGACCACATAGGAGGAAACAAGGGCACCAAATGAAACCTGTGTACCAAAGGCATGTGGTTTGATATGTTAACTGGCCACTAGTGTGTGAATGAGTGGTAGAATTGGGGACGAGTCTTCAACCTATATTTTTCAAGTCTTGATGAATCTTGCAAGGAGTGGATCATTGCCTTTATGATCAAAGTAATCTGTTGATTGCCGGGAGCTCAGAAAAAAATAAAATTTATTGATCCTTTAAGAAGTCAACAAGATTTGATGAACAGAATATGGTGAAGTTGTTGTGACTTTGAATGAGCCACATGGGGTTCACACTGTAGATATAACAGAAAATTATTCAGCATGAGCTGACACGAGTCTGAGACTTGGTGGGACAATCTCCCTGAATGCAATGTACATTGGGTTTTTATGCCTTTGAAGTACAACGATAACAGCAGGTGATCAAATACAATGTCAATAGTTCAATTGCATAGTTCCTTTCAATATTTTGGGTACAATAAATGGTCCCAATGTGTGGTTATGCATTCAGAATGACAATACAAGACCAACTCTCAATATTGAAACAGTTCTTTGGGAATCGAGAAATATAAATCATCTTCTTTTTACCACAGTATTATGAGGGGTAATTCTGGATTCACAGACACCTGAAGTATCAATTGACAGACATAGATATGACATATATGACCGTGATCATGTGTAAGTTCAAAAAGACAGCCTGGAACTTTCCTTTCTCCTTTATTGAGAACTTCACTAAAGTTCAATTAACATAGCCTTAATGTCTGCATGTCTGGCCAATGCATTCAAGAATGTCTCATGATCATATCAATTTCGAAAGCATTTTATGTTGTGAGCCAGAGGCCTGCACCCTTCATGGATAATGATGTTTATTCATGCAGCTGTCTTTGTAATTTCAAAACTAATCTCTGCTGGTAGTTTGTATTTGCAAGTCATTTGAGACTAGTTCTTGTTTGTATTAAAGCCTATCACATTTTATACTTTATACTTTCTAATTATAGCTGCTTCTCTCCATAGAAGCAAAACAAATGTGTGCTTTTAAAACGAGAATTTGAATAGCTTGATTTGAAGGATGATGTCTGTGAAGGCAAAAGCACATGCCATCAGCTCTGTTCAAAACCTGAAAGTATGGGAGAGCTAATGTCTTTCCCAGGTCACTCAAATGGTCATTGCTTGTGGAAAAAGGGAGTGAACTGGATGTTTATTATGGCAAAAAGTGCAATTTGAAAGTGCAGATAAAGTCATGTGATGAATCACTTTCCCTTCTCACATATTCATAAGCAGCAAGCAGATCCAGAAGGAAATACTTGGAATAAGGTTTGGAATCAAGAGATTCCATCAGTTTTTCCTCAGCTTGTAGCTGAGTAACAGGCCATTAGCCACAACAAGAATTAGGTCCCAGATTAGTGATGACCATGGTGTATCAAGGATAGACAACCCTCTTGTCACAGTATGATTGTACAGTTGAGTTTAGATGTCCCAAGCAGAAGACCATTGTAGATGTACCATCCCAGCTGAGAACTCTGTGTGATCCATGTATCAAATGGAATCAAAGGGGGTTTCCTGGTGAATGCACCTGAAATGTAGAAAAGATCCAGAAAGACCAAATGTTGAAAGATGTAGATGAGCAGACTTTGAATGGATGAGCAGAACTTGGCTAGTGTACAGATGGGGAACTAAAACTAGTCCGAATATTGGAATAGACAGGGTGGAAAGAATTGCAAGAGGCTTTGTTTATTGGCACAGTTTGAACAGTGACAAATCATCATTGATAAAGAAATGCAGTGTTTGCCAAACATAAGAAAAAGTCACTAAAAGACATCTTTGCCGACATGCAAGAGGACCGTGGGTGGGTGGGAGTGAGGAAAGGGGCTTGTTTTGCTGCTGTTGCTGTGTTCTGTGCTCTGCTGAACACGGTGAGCATGCTATGTTGGTGCCAGAATATATGGCAACACTTGCAGGCTGCCACCAGCACAAATTTGGGGGTGATGGTTGTTAATGCAAACACTGTAGGTGATAAATAAATCGGAAACTACTGAAGCTTTTCAGAGAGTACACTTCGACATTGGTATAAAAGGGAATAACATTCACCAGGTTCTCACTAATAATCACTCAGACTAGATTGATGTGAAACACATAGATCCGTGTACCATTAGTAAACCTATTAGAGATGAGTTAAGGTCTATATGTTATGACTTAACTCAGAAGCCCGTTTCTGATAATGGGACTTAATGCTAACCTACTTTGCTCACAAGAATGAATAGTTTTAAACATACTCTCTTCCTTTACAAAGCAGCTGAGATTAATCAGAATAGTCAAGGAGGCTCTCAAGAAGCAGTGTCATAGCCATATTCAGAACTCAGTGTGAAACATCAATGAGACAGCTACCTACTGAAGCACAGAAGAACTCCGTTCTCTACACGAGTGTACCTGCCTGAAATTTCATGCAAAATTAGTGTACTTGTGTTCTTAGCCTTCAAGCAAGCCGAGCTTACATTAGAGGTAGGAATCATAATATTTAATTGGACTCAGTGACAGAGCCCGAAGTGTTCACGTAGATAAGATGATCTCTGCTGGCAGGGAGCCATACCAAGGTGATAAGCCACTTGATCGTGAAGTTGTGGCTGTATTAGCATTAGAACCAGCACAGACTGCAGGATGCAAAATATCAAATGAAAACAGGTCTGAGAAATAAACATAATCAAACAGTCCAAATGTTTATTCAATTCCAAAGTTTGTATGAAGATCAGGAAAACTCCCAAACCACTGCTGATGAAATGTAAATACTAGTCAGCACGAGAGACTTTGGGAAGGAAATACCTGGCTTGCCAACATGGCCACCTGTGACAGAGCAGAGGGAGATTTTTCACTAGAAGTCGGAGTCAGACTAACAGGAGGTACTGGTGGTGGTAGTGGTGGGTGGGTTAGGGAAGGAAGAAAATATTACTAAGAGCAAACGGGTTGTCAGTGGCTAATGGATGAGAATATGCGATAGACAATTGACTACATTGCCATCTAAGATCAGTGGCCGAAGAGGACCATGAAAATTCTGATCTTGCTGCTGAACGAATCCTCTCAGCAGAATGCCCTGGCTCAATTAGAATATGCTCACAGGAACTTTCTCTGGATAGGCAAAACCCAGCTGCACCCTATGGAGAGAGGCCACAGCCTGAGCATTACCAAAGCCAACAAAAAATTACTAAGGCGAACACGACGGAGGGTCTCGGCCCGAAACGTCGACAGCGCTTCTCCCTATAGATGCTGCCTGGCCTGCTGCGTTCCACCAGCATTTTGTGTGTGTTGCGTGAAAAAATTACTAACAGATATTTTGTTTTTCTCTTTATCCATTTTCCATGTTGTTTATTAGTTTATTTTATGTTTGTTTTAGTTTACTAATATGGGAGGAGTGTGAGAGACTCTTTTTCCAGTGTGATGTTTTGGTAATAGTTTCCTATAGTATGAAGTTGGTGGAAACAAATAATTCAAGACTGATGGGTGGATGAACATTATAATTTCATTATAATTATGTATGGTGGATTTCACCATATAATAAGACCATAAGATATAGGAGCAGATGTAGGCCATTTGGCCTATTGAGTCTGCTCCACCATTCAATAGTGGGCTGATCCAATTCTTCCAGAATTCTCCTTAAACTCCTAATGAAATATTGCTGCTGTCAATATCAGGAAATAACATTGCTCACTCCTTTGACTTATGCTCCCTCTGTAAGGATTGGTGTGTTCTCTTGTCTTACCCTTTCTGAAGTCCACAATCATCTCTTTGGTGTTACTGATGTTGAGTGCAAGGTTTTTGCTGCAACACCATTCAACTAGCTGATATATCTCACTCCTTCATGCCCTCTTGTTACCATCTGAGATTCTACCTACAATGGTTGTATCATCAGCAAATTCATAGAAGGCATTTGAGCTGTGCCTAGCCACACAGACATGGGTGTAGAGAGAGTAGAGCAGTGGGCTGATCACATATCTCTGAGGTGTGCCAATGTTGATTGTCATTGAGGTGATGTAATTACCAATCTGCACAGATCGAGGTTTCCTGGTTAGGAAGTCGAGGGTCCAGATGCAGAGGTAAAACATCCAAAGTGAATCACATTTCTGCAATCAAAACATTGAAGGAGCCACCATTACCCCAGGATGTTTCATTAATGCCAATTGAACCAACAAGACTGAACCACTGGGGAACTGATCTCTGATCAAATCAAAATCTAGGCTTTTGCCAAAGGTTGAGAGCTCAGGTGAAAGAAAAATTCAATAAAGCATCCCTATGGCTCTTTGGTATTAAAATTGGTTCCTCACTATCACCATCTAGGTGCCACTGAAATAACTCATGAAATTTTAGTTAACAATGTTTTAACGGAGCAAAATCTCAAATCCAAAATAAAACTTTTGGGAAAGACTCAAGATAAAGCCTCAAGAAAACAATGTTAATAATGTTAAAAAGCACTGGACCCTCAGGGCCATGCTAATTCTTTCACTTTGAACATCTGTTTCTTTCTGAATGACACAATTGAATTTACCTCCACTAGTACCTCGGCCACATAATACAGACTCTAACCACCCACAGTGTAAAAAATATTCTTATCACTTGTTAGCAAACACAAGAGATTCTGCAAATGCTGGAAATCCAGAGTAACATGCCCAGCATGCTGGAAGAAATTAGCAGGCCAGGCAACATCTATGGAAAGGAATAAAGAGTCACTTTTCAGGCTAAGACCCTTCACAGAACCCATGGTCTTAACTATATTTTAGACTTGCCTGCTAATATTTTGATTAATGCACTAGAACACTTACATCTCTAAGAATTTCACTCATCTCCATTTTTTTCCCTAGTTCATGAACCCTCTGCCAATGGGGATGATTTCTCACTACCCAATCTTATCTCCACTCTATTATTTTAAATACTCTATCAGACCCCTCACAACATCGATTTTTGAATAGAGAACTATGGCAGCTTTTCTAATCAATGCACATAACCGTAGTCCCTCTTCCTTGGGCACTTAATGCTCATCCCCAAACAACCTTGATCCAGAAACAATCAGTAGTGTTGCTTTTACTGAATACTTCAGCCTTTACAAATGAGTCCTGACTAAATTTCTCCATTTAAAACATGATGCCCATCATCAAGTGTGCACGGGAAGCCAGATCAAAAAGCAAAGAAGATATCTGGAAACTGTAAACTACAATTTCTCCCATACCCATTCAAGGGGAAAAAGCACCAATAATAAAAAAAATTATCTAGGCCCAATACATCAGTGTCGATGAGATATTAAAACAGATATTCTGTGTTCCCAGGTGGACTGAAATACTCTGTGTTGACTGCTTATGTAAAGCAGACACACTTTCCTGGTATCCTGCCTAAAATATACACTTTACAAAAATGAAATCACTAAAACAAGTGATCAGGCTATTTGTCTCATGCTGTTTTTGTGATCTTCCAGTATGCGTTAGTTGCCATAATTCCCTACATTTCACAAGAATTTTGTCTGTGAAGTGCTCTGTCATTCCAAAGTCAGGAAAGGTGCTGCATAAGTCAATATTCTGTTTTCCTTTCTGAAGTATGCCCTCTGAATAAATTTGTCCCTTCTAATATTTATCATAATGTTTTCCTTTTTGAGAGAGAGAGAGAGAGAGAGAGAGAGAGAGAGAGAGAGGGAGAGGGAGAAGAAAAGGGAGG
This sequence comes from Hemitrygon akajei, assembly GCF_048418815.1. Classification (NCBI taxonomy): domain Eukaryota; kingdom Metazoa; phylum Chordata; class Chondrichthyes; order Myliobatiformes; family Dasyatidae; genus Hemitrygon; species Hemitrygon akajei. The sequence goes on along the minus strand of NC_133136.1, from coordinate 74,298,086 downwards.
AGAGAGAGGGAGGAGGGAAAGAGAGGGAGAGAGAGAGGGAGGGAGTGAGGGAGGAGGGAGAGAAGGAGAGAGGGAGAGAAAGAGTGATAGAGAGATGTGCTGTCACACATTTATAAATTACAGAGCTTCATATATGTAAATCCTATGTAACATCATTCTCCACTCAATAGTTAGCTCTATAATTAGTTTGCTTTATTTTTTCCAAAGAATTTTGGAATTCTGATTCAAGGCTTATGAATATTTACAATATTTTAAGCAATTTAAATGCAAGATAGATGATAAGTAATTTAAAAATGAAGTTCAAGAGCCTACTCATTTCTATAAAAGTATTGGAAAATACTTTTCATGACATAGGAAGAGTCTATTCACTCCATTAAATGTTGCCAGCTCTTGGAAGCAATCTAATCAAACACTTTCCCCACTTATTTCTCTGTGACACATTCACGTATTCCCATTGACTCCTGTCTTGCTCCCACCTAGACTGGTGTGGCCGATTAGCCTACTAATGGGGAATGTGGGAAAACATGGAGGAAGAAACTGGTCACAGGAAAATGTGAAAATTCCACACAGGTGACACTCAAGTCAAATTAAGTTGTGATCTGTAATCTTGGCTGGAGAACAGATAAGAGATTATTGTAAAGGTGACTGAAATCAAGAGAGGGAGACCAGTGGAAACAGAGTTCAAGAACTAATCACTAAACTCTTAATTTAAATAGCATTTGCTCTCCTGCCATTGTCCCTTGTTCCGAAGAAATATAACAATTTAGATCTTAAGTGGCAAAATCAACAAGTACTTTTTCAAAAGCCGCTGAGGGCAAAACCCAAATATCCAAAATATTCCTCTTTTATTACAATATTGTGAGGGGTGTCCCTCTGGAAACATGAACACTCTTAGCTTTGATTGACCAAATTAATATGACCATGCTCATGTTTGATATACTGTAGCAGAATAGATAGCCTAGAGATTCCTTGATTTCATTCTTTAGTTGGAGAAACTGGGCCCTCTCTTTGTCACAACTGTGAAAAGCACTTTGATATTTCAAGATCTCTAATGCCTGGTTACAATGCCAAGAACTTCATCTATTGTTTCTTAGTAACAATTGGATGTCATACTTTCCTCTCAATGCAGTTATGGTTAGAGTTTTGATTTGGTGTAATTAACATAGCCCTATTGCCATGTTTTCATTACTAAATGAGCTGAAATATATTTCAGTGGTACCAACTGCCACTAAAAGGTTTCTTCTGTTATTACTGAAAGAAATCTACCAACTAAAAGCTTGAAAAATTCAAGGGCAGATATGATTAACATTGGTAGGGAAGTTATTTGGCTTTGATAATTAAAATTTCTCACTGTATGTAGTTTTCAAAGTGCAGTGGCGATGATAAGTTAATTACCATGCCTGTGATTATTTTACAATTAACCACAAGCATCAACAAGACCCTCAGCAATTTATACAACCAAACAGATTTGAGAAAGCAAAACAAGAAAATCTAGATCTAACAAATGTCTGATTCATCCTGTGTTACTGTGTTGTTAGGCATCTAATTTTTAGGTAATTTTGCCAAGTTGCTCTAAAAATTAAAGAGTTTAGTTTATTTCCACTTCAAGCATACTCAGAAGTCAATTTATGAAATATGCAGAACTAAAGTTTTGATGGCTATTGAATTCTGTCATTTGATTTACAGGAGGGAAATATAAATTGAAAACATTGTTAGGATTATATTACTTGTACTCCCAACGACTGTCATAGACAAGTGTTGATCGAAACAACAATACATTTAGGATATTGAAAACTATCTAAAAGCACTTTAATACAATAATTCCAACATTCATTTTCATTAGCCAAGGCAGAATTGGGATCTGTTTTATCTTTGCAGTTTATAATTCAAGACAAATGTAAAATAAAACATGAAGTTATACAGATCACACCCTGGGGCAGAAATTGGGTTGCACAGTGTTTGATCGTAAGTACTCAGAAGGTTATAAACTGAAAAGGAAAAGCCCACATGAGCAGAGTTCCCTGAATCATAACCCACTGGCAGAATGGGGAGGAGGGAAGCTGCGAATTGTATGATCTGCGGTTTCAATGTGTTGCTTCAGATACCACATCCAAGAAGAGTACTTCATTTTGTGGAAGTCCCTGGCGGACTCACTTTATGTTAGGCATGGTAAATGAAAATGTGCCACATGCAAGACTGGACTTTTCAAGACCTTGCTTTGAAACGGAGTGTTGTGTATTCCAACTTCCAGATGCCTCTTATGAATTAGAAGTAAAGAGATTCAACTTCTACTTCTAATCATTGCTAATGTGATGGAACAATCACTGTACTCAACAACTAGGTCAAATTGCTCAAGTCTGAACCTACATACATTAAGATTGTGAGGTCTGCTTTCCTTCCTTATCTCCATATTACTGATTGCCTTAGTTTTCAGACCTCTTTTGATCTCAGCCTTGGGTCTGCTTAGCAAAAGAGTATTCTCAGATCCCCAAGAGAAATGCAATGATTTAGAGTCCCCAATATAAAGACATTTTTCTTCATCTCAGACCAGTTAGTTGATGCTTTATGCTGAGTCTAAGCCCACTTTGCTCTTGACTCTTTGCTGGAGGTAAATGCCCTACTGGTAGCCACTTACCAATCCCTTTCAGGGGCTTGTTTATTGCAATAAAGTCACTCCCCATCCTTTGGTTTGGACCTTACCTTAATTCTGCAGTTATTGAGTAATTGACAGGGCAGGAAATGGTGGAGTTCTGCTGAGCCAAAATCAAAATAAGTGGAAGTAAAAACATGAAATATTAGAAACATGAAGAAAATGTAGTTAAAATCTGAGGGAGAAGAAAAGACCAAGCTAAAAGCTAACTCAGGAACTAAGAAAAGGGAATAGCATTTTTACAGGAGACAGGGTGGGAAGAGGTATAGTCAAGATAGCTATGGTTTGATAAAAGATGTCAGTTGACACTTTGTGTCCAGAGATGGAGAAAGGGGAGAGAGGTGTCAGAAATGGAAATATAAGGGCAGAGTGGAAGTTGGAGGCAAAGTGCCCTTTCTCAGATTCTACATCTCCACTGCATCTGTTCCCAGGATGAGGCTTCCCTCTTCCTCTTCAGGACATCAGAGATGTCCAGCTTCTTTAAAGAACAGTGTTTCCCTTCCTATAGCATTGATACTGCCCTCACCCGCATCTCTTCCATTTCCTAAGCATCCACGCTCACCCCATTTACCTGCCGTCTTAACAGGGAAAGTGTTCCCCTTGCGCTCACCTACCACGCAGTGAGCCTCTGCATCCAACATATCATCCTCTGCAACTTCTGTCACCTTCAATGGGACTTTACCCATCTTTTCTACTCCCCCCTCCCACAGCTTTCCACTTCCCGCACGGATTGCTCCCTCACTAGTGATTACATTGTCCATTCATCCCTTCCCACTAATCTCCCTCCTGGCACTAAGTGAGAGAGATGTTACACTTGCTTCTTTATTTCTATTCAGGGCCCCAAACTGTCCTTCCATGTGAGGCAGCACTTCTATGAATCTGTTGGAGTTGTGTATTGTACTCGGTGCTGCTGTTGTGGCCTCCACTGCATTGGAGAGACCCAACTTAACTTGGCAGACTGTTCTGTTGAGCACCTCTTCCCTACCCACCAAAAGCAGAATTTCTCTTTGGCCAATCATTTGAATTCTCATCCCTGTTCATGTTCCGACATGTTGGTCCACAGCCTCCTTTTTTGCCACGATGAGGCCCCTCTCAGGGTGCAGAAGCAACTCCTCATATTCCGATCACAAACAAGAGAAAATCTGCAGATGCTGGAAATCTAAGCAACACAGAGAAACTGCTGGAGGAACTCAACAGGCCAGGCAGAATCCATGGAATAGAGTGGGTCGACGTTTCAGGCCGAGACCTTTCATTGGGCCTAGAGAGAAAAAGATGAGGAGTCAGAGTAAGAAGGTGGGGGAAGGAGAGGAAGAAACTCAAGGTAATAGGTAAAACTGGGAGGGGGAATGGGTGAATTAAAGAGCTGGGATGTTGATTGGCTGGAGAAGGTGGGGGAGGGGGAATCTGATAGGAGAGGACAGAAGGCCATGGAAGAAGAAAAGGGGGAGGAACACCAGAAGGAGGTGACGGCAGGTAAGGAGATAAGGTGAGAGAGGGAAATGGGAATGTGGAATGATGAAGGAGAGTGGGGGGGGGCACGGGCATTACCAGAAGTTTGGGAAATCGATGTTCGTACCATCAGGTTGGAGGCTACCCAGACAGAAAATAAAGTGTTGCTCCTCCAACCTGAGCGTGGCTTCATCATGACAGAAGAGGAGGCCACGGATGGACATGACGAAATGGGAATGGGAAGTGGAATTTAAATCGGTGGCCTCTTGTTCTGGCGGACGGCGCATAGGTGCTCGGCGAAGTGGCCTCCCAATCTTCGTCAGGTCTCACTGATATACAGGAGGCCACACAGGGGGCACTGGATACAGTAGATGGCCCCAACAGACTCACAGGTGAAGTGTCACCTCACCTGCAAGGACTGTTTGGGACCCTGAATGGTAGTGAGAGAGGAGATGTAGGGGCAGGTGTAGCACTTGTTCTTCTTGCAAGGATAAGTGCCAGGAGGGAGATCAGTGGGGAGGGACGAATGGACGAGAGAGTCACGTAGGTAGTGATCCCTGCGGAAAGCAGAAAAGGGTGGGGGAGGGAAAGATGTGCTTGGTGGTGGGATCCTGTTGGAGATGGCAGAAGTTACAGAGAATTATGTGCTGGAATTATGAGGCTGGTGGGATGGTAAGTGAGGACAAGAGGAACCCTATCCCTGGTGGGGCGGCGGGAGGATGAGGTGAGGAAAGGTGTGTGAAATGAAAGAGATGCACTTGAGGGCCATGTTGATGGTGGAGGAAGGGGAGACCCTTTCTTTGAAGAAGGAGGACATCTCCTAAGTTCTGGAATGAAAAGCCTCATCCTGAGACCAGATGTGGTGGAGACGGAGGAATTGAGAGAATGGGATGGCATTTTTACAATAACAGGGTGGGAAGAGGTAGCTGTGAGAGTCAGAGGCTTACAATAGACATCAGTAGATAAACTGTCTCCAGAGTTAGAGAAAGAGGAGGGAGGTGTCAGAAATGGACTACTTAAATTTGAAGGCAGGGTGGAAATCAGAGGCAAAGTCCATAGATGCTGCCTGGCCTGCTGAGTTCCTCCAGCATTTTGTGTGTGTTACTACATATTCTGTCTAGGTAGCCTCCAACTTGTTGGCATGAACACTGATTTCTCCTTCTGGTAATTTGTTTCCTTTCCCCCCCCTTCCACGTCCCTCTTCTCTTATTCCCCACACTGGCCTCTTACCTCTTCTCTTCACCTGCCTATCACCTCCCTCAGGAAAATCTCCTTCTTCCCTTTCTCCCATGGTCCACTCTCAGCTCATTCGTCTCTACTCCTTCACCTTCCCGTTCCCCTGGCTTCACCTTTCACTTTCTAACTTGTGGCCCTTCCCCTTGCCCACACCTTTTTATTCTGTCATCTTCCCTCTTCCCTTTCAGTCCGATGAAGGGTCTCGGCCTGAGAAGTCAGCTGTTTATTCATTTTCATTGATCTTGCCGGATCTGCTGAGCTCCTCCGGCATTTTTTGGTGTTTTGCATGGACGTATGGTTACTGCAACCAGAATCACACCTTGTATGTCTTGAAATATACAGAAAGTTATAGTGCTTGTGCTGAACGGAAGAGAAAAGAATGCTGTGGGATTATCAGCCACCTGCTCACTGAGTTAGTATCCACTGTAGATTGCTGGGAGCAAAGCATACTTTCCCCTCTGCTCCTGTGAATGCAAAAGACAGTGTTGTCAGGATATATTGTTTTCAGGAAAAAAAATAGCCTAGTACTGTTGCAGCTCAAATTTCAGTGACATGTATTCTATCCTAACCTCAGGTGCTGTCAGCAAACTTTCTCCATGGATGTCTGGGTGTGCTCCACTTTCCTGCCTCATCACAGAGCCAAGGTCTCTGGGTTGGCTCTTGTAACCACCCCTTTGTGCACATTAATGGTTAATGGAGTTATGAGGGGAGTTGATGGGCATGTGCGAAGGTAAGTAAATGACGTGGGTAGAGAGAAATACATGGACGGAATGGGATTATTCCCTGGGAATTGGCATAAACACAATGAGTGGAATGATCTTCCATGTAGTTACAATTGCACAGAAATAGAAATATGGGAAGTACTCAGAAATCTTGGATTTTAGTATTTATTAAGCCATTAATTAAATTATTTGGTAAATGCAGTAACTTTTAAAATTAGAAAGTTAAATCTGGCACAACATTTAAGCGGACCAAAGGTTAAATTGAGAACTGAAGAAAAGACTGAAATGAAGCAAGGAGCATTCATTTGATTTCTGAAGTATTTAAGATAATATTCAAAAGAAGGGTATAACGTTATAGATAAATGCAGAAAAATATGATTCTAGTACCAATTCTTGGAAAGTATAACGGAACAGACTGTAAAAAGTAGTGTAAAATATCAGACATAGTTGCAACCGCAGAAGTGTTCTGTGCAGAGTGCCAACTTTACAGTACACCTGTACATCTGCTCGTTAATGCAAATGTCTCATCATGGCAGCAACTCAGTGCATCAAAGCATGCCAACGTGGACAAGAGGTCTGGACGGGGTGATCTGAGTATCTCAGAAACTGCTGACCTGGAATTTAAGCACAATAGTTTCTAGAGTTTACAGAGAATGGTGCAAGAAACATAAACCATCCAGTAAGTGGCAGTTCTGTGAGTAAAATGCCTTGTTAATGAGAGAGTTTAGAGGAGAATGTTCAAATTGGTTCAAGCTGACAGGAAGGTGACAGTAACTGAAATAACCACATATTACACCAGTTGTGCACAGAACACTTATGAACGCCCAACATGTCAAAACTTGAGGTGGATGGACTACAGCAGCAGAAGGCCATGAACATACACTCAGTGGCCACTTTATTAGGTATAGAAGATACCTAATAAAGTGGCCACTGAGTGTATATCTACATGCAGAGATTTGAATAAAGCTTTGCAACTGATATTTTCCAGTCATTGACCCTTGAAAACATGTCAGTGTAGTGAAAGTGCTTTTAATGTTAATTGGGTGAGAAACAGAACAAAAATGTTTACTTAACATAACACTTATAAATATTCATTTGCAAACCTGTGTGCTAATGGATACAGTGTTTGATTCAACAATGTTAATATAAAAATAAAGACCTCGGGCTAATGAAAACATTCTGATCAGCTTTTTGTTCATTCACTCTTGCCTATTCTAGATTCAACCATTATTTACTCAGTCCCAAGCTTCAAACATGTCACTGCCAAACTGCTAAATTGTTATGACTGTCTGATTGTAATGAGCTGGGTTGATCAGACCCAAATATTCAAATATCCAGGAGATGTGGTAATAAGTTAACAAGTACAACAAAGTAACTTGAGCCTACTTTATTATCATAAAATAGGAAGCACAAATATACCACACCAAATACTAACAGTAAGTCAAAAAGATTTCTGCAAAGATCTCAGGGCTCATGATTCTTAGTCACCACTTGATTGGTGCTGTTGTCAGGGGAACTCCAAATTCCTGCTCACTCATGAAACTACTCCTGGGGTCCCAGGTATCATTCGTGATTTCGGGTCTGGGAGAAATCTGATGAAGCAGGGAAAGGTACTCCAATAAATATAGGCTTCATAAGTTTAGAGAGACACACAGAAACAGACAGACTTTTTGATCTTTTGTTCTCATGTCATTAACTCAGCCTGTTTTATTTTTCATTCAAACAACACATGGTGTTCAGCATATCCTTATAAATCAATTAGACACCTTAATGGTCACTCCTTATCCGGTAGTCCATCAACATTTCTTAGACTCACAAAGAACATTAATTTTGCATATAACTGATAGTCTAGAATCAGAAGAAGAATCCTTCAAGCTAACGTGACACTTAGAAAGAATCCATGAACCTACCGCTCAGAGTGACCAGATGTCCTCATGTTAATGGTGCCTGAGACCAAGAAAGCATCCAGCTCCTATCAGTCAACATCAGACATCAACATATTTACAGTGTTTAATCTATACAGACACTTTACAAACATTACTCATTAATGAACGTACAAGCCCCAAATGATAAGGGTTCAGGAAGTGTTAAATTATCATTTTGAACTGTTCAGACATTCATTCAATATTTTACAAAGTTTAATATAACACGCTGTTCTCTTGCCCAGTATTATTGTTCAAAACTGTACTTCTTAACAATACTGTTATTGGAAGCATTCTTATAGTTCTCCCTGCACCTCTTGCCAACTGACCCCCTATGATGATGTATGACAGTCATTGTTTCCCTTGGTAAACACAGTCCAGTACGTCTTAATAAACCATATGAACTGCTCAGGATTGGAGTGCAATATTCTGAGGAAATTTTAACATATATAGGTCTAGTTATGCCATAAATATACCTTCATGGACAGAAACCCCTCTCAAATGGAAACTCATAAGAAATACAAATAGCACACCTTCAATTGTTTTATGCTTAACAGAAGATTAATCTTCTCAATTTCCTTTAATTTTTCTTCACTTGCATTTTTCATTTATTGGAGAGGGATAAAGAATCAAATAATCTATGACACACCATTTCATAAATCACTGCTGAAATCAAGATATTGTTTGCTGTTTTCCCTGATAAAAGATAGTGGGGAAAAAATCATCTGTTTGTTGGGTTCAAAATTAAACTAATACCACAGAACTAAGGCACATTTCCGTTGTAACTGATTAAACATAAAAGAAAAATTGATATCATGGCAGGCCTAAAACACAATATGCTTTGTAGCTATATGAATACAATTATGAAACAGTCTCAATCGATGACAAGAACATATCTGGCTGAGAACAGATAATTGATAGTTGATCTAGAATTATTAGAGAAAGATGAAACAGATTTTTTGTTATCATGGTGATCTAGGCTTTATTATAAACCATATATTAAGTGTTAAAGCTGTGCAGTGAACTGACAGCCTGATTTATATAATTTGTAACTGCAATCATAACTTTCACCTGAGGCAATGAAGTGAAATTTTATTGTTATTTATTCCCAGGATATGGGTGTAGCTAGGTAATGTAGTATATAATTCCTAAGTTCCTTGGATGAATTAGACATACCTTGGAATGGTATGTTTTGTAGTTCGAAAGGTGATTGAAAGAAAAACACAGGAGCTGGAGAAAGGTCTACTTAGTTTTTATTTTAGTGAGGTGATCAACGATATGGTGATGTAATGACATATGCCATTCACGTACTTCTTGCATATAACATGTAATGATTTCTGTAAACAAAGAATGCTTAATCAACCAACATATTTACAATATTACTCAAATATTAATTAAATATTAAATATAATGCTTAGTTATAAACTCCAACTCAACATATATACACCCACTCTTGATCATCTCTGTAGTCCCTTGTCAGGACTGCTGGTCCAGGAGTGAAACATCAAGTCACCTTGTTTGAGCCTCAGTTTGTCTCAGCTGTTTGTTGAGCATTCTTCTTCTAAGATTGGGTTTAAGGAGATTGAAGTGTGGGCTCAAGGGACAACCCAGGAACAACATAGCTGCTGGATTATTGGTTGTGGACTGTGCTGCTTTACGATTTGCAAGGAGGAAATTGCAAACATTTGATTCAGTGTCAGTGTAGTGTGTTCTGCTGACATGGCTTGCAGTACCTTCTTTAGACTCTGGACAAAGCTTTCCACCAAGCCATTTGGAGCTGGGTGGTACGGTGCAGATGTAATATGCCTTATTCCATTCATTTTCAGGAATGACTGAAACTGTTCTGCAACATACTGTGGCCCATTATCACTGCTTAAGTGTTCTGGAACACCAGTCCTTGAGCAGAGGCTTCTCAGCACGTCAACAGTCTGCCAGGCTGTTGGAACACTACTGGCCACTTTCTAGCTGCATCCACTACTGCCAGGAAAGTTGTGTCGATGAATGGTCCAGCAGAATCCGTATGAATCCTCTGTCAGGCCAATCTCAGGGATAGAGAGGTGCTGCTCTTGACATCTTCTGGACATCTTAGCATCCCAAACAGCGCATGACAATCTACTTGAACTGCTAATCTATCCCAGGCCACCAGACAAAGTTTCAAGCTAACACTTTCATTTTGACCATGCCTAGATGACTGGCTGGTAGCTCCTCCAACATTTCAGCTGTCAGCTTGGGTGGTACAACAGCTCTCAATCCCCACATATGGCAAACACCACCAAGGGCAATTGCATCCCAGCACTGGTAAAGATTGGGGAACTGGAATTTCTGCTGTACACTCCAGCCACTTCGCATGGCCACGTAGAGCTGAGAATGTGTGGGGTCTTTTCTTGTTTCCCTTTGGATCATCTCTGCCATAATAGAGAAACTTTCGATTTGTATTAGGGAAAATACGACCTACTTTGTAAATTTTTCAGGAATTTCCTTTTCCAAGTGTAAGTGGGCAATTCATCAGCATTTCCATGATTAGTCGTCCTCTTGAATTCAGTCTTGTAATTGTGTCCTCCATGAAACAGAGTCCATTGTTGCATTCATGCTGCAACTGTTAGTGGAACACCCTTCTGTGGATCAAAAATGGACACTAGTGGTTGATGATTAGTAACGAGGGCAAACTCTCTCTCATACAGGTATTGATTGAAATGTGTTGCACCCGAAACCAGGCTCAAGTCTTGTCAGTCAATCTGTGCATAATTTTTATGACCTTTTTTTAACCCTAATGAATCTTTCCCCCATCTGGAGAAACATATGCTGCAGTTTTTTTTACTTGTAGGTCTCTCTTTCCCAGTTCAGAAGAAAATAATGTGTGCGCTTTTTAAAAAATCATGAACACTGTGCTTCAATAGGTAGCTAGTCATCTAAAAACTTCCTTGTCCCAGCTTATGTTTTACAACTCCAAAACTAATCAAAAGCAAAACGACGGAGCTGGGACACTAAAGAAAAACAAAGTAGACATGTTATCCCCGGCTCATGTTTTCTTTTGACTACTTTCTGGAGTTACAAAACATAACAGGAACCACTAAAGATGTCATCTTCTCAAAATTATGTAACCTTTAATAAGCAGTAGCTGTTTGTTACTTTTTCCTGCAAAAGAGAAAGACCTTTGTTAGGGATTTATAACATCCTGGTCAGACCCCACTTGGAGTACTGTGCTCAGTTTTGGTCACTTCACTATAGGAAGGATGTGGAAACTATAGAAAGGGTGCAGAGGAGATTTACAAGGATGTTACCTGGGTTGGGGAGCATGCTTTATGAGAATAGGTTGATGGAACTCAGCCTTTTCTTCTTGGAGCAACGGAGGATGAGAGATGATCTGATAGAGGTGTATAAGATGATGAGAGGCATTGATCATGTGGATAGTCAGAGGCTTTTTCCCAGGGCTAAAATGGCTAATGTGAGAGGGCATAGTTTTAAGGTGCTTGGAAGCAGGTACAGAGGAGATGTCAGGGGTAAGATTTTTACGCAGAGGGTGGTGAATGCGTGGAATGGGCTGCCAGTGGCAGTGGTGGAGGCAGATACAATTTTAAGAGACTCCTGGATAGGTACATGGAGCTTAAAAAAATAGAGGACTATAGGTAACCTTAGGTAATTTCTAAGTAAGTACATGTTTGGCACAGCATTGTGGGCCGAAGGGCCTGTATTGTGCTGTAGGTTTTCTATGTTTCTATGATTTTGTTGTGGTGGGTGTTTGCATATGTACACGTACTTGTTGAAGTGTGCTCGTGTGAAGAACCTACTATTGGTGACTTGTTGGAAGGAAGTGTGTAACTTGTGAATGTGACAGTTTGGTAGTGGTAATTTTGTGAGTGAGTAATGGCATTTCAGTGTTTAGTAGTTGATTGACAGAGGTTAATTTTAAATGGTTGTTGAAGGTGTGGTGCAAACAACTTGAGTCTGCTTTGGTAGATGGACTGACCTTGCCCATTCAAGGGATATTCATTGATTTATTTGTTTACTTATTTATTATTATTATTATTTATTTTGTTTTTTTTCCCTCTGATAGATTATGTATTGTATTGAATTGCTGCTGCTAAGTTAACAACTTTCATGTCACATACTGGTGATAATAAACAGACAGACAGACAGACATACTTTATTGATCCTGAGGGAAATTGGGTTTCGTTACAGTCGCACCAACCAAGAATAGTGAAGAAATATAGCTAATAAAACCATAAATAATTAAATAATAATAAATTAATCATGCCAAGTGGAAATAAGTCCAGGACCAGCCTATTGGCTCAGGGTGTCTGACACTCCGCGGGAGGAGTTGTAAAGTTTGATGGCCACAGGTAGGAATGACTTCCTATGACGCTCAGTGTTACATCTCGGTGGAATGAGTCTCTGGCTGAATGTACTCCTGTGCCTAACCAGTACATTATGGAGTGGATGGGAGTCATTGTCCAAGATGGCATGCAACTTGGACAGCATCCTCTTTTCAGATACCTGATTCTGATTCTGATATCTCTTGAGGCACTTTGCTCAGGGCATTGCCTGCATCTGGCATTGATCTACCTGGCAGCATCATCTGAATGATTTTTTTTTCTGATCTGAGGGTTTCTTGGGCTGCAAATGAATTGTACTTTTCCTTAGCATTGACCGCTTCAGCATGGATTTCTGGGGCAGCATCTGTTCCACACAGCAGTGAGAAGATTTACAGTGACAAGGGTTGAAATAATTCTTAAACTACCAGTGGTTACGGACTCTGAGGTATAACAATGACTTCAGTCAGCATAGGTTATTTCCTCCTCCAGAAATTATTCAGTGCTCTTGTGGTGGTGAAAACAGCACACATGATGCTGCCTAGATGCCACACCTTTACACCACGTGGATGAGAACATCAAGTATAAGCTACCCCAAAAAAGTTGCAAGTATTTCCAATGCTTTGCTATTTTAGAGTACGGTTTTACATGTAATGAAATATCTTGAACAACAATCCTAATTCTCTAGAAACAAAGCCTTTTATTTATTTAATTACAAGATGCATCTTTAACTATTTTTGAATGACCAGAATTTTCAATCCCTGCCTGTATTCCATGGATCACATTCTCTAAACAAGTTTATTGTGTGTCAGAAAACTTATAAAATAGGGTTAAATTCTTTGGGAAATTTCTAGCCTCTGCATTTAGGCTATTCCATTCCACATTCACTGGAGTCCCAACACTCCGCATAGAACACTAAAAATGGGAATAATTACTCCAAGTCCTTTCTAATTGACAGGTGGCAGACAATAAATTCAGTCCTAACAGCTTTGATCTCATTCCAAGATCAAATAAAAATCCAGAAAATTAGTGAAAAAGATTTTGAAAAGTAGTTATGTTGTATGTCATTCCATTCAGTTGTGACTTCCTCTGAATTTTATTTATAAGTTTCTGGCTTATAAAAATAACTGGGTTAAATCAGAACTATTGTGTATTTAATATTTTAGTAATATTTGAATAATACTGTAAATATATTGTTTGATTTAGCATTCTTTGTTATTTACATAATTCATTAAGGGCTATATATGCGAAGTACGTAAATGGCATATGTCATTCCGCCATCACACCATATGTGTGCGCCTTGCTACAAGTAAAATGAAATGAAGCAAACATGTTATCCCGGGCTCCCATGTTTTTCTTTCAATTACTGTTATACTTCAAAGTAACAAAACATAACAGTGCTAATGAGGAAGTTTTAAAATGAACCCAAGCCAACTACCTACCTGTTGAAGTGCAGCACAATTTTCTTCAAAGGGGACGAGAGAGTTAAAAAAGAAGCAGTTTGTGTAATCTTCCAAGAAAGCATCCAAAAACAGCTTCTAATTGAAGCAAAAATCACATTTAAGAAAGAAGTTGAAATCGCAGTGTCAATAAAAACAGCAGGCAGAGACGCAATTGAGTAGCAGTCAGGAATGAAAATGAACATGAACAAAATTGCAACATGTAAGCAGAAACCCGACTGGCCGAAGAAATGAAGGTTACTGTTATGGCAGGGCCTCACGTACACCAGACCATTGCAGATTTAACGGCAAAACTTGCAGAAAATGCAACAAAGTAGGACACATACTAAGATAAAGTCAGGCAGACAAAAATAAATGGAATGCATAGGGAAGAGATAAAGATAAAAAGTCAAGATGCAGTTTCAAAAGGAACACTAATTTGTATTCTGTTAATGAAAAATCTGGTAATGATGAAAGCAACAAAAGACTGAATAGCCTTGAGAATTACAATGTGAAAACTAATAAAAAACAAGCATGCACCTGATGAAGGGTCTCGGCCCGAAACGTCAACAGTGCTTTTCCTTATAGATGCTGCCTGGCCTGCTGTGTTCCACCAGCATTTTGTGTGTGAAAGAAATGATTATCCATTCCAGAAATTAAGAAGGTATGAACAAGCTACACAATTCGTACACAAGGAAGCTGTGGAAAGGATCTCCAGCTTTATTGTTGTGGAATCGATTGTTAGGGATCAGATTACTGAGTACCAGGAGGTACATGACAAGATAGGCCAAAGCCAGCATGGTTTCCTGAAAGGAGAATCCTGTCTGTCCAGACTACTGTAATTCTTTGAGGAAATTACAAGCAGGGTAGACAAAGGAGATGCAGCAGACGTGGTGTACTTGAATTTCAGAAGGCCTTTGACAAGGTGCTGCATATGAGGCTACTTAGCAAGATAAAAACCCATGGAATTACAGGGAAGTTACTAGCATGGGTGGAGCATTGGCTGGTTGGCAGAAAACAGAGAGTGGGAATAAAGGGATGCTATTCTGGCTGGCTGCCAGTTACCAGTGGAGTTCCACAGGGGTTGGTGTTGGGACTGCTGCTTTTTATGATGTATGTCAATAATTTGGACTACAGTATTAATGGATTTATGGCTAAATTTGCTGATGATTCAAAGATAGGTGGAGGAGCAGGTAGTGTTGAAGAAACAGACAGCCTGTAGAGAGACTTAGATAGTTTACGGGAATGGGCAAAGAAGTGGCAAATGAAATACAATGTTGGAAAGTGTATGGTCATACACTTTAGTGGAAGAAATAAACAGGCAGACTATTATTTAGATGGAGAGGGAATTCACAATGCAGAGATGCAAAGGGACTTGGGAGTCCTTGTGCAGGATACCCTAAAGGTTAACCTCCAGGTTGAGTAGGTTGTGAAGAAGGTGAATGCAATGTTGGCATTCATTTCTAGAGGTATAGATTATAAGAGCAGGGATGTGATGTTGAGGCTCAATAAGGCACTCGTGAGACCACACTTGGAGTATTGTGTGCAGTTTTGGGCTCCTTATTTTAGAAAAGATATACCGACATTGGAGAGGGTTCAAAGAAGATTCACGAGAGTGATTCCAGGAATGAAAGGGTTACCATATGAGGAACATCTGACAGCTCTTGGGCTGTATTCCCTGGAGTTCAGGAGAATGAGGGGGAATCTCATAGAAACATTCTGAATGTTAAAAGGCCTGAACAGATTAGATATGACAAAGTTATTTCCCATGATAGGGGAGTCTAGGACAAGAGGGCACAACTTCAGGATTGAAGGACTTCCTTTTAGAACTGAGATGTGGAGAAATTACTTTAGTCAGAGGGTGGTAAATCTGCTCCTATATCTTATGATCTTATGGTCTTTATGTTCTTGGAGTGAACATCATAGAGGAGCCCTCTTGGACCATCAGCACCTCCTTGATAGTAGGGAAAGCTCTGTAGTGCCTATACCATCTTAGGAGTTTAAAGAGAGAAACTCTGCCAAAAGCTGCCAGTAAATGTTTCTTGATCTGTAATTGAGAGCATATTGACCAACTGCATGACAATATGGTACACTAGCTGCAACAAGATCATCAAAAAAAGTACTTCATCAAATGGACAGGACTGCAGGGAACATCACTGGGACACAATTACCAGATACAGAAACCATCTACAACTTACAATATCAATGACAGGGTAGCAAAATCGTGATGGGACTCATCCCACGCCAGTGATCTCTTACTCATTCTCCTACCACCTGGCATAAGATACAGAAACATCTCTGCATGGACATCCAGACTGAAAGGCAGCTTTCTCCCCCAGGGCTGTGATGCGACCAAACAATGGCCCATTTCTGAGTTGTTTGCTTTTAATTCAGTTGTACCTTAGATGTCACTCTAAATAACTCAGATATAATTTTAAATTTACTCATTGTGTTTTTAGTAACTGAATTGCCAATATGCTGTTTGCACTGTTTTACAAGTAGCACTGCAATCTGGTCATCCTCAGCAATGAAAATGTAGCTCTAACTATCCAACCACAGTTAAGGTGGGACCATAGTGATGGAATTTGAAGTTAATAGTGGTGAGGGAAGGGTGGGTGCAGTTTAGGTAGTGGAAAGGATGGGTAGGGCAGGAAGGTTGAAACTTCCCTTTGAGTCTAAATTTGAGCAGTTTTCAATTCATTTAAAATTCAACAGATGAGAAACAAGCTAACCTTTCACAAAGAATGAGCTAGGTGAAGACCTGAGGACACTTCCTAAAGTAGTTTCAGCATACTAAGTCTGTCTGTGTTAAAATCATTGCAGTTGACTAGAGAAATTATGCTTTCACAATGCAAACAAAATAATATTTGAGATAGCTCCATTAATAATAAAAGCATATAGCTCCAATACTAATAAAATAACAAATTGGGAAGGGAATAATCTTCAAGGGGTCCTACCACCAAACCCATCTTTACCTTTCCCGACTCTCCGCTTTCCACAGGAATTGCTTCCACCGTGATTCCCTTGTCCATTCACCCTCTCCACTAATCTCCAACCTTACACATGTAACTCTCGCTTCAGCTAGTGGCTTAATATAGGGGATGATAGCCCCCAGCCCGGCCAAACTTAAGAAATCTCGTTTGGGTGGATGCTGTGTGATGTGTCCCCGTTACAAATCAGTACCCCGAAATAACAAACATACACAATATGTGATTAAATGATTAAGCTTTATAGTTTTTACTTTGACTGTATGGTTAGTAAAGAAACGGAAAAAAAGGAAATAAAACAAGTGCCCAATCTTATTAAACAGTCTGTTGCACAATGTTGGAGCTCACTGATAAGCCGATCGTTCACCATTGACCTCCTCCGAACACCGCTGCTCTTCGGACCCTCGGTCCAAGTCCACCCCGTCCGGTGGTCTACCAACACTCTCCATTCGTATCTTCTCTTCTCATCTCTCCCCGGCAAAAGACCGCAAAAATCTCTCTACCAACTCACAAGAAAGAACAACAGCATTCCTAACCCCGTTATCTCTAGTCATTACTCAAACATTGCTGCTACAGAGAAACCATTACATTATCAGTGAAACCCTACAGCATGTTACACATGTATCCCTGCAAGTGACAGAAATGCTATGCCTGCCCACTCACCTCCATTCAGGGCACCAAACAGACCTTCCAGGTGAGGCAACACTGCAGCTGTGAATCTGCTGGGATCGGCTATTGTATCTGGTGAGACCCGCATAAATTGGGGGATTGTTTTGTTGAGCACCTCCACTCCATCTATCAAAAGTTCAAAGTTCAAAGTAAATTTATTATCAAAGTACATATATGTACATATACAGAAGATTCACTTTCTTGCAGGCATACGCAATAAATCCAATAACCATAATAGAACCATTGAAGGCCTACATCGATATGGTGGATTACCAGTCTGCAAAAGTCAAACTGTGCAAATACAAAAAAAAACTAAATAGTCAATAAATATAAATAAATAAGCAATAAAAGTCCAAAGGTGTACTGGGTAGGTTAATTGATCATTGTAAATTGTCCCATGATTAGGTGATGTTTCATTGAGGTTGTGAGGTTGCTGGGGTGGTGTGGCTCAGTAGGGTGGAAGGGCCTATTTTGTGCTGTATCACTAAAATTAAAAAAAGCCAAATTTCCTGGTGTCCAATCAGTTTAATTCCTATCCCCAGTCCCATTTCGATATGTTGGTCCATGGCCTCCTCTTTTGCCACAATAAAGCCATTCGGGGTAGAGGAGCAACACCTCATATTCCATCAATGAAGCCTCCAACCTGAAGACATAAACATCGATGTCTCCTTCTGGTAATTCTTTTCCCCCTTTTTTTTATTTTTCTCTCCCTGTTTCTTCTTCTCTTATTCCCCACTCTGGCCTCTTACTTAATAAGACCATGAGACCATAAGAGCATGAGATATAGGAGCAGAAGTAGGCCATTTGGCTCATCGAGTCTGCTCCACCATTCAATCATGCTCTCATCCAATTCTTCCAGTCATCCCCACTCCTCTGCCTTTTCCACATATCTTTTGATGCCCTGGCTAATCAAAAACCTATCTATCTCTGCCTTAAATGCGCCCAATGACTTGGCCTCCACAGCTGCTCATGGCAACAAATTCCACAGATTTACCAGCCTCTGACTGAAGTCAGAACTATCTGACTAATGTATGAATTATCTGTTTATTCCGCTTTTCAGGGGAATAACTTCACGGCTACTGAAGAGTAACTTTTGGGCCCAATGTTTAGTTTATGTAATAGGTTTTGGGACTTCTGGGATAAAGAAGCCATTTTGTCAAACTGGAAAACCCATCCTCGAACAGAGGGGGTGTGGTGTGACACCACTCTCAGCTACTTAGAATGCAGTCCTAACATCTCTACCCTGGCATCTCCACAACATTTCACACCTCCATTCTAGACACTAGAATACTACAGCACAGTACACACCCTTCGGCCCTCAATGTTGTGTCGACCCATATATTCCTTAGAAAAGAAGTACTAAACCCACGCTACCCTGCAACCATCTATTTTTCTTTCATCCATGTGCCTGTCCAAGAGGCTCTTAAATACCCCTAATGTTTTAGCCTCCACCACCATCGCTGGCAAGTAATTTCAGGCACCCACAACCCTCTGTGTAAAAAACTTACCCCTGATGTCTCCCCTAAACTTCCCTCCCTTAACTTTGTACATATGCCCTCTGGTGTTTGCTATTCGTGTCCTGGGAAACAGGTACTGGCTATCCACCCTATCTATGCCTCTTATAATCTTATAGACCTCTGTCAAGTCCCCTCTCATCCTTCTATGCTCCAAAGAGAAAAGTCGCAGCTCTGCTGACCTTGCCTCATAGGACTTGTTTTCCAATTCAGGCAACATCCTGGCAAATCTCCTTTGCACCCTCTCCATTGCTTCCACATCCTTCCTATAATGAGGTGACCAGAAATGAACACAATACGGTAAGTCCGGTCTCAGCAGAGATTTGTAGAGTTGCAACAGGGCCTCTCTGCTGTTGAACTCAATCCCCTATTAATGAAGCCTAGCATCCCATAGGCCTTTGTAAATATCCTATCAACCTGTGCAGTGACCTTGAGGGATATATGGATTTGAACCCCAAGGTCCCTCTGTTTATCCACACTCTTACGTAACCAACCATTAACCCTGTACTCAGCCTTCTGGTTTGTCCTTCCAAAATGCATCAACTCACACTTATCTGGATTGAACTTCATCTGCCACTTTTCTGCCCAACTCTGCATCCTGTCATATCCTCTTGTAACCTTTGACAACCTTCAGCTCCATCCACAACTCCTCCAATCTTCTTGTCATCCACAAACTTACTCACCCATTCTTCCGCCTCTTCATCCAGGTCATTTATAAAAATCACAAAGAGCAGGGGTCCCAGGACAGATCCTTGCGGCACTCCACTAGTCACCGACCTCCAGGCAGAATACTTTCCTTCCACTACTACCCTGTGCATTCTTCCTGTAAGCCCATTTTTTAAAAATCCAAACAGCCAAGGTTCCACTGATCCCATGCCTCATGACTTTCTGGATGAGTCTCTTGTGGGCGACCTTGTCAAATGTCTTACTAAGATCCATGTAGATCACATCTATTGCCCTACCCTCATCAATTTCTTTTGTTACCTCTTCAAAAAACTCAATTAGGCTCGTGAGACACGACCTTCCCTTCACAAAGCCATGTTGACTATCCCTGAGTAGACTGTACTTCTCCAAATGCTTGTAGATCCTATCCTTAAGAATCCTTTCCAATAGTTTGCAGACCACTGACATAAGGCTCACTGGTCTATAGTTCCCAGGATTCTCCCTACTACTTTTCTTAAACACGGGAACTACATTTGCCATTCTCCAATCCTCCGGCACCTCCCCTGCAGCCAAAGAGGATTCAAAGATCATTGCTCCAGTGATCTCCTCTCTCACTTCCCACAGCAACCTGGGGTATATCACGTCTGACCCTGGGGACTTAACAATCTTGATGTTTTTAAGAAGATCCAACACTTCTTCTTCCTTAATCTCCACATTGTCCAGCACACAGGCCTGTTCTATTACGACCTCACCCTGATCAAGGTTCTTTTCACTTGTGACTACTGAAGCAAAGTATTCACTTAGGACTTCCCCAACCTCCTCCACCTCCAGGCACATGTTGCCTTCTTTATCCTTTAGCGGCCCCACCTTCATTCTTGTCATCCTTCTGTTCTTCACATACGCATAGAACGCCTTGGGGTTCTCCTTAATCTTACATGCCAAGGCCTTCTCATGCAAAGGTAAGACTAATGACCCTCTTATTACCTCTATGATTCCTAATGACTTTCATGTGATTGCAATACTTTTGAACAACTCACAGAATTTACAAGGCAGAAAACTACCCACCATGGACTAGAACAGAAGAAGCCTGTTGGATGAGTGGCAAAAGGCCTTCTAGACAACACAGCAAGTCCAATTGCCTTGATTTACTACTGCTTGGTACTTTGGGATTTTTTTTGTCTTGAGAATTACATTTCTCATTCCATCCACTATTTTGTGAAAATTGGAAACAATTGACCCTTACTATTTTTAAAACTGAAAACTCAAAGTTTCAAAGTAAATTTATTATCAAAGTACATACATGTCACCATATACAAACAGGAGATTCATTTTCTTGCAGGCATACTCAGAAAAATCCACAATAGAATAAAAATGATAAAAAAAGATTTGTAGTTCTTTCTACGTGACAATAAACCCATTAATAATTAAGAACTGCTTATTTTCTAATATGAACTCAGTTATAAAGAGAATATTATGCTTTTGAAGCTGAAAGTAATGGAAAACAAAATAAATGATTATCACTGGTGTATGATTGTTAGTATATTTATATTCTCACTGAAATTCATTTTGTTCTCAAAGTCTTCTGTCGTATCTGAACAAACATTTAAAAAAGCATGCCAAATGTACACAACTGCTGATCACAATTCAGAGTCAGAATCAGGTTTAATATCACTGGCATATGTCGTGACATTTCTTAACTTTGCGGCAGCAGTCCAATGCAATACACGATAATAAAGGGAAAAAACTGTGAAGTACAGTACATATATCAAATATTTAAATTCAATAAGTAGGGCAAAAACAGAAATAAAAAAGGAGTGAGGTAGTGTTCATGTTTCACTGTCCATTTAGAAATCAGAAGGCAGAGAGGAAGAACCTGTTCTTGAGTCACTGTGTGTGGCTTCCTGCTTCTGTACCTCCTTCCTTATGGTCCCACCTTTTTGAGGCACCACTCCTTGACGATGTCTCGGATACTAAAGAGACAGACTGATTTTACAATTCTCTGTGGCTTACATCAATCCTGTGCAATAGGCCCCCCATACCAGGTAGTGATACGTCAGAATGCTCTCCACGGAATATCTGTAGAAATTTTTGAGTGTATTAGATGATAATCCAAATCTCCTTAAACTCCTAATGTAATATTGCTGCTGTCTTGCCTTCCTTCTAGGTGTATTGATATGGCTGCACCAGGTTAGCTCCTCAGAGATATCAATATCAGGAACTTGACATTGCTCACTCCTTTGACTTCTGCTCCCTCTATAAGGATTGGTATGTTCTCTTGTCTTACCCTTTCTGAAATCCAGAATCATCTCTTTGGTGTTACTGACGTTGAGTGCAAGGTTCTTGATTAGCCAGGGCGTTAAAGGGTATGGGGAGAAGGCAGGACAAGGGAATCATGGTGGAAGCGATTCCTGTGGAAAACGGAGAGTCGGGAAAGGTAAAGATGTGTTTGGTGGTAGGACCCCTTGAAAATGGTAAAATTTGTGGAAAATGATGTGTTGGATGCAGAGGCTCATGGGGCTGTAGGTGAGGACAAGAGGAACTTTATCCCTATTAAGGCGGTGGGTTAGATGGAGTGAGCATTGATGCTCGAAAAATGGAAGAGATGCAGGTAAGGGCAGCATCCTAGGTAGAGAAAGCAAAGCCCCATTCTTTGAAGAAGGAGGACATCTCTGATGTTCTGGAGGGGAAAGCCTCATCCTAGGAATAGATGTGATTTCCGTACTACCCTCAAGTCAGTTTATCAAGTTCCAGTTTATTGTCATTGGCAGACATACCCATGGAATAAATGCCATGAAAATGAGCTTTCTGCAGTAGTAGCAGCATAGTAAGTTACAAACACAACAGACATACAGTAAATAACATAAACCTAAATTACTATAAATTATACTTAACTTACACAACACAATACGCAAAATACATAACAACACGTTATTATACATAACATAACAACAGTAAGTTGAGAGAAATATAATCTAAGGCAAGAATCCGATGGTATAGTAACAATATTATTTTCTAACTATTGATATCTTGTCTTCCCTAAACTTGCTCTGACTGTTTGACTCTAGACCGCCACTCACTCACATTCTAATTATTTTTTGAAGTCTAATTACTTATAAGTTAATTATAGTAATTAGCTACTATAATTATCAGTTAATGACAGGAAAATCAATTGGTTACAGAAATCAACTTTTTAGACATTGAATTAATATTAATATGAAGTGTCTCTCTCTATCCCTTCATCAGTACAGCCTATGAATCTGTGGTACTAACAAAAGCTGCATGTAGGTAATCAGAGTACATCCACTATCAGACAAACAACGTTTATTATGTTTTATACTGTAAGGCTTTGAAATTTGCATGGAATTATACTGACACTGAAGTTTAGAAAAAATAAGTGTGCCGTTTCATCCAGCAGATTTACACAAGTGTTCATCAGCTCCTGCATTGTCTATATTTTTGTCTTAGCCAGTCCACCTCGCAGTGAATTCCATTCCATTTTTACAGCCATTCCGTAAGTGATGCAGGGTCTCGACCCAAAATGTTGACCATCTCTTTGTCTTAACAGATGCTGCCTGATCTGCTGAGTTCGTTCAGCCGCTTGTTTTTTTCTTTTGATCCAAATTCTGCAGTCTCTTGTGTCTCTATTCTCTAATTATTACCTCTTGAGATTGTTACTAGATTAAATAAGTGTCTATTAATAAAGCCCCAGGCTTTGTATTCTGCATCAGAGGAAATATCTTGTCTATATCCGTGCTATTTATATGAATATGGACTTTGAGAAGATATTTGATGGGATATGTTTCATTTAAAATTGAAGCTCATCTAATGGAAGGCAGATTATTGATTGGCTAGGAAGTTTGGATTAGGTTAGAAGATGGAATGTAGCAATAAAATGAATGCAGTTAAAAGAAGTAATTAGTAGTCCTACATGTCACCAGATTTATCAATGAATTAGAGAAAAAATGATGAGTCATACATCCAAAACAAAATCAAATAAATGCTGGAAACACTCAGAATGATAAGTACAGTATATGGAGAAGAAACAGAATTACCATATATGGTGAATGAACTTTCATAGAACATACCAGTGACCACAATTCTGATGAAAAATTACTGACTTGAATTGTGGTCAGCAGGCGACTTGGTGATGCCTATCTTGGTGTTGGACTGCAAAGTTGAACTTGCCTCAATCAATATCTCTTGCAAGAAACTGCTGGGAAAAGATGACACAGCAGTATAACGGATGGGACTTCAAAAGGTGAGTGACTTAATTCACATTGCAGAGGATCACACAGCCCATGCTTGGAAAAAATCTTTGACAGCCAGCTAAGCTATGTCTTTTGCCATCGTTTCTGATAATGGTGCATTTAAAAATGAGTTTTTTTAAAATAACAGCTATTAAAATTATTTAACAATTAACAACCAAAAAAATTAAAATACAAAGCATTTAAAGCATTTGAATAAACTCAAAAGAATGCATTGTATTATTTGTAGGATTTTTCTGTTCAAGAGCACTGGCCGTGATGCAACCAGTCAACATATTCTCCACCACACATCTATCGAAGGTTGTTAAAATTTTAGATGCCATGCCGAATCTTCACAAATTTCTAAGGAAGTAGAGGCGATGCCATACTTTCTTTGTAACTGCTCATATGTGCCGGGTCCAGGACAGGATCTCTGAAATGATTACACTGAAGAACTTAAAATTGCTGACCCTCTCCACCTCTGACCCCAATGAGGACTGGCTCATTCATGAACCTCTGTTTTTTTCCTCCTTAAGTCAATAATCAGCTCACAAATTTTACCATTTTCAAGGGGTCCTACCACCAAACACATCTTTACCTTTCCCGACTCTCCGTTTTCCACAGGAATCGCTTCCACCATGATTCCCTTGTCCTGCCTTCTCCCCATACCCTTTAACGCCCTGGCTAATCAAGAACCTTGCACTCAACGTCAGTAACACCAAAGAGATGATTCTGGATTTCAGAAAGGGTAAGACAAGAGAACATACCAATCCTTATAGAGGGAGCAGAAGGGGTCCATACACATTCAACCACTGCGATATGACAGAAAGGAATGCCTACCATTCTAAGCATAGACCTCATTTCAGGAAATCTGATCATATTGTTGTCCATCTCTAACCTGCTTACAAAAGAGCAAGGCTCCAGAGATAAGGACAACAAAGAAGTGGTTGCAGGAGGCAGAGGAGTACTATGGGATTGCTGATGCCATTCCTTTGGCTCTTTACTCAACCCTGGAACATCTGGACAGCAAAGATACTTGAATCAGGACATTCTTTATCAATTATAGCTCACCACTCAATACTGTCATCCCCTCAAAATTAATCAATACCTCCTTGTGTAAATAAATCATTGATTTCCTCACTTGCAGACCCTAGTCATTTCCTCCACAATCTCCATCAGCACAGGTGCACCACAGTGCTGTGTGCTTAGCTCCCTGCTCTGCTCACTTTATACTTATGACTGTGAGAGCTCTAATCCCAAATCTAAGTTAGCTGATGACACAACTGTCATAGGTGGCGAGGAATCTGCATATAGGAGGGAGATTGAAAACCTGGTTGAGTGGTGCCACGACAACAATCTCTCACTCAGTGACAGCAAGACAACTTCCCAAACATTGATGTCAGGCTAACAAGTGTATAGTTTCCGTTCTGCTGCCTGCCACCCTTCTTAAATAGTGGAGTAACATTTGGAATTTTCCAGTCATCTGGTACAATGCCAGAATCTTTCATTTCTTGAAAGATCATCATCAATGCCTCTGCAATCTCTCCAGCTTCTTCCTTCAGAACCTGAGGGTGCATTCCAACAGGTCCAGGAGATTTATCCACCCTCAGACCTTTAAGCTTCCTGAATTTTCACTGCATGAACTTCACTTCCCTGACATTCTTGAATGCCCAGTATACTGCAGACACCTTCCTCTGTGAAGACATGCAAAATACACACTCAGTTCCTCTGCCATCTCTGCATCTCTCATCACAGTATCTCCAGCATCATTTTGTATTGGTCCTATATCTACCCTCAACTCTCTTTTACCACTTATACACTTAAAAAAGCTTTTAGTATCTTCTTGGATATATGTCCCCAGCTTCCTCTCATAATTCATCTTTTCCTTCTGAATGACCTTCTTTGTTTCCTTCTGCAAGTTTTTAAAAGCTCCTCAATCCTCTATCTTCCCACTAGCTCTGGCTTCCTTGTATGCCATCTCTTTTGCTTTTATTTTGGCTCTGACTTCACTTCTTCCCCTTGAAAATTTCTTCTTATTTGGAATATATCTGTCTGGCACTTCCCTCATTTTTCACAGAAACTCCAGCCAGTGCTGCTCTGCTGTCCTTCCTGCTAGTGTCCCTTTCCAGTCACCCTTGGCCAGTTCCCCTCTCATGCCATTGTAATTCCTTTATTCCACTGAAATACTGACACTTTGGATTTTATATTTTTGCCTCTCAAATTTCAATGTGAACTCGATCATATTGTGATCACTGTTCCCTAAGGGTTCCTTAACCTTAGGCTCTCTTATCACCTCCGGATCATTTCAAAACACCCAATCCAGCATAGCTGATCCCCTAGTAGGCTCAACAACAAGCTGTTCTTACAAGCCATCCCCTAGACATTCTACAAATTCTCTCTCTTAAGGTCCAGTACTGGCCTGGTTTTCCCAATCCACTTTCATGTTAAAATCCCCAACGATTATCATGATATTGTCCTTCTGACACGTCTTTTCTATCTCCTGCTGTAATTTGTAATCCACATCCTGGCTGCTGTTTGGAGGCCTGTATACAACTGCCATTAGGGTCCTTTTACCCTTGCCATTTTCTAATTCAGCTCATAGCGATTTTACACCTTCCAATTCTAAGTCATCTCTTTTTAATGATTTAATGTCATTTCTTATACACAGGGCCACACCACCCCCTCTGCGTACTAACCTAAGTTTCCGATACACCGTATATCCTTTGACGTTTATCTCCCAATGGCAGCCATCCTTTAGCCAAGTTTCAGAGATGGCCACAACGTCATATTTGCCAATCTGTAGCTGAATTTCAAGATCGTCCATTTTATTCCTTATGCTGCATGCATTCAAATATAACACTTTCGGTCCATAATTTGTTGCTTTCTGTTTTAACTGCACCACACCTCTATTACCCTGAAATTCATGCCACTGGTTGTGATTAAGCCTCATCTCTTGCCTGTTCTATAATTTCTGTTACACGCTATCTTTGATTTATTTCTGTATTCCCCTTCCTCAACCCTATCACTCTGGTTTCCATCCCCCTGCCAAATTAGGTTAAACCCTCCCTAACAGCTCTATTACATGTGCCCGCTAGGATATTGGACCCCTTTGGGTTCAGGTGTAACCTGTCCTTTTTGTACAGATCATACCTCCCTCCAGAAGAGGCCCCAATGATCCAGGTATATGAAGCCCTGCCCCTTATACCAGTCTCTCAGCCACACATTAATAGGCTTGATCAAGCTATTTTTGTGCTCATTAGCACGTTGCACAGGCAGCAATCCTGAGATTACTACCCTAGAGGTCTTGCTTTTCAGCTTCCTACCCAACTCCCTGAATTCTCTCTTCAGGACCTCCTCCCTTTTTCTACCAATGTCATTGGTACCAATGTGTACCAAGAATTCTGGCAGTTCACCCTCTATCTTCAGAATACTCTGCACCCGATCCAAGACGTCCTGTATCCTGGCGTCAGGGAGGCAACACACCATGCAGGGATCTCTATCAGGTTGTCAGAACCTTCGGTCTGTTCCCCTCACTATGGAATCCTCTATGACTACGGCATTCCTCATCTTCCTCATTTCCTTCTGCACCATGGAACCAGGCTCAGTGCCAGAGCCCTGATCACTGTGATCATCCTCTGTCAGGTCATCCTTCTCAACCGCATCCAAAACGGGACAATGATTACTGAGGGGAATGGCCGCAGTGGTGATCTCTACTACCTGATCTCCTCTCTTCGCTTCCCTGACCATCACCCACTTGTCTAACTCCTGCAGCCTCGGGGTGACTAACCCCCTGTAGCTCCTCCCTTTCTCCTGCTCACTCTCCCTAATAAGCTGTAGGTCATTGAGCCGCAGCTCCAGATGCCTAGCGTGGTCTTTCAGGAGCTGCATCTCG
Source organism: Hemitrygon akajei (assembly GCF_048418815.1). Lineage (NCBI taxonomy): Eukaryota > Metazoa > Chordata > Chondrichthyes > Myliobatiformes > Dasyatidae > Hemitrygon > Hemitrygon akajei. Next base: position 74,270,389 of record NC_133136.1, on the reverse strand, counting down.
ATGCACCTGGCGCAGATGTGGCCATCTGGGAGACTGGAAGATTCCCAGTATTCCCACATCTGATACCCAGAGCAAAATACTAACCCTACCTACATGCTCTCTGTTCCTCAAGAAAATGCAAAGGGAAACCAAAAGCGAAGTCCACTTACCCACTTACCTTGCCAAAGCCCGCGTTCACCGAAGCCCTTCACTTCTACGCTTGCCACTGGCCTACTCCCGACAATGGCTGCTCTGCTTATCTCCTGTACTTTCATGTAGTTCGTCCAGCTCAGTTGCCACAGCTGATAGGCCCTGTACGATGGACTAATGCCCGTGAAGCTCTCGTTTTAAATAATAAATGAAAATCTTGTTTTATGTAAATACAAATATATATATATGTGTGTGTGTGTGTGTGTGTGTGTGTGTGTGTGTGTGTGTGTGTGTGTGTGTGTGTGTGTAATATAGTATATAATATAACTTGTCATAACCAGAGGACATTTTTAATAAAAAGAAGAGAATTTTTTTCAGTTAGTATGTGGATATGTGGATTGTACTTTCTTGGTGTAACCTCGTGGGTATGCAGTGTTTCTTGGATTGTTTACCTTTTAGGTCTAATTGTTTTTCTTTGGATTAATTCTGGGGTTTACTTTGTGTTGCATATGTCTCATTTGGTATCATGGGGATTGTTAAGCTTCCTTTGTATTTGTCTTGCATTGTAGTTGTTGTCTCTGGGGGTTATTGCTTCATCTCAACACTGGGGCTGTTCGATTGGTCCTTGGTCTGGATTCCTATGGCTCAGGGTGTATTTCAGGGGGTGGGGGGGTGCTTGCTGACCCTCTCTGTTTGGTCATTGTGGATCCTTGTCTGGTGAAACTCTGACCTAGTTCTTCTGGGTATCATGAGTGATTTCAGTTCTTAAAGATTTTGTATAGTTTGCCTGAGTTCTTGTTAGTTTTGCTGGTAATTTTTGAAATAAATATTTTGTTTGAATTGTTGAAGTCTCTGGGATTCCTGCACTTGAGTTCGCTAGTGATCCTGACACAACCACTAAATAGACATCCATAGGATAGTGTTATGAAGGATGAACATCTCTGATGGGCAGAAGGGTACAGAGTTCCCCATGTTCCCCCCCCCCCCCCCCCCCCCCGGGAGAATCACAAACTGTTACTGTTACCACGCTGCTAATGAGAGAGAAAGAGAGACAAAGGGAAAACATACTGGGACTGGAACATCTGCTTCAGATAAGGGAGAGATAACACCGGGGGAGAGAGACCATATTATGACTCCTGAAAGACTTATGGCTCCGGAGAGGGCTGTTTACTTGGTACCATTCTGTTCATTAAAATTCCTCAGTGGACAGCCAGAGTGGGCTGGTTTGATGGACTAAGCCATTCAAAACGGATTGACACCTGAGACCCCGTGAGTAGGGATAAAGGTGATGTCTGGGGAGACACCCCTCAGACACACCAGGAGACACACTAGTGAGCACTGCTTGAGTGTTGGAACCCACGAGAAGGTGTGGGGCATCGGGGACCGAACAAAGGATTGGTCAGTTTAACTCACAGTGTTATAGCAGGGCCGGTGGGGGCTTGTGTGTGTGTCTGCCCTTGCCTGGGTGACGAGTCCACCACAGAAGAACGGTCTAGCTGAAGGATAGAGGGGTCATATCTGAATGGCCACAACACATCGACGGATCAAGAACGTAAAGGAAGGTTTGCCTGGCTGTAGCTGTTACTGTTTGTTCGCTCTCTCTCTCTCTCTCTCCAACAATTACAACACAGTGACCAACAACTACCTCAGCCTGTATGAACTGAACTGAACTTTATATTCACATATGACAATTCATTATCCCCTAGACATCGATAGAGCTTGTTTATTATTGATTATTATTATACCCACACTTTTAGGTTTAGTATTGCTAACGTGTATTATCTATATATTTGCATTGTTGATATTGATTTGTATATTTTACTAATAAACACTGTTTGAAAATAGTACCACCAGACTCCAACGGATTCTTCTATCTTTGCTGGTCAGACATCCAGTTACGGGGTACGTAACAATAGTAAATTTTAAATGATCCCATTTAGACCTAATACTTAAATGATGAGGAGGATTTCTTATTTTTATGGGATAACATCTTTCCTGACAAGAGGAATCACAATGCTTGGCATGTGAGACTCTTAGAGTCTGGGCCTCCTCCATGGTGCTTGTAGGAGTTGACTCTGGACTGCAGGAGAAGGTTCTGACAGCTCTGGACAATTTTCTTCTCTAACAGTTAACTCTGCTCTCCTCAATTGACTTATGTGTTATCTCCAGGTAATATCGGACACAATCTCCACTGTGTAAGAGTGTGGTCCAGTTCTGTCCTTAATCTTTCCAAAAATCTACCTTTGATCACCTCTATAGTCGCTCACCAGGAGTGAAACATTGAACTGGCTTTTTCGAGGACCCCTCAATTTGTCTCAGCTGTTCGCCCTGCGTACTCCGTTAGAGATTGGGTTTGAGGAGATCCAAGCGTAAAAGTGTAAGGGACAACTCAGGAACAGCATAGCTGGTAGGTTGTTAAGTTGTTGGTTATGGACTGTGCTGCATTGCGATATGCAAAGAGGGAAATGGTGAGCTTCTGATTTAGTGTAAGTATAATGGTTTTCTGTTGGCATTGCTCGCAGTGTTTTCTTCAGACTCTGGGCAAACCTTTTTGTCAAAAATTTGTGGCTAAGTTGTATGATGAAGACAAAATAGGTCTTATCCCATTTATTTACTGGAATAACTGAAATTGTTTCACAACACCCTGTGGTCCATTGTCACTGACGAACTGTTCTAGAATACCAGTCCTTGAAAAGAGGCTACTCAGCACATCAGCAGAATGCGAGGCTGAAGTGGGGGCTACTGGAAAAACTTCTATCCACTTTGTATCCACTACTACCAAGAAATTTGTGCCCATGAATGGTCAGGCAAAAGTCACATGTATCCTCTGCCAGGGCAATGCAGTCCATTCCCAGGGATGAAATGGCACTGCTCTTGGCATCTTCTGGACATGTTGGCATCCCAAACAGTACATGGGAAGCTGCTTGATCTGATGATGTATTTCAGGCCACCAGACAAAGCTTTGAGCCAACATTTTCATTTTGACTAAGCCTAGATGACCAGTTCACAGGGTCCTTCAAAACTTTAGCTCTCAACTCTCAATCCCTACATAAGGCAACCCATGTCAGGGGCAGTTTCATCCCAGTGCTGGTAAAAATGGGGGAAATGGAGTTTCTGCTGCACATTCCAGCCATTTTGGGTTGCCATGTAGACCTGAGACAGCATGGGGTCTTTTCTGGTTTCCCTTTCATGTCCGTTGCTTGGATTTCCAGCATTTACAGATTTTCTTTTGCTTGTATTAGGGAGGCTTTCAACTGGCATTAATGAGAATACATCAGGAGGAGTGTCCTTTTTTGCAAATATTTCAGGTATTTCCTTTTCCACAGATATATGGGACAAGCCATCAGCATTTCCATGATTAGTTGTCCTCTTGAATTTGATCTTGTAATTGTGTCCTCTAAGAAGCAGAGCCCATCCCTACATTCATGCTTCTGCTGCTAGTGGAACACACTTCTGTGCTTTGAAAATAGACACTAGAGGTTGATGATCAGTAATGAGGGTAAACTCGCTGCCATACAAGTGCTGATTGAAATGTTTTACACCCCAAACCAAACTCAAGGCCTATCTCTGCATAATTTTACTCTGCAGCAGCAAAGGAATGTGATGCAAAGGCTGTGGGGCATTCACTTCCATCACACATAACCTGTGACATTATTGCACCTCTGCCGTAAGGTGAGATGTCACAGGAAAGCTTCACTGAATGATGTAGATCATAATGTGTGAGTACATTGTCTGATCATTTCCTTTGCCTTTGGAAAACCACCTCAAACTGCTTTGTCCATTGCCATTTCTTCCTGATCTGTAGTAATGAATCCAAGGGATGGAACACAGTCGCCAGGTTATATGTTATAGTAATTGACAAATCCTAAAAAGGACTGCAACTGTGATACATACTTTGGCCTTAGTCATCCACCATTGCTTGAATTTTCTCAGCACACTTATGTAAAACTTGTGCACCAATGGTGATCCACAGTAAGTGATGGTAGGTTCACACTTGTCACATGTTCTAAGCCCATAACCTTCTAATCTTTTTGATATTGTCTTGAGAATTTGGAAATAATCCTTGTCGTCCTCACCAGTAACAATAATTTCATCCAGGCAACCTGGGCAGCCTTGCAGCACCTTGTCCACAGCTTTCTACCAGAGTACAGGGGCAGATGCTACTCCAAGAATAAGCCTATTGTGGTGAAAAAACCCTTTGTGAGTATTTATGTTGAGAAACAGTTTGGACTCTACTTCCATCTCCATCTGTAGGTAGGCCTCATCTATATCCACTTTGCTGAAGTGTTTCCCTCCAGAAAGGTTTGCAAAGCTATGCTGTATATTGGATAGAGGGTAATGACCTACTTTCAGTAATGGGTTGATGGTGACCTTAGTCACCAGAGATCCTGACAGACCTATCCATCTTAGCTACTGGGAACATGAGCTCCATTCAACCTTGGAAAGAATTCCTTCAGTCTCTATGTGATCTAGCTCACTGTCTAGCTTATCACGGCTAGTATAGGGAACCGGACAGGTTTTGCAAGACTTTGGTGTGGCATTTTCATTTATCTCTATTTTATACTTGATATGTTTGCGTTTTCCAATGCCATCCTTGAACTCTGACGTGGCCTCATCCAGTACCTTTCTTAATTCACTTTCATTTAATTCTATTACAGAACATGCATCATACAAATGATGGATGGACCTCCAATCAAGTTGTTGCTGTCTCAGCCGTTCATGACCCCACAATGCTGGCTCCTCTGTTTTTACTGCATACAAGCACAATGTTGCTAGTTGTTTGTCGTATTTCACTGTAACAAATGTCATTCCTACAGGAGTTATCTTTTCTTCGGCACAAGTTCTTAGTTGAATATCTGCAGGCTTCAGTTCAGTATCTTTGAAGTGCTGCTAAAACTCACTTTGTGGAATGACTGAAACAGCTGAGCCTGTGTCCATTACCATTTTAATTAATTTGCTGTTCACTTCTGACGTAAGCCATATTGTTAGTTTTCACATTATAAATCTCAAGGTTCCTAGTCCTGTGTCACTCTCATCAGTATCAAAATTTCATCAACAACATGCAGACTAGTGCTCTTTTTGGAACTGCAACTTGAGATTTTATCTTTTTCTGCTCCCTGTGCAGTACATTTATTTTTGTCTGCCCGCCATGTCCTACTTTGTCGCATTTCCTGTAAGTTTCACTTTAAACCTGCATTGGTCTGGTGTATGTGAGCCCCTGCCAGAACAGTAACACAATTTGTTCAGCCAGGCAGGTTTCTGTTTAGACATTGCAATTTAGTTCACACTCACCTTCTTTCCTGACTGCAATGCAATTGCGTCTCTGGCTGCAGAAATTTCAACTGCTCTTTTTAAATGTGAGTTGTCCTTCAGTTAGCAACCTTTTTTTATGCTTTCTTGTAACATTTCACAAACTGAATGATTTCTCAGTGCATCATTAACTTCATCATTGATCTGACAATGCTCGGACAATTTCTTCAATTCGGCTACATAAGCTGAAATGCACTCCCCTTCCTTTCGAATCCACTTATGAAACATAAAGCATTCTGCAATTAAGAATGGTTTCAGTTCTAAATTTTCCTGTATTACATTGGCAAAGCTGAATTTGACTGGTTTGGTTGGAGCAGTTAAGCTTTTCCACCCATTGTACTCAGTAACACTGGCATTTGTAATTCATCAGCTATTTCATTTGCTTCAAAATACTGCATAATTTGTTCAGTATGCATCATCCAGTTATCTGTTGTGCAATTGACGCGTCTATCTTTCTGATATAGTGGGCATGCGCTGCTTTATTTATTTATTATTATCACCCGGGACTCACTGTTATGAACCCATGGCCATTCTCACTGCTTGTTAATTTTGTCTGTTTCTGCCTGTTTTTAAACTTGAATGTTTCTCTCCCCTTCTGAAGAAAAATATGCTGTACTTCAACTGGTAGGTAGTCATCTCAGATTAGTTTTAAATGATCTCATCACCACTGTTATGTTTTGTAACTCCAGAAAACTAGTTGAAAGAAAAACACAGGAGTAGGGAGCTTGTCTACATAGTTTTTCTTTCTTTTTTTTTAGGCGCTCACGTTTGACATGGTGGCATAATGACATTCACGTACATCTTAAGTATGACCCATAATGAATTATGTGAACAAACAAAGAATGCTTAATCAAACAATATATTTACAATACTACTCAAATATTACTGAGCTGTAATCAATAAACTGCAGTCTGACGTAAGTATTACTATTGTCCAGGCTGAGTGGAGAGCCAGCGAGATTGCCTCCTCTGTAGACCTATTGTGGGGGTAAGCAAATTACACTGGGTCCATGTCCTTGCTTAGGCAAGAGTTGATCCTAGCCATGACCAACCTGGCAGCATCTGCGGAGGGAAATGGACAGTTGATGTTTTGGGCTGAGTCCCTTCATCAAGACTGGAAAGGAAGGGGCAGAAGCCAGAATAAAAGTGTAGGGGTGGGAGAAGAGAGCGAGCTCTGAGTAATAGATGAATCCAGATGGTGGGGGGGGGGGGGGGGGGGGGGGAAGGTAGGCAGATGGGGTGGGGGAGGAGAAGTGGAAATGGTAAATGGGGTTGAGAGGATACAGAGGGGAGTGGTTACTGGAAGTTAAAGAAATCAATGTTCATGCTGTTAGGATGGAGCCTACCAAGGTGGAATATGTGGTACAGTATTTTTCATCCAACCTTGTCTGGTTTCAATGTGGCAGTAGGAAAGCCGTGGAAAGACTTATTAGTGTGGGCAATGGCAAGTACAATTAAAGTGGTTGACAAGCTTTCTTTATTTTGTTTTCCTCCTCTCTAGTTGTCTCCCAAACTCTGAAAATGAATACAAAGTCAATGTACTTTGTTATCCTGGAATGTTTACTGCACAAGTGATTATATTAATTATTCATTCATCAGAAAACTAAGTGTCAACAGGCTACCTTTATGTCAATATGTCCAATAGATGCCAGTAATTATTCTGACAAAAAGTAACATCAATGTTATTAAATCACAGTTTACATACATTTATTGGTATAGAGTGAAAGAGTAGAAAGGGTGTGAAGCCAATTAGAACATGTAAAAATAAATTTAGAAATGCTGTTTAACAGGTTGTCTTGATCACATCGCTTAAATATGTAGATGAATGTGAGCTTATCATTCTTGAGAATATTACAAATGTGCAATTAAATAAAAACAAAATTAGACCACAGGTTGAGTTTGAAACAAATCACACAATCACCCAGCAATTACTTTATTCTTACACATCAGAGAATAAGTGAGTAATATCATACTCATGATAAAAGAACAAAAACTACACTGCAATTTCCTATTCATTGTTATGAACCTAAGGCCTACATGCTTGAAATGATAAGAAATTCTACAGGACGATAAGCCGTGCTTCCTCTGATTTAACTTTTAAACCTCAATACAACACTCACTTTGTGTGGTAGTTGGCCCATTGAGGAGTCTGGATCTAATCAAGTGGAAGAAACATGCTTGGATGATAAATGACATTTTTCTTGGTTTCACTCGTGTTTTGACAAGCAATTTTCCCTTTCTGGGTGTGCTCTGTCAAGGCAAACATATACCACCTGTCACAAACGTTTTGCGCAAAACAATTATTGGATTACCACTGGAAGCACAGAACATTATATGAACATGCTTTTGTGTTCTCTATTAAGAACATCAACATATAACTTTGCATGCTAGGAATACTTGCTTCAGCAAAATCGCTCATTTAGAAATCAAGTGAGCAATCTCATTGATCACACCAATGAGAGATCTTACTCTCAGCATTAACACAATAATTAACTTAATTCAGGCTTACTCAATCAAAAAACCAGCAAGATCACATCTCACTGGCTGAAGGAACTAGTACAAAATGAAAATTGCAGCTAATTAATACATTTTTGTGCAGTCAAACATTGATGACAGGTGGATTGATAGGTAATTAACTTACTCATTAACACGAGAAAAGCAGCAGATGCTGGAAATCAAAAACAACACACACAAAATGCCTGAGAAACTCAGCATGCCAGGCAGCATCTATGGAAGAGATTAAACAGTCAATGTTTCAGGCTGAGACCCTTCATCGGAACTGGAAAGGAGGAGAGTGCTGATGAAGGGTCTTGGCCTGAAACGCTGACTGCCTAGATTTTGTATTCAGCAGAAAACTCGAGGCAGTTCCTGCTGGAAAGCCCTTGTATTTTCATTCCAAAGAATTTCCTGTACAGGCAGTCCCTGGGTTACAAACGAATTCCATTCCTGAGTCAGTCTTTAAGTCAGATTTGTATGTAAGTTGGAATAGGTACATCCGGTATTATTAAGCATCTGTTAGTCAAACATTTGGCTTAGTATATAGTATATATTTTACCTTTCTATGCATAAAAAACACTTAAGAAACGTATGTACTGTATTTTAATAATTAAACCACTGCATTGCTTATTAATAATTATAGCTTTCATTGGGGCAGGGCCTTTCACATGCTCCATTGTTCTCACTTTATCCTTTAAAATTGTTCCGATCGTTGACCGACTGTAGCCTAACGCTTTTCCAATGACCGATGGCATTTCACCTCTTTCCGATCGCTTTATCATTTCCACCTTATTTTCAACCATGATCATTTTCCGTCAATGGAACAGATACAGTACGTACTGTATTGTACACCGTGGGCGTCCTGACCCGAGCTGCCCCGGGTCCTAAAATCCACTGCACTGCGACAGGTTAAATGGGACAAGTGGGGGGCGATGCTGACCTAAATATGTACACTAAAACATCTTAAACATAATAATACAGTACTGTACATAATAATAATACCATAATAATAGAAGTAACTACATATGGTTGCCTCAATGTCTTGCATACAGGAAGGGGCATTTGTGAGGTAACATTATGATGGACCATGTGCTGGAGAGTCAGGGTTTGATTCTGCTGCTGGAGAGGGCAGGTTTACTACTGGAGTCAATTTCATGAAGTAGGCATCAAGGGAGGCTTGTACAGAGCTTTTCTTTTTTCGTCATAAATGGCCTTGTAGCAGCTGAGGTTCTCGGTAACTGCATGGTAAACTTTGGTGAACCTCTCTGTATTAGGATCTTGCTCCTCTAACTTTGCCATCCCTGCTTCAAGGAGACAAAAGGCTTCAGCTAACTTTTTCGTCGCAGACTTTTTCGGTTCCGGAGTTCCTAGGTCACAATCTTCTTCTTTTTCATCAAATGCTATCATCTGCTGCTCTAGTTCGATAAAGTCTTCATTGGTCAGTTCTTCAGCATGGGAGTCGAGCAACTCTACATCATCATTTTCACTGATGTCGAACTGCAGTTCATTACCAATATCAACCACAGCTTGCCTGGCTTTGGCGATGTCGTCAGCTGTAAATCCCTGACAAGCATGCGCAAACTGGAGGCACAATTTAAACCACCCTCCTTTCATATTTGACTGCTTCACTTCATCCCAAGAATCAGAAATATTTTTTATGGCATCATAGATGTCATAATCCCTCCAGAACACCCACAAGCTCATCACATCATCTTGGGTAGCCTTGACTGCTTTTGAGAAGATCTGCCGTAAATAATAAGCCTTAAAGGAGGCTATGACTCCCTGATCCATTGGCTGAAGTAGCAATGTGGTATTGTGTAAAAATATGACTTCTACATTATGTTGAAGGTCATCTAAAGTGCTTGGATGTCCAGGTGAATTGTCAAGCACAAGGAGAATCTTGAAAGGAATTTTCTTGGCCAAGCAATTATGTTCAACAGCAGGAACAAAATGGTTCAAGAACCAATCTTCAAAGATGGCAATTGTAACCCAAGCCTTTGAATTTGCTTTCCAAATAATGGGAAGAGATGCCTTAATGATATGGTGAAGTGTCCTAGGATTTAGGGAGCGATACATAAGCAAAGGTTTGAGCTTGAAATCCCCGGATGCGTTACCCCCAAGCAATAACGTTAGCCTATCCTTCGATGCCTTATGCCCTGGTGCACTTTTTCCCTCTTTCGAATTGTAGGTCCTTTCAGGCATTTTTCCAAAACAAGCCAGTCTCGTCTACATTAAATATTTAGTCTGGCAAATAATCTTCCTCCTTAAGAATTTTTAAAAACATTTTAGGGAAATCACTCGGAGCACTTACATCGGCACTCGCTGCTTCACCTTGCACTTTAATATCATGTAAATCTGCCCTCACTTTGAAACGATTGAACCAACCCCTACTCACAACAAATTCTTCATCACAAGCACCTTCACTCGCTGCTCCACCTCGCACTTTAATATTATGTAAATCTGCCCTCGCTTTGAAACGATTGAACCAACCCCTACTCACAACAAATTCTTCATCACAAGCACTTTCCCTTGCTGTACGTGCAGCTTTTAAATCATTGAAAAGGCTTCGAGCCTTTTCTTGCAGTAAGGTAAGGCTAATAGGAATATTACGCTGATTTTGATCATCTAACCAAATTATCAATAGCCTTTCCATTTCAATAATCAAACCACTGTGTTGCTTAGTAATAATTGTAGCTTTCATCGGGATAAGGCCTTTCACATACTCCATTATTCTCACTTTATCCTTTAAAATTGTTCCGATCGTAGACCGACTGTAGCCTAACACTTTTCCAATGACCGATGGCATCTCACCTCATTATTTCCACCTTATTTTCAACCGTGATCATTTTCCTTTTCTTTGATGCATCACCAGCACTTGCATCGGATTTATGGTTTGAAGACATGGTTACAAGGGTGATGCACCATCAATAACTCACTCTGAGACGTAAGAAGCGAGATATCGGCTTTTATTGACTGGAAGAATGAACAACACTACATCCTGGAGAATGAGGCCGGGCTCAGGCCTCAATCGCCTTTATACAGGGGTCTGTGGGAGGAGCCACAGGAGCAGTCCAGACAGGTATATGTAGTTCACCACAAAGGGTAATTAAGAGAAAAATTTAAGTCAAATACAAAGTTACACACTCAGTTACACAGTGTTAAAGGCAATGTCATCCGACTTAAAATGGTGGAACAGCCTTCCACGAGGCGACAAACCACTGAAGCCGCACAATGTTTTCATGAGCGCCACAATGCAGTGTGTGCGTTTGTTACTATGAACCATTGTATTTAACTCAGATTTTCAGTATAATAGGCTTTATGGCAGGTCGTTCGGAAGTACGAGTTGTCTGTAAATCGGACGTTCGTAACTCGGGGACTGCCTGTATTCTGATGCATGCTTCTGGTTCAAAGTGATCCAGGGTGTCCAGTAATCACTTTAATTGTCCTCTCAAGGACAGCTTCTCTCCCACTGTAATCAGACTCACATTCAACAGTCTAGGAACAACTTCTTCCCCTCTGCCATCAGATTTCTAAATGGGCAATGAACCAAACTATGAACGCTACCTCGCTATTTTCACTCTCTCTCTTTGCACTACATAATATAATTTATATGTGCAGTACTCTATATATAGCATTCCTTATTATAATTTAAAGTTTTTTTTACATGTATTGCACTGTACTGCTGCCACAAAACAACAAATTTCACAACATGTTAGTGGTTTTAAACCCGATCCTCTTGAACAGTCTTCTTGTACATAAAATGAAATCTTAGCCTTACAATCTACCTTGTTATGATCTTGCAGTTTATTGTTTACATGTAAATGCTATACTCAAGTTTGCTGATGACACCACTGTCATAGGCCAAATCAAAGGTGTGGATGAATCTGTATATAGGAGGGAGACTGGAAATCTGGCTGAATGGTGTCATAACAAGAATATCTTGCTTAATGTCAACAAGACCAAGGAGCTGATTATTGATTTCAGGAGAAAACTGGAGGTCCATGAACCAGTTCTCATCGGAAGATTAGAGGCGGAGAGGGTTAGCAGCTTTAAATTCCAAGGTGTAATTATTTTGGAGGACTGACCTGGGACTAGCATGTAAGTGCAATTATGAAGCAAGCATGGCATTGATCCTACTTCCTTAGGAGCTTGTGGAATTTCGGCATGACATCTAAAACTTTGAAAAACTTATATAAATGTGTAGTGGAGAGTATATTGACTGGCTGCATGGCAGCCTGGTATCAGAATCAGATTCAGAATCAGGTTTATTATCACTGTCACGTGCTATGAAATTTGTTAACTTAGCAGCAGTTCAATAAAATATATAATATAGAAAAGAAAACAAAATAATAATAATAAAAATAAATAAGTAAATCAATTGCACAGTACACCCTATCCTCATTGTATGCGGGGGATACATTCTTTCAGTCGATGCATAATGTGAAATTGCATAACATAAATACTTACTTAAATGGAGAAAATAGGGATGCGTTCCTAAATATGTTTCATCTGTAATTTATTCACATTTTCATACCAATACAACACGAAAGCAGTACCACAAGGCAACATTCATATTATATTTCATCAATTTAAGGTAATATTTAATGTAATAAATCATAGAAAGTTAACATACTAGGGTGTACAGTACTCACCAACAGTGGCAGGTGCGTTCGCTCCGGGAGATGAGTGGTTGTTGTGGTGTTGGGCAGCTTTACATAGATAAGGTGGATGGTTGTGGCCATCAGGATCATATCAAGCACAGCAAAGGGTGAAGAAAGACTCACAGAACTCTTAGAAGTGCCTGCAGCAGGAGATGACACCGGTTTGAAGAAAGTGATGAGGATTGTTTGCTTGGCAGCATTTTGTTTTTCAGCATAAATTTGCTTGAAGGGTTGATGGCAGGGAACGACTGAAATGCTGATTCCGTTCTAAACTTGGGTCCATGTCCTTCGCCATTTGTGCCAAGTGTTCTGACTTCCACCAATCCCTCACCGTTGGTAAACTCCTGGGATTTTCAAAATCGTCTGTTGCTTGCAGCATCTGAGAGATAGTTCGCTGTAAAAAAAAAGCCTTGAATGTGGATCACACTTTAGTCGAGTGGTTGAATCAGCAATGTTGTGTTAGGCAGCAGGAAACACACTGTTATGTTAGGATGAATACTGTCCAAATGTTTAGGATGGGCTGGCACATTGTCAAGCAACAAAAGAACTTTAAAGGCACGATTCTGTTCCCGGCAGTAGTGTCCCAGAGCTGTGTTACCTTCACCTAATGCCACGCTGTTTATAATTTCCAACTTTTTTTCAAGTGTTAAAGCGGTGCTCTGCCACTCGGCTGATGGCCCAGGACATGACATCGGACGCTTAGGAGGCATAGTTAATTATTTCAAGCACAAAATCACTGCACAGTAGGTAAAACCAACAAAAGTTTAAGAGCGCAAGATCACTTATCCATACGTTGCCAAAACCAATGCGAGACTGGCGGGAGTGAGACTGTGAGGCGTGCACGCCTGACTTGTATTGGCGGGAAAGTGATACTTCTCATCCCAACAGTGAGACTGTGAGGCATGCACACTTGACCTGTATTGGCGGGAAAGCAGTGCTCCTCGCATAACTGTGCGTTTTGGACGAATATAAGGGGAAGTTGGTAGAAATAGCTTCCTTGCATAACTGTGAATTTGCATTGTCTGAAGATGCATATAACGAGAATAGGGTGCATGTGTATATTGAATAGATTAAAAATCATGCAAAAACAGAAATACTGTATATTTAAAAAAGTGAGGTAGTGTCCAAGGTTTCAATGTCCATTTAGGAATCGGATGGCAGAGGGGAAGAAGCTGTTCCTGAATCACTGAGTGTGTGCCTTCAGGCTTCTGTACCCCCTACCTGATGGTAACAGTGAGAAAAGAGCATGCCCTGGGTGCTGGAGGTCCTTAATAATGTACGCTGCCTTTCTGAGACACGGCTCCTTGAGAAGTCCTGGATACTTTGTAGGCTAATACCCCAAGATGGAGCTGACTAGATTTACAGCCTTTGCAGTTTCTTTCAGTCCTGTGCAGTAGCCCCCCCTCCACCCCTATACACCCTGATGCAGCCTGTCAGAATTTTCTCCATGGTACTTCTATAGCAGTTTTTAATTGTATTTGCTGACATACCAAATCTCTTCAAACTCCTAATCAAGTATTGCCATTGTCCTGCCTTCTTTATAACTGCATGGATATGTTGGGACAAGGTTAGATCCTCACAGATCTTGACACCTAGGAACTTGAAGCTGCTCACTGCCTCCACTTCTGATCCCTCCATGAGGATTGGTATGTGTTCCTTCGTCTTACCCTTCCTGAAGTCCACAATCAGCTCTTTCGTCTTACTGACGTTGAGTGCCAGGTTGCTGTTGCGACGCCACTCCACTTGTTGGCATATTTCACTCCTGTACGTCCTCTCATCACCCCCTGAGATTCTACCACCAATGGTTGTATCATCAGCAAATTTATGGATGGTATTTGAGCTATGCTATGCCTAGCCAGACAGTCATGGGTATATGGAGAGTAGAGCAGTGGTCTAAGCACACAGCCTTGAAGTGCGCCAGTGTTGATCGTCAGCGAGGAGGAGATGTTATCACCAATCTGCACAGATTGTAGTCTTCCAGTCAGGAAGCTGAGGATCCAATTGCAGAGGGAGATACAAAGGTCTAGGTTCTGCAACTTCTCAATCAGGATTGTGGGAATGATGGTATTAAATGCTGAGCTGTAGTCGATGAACAGCATCCTGACATAGGTGTTTGTGTTGTCTGGGTGGTCTAAAGCCATGTGAAGAGCCATTGAGATTGTATCTGCTGTTGAGTTATTGTGGCGATAGGCAAACTGCAATGGGTCCAGTCCTTGCTGAGGCAGGAGTTCAGTCTAGTCATGACCAACCTCTCAAAGCAATTCATCACTGTAGATGTGAGTGCTACCAGGCGATAGTCATTAAGGCAGCTCACGTTATTCTTCTTAGGCACTGGTATAATTGTTGCCTTTTTGAAGCAAGTGGGAACTCTCGTCAGTTAGTTGGCACAGGTTTTCAGAGCCTTACCAGGCACTCCATCGGGACCCCCCACCTTGCGTGGGTTCACTCTCTTTAAAGACAGTCTAACATCAGCCTCTGAGACAGAGATCACAGGGTCATCAGGTACAGCAGGGATCTTCACAGCTGTAGTTGTACTCTCCCTTTCAAAGCTGGCATAGAAAGCGCTGAGTTCATCTGGTAATGAAGCATCACTGCCATTCATGCTATTGGGTTTTGCTTTGTAGGAAGTAACATCTTGCAAACCCTGGAGAGTTGCTGTGCATCTGTTGTGTTGCCTCCAACCTCGTTCAAAACTTACTCTTCACCCTTGAAATAGCCCTCCACAAATCATACCTGGTTTTCTGGCCAGTCTTGAATGCCACAGATCTAACCTTCAGCAGATGGCGTACCCCCTGGTTCATCCATGGCTTTTGGTTTGGGAATGCACAGTAAGTCTTTGTAGGCACACACTCATCCACAGAGGTTTTAATGAAGTCTGTAACAACTCATCCAGGTTCCTAAGATGAATCCCTGAATACAGTCCAGTTCACCGATTCAAAGCAGTCCTGTAGGCGCTCCTGTGCTTTCCTTGTCCATACCTTCTTGGTCCTCACTACTGGTGCTGCAGTCTTCAGTCTCTGCCTATACTCAGGGAGTAGAAGTACAGCTAGGTGATCAGACCTCCTGAGTGAGGGCATGGAATAGCACTGTAGGCATTCTTGATGGTGGTGTATCAATGGGCCAGTGTGTTGTTTCCTCTGGTATTGCAAGTGACCTGTTGATGGTAATTGCTTAGTGATTTTTTCAGACTGGCCTGGTTAAAATCTTCCAAAATGATGGTGAAGGTGTTAGGATGCACTGTTTCATGCATGTTGATCCCATTGCTCAGATTATCTAAAGCATGATTGATACACTCAAAATGGAAATACCCAATCCCCTTGAACAAAATACCCTACAAAACGTAGTGGATAGAGCCCAGTCCAACACGGGTAAAGCCCTCCCAACCATATAGCACATCTACATGAAACATTGTCGCAGGAAATCAGCATTCATCATCAGGAACCCCTGCCTGCAACCCAGGACATGCTCTCTTCACGCTGCTGCAATCAGGAAGAAGGTACAAGAGTCTCAGGACTTACACCTCCAAGTTCAGTAGCAGTTACTACCACTCAGCCATCAAGCTCTTGAACCAAAAGGGGATAACTTCACTCAACTTCACTTGCCCCATTATTGAAATGTTCCCACAATCAATGGATTCACTTTCAAGGACTCTTCATCTCATGTTCTCGTTATTTATTTATTATTGTTGTTTCTTCTTTTTGTATTTGCACAGTTTGGTGTCTTCTGCACTTTGGTTGAACGGCCTAGTTAGGTGATCTTTCATTGATTATGTTATTGTTATCATTCTATAGATTTATTGAGTAGGCCCACAATAAAATGAATCTCAGGGTTGTATATGGTGACATATATACTTTGATAATAAATTTAGTTTGAACTTTGATCCACTTGGGGCCAGTAAGTATGTTCTTCACTCATTATGGTTTAATATTCTCTTTCTGATTGGAAGATGACTACTCAGTAATAATATTTGCTTTGTGGAACCAAAATTGAGGGAAGTCCAATTCATCATTCTTGCAGCAATGCTTTTGTTGACACCTTCTGTCACTTACAATCTCATGAAATAATTGTCACACATTTTAGGGCATTTTACAGTCATACTAGTCCATAAAGATGTTTAGTTTATCACCCTTGACCCCTATTATTGAATACATATAAGCCAAGACAGTTTTTACTGTTGTCACCAAGGTCATTATATTGTAAATTATGCATAATCGAAGTTCAAAGTAAAGTTATCATCAGAGTACACATACATTCACTTTCTGTGGGCATACTCATAGGTTGTGGGAACATTTCAATG
This sequence comes from Hemitrygon akajei, assembly GCF_048418815.1. Taxonomy (NCBI): domain Eukaryota; kingdom Metazoa; phylum Chordata; class Chondrichthyes; order Myliobatiformes; family Dasyatidae; genus Hemitrygon; species Hemitrygon akajei. The sequence continues at coordinate 74,253,497 of NC_133136.1, read as the reverse complement.
ATGGGTCATGTGAACTTGAGTGAAGTTATCCCTTTTGGTTCACTGGCCTGATCGTTGAGGGGTAATAACTGTTCCTGAACCTGGTGGCGTAAGCCCTGAGGCTCTTTTACCTTTTTCCTGATGGCTGCAGTGAGAAGAGAGCATGACTTGGGTGATGGTGAGTGCTTAAACTGTGATGGACTGGGCCACATCTGCTACTGTTTGTAGGATTTTGTGTTCAAGTCATTAGTGTTTACATGCAGGTCCTCTGAAATGATAACACTGAGGAAATTAATGTTGCTGGTCATCGTCACCTCTGATTCTTCAAAGTGGACTAGCTCTTGAACACCACTCTTTAACTTAATAATCAGCTCCTGACATTGAGTAAGAGGTTTTTGTTGTGGCACCACTCAGCCAGATTTTAAATTTCCCTCCCATATGCTGATTTGTCACCACCTTTGGTTCAGCCAATGGCAGTGCTGTTTTCAGCAAAGTTATACATGGCTTTGGAGCTGTGCTTCCCCACACAGTCATAAGTGAGTAGAGCAGGGGACTAAGACACAGCCTTGAGGTGTACCTGTGCTGATGGATAATGTAGAGATGTTGTTGTCAATCCGAACTGAGTGGGGTCTGCAAGTGAGGAAAGAAAAGATACAATTGCACAATGAAGTATTGAGGCTTATTGATTAGCTTTGAGGGAATGCTGAGCGGTAGTCAATAAAGAGTATCCCGATGTAGGCACCATTGCTGTCCAGATATCCCAGGGTTGAATGAAGAGCCAATGAGATGGCACTTGCTGTGGACCTGTTGCCCCGGTAGGCAAACTGGAGCGGATCCAATTCGCCTGTCAGAGTCAAAATGTTTCGTCACCAACCTCTCAAAACATTAGTGCTACTGGATGATAGTCATCGAAACAGGTTATCACGTTCTCCTTCGGCTCCGGTATTAAGCGAAGTCTGGTTGAAGCAGCTGGCTACCTCAGACTGCCTAAGCGAGAGGTTAAATATTTGTGAACACTCCAGCCAGTTGATCAGCACAGGCCTTTTGTACTTGACCAAGTATTCCGTTGGGCCAGATGCTTTTCGTGGGTTCACCCAATGACGACTGCCTTTCGTTTAATAAATGAATAACAACAGGGGAAAATAGCGGCTAATTGTTTCTTTGCACCACACTTTTCTGATCTGTAGAATTATTGCAAGGTAAGATTGACGAGTTGATAGGCTTGCAACGTGGTTCTTGTGAACAACCAATGGGACTACGCTAACTGTATTAAAGTGCAGTATTAAAAAAATACAGCATAAACAAGCGGTAACAGAGGACACTTGCCCCTCGAAATGGTACGCAGGGCGGGGCGACTCCTGCGACAGAGGCGGGGAGTTAGTTGCTGGGCGATGGTGGGCGGGCCATTCGTTTGTAGTAGGGCAACGCTGATTGTTTAGTTACTGGATGGTGCCGGGCAATTGGCTGGTTGGTGGCCAGATGACGGCGAGCCGGAGAGTTGATTGGTTGTTGCCGGGCGACGGCGGGCAATTGATTGGATGCTCGATTGATCCGAGACCCGGCCGGTCGGCGACGGGGCTGCGTTCTCTTCTGGAGCTGAGGATGGAGCCGGAATCGGAGCTGGAAGAGGAATCGAAGCTGAAACAGCGGCAGTTGTCGGTCACCATTGCTCGAATTGTGCAACGCCTACGGGGATCACAGCTCCATTCGGAGCTGGAACGGGAGGCGAGGGTGAGTGCCGGGACACGGGGATGGATGACTGCTGTCAGGGCCCATGCAGGCCTGGTTGAACCCAGATCTGTCTTGAACCTTGACGGGAAGATAAATACTCGGTGACAATACTGTCGGTGTGGAACAGAAAAATCGAGGGAAGCTCCAATTCGTTATCCTTGCAGCGATGCTTTGGTCGACAGCACCTGTCACCTAACAATGCAGTGTTGTTGAATGCTGCTGTCTGTCATATCGCGCTGCACTAGATGTTGTCTCCTTAAGTCTAGAGGAAGGGCGCGTGTGTGCTTAGGAAGAAAGAGCCGAATTTTTGAGACTCTCCTTGCTTATTGAGAACTGGTTAGTCTGTCCTTTGCATTGGATGGTCGGGACCTCCTTTGTCCTTGTCATGTATCCTTTTCCCATTGAGGATTAATTGATGCTCCATGTTACGATATGGCCCATGCAACCAATTTACGTGATTGCGGTTGTATTTGTCTGCTCTTTACATTTTCGTTAGATGGCTGTTTATTGGTTTCTAGGGCTGATTCTCATTGGCATTCTCTCTTTTTCCCTCTCCCATCGAGCAGAAGATACCTCCTTCCTTTCCAGTCCTCAGGAAGGGTCTCAGGCCGAAACGTTTGTTGCCCTCCATAGATGCTGCCTGACTTGCTAAGTTCCTCCAACAATTTTTGTACTGAATGCACTGGATTTCCAGCATCTGCAGGATCTTGTGTTTATGTTGTAGAAGCCTGAAAACACCGCCAGGCTCAGGGACAGCTTCCATCCTCCTGTAGGATAAGATGGACTCTTGATAGTCTACCTGGTTAGGACCTTGTACCTATTGTCTATCTGCACTGCACTTTTTCTGTAACTGTAACACTATTCTGCAATCTGTCATTGTCTTGTGCTATCTCAATGCACTGTTGTAATGAATTGATTGGTGTGAATGATTAACAGGGCAAGTTTTTCCACTGTACCTAGGTGCATGTGACAATATTATACCAATTTACTAATTTAAATTGGCATCTGAGATCGAATAATAGACAGAATTGAGTCTATTACAGTTTAACAAATAAATGGCAGAGGAGGGTTGCCACCTATACAGTTTGAGCTTGAAGACTTAAGAACATTTATACTTTAGTTGAATAATTCCAAAATCAGGACGCTAAATTTTGCTAACATCAGAAATATTAGATTTACAACACACGCACTGCTTAGTATTGAGGCCAGAAAGTTCCTCTTTAGCCTCATCTGACCACAAGAACTTCAACCACATCTTTACAGTACCTTCTATGTGACTCTTTGCAAAGTCTTTACGGGCAAGGATATGCTCTTTTCTTTAGCAGTACATGTGGAGTAAATCTAATACTCTGCACTAGCCAGGTAACACTATCTCTACTGTAAAGTATGCTGTGGGGATGCTTTTCAGCAGCAGGGACTGGAAATCTGGTCAGGATTGATGGGAAGATGAATGCTGCTAAATACAGAGGGATCCCGGATAAAAGCCTGTGCCTCTGCCAGAAAGCTTAACCTATGGAGGAAGTTGGTCTTTCAGCAGGTGTCCCAAGTGAAATGCAAATGATGCATTACTGAGCAGTTTATTGATCTCTAAATGCCATTTGATAGCACCGTTAGTGATATCTTCCATAATCTTGCTTGCCTGACTTTGATTTTGAATTGACTATCTAGGCTACAAGATTATCAGAAGTCACAGATTTTGAAGTCTAGTCTAGAGAAATATTTAATTTCAAGCATTGGATTCTCTGCTGCTAGGATACTAGGATTATGTGCACATTGAATAATTTTATTGTTAATGTATTTGTGTTTACAATTTTAAATATTGTTTCGAATATATTTGTAGGGATTCAAAATAATTGGTGTGTCCTCTTGCTAGCGTTGCTTGGGTTTGTTTAGTCATTCAGAATGAGTTGAGATGTACTTTCTGAATTAAGAGACCATAAGACATGGGGGCTGAATTAGGCTATTTGGCACTTCAAGTCTGCTCCCCCGTTCCACAATAGGAAGCATCAGCTCCTCATCCATGTTATCTAGGCCTTTCAATATTCAATAGTTTCAATGAGATTCCCTTTCAATATTCTTCTAAGCTCCAGCAAGTACAGGCCCAAAGTCATCGAACAGTCCTCACATGTAACCTTTTCATTTCTCAAATTATTCTTGTGTACCTCCTCTGGTCCCTTTCCAATGCCAGCACATCTTATCTCAGATAAGGAGCACAGAACTGCTCACAGGACTCCATGCAGTCTGATCAATGCCTTATTGAGACTCAGCATTACATCCTCACTCTTATATTCTAGTCCTCTTGAAGTGAATGCTAACATTGCATTTGCCTTCCTTACCATAAACTCAACCAGTAAGTTAACCTTCCGGGTATCCTGCACAAGGACTCTCAAGTCCATTTGCACCTCTGTTTTTTAATTTTTTTGAAACTTCTTCCTGTTTAGAAAATAGTCAGTGCCTTTATTCCTTCTACCAAAGTGCATGACCGTACATTTCCCAACATGATATTCCTTCTGCCACTTCTTTGCCCATTCTTCCAATCCATCTAAGTCCTTCTGCAGACTCCCTGCTTCTTCAACACTACCTATTACTTCACCTATCTTTGGATCATAACTTGGCCCCAAAGTCATCATTTCCGTCATCCAAATCATTGTCATGAAATGCAAGAAGAAGCAGTCCCAATACTGACCCCTGTAGAACACCACTAGTCACTGGCAGTGAACCAAAAAAGGCCCATAGCAAACACAAGGAAATCTGCAGATGCTGGAAATTCAAGCAACACACACAAAATGCTGGTGGAATGCAGCAGGCCAGGCAGCATCTATAGGGAGAAGTCCTGACGAAGGGTCTTAGCCCGAAACGTCGACAATGCTTCTCCCTATAGATGCTACCTGGCCTCCTGTGTTCCACCAGCATTTTGTGTGTGTTGCTTGAAGGCCCTTTTTATTCCTGCTCTCTGTCTCCTGCCAGTCAGCCAATATTCTATCCATGCTAATATCTTTCCTATACTGTAATACCATGGACTCTTATCTTGTTAAGCAGCCATATGTGTGGTACTTCATCAAAGACTTGCTGAAAATCAAAGTAAATAACATCCACTGACTCTCCTTTGTCTAACCTACCTGTTATTTCCTCATTGAATTTCAACAGATTTGTCAGTCAAGATTCCCCCTTGAGGAAACCATGTTGACTTTTGACTATTTTATCATGTGGCTCCAAGTACAGTGAAAACTTATTTTTTATAATGGATTCAAATCTTCACAACCACTGAAGACGGGCAAATGAGCTAATAATTTCCTTTCTTCTGCCTCCCTCCCCTCTTGAAGAGTGGAGTGACATTTGCAATTTTCCAGTCCTCTCGAACCATTTCAGAAACTACCACTCCACAATCCCTTCGGCTACTCCTTTAGAACCCTGGGGTGTAGTCCAGCTGGTGTAGGTGACTTGTCTAACTTCAGACCTTTCAGCTTCCCAAGTGCCTTCACCTTAGTAATAACAACTACACTCACTTGTACTTCCTGACACTCTTGAATATCTGGCATATTGCACGCTGTCGGAGCAGTGCTGCCAGGATAATCAAGGACAAGACCCACCCAGCCAACACACTTTTTGTCCCACTTCCCTCTGGGAGAAGGTTCAGGAGCATGAAGATTTGTACAGCCAGATTTGGGAACAGCTTCTTTCCAACCGTGATAAGACTGCTGAACAGATCCTGACCTGGATCTGGACCGTACCTTCCAAATATCTGGACCTGACTTGCACTACCTTACTTTCCCTTTTCTATTTTCTAATTATGATTTATAATTTAAATTTTTATTATATTTACTTTGGTTTGTACTTAAAGGAGCATGAAGCGCAGAAACAAATACACTGTGATGATTGTACGCTCTAGTATCAATTGTTTGGTGACAATAAAGTATATTGCTAGAGCCTTCCACAGTGAAGACTGAAGCAAAATACTTATTAAATTCGTCCGCCATTTCTTTGTTCCCTATTACTACCTCTCCTGCATCATTTTCCAGTGGTCCAATATCCACTGTCACCTCTCTTTTACTCTATATAATCTGAAAAAAACTTTTTGTATCCTCTTTTATTTTGTTGACAATTGTGTCTTTCTGTTTCATCTTTTCTCTCCTTTTGGCATTTTTTAGTTGCCTTCTGTTGGTTTTTAAAAGCTTCCCAATCCTCTAACTTCCCCTGAATTTTGCTAAATTATATGCCCTCTGTTTGCTTTAATGGTGTATTGACTTCCCTTGTCAGCCACAGTTGTCTCATTCTCCCTTTAGGATGCAGCTATCCTGTGCCTTCAAAAACGCTAGGCATTGATATTCTGCTATCATCCCTGCCAATCGACTTTGCCCAGCTCCTCTCTCATGCCTCTGTAGTTCCCTTTACTCCACTGTAATACTGATACATCTAACTTTAGGTTCTCCCTCTCAAACTGCAGGGTGAATTCTATTATATTATGATAATTCCATCCCAAGGGTTTTTTTTAAACCTTAAGCTCCCTATTCAATTCTGGTTTATTATACAGCACCCAATTCAGAATTGCCTTTCCCTTAGTGGGCTCAACCACAAGCTACTCTAAAAAGCCATCTCAAAGGCATTTTACAAATTCCCTCACTTAGAATGCAGCGTCAACCTGATTCTCCCAATTTATCTGCATATTGAAATCCCCTATTACTATTGTAACATTACCATTTTTACATGTCTTTTCTATCTTCCATTGTAATTTGTATCTTACATCCTAGCTACTATTGAAAGGCCTGGATACAGCTCTTATCAGGGTCTTTTTACCCTTGCAGTTTCTTAATTTTTCTCACAATTAATGTCAGGTATTCCTTGGTCCTAACATATAGGTTAAACAGTTTCTCCTGTGGAAGTTTTGTTTTGCCTCTGTTTTGTCCTAACATTTGCATCTTGCAGCACATCATAGGATGGATGTATCTTTTGCTGGTTGACCTGTGCATTGCAATTTGGCTCTTAAAAAAAAATGTAGCACTTGCCTTTCACTTGCACAGGTTTATTCCTTTGTGGCAGAAATATCTCATGTTTGCCCTGAAGAGATGGTGGAATTTGTAGCTTTGCATGTTCTTTTAAATCTACATTATGTATACCTACATTTTAACTGCATTTATTAATTTTAATCCTTATGCTAATGACTACCTTATTTCAGTTGTCAAGGGTCTTGAGATCTGTTATTCTCTTTCAAACTTTATAGCAATGTCATATATGCCTTTCTCTGTTTTAAGACTTGTCTCTTCACCCTGTGTGATTAAGTAATAAACAAAATTTGGCTCTAAGTACTTTCTGTGAAGTACACCAGAAAGTTTTAAGTAAATATATAGTGTGTGGAACTTTACAAACCCGTTTCTTAAAATAACAGGAGGAGCTGTGAGGTCAACCCACACAAAATGCTGGAGGAGCTTAGCAGGTCATACAGCATCCATGGTAATGAATCAACAGTCAACATCTCGGGCCGAATCTCTCCATCAGGACTGGAAAGGAAGGGGGAAGATGCCAGAATAAGAAGGTGGTAGGAGAGGGGAAGGAGTACAAGCTAGAAGGTGATAGGTGAAGCCAGGTGGGTGGGGGAGGGGTGGCTGAAGTAAGAAGCTAGGATGTGATAATTGGAAAAGACAAGGTCTGAAGAAGAAGGAATCTGATAGGAGAGGAGAGTGGACCATGGGAGAAAGGGAAAGGGAAGGGGCACCAGGGGGAGGTGATAGGCAGTTGAAGAGACAAGACCAGAGTGGCAAATAGAAGAAGAGGAAAGTGGCAGGGGAAAAATTGCCGGAAATTGGAGAAATCAATGTTCATGCCATCAGGTTGGAGGCTACCCAGGAGGATGAGGTATTGCTCTTCCAACCTGAGAGTGGCCTCTTCGTGACAGAAGAGGAAACCATGTCTGAGGGACTTTAGTAAAAAATATTTAAAAATTTGTTCTGTGTTCTTTTCTGATTCAGCATAGCATTCACTCATGTATTCCCAAACAAAGGAGATGGGCACAAGTGCTAAATGCTGTAAGAAATCACTTTATTAGAGTTATTCAAAGTATGCAATACAGAGAGAAAGGTAAATGATTACTGAAGTAGCAGTATAGAAAACAAATAGTTCTTATTGTCCATTCAATGAGCTGGTCTGCATAATTATGGAGGGGCACCACAGATCCAACAACCTTTCACGCAGTCCTTTCTTTCCAACATGCTTGACGTCCTTGTCCCTATCTCCACTAGCACTGGTCGTGACGCAGCCCAAGAGAAGATTCCCACCCTTGAACAAAGAAATTGCCCCTTTTTATACTGTTCAAAACCAGTTTTATCTCTCATAACCTTCGGCCTAGACACAGACTACTCAAACTTAGAGACAACAGGTGTGTAATGCAGAAAACATTCTTCACTGGTATTTAATCTTAATTACTTGTATTCAAAATAGAGTCAAACCATTGGTCAATAAGGGGGGGAGGAGCCATTACAGCAGTCCAAGATGATACCATTTTGTCTTTTGATCAAACTTTTTAACTGAGCGTGGACCAAGGAGGTGTCACATTTAACTTTTTCTTTACTGGAACAGAAGTGGCCTGCAGTTGGATAAACAGGGATTAATCAAAGTGAGATCCTTCCTGACTAATTAAATAAATTTTTTTAGGAGCTGATTAAGTTACCTTTGGGGTAGTGTGGTTGATATAGTCTATGTAACTTCAGTAAAACTTTTGACAAGGTCTCAAGTGGGAGACTGATCCAGAAGTTCCTTTAAATATGGCAAAAACACCACATTTGAGTTTGCTGACAACACTACTATTGTTGGCCAAGTCAAAGGTGGTGACGATTCAGCATATAGGAGGAATATTGAAAATCTGATTGATTGATTGATGCCACAGCAACAACCTCTCATCCAATGTCAGTAAAAACCAAACAGATGATAATTGACTACAGGCGGAAGGAATTGGGAGTCTATAAGTCAGTCCCTGTAAGAGGATTGGAGGAGGAGAAGGTCAAAATCTTTAAATTCTGTGGCATTACCATATTAAAGGATCTATCCTGGGTTCAGCCTGCAAGTACCATTACAAAGAAGGCACAGTAATGTCTCTACTTTCTTAGAAGTTTGTGCAGGTTTGGCATGTCAGCTAAAACTCCGATGAATGTCTGTAGATGCACGGTGGAGAGTATCCTGACTATTTGCAACACAGCCTGGTATGGAAACACTAATGTCCAAGAATGGAAAAGCCTACAGAAATTGGTGGATAAAGCTCAGTCCATCATAGGAAAAGCCCTTCCCACCACTGGGCACATCCACAAGGAACACTGCCATAAAAAAGCATCATCAAGGACACCCACCATCCAGGCCATGCTCTCTTTTTGCTGCAGCCATTGGGAAGGAGGAACAGGAGCCTTAAGTCCCACATCACTAGGTTCAGTAACAGTTATTACCCTTCAACCATCAGGCACCTGAACCAGTGTAGATAGCTTTATTCACTTCAACATTGAACTGATCACTGAACACAACCTATAGATTCATTTTGAAGGACTCTACAACTCATGTTCTCAGTTTTATTTATTTATTTTTATTATTATATATATAACTGTTGTTTGCTGAGTGTTTGGAGTATAATAGCAATAAATAATTAAGAGTGTAAATGACATTGACTTACATGCTTCCAATATCATTATCAAATCAAGGCTGTTCTCTGACTTTAGTGCTGTTTTCCTACTCTTTTTCCATAACCTTTGATTCTCTTAATAAATAGAAATTTTTAATTTGAGTCTTTACTGACTCAACTTTCACAGGCCTCTGGGATGGAGAATTCCAAAAATTCACCACTATCTGAATTTCTCTTAATTTCATTTGCAAATAGTTTACCAGCCCTTTTTTAAAAAAAAAATCTAATCCATGGTTCTTAACTGGTTAACCAGGGAAACAATATACCTGCATTCACTCTGTTGAACCCCAGAATACTGCTCATTTTTCTAAACTACTGGCTGTTTACTCAGTCTTTCCACATAGGTTAGTAGATGGTCTCATGAATTTTTATAGCACACTTTCAATGGCACATATATTCTATTTTTAGTTCTTGGAATCAAAACTTTGCACAATTCTTCAGGTGGGATTTCACCCAGGCTATATAATTGTATGACTTTTATATTTATATTATCTTAATCCTGACTAAACAGTTTCTCACTTGTTAATGTTTACTGTATCTCACACTGGAAGTTCTCACACCGTATCTCTGTCTTGCTTGCAGACAAGCCTACATAAATCTGAGGTGCGGGTTGAATCTTTGAAGGAGGATCTGAAGGAATTCTTGCGGAAATCAGGTAAAACAATACAACTTTCAACTTGAATTTCTTAAATCTGAACAGATATTTAATGAAATAACAGTAGAAAATGTAGTACAGGTTGAGCACCCCCTATCCAAAATGCTTGGGTCATAAGTGTTTCAGATTTTGGAATATTTGCATCTATAATAAGATACCTGTGGATGGACCAAAGTCTGAACACAAAATCCATTTACTTTGCATATATAGCTTATGTCCAGCTGGTGTGAAGCTCAGAGTGACTAGTCCACAGTTGGAGCACAGTCTGACATGATAGAACTGGGTCTTTCATAGACTGTCTTAGTTGAAAGACCTCCCTCGACTGTGTCTGTTACCGGGTTCCAGCACTGCAATTTCAAACAGCCATCTGTTTCACAACAACTATGATGGCACGAGGGGTAGTTTTATATAATATTTTAAATTATTTTGCGTATGAAACAATTACCTTCAATTTTCAGTTTTTTGTGATAGATATTTGCTTGTTTCATGTTCAGCATACTGTTAAGCGGCATATATTCACTCCAATGCTGATGAACCCACTGTTTCAGTACAGGACCTTCATTTTTCATTTTATGCAGTATTTTTCCGTTCTTCATTGCATATCTTCTCAGAACCCCCATCCATTGCCAGCAATCTCATAGTTCCCTTACCCTGCATTGCTTGCTTCTACCTCCTACCCAAGATCCACAAATCTGACTGTCTGGGTAGGCCCATTGTCTGTGCCAGCTCCTGCCCCTCTGAACATGCATACTCATACCTTGACTCCATTCTATCCCCCTTGGTTCAGTCTCTTCCCACCTACATCTGCGATACTTCTTATGCTCTCGATCTCCTCAGTAACTTTCAATTCCCTGGCCACCTCATTGTCACTGTAGAAGTCCAGTCCGTATATACTTCTATCCTCCATCAAGAAGGCCTTAAAGCTCTCCGTTTCTTTCTCAATAAAAGAATCAACCAGTTCCCCTCCCCCAACACCCTCCTCTGTCTGGCAGAACTGGCCCTCACCCTCAACAATTTCTCTTTTGGTTCCTCCCATTTTCTCCAGACTTGAGGATTAGCCATGGGAACACACTTGAGCCCCAGCTATGCCTGCCTTTTCATTGGCTACAAAGAACAATCCATGTTCCAAAACTTCCCCAGTAATGCTCCCTAACTCTTTCTCTGCTGCTTTGACAACTGCATTGGTGCTGCTTCTTGCACCCATGTTGAATTCATCAATTTCATCAACTTTGTTTGAATTTTCACCTTGCCCTTAAATTCACTTGGTCCATTTCTGCCACCTCCCTCCCTTTTCTCAATCTCTCTGTCTCCATCTCTGGAGACAAGCTGTCAACCAACATCTTTTATAAACCTGTTTCCCATGGCTATCTCAACTATACCTCTTCCCACTCTAGTCTCCTGTAAAAATGTAATTCCCGTTTCTCAGTTTCTTCATCTCCACTGCATCTGTTCCCAGGATGAGGATTTCCTTTCCAGGATATCAATGTCCTCCTACTTCACAGAATGGGGATTTTCTTCCTCCAACATTGATGTTGCCCTCACTCGCATCTCCTGCATTTCCCGGACATCTGCACTCACCGCCGTCTTCCTGCCATCTTAACGGTGATAGAGTTCCTCTTGTCCTTATCAACCACCCCATGAGCCTCCGTACATCTTTACCTTTGCACATTTTTACCTTTCTCCCCACTCTCTGTTTTCCACAGCGATCGCTCCTTCTGCATTTCCCTTGTTCATTCATCCCTCCTTACTAATCTCCCTCCTAGCACTTACCCCTACAAGTGGCCGAAGAACATCTGCCCATTCACTTTGTCCCACAGCTCCACAGTCCTTCCAGATGTGACCAGACACACATAGAAAGGTTTAACTAATTAGATAGATAGATAGATAGATACTTTATTCATCCCCATGGGGAAATTCAACTGTTTTTTAAACATACTAAAAACAAAATGCTAGCAATTAATTCAAAAATTGATTAATATTATAAAATCACTAATATGAATTTATCTTTTCACTCAAGATAAGTTACCTCTACAGCCCACCCCTACTTTGATGAATGGATTGTGTTACATGGTGAGGATAGTTGGGTAGCAGGTGGAGATGCATCTCTACCAAAGGAGATGTAAAGCGCTTCTTCCCTCCGTTAGCCTGCAGGTTACCCATGGGAAAGGTGTAGCACCTGTCTAGTGCCGTGATCAGAGTCACGTGAAGCCATGGGAACAGGTGGTGGATAGTTGTATGAGCGGTTGGTGCATATCGCGAGTCCTGGTTATGCGACAACAGATAATTTATGAAGAGTATTGATAGTGGCTGGGGTCACCCATCTTGTAAAGCCACTGCCCAGAAGAAGGCACTGGCAAACTATATTTGTGGAAAAATTTGCCAAGAATAATCATGGTCATGGAAAAGTGGGGATAAATGTGAGGTGCCTTAACCATTTCATCTCAGTAATTTGTTCTGTACCTAGTGCTCAGTTCGAGGTTAGATGAGCTGGCATCTGACCTGTAGTTCTTTCCTGACTCATGCATTGCAGTGTTCAGGCATGGAAATCAGGGAAAAGCTGATCCATGATCTATTGACAGGCTGTTCTTTGAAGAATTGGTGACCGATCAGTACATTGTAGGCCAATATGTTTTGGAACATTTGTCAGAAGACAGGATACTGAATTTACTGATAAGCAATAAACTAAAACTAGTAATCTACTGAAAGGCTATAGTGACCATAACTAAGTCTAGTAATGAAGAAGGGAGAGTTAAGAATCAATATTTAGAATGTTAATAAGGCAAACAAAGTTAGTGATCAGACAAATTTGACAACAGTTAATTAGGGTGAACTGTTAAGGAGTAAGTCTAAATGTTGGAAAATACATGGGAGCAAACAGGCAAGAACAAACACATCCAGAGTATTTATGACAAAAGAGATACAGTACAGAGAAAAGCAAAACAAGAAAAAACCCAGCAATATTGGAAAACAAATGAGTTTGCAGATGTTGGGATTTGAAACAAAAACAGAGATGTTGGAAGAAATGAGCAAATAAAGCAGTATTTGTGGAAAAAGAAACCAGTTAATATTTCAGATCAAAGGCTCTTGCACAGAACTGAGAAAGAGAGAACGCAAGTTGGTCTGAGTTGCACAAGGTCGTGGGGAAGCAATGGGTGGGTCAAAGGGAATGGGTAATCGGGTAAAGTAATGTTGACAGCAATTGAATGGAGAGTTTGTTTGTGTAATGTGTTACTAATGTATTGACACATTTCGTGTTTTCTGTTCAACTGGGACATACTGAGCATGCCAGAATACACAAATGCCATTGATACAAATTGTTATACAAATTGAAAGAAAGTGAGCTATCTGAAGTTGGAGAATTCATTGTTGAGTCCAGTAGGCTGAAGCATTTCCAGCATGCGGTATTGTTCCTACAACTTGGGCATCTTTGCAATGGGGAGGAGGCTACAAATAAAAAGGTTAGATTAGGAATAGAATGGTGAATTAAAGAGGGAGCAACTGGAAGCTGAGGATCACTCCTGTGGACTGAGCACAGTCCTCTGCACAGGAGTCACTCAGTCTGAATTTGGTTACCCCAATTTAGAGGGCCTATATTGTGATCACAGAATACAGTAAACTAGATTAGAAAGCATGCCATTGAAGGAAAAGGAATGATTGTAGGAAGGAAAAAGGTGAAAGGTCAGGGGTTGTATCTCCTGTGGTTGCATGAGAAGGTATCATGGACAGGGAATAAGGGACATTCCTGGAATTCATGGAATGAACAGACAGTGCTAAATATAGAAGCAGAGGAGACATACCTTTGAATGTGAAAGCTGGTGTTAGAAGGTGAATGAGAAGGACATTCTTCAGTCATCTGTCTTCACCGGTGAAGAGTTCCTTGAAAAAGAGTCTTTCTCAAGAAAAGGACCACATACTGCTTTGTAAATACAGTGGATTTTGGTTAATTGGAACACATCAGGACCAGTACGTTTTGGCCCAATTAAGTGGCTGCCTCAATTAGCTAAAGTTTCATGGAAATAGTTAAAAAGGTATATTAAAAAAGGGCAATCTGTCATTTAACTGAGTAACAATTATGTATTTATCTGAAATACAGAACAAATTGGATCACTAACAATACTACACAGTACTATAAAGCTGTGTATTAGTCCCTTATAGTTATCAGCAGAGGAACTCATTCAGTGTATGGTGTTGCGTTCTTTTGATTGACTGTAAATGAATAAGATCAGCACAGACACCTAGTGTGGATAATGGACTGCCTTCATACAATTCTTTTGATGATTGCATCCTCCAAATCTTCATTTTCATTGTAACATTCAAGATAATTGTCGATACCTTCAAATCCTTCATAGGTCCTAACTTGCTGAAGTAGTGAAATTTGTTTCATTTTCACTCTTGGCCATTTCTAGCTTCTCTAAGTCTGAAAGCTTGAAACTGTAGTGAATTGTCTTTTTGCTTATTTTTCGCCAACTACCAGTTACAAAAATCACTGCTTTTTGAACAGAAGTGCATGCAACTGCCGTTATTTAAAAACTGTTCATTCTAAAGCACTCTTAAGGGCCACACAAATGCATGCGACTGACTCTAATTAGAAACTGTTTAGCAAGTCTCCTGCCTCGATTAAATTACATAGTGTCTCAAATAAATAAGGGGAATCCTGGCTATTTTCTTGATTAGTTTTTGTTCTTTGACCGATGGCCCGATTAACTGGAATCCACTGTACAAGGAAGAGTCTGGTTGATTACTAAAGAACCAGAGGGAAAGTGAATTCTGAAATATGAAGCAAAACAAATATCTGCAAAGCATTGACGTGGCAATGTAAAAAAGGAATGTGGAATTGTTATGCAGGTGCATAAATAGCAAAAGGGTGACACAAGACTGTGTCGAGGTTATTAGGGGCAGAATGAGATCTTGGTCATGACTGATAAGGTCTTAAATAAGACTTTTGCATTTGCCTTCACCAGGGAAAACTGTGATTTCACACTAGTATTGAAGGAAGAGTTATTTGAGACACCAGACACATTAAAATTTGTATCATGGAGGTATTAGAAAAGTTGGCTAAACTTAAAGTTAGTAAATTGCTAGGACCAGATAGATATGTCCTAGATTCGTAAAGAAGTATGGATGGAAGTTGTTGGGGTACTGACCACCATCTTCCAATGCTTTTTTAAATATAGGATGGAAGTATGTGCAAAATAGTCTGTTACTGTCTTGTTCAGAAAAAGGTAAAAAGGAATAACAAGAAGCCCAGCAACCACAAGCCAGTCAGTTTAAACTTAGTCATGAGAAAAAACCCAGCATGGAGTTGTGTAGTGTTTAACCAATTTCATTGAGTTTTTTGATGAAGTAACAGACAGTCAATGAAGGTAATGCAGTTGATGTGTACATTAACTTCCAGAGGCCTTTTGGTAAGGTGACAGCAAAGTTGAGGCATATGACATAAAAGGGATATTAATAGCAGTAAATAAAGTTGGTAAAGTAACAGATTACACAAGGCTTTGGCGAATGATTGTTTCTTAGACTGTGGAAGGTGATCCCAGAGATTGGTGTTAGAGCTATTATGATTTTTTTTAATCTATGCTGATGATATGGATTTGTTACAATTTCAAAATTTGGAGAGCAGCAGTATTGTGAATTGTGAAGGAGACAATAAAAGATTGTAGCAAATGTCATCATGCATTCCAGCAACAATGTAGCATCCCCACAGTTTTCAGTACAATGACACAAGATACAATAACAACAGCAACAAAACACAACAGAAAATCAAGCCTCTTTCCTCCCTTTCACTCACACACACATACGTACAGGCCTGACTAGGCCTCCAACCTCCAATGACTGATGGTCATTGGGTCTCTGACTTGCAGTGGACTTCCAGACCTAGGGCTTCAGCTATTGGGTCTCGACTTCCTTATTCTTTGGACTTTGCCATTTGGGCGTCAATCTTGTAGGATCCCAGGATTTTCTGATGACAGGACCCTGAATTCTGGACTTGCTGAACTTAGGGGTCATCAGCCCTCTTGCCTCCTGCCTGCATGGACCTCCAACCCTAGGACCCACTGACTTAGGGGCACTTGCTGACCCAGGGGTTCTCCGGGCCTCATCCTTGTTGGTGTTCATTCTCAGCACTTGTCAATTTGGCATTCATCCACAGGGGTTGTTGGACCTGGACTCCCAGTCTGATTTTAACTCCCCCCACATCCCTGTCCCTAAACACTAAACTAACACATTCTGTTTCCAAAACAATCTGTACAAGCCTAAAACAAAGTTTGTGCCACAATCTTGATGGACATTGTAGCTTGGCACTATCTTGACCAGAAACTTAGCAAGTGGTAAGGAAGACAAATCTACATTGTCCTTTATTAAACAACATGCACAAATTACTAGAGAAACTCAGCTTTTCAGGCAGGTAGTCATTCTTGCTGAGTTGCTGAGTTCTTCGATCATTTTTAATGTGTGTTGCTCAAGATTTCCAGCATCTGCAGAATCTCTTGTGTCTCATTGTTATCCCTTTTTGGTTGTTATAGTTGTTCACTGTACTAGCGTGTCCATGCCCGGAGGACTTTGCGTAATTTTAGCCCCACTTGTTTCAGAGAAGATATACTGTCATTGGACGTAGTCCAAAAGAGTTTTACCAGCCATTTTCCTGAGATGAGACAGTTGCCCTTTCATAAGTGGGTAAAGAAATTAGATTTATATTCTTTGGATTTTCAAAGAATGAGGTGTGATTTTATTGAAACATTCACATCCTTCAGGGCCCTGATAACGTAGAGGTTGTGACGTTTCCACCAAAGTGAGAATCTTGAATGAAAGGACTCAGTTACAAAATTTGGTGATGATGGGGATGCACATCGTTTTAAACTGACGTGGATAGAAATGAGGATGGTGCATCTCTGGAATTCTGTACCCCAGAAGTTGTGTAGGCTAAAAAAAACTGGCATATTGAAAAAGGAAGTAGATACAGTTTTGAAAGATCAGGGATTGAGGGCTATGGAGAACTGTCACAGAAGAGATGAGGCCTGGGATAGATCAGCCATGATCATTTTGAATGGAGGTGAGGCTTAAGGAATAACAACCTATTCTTGCTCCTGTTTTCTTTAGTTCTGTTGTAACCGCTCCAAGAACTTGTGAAATGCGTGGTACAATGGTAAACCTGTACTTAAACCTGAATGCAAAGGCTGCATTCTGCCTGAGTAACCCAGGTCAAAATATTGAGGTAAGAGCAACATCATAACCAATCAAAAAGCTTCCAGAAATGTTAAAGAAGATAAAAAAAAAATACTCCATAAATCAAGAACGGTAATGTAAAAACACAAAATGCTGGCAGAACTCAGCAGGCCAGACAGCATCTATGGGAGGAGGTAATGACGACGTTTCAGGCCGAAACCCTGCATCAGGAGTCATTGTTCAAAACTAGAGGAGTAAATCCACCAGAGCTTGTTCATGTGAGGGACCAGTGTTTAGGGAGGACAAGGATACAGTTATTTAGAGAGGCTGAGTTGCCCTGAGGTGGAGTTTGAAGCAGAGGGTGGGGAATAGCACTGGGTGATGAATATTCCACAGACAATATTGCCTCGTGGGTGTTGTTCCTATGAAAATCAGAACAACAGTGTAGTGGTCTGCGATAATGTCATGGTTACCAATGATATTATTTGTAAGTTCTGGAGAGGGATGCTGATAAATTGTTGATTTCCTAGCAGAAACCCTGAGGAATGTACAAAAGTTGCTTAAGTTTGGCTACAGTATTCATGACCTTACATAAGATGATACTGGGGCATTTTGTCTTGCCCTTTGAAAATGCCTATGGGGACAAAGTTATGGAGTCATTCAAGGGTGAAAATTCAAGTTAGAAGCAGAGAAGTGGTTATGGATTGAGATGAAAGTGGGGAAGTACTTAAGTGGAGAAAATAATTTATAGGAGAAAACAAGATGATACCTCTTGTTTTCAAGTTTAGAATTAAGAGCCACACTCTGAACTCTTAACTTTTAATTCTTAATTCTTAACTCTTAATACAGTCATTCTGCAGTACTGAATGACTACAGATCAAAAGCTTGGCCAAAAATCTATTTGAATAAACTAACCAAACATCACGATGGCTTTCCCATTCTCCTCTTTTAAGAGAAATTATTTTGAGGCCCATCTGTACTTGGTTTCATATGCATGGTTATCTAGCTGGTCTTGTTCAAATTACATCTTTATTTTTAGAATGCACCAACTTGCGTCAATCTCTATATGACTAAACCAATTCCCATGATTAAGAAAGGTGGCATTTTGTAATCTGAGTCCTGTTCATAATTCATTGAAAGACATACTGTATGCAAGAGAAACCAAAATATTTTGTATGACATGTTTTTCTTGTTTTGTTATGATAAGGTGTCAGGTTGTAATTTAAACAACTTGTTGACATTTGTAAGTTTCGGAAATTGATATCCTCCTTGTTTTCAAGAGCTGGGGAAAATGACCTGTCAAAGTGGATCAGTTTCCTTGTCCACTTTCAACCCACTTTAACTGACGAAGGTGCCTTTGTCTTCCATAATTTTCAATTCATCAATTCTTCAATTTTTAAAAAAATAAAGTTTATCTTTTCAGCATTCCATTAACTACTTTTCAAGGACGTTATTGTGCAAATATAGTTGATTCTGGTTAATTGGGACACATTGGGACCAGTACATTTTGGCCCAATTAAATGAAGTTTCATGAAAATATTTTAAAATATTTAAAAAAAGACAAACTACCACTTAACTGAGTAATAAATTATGTATTTAAATGAAATACTACAGTACTGTGCGTATACCAATATTACTGCAGTACAATAAAACTGTTTTAGTTCCTAATAAATCTTGATAGAGGAATTCATCCATATGTGCTTCTGTGTTCTTGGCAGTGTGGAGGATCAGAGGGATCTTGGGGTCCGAGTCCATAGGATACTCAGAGTAGCTGACTCTGTGGTTAAGAAGGCGTACGGTGTACTGGCCTTCATCGATCGTGGAATTGAATTTAGGAGCCGAGAGGTAATGTTGCAGCTATATAGGACCCTGGTCAGACTCCACTTGGAGTACTGTGCTCAGTTCTGATCGCCTCACTACAGGAAGGATGTGGAAACCATAGAAAGGGTGCAGAGGAGATTTACAAGGATGTTGCCTGGATTGGGGAGCATGCCTTATGAGAATAGGTTGAGTGAACACGACTTTTTCTCCTTGGAGTGACGGAGGATGAAAAGTGACCTGATAGAGGTGTATAAGATGATGAGATGCATTGATCATGTGGATAGTCAGAGGCTTTTTCTCAGGGCTGAAATGGTTGTCACAAGAGGACACAGGTTTAAGGGGCTGGGGAGTAGGTACAGAGGAGATGTCAGGGGTAAGGTTTTTACTCAGAGTGCATGGAATGGGTAGCGGGCAACGGTGGTGGAGGTGGATACAATCGGGTCTTTTAAGAGACTTTTGGATGGGTACATGGAGCTTAGAAAAATAGAGGGCTGTGGGTAAGCCTAGTAATTTCTGAGGTAGGGACATGTTCGGCACAACTTTGTGGGCCAAGGGGCCTGTATTGTGCTGTAGGTTTTCTATGTTTTTATGATTGGCCATAAATGAACAAACTAACTCAGAAACCTAGCTTCCTGCATGAAGTAGTATCAAAAGTCATTGCTTTTTAATTTGGCATCGGTCGGCCTGAATGGATAACATAATACAAACAGATGCAACTGATGCTATTTAAAAACCGTTTGCTGTATCACATTGTGGTGTCTAAAGATAACAAGTGCAAGCAACTAACACTAGTTAGAAACTTGCATCTTCCAAATCTATATTTTTATTGTAACATTCAGGATGATTGTTGATGCCTTCAAATTGTTCATAGTTCTTAATTTACTGAAGTAGTGAAATTGTTTCGTTTTTGCTCCTGGCTGTATCTTGCATCTCCAAGCCTGAATGTTTGAAACTGCAATGACCCTAGCAGTTTTGAATTGTCTTAGTGTTTATTTCTCACCAACTATCAATAACAAAAATTATTGCTTTTTGAGAACAAACACATGCAGCTGGCGCTATTTTAAAAACTGTTCACTCTAATGTGTAGCATCTAATTGTCACACAAATGCACTCAACAGATGCTAGGTAGAAACTCCCCCTCCCCCTCCTCCTCCTCCCACTTTGAAATCTCTTACTATCTCTTTTTTCCATTAGTCCTGACGAAGGGTCTCGACCCGGAATGTGGACTGTACTTCTTCCTATAGATGATGCCTAGCCTGCTGCGTTCCACCAGCATTTTGTGTGTGTTGCTTGAATTTCCAGCATCTGCAGATTTCCTCGTGGCAACAGTCTCCTGTCCCATTTAAGTGGCATAGTGTCCCAAATAAATGAAAAAAAATCCCGGCTATTTTCTCGATTAGTTTTTGTTTTTTAAGAGTTGTCCCAAGTAAGCAGCGGCCCCAATTAACTGATGGCCTAATTAACTGGAATACACTGTACTTGCTATATTGTGGAAACGCATACACAGAAAAAGTCCATTGCATGGCACTTATTTTCAGTGCAATTCAATTAAAATTGTATTTAAACAAGCGAACTTGTGACCATTTCTAGATACAATCATGTCAGTTACAAAACTCTGCTGAGCACTTTTGATCATGAGACTGTTATGTGGCCGTAACCAGAAATGGCCAAGATGATGTCAGTCCTTGTGCATTTGGCTGACTTTATCTTGTGGTGGACTGTAATGGGGTACTCCTGTAGAATATGGACTTAGTGGTGTAGCGCTAACATGGGAAACAGCAATTTAAATGCTATTACTGATAATCTACTCATCAGTGTTCTTTCCCTACTCCCACTGCCCCCTCCCCCACCAACTCCAATTACCTTTCTGCCCATAAAAAAACAGAACAAATCCAGTTGGCTAATTACTGCTCAGTCAGTTTACTTGCAAACAGAAGTCTTTACTGACAATGCTATGAAGTTGCAGTTACACCAATGATCTTCTCACCAGTGTCAGAAGTGAGGAGAGAGTGACTGCTGTTGGAGTGTAAGCCATGGTAAAACTAAAACCAGTGGGTCTCAAAGGGGAAAATGCCCCAATTGATGGAGACATTTGCTGCACCAAAGAAGATTGTTCTAGTTGTTGGAGATCATCCCAACCACAGGACAATTTGAACATAATGCTTTCTGGGCAAAGCACCCCATATGATTGATGTGGCCAGTATCTTAAGCGTGTATTCTCTGTCCTGCTGTGACATTGAACTACAGCGTGCTGCAGTTTTGTACTCCCCTATCATCAGGAAGGACGGGAGCAGGCATGTAGGAATGCCAGCAGCTGCAGTGCCATTTGCACTTGGAGCTATATTGCCATTTCTTCACTATTGCTAGGTCTAAATCCTGCAACACCCTGTTAGACATGTTTACCAGAATGACTGCAGTTGTTTAAGAAGGAGATTTATCATTCAAACCAATGTGGAGATAAAAGGCTAGTAATGGCTGCATCCTTTAAAAATGGGGGAGAAAAGGGATACCAAAGGGCTGGCAGGATACTTGGTAGTGTGGAGGAGCAGAGGGATCTGGGGTTACATGTCCACAGATCCCTGAAAGTTGCCTCACAGGTAGATAGGGTAGTAAAGAAAGCTTATGGGTTGTTAGCTTTCATAAGTTGAGGGATAGATTTTAAGAGTCGCGAGGTGATGATGCTGCTCTATAAAACTCTGGTTAGGCCACACTTGGAGTACTGTGTCCAGTTCTGGTCGCCTCACTATAGGAAGGATGTGGAAGCATTGCAAAGGGTACAGAGGAGATTTACCAGGAAGCTGCCTGGTTTAGAGAGTATGGATTATGATCAGAGATTAAGGGAGCTAGGGCTTTACTCTTTGGAGAGAAGGAGGATGAGAGGAGACATGATAGAGGTGTACAATATATTAAGAGGAATAGACAGAGTGGACGGCCAGCGTCTCTTCCCCAGGGCACCACTGCTCAGTACAAGAGGACATGGCTTTAAGGTAAGGGGTGGGAAGTTCAAGGGGGATATTAGAGGAAGGTTTTTTACTCGGAGAGTGGTTGGTGCGTGGAATGCACTGACTGAGTCAGTGGTGGAGGCAGATACACTAGTGAAGATTAAGAGAGTACTAGACAGGTATATGGAGGAATTTAAGGTGGGGGATTATATAGGAGGCAGGGTTTAAGGGTCGACACAAGATTGTGGGCCGAAGGGCCTGTACTGTGTTGTACCTTTCTGTGTTCTAACTGCTTTTTTCCATTTGTTAAACTCTTTGCTGCACAATATTTGAATTTGGGAGTAACACTCAGCTTTTAAATCTACATATCTGTTTCCAAATTTTAGTTCTCTGAGTTTAATTTTATGAATTTAAATATTAGAATCACCTTCCTTTATTGTTCTAGATTTTATCCTGTGTGTTTTCTTTAAGTGTGTAGAGGTAAAAGGAGGAAATTACAGTGTTCCTAAGTACAGTTACATCAATTTGTTTTGCTTATTTTTACAGGCTGGGAAAAGAAGCTGCAGAATGCTGTCTATCGTGAGCTCAATGTGTAAGTTTTTAAAAATGTGCTATAACCTGCTTTGTGCTTGTTGGCTTCTGCCCTTATTTGTATGCCTTAAAATTGTTGCTATTTTTAAAAACAAATTTACACATTTTTTTCAGTCTTTGGCTTATGTGTACGTTTCACTTTACATTATAGTATTGTCAGTTGTCACCAATGGTCAAAGAGTGGATTGGAATTTTCCCCATTTTAAAAAAGCCTTTGAGGTGAATATGAAATACATAAAACTAATTTGAGTTTATCTTTTACTTTTTATCGTTGCTTTCTTAATGTTGCATCTCAACAACTGTTTGGATCTTGAATTCAATTGAGTGTGAAATTGAGTATTGGTTTTGTATGTAAGTGTGCATTACAGTGTTCTGGATCAGTTCTGGATTGAGCATTCTCTGCATGTTGTAGGAATATAGCCTAAACTTGATGAACTAATGTTGGTGCTTAACATACACATTGTGGCGACCCACTTTCTGCGCAGGTGAACCGGCTCACAACTAACCAGCGCGCGGGGGGAGACTTTGGTAATGCACCTCTGACGTCAATTCTGCCCGGAGAGGGCGGGCGCTAGGGATTAAATGCCAGCGCCGCGAAGTTTGAATAAACTAGTCTCAAAACGACTTACCGACTGCGTGTTGTTATTTCAGCGCTGTGTGTAGCACATCGCTACATTGGTGACCCCGACGGTCCAAACGGGATTTGGACCAAAGATGACCGACTCTTCATCTGTTCATGCAGTTTCGCTAAAATGCCGACTTTCTGGACGCTGGGACCACGCGTGTGGTTTAGCCAAGCAGAAGCCCAGTTCCAGATTTGGCAGATATCCTCTGATTCCACGTGTTACTACCACGTGGTGAGCGCCCTTGACCAGCAGACGGCCGCCCAGGTTGCGGATTTCATACAGTCGCCCCCGGAAGAAGGCAAATACGAAGCATTCAAAGCGCTGCTCATTGGGATCTTTGGCCTCTCACGGCGTGAGCGGGGTGCCCGCCTGCTTCACCTGGACGGTTTGGGAGGCAGACTGTCGTCAGCATTGATGAACGAGATGCTGGCCCTGGCTGACGGACACAAGCCCTGCCTCATGTTCGAGTAAGCGTTCCTAG
The DNA here is from genome assembly GCF_048418815.1 of Hemitrygon akajei. NCBI lineage: Eukaryota > Metazoa > Chordata > Chondrichthyes > Myliobatiformes > Dasyatidae > Hemitrygon > Hemitrygon akajei. Next base: position 74,229,853 of record NC_133136.1, on the reverse strand, counting down.
AGCAACTGACCGAGGACATACATCTGCTGCTGGCCGACGCAGATTTCAGCGATTCCCCAGAAGGTGGCGGCCCGGGCAGATGTGCTGTGGAAAGCCAAGAGGGAGAGCATGGCATCCGTCGGTCAGATTACCAGGTCATGCGCCCAACAGTGGACCAGACCAGGCCCAGCAGGGGGGCACACACAACACAGAGGCAGAAGTGAGGAGGACAGTGAACAGTGGTGTTTCTACCACCAGCGATGGGGCACAGAAGCCCGCCGTTGTCGCCCGCCCTGCAAGGGCCAGGGCCAGGGCCAGAGCCAGCTGCCGCTAATGACTATGGCGGCTGGCCACCAGGACAGCCTCTTGTACTTTTAGGACTAACAGTCGGGACGCCACTTCTTGGTCGACATCAGAGCAGAAATCAGCGTCTTGCCCCCAATAGGGTACGACACCCGCAACAGGAATCCAGGACCCACCCTGAGGGCCGCAAACGGCAGCACGATATGGACCTATGGCACCCGCACAGTGCAGCTGCAGTTCGGTGCCAGCCAGTTCACGTGGGACTTCATACTGGCCGCCGTGGCCCAACCACTCCTGGGGGCGGACTTCTTGCGAGCTCACAGCCTGCTGGTTGACTTGCAAGGAAAAAGACTGGTACATGCTTAGACTTTCCAGACGTTCTCCCTGGGAGAAGCCAAGTTGCCGGCCCCACACCTGGACTCCAACACGCTGTCGGACAACGAATTCACCAGAATCCTGGCTGACTTTCCATCGATTCTGGCACCGCAGTTCACGGCAGCCATGCCCAGACACGGGGTTCAGCACCACATCCTGACCAAGGGACCACCCCTCCATGCCCGCGCACGAAGGCTCCCCCCGGAAAAGCTCCACCTGGTGAAGGAGGAGTTCAAGAGGATGGAGGAATTGGGGATCGTACGGAGGTCCGACAGCCCATGGGCCTCCCCCTGCACATGGTGCCCAAAGCAGCCGGGGGTTGGAAACCATGCGGCGACTACCGCAGACTGAACGAGGCTACAACTCCAGACTGCTACCCTGTGCCGCACATACAGGACTTTGCAGCAAACCCGCACGGGGCAAGAATATTTTCCAAAGTAGACCTCGTCAAATCAAATCCCAGTGCACCCTGAAGACATCCCCAAAACAGCACTTATCACCCTGTTCGGCCTGTTCGAGTTCCTCCGAATGCCGTTCGGCCTGAAGAATGCCGCACAGACGTTCCGGCGGCTAATGGATGCGGTGGGACGTGACCTGGACTTTGCGCTCATCTATTTGGATGATATCCTTATAGCCAGCAGTAGTCGCCAGGAGCATCTGTCCCACCTCCGCCAGCTCTACTCCTGTCTGAGTGATTTCGGCCTCACGATCAACCTGGTAAATGCCAGTTCGGTCTCAATACCATCGACTTCCTGGGCCACAAGATTACCAAAGACGGGGCAACACTTCTGCCCGCCAAGGTAGACGCGATCCGCCACTTGCCTGGCCCAACATGGTCAAAGGCCTACAGGAGTTCGTTGGTATGGTGAACTTCTACCACCGTTTCCTCCCCTCAGCAGCCCATATCATGCGCCCTTTGTACACCCTGATGTCGGGTAAAGGCAAGGATATTACTTGGGACGAGGAGGCCGTGGCTGCTTTTGTTAAAGCCAAGGAAGCCTTGGCAGATGCCGCGATGCTGGTGCACCCCAGAATGGACGTTCCGACCGCACTTATGGTGGACGCATCCGACACAGCAGTCGGTGGGGTGCTGGAGCAGCTCATCGAGGGGCGCTGGCAACCCTTGGCGTTCTTCAGCAAACACCTACGACCACCTGAACTCAAGTACAGTGCTTTCGACCGGGAGCTGTTGGCACTGTTGGCAATCCGGCATTTCAGGTACTTCTTAGAAGGCAGGCCATTCACCGCATTCACGGACCACAGACTGTTGACCTTCGCGTTCACGAAGGTGTCTGATCCCTGGTCGGCTCGCCAGCAGCAACATCTGTCCTACATTTCCGAGTACACGACGGACATCCAGCATGTCTCGGGAAAGGACAACGTTGTGGCGGACGCACTCTCCAGACCAGCTGTCCAGGCCCTGTCCCTGGGGGTGGACTATGTAGCACTGGCAGAGGCGCAGCAGGCAGATGACGAGATGCCCAGCTACAGGACTGCAGTCTCGGGTTTGCAGCTGCAGGACTTTCTCTTAGACCCAGGTGAGAGGACCCTCCTGTGCGATGTGGCTACCCGCCAACCTCGCCCCATCGTCACGGCAGCCTGGAGGCGGCGAGATTTTGACTCCATTCACGGTTTGGCGCACCCATCTATCAGGACAACCGTCCGGCTGGTCTCCAGCAAGTTCGCGTGGCACAGACTTCGCAAGCAGCTCAGTGATTGGGCCAGAACGTGCGTGCAGTGCCAAACAGCCAAGGTGCAGCGGCACACTAAAGCCCTGCCACAGCAGTTCGAACCCACCCAACGGAGGTTCGACCACATTCATGTGGATATCGTGGGTCCCCTACCAGTGTCCCGAGGAGCGCGGTACCTCCTAACTATGGTAGACTGGTTCATGAGGTAGCCAGAGGCGGTCCTGCTCACCGACACATCTGCCGATTCCTGCGCCTGAGCGCTGATTGCAACCTGGGTAGCACGCTTCAGGGTACCGGCCCACATTACCTCCGACAGAAGCGCCCAGTTCACCTCCAGCCTGTGGTCGGCTGCGGCCAGCCTGTTGGGAACGCAGCTGCACCACACAACTGCCTACCACCCACAGTCGAACGGACTAGTGGAACGCTTCCACCGTCATTTGAAGTCAGCTCTCATGGCCCGCCTGAGAGGACCTATCTGGGTGGACGAGCTTCCCTGGGTCCTGCTTGGAATTCGCACAACGCCCAAAGAGGATCTGCATGCCTTGTCAGTCGAGTTGGTGTACGGCGCACCCCTGGCCGTCCCGGGAGAGATCATACCAGCCTCACGGGGGCAAGAGGAAGACCCCGCAGCAGTCCTGGACTTTTGGCAACCTGGCCCCTGTACCAACTTCACAGCACGGACGGACCCCGACCCATGTACCCAAAGACCTGCAGGACTGTAAGTTTGTGTTTGTACGAAGGGGCGGACACTGGGCACCGCTACAGCGGCCGTACAAGGGGCCGTTCAAGGTGATCAACAACAACGGGTCCACATACGTTCTGGACATTGGGGGGAGAGAGGAGGTTTTCACAGTGGACCGACTCAAACCAGCCCATGTGGACTTGGCGCAGCCGGTTGAGGTTCAGGCACCACGGCGCAGAGGCAGACCTCCAAAACAGAGGCTGATCCAGACTGTGGACATTGGGGGTGTATCGCCGGTTCGGGGGGGTTATGTGGCGACCCACTTTCTGCGCAGGCGAACCAGCTCACAAATAGCCAGCGTGCGGGGGGAGACTTTGGTAATGCACCTCTGACGTCATTTCCGCCCGGAGAGGGTGGGCGCTAGGGATTAAATGCCAGCGCCCCGAAGTTTGAATAATCTAGTCTCGAAACGACTTACCAACTGTGTGTCGTTATTTCAGCGCTGTGTGTAGCACATCGCTACAACATGGCCATTTTTCCAACAGGGCAATTTAGAAGATGCAACACAAACTTTAACGTCTATATGATCAAAAAGCTGCACCAATGCTGCTATGCATATGTTTCCCAGTAGTTTGTAGTATTTGATTAAAAATAGAATATGTTGGAAAAATCACCCACTATCACTGGGAATGAAAAACATGAGTAAATGTTTTGGGTCAATGATCTTTCATTGGAACTGGGAAAAGTTGCAATCAAAGATATTTTAAGGTGCAAGGAGCCAAAAGATAAAAAGAAATGTAAGATGGGGTAAAGACACTGGCACAAACAGTGGTGATGCCAGCTTGAAGATGATGGTGAAGGCTTAATAAACACAGTTGATCTTTGTAAGGGAATTATAAGTAGAAGACCATAAGATATAGGTGCAGAATTATGTCATTTGGCCCAATGAGTTTGCTCCGCCATTTCATCATGGCTGATCCAATTTTCCTTTTGGCCCCAGTCTCTTGCCTTCTCCCCGTATCCCTTCATGCCCTGACCAATCAAGAATCTATCAACCTCTGCCTTAAATATACATAAAGACTTGTCCTCCGCAGCTGCCTGTGGCAACGAATTCCACAGGTTCACCACTCTCTGGCTAAAGAAATGCCTCCTCATCTCCATTCTATAAGGACGCTCCTCTATTCTGAGGCTGTCCCCTCTGGTCTTTGACTCTCCCATCATAGGAAACATCCTCTCCACATCCACTTTATCAAGGCCTTTCACTATTCAATAGGTTTTAATGAGGTCACCCCTTTTCTTCTGAATTCTAGTGAATACTGGCCCAGAGCCATCAAATGCTCTTCATATGACAAGCCATTCAATCCTGGAATAATTTTCATGAACTTTCTTTGAACCCTCTCCAGCTTAGAGAAACAGAGTATTGCAACCGGGGATTTTGATCAATTTAACTGAGAAATTTTTTGGCCTTTTAGTGAAACCTTACTAAATTTCTGTATGAAGTTCTTTGACAACTTTATAAATAACAACGGTGAGAGAGGATCACCCTGCCGCACACCTCGCCTGGCAGAGATAGAATATCCCCCGAGTTGAGCTGACGCCCCTGTGTAAATGAAATCTCTTGTGCTTGGGTATGTAGTGTTCTTATCATGCAGCTGACTGAATAACTTTTAATAAGAATCATGAGTAGACATTATATCTGTTTTTTCAGTGTTCCCTCCTCCAGCAGCTCTGTGGAGTCATCTTTCATTTAGTTGTCTGTCTGAGAAAGGAGTTTACCCGGCATGCTAAATACCATAACGTAAAATCAGGAGTAGGTCACATAGCTCCTCAAGACTGTTTTATATTGAATAATTTCATAGTTCTTCACTGACCTAACCACTTACTCCATGAGATTTAGTGTTTCTCTTTATTCCATTTGAAACTCAAAAATAATTTATTTTGACTTGGAATGTATTCATCAACTGATTTATTCACAGTAGAGAATTAGTATGATTTAAAAACCATCTAAGACTTAGATTCTAAGTAAAGAACTTTGTTTTAATCTCCAATTTAAATAGCTTGCCTCTATGTTGAAAATTTGCTCTAGTTCTCGATTCACAAGTCTGGAGAAAGAACTTCTCAGCTGTTCTGTCGTTGCATAATTTTTGATTATTCCAACGAGTATATTTCTCCCTTATTTTCCAGTGAACGTAGGCCTATCCAACTCGGCTGTCCTCATAAGACCACTGTTTCATCTTATAAATCACTCTAACGAAGCAAGTGTATCCCTGCTTGATTACGGTCACTGAAATTGCCCATGATGTTCCACATTTGTCAAAGATCTGTTCAATTGCAGCAAGGCATCTTTTTCTTTAACCATTTGCCTTACTAATTGCTTATTGCATTTTCATAATATCTTTCTGTTTTGTGTACAAGGATACCCAAATCTGTCTGATTACCTTCATTCAATAGGTTTTAAAATTATTCTTTCTGCATTACAGATGCTCTAATAGTATGCCATAGACTGACATAATAATTGATTTTGCATTCCTCAGACACTTTCATTTAGCACTTTTGGATTTAAATTCTACTTATAATTCCCAGAATTTTTTTTTTGTTGTATTCCTTCAAAGTCAATGAGAAATTGACTATTTTTCTAATTCACAGGCTTCCTGAACTTGGTCATCCATCTGCTCCACCCGAGCACACAAAGGAAGCATTGACGTACATAAGACGTGCCCAGGTTAGTTCAAGGGGTACTGTGCATATTAGTTGATTATTATTTACCAATTAATTATGGTTTCTTTCTTTTAATTTGCAATGGTGTGGATTGACCGGGAATGATTGTAGTTGCAATTTACTCTTGGTGAGGGGGTGTAGAAATTGATTTTCATGCATTCACTTTTGTGAAAAGCAATTCATCAAGTCCATATTTCTAGGCCTATATTCTATTAAATGGAAATTTACTAACACATTTTTCACCAGAGTCCCATCTGTCTTAGTCTGTCTAAGGCTATTTGGTATTGCACTGGATTAAAATTCAGCATAAGATTTGTTTTTCCTCTTTGCTTGCTATAGTCTGCTTCTTGCAAAGCATTTCAAGAATTCATCAAAAATTGTACTATTGAAAGAAATATGTGTACCAACCATATCCAAAATCTTCATTTGTGATATTTCTGAAAGCAGGGACATTGTAGACTGAAAAAGGAACAAATGAAAAGGGAGATTGTACTGATCATAGAATTGCAGAGTCTTTGAGTGCAGATGTCTGTTGAAAGAGCTATTTAGATTAGTTACAGATAATTTGCATAGTTTAGCAAATTAGTCCTTTTCAAAGGTCCTTGCATATCCTTGTCTAATTTTCTTTTGAAGGTTGTTGTGAAGTTGATTCCACAATACCTTTAATAGTGTATTCTGGGTCTTAACAGTTACAGTTCCATCAATGAAGATAATTTCTTTCAGTTTCCTTTTGAGTCTCAATTTAACCTTGTCTGCACTAACAAAAAAAATTTGTGTAAGTAAACTCGCTCATATTCTTCTGTAATCATGGTAAACTTCTGTCTGGTATTGACATCCTTTAATGTGTGCTGATCAGAAATGAGGCCTAACCAGTTACTTGTAAAAGTTTATCACAAATTGCTTGTTTTGTTACTAATCATCACATAGTTTAATTATTGACGTAGTCACTAGCCTTGTACCAATTTGAAAATAGTATAGCTAAATTAGGTGTAGATGTAGTCCATACTCCCTGAAGTCTACTCTTCCCCATTCAGTAGTGCAGTGGCAAGTTTTGTAATATCCATAACCTTTGAAGATGTGTTCCTTTTTCCAATGTCCAGACCTTTTGCACATAGACCTAATAAAGTGATCAAACCGGTACTGAACTCATCGGGGCCTCGCTGAACATTGTCCTCAGTTTTAAAACATCTATTTACATCAGTATTGGCTGACCCCTGTCCCTTAGACCATTTTATACCCAAGTTATTATCATCCCTTTGACAACATGTTTCTTTGTTTTTTATTGTTTTCAAATAGTTACAGAATAAATGTGTATGAAAAAAAATGTTACCCAGCCCCCCTCCCCTTAACCCCTCCCCCCTAACATCCCTATTAAAAAAATAAGAAAGAAAGAAAAAAAAAGGGAATGCCTGGACATTGGAAGATCCCCACATGCTCCATGGAGTTAGTAATAACTTTAGTATATATATTTATTTCTTTCCCCAAGTAACCAATTATTTCCATTAAAACTTAAAAAATTTAGTAGATTAGTCATTATTTTTTTTATTATATTACTCCAATCTATAATAATACCTAATCTTTCAACTTTCGTGGTAGCCTGGGAAATCTTTATAAAAATCTCCATGTTGCTATGTGTGTCCCCACCAATCATCCAGGCAAAAAGATAGAAGAAAATTAAAATATAAAGAAAAAAACAAAATACCCCCCTACTAATGTTGTGGAAAAAAAAACCACAACATTACCCCCCTCTGCTGTACGGGTCATGGCAACCGCCATGATTACACACGTGAATCCCGCAGTAACCGATCCAAAGTTCCCCAGCCCCCCTGCAACATAAAAAAGTATATGTATAAGAAGAGAAAAAAAAAATACTATTCTCATTTAGTATTTCTAAAATTTTGCTTTTCTCTTCTATAATATCCATAAATGTCCATCACTTCTGTTCGTTGGGTCTATCTTCATCTTTAATCCATTACGTTTGGAAGCCTCTATGTGTAGTTAGCAAATAGATGGAAGTTCTTGTACAAACTCCTCCGCTTTTCGATAATCGGAAAAAAATTTTTTTCCCTCCTCCAAAAAATTATCAGTGTTGCTGGATGACGCATTGTAAATTTATAACCCTTTTCCCATAAGGCTTTTCTCGCTGGGTTAAATTCCTTCTTTCTCTTCAACAGGTTGTAACTTATATCAGGATAAAAAAGAACTGGTTTCCCTGCTATCATCAGTGGCCCGTTTCTATTTTTGGCACTTTGGGCAGCGGCCTTCAGGATCTTTTCTTTGTCTTGGTATCGTAAGCATTTTATCAAAATTGATCGTGGGTTTTGATCAGCTCGAGGTCTTGACCTTAAGGATCTATGAGCCCTTTCGATCTCAATTGGAGTTTCTCTTTCCATTTCCAATTTTTCAGGGATCCATTTTTGAAAAAAATTTATTGAATCTTCTCCTTCTATATCTTCTTTAAGTCCAACAATTTTAATATTATTTCGTCTACTGAAATTTTCAAGCTTATCAATTTTTCCCATAAATTGTTTTCTTTCTGATGTCCAAGCAGTATTTTCATTTTCCATTTTGTCCATTCTTTCAACCATGTCCTCTGTTGTAGTTTCCAAGTCCGTAATTCTTTTTTCCATTTTTTCCTGTCTCTTTGTCATTTTATCAAGCATAATCTCCATATTGGTCCTTTTTTTTCCGAGTATTTTTTGATTATTTTTAATTACTTTTAATGTGTCTAATTTACACATTATTTGCCTCAAAGTCTTTTCTATATTTCTAGAAGGACTTTTAACTCCCTCTTCATCTGATCTTTCCGGAAGATCTGACTCTCCCTCCGATTCGCTATCACTTTCAGTTGCAGTGGTAGCTGGGCTTTGTAGTTCTTGTTGCTCCCGTTTGCGCATGCTCCATCCTTCGCGTTTGCGCAGTTTACGATGGTTTTTTCCTTTAGAAATGACCGATGTTGCAGCAGTCTCCTGTTCCGTATCGCCGGTGGTATAATGTACCTGAGACCGCAGTTCCTCGGTAGACATGGGCCTTGTTCTTGTTCCAACTTGCGTAGTCTTCCCGGTATTAGTTTTCTTCATCTTCCTTCCTTGAGGCATAGCTTGACACAATCTGGAGTAGTTTATAAGTAACTTTTAGAAAGTATTGACTAACTTTTCTTCATTTAGACATTAATTTATTAACTTTTTACGGGAGAGTTGGGTTCCAGCGTCTCGATCCTACGTCATCACGTGACGTCCCCCGACAACATGTTTCTGTTACACAAATGAATGTTTGTGTTCTTTCCAGGGTTACATTCAGTTGTCCTCATTCGGCAGGCCATGTTAGTCATCTGTATCACACTGGATTCTCCCAATACCTATCCTATCAGAGTTCTGTCACAGGTAACAATTACCAGGTGGACTGGAGAAGATTAAAGCATGTGCTTGAAACCTTAGAAAAATATTATGTTCCTACTAAAGCTTGGGATTTCCAGTACTTGGGATGCTCAAAATGGAGAAGGGCTACTTGAGATGATATTGAGTACCTTGAACCCTTGGAGAACACAGAAGTCTCATGTAAGCATCAGAATAAACATATAGTGTGGTGACCCACTTTCTACACAGGCGAACTGGCTCACAAAATGGCGTGCGCGTCGGCAGAGAGGTCAGCCCCAAAATGGCGCGGAGCCGCCTTCTTCACCAGCAAGGGGAGAAAGCCTGCACGCGGGAAGAAACTTCTGTAATGCACCTCTGACGTCATTTCTGCCCGGAGAGGGCGGGAATGGAACTACGTAAAAGCCAGTGCCACAAAGTTTGAATAAACTAGTCTGGAGTGCAACTTACAGACTGCGTGTCGTTATTTATAGCTCTGTGTGTAGCACATCGCTACATTGGTGACCCGGACGGTCCGAATGGGAATTGGACCAAAGATGAACGACTCTTCATCTGTTCACGCAGTTTCGCTAAAACTGCCAACTTTCTGGACGCTGGAAACACGCGTGTGGTTTGACCAAGCAGAAGCCCAGTTCCAGATTTGGCAGATATCCTCTGATTCCACGCACTACTATTATGTGGTGAATTCCCTTGACCAGGAGACAGCCGCCCAGGTTGAGGACAACTGTCCGAGGATGAGGACAACTGCCCGAGGACATACATCTGCTACTAGCCAACGCAGATATCAGTGACCCCTGGAAGGCGGTGGCCCGGGCAGACGTGCTGTGGAAAACCAAGAGGGAGGGCAGGGTGTCCATCGGACAGATTACCAAGCCACACGCCCAATAGCAGGCCAGACCAGGCCCGGCAATGCAACCCAGAGACAGGAGTGAGGAGGCCAATGAACAGTGGTGCTTCTACCATCAGCGGTGGGGCAGAGAAGCCTGCCGTTGTCGCCCGCCCTGCAAGTTCCCGGGAAACGCCAGGGCCAGCCGTCGCTAATGGCTACGGCGACTGGCCACCAGGACAGCTTCTTGTACGTCTGGGACAAACAGTCAGGACGCCGCTTCTTGGTTGACACCGGAGCGGAGATCGGCGTCTTGCCTCCGACGGGGTACGACACCTGCAACAAGGAGCCAGGACCCACGACCCTGCAAATGGCAGCACGATACGGACCTACGGCACCCACACAGTGCAGCTGCAGTTCAGCGCCAGCCGGTTCACATGGGACTTCACACTAGCCGCTGTGGCCCAACCATTCCTGGGGGTGGACTTCTTGCTGGTCGACTTGTAAGGGAAAAGACTGGTCCATGCCAAGACTTTCCAGACATTCTCCCTGGGTGAAGCCAAGTTGCCGGCCCCACACCTGGACTCCATCACGCTGTCTGACAACAAATTCAACGGAATCCTGGCGGACTTTCCATCGGTTCTAGCATTGCAGTCCACGGCAGCCATGCCCAGACACAGAGTACAGCACCACATTCTGACCCAGGGACCACCCCTCCACGCCTGCGCACGAAGGCTCCCCCCGGACAAGCTCCACCTGGCGAAGGAGGAGTTCAAGAGGATGGAGGAATTGGGGATCGTATAGCGGCCCGACAGCCATGGGCCTCCCCCTGCACATGGTGCCCAAAGCATCTGGGGGCTGGAGACCATGCTGTGACCATTGCAGACTGAACGAGGCTACAATTCCAGACTGTTACCTCATGCTGCACATACAGGACTTTGCAGCAAACCTGCACGAGGCAAGCATCTTTTCCAAAGTAGACCTCATCCGGGGATACCATCAAATCCCGGTACACCCTGAAGACATCCCCAAAATAGCACTTGTCTCCCCGTTCAGCCTGTTCGAATTCCTCCGAATGCCATTTGGCCTGAAGAATGCCGCACAGACGTTCCGGTGGCTAATGGATGCGGTGGGATGCGACCTGGACTTTTCGTTCATCTATTTGGACGACATCCTCATAGCCAGCAGTAGTCGTCAGGAGCATCTGTCCCACCTCCACCAGTTCTACTCCCGCCTGAGTGATTTTGGCCTCACGATCAACCCGGCCAAATACCAGTTCGGTCTCGATACCATCGACTTCCTGGGCCACAGGATTACCAAAGATGGGGCAACACCTCTGCCCGTCAAGGTAGACGCGATCCGCCACTTTGCCCGGCCCAACACGGTCAAAGGCCTGCAGGAGTTCGTTGGTATGGTGAACTTCTACCACCGTTTCCTCCCCTCAGCAGCCCGTATCATGCGCCCTTTGTTCACCCTGATGTCGGGTAAAGGCAGGGACAGTACTTGGGACAAAGAGGCCACGGCTGCTTTCGTTAAAGCCAAGGAAGCCTTGGCAGATGCCGCGATGCTGGTATACCCCAGAACGGACATTCCAACCGCCCTCACAGTGGATGCATCCGACACAGCAGTCTGTGGGGTGCTGGAGCAACTCATCGAGGGGCACAGGCAACCCCTGGCGTTCTTCAGCAGGCACCTACAGCCACCCAAACTCAAGTACAGTGCCTTTGACCGGGAGCTGTTGGCACTGTATCTGGCAATCCGGCATTTCAGGTACTTCTTAGAAGGCAGGCTGTTCACCACGTTCACGGACCACAAACCGTTGACCTTCACGTTCACGAAGGTATCTGATCCCTGGTCGGCCCGCCAGCAGCGACATCTGTCTTATACTCCGAGTACATGACGGACATCCAGCATGTCTCAGGAAAGGACAACGTTGTGTCGGACGCACTCTCCAGACCAGCTGTCCAGGCCCTATCCCAGGGGGTGGACTATGCAGCACTGGCGGAGGCGCAGCAGGCAGACGACGAGATGCCCAGCTACAGGACTGCAGTCTCAGGTTTGCAGCTGCACGACTTTCTCTTAGGCCCAGGTGAGAGGACCCTCCTGTGTGACGTGGCTACCGGCCAACCTCGCCCCATCGTCCCGGCAGCCTGGTGGCGGCGAGCTTTCAACTCCATACACGGCTTGGTGCACCCATCTATCAGGACAACCGTCCGGATGGTCTCCAGCAAGTTCATGTGGCACGGACTTCGCAAACAGGTCAGCGAATGGGCCAAAACATGAACACAGTGCCAAACAGCCAAGGTGCAGCGGCACACCAAAGCCCCGCTGCAGCAGTTCGAACCCACCCACCGGAGGTTCGACCACATTCATGTGGATATCGTGGGGCCCCTGCCAGTGTCACGAGGAGCGCGGTACCTCCTAACTATGGTAGACTGGTTCACGAGATGGCCAGAGGCGGTCCCGCTCACCGACACCACTGCTGATTCCTGCGCCTGAGCGCTGATTGCAACCTGGGTAGCACGCTTCGGGGTACCGGTCCACATTACCTCCGACAGAGGCGCCCAGTTCACCTCCAGCCTGTGGTCGGCTGTGGCCAGCCTGTGGGGAACACAGCTACACCACACAACTGCCTACCACCCACAGTCGAACAGACTAGTGGAGCGTTTCCACCGTCACTTGAAGTCGGCTCTCACGGCCTGCCTGAAAGGGCCTAACTGGGTGGATGAGCTTCCCTGGGTCCTGCTTGGACTTTGCACAGCACCCAAAGAGGATCTGCACGCCTCGTCGGCCGAGTTGGTGTACGGCGCACCCCTGGTCGTCCCAGGAGAGTTCATACCAGCCCCAAGGGGGCAAGAAGAAGAACCCGCAGCAGTCCTGGACAGACTACGCGAAAGGCTCAGCAACCTGGCCCCCGTACCGACTTCACAGCACGGACAGATCCCGACCTGTGTGCCCAAAGACCTGCAGAACTGTAAGTTTGTATTTGTATGAAGGGGCGCACACCGGGCACCGCTACAGTGGCTGTACGAGGGGCCGTTCAAGGTGACCAGGAACAGCAGGTCCACTTACGTTCCGGACATTGGGGGGAGAAAGGAGGTTTTCATGGTGGACCGACTCAAACCGGCCCATGTGAACTTGGCACAGCCGGTCAAGGTTCAGGCACCGCCGCACAGGCAGACCGCCTAAACAGAGACTGACCCAGACTGTGGACATTGGGGGGTGTATCGCTGGTTCTTGGGGGGGGTGGAGTTATGTGGCGATCCACTTTTTACGCAGGTGAACTGGCTCACAAAATGGCATGCACGTCAGCAGAGAGGCCAGCCCCAAAATGGCGCTGGGCCGCCTTCTTCACCTGCAAGGGGAGAAAGCCTGCGCGCGGGAAAAGACTTTTGTAATGCACCTCTGACATCATTCCGCCTGGAGAGGTGGGAACGGAACTGTGTAAAAGCCAGTGCCGTGAAGTTTGAATAAACTAGTCTGGAGTGCAATTTACAGACTGCATGTCATTATTTCTAGCTCTGTGTGTAGCACATCGCTACAATAGCATACAAACTACCAATACCTTCTCTGCCAGAGACAACCTCCTTCTCCATCTATTGAAGAGTCTGTTTTTCCCAATGAGACCTGACATCTACCATCTTCAAACCACAAAATCAGAGTGGAGGCATGTTGCCGTCAATCCTGAGGAACTGCATAAGGAAAAGAGTTTCCTAGTCGGCCTGTTATGGAATACTCTATCAAATTTTAAAACAGTATCTATAATCATTACCTGGTCCCAGTTTTCTCTTTTACACCATGATGTACTCCCTCTATACTTCTCTCTCATTCTGCTATTGTCATTTAAAGCTCTTTCCAGCTAATCCTTTATGTATTTGTTGTCCTGTTATTGTCCTCTTTACTATTGTTACTCTTGTCATTCAATCACTATTACCTTCCAATTCTCTTCCCCCCCCCCACACAGACCACAAGCTCATGCAGACATGTCCAGACAGACACAGACAGACAGGTGCGTGTGCACACAGTTTCATTTTCAGTCTTTATAGGTCCTCCCACTCCTGTTTCTGTTGACAAAGATATTGCCTTATTTCCAGCTTTCTTTGTTGTCGCATTGAAATTGTATTCGTTTCTACACTCGCCTCCCTCAGCAACCTGGAACATTTGAGGTCTGGATCTATTGTCTTACTGCATTTGAGTGATGTAAAATGAATTAGTGGCTTTCTAACTATAAATCAATAGTCTAGCACCTCTCTTTTTCACAATGTCCTTCAGCTCCCTGCAACCCCTCTGCCTGGCTCTTCTACAATGCTGGCCCAAGTCGTGCTTTTGCCAGTAGGTCTAAACAGCAAAGGCTGAGGTGTGGATCCTCCTTGTGGATCAGTTCTTCTGAGTTCTTGTGTAGCTGTGGAAATGGGTCCCCGATTGCCTCCAGTACGAACACAAGATCAATCTTCCAGACCGTGAACCTGTGGAAAGCTTCTGGGCTGGATGGTATCCTTGGCTGTGTCTTTAGATCCTGTGTAGAAGAGCTTGCAGGAGTATTTGCAGACATTTTTAACCTCTCCTTGCTTCAATCTGCGGTTCTACCTGCTTTAAGAAAGCCACTATAATTCTAGTATCTAAGAAAATAATATGTCTAAAGTACTACCACTTAGAGGCATTGACTTTTAACCATCGTGAAGTGCTTATGGCTGTATTAGCTCCAGACTTCCACACAACCTCAACCCACGGGAAATACCATCTCCCTGGCCCTACACTTGTCTCAGGAGCATTTGGATGCTTGATCCTCAATTGAACTGCCTCTTGCAGCTATCACACCCAGTTGTCTTCTTGGATAAGCTCTATTAGCTTTACACAATGTGATGGAACAAGATTTGCCCATTCCTCCTTGAAAACTTGCTCCAGCTGTGCCAGGTTAGTTGGGGAGCAGCAGTGGACAGCAATCTTGAGGTCTTGCTGGAGATGTTAAATCGGGTTCCTCAAGAACATCAATTTTCTTCATTTGAAGCCACTTCATGGTTGCTCTGGCAGTGTGCTTTAGTTTATTGTCCTGCTGAAAGACAACTTCCACCCCATTTTAGACTTTCTGGCAGAGGCTAGCAGGTTTTTCTTTAACCCAGGATCTGTCTGTACTTAGCAGCTTTCATCTTTCCATCCGTCCTGTCCAGATTTCCAGTTCCTGCTGCTGAAAAGCATCCCCATTACATGCTGCTGCCTCCACCATTCTTTGCCGTAGGGATGGTGTTAACCGGCTAAATCACAGTCTTAGGTTTATGCCACACATTCGTACTGCTTAGTGTTGAGTTCAAAAAGTTGCACTTTAGTCTCAGCCGACTATAAGACCTTCTTCCACATCTTTACGGTATCTTCTAAATGATGATTTGTGAAGTCCTTATGGGTAAGGATGTGCTTTTTATAATGTCAGTGCTTATTTCTTGCTACTATTCCATAAATTACCCTTTTCGTGCAAGGCCTTAGATTATGGAGCCATGAATTTCATCTCTAGTTGCAGCTATTAACTTCTGCAGCTCACTCAGAGTGACTGTTGGCCTCACACTAGCCTCTCTTACAAGAACAATTCTTCGCTAGTGACAGATTTAGAGGTGTGTCCTGATCTAGGCTGTGTAGCTGTGGTTTTGTATTTTCTCCACTTTTTCATGATAGACTGCACTGAGCTCTGAGGTATGTTCAGTGCCTTTGAGCTGAACTTGTACCGTTCCCCAGATTCGGGCTTCTCTATTATTATTTCCTAGTATTGTATTGAATGCTCTTTTGCTTTCATTTTGTTTGGTCTGTTGAGTATCTGCCATATTCTTGGACTTAACAGAAATGGGATATTTATTCTTGTGAATTCATTTGAAAAAAGGTGTTCCTCCAATTTTCTACATCAACAACTTGGGTGAGTTGATAAAGTAGTATTGCACCTGAGGAAAGCAGGTGTAGTAATTACAAATGAGTGAATTTTTTCCTCCTCGCAATTTTGGTTTTTAATTTTTAGTAAATTGTTGACAGGTTTTGGAATGTTTCTTTTGATTTTATGTCATGTACAATGTTTTACAGATCAGCCAAAAAATCCTACTTCAATATATTTTAAAATTAGAAAATGAGACAGTAAAATGTGAAAATAATTGTGGGGTGGAATACTTTATCAAGGCCCAGGATGTCTGTACAGTCCCTTCAACCACTTAATTTTTTTTATCCTTTACAAGATGGGATATTTTTGAACTTTTGTTACTTGAAAATCTTTGCAAATATTTTCTATTTGTCCTTGCCCTTTTCACTCTCATTGTTTGGGGATATGTGCACAATTTCATCCTCACTGTTTGGGGATCCATAGCAAACATCTAAAATATAATTATTACTATTATATATCTGAACTCCAATGAGCTTGATTCATCTTTGTACCTTCCAACATATGACTCCTTTGTATAGGTATAAAAGTATTCATGAACCATAGTCTGACTCAAAACATCTCCATGATTTCCCCAGTAGTTTTCTTTTCTATGCTATTCCCTCCTGTAAACAATGCAGTCAGAAGTGTTTGCCTCCACCACTATCACATTACTTTGGGTATCTAATTATAGCGCATATCATACTAACTCTTGTGACTATTTGGGTTATTTTATGTCACTTTGGAAATTTTTCCAGGCCTTTGTTGCCCCCATCACAATTACATCCAAGATAATTTCCTCATTTTCCTTTTCCTTGTTACCTCCTGCAAACAGCTTCCTGCTTCACACCCCCACCCACTCCTTGTCACATTGCTTTGGACTGCTGGTACAAGCTCAGAACTGTTGTTCTACTAAGCCCATTGAACCTCTGGTCCTGTGAGTCAGTCACCTGACTTGTTGATCCATTGAGGCTTTTGAACTCTACCCCACCATTATAATTCACCTTTCACTTTAATTCTTTGCTCCATTACCACTCTGAGCCCTTTCTTCAGACCTTGTTCAGAATCAGAATCAGGTTTATTATCACCGGCATGTGTCATGAAATTTGTTAACCTAGCAGCAGCAGTTCAATGCAATACATAATCTAGCAGAGAGAGAGAGAAAAAAGCTAGTAATAAATAAAATAAAACATAATAAACAAGTAAATCAATTATGTATATTGAATAGATCATTTAAAAATGTGCAAAAAAACAGAAATACTGTATATTAAAAAAGTGAGGTAGTGTGCAAAGCTTCAAAGTCCATTCAGGAATTGGATGTCAGAAGGGAAGAAGCTGTTCTTGAATCGCTGAGTGTGTGCCTTCAGGCTTCTGTACCTCCTACCTGATGATAACAGTGAGAAAAGGGCATGCACTGGGTGCTGGAGGTCCTTAATAATGGATGCTGCCTTTCTGAGACACCGCTCCCTGAAGATGTCTGGGTACTTTGTAGGTACCCAAGATGGAGCTGACTAGATTTACAACCTTCTGCAGCTTTTTTTGGTCCTGTGCAGTAGCCCCTCCCTCCCAGAAAGTGATGCAGCCTGTCAGAATGCTCTCCACAGTACAACTGTAGAAGTTTTTAAGTGTATTTGTTGACATGCCAAATCACTTCAAACTGCTAATCAACTATAGCCGCTGTCCTTTGTCTTACCCTTCCTAAAGTCCACAATCAGCTCTTTCGTCTTACTGACATTGAGTGCCAGGTTGTTGCTGCTGCACCATTCCGCTAGTTGGCATATCTCACTCCTGTACGCCCTCTCATCACCACCTGAGATTCTAACAACAATGGTTGTATCATCAGCAAATTTATAGATGGTATTTGAGCAATGCCTAGCCACATAGTCATGTGTATACAGAGAGAAGAGCAGTGGGCTAAGCACACACCCCTGAGGTCCACCAGTGTTGATTGTCAGCGAGGAGGATATGTTATAACCAATCCGCACAGACAGTGGTCTTCCAGTTTGGAAGTCGAGGATCCATTACAGAGGGAGGTACAGAGGCCCAGGTTCTATGACTTCTCAATCAGGATTGTGGGAATGATGGTATTAAATGCTGAGCTATAGTTGATGAACAGCATCCTGACGTAGGTGCTTGTGTTGTCCAGGTGGTCTAAACCCGTGTGAAGAGTCATGAAGATTGCATCTGCCGTTGACCTATTGTGACAGTAGGAAAATTGCAATGGGTCCAGGACCTTGCAGACACAGTTGTTCATTCTAGTCATAACCAACCTCTCAAAGCATTTCATCACTGTCGATGTGAGTGCTATCGGGCAATAGTCGTTAAATCAGTCCACATTATTCTTCTTTGGCACTGGTATAATTGTTGCCTTTTTGAAGCAAGTGGGAACTTCTGCCCATAGCAGTGAGAGGCTGAACATGTCCTTGAATACTCCTGCTAGTTGGTTGGCACAGGTTTTCAAAGCCTTACCAGGTACTCCAGCGGGACCTTCTGCCTTGCAAGGGTTCACTCTCTTTAAAGAGATCTAACATCGGCCTCTGAGACAGAGATCACAGGGTCATCAGGTGAAGCAGGGATCTTCACAGCTGTAGTTGTGTTCTTCCTTTCAAAGTGTGCATAGAAGGCATTGAGTTCATGTGGTAGTGAAGCATCGCTGCCATTCATACTATTGGATTTTGCTTTGTAGGAAGTAATGTCTTGTAGTCCCTGCCAGAGCTGCCATGA
This sequence comes from Hemitrygon akajei, assembly GCF_048418815.1. Classification (NCBI taxonomy): domain Eukaryota; kingdom Metazoa; phylum Chordata; class Chondrichthyes; order Myliobatiformes; family Dasyatidae; genus Hemitrygon; species Hemitrygon akajei. The sequence goes on along the minus strand of NC_133136.1, from coordinate 74,211,291 downwards.
ATCTGATATCACCTCCAACCTTGTTCGAAATTGTCCCTTCGCCCTTCAAATAGCCCTCCGCAAATCATACCTGGTTTTCTGGTGCAGGCCTGTGTTGCCAGACTTGAATGCCACAGATCTAGCCTTCAGCAGATGATGTACCTCCTAGTTCATCAACGGCTTTTGGTTTGGGAATGTACAGTAAGTCTTTGTAGGCACACACTCATCCACACAGGTTTTAATGAAGTTGGCAACAACTGCAGCATACTAATCCAGGTTCTGAAGATGAATCCCTGAATACAGTTCAGTCCTCCGATTCAAAGCAGTCCTGCAGACGCTTTTGTGCTTCCCTTCTCCATACCTTCTTGGTCCTCACTACTGGTGCTGCAGTCTTCAGTCTCTGCCTATACTCAGGGAGTAGAAGTACAGCCAGGTGATCAGACTTCCCAATGTGAGGGTGTGGAATAGCACAGTAAGCATTCTTGATGGTGGTGTTCCAGCTATGACAAACATTAAGTCAAAAATAATACCAACTTCAAAGTCCAAAATAAGTTTATTATCAAAGTTCATATATTTCACCATGTACAACCCTGAGATTCATTTTCTTGCAGGCATACTCAATAAATCCATAATAGAAGCAATGAAAGACCACACCAATTTGTTTGCAAAAGACAAGAAAATGTGCAAATACAAAATGGAAAAAAATAAGCAATAAATATCCTATTGTCAGTACAATAATCAACTGTTATAGTGATGTTGTATGAATGATAAATGCTACCAAGTTGTGTTTAGATGCTTGAGAATGTGACAATGTAGTACATTTTCATTGATGCACTAGAGTTTCAACTGAGATTCGTTGCTTAAAATTCGTGATCATCATTGAAACCCACAACATATAACCCGCTGACCTGAAGAAAGTGCTCTCATGGAGACTGCGGTTTTATTGAGACTGTTACATAAACTATTTGAGTTTCTGTCACAATCTGACAGATTTACTGTATTTATAACTTTTAATGACACTATGTTTTAATTTCAATTTTAAAAATTGAATTTAAGTTTTAACAATTGGGTAGAAAATATTTTTGAAGATGACAGTAAAGTTCTGATTGAGGGACGACTGCACGAGCGTGTGGACGTCAGCAAGTTAGACCAGCGCAAAGAATTTAAAAGGAGACCGATTTTTCTTCAGCGGTTTGATCGAGGGATGACTGCGCAAGCACGTGGACACCAGCAAGTTAGACCTGCGCGAAGTTTAAAAGGAGACAGCTTTACAGAGCGGGTGTCAGAGTAGAAGGAGACAGAGTAGGAGAGCTTTGGCTGAACAGGGCTTTGACGATAACATTGGACAACAAGTTTTTTCAGAAGTGTTGCTTCCTCAGAATTTTTTTTGTTTATGATAGACTGCTTGAAGATGAACACAAATATAATTTCAGACTACTTGTATCACGTAGGAATTTGGAGAAACAACAAATTAATTTTTATTGAATATAATGTGTTTAATTGCATAATGGTGCTGATGCTTTGCAATAGGTCAACTAAGTTAAAAATATTTTGTTAATGATTTTCATTTGTACTCAGTGTCTGAGGCTTCTCGCTTAAGTGTCCAACAATAATTTGCCAGCATTAATGGATTCCAGTTGCCCTGGTATCGTTTCTCCATGATTACAATGTCCTGGTGAAACCTTTCACCATGCTCGCCACTAACAGCACCAAGATTTGCAGGGAAGAAGTCTAAATGGGAATGCAGAAAATGAATCTTTAGTGACATGTTGCATTTCATGATTTTATATACTTGAAGCATGCTTTCAACTAGCTGCATGTAGTTTGGTACTCTGTAGATGCTGAGAAAAATTTCAACAACTTCCTTGAATGCCTTCCATGTTATTTTCTCCGGTCCTATTAGAAATTCTTCAAATTGCCTGTCTGATTTGTGGACCAACAAAAATGCTTTCCTTAATCTTGGCATCAGTTACTCTGGGAAGCATCTGTCACAAATATCAAAAACCTTCATAGAAATTTTTGTGCCTGGTGATAGCACATTCCATCCTTACAGTCCTGAACCCAATAATTATTACTAAAACCAGTCCTGCTAGTGCTGCCTAAGCATGCCCAAGCATGCCTGGGCAAGATAGGAAACTTTTCAGCTTACACTGAGGGCAACATTTTAATTGACTTGAATTATGAAGTGAAATAATAAACATAAGCGATTTCAAAAAATGGTGCGTGATAGGGAAATTTCATGGTGATTTTCATGATCAGTAGCCCAAAATTCACCTAAAGGTATTCAGGAAGCAAAATCGTTGTTGTCCAGTGTAATGGGTCGAGGCGAGGTAGGTTACCTGTGAGGAATAGAAACAGGAAGTATGTCTATGAGGCTGGTGTTCTGTACTGGGTGTCAGATGTGGGAAGTCCGGGAGACTCCCAGCCTCCCGGATGGCCACATCCGTGCTAGGTGCGTCGAGTTGCAGCTCCTTAGGGACCATGCTAGGGAACTGAAGCTGCAGCTCGATGAACTTCATCTGGTCAGGGAAAGTGAGGAGGTGATAGAGAGGAGCTATAGGCAAGTAGTCACACTGGGGCCTCAGGAGACAGATAAGTGGGTAACAGTCAGGAGAGGGAAGGGCAAGAGGCAGATACTAGAGACTATCCCTGTGGCTGTCCCCCTTAACAGTAAGTACTGCTGTTTGAATACTGTTGTGGGGGGGCAGCCTACCTGGGGGAAGTAACAGTGGTCATGCCTCTGGCACAGAGTCTGCCCCTGTGGTCAGAAGGGTAGGGAAAGGAAGAAAGCAGCAGTAATAGGGGACTCTATAGTTAGGGGGTCAGACAGGTAATTCTGTGGACGCAGGAAAGAAATGAGGATGGTAGTTGGCCTCCCAGGTGCCAGGATCTGGGATGTTTCTCATTACGTCCACAATATCCTGAAGTGGGAAGGTGAACGGCCAGAGGTCGGGGTACATACTGTTACCAATGACATAGGTAGAAAAAGGGAGGAGGTCCTGAAAATAGACTTTAGGGAGTTAGGAAGGAAGTTGAGAAGCAGGACCTCAAAGGTAGTAATCTTGGGATTACTGCCTGTGCCACGTGACAGTGAGTTTAGGAATAGAGTGAGGTGGAGGATGAATTCGTGGCTGAGGGATTGGAGCAGGGGGCAGGGATTCAGATTTTTGGATCATTGGGAATTCTTTTGGGGCAGGTGTGACCTATACAGAAAGGACGGGTTGCACTTGAATCCCGATGGGGACCAATATCCTGGCAAGGAGGTTTGCTAAGGCTGTTGGGGAGAGTTTAAACTAGAATTGCTGGGGAGGGGTGGGAACCAAACTGAAGAGACAGAGGAAGGGGCGGCTGGCTCACAAAGTCAGAAAGCTTGTAGGCAGGGTGAGAGGATAGGCAGATGATAGAGAAGGGATGTGCTCAGACCAGTGGTTTGAGATGTGTCTATTTTAATGCAAGAACTATTATGAACAAAGTGGCTGAGCTTAGAGCGTGGATCAGTACTTGGAGCTATGATGTTGTGGCTATTACAGAGATTTGGATGGCTCAGGATCAGGAATGGCTACTTAGAGTGCTGGGTTTTAGATCTTTCAGAAAAGACAGGGAGGGAGGCAAAAGAAGTGTGGGCGTGGCACTTTTGATCAGAGATAGTGTCACAGCTGCAGAAAAAGTGGACGCCATGGAGGGATTATCTACTGAGTCTCTGTGGGTGGAAGTTAGAAACAGGAAGGGGTCAATAACTCTATTGGGTGATTTTTATAGACCACCCAATAGTAACAGGGACATCAAGGAGCAGATAGGGAGACAGATTCTGGAAAGGTGTAATAATAACAGGGTTGTCGTGGTGGGAAATTTCAATTTCCCAAATTTTGGTTGGCATGTCCCAAAAGCAAGGGGTTTAGATGGGGTGGAGTTTGTTAGGTGTGTTCAGGAAGGTTTCTTGACACAATATGTAGATAAGCCTACAAGAGGAGAGGCTGTACCTGTTCTGGTATTGGGAAATGAACCTGGTCAGGTGGCAGGTCTCTCAGTGGGAGAGCATTTTGGAGATAGTGATCACAATTCTATCTCCTTTACCATAGTGTTGGAGAGGGATAGGAACAGACAAGCTAGGAAAGTGTTTAATTGGAATAAGGGGAAATATGAAGCTAGCAGGCAGGAATTTGGAAGCATAGGTTGGGAACAGATATTCTTAGGGAAATGTACAGCAGAAATGTGACGTTCTGCATTTGTACGTACCAATGAGATAGGGAAAAGATGGTAGGATACAGGAACCGTGGTGTACGAAGGCTGTTGAAAATCTAATCAAGAAAAAAAGAAAAGCTTTCGAAAGGTTCCAAAAGACTAGGTAATGATAGAGATCTAGATGATTATAAGGGTAGCAGGAAGGAGCTTAAGAAGGATATTAGGAGAGCCAGAAGGGACCATGAGAAGGCCTTGGCAAGCAGGACTAAGGAAAACCCCAAAGCGTTCTACAAGTATGTGAAGAGAAGAGGATAAGACGTGAGAGATTAGGACAATCAAGTGTGACAGTGGAAATGTGTGTATGGAATCAGAGGAGGTAGCAGAGGTACTTAATGAATACTTTGCTTCAATATTCACTATGGAAAAGGATCTTGGCGATTGTAGGGATAACTTATAGCCGACTGAAAAGCTTGAGTGTATATAGACATCAAAAAAGAGGATGTGCTGGAGCTTTTGATAAATCTCTGGGACCGGATGAGATGTGCCCCAGGCTATTGTGGGTGGGAGGCAAGGGATGAGATTGCTGAGCATCTGGCGATGATCTTTGCATCTTCAATGAGGTTTTGGAGGATTGGAGGATTGCAGATGTTGTTCCTCTAATGAAGAAAGGGAGTAGAGATAGCCCAGGAAATTATAGACCAGTGAGTCTTACTTCAGTGGTTGGTAAGTTGATGGAGAAGATGCTGAGAGGCAGAATTTATGAACATTTGGAGAGGCATAATATGATTAGGAATAGTCAGCATGGCTTTTTGAAAAGCAGGTCATGCCTTACGAGCCTTATTGAATTTCTTGAGGATTTGACTAAACACATTGATGAAGGTAGAGCAGTTGATGTAGTGTACAGTATATGGATTTCACAAAGGCATTTGATAAGGTACCCCATGCAAGGCTTATTGAGAAAGTAAGGAGGCATGGGATCCTTGCTTTGTGGATCCAGAATTAGCTTTCTCAAGAAGGCAAAGAGTGGTTGTAGATGGGTCATATTCTGCATGGAGGTCAGTGCCCAGTTGTGTGCCTCAGGGATCTGTTCTGGGACCCCTTCTCTTCGTGATTTTTATAAATGACTTGGATGAGGAAGTGGAGGGATGGGTTAGTAAATTTTCTGATGACACAAAGGTTGGGGGTGTTGTGGATAGTGTAGACAGCTGTCAGAGTTTACAGTGAGACATTGATAAGATGCAAAACTGAGCTGAGAAGTGGCAGATGGAGTTCAACCCAGATAAGCGTGACGTGGTTTATTTTGGTAGGTCAAATATGATGGCAGAATATAGTATTAATTTGGTAAGACTTGGCAGTGTGGAGGATCGGAGGAATTTTGGTGTCTGAATCCATGGGACACTCAAAGCAGCTGCACAGCTTGATTCTGTGGTTAAGAAGACATATGGTGCATTGGCCTTCATCAACCATGGGATTGAGTTTAAGAGCCGAGAGATAATGTTACAGCTATATGGGACCCTGGTCAGGCCCCACTTGGAGTACTGTGCTCAATTCTGGTCACCTCACTACAGGAAGGATGTGGAAGCTATAGAAAGGGTGTAGAGGAGATTTACAAGGATGTTGCCTGGATTGGGGAGCATGCCTTATGAGAATACTTTGAGTGAACTCGACTTTTCTCCTTGGAGTGACAGAAGATGAGAGGTGACCTGATAGAGGTGTATAAGATGATGAAAAGCATTGATCATGTGGATAGTCAGAGGCTTTTTCCCAGGGCTGAAATGGCTAGCACGAGAGGGCACAGTTTTACGGTGCTTGGAAGTAGGTGCAGAGGAGACGTCACGGGTAAGTATTTTTACACAGAGTGGTGAGTGATGGAATGGCTGCTGGCAATGGTTATGGAGGCTGATATGATAGGATCTTTTTAGAGACTCCTGGATAGGTACATGAAGCTTAGAAAACTTGAGGGCTATGGGTAACCTTAGATAATTTCTAAGTAAGTACATATTCGGCACAGCACTGTGTTTCTCTGTTTCTATGTTTTGTATAAAGTCAATGAATAGGGATCCAGGCCAGCAAAATTAGTCAAAGAGAATTAAGAGAACATTTGTTTTTATTGGCTAGATGAATTTGGTAAGTAGTTGAAGAATTTAGAAGATTGAGGGGGGATCTTATTGAAATGTATAAAATTCTAAAGGGATTGGACAGGCTAGATGCAGGAAGATTGTTTCCGATGTTGGGGAAGTCCAGAACGAGGGGTCACAGTTTAAGAATAAAGGGGAAGCCTTTTAGGACCGAGATGAGGAAAAACTTCTTCACAGAGAGAGTGGTGAATCTGTGGAATTCTCTGCCACAGGAAACAGTTGAGGCCGGTTCATTGGCTATATTTAAGAGGAAGTTAGATATGGCCCTTGTGGCTAAAGGGATCAGGGGGTATGGAGAGAAAGCAGGTACAGGGTTCTGAGTTGGATGATCAGCAATGATCATATTGAATGGCGGAGCAGTCTCAAAGGGCCGAATGGCCTACTCCTGCACCTATTTTCTATAGCATATGGAGAAGCTTAAATTGCATCCAACAACTTCTCTCTCCCATAGTCATAGAGAAGTACAGCATAGAGGCCTTTCAGTCCATCTGGGCCATGCCAAAACCACTTCTGTTCCCATCTACCTGCACCAGAATCATAGCCCTCCATATCCCTACAATCCATGAACCTATCCAAACTTCTCTCAAACATTGAAATCGAGTTCGCATGCACCATTTGTGCTGGCAGCTCATTCCACATTCTTCTGACCCTCTGAGTGAAGAAATTTACCCTCATGTTCCCCTTAAACTTCTCACCTTTCACCCTTAACCCATAACCTCTGGTTGTGGTCCCATCCAACTTCAGTGAAGGAAACACCTGCTTACTTATTGCAATTTAGTCCAACTTTCCATTCAGAACTGGTCTAGTTGCCCTCATTTACCTGGACAGAAGAGAATGGCATGGAAAAAAACCCCTAAATAAATAGTTGAGCATGGAACATTTGGAATAACACCATCTATTGAAAAGTTATCCACTTTTTTCAAACATTCAACTCTTACGTAATTTTGAATTGTTTGAAATTTTTTTTCACCTGTTACGTACCCCGTAACTGGGTCACTTACCAGCAAAGATAGAGAGGTCCGTTGAAGTCTGATGGTACTATTTTTAACAGTATTTATTGATAGACATACACAAAAATAATATCAATGCAAACACACAGATAATATACGTCGTCAATACTAAATCTAAAAGCGCAGGTATAATAATAATCAATAAGAAATAAGCTGTATCGTTGTCTAGGGGATAATGAATTGTCCAATGGAAATATATAGTCCGTTCAGTTCATGCAGGCTGCAACCGTTGGGGACCCTAAGTGGCAATTGTTGGAGAGAGAGAGACGGGTTAAAACTTGCCCATTCCGTTTATGATGTCAATCCTTCGAGAGTCGTTGTGAGTTGAGTTCCCCGTTGTTAGCTAAAAACCGTTTTTCCGTGGCAAAGGTCACCAATTCCGGGCAAATGGAAGCGGACGCACGTGGCCTTCCACCGGCTTTCGCTATTACGGGATCGCTAGCGTTTCTTCTGGTGCGTCTGAGGGGCTGTTCCCACAGACCCTCTTTTTATCCTGACTCACAGGGTCTCAGGTGTCAATCAGGTTGGGATGATGCAATCCCTCCACCAACCTCCTCCTTGGTTCATTGCCTGGGGCTTTGATTGCATCGTACAGGATGCAATACACAAGTCCGTCTCCAAGAGACAATAGCCGGTATCAATGGGTCTGCCTTTCGGAGGCCAGGACACAGTCCAACCCTTTTGTGGATTCTGCATGTCTTTCTCTCATTTCCTGTGTTCCCTGAACTGACTTAATAGTGATCTTGCGATTCTCACAAAGGAGGGGGCTACCCCGCACCCTTCGGCCCCTCAGAGCTGTGGCACATTCGTAACACCCCCTTTCTTCAAAGCGTTTTCACCAGCGGTGAAAACGAAGTAGTACAGAGTCTTACAGGATTTGAGAATCTAACACAATACAAAAGCTTTTCCTTTTCACTACAGAGTAATACAGTTATACATTCAATTCAGCATCTAGATGGTTACCGATTACAATTGTCACTTCCTTTAATATCTTAACATCTTGTACCCTACTAGTCTTGTAGCATCAGACTCCAATTTAGTAACCACCTATTTTTTTTTTTCTTAAGCAAACAAAACTAAAGAGTTGTGATCTTAAGCTTACGTGTATACTACAAAAGTTCATGCAAATACCAATTGTTATGTTGCTTTCAAACTTAACAGGCAGGCTTCCATGGGGGTTGTCTTTTATTATTCACAGGCTTTGTCGAAATCCCTTAAAACCAGTTTCTGCTATTTAAACATGGCGTCCCCATTAACCCTCATCTCTTTTCCGGTTAGTTCCCACGTGGGGAGCTTGGGTACCCTAGCGAAATAGGCTTTTGCCCGCTTCGTTCATAGGAGTTATTTTATCAACACTGTGTCCCAAACTTAGACCATCTTCTGAATTTCCACCCAATTCTTTAATTTTACGCAAGTTGCTAGCTTTCTCTTCAGGACCTTTCAGGCTATTAGTTTTCAATTCGAACTCTTTGTTCAAGCAGCATCTCAAATTCTGCCTTTTCACACCACACTCTGGAATAACAATAGCATGGGGGGCCCCGTCATCTTCCAACTCAACCTGTAAGTGATCCGCAGGTTTTAAATTTTCTTCATTCAATTTGGGAACTACATATTTCCCGTTGTCTTCAATGATAATATTCATCTCCCCACTTTTGATCTCCGCATTAACTTTTAACACACCTTCGAGCACAGACACCTGGGAACTCTCACTTCCCACTATTACCAAGGTTAACCCTTTCTTCGCTGAACCAAGTCTATCTGACCCACAAGGACTGCCTTCCTTGTCAATTGAATCAAATACCTCAGACTTTTTCTGAGCTTCATTACTAGGTTCAGTACCACGTGCATCCACATCCTGGACACACTCCAAAGGGACATTTGCCTCTTCCAGGTTTTCAATACCCGTGCCCGGTCCAAACTCTAAATTCCCCTGATTCTCCCAGCTACTCTCTGGGCAACTCCCTTCCGGAGTAAACTCAACCCCGCGGGCTGAAACAACCTCATCTGCCAACCCAGCAGACTTCTTCAAGGTAAGGGCACCCTTTTCATCTAGGACTGCCCTCATTTCATTATCAGGAACACCTTTAGAATTTTCAACTTCTTCAAACAGTTCTGCCAAACCAGACAGATCATCCATGTCCAACTCTGGACCTTTTAACAGCTCTATCTGTTTCTCATCTTTATCTCCTACCTCTAGAACTTTTCTCCTCGCTAAGGGCAGGTCTACCTCCTCTCCCTTACTCTCTTTCACTTTACTACGCTTTGTTTTTCCACCCTCTGAACCCTCGTGGTACAGGGTCGGTAAAAACGTCTCGGCCAAATCGACACTGGCCAGATTTAAACTGCTCTCGTTCTCAGCTGCCTTTCTCGACATGCTACGAGTAACCGCGCATGCGGGATAGATCTTGGACGCTAGGGGCGGGGCTGCAACGCTCACCGGCCGGCTCGTCAGCGTCATTGCTGACCAAACATTACCACCAGCTAAATCGTTACCCAGAAGGACGTCCGCGTCAGTTCTCGGGAATTCTGATCGCACCCCCATTTCAACTGGTCCAGAGACTAGCTCACAATTCATAATGACCCTATGCAAGGGCACCATTTCCGTCCCTTTGCCTATTCCTTTCACAGCTACCATTCCCGTCTTGTGACCAAAATCTAGTACCTTACTGCTGATCAATGATAGTTCAGCCCCCGTGTCTCTCCAGATCCGTACTGGAACTGGGGTGCCTCCCTCCCTCACGGACACGGTTCCATTTGACATACAAGTCTCATACCCTTCTCGTACTCTGTCTACCCGGGGCTCTCTTGTCGATTTACTGATTACTACGGCACATCCGATAGGGACTGCTGCTTTCCCTTTTCCTGTCTCTTTCTTCGGAGCAAAGCACCTAGATGCAATATGCTCCCCCTTTCCACAATTAAAACAGGTGAAGCCCGGAAGTCTCTGGCCGTCTTGCCTTTCCCCCTCAGTCTTACCACTAGCTCCCGGCGGGACCTCTGCCTCAGCCGGCGGGCTTTCTCGATCATTCCCACGGTCTCTCTGGGAAGTTTTATTCGAGGAAAAGTTTGTCTTGTGGGTTAGGGCATATTCATCTGCGAACCTAGCAAATTCTGAGATGGACTTATTCGGCTTCTCATTCAAATACATCCGGATATCCTCCGAAACACAACCTTTAAATTCCTCAATCAGAATTAACTCCCTGAGACGCCAATAATCCTCGTCCACTATTTCTGCGGTGCACCAATGGGCCAAGAGCACACCCTTCTCATAGGCAAACTCGGTATACGTCTGATTCCACCCTTTCTTTAAATTTCTGAACTTTTGTCTATACGCTTCAGGTACTAGCTCATAACTCCAGAGAATGGCCTTCCACCAGCTTTCGCTATTACGGGATCGCTAGCGTTTCTTCTGGTGCGTCTGAGGGGCTGTTCCCACAGACCCTCTTTTTATCCTGACTCACAGGGTCTCAAGCGTCAATCAGGTTGGGATGATGCAATCCCTCCACCAACCTCCTCCTTGGTTCATTGCCTGGGGCTTTGATTGCATCGTACAGGATGCAATACACAAGTCCGTCTCCAAGAGACAATAGTCGGTATCAATGGGTCCGCCTTTCGGAGGCCAGGACACAGTCCAACCCTTTTGTGGACTGTGCATGTCTTTCTCTCATTTCCTGTGTCCCCTGAACTGACTTAATAGTGATCTTGCGATTCTCACAAAGGAGGGGGCTACCCCGCACCCTTCGGCCCCTCAGAGCTGTGGCACATTCGTAACACACCTAATAGCAGTCACAGTTGAAAAAGTGTAATTGAGAATAGGATGGGTAGGGATTGGGGAATAACTGCTCTTGCTTCTGATGAATAACTTTTAAAAAATATATAAAACAAGGCATTTTTAACATTATCTGATGTATACAGATTCCACAATTGCTTGTTTTGGAAAAATACCTAAGCAAATAGTTTCATTAATATTTATACAATTTAAGTAGATTATCTCTTCTACAAATGCAAGCCTTAATTTATGTTCCTTCTTATTAATCCTTGCTGAAATATACATAATGCCTATTGTTTTTATTTGAGTTTACTTAAAGTACTGTTTCATAATTTTGTGCATGTTACAAATTAGCAAAATTATGGTATAAACAATGCAATTTTACTTTAAATGCCCAGTCAAGAGCTCGTTATCTGGATTTATAAAGCCATGTCAGACTTATTGGCTCTGCTGTTTCTGGATATCTGAAATCAGATTTTGTTTTGTAGGTAAACTGGGAAAAGCGTATTCTGAAAAGTTTAAACAGTATGTGCACAGAGATGAGCATCCCTCTAGCAAAAAAGGTACAGCACAACTTATTACTTTACCCTTTAAAATACATTTCTGTAATTATTTAGCCGCTGAAGCCTAAAGACTTAAGCAGACCTTTTTCTAAGCAGAGATCAGCCGATGAACAGGAAGAACTTCTGCACAAATGGAATGAGATGGGCACTGACGAGCCAGGTACGTACATAAGTTCATGTGATCAAACCTGATTGGGAACAAGGACATGTGAGAAATGTGCCTGTTCCTGCACTGTTCAAGGGTTAGTGAGACTGTCAATCCATGGATGTGTTCTGAGATTCAGCCTCAGCAATTGAGCAACCTTTCCGCTTCTTAAAGTTGATTATTTTGATGCAGTTGTGGGGACAGGAGATGGTGGGGAGGTAGGGGAATAAGTGAAGTGGCACTGCTTGGTATTTAGGTGGCAAAATGGAACTTTTTCCTCACTTACTGTATGTATTCAGATTCTGTACAATGTTCTGGCAGCCTGAAGTTCTGCCTAATATAGGAGCTGGTATAGCAAATAGATAGTTTCTTACCAGAACAGTTGTAAATATTCATCAGAGAATGTATCGAAGGTCCATCTACTATGGCAGAGTGAAGAAGTTTCCCTTAGCCCGTAACTTCAGCTTTCTTGCTTTGAGAGTCCTTGGTGCTGATACTATGTTCCCAGAATAAATGTTTACCTTTACTACTATTACTTTGCCCAGTAAACGTTGACACAAGAGCAAAATTAGTTTTTTTTGGAATAAATATCACTCAATAGTTGATATGAGTAATGCTTTTCTATGTTGTGTTATTACTAATACTATATAGTAAGCTTTAAATATTGTTGAACGTTTTTGTTAACTCCAGATGCAAAACATCCATCTTAATTTTGCAATATATTATTAATTTTGGCAAACATTACTCCTGTGTGGCATATTAGAGCTATATGTTAAGGGAAAAGGTTTTTTAAAAAATACTGCCAAACTAAAGTTCCCTTATTAAATCAGTTGACCAAACTCATCGCATTCCTAGTTCCCTAAAGTGCATACCTGTGATGCCATGCTAGATATAATCTCTTCTTAAGAGATGTGCAAACAGCAGTCAAAATTGCTTAGTCAAGGCCAGCGGTCCCCAAGCACCGGGCTGCAAAGCATATGCTGACTCATATTGCTTCATACCGCCAAATCATATCATTTCCTCATGGCGTGGTAGCACATGCTTTGCGGCTCGGTGGTTGGGGAACACTGGTCTAGGCCATCTTATTTTGCTTCTAAGTAATCAAATGCTGCTTTTTGGCAGAACCTTAGATATTATTTATTTTCCTTGAAGGATCATGCTGATATTTTTCTCACTTCTACTTTCATTTTTTGGAAGTAATATTATGAAGGCATTGATTTTATTTTTGATGTATTAAATTATATAAGCACTAGATTTTTGAACAGCTGATTTAATATATTTTACTAGATTTGAGCCGTTTCCGACCAGTTTACGCTCCTAAAGATTTTCTAGAGGTAAGATTTCCCACTTGATCTGACCATTATCCAAGAAAAATCAAGATGTGGTAGATTTATGTTGTTTCAAATGTGATCTCATTGGTTTCATTTTTTTAATTATCATTGATATAAATTTTAATGAGTCATTTAGGTATAAACATTAGGAATAGACAATTTTTTAGAATAAAAAAATTGCTTGAATTCTCTTATTTTCCTTTTGATATCTTTTAAACTTAGCCAACTGTGACAGTTAATAACTGAATAAGTCTTGTATGTAACACTGCATGGCTGAAAACATGTATCACATTTCATTCCATTCAGCAGAGGGAAAATGAAATTTTTCCAGCTCCCGATTGTCATTGCTTGTTGCAATGGTAGAGCAAAAGCTACAGAGGCAGAAGGTTTATTGGCTGCCTTGGAAGTGCAAATAGTTCTGTCATGGGAAAGTATCCATCTGTCAACAACCCTCAATCCTTTTTGTATCAATAAGATCCCCTTGTTTACTTCTATACTCCATTAAGCATATGCAAAATCCGCTCCAACTTACATCATATGTCATCCCTTTCATCCCGGAAATCAATCTGGTGAACTGATTCCTTACATATCCTTACTTAATAATGGAAAGCACAGTTGTACCTATTCGTCCAGGTGTGGTCTTGCTAGCACTTTGAAAAGGTTGCATTAAATGTGCCCAATCAAATCAAGAATATCATTGAAACATTCCTATGAACATAGTACAATATAGTATTTATCCTAGCAAATGTTCAAAGTACAGTAAATTTATTACAGAGGTACATATATGTCTTGGTAGAATCAGCAAAGTCAGTGATTCCTAAAAAAGAAAAAGCACAAAGAATAAATGGATGACGGATGGAATCAAAAATCTAATGGAAGAAAGGAGACAGAAGAAAGCAAATCCTATAGAATACAAATTCTTAGATAAAAATGTTAAAAGCTTATGTCAAAAAGCCAAAGAAGAATGGTTAAACCAGGAATGTGACCAACTAGAAAAAAATCCTATTACTGATCCAAAAAGGTTACATCTACAAATCAAGAATATCACTGGTAAAAAGCTCCTCTGTCCTTCAGGTGGATGTTTGAAAGCAAAGGATGCTACCATTATCATGGAAAAAGATGAGATTATGAACAGATGGACTGAGTATATTCAGGAATTGTTTGAAGACGATCGAGGCGAAAAACCAGAAATTAAGTAGAACATTGAAGGTCCGAAATCTGAAGTTCATAATGCAATAAATAAGATGAAGAAAGGAAAGGCAGCAGGTCCTGATGAATTAGTAATAGAACAAATTATCACCCTTGAAGATTATGGAATTGAAAAACTTACTGATTTAATCAATGACATTTATGAGACTGGAATAATACCAGAAGAGATGAAAAAATCAGTATTTATCACTCTTCCTAAGAAACCTGGAGCAATAGAATGTGAATTCAGATTCAGATTCAGTTTATTGTCATTTAAAAACCACAAATGCAATGCAGTTAAAAATGAGACAACGTTCCTCCAGAATGATATCACAAAAGCATATGACAAAATAGACTACACCAGAAAATCCACATAACGTTTGGCAATCCTCAATCCACAGTCCGGAGAGGCTGCTGCGTATTAATATCACGCTACCGTCTTAGCATGTTCCCCGGAAAGGAGCTCCAATTCCACCAGACAAACGACCAAAAACTAAAGCTACAAGACCTGCACAAAACCACATAGTTACAACAGTGCAAACAATACCATAATTTGATTAAAAAAAACAGACCATGGGCACGGTAAAATTAATCCAAAGATGTTAAAAGACTATAAGTTACATAGGACCATAAGTTTAATGAGTCATTTCACCAAGATACTTCTATGAATTTTGATGACAAGAGATAAAAGTAAGATACAAACTGAAATAGGTAAAGAACAAACATGACGAAATCTGCAGATGCTGGAAATTCAAACAATACACACAAAATGCTGGTGGAACACAGCAGGCCAGGCAGCATCTGTAGGGAGAAGCACTGTCGACGTTTTGGGCCGAGACCCTTCGTCAGGACTAACTGAAAGGAAAGATAGTAAGAGATTTGAAAGTAGTGGGGGGAGGGGGAAATGCGAAATGATAGGAGAAGACCGGAGGGGGTGGGATGAAGCTAAGAGCTGGAAAGGTGATTGGCGAAAGTGATACAGAGCTGGAGAAGGGAAAGGATCATGGGACGGGAGGCCTCAGGAGAAAGAAAGGGGGAGGGGGGGAAGCACCAGAGGGAGATGGAGAACGGGCAAACAACTAAATATGTCAGGGATGGGGTAAGAAGGGAAGGAGGGGCATTAACGGAAGTTAGAGGTCAATGTTCATGCTATCAGGTTGGAGACTACCCAGCCGGTATATAAGGTGTTGTTCCTCCAACCTGAGTTTGGATTCATTTTGACAGTAGAGGAGGCCATGAATGGACGTATCAGAATGGGAATGGGATGTGGAATTAAAATGTGTGGCCACTGGGAGATCCTGCTTTCTCTGGCGGACCGAGCGTAGGTGTTCAGCGAAACGGTCTCCCAGTCTGCGTCGGGTCTCATCAATATATTAAAGGCCACACTGGGAGCACCGGACGCAGTATACCACACCAGCCGACTCACAGGTGAAGTGTCGCCTCTCCTGGAAGGACTGTCTGGGGCCCTGAATGGTGGTGAGGGAGGAAGTGTAAGGGCAGGTGTAGCACTTGTTCCGCTTACAAGGATAAGTGCCAGGAGGGAGATCGGTGGGAAGGGATGGGGGGGACGAGTGGACAAGAGAGTCGCGTAGGGAGTGATCCCTGTGGAAAGCAGAAAGGTGGGGAGGGAAAGATGTGCTTGGTAGTGGGATCCCGTTGGAGGTGACCCCACTAAGGAGCACCAGGCCATTGTCTCCTATACCATCACCAACCATATCAACTCTGGAGATCTCCCATCCACTGCCACCAACCTCATAGTTCCCACACCTCGCACTTCCCGTTTCTACCTCCTATCCAAGATCCACAAACCTGCCTGTCCAGGTAGACCTATTGTCTCAGCTTGCTCCTGCCCCACTGAACTCATTTCTGCATACCTTGACGCTGTCTTATCTCCCCTTGTTCAATCTCTTCCCACCTATGTTCGTGACACTTCTCACGCTTTGAATTTTTTCAATGATTTTAAGCTCTCTAGCCCCTGCCGCCTTATTTTCACCATGGACGTCCAGTCCCTGTATACCTCCATCCCCCACCCGGATGGTCTCAAAGCTCTCCGCTTCTTTTTGGATTCCAGACCTAACCAATTCCCCTCTACCACCACTCTCCTCCGTCTAGCGGAATTAGTTCTTACTCTCAATAATTTCTCCTTTGGCTCCTCCCACTTCCTCCAAACCAAGGGTGTAGCCATGGGCACTGGTATGGGTCCCAGTTATGCCTGCCTTTTTGTTGGCTTTGTGGAACAGTCCATGTTCCAAGTCTATACCGGTATCCGTCCCCCTCTTTTCCTTCGCTACATCGACGACTGCATTGGCGCTGCCTCCTGCACGCATGCTGAGCTCGTTGACTTCATTAACTTTGCCTCCAACTTTCACCCTGCCCTCAAATTTACTGGTCCATTTCCGACACCTCCCTCCCCTTTCTCGATCTTTCTGTCTCCATCTCTGGAGACGGCTTATCTACTGATATCTACTATAAGCCTACAGACTCTTACAGCTACCTGGACTATTCCTCTTCCCACCCTGTCTCTTGCAAAAATGCTATCCCCTTCTCACAATTCCTCCGTCTCCACTGCATTTGCTCTCAGGATGAGGCTTTTCATTCCAGGATGAAGGAGATGTCTTCCTTTTTTAAACAAAGGGGCTTCCCTTCTTCAACCATCAACTCTGCTCTCAAACTCATTTCTCCCATTTCCCGCACATCTGCCCGCACCCCATCCACCTGCCACCCCACTCGGGATAGGGTTCCCCTTGTCCTCACCTACCACCCCACCAGCCTCCAGGTCCAATGTATAATTCTCCGTAACTTCCGCCACCTCCAACGGGATCCCACTACCAAGCACATCTTTCTATCCATGGCCTCCTCTACCGTCAAAATGAATCCAAAATCAGGTTGGAGGAACAACACCTTATATACTGGCTGGGTAGCCTCCAACCTGATGGCATGAACATTGACTTCTCTAACTTCCGTTAATGCCCCTCCTCCCCTTCTTACCCCATCCCTGACATATTTAGTTGTTTGTTTTTTTTTCTCTCTCTGCCCATCACTCTGCCTGTTCTCCATCTCCCTCTGGTGCTTCCCCCCCCCTTTCTTTCTCCCGAGGCCTCCCGTTCCATGATCCTTTCCCTTCTCCAGCTCTGTATCACTTTCGCCAATCACCTTTCCAGCTCTTAGCTTCATCCCATCCCCTCCGGTCTTCTCCTATCATTTCGCATTTCCCTTTCCCCCCGCTAATTTCAAATCTCTTACTATATTTCCTTTCAGTTAGTCCTGACGAAGGGTCTCGGCCCGAAACGTCGACAGTGCTTCTCCTTATAGATGCTGCCTGGCCTGCTGTGTTCCACCAGCATTTTGTGTGTGTTGTTAGGTAAAGAACAATGTAGTTTTGTGAAAGACAAAGGTACAAGAAACGCAATGTTGATGTTAAGGATACTATCAGAACGAGCTATTCAAGTGCAAAAAGATTTGTTTGTTTTATTGGCTACACAAAAGCATTTGATAAAGTGAAGCACAATAAGTTATTTGAAATATTACAGGAAACTCTAGATCTAGATTCAAAAGACCTCTGCCTAATCAGAAATCTGTACTGGGAACAAACCGCCGCTGTAAGAATAGATGAAGAAGTGAGTCAGTTTATGAAAATCAAGAGAGGCTTAGACAAGGGTGTGTTTTCTCCCCTGATTTGTTTAATGTGTACAGTGAAACAATATTATAAAAAAAGAGACATTTTTGGAATCAAAGTTGGCAGTGAAAACATCAATAATTTCAGATATGTGGATGACACTGTGTTAATTGCAAGTACGGAGGAAGAACTACAAAACTTAATTGATATAGTTGTTGAAGAAAGTGCAAGAATGGGTCTATCCATCAATTGTAAAAAGACAGAATGTATGGTGATATCCAAAAAGAAGGAGAATCCTATCTGCAGGCTGAGAATAAACGGGGAAGACAGAAAACAAGTACAGAACTTTTGCTACTTAGGAAGCTGGGTGACATCAGATGGCAGGTGCGATATGGACATCAAAAGAAGAATAGAGATGGCAAAAGACACCTTTATGAGAATGAAGTGTATACTGACCAACACTAACCTAGGCATGACAACCCGCCTCAGAGTACTGAAATGTTACGTTTATCCAGTTATGTTATATGGCTCAGAATGTTGGACAATATCTAGTACCATGAGGAAACGAATTGAAGCAGCAGAGATGTGGTTTTTGAGGAGGATGGAAGGAATATCATGGACAAAACAAATATCTAATGAGGATGTCATGAACCGAGCAAGCACAAAAAGAGAAATAATGTATGAGATCATGAAAAGGCAATGTTACTTCATTGGACATGTGATTAGGAAAGAGGAGTTAGAATGCACAGTAATTATGGGAAAGATTGAAGGGAAGAAAGCAAGAGGAAGGCAAAGACAAATGATGATGGAGACAGCAGCCAGAGAACTGGAAATGAATACCAATGAATTGATCCACTTGACCCGAAACAGGAGTGTGTGGGCCATGGCATTCAAAGCTCAAACTGGGCATGGCACCTGATGATGATGATGATGATGATGATGACATATATATCATCATATACTACCATGAGATACATTTTCTTATGGGCATTCACAGTAAATACTAAGAAATGCAATAGAAACAATGGAAAACTGCACATAGCAAAGACAGACAAAAAGCAAATTTATTTGTTTATATATTATTATTCAGAACATGAGTTGTAGGGTCCTTAAAAGTGAGCAAATAGATTGTGGAATCAGTTCTGTGTTGGGATGAGTGAAGTTATCCCCTCTTGAGGGTTGAGGGGTAATTACTGTTCCTAAACATGGTGAGGTAGAAATTGAGACTTCTGTACCTCCTTCCTGATGGCAGCAGTGTGAAAAGTTCATGTTCTGGATGGTGGGGGTTCTTGATGATGGATGCTGCCTTCCTGTGACAGTGTTCCTTGTAAATGTGCTCAGTGATGGTGAGGGCTTTACCTGTGATGCACTGACCTGTATTTACTACTCTTTTATTTAGGCTTTTCCATTCAATGCCACTGGTGTTCCCATACCAGGCCATGATGCAACTAGTCAGTGTAATCTTCACTACGCATCTGCAGAAGTTTGTCAAAGTTTTAGATGGCATGCTGAATCTGTGCAAACTTCTAAGAAAGTAGAAGCACTGCTGTGCCTTGTTATTAATGACAGTTATGTGCTGGACCCAAGACAGATCCTCTGAAATCTCCCTCCTATATGCCGATTTGTCTCCATCTTTGATTTGGCCAACAACAGTGGTGTCATCATCAATATGGCATTGGAGCTGTACTTAACTTCACAGTCATAAGTGTAAAACGAATAGAGCAGGGGCTATGCACGCAGCCTTGTGGTGCACCTGAGCTAATGATGATTATGGAGGAGATGTAGTTGCCAATCCAAACTGACTGGCATCTACAAGTGAGGAAATGTTTATCTACCCTCTTGTCAGTTGGCAAAACAAAATGAGTTCAGAGATTATTCATAGTTTCTCTATGTGTCTCTCTCTAAACACATACAGTAAAGAAGCTTTTATTTCTCTTTTTCATTTTTGGGTTTTTAGGTTCTAATTAATCTTCGCAATCCAAATTATGACAATGGTGATCCAACTGGTGTGCACAGTAGTTGGGGTTTAATCAACATTCCTTTACCAGTAAAAGACCTTCCAGAGCTGGTAAGCAGAATTCTACTTATAAAGTAGGCACTTTTGGTGGATTAGTTAGCAATCAGCTTACGAGCAATATGTGAGTCAATTAACTTTGAATAAAATATAAGTTAAAGGATTATGGAGCAAAAATAATTTGTACATTTATACTTAAGTTGAAGCTTGAAAATAATTGTGTATTTAGAGGTCACTGTTACCACTATTGCCTTTGAATAATTCAATGTTTGATCAGCTACAAGGGCATTCAGGGTAGTTGAGATGTAAGCTTGTTTTTGTATATTTAATGAAATTGAATTGCAGTTGGTTGTGGGGATATGGTATTACAATGGGGAGGAAAAGACTGGTATCTGGTGGAGAGTCTTAAAATCCACTTTAAAATGCTGAGGATTGAATTTCCATTGGTTTCAACTAATATGAAGGGAAAACAGGTGGAATTGTAAAAAAAAAATGAAAAGGTTCAGGTAATTTAAAAAAAACACCAACTATTTTAGTTGTTAGAACTCAGAAAATACTGGAAATACTTAGCAGGTCAGGAAACATTTGTGTAGAACAGAGCTTCCCAAACTTCTATGTGCCCTGGACCAGTACCATCAACCAAGGAATCTGTGAACCCCTAACTGGGAGCCTCTGATGTAGAGAGAAAGAGAATTACTCTATCAGGTCAATGACCTTTATTGGAGGGCATTCTTCTGAAACTTTAACCTTACTTCTCCCACCACAGATCCTACCTGTTGCTCTGAATATTTCCAGCATTTTTTGCTCTAGTTCTGATTTCCTGTATTTGTAATACTGTGGCAACTGGTGTCTCATTTCAGTTTGACTTGATTCTAATTGTCCCATATGTTTTTAAAGCATTTTCAAGCTAGTGTTAAGAATAATAAAATATTTTGTGGTATTCATTAATAATTAGGTAAAGTATATAGTATTCTATTTGTTTAATTTTGGATAGTGTTATGGTGATTATTGAATGAAATGGAAGAACTATAGCAAGTATGTATTCAGTGACATGATGTGGGTAGTTGCAGAAAATGGATGTTTCTGACTTGTGGAGGAATTGGTTCACAGATGCCCCCATGAATGTAGCCCTCATATAATCTGGAGATTGCTTGTGTTTTCCTTTTGGATGATATTTAGTAATAAAACAGGTGTTAATATGCAGATGTGGGGAGTAGGAGCAACATAGTATACACAACACCTGACATCTACTGTAATTAGCATCTGTGAAGAGTTAATGGCTTCTTTGTCAGAATAAACAAATGTTTTTATTTGGCTTGCTGTCCATCTGAATTCTTCAGTGTCATTCAGTGCTTAATAAGTGTTTGATAAGTTGTATTAGATGAGGTCTATTAAAACAGAATGAAAATACCATTGAAAGAACTATTGGTTCTTCATGGTTAGTTTTCATTAAGCTCATTGGTAATTACCATTTTTCTGTTGGTGAAATCAAAATCTTGGTCATTGAATTTCTTTATAAAGTATTCGTTTGTTTAAATTTAGAGACATTTTAATCTGCTGTATCTCGTAAATATCCTTTCTAGTAGCCTAACAGGGGAGTAGCCTATTGACCTATTCCGCAGACTCTATCTGTATTAATCTTAAATTGACTCTAAATGCAAAATCAATCTCAGCAACATTATTTTGTTCCTAGACCAGTTTGGCATGAACTCATTTGCACTTGGATTGTCTTCTAGCATATGTAAACACATTGGTTTGTGGTTTAGGAAGTTCTGGAATAAGACCATGTTCTGACCCTCAGTGATGCAATATTTTGGAGCTCAAACTAATTGTGGTGCTTTAAATATGTTAGATAATGCTCTTGATGTTGTAAAATTGTTTAATAGAACAATGCATTGTAAACATATACAAACATAAGTTTTTTACTTTTCTTAATTCTTGCAAGAGGGAATTGTATCCGGAACTAGGGTTGAATTATGAACAACTTGGTATTGATGATTCAATGCAGATCTCTCCTGGTGAGTATTCGTAATTATTAAATACTTTTAGAGTTTTAACTGATTACTAATTTTTGAGGCACTTTTATTAGAATGACTAACAGGACAGCAAAGTGATACAGCTGACGGGTACTGCTCCCCCAAAGCTTCAGTGACTTGGGTTCAATTATGACCTCTGGCAATGTCTGTCTGTCTATTTTGGTCTTCCTCCAGGTGCTTTTGGTTTCATCCCATGTCCTAAAATGTCCTTGTTAGCTAATCAGCTAAATTACTCCTCATGTAGATGAATGTGTTGTTGTTGATGGGTGTGGGTGGGAGATAACAGGTTACAGGGAAATAATAAAGGAATGAGATTGCACAGAGAATCAGCATTGCTCTGAACCAAGTGGCCTCCTTCTATGTCATAAGGAGATATATGAGAAACAAATAAGTCAAATCACGTATCTAAATTATTGCCCTCTGCTACTGTTGTCTATGTCCGTACTTTTGCAATAAACGTTCTCATTAAAGTTATTGAGCAGTTTTATTTGCATATTAATGCTTGTGCAATCCATGGATGAAATGACATTTAATAAAATGCCGTTCTGTAGCTCCTACGTTTAGTACCATTGCATAAAGAGCAAGCTAAATTTTAAATGGTGTAAAATGTTATCATATCTGTTACGTTATCACAGTAGTTATAGTATCCTAGCAGTTTCCTAGTTCGCCTGCAGTGTAAAGTCTTATTAGTGTTTATAGGATCAGTACTCGCCGCTGTTGATCTATCAGGCAAAATTCCATCCTTTTTATTATATACTTTGTCAGATCAAATGTCACAAAATTCTGGTGTTTCAGATTATGTAGTAATATTTCTTTTTCTTCAAAGAGATCCCCTGTTTGCTTTTGACTGTCGGAATTGTTTCATGTAATATTTGTTTCCATATTTAGGTTAAACATGACTGAGCCTAACACGGATTTCAAAATGTGTCCTTCATTTCAAGTATGAAAAGCTGTTTTCTTTCTTGCAGCTGCTATGGTTTCAAAAATCAAAGGAGCTAGATAAATGATAAATATGTTTATTAAAAAAAGGTAAAGGCAATTCTGGGGTGTCCAGTTTAAGAAAATGATATGTCACTGTGTGCAAACATATTGATTCAGTGAAGTAAGGCTGGGCATTGAAAACTCTAGTTATTAACAAAATGCAGGGTCACTTCTTTTAGAGAACAGGTGTTACTAATGCAGACCAATACACCTAAAGTTAGCACTGGTAGAGTAGAGAGGGGCACTGGGAGAGATTTATCTATGTAGTCACACTTTGGAGCATAATATACTTTATAAAAGAAGCCCATGTGTTCATGGGGAGAACGTACAAACTTCTTACAGACAATGGCAGAATTGAACCTAGGTCGCTGGCGCTCTAATAGTGTTTAGCTAACCACTATGTTACCATATCATCCATATAATCTTGAATGTTTTCCCTCAATACAGAAAACATCTGTGGGTCCAAATTTTTAAAAAATCTCAGGATAACTCCTAGTGTATAAATATTTGCTAAATGGATAGTTGATGTTATGGAAGATGTGAATGACTGGTTTTCTAACTAATACCCTTCTGTCATTGAAAATCCTCTTACAGAAGCTTTTGAAACTGAGTACATACTGCTAGGACAGAAAGGTAAGAACCAGTTAGAAACTATATGGAGACAAGCATTTGTCAAAATAAGGTATTGATTTGCAAATTGTTTATATAAAAGGAGTTTAAGATGTGCAAGCATCTGTAAAGAATTAACTTAGAAACATAGAAAACCTACAGCACAATACAGGCCCTTTGGCCTACAAAGCTGTGCCGAACATGTCCTTACCTTAGAAATTACCTAGGGTTACCCATAGCCCTCTATATTTCTGAGCTCCATGTACCTGCCCAGGAGTCTCTTAAAAGACCCTATCATATCCGCCTCCACCACCGTCGCTGGCAGCCCATTATACGCACTCTCCACTCAACTCAACAACTTAACCCTGACATCTCCTCTGTACCTACTTCCAAGCACCTTAAAACTGTGCCCTCTCGTGCTAGCCATTTCAGCCCTGGGAAAAAGCCTCTGACTATTCACATGATCAATGCCGCTCATCATCTTATACACCTCTATCAGGTCACCTCTTATCCTCCGTCGCTCCAAGGAAAAAGGCCATGTTCACTCAACCTATTCTCCTAAGGCATGCTCCCCAATCCAGGCAACATTCTTGTAAATCTCCTCTGCACCCTTTCTATGGTTTCCATCAATAAGCTCCAAGACTTAGGCCATGATACCTCCTTGTACACCTGGATCCTTGATTTCCACATTTGCAGTCCCCAGTCTGTTTGGAAAGGCAACATCTGCTCCATAATCATCATCTACACAGGTGAACCACAAGGCTGTGTGCTTTCCCCTTGCTCTATATTACTATATGACTTTGAGGCTAAGTACAGCTCCAATGCCCTATGTAAGTTTGCTGACGACACCACTGTTGATGGCTGAATCAAATGTGATGACAAATCAGCATATAGGAGGGAGATTCAAAAATCTGGTTGAACAACCTCTCACTCAACGTCAAAAAAAGCAAGGATCAGATTATTGACTACAGAAGGTGTAAACCTGCGGTCCATGAGCCAGTTGTCATTGGAGGATCAGAGGTGGAGAGGGTCAGTAACTTTGAATTCTGTGGCGTCATAATTTCAGAGGATCTGTCCTGGGATCAGCATGTGACTGCCATTACAAAGAAGGCATGGCAGTGCCTCTACTTTCTTAGGTGTAACTTTGACAAACTTCTATAGGTGCTCAGTGGAGAGTATCCTGGTTGGTTGCATCATGGCTGGTATTGAAACACCAATGCCCAAGAATGGAAAAGCCTACAAAATGTAGTGGATGCAGCCCCACATCCATTACAGGAAGAAGCCTCTCCATCATTGAGCACATCTACAAGGAGCACTGCTACAAGGTACCAGCATCCATGATAAAGGACCCACAGCATGCAGGCTATGCTCTCTTCTTACTAATGTCATTGGAAAGGAGGTACAGTAGCCTTGGGTCCCACACTACCAGGTTCAGGAACAGTTGTTACCCTTCAAACATCAGGCTCCCAGACTATTGTGGATAACTTCATTCTCCTCAATGTTGAACTGATCATTGAACGCAACCTTTGAACTCACTTTACAACGCCACCACTCTCATTCTCGGTATTATTTATTTACTTTTTTAATTATTATTATTATTATTATACTTGCAGTTTGTCTTTTGCACGTTGATCATCAATCTTTTGTGCAAAGTTTTTCATTGATGTTATTGTATTTTTTGTCTTGCTGTGAATGCCTACAAGAAAATATATTTCATAGTAGTATATAATGACTTGTATGTGCTTTGATAATAAATTTACTTTGAACTTTGAAATAAAGGATCGTTATCCTTGTGTTCACTCCAGAAATTGTATTCTCTAATTTCACTCATTTTTTTTCGTTTCCAAAGTTTGCAAAAAGTGTTTTTGAGTACAGTGGATTCCAGTTAAATGGGATGCATCAGTATTCGGATACAATATGGCCTTTTAAGAGCCTCTTAGATGGGTACATGGAGCTTAGAAAAATAGAGGGTATGCGCTAGGGAAATTCTAGGCAGTTTCTAGAGTAGGTTACATGGTCGGCACAATATTGTGGGCTGAGGGGCTGTAACGTGCTATAATTTCTGTGTTCTATGTTCTATCAGGACCAGTACATTAGAACACTACCATTACTACTATGGTACTATAAAATGATGTATTTGTTCCTAATAGTTATCGAAGGTGGAATTCATCCAGTTCTTTTAACTGATTATAAAAGAACAAAATTAGCACAGACACTTAATGCAGATTATGTTCTGACTTCATACAATGCTTTTTATGATTGCATCTCTAAATCCTCATTTTCATTGTAATATTAAAGAGAATTGTTGATACCTTCAAATCCTTTGTAGTTCCTAACTTGTTGAGAGCAGTAAAATAATTTCATTTTCACTCCTGGCTGTTTCAGGCATCGCCAAGCCTGAATGCTTGAAACTATGCGAGCAAAACAGTTGTTAATTGTCTTACCGCTTATTTCTTACCAACTATTAATGACAAAACTCGTTGCTTTTTGAACACAAACACACTCAGCTGACCTATTTAAAAACTGATGTAAGCAAGGTGTATTGTCTAACAGCCACACATGTGCATGAGACTAACACTAGTTTGAATCTGTTTGGCACCAGGCTCCTGTCCCAATTTATCAGCATACTGTCCCAAATAAACGAGGAGAGTCCTGGCTATTTTCTCGATTAGTTTTTGTTCTTAAGAGTTGTCCCAAATGAAGCAAAGCGGCTGTCCCAATTAAATGATGGCCCAAATAATTGGAATTCATTGTACTGCCTCTGGAGGCTCTTAATAATCACTCAACCAATTTTGAATTAAATCAGGGACATTGAAGAGTTCATTTGCCTGTGGGAACGATACAGACATGCATGTTGAAACATTGCTGCTATTTACCTAAGCCTCCACACTGTATATATACAACAATTATATTGGTGAATTTTATGAAGCACCTGCTCTTTTATGGTTCCCTTTTCTTGCACTCTGTTCCCAAATGTATTAAGAGGCATAAACTAACTTTTCAGAAAAGGGGTAATACACATGAAACAGCTGATGTGTATAACATTTTAATGATGGTGGGAGAATGGAAGCTGTTTGAAGCATATATGTTCACAACCAACCTTGTTCTCGTTTCCTTTAAAAGGAATTCTGCCCATTTTCGATGCATAATGTTGTTTCAAAATATTGAAGAATCGGGTAAATTTATCAGTAATTTTTTTTTTGTCTTTAGTTTTATCTGAGCAGGACAGTGCTGCAGCTCAGCAGTACGTTAGACAGGGATGTCCGACAGCATTGCGTGCAGACATGTGGGCACTCATTCTGAATGTAAACAATCAGCTAGAGGTAATAGTCCTTAATTTTGTGTACTTTTGTGAATTGTGTTAAAATAGTTGCTAATTTGCACTGATAAATGAGTATCATTCAGTATGAACAGATGAATGACAAACTTGTTTTTAGCATTAGTTTGGTATTTCCATGGCATTGCTAGATGGGTGTTCATTTTATAACATTTTAAGGTTTATCTCATATAGGAATGTGCTTCGAACAGCTCTGTGGACATTGAGTAAAATTGGAGTTTATTTTTTTACAGCACAGAGATTGGCATCATTCCATCAGAGCTGCACAGCTGCTCGTTGCCATGTGGACAACTTATTTTAACTGTAATCCTTCTTCCTGAAATCTTTTAATGTTCACTTGTTGTCAAATAACAATGCACAAAACTGCATCAACAGTAGTTTGTGGCTAAAATTTGTTATTCTAATTCTTTAATTCTATTCTACTTTCTAATTAGAAAGTTTTTGGCTGGTTCAGGTTGCTGAATTGCGGTTGTCTTAAACAGATTATAAAAGGAAAATTTTGATCTGAATGTACTCTGTAGAACATAAGTGTGTGAGTAGATCTCAAATTAAAAGCACATTGACAGAACTTGCCTGATGATGTAAGTTAATAGTTAATCAGCTGTTGGTATTTGTCTGATAAAAGAAGTTAATATGAGAAGAAAGAAGAGCCATCACTTCTGGCTGAAGATTTGCAAATAAACTTCTGCAGAATGCACTGAGGTCATGAGTAGAGTAGTTAAATGGGAATAAGTTGAGAATTCGGTCAGGGGAAATTCAGTGCAGAGAGCGATGGGCAATGAAGTACTGTCAGTTTGCTCTGATCTTGTAGAGTAAATTTGAGGGTGTAATTATTTTTAAAATGTTCCCTATTTCTGTTCTTACAGATTTAGTCTGTTTAATTAAAATATAAATAATTTAAAATATTGTATAAATAAATTAGACTGAGTTACAGTAAAAAAGATCCTGTATCCAGAAAGCAGGAGAGGGAGACTGGCAAGAGTGAGATTGTCCTGTAAATTAGATGTTATCTTCCTGAAACTGGGGTCATGTTCACTGTTTGGGAATATGGGACACTGCATGAGACCTAAGGGAGTAGGGAATATTTGGCAATCCAGTCCAGTGGTCTGTCACACTTCTGGAGAGAAGCAGGATTAGAATGTGCTACTCTACTCAATGGCCTACAGAATAAGATGCGACCAAACAGACTAAAAGTCAAAATTTGATTTTTGAAGCTGAATCTGGCAAACCAGTTGTAATGTACTTGCTCTCTGTGAGAATACTGACAGGATTTCACTATGAAGAAAAGAATGCTCACTACAGCACCTAAAAACATGAGGCAGTCCACACATGAGGGAAGAGGAGGGGAAAGGTAATGTGGAAATTGTGGGAGTCCATAATTCAGGAGTGCAGTTCTCTGTAAATTGTTTCAGATATCCCATTTAATGTGAGGGCAACTTGGTGTCAGTATCCAAGATAATGCAATTTTGGAGAGAGGTAGAGGATCCAATAATGTTAGGTGGGTGGTGGGGCTGAAGGGAAGTGGTGGAGTGTTGCAGTGGCTTGTGGGAAAAGTAGAAACATAGAAAACCTACAGCACAATACAGGCCCTTCGGCCCACAATGCTGTGCCAAACATGTACGTACTTTAGAAATTACCTAGGGTTACCCATAGCCCTCTATTTTTCTAAGCTGCACGTACCTATCCAGGGGTCTCTTAAAAGACCTATCTTATCTGCCTCCACCACTGTTGCCGGCAGCCCATTCCACGTACTCACCGCTGTCTGTGGAAAAGAAACTTACCCCTGACATCTCCTTTGAGCCCTGGGTAAAAGACTCTGACTATCCACATGCTCAATGCCGCTCATCATCGTATACACCTCTGTCAGGTCACCTCTCCTCCTCCGATGCTCCAAGGAGAAAAGGCCAAGTTCACTCAACCTATTCTCATAAGGCATGCTCCCCAATCCAGGCAACATCCTTGTAAATCTCCTCTGCACCCTTTCTATAGTTTGCACATCCTTCCTGTAGTGAGGTGACCAGAACTGAACACAGTACACCAAGTGGAGTCTGACCAGGGTCCTGTAGAGCTGTAATGTTACCTCTTGGCTCTTGAACACAATCCTATGGTTGATGAAGGTCAATGCACCATATGCCACCTTAACCACAGAGTCAATCTGCGCAACAGCTTTGAGTGTCCTATAGACTCAGACCCCGAGATACCTCTGATCGTCCACACTGCCAAGAGTCTTACCATAATACTATATTCTGCCAACATATTTATCCTTCCAAAATGAACCACCTCACACTTATCTGGTTTGAACTCCATCTGCCACTTCTCAGCCCAGTTTTGTATCCTATCGTTCCACTGTAACCTCTGATAGTCCTCCACACTGTCCACAACACCCCCCAACCTTTGTGTCATCAACAAATTTACTAACCCATCCTTCCACTTCCTCATCCAAGTCATTTATATTAATCACAAAGAGAAGGGGTCCCAGAACAGATCCCTAAGGCACACCACTGGTCATTGACCTCCATGCAGAATATGACCTGTCTACAACCACTCTTTGCCTTCTGTGAGTAAGCCAATTCTGGATCCACAAAGCAAGGTCCCCTTGGGTCCCATGCCTCTTTACTTTCTCGATAAGCCTTGTTGAAATCCATATACATTACATCTACTGCTCTACCTTCATCAATGTGTTTAGTCACATCCTCAAAAAATTAAATCAGGCTTGTCAGGCATGACCTGCCTTTCACAAAGCCATGCTGACTATTCCTAATCATATTACGCCTCTCCAACTGTTCATAGATCCTGCCTCTCAGGATCTTCTCCATCAACTTACCAACTGCTGAAGTAAGACTCACTGGTCTATATTTCCCTGGGCTATCTCTACTTCTTTTCTTGAATAAGGGAACAACATCTGCAACCCTCCAATCCTCCGGAACCTCTCCTGCCCCTGTCGATGATGCAAAGATCATTGCCAGAGGCTCAGCAATCTCCTACCTCGCCTCCCATAGTAACCTGGGGTATATCTCATCCGGTCCTGGTGACTTATCCAACTTTATGCTTTCCAAAAGCTCCAGCACATCTTCTTTCTTAATGTCTATATGCTCAAGCTTTTCAGTCTGCTGTAAGTCATCCGGACAATCGCCAAGGTCCTTCTCCGTAGTGAATACTGAAGCAAAGCATTCATTAAGTGCCTCTGCTATCCCCTCTGGTTCCATACACACTTTCCAGTTTCATACTTGACTGGTCCTTTTCTCACATGGCTCATCCTCTTGCTCTTCACATACTTGTAGAATGCCTTGGGGTTTTCCTTAGCCCTGCTCACTAAGGCCTTCTCATGGCCCCTTCTGGCTCTCCTAATTTCATTCTTAAGCTACTTCCTGCTAGCCTTATAATTTTCTAGACTCTATCATTACCTAGTTTTTTTGAACCTTGTGTAAGCTTTTGTTTTCTTCTTGACTAGAATTTCAACAGCCTTTTTACACCACGGTTCCTGTACCCTACCATCCTTTCCCTGTCTCATTGGAACATACCTATGCAGAACGCCACACAAATGTCCCCTGAACATTTGCCACATTTCTGCCGTACATTTCCCTGAGAACATCTGTTCCCAATTTATGTTTCCAAGCTCCTGCTTGATTGCTTCATATTTCCTTCCCCTTACTCCAATTAAACACTTTGCTAACTTGTCTGTTCATATTCTTCTCCTATGCTATGGTAAAGAAGATAGAATTGTGATCACTCTCACCAAAATGCTCTCTCACTGAGAGACCTGACACCTGACCAGGTTCATTTCTCAATACCAGATCAAGTACAACTTCTCCTCTTGTAGGTTTATCTACATATTGTGTCAGGAAACCTTCCTGAACACACCTAACAAACTCCACCCCATCCAAACCCCTTGCTGTAGGGAGATGCCAGTCAGTATTGGGGAAATTAAAATCTCCCATCACGACAACCCTATTATTATTGCACCATACCAGAATCTGTCTCCCTATCTGCTCTTCGATGTCCCTGTTACTATTGGGTGGTCTATAAAAAAGACACCTAGTAGAGTTATGAACCCCTTCCTGTTTCTAACCTCTACCCACAGATAATCAGTAGACAATACCTCCATGATTTTTTCCTTTTCTGCAGCTGTGACACTATCTCTGATCAGCAGTGCCATGTTCCACCCCTTTTGCCTCCCTCCCTGTCCTTTCTGAAACATCTAAAGCTTGGCATTCTTAAGTAGCCATTCCTGCTCCGGAGCCATTCCAGTCTCTGTAATGGCCACAACTTTATAGCTCCAAGTACTGATCCATGCTCTAAGCTCATCCACTTTGTTCATGATACTCCTTGCATTAAAATAGACACATCTCAACTATCACCTGCCTATCCTCCGTCTCACCCTGCCTTCAAGCTTTCTCGCTTTGTGAGTCAACTGCTCTTTCCTGTCTCTTCAGTTCGGTTGCCACCTACAGCAATTCCAGTTTAAACTCTCCCCAACAGACTTAGCAAATCTCCCTGCCAGGATATTGGTCTCCCTTGGATTCAAGTGCAACCCGTCTTTTTTGTACAGGTCATGCCTACCCCAAGAGAGGTCCCAATGATCCAGAAATCTGAATCCCTGCCCCCTGCTCTAATCCCTCAGCCACGAATTCATTCTCCACCTCACTCTATTCCTATAGTGTACTCTCTGTCAAGTGGCATAGGCAATATTCCTGCAATTACTACCTTTGAGGTCCTGCTTCTCAGCTGCCTTCCTAACTCCCTGTAGTCTGTTTTCAGGACCTCCACCCTTTTCTTACCTATGTCGTTGATATCTTGGACACGATGTAAAACATCCTGGACCCTGGTACCTGGGAGGTAAGCTACCATCCGCGTTTCTTTCTTGCGTCCACAGAATTGCTGCCATCCTCTTGCTTTCCCTACCCTTCTGAGCCACAGGGCCAGACCCTGTGCCAGAGACGTGGCCACTGTTGCTTCCCCCAGGTAGGTCGTTCCCCCCCCCCCCCCCCCCCACATAGTGCTTAAACAGGAGTACTTATTGTTAAGGGAGACAGCCACAAGGGTACTCTGTAGTATCTGACTCTTGCCCTTTCCTCTCCTGACTGTTACCCACTTATCTGTCTCCCGAGGCCCCGGTGTGATTACTTGCCTATAACTCCTCTCTATCACCTCCTCACTTTCCCTGACCAGATGAAGGTCATTGAGCTGCATCTCCACTTCCCTAACGCAGTCCCTAAACAGCTGCAGCTCAACGCACCCGATGCAGATGTGGCCGTCCAGGAGGCTGGGAGTCTCCCAGACATCCCACATCCGACATCCAGTACAGAACACCAGGCTCGGAGACATACTTCCTATTCCTATTCTTCATAAGCAACTTGCCTCGCCTCAACCTGTTATTCAAAGACATAGATTTGCTCATTTTTAACCTTTCAAATGTCTCTTTACTCAATTTGGCAACCATTCATTTAGATTATTACACTGCAATTGTTACACTAATGTTTATGAAAAGTAAAAGAAGGAAAAAAACTAGGCAATCAACCATACAACATAGAAGCAGATGCTTCTGCCCATGAAGGGCAATCAAATTCCTCTTTATGCTGATCCCATGTTACCATTGCTAGACACTACCATTCACCATTACAAATTACGTTGGAAAATTACATTGGAAAATTAACCCACTAAGTTGACAAATATTTGGGCTTTATGAGGAAACACACACAACTACAGAGAGAACTCTACATATTGCACTGGAGGTCAGGACTGCACTTGAGTCACTTGAACTGCGAAGTGTTGACTTCACTCAATGGGTAGGGAAGACAGTCAAAAAGACAAATAGATATAAAAGCTGGGAAGTCATGTAAACATTAAGTACAACACGTGTAGGGACTCTGCTTGTGTATGATACTGGTCATTGTGTTAAAGGGAATATGTGATTGCACTGAAGAGCATGCAGAGAGATTGCCAGGACTGGATTTTTTTTTTAGCTTTGTACAAAATATGGATCGGCTGGGTTATTTTCTCTGGAACTGAGGAGAATGAGGGGAATTATAATTCTGTTTAAAACTATGAGGGGCCCTAAAGAGCCTAAGAAGGACCTTTCTCAGAGGCCTAAAAATCAGGAACCTGTTGAAAATACACTCAGTGGCCACCTTCTTAGATACAGGATTGTATCTAATAAAGTAGCTACAGGAATGGAACCCGTTGTGGTCTTCTGCTAAAGCCCATCCATTTTAAGGTACAATGTGTTGTGCATTCAGGGATGCTCTTCTGCACACTATTGTTGTAGTGCATGGCTGTCTGGGTTTCTGTTGCCTTCCTGTTAGTGTGAGCCAATCTGACCATTCTCCTCTGAGCTCTCTCACATGATGTTTTTACCCACAAAATTGCTGCTCACTGGATGCTTTTAGTTTGCACCATTTTCTGTAAACTCTTAAGACTGTTCTCCCTGAAAATTCCAGATCAGTAGTTTCTGAGATTCTCAAGCCACCCCATCACCAACAATTACTCCACGGTCAAAGTCACTTAGATGAAATTTCTTCCACATACTGATGTTTGGTCTGAACAGCAGCTGAACCTATTGACATATCTGCATGTTTTTATGCACTGAGTTGCTACTACATGATTGGCTTATTAGATATTTGCATTAATGAGAAATTGTACAGGCGTACCTAATAAAATGGCCACTGAGAGTATATAAATTGTGTTAAAAGCCCTGTGCTAAACAAATTACACAATATTTATTGTGCAGAAACAGGTCTTTCATTCCAACAGGTCCAACACTGGTCTCCATACTATACATGAGTGACCTTGCATTGTTTTTCTCCATCTACCCATGAAAATATTTGTCCATCCCCTTTCACCTCATGCTTCCTTTAAATGCATCTATGATATTCAACTCAATATATGATCCCTGGCCCCATTATTCCCTGTCCTTCTATCAACCGTTTAAAACCTTTATAACATCAGAAAGATTCGTTACCTTTGTTTTCTTAATAACATAATTTTACATGAATAGTTATAATTTGGATACTTGAGTATTAAGGATTAATTAAATTTGAGTACAATCAAGCTTTTGGGAAATATCAAAGCTTGTTAAATTTACAAACAGCGATTGACTATATTTAATATCTAAAGAGCTGCAAACTCCTTTCTGAGGTCGAAAATATTCTTACTTTCGTAAGCATCAAGGTGTTGCATCAATTTCTTACATTGAATATTTTGCTGTTGTTTTTGTCAAAAGAGGTGACCTGCCTTATCATCAAAAAGTTTGATCCATCTGGTCATATTCTCAGGAGCACCTGCATGTGTTTTTGATCAGCTGAAGTATAAATAATTGATTTAACTTTGGGGAGGGCGGAATAGTAGGTTAAACAAGTTCAAGGTTACATTAATTACTTGTATGTATTTAAACTTTATTGGCGAGAAATCAGGCAGATTTTTTGAAGTACCTTTTTTTTCTGTTTATCTTCTTTGGATTTTCAGACACTCTTTCTGCAGCTGCTCTGAAGAACTAAAAATGACAGGAACATTAAATGTCATGCTCTTTTAAATAATGCTGAACACTCTGGATTAAAGAAAGAATATTAAAGTTCATCAATATAATAGAAGAACATCTATATAATGGAAATCGCATACAAAATATTTGGTAAAAATTATTTTTAATAGGGTGCATACATATAGGGGGAAACTCAAAACTTGAAAATTACATACATTTAGCCTATTAATGCACTTTTCCGAATCAGCAAAGGATTTTTACTGCTCATTCAAATGTATTTTTAAAGTTCGTTGGAAAACGACCTTGTAAATTTGTCCCATGTATAGGGACATAATTCCATGCTGCTTGTTAGGTTTGCGTGGATAAAAGAGAAAAGAACAGCTAAATTGCAAACAGCAGATTAAAGGTGAGTTAACAAACTTCTCACCATAAAGATACAATTGCATTAGGCCAGAATCTACTGAAAGTGTACTATTTTTGGTCAACAAACTGTTTGTAAACGCCCTCTACAGGATCTCTGGGAACTTATAAGCAATGCTCTAAATTATTTCAAAGAACTGCTAACGTATGATTTCCCGCACCTTTCGAATCTTGAGCAACATATACAAAATGTTGGAAGAGCTCGGCAGTTGATGTTTTGGGCCGAGACCTTTCATCAGAATTGATGAAAGAAAAGTTAACAGTGCATTTTTTTAACTAGGAAGAGCAAGTTAGTCTGTTAAATCGGTTACTAAAAGTGAAGTAGAAAGTTTAAAGAAGATCAGAAGGAATTCTGTATTTTGCTTCACATTTTAAAATATACTTTAATTGGCATGAGTTTTAGTTTCAGTAATAAAATCATGCAGTATTGGAATACCTCTTTTGGACCACATTGTTCATATTAACTGTGATATATTTCTACTGTACTAAATAATTAATACAGCATAAAAAGAAGCGGTCTCAACACTGACCCCTGTGGAACACCACTAGTCCCTGGCAGCCAACCAGAAAAGGATCCTTTTATTCCCACTCACTGCCTCCTACCAATCAGCCAATGCTCTAGCCATGCTAGCAATTTTCCTGTAATATGAGATGCTCTTAATTTGGTAAGCAGCCTCATGTGTGGCACCTTGTCAAAGATCTTCTGAAAGTCCAAATATATAACATGCACTGCATCCCTTTATCTATCCTATGTGTAATCCCCTCAAAGAATTCCAACGGGTTCATCAGGCAAGATTGTCCCTTAAGGAGACCATGCTGACTTTGTCCTATCTTGTTCTGTGTCACCAAGTACTCCATAACCTCATTCTTAACAACTGACACCAGCATCTTCCCAACCACTGAGGTCGGGCTAACTGGTCTATAAGTTCCTTACTGCTGCGTTCCTCCTTTCTTAAAGAGTGGAGTGACATTTGCATTTTTCCAGTGCTAATGTGATCATTCCAGTGATCATTACTAATGCCTCCACAATCCCTACCACTACCTCTTTCAGAACCGTAGGGTGTGGTTCATCTGGTCTGGGTGAATTATGTACCCTTGGGTCTTTCAGCTTTTTGAGCACTTCGTCCCTTGTAATAGTAACTGCACTCACTTCTCTTCTCTCACACCGTTCAACTTCTGGCACACTGTTAGTGTGTTCCACAGTGAAGGCTGATGTAAAATACTTACTTAGTTCATCTGCCATCTCCTTGTCCCCTGTTATTATTTCTCCAGCCTCATTTTCTAGCGGTCCTACATCCACTCTCATCTCTTATTTTTTACATAGTTAAAAAACTTCTACTATCCAATTTGATATTGTTTGCTACCTTGCTTTCATGTTTTCACTCCTAATTATTTTTTTTTGCTCTCTATAGGTTTTTAAAAGCTTCCCAATCCTCTGTCCTCCCATTAATTTTTGCTTTGTTGTATGCCTTCTCTTTTGCTTTTATATTAGCTTTGACTGTCAGCCACGGTTGTATTATTTTGCCATTTGAGTATTTCTTTGTTTTTAGAATACATCTATCCTGCACCTTCTTCATTTTCCCCAGAAACTCACACCATTATTGCTCTGCTGTCATCTCTGTCAGCATCTCCTTCCAATTTACTTTGGCCAACTCCTTTCTCATACCTATGTCAGAATTTACTTTCTCCCTATCAAATTTCAAGATGAACTCAATGATATTGTGATCACTGCTTTCTAAGGGTTCCTTTACCTTAAGCTCCCTAATCAGCTCTGGTTCATTACGTAACACCCAATCCAGTATAGTTGATCCCTTAGTAGGCTCAATGACAAACTGCTCTAAAAAGCCATCCCTTAGGCATTCATCAAAGTCACTCTGTTGAGATCCATTTCCAACCTGTATTGTTCCTCTATTGGGTTATCCCCAAAGCTCCTTTATTATAAGGAAAACAAACTCATTCAATCTTTTCAAATCTTTTCTATTATTATTATTATTATTATTATTATCCAAAATAACGAGTACATTGAAGTAGGTAACACTTGCAATGTATCAAAGGGAGAAAAAAAAACAATGTTTTAAGGATTGAAAAATACGCTGACACAAAAAAAAGAAAGAAAAGAAAAAAAACTCTACTAAAGCAAGAAAAGTGAGAAAAAAAAGAACCCTTTAGGTGTTCAACCTCGGAGCCATGCGTCATACAAAAAGCTTCTAAAGGTAAACGTAAAACCGCCAGCAAAAAAACTTATACCAAAATTTACAATTAGATCGTGGAGGAAATCTATCA
Organism: Hemitrygon akajei; assembly: GCF_048418815.1. Taxonomy (NCBI): domain Eukaryota; kingdom Metazoa; phylum Chordata; class Chondrichthyes; order Myliobatiformes; family Dasyatidae; genus Hemitrygon; species Hemitrygon akajei. Next base: position 74,174,216 of record NC_133136.1, on the reverse strand, counting down.
ATTAACTCAAATGGTAGTAACGAGCAAATGAACCCCATCTTTTCTCAAAATCAAACATAGTTTCGAAGGTTTGACTTCTAATTTTCTCCAAACTAAGACATAACATCACTTGAGAGAACCATTGTGACAGAGTGGGAGCCGACGTATCCTTCCCCTTCAACAGAGTGGCCCTCCTAGCTATCAATGTAACAAGCGCAATAACATGTTGGTCAGACAGAGCAATACCACGGATATTTTGAGGAATTATTCCAAAGAGCACAGTTAATTTGTTAGGATGTAAATTAATTTTAAGTGCTTTAGAAATTGTAGAAAAAACTGACTTCCAAAACTACTCCAGTATAGAACAAGACCAAAACATGTGTCAGTGTAGCTGTCTCAGTGTTACACCTATCACAATAACTATCAACATTAGGAAAGGTTTTAGACGATCTCTTCTTTGTCAAATAGTAATGATGTGCAATTTTAAATTGAATCAGTGAATGACTAGCACAAATCAAAGAAGAGTTAACCAACTTCAAGCTCCGCATCCAGTCCTCCGTCGTAAAAGTCAAATTAAGTTTCTTTTCCCAATCTTGTTTAATCTTAAAGAAAGGGTGCTTATCCCATTGTAATAATAAATTATAAATTCTTCCAATGGAACCCTTCATCAAAGGGTTCATACTCATAATAGTATATAACAGGTTGGCAAAACTCATTCGATCTAATTACTCCCCGTAACCAATGACTTCCAAACCAGGCCACATCCTGGGAATTTCCTCTGCCCTCTCTCCTGCACAATCATATCCTTCCTATCAGTGTGGTGATCACAACCTCACACAATATTCCCAAGTGTGATCTGATTAGTGCTTTGTGAAGTATTCACCCTTTTTACATGTGTTGCCACTTGTAAGGAATTATGCACTTATGCCTTGAGGGGTCTCTTTTTAAAAATATTCCCTGGCATCCTACCAGTTACTGGATATACGCTTCCCCCTAATTGACTTTCCATAAGGTATAGGAGCAGAATTAAGGCATTTGACCCATCAAGTTTGCTCTGCCAATTCCAGCATCGCTGATCTATTATCTCTTGCAACCCCATTCTCCAACCACCTTCCTATAACCTTTGACAACCTGACTAACCAAGAACCTATTGACATTAACTTTAAGTATACTCAATGACATGGCCTCCACAGCTGTCCACAACAACGAAACCCCCAGATTCACCACCCTCTGGCTAAAGAAATACTTCTCATCTCTGTTCTAAATGGATGTTCCTTTTCTGAGGCTGTGCCCTCTGGTCCTAGGCTCACTGACTGTAGGAAACATCCTCTCCACATCCACTCTGTATTTCAATATTTGATAGGTTTTAATGAGATCCGCCCTCATTCTTCTAAACTCCTGCAAGTACAGGCCCAGTGCCATCAAATTCCTCATACAGTACGTTCATCCTTTCATTCCCAGAATCATTCTTATGAACCTCCTGTGGGCCCTCTCCAATGTCAACACATTATCTAAGAAAAGATGTGCACAGAACTGCTTTCAATACTCCGTGTGGTCTGATGACTGCCTTATAAAGCCTCCGCATCACAGCCTTGCTCTAGTATTCTAGTGCTCTTGAAATGAATGCTGACATTGCATTTGCCTTCCTTACCATAATGCATTAGTATTAAATCCCATCTGCCAAAGCTCTAACCAGCTTTCCACCTGATCTAAACCCTGTTGTAGCCATAGTCAATGTTCCCCACTAATCAGCTTACCAATTTTCTTGTCATTCATGGGCTTATTAATCATGCTTCTACTTTAGCATGCAAATCATTAATATATACAGTATATCACAAATAACACAAATTCCAACACCAATCATTGTGTTAATATCATGAAAAATGCTGGAGAGCTAGTAATGGGAAACAAAGATATGGCAGGTAAACACAGTAAGTGTTTTGCATCAGTCTTTACTGTGGAAAATACCAGAAAAATGCCAGAAATTCAAGAGAGTCAGGAGGCAGAAATCAGTGTAGTCATTATTACTAGAGAGAAGGTGCCTGGAAAGCTAAAAAGTCTGAAGGTATTTAAGTCACCTGGACCAGATGGACTATACCACAGGGTTCCAAAAGAGGTAACTGAAGAGATTGTGGAGGCATTAGTCAGCGATCTTTCAAGAATCATATGATTCTGGAGGACTGGAAGATCGCAAATGTCACTCCACTTTTTAAAATGGGAGAGAGGAAAAACACATGAAATTATAGGCCAGCTAGCATGACCAGGGGTTGGGAAGATGTTGGAGTCCATTATTAAGGATTACGTTGAGGGGGAACTTGGAAGCACATGATAAAATGGGCCGAAGTCAGTGTGATTTCCTTAAAAGGAATTCTTGACTGACAAATCTTATGGAATTCTTTGAGAAAGTAGCAGATAGTATTGATGAAGGAGAGTTAATAGATGTTTACTTGGACTTTCAGAAGACTTTTGATAAAGTGCTAAACACGAGGCTGCTAAACAAGATAGAAGCCCATGGTATTACAAGAAAAGTACTAGAATTGCCAGAAGATTGGCTGACTGGCAGAAGGCAAAGAGTGTGAAAAAAGGGGGTCTTTTCCAATTGGCTGCCTGTGACTAGCAGTGTTCTGCAGGGGTTAGTGTTGGGTCCATTTTCTTTTACATTATGCATAAGTGATCTGGATGATGTTACTGATGGCTTTGTGGCCAAGTTTTTGGATGATACAAAAATGAGGAAGCAGGGAGTCTGGAGAAGGACTAGAATAGATTAGGAAAATGGGCAAAGAAATGGCAGATGGAATGCGACATAGGGAAGTGTATGGCAATGCATTTTGGTAGAAGTTACAGAGGAATAGACTATTTTCTAAAAGGGGAGTGGATTTTGAAATCAGAGGTGCGAAGGGACTTTGGAGTCCCTTGTGGTCATGGAGAAGATGTTTCCAGTACTGGGAAGCTGTAGGACTAGAGGACACAGCCTCAGAATGGAAGGATGTTACTTCAGAACAGAGATGAGGAGGAACTGTTTTTAACCAGAGAGCAATGGATCTGTGGAATTCAATGTCACAGATGGCTGTAGAGGACAAGTCCTTGGGTATATTTAAAGTAGAGGTTAATATGTTCTTTATTAGTATGGGCATCAAAGGGTACAAGGGAAAAAAGCTAGAGAATGGCATTGAGAGAAAATACAGTGCCTTGAATAGTTAGTCCTGACGAAGGGTCTCGGCCCGAAACATCGACAACGCTTCTCCCTATAGATGCTGCCTGGCCTGCTGTGTTCCACCAGCATTTTGTGTGTGTTGCTTGAATTTCTAGCATCTGCAGATTTCCTTTTGTTTGCCTTGAATAGGTATTCAGCTTCTACAACTATTTTCACATTTTACTGTCTCGTTTTCTAAACTTAAAATATATTGAAGTAGGATTTTTGAGCTAATCTACAAAACATTGTGCATCATGTCACATCAAAAGAAAAATTTTCAAAACCTATCAACAATTTAGCAAAAATTAAAAATCAAAATTGTGAGGCTGGAAAAGTATTCATCTCCTTCGTGATTACTATCCTAACCCCTCAGATACAATATACTATTACCTGTTCACCCAATTTGTTGATACTGTATAGAAAATTGTAGGATCAATGAATTCATAAGAATAAACACCCCCCTCCCTCTGTAAGGTCCAACAGTATGGTAGATTTTCAACAGACAAGAGCATTCAAGAAAAGGTCAGGGAAATGATAATAGAGAAGCTCAAATCTGGGGAAGGATACAAGACCATCTCAAATGCACTGAACATGTCTTGGAGCTTGATGCAGTCCATTGTAAAAAGTGTGGGAAAAAATATGAAACCACAACTACACTGCCTAGGTCAGGCCACCCCTCTAAACTTCATTGCTGGAGAAGAATTGCTCTTGTAAGAGAGGCTACCGTGATGCCAGCAGTCACTTTGAATGAGCTGCAGAAGTCAATGGCTGCAACTGGAGATGAAGTTCATGGCTCTACAATTTCGAAGGTCTTGTGCAAAAAGGGTATTTATGGAGTAGTAGCAAGCAATAACACTGGCTTCATTAAAAAAAGCATATCCTTGCCCATAAACACTTTGCAAAGCCTCACTTAGAAGAAACTATAAAGATGTGGAAGAAGGTCTTGTGGTCAGATGAGATTAAGGTGAAACTTTTTGGCCTCAATACTAGGCAGTACATATGGCATAACTATTACTGCACATCAGCCAGATAACACCATCCCTACTGTAAAGTATGGTGAACATAACATCATGCTATGGGGATGCTTTTCAGCAGCAGGGACTGGAAATCTGGTCAGTATTGATGGGAAGATGAATGCTGCTAAGTACAAAGAGATCCTGGATAAAAACCTACTAGCCTCTGCTAGAAAGCTTAAACTGGAGAGAAAATTTGTTTTTCCAAGTCCGAAGTAAATTTATTATCAAAGTACATATATGTCACTATATATAACCCTGAGGTTCATATTTTATACTCAGTAAATCTATAGAATAATAACCATAACAGAATCAAAGAAAAGACCGCACTAACTTGGTTGCACCTTTCAGCAGGATGATGACTCAAATCACTCTGCCAGAGCAACCATGGAGTGGCTTAAAATGAAGAAAACTCTTCTCCTGGAGTGGCCCAGTCAAAATTCTGACCTTAACCCGATCAAACATCTCCTACGAGACCTCAAGGTTGCTGTCCACTGCCACTCTCTAACTAACTTGGCACAGCTTGAGAAATTTTGTAAGGAGGAATGAGCAAATCTTGCTCCATCATGTTGTTACAATAGAGACTTACCCAAAAAGTCTACTGACTAACAGCTGTAAGAGGTTATTCAACTATGGACTAAGCAAAGGGGAATGAATATTATTTGAACTGCTGACATTTCAGTTCTTGAATTTTTAGTTTTTCATGCTTTACAATTTTTCCTGTTTTTGGGCTCTACTGTAAAGGGAGAAAAAGGAGCTGTGCTTCAGGAGTAAAATTTTTCTGTTAAGTTGATCAAAATCCCTTGTTGTAATACTCATTTAAATGAACAAAGGGTTGAGGACTGAATAATTTTTTCAAGGTACTGTACATCAGCCATGTTTGAATGGCAGAGCAGATGGGCCAGAATGTCTTATGGTCTTCTGCTATTTATTAAATAACTTTGAAGATGTTACGAACCCCGTAACTGGGTCACTTACCAGCAAAGATAGAGAGGTCCGTTGAAGTCTGATGGTACTATCTTTAACAGTATTTATTGGTAAAAATACACAAAAATAATATCAATGCAAACATACAGATAATATACGTTGTCAATACTAAATCTAAAAGTGCGGGTATAATAATAATCAATAAGAAATAGCTCTATCATTGTCTAGGGGATAATGTATTGTCCGATGGAAATATAAAAGTCATTCTGTTCATGCAGTTCATACAGGCTTCAGCCTTGGGGGACCGCTGGGTTTTCAATCGTTGGAGAGAGAGAGAGATTTTAGAACTTGCCGGCTTTTCCTTTTATGATTTCGATCCTTCCAGAGTTCCGTTGGTGTTGGTTTCTCCTTTAGCTAAAGCCGTTCTTCCGTGGTAAGGCCCCAATCCCGGCAAAGGGAAAGGACGCACGCGAGCCCCCCACCGGCTGTCGCTATTAAACGCTGTCACGGGATTTCCAGCGTCTCTCCTGGTGCGTCTAAAGGGGTTGTTCCCCAGACCCTCTTTTATCCTTACTCACGGGGTCTCAGATGTCAATCAGGTTGGGATGATGCAATCCCTCAACCAGCCCACTCTGGTCATTCCCTGAGGGCTTCAATGAATAGTACAGTACTCAATACACAATTCCGTCTCCAAGAGACAATAGTCGTTATCAATGGTTCCGCCTTTCTGGGGGCCAGGACACATTCCAAACCCTTGTGGATTCTGCGTGTCTCTCTCTCATTTCCTGGGTCCCAGACCTGAATTAATAGCGATCTTGCGATTCTCAAAAAGGAGGGGGCTACTTTGTACCCTTCGGCCCCTCAGAGTTGTGGCACATTCGTAACAAAGAAAATAAATCACAAACAATTTTATATGTTATTCTCTATACTTATATTTTATGATCAATTTGCTCTTTTTCACATGCCTGTGAGTATGGTTATAATCAACTTGCATTCCTTTCTAAACTGAGCAAACTTGCAAAACAATGTTAGCAGACAGTCATTACAAATCTGATTTTAAATTTCTTGAATTTTGCGATGTTCTTTTCCCTCAATAGAAAGTACCTATTGGACAATATTGAAAAACTGCCAGAAGTTTATGAATTCACAATGCTAGAAATTATATTTTTAATGTTGCGGTAGCCTTCTATCTAATTTTTATGGCTTAATACCTTAACATAAAATGGATGAAATGTATATTATATGGACAATAATGCATTTAAATCAGAGATAGTTAAAATAAACAGAATGCTTAATTTTCATGAACTGATAAATTAAACTTTAAAATTTAAAATTCCTGAAATGAGGAAAAGGTTTTGAGTATAACTCTATCAGTGAGTAGTTGTTATTTAAGGTGACCAAACTGTTCACTTTAAGGGAATTGTTGACATTGTGGTTATGTATTTGTAAAGGTTTAAATTTGATGAGAGGTCAGTAAGCTGTTAAATATAATTTTTTTAAATATTTCTGTGCTTTGCCCTACCTCAGCCAATCAGAATGAGATAGGTGATTTCAGTAATACTGAAATCTGCAATATGGAGCTTCAAATAAAAATCTTTTGTGACAGCTTTTCTTTTAACTGGAGTGTTGTCATCTCCCTGAGTGTTTCCCCTGAAGTGATGCTACACTCTAAACAGCTTGAAAGCTGTTTTAGTAGCTGGTTATTTATTATTTTCACATGAGCTGATACTTAAACAAAACACCTGAGTGAAGACAAAATCAATATTTGAAATTGTATCTAGTGCATGTGCATGGCATCAAGTTGACAAACAAGAGGGCTATCTAATCAGACTTGGCTTTTCAAAAGTCATTAGACATTAACCACAAATCCACACTGTTTTCCTGAAGCTTCTTTCTCAAAGTAGTGAGATGTTGGTCATCGCAGGACTTGCATTAAGGTCAATTATGATAGTATAATTAGAGTCCTTGTGCAGGATATCCTAAAGGTTAACCTCCAGGTTGAGTCGGTGGTGCAGAAGGCGAACGCAATGTTGGCATTCATTTCTAGAGGTATAGAACATAAGAGCAGGGATGTGATGTTGAGGCTCAATAAGGCAATCGTGAGACCATTCTTGGAGTATTGTGTGCAGTTTTGGGCTCCTTATTTTAGAAAGCATATAATGACATTGGAGAGGATTCACAGAAGATTCACAAGAATGATTCCAGGAATGAAATGGTTACTGTATGAGGAACGTCTGGCAGCTCTTGGGCTGTATTCCCTTGAGGACAGGAGAATGAGGGGGGGGATCTCATAGAAACATTCCAAATGTTAAAATGCCTGAATAGATTAGATATGGAAAAGTTATTTTCTATGATATAGGATTCTAGGACAAGAGGGCATGACATCAGCTGAACAGGCCTGGGTAGATTTGCATCTCAGAAGAATTGATTTGTTATTGGAAAAGGTAATGGACTTTTCAGCTGTGTGGTAGCCAGATAGTTTTCATATAATTGAATGAATTATGGTAGCTGCATGAATACTGAAAAGGTTATGACTGCTATGATCAATTTTAATTTCATTCTTCATGACTGATTCAAATATGTGAGCAGTATCTTTTTCATCATCTCATTTCCTTTCATGTCTAGCTATTGTCTTAAGGGATAGACAGTATGTCTTGGTTTTGGTGTTGCCTAGAATTACGAAAGTATAAAAGTGCATTTTGTCTGAAACTCTTTTTAAATCATGTTTTTAAATGATATGAAATAGAAAATAGATACAAAAATTAATTGCTTATCTTCTTAACTATTAACAAAACATTATTTTTGTCATTTATTTATTTAAAAAATTGAGAAATTGACATTGGTAATTGCCAATGTAATTGTGGTTCTGGGAATGTGCAAGATGTATTGTAGGTCGATGATTATGTTACTGGACAAATGTTCAGAAACTTGCCCTAATGATTTGTAGATGGGAGTTCAAATCCCAGAGCAACTGCTTAATTTAGCTTTGATTAAATAAAAAGCAGATGTGATTCCTGACTTATAGGGATGTGGTTGAGCCTTACTGATTTCTCAAATGGCCAAGTAAACTGCTTATTTCAAGGACTATTAGTAATGAGCAAGAAAAATTGGTATTGTCAGTGAACCCAGTCCTGCAATTGATTGAAAGGTAGTCACTGTCAACAAGAGATTAACTGTTCAGACACTTGAGAGTAATCAACAATGAGAAGGAATGTATTTCTGTACCTTATTAACTCTACATTGTAAAATACAAAAAAATTTACGCCTGTTTACAAATTATACTTTCTGGTATATCTAATAATTTTTACTCTTTAAGTTTATTTTATTTTATTGAAAGCCATGCAAGCAAATTGAATTTAAATTTAATTTAAACTTGGACTGTGTTGATATATAATTGGCTTCTATTACTTTTATGACACATGAATACCCAGATTGTGATTTACTGTTTCCCTAAATTTAGAGAGGTTGAATATATCAAGTCCCTTACAAATATTTAATTGCAATATATTAAATTATAGTATTAAAATGTAGCATAAGAAATCCATGAGTTATGGAAGAGAAAATTCTTATTTGCAAGATGTATTTTGTATGCTTTCCATGTTTTGGCTGTTGGTTTGATATAAAATCTTTGCTTCAGAATTTTAACAAAGCAAATACCTATAATCATTGATCCAGAAATAATTATTCAAAAATAAAAAATTAAACCTGGATTAGAAATTATTTTTTATCAGTTGTGCTGAAGTGTCATACTAACTTGAGAATTACATTAAGATGAAGAAGAACATGGTTGAGTATTCATGTGAAAGGGGTAGAGAGTGTTCTTGGGTATCAGAAGAACCTGCCCATTGATGAAATATGATGGTGTAGGAGGCAATGGGTCTATAGTTAAGTGTTCCTTGCAGATGTTTGCCAGGGAAGTATTGTAAGACTGTGATTCCAGACTATAGTTGTGTCCATTTGGGGAAACCTGTAATTTGGGTAATGCTCATGCTTGCTTTGGCAGAGGGAAATGTAGATGATGTCTGTCTTTGAGTATGGATTTGGGTAATCTCTCTAGTGCAGCAGTAAGTGGCAAATAGGGCAAAGGTCAACAGAAGCATTCTGGAGTGACCCCTAGGGAAGGAAGTTGAGTGTGATAATTACCTTTATCCCATATGTGTCACAAAAATGGAATGTAGAACATCTCAAAGGGGATCTTACGTCATGGTACTATTTTGTGCTGACCCTTTAACTTGCATGGTTTTAGGAGAAAGAGGGTGGTGGAGGTAGGGTTTAGTAAAACTTCGTATGGGTAAGTACAAACTCATTTTTCAGTCCAATGAGGTTGAAAATCTCACTTTAGGTAATTTTATATATTGCAGTACTGTTAATAATGTTTGGATGAGTGGTATGACAGAAAATTGATATAAAAATAACAAAAATCCAGCTAATCAATCAGGAGTTGAAGTTATGTCTGTTGCTGAGGCACCCAGAAATGTGCAGAATTGCAGATTTCAGCATTGTCTGTTCTTTGTCACATTATTTGACATTCTACAAAGAATTTCTAGGTCATTGTCTATTCAGTTTTTATAATGTACAAGTTCCTTTGAACCTCTTGGTAATAAAACAGTAAGTGTGAGACCACTATTGATTACAATATCTTTCCTGTTTTCTCAGGATTCTTTATATTATGAACAGCTGAAATCAAATGTGATTCAACATGATCTTTTAATTGACAACCTCATCTATAAGGTATAAAACATCTTTCTTTCTTTTATATTAATGACAGTATGACACTGATGAACCATAACAGCATTTTGCAGATAGCTTACAGAACTTACAGATACACTTCTAAACTACTCTCACTGCAATCTTCAGCCTATAATTTCCCTTTAAGTAATGTACTTTTGAAATGTTTCACAATCTTCTGATGGACTCGGTGGACTTAACCCTCAAGCATGCAGGTATGGCACCTTTCTGCGGACGAAGGTTGAGAGGGGGAGGAGGGGAGGGCTCCAAGCCAGGCTAAAACACTGGAGTATGAAGCTTTCTCTGTCCAGCATTTTGTTAGCAAATGTTCAGTCACTGGAGAGCAGGATTAAGGATGGAAATGAGCAATTGCTGTGTTCTCATTGGCTCTTTACTCAACCATGGAACATCTGGACAGCGAAGATACATACATCAGGATGCTCTTCATTGACTGGAGCTTGGCATTCAATACTATCATTCCCTCAAAATCAACTAATAAGCTTCAAGACGTTGTCCTCACTACTTCTTTGTGCAAGTGGTTCCTTGATTTCCTCAGTTGCAGTAAGTTTGGATTAGCAACAACATCCCCTTCACAATCTCCATCAGCACAAGTACACTACAAGGCCCTCTGCTTTACTCACTTTATACTTACAACTGCAAGGCTAAGCATAGCTCCAATGCCATACTTAAGTTCGGTAACATCGGCTGAAACAAAGGTGGTGATGAATCAACATATAGGAGGGAGATAGAAAATCAAAGTCAGATTGAATATCACTGGCATGTGTTGTGAAGTTTGTTAACTTAGTGGTGGCAGTACAATGCAATACATGATAATATAGAAAAAAAGTAAATCAATTACAGTAAATATATATATAGTTAAATTAAAAATAGTACAAAAACAGAAAGAATAAAAGCGAGGTTGTGTTCATGGGTTCAATGTCCATTTAGGAATTGGATGGCAGAGGGGAAGAAGCTGTTCCTGAATCACTGAGTGTGTGCCTTAAGGTATCTCCTTACTAATGGTAACAATGAGAAGAGGGCATGTCCTGTGTGATGGGAGACTTTAACGATGGACACCGCATTTCTAAGGCACCATTCCTTGAAGGTGTCTTGGATACTACAGAGGCTAGTACCCAAGATGATGCTGCACAGAACTTTTGACTCTGTGCAGTAGCGCCCACCCCATACCAAATAGTGCTGCAGTCAGTCAGAATACTCTCCACGATACATCTGTAGAAGTTTTCAAGTGTCTTAGGTGACAGTCCAAATCTCCCCAAACTCCTAATGATATGTAGCTGCTGTCTTGCCTTTTTATGGCTGCATTGATTTTTTTGGGACCAAGATAGATCCTCAGAGACCTTGACACCTAGGAAATTGAAATTCCTCACTCACAGTTCTGATCCCTCCGTGAGGATTGGTTCATATTCCTTCATCTTACCCTTTCTGAAGTCCACAATCATCTCTTTGGCCTTACTGACATTGAGTGCATAGTTGTTGCTGTGGCACCACTCAACTAACTGGTATATCTCACTCCTGTACACCCTTTCATCTCCATCTGAGATTCTGCCAACAATGGTTGTATCATCAGCAAGTTTATAGATGGCATTTGACTTATGCCTAGTGTCACAGTCATGAGTATAGAGAGAGTAGTGTTGTGGGCTAAGCATTCCTGAGGTGCGTCAGTGTTGATCGGCTGACTGGTGACACAACAACCTCTCACTCAAAGTCAGAAAGACCAAGGAGTTAATTATTGACTTCAGGAGGAGGAAAGTGAAGGTCCATGAGCCAGTCCTCATTGGGGGATCAAAGTTGGAGAGGGTCAGCAACCTTGAATTCATCGGTGTTATCATTTCAGAGGATCTGTCCTAAGTGCCATTACAAAGAAAGCACAGCGATGCTTCTACTTTCTTAGGAGTTTGCAAAGGCTTGGCATATAATCTAAAACTTTGACAAACTTCTGTGGATGTGTGGTGTAGAGTTTATTGACTGATTGCCTCACAGCCGGGTACTGAAACACCAATGGCCTTGAATGGAAAATCCTATAAAAAGTTGTGGATACGGTCCAGCGCATCACGAGTAAAGCCTTCCCCACCATTGAGTACATCTACACAGAACAATGTTGAAGGAAAGCAACATGCATCATCGAGGGCTCCCACCACCCAGACCATGTTCACTTCTCATTGCTGCCATCAGGAAGAAGGTACAGGTGCCTCAGGATCCACACCACCAGGTTCACAAACAGTTATTGCTCCTCAATTAGCAGGCTCTTGAACCAAAGTGATAACTTCACTCAAACCTCACTTGCACCACCACTGAACTGTTCCCACAGCCAATGGTCTCACTTTTAAGGACTCTTGCTCTCAATATTTATTGCTTATTTATCATTATTTATTTATTTTTCTGTTTGTATTTGCACAGTTTTTTGTCTTGTACACATTGGTTGTTTATCCATCCTGTTGGGTGCAGTGTATCATTGATTCTATTGTGCTTCTTGTATTTACTGTGAATGCTGCAAGAAAATAAATTTCAGGGTTGTATATGGTGACATATATGTGCATTGATAATACTTTACTTAGAACATTAGGTGTGTGACAGTGAGTAAGAAAGAAAACCTTATAGTTCTGTTAGATCTATTTTAACCTCAAACATCTATGTAGTGGCAGTGTTTGAGTAGGGATTTGTGTGTAATTTTTTGTAATTGTGCTTCTTCACTTGCTTTTTCTTAGCTAGCACAAGATTTTCACAACCTTGATGATAAAAATTAAAAAAAGAGACCTAAGTTTAGTTATGGTATGAGCATAGAAGGGTATATTTTTAAAAATTGGAAATTCCAAAATTGTGTGGTGTTTTCCTAGGTATATAGCTATAAATGGAATTGTATTTCCACATTTAAAAATCTGGGATTGTGGAAGTTATTCTTATCAAACATTGCCTCTGAGTTCTTTGGTGATGGTCATTTTTTCTACAATATGCATTCTTTCTCACTTCCCACTAAAATATTAAAGCTGATACTAAATATTGTATCAGTAGAATTCATTTCATCAATATGCTCATCAAATGTCTATATTTATCTAAGATAGTGAAACTATAGTGCTTGAATTGGCTAAAATGGTGATTGATTTGATAAACTGGCATCATTTTTTTATCAAAGCATGTGGCTAATTTATTTTTGATCAAGTTTTTTTTATATATTTGGCTATTGTTTCTAATAAAATAAAATCCTTCTACAGACCCTCTGCTACACCACCTCTTGAGCTTGAGACAATGTTTCTGATAAATCTTGGATACATTTTCTCTCAATCAATCCACCCCCATCCTGAATAGGAATATTTTGATTTTATTGGGTATGCCTCTTGCTGGATGAGTGAGATATAAGGAGATTTTACACAATTTTCTTTTCACACATTCCAGTCGAGCCAGGGAAGTGTCACTGAGCTGTAGTGCTCTTGAATGACAAAAGCTAAAAGTTTAAAATTAATTTTGCATTAATCTGTCAGGAAAGGCATCATTGGTGATAAATGAGGTATCCAGCAGCAAAACAGGTACCGACAACTGTATATGCTGCTTTTGTTGGAATTAACATATGATGTAGTGATAGGGAAATTGTTTTGTGCCCAATTAAAGGATGTTTGATGCTGGACACAGAATAATATTGTCTTGCTCAGCAGAGGCATCCATTTTAATTCTGATACAAGTTCACCCACACCTTACCCCAACAACACTGTCGATGAAAATCATTTTCAATTAATGGAAAATAATATATGACATTTTATTACTTTCTGATGAAGTTCCCTTCTTTTGTGCTAGGATGTGAAGCTGACAGCCAGCAATGATGATTACTACTTTGTGTTTGAAGATTATTTGTACCAGGTTAGTCAGAGTTTCTTATAAATCATGTAAGGTGGCTGGTACTTGTAAAAACATTGAGTACGGTAATTAATTTCATTATTTCCATTTTTAGAGCCAAATTTAATGAGAAATTTTGAGAGATTTTAACCACTTTTATTTGTGTTAGTTAATGTTTATGTTTGGAGTCTTTTTATCAACAGTTGATTCTTCTGTCAATAATACTTTTTTAGAGATTAAGTCTTGCTGTATTAAGCATTAAGACTGATATAAGCAGTTTGACCAGAGAAATGCTGTTCAGACTGGTCAGCCAAATGTTCATTTTGTTTTGATTTAGCAGATCTTTAGATTGGGAGAAAGCCCTACACCAGAGAAAAATGTAATTGTTTACAGAGCGTGGGCCAGAGCATCAGCTTTATCTAAATATTTAACTTTACTTTAGGTAGATTGCCTAGAAACTTAACTTTAGTCACTGGCGCTTAACCATATATAGTCACATCAGTGCATTGTACGCTACCTAAGTTGATCCTCAAGTTTCAAAACGTAATGTTTTGGGAAGTATCTTAAGAACAATTCCGCAGCTAAGGAGGATATTATAGAAAATCTTGCGGGAATAACATTACAACTTAATTAATGTATTTATTTTGTATTTACTTGTCTACACATACACACTTATGTTGTGGTTAGGAAAACGTAGAATCCACAATTAAGAATTGGAAAAATTTAGCTTTGACCAGTGAGAATTGGATACTGACTCAAAAAAACTGTCCAATTCATTGTAAGTTTTCAAATAGGGAAAATGAAACTTGCAGTTATATTGCAACTTTATAGATGATCTTGCAATATAGTTAGAGATTGGCAGCTGTGATGTTGTGGGCATCACTGAGTTGTGGCTGAAAGAAGATTATAGTTGAGAGCTTAACATTCAAGGATGCACATTGTATTGAAAGTAAGTAGAGGGTGTGCCGTGGGTCTATTGGTAAAAACATGAAATCAAATCCTTAGCAAGTTAGAATTGGAAGATGTAGAATCGTTGCGGGTAAAGCTAAGGAACTGCAGCAGTAAAAGTACCCTGATGAGAGTTATATGCAGGTCTCTGAACTGTAGCCTGGATGTGGGTTACAAATTACAATAGGAAATAGAAAATGCATGTCAAAAGGGCAATGTTATGCTAGTTATGGGGGATTTCAATATGCAGATAGATTGGGAGAATCAGGCTGGTATAGGATCTCGAGAGAGGAAACTTATGAGATGGATATGAGAGTGCCTAGTTCAGATCACTAGATCAGCTATTCTGGATTGGGTGTTCTGTAATAAACCAGATTTGATTAGGTAGCATAAAGTAAAGGAACCCTTAGGTAGTGATCATAGTATCACAGAATTCATCCTTCAATTTGAGAGGGAGAAGCTAAAGTCAAATATACCAGTTTTACAGTGGAGTAAAGGGACTTTTCGGGCAGGTGGGGCTCATTAGCCTTGGATGGCAGCCTGCCTAAGAGAAGGATAACTCTGATTTTAAACCTCTGTTGCCTAGTAGCCATACCCACCCATGGGAAAGGCTTCAGGAGTAAACCCCGAGGAAGAAATCCGAAATTGGGGTCCCGAAGGCAGTTTGATCAAGTCAAGTCAAGTCAAGTCACTTTTATTGTCATTTCGACCATAACTGCTATGTACAGTACACAGTAAAAATGAGACAACATTTTTCAGGACCATGGTGTTACATGACACAGTACAAAAACTAGACTGAACTATGTAAAAAACAACACAGAGGAAAAAAACATTTATACGAGACTACAGACCTACTCAGGACTGCATAAAGTGCACAAAACAGTGCAGGCATTACAATAAATAATAAACAGGACAGTAGGGCAAGGTGTCAGTCCAAGCTTCGGGTATTGAGGAGTCTGATAGCTTGGGGGAAGAAACTGTTCCATCGTCTGGTCATGAGAGCCCAAATGCTTCGGAGCCTTTTCCCAGACGGCAGGAGGGGGAAGAGTTTGTATGAGGGGTGTGTGGGGTCCTTCATAATGCTGTTTGCTTTGTGGATGCAGCGTGTAGTGTAAATGTCCGTGATGGTGGGAAGAGAGACCCCAATGATCTCAGCTGACCTCACTATCCGCTGCAGGGTCTTGCAATCCGAGATGGTGCAATTTCCAAACCAGGCAGTGATGCAGCTGCTCAGGATGCTCTCAATACCACCCCTGTAGAATGTGATGAGGATAGGGGGGTGGGAGATGGACTTTCCTCAGCCTTTGCAGAAAGTAGAGACACTGCTGGGCTTTCTTTGCTATGGAGCTGATGTTGAGGGACCAGGTGAGATTTTCTGCCAGGTGAACACCAAGAAATTTGGTGCTCTTAACGATCTCTACCGAGGAGCCGTTGATGTTCAGCGGAGAGTGGTCACTCCGTGCCCTCCTGAAGTCAACAGCCATCTCTTTTGTTTTGTTCACATTCAGAGACAGGTTGTTGGCTCTGTTGTTTACACCTTCACTCTGACAACCTCTGCAACGACACTGGTGCCAAGCTGTATTGGTGCTTGCCCTTCCCTTGGACTACATCAGTGACGTTGAGAGAGGGAACCCACTGCATGGGCAACAGTCGGTTCTTCAAATCTTTCCACCCAAGCTTGCGCCCTGGAGAGGATACGGTCCACTAGAGGTGCAAATCCATGATCCCCTGGGATCGACAGAGGCATGAGAGAGGAGCTGGCCAAAGATGTTTGGAAGGGGACACTGGCTGGGATAATGGCAGAGCAGCAATGGCTGGTGTTTCTGGCAGCAAGTTGGAAGACACAGGATAGATGTATTCCAAAGTAGTAATAGTATTCTAAGGGCAGGATGATGCAACCACGGTAACAAAGCCAATGTGAAAGCAAAAGAGGAGGTGTGTAATAGAGCAAAAACTAGTGAGAAGTTACAGTATTAGAAAGCTTTTAAAAACCAACAGAAGAGAACTAAAAAAGTCATAAAGAGGGAAAAGATGGAATATGAAGGCAAGCTAGACAATAATATCAAAGAGAGTACCAGAAGTTTTTACAGATATATAAAGAATAAATGACAGGCGAGAGTAGATATTGGGCTGCTCGAAAATGATGCTGGAGTGGTAGTAATAGGGAACAAGGAAATGGCGGTTGAACTGAATATGTGTTTTGCATCCATTTTCACTGTGGAAAACACTAGCAGTATGCCAGAGATTTAAGAGCATTAGGGGACTAAAGAGATTGTGGAGATATTACAAATGATCTTTCAAGAATCAATAGATTCTGACATGGCTCCAGAGGACTGGAAGGTTGCAAATGTCACTCCATTCTTCAAGAAGGGAGGGAGGCAGAAGAAAGAAAATTATAGGTCATTTAGTCTGACCTTATTGGTTGGGAAGATGTTGGAGTCAATTGTTATGGATGATACTTCGGGGTACTTGGAGGCATATGATAAAATAGGCCAAGGTCAGGTTTAGTCAAATGTAATTTTAAATAAAAATTCTGACCAAAAAAAAAGAAAGTCACTTATCACACAGAAGTAAAGGGTCTTTTCCTCTTATTTGAATCTCCAAATAATAGAAAGCTATTCTCTCTTGTGCAGAATCAATCTGCAAATGTGGTGAGTTGAAGGCCTTTCGCATTTCATTCCTTCAAACACTTCCAGCTATACATCTTATCAGAATCAGAATCAGAATCAGAATCAGACTTTAATCGCCAAGTACCTATGCACATACAAGGAATTTACTTCCGGCAGATGTTGTCTCTCTGCTCATAACAATAATAATGATAAATATAAATGAAAATATAGATTATACATACAGGTAGTGCAATCCAAGTAATAGTTAGCCAACAGTTAACCGGCAGTTAACTATTCAGCAAAGTGACCGCAGTAGGGAAAAAACTTCTCCAGTGCCTATTAGTCTTAGTCTGGAGGGATCTGAAGCGCCTACCAGACGGAAGCAGATCAAACAGTCCGTGCGCAGCATGGGAGGAGTCCTTTATGATGTTCCCCGCCCTCTTCTTCAACCTGGAAGAATACAGGTCCACAATAGAGGGCAGGGAGGCTCCAATGATGCACTCGGCAGTCCTCACTGTGCGCTGTAGTCTGGTTCTATCCTGCTTGGTGGCGGCTCCAAACCACACAATGATGGAGGTGCACAGGACAGACTCAATGACTGCATTTCATTATCTGTACTTTCACAGAAAGGTTCCCTTCCTGTAAAGCTTTCTCTAAGAATTCATTTCAGGTGGCGGCCTAGAAATTTTATCATTTACAAAAGTTGTACATAAATGGTGGTTTTACAACACAATTGAATTAAAGACCCAGATAAATTTAAATTTAATGCACTGTACACTATGGAAAATTTAATAGGATCCTCCCCATTTATGCCATGTTCACTTGTGGCAGTCGCTGGGCATGCACAAATAAAAAACATTCCAACTTCAATGGTGCAAAATTGTTCTGTTCATATAAAGGCCAATGAACCAATACCGCAACCCACAGCATAGGGAAAAATAAAACTGAATTGAATACACTTACAAATTAGACACAAAGATCGTTTTGTAGGATTAACCTTTGCCCATTTTATCTGATGTAGGCAATGTATTTTAAAAAAAACAGGCCTGATTTCAGGTGCAGGAGCAGGTAGCGTTGAGGAAACAGATAAGATGTAGAAGGACTTAGACATTAGGAGAATGGGCAAGAAAGTGTCAAATGAAATACAATGTTGGAAAATGCATGATCATTCGCTTTGGTAGAAGAAATAAATGTACAGACTATTTTCTAGATGCAGAGAAAATCCAAAAATCTGAGATGCAAAGAGACTTGGGAGTCCTTGTGCAGAACAGCCTGAAGGTTAACTTGCAGGCTGAGTCAGTGGTGAGGAAGGCAAATGCTATGTTAGCATTCATTTCAAGAGGTCTAGAATACAAGAGCAAGAATGTGATGCTGAGGCTTTATAAGGCACTGGTGACGCCTCACAATGAGTATTGTGAACAGTTTTGGGCCCCTCATCTTAGAAAAGATGGACTGACATTGGAGAGGGTCCAGAGGAGGTTCACAAGGTTGATTTCAGGAATTAAAGGATTATCATATGAGGAACGTTTGATGGCTCTGGGTCTGTACTCGCTGGAATTCAGAAGGATGGGGGGGGGGGGGGGAATCTCATTGAAATCTTTCAAATGTTGAAAGCCTAGACAAAGTAGATGTGGAAAGGATGTTTCCCATGGTGGGAGAGTCCAGGACAATAGGGCATAGCCTCAGTATAGAGGGGCGCCCTTTCAAATCAGAGATGCAGAGAAATTTCTTTAGCGAAAGGGTGGTGAATTTGTTGCCACATGCAGCTGTGGAGGCCAGGTCATTAGGTGTATTTAAGGCAGAGATTGATAGGTTCTTGATTGGACATGGCATCAAAGGTTACGGGGAGAAGGCCGAGAACTGGGATTGAGAAGGAGAAAAAAAAAAGATCAGCCAAGATTGAATGGCAGAGCAGAGCCAGATGACCTAATTCTGCTCCTATGTCTTATGGTCTTCACGAATTAGAAGCACGTTACAAACCTGTCCTTTATAGAGGAGAGAACTGGACATCAACAGCTGAATGCAATTTTCCGAAAGATTTATGATACTATGTTGGAGATGCTGACTGACTTGGTTTTATACAATTCACAGGAGGCCTTGATCAAGATAGCTGAGAAGGGCAAAGCTAATCTCAAATCAGTGGGGAGATCTATTAGCAACACTTATGAGAACCTAATGCATTGCTGGAAGTAGAGCAGATCATGTATATGTTGTAAAGTTTTATAAAGATATGCCTTTATTCTTTTTACCAAAGTGCATGATAATATGCTTTCCGAAACTGTATTCTATCTGCCACTTCTTTGCCCATTCTCCTAATCTGTCTTAAGTCTTTCTACAGTCTACCTGCTTCCTCAACATTGCCTTCCCCTCCATCCCTCCATCTATCATCATATTGTCCACAAACTTGGCCACAAAGTCATCAATTCCTTCAGTTAAATCATTAACATAGAAACATAGAAAACCTACAGCACAATACAGGCCCTTTGGCCCATAAAGCTGTGCCAAACATGTCCTTACCTTAGAAATTACCTAGGGTTACGCATAGCCCTCTATTTTTCTGAGCTCCATGTACCTGTCCAGGAATCTCTTAAAAGACCCTATCACAAAGAACACTGAGGCTGTCTACAAGAAGGGCCAGAGCCGTCTCTACTTCCTGAGGAGACTGAGGTCCTTTAACATCTGCCGGATGATGCTGAGGATGTTCTACGAGTCCGTGGTGGCCAGTGCTATCATGTTTGCTGTTGTGTGCTGGGGCAGCAGGCTGAGGGTAGCAGACACCAAAAGAATCAACAAATTCATTCGTAAGGCCAGTGGGGATGGAACTGGACTCTCTGACGGTGGTGTCGGAAAAGAGGATGCTGTCCAAGTTGCATGCCATCTTGGACAATGTCTCCCATCCACTCCATAATGTACTGGTTAGGCACAGGAGTACATTCAGCCAGAGACTCATTCCACCGAGATACAACACTGAGCGTCATAGGAAGTCATTCCTGCCTGTGGCCATCAAACTTTACAACTCCTCCCTCGGAGGGTCAGACACCCTGAGCCAATAGGCTGGTCCTGGACTTATTTCCACTTGGCATAATATTCTTCTTCTTCTTCTTCTTCTTCTTCTTCTTCTTCTTCTTCTTCTTCTTCTTCTCCTCCTCCTCCTCCTCCTCCTCCTCCTCCTCCTCCTCCTCCTCCCCCTCCCCCTCCCCCTCCCCCTCCCCCTCCCCCTCCCCCTCCCCCCCCTCCTCCCCCTCCTCCCCCTCCTCCCCCTCCTCCCCCTCCTCCCCCTCCTCCCCCTCCTCACTATTCTTGGTTGATGCAACTGTAATGAAACCCAATTTCCCTCAGAATCAATAAAGTCTGTCTGCCTGCATGCGCCTCCACTACCGTCGCCAGCAGCCCATTCCACGCACTCACCACTCTCTGCGTAAAAAAAAATACCCCTGACATCTCCACTGTACCTGCTTCTAAGCACCTTAAAACTTTCCCCTTGTGTGCTAGCCATTTAAGCCCTGGGAAAAAACCTCTGACTAACCACATAATCAATGCCTCTCATCATCTTATACATTTATATCATCTTATAACATAAAATGTAAAAAGAAGTAGTCCGAACACTCTCCCCTGCAGAACACCACTGATCACTGCCAGCCAATCAGAAAAGGCTCCTTTTTATCCTCCCCACTCTTTACCTCCTGCCGATCAACCAATGCTCTACTCATGTTGTTACATTTTGTGTAATATCATGGGTTCTTACCATGCTAAGCAGCCTTGTGTGTGGCACTTTCTCAAAGGGCTCCTGAAAATCCAAGTACACAACATCAGCCTGTCTCTCCTGCTTGTTATTTCCTCAAAGGATTCCAATTGGTCAGGCAAGATTTTCCCTTAAGGAACCAGAGTGGTAGATCAACAAGTGCAGTGGCTCTGGGGAAAGTAAATGTTAAGCCGACAAGCAAAGAAAGAAACAAAGGCAGAGCATGGTGAGGCTAATGTTCTGAGTTGCGCATACTTTAATGCAAGGAGAATTGTATGTGAGGCAGGTGAAAGTAGAGCATGGATAAGCAGGTTCAATTATGATTTTGCAATCATTAGTGAGACTTGGTTGCAGGAGGGGCAGAACAGTGTTCTAGGTTTCCATTGTTTTAGACATGATAGAGGGAGAGGTATTAAAAAAGGGAGGGGAGGCATCACTCATCAGGGAAAATATCATGGCATTGCTCAGAGAGGACATACTGGGGGGCTTGTTGATTGAGGCAATCTGGCTGGAACTGAAGAATAAGAAAGGGATGACCACATTAATGGAGTTTTAATTATAGACCTCCCAATAGTCAGCGGGATTCAGCAAATTTGTAGAGAGCAGTTGCATGAAAAGTAAGGTGACGGAAAGTGATTCTGCATATTGACTGAGCCTCCCATACTGTAAAAGGACTGGATGGGATAGATTTGTCAAAAGTGAGCAAGAGAGTTTCCTTTATAAATATGTAGAGTTCCCAACTGGGGTGGACATGATACTGCACCTCCTCTTAGGGAATGAAATAGGACAGGTGTGCAGAAGAACATTTTAAATTAATTTCATTAATCAATTCATTGACAATTTTAATCTATTTTGGGAACACATCACATTTTTCAAACCTGATGGTCTTCATCCAAATAGCCTGGTCTCATGGATGCTGTCTGCAAACATATTCCACTGCACTCTGGCAAACCCACACATGATCCATTTACAGTCAATGGCACGTGTGATCCTTCCCTAACTGCTTCCTCCTCACCATGCACCAGTTCTCTAAATGTTCCCCATTATTCAGACCATTGTCAGTGGAAGGCTCCTCCAATTGAACTATCTTATTAAAGGTGTTAACAGAAATAACCTCCTCTTAAAATCTACCTCCCCTGTTTCACTACTCTGGACTACTCTGTTTAAGCTAGCTCTTGAAATGTGAGATCCCTTTCAAATAAGGCTTTTATCTTAAATTATTTTATTACCTCTCCAAACCTTGATTTTATGTTCTTAGCTGAGACCTGGTTAAAGCCAAATGAATACAGCCAGTTATTTGAACTATTCTCCTGGCTACGACAGTTTCAGTATCCCAAGATCCAGTGGCCAAGGTGGTGAACTTGCCACTATGTTCATACAGTATTTTAGGTGTATTTTACTGTCTGTCAACAATCTTTCATGCTTTCTCTTGGAATTGTCAGAATTCTTATCCTCTGTTATATTGAACTATGGCGGGATTATGGCAACTGAATTCATGAATTTACTAGACAGCCAAGATATTACTCAGTGTATCACTAAGACCACCTATTGACATGGAAATACATTTGGCTTAGTAATAACAAAAGGGTTAAACGTCCCTTGAAACTAGAGTTTTTGCAAATGTCTTCAAAATTGCAGATGTTAAACTGCTACCAGACTTTAATAGTGAGGTTCTAGTTAATTACAGGCTTATATCAAATCGTCCTTTCCTGGACAAGATTCTTGAGAAAGTAATTTTCAACCAACTCAACAATTTCCTGAATGAGAACAATATTTAGTCAGGATTTAGAGCAAACCGCAGCATGGAGATGGCACTTACCAAAATTGTCTGTGACCTTGGGCTCAATGTTGATGCCACGAGGTCTTAGTTCTAAGTATTGTATATTGGTTAAAACATGAAGATGGTTGGGCAAAGAAATAAGAGTACTTTGCTTTGTATTAGCTCAGTAGTATTAAGTATTTGGTAACTATAAAGACATAATTATGCACCCTAGCCATATATATATATATATATATGCCTAAGACATTTGCACAGTACTGCCTTCGACACAATTGACCACAACACTCTCCTAGATTGCCTTGAGAACTGGGTTGGGCTCTGGTAGTGCCCTTAATTGGTTTCATTCATATATCTTGGAGACAAAATTTTTTGTCTGTTTTGGAGACTGTTTTTCTAAGAGATACCTTTGTTGTTGCTCATACGAGCTCATAGTTCATATGGCTGACCATTGGCTGCCTAAGAGACTGCTTAATGGCGAACTAGAGAAAGGGAACTGTTTCCCTGGAGACTAAAGGAAACACTGTAGAAGACATCCTGAAAGCTTCACTAAAAGCCTTTGGCAACAACCCAGACACATGGGAACATATCACTCAGGATCGGGTTGAGTGGTCCTCCTCCCTCCATAAGTGTGCAGCGACACATGAGGCTGATAGGACAATTGCGGTAAAGAGATGTAGGCTGTCCAGGAAAGCCTGAGCCAGAAACCTCTAAACAAATGTGGCTACATTTCCAAAGAACTTTTTGAGCATGGATTGGCCTCTCCATAGACCAGTCCAATCCCTGTGGACAATTAGAGTAGTTCTCATTGATGCATGAGAACGAATGGTGTTGCTCAGGGAAGCTGTCCTTGTCTACTACTCTCTCTTCAGGCATGTTCCTCTTAGGAGACATCATTAGAGACCATAAACTTGATTTCCGAGGTTATACAGATGACACACAATTGTACATCTCAGATGAGCCTGACAATGATAACACCCTATGTTTGAGCAAACATGAGGAAATCTGCAGATGCTGGAAATTCAAACAACAACACACACAAAATGCTGGTAGAACACAGCAGGCTAGGCAGCATCTATAGGGAGAAGCGCTGTCGACGGTTCGGGCCAAGACCCTTCGTCAGGACTAATCGAAAGGAAAGATGGTAAGAGATTTGAAAGTAGTGGGGGGAGGGGGAAATGCGAAATGATAGGAGGAGACCGGAGGGGGTGGGATGAAGCTGAGAGCTGGAAAGGTGATTGGCGAAAGTGATACAGAGCTGGAGAAGGGAAAGGATCATGGGACGGGAGGCCTCCGGAGAAAGAAAGGAGGTGGGGGGGAGCACCAGAGGGAGATGGAGAACAGGCAAACAACTAAATATGTCAGGGATGGGGTAAGAAGGGGAGGAGGGGCATTAACAGAAGTTAGAGAAGTCAATGTTCATGCCATCAGGTTGGAGGCTACCCAGTCGGTATATAAGGTGTTGTTCCTCCAACCTGAGTTTGGATTTATTTTGACAGTAGAGGAGGCCATGGATAGACATATCAGAATGGGAATGGGACGTGGAATTAAAATATGTGGCCACTGGGAGATCCTGCTTTTTCTGGCGGACCGAGCGTAGGTGTTCTGCGAAACGGTCTCCCAGTCTGCGTCGGGTCTCACCAATATATAAAAGGCCACACCGGGAGCACCAGACGCAGTATACCACACCAGCCGACTCACAGGTGAAGTGTCGCCTCACCTGGAAGGACTGTCTGGGGCCCTGAATGGTGGTGAGGGAGGAAGTGTAAGGGCCGGTGTAGCAAGTGCATCCGGTGCTCCCGGTGTGGCCTTTTATATATTGGTGAGACCCGATGCAGACTGGGAGACCGTTTCGCGGAACACCTACGTTCGGTCCTCCAGAAAAAGCAGGATCTCCCAGTGGCCACACATTTTAATTCCACGTCCCATTCCCATTCTGATATGTCTATCCATGGCCCCCTCTATTGTCAAAATGAATCCAAACTCAGGTTGGAGGAACAACACCTTATATACCGGCTGGGTAGTCTCCAACCTGATGGCATGAACATTGACTTCTCTAACTTCTGTTAATGCCCCTCCTCCCCTTCTTACCCCATCCCTGACATATTTAGTTGTTTGCCTGTTCTCCATCTGCCCCTGGTGCTCCCTCCCACCTCCTTTCTTTCTCCGGAGGCCTCCCGTCCCATGATCCTTTCCCTTCTCCAGCTCTGTATCACTTTTGCCAATCACCTTTCCAGCTCTTAGCTTCATCCCACCCCCTCCGGTCTCCTCCTATCATTTCGCATTTCCCCCTCCCCCCACTACTTTCAAATCTCTTACTATCTTTCCTTTCGGTTAATCCTGACGAAGGGTCTCGGCCCGAAACGTCGACAGCGCTTCTCCCTATAGATGCTGCCTCGCCTGCTGTGTTCTACCAGCATTTTTTGTGTGTTGTTGTTACCCTATGTTTGACTTCTGATATGGCTGCAAATAGATGAGCAATAATTTTAAAAACTAAATGAAGATAAAACTCAAATACTTTTTAGTTGGTGCCAAAGTCGAAAGGGTTAAACTTCTTGATAAACTTGGGAACTTAGCTCCTCTTGTAAAATCAGAAGTAGCAATCATACTTGTGTTATCCTTTCCATGGGATATAAAATTCAAATCTGTATCAAATGACCAGAGCAGCATTTGTACACTTAAGAAATATTTCAAACGTACATCTGTTTCTACCACGTAATGATACTGAAAACCTAATTCATGCCTTTATATTGAATAGACTATGTAACTGCTATGTACTTTTTACTGAACTTCCAAAGCAATCTATTGACAAGCTTCAGCTCATTCAGAACACCTCTGCCAGACATTTAACTAAAACCAGGATGAGGGAGCTCACCTCTCCCATCCTAACTACTCTACATTGGCTTCCCCTACCCTTTAGAATTGATTTTAAAGTTCTCTTACTTGTTTTTAGAGTTCTCAATGGTCTGGGACCAGAGTACATCACAGAACTGCTTTTGTTTTATAATCCTGTTCGAGCTCTCAGGTCTTCTGCTGGTCGCTTAAATTTAAACAATCTCCCTCAAAAGATAATTGGCAGGTCAGCTTTTTTTGAACTACATTTCTAAACTGTAGAACTCAATATCTTAAACTATAAGGGATCCAGCCTCAGTTGACACTTTTGACACTCAGTTGAGGACATGAGATTGATCTGGCAAACAAGGTGAAAGAGTTGATGTGGAGAGGATGTTTCCTATGGTGGGAGTGTCTAAGACTAGAGGACACAGCCCAGAATAGAGGGGTATCCTTTTAGAACCAAGATGAGGAGGAACTTCTTTAATGAGAGAGTGGTATATTTGTGGAATTTGTTGCCACAGGCAGCTGTGGAAGCCAAGTCTTTATGCATATTTAAGGTAGAGGTTGTTAGATTCTTGATTGGTCAGGGAATGAAGGGATACGGGAGAGGGAAAGCAGGAGATTGGGTTTGAGAGGAAAAATTGGTCAGCCATCAGGAAATGGAGGAACAGACTCTATGAGCCAAATGGCCTAGTTCTGCTCCTATATCTTATGGTCTTTTGGAGTCCCATGGGCTTCTATAAATGTAGTAAGGACAAAAGGATAGCAAGAGACAGAATTGGTCCTCTTGAAGTACAGCGTGGTCATCTTTGCATGGAGCTGAAAGAGATTAGGGTGATCTTAGATGAAACTGAAGCAGAAGAGTAGTGAGGTTATGACTGTTTTTAGATTACAGAAGAGGACATGCTTGAGGCCTTGAGGCAAATTAGGGTGGATTAATCCCCAGTGCCTGACAAGCTGCCCTTTGACTTTGTGAGAAGCTAGTGCAGAACATGCAGGGGCCCAGGCGAGATATTTTAAATGGCCTTAGCCACTGGTAAGGTGTGGAGGATAGCAAATGTTGTTTCATTGTACAAGAAAATCTCTAAGAATAATTTGGGAAATTATAGGCCAGTGAGTGTGATGTCAGTCATGGTGGATTAGGAATAGTCAACTTGGCTTTATGCATGGTAGGTCATGTCTAACCAATCTTAGAGTTTTTTGAGGAGACTATGAGGAAGGTTGATGAAGGACAGGGGTGATCCTGAAGGTTAAGTTGCTTGGCATTAAGGATGAGTTAGTAAATTCAATTTGGCATTGGCTTAGTGGGAAAAGACAGAGTGGTAGTAGATGGTTGTCTCTTTGATGGAGGCCTGTGACTCAAGGTGTGTCACAGGATTCGGTGCTAAGTCTGTTATTTGTCATCTACATTAATGATTTAGGTGATAATATGGTAAACTGGACCAGCAAATTTGCAGATGGTACTAAGACCAGGTTCATAGTAGACAGTGAGGAAGGCTATCAAAACTTGTATCATGATCTGGACCAGCTAGAAAGTAGAGATTGGTAGGTCACTGAGGTGTGCGGGAGAACAAAGGGAATTTAGATATAATGATGCAGAACTGGTTGTACAAGGTGGTGGAGAGTGATGGGCAGGTAGGGGCAGATAGTGGAGGAGGAAAATAGAGACAGGGGCTGGAAAGTAATAAGTGGAACTTTTTGTTCTTTCCCTACCCCTCTGCCTCTATTTTTCTTATGTCTCCACTCTCTCATCTCTCAACCCCCCCCCCCCACTCTCACCTAGTTTCCTTTGCCTTTCACCCCTCCATTATCCTGTTCCACCTATCACTCCCAGCCTACCTTATCCTTCCTTCTCACTTCTTTAACACTGGTTATCTTCCTTCTACAGTCTCTGTCCTGTTGTAGGATCTTATCTGAGATGCCAACATAGATACTCATGACCCACTGTATTCCTCCAGCAGTATTTTGCTTCTGATTCATATATCATACTCTGATGTTAAAGCCTCCGTCCTTCCGTATTGATTCTTAGGTGCTCCTTTGCTTTTCTCGAGATGCGCTGGTTCTTGATCATTTCAACTACAGTAGTGCCTCACCTCCCAAATCATATGTCAAAGGTAAGAAAATCTGTTCATTGTGTTCTCCACTGAAAAGCTTAGCTCAACTAGTATTAGTCCGATCTTCCAGGTTATGTAATGAGCAAATACTGTAAATGTAGGAAGCAGTTTCATAAGGAAGTATCTTGCTCTTTTGCACTAATGTACTGTAATAATAAACCCAAATCATTTAAAACTCAATTATAATAAGGCTTGAACAAATGTTTGTATCAAAAATGGGTTTAACATTGACTTGTTTTTTTAAGATTAGATCATATAGCAGTATCTTTTTAAAAGCTCTATATTGCAATTGAAAAGTATATTTTCTATTTACATAAAGCATTTATGATTTTTTTGATAGGGAAACTTGCATTAGAAGATTATGCAGTTGTGTATCCTCCAAATGGTAAGTGCTATGGAAGAACTAACCTGATTAGAAGCTGCTGCTTACTGATAAAGATAGTGAATCTTTGCTTTTTTTCTTGCTTGAATGTTTTTATTGGGGGGGGGGAAGAACAAATTGGTATTGAGAGGTTAAGCATTTAAATTTACGAGTTTTAGCACCTTACTCTAAAGTTTAGGGTATATTTTGATGATATTTCATATTGTTCATTATATAATTTCTTGGTTATCTGAATTAAAATTTACAAATTAATGCTAATGTCCTTTGGCTGCTTAATAAGTAATTTGATTGCCTAAAATAACAAAAATTCATAATTTGTAATAATAAGTTTAATATTCTTATCCTGTACAGGAGTAGTTCCATTTCATGGATTTGCAATGTATGGTAAGTAATGTTCCTCTTAAATATTAGAAAAGTATAATTATTAGTGTTGTGTATGATGGGCCTTTGGCCCACTGATAAATTGCAGTCTATAATAATCATTATTTGGCCTTTTCGCTAATTGTTTGTATTGTGCATCTTTGACCTTTTATTTCTGTAGTTTATAATAAAGTGTCACCTATTTCACAATTGGTGCTTTGCGAAAACATTAAATATCATTGCTTCATGCTTTCTATGTTGTTAATGGGCACCTGCTACATTTCCTGTGGTTACATTGGGAAGTGCTAGAAGAGATGTAGTGGATGAACTGAAAGAGTGAGTCAGGGTTGCAAAGGAAATATCCCTTTGGAATGTTGAAAGGGGTTGGGAGATAAATTGGAATGCTTGAATCTTATTGCAGGTAATGAAAATGCTGGAGTGATGTCAAAGAATGTGGTGGCTGGTGGGTTATGTCATGGAAAATATCCTTAATGGAGCCATGATAGCCAGTTTTACAGTAAAAGGGCAGATATGAACACTGTTTTAAATTGCATCTATTTCAGTGCGCATAGCTTAACCAGTAAGGCAGATGAACTGAGGTCATGGATGCCTCTAGTGACTAGGATATAGTGGGCCATAACAGAAAAGAGCTGGACTGGCAGTTCAAGGGTATTGATGCTTTAGGCATGATGGAGGAACAGGTAACATTGCAGAGGGGGCGGTTGCCCTTTTGATAAGGGAGGACATAACATCAGTGCATGGTGTGGATATTCTTGAGGGATCATCTAATGAGGCCTTTTGGGTAGAACTCGAAAAATAAGAAGGGATTGTCACCTTGCTAGGTCTATATTATAGACTCCCTAATAATCAACAGGAGCTTGATGAGCTGATGTTTCAAGAAATTGCAATTAGTTGTGAAAAGAGTAGGCTTGTGCAAGTGGGAGATTTCAGTTTTCTCAATATTGACTGGGCCACCCAGAGTGCAGAGGGCCTGAATAGGACAGAATTTGTGCAGTGCATCCAGGACAGTTTCCACCCACAACATGTAGAAGAACCTACTTGGGAATGAGACATGCCAAGTAACTGAAGTGGCAGTTAGGGAAGCACTTTTGATCCAGTGACCACAATAATATTACTTTTAAAATATTATGGAGGAAAATAGATTAGACAGGTTAAAGTCTGAATTTGGAGTAGAAACAACATTGAGGATGTTACATAGGTTGGATCAATGGGGCAGCTATTTAAAGTTAAAGGAACAGTTGGCAAGTGAGTAGCTTTTCAAAGCCAAAATTCAAAGTAAAATTTATTAGAGTGTATACATGTCACCACATACAATCCTGAGATTCTTTTTCTGCAGGCACATTTAGCAAATCTACAGAACAGGAACTGTAAACGGGATAAACAGACAACTAACTGTGCAAGTGCAGATATAAATAAGAAGCATGAAGTAACAAGATAAGAGTCCTTAAATGAGTGTAGTTAGCCCCTTCTTGTTCAGGAGTCTTACGGCTGAGAAGTAATAACTGTTCTTGAACCTGGTTGTGCGAATCCTGAAGCACATGTACCTTCTACCTGATGGCAGCAGCAAGAAGAGAGCATGGCATGGGTGGTGAGGATCTTTGATGATGGATGTTGCTTTTCTACGGCAACATTTCATGCAGGCACGCTCAATGGTTGGGAGGGTTTTACCTGTGATGTACTGGGCCGAATTCACTACCTTTTGTAGGATTTTCCATTCAAAGGCATTGGTGTTTACGTACCAGGCTGTAATGCAGCCAGTCAGCACACTTGCAACCACACATCTATAGAAGTTTGCCAAGGTTTTTGATGACATGCCAAATCTTTGCAGACTCCTGAGGAAATAGAGGCACTGTTTTGCTTTCTTTGCAATTATATTTATATAACAGGTCTTCTGAGATAGTGTACCCAGGAGTTTAAAGTTATTGACCCTCTCCACCTCTGATGCTCAGATAATTACTGGCTCATGGACCTCTGGTTTCCCTCTCCTGAAGTCTACAACCAGTTCCTTGGTCTTATTGACATTGAATGAGAGGTTGTTATTACACCACTCAACCAAGTTTTCAGTCTCCCTCCTGAATGCTGATTCATCATCCCCTTTTATACAGCCCTCAACAGCGGTGTCATCAGCAAATTTGTTAATGGTCTTGGAGCCGTACTTGCCCACACAGTCATAGGTATAAAGCAATTTTATTAAAAGGGTTATATCAAGTGTCCATGGGCATCATTATTCCATTAGAGTGACAGAGAGGGCACATTCAGGAATTACCTTAAGAGGGAAATCAAGAGGGGAGAAAGAGGGTATGAGATGGATTTTGCAGGTAGGCTTTAATTTAATCCCAGGAATTTCTTCAGATGTATTGGCAGTAAAAGGGTAATTAGGAGAAGGCATGTATGTCGATTTCTTATGGTAAAACATCTTTCCCTCCCCTTCCCCACTCTGGCCTTTTACATATTCTCACCTCCCCCTGGATTTACCCTCCCTCCTTCCGTTTCTCCCATGGTCCATTCTCCCCTCCTATCTGATTCCTTCCTCTTTATCTTTTCTATCCACCTAGCTACATCTATCACCTTCTAGCTATTTGCCTTCCCCTCCCCCTTACCTTTTTATTATCGCCTCTTCCCCCTTCCTTTCCAGTCTTGAAGAAGGGTCTTGGCCTGAATTGTTGACTGTTAATTAATTTGTATTGATGCTGCCTGACCTGCTGAGTTCCTCCAGCATTTTGGATTACCAGCATCTGCAGACTTTCTCGTGTTTGTGAATAGGGGGAGATAAAATAGTCTTAAAGACCATCAGGGCTACCTATACATGGAGCTGCAGGAGATGGTTGAGATTTCTCCTGTGTTTACTCAAGAGAATATCATAAATGACAATGAAATTGTGGTAATGAGCTCTTGGACCATATGCTTGCAATAAGGAAGGAGGTATTTGCAGCCTTGAAGTGTGTTAAGGTGAACAAATTCCCAGGGCTTGACCAAGTGTACCCTTGGACATTATGGGAGGCCAGGAAGAAGTAGATGAGGTTCTTGTAGAGAAGTTCCAAAACACTGCACAGTGGCAAATGTTGTTCCTTTGTTCAAGAAGGGTAATTAGCACAGGCCAGAGAGTTTGACTTCAGATATAGGAAAGTTACTGGAGAGAATTTTGATGGACAAACAGAACTATGATGTTGAATGTGGAAAGGGTGAGAAATGAGATTATAATGAAAACGATCAAGGATATGTATTTTAAGGATGGATAGATTTGAAAAGGAGGGGAAACATAAAGAATGTATTATTTTTGCAGCAGGGAGCATGGCTCTGTATATGCAAACCATATCTAACTCTAGTTAAGTTTGTTGAGTATAAACTTTGAGCTTGAGTCTGTGATTTGAGGACTTAGAAGTGGAATTCATTCAATAAGAAATAATATTTAAGAGAGTACAATCAATTTTGATGTGAAGATTATTAAAATACAGAGATAGTAGTGGTTAAAAAAACTAAC
This sequence comes from Hemitrygon akajei, assembly GCF_048418815.1. Classification (NCBI taxonomy): domain Eukaryota; kingdom Metazoa; phylum Chordata; class Chondrichthyes; order Myliobatiformes; family Dasyatidae; genus Hemitrygon; species Hemitrygon akajei. Next base: position 74,142,261 of record NC_133136.1, on the reverse strand, counting down.
TGTGGCAGCATTTCTAATAGAATGCCAGGACTGAATAATTGGAAAGCAGAGAAGCTGATTGTTTGCATATTCTGTATAAATCTTCACAGTATTATAGAAATTGAAGTATCAGCTCTAGTGTCATAATAATCAAGACATTACTAGCAAAAGAAGGACAAGTTCACAAGTCATTCACATTTATGCATAAAGTAACAACTGTCCATAGCAAATTGCTGGATAATTTGCACTGCTCTGTTTTCAGTCTTACAAAAATAATTATTTCGATATGTCATCTGTTCATGTGTTAATAAATTGGTTTTCTAACAGCAGCAGAAATTCTTATTGGGTCAAATTGTTTGAACCCTGGTAAAGATGTTTTTTATTGCCTTGAATTAACTCGACTTTGGAAACTTGAAAACAGTGTAACTATGATGTTTCATTCCTTTGGGTCTAAGAGACCTTTTACAATTGTACATATTGCTGTCTTGCTTATTCCTTCACTCTTTAACTTTCATCTTTCCCATCTTTCTTTCCATATCCAGTTTGACTAAATTAGCCTAATTCCTTCTCTGTTGTTTTCAGCTGTCTTTCCCCTTGGTTTAGAAAATAGGCCACTTGAGAGCAAACTTTTGTTCAGTGGTAATTTCTTGTCTCTAGGCAGTATCATAGAAGAAGACTATCAGAGTATAATTTCTGATTGTGTGGGACAGTCTGCAAGCCACTCCTCTGGTGTCTCGGAGAGCTGATAGGAAATGTTCCTTGGTGGACACAGAAATGTATAGAGGCCATCAGAGACCGGAGACGGGCATTTTATGCTTTGAAACATAGGTTTATGCAAGAAGCTTGCTGAATTCTCAAAAACAGTGCGATTAGCAAGGAGAGGTTTTAGGGATCCTAAAAGGGTGGCTTTGAGGAGATGAGTATTTTAAGAGACGACAGTGTGTATTGATGGGCAATGGGAAGATTTATGAGAAACAAGAGATGTTTGAGAGTGCCAGGGATGATGACTTTACACTGGCTGAATTGAAATTTGCTGCCAATAGTGCAAATACTACAGTCCCATGACAGGATATGGTTAGCTATCATGTGCTCCAGCATCTGCCTAAGGCAGCCCTAAAGAAGTTGCTTGAGTTTTATAATAAGGTCTGGAAGCAAAGAATCTTCAGTGATACTAGAAAAGGGCCGTGGTAGCAGCCTAGTTAAACCTGGGAAGTAGCTGTGGGCCTATTGCTCTCACTTCTTCACTGTGAAAAATAATGGAGAAAATGATAGTAATTAAGCTGATGTTTGTTTTGGAGAAGAGGGCATTACTTAATTTCTACCAATGTGGGTTTTGTAAACGAGATCTGCGTATGATACCCTCGTACTACTGGGAAATGGAATTCGGAAAGCTTTTACAGTGAAAGAATCAGCAGTTGCAGTGTTTATGGACATTGAAAAAACTTATGAAATGCTGTGGAACTTTTATTAAACTTAGTAAGCTTAGTACTGGTGATATGTTTTACAATTGGGTATTGGATTTTTTATTTGGCTGGTCATTTAGAATGAGGGTGGGTGAAGAAGTGTCATCGGAGTATACCAAGGATAATGGGCCCCCCCCCCCCGCCGTAGTGTTATTAGTCCAATATTTTCTTTAATTTGATGATTAATTGTATTTTTGATGGTGTTGGGTCTGGATTCAGTTTGGCTTTGTATGCTGATGATGGGGCTCTGTGGAAAAGGGATTGTGATATGCCAGTGTGGTAAGGTCTGTGCAGACAGCGCTGTCAGCAATGGAAGAGTGGTTTTTGAACCAAGGTTTTTTAATTTTCTGTTTCTAAGTCAAAATATATGGGTTTTACTCAGAAACAGTGTGGATTATATTCACTTTATTCTGTATGTGTGTTCGTTGTCTAGAGTTCTGGTGTTTAAATATTTGGGGCAATGGTTGGATGCAAGACTCACTTGGAGAATAAATGTAAGCAGGTCATTAATTTTATGTGCTGTGTGGCTGGATATGACTGAGGTGCTTCCAACGAGTGTTTTATTGACAATTTATTGTGCTTTAATATGCACTTGTTTGGATTATGGTTACATGATTTATGGGGAAGGAAGCAGCTCGTTCTGTTTTGTATAGATTGTATGTTCTACAGGTCAGTGCACTTAGAATCCATAGTGAAGCATTCTGGACCACACCTAGGGGTGCTTTGGGAGTTGAACTAGGTGCAATGCCTCTTAACCTGCGGAGAGAAAAATCGGGCCTTGTATGCTGGATTTCCTTAATAGGGTGGGGGGAATCCTGTTTAATGTGTACTGTTTTAATCGATTATTGGGGATATAATAGCAAAGTTGGTAAATGTTTTGCACAGATAATTAGGGAGTATGTGCAGGATATGGTCTTGGGGATTTGTGGATTAGCCCAACTGTAGCCTGGCTAGGAATTCCACTGTGGAAATTTACAGATGTGAAAGTAGATTTTACAGGGTCTTGTGGATGTGAGAGGGAATCTGCTCATTTACAGCAGCAGTATATTTCCTTTTTGTCTATCTTCACAGATGGTTCTAAAGACACAGTTAGTAACCGGGTGGGCTCAAGGATATTTATTCCCCTGGTCTAATGTCGAGGTAGGGAAAAGGCTGACAGGTGGTTTGTCTGTCTATACAACAGAATTTATGGCCATTATTATCAACCTGCAATAGGTGAACAAGTTAAGCCAAATAGAGTCATGATCTCCTTCTATCCTGCAGAGTTTGGAATTGAAGGTCAAGGGGACCTGATTTGTTAATCTACATGTTCTGGAGAGTGCAGGAATAGTAGTACTGTAGCAATGTGCTACACACAGAGCTAGAAATAACGACAGGCAGTCTGTAAGTTGCACTTGAGACTGGTTTATTCAAACTTCACGGCACTGGCTTTTACGCAGTTCAGTTCCCGCTCTCTCCGGGCGGAAATGACGTCAGAGGTGCATTACAGAAGTCTCTTCCCGCGTGTGGGCTTTCTCCCCTTGCTGGTGAAGAAGAAGGCCCAGCGCCATTTTGGGGCTGGCCTCTCTGCCGACGTGTGCACCATTTTGTGAGCCGGTTCGCCTGCACAGAAAGTGGGTCACCACATAACCCCCCCCCCCCCCCAGAACCGGCGATACACCCCTCAATGTCCACAGTCTGGATCAGCCTCTGTTTGGGAGGTCTGCTTCTGCGCCACGGTACCTGAACCTCGACCGGCTGCGTCAAGTCCACATGGGCTGGTTTGAGTTGGTCCACCGTGAAAACCTTCTCTTTCCCCCCAATGTCCAGAACGTACGTGGACCCGCTGTTCCTGATCACCTTGAACGGACCCTTGTATGGCCGCTGTAGTGGTGCCCAGTGTGCACCCCTTCGTACAAATACAAACTTACAGTTCTGCAGGTCTTTGGGTACGCAGGTCGGGATCTGTCCATGCTGTGAAGTCGGTCCAGGGGCCAGGTTGCTGAGCCTTTCGCGTAGTCTGTCCAGGACTGCTGCAGGTTCTTCCTGTTGCCCCCTTGGGGCTGGTATGAACTCTCCTGGGATGACCAGTGGTGCGCCGTACACCAGCTCGGCCGACGAGGTGTGCAGATCCTCTTTGGGCGCCGTGCGAATTCCAAGCAGGACCCAGGGAAGCTCGTCCACCCAGTTAGGCCCTTTCAGGAGGGCCATGAGAGCCAACTTCAAGTGACGGTGGAAGCGCTCCAATAGTCCGTTCGACTGTGGGTGGTAGGCAGTAGTGTGGTGTAGCTGTGTTCCCAACAGGCTGGCCACAGCCGACCACAAGCTGGAGGTGAACTGGGCGCCTCTGTTGGAGGTAATGTGGGCTGGTATCCTGAAGCGTGCTACCCAGGTTGCAATCAGCGCTCGGGCGCAGGAATCAGCGGTGGTGTCGGTGAGCGGGACTGCCTCTGGCCATCTCGTGAACCAGTCTACCATAGTTAGGAGGTACCGTGCTCCTCGCGACATTATCAGGGGCCCCACGACATCCACATGAACGTGGTCGAAACGCCGGCGGGTGGGGTGGAACTGCTGCAGCGGGGCTTTGGTGTGCCGCTGCACCTTGGCTGTTTGGCAGTGCGTGCACGTTTTGGCCCATTCACTGACCTGTTTGCGAAGTCCGTGCCACATGAACTTGCTGGAGATCAGCCGGACGGTTGTCCTGATAGATGGGTGCACCAAACCGTGTATGGAGTTGAAAACTCGCCGCCTCCAGGCTGCCGGGACGATGGGGTGAGGTTGGCCAGTAGCCACGTCACACAGGAGGGTCCTCTCACCTGGGCCTACGAGGAAGACTTGCAGTTGCAAACCCGAGACTGCAGTCCTGTAGCTGGGCATCTCGTTGTCTGCCTGCTGTGCCTCTGCCAGTGCTGCATAGTCCACCCCAGGGACAGCGCCTGGATAGCTGGTCTGGAGAGTGCGTCTGCCACGACATTGTCCTTTCCTGAGACATGCTGGATGTCTGGATGTCTGTCGGAGATGTGGGACAAATGTCGCTGCTGGCAGGCTGACCAGGGATCGGACACCTTCGTGAACATGAAGGTCAACGGTTTGTGGTCTGTGAACGCGATGAACAGCCTGCCTTCTAAGAAGTACCTGAAATGCTGGATTGCCAGATACAGTGCCAACAGCTCCCGGTCGAAAGCACTGTACTTGAGTTCGGGTGGTCGTAGGTGCCTGCTGAAGAACGCCAGGGATGGCCAGCGCCCCTCAATGAGTTGCTCCAGCACCCCACTGACTGCTGTGTTGGATGCGTCCACTGTGAGGGCGGTTGGAATGTCCGTTCTGGGGTGCACCAGCATCGCGGCGTCTGCCAAGGCTTCCTTGGCTTTAACGAAAGCGGCCGTGGCCTCTTCGTCCCAAGTAATGTCCTTGCCTTTACCCGACATCAGGGTAAACAAAGGGCGCATGATACGGGCTGCTGAGGGGAGGAAGCGGTGGTAGAGGTTCACCATACTAACGAACTCCTGCAGGCCTTTGACTGTGTTGGGCCAGGCGAAGTGGCGGATCGCGTCTACCTTGGTGGGCAGAGGTGTTGCCCCGTCTTTGGTAATCCTGTGGCCCAGGAAGTCGATGGTGTCAAGTCCGAACTGGCATTTGTGAGGCACTGGATTGTGAGGCCGAAATCACTCAGGCGGGAGTAGAGCTGGTGGAGGTGGGACAGATGCTCCTGATGACTACTGCTGGCTATGAGAATGTCGTCCAAGTAGATGAACGCAAAGTCCAAGTCGCGTCCCACCGCATCCTTTAGTCGCTGGAACGTCTGTGCGGCATTCTTCAGGCCGAATGGCATTCGGAGGAATTCAAACAGGCCCAACGAGGTGATGAGTGCTGTTTTGGGGATGTCTTCAGGGTGTACTGAGATTTGATGGTATCCCCGGATGAGGTCTACTTTGGAAAAGATGCTTGCCTTGTGCAGGTTTGCTGCAAAGTCCTGTATGTGCGGCATGAGGTAACGGTCTGGAGTTGTAGCCTCGTTCAGTCTGCGATGGTCGCCGCATGGTCTCCAGCCCCCGGCTGCTTTGGGCGCCATGTGCAGGGGGGAGGCCCATGGGCTGTTGGACCTCCGTATGATCCCCAATTCCTCCATCCTCTTGAACTCCTCCTTCGCCAGGCGGAGCCTTTTCGAGGGGAGCCTTCGTGCGCGGGCATGGAGGGGTGGTCCCTGGGTCGGAATGTGGTGCTGTATTCCGTGTCTGGGCATGGCTGCCGTGAACTGCGGTGCCAGAATCGATGGAAAGTCCGCCAGGATTCTGGTGAATTCGTTGTCAGACAGCGTGATGGAGTTCAGGTGTGGGGCCGGCAGGAAATTCTTGGCATGGACCAGTCTTTTCCCTTGCAAGTCGACCAGCAGGTGGCGAGCTTACAAGAAGTCCGCCCCCAGGAGTGGTTGGGCCACCGCGGCCAGTATGAAGTCCCACGTGAACCTGCTGGCGCCGAACTGCAGCTGCACTGTGCGGGTGCCGTAGGTCCGTATAGTGCTGCCATTTGCGGCCCTCAGGGTGGGTCCTGGCTCCCTGTTGCGGGTGTCGTATCCCGTCAGGGGTAAGTCACTGATTTCCGCTCCGGTGTCGACCAAGAAGCGGCGTCCCGACTGTTTGTCCCAGACATACAAGAGGCTGTCCTGGTGGCCAGCTGCTGTAGCCATTAGCGGTGGCTGGCCCTGGCATTTCCCGGGAACTTGCAGGGCGGGCGACAACGGCAGGCTTCGGTGCCCCACCGCTGGTGGTAGGAACACCACTGTTCATTGACCTCCTCACTCCTGCCTCTGTGTTGTGTGCGCCCCCCTGCTGGGCCTGGTCTGGCCTGCTGTTGGGTGCTTGGCTTGGTAGTCTGTCTGATGGATGCCCCGCTCTCCCTCTTGGCTTTCCACAGCACGTCTGCCCGGGCCGCCACTTCCGGGGGTCGCTGAAGTCTGCGTCAGCCAGTAGCAGATATATGTCCTCGGGCAGCTGCTCTAGGAACGCCTGCTCAAGCATGAGGCAGGGCTTGTGTCCGTCAGCCAGGGCCAGCATCTCGTTCATTAATGCTGACAGCAGCCTGTCTCCCAAACTGTCCAGGTGCTGCAAGCGGGCACCCTGTTCACGCCGCGAGAGGCCAAAGATCCCAATGATCAGCGCTTTGAATGCTGCATATTTGCCTTCTTCCGGGGGTGACTGTATGAAATCCTCAACCTGGGCCGCTGTCTCCTGGCCAAGGGAGCTCACCACGTAATAGTAGCGCGTGGAATCGGAAGATATCTACTGAATCTAGAACTGGGCTTCTGCTTGGTCAAACCACACACATGGTCGCAGCATCCAGAAAGTTGGCAGTTTTAGTGAAACTGCGTGAACAGATGAAGAGTCGATCATCTTGGTTCAAATCCCATTTGGACCGTCAGGGTCACCAATGTAGCGATATGCTACACACAGAGCTAGAAATAACGACACGCAGTCTGTAAGTTGCACTCCAGACTACTTTATTCAAACTTCGCATCACTGGCTTTTATGTAGTTCCATTCCCACCCTCTCCGGGCAGAGATGACGTCGGAGGTGCATTACAGAAGTCTCTTCCCACACGCGGGCTTTCTCCCCTTGCTGGTGAAGAAGAAGGCCCAGCGCCATTTTGAGGCTGGCCCCTCCGCCGATGCACACGCCATTTTGTGAGCCGGTTCACCTGCGTAGAAATTGGGTTGCCACAGTACCATTTTGTTAGGTATCCGCACATGTGGGTGTGTTAGGTCATGAAAGGGCAGATGTTACGACAAAACAGGCACTTACTAAGTCTGAAGTAGATAGTATAGTTAATATGTGAAAGTATGAAACTAAGTCCTGTAATAGGTTGAGAGGTACTGGGAAATGGGAGAAGTTGTGAGATAGGAGCAGAACAGGGAGGTGGTATTACAATTTGTTTCCATCAGTCCAGGGTAGGCACCTTTTGGGAAGAAATAGGTGGGAAGATGTGTTGTTGGTGAGTCTGAGATTTGCACATATGAGTTTACACTCCACTTTGGCACTTGTTGGTAAGCATGGGAATGGGTGATGAGGTCCCAGAGACAGCGGAACATGTGATCATGGAGTGCCACAAATATTTGTTGGAACATGGGAAGTTTTTTAGGCAATTATTGGGTAGCTGTGGGATGCCTAGTTTGTAAGATATTATAGCAGCTGGGGCAGGGCAATTAAGTCATGTAGGACCCTGGTGAACTTTTAAATTAAATCAGGTTTGAGAGATAGCATCTGATCCCTGTCGTGGCTCCCTTGGTAGTCCACTGTAATAGGTGGCGGTAATGCACCTTCCTGATAGGTGTGAACCGCTTTTAGCACAAAAGCAATCCTAGTAAACCACTTGACCCAAAGTATTCACAAGGCCACTTGTACTCCACTGACGTTGCATGAAAAGCAAACTGAACACAAAGCTTACAAATCCAGTTCCAGAACTTGTGTGCATAATTTTAAGACTCAATTTTAATTTATTCTTGCATTGTAAGAGCCATTAACAATATTTTGAATGCTCTATTGGACAAAATAGCATATTCTATAAATTACTATGGTTACCTTCTCAGGCAAACTGTTTAGTTACGGGCAAGATTTTTGGGTTGAGAATGAAAAGCTGGAGCAACATATACAAAATGCTGGAGGAACTCACCAGGTCGGGCAGCATCTATGGAAATGAATTAGCAGTTGATGTTTCGAGCCAAGACCCTTTACCAAGACTGGACAGGAGGGGGGAAGTCACCAGAATAAAAAGGTGGGGAAGCAGAAGGAGGATAGCTAGAAGGTGATTGGTAAAGCCAGGTGGGTAGGAAAGGTAAAGGGCTGGAGAGGAAGGGATCTGATGGGAAAGGAGAGTGGACTATAGGAGGAAGGGAAGATGGGGGGAGCAGGGGGAGGCGATAGGCAGGTGAGAAGAGGTAAGAGGCCAGAGTGGGAAATAGAAGAATGAAGGAGGAGGAATGAGATTTTTTTTTTACCAGAAGGAGAAATCGATATTCAGGTTGAAGGCTATCCAAATGGAATATCTGCATTTACACAATGTTGTCTAATATTGAATTCTGAGGGGAAAGAAATAGAAACAATTGAAAAGGATTTTAGTTCAATTGGTTTCAGTTTAACTGACTCTGGGAAAGCAATACAATCAGATTGTTTCTGCTCTGCTCACCACTTCCTTGCTGCTTAGCTCATTGCTCCAATCACTGCTCTCCCACTGATCCAGTTGCCAATTAATCACTCTCCTCCCCCCCAACACACCAGTTCCGGGCCCACTAGTTACTGGCCCTACGGAATGAAAAAAAGTATCTCTATCAGAAATGATTTCCAGTGTTATGCACCAGAAGTCCTACAAACCTATATAGTGACATTCTTGTTCCCGCCAATGAGGTGCATCTAGGGGTAGAGCTGGATATGACCTGGGTCTGAACAAGGGATCCAGGGTGCTGACTCAGCACCCAGCTGTGCCCTGGCATAGGCTGGACCTAGAGCCCTACAGACCTGCAGACAAAAGGGCCACTGAATCCAGCATAGGGAGAAAGCAAAGGGAAAGAGGTCCTGCCTTTGCTAATTAACTACAGTGTCCACAGTATTCCTCCTGGTCCCTTCCTGTCATGACATTTTGATGTTGCTCCTCGTATGAAGCTGGGGCTGCTCTGGAATTCCTGCAGATTATTTATTCGGTGAAAGGCCGGGTGGAATAGAAATAAGCAGAGCTGGTGCAACAAGTGTGTGCTATAGAGATCCATTCTTAGACCAGGTGTATCCAAGCAGCATGTGTTGTGCCCCATGTCATTAGTAGAATTGTTCCAAAATTTATATTTGAAACAAACACGAGAAATATCCAAAGTAACACACACAGCATGCTAGAGGATCTCAGCAGGTCAGGCAGCATCCATGGAGAAGAGTAAATGGCTGACGTTTCGGCTGGTACCTTTCATCAGACTCCTGACAACTGTTCACTCTTTTCCATGGATGCTGTTTGGCCTGCTGAGTATCTCTAGCATTTTATATATGAGTATTTAAAAATGCCTTTTAAAATGCTGCTTTAAATTTAGACAAATTTTGAACTTGGTTGTGCAACTGAATAAGAGGAAGCTTGAACTACGCCATCATTTAAAAATGTTCACTATTTACACTTGGAATGCTGATTGCGTGCAAGGTGGTAGTTCTAGTCCCCTTGCTGTATTTGTTATAACTATTATGTCTGCCATACCAGGTTAGTTAGGATCACAGCTGAAGATAACTGAGTGCCGTGGGTACAAATTACAAATTATTTCTGCTCTACAACATGGTGCTTTACTTTGTGTTTGTGCTTTTATTACTTTGGATTTTTTTTTGTATTGATATGCAGTTGCACCACTGTGCTTTCTCTACCATGAGCCATCCAAACTCTACCAAGTTTTCCGTGAGATGTATGTAAGATTTTTCTTCAGGCTTCATAACATCTCATCCTATTCCTCGGTAAGTTCAGTAGAGGCATGTTATACAAGGAAGTGCTCATTTATCCTTTCTGGGAAACTTGGGTTCAGTCAGTCAAGATAAATTATATGAAAACATATTTGCTTTTTTTATATATTTTCTTCAATGATGTCAGTACCTGTTCATTATGACTTCAGTCCAAATATTTTGTGGGAGACTAAATAAAGAGAAATAGGGTGGAAAGAGGTGTCAAAACTGTGGGAAATTGACCTGATGATGTAATCTATGTTGAAATATAAAGCATCCAGTTTTTTTCTTTGTCAGAGCATCACTGGGCATCATTTTCAAACTTGTTAATCAGTTTCAAGTGAAGTGAATGGACAGTAGCTGTCTGAAAACAACCAGGAGCCGATCTGTCTTTCAGTTCTGTTACTTCCCATTATCCCACATGCTCAGTATATAAGGTGATGATAAATATCTCTGTAATCTCTGACAGTAACACACATCACTTTCTACAAGAAAATTAAACTCCAAAATGAAATTGGTTAGACATGACCTGCTCCATCTGCAACCATGATTCTTGCAACCAGTTCTTGTTCCAACACATTTTACGTTGTTTGAATTTAACACCTTTTCACGAGCTCGACACCTTTTACACCAGCTTTGAAAGGAAGAATAAAACGACACAGCATCCCTGCAGCATCTGGTGATTCTGTGATCTCTGTCTTGGTTGCTGATGTTAGAACATCTTTCAAGAAGGTGAACCCTCACGAGGCACCAGGCCCTAATAGTGTAGCTGGTAGGGCACTGAAAACCTGTGCCAACCAACTGGTGGGAGTGTTCAAGGACATCTTCAGTGTCTCACTGCTGCATTTGAATGTTCCCACCTGTTTCAAAAGTGCTACAACTGTACCAATGCCCAAGAGAGCAGGGTGAACTCCCTCAACGACTATCACCTGTTACAGTCACATCTACGATGATGAAGTGCTTTGAGAGGTTGTTGAAGGCCAGAATCAACTCCTGCCTAAGCAAGGACCTGGACCTGCTACAATTCGCCTATTGCCACAGTAGGTCTACAGTGGATGCAATCTTGCTGGCTCTCCACATGGCCAATAGCTATACCTACTTCAGGCTACTGTTTAAGCTCAGCATTCAACACCATAATACCCTCAAAACTAATCAACAAGCTCCAAAATCTGGGCCTCTGTACCTCCCCCTGCCACTGGATCTTTGACTTCCTCATTGGGAGACCACAGTCAGTGAAGATTGTAAATAACATCTCCTTACTGACAATTAGCACTGGTGCCCCTCAAAGATGTATGATTAGCCCACTGCTTTGTGATTGAGATAGGCACAGCTCAAGCACCAACTATAAATTGCCGATGACACAACTATTGTTGGCAGAACTTCAAATGGTGATGAGGAGGCATATATGAGTGCGATAGATCAGCTGGTTGAGTGGTGTCACAACAACAACCTTGCAAGCAATGTCAGTAAGACCAAGGAATTGAATGTGGACTTCAGGAAGGAGAAGTTAAGGGTACATTCCAGTCCTCATGGCGGGGTCAGCTGTGGAAAGGGTGAGCAGTTTCAAGTTCCTGGTGTTAGCATCTCTGAAGATCTATCCTGGGCCCAATATATTGATGTAATTACAAAGAAGGCACGACACTGGCTGTATTTCAATAGGTGTTTGAGGAGACTTGGCATGTCACCAGATTTATATAGATGTACCATGAAGAGCATCACCACGTGGTATGGAGCGGCCACTGCACAAGATCAGTAAAAGCTGCAGAAAGATTCAAACTCAGCCAGCTCCATCATGGGCATTGTCCTTCCTAGCATTGAGGACACCTGCAAAACAAGATGCATCAAAAAGGTAACATCCATCATTAAGGACCCCATACCCAGAACATGCCCTTTTCTCACTGCTACCATCAAGGAGGAGATGCAGGAGCCAGAAGACACTCACTCAACATTTTAGGAATAGCTTCTTCCACTCCACAATCAGATTCCTGAATGGACAATGAATCCATGTATTATACTACCTCACTTATTTCGCCCTTTGTTTTGTTCTCTATTTGTATGATTATTTAACATTTATATGTTTCTTATTTTAATTTTTAGTTATTTGAGTTTCATGACATTATGCCAGTGATATTAAACCTGATTCTGGATTTGGTCCCAATGGAAAATTTTCTTGACAATATTTTGCTATATTCCTTTCTGATTCATAGTGACATAGATAGCATGGTCAACTGTGGCTTGTTTTCTAACTCCAATAATTACCGTGTTGGAGTGGGGGGTCCCTGATTTAAAATTTGCCAACAGTATTTTCATACATTGAGTCAGCTTGTATATGGGAACATACAGGAATAACATCCAACTCTCCTCCTTTGCCATTCTCAGTGACTACTTTAAAATTGTCAGACATGTTACAACTTGTGGAAAATCTAACATTATTCCTTTTGTATTTATTTAATCAGCTTCTCCAAATTCTGACACTGATTAAACTTTACTGTTCAAAATTACCATCAACCACTGAAGTTTGAAAGCCCGCAATATCAAGGCTATTAGCGTCCAGCTTTGCATCATCACTTGAAGATTCAAAGTACCTTTCTTATGAAAGTATGCATTCGGCCTACAACTGGGATTTGTCCACCTGCAGGCAGCTACAGAACAAAGAAACACCATGGAACCCCTTCAAGGAAACACCAAACACCCAATGTGCGGGAAAAATACAAACTGCGCAAATGGCAAAAAAGCAAGCAAACAACACACAAACTATCAAACATCAAACCAGGAGTCTGGTAGTATTCAGTTTAGTTCAGTTCAGCATCGTGCCGCTAGCCTACAGACAAAACATTCTTCGATGGAGTGGCCCAGACCGCATTTGACTGCCCCGATCAAACTGCTCAAAAACAACAAAAAAGAGTAACCAGAATCCAGGAACGCATGCAACATGAATTCCAAAGGCCCCCAAAATGAGTCCTCAGCCTCGCCAGTCAATCCTTGCAACATAGATCGCAAGACTCCTGCATTTTCTTCCGAAAGCTAGCGATAGAGTAAGGACGACCAGTCAAACTCAGGTAGATGGCGGTGAACACCCGCCCTCTGCTCTCGCCTTTGTTGACAGTAATATATTGATTGACTCCTGCAAGCAAATATAGAGAAGATCCAGAACTGGGGTCCAGGGCTATGGAATGGCAATAGAGAAGGAAGCATTCTTCAAGAGCCCAGTCACGGCCTAGGACAGTACCTGAAATGGGGAATTGATGATTAAGGTGCTAAAAGATAAGCCTTGGTGGAGATGAGGCGTTGCCTGGAGAGCCATGGTGAGCAAGCAGTCTTGATAAGGGAGTGGTTAGATAGATAAAGAGAAAGGATACAGGGATGAGTTGCTAGGAGTTTGGGTTGCATAATTAGTGCTTGGAGATTGATTATACCCAAAGAGATCAGATATATTGCAGAAGGTAAAAGGATATTCCTAAGTCTGATTCCCTGGACTGGGTCTTGTTTCAGGGGACCTCCATCAAGTAGTGCACTATTTTAAAAGCATTGCTGCTCCAGCTATGCTTCAGGAGCTCACCGTGTAAATTGTGTACTAACGTGGTAATGCTTTGAAGGAATTTTGCACAGGGATTTTTATCATCTCGTGCCCATTGAATGGTACATTTCTGTTTGGAAAAGATTGTACTTGTGCTCCATTTCTTCCTATTTCCTGTACATGTAGCAGTGGAGGGGGAAAAAAAGCAGTACCATATCTGAATTTCTGGGCTCTCTATCTTTGCAATCTTCTGTAGCCTTGCAGTACTCTAGTCTTTCACCTTTCGTCAGTGGATGAGGAAGTCTTAAGCTGTAAGGACAACATCCTTTAATGGAAACTTTCTGAAGATAAAACATGGAACAGTACAACCCAGGAACAGGCCCTTCGGCCCTCAATGTTGTGTCAAGCCAAATAAATTAGATCAAAAGGCCAACTAAGCTAGTTCCTTATGCCTACACAATGTCCGTGTCCTTCCATTTTTCTCACATTCATGTGCCTCTCTAAACAGCCCGTAACGATCCTTAATATATCTGCCTCTACCACCACCCCAGGCAGTTCATTCTATGTACCAAACTCTGCCTCTCACATCTCCTCCTTTCACCTTCATCTCCTCTGGTATTAGCCATTACAATCCATGGGAAAGACACTATCTGTCTATTCTATCTATGCCTCTCATAATCTTATGAACTTCTTTCCGATTTCCTCTTGGCCTATAAGACCATAAGACATAGGAGTAGAATTAGGCCATTTGGCCCATCAAGTCTGCTCTGCCTTTTAATCATGGCTGACCTTTTTTTCCGTCCTATAAGACATAGGAGTAGAATTAGGCCTCTGCCGGTCCAGAGAAAATGACCCGTTTGTCCAACCTCTTGTTATGGCACATGTCCTCTAAACCAAGCAGCATCTTGGTAAACATCTTTTGCACACTCTCCAAAGCCACTACTATTTTCTTCCCATATGGGGTGTCCAGATCTGGGTGCAGCACTTGAGATGTGGCCTAACTAGAGTCTTATAAATCTGCAACATAATGTCCTGACATAAATGACATAACATAACTGTCCTTTTGAGAACTTGAACATTTAAAAATTATCCATAAGGGAAAACCACAGTAGCATGATGCTAATATAGCTTGAGGCGTTCCAGAGTTTTGAGTTCAATTCCGTCGCTGTCTGTTTATATGTTCTCCCTGTGACCATGTGTGTTTCCTCCAGGTACTCTGGTTTCCTCCCACAGTCCAAACTGTTCAATATGCAGCTGGAGCAGAAGAGCCTGTTCTGCACTATATATCTAAATAAAATAAATAGATAATAGACAAATGCAGTTTATTGTTTGATCTAAAAGCTCAATTACTTCACATTGTAATAGCTGTGGATTTGATATGATCGCTGTAATTATGTGTCCTCAGGGAATTGTATCACTTTGCCTGGTGTTTGAGACGCTCATTCAGACATACCTTCCTCAACTCTTCTATCATCTACGTGAAATTGGAGCACAACCGTAAGTGCTTAAAACTTGCACTGAAATTTCCACTACACGGAAAATATTCTTGGAGTAAATAACTCTAGATGTTTATTTTATTTAATCTCTTAATATTTGTAACAGTCATAGAGTCATAAAACATTGCAGCACAGAAACAGGCCATGTAGTCCATACTGGACTGTTAATCTGCCTAGTCCCATCGACCTGCACCCAGACCATAGCCTTCCATACCCCTCCCATCCGTGTATGCATCTAAATTTCTCTTAAATGTTGAAATCGAACAGTCTTTGCTTGATAGAAGAGAGCTTCAACTTCTCACTGTTTTATAATGCTTCTCCAAATTGGACCACATCTTTAGGTCATTTCTTTTCCCTTGTTAGGACACCTCAAAGCGAAAATGACTAAAAAAAAAAGTGGGAAGAAAAATTGTATTCTGTGGTTAAATGGCAACTTCCAAGTCAAAAGAGAGATTTAAGATCTTCACATTAGTCTGGTGGATGGGGCAATTACTTATTTTTTTGCAAATAGAAATGCAGTGAAAATTCCTACAACACTGTTGTTTCTTCCACTCTATCCATCCATTCCTCTTTCCAATCCTTTTAGCTCTTGATTGATTCAGACTGGAGTACAGTTTCACTAATGACAGCAATTCATTAATGTAGATATTTCTCATCTTTAAGAACAGATGAGGGGACTAGTCTAAATCTTACTGTAAACAGCAGCTGAAACCTATTCTTTCTTGCCATTTTTAGCAATTTGCACCTATTTTCAAGTTTGTCACCAATCCTTCATCAAAGTTATACGGAAAATTGGTCTATAAGTTAGAGGTGTGAATATGATAGGTTGCTATGCACTGAAATCACAATCATATGTAAAACTGTTGCTACTGACTATTCATCCTATTGCAAAGTAAATAGTTGTTTTTGAATAACTGGGGGAAAATAGTTGGGAGTATGCAACAGGTCCATCAGCCAACCAAATGACAATCGTATGGACAATATTTTAGGTTGGAGTCTACAAAATCCAAGTGAACAAGTACTTACTCAAAATTTTCTGGCCTACCACTGATTAATATTCATTGTTGATACCTGATTATTAGTGCATTGTAGAAATTAGCCTGGGCAATCCAAGTGCAATAAGATTGTTTTGATATGTAAAGTTTCAGTCCAGTTTCCTTTTTCTCTTGTCACTACTGTACATCTTACTGCATGCCTTCTATGGACATTGCCTATTTTTCTGAGCCATACTGATTATTATTGATTGGCTACTTGATTCCCAGTGTTGTCCTCAGCTTATGACCAAGATAGCCATGAGCACTTATCCCCAGATGATTTGCTTTGTTTTTATCTCCCTGCCCTCCACCTACGGAACCTGAGGCTTGGCATTGTGTCTTGCAGTCACCACATTGAGATCAGCCAAAACCTGAATGTCAGGACTTTTCTGATCTGCATGGATTGCAAGTAAAATTGCTGAGCCTGTGGAGAGCTTTTTTTTATCATGCATTGGATATGTGTGTGTACTGTAATACCAAACTGAATGGGAAGTTTGTAAAATAGGAGATAAAGTTTTATTCACTTTCAATTTTTCACTTCACCTGATGTTCCTACATTTCAAGTACATTCAACATTTCTCTCTTGTTTTGCAGACTCCGGATATCATTTAAATGGATGGTACGTGCATTCTCAGGATATCTAGCAACTGATCAACTCTTGTTTCTTTGGGATAGGATTCTGGGATACAACTCTCTGGAAATTCTTGCTGGTATGTGTATTTAAAAAATACTGTGATGCATTCCTTTTGATGATACTGTGGCGACCCACTTCCTAGCGCACTCGAACCGGCTCACAAATAGCCAGCGCGCAGGCACAAAGGCCAGGTCTGCAACAAAGGGAAAAAGCCTGCGGGGGTTTGTGAGTACGTGTCCCTTACAGCATCCGCGCCCGGGGAGGGCGGGATGAGGGAGGCTTTAAAGCAAGGCTGTGAAGTTCAAATAAAATCATCTTTAATTGCAGTTTACCGACTCCGTGTCGTTATTTTAGCGCTGCGTGTAGCACACTGCTACAATTGGTGACCCCGACGGTCCAAACGATTTTTGGACCGGAGATGACCGATGCCGCATCTGTTCATGTGGTTTCCTTGAAACTGCCAAGCTTCTGGACGCTGCGACCTCACCTATGGTTCCAGCAAGCAGAAGCCCAATTCCACGTTCGGCAGATAACCTCAGAGGACACACGTTACTACTACGTGGTGAGCTCCCTCGACCAGGACACAGCGGCCCAGGTTGCGGATTTCGTACAGTCTCCCCCGGCGGATGGCAAGTACATGGAATTCAAAGCCCTGCTCATAAGGACTTTCGGACTCTCACGGCGCGAGCGAGCTGCCCGCTTACTGCACCTGGATGGCTTGGGAGACAGACCTCCATCGGCTTTAATGAATGAGATGTTGTCTTTAGCCGGCGGACACACACCCTGCCTCATGTTTGAGCAGGCATTCCTGGAGCAGCTGTCCGAGGACATACGCCTGCTGCTGTCCGACGCGGATTTCAGCGACCCCCGGAAGGTGGCAACCCGGTCGGACTTGCTGTGGAACACCAAGAAGGTGAGTGGGGCGTCCATCGCATAGATCACCAAGCCACGCTCCCAGCAGCAAATCAGTCCAGGCCCGGCCGCAGAGCCCGCTAGCCCCAGAGGCAGGGGTGGGGAGCCCAACGAACACTGGTGTTTCTACCACCAGCGGTGGGGCGCAGAAGCCCGCCGTTGTCACCCGCCCTGCCAGTTCCCGGGAAACGCCAGGGCCAGCTGCCGCTGATGGCTACAGCGGCTGGCCGTCGGGATAGCCTCCTGTATGTCTGGGACAAGAGGTCGGGACGCCGGTTTTTGGTCGACACCGGTGCCGAGATCAGCGTCTTACCTCCGACGAGTTACGACACCTGCAACAGGGCATCGGGTCCCCCCCTGAGGGCCGTGAACGGCAGCACGGTAAGGACCTACGGCACCCGTACGGTGCAGCTACAGTTCGGCTCCAGCCGGTTCACGTGGGACTTCACACTGGCCGCCGTAGCCCAACCGCTTCTGGGTGCGGATTTTTTGCGGTCTCACAGCCTACTGGTCGACCTGCTGAGGCAGAGGCTGGTCCATGCCGAGACCTTTCAGACGTTCTCCCTGGGAGAAGCCCAGTTGCCAGCCCCACACCTCGGCTCCATCACGCTGTCCGACAACAACTTCACCAGAGTCCTGGCGGATTTCCCATCGGTTCTGGCACCACAGTTCACGGCAGCCATGCCCCGACACAGCGTACAGCACCACATCCCGGCCCAGGGACCACCCCTCCACGCCCGTGCTCGGCGGCTTCCCCCGGACAAGCTCTGACTGGCGATGGAGGAATTGGGCTCATCCGGCAGTCCGACAGCCCATGGGCCTCCCCCCTGCACATGGTGCCCAAAGCGACAGGGGGCTGGAGACCGTGCGGCGACTACCGCAGGCTGAACGAGGCTACCACACCGGACTGCTACCCTGTGCCGCACATTTAGGACTTTGCAGCAAACCTGCACGGCGCACGGATCTTCTCCAAGGTAGACCTCGTCCGAGGATACCAGCAAATCCCGATGCATCCGGACGACATCCCCAAAACGGCTCTCATAACCCCATTCGGCCTTTTCGAGTTCCTCCGCATGCTGTTCGGCCTGAAGAATGCCGCACAGACGTTCCAGCGGTTAATGGACGCGGTGGGACGCGACCTGGACTTCGCATTCATCTATTTGGACGACATCCTCATAGCCAGCAGCAGTCGTCAGGAGCATCTGTCCCACCTCCGTCAACTCTACGCCCGACTGAGTGAATACGGTCTAACAATCAACCCGGCCAAATGCCAGTTCGGGCTCGACACCATCGACTTCCTGGGCCACAGGATTACTGCAGACGGGGCAACCCCTCTGCCCGCTAAGGTAGATGCGGTCCGCCATTTCCCCCGACCCACCACGATCAAAGGCCTTCAGGGGTTTGTAGGTATGGTCAATTTCTACCACCGCTTCCTCCCTTCAGCTGCCCGAATCATGCGCCCCCTGTCCGACCTGCTGTCGGGTGGGGCAAGGACATTGCCTGGGACGAGGAGTCCGCCGCCGCTTTCATTCAAATGAAGGATGCCTTGGCAAACACCACGATGCTAGTGCACCCCAGAATGGACGTCCCTACCGCCCTCTCAGTGGACGCATCTAACACGGCAGTCAGTGGGGTGCTGGAACAACTCATCAAGGGGCGCTGGCATTTTCAGCAAACACCTGCGGCCACCCGAGCTCAAATACAGTGCTTTCGACCGGGAACTGTTGGCGCTATACCTGGCAATCCGGCATTTCAGGTACTTCTTAGAAGGTAGGCCCTTCACCGTATTCACGGACCACAAGCCGCTTACCTTTACGTTCACGAAGGTGTCCGATCCCTGGTCGTCCCGCCAGCAGTGCCATCTGTCCTACATCTCTGAATACACGACGGATGTCCGGCACGTCTCGGGTAAGGACAGTGTTGTGGCGGACGCGCTCTCTCACCCTAACATTCACGCCCTTTCCCAAGGGGTAGACTTTGAGGCGCTGGCAGAGGCGCAGCAGGCAGACGAGGAGATCCCGAGTTACAGAACCGCAGTCTCCGGCTTGCAGCTCCAGGACCTCCCCGTAGGCCCAGGTGAGAGGACCCTACTCTGTGAAGTCGCCACCGGCCAGCCCTGTCCCGTCGACCCGGCAGCCTGGCAGCGGCGCGTTTTCAACTCCATTCATAACTTAGCGCACCCCTCCATCAGGACAACTGTCCGGATGGTAGCCAACTGGTTCGTTTGGCACGGACTCCGCAAGCAGGTCAGTGAATGGGCCAAAACGTGCACGCACTGCCAAACAGCCAAGGTGCAGCGGCACACTAAAGCCCCGCTGCAGCAGTTCCACCCCACCCACCGGCGTTTCGACCACATTCATGTGGATATCGTGGGCCCCCTGCCAGTGTCGCGAGGAGCGTGGCACCTCCTGACTATCGTGGACCGGTTCACAAGATGGCCAGAGACGGTCCCGCTCACCGACACCACCTTTGAATCTTGCGCCCGGGCACTGATCGCCACCTGGGTGTCCCGCTTTGGTGTACCGGCCCACATTACCTCCGACAGAGGCGCCCAGTTCACCTCCAGCCTGTGGTCAGCTATGGCCAGCCTTTTGGGAACACAGCTGCACCACACAACTGCCTACCACCCACAGTCGAACGGCCTGGTGGAGCGTTTCTACCGTCACCTAAAGTCGGCTCTCATGGCCTGCCTCAAAGGGCCTAACTGGGTGGATGAGCTTCCCTGGGTCCTGCTCGGCATCCGCACGGCGCCCAAAGACGATCTGCACGCCTCGTCAGCCAAGTTGGTGTACGGCGCACCCCTGGTCGTCCCCGGGGAGTTCATACCAGCCCCAAGGGGGCAAGAGGAAGAACCCGCAGCAGTCCTGGGCAGACTACGCGAGAGGCTCAGTGACATGGCCCCCATACCCACTTCGCAGCATGGGCAGAACCCGACCTGCGTACCCAAAGACCTGCAGAACTGTAAGTTTGTGTTTGTACGACGGGGCTGGCATCGGCCACCGCTGCAACAGCCCTACGAGGGGCCGTTTACGGTGCTCAGGAACAACGGGTCCACGTTTGTGCTGGACGTTGGTGGGAGAGAGGTTTTCACGGTGGACCGACTCAAACCGGCCCATGTGGACCTGGCACAACCGGTCGAGTTTCCGGCACCGCGGCGCAGAGGCCGACCTCCCAAACAGGGTCCGGCCCAGACTGTGGACATTGGGGGGTGTATCGCCGGTTCTGGGGGGGGTTATGTGGCGACCCACTTCCTAGCGCACTCGAACCGGCTCACAAATAGCCAGCGCGCAGGCACAAAGGCCAGGTCCGCAACAAAGGGAAAAAGCCTGCGGGGGTTTGTGAGTACGTGTCCCTTACAGCATCCGCGCCCAGGGAGGGCGGGATGAGGGAGGCTTTAAAGCAAGGCTGTGAATTTTGAATAAAATCATCTTTAATTGCAGTTTACCGACTCTGTGTCATTATTTTAGCGCTGCGTATACCCTCTTCCTGTTGAAGGTGCCTTCAGTCAGATGTATTTGCGGGTTTCTGTCAGCAGAGGGAGTACTGGCCTTCATGATTCTTTCAGTGGGTTTTGAGCACATCTTTTGAAAATTCCTGATAGCGCTGAGTGTTTTGAAAGCTGTTCACAAAACTGACTGCTAAGTTTCAAATTAAATTACCAATTGCAAATAGTTATGTTCCTTGCCTTGCTATGCATTTTTTAAATTTAGTAAACTTGTTCATTTAAATACTGTGAAGTAGAAATTGATTAATAAACCATGAAAACTAACAAACTGCAGATGTTACTGTTGTGAATGCGAATAAGCAAAGCAGGTGAAAGGTTTTTAGACATCATGACAAGTAGGCATTCTCTTAGGGAAAATATTAAGTGTTTATATTCTTAAGAACAAGGGTAACAGCAGCTACAGGGACATTCTTGAAAGTACTTTGACTCTGACAACTAATTATATTGAATTATATATTTACAATGGGACCACACTAAACTGACAAGACATTTCTGAATGTTCAAATGCTTTTGCTAGGATATTGTAATTCACATGGATGGTCTCAAAGTTCCTGAGGATAGAGAACCAAGACACCCAAAATAAATGCTGTAAGAGTTGACTCTAAGTTGACAAATATCCCAATTAAAGTTCAAAGTACATTTATTTTCAAAATCATGCAAATAGTAACCACAAGCAAAATTATTGAGCAGATATTCTAATGATCGTGCTTGACGTGCTAAATAACAAAATACGAGCACCTGCAGTATCTGAGATCTGGTTTGATGCAGGCTGACTAACATAGCCCTACCATAGAAGGTCACAACCGGGTGTCCACGGACTCCTTGGTTAACGATATGGGGTCCGTGGCGTAAAAAAGGTTGGGAACCCCTGCTTTATGTTTGGCTGATGCACACAAGAATGTTTTCTAGTCCTGTCAGTTTACAAACCGTTCTACTTGCTGTGGGCCAGTCTAACGTAGACAGCTTTCCAACAAACATTGCTGTCCTTTTAATTTCAAGCTGACTTTCACTTACAATGTACAGGATATCAAAACTGAAAACTGATTCTCCTTTGAATGAATGCTTGCTAAATCCATATCATTTCATAATTTATGACTAATCTCTGAAACAGAACCTGCTGGAAACTGTCAGCAGGGAAGAAACTAAATTAACATTTCAGATTGAAGTTTCTGTGTCAGAAAAATTGGCTGTAGTTTTATTTTTGAGCATGTTGCCAGCAGTGGTGCTCACCTGCTATGAACTGTTACTTTGGGCTAGTTATATTCTGACACATCATCACAAGCAGCTTGTCTATTTTAACAAGACAAAGACAAACCTCACTGGATATCAGGTAATTCCTGGAAATGGGGACAATTGCGCTACAATGAACTTCTGCGCTGTTCCTTGCAATTGATACCATCTAGGACAATTTTGACCTTTTATGGAGCAAAGTACCTGGCAGATACTGTGGCCAAGACAATAACATGTTTCATATTGAAAATTAACTGGAAAAACAATCTGAAATGTGCAACAGTAAATCCCAGTTTGCACTTGTATGAACTTCCCTCCTGCAGAAATGTAAATCTGTAGCATGAATTAGTGTACTGTTCTGAGCCATTTCTATTCCACTGACTTAATTTCCCTTTGATTGATTTGCATGCATGGAAATATTTGGATATTTATTAACGATTATGTGATTGGCTAATTGCAGGGATAAAATACATCAATCATAATTCTACTGCCATAAAATTAAGCTTAGACATTTTTAGGTACTGCCCTGGAGAAATATTATCTCTGTTAAGACAGTTTATTTTATTTCAGTGCTGGCAGCTGCTGTATTTGCTTACAGAGCAGAAAACCTAATGGAGGCAACGTCACTTGCTGCAGCTGAAGTAAGGTGTTCTACTGTCATTTTGGGGCGATCATACCTCTGGATGAAAGACTGTGCTACACAACCCTTTTGAGGGGTGGTCCAGAAACAACCTCTGAGGGCTTCTCTTGAGAAAGCAGTATCTATTTTATTCACATGACATCAAATAGTAACAGTTTCAACCATGTGTTAGACACAGTTCCTATTGGGCTGCTCATCTTGCTGTTTCACCAGTACTGTATCCCAGTTTTACACATCTACAAACATGGATCCACATGAGACTTGTGGGCCTTATTTGGGGTGGGGGTCAAAGGAAGAGAATAGTTTTGCTATTGGTATAGTTCATAGAGCTGTTGTCTCACTACACCAGAGGCTTGAGTTCAATTATTGGCATTAGGCGTTATCAGTGTGGGTTTTGAAAGTTCTTCCTGTAGACATTTGGGTTGCTTCCTCCTCCTATATCCCAAAGACATGCAGGTTGGTGGGATAGCTGGCCACTATAAATTATTAGTAGTGTGAATGGTAACATTTTGGAGCTGTTAATGGGTATGTGGGATGAAAAAAATTAAATGATTAGTTGATAGTTGACATGGACTCGGTGGGCCAGTTGGCCCAGTTCCATGCTGTCTCTCTATGACTTTGTCTTGCAGTGGTGTTTTCCAATCTCATCCATTCTCTTGGAAAGATGTATTAATGGGAAGTATGGTGCCCTTTTAGAAAGGGGAAGAGAGTAACAATTTTTTGGCTTTTGTTGAATGCTCTCTTTTTGATGCCAGCTGGCAAGTGTTGTACTGCCTGAAGAGGTCAAGGACACCAGAAAGGAAAATAGCTTTTCAAGGAGGTTACAAAGAAACTTGATGAAGGGATAGTGGTGGGCATTGTCGACAGCGGTGGGCATTGTCTACATGTACCTTATCAAAGCCTTTGACAAAGTCCCACGTGGGAAGCTGATCCAGAAGGTTAGGTTGTTTATCATTCATGAAGTACAGTCGGCTTTCCTTATCCGTGAGGGATTGGTTCTGGGACCCCTCGTGGATGCTCAATTCCCTTATTTAACCTGTCTCAGTGCGGTGGACTTTAGGACCCAGCGGAACCCCGGACCTTATTTAACCTGTCTCAATACGGTGGTCTTTAGGACCCAGCGGAGCTCTGAATCTGCAGTGTTTCTGTTCACGAAAATGATCATGATCACGATTGAAAATAAAGTGGAAGTAATAAAGCGATTGGAAAGAGGTGAAATGCCGTCGGCCATTGGAAAAGCGTAGGCTACAGTCAGTCAATGATTGGAACAATTTTAAAGGATAAATTGAGATTATTGAAATACATACGTTTCTTAAGTGTTTTATATGCATAGAAAGGTAAAATATAAACTATATACTAAGACAAACGTTTGACTAACTGACAGTAAATAATACTGGATGTACCTGTTCTGACTTATTTAGTAAGAGAACTTCGTTTTTTTAAAATCCCGATCCATAATAACCTACGCACATCCTCCCGTATACTTTAAATCATATCTAGATTACTTATAATACCTAATACAATGTAAAAGCTATGTAAATAGTTGTTATACTGCATTGTTTAGGGAATACTGATAAGAAAAAAAGTCTGTAGATGCTCGAACGACAAGTGCTGGAAGAGCACTTCCGGGTTTTCTCGATTCGCAGTTGGTTGAATTCGTGCATGCGGAATCTGCGGATAAGGAGGGCCGACTGTTAATTGGATTCAATGTTGGCTTAGTGAGAGAAATCAGAGTTATTAGTGGTATGCTGCAGGGATTAGTGTTGGGTTTATTGTTGTTCATCATCCTATAATCATGATTTAGATGATAATATAGTTAACTGGATCAGCAGATTTGCGGATGATACCAAGATTGGGAGATTGGCGATGCAGTAGTCAGTGAGGAAGGCTATCAAAGCTTGAAAGGTGATATGAAGTAGCTGGGAAAATGGGCTGAAAAATAGCAGATGGAATTTAATGCAGACAAATGTGAAGTGTTGCACTTTGGGACGACAAACCAGAGTAGGACTTCTACAGTGAATAGTAGGGCATTTAGGTGTGCGGTAGGACAAAGAGACCCAGGAATACAGATCTATAATTCCTTGAAAGTGGCATGACAGGGAGATAGAATATTGTGTGCAGTAGGAAAAACATCAATAAACTTGAAAGATGCAGAGAAGATTTACGTGGATTTTGCTGGGACTTTAGGATCTCTTTTACAGGTAAAGGTTGAATAGGTTAGGACTTTATTTCCCGAGGTACAGGAGAATGAGGGGAAGATCTTATAGAAAGAAGATTACAAAATTATGAGCGGTATAGATAGGGTGATTGTTTGCAGGCCTTATCCCCTCAGGTTGCATGAGACTACAATTCGAAGTCATAGGTTGCAGGTAAAAGTTGAAATATTTAAGGAGAATCTGAGGAGGAACTTCACTCAAGAGTATGGTGCAAGTGTGGAATGAGCTACCAGTGGAAGTGATAGGTACAACTTCAATTTTACCATTTAAGAAAAGTTTGGATAGGCGTACGGGTGAGGGACATACGTATGTAGGGTTTGCTGGGGTGGGACTAGACAAAATCTAGTTTCTGGTCTATTTCTGTACTCTAGTATTCTATGTGCATATACTGTATTTACAAAAACAATCAACAATCAAGAATATAGATAGAATAAATGAACAGGTCAAGAGGATTGGCAAGAATTTATATAACAAAAGCCTGGAAGATGGAACAACACCGTAAATCCTTACCATTTAATTCAACCAAGGAGCACTGTTCCTGTGATTTTTTTTCTTTATATGTGTTGGATAGTTGATTTGATTCTATAACCTGTGTGGGAAATAATAATTTAAAGTTGATCATGACATCACTGAAGTAAAAGATTTAAAGTTGAGCTTCCTGGGATTTCTAATAGAATGTTATCCAAAGTGAGAAGGGTGTCGTTTGTGATGGGACTAAGGTACGCTGTTTATCTCGCATGCCAGAAATGTGATCCGATTTGTTAGGGCTGGAGGCACTGTGAATGTGGGAATTCCACGTTCCACAGGTCTGGTTGATTTCCAGATAAGTCATGGGTGCTCAGTATTCAAATTTAAACAAACCTTGCATCTTCATTTAGATTGGGCTATGGGCAGATCATAGTGCATTGTGTCGATTTGATCCCTATATCTACTATTGAGTTCTGTATGTATTTGCCCTGCTAGCTGTTTCTGTTATTCTTCTTAACCATTAGTAGTTCTAATGTTTGTTGCATTGAAGCACGATTCACTTCCAGAGTGATATAAGGCTGAAAACTCAAAGTAATATGCTAGGCTTTCAAGTTATAATTTTATAGCACTGAATTTGTTTAGGAAAATTGAAATGTTTAGATTTTCATTTAGTGAAGAAGTTAGAATAGTAACATCTTTTTTAAATCAAAACTCCGTATAAGGCCATGAACTTCGCATAGTTGAGCATTTGTTTGGTGTTCATCTAATTTCTAAGCATACTGTTTGCAATAATGAGTTTATGTATATTTAATCAGTATATTTTTGTTCTTATTGCAGGCTGTACTTGCTGATCTTTCCACACTGCAGGTTATGCCTCTTCTACAGCTTTTCCTGTTTGCTACTTCTAATTAAACAATATTATTTAAAAAGTTCAGAGATGAATATGGATATGTATGTCACTTTGCCAATTTCTTAATATACCTTAACAGTATGATTGATGGTAAGCCAATGGATACATGAAAATGTCAAATAAAATTGCACATGTGAATGAAGTACCTTTTATTTAAGTTAATGTAAAAATTGATGATACTATTTATGTTGAATTTCATGTGATTGACAAAAGCACTGGGTGTACAATTAAGAATAACGTGATTGTAAAATTAAAAAAATTAAAAACGAAATCAGTCTTTGTTTGATATTATCAAATAGTAGTTTGACGCAGTAATGGTTCACACTAGTTAGAATGTAGTAGGTGAAATCCTACGCTGCTTTAACTGTCGAAACGTCGACAGTGCTTCTCCTTATAGATGCTGCCTGCCTGCTGTGTTCCACCAGCATTTTGTGTGTGTTGCTGCTTTAACCGTCTGTTCTTGCTATTTGGTTCATTCTGTAACTTGTCTTTTACAAGTTACTGAACAAAAAATGTCTAAATTTCATTCCAACTTCTAATTTATTTCATAATCTGAATGAAATATTCTCTTAGGTTTTAGGAGTGGATTATACTGAAACTATGGCTTGAATAATGCTACCTTAAAGAAAAGAATGTAACTAATGTCCTAAAAATTAAGTTTCACAATTAATAATTATGTTGTGCTGACCTTCTAAGATCAATCTATCCCTGCCTTCCCACATAAACCTCCATTTTATTCCATCCATTTGCCTGTCTATATAAGCCACTCTGGGCAAAAGAACTTTTCACTCAAATCCCCTGCCGGAGGAACTCAAATGAGCTGTGTAACATCTGATAGATGTAATTGTAGTTCAAGTGAAGAATCTCAACCTGAAATGTCAAATATCTATTTTCCTCTACGAATGTTGCCTGACCCACTGAGTTCCTCCAGCAGTACTGTTTTTTTGTTCCAGCTTGCAGCACTTGCAGCTTCTTGTCTCCTCTGGTCTCTGGTCACTGAAGAAGCAGCCGATCATAATAACCATGAGCAACTGTGGTCAGAGGTGACTGCAACTTTTCCGCAGGAGGTATAGGGAATAGTTATCTAATGGTCACTTGACATTTATAGTGCTATAGGAAAAAACTAAAGAAATTAGGAGGGAAAAGGGGGGGCATAAATAATCTTGGCAAATAGGATTAAGGAGAATCTTAAAACCTTTTTGTAAATACCTTAGAAGCAAGATAGTAACTAAGGAGGGAATAGGTCCCCTTGCTCAGGGGTAATCTATGTATGGAGCCAGGTGATGTGATCGAGATTCTAAATGATTACTTATCATCAGTATTCACCAGGAAGAAGAATGTGGAAACTACAGGGTTAAAGAAGGTATATGCCTATGTGCACATCTGTATTGAGAAGGAGGAATATTGGCCCACGTTAAAGTAGATAAGTCCACAGGACTGGATAGGATTTATCTAAGCGAATATAGTTAACTGGATCAGCAACTGGATACTAAGGGAAACAAGGGAGAAAATTGTTGATGAACTGATGGAGACTTTTGCATCTTAGCCATGCTGAGATACTAGAAGACTGGAAGATAAATAATGCCCCCTTGTTCAAAAAGGGCAATAGGGGTCAGACTGGAAACTACTGGCCTGTGAGCCTTATGTCAGTGGTTGGATATTGTTCAAGAAGATTCTGAAGAACAGGATTTATGTTTGATTGGAAAGGCAGGAAAAGACACCATGATTTTGTATAAGGGAGATCAAATATCACAAATCAGATTGAGTTTTTAAAGGAGATTTATCAGGGAGATATGATGGTAGATATGTAGTAGTACAATCACTCGAGTATGATGTTCTCCTAAGGGTTGTCTGCTGGGGGGTCCCCGTATGGCTGTAGAGGACAATCCAGGATCCACTTATTCTGGTGCATTGTGGACTAGTGCAGATGTTGTGTATATGGACTTCACTAAGGTTTTGAGTAAGGTCTTATGTGGTGGGCTGGTGCAGATGGTGAAGGTACAAGGGAACCAGATTCAAAATTGTCTTGGTATTAGGAGGCAGAGGGTAGTTGCAGATTTTTTTTCCTGACTGATAATCTATAACAAATGGTATACCACTGGGACCTTTGCAGTTTATGATATATATAAATGACCTAAATGTGAATGTAGGAGGTATGATTAGTAAGTTTGCAGACAACTTAAAATTGTTGGAAATGCAGATGACTGAGAAAGTTATATAAGGAAACAGTGGGATATAAATCATCTGGAAAATTGCACAGAGATATCACAGATGGAATTCAATCGAGATAAGTGTGTGGTAATGTACTTTGGGACATCAAGTTCTGTTAGTTCATATGGAGTAAATGGCAGGGACCTTGGAAGTATTGACCTACAGAGAGACTTTGGGGTGCAAAATCCATAGCTCGCTGGAAGTGTTGACTCAAGTGGATATTTTTAATAAAAATGATATTTAGTATGCTGCCTTCATAGGCCAAGGCACTATGAGAGATAGGATACCATGTTGCAGCTGTACAAAACACTGGTTAGACCACACCAGAGTATTGTGCATGGTTTTGGTCAACACACTGCAGTAAGGACGTGGGAGCAATAGAGAGAGTACAGAGGTGATACACTAAGAGATTGCCTACAATTGGTAGCTGTAGTTAAAAGGAGATACTGGATAGGCTGTTTACTTTCCCATTGCAAAATAAGAGCTGAGAGCAGTGACCAAACAGAGGTTTACAAAATTATGAGGACATGGATATGATAGGTTGTCAGAATTAGAGTGTACGGGTTTAAAGTGAGGGGGATGAAATTTAAATGAGATTTGAGGGTTAAGTTTTTCAGAATGTGACAAATATTTGGAACGAGCTGCCATGACTCCGTCTAGTCCTCTTGCTGCTTCAGGAATAATCAGAGACCCCACCCACCTCAAACATTGTCTCTTCTCCCCTCTTCCATTGGGCAGAAGATACAGAAGACTGAAAGCTTGTACCACCAGGCCCAAGGATTGCTTCTACCCCGCTATAGATTGATAGGACCCTGAGAGTGATAAGATGGAATCTTGACCTCATCTGCATTGTTATAACATTGGACCTTATTGTCTCCTTACATTGTACTTTCTCTACAGCATTTTGTTATTTTACCTTGTGCTACCTCAATGTACTGTGTAATGAATTGATCTGTATGAACAGTATGTAGGATGAGCTTTTCATTGTACCTTGGTACATGTGACAAAACTAAACTAATTCCAATAGCACACAGGTATGTGCCTTATGTTGAGGGAATTGCATAGAGACATCACTGTAAGCATGAAGGTGGGTTGTAAGGGCTCATTTATGTGTTTTACCTTTATTCTATGAGACCCTGTAGCCCGGGGAAGAAATGTGATCTAAGTGACTTCGAGTCATTGGAAAGTACAACACAGAAACTGGCCCTTTGGTCCATCTAGTCCATGCTGAAGCCATTTAAGCTGCCTATTTCCATCTACCTGCACCGGGACATAGCCCTTCATATCCCTACTGTCCATGTACCTATATTAGTCTCTGCCGTTCCTTTGGGTTCATCAGATGCATGGAGAGGGGAAGCTTGCTACATTGGCAACAGCTTGCTCTCCATATCGTACTGCCCAGGCTTGCGTATCTCGACAGCTAGTACGCAATATCCAAGGTCAACTCTAACCAACAGAGGCCCTCTTGTACCTATCCAAACTCATCTTAACAGTTGAAATTGAACTCAGCTGTACTAGTTTTGCTGGCAGCTCATTCCACACTCTCACAACCCTCTCAGTGAAGATGTTTCCCTTCATGTTCCCCTTCTCATCTTTCACCCTTAACCCATGACCTCTTGTAGCCCCACCCAATCTCAGAGGAAAAAGCCTGCTTCCATTTACCTTATCTGTACCCATCATAATTTTGTATATGTTCTATCAAAACTTCTCTCAATCTTCTATGTTCCAAAGAATACAGTCCTAACCTATTTAATTTTTCATTATAACTCAGGTCCTCCTGACTCAGCAACATCCTTGTAAATTTTCTCTGTACTCATTCAACCTTGTTTAATTTCCTGTAGATAGGTGACCAAAACTGCACACAATACTCCAAATTCGGCTTCACCAATGTCTTGTACAACTTCAACATAATATCCCATCTTCTGTACTCAATACATTGATTTATTAAAGCCAATGTTCCAAAAGATTTTTTATGACCTCTCTACCTGTGATGCTACTTTCAACGAATTATCTACCTGTATTCCCAAATCCATTTGTTCCACCACACTCCTCAGTGCCTTTCTATTCACTGTGTAAAACTTACCCTGGTTGGTCCTACTGAAGTGCAGAACCTCATACTTGTTTGCATTAAATTTCATCTGCCATTTTTCCAGTTGATGAAGATCCCTCTGCAAGCCATGATAGCCCTCCTCACTGTCCACTACACCCGCAATGTGGGTGTTATCTGCAAACTTGATGATCCAGTTAATCATATTATCATCCAGGTCATTGATTATAGATGACAAACAACAAAGGACCCAGCACCGATCCCTGCAGCACACCACTAATCCAATCAGAGAGGCAACCCTACTACCACTGTCTGGTTTCTCCCACAAAGCCAACGTCTAATCCATTTTACTATCTCATCCTGAATGCCGAGAGACTGAACCGTCTGAACCAGCCTCCCATGCTGGACCTCATCAAATGCCTTGCTGAGATCCATATAGACAACATCTACGTACTTCCTGGCCTTCATCCACTTTCCTGGTAACTTCCTCGCAAAACTCTATAAGATTGGCTCGACATGACCTACCACACACAAAGCCAAAATGACTATCCTTAATCAGTCCACGTATATCCAAATACTTATACAGCCAGTCCCTTAGAATATCTTCCAATAACTTTCCCACAGCTGATGACAGGCTCACTGACTTAAAATTTGCTGGTTTCTGTTTAGAGCCTTTTTTAAATAGTGGAACAACATTGGTCATCCTCCAATCCCCTGGTACATCTCCCGTCACAAAGGATGTTTTAAATATCCTGGCAATTTCTGCACTTGTCTCCCGTAGGGTCAGAGGGAACACCTTGTCAGGCCCTGGGGATTTATCCACACTGGTTTTCCTCAGGGTAGCAAACACCTCCTCCTATGTAATCTATACAGGGTCCATGAAGTTGATGCCAATTTGCCTTGTTTCTGTGGATTCTGTATCTGTCTCCCAAGTAAATACAGCTGCGAAGAAAGCATTTAAGATCTCCCCCGTCTGTTTTAGCTGCACACGTGGATTACCATTCTGGTCTTCCAGAAGACCAAATTTGTCCTTTGCAATCATTTTGCTCTTAACATATCTGTAGAATCTCTTAGGATTCTCCTTCACCTTGTCTGCTAGAGCAACTTCATGCCTTCTTTTAGCCCTCCTAATTTATTTCTGAAGTTCTCTTGCATTTCTTGTACTCCATAAGCACCTCATTTGTTCCTACTTGCCGTTACCTGCTATACACCTCCTCTTTTCTCTTAATAGGGCCTGAATATCTCTTGAAAACCAAGGTTCCCTTGATTTGTTGTCATTACCTTTTATTCTGACAGACACATACAAGCTTTGTACTCTCAAAATTTTGTTTTTGAAGGTCTCCCTCTTTCCAAGTACACCTTTGTCAGAAAACAGCCTGTCCGAATCCACACTTGCCTGATCATTTCGGATACCATCAAAATTGGCCCTTTTCCAATTTAGACTCGTAACCTGCAGACCAGCACTATCTTTTTGCATATTTACTTTGAAATTAATAGAATTGTGGTCACTGGATGCAAAGTATTCCCCTAGATAAACATCTGGCACCTGCCCTTCCTCATTTTCTAATAGCAGATCTAGTATTGCATGCTCTCTTGTTGGGACTTGTAGGTACTGATGAAGGAAACTTCCCTGAACACATTTGACAAATTCTATCCCATCTAGGTCTTTTACAGTTTGGGATTCCCAGTCAATACGTGGAAAGTTAAAATCACCTACTATATCAACCTTATGTTTCTTGTAACAGTCTGTGATTTCTTTACAAATTTGTTCCTCTCAATCCCTAGGACTGTTGGGTGGTCTGTAATATAGCCCTATTAATGTGGTCATACCTTTCTTATTCCTCAGTTCCACCCATAATGCCTCACTAGTCTAGTCCTCTAGTCTGTCCTGATGGAGCACTGCCGTGACATTTTCACTGACTAATAATGCCACCCTTCCTCCTTTAAACCCTCCCGCTTAGTCACATCTAAAACATCAGGACAATAGAATATTGAGCTGCCAGTCCTGCCCATCTTGCAACCAAGTCTCACTAATGGCTACAACGTGATAATTCCAGGTGTTGATCCATGCCCTGAGCTCATTCATGTTTCCTACGATGCATTGAAATACATGCAGCTCAGGACACTAGTCGCACCCTGCTCAACCGTTTGATTCATGACTTAGTCAGAGGTTTTACCAACATCTGTTTCCACAATCTCTCCACTAACTGTTTTGCAGTCTGGTTCCCATCCCCTTGCAACTCTAGTTTAAACCCCACCATATAACATTAACAAACCTTCCCACTAGGATATTAGTCCCCCTCCAGTTCAGGTGCAGGCGTCCTTTCTGTACCGGTCCCACATTCCCTGGAAGAGAGCCCAAAAATCCAAAAACCTTATGCGCTCCCTCCTACATAAAGTCCTTAGCCATATGTAAAACTGTATAATCTTCCTATTTCTGGCTTCACTAGCATGTGGTATGGGCAGCAATCCTGAGATCACAATCCTGGAGGTCCTGCCTTTTAACTTAGGACCTAACTCCCTATGCAGAACCTCATCATTCGTCCTACCCACGTCATTGGTACCTGGGAATCTTGTTCTTGCCCACAGAACCACCAGTCTGTTCCCCAAACAAATTCCCTGTCACCACAGTGTGCCTGTTCTGCTCCCTTTCCTTCTGGATCACAGAGCCAGACTCATTGCCAGAGACCCGAGCACTGTGACTTTCCTCTGTTAGGTCAACCCCACCAACAGTATCCCAGGTGATATACCTGTTGTTGAGGAGGATGGCCACAGGGGTACTCTGCACTGGCTCCTTAACCCCTTTCCCCTTCCTGGCAGTCACCCAGTTTCCTGTGTCCTGCACTTTGGGTGTAACTACCTCTCTATATTTCCTGTCTATCATCTCTTCAGCCTGCTGAATGATCTAGAGTGTTACGAATGAGGAGCAACTCTGATGGGCAGAAGGGTGCAAAGTCACCCCCCCCCCCTTTTTGAGAATCGCAAAATCGCTACTATTTCGGGTCTGATACCCAGGAAATGAGAGAGATACACAGCATGTCAGTAGTGAGAGAGAGACAACGCCGGGATACACAAAGGTGGAATGTCTCCTATTGACAAAGAGAGAGATTACTGCTATTGTCTCTTGAAGAAGGAATTGTGTATTGAGTACTATTCTATTCATTGAACCCCCTCTGGGGGCAACCAGAGTGGTCTGGTTGAGGGATTGCATTATCCCAACCTGATTGACATCTGAGACCCCGTGAGTGGGGATGAAAGTCGAGTCTAGGGAACAGCCCTCAGACGCACCAGGAGAGACGCTACGAGACTGGTGGGGGCTTGTGTGTGGGTCCACCTTTGCCTGGGTGACGATTCCTTCATGGAACGGTCTAGCTAAAGGACGGAGACGGATCAAGATCGTAAAAGGAAAGTCGGCAAGTTAATAGCTGTTATTCTCTCTCTCTCTCTCTCTCTCCAACAATTGCAACACCGCGAACAACAACTACTGCAGCCTGTATGAACTGAACTGAACTTTATATTTCCATCGGACAATTCATTATCCCCTAGACAACGATAGAGCTTATTTCTTATTGATTATTATTATACCCGCACTTTTTGGTTTAGTATTGATGTCGTATATTATCTGTATATTTGCATTGATATTATTTTTGTGTATTTTTACTAATAAATACTGTTAAAAATAGTATCATCAGACTTCAACGGATACTCCTATCTTTGCTGGTAAGATACCCAGTTACGGGGTTTGTAACAAGAGTTCATCCAGTTCCAGCTCCAACTCCTTAATGCAGATTGTTAGAAGCTACACTTGGATGCACTTCTCACAGGTGTAGTCGTCAGGGACACTGGAGGTCTCCCTGCCTTCCCACATCCTGCAAGAAGAGCATTCAACTATCTGTCTTGCATCTCTACTGTCCTAACTGAGCAGATATAAAGAAGGGAACGGAAAAAAACTTAATTTAAAGCTTTTCTTTTATTTGCTCCCTCTGACTGAAGCCTCAAGTTCACCACTCTGACTCTGTCCACTCAGACAATGCCTTTGCTCTCGCTAATCGATCCCAAGCTCAGCATGGTCGCTGGTCAGAGCACAATTACACTGCCATGATCCACTGCTGCCGTTTTCTACTCGGGCAGAGAACCTGAGTGAAATCCCCTCCTCTCAAACTTGAGGTGTCTGGACTGTTTGCTGGTCAAAACTCAATTTCCAATGATCAGGTATCATTCTTTGACTGTGGAATGATAGTTGGTTCCACATGAGCTGGTTTATGTATCTCAGAAGCTGCTGATCTCTTGGAATTTTCACAGACAATGATATCTAGAGTTTATAGAGAATGGTGCAAAAAACAAAAAAAATCCAGTGAGCAGCAGGGTTGTGGGTGAAGACGCCTTGTTAAAGAGAGGAGAATGTTCAGTGTTTCGAGAAGACAAGAAGTAATTCAAATAACCGCGTGTTACAACAACGGTGTGCAGAAGAGCACAACACGTCAAACCTTAAAGTGGATTGGCCACAGCAGCAGAAGACCATGGACATACACTCAATGGTCACTTTATTAGGTTCAAGAGGTACCTAATAAAGTGGCCATTAAGTATAGATTACCACTATGCCAAGTCTGCAGAGCTCTACCAACGCAAGCTGCTGTCTGCACCCTGATCCCTGTTGTCAGTTTACTCTTCTTGAGTAACAGTCTGCTTCCAGCTGACATCATGCAGCGTCTGACTAGAGTGGCCTGCGGTTCCACTGAGGCAGGAAGTTTTTGAAATGAACTGTCTTTGGACGTTGCCAGAGAGCAGTGGTTAAAGAAGGCTGGAGCCCTGATGTCACTTAGTTTAGGAATGTGCTGGCAGGTGTGCTGAATTACAGTGCTAATTGTTGGAACCTTGCAGGCAGCCATTTAAGGCAGTGTTATGGACTCCAAATTCATCTGCGTATTGCATGGAGATGGCAGCTCTATCTCAACCATTGTAGCTTGGGTATGAAAAATAGACAAGTTAACTGCAAATTCAGGCTTTGCTGTTATGTTGAACAATTCCATTTCCAGGCAACTGTACTGAGAGGAAAAAGCAATAGAAGAATAATGGAGAATCCTGTAAACCAATTAACGCAATGATTTCAATATAATTAAAATCTCTGAAAGCATTAAGCCGTATCAGTAAAATCCAGGCAATTGCTTTGTGCTTAACTGATGTAAGCAGAACTTGCTTGTTGAATGTATGGCTGAATCAGCAAGGCCCAATGTAATTGGATCACATCAATACATCTGAAATTCAGCACAGAGGAATGCAAATTCTAACATTACTAAGAAGAATGAAGAAAGCCAATATAAAAGAACAGAGAAAGAAAATCACCTGAAAAAATAAATAATTTTAGAATATTGTAGCTGCAAAAAAAAGGATGGAGCTTTTATGCTTGCCCTCCTTGCAGCTGTAAAATGTCCTTGAAAGGAATGGGATGGCAGACTTGAAAGAAGATGCAGAAGCCAGTTCCCCAACAACAACAAAATATTAGATGAATATGTGGCTGTGGGTTGATGTGTGGCAGGGGTGAAGGAAGGCAAGGGCTCAGATTTCTGCAACACAGCAAACGATTCTGGGGAAGGTGTGATGTGAGAAAATATCCTTGGGTGTTGGTGTTGTGAAGCCAGGTGTTTGTTTGTGTTGTCTAGATAGATTTAAATAAAAATGGTGTGGAAGAGAACTTAAGCACAGACACAGAAGGGGGAAACAATGAGAGAAATGAAAGACAAAAAACAAGGAAGAAGGTAAAGTAGAAGGCAGAGAAAACAAGGACACAATGGGTACATTGAAAGGCTTTGTGCCTTTATATTCAGAGTATAAAGTTCAAAGTAAATTATTAAGGTACATATATCTCACCATAAACAACCCTGAGATTAATTTTCTTGCAAGCATACTCAATAAATCCATAATAGAATGAAAGCACAATAGAATCAATAAAAGTCTGCACCAACTGGGCGTTCGACCAGTGTGCAAAAGACAACAAACTGAGCAAATATGAAAAGAAAGAATAATAATAAGTAAGCAATAAGTATCTAGAACCTGAGATGAAGAGTCATTGAAGGTGAATACATAGATTCTGGGAACATTTCAGTGATGGGGAAAGTGAATTTGAGTGAAGTTACCCCTAAAGCTCAAGAGCATGATGGTTGAGGGGTGATAACTGCTCCAGAATCTGGTGGTGTGAGTCCTGAGGCGCCTGTACCTTCTTCCTGATGGCAGCAGCAAGAAGAGAGCAAGATATGAGTGGTAGGGGTCCCTAATTGCTACAACATGGTGGCTCCGATCATTGGCAACTTTCTATGGGCTGCAGAAAATTGTTCCAAAATTCCTCTTAAATATACTTTGAATTACTTTTGCTGCAATCTGCAGCGTGTAAATTTCTTCCTCTTAACAATAGATTTTTAAGTCACCTCAATGATCTTCAGATCTCACGATCAACTGAAGAACCTGCACCAGGCTCAACACCATAGCCAGAAACGTGGCAGGAGAGGGAGAATCCAAGCCAAGCTGAAACAGAGGGATGAGGCCTCCTCTCTCTACACAGCATCTCATTGTCGAATGCGCATTCGTTGGGAGAATAAAATCGATGATCTGAGGGCAAGATTGCTGCATCAGAGGCAGTTGAGAAACATGTCAATTGTTTGTTGTATCAAGACTTGGTTAGTTGCAAATATGCTGGATACAGCAGTTAGGCAAGAAGGACTTACAATTTATAGGATGGACTCAGGTAAAGCAAAGGGAAGAGGCATGTGTTTTATGGGCAATTCTTGCTGATGCTCTGACATGGTGGTCATGTTAAACTCATGTTCCCCAACTTGGAACAGCTAATGTGTAAATGCAGACCATTCTATTTGCCTCGGGAGTTCTCATTTGTGATCCTGACCGCAGCTTATATGCCACCAGTAGCTGACTACAAGCAAGTACTCACCATATTGCATGATGTTGTTTGCAGACAACAAACAGTACATCCCAATGCATTTGAAGTTATAGTCAGAGATTTCAACCAGGCTTGACTGAAGAAAAATCAGCCTATAACCTGTAGCACCAATACAATGGACCTCTGCTACACTAAGATAAGAATGCCTACCATTCCTTGCCCAGACTGTATTTTGGTAAATCGGATCACTGGGCTGCACTCCTTCCTGTATACAGGCAGAGCTTAAAAAGCAAGGCTCCAGAGATTAGGACAACTAAGAGGTCATTGTGGGAGGCAGAGGGACGATTATGGGATTGCTTCGAGTCAATGGACTAGGCTGTGTTCAAGCATTCATCTGGGGATCTGAATCAATACACCATGGCTGTAACGGACTTTATTAAAACAGTTGTAGATGAGTATTTCCGCACTAAATCATGCAGGTTCTTCCCCAGTCAGAAACTTTAAATGAACCGTGAGATCTGGAATTTGCTGAGGGTCAGATTAGAGACCAGGAAAGCTACAAGAGGTGCAGGTATGATCTCCGAAAGCTATCTCATGGGCAGTGGAGATTCCAGACCAAACTGGAATCAACAAGGAATCGACAGCTGTGGCAGGGTTTGGATGGTATCACCTCCTACAAAGTTAAATCAATCCACACAGGAGACAGCAGGGCTTCATTTCCAAATGAACTCAATGCCTTCTAGGGTCGCTTTGACCGTCAGAACATCATGAATCCCCTCGTCTCCTGATGATCCTTTGATCTTAGTATCTGAAGCTGATGCGTGGGCTGCCTTCAGGAGGGTGAATCCAAGGAAAGCATCAGGACCGGATGGGGTGCCTGGCCATGTACTGAAGATCTGTGCTGAGCAACGGGCTGGTGTGTTCACTGAGATCTTTAACCTCTCGCTTCGGCAGTGTGTGAAACCCAGCTGCTTAAAGCAGGCTTCAATTATACCGGTGCCCAAGAAGAGGGACCCGCCTCAATGACTATACCCCAGTTGTATTTGCATCCACAGAGATGAAATGTTTTGAGAGGTTGGTGATGAAATGTATCAACTCCTTCCTAAGGGGTGACTTGGATCTGCTCCAATTTGCCTACTGGAGCATAAGGTCCACAGCAGATGCCTTCACATTAGCTCTTTACTCAACCCTGGAACATCTGGACAGCAAAGATGCAGAAATCAGGATAGTCTTTGTCTATTACAGCTCAATATTTAATACCATCATCCCCTCAAAATTAATCAATAAGCTCTAAAGACCCTGACGTCAAAACTTCCTTGTGCAATTGGATCCTGGATTTCCTCATTTTTGTAGACTCCAGTCAGTTCAGATTGGCAACAATTCCATAATCTCCATCAGGACAGGTGCACCACAGGGCTGTGTGCTTAGACCCTGCTCTATTTGCTTTGTGCCTGTGATGGGGTGGCCAAGCACAACTCCAATACCATATTCAAATTTGATAATGACACCAATGATGTGCCGAATCAAAAATGGTGATAAATCAGCATACAGGAGGGGGATTGACAATTTAGCTGAGTGGTGTCATAACAACAGCCTCTTATTCAATGTCAACAAGATCAAGGAACTGATTGTAGACTTCAGGAGAGGGAAACCAGAGGTCCATGAGCCAGTAATCCTCAGAGGATCAGAGGTGGAGAGGGTTAGTAACTTTAATTTCCTGGGTGTTACTATTTCAGAGGACTTGTCTTGGACACAGCATGTAAGGAATTGTGAAGAAAGCACGACAGAGTCTCTACTTTCTTAGCAGTTGATGGAGATTCGGCATGACATCTAAAACTTTGACAAACCTCTGTAGATGTGTAGTGGAGAGTGTATTGACTGGCTTTGCCACTGCCTGGTATGGAAACACCAGTGCCCTTGAATGGAAAATCCTACAAAAGGTAGTGGATTTGGTTCAGTACATCATGGGTAAAGCCCACCCAACCATTGAGCACATCTACATGAAACATTGCCATAGGAGAGCACCATCCATCAGCAGAGATTCTCACCACCCAGGCCATGCTCTTTCCTCACTGCTGCCTTCAGGTAGAAGGTACAAGAGCCTCAGAACTTGCACCTTCAGGTTCAGCAACAGTTACTACCCCACAACTATCAGGCTCTTGAATAAACATACACTTGTCCTTCCATTGAAATGTTCCCACAACCAATGATTTTACTTTAATGACTCTTTATCTTGTTATTCCATATTCTTGTTATTTATTGCTATTTGAATATATTTGCATTTGCACTGTTTGTTGTCTTCTGCACTCCAGTTGATCATGCATTGATCCTGTTATAGTTATTCGCGCTATTCTGTAGATTTGCTGAGTACACCTGCAGGAAAATGAATCTCCAAGTTGTATATGGTGACATATACAGTATGTAGTCTGATAATAAATTTACTTTGAACTTTGCTGATGGATGCTGCTTTCCTGCAATAATATTTTGTGTAGATGTGCTCAGTGGTGGGGAGGACTTTACCCTTGATGGACTACTCATATCCATTACTTTTTGTAGGATTTTCAGTTCAAGGGCATTGGTGTTTCCATACCAGGCTATGATGCAGCCAGCCAATATACTTTCCACCACACATCTATAGTAGGTTGTCAAGTTTTTAAATGTCATGCTGAATCTTTGCAAACTCCTAAGGAAGTAGAGGTGCTGCTGTGTTTTCTTTGTAATTGCACTTACGTGCTGGGCCCAGGATGGGTCCTCTGAAATGCTAACACCGAGGAATTTAAAATTGCTGGCCCTCTTCACCTCTGATCCTTTGATGAGGAATGGCTGATGGACTGCTGATCTCCTCTTCCTGAAGTCAATAGCCAGTTCCTTGGTCTTGCTACCATTGAGTGACACGTCCTCGTTTGAGGCACTACTCAGCCAGATTTTCTCTCTCCCTCCTATATACTGATCTGTCACCATCTTTGGTTCGGCCAACAACAGTGGTGTCATTGGCAAAGTTGAATATGGCATTTGGAGCTGTGCTTAGCCTCACAATCATAAGTATAAAGTGAAAAGAAGAGGGAGCTAAGCACACAGCTTTGTGGTACACCTGTGCTGATGAAGACTGTGGAAACTATTTTTGCCAATCCAAATTGACTGGGTCTGCAAGTGAGGAAGAGTATTCACAATAAGGTAGACACATTAACAGTGCAAATGGACACATATGATTATTTTTGCTATTACTAAAGCAAGACTGCAGGATGACCAAAGAAACTGAACATCCAGGGATATTCAAAGTTTGGGAAGGTCAGGCAAAAGGGGAAAGTTTGTCAGTAAAGAAAGAAATTAATGTCATGATGATGACATAAAGCAAGAAGCCTCAAGGGTAAAAAATATCAGCGGGATTATTTACTGGTTCCAGACATTTGAGGTGATGTAGAAGGTGTAATTAAATTAGGGACACAAGCAAAAAGGATACAACTGTGACCATGGGTGACTATAATCTACACATAGATTGATCAAATCACATTGGCAATATACTGATTTTTTTAGACCAATACGTTCTGGAAGTAACGAGAAAAAAGCTATCCTACATTGGGCAATATGCAGTGAAAAATTACTTAAATCTGTGTGCACTCCTTTAGGGGGCAGAGCAAATACAACATGATACAATTCTTTATTAAGATGGAAAATCGAGTGGTAAAACCAGAGCCTTGGCTTCTGAAGGTATGTTTTAAAAAGGTGTACATATGTATTGTAATTTATAGTTTTATTACTATGTATTGCAATGTACTGCTGCCACAAAACAAAAAGAATTCACAACATACAATATGGCAGTGGTATTAAAACTGATAGCTATGCTTCCCTGCCTGGCACAAAAATAATTCAGGCGAGAGGACACTACTGTCTTATGCAGGAAATTGAGCACGATAATATGGAAATTAGGTATGATTCAAAAGGTATGCATGTAAAATTGCCTAAAAATGTGGTTAACTTGAGCATCAAGTTAACATCAAATGTAGCTAACTTGAGTGAGAGAGTGAC
Source organism: Hemitrygon akajei (assembly GCF_048418815.1). Classification (NCBI taxonomy): domain Eukaryota; kingdom Metazoa; phylum Chordata; class Chondrichthyes; order Myliobatiformes; family Dasyatidae; genus Hemitrygon; species Hemitrygon akajei. The sequence continues at coordinate 74,100,649 of NC_133136.1, read as the reverse complement.
ACCTTGCAGGACAGGAGCCATTTGAAAACTGTGAGTCTCATCGGGAGTGAGTCATTGAAGTAGTGAGTGAGAGTGTGAAATCTTGTAGGATGGGAACCATTTGAAAGCTGCAAATCTCATTGGCAGTGAGTCATTTTTTGAAGTAGTGAGTGAAACCGCGACATCTTGCAGGCGGAAGCCATTTGTAAACTGCAAGTCTTATGGTGAGTGAGTCATTTTTTAGAGTAGTGAGAGAGAGTGACATCTTGTAGGTCGGAAACCATTCAAGAACTGCAAGTCTCGTCAGGGAGTGAGACTTATTTGAGCCTTTGTTGAGAGTGGTCTGGACTTCCCTCATCAGGCCTGCGTGAGAACGGGCTTGAGCAGGTACAGGCGGAGGTTCTAAGTAAGATTCTAATAAGTTTTGTTTTCTGTTAGTACATAGCTAGTGCACTGAGAATGGGACCTGGGTTAATGAGATGTTCTTTGTGTCAGATGTGGGAATTTTGGGAGATCTCCAGTGACCCTGCTAAGTACATCTGCATGAAGTACACCAAGTGCAGCTCCTTAGTGAACTGGAGCTGCAGCTTGATGACTTTTGACTCATAAGGGAGAATGAGGAGGTGATAGGTAGCTAACGGGAGGTGGTCGCCCTAATTTGCTAGAGGCAGGTACCTGGGTGATTGTCAGGAGAGAGAAAGGGAACAGGCAGCCATTGTAGAGTCCCCCTGTGCTTATTTCCCTCAATAATAAGTATACTGCAAATTCAGCACTCTTCGGCTAAAGAAATTTCTCCGCATCTCTGTTTTGAAAGAGCGCCCCTTTATCCTGAGACTGTGCCCTCTTGTCCTAGACTCTCCACCATGGGAAACATCCTTTCCACATCTACTCTGTTGAGGCCTTTCAACATTTGAAAGGTTTCAATGAGATTCCCCCTCATCCTTCTGAATTCCAGCGAGTACAAACCCAGAGCCATCAAATGTTCCTCAATACCTTTCATCAGAATTAGGACAATGAGAAAACAAGTTAGTGTTTGGCTGCAAAAGGAATGGGGTAGGGATGCGTAGGACAAATGAATATTTCAGGTAGAGTAGGCCAGGATTGCCAGTCTTATTAAACCAAGGAGGAAATTAATAGTTCAATACACTGGAGCACATTTGAGATGTACCACATGTTGATTGTGTTTTGGTAGTGTTACGAACCCCGTAACTGGGTCACTTACCAGCAAAGATAGAGAGGTCCGTTGAAGTCTGATGGTACTATCTTTAACAGTATTTATTGGTAAAAATACACAAAAATAATATCAATGCAAACATACAGATAATATACGTTGTCAATACTAAATCTAAAAGTGCGGGTATAATAATAATCAATAAGAAATAAGCTCTATCGTTGTCTAGGGGATAATGAATTATCCGATGGAAATATAAAAGTCACTCAGTTCATTCAGGCTGCAGCCTTTGGTTGGAGTCAAGAGAGAGGTTTTTTTTTAGAAACTTGCCAGCTTTTCCTTTTTATGATTTCGATCCTTCGAGAGTTCCGTTGGTGTAGCCGGTTACTTATGGCCTCTCCTTTAGCTAAAGCCGTTCTTCCATGATAAGGCTCCAATCCCAGGCAAAGGGAAAGGACGCACGCGAGCCCCCCACCGGCTGTCGCTATTAAACGCTGTCACGGGACTTCTAGCGTTTCTCCTGGTGCGTCTGAAGGGGTTGTTCCCCAGACCCTCTTTTATCCTTACTCACGGGGTCTCAGATGTCAATCAGGTAGGGATGATGCAATCCCTCAACCAGCCCACTCTGGTCATCTCCTGAGGGCTTCAATGAATAGTACAGTACTCAATACACAATTCCGTCTCCAAGAGACAATGGCCGCTATCCGTGGCTTTTTCTCACTGAGGCCAGGACACATTCCAAACCCTGTGTATTCTGGATGTCTCTCTCTCATTTCCTGGGTCCCAGACCCGAATTAATAGCGATCTTGCGATTCTCAAAAAGGAAGGGGCTACTTTGTACCCTTCGGCCCCTCAAAGTTGTGGCACGTTCGTAACAGTAGGATATACATAAGAATACAAAGACCTTGTTGATCAGCTATTTTGTCAGCAGTGCTTGGTCTGGCCCAAACATGAGATTACATTACATCACACAAGGCTTGAAAGTCCTTGTGTTTAAGGAGCAAAGTCATTTCAGCAGGGTTGACGCAAATGGATCTGTAAATCCATGCTTATCACTGAAAATCGGCAGCAGGCCTGACCAACTTACTGCTGGAAGCAAATTGCACTATTTGTGTGGATAATAAGAGGCAAACTCTTCATTTTTTGACATTCATGAATTTCTGTCGATAAAACTCAAGACCACTAACTGCTGTAATGCAAAGGGTATAATACAGTAAGTCATGGTACTTTCAACCATGTAGTTCAAAGTAAGGGAACAGAACAGAAATTTTGTTGTGAGAAACGTGCTGTAATTTGTCCGATGACTGCATGTGGAGTGAATTTTAACTGTGATAATGTAATCAAATTTAAATCAAAATAAAGAGAAACAGAAGACAGGCTTATAAATTGACACCACCTGTTTTACACTTTTGCACAAGGTTGGCCCTGGTGTGTGGGAAATTCACAGGTCATACAAGGAGAAATTTTACATTAGTTGATAATTCAAATAACTTTTGAAGATTCTAACTTCCTCCATGGAATTAATCTCGAAATTCTGTTGGAAGGCTTAAGTACACACTTCGCTAAAAGCACTTCTGATTACTTGTAGTCATCAAATAACCAGTCCTCACACCTAATAATTAATCTCATCCTCACATTTCACCCTCTGCCTTTTTAGAATTCTCGAGTCTTTAAGAAGAGATTGGCAGTCAGGCTCACCAAACCAAACCTTTTCACTGGATCATGGTCTATTTTCCACTCTCTCTCTTCATTTTCCCCTCAAGATGCCAGATTAACAAGATATGGATGCCTTGTGACTTCCTACCACATTGCTCACATCGGTCTGCCCCAATCTCAATCATTAACTACCCTGACGAAGTTGCACTTCTTCATGGGCAGTGTCCTTAATCTCACCTTTGTTATTGGGAGAAGGAACTTGAATACTTCAAACGAAAGCAGGTTGGTTGAGTCAACTTGAGTTACCTCACTCATGGAAATATAGAAAGTAGTAGCATGGAAAGGTTATTATTCTAGTATTCAACAAAATCTTGGTTGATCATTCAAGTATCATATCTTCTCCCCGTATCTCTTGATCCCACCAGCATTGAGCTAAATCTGCTGCTCTTGAGTGTATTTAACTTTTTATACTGTATATCCATTATCTTCTATGGTTGAAAATTCTGTAGCTTCATTATCTTCTCTGTGAAGACATTTTTATTTTGCTTCTAAATGGCATGCCCCATATCGTGAAGCTATGAACCTGAGTTGCAGTCATTAATCAAAATTAGGACGCATGGGATTGGAGGCACAGATTGAAATACGTATGGTCAATAGATGGAAAGTATAGAAAGAAAGAAATAATTTTCAGATAGACTCCGATCCTTGCTGTACCCCTGCAGGTGGGATAAAGTAAGGAGGAAGATGCAAACAAAATGTGTGCAAATTTGCTGGTAATGTGAAGTTGGTGAAGAAGGATAAAATGACGCTGTGAGGTTTATTGGTAAAGATTAAAGAGAAAAAAATTTGCTTTGTTTGTCACATGTACATCGAAACAATGAAACTTACGGTAAATTGTTTCAGTTTGCGTCAATGACCAAATGCAGTCTGAGGATGCGCTGGGGGGCAGCCTACAAGTGTTACCATGTTCTGAACCCTGATCGCTGGCACTGTATAGCACTGTGCTGACCACAAAGTAAGTAGGTGGGAAAGATGGTGGAAGATGGAATATAATAGTACAAATTTGTGAAGCTGCATTTATTGATCTTTTGGTATCTGGTTTTCATTTTATGCCCAGCACATTAGCTATGCCTTATTGCCCTTGAAAAGGTAATGGTGAGCTCCCTTCATGAACTGCTGCAGTCCTTCTGGTGAAGGTATTCCTATAATGCTGTTGAGAACTGACTTCCAATATTTAGATCAATCAACAATGGAGGACTGGCAACTTATTTCCAAATAAGGGCGGTGGGCTTCTTGGTAGAGAATCTATAGTCAGTCCATGCTCCTGCAGCCCTCTTGCTTCTTGGTGGTGGAGATCATAACTTAGGAGGTGCATTCAGAAGAGTGGAGGTGAACAGGTAAAATGTAAAAGCAGGACAACTTTGTAAAAGATTGAGCAGAAGATACAAAAACCAGAAAGCACATAGCACAAGGCTCAATGACAGCTTCTATCCTGCTGTTATCAGACTCTCGAATGGACCTTTTGTACGATAAAATAGGCTCTTGACCTCGCAATCTACCTTGATATGGTCTTGCACATTATAGTTTACCTACACTGCACTTCTTCTGTAGTTTTACACTTTATTCTCCATTGTTAATGCTTTAGCTTGTTCTACCTCATTAATTGTGTAATGATTTAATCATTATGGATAGGATGCAAAACAAGTTTTTTGCTGCATCTTGGTACATGTGACAAAAATAAACCAATCCCAGAGTAGGAAGCATTGATATACAGAGGGAATCTCAAAGAGTTAACATGTAGGTTCAGCAAAATACTTAGTATATTTAAATGGTACGTTTGGTGCTATGGCAGTTTGGAATGTAGGAATTGAAAGTCACTGCAATTATACAGAGCCAAGGCTGTATGTTATTTAATCTCTTTGGCTTCAAGAAGGATCTAAGGACTTGCTTAGATCAGTCATGATCATATTAAATGGAGGGCAAGTGGCATAACTCCTGTACTTACTTTCCTGTGCACCGATATACTTTAAGTAAACAATAATGTACTCACTTCACAAGGAATCCTATAAAATTCCCTCATATTAGAAAGAATGTGTATCAGGAAAGATTGAATTAACAAGATCAGTATTCCATATACAGTATTTTTATTTACAAAGAACAGTAAATTAACTATCCTGGAAAAGGGGGATTGCTGATTTGTGGGTACATTGTAACCAGGAGTGTCAGAGGTCAGGGGGAAGCAGACTGGGATCAAGGATTAGTGAGCTTGTGGGGTTGGGTGAGAGAATGGTAAGTGGAGGTTGGGAATTCAATAGAAGTATTGTCAGACTAGTGCAGTGGTGGAACTTGAGGAATGACGATTAAGTTATTCACTTCCTTGAAATTGTGTACATCTGGTGCCAAGCTGGGCAAGTGGTGTTGTCCGGGTAGTGCAGGAGAATTTGGACCTCCTGCTCCAAGTTCCCCTGCAATGTTCCAGGAGCATTACATGGAGAATAATATCATCCTATTAAAACCCAGAGATGGAAATTGTATTATGTGTGCAAGGATAACCCACATGTGGTTAACTTCTAATGGGATATGAAATGACACAGGACAGGCTGCAATCAGGCTGTGCTGTAGGGAAATAATTTTCACCGATGTTACACTGAAGAAATATTACAGAATTGAATTTGTGGGTAATAAACTGATTCGGTGTCATCTTTATTTCTTTTTTTTTGGAAAACTTTCCACTAACCTGATTTGAGCAATGAAGCAATTTTCTAGGAATACAAACACTGTTTATTCAAATTTTATTTAGTCAGTTACTGACTAATAAAGTAAGAAGATAATCTCTTTGATCCAATCATTATACTAACACAAAATACCACTACTTAAACATGTGCTTCTTGGAAACTAAGAGTTAATTATTTATTTCATAACAAATATGAAGAATTTAGTTCAGGAGTTTCAGATACAAATGATGAATTTCTATATTTAGAATATTCTAATGCCGTATTGCCAATGCATAACCATGAATGCTGTGGACAATTGTTTTCCATGGCTGTTTTCCTGAGTTTACTGTTCAAAGATAGTCTATGTCATGTGAGCTCTGCTCATAAGACCATTTGCAATAAAGATTATGAGGAACAGTTTCAGAAATAGTATCACCGTCAATACATGACATTCTTTTAATTGACACAGGTTACTAGAAATTGCAATCATCCATGAAGCAGGATTACTGACTAGAGAATGATGTATCCAAAGAGCTTTCTGTCATTTAATTCAGAAACTCCCCAATCTTGTTTTCAAATAATCACAGCCAATCTTAATTGAAGACATGCTTGAAGCTTTAAACTTTCTAGCTCTGGAATTTTTAGAGAAAGGCTGTCCCTTACTTGGTAGATTTAGGCCAATATGTGATGAGAACTTACAATCCATTCTTCAGCTTTTACTATTTCTGACAAAATTTCTGCATCATTTTTACTTGCTCTCATATTATTTGCCAATAATTTCTCTCCCATTCTTTTTTTTCCATTCCCCGTCATGTTCTCCCTCCCGACCCTGCTCTTTTCCTCACCCTTCAATCACCTCCTCCGGTTCCCTTCTTCCTTCCCTTTTTCCCATGGTTCGCTGTCCTCTCCTATCAGATTCCTTCTACTTCAGCACTTCTTCCACCTATTACCTCCCAGCTTCTTACTTCATCCCTTCTCCTCCACCCGCCTACCCACCTTCCCCCTCACCTGGTCTTGCCTATCACCTGCCAGCTTGTACTCGTCCACTTCCCCAACCTTCTTATTCTGGCTTCTGCCTCTTCCTTTCCAGTCCTGATGAAGGGTCTTGGCCAACTATGTTGATTGTTTATTTCCCTCCATAGATACTGCCTGACTTACTTAAGTTTCTCCAGCATTTAGTGTGTATTGCTTAAGATTTCCAGCAATTGCTGAATGAAGGTGGTTTCTGACTGGAGGAGAACTTGGTGGTCATGTGTTCCTGATGCTCCTTTCCTTCTAGGAATTAGCATTTGTGGGATTAGGAGATACTCAGATTCCCAATGTGTTCACCAGCTCCATTTAATGAACTGAGGCCTTGGCTTCCATGTTTACAAGCTATGAAAAGATGATGAACAATGGTGAACAGGGTTCAGAATCTTTTGCAAAATAGGTATTGATTGCCCTTTTCAATGGCGTTTTGCAATTGTTGTATTTTGACAGTACCACTTGCTTTCGTATACTTTACCATAACTGGAGAAATTGCCTAACCTGCTTGCATAAGCATACCTAGATTTTTCTGCAGGTAATGCTAGATTTCAATTGTTATGACATGTTCATTCTGTAGTTTTTTTCTCACCCCAAGAAGTTCATGCATAAATTTTGATCCAACGTAGACAGTGTAGGATTTGGACAGCCAATCTCAGAAGCCAATTGGTAGCTGTGATCATTGGCAGGTTTTAGCATGAGGCATGGATGTCATGAATCCCTCATCAGGTCTAAAATCTAATCTTCTTAACAGATTTACAAATCAAAAACAAACATAGTGACCCAGAAGTTTTAGTTTTAGTCAGAAAAGGATGCATGGTGGAGCTACCACAGTTAGATTAGATCTGTTTCTCAGACTTAATATTTCAACTCAAGTTCCACAGTGCAAATTCAAGTGAAATGAGATTAACTTTGGGACTAACATGGAATTGTTTCAAAATCTACATAAAGACAACTATTCACATGTGAACCCTGCAGAAAGCAAGATTGGTAATTTATGCATAAGGTTTATGTGGGAAGTAGGTGGAACTTTTGGCAGAAAAACATTGTTAGAGAGGAGTAACAAGAGACTGCAGATGCTGGAATCTGGAAGGGCAAACTAAAATGCTAGAACAACTCAATGGGTTAAGCAGCATCTGTGGAAATTTAAGAAATTGACTTTCTGGAGACTTTCAGAGTTTAGGTCATGGAGCAGTTGGTCAAAGAGACATAAAAGGTCCTTCCTTCAAAAGCACCATTTTGAAGGTCCTTCCTTCAGAAACGATACCATCAGGCCTGAGGTTTAACCGTCAGAGAATTCTACACTATCTCTGAGCAGTGGTTCCTCAGCAAAGGGTTTGTCAATGGCTTTCTGTTGAATCTCAAACTTTGCTGCTTGAAGAAATACTTGCAGACATACAGAGTGCAGCTATGCACTGTATGTCTGCAAGCATACATAGTGGAACTGTGTATTGCATGTGTGCCTGTGTATGTAAAGGAACTATGTGCTGTATGTGTGCAAATATACAGAGTGGAGCTGTGTATTGTATGTGTGCAACTGTACATAGTGGAGCTATGTATTGTATGTGTGCAAGTGTACAGAGTGGAACTGTGTGTTGCATGTGTGCCTGTGTATGTAAAGGAACTATGTGCTGTATGTGTGCAAATATACAGAATGGAGCTGTGTATTGTATGTGTGCAAGCGTACATAGTGGAGCTATGTATTGTATGTGTGCAAGCGTACAGAGTGGAACTGTGTGTTGCATGTGTGCCTGTGTATGTGAAGGAACTATGTGCTGTATGTGTGCAAATATACAGAATGGAGCTGTGTATTGTATGTGTGCCTGTGTATGTAAAGGAACTATGTGCTGTATGTGTGCAAATATACAGAGTGGAGCTGTGTATTGCATGTGTGCCTGTGTATGTAAAGGAACTATGTGCTGTATGTGTGCAAGTATACAGAGTGGAGCTGTGTATTGCATGTGTGCCTGTGTATGTAAAGGAACTATGTGCTGTATGTGTGCAAATATACAGAGTGGAGCTGTGTATTGCATGTGTGCCTGTGTATGTAAAGGAACTATGTGCTGTATGTGTGCAAGTATACAGAGTGGAGCTGTGTATTGCATGTGTGCCTGTGTATGTAAAGGAACTATGTGCTGTATGTGTGCAAATATACAGAGTGGAGCTGTGTATTGCATGTGTGCCTGTGTATGTAAAGGAACTATGTGCTGTATGTGTGCAAGTATACAGAGTGGAGCTGTGTATTGCATGTGTGCCTGTGTATGTAAAGGAACTATGTGCTGTATGTGTGCAAATATACAGAGTGGAGCTGTGTATTGCATGTGTGCCTGTGTATGTAAAGGAACTATGTGCTGTATGTGTGCAAGTATACAGAGTGGAGCTGTGTATTGTATGTGTGCAAGCATACATAGTGGAGCTATGTATTGTATGTGTGCAAGCGTACCGAGTGGAACTGTGTGTTGCATGTGTGCCTGTGTATGTGAAGGAACTATGTGCTGTATGTGTGCAAGTATACAGAGTGGAGCTGTGTATTGTATGTGTGCCTGTGTATGTGAAGGAACTATGTGCTGTATGTGTGCAAATATACAGAGTGGAGCTGTGTATTGCATGTGTGCCTGTGTATGTAAAGGAACTATGTGCTGTATGTGTGCAAGTATACAGAGTGGAGCTGTGTATTGCATGTGTGCCTGTGTATGTAAAGGAACTATGTGCTGTATGTGTGCAAATATACAGAGTGGAGCTGTGTATTGCATGTGTGCCTGTGTATGTAAAGGAACTATGTGCTGTATGTGTGCAAGTATACAGAGTGGAGCTGTGTATTGTATGTGTGCCTGTGTATGTAAAGGAACTATGTGCTGTATGTGTGCAAATATACAGAGTGGAGCTGTGTATTGTATGTGTGCAAGCGTACATAGTGGAGCTATGTATTGTATGTGTGCAAGTGTACAGAGTGGAGCTGTGTGTTGCATGTGTGCCTGTGTATGTAAAGGAACTATGTGCTGTATGTGTGCAAATATACAGAGTGGAGCTGTGTATTGCATGTGTGCCTGTGTATGTAAAGGAACTATGTGCTGTATGTGTGCAAGTATACAGAGTGGAGCTGTGTATTGTATGTGTGCCTGTGTATGTAAAGGAACTATGTGCTGTATGTGTGCAAATATACAGAGTGGAGCTGTGTATTGTATGTGTGCAAGCGTACATAGTGGAGATATGTATTGTATGTGTGCAAGTGTACAGAGTGGAACTGTGTGTTGCATGTGTGCCTGTGTATGTAAAGGAACTATGTGCTGTATGTGTGCAAATATACAGAGTGGAGCTGTGTATTGCATGTGTGCCTGTGTATGTAAAGGAACTATGTGCTGTATGTGTGCAAATATACAGAGTGGAGCTGTGTATTGCATGTGTGCCTGTGTATGTGAAGGAACTATGTGCTGTATGTGTGCAAACATACATAGTGGAGCTATGTATTGTATGTGTGCAAGTGTACAGAGTGGAACTGTGTGTTGCATGTGTGCCTGTGTATGTAAAGGAACTATGTGCTGTATGTGTGCAAATATACAGAGTGGAGCTGTGTATTGCATGTGTGCCTGTGTATGTAAAGGAACTATGTGCTGTATGTGTGCAAGTATACAGAGTGGAGCTGTGTATTGTATGTGTGCAAGCGTACATAGTGGAGCTATGTATTGTATGTGTGCAAGTGTACAGAGTGGAACTGTGTGTTGCATGTGTGCCTGTGTATGTGAAGGAACTATGTGCTGTATGTGTGCAAATATACAGAATGGAGCTGTGTATTGTATGTGTGCAAGCGTACATAGTGGAGCTATGTATTGTATGTGTGCAAGTGTACAGAGTGGAACTGTGTGTTGCATGTGTGCCTGTGTATGTGAAGGAACTATGTGCTGTATGTGTGCAAGTATACAGAATGGCGCTGTGTATTGTATGTGTGCAAGCGTACATAGTGGAGCTATGTATTGTATGTGTGCAAGTGTACAGAGTGGAACTGTGTGTTGCATGTGTGCCTGTGTATGTAAAGGAACTATGTGCTGTATGTGTGCAAGTATACAGAATGGCGCTGTGTATTGTATGTGTGCAAGCGTACATAGTGGAGCTATGTATTGTATGTGTGCAAGTGTACAGAGTGGAACTGTGTGTTGTATGTGTGCCTGTGTATGTAAAGGAACTATGTGCTGTATGTGTGCAAGTATACAGAGTGGAGCTGTGTATTGTATGTGTGCAAGCATACATAGTGGAGCTATGTATTGTATGTGTGCAAGCGTACAGAGTGGAGCTGTGTGTTGCATGTGTGCCTGTGTATGTAAAGGAACTATGTGCTGTATGTGTGCAAGTGTACAGAGTGGAACTGTGTATTGTATGTGTGCAAGCATACATAGTGGAGCTATGTATTGTATGTGTGCAAGCGTACAGAGTGGAGCTGTGTGTTGCATGTGTGCCTGTGTATGTAAAGGAACTATGTGCTGTATGTGTGCAAGTGTACAGAGTGGAACTGTGTGTTGCATGTGTGCCTGTGTATGTAAAGGAACTATGTGCTGTATGTGAGCAAATTATACAGAGTGGAGCTGTGTATTGCATGTGTGCCTGTGTATGTAAAGGAACTATGTGCTGTATGTGTGCAAGTATACAGAGTGGAGCTGTGTATTGTATGTGTGCAAGCGTACATAGTGGAGCTATGTATTGTATGTGTGCAAGTGTACAGAGTGGAACTGTGTGTTGCATGTGTGCCTGTGTATGTGAAGGAACTATGTGCTGTATGTGTGCAAATATACAGAATGGAGCTGTGTATTGTATGTGTGCAAGCGTACATAGTGGAGCTATGTATTGTATGTGTGCAAGTATACAGAGTGGAACTGTGTGTTGCATGTGTGCCTGTGTATGTAAAGGAACTATGTGCTGTATGTGTGCAAATATACAGAGTGGAGCTGTGTATTGTATGTGTGCAAGCGTACATAGTGGAGCTATGTATTGTATGTGTGCAAGTGTACAGAGTGGAGCTGTGTATTGTACGTGTGCAAGCATACATAGTGGAACTGTGTATTGCATGTGTGCCTGTGTATGTAAAGGAACTATGTGCTGTATGTGTGCAAGTATACAGAATGGAGCTGTGTATTGTATGTGTGCAAGCGTACATAGTGGAGCTATGTATTGTATGTGTGCAAGTGTACAGAGTGGAGCTGTGTATTGTATGTGTGCAAGCATACAGAGTGGAGCTATGTATTGTATGTGTGCAAGTGTACAGAGTGGAACTGTGTGTTGCATGTGTGCCTGTGTATGTAAAGGAACTATGTGCTGTATGTGTGCAAGTATACAGAGTGGAGCTGTGTATTGCATGTGTGCCTGTGTATGTAAAGGAACTATGTGCTGTATGTGTGCAAGTATACAGAATGGAGCTGTGTATTGTATGTGTGCAAGCGTACATAGTGGAGCTATGTATTGTATGTGTGCAAGTGTACAGAGTGGAGCTGTGTATTGTATGTGTGCAAGCATACAGAGTGGAGCTATGTATTGTATGTGTGCAAGTGTACAGAGTGGAGCTGTGTATTGTATGTGTGCCTGTGTATGTGAAGGAACTATGTGCTGTATGTGTGCAAGTATACAGAGTGGAGCTGTGTATTGCATGTGTGCCTGTGTATGTGAAGGAACTATGTGCTGTATGTGTGCAAGTATACAGAGTGGAGCTGTGTATTGTATGTGTGCCTGTGTATGTGAAGGAACTATGTGCTGTATGTGTGCAAATATACAGAGTGGAGCTGTGTATTGCATGTGTGCCTGTGTATGTAAAGGAACTATGTGCTGTATGTGTGCAAGTATACAGAGTGGAGCTGTGTATTGCATGTGTGCCTGTGTATGTAAAGGAACTATGTGCTGTATGTGTGCAAGTATACAGAGTGGAGCTGTGTATTGCATGTGTGCCTGTGTATGTAAAGGAACTATGTGCTGTATGTGTGCAAGTATACAGAGTGGAGCTGTGTATTGTATGTGTGCCTGTGTATGTAAAGGAACTATGTGCTGTATGTGTGCAAATATACAGAGTGGAGCTGTGTATTGTTTGTGTGCAAGCGTACATAGTGGAGCTATGTATTGTATGTGTGCAAGTGTACAGAGTGGAGCTGTGTGTTGCATGTGTGCCTGTGTATGTAAAGGAACTATGTGCTGTATGTGTGCAAATATACAGAGTGGAGCTGTGTATTGCATGTGTGCCTGTGTATGTAAAGGAACTATGTGCTGTATGTGTGCAAATATACAGAGTGGAGCTGTGTATTGCATGTGTGCCTGTGTATGTAAAGGAACTATGTGCTGTATGTGTGCAAATATACAGAGTGGAGCTGTGTATTGCATGTGTGCCTGTGTATGTAAAGGAACTATGTGCTGTATGTGTGCAAATATACAGAGTGGAGCTGTGTATTGCATGTGTGCCTGTGTATGTAAAGGAACTATGTGCTGTATGTGTGCAAATATACAGAGTGGAGCTGTGTATTGCATGTGTGCCTGTGTATGTAAAGGAACTATGTGCTGTATGTGTGCAAATATACAGAGTGGAGCTGTGTATTGCATGTGTGCCTGTGTATGTAAAGGAACTATGTGCTGTATGTGTGCAAATATACAGAGTGGAGCTGTGTATTGCATGTGTGCCTGTGTATGTAAAGGAACTATGTGCTGTATGTGTGCAAATATACAGAGTGGAGCTGTGTATTGCATGTGTGCCTGTGTATGTAAAGCAACTATGTGCTGTATGTGTGCAAATATACAGAGTGGAGCTGTGTATTGCATGTGTGCCTGTGTATGTAAAGAAACTATGTGCTGTATGTGTGCAAATATACAGAGTGGAGCTGTGTATTGTATGTGTGCAAGCATACATAGTGGAGCTATGTATTGTATGTGTGCAAGTGTACAGAGTGGAACTGTGTGTTGCATGTGTGCCTGTGTATGTAAAGGAACTATGTGCTGTATGTGTGCAAATATACAGAGTGGAGCTGTGTATTGTATGTGTGCAAGCATACATAGTGAAACTGTGTATTGCATGTGTGCCTGTGTATGTAAAGGAACTATGTGCTGTATGTGTGCAAGTATACAGAATGGAGCTGTGTATTGTATGTGTGCAAGCGTACATAGTGGAGCTATGTATTGTATGTGTGCAAGTGTACAGAGTGGAGCTGTGTATTGTATGTGTGCAAGCATACAGAGTGGAGCTATGTATTGTATGTGTGCAAGTGTACAGAGTGGAACTGTGTGTTGCATGTGTGCCTGTGTATGTAAAGGAACTATGTGCTGTATGTGTGCAAGTATACAGAGTGGAGCTGTGTATTGCATGTGTGCCTGTGTATGTAAAGGAACTATGTGCTGTATGTGTGCAAGTATACAGAATGGAGCTGTGTATTGTATGTGTGCAAGCGTACATAGTGGAGCTATGTATTGTATGTGTGCAAGTGTACAGAGTGGAGCTGTGTATTGTATGTGTGCAAGCATACAGAGTGGAGCTATGTATTGTATGTGTGCAAGTGTACAGAGTGGAGCTGTGTATTGTATGTGTGCCTGTGTATGTGAAGGAACTATGTGCTGTATGTGTGCAAGTATACAGAGTGGAGCTGTGTATTGCATGTGTGCCTGTGTATGTGAAGGAACTATGTGCTGTATGTGTGCAAGTATACAGAGTGGAGCTGTGTATTGTATGTGTGCCTGTGTATGTGAAGGAACTATGTGCTGTATGTGTGCAAATATACAGAGTGGAGCTGTGTATTGCATGTGTGCCTGTGTATGTAAAGGAACTATGTGCTGTATGTGTGCAAGTATACAGAGTGGAGCTGTGTATTGCATGTGTGCCTGTGTATGTAAAGGAACTATGTGCTGTATGTGTGCAAGTATACAGAGTGGAGCTGTGTATTGCATGTGTGCCTGTGTATGTAAAGGAACTATGTGCTGTATGTGTGCAAGTATACAGAGTGGAGCTGTGTATTGTATGTGTGCCTGTGTATGTAAAGGAACTATGTGCTGTATGTGTGCAAATATACAGAGTGGAGCTGTGTATTGTTTGTGTGCAAGCGTACATAGTGGAGCTATGTATTGTATGTGTGCAAGTGTACAGAGTGGAGCTGTGTGTTGCATGTGTGCCTGTGTATGTAAAGGAACTATGTGCTGTATTTGTGCAAATATACAGAGTGGAGCTGTGTATTGCATGTGTGCCTGTGTATGTAAAGGAACTATGTGCTGTATGTGTGCAAATATGCAGAGTGGAGCTGTGTATTGCATGTGTGCCTGTGTATGTAAAGGAACTATGTGCTGTATGTGTGCAAATATACAGAGTGGAGCTGTGTATTGCATGTGTGCCTGTGTATGTAAAGGAACTATGTGCTGTATGTGTGCAAATATACAGAGTGGAGCTGTGTATTGCATGTGTGCCTGTGTATGTAAAGGAACTATGTGCTGTATGTGTGCAAATATACAGAGTGGAGCTGTGTATTGCATGTGTGCCTGTGTATGTAAAGGAACTATGTGCTGTATGTGTGCAAATATACAGAGTGGAGCTGTGTATTGCATGTGTGCCTGTGTATGTAAAGGAACTATGTGCTGTATGTGTGCAAATATACAGAGTGGAGCTGTGTATTGCATGTGTGCCTGTGTATGTAAAGGAACTATGTGCTGTATGTGTGCAAATATACAGAGTGGAGCTGTGTATTGCATGTGTGCCTGTGTATGTAAAGGAACTATGTGCTGTATGTGTGCAAATATACAGAGTGGAGCTGTGTATTGCATGTGTGCCTGTGTATGTAAAGAAACTATGTGCTGTATGTGTGCAAATATACAGAGTGGAGCTGTGTATTGTATGTGTGCAAGCATACATAGTGGAGCTATGTATTGTATGTGTGCAAGTGTACAGAGTGGAACTGTGTGTTGCATGTGTGCCTGTGTATGTAAAGGAACTATGTGCTGTATGTGTGCAAATATACAGAGTGGAGCTGTGTATTGTATGTGTGCAAGCATACATAGTGGAACTGTGTATTGCATGTGTGCCTGTGTATGTAAAGGAACTATGTGCTGTATGTGTGCAAGTATACAGAATGGAGCTGTGTATTGTATGTGTGCAAGCGTACATAGTGGAGCTATGTATTGTATGTGTGCAAGTGTACAGAGTGGAGCTGTGTATTGTATGTGTGCAAGCATACAGAGTGGAGCTGTGTATTGCATGTGTGCCTGTGTATGTGAAGGAACTATGTGCTGTATGTGTGCAAATATACAGAGTGGAGCTGTGTATTGTATGTGTGCAAGCATACATAGTGGAGCTATGTATTGTATGTGTGCAAGTGTACAGAGTGGAGCTGTGTGTTGCATGTGTGCCTGTGTATGTAAAGGAAGTATGTGCTGTATGTGTGCAAGTATACAGAGTGGAGCTGTGTATTGTATGTGTGCAAGCATACATAGTGGAGCTATGTATTGTATGTGTGCAAGCATACATAGTGGAGCTATGTATTGTATGTGTGCAAGTGTACAGAGTGGAACTGTGTGTTGCATGTGTGCCTGTGTATGTGAAGGAACTATGTGCTGTATGTGTGCAAGTATACAGAGTGGAGCTGTGTATTGTATGTGTGCAAGCGTACATAGTGGAGCTATGTATTGTATGTGTGCAAGTGTACAGAGTGGAACTGTGTGTTGCATGTGTGCCTGTGTATGTGAAGGAACTATGTGCTGTATGTGTGCAAATATACAGAATGGAGCTGTGTATTGTATGTGTGCAAGCGTACATAGTGGAGCTATGTATTGTATGTGTGCAAGTGTACAGAGTGGAACTGTGTGTTGCATGTGTGCCTGTGTATGTGAAGGAACTATGTGCTGTATGTGTGCAAATATACAGAGTGGAGCTGTGTATTGTATGTGTGCAAGCGTACATAGTGGAGCTATGTATTGTATGTGTGCAAGTGTACAGAGTGGAGCTGTGTATTGTATGTGTGCAAGCATACATAGTGGAACTGTGTATTGCATGTGTGCCTGTGTATGTAAAGGAACTATGTGCTGTATGTGTGCAAGTATACAGAGTGGAGCTGTGTATTGCATGTGTGCCTGTGTATGTAAAGGAACTATGTACTGTATGTGTGCAAGTATACAGAGTGGAGCTGTGTATTGCATGTGTGCCTGTGTATGTAAAGGAACTATGTGCTGTATGTGTGCAAGTATACAGAGTGGAGCTGTGCATTGTATGTGTGCCTGTGTATGTAAAGGAACTATGTGCTGTATGTGTGCAAATATACAGAGTGGAGCTGTGTATTGTTTGTGTGCAAGCGTACATAGTGGAGCTATGTATTGTATGTGTGCAAGTGTACAGAGTGGAGCTGTGTGTTGCATGTGTGCCTGTGTATGTAAAGGAACTATGTGCTGTATGTGTGCAAATATACAGAGTGGAGCTGTGTATTGCATGTGTGCCTGTGTATGTAAAGGAACTATGTGCTGTATGTGTGCAAATATACAGAGTGGAGCTGTGTATTGCATGTGTGCCTGTGTATGTAAAGGAACTATGTGCTGTATGTGTGCAAATATACAGAGTGGAGCTGTGTATTGCATGTGTGCCTGTGTATGTAAAGGAACTATGTGCTGTATGTGTGCAAATATACAGAGTGGAGCTGTGTATTGCATGTGTGCCTGTGTATGTAAAGGAACTATGTGCTGTATGTGTGCAAATATACAGAGTGGAGCTGTGTATTGCATGTGTGCCTGTGTATGTAAAGGAACTATGTGCTGTATGTGTGCAAATATACAGAGTGGAGCTGTGTATTGCATGTGTGCCTGTGTATGTAAAGGAACTATGTGCTGTATGTGTGCAAATATACAGAGTGGAGCTGTGTATTGCATGTGTGCCTGTGTATGTAAAGGAACTATGTGCTGTATGTGTGCAAATATACAGAGTGGAGCTGTGTATTGCATGTGTGCCTGTGTATGTAAAGGAACTATGTGCTGTATGTGTGCAAATATACAGAGTGGAGCTGTGTATTGCATGTGTGCCTGTGTATGTAAAGGAACTATGTGCTGTATGTGTGCAAATATACAGAGTGGAGCTGTGTATTGTATGTGTGCAAGCATACATAGTGGAGCTATGTATTGTATGTGTGCAAGTGTACAGAGTGGAACTGTGTGTTGCATGTGTGCCTGTGTATGTAAAGGAACTATGTGCTGTATGTGTGCAAATATACAGAGTGGAGCTGTGTATTGTATGTGTGCAAGCATACATAGTGGAACTGTGTATTGCATGTGTGCCTGTGTATGTAAAGGAACTATGTGCTGTATGTGTGCAAGTATACAGAATGGAGCTGTGTATTGTATGTGTGCAAGCGTACATAGTGGAGCTATGTATTGTATGTGTGCAAGTGTACAGAGTGGAGCTGTGTATTGTATGTGTGCAAGCATACAGAGTGGAGCTGTGTATTGCATGTGTGCCTGTGTATGTGAAGGAACTATGTGCTGTATGTGTGCAAATATACAGAGTGGAGCTGTGTATTGTATGTGTGCAAGCATACATAGTGGAGCTATGTATTGTATGTGTGCAAGTGTACAGAGTGGAGCTGTGTGTTGCATGTGTGCCTGTGTATGTAAAGGAACTATGTGCTGTATGTGTGCAAGTATACAGAGTGGAGCTGTGTATTGTATGTGTGCAAGCATACATAGTGGAGCTATGTATTGTATGTGTGCAAGCATACATAGTGGAGCTATGTATTGTATGTGTGCAAGTGTACAGAGTGGAACTGTGTGTTGCATGTGTGCCTGTGTATGTGAAGGAACTATGTGCTGTATGTGTGCAAATATACAGAATGGAGCTGTGTATTGTATGTGTGCAAGCGTACATAGTGGAGCTATGTATTGTATGTGTGCAAGTGTACAGAGTGGAACTGTGTGTTGCATGTGTGCCTGTGTATGTGAAGGAACTATGTGCTGTATGTGTGCAAATATACAGAGTGGAGCTGTGTATTGTATGTGTGCAAGCGTACATAGTGGAGCTATGTATTGTATGTGTGCAAGTGTACAGAGTGGAGCTGTGTATTGTATGTGTGCAAGCATACATAGTGGAACTGTGTATTGCATGTGTGCCTGTGTATGTAAAGGAACTATGTGCTGTATGTGTGCAAGTATACAGAATGGAGCTGTGTACTGTATGTGTGCAAGCGTACATAGTGGAGCTATGTATTGTATGTGTGCAAGTGTACAGAGTGGAGCTGTGTATTGTATGTGTGCAACCATACAGAGTGGAGCTATGTATTGTATGTGTGCAAGTGTACAGAGTGGAACTGTGTGTTGCATGTGTGCCTGTGTATGTAAAGGAACTATGTGCTGTATGTGTGCAAGTATACAGAGTGGAGCTGTGTATTGTATGTGTGCTTGTGTATGTAAAGGAACTATGTGCTGTATGTGTGCAAATATACAGAGTGGAACTGTGTGTTGCATGTGTGCCTGTGTATGTAAAGGAACTATGTGCTGTATGTGTGCAAATATACAGAGTGGAGCTGTGTATTGTATGTGTGCAAGCATACATATTGGAGCTATGTATTGTATGTGTGCAAGTGTACAGAGTGGAACTGTGTGTTGCATGTGTGCCTGTGTATGTAAAGGAACTATGTGCTGTATGTGTGCAAATATACAGAATGGAGCTGTGTATTGTATGTGTGCAAGCATACATAGTGGAGCTGTGTATTGTATGAGTGCAAGCGTACATAGTGGAGCTATGTATTGTATGTGTGCAAGCGTACAGAGTGGAACTGTGTGTTGCATGTGTGCCTGTGTATGTAAAAGAACTATGTGCTGTATGTGTGCAAGTATACAGAATGGAGCTGTGTACTGTATGTGTGCAACTGTACATAGTGGAGCTATGTATTGTATGTGTGCAAGCATACAGAGTGGAACTGTGTGTTGCATGTGTGCCTGTGTATGTAAAGGAACTATGTGCTGTATGTGTGCAAATATACAGAGTGGAGCTGTGTATTGCATGTGTGCCTGTGTATGTAAAGGAACTATGTGCTGTATGTGTGCAAGTATACAGAGTGGAGCTGTGTATTGCATGTGTGCCTGTGTATGTAAAGGAACTATGTGCTGTATGTGTGCAAATATACAGAGTGGAGCTGTGTATTGCATGTGTGCCTGTGTATGTAAAGGAACTATGTGCTGTATGTGTGCAAGTATACAGAGTGGAGCTGTGTACTGTATGTGTGCAAGCATACATAGTGGAGCTATGTATTGTATGTGTGCAAGCGTACCGAGTGGAACTGTGTGTTGCATGTGTGCCTGTGTATGTAAAGGATCTATGTGCTGTATGTGTGCAAGTATACAGAGTGGAGCTGTGTATTGTATGTGTGCCTGTGTATGTGAAGGAACTATGTGCTGTATGTGTGCAAGTATACAGAGTGGAGCTGTGTATTGCATGTGTGCCTGTGTATGTGAAGGAACTATGTGCTGTATGTGTGCAAGTATATAGAGTGGAGCTGTGTATTGTATGTGTGCCTGTGTATGTGAAGGAACTATGTGCTGTATGTGTGCAAATATACAGAGTGGAGCTGTGTATTGCATGTGTGCCTGTGTATGTAAAGGAACTATGTGCTGTATGTGTGCAAGTATACAGAGTGGAGCTGTGTATTGCATGTGTGCCTGTGTATGTAAAGGAACTATGTGCTGTATGTGTGCAAATATACAGAGTGGAGCTGTGTATTGTATGTGTGCAAGCATACATAGTGGAGCTATGTACTTTTTGTGTGCAAGCGTACCGAGTGGAACTGTGTGTTGCATGTGTGCCTGTGTATGTGAAGGAACTATGTGCTGTATGTGTGCAAGTATACAGAGTGGAGCTGTGTATTGTATGTGTGCCTGTGTATGTAAAGGAACTATGTATTGTATGTGTGCAAGCGTACCGAGTGGAACTGTGTGTTGCATGTGTGCCTGTGTATGTGAAGGAACTATGTGCTGTATGTGTGCAAATATACAGAGTGTAACTGTGTATTGTATGTGTGCCTGTGTATGTAAAGGTACTATGTGCTGTATGTGTGCAAGTATACAGAGTGGAGCTGTGTATTGTATGTGTGCCTGTGTATGTAAAGGAACTATGTGCTGTATGTGTGCAAATATACAGAGTGGAGCTGTGTATTGCATGTGTGCCTGTGTATGTAAAGAAACTATGTGCTGTATGTGTGCAAATATACAGAGTGGAGCTGTGTATTGTATGTGTGCAAGCATACATAGTGGAGCTATGTATTGTATGTGTGCAAGTGTACAGAGTGGAACTGTGTGTTGCATGTGTGCCTGTGTATGTAAAGGAACTATGTGCTGTATGTGTGCAAATATACAGAGTGGAGCTGTGTATTGTATGTGTGCAAGCATACATAGTGGAACTGTGTATTGCATGTGTGCCTGTGTATGTAAAGGAACTATGTGCTGTATGTGTGCAAGTATACAGAATGGAGCTGTGTATTGTATGTGTGCAAGCGTACATAGTGGAGCTATGTATTGTATGTGTGCAAGTGTACAGAGTGGAGCTGTGTATTGTATGTGTGCAAGCATACAGAGTGGAGCTGTGTATTGCATGTGTGCCTGTGTATGTGAAGGAACTATGTGCTGTATGTGTGCAAGTATACAGAGTGGAGCTGTGTATTGTATGTGTGCAAGCGTACATAGTGGAGCTATGTATTGTATGTGTGCAAGTGTACAGAGTGGAACTGTGTGTTGCATGTGTGCCTGTGTATGTGAAGGAACTATGTGCTGTATGTGTGCAAATATACAGAATGGAGCTGTGTATTGTATGTGTGCAAGCGTGCATAGTGGAGCTATGTATTGTATGTGTGCAAGTGTACAGAGTGGAACTGTGTGTTGCATGTGTGCCTGTGTATGTGAAGGAACTATGTGCTGTATGTGTGCAAATATACAGAGTGGAGCTGTGTATTGTATGTGTGCAAGCGTACATAGTGGAGCTATGTATTGTATGTGTGCAAGTGTACAGAGTGGAGCTGTGTATTGTATGTGTGCAAGCATACATAGTGGAACTGTGTATTGCATGTGTGCCTGTGTATGTAAAGGAACTATGTGCTGTATGTGTGCAAGTATACAGAATGGAGCTGTGTATTGTATGTGTGCAAGCGTACATAGTGGAGCTATGTATTGTATGTGTGCAAGTGTACAGAGTGGAGCTGTGTATTGTATGTGTGCAAGCATACAGAGTGGAGCTATGTATTGTATGTGTGCAAGTGTACAGAGTGGAACTGTGTGTTGCATGTGTGCCTGTGTATGTAAAGGAACTATGTGCTGTATGTGTGCAAACATACAGAGTGGAACTGTGTGTTGCATGTGTGCCTGTGTATGTAAAGGAACTATGTGCTGTATGTGTGCAAATATACAGAATGGAGCTGTGTATTGTATGTGTGCAAGCATACATAGTGGAGCTGTGTATTGTATGTGTGCAAGCGTACATAGTGGAGCTATGTATTGTATGTGTGCAAGCGTACATAGTGGAACTGTGTGTTGCATGTGTGCCTGTGTATGTAAAGGAACTATGTGCTGTATGTGTGCAAATATACAGAGTGGAGCTGTGTATTGCATGTGTGCCTGTGTATGTAAAGGAACTATGTGCTGTATGTGTGCAAGTATACAGAGTGGAGCTGTGTATTGCATGTGTGCCTGTGTATGTAAAGGAACTATGTGCTGTATGTGTGCAAATATACAGAGTGGAGCTGTGAATTGCATGTGTGCCTGTGTATGTAAAGGAACTATGTGCTGTATGTGTGCAAGTATACAGAGTGGAGCTGTGTATTGTATGTGTGCAAGCATACATAGTGGAGCTATGTATTGTATGTGTGCAAGCGTACCGAGTGGAACTGTGTGTTGCATGTGTGCCTGTGTATGTAAAGGAACTATGTGCTGTATGTGTGCAAGTATACAGAGTGGAGCTGTGTATTGTATGTGTGCCTGTGTATGTGAAGGAACTATGTGCTGTATGTGTGCAAGTATACAGAGTGGAGCTGTGTATTGCATGTGTGCCTGTGTATGTGAAGGAACTATGTGCTGTATGTGTGCAAGTATACAGAGTGGAGCTGTGTATTGTATGTGTGCAAGCGTACATAGTGGAGCTATGTATTGTATGTGTGCAAGTGTACAGAGTGGAGCTGTGTGTTGCATGTGTGCCTGTGTATGTAAAGGAACTATGTGCTGTATGTGTGCAAATATACAGAGTGGAGCTGTGTATTGCATGTGTGCCTGTGTATGTAAAGGAACTATGTGCTGTATGTGTGCAAATATACAGAGTGGAGCTGTGTATTGCATGTGTGCCTGTGTATGTAAAGGAACTATGTGCTGTATGTGTGCAAATATACAGAGTGGAGCTGTGTATTGCATGTGTGCCTGTGTATGTAAAGGAACTATGTGCTGTATGTGTGCAAATATACAGAGTGGAGCTGTGTATTGCATGTGTGCCTGTGTATGTAAAGGAACTATGTGCTGTATGTGTGCAAATAGACAGAGTGGAGCTGTGTATTGCATGTGTGCCTGTGTATGTAAAGGAACTATGTGCTGTATGTGTGCAAATATACAGAGTGGAGCTGTGTATTGCATGTGTGCCTGTGTATGTAAAGGAACTATGTGCTGTATGTGTGCAAATATACAGAGTGGAGCTGTGTATTGCATGTGTGCCTGTGTATGTAAAGGAACTATGTGCTGTATGTGTGCAAATATACAGAGTGGAGCTGTGTATTGCATGTGTGCCTGTGTATGTAAAGGAACTATGTGCTGTATGTGTGCAAATATACAGAGTGGAGCTGTGTATTGCATGTGTGCCTGTGTATGTAAAGAAACTATGTGCTGTATGTGTGCAAATATACAGAGTGGAGCTGTGTATTGTATGTGTGCAAGCATACATAGTGGAGCTATGTATTGTATGTGTGCAAGTGTACAGAGTGGAACTGTGTGTTGCATGTGTGCCTGTGTATGTAAAGGAACTATGTGCTGTATGTGTGCAAATATACAGAGTGGAGCTGTGTATTGTATGTGTGCAAGCATACATAGTGGAACTGTGTATTGCATGTGTGCCTGTGTATGTAAAGGAAGTATGTGCTGTATGTGTGCAAGTATACAGAATGGAGCTGTGTATTGTATGTGTGCAAGCGTACATAGTGGAGCTATGTATTGTATGTGTGCAAGTGTACAGAGTGGAGCTGTGTATTGTATGTGTGCAAGCATACAGAGTGGAGCTGTGTATTGCATTGTGCCTGTGTATGTGAAGGAACTATGTGCTGTATGTGTGCAAATATACAGAGTGGAGCTGTGTATTGTATGTGTGCAAGCATACATAGTGGAGCTATGTATTGTATGTGTGCAAGTGTACAGAGTGGAGCTGTGTGTTGCATGTGTGCCTGTGTATGTAAAGGAACTATGTGCTGTATGTGTGCAAATATACAGAGTGGAGCTGTGTATTGCATGTGTGCCTGTGTATGTAAAGGAACTATGTGCTGTATGTGTGCAAGTATACAGAGTGGAGCTGTGTATTGTATGTGTGCAAGCATACATAGTGGAGCTATGTATTGTATGTGTGCCAGCGTACCGAGTGGAACTGTGTGTTGCATGTGTGCCTGTGTATGTGAAGGAACTATGTGCTGTATGTGTGCAAATATACAGAATGGAGCTGTGTATTGTATGTGTGCAAGCGTACATAGTGGAGCTATGTATTGTATGTGTGCAAGTGTACAGAGTGGAACTGTGTGTTGCATGTGTGCCTGTGTATGTGAAGGAACTATGTGCTGTATGTGTGCAAATATACAGAGTGGAGCTGTGTATTGTATGTGTGCAAGCATACATAGTGGAGCTATGTATTGTATGTGTGCAAGTGTACAGAGTGGAGCTGTGTATTGTATGTGTGCAAGTGTACAGAGTGGAGCTATGTATTGTATGTGTGCAAGTGTACAGAGTGGAACTGTGTGTTGCATGTGTGCCTGTGTATGTAAAGGAACTATGTGCTGTATGTGTGCAAATATACAGAGTGGAGCTGTGTATTGTATGTGTGCCTGTGTATGTAAAGGAACTATGTGCTGTATGTGTGCAAATATACAGAGTGGAGCTGTGTATTGCATGTGTGCCTGTGTATGTAAAGGAACTATGTGCTGTATGTGTGCAAGTATACAGAGTGGAGCTGTGTATTGTATGTGTGCCTGTGTATGTAAAGGAAGTATGTGCTGTATGTGTGCAAACATACAGAGTGGAGCTGTGTATTGCATGTGTGCCTGTGTATGTAAAGGAACTATGTGCTGTATGTGTGCAAATATACAGAGTGGAACTGTGTGTTGCATGTGTGCCTGTGTATGTAAAGGAACTATGTGCTGTATGTGTGCAAGTATACAGAGTGGAGCTGTGTATTGTATGTGTGCAAGCATACATAGTGGAGCTATGTATTGTATGTGTGCAAGTGTACAGAGTGGAACTGTGTGTTGCATGTGTGCCTGTGTATGTAAAGGAACTATGTGCTGTATGTGTGCAAATATACAGAGTGGAGCTGTGTATTGTATGTCTGCAAGCATACATAGTGGAACTGTGTATTGCATGTGTGCCTGTGTATGTAAAGGAACTATGTGCTGTATGTGTGCAAGTATACAGAATGGAGCTGTGTATTGTATGTGTGCAAGCGTACATAGTGGAGCTATGTATTGTATGTGTGCAAGTGTACAGAGTGGAGCTGTGTGTTGCATGTGTGCCTGTGTATGTAAAGGAACTATGTGCTGTATGTGTGCAAATATACAGAATGGAGCTGTGTATTGCATGTGTGCCTGTGTATGTAAAGGAACTATGTGCTGTATGTGTGCAAGTGTACAGAGTGGAGCTGTGTATTGTATGTGTGCCTGTGTATGTAAAGGAACTATGTGCTGTATGTGTGCAAATATACAGAGTGGAGCTGTGTATTGCATGTGTGCCTGTGTATGTAAAGGAACTATGTGCTGTATGTGTGCAAATATACAGAGTGGAGCTGTGTATTGCATGTGTGCCTGTGTATGTAAAGGAACTATGTGCTGTATGTGTGCAAATATACAGAGTGGAGCTGTGTATTGCATGTGTGCCTGTGTATGTAAAGGAACTATGTGCTGTATGTGTGCAAGTATACAGAGTGGAGCTGTGTATTGCATGTGTGCCTGTGTATGTAAAGGAACTATGTGCTGTATGTGTGCAAATATACAGAGTGGAGCTGTGTATTGCATGTGTGCCTGTGTATGTAAAGGAACTATGTGCTGTATGTGTGCAAGTATACAGAGTGGAGCTGTGTATTGTATGTGTGCAAGCATACATAGTGGAGCTATGTATTGTATGTGTGCAAGCGTACCGAGTGGAACTGTGTGTTGCATGTGTGCCTGTGTATGTGAAGGAACTATGTGCTGTATGTGTGCAAATATACAGAATGGAGCTGTGTATTGTATGTGTGCAAGCGTACATAGTGGAGCTATGTATTGTATGTGGGCCAGCGTACAGAGTGGAACTGTGTGTTGCATGTGTGCCTGTGTATGTGAAGGAACTATGTGCTGTATGTGTGCAAATATACAGAGTGGAGCTGTGTATTGTATGTGTGCAAATATACAGAGTGGAGCTGTGTGTTGCATGTGTGCCTGTGTATGTAAAGAAACTATGTGCTGTATGTGTGCAAATATACAGAGTGGAGCTGTGTATTGTATGTGTGCAAGCATACATAGTGGAGCTATGTATTGTATGTGTGCAAGCGTACATAGTGGAGCTATGTATTGTATGTGTGCAAGTGTACAGAGTGGAACTGTGTGTTGCATGTGTGGCTGTGTATGTGAAGGAACTATTTGCTGTATGTGTGCAAATATACAGAGTGGAGCTGTGTATTGCATGTGTGCCTGTGTATGTGAAGGAACTATGTGCTGTATGTGTGCAAATATACAGAGTGGAACTGTATGTTGCATGTGTGCCTGTGTATGTAAAGGAACTATGTGCTGTATGTGTGCAAATATACAGAGTGGAGCTGTGTATTGCATGTGTGCCTGTGTATGTAAAGGAACTATGTGCTGTATGTGTGCAAATATACAGAGTGGAGCTGTGTATTGTATGTCTGCAAGCATACATAGTGGAACTGTGTATTGCATGTGTGCCTGTGTATGTAAAGGAACTATGTGCTGTATGTGTGCAAGTATACAGAATGGAGCTGTGTATTGTATGTGTGCAAGCGTACATAGTGGAGCTATGTATTGTATGTGTGCAAGCGTACAGAGTGGAGCTGTGTGTTGCATGTGTGCCTGTGTATGTAAAGGAACTATGTGCTGTATGTGTGCAAATATACAGAATGGAGCTGTGTATTGTATGTGTGCAAGCGTACATAGTGGAGCTATGTATTGTATGTGTGCAAGTGTACAGAGTGGAACTGTGTGTTGCATGTGTGCCTGTGTATGTAAAGGAACTATGTGCTGTATGTGTGCAAATATACAGAGTGGAGCTGTGTATTGTATGTCTGCAAGCATACATAGTGGAACTGTGTATTGCATGTGTGCCTGTGTATGTAAAGGAACTATGTGCTGTATGTGTGCAAGTATACAGAATGGAGCTGTGTATTGTATGTGTGCAAGCGTACATAGTGGAGCTATGTATTGTATGTGTGCAAGTGTACAGAGTGGAGCTGTGTGTTGCATGTGTGCCTGTGTATGTAAAGGAACTATGTGCTGTATGTGTGCAAATATACAGAATGGAGCTGTGTATTGCATGTGTGCCTGTGTATGTAAAGGAACTATGTGCTGTATGTGTGCAAGTGTACAGAGTGGAGCTGTGTATTGTATGTGTGCCTGTGTATGTAAAGGAACTATGTGCTGTATGTGTGCAAATATACAGAGTGGAGCTGTGTATTGCATGTGTGCCTGTGTATGTAAAGGAACTATGTGCTGTATGTGTGCAAATATACAGAGTGGAGCTGTGTATTGCATGTGTGCCTGTGTATGTAAAGGAACTATGTGCTGTATGTGTGCAAATATACAGAGTGGAGCTGTGTATTGCATGTGTGCCTGTGTATGTAAAGGAACTATGTGCTGTATGTGTGCAAGTATACAGAGTGGAGCTGTGTATTGCATGTGTGCCTGTGTATGTAAAGGAACTATGTGCTGTATGTGTGCAAATATACAGAGTGGAGCTGTGTATTGCATGTGTGCCTGTGTATGTAAAGGAACTATGTGCTGTATGTGTGCAAGTATACAGAGTGGAGCTGTGTATTGTATGTGTGCAAGCATACATAGTGGAGCTATGTATTGTATGTGTGCAAGCGTACCGAGTGGAACTGTGTGTTGCATGTGTGCCTGTGTATGTGAAGGAACTATGTGCTGTATGTGTGCAAATATACAGAATGGAGCTGTGTACTGTATGTGTGCAAGCGTACATAGTGGAGCTATGTATTGTATGTGGGCCAGCGTACAGAGTGGAACTGTGTGTTGCATGTGTGCCTGTGTATGTGAAGGAACTATGTGCTGTATGTGTGCAAATATACAGAGTGGAGCTGTGTATTGTATGTGTGCAAATATACAGAGTGGAGCTGTGTGTTGCATGTGTGCCTGTGTATGTAAAGAAACTATGTGCTGTATGTGTGCAAATATACAGAGTGGAGCTGTGTATTGTATGTGTGCAAGCATACATAGTGGAGCTATGTATTGTATGTGTGCAAGCGTACATAGTGGAGCTATGTATTGTATGTGTGCAAGTGTACAGAGTGGAACTGTGTGTTGCATGTGTGGCTGTGTATGTGAAGGAACTATTTGCTGTATGTGTGCAAATATACAGAGTGGAGCTGTGTATTGCATGTGTGCCTGTGTATGTGAAGGAACTATGTGCTGTATGTGTGCAAATATACAGAGTGGAACTGTATGTTGCATGTGTGCCTGTGTATGTAAAGGAACTATGTGCTGTATGTGTGCAAATATACAGAGTGGAGCTGTGTATTGCATGTGTGCCTGTGTATGTAAAGGAACTATGTGCTGTATGTGTGCAAATATACAGAGTGGAGCTGTGTATTGTATGTCTGCAAGCATACATAGTGGAACTGTGTATTGCATGTGTGCCTGTGTATGTAAAGGAACTATGTGCTGTATGTGTGCAAGTATACAGAATGGAGCTGTGTATTGTATGTGTGCAAGCGTACATAGTGGAGCTATGTATTGTATGTGTGCAAGCGTACAGAGTGGAGCTGTGTGTTGCATGTGTGCCTGTGTATGTAAAGGAACTATGTGCTGTATGTGTGCAAATATACAGAATGGAGCTGTGTATTGTATGTGTGCAAGCGTACATAGTGGAGCTATGTATTGTATGTGTGCAAGCGTACAGAGTGGAGCTGTGTGTTGCATGTGTGCCTGTGTATGTAAAGGAACTATGTGCTGTATGTGTGCAAATATACAGAGTGGAGCTGTGTATTGTATGTGTGCAAGTGTACATAGTGGAGCTATGTATTGTATGTGTGCAAGCGTACAGAGTGGAGCTGTGTGTTGCATGTGTGCCTGTGTATGTAAAGGAACTATGTGCTGTATGTGTGTAAATATACAGAGTGGAGCTGTGTATTGTATGTGTGCAAGTGTACATAGTGGAGCTATGTATTGTATGTGTGCAAGCGTACAGAGTGGAGCTGTGTGTTGCATGTGTGCCTGTGTATGTAAAGGAACTATGTGCTGTATGTGTGCAAGCGTACAGAGTGGAGCTGTGTATTGCATGTGTGCCTGTGTATGTAAAGGAACTATGTGCTGTATGTGTGCAAATATACAGAGTGGAGCTGTGTATTGCATGTGTGCCTGTGTATGTAAAGGAACTATGTGCTGTATGAGTGCAAATATACAGAGTGGAGCTGTGTATTGCATGTGTGCCTGTGTATGTAAAGGAACTATGTGCTGTATGTGTGCAAATATACAGAGTGGAGCTGTGTATTGCATGTGTGCCTGTGTATGTAAAGGAACTATGTGCTGTATGTGTGCAAGTATACAGAGTGGAGCTGTGTATTGTATGTGTGCCTGTGTATGTAAAGGAACTATGTGCTGTATGTGTGCAAACATACAGAGTGGAGCTGTGTATTGCATGTGTGCCTGTGTATGTAAAGGAACTATGTGCAGTATGTGTGCAAATATACAGAGTGGAACTGTGTGTTGCATGTGTGCCTGTGTATGTAAAGGAACTATGTGCTGTATGTGTGCAAGTATACAGAGTGGAGCTGTGTATTGTATGTGTGCAAGCATACATAGTGGAGCTATGTATTGTATGTGTGCAAGTGTACAGAGTGGAACTGTGTGTTGCATGTGTGCCTGTGTATGTAAAGGAACTATGTGCTGTATGTGTGCAAATATACAGAGTGGAGCTGTGTATTGTATGTCTGCAAGCATACATAGTGGAACTGTGTATTGCATGTGTGCCTGTGTATGTAAAGGAACTATGTGCTGTATGTGTGCAAGTATACAGAATGGAGCTGTGTATTGTATGTGTGCAAGCGTACATAGTGGAGCTATGTATTGTATGTGTGCAAGTGTACAGAGTGGAGCTGTGTGTTGCATGTGTGCCTGTGTATGTAAAGGAACTATGTGCTGTATGTGTGCAAATATACAGAATGGAGCTGTGTATTGCATGTGTGCCTGTGTATGTAAAGGAACTATGTGCTGTATGTGTGCAAGTGTACAGAGTGGAGCTGTGTATTGTATGTGTGCCTGTGTATGTAAAGGAACTATGTGCTGTATGTGTGCAAATATACAGAGTGGAGCTGTGTATTGCATGTGTGCCTGTGTATGTAAAGGAACTATGTGCTGTATGTGTGCAAATATACAGAGTGGAGCTGTGTATTGCATGTGTGCCTGTGTATGTAAAGGAACTATGTGCTGTATGTGTGCAAATATACAGAGTGGAGCTGTGTATTGCATGTGTGCCTGTGTATGTAAAGGAACTATGTGCTGTATGTGTGCAAATATACAGAGTGGAGCTGTGTATTGCATGTGTGCCTGTGTATGTAAAGGAACTATGTGCTGTATGTGTGCAAGTATACAGAGTGGAGCTGTGTATTGTATGTGTGCAAGCATACATAGTGGAGCTATGTATTGTATGTGTGCAAGCGTACCGAGTGGAACTGTGTGTTGCATGTGTGCCTGTGTATGTGAAGGAACTATGTGCTGTATGTGTGCAAATATACAGAATGGAGCTGTGTATTGTATGTGTGCAAGCGTACATAGTGGAGCTATGTATTGTATGTGGGCCAGCGTACAGAGTGGAACTGTGTGTTGCATGTGTGCCTGTGTATGTGAAGGAACTATGTGCTGTATGTGTGCAAATATACAGAGTGGAGCTGTGTATTGTATGTGTGCAAATATACAGAGTGGAGCTGTGTGTTGCATGTGTGCCTGTGTATGTAAAGAAACTATGTGCCGTATGTGTGCAAATATACAGAGTGGAGCTGTGTATTGTATGTGTGCAAGCATACATAGTGGAGCTATGTATTGTATGTGTGCAAGCGTACATAGTGGAGCTATGTATTGTATGTGTGCAAGTGTACAGAGTGGAACTGTGTGTTGCATGTGTGCCTGTGTATGTGAAGGAACTATGTGCTGTATGTGTGCAAATATACAGAGTGGAGCTGTGTATTGCATGTGTGCCTGTGTATGTGAAGGAACTATGTGCTGTATGTGTGCAAATATACAGAGTGGAGCTGTGTATTGCATGTGTGCCTGTGTATGTAAAGGAACTATGTGCTGTATGTGTGCAAATATACAGAGTGGAGCTGTGTATTGTATGTCTGCAAGCATACATAGTGGAACTGTGTATTGCATGTGTGCCTGTGTATGTAAAGGAACTATGTGCTGTATGTGTGCAAGTATACAGAATGGAGCTGTGTATTGTATGTGTGCAAGCGTACATAGTGGAGCTATGTATTGTATGTGTGCAAGCGTACAGAGTGGAGCTGTGTGTTGCATGTGTGCCTGTGTATGTAAAGGAACTATGTGCTGTATGTGTGCAAATATACAGAATGGAGCTGTGTATTGTATGTGTGCAAGCGTACATAGTGGAGCTATGTATTGTATGTGTGCAAGCGTACAGAGTGGAGCTGTGTGTTGCATGTGTGCTTGTGTATGTAAAGGAACTATGTGCTGTATGTGTGCAAATATACAGAGTGGAGCTGTGTATTGTATGTGTGCAAGTGTACATAGTGGAGCTATGTATTGTATGTGTGCAAGCGTACAGAGTGGAGCTGTGTGTTGCATGTGTGCCTGTGTATGTAAAGGAACTATGTGCTGTATGTGTGCAAGCGTACAGAGTGGAGCTGTGTATTGCATGTGTGCCTGTGTATGTAAAGGAACTATGTGCTGTATGTGTGCAAATATACAGAGTGGAGCTGTGTATTGCATGTGTGCCTGTGTATGTAAAGGAACTATGTGCTGTATGAGTGCAAATATACAGAGTGGAGCTGTGTATTGCATGTGTGCCTGTGTATGTAAAGGAACTATGTGCTGTATGTGTGCAAATATACAGAGTGGAGCTGTGTATTGCATGTGTGCCTGTGTATGTAAAGGAACTATGTGCTGTATGTGTGCAAGTATACAGAGTGGAGCTGTGTATTGCATGTGTGCCTGTGTATGTAAAGGAACTATGTGCTGTATGTGTGCAAGTATACAGAATGGCGCTGTGTATTTTATGTGTGCAAGTGTACATAGTGGAGCTGTGTGTTGCATGTGTGCCTGTGTATGTAAAGGAACTATGTGCTGTATGTGTGCAAATATACAGAGTGGAGCTGTGTATTGTATGTGTGCAAGCATACAGAGTGGAGCTGTGTATTGCATGTGTGCCTGTGTATGTAAAGGAACTATGTACTGTATGTGTGCAAATATACAGAGTGGAACTGTGTATTGTATGTGTGCAAGCGTACAGAGTGGAGCGGTGTATTGTATGTGTGCAAGCATACAGAGTGGAGCTGTGTGTTGCATGTGTGCCTCTGTATGTAAAGAAACTATGTGCTGTATGTGTGCAAATATACAGAGTGGAGCTGTGTATTGTATGTGTGCAAGCGTACATAGTGGAGCTGTGTATTGCATGTGTGCCTGTGTATGTAAAGGAAATATGTGCTGTATGTGTGCAAATATACAGAGTGGAGCTGTGTATTGTATGTGTGCAAGTGTACAGAGTGGAGCTGTGTATTGTATGTGTGCCTGTGTATGTAAAGGAACTATGTGCTGTATGTGTGCAAGTATACAGAGTGGAGCTGTGTATTGTATGTGTGCAAGCGTACATAGTGGAGCTGTGTATTGATTGTGTGCAAGCGTACAGAGTGGAGCTGTGTATTGTATGTGTGCAAGCATACAGAGTGGAGCTGTGTGTTGCATGTGTGCCTGTGTATGTAAAGGAACTATGTGCTGTATGTGTGCAAATATACAGAGTGGAGCTGTGTATTGCATGTGTGCCTGTGTATGTAAAGGAACTATGTGCTGTATGTGTGCAAGTATACAGAGTGGAGCTGTGTATTGTATGTGTGCCTGTGTATGTAAAGGAACTATGTGCTGTATGTGTGCAAATATACAGAGTGGAGCTGTGTATTGTATGTGTGCAAGCGTACATAGTGGAGCTATGTATTGTATGTGTGCAAGTGTACAGAGTGGAACTGTGTGTTGCATGTGTGCCTGTGTATGTAAAGGAACTATGTGCTGTATGTGTGCAAATATACAGAGTGGAGCTGTGTATTGCATGTGTGCCTGTGTATGTAAAGGAACTATGTGCTGTATGTGTGCAAGTATACAGAGTGGAGCTGTGTATTGTATGTGTGCAAGCATACATAGTGGAGCTATGTATTGTATGTGTGCAAGCGTACCGAGTGGAACTGTGTGTTGCATGTGTGCCTGTGTATGTGAAGGAACTATGTGCTGTATGTGTGCAAGTATACAGAGTGGAGCTGTGTATTGTATGTGTGCCTGTGTATGTGAAGGAACTATGTGCTGTATGTGTGCAAATATACAGAGTGGAGCTGTGTATTGCATGTGTGCCTGTGTATGTAAAGGAACTATGTGCTGTATGTGTGCAAGTATACAGAGTGGAGCTGTGTATTGCATGTGTGCCTGTGTATGTAAAGGAACTATGTGCTGTATGTGTGCAAATATACAGAGTGGAGCTGTGTATTGCATGTGTGCCTGTGTATGTAAAGGAACTATGTGCTGTATGTGTGCAAGTATACAGAGTGGAGCTGTGTATTGTATGTGTGCCT
This sequence comes from Hemitrygon akajei, assembly GCF_048418815.1. Lineage (NCBI taxonomy): Eukaryota > Metazoa > Chordata > Chondrichthyes > Myliobatiformes > Dasyatidae > Hemitrygon > Hemitrygon akajei. Next base: position 74,066,901 of record NC_133136.1, on the reverse strand, counting down.
GTGTATGTAAAGGAACTATGTGCTGTATGTGTGCAAATATACAGAGTGGAGCTGTGTATTGTATGTGTGCAAGCGTACATAGTGGAGCTATGTATTGTATGTGTGCAAGTGTACAGAGTGGAGCTGTGTGTTGCATGTGTGCCTGTGTATGTAAAGGAACTATGTGCTGTATGTGTGCAAATATACAGAGTGGAGCTGTGTATTGCATGTGTGCCTGTGTATGTAAAGGAACTATGTGCTGTATGTGTGCAAGTATACAGAGTGGAGCTGTGTATTGTATGTGTGCCTGTGTATGTAAAGGAACTATGTGCTGTATGTGTGCAAATATACAGAGTGGAGCTGTGTATTGTATGTGTGCAAGCGTACATAGTGGAGCTATGTATTGTATGTGTGCAAGTGTACAGAGTGGAACTGTGTGTTGCATGTGTGCCTGTGTATGTAAAGGAACTATGTGCTGTATGTGTGCAAATATACAGAGTGGAGCTGTGTATTGCATGTGTGCCTGTGTATGTAAAGGAACTATGTGCTGTATGTGTGCAAATATACAGAGTGGAGCTGTGTATTGCATGTGTGCCTGTGTATGTGAAGGAACTATGTGCTGTATGTGTGCAAATATACAGAGTGGAGCTGTGTATTGTATGTGTGCAAGCATACATAGTGGAGCTATGTATTGTATGTGTGCAAGTGTACAGAGTGGAACTGTGTGTTGCATGTGTGCCTGTGTATGTAAAGGAACTATGTGCTGTATGTGTGCAAATATATAGAGTGGAGCTGTGTATTGCATGTGTGCCTGTGTATGTAAAGGAACTATGTGCTGTATGTGTGCAAGTATACAGAGTGGAGCTGTGTATTGTATGTGTGCAAGCGTACATAGTGGAGCTATGTATTGTATGTGTGCAAGTGTACAGAGTGGAACTGTGTGTTGCATGTGTGCCTGTGTATGTGAAGGAACTATGTGCTGTATGTGTGCAAATATACAGAGTGGAGCTGTGTATTGTATGTGTGCAAGCATACATAGTGGAGCTGTGTATTGTATGTGTGCAAGCGTACATAGTGGAGCTATGTATTGTATGTGTGCAAGTGTACAGAGTGGAACTGTGTGTTGCATGTGTGCCTGTGTATGTAAAGGAACTATGTGCTGTATGTGTGCAAGTATACAGAGTGGAGCTGTGTATTGTATGTGTGCAAGCGTACATAGTGGAGCTATGTATTGTATGTGTGCAAGTGTACAGAGTGGAACTGTGTGTTGCATGTGTGCCTGTGTATGTGAAGGAACTATGTGCTGTATGTGTGCAAATATACAGAATGGAGCTGTGTATTGTATGTGTGCAAGCGTACATAGTGGAGCTATGTATTGTATGTGTGCAAGTGTACAGAGTGGAACTGTGTGTTGCATGTGTGCCTGTGTATGTAAAGGAACTATGTGCTGTATGTGTGCAAGTATACAGAGTGGAGCTGTGTATTGTATGTGTGCAAGCATACATAGTGGAGCTATGTATTGTATGTGTGCAAGTGTACAGAGTGGAACTGTGTGTTGCATGTGTGCCTGTGTATGTAAAGGAACTATGTGCTGTATGTGTGCAAGTATACAGAGTGGAGCTGTGTATTGTATGTGTGCAAGCATACATAGTGGAGCTATGTATTGTATGTGTGCAAGTGTACAGAGTGGAACTGTGTGTTGCATGTGTGCCTGTGTATGTAAAGGAACTATGTGCTGTATGTGTGCAAATATACAGAGTGGAGCTGTGTATTGCATGTGTGCCTGTGTATGTAAAGGAACTATGTGCTGTATGTGTGCAAGTATACAGAGTGGAGCTGTGTATTGTATGTGTGCAAGCGTACATAGTGGAGCTATGTATTGTATGTGTGCAAGTGTACAGAGTGGAACTGTGTGTTGCATGTGTGCCTGTGTATGTGAAGGAACTATGTGCTGTATGTGTGCAAATATACAGAATGGAGCTGTGTATTGTATGTGTGCAAGCGTACATAGTGGAGCTATGTATTGTATGTGTGCAAGTATACAGAGTGGAACTGTGTGTTGCATGTGTGCCTGTGTATGTGAAGGAACTATGTGCTGTATGTGTGCAAATATACAGAATGGAGCTGTGTATTGTATGTGTGCAAGCGTACATAGTGGAGCTATGTATTGTATGTGTGCAAGTGTACAGAGTGGAACTGTGTGTTGCATGTGTGCCTGTGTATGTAAAGGAACTATGTGCTGTATGTGTGCAAATATACAGAGTGGAGCTGTGTATTGTATGTGTGCAAGCGTACATAGTGGAGCTATGTATTGTATGTGTGCAAGTGTACAGAGTGGAGCTGTGTATTGTATGTGTGCAAGCATACATAGTGGAACTGTGTATTGCATGTGTGTCTGTGTATGTAAAGGAACTATGTGCTGTATGTGTGCAAGTATACAGAATGGAGCTGTGTATTGTATGTGTGCAAGCGTACATAGTGGAGCTATGTATTGTATGTGTGCAAGTGTACAGAGTGGAGCTGTGTATTGTATGTGTGCAAGCATACAGAGTGGAGCTATGTATTGTATGTGTGCAAGTGTACAGAGTGGAACTGTGTGTTGCATGTGTACCTGTGTATGTAAAGGAACTATGTGCTGTATGTGTGCAAGTATACAGAGTGGAGCTGTGTATTGCATGTGTGCCTGTGTATGTAAAGGAACTATGTGCTGTATGTGTGCAAGTATACAGAATGGAGCTGTGTATTGTATGTGTGCAAGCGTACATAGTGGAGCTATGTATTGTATATGTGCAAGTGTACAGAGTGGAGCTGTGTATTGTATGTGTGCAAGCATACAGAGTGGAGCTATGTATTGTATGTGTGCAAGTGTACAGAGTGGAGCTGTGTATTGTATGTGTGCCTGTGTATATGAAGGAACTATGTGCTGTATGTGTGCAAGTATACAGAGTGGAGCTGTGTATTGCATGTGTGCCTGTGTATGTGAAGGAACTATGTGCTGTATGTGTGCAAGTATACAGAGTGGAGCTGTGTATTGTATGTGTGCCTGTGTATGTGAAGGAACTATGTGCTGTATGTGTGCAAATATACAGAGTGGAGCTGTGTATTGCATGTGTGCCTGTGTATGTAAAGGAACTATGTGCTGTATGTGTGCAAGTATACAGAGTGGAGCTGTGTATTGCATGTGTGCCTGTGTATGTAAAGGAACTATGTGCTGTATGTGTGCAAATATACAGAGTGGAACTGTGTGTTGCATGTGTGCCTGTGTATGTAAAGGAACTATGTGCTGTATGTGTGCAAGTATACAGAGTGGAGCTGTGTATTGTATGTGTGCAAGCATACATAGTGGAGCTATGTATTGTATGTGTGCAAGTGTACAGAGTGGAACTGTGTGTTGCATGTGTGCCTGTGTATGTAAAGGAACTATGTGCTGTATGTGTGCAAATATACAGAGTGGAGCTGTGTATTGTATGTCTGCAAGCATACATAGTGGAACTGTGTATTGCATGTGTGCCTGTGTATGTAAAGGAACTATGTGCTGTATGTGTGCAAGTATACAGAATGGAGCTGTGTATTGTATGTGTGCAAGCGTACATAGTGGAGCTATGTATTGTATGTGTGCAAGTGTACAGAGTGGAGCTGTGTGTTGCATGTGTGCCTGTGTATGTAAAGGAACTATGTGCTGTATGTGTGCAAATATACAGAATGGAGCTGTGTATTGCATGTGTGCCTGTGTATGTAAAGGAACTATGTGCTGTATGTGTGCAAGTGTACAGAGTGGAGCTGTGTATTGTATGTGTGCCTGTGTATGTAAAGGAACTATGTGCTGTATGTGTGCAAATATACAGAGTGGAGCTGTGTATTGCATGTGTGCCTGTGTATGTAAAGGAACTATGTGCTGTATGTGTGCAAATATACAGAGTGGAGCTGTGTATTGCATGTGTGCCTGTGTATGTAAAGGAACTATGTGCTGTATGTGTGCAAATATACAGAGTGGAGCTGTGTATTGCATGTGTGCCTGTGTATGTAAAGGAACTATGTGCTGTATGTGTGCAAGTATACAGAGTGGAGCTGTGTATTGCATGTGTGCCTGTGTATGTAAAGGAACTATGTGCTGTATGTGTGCAAATATACAGAGTGGAGCTGTGTATTGCATGTGTGCCTGTGTATGTAAAGGAACTATGTGCTGTATGTGTGCAAGTATACAGAGTGGAGCTGTGTATTGTATGTGTGCAAGCATACATAGTGGAGCTATGTATTGTATGTGTGCAAGCGTACCGAGTGGAACTGTGTGTTGCATGTGTGCCTGTGTATGTGAAGGAACTATGTGCTGTATGTGTGCAAATATACAGAATGGAGCTGTGTATTGTATGTGTGCAAGCGTACATAGTGGAGCTATGTATTGTATGTGGGCCAGCGTACAGAGTGGAACTGTGTGTTGCATGTGTGCCTGTGTATGTGAAGGAACTATGTGCTGTATGTGTGCAAATATACAGAGTGGAGCTGTGTATTGTATGTGTGCAAATATACAGAGTGGAGCTGTGTGTTGCATGTGTGCCTGTGTATGTAAAGAAACTATGTGCTGTATGTGTGCAAATATACAGAGTGGAGCTGTGTATTGTATGTGTGCAAGCATACATAGTGGAGCTATGTATTGTATGTGTGCAAGCGTACATAGTGGAGCTATGTATTGTATGTGTGCAAGTGTACAGAGTGGAACTGTGTGTTGCATGTGTGCCTGTGTATGTGAAGGAACTATTTGCTGTATGTGTGCAAATATACAGAGTGGAGCTGTGTATTGCATGTGTGCCTGTGTATGTGAAGGAACTATGTGCTGTATGTGTGCAAATATACAGAGTGGAACTGTATGTTGCATGTGTGCCTGTGTATGTAAAGGAACTATGTGCTGTATGTGTGCAAATATACAGAGTGGAGCTGTGTATTGCATGTGTGCCTGTGTATGTAAAGGAACTATGTGCTGTATGTGTGCAAATATACAGAGTGGAGCTGTGTATTGTATGTCTGCAAGCATACATAGTGGAACTGTGTATTGCATGTGTGCCTGTGTATGTAAAGGAACTATGTGCTGTATGTGTGCAAGTATACAGAATGGAGCTGTGTATTGTATGTGTGCAAGCGTACATAGTGGAGCTATGTATTGTATGTGTGCAAGCGTACAGAGTGGAGCTGTGTGTTGCATGTGTGCCTGTGTATGTAAAGGAACTATGTGCTGTATGTGTGCAAATATACAGAATGGAGCTGTGTATTGTATGTGTGCAAGCGTACATAGTGGAGCTATGTATTGTATGTGTGCAAGCGTACAGAGTGGAGCTGTGTGTTGCATGTGTGCCTGTGTATGTAAAGGAACTATGTGCTGTATGTGTGCAAATATACAGAGTGGAGCTGTGTATTGTATGTGTGCAAGTGTACATAGTGGAGCTATGTATTGTATGTGTGCAAGCGTACAGAGTGGAGCTGTGTGTTGCATGTGTGCCTGTGTATGTAAAGGAACTATGTGCTGTATGTGTGTAAATATACAGAGTGGAGCTGTGTATTGTATGTGTGCAAGTGTACATAGTGGAGCTATGTATTGTATGTGTGCAAGCGTACAGAGTGGAGCTGTGTGTTGCATGTGTGCCTGTGTATGTAAAGGAACTATGTGCTGTATGTGTGCAAGCGTACAGAGTGGAGCTGTGTATTGCATGTGTGCCTGTGTATGTAAAGGAACTATGTGCTGTATGTGTGCAAATATACAGAGTGGAGCTGTGTATTGCATGTGTGCCTGTGTATGTAAAGGAACTATGTGCTGTATGAGTGCAAATATACAGAGTGGAGCTGTGTATTGCATGTGTGCCTGTGTATGTAAAGGAACTATGTGCTGTATGTGTGCAAATATACAGAGTGGAGCTGTGTATTGCATGTGTGCCTGTGTATGTAAAGGAACTATGTGCAGTATGTGTGCAAATATACAGAGTGGAACTGTGTGTTGCATGTGTGCCTGTGTATGTAAAGGAACTATGTGCTGTATGTGTGCAAGTATACAGAGTGGAGCTGTGTATTGTATGTGTGCAAGCATACATAGTGGAGCTATGTATTGTATGTGTGCAAGTGTACAGAGTGGAACTGTGTGTTGCATGTGTGCCTGTGTATGTAAAGGAACTATGTGCTGTATGTGTGCAAATATACAGACTGGAGCTGTGTATTGTATGTCTGCAAGCATACATAGTGGAACTGTGTATTGCATGTGTGCCTGTGTATGTAAAGGAACTATGTGCTGTATGTGTGCAAGTATACAGAATGGAGCTGTGTATTGTATGTGTGCAAGCGTACATAGTGGAGCTATGTATTGTATGTGTGCAAGTGTACAGAGTGGAGCTGTGTGTTGCATGTGTGCCTGTGTATGTAAAGGAACTATGTGCTGTATGTGTGCAAATATACAGAATGGAGCTGTGTATTGCATGTGTGCCTGTGTATGTAAAGGAACTATGTGCTGTATGTGTGCAAGTGTACAGAGTGGAGCTGTGTATTGTATGTGTGCCTGTGTATGTAAAGGAACTATGTGCTGTATGTGTGCAAATATACAGAGTGGAGCTGTGTATTGCATGTGTGCCTGTGTATGTAAAGGAACTATGTGCTGTATGTGTGCAAATATACAGAGTGGAGCTGTGTATTGCATGTGTGCCTGTGTATGTAAAGGAACTATGTGCTGTATGTGTGCAAATATACAGAGTGGAGCTGTGTATTGCATGTGTGCCTGTGTATGTAAAGGAACTATGTGCTGTATGTGTGCAAGTATACAGAGTGGAGCTGTGTATTGCATGTGTGCCTGTGTATGTAAAGGAACTATGTGCTGTATGTGTGCAAATATACAGAGTGGAGCTGTGTATTGCATGTGTGCCTGTGTATGTAAAGGAACTATGTGCTGTATGTGTGCAAGTATACAGAGTGGAGCTGTGTATTGTATGTGTGCAAGCATACATAGTGGAGCTATGTATTGTATGTGTGCAAGCGTACCGAGTGGAACTGTGTGTTGCATGTGTGCCTGTGTATGTGAAGGAACTATGTGCTGTATGTGTGCAAATATACAGAATGGAGCTGTGTATTGTATGTGTGCAAGCGTACATAGTGGAGCTATGTATTGTATGTGGGCCAGCGTACAGAGTGGAACTGTGTGTTGCATGTGTGCCTGTGTATGTGAAGGAACTATGTGCTGTATGTGTGCAAATATACAGAGTGGAGCTGTGTATTGTATGTGTGCAAATATACAGAGTGGAGCTGTGTGTTGCATGTGTGCCTGTGTATGTAAAGAAACTATGTGCTGTATGTGTGCAAATATACAGAGTGGAGCTGTGTATTGTATGTGTGCAAGCATACATAGTGGAGCTATGTATTGTATGTGTGCAAGCGTACATAGTGGAGCTATGTATTGTATGTGTGCAAGTGTACAGAGTGGAACTGTGTGTTGCATGTGTGCCTGTGTATGTGAAGGAACTATGTGCTGTATGTGTGCAAATATACAGAGTGGAGCTGTGTATTGCATGTGTGCCTGTGTATGTGAAGGAACTATGTGCTGTATGTGTGCAAATATACAGAGTGGAGCTGTGTATTGTATGTGTGCAAGCGTACATAGTGGAGCTATGTATTGTATGTGTGCAAGTGTACAGAGTGGAGCTGTGTATTGTATGTGTGCAAGCATACATAGTGGAACTGTGTATTGAATGTGTGTCTGTGTATGTAAAGGAACTATGTGCTGTATGTGTGCAAGTATACAGAATGGAGCTGTGTATTGTATGTGTGCAAGCGTACATAGTGGAGCTATGTATTGTATGTGTGCAAGTGTACAGAGTGGAGCTGTGTATTGTATGTGTGCAAGCATACAGAGTGGAGCTATGTATTGTATGTGTGCAAGTGTACAGAGTGGAACTGTGTGTTGCATGTGTACCTGTGTATGTAAAGGAACTATGTGCTGTATGTGTGCAAGTATACAGAGTGGAGCTGTGTATTGCATGTGTGCCTGTGTATGTAAAGGAACTATGTGCTGTATGTGTGCAAGTATACAGAATGGAGCTGTGTATTGTATGTGTGCAAGCGTACATAGTGGAGCTATGTATTGTATATGTGCAAGTGTACAGAGTGGAGCTGTGTATTGTATGTGTGCAAGCATACAGAGTGGAGCTATGTATTGTATGTGTGCAAGTGTACAGAGTGGAGCTGTGTATTGTATGTGTGCCTGTGTATATGAAGGAACTATGTGCTGTATGTGTGCAAGTATACAGAGTGGAGCTGTGTATTGCATGTGTGCCTGTGTATGTGAAGGAACTATGTGCTGTATGTGTGCAAGTATACAGAGTGGAGCTGTGTATTGTATGTGTGCCTGTGTATGTGAAGGAACTATGTGCTGTATGTGTGCAAATATACAGAGTGGAGCTGTGTATTGCATGTGTGCCTGTGTATGTAAAGGAACTATGTGCTGTATGTGTGCAAGTATACAGAGTGGAGCTGTGTATTGCATGTGTGCCTGTGTATGTAAAGGAACTATGTGCTGTATGTGTGCAAATATACAGAGTGGAACTGTGTGTTGCATGTGTGCCTGTGTATGTAAAGGAACTATGTGCTGTATGTGTGCAAGTATACAGAGTGGAGCTGTGTATTGTATGTGTGCAAGCATACATAGTGGAGCTATGTATTGTATGTGTGCAAGTGTACAGAGTGGAACTGTGTGTTGCATGTGTGCCTGTGTATGTAAAGGAACTATGTGCTGTATGTGTGCAAATATACAGAGTGGAGCTGTGTATTGTATGTCTGCAAGCATACATAGTGGAACTGTGTATTGCATGTGTGCCTGTGTATGTAAAGGAACTATGTGCTGTATGTGTGCAAGTATACAGAATGGAGCTGTGTATTGTATGTGTGCAAGCGTACATAGTGGAGCTATGTATTGTATGTGTGCAAGTGTACAGAGTGGAGCTGTGTGTTGCATGTGTGCCTGTGTATGTAAAGGAACTATGTGCTGTATGTGTGCAAATATACAGAATGGAGCTGTGTATTGCATGTGTGCCTGTGTATGTAAAGGAACTATGTGCTGTATGTGTGCAAGTGTACAGAGTGGAGCTGTGTATTGTATGTGTGCCTGTGTATGTAAAGGAACTATGTGCTGTATGTGTGCAAATATACAGAGTGGAGCTGTGTATTGCATGTGTGCCTGTGTATGTAAAGGAACTATGTGCTGTATGTGTGCAAATATACAGAGTGGAGCTGTGTATTGCATGTGTGCCTGTGTATGTAAAGGAACTATGTGCTGTATGTGTGCAAATATACAGAGTGGAGCTGTGTATTGCATGTGTGCCTGTGTATGTAAAGGAACTATGTGCTGTATGTGTGCAAGTATACAGAGTGGAGCTGTGTATTGCATGTGTGCCTGTGTATGTAAAGGAACTATGTGCTGTATGTGTGCAAATATACAGAGTGGAGCTGTGTATTGCATGTGTGCCTGTGTATGTAAAGGAACTATGTGCTGTATGTGTGCAAGTATACAGAGTGGAGCTGTGTATTGTATGTGTGCAAGCATACATAGTGGAGCTATGTATTGTATGTGTGCAAGCGTACCGAGTGGAACTGTGTGTTGCATGTGTGCCTGTGTATGTGAAGGAACTATGTGCTGTATGTGTGCAAATATACAGAATGGAGCTGTGTATTGTATGTGTGCAAGCGTACATAGTGGAGCTATGTATTGTATGTGGGCCAGCGTACAGAGTGGAACTGTGTGTTGCATGTGTGCCTGTGTATGTGAAGGAACTATGTGCTGTATGTGTGCAAATATACAGAGTGGAGCTGTGTATTGTATGTGTGCAAATATACAGAGTGGAGCTGTGTGTTGCATGTGTGCCTGTGTATGTAAAGAAACTATGTGCTGTATGTGTGCAAATATACAGAGTGGAGCTGTGTATTGTATGTGTGCAAGCATACATAGTGGAGCTATGTATTGTATGTGTGCAAGCGTACATAGTGGAGCTATGTATTGTATGTGTGCAAGTGTACAGAGTGGAACTGTGTGTTGCATGTGTGCCTGTGTATGTGAAGGAACTATTTGCTGTATGTGTGCAAATATACAGAGTGGAGCTGTGTATTGCATGTGTGCCTGTGTATGTGAAGGAACTATGTGCTGTATGTGTGCAAATATACAGAGTGGAACTGTATGTTGCATGTGTGCCTGTGTATGTAAAGGAACTATGTGCTGTATGTGTGCAAATATACAGAGTGGAGCTGTGTATTGCATGTGTGCCTGTGTATGTAAAGGAACTATGTGCTGTATGTGTGCAAATATACAGAGTGGAGCTGTGTATTGTATGTCTGCAAGCATACATAGTGGAACTGTGTATTGCATGTGTGCCTGTGTATGTAAAGGAACTATGTGCTGTATGTGTGCAAGTATACAGAATGGAGCTGTGTATTGTATGTGTGCAAGCGTACATAGTGGAGCTATGTATTGTATGTGTGCAAGCGTACAGAGTGGAGCTGTGTGTTGCATGTGTGCCTGTGTATGTAAAGGAACTATGTGCTGTATGTGTGCAAATATACAGAATGGAGCTGTGTATTGTATGTGTGCAAGCGTACATAGTGGAGCTATGTATTGTATGTGTGCAAGCGTACAGAGTGGAGCTGTGTGTTGCATGTGTGCCTGTGTATGTAAAGGAACTATGTGCTGTATGTGTGCAAATATACAGAGTGGAGCTGTGTATTGTATGTGTGCAAGTGTACATAGTGGAGCTATGTATTGTATGTGTGCAAGCGTACAGAGTGGAGCTGTGTGTTGCATGTGTGCCTGTGTATGTAAAGGAACTATGTGCTGTATGTGTGTAAATATACAGAGTGGAGCTGTGTATTGTATGTGTGCAAGTGTACATAGTGGAGCTATGTATTGTATGTGTGCAAGCGTACAGAGTGGAGCTGTGTGTTGCATGTGTGCCTGTGTATGTAAAGGAACTATGTGCTGTATGTGTGCAAGCGTACAGAGTGGAGCTGTGTATTGCATGTGTGCCTGTGTATGTAAAGGAACTATGTGCTGTATGTGTGCAAATATACAGAGTGGAGCTGTGTATTGCATGTGTGCCTGTGTATGTAAAGGAACTATGTGCTGTATGAGTGCAAATATACAGAGTGGAGCTGTGTATTGCATGTGTGCCTGTGTATGTAAAGGAACTATGTGCTGTATGTGTGCAAATATACAGAGTGGAGCTGTGTATTGCATGTGTGCCTGTGTATGTAAAGGAACTATGTGCAGTATGTGTGCAAATATACAGAGTGGAACTGTGTGTTGCATGTGTGCCTGTGTATGTAAAGGAACTATGTGCTGTATGTGTGCAAGTATACAGAGTGGAGCTGTGTATTGTATGTGTGCAAGCATACATAGTGGAGCTATGTATTGTATGTGTGCAAGTGTACAGAGTGGAACTGTGTGTTGCATGTGTGCCTGTGTATGTAAAGGAACTATGTGCTGTATGTGTGCAAATATACAGACTGGAGCTGTGTATTGTATGTCTGCAAGCATACATAGTGGAACTGTGTATTGCATGTGTGCCTGTGTATGTAAAGGAACTATGTGCTGTATGTGTGCAAGTATACAGAATGGAGCTGTGTATTGTATGTGTGCAAGCGTACATAGTGGAGCTATGTATTGTATGTGTGCAAGTGTACAGAGTGGAGCTGTGTGTTGCATGTGTGCCTGTGTATGTAAAGGAACTATGTGCTGTATGTGTGCAAATATACAGAATGGAGCTGTGTATTGCATGTGTGCCTGTGTATGTAAAGGAACTATGTGCTGTATGTGTGCAAGTGTACAGAGTGGAGCTGTGTATTGTATGTGTGCCTGTGTATGTAAAGGAACTATGTGCTGTATGTGTGCAAATATACAGAGTGGAGCTGTGTATTGCATGTGTGCCTGTGTATGTAAAGGAACTATGTGCTGTATGTGTGCAAATATACAGAGTGGAGCTGTGTATTGCATGTGTGCCTGTGTATGTAAAGGAACTATGTGCTGTATGTGTGCAAATATACAGAGTGGAGCTGTGTATTGCATGTGTGCCTGTGTATGTAAAGGAACTATGTGCTGTATGTGTGCAAGTATACAGAGTGGAGCTGTGTATTGCATGTGTGCCTGTGTATGTAAAGGAACTATGTGCTGTATGTGTGCAAATATACAGAGTGGAGCTGTGTATTGCATGTGTGCCTGTGTATGTAAAGGAACTATGTGCTGTATGTGTGCAAGTATACAGAGTGGAGCTGTGTATTGTATGTGTGCAAGCATACATAGTGGAGCTATGTATTGTATGTGTGCAAGCGTACCGAGTGGAACTGTGTGTTGCATGTGTGCCTGTGTATGTGAAGGAACTATGTGCTGTATGTGTGCAAATATACAGAATGGAGCTGTGTATTGTATGTGTGCAAGCGTACATAGTGGAGCTATGTATTGTATGTGGGCCAGCGTACAGAGTGGAACTGTGTGTTGCATGTGTGCCTGTGTATGTGAAGGAACTATGTGCTGTATGTGTGCAAATATACAGAGTGGAGCTGTGTATTGTATGTGTGCAAATATACAGAGTGGAGCTGTGTGTTGCATGTGTGCCTGTGTATGTAAAGAAACTATGTGCTGTATGTGTGCAAATATACAGAGTGGAGCTGTGTATTGTATGTGTGCAAGCATACATAGTGGAGCTATGTATTGTATGTGTGCAAGCGTACATAGTGGAGCTATGTATTGTATGTGTGCAAGTGTACAGAGTGGAACTGTGTGTTGCATGTGTGCCTGTGTATGTGAAGGAACTATGTGCTGTATGTGTGCAAATATACAGAGTGGAGCTGTGTATTGCATGTGTGCCTGTGTATGTGAAGGAACTATGTGCTGTATGTGTGCAAATATACAGAGTGGAGCTGTGTATTGCATGTGTGCCTGTGTATGTAAAGGAACTATGTGCTGTATGTGTGCAAATATACAGAGTGGAGCTGTGTATTGTATGTCTGCAAATATACAGAGTGGAGCTGTGTATTGTATGTGTGCCTGTGTATGTAAAGGAACTATGTGCTGTATGTGTGCAAGTATACAGAATGGAGCTGTGTATTGTATGTGTGCAAGCGTACATAGTGGAGCTATGTATTGTATGTGTGCAAGCGTACAGAGTGGAGCTGTGTGTTGCATGTGTGCCTGTGTATGTAAAGGAACTATGTGCTGTATGTGTGCAAATATACAGAATGGAGCTGTGTATTGTATGTGTGCAAGCGTACATAGTGGAGCTATGTATTGTATGTGTGCAAGCGTACAGAGTGGAGCTGTGTGTTGCATGTGTGCTTGTGTATGTAAAGGAACTATGTGCTGTATGTGTGCAAATATACAGAGTGGAGCTGTGTATTGTATGTGTGCAAGTGTACATAGTGGAGCTATGTATTGTATGTGTGCAAGCGTACAGAGTGGAGCTGTGTGTTGCATGTGTGCCTGTGTATGTAAAGGAACTATGTGCTGTATGTGTGCAAGCGTACAGAGTGGAGCTGTGTATTGCATGTGTGCCTGTGTATGTAAAGGAACTATGTGCTGTATGTGTGCAAATATACAGAGTGGAGCTGTGTATTGCATGTGTGCCTGTGTATGTAAAGGAACTATGTGCTGTATGAGTGCAAATATACAGAGTGGAGCTGTGTATTGCATGTGTGCCTGTGTATGTAAAGGAACTATGTGCTGTATGTGTGCAAATATACAGAGTGGAGCTGTGTATTGCATGTGTGCCTGTGTATGTAAAGGAACTATGTGCTGTATGTGTGCAAGTATACAGAGTGGAGCTGTGTATTGCATGTGTGCCTGTGTATGTAAAGGAACTATGTGCTGTATGTGTGCAAGTATACAGAATGGCGCTGTGTATTGTATGTGTGCAAGTGTACATAGTGGAGCTGTGTGTTGCATGTGTGCCTGTGTATGTAAAGGAACTATGTGCTGTATGTGTGCAAATATACAGAGTGGAGCTGTGTATTGTATGTGTGCAAGCGTACATAGTGGAGCTATGTATTGTATGTGTGCAAGCATACAGAGTGGAGCTGTGTATTGCATGTGTGCCTGTGTATGTAAAGGAACTATGTACTGTATGTGTGCAAATATACAGAGTGGAACTGTGTATTGTATGTGTGCAAGCGTACAGAGTGGAGCGGTGTATTGTATGTGTGCAAGCATACAGAGTGGAGCTGTGTGTTGCATGTGTGCCTCTGTATGTAAAGAAACTATGTGCTGTATGTGTGCAAATATACAGAGTGGAGCTGTGTATTGTATGTGTGCAAGCGTACATAGTGGAGCTGTGTATTGCATGTGTGCCTGTGTATGTAAAGGAACTATGTGCTGTATGTGTGCAAATATACAGAGTGGAGCTGTGTATTGTATGTGTGCAAGTGTACAGAGTGGAGCTGTGTATTGTATGTGTGCCTGTGTATGTAAAGGAACTATGTGCTGTATGTGTGCAAGTATACAGAGTGGAGCTGTGTATTGTATGTGTGCAAGCGTACATAGTGGAGCTGTGTATTGATTGTGTGCAAGCGTACAGAGTGGAGCTGTGTATTGTATGTGTGCAAGCATACAGAGTGGAGCTGTGTGTTGCATGTGTGCCTGTGTATGTAAAGGAACTATGTGCTGTATGTGTGCAAATATACAGAGTGGAGCTGTGTATTGCATGTGTGCCTGTGTATGTAAAGGAACTATGTGCTGTATGTGTGCAAGTATACAGAATGGAGCTGTGTATTGTATGTGTGCCTGTGTATGTAAAGGAACTATGTGCTGTATGTGTGCAAATATACAGAGTGGAGCTGTGTATTGTATGTGTGCAAGCGTACATAGTGGAGCTATGTATTGTATGTGTGCAAGTGTACAGAGTGGAACTGTGTGTTGCATGTGTGCCTGTGTATGTAAAGGAACTATGTGCTGTATGTGTGCAAATATACAGAGTGGAGCTGTGTATTGCATGTGTGCCTGTGTATGTAAAGGAACTATGTGCTGTATGTGTGCAAGTATACAGAGTGGAGCTGTGTATTGTATGTGTGCAAGCATACATAGTGGAGCTATGTATTGTATGTGTGCAAGCGTACCGAGTGGAACTGTGTGTTGCATGTGTGCCTGTGTATGTGAAGGAACTATGTGCTGTATGTGTGCAAGTATACAGAGTGGAGCTGTGTATTGTATGTGTGCCTGTGTATGTGAAGGAACTATGTGCTGTATGTGTGCAAATATACAGAGTTGTGCTGTGTATTGCATGTGTGCCTGTGTATGTAAAGGAACTATGTGCTGTATGTGTGCAAGTATACAGAGTGGAGCTGTGTATTGCATGTGTGCCTGTGTATGTAAAGGAACTATGTGCTGTATGTGTGCAAATATACAGAGTGGAGCTGTGTATTGCATGTGTGCCTGTGTATGTAAAGGAACTATGTGCTGTATGTGTGCAAGTATACAGAGTGGAGCTGTGTATTGTATGTGTGCCTGTGTATGTAAAGGAACTATGTGCTGTATGTGTGCAAATATACAGAGTGGAGCTGTGTATTGTATGTGTGCAAGCGTACATAGTGGAGCTATGTATTGTATGTGTGCAAGTGTACAGAGTGGAGCTGTGTGTTGCATGTGTGCCTGTGTATGTAAAGGAACTATGTGCTGTATGTGTGCAAATATACAGAGTGGAGCTGTGTATTGCATGTGTGCCTGTGTATGTAAAGGAACTATGTGCTGTATGTGTGCAAGTATACAGAGTGGAGCTGTGTATTGTATGTGTGCCTGTGTATGTAAAGGAACTATGTGCTGTATGTGTGCAAATAAACAGAGTGGAGCTGTGTATTGTATGTGTGCAAGCGTACATAGTGGAGCTATGTATTGTATGTGTGCAAGTGTACAGAGTGGAACTGTGTGTTGCATGTGTGCCTGTGTATGTAAAGGAACTATGTGCTGTATGTGTGCAAATATACAGAGTGGAGCTGTGTATTGCATGTGTGCCTGTGTATGTAAAGGAACTATGTGCTGTATGTGTGCAAATATACAGAGTGGAGCTGTGTATTGCATGTGTGCCTGTGTATGTGAAGGAACTATGTGCTGTATGTGTGCAAATATACAGAGTGGAGCTGTGTATTGTATGTGTGCAAGCATACATAGTGGAGCTATGTATTGTATGTGTGCAAGTGTACAGAGTGGAACTGTGTGTTGCATGTGTGCCTGTGTATGTAAAGGAACTATGTGCTGTATGTGTGCAAATATATAGAGTGGAGCTGTGTATTGCATGTATGCCTGTGTATGTAAAGGAACTATGTGCTGTATGTGTGCAAGTATACAGAGTGGAGCTGTGTATTGTATGTGTGCAAGCGTACATAGTGGAGCTATGTATTGTATGTGTGCAAGTGTACAGAGTGGAACTGTGTGTTGCATGTGTGCCTGTGTATGTGAAGGAACTATGTGCTGTATGTGTGCAAATATACAGAGTGGCGCTGTGTATTGTATGTGTGCAAGCATACATAGTGGAGCTGTGTATTGTATGTGTGCAAGCGTACATAGTGGAGCTATGTATTGTATGTGTGCAAGTGTACAGAGTGGAACTGTGTGTTGCATGTGTGCCTGTGTATGTAAAGGAACTATGTGCTGTATGTGTGCAAGTATACAGAGTGGAGCTGTGTATTGTATGTGTGCAAGCGTACATAGTGGAGCTATGTATTGTATGTGTGCAAGTGTACAGAGTGGAACTGTGTGTTGCATGTGTGCCTGTGTATGTGAAGGAACTATGTGCTGTATGTGTGCAAGTATACAGAATGGCGCTGTGTATTGTATGTGTGCAAGTGTACAGAGTGGAGCTGTGTGTTGCATGTGTGCCTGTGTATGTAAAGGAACTATGTGCTGTATGTGTGCAAGTATACAGAGTGGAGCTGTGTATTGTATGTGTGCAAGCATACATAGTGGAGCTATGTATTGTATGTGTGCAAGTGTACAGAGTGGAACTGTGTGTTGCATGTGTGCCTGTGTATGTAAAGGAACTATGTGCTGTATGTGTGCAAATATACAGAGTGGAGCTGTGTATTGCATGTGTGCCTGTGTATGTAAAGGAACTATGTGCTGTATGTGTGCAAGTATACAGAGTGGAGCTGTGTATTGTATGTGTGCAAGCGTACATAGTGGAGCTATGTATTGTATGTGTGCAAGTGTACAGAGTGGAACTGTGTGTTGCATGTGTGCCTGTGTATGTGAAGGAACTATGTGCTGTATGTGTGCAAATATACAGAATGGAGCTGTGTATTGTATGTGTGCAAGCGTACATAGTGGAGCTATGTATTGTATGTGTGCAAGTATACAGAGTGGAACTGTGTGTTGCATGTGTGCCTGTGTATGTGAAGGAACTATGTGCTGTATGTGTGCAAATATACAGAATGGAGCTGTGTATTGTATGTGTGCAAGCGTACATAGTGGAGCTATGTATTGTATGTGTGCAAGTGTACAGAGTGGAACTGTGTGTTGCATGTGTGCCTGTGTATGTAAAGGAACTATGTGCTGTATGTGTGCAAATATACAGAGTGGAGCTGTGTATTGTATGTGTGCAAGCGTACATAGTGGAGCTATGTATTGTATGTGTGCAAGTGTACAGAGTGGAGCTGTGTATTGTATGTGTGCAAGCATACATAGTGGAACTGTGTATTGCATGTGTGTCTGTGTATGTAAAGGAACTATGTATTGTATGTGTGCAAGTATACAGAATGGAGCTGTGTATTGTATGTGTGCAAGCGTACATAGTGGAGCTATGTATTGTATGTGTGCAAGCGTACAGAGTGGAGCTGTGTGTTGCATGTGTGCCTGTGTATGTAAAGGAACTATGTGCTGTATGTGTGCAAATATACAGAATGGAGCTGTGTATTGTATGTGTGCAAGCGTACATAGTGGAGCTATGTATTGTATGTGTGCAAGCGTACAGAGTGGAGCTGTGTGTTGCATGTGTGCCTGTGTATGTAAAGGAACTATGTGCTGTATGTGTGCAAATATACAGAGTGGAGCTGTGTATTGTATGTGTGCAAGTGTACATAGTGGAGCTATGTATTGTATGTGTGCAAGCGTACAGAGTGGAGCTGTGTGTTGCATGTGTGCCTGTGTATGTAAAGGAACTATGTGCTGTATGTGTGTAAATATACAGAGTGGAGCTGTGTATTGTATGTGTGCAAGTGTACATAGTGGAGCTATGTATTGTATGTGTGCAAGCGTACAGAGTGGAGCTGTGTGTTGCATGTGTGCCTGTGTATGTAAAGGAACTATGTGCTGTATGTGTGCAAGCGTACAGAGTGGAGCTGTGTATTGCATGTGTGCCTGTGTATGTAAAGGAACTATGTGCTGTATGTGTGCAAATATACAGAGTGGAGCTGTGTATTGCATGTGTGCCTGTGTATGTAAAGGAACTATGTGCTGTATGAGTGCAAATATACAGAGTGGAGCTGTGTATTGCATGTGTGCCTGTGTATGTAAAGGAACTATGTGCTGTATGTGTGCAAATATACAGAGTGGAGCTGTGTATTGCATGTGTGCCTGTGTATGTAAAGGAACTATGTGCAGTATGTGTGCAAATATACAGAGTGGAACTGTGTGTTGCATGTGTGCCTGTGTATGTAAAGGAACTATGTGCTGTATGTGTGCAAGTATACAGAGTGTAGCTGTGTATTGTATGTGTGCAAGCATACATAGTGGAGCTATGTATTGTATGTGTGCAAGTGTACAGAGTGGAACTGTGTGTTGCATGTGTGCCTGTGTATGTAAAGGAACTATGTGCTGTATGTGTGCAAATATACAGACTGGAGCTGTGTATTGTATGTCTGCAAGCATACATAGTGGAACTGTGTATTGCATGTGTGCCTGTGTATGTAAAGGAACTATGTGCTGTATGTGTGCAAGTATACAGAATGGAGCTGTGTATTGTATGTGTGCAAGCGTACATAGTGGAGCTATGTATTGTATGTGTGCAAGTGTACAGAGTGGAGCTGTGTGTTGCATGTGTGCCTGTGTATGTAAAGGAACTATGTGCTGTATGTGTGCAAATATACAGAATGGAGCTGTGTATTGCATGTGTGCCTGTGTATGTAAAGGAACTATGTGCTGTATGTGTGCAAGTGTACAGAGTGGAGCTGTGTATTGTATGTGTGCCTGTGTATGTAAAGGAACTATGTGCTGTATGTGTGCAAATATACAGAGTGGAGCTGTGTATTGCATGTGTGCCTGTGTATGTAAAGGAACTATGTGCTGTATGTGTGCAAATATACAGAGTGGAGCTGTGTATTGCATGTGTGCCTGTGTATGTAAAGGAACTATGTGCTGTATGTGTGCAAATATACAGAGTGGAGCTGTGTATTGCATGTGTGCCTGTGTATGTAAAGGAACTATGTGCTGTATGTGTGCAAGTATACAGAGTGGAGCTGTGTATTGCATGTGTGCCTGTGTATGTAAAGGAACTATGTGCTGTATGTGTGCAAATATACAGAGTGGAGCTGTGTATTGCATGTGTGCCTGTGTATGTAAAGGAACTATGTGCTGTATGTGTGCAAGTATACAGAGTGGAGCTGTGTATTGTATGTGTGCAAGCATACATAGTGGAGCTATGTATTGTATGTGTGCAAGCGTACCGAGTGGAACTGTGTGTTGCATGTGTGCCTGTGTATGTGAAGGAACTATGTGCTGTATGTGT
The DNA here is from genome assembly GCF_048418815.1 of Hemitrygon akajei. NCBI lineage: Eukaryota > Metazoa > Chordata > Chondrichthyes > Myliobatiformes > Dasyatidae > Hemitrygon > Hemitrygon akajei. The sequence continues at coordinate 74,047,213 of NC_133136.1, read as the reverse complement.
GCAAATATACAGAATGGAGCTGTGTATTGTATGTGTGCAAGCGTACATAGTGGAGCTATGTATTGTATGTGGGCCAGCGTACAGAGTGGAACTGTGTGTTGCATGTGTGCCTGTGTATGTGAAGGAACTATGTGCTGTATGTGTGCAAATATACAGAGTGGAGCTGTGTATTGTATGTGTGCAAATATACAGAGTGGAGCTGTGTGTTGCATGTGTGCCTGTGTATGTAAAGAAACTATGTGCTGTATGTGTGCAAATATACAGAGTGGAGCTGTGTATTGTATGTGTGCAAGCATACATAGTGGAGCTATGTATTGTATGTGTGCAAGCGTACATAGTGGAGCTATGTATTGTATGTGTGCAAGTGTACAGAGTGGAACTGTGTGTTGCATGTGTGCCTGTGTATGTGAAGGAACTATGTGCTGTATGTGTGCAAATATACAGAGTGGAGCTGTGTATTGCATGTGTGCCTGTGTATGTGAAGGAACTATGTGCTGTATGTGTGCAAATATACAGAGTGGAGCTGTGTATTGCATGTGTGCCTGTGTATGTAAAGGAACTATGTGCTGTATGTGTGCAAATATACAGAGTGGAGCTGTGTATTGTATGTCTGCAAATATACAGAGTGGAGCTGTGTATTGTATGTGTGCCTGTGTATGTAAAGGAACTATGTGCTGTATGTGTGCAAGTATACAGAATGGAGCTGTGTATTGTATGTGTGCAAGCGTACATAGTGGAGCTATGTATTGTATGTGTGCAAGCGTACAGAGTGGAGCTGTGTGTTGCATGTGTGCCTGTGTATGTAAAGGAACTATGTGCTGTATGTGTGCAAATATACAGAATGGAGCTGTGTATTGTATGTGTGCAAGCGTACATAGTGGAGCTATGTATTGTATGTGTGCAAGCGTACAGAGTGGAGCTGTGTTTTGCATGTGTGCTTGTGTATGTAAAGGAACTATGTGCTGTATGTGTGCAAATATACAGAGTGGAGCTGTGTATTGTATGTGTGCAAGTGTACATAGTGGAGCTATGTATTGTATGTGTGCAAGCGTACAGAGTGGAGCTGTGTGTTGCATGTGTGCCTGTGTATGTAAAGGAACTATGTGCTGTATGTGTGCAAGCGTACAGAGTGGAGCTGTGTATTGCATGTGTGCCTGTGTATGTAAAGGAACTATGTGCTGTATGTGTGCAAATATACAGAGTGGAGCTGTGTATTGCATGTGTGCCTGTGTATGTAAAGGAACTATGTGCTGTATGAGTGCAAATATACAGAGTGGAGCTGTGTATTGCATGTGTGCCTGTGTATGTAAAGGAACTATGTGCTGTATGTGTGCAAATATACAGAGTGGAGCTGTGTATTGCATGTGTGCCTGTGTATGTAAAGGAACTATGTGCTGTATGTGTGCAAGTATACAGAGTGGAGCTGTGTATTGCATGTGTGCCTGTGTATGTAAAGGAACTATGTGCTGTATGTGTGCAAGTATACAGAATGGCGCTGTGTATTGTATGTGTGCAAGTGTACATAGTGGAGCTGTGTGTTGCATGTGTGCCTGTGTATGTAAAGGAACTATGTGCTGTATGTGTGCAAATATACAGAGTGGAGCTGTGTATTGTATGTGTGCAAGCGTACATAGTGGAGCTATGTATTGTATGTGTGCAAGCATACAGAGTGGAGCTGTGTATTGCATGTGTGCCTGTGTATGTAAAGGAACTATGTACTGTATGTGTGCAAATATACAGAGTGGAACTGTGTATTGTATGTGTGCAAGCGTACAGAGTGGAGCGGTGTATTGTATGTGTGCAAGCATACAGAGTGGAGCTGTGTGTTGCATGTGTGCCTCTGTATGTAAAGAAACTATGTGCTGTATGTGTGCAAATATACAGAGTGGAGCTGTGTATTGTATGTGTGCAAGCGTACATAGTGGAGCTGTGTATTGCATGTGTGCCTGTGTATGTAAAGGAACTATGTGCTGTATGTGTGCAAATATACAGAGTGGAGCTGTGTATTGTATGTGTGCAAGTGTACAGAGTGGAGCTGTGTATTGTATGTGTGCCTGTGTATGTAAAGGAACTATGTGCTGTATGTGTGCAAGTATACAGAGTGGAGCTGTGTATTGTATGTGTGCAAGCGTACATAGTGGAGCTGTGTATTGATTGTGTGCAAGCGTACAGAGTGGAGCTGTGTATTGTATGTGTGCAAGCATACAGAGTGGAGCTGTGTGTTGCATGTGTGCCTGTGTATGTAAAGGAACTATGTGCTGTATGTGTGCAAATATACAGAGTGGAGCTGTGTATTGCATGTGTGCCTGTGTATGTAAAGGAACTATGTGCTGTATGTGTGCAAGTATACAGAATGGAGCTGTGTATTGTATGTGTGCCTGTGTATGTAAAGGAACTATGTGCTGTATGTGTGCAAATATACAGAGTGGAGCTGTGTATTGTATGTGTGCAAGCGTACATAGTGGAGCTATGTATTGTATGTGTGCAAGTGTACAGAGTGGAACTGTGTGTTGCATGTGTGCCTGTGTATGTAAAGGAACTATGTGCTGTATGTGTGCAAATATACAGAGTGGAGCTGTGTATTGCATGTGTGCCTGTGTATGTAAAGGAACTATGTGCTGTATGTGTGCAAGTATACAGAGTGGAGCTGTGTATTGTATGTGTGCAAGCATACATAGTGGAGCTATGTATTGTATGTGTGCAAGCGTACCGAGTGGAACTGTGTGTTGCATGTGTGCCTGTGTATGTGAAGGAACTATGTGCTGTATGTGTGCAAGTATACAGAGTGGAGCTGTGTATTGTATGTGTGCCTGTGTATGTGAAGGAACTATGTGCTGTATGTGTGCAAATATACAGAGTGGAGCTGTGTATTGCATGTGTGCCTGTGTATGTAAAGGAACTATGTGCTGTATGTGTGCAAGTATACAGAGTGGAGCTGTGTATTGCATGTGTGCCTGTGTATGTAAAGGAACTATGTGCTGTATGTGTGCAAATATACAGAGTGGAGCTGTGTATTGCATGTGTGCCTGTGTATGTAAAGGAACTATGTGCTGTATGTGTGCAAGTATACAGAGTGGAGCTGTGTATTGTATGTGTGCCTGTGTATGTAAAGGAACTATGTGCTGTATGTGTGCAAATATACAGAGTGGAGCTGTGTATTGTATGTGTGCAAGCGTACATAGTGGAGCTATGTATTGTATGTGTGCAAGTGTACAGAGTGGAGCTGTGTGTTGCATGTGTGCCTGTGTATGTAAAGGAACTATGTGCTGTATGTGTGCAAATATACAGAGTGGAGCTGTGTATTGCATGTGTGCCTGTGTATGTAAAGGAACTATGTGCTGTATGTGTGCAAGTATACAGAGTGGAGCTGTGTATTGTATGTGTGCCTGTGTATGTAAAGGAACTATGTGCTGTATGTGTGCAAATAAACAGAGTGGAGCTGTGTATTGTATGTGTGCAAGCGTACATAGTGGAGCTATGTATTGTATGTGTGCAAGTGTACAGAGTGGAACTGTGTGTTGCATGTGTGCCTGTGTATGTAAAGGAACTATGTGCTGTATGTGTGCAAATATACAGAGTGGAGCTGTGTATTGCATGTGTGCCTGTGTATGTAAAGGAACTATGTGCTGTATGTGTGCAAATATACAGAGTGGAGCTGTGTATTGCATGTGTGCCTGTGTATGTGAAGGAACTATGTGCAGTATGTGTGCAAATATACAGAGTGGAGCTGTGTATTGTATGTGTGCAAGCATACATAGTGGAGCTATGTATTGTATGTGTGCAAGTGTACAGAGTGGAACTGTGTGTTGCATGTGTGCCTGTGTATGTAAAGGAACTATGTGCTGTATGTGTGCAAATATATAGAGTGGAGCTGTGTATTGCATGTATGCCTGTGTATGTAAAGGAACTATGTGCTGTATGTGTGCAAGTATACAGAGTGGAGCTGTGTATTGTATGTGTGCAAGCGTACATAGTGGAGCTATGTATTGTATGTGTGCAAGTGTACAGAGTGGAACTGTGTGTTGCATGTGTGCCTGTGTATGTGAAGGAACTATGTGCTGTATGTGTGCAAATATACAGAGTGGAGCTGTGTATTGTATGTGTGCAAGCATACATAGTGGAGCTGTGTATTGTATGTGTGCAAGCGTACATAGTGGAGCTATGTATTGTATGTGTGCAAGTGTACAGAGTGGAACTGTGTGTTGCATGTGTGCCTGTGTATGTAAAGGAACTATGTGCTGTATGTGTGCAAGTATACAGAGTGGAGCTGTGTATTGTATGTGTGCAAGCGTACATAGTGGAGCTATGTATTGTATGTGTGCAAGTGTACAGAGTGGAACTGTGTGTTGCATGTGTGCCTGTGTATGTGAAGGAACTATGTGCTGTATGTGTGCAAGTATACAGAATGGCGCTGTGTATTGTATGTGTGCAAGTGTACAGAGTGGAGCTGTGTGTTGCATGTGTGCCTGTGTATGTAAAGGAACTATGTGCTGTATGTGTGCAAGTATACAGAGTGGAGCTGTGTATTGTATGTGTGCAAGCATACATAGTGGAGCTATGTATTGTATGTGTGCAAGTGTACAGAGTGGAACTGTGTGTTGCATGTGTGCCTGTGTATGTAAAGGAACTATGTGCTGTATGTGTGCAAATATACAGAGTGGAGCTGTGTATTGCATGTGTGCCTGTGTATGTAAAGGAACTATGTGCTGTATGTGTGCAAGTATACAGAGTGGAGCTGTGTATTGTATGTGTGCAAGCGTACATAGTGGAGCTATGTATTGTATGTGTGCAAGTGTACAGAGTGGAACTGTGTGTTGCATGTGTGCCTGTGTATGTGAAGGAACTATGTGCTGTATGTGTGCAAATATACAGAATGGAGCTGTGTATTGTATGTGTGCAAGCGTACATAGTGGAGCTATGTATTGTATGTGTGCAAGTATACAGAGTGGAACTGTGTGTTGCATGTGTGCCTGTGTATGTGAAGGAACTATGTGCTGTATGTGTGCAAATATACAGAATGGAGCTGTGTATTGTATGTGTGCAAGCGTACATAGTGGAGCTATGTATTGTATGTGTGCAAGTGTACAGAGTGGAACTGTGTGTTGCATGTGTGCCTGTGTATGTAAAGGAACTATGTGCTGTATGTGTGCAAATATACAGAGTGGAGCTGTGTATTGTATGTGTGCAAGCGTACATAGTGGAGCTATGTATTGTATGTGTGCAAGTGTACAGAGTGGAGCTGTGTATTGTATGTGTGCAAGCATACATAGTGGAACTGTGTATTGCATGTGTGTCTGTGTATGTAAAGGAACTATGTGCTGTATGTGTGCAAGTATACAGAATGGAGCTGTGTATTGTATGTGTGCAAGCGTACATAGTGGAGCTATGTATTGTATGTGTGCAAGTGTACAGAGTGGAGCTGTGTATTGTATGTGTGCAAGCATACAGAGTGGAGCTATGTATTGTATGTGTGCAAGTGTACAGAGTGGAACTGTGTGTTGCATGTGTGCCTGTGTATGTAAAGGAACTATGTGCTGTATGTGTGCAAGTATACAGAGTGGAGCTGTGTATTGCATGTGTGCCTGTGTATGTAAAGGAACTATGTGCTGTATGTGTGCAAGTATACAGAATGGAGCTGTGTATTGTATGTGTGCAAGCGTACATAGTGGAGCTATGTATTGTATGTGTGCAAGTGTACAGAGTGGAGCTGTGTATTGTATGTGTGCAAGCATACAGAGTGGAGCTATGTATTGTATGTGTGCAAGTGTACAGAGTGGAGCTGTGTATTGTATGTGTGCCTGTGTATATGAAGGAACTATGTGCTGTATGTGTGCAAGTATACAGAGTGGAGCTGTGTATTGCATGTGTGCCTGTGTATGTGAAGGAACTATGTGCTGTATGTGTGCAAGTATACAGAGTGGAGCTGTGTATTGTATGTGTGCCTGTGTATGTGAAGGAACTATGTGCTGTATGTGTGCAAATATACAGAGTGGAGCTGTGTATTGCATGTGTGCCTGTGTATGTAAAGGAACTATGTGCTGTATGTGTGCAAGTATACAGAGTGGAGCTGTGTATTGCATGTGTGCCTGTGTATGTAAAGGAACTATGTGCTGTATGTGTGCAAATATACAGAGTGGAGCTGTGTATTGCATGTGTGGCTGTGTATGTAAAGGAACTATGTGCTGTATGTGTGCAAGTATACAGAGTGGAGCTGTGTATTGTATGTGTGCCTGTGTATGTAAAGGAACTATGTGCTGTATGTGTGCAAATATACAGAGTGGAGCTGTGTATTGTATGTGTGCAAGCGTACATAGTGGAGCTATGTATTGTATGTGTGCAAGTGTACAGAGTGGAGCTGTGTGTTGCATGTGTGCCTGTGTATGTAAAGGAACTATGTGCTGTATGTGTGCAAATATACAGAGTGGAGCTGTGTATTGCATGTGTGCCTGTGTATGTAAAGTAACTATGTGCTGTATGTGTGCAAATATACAGAGTGGAGCTGTGTATTGCATGTGTGCCTGTGTATGTAAAGGAACTATGTGCTGTATGTGTGCAAATATACAGAGTGGAGCTGTGTATTGCATGTGTGCCTGTGTATGTAAAGGAACTATGTGCTGTATGTGTGCAAATATACAGAGTGGAGCTGTGTATTGCATGTGTGCCTGTGTATGTAAAGGAACTATGTGCTGTATGTGTGCAAATATACAGAGTGGAGCTGTGTATTGCATGTGTTTCTGTGTATGTAAAGGAACTATGTGCTGTATGTGTGCAAATATACAGAGTGGAGCTGTGTATTGCATGTGTGCCTGTGTATGTAAAGGAACTATGTGCTGTATGTGTGCAAATATACAGAGTGGAGCTGTGTATTGCATGTGTGCCTGTGTATGTAAAGGAACTATGTGCTGTATGTGTGCAAATATACAGAGTGGAGCTGTGTATTGCATGTGTGCCTGTGTATGTAAAGAAACTATGTGCTGTATGTGTGCAAATATACAGAGTGGAGCTGTGTATTGTATGTGTGCAAGCATACATAGTGGAGCTATGTATTGTATGTGTGCAAGTGTACAGAGTGGAACTGTGTGTTGCATGTGTGCCTGTGTATGTAAAGGAACTATGTGCTGTATGTGTGCAAATATACAGAGTGGAGCTGTGTATTGTATGTGTGCAAGCATACATAGTGGAACTGTGTATTGCATGTGTGCCTGTGTATGTAAAGGAACTATGTGCTGTATGTGTGCAAGTATACAGAATGGAGCTGTGTATTGTATGTGTGCAAGCGTACATAGTGGAGCTATGTATTGTATGTGTGCAAGTGTACAGAGTGGAGCTGTGTATTGTATGTGTGCAAGCATACAGAGTGGAGCTGTGTATTGCATGTGTGCCTGTGTATGTGAAGGAACTATGTGCTGTATGTGTGCAAATATACAGAGTGGAGCTGTGTATTGTATGTGTGCAAGCATACATAGTGGAGCTATGTATTGTATGTGTGCAAGTGTACAGAGTGGAGCTGTGTGTTGCATGTGTGCCTGTGTATGTAAAGGAACTATGTGCTGTATGTGTGCAAGTATACAGAGTGGAGCTGTGTATTGTATGTGTGCAAGCATACATAGTGGAGCTATGTATTGTATGTGTGCAAATGTACAGAGTGGAACTGTGTGTTGCATGTGTGCCTGTGTATGTAAAGGAACTATGTGCTGTATGTGTGCAAATATACAGAGTGGAGCTGTGTATTGTATGTGTGTAAGCGTACATAGTGGAGCTATGTATTGTATGTGTGCAAGTGTACAGAGTGGAACTGTGTGTTACATGTGTGCCTGTGTATGTGAAGGAACTATGTGCTGTATGTTGGGAAATATACAGAATGGAGCTGTGTATTGTATGTGTGCAAGCGTACATAGTGGAGCTATGTATTGTATGTGTGCAAGTGTACAGAGTGGAACTGTGTGTTGCATGTGTGCCTGTGTATGTGAAGGAACTATGTGCTGTATGTGTGCAAATATACAGAGTGGAGCTGTGTATTGTATGTGTGCAAGCGTACATAGTGGAGCTATGTATTGTATGTGTGCAAGTGTACAGAGTGGAGCTGTGTATTGTATGTGTGCAAGCATACATAGTGGAACTCTGTATTGCATGTGTGCCTGTGTATGTAAAGGAACTATGTGCTGTATGTGTGCAAGTATACAGAATGGAGCTGTGTATTGTATGTGTGCAAGCGTACATAGTGGAGCTATGTATTGTATGTGTGCAAGTGTACAGAGTGGAGCTGTGTATTGTATGTGTGCAAGCATACAGAGTGGAGCTATGTATTGTATGTGTGCAAGTGTACAGAGTGGAGCTGTGTATTGTATGTGTGCCTGTGTATGTAAAGGAACTATGTGCTGTATGTGTGCAAATATACAGAGTGGAACTGTGTGTTGCATGTGTGCCTGTGTATGTAAAGGAACTATGTGCTGTATGTGTGCAAATATACAGAGTGGAGCTGTGTATTGTATGTGTGCAAGCATACATAGTGGAGCTGTGTATGGTATGTGTGCAAGCGTACATAGTGGAGCTATGTATTGTATGTGTGCAAGCGTACAGAGTGGAACTGTGTGTTGCATGTGTGCCTGTGTATGTAAAGGAACTATGTGCTGTATGTGTGCAAATATACAGAGTGGAGCTGTGTATTGCATGTGTGCCTGTGTATGTAAAGGAACTATGTGCTGTATGTGTGCAAGTATACAGAGTGGAGCTGTGTATTGCATGTGTGCCGGTGTATGTAAAGGAACTATGTGCTGTATGTGTGCAAATATACAGAGTGGAGCTGTGTATTGCATGTGTGCCTGTGTATGTAAAGGAACTATGTGCTGTATGTGTGCAAGTATACAGAGTGGAGCTGTGTATTGTATGTGTGCAAGCATACATAGTGGAACTATGTATTGTATGTGTGCAAGCGTACCGAGTGGAACTGTGTGTTGCATGTGTGCCTGTGTATGTAAAGGAACTATGTGCTGTATGTGTGCAAGTATACAGAGTGGAGCTGTGTATTGCATGTGTGCCTGTGTATGTGAAGGAATTATGTGCTGTATGTGTGCAAGTATACAGAGTGGAGCTGTGTATTGTATGTGTGCCTGTGTATGTGAAGGAACTATGTGCTGTAGGTGTGCAAATATACAGAGTGGAGCTGTGTATTGCATGTGTGCCTGTGTATGTAAAGGAACTATGTGCTGTATGTGTGCAAGTATACAGAGTGGAGCTGTGTATTGCATGTGTACCTGTGTATGTAAAGGAACTATGTGCTGTATGTGTGCAAATATACAGAGTGGAGCTGTGTATTGCATGTGTGCCTGTGTATGTAAAGGAACTATGTGCTGTATGTGTGCAAGTATACAGAGTGGAGCTGTGTATTGCATGTGTGCCTGTGTATGTAAAGGAACTATGTGCTGTATGTGTGCAAATATACAGAGTGGAGCTGTGTATTGCATGTGTGCCTGTGTATGTAAAGGAACTACGTGCTGTATGTGTGCAAGTATACAGAGTGGAGCTGTGTATTGTATGTGTGCCTGTGTATGTAAAGGAACTATGTGCTGTATGTGTGCAAATATACAGAGTGGAGCTGTGTATTGTATGTGTGCAAGCATACATAGTGGAGCTATGTATTGTATGTGTGCAAGTGTACAGAGTGGAACTGTGTGTTGCATGTGTGCCTGTGTATGTAAAGGAACTATGTGCTGTATGTGTGCAAATATACAGAGTGGAGCTGTGTATTGTATGTGTGCAAGCATACATAGTGGAACTGTGTATTGCATGTGTGCCTGTGTATGTAAAGGAACTATGTGCTGTATGTGTGCAAGTATACAGAATGGAGCTGTGTATTGTATGTGTGCAAGCGTACATAGTGGAGCTATGTATTGTATGTGTGCAAGTGTACAGAGTGGAGCTGTGTATTGTATGTGTGCAAGCATACAGAGTGGAGCTGTGTATTGCATGTGTGCCTGTGTATGTGAAGGAACTATGTGCTGTATGTGTGCAAATATACAGAGTGGAGCTGTGTATTGTATGTGTGCAAGCATACATAGTGGAGCTATGTATTGTATGTGTGCAAGTGTACAGAGTGGAGCTGTGTGTTGCATGTGTGCCTGTGTATGTAAAGGAACTATGTGCTGTATGTGTGCAAATATACAGAGTGGAGCTGTGTATTGTATGTGTGTAAGCGTACATAGTGGAGCTATGTATTGTATGTGTGCAAGTGTACAGAGTGGAACTGTGTGTTACATGTGTGCCTGTGTATGTGAAGGAACTATGTGCTGTATGTTGGGAAATATACAGAATGGAGCTGTGTATTGTATGTGTGCAAGCGTACATAGTGGAGCTATGTATTGTATGTGTGCAAGTGTACAGAGTGGAACTGTGTGTTGCATGTGTGCCTGTGTATGTGAAGGAACTATGTGCTGTATGTGTGCAAATATACAGAGTGGAGCTGTGTATTGTATGTGTGCAAGCGTACATAGTGGAGCTATGTATTGTATGTGTGCAAGTGTACAGAGTGGAGCTGTGTATTGTATGTGTGCAAGCATACATAGTGGAACTCTGTATTGCATGTGTGCCTGTGTATGTAAAGGAACTATGTGCTGTATGTGTGCAAGTATACAGAATGGAGCTGTGTATTGTATGTGTGCAAGCGTACATAGTGGAGCTATGTATTGTATGTGTGCAAGTGTACAGAGTGGAGCTGTGTATTGTATGTGTGCAAGCATACAGAGTGGAGCTATGTATTGTATGTGTGCAAGTGTACAGAGTGGAGCTGTGTATTGTATGTGTGCCTGTGTATGTAAAGGAACTATGTGCTGTATGTGTGCAAATATACAGAGTGGAACTGTGTGTTGCATGTGTGCCTGTGTATGTAAAGGAACTATGTGCTGTATGTGTGCAAATATACAGAGTGGAGCTGTGTATTGTATGTGTGCAAGCATACATAGTGGAGCTGTGTATTGTATGTGTGCAAGCGTACATAGTGGAGCTATGTATTGTATGTGTGCAAGCGTACAGAGTGGAACTGTGTGTTGCATGTGTGCCTGTGTATGTAAAGGAACTATGTGCTGTATGTGTGCAAATATACAGAGTGGAGCTGTGTATTGCATGTGTGCCTGTGTATGTAAAGGAACTATGTGCTGTATGTGTGCAAGTATACAGAGTGGAGCTGTGTATTGCATGTGTGCCGGTGTATGTAAAGGAACTATGTGCTGTATGTGTGCAAATATACAGAGTGGAGCTGTGTATTGCATGTGTGCCTGTGTATGTAAAGGAACTATGTGCTGTATGTGTGCAAGTATACAGAGTGGAGCTGTGTATTGTATGTGTGCAAGCATACATAGTGGAGCTATGTATTGTATGTGTGCAAGCGTACCGAGTGGAACTGTGTGTTGCATGTGTGCCTGTGTATGTAAAGGAACTATGTGCTGTATGTGTGCAAGTATACAGAGTGGAGCTGTGTATTGCATGTGTGCCTGTGTATGTGAAGGAACTATGTGCTGTATGTGTGCAAGTATACAGAGTGGAGCTGTGTATTGTATGTGTGCCTGTGTATGTGAAGGAACTATGTGCTGTAGGTGTGCAAATATACAGAGTGGAGCTGTGTATTGCATGTGTGCCTGTGTATGTAAAGGAACTATGTGCTGTATGTGTGCAAGTATACAGAGTGGAGCTGTGTATTGCATGTGTGCCTGTGTATGTAAAGGAACTATGTGCTGTATGTGTGCAAATATACAGAGTGGAACTGTGTATTGCATGTGTGCCTGTGTATGTAAAGGAACTATGTGCTGTATGTGTGCAAGTATACAGAGTGGAGCTGTGTATTGCATGTGTGCCTGTGTATGTAAAGGAACTATGTGCTGTATGTGTGCAAATATACAGAGTGGAGCTGTGTATTGCATGTGTGCCTGTGTATGTAAAGGAACTACGTGCTGTATGTGTGCAAGTATACAGAGTGGAGCTGTGTATTGTATGTGTGCCTGTGTATGTAAAGGAACTATGTGCTGTATGTGTGCAAATATACAGAGTGGAGCTGTGTATTGTATGTGTGCAAGCGTACATAGTGGAGCTATGTATTGTATGTGTGCAAGTGTACAGAGTGGAGCTGTGTGTTGCATGTGTGCCTGTGTATGTAAAGGAACTATGTGCTGTATGTGTGCAAATATACAGAGTGGAGCTGTGTATTGCATGTGTGCCTGTGTATGTAAAGTAACTATGTGCTGTATGTGTGCAAATATACAGAGTGGAGCTGTGTATTGCATGTGTGCCTGTGTATGTAAAGGAACTATGTGCTGTATGTGTGCAAATATACAGAGTGGAGCTGTGTATTGCATGTGTGCCTGTGTATGTAAAGGAACTATGTGCTGTATGTGTGCAAATATACAGAGTGGAGCTGTGTATTGCATGTGTGCCTGTGTATGTAAAGGAACTATGTGCTGTATGTGTGCAAATATACAGAGTGGAGCTGTGTATTGCATGTGTGCCTGTGTATGTAAAGGAACTATGTGCTGTATGTGTGCAAATATACAGAGTGGAGCTGTGTATTGCATGTGTGCCTGTGTATGTAAAGGAACTATGTGCTGTATGTGTGCAAATATACAGAGTGGAGCTGTGTATTGCATGTGTGCCTGTGTATGTAAAGGAACTATGTGCTGTATGTGTGCAAATATACAGAGTGGAGCTGTGTATTGCATGTGTGCCTGTGTATGTAAAGGAACTATGTGCTGTATGTGTGCAAATATACAGAGTGGAGCTGTGTATTGCATGTGTGCCTGTGTATGTAAAGAAACTATGTGCTGTATGTGTGCAAATATACAGAGTGGAGCTGTGTATTGTATGTGTGCAAGCATACATAGTGGAGCTATGTATTGTATGTGTGCAAGTGTACAGAGTGGAACTGTGTGTTGCATGTGTGCCTGTGTATGTAAAGGAACTATGTGCTGTATGTGTGCAAATATACAGAGTGGAGCTGTGTATTGTATGTGTGCAAGCATACATAGTGGAACTGTGTATTGCATGTGTGCCTGTGTATGTAAAGGAACTATGTGCTGTATGTGTGCAAGTATACAGAATGGAGCTGTGTATTGTATGTGTGCAAGCGTACATAGTGGAGCTATGTATTGTATGTGTGCAAGTGTACAGAGTGGAGCTGTGTATTGTATGTGTGCAAGCATACAGAGTGGAGCTGTGTATTGCATGTGTGCCTGTGTATGTGAAGGAACTATGTGCTGTATGTGTGCAAATATACAGAGTGGAGCTGTGTATTGTATGTGTGCAAGCATACATAGTGGAGCTATGTATTGTATGTGTGCAAGTGTACAGAGTGGAGCTGTGTGTTGCATGTGTGCCTGTGTATGTAAAGGAACTATGTGCTGTATGTGTGCAAGTATACAGAGTGGAGCTGTGTATTGTATGTGTGCAAGCATACATAGTGGAGCTATGTATTGTATGTGTGCAAGTGTACAGAGTGGAACTGTGTGTTGCATGTGTGCCTGTGTATGTAAAGGAACTATGTGCTGTATGTGTGCAAATATACAGAGTGGAGCTGTGTATTGTATGTGTGTAAGCGTACATAGTGGAGCTATGTATTGTATGTGTGCAAGTGTACAGAGTGGAACTGTGTGTTACATGTGTGCCTGTGTATGTGAAGGAACTATGTGCTGTATGTTGGCAAATATACAGAATGGAGCTGTGTATTGTATGTGTGCAAGCGTACATAGTGGAGCTATGTATTGTATGTGTGCAAGTGTACAGAGTGGAACTGTGTGTTGCATGTGTGCCTGTGTATGTGAAGGAACTATGTGCTGTATGTGTGCAAATATACAGAGTGGAGCTGTGTATTGTATGTGTGCAAGCGTACATAGTGGAGCTATGTATTGTATGTGTGCAAGTGTACAGAGTGGAGCTGTGTATTGTATGTGTGCAAGCATACATAGTGGAACTGTGTATTGCATGTGTGCCTGTGTATGTAAAGGAACTATGTGCTGTATGTGTGCAAGTATACAGAATGGAGCTGTGTATTGTATGTGTGCAAGCGTACATAGTGGAGCTATGTATTGTATGTGTGCAAGTGTACAGAGTGGAGCTGTGTATTGTATGTGTGCAAGCATACAGAGTGGAGCTATGTATTGTATGTGTGCAAGTGTACAGAGTGGAGCTGTGTATTGTATGTGTGCCTGTGTATGTAAAGGAACTATGTGCTGTATGTGTGCAAATATACAGAGTGGAACTGTGTGTTGCATGTGTGCCTGTGTATGTAAAGGAACTATGTGCTGTATGTGTGCAAATATACAGAGTGGAGCTGTGTATTGTATGTGTGCAAGCATACATAGTGGAGCTGTGTATTGTATGTGTGCAAGCGTACATAGTGGAGCTATGTATTGTATGTGTGCAAGCGTACAGAGTGGAACTGTGTGTTGCATGTGTGCCTGTGTATGTAAAGGAACTATGTGCTGTATGTGTGCAAATATACAGAGTGGAGCTGTGTATTGCATGTGTGCCTGTGTATGTAAAGGAACTATGTGCTGTATGTGTGCAAGTATACAGAGTGGAGCTGTGTATTGCATGTGTGCCTGTGTATGTAAAGGAACTATGTGCTGTATGTGTGCAAATATACAGAGTGGAGCTGTGTATTGCATGTGTGCCTGTGTATGTAAAGGAACTATGTGCTGTATGTGTGCAAGTATACAGAGTGGAGCTGTGTATTGTATGTGTGCAAGCATACATAGTGGAGCTATGTATTGTATGTGTGCAAGCGTACCGAGTGGAACTGTGTGTTGCATGTGTGCCTGTGTATGTAAAGGAACTATGTGCTGTATGTGTGCAAGTATACAGAGTGGAGCTGTGTATTGCATGTGTGCCTGTGTATGTGAAGGAACTATGTGCTGTATGTGTGCAAGTATACAGAGTGGAGCTGTGTATTGTATGTGTGCCTGTGTATGTGAAGGAACTATGTGCTGTATGTGTGCAAATATACAGAGTGGAGCTGTGTATTGCATGTGTGCCTGTGTATGTAAAGGAACTATGTGCTGTATGTGTGCAAGTATACAGAGTGGAGCTGTGTATTGCATGTGTGCCTGTGTATGTAAAGGAACTATGTGCTGTATGTGTGCAAATATACAGAGTGGAGCTGTGTATTGCATGTGTGCCTGTGTATGTAAAGGAACTATGTGCTGTATGTGTGCAAGTATACAGAGTGGAGCTGTGTATTGCATGTGTGCCTGTGTATGTAAAGGAACTATGTGCTGTATGTGTGCAAATATACAGAGTGGAGCTGTGTATTGCATGTGTGCCTGTGTATGTAAAGGAACTATGTGCTGTATGTGTGCAAGTATACAGAGTGGAGCTGTGTATTGTATGTGTGCAAGCATACATAGTGGAGCTATGTATTGTTTGTGTGCAAGCGTACCGAGTGGAACTGTGTGTTGCATGTGTGCCTGTGTATGTGAAGGAACTATGTGCTGTATGTGTGCAAGTATACAGAGTGGAGCTGTGTATTGTATGTGTGCCTGTGTATGTAAAGGAACTATGTATTGTATGTGTGCAAGCGTACCGAGTGGAACTGTGTGTTGCATGTGTGCCTGTGTATGTGAAGGAACTATGTGCTGTATGTGTGTAAATATACAGAGTGGAACTGTGTATTGTATGTGTGCCTGTGTATGTAAAGGAACTATGTGCTGTATGTGTGCAAGTATACAGAGTGGAGCTGTGTATTGTATGTGTGCCTGTGTATGTAAAGGAACTATGTGCTGTATGTGTGCAAATATACAGAGTGGAGCTGTGTATTGTATGTGTGCAAGCGTACATAGTGGAGCTATGTATTGTATGTGTGCAAGTGTACAGAGTGGAGCTGTGTGTTGCATGTGTGCCTGTGTATGTAAAGGAACTATGTGCTGTATGTGTGCAAATATACAGAGTGGAGCTGTGTATTGCATGTGTGCCTGTGTATGTAAAGGAACTATGTGCTGTATGTGTGCAAATATACAGAGTGGAGCTGTGTATTGCATGTGTGCCTGTGTATGTAAAGGAACTATGTGCTGTATGTGTGCAAATATACAGAGTGGAGCTGTGTATTGCAAGTGTGCCTGTGTATTTAAAGGAACTATGTGCTGTATGTGTGCAAATATACAGAGTGGAGCTGTGTATTGCATGTTTGCCTGTGTATGTAAAGGAACTATGTGCTGTATGTGTGCAAATATACAGAGTGGAGCTGTGCATTGCATGTGTGCCTGTGTATGTAAAGGAACTATGTGCTGTATGTGTGCAAATATACAGAGTGGAGCTGTGTATTGCATGTGTGCCTGTGTATGTAAAGGAACTATGTGCTGTATGTGTGCAAATATACAGAGTGGAGCTGTGTATTGCATGTGTGCCTGTGTATGTAAAGGAACTATGTGCTGTATGTGTGCAAATATACAGAGTGGAGCTGTGTATTGCATGTGTGCCTGTGTATGTAAAGGAACTATGTGCTGTATGTGTGCAAATATACAGAGTGGAGCTGTGTATTGCATGTGTGCCTGTGTATGTAAAGAAACTATGTGCTGTATGTGTGCAAATATACAGAGTGGAGCTGTGTATTGTATGTGTGCAAGCATACATAGTGGAGCTATGTATTGTATGTGTGCAAGTGTACAGAGTGGAACTGTGTGTTGCATGTGTGCCTGTGTATGTAAAGGAACGATGTGCTGTATGTGTGCAAATATACAGAGTGGAGCTGTGTATTGTATGTGTGCAAGCATACATAGTGGAACTGTGTATTGCATGTGTGCCTGTGTATGTAAAGGAACTATGTGCTGTATGTGTGCAAGTATACAGAATGGAGCTGTGTATTGTATGTGTGCAAGCGTACATAGTGGAGCTATGTATTGTATGTGTGCAAGTGTACAGAGTGGAGCTGTGTATTGTATGTGTGCAAGCATACAGAGTGGAGCTGTGTATTGCATGTGTGCCTGTGTATGTGAAGGAACTATGTGCTGTATGTGTGCAAATATACAGAGTGGAGCTGGGTATTGTATGTGTGCAAGCATACATAGTGGAGCTATGTATTGTATGTGTGCAAGTGTACAGAGTGGAGCTGTGTGTTGCATGTGTGCCTGTGTATGTAAAGGAACTATGTGCTGTATGTGTGCAAATATACAGAGTGGAGCTGTGTATTGCATGTGTGCCTGTGTATGTAAAGGAACTATGTGCTGTATGTGTGCAAGTATACAGAGTGGAGCTGTGTATTGTATGTGTGCAAGCATACATAGTGGAGCTATGTATTGTATGTGTGCAAGCGTACCGAGTGGAACTGTGTGTTGCATGTGTGCCTGTGTATGTGAAGGAACTATGTGCTGTATGTGTGCAAATATACAGAATGGAGCTGTGTATTGTATGTGTGCAAGCGTACATAGTGGAGCTATGTATTGTATGTGTGCAAGTGTACAGAGTGGAACTGTGTGTTGCATGTGTGCCTGTGTATGTGAAGGAACTATGTGCTGTATGTGTGCAAATATACAGAGTGGAGCTGTGTATTGTATGTGTGCAAGTGTACAGAGTGGAGCTGTGTATTGCATGTGTGCCTGTGTATGTAAAGGAACTATGTGCTGTATGTGTGCAAGTATACAGAGTGGAGCTGTGTATTGCATGTGTGCCTGTGTATGTAAAGGAACTATGTGCTGTATGTGTGCAAATATACAGAGTGGAGCTGTGTATTGCATGTGTGCCTGTGTATGTAAAGGAACTATGTGCTGTATGTGTGCAAGTATACAGAGTGGAGCTGTGTATTGTATGTGTGCAAGCATACATAGTGGAGCTATGTATTGTTTGTGTGCAAGCGTACCGAGTGGAACTGTGTGTTGCATGTGTGCCTGTGTATGTGAAGGAACTATGTGCTGTATGTGTGCAAGTATACAGAGTGGAGCTGTGTATTGTATGTGTGCCTGTGTATGTAAAGGAACTATGTATTGTATGTGTGCAAGCGTACCGAGTGGAACTGTGTGTTGCATGTGTGCCTGTGTATGTGAAGGAACTATGTGCTGTATGTGTGTAAATATACAGAGTGGAACTGTGTATTGTATGTGTGCCTGTGTATGTAAAGGAACTATGTGCTGTATGTGTGCAAGTATACAGAGTGGAGCTGTGTATTGTATGTGTGCCTGTGTATGTAAAGGAACTATGTGCTGTATGTGTGCAAATATACAGAGTGGAGCTGTGTATTGTATGTGTGCAAGCGTACATAGTGGAGCTATGTATTGTATGTGTGCAAGTGTACAGAGTGGAGCTGTGTGTTGCATGTGTGCCTGTGTATGTAAAGGAACTATGTGCTGTATGTGTGCAAATATACAGAGTGGAGCTGTGTATTGCATGTGTGCCTGTGTATGTAAAGGAACTATGTGCTGTATGTGTGCAAATATACAGAGTGGAGCTGTGTATTGCATGTGTGCCTGTGTATGTAAAGGAACTATGTGCTGTATGTGTGCAAATATACAGAGTGGAGCTGTGTATTGCAAGTGTGCCTGTGTATTTAAAGGAACTATGTGCTGTATGTGTGCAAATATACAGAGTGGAGCTGTGTATTGCATGTTTGCCTGTGTATGTAAAGGAACTATGTGCTGTATGTGTGCAAATATACAGAGTGGAGCTGTGCATTGCATGTGTGCCTGTGTATGTAAAGGAACTATGTGCTGTATGTGTGCAAATATACAGAGTGGAGCTGTGTATTGCATGTGTGCCTGTGTATGTAAAGGAACTATGTGCTGTATGTGTGCAAATATACAGAGTGGAGCTGTGTATTGCATGTGTGCCTGTGTATGTAAAGGAACTATGTGCTGTATGTGTGCAAATATACAGAGTGGAGCTGTGTATTGCATGTGTGCCTGTGTATGTAAAGGAACTATGTGCTGTATGTGTGCAAATATACAGAGTGGAGCTGTGTATTGCATGTGTGCCTGTGTATGTAAAGAAACTATGTGCTGTATGTGTGCAAATATACAGAGTGGAGCTGTGTATTGTATGTGTGCAAGCATACATAGTGGAGCTATGTATTGTATGTGTGCAAGTGTACAGAGTGGAACTGTGTGTTGCATGTGTGCCTGTGTATGTAAAGGAACGATGTGCTGTATGTGTGCAAATATACAGAGTGGAGCTGTGTATTGTATGTGTGCAAGCATACATAGTGGAACTGTGTATTGCATGTGTGCCTGTGTATGTAAAGGAACTATGTGCTGTATGTGTGCAAGTATACAGAATGGAGCTGTGTATTGTATTTGTGCAAGCGTACATAGTGCAGCTATGTATTGTATGTGTGCAAGTGTACAGAGTGGAGCTGTGTATTGTATGTGTGCAAGCATACAGAGTGGAGCTGTGTATTGCATGTGTGCCTGTGTATGTGAAGGAACTATGTGCTGTATGTGTGCAAATATACAGAGTGGAGCTGTGTATTGTATGTGTGCAAGCATACATAGTGGAGCTATGTATTGTATGTGTGCAAGTGTACAGAGTGGAGCTGTGTGTTGCATGTGTGCCTGTGTATGTAAAGGAACTATGTGCTGTATGTGTGCAAATATACAGAGTGGAGCTGTGTATTGCATGTGTGCCTGTGTATGTAAAGGAACTATGTGCTGTATGTGTGCAAGTATACAGAGTGGAGCTGTGTATTGTATGTGTGCAAGCATACATAGTGGAGCTATGTATTGTATGTGTGCAAGCGTACCGAGTGGAACTGTGTGTTGCATGTGTGCCTGTGTATGTGAAGGAACTATGTGCTGTATGTGTGCAAATATACAGAATGGAGCTGTGTATTGTATGTGTGCAAGCGTACATAGTGGAGCTATGTATTGTATGTGTGCAAGTGTACAGAGTGGAACTGTGTGTTGCATGTGTGCCTGTGTATGTGAAGGAACTATGTGCTGTATGTGTGCAAATATACAGAGTGGAGCTGTGTATTGTATGTGTGCAAGTGTACAGAGTGGAGCTGTGTATTGTATGTGTGCAAGTGTACAGAGTGGAGCTATGTATTGTATGTGTGCAAGTGTACAGAGTGGAACTGTGTGTTGCATGTGTGCCTGTGTATGTAAAGGAACTATGTGCTGTATGTGTGCAAATATACAGAGTGGAGCTGTGTATTGTATGTGTGCCTGTGTATGTAAAGGAACTATGTGCTGTATGTGTGCAAATATACAGAGTGGAGCTGTGTATTGCATGTGTGCCTGTGTATGTAAAGGAACTATGTGCTGTATGTGTGCAAATATACAGAGTGGAGCTGTGTATTGCATGTGTGCCTGTGTATGTAAAGGAACTATGTGCTGTATGTGTGCAAATATACAGAGTGGAGCTGTGTATTGCATGTGTGCCTGTGTATGTAAAGAAACTATGTGCTGTATGTGTGCAAATATACAGAGTGGAGCTGTGTATTGTATGTGTGCAAGCATACATAGTGGAGCTATGTATTGTATGTGTGCAAGTGTACAGAGTGGAACTGTGTGTTGCATGTGTGCCTGTGTATGTAAAGGAACGATGTGCTGTATGTGTGCAAATATACAGAGTGGAGCTGTGTATTGTATGTGTGCAAGCATACATAGTGGAACTGTGTATTGCATGTGTGCCTGTGTATGTAAAGGAACTATGTGCTGTATGTGTGCAAGTATACAGAATGGAGCTGTGTATTGTATGTGTGCAAGCGTACATAGTGGAGCTATGTATTGTATGTGTGCAAGTGTACAGAGTGGAGCTGTGTATTGTATGTGTGCAAGCATACAGAGTGGAGCTGTGTATTGCATGTGTGCCTGTGTATGTGAAGGAACTATGTGCTGTATGTGTGCAAATATACAGAGTGGAGCTGTGTATTGTATGTTTGCAAGCATACATAGTGGAGCTATGTATTGTATGTGTGCAAGTGTACAGAGTGGAGCTGTGTGTTGCATGTGTGCCTGTGTATGTAAAGGAACTATGTGCTGTATGTGTGCAAATATACAGAGTGGAGCTGTGTATTGCATGTGTGCCTGTGTATGTAAAGGAACTATGTGCTGTATGTGTGCAAGTATACAGAGTGGAGCTGTGTATTGTATGTGTGCAAGCATACATAGTGGAGCTATGTATTGTATGTGTGCAAGCGTACCGAGTGGAACTGTGTGTTGCATGTGTGCCTGTGTATGTGAAGGAACTATGTGCTGTATGTGTGCAAATATACAGAATGGAGCTGTGTATTGTATGTGTGCAAGCGTACATAGTGGAGCTATGTATTGTATGTGTGCAAGTGTACAGAGTGGAACTGTGTGTTGCATGTGTGCCTGTGTATGTGAAGGAACTATGTGCTGTATGTGTGCAAATATACAGAGTGGAGCTGTGTATTGTATGTGTGCAAGTGTACAGAGTGGAGCTGTGTATTGTATGTGTGCAAGTGTACAGAGTGGAGCTATGTATTGTATGTGTGCAAGTGTACAGAGTGGAACTGTGTGTTGCATGTGTGCCTGTGTATGTAAAGGAACTATGTGCTGTATGTGTGCAAATATACAGAGTGGAGCTGTGTATTGTATGTGTGCCTGTGTATGTAAAGGAACTATGTGCTGTATGTGTGCAAATATACAGAGTGGAGCTATGTATTGTATGTGTGCCTGTGTATGTAAAGGAACTATGTGCTGTATGCGTGCAAATATACAGAGTGGAGCTGTGTATTGCATGTGTGCCTGTGTATGTAAAGGAACTATGTGCTGTATGTGTGCAAATATACAGAGTGGAGCTGTGTATTGTATGTGTGCCTGTGTATGTAAAGGAACTATGTGCTGTATGTGTGCAAATATACAGAGTGGAACTGTGTGTTGCATGTGTGCCTGTGTATGTAAAGGAACTATGTGCTGTATGTGTGCAAATATACAGAGTGGAGCTGTGTATTGTATGTGTGCCTGTGTATGTAAAGGAACTATGTGCTGTATGTGTGCAAGTATACAGAGTGGAGCTGTGTATTGTATGTGTGCCTGTGTATGTAAAGGAACTATGTGCTGTATGTGTGCAAATATACAGAGTGGAACTGTGTGTTGCATGTGTGCCTGTGTATGTAAAGGAACTATGTGCTGTATGTGTGCAAGTATACAGAGTGGAGCTGTGTATTGTATGTGTGCAAGCATACATAGTGGAGCTATGTATTGTATGTGTGCAAGTGTACAGAGTGGAACTGTGTGTTGCATGTGTGCCTGTGTATGTAAAGGAACTATGTGCTGTATGTGTGCAAATATACAGAGTGGAGCTGTGTATTGTATGTCTGCAAGCATACATAGTGGAACTGTGTATTGCATGTGTGCCTGTGTATGTAAAGGAACTATGTGCTGTATGTGTGCAAGTATACAGAATGGAGCTGTGTATTGTATGTGTGCAAGCGTACATAGTGGAGCTATGTATTGTATGTGTGCAAGTGTACAGAGTGGAGCTGTGTATTGTATGTGTGCAAGCATACATAGTGGAACTGTGTGTTGCATGTGTGCCTGTGTATGTAAAGGAACTATGTGCTGTATGTGTGCAAATATACAGAATGGAGCTGTGTATTGCATGTGTGCCTGTGTATGTAAAGGAACTATGTGCTGTATGTGTGCAAGTGTACAGAGTGGAGCTGTGTATTGTATGTGTGCCTGTGTATGTAAAGGAACTATGTGCTGTATGTGTGCAAATATACAGAGTGGAGCTGTGTATTGCATGTGTGCCTGTGTATGTAAAGGAACTATGTGCTGTATGTGTGCAAATATACAGAGTGGAGCTGTGTATTGCATGTGTGCCTGTGTATGTAAAGGAACTATGTGCTGTATGTGTGCAAATATACAGAGTGGATCTGTGTATTGCATGTGTGCCTGTGTATGTAAAGGAACTATGTGCTGTATGTGTGCAAGTATACAGAGTGGAGCTGTGTATTGCATGTGTGCCTGTGTATGTAAAGGAACTATGTGCTGTATGTGTGCAAATATACAGAGTGGAGCTGTGTATTGCATGTGTGCCTGTGTATGTAAAGGAACTATGTGCTGTATGTGTGCAAGTATACAGAGTGGAGCTGTGTATTGTATGTGTGCAAGCATACATAGTGGAGCTATGTATTGTATGTGTGCAAGCGTACCGAGTGGAACTGTGTGTTGCATGTGTGCCTGTGTATGTGAAGGAACTATGTGCTGTATGTGTGCAAATATACAGAATGGAGCTGTGTATTGTATGTGTGCAAGCGTACATAGTGGAGCTATGTATTGTATGTGTGCCAGCGTACAGAGTGGAGCTGTGTATTGCATGTGTGCCTGTGTATGTAAAGAAACTATGTGCTGTATGTGTGCAAATATACAGAGTGGAGCTGTGTATTGTATGTGTGCAAGCATACATAGTGGAGCTATGTATTGTATGTGTGCAAGCGTACATAGTGGAGCTATGTATTGTATGTGTGCAAGTGTACAGAGTGGAACTGTGTGTTGCATGTGTGCCTGTGTATGTGAAGGAACTATGTGCTGTATGTGTGCAAATATACAGAGTGGAGCTGTGTATTGCATGTGTGCCTGTGTATGTGAAGGAACTATGTGCTGTATGTGTGCAAGTATACAGAGTGGAGCTGTGTATTGCATGTGTGCCTGTGTATGTAAAGGAACTATGTGCTGTATGTGTGCAAATATACAGAGTGGAACTGTGTGTTGCATGTGTGCCTGTGTATGTAAAGGAACTATGTGCTGTATGTGTGCAAATATACAGAGTGGAGCTGTGTATTGCATGTGTGCCTGTGTATGTAAAGGAACTATGTGCTGTATGTGTGCAAATATACAGAGTGGAGCTGTGTATTGTATGTCTGCAAGCATACATAGTGGAACTGTGTATTGCATGTGTGCCTGTGTATGTAAAGGAACTATGTGCTGTATGTGTGCAAGTATACAGAATGGAGCTGTGTATTGTATGTGTGCAAGCGTACATAGTGGAGCTATGTATTGTATGTGTGCAAGCGTACAGAGTGGAGCTGTGTGTTGCATGTGTGCCTGTGTATGTAAAGGAACTATGTGCTGTATGTGTGCAAATATACAGAATGGAGCTGTGTATTGTATGTGTGCAAGCGTACATAGTGGAGCTATGTATTGTATGTGTGCAAGCGTACAGAGTGGAGCTGTGTGTTGCATGTGTGCCTGTGTATGTAAAGGAACTATGTGCTGTATGTGTGCAAATATACAGAGTGGAGCTGTGTATTGTATGTGTGCAAGTGTACATAGTGGAGCTATGTATTGTATGTGTGCAAGCGTACAGAGTGGAGCTGTGTGTTGCATGTGTGCCTGTGTATGTAAAGGAACTATGTGCTGTATGTGTGCAAATATACAGAGTGGAGCTGTGTATTGTATGTGTGCAAGTGTACATAGTGGAGCTATGTATTGTATGTGTGCAAGCGTACAGAGTGGAGCTGTGTGTTGCATGTGTGCCTGTGTATGTAAAGGAACTATGTGCTGTATGTGTGCAAGCGTACAGAGTGGAGCTGTGTATTGCATGTGTGCCTGTGTATGTAAAGGAACTATGTGCTGTATGTGTGCAAATATACAGAGTGGAGCTGTGTATTGCATGTGTGCCTGTGTATGTAAAGGTACTATGTGCTGTATGAGTGCAAATATACAGAGTGGAGCTGTGTATTGCATGTGTGCCTGTGTATGTAAAGGAACTATGTGCTGTATGTGTGCAAATATACAGAGTGGAGCTGTGTATTGCATGTGTGCCTGTGTATGTAAAGGAACTATGTGCTGTATGTGTGCAAGTATACAGAGTGGAGCTGTGTATTGCATGTGTGCCTGTGTATGTAAAGGAACTATGTGCTGTATGTGTGCAAGTATACAGAATGGCGCTGTGTATTGTATGTGTGCAAGTGTACAGAGTGGAGCTGTGTGTTGCATGTGTGCCTGTGTATGTAAAGGAACTATGTGCTGTATGTGTGCAAATATACAGAGTGGAGCTGTGTATTGTATGTGTGCAAGCGTACATAGTGGAGCTATGTATTGTATGTGTGCAAGCATACAGAGTGGAGCTGTGTATTGCATGTGTGCCTGTGTATGTAAAGGAACTATGTACTGTATGTGTGCAAATATACAGAGTGGAACTGTGTATTGTATGTGTGCAAGCGTACAGAGTGGAGCTGTGTATTGTATGTGTGCAAGCATACAGAGTGGAGCTGTGTGTTGCATGTGTGCCTCTGTATGTAAAGAAACTATGTGCTGTATGTGTGCAAATATACAGAGTGGAGCTGTGTATTGTATGTGTGCAAGCGTACATAGTGGAGCTGTGTATTGCATGTGTGCCTGTGTATGTAAAGGAACTATGTGCTGTATGTGTGCAAATATACAGAGTGGAGCTGTGTATTGTATGTGTGCAAGTGTACAGAGTGGAGCTGTGTATTGTATGTGTGCCTGTGTATGTAAAGGAACTATGTGCTGTATGTGTGCAAGTATACAGAGTGGAGCTGTGTATTGTATGTGTGCAAGCGTACATAGTGGAGCTGTGTATTGATTGTGTGCAAGCGTACAGAGTGGAGCTGTGTATTGTATGTGTGCAAGCATACAGAGTGGAGCTGTGTGTTGCATGTGTGCCTGTGTATGTAAAGGAACTATGTGCTGTATGTGTGCAAATATACAGAGTGGAGCTGTGTATTGCATGTGTGCCTGTGTATGTAAAGGAACTATGTGCTGTATGTGTGCAAATATACAGAGTGGAGCTGTGTGTTGCATGTGTGCCTGTGTATGTGAAGGAACTATGTGCTGTATGTGTGCAAGTATACAGAGTGGAGCTGTGTATTGTATGTGTGCAAGTGTACATGCATAGAAGCAGACAAGTGATGGGCCTTATATGTCACATTGACAAATCAAAGGCTTCCTCCAACCTGCTCTCACTGCACACAACACTTATCCCCAATAACAAAGGTCCACAACATGATTCTGGGAAACGTGAATCTTCTCCCATATCAAAAGACCCGACTCTTAGCAAACACAGACATTGGTGATAAAATTTGCCATTGCCTTCAGTGCATTTCTGGGAAAAAGGATTCTATAAAACCTGCCACAAAGCTTATGATCTAATAACAACAGCCACTCTGTATGTCTCTAAGACAAGGAGACATTCTTGTTGGAGCACAGAAGTAGTACCGTCAATGGAGAAGTATTACCAATGTGTATCCGGAGAATCCTCCCAATCCACTTGCAGAATAAGCAAAGTAAGAACAGTTTCCTCTCCCAGGGCAACATCCTCAGCATTGAGGGTCGAATCAGTGCTGTGTCAAATGATGGACAGGCCACATCATTCACATACTTAACACCAAATTCCAGAAACAGTCTATTCCAAGGCCTGTCGCAGTAATGGATTACCAGACAGACCGAAGAAAACATTTGAGGATATTCTCAATGCATCCTTGGAAAAGTGTAAATTATGTTACATGTTAATGATTTGATGAAGGAATTGATGGCTTTGTGGCTAAGTTTGTGGATGATACGAAGATAATTGGAGATGCCGGTAGTATAGAGGAAGCAAGGCATCTTTAGAAGACTTGGTTAGATAGAGAGAATGGGCAAAGAAGTGCAGATGGAATATAGTGTAGGGAAGCGTATGATCATGCATCTTGGTAGAAGGGAAAAAGGCTTAGAATATTTTCTAAATGGGGAAAAAGAAATTCAGAAATCAGGTGCATAGGGACTTGGGAGTCCTTGTGCAGGATTTCCTAAAGGTGAACTTGTGGGTTGGTAAGAAAAGCAACTGGAATGTTAGCATTCATTTCGAGAGGACTAGAATATAAAAGCAAGGATGTAATGCTGAGGCTTTATAAGGTACTGGTGAGGCCTCACTTGGAGGATTGTGAGCAGTTTTGGGCTCCTTATCTAAAAAAAGGATGTGCTGACATTGGAGAGGGTCCAGAAGACATTGATGAGAATGATCCCAGGAACGAAAGGGTTAATGTACAAGATGAGCAGCATTTGATGGCTCTAGGCCTGTAATTGCCAGAGTTTAGAGGAATGAGGAGGGAATCTCATTGAAACCTATCGAATATTGCAAGGGCCTCTCAGACCCCTCTGCTCAGTCAGTCACCTCCTGCCCTAACTACGTATGTAAGAACCTAAAGGTCTCATATTGGCCTTCTCAGCTCCATCAGAACTGACAAAATGGTGGAAGCAAGTCATCTTTGAACCTGGCAAACTGTCCCAGAAGGAGAAAACCATAAGAATTTAAGACATAAGGGCAAAATTAGGCTATTCAGCCCATCGAGTCTGCTCTGCTATTCCATCATGGCTGATACCAGATCCTACCGAATCCCATATACCTGCCTTCTCATCATATCCTTTGATGCCCTGACCAATCAGGAAACTAGCAAATTCTGCTTTGAATATACCCACAAACTTGGCCTTCACCACAATCTGCGGCAGAGCATTCCACAGATTCACCACTCTCTGGCTAAAAAATTCCTCCTTACCTCAGTTCTAAAAGGTCACCCCTCAATTTTAGGCTGTTCCCTCCAGTTCTGGATACCCCCACCATAGGAAACATCCTATCCACATCCACCTTATCGAGTCCTTTCGACATTCAGTAGGTTTCAATGGGACCCCCCCCCCCCCACATTCTTCTAAATTCCAGTGAGTAAAAGCCCAAAGCTGCCAAATGCTCCTCATATGTTAACCCGTGAACCTCCTCTGGACTCTTTCCAATGATATCACATCCTTTCTGAGATATGGATTCCAAAACTGTTGACAATACTCCAACTGCAGCCTGACTAATGTCTTATAAAGCCTCAATGTTAACTCCTTAATTTTACATTCTATTCTCCTTGAAATAACTGCCAACATTGCATTTGCCTTCTTACCACAGACTCAACCTGTAAATTAACTTGCTGGGAGTCTTGCAGGAGGACTTCTAAGTCACTTTGCACCTTTGATGTTTGCATTTTCTCCTCATTTAGATAATAGTCTGCATTATTGTTCTTTTTGCCAAAATGCATTATCATACTTTTCCCAATGCTGTATTCCATCTGCCACCTTTTTGCCCATTCTTTCAATTTGTCTAAGTCCTGCTGCAATCGCATTGCTTCCTCAGCACCACCTACCCCTCCACCTATCTTTGTATTATCCACAATCTTTGCCACAAAACCATCAATTAAATATCAAAATCATTGACAAACAATATGAAAAGTAGCAGTCCAAATACTGACCCTTGAAGAACACTATTAGTCACTGGCGGCCAATCAGAAAAGGCCCCCTTTATTCCCACTCGCTGCCTTCTGCCTGCAAACCATTCCTCTATTCACATCAGTATCTTTCCTGTAACGCCATAGGATTTTATCTTGCTAAGCAACCTCATGTGTGCACCTTATCAAATGTCTTCTGAAAATCCAAGTAAATGACATCAACTACCTCTCCTTTGTTCACCCTGCTTGCTACTTCCTCGAAGAACTCTAACAGATTTGTCAGGCAAGATTTCCCTTTACATGCTGACTTTGACCTATTTTGTTATTAGTCTCCAAATACCCTGAAACCTCATCTTTAATAATAGACTCCAACACTTTTCCAACCACAGAGGTTAGGCTAACTGGCCTATAATTTCCTTTCTTTTGCCTTCCTCCCTTCTTAAAGGATGGAGTGATATTCGCAATTTTCCAGTCCTCTGGGACTGGAAGTAGACATATTAAACATAAGAACACACAGCACGTTATTTTAAAGAAGAAAAATATTTAAAAAGGGCTACAAACATCTTTTTTTGTCACCAGACATGTCAGCATACCATTTGGGCCTGGATACATTTTCCTGAAGAAATCAGAGGAGGAGTTTGGGGAATTTTAACCTTTTAGCTTCTAGTCAGTTTTATCTCTGATATACAATTAGTAAAAATATATTGGGATTTTGAGGTCCTATTAGATTTTTGTGGCTGCAGTTTTTGGACCTTGATATTAATTAACATGTTTGACTGAAGAACGTGTTTATAAAAATTGTCATTTTTATAAATTTCATTGTATTTGGGAATGCAGTTTGTTGCCAGGAAAAGCTTTTAATTTTAGATTTTGTTCATTCAAAGTAAGTTGATATTTCTCAGATGACACTGCGGAAACACAGTTGGTTATTGACGTAGAAAGGGATGGAGTACATGCTCCGCTTTACATTGATGGTGCTGAGGGTGTGGGCTTCAAGCTCTAAGGAGGAAACATCACCAATAGCCTGTCCTGGTCCAACCATGTAGGCATCATGGGCAAGAAATCTCACCAACGCCTCTACTTCCTCAGGAGGGTAAAGAAATTTGTCATGTTCCTGTCAATTTTTACCAGTTTTTACCATGGATGCATCATGACTTAGTCTGGTAACTGCTCTGCCTGAGGCCACAAGGAACTGCAGAGTTATTGATGCAGCTCAGTACATCATGGAAACCATCCTTCCACCATGGACTCTGTCTTAACTTCTCACTGCCTCAGTAAAGCAGCTGACATAATCAAAGACTCCATTCACTCTGGACATTGTCTCTTCTTCCCCCTCACAGCAGATGGAAGATTAAAAAAAAGCTGGAAAGCATGTACCGGCAAGCTGAAGGAGTTTCTACTCCACTGCTACAATATTGAGTAGTTGCTTAGTACAATAAGATGGACGCTTCACCTCACAATTTAGCATTACAATCTTGTTCTTTATTGCCAACCTGAACTGCGCATTCTCTGCAGTTACTGAACTTGATCCTGGATTCTGCTATTGTTTCACCCTGCACTACTTCAGTGCATTGTGTGTGAATAGTGGGCAGGACAAGTTTTTCACCTTACCTCAGTACACATGGTAATAATAAACCAACAACAATCCAATTCCATTTCCAATTATTCAATTCTACTTTTGGAGTTCCTGTTTATAAATATTGTTAATTGTGTCTCTATAAAACAATTAAAAATGTTTTATTTGATGCTCAGTGAAATTGGTAAACTTGACCAAGATAAGTAGAATGTTTGGAAATAATTAAAAAAACATGTGATGGTCTCATGTTGCTTAGTATCTTTAGATGTTTTTGGTTCCAAATTTCAGAAGACAAAATCTTCAAGAATATGTTGAAATAAAGATGGCAATCTAATCATTGCTGAACTGATCACAGTATTCTGCAGTGAGTGACTAACCTCTTGATAACCAAAGGCTTTCCAACATCCACAAGGCAGAAGTCAGGAGCATTTTGAAATAGCCTCACTTGAAACATAAACAAAGAAACATAGAAAACCTACAGAACTATACAGGCCATTCAGCCCACAATGCTGTGCTGAACATGTACTTACTTTAGAAATTACCTAGGGTTACCCACAGCCCTCTATATTTCTAAGCACCATGTACCTATCCAGGAGCCTCTTAAAAGACCCTATCATATCCGCCTCCACCACCATCACTGGCAGCCCATTCCACTCTCTGCGTAAAAAACTTAACCCCTGACATCCCCTCTGTACCTACTTCCAAGCACCTTAAAACTGTGTCCTCTCATGTTAGCCATTTCAGCCCTGAGAAAAAGCCTCTGACTATCCACACGATCAATGCCTCTCATCATCTTATACACCTCTATCAGGTCACCTCTCATCTTCGTCGGTCCAAGAAAAAAGGCCGAGTTCACTCAACCTATTCTTGTAAGCCATGCTTCCCAATCCAGGCAACATCCTTGTAAATCTCCTCTGCACCCTTTCTGTAGTTTCCACATCCTTCCTGTAGTGAGGTGACCAGAAATGAGCACAGTACTCCAAGTGGGGTCTGACCAGGGTCCTAAGCTGCAACATTACCTCTCGGCTCTCGAACTCAAACCCATGGTTGATGAAGGCTTAAATGAATGCACCTCCAATAACTCTCAAGAATCTAGACACCATCCAGGACAAAGTTAACATTTCAGGCTGAAGACCTTGTCAGAACTGGGAATGAAATAACTGAAAACTATCTTGGACAAAGCAGCCAGTTCGGCTCTCCATTCACCTCTCTAAAATGTATTCCTTCTACCACCAGCTCAGTACAGGTCCGGTGTACACAGAGGTACATAGTTGATACTCTGTTAGGCTATTTTGCAATACCTCCTATTATCCAATGTGCTTGTTCTACTTGGTGGATGAGATCCTGTGATTTCCATCATAAGAGGGTTAAAGGTACATGGGAACACCACTGTCCCCGGATTCCTTTCCAAGTCACATACAATCCTGATTAAGAAATGCCTTTCCTTGCATCTTGTCTCGGTCTAAACCCAGGGGATCCTCACCAAACAGTGTTGTTGGGACACCGCAGTAGAAGCACTGCAAAGTTCAAGAAGGCAGCTCTATCAGCTTCTCATGAGCGACTAGGAAGACAATAAACACTGACATTACTAACAATGGCTGCATCCCAAAAAACAAATAAAAGAGGTTATGGCATTTAAGGGAAATTTTAGAAAGGGTTTTCTCTAACAAATTCAATAGATTCTTATCATTAATTCTTTGAAAGCAAATTCAACAACATTAGTAAATATTATTTTTCAGTGAGATTCAATTGATTTGCCACATTCTTAACAAATACTGTTATCATTCACAAAAATGCAGAATAATTACAATATTTTTACTCTTTTTCACATCTACATTCTCCATTTTTTGCTTCCCTCCCTGCTAATTAATCAATTGATAGTTTCTTACCACTTCTACTCTAGGTCTATCTGTACTGCAATGGGATCCCGGTAACTTAATTTTCAGCGTCTTGCTTGTGAGGAAAGAACTAACACGTGTGGTAGTTGCCTTGATGGTATTGTTGCAGGTCTATCTTCTGTTATTCAATTATACAGCATTGTATATTATATCCATCATAGACAGCATAAGATAGCAAAATTATAGGAGAAATTGATCAATATTCCAACAATATTTCTGATAGATCTCAACAAAGCAAAACAACGTACATGATTGAAATACAGTAAAGCTCTGATTCTCTGGCATCCTTGGGACTTTGGAGGTAACAGACTGGCAGGTGTTCTCAGCTACTGAATATTACTCCTGTTAGCACACCAAGCACTCCTTAGTTCACTTTTAAGATGTTACACATTGGTGTAATAATTTTCTGAGAGATTCATTGAGGAACTGAGTGCAAGAATGGGACGCCAGTAAGTTTAATAGGAGAATGGAAATGGGATCTGACTGTCTATGAAGAAAGCGTGAAAATGGAGCCCCAGTTTCTTTAAAGGAAGAGTGGGAAGGGGGCCCTGATATGTTTAATAGGAGCATGAGGAATAGGACCCTTGTGGTTTTGAAAGGAGTGTGGGAATGGAGCCTAGTTAAGTTTACAAGGAATGCTTCAAATAGGGCTCTGGTAACTTAAAAGGAAGCACAAGAAATTTGGGTGAGCTGAAATGAACAGGGAGACAGTAATCAGGAGATTTTAAAGGGGTGTAGGAATCAGGGCCCTGGTATGCTTAAGGAGAGTGTGGGAATGGGGTTCTGGTGGGTTTATCTGGAGCATGGAAACAGTGTTCCACTGTGTTGAAAGGGAGCACAGGAAACAAGTGAGCTAGATATTGAATCATGGGCAATATTGAAAGATTCGTAGCAAATTACCACAGTTTGACTGTCCAGGGAAGCCTCATGTTACAGCCATTCAGGTAATGGAATTTTGGCCTTACAGAATTCATAAATTACCACCCAAATAATTGAGATATGGAATTTTTTTTCAACTTGCATGCAGAGATGGTGTGTCTTCATGTTATGGAAATCATGATATAGACTGTTTTCTTGCAATGGAATCCTGGAAAAGGTATTACTTTTGTGTTCAGTATTTACATTTTTCACAAGCATTCCACAAGAGCAAATTAATCCACTTCTCAGATTTTTGGGTAATGATTTGTGACTTCTGTGAAGACAAATTTCCATGATCTGGAAGGCCATAATGCAAGAGTCATATCTATAGTGTGAGATTAAAACAACGAGTTAGTCCAAATTTTAGAAATTTTGCAAGGTTGGACTAAAGCCAATTAGCTTAGTTTCTTTAAATTTATCATGAGCATGTGCCAAATCTTCACTAAAATTTTTTATTAAGTTTTGGCATGGAATAAAACAAAGATGAATGTACTTTCTGTAGTTCGACTATAGTCTTGCAGGCCACAGTGGTTACTGACACTGATAGATTGATAATTTGAAACAGATTATATTAATTCACAAAATCATTAAGAGTGAATATATGCACTGTAAGACGCACCTTAATTGACTGTGGGGTATATTCATAACAAGCTATAATAACATTTGCATTAGCAAATATGGATGGGAAACTTCCACAGGCTTCTTTCTGCCCCTCAGCTGTAACTTCACTTAAAGAACAGTGGAAATCCTGTTTACAATTGCAAGTGCACTGTCATCTGCTTGATGCATTTGTGCACCACTGGTTGGCTGATGGCCTCAAGAATGGCCTGAAAAGATCAAGCATTAAGACGATTTAAGGGATAAAGTGATCTCAAATGCCACTATCAATGTGGATATGACGGCATTTGCCCAGAAGTCACTCGGTACCATGGGGCGAAGTTTTGTCAACACTTCTGTTCTGAAATAGTCTTTATCCCACCACTTAAACTGGCAGATCTCCCAGTGTGATTCATACAGAGAGTATTTTGGCCAGCACTGGTGAAGAGCAATGGTGCGGTTTGAGTAGGGGAGGGGAGTGTGAAGTAGGAATGCAGAGAAATACTGCAGCTGTTGGAGACTGAACCTTGCAGTGGCAATCCCAATTAAAACACCAGCAGCCTGCATTTATTTAGAAACTTTAACACCCCAAAGAACTTCTCAGGAAGTAACAGGAAGATTATCACAAACGAGAAAATCTGCAGATGCTGGAAATCATGACAGTTGAATAAAATATTTATTTTATTAATTTGATGAAGTGGATGTTGTAAGTAGGGTCAACACGTTACATGCACTTTTAAATGCCTTCAAGAAGATATTGGGCTGTTTTGTTGTCAGGATAAATGCAAAGTGTTGTTAAGTATGGAATTTGAGGATTTTGACACAATGATTATGAAGTGATGGGGATCTTCTGCATTGGATCAGTACACAACATGGATTAGAACTTACATTTTATGATGTTGCTCATAAGCATGCTTTCATTCTTCTAACTAGTAGAAATTAGGGTGGGGGAGTGGGGTTGGTGCTGTTGAAGAAATTACTAATTTCCTACAGAGCATCTTATAGATTCCAGCCTTAGTGTAAATGAAAGACAGTGTGTATATTCAGGATATTGTATAGATTGTCAATCAGGTAGGCTGTGTTGTTCTAGATTATAATGACGTTCTTTCACTGGAATATTAATAAAACTGCTTATTAATAAATAATAATGGAACTACCTTATTAATAAAAGAGTTCAGATGAAGTTGAATACTGTGCAACTGTTGGCAATTAATCCAGCTTCTGACATGATGATGGAGAGGGAAGCAGCAGAAAATGTTTGGACCCAACAGCTAGTGCTGAGGAACTCCTGCAATGACATCCCTGGGGCTCATATGATTAGTCCCCAGTGACCTCAGCTATCTCCCTGTCTCTCTGCAGGTATGACTACAACCAGTAAAAGACTTCAAATTGATTTTGTTTTCACTGGGGCTCCTTGATGTTATTTTCATTCTCAGTTGATCTCTGGTAGTCATCTTAGCCAGTGAGTTTCTTAAAGGAGATAGAGGCTGAGGGAGAGAATTCCAAAGATTAGGGCAAATGCAGATGAAGTGATGGACCATAGATTGAGGACGTACTAGAGGGTTGAATTGAAGAAGTGCTTTGATATTGGAGGATCATTGAGCTAAGTAAGTTACACAAATAGTCACCAGTAACAATCAATTACATTTTGAGGAGTGGGATGTTAATTTTGTAGTTTTCAATGTGGATTCAGTATAATGTTGCCATAATGAGTGAACAGTATTGCTCAGGCAGCAACTACAAAATATTTGATCTGTGATTTAACCTCAGCAATTGTCCTTTAATTGAATTTGCTTTAACAATTTTTATTCATCATGTCTGTTCTCTAGCAGAAGAGATACAGGACAATTGTTAAGGACACAGAATGGGCAGGAACCCAAAAATGTTGGTCCAGTACTCCATCCAACTGAATAATAGTGAAAAGTCAGGCCGAAGACCCTCTCCTTGATTTCAGAGAGAAAGGAATGTATGTCCATTTCTGCCCACGCATGCCATGTAGAGGATAACAGACTGTTGCCATCATCCCTCCTATGGTACAGTTTTATTTCCAAAACATTCTTTTATTGTTCCTCTTCTTTTTCTTGCATGATATATAACAAACAAATAATGAAATTTTAGAGTGGAAGTATTCCTTATCCAGCTTGGAGAGGCAGATCAATGTATGTTGTACCAAATCAATGCTCAAAATGTTTTCACAAACTGAATGGACACAGAAAAGGGATGACAAAACGGCAGAAGGATACTTCAGAAATACCAAAACTAACCTAACCTACACTTGGAAGTTCTAAATTTCTCTAGATTTAATCTAATTAGGGTTGAATAAAGTCCAGAGAAATTGCCTACTTTTTCTGGGAAGTTTCCTGACAAAGTATTGTTGTTCAATTTACTGATAATCTCACTTGCTGTTTCACAGGGAAGCTAAAGTTTCCCATGACTTTATTTGAAAAAGATAACATTAACATTGCTCCTGGTAGCTTGTCTAAAGTTATATCATTGATTAATGTTACTCCATTCAATCATCACTAGTTCTGGAGATAAAAATGAAATGCTATAATCAACGGATCAGGCAGCATGTGACCTTTTAAACTGGTGACCTTTCATCACAAACTTTCTGAAGCAAGATCATTGATCTAAAACCTCTAGCCAGGTTTCTTGCTACACATTTATCGAGTATTTCTAACATTTTCTCTTTTAATTCAGGTTTCCAGGATTTTGCTCTTTGTATCAGAGAAGTTTTGCTGTTTTTTTCCTATTATAGCAACCTTCATTCCACACTAAGTAATTTCATATAAACTTCATATAAACTGCTGAAAACCTAAGTAATTTTGTGATGTATTTTTAATTTAAATTCTGGTGTCAAGCAGAATGCAAACGTTTATATTGTACAAAAAATACCATTGGTTAAATTTACATGAGGTAATCCTAATTGGATGATGCAGCTTCAGTGAAGAAATAATGATGGGGGTCTTCCTGCAAAAGTCATGGGGTTTATTAGACTATGAAGAAGACTTCCATGGAAATTAATGCAGATGTTATCAATAATTGTTGTTCATGGAAGAATTGCCTTTGCTGTGATGATAATAATACTACATCACTATTAAACTTATTCAGTTCAATCGTAATCCTCAATCAGAAGTCCTTAGTTGCGCTAAATCCAATATTCATTTAATCTCAGTACCATCAAATGTAACTTGCCTCCTGTTGTAGAAATCAATTAACTGGATAAACAAACCTTTATAATCATAACCTAAGCTACTGATTATAGCCAGAAAGGTAATTTGCTCAGAGCATCATAAATGAATGATTTACATTGTATATTACAAAGGTTAATATATCTGATTCCCTTACACAATATACCATCAATGCCAAAGGCAAAGTGCAAATAATCTACTGTACATTAAAAATCTTCTAAAGGCAATCTATTTCTTATAAGCATCACATTTACTTCCAGTAATAGTTTTCCTACTGTATTTTGTTGATAGCATCTTAAATGCTGTGAAGCAGTTCTTGCTTCAGCTTATTATGGTTAAAAGCAAGCCTAGATATAAAATTTGAAGGCTTTACTTTGTATGTGACTTTTCCTGCGGGCTTCTACATTCACTGTCAGATTGAATGGACCAAGGGCTCTGCTGTGGAACCTGCCAAAATCCACATGGTCAGGGAAAGCTTCTTTCATTTACAAATAAGTGACAGGCATCATAACCCAAGTGGATACAGAATAGTGAGCCTTCCGTTCTCTAGAGAATGAAAGTTTAGTTGAATATTAATGATTCTAAATGATAAATAAATGTTCACAAGTTACTATAGCTATAATGCAGGCTTCCAATGGATTTATCGCCATGACCTTATTCCAGTTAGTTTTGAGTCTTAGGAGACAGGAATGCTTGACATTGATTTTAATCTTCATTCTTTGCTGTGGTTTGGTACTGCTGAAGAATCCATTCTTAAGGGCAAGACCTAGAAACCTGAGTACATTTGCAGCCCTACATCCATACTCCTGCTAGATATTCAATGACAATACATCACAAGGACCAGAGATTTTATCATTATTTTCTCTGAGCTGAAGACAGACATTTGGGGACTTTAAACTTGTATTCAGTAATGTTAAGTGCAAATTCATTGGCAATCTAAGTAAACAAATAGCAGCAGCTCACAACCAAAAGTAAGGGCAAGTTACGGTCTTTGCCCTCGTGATCTCAAGTCCAATGGAGATACAAGAGACGGCAGCCGCTGGGATCTCGAGTAATAAGCAATCTGTTGGAAGGACTCAGCTGGTCGAAGAGCATCATGGCAAGGGTTCCCAAGGGTTTACCATACCAGGCTATGGTATTGGCCCATAGCATAAAAAATATTGGGAACCTCCGATATACAGGAAGTAACAAATTTTCAATTTTTCGTGTCGAAATCCTGAATCAAGACTGAGAATGGAAAGGCAAGATAGCCAGTATAATGAGAAAGGAAGTGGCAAGAAAGGACTCCATAGCAATTGATCGAGGAGGGGTGTAAGATGACAGGCGGGTACTTGCAGGTAGAGGACCTGACTTTGACTGAAAGGCATCCAAGCTGATAGGAAGATAGTGCCAGGTAGGAGTGGTGAACCAGTGTAGTTGGAAGACAAAGCAGGTGAATGAATTTTGGAGACAGACAAAATATTCTTTCTTTCTTTCTCTCTCTCTCTCTCTCTCTCTCTCTCTCTCCCTCTATTTATTATTCACTTGCCACTGTCTTCCAACTGCACCAGTTCATCACTCCTACCTGGCATTATCTTCCTGTCAGCTTGGACGCCTCTTCAGTCAAAGTTCAAAGTAAATTTTATTATCAAATTACTAATATGTCACTATATACAACCCTGAGACTCATCTTCTTGTGTCAACAAATCTATAGAATAATAACTATAACAGTATCAATTGCAGACTACCCAACTAAGGCATTCAACCAGAGTGCAGAAAGCAACAAACTGTACAAGTGCAAAAGGAAGAAATGAGAATATTAATAAATAAGCCATAAGTATCAAGAACATGAGATCAGGAGTCCTTGAAAGTAAGTCTATTGGTTGTGGGAACATTTCAATGATGGGACAAGTGAAGATGAATGAAGTTATCTCCTTTTGTTCAAAGCCTGATGGTTGAGGGGTAATAACTGTTCCAGAACCTGGTGGTGTGAGTCCTGAGGCTCCTGTACTTTCTTCTTGATGGCAGCAGCAAGAAGAGAGCCTGACCACCGATGATGGATGCTGCTTTACTGCAACAACACTCCACGTAGATGTGCTCAATGGCTGGGAGGGCTTTACCCCTGATGGACTGGGCTGTATCCACTACTTTTTGTAGAATTTTCTGTACAAGTGAATGGGTGTATGCACACCAGGCTGTGATGCAGCCAGTCGATACACCCTCCACAACACATCTATAGAAGTTAGTCAAAGTTTTAGATATCATGCCAAATCTCTGCAAACTCCTAAGGAAATAGAGGTGCTACCATGCTTTCTTCATAATTGCACTTACATGCTGGGCGAAGGACAGGCTCTCTGAAATAATCATACCTAGGTATTTAAACTTGCTAACCCTCTCTACCTCCGATCTTCTGATGAGGACTGGCTCATAGACCTCTGAGGTCTTTAATCAGTTCCTTGGTTTTGTTGACATTGAGTGAGAGGTTGTTGTAATGACACTACACAGCCAGATTCTCAGTTTCTCTCCTACTGTACATGCTGATGCAACACCACCTTTGATTCGGCCTATGACAATGGTATCATCAGCAATGGATGTGGCATTGGAGCTGTGCTTAGCCTTACAAATTGCCTCAGAATCTTGCTACACCTCTTCTCCATTTTATACTGGTCATCATGGCTCTCTATTCTCAGGCTTTTGACAAAAAAAACGTTGACAATACTTTTCCTTCCACAGATGCTATGCAACCCATCAAGTTCTCCAGCAGGTGTTTGTTACTTAAAATCAATGAAAATTGTCTTTCTTTCCTCCTTCATTCACTTAGTATTTATCTAATTTCATTTATATGGCATATTATTGTGGGAAGTTAATAACTTTTTTCCATCCAGGCTAATACTTAATTGCTAAATGTACTACAAGAGTAATGTAGACAACAGCATTAGCCTCAATACATGGCTTTTATTGGTTTTAAATAAAGCCTTTGAGTCCATCTACCACAAGGGGCCATGGAGTATCCTTCTCAGATTTGACTGCTTGTAGAAATGCATCACCATCTTAGTTCTGCCACATGACAGGATGCAAGCCATGATCATAACATATACCGCAAATCCAAGCGCAGACTGATCTCAAACAAGTCTATTCATTACCCAACACTGATTTTTTCTCATTACAGCTATGGATCTCACCATTCCCTGAAATGGAGAACATGGGAAGAACAAATGGAGAACTGTTCGGTCCACACCACATTGAAGGTCAGCTAACTTAAAGGTGCCTCATGCAGATGATGCTTGGTCATATGCAGACGCAGAAATCAAGCTCCAAGGTATTGATTTGTTTACTGAAGTATATGAGAGGATGAACCTTACACTTAATATCCACTGCACAAAGTGTCTCTACCACACAGTTCCTATTGTACAATATTGCTCTGCAACAATAAAGGTCCATTGAGGCTCTAAACAATGTAGGTTGCACCTCACATTTTGGGAGCCATTTCTCAATGAAGGCAGACATTGATGATGAAATTTATCATTACTTTCACTGGATCAGCACAGCTTTTGTCCATCAGAAAAAGTGAATTTAAAGATAGATTTCTCATAGTGGGCACAAAGGCTATGGTCTACCAGGCAGCATTGAACCCTGCCTTTCTGTATGCTTCTGAGATGATTATTTACAGGTAGCTCAAAGCACTGGAAAGGTAGCACCAACATTCATCTCTGTAAAATATCCACTGCCAGAATAAGTGAATCTCAATGTCGGTACCTGGCCAACATCCTTGACCCTGAGGGCCTAACTATATTCAATCAGCTCTGATTCGCAGGAAATCCAGTTTGCATCTTTGACATCCGATTCCCAAAAAAGGTGTGCTATTCTGAGCTCTATCACAGCAAGAGGTTAGCATGAAGGAGGAAATAATTCAAGGATCCTGAAGATGTGCATCATACCCACCATTTCTGTTCAAATGTGGAAGGAATATAGAAGGGTAATGAGAATGTTAAGCCCAAGTGTCTGGTGCACATACAAGTCCAGTGTAAGGGGTGTACCACCTCCCATGGTAGAGTCTGCAACTCCTGTCTTTGACTCATTACTCCCAGTAGAAACAAGCCATCCTTGACCCTGAGGGACATTATAAGGAGAGATGAAATACATAACAGTATTCTGCATTCAGAAGATAAAATACTACTATCAATCAGACACCACAATGTTAGTTGCATTTAATCATTTTATACTATGATCATAAAAACAGATGTGAACTGCAAGCTGACTTCAACCTGTCCTAACATTTGTGCATCAGGTCAACAATTTTTGGAGCCACATGCACAAAATTCTGGATGAATTGGCAATTTAACCGAAAATTGCCTCTGATCTGGTCTCACCTATTATCTGTTAGCTTGTACTCTTCCCCTGTTCACACCTTTTTATTATGGCTTCTGGCCCCTTCCTTTCTAGTCCTTCTGACTGAAATGCCGACTGTTTATATCCCTTCATGGATGCTGCCTGGCCTGCTGTGTTCTTCCAGCATTTTGTGTGTGTTGCTCTGGATTTCCAGCATCTGCAAATTCCCTCGCATTTATTATTTTGGAGACAGCCTGTTTGCCTGTGTTTGTCCATTATTACCATAAGAAATTTCAACCACTACATGATGTCACTTTTATTTTCTTCAAATGTTTGCAGTAGTTAGGTAAAATACTGGCAATGGAATGGGGGAATTTATAAAGACTAGAGTCCTGATGGTGGGTTTTAGTTCAAATCATTTACTGTTATTCCCCTCCATAGAAGCTGCCTGACTTGCTGAGTTCATCCATTATTTTGCGTGGAATGGGGAATTGGCAATTTAAGAAAAAATAGAGTCCGGATAAAATGATAATTCTGTTGAATTGCAACTCAGCAGTTTACTTTATGTAAATTACCATTCTTCTACAAAGTAACTAATGAGGTAGTACTGGGATAAGTAGGGCATATTCAACTGTTTCTATGCTGTACAACTCCTTCATAAAGTTACAGCAGCAGCTGACACACACTAGAGTATAAAGTTGATGGCTATTTTTAATCAATACTGAATCGCTTTATAAATGAAAAAAAAATTGTATCTCTTAAAAGAGTGATTGATTAAGAACCAGAGGAAAATCAGTTTGTTACAGTTTTCACAGTTCCAGTTTTGAAAAGAATTGAAAATTCTTTACGATTGGTGGCTCTAATTCATTGCTTGCTTTATTTGTAAACACACAAATGGTTTTCTATCAGTGAAATTATAACTGAATTATTTCCTATTAATGACATGAGTTAAAGGACTTTGCTTTTTGCTGTTAAATGAAAGGCAGGTTGGTTAACAAGTTGTGAAGATGACAAAAAAAAATGCTCCTGAACCAGCACGGGTAACTTCACTCACCTCAACATTGAACTGATTCTAGAACTCACATTCAAGAACTCTACAACTCATGTTCTCAGCATTATTTATTCATTTATTTACTGTTGTATTTGCATAGTTTGTCTTCTGTGCCACATTGGTTGTCAGTGTTTGTGTGTAGTTTTTCATTGATTCTATTGTATTTCTTTATTCTACTGTGAATGCCTGCAAGAAAATGAATTTCCGGTATTATCTGGTTTAAGGTGGCACAACCAAACATGTGCAACAGCTCACTGGTAGTTCAAAATGCAAGAAATTTGACTAAAGATGTTAATAATTGCACCTTTTCTGGAGTAATTTTTGGTAAACTATCACCGCAAACAATGATGAAGCAAGTGGAGGAGAAGCTGATTCGAAGGATGGGCTGTGTGGGTGCATCGCAAAGCCGAGGGCAACGTGTTCATAGAGATGGCAGGCGGACTACGTATCGCTGTCACTGTTGGAGTGAATGATTTGGAGAGGAGTCAATGCAGAAGAGTTTTGATGCCCGTCCACCCACCCCGGGTGCAAGTCTGGACTGCTCCAAGTGCCGAGCTGATTTGGTGAGATCCAGAATGGCTGCGGGCTGTGCAGCACAAGTGTATCACTACAATGGGATCTGGGTCCTACAGCGAGGCACTATCAGGTGCTTGGACAATTTAAACACTGGGCCAGGTAGACTGGAAAGCCCGAGTGTCAGGTCTGGAGGTGAGGTTCGCTTGCTCTCTCATTCATCTCTCGGCAGTGAACTGCTCTGGCTGCTGTGCTACAGAGACCCAGGTTTGGGCCTATTCTGGCTGCTCCAGGGAGCGGATCTAAGGACTCCTTCAGATTCCAAATGCTGTCTCTTGCATGACAGTGTTTTATTTTCTTTCTTTCTCTGTGCAGTGGTTTTGCTCTTTCTTTTTCTTAATTGGGTTCTTTGGGTTTCTTGCTTTGTGGCTGCCCGTTAGCAAACAAATCTCAGGGTGCATAAATCATGCATTCTTTGATAATAAAATTGTACTTTGACTTTGATTATATGGTAACGTATATGTACAGTTCATTGATAATAAACTTACTTGGTAGTTTTTCCTGTGGTGGCAATGGCTAATACAAGCGGACATCCTTTTAAGGTGAGTGGAAGAAGGCTTAGGGGAGATGTCAGAGGTAGGCTTTTTTTTAAGAACAGAGTGGTTCGTGTCCGAAATGCTTTGCTTGGGTTGCTGGTCGAGGCTAATAAATTAGGGGCCTCTAAGAAATTCTGAGATAGGCACATGGATGAAAGGAAAATGCAAGGCTATGAGCCATGTAGGAGGGTAGGGTTAGATTGATCGTGGAGTAGGTTAAACAGTTGGTTAAAACTCTTTCCTCTCATCTTAAGCCCAAGCCCCCTTCTTTTTTTAAGCCCAAGCCCTCTTCTTTTTGATACCTTTATCATGGGGGGTAATTATATCCATCCAATCTATAGTTCTTAAAATTTTATGTACTTCTGCCATGCCATCCCTCATACTCCTCCATTCCAGGGAAAACCTATTGTATCTCTCATCACTAAAGTCCTTCAATCCCTTGTTGAACTTTCTCTGCACTCCAGCACAACCATATCTTTCCGGTAGTGCAGCAACCATAACTACACACAAGTTCAGTCTAAGCAGTGTTTAGTAAAGTTGCAACATCATATCACAACTTTTATATTCCATGCTCTGACCTATGAAGGAAAGTATGTGATATACCCTCTTCACCCCCATACCTACCTAAACCAAAGTTCAAAGTAAAATTTATTATCAAGAGTACATGTCACCACATACAACCTGAAGATTTTTTTTTTCAACAGGCATACTTAGCAAATCTATAGAACAGTAACTGTAAACAGAATCAGTGAAAAACAAGCTGTTCAAATCCGAATATAAATAAATAGCGAT
The DNA here is from genome assembly GCF_048418815.1 of Hemitrygon akajei. Taxonomy (NCBI): domain Eukaryota; kingdom Metazoa; phylum Chordata; class Chondrichthyes; order Myliobatiformes; family Dasyatidae; genus Hemitrygon; species Hemitrygon akajei. The sequence goes on along the minus strand of NC_133136.1, from coordinate 74,003,635 downwards.
AAATACTGAGCATGAAATAACAAGATAATGAGTTCTTAAAGTGAGACCATCATTTGTGGGAACACCAGAATGACTGTAGTTATTCCCCTTTGTTTAAGAGCCTGATGGTTGAGGGGTAATAACTGTTCTTGAACCTGGTGGCACTTGTACCTTCTGCCTGATGACAGCAGCGAGGAAACAGCATGGGCTGTATGGCGAGGATCTTTGATGGTGGATGCTGCTTTTCTACAGCAACGTTTCATATAGGTGTGCTCAATGGTTGGGAGGGTTTTACCCGTGACGTACTGGGCCAAATCCACTACCTGTTGTATGATTTTCTGCTCAAAGGCATTGGTGATCCTATACCAGGGTATCACACTGCCAATCAGCACATTTTTACAGCACACATCTATATAAGTTTGCGAAGGTGTTTGATGATATGCCGAAACTTTGCAGATCCCTGAGGAAGTAGAGGCACTTTGGAATGGTTTCTTTGCAATTATATTGATATGATGGGTCCGAGACAGGTCCTCTGAAATAGTAACAAGCAGGAATTTAAAGTTGACCCTCTCCACCGCTAATCCTCCGATGATTACTAGTTGGATCATGGACCTCTGGTTTCCCTTTCCTGAAATCCATAATCAGTTCCTTGGACTTCATGACATTGAGTGAGAGGTTGTTGTTATTACACCACTCAGCCAAATTTTCAATCTCCCTCTGGTATCCTGACTCATCACCACCTTGGATACATCCCACAACAGTGGTGACATCAGCAAACTTGTATATGGTTTTGGAGCTTTACTTAGCCATACAATCGTAAGTGAGTAGAGCAGGGGGCTAAGCACACGTCCCTGTGCTGCTAGAGATTGTGAAGGGGATGTTTTCGCCAATCTGAACTGACTGGGGTCTACAAGTGAGGATATCCAGGATTCAATTATACAAGGGGGCATTGACACCAGGTCTTGGAGTTTACTGATTAGTTTTGAGGGGGTGATGGTATTAAATGCTAAGCATCCTGATGTATGCAACTTTTGCTGTCCAGATGTTCCAGGGTGTGTAAAGAACCAATAGATGGCTTCTGCTGTAGACCTGTTGGTTCAATGGGCGAACTGGAGCAGATCCAAGTCACCACTCAGACAGGAGCTGGTATGCTTCAACACCAGCCTCTCAAAACACTTCCTCACTGTGGATGTAAGTGCTAACTGGGTGATAGTCATTGAGACTGGTCGCCACACCCTTCTTGGGCACCGGTATGATTGAAGCCTGCTTGAAGCAGGAGGGTACCACACACTGCTGGAATGAGCAGTTTCAAGGAATTTTGAATTTAATCGCAAGATCCTTCTGTTCATCCTGCCTCCAAATGACTTCCGAAAATGCATCACCTTGCACTTTTCAGAAATAAATTCCATCTGTCAACATTGTCTAAATTTCCACAGGCCAGGATCCTGTTGCACACATAGACAACATTGCTTGCTCGAATCAACACCAGTCACTCTCACGATATCCGCAAACTTACTGATCACACCTCTTACATTCATAACCAAGTTGCTGATGTAAATTATATCTCCATTTTAGCGTTGCTGCAACAACCCTAATGCACGCTTTAAAACACAAATGAACAATTCTTCCAGGCTGATGTTTCCCCCCCCTATTTCACACACAAAGGCAAGAGTCGTGAATCACCAGCAGGAAGTGGTGCTGAATTTCAAGTAAGCGAACTAGGCGCCGGAACAAGACGAACCTTCCCTCAAGTGGAGACATTTACCGTCTCCAAGACAGTGACTGGCAACAGCGCCAATGAGACGCTGCCATGTTGCGACCCGTCGACCAATGACGAGCGGCAGAAGGCGCCGGTGTCCCCGCCCACGGAGGTTCGGGCGCGCGCAGCGTGAGCGAGCTTTCCCCGGAACGGCGCGCGCAAAGCAGGTGCCTGAGGAAAGCCGAAGTTCCAACAAAACTTTGCGCTGAAACCCTCCCACCTGAAGTGAAGTTAAGAAAGGGGCCGTGCACTGGGTCGGGGAGCCGAGGCGCGCTCCAGCTTCATCGGCCACCAAGAGAAAAACTGAAACAGAACCACGGCGTTGCAACGGGGAGGATATACAATACTTTAAAATAAAGTTTAAAAGTGCGCTCAAGCACCTCTTGCTTGCGTCACGCTCGAACGACGGTGATGTCATGCTATTTGCATAGTGACTTCCTCCCCCCGCCAACACTTCAACTCAAAAGAAATCGGATATGAAAAGTAGTGAAACTGGGGATGGGGAGGGGAAGAGAGAAAACTTACTTGTTAGATGGTTGTGCTGAGGGCGAGGGCAGTGAGACGCTGTTTGCAGAGATGCTGTGTGGGGGATTGCAGAATGCAGCTCAGAGGGTGTGAGCAGTTTCCTGCAGCTTACTAACTGGAGGCTGCGACTTCAGATCCCTGCTGGGGAACCGGACTTGCTAGCAGGAAATTGGGGTCTTTACTTTGTGAATCGATGCTTTTGTGTTTAACTCTACGGATGAAGATATATATTTAAAGTTACCAAGTGAGAATAAAGTAGATATAAGCCGGAGATCGGTCTTTTTTAAGGTGAGGCGCATTTGTTTTGTTTTACTTTATAAGAAGTTTTTAAAAAACCATTAATCAGTTTTGTTGAAAGTTACCTATCCATTGAACTGGATCTTTAATAAAAAGCGACCGATAAATGTCTCACCGCTCATACTGAATGGAAACGCTTTCTTTTTGTCTCCGGCTGCCTGTCATGTTGCATACGGGAAGCCGGAACACGCGACTGCAGCCTTGATAATTCTTGAACCCCCTTTGTAATGTTGTAGTGAAGCTCGGCAAGGCTTCGGGAGACATTCGAGTCATTATCACGCAGTAGAGCCACGTTCCATCCAGTGGCCACTTGCGTAGTTGTTGCAGTTTCACGCTCCGATGTTTGTAACTGGTTACAAGCGCAATCTGCTCACCGGACATAATTAATGCTCCCCAGAGAATTTCATGTTTTGATACTGAGGGCCTTTTATTTGCACGCCAGTCTTTCTAGGGTTGAAGGCTGTGTCGGCAGCGAAGAGGAGGATGGATTGGAGCCGAAGCGTGTTGCTGTCTCTGATCTGGATTAGTTTCTGCATTCCCACCGCATGCCTCAGCTCTGGAGCCGGATCTCCAGCCGACTCAAACGCCAAAGAATTCGCACAGCCTGCAGCCGGAAATCCAGGCATTACTACAGGTAAACTCTAAACTAGGTTATGTTATTTTACAACTCAGGTTTATGAATAACATCAATTATTTCTCTGGAGGCGCAATTTGTTTGTTTTAGCCTATTCTAATGAAGAAAACAAATAGATTAAATGCCAGGGTCCTGTATGCTAAATTCTGTTATGATTTTCAAAGTGAATGGTGACGCCCTCATTTAACAATGTTGTCCAGTACATTTTGATTATGCCTATTTGCCACGGAATAAGTTGAATTCCTTTTTATTACATGGGATCATAGGACTGTTTAAACCGCATGTTGGGGGCTGAACTTTACATTTTGGGCCGCCTTTAATTAAAACAACTTGGATGAAACGAGTGTGTGCATAAAAAAAAGACGGCCGATGCTGGAAATCTGGAGCGTAACACAAAAACTGATGGAGGGACTCGAGCAGGACAGGTGGCATCTATGGGGGGAAGTAAAAGGGAAATCATGTCCAGTAAAAGGGAAATCATTTCCCTTTATAGATGCTGCCTACCCTGTTGGGTTTTTTTTGTGTTGCTCAAAACGTAACGTGTACTTGATGGGACACAGCACAGACAAGGCAGCTTGTGTTGACTAAAACACTGAACAAACTACTTTGCCTAGGTGAAAAATCATTCGGCATATTTTCTGAGCAGTGACAACGTTTATTGTGGGGTAGACAAAATTATACCCCAATGTGTAAAATCACAAAAGTACTACCGGTACTCGTCATGATTGAGAAGGTGAAATTTTGTCCTTCAGCGTGGGAGCTAGAAATTTAGAAGTGAGAGATTGGCATAAGCGCCAACATGAAGGCTCGGGACAGACTTTAACTTAACTACATAGCGCCTTGGCATTATGCTTAGGCCTTGTAGAATATCAGCAGTTTATTTTTTTACAGTGAGTTCGGAGATTCAGAGATATTCCCTTCAGTTTTGGCGATTTGAGTGAATTGAGATCCAATTGAGATGCTGTAAATGATAAGAATAGTTAAATTGGGTTAATACGGATAAATTATTTGCTGGAGTGGGAGCCCGGGACAAAATGATTTAGTTGTGTAGTAGGTTGACCATAGGTGAAAATAATCAGAAAGTATCTTGTCCTGCAGTGAGGACCAGAAATCTGAAACTCACTTCCTAATAATGTAGGTGGTGATTTTCATATCAGCAGACTTCTGTCAGAAAAGAATATGGAACAAAGATTGGTAAGTCATTCCTATGACAACAAGGCATATCTGGTTGTCAGTTGTATATGATAATCCCAAACATTTTGCCTGAAAATGTGAGTTGTGTGACAGGAGTTGTTTGTGATTGTTTTAGTTGATAGATGTTTTGGTAATTATTTTTGTTATTTCCTGTTAGAAAAGACACTCATTACATTGAAAGTCTGAGGGATGAGAAAATTCCAGATCCAAGCTATTGGTGCTAATTTTTGTTTGATGTTTCTGTGTGATACTTTGACGTTTTAATATATAAAGGTTCTATGTTTTGTTCTGTGGAATTAAAAATAAGGCTCTGTGGATGAGGTTTTCTTTGACGTCTAGAGAATAACAGTGTGGACTGACAGCCTGGCATTGTACTTGACTTTCTTCTGTCAGCTGCGAATGAAATAAAGTGTACATACCCTTATCTTGAACCATGATTACCTGAATGGCAATTCTAGCAAAACTGAAAACTTGCAAATCACTAATCATTTAAAAGTTGGATTATTTGCAGAAAAGAGAGGGATACCAGTCAATAATCATGCTTATAGCACATGTAGATTATGCCATTATCCCTGCCAGATATTGTCCCTTTAGCACATATATGTCAAACTCAAGGCCCGCGGTGGAATTATCTTTGGCCCGCGAGATAATATCTAATTACTATTAAAGCTGGCCCCAGTAATCGAAGTGCCTATGGCGTATGATATGGCTAATGCTGAGTTTATTCAGGTACCAGGTTTTCAGAGTTTTTAGTGTTTATTCGGCAGTCTTGCTCGGCAGTCTTCTTCATAAGAAACGGAATTTGTAAAGTGAAACACTGAGTAGTTATAGCAGAGACTGAGACACATGAGAGCAGGCTGAAAAAACGGAGGCAACGAAAGCTGCGTTCGCACGCGTCCGACTGATCCGGTCCGCATGAAGCTGCATTTTGCTCAATCCAGCCCGTGACCTAAAATGAGTTTGACACCCCTGCTTTAGCATGACAGACAGCTGTGAATGCTTTACTGTCCATATTTATCTACTGCTTATCTCCATCAATCTGGCCTCAAAACATCATTGTTTTTATTAGAACATCAATGCCCAAACTCTTAAGGACCCCACAAAGCTGGTTCTTCTCAGAGCCTGTCAATTCCCAGTCTACAGGGACTCCAAAATACCACAGCTAATGGGATGCCCTGAAGTCTCTTGTTATTGGCACCAATAAAGCACCTTTATTGGTAGCAGTTAGCTACCTGACTGAGAAGGACTAGGACTGCTTAGATGACAGAAGATTAAGGAGCTAATCGTTCGTAAGTAGTAACTGTCTGTCGTTTGGAAAAGCCACCTTTATTCAAGAGAAAAAGAACAACTTAACAAACACCTGAAGGCGGTGGTCCAGGAGAAAATCAGCGATTTTTTAAAAAAAATGGATGGTGAAGGGAGAGAGAGCAGGAAGTTGAAAACTCACCGACTGCTGTGACCGGCTCGAGTTATGCTCAGCCAGCCTTGGTGGGTAGACTATGCCATTTGCGTGCTCAAACAGGGCACTTTATTCTGAGCTCTATCGTGGGAGCAGATTTACACGGTGGACAGAGGAGAAAACTCAGAGCCTCCTTGACTGCCCACTGATTCCTCCAAAACTGGTGTGCGACTGCTTCAAGTGGAACAGGACCATTTGGGATCATACGGAGAATCATGAGGTCCTGAACCGAAAATACATTATAGGCCGACGTAAGCTGTAGAGGAAGGGCACCACCTTACACTCACACTCACACTTACGCTCCTGCCCCATTTGTGAATGAGCTGGCAGTTCCTACGCTTGCCTCACCTTGGAACTTGCAAAGCTGGAGTAGACACAAACAGTCTTTAATCCTGCGGGACTGCTTTTTGAGAAGAAGACCATTGGAACCAACAGAAATTTAAATGTGTCGATTCTTAAGAGTGACACAACTATTAGAGCTGCTGCCTCTCAGGTCCAGTGACCCGGTTCAGTCCTGACCTCCATTGCTGTGGTACTTGCATGTTCTCCCTGTGACGGCGCAGATTTCCTCTGGATGCTCTGGTTTTCTTCCACATCCCTAAAATGCACTGTTTCATAGGATTGCTTGGCTGTTGTAAGTTATCCCTGGTTTGCAGGTGAATGGTGGAATCTACAGGGAATTGACGGGAATGGTGGGGGCAATGAAAAGGGATTATTTTAGGATTAGTATGCACTCAGACCCCACCTTACACTGAGGATGCATTCCTCAGAGGTGGAGCACTATGTAAATCAGTGCCATGGGGGGTCATAATAACATTGCATAAATGGACATGTACCTGAGGAGAAAAATCAAACCAAGATATCTGGTATACTTTTCTATGTATACAAAGTAATTTGTGGAGTAACAAACACACAAATAGGCCTAACCAGTGGAGCAGCAGCAGAGGGAAGTGGGTGATGGTCACATCTTATAGCAGGGACCAGACTGTGGGACCTCCTCTAGCTTTGGCTTCTCTAAGTAGGTGTCAAGATTTGACAGCTTCTTTTAAAGTTTCCTCTCACAAAGCAGTTCTCGGTAGCAGGAAATCATGCCTCTCTTTGCCTCCCGGTCAGGGTCATTATCGATGAACTGGTCCATGATTTGTGTGACATGGTGATGCTAGTGCTGAGGAATTCTGTGATGAGGTTTCTTGCTGGTGTTTCCTCTTCTCCATCCGTGTCTTCGTGTTCACCCGGGATGCTCCACCAGTTCTCAAAGCTCTTCGTTATTAAGGCTCTCACCATGAGAATGCAGTAACTCTTCAATCTTGCCATCATTAACATCCTCTAATCCCGCTTCATCGGGTAGTTCAAAGATGTTTTGGATGACTGGTTCTGCCTGAAATCCTAGGATGCTGTTACATGCTTCTGGCCATAGCTTCTACCACACTTCATTCATGCGAAGGAGGTTACTGTGCTGTTCAAATCTATCAAACCCACCTTTACTGTCTGTGAACGTCACAGGCGTATCTTTCTCTTCTTGAAAATAAAGATGCTTCTTGCCTTGTCCATTATTATCTACTGGCTTAGGGACATGTTTTGTTGTGTTTGGTCATCCACCCATATATTGAACGAGTCATCTTTGTTGATGATAACTTTGAGATCATCGTTGCAGAAGCTTTTGTTTTGTCTGCATTTTTTATAATTGTTCTGGTTGTTGATGTAGCTAATTTCAAAGAAGCACCAGCATCAGCTTGACACTCACTAGCTTCCAAACGCGGTATCATCTGAAGTTTCACACCCATGCTAATGCTTTCCCTTGGATATACTACCCTCACTGAAAGTTGCAGTCCATTTTCCAGACATTATGGGTAGAAAAATTGGAATAAATTGGCAGGGAGCAAGAATGTTTACACACGCAGGGGAGGCAGAGTGTGAACTAATATGTGAGTGGATCAGAGCATATGTAAAGCGCTCTCATTGGCTGATTGAATGCTTACTGTAATGGTGGCTGCTCCTGAGAAGTTTTAAGTGTTTAATTTTGTCATTTAAAAAAATTTCAATAAAGAATTGAATAACCGCATTGTAGTCAGTGTGCTGCAGGGTAGCGTTATGCAGGGTCTGAGTGTAAGTAGGCACTTGATGGTCAGCACGAGCTCAGTCTTCAGTCAGCAAGGTCCAATATACAGAGATGATTATTAGTTTGATAATGAGCAGAGCCACTTTGTGATATACATGGGGTGAATATTGAGCTCGACACTGGGAATGCTGATCGGATTTTTCTGCAAACAATATCAAGGAATCTTCTCCAGCTACTCTAGTATCACCAATTATAAAACACCAGCAACTATTCAGCACTGCATTTGTATTTCCTGAATTGTACCTGAGAAGTTAAGAGTGGAAACCACCGCCTACAGCATGCGTGGGCCCACCAAATCGAGCCTTCCATCTTCCATCAAAACATTGGTTGCAAAGATTGAAAAACAATGGAGGAAACCATGAAAAAGAATGTTCACAATGCCACAAGTTGGAGTCCGGAATAAATGCTACATTGATTTATAAACATTTCAGATAAAACTAGGTTTAATTACACAAGTTACAGAGAGAGAAGTTATATTGCCATTACCAGAAAACTTGGATGGAGCAATGTACTAGAAATGCTGGGTTTTAATGTAAAACAGAGGGAGATGGAATTGCTTTTAGTGTCTGATAAGGGGCTCAATATGGGTTGTGTTGTTAAGAGATCTGGAGAGAGTTCATGGAGACTTGAAAGTAGTAGTTGCCTGATGTTACCCAAGGCAGACCAGAATATGTAATAAATGTAGTGGAAAGGCATGGGAGTTTGGTAGGGTGACATGGCTTTGTAGTTTTGGAGAGCATGTAAAAATGTTTCCTGGATCCAAATACTTAATCATAGTTATGTTTGATTTAATTTTGGGCAATAACATTTTACAGATAATGGATGGGAACTTGGGGAAATATGTAGAGTCTTTGGAAGAACGTTAAATGATCATAAAATGTGATTGATTGGATTTAGGACGTTCAATGCACAAAGAGAAGACAGGTTAGTTCGGCAAGAAAACTGGCCAGACGTCCAGGATTGAAAATGTGACAGAGTGCAATAAAAATATTTTTACTGGGCCAAAAGAGGTTCATTAACAGATATAAAATGTAATTGGATAATAAAAATGAAAATATATTAAAATGGATAGCATAATTAATGATATTGGGATCATTTGATGCTGAATGGGAGTTGTGATATAGAAAGATGGTAACAGGAGTAGGTCATTCAGTCGTTTCGGACCTGCTCCACCAATGAATATTATCATAGCTGAGTATCCTGTCTTCTCCCTGTATTCCTCGAATCCTGTCTCCTTCCTGAGTGTATTTAATGACATAATCTTCAATGTTGTCTATGGCTAAGAATCACGACTCTTTGGGTGAAGGGATTTATCTTAATTTCCATTCTAAGATGTATCCTGAGGCTGTGGACTCTCGTTCTGGAGTTCTCTGCCTTTGGGGGCATACTCGCTGTGTCTCGTCTGTCTAGTCCTATTAGTGCCTCTCTAAAGTCTGTTAAACATTGCTCTTGTATCTGCTTCCACCATCTCCCCTGGCCATCCCTTCCAGGTACCAGCCTCTCTGTGTAAATAAAAACTTGTATCATAAATCTTCTTCAAATGTTTCTCATCTCTATTTAAACCTTCACCCACTGGTTTTTGATGTTAACAACAGGGAACACAACACTCAACAAACCCCTTTCCTTCTGCACATACACCCAGTCAGACAGTCCTCCAACCCTAGGACTGGGCTCCAGTGGATTTGTGGACAATAGGCCTTTCCCCAGTGGATTTTCAGACCCATTGGCTTAGGGCATCAACCATCAGACTTCCACTTCCAGGCTTATGATCGACTTTTGGGTTTCAGACTTTAACATTGACCCCAGGACTATCCAATGGCAGGACCCAGAACTCCAGTCAATGAATCTTGGACTCCCTGACTAGTGTATTTAGGGTGTCACCAGCCCTTGTGTCCCCTGCTTGCAAGGACACCTGATCCCAGAATCCACAGACCCAGTCATCCCTGCTGGTTCTCATCCACAGTGCTTGCCAGCCTGCCATCCATGGATGCCCTTTGTTACACATCTGGCTGGCCTTTGAGTATATGGAGGAATTACTTTTTCATCAAAGATAGGGGTCCCAGACTGCTTGTGTCCGGCAGGGGGAAAGCTTTGGGAGGTAATTAAAAAGGAACATGGGATGCGTGTTATAATATCCTGAGGTAAAGAATAGAATAGCAAAGAGGTCATGTCAGAAATACTGGTTGAGCACCCCTTAGCTGAAATTACTAAATCTGAAAACCTCCAAAATCCAAAAAAACTTCTGAGCACTGACATGACGTTACAAATGGAAAATTCCCTAAGGCACAGGAAACATTCCCAGGTGATGTACAAGCCTGCACACACCACAGACCATTCTGAGAAATGATCTCACATATGCAGAACAGTTAGTTTTAAAAAAAAATAGAAAAACACTGCATAAAGCAAAAAATGAAGATTGTGATTGTGTACTGAAAGAGTGGATGTGTCAGCGTCGGAGTGAACATATGCCGCTGGTCATGAAATAAGCAAAGATCTATCACAGTTACTGAAAATTGAAGGTAATTGCGAATATTCAGGCTGGTTGCAGAAATTTAAGAAAAGTGCATTAAATTTTTAAAGATTTTTAAAAAAATTAAAGATAAAAGTGTCTGCTGATCACAAAGCAGCAAAGAAGTTCATTGATCAGTTTGTGAAGATCGTCGCTGATGAAAACATTAACATCAGAACAAGTCATCCAGGTGCACCTCCAGGTACTTGTAGGTCCTCACCATCAATGGTAACAGGGAGCAGTGCAGGCTTTGTCTTTAAGTCCATCACCATCTCCTTTGTCTTACTGATGTTGAGCTGCAGACAATTTAGCTTGCACCATTTGACAAAGCCCTCCACCAGGGCCCTGCATTCATCCTCCTGTCCTCTCTTTATACACCCAACTATTACTGAGTCATCAGGGGATTTCTGCAGATGACAATTTTTGGTGTGTAAAGTCCGAGGTATACAGGGTAAAGGGGAAAGGAGCCAATGCAGTCCCCTGTGGGGCCCCAGTGCTGCTTATAACCATGTCTGACTCACAGCTCTGAAGCCGCACAGACTGTGGTCTGCCAGAAGTGGACGAGTCTGCTGTAGCTCTCTTTCTTACAATGGCCTGGTTGAACTGCTTCTGTGCCAAAGTCTCTCCCAGAGGAAAGGAAAGACAACTAAGGATAGGAATTTGTTCTAAGCATGTTGCACGGTTATCTGGGGTTGTTTGGCTGGGGCTGAGGGGGAAGAGCAACTTGCTGAACAAAATTGGAAACCAAATAGTAGATGCTGTGCTTCTGTTTTGAGTCGTGAATTTCTTCAAGATGTGCATAATGCAAAACATTAATTAACAGGACACGTATTCAAAAAAGGAGAGGAGCAAAAACTGGGTAACTTTAACGTCTTTTGCTCTAACATTGGTCACGAACAAGACCCTGGATTCTGTAGTTTGGGAGGTGATTAGTTGGCTTTAAGAAAGGCATGGGCAAATCAAGGAAAACTGGAGTGGTTGTTTGAAAGTGAAAGTTTGAAACTTTCTCCATGCCAGTGAGGTTTATTTATTTATTGAGATACAGTGTGGAATTGGCCCTTCTCACCCTTCGAATTGCGCCACCCAGCAGCCCACAATTTAACCTTAGCCAAATCACAGGACAATTTACAATAAGCAATTAACCTACCAACTGGTACGTTGTTGCACTGTGGGAGGAACTGGAGCAGCTGGAGGAAACACATGTTGTCATGGGGAGAATGTACAAACTCCAAACAATTCTATGAATGTAGTAGAATAGTATTTTCAGTAGAACTTCTCTATTTGCTTACTAGGAAATTTTAGCGAGGTAGTTTTAGATGAAATGTAGAATTGAGTGCAGAAAATTGATTAATAAAGGGAGACAGACTGTCGACAGTTCATGATCATTTAATGCCATCTGATACATATTTCTGAGGGCATGTTCTCTGCTTGCCAAAAAACCTCCAAAGATGACTAATGAGGTAAGGAAATTAATTGAGAGAAAATGGCACACCAGTAGACACAAATAACACAAATCCTGGCTACTGGTGGAGATGAGTCATCAAGGTTACCTAACATAGCATAAGAATTAGAGCAATAGTAGACCATTTCATTTTCCTTGCTGCACTGCTGATCTTTCATGTGAGAACAACTTTCCTGCACAGGCTGAATATTCTTTGATGTGTATTTTAAAAAAAACACAACTGATTTTTTTTTGTGTGGTGCTCAGTTGCTAAACATACTCCATGTAAACTCAGTACCTTTGTTATTTGCTGCTATATTTGTGAAGAAATTTCACTCAGACCTCTAGTAAGAGCTATCAAAAGAGGAGTATGAAAGGAATATTGCAAAGGTATCAAAATTATCACAAAAGAAGAAATAGAGAATGAGCAGGAGGAGAAGGGAGGTTCATTTAAAAATGGAACAGATTGCAAATGAAACAATGCGATATATTTGAAAAAATGTTCATGGGCATAGATGTCTAAGCAACTTGCATGAAGAGGAACTTAAATTTTTAGAAAGACTGAGAAATGGGAAATAAGAATTTCATGTGATTGATTAAGATTCGGAATGCTCTGTGAAAGGATTGTGGTAGAAGGTTAAAATTGTACCATCCCATAAAAGAGTTGGATAAGGCTGTATAGGAAAAAAACTGATAAATGAGTCTGAGAAGTGCTCTTCTGAAAAATAGACCATGAGCTTAATGTGTCAATACCCTCTTTCTGTGCTGCGACTGTTCTATGAACCAGTTAGGATCAACAGGCATTTCTAGGATTGAAGAAATGTTAGGAAGTATATGATCAAGGATCAGTACTGAGACAAGCTTTTTTTTGTATAGCTGGTTGATTTGGAGTAAGCATTACAATATAAAGGGGATTGAAAGAGAAGGCTTGAGTGGCAATCCCTTTACAGGAAGTTCACAGCACTTCTTGTCAGTTGGTTCATCTTCTGAAGTTCTAGACTTCATTGCAAGGTAGTTCTGAAGCACATGTGGAAATGTGTCTTATGATACAGTGTAGTTTCAAAATGAGACAGTTAACAGTTGATGTATTGATATTCTTGCATAATATTTAAGACTTAGAATTGAAATGCAGCTCTGTAAGGGCATGAAGCTGTATTTTGTTGGCATTATCATTATTTGAATTATTATTTCAGAATATTAATAAAGCCTATTTTTAATATAATCAAATAAACCCCAGTGAAGGTGATTATTGCCATCTCTTTCAGAAGCTTGTGCATAGAATTCCCCAACCCAAGGCTTGAATATCTTTACATGTGCTTTTCAGAAACTTTGGAGCAAGCTTTAGGTTACTGCAATGCTCGGATGAACAATCAAGGTTATTTATAGTTCAAAGTTAAAATAATTATATCATTGTTACCTTGTATTATTATGACATGTGCCTACTAGTGGAGTTATCAGCCTTTTGGCAAAATGATAGAAAAGATTGTAACTGCTGCTTGCCAAATTGGAACAAGTCATCTGCATCCAGGATTGAGTTCCACTTGCATGTTTCCTACTGTGAAATTTACCGTTCTGAAAAGAATAGATCAGATAGTTGCTTTTTGTGGTCACGTGGAGTATTTGTTCAAGATCAGAGAGTCGTCTAGAGCAATACATCATGGAAACAGGTCCTTTTGGCCCATGGCAAATGCAATTTTCTCCTTGCCAGTCTCAGTTGCCTGTGTTTGGCCCATAACCCTCCAAGCCCTTCCCCTACATTTACCTATTCAAATGACTCTTAAATGTCACACTTTTACCTGTCTCAACTGCTTCCTCTGGCAGCTCATTGCAGGTGCTCCGCGTGAAAAGAAGTTGTCTCTCGGGTCTGTTTTAAATCTCTCCACTTGTCTCGTATCTGTGACCTCTAGCTTTGGACTCTGACCATCCATACCTCTCATTTTATAAATTTCAATGAGGCTACCCCTCGTTCTCCTGTGGTCCAGGGAATAATGAGCCAGCATGGCCATCCTCTCCCTATTAACTCAGGCCTTGTAGTTCAGGCAGTGTTCTCATGAATGTTCTGCATCCTCTGCAGCTTGGCAGTGTCTTTACTATAACAGCATGACCAAGACGCTGCACAAAGCTTGCAAGTGTGGCCTAACCAGTGACTTGCATAACTGCAAGTAAGAAGTGGATGGGGTTGTTTCAGTGCTCTCCTCACACGCTGCAGGTAGCTCTATGTTTATTAGTCATAATCTTGCATTGTTTCGGATCTGTAACTAAAAAGCAGATGATCCGAAGTGTTTAGATTGATTCATTTTGACAGCAGCAGCTTATCTTTCTGAAAAAAACCTTTATGGCACCAACAGCCAAGTTGCTGAATAAAGGAAACCTAACCCTGCATGTAAGGGAATTGCAGTTTGTATGCATCACCTTCCTGTTCAATTTAGTCTTTCATCTACGATGAATGTATAAGGATATATGTAAATTAGAGGGTTGCAGAGAACTACTAAAACCAAAACATGGGTGAGGATGTAATCTTAACATGCAAGTAGGTAGCAAGAAGTGTCACCAAGCTCTAGGAAAGATGGATGTATTTATTGGAATTTTAACTGGATTGAAATTTGTTTCAGGAAGGAGCGCCCCATTTGATATTAGCTGACATGAGGGCCAAGCCCAGAAGCCAAATATAATTCTCCCCTAATCTGAAGAAGGATCAGAAGTTATTTCTGGTTTTGCATTTCTTTATCCAGGAACCCTACTTCTATTTCTTAATGTTATCTCAGCTTCTCCTTTGTTTGCATTGCTACTGGAAAATGTAACACCATCTTGTTCACTTCAGTAGACACTTGTTCCAGTTATTGTTTTGTTCGTAGATTGCTTAATGGATTGCTTGTCAGATCCTACTTCATGTCTCCTCTCCTGCTTTTTTTTTACCAGGACCTATCTCAGTCCTTCATTATTTTATGAACTGTACCCCTTTCAGTCTGTCTTATCTATTCCATTACACGGAGCAAGGGGAGTGGGAGGAGATGGTGGTTAAGCTGGAGAAGTTGGAAGATATTCTCAGAACAGAGAAGGCATAGGTATAATCACAATGAGGGATCCGTTGAATGACTTGCTTTGAAAGGCAGGCACAGTGGCACAGGTATGAAGGTTTGTGCCTCATCTTCAATTGTGAGTGCTTCAGCCTCTTTGTTTCCACACACTGCAATATTAATCTTACATTTACCAGTCCAATTTCAGGTCTGTCCTCCTACAGACTTTCTAAATTCCCATTCTCCAGTGATACTTTCGATCCTCATCCCAGCTCTTTCCTCACTGTAAATTTGTGTAGATCTTGGGTACTCTTTAATGGAGCTGCTAAATACAAGGGAGGAGTTGTAAGACTTAACTGAGAAGGTTTTGCTTTAGTTTTCATTCAATATGTACTTTTTAAGAGAAGCTTCTTTCCATCTATTTCCAGGAGTGGAACACGGATTTTTCGTTCAAATACCACACATTAAATGGGGCAAAAAATAGCAGACAAGGCAGGAATGAAGGGCAAGTGGGCCAGAAAGGCTTTTTAGCTGTTTTCCCCCCATGTGAATTCATAGGATGTTGGCACGATTGACATGACCAGAATTTATTGTAAACACGAGGAAATCTGCAGATACTGGAAATTTGAACAACACACACAAAATGCTGGTGGAACACAGCAGGCCAGGCAGCATCTATAGGAAGAAGCACTGTCGACGTTTCGGGCCGAGACCCTTCGTCAGAATTTATTGTATTTGTGTGTAATTTATCTCAGAAGCCTCCAGTGGTGAGCCGCCTTGTAGGATAGCTTCAGTTCTTACAATTAAGATTCTCTCACATGTTCAGCAGTATAAAACACTGGGAGTATGGTGTCCAGTTCTGATTGCCAAATTACAGGGAGGATCTGGATGCTGTTGGTGAGAGTGCAGAAGAGATTGACCAAGGTGCTATTGGAGCTGTCTAGCTAAGAAACAACAACACAACCTGTAAGTGTTGAAGGGACAGATGTTTAATGTAATGGACCGCTTGTCGGTCAGAGAGGTTGCTTTGATCTGGATGGTGTGAAGTTTGTCAAGTGTTTTTGGATCTCCATTTTCGAAGTTCAAAGTAAATTTGTTATCAAAGTACGAATATATCACCCTGAGATGAATTTTCTTGCAGGCATTCACAGTAGAAATACAATAGAATCAATGAAAAATTACACATAAAGACTGACGTGAAAGCAATGTGAGCAAATAAGTAATACTGAGAGCATGTGATGTCGAGTCCTTGAGGCTGAGTCCATGGATTGTGTTCAGTAATGAGTTCAGTAGTGAGGTGAGTGAAGTTATCCATGCTGGTTCAGGAGCCTGATGGTTGATGGGTAATAGCTGTCACTGAACCTGGCGGTGTGGGACCCAGATCTCTTGTACCTCCTTCCTGATGTCATCGTGGCGTAGATGGTGGGGCTCCTTGACGATGGAGACTGCTTTCTTGTGGTAGTGTTCCTTGCAGATGTGCTCAGTGGTGGGGAGGGTTTTTACTGTGATGGACTGGGCTGTATCTACTACTGTTTGTAGGCTTTTCCATTCTTAAGGATCGGTGTTTCTATACCAGGCTGTGACGCAACTCGTCAGGATACTCTGCACTGTGCATCGATGGAAGTTTGTCAAAGGTTGTCAGTTTTGGATGCCGTGCCGAATCTGCGCAAACTTGTAAGAAAGTAGAGGTGCTGCCGTGTCTTCTTTGAATTGACACTCGCATGCTGATGCCAGGACTGATCCTAGTTGAGAATACACAATGAATTTAGAGTTACTGACCCCCCCCCCCCCAATGAGGACTGGCCATGAACCCCCAGTTTTTTTACCTCCTATAGTCAATAATCAGCTCTTCGGTTTTTGCCAGAATGATGCCTGGATTGGAAGGTATTTGCTTTTATCATGTGCTCTTGTCCAAAGTGATTGCAATTAGTGAATGGGTGTGTACTGGAGCCAGAGTATACCCGTGCTTGTTGCTGTATCAGTAATTAAAAAAAAAATCATTTTTACCGGGTCTGGATGTTGTTGGCAAGGCTGGTGTTTATTACCCATCCCTAAATACTCTTAAGGAGTGCTGTAATCCATGTGATACATCTAGTCCTGCAGTTCAGTTAGATATGAATTCTGGCAATTTGAGCTAATGATGATGAAGTACTGCCAATGTAATTCCAAGCTGGGGTGCTCTGTAACTTGGTGGGAATTCATTGGTGGTGGTGTTCCATTGGATCTCCAGTTAGCATGGCCTGAGTTGTGATGCAAGAGACGGCCATGCTGGATCTTCAGAAGCACACAAGATGCTTCAGGAACCCAGTGGATCAGGCAACGTCTGTTGAGGTAACGGAACAGTCAGTGTTTGGGTCAAACTCGTTCATCTGCACCTGGCCATCTGACCCACCTTACATCCTCCAGCATCCAGCCTGAATTGTGCAGGAGGTGAGTCACTCACGTTGAAATTCCAGCCTCCAAATGGCTGTTATATCTACAGTGTTTCTGATCGGTAAAGAGTCCCTCCTAGGAGGTTGGTGCTGAGGAATTCAGTGGAAGCATTGTTGTTGAAAGGTGGATGCCTATTGCATTCTCTTCTGGTTAGTTTAACATTAACAAATTGGCCACATGGAGTGCCGAGTTCATATTAGGCAATATTGTAGATAAAGACCTGCGTGATCACCCAGGTAGTTTACAAAGTCCCTTGAGGTTAATGTTGATATATATCTGCTCTGTGGCTGGCAACATTATATTTGTATAGGACCTTCCCCGGATTATGTACATACAAACAAGCTTCCACAACATTAATAAATTTGAAATATCCAACATGTGTACATATGTTTGTTCCTCTCTTTTTGTTTAGTAGTTCTTCTTGCTTATCAGTCTTGGGAGATTTGATACAATTCGTTACTATAATATGGAGTTCTGTTTACCATATTGGGTATTTTTGTGTTTTTTCCAACTTGTGCACAAAATCAACTTGAAAGACGTCTGTAAAAGTAGAACGTAGTTGTCATCCATGGATGGCTTGTAAGTTTGGGATCTGGTCTTTTCCTAAGTCCTCAGTGTTGCACGGATTATGATGGTAATAAAGGGGACAAGATGGTGGAAGTATCATGGCGAGGACTGCACAATGGGACACTTTCTAACTCCCTTCTTTCCCTCTACTGTCAGTTTGTTGGCATTCTGTGCACAGTTTTGCAACTGGGAATCTCCAGAAAATTAACTCATTGCTGGTGCTGATTTGAAGTATGAGAATTGGATAAGGTGAGCTGACAGCCTTCTGCTGCTGAAGAGCTGGTAGCTTCAGGAAGGAGGACAAGTCTGCTTTTGTTTAAGGGTGATCATGCAACTCTGGTGTTTCCCAGTATAATCGGGTCATTGTGTACCTTGTAACATGAGTTCTGCTTAATTTGCATTTAGAGGTCAGAGAAAAAATGGGCAAAACATTTCTCAGGAGATGTGATGGGCTTTTTAAAATTAATAATGGAACTGGTATTCGCAGTTTACTATATAAAAATACCTGAGCCATTAATCTTTTTCTGCCATCCCATGATCTTATCATGAAGCAAGCTACAAGATCATGGAAACTTCCTCCTTGCATTAGTATGAAAATGACTTTTGCTGTGGGCTAGTAGGCTTCTAATGTTTAGGACATATGTTTGTTTTTCTTGATGTTAATCATTAGTTTATTTCATATTTAAGGAGTCCTTGTTTTAAGTTGGATTATTTATTATTAGTTATTAATTGTCACTTATCAATTAACTTTTGGTAATGCATAAATTGTCATTTTTTTAACGACTTCGCAACGGTAACACTGTATTCAGCATTGTTTTTTAGTACCTCAGTGGACTTGTGTTTGAAATGATCTGTTTGGTTAGCATACAGACAAAAGCTTTCAATGTACCTTGGCGCATATGACAATAATAAAACAATTAGCAATTACCAATATTGTCAGTTCAAACTTTCGTGTTGTTTAACTCTGATTTACAAAGCAGAGAATTGCAGTATATAATTTGAAAACATTAATGTGAAAACATTGCCCTACTAGAAGTAAAAACTTAAGTTTAATATGAACTGCTATATAATTGTACAATATTTTCTTATCTGCATTTCAGACATTAACTACTGAGCAGCAAACGCTTCCCAGCTTTTCCATTTGTAAGCACTTCTTCATAATGTGCATAAAAAGTCACCTGTGTAGTTGTATCACATAATGTTTCCATGATTTCCGGGTACACTTTTGGCTTATTTTCTGAGTTGAGGTGGAAGAGAAAAAAATTCAGCAAGTATTTAACTATAAACAAATTGATTTGTCTTTTTGCCCCTGGCTTCTTAAACACTTAGTCATTTGAACACAAGTTTAGGCTTTGTTTTTTTTCTTTTTGGATGGTTTCTAAAGCAACAAAACAGATGACAGCATGCCATCCTTCTTTCTATGTGGTTAGCTTATCCAGTCATATGACCTATGACATATTATGCACCATTGTGATTGGATAAGACTAATGTCAATTTATAGCTACAGAGCTTTTTATTTCCTTAGGAGTAGTTTTATCATTAATAATTTTCATTGTAATGATACACGTGGACCATAAGAGGGGAACTTGGAAGGCATCTTTGAACTCAATACCACTTGTCTATTACAACTTAATTGAAATAAAGAAGACAGTGAAAATGATTCCTGGATTGGGGGGGGGGGGGGCTGGTTTCATTGCAGTATTCTTGTCCTTCTGGGGTGTGCAGTGTCACAGAAAGCCTCCCTTTTCTTGGGCATCCAGGTGTGAATATATCCAGAGGAGTGAGGCAAGAAGTTGATCAAAATGAACTCTTCTATTACGTGGCATGTTCCTGTTGATAGTAACCTTTGTTAATGTAGATGTATACCAGCAAGAAAGGTGCTAAATCTACCTGATTGACTTTTTACAGTGCGGTGAAGTCAGAACTATTGTTTTGAAGACCAGTTTAAACAATCAGGGGCAGCTCTTTCAGATAATGGACAAGGAAATACAAACCCTCACACTGTAAATAAAAATGGAACAGGGACTATATTACATCCTGGATATCAAATAGCCTTAGGAGTCATTCACATCCAATAACTTTCTCCTGAAGACTCCTTTAGAATCTGGGAGGGTTCTTGTGTAGAGAAATCTCTGCTGGCTACTCTTACTATCTCCAGATCACACAATGGTCTGGATATGGACAGCATCGAGGAGTTGGAGATTGTGCAGTTTCATCCTTCTTGGAAAGCCCCGTTACATGGAGCAATATGGAAATGAGATAATATCCAAGAGTTGGAATGACTTGTTTCCTAAGGAATGTTTTGGGACCTGGTTTCTTTGAAGAATCTTGTATGAGCAGGAAGCATCAATGCACACATGCTGTTCAGATTGTGCCCTGATGTACAGTAGTAATTTTTTTTCAACCATGAGGATGGTTCAATACATATTTCAATTGAAGGGGGTAGGACCACTCAAGGATAAAGGAGGCAATGTGCTTGGAGACAGAGGATGTGGATGAGGTTCTAATGGAGTACTTTGTTTCAGTATTTACCAAAGAGAAAAGTATGGGGAGAGGGAGATCAGCATGAAGTGTGCTAATTTGCTAAGGCATTTTGAGATTTTTAAAAAAAAGAAATAACTCCCAGCCCAGATAGGATACCCCTCAGGTTTTTGAGAGAGACAAAAGATGAGATTGCTGGTTCCTGCTCAATATCTTCATGTGCTCTGTAGTCACAGGCAAATTCCCAGAGGACTGGCAAGTAGATTTTGTTGTTCTTTTATTAAAAAAGGGAAATAGGAATAATCCTGGAATCTACATACTGGTGAGTCTTATGTAAGTAATAAGGAAGTTACTGAAGAGGATTCTTAGGGTTAAGATTTATGGACAATTGGAAAATCATGGCTTGATTATGGACAGCTAGCATGGCTTTGTGCTGGGCAATGTCTTGCTAAATTGATGAAGTTTTTGAGGAAGTGATGAAGATTGAGTTGTGAAACCTTGTTTACGTGGATTTTAGTAAGATGCTTGACAAGGTTCCTCTAGAAGAAAAAGATGCATGGTGAATTGGCCACTTGGATACAGAATTGGCTTGCCCATAGAAATCGGGGTAGTAGTTTATGTTTCTTACTCTGGCTAGAAGTCAGACTTGTGGAGTTCCACAGGGATCTGTTCTGGGATCTTTGCAGTTTGTGATTATATGTAAGTGACTTGGATGAAAATGTAGATGGGTGGGATAGTTAGTTTGCAAATGATACAGAGGTTGTTGGATAGCATAGAAGACTGATAAAGTGTACATTGTGATTACAGATCAATTGTAGATAGAGGTGGAAAAATGGCAGATGGATTTTAACCGAATCAAATGTGAGCTGTTGCCCTTTAGGAAATCAAATGTAAAGAGACAGACAGTACACTATTAATAGCAAAATCCTTGATGTTGATTTGCAGAGGATGTTGCGGTTCATGTGCACAGCTTCCTTCAATTCTTATGTTACTGCAGGTTACATGATGTTCAGCAATTCTTCCACTAATCACCCGTCTGCTTTCATCCAAGTCTTGAACTCAATTTCTCAACTGATTACTGTGGATGAAGGGGCACAAAGGCCAAGGACTCGTCCACCTGGGACACTTCTCAAGAGCACTATGCACACAGGGCCCTTTTGTTAAGGATTCCCTCCAGCATCATCTTTGACTTTCTACCATCAGGCAGGAGATTACAATGCATGAAAACCAGAACAGTCAGGTTGAGAAACAATTTCTTCCCCCAGGCCATGAGGCATCTGAACTCCCTGCCGCATCGCACTCAAAGTGTCGCTGGTTAATCTGTTTTGCACTTTATAATATTTAATTTAAGCACTCTGCTTTGTTTATTTATGTATAATTCATCTGTAGATTTTATCAATACTCTCTTAAGTTATAGTGTGTTATGTGTGCAACAATACCTTACACCCTGGTTTGGAGAAATGTCTTGGTTGACGGTATACATGCACATAGTTAAATGACAGTAAACTTGACTTGTCTTGGATGCTCCCAGCAGTTCGGACACAAGGCTCAGATCTCTGAACTGAACAATCAAAGAAGCAGACAATTAATTTACTCCTAAGCCCTGGGCAGTTCATATGACGGAAAGGGATGAGTTTCTGAGTGGTCTTGACGGGGTGGATACGGACAGGATGTTTTCTGTTTCTGAGGAATCTAGATCTGAAGGCCATAGGTATTGGTGCTTTTGTTCCATTAGTCAAGCAACAAACCGTCAAGCAGTCCCTTGTGCAGAACATCAGAACACGACCGGCACTGGTAACTCTGCAAGGCAGTTGTTTGACAGCTACTGTATTTATCTGCCCCTTAGGCATTTCCATATTGAGAATGTGACAACACTACAAAAGTATCCTTTTGCTACTTTGAGGAATGACAATGGTTAGCAGTAGAATTACTGAACCCCGTGTCACCTGCAGTAAAATGAGAATTGCACAATTCAGGAAGCTCTAAATTTAGGAACAGTACTACATTCTTTTCTGGGAACTGAAACTATTACTTAAATACTGTCAACTTTAAGACTTGGTGCACAAGTACGCTGAGCATCGGAAAAATCTTTACTGCTTTGACAGGTGGCAAAGCTGAAGTGTGCAGATTTGCCATATGCCAGTGGACTTCGGTGGAGTTTTATGATCTGATTTCTCCTGGCACATTGCAGCACCTCATTGGTTTCTGGCCAGCATTTCCAAAATCATCTTGAGGAGAACCACAGTACGATTCGGGCAATAATATTGTTTGATTTCTGTTCTATAACCTACTCACCTCACCTCTACTCAGTTTTGCTAACCAGCACACTGATGCATTCACTTACTGATTACAGTCGGCCCTCCTTATCTGCGGGGGATTGGTTCCGGGACCCCCCAGCAGATACCAAAAACTGCGGATGCTCAAGTCCCTTATTCAACATGTCTCAGTGCGGTGGACATTAGGACCCGGCGGTGCAGCTCTGAATCCGCAGTGTTTATGTTCATGAAAATAATGACCATCACGATTGAAAATAAAGTGGAAGTAATAAAGTGATCAGAAAGAGGTGAAAAGCCGTTGGTCATGGGAAAAGCTTTAGGCTACAGTCGGTCAACGATCAGAACAATTTTAATGGAGTACGTGAAAGGCCCTGCCCCGATGAAAGCTACAATTATTACTAAGTAACACAGAGGTTTAATTATTGAAATACATGCGTTTCTTAATTGTTTTATATACATAAAAAGGTAAAATATGTACTATATACTGACAAATGTTTGACTAACTGACGCTAAATAATACCCGATGCACCTGTTCCGACTTCAAATCTGACTTAAAGACGGACTCAGGAACGGTACTCTTTCATAACCCGGGGACGGCTTCTACTTGAAAATCATCTCTGAGTTACTTATAATACCCAATACAATGTAAATGCTATGCAAATAGTTGTTATACTATATTGTTTAGGGAATAATGACAAGAAAAAGTAGTCTGTACATGCTCAAACAACGAGTGCTGGAGAGAGAACTTCCGGGTTTTCCCAATCCGCGGATAAGGAGGGCCGACTGTATTCTTCATCGTGATCCTTTTTTAAATGCAGTTCATGATTGAGCTGTGTTACCTGAAGAAGACTGTGACTGATGGTCAGGCTTTGTGCTTCGGTAAGGCTCATACATACCTGATTCTACCTTTGTTAGTTTTCACCAATTGAAATTGTGCGAAAATCCTATTGATTACCCGATCCACTCTGTTCCTGCAAACCCCACCACCCACTGCCCAAGCCCGTTGACGCTGAGGCCACTATCAAGTGTTTCTTGGTAATGACAGGGAAGTTATGTTGAGAGTGACTGATGTAAAGTGATTACTAGTGCCTTTGCCACCAGAACATCAAATCAAATCCACTTACATTTCTTGCTTGTTGAGTTACAGGTATATATGTTCGAAGCTTTTTGAGTGCATTTAAATGAATAAATGAAAAGCTTATGTGCAAAACTGCCAGGGTAGGATTTGGTTTACATCAGTTGGTATTTTTATCACATGAGATTCTGCAGATGCCGGAAGTCCCGAGCATTTTAACACTCAACCCTCCTCCCCAGTACTAATAAGGGTATTTCTCAGTTGGCGGAAGATACTTGACCTAAACTGACTCCTGTTCTTTGTTTTGACTCGTGCTCACATCCTGCATGACTACTCATTCTGACTTGACCACACAACCATAGATGAGCATCAGTGTATGTGTGGGTGGGTGGATGGTACCGTATGAATAAGTAACTGAGAGCTAAAGATGTGTTTTCATTGTTAGGATAACAGTTTAAGATAGGCTAATCGTGGTACTCATTATCAGATTATAAGCGACCATCTTGTATGCTAAATGCTGACCTCTTGATCTCCCAGTTTACACTCCCCTTCATTTGTGCACTTCCCTTGCACTTTCTTTGTAACTGCAGCACAGTGGGCCCTCCTTATCCGCAGTTCAGCATGCGTGGATTGGGAAATCCCCGAAGTTCTCTCTCCAGCACTCGTTATTTGAGCATGTGCAGACTATTTTTTTGGTCATTATTCCCTAAACAATACAGTATAACAACTGTTTACATAGCATTTGCATTGTATTAGGTACTATAAGTAATCTAGAGATGATTTAAAAGTACAGGCAGTCCCCGGGTTATGAATGAGTTCCCTTCCTGAGTCTGTCTTTAAGTCGGATTTGAAGTCGGAACAGGTACATCCGGTATTATTTAGCGTCATTTAGTCAAACGTTTGTGTTAGTATATAGTATACATTTTACCTTTCTATGCATATAAAACACTTAAGAAATGTATGTATTTCAATAATTAAACCACTGCGTTGCTTAGTAATAATTGGAGCTTTCATTGGGGCAGGGCCTTTCACAAGCTCCATTAAAATTGTTCCAATCGTTGACTGACTGCAGCCTAACGTTTTTCCAATAACTGACAGCGTTTCACCTCTTTCCGATCGCTTTATTACTTCCACTTTATTTTCAATCGTGTTTGTGATTATTTTCATGAACAGAAACACTGTAGATTCAGAGCTGTGGCAGGTCCTAAAGTCCACCGCACTGAGACAGGTTAAATAAGGGACTTGAGCATCCTCGTTTTTTGGTATCCGCGGGGGGTCCCGGAACCAATCCACTGCGGATGAGGAGGGCCAACTGTACTATATTTTTGCATTCTGTTTTTTCTTTTTACCTCCTCAATGTACTTGAGTATGACAAGATCTGTCTGGATAGCACTCAGGCAAAAAGTTTCTCACTTTTATTTCAGTACACGTGACAATAATAGACCAATACCAATAAGAAAATGGGGAAGAGTAAAGTGGCTCACTGACTTAGCACTTGTTTCAGCATTACATTAGAAGTTGAGTACCATCTCCGTAGAGCTAGCGTCAAGTATTCTCATGATAAAATGGCACTCCTGACTCTGTGCTCTATGTCTAGGTCTGAACCCAAAGCAACAACCAAAGCTTTAAAAGTCTAACTTGCTCTACTTGTTAGTCCCCAGTATGTGAATACTCATTACAAATAATTTGTTTCAGGTCAATATCTTGCTCAGATTGCACTTAAGTTACAGCCAGTTATTCCTCTCCATGCCTTGAGGTGCATCAGGTGGCAACCTTGCCATTTCTTTAGCGCTTTTTAAAAATCTGCTTTTTACAAGTCTGAGTTGCTAGATTGATGCTTGACCTAGCATGGATGAAAAGGGTGCAAAGATCCGTCTGGGTTTGACACTGGAACCACTTACCTTGAAGCCCAGTGCTGAGGTCATTACACCACTGGCCAGCTACAGTCCTTATTTAATAGTGATTAAATTGGAGCATTGACAAATACAATTACAGGATGCTGATTAAAGGCATGCTTCATTATTTTTAACTGTGACCCATAGAAATGCATTAGCATACTTCTGAATTCCTGATGACTGCTGTGAAATCAAATGTATAACTGTTACTCACTTAACAGCTGATAACAGTTAGTTCCCTTTATACCATAGTCCAAATAATGCTAAGCTGGTAAAAATTCTAAGTGAGAAGTGGTTTAACAGACTATTGAATTTGATAATTGAAGTTTGTTATTTAAAAAAAATGATGATGGGCAACAAGTTACCGTAGATTCCGGATTTTAAGCCGCTACTTTTTTCCCACATTTTGAACAGCTTTGAACTTTGCGGCCTTTAATCCGGAGCGGCTAATACATGATTTTTTTCATGCCGCCTCGTAAACATTTTGCCTCATAACAGTAGACCAATAAAATTGATGAGTAGTTCACAGAGGTCCAATGAAATTGTACGATAAATCAAGCGCACTTTCACAATTAAATTATTGTAAATCAGTCATTTGTGCTCACCCTCATCAACATGGAAAACACTCGAAGCATTGTGCTGCCTTATGGCAGTTATTTAGTTTATAATATTTTCGCTTAGTAATTCATTTTCTAGTTAAAGTTAGAAGAGTTTTAACTATATTTGTTTTCTGTACTACATCGTGGGATGCTATGACGTCACACCCGGTTTCGCGGTGTCTTGTGGGAAAAATGCCAGTTTGCGATAAACGGAAAGGAGGGGGGAGCGCATTACGCGAGCGGCTTTGGATCTGAGCGAACGCTGCTTTTAAGTTAAAGGCGATCAATAACTTTTCCTGGTAGGCTGCAGTATATATATTTTTTACCAGTCGTTAGGAGATATTGGAATGTTGTTCAGTAAAGAAGTATACGCAACGTATATTTAAAAGTAGCCGCGTTATGGGCACGGTTCGAAAAAAAGCATTTGCAATATGTATTTGTTTTTGTTACCATATGGATTTAATTAAAAGTTAAAAAATCCTCACGTGTAATATCTTTCTGTGTAAATATCTCATATTACAACGTGGGACACCTGCGGCCGAAAATCCGGTGCGGCCTAAAATCCGGTGCGGCCTTTACAATTAAAAAATTGATTTTATTTCTAAAATCAGAGCCAGTGGCTTTTAATCAGGTGCGCTCTGTAGTCCGGAATCTACGGTACTTAAAATTTACAACAGTTCTTAGACTCGGAGTACTTTGATAATGTGAGCCATTGCTAGTCTTCCTCTGTGGAGGAAATGAATCTGCTAATTCTACGCGTAAACTGTGAAGCTCTAAATTTGTCAGTGTTGGTGGAGTTACTATGAAAAGTGTGAAGTTGAGATGAAGGAGGGTAAAAAACACTTCTGGTAGCATACTGCAGTGTGCAAAGTTATACTGACTGTATTATTAAACATAAAGTATATTTAAGATTCCATGTCCATAGACTTCTAACCTCTACTAATTATTGCAGGTCTTGTATGGCTGTTAAACATTTCGTAGTGTAGGTGGATTTTTGCTTTGCAAATGACGTAAATAGATCTCCAAGAAACAAAATATGTGTGTGCATTCAATAGTGTAGTGAGAAGATGTGTGTTTCCTCATTGTGGTTACTGCCTCGGTCTTTACCTGCTGTATCATTTCACAACAGTGCTCTTACAACCCTTTGGCTTTTAATACATGCTTTCTTTGTTTTTGTTCACTGGCTTCCTGGAAGCACAATTATACAGATATTTCAAATCAACGAGAAGACTAGCTTTAGGTGCTTCAGTGGAACCTGATACCATTGGTAATGGGTAATGCACAGTAGGAGCATTATTTCAAAGCAGAATAACAATGTATGAGCTTGTCTCATTTTGAAAGAGTTAAGATGGGCACAGCTTGAACAAACGTGTTACCTTTGAGTCACATTGACACTCTCAGTAAATTGTTACTTAGATCAAAGTGTGTATGACCAGAGAGTTAGAATGTTGTAGGTTTAAAGCCTTTCTAAAACTCTGTTACTTCATTATATTTTTTGATTAGAATTACATGACTCGATCATGAATTCTGAAATTATTTTATGTAACATTAATAGGTTATTTTGGCCATGTTAGTTCAGAAATATTGATGTCTAGCCCGAGTTTTATAGCATGAAAGAAGTTTGATGCTTTTTAGATGCTCCTAAGCTTTTTAGTTAATATTTAACATTTAGGTGTTGCCAAAAAAACAGTGATTTTTGAAAAATGCTCTGGTATGTGTTTATTCTTTAATTTTTGAGGAAGAACCCAGCTTTCAAAGAGGGAAAAAAATATTTTGTTCATACGGTGGCCTTGTTCTTGGTTTGTTTTGCTGTCAAATTATGTTGTCTTTCGAATGAGGCTTTAGAGGTCTGTAGCTTTGATGAAGTACCAGATCTTTTGATGATTCGTGCCATTGTTCCCTGGCAGCTGTAAACGCAACCACTTCAATCTCAATCCCTTGTTTTTAATACAGCCCTGACGGACCATAAACACAGCTCTCTCGGGCTTGGATTCTGAACTCCTGCCAGGTGCAGTTTCACTTCGGAGGTTGGCCTGCTGATTGCTAGCTCACAGCCTGAACGTGGAGTCTCCAATCATGCAAGATGATCCTTGATGTCCTTTCAGCTGGATTAATTGCATAATTGGGACATGAGTCTATAGAGCTCTGTTTTTATTTATCTTATATGCAATACCTATAGAAAGTATTCACCCCCCTTGGAAGTTTTCATATTTTATTTTTTCACATTGAATTGGAGTGGATTTAATTTGGCCTTTTTTGTCACGAATCGACAGGGAAAGGCTCTTTCGTGTCAAAGTGAAAACAGATCTCTACAAAGTGATCCAAATTAACTACAAATATAAAACACAAAATAATTGATTGCATAAGCATTCACCCCCTTCAGGCCAGTATTTACTAGATGCACCTTTGGCAGCAATTACAGTCTTGAGTCTGTGTGGATAGGTCTCTATCAGCTTTGCACATCTGGACACTGAGATTTTTCCCCATTCTTCTTTATAAAACTGCCCAAGCTCTGTCAGATTGCATGGGGATCCTGAGTGAACAGCCCTTTTCAAGTCCAGCCACAAATTCTGAATTGGATTGAAGTCTGGACTTTTGACTTGGCCACTCCAGGACATTATATTTGTTGTTTTTAAGACATTCCTGTGTATCTTTGGCTTTATGCTTGGGGTCATTGTCTTGCTGGAAAACAAATTTCTCCCATGTCACAGTGCTCTTGCAGACTGCATCAGGCTTTTATCTAGGATTTCCCTGTTATTTTCCTGTATTCATTTTACCCTCTATCCTCTCAAGCCTTCCAGGGCCTGTTATAGAGAAGCATCCCCACAGTACGATGCAGCCACCACCACACTTCGCTGTAGGGATGGTGTGTTTTTGTTGATGTATGGTGTTCGGCTTCATCCGATGGCCAGGCCCATAAAACCACCTTCTAGCTGACTTCAGAGTCTCACACGTGCCTTCTATTTTTTCCCCAACAGTGGCTTTCTTTTTGCCACTCTCCCATAAAGCTGTGACTGGTGAAGCAACCAGGCAACAGTTGTTGTATGCAAAGTCTCTCCCATCTCTGCCACTGAAACTTGTCAAAGGTCTCTTGCTGGCCTCTCTCACTAGTTCCCCTCTTGCATACACAGTTTTTGAGGATAGCCTGCCACTAGAAGATTTACAGTTGTTCCATATTTTTCCCATTTTTTGATGACTGACTTAACTGTACTCCGAGATATTCAGTGATTTGGAAATTTTCTTGTCTCCATCTCCTGACGTGCTTTTTAAAAACCTTTCTGCGGAGTTGCTTGGAGTGCTCTTTTGTCTTCATGATGTAGTTTTTGTCAAGATACTGACTCACCGGCTGTTGGACCTTCCAGATACATGTGTATTTTTACTTGTTACGTACTCGTGACACGTGACAGTGGTACCCTTGTCACGTGACTGGGATTGAAGCTATACTGGACTTGAGGTAATGGTCTTGTGATGGTGGAGTGACATCATTTTCCCGCTAGTAGAGGTCATGTGACAGTTTTTTTTTACAGGGTATAAAAGGAGGACCCCTCCCTGTGAGGAGGGGCAGTTTGTGGCTGGATTTGCCATGTTGACTTCATGCCACTGCGTGATTTAATGTTATGACGCATTTAATGTTTATTTTATGTTTAGTTGAAAGATAAAGTTTTACCTAATGCCTAAAGTTTAAAAGGTCATTGCCAGCAGTTTCTCTACAATACTGCTAGTTGAGAATCAGTGGAGAGTGAAGATCGGAGTTCGGGAGTTAAAGGTCGAGGAGAATCAATTTCGACAGTGAAACAGGTTCGACCTTGTTTTATCCTTATTCGGAAGGAATTCGTTGACTGTTCTCGTGTTAATCCCTGCGAAATAGCAGAAAGGATTGGGAATAGTTCTGTAAAGGAAAGGTCAGTGCCTTTAAGCAGTTTCGTTTCGTAAATTCTTCGAGGGAAAAAGTTCGATCTTGGGAACCGAAGCAACACGACGGAAAAGAGAATTTAAATCATCTTAAAAAGTCTCTCCCTTAAATGGACTGAGCATTTTGAACTTTTGGCAATACTACTTTGAAGAACTGTTTTTGCAACATCGTTTTAAGAACTGTTTAAGCTTCAATGCTTTAAGAACTGTTCAAGCTGCCGCACAGCAGCTGACTTCCGGTTACGTCAGTGATTTGTTTACTTTTGGGGGTTTGTTTTCAGTGTTTAATAAACGTGTTATTTGTTATATAAACCCCTGCCTAACTCATATATTTATTGTTGCCTGAATCTGTAACATACTACAATCAACTGAAACATCTTGACTGCACACAGGTCCACAAAAACAGATCTCCAGATCTCCACTTAACTATTTGGTGTGTCATGTTAAAAGGGGGGGGTGAATACTTATGCAATCAATGATTTTGTGTTTTATATTTGTAATCAATTTAGATCACTTTGTAGGGATCTGTTTTCACTTTGACATGAAAGAGTCTTTTTCTGTTGATCAGTGTCAAAAGAAGAGAAAGATGAATTAAATCCACTGTGAATCAATGATGTAAAACAATAAAACATGAAAACTTCCAAGGGGAGTAAATACTTTTTATAGGCACTGTACCTCTGAATAATTGGGAGTTAATGATTTATTTCTAAGTGTAAATGTAATTTCTTAATATTGGTTATTTTTTGCGAATATAGGGTGCCTTGGTAGCATAGTGATTGGTGTAACGCTGTTACAGTTCGGTGCATCGGAGTTCGGGTTGAATTCTTGTGACATCTGTAAGGAATCAATACGTTCTCCCTGTGACCCTGTGCGTTTCCTCTGGGTGCTCTAGTTTCCTCCTCCATTTCAAAGCCATTCCAGTTAGTAGGTTATTTGGTCTTTGTAAATTGTCCTGTGATTTGGCTAGTGTTAAGTAGGTGGGCTGCTGGACAGTGAAGCTCGAAGGGCCTGTTCTGAACTGTATCTCCAAATAAAATAAATAATTCTCTCTGTTGATAAATATGAACTCAGCCCTGAGCAAACACACAATGTTGGAGGAAGTCTGTAAGTCAGACAGCAACTATGCAGGGGAATAATTTAGCTTTAAACATTGACTGTCTGATTTGCAGCATTCCTCCAGCATTTTGTGTGTTTTGCTCAGGATTTCCGGCATTTGCAGAATCTCTTGTGTTTATGAATCTGAATAATGGCTGCTGAGAAGTGTCAAAGCCTTTTCTGTACATTTTGTGAACTGTTACTTTCAAGATGGTAAAAGATAAACTTGGTACAGCTATCAGTAAATCATCATTTTGGATCAGTTTATCAGTTCACAGAGTGGTCTGCCACAGAATTTAGAAAGTAAGAGAAGAAAGATCTTCTACTAAATTTGTATCTCCCTAATTGGTTTGATCCACTTTGAAAGTTGATCCACTGTCTGATGATCAATAACTAAAATCAGTTGCTATTCTGCGATTGCTAAGAAAAAATTTATTAAAATATCTTGGAACCTTTGTGCAGAATTTTGACTGAGCTATTTATACTCTCATAACCAAACAGGAATGGGAAGCTTCCATTTGATCCCTGGAAGGGTGGCACATTAATAGCAGTTCCACTGTGTACCAGCCTGCCAAATTCAACTTTGGATCTTATTTTAATTAAATTGTAGGGGTAGGTGCCAGATTGGTTGTGTGACCTGTCAGATCCTCTTTGGCATTTTTTCTAATCTAGTCTGTGGGAGTTTGGTCTTGACGATGAGACTAGGCTGATGAAATCTGGACCAGGAATGTGTCTCCAGTTGAGTATTTCACAGGTTGTAAGAGGTGCCACTACCTACTCCAACACTTTGATCAGCTGCCTTTCTCCTGAACCACTGCTTAGTCTCCACTATTGGCCAATACAGTGCCTTGTAAAAGCATACATAAATGATCACTACAATCAGGAATTTTGATCAATTTAGCTGAGAATTTTTATTTGTGCTTTTTGTTTTACACAGTAGAGCCCCAAAAATACAGGGAACAATGTAAATCATAAAAACCTAAAAATTCAAAAACTGATGTCCGCAGTTCAAAAGTATTCACCCCCCCCCCCCCCCCCTTTACTCGGTACTTAGTTGAACCACCTCTTGAAGCTATTACAGTCTTTTGGGATAAGTAGGATACGCTTCTTTATAGCGGTTTGTGCGGGCGGTGTATATCAAATACTGCGCAGCAGCCAGTTAACACCGTTAGTTTGAAGAATGCCAAACAAAAGCAGTGCAGGAGATAACAGACATTAATGATTGGAGGCTTCCCTTTTGGAGGAAGTTGGTATCTGTTGGATCATTTATAATCAAGGTTAGATATTTTTAGATTTAGCATCGTCTGTCACCCCTGAATATGGACTTCAGTTTATTACAAGCATCCCAGTAATGGTTAGGACAGTACGATACAGGACTTACAAATTGATCTGTTTGTTATGTGGTGGTTTTATTTGGATCATCCCCTACATTATCTTCCTATGATGACACCAGCCCTAAAAATCAAAAGCTGCTGGTGTGGGGATGAGAAATATTACCTCCACATTTTTTTTTTGTGACTTCCCAACTTCATTGGATTAGCAGTAATTTCCCAGTTGCATTTACCCAAATGTGACCCATTAACTTGCATGACATTGATAGTGACTTGCAACAGGAGCGTTCTGAACTCTCTGCAAAAAGATGATAATATTTGATTCTTCTACTCAATATCAATTATTAACAGTTGTACAGCTTCTTGCTTTCTTCTAATATCCCTATGTTCTGGCTTGGATGCACCCAAAAGATCATCTAGTTTTCTTTCCTAATTCCCAACTGATTAAATAGACAGGAATTTCTTTGTAAACCTCAGCCTTTGGTGAAAATGAGCATTCATAATCTCCTTCAGTGTACAGAGCTTTGTATAAAAAAAAACACCAACTTTCCGAAAAAGACAACATTCAGAGATGTACGTAATGTGGTTTGAGGATGATTTAGATGAACTGGGCCTGGTTGCTACAAAATCTGAACTATTCATTATCTATTGGAGGGTTTAGCTGTGCAGATAATATTCCAGTTGGGGTGTTTTAGTATATTTCTCCCTGTTTGCACTTACTAGCTATGTCTGCCTTTGTAACAACAACTTTTCTTAAAAATGCTTGACTTTTTTTATTTTCATTTTGATATTTCAGAACACAGAGGGGGGCTAGTCAACCCATTGAATATGTGCCAGCTCTCAAAGCATTCCCATTGGTCCCTAACCCCCCTGCCCCACCTCCCCTTTTATTTCCAACGATCCAAGATGGCGGTGCGACACAGCTTGCAGCAGCCACTCCGGAGCTGATTTGTGAAGTGGGTTGCCGTGCGCAATCATAATCGGTTGAAAATGGACGTGAGAGCACGGAGGAACATCTGGAAATCTCCAGCAAGACCTTCTCCGTTGCTGCTGCTGCTGTGAGGTTCGGGTCTCTGCTGGGAAGAACAGGTCCCCAGTCCTCGGGGTCCCGTTGCTGATGGCCGTTGGCGGGGGCGTCTTAATACGCTCGACAGAGGATGGTGCTTGGAGAAGCTGTGCTGGAGGGGATGGTGGGAGGCTCGGAGGTTCAACGGACTCGGAGTCCGCTGCGGTCGGGGCGCTTTCACTGTGTGCTGTGTCTGCGAGGCTGGGTTCGACGGAGCTTTCATTGTGTGCTGCGTCTGCGAGGCTGAGTCGGGCGGCACCGTGAAAGTCCACAGTGGGGGTATTCCCTTCTGCTGTCGGCGTGGGATGACGAGTCAAATCGGGACCCTGAGGACTTGTGGAATCTGTGTGGTGGTTTCTTTCGAACTTATAGTCTTTTAACATCTTTGGACTATTTTTACTGTGCCCATGGTCTGTTTTTTTTAAATTAATTATGCTATTGTTTGCACTGTTGTAACTATATGTTGTGACTATGTGGTTTTGTGCAGGTCTTGTAGATTTAGTTTTTAGTCTTGTTTTGTCTGGTGGTTTTGGAGCTCCTTTCTGGGGAACGCGCGATATTAACACGTAACAGCCTCTCCGGACTCTGGATTGGGGATTGCCAAACGTTATGTGGATTTTCTGGTGTAGTCTGTTTTGTCGTGTGCTTTTGTGATATCATTCTGGAGGAAGGTTGTCTCATTTTTTTAACTGCATTGCATTTGTGGTTTCTAAATGATAATAAACTGAATCTGATCTGATCTGATTTCCTTATAACCTATTCTCTTGTACGTGCCCATCAACAGCTGGTTCTTCTACCTGTCTGCACCAGCAATAATTTACGGTGGCCAGTTACCATTCTTAAAGTCTTTGGCTGCTAGGTGGACCTTTGATCCAGAGGTATGGATTTGAATCCCATTAAGAAACTGGGAAACTTGCATGCAAATAATGAAATAAATCTGGAATTACAGGAAAATGTAGGTCCTCCCAAGTTTATGATAGGGTTGTGTTCCTGAAAACTCTTTGTAATCCAGCAATATGTTAAAATAAAAACATAAGCTGACTCAGCGTTTTGACTCAAACTTTCATATTTCCCTGCAAGATGCATCGGTTTTGCAGCAAACCAAGTTCCTACACAGCAGAGTATAACTGCAGCTTTGCAGTAGCTTGCAAATTCACCCCGCCAGTCTCCCAAATTCTCGTCCATATGCACAGGTTGTACAAAAGTAGTACTTTCATTATCTGGGGAGAGCCTGCAATCTCAGGAAAATTGATCGTGAAGGTACTGGCTGATTGAGCAACCAACCTGGTTCACTCATCTCCTTTAGCACTGGAAATCTGCCATTATTACCTGGTCTGGTTCTGGGGCTAGTTGAGATGCTGGTATTGGTAAAATATGCTGATACAAAAACATCCATGTACTGTAACTAAATGTTTTTTTAAAATTTGATTAAAATTGAACTGAATGGATACTTGAACGATTCTGCTGCTAAAATAAAAAAAGTTATCTGCAATAATCTCCACACTTAGGTGGAACAAGTAAGGTTGATGGAATATACTTCATCTTGGCCTAATGCGAGCTAGACCAGTGATTCCCAGACTTCTTTCGGTTACTGTCCCCTTGGCTCCCAGACCATATTATCCATGGCCCCACTCCCCCTTTTCGGCCATTATATAAAAACTATAAAGAAGTTTGTTTTATGATGCACAGTGATAGAAAATAGGAACTGCAAATTCAAATAATTCAAATCTATTTAAAGCTGCAAATTAATTTTTATTTAATTACAGTAAAAACAATTTTCATCAACTATTTCAGTGTGTACTGCTTGTGGGTTTTTCACCTTTCAATGAGACGGATGGTCTTGGTGCAGTGATATCAGCTTCTCAACATCTGAATCTCATGCAGGAGTCAGATCCCCATATTTAGTCATTTGCAGTCTGTTTTGTTGCTTTGAAAGAAGTTGGGCGACTGCATTGAAACTGCACTGAATATGAGTTTGGAAAGGCAATAAAGAACATCTTGGCCTTTTCCCACAGTGCAGGATAGTGTTCAGAGTCAACAAAAAGTCTTGATATGATTTTTTTGGAAACTCAGCTTCAGCTCAAAGTCATTTTCTAGCGAGATTAGTTCTTTCTCCAACCTTCCTGTTAATTCCACATTACAGGAGTTCAGGAAATGGATTTATTAGCCAGTCTGGAATTTGGATCTGACGTCTTCATGCAGCTCACCCAGGTGGGCACAGTACACTTGAAGATCATTCTCCGGTATTGTTTCTTTCTCTTCCAACTCAGTCTCCGAAATTGGAAAAGCTCACAACAATCAATTTTGCATGCAAATAAGATTAAATTGGACAGACGGGGGGTTCAATGAGATTTACAGCATTTCCCTGCAATTGAAGACTGGTTTCATTGACCTTTGTGAATAATTCTGACAGCGTCATGTCTAATATTCTTGAGTTGATTACTGAATGAAGCATTCAAGTCTTCAAAAAGTGCGTAAAAGCAATCTCAGGCAGTTATTATTTAGAGGCATCTGACTCCTGTGTGCAACAACAAGTGTTCATCATTCTCAATCCAAAGTTCTCAAGATAGTCAAGAATTGAGAGCATGGGATTTTATTTTATTTATTACCATGAAAACAGTATTCAATGATTTGTGTAGCTGATCACTTAGATTTTTGTAACAAGATGTCTGTGAATTACACAGTAAATGGAAAATATGTCAGATATGTATTTTGGTGAGCGGAAAAATTGCTCAACAGCCATAATACTGCTTCCCCCTCTGTATCTGTTTCTAGTCCCCTTGCAAATAACAACTTTTGAATCATGCTTTCATCTTTTATGAAGTGAACATAAACAAGAAGCAAAGGTTTGTTGCCTGGCAAAGTTGACTCATCCAACAGCAGAGCCAATTCTATTATTCTAGGTAATTTGCACAATGAAGTTTCATCTATTCGTCTTTGAACAGAGTTGCTGCTGAGCAAAATTGTTTTAATTATTTGGTCTTGTGACTTTCGCAAAGCTATTCTCTGAACCTCCTTTACTGCTGGCAAAATCAGTTCATCCCCAACTGTATGGGGCTTTCTAGATTTGGCAATGAGCAATGAAATGCAAACCATCTCTGTTTTGTTGGGAAATATGTTTGAAGTGTTTTCAGTTTCTGAAAGTTTACACAAAATAACTGAAAATAAGTCAGATTTTTGCTTGCCTTATCAGTGTGTATGCTTTTCAGATGTCCAAGGAGCCTGGACTGTTTCATTGGTTCCATTTAATATCAGAGAAGAATGTATACAGTATACAACCTGAAATTATTTCTCTTCGCAAACACCCACGAAACAGAAGAAAACCCCAAAGAAGGAATGACAAAAAATGTTAGAACCCCAAAGCCTCCCCCAACCCCTCCCATGCACAAGTAGCAGCAAAGTATCAGCCCTCTTTTCTCCCCCCCCCCACTTGTTCCAGCAGGAAGCATTAGCATTCACCCACCAAGCAAGCAATAGCAAGGAGGGAGAGGGAAAGACTGCTCACCAGCTGCACCCCACCACAGTTTCAGTGCAGCTGCACATCACAAACTCCAACAGGACCCCTGCCACCTTGAAAAGAAAGAAAAGATGCATTAAAGAGAAGAATTTAAGCTGTTTCGCATAATGAGTTTGAAGAAGTTGCCCTCTGGCGATATCTTGGCTCCTCCTCCTTTGCCTCATTTAAAAACTTACACACAACAGATACATTTACTGGTTGCTTGGTGCTGGAATAAATCTGTATTTCAGATACTCCACACTGAACTGTCTGCACTTCTTTCACTTTTGGTCTGCTCCTGCCTTTCCATAACAACAACGGCCTATAATTCAAGCCCAGTCTCAAGCGCTGCGATCAACAAAGGGGGAAGTTGCAACGTCATCATAGTTGAAGCAAAATCTGAGTTTCTGCCTGAAGGCAAGGTGGGGCAGCAATATCGTTACTGGGTTGTGGCCTAGAGAAATGCCGTCAGGACTGATCGAGAGATCAGATTCTGAACTTTACACCATTGAACGCCATACCCTTACTCACAGGAATGCGTCACTGCTCGATTAGAGTATGGGAATCATACTAGCTAACTCTGTACCACAGTAGTGAATGGCAAAACTGTGCAACCAGGTTTCTTATGACGTGCCAAATACCGCAGTGTCACATTACTTTTCAACAACTACCTTGCGCTTCGAGAAAAGTTTAAGAGAATGGTGGGTTAGCAAAAGATGAGGTGATTATGTGATCATTGTAATCTATTATGTACTGAGGATCAAGCGTTATAATAAATAATTCATTTCTGAAATTAAGCCTGTAACCTCTCAGCTGCCCTCTTGCTTCAGAATGTTGCCCCCCCTTTATCTTTAGTGCCCCTCTAGAAACTCCCACGAGGGGGGGTGCACGATATTACGCACTTTGGGAACCACTGATTTAAAGCATTTCACCCAGCATCAGGTCATCATCAGCCAATTTACTTTAACATCGTCAGAGAAAAGATGCTCAAGAGGAAAAAGAATCTAGAGCTTTCCTGGCGAATATATGATGAATAAACTCTTTTCTGGCTTCAAGCCGGATGCAGGTACAGGTTTTCCCCGCTATCTGAAGGTAGAGCGTTCCTATGAAACGGTTCGTAAGCCGGAATGTCGTAAAGTGAATAAGCAATTACCATCTACTAATACAGGAAAAATTTGAGAGCGTTCCCAGACCCAAAAAATAACCTGCAAAATCATGCCAAATAGCACATAAAACTTAAAATAACAGTAACATATAGTAAAAGCAGGAATGATAAGATAAATACACAGCCTGTATAAAGTAGAAATACTTTTCTTCAATCATTGCAGCACTGTCTAGCGTAGCGAAAATCTCACTACGTAGCGGAAGCAGTCTCTCCAGTAACCTTTAAGCTGTGAAGCTGCCAAATCAAACCAAATAACACATAAAAATACACAGTCTATATAAAGTAGAAATAATGTATGTACAGTGTAGTTTCACTTACCAGAATCAGGAAGACAGTGAGCACACTGATGATGGTGTGTTGGGCTGAGTCGTCGGAGGTTGGGGTGCTCGGTAATTTTTTCCAATAAATTGCAGTTTCATCACAGTTAAACACTTGCTTATACGAATAACCACTTTCTGTAATTATTTTCTTCAGTTCTGCTGGGAACTTTTTGGCAGCCTCAGTATCAGCCGAAGCACTCTGTCCAGTAAACGTTAAACTGTGAAGCTGCCAAAAAGTTTACAGCAGACTAAAAGAGACCACTTTGCTACAAACAGAACCAATAGTAACATCAGCAGCTTTCAAGATTCTTTCTCTCTGCATGTAAATAGTGCAAATGGTGGACGTAGGCAAGTTCAATGCGCGGACAATGTCCTTACTTCGTTGACGATCAAAATGCTTAATTACATCCAGTTTTACACTAAGCGTTAACACCCTTACAAGCTCTCTTAGGCTTTTCCGATACCTTAGTTCACATCTTGCTGACGGATGCACAAAATAAATCGAGATAAATCTCAGATGCTCACAGACACGTGTTTAGGCTGTGGTGACCTGATGCTGAATGCAGTTCCGGGGGAGGAATTTGGCTGCTCGGGGCACACGCTGCCTTTTTTCGTAAAAGCGAAAACTCATTGGTTAGCTAAAACAGGTAACTAATGTAAATTTTTTGTAAAAGCGAGGTGTCGTAAAGCAAATGTTTGGAAAACGGGGCCCACTTGTATCGATTATAACCGACGATTCCATGACAAATCCTGCCATTTTATTTAGGGATTATTCAGGAATTTTTGAGAAAAGTCTTCAATATTTTTGTGATGAGATGGTATTTCATTTTCATTTTAATAATAAGTCCTGCTGTGAAATTTAATTTCTTCTTTATCCTGTTTGACAAAACGGACAGCTCTTACTGCACTACAAATATAGTTCTGCACATGGTAGGCAATAGGGAGGCACAGAGCAGCACTTGAGAATTGTTATGTTTGAAAGGAATGGAAACTGAAGAGTAATTTACTTTGTAAGACAAAACAATAGGTTAAAAAAAAAGGGGAAATCTAGACAATTTTAATTATTAGATATTTAGTAAATATCCAGAGTATAGTACAAGCCTTATATAAACTGCAAATTTATATAACTATGTTGCTATAATCCTGTGAAGGTGGTCAGAATGTTTGAATAGCAGTGTTGAGAAGTATGTAACTGTATCTGATTCAGTACTTGCACTTGGGTGAAGTAACAGAATAAATGATGTAATAAGATTGTTCCCAAATAAAGGGAAGGGGAGAGTTAAAGGGTGTTTAGATTTAGCACACAAAATTGATTGGTTTGGTTGCCATAATCCAACTGATGCCATTTTAACCTGTTTAACAAAGTCTTCGTGAACGATTTTCTGATCAACACTTGAAACTGTGAAGTTAAAATATTTGATCATTTACATACAATAATCCTATCCAATGATTAAAACCTTACAAACACCAAGATCTGGTTTTGATATTTTATAATGCTTAATATAAAATATTGAATAAGAAGTTTATTTGGATAAATAATAAGTTTTGGAAATACATGAACAATGTTTGAATTTTTCCTGTGGATATTAGTCATAGAGTGTTGTGTGTGGTAGAGAATTAATTAATTGGTAATAGAACCAGGAAACTTTTGGCTTAAGGAGGCTGTTGTATTCACGTCATCCATTTCCTGGCTCAACGTCCATCAACTTGGTACGTTATACACTTCAAGAGCTCATTCGCCCTGTTTTTCAAAACCTCAAATGTTCTGTTCCCTTTGTTCCAAGGTGGTAAAACAACTCGATTGGTATCCAGTGCTGAGAGCACTCTCCCCCAGAGTATTCTCAGTGGTATTACCACATCCTTCCTGTCGTGTGGTGATCAGAAATGTATTCTGTGTTTACTTGTGACTAATATATATATATATATATATATATATATATATATCGAAGCTGCTAGGCCTCTGGTAGAGAACTATAAATTGAGAGAAAGATACGCGTACATACCACTGATAAGGAGTGAGAAAAATTTATATTTATTTATTTATCTCTCTCTCTCCCTCTCCCTCTCCCTCTCCCTCTCCCTCCCCTATTGATGGTGTGTATGTGTATTTTACTCTTAATCTCAGGTCCTCTACCAGAGGCCTGGGAGCTCAAGGGTTTGTTGCTGTATCCTTGCTGTTCCTAATCACTCTTCCGAACAGAGATCTCAGATATTGTTCCCAGGATTTATTGGTGCCTCTCCCAGTTCAGGCGTACAACTCAACAAGTGCTGCTATCACCACTGGGATTACTCTGGCTTTAACCTTCCACATCCCTTCTATCTGCTCTTTCAAGCCCTGGTATTTCTCCAGCTTCTCGTATTCTTTCTTCCAGATGTTACTGTCCTTCAGGATTGCTACATCTATTACTATTGCTTTCTTCTGTTCCGTGTTCGGTATAACTAAGTCTGGTTGCTTGACCAGTACCTGCTTATCAATGTGCATTTGGAATTTGCACAGGACTACTTTCTTGGGTGTTTTCCATTTGGACTTGGGAGTGTCTAATCCATACTCAGCGCAGATATTTCTGTACATAATTGCTGCAACTTGGCTGTGCCGTTCAGTGTATGCTGTCCCTGCCTGTATCTTGCACCTTGCTGCTATGTGCTGGATTGTTTTAGTGAATTCCTTGCGCAGTCCGTACTGCACACTGGATGGCAGGTAGCAACAGCCTCAACGGATGCAGGGAGCACGGGCAGCTGTCAGGGCTTTTTGAAAAATCAAACTTCCTCCAACTTCCATCCTGCTCTTAGATTCACTTGGTCAATTTCTGGCACCTCTCTCCCCTTTCTCAATCTCCCTGTCTCCATCTCTGGAGACAACCTGTCTACAAACATCTTTTATAGGCCTACAGATTCCCATGGCTATCTTGATTATACCTCTTTCCACTCTGTATCCTGCAAAAATGCTATTCCCTTTTCTCAGTTCCATTGTCTGCACCACATTTGTTCCCGGGATGGGATTTTCCTTTCCAGGCCTCCTTCAAACAAGATGGTTTCCTTTTTCCATCATTGATGCCGCCCAGAATTTCATCTCCTCCATTTCCTGAATATCCAAGCCTACCTCATCTTCCCACTGCCTTAACAGAGTTAGAGTTCCTCCTACCCTCATCAACAATCCCATGAGCCTCTGCATCTACACATTATTCTCCGCAACTTGTGCCATCTGCAACGGGATCCTATCATCAAAAATCTCTTTGTTCTCCCCCTCCCCCACTGTCCACTTTCCACAGGGATCGCTCCTTCCTTGATTCTCTTGTTCATTTGTCCCTTTCCACTAATCTCTCTCCTATCACATATCTCTGAAGTGCTACACCTGCCCACTCACATCATTCCTTACTTCCATTCAGGGCCCCAAGCAGATCTTCCGGGTGAGGCAACGCTTCACATGCAAATCTGTTGGGGGCGGTGCTTCTGATACGTTGATGAGACCTGACGTAAATTGTGGACTGCTTCACTGAGCACTTCCACTCCCTCTGCCAAAAGTGGGATTTCCTGGTGGCCAACAATTTTAATACTATCCTCCCTTCCATTCTGACATGGTATTCCATGGCCTCCTCTTCTGCCATGATGAGACTATGCTCAGGGTGTAGGAGCAGCACCTCATATTCTATCTAGGTAGCCTCCAACCTGATGGCCTGAACATTGATTTCTCCTTCCGGTAGTTTTTTCCCTTCTTCCTTCTGGTAATTTTTTCCCTTCTTTCTTGCCTCCTCTTCTCTTCCCCCACTCTGGTCTCTTGCCTCTTGTTATCTGCCAATCACTTCCTCTCCTTCTCTTTCCCCTAGCTGATTCATAGAAAACCCACAGCACAATACAAGTCTGCAAAGCTGTGCCGAACGTGTCCTTATCTTAGAAATTACCCAGGGTTACCCACAGCCCTCTTTTTCCGAGCTCTATGCACCTGCCCAGGAGTCTCTTAAAAGATCCTATCGTATCTGCCTCCACCACCGCCGCTAGCAGCCCATTCCATGCACTCACCACTCTCTGCATAAAAAAACTTACCCCTGACGTCTTCTCTGTACCTACTTCCAAGCACCTTAAAACTGTGCCCTCTTATGCTGGCCATTTCAGCCCTGGGAAAAAGCCTCTGATTATTCACACAATCAATGTGTTAATCTGATCTGGACCCTCTCCAATGCTAGAACATTTTTTCTTAGATGAGGGCCCTGTAACTGCTCAGAATATTCCAAGTGTGGTCTGAAAGCTACCTTATACAGCCTCAGCAACACATCCTTGCTCTTATATGCTTGTCCTCTTGAAATGAGATTAAACAATAGGCTTTCCTGGGTGAGTGAGAGTGGAAGATGTGACAGAACACATGGCCCAATTCCTGGACAAGTGGTGGGTTTCAGAAAACCTCCTTGGGACGGTCTGTATCTTGCGGAACTGGAGTTGGCTCTCTAACTCCACATACCCTCCACCCACTCTTCCCTCCAGTCCTCCCAGTTTCCTTCTCCTCCATCTCTTTACATATTCCACCTATCACCACCCAGCTTCTCACTTCATTCCCATTTTTCTTCCTCACCTACCCACCTGGCTTCAACAATCACCCTGTAACTTATCTTTGTTCCCCTCCCCCACCTTTTTATTCTGCCATTTCCCCCCTCTTCCTTTCCAATCCAGACGAAGGATCTTGGCCTGAAACGTCAACTGTTTATTCATTTCCATAGATGCCGCCTGATGTGAGTTCCTCCAGCATTTGTAGAATCTCTTGTGTAAGAACGTAAGACCATAAGATATAGGAGCAGAATTAAGCCATTTGGCCCATCGAGTCTGCTCTGCCATTTCATCATGACTGATCCTTTTTTCCTCTCGGCCCCAGTCTCCTGCCTTTTCCCTGTATCCCTTCGTGCCCTGACCAATCAAGAATCTATCAACCTTTGTCTTAATTATACATAAAGACTTTGCCTCTGCAGCTACCTGTGGCAAAGAATTCCACAGATTCATCACTCTCTGTCTAAACAAATTACTCATCTGTTTTAAAAGGACACCCCTCTATTCTGAGGCTGTGCCCTGTGGTCTTTAGACTCTCCCACCAGAGGGAACATCCTCTCTGCATCCACTCTATCAGGGCCTTTCACCATTCAACAGGTTTCACCTCATTATTCTGAATCGTTGTGAAAACAGGCCTGGAGCCATCAAATGTTCTTCATATGACAAGACATCAAATCCTGGAATAATTTTCATGAACCTCCTTTGAAGCTTCTCAAGTTTTAGCACATCCTTTCTAAGATAAGGGGCCCAAAACTGTTCACAACACTCCAAGTGAGGCCAGTGCTTTATAGAAACATAGAAACATAGAAAATAGGTGCAGGAGTAGGCCCTTCGGCCCTTCGAGCCTGCACCGTCATTCAGTATGATCATGGCTGATCATCCAACTCAGAACCCTGTACCTGCTTTCTCTCCATACCCCCTGATCCCTTTAGCCACAAGGGCCATATCTAACTTCCTCTTAAATATAGCCAATGAACCGGCCTCAACTGTGTCCTGTGGCAGAGAATTCACCACTCTCTGTGTGAAGAAGTTTTTCCTCATCTCGGTCCTAAAAGGCTTCCCCTTTATCCTTAAACTGTGACTCCTCATTCTGGACTTCCCCAACATCGGAAACAATCTTCCTGCATCTAGCCTTTCCAATCCCTTTAGAATTTTATACATTTCAATAAGATCCCCCCCTCAATCTTCTAAATTCCAGTGAGTATAAGCCTAGTCGATCCAGTCTTTCTTCATATGAAAGTCCTGCCATCCCAGGAATCAATCTGGTGAACCTTCTCTGTACTCCCTCTATGGCAAGAATGTCTTTCTTCAGATTAGGGGACCAAAAGTGCACACAATATTCTAGGTGCGGTCTCACCAAGGCCTTGTACAACTGCTGTAGAACCTCCCTGCTCATGTACTCAAATCCTTTTGCTATGAATGCCAACATACCATTTGCCTTTTTCACTGCCTGCTGTACCTGCATGCCCACCTTCAGTGACTGGTGTACAATGACACCCAGGTCTCGTTGCATCTCCCCTTTTCCTAATCGGCCACCATTCAGATAATAATCTGTTTTCCTGTTCTTGCAATCAAAGTGGATAACCTCACATTTATTCACATTAAATTGCGTCTGCCATGAATTTGCCCACTCACCTAACCTATCCAAGCCACCCTGCATCCTCTTAGCATCCTCCTCATAGCTAACACCGCCGCCCAGCTTTGTGTCATCCGCAAACTTGGAGATGC
This sequence comes from Hemitrygon akajei, assembly GCF_048418815.1. NCBI lineage: Eukaryota > Metazoa > Chordata > Chondrichthyes > Myliobatiformes > Dasyatidae > Hemitrygon > Hemitrygon akajei. Next base: position 73,958,730 of record NC_133136.1, on the reverse strand, counting down.
TGCATTTAATTCCCTCTTCTAAATCATTAATATATATTGTAAACAACTGGGGTCCCAGCACTGAACCTTGCGGTACCCCACTAGTCACTGCCTGCCATTCTGAAAAGGTCCCGTTTACTCCCACTCTTTGCTTCCTGTCTGCCAACCAATTCTCTAACCACATCAATACCATACCCCCAATACTGTGTGCTTTAAGTTTGCACACTAATCTCCTGTGTGGGACCTTGTCAAAAGCCTTTTGAAAATCTAAATATACCACATCCACTGGCTCTGCCCTATCCACTCTACTAGTTACATCTTCAAAAAATTCTGTAAGATTCGTCAGACATGATTTTCCTTTCACAAATCCATGCTGACTTCGTCCGATGATTTCTCCTCTTTTCAAATGTGCTGTTATCACATCTTTGATAACCGACTCTAGCATTTTCCCCACCACCGATGTCAGACTAACCGGTCTATAATTCCCCGGTTTCTCTCTCCCTCCTTTTTTAAAAAGTAGGGTTACATTAGCCACCCTCCAATCCTCAGGAACTAATCCAGAATCTAAGGAGTTTTGAAAAATTATCACTAATGCATCCACTATTTCACCGGCCTAGAATCAGCACACCCTCAGCCATGAAATCCTGGAACCCTCCAGGCACACTCGTCTTCCAGGCTGTGTCCTAAGGATATCAGAAAGCGGCCAGTCGTGAGGCTCTGAGTGTGGGTCCCATTTCCGCAAAGAGCCAAGGTCAGAGTCTTTAAAAGAAACCCCACACCCTGAAAAGAAAAAGAAGAGATATCAAAGATAGAAATAAAGCTGTTTCCATAGATGCTTGCAAAGGAGTCACTATTTAGCGCTATCTTAAATTTGCCCCGTCTTGTTAAGCATCTCATGTGTGGCACCTTCTCAAAGGCCTTCTGAAAAATCCAAATACACATCAACCATTTCTCCTTTGTCTATCCTGCTTGTTATTTATTCAAACAGTTCCAACAGATTTGTCAGGCAAGATTTTCCCTTGAGGAAACCATGCTGACTATGGCCTCTTTTATCATGTGCCTCCAAGTACCCTGAGACGTCGTCCAACATCCAGCCACTGAGGTCAGACTAACTGGCCTATAGTTTCCTTTCTTCTGTGTCTCTGCCTTCTTGAAGAGTTGAGTGACATTTGGAATTTATTAATCTTCTGGAAGCATTCCAGAATCTAGTGATTCTCAGCAATCTCTTCAGCTACCTCTTTCAGAACCCTGGGGTGTACACCATCTGATCCAGATGACTTACCTACCTTCAGACCATTCAGTTTCCCAAAAACCTTCTCTCTAGAAATGGTAACTTCACACACTTCATGACATCTGGAATTTCCACCATACTGCTAGTGTCTTCCACAGTGAAGATTGTTGCAAAATGCTTATTCAGTTCATTTTCCATTTCCTTGTCCCCCATTACTTCCTCTCCAGCATTGTTTTCCCGTGGTCCAATATCCATTCTTGCCTCTCTTTTTCGCTTAGTGTATCTGGAAAAAAAACTTTTGGTATCCTTTTTAATGTTACTGGTTACCTTATTTTTCATATTCCATCTTTACCTTAATGTCTTCTTAGTTGCCTTCTGTTGGTTTTTAAAATCTTCCCAGTCCTCTAACTTCCCACTAATTTTTGCTCTGTTTTATGCCCCCTCCTTGGCTTTGACTTCTCTTGTTAGCCATGGTTGTGTCATCTTGCCTTTAGAATACTACTACTTCTTTCGCATGTATATATCCTGTGCCTTCCAAATTGCTTCCGGAAATTCCAGCCATGCTGCTCTGTCATCATCCCTACCATTCTTTTCTGGCCAACTCTTTTCTCATGCCTCTGTAATTCTATTTTACTCCAATATAATACTGATACATCTGACTTGAGCCTCTCCTTCTGAGTTTTCAGGGTGAATTCAATCATATTGTGGTCACTTACCCCCAAGAGTTCTTTAACCTTAAGCTCTCCAATCAATTCTGGTTCATTGCACATCACCCAATCCAGTAAAGCTGATCCCCTAGTGGGCTCAACCACGAGCTGCTCTAAAAAGCCATCTCATAGGCACTCTAGAAATTCCCCCTCTTGGAATCCAGCACCAACTTGATTTTCCCAGTCTACCTGTCTGTTGAAATCCCCCTTGATTATTGCCCCTTTCGCATGCATTTTCAGTCTCCCTTTGTAATTGTAAACCACATCCTTGCTACTGTTTGGGGGTCCGTATACAACTCCCATTGAGGTCTTTTTACCCTTGCAATTCCTTAGCTCTATCCACAATGATTCAACACCTACTGACTCTCTGTCACTTCTTTCTAATGATTTGATTTCATTTGTACCAACAGAGCAACGCCGCCCCCTCTGCCTTTCTGTCTGTCCTTTCGATGCAATGTATATCCTTGGATATTAAGCCCCCAGCTATGATCTTCTTTCGGCCATGATTCAGAGATGCCTTCAACATCATACTTGCCAATCTGTAACTGTGCTACAAGTTCAACTACTTTATTCTGTATACTGTACGTGTTCAAATATAACACCTTCAGTCCTGTATTCACCACTTTCGCGTTTGTCCACCTTTTATGTTGCAACTCATCCTGTTGATTGCAGTTTTGCCCCATTAATAGTCTCCCTTCACTGCACTGCCTCTATTTGTAACCCAGCTACCTCATCTTCAGCACTGTCATCTGCTTTTCTATGATACTTCTTGCGTTGACATACACATAGTTCAGGGCACCAGTCGCATCATCAACAGCCTTTTTGTTCCCAACTTTATCTGAGTTCTTACCAACATCTGTCTCCACAACCTCTCCACTAATTGTTTTGGCAGTCTGGTTCCCATCCCCCTGCAACTCTAGTTTAAACCCCACTCTGTAGCATTAACAAACCTTCTCACTAGGTTATTAGTCTCCCTGCAGTTCAGGTGCAAGACGTTCCTTCTGTACAGTTCCCACCTCCCTAATAATCCAACAATCTTGTGCTCTCCCTCCTACATCAACTCCTTAGCTACATATTAAACTGTATAATATTCCTTGTTCTGGCCTCAATAACACGTGGCACAGGTAGCAATCCTGAGATCATAATCCTGGAGGTCCTGCCCTTTAACTTGGCACCTAATTCCCTGATTTCCTTGTGCAGAACATCGTCACTTGTCCTACCTATATCATTGTTCCCTACATAGACCCTGGCCTCTGGCTGCTCACCCTCCCACTTAAGAATGTTGAAGACTCAATCCGAATTGTTCTGGGCCCTGGCACTGGAAGGCAACATATCATCCAGGAATTTCATTCTCACCCACAGAACCTCCTGTTCATTCCCTTAATGAATCCCCATCACTACAGCATGCCTGTTCAACCCCTTTCCTTTCTGAGTCACAGAGGCAGACTCAGTGCCAGAGATTGACCGCTGTGTCTTTCTTCTGTTGGGTCAACCCTGCTGAACAGTATCCAAAGTGATAAACCTGTTGTTGAGGGGATGGCCACAGGGTTACTCTGCACTGGCTCCTGCACCAAATGAACTCCCATTGACCTTGCATTTGGGGTGGGTGACCAACGCTGGAGAGGTGGGGTGGTTTGCAGGTGCACTGATGTGAGGTGAGCAAGCAATGGGATTGTGTTGTGACTGTGAAACTGAGGTGGAGATGTTGGTTGTTTGGCTTACCCAAGGAAGCGATGATTCACGAAGGGATAGGAAGAAAAATTGTTGACTTCATGGGGCTTGTGGTTAGTTCATGAGTTTTCCTAACAAACATTTTATTGAAATTGTTCATATAAACATCACATTAAGCCTTAAAGTCTTGGAGTAGATTTTCAACTTGCCATATACAGGTAGCTGTAATTTTTAATTTCCTTTGGAACAGGTGTGTAGATGACTATATTTTCCTTTGAAGCGTTAACTGACATTTGTTAACATACCTTTTAATTGAGTTATATCATTCTGCTCCAGAAATGCTGCCATCTGAAGTGTTTACATTGAGAAATCCTATAATAAATTTGGATTTAGAATTGATGATGGAAAAAATGATAAAATGAGCTATCCTAAAATCGGAGGTGGTGACATTTGCAAGAACTTGTTTTCTGCTTTCTAACTTGCTTTACTTAAAATCTATACTTCGTACTTCTTATGTATGGCGGAATGCTAAATTGATCACACACAAATCACAGACCACGAATTCGAGATGTGCAATAAAATTTGATTTCATCGAATTTATGTGGAAAATAAAGCAAGTAAATCAACATTTTTGTTTCAGCTCAATAAGTGTGGAAGTAATTCCAGGATCACATTCTAATCTCTAGCACTTTACTTAAAGATAACTGCGCAACACTGAATGCAGAATGCGTGGATGAAGATGATCGACATTCTTTTGAGGCTATTAGAATGATACACAAACAAATGGATGACGATGCTGATGGAGATGTTGATGTAGAGGAAAGTCATGAGGTAAGACAAATTTTTGAGCATGTAACAGCCGAAGCTCATCATTGTTAAACTCCTGTAATATAGATTTCATACCCTACTTAAGTTTCACTTTTGATGTAAATATGCAAACATTAGCTTAGGTTGATTTAAAAACGTTGATGTTGTTATCCGGCTGGTAATTTTGACTAACTTGAAATGTTTGATGGAGCTTAAGTACTTAAAATGCGTAATACTGTGTCATGCACATCAGAAAGTTTCTGTGTCCTATCTTTAGTTAGCTACTTTCAGACAGAGGCTTTGTTAATCTCAGTAACTGGAGCAAGGGAGGAGAAAATGAATCAAGGTGTCCCACTGCCACTCTCTACCAAATGTATCCATCATTGGTGTCCCATAAATGCAGGATTGTGTTTGATATCGGTGCTCTCCCTGTAAACATCTTGCTGAGCAGATTTCATGGGCCAAATGGCCTAATTCTGCTCCTATGTCTATGTCGTATGGTCTTATTTTTATATTTATTGGTTAGAAGCAAATAACTACTGCAGCTGCGAATGGGGGTATATTTCAGTTTGCCAACATCAATTCAGTCTTAGTCCTTGTGAGTTTCCTGCAAGTTCTGAAATCAGAATTTGGAACTGCCTTATTGGAATAGATTAAGGTATGACAGAGCAAGACACCTCAGAACTTGAAGTTTATTATCCACTCAGAGACAATTGAACCTTAAGTGTAGGGAGGTGACAATATTGTAGTAATGCCCCCAAGAGGCCTGAAGGAAACTCAGGTGACCAAGGCTTTTGCTTTTAGCTCTAGGTACATTGCTGTTGACAGAGCACTAAATTGGTAAGGAGGGTGCAGGCAACTCTGTGTTCCTTTGATGCCAATGACAGAAATCTAATTTTTGTAAACAAAAGAAATTCTGTAGATGCTGAAATCCCAGAGTAACACATGCACAATGCTGGAGGAACTCAGCGGATCAGACAGCGTCTCTGTGGAGAGGAAGCTTCCTTCTTGTAAATTCTTGCTGGGATTTAGACATGCATTTAGCTGCTGTTTTCTGACATATAAGTAAGCATGGAAGAGTGTTTATAAGTGTTTTAATCACAAACAGGATTACAGCTGGTTGTAATTTGGTTCTCATCTGATTAGAACAAACATGGGTGTATTCCTTTAGGTTCAGTGTACCCCTGACTCTATATTTGGAACCCACAATTAATTTAACTTTTAATGTGCTTTGGTGCAGATTGCATGCACTTCTGACAATTCCCTACTGCTTCTAGTTAGGATATGGTCAAGTAACACTTGGCTCTTAATGACCTTTACCTTCCTGAGGTGACGCTTGCCTGTTTTTCTGGGAATTGTTAAATACACAGAACGGATATCTTTTCAAAACACATTTTTAAAATTTCAACTTGTAAGTCAACTGTGTATGTATTTCACTGCAATTTAAAATAATGAGTTGATTAATAAATTACAGCTAGGCCTGTACCTTGAAACATTCAGGACTTTTCATAATATTTTAAAATTTCAATAATTAAAAAAAATCATAAACTTGAGCATCTGTAAGACTAGCTCTAATGAAGTTTTTAATTGGCTGGCCTTCTGCTGAATGACTTTTCTAAATTTTATGGTGATGGTGTGGTACTGCACACAAATTCCAAGGGAAATGCCATAATTCAGCTTGCGTAATTACATGGGACTTAAACACTTCAAGTACAGTGACGCCAGTTTCACCGGCAGTAAACACCATTTAAAGATATATTGAGGACTGTGTGCACATTGGCTGTGTGCTTTAGACATTGAGTACTTGGTTACCATGGAGATGACTTAGACACATGTAAGTTTGATGAGTAAAAGTAATGAAGTAAATGTCAGTAAAATATGCTAAGCGTAATAACCCTTAACTAGAATCCAGTTCAGAGCATAGCAGACTTTGATTGTAGAGAATTTATAAGTTAATAGACTCTTTCCTGCAGCCTGTTGACCTGATTAAATGTAGACCAAGACTATGCTGTTCCATTTGTAATTAGATCTACACTTGAGGTTAGTTTCCTTTGAACAACAGATAACTTTTGGAATTGCTGCAGGTCTCTTAGACTCACGAAATTCTAATCCTCTGCATCTGTTCATGGGATCACCTTAAATTCTTCCATCTCCCTTTTTTCACACTCCACCCCTTTTTAGTTAACTTTTGGCTTCTGTTTCTTATAAATAAGTAATGTCATTGGTCTCTTCTGAGGTTGTAAGAAGACTTGCATTTATACAGTTCTTTTCATGTTTACAGAATGTTGAGCAGTGCTTTGTTCAGTAATGAATCTTGTAACGTCAAAACCAATATAGCCAATTTGCACACAGCAGCCTCCAGCATATAGCAACGTGATAACCACCAGATATATTCTCATGTAGCTAAGAAACAAACAAAAAAATTGGCCAGGCTATAAAGAATTACTCTGTTCTTTTTCAAAACAGTACCACGTTATCAAATTGGAAAAGGACTTTTTCTGTGTTTAATTCTCCCATCTGTTTAGATAGCAATAAAGAGGGGAAAGCACAGGAACTGTCATTTGCGCAAATTTGAAAATACGCTGGAAGGAAATACATCAGCTTCTCTTATTTTTAATCTTTGTTCACAGCACTTGTTCGGGTGCTAGATCTGATAGTTAACTGAGTGCTGACATCTTTTTTGTAGACTGTAGTTCTAGGTGCTCCATTTTTTTCCTCTTCCTCCTTTTTTGCAGATATTTATAAAATATATATAAAATTGCACCTAGATTTTATTCTGTGATGATCCCATTCTGTGTAACAAAATAGACGGCTGACACACAGGCTTTTCTTCCTCTTCCCCACCCCCCTCCCCCAACTCTCCTTCCTGTTGCTGAGTTCAACATCACCAAATTGGAACAGGATTTGAAGAACTGATGGGGGCAGTCTGGAAGGTCTTACTAGGAACTGCTTCCACTAATTTACATATTTGTTAAGTATGGAAGTCATAGTCATTCCATAGTTTTAAGTGCTATAGAACACTGAACAACACAGCACAGTACAGGCCCTTTGGCCCACGATGTTGTGCTGACCCTTTACCCTACCTCAAGATCAGTCTAATATTAGTGTCCCATGTAGCTCTCCATCTCGGATGCAGTGCTGCAGCTCGACGGCTTCACCGTAAGGCCAGTCTTTTAAAGATGGAGGAGGTGGAGTACGTTTTATAATTAACTCATCGTGGTCTACAGACGTAGCAGTTCTGTCTCGGTCCTGCCACTCGACCTGGAATATCGAGCGGTCAGATGTTGTCCTTTTTATCTGCTGAGGGAGTTTGCCACCATCACTCTGGTGGTGGTAGGTAGTCCACGTCAGGCCAGCACTGGAAGATCTAAACTCCATAATCAGCCGGCGGGAAACAACGCACATTGAAGCCTTCCCTATCGCGAGGGTTTTCAACCAGGCCAGCTTAAAGAAGTCGCTGAGCAACTACCACCGATGTACCATCTCCTGAACCAGGGGAGCCAACATGCCTGACCACTGTTAAACCACCACGAAGAACACTTACCCTGCCATTCAACGACTATATTCTGAAATGACCGATCATCTGGCTGTGCTTCATCAGGACTGGAAATGAAGGAAAGAAATCAGAATGAAAAGGTGGTGGGGGAGAGAAGGAGGGAGTACAAGGTGGTAGGCGATTGGTGAAACTGGGAGGGGCTGAAGTAGAAGCTGCGAAGTTGATTAGTGAAAGAAAGGAAGGGCTGGAGAAGGGGGGATCTGATAGGAGAGGCCAAAAGACCATGGAAGAAAGGGAAGGGGGAGGAGCAGCAGAGGGAGGTGACAGGCAGGTAGGGCGATAAGGTGTGAGAGGTAGAAGGGAATGGGCAGTGGTGAGGGAGAAGACTGGGGGGGCAATTACTGGGAGTTTGAGAAATCGATGTTCATGCCGTCAGGTTGGAGGCTACCCAGAAGGAGTACGAGGTATTGTTCCTCCAACCCGGGTCTGCCCTCATCCTGGCAGTAGAGGAGGTCATGGACTGACAAGTCGGAATGGGAGTGGGGAGTAGAATTGAAATGGGTGGCCATTGCGAAATCTCACTTTTTGTGGTGGATGGAGCTGTTTCACAATCTATGTTGAGTCTCGCTGTTATACAAGAGGCCACACCGGGAGCACTGGGTACAGTAGATGGCTCCAACAGTCTCACAGGTGAGGTGTTGCCTCACCTGGTGGGACTCTTTTGATGCCTTGAATTATAGTGAGGCAGGAGGTGTAAGGGCCGGTGTGCACTTGTTCCATTTGCAAGGATATGTACCGGGAGGGAGATCATTGGGGAGGGACGAGTGGACAGGGAGTTGCAGAGGGGGCGAACCTTGCAGAAAGTGAGTGGGGGGAGGAGGGAAAGGTGTGCTTGGTGCAATCCTGCAGGTGATGGCGGAAGTTACAGAGAAACAGTGTGTGTTGCCCCGGCCAGTAATTTCCTGGTTTATTCTTAGAACCTTTCTTAATAAAAATCTTAATCTGCATTTCCTGTTTTGCTTTGTTGCTCATAATTTTTGAACACGATCTCTTGTACTTTAATTTTTTATGTCAGAAAAGCTTATTTCTACGCAAATTGCAGAAAGAAGTTTTAACTTTTAAAAGTTCTTTATTATCCTTTTAAGATACTCAAGGGAAGAGACCTTCATATTATATTTCCTTTTATCTTCCATGCACAATTCTACCAATAGTTACAAAGTATGAAGGCTAAAGCTACATTCCAGATTCAGATTCGGTTTATTGTCCTTTGAAAACCACAAATGCAATGCAGTTAAAAAATGAGACAACATTCCTCCAGAATGATATCAACAAAGCACATGATAAAATAGACTACACCAGAAAATTCACATAACGTTTGGCAATCCCCAATCCAGAGTCCGGAGAGGCTGCTGCATATTAATATCGCGCTACCATCTTAGCGCGTTCCCCGGAAAGGAGCTCCAAATCCACCAGACAAACAAGACCAAAAACTAAAGCTACAAGACCTGCACAAAACCACATAGTTACAACATATAGTTACAACAGTGCAAACAATACCATAATTTGTACATCGACACCTAATTCATTTCTTGAACTTATGCGTGGCCTATATTAATGTAAAATAATTTATGTAAGGCTTGCCTGTGGCCTCTGATACATGTCAGTATATTTACATTAAAAGCATTTCTCACTCTGCTACTGCAACAAAAGATTTACCTGATAAACACATCATATTGGGTGAATTTTGCAATGTTACTGCTGGGTGACTTCTGCTGCTGAAGGTGGGGGTAGAGTGAGTGAATTTGTTGTTACTACTGAGGCTGATAGGATGTTGCTGGTCTCACTATCTGCTCTGTCTGAACTGCAGTTGCTTGCTATTCTGCTGCTTGGTGTTCCACTTCAGTTCACCAATTCCTGTGATAAGGGATTGTGTATGAAAACCTAAATGTTGTGTTAAACACAGTGTGACTCTTTGTGGTAATGGAGGATATTGCATTGTCTGGTAACGTTGTGGCCCTGTGCAAAGTCAACAGGCGCAGCAAAGAACTCTATATTTTGTTTTTCTAGTGTGACTAGAAACCATGAAAGATCATGAATTCTAACCTTGTGTTTTTGACTGTGTCACGTATTAGAATTGCAAACTAACTTGTTAAGAGAAAAAATGATGAAGTGGTACTCTTCAGGTGGAAGAATGAATCGAGGATTGTTCATGCCAGTGAAGGTCCATGAAAAGACGCTGGAAAGGGTAGTCCACATTTGTAATTTAGGAACTACCAGTTAGCAATGGCCTGCATCATTTGCCTTTGGTGTTTGAAGATCCAGACCTCAGTTATAAGCCATCCAAAACTACAGAATAGGAACAGCCCTTTTGGCCCACAATGTTGTGCTGCTGTAATTAAGCTAATGATGTTTCATCGCTTCTGCCAGCCCGTGGTGCATGGCGTATGCCTATTTAAAAGACTCTAAAACAATGGAATTATATAATTTTTGCACAAATGCTGTGATCTACAGGGCAGCAATGATTCAGAGACATATCAAAGTACATGTATGTCGCCATGGACTTCCTGAGATTAATTTTCTTGCAGGCATTTACAGCAGAACAAAGATGCAATAAGGTCAATGAAAAACTACACACAAAGACTGGCAAACAGCCAATGTGCAAAAGACGACTACACAAATAAATAAATAAATGATACTGTGAACATGAGCTGTAGAGTCATTGAAAGTTAGTTCGTAGGTTGTGAGATCAATTCAGAATGAAGTTATCCACAATGGTTCAGGAGCCTGATGGCTGATAACTCTTCGTGGTGTGGCACTGCCGACTGCTAGTACCTTGAAGACAAAGGTGCTGGCTGCTGGCAGTCCCACACCAGCAGATTCATAAAGAGTTACTACCCTTCAACCTTGAGTGTAGAGTCTACAAAAGATTCCATCTGTACTGGTGGGATAAATGAACCAACATCTTTATGAATATGCAGAGGATAGAACGATATGGACCACATGTAGACAGAAGGCATTAGGTGTCATTAATTACTTTGGTAAGCATTGTGGGCTGAAGTGCTATTCGTATTCTGTGTTGTATGATTGAGATCCTGATCTTCACACAGCAAAGGCAATTGAGTCAGGCCCTTGCTGTGAAATACAGAGTCTTTCACAGGGTCTTTTTGTGGACCTTCAGTGTCATGAGTGAGTGTCATGCTCCTATCTGGGGAGTATTCCCTCCGAGGAACAGTGCTACAGTACTTACTTTTTTCTGTTAAACAGGTTGATTTGCAATTCTGTTACAGCACATATTCAAATCACAATGTTTGGATTTAAGTTTTAAAACTGCAATTATTCATTTTAGGAAAAATAAATTTTAAGTATGGAGTTGCTTGCAGTGCCTGTAGATTTTGCATAGGGCCAGAGTCCCAGCATGGAGACTCATCTCTCACATCCTCTAGCATTGCATTCCCAAAACAGGCACTGTACCTCAAACTCTCTTTGTTAACAGGCTGACAGAGGAGATGATTCAAAGATGTTCTCAAAGCCTCCTAGGGAAAAAATGTATTATCCCCATTAACTTGGAATCTCTGGCCTTGAACTGAGTTCACACTGAGGACCCCAGTTCTCCACATAGAGATCATACGGAAGTCGAATGAAAAATTCTACGTTGCCTTTTTCGTTACAGTTACTCTACCTCGCCCTTGGAAGAGTCTGCAGCTCCCATACTGGTCCCTGCCACCTATCCCCAACCCCCACTACATACTGACCTAGAGTGGAACTGAGTCATTTCTGATCTTAAGGACTGCGTAAGAAAAGAACCATGAATCAGAAGATCGACATTACTGTAAAAAAAACCTCTGACATGTGCTGTCTTTTTGATTAACACCTCTTGCAAATGTATACTTGTTCTGTTTTTCCTGCGATGACTTGATCCTCTCATACACTGCCTCATATTGCCAACATTTATTTCCAGTAAATTACACGACCAGAGTAATCCTCAAAAACACGAAACAGCTCCTGCCTCAGCAAGAACCTGGACTGTTTTAGTTTGGCCATCACCACAGTCAGTCTGCAGCAGGCACCGCCTCACTGGCTCTCCACTCTGCTCTCGGCCACGTGGGCAACCTGAACACGCACATCAAGCTGTTGTTCGATGACTCCTCACTAACTTCTACAGATGTACCGTGGAGAGCATTCTAACTGCATCACCATCTGGTATAGGGGGACCACCGCAGAGGATCCGAAATAAGCTGCGGATAAGTTGCAAACAGAGCCTGCTCCATCATGGGCACCAGCCTCTCCAGCATTGAGGACGCCTCCAGAAAGTGATGCCTCAAAAACTACGCAGTCGTCATTAAGGACCCCAGTCACCCAGGACATGCCCTCTTCTCATTGCTACCATTAAGGAGGTGTTACTGGAACCTAGAGACACATTTTAAGAGCAACTCCTCTGCCTCAGGTTTTTGAATGGTCATTGAATCCATATATACTACTTCACTTTTTTAAAGCTCTCTTTTTGCACAATTTATTTAATTTAATGTTTTTAATGTATATTAATTTATAGTTGTACTGCTGCTGCAAAACAACAGATTTCACAGCATATGCCAGTGGTATTATAAACACAAGACATTCTGTCATAATGGTACATATCTTCCTCTTCTGCCATGATGAAGCCACCCTCAGGGTGGAGGAGCAATACCTCATTTTGCCCCTCCCCACCTCCTTCCCTCCCTTCCTATCATTCACCTCCCCCCGTGCATCTCCTCCTCCTTTCCCCCATGCTCCACTCCTATCAAATTCCTCCTCCTTCACCATTTGCCTTATCAATCCCAGCTTTTTATTTCATCCCCCCTCCCACGAGCACCCGTCTTCACCTATCACCTTTTAACTTGTCCCCCTTCCCCTCCCCTGATCTTATTCTGACATCATCCCCTTTTCAGCCCTGATGAAGTGTCTCAGCCCGAAATGTCAACTGTTGATACATTTCCATAGATGCTGCCTGACCTGCTGAGTTCCTCTAGTATTTTTTGTGTGTTGTGTTGGATTTCCAGCAAAATCTCTTGTTTAGGAGATACTTGAACTCAAAGACCCCATACCTTGAGGTTCACCACCACTTCTTCTCCACTGTCATCAGGTTCTGAAAACTTTAATTACCTCAAACTATATTTCTTTCTGTCAACTTGCACTAATACCTTTATAGCAGCAACACACAAAAAATGCTGGAAGAACTCAGCAGGCCAGACAGCATCTGTGAAAAGAGTACAGTCGATATTTTGGGCCGTAACCCTTCACCAGGAATGGAAAAAAAAAGATGAGAAGTGGGAGTAAAGAGGTGGGGTTGGGGAAGATGTACAAGTTGGTAGGTGATAGGTGAAACTGGGAGAAGGGGAGGGGTGAAGTGAAGAGCTGGGGAGCTGGCAGGTGAAATAGATAAAGGTCTGGAGAAGGGGGAATCTGACAGGAGAGGACAGAATGTCATGGAAGAAAGGGAAGGGGGAGGAGCATCAGAGGGAGGTGATGGGCAAGTAAAGAGATGAGGTGAGAGAGGGGAAATTGGAATGGATATAGTGAAGATAGGGTGGCAATTTCCAGAAGTTTAAGAAATTGATGTTCATAACATCTGGTTGGAGGTTACTCAGATGGAATAGCAGATATTAGTCCTCCAGCCTGAGTTATGGCCTCATCACGGCAGTAGAGGAGGCCATGGACTGACATGTTGGAATGGGAGTTAGAATTGAAGTAGCTGGCCACCGGGAGATTCTGCTTTCTCTGGCAGATGGAGTGTAGTTGCTTAGTGAAGGGGTCTTCCAATCTACATCAGATCTCACCACTATACAGAACGCCACATCGGGAGTATCGGAAACCGTAGATGACTGGAACAGACTCCCAGGTGAAGTGTCACCTCACCTGGAAGGATGGTTTGGGTCCCGAATGGTAGTTGAGGGAGCAGGTGTTGGGGCATTTGCGGCACTGGCTCCACTCGCAAAGATGAATACCAGGAGGGAGATCTGTGGGGAGGGATGAGTGGACAAGGGAGATTCATAGGGAGCAATCCCAGTGGAAGTGGAGGGGGGAGAGGGAAAGTTGTGCTTGGTGGTGGGATCTCGTTGGAGATGGTGGAAGTTATGCAGATTTTCTTGTCTTTGTGCTAATAATATCTCTATGTTTATTTTAGTTTATTTTTGTTGTGTACGTTGTGTATAATTTATGTTATTTAACTCTACATTAAATTACTAGCATGAGAAAATCTGCAAATGCTGGAGATCCAGAGAAATTCACACAAAATGCTGGAGGAACTCAGCAGGCCGGGCAGTATCTATGAAAATGAATGAACAGTGGATGTTTCGGGCCTCGTCCAGCATTTTGTGTGTGTTAACTTGTGTTTGTTGTGTATCAATGTCCTTTGCTGATGCAAGAATCTAACTTTTATTGTATTTATAGCTTGGATAATATGTTCATGACAATAAATTTGAAACTTACAATTTTAAAATGTGAATGTTCTTGAGATATGTGTGACCCCATACACTGCCATTCCTAATTGCTGTCAATCGGTGCAGAAAGAACTTAACAGAACATCTAAGGTAAAGCACCCTTGCTTATAGTAAACCAGAAGCATCTAAGAACTTAAGTCAGCAAAAGAGCAGAAATGGGCCTAATCAGGTTCTGTAAAGCAAGGCCTGTATGTTGGCTTGGTTGAATTTGTTACATGTTCCACAGTTCAGCTTGACAACTGTTGCTTCTATTTTCAGAGCAGTTTCTCTGATCAGCTTTGGAATGTGATGCTCTAAGAGATTTCTTTGAGCTTGATCCTCGAAGTGCGAGATACCTGAGAACCACGGGAGGTTTTGTTGAGCTCAGGCAGCCCAGTTTCGTTGTCCTTTTTGTCGTGGCTTGGGTATCTGACGAGTTGTCACAAAGGCCTGCAATTCTGGCAAGTCACTTGTAAGCCATTAAATTAACCCTTACAAAAATGTTTTGAACATTCACAGTTTATAATGCAGAGCCTCTGTACATATTTAAGACATCTTTGATTCCTAAATTTGCAAGAGATGTTGGAATAACCTTCAGAAATTAGAAACTTAACAGCATGTATCTGGAAAGTGACATTCCTTCCTTTGTGTGATTCATTGATACTGAATCAAAACTGATTTCCAGAATATGCAAAGCAGTAAAATGTCTCAACAATAAAACCCTAGGCTCTTAAATTCTAAAGTGTTACATATTTTTTTATCATATAGTACATGCAAACATTAACTAGTGTTACGTACCCCGTAACTGGGTCACTTACCAGCAAAGATAGAGAGGTCCGTTGAAGTCTGATGGTACTATTTTTAACAGTATTTATTGATAGAAATACACAAAAATAATATCAATGCAAACACACAGATAATATACGTTGTCAATACTAAAAGCGCGGGTATAATAATAATCAATAAGAAATAGTTCTATCGTTGTCTAGGGGATAATGTATTGTCCGATGGAAATATAAAAGTCACTTTAGTTCAGCCAAGCTGTAGGCTGCAGCCTTTTTGGTTGGAGAGAAAGACGGAGGTTTAACTTGCCCATTCCTTTTATGATGTCAATCCTTCGAGAGTCGTTGGGGGACTGAATTCCCCTTCGAGGTTAGCTAAAGCCGTGCTTCCGTGGCAAGACCCACCAATTCCGAGGCAAATGGAAAAGGACGCACGTGGGCTGGTTCCACCGGTTTTTGCTGTTACAGGAGTTCTAGCATTTCTTCTGGTGCGTCTGAAGGGGCTGTTCCTCAGACCCTCTTTTATCCTGACTCACAGGGTCTCAGATGTCAATCAGGGTGGGATGATGCAATCCCTCCACCAACCCCCCCCCCTCGGTTCATTGCCTGGGGGCTTCGATGCATCGTAGAGGATTCAACACACAAGTCCATCTCCAAGAGACAATAGCCATTATCAATGGTTCCGCCTTTCGGAGGCCAGGACACATTCCAAACTCTTTGTGGACTCTGCATGTCTTTCTCTCATTTCCTGGGTCTCCTGACTCGAATCAATAGCGATCCTGCCATTCTCAAAAAGGAGGGGGCCACGGGCATAACACTAGAAAATTGCACCATACATGAGGTTCAGTAAATTGTTTCTGGGTTGTCTGTGCCTCATGAATGGAGTCACCTGGACATGCACAGTAGCATCCACTACAAGTCTGGGGACCTCTTCTGTTAAATTCATTCATGCAGGTACCAACTACTTTATCGAGACCTAAAGAGAACTTGTCTAATTAGGTCCAAGACAATAGAATTGTACTTAAAACCACCTGCTAGTAAGTTCCCTTGAACCTGCAATGGAGACTACTCTCCTGCCCCCACCACCCAATCTGTACGTCAGCCAAACTGCTGTCAGCTTCAAACTGTACGCCATGATAGCCTGACACTGATTGGTTCCATTATTCTATTGTGAACACAATGCTCAGTCCCTCTGTTGTATTTTATAAGAATAAAGAGAAAACTAGGTTGTTAGGTGTTAGCAATGGTAAAGCAAATAAAAATCTGTTGCCAGGTGATCAACAAGAGTCACCTGTATAATTTTGTTCACTGCATTCAGTGTGCACAATGGGTCTCCTCATGGCAAAACAAAAAAAAAGTTTGGCTCTCTCCTTGAGCACAGTCTGACTTGTTGAATGGATCCAGAAGGTCTGGACTTTGCAACTTTTTCATTCCTTTGTAGTTTCAGTTAGTAACTGCCCTGACTTTATATCTTTTGTTGATTTTTTTTCTCTCTCTTTATAACTGATGCCCCCGACCATTCGACAGTTGACCTCTACAACTTATCTCCAAGACAACCCTGGCCTCAATTCTTTGGAAGTATTTCCTTCTTCCTGTCTATCCTCCTTCAACTTAAAAGGATTTGTTCTTTCTCTTTTTCTGATCTGTTGAAGGGTGTTTGACTTAAAACATTAACTGTATTTCTCCATCCACAGATGCTGGCAGGATTGTTAAGCATTTCAGGCACTTTATGTTTTTGTTTTGGATTTGCAGCAACTGCAGATATGTGTTTGTGTGAAAAATTGACAAGAACTTTGCAGAGTTTTAATCCTCAATGGACTGTGAAGCCAGCGGTGTTCTGAATGCAATGTTTAAAAAAAAGTTAGTCAAAATAAACATAATTAAGTAGTTTTCTGGAAAATATATATTATGTAGAGAAGGGCAGTTTTATAATGATAGGTGAATGAAGTCAGGTCATCTCATGAATTCAAAGCCTGAGACAAAGAATAGCCTAGATGACTTCGCAAGATTAAAAAAAGTATATGGCTGGTAAAGCCACATCTAAGGAAAGGTTACGGGACCAAACCATTTAGGTCTTAGTATACCCAGCAAGCGTTGATCTGGGAGATGGAATGTATTGTGGCGCATTCAGTGCATGTAACTGGATCACAAGGCAGTGCAAGTAGAGAGATCAAATGGCTGATTACCCAAAAAGATCAACCCTGGCAAAATGGAGTTCAGCCATTGAAACAATTGAGTGGAAACCAGATGAAATGAAAGGATATGCATCAGCAAGTGTATTTTCTCAGTGTCATCCCAGGAGGGTCATGAGATGGGAGATTTAAAGATAAAGATATGATGCCTAATAATTGTGACAGTGATCAAGTTAAGAGCTTTGATAAAGTCAGTGTTCAGGATTGTACATCAGAGACTGAGATGTTCAGCTGGTGAGAAGTGACCGAATGCATCTGTGACCTACACCAGAGGTGACGATGCTAGATGTAGCAACACCAAGCCAACCCCACAGTAGGAATTCACAATACTTGAGGAATAATTGAGGTGCTGTCACCAAAACAGTGCTCCACCTTATCACTAAAAGAAATGACTACTGCCAGGTCAAGAGAAAAGAGAGGTAATGTTCTACTACTTTACTGATGTTAAGAATAGGATTTTTTAAAAAGCTGGTATGTGCTTTGTAGCATTCAAGCTTTATGATATTAAGAGGAGGTATCATCATTACAGGACACCTAACTTCTGAGTGACTCTTGTAATCACAGTATTTACAGTGTGTGGCTGGTTTAGTTGAGCTTTTGGTTAGTGGTGACCTCCAGGACTTTGTTGGTATGGGAGTTGGAGATGGTAATGCTATTGATGGTCAGAAGTAGATGACTCTTGTTGAAGATGGTTGCTGCCTGGCACAAGTAGTTAACTGTTTTTGGTTGAGGTGACTCGGGTGATTGATGGAGGTAGAGCTGTGGATATTATCCATATGGATTTTAGTAAGACATTTGACAAGGTCCCTCATGGAGGTTCATCTAGAACATATAAACTCAAGGCCCGCGGGCCAAATCCGGCCCGCGGTGGAATTAACTTTGGCCCGCGAGATAATATCTAATTACTATTAAAGCTGGCCCCAGTAATCAAAGCGCCTATGGCGTATGATATGGCTAATGTTGAGTTTATTCAGGTACCAGGTTTTCAGGGTTTTTAGTGTTTATTTGGCAGTCTTCTTCATAAGAAACGGAATTTGTAAAGTGAAACACTTTGTAGTTATAGCAGAGACTGAGACACATGAGAGCAGGCTGAAAAAACGGAGGCAACGAAAGCTGCGTTCGCACGTGTCCGACTGATCCGGTCCACATGAAGCTGCATTTTGCTCAATGCAGCCCGTGACCTAAAATGAGTTTGACACCCCTGATCTAGAAGATTCAAATGCACGTTATCCATGGTGAATCGGCCGTTTGGATTCAGACAGAGGGTAGTCGTCAAAGGGACTTACTCTCACTGGAGGTCTGCGGAGATCTGTACCAGGACCTCTGCTGTTTGTGATGTCTAAATAACCTGGATGAAAATGTAGATGGGTGGGTTACTAAGTTTGCGGATGATACGAGGATTGGTGGTATTGTAGATGGTGTAGAAGATTGATAAATAACACAACGGGATATAGATCAACTGTAGATATGGGCAGCTGGTGTTTATCTTGGCTAAGTGTGAAGTGTTTGTATCTTGGTAGGTCAAATGCAAACTGGCACTACACTATTAAAGGCAAGATGCTTAACAGTATTGATGAGCAGAGGGATCTTGGGGTCCAAGTTCATAGCTCCCTGAAATGGGCTACACAGTTTAATAGGGTGGTTAAGAAGGCATGTGGCTTGCCTGCGTTTTTAAAGTCAAGGCTTTGTTGCAGCTTTATAAACCTCTTGTTAGACCGCATCTGGTGTATTGCATACAGTTCTGGGCACCCCATTATAGGAAGGATGTTGAGGGTGTGGAAGAAGTTTACCGGGAGGTTGCCTGGATTAGAGTGCATGTGCTCTGAGAGATTGGACAAATTTAGGTTATTTTCTCTGGAGCACCAGAGGATGAGGGGAGATCTGACAGAGATTTATAAGATTATGAGAGGCATAGGTAGAATAGCTAGACAACATCTTTTTTCCAAAGTTGAAACAGAGGGCATGTATATAAGGTGAGATGGGTGAATTCAACAGATGTGAGAGGCAAGTTTTTTTATACAGCGCCTGGTGGGTGTCTGGAATACACTGCCTGGGGTGGTGGGAGAGGCAGGATCATTACAAACGTAGAAAATCTACAGCTCACTATAGGCCCTTCGGCCCACGATGTTGTACCGACCATGTAACCTACTCTAGAAACTGCCTAGAATTTCCCTACTGTATAGCCCTCTGTTTTTCTAAGCTCCATGTACCTATCTAAGAGTCTCTTAAAAGACCCTAATGCATCTGCCTCTATCACCTTCGCTGGGAGTGCATTCCATGCACCCACCACTCTCTGTATTAAAAACTTACCTCTGACATCCCCCTTGTACCTACTTCCGAGCACCTTAAAACTATGCCCCCTCGTGTTAGTCATTTCAGCCCTGGAGAAAAAGCTTCTGGCTATCCTCGTGATCAATGCCTTTCATCATCTTATACACTTCTATCAGTTCACCTCTCATCCTCTGTCGCTTCAAGGAGAAAAGGCCGAGTTCACTCAACCTATTCTCGTCAGGAATTCTCTCCAGTCCAGGCAACATCCTTGTAAATCTCCTCTGCACTCTCTCTATAGCATCCACATCCTTCCTTTAATGAGGTGACCAGAACTGAACACCGTGCTCCAAGTAGGGTCTTCATTGTCGCCAGTGGCTTCCATCGAGCATCGCTGACGAAAGTCTTTCCGAAGTTTTGTCAGCACTTGTGGAGATAACACATTTGAAAACTGCTGCACTCCCTTCTGCAACATTTACAAAGCTCTCCTTCACCCAGCTTTTGGAATATCAGATCACTCTTCAATCCTGCTTCTGCCGATGTACAAGCAGAAGCTGAAACAAGAGGCGACTATAGTTAAAACCATCCACTGTCGGTCCGACCAATTTGATGACGTCAACTGGAATGTCTTCCATGATGAGGACGTCTCCAAGTTCACCGATGGAGTCATGTGCTTCATCTGGAAGTGCATCGACGGTGTTATGTCCCAGAAGTCGGTCAAGATCTTCCCGAACCAGAAACCCTGGATCAGTAGTTCTGTGCAAGCAGCACTTACAGCACGACATTGAGCTTGCATCGCTAGAGATCGACTAGAGCTCAAGAAAAGCAGCTATGATCTGTGCAAAGCTATCAAGGCTACAAAACAACAATATAGGGAGAAGATTGAGTCAAGATTCACAACAAATAGCACACGTGACTTGTGGCGAGGGCTGTCTCCCATCGCAGACTTCAAAGTCAAACGTTGTGTTGCCGTCAACATTGTGGCCTCTCTCCCAGATGAGTTCAATCACTTCTCTGCTCTGTACGATGTCGCTAATTCGAAGCCACCGCCACAAACTGCAACCTGGTCATCTCCGAGGCTGAGGTATGCAGCTTTTCCAACGAGTGGACAGTCGCAAGGCTGCAGGACCAGACAGCATCGCAGGGTGTGCGCAGCACAACTAGTTGGCTGGTGTGCTTACTGATATTTTTAATCTCTCCCTCTCCCAGTGTAGAATGCCCTCCTTCTTCAAATTATCCACCATTGTCCCTGTATCAAAAAAGACCAAGGTAACATGCCTGAATGACTGGCGTTCTGTCGCAATCACCTCAATAATAAGCAAATGCTGTGAGAGGCTGGTCAAGGATTACACCTGCAGCTTGCTAAAACCCAAAATGGACCCCCTACAATTCGCCTACCGACACAACCGATTGATAGACAAATCATATAACAAAAAATAACAATTACAGCATGGAAACAGGCCATCTCGGCCTTTCTAGTCCAATAGCCACTGCTCGACATACCGTCCTTACACATCTGAAGAAGAAGGATGCTTATGTGAGAATGTTGTTCTTGGACTATAGTTTAGCATGCAACGCCATAATTCCATCCCGGCTCGACAAGAAGCTCACAGACCTCGGCCTTGACCCTGCCTTCTGCAGCTGGATCTTGGACTTCTTGTCAGATTACCAGCAGGTTGTAAGAGTGGGCTCCCTCACCTTCAACCCTCTCTCAATACAGGAGACCCTCAGGGCTGTGTACTGAGTACCCTCCTTTACTCCCTGTATACCATGACTGTATCCTCATCCACAGCCCCAATCTGCTAATTAAATTTACCGACGACACTACTTTGACTGGCCTTAACTCAAACAATAACAAGGTGGCCTACAGGGAGGAAGTCATCTCTCTGACACAGTGTTGTCAAGAAAACAACCTCTCCCTCAATGTCGCAAAAACAAAGGAAATGGTGAATTACAGGATGAATGAAGACAAACTAACCTATTGCTATCAATGGATCTGGGGTTGAGAGGGGAAACAGCTTCAAGTTGCTTGGCATCCACATCACCAAGGACCTCATGTGGTCTGTACACACCAGCTGTGTGGTGAGAAAGGCACAGCAGTGCCTAAGACGGTTGAGGAAGTTTGTTATGGGCCCCCAGATCCTAAGAACATTCTACAGAGGCACAATTGAGAGCATCCTGACTGGCTGTATCACTGCCTGGTATGGGAACTGTACCTCCCTTAATCGCAGGACTCTGCAGAGAGTGGTGCGGACAGCCCATCGCATCTGTAGTTGTGAACTTCCCATGATTCAGTACATTTACAAGGACAGGTGTGTAAAAAGGGCCCATAGGCTCAGTAGGGACCCAAGTCATCCCAACCACGATCTATTCCAGCTGTTACCATCTGGGAAGCGGTACCACAGCATAAAAGTCAGGACCAATAGGCTCCAGGACAGCTTCTAACACCAGGTCATCAGACTGATGAGCTTGTGTTGTTTTGAGTGTACTCTGTATTACATTGACTGTTCTATTTATAATAAGTTACTATGATTGCACATTTAGATGGAGATGTAAAGTAAAGATTTTTACTCATGTTTGTGAAGGATGTAAGAAATAAAGTCAATTCAATTCAACTAAGGTCTTGTATAAACCTTTTGAGAAATGTTTAGATAGGCACTTGAATGTGAAGAAAGTGGAAGGATATGGACATTGTGGATGCAGAAGAGATCAGTTAGGCATTTGATTACTAATGTAATTGGTTTGGCATAACCTTGTGGGTTGGTGCCTGTTTCTGTGCTGTACTGTTGCATGTTTATGTTCTTTGTTATTTACTGTGGTGTAGAGAGAGTTGAGATAAAATAGATCAAGTAAGAGTTAAATTTAAAATAAAGTGAAAAAGGAAGTTATATGTTGTAAGGATAAACAGATTCGTTATCTGTTCATCAGCTTGTTTTTACTTTTGGGGAGAAATGAATGCTCCCTATAAGTTACCTCGATACATCAGTGCTTCTGAGGGTCATGCCATTTCTTTTTTTCATTTGCCCTCCTAAAATGTGCCACATCACATGGAGATCTGCCATAACTCCACCCAGATGTAAAATTGATGTAAATCAGAATCAGTAGTCTGATAGACCATCTTTTTCTCTGTTGGCAATTTCACCAATTTTTGTGTTTTCAAGTCAGACCACTCACGTTTTTGTTGAAATCATTTTCTTTTGCAAACGTCAGAGATCCCAACACTGATTCTTGTGGAAAGCACTAGTCACAGACCTCCAGACCTTGTATCACCTCTCCACCACTATTCTGTTGTCTATAAACCAATCTAGTTTTGGATTTAACAGCAGCTCCCATGTGAAATAATCTTCTGGATCAGACTACCATGAGAGATCTTGTTGAATGTTTTGCCAAGACCCACTTGTTTCTGATATTTGTATGCATAAAATATCTTGGAACTTACATATTGCTCAAGGGCCTTCCTTGTCTGATTTCAGCTTCTTAAATCTTACGTATGCTTCCTTTTTGTTTTTGACTAAACTTAACATTTGTTGTCATCAGAGCTTGCTGAATCTTGTCATCCTTATCTTTCATCACAGAAGCACGCTGGTCCTGATTCTAACCAGCTGTTTCTTTTCTCTTTCACTTGGGTTCCTTTTTTCTCCCCACCCTTCTCCCCTACCTTTCCTGTGGGTCCCTCTTCATCCCGAAGCTGTGTCTGCACCCGTGCCCTACCCGAGAATTGAGTGATGTACATTTTCTATGTAAAGCTGTTCCTCTCTACATGGCACCTTGGGCTTCCTGTGTGATTAAATTGTGCAGCTGTTGGCACATAAACAAGGCATGCAATGACAGACTGTCTTTGACCGTTAATTCTCGTTTCTCGATGTACTAGGGGCAAATCATTCAATAGGCAGAGCAAGTGAGCCTAGCTGAGGAAAACTGAGGCAAGGTCTTCCAAGTTCAATGGAATGTAAAAGCCATATAAATTATTATGCTAGAATAAATTTTAAGGAATGCTCTAGTCACATCATTTGCTATTTAAACAATAAGGGTGTGAAAGGCATCTCGTGTAGATTCAGAGCTGGTTACACCAATACCTATAGCTTTGTCAGCCTTGGAATGTAAATAGGCAATACCTCACAGGGTCCTCATTTACAAAAGAGGCAGTGGCCAGATTATCTGATTCATGGGATTTTCCTTAATCATTTAACTGTCAGATGAAAAGTGTAAGCAGGGATTGTGATGCTGAATTGAAGTGTGGTGGGACATTACTGATCTGTGAGAATGATGAAATGGAGGGATGCAGTAGCCTCATGAAGCAGTGACTGTAACAGCATCTTGGCGGTGTTCACGTGCAGATGTGTGGAAGCACCCAGGGACCCCTTTCATGTTTGCTGAACACTTCGTTTTGTCCTGTCACTTTATTGACCCAGCATTGACCAAAAAATACAAATATCTTTGTCAAAGTACAGGGATTGTGGTGCTTTAATGGATCTTCTGAAAGATTTCTGAAAAAATATTTCAACATCCATTATTGTACTCATGTATTCATGTTTAATTGACCCTTTTAGTTTCACTTCCATGAGTTTTTCTTTCCCTCTCTAAATGCATTTAACTTTTTGGGCTTGCCTGATTGGACTGGAATTGTGAATAATCTAATTGAATCTATGAATATTGTTTGCCTGTGAGATTAACACAGATCTTAAGGTATGGTTGATTTACTTCCTGCTTCCAAAAGCAAAGTTACCTTCATTTTCTTCAACAGAACTACATTTAATTCTGCTTTTGAATTCAATTGTATTTTGATTCTAGTTAATAAAAAATACTTTTGTCGGCACTCTCATTGTTTCATTTATGATACAAGAGATGGAAGAACTAACAAGGAACTAATTCATAGTTGGTCACACTGTAAATGGATAATTTAATGTTTGCTTCCAGGGTGCAGGTGATTGCTTATGACAGCAAACTTTGAAAGACTCCATCAATGCACAAAACCTTTCTGAGATCCCAGGGGGCTTTTGCAGATATACTTTAGTGTCTTTGCTTAGTGGGAATGAGAATTATTTATTTAGCTAACAGGTCTTCCATCTGTGCTCATAAATATAATGGCACAGTGAAGTTTATTTAAGTAAACATGAGGCAGCTCAATGACTTTTGACTATCTATAGTAGATACAAACAAAATAAAAGTTTGCTCTAAAATGTCATTATGGGTTATTTGATCCTGAGTCAATGTTCAAGTAAATTTATTATAACGAACATATTCAACTTCATGGATCCCGTACAGATTACAGAGGAAGAGGCGTTTGTTACCCTGAAGCAGATCAGGGTGGACAAATCCCCAGGGCCTGACAAAGTGTTACCTGGGGCCCTTTGGGAGGCAAGTGCAGAAATTGTGAGGACCCTAGCAGAGGTATTTAAATCATCCTTACCATGGGAGAGGTACCAGAGGATAGGAGGATAGCCAATGTTGTTTCACTGTTTAAAAAAGGCTCTAAAAAATAGGCTGGTAAGTTTGACATTAGTTGTGAGAAAGTTAATGGAAGGTATTCTAAGGGACTGGATATATATGTATTTCAATAGTCATGGATTGATTAAAGATAGTTCAACATGGCTTTGTGCATGGTAGGTATGTCAAACTAATAGAGTTTTTGGAGAATGTTACCAGGGAAATGGATGAAGGGAAGGCAGTGGATGTTGTCTACATAGACTTTAGTAAGGCATTTGACAAGGTCCTGTATGGGAGGCTGGTCAAGAAGCTTCAGTCTCCCAGCATTCAGATGAGCTAGTAAATTGGATTAGACATTGGCTTTGAGGGAGAAGCTAGAGAGTGGGAGTAGATGGTTGCCTCTCTGGTGGGAGGACTGTGACTAGTGGTGTGTGGCAGCAATCGGTGTCGGGTCCTTTGTTGTTTGTCATCTATATCAGTGATCTGGATGATAATCTAGTTAACTAGATCAGCAAGTTTGCAGATGACACTAAGATTGTGAGTGTAGTGGACCATGAAGAAGGCTATCGAGGTTTGCAGAGGAATCTGGACCAACTGGAAAAATGGGTTGAAAAATTGCAAATGGAATTTAATGCAGACGTGTGAGGTTTTGCATTTTGGTAGGGTCAACCAGGATAGGTCTTACACAGCGAAAGGTAGGGCACTGAGGAGTATGGTGGAACAAATGGGATCTGAGAACATAATTCGATGAAAGTAGCGTCCCAGGTAGATAGGGTCATAAAGAAAGCACATTGGGCTTCAGAAATCAATGTAGTAAGTACAGAAGATGGGATGTTACGTTGAAGCTCTACAAGGCATTGGTGAGGCCTAATTTGGAGTATTGGATGCAATTTTGGTCACCTACCTACAGAAAAGATGTGAACAAAGTTGAAAGAGTGAAAATTTACAAGGATGTTGCTGGGTCTGGAGGACCCGGGTTATAAGGAAAGATTGAATAGGTTAAGACTGTATTCTTTAGAACGTCGGATGATTGAGAGGAGATTTGATAGAGCTGTACACAATTCTGAGGGGTATAGATTCGGTAAATGCAAGCAGGCTTTTTCCACGGAGCTTGGGTGTGACGGCTACCAGAGGTCATGTGTTAAGGGTGAAAGGTGAGAAGTTGAAGGGGAGCATGAGGGAAGCTTCTTCACTCAAGGCAGTGAGAGCGTGGAGTGAGCTGTCAGCATGTGGTGCACGTAAGCTTGATTTCAACACTTAAGAGAAATTTGGATAGGTACATGGACAGTAGTGATAGGGAGGGGCTATGGTCCCAGTGCAGGTCATTGGAAGTAGCAGGTTAAATGGCTTTGGCATGTACTAGAGAGGCCAAAGGGCATGTTTCTGTGCTATACTTCTTTATGACTCTTTATATATCACCATATACAACAACCCTAAGATTCATTTTCTTGTGGGCATACTCAATAAACACATAATAGAATAATAACCATAATAGAATCAATGAAAGAATGCACCAACTTGGGCGTTCAATTGGTATGCAAAAGACAATAAACTGTGCAAATACAAAAATAAAGAAACAATAAATAAATAAGCAATAAATATTGAGAACATGAGATAAACAGTCCTTGAAAGTGAGTCCGTTGGTTCCGGAAACATTTCAGTGATGGGGTGAGTGAAGTTATCCCCTTTGGTTCAAGAGCCTGATGGTTGAGGAATAATAACTGTTCCTGAACCTGGTGGTGTGAGTCATGCGGCTCCTCTACAACCTTCCTGATAGGAACAACGAGAAGAGAGCATGTCCTGAAGATGGTCCTTGAAGATGGATGCCACTCTCCTGTGACAATGTTTGGTGTGGATTCCTCCTTGTGCTTTTCCTATCTGGAACATGGAGGATTCCCAAAATGTCATTAGCCACATCAACAGATGAGCCAGAAAGGGAAAATGTAATTGAGCAGATATGAGCAGACTTCAGATCGATCTGGAAAATCAAAACAGAAAATGCTGGAAATACTCAGCAGACAGGTCAGCAGCTCTGCGGAAAGAGAAATACAGTTAACGTTTCATTTGGGATATTCTTTGCTAAGAAACCGAGGAGACAAAGGAAGCTTGCTAAGCCACAGAGAGGATGGTTTTGATAGGGAGATGATACAGGGAGACTATGGCTATGTGTTGTAAACAAAGTATGTGGTCAGTAAGGGGAAGCAGTTAGAGAATGACAGCAGAGACAAAAGAAAGTAGGAACTTTAAACTACAAAACATTATAACTGTCAAATCATTCACACCAATAGTTGAATCCTCCTTATGTATGAAAAGTTCCTGTCTTTGCTTTCACTGTTACAGGTCTGGATTACAGCAAGCTTATGTTGAACAATAACTTAACCTTGTTACACAGAAAAACAAGTGAAATGCTTGATGTGAGCAATTATCACCCTGTTACTTTGGTAGTGCTGTTTAGAAGGTGTTGTTATGGCTAGACTTCTGTTGCCAGAATTTGTTCTGACCTAACCAGTTTTGTGTGGATTTGAGATGTGTTTGCATTCACTTTTTATTAAAGCACTCTTCCCAAATTTGAACCTGCCGAACATCCCTCTACATACAATGCATGCAGTATGTTGGTGGACCTCAGCAGGTCAGGCAGCATTGATGGAAGAAAGCAAATAGTCAACATCTTGGCCGAGATCCTTCATTGGGAATGGAAGGGAAGGAGGCAGAAACCAGAATAAAAGGGGAGGGGAAGGGGGAGGATCACCGGTGATAAAGGATTCCAGGTGAAATAGGGCCAGCAGGAGGATGAGGAACAAAGGTAAAAGGAAATGATGAGAAGCTGGAAAGTGATGGGCAAGTGGCTGAAGAAAAAACAACATTTGATAGGAGAGGACAATAGACCATTAAATAAAGAGAAGCGAGTGGGGAGCCAGAGGAAGGGAGGTGAGGGTGATGGGCAGGTTGTCAGTGTGGAGCAGGGGAGAGAGAAGGGGTAATGGCCATAGGGATAAGGGAAAATGGAGTTGGAGGGGGAGAGGCGTCATGCTACCATAGTGACGCTATTACAGCTCGGGGTGTTGGGTGTTCAATCCCAGCATCCTCTGTAAGGAGTTTATGTCCTCCCCGTGGTATGTGTGGGTTTCTTCCAGGTGCTCTGTTCTCATCTCACAGTCCAGAGATGTACTGATTTGTAGGTTAATTGCTCATTGTAAAATTGTCCCGTGATTAGGATAGGGTTAAATCGTGGGGTGCTGGCGATGCAGCTTGAACAGCCAGAAGGGCCTATCCCTGCTGTCTCTCCAAATAAATAAAATAAAACCAAAGCAAGTGGTCACCAGAAGTTAGAGAAATTGCCGTCAAGTTGGAGACTACAAGGACAGAATACGAGGTGTTGCTCCTCCACCCTGCACCTGGTTCCAGCGTGGCATTCGAGGAGGCAGTGGACAGGCATGTCAGTGTGGAAATGGGAACTGGAATTAAAATAGTTGGCAACCGAGCGATCCTGGTTGTTATGGTGGGTGGAGCAAAGACGCTCAACAAAGTGGGCCCCTAATCCGTGTTGGGCCTCACTGATGCAGAGGACGCTGTACCAGGAACACTGGATCCAGTTCTGATGCCTCCATCATTATATCTACGAAGTTGTCCCTTGTGGTCATTATTCAAGGAGGAGGCTGTATGCACACTGTCTCTGTAATATTTTGTCATCCTTAGTGGAGAAACTGCTTCCTTCTGTTAATATTAGGAACACCGAAATCACGGCATAGGGAATTCCAGCGCACCCATGGCTCCCTTGGGTGCAGTTGTATTACAAAGAGAGATAATGCAATACGTGATGGTGGAGGAACCTGCTGTATGAAAGCCATTTGTTGTTGACGTATCTCACCTCATCTCCAAACAGATATGTCAATGTGGGAATAGGAAGTAGAATTAAAGTGGTTGTCCACCAGTGGTTGCTTGACAATACAATCCCCTAATCTTTTGATGGGTCTCACAGATGTAGAGGAGGGTTAGTGTGAGTGTTTGAGGAGGAGAGGGGGGGTGTCTGTGATGAGAAATATTTGTCAAGGAATATAGGTGGCTGATTGTGGGGCTGGAGTGTGTGGTGGGGGGAGATGGCTGTGTGTGGGTGTAAGATTCTTCATTAGAGATTTGGGGCCAAGAGTAGATTTTACTGTGTCACTCTGATAAGGATCGGAGGTGGAAGGTGTGGAAGTTGCTGTCTGGTGATCAGGAGGCTTGGTCTGGATGGAGCATGATTGCTGGGTGGAGACATAGATTTTTAGATTATGATTCTTGAGCCTTAGACCCTGGCTCTGAGGTTTGGGAGCAAGAACAACGAGTTTTCAAGGGTCTGTGCCATCTGGGGGTGGGCATGGAGGATCAAAAATAAAGGTTCTGAATTCCTTTCAGATATCCCAATCCAGAATTGTGTAAATAAAACTGGTTGTCCAGGGAATTGTCAGTAATGGTCAATCCTGGGTCAGCTTGGTTGAGGTTGTACAGCGAGGCTGCAGGCAGGAAGGACAGCTGATATGGAAATTGCATCTGCTGCATAGGGTGGCTTGATTGGGATGTGAACAGCTGCTTTTGCACTTGACTTCTGGTCAAGTGATTTTTTTTTCTTGTCAATTGAATAATACTGAAACTACCATCTCTACTAGCCTCCACCACAATATTTTGAAACTAAATTTCTAAGAAACGATCCATTAGGGTCTTACACAGACACTGTATCCTTTACGTGACGTTTAGAGCTTCTCCTTACACACTTTCATTTTGATGTGGACCTTTGGTGACATCAGTCAAGTTAGCATAGACAACATTGACTGATGTCACCACGGGTCCACGGTTCTTCAGCTGCTGACACTGTTTTTACTACCAAATTTGCTATTATAATATTGTGTTGCTTGGATCAGGATATTTCGTCATTTAGAAACATGAACTCCTCAGAGAAAAATGTATCAAACCTCAAGCAAAAGCCTGTTTTTACCACCTCTCTCATCCCTCCTTCTTACTGACCTGTGCGGCTTTTCTACATAGAACCTGCTGTGTGAGAGCTTTTAGTTGTTGATATACCTCACCTTATCTCCAAACAGTAGTAGCATGCCTCCCTAAAAATAAATATCAAATCATAGAAACATTAGTTAAAGTAGAAAATCAGGCTCAGTAGCAATGTTTAACATTTTCTTTGGTTGAGCATCTGGTAATACCTGTTGTGGTCAGGTTTGCTTGACATCGGAGAAGCATGTTATTGCTTCTACAGTGTGGTGAGCCAGGAACCACTTGGGGACCTCTGTTAGGAATGGCTGTGAGGCCACACAATGAGGATGAGTGGCCCTTCCTTGTCTTCACCTCGTCATGGCCGCCTTGGGCATTGCGCACTTAAGGTTCGATCACTTAACTGTGATCACTAGTGGCAATCTCTGAGGCTGTTGCTATTGACAATCTCATAAGTCATAGTTCAACATAGTGACAAAGCATGATTTCACGTTGGGGTGGTGAGGGGAAGGGCTGGGATGCAGTTAAGGCAATTGCATGCACCAGCTAAGAGGAGTGATCTCTGATTTTGAGGCAAAGTAATTTTGTTTAGTGAGCTAAGCAAGCCTGGTAACACTGGAATAAAGATAAAGGAAGGGAAAATATTCATGCAAGTTTTGTAAAGTAATGAAGCATTTCTGAAAGTTTTTCTTGATGTTCTTGGGTCATATTATGTATTCAAATGATAGTTATTGTCAAATAAACCATTCGATCTTCGTGAAAATGTGAGTAAGAAGGATATTTTGAATGCGTGTAAGCAGCGATACTTCATTAGGTGTTTGAGGAGATTTAGTATGTCACCCAAGACAAATAAGGCAAGCGGACTATCACGTTAACCATTGTATTTAGCTCAAATTAATAATTTTTCAACACAGCACTTCTTCCTAATTTGTTAAGAAGTCACAGGATTTCAAAAGCAACCAAACTGCATTTAATTGAGCTGTTTTATAGTATGAATGTTTGAAACCAGAGATTGTGGATTTGATTGAATCTGCATTGAAAGAAAATTGCCCAAGTCTGGGGTGTATTTCATTACTGGTTACAACCAACCCCGCAGCCCATGAACCCATGATCAGTACCTCATCATTCCTCTTTTCTACACTATTGATTTATTTTTTTAATTTACAGTAACTTTTATGTTTTTGCATTGCTGGAAAGCAACAAATTTCACATCATACAGATCTGTGATGGCGTGAGTACTGATTTCTCTTTCCAATAAACCAATTCCCCTCCCCCCATTCCCTACTCTGACCTTTTACTTCTCATCCGCCTGTTACTTCCCCCTGAGTCCCCTTCTTCCATTTCTCCATTGGTCCACTCTCCTCTCCTATCAGATTCTTCCTTTTCCGGCCGTTGACTTTCCCCACCCACTTGGCTTCACCTATCACCCTCCAGCTGGCCTCTTTTCCCTCCCCCCACCTTATTATTCCGGCATTTTGCCCCTTCCTTCTCAGTCCTGAAGAAGGGTCTTGGCCTGAAACATTGACTGTTTATTCATTTCTGTAAATGCTGCCTGTCCTGCTGAGTTCCTCCAGTATTTTGTGTGTGTTGCTCAGTGATAATAAATCTGAGTATGATTATTTACCATATATTTTGTATTTTTTCATAAAGAAAGATAGAATAATCTACCTCAATTCTCCACCTATGCCTTGTTGGGCATCTTTGTCTCATGATTGAAATTAAAATGTACACTAATTTATTATACAGTTAGTGAGAATGATATTTTGAATTGTTTGCTGACTATTGTAGGAGGGTATTGGCTGGGGAGCTGTTTAGGTGAATGTAGATCTAGAATTATTTATAGATGTTAAGAATGCAGAACAAGAGAATACTGCAAAAGAAAAGAATAATGTAAATACTTAACCACTATCCACTATCATGTAATGATGCAGCTCTATAAAACTCTAGTTAGGCCACACTTGGAGTACTGTGTCCACTTCTGGTCGCCTCACTATAGGAAGGATGTGGAAGCATTGGAAAGGGTACAGAGGGGATTTACCAAGAAGCTGCCTGGTTTAGAGAGTATGGATTATGATCAGAGATGAAGGGAGCTAGGGCTTTACTCTTTGGAGAGAAGGAGGATGAGAGGAGACATGATAGAGGTGTACAAGATATTAAGAGGACTAGACGGAGTGGACAACCAGCGCCTCTTCCCCAGGGCACCACTGCTCAGTACAAGAGGACATGGCTTTAAGTTAAGTGGAGGGAAGTTCAAGGGGGATATTAGAGGAAGGTTTTTTACTCAGAGAGTGGTTGGTGCGTGGAATGCACTGCCTGGGTCAGTGGTGGAGGCAGATACACTAGTGAAGTTTAAGAGACTACTAGACAAGTATATGGCAGAATTTAAGGTGGGGGGTTATATGTGAGGCAGAGTTTGAGGGTTGGCACAACATTGTGGGCCGAAGGGCCTGTAATGTGCTGTACTATTCTATGTTCTATAGCAACCTTGTCTCAGAATGGCTACTGTTCCACCGCTGCTAGTGGAACACACCTTACATTGTCAGTTTCTAATAATGGCCTGAAATTCAACATATAACTCCAAATAAAATTGCCCAGTTAAGTTAAAAATTAGCTTAGCCAGGAACAGAACAACACTCTGCCATTTCTGTGTACCCTAGCGCTGGACGGTTTGACTCCTATTGTTAGAAAAATGGCTTTGTGTTGTGCTCTCATAACTGATGTGGTGTTGCACAGCGAAACCTGACCTTGCTGCTCCTTGAACCTTTCCATTGAAAGTCTTGATCTGTATTGAACTTTCACCAGTTATGCTTCAGTGAGCTACAGTGCAGCTTTAAAGCTATTAAAAGGCAATAGAATAGTTACTCAGAAGAAAAGTTAAGGTGTCATTCTAAAATTGCAGGCAGCCACGATTGTGATCATCTAGTTCTTTTATGCTTTTGCCTCTGAGCCTGAATTCAGTTCAGGAGAGGGAATTTGAATCCACTGCTATTTAAAACCATTTCAGTTGGCTTAGTTAAGATTTGGAAGTTTAATCTGTTGAACTTAAGGAAAGTTCAGTCTGTTGTTATTAGATGGAAAAGTTTAATTGAATTGAACAATTTTCCCATCTTTGATCATCAACCTAAATAAAACTCTAGCCAAAAAATCAAGTATTAGAAATATATAGAATTAATTAATTCAATTAAACTTTTCCATCTAATAACAACAGACTGAACTTTCCTTAAGTTCCTTAAGTAACCCATACATATAACTCCAAATAAAATTGCCCAGTTAAGTTAAAAATTAGCTTAGCCAGGAGCAGAACAACACTCTGCCATTTCTGTGTACCCTAGCGCTGGACGGTTTGACTCCTATTGTTAGAAAAATGGCTTTGTGTTGTGCTCTCATAACTGATGTGGTGTTGCACAGCGAAACCTGACCTTGCTGCTCCTTGAACCGTATCCTTACTCCTTGCTCCTTATCCTGCTCCTTGCTCCTTAGTAACTGTATGGGTTACTAATTAATTCATAGGGGTTTAGTTGTATTGGATTCATGAAAGGCATTCAGCTATAATGTACACTGAAAATATTGCACATTTTAGACACCAGGAAGTAGAATACGATTTGGATGATCGTATTGATGACTTTGTGGACAAGTCTGTGGACAATGTGAAGATAGGCAGAGAGGCAGAGGAAGCAGGGAGACTGCAAAAGTACTTAGATTGGGAGAATGGGCAAGGAAGTGGCAGATGGAATATAGTGTAGAGAAGTGAATGGTCATGCATTTTGGTAGAAAGAATAAAGGCATAGATTGAAAATTAACTTGTATGTAAGAGCAGGATGTAATGCTGGGGCTTTTCAAGGCATTGGCCAGATGGCACTTGGAGTATTGTGAGCAGTTTTGGGCCCCTTATCTAAGAAAAGATGTGCTGGCATTGGAGAGGGCCCAGAGGACGTTCACAAGAATGATTCAGGGAATGAAAGAGATAATGAATGAGGCGTGTTTGATGACTCTGGGTCTGTATTCGTTGGTTTAGAAGAATTTGGGGGGGGGGGAAATCTCATTTAAACCTATCAATTATTGAAAAGTCTGGATAGAGCGGATGCGGGGTGGATGCTTCCTGTAGTGGGTGGTCTAGGACCAGAGGGCACAGTCTCAGACTAGAGGTATAGCCATTCAGAACAGAGATGAGGAGGAATTTCTTTAGCTAGAGGGTACTGAATCTGTGGAATTCACAGGTGGCTGCGGAGGGCATGTCATTGTATATTTAAAGCGGATGTTGATAGGTTCTTGATTAGTCAGAGCATGAAAGGATATGAGGTGAAGATAGGAGAATAGCATGATTGATAATAAATCAGCCACAATGAAATGACTGAGCTGACTCGATGGACTGAATGGCCTAATTCTGGTCCTGCGAGTTCTGGAAAGAGCGTGGACCCAAGTGTAGGATCATTGACCCTGGTTTTTGTCTCATATGCTCTTTCATTGGGACACCACAGTCAGGATGGATAAGTGGTAACTGAATAAATTTGAAGTGTTGGAGGGAAATATTTCAGGACGTGACAATGAGCAGCTCATGATATGAGAACAACATTTAATTCGATATCAGCACATATCTGCCCAGGCTGTTTGTTATTTATTAACTGCAGAATAAACCAGTAACTTAGTATGGAAAATACCATAAGCTGAATGTACACAAGTTGTTTTCATTCCAACTTAACACAATTTAGTTTAATCTTTTTGAAGCAGACGGACAGATTTGCACGTCAGTGCTCTGAGGAGTCATCATTTCATTACGTTTTGGCAGGTGTATTCCTAATGGTGCCGCAGTGCTCAGAACTGAACAATAACCTCGGCTGCCCAGGCTGGTCTTTGGTTCTCGTCTGGCTCTGCTACAGCAGTGAATTGGTTAAGGTGATTTTGTTATTGCATGGCGGGTGCAATGTGCAGCAGTGGCTTGTGAGGGTTGATACTGGGTACGCAGGGGCGCTCAGTGCGATGTGCAGGGCTCAGGGCTGTACCCTGCTCGGTACGGAGAGGGTGGCCGCTGCTGGAGAACGGCAGACTGCCAGGATCCTCCAGGATCTCTCATCACCTTCTGCCGATTTGGGTGAAAGCTGCCTTCTCTCTGTCTCTTTGCTTGGCTGCACACCTCACCCTAGCCCGAAGATTTCTTTTTACTGTAACAAATTGGGTCCATATACTTAGGGCTTGGACTCCAGAACCAAGAAAACAATAATGACATAGTGCCCTGCAGTGTATCACTAACATGCTCACTTTGTTGTGGCATTATCTCCTGCTCTATGCATTGTGGCTTCGGAGAGCCCCTTTTTATTCCAAATGTTAACCGAGGATATTCATAATCTGTACCCCTTTGATTTTCTCTTTTAGAATTAAAATTCTTTTCAAATAAGAGCAGAGACTAAACGAAGCCACCGATGACTCCTTTGGCAGGTGGCATTTTACAACCTCAGTAGCATTTGGTCTTGTGTAAAGGAAATGAGTTTCAGCACGTAAATCCTGTGCCTGCTGACTGGGTCTCACCTACATCAAAAGAGAACTGTGTCGTCTTTAACATCACTGGTTCTGTGCTCTTAACATAAGTATGTTGTATAATTGAGTTTTATGCTAGAACAAGTGTTTGAATTTAAATTGCATGGTAGGTTACTTTTCTGTTAATTTATAGACTTGGTTAGGGGTATTTGAATCACCATCATCTGGAATCTGCTCTTGCTCCTGAAATGACACATATAAACAAATGTTCAGCCACCTTGTTTATCCTCTATGGCGTCTACACAAGATTTGCATTTATCCATTAACTCTTTATGCTCAAAAAGTATAATCATGTTGCAGACATTGACAATATGATCTCCTACAATTCGCCTACCAACACAACCGATCAACAGACGATGCCATAGCCACAGCACTAAACACCGTCCTCACTCACCTGGAGAAGAAAGATACTTACGTTAGAATGCTGTTCTTGGACTACAGTTCAGCATTCAACACCATAATTCACCCCAGACTTGACAAGAAGCTCAGAGACATCGGCCTGCTCTCTGCCTTGTGCTGCTGGATCCTGGACCTCCTGTCGGGTCGCTGGCAGGTGGTAAGGATGGACCTCAACACAGGATACCCCAGGGCTGTGTCCTGAGCCCCCTCCTCTACTGCCTATACACCCATGACTGTGTTGTCACGTACAGCTCCAATCTGCTGATCAAATTTGCAGATGGCACGACATTGAAAGGCCTTTTTCCAACAATAATGAGACAACCAACAGAGGAGAAGTCAATGCCGTGACATAGTGGTGCCAAAAAAACATCCTCTCCCTCAATATCAAAAAAACCAAGGAGCTGATCGTGG
Organism: Hemitrygon akajei; assembly: GCF_048418815.1. Lineage (NCBI taxonomy): Eukaryota > Metazoa > Chordata > Chondrichthyes > Myliobatiformes > Dasyatidae > Hemitrygon > Hemitrygon akajei. The sequence continues at coordinate 73,922,393 of NC_133136.1, read as the reverse complement.
ATTATAGGAGGAACGGAGACAGGTTAGCCCTATTTTCATCATTGACAGTAGTTTAGAGGGTGAGTAGTTTCAAGCTCCTCGATATACACATCACCGTGAATCCCACCCGGACTGTACCTTCTGGCTGTGTGGTGAAAGAAAGCACAACAGCACCTCTTTCACCTCAGAAGGCTGAATAAGTTCGGCATGAGTCCCTAAATCCTCAGGACTTTCTACAGGGGCACCATGGAGAGCTTCCTGACTGGCCGTGTCATCATCTGGAACGGGAACTGTACCACCTTCAATCACAGAATGCTGCAGAGAGCGGTGCCGACAGCCCAGTGCATCTGTGGATGTGAACTTTCCTCTATTCAGGACATTTACAGCGGTAGGTGCGTAAAAAGGGCCTGGAGGATCATCAGGGACTCCAGCCATCCCAACCATAAACTGCTTCAGCTGCTTCCGCCTGGTAAACGGTACCGCAGCATGAAGACCAGGACCAACAGGCTCCTGGACAGCTTCTTTCACCAGGCCATCAGAATGATCAATACACATTGATCTGATTGAATATCTGACTGTACATACATGTAGACAAACAACTATCAAGTCGTCACTTTTTATTGTCATTTTGACCATAAACTGGTGGTACAGTACACAGTAAAAATGAAACAATGTTCCTCCAGGACCCTGGTGCAGCATGAAATGACACGCAACTACTCTAGACTACGTGAGACAACTCAAGGCTACACTAGACTACGTAAAACAACACAAAAGCTACACTAGACTACAGACCTACACAGGACTACATAAAGTGCACAAAACAGTGCAAGGCAGTACAATAATTAATAAATAAATAATAAGCAAGACAATAGGCACAGTAGAGGCCTATTGTGCCTCTACACAATAGAGCAGGGGTGTCAAACTCATTTTAGGTCACGGGCCGGATTGAGCAAAATGCAGCTTCATGCGGGCCAGATCAGTCGGACGCGTGCGAACGCAGCTTTCGTTGCCTCCGTTTTTTCAGCCTGCTCTCATGTGTCTCAGTCTCTGCTATAACTACAAAGTGTTTCACTTTACAAATTCCGTTTCTTATGAAGAAGACTGCCGAATAAACACTAAAAACCCTGAAAACCTGGTACCTGAATAAACTCAGCATTTGCCATATCATACGCCATAGGCGCTTCGATTACTGGGGCCAGCTTTAATAGTAATTAGATATTATCTCGCGGGCCAAAGATAATTCCACCGCGCATCGGATTTGGCCCGCAGGCCTTGAGTTTGACATATATGCAATAGAGGCACAATATTGTGCCTAGATGTCAGTCCAGGCTCTGGGTATTGAGGAGTCTGATGGCTTGGGGGAAGAAACTGTTGCACAGTCTGGTCGTGAGATCCCGAATGTTTTGGTACCTTTTGCCAGATGGCAGGAGGGAGAAGAGTTTGTGTGAGGGGTGCGTGGGGTCCTTCATAATGCTGTTTGCCTTGCGGATGCAGCATGTAGTGTAAATGTCCGTGATGGCAGGAAGAGAAACCCCGGTGATCTTCTCAGCTGACCTCACTATCCGCTGCAGGGTCTTGCGATCTGAGATGGTGCAATTTCCAAATGAGGCAGTGATGCAGCTGCTCAGGATGCTCTCAATACAACCCCTGTAGAATGTGATGAGGATGGGGGGGGGGTGGTGGGAGATGGACTTTACTCAGCCTTCGCAGAAAGTAGAGACGCTGCTGGGCTTTCTTGGCTATGGAGCTGGTGTTGAGGGACCAGGTGAGGTTCTCCACCAGGTGAACACGAAGAAATTTGGTGCTCTTAACGATCTCAATGGAGGAGTCATCAATTTTCAGTGGAGAGTGGTCACTCCATGCTCTCCTGAAGTCAACAACCATCTCTTTGTATACAATGTATACAACTATTAATGTATACTATTTATACAGTCTTAGCGTTTGGGTAATATCCTCCCACATTTCCCTTCCTTATTGCCTGTACATTGCAAAGGAGATGCAACATGAAGATTTTTACTCCCTTGGATGTAAGAAATAAAAATAAGTAAATGAATAAATATGATAGAATGCTATATTCATGCCTTAATGATTACAAATAATAGTAACTCCAGCATGTCAGGATCTGAACTACCTCTCTCAACCACGTCTTTCTATTTCCCCAATTATCCTATTAACCCCCATCTCTCCATTTATAATTTGAACCTATTGTACTCCAGTCAGTACTTTATCATGGCCCCCAGCACCTCATTTGCTTTGCAAAAGCTCTCATGCAGTTTGTTTTCAATGTGGCAAGGCTTGATAGTCGTCCAGTAGCTTTTAGAGGTAACAAAGAAGCCTAATATATGCACTATGACCTCATTGTCTGGAGATTTTATATATGTAAACCTGCACATTGGCAAGGTTGGCACCTTGCCCACTTTAAATTTGTTGTGGAGGCACCAAAAGAATGGGAATATACTTGCAAAGTCTGTCAGGAACGTGTGCTGGATCTGTGGCTGGAGCTGGGTCTCTGTTATGGACAGGGTGTTCCGGATGCTGGTATGTTTCAGCTCGGCCTTAGTTGTATCTGTGTTTTCTTGTTACTGTTATACACCACTAGCAGTAGATATGAAATTGAGTCAGTTTTTAATTTAAATGGAAGTTAGCAGTGTTATGCGTCTATAGTTATCAAACCGTCAAACTTAGAGATAATTCTTAACAAAGTTTATACAAGCACAGTCTTAAAGTGGTAGTTTAAGAAGTCCAAGTGTTTTATGAAATAAGTGAGAGGACAGACTTCCCGAACCAATGATGAACAATCCTTGAAGAAAAGACGAAACTGCTGACGCAGATCCCAGCCAATAAATGCCTTTTCCAAAGAGATTCCGAAGAATAATATTTCTCAAAGTAACTGACTTTTCGCCGGAGGTGGTCACCACGCAACACCCGAGACCATGCAGGGGTTAACCAAAAGTGTGCGCCACAATCCACATCAATCACTTTGAGGCACACAGAACGCCGTTGATTTCTACCCAATTCTTTGGGTTGCACGAAGCTGGTAATTCTTCACTCTGTCTCTCTCTCCTCCTATGATTGTGTAACCACTGACTGTGACTCCTAACAATACACCTACACAACAAACTATGATTTCCCCTTTTAAACCAGTTGGAACATGTCATCATGTGACATCACATCACCCCACTAGCAGGAGACAATTACATCATACCAATATCACAAGGCAATTACATCATAGAAACATAGAAAACCTACAGCACAATACAGGCCCTTCGGCCCACAAAGTTGTGCCGAACATGTCCCTACCTTAGAAATTACTAGGCTTACCCATAGCCCTCTATTTTTCTAAGCTCCATGTACCTATTCAAAAGTCTCTTAAAAGATCCTATCATATCCACCTCCACCACCGTTGCCGGCAGCCCATTCCACGAACTCACCACTCTCTGAGTAAAAAAAACTTACCCTTGACATCTCCTCTGTACTTACTCCCCAGCACATTAAACCTGTGTCCTCTTGTTGAACCATTTCAGCCCTGGGAAAAAGCCCCTGACTATCCACACGATCAATGCCTCTCATCATCTTATACACCTCTATCAGGTCACCTCTCATCCTCCTTTGTTCCAGGGAGAAAAGACCAAGTTCACTCAACCTGTTTTTATAAGGCATGCTCCCCAATCCAGGCAACATCCTTGTAAATCTCCTCTGTACCCTTTCTATGGTTTCCACATCCTTCCTGTAGTGAGGCGATCATCATGCTCACGAGAAACTCATGGGACAGGTAACATTACCTGTAAGAAATCTGTACCCCTGCCTTTAGTGAATGTTGAGGAGTAGATGGTATTACTACTTGAGAAGACACTACATTCTCTAAAGCTACCCAAACTCAGATACAGGTGTATTTGTATGATTCTCAGTTTACTGATCTGTGTAAATGTTACTGAAGTGTGCAATTTCTTGTAAGTCAAATTTGCTTGGAACCCGGGACTTTCCAGCAGCGCGTGCTGGTTCGTGACAGGATTAGCCAACCCCACCTGTTCATACTTTGGAGTCATATGCAAATCACTTGTTTTTTTAATGGCTTTTATATGTTGGTATAATAATAACAACATTGCTCTAATTCAAGGTCTTTTAGGGTATAAGTTACCTTTCAATATGCCAGGTGCACCAAGCACAGGTAGATTCAGGATTTCAGGGATCCTAGTTATTTGCATTATTTATCTTATTTTAACAAGAATGTCCAGAAACACCTTTTCCAAGAATGAGTTACACACAATATATGCACCTACGGCTTTGTACCGTAAATTCATCTCAGCAGAGGCTAAAAATATTTTCATGCCTGAATGTCTCCTCATCGTGTTTACTAAAGTGTTATCAAAATTACAGGAAGAAGTTAAGTTTGTCTTTGGCTTATCATGCAAAATACCCTTGCCAGATTTAATTTGTGAAGCCTGGCAACTGTGATCAGCAGATACAGTGACATCCTAATTGTCGAATGTAAGCATCACTCGGTTATCATGTTTCATTACATCCCTAAGCAACTTCATAATTACATTACTATATTGTGTTCAGAATTATTTATTGAAGCAATTAAAAAGATCTGGAGCATTTACAGCCTTTAAAGGGTTTTTGTTATGGTTAACTTGAATAAAAGTGAGCAATGCAGGGTATAGAGAGGTAACACTGCCTGACATGCTGTGTATTTATCATCGAATTATATAGTGGAGGGGACTGTTCAGCTCATCATGTTTGCGCCATCCCTTAGGTGTAGTCATTCAGGCCTATTTTTACTCTTTTTCACAATTCCCTGCAAATTACTGATGGAGATGGAGGACATTTGGCTTATCGAGGGGATGCTGGTTCTCGGAACAATCACATCACAGTCCCAGTCTAGGTTCAGTGTGGAGCCTGGACACATCACAGTCTCAGTCTCCATTCAGTGTGGAGCCTGGACACATCACAGTCTCAGTCTCCATTCAGTGTGGAGCCTGGACACATCACAGTCTCAGTCTCCGTTCAGTGTGGAGCCTGGACACATCGCAGTCTCAGTCTCCGTTCAGTGTAGAGCCTGGACACATCACAGTCTCAGTCTCCGTTCAGTGTGGAGCCTGGACACATCACAGTCTCAGTCTCCGTTCAGTGTGGAGCCTGGACACATCACAGTCTCAGTCTCCGTTCACTGTGGAGCCTGGACACATCACAGTCTCAGTCTCCATTCAGTGTGGAGCCTGGACACATCACAGTCCCAGTCTAGGTTCAGTGTGGAGCCTGGACACATCACAGTCTCAGTCTCCATTCAGTGTGGAGCCTGGACACATCACAGTCTCAGTCTCCATTCAGTGTGGAGCCTGGACACATCACAGTCCCAGTCTCCATTCAGTGTGGAGCCTGGACACATCACAGTCTCAGTCTCCGTTCAGTGTGGAGCCTGGACACATCACAGTCTCAGTCTCCATTCAGTGTGGAGCCTGGACACATCACAGTCTCAGTCTCCATTCAGTGTGGAGCCTGGACACATCACAGTCCCAGTCTCCATTCAGTGTGGAGCCTGGACACATCACAGTCTCAGTCTCCGTTCAGTGTGGAGCTGGACACATCACAGTCTCAGTCTCCGTTCAGTGTGGAGCCTGGACACATCACAGTCTCAGTCTCCATTCAGTGTGGAGCCTGGACACATCACAGTCTCAGTCTCCTTTCAGTGTGGAGCCTGGACACATCACAGTCCCAGTCTCCATTCAGTGTGGAGCCTGGACACATCACAGTCTCAGTCTCCGTTCAGTGTGGAGCCTGGACACATCGCAGTCTCAGTCTCCGTTCAGTGTGGAGCCTGGACACATCGCAGTCTCAGTCTCCGTTCAGTGTGGAGCTGGACACATCGCAGTCTCAGTCTCCGTTCAGTGTGGAGCCTGGACACATCGCAGTCTCAGTCTCCGTTCAGTGTGGAGCTGGACACATCACAGTCTCAGTCTCCGTTCAGTGTGGAGCCTGGACACATCACAGTCTCAGTCTCCGTTCAGTGTGGAGCCTGGACACATCACAGTCTCAGTCTCCGTTCAGTGTGGAGCCTGGACACATCACAGTCTCAGTCTCCGTTCAGTGTGGAGCCTGGACACATCACAGTCTCAGTCTCCGTTCAGTGTGGAGCCTGGACACATCACAGTCTCAGTCTCCGTTCAGTGTGGAGCCTGGACACATCACAGTCCCAGTCTCCATTCAGTGTGGAGCCTGGACACATCACAGTCTCAGTCTCCGTTCAGTGTGGAGCTGGACACATCACAGTCTCAGTCTCCGTTCAGTGTGGAGCCTGGACACATCACAGTCTCAGTCTCCATTCAGTGTGGAGCCTGGACACATCACAGTCTCAGTCTCCTTTCAGTGTGGAGCCTGGACACATCACAGTCCCAGTCTCCATTCAGTGTGGAGCCTGGACACATCACAGTCTCAGTCTCCGTTCAGTGTGGAGCCTGGACACATCGCAGTCTCAGTCTCCGTTCAGTGTGGAGCCTGGACACATCGCAGTCTCAGTCTCCGTTCAGTGTGGAGCTGGACACATCGCAGTCTCAGTCTCCGTTCAGTGTGGAGCCTGGACACATCGCAGTCTCAGTCTCCGTTCAGTGTGGAGCTGGACACATCACAGTCTCAGTCTCCGTTCAGTGTGGAGCCTGGACACATCACAGTCTCAGTCTCCGTTCAGTGTGGAGCCTGGACACATCACAGTCTCAGTCTCCGTTCAGTGTGGAGCCTGGACACATCACAGTCTCAGTCTCCGTTCAGTGTGGAGCCTGGACACATCACAGTCTCAGTCTCCGTTCAGTGTGGAGCCTGGACACATCACAGTCTCAGTCTCCGTTCAGTGTGGAGCCTGGACACATCACAGTCTCAGTCTCCATTCAGTGTGGAGCCTGGACACATCACAGTCTCAGTCTCCGTTCAGTGTGGAGCCTGGACACATCGCAGTCTCAGTCTCCGTTCAGTGTGGAGCCTGGACACATCGCAGTCTCAGTCTCCGTTCAGTGTGGAGCTGGACACATCGCAGTCTCAGTCTCCGTTCAGTGTGGAGCCTGGACACATCGCAGTCTCAGTCTCCGTTCAGTGTGGAGCTGGACACATCGCAGTCCCAGTCTCCATTCAGTGTGGAGCTGGACACATCACAGTCTCAGTCTCCATTCAGTGTGGAGCCTGGACACATCACAGTCTCAGTCTCCATTCAGTGTGGAGCTGGACACATCACAGTCTCAGTCTCCATTCAGTGTGGAGCCTGGACACATCACAGTCTCAGTCTCCATTCAGTGTGGAGCCTGGACACATCGCAGTCCCAGTCTCCATTCAGTGTGGAGCTGGACACATCACAGTCTCAGTCTCCATTCAGTGTGGAGCCTGGACACATCACAGTCTCAGTCTCCATTCAGTGTGGAGCTGGACACATCACAGTCTCAGTCTCCATTCAGTGTGGAGCCTGGACACATCACAGTCTCAGTCTCCATTCAGTGTGGAGCCTGGACACATCACAGTCCCAGTCTCCATTCAGTGTGGAGCCTGGACACATCACAGTCTCAGTCTCCATTCAGTGTGGAGCCTGGACACATCACAGTCTCAGTCTCCATTCACTGTGGAGCCTGGACACATCACAGTCTCAGTCTCCGTTCAGTGTGGAGCTGGACACATCACAGTCTCAGTCTCCGTTCAGTGTGGAGCTGGACACATCACAGTCCCAGTCTAGGTTCAGTGTGGAGCCTGGACACATCACAGTCTCAGTCTCCATTCAGTGTGGAGCCTGGACACATCACAGTCTCAGTCTCCATTCAGTGTGGAGCTGGACACATCACAGTCCCAGTCTAGGTTCAGTGTGGAGCCTGGACACATCACAGTCTCAGTCTCCGTTCAGTGTGGAGCCTGGACACATCACAGTCTCAGTCTCCATTCAGTGTGGAGCCTGGACACATCACAGTCTCAGTCTCCTTTCAGTGTGGAGCCTGGACACATCACAGTCTCAGTCTCCATTCAGTGTGGAGCCTGGACACATCACAGTCTCAGTCTCCGTTCAGTGTGGAGCCTGGACACATCGCAGTCTCAGTCTCCGTTCAGTGTGGAGCCTGGACACATCACAGTCTCAGTCTCCGTTCAGTGTGGAGCCTGGACACATCACAGTCTCAGTCTCCGTTCAGTGTGGAGCCTGGACACATCACAGTCTCAGTCTCCGTTCAGTGTGGAGCCTGGACACATCACAGTCTCAGTCTAGGTTCAGTGTGGAGCCTGGACACATCACAGTCTCAGTCTCCGTTCAGTGTAGAGCCTGGACACATCACAGTCTCAGTCTCCATTCAGTGTGGAGCTGGACACATCACAGTCCCAGTCTCCATTCAGTGTAGAGCCTGGACACATCACAGTCTCAGTCTCCGTTCAGTGTGGAGCCTGGACACATCACAGTCTCAGTCTCCATTCACTGTGGAGCCTGGACACATCACAGTCCCAATCTCCATTCAGTGTGGAGCCTGGACACATCACAGTCCCAATCTCCATTCAGTGTGGAGCCTGGACACATCACAGTCTCAGTCTCCGTTCAGTGTGGAGCCTGTACACATCACAGTCTCAGTCTCCGTTCAGTGTGGAGCCTGGACACATCACAGTCTCAGTCTAGGTTCAGTGTGGAGCCTGGACACATCACAGTCCCAATCTCCATTCAGTGTGGAGCCTGGACACATCACAGTCTCAGTCTCCATTCAGTGTGGAGCCTGGACACATCACAGTCTCAGTCTCCGTTCAGTGTGGAGCCTGGACACATCACAGTCTCAGTCTAGGTTCAGTGTGGAGCCTGGACACATCACAGTCCCAATCTCCATTCAGTGTGGAGCCTGGACACATCACAGTCTCAGTCTAGGTTCAGTGTGGAGCCTGGACACATCACAGTCTCAGTCTCCATTCAGTGTGGAGCCTGGACACATCACAGTCTCAGTCTCCATTCAGTGTAGAGCCTGGACACATCACAGTCTCAGTCTCCATTCAGTGTAGAGCCTGGACACATCACAGTCTCAGTCTCCATTCAGTGTAGAGCCTGGACACATCACAGTCTCAGTCTCCATTCAGTGTGGAGCCTGGACACATCACAGTCTCAGTCTCCATTCAGTGTGGAGCCTGGACACATCACAGTCTCAGTCTCCATTCAGTGTAGAGCCTGGACACATCACAGTCTCAGTCTCCGTTCAGTGTGGAGCCTGGACACATCACAGTCCCAATCTCCATTCAGTGTGGAGCTGGACACATCACAGTCCCAATCTCCATTCAGTGTGGAGCCTGGACACATCACAGTCCCAGTCTCCATTCAGTGTAGAGCCTGGACACATCACAGTCTCAGTCTCCATTCAGTGTGGAGCCTGGACACATCACAGTCTCAGTCTCCGTTCAGTGTGGAGCTGGACACATCACAGTCTCAGTCTCCATTCCGTGTGGAGCCTGGACACATCACAGTCTCAGTCTCCGTTCAGTGTGGAGCCTGGACACATCACAGTCTCAGTCTCCATTCACTGTGGAGCCTGGACACATCACAGTCTCAGTCTCCATTCAGTGTGGAGCCTGGACACATCACAGTCTCAGTCTCCGTTCAGTGTGGAGCCTGGACACATCACAGTCTCAGTCTCCATTCAGTGTGGAGCCTGGACACATCACAGTCTCAGTCTCCGTTCAGTGTGGAGCCTGGACACATCACAGTCTCAGTCTAGGTTCAGTGTGGAGCCTGGACACATCACAGTCCCAATCTCCATTCAGTGTGGAGCTGGACACATCACAGTCCCAATCTCCATTCAGTGTGGAGCCTGGACACATCACAGTCTCAGTCTAGGTTCAGTGTGGAGCCTGGACACATCACAGTCTCAGTCTCCATTCTGTGTGGAGCCTGGACACATCACAGTCTCAGTCTCCATTCAGTGTGGAGCCTGGACACATCACAGTCTCAGTCTCCATTCAGTGTAGAGCCTGGACACATCACAGTCTCAGTCTCCATTCAGTGTAGAGCCTGGACACATCACAGTCTCAGTCTCCATTCAGTGTAGAGCCTGGACACATCACAGTCCCAGTCTCCATTCAGTGTGGAGCCTGGACACATCACAGTCTCAGTCTCCATTCAGTGTGGAGCCTGGACACATCACAGTCTCAGTCTCCATTCACTGTGGAGCCTGGACACATCACAGTCTCAGTCTCCATTCAGTGTAGAGCCTGGACACATCACAGTCTCAGTCTCCATTCAGTGTAGAGCCTGGACACATCACAGTCTCAGTCTCCATTCAGTGTGGAGCCTGGACACATCACAGTCTCAGTCTCCATTCAGTGTGGAGCCTGGACACATCACAGTCCCAATCTCCATTCAGTGTGGAGCTGGACACATCACAGTCCCAATCTCCATTCAGTGTGGAGCCTGGACACATCACAGTCCCAGTCTCCATTCAGTGTAGAGCCTGGACACATCACAGTCTCAGTCTCCATTCAGTGTGGAGCCTGGACACATCACAGTCCCAGTCTCCGTTCAGTGTGGAGCCTGGACACATCACAGTCCCAGTCTGCATTCAGTGTGGAGCCTGGACACATCACAGTCCCAGTCTGCATTCAGTGTGGAGCCTGGACACATCACAGTCCCAGTCTCCATTCAGTGTGGAGCCTGGACACATCACAGTCTCAGTCTCCATTCAGTGTGGAGCCTGGACACATCACAGTCCCAGTCTCCATTCAGTGTGGAGCCTGGACACATCACAGTCCCAGTCTCCGTTCAGTGTGGAGCCTGGACACATCACAGTCCCAGTCTCCATTCAGTGTGGAGCCTGGACACATCACAGTCTCAGTCTCCGTTCAGTGTGGAGCTGGACACATCACAGTCTCAGTCTCCGTTCAGTGTGGAGCCTGGACACATCACAGTCCCAGTCTCCATTCAGTGTGGAGCCTGGACACATCACAGTCCCAGTCTCCGTTCAGTGTGGAGCCTGGACACATCGCAGAGCAGCGAGCAAAACGAGCCTGACCCGCATCTCTTGTCCCAGCACCCTGCCTCTTCAACCCATCTATTAGGTTCTATATTAGGTTCTGTTTATCTGCTCATAGATCCTGCCTGACTTGTTGAGTATTTCCTGATTTTGTTTTTTTTTTGCATTAATTTCTAATATACACTTTCTCACATTGTCAATTTAATTAACCAAATTTAAGTTCATTGTTGTGTGTAGTAAGTACAATTTGGATCTTTATTTCTAGAGAGGGATCTGAATATTCCACAATTTTGTTTGGCAATAGAATTGCCAAGGTGGGTAAAGGGGAAACAGTAGAAATGTATTTGGATTAGCAAGAAGGTGTTCACTGAGGTTGCAGGTAAGTTACAGAAGGTACCTGAGATGAGTGGGTGATTTTGGGAGTGTAAATCTATAAGCAGGGGGCTGCCACATGCACCAATGCAGAGCTCTCAAGAACTCTCAGCCTGAATGTGGACTCGGGATGAAGGCTTTACTACCCAATTGGCTAATGCCACAAGGAGTGGAGCGAGAACAGGTTGTGAGGAGGGCACAGAATCAAGACAAGTATTCTGGTAGGTCCAGTGAATTCGGCAGATGAAGCATGTTGTGGGGATAAATGAGGTTATCCACTTTGAAAGAAAGAACGGCAAAGCAGAATACTGTTTAAATGGTATGAGACCGTACAGAGGAATCCAGGTATTTCCACATATAAAATGTAGAAATTGCAGCTAATTAGCAAGGCAAATAGAATGTTGATTTTTTTTATTATTGCAGAAGTAGGAAAATCTTGCTACAACTTGTAAGTTGCTGGTTGGCCTTTACCTGGTGAATTGAGTTCAGTTTTGCATTCCTATGTTAGGGAAGGAGAGAGGAGGATGAATCTTGTAATACTCTGCCCTATTTCTTACATTCTTAAATTCCTGGACTCTAGCTCCACCTCTATAATTCCTCATTTTCCCAGAGATGGTAAAATGATAATGAGTGGATCATCTATTTTAATAATAGCAGTTGGGAAAAACAATACAATGAGATGCTGTGCCAGTAGTCTTTTACATCTACGAACATGTTGGTGAGTGTGCAGACAAGCTATTTGGGTGTAAGGAATGCTGTGGTTTACTACTATAATTAATTTTGTTTTTCTTCATGCCAGCTTTACTAGTGATAGAAAATTTCCAGCCACCTTTAAATATGTGGAACTCTGGAACATCAAATACATTGAATGCATACTGTTCCCGTGTAACTGTGACTGAAGCCCAGCCATGAGATGGAAGCACTTGATCCGATTGTTTTGTCCAGCTAGAATTGTTCTATAACTTATTGCATTAGCACCTTCAAGTTATCAATACATCTGAATGATTCTCAGATAATGCAGGTTACATCCTTACTGGTTTTCTCCCCCGCCCCCCCACTTAAAACCTTGCAGACTGAAAGAAGATTCAGCATATATGGCTTGCTGAGTACTGAGAGACAAGCAAACTATCAGCAGAAGAAAAAGTCAATTTTCCTCAAATACAATGTAGTTTGGGAGCCAGCGTGAACTCAAGCTGCCCTCGTCCCTGTGGGAAACACGGACCATTCTCTGCTGCCCCCACCTCTATTACCACCTAATATTTAATCAACTTTTTTTTGCCAATTTTGCCCTTTCTTTCCTTCACCTGGTCTGACTCTGATTCTTCCCTGTCTCATGGGCCAGCATAGGGGCTGGCATCCACTACAGGCCCTGATGTACTTGATGCTGGTGGGAGCACCCACATAACTTGACTCACACTCTGCCTCCTCTATGGACTCCGTTCCGTTCTCAAATTTCTCTATTTCCATGTAGTGCTTTGTCAAAGCTACTTCCATACCAGTGCTTTCTATATACAGGCAGTCCCCAGGTTACGAACGAGTCCCGTTCCTGAGTCTGTCTTTAAGTCGGATTTGTATGTAAGTCAGAACAGGTACATCCGGTATTATTTAGCGTCAGTTAGTCAAATGTTTGTCTTAGTATATAGTATATATTTTACCTTTCTATGCATATTAAACATTTAAGAAACATATGTATTTCAATAATTAAACCATTGAGTTGCTTAGTAATAATTGTAGCTTTCATTGGGGCAGGGCCTTCCACATGCTCCATTATTCTCACTTTATTCTTTATCCTTTAAAATTGTTCCGATCGTTGACCAACTGTATCCTAACGCTTTTCCAATGACTGATGGCGTTTCACTTCTTTCGGATCGCTTTATTATTTCCACTTTATTTTCAATCACGGTCATTTTCCATCAATGGAACAGAAAACTGCAGATTCAGCAGCAGCTGTGGGTCCTCTGCTCCCCCGGGTCCTAAAGTCCACCTGCACTGAGACAGGTTAAATGGAACAAGTGGGGGCGGTGCTGACTGGTAAAAGGGGGGCAAGGGTGAATCTTGCCAAGAAATATTTAAGCCAAATACAACGTTACACACTCAACACAGTGTTTATAGCAACGATTTAAAATGGTGGATGGCGTCGTGATCCGACTTAAAATGGCGGACGGCATTCTGCTCCCTCCACTCGTAAGTATGAGTTGTTTGTAAGTCGGACGTTCGTAACTCGGGGACTGCCTGCACACTGGTGTCTCACTAAGCATGAAGGATATTTTCCCAGGATGAAAGCATTAGAGTCAGTGCTAAAAAAGGGTTATTGTAGCACTTTGCAAGCTGCTGTGCCAGAAGTTTGTTGCCATAAATCCAGCAATGAATCACCCACACGGCAGTGTGATGAGGCTGCCCTGTTCAGCCTGTAAGGGCTGGTATTGGCTAGGTTGGGAGCCAGTGTGTTGGCTTAGAGCCAAGAGGTGGGCTTGAGGGGAACTGTCAGCATCTGCTGACAAGGGATTACCCAATCTTTCTCATCACCTCCTGATAGGTCTGGTGGAAGCTACTGCTGTTTGCACTGGCCCTAGTCTCCTCAGCCCAGAGATTTCTCTATGGCAATGACTGTAAGGCCTGTGACCACGTCTGAGCTGTTGCCATGGAGAATCTGTGGGGCAGGGGGAGCTGTGCAGCCAAGTGAAGTGAGGGGGAGGTGATCCAGCAGGAGAGAGGCTGAAGGATTTAGCTGGTCTGTTAACACATGGAGCATGCACAGCCTGTCCCCAGAGAAGGCTGCACTCACTGTGCTGGCTGCCTGTCTCGGCGATGAGTGGCTGCACCACTCGTGTCAGCCCAGCCCATACCAGCCTTTGGAAGCAGGCCCTCCTCAACAGAGCTGGGGAAGGCCAGCAGAGGCAGGGGCTCACACAAGGTACCCTGGCACTCGAGCTGTCAGCATGGCAATGGGGAGGGGTAATGATTTGCCCTGGGTTCCTGGGAGGGGCATGAGTGTGTAGATCTATTATATCTGATAGGATGATGTAAAGGTCCAAGAGCTCTGTGGAAACACAAGAGAGAGCAGATACTGAAATCTGGAGCTTTAAGCAGGGTGCTGGGGAAGGTCAGTGGGTCAAGCATTATCTGTGGGAAGAAAGGCTATGGTGACGTTTTGGCCCGAAACATTGACCGTACCTTTTCTTCTCACAAATGCTGTTCAACCTGCTGAGTTCCTGCAGCAGATTGTTTGTTGTCGAAGAGAGGACTGTAATGCAGGATCCTAGTTAGTGGACGTGTTCCTTTTGCCTCTCCCATGGATTCCTCTCCAGCACAGTTAATGGGAACCAGGACAATGTGGGTACTGTCACCGCTTTTCCAGGAAGGGATTCTCCCTGTCCTCACTTCCATCCCATGAGCATTCACATTCAATAGATCATCCTCTGCAAAATCTGACACCTTCAGCTAAGTGCATCTTCCTCTCTCCTCCCCTTCCGTGTAGGATGCTTGGTTCACTGATCCACCTCCAAATATACAACCCCTTCTCCCGTTGCCTCCTGTGCAACCAAAGGAAATGCAACATCTGCCATTTTCCACATCGGGGTCCAAATGTCTCCTTCATGTGAAGCTTGTACTACTGTCAGTGTCACGTACTGCATCTGCTGCTCGTGATGTAGAGGAGCGGTAAGACTCCATTATGTTAAGGAGATCAAAGATGCACAATAGTTGTCGTGCATGACCCTGAGCTTCCAGTTTGCCTGTCGGTTCAACGCTCCTTCCTGCTCCCACTCTGACCTTTTCTGCCTTGAATCTGTAACTGTTCCAGTGAGGTTCACCATAAACTCAAGGAATGCAGTGTTTTCACAATAACTCATCTGACTTGGCACGTCGCAGCTATCTGAACTTGACAACAAGTCCAACAAATTTGGATAACTATGTTTTGGTATTTATCCAAAATTCTTTCGATAATTTAAGATAATCCTGTGTCTGCTCCTCCTTTTGGCTTCTGTTACTCTTCAATGCAGCATGGTCCCTGTTACCATCTCACCTCTCCTCTCTCCTGTCCTGTAACAGGTTTTCCCTTCTGTTCTCTGTCCCCTTTGCTTCTGAAAACCTGCTTGTCCACAGTTCTAAGAGAGGTCATCAAACTGAAATGCCAACTCATTTTTTTTTTCTCTCCCCACAGTTCCTGCTTGATTGGAGAGTTTCAGCATGATCTGTTTTTACCTTAAAGATTCAGTTGCATATTTGAGGGACTAACAATGCAGTATTTGGGGTTTCAACTTTGACCGTTTTGTTTCTGTTGACTGATGTGTTTCACTGACTAAGGATTGCAATGATGTCTTGTTCATCTTTAAATAAGGTGTTGGGCTTCCAGCACAGAGAAATGAAATGAAAAGCTCTGTCAGTGGATTGAAAGCCTGTACGAGCCAAAGCTGACACAGGTTGGTGAGTGCTGTGTCATGATGAAAGGACTGAGTGGACCAGCACCATGTTCTCCCAAGTTTAGAGAGTAAGAAGAGATCTCATTGAAACATCAGAAATTCTTCATGGACTTGGCAGTCTGGATGCATTTGGAGGGCAGTTAATCCTGGAATTCTCTATCCCAGAGTGATGTTAGAGGCTTAATTGCTGTGTCTATTCGAAACACAGATTAAAAGATGTCTGGATACTGATGAAATAAAGGAATAGTGCTGGAAAGTGTCCCTGAGGTACAAGATCAGCTATAGTCTCGGTAAATGGTAGACTTGGTAAATCGAAGGGCCTGAGGCCTAGTGCTCCCATTTCTTAGTTCTTATGTAGCACCTATATGGTGGTTTTGCACTGCATCCAAAACATGGTTCATTACTGGCTGAGAGATGGGTGTCACAAGACATACACTACTTTTTTCAAATTGAAATCATTGCTTTCAGGTGTGCCTATAAACTGTAAAAAGACTTTTGGGCTTTTAGTATTTACTATATTTTACAAACATAACATTAAACATGGATTCCTTTCCTTCAAAGTGGCAGGTGTATATATAGGACAGCCTCTTCCTGTTTCTGACGGAATTTTTTTATAAACACTCATTGATATTCGGATGTTGAGGAAATATATTTGACTAAACTTCACTCAACTCATTTTCTATGCAGGTAGGAATGTTTGGTACCAGCTCTGATGGCCAGTTTTGAAAAGAGAACGCCCAAATCAGATGATGCCTGACCTGCTGAGTGTTTCTTATATTTTCTGGATTTGTTCCTGTGCACCACTGCACTTTCAGGTTGCTCACACGTATACTTTCTAGAGAATGAACTCTGTAAAAGGACTTGCAAAAAGCAATTCATTATTATATTAAAAAAAGGCTCTTGTTGGTTCTTCAGCACTGTAAATGCTGTTCATAGCCCAAGTACAAACTCATCAGGGACAGAGAGGCGGTCAATACCTGCTAGGTGGAACACTTTTCATCTG
This sequence comes from Hemitrygon akajei, assembly GCF_048418815.1. NCBI lineage: Eukaryota > Metazoa > Chordata > Chondrichthyes > Myliobatiformes > Dasyatidae > Hemitrygon > Hemitrygon akajei. The sequence goes on along the minus strand of NC_133136.1, from coordinate 73,905,660 downwards.
TGACTATTACGTTGATTTGAGCACAACTGACTCCAAACCACAGAAACCAAACAGTCCCAGCTTTGCCATGATTCTTACCAACATGAAGTTGAAAAGGCCACATTGCCATCTACAAAAAAAAATGACTAGCTCCTGGCAGCAGATGTCATTTCCTGTCAACGTCCTATAACTCGGTTCTGAAGTGCTTTGCCTACTGTCGCCCACACTTGGGAAGTGAACAATATTCCAGATGATCATCTGAAGAAAGGACTGTGATAAATATGAAGGGAACCCCCTACTTCTACCCAAACAAAGTTATCGCCAGGGCCCTTCTCAGTTGCCTTGGTTGAAGAGCTGCTCCTTAAATCTCAGTGTGTATTCTGCCCACCTTTAGGTACATGGAAGACTGTTCATCCTATGATGATTACATTCCATAACTAGTTTTCCCAAACATCTGTAGTTGTGCTGCATTATGTAGATGACACCCGTGTTTACAAATTGCTCAGAAGCTGAGATCTAAGCTATGTTGAAGCTTTCTCTGTTGCATGCAAGCAGATGGGCCTTATGTTCAACAGCCAAAGATAAAGGTGTTCCCATCAAGGTACTTCTGTTGTACCTCACTGCTCTTCTGCTCTAAAGGTTTGTGGCAAGGCTCAGGAAAATGTCTACATCACATATCTTGGCAGACATCTTTCTACAAAGGCAGATGTTGATGTTGAAATTCGCCACCATCCTCAACTTATCAGCACATTCTTTGGCTGTGCAAGGAAACAGGTGTTTATTAGTGATGATTTCCAACAGGTACAAAATTCATGGTCTTACCAGGTAGCAGTGTTTCTAGCCTTCCTTTATGCTCCTGAGATTTGGCTAGCTACTGCAGCCATTTTAAGTTGCTGGGTGAGTACAAACCCTGCTTCCACAAAATCTTCCAACTTCAGAGGGAGCATAAATGAACCAGCAGCAGCATTCTCTGCCAGGATATCATCCCGGCATTGGGGCCCCAGTTACGCTCAGTAGTCTATGTTAGGCAGGTCATAACTTATGAAGCAGGCACTATTCTGAGCTATGTCATCTGAAGAGATTACCAGATGGATAGAGGCAAAAGATTCAACAGTATGGTCAGAGCCTCCTTGGAATATTATCACAGCTTCGTTGGCTACCGGGGATCTCTGGCCCAAGAGTGTTCGTAGTGGAGGGTCGACCATGCTGATGGTGTTGGGAACTTCAGCCACAAATTGGTAGCACATGGACACCCTTAATGAGTTGCAAAAGGAGCACACTAGCTCACAGACAACCCGCCCATTCACCCTCCCCCCCAGTCCAAGTGCACAAGGGTTGAGTTCCATCAGACACCCCAGGGTCCACGAAACTGGAAATGGGAACAAGTTGCACTTTTGAGGGAGTACAAGTAGATCTGTGTGGAAGAAATTAATGTTTCAGTAACAAGGTTCTCACTAAGTTAAGAAAATGGTCTGGTTCTCATATTTTGTTTCAAATACACAGGTAATGTATGGTTGATATAAAGTAATCACACCCTCCAGCAACTTGTATTGCAGTGCCAACTTAATTTTGAATTTCCTAGCCTGTACTGTAGAAAACTTCTTAATGTTTTATGATTTGTATGGTTGACATATGATTGTTCAAAATATTACATAAAGTAAACGTTGAATATATGACTTTTAAACAGCAACTGAATTACATTTACACACTATCCAGATATGCCTGCTCATATCTGCTGTTGGATCAGTGCACGTTTTCTGTCACACTTAATTTGTATCAGGACTTTCAGAGGCAGGAGCATATTTGTAAACACTCTGACATTGTCTTCTTAATAGAGGTTGAGGGATTTAAGCACAAAGATCTAGGCTGAAATTTCAGGCAATACTGAGAGAGAGCTAAAACCTGGCTGATCTGCTCTCTCCTGCTCTCCAAGAGATCCCATGCCATCTTGTGAGTTTCTTGCCCAATATTTATCTCTCAACCAACCTTTATGATGCAGCTAATTTGGTTAGTTGTTATCACATTGGTGTCTATTCTCTGAAAGTGCAGTGGTGCACAGGAACAAAATGTTGACTTCCTGCATTCTACCGAACCAGTTACTCCTGTCAAAGACAATTTTATGCAAAACATATGGCAGTACCTGCTGATCTCCAAGTTCCACTTCTCGATTCCAAGCAGCAAGCAACACCCCCAGTCATTGCTGATAAACCAACTCGATTCTCCTCAGATTATCTAGAGGTGGGAGGGTCACTGAACAGACAGGCCTCCTCCGTTGAACAGTGGATTAACACTACAGAGTTCTCATCAAAATATGCTGATTGCTTCTTGGCTTGAAGAGATTTCAGTTTGTTGGAGTTAGTCATATGAAATAATTCTGAGTTGCGAGGGGAAGAAAGATTTCAAAGTTCAAAGTGAAATTTATTAATTGAGTACATATGTGTCACCACATACAACCCTGAGGTTATTTTTCTGCGTGCATGCTTAGCAAATCTATAGAACAGTAACTAAATAGGATCTGTGTACTGTAAACAAACTGTGCAAATGCAGATAATAAATAATGAGCATGAAATAACAAGATAATAGAATTCTTAAATAAGTGTAGTTATCCTCTTTTATTGAAGAGCCTGATGATTGAGAGGTAATAACTGTTCTTGAACCTGGTGCTGTGAGTCCTGTACCTTCTACCTGATGGCAGCAGTGGGAAAAGAGCGTGGCCTGGTGGGTGGTGAGGATCTTTGATGATGGACGCTGCCCTCCTACAGCAACGTTTCATGTAGATGTACTCAGTGGTTGGGAGGGTTTTACCTGTGAAGTACTGGGCCGAATCCACTACCTTTTGTAGGAATTTTTTCTCTGTTGACAACTGTTTATTCTGCGATTGAAGACATGGAAGTAGTATCCTATATATTTTTCTTCTGTGCGAAGAGAACTTAAGGAAGAACTCATTTTCTTCCTTTCCCGATTATTATCAATGAAATGCCCTTATCTGCAATAATCTTGTGTATTTGCACAATTGTGAGTTGATGTGTAAATAGAGCCGCCTACAAATATAGTGGGAACAAATGTGCAAAGGCTCATGTTGGGTGAACTAGTGTTAATCACATACAGAATTAGTATTAATCAAATAAATTTACACAAGAAACCTAATAGTCTACTTAAGGGCTCTGCTTTTGCAAACCACAGATTGTTTGACTGGCTTGCTACATGATAGGAGATATCAAAGGACTCATTCTGAGCTTTGTCAGTTCACTGCTTTATTGCAGTTACTGTTGGCGCCTTTAAGATTTAATTCCAGAGTATAAAAAAACACCTTTTTTAGGAACTTAAAAAAAATCTGGCAAAACTAGAACAGAAATTCCAACTATAGAGTCACGGAAACATAAAAAGCAGAAGTAGACCATTAAGCTCTCATACTTGTTTCAGCATTCAATAAGATTTTCTTCTCTCAAGATCTTGCTTTTGCACACTCATTAAATTCCCTCCCTCTGAGCATTTAACATTATCTTAGAGATCTGTTCTTCTCTCACTGCTAGAAATAGCCAGACCTTGGAGAGACGTGGTGAAATCAGAGCACTTTTATAAACAAAATTGGAAGGCTTGCAAACATGATAATGTATAAACACAAAAACACCATTTCCACGGATTAAGTAAATTTACAGTAGGTTGTTCGGTTTGCTCCATTATAGAATTCTTGGCTCTGAATCAGATATTAGTGCAGAATTTTGAAGGTGTTATCATTCACAGGGAATACATTGAGATCTTGCCTTGTATTTCAGGTGTATGGGTAAGTTTTGATGGTAATGTGGTTACAAAAGCAAGAATTCTCTTGCTTCCCTTAGCAACATTTCTTTCTTAAAAAGTCAGAAGTATTTCATCCTATTATAAAATTGCACAATCCTACCTGCATGAAGAATAATGCAAGTCAGGTATTATGTGCTATAACTGGATCACTTTGAGCATACCTGGATGACATGACAGATTGTGATCAGATGTCTTTAATAATTTCCTCGGGATATAGAATTATTCGAGCGCATCATTGTGTAATAAGGTTTCAGATTGCTGAAGGGGAAGCACTTAAGGAAATGCAGAAACAGAATCGGGTTTATTACCATTGGCATAAATTGTGAAATTTGTTGGTTATAATGTTTATGCCATGGAATTGAGAGTGCACCTTTAAAAGTCTCAGCTGGCACTGGAAAAAGCAACACACACACAAAATGCTGGAGGGTCTCAGCAGGCCAGGCAGCATCTATGGAAAAGATTAAACAGTTGATGTTGTGGGCCGAGACTCTGCTTCAGGACTGGAAAGGAAGGGGAGAAGACAGAGTAAGAAGGTGGGTGGGGTGGGGGGGGGGGGGGGTAGGGGAGGAAATACAAGATAGTAAGTGATAGGTGAAACCCAGAGTTGGGGAAGGGTGAAATAAAGACCTGGGAAGTCGATTGGTGAAAGATATAAGGCTGGAGAAGGAAGAAGTTGATAGGAAAGGACAGAAGACCGTGGAAGAAAGGGAAGGGGGAGGAGCACGAGAGGGAGGTAAGGAGATAAGGTGAGAGAGGGAAACAGGAATGGGGAATGGTGGGGGGGGGGGTGGGGGGGATTGCCGGAAATTCAAGGAATCGATGTTCATTTGGAACACCAGTTATCCTAGAACATGAAATAATTCTGAAAGCATTGTAGTGTTTCTTTATACTCTAATTTTGTGTGATCCAGATCTCTTGCACCTGCCAAATAAGGGCACAAGACTTTTCATTGAACCTAGGACCTACAGTACTTAATGCTGATTTGTAAATCGCAGTGGTTTTCTGAGGCTATTTCACAAATTGATTATGTAAGTCAGTCTGTAGCCACTTCAACTGTGCAAATATTCTTAAACTTATCTGAAGCTATAAAGAAAATGCAAACTTCAGGAGGATTATGAAAGTGCAGAAATTGAATATGCAGAGGAATTAATAGTTTGAGATTCATAAGCCAAAGGATTCTAATAGCAAGCAGTGCACATCTGTTGCTTAATGTAATTACCTTAAGTTGTATTAGAATGAGGGGATTGCATGCATATTGAACAGTGTATTCTTTGTCATATCTTACAGTTTTCAAAACCACGATCTAATCCCACTGCTAAAATACATCTAATTTATATCCAGTAAATGTAATTAGCATGTAGTTATATTTACAGCATATATTTTATTTATATAAATAAGATATACTTTATGCTAATGATTAGGGTTTATTTATGCCACTACTCTAGCAATGCTGCTAAGCTGTTTTGTGTCAGCGCCACAGTTGCAGTATGAATTACTTAACTCATTTGATTCACTTAAATGTTTTCCTGCCTGTGCATCATTCCAGTCATCACTATGGGTTTAAAAGGCTCCATTCATTCTGTGTGTGCATGGGGGGGGGGGGGGGCGGGGGGTGTTCAATTGCTAGAAATTATGTATGAATTTGTAATTTTCTCATGCGAGTACTTGACTTAGTTTTACATGTGTGGGTTTCATTGTTCTGCAGTGGCGAGTTTTGAGCTGCTCCCAGATTTATTTGTGTGTGTGTGTGTGTGTGTGTGTGTGTGTTTTCCCTTTGCTGTGCAGTTTCCTCTCGTTTAAAATAAATATTGCAGACACCTACAGTTCTCAGGATAGTTAAAACCAGCAAGACAGACGTACACTGGCTGAATTGTCAAACAAGTGGCAGATGAAACAATTACAAAGAATTGTAAAGTGATGCATTCTGGCAGGAGGAAGAATGAGAGTTAAAATAGTCTTATTGAGGAACACGGAGACTTGTCCGTATAAGTCCATAAATCCTTGAAAATGTGTAGAGCATTTTGAAGGAGTTGGATATTAATGGATTAAGGATTCTGTCATTGATTTAAAAAAAAAGGATAGAGTTCTAAAGAAGGAAGGTGGTGTTGAACATATACTAGGTGCTGCTTAGAGTGTAACTGGACTAATACATTTAATTCTGGTCACCACATATAAAGAAGGATGTGAAGGTCCTAGGGTGTGAAGAGACATAGGGTGTCTCTTGCAGTTTTCGAAGAAAGGGGGTAAACATATTCAAACGTGCAGGATCCTGTGGGTGCTTGACAGGTAGATGTTAACATGCTTTTACCAGTTGGAAAAATAAGCTGCTAGCTATTTGAAACTGAGGTGCATAGAAATGCCTTTTTGCAGAGGGTAACGATTCTCTGTAGTTGTCTCCCCCTGAGGGTGGTGGAGGCCTGATTATTAGATATATTTAACGTGGAACTGGGTAAATAATAGAAAAATTGAGTATTTGAGGATTAAAGGGATTGTCACAGGAATGGAGGTTAACAGAGATCATCCACATCATTTTGAATGTTGCAGCAGGCTTGAGTGACTTGGTGGCCTGATCCTACTCCCCTTTTCCTTGTGTTCTTGTGGGCTTGAAGGAGTGTTGAGAGAAACAACTGGTGTGGTTAGAAGAGATAAGCTGTTGTTATTTGTGGAATTTCTTTGTTGGCGGTGTATGAGCTTATGACAGGACTAGATAGAGTAAATAGAGGAAGATGGTTCTTGCGGCTGATGGTTTAAGGACCAGGACAAAGATTTAAAATTTTGGGCAGATGATGATACAAGTTTGACTTAAAAGGGTGGATAAGAATGGGAACTCGCTGTTGATAGGGTCAACCAGTGCCTTCAAAAAGAAATTAATTAGGCCTTTGAGAGAAAATAATTTTTACAACTGTTGGTAAGGAAGAGTGGATTGGATTGACATTATTGTTCAGCTGAAACAGAGGGCTGAATAGATTCCTGTTCTCTAACAATTCTACGATTCTATATAGTTAGAAAATAAAAACCCCAAAATACTTGTAACTCTTGCTTTGGCTAGTGGCTTAATATAGGGGGTGATAGCCCCCGGGCTGGCCAAACTTAAGAAATCTCGTTTGTGTGGATGCTGCGTGATGTGTCCCTTGTTACAAATCAGTACTCTGAGATAACAAACAATACACAATATGCGATTAAACGATTAAACTGTATAATTCTTACTTTGACTATATGATTAGTAAAGAAACGAAAAAAGAAAATAAAAGAGCCCAATCTTAATAAACAGTCTGTTGCGCAATGTTGGAACTCACTGATAAGCCGATCGTTTACCATTGACTTCCTCCGATCGTCGCTGCCCTTCAGACCCTCGCTGCAAGTCCACCCTGTCCGGCGGTCTACCAACCCTCTCCATTCGCCTCTTCTCTCCTCATCTCTCCCCAGCAAAAGACCGCAAAAATCTCTCTTCCAGCTCACAAGAAAGAACAACAGCATTCCTAACCCCGTTATCTCTAGTCATAACCCAAATATTGCTGCTACAGAGAAACTATTACTTGGCAGATGGAGTTCAATCCTGATAAGTGTGCAGTGGTTGATTTTGGTAGGTCAAATATGACGGCAGAATATAATATTAATGGTAAGACTATTGGCAGTGTGGAGGATCAGAGGGATCTTGAGGTCCGAGTCCATAGGATGCTCTAAGCAGCTGCACAGGTTGACTCTGTGGTTAAGGCATATGGTGTATTGGCCTTCATCAATCGTGGGATTGAATTTAGGAGCCAAGAGGTAACGTTGCAGCTATATAGGACCCTGGTCAGACCCCACTTGGAGTACTGTGCTCAGTTCTGGTCGCCCCACTACAGGAAGGATATGGAAACCGTAGAAAGGGTGCAGAGGAGATTTACAAGGAATTTGCCTGGATTGCCTTATGAAAATAGGTTGAGGGAACTTGGCCTTTTCTCCTTGGAGTGACGGAGGATGAGAGGTGACCTGATAGAGGTGTATAAGATGATGAGAGGCATTGATCGTGTGGATAGTCAGGGGCTTTTTCTCGGGGCTGAAATGGTTGCCACAAGAGGACAGACATTTAAGGTGCTGGGGAGTAGGTACAGAGGAGATATTAGGGGTAAGTTTTTAACTCATAGAGTGGTGAGTGCGTGGAATGGGCTACTGGCAACGGTGGTGGAGGTGGATATGACAGGGTCTTTTAAGAGACTCCTGGATAGGTACATGGAGCTTAGAAAAATAGAGGGCTGTGGGTAAGCCTAGTAATTTCTAAGGTACGTACATGTTTGGCACAACTTTGTGGGCCGAAGGGCCTGTATTGTGCTGTAGGTTTTCTATGTTTCTATTATCAGTGAAACCTTACAGCATGTTACATACTAATGACTCACTTGTATCCATTGCTTGATTTTAGAAAACTAACACATGAAGGACCAACTGTAATCTTGCCTTCCCCCCCCACCCCCCCGCCATGGGTGAGCAGGGAAAGCAGGTAACGTGATGGTAGAATTTTCAGTCAACCCAAGGCGAAACTAAATGTAAATCAAATGTGACTTTTTAAACCTAATCTGTTTCTGTCTTAAAAACAATTATTCGAATGTTAGTCGTTTGGCTCTGCTGCTTGAACTCAGCACCAAGGTAGCTTAGTGGTTAGCACAATCAGGGCAGCAGAGTTCAGAGTTCAGTTCCGGCCTCCTCTGTAAGGAGTTTATACATCCTTCCCGTGAATGTATGGTTTTCCTCAGGGTGTTCCTGTTCCCTCCCACAGTCTAAAGACATGTCAGTCAGAAGGTTAATTGATCATTGCAAAATTGCTCAGTGACTAGGCAAGGGTTAAATTGATTGGTTGCTGGTCCAGAAGGGCCTATTCTGCACTGTATTTCCCAATAAAATAAATAAAAATTGTTCCTTATATATTGCCTGACCTATATACTACATAATCTTCAACAATTTTCTGTATTTATTTTCCACACTGGTGATATTAATTCTTACCACATGGTAGCAGAGCAGAGTCATGCTATTGAAGCACGAATGATCTGGGTTAATTTCCATAGCTGTCATGTTGTCCCCGCGGCCGCATGGGTTGCCTCTGGGTGCTCTGGTTTCCTCCCACAGTCCAAAGACATACAGCTGAGTCGGTAAGTTGGTCACATGGGTGTAATTGGCTGGCATAGGCCTGAAGGGGCCTGTTACCGTCCTGGACCTCTAAATAAAATGAAATATCCCTCCAGCACCCTACCACATCCATCTGCAAATGAAACCACTTTGCATAAAGGCTAAAAATATAGTCACTAATGAATATGAAGATCTTTATAAACAAATACTTATATTTGCATAGCAGTGGTACAGATCCATTGGGCATTTTCTTCACTTTAGATGGAATTCTCTTAAAACCCAACATCGTCCTTCCTTCAGCTAATTATTAGTCTTAACTTTAAATGAACGTGAACAAAGTGCCCAAAGCAATTTATTGTTTTTTTTTTGACTCTGTATCATCTGCTTTAAAGCGTCTCTTTCTTCTCGTTTTTTCCCCTGCAGTTCATCAAAGAAGATATGAAAGACAAAGATCCTACCGGCAAAGGCATTACATTCCATAAGGAAGACAAGCATATCACTGTGAGAGATCTGTGGAACCACTGGAAAAACTCACAAGGTGGGGCACTTTAGCAGCTAAAGGAGATTAACTTTCGTAAAAGATACTTTAAGATTAATAGCATTTGTTGGCAGAGTTGTAGGCAGCATAAGAACCGTGACTTGGGTTGAATACCTAAAGTGCACTGGAAAAGTACAGTTATGACCAAAGCAAGTTTATTATGTTCAAGGATAGGAAAATTTTAGACACTTTTTGTGCTACTAGATGGCAATTGTCTTGCTGCGTACTTAATATTAAAATTAAACTTGTCTAGTATCAGGAAATCCCAACCATGAGAAAATCTGCAGGTGATGGAAATCCAAAGCAACACACACTAAATACTGGAGGAACTCAGCAGGCCAGGCAGTATCTGTGGAAAAGAGTAGACAGTTGATGTTTTTGGGCTGAGACCCTCCATCAGAACTGGGAAATGGAGTCACTGATGACAGCTGATCACTCTTTTCCATAGATGCTGAGTTCCTCCAGCATCTTGTATTAATACCAGGAAGTGAAGCTTTCTTTATGCATTGCTTTGCCCAGCTTGAGGGCTACCGATATAATGTATGGCTCTCATATGTGCTTACGGCAATTTTTAACTTGCCTATAATCAAGTCTCCCTGTTCGATGCCATCTGATCTTGTTGGTAGAACTATTCCGATAAAATTCTGGTGGATTTTTATCAGAAAGGTAAATGTTGACACCAAGTGGTTTTCATGTTGAGGATTGACATGTGTTGTCCATAATTTTGACTGGTGAATGAAATGAGAAAGAGTTATAGTTGTCACAGTATTTCTGTTAACATTATGACCATTCACCAGTACAATTGATCTTTGTGTGGACTAGCACAGTAGCTCTTGTCAGATGTCTGTTAGCTGGTTTTATGTTTCACACTGATTGTAAGGGAGCTCACGCCAGAAAATCTAAAGGCAAAAATATATTATAATGGGAGCTTTGTACAACAAATTTAGGATAGTCTATTTTTTTCTGATCTCATTTCTGCTAAATTAAAAAGAAGTCTCTAATTGTTTTGGCAAGATTGGGTAAATTTTAAGAATTAAATATTATGGCAAATGTGCCATTGTTTTGATGATACTTATTAAAAGAAGTGTCTCCGAAACAATGAAACAAATGTATTTAGAGAGGCAAATATTTTGTTCAAGATAGTTTTACATTGCATAGAAATGCCAGTGCATTCTAAAGGATGGGTTGGAATGATGTTAATGTAGTGGAACAAAGCCTGTATCACTCACAGCTTACCACATTAAAATTCCTAAGTCTCAAAACAGGCTTGAAAATGTGCTCTCCACCCCTGCTCTTCAAGACAAGTTTTGAGGTTGTATCCATAAGAGTTCAGAGCAAGGCCAGGGTAGGTTGTGTATTCCCAGTAATGGGGACCCTTGCAGAAGATAGAGGAGGCTGCATATTCTCATGCACATATCAGGATGTGCAACGTGAACATGTAGGTTTGGTTGGGAGAGGTGGGTTTTGATTGGCCACAATGATTGAGTCTCAGGATTCATAACACCAGGTTTAGGTCCAGTTATTACCCCTCAACCATCAAGCTTTTGAACTAAAGGGGGTAACTTCACTCAACTGCACTTTCCCTATCATTGAAATGTTCTCACAACCTATGGACTCACTTTCAAGAATTCTTCATCTCATGTTTTTGATATTTATTGCTGATTTATTATTGTTTATTTCTTTTTTATTCTGCACAATTCATTTTCTTTTGCACACTGGTTGAACGTCCAAATTGATACGGTCTTTTATTGATTCTGTTATGGATTTATTGAGTATGCCTGCAAGAAAATGAATCTCAGGGTCGTATATGGTGACTATATGTACTTTGATAATAAACTTACTTTGAACTTTGATTTGGTGTTAGAGTTGCTATGGTTGGGAGACCTTAGCTAGGAAGTCTCTGGGGGCACCTCATGCAAAGGTAGTTGGAGGCAGGAGGAGATCACCTGGACTTCCAGAGCTCCCATACATCCTGCCCATATTTCATTATACATTCCCATGGGTTATTTCAGTTGCCATTATTTAGCAACGTAGCTAACTATAATATGCTCCAATAAGATTGTATAAACATGTATGTGCAGAATATCTGGCTTTAAAAATGGGGACTGAATTGTATCTAGCATTATCTAGACCAAGCTCTGCATTACATCCAGGTTTGTGCCTGGATTACGTGGTCTAGGATGAGCAGTAATGTGCATCTGGCTCTCCACAGTACATCACCACTCTCTACTTATTAAGGACATGTTAAAAAAAAAACTTGATCGTTTAAAACATGAAATCTACTAAGAAAAACAAAACTAAACTGCACTTTTGTGCCTGCTTGTTTTTTTCTTATCAACTTGATTTTCATGTTTTAAGCAATTAATTCTTTTTTATGTTCTTGATAAGTATTTTGTAAATTTTAAAATTATTTAAAGCAAATCTCTATGAGGCCCACTTCCCGTTGCCACATGACTCTGATAGAAAGACTTAAAACAGTTTCAGTGATACAGTACACCAGCACTGGGTTCAGATGGGCATGGACGATAACAAGGGCTGAATCCTGCTTTCTCAGAATGTTTCCATTTTTCATTGGAAATTGCTTTTGTTTGTTTATCATGTGTAATTTCAGTCCAGTTTTGTGTATTCTTGCAGATCGCCACATCTGTGTTGGGAATGTAAGGAATGGGGGTTGGAGTAAATCATTAGGCTACTGAAGTCTTCTACATCAGTAAAGAAGATCATGCCTGAACTTGTTCCTCAACACTGCTACCCCTTGAAACTTGACTGTGGGATAGGGAGACTTAGGGCAATTTGATCCGTACATGTGCACTGGACTTAGATGAGCACGGGTGAAAAGCACATTCCTTCCCTGTTTGCATACACCATGATTCTAATATCAATGATAAATAGAGAGAATTAAATGTGTAGTTAAAAAATGTTCAGGTAATGAATTCAGCTGTATGATGATGTTAATTTAATGTTTATTAGGGTTGGCTGTTTATGCATTTTCCCCAATGTGTTAAGTTTGTTTGGGTAGTGCTCAGTGGTTTAATAGTGCCCAATGTTGGACAAAGCCACACACAGCAAGGAAGTCACTAAATTGATTTTGGTTACTTCCCCAAAGCTACTAGGCTGCTCAACAGCTCCGCTCATTAAACCACCCCCCTCCCCACCACCACTACATACCCATCACCTAGCCTCACTTATAGACGAAGCATCAGCCTATGTATATGACAGTTATCTGTACATTTTGTTTTATAGGATTGATTTTATATTTGTGATCTTTTTTGTGTTTTTTAATTGCGTTCTCAGTCAGAATTAGAATCAGGTTTAAAATCACTGGCATATGTCATGAGATTTGCTACCTTGTGGCAGCTGTACTATGCAATACATAATTTTAAAAACTATAAATTACAAGATACATATTTTTTGCTCTTTATTGAGGTAGTGTGCATGGGTTCATTGTTGGTTCAGAAACATGATTGGGGAGGGAAAAGCTGTTCTTAAAACACTGATTGTGTGTCTTTACTCTCCTGTATCTGCTCCTTGATGGTAGCAATGAGGAGAGGGTATGTCCTAGGTGTTGGGGTCCTTAATGATGGATGCCGCCTTTTTGAGGCATCGCCATTTGAAGATGTCCTCGATTCTGGAGATGCTAGTGCCCATGATGGAGCTGGCTGAGTTTCTAACTTTCTGCAGCTTTTTGCAAACTTGAGCATTGGTCCTCCATAAAGATGGTGATCCAACCAGTTAGAATGTTCTCCACAGTACGTCTGTAGAAATTTGTTAAGACTCTTTTAATGATGTACCAAATCCCCTCAAACTCCTAATGAAATATAGCTGCTGTTGTGCCTTCTTTGTAATTGCATCAATATGTTGGGCCTAGGATAGAAATTCAGAGATGTTGACACTCAAGAACTTGAAACTGCTCATCCTTTCCACTGTTAATCCCTTGAAAAGGACTAGAGTGTGTCCCCTTGACTTCCCCTTCCTGAAGTCCACAATCCGTTCTTTGGCTTTACTGACGTTGAGTGCAAAGTTATTGTTGCCACACCTCCCAAACAGCTAATTTATCACACTTATGCACGCCTCCTTGTGACCGTATGAAATTCTATCAACAATAGTTGCGTCATTGGCAAATTTATAGATGGTGTTTAAGCTGTGCCTAACCACGCAGTCATGGGTGTCGGGAGTGTAGAGCAGAGGTCAAAGCACGAATCCTTGAGGTGCGCCACTGTTGATTGTCAGCGCGAAGGAGGTGTTATTTTTGACTTGCACTGACTGTGGTTTCCTAATGAGGAAGTCAAGATTCCGGTTGCAGAGGGACGTACAGAGACGCAGGTTTTGGAGTTTGTTGATTAATACTGAGGGTTTGATAGTGTTGAACGGTCATCTGTAATCAATAAACAGCAGCCTGCCCAATGTATTGCTATTGTCCAGATGGTATAAGGCTGAGTGGAGAGTCTTTATGCTTAACTGTGTTTTTTATGCTGCCTGGAATCCAGAGTAACAATCATTTTGTTCCTCTTTACACTTATGTACTGAAGAATGACAATAAACTCTCCTGAATCTTGAATTACATTAGTCCATTCCAGCTAGTGCAATTCTGGGCAGGCCTAAACCAGTTTTTCTCATTCCCCCTAATAACTGCCTGTGAGGATCACTGGACAGTAGAATATATAAACATTTAAGACAGGATTGTGTCTGAATGTATAATCTTAATACTCCCCCAAGCAGTGAGCAAGTTACTTACGGTAACTGTTTGGATTTCCAAAGGAAGAGTAGGAGGCAAGAGGGTATATCTCTCTGAAATCTTACTGCTTGGTCAGTATGAGTCAGCACCTTTGGTAAAGTAATGAGGAAATGTTTGCAGGATACTTTGCTGGAGACCAAATTAATCAGAGAGGCCACTGAACTTTTTTTGTTTTGGTGGAGAAATAATGATATTAAAAAGTTCGGCAGTGAGTATGATTCTTGGTCTTTTTATACCAGCTATTAAGTTTGGTTCATTCTGCACAGCCAAGTGTCTGCTGGTGGTTGAATTTGGAATCTATTACTCTCTGGTGCAATTTTGCTTTTGTGAATGACCTTGGGGTAAAAGTAGCCACTGTCAATAGCAATAAGTGGGCTAGGAGTGAATTGGTAATACTGGAGTTTCATTTCTATTAAATTCACCTAGTGCTAAACATGTTCCAATCTCTGGAAGTGATGGCGTTAACCAGAAAGTGTATGTTGTGATGGAAGCCAGAGATTGAATTCAAATGTACTTCGTGCTTGCTATGCAAAACTGAATGATTCTCTGCACCGAACAGATATTAATAAAGAAACGCAAACACGAGGAAATCTGCAGATGCAGGAAATTCAAGCAACACACACACAAAATGCTGGTGGAACGCAGCAAGCCAGGCAGCATCAATAGGAAAGAAGTACAGTCGACGTTTCGGGCTGAGACCCTTTGTCAGGAGGGTTATAAAGAAACAGCAGCCTGACCAATGTATTGCTATTGTCCAGATGGTTGAAGGCTGAGTGGAGAGTCTTTATGCTTACTGTTGTTTTATATGCTGCCTGGAATCCAGAGTAACAATTAAGAAATATTCTTTGCTTCCATTCACTCTTGCTTTTGATTGATAGCTACTGTGGAGTTGGGGTAGATACATTTTGCTATTAAAAGAATTGAAAATATTTAGTCATCTGATTTTATTAAATCTCTGTAATTACATCTCTGATGCCCATTTGAGCAACTTGAATGAGCTGCCCAGCTTGACGCTTTCTTTTATGTCAGCCATTAGTTCTCAACTTGGATTGTATAATCATCTCAGTCTTTGAAGAAAGGTGGATGTCAGTGGTTACCTGGGCTCTATGAAATATGATTTATATGGAGATGATTCATTTAGAAAATAAGATGTATGCGCATTCCTTCAGCTGCCCTAGCTGTAGGGCTGTTAGTCATTGCGAGGAATCCACAATTTCAATTCCTTAAGAACATGGAGCAGAGTACAGGCCTCAGGACATCTGCCACTGAAAGGAGGCCATTCATGAGGGTGCTGAGTTTGTAAATGTCGGGGTTTCATTTAGAAAAGAAAGGGAGCTGCTGCAGGGGTGGGAGGTTAAAGCTTATCACAAATCATGGATGTGGAGTACAAAGAGAGAGATAAAGCATAGACTAAATCAGAAGCAAACCTACTTTGTCCAGAACGTGCCCGCGTCTGTATGTGGATTTGATTGTTGATCTCCAGTGTTTAATGGACGTGGAATGATGCTCTGGGGGGGGGCTTCCACAACACAATTTCCTCCAGGCCAAGATCGGGTAGCATAACTGGCAATGGCCCATCACCCCCAGTTGAGCACGTTAGGACATCTGGTTGAGCGATGCTGCAACAACAACCAATAAAATCAAAAAAAGTAAGGAGCTGATTGATGACTTCAGTGAGGGGAAGGAGGACACACATGCACCAGTCCACACTAGGGAGAGGAGAGTCAGCAGCTTTAAATTCCTGGGCTTTAACCTGTCTGTCTTATGCCCAGCATATAGATGCAATCTTAAGGAAAGTCCGCCAGTGTTGATACTTTAGAGATTAAGGAGGTTCAGCTTGTCACCGACCGTGCTAATAAACTTCTACAGGTGTACAGTCAAAAGTGTCTATGCAGGTTGCATCGTAATCTAGTACGGCAATTTGAATGGACAGAATGTAAGAAGCTGCAGAGAGTAGTGGATCACAGGCACGTCCCTCTTCACCACTGGCACTATCTACAGCAGGCACGGCCTCAACATCGATCATGAAAGATCCTCAGTATCGGGGCCATGCCATGTTTTTATAGCTGCCATGGGGCAGGCGGTGCAGAAACCTGAAGACCTGCACTACCTGTTTCAGGAACAACTACTTCCCTTCAACTAATTGTTTCCCGAACCAATTGGCAAAGCATTAAACAGTACAGTTTAGCAACACTAACACCACTTTGATCACGCTGCACTAAAATACAGACCTTTTGTTCACCTGTCACCTGGTGTTTCTCTCACCCTTCCCCCCCACCACCTTTTAAGTCTACCCCTCAGCAATTTTTCTCCGGTCCTGAAAGAGTTTCCGCCCGAAATGTCAACTGTACTTTTTTCCCATAGCTGTTGCCTGGCCTGCGGAGTTCCTCCAGCAAATTGGATTTTGTTTTGTGAAATGTGTATATAATTTATGCTTATGTTTTTCTTGGGAGTGCTGCTTATGTGATGCTATGTTCCTGTGTTGCTGCTGTAAGTAAATTTTTCATTGCACCTGTGCAAACTGTGGAAACTGATACAGGACTTTGTGATATGGTGCAACTCAAACTACCTGCGTCTCAATATCACCAAGACCAAGGAGATGGTGGTGGACTTTAGGAGATCTAGGCCTCCTATGGAGCCAGTGATCATTAATGGAGAATGTGTGGAGCAGGTTAAGACCTACAAGTATCTGGGAGTACAGTTAGACGAGAAGCTAGATGGGACATTGGAAAAAAGTTGAATTTCCCCATGGGGATGAATAAAGTATCTATCTATCTATCTATCTATCTATCTATCTATCTATCTATCTATCTATCTATCTATCTATCTATCTATCTATCTATCTATCTATCTATCTATCTATCTATCTATCTATCTCTATCTATCTATCTATATGGTGAATGTGAAGGATTATGGTTATGGGAGTGAAATGATACATTTGCTACTTCACACATTAGATGAGATAAGCTGATGTTGATCACAAACAAGAGAAAATGTGCAGATGCTGGAAATCCGAGCAACACACACAAAATGCTGGAGGAACCCAGCAGGCCAGGCAACATCTATGGAAAAAAAGTACAGTTGACGTTTCGAGTGGAAACTCTTCGGCAGGACTGGGGGGAAATGCTGAGGAGTAGATTTAAAAGGTGGGGGGGGGGGAAGGGTGAGGGAAACACCAGGTGACAGGTGAATCAACATGTACAAACAAGCTGGATGAACTCAGCAGGTCGGGCAGCATCCGTTGAAAGGAGCAGTCAATGTTTCGGGCCGAGACCCTTCGTTAGGACTGATAGGTGATAGGTGAAACCTGGAGGGGTAGGGATGAAGTAAAGAGCTGGGATGTTGATTGGTGAAAAAGACAGAAGGTCATGGAAGAAAGGAAAAGGAGTGATGAGCACCAGAGAGAGGTGATGGGTGGGAAAGGAGATAAGGTGAGAAAGGAGAAAGGGGATGGGAAATGGTGAAGGTGGGGGGGAGCATGGGGGACATTACCGGAAGTTTGAAAAATCAATGTTCACAATTTTTATGCCATCAGGTTGGAGGCTACCCAAAGGGAATATAAGGTGTTGTTCCACCATATGAAGTGTGGCCTCATCACGACAGTGGAGGAGGCCATGGATGGACATATTGGAATGGGAATGGGAAGTGGAATTAAAATGGACGGCCACTGGGTGATCCCGCTTGTTCTAGCAGATGGAGCATAGACTCGGCAAAGTGGTCTCCCAATAGACGTTGGGTTTCACCGATATACAGGAGGCCACACCAGGGGCAGCATACATAGTAAATGTCCCCAACAGACTCACAGATGAAACGTCGCCTCACCTGGAAGAACTGTTTAGAGCCCTGAATGGTAGTGAGTGAGGAGGTGTAGGGGCAGGTGTAGAACTTGTTCTGCTTGTTGATGATCTTTTACAAGCTGCTAATTCTAAAGTTCTGATTAAACATCTACCAGCTCTTATTATAGTTTGGGTTAAGAATCCCTTACACTCTGGTCACCTGGAACTCGAGATCAGAATGTACTTTTAATTTTAAGGTAAAATTTGTAGTTTATCTATAATCAATTGGCCTTGATTATAGATAACTTTGCCTTCCACAGGACAGGTTAGATTCATTCACCCCAAAATCTGTATTTAAACCTCCCATGTTACACTGACAAATAACAGTGTGGCTACGTAAACACTTAACATTAGTTGCTGATTTATTTTCGTGGGTTGAAAGAGGGAGTTAGGCTGCACATGGAGGTTGCAGTTATCTTTCCATCAGTTCCAACTGAATAGACTGATACAGATTATAACATCCTTTACAGTCTATCCACATTTAGTCTCTGCAATGTCTTTGGTATTTTGATAAATATTAATTTGCCCTAGTTCATTTTTCTCCCTAGATTCTTGGTCACCTGGGATTGCTGGCATTTTTTGTCTCTTTCCTATAGACAGATGCAACTTGGTTCACTTCTGTTGCCATTTCCTTTATCCCCATTACAAGTTCTGCTGGCACTGTCTGTAACTGATCTGTATGCTCCTTGGTGATCTTTTTCTTCTTGTATAGCCGTAAAAGCACTGAGAGTCCATTTAATATATTTTTCCACAGTCCCATCTTGCCTATACTTGCCAATATGCTCATCCATTGCTAAGTTCTAAAACTCTTCCAATTTACTGCTATTTCTGATAGCTTTATAAATCTTTCTGTTGGATTTACTGCTATCTTAAATTTCATAGATTGACTACTTTTTCTGTAAGGTGTTTTGTACCTTAAAGGAATATATTGTATATTTTCTGCAAACTATGCAGGAGATTATGCATTCTCCGAAGGATGATTTCTTGCAGAAATGTTGTGGAATCCTTTTTGCAAAGGTAGCAGATGTTGTAGAAAGGTTGATGGCATCATTGTAAAAGAAAATACGCACTTGTTGGAAAGTATTTGCCAAGGCACTTTATACACCATTTGTTGAACTATTATGGAAATTAGCAAGGGATATAAAACTGATTTAAAAATAGTTAAAAGAGTGAGACTAGGGCTGAGAATGACTTTTCATGTTTCAGAGCTGGATTAAAGTATGCCACTGTGTGTAGTCCAAAACCCTTTCTGCCCCACCAATGAACACTATTTTGGAGGGAGTGGTGACAAGATTGCAGAAGAAACCAAAATAGAAGAGAGATTAAATTCTTTAGAAGACCCAATCTGCAAATGATATTGATAAGATAGAGAACGGACTAAAAGTAGCAGTTGGAATTTCATGTCAGTAAGTTGGCTTAAAAAAAAACTAAGTAATTATATCTGGAATGGAAGTTGGCTTGATACTGCGGGCAAGGAATGGGTGGTCAGGGAACAGCTTCATAGAGTTTAAATATAGACTGTCAGATGGAGAAGGCCATAAAATGCAACTTAATTCTTGTTTATCATGAGAAAAATTTGAATGCAGAAGTAGAATGCGAGATTATATAAAATGTGATCTCGGAGTGCGTTATGCAGTATCAGTTTCTAGACTTTTAAGATATTGAGAGTTCAGAGAGATTGCAGTACGTTCACTGTTGGTCACCACTGACTTGTCTGAGGAAATGAAAATAAAGACAAGATACTATATTCATTTGCACAAAACAGATTATGGGGCAACAATGATGTTTTATTATTGTAGATGCATATTCAAATTAGATACAAATAGACTTTCCAGTAGAGAACAATGTTGTATAAATAAATGTTTAAGTAGAATTGATTTAAAATTGAAAGTAGAAAGATAGTAGAACTCCGTTCTATGGTTTAGGCAGAAATACTTTAAGCCCCTGTGCTCAATGAGGACAGAAATTAGAAATGACATCTTCCTGGTATATAATGTTTTTGTTCCCAAGATTCAGGAGCAATGTGAGCACAGTGGATTCCAGTTAATTGGGACACTTCAGGACCAGTACATTTCGGCCCAATTAAACATCTGCCCAACTTAACTGAAGTTTCATAGAAATAGTTAAACAGGTAAAAAAAAGGACAGAATTACGTATTTAATTCAGATGCAGAACAAATTAGAACACTAACAATAGTACTACAGCACTATAGTTACTGATGGTGGGATTCATCCAGTGTACGCAATGAACAAAATTAGTGCAGACACCTAGTGTAGATAAAGTTCAAAATGTCTCCAAGACCGGGTGAGATGTACCCAGGCTACTGTGGGAGGCGAGGGAGGAGATTGCTGAGCCTCTGGCGATGATCTTTGCATCATCAGTGGGGACAGGGGAGTTTCCAGAGGAATGGAGGGTTGCAGATATTGTTCCCTTATTGAAGAAAGGGAGTAGAGCTAGCCCAGGAAATTATAGACCAGTGAGTCATACTTCAGTGGTTGGTAAGTTGATGGAAAAGATCCTGAGAGGCAGGATTTATGAACATTTGGAGAGGCATAATATGATTAGGAACAGTCAGCATGGCTTTGTGAAATGCAGGTTGTGCCTTACGAGCCTGGTTGAATTTTTTGAGGTTGTGACTGAACACATTGATGAAGGTAGAGAGCAGTAGATGTAGTATATATGGATTCAAGCAAGGCATTTGTTAAGGTAACCCATACAAGGCTTATTGAGAAATATTAGGAGACATGGGATCCAAGGACACATGGCTTTGTGGATCCAGAATTGGCTTGCCCACAGAAGGAAAAGTGTGATTGTAGACAGGTCATATTCTGCATGGAGGTCAGTGACCAGTGGTATGCCTCAGGGATCTGTTTTTGGCCCCTCCTCTTTGTGATTTCTATAAATGACCTGGATGAGGAAGTGGAGGAATGGGTTAGTAAATTTGTATCATCAAATTTGCTGATGACACAAAGGTTGGGGGTGTTGTGGATAGTGTGGAGGGCTGTCAGAGGTTACAGCGAGACATCAATAGGATGCAAAACTGGGCTGAGGAGTGGCAGATGAGTTCAACCCAGATAAGTGTGAAGTGGTTCATTTTGGTAGGTCAAATATGATGGCAGAATATAGTATTAATGGTAAGACACTTGGCAGAGGGGAGGATCAGAGGGATCTTGGGATCCGAGTCCATTGAACACTCAAACCTTCTGCACAGGTTGACTCTGTGGTTAAGAAAGCATTCAGTGCATTGGCCTTCATCAACCGTGAGATTGAGATTAAGAGCTGAGAGGTAATGTTACAGCTATATAGGACCCTGGTCAGACCCCACTTGGAGTACTGTGCTCAGTTCTGGTCACCTCACTACAGGAAGGATGTGGAAACTTTTGAAAGGGTGCAGAGGAGATTTACAAGGATGTTGCCTGAATTGGGGAGCATACCTTATGAGACTAGGTTGAGTGAACTTGGCCTTTTCTCCTTTCAGTGACGGAGGATGAGAGGTGACCTGATAGAGGTGTATAAGATGATGAGAGGCATTGATCGTGTGGATAGTCAGAGGCTTTTCCCCAGGGCTGAAATGGCTAGCACAAGAGGGTACAATTTTAAATTGTTTGGAAGTAGGTACAGAGGAGATGTCAAGGGTAAGTTTTTAATGCATAGAGTGGCGTGTGCGTGGAATGGGCTGCCAGTGATGGTGGTGGAGGCGGATACAATTGGATCTTTTAAGAGACTCCTGGACAGGTACATGGAGCTTAGAAAAATAGAGGGCTATGGGTAACCCTAGGTAATTTCTAAGGTAAGGACATGTTCGGCACAGCATTGTGGGCTAAAGGGCCTGTATTGTGCTGTAGATTTTCTGTTTTTGTGATATTAACAAATGAGTATTCACAGTTAAATTGATCAAAATCCCTGGTTGTAATATTCATTTATGTGAACAAAGGATTCGGGGCTGAATACTCTTTTAAGACACTATATTATATAAATAATAAGTCTTTGGAATTCTTTAGATTCATGGTTGGTGGGAGTTAAGGCACTGAGTAGATTCAAGGCAGAACATGAAAGAGTTTTGAATATTAAAGGAAGGAAGAGATGTGTGTGGTATGGGAAGGTGGCACTGAGGTAAAAGTTCTGAGATAATTGAATGGCATACTCTTTTGATTTCTTATGTTAATAACTAGGAATTAATTATCAATCCCTTATGATTAATCACTTTCAAACATGATAAAACTCTAAGTATTAACCCTTCCATGCTGTTTTAATTGTATTCAGTCTTATATACTCGTATTCAATTTTTGCATGATTTTCCTCTTGTGTAAAGACATAGTCTAACCCTTGTGATTTCTTCCTTGAATGCTTACCATTGATTTACCAACATACTTTTGTTAAATAGAGATCTCATCATAGCAAAATGCTCCACTCTCCAAATGGGAACCTTTGCCTAAATTCTGGTCACCAGTCTAAACAAATTTTCTTCCGACAGCCCTTCTTCCAGTCTTTCTTCAGAATCAGAATCACAATCTCATGAATTTTATTGTTTTGTTGTAACAGTACAGTGCAATACATAAAAATGACTGTAAATTACATTAAGGATAGATAGGTCAGAAGGGGAGCAAAGTAGTGAGGTAGTGTTCTGGGATTCACAGACCTTGCACATATCTGATGGCAGAGGAGAAGAAGCTGTTCTTAAAACATTGACTGTGTGCCTTCAGGCTCCTGTATCTCCTCATTGATGGTAGTAATGTAAAGAGGGCATGTCCTGGATGGTGCAGGTCCATCATCATGGATGCCACTTTCTTAAGACATTGCCTTTTGAAAATGGCGCGAGGCTAGTGCCTATGATGGAGCTGGCTGAGTTTACAATGCTCTGCATCTTTTTCTGATCCTGTGCATTGACGCCTCCATTCATTTCCTAAGCTTCGTCTGCACCTTCCATCTCACTTTCCCTGGGACTCCAATCCATTCTGCCAGTTTTCTTGTTAAGATAACATCAGTTTCCGTTTGAGTGCTTCCACAATCTCTTCCCTTAACCCTTACTTTCTTTCCACCTTCGCTGAAGGCACAGTGCATCTCTTTTATTCCCTGAACTCTGCCCGTACCCCTCTCCTTCCACCTTGCCAAGTATAGGTTTTCCCTTGTCCTTACCTTCCACGCAACTATCTTGGCAAATCAGCAGATTATCTAGTGTAATTTCCATTGCCACTAGCAAACACATTGTTCTCTTTGTACCCCTTTCAACATGTTCCCTCTGCTGGTTTACTCTTCCAAATCCACCAACCCCTACTCCTCTTCTCCCAGCACTTTCTCCTGTAACTTCAGGAGATGCAATGCCTGTCCTTTCATTTCTTCCCTTCCCACCAATCCGGGAGCCAAACACTTCCTGCTGGTGAAGCAGTGATCCATTTCTACTTCTTTCAAGTTTAGTGCACCATGTTCAGTGCTCACACTTTCTCATTCTTTTTTCCATTAAAGAACTGAGATACTCTGTCCATGGCACAAGAGGGAACTTGAAGTTGCCTGTGACTTTAATTCTCCATCCCCCACGCACTCTGAGCTCTGTCTTTTGGCTTCTTGCACTGTTCCAGTCAGCACAAGGAGCAGCATCTCATCTTACGATGAGGCAGACCCAGGAATCAACGTCAAATTCAGTAATAGAACCGTCTGTCCCACCTTATGTTCGAAATTCAGTTCACTTGGTCTTGTCATTACATAAATGCTGCCTGAAGCATTGAGAATTTACAGCACTCTTATTTCAGATTTCCAGTATCTGCAGTGTTTCATATTTCACTGTTTCAGCAATTAATTTCTTATATTTTCTCATTCATTGCCTTCTGTTTACATATTTTCCAGAGTGACTAGTGGTAATTAACAAGGTTTCTTCAGTTTCTTTTACTTCCATTCGTATCCTTTCTGTACAATAGTAGTAAGACTCAAGTAGTAAAATAACATGGAGTATCTTAAAACTTGCAAAGGTTTAGAACATTTCCTTATTGATCATTATTAAGTTGATCATTTATTGACATTCCATTATGTCTCTTGTTTAAATTACAGTACACAATTGGACAGTGGATGAAACGATGGACTGGTTAATTCACTTTGTGGAATTACCACAGTATACAAAGATTTTTCAGGAAAACAAAATTCGAGGAGCAGACCTACCCAGGTATGTTTTTTGCTGCAGGTAGATCTCCGGTTTCCATCTCCATCAGTGATGGCAATGACCTAAAAGCTAAACATTGTACTTAATGGCTAATAAAAATTACATGAAATCATCTTACATTAATTTTAGAGATATGAGGATCAGCACACAGTGTTATTAAGTAATTTCAGGCGATGACATAAGAATTGTCTTCATTGAATTAAAATGGATTGCAACACAGAGCCAAACCATTTTGTTCACCCAGATTATGGTGGTGTTTGCTCTTCAGATGAGCAAGAGTGTTAATCCTCTGTGTCTATGCAACTTGGAGATTCAGACTTACTCCTGTTGATGATTAATACCTCAAGGCGAGCAATTTTGTGCTCCACAGTCCAGTAACTTGCCAAAACTCATTTGGGCACAAGATCAGTCACCTTGGTAAAACATTGAAGACCTGGTTATACACTGTGAAAATCACAGTACAAGGAAGAGGGAAAGTAACTTGTTTTGCTACAAGTTGGAAGAGCAAGTTTTACCACATTGCTTCTTTGTACCTTTTCATAGACATTGTATTTCTAAAACTGGTGTTTGTTTTGCAGGCTAGCTGTGAATGAGATTTCATTTATGGTGACTCATTTAAAAATCACAGACCGAAGCCACAGGCAGAAACTTCAGCTAAAGGCACTCGATGCCGTGCTGTTTGGAGCTCCCATTCGTGAGTATCAGATTAAAATGCGTACTTCTTTAAACAGGTTTAGTAGCTTTTTAATGAGTTAACTCACAGCCACAACTTTAGGCACAAGTATTAAATACTAATGAAAGACAGTTTTGTTGGTCGCCAAGCTGCAGCCCTAGTGTGGGTTTGCCAGGTGGAGTGGGATCCTCGATTTTTATACCATTCTTTATATCTGAGAGAGCTGTGGTTGATTGTAAAATATCTTTCCTGCTGCTAAGACTAACATCAGCTGGCTTGGTACTTTGATGCAAAGGGATCTGAATATCCTAGCACATGATTCTCGAAAAGCTAGTAATGGGGAAAACTTGGAAAATTGTATCAATTATTTTGAGAATAATGGAGTACAAAATTATTGAGGTTATGCTTCAGTTATGGGGGGCATTGTTGAGATTGCATCCTGAGAAATGTGCATAGCGTTGGTCAGTTTATTTAAGGAAGGAGTAAATGCATTGCATGTAGTTCAGAGGTGGTTTGTTGGACTGCTATTTGAACTGAGCAGGTTTTTTTAAATGGCAAGCAAAGCTTATATCCTATGGAGAGCGGTTCTTGATGCAGGAAGGATGTTTATTCTGTTGGGAGAATTCAGAACTGAGGTGGGGGGTATTACCCATTTTACCCATTACAGATGAGGTGAAATTTCTTTTTTGAAGGCCATGAGTCTTTGGAATTATTTTTCTTGACAGGTGGTTGAAACAGAATCTTTGTTTTTAAGGCAGAAGTATATATGATATGCAAAGGGTAAAAAGTTACTCAGGGAGCAGTTATGAGTGAAGAACTGGGGTTACAGTCAAAGCAGCCATAGATGTCTTAAATAGTGGGGCCAAGAGGCTTCCCCCTCCATATCTGTATGTTTAGATTGAACCTGTAGTCTCCTGTTCTTTAGGACAGGTCTTCCCTTAGATTAATAGATCTGGTTTACACATGGAATTCAGGGCCTCAACCGTCATCAAGTTTGACTCTATATTTGTGAATTTTATACTACATTATTGCAAGAGTTGTAACAGTAGGTCAAGGTGAAGCCAGGTAAGTGTATATAACTTGAGAGCTATGTTAATAGAAGCTAAATAAAGGGAGATAGTAGGAGGCTTGAATAGAGCTCGGCACTGGCACAGGTTTGTTAGGCAGCCTGGCCTTCTATATGGTCTAATTGATTTCATGCAATTTACCTGAGAGAAACTGGAAGTGATCAAAAGCTAGCTTAGTCAGGGTAATTACTTCCCCATTAGATGGCACTATTACTCCACGTCTGTTTCTTAAGTAATGTTTGATCCTTTTGTTAAAATGGGCTAGAATTTCTGTGGTGATGGTGGAAGGTGATGGACACCATTTCTGAAGAGTTCCCACCAAGTTCTCAATCAGTGAGAACTGCACCAGTTGAAGTTACTACTGACAGGGTCATTCTGAGTGAGCGGTTTGGAAATCAAACAAAAACTTTTTAGAGAGACTAGCTGTATGAATTTGTATAAGTGTGTTGCAGAATTTACAATTTTCCTGATAACTGAATTGCACAAAGCAGTAAATAACAGGATTCTCTGTTTTCATTCATTTCAGCACTGTCTTAAAATACTGGGCAGATCTTCTGACCCTACGATGGCTGTATTCTACTTTCACCATGGTATTAGGCGCAGTCTAGGTAGGAGCTGATGTAAATGACAGTATTACAGTTAAATGATTGGGAAAACAGCCAGAGAGCTAGACCTCTGATTCAGGAGCGCAAGTTCAAGTCCCACCATGGCAGCAGGGGAAATTGTTTGAATAATTAAATACAATTTGCAATTTAAAAAAACAATGAAGTTACTGCCATTACAAAGAGTGTGGGAAATTTACTATCCTTACTCAGTCTGATCTGTGTTTAACTCCAGAATTCCCAATGTTGTTTTATTCCTAATTGCCTCATCAGTGCAGAGGCACCTAGGATGGGCTGAGGAATGGTAAATGGAGCTTAATCTGGGTAAGTGTGAAGTGTGGCATTTTGGAAAGACAAATGAGGTAGTAGAACGGAGAGACCGAGATATACAACTACACAGTGACCTGAAAGTGACGTCATAAGTAGACTGTGTGGTGACGAAGGCTTATAGCACTCTGATCTTCATCATTCAGGGTTATAAGTATAGAAGTTAGGATGTTATGTTGCAGTTGTACAAGATGTTGTTGAGGCTGCATTTGAAATACCGTGTTTATCTTTGTTCACCAGTCTATAGGACGTATGTGTGTCATTAAGCTGGAAAGAGGAAATTATGAGGATGTTGCCGGGACTTGAGTGCCTGAGTTATGGACAGGGATTGAACAGGTTGGGATTTTTCTCACTGGAGCAAAGGAAAATAGTGATCTTACAGAGGTGTATAAAATCACAAGCGGCGTAGATAGAGTCAATGTGCACAGATTTTTCCTCAGGGTTAGGGAATCAAGAACTAGACGGCATAGGTTTAAGGTCAGAGGGGAGAGATTTAATAGGAGCCTAAGGGGCAACTTTGTCACCTAGGGAGATCAGTATATGGAATGAGTTACTGGAGGAAGTGACTGAGGCAGGTATACTCCTCCAAGGCCGGGGAAGTGATGACACCCTCCTGTTAGACTGTTTGAGGTAACTTTTTTAAAATTCTTTCTTACTTTTCTTTTAATATTTGTATTTCTATGCACTTGTAATGCTGCTGTGACACTGTAATTTCCTTTACTCAATAAAATATCTATCTATCTATCTATCTATCTATACTGTCAACATTTAAAAGGTAAATGGATAGGAGAGGTTTAGAGGAATGTCAGCCAAATATGGGCAGGTGGCGATCTTGGTGGGCCTGGACCTGTTGGGTTGAAGGGCCTGTTTCGATTTTGTATCATTTTATGGATTTAATTAGAATGCTTCCAGTGTCTATTGCATACAAAAAGTGGTCATGTCACTTTGCAAATTGTATCTCTTGAGAAGTTAGCCCCCTGCTGTTGGTCATTAGTCTGTGCTCTGTATATGATACTGTTTATTTACATAGCTGCGCTTTTAAATTAAATTTATTATCAAAGTACATATAAGCCATCATATACAACCCTGAAATTAATATTCTCATAGGCAAACTCAATAATCCAAGAGCCATAATCGAATCAGTGAAAGACTGCACCCGACAGGGTGGGCAAACAACCAATGGGCAAAAGACAACCAACTGTCCCGAATAGTTATGAAAAAAAGAAATATTAATAATGATTACAGTGCTGTGAAAAAGTCCTGTGAAAAGCAGTTAGGTGATGGGTCGAGTGAAGTTATTCTCACTGCTTCAGGAGTCTGATGGTTGAGGGGGAATAACTGTTCCTGAACCTGGTGGTGTGAGTCCTGAAGCTCCTTTACTTTCTTCCGGATGGCAGCAGCTGCTGGCAATTTACAATGAAAACTCCCGACTGGTTTTCATTGAATTAATTTGTGGTAGTACAGGCAGTCCCCGGGTTACGTACAAGTTCCGTTCCTGAGTCCATCTTTAAGTCGGATTTGTACGCAAGTCGGAACAGGTACATCCGGTATTATTTAGCGTCAGTTCGTCAAACGTTTGTTTTAGTATACAGTATACATTTTACCTTTCTATGCATATAAAACACTTAAGAAACGTATGTATTTCAATAATTAAACCACTGCGTTGCTTAGTAATATTTGTAGCTTTCATTGGGGCAGGGCATTTCACATGCTCCATTATTCTCACTTTATCTGTTATCCTTTAAAATTGTTCCGATCGTTGACTGACTATAGCCTAACGCTTTTCCAATGACCGATGAAGTTTCACTTCTTTCCAAATGCTTTATTATTTCCACTTTATTTTCAATCGCGATCGCTTCCCGTCAATGGAACAGAAACACTGAGGGCGGTGGGTCCCGAGCTGCGTCGGCTTCTGAGGTCCACTGGGTCCTAAGGGCCACCGTATTGAGACAGGCTAAATGGGATAAGTGGGGTCTGTGCTGGGTTTGGGTATTTGATCCTCCACAATATTCCGCGTGGGTATTTAAACTGGAGGTGGCAGATTTTTCTTACGAGGTCGAGTTGGGAGCTCGACATCAACCCGGCACGGATGGTACGGGAGTCACTGGATCGACATCAACCCGGCACGGGAGCGGTCTGTCACTGGATCGAACTCACTGATCTCACTGTGCCACCAGCCGAACGGAACGGTGGGGGAAGGGGGGCGGGGTTAGGGTGAATCTTACTAAGAAAAATTTAAGCCAAATATAAAGTTAAACACTCAACACAGTGTAAATGGCAATGACTTAAATGGTGGACGGCGTCGTGATCCAACTTAAAATGGCAGACAGCATCGTGATCTGACTTAAAATGGCAGACAGCATTCTCCTTCCTCGGTTCGTAAGTACAAGTTGTCCATAAGTCGGACATTCGTAACTCGGGGACTACCTGTATACATATAATTCCATAACTCCTGAATCCCCAACAGTGGCCTGCTCAAGATCTAAGTATCCAACTATAAATAATACTGCAACTTTCATTTTATTCTGTCATATTTATTAGTAATCACCTTTAAACAATATCAGTGATCTTTAGCCAAGATCCAGGAAATTGTTAGTAAAAATACTGGATGGGTTTTAAAAGACCTTTGGACCAACTTTTTTTGTCACTATTGTTTTACTCCGGTACCTTCAGAGGTGCTCAGTGGTGGGAAAGATGCTGGAGTCAATTATAAAAGAGGAAATTATGACACATTTGGATAGCAGTAGAAGGATCAGTCCGAGTCAGCATGAATTTACGAAGGGAAAATCATGCTTGACTAATCTTCTGGAGTTTTTTGAGGATGGAACTATGAAAATGGACAAGGGAGAGCCAGTGGATGTAGTGTACCTGGACTTCCAGAAAGCTTTTGATAAAGTCCCACATAGGAGATTAGTGGGCAAAATTAGGGTACATGGTATTGGGGGCAGAGTACTGACATGGATTGAAAATTGGCTGGCTGACAGGAAACAAAGAGTAGTGATTAACGGGTCCTTTTCGGGATGGCAGGCTGTGACCAGTGGGGTACCGCAAGGTTTGGTGCTGGGACCGCAGCTGTTTACAATATACATTAATGATTTAGATGAAGGGATTAAAAGGAACATTAGCAAATTTGCTGATGACACAAAGCTGGGTGGCAGTGTGAAATGTCAGGAGGATGTTATGAGAATGCAGGGTGACTTGGACAGGTTGGGTGAGTGGGCAAATGTATGGCAGATGCAGTTTAATGTGGATAAATCTGAGGTTATCCACTTTGGTGGCAAGAACAGGAAGGCAGATTACTATGTAAATAGAGTCAAGTTAGGAAAAGGGGAAGTACAATGAGATCTAGGTGATCTTGTACATCAGTCAATGAAAGCAAACATGCAGGTACAGCAGGCAGTGAAGAAAGCTAATGGCATGCTGGCCTTTATAACAAGAGGAATTGAGTATAGGAATAAAGAGGTCCTTCCGCAGTTGTACAGGGCCCTGGTGAGACCCCACCTGGAGTATTGTGTGCAGTTTTGGTCTCCAAATTTGAGGAAGGACATTCTTGCTATTGAGGGAGTGCAGCGTAGGTTCACAAGGTTAATTCCCGGAATGGCGGGACTGTCATATGTTGAAAGATTGGAGCAACTGGGTTTGTATACACTAGAATTTAGAAGGATGAGAGGGGATCTGATTGAAACATATAAGATTATTAAGGGATTGGACACGCTGGATGCAGGAAGCATGTTCCCACTGATGGGTGAGTCCAGAACTAGAGGCCACAGTTTAAGAATAAGGGGTAGGCCATTTAGAACAGAGATGCGGAAAAACTTTTTCACCCAGAGAGTGGTGGATATGTGGAACGCTCTGCCCCAGAAGGCAGTGGAGGCCAAGTCTCTGGATGCTTTCAAGAGAGAGTTAGATAGAGCTCTTATATATGGCGGGGTCAAGGGATATGGGGAGAGGGCAGGTACGGGGTACTGATTGTGTATGATCAGCCATGATCACAGTGAATGGCAGTGCTGGCTAGAAGGGCCGAATGGCCTACTCCTGCACCTACTGTCTATTGTCTATTGTCGATCTTGCCTTTCACTAAGGCCAAGGTAGGGGATCTTGGGCTTAAAAAGAATCATGCAATTAGGTAGAAGAATTAAAAGCATAGACTATTTTCTGAAAAGGGATCAGATTTTGAAATCAGAGGTGCAAAAAGAATTGAGAGTCCTTGTGCAGGATTCCCTAAAGGTTAATTTGCAGATTGAGTTGGTGCTAAGGAAGGCAAATGCAATGTCCGCATTCCTTTCAGCGAAACTAGAACATAAGAGGAAGCCGATAAAGCCAAGGCTTTATGAGACATTGGGCAGACCACACAGGAGTATCGTGAGCAGTTTTCCACTCTTATCTAAGAAAGGATGTGCTGGCATCTGAGAGGGTCCATAGGAGGTTCACGAAAATGATCCAGGGAGTGAAAGGTTTAATTTCTGAGGAGATGTGATAACTCTGGGACTATACTTGCTGGAGTTTAGAAGAATGAGGGGGATCTCATTGAAACCTATTGAATATTGATAGTAGGTGAGTGTAGGACCAGGGGGCACAAACTCCAAATGGAAGGGTGTCCCTTTAATGAGGAGGAAGTTCTTTAGCCAGAGGGTGGTGAATCTGTAGAATTCATTGCCATAGATGACTGTGGAGACCAAGTCATCAGGTATATTTAAAGCGTACATTGACAGGTTGTTGATTAGTATTGGAGTCAAAGGTTGCGGGGAGCAGGCAGGAGAATGGGGTTGAGAGTGACAATGAGTCACCCATAATTGTCTATTGTTTGAGCAGGAATAGTAATTATAAATCTTACAAAATTGTTTCCTCTTCTATCCTCCGTGTCCTTGGTTTGCCTCCTCCCTAATGGAAACAGGTCACAGACTTTTCTTATCTCTCTTAAATAGGAAAGGAATCAATATTACCAGAGAGAATTTTATTTTGTAACTTGAAAGGTTTTGTTGGTTTTGTAAATATAGTTCCTGAACACTTGCCTCTTCCATGCTACTGAAACAAAGTTCCAGCTTAAAACCATTCCCTAGGTGGTTGTAACTCAGCTCAAGTAAAATAGACAAGGCGGGAAGTCCATCTTTCAAACAGTTTTTCCTGTCTTCTCCTGGGTTTGACCTGATCCAAGTTCTTTATTCCTGGAAGAGAGGCAGGCACAATGCACCTCAGAGATTCTTATACATAATGCATGTAATTTTAAAACAAACGGATGGAAATAACCACACGAACTCAGTCCTTCCATGAAGAGCAACCGCCTCACCGGGTTTGGAATGCTGCTGACCGCCATCAGCCCCGTGGCTTCTGTGGAGAGTGACGGCTGACCTCCTCCGCATTTGCCTCGGTGCTTCAAAATGGAACCGATCATGTCCCTGGGCCCCGTCTCTGGTCTTCTCCATGAGGCAGCTCTTGATCTCGGTCCTCTCCGGGAACAGCAGAGCGCTAGATCATTCAATAAAATTCCATACCACCTGGCACAGGCTCCAAAAGTTTCCAAAACACAATCAAGACAAAAAGAACAAGCAGAAGACATAGCGAAAGTGAGATAATTGAAGAGATTGGCTACCTGGAAGATGTCACCAAAGGAATCATTGTTGGCTAGCGCCATCTTGACCAGAAGTTTTATTTCAAAGGTTCAAAGGTCCAATTTAATGTCAGAGAAATGTATACAATATACGTCCTGAAATGCTTCTTCTTCACAAACATCCACAAGAACAGAGAAGTGCCCCAAAGAATGAACGACAGTTAAACGTGAGAACCCCAAAGTCCTCCCCAATTCCCCCCTCCCGCGCCTAAGTGGCAGCAAGCAACAATCCCCCCCCTCCCACCAGCAAAAAAAAGCGCATCAGTACCGTCATCGAGCCAAGTGTGTGCTAAGAAATAGCAAAGACACAGATCAAAGTTACCCCAAAGGCTTCACATTTCATCGGACATTTCACAAACCACTGGTTCTCCCTCTCCCTGGCAAGCGAGCGGGAGACATAACAACAACCCGCTGGTTTATGATGGTAGAAGTCCATTTTGTTGCTTTTTTCAAGTTCTGTGTCTGAAGATGGCAAAGACCTTGGGTCTTTGGGACCACAGCAAAAGATTTTTCGGCCTCCCTGACGACACACGAGTCTCCTGCCGTGACACCGACCCTCAATCCGCCTGTCTCCAGAGCTCTGAGATCTTAGGCTTCTGAACACAATCGAGACTCTCAGGCCAAACCGAATAACGGCCAGTCGTGGAGCCCCAAGAACGGGTCCCATTCCCGCAAAGAACTGAAATCAGTTTGTAACTCTAGGTCAGGGTCCTGAAGGAGAAAAACAGAGATACTAAAGATGAAAGTAGAGCTTTTCTGAAGATGCAAGCAAAGGAGTCGCCGTTAGGCGCCATTATCCATCCTAAGCTCCGCCTTCAGGTTTGAGGGCACACACAGTAAATCCAAGAAACGCAATCAGATGGACAAACGACCAGTGTGCAAAAAAAAAAGAATAAACAATAAATATTGAGAACTTGAGATAAAAGAGTTCTGTAAGTGATGTGGCAGGTGAAGTTATCCCCTTTAAGTGCTTGATGTGTGAGGAGTAATTACTGTTCCTGAACCTGGTAGGTGTGAGTCCTGAGGCTCCTGTACCTTCTTTCTCATAGCAGCATGAGAAGAGAGCATTGTGGGGGCCTTGCTGATGAATGCTGTTTTCGTATGACAGTGCTCTATGTAAATGGTGGGGAGGGCTTTACCGGTGATGGACTGGGCTGTATCCACTACTTTTTGTAGGATTTTTCATTCAAGGGCATTGTTGTTTCCATACCAGGACATGATGCAATCAGTCAATATACTCTCCACCACACATCTATAGAAGTTTGTCAAAGTTTTAAATGTCATGCTGAACCTTCGCAAACTTATAAGGGAGTAGAGGCGCTGCTGTGCTTTCTTTGTCATGGCACTTACGTGCTGGGCCCAGGACAGATCACCTGAAGTGATAACACTGAGGAATTTAAAGTTGCTGACTCTCTCCACCTTTGACCCTCAATGAGGACCGTCTCATGGACCTCCAGTTCCCTCCTCCAGTAGTCAATTATCGGCTCTTTAGTCTTGCTGACATTGAGTGAGAGGTTGTTGTGGCACCACTCAATCAGATTTTCAATCTCCCTCCTATATGCCGATTCATCACCACCTTCGATTCTGCCTACAGCAGTGGTGTCAGCAGACTTAGATATGGTATTGGAGCTGTGCTTTGCCTCACAGTTGTAAGTGTAAAGTGATTAGAGCAGGGGGCTAGTACACAGCCTTGTGGTGCCCCTGTGCTGATGGAGATTGTGGAGAAAATACTGTTGCCAATTCTGAATTGACTGCAAGTGATGAACTCGAGGATCCAACTGCACACGGAGGTATTGAGGTAAAAAATGCCTTGAAGCTTATGGCACGATAGTATTGAACGCTGAGCTGTAGTTGATAAAGAACATGGATAAATTTTGAATTTAGCCAAGTCTTACACTGTAAAAAAAAAACACTGAACTGATTTGTCTTTATAAGGCAATTAAATAAATGTGGTTGATGTTGATGTTACACATACAGTGGTTGCCTTTGCAAATACGTGTTTTTCATTACGACAGATTGAATAATATCTTGTATTTAGCACTGACAATTTGTTGTGACGTTTAAAATGTTTGCAAGAAAGGTGCAACATTGAACCTCCATAACAAATGTTTCATTATGGAGATCTAACCTTCAATGATGTTTTACATAATGGTCATTGAATATTTTCTTTACAGAGGTAACTTCTCCTTTTCAGGCCCTCGTCATAATTGGTTGAAGGACTTCATTCTCGCTGTTTCAATGGTTGTTGGTATTGGTGGCTGTTGGTTTGCATACACCCAGAACAGGAACTCCAAAGAACACATCACAAAGATGATGAAAGAGCTTGACAGTCTGCACAGGGCTGAGGAAAGTCTGATGGAATTTCAAGAGAGGTGAGTTCAAAGTGAGATGAGCAAGATAAAAAGTTTCAGAATTTGCTTCTGGAAGATAATTGTAAATGACATCCAGAGAAAATCCAGAGAAAAAAAGGAAGTACGACAGAGTTAAGGTGAGTGGGAGGACAGATGATTGGGAAATTTTTAAGGATCAACAGAACTTAACTAAAAAGGCAATACGGGGAGAAAAAATGAGGTACGAACGCAAGCTAGTCAGGAATATAGAGGAGGATAGCAAAAGCTTTTTAAGGTATGTGAAGAGAAAGAAGATAGTTAAGAACAATGTTGGGCCCTTGAAGAATGAATTGGGTGAAATTGTTATGGGAAGCAGAGAAATGGCAGAAGAATTTAATAAGTACTTTAGATCTGTCTTCACTAGGGAAGACACAAGCAATCTCCCAGATGTATGGATGGGCCAAGGACATAGGGTAACAGAGGAAATGAAACAGATTGACATTAGGAAGGAAACGGTGATGAGTAGACTGATGGGACTGAAGGCTGACAAATCCCCAGGTCCAGATGGTCTGCATCCTAGGGGACTAAAGGAGGTGGCTCTGAAAATTGCGGATGCATTGGTAATCATTTTCCAATGGTCCTTAGATTCAGGATCAGTTCCTGAGGATTGGAGAATGGCTAATGTTATCCCACTTTTTAAGAAAGGAGGGAGGGAGAAAACAGAGAACTATCGTCCTGTCAGCCTAACATCAGTAGTGGGGAAGATGCTAGAGTCCATTATTAAAGATGTAATAGTGGCATATCTAGATAGCAGTGATAGGATTGGGCCGAGCCAGCATGGATTTACCAAGGGCAAATCATGCTTGACTAATCTAATGGAGTTTTTCAAGGATGTAACCAGGAAGTTAGACAAGGGAGATCCAGTGGATGTAGTGTACCTCGATTTTCAGAAGGCATTTGATAAGGTCCCACATAGGAGATTGGTGGGTAAAATCAGAGCTCATGGCATTGGGGAGCAAGATATTGACATGCATAGAAAACTGGTTGGCAGATAGAAAGCAAAGGGTAACGGTGAATGGGTGTTTCTCGGAATGGCAGGTGGTGACTAGTGGGGTGCCACAGGGCTCGGTATTGGGACCACAGCTGTTTACGATTTACATCAACGATTTAGATGAAGGCATTGAGAATAACATCAGCAAGTTTGCTGATGATACTAAGCTGGGTGGCAGTGTGACATGTGATGAGGATGTTAGGAGAATTCAGGGTGACTTGGATAGGCTGAGTGAGTGGGCAGATACTTGGCAGATGGCGTTTAATGTGAATAAGTGTGAGGTTATCCACTTTGGGAGTAAGAACAGGAAGGCAGATTATTATCTGAACGGTGTAGAGTTAGGTAAGGGAGAAATACAAAGAGATCTAGGAGTCCTTGTTCATCAGTCACTGAAGGTGAATGAGCAAGTGCAGCAGGCAGTGAAGAAGGCTAATGGAATGTTGGCCTTTATTACAAAGGGAATTGAGTACAAGAGCAAGGAAATCCTTTTGCATTTGTACAGGGCCCTGGTGAGACCACACCTGGAGTATTGTGTACAGTTTTGGTCTCCAGGGTTAAGGAAGGACATCCTGGCTATAGAGGAAGTGCAGCGTAGATTCACGAGGTTAATTCCTGGGATGTCTGGACTGTCTTACGCAGAGAGGTTAGAGAGACTGGGCTCGTACACGCTGGAATTAAGGAGATTGAGAGGGGATCTGATTGCAACATATAAGATTATTTAGGGATTGGACAAGATAGAGGCAGGAAATATGTTCCAGATGCTGGGAGAGTCCAGTACCAGAGGGCATGGTTTGAGAATAAGGGGTAGGTCATTTAGGACAGAGTTAAGGCAAAACTTCTTCTCCCAGAGAGTTATGGGGGTCTGGAATGCACTGCCTCGGAAGGCAGTGGAGGCCAATTCTCTGGATGCTTTCAAGAAGGAGCTAGATAGGTATCTTATGGATAGGGGAATCAAGGGATATGGGGACAAGGCAGGAACCAGGTATTGATAGTAGATGATCAGCCATGATCTCAGAATGGCGGTGCAGGCTCGAAGGGCTGAATGGTCTACTTCTGCACCTATTGTCTATTGTCTAAAATTTTGATTTTTTTCCCCCGATCACAACTTAAACCTTTAAGGTGCAAGTCTTAAGCCTTGAGATTTTGTATGACCCTCCTCAAAGAACTCCCCAAAATGCCTCATTTCTTTTAAGTATTCACACATCCACATTCTTCCTGATGTGTTTGGCTAGGTCAGAAGGTATGTTGAACATGGGTGTTTCACTCAGAAATGTGAAAACTCTGGTTTGTCCAGAGGTTGTCAGACTTCATACAATGATTAAACTGAGAAAACACTGAATTATCATGTGCCACATCTAACACAGCAATAAGAAGCTGTAGCTACTATTGTAATTCTATAAATGGATCTTATAGAAGTGTTTGGTTTCTGGCTAACAGTAGCTCCTTCCAGATAGGTGCTTTCTAGCATGGCCATACTTTCAGACACATAGCACAACTCTGTCAGTCGAAAATATTGGTTACGAAAATGACTGCATTTCATTTAATTTTTTTTCTTGCCTCAATGAAGACTTCAAAAAGCTCAAGAAGAGAACAGAACTGTTGAAGTGGAGAAGCAAAATCTAGAACAAAAAATGAAAACGGAAATAAATGATGCCAAGCGAGAGGCACAGCGCCTGCGAGAGCTGCGGGAGGGCTCAGAGACTGAACTCAGCAGGCTGAAATATGCGGAGGAGGAGCTTGTACAGGTATGGATTTTCAAATTCCAGTATTTTATATAGTTAGAGCTTTTAAACTTTATTATCTGATGCACTAATTTATGACGCAAACTCTCTGCAGCACAGGCTCATTGTTTTCCAGGTGTTACGAAAACCCCGTAACCAGGTAACTTACCAGCAAAGATAGATGGATCAGCTGAGTCGGATGCTACTATTTTCAAACGTTTTATTCAACAAGGGCACAAACGTATGGTTAATACAAAACATTCAAATCGTCAAAACTCAATCTAAAACACCGGTGTAACCATAATCAATCAGAAATAAGCTCTACAGTTGTCTAGGGGGGGTAATACTGAGTCCAACGGAAGTCTTAAGAGTCACTCAGAAGTTTGCAGGCTTTTTCCTTTATAATTTAGAAAAGATGCACACTTGCCTGTCGTCTTGGCAGAGCAAATCCTTGGAATCAGGGGAGCAGACTTCCCCGTTGTTATTTTAAAAGCAGTCTTTCGTCGGTTTTAGCCACAGATTCAAAGTCGGAATCTAGCGTACGTGGCTTCCTTCAAAATGGCGTCCCGCTCCCACGGGAATCGATCTCATGTCTGCTGGGTGCATCTGCTGGGTGCATCTGAGGGTCCTCCCCTCAGACCCGCCTTTATATTTCTTCACGGGATCGCAGGTATCAATCAAGTTGCAGGTAATGCGATCTCTCTCTCAACCAGCCCACTTTGCCCGAGGGCTTTTCAGGTGGTCTCCATGAGACAATAGTCAAAGTCACTTTTATTCTGCTTCTTGGAAGAACGTGGTCTTTCGCACGTCTCTCTCTCGTGGGTCAGTTGACCCCCCTTAACTAGAGTTCTTGCGATTTTCACAAAGGAGGGGGCCAACGGCATAACACAGGAAAGTTGAAGCACAGATTATTAGATTATATACTTGGGGAGTATGAGGAACAGAGGAATCCTGGAGGTGGAAATACAGGTAGATAACAGATACTGCACATTAATCGGAGAGTCGAATGCAGAATTAGAGAGACTATTCTTCATTTTTATAAAGCTTGGTCAGACCTCAATTAGACCACTAAGTGCTGTTCTCGACAACATGCAATAGAAAAGATTTGATAGTGCTGGAAAGGTTGCAGAAGAGATTCACCAAGACGTTGCCTGGGTTGGAGCATTTCAATTGTGAGGCAAGTCTGAAGAAACTAGGCCTGTTATCCCTGGAGTGGAGGAAGTTAAGAAGCCACATAACTGAGGTATATAAAACAATGAGGGATATAGGTAAGATAGACTGCAGGAAACTTTTCCCCATTTCAGCAGGAGATAAAAGGTATAGGGTAAAGTAGAAGAGGTTCAGAGGCAATATGAGGAAAGCCTTCTTTACCCAGAGAGTGGTAAGTACTTGGAATTGACTGGCTGAGAAAGTGGTTGACTCTGTGTCATTGACAGCAGTTATGAAGTGTCTACATGAGCATTTGAATTGCGAGGTAGAGGGGGATATGGGCCTAGTGCTGGAAGATGAGATTAATATGAAAGGGTGTGCCACTGGTTAGTGAAGGAATTGGGCTGAATGGCCTATTTCCATGGTGTGTGATAATATGCATCCATCTGGGGGCAGATCTTCTGTCACTTCTTGATCCACCTTGGTTCCTGGTGCGTCATGTACTGGCACCATGACTCCCTACGTTTTGGGATGGCCCGATATAGTACGGGTGCTGCCCCAGTACAGAGAGATAGCTGGACCTGCAGAAGTCCTTTGATGGCAGGCTGTCAAAACTATCAGTGTGATGGAGGCTACCGAATGTTTGTGATTATCGTTTGGGAGGGTAAGGAAATGATGGAGGAATTAAACAACTGTACCTGTCATCATAGAAATAGACACAAAAACGCGATCAGGTATACCAAGGGACTAAGAGTGCAGTGAGAATGAGGAACTGAAGGAAGTCAGTGTAAAATCACCTTGTGAAGATGGTGAAAACAATACATTCCAAGGATCCAATGTTCCAATAGCAGTGGTTGGCAAGAATGGTCAGTGCAATAAAATTACTGGACAGATCAGGGGAATTTAAGATTATGGGGAAAAGGCAGTTAGATGGAGATGAGTCCATGGCCAGATTAGCCATGATCTTTTTGAATGGCGGAGCAGGCTCGACGGGCCAGATGGCCTACTCCTGGTCCTATTTCTTATGTTCCTATGAAATTCCAGGAATGGTAGATTTGTCGGAATGATGAGAGATTGAGTGGATCTGGCTTATTCTCTCTAGAATTTAAAAGAATGGGAGGTAATCTCATTGAAACTTAGGAAACGCTTCCAGGTCTCAACTGGCTGGCTTCAGGGAGATATTTTCCTGGCTGCAAAATCCAGAAGTCAGGATCAGAATATTTGAATAAATGATAGGCCATTTTGGACGGAGGTGACAAATAATTCCTTCCTGCAATAGGTAGTGAATCTGTGGAATTCCCTGCCAAGGGGGGTGGGTTGCTGTAGAGGCATAGTTATGGAGCTTTTTCAAAATCATAATTGGTAGATTTTTGAATATTCAGTGAATCAGGGGATAAGGGGTTGTACAGGAAAATGGCACTGACTAGGTCAACTGTGAACTTGATGACCAGCAGAAAGAATTCAAAATCAAATGATTTGCTCCTGCTTCTAATTCTTCTTGTGTCGTCTTTTTTTAAAAAACTGAATTAAGAAGAAATTCTTGAATTAGAATAAAATTCTGATACTTCAGTACTCTTGGCACTTTGGTGGTGCTGGGTTTTCCAGACTATTGAGCATTACTCCTATTAGTACTGCAACCCACTTGTAATTCACTTAATTTGGATGTTACACAATTAGATAATCATTCTTTTTGTGAGCCAGATGGAGTTTTAAAAGACCGAAGGAAATAAAACCAGATGAGTTTAAAGGCGACATGGGAATGAAGCTCTGGTAAAGCAAAGGAGCTTGGGGAAAGGGGTTTCAGTGAAATTAAAAGGAGCATGGGAAGAGGACCCCGATAAATTTAGAAGAGGCATGGACTCAGTTGGGTTGAATAGGAGAATGGGAAGGGGTCTTGGAGAGCTGAAAGAGAGCATGGGAAACAGGGCTCTGGTGATTTTAAATAGTGTGGGAAGGGGATCTCTGTGAATTCAAAGAGAGTAAGGGAACAGGGTTTTGGTAGGCTTAAAGGTTGTGTAGGAAGTGTAAAGAATGTGTGGGAGCAGGCCCTCAGTGAATTTTAAAGCTGTTGGAAAAATGGCAACCTGGTAAGTTTAAAAGGAGTTGAAAACAGTGCTTTGTTACGTTTATAAAGAGCCTCAGTGAGATTGAAAGTAGTGCTGGAACCAGGGCCCCAGAGAGTTTAAAAGGGATGGGGAAAACATCATCAAATTGTTTCTGAATAATTGAATTGCAAATTATCGGAAATGTACTGTGCAAGTTACAACTCGTTTACCATTTTTTTATAATTGTTAATTTAGAGCAGAGTACTTTTCAGTTTAATAGAAGTGAATAAGCTTAGTCATTTGCTCATTAGCAAATCATAAAAAAATCTTGAGTTTTTTTTTGACTTGCTTAATTATCACTGGCATGTATTGGCAAAATTTATCAGGCAGGGAATAACCACCACAGTGCATGTCTTATTCTGCCTGGTGTGTCAGAATATCTTTCTGTGTGGTACTGTTATGTTTTGTAACTCCAAAACATTAACTTAATTAAAAGAGAGACACAAGGGTTCAAAATATGAGTTGAACTTTGTGTTCACTTTAAACGAGTTGGGCAGGGATCACGAGGTAGCAACATGACATGAGCGATTCACTTATATTACATATAACCAACCCGTAATGAAGTTTTTAAACAAACAAGAATGCTTAACCAAACAATATATTTACAATACTGCATTAGTTAAAGATTGCTGAAATGTTGAATGCACAACACCCCTCCCTGCTTAGTTATAAACTCCAACTCAATAATATGTAGACATCAACAGCATAAAAAATTTTAAATGGTCCCATTCAGGACTAAATATTTAATCACTGTAGAGGCTTTCTGACTCTGTTTAGCAGGTGAGACTTGTGGCTGTGAAACAATCTCTGGTTCTGGAGCATTTCTCTGTGGTGGATGTAGGAGTTGACTCAGGGACTGCTGGAAGTAGTTCTGACAGGTTTCTCTAATAATTGACTCTGCTCTCCTCAACTGGTCAATGTGTCATCTCCAGATGATATCGGACACAATCTCCTATATGTAGGAGAGTGGCCCAGTTCTGTCCTTAATCTTTCTAAGTACCCACTTTTGATCATCTCTGTAGTCCCTCACCAGGACTGCTTGTCCAGGAGTGAAACACCAAACCTTCTAGTCTGAAAAGCCTTCAGTTTGTCTCAGCTGTTTGTCCTGCATGCTTTTTCTGAGATTGGGTTTGAGGAGATCCAAGTGTGAATGCAAGGGCCGACCCAGAAACAGTATGGCTGGTGAGTTGTTACTTGTGGAGTGTGCTGCTTTGCGATACGCGAGGAGGAAATTGGCGAACTTCTGCTTCGGTGTCAGTGGAGTGTGATCTACTGACATTGCTTGTATTGCATTGTTTAGTTTCTGGACAGACCTTTCCTTCAAACCCTTTGTAGCTGGGTGGTACGAAGCTGACATGTCTTATTCCGTTCAGTTTTAGCAATGACTGAAACTGTTCCACAACAAACTGTGGTCCATTATCACTGCCTAAGTGATCTGGAACACCAGACCTTGAGAAGAGGCATCACTGTGTGAGGCTGTAGTGGAGGCCACTTCTGGCCACTTTGTCGCTGCATCAACTATTATGAAGAAATTTGTGCCCATGAATGGACCAGCAAAATCTAAAATGAATCCTCCGCCATGCCAATGCAGGCCATTCCCAGGGATGGAGAGGCGCTACTCTTGGCATCTTCGGAACTTGTTGGCATCCCGAGCAGTCCATAGCAAGCTGCTCGATCTGCCAAGCAATCCCAGGCCACCAGAGAAAGCTTCAAGCAATGCTTTCATTTTAACCTTGCCTAGATGACTGGCATGTAGCTCCTATAACATTTTAGCTCTCAGCTTGGATGGCACGACAACTCTCAATCTCCACATAAGGCAGCTTCTGTCAAGGGCAAGTTCATCCCTGGGCTGATAAAAATGGGGGAGCTGGAGTTTCTGCTGTATATTTCAGCCATGTTGAGTTGTCGTGTAGACCTGAGACTGTGAGGGGTATTTTCTTGTTTTTCTTTGCATCATCTATGCCACATTTGCTTTGTGTTAGGGAAAATACACCAAGAGAAGTGTAGTTTTTTGTAAATTTTTCCAGTATTTTCTTTTCCAAGGGTAAGCAGGACGATCCATCAGTATTTCCATATATAGTTGTCCTCTTGAATTCTTTTTCTCTGCAGTGGTAGGGGAGTGTGATGCAGAGGTTATGGGGGCATTCTCTTCCATCACTCATAATATATGACATGACTGCATAAGGTGAGGCATCACAGGCAAGCTTCATTGGATGTTGTGGATCATGTGTGAGTACAGTGTCAAACGTCTTCATTTCCTCTACTTTTTTGAAAATCACCTCCCTCTACTTTGTCCATTGCTGTTTCATCCCGACCTGCAGTAAAGAGTTCAAGTGGTGGAACACAGTAACCAAACTCGGCATGAACCTGTTATAATAATTGACAATTCCTAAAAAGGACCACAACTGCGACACGTCTTTTGGCCTTGAGTATCCACCACTGTTTGAATTTTCTCAGCATGCTTGCGTAATTCTTGTGGTGGTGGTGGTGTGGCCATGGTAAGTGATGCTTAGTTTAAAGAACTCACTTGTTGCATTTTGCTCTGAGCCCATAATCTTATCTTTTTAAGACTTGAGGAGCTCAAAACTGTTCACAATACGTAAGGTGAGGTCTCACTAGTGCCTTATAAAGCCTCAGCATCCCATACCATACCTGATCTTGTATTCTAGGCCTCTTGAACGCTAACATTGCATTTGCCTTCCTCACCAGCAGCACTACCTGCAAGTTAACCTTTAAGTTATTCTACACAAGGACTCCCAAGTCGCTTTGCATCTCAGATTTTTGGATCCTCCACGTTTAGAAAATAGCCTGCACATTTAATTCTTCTACCAAAGTGCTTCTTACCAAACAGTCAATGCTCTAAATATGCCAGTAAATTTCCTGTAATGCCATGGGCTCTTAACTTGGTAAGCAGCCTCATGTGGCA
This sequence comes from Hemitrygon akajei, assembly GCF_048418815.1. Classification (NCBI taxonomy): domain Eukaryota; kingdom Metazoa; phylum Chordata; class Chondrichthyes; order Myliobatiformes; family Dasyatidae; genus Hemitrygon; species Hemitrygon akajei. The sequence continues at coordinate 73,861,961 of NC_133136.1, read as the reverse complement.
TCTTGTCAAAGGGCTTCTGAAAGTCCAAATATACAACATCCACTGCATCCCTTTTATCTATCCTACTTGTAATCTTCTCTAAGAATTCCAACAGGTTTGTCAGGCAAGATTTTCCCTTGAGGAGACCATGCTGACTTTGTCCTATCTTGTCCCGTGTCATCAAGTACTCCATCACCTCATCGTTAACAATTGACTCCCAAATCTTCCCAACCACTGAGATCAAGTTAACTGGTCTATAGTTTCCTTTCTACTGCCTTCCTCCTTTCTTAAAGAGTGGAGTGACAGTAGGTTATTTCAGTACTGGGTTGATGTTGGCTTTAAAATCACTACAGATCCTGACAGACCCATTCTTCTTGGCTACTAGAACACCTGGCATTGTCCATGGGCTCCACTCAACCTTGGCAAGAATTCTTCAGCCTCCTTGCGATCTAGCTCAAGAGATGGTATGAGGAATCCAATGAGCTTTGCAAAACTTGGGTCTGGCATTTTTATTTAACACTATTGTACCCTTGATATGTTTGAATTTTCCATTGCTATCCTTGAACACTGCTGTGCATTATCCAGTAACATTATTCATTTGCTTTCAGTTGACCCTATCATAGGGATGTAGCATGCAAATGATGGATGGATCTCCAATCAAGTTGGAGTTGACTCCGCCAATGGTGATTGTTGTATTTCGCTATTCCGAATGTCATTCCCACAGGGGTTATCTTTTCTCCGGTATAAGTTCCTATTTGGATATAACTGTGGGCTTCAGTTCAGTATCTTTAAAATGCTGTTCAACCTCATTTTGTGGAATGACTAAAATAGCCAAACTAGTGTCCAGTCACATTTTAATTAATTTACCGCTCATTTCTGGTGTAAGGCATATTGCTTGTCTGCTGTTAGCTTTCACGTTGTAAGTCCCAGTCCTGTGTTACTCTCAACATTGTCAGATTTTTCAACAACAGCATGCAGATTAGTGCTCTTTTTGAAACTGCAACTGCCTGACTTGTTCTTTGTTCGTGTTCTACTTTGTTGTATTTCCTACAAGCTTCACCTTTAAATCTGCTTTGATCTGGTGAGCCCCTGCCACAATGGAAACACCATTTGTTTGGCCAGGTTGGTTTTTGTTTAGACATTGCAATTTTGTTTATGCTCACTTTAATTCCTGACTGCAACTCAGTTGTGTCTTCGTCTGCTGTTTCCATTAATAAGCTATTTCAACTGTCCTTTTAAATGTAAGTTGTGCTTTCATTAGGAACTATTTTTGAATGCTTTCTTGTAAGATTCCACAAACTCAACAAACTCTAAGTGCATTATTAAGCCCATTATTGAACTGACAATGCTCAGACAACATCTGCAATTCAACTGTGTATGCTGAAGTGGACTCCTCTTCCTTTTGACTCTGCTTATGAAATCAACAGTGGTTTTGGTTCTAAATGTTCCTGCATTATTTTCACAATATCTGCAAAGTTCGCTTCGGCTGGTTTGGTTGGAACAGCCAGACTCCTTTGCAAACTGAGTGCCTTTGAATGCAATGCGCTCAGCAAAATTGGCACTCAATTCTCAATGCTATTTACTTTAAAATGCGGCTCAATCTATTCAGTATACAGGCAGTCCCCGGGTTACGTACATGCTTTGTTCCTGAGTCCGTTTTTAAGTCGGACTTGTACGTAAGTCGGAACAAGTACATCTGGTATTATGTACCGTCAGTTAGTCAAACATTTGTCTTAGTATATAGTATATATTTTATCTTTCTATGCATATAAAACACTTAAGAAACGTATGTATTCCAATAATTAAACCATTGCGTTGCTTAGTAATAATTGTAGCTTTCATCGGGGCAGGGCCTTTCACATGCTCCATTATCCTCACTTTATCTGTTATCCTTTAACATTGTTCTGATCGTTGACCAACTGTAGCCTAACGCTTTTCCAATGACCGATGGCGTTTCACCTCTTTCCAAACGTTTTATTATTTCCACTTTATTTTCAATCGTGATTGCTTCCCGTCAATGGAACAGAAACACTGCGGGCGGCGGGTCCCGAGCTGTGCCAGCTCCCAAGGTCCGCTGGGTCCTACGGACCACCGTACTGAGACAGGTTAAATGGGTCAAGTGGGGGCTGTGCTGGGTTTGGGTATTTGATCCTCCACAATATTCCGCATGGGAATTTAAACTGGAGGTGGCAGTGTTTTTTTTACGAGGTCGAGTTGTGAGCTCGACATCAACCCGGCATGGGAGCGGTCTGTCACTGAATTGAACTCGAGCCCGGCGCTGATCTCACTGCGCCACCAGCCGACCGGAACGGGGGGTGAATCTTACTAAGAAAATTTAAGCCAAATACAAAGTTAAACAGTCAACACAGTGTCAACGGCAATGACTTAAAATGGCGGACTGTGTCACGATCCGACAAAATGATGGATGGCGTTCTCCTTCCTCGGTTTGTAGGTACGAGTTGTCCATAAGTCAGACGTTCATAACTTGGGGACTACCTGTACAAAATCTAGTTATATTTCACCTAATCAAACGGCCAAGCATTTCTGTTTTTATTTCATTGATTACTACGCCCAATACTTACTGTTTTTGAACCTGTGAATTCTTTCATTTTCTCCCGCTTTTTTTACTCGATCAAAAATATGCTCTGCTCTGAAGAAAAAAGACATGATGCAATTTTTTTTTAAGAAACATAGAAAACCTACAGCACAATACATGCCCTTCGGCCCACAAAGCTGTGCCAAACATGTCCTTAACTGAGAAATTACCTAGGGTTACCCATAGCTCTCTACTTTTCTGAGCTCCATACTCAACTGTCATGCTGCATTTTTTTTTAAACTTGAACATTTCACTTCAGCAGGTAGGTAGAAACATAGAAAACATGTCCTTACTTTAGAAACTACTTAGGGTTACCCATAGCCCTCTATTTTTCTAAGCTCCATGTATTTATCAGGAGTCTCTTAAAAGACCCTATCATATCCACCTCCACCACTGTTGACGGTAGCCCTTTCCACGCACTCACCACTCTCTGAGTAAAAAAACTTAGCCCTGACATCTCCTCTGTACCTACTCCCCAACACCTTAAACCTGTGTCCTCTCGTGGCAACCATTTCAGCCCTGGGAAAAAGCCTCTGACTATCCACATGATCAGCCTCTGACAGCCCTCCACACTATCCACAACACCCCCAACCTTTGTGTCATCAGCAAACTTACTAACCCATCCCTCCACTTCCTCATCCAGGTCATTTATAAAAATCACTAAGAGTAAGGTTCCCAGAACAGATTCCTGAGGCACTCCACTGGTGACCGACCTCCATGCAGAATATGACCCATCTACAACCATTCTTTGCCTTCTGTGGGCAAGCCAGTTCTGGATCCACAGAGCAATGTCCCCTTGGATCCCATGCCTCCTTACTTTCTCAATAAGCTTTGCATGGGGTACCTTATCAAATGCCTTGCTGCAATCCATATACTCTACATCTACTGCTCTTCATTCATCAACGTGTTTAGTCACACCTTCAAAAAATTCAATCAGGCTCGTAAGGCACAGCCTGCCCTTGACAAGGCCATGCTGACTATTCCTAATCGTATGATACCTCTCCAAATGTTCATAAATCCTGCCTCTCAGGATCTTCTCCATCAACTTACCAAGCACTCAAGTAAGACTCACTGGTGTATAATTTCCTGGGCTATCTCTACTCCCTTTCTTGACCCTCCACAACCCTCCAATCCACCGGAACCTCTCCCGTCCCCATTGATGATTCAAAGATCATTGCCAGAGGCTCAGCAATCTCCTCCTTCACCTCCCACAGTAGCCTGGGGTGCATCTCATCTGGTCCCGGCGACTTATCCAACTTGATGCTTTCCAAAAGCGCCAGCACATAGTAGTTGTCTTAGGTTCATTTTAAAAGTACGTCATTGCCACTGTGATGTTTTGTAACTTCAAGTTGTTAAACTAATTCAAAGTAAGACAGGGGAGTCCAAAATGTGAGTCCAACTTCGCTTTTACTTTAAGCAAGGTATGCACTTACTATGTGGTAGTGACGTGACATATGCAGTTCATTTAGTTTTACCTATAATCTATAAGGAATTATTTAAACAAGAATGATTAATCATTATTTGAAATATTGCACAAATGCTACTGAAATATTACAAACTCAACAATAGATACCTGTTCTCTACCCCTTTGTAACTGCGGGGTAATATAATATTACCCTTATATTACTTTGTAATATAAGTGTATTCCAAACAAGCAGGCAGTCTTCTCCACCAGATTACTGCTCAGACGGAGAACGGGAAAGTTGCTTTCTGAACATGGAATTTTCTTTGCCACATGACTGGCAACATCTTGTTTTCCAGCTGCCTGTGGATTGATTCAGTTACAACAAGTTTTCTGTTAAAACTCCCAAGCAGAACAGAACACTTAATGTTAAAATCTGGACATGATTTGTTGCCTGGGGCCACTTTTGTTGAAGAAGCTGATCCACAAATCAAGTCTCCAGGCAGATAAAGAGAAACCAGAAGTGTTCTCGTAGACAAGTAGTAAAAACAGTGGTGCTGAACACTCAGATTCTCCAAAATGTTCCACGTGACTCAATGGGATTGTTTGCATTCCTTTTAACTTTGTTATTTCCATTGGATTATTCCATTTCCAGTCACAAAGATACAATTCAAAATAAAGTAATCTGAAATAAACTAAATTTTTGGAGTTTTTTGGCGGTGTTCTGTGCTTGGAAAACACTTTGGAATTCATCATGGGACAACATAAATCAGAGCATTGAGTATAGGAGTTGGGATGTAAAGTCAAAATTGTACAAGGCATTGGTGAGGCCAAATTTGGAGTATTATGTACAGTTCTGGTCACCGAATTATAGGAAAGATGCCAACAAAATAGAGAGAGTACAGAGGAGATTTACTAGTATGTTACCTGGGTTTCACACCTAAGTTACATAGAAAGGTTGAACAAGTAAGGTCTTTATTCTTTGGAGCATAGAAGGTTGAGGGGGGACTTGATAGAGGTATTTAAAATTATGAGGTGGATAGAGTTGACATGGATAGGCTTTTTCCATTGAGAGTAGGGGAGATTCAAACAAGAGGACATGAGTTGAGAGTTAAGGGGCAAAAGTTTAGGGGTAACATGAGGGGGAACTTCTTTACTCAGGGAGTGGTAGCTGTGTGGAACGAGCTTCTAGTAGAAGTGGTAGAGGCAGGTTCGATTTTGTCATTTAAAAAAAATTGGATAGGTATGTGGACAGGAAAGGAATGGAGGGTTATGGGCTGAGTGCAGGTAGATGGGACTAGGTGAGAGTAAGCGTTCGGCACAGGCTAGAAGGGCCGAGATGGCCTGTTTCCGAGCTGTAATTGTTATATGGTTATAACATCCAAAATGTATATTTAGTATGGTAATTTTTTTTACTTTTACATGGAATTGACACTGCAGAATTCCATTGTTCACATTGTTGATTGAAACCAATAGTTGCATTGCACAGGATCAACACACACAAACTGCTGGAGGAACTCAGCAGGTCGGGTAGCACGATGGAGATTAAAGAGCCAACATTTCGGTCCAAGACCCTTCATCAGGACTGTTGAAGGATAGCACAGATTCCCAGTCTGCTGTATCTCACTTTCAACCAGTCTGAAGAACTTCTCTCAATGTCCACTGATTTAATCATAAGAGATTTCATTTTTGCATGCAGGTTCCTTCTGTTCAATCCAATTAAAATCCTTATTTTGTGTTTAGAACTTAAACTGCCTGTCAAAGAAGCGTTATTAAGAGCAGCTGGCCATTCAGTCTTCTGTTCCACCAGTGATAGATCTTATTTTACCTCCAGCACCAAGACCCAGTAGATCTTGGAATTTAAAATAAAAGCTAACTCTGCTGGAAATACTCAGCAAGTCAGGTACTTAACTTGCAAAGAGAAAAAAGGTTAGCTTTCCAGCTAGCTTCCCTATTGCTTGCAAAAAGATTCTTACACTTAAAAGTTACAGGTGGACAAGCACCAATGAGTTTCAGATTTCTTCTACTAGTAATGTGGTTTTATGATTTGGCTCCCAGGTGTCATAACATCCTATTCTTTTGAATTTAAAGGAAGTGAGAACAAACTTGAAATAACTAAAGTGAAAAAGAAAATTACTAGGAGAGCACTCAAAAATGGTGGCATTATTTTTAAATTGTTTTGCATGCAATTTAATATGCATAAGTTAACCACATAGTCAAAGCTAATAGATAGGCACTGTAAACTTTGTAGTTCTGTTTAAATTTTTGATGAAGTAACAATGTAGTGATTTTTAGTACTTTAGCTGTCGTTATTACAGCTTGCTAAGGATTAAAATGTGAACATAGCAATGGCTTGTGACTGTAGGAAGATTACATAGAGCAAAATGTATAATAACTGTATTTTTATGAAAGTGAGTTCTAAAGTAATCCTTAGCATACTAATTTTGATAAATAATGCACATTATCTGCATGATTTTAATTTAGTAAATTAACACATTCTGCTGGTCAAGATTTTAAACTGGAATTTATGTACCATTTGTTTGCCTAGCATTTAATGTCGGTGCTAAGATTGTTGACTTGCTCTTTCTTATCTCTCTCTAAGAAACATTAGGATTATGAGCTTCTGCGACTTGACATACAAGTCTTAGGTTCTTCTGGCTCCAACATCTAGTTCGCCCCAGCTGCTGTCACCTCAGCACAAGTAGTCATGTTATATGTAGTCTCTGGGATCTTCATCTTCAACCTTTTGTTTGACCTTTCAACCTTTCATCCCAGAGAGCCATAGGGCAGGATTTGTGACGTACGTGTCTCAACTTGGAGTTGAGATTGGTCACCGGGTTTCAGATGGTGTTTCTGTCTTTGCAACAGAATTATTAGCAATCCTCTGGTCCTTATGGTGGATAGAAGACTCTTGACCATGCAGGGTTATCATCTGAATGGATTCTGCTGCTGTCTTAGAGGCTATAAAAGGGAATAAGTCAAAAGCTCATCCTGACATCGTTATTGAGATTCTCTTAGTTTTGTTTGAGTGAGAAGATGGGTTGTGAAGTTAGATTTACATGGATACCTGGGCATGCTGGGGTATTGTGGATGGCGTTGCAAAGTCTTCCTTACAGAGCGGGCAAGTAGGAATTAGAATACCCCTAGGCAGAGCAGAATTGAGAAGTAGGATAAAAAAGGCATAGAGAAGAAATGGCAGGAGGATTGGAAAAAGGAATTAAAGGGAAGGCATTTATTTTCTAGTCAAAAAGGTCTCAGACTGTTACTCTTTAAATCATAGAGATATGGTGAAATTAACAAGACTTTGGTTGGGGCAATGTGGGCTAAACTATTACTTAAAGATAATAGGAAAACATCCAACTGGATTATGTGACCGTGGTAGTCCAGAGACAGTTCAGCATGTTTTGCTGAGTTGTAATCAATATAAAATTGAAAGAAGAGTATTGTTCAAGAGGCTGCCTGACTTAAATGTATTTTGTTTTTCTATTAAATCTTTGTTTGGCCACCAAGAGAGCCAGCATCAAATTGAAAAGTTTATTATTCTGTTTCTACGTGCGACTAGTTTATATTTGAGAATTTGAGATTCTTGAAATTCTGTAATTAATTGTACATCCTGCGGAGGGCAGTAATACGCTGAGATGTGTCTAAACTGCCAGAAATAGAAGAAGAAGAAGAAGAAAAAAAACCTTTTGTTTTTCTGTTTCTCTCATTAAGCCTCTTCAAATCCCAGCTTGTTCTGTTCTATTACACCCTATTGTTTGATGGTCATTTCTTTTAGCTCGCCTTTCTGTTCAATGGCTGGGAATAAGTTTCATCATTACAGACTGGTAATGCTAAGTTGCTTAAAATAAGAATCCATGTGAAATGCATTTTATATTAAGTAGAAATCTAAAATTCTAATTAGAAAGTACAATTATAATTATAAATTATGTTTTATAATTATATTCTAATCATAAAGTGTGGGATGTTTTAACCACCAGAGTAACCAGTTTAATCAATAGTAGAAAGTATGAATAATGTATACCTAGCTGAATTTTTGTCTCACTACTATGTTTCCTTGAATTGATGGTGTGAGTGTATGTTTTGCTGGTGATAACAGCATCAATTATTTCTTTGTCTTGTCAGTTTTCATAGTTGTGTATTCAATTTTGAAGTGTCCTATATTGAAGTGTATCTTACTTTAACAAAACATTTGCTTTGACACACTTATTACTCTGATAAGTGCAGGAACTTGCAGTTTGTCAAAAAGTAACCTAAAGCTTTTAAAGGATGTATTCCTTTCAATAATATTATAAGACCATATGACATAAGACATTCAGCCCATTGAGTCTGCTCCACCATTCACTCATGGTTGATTTATTATACCTCAACTCCATTCTCCTGCCATTCCCCCCCCCCCCCCCATAACTTGGACACCCTGGCTAATCAAGAACCTATCATCTTCCATTTTAAATACACCCAATGACTTGGCCTCCACAGCCATCTGTGACAATGAATTTCACAGATTCGCCACCCTCTGGCTAAGGAAATTACTCCCTATCTCTCTTCTAAAGGAATGTCATTCTATTCTGAGGCTGTGCCCTCTGGTCCTAGACTCCCCTACTGTAGGAAACATCCACTCTATCGAGGCCTTTCAACATTCAATAGGTTTCAATGAGATCATCCTCATTCGTCTGAATTCCAGTAAATACAGGCCCATCAAACACTCTTCATACGACAAGCCTTTCAAACCTGGAATCATTTTTGTGAACCTCCTTTGAACACTCTCCTGTGTCAGCACATCCTTTCTAAGATAAAGGGCCTAAAACTGCGCGCAATACTGAGTGAGGCCTCACCAATACTTTATAAAGCCTCAGCATTACATCCTTGCTTTTATAGTTGCACTTGCCTTCCTCACCACCGACTCAACCTATAAGTTAATCTTCAGGGAACCCTGCACAAGGACTCCTAAATTTCTTTTCACCTCTGACTTCTGAATTAGCTCCTTGTTAAGAAGATAGTGTTCACATTAAGTATCTATGTATTCATGTAAATAGAGGAGAATATGATAGTGGAGCTGGTTATAGTGAATATTGGATGATTTCACTGCACCTTTGCTCGTAGTGAGGAACAATGCTAAAATGAGCTAGAACTGTGGATCCAGAAGCCCTGTCATGAGGTGCAATGATTATGCCATGATTACAAATTACCTGTGAATTCTATCCAAAAAGTGACTTGCAGAAATTTGCCATCTATCTAAATGTGTTCACCTGCTCTTTGCTAAAACTAAACAATCCCACTTTGTTGACTTGTACCTTCTGCTGTTTTGAATAATTGTTCAATTTTACATAAAGTAACACAAAGCAGTCTGCACCTCAGTCATTTCCTCTGGAGGGATGGTGAATCGATGGCACGTGTGCCCAAGATGGCGCACGCAAAAGTTTTTGTTGGTATGCAGGGCTGCCCCTCGATTCTTCCATAATTTAAAAAACAATGTTTATTTTACTCTCAAATGAAGCAGCAGATGTTACAAACTGAGAGCAATGAGACGTTTTCACGCCAGCTTGTCACCAGCTAGACTGTTGCAAGAACATGTGACATTGGATGATACATTTTGAAATCCTCGCTGACCTGGCATACCTATCATCATTTGGATGGTTAATAGCTGGGCCAATTGGCTTTGGCTTTGCTCTGCTTATATTTTTTCTTACTTTGTTTATGAGTGAACACTGGATACTCAGTGATACCGGAATTTAGAAGATGGGGTGGGGGGGGCGGGGATCTCATTGAAACCTACCGAATGTTGAAAGGACTGGATAGGGTTGATGTGGAGAGGATGTTTCCTGTGGTGGGGTATCCAGATCCAGTGGGCACAGCCTCAAAATTGAGGGGTGACCTTTTAGAACAGAGGTAGGGAAGAATTTTTTTTTAGCAAGAGAGTAGTGAATCTGTGGCGTGCTCTACCAAAGACAGCAGTGGAGGCCAAGTCTGTAGGTATATCTAAGGCAGCGGTTGATCATTTCCTGATCGGTCAAGGTGTCAAAGGATCTGGCGAGAAGACAGGTGCATGTGGTTGAGTGGGTTCCAGGATCAGCCATGATGGAATGGCGGAGTGGGCTCAACAGGCTGAATAGCCACATTCTGCTCCTGTCTTATGGTCTTGTCTTATACCTGCAAATAATGTATGTGGTTTAAAATCTCCGTGAATATTTTTTTCCGCCATGTTTGTTAGCTTTCTGTCCTTTAAAAGATTTGTTGGTGTTTGAATGAAGTTTGTCTGTTTTTTATGAACAAAAATTTTCTTTTGAAGAATTATATTGTGTGAACTTGTAGATTGATGGGTTTTTGCAAATTTCTCCTCATGTTTAAATGACTTGAACAATAAGTTACAGGGATCTGGCAGAACACTTGATGTTATGTTTGATAATATAAAATTCTTTAATTCAAACTGGAATTATTTAAATATGATCCCAAAGATGGCACTTTAAAGTATTTCCCAGGCCTAAAAAATGGATGAGAGATATTGAAATTCGCTGAAAGAACAGACATTCAGTGCTTTCCAGTGCAATCTTTGAGCATCGTTCAACGACTGAACAGTTTTCTTGTAAGGTTCACTAAGTTCAGGCCATTTGAAGAAAGTGCAAAATTCATAAAGTATGCAAGCAGAATAACATTAGACAAACTGAATTTGGAAATAATTTTGAAATGTTATTAATTGATATTAAAAACAGCTCAATTTGGGGGCAAAAATCTGTTGATTTAAAAGATGAGTTAGTGACTACATCAAAACATCAAAATCCAGATAGTGGGATTTAAAACTCTGGAATTCTATTCCAGAAATTTTTAACTGTCTGAACAATCTTAGTTGTCCCGTGTTATGGGAGTAGACTTACTGATGAAACAAGTGCTTCGTGATGAGCTCTCAAAACAACTAAATACAAGCTTTATAGAAAATAATGTTAGTGCAGCAACAAAATTCTCACTGAGAGTAAGGTGTGTTTATTTTCCTGTCCTTAATCTTTTATGAATATGTAAAGTTTATAATTTCACTTTCACATTTCATATGTTATATACGAGGTACAATAACAATACTATTTATAGATGATATCTTTGATTGTATTTTTAATATTAATATTAATTTTTGAACTGGTTTTCTAAAATGCTTCACTTATTTCAATGTCTTTGTTACATTTTTATTAATAGTAAAATATTAATACATATAAATTAACATCAAAACATTCTTTCTCTTTAAAAAATCCATAATTGATTTTACTAATACATTAATCAATTAAGTAATTTCTGTGCTCAAAATTACTATGGCAGAGGTGAGAATTTTTTTAGAAGATTATCACCAGTTTGGCACGCACTTTCAAAAAAGTTGCCACCCCTGTTATGGCAATATATCTATGCTGTTGTGCAACTCTGCAAAAATAGATTCTTTTAATACTTTACTCCTTCTATCTTGCTGTTTAAAATTAATGACCTCTGAATCATGAATTCCCATCAAAGAAAGTATTCTTTCTCTAAGTGCTATGTTTAAAAGTATTATTAAATTCTAAATCCTCAGTCACTTCTGTCAACATTGCTCAGATTTCTACTCACAACTGTATCCCCTGCCAAAAAAAACTAAGAGAAAGTGTTTACTTTTCACCTCAATAAATCTCCTGGCGCTATTCCTTCTATGTAAGACTTTAAGCAGTTTTAATGTACTGTGACTTTCACATTTGTGTTGGTTGTCAAGGTTAATGAATGACTGGTGAAAGGGAATGGGAACAAAGCAATAAAGTTTATAGTGGTCACTGGCTGACTTGCCATTTGTGCTACCCATGAATGTGACGACCTTTAATGTATGATTTGTAGGTTCGTATGGCCCTGAAGAATGCAGAGAAGGAGCTGGAGAATCGCAGTGGCTTGACAATGCTGGAACCTCTCCAGAAGTGGTTGCAGCTTACTCATGAAGTGGAGGTTCAGTATTACAACATTAAGAAACAGAGTGCCGAGCTACAACTCAATGGTGTAAAGGAGGAGGTACGTTGAAACCTATGTTAAACTTAACTGTTCCCTTCAAGCAGACAATGCAAAATATAATTGAAAAGTGACAAGAAAACATTTTAAAGCCAACTCAGTAAAAATAACCTTTATTTTGATGAAAGAGGAAAGTAGACTAAAGGTCTATTTTTATAACAAGATATAACATTTTTCAAGGCAAACCTGTGCAGTTAACGCATTATGATTGTTCTTAGAACATCTACTTCAAACAGTAAAAATAAATTAAATCTACCTTGCCTTATCAGAACCACTAACATTTTCCTGCTGCTTTTAGGCAGAGAGGATCAAGAAGAAACGTAACACTATCTTTGGAACATTCCACGTGGCCCACAGTTCCTCCCTGGATGAGGTTGATCACAAAATTCTGGCAGCCAAGTAAGTCTTTCTTTTGTTTGCTCACCTGTTCCAACCGCACAGACTTATGCTGGTGATGCAATCGATCATGCTGGTAGGCTCATCGATCATGATGGAGCTTGTGGATTTGTTTGAGCATGGCACAATATTGTATTTTCTGCAATGATGCAAGAATGGTGATTAAAAGGATCTGAATGTTCTCCTCAGAGTAAGTATTGTTGGGTGACTATTCATAAGCGCCAGTTGGAGAACAACCAGGAACCCAAGATGTGCTTCCTTCGGTAACGTGTCTGGCAGAGTTCAGCTGATCCCATTGTATCCTGAAGGTTCACTTCATCAAGCTCACAGACGAGTTTTACTTTCTCCTGGAAAGGAAACGGAGGATGAGGATCAAAATCAGCACTTAATTGACAGTTTATGTATATATAAAAGAGTTATTTAACTGGGGGAGAGCAGATTGATGTGGAAGGGCAAGTGGCTTTGAAAGTATACTAAAATATATAAATACCCAGCAGGTTTTTTTTTTAATAGAATGTAGATTTTACGATAAATTTAGTATAAGATTGGGACTAACAGCAAAAGGCATAGAGTGTGTCAAATTATATTGTTAAATCTGTGTAAATATTACAGTGCTGTGTTCTGAGTTCTATGTTTTAGGGATGATGTTGAACCAATTGAAAATGTTTAGTATATTTTCACTAGTTTATTACCTTTTCTGAAGAAATACAAGCAAGAAAAGTTGCACAACGTTTGAACAAAAAAATGAAGGGGGAATTTAATGGAGTTCCAAATTAAGGATGGACATAAATGTGGATATAGGTAAAGTCCGGGATAGGGTGAATAAGTAAAGTTGGAGGACTTAAATATACAATTTATTGGAAAAGACTTGGGATAAGAGGAACAATGTGTGGCTGTAGGATACACGATCAGAGGAAGGAGTTGAAACAAAGCCACAGTTGATTTTTGACATCACTTCCTCAACCAGGTCCAAGTATGTGAGAGATCAAACTGATCTGATTTCACTTATTGGCATGAAGCTGCAAGGTTTGGGCTGGCAAGATTTTATCTTTGCTTCCTTTGGAGTCTGCTGTAGGTAGCTGAAATTGAAATTTAGACCTTACTGTCAGAGGCAAAATAGTATTTCAGGTTCTCCATTTAGAAGGCATGCATGCTGCAAGATAAAAGAAGTCACAGTAAGCTTGTATACTTTTTTTAGTCAAATTTCTTGTTGTCCAAGAGAAATTGATGTCCTGAGATATCTGGTTCTCTCTGCTGAATGGCAATTGTTTACTTCATAAAAACACAAAATGCTGGCAGAACTCAGCAGGCCAGACAGCATCTATGGGAGGAGGTAGTGACAACATTTCGGGCTGAAACCCTTTTACTTCATCCTCACTTAAAATTACGTATTGCTGGTGACCTTCCGATGTTGTCTACTGGCATTGATGTCACTCCCAACAATGACTTGTGTTTATCATCTTTGTTGTGTTCAAGTAAGGCTTAAGAATTAAAATCTTCTTGATCTTGTGCCTTGAAAGATTGCTACCTGCTTTGGTATGAGCATCCAATTTCTGCCTCTTGGGTTCTATTGATTCCCATGCCATTATTAGATAATATATTAAATATAGACAATCTCTGCATTGTCCTTTATAGAATTCACAAACCATTACTCAGAAAACTGAGATGTGTGGGGAAATAAAGAGAAAAATACAATTTATTTTTTTACAGCTTGCATTTCTTGATGCATCCGTGGATGTTGTGGCTTCACATTTGGAAAATTGTGATTATGGACCATCTTTCCTAGGAAAGCAATCTACCTCCATGTAAAAATGGAGTTGTCAGCAGCTTGCAAAATGCTGTAAAACTGTGTTAAGGTGTGGTTTAGGCTTTGCCTAGCTTTGCATTTTTCTTTAGATGAAGCAGCTGTCCTGCAGGACAGAGCTGAGCTCTTCCTTGTGCTCTGCCAATAATGGTTTGACCCTTCACAAAATATATTATACTGCACTGTGCAGTCATGCTGTCAACTATCAGCTGTAGGCCTTGTACCTAACCTAGAACTGGCAATCATCTTTCACTTCTTCTCAAAGGTCGTAGCACACCTGCATTGACCCTTCATTCATGTTGATAAAACAGAACAAAAGTAACTATTTTAAGATCAAATTAGGGGCTTCAAGGTGTTGAGAGATTTTAAAATGATTCATTTAGAAAATGACAATGTGAATCAAGGTATCAGGGAAGGAAGTTTTTGAAACTGTCTCCAAAACTATTGGTTTTATTTGTAGCTGGCTTCTTCATTTGGAGCTTCACAGGTTGACGTAACATTTATGTTGAAAACAGATGTAAGTGACTTGCAGGCTAATCGTTGTGGAAAGCCATTAGTATCATCCTTTGTAGACCTCATGAGATAGGGAGAATAGAGTGTTGGTGAATTAATAAAATTAGAACATTTCTGATCCAGTTGTCTCCTCACTTGAATCTCTTTGCAGCTCTGATATTGCAACATGATTTTTGTTGTTGTGTGTTCTGCAAGGTTAGTTTCCTACCATTTGATTTTTTTTGTCAATTACTTAAACAGTAATTGCTTTGATGCAGAGAACAGTGTTAGTGTGTATTGTAGTATTTCTTTCCTGGAAAAACTATTTGAGAAAGAATAAAGTTGATTCACTACTTTTGATCTATTGTTATGATCAAATTTCGGTGAATTAAATCAGAAGATGTGTTAAATACTCTGCAGGTCAGGCTGTGAGAAGAGAAACAGAGCTAATGTTTGAACCCAATCTACTGCCAATTCAATTTATTTCATGAGATATCAGAAATAGCTGAGAGCATTCGACATATCAAAGACTCTGGAACAGACAAATCCCAGCTGTTATTCTGAAAACTTGTACTCCAGGGCTAACTGCTTCTTTGGATAAGTATAGAAACAGCTCTGGCATTGACAGTGTGGCACATTGCCAAGGTATGTGGCTGTACAATCCAGTCCATCTGATTACTGCCTAGCCAGTTGACTCAATCTTCAGCACAATGATAGGAACATCATTAACAATGCTATCAAACAGCACCTACTCTTTGGTTAACTCTAACCAAGCAAAGTTTTGGTTTCATCTAGTCAGCTTGATTCCAGACATCATGACATCTCCAGAGACACGAGGAGAAAATTCATGCCATTGAAGCATTGGGAAGCGCATGGTATCAAGGGTTATATTGGAGGATTAGTCTTCAATGGGAAAACTCAAATGGTTGCACAAAAGAAGGATGGACGCCAGTATTGGAAATCCGTTGATCCCATCCCAAGGACATCTCTGCAAGATGGTGGATGGAGCACTGCTTTTTCTGTATAATACGGGGGAATATTATGTTAGTGGTAGTGGAATGTGTTCTAAATGTGGTAAAAGTTTTAGGGGATCAGATGACAAAGTGACTCTACAAGATGCCCAGAACTTGAAGTATTATATTAGCAATGATATTTGTAGGGTTGGCTCTGTTGTTTTAAGTTGGTGGTGGTCCCCAAGCTATAGATGGTGGGATATTGATTAGTGGGTAATGTAGTTGATTGTCAAGCAAAGGTATTTGTTTGAGGCGATCATTGGCTGATGGTACAAATGTTACTACATTGTGTATACCAGCTTATGCCAGGATGTAGTGCAGTGATTACCTGGAACTGCTTTATCACTAAGAATAGAACTAAACACCATAAATCCTTCCCACCGTTGAGCATATGATGTGGATAGCTCATTAATACTGCAGCTGAAGGTAATTGAATCTCAGATACTGTCTTAGTTAACTTTTGCTGTAAAGTCCTGAGGCTGAAACATAGTCATGAGGCAACTGGGTTCAGTTCCTGCAGAAATGTTTTCCTTCCCCTTGGTTTCCATGAACTTCAGCTTTACTAAGACTCCTTGATATTAAAGTCGATCAAGCATTCCCTATTTGCACTCACACCATCTCTGGAATTCAGATCTTCATCCATGGTAGGACCAACATGAAGTGACAGGACTTGAACTGGACAACTGAAATTGTAGTTATCATTTGTTAGAAATGGCAGTGACTTCCAGCACTTCATTGATGATTGAGAATTATAGGCTGATGGGGTGCATTTTGGCCAGTTTAGATTTGTGAAAAGGACATGCCAGGGCAATTTTTCACATTTTGGGGAGATCTCATTTTTGTACCTAAGTGGGAGTTAATTGGCTAGTGGTGCAGTTAGTTTAACAAAGTTGTTGAGATTTGTATCTTTTGCTGCATGAATTGATAAATGCTGTAAACATGGAGTTAGATAAAAACTAAAACTTGTTGCATGAAAAGGAGCCAATAATGGATCATTCACTTGACAGAATGTAAACAATTCAGCAACGTCCATGCCACAGCCGTTACGATGCTGATAGATTGTGGGTGATTGACTGAAACACCTGTTTCTATGAGCATAACCATCATGGGCTTGAGTGGTTTATGGTTCTGGGGGCATATTTCCAGATGTTAGTGTTAATTAGGACTAACGAAGACAGGCCTGCTTTTGTGTCTGGGTGGTCGTATTGTTTCATTCCACGTTGTTCATTATAGTAGCAGTTTGGTACATAAAGTAGTTTGCCATGCAACTTCCAAGTTAATGTCATTGCTTGGGTTCTGCAGTCACACAAACACCAGCTATCATTTGGTGTGTTTCTTTGAGGAACGCTACAGAACCCTGTTTCTTTTACAGTGGTTATTAATACAGATAGCTGTTTTCTTCAGCTAGGATATTCAACCTGGAAGTTAGGAAAAATGTAAATTCAGTTACTTTAACATAGGTATCTGGATTTTTTTCTTCTTCAGCAGTAGTTGTGGGGTCAGACTTTGTTCCAATGGTCATTGGTACTCAGTGAATTAAAATGATTGGAAACCTTGCAGTTCGAAAGAAATAGAAAGCAGTTTCAAGAGAGTATTAAAAGTTGTTTTAATCAGACAATTTATAATTCTCGCTTCTTTTCCAACTGTTTCAGGCAAGCTTTATCTGAGGTGACAGTAGCACTGCGTGAGCGACTACACCGTTGGCAGCAGATAGAAAAGATCTGTGGCTTTCCCATCATTCATAATGTCGGAATGTCAAGCCTCACCTCCGTGTTATACTCTGATCACAGCTGGGTGGTCATGCCGCGCAGCTCCGTCCCACCATTTCCAATAGCTGGTGGGGTGGATGATTTGGATGAAGACACACCGCCTATTGTTCCACAATTTCACTGTAAGTCCCAAATCTCATTTCCTGACGGGGGGGGGGGGGGGGGGGGAATCTGAGACTGCTATTTTCCTATTATTAGAGCTTTGCATTCAGCCAAGGAACAGGAAAGAGCTAGCTAGATGCTATAGGTTTCTAATCTACTTCCCAGGATATTTGAGGCAGTTGAATACCTGACATTTTACATTTCAGGACGTGCAGAGCAGAAAACACTGTCATGTCATTTGAAGCACAATGTTAGATGAAAGCTTTTTTTAAAAACTCAAAAGTTGTAAATGACTTTGTTGTCCAGTGAGTATAATGAATTGTCATTTAATTTTTCAAATTTTAAATTAAGTAGGAATCACTTGTGGATATAAAATGTAGACCTTATAATAGTTCATTACTTATGTTCTTTTACTCTTATAATGACTGAGCATGACATTACATAACAAGTAGTTTCTTATATTTTGACATTAAACCTATAGATTCAGATTCTTAATAAATGTTCAAATAATTTTTCGATTTGTTTAATTCCTCACCTTCTCAAATCCCCATCTCTTTTGCAAGTCTTCTCTTTGCCTCACTCTCACTCTGGTACATCTCAACCATCTGTCAGTGACGTTAAATTATCATTTGTTCTTCACTTCATGAAATGGACTTTGCAGAGGAAAGCTTGGATGAATATAGTGCCCTGGCTAGTATATTTTGTCCCAAATTTCATTATTAGTTTGGACAAAAGGCCTTACTATTAATTATACAAATGCCTGCCCGATGAGTTCATACTAACTATCGACCATTCACTCACACTAATCCTACAATAATCCCATGTTTCACTCTCCCTGCCTTCAAATATTCTACCCACAGCAGGGACAATTTACACTGGCCAATTAACCTTCCAGCTCGCACATCTTCGGGATGTGGGAAGATCCAGGAGTGACGCAATTGCAGCTTGGGGTATCAGAGTTCTGAGTTCCAGTCCCTGCGTCATCTGTAAGGAGTCTCTCCATTCTCCCCACAGATGTGTGGGTTTTCTCTGGGTCCCCCGGTTTCCTCACACAGTCCAAGGACGTAGAAGTTGGTAGGTTGATTGGACAGTATAAATTGTCCTGTGGTTAAGCTAGGGTTAAATTAGGAGTTGCTTGGTGGTGGAGCTCGAAGGGCTGGAAGGACCTACTCTGCATTACAAAAAATAAAATAAAGTAAACATCCAAATAAAAGAGGTAAACCAGAGCTCTCGGTGAAAACCAATGCGGTCAGAGGGAGAAGGTATAAATTCCACACGTTAGAATTCAGTCCGGGTCACTGTCTCTACCAGCTGAGCCAATGTTACATCATTTCTGTGTGACAGCATAGTGATTAGAGATGCTATCTTTCGATAGGATGTGGCAGGCATATTTCTTCAACCAATCGGATTATAGAATCCTCTTTACAGAGAGAAATTTGTCTTTGTTCAGCAGCTTAATTTCAGTGTATCTAAACGTTGGGATGTGAGCAGAAATGACAGCTGCCACTGCTATTTTGTACCTGTAACCAAAGACCATTTTCTCTCCTGCAGTATCTCGGGTAGATTCAAGATTCAAAGTGCACTTATTATCAAAGAAGGTGTAAATTATACCACCTCATGATTTGTTTGCTCACGGGCAGTCGCAAAGCAAGGAACCCAAAAGAAACTAATCAAAAAAAGACCAACCCCCTCACTGCCCACAGAGAGAGAAAAAACAAATCATGCATACAATAGAAGCAAGCAACACCAACAGCATTCCGAACCAAATTGAGTCCTATGATCCAGATCTCCGGCGTAGGCCCAAAGCCTGGGTATTAAGTTCATCATATTAGTTTGTAGTTTATACTACAAACTCTGTTATTTGTTCACCCAAAGCTGGTTAGACCTGTGGCTCCACCAACCTCTCCCAGCACGCGTAACTTATGACATTTACCTTGTGAACTTCTGGTGTTCAGCCACTTGAAAACAAGTTTGTCCTGTCCTGTAGGAGCCCTGCTAGTGCACTTGTCACTCTGCTCTGTCCCAGCATTACACTGGACAATTGGCCTCTGTGAACCCATGATCCCGTGTCAGTTAGACCTGGCAGAGGGTCAGAATCCACATTCCTTTAAACAGAGAAAATTTTAATGTTTAAAATTTTTTTTTGCAATAATCATCTGATTATTTTGTTAGCTTCCTCATGTGTCAGAGCCATTTAAACTTAAAGCACTTTCAAATTTGATGGTTGAGTTTCTGCCCATAACTTTGCCTTCAGTCGAAAGCTGTTAGTTTATTTTAGGGCAGGACAAAGTAGTACAACAGTTGAGGCCTATTTGCAGCTAAAGCCTTGCTAAGTCTCACTGTTTGACTCTGGCATTGGGCCAGTTAGACCCATGGATTCATACGATGTTCATTATGGCATTAGGGCTGAATCAAGTGTGAAAGTACGTGACTGACTTATCTAGTCCTCCGTAAGATCAGAGAATAAATGGAATCAGAATGAACAGGAATGGAATTAAGTTAATTTAGCCCTCCAGCCTTGTATATCACTCATTTAAATTAATCTCTATCCTAAAATCCATGAACCTGCCTTAGCTTTCTTAACTGTGTTGTCCCTACTCAACAATACTTTGCTGATCAGTCTTGGAAGGATTTAAAGTAATTGCAGCATTTTTGGAGTGAGGATTCCAGATTACCATGTCCTTGTATGCCAAGAAAGTGCTTTCTATTTCACTTAGTCAGTAGGCTCTAGTTTTAAGATACAAAATGAAAACACTTTAGATCCTGAAAATCTGAAATTAAAATTCTTGTATTTCATGCAACACCTATTATGGGTATTGTATTGGAAGATTATTCATCAAAATTGATAGTTTTGACCTTTGGTGCTAAGATTATGTCTGCTAGCAGGTGAATCCCCCACCATTATAATATTTTTCCATAACTATATGCTAAGTAAGTTGTTTAACATTTTGCATGAAATTGATACGTCCCCAGGCAAATCAGCTGCAATCATGGGGATGCGAGTTGTTACAATCTATTTTAGCCTTGCAAGTTCTAGTGAATACTTGTGAATTGTATTTTAGATCATGTATTGAAATCCCTGCTTTCTTATTCTTTGATTTTGTATGTTTTGCAGCAGTAAGTCAAGGGAAACTCAATTACAACTTGGTAAAAACCAGTAACCAAGGTCGCCATCGACGGCCCATTATGATTCAGTCTGGCGTTTCATCTTCCTCCAGTCCTGACATCTTGGCACTGAACAGCAATGCCAACCTTTACCGTAACGAAGAAGAAGAAGAAGCAGATGCCATATTCTTCACAGCTGACAAGAAGTGGTAAACAAATTATTGTGTGCTATGGAATGAACTGAACCAAATTAAATAACATTTATCCTGCAAAGGATTGTTCAATATTCTCACAGCTATGAGAGAAATTTGGACTTGATGCTAACAGACTTCATAATGATTATTTGTCCTAAACTGTGAAAATGTGGACAATCCATGCTTGCTATCACAATTAAAATGGATTTTAAAAAAACTATCAGAAAGTTTTTTGGTGGAACTGTTCATCTGAATTGGAGCAAAATTTGGATTTTGCCCCAATTCTTAGCTTTGCCTGTCAGTCTTGTGTTACGCACAAGCCCCAAACCATAGGCTGATAAGAATTACTCCAAAAATGAGGTGTAATGGAAATTACTCTGTTGATTTCTACCTCACCACTTCCAATTGTTTATTTTGTTGAGCAACATTGTATGGGTGAACTGGGAACATTGACATTTATTACATCTATATACATAGGTGGACACCATTTAGCTTCATTAGCACTCCAGGAGTGATGAGTACCATTTTCTATGTTTTTAAAGAACCAGCCCAAGTTTAGTGTATCTTCCCTTGTACACCTGAGGAATAGTCCCTTTCTTTAAATAAACTAAACAAAAACAAGTTGCTGTTTACTTAGCGCAGACATTTGGAAAATCAGGTCAACTTTTGCCTACCTACTGTAAATAAAAAAGTGTTAACTTGCATATTTGTTGCCTTTTGTTACACAGGGAGATGCAGGAGTCCGCTTCAGACTGTGACTCCTCTTTTGGATCACTGAATGGAAAGAAACTGTTTAACTTGTCAAACTGTGAGGCTGCCAGTAGTCATTCGTTCAGCATGTCAAAGAACTCCTTAGATGACCTTTTGATTGCTGATTCATCAGTGGCACATGAGCGTTTAACTGTAACACCAGATTCTCTGGGCTCAGCAGACACCAGAAGTCTGATTCTGAGCCCTTTGAAGGCCACTAGGCCCCTTCAGAATGGTCTTGAGAAATCGTGCAGCATGGGACACCTATCAGTAGCACAAGATCGACGCATCTTGGAGTTTGACACCCAGAGTGAAAACAGAGCTCTGAAGGATTTGAAAAGTGTGTCTAAAGCACAAACAGCATCCCAAGATCTTTACAGTACCAACAGAGTAAAAAAATCCTCCAAGTTAAAAAAGATCTTCAAGAAAATATCATCAAAGTGATTAGAGCGAAAGGGCGATGATGGTGAAACTCAAGTCACCGTAACATCTGTTTACAAAAGCTGCATTTAGATGTTACATGGAGTCCTACGCTCTTTGGCCAAATTGCAGATGTAGAACTGAATCTTGCACTATTGCCTTCCTGATCAGGAAGATGTCTCTAATTATATAAACAGTGTATAAAGTTTGTAGAGACATTATTGCAGAAGAGTCTATGTTTTTACTGTTACATCTAGAGCTTTAGTAGGATTTTTAAGGATTCCAATTTTTAGTGATTTAAAAACAAAAGAATTTCTACAAGAAATAAATTGATACCTTTTTTCTTGCAAGTCACATTTCTTAAATGTTTTACAAAGCTGCTGTACAGATGACTAAACTTGCCTGGCAACTTCAGAGCTTTTGTTCGTGACTTGTCTTTGAACTCTGAAGAACATGGACTTTGCAGAAGATTTCCGTGAGCCTGTAAAGATCAGCGTTGGGGCATTTCTCTCCATCTCACCTGGCAGTGGTAGCAGTGGACTTGGCAAAATACTGATCTTTTAATTCAAGATTTATTATTGCAGATCGACAGTGGAAACAAATTCACCTGAATTTTAATTAGGGTGGTTGGGTTGTTGGGAATTTCTTGAATGTATTAAAAAAATAAATTGAAGCATTATGATACTGAACTGAGTACTGTAGTTTTACTTATTTATTAATTTACTTGAGTACTGGTAAATTATGTAAAATTCTGTATCACCAGGGTCCGTCTGTGGAAAAATGAATGCATGTACTGGTCTTACAGAGGCATTCTTGTGTTTCGAAAAACAAATTTTACAATTTTGGGATCTCCTAAAGCATTTACAGCCATAAACTTACCTTCTGAGGTAAAGCTACTTTTGTAATGCAGATATTTGCACACCGCAAGCTCTCAAAAGTGTAAGTGGTCAGGTAATCTTATTCTGTGATGGTTAATATGTATAGTTTTCATATTCATACCTCCCTTGAAGGTGTTGTAACATAGAATCACTGGAATGAGGGGATTGTCTGTTGAGATACGGTTGAATAAAATTGGCCTATGCTGACTAAGTTGGAAGAAAATGCGTTGATCTACAGGAGATGTACAGAATTATGAGAGGCATTAACAGTTGTCTGTTTTGTTAGACTGGAGGCTCTAGGTCCAGGACAAGGGGAACGGCTCTTTGAGATTGAGATAAGGGCAGATTTGTTAAAACAGAGTTATAAAGATTCAGGATCCTGCGCCTCAAAGGAATGGACACTCAGTGGATAGTATTCAAGCATTTCTCACTCTCTAGATGAATTTTAAGTGAATCAAGGGACGTGACTAAGTTGCAAGAAAATTGAACAACCTTGGCTTTATTAAATTTGCAGAGCAGTTCAGAGGCACCACATCTGCTCCATCCACTATAAGTGGAATTTCCCAGTGATCAACCATTTTAATTCCTATCCCGCCCCTCCCCCCATTCCTATTCTGGCCTGTCGGTCCAAGGCCTCTTCTGCTATGATTGTCATGGATGACAGGAGTGAAGGTAGGACCGATTAGAGATAAAGGTGGGAAGATGTGTCTGGAGGCTGTGGAAGTGCGCGAGGTCCTCAATGAATACTTCTCTTCGGTATTCACCACTGAGAGGGAACTTGTTGACGGTGAGGACAATATGAGTGCGGTTGATGTTCTGGAGCATGTTGATATTAAGAGAGAAGAGGTGTTGGTGTTGTTACAATACATTAGCATGGATAAGTCCCCGATGACTGATGGAATATTCCCCAGGCTGCTCCACGAGGTGAGGGAAGAGATTGCTGAGCCTCTGGCTAGGATCTTTATGTCCTCGTTGTCCATGGGAATGGTACCGGAAGATTGGAGAGAGGCGAATGTTGTCCCCTTGTTCAAAAAAGGTAGTAGGGATAGTCTGGGTAATTATAGTTTAGTGAGCCTTACGTCTGTGGTGGGAAAGCTGTTGGAAAAGATTCTTAGAGGTAGGATCTATGGGCATTTAGAGAATCATGGTCTGATCAGGGACAGTCAGCATGGCTTTGTGAAGGGCAGAACGTGTCTAACAAGCTTGATAGAGTTCTTTGAGGAGGTGACCAGGCATATAGATGAGGGTAGTGTAGTGGATGTGATCCACGTGGATTTTAGTAAGGCATTTGACAAGGTTACACACGGTAGGATTATTCAGAAAGTCAGAAGGCATGGGATCCAGGGAAGTTTGGCCTGGTGGATTCAGAATTGGCTTGCCTGCAGAAGGCAAAGGGTCGTGGTGGAGGGAGTACATTCAGATTGGAGGGTTGTGACTAGTGGTGTCCCACAAGGATCTGTCTGGGGTCTGGGACCTCTGCTTTTCATGATTTTTATTAACGACCTGGATGTGGGGGTAGAAGGGTGGGTTGGCAAGTTTGCAGACGACACAAAGGTTGGTGGTGGTGTAGATAGTGTAGAGGATTGTCAAAGATTGCAGAGAGACATTGATAGGATGCAGAAGTGGGCTGAGAAGTAGCAGATGGAGTTCAACCCGGAGAAGTGTGAGGTGGTACACTTTGGAAGGACAAACTCCAAGGTAGAGTACAAAGTAAATGGCAGGATACTTGGTAGTGTGGAGGAGCAGAGGGATCTGGGGGTACATGTCCACAGATCCCTGAAAGTTGCCTCACAGGTAGATAGGGTAGTTAAGAAAGCTTATGGGGTGTTAGCTTTCATAAATTGAGGAATAGAGTTTAAGAGACGTGATGTAATGATGCAGCTCTATAAAACTCTGGTTAGGGCACACTTGGAGTACTGTGTCCAGTTCTGGTCGCCACACTATAGGAAGGATGTGGAAGCATTGGAAAGGGTACAGAGGAGATTTACCAGAATGCTGCCTGGTTTAGAGAGTATGGATTATGATCAGAGATTAAGGGAGCTAGGGCTTTACTCTTTGGAGAGAAGGAGGATGAGAGGAGACATGATAGAGGTGTACAAGATATTAAGAGGAATAGATAGGGTGGATAGCCAGCGCCTCTTTCCCTGGGCACCACTGCTCAGTACAAGAGGACACGGCTTTAAGGTAAGGGGAGGGAAGTTCAAGGGGGATATTGGAGGAAGGTTTTTTACTCAGAGAGTGGTTGGTGCGTGGAATGCACTGCCTGAGTCAGTGGTGGAGGCAGATACACTAGTGAAGTTTAAGAGACTACTAGACAGGTATATGGAGGAATTTAAGGTGGGGGGTTATATGGGAGGCAGAGTTTGAGGGTCGGCACAACATTGTGGGCTGAATGGCCTGTAATGTGCTGTACTATTCTATGTTCTATGATCAGGCCAGTCTCAGGGTGGAGGAGCAACACCTCATATTCCATCTTGTAGCCTCTGTCCTGATGGCATTTTTTTTACTCCCCCCCCCCCCTTCCCTCTTCTCTGCTCACTTGTGTATTATCTCCCCCCCCCCCCGGGAGCCGCTCCTTCTTTCCTTTCTCCCACGGCCCACGCTCCTCTCCTATCAGATGCCTTCTCCAGCCCTTTACTTTTCCAACACACCTGGCTTCACATATAATCTTCTAGCTAGTCCTCCTTGCCGTCCTCCCCACCTTTTAATTCTGGCATCTTTCCCCCTTCCTTTCCAGTCTAGAAGAAGAGTCTCGTCCCGAAACTGCTTATTCATTTCCATAGACACAGCCTGACCAGCTGAGTTCCTCCATCGTTCTGTGTGTGCTGCTCTGGATTTTCAGCAATGGCAGAATCTCCTGTGTTATTGTATAATCCTGCTGCTTCTACCTTTTTATATTGGTAAGTTGTGAGAATTGGGGTCGACAAGGACTAGGTGTTTGAATTCCGAATCAAAACATTGTGTGTTGGTTCCTGAACTGTAAGCGTAGAGGATACAGGCAAGTAGTAAAATATGCAGAAAGAAGAAATTAATAACTTGCAGAATGAATAATGATTACTGAATTAGTCTCGATAGACATGGCAAATAAGGAAGCTATGTATTCCTCAGAAGTGTGTTCAGTATTAATCAGGGCACCTAAAGAAACAAATAGATGAACGCAGAGAGAATTCCATTATTGAATAGCTGAGGCTCATTTCCAATGGGATAGAATTGAAATACAAGGAACCATACTAGTGTGTTGGTTAGCACGTCGCTGTTACTGCTCGGGGCATGGGAGTTTGCAGTTCAATTCCGGAGTCTCTGTATGTCTTCCCTGTGGAGTGCGTGTGTTTTTCACTGGGTGCCCTGGTTTCTTTCCCCAGTCCGAAGGCATACAGAGTAGGTTAATTGGTCACTGTAACTTCCCCGTGATTACATTAGGGTTAAGTCAGGTGCTGTATCTGTAAATACTAAATATCTGTGAAATGTGATTTGAATATTCTCTAGAAATGGGGAGAGTGAGAGGTGATCAGACCTAGGTCTCCATGACAATGGAAAGGTTTCATAGCATTGATGTAAGATGTTTCCATTTGTAAATGAGGTCAGAACCAGTGTGCAAAAGAACACAAACCGTGCAAATACAGTACTGTGCAAAAGTCTTAGGCACATTACATATATATAGGAAGGGTGCCTTAGACTTTTAGACTGTACTGAGTAATTCTATGTATTGCACTGTACTGCTGCCTCAAAAAGTAAACAAATTTCATGACACGTGAGTGATGTTAAACCTGATTCTGGTATGGGTCTCTATCGTGGACTGAGAGTGGAAGTGGGCAGGGAGAGGGGAATCATGGTTGCGGACAGGGGAAGCAGCAAGAAGCACCAGAGAGAATTTCTGTAATAATCAGTAAACCAGTTCTTTGGAATCTAATGACCTTGCCTGGTGTTTCAGGGCTGGTTGTGTCTGCACACACGGCACCCCCCTCCCTCGGCACTCCTCCAGTAGCTGCCCAACACCTCTGCCACAGCGCTCCACCCCTGCCATCCCTAACATCTTTTGCTTCCACCAAATTTACAAACTCGGTCTCCACTCCACATTGACAAAAGCAACACTGTGTAAAAGTCTTAGGCCTCCTTGCTCCAGGTTCAAAAACCAGAGATGAAGAATCATTGAAAGTGAGTCCGTAAGTTGTAGGAGCAGTTGAGTGAAGTTATCCTGTCTGGTTTAAGACCTGATGATTGAGCGGTAATAACCGTTCTTGAACCTGGTGGTGTGGGCCCTGAGGCAGCAGCGAGAATATGGACTGGATGGTAGGGGCCCTTGATGATGGATGTGACTGCTCCTTGTAGATGTGTTGAATGATAGGAAGGGCTTTGCCCATGATGGACTGGGCTGTATCCACTACTTTTTGCAGACTTTTCCATTCAAGGGCATTGGTGTTTCAATATCAGCCATGATGCACCAGCCAGTTTACTCTCCACCACACATCTATAGAAGGTTGTCAAAGTTTTAGATAGCATTCCAAACCTTTGCAAACTTCTAAGAAAGTGCCTGCATGCCTTCTTTGTAATGTCACCAACGTATCCAGGGCAGATCCTCTGAAATGATAATGCCGAGGAATTTAAAGTTGCTGACCCTCTCTACGTCTGATCCTCTGATGAGCTGGTTCATGGATCTCTGGTTTCCTCCTCTTGTAGACAATAATCAGCTCCTTGGTTTAGCTGACATTGAGAGCTTATTGTGGCACCATCCAGCCAGATTTTCATTCTCCCTCCTATGTGCTGATTTGTCACCACTTTTGATTCAACCAACTACAGTGGTGCCATAATCAAACTTAAATATGGCTTTGGAGCTGTGCTTAGCCAGTCATAAGTGTAGAATGAGTGAAGCGGGGGCTAAGCACACAACCTTGTGGTGATTGTGGAGGAGATTGTTGCCAATCTGAACTGATGGTGCCTGCAAGTGAGGAAATTGAGGATGCACTTGCACAATGAGGCATTGAGTCCTAGGTCTTGGAGATTATTGATTAGTTTTGAGGTTATAATAGTATGGAATGCCAAGCTGCGATCAATGAAGAACATCCTGATGTACGCATCTTCACTGTTCAGATGTCCCAGGGTTGAGCGAAGAGCCCGTGAAATGGCATGTGCTGTATATCTGTTGTGACATAGACAAATTGGAGCGGATCCAAATCACTTCTCAGGCAAGAGATATATTTCATGGCCAAACTCGCAAAGACATTCATCACAGTGGATGTAAGTGCTACTGGATGATAGTCATTGAGGCAGGTTACCATGTTCTTCTTCGGCACGTGTAATTGAAGCCTTCTTGAAGTATGTGGGTACCTCCGACTGCCGAAGTGAGAGGTTATAGATATCAGGGAACACACCAGCCAGTTGATCAGCGCAGGTCTTCAGTACTGGGCCAGGAGTTCACCCTCCTGAAGGATGCTCAAACCTCGCCCTCAGAGACTGAAATCACAGGGTTGCTTGATATTCTATGTGTTGTTAAGTCGCTTTTTGCTGTTTGCGCAATTTGTACTTTTTTCATGAATGGGGTGTCTGATGCTTTCTTGAACGGGTTCCAGGGTGTTTGTTTATTTTGTGGCTGCTTGTGGGAGGACGAATCTCAGATCTGTGTTCTGTATATGCACTTTGATAATAAATGTACTTTGAATCTTTGAAGAGAAGCCAAATGCCATGCTTGCCTTAATCAGGGAACTCAGTATAAGATGCAGGAAGTCATGTTGTAGCTGTGTGAAATCATTGTGAGGTCAGGTTGACACGGATGCTGCTAAAATTAGACAATATTAGCTTTGAGGAGAAGTTGGGCAAACTTGGATTGTCCTCACTGGAGTGTCAGAGGCTGAGGCAAGACCAAATAGAAATTTATAAAAATTAGAAAGGTATAGCTAGGGCAGGTGGTCAAAGTTCTTTTCCCAAGGTAGAAGTATCAACTACTAGAGGGCACAGGTTTAAGGTGAGTCTGGGGAAAAGTTTTAAAAAGTGTGGGCTAGGTTTTATTTGTTACACAAATGTGGTAGGTTTTGGAAAGCACTGGCAGGGGCAGTGGCAGAAGCAAACATGAAAGTGGCTTTAAGAGGCATTTAAACAGGCACTTGAACGTGCAGAGAATGAAGGAATGTGGATCAAATGTTGGCAGATGACTTTTAGTTTAATTATCACCTTGTCAGTACAGACATCATGGGCTGTCAGACCTGTTCCTGTGCTGTACTGTTCTTTGTTCTAAGATCCAGGGATATGAATTTATTCCTGCTATCATAGCTGAAGAATTTAAATTCAAGCAATTACATTAATGTGGTGTTAAAGTGAGACTCAGTAGCAGTAATTACAAAACCAGCAGATCCTTATATAAAAAAATCATTTGCTTCACTTCTGTTTTTCAGGGAAGGGAATCTGGCATTCGTGCAAAATCTGGCCTAGGTGTGACACCTGACCCATCAATTGGCTGACTTGTAATAGCCTCCTCAGTTTAGCATCAGAAAGGGATGGATAATTAATGCTGGCGTTTCCTGTTATATCTAAATCCCTGAGAAAAAACTTTTTAAAAATTGTCTGCAGGGGCTTGTTAAGTGCATGTTGACAACCATTTTCCTGTATGACATCACAGAATATTTCCTGTGATATAGTTCGGCGCATTCTGAATTTGTGGAACTTATAACTTCATATATACCATATTCACATTGAATGGATGAATGAAATTGATCTTCAGTCACAGTGGATATACCAACAGATTTATCAATACATCAGGGCTCAGTGGCACAAGCAATAGAGCTGCCACTTCAGGGGTTCAAAGGTGCAGGTACAATCCCGACCTCCATTGCTGTCTATGTGGAGTGTATTTTCCACCTGCTAAGACGTGGGTTTCATCTCGGTGCTCAGATTACCCAAGGATGGTAGAATGTGGCAGGAACTGAAGTAGTGTGGGGCGAGTAGAGAGTTTAAGATCGGTGTTCTTAGGTCAATGTGGTCTCAGTAGGCCAAAGGGTCTGTTTCAGTGCTTTCTTTATTCCACCATATATTCTAAGCATCACATTAAGGATCTCCTCCTTAGTTACTTTAATCTTCCCGAAAATTGTCAAATTGAACTTGAAGATCCAAACAATGACACCATTCGAAAGCAGTTTTTGGGTGCCATTGTTTACAACTCAATCTTGTTGCTCTCTGCTGCCAGACCACAGATAGTGTTCATTCCTCATGCAATACATTGCAGTTACCTTATACACTGTTTTTGAACTTGGCAAGTGTTAATAAAAATGCTCTTTTGTGTCAGGTAGTTGTTTGTTCAGCTGTAATATTTAATAATGTTAACTAAATAATTATAAATAATTCAAACAAACTTCTACATCTCAAGCAAATAATGAAATCTTCCAACTCAATAAGTTACTGCAGTGTAACAAGGGCAATCACTCTCACACATAGACAACGGGCACTAAATGTATGCTCTTGATTTATGATGTTGATATTGCATCTACGTGGAATGTCTTGCATAAAATCCCAAAACATAACAGGGCCCTGAAACGTTTCTCCCTCTGCTGTTCTTCACGATGCAGACTACCAGCTTATGGTTCCTTATTAATGCCCTTTATAACCTTGTTACAATATGCTCTGCATATTTTTTTCTGGTGTTTGATATGATCAAATCATACAGTACTCTGCATCGCTTGGATTTATCCTCAAATGATTCCAGATCTGTTAAGCATGACCCAATTTTCATAACCACGAGCTGACTTCATTTTCTGCATTCTAACTTTTAAATTGATCCCTTTACTGTAGAGTTCAGTAATTAGCTATGGTGCTTAGAAGGATAATTGTGTGTGGTTTTGAATTATTAGGATTACATTAGTTATTTGCCATATTTCTAGTATCTAAAAACTTTTGCCAAAGTTCCATTACAATACTTCTCCTTCTAACCTTATTAAACATAATGCTGAGAAATGTTATATAATAAATGTGTGATGTTTTGTGAATCTTCAGGCACTTTAGTTTCTTATTGCCAATTTTACTTTTTAAAAAAGTCTAATTGCATTTAAGATAAGGTATTAAAGAAAAAGCAGAATTTGCACATTTTGTACAACATAGAAGATAATGATGTGATAGGACCACCAATAGGAGTAAGTATCAGTAGTTGAGGCATAATTAAATGCATCTTCCAATTCAGGAGTTTGGGTATGAATGCTGGCAGATTATATGACAAATGTAAATAAGTTTAATTCTCACTGGCTTCGATCTCATTTTTAAAAGGCTTTTTGTCCCTAAGTATTAAATCTAAGCAAGTTTTATAAAATTTTCAGTCAAATGCTCAGATTTTATCCTTAAATTCATCAAACTGTCCTTTACTGTTTCTTGTGTTTTTTGGAGCTGAGATTATATGCAATTGGGATGCTTACCCATACAGCCTTTTCACAGTATCTGATTTCTCATCTGCATCGGAGAAATGTAATGACAAATTGAGAAACATTAATTCTTGCATTATGTACTTGGCTCTCTTTTATGAGCCTTCCTTATATTTGTATCTGTATGTTCTCTGTTATTGAGTATCTATCTCACTCATCACAACAGAAGAGAGAATATCCCTGGGGAAAGGAATGCCAAGGACATACAAACACACGTGAATCACCTGACTCTATTTATAACTGCTTCTGCCCCAGAGGCCACTCCAACCCCTGTCAGAAAATAGCAAAGGTACAACATAAGAATACCGAAGTTCTCCTTAAATAAAAGGCAATTGTTGAATGGTGAATGGATATATTTGTCAGCATGCCTTTAGGTAAGGCTTGCGAGTCTTTCTAATGACCTCCTGAATGCTTATTTCCTTCATTCGAGATCACTAGTTCTGTTTCAGAGAAAGTTGCCTTGGTTTAATCATGCCATACCTGATGGTCAGTGAAACTCGGTGTGGAATTCTATTTACGTTTTAGGAATATTGTAGCCATGGATGTTGGCTGAACCTTTGTCTCTTAACTGCTTCATATGAGTTCACAAAGAACAATTCAGCAGCCAAGCTTTGCAAGTTTTCATAAGGGAGGTATCTCTCCTTGAGAAACAACTAAGGTGATAGCAATACTGCTGAAAATCTCGAATGCCATGTTACCTGTGAGCTGAACTTGCAGGCAGAAAGTAGAGAAATATTTTGGAATACTAATACAGGAACAAACATGCAGCATCTTAATCAACTGCCCTGCCAAGTTTTATTTTGTGCTATAAATGTGGTTTAGTATCTTGGAGGAGGGCATAGATCTATTTGCCAGCTGCAGACGTTTGTAAATATGTAAACATGCTCCATGCACCTTTGACTCTTCAGCTGAGTTTATCACATTAGATTGCCATATGATAAATTTTCTCTTCCTTTCAAAGCAGACAGCAGGCGTGGGCACAGTGACGATGCAACAGCTCATTTAATCATGAATTCACTGCTTGGTTAAGTGTATTATGCTTGAACAAGGGAGACTACAACAGGATGAGGGAAGTGTTGGCTAATGTGGATTGGGAGCACAGGCTATTTGGTAGGACAGTTGAGGAACAATGGAATACTTTCAAAGATTTTTCACAGTGCTCAACAGAAATATATTCCAGTCAAAAGTAAGGGGGGGAGAGCCAGCCTCGGATAACTATGGAAATGAAAGATAGTATCAAATTAAATGCTCATGTGAACAAAGTCAAAAAGAGTAGTGGGAGACTGGAGGACTGGGAAAACTTTAAAAAGCAACAAAGAACAACTAAATAAGAAATAAGGAAAGGGAAGGTTCGATATTGTCATTTAAGTAGAATTTAGCAGAGCTACTAGGACTTGATGTTTCAATCCCAATGATAAAGTCGGCACTCTCGATGTTGGCAGTGGCTTGGAGTGGTGACGAGGAGGGCAGCTACATCATCGGGGTCATCAGGTGGGCACCCTCCTTCTTTGACGTTTCGTTGATAAGCCCACGACGTCTTCAGAGGGCTTCAGTTCCGTACCCTCCTGTCTTCATCTTGCAGCCCAGTTGTTGTCTTTCCTTTTCCAAAAAATTGGATTGGTATATGGGCAGGAAAGGAATGGAGGGTTATGGGCTGAGTGCAGGTCGGTGCGACTAGGTGAGAGCGTTTGGCACGGACTAGAAGGGCCGAGATGGTCTTTTTCCATGCTGTAATTGTTATATGGTTATAAGATAGAGTATGAAAGTAAATTAGCACAAAATATAAAAACAGCTAGCAAAAGTGTTTACAAATATGTAAGGCAATAGAGGGTGGCTAAAGTCAAAGTAGGTCCCTTGGAAGATGAGAAGGGGAAATTGATATTGGGTGATAAGGAAATAGCTGAGGCATTGAACAACTATTTTGTGTCAGTCTTCACGGTAGAAGACACGTCTAATATGCCAAAGCATGATGTTACAGACGAAATGGGAGGTGAGGACCTCGATAAAATCACTGTCACTAAAGTGATAGTGATGAGCAAATTAAAGGGCCTGAAGGTAGATAAGTTCCCTGGTCCTGATGGGATGCATCCCAGGGTGCTGAAGGAATTGGCAGAGGTTATAGTAGACGTGTTGGTAATCATTTATCAAAACTCTCTAGACTCTGGGCAGGCCCCGGCGGATTGGAAGACAGCAAATGTCATGCCACTGTTTAAAAAAGGATGTAGGCAAAAGACAGGCAACTACAGGACAGTTAGCTTAACATCTGTAGTCAGAAAAATGCTTGAAGCTATCATTAAGGAAGAAATAGCGAAACATTTAGAAAGGAGTGGTTCCATTAGACAGATGCAGCATGGATTCAGAAAGGGCAGGTCCTGTTTGACAAACTTACTGGAGTTTTTTGAGGGCATAATAAGTGCAGTGGACAGACGGAAACAGGTGGATGTTGTATACTTGGATTTTCAGAAGGCGTTCAATAAGGTGCTGCACAAGAGACATAAATAAGATACAGATGCATGGAGTCAGAGGAAGTGTATTGGCATGGATAGTGGATTGGTTAACCAATAGAAGGCAGAGAGTTGGTATAAATGGGTGTTTCTCCAGTTGGCGGTCAGTGGTGAATGGGGTGCTGCAGAGGTCATTGCTGGGCCAGCTGCTATTTACCATTTACATTGATGATTTGGAAGGCGGGACTGAGTGTAGCGTAGCAAAATTTGCTGATGACACTAAACTGAGTGGAAAAGCAAATTGTACAGAGGATGTGGAGAGCCTGCTGAGGGATTTAGATAGGTTAAGTGAGTGGGCCAAGGTCTGGCAGATGCAAGATCATCCACTTTGGAAGGAATAATAGAAGTGCAGATTATTATTTAAACAGTGAAAGATTGCAACGTACTGTTGTGCAGAGGGACTTGGGAGTGCTTGTGCATGAATCGCAAAAACGTTGGCTTGCAGATACAACAGGTTATTAAGAAGGAAAATGGAATGTTAGCCTTCATTGCTAGAGGGATTGAATTCAAGAGCAGGGAGGTTATGCTGCAAACATACAGGCTACTGGTGAGGCCGCACCTGGAGAATTGTGTGCAGTTCTGGTCTCCATACTTGAGGAAGGATATACTGGCTTTGGAGGCAGTGCAGAGGAGGTTCACCAGGTTGATTCCAGGGATGAAGGGGTTAACCTATGAGGAGAAATTGAGTCACCTGGGACTATACTCTCGAATTCAGAAGAATGGAGGGGATCTTATAAAAACATACAAAATTTTGTAAGAGATAGATAAGATAGAAATAGGAAAGATGTTTCCATTGGTAGGTGAACTAGAACTAGGGGGCATTGCCTCCAGATTCGGGGAGAAGATTTAGGACAGAGATGAGGAGAAACTTTTTCCCAGAGAATGGTGAATCTGTGGAATTCTCTGCCCAGGGAAGCAGTTGAGGCTTTTTCACTAAATATATTTAAGATACAGTCAGATAGATTTTTACTATCTAACTATATCTTAGATTTTAGTATGAGAATTAAGGGTTATGGGGAAAAGGCAGGTAGATGGAGCTGAGTTTACGGACAGAGCAGCCATGATTTTATTGAATGATGAGATAGGTTTGATGGGCCAGATGGCCTACTCCTGCTCCTATTTCTTATGTTCTCATGTTCTTATGTTCTAAACCTCAAAACTCCACAACTAGAAGGAAGAATCTGTGCCAAAAGCATAACTAGATTTTATTTGAGTTCTATATAAGTGGCCACTATGACGTATTATGAGTATCAAAATAATCCTTTTGGCACACACACCACCTTTACACTAAGCACCTGTTTTATTAAGTACACCTGTGCACCTCGTTAATGCAAATATCTAATCAGCAAATCATATGGCAGCAACTTGATGTGGAAAAGCATGCACACATGGCCAAGAGGTTCAGCTATTGTTCAGACAAAGCATCAGAACAGGGGAAAAATGTGATGCAAGTGAATTTGACCATCATTGGTGCCAGATGGGGTGGTTTGAGTATCTCAGAAATCGCTGATTTCCTGGGATTTTCATGCTCAACAGTCTCTGGAGTTTATAGAGAATGGTGCAAGAAAACTGAAGTTCAAGTTCAAATTCAAATCATTGTAGTTTCAACCCTTTACGTATATACTGCTAAATGAAACAATGTTCCTCCGGACTGAGATGTACAAAGCAGTCAGATGCTTTGCAATTCCTACAAAGTGAAATCAAGCTTCATATGTAACAAGGTTTCATTCCCAGATGGGTTAAATTCATTTTATGCTCTCTTTGACCAACTTCATAAAATACCGTAGTCTGCATCTATTTTCCTGATCAAGCCACTCAAAAACAGCAAAAAGAGTAACCAGAATCTGGGAACACATTCAACATGAACCTCAGAGTCTCCCAAAATGAGTCTCCCAAAAACCTCAGAGTCTCCCAAAACCAAAAACCTCAGAGTCTCCCAAAAACCATGCAAATCAACCTTTGCAATGTGGATACACAAGACTCCTGCACTTTCCTCTGACAGCAGCTAGCAGGAGGGAGAGGCAGTCTGGTCAAATGCAGACAGACCGCATCGAACCCCCGGCTGTTCTCTGCTCTCGTTGTCATTGACTTCGACCTTGCTCAACACAATAGATAAGTTGATTTCACCCTTACTCAGAGCAGTAGATAAGCTTTACCTACTTGCATTGCAACTTTCAGGGAGCTATGGACTCAGACCTAAGACTCTGTATATCAGTGCTGGTAGGAGTCCAGACATTTACCTTGTCACCCTACCATGAAGGACATTGTGAAATGTCTTAATAAAATCCATGTTTATAATATCCACTGCACTGCTTTCATCAATCATCTTCATCACCCGTTCTGTCAAGTTTGTATATAATGACCTACCCTGCATGCAGCCATGCTCCCTAATAAACTCAAACTTTTCCAAATGTGACTAAATCCGATCCCTAACAATTCTCAACAATAGCTTTCCTGCCACTGCAGCGTGCCTTGCAGTGACCTGGCCTATAATTTGCTGGATTATCCCTTTTTCCTTTCCTAAGTAAAGACAAATTATTGGCTACTCTCCAGTCCTCTGGTAGCTCACCTGTGACCAGACAGGACAAAAGCACTTTGTCAAAGACCTAGTAATACCCTTTCCTGCATCTCTCAATAACCTGGGTTAGGTTCCATCAAGCCCTGGACTTTCACTTGCTTCAGTGTTCTTCAGTAGACCAAACAACATCTTCTCCTTGATCTCTACATGCCCTAGATTATTAGCATACCCTCTCGCAGATCTCACTATCCCCAATGTACTTAATTTAATGTGCTGATTTAGGACCACACGCATACCCCCTGGTTCCAGGCATATATTACCCTCTATATCCTGAGTTGCTCGCTCTTTCAATGCTGTACAGGACTGAATTTCTATGTCATTTCTAGAGTTGTACTTCAACCTCCAACCATCTAAGTCAGAAGCATTGAAAGCATTTTATACTAACGTTAGTCAGTTATATCACAAATCAAAAATTACCTATACTGGATTGAATTTCAGGTAGAGTACAATAACTTGAATCAGCTAAATAGCACAGTTAGCACTGCTAATTTGAGATAAATTTCCAGGCACTTAATGTATTAAAGCATTTGAATATGGTAATAGAGTCATATTTTCTCTGAACTGTACCT
This sequence comes from Hemitrygon akajei, assembly GCF_048418815.1. Taxonomy (NCBI): domain Eukaryota; kingdom Metazoa; phylum Chordata; class Chondrichthyes; order Myliobatiformes; family Dasyatidae; genus Hemitrygon; species Hemitrygon akajei. Next base: position 73,825,010 of record NC_133136.1, on the reverse strand, counting down.
GAATGGCATATGTTTTGCTGTACTGTTAACTTTATTCATCTGCAAATACAGGTTATGCGTTTCTCCACATATTTGCATATAAACATTTAACTTCTGCTTGATGTGGATGAATTAGAATCATTATTAGAAGTTGAGCAGCCACAATTATAAGGAGCAGATAGAAGAACTGGGATTATTTGGACCAATGAATGCTGAGGACTTCTAAGAAATGGTCAAAATCACAAAATTGTCACAATGGCCTTTAACCAATCTATATAGATTTAAAATAAATGACAAATAAAAAGCAATTGTGGGAAATGCTCAGATACAGCCTCTAAGCTTATTTATACATTCTATCTGTAGAATAAAGCTGTGACAAATAGATCTTGCCTCTAGATGGCAGAAATACACAATAGTTGAAAGAATTAAACACAATTTAAGGTATACCCTTACACATAAGGATCTACATCATTACACAAAATGATGTGGTGCATTTTCCTATTCATAAACTTACTTTCATCTGTGAGTTGAAAATCTCTACAACGCATTGCCCTACATCCTGCTGTTTTAAAGGATGTGGCTGCAGAGATACATTGGTTTTGAAATTCCAGAATTCCCCAGGTTTTAGTTCGATCCCTGTGGGCTGGAAATAGCAAATATAACTGTGCTATTTAAGAAAGAAGAGCAGGAGAAAACAGGAAACTGAAGACAAGTTAGCCTATAATTAATTGGAGGAAATGTGCTGATATCACCAGTTTGGTGGGGGAAGGGGGGAGTGCAGTGGTAACAAGGTACTTGTAAAATCATAGTAGTATTAGGCAGTGCAAACACGTTTTTCAACACCATTAGAGCACTCTGAGATCGTAATGTAGGGCAGATGAAAGGATATACTGTATTTTGATCCTTAAGAAACATTTGATATGTTCAGATCAAAGATTATTGCAGAAAATTAGAACTTGAAAGATAGTGTTAATTAATTACCACAAAGTGAGTATTGATTAATGAATGCAAAATAAGGAATATAAAAACATAATTTTAAAAACTATGTTGCCAGGGACTGCTGGTGAACTACTAGTGCATGAACTTTTAATATTTACAGTCTATATTGGTCATTCAGGAGAGAGCAATGGAGTGAATCCAAATTTGATCAGATTACAATCTTTCCCATTTAGGGAAAGTGAAGAGTGAGCACCTAAGAGAGAAACAGATAGGCTGGGGGAGCTGATAGAGTTGTGATATAATGAATGAAAGAAAGACTGAAATGTTATTTACTTTGTCTGGAAAAATAAGAGCCTACTTTTCCATATATTGTGAGGGACTGGAGAGTGTTGATATTCAGGGGAATTTGCTTGATGGTGTAAATGAAAGAGGGGAAAGCTGATATTCAGGATCAGCCAGCAACTATGAAGGTCAACAATGTAACTGCCTTAATTCCAAGGGGAGATGCAGATGCAAGAATCTGGAACTACACACAAGTTGCTGGAGGAACTCAGCAGGTCAGGCAGCACACAACCAAAAGGTGACCTGAAATGTTAACTGTCCATTTCCCTCCATAGATACTGTCTGACCTGCTAATCACTTTGCGTGTTACTTAATTCCACAGGGATTAGAATATATAAATAGTGGACATGCTAAGTTGGTGCTGGACGAGTGGGATGTCCCCAGCACAATGCTTGCTGGTTTGATTTGATGTAATAAATGACATGGTTCACTGTGTGTTTCAATGAAGGCATGACAAATAAAGCCAATCCAATCCATATTTATTGCAGTTATGAATAGAAAACTGTGCATAGTTCTTCCTTCCCCTTAGAAAGGTTATACTTGCTTCAAGGGGAGTGTATTGAAGACTGGTTTCCAGAATTGTGGGGCAGGGGTGCAAGTTTTCTAAGGGATAATAATACAGGGTGGACAAGGCCTGTATCTTCTGTAGTTTAGAAAAATTGTGGTGATTTTATTGAGACATTTAGTTTTTTTAACTTGGCTTGATGTGGTGGTGGGGAATGCTTACAATAGCTGGGGAGTTAGAACAAGGGTGGTCAGTTTCCGAACTAGGAGATATTTCTTTAGAGTGGTAATGAAGAGTGATTACTCAAGAAGGTGTGAATCTTTATAATTCAGTCCCCCACGAGATGGCACTCATAAGTAGATTCAAGACAGACTGTGACAGATTTAATAACATAAGGAGTTTGAGCATAGGATGGGGTGACAAAGAAGAATTGGACTACATGACTGACCGAATGAACTCAAAGGAGTGAGGACCTTGCCACCCTTCCCAACATCAGAGTCGGAAAGGATGTGCAGAGACATCTTTCTCATCTTCAACTGAGAAACACAAAGCAGCTGCAGAGGGTGTAGCATTTGTACCACAGGAGTTCAAGTGAACTGCTCCAGCTGGCGAGCGCACACCTGTGAAACGAGAGAGAGAGAGAGAAAGAGAGATGCAAGCTGGTGAAGTTCCTGTATATTTGTTTCTCCTTCCCAAAGGATCTTGTAAGACATAATTAAATCAATTTGATTTATAGAACTAACTGAAGTTTATTCCAAAAAAAAAGGCAAATATCCCATTGGGTCCAGATGATAGTATTTATTGCAAATATTCACCTTTATGTAGCAGGCCACTAATGCTGCAGCAAATTAAACCTGAGCTAAACTTCAAAACTTTGGAAAATCAGCATTTTCCAAAAATAATTGAGCATTGAAATTTAGAACCATATGACTTTGTTTTAAACTTTCATGATTACTGAATCAGGGTGCAATTGAGTATTGTTATTGACATTTGTGGGATCTCATGGTGCAGTCATAGTATTCCTCATGTACAACAAATATAACAAAACTCTGGAAAGGACAAGTGGAGAATTCAAAACCTGAAAAATGGACCTGTCCATATTAGAATGGGAAAGAAATAGTTTGGGATACAGAATCCAATTCAGATGTTATCAATTTTCCTACAACTTCTGTTTGTTTTTGCTTTTCAGGTTTACAAAGGGAACCAATGTCCTTCCAGGCAAGTTTGCTTGAGCTATTGAGGAGGGTTTGAACCAGGTTGGCAAAGGGATGGGTACCAGAACGATAGATCAGAGGATGGAATAATTGGTGTAAAGTGTAGAGAGACTGTGGGTAAAATAGGCTGTGAATAGGGCATAAATGCAGGCAGGTGGATCAGGTGAAATGTGTCTAATAGGAGAAGTATCAGGGTCACAAGTGATTTTGTCATTAAGGGATCATCTTCTGCATCAGTGTGAGTGGAAGTCAGAAACAGGAAGGGAGCAATTACTCTATTGAGAGCATTCTATAGACCCCACTATAGCAGCAGGGGTACTGGTGAGCAGATTGGGAGGCAGATTTTGGAAAGATGCACAAAAAGCAGCTTTGTTGTCCAGGGTGACTTCAACTTCGCAAACTATTGATTGTCCCCTCTTTAGTGAAAAAAGTTTAGATGAGGCAGAATTTGTTCGGCGTTTCCAGGAAGGATTACTAACACTAAGTATGGGAACAATCTAACTGGAGGAGAGGCCGTACAGTATCTAGTACGAGGCAATGAACCTGGTCAGGTGACAGACCTCTTAGTGGGTAAGCATTTCAGAGACATTGACCGCAACTCCCTGACCATAGCCTTGGAAAGGGATAGAAGCAGGAGGTATGGGAAACTTGCTAACTGGGGGAGGGAAAATTGTGATGCTATTAGGACGGAACTTAGGAGTATAAATTGGGAATAGATGTACTCAGGGAAATGCACAATGGAAATGTCGAGGTTGTTTAGGGAGCACTGGAATGGGTTCTGGATAGGTTTGTCCCATTAAGGCTGGGAAAGTATGACAGGGCGAACGAACCATGGTGGTCCAGAGGAGTGGAATATCTAGTCAAGAGGACAAAGAAAGAAAATAGGAAACAAGGATCAGACAGGATTCTTCAGACTTAAAAGGTAGCCAAGAAGGAGCTTAGGAAGGGAATTTGGAAAGCTAGAATGGGACATGAGAAGACCTTGGCATGGAGGAATAAGGAGAACCCCAAAGTGTGCTACAAGTATGAGAGTGTAACACCCTGGGAAAGGTTTCACCGCTAACGTAATGGTCTTTCCTTAGAAGCAGTGTTTGGGTGATGGTGAGAGATAACGGGTGCTTTGGAACGTGGGCCCTCCAATGAGGGGAGTGTGTTTTCGTGTTGTGTGCCTGGCACTGGTGAGAGCAGGGTCTTTTGTTCAGTGGGAGATGAAGTGAGAAGATGCCGGAGGGAAGAGGTCGTAGGACTCGACCTGGAGCGGTGCCATGATTTGATGAAGCCCGGGAAGATCAAACGAGGATCGGTGAAGGGGAAACCATGAGCTCCAACTTGTGCACATTGGACTGTTTCATTAAGATGGGCCCCTTTCTTATTTTTGCTTTTTCTTTACTAACCCTTTAGTCAAATTAAGGATTATAAAGCTAAATCATTTAATTGTATGCAGTGTATTGTCTGTTATTTCGTGGTATTTATTGGAAACGGTAACACATCACGTAGCATCCACACAAACATGGGGTTTCAGGGTGGGTTTGCATCTCAATTTCACACATTTGGCAGAGCCGGAGATTGTCTTCTAGACTTATGCAGCCGACAGAACCAGAGTGTTTCACGAAGAGCAGGAAGATGACTAGACCAGAGATAGAAGAGGAAATGTGCCTGGAGTCAGAGGAAGTTGGGGAGGTCCTTAAAAAATTCTTTGCTTCAATACTCACCAGTAAGAGGGATCTTGATGGAGTTGAGGACAGTATAGAACTGGCTAATATGCTGGAGTAAATTGCCATTAAGAAAGAGGATGTGCTAGAAAATTAGAGTAGGAAAGTCCCTGGGGCCAGAAGGGATATACCTAAGTTACTATAGGAAGTGAGGGAAGAGACTGCTGTGCTTTTGACGATGATCTTTGTGTCCTCACTGACCACAAGTAGTACCAGAAGATTGGAGGGTGGCAAATGTTATTTTTTTTCTTCAAGAAAGGTAATAAGTCTTGGGAATTATAGACCAGCAAGGCTTACATCAGTGCTTGGCAAACTATTGGAAAGGATCTTAGAGACAGAATTTGCATGCATTTGTAGAAGCTTACTCTGATAAGGGATAGTCAACATGGCTTTGTAAATGGCCTATTGTGTCTCATAGGCCTGATTGAATTATTTGAGGAAATGGCCAAACATAGATGAAGGTCAAACAGTGGATGTGGTGTATATGACAAGATTCCCCATGGTAGGCTCATACATAAAGTCAGGAGGCATGGGATCCAGGGAAAATCAACTGTGCAGATTCACAATTGGGTTGTCCATGAAAGGCCAAAGTTGGCAGTAAATGGAGCAAGTTCTGCCTGGAGGTCAGTGACCAGTGGTGCTCCATAGGGATCCATTCTAGGACACCTGCTCTATGTGAATTTATAAGTGACTTGGATGAGGAAGCGAAGGGATGGCTTAGTATTTTGCAGAAGATAAAAAGGTTGGTGGTATTGTGGCTAGTGTCGAAGGTCATCATAGGCTGCAGTGGGACATTGATAGGATGCAGAGCTGGGCTGAGAAGTAGCAGACGGAGTACAATCAGGAAAAGTGTGAAGTGATGCACTTTGGATGGTCAACTTTGAGTACAGAGTACATGGTGAATGGCAGTGTGGATAAACTAAGGGATCTTGAAGTTCACATCTATAGATCCCAAAGTTACTGCACAGGTTGATAGGGCATATGATGTTTTGGCCTTCATCAACTGAGGGATTGATTTCAGGATTTGTGTGGTAATATTGCAGCTCTATAAAACTCTGGTTGGGGTATACTTGGAGTATTATGTTCAGTTTTGGTCACCTCATTAAAGGAAGGATATGGAAGCTTCAGAGAGGGTGCAGAGGAGATTTACCTGGATAATGTCCGGATTAGAGTGCGTGTCTAATGAAGAAAGGTTGAGCAAAGTAGAGATTTTCTTCTTGGAGTGAAGGGGGATGACAGATGACTTGATAGAGGTGTACAAAGATAATAAGAGGCTTTGATGAGTGATCAGCCAATGGTGGAAATGGCTAATACGAGGGGGTATAATTTTAAAGTGACTGGAGGAAAGTATAGGAGAGTGTCATTGATTGTTTTTTTTAAGAGACTGGTGGGTCCATGAAACATGCTGCCATGTGTGGTGACAGAGTCCGATATATTCTGGTGGCATGGTAACGTAGTGGCTAGCACAACGCTTTACAGTACAGGTGACCCAGGTTCAAATCCTGCTGTTGCCTGGGTTCCTCAATTCCTCATGACTGCATGGGTTTCCTCCCACAGTCCAAAGACGTACCAGTTGGTAGGTTAATTGGTCATTGTAAATTGTCCCGTGGTTAGGCTAGCATTAAATTGGGGTATTACTGGGAGGCGTGGCTGTAAAGGCTGTATCTCCATGAATAAAATAAATAAATAAGTTAGGAACATTCAAGAGACTCTCAGATAGGTAGATGTACGAAAGGAAAATAGGGGGCTGTGTGGGAATGAAGTGTTAGATTGATCCTGGAGTGGGTTAGAAGGGTTGCATAACATCATGGGCTGAAGGTGCTGTTGTGTGCTGTACTGTTGGCCTCCCATCACCAAATCCCTCCCTCCTACCTCTGATGCCCACCTATCACTTAATGGATTGATTAAAGATTCTTAAAGAGCACGACTTGCTTCAGAAATGTTAAGACTGCAGCTTCACTTTGAAATAAATCCTTCATTGCCTGCAGGCATGCACAGCACAGCTGCATGCTGAAACAGCCCCTGCCTGCTGGTCAGGAAGCAGTTCAATTTGTAGCCCTATCAAACCCAATCGAGAACAAAGCATACTATAAAACACATGTGAAACGCTGCATCACAGCACACACTTATTTCAACTGAATCTACTTGGTTTTCTATTTTGTAATCAATGATATATATTTCAGGCAATGTAATAATCCAAGGGCTTGTGTCACTTTGCATACTAACTATTGCTGCCGCGTCAAAGCCATTTATCATTATCCATTGGCGGTCTACAGCAATATTTTTGCTACACAACACTAAATATGGTAAAGACAGCATTCTCCTCTCCCTTCCCTCCCCCACCAGTTTATTTGTGGAAATTACCAAAGAATCCTCTCAATGTTTTACATTCTGCACAACATCCTCCCCTCCCTTTGTCCTTATAGTGAATTCCATAATTTGGCACAGATACACATCTCCTGTGAGCTACCATATAAAAAGGTTCTTGCAGGCCTGCTGCTGATTTATGCCCTTTAATTTTATGCACGGATCAACTGGAGGGATGGTGCACAGAATTTGCTAAGAACTTACTGAAGGGTGCAAAATCAATCTACTTTATAGTGGTACCTCTGTGGTGAAGACTAAAGCTGAGTATAGTAATTTGTTCTGTTCAATCAGTAGAGTTCAGTAAGTAGACAGAGCATGCTGGCAGGAATGGTAAAATGGTTGGAGTTCAATTGAAGGTGCTTTTCCAATAATAATCCACTATCATCATTCTTTACCTTGAGTTTCCTTGATTTCTTTCTCCCTTATGTGTGCACGGTGTCTCAGTAGAACAGCTAATATAGCTTTGACCTCCAGCACACCAAACTCTGACTTTCTCCTCGCAGACCTGACAGCTTAAACCAATCAATGCACAGGGTACCACGGGGGAATCTCCACTGGATACTATTTATGAAATGTATACTAATCTTTTACTTAACTGGTTGGGAGTTACTGTATGTAGGACGTCAGTGAGATTGTGCCTTTGCTAGAGAATGGAAGGAACACAATACATTTAAGCAAGCAGAGATGACCATTGTTATAATGTAAAAATCCTTCAAGCACACATTTCAGTCTGCATATTTACTCAAAGTTTACACTATAGATTGAGAATGAAGCCATTTAAACCAATTCTTTTTTTCCTCCAGGAAATAACTTGATACTATTCTTATTTTAGAACGTCAGCAACATGAGTTTTTTCATGTTATTTTCATACGTGTGTGCAACATAGAAGGAGGCATTTGGCCCAGTGGGTCCATGCCAGCTCTCAGAGAAATCCAATTAGTACCCTTTCTCCAGTTGTTTTCCTGTACATCATTCCCTCAAGCACGTCTCCTAACACTCATTCGACCAAACATCGTACCATCCAACTGCATATGGGGGCTCTTTATGGTAACCAGTTCATCTAACAATCAGAATGTCTTTGGACACAAAGGCAGCACAGGAGGTCAGAACTGAACCTTAATTGCTGGAGCTGAGGCAGTTTCACTACCTACACGAGAATGCATTCAATAATCCAACGTTAATGGTGAGGCAGTTTTTCCAGCCCTTGAAGTATATCTGTTCATGTTTCATACCACAAGGTATCCAAAGTAACCAAGGACTTCTAATGAACTTTTAAAACAGGCAATGAGCAGAAGGATGTGCTGGAGGCCATTTGTTTCTCTGTCTCTCCCTAAGGGATTTCTGATCCACAAGACATGGAGGTCAACCCAGACAGTGATTCTCTCTGGAAGATTGAATTTGAAGGCAGAATACAGGGTGAATGAGAGGATTCTTCGCAGTGAGGGGGAACAGAGGGATCTTAAGACCATAAGACATAGGAGCAGAATTAGACCATTTGGCACATTGAGTCTGCTTCGCCATTTCCATAAGATCATAAGACAGAGGAGCAGAATTAGGCCATTTGACCAATCAAGTCTGCTCTGCTTTTTCATCATGGCTGATTCCTTTTCGCCCTCAGCCCCAATCTCCTGCCTTCACCCCATGAAACAATTCATGTCCTGAATAATCAAGAAACCTTTGCTTTAAATAAACACAATAACTTGGCCTGTGACAACAAATTCCACAGATTCACCACTCACTGTCTAAAGAAATTCCTCCTCAATTCCATTATAAATGGATGACCCTCTATTCTGAAACTGTGCCCTCTGGTCCTAGACTCCACTACTATATGGAGCATCCTCTTCACATCCACTCTATTGAGGCCTTTCAACATTCAGTACGTTTCAATGAGATCTCCCTTCATTCTTCAGAATTCCAGTGAGTATAGGCCTAGATCCATCATTCGATCCTCGTGGTAATTCTTTCGTTCCTGGAATTATTTTTGTGATCCTCCTCTGAAACCCCTCCAAGGACATACTTTCTTAGACACAGGGCCCAAAACTGCTGATAATACTCCGTGCCTTACCAGTGCCATGGAAACCCTTAGCATTACATCCTTGCTTTCATATTCTAGTCCTCTAGAAATGAATGCTAACATTGCATTTGCCTTCCTCACCACTGACTCAACCTGCAAATTAATCTTTAGGGAATCCCGTATGAGGGCTCCTAAGTCTCTTTGCATGTCAGATTTTTGAAATTTCTCTCCATTTTGAAAATAGTCAATGCTTTTATTTCTTCTGCTAAAGAGTATGACCGTACTCTTCCCGACTCTGCGTTCTATCTACCACTTCCTTGCCCATTCTCCTAATCTTTCTAAGTCCTTCTGCAGCCCCCGTGCTTGTTCAAAACTACCTGAGCCTCCACCTATCTTCATATCATCCGGCAACTTGGCCAGAATGCCGTCTATTCCGTCATCCAAATCATTGACATATAACAGAAAAAGAAGCAATCCCAACACAGAAGCCCGTGCAACATCATTAGTCCCAAGCAGCCAATTGGAAAAGGTTCCCTTTATTCCACTCTTTGCCTCACAACAATCAACCAATGCTTTATCCAGGCCAGTATCATGTCTGTAATGCCATGGCTCTTAACTTGTTAAGCACCCTCATGTCTGGCACATTGTCAAAGACCTACGAAAATCCAAGTAAAACAACACCTACCAATTCTCCTTTGTCTACCCTGCTTGTTAGTTCTTCAAAAACTTCCAACTGATTTGTCAGGCAAGACCTTCCCTTAAAGAAACCATGCTGATTTTGGCCTATTTTATCATGTGCCTCTAAGTACCCCAAAATCACATCCTTATCTATCAACTCCAATGTCTTCCCAATCACTGAAGTCAGACTACTGGACTACATTTTCCTCTCTACTGCCTCTCCCTCTTCATAAGAGTGGAATTTTCCAGTCCTCTGGAATGATTTCAGAATCTATTGATTCTTGAAAGATCATTACTAATGCTTGCACAATCTTGTCAGCCACACCTTTCAGAATCCTGAGGTGTAAACCATCTGCTCCAGGTAATTTGTCTACCTTCAGACCTTTCAGTTTCCCAAGCACCTTCTCCCTAGTAATGGCAACTTTATTCACTTCTGCCTCCTGAAGCTCTCAAACTTCTGGAATACTGCCAGTGTCTTTCACAGTGAGGACTGATAGAAAATACTTATTCAGCTTGTCCACCATTACCTCTCTTCAGCATAATTTTTCAGCAGTCTGATATCTACACTCGACTCTCTTTTACTCTTTTAGGCCTCAGTCAACATTGAAATTGATGACAGCCGAAGAAGAAATACCACACTGTAATAGTGATGTATCTGATTTTACCTTCTCCCTCTCAAACTGCTGGGTGAATACTATATTATAATCACTCTCCCCTAAGAAGTCCTTTACCTTAAGCTCTCTAATGAATTCTGGTTCATTGCACAACACCCAATCCAGAATAGCTGATCTCCTAGTGGGCTTAACCACGGGCTGTTCTAAAAAGCCACTTTGTAGGCAATATACAAATTCCTCCACTTAGGATCCAGCACCAATCTGATTTTCCAAATCTACCTGACTATTGAAATCCCTCATGACTATCGTAACATTGCCCTTTGGACATGCATTTTCTATCTCCCGTTGTAATTTGTAGCCCCCATCTTTGCTACTATTTGAAGGCCTGTATATAACACCCATCAGGGTCTTTTTACTCTTGCAGTTTTATAGTTCTACCCACAAGGTTCTAGAGCTTTTGATCCTATGTCACTCCTTTCTAAGGATTTTATTGATCAATCAATGAATTAAGATACAGTGCCGAATAAGTCCTTCCTGCCCTTCAAGCCGTGCTACCCAGCAATCCCCTAACTTTGTGCAAGCCTAATCATGGGACAATTTACAATGACCAGTTAACCTACCTACCAACCTACACCTTTGGGATGTGGGAGGATACCAGAGCACCTGGAGGAAACCCATGCGGTCATGGGGAGAATGTAAAAACTCCTTACAGGCAGCGGCAGGATTTGATTTCATTTTTCACCAATAGAGCCACCCCTCTCCCTCTCCCTACCTGCCTGTCCTTTCAATACAAAGTGTCTCCTTGGATGTTTAGCTCCCAGCTAAAATAATCTTTCAGGCACGACTCAGTGACGGCCACAACTTCCTCCCTGTTGATCTCTAACTGTGCTACAAGGTAATCTACCTTAGTCTGTGTACTGTGTACAAAGAAATATAACAGCCTTGTCCTATGTTCATCAGCCTTTCTGATTTTGTCCAGTAGACTGCAATTTTGTCTTATCATCAGCCTGAACTTGTTAGCAGTCTCACTACCCACTGCCTCTGTTTGTAAACCAACTGCCCCATCCTCAGCCCTATCACTCTGTTCCCATTCCCCTCCCAGATTATTTTAAACCCTCCTGAACAGCTCTAGCAAACCTGTTGCAAGGATATTGGTCCCCCTCAGGTTCATGTGTAACCCATCCCTTTGGTGCAGGTCGTACTTCCCTAGAAGAGCTCCCATGATCCAGAAATCTGAACATCTGCCTGCCAAAGCAGTTCCTCAGCCATGCTTTTATCTGCCACATAAATGCATCTATCTGCTCCTATTTTTTTACCCTCACTGGTGCGTGGCTTGGGCAGCAATCCTGAGATGACTACCCTGGGTGTCCTGCTTTCCAGCTTTCTACCTAGATTCAGGACCTCCTCACCTTTCCTACTATGTCATTGGTGCCAATATGTATCAAGACTTCCGGCTGCCCACTCTCAACCTTTAGAATGTCATGGAGCCGATTCAAGACATCCCTGACCCTGGCACCTGGGAGGCAACATACCATCTGCATGTCTCTATCGTGTCCACAGAATCTCATCTCCATTCCCCCAACTATGGCATCTCCAATCACTACTGCAGTCCTCTTCACCTCTCTTCTCTTCTGAGCCATAGTGTCAGACTCAGTGCCAGAGACCTAGTCACTGTGGCTTCCCATGGTAGGTTGTCCCCCCAACGGTATATTTATTATTGAGGGGAACGGAAACTGGGGTACTCTGTACTGGCTGCCTATTTCTCTTCCTTCTCCTGACAGTCAGTCTCCTGCAAGCTAGGGGTGACTACTCCTTGTAGGTTGTCTCTATCATTTCCTCAGTCTCCTGTCTAAGCTGAAGGTCATTGAGCTAGAGCTCCACTTCCTTGACATGTTCTCTGAGGAGCTGCAGCTCAGTGCACCTGGTGCAGATGTGGTTACCTGGAAGGCTGAAGGTCTCCCTGAGTTCTCACACCTTATGCAAAGAACATTTCACTGCCTCTGGAGTCATTGTCACTGCTCTAACTATGTCCTATCAGATGAAGAAGAGAGGAGGAGAGGAGGAGGAGGAGAGGAGGAGAGGAGGAGAGGAGGAGAGGAGGAGAGGAGGAGAGGAGGAGAGGAGGAGAGGAGGAGAAGGAGAAGGAGAAGGAGAAGGAGAAGGAGAAGGAGAAGGAGAAGAAGAAGAAGAAGAAGAAGAAGAAGAAGAAGAAGAAGAAGAAGAAGAAGAAGAAGAAGAAGAAGAAGAAGAAGAAGAAGAAGAAGAAGAAGAAGAAGAAGAAGAAGAAGAAGAAGAAGAAGAAGAAGAAGAAGAAGAAGAAGAAGAAGAAGAAGAAGAAGAAGAAGAAGAAGAAGAAGAAGAAGAAGAAGAAGAAGAAACTTACCAGATACTTAGCTCTCCCAAGCCTGATCTCATCTAAGCCTGGTAAGCCAAAGTCAAAGCCTCCCCAATCTACTATTGGCCCACTCACACGATGACCAATCAAACAATAGCCATTCCACTTTCCTTGCCTTATTCTAATTTGCTCTTGCTTATGAATCCCGTTCACAGATTGGCTGCAATTCAAACTCCAAAAACTGCTGCGAAGTGCTGCTTTTTTAATCTTCAATCGCAGAGCTCTGTGAAGTTGCCTCTTCTCAAGCTCCAGTTCACTGATTGGCTGCAGTTCAAACTCTTGGGGTCCATAACCATAGGTCCCTTAAAGATGCTGCACACACTGATAGGGTGATTAAGAAGGTATATGGTACGTTGGTCTTCATAAGTCATGGTATGGAGTTCGAGAGCTGCAAGGTAATGTTGCAACTCTATAAAACCCTGGTTAGATATTACTTGGAATATTGTGTTCTGTTCTAGTCACCTCATTATAGGAAGGATGTAGAAGCTTTAAAGAGGGAGCTGAAGAGATTCCCTTGGACCAGAGAACATGTTTTATGAAAATACGTAGAGTGAGCAAGGTATTATCTATTTGGAGCAAAGGATGATAGGAAGTGAATTGATTTAGGTGTATAAGATGATAAGAGGCAAAGATAGTGGATAGCCAGAGACTTTTCCCAGGGCAGAGATGGCTAATACAAGGGAAATAATTTTAAGGTGATTGGAGGAAAGTATAGTGGGAGACATCAGAGGTAGTTTTTATTTACACAGAGAGTTGTGGGTGCATGAAATACACTGCTGAGGAGGCGGATATAGTAGGGGCTTTTAAGAAACCCTTAGGTAGCCACAGGGATGATAGAATAATGGAGGGCTATATAGGAGGGAAGGGTTAGATTGATCTTAGAGTAGGTTAAATAGGTTACACAACATTATGGGCCTATGGACCTGTACTTTGCTGTGATGTTCTATGTTCTAAAACTGGATTCATCCCCAGAGGCAGTTGGAAGTGATGCTGGTGTGAAATGTCTTTAACTGTCCTTTGAGTTGCTGATGGACCCAAATCTTTTCACATTGTGGAGGATTTTGACCAACTGGGTCAGGTAAATACCTTTGCGAGACTATAGAATTGCATGTCAGTATTGCATAATGCCTGGATCAGTAGAAAATCCTGGTGTTGCCCTTTAGCCTACTGCTGTACACCACAAGGCCATGTGCCTCAGCTGTTTTCCTCTCCAGCTTGCTTAGAACAAATATGGAAATGTTGAAGAAATCATACCTGTTAAGTCAACCATAAAGAGGGTGTGTGTACTGACTGTAAGTGGAGTAAATGCTCTCTGGAGAGATGGCTCCCCATGTCACATAGTAAAGAGTCTCCCAGCGAATACCTGGGTCTGAGTCTTGTGTGGAAAAGGAGAACGAAAATCCCTTAAACCCATGAATACACCTAATGTTCAAACATCCAACAAAATGACATCTTATAAATGAGAAAAGACTAGTTTGTTACCAACACATTCAGCTCCCTGTGACCAATCGGCCTCTCAGCACTGTGAATGTATCAGGTCTAGTTCTGCTCTCGATTTTCCTGTAGCTATGCTATTCTCTCTCACATCTCCATTACCTCCCCTTTGATTGAATCACTACTAACCCATCCCAAAAGGGAAATTACAGTAGCCTAATAACCCACTAGCTCATTTTTTGGATATGGGGGTGTGGGGGGGGGGGGGGGTGTGGGGAGCATCAACACCAAAGAAAGTTCTACAAATTCCCAAGGTCAGGATCACATACGTATTCCTGTTGTTGTCAGGCAGTGGCACTAACATTTACACCATTGGCCAAATTCATGGACCACGGCACAGAAATGACCCATCTGTAGTCTTAAAGCTTAAAGGTGGTACAATCAAAAGCTTGTGGGGTGGTGAGGACAAATGAAGATGGTTGGGTTCAGAATGTACCCAGATACTGTGTCTAGTACAGGCATGGGCAAACTACGGCCCGCGGGCCATATGCGGCCCGTTAAGCTTTTTAATCCGGCCTGCAGAACTTGATGAAATTATATTAATAAACCTTGTTAACACCTCAGATCCATCCTGAGAATCGCCACAACAAAACTAAATCCAGACTTTGATGCGCTGGCTAAAAAGGGAGACCAACAACACTGTTCCCACTGAAATTAAAAATAAGTTTCTTCGTTGTGTTATGTAAAAAATTCATTTGAAAATATTTTTTTCAATAAGCCTTACATGTTACATGTCATTTCTGTTAAGTGATGGACATGAGTAGTGCGCAGGTGCACGTACGTTCTCAAAATAAAAAATGCGCTCCAGATCAAATAACGCGCTCCGCATACTGGCGCGCTGTTACTGTTCTGTCCTTGTGCTGGTCGTTGTTGAGTTTTGGCACAGGGGACAATTGAATAAGAAGGAGCTGGACAAGTAGACCTGCATCTCCTACCGTTTTTGAAATAAAGACAGTCAGGAGGAGAGTGATGATGATAATATCTTGAAGGATAACAGAATTTTCAGTGCTTTAAAATAATAACTGTTACTATTAAAAAAAAGCTGTATTTTATTCATTTAATTTTAAAAGTCATTTCAATAAATAGCTAAATACCATGGGACTTCAAAGACAGATATTTTGTTGTAATGCATTTGTTCATTTTCAATTGAAATTAAAGCACATGTTTTCTACATATCCCATGATATTTTATTTTCTCTTATGAGGTGTATTACCAAAACACTCTGTCCATCTGCTCCTGGTCCAGCCCCCCTGTCAAATTTTAGAACCCTTTGTGGCCCACAAGTCAAAAAGTTTGCCCACCCCTGGTCTAGTACTTGCAATTTAACTAAATTAAAATGTCAGGTTTGTGGTCGATTGAGCTTTATATGATAAATATGATATGGATGCAAGATCACATATTTCACGATAAAATCATTGAGAAGGAGATACAAGGGACTGCAGATCTGGTCTGCAGCATCTTGGCCTGAAACATTGACTGTCCATTTCCCTCCATAAATGCTGCTGACCCACTGAGGTCCTCCAGCGTTTTGTGTTTTGCCCCAGATTCCAGCATCTGCAATCGCCAAACATCTGCCTGACTGGCTGAGTTCCTTCAGCAGACTGTTTGTTATGTTATTGAGCATAAAGTCCGGGTAGGACAAACAGGTTTTGCAAGTTGCTAATGACGAGGAACAAATAGCACAAAATTTAGCTGCAACGTCAAGTAAACAAAAGTGCATAATGGTGAGATGCTTTGGAAAAAGCTGACAATGGCCAGCAGAGTTTGGCCTTGAAAGAACAAACTCTGAGCAATGAAAGCTCTGGAAGCAGGAAAGGCTGAGCTGATTGGTCACCAGCTGACTTACATCATCAGATTGTTGGTCGATTGATTATTCAAGGCAGCTGAGAATACAAAGGTTAGCCTTGTAATTTAGAGAGAGAGAATATTTGACACAGAAGTGTCAGCCACTTGTCAGACACTAATAACCATCTTGCACTAAACACTTATGAAGCCTTATTCGACAAGTGTAACTGGTTGCAGTGCCAAACTTAAATATATAACCAATCGAGTAGAGTTTTGATCAAAGAGGCTACTTTGAAATTGTGGCAAGTTGAAATGATTAAATATTGTCACTTCCAAATGCATAATTTCCTGTGTAGCCAGTGGTTAAATGCTACGTTGGTCAAGTCTGAATCATTGCCGGCTTGGTAAAGCCTGATGTTGACACTGGCTGCCTAAACTGAAAAATAAAAGTGGACTTACTCTGTCATCTTTCATATTGCCAAAATAAAACCTGTGCCTGTCAGATTCCAACTGACTCATAATTCAAAGTTCAGACCTATATTTAAAAAGGGGGAAAAGCACTTACAGCACTACAGAACCCTATTAATATTACAGAACTGTTATTTGAAGAATAAAAAAAATCAGCAACCTTTAGGTTCTAAAATGATGCATTATACAGTATAGTGCAAAAGTCTTGGGCACATGTCAAAAAATTCTGTAAAGTGAAGATGCTTTTGAAAATAATGAATTGAAAATTTTCTAAATATCAAAAAATTACTACAAAAGAGCAGTAAGCAGTAAGAAACAAAATCAAATCAATATTTGGTTTGTCTACTCTTTGCCTTCAAAACCACATCAATCCTCTTATGTACATTGTTGTGCAGTTCTGTAAGAAAATTAGCTGAAAAGTTGTTCCAAGCACCTTCTGCAGACTTTGGCTGTCTAACTTGCTTCTGTCTCCCCAGGTAATGCTAGACAGCCTTGATGATGTTGAGTTCAGGGCTCTGTTGAGTCTATACCATTTGAAACTATATAAAAAAATCTAGGGTGCCTGAGACTTTTCACAGTACTCTACTTTGACGGCTAAGGGAAGGGACCAGGGGTGTTGATCTGATTGGAGTCGGCTGCTGATAGAAAACTTGTTTCTTCCACAAAAGTTGCATTCAGTTCTTGAAATATATGATCCTTAAATCCTCTTCTAAGCACACAGCAAGCATAATTCCAGACCTACATGAAAGTTCATTTATAAAGGATGACATTTGATTTGTTTCTTTGTAAAACCTTTATGATTTGCACATAGCTGAACTAGCTGGCTGGTTACTTCTATAAAAATTAAATTAAACATGGAATAATTCTGCATACAGACTGAACGGATCTCAGGAAAGTGGAGAAAAAAATGTGCAGAATAATCTGTGATCAGATTACTAAGAGGCAAATAAAGACTTAGGCTGTTTTCTGCAGAGTGTAACTTCCATATCATTCTATAAATATTGTCATTCTGTGGAGAAAGTGCAACAACTAATATTTGCAGAACAAAATCACAGAAATCAAAATTAAGTTAACATGCAAGTTAGTTTAATGGTGGTGATATTGTTTTAGGGCTCTACCCATTGGTCAGAACACTAGCGCTTCCCCCAGCTCTTTTTTGAATTGTACAGTGCAATCTTTCACTTTAATTGGCAGATAAGTCACTTGCTTTAATTTTTTTTACACAAATGGCAGAACCTTTGCATATAGAGCTTATTTACTTTTTACTTATATAGAGTTACTGTGTGGAACAGGTCCTTCTAGCCATTTGAGCCTCACCATTCAGCAGCCTACAGATTTAATGCTAGCCTAACATGGGACAATTTACAATAATCAATTAACCTACTAACTGGTGTGCCTTTGGCCTGTGGAAGGAAACTGGAGAACCCGGAGGACACTCGTGCACATGGCAAGGAATGTACAAACCTGGTTACAGAAGACGCTCTGGTGCTCTGATCTGCAGTAGCATTGTGCTAACCGTTACGCGAATGTAGACATCTAGTAACATATTGTATTGGATCTACAGAAAGCAAAACCAGCTAAAATGAGCACATGTAAAGGGAAGATTCCATCTTATTTCAGCCAGCAGTGAGATAGCCTCATTGTAACTATCCCATTGCCTAAAACCTTAGTGCGCACTAGTGCCTGACCTTAAAATTGAAGTGAAGCCTGATGTTCATTCAGCTGATCACCAGAGCAGTCCGACCTGATCACTTCTGTAAGAGTTCCATTGAAGACTAAGTCTGTGCTTTCTAAGATGGCATTAGTTGCACTTGCTATGGATAGGCAAAAATGAAATTGAAATTGGAATTTGTTTAGTATTTGTTAGAGATAATTGAGGAGTCTGAACCATTAACTGCAAGCAGTAATCAGTTTGAAGCTGAAAGAATATCTTTGCAAATAAATAGTACTGTCTGTGGCCCAGCAGCAGAGGGCTGACTATTAAGAGTTATGGTTTGCAAAGTGAAGTGATCATGAGACCTTCTCATGCATCAGCTAAACATTAGACAATGGGTAAAAACACAAAATGCTGGCGGAACTCAGCAGGCCAGACAGCATCTATGGGAGGAGGTAGTGATGACATTTCAGGCCGAAACCCTTCATCAGGAGTTTTTTCATCACCCTCCTGATGAAGGGTTTCGGCCCAAAACGTCGGCACTACTCCTGATGAAGGGTTTCGGCCCGAAACGTCATCACTACCTCCTCCCATAGGTGCTGTCTGGCCTGCTGAGTTCTGCCAGCATTTTGTGTTTTTATTTATTTCCAGCATCTGCAGATTCACTCGTGTTGCATTAGAAAATGGGGTAGTGTTAATTGGCCTGCATTAAACCATGCAAGAATGGGCTAAGTTATTTGCACCATTGCAATCAAGTTCAAAGAAACCTGCAGACCAGACTGATATTGTCACTTAGCACATCAAACATACAACATAGTCACAGGTATATCTGATCAATCAATAGTTAAAATATTTGTGTACTCAGCAAGTGAGGCTTTAATACACTAACCTTGGGTGTCTGGTTGTCAGTCCTCAGGGGTCTTTAGGCCATCTTTGTGAATTAGTTTGTCCCAGCAAAGGTAATTGTAGCTTCAGTGGTCTATTATTAATTACAATGTACATATTTACATGTACTTCAAAGGAAATATTTTTCAAACACACTATATCAAAGTAAATGATATTGCAACTAAGGAAATTGTGTTAAATTACCTGTTGTACCTTTGATCTAAAAGGTATAAGAATGTGATATACTTTGAATTTGAAAGTCTCTACTAAGAAGGCCTCCAGAAGAATGTCTATTTGTTGTGATGAATAAAGACTTCTCTAGTTTCTCTTGTTGTAATGTATGGATCTATATATTTTAGGGTAATGGCCCTCCTCTCTTAGCACTACATATTGACCTTTTGCCTACGCATGCATGCACATTGTTCTTGTTCTCTTGCTGCAGTACGAATGCACCAGTCAAAGCCATCTCCTGCATGCGTGCTTTTACTTAATATATATAGTTGTGCACAGACAGAACAAATTGACAATGAGTACGAACCTGAATGTTGGTAAATGTCACAAACTGCACTGATATTTATGGGATAAAACAGCGAGAGTTAAACAGCAGGAGGAGGCTGTCACAGAGTCCAACAAACGAGCAAGTACAGTGCCCAGTAACTGTGAAGGACACGCTGAATTGAAAGTGAAAATAATGTGGCGATGGCTTCAGTTGGGAAAGTTGACAAATTTGAAAGTGCTAATGAAGGCTGGGAGTTGTATTGCGAGAGATTTGAACTGTGTTGTAATGCAAACAACGTGGAGGAACAAAAGAAAAGCCCCTAAACTTCCTAGCTTAATTGGTGCAAGAATGTAGTCTCTTATGCAGCCTAGTGTCCCCTGAAAATCCAGCAAGCAAGTCATTCAACAAAATTGTTACAGCTTTACAAAATCACTTGAGCCCTAAACTACTGTTAATAGCTGAGAGATTTAGATTTTACAAAAGGAACCAGTCAAAAGATGAAATCCCTTCGAATACATTGGAGAACTGTGCAAACTTTCACAGTACTTAACTTTAGAGATGGACTTTCTGATGCATTAGATAGATAGATAGATAGATAGATAGATAGATACTTTATTCATCCCCATGGGGAAATTCAACATTTTTTCCAATGTCCCATACACTTATTGTAGCAAAACTAATTACATACAATACTTAACTCAGTAAAAATATGATATGCATCTAAAATCACCCTCTCAAAAAGCATTAATAATAGCTTTTAAAAAGTTCTTAAGTAGTTTATTTAAATACATTGAGTCCTAACCCCGGCACTTTAACATATCTTACTCCTGGCGGTTGAATTGTAAAGCCGAATGGCATTGGGGAGTATTGATCTCTTCATCCTGTCTGAGGAGCATTGCATCGATAGCAACCTGTCGCTGAAACTGCTTCTCTGTCTCTGGATGGTGCTATGTAGAGGATGTTCAGGGTTTTCCATGATTGACCGTAGCCTACTCAGCGCCCTTCGCTCAGCTACCGATGTTATATTCTCCAGTACTTTGCCCACGACAGAGCCCGCCATCCTTACCAGCTTATTAAGACGTGAGGCATCCCTCTTCTTAATGCTGCCTCCCCAACACGCCACCACAAAGAAGAGGGTGCTCTCCACAACTGACCTATAGAACATCTTCAGCATCTCACGACAAACATTGAATGACGCCAACCTTCTAAGGAAGTAGTCGACTCTGTGCCTTCCTGCACAAGGCATCTGTGTTGGCAGTCCAGTCTAGCTTCTCGTCTAACTGTACTCCCAGATACTTGTAGGTCTTAACCTGCTCCACACATTCTCCATTAATGATCACTGGCTCCATATGAGGCCTAGATCTCCTAAAGTCCACCACCATCTCCTTGGTCTTGGTGATATTGAGACACAGGTAGTTTGAGTTGCACCATATCACAAAGTCCTGTATCAGTTTCCTATACTCTTCCTCCTGTCCATTCCTGACACACCCCACTATGGCCGTGTCATCAGCGAACTTCTGCACATGGCAGGACTCCGAGTTATATTGGAACAGGCCTTTATGTGGCATGCAGAGTCAAAGCACTCAAATGAGGCAACTGGCAAAAAGAGACCTAACCTTAGAACGGGCATTGCCTGTTGCAATATCGTTAGAAGCTGCAACAAAGGATTCAGCAGAACTACAGAAAAAGAGGTCAGATTGTGAAATGCACAAAATTTCCCTGAATGGTACAAAACGCCAAAGCTGTAATCCATGTGGCAAATCCTTCCAAGATGCAAATGGCTGATGGTTCGAAGAAAACTCTGCAGGAAGTGTCACAGACAAGCTCACGGAGAGAAAGTGTACAAGGCAGACAAAAAGCACAACTGAGTGGGAAGTCTCAAACAGAAACCTAAACAAATGCACAAAGTTACTGAATGTAAAACAGAAACAGCAACACAGAGTCTGATAAAGGTGATCTGCCATACCTGCAACTGCATAGTATAACTGAAGCAGATTGCAATGTAATATGGATCACAATAAATACGTCTGGTGTAAAACTGGAAACGGAGTTGGATACGGGGTCAGCTTTGTCCATAATTCCAGAGGCTGACTACAACAGACTGTTTTCTAAGATACCATTAGAGAAAACCTCAGTGATGCTAAAGACTTACACAGGCAAAAAAAGTGCCTCTCAAAGGCACTGAACGTAACTGTGAGATATGGAGGCCAAACACAACAGTTAGAGCCTTATTTATTGAAAAAGCGGAGGCCAGCACTTTTTGTACATGAATAGTTTAGAAAATTCCAACTAGACTGGCACTCAATCAAAGAATTCAGTGTGGCATCAACAGGCAACTGCAACCCAGATGGTAGCACCAACCAGAGGCTTAAGGCTAATGAGAAGGTGTTTGATAAGGGATTAGATAAACAGATCTAAGACTTAGCCAAAAGCTGTTCAGCATGCCAAAAAGTTCAAAATTCACCCCCACAGGCACCTTTACACCCATGGGAGTGGCCGTCTTCACCATGGCAAAGAATTCATATTGACTTTGCTGAGCCAGTCATGTACTCCATTCGAAGTGGTCAGAGAACAAATTGTGAATGACAATGGACACAATACTCATCAGAAGAATTCTGACCGTACATGAAGAAAAATGGCATCAGACATTAAAAGTCAGCTCCTCACCACCCAGCAATGAATGGGTTAGCTGAAAGGTTTATCCAAATCTTCAAGAAGTCCATCAAAGTGATGGACAAGGTGGACATTTCTCTACAGCACAAGGTGGACAACTTCCCTTTTGTGAATCGGAACTCTATTCATGCGACGGCAAATCAAACATCTGCAATGCTGTTCATGAGCAGGAATCTGAGATCTCGCATAGACCTCCTGAAACCAGCCCTATGGAGGGAAGTGCAGAATAAACAGTTCAGCCAGTTTCCAAGTGAAGTAGCAAGGAGCTTCAAGATTGGACAGGAAGTCCTACTGCATGATTACCAAGAAGACAAGTGGACACCGGTATGACAGCTCCAAGAACTGGACCACTGATGTACACAGTGGATGTTGGATATCAGACATGGAGACACCATGTGGACCACGTACTGAATGCTCGACCGAAGAACACACCTGAGTCAACTGCATCCAACAAGATGGACTCATTACAGTCACTGGACTTACCTCTCTGTGTGAGGAGTGGCGCGCCACACAGACTTTCGTTCCGTGCCTTGTAAGGCCTGAAAATGCCCGATACTGGCTTCTCAGGCCTGAGTCAACATTATCATCACTTACCTCTCAGTAATGATGAAACTGACAGCAATGTGACACCAGAAACCAAGAACATTGTCTTAGACAAGATCCTTACCAAACTTGATGTCACTTCACTCGCCTAGAAGTGCAATGATTATTGACAAGACTCCTGCCTGATCTGATGCCTCTCTGAAAGAAACAGAGCCCCGCCCAAAAGACTGAACATTTAGAACTGTACATAGAGGCAGAACAGGGTAAAACAACAACAGAGTTCAGGATGAAGTGCAAAAACTACAGAAAAGTGCAGTGTAGGTTAACAATAAGGTGTGGGATTTTAGTGAGGAAGACAAGAATCCATCTTATTATACTAGGAGTCATTTAATAATCTTGTTACAGCATGGTAGAAGCTGTCCTTGAATGGTATGTCAATTTCTTTTATTGAGATACAATGCAAAATAGGCCCTTCCAGCCCTTCAAACCGTGTGCCCAGTGACCCCCGATTTAACCCTGGCCTAATCCTGGGGCAATTTACAATAAGCAATTAACCTACCAAACACCTTTGGACTGTTGGAGGAAATCAGAATGCGCGAAGGAAATCCATGTAGTCACGGGTAGAATGTACAAACTCCTTACAGACATCGGTGTTAAGGAACTAGTCATCAACACATTCTGCAGATTTTGGAAATCCAGAGAAAGACACACAAAATGCTGGAGGAATTCAGCAAGTCAGGCAGCATCTACAGAGAGGAATAAACTGTTGATGTTTTGGGCCAAGATCCTTCATCAGGACTGGAAAGGAAGGGGGAAGAAGCCGGAATGAGAGTGTGAGATGAGGGGAAGGAGTACAAGCTGGCAAGTGATAGGTGAAAGGAGGTGAGGCGGAATGAAGTGAGAAATTGGGAGGTGATTGGTAGAAAAGGTAAAGCCTGAAGAAGAAAGAATCTGATTGGATACGAGAGTGGCCAGTGGGGAAAATGGAAGGAAGGAGGTGATGGGTAGGTGAGGAGAAGTGAAATAGTAAGAAGGGGACCAGAATGGGAAATAGAAAAAGAGAGAATGGGGAAGGGGGAGAAATCACTGGAAGTTAGAGAAATCAATGTTCATGCGTCAGGTTGGAGGCTATCCAGACAGAATATGAACCTCAAGTTTTTCTTTTAAATTGTTATTTGTACTTGTTTTCTTGTCCAAAGAAAATTCTGCTATTTTATCAATATGCATAGTTTACAGAGATCCAGACCCCAGCTTGGCTATTCAGCTTTCTTTTTTACATAAATACATACCTAACAGCTGATTTGGCAAAAGTCGCCCCAGTATATCAGTTAAGTGCCTCATTAGCTCCTTGAAGAGAGTTGAAGGATCAATAACAAGGCATGTTGTTTTGGCTGATTTTTTGCTGTCCCTAGTAAAAAAAATCTGTGTTACACAAAATTGCTAAATATAAACATCCACATCACCACTTTTGTTAACTGACTGCGATAAAATATATTTGAAAAATCTATCCATCTTTCTTAATAAAACAGAAGAGCTTAGCCAATAACTATATTAGTTATGTTCTAAATTAAGGTATGTTAGCTCCAAATCCCCAAACTGCTGCTAGCCTCTTCACCTCTACAAATTAATGCAACACTTCAGTTCTAACAAAGTTCCTATTTATTTTCTCCCAGTAATTTACAGCAAACTGAATTCTGTCTGCTGCTGCACCTGATGCTATATTTCCTTCATTTTTTACTGTTTATTGACCAGATTCTTAGACAGTATCTAGAAAATGTAACATAAACAGTGCCACTTTAGAAGGTTTACTGCAACAGCTGCATACAATTCACAGCACTGCATACAATTTAAAGAGAAAAACTCATGTGGCAACTCATCTTCCAGTTTCTCCCATTTTTTTCTTTCTGTTTTCCTGTGTCTTTTTTCTAATTTCTTTTCACATTCAATACTGCAATTCCATGCAAACTCACCTCCAAACTCTAAGACCTGGAACTCAGCACCTCTCTTTGTAACTGGATTCTTGACTTTCAGACCAACCAAGAGCAATCGGTAAGGAAAATCTCTGCTATGATTATTCTTAGCACTGGTGCCCCACGAGGCTGCATCCTCAGCACCCCCCCCCCCTCTTCTATTCCCTCTACGTTCATGGCTGTGCAGCCTGGTTCCGATCTAACACCATCTGCAAGTTTGCTGATGACACTAACATAGTGGACTGTACCTTAAATAATGGTGAGTCAGAGATAATGACCCCAGTAACCGTGCATACATGAAACTTGGACTTGCCATCAATTCCAAGAAGACACAGATCATCTACCGACCGTCACCAACTGAGACAGATCGGATTGAACCATCAACTCAACTTGGCGAAATAACCCTGGAAAACGTGGACCACTTTCCGTATCTTGGAAGTCACCTCTCCTCCAATGTCGACCTTAATGATGAGATCCAGCATCGTCTTAAATGCGCAGCAACAGCTTTTGGACGTTTCCGAACAAGAGTCTTTCATGATCATGACATCCGAACAGACACCAAAATGTTAGTGTACAAAGCCGTGGTGATCCCAACGCTCCTGTATGCATCAGAAACCTGGACAACATACTGACGACATCTGAAGGCACTTGAAAATTCCATCAACGCTGTCTTTGAAACATCTTAAGTATCAGCTGGGTAGATAGAAGAACCAATGTCAGCGTACTAAATGAAGCAAAAACAACAAGCATTGAAGCCTACATCATCAAGAACCAACTAAGATGGAGCGGTCATGTTGTTCGAATGGAAGACGAACGTCTGCCGAAACAAATCTACTCCCAGCTTAAAGAAGGCAAACATAAAAGAGGCGGAAAACAGAAGAGATTCAAAGACGTCTTAAAAGCCAACATGAAGAAATGTAACATCGATATCAGCAATTGGGAAACCGATGCCAAGGACAGGAAACTCTGGCAAGCCATCATCCGAGAAGGAACAGCAACTTTCAAAGCCAGCAGATGTGCAGAATTAGAAGAAAAGAGAAGAAAATGGAAAGAGAGGCAGCAACAAGCAAAGCCCAATCTGCCATCTGGAACTACCTGTGCTGAATGTGGAAGAACTTTCAAAGGCAAGATTGGACTCATAAGCCACTTGAGAACCCATAAATAAGTCAACAGAATGAAGACCATCATCCTCGACCTCGAGGGATAGCCACGACGATGGAAATAATGGTGAGTCAGAGTGCAGCCAGAAATAATGACCCCAGTAATATGGTGTCATGACAACAGCCTTTCCCTCAGTGTCAGCAAAACAAAAGAATTGGTCATCGACTCCAGAGTGAGAGGTGGTGCACATGTTCCTGTTTACATCTGTGGTACTGAGGCCTCAAGCTCCTAGGAGTAAACATTATCAATAGCCTTTCCTGGTCCAAAAATGTTGATGCCATAATCAAGAAGGCTCACCAGCACCTCTGCTTCCTCAGTAGGTTACAGAAACTTGGCATGTCCCCATTGATCTCACCATTTTTGATTGAGGCGCTATACAAAGCATCATACCTGATGTATCATGTCTTGGAATGGCAACTGGTCTACACGCAACCACAAGGAAGTGCAGAGAGTTGTGGATGCGACTCACAGAAACTAGCCTTCACTCCGTAGACCCTGTGCACACTTCTTGCTGCCTCAGTAAAGCAGCCAGCATAATTAAACTCCCCACCCACCTCAGCCATTCTCTTCCGCCCCCTCAACAGACAGAAGACAAAAAGCCTAGGGCGTATACCAGTTGGTTCAAAGATAGCTTCATAAGACTATTGAACAGTTCCCTAGAATGATAAGATAGATTCTTGACCTCACAATCTACCTCCTTATGAATTTGCAACTTATTCTCTACCTGCACTTGACTTTTCTGTAACCAGCATTTATTCTTCATTCTGTTGTGCCTTGTACTGCCTCAGTGCAATGTTGTAATGAATTGATCTGTATTAATGGTATGCAAGACACAATTTTCACTGTGCCCTGGTATATTGGACAGCAATAAACCTATTTTACTCTCTGCTTGATTTCTGAATGAAGGAGTACGCTTCTTTGAAAGTGGAACAGAAGGTTAATTTGAGGTTATTTGTTGACTGATGACAAGGTCACTATCAATTTCCCATTCTCAGCTCCCCAGCTTCTGTCACTCTGAGAAGCTGAGCTATTTTTGTGCTCTTACCCAACAGCTACACTTGCCATTTTTATTGCTCCAGTTATCATTTTTATTATCTTTCACTGTGCTTCAGACCAAGAGGCTATGGAGGGCTGCTCTTCCCATTTGCTATTGTTACGTACCCCGTAACTGGGTCACTTACCAGCAAAGATAGAGAGGTCCATTGAAGTCTGATGGTACTAATTTTAACAGTATTTATTAGTAAAGATTCACAAAAATAATATCAATGCAAACATACAGATAATATACATTGTCAATACTAAATCTAAAGGTGCGGGTATAATAATAATCAATAAGAAATAAGCTCTATCGTTGTCTAGGGGATAATGAATTGTCCAATGGAAATGTACAGTTCACTGCAGTTCCACAAGCTGCCGTCTTTTGGTTGTCGCTGTGTTGCACTTTGTTGGAGAGAGAGAGAAATAGGAATAGAATGGGAACAGTTACCCTGCGAGTTTTCCAACCTGTATGAGTTCGATCCGTCAGAGTCTCGTTGGAGGTGGCCATTCACTTGTGGCCTCTCCTTTAGCTAAAGCCGTTCTTCCGTGGTAAGGCTGCCAATCCCAGGCAAGGGAAGGACGCACATGAGCCCCCACCGGCTATCGCTATTAAACGCTGTCACAGGATTTCTAGCGTGTCTTCTGGTGCGTCTGAGGGGCTGTTCCCACAGACCCTCTTTTTATCCTGACTCACAGGGTCTCAGGTGTCAATCAGGTTGGGATGATGCAATCCCTCCACCAACCTCCTCGTTGGTTCATTGCCTGGGGCTTTGATTGCATCGTACAGGATGCAATACACAAGTCCGTCTCCAAGAGACAATAGCCGGTATCAATGGGTCCGCCTTTCGGAGGCCAGGACACAGTCCAACCCTTTTGTGGATTCTGCATGTCTTTCTCTCATTTCCTGTGTCTCCTGAATTGACTCAATAGTGATCTTGCGATTCTCACAAAGGAGGGGGCTATCCCCGCACCCTTCGGCCCCTCAGAGCTGTGGTACATTCATAACACTATGCAACACAAAGACTAAACTGTTACTTATAAACACAGGAGATACTGCAGATGCTGGGAATCCAGAGTAAAAAAAATGCTGGAAGGACTCAACAGGTCAGGCAGCATCTATGGGAATGAATAAACAGTTGATGTTTCAGGCTGAGACCCTTTATCAGGACTGGAAAGGAAGGGGGACGATGTCAGGATAGGAAGGTGGGAAAGGGCAAGGATTACAAGCTAGCGGGTGTTAACTCCTTCTGAACTGTTACACTGATTGAATGGAGCAGCAAGTATATTAAACCAGCTGTCACATTGATAGGCCATAGAACAAATGCTTTTTGATTGGATAATTTCCATGTTCTCCTATTTTGTACAAGCACAGAGAAACCATAAAACAAAATCAAAATGTACACACCTGGTCAAATATTACTCATCAAAATCAGTGTTAAATAAAAGTATTCTTGCATTTTCCTCTGAATATGGCTGGTCAGTACTAGTTTCATGAATTGCATATTAAATTCTGAACCGTTAGCAATAAACTTCTTAGAGGCATATTGGGAAAGAAAGGAACTGTTATCGGTAGCATGATGAGAGTTGGCACTTGGTACTTCAGCCTACGCCAGTGTGGTCTAATCAGTTGCCCCATGCCTTAACCCCGAGATGCATATTATATGTCACTGTTTGGAGACTGCAGGTGGTTGGAGGGAAGTACGGGAGGGGATGTTGGAGCTAAGTTTTTACTGTGAGTGGTGGGTACATGAAATACACTGTCAGGGGCGGTGGTAGAGGCAATTATGTTAGTGTCATTTAAGAGAGTCTTGCTTAAGCATATAGATGAAAGAAAAATGAAGGGCCATTTGGAAGGAAAGGATCATATTGATCTTAGAGTAGGTTAAATGTTCGGCCAACATCATGGGCTGAAGGGCCTGTGCTGTGCAGAACTGTTCTATGGTCTATAAATATTAAATCATTAATGTCTTATTCCCAGCTGATTCCTTTGGATCCAACAGGCATTCTCAGTAACCATATTAACTCCAAAATAATAGAATGTAGCTATTATTCATCTTTCTCTGTGTGACCTTTATATAAAATTTTAGTAGGCCAGCACTCTCATCCATTTTCTGCTTTGTTTTTATTTTGTTTATGGTGTCTTTGTAATAGATCCAGCTGCTACAATCACGTGGACTGGATCAATCATTACTATTATTAATATTTATTTATTTGTGATCCATAACTAATCCATACATGTCAGGAACCAGTGGCCTGTAAATGAGGAAATCATCCATGGTTAAGGCTATAAACATCCTTCAGATAGTATCATGACTTTCTGTTGGATGTAGCATTCAGAATTGATCATTCCTTTGTGTTACATGAGTAAATAACTTTCCCCTTCCTTGTACTTATCTTTAAATTCATCACGATTTACTTCAGACCCGAAGAAACGTTTACTGCGCGATTTGCAGCACACTTGGTTTTAGAATGAGGTGACAGAAACCAACTAGCTTGCTAATGGGCTGATGGTGTGAGGCCTACTGGTTTGAATGGGTCAAGCAAATGCATAGAAAAAATCTTTTCACAACTTCAGGTGCTAGAAAACTATAGGAAGAACAGAAAATATAGAAGTACACAGCGGCATCTGTGGAGAGGGTAACTGAATTGAAGTTTTAGTTCTGATGAAAATTCTCAGTAACCAAGTTAAGCCAAGCTGCAGATAGAATTATAGATAAAATGGTAGCCTTGTTGCCATCAAGGCCACCACACCAGGTGGCATAGATTTGCCAGGTGCTGTGTGAGGGAGCTGTTTTGCAGTCCTGATAATGGTTAGAACCGAATGGCACAGAGTGGGTGCTCAGTTTCACCGCAGAAACTAAACATTAATCCAATGCGTTGTGCTGAAACATTAACTCTTATCCTAAGGTAGGACCAGTAGAACAGAAATCCCCTGGAGACACAAGAGGCAGCAGACTTTGGAATCTTGAGCACAAACTGTGCTGGAGGAACTCAGCAGGTCATCCAGCATCTGGGGGAGGGAGAAAATAGTTGATGTTTCAGGCTGAAGGGGACTGGCCTTGCTTCAGACTGGCAGTAGATTGTGATCTGGTCAAAATGTTCACCATCCTCTATACTTGTTCTTCCCCATCTGAACTTCTCTCCTCAAATTTGACAAGGGGAGCAAATCACCAGATGTGACTTGTTGGCTTTATGAATATGTCCCTGTGCTGGACACTCTGTTTAAAAAATTAAGTTAAATCTTAAAAGTAAGGGATTGTGCTCATTTTTGTTACTTCTAGTTAGATGCCGTTAAGGTTAGAGACAGGGGAGAGAATGAGAACTTGTAAGTTGAAGAAAAATGCCCCCTTTTAAGTGAAGACTATACTTTTAAATACTAGTTGCCCAGATTTTGTTTCTTACAGCTGATAATCACAGCTCCTTGACGCAATTTATAAAGAAAGGATCTTATGACACAAGTTGGAAGCCCACTCCTGTAGTTGAGGTAACATTGTCAGAGTCACAGTGAGTTGTACAGCTGCTGAGTTAACTCATGAATACATTAATTATCTATTGGAGATTCACAGATTAATCTAGAAGATTGGTCAACTTTTCTTGACATATTAAATTCTTGAGAGATCAAAGTATCAATGCAAAAACATCATCAACATACTACTTCTATGCAAAGAGCAACAAAAATTTCTGGATTGCTACTTGTGCCACACACCAGTGATCTGGCAGATAAATGTGTGGCTGAGGAGCTGGTGCAGGGGGCAGGGCTTCAGGTTCTTGGATCATTAGGATCTCTCCTGGGGGAGGTATGACCTGTACAAAAGGGACGGGTTGCACCTGAACCCGAGGGGGACCAATATTCTTGCGGGCTGCTTTGTTGGAGTTGTTGGGGAGAGTTTAAACTAATTTAGCGGGGTGGGGGGGGGGGGGTGGGATGGATGGGAACCAGAATGAAGGGACTCAGGAGAGGACGGATGGTAAAAAAGCGGTGTGCGCTGCTGTCGGAAGAAGGCCCTGCACTTGATGACACCCTCTCTCTTGCTTTTGATGATGAATAAAAGCCTGTTGGTGCTCGAAGAAGTAACACAGCAGATTGTAACAGTGAGCTGCTGGTCTCCTGCTCTTGTTTGTTGCAGGAGCTATTGAGAGAGCAGGTCTGAGATACTGAAGTGCTGGGCTATTGTGGTGAACTACATATACCTGTCTGGACACGCCCCCTGCTGACTGCTCCTGTGGCCCCCCCCACTGACCCCTGTATAAAGGTGATGGAGGTCTGAGCCCGGCCTCTCTGTCTCCAGGATGTAGTATGGTGGTCAATCACTGCTTGTTCCTTCTTCCAGTCAATAAAAGCCGATAACCTCGCCTTTCCGTCTCAGAGTGAGTTATTGATGGTGCATCAATTTACAAAGGGGCACTGGACGCCCTCAAAAGACAGTACCTGCGGCCGGTGAACACTGTCTATGCAAGACATCACTTAGCTACGCGATGACAGCGGCCTGCGGAGTCGAGCGCCCAATTTCTCTGAGCCCTACAGACACTTGTCAGGACTTGTGACTGCAAAACGCTCACGGCGGAACAGCATGCGGAGCTGCTAGTACGAGACGCCTTTGTTTCAGGAATTAGGTCAGTGTATGTGTGCCAGCGGCTGCTGGAAAATGCTGATCTTACCTTACGCTCGGCGATCGAGACAGCCGACACGCTGGAGGCTGCTCTGCACAATGCTGACACTGTCCAGTCGTGCGATCCCCCGCCGGTTCCGTGGACACCACAGACCCTGCCGCCGCCGGTTCCCGCGAGCGAATTCGCCAACGCCGCTGCCAGTCGCGATTCCACGAACTCCCCGAACCTGACTACGGCTGCGGCCAGGCGAAAGCCCGAGCTGTGTTACTTCTGCGGACTCGAAAAGCACCCCCGAAAACGCTGCCCGGCCCAAGAAGCGACCTGCTCCAGCTGCAGGAAGAAGGGCCGTTTCACCAAGGTCTGTAAGTCTAAACCACGAATGGGGTCGGGCAGCGCTGCGTGTGAGACATGGGGGCCGCCATCTTGTATGCCCGGATGTGGGCGGCCATCTTTGTCGGCGTCAAGATGCCCCGCCCCCTACCCGTGTGAGACATGGGGGCCGCCATCTTGCATGCCCGGATGTGCGTGGCCATCTTTGTCTCACACGGGTAGGGGCGGGGCATGTTGACACCGACAAAGATGGCCGCCCACATCCGGGCATGCAAGATGGCGGCCCCCATGTCTCACACGCAGTGCTGCCCGACCCCGCTCGTGGTAGCCATCTTTGTCGGCACCACCTTGCCCCGCCTCCAACCCACGGGTGCTTACCGGGCACCAAGACGGCTCCGTAACCCTCGACCAAAGCGCCCCACACCAGCTTGCAAGGTCAATGATGGACATCCTGGTGGAGGGGCACAGGACTAGCTGCCTGTTTGACATAGGCAGCACTGAGAGTTTTATTGACCCGGACACAGTGCAACGCTGTGGACTCGTGACACGGCCGGTAAGTCAGAGGGTCACCTTGGCTTCTGGGTCGCATTCCACAGACATCCGGGTGGGTTGTGTAGCGACATTGGTGGTGCAGGGCACAGAATATCGGAACTTTGCGCTACTGGTCATGCCTCAACTGTGCACGCCTGTGCTATTGGGGCTGGACTTCCAGATCCATCTCGAAAGTGTGACTATGGCATATGACGGGCCCCTCCCACCACTCACTGTCAGGAATCCTCAGTTTTGTGGGACTTCGTCACATACCCCGCTACTGACCACACACACACACCACCCCACACATCCCACCCAGCACCATGCCGACAGCTGCGCTACAGACACCACTTGCAGCCTCTCCACCCTCAAGATCCCTCCCCCACCGCTGTTCGCCAACCTGACCCCCGACTGTAAACCTGTGGCAACTAAAAGCAGGAGGTACAGCGCGGGGGACAGGGCCTTCATTCAGTCAGAGGTGCAGTGGCTGCTCAGGGAGGGGATCATTGAGCCAAGCACAAGCTCTTGGAGGTCCCAGGTGGTTGTTGTTCGGACCGGGCAGAAAAATAGGATGGTCGTGGACTATAGTCAAATCATCAATAGGTTCATGCAGCTTGACATGTACCCCCTACCCCGCATCGCGGATATGGTCAACCAGATAGCTCAGTACAAGGTGTACTCGACAATAGATCTGAAATCTGCTTATCACCAGATCCCCATCTGCCCAGACGACCGCCCCTACACCGCCTTCGAGGTGGGCGGCAGGCTCTATCACTTCCTGCACGTCCCCTTCGGTGTCACAAATGGTGTCTCAGTCTTCCAGAGGGAAATGGACCGGATGGTGGACCAGTGCCAACTGAAGGCCACGTTTCCCTATCTGGATAACATCACCATCTGTGTTCACGACTGGCCAGATCACAACGCCAACCTCCAATGATTTTTCCAAGTAGCCGAAGCCCTGAACCTTACTTATAACAGGGACAAGTGTGTGTTCGGAACCACCCAACTCGCTATCCTTGGGTATGTCATGGAAAACGGGGTCATTGGCTCCCTCTTCCCACCACTCTCAAAGCCCTCAGACGGTGCCTGGGCTTCTTTTCCTATTACGCCCAATGGGTCCCCCATTATGCAGACAAGGCCCGCCCCCTGGTCAAGTCTACCACTTTTCCCCTCTCTGCTGAGGCATGCACAGCCTTTAGCTGCATTAAAGGGGACATTGCCAAAGCAACGATGCATGCGGTGGACGAAACCATTCCCTTCCAAGTAGAGAGTGACGCCTCCGATTTCGCGCTTGCTGCTACCCTCAATCAAGCAGGCAGGCCAGTCGCATTCTTTTCTTGTACCCTTCAAGGCTCTGAAATTTGGCACCCCGCGGTGGAGAAAGAAGCCCAGGCCATAGTGGAAGCTATTAGGCACTGGAGGCACTATCTCGCCAGCAAAAGGTTCACCTTGCTGACCGACCAGCGCTTGGTTGCGTTCATGTTCAGCAACCAACAGCGGGGCAAAATCAAAAATGATAAAATTTTGCGGTGGAGAATAGAACTCTCCACCTACAACTATGATATCCTGTACCGGCCTGGCAGACTCAATGAGCCCCCTGATGCCCTATCCCGGGGAACGTGTGCTAGCGCACAGCTCGACCAGCTATACGCCCTCCATGCAGATCTTTGCCATCCGGGGGTCACCCGATTTTACCATTTTGTGAAAGCCCGGAACCTGCCGTACTCCCTTGAGAACATCAGGACGATGACCAGGGACTGCCAAGTCTGCACTGAGTGCAAACCGCACTTCTACCGTCCTGAAACAGCACAACTTGTCAAGGCCACCCGCCCTTTTGAGCGACTGAGTGTTGATTTTAAGGGCCCCCTTCCCTCCACCGACCGCAATGTCTATTTTCTCAATATTATCGACGAGTACTCGCGGTTCCCCTTTGCCATTCCCTGCCCCGACACCACTACCACGTCCGTCATAAAAGCCCTGCGCCAGCTCTTCACTCTGTTCGGATATCCCTGCTATATCCACAGTGATAGAGGGTCCTCCTTTATGAGTGACGAGCTGCGCCGGTACCTGCTAGCTAGGGGCATTGCTGCTAGTCGGACCACGAGTTATAATCCCTGGGGAAATGGACAGGTGGAGAGGGAGAATGCCACAGTGTGGAAGGCCACACTTTTAGCCCTTAAGTCAAAAGGGAATGCCGGTCTCT
The DNA here is from genome assembly GCF_048418815.1 of Hemitrygon akajei. Lineage (NCBI taxonomy): Eukaryota > Metazoa > Chordata > Chondrichthyes > Myliobatiformes > Dasyatidae > Hemitrygon > Hemitrygon akajei. The sequence continues at coordinate 73,790,406 of NC_133136.1, read as the reverse complement.
CGATGGCAGGAGGTCCTCCCTGAGGCACTCCACTCTATCCGCTCCCTGTTATGTACGTCCACCAATGCCACCCCTCGCGAGCGCCTATTCTGTTTTCCCAGGAAGTCTGCCACTGGGACCACCCTACCGGCTTGGCTGATGTCCCCAGGGCCAGTGCTGCTCCGGAAACATGTGAGGAGTAATAAATACTCCCTGATGGTCGAGAGGGTTCACCTACTTGATGCGAAGCCCCCAGTATGCCTACGTGGTCTTACCTGATGGGCGGGAGGACACGGTCTCCGTCCGCGACCTGGCACCCGCAGGAGCAGCAGACCACTACCCCGAGCACTCCACGGTAACTATGAACCCTGTACCCAAGGTGACACCGCGCACACCGAGCCCTACACAGACTCCTGACGACACTCATATACTGGGCGTCTCGTACGCGCATATACCAGGCGCCTCGCACACGCATGAGGGATCACTGACGCCTAGTGGGCTAACACCTCCAGTTAGGCCGGAACCAGCACAACCACCACCTCCGGTGCAAGCACCACCGGCACCTGTGTAATCACCACCACCGGCACCTGTGCAATCACCACCACCGGCACCTGTGTAATCACCACCACCGGCACCTGTGCAATCACCACCGGCACCTGTGCAATCACCACCACCGGCTCCTGTGCAATCACCACCACCGGCACCTGTACAATCACCACCACCGGCATCTGTGTAATCACCACCACCGGCACCTGTGCAATCACCACCGGCACCTGTGTAATCACCACCACCGGCACCTGTGCAATCACCACCACCGGCACCTGTGTAATCACCACCACCGGCACCTGTGCAATCACCACCACCGGCACCTGTGCAATCACCACCGGCACCTGTGTAATCACCACCACCGGCACCTGTGCAATCACCACCACCGGCACCTGTGTAATCACCACCACCGGCACCTGTGCAATCACCACCACCGGCACCTGTGCAATCACCACCACCGGCTCCTGTGCAATCACCACCACCGGCACCTGTGCAATCACCACCGGCACCTGTGTAATCACCACCACCGGCACCTGTGCAATCACCACCACCGGCACCTGTGCAATCACCACCACCGGCACCTGTGCAATCACCACCACTGGCACCTGTGCAATCACCACCACCGGCACCTGTGTAATCACCACTACCGGCACCTGTGCAATCACCACCACCGGCACCTGTGTAATCACCACCACCGGCACCTGTGCAATCACCACCACCGGCACCTGTGCAATCACCACCACAAGCACCTGTGCAATCACCACCACCGGCACCTGTGTAATCACCACCACCGGCACCTGTGCAATCACCACCACCGGCACCTGTGCAATCACCACCACCGGCTCCTGTGCAATCACCACCACCGGCACCTGTGCAATCACCACCGGCACCTGTGTAATCACCACCACCGGCACCTGTGCAATCACCACCACCGGCATCTGTGCAATCACCACCAGCACCTGTGCAATCACCACCACCGGCATCTGTGTAATCACCACCAGCACCTGTGCAATCACCACCACCGGCACCTGTGTAATCACCACCACCGGCATCTGTGTAATCACCACCACCGGCACCTGTGCAATCACCACCACCGGCATCTGTGCAATCACCACCAGCACCTGTGCAATCACCACCACCGGCACCTGTGTAATCACCACCACTGGCACCTGTGCAATCACCACCACCGGCACCTGTGTAATCACCACCACCGGCACCTGTGCAATCACCACCACCGGCACCTGTGTAATCACCACCACCGGCACCTGTGTAATCACCACCGGCACCTGTGCAATCACCACCACCGGCATCTGTGCAATCACCACCACCGGCACCTGTGCAATCACCACCACTGGCACCTGTGCAATCACCACCACCGGCACCTGTGCAATCACCACCACCGGCACCTGTGCAATCACCACCTCCGGCATCTGTGCAATCACCACCTCTGGCATCTGTGCAATCACCACCACCGGCATCTGTGCAATCACCACCACCGGCACCTGTGCAATCACCACCACTGGCACCTGTGCAATCACCACCACCGGCACCTGTGCAATCACCACCACCGGCACCTGTGCAATCACCACCTCCGGCATCTGTGCAATCACCACCTCCGGCATCTGTGCAATCACCACCACCGGCATCTGTGCAATCACCACCTCCGGCATCTGTGCAATCACCACCACCGGCACCTGTGTAATCACCACCACCGGCACCTGTGCAATCACCACCGGCACCTGTGCAATCACCACCACCGGCACCTGTGCAATCACCACCACCGGCACCTGTGCAATCACCACCACCGGCTCCTGTGCAATCACCACCACCGGCACCTGTGCAATCACCACCACCGGCACCTGTGCAATCACCACCACCGGCTCCTGTGCAATCACCACCACCGGCACCTGTGCAATCACCACCACCGGCACCTGTGCAATCACCACCACCGGCATCTGTGCAATCACCACCACCGGCATCTGAGCAATCACCACCAGCACCTGTGCAATCACCACCACCGGCATCTGTGCAATCACCACCAGCACCTGTGCAATCACCACCACCGGCATCTGTGCAATCACCACCAGCACCTGTGCAATCACCACCACCGGCATCTGTGCAATCACCACCAGCACCTGTGCAATCACCACCACCGGCACCTGTGCAATCACCACCACCAGCACCTGTGCAATCACCACCTCCGGCACCTGTGCAATCACCACCTCCGGCACCTGTGCAATCACCACCGGCACCTGTGCAATCACCACCTCCGGCACCTGTGCAATCACCACCTCCGGCACCTGTGCAATCACCACCGGCACCTGTGCAATCACCACCACCGGCACCTGTGCAATCACCACCACTGGCACCTGTGCAATCACCACCACCGGCACCTGTGCAATCACCACCACCGGCACCTGTGTAATCACCACCACCGGCACCTGTGCAATCACCACCGGCACCTGTGCAATCACCACCGGCACCTGTGCAATCACCACCACCGGCACCTGTGCAATCACCACCACCAGCACCTGTGCAATCAACACCACCAGCACCTGTGCAATCACCACTGGCACCTGTGCAATCACCACTGGCACCTGTATAATCACCACCACCGGCACCTGTGCAATCAACACCACCAGCACCTGTGCAATCACCACCGGCACCTGTGCAATCACCACCACCGGCACCTGTGCAATCACCACCACCGGCTCCTGTGCAATCACCACCACCTGTGCAATCACCACCACCGGCACCTGTGCAATCACCACCATCTGTGCAATCACAGCCGGTGCTACGTAGATCACAGTGACAGATTCGACCACCTGATAGACTTAACCTGTAAATATACTTGTAAGAAACTTCGCCCCATGGGGACTCTTTTTTAAAACAAAGTGGGGGTGAATGTGGTGAACTACATATACCTGTCTGGACACGCCCCCTGCTGACTGCTCCTGTGGCTCCTCCCACGGACCCCGGTATAAAGGCGATTGAGGCCTGAGCCCGGCCTCTCTGTCTCCAGGATGTAGTATGGTGGTCAACCACTGCTTGTTCCTTCTTCCAGTCAATAAAAGCCGATATCTCGCCTTTACGGCTCAGGGAGAGTTATTGATGGTGCATCAGCTATGGACTGTAGTTTTTGATGGAACTTTTCGAGGCCTCTTTGAAGGCTTTTGCTAGTGCTTGTATGGTGGGGAGAAGGGGGTTGGGCTTTTGTTGGAGCAGGTGGGGATGGGGGAGGGGAGGATTGACGCTTTTGTTGCTGATTGTGTGTGGGTGAAGGAGGGAGGCTTTGCGGTTCTGGTGTTTCTGTCATTCATTCTTTTGGGTTTTTTTCCCTGTTTCATGGATGTCTGCAAAGCGTAAGAATTTCAGGTTGCATTTTGTATACGTTATCTGAGATTTAAATGAACCATTGAACAATAGAATGTATATAGAACAACAGGTACTATGCCTGTTGTACACTTAGATGATTTGGCCTTAGCTAAAAATAGAAGAGGCACTATATCTGATTAGCGCTCCAGGGTTAACTTAGTAAAGGATTCCGCTCCTGATCACCCAAGAATGTTTGTGAGAAGAGGATTAGTTTACCCACCATTATCTCTGGTGAAATAATAGACCAACTGGAGCTTTAGATTTAGGCTGAATTACAAAGAATATCCACTGGAGGGGAGTATAAACTAGGTACTGGAAGTAAGATCGTGAACAACGATCTCCTGCACTGCAGGGGTAGAGGTAATTAAAGGTAGCATGTTGCACTTTTGATTGGAAGTGCAATGACTGGAAGAGAAGGCTGTAAAGTGAAAGAATGCAGATGGGATTTAAATGTTCTGGTGTTGGAAGTGAAAGAGACAGTGGATGTGAGGGAAGACTTCAAGGAGATGTTTACGAAGCAGAGGGCAGAAAAGTTATGGGTGTATTAGGAAGGAGAAAGTTAGATGGGGACAAAATGCTAAGAACTAAAAGTTAGAAGATAAACAAAGAATGCTTGGACTGATGCCTTGACATCCAGTGTGTTGAGCTCTTTAATTACTGCTGAAGCAGGATTTAACCTATTTGCAAGCCTTGCAAATGATTGATGTTTCTGCGTGTGTGTGGAGGGTTTGGGTGGATATCACACCATGGAGTCACACAGCAAGGAACAGGCTCTGTTGCCCACTGTGCCCATGCTGGCCTTTAAGCCTTTGGTCTGTACTTTTTTATTCCTTGACAATTCAAGTACTTTTGCAGATATTTCGTGAATGTTGTGAAAATGTCTGCATCTACCACACCCCCCTCCCCACCTCCCCCTTAGGCAGTGCATTCCAAATTCCAACAACCCCCTAGATGAAAAAAAAATCCTCTGATCCCCTCTAAACATCTTCCTCCTTTAAGCTTGTGCATGTCTACAGTTAATGTGCCTCAATCCCGGAGACTCAGTCAGGTTCTTCCTTATCCTCTTCCACTGTAAAGAAAACGTCCCAGCCTGCCAGTGTCTCCTCCTAACTGGAATGTTATGTTCCTAGGCAACATTGTGGAGATTCTCCTCTGCACTTTTTTCATTCCAATCACAACTTCCCTGTTGTATGGTGACCAGGACTGCGCTCCAGCTATTAGCTAACCTACGTTTTGTCAGTTGTACCATAACATCCCTGTTCTGGATTTCTATGCATCAGTCTCTTAACCATCTTAACTACCTGTGCAATCACTACCTTAACTACCTGGGCGATTGCCACCTTAACTGCAGTCGTTCTCAAGGATCTTTAGACTACTAACTAAGGTCTCTCTGTTCCTCAATACCTCCCAGGATTCATTATGTATGTCCCATCCATATTAGTCTTGGCAAAATGTGTTACCTCATACTCATCAGGAATAAATTCTATCAGGCATTAGATTTGACCACATCAATATCATCCAGTAATCCAAGACAACACCTCTCACTATGAATACCGCCAATTTTCATGACATCCACATACTTTTCATATCTCCTGCATTTATTTCCAAATTATTCATGTAATGCATGGTACATGATTGGTCATAGTCTTCCATTCACAAAAATAACTTTCCTCTATTACCCTCTCCCACCAATTACCAAATTTGGATCCAGTTTGCCAGCATGTCCGGAATGCCATGTGGGACCTCGTTTAAGGTGTTACTGATGTCCATATAAACCACATCGACATCGTTAATACACTGTGCTATCTTTTCAAAAGAATCCATTCAGTAGTTCTCATCGTCACCGGAAGAGTGCTCTCGTGCACAAATGAACTTTCACTATGGAAAAGGACCTTGGCGATTGTAGGGATGACTCACTGTGGACTGAAAAGCTTAAGAATGTAGATATTAAGAAAGACTATGTGCTGGAGCTTTTGGAAAGTATCATGTTGGATAAGTCACCAGGACCGGATGGGATATACCCCAGGCTGCTGTGGGAAGTGAGGGAGGAGATTGCTGAGCTTCTGGTGATGATCTTTGCATCATCAATGAGGACGGGAGAGGTTCCAGAGGAATGGAGGGTTGCGGATGTTGTTACCTTATTCAAGAAAGGGAGTAGAGATATCCCAGGAAATTATAGGCCAGTGTGTCTTACTTCAGTGGTTGGTAAGTTGATGTAGAAGATCCTGAGAGGCAGGATTTATGAACATTTGGAGAGGCATAATATGATTAGCAATTGTCAACATGGCTTTGTCAAAGGCAGGTCGTGCCTTACGAGCCTGATTGAATTTTTTGAGGATGTGACTAAGCACATTGATGAAGGTAGAGCCATAGATGTAGTATATATGGATTTCAGCAAGGCATTTGATAAGGTACCCCATGCAAGGCTTATTGAGAAAGTAAGGAGGCATGGGATCCAAGGGGACATTGCTTTGTGGATTCAGAATTGACTTGCCTACAGAAGTCAAAGAGTGGTTGTAGACGGGTCATATTCTGCATGGAGGCCGGTGACCAGTGGTGTGCTTCAGGGATCTGTTCTGGGACCCCTACTTCTTGTGATTTTTATAAATGACCTAGATGAAGAAGTGGAGGGTTGGGTTAGTAAGTTTGCTGAGGACACAAAGGTTGGGGGTGTTGTGAATAGTGTGGAGGGCTGTCAGAGGTTACAACGGGACATTGATAGGATGCGAAACTGGGCTGAGAAGTGGCAGATGGAGTTCAACCGAGATAAGTGTGAGGTGGTTCATTTTGGTAGGTCAAATATGATGGCAGAATATAGTATTAATGGTAAGACTCTTGGAAGTGTGGAGGATCAGAGGGATCTTGGGGTCTGAGTCCATAGGACGCTCAAAGCTGCTATGCAGGTTAATCTGTGGTTAAAAAGGCATATGGTTCATTGGTCTTCATCAATCATAGGATTGAGTTTAAAAGCCAAGAGGTAACGTTGTAGCTATATAGGACCCTGGTCAGACCCCACTTAGAGTACTGTGCTCAGTTCTGGTTGCCTCACTACAGGAAGGATGTGGAAACCATAGAAAGGGTGCAGAGGAGATTTACAAGGATGTTGCCTGGATTGGGGAGCGTGCCTTATGAGAATAGGTTGAGTGAACTTGGCCTTTTCTTCTTGTAACAACAGAGGATGAGAGGTGACCTGATAGAGGTGTACAAGATAATGAGAGGTATTGATCATGTGGATAGTCAGAGACTTTTCCCCAGGGCTGAATTGGCTAGCACGAGAGAGCATAGTTTTAAGGTGCCTGGAAATAGGTGATGTCAGGGGTAAAACATTTTTACGCAGAGAGTGGTGAGTGCGTGGAATCGGCTGCCGGCAGTGGTGGTGGAGGCGGATATGATAGGGTCTTTTAAGAGGCTCCTGGATAGGTACATGGAGCTTCGAAAAATAGAGGGCTATGGGTAAAGCCTAGGTAGTTCTAAGGTAGGGACAGGTTTGACACAGCTTTGTGGGCCAAAGGGTCTGTATTGTGCTGTAGGTTTTCTATGTTTCTATGAACTCAAAGCGTTTTGTATTACATTCTCTTCCACTGTGCTTAACATGTTGCATTGCAAGTAAGTGTTATAACTAATGTGAAATTATGTAACTAAAATAACTTCATGAGGTTAGTAACATTAACTTTAATTAAGAAAGATGTATTGTAAACACCACATGTATCTCAATTGTCATAAAACCAGATATCTGTTTTGATAAAAAAAAGGATAATTTGCATTTTTAATTTCAAGCATTATGGCCTTTCTTTCAAATCTGTGTTTCTTGGGTTGTAATAGAAATTACCACTTTTCATACTCCTATGCAAAAGAAACTGTGAAGCAGTGATAACATTTTCTTTAGGGAAAAGGCAGATATTGATGTCATTGTGGCTAATTTCTGTTGAGGCAATAAATGCTGAGATACAAATAGCATCAGCAGGGTGAGCCCAGTGCAACTGACTGAGAGCATGGGAGCCATGGATTAGGGTTGTGCAGGGCATCAGGGTCAGACAGCACTGCAGTGAATATTGGACATTTCCATTACTCTGACTGTTGGCTCTTTGACATTCAATGTGCACCCAGTTCTTCTATATGTAACACCAGCTCCACTCTACTTCAACGGATAATGGAAATTTTACAGCAGTTGCTGAATTTCTACAACTGGGACAGAATACTTAGAGTTGCAGGTACATAGGGTAGTGCACCCCAGAAACAGACTCCTTGGGCCCACATGTCCGTGCCGTCTGAGGCGCTCATTTAGGCTTGTCCTGCTTGCCCACATTTGCCTTGCATCCTTCGCAAACTTTCCTATACATATAATAATATCCAAATGTCCTTTAAATGTCATTATTGTGCTTACCTCATCTACTTTCTCTGGCAGTTCATTCCATATTCTTTATGCATGTAGATGTTCTCCTCAGGACCCTGAAAATCTTCCCCCTCTCATCTTAAAATCATGCTCCCTAAGTTTGGATTTTCTTGCCCCGAGCAAAAAAAGGACTGTTTATTTTATACATCATCACTTGTCAGTCTTGTACACTCCAAGCAATACAGTTGTAGCTTGCTTAACCTCTCTGATTAACACAGGTTCTGGGTAGCACAACAGAAGCGCTGGTCTCCATCACTGGCCGAGGCCTAAGATGGTGGTAGCATTTTCAATCAGCCCTGCCTCTTGCAGCTGCCCTGCATTGTTCTGGCAGATTCCTCAAAGGACAATGGGACAACAGGATCTTCCACCGGCCTTCTAGCTCTCAGGCTGGGAAGCCTGTCTGCTAAGCTTGTACCAGGTTGACTTGCAGCTGACTGTGAGACAGTGGTTCCTAGGGGAATGGTAAGTAATTACATTCTAATTAAAGTTACTTTCAATGTTTATAATCAATTACTGGTGTATGGACTGTACCTTGTTTTTCAAAATGTGATTTAAAAGTATTTTTTAACAAAGTTGTTTGACAGGCTCCTTTTAAAATAAATGTCCCTGGTGTTCCTAAATATTGTCAATGCTGTTCATAAATATTCTGTGAGCCTGGTTGCTCTGACAACTTTGACAGCCCATGTATGGTGCAGAGGGACCTGTGGATGTGGAGATGGTTGTGTGGAGGAAATGGCTGTCAAAGGACTTCCAGTCAGCTCTCCAGCTGGAAGGTCACAATCCTGGCTCAATGGAAACTTTATCCCTTTAATTTCTTGACCCCCCAACTTCCCATAGGGCCTGAATCTGTTCACAACCCATGAGCTGAGAAAAGGTGTGTGCAGTACTGTAAAGCTTAGACAGGTTGAATACCGCTTATCTGAAATTCCAAAATCTGAAAACCTGCAAAATCTGAAAATGTTTTGAGTGCTGACATGACGTGACAAACGGAAAATTCCACAAGGCGCTAGGAGGGTTTCCAGGTGATCACAGGTCTCTACACACCTCAGACAGTTCTGAGCAGCGACCTCACATATGAAATGAACAGAGATGGATGAAAAATAGCAAAAAAACATTACATAAAGTGAAAAATGAAGATCGAGGATGTATTGAAAGAGGATTTGTCAGCTTTGGAGTGAGCATATGCTGCTTAACGGCATGTAGATCATGAAATAAGCAAAGAGCTATCACAATTAACTTAAAATTGAAGGTAATTTTTTTCATGCAAAACATTTAAAAATATTATATAAAGCTACTCCCCTTCCTTGGTAGTTGCTCTGGAACTGGCGGCTGTTTGAACTTGGTGGTGGATATGAAGTCACTAGTAGCACTGGAACCCTGTAATGGACGATGTCAGGGGCGGCATTGCAATTCCGATAGTCTGAGGAAGGTTCATCTCCATCATGCCAGACTGAGGACTGGTCACTCTGTGAGCTTCACACCAGCTGTATATGCAATGTAAATGGATTTTGTGTTTAGACCTGGGTCCCATCCTCAAGCTATTTCATTATATCGATCCAAGTATTCCAAAATCCGAAAAAATCCAAAATCCGCAACACTTCAGGCCCCAAGCATTCTGGATAAGGGATGCTCAACCGGTACGACTGGAATAGAGACCCACAGGTTTCAGGTGATTTTCCAGGGAAACAGGGATGGCATCCCACCTCAATTTGAGTTCTTAAATTTCGTTTTAGTAACTTCTCTCATAGCAGGCTATGGGAAAGTACACATATAATGATCCTGACACCCCCCCCACAACTATACTATGTAAAGATGATTTGGATGAAACATGAAAACAAGACCCCTTTTCTCTACTTAAATGGATGTGTAAAATACAGACAAGATACTTCTTAAAAAAATTATGTCCAGAAGCTTTTCCAATTTCATATGCAACATTATCCTTCAAGCAGCATCACAAAACCAGATTAGATGCTCATTTATCTCCCTGTCTGTGGGAACTTGCTGTGCAGACATTTGTTGTCAGCATCATCTCCAATGTAATTCATCACTGTGAATCATTTTAGAACACCCAAAGGCATGAACATGCCCTAATTCATTTTCTCTTCACTGTTGTCAAGCAGAGAAGATAGGATTTTGCAGGGGGTAGAGTTCTCTTGACTGCACCCATGTTGCCTCACATATTCCTCACCAGCAGCTGGCTCCTCGTGTTAATTGTAAACAAAGCCTATACTTAATGTAGAGTTGGTTTAGAGTCAGAGATGGCACATCCATGGAGGTCTGTGCCCCCTACCCCAATAGCAGATTTTAATCTGTGTCATCTTTGAATCCTGTCGTTATTTCAGTGAGGCCAACAAGTTATTGGATGATTGTAGGGAAGCATCAATGATTTCCTACAGATAAAACTAAGGATTCCAGACCGAAATTTGCTCATAACACTGAGCAAGTCATTTGACACGTGTCAAAAGTGCTTGTGCTGTAAGGAGAGGTTGGACAAACCTGGGCTGTTTTCTCTGGAGTGGCAGAGTCTGAGGGGAGACCTGACAGCGATTTATAAGATTATGAGAGGCATAGATAGAGAGTTAGTATCTTTCTAGCCCAAATGAAGGCTAAAGACCATGTTGTGGAAACTGGGAATGGTAAGGATGGGTATAATGATATTTGACATGGGCATGGTTTGCCAAAGGTCCTGTTGAGTGATGCATTTTTGTATAAGTCCATGAAACACCACTTGTCAGCCACGTGAACTGGCCTGACCTGACCATCCCCAATTCATGACCCACCCAGGACAATTGATACTTTAATTTACATGACAGGCCTCAGCCATTGAGTCTCATTCCCCAACAAACCATGCCAATTTCCTAACCATTATTGCAGATCACAGTCCCTAACATAGCAACCCCTGCACCTGGACATATCACACTTCATTTTCATCTAGGTTATATTGCCTGTCCTCATCTCTGTGTCAGTCCTTTGACTTCAATTGGTATCTTTATCTTGTGCTTTTATCTTCAAATGCATCCAAAACTCCCCTCTCCACAAGAGATTCAAAGCAGAAAGTTCTCTTAAACCTCCTTTTCTACTTCAGTGCAAATCTTCCAAAGCCCCAATGGTAAACTAAGTTGTTTATTTTTCTGAAGATAAGGCTCTGTAAAAAGAGGTAGCTTTTAATTTACAATTTTTAATATAAAACTTTAATTTATAAAGTATCACAAAATGTGCCTTTATGGTGTCCTATTGCAATCTGCAAATATTAATAACCATAAATATTCAGATTTATATTTCTGTGCAAAATGCTGTAACAATCAAAGGAATAATGATTATTGAAAACCAAAAATTGTTTTGTTCTTTGAGAATGAATCTTTGAAACTGAACTCTTTTAATGTACCTCTGTGCAATCGGCTTAGCAGCAGAATAAAATAAATGACATGCAGGATTTAGAAACATATAGTCTGACTTAATATTCATCAAACTGCTTAAATTGGGAGCAGAACATCAGAAATACCTCATTAGTGGCTGTTCCTATGTTGCCTCTTCTATCATTTGACAGATAACATAACAAAATTTCTGCTTAACAACTAATATGTAGAATTTACGAATGAAAAATTACATTGGTTCCATGCATTTTCAAACTGATTAATGCTGTATATTTAAGAAACAATATGGAGGATAGCCTCCAGCTTCCTGCAGAGATTTTGCTGCAGTAAGACACTTACATTTCTAGCAAAGAACCTTATCTATCAAATGAAATTCAGGTTATAAGAAGAATATCGGTGTGTTGTTTATGCAAAACTACTCAACAACGCCAGACTTCTAGAACACAATTTTATTTATATAGTTATGAAAGGGTAAATTAAAATCAATACCTCTGGAAAAGTCCATGAATATAAATTGATACATACAGTAGATATCACAGTTTTTGGTTAGTGCTGATGACATTAACAAGGTTACTAATGCACATGAGTTGCTGATGCTAATGGTTTGAATTAACATTGTTACAGTTGGTCTTTAACTTAAGGGTGCTTATGATTGAATGTACAAATTAATTAAGCTCAGCAATCTGGTAACATTTTCACATCACTAGTTTTGCTTATGGTACACCCAAAAAAATTGCAAGTAGATATAATTGGATCGATGCCATAATCTATTAGCATTTTGTGATCCTGTTCTGTTTTACATCTGGATCATGTGATATATAAGTATGTACTAACACATGTGCTGATTTCCAGTCCTGAAATCAGATCTCAGTGCAGCCAAAGTTAAATATTGAAATCACAGAAAATTTGAAATTAAAAAAAACACCGAGCTAACAACTTAGTTCCATTCTCTGTTGGTCATCTGCATTTTTAAACATGATCTTCTTGCAATATTCATTCACTTCATTGTCTTTACTATGGATTTTGTTTTGACCACTTGTAGAGGATTTCATGTTCTTAAAAATATATTCTCAAATGTATTCACTTCAAAATGTTGTTGTCAATAACAAATGTACCTGTCCGGTTATTGATTCATCATAGTGTTTCCTTATTTAGCTTAACAGATCATTTCATAATTTCAGGTAACTCTATTAGATCTTCTCCTGTCTTCTGAATGAAAGATCCTCAGTTTCTTGTGATTTCTGCTTTTCACACTGCAGTTATTACAGATAATACTCTTAAACTCAAGGATCATGTGCCATTTTATTCTCCATTCACCTTTAAAACTTTGTGAATCTGGTTTTCTCTCTGCTTCTGTTAAACCTTCCCTTATTCTTCCTCCCAAAATAATCATCTAAAAATTTTTATGCTCCAACTTTCAACAGGAGCAGATCTCTGTCGGTTGCATCACAGTCTGGTATGGAGGGGCCACTGCACAGGACCAGAAGGTTGTAAAGTCAGCCTTCATGGGCACTAGCCTCCCCAGCATCCAGAGCTCCTTCAAAAGGCCGATCCTCATGAAGGCAGGATCCATTATCCACGACATGCCGCCTTCTTGTTACTACCATCATTGTAGATGTACAGGAGCCTGAAGATGCACATTTTGTGTTTTAGAAACAGCTTCTTCTCCTCTGCCATCATTTACCTGAATGGTCCATCAGCCCATGAACACTTACCTGATTATTTTGCACTGTTTATTTTTTATATATTTCTTATTGTAACTTATAGTAATTTTTTACACCTTGTGATTTCTGATTTTCACAGTGCAGTTATTATGAGTAATACTCTTAAACTCAAAACTGCTGCAAAACAACCCATTTCACAACAATAAACCTGATTCTGTTTCTGATTTTGACTCTGATTTGTATTTTCTTTAACAACTAACCATTGCTGCAGAACTTGCTTACTGTTCAATCACAGCCTTTATAAGTGTCAGTTGCAAATTTTAAGATTGTGCTTCTTCAGGCCAAGTCTCAATCGTTTGTTGCAATATTTTGACCTGAATGCTGACTCTGGGGAATTTCCACTACTTCTGTCCTTTTAACTCAAGAAACATTCGAATATCACAATTCTCTGTTACCCTGCAATCATACAGCCATAATCCCATGTGTCATTGGTTTAAGTTTATCGACCAGTCACCTAGGTCACAGCTTCTCAAATCCTTTTTCCAAATCTATACAGAAGATATGTATTTCATTTTTCCTGTTATTTTCCCAAAGGACTTTATTAATATTTTCAGGCATGATTTATCTTTTCAGTACTGGTCGTCCTTAAGTAACTGTTTTTTTCTATTGAAAGATACACTGGTCTCAATGAAGAATAACCTTGTTTTAATACAGCATCTATCTCAAAGGATGATAATTCACATTCTCTATTTTAGACAATTTAGCAATAAAAGCATACCATCCTGAAAGCAATTTACATGTTGAAGTGAGAAGAATGATACTTTCAAATTTTCTTTCCAAATAAAAATTTCCAGCCTTTGCTTAAGTGCACCTACACAAGTTGCAGATAGCCACTTGTTATAGCCCGGGTAAAAGTACACACTCAGGACAACAAATACTTTTTTTGGTTTTAATTCCTTTATCTGCTTTAGCTGTTTAAATGCCAGAAGAGGGTCTTAATGTTACAAGGTGGGGGGCAAGGGTGCTTGAGAAGGACCCAGAAGCAGGACACAAACATGTTTTTCTAAGGTTAGATAAAATAGAGTTTATTATTCTTTACAAGGAGAACCGTGACGCAAGGATAGAACAGGGAAATCAAGGAGGGCAAAGAGGAAATGGGAATAGGCATAAAGAATGAGGGCTCAGGCCCAGGACTAGGCTGGGACTCAGGGTCTGGGGGGCCAGGACTTGGAGATCGGGGATCAGAGCCAGGACTCGGAACACAGACCTTGGACTTGGAGACTTGGAACGCCGCAGCCAGGACTTGGACACTGGGAACTTGGATCACCACCACCAGCACTTGGTACTTTGGACTTGGAACACCAGGGCCAGGACTTGATACTGAAACCCAGGACATGAAACACTGAGCTGGGACTCCGCCTTAAGATACCAGGCATGGAGCCGGGTCTCTTTAACACAGGGTCAGGACCCTTGTAGGGTACAGGGCCGGGACCCCTCTTTAGACAGGACATGGATACGGAGACCACACAACGACAGTCCATTCGAGTAGCGGCAAACGGCCTGCCTACTGAACTGGATACAAGACGACGGACGGTACTATCACTGGACCCAAGTTTGTTCCAAGCTGTGGGAACTCTTAACTCACCCCCACAGGTTAACCTTGCCTGGACCCACTCTGGCAAGGGAAGGCAAATTGCTGGCAATTGCTGTGGGAGGAGTCTTGGTTTGCTCTGGCAAGAAACTTAGTTGGCTCCGGCTAGATGACTTTGTCTCGTGGTAGCTATGGTGACTTCGCTAATGCTCCATAACACTCTCGCCCCAAACAGCTGAAGCCGGGGGCTTATAAACTGCCGGTTCGGTCGAGAGTAGATTGCCTTAATCACCAAGCTTGAGGGACACGGGAAACAGGGAATTAAAGGGGAACAAGGAATCAACGGTTCGGATCATGACACAACCTAGATAAATTTAAAGGGAACCTGATCTGGACCATGACACTTAAAACAAAACGTACGGCTTTACGATCAGGTCCTGCCATTACAATCTCCGTTTAACCTTTGATCCACACACTTGTGTATCGAACAATTGCATATGCAGTATAAAAATACAGAAAGAAAACTGCACAAAACTAATACAGTACTAATACGGTAGTGGCAATCCTGAAGGAACACAATACAAACAACATTAGAATCCCCCCAACCCTGTAACTTATACATAGCAGCAAAAAATGTAAGCGAATACACCTCATCTAAGATGTCTACTACTTTTTAGTACACACGTGCTGAACGCCCAAACAGAGACTAAACATTCACGTTACGCTGTTACATGCACAATAAGTCATGATACAATAAAGTTAGACAAAAGGTACACTTTGGCACAACTTTTACAAGATATTGCCTGGTAGTTAAATTACAGAAAGACTGACCTACTTGGCCGGTGAGGAACTTTGCAAGCCGCACTATCCAGCGTCGGGTTCTTTACTCGTGAAAATCTAAAGCATCCACATGTAAAACATGTCAAATTACCAATATTCTGGAGTCACCAACAAGCATAAACAAATTCACATGGATATTGTAAATTAATGCTCACCTTTCCTCACTAAGCCCAGTACATCTGGGGGAGCTTGATTCCAACACCCCAACAGCTTCTGCAGCAGAAAACAAAATGGTCTCCCCACTATTTCATGCGTGTGTAATGACATCACCAGCTCCACGTAAAGGCACAGACAACTATCCTAGCATTACCCGGATAAATGCCTGAGGACACTTTTTAGTGATAAAGAATAGCATTTGATGGTCACCCAGTTACACATTCTTTGGTAAATAAATTTCTTCTGAATTCCTTCTAGCTTTTTGTTTGATGATTTGTTATGATTTTCTTCGCAAATGGACATACTCTCTCCAAATCCATTTGTGACAGAACTTCCCTAAGCACCAACTGAGTCTAATTACTCTCCACTGATAATCTTTAAAAACCTATCCAGTGGCTCACTGATCTTAGATTCCCACGTAAGCACTAAGATTCCGAAATGGTAGAAGGAACAGCTGCTTCTTAGAAAAGTTTACTTTATTATATTACACCTTTCACAATGTACGGGCATGCACAAGTGCAGTCAATTAACTATTTTTGAAGTGTGGCCACTGTCATGGTGTCAGAAACATAACAATTGTCTACAGTATGTTATCATGAAAAGACTGAGAGGACAGTACAAAATTATGGCTCTGCACTGAATATCTGTTGGAAAATTGTGTATTGCTGACATTTCTATGAAATTATTTGTTCCATTCCTACTCTCATACTTCTGCTTCCAGTAAAAATTAATGGAAACTCAGGCAGGGGGAACTCACCTTTTTGTTAGTAGTACTCTACAACATTCTTGATTAATAATGAATTTAGCAATTTCTAATCATAACCACTGTCCCCATTATATTGTATAGTTGGTAAGGATTCTGATTCTGTTACTTACAGACACTCCAAACAACTCTTTGCCCCTTCGCATGGTCCGCCATCCTTTAGGCCACAGGTCACTGTAAGGTAAAAGTTAAATGTGATTCCTCCTTGGTGCATGCTAAAATGTGATGGATGTCTGAAAGGTGAAATGGTGTTAGCTTGGAATGGGATTGTTTTGAGAACGTACAAGAAAACCAGTCCACAGCAATGTTTAGAAGAAATTTAAGGGAGTACAAGTCCACTGCCATAACAGTGGAAAATGGTGAAAAGCTTGTTTTTTATGGGAAGGCGAGGTCACTATGCAGGTACCAAATGCATGGAAGAGTACCGGTGAAGGGTATAAAAAGGGATACCTTCTTGGTGCAAGGGGAGAGGGTTTCGTTCGAGGCTAGGACATGGCTGGTGACTAATGCTAAGTTAGGGAACAGTATGTCGGGGGAGTTAGAGTACGTCAAGTTAGAGTCAGAGAGGAGAGGCTGTGTGAAAGTATTTCAGCATTCCGCAGATCAGCTCATTTTGAAGATGATAAGAATTATTTTGATTTCTGTACTGATACTACTTACTGCTGTAGAGATTTGATTTTCCTTTTGTATTGCATTTGTGCTGGTTCTAATAAAGTGTTTTCTTGTGGCCTTGAACATGTGTATAGTCTCTATTGTTTGTGAATACAGATGAAAATATCTTGAGCTGAAGCAGGAAAGAACACATAACGAATTCTAAAATGATTTTCACTCACAGTTGCTTAATTTCTTCTGACTGTCACCGTGTCGCACAGCACTGCTTTTGTTTTTCCTGCTCCTCCTCCTTTCTTTCCCTCAGGATCTGAAGTCAGCGAACATTACTATTAAGTTGTTTCTCGAAGGACGCTGAAGCATAATAAACCCATGCCAAATCTTTGTGCAAGGCCCACAGTTAGTCATATTCCCATAGCCTGTCACATCTGCTTTTGTTCCAGTAGTTACCCGATTCCTTCTGAAAGCTATAATTGAATCAGCTTCCACCACACTCTCAGACATCGCATTCCATATCATAACCATCTGCAGAGAGCATCTGATTTTTCCTCTCCCTTCTTTGGCTCTTTTGCCAGTCATCATACACTTGTGCTTTTTGGACTCTAATTCTTCAGCTAATAGCTTGCTTCCTGTTGATGACTTCTTGAATGGTCATCGACTTCAATTGTTAGCTGTGTTTCAATTTCCTTTTTTTTGTAATTTATTTTTTTATTGAAGTTCATCATCAAACAAACATTTCCATAAGATGTATTTCAGACATTGTACATATATATCACAAATCTCCACAAAATATTTATCTGAGGTATACACTTATAGAAAAGAGCGGAAAGAAAAAACAAGCAAAAGGAAAGAACTATGTACAAGTAGGGAGTGATCTTTTTTTACAACATATTAATTGATTTGTGAGAATAAAATCAGGCCTATGAGGCATTATGTAGTTAAACCATTTTTCCCAGTATGAATCAAATTGTTCCAGCTTATGATTAACAGATGCTGTTATCTTCTCCATTTTGTAAATGTCCATTGTAATTTCCATCCATGTATTTAAAGTTGGGCTCTCCTGTGATAACCATTTCCTAGTAAGAGTCTTTTTACCAGCCACCAACAGTATATTCATTAAATATTTATCTCTTTTCAACCATTCTTGAGGTATATATCCAAAATATATGGTCTTACTCGCTAAGGGTATTTCACATTTAAAGATGTCTTGTAGGGCATTGTGTATCCCCCTCCAATAGTTTTTGATAACAGGGCAGTCCCAAAAATATGATAATGATTTGCATTTTGATTTCCACAATTTCTCCAGCAAACAGGGAGGTTACTATCATAATGGGATTTCTGACAGGGTGTAATAAAATATCTTATCAAGTTTTTCCATCCAAACTCCCTCCATTTCTGTGAACTGGTACACTTCCATTGATACCTCCATACTATTGTCCATTCTTCCTCAGATATAATTATCCCTCCTTCCTTCTCCCATTTTGTTTTAATGTATGAAGTCAAATGTGTTTTAAGATTTGACAACCCCTTATACATGCTTGAAATGATTCTACTACCATTATCTGAATTATATGCTTTTCTAAATAGCTCTATCAAGCATGTACTTGCTGTGTTTCAATTTTCATAGATACTGTCAGGCCCACTGAGTACTTCCAGAATTTCCTGATTTTATTTCAAATTGTCAGTATCTGCAGTTTTTTTTTTGCTTCCACCATAGGGAATCATTTCCCTTTATTATATTCCCTAGAATTTGAACTTCTGTAGTGACCTTTTCTGCTCCAGGCTGAACAATGCCATCAGCTTCAGTTTACCTCCAGTTTCTCAACCCTGGAGTAACACCAGGAGATCTTTCCTGGATCTTCTCTAAAGGCTTCACATTCTCCCAAAGAGCACTATTGGGAATATGCTCTTTTGAAGTCATGCTTTTTAATCAGCATCTGCATCCCAGCTCCTCAAAGTCTAACTGCAGGACTTTATTTTCCTTTTGTTACTGACTCTGCTATGAAATGTGACTGCTGGGTATTCTCCCTGCACTACTTGGAGATATCCTTGACCCTTTAGTCAGTAAGACAACTTCCTGACCTTATATCAGAGACCATCAAAATACCTGTCTGCTTCCTAAAATAATGAATCTCTTGCCATTAAACATTTCCCATCTTTCAGAAAGGGCAGTCCAAAAGTGATTCACCCTTCTGTCTTTGATTCCCAAGGTATCATAGATTTGGTTCTGTCAGTGCACCCAGGCAGAGATGGGGGAGAGGAGATGAACTGGAAATATAAGGATGGAGTTAAAGGGAAAGAGAGAATAAGAAAAGTTAAGAAAGACAACGGAATTAATGGGCAGAAAGCTCAAGAAGGGATCGGAGAGTAGGGCCAAGTGCAATAGGAATTGATATGAGAGGTGAGGGGAGTAATGGATTAAAAGTATTAGATATGAATGCACCAAGTATAAGAAATAAAGTGGATGAGCTTGAGGCTCAGTTGGAAATTGGCAAGTATGATGTTGTAGGAATAACAGAAACATGGCTACAAGAGGACCAGGGCTGGGAAATGAATATTCAAGGGTATACGTCCTATCAAAAGGACAGACTGGTGGGCAGAGAGGGTGGGGTGGCTCTGTTGGTGAGGAATGAAATTCAGTCCCTTGCGAGGGGTGACAGAATCAGGAGATGTAGAGTCAGTATGGATAGAACTGAGAAATTGTAAGGGCAAAAAGACCCTAATGGGAGTTATCTACAGCCCCCCAAATAGTATCCTGGATGTAGGGTGCAAGTTGAATCAAGAGTTAAAATTGTCATGTTGCAAAGGTAATGCTACAGTTGTTATGGGGGATTTCAACATACAGGTAGACTGGGAAAATCAGGTTGGTACTGGACCCCAAGAAAGGGAGTTTGTGGAGTGCCTCCAAGATGGATTCTTAGAGCAGCTTGTACTGGAGCCTACCAGGGAGAAGGCAACTCTGGATTTAGTGTTGTGTAATGAACCAGATTTGATAAGGGAACTCAAGGTAAAGGAGCCATTAGGAGGTAGTGACCATAATACGATAAGCTTTAATCTACAATTTGAAAGGGAGAAGGGAAAATTGGAAGTGTCAGTATTGCAGTTGAACAAAGGGGGCTATGGAGCCATGAGGGAGGAGCTGGCCAAAGTTGACTGAAAGGATACCCTAGCAGGGATGACAGTGGAACAACAATGACAGGTATTTTTGGGAATAATATAGAAGGTGCAGGATCAGTTCATTCCAAAGAGGAAAAAAGATTCTAAGGGGAGTAGGGGGGTGACCGTATCTGACAAGGGAAGTCGAGGACAGCATAAAAATCAAAGAGAAGAAGTATAACATAGCAAAGATGAGTGGGAAGCCAGAGGATTGGGAAGCTTTTAAAGAGCAACAGAAGATAACTAAAAAGGCAATACGGGGAGAAAAGATGAAGTACGAAGGTAAGCTAGCCAAGAATATAAAGGAGGATAGTAAAAGCTTCTTTAGGTATGTGAAGAGGAAAAAACTAGTTAAGACCAAAGTTGGGCCCTTGAAGACAGAAACGGGTGAATTTATTATGGGGAACAAGGAAATGGCAGACGAGTTGAACAGGTACTTTGGATCTGTCTTCACTAGGGAAGACACAAACAATCTCCCAGCTGTAATAGTGGCCAGAGGACCTAGGGTAATGGAGGAACTGAAGGAAATTCACATTAGGCAGAAAATGGTGTTCGGTAGATTGATGGGACTGAAGGCTGAAAAATACCCAGGGCTTGATGGTCTGCATCCCTGGGTACTTAAGGAGGTGGCTCTGGAAATCGTGGATGCATTGGTAATCACTTTCCACTGTTCTATAGATTCAGGATCAGTTCTTGTGGATTGGAGGGTAGCTAATGTTATCCCACTTTTTAAGAAAGGAGGGAGAGTGAAAACAGGGATTTATAGACCAGTTAGCCTGACATGAGTGGTGGGGAAGATGCTGGAGTCAATTATAAAAGATGAAATAGCGACACATTTGGATAGCAGTAACAGGATTGGTCCGAGTCAGCATGGATTTACAAAGGGGAAATCATGCTTGACTCACCTTCTGGAATTTTTGGAGGATGTAACTATGAAAATGGACAAGGGAGAGCCAGTGGATGTAGTGCACCTGGACTTCCAGAAAGCCTTTGATAAAGTCCCACAAAGGAGATTAGTAGGCAAAATTAGAGCAAATGGTATTGGGGGCAGGGTACCGACATGGATAGAAAATTGGTTGTCAGACAGGAAACAAAGAGTAGGGATTAATGGGTCCCTTTCAGAATGGCAGGCTGTGACTAGTGGGTTACTGCAAGGCTCAGTGCTGGGACTGCAGCTATTTACAATATACATTAATGATTTAGATGAAGGGATTAAAAGTAACATTAGCAAATTTGCAGATGACACAAAACTGGGTGGCAGTGTGAAATGTGAGGAGGATGTTAGGAGAATACAGGGTGACTTGGACAGGTTGAGTGAGCAGGCAGATGCATGACAGATGCAGTTTAATGTGGATAAATGTGAGGTTATCCACTTTGGTGGCAAGAACAGGAAGGCAGATTACTATCTGAATGGTGGCAAGTTAGGAAAAAGGGAAGTACAACGAGATCTAGGTGTCCTTGTTCATCAGTCACTGAAAGTAAGCATGCAGGTACAGCAGGCAGTGAAGAAAGCTAATGGCATGTTGGCCTTCATAACAAGAAGAGTTGAGTATAGGAGCAAAGAGGTCCTTCTGCAGTTGTACAGGGCCCTGGTGAGACCACACCTAGAGTATTGTGTGCAGTTTTGGTCTCCAAATTTGAGGAAGGACATTCTTGCTATTGAGGGAGTGTAGTGTAGGTTCACGAGGTTAATTCCCGGGATGGCGGGACTGTCATATGTTGAAAGATTAGAGCGACTGGGCTTGTAGACACTGGAATTTAGAAGGATGAGAGGGGATCTGATTGAAACATATAAGGTTATTAAGAGATTGGACAAGCTAGAGGCAGGAAACATGTTCCCGATGTTGGGGGAGTCCAGAACCAGAGGACAGTTTAAGATTAAGGGGTAGGCCATTTAGAATGGAGTTGAGGAAAAACTTTTTCACCCAGAGAGTTGTGGATCTGTGGAATGCTCTGCCTCAGAAGGCAGTGGAGGCCAATTCTCTGGATGCTTTCAAGAAAGAGTTAGATAGAGCTCTTAAAGATAGCGGAATCAAGGGATATGGGGAGAAGGCAGGAATGGGGTACTGATTGTGGATGATCAGCCATGATCACAGTGAATGGCGGTGCTGGCTTGAAGGGCCGAATGGCCTACTCCTGCACCTATTGTCTATTGAGATATTGGACTCATTGGTATTCAGAGCTGAGAGCAACATACACTCATTAGACTGATGACATTCAGAAGTATTAAGAAATTATTAAAGTTGAACAATTAATTGAAAACGCAGAGCAAATTGAAGATATCAATCACTTAAAATGTTTTAAATAAGTAAAATGTTAAAATAACCACAATCTTAAAAAAAAAGTTATTCAATGTTTACCTTTCTTGCAACCTTTCAATTCAATAAGCTGGCATATTGTTGCCCAGGTCCAACCTCTGCAGGTTCTGTTTGCAGATCCTCCAGCAGAGGTGCTGGGAAATTTCACTGCAGGTTCACTCTCCACCACGGGCCTCCATGTCGACTCAAGCAGTTCATAATTAGTGATTTAAGAATCTGCAAGAGACTATGTTGTTGGCACCTACAAGGATAAAAGACAACAGTTCAATTTTGACTTAGCATTTCCCTACAGTTTACCCAATTCAGAATGTGCCTTCTGAATATGACATTTTCTGAGCTTTCTAAGTCCATGCCTCTTCAGAAATAGGGAGAAAATTGAATTAACAAACAAGATGGCAGAGGAACTCAGCAGATCAGGCATCATCTGTGGAGGGAAATGGACGGTTAACGTTTGGGTTGAGACTTTCCACCTGGACAGAAAATTGAATGTTGTAATTTTTCTACACACATTTCAGGTGCTGGGTTACCATTTGGTGGCCATGCTAAGGTTCATGTTTTTAAAGGCACATTTTTCTATGTGAAAAGCACAAAAATGGGTGAAGAAAATAGAAGAAATAACCAAAAAAGCCAACTTTTGAAAAGCCATATGGGAAAAGAAAAGTTAAAGGTCAAAATTCCAAAGCTGCATTAGCCAGCAATACTTGAGGTGTGTGCACAGGGCCAAAGAAGACATTGAAATTTTTTTTTGACTGTACTTGAGTCTTATAATGGTCTGCCAGGCATCTGTTAATATAAAGATCTTTCTGCTGTCATACTTCTCCCCACTATGACAGTTTCCACACTCTTCAGCAGTAATATATGCAGTTCAGTGTACTTCACATCTAAGCAGATGATGACAGGACATACCATTTAAGTCATCTCAGAAATTGCCTGGTGTTATATTTATGACAATTTCTTGAGGATTCTGTTATCATGATTTCAAATGCTGTCTAGCTGGAGTTTGATGGTCTATTAGAGAATGGAAGGGTCTATTTATCACTGGATGAATAAGGTCAGGTCTTGAATACATGGGTTTGGATGAAGATATCAGCACACTCATAACTGTGTTCTTCACTTTCACAATACCAGAAAACTCAGCACCAGCCAAATTCCTACTTTATATTCACAACCTAGATAGCCTTTCTTTACCTATATGAGGAAATGGTAGCAACAGAGGCAGTCCAAAAGTGATTTACCAGGCTAATTCTTAGGGTAAGGTGGTTCTCCTATTAAGAAAAGCCGAGACAGTTTGTGTCTATGTTCTAGTAGTTTAGAATAATCAAAGGCCACTTTATTCAAGCATATAAGATCCAAAGGAAGCTTGACATGGTAGATAGTGAGACTTCTCACCAGTGGGATTGTCATGAACAAAAGGATGTAGCTAAAAAATAAGGAGCCAGTGATAAAACAGGTATTTCTTCTCTCAAAGGAGAGTGAATCTCTGACACAGAGGGTGATAAAGGCCAGAACATTAAATGCATTTAAGGTGGAGATAGATAAATAGTTATAAGAGTGGGGAATTATGGGTTAAGGAAAATGGGTACAGAAGAGAGGTTGAGACCAGCATAGATTAGCCATCATGACTTCTTTACAAATAAGGCATTGTGTAGTGAGGAAAGGCTGCTGGTGAAGCACAACTGCAGTCAACAGGATGAGTTGCAACATAAAAGGTGGACAAAATAGAAAAGGGTGAACACAGGACTGAAGGTGTTATATTTGAATGTGCGCAGTATACGGAATAAGGTAGATGAACTTGCAGCACTGTTGCAGGTTGACAAGTATGATGTTGTAGGTATCACTGAATCACGGCTGAAAAATTATTGCTGGGAACGTAATGTCCGATGATACATATTGTATTGGAAGCACAGGCAGGTAGGCAGAGCAGCCAGCGTTGCTCCGTTGGTAAAAAATGAAATCATATGAAATGAAAGAGGTGGCATAGGGTCAGAAAGTGTTGGATCATTGTGGATAGAGCTAAGGAATTGCAAGGGTAAGAAGACTTTAATGGGTATTGTCTACAGACCCCCAAACAATAGTAAGGATGTGGTCTACAAATTACCCCATGGGAGACAGAAAATCCATGCTGAAAGGGCAATACTACAAAATCATGGGGATTTCAAGATTGAAAAAATCAGATTGGTGCTGGATTCCGGGGGGGGGGGAATTTCTAGAGTGCTGATGAGATGGACTTTTAGAGCAGCTCGTGGTTGAGACAACTGGGGAATCAGCCTTTCTGGTTTGAGTGTTGTGCAATAATTTAGAAAAGATTAGAGAGCTTAAGGTAAAAGAACCCTTAGAGGAAAGTGATCTTAATAAGATTGAATTCACTCTGAAATTTGAGAAGGAGAAATTAAAGTCTGATGTATCAGTATTACAGTGAAGTATAGGGAATTACAGAGACACGAGAGAGAGGTTGGCCTGAATTGATTGGAAAAGAACTCTGGTAGGGATGATGGCAGAACAGCAATGGCTGGAGTTTCTGAAAGAAATTCAGAAGGCACAAGATATATACATCCCGAAGAGGAAGAAGTATTCTAAAGGAAAGATGACACATCCGTGGCTAACAAGAGAAATCAAAGCCAACATAAAAGCCAAAGAGAAGGCATATACTGTAATAGAGCAAAAATTAGTGGAAAGTTAGAGGATTGGGAAGCTATTAAAAACTACCAGAAAGCAACTGAAAATGTCACTAAGAAGGTAAAGATGGAATACAAAACTAAACTAGGCAATAATATTACAGAGGATGCCCAAATTTTCTTCAGATACATAAAGTGTAAAAGAGAGTTGAGAGTTGATATTGGACCACAGAGAAATGATGCTGGAGATGTAGGAAAGAGGGTCATTTGATGGGATATGTCAGAAGAACTGAATAAGTTCTTCTTGGAGTATTGTGAGCAGTTTTGGGCCCCATATCTTAGAAAGGATGTGCTGAAACTGGAGAGCATTTAAAGGAGGTTCATGAAAATTATACCAAGATTAAAGGGTTTGTCATATGAAGAGCATTTGATGGCTCTGGGCCTGTATTCACTGGAATGCAGAAGAATGAGGTGTGACCTCATTAAAACGTATCAAATGGTGAAGGGCCCTGATAGAGTCGATTGGAGAGGATGTTTCCTGTGGTGGGAGAGTCTCAGACTGAAGGCCGCAGCCTCAGGATAGAGGGTCATTCCTTTATAACAGAAATGAGGAAGAATTTGTTTGGTCAGAGAGTGGAGAATCGGTGGAAATCTTTGCCAGAGGCAGCTGTGGAGGCCAAGTATCTATGTATATTTAAGGCAGAGGTTGATAGATTCTTGTTTGGTCAGGGCATGAAGAATTAAGGGGAGAAGGCAGGAGATTGGGGCTGAGATGAAAATTGGATCAGCCATGATGAAGTGGCGGAGCAGACTCAATGAGCCAAATGGCCCAATTCTGCTCCTATATCTTATTGTCTTATCTTTATGATCTTAAGTTGGATGATGGGGCTGGCTTGAGAGACTGGTTACTTCGACCTGCTCTTACTTTCTTGCATTTTTGTGTTGCTGTGTGTGGCAAGTGTGTGTATATTCTGTGCCATTATGGGTGACTTTGCAAATGAATGTACTGGAGTGAACTGTGGAGGAAAAATGAAAATAAAAAAAGACAGTTGACCAAGAGAAAATGCATCTTAGGGTGGTTGTGTCACCAGTACACTTACTGTCCTCCTCAGCTACAGCTCAAGGTGATGAACGCTGAAGGTGTTGCCCTTTTGTTTTGTGTTGGCTGAACTGTTCCCTACAATCCCGGGGACTGTTATATCAGTGACATTCCCAGTGAGAGGGCCATATCTGATCGTTCTCCAAAGTTGCTTTCATACATGTCCCAAAAAATACTTCATCAGGTTGGGGTGGTCATGTTTTGGCATGAATGAATTATCAGGATTTTTGGTTTTCAACAGTAATGAGTTTGCTAATCTACATGACAGAATACAGGCAAAAAGCATCAGAGTAAATCACTCTACTGGGATATTGCACAGAGCTCAGGCAGAAATCATCAGAATAAATCACCTTATT
Organism: Hemitrygon akajei; assembly: GCF_048418815.1. Lineage (NCBI taxonomy): Eukaryota > Metazoa > Chordata > Chondrichthyes > Myliobatiformes > Dasyatidae > Hemitrygon > Hemitrygon akajei. Next base: position 73,763,572 of record NC_133136.1, on the reverse strand, counting down.
GAGATATTGCACCTCCAAGAGGACCACAACTTTATTGTAGGGTTTGGAGGCCTGCATGCCTCAAATTCCCAGAGAGCTATGCTGGCTGGAGTCAGGACTTTATGCTTTGGCTCTTGGTGGGGTCACCCATGTCAAACAGGACAAAGGGTAGAGGCCAGACTAAGAGTGGTCCACTGGTCGTCCAGGTTTGTGGGTTTGCCTCAGGGTTAACAACCATGATTGGTAAAACAAACGGTTATGGAAACAGCAATAAAGAATCCTTCTGTATCTGTGCGTGATGATATTCCTGAGTCTCAATCTGGGATGTGCATGACTGGCAGTAGTGAAAACCGAACTACTGACATGATGAAGGAAGCCCTGAACAGCAGCAGAAATGGAATACCTTCATTGCTGCCCTAAATGCAAGTGACATGATTGGCAGTATGTAGGTAGGTGAGATACTGCAAGACCACACAAATTCTCCAGATTTGCTGTGAAAAGAGTTTTGATCCTGGTGGATGATTCAAAGTATTTATGTAAGTGTTTTTTGGATAAGTTTCTTTAGCAGATTTCAAGGAATAAACTTTCTGACTTTAGGTAGAGATATGACATTCATGACATTCATAGAAGAACTTAAGAACTTAATTCCAAATTTCTCTCTATTCCATCTCCAATAACTAACTTCTGGAGCCTTTTATCTACAAACCCCATTTCCAGAAAAGTTGGGATATTTTCCAAAATGCAATAAAAACAAAAATCTGTGATATGTTAATTCATGTGAACCTTTATTTAACTGACAAAAGTACAAAGAAAAGATTTTCAATAGTTTTACTGACCAACTTAATTGTATTTTGTAAATATACACAAATTTAGAATTTGATGGCTGCAACACACTCAACAAAAATTGGGACATAGTTAAAATAAGATTGAAAAGCGCACAGAATATTCAAGTAACACTGGTTTGGAAGACTCCACACTAAGCAGGCTAACTGGTAGCAGGTGAGGTATCATGACTGGGTATAAAAGTAGCGTCCATCAAAAGCTCAGTCTTTGCAAGCAAGGATGGGTCATGGCTCACCCCTTTGTGCCAAAATTCGTGAGAGAATTGTTAGGCAGTTCAAAAGGAACATTTTCCAAAGCAAGATTGCAGAGAATTTAGGTCTTTCAAAATCTACAGTACATAATATTGTGAAAAGATTCAGAGAATTCAGAGACATCTCAGTGCGTAAAGGACAAGGTCGGAAACCACTGTTGAATGCGCCTGATCTTTGAGCCCTCAAGCAGCACTGCCTAAGAAACCGTCATGCTACTGTGACAATTATAGCCACCTGGGCGGGGGAGTACTTCAGAAAACCATTGTCACTTAACACAGTCCGTCGCCACATCCAGAAATGCAACTTGAAACTGTATTACGCAAGGAGGAAGCCATACATCAACTCTATGCAGAAACGCCAGCAAGTTCTCTGTGCCTGAGCTCATCTCAGATGGACCAAAAGACTGTGGAACCATGGGCTGTGGTCAGATGAGTCCACATTTCAGCTAGTTTTCAGAAAAAACGGGCGTCGAGTTCTCCGTGCCAAAGATGGAAACGACCATCCTGATTGTTATCGGCGAAAGGTGCAAAAGCCAGCATCTGTGATGGTATGGGGGTGCATCAGTGCCCACGGCATGGGTGAGTTGAATGTATGTGAAGGTACCATTGACACTGAGGCGTATATTAGGATTTTAGAGAGACATATGTTGCCATCAAGGCGACGTCTCTTCCCGGGACATACATGCTTATTTCAGCAGGACAATGCCAGACCACATTCTGCACGAGCTACAACAGCGTGGCTTTGTAGACACAGAGTGCGTGTGCTTGACTAGCCTGCTGCCAGTCCAGATCTATCTCCTATTGAAAATGTATGGTGCATCATGAAGAGGAGAATCAGACAACGGAGACCACGGAATGTTGAGCAGCTGAAGTCTTATATCAAGCAAGAATTGACAAAATTTCCAATTGCAAATCTACTACAATTAGTATCCTCAGTTCCAAAACGATTAAAAAGTGTTATTAAAAGGAAAGGTGATGTAACACAGTGGTAAACATGCCTCTGTCCCAACTTTTGTTGAGTGTGTTGCAGCCATCAAATTCTAAATTTGTGTATATTTACAAAATACAATTAAGTTGGTCAGTAAAACTATTGAAAATCTTTGCTTTGTACCTTTGTCAGTTAAATAAAGGTTCATGTGAATTAACATGTCACAGATTTTTGTTTTTATTGCCTTTTGGAAAATATCCCAACTTTTCTGGAAATGGGGTTTGTAGATCAAAGTTAAAGTCAAAGTTGAGTTTATTGTCCTATGCAAAAGTACATGTCTACACAGATGCAAAGGAAAACTTACTTATAGAAGCATCGCAGGCACATAGCATTTTACACAACGTTCACAAGAGAACCATAGATTACCTGAGATCATACAAGAAAGAATACCATTAGAACAAAACATAGCCCTTTGTAGTAAAATGGTCATAATGTTACTATGTCGAGCTGTTAATAAGGTTGTGTAGGCTGGTTCAAGAACCAAATAGTTGAAAGGAAATAGCTGCTCTTGAACCTGGTGGTGAGGGACTTCAGGCTTCTGTACCTCCTGCCAATTATAGCTGTGAGAAGGTGGTGGGGACCTTGATGATAGATGTTGCCTTCGTGAGGCAGCGTCTCATCTAGATTCTACTTATGATGAGAAGCAATAAACCCGTGATAAGTCCACTACTCTCTGCAACTTCTTAGATGTTTCCTGCAAGTGCTGCAGAATGCTCCACAATATAGTGCTTGGAGTTACAGTGTAAATAGATGGTTTGTGATCCCACACCATTTTTATGCCACTACCATGCTTGTACGTTAGGCAGGGGAAGGTTAATTCAACGTATGCATTAGCAGCAAAATACTAAGCTGAGCATGGTATATATAGCTCTGCAATCAGGGGCAGCTTATCACCACCCACTTTTCTTTACATGAAACCATATTAGGTGCTTGGGGAAACAAAGAATGTTCAGTAACAAAGGAATGGAAATTTCAGTGGGGAGGGATTGCTGAGTATTTGCCAGCATAGGGTGAACATGACCTTGAAGGGGCTTAACATAGAAAGACGTTGAGCTAATGTTTTGGAAAACTGAAGGATGGGAAATAGGCATGGACAAGCAAAGCAGGGACAAGTAAGAGTAGTGTTGGGGGATCATACAGAAAGGATGGCTGGTAGCTTTCTTGATGGATGTTATTTGAGTTGAGAAGATCTTCCAGCACAAGGCTGGTTGTTATGGTAGTGAAGAATCTGGCTTAAGCAGGTGAATTGAAGACAGATAAAACTGATAACGTGGGTCACCAACTCTGTGAAGTGGTTTGTAGCTTCAGTCTTCCAAATATGCAACTGGGCACAGCTGTTGATCTCAGAGACGGGATTGGACAAACAGATAGCCGAGACGAGTAATGCAGCTGGAGCTGCAAAATCTCCACAACATTTGGACTGCTATAGAGTCCACCATCATTGGCAACGGTGAAGAGAACTTTAGCTTATCTACAAAGACAAACCAAGACTACTTTGATCAGAAGGACCCATTTATCCTCAAGTACAAGATGGACCCAGGTTGGATGATCCATCAGGTCTTAGGTGAAAATAATCATTTTTACAGGCACCTGAAAGCAAGAGCTTCAAAATAAACACACCTCGTCTGATGCTCACTCCCATTACACTCACATACGTTGTACAGCAGGAGTAATCAGAAGCTTTTCTAAATTTTTATTTACTAATCTAAACCACTGAAAATGCCTGGATGGCAATCTGGCTCAGATAAACAAGTTCAGCCCAAGTCAGGGATCTGTCGCTCTAGTGTATGACACAATAAATCAGCGGACAGGTTCACAGAACTCTCCAGTAGTGATTACTTTTTTATTATTATTATATGATTGCTTTTCAGCCAGTTTTATCTCTAACCAACCCTTGACTTTATAGCTCTGTCACCATGGCAGAGGAATATAGTATTCAGACACTGAAAGGAAACACTGTTCATATCAAGGGATTTATTGTGGTTCTCAGCCAATCAGAATTTTCATTTATCTCACTAGATCAGGGAAAAAGGATAACTGTTCAGGACCAACTGTAAAACTGCACATATTGTTAAGTGCAATTGTCTTAGGAGATTTTAGTGCACTGCTTCTTCAAAAAGTATTAATCACTGCAGTACACATGATTTATGAACTGAGGAACGTTGCAAAGTACCCAGCAATGTTTCAGAAGTATTTGTCATGTTTTATAGTGACTTTTTCTATTCTGCTAAGCAGTTGTGTGTAAGTTAGGTGGTTAGAATGAAACTTACAGGGTGTGATGGCAGTGACAATGATCTGCTATTATTTAGGTTGGTTGCTGGAGGCAGGGTTTGACAGTCATGAGAATCAGGTCAAGGTTAGTGGGGACAAAGATTCAATGTGAAGTAGTGAATACAGATAGTAGTAAATAAAATATCGTTTCACATAGAACTCAGATCTGAATCAATTTTTCAGAATGTGTTCTGTTTGATATTTTTTCAGTGAACTTCAAGATGAAGAGAATAAATTGCTTGTTCTGGTATGAATGATTTCTTTTAGGCTACTTTCTGACTGGGGTTGGTGCTAATTAATAGCCATCCAATTATCACAAGAGTGAGAGGAACCTGATAATGATTTACATGAAAGTGTTTTGTTTATTTGTTGCTAACATCGGTGGTATTTTACTTCAGTAGTAGCAGGATGAGATGTGTTTGCAATGCTGCATATGTGACAGTTTGTAGCCTATTGATTCCTTAATCAGCTAAATTAGTTAACAAGGAAGAAACAGTGGTTTGTGCTATGTCTGGCAGAGTTCAGTGTTGTACTAATTAAAAAAGGCTGAAGAGCTACAAATTCATTTGGTTTCCTTTGATTGAGAACTGAATCTGATTTAAAACTGCAAAATAATAACCTATGAACATGACTGCACATTTGAGGTTATTTTCTCCAATCTACAAATTTATTGAAGTTGTTAGCTGTGCTTATAGTTTTACTGTGATTAGTGTATGTTGAATCTGCAGTGATAACAAATTGGTAATTCTTCCTAAAGGCCATAAAGGATCATTGGGGATTATGGTTTTGGTGCCACCTGATCTATGGAATATGCCCCATTTCCTGCGTTGGGTTTGGGATTGTCAGTTATGTGTTGACTCAGTAGTTTTATCCTTTCCCAGTGGCTTTAGTTCATTAGGAGTGTTGACATGTCACCAAAGATCCTTACGTAGGTGTAAGGTGGAGAGTAATCTGACTGGCTGCCTCACAGAGGCTCCAATGCACAGGATCACAAGAAGCTGCATAATGTTGTAGATCCGGCCAGCGCCATCAAGGGCACATCCTGTCCCATCATCGAGGATATCTTTAAAGGTGATGTCTTAAGAAGGTGGCATCCAACACAAGGGTCCCTCACCTTCCTGAGATGCCCTTTCTCTTTACTACCATTGGGGAGGAGGTACAGGAGGTTGAAGAACCTCACTGAGTGACTTAGGAACAGCTTCTTTCTCTCTGCCATCAGGTTTCTAAATGGTCTGTGAACACCACTACATTATTAATTTTTTTTGTATTATTTATTTTGTTATTTATAGTAATTTTTAGATCTTGCACTGTGCTGCTGCTGCAAAACAACAAATTGCATGACGTACAAAACGTCAGTGTTAATAAACCTTTTGACGGGGCCACTTAGTTCATTTTAATTGCTCTGCATTCTTTATATTTAAGATACAATCGAATGGTTATTCTCTGGATGAGCAAGAGCCCATCATCTCTTGTTGTAGAATAATGTATCTTTAGGAGACTTTTTTTGACTTTGGTATATACCTCATGTTAAACAAGGTATTAAACATTTGCAAGTTTTCTTAAAACATATAATCCAAAGATCTGTCTTTTTCAGTTCATCCACATATACAGCTACCATTTGGAATAACTTCCTGCTGTATATAATTTCCACCACACTGTGGTGGAACAAAGTTGTCATATTTCTTGCAAGATAACAAGGATACGATTAGTATGGAACCTGCACAATTTCCAAGCAGAAAGCACACCTTCAACGTTGAAGGTTGAAAACTTAATGTTGCAGGGTTGTCCTGGGGCTAAAGGGCTGTGTATGCATGTATGTGGGTGAGAGGGAGGAACAGGGCTCATTTTTGCTGTTCCTTGTTGCTTGTTGTTCCGCTGAGAATTGCGTGCATACTACGTTGGCGTCGGAATGTGTGGCAACACTTGTGGGCTGTCCCCAGCACACCATTTGGAAGAATGCTCAGTGCCTTGCCTCTTGAGGTGTGGAGATCAGCAAGACTCCAGCAGTGATCGTTTTTCTCGCTGTTGGAGATTGGGTTAGGGATTGACTGGATGGATCCAGGATGTTTTATTTGGCTAGCTGGGAATTGGCCCTGCCCTGTCATCAGTACTATTGTTTCCTCATTTACAGTCCATTCTGCTGTTAGAGTCTGAAATGCGGGTGCACCTTGACAGTTCGAAGATGAAATTTAGAGAGATAGGATTAATCTGCACTTGGAGAGGTAGGGGGTAATCCTGAATTGTCACAATGGATTGTCACAATGTCAAGGGGCAATATTAACTGACAATTGACTGACTATTTGTGTTAATGAACGTAACAAGGTTAATGTCATCTCCATGGACTTTAGTCAGAAAGTTGACAAGTTCTTGGATGGACGACCGGTGACAGACTTTGGGACACAGAGTAACATGGCAAATTGGATCTGTAGTTCACTTGGTGATAGTAGGTAGATGGTTGATAGTTGTTTCAGTGATTGGATCCAGTTGTTTATACAGGAACTGGTGCTGGGACTCTTACAGTTGTTGCATATGTTATTGATATGGATGATTAGTAAGTTTGTAGATGACATGAAACAAGCCTTCTCATGTTGTTGAAAGGATGGTAGAATGATACTGATGAGTTTACAGAGATGTAGCAGATGGAAGTTAAACCTGTAAAGTGTTGGATGATGCTTTAGGGAAAGGCTAATGTGGTTAGGAACTATTGAAGATTGTTGATGTACATGCTTTTATTAGCTGGGCCATAGACTATAAAAACCAGGAGATAATGGCACAAATGCATTAATCCGGTTGGAGTACTGTTTGCCACATGTATTAATTTTTTTCCAATATAGTCTGGTTATTATTGTACAGGAGAGGATGAAGCGGAGATCCATCCTGGGATGGAACATTTCTGATATGAGGAAAGACTGGATTGGCGGAGTTTATTTGCTTTGGACTGTAGAGGATGCGAAAGAGATGCACACAATTTTGGATGGATAGGGTAAGTTTGTGAGAAAAAAATCTCTTTAAACAGAGATGTCTATAACCAGGTGGCATGGGTTTTAAGTAAAGAGTAAAAGATTTACAGAGGCTTGAGGGAAGTTTTTTATTCACCTAAAAAAAAGGTAGCTGAAATCTGATTCACATCGCTTGAAGGAATGTTAGGGGCAGGTAACATTAAAATTGTTAAGTACTTAGATGAGCATGTTAAACCCTATTGTGCTGAAGACTATGGGGTGAACTGGAATTGGAATTAGTTTATCACATGTACCATGATACAGTTCATACAAACTGTTCGTATAGATCATATCATTGCACAGAGCATTGAGGTAGCTCAGGGTGAAACAATAACAGAACACAGTGAAACAACTACAGAAGAAGTGCAAAACAGGTAAGCAATAAGGTAGATAGTGAGACTGAGTCCAATTTAACATACTATGTGATGATTCAATAGTCTTATAACAGCGGGATAGAAGTTGTCCCTAAACCTGGTGGTTATGTGCTTTCAGACTTTTAAATCCTCTGCCTGATGGACAGAATGTCCAGTATGGGTGGGGTCTTTGATTATATTGGCTGCTTTCCAAGGCTGAAAGTGGACAGAATCGATGGGGGGAGACTGGTTTCTATAGTGTGCTGAACCGTGTCCACGACTCTGTTCAGTTCCTTGTGGTCACCTGCAGCACAGTTGCCATGGTGCATTCAGACAGGTGCATCTATGGTCCATTGATAAAAATTGATAAGGGTAGATGGGAACACAGAATATCTCTTCCGGCTCCTGAGGAGAGCATTGCTGAGCTTTTTTGTCCACGGTGGATACGTGGTGTTGTTCTCTCCAATGAGCTCGAAGCTTTCAACTTTAGGACTGCAAACAGGACAGTGTGCACTCCTCCACTTTAAATATACCCAATGGCATAGCATTCTCAGCCACCTGTGTCAATGAATTTCACAGGTTCATCATCTTCTGGCTAAAGAAATTCCTCCTCTTCTCTGTAGTAAAGGGACATTTCTGTAGTCTGAGGCTGTGCCCTCTGGTCCTAGACTCCCCTGCTATGTTTTGCAGCTTCAGAAATTAATTGAAAGAAAACCATAGGAGCCTGGGACAAAGTGTCTACTTTGTTTTACTTTTGAGGGGTGCATGCATATGGCATAATGGTATACGTCACTCACCTACTTTTACATATAACCTATAATAAGTTAATAAAGAATGCTTAATGGAACAATATATTTACAATATTGCTCAACTATTGTTGAAATATTAAATGCACCACACTCCTCCCCGCTTAGCTATAAACTCCAACTCAAAAGAGACTGCGTCTCGACTCAAATATGTGATGTACTTCTTACTCTGGTGGGAATACATCTTTCTTGATGGGTCGGGGGAGGTGTGTTGGTCACTCTGTTGGCAGCTGAGATTTGTGGCTATGAAACAATTGTAGGTTCTGGGGTCTCCTCCATGGTGATTGTAGGAGTTGACTCTGGGAATGTAGGAAATAGTTCTGACAGCTCTGGACACCTTTCTTCTCTAACAATTGACTCTGCTCTCCTCAACTATGTGTAGTCTCCAGGTAACATCAGACACAATCTCCAATGTGTAGGAGAGTGGTCCAGTTCTGACCTTAATCTTTCCAAGTACCCATTATTGATCATCTCTGTAGTCCCTCACCAGCACTGCTTGTCCAGGAGTGAACCAACAATCCTCCTCGTTTGAGGAGCCCTCAATTTGTCTTATCTGTTTGTCCTACATTCTCCTTCTGAGATTGGGTTTGAGAAGATCCAAGCAAGAATGCAAGGGATGACCCAAGAACAGCACAGCTAGAGAGTTGTTGGTTGTGGAGTATGCTGCATTGTGACATGCAAGGAGGAAATTTGCAGGTTTCTGATTCCGTATCGGTATAGTGTTCTGATGACATGGCTTGCAGTATCCTCTTGAGAGTCTGAATAAACCTTTCCACTGAGCCATTTGTAGCTAGATGGTATGGTGTAGATATGATATGTCTTATTCCATTCATTTTCAGGAATGACCGAATCTGGTCTGCAACAAACAATGGCCAAAAGTTTAGGCCAAAAGTTTTGTCTAGGTGTTCTGGAACATTAGTCCTTGAGCAGAGTCTTCTCAACACAACAACTGTCTGCAAGGCTGTAATGGAGCTTTTTGGGAAATCCTGGCTATTTTGTAGCTGCATCCTCTACTACCATGAAATTTATGCTTTTGAATGGACCGTCAAAATTTACACAAATCCTCTGTCAGGGCAGTGCAGGCCATTACCAGGGATGGAGAGAAGCTGCTCTGGAATCTTCTGACATCCCAAACGGTGCACAGAGAGCTGCTCAATCGGCTAGTCCATTCCAGACCACCAGACAAAGCTTCGAGCTGACGCTTTCATTTTGACACTGCCTAGATGTAGCTTCTCCAACACTTTAGCTCTCAGCTTGAATGCTGTAACAACGCACAATCTGCACATGAGGCAACCCTCGTCAAGGACAAGTTCATCCTGGCACTGGTGAAAATGGGGGAAATGGAATTTCTGCTGCACATTTCAGCCATTTTGGGTTGTCATGTTGACCTGAGACAGTGTGGGGCCTTTTCTGGTTTCCCTTTGGATCATCTCTGCTGTAACAGGGAGACTTCCAATTTGCATTGGGAGACTATGTCAAGAGGAGTGTCCTCTTTTGTAAATCTCTCAGGCATTTCCTTTTCTAAAGGAAAACCAAATAATCCTTCAGCATTTCCGTGATTAGTTGTCCTCTTGTAATTGCGTCCTCCAAGAAACAGAGACCACCTCTGTACTTGTGCTGCTGCTGTTAGTGGAACACACCATTCTGTGGAATGAAAAAGGACGCGATTGGTTGATGTTCAGTAATGAGGGTAAACTCTCCCCCATACAAGTACTGGTTAAAATGTTTTACACCCCAAACCAGACTCAAGGCCTCTCTGTCAATCTGTGTGTACTTTTTCTCTGTAGTGGTCAGGGAATGAGATGCAAAGGATATGGAGTGTTCAATTCCATCACTCATAACATGTGACATGACTGCACCTATACCATAAGGTGAGGCATCACAGGCAAGCTTCACTGGACAGTGTGGGTCATAATGAGCGAGTACAGTGTCTGACGTCACCATTTCTAAAAGCTCACACTGCTTTGTCTATTGCCATTTCTTCCCCATCTGTAGTAATGAGTACACAAGGTGGAGCACAGCAGGAGATTTGCCAGGATTTGCCATTATAGTAATTGACAAACCCTAAAAAGGACCACAACAATGACACAGCCTTTGGTCTTGTGATATCCATCATTGCTTGAACTTTCTCAGTACATTTGTGTAATCATTGTTGATCAATGGTGTGACCACAGTAAGTGATGCTTGGTTTAAATAATTCGCACTTATTGTGTTATGCTCTGAATCTTTTCTCATTTTCTAATATTTTCATTACTGTCTTGATATTTTGGAGATACTCCTTGCCATCCTTATCAGTAAGAATGATGTCATCCAGGTAACAGTGAGTGCCTGGGCAGTCTTGTAGCACCTGGTCCATATTTTTCTGCCCGAGAGCAGGTGCAAATGATTCTCCAGAAATAAGCTTATTATAGAGATAAAGCCCTTTTTGAGTGCTTATGCAGAGAAACACTTTGGACTCTTTTTCCATCTTCTATAGGTAGGGCCACTTAATCCACTCGGCTGAAGTATTTTCTTTTAGATAGGTTTGCAAACATACTCCTTAAACTGAGCAGAGGGTGTTGATCTACTTTCAATACTGAGTTGATGTTGACCTTAAAATCTCCACAGATCCATGCAGACTCATTGTTCTTGGCTACTGGGACCACTGGCATTGCCCATGGGCTCCACTCAACCTTGAAAAGAATTTCTTCAGCCTCCATGCAACATAGCTCACTGGCTATGTTATCACGGATGGTATAAGGAACCGGACGGGCTCTGTAAAGCTTGAGTGTGGTATTTTCATTCCACACTATTTTACTCTTGATATGTTTTGAGTTTTCCAATGCCATCTTTGAACACTGCTGTGGCACCATCCAGTACCTTTCTTAATTCATTTTAGTTGTGTCTTGGACAGGGGATGTGACATGTAAATGGTGGATGGATCTCCAGTCAAGTTGCAGTTGTCTCAGCCAATCATGGTCTCACAATGTTGGCCCTCCTGTATTTACCACATGTAAGCCCACTGTGGCTTGTTGGTTGTTGTATTTCATTGTTACAAATGTCACTCCCTCAGGGGTTATCTTTTCACCAGTACAAATTCTTAGTTGGATATCTGCAGCCTTCGGTTCAGTATCTTTGAAATGCTCCTCAAACCCATTTTGTGTAATGACTGAAACAGCCGAGCCAGTGTCCAATTCCATTTTATTTAATTTGTGGTACACTTTTGGTGAAAGTCATTTTGCTTGTCTCTCAACACACACAAACTGCTGGAGGAACGTAGCAGGCCAGGCAGCATCTATAGGAAGAAACACTGTCGACGTTTTGGGCCGAGACCCAATGGTTTCAATTCTAAATATTCCTGCATTATGTTCTAAATGTTCATGTATAGCTTTTTCTGCTGGTTTGGTTGGAGCAGTCAAACTTCTAAGCAAACTGTATGCTTTTCCACCAATTGCACTTAATAAAACTGGCACTCACTTCTTATCGACTATTCCATTTGCTTTAAAACACTGTTCAATTCATTCAGTATATGTCAGGCAGTTACCTGTTGTGCAATCAAACGCATCTACCTTCCCAGTGTAGCCAGACATTTCTGCTTCATTTATTTATTATTATTGCTCGGTATTCACTGTTCATAGAACCCTTAAATTTCTTCTATCTTCTGCCTTTCTTTAACTTGATTATCTCTCTTCTTTCCCAAAGATACAAGTGTGTGCTTTTTTAAAACTTGAATGTCTCTCCCTCTCCCTTTCCAAAGGTAAAAAAAAGTGCTTTGCTTCAAAAGGGAGGTACTAATCTTGGGTTCATTTTAAAACTTGTTTTTTGCCTCTGTTACATTTTGTAACTCAGAAAGAAATTGAAAGAAAAACACAGAAAAACAGTCAGAAAAAGATCAAAGTATCACAATGTAATCATTCGAAGTGAATTGCCTATTGCTTGGATTATACAGAAAATAATATACAAATAATATATTATCTAAATTTATGACTGATTTTGGGTATAAAGGCTAAGTTGCGTGTTTTGAGAATGTAATCCATTTGGTGCAAACGTTAATTAAAATGCATTTCAAAATAACTCAATAAAAAATTTCTGTGATAAAATAGGCAAATGGCACAGTGTTCAATCATGAAAACAAAATTAGGCATGGGGCATTGTGAAGGTTCATTTTACACCCTCACTGATACAGCAGGTTCTGGTGATGGGTATTTGAATAAATGTTCTGACGTTGTAGAATATAAACTCTCAAAAGCATAATAAAAGATTTTTTTCTTATTAAAACAAGGCAATGTAAGGTTAATTTATTTTTATATTTGGGCAGAGTTTACTGGTGATACATTTATAGTTTATGAAGCTGGGATTCCAAAGGGACATTATCAGGTTAATGAGATCTTGATGACTTCTAAATTGATTTAATATACTTCTTCTGCCTTTTGTACTCAAAATTGGAGAACTAAAATTAGGATATCTGGATTGGAAAGAAATATATTTTATACAAGCTTAGTTATTTGATTCATAAGCATTTTGTTAATTTTCCAAAGTACTTTTGGGGTTGAATTTCCTTTTGTTGTTCATTTAGACTCAAAAGCTTGGTTTCCCACTGATGCCTTGAATAATTGCAGTCTAAAAATCATAATTTTTGGATAGGTTAGCAATGAGTGAGGCTCACCAGTGCCCCCTAGTATGAATCAAGGAGTAAAACAGTTTATCAGCCACTAGGAGAGATCAAAGGCAAGATTAAAGGAGTCACAGATCTCCGAAAACTGCAACCTTGTTTTTGCTGAAACTTTCGACAGGACCTAAGACCTTGAGCAATGAGAAACTGAGGAGAAGGATGATAGATCATCACTCCTAAACATCCCCTTCCAGTTTACATTTGAACCCATGACTGCTTCTTTACTGGGACTTTCTGAGGCAAATAGGCAGATTTCACGTTCATACTGCTCATGTCAATTCTTGATACAGCGCATGCAAGAAAATTTGGCAGAAATAACTGTTTGAATGTTAAAGTATTTTTCACCCCTTTGCTTCTGTTCATTTGCTGCAACCTGACACAGGGCAAGAACTTGACTCTTTATTCAGACCTCTCAGCTCCTGTCTCTGCCTCAAGAGCAGAGATTCCTTTGTGTAGTTCTTGTACTTGGGTAATAGTCTTTCCTTTCATTTTGCAAATTTGTTAATCTGTTTAATTAATATGAGTTTGCACCAAAAGAGCATTGCCTAATGCTTTGTGGCGAGGGATTGGAACCATGGGCTAGAAATAAGATTTTACCGACTCTGTTCTCTTACAGTAGAAAGAATAAACTGAGAGACAAATATCATGGTGCTGGAAGCTAGACCTTCTGTGAGAATTAGGTCTTTAAATCCATGTTGGATGTAAGCGTGGAAGATAGATTGAATTTGAACCATATGATTAATATTTTACCAGGCACATGTGGGAAAAATATTGTAGAACTCGAAAAAAACTAGTCACGTGAGAGGAAAAGAAATGTAAAGATGAAGGGAGGAGTCAAATTTGTTTAGTCGCCAGCAGTAATTCTATGTAGCTGGCCGGTGGTGTAGTGGCACCAGCACTGGACTTCGAGAGAAATGGTCTCAAGTTCGAATCTGGCCGGCTCCTTGCCACCCGATGTGCCACAAGGCGTGAAAAGGAACAACTGATTCTATGCTTGAACATTGGCTGCTGACTCCATGGTTCTGAACTGAGAGTACAGAGGGTAGTACAACTAATGGCTAATACTTTCATCTGCCTTTTCAGCAAACTACCTACCTATCACTTCACAGCTTCATATTTCATTTCCACTTCCCCTCTCCCTGACCTGCCAAACCAGAAAACAATAGTAAAAATGCAACACACTCAGGACTTTGGTGTTGGACCAGTAGGTTTTTTGAGCTATTGATGTCATTCTTTATAATATCCCAAAGCACTTTTAATTCAATTTTGTTTCTATGTTATACAATAACGAATAAGCTCTTCTTTAAGGTGAGCAATGGAAGCAAGGCTCTGGTACATTCCATGAAAGCACAGGAAACAGAACAACGTGGGTTTCAAGCAGCATGAAATTTAAGTCCCAACGAATTCACAGTGAGTTTGAGAACTGGGGACTCGGTGCATTATTGAGAGAATGGAAATCAATACACAGTGATTTCCAAATCACTGGGATCCAGTGAATTCCTGGAGTTTACTGTCTAGACCAGTTAGCCTGAAATCAGCAAAAGTGCTGGAGTCTATTACTAAGGAACACTTACAAAATATTAAAAGGACTGACCAGAGTCCATATGGATTTATGGAGGGGAAATCACATTTGATAACTCTTTTAGACATTTATCAGATGGTTAGACTCTCCTCTTATGTCCTCCCTTAGGATCAAGGATGATGCTCCCAACTGGGTTTTGTGGGTTTGGAGCAGATAAATGAGGCCATTGTGGGAAACTCAGACTCTCCCACAGACGGGGTAGGAAGTTCCTGATGGGGTGGTGGGTAGTTTGTTAGATGGCGCCCTGCTTCTACTGTTCGCTCAGGCTTTCTGAGAGTTCTGGGTGCATGGACCCGAGATTCTCGTTAGCATCCCGTAAACTCCTCCACTCTGAGTGCTTAATGGGCAAGTGATTCCTAAGAGTAACAGGGAATATCGCATGTGATGTTGAGCACACCCTTCCATCCTTTTCGTTGTTTGCCCGGTGATCTCCTCCCATTACAGCTTGGAATAGCATCCTGCTTTGGAATGTAAAGGTGGGCATGCAGGCGATGTAGCTTGCCAAATGGAGTTGAGTAGGTTTAACTCAGGGACCTGGATTTGGGGGTGATGACCTGGGCGAAAACCTAGACATCAGCATGCTTGCAGGATTTTGCAAAGCCACCATTGATGGAAACCTTCCAGCATCTTAAGCTGCCTGCTATAGGCAGATTAAGTCTCAGGAGTATATTTGAGGGCAGAGTCGCTGCTACTGGTGGTCCTCAAATCTCCTGGCAAACCTAAGGTTTTGATCTTCAAATACTCTTTTCCTCACAGGGTGCTGTCAGGTAGAGTACTTCGTTCTTGTGGATGCTGAGTGTAAAATTCATGGTCGCTTTTTCTGTTCTCTAACTTGTGGAAAAGAACTCTGTTAATAGCTTTAATTAGTAAATATAGTTTATTACATACTCCATGATATGTTGAGCATTAACACTGCACACTGAGTGATTAACTAGTAGATGTCGAGAAAATGTCACAATCACAGTATTTAATTTGTAAAAAAGAAAATTTATTAATGAACAAGTGCTTTTAATAAATGCGTAAAGTTTATTATGTAGTCATTAAAATGCTGTGTGTTAGTACTGCATAACTAAATTATTAAGTCAAAAGAATATACCAATCACAGCATTTAATAATAAATTAAATAATTACATTGCAATCAACAGAGATACCTGTGGTGTTCTGTGTTCTTTTGGTCTTGTCTCTTGCCTTGGACTGAACTGGACGTACAATCCTCCTCCAAGACCTGGTTCCTACTATCCATTTGGTTAGTAATTGGTTTGCTATTGTCACACGTACTAAGATGCAGTGAAGAGAATGCAGAATGTAGCATTACAGGGAAAGAGAAAGTGCTGTGCAGTAAACAGTTATGCTGTATGTGCCATGTAAAGTAGATTGAGAGATCAAGAGGACACCTTTTGCGGTGAACTACATATACCTGTCTGTACACGCTCCCCCTGCTGACTGCTCCTGTGGCTCCGGTATAAAGGCGATTGGAGGCACTGCTCCTCCCTCAGTCTCCAGGATGTTGTGTGATGGTCTCTTGCTGCTGATAGTGCTCTCTCTTCCGGCTAATAAAAGCCTATCTCTCGCCCCACGTCTCCGAGAGTTATTGATGGTGCATCGCCTTTATTGTACAAGAGGTCCATTTAAGAGTGTTATTGGATAGAAGCTGCCCTGGAGTTTAGTGGTATGCATTTTAAGCTCTTGTACAGTATTTTCTGCATGATGGAAGAGGGGAGAAGAGAGAATGACTGGGGTGGGAGGAGACCTTGAGTATGCTGGCTGCTTTATGAGGCAGCTGGAAGAATAGAAGAGCCCATGGGTTTTGTGAAACAGAAGGCCGCGATCACAACTCATTGCAATTTCTCTCAGTTTTAGGCACGCCAGTTGCCATACAAAGCTGTCCTGCTTCCTAAAGTCAATTATTATCTTGGTGGTTTCAGCTGTAGCTTTGTAAATGGAACTAAAGTAGAATTGGCCATGTGCTCTTGAGGGAATAGAGTGTGGGGTTGGGGGGGGGGGTGGGTGGCTAAGGACACAGATTTATGGGGCACCAGGGTTGAGGGTAATTGTGATGAAGGTTCTTCTGTTTATTCTTACTGGTTGCCGTCTGTGGGTCATGAAATCAAGGATCTAGTTGCAGATGGGGGTGTTGAGTCCTAGATCTAGGAGTCTGGGGATGAGTGTTTGGAATTATGTTATAGAAAGCAGAACAATAACCAAACATTAGTACTTAGCTGATTTTCATTGCGGAAACACCAATAAGTGCTTTCTTTTCCCAAACCTCTACATTAATCAGTGGCTTCCCCAAGCGATGTGTCCTTCATTCCTTTCGCTCCTCATCTGCTGATTCTAAACTGTCACATCGTTTGTCCCACATCTGCAGGAGCAGAAATTTGCAACAACAAATATTGGGAAGACCATTATCATTCCTATAGCTCCCAGCCATAAACTCTCTTTACTAGATATTCACATTCCAGGTAAGTGTCTAAACTTGAACTAAACTGAATAGAATCTTGGTGCATGTTGTGGTCCTGAGCTGAGTGTTGAAACTCCCACCTGTGCCATCTCCAAGTCCTCTGATTTTACCTATCCCTGACCTTGTCTCAGCTCAAAAAACTGCTGAGTCTTTACCCTAGCTTTTCTTACTACTGGACTTGGCTGTTCTATGTCACCATTGGCCAGCTTGTCCTGTTCCAACATTCAAAATTACAGGTCATCCAAAATAGTAATCCATTTGATCCAACGCACATATGCTCCCATTCACCCATCACTCTTGACATTACTGATCTACACTGGCTCTTGGTAAATTGACAGCTTAATTTTAAAATATCATAATTCTCAAATCCCATTATTGTGTGCATTGCCTTCCTACTCCTCTCTCCCACTAAACTTTCTCTAACTACATTATGTATTCCCATCTCTTTGTTTTAAAGATATTTAAACTTCTCCAATTGTTTTCCTTCACTAACCTCCAGATTAATTGCTCCACTGTTGAGACCATGACTCAGTCTCTGCTGGTTATCCCTCCTTAACCCACATCATCTCCTCAGCTTGCTTCTCCATTAAATTTCACTGGTCTATTTGCTTTCAGTTATCATCAGAGCCTGGATCAAACAGGGTCCAGAGAAATAAAGTCCAGAGGTGAGGTGAGAATGACAGTCCTTCACGTCAAAGAACTATTTGAACAAGTGCAGCATCCATGATCCCTGGCAGAGCTAAAGTCAATGGAGATCAATGGGGAAGCACCCTAATGGTTGGAGCTAAAGCTCATTCAGAGGCAGATGGCTGCGTTGCTGAAAGCTCAATCATTCCATTTCTTGTAGTGGTATCATAGGCTTACCCATCTTCAATAGCCTCATCAATGATCTTCCTTCCATCAGAAGGTAAGATGCAGATAAATGATTCCACAATTCTGTTCACAATTCTTCAGCAAACGAAACAGTTCCTGTCTGCATGCAGCAAGATCCAGACAACATTCATGCATGGGATGTTGTGTGCCAGACAATGGATAACTCCAGCTTGAGTACAATGCAATCATTATGCAATTGCATCATTATCATTGAAGCCCTACTATTAACATCGTAGGCTGGGAAGTGGTACTCTTGACTATAGAATTCAATTGGAACAGCACACTTAATAATGTGGCTACAAGAGCAGGTCAGAGATTGGCTATCCAATGACAAAGTCTTTCCCCGAGCACGCAGTTTTTAAAAACTATTTGAAAGGTACAAGTCAGAAGGATTATGGAATGTTTTGAACTTGCCTTAGGTGAGTGCTCCTCAAACAATACTCGAGACACTCAGCAACATCTAGGAATAAGCAACTGCTAGATTTAAACTCCAAGTTCCCCTAAGCATTTATTGCCTCCATCATAGTCCCAAAATGCCCTACAGTTACTCACATGGACAACTCTGAGAGCAGATCCTAGGCTTATGATCTCTATCACCGAAGACAAGGAACAACATCTGTTTGGGAGTACTGCTGACTATAGGTTCAATTTCAAATCATAAAAGCTTTAAAATGTTTTGCTATTCAGTCATCATTTGGTGGGTCTAAATCCTGGAACATTCCATCTAAAAGCATCTGCTGGAGTACTTTTATTGGAAGTGCTAGAGTTGTTCAAGAAGGTAGTTCACCATTATCTTCTCAAAGGCAATTATGCATAGACAATAAAGGCTGGCCTTGCTAGTGACATTTGTGTTGCATAACATTAATAAAATAAAAGACTTTCTTTAATACTTATCCTTTTCACCATGTTTTTGGTCAACTGCCCTAAAGTTCCTGCAGATTGCTTGGTAGTTATCACCAGTTTTATTTTGCATGGTGTTGCTATTTCAAATGTAACTAATTGGCATTGGGTCATGTTCACTGCAGTTCACACTTGCAGGTCTCTGTTTCCTGACCACGCTCTTTCGTCGCATTTCCCTGAAGCTCCAAAAGGTATCTGGTGAAAATGTCAGTTCGCATGAGAACCAATCAGTTTCACAAAACAAACCTCTTGCACAGATTCTTACTAAAAAAAATGATTAGCTTGTAAGTGATGCTGTGTAAGTTTGGAAGCTATGGAGCAGTTAGCAAGACCCAATGCATTTATTGTTTCTGATGAAGCAAAGTCTGACACTCGGAAATAGGAAATGATGTGTTTGTTTTTATCATCCGACTAAATATGCCAGCAAGCAACTCTAACAATATTTTCCTGAGACAGGCAGGCAGGTATAATTAGAGGCTGTCGATTATTCTGTTATTATTAGGTGTAGATTTACAGCTTCGAACCAGGAGATTTTTTTTTGTTAATTATTTTTGGGATCTGAGTGTTATTGACTAGGCCATACTTTATTGCCCATTCTTATTGCCCTGAGAAGGTGGCGATGAGTTACCTTGTGGAACCACTGCAGTTCTTCCAGTGAAATTACTCCCACAGTGGAGTTGGTGGGTGGTTCTTGTACTTAAACCCAGCAACGTTACTGGATAGTTGACGTATTTCCAAGATGAGCTAGTGTATGGAGGGAACCTGCAGGCTTTGGTGTTCTCAGGCGCCTGCTGTTCTTTGTCTTTCTCGTTGGCAGCAGTTATATCTTCAGGATATACTGTTGGAGTAGGTAGCCTGGGTAAGATGTAGCCCATCTTGTAAGGTAGTAATCACTGCAACCACTTTGATCAAGCAAAATGTTTAGGATGGTTAGAATATTCATTAAGCTGCCTGGTTTGTCAAGTTTCTTGAGAATGCGTAGAGCTGTACTCACCCAGGCTAGCAGATATTATTCCATCATGATCCTAATTGTGCATTGTGGATGGTGAAATGTTTTGTGGCCTCTAACAGACTCTTCCAGTTGTAGGTTTTATAAACCTGATCCAGTTCAGTTTCTGGTCAATAATGAACCTCCAAGAAAGAGATGATGGAGGAATTAATGATGGTCGTGCCGAGAGTAGGTTTTTGACTCTTGTTATTGAAGATGGTCATTTCGGTTGCTTTTCAGCTCTGTGGTGCCGTTTGTTATTTGACACCTGTAGCCCATGCCTGAACATTGCCTTGGACTTGCTGTCTGCTGATCAGTTGGGAATAGAATTGAACATTGTGTAATCACCATTGCTGAGACAACTGTAAGTGACTGGGCCCAGGACACAAGCTTAAGGAACTCCTGCAGTTATGTCTTGGGTCTACAGTGATTGATCTCTAGCAGTTTCCTTAGTGAGAGGTCTGAGTCCAACCATTGAAGTGTCTTTCCCTTGGTGTGCTTTAACATCAGTATCACCAAGGTATCTTGATGCCACACTCTGACAAATGACGCCTCGATGCCAAAGATCTTAAATGCCTCAGATCAACCCTTCTGTACCTCCCTCTGCAACTGGATCATAGACTTCCTAACTGGAAGACCACAATCTGCGTGGATTGGTAATAACTTCTCCATATTGCTGACAATCAGCACTGGCATACCACAGTGATGTGCGCTTGGCCCTATTCTCTCTACACCCATCACTGTGTGGTTAGGCATAGCTCAGACGCCATCTATACATTTGCTGAAGGTACAGCCATTGTTGGCAGAATCCCAGATGGTGATGAGAGGGTGTACAGGTGTACAAATGCACTCACTGTTAGTAAGAACAAAGAGCAGATTGTGGACTTCAGGAAGGGTGAGAGACCAACCCTCATAGAGGGATCAGAAGGAGAGAGAGTGTGCAATTTCAAGTTCCTGGGTGTCAATATCTTTGATGACATAACCTGGTCCCAACATATTGATGCAACTATAAAGAAGGTAATACAATGACTCTATTTCATTAGGAGTTTGAGGAGATTTGGTTTGTCACCTAAGACACTCAAAAACTTCTACTAATGTACCATGGCATTGTGGGCATAATGGGCATTGTGACATGCTGCATCACTGTCTGGGGGTGGTGCTACTACACAGGATCGCAGTAAGCTGCAGAAAGTTGTAAAATTAGTCATCTCAATCATGGGTACTATCCTTGGTGGTATCCAAGACATCTTCAAGGAAAGGTGCTTCAGTAAGGCGGTGTTCATCATTAAGGACCCCCATCACCCTGGCCATGCCCTCTTTTCATTGTTACCATCAGGAAGGAGGTACAGGAGCCTGAAGGCACACACTCAATGACTCAGGAACAGTTTCTTCCCCTCTGCCATCCGATTCCTAAATGGACTTTGAACTCATGAATACTATCTCACTTTTTAAAAATATTATTTCTGTTTTTGTACTACTTATTTTAATTTAACTATTTAATATACATATATATGTACTGTAATTCAGTTTTTTCTATAGTAATCATGTATTGCATTGCATAGCTGCTGCAAAGTTAACAAATTTCATGACATAACCCAATGATATTAAACCAGGTTCTGACTGATGTCCAGGGCAATCACAATCACTCTTGCCTCTTCTCTGGAGTTCAAATTTTAGCTCCATGTTCGGACCAAGACTACAATATGGTTTATGGTTTTGAGACCCAAAATGAGCATCTGTGTCGATTTCTGATGAACAATCTATAATAATAAACTAATACTTTCAATGGCAGCTTCCATCACTTTTCTGGTGATTGATAGCTGATTAACAGGGCAGGAAAGAGCTCAGTCGGATTTGTTCTGTTTTTTTTTGTGAGCAAGACTTTCTTCCTTTAACTAAGATCACTCGCTCCAAAGATTAGTTTAAGCAGTTGCAAAATAAGCATTTACTGCAAAAAAAAAATGTGATTCTCACCTATATTAGAATAATCTCCTTTTAGGCTGCTTCCTTGAACTTGGGAAGATGGTGGCAACGTGTTTTAGATATTAGCATATTTCCTCTGGGGTCTGATTTCAAATCCAATCCATTGGGCCAGGGTGTGTGTTTTCTTTGGATGTGAAAATCTTGAATGGAATGAGTTTTGGCAATTTCAATTTATGGGTGAATGATCTTTTCTGGTTCCCAAAGGATGCTGAAAATGTACGTTAAGAAGCTAACCTACATTCCAGTACATAATTTAAAATCTAATAATTTTATGGACAGACATTTAAGCATTTAAGTGCAGTGTTTGATAAAATGAAGCTGCAAAGTTTCACAGACAGCATGTGGTAGATATGAATAATACACTTGTCCTTTGAATGCATTCTAAAGTTCAAAGTTTTAAGTAAATTTATTATCAAAGTACATTAATGTTACCATGTACAACCCCGTGATTTGTTTCCTTGCAGGCATACACAATACATCCACGAAACACAACAGAATAAATGAAAGACTGCGCCTAAAAGGATGTAAAATCAGCCAATGTGCAAAGGATAACAAACTGTGCAAATACAAAACAGAAAAAAATAAATAAGCAGTAACTGTCAAGAACATGAGATGAAGAGTCCTGAAAGTGAGTCAATAGCCTGTGGGAATGGTTCAGTGATAGGGCAAATGAAGCTGAGAGACATTATCCCTTCCGATTCAAGAGCCTGATGGTGGAGGGGTAATAACAGTTCCTGAACCCTCTGGTGTAGGTTGTGAGCCTCCTATACCTTCTTCTTAATTGCAGCAGTAATAAAAGAGTATGGTCTGGTTGGTGGGTGTCCCTGATACTGGATGCTGCTTTCTTGCAACAGTGTTTCATGTAGATGTGCTCAGCAGTGGGGAGGGCTTTACCTTTGATGAACTGGGCCATATCCACTACTTCTTGAAGGATTTCCCATTCAAGGGCATTGATGTTTCAATGTCAGGCTGTGATGCAACCAGTCAATATACTCTCCACTACACATCTATAGAAGTTTGTCAAAGTTTTAGATGTCATGCTGAATCTTTGTAAACTTCTAAGGAAGCGAGGTTCTGCCGTACATTCTTCGTAATTGCACTGACACGCTGGGCCCAGGACAGATCCTCTGAAATGATAACGCTGAGGGATTTATAATGCTGACCACCTCCACCTCTGATTCTCTGATAAGGACTGGCTCATGGACCCCTGGCTTCCTCCTCTTGAAGTAAAAAATCAGCTCCTTGGTCTTGCTCACACTGAGTGAGAGTTCGTTGTTGTGGCACCACTCAACCAGATTTTCAATCTCCACCCTATGTGCTGACTTGTTAACCTTTGATTTGGTCAAAAGCAGGGATGTTGTCAGCAACCTTAACTACGGCACTGGAGCTGTACTTAGCCACACAGTCATAGGTGTAAAGCAAGTAGAGCAGGGACTGAGCACACAGACTTGTGGTGCACCGGTGCAGATGGAGACTGTGGAGGAGATGTTTTTGCCGATCCAGACTGATGGAGGAACTCAGGGATCCAGCTGCATATGGTTCAGCACTGTGGAGAGACATTTACCCTGCATCCTACTATGTTATACTTGATCTGT
The DNA here is from genome assembly GCF_048418815.1 of Hemitrygon akajei. Lineage (NCBI taxonomy): Eukaryota > Metazoa > Chordata > Chondrichthyes > Myliobatiformes > Dasyatidae > Hemitrygon > Hemitrygon akajei. The sequence goes on along the minus strand of NC_133136.1, from coordinate 73,740,050 downwards.
GATCTTCTGGGTTGCCTGTACTGGAACATATTTACTTTTACAGTACTGAAAATCTCTTTACTTTGCATTTAGATTTTTTTTTATTATTTATTCAAGTATTAACTTGAGTATCACACTGTAATCTTGGTAATGAACTTCCTTCCATTGTTAAATCTCCAATATGGAGGAGAAGAATTGTACAGGCAGACTCATTATCATCTAGAGAAATGCTAACTGTTATATTGAGGTAAGGGGAAAATTATTGACTAAGATCTATGCATAAAATATCAGTGAAAACAGGATCTAGTGTTTGTAGAAGATCAACTGCAAACATTTTGGAGCATATCTACGGTAGTTCCCATGATTTCAACAATATCATTCCAAGTAAGTCAACATCTTAATTAAATATGATTCAATTAACCAAAGAGCAGTTTCTGTGCATTAATTGTTTAGCTAGGAAATGTTATGTTTGTTCTTGATAAAAGACATACAGTACTTTATGTGGGTTTAAATGCTAACATGTATTTATTCACAGGACACTACAGTCAAGGGCTTTTAGCTCAACACTTCAGTGCGCGCTCTCAGTTCACCAACATCACCTCTGGTTCCAGGTGAACTACCCGTATTGCTGTGGTGAACTACATATACCTGTCTGGACTGCTCCTGTGGCTCCTCCCACAGATCCCTGTATAAAGGCGATTGAGGCCTGAGCCCGGCCTCATTCTCCAGGATGTAGTGTTGTTCATTCTTCCAGTCAATAAAAGCCGATATCTCATTTCCTACATCTCAGAGTGAGTTATTGATGGTGCATCAATTGCACACTGGGAACTGAACTTCTTTATTATGTACACACATGACACAGGAAGTACATCTGAAATGCCAATTTCTATTTTGTCCTTTTTAAGAAATGCAACTTCAAATTAAAGTAGCTACCCTGGAAAGTAATGCTGAAATCTTTAATACAATACAATTATTCATTCTTGAAGACAGCATTATTTAAAGTGGTCTCAGCTGGTAGTCACAAACCTGCTGATAGTTTTTACATATTTAAAAAGTGGGTACAAGTAGTGTCAGTCCATAATATAGGAAACCAACAAGATTGAAAAGCATGAGGTCACACTAGCATAAGAAAGAGAAGCTTGCTTTCTTTTGTATCTTTCAGAATGAGCTATGTAGATAAGGGAGTACTTTTAACGTATATTCTTTTGGGATCCAATTTGTAACAACAAGCTCCTAAAACGAACAGTTAGCGCATGATCTGTTCTGGTGTTGTGGAGCGACAGACAAATGCTTTCCAAGATTTTGCAGGTAAACCTCCTCTGAAATGGAGCCAGACGACCCTTTGCATTCATCTGCGAGAGTACATTGTATCGCAGGTTCGCATAATGTGTAAATAAAAAGCAGGAGCAAGGATAATGCAACATTCTTTTTGCATTCTAGCCTTGATCTCCACCTGCCGCAGTCTTGGTGTAAAACTTAAAATCACATTCCCCTAGTTCAGATTCAAATGCACTCACAGCTGATGCTGGGTCAAAAACAGTTATGGTTAGATGACGGAATGCTTTGTTTCTAAGCTACTGTGGTTTAGTAATTTGCTGTAGAAAATGATTCCAGTAATTAAAACAAAATCATAATTACATAGAAATCACTGCCATCTGAGGCTTTTAAGCAGCTTTGTAAGATGATATTACCCTTTCATTTGGGAAGAATTATAACAGAGTAAATAAATTTTGCAGCATATTTAATACAGAGGTGAAAGATGCTAAGACCATGGAGAGAACACAAGCTGTTATCTGGGGTTTTATTTATTTAGGCTGTTGTAAATGTTACTTCCAGCAGGTGGCACTCATGTCATGTATTATTGAGCGCCAACCATCAGAATTGGTTTTGTCTGCACCCACAAACAAAAATATGCTAACCTTACCAAAGCAAATAGAAAAACCACAAGTAAGCTATTATATAACATCTTTGAAGTTGTGTAACTGCTATTTTTCACCTTTTGAAACCAATTCCATTTCAAATCTATTAAGTCTGGTCCCATCAAAATACCACACTTCAATTTAATTAAGTGTTTTTGGCCTCCACTGAAGCAGTCAGAGGGAATGTATTCAGATTTAAGGATCCCCTTTCCTACTATGTTGCTGGCATGGCCTACAACCAGCGGAGACATCAAATTTCCAGAGAACACTAATGGCCCCCATTACTACCATATGTTTCCAGTTTTAAGGAGCAAAGCAGCAGAGTATTAAAAACAGCTGGTTAGATAGGTTTCGTCCTTGACCAGCACAGCACATGAATTCAAATACAGAGAGAGTTCTGCATTTAAGTGTACAGTGCCAAGCATTTGGAGTTCGAGGAAATTTGGTACGTCACTAAATTTCTACAGATGTACCACAGAGAACGTTCTGACCGGTTGCATCACTGCCCAGTATGGAGGCTCAAATGCACAGGATCAGAAGAGCTGTGGAAAATTGTAGACTCAGCCGGTTCCATCATGGCTCCAGCCTCCCTACAATCAAGGACGTCTTCATTCCTCGAGAAGGTGGTACCTATCATTAAGGACCCTCCCCATCCAGGAAATGACCTCTACCATCAGGAGATGGTACGGATTCCTCCTGGATTTCCACCATCAGGAGCATGAGGAAGCACACTCAAATTTTTGGGAACAGGTTCTTAACTTCCGCTGTGAGACCTCTGAATGGCCACGAATACTCATTATTTTGCTCTCTTCTTGCTTATTTATTTATTTCTTATTGTAACTTAAAGTAGGTTTCTTTGTATTGCATAATGCTGAAAAATAAAACAAATTGCAAGACATTGGTAATAAAGCTGATTCAGATTCTAATTCTGGTCCTGTTTTAGTTTGTTGTTTCTTTTGCAATGGGGAAACCACCCAGAGATTGCAGAACTTAAAAGCTCAAATGTTGGAGGACCTTGGGCTGTCAAACAGAGGGAAGCAAAGCTTCTTTTTCTGACTCTGGCACCTGCACTATGTATTTTGTTTCAGGACAGATTATGGTTTCCCCCTGTTACTCACCTTCTGAATCTTGTAAGTTTCAATAAGATCGCCTCTGATTCTTCTTAACTCCAACCAGGAACAGTCCAACTTTCTCAGTCACTCTCACACATCAACCACTTTTGTCCTAGGAATCAGTCTAGTCGTGGTCCCAAACTGTAAACCATATGAACCCGCAAAAAGCACGCGCACTGGATGGTGTCCGTATTCATGTTGTTAGATCCTGCACAGATCAGCTGGTGAAGATGTTTGCAGGCCTGCTCTAAAAAGACCCCATTGATTCCAGTACCTAAGAAAAATAAGGTAACCTGCCTTAATGACTACTGCCCGGTGTCGCTGATTTTCACCATCATGAACTGCTTTGCGAAGCTTCTCTTGGCACACATTAACCCCAGTCTCCCAGACAGTATCTACCTACTGTAATTCACCTATGGTAGACACCATTTCCTTGTCCCCACACTCATCTTTGGAGAATTTGGACAATAAAGACACATGTGTAGACTATCATTTATTGACTGCAGCTCATCTTTCAGTACTGTAATTTCAAGCAAACTCATCTCCAAACTCCTAGCTATGCCAGGGACTCAACACTTCCCTTTGCATCTGGATCCTTGACTTCCTGACCAGTCAAGAAGGATATGTAGCACACACTGCCACAATTATCCTCTGCTCTGGTGCCCTAAAAGTGAACTCTGCGCTCTGTGCCCTGTTCCATCATGACTGCATGACCAGAATCTGCTCTAACTGCATCTATAAGTTTGTAGATGATACCCCCATAACGGGTCGTATCTCAAATAATGATACAGGAAACGCATAGAGATCCTAATAATATGGTTTCAGGACAACTATCTTTTCCTCAATGTCAGCAAAACAACAGAGCTAGTTATTGATCAGGAAGGGCATGACGCAAATGCTCCTGATTACATCAGTGACACTGAGGTTGAGAGTTTTGAGAAATTTATCATAAGTTCCTCATAGTGAACATCACTGCTAGCCTGTACTGTTCCAACCATGTTGATGCCACAGCCAAGAAAGCTTAGCAACTCCTGTACTTCCTCAGGAGGCTAAAGAAATTTGGCATGTCCCCATTCACCCTCACCAATTCTTATTGAAAACCCTTAAAAAGCATCTTATCTGGATGCACTGCTGTTGGGGATGGCAACTGCTATGCCATGGCCACGATACACTGCAGAGATTCGTGGACACAGCTTACAGTAACTCCCCTCCCCTCCATGGGCACTGTCTATCCTTTTTGCTGCCTTGAAAAAGTAGCAAAGATCCCACTCATCCCAGACATTTTCTCTTCTCCCCTCTTCTGTTGGGGAGAAGATAACGAAATCTTGAAAGCACGTACTACCAGCCCCAAGGATAACTTCTATTTTGCTCTCATTGGATTATTGACCAGTTCCCTAGTATGATAAGATGAACTCTTGACCTCACAATTTAGCTCGTATTGACTCTGTTCCTTATTGTCTGCTTGCACTGTGCATTCTCTATAACTTTAACACTTTATTCTGCACCCTGCTTTACCCTGTACTTTCTCAATGAAGGGTTGCAATGAATTGGTCTATATGAATGGTATGCAAGCCAAGTTTTTCACCCAATTTTGGTATACGTGGCAATAATAAACCAGTTTTCCAGCTTAGTGAATCTTCTCTGCAATTCCCCTAACGCAAGCACATTTTAATGATGGAGACCAAAACTATCTGGAGTGGTCCAGGTATGGCCTCACTAGTGCCCTGTAAACTTCCACTGGTACTTCCCTTCGTTTGTACTCCACTTCCCTTGAAACCTAGGCCAATATTTCATTGGCATTCCTAATTAATTGCAGCACCTGCTTTTCGTGTTTTATGTACTTGCCCTTCCCACAGTTCCTTTGCACCTCAATATTTTGTAGTCTCTTTCTGTAAAAATCATTTTGCTTTTTCAGTCTTCTTTCCAGAGTTGATGACTTCACATTTTCTCACACACATTCAACCAGCCAATTCCTCATCTCCCTTACCTACATCTCTTTGCAAGTATTTTGTGTTTTCCCCACAACTTAATGACCTACCTAGAATGTGCGTCATCACCAACTTTGGCTACAGTACAATCAATCCCATCATCTAACTAACCAATAAAGATCGTAAGTAATTTGTTGTTTTTGCTTCTTTTTCTTTTCTGCCATTCGGAATCTGCCTATTTATCCCTTCTTTGCTCCATCATTTCCCACACATCTAGAAATTTCTCTTCATTTCTAACAGTGAGTCAGCAGCTCTAAGTGTTAGCCCTGTTTATTTCTCCACAGATACTGCACTATTTTCTATTTTTATTTAATTTGTAACATCTGTAGTGTTTTGATTTTAAATTTGTGCAACCTATGGAACCTTGGTACTTAAAGCCTAGTGCCTTGCAATCTTACCACATATATTAAAGTGAACAGCTTGATGCCAGCAAAACTTTTGTACGGTAATATGGTCTGTTAGTTTACAAAATACAATTTCACGGTACCTTCATCCAATGTTCTTTGAAAAAAGCGATTATATTTTGTATTTTAATTAAGAAACATTTTTAAAGGGCAAATGAACATAATTAACCCATATAGCCACCAAGCAGGCTCCAATCAAATAGTTCCTAGATAATTGATGTCTTCTATTTTCCAACTTTAAATTTGCATTCTTTTATTTCCTGGCTGAAAAAAATCTGCCCTTTTCAGTTTTCACAAACTCCAGTACCTGGAAGTTGTTTGACCGGAGTAGCATTTCAGTGAAATACACATTCCTGATCTTTAAACGCAATTATATTTTCATTGTGTAGTTATCATTGAATGCCAAATTGTTTGCAGTGCTCGGATCAGGCTTTTGACCCGAAACTCAACGGTTTCTTTCCTCTCACAGATGCTGCTCGACCTGCTGTGTTTCCCCAGCAGATTGTTTGTTGCCACTGATTCCTGTCCTCATTTGGTCAAGACCTTTGAAGGGGGTGGACTGCTCATGCAGAAGCAGGCCAATACAAGACCATAGCTTTCTCTAAAAGGAATCAATCTTCCTAGTTGCATGGCTGCACTCCATGACACCACAGTCATGAGGAGCACAGCCTGTCTCCCTCTCTTCTTGCTACTACCAGCAGGCAGGACGTGCCCCACCACCAGGTTTGGGAGCAGTTGTCCTGCAGCCATTGGGGCTTCACTTGCCTCAGCACTGAACTGACTCCTCAGCTGCGGACTAACTTTCACGGCCTCCGCAGCTCATGTTCAAGTTATTATTATTTTACTAACTGCACGCTTTGCCCTCTTTTGCACATTGGATATGCACCGAGATGTGTGTGTTTTTGTAGATTCTATTGTGTTTCTTTGCATTGTTGGCACCTGCAAAAAGATGAATCTCACGGTTACTTACTTCGATAATAAATTTGAACTTAGAACTTTGAACTTAGATCTTTCTCCAGGAAGGGTTGTTATTTCCTTATTCTTTCTCACCCCGTTATCTGACTGTTGCATGATCGCAGGACCAACCCCCCAGCATCTGACTAAAACTGGTTGACCGCAGCACTTTCTCAGTTCCTTGACCCAAATTTTAAGTTCTCAATTACATCATATTCATTGAAAATTCAACATTCCCTGCCAGCACCCACTCCTCGGTCTCCCATCTGCACAACTAATGAGCTGATTGAGTGAATGGAGGAATGCTATTTTCTCAGTTCATTCATGCAAGGTTGAATATAATATGCATCATACCCGGAGCTGAGGGCAGAATGAAATACTGGGAAGGAGGGCTGTGGGTCCCTGGTCATCAAAAGTTTAAAGCTTCTTTTGAAGAGTTGAACACCTCCTAGGCTGAATAGTTCAGTAATTTTTTGAGGCATATGAATTCTCATCTTCATTTGCTTGAGATGTATTATCGACAGCTAGATCTTTTTCCAAACAGGATGCAATATTTCCTACTTACTGTTCCCCATCCCCTTATGAGACTCTTGTATCTACATTGCTCAATGGTTACAATGATAAAATGCTGAATGAAAGCAGATGATGAAAGCAGAGTTCCTTTCCTCAGATTCCCATCTCACAGGGTTTGGACTGATGGGTGGGGTTAACAAGCAGCTCTTCATCTCAGGAAATGAAATATTTGGACATGTTGGAGACACAAGAGACGGCAGATTCTGGAAGGGTTAACCACGAAAAGCATCCGGACCTGACGGGTATCTGTGCTGATCAAATGGCTGGAGGGTTCACTGAGATCTTTAACCTCGGGCTTCACCTGCCTGACGTACCCACCTGATTCAAGCAGACTTCAGTGTGGTGAGCATGGTGACCTGAGTCCATGACTATTGTCCAGTAACATTTACCTCCACAGTGAAGGGTTTTGAGAGATTAGTAATGAAACATGTCTGCTCCTGCCTGAGAAGCGACTTAGATCTGCTCCAATTTGCTGACTGGGGCAAGAAGTCCACAGCAGATGCCTTCTCATTTGCTCTTCACTCAACCCTGGAACATCCGGACAGCAAAGCTGCATACATCCGGATGGTCGTTGTCGATTACAGCTCAGCATTCAATACCATCATCCCCTCAAAACTAATCAATAAGCTTCAAGACCTTGGCCTCAATACCTCCTTGTGAATTGTTTCCTCAATTTCCAGTCAGTTCAGATGGGCAATAAATCTCCTCCATGGTCTCCATCAGCACAGGTGACCACAAGGCTGTGTGCTTAGCCCCCTGCTCTACTCGCTTTACATTTACTACTGAGTGGCTAAACATAGCTCCAGTGCCACATTCAAGTTTGCTGACGACACCAGTCATAGGCCGAATCAAAGGTGGTGGCAGATCAGAATATGGGAGGGAGATTGACAATCTGGCTGACTGGTGCCACAACAACAGTCTCTTACTCGATGTCAGCAAGACCAAGGAGCAGATTATTGACTTCAGAAGGAAGTCCTTGAGCCAGTCTTCAATGGAGGATCAGAGACGGGGGGAGGGAGGTACAGAGGGGATCTCAGTGACGTGGCCTGTGGCAATGAATTCCACAGATTCATTACCCTCTTTCTAAAGAAATTCCTCCTCATCTCTCTTCTAAATGGATGCCCTTCTATTTTGAGGCTGTGCCCTCTGGTCCTAGACATCCCCACCAAAGAAAACATCCTCCTCACTTCCACTCTATCTAGGCCTTTCACTATTTTATAGGTTTCAATGAGATTCTACCCCCCCCCCCCCCGCCACTTTTCTAAACTCCAGCAGCTACAAGCCTAGAGCCTTCAATCACAGTTGATATGATAACCCTTTCATTCCCACAATCATTCTTGTGGACCTCCTCTGAACCCTCTCCAATGTCAGAATACCCTTTCTTCAATAAAGAGTCCAAAACTGCTCATAATACTCCAAGTGAGGCCTCACCAGTGCCTTATACAGCTTTAGCATTATATCCTTGCTTTTATATTCTAGTCCTCTTGAAATAAATGCTGAATTGTATTCGCCTTCCTCAACACCAATTCAACCTGTAATTTAAGATATAGGGACTCCCAAATCCCTTTGCACCTCGGATTTTTGAATTTTATCCCCACTTAGAAAATACTCTGTGCATTTATTCCTTCTACCAAAGTGACCATACACTTCCTGACAGTGTATTCTATCCGCTACCTCTTTACCCATTCTCCTAATCTGTCTAAGTCCTGCTGCAGTTTCTCTGCTTCCTCTGCACCACCTGCCCCTCCACCGATCTTCATATCATCCACAAACTTGGCCACAAAGCCATCAACTTCATCATGCCAATCATTGACATACAATGTAAAAAGAACTGGTGCCAACACAGACCCCTGTGGATCACCACTCGTCCCCAGCAGCCAGCCAGAAAAGGCTCCATTTATTCCTACTCTTTGCCTCCTGCCAATTAGCCAATGCTCTAAACATACTGGTATCTTTCCTATAATACCCTGGCTGTCATCTTGTTTAACAGCCACATGTATGGCACCTTGTCAAAGGCCTTCTGAAAATCCAAATATCATAAACATCCACTAATTCTGCTTTGTCTATTGTGCTTATTATTTCCTAAAAGTACTTCAACAGACAAGATGATCCCTTAAGGAAACCATGCTGATTACAGCCTAGTTTATCATGTGCCTCCAAGTGCCCTGAGACCTCATCCTTAATAATCGACTCCAAAATGTTCCCAATCACAAAGGTCAGGCTAACTGGCCTTTCTTCGACCTGCCTCCCTCACTTCTTGAAGAATTCAGTGCCATTTGCAATTTTCCAGTCCCCCAGAACCATACCAAAATCTATTGATTCTTGAAAGTTCATTACTAATGCTCCACAATCTCTTCAGCTACCTCTTTTGGAACCCTGGGGTGTAGCTCCTCTCTCATGCCTCTGTAATTCCTTTTATTCCACTGTAATACTGATACATCTGACTTTAGCTTCTCTGTCTCAAATTCTATCATATTATGATCGCCGTTTCCTAAAGCCTCCTTTATTTTAATCTCCCTAATCAAATCTGGTTCAGTACACAACACATAACCCTGAATTGCTGATCCCCTGGTGGGATCATCCACAAGCTGCTCCAAAAAAAAAATGATCCCAGAGGCATTCCACAAACTCTCTCTCTGGGATCCAGCATTAACTTGATTTTTCCAATCTATCTGCATATTGAAGTCACCCATGATAAAGTAACATTGCCTTTTTGACGTGCTTTTTCTATCTCCTTCCAGAACCATGCCAGAATTAAGAGATTGATGAATCTCCGTTATTTGTACTACACATCCTGGCTACTATTCGGAGGCCTGTAGACAACTCCCATTAGGGTCTTCTTACTTTTGTAGTTTCTTTAATCGACCCACAAGGATTCTACATCTTCCAATCCTTTGTCACCACTTTCTAAAGACTGGATTTCATTCTTTACCAGCAGAGCCACACCTCCTCCACTGCCTACCTGCCTGCAAAGATTGTGTATCCTTGGATATTAATTGTCAGTCAGCCATGATACTGTGATAACCATAATGTCATACCTGCCAATCTTTAACTGCGCTATAAGTTCATCTACCTTATTTTATACCTTGCATGCATTCAAATATAACACTTTCTGTCCTTACTTGTCACCCTTTTCAACTTTGCCCCCCTTTTACATTGAAACTCATTCCACTGACTGCAGTTTGGCCCCACCAACTACCTGTCCTTCCTGACAGCCTCACTATACATTACCTCTGCTTGCAAACCAATATCCCTATCCTCAACCACATCATTCTGGTACTCATCTCCCTGCCAAATGAGCTTCACCCATCCTGCCTGCAAGGATCTGATTCCCCTTGGGTTTGGGTTTAGCCTGCCCTTTCCCAGAAGAAATCCCAAGGATCCATAAGTCAGAAACCCTGCCCCCTGCACCAGTTCCTCAGGCATGCATTCACCTGCCAAATCATCCTATTCCTGCCCTCACTGGTGCATGGTATAGGCAGCAATCCAGAGATAGTGACCCTGGAGGTCTTGTTTATTAGCTCTCTAAATTTTCTCTTTAGGACCTCCTCTCTTTCCTTTCCTATTTTATAGGTACCAATATGTACCAAGAAGTCTGGCTTTAGAATGTCATGGACACAACCGGAGACTTCCCTGGCTCTGGCACCTGGGAGGCAACATATCATTTGGGTCTCTGTATCACATTCGCAGACTCTCCTATCTATTCCTCTAACTACGGAATCTCCTATCACTGCTGCATTCCTCCCCTGACCCCTTCCCTTCTGAGCCACAGTGGCAGAGTGGCTCACTCCCTGGTAGGTAACCAAAACATTATACTTGTTATTGAGGGTAACGGCCACAGGTGTACTCTGTGCCCGCTGCCTATTTCTCTTCCCTCTCCTGACAGTCACCCACTCACTTGCCTCCTTCAACTTAGGGGCGACTACCTCCCTGTAGCTCCTATTTATCATCTCCTCAGTGTCACTTATGAGCCGAAAGTCACCAAGTGCAGCTCCAGTTTTAACATCTTCTCTGAGGAGCTGCAGCCCGCTGCCCCTGATGCAGATGTCGTTATGTGGGAGGCTGGAGGTCTCACACACAGAACAAAGCACAACCTCTGGAGCCATTCTTACTGCCCTAACCATACACTTACGGAATGAGCCAGAAAAAAGCTTACCAGATACTTCCATTGTCCACGCATGTTATCACCCAAGCCTGTTCAGCTGAAGCCAGCAGTTTTCCAACTCTAAAACTGCCCCACTCCAACAATGGCTGCTCGGCTCGACCTTGCCTTATTTTTATTTGACCTTGCTAAAGAATTCAGAACTCCAATTGACCACTGAAAGCTCAGAGAAAACAATTATGAAGCACTGATTTTTTTTAAGCTTTCTCCTTGACCTGGGTGAAGATACCATGACTTTTGACCACTGTTCAAGCTCCCTGCAGGGATTTGACCGGAAATGTTGACAGTTCATGTCCTCCCACAGATGCTGCTTGACCCAGCCCATTGCTTGTTCAAAGTTCAAAGTAAATTTATTATGCAAGTACTTTGTAGGTGCCTCTGGTAAAATGGCTGTGCATTTCATTGTAGCAGTCTCTACAGGGCCAGCCAACTATCATACTGCCTTTTTTAAATGTATTTTTTTACAATCAGAAGATCCTGCCGGACATTAAGCACTTAAAGTACTGCAGATCTACCACATCAGTAAGTTACTCATTGATGGTGAAACTGAAGGAGCCGGACTTGGTGTGAACCGTGCTACCGTCTGCGTCAGAGAGATGTCGGTGCGTGAAGGAGGCAGCGATTGATCATCTTAGTTGCTTTTCTTGTGGCCATAAGATCCTGTTGGATATTATTAGTGTGGAGTGCTGCAAGTCGGTACATTGATTTATTGGCAGATGGCGGAGGAGCTGTGTGGCCTCGGCTGTAGAAAGGACTAGACCTCAAGCTGCAGTGCCGCCTGATTAAGGCCGCCCAGGAGAGAGACGTCAGAGTTGGTGCGCTCCTCCAGAGTGTTGGGGACGATGTGGTGCGGCATCCAAGCTGAACTCAATGCTGCCCCCAGTGTTTGCTTGGCAGAAGACAAGCGGTATTGTGTTCGACTGCAGATTGTTGCAACATTCATGTACTCAGGGTCTTGGATGATAATACTTTTTGTGTGACAGTATTTTACTGCTATATATAATGTGCTATACGTGCCCTGTGCTGTGTGTGACTGTTGGTACTGTGTTTTGCACCCTGGCCCTGGAGTAACACCGTTATGTTTGGCTGTGTTCATGAATAATCATGTATGGTTGAATGACAATTGAACTTGAACATGAATAGACAACCCTGAGGTACACTTTCTTGCAGGCGTACTTCATGAATCTATAGAATAATGGCCATAACAGAACCAAAGAAGGAGCACACCAACTTGAGTGCTCAACCAGTGTGCAAAAGACAACAAATTGTGCAAACACTAAAGGAAAGAAATAATAATAATTAATAAATAACAAATAATTATCAAGAACATGAGATGAGGAGTCCTTGAAGGTGAGTCCATTAGCTGTGGGAACATTTTAATGATGGGGCAAGTGAAGTTATCTCTTTGGTTCAACAACCTGGTGGGTGAGGGGTAGTAACTGTCCCTGAATCTAGTGGTAAGAGTCCTGAGGCTCCTGCACCTTCTCCCTGATGGCTGTAGTGAGAAGGGAGCATGTTCTGGGTGGTGGAGGTCCCTGATGATGGATGCTACTTTTCTGTGACAATCCAGATGTAGATGTGCTCAATGGCGGGGAGGTCTTTACTCAGGATGGGCTGGGCTGCATCAATTACTTTTTGTAGGATTTTCCATTCAAGGGCACTGGTGTTTCCATGCCAGGCGGTGATGCAGCCAGTCAATATGCTCTCCGCTACACATCTATAGAAGTTTGCCAAGCTTTTAGATGTCATGCCAAATCTCCGCAGAACTCCCAAGGAAGCCATGTTTTCTTTGTTATTGCACCTTCATGCTGGGCTGAAGGACAGGTCTTCCGAAATAATAACACAGAGGAAGTTGATAGGTTCTTGATTATTCAGGGTATGAAATGTTATGGGGAGAAGGCAGGAGAATGAGGTTGAGAGGGAAATGGATCAGCCATGATTAAATGGTAGAGCAGTCTCGATAGGTCGAATGGCCTAATTCTGCTCCTATGTCTTATGGTCTAACGACATGGGGGTTTCGACTCGAAATGTTGACGATTACTTTCCTCCCACAGAGCTACTTGACTGACAAAGTTTCTCCAGTAGATTGTTATTTAGACACGCTAACCCTTTGTATCTATCTGTTCATTCACAAACAACATTGATGCCTGGATTCATGGCTAAAACTGAAAGAAGATCATTGAAGTCGGAAAACAAGTGAAAATAAATAAAAATGTTTATAAGCATTTGAATAAATGTTATAAATATATTCAGTAACTGGGCGGAGCTGAAGATTTTAATCCCATCCTGGATTGTATAGAATCTGCTGTGGAATATTGTTCAGCTTCCCAGTCGGAATGTCTAAATTTGTACATAGACTACAACTGACAAATTCATTTCACTTTATTTTTGAAATATACGTCTGTCACAGTGGAAGTAATGACCACATTTTTCTACGCAGGTTGAAGAAGAAATGTACAAAGGCAGTATAATTGTAGCAGGTAATTATTCTCAAGATAGGAGTGTAAGTATAGTTTCTTAATCTGAGAAAGAATGACTCCTACTTGGATAACGATTAGTCTACTTACCTGCAGAGTCACAAGGGCGCAGCAGTATTGTGGAAATTAAAGGTGATGTAATGTGGATCAGTGAATGACTCTCTATGTGGTTGCCTATGAACAATACTGCATTCTAAATTTACTACAATAATTATTCAGAACAATGGCACTATTAATGAGTGCAGTGGCATCTCAATTGAGGTATTATTTATAAGAAATTGCACATATAAAGCTGTCAATGAAGTAGTTTCAATGAATGCTGATGACAGGGTTTTAGTAATTGGCAAAATGGGTATAACATTCTTAATATAACCAGTAAAAAGCTTTTATTTTGTTACAGAAGCATAACTTAATTGTAAGATATCTTCTTACAATCTTAACTCTGTGTTTGTGAATTTCAAAAATATTCCTAAATATTTAATAATCTTTTTGCCAGGTATTCTATAATACTTCCGGAGGGTAAAAAGATGGACTAGCTTCAACAACATGACTGTTAAACAAAGCAGGTTATTATATCTTTTAACATCTTGATATTATCTGAAAGCATCAGTAATCTACAGACAGAACTTGGGTTGAAGGTTAGGAATTCATTAACAGCACTGTGACAATTAAAGAGCGGGGGCTGAAACAGAGACTGATTCACAGCTACCAGCTTATTGCAAACAAAATTAATTTACTCAAAAACACTGTGTAATGAAAGAGGAGATATAGCTAAACTACAGTGACCTCTCACAGCGAAAACTGGGCAAGATCCCCAGGAAAAGGAATGAGAGGAGAATAATATCTCAATTATATGTGCTATCAGTCCCGTGTTTCTCGCAGCAGCATGATCAGCTAATTTGATTATTCGACTGCAGATTCGAGAACTAGGCCTGGCTTTATAATAATGAAGTATAAACAGTGTAGAAGGCCCATTGGATGTATCTGACAGTTATCCAATTTATCCCAATTATCTGTTTTTTCTGTCCCCAGAAATCTGTGGATTATTTTTCTTCAAGTAACCATTCAATTTTCTTTTGAATCCACCAACTGTATCTGCTTTGATAATTTACTTATAACATATAGCGGTGTAGAAAAACTGCAAAATGGCCCATTGTAGTCATGCACCTCATATGAATATCTGTATCTTCCTCTCAAATGGAGAACCAGCCAAAGTCTCTGCCATCTGGTCACCGAACTAAGTAACTGGAGGCAGATAATTTAGCCTTTCAAGTCCTTTCACAGTTTTATACAACACTCTGAAACCTACTCCAAGGAGGAAGTCCTAGCCTTCTCCAGGATTATGTACGCAATGTCCTCATCTCTGACAACAGGTCACCAATCTCTTCTCTATTTTTCCAAGGATTTGACCTTCTGTCTAAGATGTGATACTAAGTTAAGACCTGATCAGTTATTGATAAAGGTTTGGCATGGTTTCCCTGTTTTGTAGTCATTAGTATCTCTCCCCACCTCAACCAACCCATTGTTCCCCATTTACCCATACTACATGTGTGATACTACATGTATCTATTCGGAGAGAGGAAAGATGTATCCAGACATTGATACATGGAGGGTTGACATACATTTTGTACCTGGTACCTCCTCCCTTCATCCTTGAATAAACATCAGTCAAGTTAAATTTTCTTGAAATTTAACTAAATACATGTACTGTATACAACATATATAACTATATAATGTATATAGAAATGAGACAACATTTCTTCAAACTGGGTGTTAAGCACAGTAGTACACATAACGCACATAACATGTGAGAACTTATGAAGGTAAGGATAAAATCCCAGTTTCCTAGTCTTGTTAAATTTTCTTGTAATACCTTATTAACTGGTTTTCTGTCAAATATTAATTATGTTCTTGAGAAGTACCTTGGTATAGTAAACTTGAAAGAGGATTGTTTTTCTTCTGCATTCTTGATGGCTTACCTCTCTCTTATACTCAGTTGGTCTGTCATCATTTTCAATGGTGGAGCCAATGGAAGAACCCAAGTCCATACTATGTCTTGGGTTTGGGGTCACAGACGATGCAGAAGGAAGGAGGAGCTGAGTATAGTCAGTGTGGAATTTGGATCTTCTGTATCAGACTGGGTCATTACAAACTTGTGGAGAGGTCACAATCAAAAATGAGAGAGAAAGATGTTGCAATTGTCTGTGTATGAGGAGGGGTGGTGGGGTTGGGGAGCAAGGGGGAATGGTTTGATAGATGTAGTCTGGTTGAGATGAGGTGACTAGAAGGACCAAAAGGGGCTACCTGATGTGAGAGGATGGTGTGTTGTAGATGCTCAGGGGTACTTCAGATCTGAAAGAATATTCAGTTGCAAAATGATCCAAGTGTCAAATCTGGCATTGAATCAAGTAAGCTAGCTTCTCTTTCTGTGATTCAGAAGCTGTCTTCCAATCCATTGTAGAAAGCTGCTACTATATCAGGGTGATGCTGCTTTTGGGAGATGCCCACTCAAAACAGTTTTAAGTGACAGTATCAAAACGTGAACTGGTTATTATTGGATGCTATAGAATGCATCTGTGATCTCCATGGGCAAGTATATTACCTCTTTGATGGACCTAAAATGCTGTCATTTTATGTGACTCATGCAATAAAAAGACACCTCATTTCAAGGTTACTATTCCCAAGGTGCTTCTCAAGAACATATTTAATCAGGATGGAAGATGTTGGAGTCCACAATTAAGGACGAGGTTTCAGTGTACCTGGAGGCACATAATAAACTAGGCCTAACTCAGCATGGTTTCCTTGAGGGAAAATCTTGCCCTACAAACCTGTTAGGATTCTTTGAGAAAATAACAGGCAGGATAGACAAAAGAGAGTCAGTGGATGTTGTTTGCTTGGATTTTCAGAAGGCCTTTGACAAGGTACTGCATATGAGGCTGCTAAACAAAATTAGAGCTCATGGTACTTCAGAAAAGACACAGTGCAACGTAGTTAACTGGGACACGTCAGGACCAGTACATTTTAGCACAATTAAGCAGCTGCCCCAATTAGCAGAAGTTTCATGAAAATAGTTGAAAAGGTATAATAAAAACAAACTACCATTTAACTGAGTAACAAATTATGTATTCAAATGAAATACAGTACAAATTGGAACACTACCAATACTACTACAGTACTATAAAACTGTGCATTAGTTCTGGATGGTTAACGACGGAGGAATTTATCCAGTACATACGGGCATGTTTGTTTGATTGACTGTTGTTACGTACCCGTGACACGTGACAGTGGTGTACTTGTCACGTGACAGGTGTTGAAGCTATACTGGACTTAAGGTAATGGTCTTGTGATGGTGGAGTGACGTTATTTTCCTGCCAGTAGAGGTCATGTGACAGTTTTTTTTTACAGGGTATAAAAGGAGGACCCCTCCCTGTGAGGAGGGGCAGTTTGTGACTGGATTTGCCATTTTGACTTCATGACACTGCATGATCCAACATTATGACGCAGTTTAGTTGAAAGATGCAGTTTTATTTAATGCCTAAAGTTTAAAAGGTCATTGCCAGCAGTTAATTTATAATACTGCTAGTTAAAAATCAGTGGAGAGTGAAGATTGGAGTTCGGGAGTTAAAAGATCGAGGAAAGTCGATTTCGACGGTGAAACAGGTTTGACCTTGTTGGATCCTCATTCGGAAGGAATTCGTTGGCTGTCCCCATGTTAATCCCTGTGAATAGCAGAAAGGATTGGGGTACAGTTTTGTAAAGGAAAGGTCAGTGCCTTTAAGCCGTTTCATTTTCCATCTTCGTAAATTCTTCGTGGGAAAAGTAGTTCGACTGGGAACCGCAACAACGTGAAAGAGAATTTAAATCGTCTAAAAAGTCTCTCCTTTAATGGACTGTAAGCATTTTGAACTTTTGCAGTACTACTTTGAGGAACTGTTTTTGCAACATCGCTTTAAGAACAGTTTAAGCTTCCTTGCTTTAAGAACTGTTTAAGCTGCCGCACAGCAGCTGATTTCCGGTTACGTCAGTGATTTGTTTACTTTTGGGGTTTGTTTTTCAGTGTTTAATAAATGTTTTATTTGTTATAAAAACCTTGCCTCACTTATATATTTACTGTTGCTGAATCCGTGACACTGGGAATGAATAAAATCAGAGCAGATACCTAGTGTAGATAATGACTGCCTTCATTGCCTTCCTGCATGAAGTAGTGTTGCAATTCAACAATAAAATCCCTGGAAAAATGATCCAAAATCACTGCTTTCGGAATTATTGTCATCGGCCCAAATAGATAACGTAACAAAAGCACCTGAAATTGATGCTATTTAGGAAATACTCGCTCTAAGTATGGTGTAGTGTCTAATAACCACACAAGTGCACGCAACTGATGCTAGTTAGAAACTGTTTGACAACAGTCTCCTGTCCCAATTAAGTGACGTTGAATCCAAAACAAACAAAGGGAATCCTGTCTATTTTCTTGAGTTACTTTTTGATCGTTAAGAGTTGTCCCAAATAAGCAGCTACCCCAATTAACTGATGGCCCAATTAACCAGAATCCACTATACTGGCATGGCTAGAAGATTGACTTACTGGCAGGAGGCAAAGGGTGGGAATAAAGGAGGCCTTTTCTGGTTATCTACTGGTGACTAGTAGAGTTCCGCAGGGGTTGGAGTTGGGACTGCATCTTTTCACATTATATGTCAATGAATTGGATGATGGAATAGGTGGGTTTGTGGCCAAGTTTGCAGATTTCCAGGTTAAAATGCACCCAGGAATCTTGAAAAGGGAAACCAAGTGGATGGATAAAGCCCCGTCTTCAGACATCCCTGGGCCTGCATTCACTGGAATTCAGATGAATGAGGGGTGACCTCCTTGAAAAGTATAGAATGGTGAAAGACCTTAATAGAGTGTATATTGAGTGGATGTTTCCTACAGTGGGAGAGTCTAAGACCAGAGGAGACAGCCTCAGAATAGAGTTGCGTTCTTTTAGAACAGAGATGAGGAGGAATTTCTTTAGCCAGAGAATGGTGAATCATGGAGTTCGTTGTCACAGGCAGCTGTGGAGGCCAAGTCTGTATGTATATTTAAGGCAGAGGTTGATAGATTCTTGACTGGTGAGGGCATGAAGGGATACGGGGAGAAGGCAGGAGATTGGGGCTGAGAGGAAAAATAGATCAGCCATGATGAAATGGTGGAGCAAACTCATTGGGCCAAATGGACAAATTCCACTCTTATGCTCTATGGTCTTATGATAGAAGGGCAGGTAGTGAGGAAGCAGGTAGTGTGCAGAAGGTCTTAGACTGTTTAGAAAAATGAGCAAAGAAGTAGCAGGTAGAATATAATAATGGTTGCCAACCAGTTGATCACGACCGACCGGTCGATCTTTGAGACTTTCCCAGTAGATCCCCCCCAAAAAAAGAAAAATATGCACCGGGCAGAAAAGACCAGAAGGAAAACCCCGCAACCTGGAAACAACCTCTCCCCACAAACAGCTCTCCGCAGTGGGAGCTCCACTACATCACCATTACCCTCATCGGCATCAACCTGTCTTTATAATGCTCACATTACAACACTTCTCCCCCTTTAAATTCCAACATTCCCCAAATGTAAAAGAACTGGGAAACAAAAAGCAGTGGTGTCATTAGCTTGCGTAACTCTGAAACTTGTACTAGTGTCTCAGTAACAGTTTAACTATACCAAACACTTGAAAAACGTGGCAGGTTCGACATTCAGTCTAACAAAGGAAACTGTCCATTCAAATATTCAGTCTGTCAGGAGGTTTGCGAGGGCGCTGTGCTGAAACAGATGAAAGTTATTAAATCCAAGTACAGGAGCTGGCTTACTGACAGACACCTCACAGACTGTCTCAGACTGGCTGTCTGTAGTTATGAGCCAAATTTCAGGGAACTAGCAGAAAGTATTCAGCCCCAGTCATCACACTGAGTGCCACAGTCAATTGTTATTCATTTATTTTTCGTGTTGAAATAAAATTAAACAATGAAACATAGAATTAAAGGTTTTGTAATGTGAGCATTATAAAAATAAGTAATACCAATTAAGATAATGGTAACATAGCAACATTCCTGCTACGGAAAGCCGGCTGTGAAGAGAGACCGCTTCCGGGTACTGCGGGGCTCCACTTCCGGTCCCTTCTGTGTGTGCGCATGCGTGCGTCTAAACGATTTGGTAGGCAGTATAAAAGTAAAAGAGAAGAAGTATAACATAGCAAAGATGAGCGGGAAACTGGAGGACTGGGAAGCTTTCAAAGAGCAACAGAAGATAATAAAAAAGGCAATACGCCAAGAAAAAATGAGGTATGAAGGTAAACTAGCCAAGAATATAAAGGAGGATAGTAAAAGCTTCTTTAGGTATGTGAATAGCAAAAAAATAGTTAAGACCAAAATTGGGCCATTGAAGACAGAAACGGGTGAATTTATTACGGGGAACAAGGCAGACGAGTTGAACAGGTACTTTGGATCTGTCTTCACTAGGGAAGACACAAACAATCTCCCAGATGTAATAGTGGCCAAAGGAACTAGAGTAAAGGATGAACTGAAGGAAATTTATATTAGGCAAGAAACAGTGTTGGATAGACTGTTGAGTCTGAAAGCTGATAAGTCCCCGGGACCTGATGGTCTGCATCCCAGGGTACTTAAAGAGGTGGCTCTAGAAATCGTGGATGCATTGGTAATCATTTTCCAATGTTCTATAGATTCAGGAACAGTTCCTGCTGATTAGAGGGTGGCTAATGTTGTCCCACTTTTCAAGAAAGGAGGGAGAGAGAAGACAGGGAATTATAGACTGGTTGGCCTGACGTCAGTGGTGGGAAAGATGCTGGAGTCAATTATAAAAGAGGAAATTACGACACATTTGGATAGCAGTAGAAGGATCAGTCCGAGTCAGCATGGATTTATGAAGGGAAAATCATGCTTGACTAATCTTCTGGAGTTTTTTGAGGATGTAACTATGAAAATGGACAAGGGAGAGCCAGTGGATGTAATGTACCTGGACTTCCAGAAAGCTTTTGATAAAGTCCCACATAGGAGATTAGTGGGCAAAATTAGGGCACATGGTATTGGGGCAGAGTACTGACATGGATTGAAAATTGGCTGGCTGACAGGAAACAAAAAGTAGCGATTAACGGGTCCCTTTCGGAATGGCAGGCTGTGACCAGTGGCGTACCGCAAGGTTCGGTGCTGGGACCGCAGCTGTTTACAATATACATTAATGATTTAGATGAAGGGATTAAAAGTAACATTAGCAAATTTGCTGATGACACAAAGCTGGGTGGCAGTGTGAAATGTCAGGAGGATTTTATGAGAATGCAGGGTGACTTGGATAGGTTGGGTGAGTGGGCAAATGTATGGCAGATGCAGTTTAATGTGGATAAATGTGAGGTTATCCACTTTGGTGGCAAGAACAGGAAGGCAGATTACTATGTAAATGGAGTCAAGTTAGGAAAAGGGAAGTACAACGAGATCTAGGTGTTCTTGTACATCAGTCAATGAAAGCAAGCATGCAGGTACAGCAGGCAGTGCAGAAAGCTAATGGCATGCTGGCCTTTATAACAAGAGGAATTGAGTACAGGAATAAAGAGGTCCTTCCACAGTTGTACAGGGCCCTGGTGAGACCCCACCTGGAGTATTATGTGCAGTTTTGGTCTCCAAATTTGAGGAAGGACATTCTTGCTATTGAGGGAGTGCAGCGTAGGTTCACAAGGTTAATTCTTGGAATGGCAGGACTGTCATATGTTGAAAGATTGAAGTGACTGGGCTTGTATACACTGGAATTTATAAGGATGAGAGGGGATCTGATTGAAACATATAATATTATTAAGGGATTGGACATGCTGGAGGCAGGAAGCATATTCCAGCTGATGGGTGAGTCCAGAACTAGAGGCCACAGTTTAAGAATAAGGGGTAGGCCATTTAGAACAGAGATGCGGAAAAACTTTTTCACCCAGAGAGCGGTGGATATGTGGAATGCTCTGCCCCAGAAGGCAGTGGAGGCCAAGTCTCTGGATGCATTCAAGAGAGAGTTAGATAGCGCTCTTATAGATAGCGGGGTCAAGGGATATGGGGAGAGGGCAGGAACGGGGTACTGATTGTGTATGATCAGCCATGATCACAGTGAATGGCGGTGCTGGCTAGAAGGGCCAAATGGCCTACTCCTGCACCTACTGTCTATTGTCTATTGTCTATTGTCGATCTTGCCTTTCACTAAGGCCAAGGTAGGGGATCTTGGGCTTAAAAAGAATCATGCAATTAGGTAGAAGAATTAAAAGCATAGACTATTTTCTGAAAAGGGATCAGATTTTGAAATCAGAGGTGCAAAAAGAATTGAGAGTCCTTGTGCAGGATTCCCTAAAGGTTAATTTGCAGATTGAGTTGGTGCTAAGGAAGGCAAATGCAATGTCCGCATTCCTTTCAGCGAAACTAGAACATAAGAGGAAGCCGATAAAGCCGAGGCTTTATGAGACATTGGGCAGACCACACAGGAGTATCGTGAGCAGTTTTCCACTCTTATCTAAGAAAGGATGTGCTGGCATCTGAGAGGGTCCATAGGAGGTTCACGAAAATGATCCAGGGAGTGAAAGGTTTAATTTCTGAGGAGATGTGATAACTCTGGGACTGTACTTGCTGGAGTTTAGAAGAATGAGGGGGATCTCATTGAAACCTATTGAATATTGATAGTAGGTGAGTGTAGGACCAGGGGGCACAAACTCCAAATGGAAGGGTGTCCCTTTAATGAGGAGGAAGTTCTTTAGCCAGAGGGTGGAGAATCTGTAGAATTCATTGCCATAGATGACTGTGGAGACCAAGTCATCGGGTATATTTAAAGCGTACATTGACAGGTTGTTGATTAGTATTGGGGTCAAAGGTTGCGGGGAGCAGGCAGGAGAATGGGGTTGAGAGTGACAATGAGTCACCCATAATAGAATGACTGAGCTGACTACATAGGCTGAATAGCCTAATTCTGTTCCCACGTCTTATGGTCTTATGCTCTTATTTGACAGAAAACCATTTAACATGGTATTAGAGTGGACAACTAAGGCTTAAATGCTATATAGAAAAGATTAGCTTTATTTGTCATATGTGCATTGAAGCAACAAAATATAGAGAGAAATGCATCACTTTCATCAAAACTAATCAGAGAGGATTGTGCTGGACAATCTGCTTCCGGTGCCAACACAACTCACTAACCCTAACCGTAGGTTTTTGGAATGTGACAGAAAACTGCCTGGAGGAATCCCAAGTAGTCAGAGGCAGAAAGTATAAACTCCTTACAGGCAGTGTCGGGAATCGAACTCTCATCGATAATCGCTAGTGTTGTAATAGCACTACGCTGCCAGACCGCTCCTAGTGAAGGGAACAGGTTTTGAAGAGTTGTTTGAAAGAAAAGTTGCAAGTGTTTAGGGAAAATTTTGGGAGGGGAATTCTGGAAGTCAGGAACAAGCAAAATGATACGAAGATAGACAAAAAAGTCAAATGTGATAATGGTGTTGAAGGAGCTTGTAGAGATAGAAAGGGAATATGTGTTAAAGATTTACAAATGAGGATCAGGATTGTTACATTAAAGATTTTGCGGGTCAATGGTGAATGGATCTAGGTGTGGAACAGCCTGTGTATTGAAGGGTTGTGGATAAGACTATGGTTGTATTCATCCAACTGTTTGCATTTCTATGGGATTTTGTCCTCTGTGTTTAAAATCTTTCTCAAGATTCAAGGACAGCCATTGTTCCTAAAGCTGTAGAGTTAATAATCTTTTCATCAACTTGTTCAATACTCAGAGACTATATCCAATAAAGGTAAGATCACAAGCTAATTACTCATTGCCAGGAATAGGGACTTGGCACCTGCTTCATTTCTTTTCCTGACCTGCCAAATGCAAAGGACCTTTGTAACCAGTAATTTGGAATAACATGAAAAAGTTAAAATGCATTCATATTCTTGTAATATTTATAATACCAATGAGTAATGGAGCCTGAAATTTTAATTAATCCCAGGACAACTTATTAAAATATATTTCAACATTTAACTGATATGGTTTGGGGACTCAGTAATCTGAGGGAGCTCTTCCAAGCCAGTTATGTAAAACAGATACAATTGAGTAGCAATAACATGTCCTCTAGTTTGTACTCAAAATTGTACATGTAATGGTCTATATATATAGACAAAGTTAATTTTCTACTATTAATGGCAAGATGCAGCTCATGATAATTATGTAAAATATTCTTATATTGTAATCTATGCTATTGTTTATATATATGTTAATTAACATTGGTCATGAAACTTTACAACACATATTCTTTCTGTTTAGCTGTGTGGATTGTTTTAAGGCTATGGTACGCATTGAATAGGTGTTTGTGGTCAGTATGGTTCTTTTTGGTAGTACCATTCATCACAGTAAGTTTCTCAGTTGTGGATGGCATATATTTGAACTAATACAATAATCAACAACAGGAAGGCATACAGGAGCAAGAGAGATCAGCTGGTTGAGTGGTGCAGCAACAATCTTGCACTCAACGTTAGTAAGACCAAAGAATTGATTGTGGACTTCACAAAGGGTAGGACAAGGAAACATACACCAGTCCTTTTCAAGGGATCAGAAGTGGAAAGGGTGAGAATTTTCAAGTTCCTGGGTGTCAATGTTTCTGAGAATCTATCCTGCGCCCAACATATCGATGCAGTTACATTTCATAAAGAGCTTGAGGAGATTTGGTATGTCATCAAAGAGACTCACAAATTTCTACAGATAACTGTGGAGAGTATACTAGCTGGCTGTATCTCCATCTGTCATTGAGTGGGGAGGGGGGAGTGGGGGTGGCACTGCACATAGTCGACATAAGCTGCAGAAAATTGTGAGCTCAGTCATGGGCACTCACCTCCCCATCATCCAGGGCATCTTCAAGGAGCGATGCCTCAAGAAGGCAGCATCCATCATTTAGAACCCCCATTACCCAGGACATGCCCTCTTCTCATTGCTACCATCAGGGAGGAGGTACAGGAGTGTTCATGCACTCAATGATTCAGGAATAGCTTCTCCCTCTTTGTTAATAGATTTCTGAATGAACAGTAAACCCATGAACTCTACCTCTCTTTTTTCTTTTTTCCTTTTTTTGCACTACTTATTTCATTTAACTTGTTATATATATATACTTGCTGTAATCTACAGTTTTTATTACTATATTTTGCAATGTACTGCTACTGCAAAACAACAAATTTCAGGACACATGCTAATGATATGTAACTGGACTGTTAATCACCAAGAGATTCTCCACTCAGATGCTGGAAATTGAGAGCAACACACACAAAAAAAAAATGCTGAAGTTATTCAACAAGTCAGGCAGCATCTATGAAAAATAAACAGTCGACATTTTGGAATGGGACTCTTCATAAGGACTCCCGAATGAGGGTCTCGGCCTGAATCATGGACTCATCTTTTCTAGTGACTTCGCTGAGACCTTGTCAATATACAAACCTTCATCTAACATGCCTCACTTTCATAAATGGGGCTACCAAGAATTCCCCCATCTCATGCATTTCTAGTTTCAAGCCCCCTCAATAGGTTTTTAGGAAAATATAAAACTTCCAAGTTTAGGCTACATAACATTTTATGTTAAAATCAAAAGCAACCATCAAGAAAAGTTTTCCTGAAACAAGGCGGGGCTACTTTATATAGGTATGACAGCTATTTATAAGCAAAAGCCAACTTTAATAATTTGAAGGAATCTAGGTCTATAACTGAATTTTCTTAATTGTACATATTTCAAATGATCATGGACATGTTACGTTCCCCGTAACCGGGTGACTTAGCAGCAAAGATAGAGAGGTCCGCTGAAGTCTGATGGTACTATTTTCAAACGTTTTTTATTTATAAAGGGGCACAAACGTATGATTAATACAAAAGATTCAGATCATATACGTCGTCAAAACTCAATCTAAGCACAGGTATAGTAATAATCAATCAGAAATAAGCTCTATCATTGTCTAGGGGAATACTGAGTCCAATGGAATATAAAAGTCACTCATAAATCTGCAGGCTTTTCCGTTTGGGAACAGCTGGCATTTCACGTGTTGGAGAGAGAGGATTGGTGAGAAAAAGGAACACTTGCCCGTCGTCTTTGCAAAGCAAATCCCGGTTGTTAGTTAAAATGGTTTTCCTTTGGTTTCAGCCACAGACTCCCGATCCGGAATCTAACGCACGTGGCTTCCTTCAAAATGGCTTCCAGCTCCAATGGGAAGCGCTATTGTGTCTTCTTTGTGTGTCTCCTTGGTGCGTCTGAGGGCCCGCCTCGACAGCCCACCTTTTATCTGGACTGGCAGGGGGGTAGATGTCAATCAGGGTGGGGTGAGGCAATCTTTCCCCATCACCCAGCCCACGTTGCCCTGAGGGTTTGCACGTAGTCCAGTCCCTTATTCCACAAAGGTGTCTCCAAAGACAATGGCCATGTCCGTGGCTTTTGTCTGGCTGAGAGGCCAGACCACATTCCAAACCTTAAGGCTTCTCTCTCTCTTGCGATTCTCCCAAAGGAGGGGGCTGGGGTCATAACAGACAATAATCACAGAAGCTGGACATCGTGAGCAACACACCCAAAATGCTGGAAACATTCATCAAGGAGAAAAACAGTCACCACTTAGAGGTTCAAAGGTTCATTTATTATCAATGTATATGACTCTGAAATTCTTCTTCTCCAGATAGCCAGGAAACCACAAAAAAAACCAGCAGCATAATCATCAAACCCCCCAAATTCCTCCTCCCTGCACAAAAAAACCCAAACACAGAACAGGCACATTGACCCTCAAATCCCCCTTTCCTGCATGCAAAGAACAAGAAACATCAGATGAAAAACACAGAATATATAAAAAAAAACTATATGACTGAAAAACAATCTATTGTCCAAGTCCACACCCAAAATGTAGAAATCCAGGGTAACATTCTCCAGGCACAGCGGCAGTCTTTCCCGTTCCAATAGCAGAGCGATCCCAAAGCGATCAAAAGGCAGCAGAGTGACCCCACCGACAATTCAAAGGCTGGTAATCGGCACTCATCACCCGCATTCACCTTGATGTTTCAATTTCCCTCATCAGTTTAATCAGCGAAATGGAGTCGATGATCGGCACCCTGCCACCTGCTTGCCATGAGGTTACCGCATGCTTCCCGGAATCCTCTCAGAGACTGCAGAGTGCTGCAATACCCAGGCCATCTCCAATCTGCAAATCACCGGCTCCAACAGTTCTGGAATCACATTCAAGACAAAAGACAAACATAAAAAGACATAAAAAGTGAAATATACGTTTTCATGATCTATCCAGAAGATATTGAGCAAAGGAGCGTTGTACACAGATGTCATCCTCATCAGGACAGCTGACGAAAATATATTTTGATGTTTAACTGATACAGTTTGGGCATTCAGTGATCTGAAGGAACTTGTCCAAGCTAATTATTGACTGAAACATGGATTCATCTTTTTCAGTGACTTCTCTGACCTTATCAGTATGTAAGAACACAGAAAATAAAATTTAAATTTCTGATGTTCTAAAATGTAACCATATAAAATATATGTAGAGTAACTTATTTCAGAATTTGAAATTAGAACCTGGCCTGGCAAATGGCTCCTTGGTTGAGCACGTACACTCAATGGCCATTTTATTAGGTACCTAATGAAGTGGCCACTGACCGTATGTCCATGGTCTTCTGCTGCAGTCGCCCATCCACATGTTGTGCATTCAAAAACGCTCTTCTCTGCACCACCGCTGTAACACGTGGTTATCTGAGTTACCATTGCCTTTCTGTCAGCTTGAACAGGTCTGACCATTCTCCTTTAACCCTCTCATTAACAAAGATTTTTTGTGCCCACAGAACTGCTGCTCACTGGATGTTTTTTATGTTTTAACACAACTCTTGAGTCTGTTATGCGTGAAAATATCAGGGGATCAACAGTTCCTGAGGTATTCAAACTACCCTGACTGGCAGCAACGATCATTCCACGGCTATAGTAACTTAGATCATATTCCTTCCCCATTCTGATACTTTGTCTGAACAACAACTGAAGCTCTTGTCCATGTCAGCATGCATTTATGCATCGAGTCCTGCCTCAAAATTGGCTGATTAGATATTTGCATAAGTGTGCAGGTGTACAGGTGTACCTAATAAAGTGACCACTGATTGTATGTCCTGAGCATTCTTCTATAATGCTTGTGTTTGATCCTGGTTTGACCTAGATCTTAGGCAGAATTCTGGAGATTGTGAATCCTGATATCCTTTTGTCTTTATCCTGTGGAAAGTACTAGGATCAAGAAGAAGGTATTCTGTGAGTTCTCACCCAACACTGCTATGTCTCTGCCACCACTTTCTTTCGGCCTCTGGGGCATTTGGCATGTTCATGGAGGAGCTGAGCACTGTTTTTGCCCCCTTTTTAGTGATGACTTATCTCCCCCACCAAGTTAACACTCAGTTTTGAATCTGATAACACAAGAAACTGGATTGTGGGAGATTCATTTACATGTCCTTCCTACTAGAAGGCCGACTAGAAATCTTGGTATCAGTGAGAACCCAGTGTAGGCAGGCACCTGCTATTTTTTTTGGGTTTTATAGGAATACCTTCCAGTCAAACTTACTGATGGATTCCACAAGATTCCCAAAGTATTCTGGGGTTAATGTTTGTATGTTTTGACCTTAACATACTGCATTACCATTCATAATCTTTTATTACAGAATGTCTCGATATTAATTGTCAAGCCCTTGTGCTATAATCATTGAAGGTACTCCTGTAATAAAATCTATTATCTTATTGAAAGGAGTGTTTCTGCAGCATTTAATAGAGAATTGTGTTCTGATCGTTGACAGTAATGGTTCAATGTGAGGATAACAATTCCAACATAAAAAAGTGATTTAACTTTATAAAGTCAGAAGAGCCTCACTTTTCCCAAGCTGTATAATATAACAAGGTTTGTTTTATTTAAAAATATATATAATAAGTTAAACCACATTATATAGGCATCCTCATATCTCTAATTTCATTTCATATTCATTTCTGGGAGTGTTCAATGAAATGAGAGTCTTCAGATTTTTTTGAATGAAAGGATATGAGCATTTCTGAAACCTGGAACTGATCCTCACTATTTAAAGGTTATTACTTTGTGAAACATCATTGCTGCTAGACATCAGCAAAGCTGCCGGATTTTCCCTTGGTTATAGAAAAACTAATCCCCAGAAACTGACGACTCTGATGATCCCAGATAATATCTGAAGAAAGGACAGCATAATTTACAATTGAAAATTTATGCACGCCTGTCCTGAAATACATTTAAATGCAAATGAATGTGCCAGAAGCAGTGAATAATAGCCAACTAATTCCTCTATTTAGTAAATCGGTTCTTATAAAATATTGCAGTTCAAGCACTGAACAGTGAAACAATAATATCTGCACTGCCCAACACTATGCATCAGTCTTTGGGTTAATTTAACATTTTTTGGAGGTGATGAAGTATGGTGTAAATTTATATTGCTTTCTGGTTTATAATATCCACTCTTCACAAATGAACAAAGTACATAATGGTGGTAAAGATATTTACTTTATGTATTTATGAAGATAATGAAATAATTTGTGTAGTTATTTAACTTAAGTTTGAATTCAGGTTAATTTTATCATGGGATCACAATTCCATTGTGCAAAAAACATTTCCAGCAATGGTCTTGGAGTGTCATTGAATCCTTTTGAGAGCATAGATACAGTAAAGGCCTTGAAGGGCAAGTCCTCAAAATGAAATTTCAGTGGGTAACAATGAATTACTCAGCTCTCTATAAATGGTACATCCTGAGCTGCTTAATGTTCAATGGACAAGATCTGATCGACCTGTGCCAAGAACTGCAGAATGAGTGAGAATCTGAATTAATAATGTGATGGTGCCAAAAAAGGTTAATATCCAACGTGTGTACATTCCTGGCTTTGAATTAGACTTATTGAATCAAGGCTACTCCAGAGGAAACAGAACCTTATCCGATTCTGTTGTAGAGTCACAGTATCTTTCCACAGATGCTGCCTGACCTGCTAACTCTGAACCTCAGAGATCCTCTCTGGGGATCTAACCTGGTCCCAACATATCAACGTAGTTATAAAGAAGGCAAGAGAGCAGCTATACTTTATTAGGAGCTTGAAAAGATTTGGCACGTCAACAAATACACTCAAAAACTTCTATAGTTGTACTGTGGAGAACATTCTGACAGGCTGCATCACTGTCTGGTATGGAGGGGCTACTGCACAGGACTGAAAGAAGCTGCAGAAGGTTGTAAATCTAGTCAGCTCCACCTTGGGCACTGGCCTACAAAGTACCCAGGACAGCTTTAGGGAGCGGTGTCTCAGAAAGGCAGCGTCCATTATTAAGGACCTCCAGCACCCAGGGCATGCCCTTTTCTCACTGTTACCATTAGGTAGGAGGAACAGAAGGCTGAAGGCACACACTCAGTGATTTAGGAACAGCTTCTTCCCCTCTGCCATCTGATTCCTAAATGGACTTTGAACCCTTGGACACTACCTCACTTTTTTTTTTAATAAACAGTATTTCTGTTTTTTGCACGTTTTTAATTTATTCAATATATGTGTACTGTTATCTATCTATTTATTTTTATTTATATTTCATTTATTTTTCTCTTCTAGATTATGTATTGCATTGAACTGCTGCTGCTAAGTTAACAAGTTTCACGTAACATGCCAGTGATAATAAAACTGATTCTGATTCTGATTATACTTCTAGAATTTCTGATTTTATTTCTGAAGCTGGCATTTGCTGTGCTCAAAAAGCAGTATGAATTTATGGAACTGAGCATTCTTAGAAGCGAGGTTATCATTAGTATTGGGAGCCTTCTCCCTGTAACCTTTGACACTCTGACTAATCAAGAATCAATGAATACTCAATCACTTGGTCTCTACAGCCACATTTGACAATGAATTCCACAGATACACTCCCCTAATGCTAAAGAAATCCCTCCTCATCTCTGATCTAAATGGACGTCTCTCTATTCTGAGTCTGTGCCCTCTGGTCATAGACTATCTCACTATAGGAAACATCCTCTCCACATCCACTCTTTTGGCCTTACAATATTTGATAGGTTTCAAAGAGAATTGCTGCTCATTCATTTAAACTTTATAAGTAGTCCAATTACTAAGTTTGCAGTTGACGTAAAAATTGTTGGCATTGTATCTAATGAGGAACATTGTCAAAAGACTCAGCAGGATATCGATCAGTTGGAAATTTGGGAAGAAAAATTACAGATAAGATTTCATCCACATGGGCATGAAGTGAAGCACTTTATGACATCATATACAGTGTAACAGGAAATTTTACAGTAAATGGCAGGACCCTTAGAAGTGTTAACATATAGAGGGATCTTGGGGTGCAAGTCCATAGCTCCCTGAAAGTCTATAAAATAATGAGAGGCTCACAGATTGGTCTGGCGGTTGAGATCTTTTACCCAGGGTGGAAATGTCAAATAAAAGAGGACATCGATTAAAGGTGAAAGAGGTAAAGTTGTGAGGTAAGCCTTTTATATAGAGGTGTTTGGAAGGTGCAGCCAGGAGGAAGCAGGTATGATGGAAATATCTACAAGGAGTTGATTCAGGCCCATGAACAGGAGGACCGGGATAGAGAGGCTGCAGCTCCTGGAACATGGAACAACACGCAAAGTGCTGGAGGAACTCAGTGGGTCAGGCATCCATTGAGGGAACAGAACAAGTTAGTCCAAGTATAGGCAGATGTGATGAGTTAGATTGGAATCATGGTTGGCACAAACGTGGTGTGCTGAAGGTACTGTTCCTGAGCCTTATGCAAAACAGCATAAAAACACACAACAAATGAGAATGACACTGGATGCCTCTGTGTCCTGGTTAGCAAGACGGCCATCTGCTGCAGCGGAATGTGCTGAAGGTTCATGTCTAATTTCGCACTCGACGACTCTCCCCAGACAATGGTAAAACAGTATGCTCACAAGACATTGACTGACTGAACACTTCTCAGATTATCTGCAGGCTATGGAAGATACCAGGTTCCTTAAGGTTGCTATATCCAAGGGTGGTATTGAAGTTAAGCTTTCACTAGCTATTAAATGCTCCCAATGGTGTGCATCTCAAACAGCTTCTGACAACCAAGTCCAGCCCTTGGCCTTCTCTTGTGGCTCAGCTACTATTCCTGGTGGAACCATTTCTACTGACAGGTGAAGGGGCAAAGGCAGGTTACTGGCAACTTAAAACCAGTCACTTTGGGCAGATGGGGCTCATCAGCAAGGGTTGGCAGCTCACCTAGGAGAAACAAAACTCTGATCTCAAACCTCCACTGCCTTACGTCTATATCTACTCATGGGGAAGGCTGTGGGAGTAAACCCTGAGGAAAGATCTGGAGCTGGAATCCCTACGTTGAGTTCATTGCTGATTGCAACTCCTGTGGTGCCTCTGATGCAAAACTGTGTTGCCTCTGCTGTTCCTTTCGACTCATCAGCTGCATGGAGACGGGGAGTCTGCTACATGAGCAACAGCTTGTTCTCCTTATTGTACTGCCCTGGCTTGCATACTGGCTTGTACGTTACATAGACAGTTGGGATGCAACATCCATGGTCAACCCCACTGAAGTTACCACTGGAGATTTAAGTAATCTGGTGAGGAATGAATAACCAGCCAGGATCATGCAGCTGAACGATGTCACGTGTCGCAAAGTATAACCTACTCAAATTACACTCTTTCAGAGGGCAGATTCTCTGGACTTCCTTCCTCCCACCTGCACTTTCTCTTTGACTGACTCGTTCTTTCCAGTATCTTGTGCTTTGGTTCAGTATTTTCTTCACAGCTCTGTGGAACATTTTGGGACATCTTACTGTGATAGATTTAACTGGCAGCTGCTGTGTTGTTGGTGATCAGAGCTGCAAGTCATCATTGCCAAAGTTTATCCAGGGTTCCAAGGTCAACTAAACACAACAGAAATAAAGTTTTAAATACTTAAAAATTATGTCAATGTCCTCCTCCTTTCCACTCCCATTCCTCTTAATATTTTCCTTTTCTCCCTTCCTCTCGTATGAAGTGGAAGTCCCTCCGGGAATGCAGACTGTGTAGCAGTGACTTGACAAGGAGTTGCTTGACCTGAGGCACCTTTCATTCTGATACTTCGAAGTGATGTTCAGCATCTTTATAAAGCAAGGTGATGAATGCCAGGAATATCCTGCCAGATAACCGAGGCTTGATAAACTACCCCGGGGCAATGTGGTTGATGAAGCATCATGAATATTGAAGACAGAGATAGATTTTTCTGACCCATTTGAATCGAGGGTTCTGTGGATTGGATGGGAAAATGGAGCTGATGACAATGATTTGATCAGCCGTAACCTCACTGAACAGTCTGTGTCACCTACTTACTCTTTCTACATTTTAATCTTCCTACATTCTTAAAGAGAATGTAAAAATGGCTTATTTACCAGGTGAGTCAGACAGTGTTTCACTTAACTGTGTTCAAGCTATAGTAAGGCAAATGATATGTAACTAGGCCAGAAACACAGATGCTTTTTGTGAGGGTTGTCATCTTTATCTGTTTGTTGGTTAAAATCTCTCTTACCTAGGATATGACAATTTGACAGCAAGATATTTGAAAGGCCTCTCCAAAAATTGAGCCCTCAGGTAGGTTCTGAGAACGCTTTTCTCTGACTGTACCAGGTTAACATGCATTTTGAGTTGCTGGTTTGCATTACTCGTGGTTCCGATAAAGTTAAACAAGAACTATGTGCAATAATTAGCTGAATTCACCTGGTGTTTTCTGAAATGGTAAAGAGGTATTTTTTAAATTGAGTGGTGAGTCAAAAATATTCCTTAATATTTTATTTTTATTAACATAGAGTGGAAAAGTGAGAAGATAAATAAACATGAATGAGCAAACCATAGAAATTTCAGAATGGGATACATAACTGATGGTGGAAGTTAAAACAACTGGCAAATAGCCCAACCAGATTTGAGACAGCACAGTGTCTTTCTAAAGAAAGAAGTTGTGGATCAAACTGATATCCAATGGCTGGAGAGGATGGGCGAAGGCAAAAAAAAAGCAGAATTGCAAGCAACTCCATAATTGGGGGTGGTCGGGGAGCGAGTCGGATAGTCTTCTATGAAGCCAAGAATGAGGTTCTCAATAGGTATAGGTGGGTTGCTACCAGTGCAAGTTGAAGATTGCCCCCTGACAACTGGAAAGGAACATACAAAAGGAAGAATGTAAATCCAATTGTCAGACTCCATGTTGGAATACACAATATTGGTTGGAACTGGGAGATGGCCCTGCTGGAATTAGACTTTAAAAAGCCAGAATTTGAGAGTAATAACCTGGATGATTGCTCAAGAAGCAGCCAGATCAAGAGGATTAACATGTGACCAAAGGGTGATGGGGCATTGGGACCAGTTCTGGGTGAACAATTAACTGTACCAATGAGACAAGCTCGACCTGAACTGGGTGGGACACGAGTCTGGGGTAATGGATATAAAAATATGATCCATATTGATCGAGGATCAATCACTCCAGTAGGTGTAGTCTGCAGACCATTCTATAGGAGGAGATGAATAATAAATGTACAGGCAGTGTGAGAAAATGAATATAAAGGAAAGAATAATAAGCATAGGTTGTTTCAATTACCTCTATTAAAGGAATGAAAAAAGAGACAGTAGGAACAAGAGAAGAGAGTTCTAACAAATTACATGAGACTCTTTCTAACTAATATGTATAAAGTATAACAAGGGGGATCTTGCTGTTGGATCTGACAATGGGAGTGAATTAAAACAGATAAGAGAAACATTAGCAGAGAAACGAATTAGGCAATGGTGACCATAATATAATGTCTTTTAAAATGACAGTGGAAAAGGGCACAAGTTTAATAAAACACATTATTGAATTGCAGATAAAGCAAATTTTGTGAGGTTGTTAGTAGAACTCTGGAAACTAAAATGGCCAGTAATATAGTCAAACAATCTTGCATTCAACAAAATAAATGCATAAAACTATGTACATAATATGTGAAAAATATAAAACTGTGTGACAGAATACATTAGAAATATATTTTACTAAGAACAACAAACTGAACACTCATGAGACTGCACGGATAAATAAAGGCATAAAGTAACAAGATTCAAGATTGTTTAATGTCATTTCCAGTACACAAGTGTAAAGGAGAATGAAATAATTGTTACTCCAGATCTGATGTACACAAAAAAAATCACAAAAGGTAAAGAACACAATAAAAATAAAAAAAACACAATAAATATAAATACATAAAAACTTATATACATAGATTGATAGATCTTATATACTGTACATAGATAAAGTGACACTAGGCTGTAGATAAAGTGACTGACAGGAAATAATGAAGCAATGGTGGAGTTAGTGGATGGAGGTTTTGATCAACCTTACTCCTTGGGGAAAGTAACTGTTTTTGAATCCTGGCGTGGATGCTATGTAATGTCCTTCCCGATGGAAGTGGGACAAGCAGTCTATGTGCAGTGTGAGTGGGATTCTTTATGATGTTATCAGCCCTTTATCGGCACCTTTCTTGATTCATGTCCTTGATGGCAGGTAGACTGGTGCCATTGCTCCATTGGGCCGTTTTGACTAGCCTTTGTAGAGCTTCCTGCCTGCCGCAGTGCCGCTATGATACCAAGCAGTGATATCTGACGTTCTCCGCTGTGTATCTGTAGAATGGCATGAGTATAGATGTGAAGATTCCAGCTCTCTTCGGAAGTACAGGTGTCAATGAGCTCTTCTGACTGTGTGGGATGTGTTCTGGGACAATGAGAGGCTGTGTGTGATGTGCACTCCCAGGTGTCTGAAATTGTTTCCAATGCAAGGCGGGTGGTGGGGGGAGCGTGTGAATGGTACGAGTTCTCCTGACGTTGATAACCTTTTCCTTTGTCTTATTCAGGAAGTGGTTATTCACCAATAACTGCCTCGTCTCTGTAGGCTGTTTCATCATTTTTGGTGATGAGGCCCACCAGTGTCATGTCATTGGTGAACTTGATGATGAGATCGCTCAGATTGCAACGAGATAAAGAAAAAGATGTATTGAAGACATAGAGGAATGCATGATAAGAGACAATATTAAGGATTAGTAGGGAAGTTTAAAAAATCAGGAAGGCAAAGAACTGTAATGACAAATTATCAAGAAAAAATACAAAATAATAAAATATTTTGTTAAGAAAATAATGCAAAGAAGGTTGTGATGGGAATAAAGTCACTATGGGAAAAATAGACAGTATCGTGGGTAGCAACAGGCCAATGATAGAATTAAAACATTATTTTACTTTGATGTTTACTAGTGAGATACAAGTGAACATGATTTTTTGATGAAATGAATAATGAAATAAATTCATTCAAAATAAAAAATGTGGATATATTAAATAAGCTAACAAACTCAAGAGGATCAGATCCAAACAGATTGCATCCATGCATTTTAAAATAATCCAGAGAAGAGACATCAGAAGCATTACTGAACAGTTTAGAAAGTATCTAATGCCACAGCACTGGTAGATAGCTAATATAATTCTTATATTTAAGGTGGTGTATAGAATATGTTTGGGGATTATAGGCAAGCTGGTTTAACATTGGAAGTAGGAAAATAATGAAATCCCGATTAAACAGAGAACATTTAGAAATAGACATGATAATAACGAGTCAGCATAACTTTCCTAAGG
The DNA here is from genome assembly GCF_048418815.1 of Hemitrygon akajei. Taxonomy (NCBI): domain Eukaryota; kingdom Metazoa; phylum Chordata; class Chondrichthyes; order Myliobatiformes; family Dasyatidae; genus Hemitrygon; species Hemitrygon akajei. The sequence continues at coordinate 73,703,783 of NC_133136.1, read as the reverse complement.
GACATCCTTGATTGAGTAACCATTACATTTTTGGAGTGGTAGCAGGAACAAGGAGTAGACAGTAGTAGCATGGTATATATATGTGTGTTATCTAGATTTTCAACTTTTGACAAAATCTCTCACAACAGACTACTGAGTAAAGTCAGAGAATATGGAGTTTGGCAAAGGTTATCAAATAGATTACCAGCTGCAGGACAGAAAACGGAGGGTGGGTATGAAGGGAGGTTATTCATAATGCAAAAGGTGGATAATGGTGAAAATAAAAGGGGATAGTGCAGAAATCAATGCTGTTTATAATGGTATATTAACAGTGTGTATGTTACTCTTGATTAGTAAGGGGTTAAGAGTTATGGGGTGAATGCAGGAGAATGGGGTAGAGAAAAGAAAAAAAATCAGCAATGATTGAATGGTGGAGCAGACTTGATAGGCCAAGTAACTGAATTGCGCTCCTTTATCTTACAGTTGTACGGCCTCCAGGAACATGGTGGGGAGCTGAAGGTGTGTGAAATCTTCAGCAGTGGGGAGAATTTCAGCATTGTACAGAACATTAGTAAATTTGTAGAATGGGCACAAAATAGATGATGGATATATACCACAGGTAGGTAGTGACATAGAGCAGTAAAGGGATCTTGGAGTAGAAATACAACAGGTTTGCCACTGGTTAACAAGGCCATAAAAAGGTAACCAGCCACTGAGATTCTCTTCTAAAGGGGTAGAAATGAAAAGTAGGGAAGCTGTGTTGAACCTGAAGCACATTTGGATTGCTGCATTTACCTCTGCTTGCTGTTGTATTTAATAACAATTAAGTAATGCTGGAAGGGGTGCAGAGGAAATCTATAAACACGACAAGTGATAAAAGAATAGATGCACTTGAGGGATGGTAGGAAAATGTTTAAAAAAACAAATAATTGCACTGTTGTATTTAAATAAGAAATGCTGGGAGAGGACTTAACCATAAGACCATAACACATAGGAGCAGGATTAGGCCACCTGGCCCATTCATTCACAGCTGATCCTTTCTCTTACTATGGCCTCCTCAACCCTAGTTCCCGACCTTCTCCCCATAACCTTTGATGCCATGTCCAGTCAAGAACCTTTCAATTTCTGCCTTAAATACACCCAATGACCTGGCCTCCATAACTGCACGTGACAATAAGTTCCACAAATTCACCACTCTTTGGCTAAAGAATTTCTCTGCATCTCTGTTTGGAAAGGGCACCACTCTATTCTGAGGCTGTGTGTTCTTGTTCTAAACTCTCCCACCATGAGAAACATCCTTTTCACACCTACTCTGTCCAGGCCTTTCAACATTCGAAAGGTTTCAATGAGATCCCCCTCATCCTGCTGAGTACCAGTGAATACAGACTCAGAGCCATCAAACGTTCCTCATATGATAACCCTTTTATTCCAGGAATCATCCTTGTGAACCTCCTTTGGAGCCTCTCCAATGTCAGCACATCTTTTCCAAGATGAGGGGCCCAAAACTGTTCACAATACTCAAGGTGAGGCCTCACTAGTGCCTTATAAAGCTTCAGAATCACATCCTTGCTCTTGTATTCTAGACCTCTTGAAATGAATGCCAACATAGCATTTGCTTTCCTCACCACTGACTCAACCTGCAAGTTAACCTTCAGGGTGTTCTGCACAAGGACTCCCAAGTCCCTCTGCATCTCAGATTCCTGGATTTTCTCCCTGTTTAGAAAATATTCCGCACATTTATTTCTACTACCAAAATGCATTTTCCAACATTGTATTTCACTTGCCACTTTCTTGCCCATTCTCCTAATCTGTCTAAGTGCTTCTGCATCCTACCTGTTTTCTCATAAGTACCTGCCCCTCCACCAATCTTTGTATCATCTGCAAACTTGGAAACAAAGCCATCTATTCCATCATCTAAATCATTTATATACAGCATAAAAAGAAGTGGTCCCAACACCGACCCCTGCGGAACACCACTAGCCACTGGCAGCCAATCAGAAAAGGATCCTTTTATTCCCACTCACTGCCTCCTACCAATCAGCCAATGCTCTAACAATGACAGTAACTTTCCTGTAATACCATGGGCTCTTAACTTGCTAAGCAACCTCATGTGAGGCACCTTGTCAAAGGTCTTCTGTAAGTCCAGGTATACAACATCTGCTGCATCCCCTTTATCTATCCTACTTGTAATCTCCTGTGTCACCAAGCACTCCATCACCTCATCCTTAACAATTGACTCTTGAGGTCAGGCTAACTGGTCTATAATTTCCTTTCTGCTGCCTTCCTCTTGAAGAGTGGAGTGACATTTGCAATTTTCCAGTCCTCTGGCACCATGCCAGAGTCCAATGATTTTTGAAGAATCACTTTTTAATGCCACCATTATCTCTAACGCTACCTCTTTCAGAACCATAGGGTGCAGTTCCTCTGGCCCGGGTTACTTATGAACCTTTAGGTCTTTCAGCTTTTTGAGTACCTTCTCTCTTGTAACAGTAACTACACCCACTTCTCTTCCTTCACAACATCTGGCACACTGCTGGTGTCTTCCACGGTGAAGACTGAAGCAAAATACTCATTTAGTTCATCAGCCATCTCCTTGTCCCCGTTATTATTTCTCCTGTCTCATTTTCTAGCAGTCCTGCATCCACTCTCATTTCTCTTTTATTTTTAACATACTTTACTATCCACTTTGATATTATTTGCTAGCTTGCTTTCATATTTCATCTTTTCCCTCCTCAAGCTCGCTTATCGTCTCTGGTTCCTTACATAACACCTAATCCAGTATAGCTGACCCCTAGTAGACTCAACAAACTGCTCTAAGAAGCTATCTCTTAGGCATTCAATAAACTCATTCTCCTGAGATCCATTACCAACCTAATTTTCCCAATTGACCTGCATGTTAAAATCTCCCATGACTACCATAACGTTGCCCTTTTGACTCGCCTTTTCTATTTCCTTTTGTAACCTGTGATCCACCTCCCAGCCGCTGTTGGGAGGCCTGTATATAACTGCCATTAATGTCCTTTTATCCATGCAGTTTCTTAACTCAACCCATAAGGATTCAACATTTTTCAATCCTATGTCACATCTTTCTACTTATTTGATGCCATTTTTTACCAGCAGAGCCACACCACCCCCTGCCTACCTTCCTACCCCTCCGATATAACATATAACCTTGGACATTCAGCTCCCAACTCCAACCATCCTTCAGTTATGATTCAGTAATGGCCGCAACGTCATACCTGGCAATCTGTAATATTGCAACAAGGTCATCCACCTTATTTCTTATACTACGTGCATTGAGGTGCAACACCGTGAGCACCGTGTTTGCTGTCCTTTCTGATTTTGCATCCCTAATACTCGGCCTGTTGGCTGCAACTAAGTCTCATCACCCGCCTGCCCTTCCTGACAATCTGACTGCACGCTATCTTTACTTTTTTACCATCTGTCCTTTCCTGAGTCCCTTCACTCCAGTTCCCACCCCGCTGCCAAGTTAGTTTAAACCCTCCCCAACAGATCTAACAAACCTGCCGCGAGAATATTTGTCGCCCCTTGGGTTCAAGTGCAACCTGTCACTTTTGAACAGGTCATACCTTCCCCATAAGAGATCCCAATTATCCAAGAACTTGAAGACCTTCCCCCTGCACCAGCTTCTCAGCCACTTCTTAACCTGTGGGGTGCCCACCACATATCTTTGAGTGTGTTGGTTGTTAATGCAAACAACGTGTTCCTCTGTATGTTCTGATGTACTTGTGATAAATAAATCTGAATCTACTTTGAGGGAAGGCCTTGTGCTTTGCTGTTATTCCAGTGCAATTCCATGCAATCTATTTAACTCTGCAGTTGTCAAGCAGGCTGTGGGTTTAGGAATCAGGGCCAGCAAACTTCACAGGGCTGTTGGAATCACATTGTCTTAAAGTCCAGATGAAACAAATTCAATCTTTTCAATGTGTCTGCCTGCCGTCTTTGGAAACTTGACTTCTGTAAAAGGGAGAAAGGTAACGAGCTAATGACAAGCTTGTGATCAGATTGGTTATTGAACCAACATCCTCACTTGATTGTCCCAAGCCAACTTACATAATCTGTGTAATTGCAACAACATATTATTCATTAACATTTAGCTAACATCAAGAACTAACAAGAGGGATACTTAGCATTTCAAGTGGAATCCTTAACAATAACAACTTCACTGCCAATGGTCTATTTCTATAAAATGGTTTGTGCATTTTCTTCAATCTTTTGCAACAAACATTAACAAATAACTTTGCTGCTGTTTGAAAATTATGATTGGACTTCATCAGTACAACAAATGATTGGGTTAACATAACAAATAACCTCTTCTCGAGCTTTCAGCCGCGTATGGGTATCACTTTTAACTTACATTTCGATGACAAACTCTGCCATCTTCATCAGGGATGATGCCTGGGCATCTCCAGTCCAGTGGTATTCATACCCCCGTTGTCCATCCCTCCTGACTGATTAGTCCTCATCCAACCAAGTTTCCGCTGTTCCACCTTGTTTACAATCAAATTCCAGTTCTTACTTAGACTGAGACCTTCGTCTTTGTTAAAATTCTTTTCCTCTAGTTTTATTTCAATGGCTTCCTTTACCAGGTGGTCGCAAAAGGCATTAGCACGGCAGAGTAGTTTTGTGCTGAAGTCAATCCTATGGCCATTGCAAACGTAACTGCCGATTTCTCCGGGTAACCCAAGCGGATACACCTCCTGTGCTCCTTTATGCATGAAGATACAGTTTATATTTTAATACATCAGTGGTCATACATATTGGTGGACCCCTTTTATAACAGTGTGGTCAGTCCTTATAAGATCATTAACATGAGTGACTGTATGGTGTAAAGAGCTCCAGTCAGTTGGTACTGCTTAGAAAGTCTATTGTTACACTGGATCTTTGTTGTCATTGGCTTACTAGATGATACAAATAGGACTCTTTTCCCACAGCTGTGCCAACTATTGTATGCCATTGTCATGGCGACACTTCTGAAGCAAGTGTGTATGATGTAAATGTGCCTTGATTTCTGCTTGTAGAGTTTTATCCTTAATGGAACTTTCATACTGAGTTGAATTTTGTACAAACACATGTATACATTTCGATAGCTTGTCAGGAAAAGCTAAAGAAGCTTGACACAAACACAGAACAATAGGGATGATTTAGCAGTGAGCGATCATTTTAATAATAAACTGCAAAATATTGAGTCACAAGGGGCCACAACACAAGAGGAAATGGATGCTTAACATCACAAGGTTACAAGTTAACTGAAGGCCAGGTTCATGTGATTGAACAAGGCTTGTGGATGAGAGATGGGTTTAAATGGGCTGCAGGTATGAATTAAAAATGAGTGGCAGGTGACTGGGTTAGCTGGGTGGAGACTGGGTGGAGACTGGGTGGAGACTGGGGGGTTCCTGCCTGACAGAACACCTCCTCCTCCCACAGCCAGCACCCAAGGCAATCTGAAATGAGTGATGTGCAAAGGATCCAAGATGAGAATGGATGGCATCCAAGGCGTCTCCTCTGGGTTGCAGCCTTCTCAGTCAACCAGGTTCGGCACACCACACCCACGATGAGTGAATCCATCAACCAGCAAACCGTGTAAACTGGTGCACCTTCTGTCATTGTTGGTGGACAACAGGCTTGTGGACAACTGGAAGGTAGGTGTTGATCCTGAGGGGAGGTGGCAGTTGGAGATGGTAAGTGACTGGGTTGATGCAATGGGCTGAGGCGCAAGCTTGCAGGAGTCAATGCACAGCTGTAGACCTTGGGTGGACAGCAAGACACAGTCCCTAGGGTGGAGCAGTCTGGCTGGGGCGCAGACAGAAGCTAGCCTGCCGGCAGTAGGTGTGGCTGGCAGCTAGGGTGGTTCTCTTCCAAGTACCCTGGCATTGGCAAACCAGGGACCTGGCAGACAGGAGCTCCACCGTAGGCTTCTCTGAGGGGAACAACACAAGTCGGTATCCATGAAGCATGTCAGAGGGAGATATACCTGTGGCAGAGGTGTATAGATTGTGGGTCAGTTCATCCCAAAGCAGATACTTCTTCCATGTGGAAGGGTTGGAGACAGTAAGCATTACAGTAACTTCTCCACTTGCTTATTGGCTTTTTCTGATTGTCCATTGGTCTGCAGATGATAGCCAGAGGACAAACCCACTGAGGTATGGAGGAGGGAGAAGAAGACTCTCTAGAAGCAGGAGACAAATTGTAGGCCCCAGTACAACACAATATTCCCGGGAAGCCATGGTGCCAAACTACATGTTGGAGAACCAGATCTGCTGTCTCTGCGGCTGGCAGAAGATCGGGGAAGGCGTTGAAGTGGGCTGCTTTGGAGAACCGGTCCATCACTGTCATGATCAGTGTGGGCCATCACTAGGTTGCAAACTCATGACGTAATCCACGGTGATGGCTAAATCGTGGTGATCCTGTGGGAGCTTGGAGAGGTCAAGAGTTTCCTCCATCTCCATGAAATGATGGCGTGAAGCCAGCTGAGGTTGCAAGCTGTTGGTCCGGCCAGCAGGTTCCCAACTCAGCAGCGAACCCGAAGACCAGGTAAATTGAGAGCTATGAGTGGATAACCCTCGATGAGGGGAGCGTTGGATGAGTTGGTCAGGAGGAACTGGACGGACTCACAGTGCTCCCTGATGCTAGTGTGCACAGGCAGTGTGTATGTTTTGACCATCACCGACCCCCAAGGGAAATCCGTCAATGGCTGTGACGCAAAAGGAATGAGAGGTAGGCTCAGTAGGGAGTCAAGCACACACAATCCACTAGAGCCTCCCGTGTGCTTAGAGCCATCAGGGTGTGGAGGAGGACAGAGAGAGTGAGTCTGGCTGTGGTGTAGAAATAGGCTGGGATGAGATTACAGGATAGAGGCCCCTCGTCTTTACCTGCTTGTGCCATTTTCATAGCCACAGTGGATGCTTGGATGATCAGCTGCTCTGCAGTAAGCACGCAATTTGTTTCTCCACCGAGGCTTATGCTCTTGTAATGTTAAAGGAGCTATCCCTACCTGGCTGAAATGGTTCTGAGAATGGAACCGGGGATCTGGCTGATAGTCTGGAGAGCTGATCGATAAGACACTTGTCAATATGGAGGGCCAGAGTGATGAGGCTTTCAAGGTCGGTGGGCAAAGTATCTGATATACTGCCTCCCCTGCTCTTCCCAGATGGTCGAAAACCCGGCGCATCTCGGCTGCAAAGTAATCAAATTGGTTGCAATTGTCCCATTTAACAGTGGCCCAGGTCAGACCCTGCCTAGTCAAAAGGGAAGTGCTGAAGGCAATTTTGCCTCGATCCATAACATACAGAGATAGCTGGAGCTCGAGGTGTAAGATGCACTGGGACAGGAAGTTACAGCATCAGTTTGGGCGTCCATCAAAGCTTCCGGCACTGGAATCCAGGGCTTCAAGGAAGAAGGTTGGCTGTCACAGAGTTGGTTGACAATGACAAGCAGATAGTCAATGGCTTCCTGCTGCTTTGGGATTGTGTGCTCCTGTCAACAGATGACTTCTTTTCAGTGAGTATACAGTGCTGGGTCACTCACTGGGTCACTGATCCTGTCAGGAAAAGTAGAGGAGGCTTGACCCAGACACAGGGCAGCAGCGATGATTTAGCAGTGAGTAATCATTTTAATAACACACTGCAAAATAATAAGCCATGAGTGGCTACAAAGCAAAAGAGAACAGACACTTAACACAACAAGTTAACAGAAGACTAAGAACAGCTGGTTGAGGCTGCTCGGTTCAAATGATGCGAGCTGGGTTTAAATGGGGTGCTGAGTTGCAAATGAATCACCTGGCAAGTGACTCCTGTTGGCTGGGTGGAGACTGGGAGGTGCTTGCCTGTGCAGGCCTGACACAGCTATACAAATGCTCTGCAGAATTGCATTAATTTTGAAATATAAACAGCTATTGATAAGAGCAAGAGCTTGCAGCTGATGTATGCGCATGATCTAAAACATTCCAAATGTCCCCCCCCCCCCCCCGTATTGTTTGGTAGTATTGATGTTTTCATTTGTCTATAATTGTTCCATTCGAATAAGCATATATCTTTAAGATCAAATTGAAATAAAATTCCATTTTCTCCTTCACTTCTGGATTATGGAACATAGAGCAGTACAGGGCCATTTGGCCCACAGTGTTGCAGCAAACCAGCTAAAAGGCAAATCAAAAACAAGCAAACACTAATCCTTCCTATCTACACCATGCCCATATCCCTTCATCTTCCTTACCTCCATGTGTCCATCCAAAATGTCTCTTAAGCGTCCCCGCTGTATGTGCCTCTGCCACCAGGTATTCGTGACTCTGAGTAAAAATCTTACCTCTCACATCCCTTTTAAACCTACCCCCCCTCTCCTTCACCTTCTGGTATTAGACATTTCAACCCTGGAATTATTAGATCTCCCCTTAGCCTCCATCGCTCCAGAGCAAACAACCCAAGTTTATCAAGTCTCTCATGATAGCAAATGCCCTCTAAACCAGGCACCCTCTCTGAATTCTCAATATCCTTCCCTTCACGGGGTGACCAGAATTCTATGCAATACTTCAGATGTAGCCTCACCAGAGTTTTATGAAGTTGCAACATAACCTCTTCACTTTAGAGCTCAATGCCTTGACTAATAAAAGCAAGCATTCTAGAAGCCTTAACCACCCTATTGACTTGTGTAGCCACTTTCAAGGAACTATGATCTTTAATCCCAAGATCTCTCCGCTCAGCAACACTAGGACCTTTCCCTAAACAGTGTACTGTCTCCTTGCATTTGCCTTACTGAGGTGCAACACCTCACCTATGTCTGGGTTAAACTCCATCTGCCATTGCTCAGCCCATGTCTGCAACTGATCTATATTGTGCTGTATTCTTTGTCAGTCTTCTACACCATCCACAACTCCACTAATCTCGGAATCTTCTGCAAATTTACTAACCCACCCGTCTACATTTTCATCCAGGTCATTTATATACATCACAAACAGCAGAGGTCCCAGCACAGATCCCTGTGGAACACAGCTAATTATAGATCTCCAGAAGAATAAGTCCCTTCAACCACTACCCACTGTCTCCTCCATGTAAGCCTGTTCTGAATCCAAACAGCCAAATCGCCACAGATCCCATGCAATATCATCTGGATTAGCCTTCCATGAGGGACTTTGTCAAACATAGAAACATAGAGAAAATACAGCACAATACAGGCCCTTCGGCCCACAAAGCTGTGCCAATCGTCCATACTTTAGAACTACCTAGGCTTTACCCATAGCCCTCTATTTTTCTAAGCTCCATGTACCTATCCAGGAGTTTCTTAAAAGACCCTATTGTATCCGCCTCCACCACCACCGCCGGCAACCCATTCCACGCACTCACCACTCTCTGAGTAAAAAGCTTACACCTGACATCTCCTCTGTACCTACTTACAAGCACCTTAAAACTGTATCCTCTTGTGCTAGCCATTTCAGCCCTGGGGAAATGCCTCTGACTATCCATACCATCAATGCCTCTCATTATGTTGTACACCTCTATCAGGTCACCTCTTATCCTCTGTCACTCCAATGAGAAAAGGCTGAGTTCACTCGACCTATCCTCATAAGGCATGCTCCTCTTGTAAATTTCCTCTGCACCTTTTCTATGATTTCCATGTCCTTCCTGTAGTGAGGTGACCAGAACTGAGCACAGTACTCCAAGTGGGGTCTGACCAGGGTCCTATATAGCTGCAACAGAAGTTTGCTGATGACACGGCCATAGTGGGGTGTGTCAGGAATGGACAGGAGGAGGAGTATAGGAAACTGATACAGGACTTTGTGATATGGTGCAACTCAAACTACCTGCGTCTCAATATCACCAAGACCAAGGAGATGGTGGTGGACTTTAGGAGATCTAGGCCTCATATGGAGCCAGTGATCATTAATGGAGAATGTGTGGAGCAGGTTAAGACCTACAAGTATCTGGGAGTACAGTTAGACGAGAAGCTAGACTGGACTGCCAACACAGATGCCTTGTGCAGGAAGGCACAGAGTCGACTGTACTTCCTTAGAAGGTTGGCGTCATTCAATGTCTGTAGTGAGATGCTGAAGATGTTCTATAGGTCAGTTGTGGAGAGCGCCCTCTTCTTTGTGGTGGCGTGTTGGGGAGGAAGCATTAAGAAGAGGGACACCTCACGTCTTAATAAGCTGGTAAGGAAGGCGGGCTCTGTCGTGGGCAAAGTACTGGAGAGTTTAACATCGGTAGCTGAGTGAAGGGCGCTGAGTAGGCTACGGTCAATTATGGAAAACTCTGAACATCCTCTACATAGCACCATCCAGAGACAGAGAAGCAGTTTCAGCGACAGGTTACTATCGATGCAATGCTCCTCAGACAGGATGAAGAGGTCAATACTCCCCAATGCCATTAGGCTTTACAATTCAACCGCCAGGACTTAAGAACTTTTTAAAGGCTATTATTAATGCTTTTTGAGATAGTGATTTAGATGCATATCATATTTTTTACTGAGTTAAGTATTGTATGTAATTAGTTTTGCTACAACAAGTGTATGGGACATTGGAAAAAAAGTTGAATTTCCCCATGGGGATGAATAAAGTATCTATCTATCTATCTATCATTACCTCTCAGCTCTTAAACTCAATCCCACGATTGATGAAGGCCAATGCACCATATACCTTTTTAATCACAGAGTCAACCTGCATAGCAGCTTTGAGTGTCCTATGGACTCAGACCCCAAGATCCCTCTGATCCTCCACATTGCCAAGAGTCTTACCATTAATGCTATATCCTGCCATCATACTTGACCTACCAAAATGAAACACCTCTGGGTTAATCTCCATCTGCCACTTGTCAGCCCAGTTCTGCATCCTATCAATGTCTCGTTGTAACCTCTGACAGCCCTCCACACTATCCACAACACCCCCAACCTTTGTGTTATCAGCAAATTTGCAAATTTACCATCTCATTCCTTCACTTCCTCATATAGGTCATTTATAAAAATCACAAAGAGTAGGGGTCCCAGAACAGATCCCTGAGTCACACTACTGGTCACCGGCCTCCATGCAGAATATGACCTGTCTACAACCACTCTTTGCCTTCTGTGGGAAAGCCATTTCTGGATCTACAAAGCAATGTCCCCTTGAATCCCATGCCTCCTTACTTTCTCAATAAGCCTTGCTAAAATCCATATACACTACATCTACGATTCTACCTTCATCAACGTGTTTAGTCACATCCTCAAAAAATTCAATCAGGCTCGTCTTACTAAAATTCATTTAGGCAACATCCACTGCCCTACCCTCATCAATCTCTCTTGTTACTTTGTCAGAAAATTTCAGTCAAGTTGGTAAGGCATAACCTGCCATGCACAAAGCCATGCTGACACTCCCTAATTAGACAATAGGATTCCAAATTCTCATCCCTAAGAATTTTCTCTAGCAATTTTCCTACAAGTGGTGAAACTCACCAGTGCATAGTTCCCAGGATTTTCCCTTGTTTCCTTCCTAAATAGAGGTGCAACATTAGCTACTTGTCAGTCCTCTGGGATGTCGCCTATGGCTAGAGAGGACATGAAGATACTGGTCAAGGGCCTAGCAATCTTGTCTCATGCCTCCTTGAATAAACTGGGGTAAATGCCATCAGGCCCTGGGGACTTATCCACCATAATACTCATTAGGAGGCTCAACACATCCTGCTCCTTGATCGCTAAGCATTCTAACATATTTACACACTAAGCTCTGATCTCGTGTTCCTCTGTATTGTTTTCCTTGGAAAGTACTGATGCAAAGTACTCATTAAGTACCTCACACACATTCTCCACATCCAAGTAAATGTTCCCCCCTTTGTCCTAGAGTGGTCCCCTTCATCTTAGAGTGGTTATCCTCTTTCTCTTGATGTATGTACAGAATGTCTTTGTTAATGTGCTAAATATAGGCTATTGATAAGGCATTGTTTACTGCACAGTTCTGGTTTTGCAATTATGTGCAGCCTCTGATGTAACAGTGTTTTTAATGATAGGTGAGCTTTTACACATTAGTTTCACCAATTGATTTCACGAGTCCACTGTAAGCTCAAAATCTGATGTTGTGAGCCAAGAGTTAAAACAATTATGACAAAAAAAAGTTTGTAATTTTTGTTAAGATATACTAGGATTGAGTCCAGAGTGCTAAAAGATTATATTTTGATATGTATTAAATCCTAGCAAAGTTATTAAATGAATTTTTGCACTGTTTATTCTGCTTGTGTTCGTGCACTTGATGCTTGTTAAATTGACTACTGATTTTTAGCTTGTTTTTGAGTTCACTCTGCAAGGAAGAGTTGCTGAGTTCTGGTGAGCCACTTGGGAGTGTTTGTAGCACTGAAATATCTACAGTAACTTAAAACACAAATCTAAATTCCAGTTACTTAAATTAAAGGAGTCTACCTACAGAAGAATTCCAAAAGGCAAATATATGAATCCATTTTAAACAGATGAACTCATTTGAAATGTTACCCAGTCCTATACATTGCAATTAAAGATTATAGGGAAACATATCATGCTTGTTATTTCTCTTTTTTTCAGGTCTGCACACAGTACCTAAATATGCTGATTCATTAATTCCCATCAAAATATATGTAAAAGTGGTAACAAAAGTAACAAAGGATAATATTCAGACATACAGAAACTATTCTAGATTCAGATATACTGTACTCATAGAACCATAGAAATCTACAGCACATTACAAACCCTTTGGCTAGAATTACCTTACTACATAGCCCTCTATTTTGCTAAGCTCTATGTGCTAAGAGTTTCTTAAAAGACCCTGCTGTATCCACCTCTACCACCTTCACTGGCAGTGCATTCCATGCACCCATCACCCTTTGTGTGAAAAATGTATCCCTGACATCCCCTCTGTACCTACTTCCAAGCACTTTAAAACTATGCTCTGGGAAAAAGCCTCTGGTTATCCATATAACCATATAACAATTACAGCACGGAAACAGGCCATCTCGGCCCTTCTAGTCCGTGCTGAACGCTTACTCTCACCTAGTCCCACTGACCTGCACTCAGCCCATAACCCTACATTCCTTTCCCGTCCATATACCTATCCAATATTACTTTAAATGACAATACCAACCCTACCTCTACCACTTCTACGGGAAGCTCATTCCACACAGCTACCACTCTCTGAGTAAAGAAATTCCCCCTCGTGTTACCCTTAAACTTTTGCCCCCTAAGTCTCAACACATTTCCTCTTGTTTGAATCTCCCCTACTCTCAGTGGAAAAAGCCTATCCACGTCAACTCTATCTATCCCCCTCATAATTTTAAATACCTCTATCAAGTCCCCCCTCAACCTTCTACGCTCCAAAGAGTAAAGACCTAACTTGTTCAATCTTTCCCTGTAACTTAGGTGCTGAAACCCAGGTAACGTTCTAGTAAATCTTCTCTGTACTCTCTCTATTTTGTTGACATCTTTCCTATAATTCAGTGACCAGAACTGTACACAAAACTCCAAATTCGGCCTTACCAATGCCTTGTACAATTTTAACATTACATCCCAACTCCAATACTCAACTCTCCTCCTCTTCATGGATACCCCGCTCTGGTCTTCTGCCTGCTCTGGATCTCTTTATTGCTAATTGCCAACGGGACATCAACCATCTTGACTTCACCACGCCCTGTTCCAATTCCAACCTCACTCCTTCCAAACGCTCTGCTCTCCGCTCCCTCCGCACCAATCCCAACCTCTCTATAAAACCTAATAAGAGGGGAGCTGTTGTTGTCTGGTGTACTGACCTCTACCTGGCCGAGGCACAGTGACAACTCTCTGATACCTCCTCTTATTTACCCCTTGAGCATGAGCCCACTAAGGAGCACCAGGCCATTGTCTCCTATACCATCACCAACCTTATCAGCTCTGGGGATCTCCCATCCACTGCCACCAAACTCATAGTTCCCACACCCCACACTTCCCATTTCTACCTCCTACCCATGATCCACAAACCTGCCTGTCCAGGTAGACCTATTGTCTCAGCTTGCTCCTACCCCACCAAACTCATTTCTGCATACCTTGACACTGTCTTATCCCCCCTTGTTCAATCTCTTCCCACCTATGTTTGTGACACTTCTCATGCTTTGAATTTTTTCAATGATTTTAAGTTCCCTGGCCCCCACCATCTTACTTTCACCATGGACATCCAGTCCCTATATACCTCCATCTCCCACCGAGATCGTCTCGAAGCTCCTCGCTTTATTTTTGGATTCCAGACCTAACCAATTCCCCTCCACCAGCACTCTCCTCCGTCTAGTGGAATTAGTTCTTACTTTCAATAATTTCTCCTTTGGCTCCTCCCACTTCTTCCAAACCAAGGGTGTAGCAATGGGCACCTGTAAGGGTCCCAGTTATGCCTGCCTTTTTGTTGGCTTTGTGGAACAGTCCATGTTCCAAATCTATACTGGTATCCATTCCCCTCTTTTCCTTCGCTACATCGATGACTGCATTGGCACTGCCTCCTGCACGCATGCTGAGCTCGTCGACTTTATTAACTTTGCCTCCAACTTTCACCCTGCCCTCAAATTTACCTGGTCCATTTCTGACACCTCCCTCCCCTTTCTTGATCTTTCTGTCTCCATCTCTGGAGACGGCCTATCTACTGATATCTAATATAAGCCTACAGACTCTCACTGCTACCTGGACTATTCCTCTTCCCACCCTGTCTCTTGCAAAAATGCTATCCCCTTCTCACAATTCCTCCGTCTCCGCCGCATCTGCTCTCAGGATGAGGCTTTTTATTCCAGGACGAAGGAGATGCCTTCCTTTTTTAAACAAAGGGGCTTCCCTTCGCCTACCATCAACTCTGCTCTCAAACGCATCTCTCCCATTTCCCACACATCTGCCCTCACCCCATCCACCCGCCACCCCACTCGGGATAGGGTTCCCCTTGTCCTTACCTACCACCCCACCAGCTTCCAGGTCCAACGTATAATTCTCCGTAACTTCCGTCACCTCCAACGGGATCCCACTACCAAACACATTTTTCCCTCCCCCCCCTCTTTCTGCTTTTCGCAGGGATCGCTCCCTACGTGACTCCCTTGTCCACTTGCCCCCCCATCCCTTTCCACCGATCTCCCTACCGGCACTTATCCTTGTAAGCGGAACAAGTGCTACACCGGCCCTTACACTTCCTCCCTCACCACCATTCAGGGCGTCAGACAGTCCTTCCAGGTGAGGCGACACTTCACCTGTGAGTCGGCTGGTGTGGTATACTGCGTCCGGTGCTCCCGGTGTGGCCTTTTATATATTGGCGAGACCCGACGCAGACTGGGAGACCGTTTCGCTGAACACCTACGCTCGGTCCGCCAGAAAAAGCATGATCTCCCAGTGGCCACACATTTTAATTCCACGTCCCATTCCCATTCTGATATGTCTATCCATGGCCTCCTCTACTGTCAAAATGAATCTAAACTCAGGTTGGAGGAACAACACCTTATATACCGGCTGGGTAGCCTCCAACCTGATGGCATGAACATTGACTTCTCTAATTTCCGTTAATGCCCCTCCTCCCCTTCTTACCCCATCCCTGACATATTTAGTTGTTTGCCTGTTCTCCATCTCCCTCTGGTGCTCCCCCCCCCTGCTTTCTTTCTCCTGAGGCCTCCCGTCCCATGATCCTTTCCCTTCTCCAGCTCTGTATCACTTTCGCCAATCACCCTTCCAGCTCTTAGCTTCATCCCACCCCCTCCGGTCTACTCCTATCATTTCACATTTCCCCCTCCCCCCACTACTTTCAAATCTCTTACTATCTTTCCTTTCGGTTAGTCCTGACGAAGGGTCTTGGCCTGAAACGTCGACGGCGCTTCTCCCCATAGATGCTGCCTGGCCTGCTGTGTTCCACCAACATTTCGTGTGTGTTGTTGTTTGAATTTCCAGCATCTGCAGATTTCCTTGTGTTTGCTCCTATACTCAATGCTCTGATTTATAAAGGCCAACATACCAAAAGCTTTCTTCATCACCCTATCCATATGAGATTCTATGTTCAGGGAACTATGCACCATTATTCCTAGATCGCTCTGTTCTACTGCATTCTTCAATGCCCTACCATTTACCATGTATGTCCTATTTGGATTATTCCTACCAAAATGTAGCACCTCACACTTATCAGCATTAAACTCCATCTGCCATCGTTCAGCCCACTCTTCTAACTGGCCTAAATCTCTCTGCAAACTCTGAAAACCTACTTCATTATCCACAACGACACCTACATTAGTATCATCTGCATACTTACTAATCCAATTTACCACCCCATCATCCAGATCATTAATGTATATGACAAACAACATTGGACCCAGTACAGATCCCTGAGGCACACCACTAGTCACCGGCCTCCAACCTGACAAACAGTTATCCACCACTACTCTCTGGCATCTCCCATCCAGCCACTGTTGAATCCATTTTACTACTTCAATATTAATGCCTAACGATTGAACCTTCCTAACTAACCTTCCGTGCAGAACCTTGTTGGAATCCACATGAGCAATGCCTCTCGTCATCTTATACACCTCTTTAAAGTCACCTCTCATCCTCTGTAGCGCCAAGGAGAAAATGCCAAGTTCATTCAACCTATTCGCATAAGGCATGCTCTCCAATCCAAGTAACATCCTTGTAAATCTCCTCTGCACTCTCTCTATAGTATCCACATCCTTCCTGTAGTGAGGTGACCAGAGCAGAACAAATGGGGTCTAAAGTCTTGTATAGCTTTAACATTACCTCACGGCTCTTGAACTCAATCCCATGGATGATGAAGGCCATCACACCATACGTCTTAACAAAGCTGTCAACCTGTGCAGCAGCTTCGTGTGTCCTATGGACACGATCCCTAAGATCTCATTGATCCTTCACACTGCCAAGAGTCTTATCATTACTCACGCAATAACATTTAATTTTGAACTAATAAAGTATTTAGATGAGTTACCCAGTTGAACCCGTGAATAACAGTATACTTATCAGTGAAAAACCCGTAATATCAATTTGAATCCAGTCAGCATTCAGGATTCAGGATAGGGAAAGTGACCTGCATTCACAATTCTTTCATGCCAGAGGATACATTTTCTATTATTAACAGTCACCTCATATATCATAGGATTGAATGTAAGAATTCTATTCTCGTACAACATTGACCTAGAGGACAAAATGATGTCAACAGATTTCAACTGAAACAAATAGTTTCACAACGATCCTTCTTCAAACTCTTCTCTTGACATTTGTCTCTACTTTACTGAGCTTGCTATTTTTTAAATTTATTGCTGTTTAGCTTTCCTTTGAAACTCAATTGCAGATGACAAAGAATCTTTGCTTCATTCAGCAACTTGCCTCATCTGCAGCTTTAGTGTTTAAACAGAGTTATCATTAGCAATGATATGAACATTACCATGAAGGTACAGCTTTCCATGTTTAAGTACTTCCTCTTATTCCATCCTGGAATGCTTGTCGAAATACTCATTTTTGCATCAGTGGGAAGAGAAACAGTCTATGCTTAAGGTATGCAATCCTTTGTCAGGTCATTTCTGACTCTAATTCTTCGTGCCTCCTTATAGCATTATGGGCATGAAGGATGATACAGTGAATTCTAGTGTGGAAAAGGGATTCTGCTGCTTGCTGGTTTGATGGTGATAGTCTGTAAATTTTACTGACCATGAACTGCACTTGCAACAGTGATGTGGCTTTGCTATGCAGGGGATATGTGATGCTATTCCCATGTAACACGCGCTCAAGTGTTGCTGGGAGATTTGGTCTATGTAGTGTTTAGGTACTGCTGCCATTGAGTAGTCTCTGACTAAAGCACTCTAGCACTTCCTTCTTTATAGCAGCATAATTTAAGATCATAAGATCATAAATGAATTAGGCCATTTCGCCCATCAAATCTGCTCCATCATTTCATCATGGCTGATCCAATTTTCTTCTCCGCCCCAATCTCCTGCCTTCCCCCTGTATCCCGTCATGCCCTGACCAATCAAAAATCTATCAAGCATAGCCTTAAATATACATAAAGGCTTGGGTTCCACAGCTGCCTGTGGCAAAGAATTCCACAGATTCACCACTCTCTAGTTAAAGAAATTCCTCCTCATCTCCGTTCCAAAAAGATGCCCCTCTATTTTGAGGCTGTGAACTCTTGTCTTAGACTCTCCACATCCACAATATCATGGCCTTTTACCATTCAATACGTTTCAATTAAAGTATCCCTCAGTCTTGTGAATTCTAGTGAATACAGACCCAGAGCCATCAAATGCACTTCACATAACAAGCTGTTCAAATCTAGAATTATTTTCGTGAGTCTCGTTTGAACCCTCGCCAGTTTCAGCACATCCTTTCTAAGATAAGGGCCCCAAAATAGATCATAATACTCCAAGTGAGGCATCACCAGTGCTACATATAGAATCAACATTACATCCATGCTTTGATATTCTAGTGCTCTTGAACAGAATGCCAACATCGCATTTACCTTCCTCACCACAGGCTCAACCTGCAAATTATCCTGTAGGGAATCTTGCACAAGGACTCCCAAGATCCTTTGTGCTTCAGGTTTTTGTCTTTTCTTTCGATGTAGAAAATAGTCAACACTTTCGTTTCTTCTACCAATGTGCATGACCATTTGCATCCTGACATTGTGTTCCACCTGCCACTTCTTTGCCCATTCTCCTAATATTTCTAAGTCCTTCTGTAGCCTCTCTACTTCCTCAAAACTACTTGCCCCTGCACCTACAAGAGAAAATATGCAGATACTGGAAATCAAGATGTTGGAGGAGCTCAGCAGGCCAGGCATCTATGGAAAAGAGTACATTGATTCCATCATCAATTATTGACATATAACATTAAAAAAAATTGGTCCCAACACAGACCCCTGTGGAACACCATTAGTCACTGACAGCCAACCAGAAAAGGCTCCCTTTATTTCCACACTTTGCCTCCTGCCAATCAGCCACTGCTTTCTGCATGCCAGAATCTTTCCTGTTTAGCAGCTTCCCTGATCAGGAGCCAACCTGGTGATTTGCAACAGATGGGATAAAGCTAGTAAATATCTTATTATCTGATCTCTTTCAAGTTACACTCCTCTCAAAGTGGTGCCAATATCAACCACTCACAAAGCCAAGGATCCTTCTCTAAACTGGCCCATGCTCCCTGGTGCCCACCCAGAGCTTTTTCTCAAGGCCCTAGCTTACAATATGTCAACTTTCCCCTCGTGTTAACCAGCCACAGATTTACAGCAGTGCCTCACTCCCCAATGCAGATAGTGATCATTTGCGCATTATGACCATTCACTGGCAGTCAAATCCATTTCTAATCTGTACCCAACCCCTCTCTACTTCAGGGATCTGTCTCTTGCAGAGATACACAATTTGGCTGTGGCTGTAGTCTTAACTGTGTGGAGAATGAGACACAGATGACTGCAGATGCTGGAACTCTGAGTAATGCTTAAGGTAATTTCTCTTTTCGTCAATTCCGCACACACAACTGAACAATGCTATGGCAGGAAATAAGCAGTGGATATTGCAGGATGAGAACATTAGTCCAAGATGGTGCCACGTGGCACCACTTTGTGTGCAGCTCCAATGGGAATCATCAAATATTCCCGTTAAGGATTACTACAGCTGAAATCCACAGACTCGGCCATAGGTGTTTCAATAAGCAACATTGTTTTAAGTCGTTCAAAAAAATAAATCTATCGATAGTGATATCAGCAGATCCCAGACCGTAGACTTAGGCTCTGAGGGCAGTTCCCTTTTAACAAAATGGAAGTGGGGATGCTGCACAGGTTTACAGGTACAATTGAAATGCCGAGGCATTAGACCCCCATTCCTGACTATCTTGCTGGTGAATGGACAGTCTCCAGAAAATAAAATTGAAGATGTCAGAGCAAGATTGCTGTACCAGAGGGACATCAGGGACTGCTGTGCACTTCGCTTGTTGGAAACATGGCTCACCCCCACCATTTTGGATGCAGCGCTGCAGCATAATGGATTCACTATTCTCTGTAAAGACAGGGCAGCTCAGGCTTTTAAAGCAGTGATCCCCAACCACCAGGCCACAAGGAAATGTTATGATTTGGTGGTATGAAGCGATATGAGTCAGCTGCAGTCCATTACACCAAATCATATTGTTTCCTTGCGGCCCGGTAGCACATGCTTTGTGGCCTGGTGGTTGGGGACCACTGTTTTAAAGGTAGTGGAGTATGCTTTATGATTAACCCATCGTGGTGCACAGACGTGATGGTTCTGTCTCATTCCTGCTCACCTGACCAGGAACATCTAGAGGTCAAGCGTCATCCAGTTTATCTGCTAAGTGAGTTTTCTGCCATCATGCCAGCATGAGACAAGCTCTGGAGGAGCTGAGCACCATAATCAGAAGTCATAAAACAGCACACCTTGATGCCTTCTCTATTGTTGTGGATGATTTCAGCCAAGCCAGCTTGAATGAGTGTCTGAACAACTACCACCATCATATTACCTGGGGAACCAGAGGAACCAACACATTTGACCTCTGTTATATCACAATAAAGAATACTTACTGTGCCAAACTTTGGAAAGTCAGATCATCTGGCTGCACTTCAGCTCCTGGTGTATAGGCAGAGACTAAAGACAAAGACCGCAATACAAGTGGTGATGACTAAGATGTTATGGTCAAGGGAGTTCCTCAATATTACCTGCCCCTCCACCTATCTTCATATAATCTACAAAGTTGGTCACAAAACCATCATTTCCATCATCCAAATCATTGAGATATAATGTGAAAAGAAGCAGTTCCAATAAAGATCCTGCAGAACACCACTAGTCTCCAGCAGCTAACCAGAATATGCCTCCTTTATTCTGCTTCCTGCTAGTCAGCCAATCTTTTATCCATGTTAGTATCTTTCCTGTAATACGATGGGCTCTGATCTTGTTAAACAACCTCACATGTGGCCTCTTGCCAAAGCCTTCCGAAAATCCAAGTAAACAACATCCACTGACTCTCCTTTGTCTATCCTGCCTGTTACTTACTCAACGATACGCAACACCTTTGTCAGGCGGGTTTTCCCCTGAAGAAAACCATGCCGTCTTTGGCCTACTTAATCATGTACATCCAAATACTCTGAAACCTCATCCTTAATGATGGACTTCACTATCTTCCCAACCATTGAAGCCAGGCTTCCAGGTCTGTATTAACTTTGTTCTGCCTCCTCCCTTCTTAAAGAGTGCAGTGCCATTCATAATTTTCTAGTGCTCCAGGAGCACTCCAGAATCTTGTGATTCTGGAAAGATCAATACTAATGCTTTCACAATTCTCTTCAGTGACCTCTTTCAGAACACTGAGGTGTAGTCCATCTGGTCCAGATCAATTATTTACCTTCAGACCTTTCACCTTCTCCCTAGTTACAACAACTACTACTTGTGTATATACATCCACTTCTGCCCCCGATACCTCAAATTTCTGGCATAATGCTAATGTATTGCACAACAAAGACTGACACAAAATGCTTATTAAGAAGGATCACGCTCCTAAACATTGACTGTTTATACTTTTCTATAGATACTGCTGACCTGCTGAATTCCTCCAGCATTTTGTGTGTCACTCATTAAATTCATGTGCCATTTCTTTGTTCCCCATTACTACATCTCCAGCATAATTTTCTAGTGGTCTGACATCCACTCTCATCGCTTTTACTCTTTATGTATCTGAAAAAGGTTTTTGTGACTGTGGTGAACTACATATACCTGTCTGGACATGCCCCCCGCTGACTGCTCCTGTGGCTCCTCCCACAGACCCCTGTATAAAGGCGATTGAGGCCTGAGCCCGGCCTCTCTGTCTCCAGGATGTAGTATGGTGGTCAACTACTGCTTGTTCCTTCTTCCAGTCAATAAAAGCCGATATCTCGCCTTTACGTCTCAGAGAGAGTTATTGATGGTGCATCAGTGACCTCTTCTATATTACTGGCTAGCTTACTTCATATTTAATCTCTTCTCTCTTTAAGGCTTTTCAGTTGCCTTCTGTTGGTTTTTAAAAGCTTCACAGTCCTCTAACTTCCCACTATTTTTTGCTATATTATATGCCTTCTCTTTTGTTTTTATGCTGTCTTTGATTTGCCTTGTCCACCATGGTTGCCTCATCTTCCCTTTAAAAGATGACTTCTTCATCTTTGGAATATATTTATCCTGTGCCTTCCAGCTTGACACAGAAACTCCAGCCAATACTGTTCTGCAGTTATCTCTGCTATAGTCCCCTTCCAATCAACTTTGGTCAGCTGCTCTCTCAAGCCTCTGTAGTTCTCTTAATTTCACTGTAATATTGATACATCTGACTTTATGTTCTGCCTCTCCAACTGCATGCAGCATTCTGATCATTGCTTCCCAAGTGTTCCTTTGCCTTAAGCCCACTGATCAAATTTGGTTCATCACACAGCACCCAATCCAGAATTGTCTTTCCCCTAGTGGGCTCAACCAAAAGCTGCTCTAAAAAGCCATACAAATTTCCTTTCTTGGGATCAGGCACCAACCTGATTTTCCCAATCTACCTGCATATTGAATATCATCACATTGCCCTTATTACACACCTTTTCGATCTCCCATTTGAACTTATATCTCATGTCCTGGCTACCGTTCATAGCTCTGTACATAACTCCTATCAGTTCTTTTTACCCTTGCGGTTTCTTAACTCTATCCACAATGATTCTACAGCTTCTGGTCCTATCTTACCATTTTCTAAGGATTTGATTTCATTTTTACCAAAAGAGCCATCCCACTCCCTCTGCCGACCCATATTTCTTTTTGATGCAATATGTTTCTTTGGATGTTAACCTTCCAACTATGATCATCTTTCAGCCAAGTCTCAGTGATACCTGTCAATCTCTGACTGTGCTACAAGATCATCTACATTATTTCGTATACTGCATGCATTCAAAATTAACACCTTCAGTTTGGTATTCATCACCCTGTTCGATTTTTCCCCCATGTTAAACTTCAACTCATCCTACAGATTGCAATTTTGCCCTATCATCTGCCTGTCCTTCCTCACAGTCTCACTACACACTGCTTCTAGTTGAATACGAACTGTCCCATCCTCTGTCCTATCACTCTGGTTCCCATCCCCTTGCCGAATTAGTTTAAAACCTCCCCAATAGCAATATGTATGTCAAGCTGCTGTTCATTGATTACAGCATGACGTTCAACACAATCATGCCCTCAGTTCTAATCAACAAGCTCCAAAACTTGTACCTCCCTCTGCAAGTGGATCCTTCACTTCCTCACAGGGAGACCACAGTCAGTGGGGATCAGACAAGTTTGTGTGCTTAGCCCACTTCTCTACTCTCCCTACAGCATGACTGTGTGTCTCGGCACAGCTCAAACACCATCTATAAATTTACTGTTGACACTACTATTGTTGGCAGAATTTCCAATGATGATGAGGAGGTGTACCAAAACAAGGTAGATCAGCTGGTTGAGTGGTGTCATAACAATAACCTTGCATGCAGTGTTAATAAGACCAAGGAGTTGATTGTGGACTTCAGGAAGGGGAAGTCATAGGAATTCATGCCAGTCCTTATCAAGGGATCAGTGGTGGAAGTGGTCAGCAGTTTCAAGTTCCTGGGTGTCAACTTCTCTGAAGATCTATCCTGGGTCCAACGTATTGATGTAGATAGATAGATAGATAGATAGATAGATAGATAGATAGATAGATAGATAGATAGATACTTTATTCATCCCCATGGGGAAATTCAACTTTTTTTCCAATGTCCCATACACTTGTTGTAGCAAAACTAATTACATACAATACTTAACTCAGTAAAAAATATGATATGCATCTAAATCACTATCTCAAAAAGCATTAATAATAGCTTTTAAAAAGTTCTTAAGTCCAGGCGGTAGAATTGTAAAGCCTAATGGCATTGGGGAGTATTGACCTCTTCATCCTGTCTGAGGAGCATTGCATCGATAGTAACCTGTCGCTGAAACTGCTTCTCTGTCTCTGGATGGTGCTATGTAGAGGATGTTCAGAGTTGCTATATTTCATTAGGTGTTTGCGGTGTTTTGGTATGTCAACAAATTCTCTTGGAAATTTCTACAGGAGGAGGTCATTCTAACTGGTTGCATTACGGTCTGCTAAGGAGAGATGTCTGCACAGGATTGGAAAAAGAGGCAAAACTTTGTAATCTCAGCCATGTCCATCAAGGAGACTAGCCTCCTCAGCTTCAAGAACACCTTGATGAGGAGATGCCTCAAGAAGTTGGCATTCATGATTAAGGACGTCTGCCACGCAGGACATGCCCTCTTCTCCTTACTACTATCAAGGATGGAGAGAGGAGAGAGACGTGTGCTAGGGACTATGTGGATCAGGAGGAAAGTGGAGGGGCATTTACCACAAGCTGTAGCTTTCAGAGTTCATGCCACCAGGTTGAAAACTTCTAGGTAAAATATGAGATTGTGTTACTCTCATTTGCATTTAGTCTCAACTTGGCAATGTGGGAGGCCAAGAGCAGATATGTCAGTGTGAGAATGGGAAGGAGAATTAAAATGGCTGGCAACTGGTGGCCACAGCAGTGGAGCAAAGGAATTTGATGAGGCTGTCACTCAATTTTCATCTGGTTTCATTGACGTAGAGGAGGCCACAACAGGAGCTGGGGATGCAATAGAAAGCAGTGAGGGATTTACATATGAAACACTGAAGGGCTGTTTAGAGCCCGGGATGGTGCTGAAAGAGGAGGTGCAGGAGTAGGTGTTACCCCTCTGTTGGTTACAGGAAAGAGTGTCTGGAGAGGGATGAGTGGACCAGAGAATCATGGAAAGCATGAAGCCTGTGGAAAGTAGAGACAGGAGCAGAAGGAAAGCTGTGTTTGCTGATGTGATCCCGTTGTAGTTGCTGGAAGTTGAGAAGAATGGTATACTGGATATGTAGGCTGGTGGGTTGGTGTCTGAGGACCAGGGAAACTTTATTCCTGTGGGTATGGTGAAAATAGGGTAAGGGCAGAGGTGTGGGAAATGGAAGAGTAGCTTTGGGCTGGAGGCAAATCCAGGTAGTAGAGCAATAGTAGAGTTTTAGAGTGGTAGAGTAGAGTAGGTGACAGTTCCATCAATAACGAAGTTGGGGTGGTGGAAGACACAAATAAATAAAGCAAACAGGGATGCATAAGCCTCAACCTTTACGTCACACCTCAGTTCTCAGTTCAGCTGAATTCTTAAGCAACAGACCCACAACCGAAATTGCTAGCTACATGCT
Organism: Hemitrygon akajei; assembly: GCF_048418815.1. NCBI lineage: Eukaryota > Metazoa > Chordata > Chondrichthyes > Myliobatiformes > Dasyatidae > Hemitrygon > Hemitrygon akajei. The sequence continues at coordinate 73,678,607 of NC_133136.1, read as the reverse complement.
TTGAAATGACCAGTTAACATGCCCGTAAAGAACTAATGAGCATGTGGTATGGCTGCTGCCCTTCACTGCACCACAATCCCCCAGGCACAGTTTGTCTTGCAGGGATTTGAGGACCAAACCTGGATACCCACTACACAGGGACTGATGCTCTTGCTCAGGTTTAATGCTCTACTGCCTGGCTTTGCCCCCAGCCCAAAGCTACTGAACAGGTGCAGGAATCGGTCACACTGCCCTTTCAGCTTTCCATGCCATCTAGCCACATCATGGCTGATCTGCCTATTGTCCTCAACTGAAATTTTATGAAATAAAGGATACCATTAGCCAAATCAATACCATATTCAGTGACATCAAGTTTACAATCGAAAGCGAAATTAGCAACCAACTCACATTCCTAGAGGTACTTGCCATGAGGACAGATGGTACATTAGAGATATCTGTTGTCTACAGGAATGGCATACACACATACCAAGTATTGAACTACAACAGCAACCACCCAGCCTGCCACAATAAAAGCTGCATTTTCACCTTATTCAAGAGAGCACAAACTCATTGCAGCACCACTGAACTTCGGACCAGAGAAGAGAAGTACTTATTCAAAGTGCTTCAGAACAATGGTTTCATCAGGAGATGCTAACTAAGGAGAGAAAGTCATGCAGAACTTAGTCAATGTGCAACCTTGCCCTACATCAAGTATATTTCAGAAATGGCAGCTCAAATACTCAAACCTCACAGATCACAATCGCCCACAAACCAGCTGAAACTTTACAGAAGCTTGTCTCAAGAACCAAAGTACCAGTAAAGACAACTGACAAATCCATATGGTGTACAGGGTCACCTGTGGAGACTGCAACAAAAACTACTTCACCCAGACTGGATGCAAACTTTCAACTCATTTATGGGAACACAAACTGGTGGTACGGAGACATGGTCCTCTGTCGCTGATCTCGGTACATGAAGACCAAGCAGGACACCACTTTAACTGGGTCTCCAATGAAGTTATGGAGCAGGCAAACACAAAGTAGGAATGAGAATCTTTAGAAGCATAGTTCTTTTCTGATAAGTCCATAAACAAACTTAGTGAAGTAGACACCATCTACAAACCCCTAAGAGCCAAAGAAATGCGAGCCAAAGGGGTAACCAATCAGGACTGGGCAAGAAAACGATGACCTACATAAACACGAGCAATCTTGGAAAGAAACACCAACAACTGCGCACTAAGGATGTCACCTTGACTGGTGATGAAAAGTCTACAAGCTAATTGCTAAGCTTGGCAAAACTTTGCAACATCAAATGCCTCTATCTAAGCTACCAATATTCACCACCACCCTAATCACATTTTTCTGCCCATTATTCAGAACCCTTGCTTACTCTTGAGCTCCAATGAAGCTACCTCTAAAGTATTCACGAGCATTGGTTTTTGGACTGGAGGAACTGCGCTTGAGAGATGTGGTAAGGATCATATCCTTGAGAGCAATAGTTTTCAGTCATGACTAATGGTTGTTAGAGCTCTCCACCACTTCTCTTAATATCATATCTACATCCTTCATAAATGAGTAGATAGAAATTGATTGCTATGATAAATAAACAGCTCTCTTACTACTGTAACAGGGCTTTGACTAGTTGGTATAGGGAAATCTTGGTGGAAAGATACAATCTTCACTACATTTAAGTGAAAGGACTGATACTAATGTGTTCAGGTTTGCTGGTGATACAAATCTTGGTGAGGAAGTGAACAGTGAGAAGAAGCACTAATGAATAACAGCCAAGTAGCATTGGTGAATTCAGAAAGGTGCCTTTGAGAGAACCTTTCTTCATCTTTAATGTCCCTTATGTATTTTAGAGCACAATGTGTAGTGATCCTTCATCAGTGTTATTGGAGAAAATCCTAAGGGGCAGATTTAGATACATTTGGGAAGGCAAGAGCTGATCAGGGATAGTCAGTATGACTTTGTGTGTGTGTGTGTGGGGGGGGGGGGGGGGTGGGGTGGAGGTGGTTAAGGGAAATACTCTCTCACTAATTTGATTGAGTTTTTTTTTGAGGAGATAACTATTTATAAGGACAAGGCAGTAGATATTATTTATATGTGGTTTTGGAAGGCATTTGACAATGTAGGCTGGTCCTGAAGGTTAAGACACATGGGATCCAAGGTGATCCAGCTAATTCAATCCAAAACTGGCTTATGATAGGAAGCAGAGGGTAGAGGTAGAAGGATCTTTTCTGATTAATAGTGTTTGACCGGTAGAGAACCTTGGAATTCAGTGCTGGGATCTTATAGATCAGATGGAAAGTTGGGTGGAGTGTTATCAGAAGGAACTTAATCTCAACATAAGTGAGGTTATGCATTTTGGGAAGTCAAATAGGAGTTGGGCATATACAGTAACTGGTATATGCTAAGGAGTTTTGATGAACTGAGGTACCTCAAATTTCAAGTCCATAGTTCTCCGAGAAGAGAAACAAGGATTGATAGGCTACTGATTGATAAGTTATCTGACATGCTTATCTTCATAGGTCATGGGATAGAATATAAAAGTTGGGACATTATGTTGAAACCTTATAAAACATTGGTTGGAATGTATGTGTGCAGTGGTGGTCACCACAATATAGGAAAAATCTGATTCTGCTGGAGGTGGTGCAGAGGAGATTCACCAAGATGTTGCCTTGTTTGGAGGATCTCAGTTACTGGGAGAGATTGCATAGTCTGGGGGCATTTTTACTGGAGCGAAGGAGGTTAAGGGGGTAACATGATAGATTATATAAAACTTCAGATAAGGTCCAGAAACCTTTTCTCATAGCATTGAACATATGAGGGCATAGATTTAAGATAAAGGACAAATCATTATAGGGGATTTGAAGAGAAAGTTGATTTTTTTTACATGGAGTGTGGGTGAAACTTGGAAATCGTTGCCCGATGAGGAGGTGGAATCAAGATGCAATCATTATGTTTAAGAGACCTTTAGACAGACATTTAAATAATCAAAGCACAGAAGGATACGGCCTCTGATTCAGACAAATGGGATTCATGTAAATGGCCTGAAACATTGTTGCATCTATATTCTTTTAAGGGACTTCCTTTGATGTGAAAGCCTTACCTGCTCCCTGAACCTCATGCTGGATGATTAACTTGGAAAATCAAGGGCAAGGCTAAATATGACATCCTTGATATACTATTTCACATTGATCAATGCTGGTGAGTAGCCAAGTGAAAAGATCACAAAGCAAATGGGGATCCAGCAAAACAGCAAACTCAGGATTTTCTGATTTGCAATTTTCTTCTGGCAAAATAATACTTTTTTCAGAATACAGTAGTGAGATCATAATAGGAAAATGCATTTTGTAATAAGTTCTAAAATGTAGACTCAAATCAAAGTACCAGGATGCACTTAACCTCTATAAGGTTATTTTAAGCTCACTGTGCCATTAATAACGAAAATTTCAGGAATCGGAATTCAGGAATTTTAGTTTATTTAAGACCACAAAATGTCCTCACAGTCTAGAAATACACCTGTTTTCTCAGTTAAAACAAGCCTCCTAGTTGATATTGACGCAATGCACACAAAATGCTGGAAGAACTCAGCAGGCCAGGCAGAATCTATAGAAAAAAGTTAACAGTTAATGCTTCGGGCTGAGACCCTTCATCAGGATTCGGAAAAAAAAGATGGGAAGCCAGAGCAAGAAGGTGGGGGAAGGGGAGGAAGAAGTACAAGGTGGTAGGTGATAGGTGAAACTGGGAGAGGGGGCAGGGTGAAGTAAAGAGCTTGGAAGTTGATTGGTGGAAGAGGTAAAGGGCTGGAGAAGGGGGAATCTGATAGGAGAGGGTAGAAGACCATGTAAGAATGGGAAGAGGGAGGAGCACCAGAGGGAGGTGTTGGGCAGATAAGGAGAGAGAGGGAAATGGGAATGTGGGAATGGTGAAGGAGAGGGGGAGGGAGCAATTACCGGATGTTCAAATCATCGATGTTCATGCCATCAGGTTGGAGGCTACCCAGACGGAATATAAGGTGTTGCTCCTCCAGCCTGAGAGTAGCCTCATCGCTGCAGCTTCATCTCGACACTGACATGTCGGAATGGGAATGGAAAGTAGAATTGAAATAGGTGGTCACTGGGAGATCCCACTTTTTCTGGCAGACGGAGTGGGGGTGTGGTGAGAGGTTGTCAAACAGATGACCAGATCTTATTACCCATCTGCATTTCATTCTTCTTGATGTAAAACAATTTAATAACAACTTTATTCATATATGAATAATGCACATACCTCTCTGCCAATCTTAAGCGATATTTGGACCTGTACCCTTCATCTCTCAGCTCATCTATACAATCAATATCATTAAATTTGTAAAGGACACTTAAAGAAATAAGCATTCCAAAATTGCATACCAACATTTCACCCCAGCAACATACAGGACATTTTAGTGACTGAGCAGAATTTTGATCAATGGTTCCTCTTTTTCTCACATTTACTTCTTGTTTTCGTCTATCATTTTTGTAATCAAAATGGCTAACATCACAGTTTTTCATCTGAAGATTCATTTACTGCTGTTTTGTTCACCTACTGGTATTCCAATGCATATTCCTTCTCTTTTCTCTAAGCATTTCTTATCTCACTAGGCTTAAAGACATTTTCTTCAGCAGTATATAAACATCAGACAATAAGATTATATGACATTGGACCAGAATTAGGCCATTCAGCCCATCAAGTCTGCTCTGCCATCCCAGTAATGCTGATTACTTATCTCTCACAACTTCATTCTCCTGCCTTTCTCCATAATCTTTAACACCCTGACTAATCAAGAACCTATCAAACTCTGCTTGAAATATATCAATGACTTGGCCTCAACAGTCATTTGTGGCAATGAATTCCACAAATCCACCACCCTTTGGCTAAGAAAATTACTCCTCATCTCTGTTTTAAATGTCATTCTATTTTGAGCTGTGCTCTCTGCCGCTGCACACACCCACAATAGAAAACATCCTCTCCATATTCACTCTGTCTAGGCTTTCAATATTTGATAGGTTTCAATGAGATCCTCCCTCATTTTTCTAAATTCCGAAGTCCCAGAGCCATCAGACGCTCCTCATACATCAACTCCTTTGTTCCCAGAATCATTCTAATGAACCTCTCTGTACCGTCTCCAATTGCCAGCACATCCTTTTTTAGATAACTTGCTCAAAGCTGCTCATAATACTCCAAGTGCGGTCTGACCAAAGCCTTAGCATCACATCCTTGCTTGTATATTCTAGTCCTCTCGAAATGAATGCTAACATTGCGTTTGCCTTCCTTACCACTGACTCAATCTGCAAGTTAACCTTTGGGCTACCCTGCACAGGAATTCCCAGGTCTCATTGCACCTCTGATTCTTAAATTTTCTCCCCCTTAAGAAAATAGTCCACACCTTTATTCCTTCTACCAAAGTGCATGACTATGCACTGCCCTACGCTATCTTCCATCTGCCACTTCTTTACCCATTCTTTCAATCTATCTAAGTTCTTCTGCAGACTTCTTGCTTTCTCAACTCTATCTTCATATCATCTGCAAACTTGGCTATCAATTCTGATTTGGGAATCGTTGAGCTATACTGTGAATAGAAGCGGTTTCAATACTGATCCTGCAGATTGCCACTAGTCACCGGCAGCCATTCACGATAGGTTCCTTTCACTCCCACTCTTTGCCTCTTGCTCATCAGCCAATCTTTTATCCACCTTTCCTGTAATACATGTGCTCTTATCTTTTTAAGCAGCCTCATGTGTGGCACTTGCCAAGAGGCCTTCTGAAAATGCAAGTAAACAACATCCACTGGCTATCCTTTATCCATCCTGCCCATTATTTCCTCAAAGAATTCCAACACATTTGCAGGCAAGATTTCCCCTTAAGGAAATTATGTTGACTTTGGCCTATTTTATCATGTGCTTCCAAGTACTCCAAAACCTCAACCTTAATGCTGGACTCCAACATCTTCCCAACCACTGCAGTCAGGCTAAGAGGTCTATGATTTCAGTTCTTCAGCCTTCCTCCCTTCTTAAAGAGTGGAGCGATATTTTCAATTTTCCAGTCCACCAGAACCATTCCAGAATCTAGTGATTTTCTAAAGATCATTACTAATGCTTCCACAGTCTGTTACCTCTTACAGAAAACTGGAGTGTAGTTCATCTCATTCAGCTGACTTATCTACCTATAGAACTTTCAGCTTCCCAACCACTTTCTCCTTATTAACATCACCGGGAAAAGGACCTTAGCAATTATGGGGATAACTTACAGTGGACTGAAATGCTTGAGCAAATGGACATTATGAAGAAGGATGTGTTGGAGCTTTTGAAAAGCATTCAGTTAGTTAAGTCATTGGTCCTGGACGAGAAATGTCCCAGGCTACTGTGGGAAGCGAGGGAGGAAATTGCTGAACCACTGGCAATGATATTTGCATCATCAATAGCGATAGTAGAAGTACCAGAGGACTGGAGGTTTGCAAATGTTGTTCCCTTGTTCAAGAAAGGGAGTAGAGATAATCCGGGAAATTATAGAACAGGGAGTCTTACTTCAGTAGTGGGCAAGTTGTTGGAGAAGATCCCAAGAAGCAAGATTTATGAGCACTTGGAGAGACATAATCTGATTAGGGATAGTCAGCATGGCTTTGTCAAAGGCAAGTCATGCCTTACGAGCCTGATTGAATTCTTTGAGGATGTAACAAAACACACTGATGAAGGTAGAGCAGTGGATGTAGTGTATATGGATTTCAGTAAGGCATTTGATTATGTTCCTCATGCAAGGCTTATTGAGAAAGTGAGGAGGCATGGGATCCAAGGAGACTTTTCTTTGTGGATTCAGAATTGGCTTGCCAACAGAAGGCAAAGGGTGCTGGTTGATGGTTCACATTTTGCATGGCAGTTGGTGACCAGTGGTGTTCCGCAGGGATCTGTTCCGGGACCCCTCCTCTTTGTGATTTTTATAAATGACCTGGATGAGGAACTAGAACGGGGGGGGGGTGTTGGTTAATAAGTTTGCTGATGACACAAAGGTTGGGGTGTTGTAGACAGTCTGCAGAGTTGTCAAAGGTTACAGTGGGACATCAGTAGGATGCAGAACTGACTGAGAAGTGGTAGATGGAGTTCAACCCAAATAAGTATGAAGTGATTCATTTTGGTAGGTCAAATTTGAAGACAGAATATAATATTAAAGGTAAGACTCTTGGTAGAAGGGAGGGTCTTGGGGGCTTTGTCCCCAGGACACTCAAAGCTGCTGCGCAGGTTGACAGTGTTGTTAACAAGGCGTGTGGTGTGTTGGCCTTCATCAACCATGGGATTGAATTCAAGAGCTGTGAAGTAATGTTACAGCTATATAAGACCTTGGTCAGACCCCACTTGGAGTGCTGTGTTCAGTTCTGGTCACCTCTCTACAGGAAGGATGTGGATACTAAAGAGTTTGTGCAGAGGAGATTTACAAGGACGTTGCCTGGATTGGAGAGCATGCCTTATGAGAATAGGTTGAGTAAACTTGGTATTTTCTCCTTAGAACAATGGAAGATGAGAGGTGACCTGATAGAGGTGTACAAGGTGATGAGGGGCATTGATTTTGTGGTGAGCCAGAGGCTTTTTCCCAGGGCTGAAATGGCTAACTCAAGGGGGCATAGTTTTAAGGTGCTTGGAAATAGGCACAGGCAGGATGTCAGGGGTAAATGTTTCACACAGAGAGTCGTGGGTGTGTGGAATGGGCTCTCAATAATTGTGGTAGAGGTGGATACAACAGGGTCTTTTAAGAGTCTCTTAGATGGGCACATGGAGCTTAGAAAAATAGAGGGGTATGCACTAGGGAAATTCTAGGTAGTTTCTAGAGTAGGTTACATAGTTGGCACAGTACTGTGATCTGAAGGGCCTGTAATGTGCTGTAGATTTCTATATTCTAAGTTCTAACAACTATACTCATTTCTGCTGTCTGATACCTCAAATTTCTGGCATATTGCTACTGTCTTCCCCCGTGAAGACTGATGCAAAATACTTATTAAGTACATCCACCATTTCTTTGCTGCCCATTACTACATCTCCAGCATCATTTTCCAGTCGTCCAGTGTCCACTTTCACCACTCTTTTATTCCTTTTGTATCAGAAAAAGACTTTTGGTATTCTCACTTGTGCTGTTGGCTAGCTTACCTTCATATTTCATGTTTTCTCTCCTTATGGTTTATTTAGTTGCCTTCTGTTGGTTTTGAATAGCTTCCCCATCCTCTATCTTCTCACTAGTTTTTGTTAAATTATATACCTTCTTTTTTGCTTTTATGCTGTCTTTGCCTTCCCTTGTCTGCTCTGGTTGCAACATCTTCCCTTTGGGATGTGTCTGACTTGCGCTTTCCGAATTGCCACCAGAAATTCCAGCCATTGTTATTCTGCCACCATCCCTGATTGTGTCCCTTCCAATCAACTTTGGCCAGCTCTTTTTTCATGCCTATGTAGTTCCCTTTACTCAACTGATGCATTTGTCTTCAGCTTCTCCCTTTCAAAATGCAGGGCAAATTCCACCATATTGTGATCGCTGTTCTCTTAGCATTCCTTTACCTCAAGCTCGCTAATCAAATCTGGTTCATTACACAATACCCAATCCGGAATTGCCTTTCATCTTTTAGGCTCAAACTCAAGCTGCTCCAAAAGGAATCTTTCTGGCACTCTACAAATTCCCTCTCTTGGACTTCACCACCAACCTAATTTTCCTAATCCACCTGTGTATCAAAATCCCCCAAGTCCATTGAAATATTACTCTTTTTAGTATTTCTCTTTTGACATGCTGTTCTGTCTTAAGTTGTAATTCATATCCCACATCCTGGCTGTTATTTGGGGCCCTGTATATAACACCCATTAGGGTTTTTTTATGCAAGCAGTTTCTTAACTCTATCTATAAGGATCCTACAGCTGCCAACCCTCTGTCACCTTTCTATGGATTTGATTTCATTTTTTAGCAACAGAACCACCTCACTCCCTCTACCTACCTGTCTGTCCTTTTGATACAAGGTGTATCCTTGGCTGTTAAGCTCCTAAATATGATGTTTTTCAGCCATGACTCAGTGATGCACACAACATCATACCTGCCAATTTTTAACAGCTACAAGATAATCTACCTTATTCCATATACTGCATGCATTCAAATGTAACACCTTTATTTTTGTATTCATCACTCTTTTTGATTTTGCCCCTATGGTGCACTTCAACCCATCCCACTGACTACAATTTTGCCCTATCATCTGCCTTCCATTCCTCACTGTCTCACTACACAATACATTGACTTGTATACCAACTGTCTCACTTGTAGCCCTATCCCTCCAGTTCCCAACCCCCTGTAAAATTAGCTTAACCCCTCCCCAACAACTCTAGCAAATTGTCCACAAGGATCATCCAATACAGGTTTATGTGTAACCCGACCTTAGTACCCATGCTATACCTTCCTCAGAAAAGATCCCAATGATCCAGAAATCTGAAACCCTGCCTTCTGCACCACTCCATGAGCTATTCATTCATCTGTACTATCATCCTATTCATGCCCTGACCAGCATATGGTACTGGGAGTATCCAGAGATTACTACCTTGGAGCTCCTGCTCTTCAGAGTGAAAGACTAAGGTCTGAATACAGTTTCCTGTGGAGAGCACTAATTGTGCCCTACCAAATTAATTACTATACGAGATTGGGATTTCCTTTACACTATTATAAACTACTATATTAAAGCAAATTTCCAAGATGTTATTGGAAGCAGGAAATGACAACTCCAATATTGGGGAGAGATTATAATCATTATTGTGGATACAACATTAACCAGTTCAAAAATAAACATTACTCACTTCAATTCTCTTGTTGGTCATGAACTCTTTTAGTCTTGAGCTTTGTTTTGGATTATATATCTGGTGGTTGCATCTTTTATACAATAATAGATGTATACTTGAACTTGTGGCTTCTCACATGACAAGCCAAGGTGAGATTCTTTTGCCTGATGCAAGCGTTCAAAAATTGTTGTTATTGTTGTTACAAGCCACCCATTATTACATCGAGAGCATGAACAGTTTTCTGTACTCGTCTATCTCATTAACTGGCTTCAGTAATTTTTCCATTTATTTCCAGACTTGATGGAAGTCCTTCCCTATTATGAAATGATATAGATATTTTGCTCAGTTAAACAGTCTTACAGTAAACAGCCAACAACTTAATATTCTCTGTCATCAATGTATGATTTTATGTTTTCTTCAGGCAGGAATATTTCTTCAGGATGTTATATACATAACACCCAGGGATTTTCCCATATCAATTTTATTGGTTACTTTCTCAAAAAAATATTAGCCAAGACTTACCTTTGCAAGTCCATGGTAGGTTTCAGTGCCCATGCATCACTCATTTTATTCCTAACAAAATAGGAACCCAAGTGTTTCTAAACCCTAGTGCTCACTGAGCCATTCAAAAGGACTATGGTTGATTTATGTCCCTAATAACAAGAACAATAGAACAGAAGCAAAATACTCTGTATAGTGGAAATGTGAATGGCAGCATGTTGGAAGGACTTCAGTGATGACTAAATCACATTAACTTTCAGGTTGAAGGACAGGAACAGTAAGAGACATTATCTGTCAAACATGGACAGGTGGTTACCAAGGAGAAATCTTGGGTTGCTATAGAGAATGGAACAGAATAGTTTTAAGGGAAGACATTATTAAACTGAAACTAGTGACATGCATGAAGTAGCAAACTCACTGTGTGACAGTTGACAACAATGGGTATATGCATGCCAGAAGCAATAAATCATTGCGATACTCCCACAACAGATGTTTAGATAAAAGACCTGGATGAAAGAACCTAAGGCATGATTCCTGAATTGACTGAAGATGCATGATAGTTTGGAAAGTAAGTTATGAAGGCAATATAGGGAGGCTTTAAAGCATTATTGATGGGCTAAGTTGGTGGGAAAAGAATTGGCAAGTGGGAAAAAATTTGGGGGTATGTGCAAATGTCCATTCTGGCAGGAAAACGGAAAGAGTTATATTATTTAAATTCTGAGAACTGAGGTGCAGAGGGATCTTGATGTCATTGTACATGAGAGGCAAAAGAAACAGCAAGTAATTAGGGATGATAACAGAATGCCATTGCTTAGTGTCGAGGAATTGAATGAAAAAAGTAAAGACGTTATGTTTCAGTTATATTGGGAATTGCTGAGATCAAATGGAAAGTATTGTGTTCAGTATTGTCTCCTTATTTAAATAAGGGTACAGAAGTTAATACATTGGAAGGAGTTCAGGGGATTTACTAGTTCTGTTTACTAAACTAATATTGTACTTGGTGTGAGTGGGTTGTCTTATGAAAAAGGTTGAACAATCTCAGCTTTATCTGCTGGCATTTAGAAGAGTAACAGAGAACTTGATTGAAACTTTCAACCTCCTAAAAGGTTTTGAAAGTTCAAAGTTCAAAGCAAATCTATTATTGAAATATACGTATACATACAAACATGAGTTTCGTTTTTGTTTATTGGCATATTCAGTAAACCAAGAACCATAATCGAATCAATGGAAGACCAGACCCAACAGGACAGATAAACAACCAATGTGCAAAAGACTACAAACTGTGCAAATACAAAATTTAAAAAAAATAATAATAATAAGAAGAAGAAGAGGTAAACAAGCGATATAGAGAACATGAAATGAGGAGTCCTTGAAAGTGACTCCATACATTTTCATGACTGGCTGTTATTCGACATGCCAAGGACGTGGCCTAAGAGTTCAGCTCACCTTCAGAGGTCCGAGATCTCGTGGCTCTGGAGCTGGACGGATCGAAGGTCGATTTCCCAACAGGAGATTGGTGGGTCATGGGAGTTGGAAGATCTATGGCTGTGTGCCCAGAGACCTGAGATCTTTGGACACAGAGCTTGGAAAAAGCAACGCAATGAGCTTTTAGCATCGTAAACCAGTGAGTTGTTTGTTATGACTTCCCTCTCGCTGTGAAACGGAGACATCTCTTTCTCCTTTATTAGGGGGAGAGAGAGAGAGCCTGACGTATGTCGAATGCTGGGTGAACAAGTAGTCTTTGAGGTTTGGCAAGTCTGTGTTTTTGTTGTGGCTTTGCTGCAGGCTTGAGTGCTTGGTGGTGGGTTCAATGCTTATTTTGCTGGTGGGGGAGGAGGGATTGTTGCTTGCTACTGCTTATGCATGGGTGGGAGGGGAACGAGGGGACTTCAGGGTTCTAACATTTAACTGTCATTCATTCTTTGGGGGCACTTCTCTGTTTTCATGGATGGTTGCAAAGATAAAGCGTTTCAATATGTATATTGTATGCAGTTCTCTGACATTAAATGTACCTTTGAAACCTTTGAAACATTATGCGAACTGTTCAGTGATGAGGACATGAAGTTGAACGAATTTGTCCCGCTGGTTTACGAGGCTGATGGTTGAGCGGTAATAACTGTTCCTGAACCTGGTGGTGTGAGTTCTGAGACTCCTGTATATTTTTCCTGATGACAGCAGCAAGAAGAGAGCATGACCTGGGTAGTGGTGGTCCCGGGTAATGGATGCTGACAATGCTCTGTCTAAATATGCTCAATGATGGGGAGGGCTTTACCTTTGATGGACTGGGCCAAATCAACTACTTTTTGTAGGATCTTCCATTCAAGAGCATTAGTGTTTCCATGCCAGGCTGTAATGCAACCAGTGAATATAATCTCCACCATACATCCATAGAAGTTTATCATAGTTTTAGATGTCATGCCAGATCTTCACAGACTTCTAAGGAAATAGAGGTGATGCCGTGCTTTCTTCATAATTTCACCTATGTGCTGGGCCCAGGGCAAATCCTCAAAAATGATAACACCGAGGAATTTAAAGTTGCTGATTCTCTGCACCTCAGACCTCCGGTGAGGACTGGCTCATGGACTTCTGGTTTCCTCCTCCTGAAGTCAGTAATCAGCTCCTTGGCCTTGCTGAATTGAGTGAGAAGTTGTTGTTGTGGCACCACTCAGCCAGGTTTTAAAACTCTTACCTATATGCTGATTTGTCACTACCTTCAACTTGATCAACGACGGTGGTGTCATCAACAGACTTAAATACAACACTGGAGCTTTGCTGAGTCATAAATGACTAGAGCAGGGGGCCAAGCATAAGGCAATTGGGTGAATATGAAGGGGATTTTCCTCTAATAAAAACATTTAGAACTTGGGTCACCGTTGAAAGAATAAGTGGTTGCCCATTTAAAAAAGATATGAAGTAATATTTTTTCTCTTTCTGAAGATCATGAGGTTTGGAACTTTTTCTCAAAAGACAGTGGAAGTAGAATCTTAGAATATTTTTATAGCAGTGTTGGATTGATTCTTGATAAACTTGAGGATGAAATGTTACCATGAGAGAATGAGAAAGCAGAACTGACTTTGTAGTCTGGTCAGCTATTGGCCAAATGGACCCAAAGGATCATGCCTATTCATTTGTTTGCATGTGATTTGTCCATGGCATTTAGAGTGCTTTTTGGTTTGCATTTTAATTTTCTTGGTCTGAATGCCCATGAAAATTAATTCTTCATTACATATTAAATCAGTAAAATTTAACTGCGCTAATTCTCTTCTAAGTTTTGCTGCCATTCTCAACTCCTGCAGTATTGTGGTAAAGGTATTCCAATTCTGCAGCTGGGTCGTTCCAAGAGTGTGTGACCTTTGCAGAAAGCAGATGTTGGAAATGGAATGCCTGAGCTTCAGACGGAACCTGGAAGGAGTTCCTTCAAGGTGGTTGGTAGCAATGGTCCTCATTTGTAGCAAGGTCTAGGCCTCATTCCGTGGTGTAGACTGTTCGCACTTGTTCAGGGGGGGGGGGCATCAGATTTGGTGTCCAGAGGCGGTGTGGTGTGGTGTCCATGCTGACATCAGTGCTGCCCCCTAGTGTTTGCTTGGAGGAAGTCAAGCTGGATTGTGTTAGTCTGCAGGATGTTGTGGACTTGTTCATATCGACAACATTCATGGACTCAGGGACTAAGACCATATTATATACATTTTTTCTGTGACTGTATGTTTATTGCTATCATATATAAGCTATTTGTGCCCGGTACTGTATACGATCATTAGTACTCTATTTTGCACCTTGACTCCAGAGGAACTCAGCTTCGTTTGGCTGCATTCATGGGAATTCATGTATGGATGAATGACAATTAAACTGGACCATGAACTTTTAGGAGGAATGATTGAGGGTTTTGGGACCCAGTAAAAGAAAGCTTTGTGATTGATGCAGTATATTTGATGTGTGCACATACTGTAGACATAGTATCTCCTAGGTAGTGTTGGGCTTCTTCAGGATTGTTGTTTTGCTTATTCCATTAGACCATAAGACATAGGAGCAGAATTAGGCCATTCAGCACATCAAGTCTGTGTCGGCATTCCATCATGGCTGATCCCAGATCCCACTCAACCCCATACACCTGCCTTCCCGCCATATCCTTTGATGCCCTGACCAATCAAGAAACTACCAACTTCCTCTTTAAATATACCCACAGACTGGGCCACCACCACAGTCTGTGGCAGAGCATTACACAGATGCACTACTTTCTGGCTAAAACAAAATTCCCCCTTACCTCTATTCTAAAGGGTTGCCCCTCAATTTCGAGGCTGTGTTCTCTAGTTCTGGATACCCCCACCAGAGGAAACATCCTCTCCATATCCACCCTATCTGGTCCTTTAAACATTCAGTAAGTTTCAATGAGATCCCCCCGCATTCTTCTAGATTCCAGAGAGTGCAGGTCCAAAGCTGCCAAACGCTCCTCATATGTTCTTCATCCCTTCATTCCTGGAATCATCCTCCTGGAACCTTCTCTGGACTCTCTCCAATGACAACACATCCTTTCTGAAATATGGGGCCGAAAGCTGTTGATAATACTCTGAGTGTGGCTTGACTAGTGTCTTTTAAAGGCTCAGCATTATCTCTTTGCTTTTATCAAGTCAAGTCAAGTCACTTTTATTGTCATTTCGACCATAACTGCTATGTACAGTACATAGTAAAAATGAGACAACGTTTTTCAGGACCATGGTTTACATGACACAGTACAAAAACTAGACTGAACTACGTAAAAAAAACAACACAGAGCAAGCTACACTAGACTACAGACCTACACAGGACTGCATAAAGTGCACAAAAACAGTACCGGCATTACAATAAATAATAAACAGGACAATAGGGCAAGGTGTCAGTCCAGGCTTCGGGTATTGAGGAGTCTGATAGCTTGGGGGAAGAAACTGTTACATAGTCTGGTTGTGAGAGCCTGAATGCTTCGGAGCCTTTTCCCAGACGGCAGGAGGGAGAAGAGATTGTATGAGGGGTGCATGGGGTCCTTCATAATGCTGTTTGCTTTGCGGATGCAGCGTATAGTGTAAATGTCCGTGATGGCGGGAAGAGAGACCCCAGTGATCTTCTCAGCTGACCTCACTATCCGCTGCAGGGGCTTGCGATCTGAGATGGTGCAATTTCTGAACCAGGCAGTGATGCAGCTGCTCAGGATGCTCTCAATACAACTCCTGTAGAATGTGATAAGTATGGGGGGTGGGAGATGGACTTACCTCAGCATTCGCAGAAAATAGAGATGCTGCTGGGCTTTCTTTGCTATGGAGCTGGTGTTGAGGGACCAGGTGAGATTCTCCGTCAGGTGAACACCAAGAAATTTGGTGCTCTTTACGATCTCCACTGAGAAGCCATCGATGTTCAGCGGGGAGTGGTCGCTCTGTGCCCTCCTGAAGTCAACAACCATCTCTTTTGTTTTGTTCACATTCAGAGACAGGTTGTTGGCTCTGCACCAGTCCGTTAGCCACTGCATCTCCTCTCTGTAAGCTGACTCATCGGTCTTGCATATGAGACCCACCACGGTCATGTCATCAGCAAACTTGATGATATGGTTCGAGCTGTGTGTTGCAGCACAGTCGTGGGTCAGCAGAGTGAACAGCAGTGGACTGAGCACACAGCCCTGGGGGGCCCCCGTGCTCAGTGTGATGGTGTTGGAGATGTTGCTCCCGATCCGGACTGACTGAGGTCTCCCAGTCAGGAAGTCTAGGATCCAGTTGCCGAGGGAGGTGTTCAGGCCCAGTAGGCTCAGCTTTCCAGTCAGTTTCTGAGGGATGATTGTGTTGAATGCTGAACTGAAGTCTATGAACAGCATCCGAACGTACGTGTCTTTTTTGTCCAGGTGGGTTAGGGCCAGGTGGAGGGTGATGGCAATGGCGTCATCTGTTGAGCGGTTGGGACAGTACACAAACTGCAGGGGGTCCAGTGAAGGGGGCAGCAGCATCTTTATATGCCTCATGACGAGCCTCTCGAAACACTTCATGATGATGAATGTTAGTGCAACGAGACAATAGTCATTTAGGCAGGACACTGAAGACTTCTTTGGCACGGGGCCGATGGTGGCGGCCTTGAAGCACGTTGGAATGGTGGCGCTGCTCAGGGAGATGTCGAAGATGTCAGTGAGAACATCTGCTAGCTGGTCTGCACATTCTCTGAGCACTCTACCAGGGATGTTGTCTGGTCCAGCAGCCTTCCGTGGGTTGACCCTGCACAGGGTTCTTCTCACATCGGCCACGGAGAGACACAGCACCTGGTCATTCGCAGGAGGGGTGGACTTCCTCGCCATCACGTCATTTTCCACCTCAAACCGGGCGTAGAAGTTATTCAGCGCATTTGGGAGGGAGGCATCACCTGCACAGTCAGGTGATGTTGTCCTGTAATTGGTGATGTCCTAGATGCCCTTCCACATGCACCGCGTGTCGCCACTGTCCTGGAAGTAACTGTGGATTCTCTGGGCATGTGCACGCTTTGCCCCTCTGATGGCTCGGGACAGTTTGGCCCTTGCTGTTGTTAAAGCTGCCTTGTCGCCTGCTCTGAAGGCGGAGTCGCGGGACCTCAGCAGCGGACGCACCTCTGCGGTCATCCATGGCTTCTGGTTAGCATGTATAGTGATGGTCTTGGACAGCTCCATTGTCACAAGTATCAGAAAATCTTTCCTTCCAAATGCAATGTGCATCTAGAACAGTTCATCTCTGTACAATAGTTGCTGTTTTATTACTTTGTACATTATTATTGCATATTGTTGCAAATTATTGCACATTGGTAAGTTATTGTGTATATTGTTATTCTGTACTTTATTATTAGCAAAGTCTGCACACTAATAAGTTAGTTTTTAAATGTTGCTGCTGTAATGGAAGAATTTCTCACTCAGGATCAATAAAGTATTTATTATTATTATTATTATTATTATTATTATTGTTGTTGTTGTTGTTGCTGCATTATATTCCCCTTGAAGTAAATGCTAACATTGCATTTGCCTTCTTTACCACAGATTCAACCTGTTAATTAGCCTGTTGGGAGTCTTGCACGAGGACTCCCAAGTCCCTCTTGTTAGGGTTAATGTTAGGGTTAATTCGAGACTGCCACTACAGGTCAGGAGTGGCTCACGTGATATTAGGAGACAGGAGTACAAGGGAAGGAGGAAGCGAAACTGCTAGTGTCACGCGATTCAATAAACAAAAGAAACAGGTAACTCGTGAGTGAATGGCATCGGGCCAATAAGGGGGACACAAGTGCCCGATATTACCTAATATGTACAACAAAGTTCGGCCTTACCAAATATGTGTAGCGAGGGGTTGGAATGGGGAAAAGGGGTATAAATAAGAGTAGAATGTAAGGGGAAGGCAGAACGCGCCTTCTCCAGCGACGCCGTGTACTCGCTGTGCCAGTTACGATTCTGCAATAAAGCCACGTTTCACTATAATCAGGTGTTGGTTGTCTCTCTTCCAAACGAACACAGGGCAGAATTTAAAGCCCAATACTCTGTACCTCTGATGTTTGAATTTTCTCCCCATTTAGATAATAGTCTGCACCATTGACCCTTTTACCAAAATGCATTAGCATACATTTCCCAACACAGTATTCCATCTGCCAATTTTTTGCCCATTCTTCTAATTTGCCCTGCTGCATTGCTTCCTCAGCGCTAGCTAGCCCTCCACCTATCTTCATATCAGCCGCAAAGTTTGCCACAAAGCCATCAATTCTATTATCATAATCATTGACAAACAATGTGAAAAGTAGTGGTCCCAATACTGACCCCTGAGGAACACCACTAGTCACTGGCAGCCAATCAGAAAAGGCCCACTTCATTCCCACTTGCTGTCTCCTGCCTGTCAGCCATTCCTCTATCCATGGCAGTATGAATCCATGAATGAAGTGGAGACCATTCCAGCACATGTTTAAACAATAGGCTATCAATGATGACGAATTTTGGGGAGGTTCTGGAATTGTCTTTTGTTCGGGTGTAAACTGTTAAATTGATTTATGGTTGCATGCATCATCAAGAATCCCTGCCATCCATTTCGTGCCCACTTCTTGTTGCTCCCGTCAGGCATCAGGTACTGAAAGCTGAAGTCCTACACCACCAGGTACTTGAAAGAACCTGTACCACCTCAATCTGATCTCAGCAATGGAACACTGCAGCCACCTTATGCTCTATCACAAACTTGCCTCTGCGTTTTTTTGCGCTGATGCCCTGCTTTGCAGTCTTTTTTTTCCCTTTCACTGTCTCGTATATCATGTGTAATTTATACATAATGTATAATTTATACATAATTTATATTCTGTGTTTTGTCTGAATCTACTTGCCTGTCATGCTGCTGGAAGCAAATTTTTCATAGTACCTCACTGTACTTGTGCACATGGCAATATATTTGACTTGACTTGGATGTGTCTTAGTATTTCTGACCTTTAAAGTAATAGGCCGTCATGTCAAGTCATAAGAACATAAACAAGAAGAAGACTAGGTTGTTTAGTTCCTTCTACGAATTAATCATTGAATGAGATCATGGCTGATCTTGTATCTCAGCACCATTTTCCTAAGCTAACCCTACTTCACTTAATTTTCTTAGCAACTACTAATTTCAAGTCAAGTGAAGTTTGTTGTCATTTAACTACATACATAACATATATAACCATATAATGTATATAGAAATGAGTCGGTGGTTCTTCAAACCAGGGTGTAAAGCACATAACACACATAACACATGATAATTTATGAAGGTAAGGATAAACTCCAGAGTTTAATTATACATAAATAACAAAGTAAAGTGCATTAATATTAAATACTGTAAGGTACGGAACAGATTAACCAGTGACACTTCAAATATGATGCAGCTGGGAGTTTTTGAAGCCTAATGGCCTGGGGGAAGAAACTGTTTCTCATCCTAACCATTCTTGTTTTTATGCATCATAGTCTCCTGCCTGATGGTAGAAAGTCAAAGAGGATGCTGGATGGATGGCTGGGATCCTTAATAATACTAAGGGCCCTGCGTACGCAGCGCTCCTGATAAATATTCCTGATGGATGGTAGGGAGACCCCTATGATCCTCTCTGTTGTTCTCACAGCTCTTCGTAGGGCCTTCTGGTCCAATGCTCGACTGCTCCCATACCAGGTGGAGATGCAGCTTATTAGGATGCTCTGAATGGTGCTCCTGTAAAATGCAGAAAAGATGGGGGGCAGTCTTGTTTGCCTCAATCTTCTAAGGAAGTGGATGCCTTCTTGTTTGGGGGGGGTGATATTAAGGGACCAGGTGAGGTCATCTCTGATGTGAACTCCCAGGAACTTGGTGCACTTAACTCTCTCTACGGAGGAGTCATGTATTCGCAGAGGGGGATGTTTGCCTGCACCCTCCTGAAGTCCACAAAGACTTCCGCTGTCTTCTCCATGTTCAGGCTTAGGTTGTTCTTCTCACCCCAATCCACCAGCCATTCCACTTCCTCTCTCTATTCTATGTTGATAAGGCCAGCCACTGTTGTGTCATCTGCAAACCTGATGACATGGTTTGAGCCGAACCCTGCGATACAGTCGTGCGTCAGCAGTGTGAAAAGGAACAAGCTAAGCACACAGCCTTGTGGAGCATCAGTGCTCAGCGTAATGGGACTAGAGACATTGTTTTCCTTACAGACTGACTGTGGCCTTACTGTTAAGAAGTCCAGAATCCAATTGCAGAGGAAAGTGTTGAGACCCAGCAAGGACAGTTTTCCCACCAGTTTCTGGGGTATGATAGTGTTAACTCAGCACTGAACTGAAGTCTATAAGACCTAATTTTCCAGATGGAATAGGACAGAGTGGAGGGTAGAGGGTATTGCATCATCATCAATCAAGTGGATCAATTTGAATGATAAGCAAACTGGAAGTGGTCCAGGGTAGCTGGCAGAAAGGCTTTAATGTGCTCCATAAGCAAATGCTCAAAGCATTTCATAATGGTTGATGTTAATGCCACAGGACAATAATCGTTTAGGCAGGTTACTGTCACCGCCTTTGGCACCAGAATGATGGCTGCTCCCTTGAAAGCTGAGGGGCCAGTGGATTGTTCCAGAGAGATGTTGAATATACCTATCAACATCTCTGTCAGTCTTTCAGAACCCGGCCTGGTCTACTATCAGGCCCTGCAGCTTTGTGTGGGTTGACTTTGGTCAGTGACTTCCTCACCTCAGCTTCAGCCAGACGGAATGTCTGTTCTGATGGGGTGGCGAGGGGACCCTTCCTCGCCAGCAGTTCGTTCTGCGCATCAAACATGGCGTGGAAGACATTCAGCATTCAGCCTCTCAGGGAGTGAAGCATCCTGGTCACTGACGTGCAGGGTAGACTTGTTGTCTGTAATCCTTTGAATTCCCTGTCACATGTGCCTTGTGTCTCTGGTATCGCAGAAGTGACTGTAAATTCTCTGAGAATGCTCCCATTCCGCCTCCCTGATGGAGCGGGAAAGTACAATTCTTGCTTCCATGAGAGCTGAAACGTTCCCTGATCTAAAAGCACCTTCACGATCCCTCAGCCATGCACAGACCTCTGCGGTAAGCCATGGCTTCTGATTTGCCTTCACCTGGATGTGTTTTAATAGTGGTAACATTCTCAGTAGCTGGTCACAGAATTCACATATCCCTCGATGTTAACATGGCTGCCATAGGTGGCAGCTTCCCCGAACATTCTCCAGTTCATATTATCAAAGCAATTCTGCAGTGCAGAGATTGCACCCTCAGGCCAGGGTTTTCCACCTTTAGAACTGGTTTGACCCATTTGATCACAGGTTTGTATGCTGGAATTCACATTACAGGTAAGTGATCTGAGAGTCCAATGTGGGGTCAAAGGACTGTTTAATAGGCACCTGGTATGTTAGTGTAAACCAGGTCTAGTGTACTTTCACCGCTGGTAACAAAATCAACATGCTGGTGGAATCTGAAAACCTGTGCCAACCAACTAGCAGGAGTACTCAAAGACATATTCAACCTCTCACTGCTACAGGCAGAAGTTCCCACTTGCTTCAAAAAGGCAACAATTATACCAGCGCCTAACAAGAATAATGTGGGCTGCCGTAATGACTATCACCTGTAGCACTCACATCGACAGTGATGAAATGCTTTGAAAGGTTGGTCATGACTAGACTGAACTCCTGCCTCAGCAAGGACCTGGACCCATTGCAATTCGCCTATTGCCACAATAGGTCAATGGCAGATGCAATCTCAATGGCTCTTCACATGGCTTTAGACCAACTGGACAACACAAATCCTACATCAGAAAACTGTTCAATGACTATAGCTCAGCGTTTAATACCATCATTCCCACAATCCTGATTGAGAAATTGCAGAACCTGGGCCTTTGTACCCCCCTCTGCAACTGGATCCACGAATTGCTAACCTGAAAACCACAGTCTGTGTGGATTGGTGATAATGTATCCTCCCTCCTGACAATCAGTACTGGCGCACCTCAGGGGTGTGTGCTTAGCCCACTGCTCTACTCTCTCTATACCAATGACTGTGTGGCTAGGCGTAGCTCAAATACCATCTATAAATTTGCTGATGACGCAACGATTGTTGGTAGAATCTCAGGTGGCGACGAGAGGGTGTACAAGAATGAAATATGCCAACTAGTGGAATGGTCCCACAGTAGCAACCTGGCACTCAACGGCAGTAAGACAATAGAGCTGATTGTGAACTTCAGGAAAGGTAAGACAAAGGAACACATACCAATCCTCACAGAGGGATCAGAAGTGGAGAGAGTGAGCAGCTTCAAGTTCCTGGGTGTTAAGATCTATGAGGATCTAATCTGGTCCCAACATATTGATGTAGTTATAAAGAAGGCAAGACAGCGTCTATACTTTATTAGGGGTTTGAAAAGATTTGGCATGTCAACGAATACGCTCAAAAACTTCTATAGTTGTACCGTGGAGAGCATTCTGACAGGCTGCATCACTGTCTGGTATGGAGGGGCTACTGCACAGGACTGAAAGAAGCTGCAGAAGGTTGTAAATCTAGTCAGCTCCATCTTGGGCACTGGCCTACAAAGTACCCAGGACATCTTTAGGGAGCGGTGTCTCAGAAAGGCAGCGTGCATTATTGAGGACCTCCAGCACCCAGGGCATGCCCCTCTTCTCACTGTTACCATCAGGTAGGAGGTACAGAAGCCTGAAGGCACACATTCAGTGATTCAGGAACAGCTTCTTCCCCTCTGCCATCCGATTCCTAAATGGACATTGAACCTGTGAACACTACCTCACTTTTTAAAAAAAATACAGTATTTCTGTTTTTGCACTTTTTAAAATCTATCCAATATACATAAATTATTTACTTGTTTATTTATTATTATTATGTTTTATTTTTATTTTTTATTATTATTATTTCTTTTCTGTGCTAGATTATGTTTTGCATTGAACAGCTGCCGCTAAGTTAACAAATTTCACGTCATATGCCGGTGATAATAAACCAGATTCTGATTGTGATTGTGATTTAGGCAGGACTGTCTTGGTTTGCATAAATTGCCTGTGATAATGAAGATACCATTTGGGTGTTCGGTTTGAAAGTCACTGGTGAGGCTGTAGATCTCACGGTGTGTGTGTGTGTGTGTGTGTGTGTGTGTGTGTGTGTGTGTGTGTGTGTGTGTGTGTGTGTGTGTGTGTGTGTGTGTGTGTGTGTGTGTGTGTGTGTGTGTGTGTGTGTGTGTGTGTGTTAGTGTTATATACAGCTACCAGCACAATTGTGGTGAATTCCATCGGTAGATAAAATGGTTTTCACTTCACAAAAATAAACTCAATCATCAGTGAACAATGGGATACCACTGCTAAAGCGTCCATACACCAGGTCTTATTTTTGTAAATGCAAATACCACCACCGCGGGTCTTGTCTGAGATCATTGGATTCCTGTCAGCCCGAAACGCGCAGCAATCCTCCAGCTGGATAGCCGCGTCTGGGATGGATTCATGAAGCCATAATTCCATGAGAATGAGTGTGCAGGTGCTTTTCTCTCTCTGGTTCCGTCTTAGAGGGTCCAGTTTGTTTTCAAGTGAGTGGATGTTTGCCAGAGTAAGAATGAGGGGAGAGCCGGCCTGAGGTTCTTCGACCTACGCCATTCCCAGATTCCAGCCCGTTTTCCCCTTTTTTGTTTTCTTGCTTACCTCTTCCTACAGCATCGCTCACGGGGGTCTGAAGCAGGCAATAGCGTGTGCACTATGTCCAAGCCGCAGAGCTCCTCTGCAGTCTAACTGTTCACTAGTGATTCATTGATAAATTGATAGAAATAGGTTTAGTGATCTATATCTTGATTAGACTGATCAACTGACCTCCACAATCCCTTTGTGTAGAGAGTTCAATCATTCATAAGGAAAAGAAATTCCCTCTTATCTCTGATCTGGAACATAGACCCCTGGTTTCTAGATAAACAGCCACAAAAATATATCATCCCCATCGTGAGACACTCGATGGATGAAGTCTTTATTCCCAGGAGCAAAAGAAGCTGATAGAGATGTTTAAAATTATGGGACAGAAGACAGTGTCTGACTCTCATGTTGGAGGTGTCTAAAACTCAAGGGAAAAGTTCAAAGTGAGAGAAAGGAGGTCATTTATAAATGACCTGGATGATAAAGTGGAAGGATGGGTTAGTAAATTTGCTGATGACTCAAAGGTTGTGGGTGTTGTGGATAGTGTGGAGGGCTGTCAGAGGTTACAGCAGGGCATTGATGGGATGTAAAACTGGGCTGAGGAGTGGCAGATGGAGTTCAACCCAGATAAGTGTGAAGTAGTTCATTTTGGTAGATCGAATATGAATATAGTATTAATGGTGTGACTCTTGGCAGTGTGGAGGATCAGAGGGATCTTGGGTCCAATTCCATAGGACACTCAAAGCAGCTGTGCAGTTTGACTGTGTGGTTAAGAAGGCATACAGTGCATTGGCCTTCATCTTAAGAACTTTTTAAAAGCTATTATTAATGCTTTTTGAGATAGTGATTTAGATGCATATCATATTTTTTACTGAGTTAAGTATTGTATGTAATTAGATTTGCTACAACAAGTGTATGGGACATTGGAAAAAAAGTTGAATTTCCCCATGGGGATGAATAAAGTATCTATCTATCTATCTATCTATCTATCTATCTAAAGGGAATCTGAAGGGTCAATATTTCAGATCCTCGCCAGTCCTCCAGTGACCCTCACCAATTTTTACAGATGCAACAGAGAAAACATCTTATCTCAAAACATCACATCTTGGTATGGCAATTGCCTTGCCAAGACAAAATGAATTGTGAACATGGCATTGTCCATCATAAACACCAGCCTTCCCTCCATTGACTCTGCCTGCACTTCTTGCTGCTAAGTGTTAATGGAATGGAGGACCATCTCTCAAGTTACCAACACAGCCATTCTGTCAGACAGTTGTTGCTTCCTCATCTATGTTTCCACATCGGCATCATCAGTAACTTGGAACCTCCCAAAAACTGATTGAAAGGAAGTCCTCGTCAATCTCATGTGACTGTTAAAGAGGAAGTACAAACCCCATTTCCAGAAAAGTTGGGATATTTTCCAAAATGCAATAAAAACAAAAATCTGTGATATGTTAATTCACGTGAACCTTTATTTTACTGACAAAAGTACAAAGAAAAGATTTTCAATAGTTTTACCGACCAACTTAATAGTATTTTGTAAATATACACAAATTTAGAATTTGATGGCTGCAACACACTCAACAAAAGTTGGGACAGAGTTAAAATAAGATAGAAAAGTGCACAGAATATTCAAGTAACACCGGTTTGGAAGACTCCACATTAAGCAGGCTAATTGGTAGCAGGTGAGGTATCATGACTGGGTATAAAAGTAGTGTCCATCAAAGGGTCAGTCTTTGCAAGCAAGGATGGGTTGTGGCTCACTCCTTTGTGCCAAAATTCGTGAGAGAATTGTTAGTCAGTTCAAAAGGAACATTTCCCAATGCAAGATTGCAGAGAATTTAGGTCTTTCAATATCTACAGTACAAAATATTGTGAAAAGATTCAGAGAATTCAGA
This sequence comes from Hemitrygon akajei, assembly GCF_048418815.1. NCBI lineage: Eukaryota > Metazoa > Chordata > Chondrichthyes > Myliobatiformes > Dasyatidae > Hemitrygon > Hemitrygon akajei. The sequence goes on along the minus strand of NC_133136.1, from coordinate 73,653,306 downwards.
GACATCTCAGTGCGTAAAGGGCAAGGTCGGAAACCACTGTTGGATGTGCGTGATCTTTGAGCCCTCAGGCGGCACTGCCTAAGAAACCGTCATGCTACTGTGACAATTATAGCCACCTGGGCTAGGGAGAACTTTGGAAAACCATTGTCACTCAACACAGTCCGTCGCTGCATCCAGAAATGCAACTTGAAACTGTATTACGCAAGGAGGAAGCCATACATCAACTCTATGCAGAAACGCCGGCGAGTTCTCTGGGCCCGAGCTCATCTCAGATGGACCGAAAGACTGTGGAACCATGTGCTGTGGTCAGATGAGCCACATTTCAGCTAGTTTTTGGAAAAAACGGGCGTTGAGTTCTCCGTGCCAAAGATGAAAATGACCATCCTGATTGTTATCAGCGAAAGGTACAAAAGCCATCATCTGTGATGGTATGGGGGAGCATCAATGCCCACAGCATGGGTGAGTTGCATGTATGTGAAGGTACCATTGACTCTGAGGTGTATATTAGGATTTTAGAGAGACATATGTTGCCATCAAGGCGACATCTCTTCCCGGGACATCCATGCTTATTTCAGCAGGACAATGCCAGACCACATTCTGCACGGACTACAACAGCGTGGCTTTGTAGACACAGAGTGTGTGTGCTTGACTGGCCTGCTGCCAGTCCAGATCTATTTATTGAAAATGTATGGCACATCATGAAGAGGAGAATCAGACAATGGAGACCACGGACTGTTGAGCAGCTGAAGTCTTATATCAAGCAAGAATGGACAAAATTTCCAATTGCAAATCTACTACAATTAGTATCCTCAGTTCCAAAATGATTAAAAAGTGTTATTAAAAGGAAAAGTGATGTAACACAATGGTAAACATGCCTCTGTCCCAACTTTTGTTGAGTGTGTTGCAGCCATCAAATTCTAAATTTGTGTATATTTACAAAATACAATTAAGTTGGTCAGTAAAACTATTGAAAATCTTTTCTTTGTACTTCTGTCAGTTAAATAAAGGTTCACGTGAATTAACATATCACAGATTTTTGTTTTTATTGCATTTAGGAAAATATCCCAACTTTTCTGGAAATGGGGTTTGTATATGACTATCTTATTAATCTTTCCAGGATTACAATAGAAGGCCTAGGTTTCCTTCTGTCACAGTACAATAACTAATAGGTACCATAATTTGTGTGAAAAATACACATTATTATTTCAACTGGTATTGATAGGGGAGAAACTTATCCTGTTAGCTTCAGAAATCTATGACAAAAAATCATTTTGCCTGAACTTTTGAATCAAACTTTCTCAGAGTGAAGGCAGGGATCCTCTTATAAATGCAAGGTGGAGGAAATATGGAAATCTCTTCTACAAAGATATACGTCATACCAAAGTATTTGATTTTACATCTGAGGTTGTCCTACTTGTTAACCAAAGGCTTTATGATAATGCAGTAGGGCAGGTACAAGGAGTTGGGGAAAAACTAGTCACAATCTCATTAAATATGGAATAGGCTGAAGGGGTTGAATAGTCTTGCTCTTATGTTCCGAATATGACAATGGTTTTTTCTTACCTTGCTTGATGTCGGTGTCGCTGAATTTGAATGTGCACCTTTGCCATTTGTATGGAGTGGTGAAGTTTGGAATAATGGTAACTTGGCTCTCACATGTTCTGTCTCTCTCTGTTCATTGCGACAGTGCATGGGAATCACAGAAATAGGCATTAATTCCTCAAACTTATAATCGGAGCAAGAAAAGAAATCACAGAAAAGAAAGCTTTATACTTCTCTGATATTTTGGACACAATATTGGCTTCTATTAGTTGATCTTCACCTGGAAAATAAATACACTAGAATTTCCAGAGAAGTGTTAAAAAAACAGAATGCAATGATAATAAATCAACTGTTCAGTACAAAAACACATTATTCAATCATTTACATGCAAGTTTCAACAAACAATAGGTGACTCCTTCACCAGTTTAAAACATAATGAAGGAATTTCAATAGAACAAAGCAGGAAAGAATCAGCAAAACTTTACAGTCAAAAATTAGCACTCAAAATAAGAACAGCTAAAATATGGAATTAAAAAAAACCCTGAGATAAAGCACTTCCTTTCATATCCTCATTATTCAGAGTATACTTTCCCTGAATTATTCTCACTTTCTGAATCTTTTTTTGCAATAGGTCAGACAAATCAACTTAGACTACGTGAATCAACATGACTTTTTTTATTTCTAAGAACCATAAGTAATTGGTTCTGGGGATTAGATGATGAAGTGGATTTGGACACTCTCCTTTATCTTGTTTTTATACTCAGCTTGAACAGCTGAAGTGAATGTTCCTTGGTTTCTGATGGGTATAAGCATCATGTTTGAAATGAATAGGCACAGTAAAGCTGCTTTTAAAATCCAAGCACCATTTATAGTGTGATTGAAAGGCAGTCTGACAGTCAGGCCCAGCATCTTTGCTGCAACATTTTATTTAAATAGCTTTGAAAGTAGTATTTTTGCATAATCATATCTTTCACGTGTTTTCAGTACATTATCCTCTGAGCACAATGTTCTCAAAGTGTGGACTTTGGTATGTAAAAGGGCAAATTTATTACCATTTAAAAAAGAGTCTTGGTTTAACTTAGATTTACAGTTAAATTCCTTTAAACATAGTTAACAAGCAGTAAGCAAGTGGCATTACTCTTCTAGAAAATTGGATATACTGCTGAAGTTGGTTAATTGAAGAAAAATAAAACAAAGAAATTTATACTAAATTGTGGTCCAAGCTAAATGCTTTAATGCAGTGTCCATGAGTGTGGTCTTGAGTGAATGAGGGACTACGTTAAGTATTTTATTCCAGGAGGTGGTCACAGACTTAGATTATATATTGTAGAAATCAAGAGGCAGTCAAGAAGTAACAAAAGACATGACAACCAGGCAAGTAATGGAATTCCATAGGGAGCACAGCAGGAGCTTCAGTCCTTCCACTTGCAAAATTATGAAATTTTCGCAGCCTATATGGAGGAGAAAAGAGGCAGCAGGTTTGGTTAGAAAACTAGTCTCAGCATTATGGTGCAGGAATCATTCAAGTGAGGGTTGTGAAGATGAATGTTGTCACAAAAGGGGACGATATAATTAGGGGAATAATAATGTTGTCTGTGTTATGCGAGCAGTTTTCTAGGAAGGGACGTGCTGGGTCCAGAGGAACTTTATGAGAATGACCCTAGGAATGAAAGGGTTAACATATGAGGAGTATTTGAGCATTTGATGGGTCTGGGCCTGTACACGTTGGAGTTTAGAGGAAAGCAGTGGTGGGGGGGGGGGGGGGGCGGGTCTCATTAAAACCTACTGAATATTGAAAAGCCCCAGATAAAATGGACATAGAGAGGATTTTTCCAATAATGAAAGAGTCTGGACAAGAGGGCACATCCCTTTAGAACAGAAAGGAGGAGGAATTTCTTTAGCCAGAGAGAGGTGAATCTGTGAAATCCATTGCCAGAGATGGCTGTGGAGGCCAAGTCATTGGGTCTCGTTGATAGGTTCTGTCTCGTGTGCATCAAATGTTATGGGGAGGAAGCAGGAGAATGGAGTTGAGAGCCAAGATAAATTAGCCATGATTGAATGGTGGAACAGACTCAATGGGCCAAATGTCTTAATTCTGCTCCTATGTCTTGGGGTCTTATGACCATGAGTCTCGAAGGTGGTGTTGCCTGGTGGGTGCCAGGATGAAGCACATCGAGCTGGAGAGGAAGCTGAGGGGAAGGAATCAGTTGTAGTCCACATAGGAAATAATAACATAGGCAGGACAAAGAAGAAGGTTCTGCTGATGAATATAAGCAGCTATAGTCTAAATTCAAAGCAGAATCACAGAAGTGTATTTCCATCAGAGGTGTACAAATGGACATCGGATAAATAAGTTACGAAATTTAAGTGCGTGATCAAGAGTATTTCATCTCTTGAAGAAATGAATTATGGTTCATTGCATTCTGATGACAATGCTGGGGGAAAGGAAAGCTTTTCCATCAGGGCAATCTTTATTTCAATCAAACTGGAATTTGTGTCCAAATGAATTGAATAATTAGAGTCTTAGATACAGTAAGATAGATATCTACAGTTGTACAGTTAGATATTTAGATACTAGGGTGTTTTCAGATGAAGGGAAATTTGAAAGTTAAAGAGAGATGAGTATCAAAATGGGTCATGATAATCAGAGTCTCAGGAAGGGACAGAGCACACAAACGTAAAACAATGTCTCTAATTTGAGTAACAGCTGGGAAAAACAGTACATAGACAAAATTTAAGACCCTTTACCTGAATGTGTTTTTGTATTTGTAAAAATGAAGATGAATTAATAGCACATGGAGATAAAATGTTACAATCTCATAGCAAGTAGAGCTACCATTGCAAAATGACCAATATCCTAGCAGGCAGGTTAAATAGAGCTGTTAGGGAGGGTTTAAGCTAATTTGGCGGGGGGATGGGAACCAGAGTGATAGGGCTGAGGAAGGGGAAAACAGGAAGAAATCAAAGATAGAGTGCAACAGAGATGATAGAAAGGACAGGTAGGAAATGGGGCATAATCACAGCCAGTGGGATGAGTTCCAGGGCAATAGAGGCCTGGTGCAGTTAAAACAGAAAGCAACAGATACTGGACTGAAAGTGTTACATTTGAATGCATGCAGCATAAGAAATAAAATGGACGATCTTGAAATTCAGTTAAAGATTGTCAAATGACATTGTGGCTATCTCTGAAACTTGGCTGAAGGATGGCTGCCATTGAGAGTTGAATGTCCAAGGGTATAGGGTGTATTGGAAAGAAAGGCAGAGGGGGTGTGTGGCCCTGTGTATAAGAAATAATATTAAATCATTAGAAAGGGATGACATAGGATCGGAAGGTATTGAGTCTCTGTAGGTTGAGTTAAGAAATGGCAAGGGTAAAAGGACCCTAATGACAGTTGTATACAGGCCTCCAAACAGCAGCCGGGATGTGGATTACAAATTAGAGCAGGAGATAAAAAAGGCATGTTAGAAAGGCAATGTTATGGTAATCATTGGGGATTTTAACATGAAAGTGGATTGGATAAACCAGGCCAGTACTGGACTTGAAGAGAGAGTGAATTTGTAGAATGTCTAAGGGATGGCTTTTTAGATCAGCTTCTTGTTGTGCCCACTAGGGGATGGGCTGTGCTGGATTGGGTGTTGTGCAATGATCCGGAGGTGATAAGAGAGCTTAAAGTTAAGGAAACCTTAGGGAACAGTGATCACAATATGATTGCGATCACTTTGAAATTTGAGAAGGAAAAACTAAATTCCAATGTGTTGGTATTTCAGTGGAATAAAGGAAATTACAATGGCATGAGAGGGGAACTGGCCAAGGCTGACTGGAAAGGACACCAGCAGGAAGTACAGCAGAGCAGCAATGGCAAAAAAAATGAGGGAAATGCAAGACAGATATATTCCAAATAAGGAGAAACTTCTGAATGGAAGAAGGACACTACCATGGCTGACAAGTGAAGTCAGTGCCAAAGTAAAAACAAAAGAGAGGGCATACAAGGAAGCCAAAGCTAGTGGGAAGGTAGAGGATTGGGAAGCTTTTTAAAACTTACAGAAAGAAACTAAGGAGGTCATTAGGAAGGAAAAGATGAATTATTAAAGGAAGCTGGTGACTAATATCAAAGAAGATACTAAAAGCTTTTCTTAAGTATATAAAGGGTAAAAGAGAGTTGAGGTAGATATAGGACCAATAGAAAATGACACTGGAGATATTGTATTGAGAGATGCAGAGATGGCAGAGGAACTGAATCTATATTTTGCATCAGTCTTCACAGTGGAAGACATCTGCAGTATACCGCACATTCAAGAGTGTCAGGGAAGTGAAGCATGTGCAGTGAAAATTACGACTGAGAAGGTGCTCAGGAAGCTTAACGGTCTGAGGGTGGATAAATCTCCTGGATCTGATGAAATGCACCCTTGGGTTCTGAAGGAAGTAGCTGGAGAGATTGCGGAGGCATTAATAATGATCTTTCAAGAATTGATCGATTCTGGCATTGTACTGGATAACTAGAATATTGCAAATGTTACTCCGCTGTTTAAGAAGGATGGGAGACAGCAGAAAGGAAACTATAGACCTGTTAGCCTGACATCAGTGGTTGGGAAGTTGTTGGAATCGATTGTTAGGGATGAGATTATGGAGTACCTGGAGGCACGTGACAAGATAGGCCAAAGCCAGCATGGTTTCCTGAAAGGAAACTCCTGCCTGACTAACCTACTGCAATTTTTTGAGGAAATTACAAGCAGGGTAGACAAAGGAGATGCAGTAAATGTGCTGTACTTGGATTTTCAGAAGGCCTTTCAAATGGTGCCGCACATGAGGTTGCTTAGCAAGATTAGAGCCCATGGAATTACAGGGGGGGTTACGAGCATGGGTGGAACAATGGCTGGTCGGCAGAAAACAAAGAGTGGAAATAAAGGGATCCTATTCTGGCTGGTTGCTGGTTACCAGTGGAGTTCCACAGGGGTCAGTGTTGGGACCGTTGCTTTTTACAATGTATGACAATAATTTGGGCTATGGGATTAATGGATTTGTGGCTAAATTTGCCGATGATACAAAGGTAGGTGGAGGAGCGGGTCACGTTGAGAAAACAGAGAGCCTGTAGAGAGACTTAAATAGTTTAGGGGAATGGGCAAAGAAGTGGCAAATGAATACAATGTTGGAAAGTGTATGGTCATGCACTTTGGTGGAAAAATAAACAGACAGACTATTATTTAGATGGGGAGAGAATTCAAAATGCAGAGATGCAAAGGGACTTGGGAGTCCTTGTGCAGGATACCGGAAAGGTTAACCTCCAGGTTGAGTTGGTGGTGAAGAAGGCGTATGCAATGTTGGCATTCATTTCTAGAGGTATAGAATATAAGAGCAGGGATGTGCTGTTGAGGCTCTATAAGGCACTTGTGAGACCACTCTTGGAGAATTGTGTGCAGTTTTGGGCTCCTTATTTTAGAAAGGGCATACTGACATTGGAGAGGGTTCAGAGAAGATTCATGAGAATGATTCTCGGAATGAAAGGATTACTGTATGAGGAATGTCTGGCAGCTCTTGGGCTGTATTCCCTGGAGTTCAGGAGAAAGAGGGGGAATCTTATAGAAACATTCTGAACGTTAAAAGGCCTGAACAGATTAGATTTGGTAAAACTATTACCCATGGTAGGGGAGTCTAGGGCAAGAGGGCATGACTTCAGGATTGAGGGATGTCCATTTAGAATAGAGATGCAGAGAAATTACTTTTTTTAGATGGTGGGTGGTAAATCAATGGAATTTGTTGCCACGAGCGGCTGTGGAGGCCAAGTCATTGGGTGCATTTAAGGCAGAGATAGATAAGTTCTTGATTAGGCAGGGCATCAAAGGCTATGGGGAGAAGGCAGGGGAGTGGGGATGACTGGAAGATTTGGATCAGCCCATGATTGAATAGTGGAGCAGACTCGATGGGCCGAATGGTTTACTTCTGTTCCTGTACCTTATGGTCTATGGTGTATGACCAAGACTAGTACCGTAGATTTCGCACTACAGAGCGCACCTGATTAAAAGCCGCTGGCTCTAATTTTAGAAATAAAATCAATTTTGTACTTGTACAGACCGCACCGGATTTTCGGCCGCAGGTGTCCCACGTTGTAATATGAGATATTTACACAGAAAGATATTACACGTGAGGATTTTTTAACTTTTAATTAAATCCATATGGTAACATAAACAAATACATATTGCAAATGCTTTTTTTCGAACCGTGCCTGTAACGCGGCTACTTTTAAATATACGTTGCGTATACTTTTTTACTGAACAACATTCCAATATCTCCTAATGACTGGTAAAAAATATATATACTGCAGCCTACCAGGAAAAGTTATTGATCGCCTTTAACTTAAAAGCAGCGTTTTGGCTCCGCCGCTCGCCCCCCGCCTTCCCGTTTATCGCAAACCGGTATTTCCCACAAGACGCGGCGAAACCGGGTGTGACGTCATAGCATCCCGGGATGTAGTACAGAAAACAAATATAGTTAAAACACTTCTAACTTTAACTAACAAATGAATTACTAAGCGAAAATATTATAAACTAAATAACTGCCATAAAGGCAGCACAATGCTTTTCTTTGAGTGTTTTCCATGTTGATGAGGGTGAGTACAAATGACTGATTTACAATAATTTAATTGTGAAAGTGCGCTTGATTTATCGTACAATTTCATTGGACCTCTGTGAACTACTCATCAATTTTATTGGTCTACTGTTACGAGGCAAAATGTTTTTGGCGGCATGAAAAAAAATCATGCATTAGCCGCACCGTAGTAAAGGCCGCAGTGTTCAAAGCTGTTCAAAATGTGGGAAAAAAGTAGCGGCTTATAATCCGACATCTACGGTAATTCAGTATTCCTGGATATCCATCTTTTACATAGACAGGGTGGAAAAGGATGTAGGATGGTTCTGATTTTTGTAAAAGTTGGGCAAAGGCAGTAGAGAGGATCACAGTTCAGAAAATCACAAAGTGACATAAGTTCAGGTTGAGTTAAAAATAAGAAAGAAATAAAACATTGATGGAATTTCACTTGCTCTCAAACAGTGTAAAACAGAAAATTAGAGATGAGTGCAACAGGGGTAATACAATAATAATGGGGGCTCTGCACATAGATTAAGCAAGCCAAATTATTGATAATTTTTGGAGGATAACCTCCAAAATGTGATAGAACTTTAAACAATGATTGCAATTTATTTAGTTCAATAGAAAAACAGAGTCTTAAATCTGGATGTTATACTGTATATTGTGAAGGCATCAGGCATGGTTTAGCTATATTGATTAGGAAACAGTATTGAAATGTATTACAGTAAGTGAGCAATGGAATTAACAGATAGATTGCAAGAATATCCCAATTAAATAAAAAAAAATCCCCAGAGGAAAAGCAGCCCCATCATAGTTCTTAAGGGAAGTTACAAACAGCTTTAGATTAACTGAGAATTGATAAAGTTGCCAAGAAACAATAAGGTTCAAATGGATATTAGAATTCTTAAAAGAGGCCCAAGGCTTTGATAAGGACAAGGAAAATAGAATAGCAGAGACAGGCAGCAAGAAACAAGAAAAAATATAGCCAGGACTGTGGGAATTATAACAAATTCATACCCCAAATTCCAACTAACCAAAATTCCATAGGTTCTAGAATTGTTCCCACAGATTAAAAGGAAGCAACAGTAATTACAGTAATTTTTAAAGAAATCTTAAAGGAAACAGGGAACTGTAAACCAGTTAGCTTGACATCAACAGTAGGAAAATGTAAAGCTAAGGTTGAAGGGTATGGTGAATGGCCATTGAGAAATTATTAGGAATATGCAGAAGCAAAAGATGGACTTTTGTAAGGGAAACCATACTGACAAATCTATTGGATTTTGGATTCTTTTTCGAAGCTTTAACCTGCCAAACAGATAAGAGTGACCATGTTAAACACACAAAATGCTGGAGTACTGTCGATGTTTCAGGCTGAGACCCCTCAGTAGGAGTGACCATTTTACACACACAAAAAATGCTGGAGTACTAACGATGTTTCGGGCTGAGACCCTTCAACAAGAGTGAACATGTTGACGTGTATCTGGATTTTAAGAAGGATTTTAGTTTTGCACCAGACAAGGAATGTTTAAACAAAAGTAAGAGTAGATGTTATTCTGGGTATTTGCATACTCTCACTACAACACAGAAGGAAGCCAAGTTCATGTCCAATAAGTTCATGCTGGTCCTTCACAGAACAATCCTAATAATCCCATTCCTCCTCTTCCTATTTCCCTGTAGAGTTTGTGCCTGGGTTAGGAAGTCCCAGCTAATGCATGCTCCATATATACAAACAAGTTCCCATAATAGCATTAAATTTAGAAGTCTGACATATCAGCATACGTTCATTCCTACAAATAGCAGGGCTACTTTCCTCTCTCCAGTTCTTTTCTCTCTTTAGTAACAGTTCTTTCTTATCAGCCTCATGCACTTTTTATGCCATTCATTGCAGCGTTATGAGGTATGGTTACTGTATTAATTGATTTTTTTATTTGTAATTTTGGAGTTACAGAAAAAAATTGAGCTATGTACGTCTGAAATTGCAGAACCTGTTTGTTACGTAGAGATAAGATATATTCCTGTAAGTTTTTTCCTTTTCATATTCCTATCAACTTCCCAATGATGCTATTGCTACACATCTACAATATGGCATAATTCAAAGTAGTCATTAAGTTACCAGCACATCTTTGGGATTGGGGAGAAAACAGGAGCACCTACTGGAAATCTACCATCCGTCACAGAGAAAATATGTAAACTCTACTGTACATGGAGAGCAACTGAGGTCAGGATCAAACGTAGGTACTTAAAACAATGACACATCAACACTATCTGCTTCATTTATTTGCCAGATTGTACTGGGGTGGACTGAGGTTTGAGTAATCTGTATTAAAATTGACAGGAGAGAGTAGGAACAATAATGCTGTTTCTAAGCTGAGTGATTTCAGTTACGAGAGTTCTGGAAGAATGAGTTCAATTCATATCAATTATTTTTAATTTTGATATTAGTGTGGTGGGAGGAGGAAACAGAGAGGCTGTTTCATGTGGGAAATTCATGTGGGAAAATGGGTGATATTTATTTCGGGAAGGAAAATACAAAGAGTGCCTTTTTAATTGGAGAAAGATTGAAAAGTGCTAGTGTTCAGAAGAACCTAGGTATCTATTTCTGCATATTATTGAAAGTTAATATGTAGGTTCAGCAAGCTGTAATAAAGGCAAATTTTAATATGTTGCTTTGTTAGCTACCTACAAGAGAAATGATGTCTTCTACTAAAAAAAGGATGCAGCAAATATTGCCTAGACAGATATCTGGAATGGCTGGTTTGTCCTATGAGGAAAGATAGGATATCAGATGAATACTTTTGTGTTTAGTAGAATGGAAGGTAATCTCATCAAAACAGACATAACGAGTTTGGGAAGGGTGATGATGTTGCCTCTGGCTGGCTTCTAGAAATTTAGGTCACAGACTTAATACAGGTTGTCAGCCATTTATAACCGTATAACCATATAACAATTACAGCACGGAAACAGGCCATCTCAACCCTTCTAGCTCATGCCGAACACTTATTCTCACCTACTTGTACCGACCTGCATTCAGCCCATAACCCTACATTTCTTTCCTGTCCGTATACCTATCCAATTTTACTTTAAATGACAATACCGAACCTGCCTCTACCACTTCTACTGGAAGCTTGTTCCATGCAGCTACCACTCTCTAAGTAAAGAAATTCTCTTTCGTGTTACCCCTAAACTTTTGCCCCCTAACTCTCAACTCATGTCCTCTTGTTTGAATCTCCCCTACTCTCAATAGAAAAAGCCTATCCACGTCAACTCTATCTATCCCCCTCATAATTTTAAATACCTCTATCAAGTCCCCCCTCAACCTTCTACGCTCCAAAGAATAAAGACTTAACTTGTTCAACCTTTCTCTGTAACTTATGTGCTGAAACCCAGGTAATATTCTAGTAAATCTTCTCTGTACTCTCTCTGTTTTGTTGACATCTTTCCTGTAATTCAGTGACCAGAACTGTACACAATACTCCAAATTCGGCCTTACCAATGCCTTGTACAATTTTAACATTACATCCCAACTCCTATACTCAATGCTCTGATTTATAAAGGCCAACATATGAAAAACTTTCTTCACCACCCTATCCACATGAGATTCCACCTTCAGGGAACTATGCACCATTATTCCTAGATCACTCTGTTCTACTGCATTCTTCAATGCCTTACTGTTTACCATGTATGTCCTATTTTGATTAGTCCTACCAAAATGTAGCACCTCACACTTATCAGCATTAAACTCCATCTGCCATCTTTCAGCCCACTCTTCTAATTGGCCTAAATCTCTCTGCAAGCTTTGAAAACCTACTTCATTATCCACAACGCCACCTATCTTAGTATCACCTCCATTCTTACTAATCCAATTTACCACCCCATCATCCAGATCATAAATGTATATGACAAACAACATTGGACCCAGTACAGATCCCTGAGGCACACCACTAGTCATTGGCCTCCAACCTGACAAACAGTTATCCACCACTACTCTCTGGCATCTCCCATCCAGCCACTGTTGAATCCATTTTAATACTTCAATATTAATACCTAACGATTGAACCTTCCTAACTAACCTTCCATGTGGAACCTTGTCAAAGGCCTTACTGAAGTCCATATAGACAACATCCACTGCTTTATCCTCGTCAACTTTCCTAGTAACCTCTTCAAAAAATTCAATAAGATTTGTCAAACATGACCTTCCATGCACAAATCCATGTTGACTGTTCCTAATCAGATCCTGTATATCCAGATAATTATATATACCATCTCTAAGAATAATTTCCATTAATTTACCCACCACTGACGTGAAACTTACAGGCCTATAATTGCTAGGTTTAATCTTAGAACCCTTTTTAAACAATGGAACAACATGAGCAATACACGAATCCTCCGGCACAATCCCCTTTACTAATGACATTTGAAATATTTCTGTCAGAGCCTCTGCTATTTCTACACTAACCTCCCTCATGGTCCTAGGGAATATCCTGTCAGGATCTGGAGATTTATCCACTTTTATATTCCTTAAAAGTGCCAGCACTTCCCCCTTTTAATCGTCATATTTTCCATAACTTCCTTATTTGTTTCCCTTACCTTACACAATTCAATATCCTTCTCCTTAGTGAATACCGAAGAAAAGAAATTGTTCAAAATCTCCCCCATCTCTTTCGGCTCCACACATAGCTGTCCACTCTAATTCTCTAAGGGATCAATTTTATCCCTCACTATCCTTTTGCTATTAATATAACTGTAGAAATCCTTTGGATTTATTTTCACCTTACTTGCCAAAGCAACCTCGTATCTTCTTTTAGCTTTTCTAATTTCTTTCTTAAGATTCTTTTTCCATTTTTTATATTCCTCAAGCACCTCATTTACTCCATGCTGCCTATATTTATTGTCGATCTCTCTCTTTTTCCGAACCAAGTTTCCAATATCCCTTGAAAACTATGGTTCTCTCAAACTTTTAACCTTTCCTTTCAACCTAACAGGAACATAAAGATTCTGTACCCTCAAAATTTCACCTTTAAATGACCTTCATTTCTCTATTACATCCTTCCCATATAAGAAATTGTCCCAATCCACTCCTTCTAAATCCTTTCGCATTTCCTCAAAGTTAACCTTTCTCCAATCAAAAATCTCAACCCTGGGTCCAGTCCTATCCTTCTCCATAATTAGCTTGAAACTAATGGCATTGTGATCACTGGACCCGAAGTGCTCCCCAACACGTACCTCCGCCACCTGACCTATCTCATTCCCTAACAGGAGATCCAACACTGCCCCTTCTCTAGTTGGTACCTCTATGTACCAACTGCAAAAAACTATCCTGCACACATTTTACAAACTCCAAACCATCCAGCCCTTTTACAGTATGAACTTCCCAGTCTATGTGTGGAAAATTAAAATCTCCCACAATCACAACCTTGTGCTTGCTACAAATATCCGCTATCTCCTAACAAATTTGCTCCTCCAATTCTCACTCTCCACTAGGTGGTCTAAAATACACCCCTATAAGTGTTATTACACCTTTCCCATTCCTCAATTCCACCCAAATAGTCTCCCTAGACGAGCCCTCTAATCTATCCTGCCAGAGCACCGCTGTAATATTTTCTCTGACAAGCAAAGCAACACCTCCCCTCTTGTCCCTCCGATTCTATCACACCTGAAGCAATGAAATCCAGGAATATTTAGTTGTCAATCACACCCCTCCTGTAACCATGTTTTACTAATAGCTACATCATATTTCCAGGTATCAATCCATGCTCGAAGCTCATCCACCTTTACAGTGCTCCTAGCATTAAAATAAATGCATTTAAGAAATTCTCCACCTCTTCCTCTCTGTTTATCTCTAACGGTGCAAACAACTTTACTATCTTTTTTCCTTCCTTCTCCCATACATCTGTTCCTACACTCTGGTTCTCCTCCCCGCTTGTATCTAGTTTAAATCCACTGGAGCCTCTCTAGCAAACCTGCCTGCAAGAACATTTGTCCCCCTCCAGTTCAGATGTAAACCATCCCACCAGAACAGATCCCACTTCCCTGGAAAACTGCCCAATTATCTATAAATCTGAAGCCCTCCCTCCTGCACCATATCTTCAGCCATGTGTTGATCTGCGCTATCTTACTATTTCTAAATCCTGAGATTGCTATCCTGGAGGTCCTGTCCTTTAATTTGGTGCCTATCTCCCTAACTTCACCTTTCAGGACTTCCTCACTCTTCCTACCCATGTCATTGGTCCTTACATGGACCATGACATCCGGCTGCTCACCCTCCCTCTTGAGAATATTGAGAACTTGATCCGAGATATCGCGGACCCTGGCACCAGGGAGGCAACAGACCATTCATGATTCTCGATCTCTTCCACAGAACCTCCTATCTGTCCCCCTAGCTATCGAATCCCCTATCACTACTGCTCTTCTCTTTTCCCTCCTTCCCTTCTGAGCTGAGGGTCCAGTCTCGGTGCCAGAGACGCAACCACTGCAACTTGTCCCTGGTAGGTCGTCCCCACTAATAGTATCCAAAACGGTATACTTATTGTTGATGGGTACAGCCACAGAGGTGCTCTGCTCTTCCTGTCTATCCCCCTTCCCTCTCCTGACAGTCACCCAGCTACCTTTCTCCTGACTCTTTGGGGTGACTATCTCCCTGTAACTCACGTTTATTCCTGCCTCTGCCTCCCGAATGATCCGAAGTTCATCCAGCTCCAGCTCCAGTTCCCTAACACGGTTTGTCAGGAGCTGCAGCTGGATGCACCTTTTGCAGGTGTAGTCATCAGGGACAACAGTGCTCGCCCTGACTTCCCACATACTGCAAACGGAGCACTCAACTGCCCTAACTGCTTCAAATTTTCTAATTGAACTATATTTTTTCTTCAGAGGTACAACTTGAATCATTGCTTCATGGAACCTGTCACATGTTTCATTTGGAAATTGATTTGGATTTAGGACAGACGGGAGAAGCAGAAGGCAGTGGATCTTTGGAATTCATGACCCAAGAAGGCAATGAAGACTGCCTCTGAATATATTTAAGAACTAGATCTGTAGATTTTTAGATATTAAAGAAGTTGTGGAATTGGAGATTAGTACGGGAAATGGTGCTGTGGTAAAAGAGCAGCCATGATCTTATTGAATAAAATGAGGAGCTAAGTAGTCTACTCCTCCTATTTTTGTGTTATAAATTAAGAATCATTTTATTGAAGATTATGAATGATTAGTTAGTGGTGTATATAAGAAGTTCCATGCCTATAGTTAAATCAGGAGAATAGCAGTTAAAGAATCAACGGTGTTTGAACTAATTCTGTTTCATAATTGAAACCAGATTTAATAACATAAAACTATTTGTTTTGTGAACATATAGAATCTGTCGTTATCCACCTCTGAAATAGCTGGTTGCGAATAGGAATGACGCTCCTGCTATGCTATGAGCATGTATTCTGTTTACTTTCGATACCTTGTCTCATTTAATTCCAAGGAAAGCTTTGACCTTACCAGTGCCTATTAGAGACAATATGGATCAATATCAGTAGGTATACAGGTCGTTAGCTAGAAGTAATTTGAAAAGGGTTTGCTTTCTCAGATGAGATCAGAAAGTATGGGGGGATTAATTTATTCTTTGGAAAATGGGGGGTAATACATTTTGTATTTTGATACTGCAAGATTTGTGTAAAATCGAGGAGTGGAAATTGACTGTGGCTGGACTACATGCCTGGTGTGAGGCTCTAATCAAAATGTTTATTGCACTGGAAGGCCTTTTTGGGCAATCTTTAGTAAGGGTAGCCTGTGCAAATACAACCCTCAGCTGACCTTTAGTCTCCAGCAATACAGTGACAAAATTTAGGGATGCTTTTTCATCTGAGTGGCTTTTGATTGAGACTGTGCAATACACCTTATTGCCTTCTAGCAGAAGAGTCTGATCAATTCTAGCTGAAATAACTTGGTGTTTGCACAAAGGAAAGTAAAAATCCCTTACCTTATGTCACCTGGATCAGGGAAGTTGATTTGGATGAGTCACCAGTCAAGTTGTGAATTGTAGCACTGAGAGATTTGAAGTTTTGTGTTTTGATCTGACTTCTGCAGAATATGCTTCAGATCAGATCAAAATTTGAACCAAAAATACTTACTTGAGAAAGGACATGTCACAACGTAAAGACTTTTTGAATTTGTTGAGGCATGTTCATTGAATTGAACCTCATGAAACATGTGACAGGATCCATGAAGCAACAATTCAAATTGTAGTTCTGATGCACCATCAATAACTCTCGGAAACGTGAGGCAAGATATAGGCTTTAATTGGCTGGAAGAAAGAACAAGCAGCAATTGACCACCACACTACATCCTGGAGACTGAGGGCAGGGCTCAGGCTCCAATTGCCTTTATACCGGGGTCCGTGGGAGGAGCCACGGTCTGTGGGAGGAGCCACAGGAGCAGTCAGCGGGGGGGGGGGGGGTGGGGGCCTGTCCAGACAGGTATATGTAGTTCACCACATTTTCTGAAGAAAAGATATATTTCAATTAGAAAAATACTCTGCTCACAGAATGTCATATATTAGCCTGTAACATCTTGGTTAACTAGTCTGATTCACAAGACACAAAATGCTGGAGGAACTCAGCAGACCAGGCAGCATCTATGGAAAAGAGCACAGTCGAAGTTTCAGGCCGAGACCCTTTAGCAAGACTGGAGAAAAACAAGATCAGGAGCAGATTTAAATCCACCTTTTAAATCTACTCCTCATCACTTTCTCTCCAGTCCTGCTGAAGGGTCTTGGCCCAAAGTGTTGACTCTTTTCCATAGTTGCTTCCTGTCCTGCTGAGTTCCTCCAGAATTTTGCGTGTGTTGCTCGGACTTCCCGCATCTGCAGGTTTTCTCTTGTTTGTGATTGATTCACAAGACTTCATTTAAGTCTCACTTTTTCACCAGAATTGCGGCAGCCCAGTCAGCAGCAGGAGCTGAGCACGGCGACGAGGTTTTTCACCAGAATTGCGGCAGCCCAGTCAGCAGCAGGAGCTGACCACGGCGACGAGGTTTTTCACCAGAATTGCGGCAGCCCAGTCAGCAGCAGGAGCTGACCACGGCGACGAGGTTTTTCACCAGAATTGCGGCAGCCCAGTCAGCAGCAGGAGCTGACCACGGCGACGAGGTTTTTCACCAGAATTGCGGCAGCCCAGTCAGCAGCAGGAGCTGAGCACGGCGACGAGGTTTTTCACCAGAATTGCGGCAGCCCAGTCAGCAGCAGGAGCTGAGCACGGCGACGAGGTTTTTCACAGGCTGGCGACACTTGTTTAAAAGGAGGCGAATGGCTGACTGACACTCAGGAGAAATAGAAGTGTGAATAGACAGTTAGCATAGTTACCCCTGTGGCCATTCCCCTCAAAATGAATATGCAGTTTTAGATACTGTTGTGGGGGGATGCCACGGACATTGAGTTACACCACTGGGCATAGATCCACAGTGCAGAATAGAAAGAGGGAGAAAAGGGGTACGGTAGTGATAGGGGACTCAATAGTCAGGGGAACAGACAGGAGATTCTGTGGATGTGAATGGGACGTGCAGATGGTATGTTGCCTCCCAGGTGCCATGGTCAGGGATGTCGTGGGTCACGTCCACAACATTTTGGAGAGGAGAGCAGCCTTGGTACATATTGACATCAATGACATATGAAGGAAAAGCAAAAAGGTCCTGAAAAGAGAATTTAGGGAGCTAGCTAGAAAGCTGCGAAGCAGGACCTCCCAGGCAGTAATCTCTGGATTGCTGCCTGTGCCAGGCACCAGTGAGGGTAGAAACAGAGTGACTTGGCAGATAAATGTGTGGCTGAGAAGCTGATGCAGGGGGCAGGGCTTCGGCTTCTTGGATCATTGGGGTCTCTTCTGGGGGAGGTATGACCTCTTCATAGTGAGGGGTTGCACCTGAACCCAAGGGGGATCAATAGTCTCGTGGCAGGTTTGTTAGAGCTGTTGGGAGGGTTTAAACTAATTTTGCAGGGTTTGGGAGCTGGAGTGAAGGGATTCAGGATAGGACGGATGGTATAGCAACAAAGACATTGTGCAGTCAGACTGTCAGGAAGGGCAAGTGGATCATAGCACAAAATTGCAGCCAGCAGGGTGAGTATCTGTGCATTAGGTATGCAGAATCAAAAAGAGTAGCAAATATAGCACTCGAAGTATTATATCTCAATGCACGGAGTATAAGAGATAAGGTGAATGATCTTGTTACACTACTATAGACCGTCAGGTATGACTTTGTGGCCATCACTGAACTGTGGCTGAAGGATGGTTGTAGGTGGGAGCTGGATGTCCAAGGCTGCATGGCATCAAAGAATATGGGGTGAAAGCAGAGGAGTGGGGATGACTGGAAGGATTGGATCAGCCCATGATTGAATGGCGGACCAGATTTGATGGGCCGAATGGCCTACTTCTGCTCCTATATCTTGTGGTCTTATTCCAAATACGAAGAAATACTCACATGGGAAATTAGTACAACTGTGGCTGATGAGGGAAGTCAAAGCTAATGTAAAAGCAAAAGAGAGGGCATGCAGCAAAGCAAAAATTAATTGGAGGACAGAGGATTAGGAAGCTTTTAAAAATCTGCAGAGAGCAACTAAAAGAATCATTAGGAGGGAAAAGATGAAATATGAAAGCAAGCTAGCAAACAATATCGAAGTGGATAGATAGTAAAAGCTTTCTCAGATATTTATAAAATAAAAGAGAAATGAGAGCAGATACAGCACCGCTAGAAAATGAGGCAGGAGAAATAATAACGGAGGCCAAGGAGATGGCAGATGAACTAAATGAGTATTTTGCATCAGTCTTCACTGTGGAAGACACTAGCAGTGTGTCAGATGTTGAAGGGTGTGAAGGAAGAGAAGTGAGTGCAGTTACTGTTACAAGTGAGAAGGTGCTCAAAAAGCTGAGAGACCAGGGGCACGTAAGTTACCTGGACCAGATGAACTGCACCCTAGGGTTCTGAAAGAGGCAGTGGTACAAATTGTGGAGGTATTAGTAATGATCTCCCAATGTAAAGTGCCCTCCTACTTCAAAACGTCCACCTTTGTCCCTGTACGTAACAAGACCAAGGTAACGTGTCTGAATGATTGGTTTCCTGTCACATTCACCTAAATAATAAGCAAATGCTTTGACAGGTTGATCAAGGATTACATCTGCAGCATGTTACCACTCATACATGGACCCCCTACAAATCACCTACCGACACAACCGATCAACAGATGACACAATAGCTACAGTTTTACACACCATCTTTACACATCTGGAGAAGAAGGATGCTTATGTGTGAATGCTGTTCTTGGACTACAGTTCAGCATTCAATACCATAATTCCATTCAGGCTTGACAAGAAGCTCAGAGACTTTGGCCTTCACCCTACCTTGTACAGCTGGATCCTGGACTTCCTGTCACATTGCCGGCAGGTAGAAAGAGTGGACTCCCTCACCTCTGCCCCTCTGACCCTCAACACAGGAGCCCCTCAGGGCTGTGTACTGAAACCCCTCCCTTACTCTCTGTTTACTCATGACTGTGTTGCCACCCACAGCTACAATCCGCTAATTAAATTTGCAGATGATACTGGCCTTATCTCAAGTGATAACAAGGCAGCCTACAGAGAAGAAGTCATCACCCTGACACAGAAGGCAACCTCTCCCTCAATGTCACAAAAACAAAGGAGCTGGTTGTAGACTACAGGAGGAACGGAGACAGAATAACTCCTATTGACATCAATGGACCTGGGGTTGAGAGGCTGAACAGTTTTAAGTTCCTTGTTACACACATCACTGAGGACCACACTTGGTTTGTACATACTGGCTGTGTGGTGAAAAAAAACACAACAGCGCCTCTTTCACCTCAGCCATTTGAAGAAGTTCAGATGAGTCCCCAAATCCTAAGGACTTACTGTAGGGGCACAATTGAGAGCATCCTGACTGGCTGCATCACTGCCTGGTATGGGAATTGCACTTCCCTCAGTCACAGGATTCTGCAGAGAGTGGTGTGGACAGCCCAGCACATCTGTAGTTGTGAACTTCCCACTATTCGGGACATTTGAAGTGACAGTTACGTAAAAAGGCACCCCAACCACAGACTGTTCCTACTGCTACCATCTGGGAGCAGCATTCAATCCAGGACCAGCAGGCTCTGAGACAGCTGCTTCCATCAGGCCAATGGACTGATTAATTCATGCTGACACAGCTTCTAAGCTGTTTCTAAGCTAAGTGTATTTCAAAGCCATATTGGCTGTTCTGTTGTGTATTTGACTGTATATGCTATTTATTACAAATTACTATAATTCAGACAGAGACGTAACATAAAGATTTTTACTCATCATGTATTTGAAAGATGTAAGAAATAAATGCAATTCTATTCAATTCAAATCATTGGACTCTAGCATGGTTGCAGAGAACTGGGAAAATTGCAGATGTCACTCCTCTCCTTAAGAAAGGAGGAAGACAGCAGGAAGGAAATTATAGACCAGTTACTCTGACTTCAGTGGTTGTGAAGATTTTTGAATTGACTGTTAAGGATGAGGTAATGGAGTACTTGATGACACAAGACAAGACAAGGTATGGTTTTCTTAAGGGAAGATCTTGCCTGATGAACCTGTTGGAATTCTTTGAGGAGATTACAAGTAGGATAGATAAAGGGGATGAAGTGGATGTTGAATATTTGGACTTCAGAAGGCCTTTGACAACGTGCCACACATGACGCTGCTTACCAAGTTAAGAACCCATGGTATTGCAGGAAAGTTACTGACATGGTTAGAGCATTGGCTGATTGGTAGGAAGCAGCATTTGGAAATAAAAGGATCCTTTTCTGGTTGGCTGCTAGTAACAAGTGGTATTCTGCAGGGATTGGTGTTGGGACCACTCCTTTTATGTTGTATACCAATGATTTAGATGATAGAATTAATAACTTTGTTACCAAGTGTAAGGGGGGTTTCTTCTTTTATGGGGGTTTTTTGTGTAAGGGGGTTCTTTTGTTATTGCGTATGTTAATCAAAATGGCTTCTTTGTTTTGTTAAAAGTAGGAATGCTTCTTTGTTATGATAAGTGCTTTCTCTCGCAGTTTGTTTGGGTTTAGAATTTACTGATAACGAGAATTGTATTCATTTGTTAACCAATTGGGATTAACATTATTCTCTCTATTGTTGGCGGGCTTTTGGGGAGTCGGCGCGAGGGGGTGAGAGAGAGAGGATGAAATGGTGTAAACTGGGCGAAGGAACGGACCCCGAGCAGGGGTCCGAGGCCAGGGGGTTCGGCGAGGAGAGGAGACGAGGATAGATGTGCTTGGTTGACCACTTTGGGTGGTCCTGAGCTGCGAGTTGAGGAGTTCGGAGGGGATCAAATGGTGGCCAGAAGACTTTGTTAATTGGGTTCCAACGGTTGTGCACGGAGTGGTTTGGACTTTGATAAGTTTGACACCTTTTCTTTGTATTCTATTCCTTCATATGTGCTGTATCGTTATTAATCACTTAGTTCTAGTAATCTCTATAAAGTGTAATCATTTAATCGCATATGGTGTACTGTCTGTTACTTGGCAGGGTGAGGACATCACACAGCATCCACACCAGCTGATTACCCAGTCTGGTGGGGCCGAAGGCTGCCTCCCCCAGACGGAAGCGAGCTGAGCGAGCCTGAGGCGAGCCAGGGGGCTACATAACACAGTTTCCACAGAAATCAATCCAGGATGAGCACCCCACAATGTAAGCCCCTGGCTAGCCTCAGGCTAAAGGTTAACTTACAGGTAGAGTCCGTGGTGAGGAAGGCAAATGCAATGTTAGCATTCATTTCAAGAGGTCTAGAATACAGGAGCAGCAATGTGATGCTGAGGCTTTATAAGGTACTGGTGAAGCCTCATCTTGAGTATTGTGAACTAAGAAAAAATGTGCTGGCATTGGAGAGGGTCCAGAGGAGGTTCACAAGGATGATTCCAGGAACGAAAGGGTTATCATATGAGGAACATTTGATAGCTCTGGGTCTGTACTCTCTGGAATTTAGAAGGATGAGGGGGGATTTTGTTGAAATCCTCCAAATATTGAAATGCCTAGACAGAGTAGATGTGGAAAGGATGCTTCCCATGGTGGGGGAGTCTAGGACAAGAGGCCACAGCCTCAGGATAGAGGGGTGTCCATTTAAAACAGAGATGTGGAGAAATTTCTTTACTCAGAGGGTGGTGAATTTGTGGAACTTGCTACCACATGCAGCTGTGGAGGCCAGGTCATTGTGTGTATTGAAGGCAGAGATTGATAGGTCCTTGATTGGACATGGCATCAATGGTTACGGGGAGAAGGCTGGGGAGTGTGGCTACGGAGGGGAGAAAAGGATCAGTCATGATTGAATGGTGGAGCAGGTTTTATGGGCCAAATGACCCAATTCTGCTCCTATGTCTTATGGTCTTATTGTTTTTACAAAGGGGGTGTGAATTGCACTCGGTGGCCACTTAATTAGATACAGGTTGTACATAATAAAGTGGCCCCTGAATGTATGTTAGTGGTCTCCTGCTGCTGTAGCCAATCCACTTCAAGTTTCGACATATTGTATGCTCAGAGATGCTCTGGTCCACATCACTGTTGCAATGTGTGTTCTTTTGAGTTATTGCCTCCTTCCTGTTAGGTTGAACCACTTTGGCCATTCTCCTCTGACCTCACTCATTGACAAGGAGGTTTTGCCTGCAGAACTGCTGCTCAACGGATTTTGTTCTCTGTAAATGCTAGAGACTGCTGTGCTTGAAAATCATGGGAAACCAGCAGCTTTCGTGATATTCAAACCACCCTGTCTGGCACTCACAATAATTCCATGGCCAAAGTCACTTAGGGTCACATTTCTTCCTCATTTTAATATTTGGTCTAAAACAACAATTGAATCTCTTGAGCATGTCCGCATACTTTCATGCATTGAGTTGCTGTCACATAATTGGCTGATTAGGTATTTGCATTAATGAGCAGGTGTGCAGTTAACAAAGTGGCCATTGAGTGTATATTTCTGTTTTCTTTGGAGGAAGACTGTTTTAAACGTAATAGTCATAGTAATATTCTGGTCCAGATTTCTGAATCTATGTCTTATAGTATTATCGATTTCCCAGCTTGGGTAACGGAAGCCTTACCACTCTCATGAGAATGGTTATCGCACCTTTCCTAGTATCAGTAATGTCAACATTCTGGCCATTGATCCCCAGCTACTTGTTTTTAGTGATGAGGTAGTTAAGTGTGAATCCTGTTTCTCTTGGCATTCTGGTAATTTCCAGGGGGTGACTGAGAGAGCCACTGAAGGGACTTTGCCCCTGAGTTTCAATTGATAAGTGAATCATACATAATTTGAAAAATCATCTGGAATTGGTGCTGCCCCCCAGTGTTCACTCAGCAGAAGACAAGCGGTATTGCATTTGACTGCAGACTGTTCCAACATTCAAGGTTTAAGTTTTGAGCTTAAGAGCCGAGAGGTAATTTTGCAGCTATATAGGGCCCTAGTCAGACCCGACTTGGAATACTGTGCTCAGTTCTGGTCGCCTCACTACAGGAAGGACGTGGAAACCATAGAAAGGGTGCAGAGGAGATTTACAAGGATGTTGCCTGGATTGGGGAGCATGTCTTATGAGGATAAGTTGAGTGAACTCGACCTTTTCTTCTTGGAGCGACAGAGGATGAGAGGTGACCTGATAGAGGTGTACAAGGTAATAAGAGGCATTGATCGTGTGGATAGTCAGAGGCTTTTCCCCAGGGCCGAAATGGCTAGCACAAGAGGGCATAGTTTTAAGGTGCTTAGAAGTAGGTACAGAGGAGATGTCAGGGGTAAGTTCTTTACACAGCGATTGGTGAGTGCGTGGAATGGGCTGCCAGTGGCGGAAACGATAGGGTCTTTTAAGAGACTCCTGGATGGTTACATGGAGCTTAGAAACATAGAGGGCTATGGGTAAAGCCTAGGTAGCTCTAAGCTAGGGACATGTTTGGCACAGCTTTGTGGGCTGAAGGGCCTGTATTGTGCTGTATGTTTTCTATGTTTCTAAGGTCTAGGATGAATTTTTTTTCTTTCTGTGTGACTGTATTTTACTGATATACTACCTGTGCTATACGTGCCTTGTGCTACGTGTGACTGTTGGTCCCGTGTTTTGCTGTTTTGCGGCATAACTCTGTTTTGTTTGACTGCACCCATGGGTATTCATGTATGATTGAATGATAATGAAACTTGAACTTGAACTTGAGAAATTCTTTCAACTTCATAAATTCATTCCAATTTTTGGAATACAGGCTGAGAGCTCACTGTATTGAAACTCAAGATTTTGTTATTATTTACACAGCTATCCAGTCAGGTTTGTGGTGGACTGATTGTGGAGGAAAATCTTTAAGGGAATAGCCAGTTATGCTCAAAGGAAGAATGTATCTCATGTAAAAATAGGAAAGATTTAATGAGCATTTTAGTATACCAAAAATAGGCCAAAGTTAGAAGCAGTTCTATTGTTGTAAGGGAATAACGATGAGAACAAGTTTCAAACAGTACATCAAATTAGTTACAGCTGATAGTTAATTATTTGTTCTGTTCTTGTTAGCTGTTGTATTTTAATTGAACAATCTATGTGAGTTGAATATCCATATAAATTCTCCTACCCACATTCAAGTTTGTTGGCCATATTGTCAATCTCCATGGCCATATTGTCAATCTCCATGACCATGGATTGTTCCTTAACACAACATTAGATGCATTATTTAACCTCTCCCATCTTTCACCCAAGCACATTTCTCCCTTCGTTCTTTCCTCCCCTTCCTATCCCGGGCTGTCTTCATAGATATGCTTTAGGGGAAAAATTAACTTGTTTTAGAAAACACTGTTGAGTGTGTTTTTGGAGAACTTCACAAAGGTGAAACAATATTGACTTCTAATAGTTCAAGATTGCCTTAGATTCCAGAGTTCCCATCCCTGGACTCGTTGTTGTCTCCTTGGTAGCCTTTAGGAACTGGCATTACTAGAAAGCAGCTTTATCATTGGAGTTCTTGGGAAACTCTGCAGAACAGGAACTGAGAACTGGGATATTTGTGATCTCACAAAGTTTGGGAAGTATCCACATGTATCCATGTGCCAAGGCATAAGGATACAGACCAACTGATGTTAGATGGGATGAGTACAGATGATCAACATGGAGATTGCAGGCTGATAGTCCTGTTTTTGATTTGTAGATTACTAAAAATAACACATTTGGGAAACAAATAAACCAAAGTCCCACATTGTAGGTTAGAGCCCATGAAATCCAAGGCAAATGTACTCCACTGGTGGTTTCACAATTGGAGACAGAGGCTGATGGTAGACCTTTGCTTTTGTGATTGGAAGCTTATTGCCAAAGATGTACCAGAACTATTGATGCTGGGACAGCCTGGCTGAACAACCTTGAATAACTTCGGTTTTAACTCCTTTCACTTTCTACAAATCAAAGGTGCTACCATGGGCACTTGCATTGGTGACATGGAACAGTCCTTGTTTCAATACTTCTCTGTTACCAATCCCATTGATGACTGCCTTGGTTCTGCTTGCTGTACCCGATGTGAAACTCATTGATTTTATCACCTTTGCTATTAACTTCCACCCCACGCACAAATTCTTTTCTCTCTTATCTGCCAAAGGTGGCTTCCTACAGATAGTTCACAAAACTACTTCTTTTACTTCCTCTGCTTCTTCTGTCAAATAAGATTCTGCTACTATTGGAACCTATGATTTATGTTTTGATGATTTTTTTTGGGGGCCGATTGAATGATCTGGCGCTTTGCTGTCTCTGAGGGAGTTCTGTAAGGTTTTGAGCAGAGTGTGCGGCCTGGAGACCAAGAAGCCCATAGATGGGGCGCGAGCCCACGACCAACACCATCTCTTGATGATCTCACCAATTAAAGCATCAAGCAAAATTGAAATCAACAAGAACAAGTGCAGAAGGCAAGTGGGTGTTTAGCACCATCTGTCTGCGTTTAATGGGTCTCTCTCTCCCTCTTGCTCGATGCTGCTGGAGGATGGAGTCTTGGGTCTTGTGCAAGGTTTAATTACCGCAACTTGTGGATCCTGTTGTTCATGTTATGATGTGGTTTTTTTTTGGATCCTGGTTTCTGCTTTTGTTCTTGCTATTTTGTGCGATTCTGATCAGGGCAGACTGATTCTGTGGTCAGCACTAAATTGAACTGAATTGAACTAAACTGACTAGTCCTCGACTAGTCCTGTTTTAATGACTCTGTGGTTCAATGTTTTATAACCTCCAGTATAATTTTTAATTGCTGTGTCTTTTAGTCTTTGCAGTCTCTTGTGTCCTCCAGTCAACCAGGATGTTGCCTGAGTTGGAACATTCCCATTTTAATGACTGACAGGGTAATCTGGTTTGTTTCCTTTGAAGGGGCTGAGGGGAGGGGTTGGGTGGGGTGGAAGGGGAAACATAGAGATGTATAAAATACAAGGGGGATAGATAGGATGGATAGTGCAAAATCTTCCCCCCCCCCATAAGGGAGACTTCTAAAACCAGAAGTCATGTGTTTCAATAGTGAAGTAAAAGGTTTAGAGTGGGCATGAGGAAAAACATTTTCAACTGAGACCACACTGCCTGGGATGTTGGTAGTCTCACCAAATTTAGAAAGTCTACAAATGAGCTCCTGAATTGACAAAGCATAGAGATATTGTCCATATTATAGATTAACTGCTGTTAGATGGGAATTGTATTGACAATCAGCATGGATGTTGTTGGTTGATGGACCTGTTTCTGAGCTATGTGACTTTCTGACAATTGAAAATATTGTTTTTTGATGAGATTAGTTTTCTAAAACTGCCTGTGCAATCACTTTAGAAAACCTTTATATTTATTTATTTTTGGTGATTGTTGCCTATAATTCCATCAGAAGGCTGGACAGATAAGTGTGGGATGGGAAGAGGATTTCAAATTGCATGCAACCAGGAGATTTGGATGACCTCTGTAGACAGAGCAGGGGTGCTCTGAAGTTCAATCGACTGATCTGTGCTTGGTCTTGCCAATATAGAGGAGAGCACATCAGGAACCTAGAAGTAGCTGCCCAAGTATTATGGATAGTGTTTAGGAATCACGCATATCCACTCAGTGGCCACTTTATTAGGTACACCTGTATACCTCCATGCTAATGCAAATATCTAATCTGCCAATTATGCGGCAGCAACTCAATGCATAAAAGCATGCAGACATGGCCAAGAAATTCAGTTGTTGGTCAGACCAAACATCAGAATGGAGAAGATATGTGATCTAAGTGACTTTGACCATGGAATGATTGCTGGTGCCAGACGGGTGGTTTGAGTACCTCAGAAATTGTTGATCTCCTGGGATATTTATGCACAATAGTCTCTAGAGTTTACAGAGAATGGTACAATTTTTTTTTTTTAAAAAAGCATCCAGTGGGCAGCAGTTCTGTGAGCGAGAACACTTTGTTAATGACAGAGATCAGAGGAGAATGGCCAGACTGGGTCAAGCTGACAGGAAGATGACAGTAACTCAAGTCGCTACATGTTACATCAGTGGTGTGCAGAAGAGCATCTCTGAATGCACACAGTGTTGAACCTTGGAGTGGAGGGGATACAGCAGCAGAAGATCATGGACATACACACAGTGGCAACTTTATTAGATACAGTAAGTACCTAATAAGTGGCCACTGAGTGTAGTAGAGTCATAGAACACCATAACACAGAAATTGGTACCTTGGCCCATCTAGTTCATGCCAGACTATTAATATGCCTAGTCCCACGATCCTGTACCATAGCCTTCCATACCCATCCAGTTAAAATACCTATCCAAATTTTTCTTGAATGTTGAAAACAAACATGTATCCATCAATCCACTGGCAGCTTGTTCCACACTCTCACCACCCTCTGAATGAAGAAGTTCCCCTCATGTTCCCCTTAAAACATTTCACCTTTCAACCATAAGCTATGACAACTAGTTCAAGTCTCACCAAACCTCAGTGGAAAAAGCCTGCCTGCATTTACCCTATCTGTGCTCTGCATAATTTTGTATATGTCTATCAAATCTCCCTTCATTATCATATGTTCCAGGGAATAGTCTTGACCTATTCAACCTTTCCCTATAACTCATGTCCTCAAGATCTGGCAACAAGCCTGTATATTTTCTCTGCACTATTTCAATCTTACTAATATCTTTCCTGTAGGAAGGTGACCAGAACTGAATACAATACTCCAAATGAGGCCCCACAAATGTGTTACAGATCTTCTACATAACATCGCATCTCCTGTACTCAAAACTTTAATGTAATAACGCTAATGTGACAAAAGTTCTCTTTACACCTTATCTACCTGTGACACCACTTTCAAGGAATTATGGATCTGTCTTCCCAGATCCCTCTGCTCTACCACACTCCTTACTGCCCTACTGTTCATCGTCTAAGTCCTACACTGGTTTGTCCTCCCAGAGTGAAACATCTCACATCTCCCAATTTTCAGCTTACTTTTTCAAATCCCACTGCAGGCTTTGATAGCCTTTGTCACCGTCCACTATGACCCGTTCTTGGTGTCATCCACAAGTTTACCGATACAGTGCACTACATTATCATCTAGATCTTGATACAGTTGACAAACAGCAATGGACCCTACACGGATCCTTGTGACACACGACTAGACATGGGCCTCCAGTCACAGAGGCAACCATCCACTACCACTCTTTAGCTTCTCCCACAAAGCCAATGTCTAATCCAATTTACTACTTCATCTTGAATGCTGAGTGACTGAACCCTTTTGACCATCCTCCCATGCGAGACTTTGTCAACTGCCTTGTTAAAGTCCATGTGTACAACATCCACTGTCTTGCCTTCATCAACTTTCCTGGTAACTTCCTCAAAAAAACTCAATAAGATTAGTTAGATGAAAAGTTAAATGGCCTACTACACTAAGTAATGTTGACTATCCCTAGTCAGTTCCTGCATATCTGAATACTTATACTGTATCTGGTCCCTTAGAATACCTTCCAAAAACTTACCCACTGCTGATGTCAGGCTCACTGGGCTTTAATTTCTTGGCTATTCTTAGAACCTTTCTTAAAAAACAGAACAACATTAGCTCCGGCACCTTACCCATGGCTAAGGACGTTTTAAATATCTCTGCTAGGATCCCTGCACTTTCTGCACTACCCTTCCACAAGGTCTGAGGGAATTCTTGTCAGGGCCTGAGGAATAATCCACCCTAATTTGCCTCAAGACAGCAAACCCTTCCTCCTCTGTAATCTGTATATGGTTCTTGACCTCACTGCTGCTTTGCCTCACTTCCCTAGTCTCTTAGTCCACCTCTTCAGTAAATACAGAAGCAAAAATACATTTGAGACCTCCCCCATTACTTTTGACTCTATGCATAGATGCCCACTCTGATCTTTAAAATTACTATTTTTCCCTTGCGCTTAATATATTTTCAGAAGTCCTTGGGATTCTCCTTCACCTTGTCTGTTGAAATGGCCTCTTGCCTTCTTTTAGTCCTCCTGATTTCCTTCTGAATTATCTCTTGCATTTCTTATACTCCTGAAGTCTCATTTGACTTTGCTGCCTATATCTGCTGTGCTCCTCCTCCTCCTCCTTCTTAACCAGGGTCTCTCGAAAACCAAGGTTCTCTAAACCTGTTGATCTTGCCTTTTATTCTGACAGGAACATACAAACTCAGTACTCTCAAAATTTCACTTTTGAAGGCCTCACACTGAGCAAGTGCACCTTTGCCTGAAACAACCTGTCCCAGTCTGTATTTGCCAGATCCTTTGAAATACCATCAAAATTGGCCTTTTTCCAATTTAGAATAGGACCAGACATATCCTTCATAACTCTCTTGAAACGAATGGCATTATGATCACTAGATGCAAAATGATCCCCTGCACAAATATCTATCATCTGCCCTGTCTTATTCCCTAATCGGAGATCTAATATCTAGCCTGTCTCTCTGGTTGGTACCTCTATGTATTGAATAAGGAAACTTTCCTGAATATATTTGATAAACTCTATCCCACAGCATTTTTACAATATGGGAGTCCCAGTCAAAATATCTACTATCACAACCTTATGTTTCTTGCAACAGTCAGCAGTCCCTCTATAGATCTGCTCCTCCAAGCCTTGCTGACTATTTACCATCCCTTTCTTAATCCTCATTTCCACTCAGTAGATGAGATCTCCAGTCTGTCCTGTCAGAACACTGCCGTGACATTTTCCCTGAATACTAATGCCACCTGTTATTCTTTGTTAACTTCAAAACATTAAACTAATGCAAAGGAAATCACGGGAGTCCGGGAATGTACGTCTAACTTCATGTTTACTTTAAGTGAGACACACACGTATCACGTGGTACTGTGATGACGTATGCAATTCACATAGTTACATAAAATCTGTAATGAATTATTGAAATGAACAGGAATGCTTAATCAAACAATATATATACAAGAATATTTAAATATTACTGAGGTATTAAATACACATCAGTCCTCCCTGCTTAGCCATAAGCAGTATCTACACAGCATATTATATACAGACATCCATAGCATCGTAAATTTAAATTGTCCTATTCAGGCCTAAAAATTTAATTGCTGTGGAGGATTTCTTACTCTTGTGGGATAATACGTTTCCTGACAAGGGGGGATCTCTCTACTTGGCAGGTGAGACTTGTGGCTGTGAATCAATCTCAGGTTGTGGGGCTTCACCTGTGAAGGCTGTAAGAGTTAACTCTGAGATTACAAGAAGTGGTTCTGATAGCCGTAACCAACTTTCTTCTCTAACGATTGGCTCTTTACTCCTCAGCTGATTGATGTGTCATCTCCTGATGACATCAGATGCAATCTCCACTGTGTAGGAGACTAGTCCAGTTCTGTCCTTAATCTTTCCAAGTACTCACTTTTGATTACTTCTGTAGTCGCTTGCTTTGACTGCTTGTCCAGGAGTGAAACATCGACTCTCCTTTGAGGAGCGTTCAGTTTGTCTCAGCTCTTTGTCCTGCATGCTCCTTTTGAGATTGGGTTTGAGGAGATCCAAGCGTGACTGCAAGGGATGACCCAGGATCAGCATGGCTGTTGAGTAGTGGTTGTGGGATGTGTTCCATTACGATATACGAGAAGGTGTGTTCTGCTGACATCGCTCACAGTGTGTTCTTTAGACTCTGGGCAAACCTTTCTGCCAAGCCATTCGTAGCTTAATAGTATGGTTTGGATGTAATATGTTTTATTCCATTAATTTTTAGGAATAACACAAACTATGGTCTACTTTCACTGACTGTGTGTTTTGGAACACCAGACCTTGCAAAGAGGTAATACTTCAACAATGTGCAAGGCTGTAGTGGAGGTATTGGGAAAACTTCTGGCTACTTTGTAGCTGTATTCACTGCTACCATGAAGTTTGTGCCCAATGATTTTAGGAGGGTTAATGGCGCCTAATGGCGACTCCTTTGAGCATCAGGTTGATGTTGGCACCTCTTTGAAATAGGCTACATCGATGATCAGAACAATTATAAAAAGTGCAGACAAGATAAAAGCTTCTGCAAGGACAACCACAAAGTTATCATCAATAAAGGTGATTCATTCAAGGAGCCATTTGCTTGAAAAAATGTCAAATGGACTAAATATATTGGTGGATAACCAAACACAATGAAGCATGGCCCTAAGCCAGTTGATAATAATGGAAAAGGCAAGAAGCATCTTCAATCATATTTAAGAAGAAGATGAAAATACGCTGGTAACATTCACAGCCAACAGAGGTTGGTCTGATAGATTTAAACAGCACTGTAACTTCTGTAGCATATGTATCTCTGGTGAAGCAGCTAGTGCAGACTGCAAGACAGCCCAGGATTTTCCTGCAATACTGAAGGCCATAATACTCCCGAACTTGTGGATGAAATGGACCTATTTTGGAAAAGAACGCCTTCTCATACTTTCATCCAAGAAGGAAACATGCATCTGGGTTCAAGGCTTCAAAGAACTGGCTAACTCTCTGCTAAGAGGCAATTCTAAAGCTGACTTTAAGTTAAAATCTGTGACTGTGTATCACTCTGAAACACCACGAGCAATGAACAGCATTTTAAAGTCAAGTCTACTAGTGATTTGGAAATCAAACAAGGAAGCTTGTGTGACAACTGTTGTTTTCCAGAATTGTTTTGTTTCACATTTATGCCCAGCAGTGAAGTGGTGTTGTGAGGAGAATGACCTAGAACCTAAAGGATTGTTGGTGTTTGATAATACCCACGGCCACCCTGAGAATTGTGATATGCTTTGGACCTGCATTCCTGTAGAAGTGGTTTACCTTCCACCCAACACCACTGCATTACTCCAACCAGTGGATCAAGGAGTAATATTGAATTTTAAAGCCTACTACCTTTGTCACATTTCAAGCAACTTGCAGAGGAAACAAAAGGTTAAGACAAACATTCCATCAGGCAATTTTGGAAAATCTACAATGTCATGAAAGCTGTAGACAATATCAAATAAGCCTGGGATGAAGTAACTTCAAACTGCAGTGTGGAAGAAGCTATGGCCAGAAGCATGCAATGACATCCTTGAATTTTAGATAGAGCCAGTCATCCAAAGCATCATTTAACTGGCCAGTGAAGCTGGATTAGAGGATGTTAATGATGGTGATTTTAAAGAGTTACTGCATTCTCATGGTGAGAACCTTAATAACGAAGAGCTTTGAGGATTGGCAGAGCATCCTGGGTGAATCTGAAGACACAGATGGAGAAGAGGAGACACCAGCATGAAACCTCGACACAAAATTCCTCAGCACTAGCATCACCATGATCACACAAATCATGCACCAGTTCAACGATAATGATCCTGACGGGAAATGAATCAACAAGGCAAAGAGAGGTGTGCTTGACATGATTTCCTGCTACCGAGAACTGCTTCATGAGACAAAACTTAAGAAAAAGCAGTCAAATCTCGATGCTGACTTGAAGAAGAAGCCGAAGTTAGAGGAGGATCCACAGCTTGGTTCCTCCTCTAAATGTGACACTACTCGCTTCCCTCCGGTGCTGTTGTGATGTGTCGCTGCTCCACCGATGTACAGGTTAGGCCTATTTGCATGTTTGTTACTCCATGAATTACTGTGTGTACATAAAGTAATATATCATATATCTCAGGTTTGATTTTTTTTCATCAGGCACACATGCCTATTTACATAATGTTTTAATGACCCAGCATAGTGCTGATTTACCAAGTGTATCACCGAGGAATGCATCCCCAGTGTTAAGCAGGGTCTGAGTGTATTAAATACACAACATCAACCCCCGCCTTTAATCCCGCCCAATCTATCACTAAAGCAATGGAACCCCAGAGCTGTCAGTCCTGCCCGTTGAGCAACCAAGTCTCACTAATGGTTACAATGTAGTAATTCCATGTGCTGATCCATGCAAAAGCTCACCCACCTTTCCTACAATATTCCTTTTGCATTGAAATGTACACAGATCAGATCATTAGTATCACCATGCTCAACCTTTTGATTCCTGACTTTGTATGCAGGCTTAACAACACCTTTCCTCCCAATCACTCCACTATCTGTTCGGGGGCTCTGGTTCCTATCTCCCAGCAATTCTAGTTTAAAATCTCCCTGTGGAGCACTGGCAAACCTTACTGCAAGGATATTAGACCCCCCCGTCCAGTTCAGGTGCAAACCTGCCCATCTGTTCAGGTCCCACCTTCCATGGAAGAAAGCCCAATGATACAAAAATCTGAAGTCCTTCCTCCTGTTCCATCTCCTCAGCCATGTGTTATGCTGTATTATCTTACTATTTTATTCCTCACTCACATGTGCCATGGGTAGAAATCTTAGGATTCCAACCCTGGTGGTCCTGTCCATTAACTTGGTGCCGAACTCCCTGAACTCACTTTGCAGGACCTCCTCACCCTTACTGCCCATGGCATTGGTACCAGGATGGACCATAACATAAGAACTTAAGAAATAGGAGCAGGAGTAGGCTATCTGGCCTGTCGAGCCTGATCCGCCATTCTATAAGATCATGGCTGGTCTGACCATGGACTCATCTCCACCTACCTCCCTTTTCCCATTAACCCTTAATTCCCTTACTATGCAAAAATCTATCCAACCTTGTCTTAAAAATATTTACTGAAGTAGCTTACACTGCTTCATCGGGCAGAAAATTTCACAGATTCACCACTCTTTGGGAAAAGCAGTTCCTCCTCATCTCCATTCTAAATTTACTCACCCCAGTCTTGAGGCAATGTTCCCTAGTTCTAGTCTTACCTGCCAGTGGAAACAACTTTCCTGTCTCTATCTTGTCTATCCCTTTCATAATTTTAGAGGTTTCTATAAGAGCTCCTCTCATCCTTCTGAACTCCAGAGAGTATACACAGGTGACTCAATCTCTCCTCATAGTCTAACCCCCTCATCTCTGGAATCAACCTGGTGAACCTCCTCTGCGCTGCCTCCAAAGCCAGTATATCCTTCCTCAAGAAAGGAGACCAGAACTGCACACAGTTCTCCTGATTTGGCCTCACCAGCACCCTATACAGTTGCAGTATAAATTCCCTGATCTTAAATTCTATCTTTCTAGCAATGAAGGCCAAAATTCCATTTGCTTTCTTCGTAGCCTGCTGCACTTGCAAACCAACCTTTTGTGATTCATGCACAAACACTCCCAAGTCCCTCCGCACAGCAGCATGCTGCAATATTTTACCATTTAAATAATAATCTGATCTTCCATTTTTCCTTCCAGAGTGGATGAACTTGCATTGACCAACTTTGTACTCCATCTGCCAGACCCTTGCCCAGTCACTTAATCTACCTATATCTCTCTGCAGACTCTTCGTATCCTCTGCACAATTTGCTTTTCCACTCAATTTAGTGTCATCAGCAAATTTAGATACACTACACTCAGTCCCCTCTTCCAGATTGTTAATGTATATCATGAACAGTTGCGGGCCCAGCACTGACCCCTGCAGCACACCGCTCACCACTGATTGCCAAACAGAGAAACACCCATGTATCCCAACTCTCTGTTTTCTATTAGTAAACCAATCCTCTATCCATGCTAATACTCACCCCCAACTCTATGCATCCTTATCTTATGGATAAGTCTTTTATGTGGCACCTTATTAAACACCTTCTGGAAATTGAAGTAAATAATGTCCATCTGCTCCCTTCTACCTTTGGCTACTCACCCTCCCAAATAAAAGACCTCAGACTCAGTCTGAGATGTCCCTGATCTTGGCATCTGGGAGGAAACATACCATCCAGGGATATCGTGCTCAGAATCTCCTGTCTATTAATTCAAACACTAACTCCCCTATCACTACAGCATGCCTCTTCACTCCAACTTCCCTCCTGTGTGCCAGAGATCTGCCCGCTGTGGCTTTCCTTTGCTCGGTCATGCCCCAACAGTTTCCAGAGTGGTATATGTGCTAAGATCTTACGAACATATACATAGTCAGGGTGACTAAGACTATGCTGTATATTGGTTAAGTATATATACCTAAGACTTTTGCACAGTTTGTAGGTAGAACTGAAGTTAAGGTTTAACTGGAGGTGTGAATCTATGAATCTATGAACAAAGCTGCATTTGCACTGGCATCCAACTTCAATCCCTTTACTTCTCTTGAATGTACAGTATAAAGCATCTGGGTAAAGCTCACTTCCATGGATATTGATCGAAGTGCTCAGAAAGAGCAGGAGCTATAGTGTCTTTCACAATACTTGACATATGTGCATACCTTCAGATGTAAAGCATAAAACTATTCACTTCTTTGACAGGAAAGTACATCCTACATTCTGTGGATGATGGTACTGTGGTGGAAAATCAACAGCTATTGATGATATTTTACTACCAATAAAGGAACAATTTCATTATCCTTTTATAGTCATTTCATGTTATGTTTACAAAAGCATATTCCAGAAATAACATTATCCATTATCATTTCCTTTTTACAATGTAATAATATGGTGAGCTACAACATAATAATAAAAAATGGTATATTGATTCACTTTAAAATGACTACATCACAAACCTTGTAGTTCCATGCTGTTTTCACCTTTTTTCAGCAAAAATCAATAGATGATAAAGTTTCACCTCATGCTTCATCAAAACATAATGTGTTTGCCGAAGAAAGCTATAGGGAATTCATCTACCATCTGATGGAAATAATAAAAAAAAAGTTGATGTGATAAAATATAACACTATTTTTAATGGAACTATAAAAATAAAGTAGTATTATACAAGATGTTTGTTTCATCTGATGTTCTGGGTTTTTTTTTAGTTTTACACACATATTTCCATAATCATTTGTTTAGATGTTTCTCCTTCTTCTCTCTCACTCCCTATGTTGAAGACTGATTGAATGATCACGCTTGTGTCAGCCAGTCCATATCTATTCTAACTCTTTTTTTTTTTGCTGTCTTGCTGCAGTCCCCTAAGTTAACCTTTACTGCCTGGATGGGTTCCAGTTCTTGGGCCTCTACCTCCTCCCTTCCTGTCATCGGTTTGTGTGCTAATTTTGTTTCTCTTCTGGACTTGTTAAATCTTTTTTATTTTCTTTGTATTGTCCCTATTCTTTATCTCCCTTAGGTCCTTTACACTTTTAGTTCTGCATTTTAATATCTCTTCCCTTGATTCACTGTTGGTGCTTGTTTAATTACTGCGAAACAGCTTAAGATGATAAGACAGAGCAGAACTGGGCCATCTGGCCCATCAAGAATATCTATTTTAGTGCATATTGCTATTCTAAGGGTTCTTGTGAAGATAATATTTTTTGCTTTTGTTTGAGATACTTGGGTAAGATTCTGAAAATGAATGCTGTGTTTGCAGTGTATGATATGATACTTCCATTAATTTAATGTTGCTTACACTCTGATTTCAGTATGCATCCAGCAATCTTCCCTTTTAGTCTTGACCTGAAACTTTTTGCCTCCTCAGACGCTAGGTTCTTCCAGCATTTTGTGCCTTTGTTCCAGGTTATAACATCTGCAGTCTCCTTGGTTGCTATACAAGTGGTATTGTTCATTGGCTCCACTTTTTAATAGCAGTTGCTTAAAACCATCATGCAGCTCTTAATGCGGGTGGTGGGTAAGATGGTGGGGGCAGGGGTAGAATGTAGTTGGCACATCATGGTTGGAAAGTCTGGTGAATTTTTTTTAACAAAACTGAGTTCATAACTCTAATTCCTCTTTAGAACCTCCTGCTGTCCCTCCTCCTCTTTCTCTCATTCAGCTTTTCCCACACCCAATCTCTTCCTCTGAGTGAATGGCCAGTGATGGATAAAAATCACAGTTATCACTCACTTTGCAAAACTAACAAATCACCCTTTTTACATTGTAGTTTCCAAAGAACTAGAACCTTTCTAGGCAGTCAGAGGAGGAAGAAGGCACTTAAAGTGAAGAAAAGCCATCACCCAGTGTATCCAATCATATGACACCATCAGACATATCACCTCCTCCACTCTCCTTACAGCATACTTATAGGACCGTTAACTCTAGGATGCTCTTCCCAGCTCCACCAATATGCACTTCCCATCTCACAGTACATTCCCATGCAGATACTGGAGATCTAACACCAGTCTTTACCTTCTCCCTGTCATCGAGGGACCTTGACACTTCTATGTGAACCAATGACTCACATAATATGTCTGCTAAGCTGGTGTGCAGCATTTAGTGGTCATGTGGTCTTCCAACATTAGATCAAATACCATATTCTACATTTAAATTTGCACACTACCGCCCTCAACACATAACAAATAGCTCAACAATTTCACTTAACACTCTTTCAGTTTCATGTTTGCCCAGTCCTGATGAAAGATCATCAGTCTAAAGCATTAACCCTTTCTCTTCCTATAGATGTTGCCCAACCAGTTGAGCAGGTGAGTATTTCCAGCATTTCTTTCTATTTTTAAAAAAAATTCAAGACCACTCCTGTGGACTACTGTAACTTTGAATGACTTTAGGATGAGCAGACTGAAGAAATAATCTGGTAGCTAAAGATTATTTCATAATTTCTTCATATGATGTTGGGGAATTGTGCTATTTAACATCACATTCAGCTGTAGCCAGCATTTAAAGTGGAGGCTGAAATTCAGCACTGGTGCTGGTGTTAAAGCAACAATGCAGGATGACTGCCATCAAAATCCATTTCTTTTGTACCTGATTGTGTCAAGCTTCTGTAGCAAGGTTGCAACCAGTGCACATCTCATAGAACATAGAACATAGAATAGTACAGCACATTACAGGCCCTTTTGCCCACAATGTTGTGCCGACCCTCAACCCCTGCTTCCCATATAACCCCCCACCTTAAATTCCTCCATATACCTGTCTAGTAGTCTCTTAAACTTCACTAGTGTGTCTGCCTCCACCACTGACCCAGGCAGTGCATTCCACGCACCAACCATTCTCTGAGTAAAAAATATTCCTCTAATATCCCCCTTGAACTTCCCTCCCCTTACCTTAAAGCCATGTCCTTTTGTACTGAGCAGTGGTGCCCTGGGGTAGAAGCGCTGGCTGTCCACTCTGTCTATTCCTCTTAATATCTTGTACACCTCTATCATGTCTCCTCTTATCCTCCTTCTCGCCAAAGAGTAAAGCCCTAGCTCCCTTAATCTCTGATCATAATCCATACTCTCTAAACCAGGCATCCTGGTAAATCTCCTCTGTACCCTTTCCAATGCTTCCACATCCTTCCTATACTGAGGCGACCAGAACTGGACACAGTATTCCAAGTGTGGCCTAACTAGAGTTTTATAGAGCTGCATCATTACATCGCGTCTCTTAAACTCTATCCCTCGACTTATGAAAGCTAACACCCCATAAGCTTTCTTAACTACCCTATCTACTTGTGAGGCAACTTTCAGAGATCAGTGGATATGTACCCCCAGATCCCTCTGCTCCTCCACACTACCAAGTATCCTGCCATTAACTTTGTACTCTGCCTTGGAGTTTGTCCTTCCAAAGTGTACCACCTCACACTTCTCCGGGTTGAATTCCATCTGCCACTTCTCAGCCCACTTCTTCATCCTATCAATGTCTCTCTGCAATCTTCGACAATCCTCTACACTATCTACAACACCACCAACCTTTGTGTCGTCTGGAAACTTGCCAACCCACCCTTCTACCCCCACATCCAGGACATTAACAAAAATCACGAAAAGTAGAGGTCTCAGAACAGATCCTTGTGGGACACCACTAGTCATAACCCTCCAATCTGAATGTACTCCCTCCAGCACGACCCTCTGCCTTCTGCAGGCAAGCCAATTCTGAATCCACCTGGCCAAACTTCCCTGGATTCCATGCCTTCTGACTTTCTGAATAAGCCTACCATGTGGAACCTTGTCAAATGCCTTACTAAAATCCATGTAGATCACATCCTCTGCACTACCTTCATCTATATGCCTGGTCACCTCCTCAAAGAACTCTAT
Organism: Hemitrygon akajei; assembly: GCF_048418815.1. Lineage (NCBI taxonomy): Eukaryota > Metazoa > Chordata > Chondrichthyes > Myliobatiformes > Dasyatidae > Hemitrygon > Hemitrygon akajei. Next base: position 73,613,833 of record NC_133136.1, on the reverse strand, counting down.
CAGGCTTGTTAGACACAATCATTGAGAGTATTCAAAGATTCAAAGTACATTTATTATTAAAGTATGCATGCAGTATACAACTCTGAGATTCATCTTCCCACAGACAGCCACAAAACAAAGAAAACCATGAAACCTGTTCAAAGAAAAACATCTAATCCCCAATGTGCAAAAAATGACCAAATCATGCAAATAGCAAAGAAGAGCAAAAAACACATTATAGAACACCAACCACAAAGTTATCAGAAGAGTCCAGGAATATTCAACGCAGCTCAGTTAAGCCTGAACCAGTGTTGTGTCTTCATTACCTGCCAGTCCACCCTGATCAAAATCCGTTAAAAATAGCAGCCGCCAGAAACCAGAAACACATCATAACACGAACTGCAGAGTTCAAACCACAAACCGCATCAGTTAAAACTTGCCCAGACCCACAACTCCGGCAGCACTGAGCATGAGGGAGAAAGAGAGAGAGAGAGAGAGACCAGTTATATGCAGACACCTTCTTCCGGCAGCAGCGAGCGAGAAAGAGAGAGGGACTGGTCACCTGCAGGTTCCTGCCGCTGAACACTCACCTGCCTTCCACTCTAGTCCTTATTGGTTTCAATCTTCCTTGATGCTTTAACTGGAGGTAAATGGAGTTGATCATGGGCTTGTGTTCCATTTCCAGGCTTCTGGGCCTCCAGCCCCAGACTTTGCTCGATACCTCACTGAACTCACTTAGAGATAGCAAAGTGCCAGATCACTCAATCGTTCGGAGAACATCCCCACCTCCCTCAAAGTGCAGATCACAGACCCCAGCAGCAGCAGAACCACATTTGAAAGAAAAAGTAGTAAATGAAATGAAAGAAGTATTTTCATGAATTGTCTGAAGGATGTCACCCTTTGTCGCATTGCTCGCTGCTGCCATCTTGTCAATGTGCATAGAGGACTTAGGTTTGAATCTTCAGAAGACAAAATGGACCAAATCATTTCCTTATGAAGTCATGGGTCTATTTTTTTTCATGAGATAATTAACTGTTTTATATCTTTGACTTTGATCACCATTTTAAAAGCTGCTTAAGTGCAAACTGTTTAATATTTGTACTTTGACAGTGCAAAGTAACTTAATTTTTGACTGATCATTCAGCATTATTAGTTATTTGATAATGTATTCCAGGATATTGGCCGTTTAATTTCATTTTATTCTTCAGTCCTGAGGCAGCAATTAATCTAGTTTAGATTGATCAGAGAACATCATCTTCTTGAAGGCCTAGGGTATTATTACTGGAGTAAAAAGCAGAGGGACATCTGTTGTGACTGTGTGACTCCATGTTGTGACTGTGTGTGGTGAGCCTTTTGGTCTCAACCAAATAATTTGAAAAAAAAACAATGAATGAAGGGGAAGGGATGTTACAGAAAGGATAAAACCTGGGAGGGATGCACATTGACTGTCAGTAATTTATATCCAGCCTCATTTTGAATGACTGCTGAAACTGATTTTCACAATTGATATTCTAAACGGTTGGACTCAATTAAACAAAAAGTGTTATTATAGAAGTGCATTCGTAAGATACGACAGCTATATGGTAAAAAAGGATAGGATAATATCCTGAAGGTGGGGGTTCTTTGTCAAAATATGTCTGCAAAAGCCAACTGTTCAAGATACAGTTCCCAACACCAGTTCAGGATTCAAGAGTAATTAAACTCCTTTCCACAGATGGAGGCTCAGCACACTCTCTCAAAACGCTGCTATCACGTATCTATGCCACCTTATAAATATTGTATGAATTCTGGAAACATTGTTAACCTCAAAATAAAAGCAAATAACTTATTCTATTAGCAGCAGTCAGGAATCTACTTGCTAATTGGAAGTTAATAGTGTGAATGATGATATTATTATCTAAACTATCTAAGCTATTTGAGGTAAAACAGTTTATTCAGCCAAATCTAGTCATTCACTTTCAGGATACAGACTGAATAGTTAATCTCAGACTATTATGTGGAAAGGGTGAAACATTTATCTGGTGTCATTAGGGCTTACTTCATGGCAACGTATAAATTTTGGTCCTCTTATAATTTGGGCAAAGCAAGTGGAGGAGCAGCGTAGAGGCAGCCAAGAAAAAGGATGTATTAAGATGAATACTTTATGTAGAATTCTGTAGAATCCACAGCAGAGAATCAAGACAATGTCAAAATAGAAGTTGAAAAGATGATAGAGAAAGTTGGTTATCTATCTTTTAGAATACAGAGACACAAGTTTCAGATTTTGATAACTTTCATGCCTTTAACAAGCTTTCTCTTATACGTATCTGTGTTATTTGCTTCAGAATTGAAATGCAAAAGAAAAGCGTCTGAAGAATATTGGATATGGCATCCATGAAACAATTTAATAAGCAGAGTCAATTAGAGAGGCAAACCTCTCACCAGGTTTGTACTGTGATTGAAATATCACATTGTTTTCCATTTTCCAAGGTGGCTGCAGAATCACCCAAATTCCCAGCATCTGCTGCTTTGAAGGATTAGACTGGCAGTGCTGTAACTATAACTCATGTTTGACCAGAGGCTGCATTGTACCTGATGGATAAAATGGCTGCTATTCTTGAATCAGGATGAACACTTTGTCTCTGCTGTGTGGCATCCAAGAAAAAGGCAGCATAATCATTAGCAAAAAGCAGGTGGTTTTCCAAAGCAACACGCACAAAATGCTGGAGGAATTCAGCAGATCAGGCAACATCTATTGAAAAGAGTAAACATTCAACATTTTGGCCCAAGACCCTTCTTGAGAACTGAGAGGGAATGGTGGGGGTGGGGGGGGGGGGAGATGCTTGAATAAAATGGTGGGGGATGGGAAAGAGGCTGGCTGGAAGGTAATCGGTGAAGGTAGGTGGGTGGGAAAGGTCAAGGGCTGGAGAGGAAGGAATCTGAGAGGAGAGGAGAGTGGACCATGGGAGAAAGGGAAGATGGAGGGGACCCAGGGGGAAGTAATAGGCAGGTGAGAAAAAGTAAAAAGTTAAAGTGGGTAATGGAGGAAATGGGGAGTCGGGGAGGTGAATTTTGATCACTGGAAGGAGAAAGTGGTATTTATACCATCAGGTTGGAGGGTACCCAGATGGAATATAAAGTGTTGCTCCTCCACCCTGAGGGTGGCCTCATCTTGGCACAAGAGGAGGCCATGAATTGACATGCTGGAATGGGAATAGGAATCAAAATTAAAATGTTTGGCCCTTTACCATGGATCCATGTTTTCTTTTGACTTGTTATTGCTGGTCTAGGAACATCTGGATACATATTGCAAGTTCTAATGAAGTAATGGAAGTTGTGGTAGTGTGGCTAATGTTGTGAATGTGCACTGACAGTGGGTATTTGACACACCAAAATGGAAACTATAGTAGCAATGAAGGTACAGAATTGCTTAAGGGGCAGAAAGCAGGGGTTAGTGATGATAACTTGTTTTTCAGATTGAACAGAGGTAAACTGTGCTCCTAGGAGGCAGTGTAAGTATCAATGCTCCTTTTTGTGTGCTGGACATTGAAGAGCCAGATTTTTATGCAGGCCATGTAATTTCAAAGTTTGACAATGACACACAATGCATATAATGAGGATGGTAACAAAGTTAAGTTGGAAGCAAGAGAAAACCAGCAGATAAATAACAGATAATATTCAAAATGAGAGGTTTTGATAGTGAAATGGTTGAAGTGAGATTAGGTGATGTTAACTAAATAATACATTTTAAAGTGGTTTCAGAATAGAATCTTAAGGCTGGATGTACACAAGTCTTTGAAAGTAGCAGGAAAAGTTGAAAAGGCTGTTAATATTAAAACATACAGGAGCCTTGGCTTCATCAATCAAGACAAAGAGGGCAAGAAAGTGAGGAAGAAAGAATACTTCAATTATATACAGCATTGGTGAGACTACATCCAGAGTATTATGTAGATTATTTACTTCCTGATTTAAAAAAAAGATATTGATGCTTTGGAATCAGTTCTGAGAAGATGTCCTGCAATGACTTCTGGAATAGTCATATTATTTTATGGGGTTGTCTTGTCCCCACTAAAATTTAGAAGGCTGAGAAACGCGTTGATTGAAAACTACGAGCTGCTGATGGGTCTTGGCAGGGTGGATGTGGAGAGACTGGTTCCTCATGTGGAAATCAGGGGATGTCACTTCGGATAGAGTTGGGATGAAGTACTTTCCCCTCAAAAGTCATGTATTTTCATACCTTTCTCCCACAAAGGGCAGTGGAAGCAGAGATTTGGAATATCCTTATGCCAGAATTATTTATAGTCTTCACAAACAAGGTGATAGAATAAGTAGAAAAGTGAGGTTGAAGTTATAAACTGCAACAATTATAGTGACTGGCAGAGCAGGCTTGAGGGATCAAGTAGTCTCCTTCTAATTTTGCTGTTTGTAAGCTACAGTATATGCCCTACTTAGGCTTCATCTGGTGCACTGGGGGTGATTTATCGTGTGAGGGCCAAGCAGGGCAGTCAGAGGAGATATGAAGTGGTGCATTAAAAACATTCAGGAATATGAGGAAAGAACAGGGAAGTGCAAATAATTAGATAGCTCTCTGAAGGAACTAAATGGTTTTCTTCAACACTACATACTTAATGATGGTAACTGTAATATATCTAAAACATATCACATCTTATCAAACCAAATGCAAAGCCCTCTGTTGGTCAGGGTTGACCATGGATGTTGTGTCCCAGTTATCCACATAATAACACAAGCCAGAGCAGTATGGTATGGGGAGCAAGCTGTTACCCATGGAACAGGTTCCTCCTCTGTGTGCAGCTGTTGAATCCAAAGGAACAGCAGAGACTGATACAGTTTGGCACCAGCAGCATCACAGGAGTTGCCAGTCAGCTTTGAACTCAATATAGGGCTGGCTTAGGGACTCTGGCTCTGCATTTATTCCCTCTGCCTTCACCAAGAGTGGGTATAGCTTCAAAGCAGTGGAGATTTGACATCAGTTTTCCTTCTCCTAGATCAGCTGCCTACCATGGCTGATGAGCCAATCTGTCTGAAGCTACTGGTTTTAAGGTGTCAGTAACCCGTCGTTGCCCCTTCTCCTGTCAGTAGAAACGGGCTTAGTCGCTAAGCCAAATGTACTCCAGAAAAAATGTATATGCTGGGCTGGTATAAAGACATAGAGAGCTAATGTAAATATTTCCAAAGGGAAAAACTGGCATTTTGTTTTTTAAAATAAAATAACCGACCATGCAGTCCCATTTTGTCAATCAGGTCAATTTGCTTGAGCTCAGCACTAGGACCCAGAATTGATAAAATTTTCCAGCATTGCTTCTTGGATTTGGGTCGGATGAAGACCAGTACAGTTCTCACAGATTTCTGTGGAGGCAGCAGGGCCAAGTATTAAGAAGGACGATACTTTTGTAAAAAATATATTTTTAACTTATCTTTGTAGTCTTAGGTTTTTATAGTTTTCAATTACATTTTCTTTTTGAAACAATTTCATCAAAATATTTTTTTAAAATTTTGATTTCGATTATCTTTAGATTGCATCTAAAAGCTGGTTTCATCTGTTCAAATATCTCCTCTTGAACGTGAAAAACAGCAGGAAGTCTATGATCATTCTGCCTTCGATGGGCAACAATAAAAGAATTAGAATCTTTATTCGGCACATGTAACAAAATAAAGATACAGAAGTGGGAAAAACACATCAGAACAAGCTGTGGGGTTTGAAGGGTTAATTAGAAGAAATGATTGAAAGCAAGATCAAAGAGAGTGGCTTCAAGAGTTACAATGTGTAGTGGTGATTTTACTGAACCAATAATTAGTAGAAAATGAGTTCAGTTTCACTCTGGTAATGTTTAATCATTTCACTTAAGTTTTGAAAAACTTCCAGACACAAAATGCCATGAAACAAAAACAGAAAATGTTCATGGGTCTAGTAGCATCTGTGGAGAGTTAATGTCTTAGGTCAAAGACATTACTACTTTATTGATGCAGTGGCTTTGGTTCAATCCTGACCTCTAGAGCTGTGACCCTAAAGACTTGCTTTTAGGTTAATTGAACATTGCATTCATAGTGCAGGTAGAAGGATCTGGATGAATTAATGGAGATGTAATATAGAATAAGTACAGGGAAATAAATGAAGAAATGGGACTGATGGGCTAAATGGCCTTCTCTCTCAAGAGAAAAACATGAGTTTCTGTGCATGTGCCTATTTATAAAACAAAGTATGCAAACTATTGCCCTAAATCACACCAAAAGGAAAATAATTCAGTTCAGGCATTGTTGGTCAAATGAAAACATAACGCAATTGACATTCAATCCAGATGTCTTCCTTTCTACTGAAGCTAGAAGTGTCTGATTTGCAACTCATTGGAGGGGAGTGTATGTTATAAACTGGGAAACAGTTCATCTAAACAATTAGTAATACATCCGCAGGGGATCTAATTCTCTGTCTTACCCAATAGATTAAACGGTTTTCCTAAGCGAAGACTCTACTTAATTTACATCCCAAACAGATGGTATGTCACTAACCATTTAGATAAGCTGGCTCTACTTATCTTAATTTTAATTATTTTTTGTTTAACTCCTTTGATACCTAGAAACTCTTGGTTATGGCAACTTAAAGTACTATGCAAAAGTCTTAGACACACACACACACACACACACACACACACACACACACACACACACACACACACACACACACACACACACACACACACACACACACACACACACACACACACACACACACACACACACACATCTATATATATATAGCTAGGGTGCCAGGACTTTTGCACAGAACTGTATTTGTGAACATGGAGTGGAAAGTAACAGGTGGCAGAGAAGGAGTGCCAGGAGCCGCCTTAGACAGCAGGCAAGGTCACTTGATTCTAAACAACTGATTGATTGAACATTACAGAATGTCTCTCTGGGCTTCCTGCTCCCTGCTCCCTCCCTGCCCCTTGCCACTCTCAGTCCACAATAGAGACCCAAATCAAAATCAGGTTTATCAACACTCACATATTTTATTTTTCTGCAGCAGCAGTACAGTGCAATACTTAAAATTATTACAATGCTATAAAGTCCAAGGCACCCAAGTTCTGTACATATGTGCCTATGACTTTTGCACAGTACTGTATAAATGGCACGTAAGAATGGAAAGCATTAGTGGGATGTAATGATGTAATACAAATTTACAAGGAGATTGTTCTAGATTTTACTGTCAGACATGAAGTAACAACAATAATCATTAGCTTCAATAAAAGCTTCCCATAGTGATGTCAACGGCAGAGATTTCACCTTTCCAACGCCCTTTGCCACCAGCTGTGAGCTATAGTGGATCGCTACAATGAGTAACTCTGATATTAGACAAGAGATCATCTGCAGATGCTGGAAATCTGAGAAACATGCACGAAATGCTAAAGGAACTCAGCAGGTCAGGTAGCATCTGTGGAAAAGAGTACAGTTGACGTTTCAAGCCAGGACCCTTCAGCAGGACTGGAGAAAAAAAAACTGAGGAGTAGATTTAAAAGGTGGGGGAGAGGAGAGAGAAACGCCAGGTGATAGGTGAAACCTGAAGGGGAGGCGTTAAGTAAATTGGTGAAAGAGACAGAAGGCCATGGAAGAAAAAAAAGTGGGGAAAAGAGGGAGGCGGTGGGCGGGCCAGGAGATAAGGTGAGAGAGGGAAAAGGGGATGGAGACTGGTGAAGGGGGGGGGGGGGTGGCATTACCAGAAGTGCAAGAAATCGATTTTATGTCATCAGATTGGAGACTACCCAATCAGAATATAAGGTGTTGTTCCTCCAACCTAAGTGTGGCCTCATCATGACAGTAGAGGAGGCCATGGATAGAAATATCGGAATGGGAATGGGAAGTGGAATTAAAATGGGTGGCCACTGGGAGATCCCACTTCTTCTGACGGACGGAGTGTAGGTGCTCAGTGAAGCAGTTTCCTAATCTTAGTCAGGTCTCACTGATATACAGGAGGTCACACCAGGAGCACCGGGCACAGAATATGACCCCGACAGACTCACAGGTGAAGTTACCTCACCTTGAAAGGGCTGTTTTAGAGCCCTGAATGGTAGTGAGGGAGGAGATGTAGGAGCACCAGACCCAACCAGTTCCCGTCCACCACCACTCTCCTCTGTCTACTAGACTTGTCCTCGCTCTAAATAATTTCACATTTGGCTCCCCCCACTTCCTTCAAACAAAAGGTGTAGCCACGGGCACTCATATGGGTCCCAGTTATGCCTGCCTGTTTGTCAGCTACATGGAACAGTCTACGTTCCAAGCCTACAATGGTGACCGTCCTGCACTTTTCCTATGCTACATTGATGACTGCATTGGTGCTGCTTCCTGTACCCATGCTGAACTCGTCGACTTCATCCACTGTGCCTTCCCAGTTCTTTACTTCATCCCTCCCCCTTTACGTTTCACGTATCACCATGTGTTTCTCTCTCCCCTCCCCCCACCTTTTTAAATCTCCACCTCAGCTTTTTTACTCCAGTCCTGCTGAAGGGCTTCGGTCCGAAATGTCAACTGTGCTCTTTTCCTAGATCCTGGCTGGCCTGTTGAGTTCCTCCAGCATTTTGCATGTGTGACTGTGATAGCACGTTGAACAGTCAATCGTGTTGAAGAGTTTGTACAGACCTTTAAGCCGGAAGTAATAAACACATTTTAGATTAAAATTGTACAGACCTTGAGATAAAAAAATGAAAGTTACATCTGAAATTAAAGTAGAACTTAAGTGTAAAGTAGAAATTGCTCCTTTTTTTTATTAACCAAGGCTAATTATGTGGTTTTAGGAGTCACATAATTAGTTATTCTAGAAGACTATGTTTTTATTGATGAAGGAATTAGCAACAATGAAGCTCAAAACAGGGAAGTTCCCATTTTGTTTTCACAGACATGAAATAAACTACAAACCATGAAGCAAAAGTATGTATGGCAATTGTCATTATGTAGATTAAAAACATGGCAAAAAGCCGGAAACAATATTAATAGAGGATATCAATATAATGGTGGCATGGATTATAAGAGTAACAGCCTCATTCTGTATTGATTTTTTTTCATATGCCTCTATGAATGCTGAGTCTAAAGAGATATCTGTTCAGTTTACTAATGAAACTTTGCTAGCACAGCCATGTCAAAAATTTGCATTTCCCTTTGTGGATGCCCATCACCATGGTGACACTGACATAAAGGGGAAGATGTTTGCAAAGCCAGCAGTGCACTTTAGTCTACAAGAGCTCCATGCCAAGAATATTTAAGAGCATTGGTCTTTCCATCAACCTCTTGGCTAGAAAATTGTTTGCTTTATTTCTGCACCACCTGTTAATTGGCCATTAGACACAATTAACAGTGTTTTGAGGAAATTAATCTTTTTGCAGAGATTATATTTGTGCACTTTATTGCCGTAACGTACTGAAATATTATATTTATCATTACCTCTTCATTTGTATGCCATTTAAGTTGTTACATGTAAATGGAACTTCTATTTATGTATCAGTTTCACATTTAGTTTCCCTTCCAGCTATCTAATTCACATTAGATCTGCTCACGCTGCCTTTCAGCTGTCACCAGGAGAATAAAGAGAATCAAATAACATAATTCCTCAATTTTACTAAATAACTGTTGTCAAGAAGTGTGTTTATCTTTTTGGCCCTTTTCTCAAAAAAATCTTTAAAGGAGAAGCCTGATTTTAACAGATTACCTTTGCACTCAGGAGCACAATGGTGATATAATAATTCATTCAGGAACAGTTTCTGTGATATACTGCATGATAGCATCTCTGGAGGAACAAATATATCAAAGGGGGAAAAAAAACTATAATGTATATATACCTAATTTGGAAACTAAATCCCCAATAGATAGAAGTTGGATGTTAAGCCACAAGTGAAAAATATCCCAACACAGAGAGCTGGAATGTAAATAAGTTAACACTTGTAATCCTTTGGTTGTGAAGGGTGGCATGATAGCATAGTGCTTAGTGCTTTATAGCATAAGCTAAAAGATTGGGGTTCGATTCCCGCTACTGCCTATAAGGAGTTTGTACGTTCACCCAAGTTGCTCCAGTTTCCTCCGGCGTTCCAAAGGTGTACAGTTAGAGTTGGTGAGTTGCAGACCTGCTATCTTGGTGTTGGAAGCATGGCAATATTTGTGGGCTGCCCAGGACAACCCTTGCTGATTGATTTGGTGCAAATAGCACATTGCACTTTACAAATAAAACTAACCTAATCATTCCAACGGTTGTTAATAGGTCACGTAATGCTTTTCAGCAGCATTTTAGAAAACAACTAAATAATACAGATCATTTTGGCACAGCATGTAACTATGTTTACTCATTGTCTCCTTTTTCCTCAACGACACATCTCACCTAAGACCCCATCATGCAATCTTGTTCCCATCTCCTCCTGGTTACTGGTTCCATCCACCCACTTCACGCACACAGTTCACCTGGAGGCTACCAGCCCATGCCATTTCCCATCCGATTCTGGTTCTGGTTTCATTTACCTGGAGTATTGTGTACAGTTTTGGTCTCCAGGGTTAAGGAAGGACATCCTGGCTGTAGAGGAAGTGCAGCGTAGATTCACAAGGTTAATTCCTGGGATGTCCGAACTGTCTTACGCAGAGAGGTTAGCGAGACTGGGCTTGTACACGCTGGAATTAAGGAGATTGAGAGGGGATCTGATTGCAACATATAAGATTATTAAGGGATTGGACAAGATAGAGGTAGAAAATATGTTCCAGATGCTGGGAGAGTCCAGTACCAGAGGGCATGGTTTGAGAATAAGGGGTAGGTCATTTAGGACAGAGTTAAGGAAAAACTTCTTCTCCCAGAGAGTTGTGGGGGTCTGGAATGCACTGCCTCGGAAGGCAGTGGAGGCCAATTCTCTGGATGCTTTCAAGAAGGAGCTAGATAGGTATCTTATGGATAGGGGAATCAAGGGATATGGGGACAAGGCAGGAACCGGGTATTGATAGTAGATGATCAGCCATGATCTCAGAATGGCAGTGCAGGCTCGAAGGGCTGAATGGTCTACTTCTGCACCTATTGTCTATTTCCCATTCACATCTCCCCTAAACTTTCCTATTCTCAGCTCCTTCACTGATCAGATTCCAGCACAGGTAGCTCTTTGTGTTATATTCTTCCAACAGCTATGTCCAGCAGCTGTGTCCAACCTTCAGAATGGGGTTCTCCCTCCCAACTTTGCTCCATCTACCTCTCCATACATTTCCCCTCCAACTACGACTCACTTACCACTAACTCCACCCCCTCTTATCTGTACTATCTTCCCCAAACTGCCTACATTCTTACATGTTCCTCAGTCCACCAGTCACCTTGGAACCATTTCTTGCCTCTCCCTTCCTCTCTTTATTATGGCTGTCTCACCACACTCATTCCTGATGTAGGGTTCTGACCTGAAACACCGATAGTTCTTTTCCTCCTGCAAACTCTGTTCAAGCGCTGAGTTCCTCCAGAATGTTTGTTGCTTCCATTTAATTGAGATGTGGACAATGGTGCTGAACCTGTTACCAGAGTTTAGTCACTGAAGTTGAATCACCTTGTACAGGGGTGTCAAACTCATTCTAGGTCACGGGCCGGATTGAGCAAAATGCAGCTTCATGCGGGCCAGATCAGTCAGACGCGTGCGAACGCAGCTTTCGTTGCCTCCGTTTTTTCAGCCTGCTCTCGTGTGTCTCAGTCTCTGTTATAACTACAAAGTGTTTCACTTTACAAATTCCGTTTCTTATGAAGAAGACTGCCGAGCAAGACTGCCAAATAAACACTAAAAACCCTGAAAACCTGGTACCTGAATAAACTCAGCATTAGCCATATCATACGCCATAGGCGCTTCGATTACTGGGGCCAGCTTTAATAGTAATTAGATATTATCTCGCGGGCCAAAGATAATTCCACCGCGGGCCGGATTTGGCCCGCGGGCCTTGAGTTTGACATATATGACCTTGTAGATAAGGACAAGCTTGAAGACTATTCTTTCTTGGTTTTCGTGCACATCCTGTCAAATGCAGAGTCCTGGTCTTGCTGATAGATTTGAAGGGCTGAACCTAAGAGTATCTCCCACAATTGAGTAAAAGCCCTGCTGGAGTTTACTGAGGCAGACACTGGCAAGTTTGTGAATTTGGTGTTTGAATTTCTATGGCACTTGTGGACAGTGTTCTGCAGTGAATCTGTGGCAGGTCTCTGGTGCTAGAGATTCAACTTGTTGGAATACCCCTACGATTGATCAGTAAGTGTGTTCACTGATCCTGTACCAAGTTAGACTTGATGGGTGTTCACAATCCCATTCCCCTGAATCGGGAATTTGGAGCAGAGAGAAAGAAAGGCAGTAATAAGCTAAAACCATATGACCATAAGACATAGCTGTAAAAGCAGAATTAAGCCATTCAGAACATCAAATCTGCTCCGCCATTCGATTTGGGGCTCATTCATTTTCATTCTCAAACCCGTACTCCTGCCTTAACCTTGATAATCGTACTGATCAAGAACCCATCAACCTGTTTTAAATATGCTCAATGAATTGGTCTCCACAACTATCTATAGCAAAGAACTTCATAGATTCACCACTCTCTGGCTAAAGAAATTCTTCCTCATCTCTGTCCTAGAGGGAATTCCTCTATTCTGAGATGGTGCCCTCTGGTCCTAGAAACTGCTACTATAGGAAAAATCCTTTGCATATCCACTTTACTTAGGCCTTTCAATTGGCCCAGAGCCACCATACATAAACTGCTTCATTCCCATGATCATTCTCGTAAACCTTTCCGTACTAGCATATTCTTTCTTTCTTTTTTTTGGTAATTTTTTTATTGAAGTTCATCAAACAAACATTTCCATAAGATGTATTTCAGACATTGTACATATATATCATATAGTCATATATATCACAAATCTCCACAAAGTCTTTATCTGGGGTATATACTTATAGAAAAGAGTAGAAAGAAAAAACAAGCAAAAGGAAAGAACGATGTACAAGTAGGGAGTGATCTTTTTTTTTACAAAAGATTCATTGATTTGTGAGAATAAAATCAGGCCTATGAGGCATTATGTAGTTAAACCATTTTTCCCAGTATGAATCAAATTGTTCCAGCTTATGATTAACAGATGCTGTTATCTTCTCCATTTTGTAAATATCCATTGTAATTTCCATCAATGCATTTAAAGTTGGGCCATGTGTTGGGAAATGTGATAACCATTTCCTAGTAAGAGTCTTTTTACCAGCCACCAACAGTATATTCATTAAATATTTATCTCTTTTCAACCATTCTTGAGGTATATATAAAAAAAATATGGTCTTACTCTCCAAGGGTATTTCACCTTTAAAGATGTCTTGTAGGGCATTGTGTATTCCCGTCCAATAGTTTTTGATAACAGGGCAGTCCCAAAAAAATATGATAATGATTTGCATTTTGATTTCCACAATTTCTCCAGCAAACAGGGAGGTTACTATCATAATGGGATTTCTGAGAGGGCATAATAAAATATCTTATCAAGTTTTTCCATCCAAACTCCCTCTATTTCTGTGAATTGGTACACTTCCATTGATATCTCCATATTGTTGTCCATTCTTCATCAGATATAATTATCCCTCCCTTCTCCCATTTTGTTTTAATGTATGAAGTCAAATGTGTTTTAAGATTTGACAACCCCTTATACATGCTTGAAATGGTTCTACTACCATTATCTGAATTATATGCTTTTCTAAAGAGCTCTATCAAGCATGTATTTGCCTTGGTTACATTTTTAAGCGTCTTATTAACATATTGTCGCATCTGTAAATACCGATAAAAATCTTGTTTTTCTAATAAGTGTTTCTCTTTAAGCATTTCAAAACTGGACAGTGTTCCTTCTTTCATTATGTTGCAAAGAACTGTTAGTCCTTTAGCTGTCCAGTCCTTAAATCTAGCATCCAATTTATTTGGTGTAAAATCAGAGTCATATGCACACCATTTAAGAATTGCAATATCTCCCTCTAGATTATATTCTTTTATAGTGGTTTTCCATATTTTAAGAGTCAATTTCAGCCATGGGTTATCAATAGTATTTATGTACCTTTGCAGGTTGTTATCAGCCAAAATTGCTTGTAAGGGGATGGGAAGTACCCGCTCCTCAATGTTTTTCCATTGAGCGTCATATGATGAGTTGCACCAACATATCACAGCTCTCAACTGTGCTGCAAAATAATAATCTTTAAGAGAAGGTAAGCCGCATCCCCCCTTTTCCTTTGCTAATTGCAAAGTTTTGAGATGAACTCTAGGCCTTTTACCCTCCCAAATATACCTTGATAGCATCTTGTTCCATTCATTGAATTGATTTTGATTAATCCCTATTGGTAGAGTCTGAAAGAGATATAACAGTCTGGGCAGTATATTCATTCTAATAGACTCAATCCTTGAACTGAGACTGAAAAAAGGAACCAGGCTCCATCTTGCCACATCTTCCTTAATTTTTTTATATAGAGGCTGATAATTACATTCTGATAATTTTGCCAAATCTTTTGGCATAATGATGCCCAAATATTTGAAAGATTCTGTGTGCCATGCCCAGGGGTGTCGACTTTCAATTTCTCTTGGTGGGCTATAGTAATATGAAAGTAATTGGGTTTTTATCTGTGTTGATCTTGTATCCTGATAATTGACCATATTGTTCAAAGGATTGCATCAATTTAGGTAAAGAGTATGATGGTTGCCCTAGATAGATCAAAATGTCATCCGCATAACAAGCCAATTTATGCTCTGTCCCTTTAATAGTAATTCCCCTGATATCTTCATTTTGTCTGATGTATTGAGCTAATGGTTCCAGATATAGCGCGAAGAGTAGTGGTGACCATGCACAACCCTGTCTCGTGCCCCTTTCTAGGGTAAGACTATTTGATAAATATCCATTGATTTTAATCCTAGCAGTAGGATTGTCATATAGTGTCTGTATAGTTTTAATAATTGTGTCTTGCAAAACCAAATCTATGTAAAACTCTGTAAAGAAAATTCCAATTAACCGAATCAAATGCTTTTTCAGCATCCACGCTTATCACTATTGCTTCGATTTTATTTCTTTGTATATGATCCATAATGTGAAGTGTCCTTCGTATATTGTCTTGAGTCTGGCATTGTTGTATAAAACCTGTCTGATCATTATGTATCAGTATGGGTAGAAACTCCTCTAATCGTTTGGCCATGATGGAGGTAAATAACCTATAATCTACATTAAGAACGGATATTGGTCTAAATGACCCGCATTCCATTTTATCCTTGCTTTCTTTCGGTATAGCTGAGATTATCGCTTCCTTCCAACTGGGTGGCATTTATGCCTTTTTTAGAGCCCAGTTCAGTGTGGGGAGTAAAACAGGAATTAACTCTTTTTTAAATTCTTTGTAGCACTCTGCCGTATACCCATCTAATCCTGGTGACTTGCTTAAGTTATGTGTGTGTATATATGTATGCATATATATATACATATTTGTGTGTGTATATATATATATATATATATATATATATATATATATATATATATATAGGAGGAGTACACAGGGAAATCTTTTCTGTGTAATGGATTTGTTCATTGACTTTTATGAATACTACAATGGGGGCCCTCAACTCACAAATAGTAGGGGTTATCCCCCACAGCTAGACATTTCCTCTAGCTCAACGCAAGGTCATTTACTAGAGACCTCAGCCTTGGAATCACACGTTAGTTGCCATTTTTGTTATTATTTCAGTTTCTTGGTTCTTATTTGTTCAGGGAGTAGATCGATTAAGTTTTATTCTAATTTCAATAATACATTGACAGATAAATACAGATGGCTAAGGACAAGGTAAAATTCATTTCTTTTAATGTAAATGGGCTATTAAATCCAATCAAACGTAAGAGAATTTTATCCAAAATGAAAAAGGAACAAGCCCATGTAGTATATTTCCAGGAAACTCATTTAAGTGATAATAAGCATAAAAAACTAAAGAGAATGGGCTTCACTAATCTGTTTTTCTCCTCATATAAATCAGGACATAGGAGAGGAGTTGCTATTCTTATCTCAAGTAAGCTAAATTTTGAAAAAATATTTGAAATGGGAGATAAAGAAGGCAGATATATTCTGGTAAGGGGGAATATAGACGGCAATTCAGTTACTCTATTGAATATATACGCACCCCCGGGAAGTGATATTGGTTTTTTTCAGAAAATTACCGATATTATGGTAACGGAAACAGAAGGTCTCCTGATATGTGGGGGAGACCTAAATTTACAATTACAACCAAACTTAGATTCTTCCAATAGAAAAAGCTATGAAGCATGTTCTTTCTTAGATAAGAGCCCCAAACTGCTCACAGTTCTCCAAATGTGGTCCGAGCAAGTCCTCGTGAAACCCTTACTTTTATATTCTAGTCCTCTGGAAATGAATGCCGACTTTGCATTTGTCTTCCTCACTACTGACTCAATCTGCAAGTTAAACTTCCTGGGGAATCCTGCACTAGGACTCCAAAGTCCCTTTGAATCTCTGATTTCTGAATTTGCTCCCTGTTTAACAAAATTGTTTATGCATTTATTACTTCTACCAAAGTACATGGCCATACACAGTATTCCAGCTGCAGCTTCTTTGCCCATTTTCCCAATCTGTCCAAGTCCACTTACAGACTACTTGCTTCTTCAACACTACCTGCCCCTCCACTTATCTTTGTGTCATCCACAAACCTGGCCACAAAACCATCAGTTTCATCATCCAGATCATTAACATGTAATGTAAGAAGTAGTGGATCTAATAGTGACCCCTGTGGAACACCACTGGTCACTAGCAGCAAACCAGAAAAGACCCCCTTTATTCCCACTCTCTTCCTTCTGCCAGTCAGTCAATCTTCTACCAATACTGGAATCTTGCCTGTAATACCATGTGCTCTTAGCTTGTTTAGCAGCCTCATGTGTGCACTTGTCAAAGGCTTTCTGAAGATCCAAATAAACAATTTCCACGGACTCTCCTTTGTTTATCCTGCTCATTATTTCCTCGAGCATGTTTTCCCCTTAAAGAAACAATGCTGACTTTGGCCTATTTCATTGTGTCCTTCCAAATACTCTGAAATCTCATCCTTAATAATAGACTCTAACATCTTTCCACCCTTTGAAATCAGGCTAACTGGGCTATAATTTTCCTCTCCTTTCTTGAAGAGTGGAGTTCCAGTTGTGTGGAATTATCCTGGAATCTAGTGATCCTTGAAAGATCACTCCAAATCCACCACAAACTCTTCTGCTCCCTCTTTCAGATCACAGGAGTGTATTCTATCTGGTCCAGGTGACTTATCTACCTTCAGGTATTTTACCTTCCTAAACTCCTTCTCCTGAGGGATAACAACTTCACACACTTCTACCCCTGGCATTTTAGACTTTCTGGTATGCTGCTGGTTTCTTCCACAATGAAGACTGACACAAAATACCTATTCGGTTCATCCACCATTTCTTTGTTCCCTGTTACTACTTCTGCAGTGTAATTTTGCAGTGGTCTAAAATCTACTCTTGCCTTCCTTTTCCTCTTTATATGTAGTATATGAAAAACCTGCTATCTTCTTATATTTGATTGGCTAGCTTATTTTCATATTTCATATTTTCCCCTTGTTGTCTTTTAGTTGCCTTCTGTTGACTTATCAAAACATCCACTAACTTCAGACTAATTTTTGCTGTATTGTATACCCTCTCATCTGTTTTATGCTGCCTTTGACTTCCCTTGTCAACCATGGTTGCCTAAGCCTTTCTTCAGAAATCTTCTCATTTGGGATGAACTGATCCTACATCTTCCAAGTTGTTTCCAGAAACTCCAGCCATTGCTGTTCTTCCATCACCTCTGCTCTGGCCAGCTCCCCTCTCATGCCTTTGTAATTACATTTACTCAGCTGGAACACTGAATAATCAGCTCTTAGCTTCTCCCTCTCAAACTGCAGGGTGAATTACATCATATTATGATTTCTAACTCTTAAGCGTTCCTTTACCTTAAGCTTGCTAGTCAAGTCTGGTCATTACACAACACGCAATCCAGGATTCTCTTTTCCCTTGCGGGCAAAACCACATGCTGCTCTAAAAAGTCATCCTGTGAGCGTTCTACAAATTCTTTCTTTTGTGATCCAGCACCATCCTGATTTTTCAAATCTACCTGCATCTAAAAATCCCCCATGACCATCATAACATACTCATTCAAACTTTTTAAATAAAAATCTTGTGGTTATTGGCCTTATTTCTGAGTTGCAGTCCTGTCAAAGTCCATGGTAATAAATATAAATGATGTTGCCTGTGCATACTTAATTGTGGTATCATGCATTGTAGTTTGCTAATAATTGCTTTTGCCTTGGATCACAACACCAGTGATGCAAAGACTAATATCTCAAAAGTAAAACACAGATTCTGATCTTACTTTGCAACTCCCAAGTGTGTCATGCAGTAAAATTCTGTTGTTTAAGTAATGAAAATCTGAGGACTCTTGGCATGCAATGAAATGTATCAACCACATAAATGCTCCCAATTGAAAACATCATCATATTTTGAACACATTAGTGATGCTGCATTGATTCTTCTGTTTATGGCAACTGAAGAAGGAAAACAGTGAACAAAGTTAGCTTTATAAAACATCAACATCTCTCAGTATTACAATATGCCACATTGCTCATTGTAAGGTCTTTATATCATTTCTGAGTAATCGAAAGTCTCATGGTGGTATCCTGCTCAACTGCTGCCGAAGTGACTGGACGGTGCATTTTCTCCCCAACCATCTACTGAAGGTGAAACAGAAAATGAGAGCTACTGCTGTTCCCTTCATCTTGCCTGTGCCCCTAGACCATGGTCACCTGATCACTGAAAGCCTTTTCTCAGCATTTTAGCTACCTCCTGAGCATTAGTTTACACCAGGGGTTCCCAACCCGGGATGCCCGCACTCCCGGGGGTGCAAAATGGAATTTCAGGGAGTGAGACAAAGAGTGGCTTGTGTCCTCGAGTGACGAGTCATGAATCATCACTCAGCCAGCTGCCAGTGTGCCTTGAGAAGTGGTAGTAACGTTTGCCCCAAGCACAGTCCAGTCTCCCGCTGTCCAAGTCAGTGTTGAGGATTCTCATCAGTGTTACCTGGGAGTTACACCTCAGAGGTGAGAAGTCTCATCGGTGTTAGCTAGAAGGTTACATCTCAGAGTTCAAAATCATCTCATAATGTCAAAATCTTTATACATCCCGAATCAACCATCGAGTAACAACTTTGCATTAAAACCAAACACGTAGACAGTAGGTAAATTATTCAATTATAAAATTTTAAATAGCCACATTTTGATAAAAAGCAGCTGAAGTCATTCCTTCATATTTGTCTCAATGCATTAAAGAAGTTTTGAATTTCAAAGGTTTTTTTTCTCTTAAAAGGTTTTTTTGTTGAATCGTTGATAATTTTGGATTGTGTTAGTTGAGGAGGTATCATGGTTAGCACCGAGGACTTTGAATTGTGTGATGGGAGTTCATATCTCTGGTAATCATCGGAAATAGATGTGTAAATTCAGTACAGAGTAGACTAATAAGTCGCGTCGCATCCCCATAGCATTTTCACCTGACGATTTATCTTGGCATAACCGCAGATAATATCATAATATAATATTCGAAAGCGTATTTCTCGCGATACTTTGTTATAGGCGTCACGAGTGAATCTGCAGATGCTGCAAGTAAATAAATAAAAACACAAAATGCTGGCAGAACTCAGCAGGCCAGACAGCATCTATGGGAGGAGGTAGTGACGATGTTTCAGGCCGAAACCCTTCATCAGGAGTGAAGTAACATGGGATGGTCGAGGGGGGATAAGAAGTGGGGGGAGGGATGAAGCAGAGAGCTGGGAAGTGATAGGCTGAAAGGAAATGGGCTGGGGGAAGGTGGAGAATTATGGGAAATAAAAGAGAAAGAAAGGTAGGGCTGGGGGGAGATTATAATGAGGGGAAGAAAAAAGAGAGAAAGAGAACCAGACTAGAATTATAGATAGGGATGGGGTAAGGGGGGGGGGGGGGTGGGCAGCGGTATCAACAGAGGCCTGTGAGTTGAATGTTCATGCCGGCAGGTAGGAGGCTACCTAGGCGGGAGATAAGGTATTACTCCATTGACCTGCGTGTGGCCTCATCTTGACGGTAGAGGAGGCCATGGACAGACATATCGGAGTGGGAGTGGTCTGTGGAATTGAAGTGTGTGGCCACAGGGAGATCCCGCCACTGCTGGAGGACTGAGCGCCGGTGTTCGGCGAAATGGTCTCCCAGTCTGCGGCGAGTCTCCCCAATGTATAAATGGCCACATCGGGAGCACCGGATACAGTATAACACCTCAGCGTGTCTGGTTGAGTAAAGCGGTCCCTGACTTAGTCAGATAGTTTTTGCTCATATTAGCTCATATTTTTCTCTTTACCTTTAACCCTTCATTAACCCTTCATCACGTCAAAAAGAAGGAAATGGAATGGTGATTACGTGTGCTTTGGTTTTACTTGCACAACAAGAAATGATGGCTTGCAAAAACCCCAGTGCATTCTTTGTAGCGTTGTGTTTTCCAACTCAAATCTGAAGCCATCCAAGCTTCAAGAGCACTTCAAGAACAAGCATGGCAGAGCTGATTTAGAAGGACATGATGTTGGGTCATTGAAAATCAAAAGAGCTCGTTTTGATTCACAAGGAACTCTTCCAAAATTAGGTTTCGTTTCTGTTGAAAAACCACTACTTCTTGCTTCATACCAAGTAGCATATAAAGTGGCCAAATCCAAGAATCCATACAATTGCAGAAGATCTCATCAAGCCATGTGCACTGGAAATGGCAACAACTATCCTGGGCAAAGAAGCAAGAAAAAAATTTGAACAGGTGCCCCTATCATTCACAACCGAATCAGTGATTTGAGTGAAGATGTTTTGGACCAAGTCATCTCAGATGTCAGAGCTAGTCCTCTTAAAATCTCTATTCAGTTGGATGAGTCAACTGATGTCTCCAGTTGTAGTCAACTCATCACATTAGTGAGGTATGTCAATGACGGTGCTGTGAAGGAAGATTTCCTGTTTTGTAAAGATCTGAAAACAAACACAACTGCAAAGAATGTGATGCAGCTGGTGAAAGACTTCTTTGCCAAACATGATTTAGATATCAAAGTCATTAGTTCTGTGTGCACTGATGGGGCACCTGCAATGCTTGGAAATAAATCTGGCTTTTCTGCATTGATGAGAAAGGAGATTCCAGACTTGCAAGTTACCCATTGTTTTCTTCATCGGCATGCTTTGTCATCAAAAACATTGCCTCCAAATTTGAAGAAAGTCCTTGATACTTGTGTGAAGATCATCAACTAGATCAGGGGGCGTGCTTTGAACCATTGCATCTTCAAATCATTTTGTGAGGATTTGGGAAGTGAGCATTCAGTTTTGCTTTTCCACACAGAGGTCCATTGGTTGTCACGAGGACATGCTTTAACCCGCTTCTTAGAACTGCGGGAAGAAATCAAAGTTTTTTGGAGGAGCATGAATGTGATCTCATTGGGGCAATGGAATCACAGGAATTCACCCAAATGCTGGCTTACTTAGCTGACATTTTCACTCGTATGAATGACCTGAGAGTTTCTCTTCAAGGGAAAGGGATAAGCATATGGAAGGCTTGTGAAATGTTGAATGCCTTCAAAGAAAAGTTACGTCTTTGGCGTCGAAGGATGGAAAGAGGCAGTCTCTCAAATTTTCCTTCACTAGAAGAGATGGTTGATGATGCTGGATCCATAACTCCTACTGTGCATGAAGAAATTATGGCTCATTTGGAAATGCTGTCAGAATCGTTTGATAGATATTTTGCTGCCGGAGACCTGAAGATTTCAGAAGAATGGATCATGAATCCATATTCCTACAATTTGGAGAAAATGTCAGATGATGAAGAGCTGAAGGAAGACCTTATTGATTTGTGGACAAATCAAGCTCTTGAAATGCAATTTGAAAGCAAGACTTTGGAGGAGTTTTGGTGTGCAGCACTGGATATGTTCCCAAGACTTGGTGGAAAAGCACTCCATGTCCTCATTCCATTTGCAATAAAATACTTGTGTGAATCTGGATTCAGTTCTCTTTTGCCAATCAAGACAAAATCTAGGAATCGCTGAATCCACAAGCAGACCTGCGGATTGTAGTCAGCAAGAAAGTTCCACATTTTGACAAAATCATAAACGAGAAGTAGGAGCAAAGAAGTCATTGAATTTTATGTTCACAATTGGGATTGATTTTACTGTTTACAATTTTTTCTGAATAAATTAGAATCTAATTGCTTGATTTATATTTGCATTTTATGCACTGAGTTAAAAGCTTATTTTTTTAAGTTCAACTTGTTCACCCACAGTATAGTATGTGGTTCAAAAATTAGAAATGAGACTTCTTTATCTTCAAATGTGATATTACTTTTGTAGGGGGTGCAAACATTTCTTAGGGGTGTGGGGCATAGAAAAGGTTGGGAACCCCTGGTTTACACAGAGGCTCCCCCAACATCTCTGCTGCCACCTTAATGCTCACCACATTGGCATTTGGCAAGTGGCAAAACTCTCGCTTATCTCCCATATTCTCTGATTTGCTCAAAGCTTGATTGCTGACTTTGGGTCTCAGTCTTGTCTGACCGGTGTTCTGTCTTCGTTGATCTGCATTGGCTTCCAATTCATCAACACATTGACAGGAATTTTTACTTTAGATGCCTGGTTCACACATCAGCTAAACACCTACTGCGGCAAATCCACCTACTTTTGTTGGATTGAAACCAATATGGTAAAACTGTGTTCTATAATGGATGTTCTTCCAACAACTACCCATTCCTTTTTATCATGTTACCAACCAAACAGCCAAGTTGAAAATTACTCCCAATATATTTGAGATCTTCAAGCCAAGACTGCGCAGGTGTGTGATGTCAGCCAGTAAAACAGGAAAATTTTAAAAAGACAAGGATTCTTCAGCGCTTTACAAATTCGAAGCAAGAAGTTCTGTGAGAGAAACGGCTAAGGATTTTTGGAGTGAAAGCATTTTACTACTCGGGGGTAAAGAGAGTCAAGACTGTGCAGGCACGTGATGTCAGCCAGTAGAGTAGAAAAAGTTTGTAAAGGAGACTGCCATATCCAGCGGGCAGCGGGGTGAGAGGTAGCAGAGTGATAGGGCTTTGGTGGTAACGAGGTGAGATAGGTTTACCTGTGTTAATTGCGGAAAGGAAGAATGTGAGTGAGGCCGGTGTTCTGTGCTCGGTGTCAGATGTGGGAGGTGCTGGAGTCTCCCAGCCTCCCGGACGGCCATATCTGCACCCGGTGTGTCGAGCTGCAGCTCTTGAGGGTCCGAGTTAGGGAACTGGAGTTCCAGTTCGATGACTTTCGTCTGATCAGGGAGAGCAAGGAGGTGATAGAAAGGAGTTATAGGCAGGTGGTCACACTCGGGCCACAGGAGACAGGTAAGTGGGTCACAGTCAGGAAGGGGAAGGGGAAGAGTCAGGTACTAGAGAGTACCCCTGTGGCTGTGCCCCTTGACAGTAAGTACTCCTGCTTGAGTACTTTTGGGTGGAACAGTCTACCTGGGGAAGCGACAATGGCCGTGCCTCTGGCACAGAGTCCAGCCCTGTGGCTCAGAAGGGTAGGGAAGGGAAGAGGAAGGCAGTAGTGATAGGGGACTCTATAGTCAGGGGTTCAGACAGGTGATTCTGTGGATGCAGGAAAGAAACTCGGATGGTAGTTTGCCTTCCAGGTGCCAGGGTTCAGGATGTTTCGGATTATGTCCACGATATCCTGCTGTGGGAGGGAGACCAGCCAGAGGTTGTGGTACATATTGGTACCAATGACATAGGTAGGATAAGGGAAGAGGTCCTGAAAACAGACTACAGGGAGTTAGGAAGGAAGTTGAGAAGAAGGATCGCAAAGGTAGTAACCTTGGGATTACTGACCTGTGTCATGTGACAGTGAGTATAGCAATAGAATGAGGTGGAGGATGAATGTGTGGCTGAGGGTTTGGAGCAGGGGGCATTGATTCAGATTTCTGGATCATTGGGACCTCTGTTGGGGCAGGTGTGACCTGTACAAAAAGGACAGGTTGCACTTGAATCCAAGGGGGACCAATATCCTGGCAGGGAGGTTCGCTAAGGCTACTGGGGAGAGTTTAAACTAGAATTGTTGGGGGTGGGAACTGAACTGAAGAGACTGGGGAAGAGGCGGTTGGCTCACAAATAGAGAAAGCTTGGAGATAGTGTGTGAGGGAGGATAGGCAGGTGATAGAAAAGGGACACGCTCAGACCGATGGTTTGATATGTGTCTATTTTAATGCAAGGAGTATTATGAACAAAGTAGATGAGCTTAGAGCGTGGATCAGTACTTGGAGATATGATGTGGTGGCCATTACAGAGACTTCGATGGCTCAGGGACAGGAATGGTTACTTCACGTGCCGAGTTTTAGATGTTTCAGAATGGACAGGGAAGGAGGAAAAGAGGTGGGAGCATGGCACTGTTGATCAGAGATAGTGTCACAGCTGCAGAAAAGGTGGACATCATGGAGGGATTGTCTACAGAGTCTCTGTGGGTGGAGGTTAGGAACAGGAAGGGGTCAATAACTCTACTGTATGTTTTTTATTGTCCGCCCAATAATAACAGTGATATCGAGAAGCAGATAGGAAACAGATCCTGGAAAGGTGTAATAATAACAGAGTTGTCATGGTGGGAGATTTTTATTTCCTAACTATCAATTGGCATCTCCCTAGAGTGAGGGGTTTAGATGGGGTGGAGTTTGTTAGGTGTGTTCAGGAAGGTTTCTTGACACAATATGTAGATAAGCCGACAAGAGGAGAGACTATACTTGATTTGATATTGGGAAATGAACCTGGTCAGGTGTTAGATCTCTCAGTGGGAGAGCATTTGGGAGATAGTGATCATAATTCTATCTCCTTTACAATAACATTGGAGAGAGATAGGAACAGACAAGTTAGAAATGTGTTTAATTGGAGTAAGGGGAATTAAGAGGCTATCAGGCAGGAACTTGGAAGCTTAAATTGGAAACAAATGTTCTCAGGAAAGTACGGAAGAAATGTGGCAAATATTCAGGGGATATTTGTGTGGGGTTCTGCATAGGTACGTTCCAATGAGATGGGGAAGTTATGGTAGTGTACAGGAACCATGGTATACAAAGGTTGTAGTAAATCTAGTCAAGAAGAAAAGAAAAGCTTACAAAAGATTCAGAGAGCTAGGTAATGTTAGAGATCTGGAAAATTATAAATCTAACAGGAAGAAGCTTAAGAAGGAAATTAGGAGAGTCAGAAGGGGCCATGAGATGTCCTTGGCAGGCAGGATTAAGGAAAACCCCAAGGCATCCTACAAGCATGTGAAGAGCAAGAAATTAACATGTGAAAGAATAGGACCAATCAAGTGTGACAGTGGGAAAGTGAGTATGGAACCGGAGGAAATAGCAGAGGTACTTAATGCGTACTTTACTTCAGTATTCACTACGGAAAAGGATCTTGGTGATTGTAGTGATGACTTGCAGTGGTGATGACTAGTGATGAAAAGCTTGAGCATGTAGATATTAAG
Organism: Hemitrygon akajei; assembly: GCF_048418815.1. Lineage (NCBI taxonomy): Eukaryota > Metazoa > Chordata > Chondrichthyes > Myliobatiformes > Dasyatidae > Hemitrygon > Hemitrygon akajei. Next base: position 73,588,325 of record NC_133136.1, on the reverse strand, counting down.
AGAGGATGTGCTGGAGCTTTTGGAAAGCATCGAGTTGGATAAGTCATTGGGACTAGATGAGATGTACCCCAGGCTACCGTGGGAGGCGAGGGAGGAAATTGCTGAACCTCTGGCGATGATCTTTGCATCATCAATGGGGACAGGAGAGGATCCGGAGGGTTGCAGATGTAGTTCCCTTATTCATGAAAGGGAGTAGAGATAGCCCAGGAAATTATAGACCAGTGAGTCTTACTTCAGTGGTTGGTAAGTTGATGGAGAAGATCCTGAGAGGCAGGATTTATGAACATTTGGAGAGGTATAATATGATTAGGAATAGTCAGCATGGCATTGTCAAGGGCAGGCTGTGCCTTACGAGCCTGATTGAATTTTTTGAGGATGTGATGAAACACGTTGATGAAGGAAGAGTAGTAGATGTAGTGTATATGGATTTCAGCAAGGCATTTGATAAGGTACCCCATGCAAGGCTTATTGAGAAAGTAAGGAGGGTTGGCCTTCATCAATCGTGGAATTGAATTTAGGAGCCGAGAGGTAATGTTGCAGCTATATAGGACCCTGGTCAGACCGCACTTGGAGTACTGTGCTCAGTTCTGGTCGCCTCACTACAGGAAGGATGTGAAAACCATAAGAAGGGTGCAGAGGAGATTTACAAGGATGTTGCCTGGATTGGGGAGCATGCCTTATGAAGTCAGGTTGAGTGAACTTGACCTTTTTCCCTTGGAGTGACGGAGGATGAGAGGTGACCTGATAGAGGTGTATAAGATGATGAGAGGCATTGATCGTGTGGATAGTCAGAGGCTTTTTCCCAGGGCTGAAATGGCTGCCACAAGAGGGCACAGTTTTAAGGTGCTTGGGAGTAGGTACAGAGGAGATGTCAAGGGTAAGTTTTTTTTACTCAGAGAGTGGTGAGTGCATGGAATGGGCTGCTGGCAATTGTGGTGGAGGCGGATATGATAGGGTCTTTTATGAGACTTTTGGATAGGTACATGGAGCTTAGAAAAATAGAGCGCTATGGGTAACCCTTGTAATTTCTAAAGTAGGGACATGTTCAACACAGCTTTGTGGGCAGAAGAGCCTGTATTGTGCTGTAGGTTTTCTCTGTTTCTATGAATATTCCGTTTTCTCCATAGCTTTATTCTGGCCTGTCTTGACAATCTGTTTAACTACATGTCTCTGTTGTAATACTTGGTCATGGTTGTAAACTGCCAGTTGCTTTGACCCCATTCCCAAATCCAATTATTCTCTACTTGTCTCTTTATCTATAAAATATTTATTTTGCCTTCAAGATTAAATCACACATGAAACGGAAATAGACAATGCTGCACATACACAACTAACCAGGAAGTGACTGTGGAGAGAGAAAAAAGATAAGTTAATGCTACAGAAAACTAAGATGTCTGACCTGCTGGATACATTCAGCATTTGCTGCTATTTTGAATTTATAGTATTTCTCTATGTTTGCTATTTCAAAATTCCAACTTTGAAATATGCTTCCCTTCTCTGCACGCGTTGAACTGTTTTCTTCTCTGGGTCTTGTGCAGAATGCAGTTCTTCTGCAGTGAGTCTTGGATAAAAGGCAGCCCACCTGATCCTAGTAACTTACCACATCGCTTGACGACTTGAAAGTCCATTGGCCTAGCAATTTTTATTTCTTGGTACTTGTAATGTCTCATGGCTCACTTCTGCTCCTGAACAGTTAGAAAAAAATGCTTTTGTAGTTGATTGCATTGACTTAAAAGGCTTACCTTTCAAAGTCAACTGTTATATTTTCCTGATGCATTTCAGGACTTTGAGAATCATAAAGGAAACCAGTCCCAAGCGAGAGTCTCCCTGCTCCCTCACCCACTGGTGGTGTCCAAGTGATAAAACATTTGCATCATCATTCTCTGACGACGCACTAGAGGTAAACCTATACTTTAGACATAATACACATACAGGGCATATGCCAGGTCTCCAGCAACTGGTGGTAGAAAAAAAAAGCAGATGAAAGGGGGAGAAAAACATGATGTGTGACATAATTGAAAAACATGATAAACTAAAGACGTTGGAGATCAGAAATAAAACCGAAACTGCTAGAAGTACTGCTGGCAGTGTTTCTTCTTGTGTATATTTACATAATTTGTAGATTTATTTTTAAAAGGCACCTTCAGAAACATTGGAGCAGCTGAAGTGAGTCTCTAGGGCAGCTGGTATGAAAATCCGGTTCAGAACTGTCACCTGACAGGGTCAGCTTTCTTAGTGGCATGATCTACAGAAAAGGTTTATGCCTCATCCCAGAGAATAAAAAGCCTGTCAGGCTCTAGACTATTACATGATCAGCAACTAAAATGAAACCTTTCTTGGGTATTTCACCCTTGATCAGATCTCTGTAACAATAACAATACCCTTCCACTGATTTGAATGGAATCTGTATCCTTTGACTGCAGCATGTAAGTTCAGTTAGATAGCTTTTTACTGAAGGTTTTAACACCGTTCTTCATTAGCACTCAACTAAACTTCAACAGCTCAATGTGCTTTCGGGACAATTCTGGCTTGAGACCAAAAGAAAATAGCTATTGCAAATGCTGGTCACATCTTCATTGTCACAGAGAAATACTGTGCTACCCTTGACAAGAAGATGCTTACAATTCTAAACACAGTTTCCTTTTACAGTTATTATAGACCACAAGACCCTTGTTAAGGAATGACCTGACAACATGTTGAGCATGTTTTACAATGGAATTGGATGAAGATGAGTAGATGTTTGAATATGGAGAATGATTTAATCACAATTATAGAGGTTCTTTATCATGGTCACTCACACCAGGAATCCATGTCCCCAGTTGTGATACATTCTTACTGATTTCATATTGAATGCTGAACTTCAAAATGCACAGGAGTGCCAAATTCATACAGTAATTGTTTGCTCTACCCCCTGAGGAATCACATACAACAAGTGTCATGGATTTCCTTCTTTAATAATATCAGCGATGACCTACAGTACATTTCAACAGCTTATGGGAGATGCAGTAGTCTATATAGATCTTAACTGAACTGAATGAGGCAATTTCACCGATGTACAGCTATTTTTATAACTTTACCTAGCTGTTAAGTGCGCAGTGAAGGTTTAGGAGTAAATTATGTTTTAAAAGATGCTTATTCTTTCTAGATCTGAGAGATGTGAGGAGATTAATGCCATTGTTGTACTCTGCTCTTACAATGGCCAGTGAGAGAGAAAGCTAGGGAGAAGAAGACAGAGAAGCTGTGGCAGGAATGGAGGAATGAAAGTCAAAATGATGGGAAAGAAAATATGAATGAGATCCTGAGACCATGCTGTGAAATACAATACACATTTTCTAGTTAGCCTTTTGAGTGTAAATTTGACATTGAAGTAATGAATCTTGTGTTGCAGTCCCCAGCATTAATCTACAGTACAAGTATGAAATATTGAACAAGAAATAAAAATAATGTACCAGGCAAATTTTTTTTTAAAGTTGCTGTGCAAGTTGATAGGTTTATTATGACGGGTTTTGTATGTTGGTCTTCATTAATTGGGGCACTGTGTTTATGAGCTGCAAGGTATTGTTGCAGCTCTGTAAGACGCTGGTTAGACCACAATACCTGGAGTATTGTGTCCAGTTCTGGTTGCATCATTACAGGAAAGATGTAGAAGTTTTAGAAAGGGTGCAGAGGAGATTTACCAAGATGCTGCCTGGATTAGAGAGTGCGTCTTATGAGAATAGGTTGAACAAGCTAGGGTTTTTCTATTTGGAGTAAGTAGTGGCTGTGTGGAATGCCCTGCCAGGAGCTGTGGTAGAGGCAGATACATTTGAGATTTTTAAAAATTTTGGCTCATGGATGATAGGAAAATTGAGGGCTATGCAGTGGGGAAGGATTAGATTGACCTCAGAGTAGGTTGAAAGATTGGTATAACATCATATGCCAATGGGCATGTCCTGTGCTGTAGTGTTTTATGTTAACAGTCTGTAGAACTTTACACAGTGCACTTCACACAGGTGAAAGGTCTCGGTCCAAAATGTCAACTATTTACTCTTTTCCATAGATGCACCAGGCCTGCTGAGTTCCTGCAGCGCTTTGTGTGCATTGCTTGGACTTCCAGCATCTGCAGACTTTCATGTGTTCGTGGAACCTGAAGGTGGTTTTTAACTTTGAGAGAAAAGGAAGTAGTGGAAAGGAGAAGAAAAAGTCTCATGTAGGGGTTAAAATTAAAAGCAAAAATGAACCCTGCAGATGTCAGAGATCTGAAATAAAACTGGAAACATTGGAAATATTCAACAGGTCAACCAGTATCTGTGGTTAGCAAGATATCCAGAGGGCACCATGATATTGTAGCAGTTAGTGTGACACCATTACAGTCCCAGGATTCCGCAGTTCACAGTTCAGTCCCAGTGCCACATGTGTATTGTATGGATCTATTTCTTTTAGAGTAATGACGCCCCCCTCACCTTAGCATGACACATGAGCTGTTGTCTGCACATTCACCTTGTTGTCTCTGTCTTGCTGCAATATGGATACACCAGCCATCTCCTGCGTGCGTATTTTTATTTAATTGATATGTAGTTGTGCACAGACACAACAAATTGGCAAAGAGTATGAACCTGAATGCAAGAAAATATCGTAAACCTTACCGACAATTACGGGATGAAACAGCGAAAGTTAAACAATATGAGAAAGCTGTCACAGACGCTAACAAAGGCTTGAGTACAGCATAGTACACAGCGAAAGAGGCGCTGCATTTAAAGTGAAAATAATGTGGTGATGGCTTCAGTCGTGAAAGCTAATGAATTTGATAGTATGAATGAAGGCTGGGAGTCATATACAGAGAGAGCTGAATTGTATGGTAATGAGAACAATGTGGAGGAGCCAAAGAAAGTCTTGCACTTCTTAGATTAATAGTCACAAGAAAGTACAATCTCGTATGCAATTTAGCAATTCCTGCAAAGCCAGCAAGCAAGACGGTCGATGAAATTGTCATAATTTTACAAAATCACTTGAGGCCCATACCACTTTAACACCAGTTAAAGTCATCTCCTGCATGCCTGCTTTTGTTTAATTGATATGCAATTGTGCACAGACACAACAATGCGTAAGGAGTTTATACGTTCTGTAGGAGGAAACTGGAGGTTAACTGGTCTTTGTAAATTATTCTGTGATTACTGTAGGGTTAAATAGTTGGGTTGCTGGGTGGTGTGGTTTGTTGGGCTAGAAGGGTCCGTTCTGTGCTGTATCTCCAAGTGATAAAACCATAAACCATGGGAGCAGAATTAGGTCATTCAGCCCAAATCTGCTCTGCCATTCCATCATGGCTTATTTACTATTCCTCTCAATACCCTACTCCTGCCTTCTCTCTGTATCTTTTGACACCCAGGTTAATCAATAACTTATCAACCTCTGCCTTAAGTATACCCAATGACTTGGCCTCCACAGCTGTCTGTGGTAATAAATTCCACATGTTCACCACCCTCTGTTCTCAATGGACATCCCTCAATTCTGAAGCTCTTGACTCCCCCACAATAGAAAACATCCTCTCCACATTGACTTCATCCAGACCTTTAAATATTCGATAGGTTGCAATGAGATTTCCCCTTCATTCTTCTGAACTCCAGCAAGTACGGGCCCCAAGCAATCAAACGCTCCTCATATGTTAAACCTTTCATTCATGGGATCATTCTCCTAAACCTCCTCTGGTCCCTCTCACATCTTTTCTTAAATAAGGAGTCTAAAACTATTTACAAGACTCCAAGTGCAGTTTGACCAATGCCTTATAAAGCCTCAGCATTACAACCTTGCTTTTTTATTCTAGTTCTCTTGAAATGAATGCTAACATTGCTTTTGCCTTCCTAAGCACTGACTCAACCTGCAAGTTAACCTTTAGGAAATCCTGCACAAGGAATGCCAAGATTCTCTGCACCTCTGATTTCTGAATTTTTATTCCTATTTATAAAATAGTGCTTGCAATTATTCCTTCTGCTTAGAGAATATTCCATCTGCTACTTCTCTGATCATACCCCTGTAAATCTGAGTCCTTCTGCAGACACCCTGCTTCCTCAACACTACCCCTCCACCTATCTTCGTATCATCTGAAAACCTGGCCACAAAGCCATCAATTCTGTCATCTAAATCATTGACATAGAATATGAAAAGAAGCAGTCCCAATACTGACCCTTGCAGCACACCACTAGTTACCGGCAGCCAACCAGAAAAGAGCCCCATTATTCCGCTCTTTGCCTCCTGCCAGTCAGCCAGTGTTCTATCCTTTCCTGTAATACCAATAGCTCTTATCTTGTTAAGCAACTTCATGTGTGGCACCTTGTCAAAGGCCTTCTGAAAATCCAAATAAGCAACATCTGCTGACTGTCCTTTGGCCATCTTGCCTGTTATTTCCTCAAAGAATTCTAATAGATTTGTCAGGCAAGATATCCCCTTTAGAAAATGATGCTGACATTGGTCTGTTTTATCATGTGCTTCCAAGTACCTCGAAACGTCATCCTTAATAATAGACTCCAAGATCTTACCAACCACTGAAGTAAGGCTAACTGGTCTATAATTAATTCTCTTCTGCCTCACTCCCTTCTGAAAGAGTGAAGTGATATTTGCAATTTTCCAGTCCTCAGGAGTCTTTCCAGAATCTAGTGATTCTTGAAAGATCATTACTAATGCCTACACAAATTCTTCAGTCACCCTTTTCAGATCCCTGGGGTGTAGTACATCTGGTGTAGGTGATTTATTTACCTTCAGGCTCTTCATCTTCCCTAGTGCCTTCTCTTGAGTAATAGAAATGACACTCACTTCTGCCCCTAACACTCTCATATTTCTGGCATTCTGCTAGTGCCTTCCCCAGTGAAGACTGACGCAAAATACTTTTTTAAACTTCCTCGCCATATCTTTGTCCCCCATTGCTACCACTCCATGGCCTGATATCCACTTTTGTCTCCCTTTTACTCTTTATATATGTGAAAAACTTTTTGTATCCTCTTTTATATTATTGGCTAGCTTACCTGCATAGTCCATCTTTCTCTCTATATGGCTTTTTTTTTAAGTTGCCTTCTGTTGGTTTTTAAAAACTTCCCAACCCTCTACCTACCCACAAATTTTTGATGTATTACAAGACCACTCTTTTGATTTTATGCTGTTTTTGCCTTCCTTTGTCAGCCGTAGTTGCCTCAATTCTACCTTTAGAATATTTCTTCATCTTTGGGATGTATCTTTCCTGCCCCTTCCATTGCTGTTCTGCCATCATCCCTGCTAGTGTCCCCTTCCAATCATAAGAACATAAGAAATAGGAGCAGAAGTAGGCCATCCGGCCCATTGAGCTTGCCCCACCATTCAATAAGATCATGGCTGATCTGTCCGTGTCGTGGTTTCTCGTGCCCCACAAATGACCAGGAGATGCAGAAGATTCTTCAAGAAGTATTAAACTTTAATTTGCAAAAAGACAGTCATTGAGCTAGTCGCTGATTGCCCACCGATCCTTTGGACATAGCATTTTTTATAGCAATCTCCTGGTCCAGTTGCATTAGCATATCTATAGTCTATAGTTGTGTATCACACGTACATCCTGCCACTATTGTTTCTACCCATTGACTTAATCATGTTCTAATCTACATCTCTTAGCTACCTCTCATTAACACACCATTGTCTTCTACATTCTTAGGATTTCATTCTCCTACTAAATTGGGTACATGCATAGCAAATAGCAAGTTTCAAAACTGACTACATAGTTTTGGTTACACAGCAAAATTTATACTTTTACACTCCAATATCCGTAAACTCAGCTCCATCTACCTGCCTTTTCCCCATAACCCTTAATTCCCCTACTATGTAAAAACCTATCTAACTGTATCTTAAATATATTTAGTGAAGAAGCCTCAACTGCTTCCCTGGGCAGAGAATTCCACAGATTCACCACTCTCTAGGAAAAACAGTTTCTCCTTATCTCCATCCTAAATCTTCTCCCCTGAATCTTAAGGCAATAACACCTAGTTCTAGTCTCACCTACCAATGGAAACAACTTTCCTACTTCTATCTTATCTATCCCTTTCAAAATTTTGTATGTTTCTGTAAGATCCCCTCCATTCTTCTGAATTCCAGAGAGTATAGTCCTGGGCGACTCAATCTGTCTTCATAAGTTAACCCCTTCATCTCTGGGAATCAACCTGGTGAACCTCCTCTGCACTGCCTCCAAAGCCAGTATATCCTTCCTCAAGTATGGAGACCAGAACTGCACACAATTCTCCAGGTGCGGCCTCACCAGTAGCCTGTATGTTTGCAGCATGACCCCCCTGCTCTTGAATTCAATCCCTCTAGCACAAGCACTCCCAAGTTCCTTTGAACAACAGCATGCTGCAATCTTTTACCATTTAAATAATAATCTGCTCTTCTATTGTTCCTTCCAAAGTGGATGATCTTGCATTTACCAATGTTGTATTCCATCTGTCAGACCTTGGCTCACTTAACCTATCTATATCCCTCTGCAGACTCTCCACATTCTCTGTACAATTTGCTTTACCACTCAGTGTCATCATCAAATTTTGCTACGCTACACTCAGTCCCCTCTTCCAAATCATGTAAATGGTAAACAGCTGCGGGCCCAGCACTGACCCCTGCGGCACCCCACTCACCACTGACTGCCGACCGGAGAAACACCCTTTTATATCAACTCCCTGCCTTCTATTGGTTAACCAATACACTTCCTCTGACTCCATGCATCAGTACCTTATTTATAAATTTCTTGTGCGGCACCTTATTGAACGCCTTCTAGAAATCCAAGTATATGACATCCACCTGTTCCCCTCTATCCACTGCACTCATTATGTCCTCAAAGAACTCCAGTAAGTTTGTCAAACAGGACTTGCCATTTCTGAATCCATGCTGCATCTGTCTAATGGAACCACTCCTTTCTAAATGTTTCGCTATTTCTTCCTTAATGACAGCTTCAAGCATTTTCCTGACTACAGATGTTAAGCTAACTGGCCTATAGTTGCCCGTCTTTTGCCTACATCCTTTTTTAAAAAGTGGCGTGACATTTGCTGTCGTCCAAACTGCTGGGACCTACTGAGAGTCCAGAGAATTTTGGTAAATGATTACCAACACGTCTTCTATAAGCCTCCGCAAATTCCCTCAGCACCCTGAGATGCATCTCATCAGGACCAAGGGACTTATCTACCTTCAGGCCCTCTAGTTTGCTCATCACTATCTCTTTAGTGACAGTGATTTTATTGAGGTCCTCACCTCCCATTTCGTCCATAACATCATTAATCAGCTTTGGTCAGCTCCTTTCTCAAAACTCTATATTTCCTTTTACTTTACTATAATACTGACTTATTCAATTTTGTCTTCTCCTTCTTAAACTGGGACGTTGCACAGGCAGCAATCCAGAGATTACTAGATAGATAGATACCTTACTGATCCCAAAGGAAATTAGTGTCACAGTAGTATTACAAGTGCACAGGTTTACAAATAAACAAATATTAGAAGAGAATAAAAAGGAATAAAAAATAAGTTACCTCAAACAGGAGAGGAGGGTCATCACTTCCCCGGCCATGGGTTGACTCATTATAGAGCCTAATGGCCAAGGGTAAGAATGACCTCATATAGCGCTCTTTGGAGCAGTGCAGATGTCTTGGACTATTATTAAAGTGCTCCTCTGTTCAACCAAGGTGGCATGCACAGGATGAGAAACATTGTCCAGAATTGCCAGGACTTTCCGTAGGGTTCTTTGTTCCACCACAGCCTCCATTGTGTCCAGTTTGACGCCAATAACAGATGCAGCCTTTTTATTTTATTCAGTTTATTGATGCCTGTTGGCATCACCCATGTTGATGCCATTGCCCAGCACAGCACTCATACAAGATTGTACCGGCAACAACAGACTGGTAGAACATGTGAAAGAGAGGCCGGCATACTCCAAAGGACCTCAGTCTCCTCAGGAAGTAGAGGTGACTCTGGCCCTTCTTGTACACTGTCTCTGTGTTGGTGCTCCACTCAAGTCTGTCATCCAGGTGTACTCACCACATCCACATCCTCAGCATCAGTATTAACAGGGAGCAGTGCAGGCTTAGTCTTCCAAAACTCCATCACCATCTCCTTTGTCTTACTGATGTTGAGCTGCAGATGATTCAGCTGCACTATTTGACAAAGTCTTCCACCAAGGCCCTGTATTCATCCTCCCTTTATACAGCCAAATATTGCCGAGTCTTCAGAGAATTTCCACACATGACATGACTCAGTGTTGTATCTAAAGTTCGAGGAATACAGGGTAAACAGGAAAGGAGCCAATACAGTTCCCTGTGGGGCTCTGCACTGCTGATAGTTATGCCTGGCGCACAGTTCTGAAGCCGCACAGACTGTGGTCTGCCAGTCAGATAGTTCATTATCCAGGATACGATGGAAGTGCCAACCTGCATTGAACAGAGTTTTTCAATCCATCCCTGCAATAATGTCACTACTTGCTCAGTTTAGTAGTTTTTCTGGTTATAAATTGAATCTTAATAAGTGAGCTTTTCCCATTAAATACGCAAGCTCCAATCTATAGACAATCACCATTCAGACGGGTTATTGATTACTTATTTGGGCGTTAAAATTACTAAGAAGCATAAGGATCTATTTAAAGTTAACATTTTACCCTTAATTGATCATGTTAAACAACTGCTTACTAAATGGTCCCCATTGTCCTGATCATTGATTGGTAGAATTAATACTATTAAGATGATTATTTTACCTAAATTTCTGTATCTATTTCAGACAGTACCAATTTTTATTTCTAAATCCTTTTTTGATATTATTGATTCTTAAATTTCTTCATATATATGGCAAAATAAAAATCCTAGGTTATGTAAGAAATATTTACAGAAATCAAAAAAGGGATGGCGGTTTGGCAATGCTGAACTTAAGATTCTATTATTGGGCAATTAATATTCGATATTTAGCATTCTGGACACAAGATCTGGATGAAATTTCATATCCATGATGGGTGAACCTCAAGCGCGAGTCTTTAATCCAATAACTAAACATACAATACAAATATAGTTTCAATTTCGTAAATTTTTTGGATTGAATAAATTTGTCCTATCAAGTCCTATTATATCTAATTTTTTCTTCTGGCCATCCAGAATTGATCAAGCTTTTCTTTTATGGAAAACGAAGGGAATAATGTGTTTTCATGACTTATTCATGGATAACTGTCTCATGTCTTTTGAACAGTTGTCTGATAAATATAATTTGCCTAGATCACATTTTTTCAGATATTTACAGATTAGAAACTTTTTGAATATTATTTTACCTACCGTAGATTCCGGATTTTAAGCCGCTACTTTTTTCCCACATTTTGAACAGCTTTGAACTTTGCGGCCAATAATCCGAAGCGGCTAATGCATGGTTTTTTTCATGCCGCCTCGTAAACATTTTGCCTCGTAACAGTAGACCAATAAAATTGATGAGTAGTTCACAGAGGTCCAATGAAATTGTACGATAAATCAAGCGCACTTTCACAATTAAATTATTGTAAATCAGTCATTTGTACTCACCCTCATCAACATGGAAAACACTCGAAGCATTGTGCTACCTACCCTACTTAGTTTAAACTATATTTGTTTTCTGTACTACATCGCGGGATGCTATGACGACACACCCGGTTTCGCGGTGTCTTGTGGGAAAATGCCGTTTGCGATGAAACGGAAAGGAGGGGGGGAGCGCATTACGCGAGCGGCTTTGGATCTGAGCGAAACCTGCTTTTAAATGCCGTTTGCGATGAAACGGGACGGAGGGGGGAGCGCATTACGCGAGCGGCTTTGGATCTGAGCGAACTCTGCTTTTAAATGCCGTTTGCGATGAAACGGAAAGGAGGGGGGGAGCGCATTACGCGAGCGGCTTTGGATCTGAGCGAACTCTGCTTTTAAGTTAAAGGTATCAATAACTTTTCCTGGTAGGCTGCAGTATATATATTTTTTACCAGTCGTTAGGAGATATTGGAATGTTGTTCAGTAAAGAAGTATACGCAACGTATATTTAAAAGTAGCCGCGTACGGGCACGGTTCGAAAAAAAGCATTTGCAATATGTATTTGTTTTTGTTACCATATGGATTTAATTAAAAGTTAAAAAAATCCTCACGTGTAATATCTTTCTGTGTAAATATCTCATATTACAACGTGGGACACCTGCGGCCGAAAATCCGGTGCGGCCTAAAATCCGGTGCGGCCTTTACAATTAAAAAATGATTTTATTTCTAAAATTAGAGCCAGCGGCTTAAAATCAGGTGCGCTCTGTAGTCCGGAATCTACGGTACTTTTCTGGTATCACATCAAACTGAAATTACAGAAAAGATTTTAGGTTTAAACCCCTGTCAGAAGAGTTTAATAGCAATTATTTATGATCTGATTATGAAAATATGTTTAGGTACATCTGATAAATTTAAGAATGAATGGGAAAGTGAACTTCAGGTATTTTTACCTACAGAGAAATGGGAGAAAATTCCCCAACTAGTTAACACTTCTTCAATGTGTGCTGGACACACTTTGATACAATTTAAGGTGGTTCATAGGGCCCATATTGTCCAAGGATAAGTTAGCTTGTTTTTATTGCCATATAAATTCTGTCTGTGATAGATGTAAGTCTGAGGTAGCTTTCTTGACACAAATGTTCTGGTCTTGCCCTCTTTTGGAAAAATATTGGAAAGACATTTTTGAAATTATTTCAGTAGTTTTGCATATTGATTTACAACCTCATCCTATTACTGCAATTTTTGGATTACTCGTGATGGACTCTAGTCAATTATTCCCTTCAGCTTGCCATTTGATTGCATTTGTTATATTAATAGCCAGAAGATCCATTTTATTTAAATGGAAAGATGCTAATCCCCCTATTACATTTCAATGGTTTTCTCAAAGTATAATATGTTTAAACTTGGAAAAAATTAGGAGTGGCACTATCGACCCTTCGGTTAAATTTGAAGAAACTTGGAGGCCATTTATTCAACATTTTCATGTGATGTAAGCTGACCTTTTCCGAATCCTTCTCAATAACTTTTTGTCTGTGTATAGAGGAGCTGAGTTAATGACAAATAACGATTTTAACCGGTGAAACATGGAAGCTCAGCTTTTGTTTTGTTTTGTTTATATTTTGTTTTTTTTTTAGTTTAGGGGGTCTTTTTTTTCTCTTGTAAAAAACTTTTTTCTTTGAATCTCTTTCATGTTTCATTACTAAGAGATTGAAAGGCTTTGATTACATGTTACTCGGAGTCTGTTTCTGTATACGCTAATCTTTATTAATGTAATCCCGATCTCTTTATGTCATTATCATTGTTATGTTTATCTACTCGAAACTCAGTAAAAAAGATTGATAAAGAAAGATTTTTTTCCTCCAGCAATGAGGGCTGTATGGTACTGAAGGCACTTGAGATATCAAAAAACATGATCCTCACCATGCTACCCTCGAGGCCCTGCTTTTCAGCTTTCTGCCCAACTCCCTGTATTCCTTCTTCAGGACCTCCTTGCTTTTTCCTACATATGTCAATGGTACCAATATGTTCCATGATTTTCAGCTGTCCACCCTCCCGCTTTGGAATGCCATGGACCCGATCTGAGCCACCCTTGACCCTGGCTCTTGTGTGGCAACATACCAACCCAGTGTCTCATTCATGTCCACAAAATCTGATTTCTGCTCCTCTAACCCCTATCATTACTGTACTCCTCTTCTGCCCCCTTCCCACAGAGCCAGATTCTGTGCTATAGACCTGGTTGCTGCAGCTTCCCCTGGTAGGTTGTCTCTCACCCCCCCCCCCCCCCCCAATAGTATCCAGGGTGGTTTACTTGTTATTGAGGGGTGGGGCACAGAGGTACTTTGCTGTAGCTGCCTATTCCCTTTTTCCCTTCCCCCTCCTGACAGTCACCCAGGTACCTGCCTCCTGCAACTTAGGGGTGACTACCTCCCTGTCATCTCTGCATTTTCCAGTATGAGCTGAAGGTCATCAAGCGATAGCTCCAGTTCCATGATACAGTCTCTAAGGAGCTGCAGCTCCATGTACTTCACGAATGTGTAGTAATCAGGGGGACTGGAGGTCTCCCAAATTTGCCACATCTCACACAAGGAACATATCACTAACCTTGGATCCATTCTCACTGCACTAACTCTGTACGAGCACCAAAAAAAAACTTACTGAGAATCTCTGCCTGTTCCCACCCAAACCGCTGACCAAATCCAGACCACTCTAACACTGGCCGTTCTGCTTATACCTCCATTGCTTTAATTGGCCCCTTGCTGATCGCAGCCCGCTGAAAGCTCTCGCGTTCTTTTTAAACTTAGTGCTGCATCGCCAGTGAATGACCTCTTGCATTGATTTCTCACGCTGATCTAAATAAAATAAAATACAAAAGCAAAGTGATTGATGCCAGTAATCTTTCGTCAAAATGAAGAAACGGTAGTAACTGAGTATGTCTATGCAGCAGAGAATGGAGGGGAATGGAGACAGCAATGGGAATATCTGTGATACAGTGGAAAGCAAGAGAAACAACATCATTTATTGCTGACAATTGAGAGAAGGAAGTGAAAGCTTGTTAATTGCAGCTAATTTGTCTGAATGAGGTATAAATAAGAACAAATGAGAGAACAGAAGAGAGAGAGAGAACATGTTGGAACTGTGAGAAACAGAATGCAACTGTTGCTGGAAATATGAAGTGAATGAGAATGCTGGAAATACCCATAAGGATAGACAACACCTGTCAAGGGAGAAAAACAAAGGTAATGCAACAGGTTGATGGCTTTTTAACAGATTAGCTCATTTTCATCAGGGATATCCAGTCCCTGTACACCTGCATCCTGTTTCAGGATGGTGTGAGGGCACTTGGCTTCTTCCTAGAGCTGCTCAACAACAAACAATTAAAGGAATCTGCCAGTAATACGGAGTAGACACATCCTAATAAGAATAATTCCAAGGGGAGACACTCCATCTGTAGTTAACCAAAACATGGAACAGTTTGAATCAGACTTAAATGTGAAGCGGAATATTGTGCAAAGGTGGGTGGGAGATCAGAAGACTGGGCAGATGATTTATAAAAAGAAAAGGGTGACTGAAAGATTAATAAGAACTAGACTGATGGAGAGTTTCAACCCAATTCCCTTCCGCCCACAGAAGCTGCTCAACCCACTGAGTTCCTCCAGCAGTATGTTTCTTGCTCCAGAGTCTGGACATTAATAAAGGAAAAATATCGATGAATTAAGCATCTCTATAGAGTAGATGTCCCAGAACCTGGGGCAAATTAGGAAATGAATTTGGCAGAGGAACTTCAGAAAGGTATAATAACTGGAGATACGATGCCAAACAAACAGCAAGAGCTCTCCACTGACAAGCAATTAGGTCTGGTGCTTATCATCCTTGGGTATTAAAAAGAAGCGTCTAGTGAGACAGTTGTTGGAATGGTTTTAATTTTCCATAATTTCCTCAATGAGGAAAGGTTTCATTAAATTAGAAGACAGCAAATGGAACTTACTTATTCAAAAGGGGAGACAGAATGCAAAAACTATAGGCAAGTGTCTATGGAAAACGTTGGAGGAGATTATTGAAGATGTTGTGGAAGGTAATCTGGTGAAGTCAGCATGGTTTTGCCTAGAACATTGACCAGTACAACACAATACAGGCCATTTGATATTATGTTGACCCTTTAACCCACTCTAAAATCAATCTAGTCCTTCCCTCTCACACAGCCCTCTATTTCTTCTTTGCATTTATGTGGCTAAGAGTCACTTAAACTCTTTGTGAAAGGGAAATTGTGTTTGACGAATTGGTTTGGAGTTCTTTGAAATAACATGTGCTGTAGATTACAGAGAAGTGGTGAATGCAATGGGTGGTGATATCCAGAAGACCTTAAGAAAATGTATACCAAAAATGAGGTTAATATGGAAAAGAATACAAGCTGATGATTTTTAAAGTAACACAGTATCATTTATAGAAAACTGGCTAACTACCAGGAAATGGAAAGTAGGTGAGGTGAAATGAATAGGTTTCATAGGGTTCAATGTTAGAGCCTCGGGCTTCTACAGTTTATATACATTTCTTGGGTGAAGGCATCAAATTTGCTAAATTTCTGAAGACGTGAAGAGAGGTGAATTGTGAAGTTGACATAAAGAGACTATGAGGAAATATAGTTTGGTTGTGAATGGGGAAAGACTTGGGGAATGGAGTATAAAGTGGGAAAACTGAAATGGTCTATTTAGTAGGAAAAAAATGCAAAGTGAGCATATTATTCAGATGATAAGAAATTGTAGAGTTCAGAGGTGTGGAGGGATCTATATTCTCTAGTGCATGATTTGCAAAAGCCTCAAGTACAGGCAGTAATTAGTGCAGCTATCAGGAGAATTTATCACAAGGGAAAATGAATGCAAAAGTAGGGAGGTTATCTTCCTGTTATAAAGAAATTTGGTGAGATCACATCTCAACTACTGTGTACAGTAATTAACATTTTTGTTTATGGAAGGATGCAAATGTATTGAAAACAGCCCAGAGAAAGCTTACTAAATTAACACAAGGAATATGTGAGTTGACTTATTAGGAAAGATTGCTGGATATTAGAAAACTGAGAAGGGGCACGACTGAAAAAGCTGAAGCTAGTTTCTCTGCCAGTTCTCCTGTGAGCTTTGCCTGAACATATATGGCTAGGAACATCCGGTTTTAAGACCCCCAGAGCAGCTAAAGGATTTTATTACAACCTGAACAAACACTATGAATAAAATAACATATAAACACAAGCATAACAAATAAAATGACATAAATGGCACTTGAAATTGCCAAAGATATGATGTAAGTTATTTCATCTGCTATACTCTAATAGGGCCTGCTTTTTTGTATCTTGCACAGGTTTAACCATTAATTGTAAATTGTGATATCTCTCTCTACATGTGACCTATTCTGTCATTCCCTTGGAAGCCTATCTCTAAATATTACTTATTCTTTAACTCTAGACGATTTTTAATCAGGATGTTCTGTCCCCAGCTCTTAGCGTGGTGCCTCCTCTCTCTGAGCCCATATTACTTAATCCAAATATCACACCCATACCAATCTGATGGACACAATCTTCTTTGACTGTATCATGTCCATTATGTTTCCCACCCAAAGACCATGTCTAATGTAGGAATGTTTGATGTTCAACTGCTAGCATTATACAGATCCTTTGATGGAGATAAGTCTGAGTTTATCAGCAGTCTGAAAGTTATTCACAAGTTCTTTATCTGTTATTTATACTTCCCATCTCTATTGAGGACAGGCTCAACCATGCCAGAACTATCTTATTAACTATACAATGATATACAATTTTAACACATACTTGGGTCAGAAGAAAAGCTTGCATTTATAGAACAAAACCTACAAGCTGTTTAAACACCTCAGCACTGACCTGAGATTACTACCCTAGAGGTTCTGCTTTACAACTTTCTACCTAACTCATTAAATTTCTCTTGTAGGATCCTGTCTCTGTCCTCACCCTCATCATTAGCTCTAACGTGCATCACAACTCTTTGCTGGCAGCCTCCGCTTTCAGAATACTCTGCAGTTACTCAGTCATCACTGACCCTGGCAACAGCGATGCAACACGTGGTCATGCTCACAGCCACAGAAATGTCCACCTGGTCCCTGCCTGTAAAGCACCCTATCACAACTACTCAAGTTGGCCTTGACCTTCTGTACTGCACAAGTCCCCAGCTCCCAACAGTATCCAAAGTAAATATACTAGTCAGAGCGCAAACATGATGAAATCTGCAGATGCTGGAAATTCAAGCAACACACACAAAATGCTGGTGGAACACAGCGGGCCAGGCAGCATCTATAGGGAGAAGCGCTGTCGACATTTCAGGCCAAGACTGTACTTCTCCCTATAGATGCTGCCTGGCCTGCTGTGTTCCACCAGCATTTTGTGTGTGTTGCTTGGACTCCTGTGTTTTTGTGTTACCCAATAACAGAGTACCTGAGCTCTTATAATTTAATAACAGAGTAATGTTCAAGTCTAACAAGATTGTGATTGTCCATGTGGGTTCTAATATTACACCCCTGAACTTTATAGTGTGAAGTGAAATGTTCCTATGCATTGTTGGGATAGCTGGGATAGCTGTTGCACATAAACTAGATCGCTACTTGAAAGAGTAAGACCTTGATAGGGTACTAATGGGCATCAAGGTGACTAGAAACCAGATAATACTACATGAATGTTCATATGTTATTGCTCAGATATTGGTGTTAGAACGCATTTGCATGTACATTCATACACAGATATAGGATAAGCACATGAATACAAATGGATTAAGGTATCTACTTAAAATGGATATTTTTTTATTTTTAATGAATGAAAGAGAAATGCTATCTGCCCTTGGGTTCTCTGGAGTAGTAGTTGATTACTACATTGATGTTACGTAGGATGTATCCTCATCAATTTGTGAGTGGCCCGTGACCACTCAAAATGGAGAAAGATCATCGAAGAGGACACTAAGGCATCTTTGTAATTAGTGTTCATGGAGGCCATATCAAAAGAGCTAGCAATCTTCCCGATTACCATTTTATCTCCCCAAGTACCATCTTACCTGCTCCATCAAGAACCTTGTGATTCACCTGTGATAAGTTCTTCAAGCCCCACATTGGCCTCATCAAACCCCAGAAACCGGACAGCTGGAACGAAAGCAAGCACCCCACAACATTGAAGAACAGTCCAAAAATGACATCAACACATGGAATGTAAGGATTCAAACAATTAATGGATAGACATTTACAGTGCAAAATTTCTTTCTGGCAAATTTCCTTTCCTTAGAAAAGCCCCAATAAGTAAATCCAGTTTAAGAAATATGAAATTACTTATATGAAAAGCAAAGTTTGGCCATAACTGCAGAATTAATTTTAGGTTATTTATCCATTAAATTTAATTGTGTTCTTCATTAGTGGTATGATATGATTTTATAGCACAATAAATTACTAGTTTGCTTTTAACAAAATATTTGATATGTATTTGTAATATACTTGCAATACACAAGCTCTTAAAGCAGATGAGAGCAATCAATTTGCAATGATTTATATTTTTTCAGACAGTATGGTAGTTAACCACAGCTATGAAAGAGATGATAACATTGGTATAAAATGTTATATGTTCATTAAAGTTACTTTCATATTTATGTTTTTCTAAAATTGGTTTCTCTGTGCTTGTTAAATGGTTTCATCTCTTTGCATATTTATTTATTAATTTCTTTGCAAGGAAAGAAGGTTGTTGACTTGATTTCACTCTGCATGTTCTCAAAAATCACTAATAACAAGTAAGTGGCACTCAGAAACAAGGTATTAATTGGTTTAAACAAACAAGTTAAACACTAGAGTTACCCTAGACAAGATTCTCCAGATGTTAGATTTATAAAAAAATATTGTATTATCTACTAAGCACATGTTGAATTTGCTATCAAGATGATAATAACTGTTAATTATTGTATATGAAATGAAATATGCTTCATTTTCTTCTTCCTTTTTTAACTCATTAATATTTTTTCTTACCCTCCTAGAGGTTACTGAGTTTAGTCCGAAGTGCTAAAATATTGTTAACATTGGTACCACTGTCAGGCATCATTTTCAGTTCTTCAGGTTGACAGCATTACAAGGTACAATACAAGCAGATGTTACTCCTTCAACCTCCTGAACATATCTCTTCCCTGCAAATGGACAATAGCTGGTCTATATTTTAATTCATATATTTTGTCCAATAGCATTAAATAGTTCTAACCGCAATCCTGTATACACATTCTTTATCATCCTTTCTCTCGTCGGATATTTTCCCAAACTATCGTTTGTCACATTCCCTCTTCTATGTGGTTAATTTTAAAAATTGGCTACAATGAAAAATATTCAATTATTGATTTAACTGCCCATTGTGCCCTATTGGTGATTATCCTTTCTGATGAAATCATTGGAAGGGAAAATCAGCCAGTCTGAATTAAGTGTATCAGTTTGATATTGCAAATCTTGTTTAAAGTGGTGCTGACCTCAGATGAGTCCAATAACATGCAGTCTTTTAAGATGATGTGATATATCTAAAGGTTCTGACAAATGAGTAACGTCAGAAGACAGTACACATCAGTGCATGAGCTCTCATAAATCACTAGTACAGCTATTTAATAAAATAGCTTATTAAATATGCCATGAAGAAAACAACAGAGGTTAATGAAAAGAAGGTGAGCTTGTTTCGTTACAGTCTCAATAACAGCAAGTTTATTTCAAATGCTTTTTGCTTATTTGAAAGGCTTGTACATCATGAACAAACAATCTGAATCAGAGCTCACCTTAAAATATAATAATGGCAACTACTCTCAGAAATGTAATTATTTTCTTCTTCATTAATTGACTACTGTGATTGAGAAAGGTGCCTGACAAACCCCTCCTTCCACACCTACTACCCCCGATCACCTTCCTCAGGGCATCAAATGTTGTCCTTGCCAGTAATACCCAAATTCCAAAACCAATCATATTGTGCAACACACTCTCAGTGCTGGAGAAACTTAGCAGGCCAGGCAGCATCTATGGAAAAACGCACGGTCGATGTTTCGGGCCAAATCCTTTTGGCAGGACTGGTGAAAAAAAATGCACAAAATATGTGTGCATTGATTATTGTGTTCCTAAAAATGCAATGGGTGACTTACACAATCAGATTTATATTATTTATTTTTTATAATTAATCAGAAATTAATCAGACACAGTATCATTCATGTCATTATTAAAAGAATATTAAGCAGAATTTAAATACAAAATGCTACTTAAATTGTCTTGTGATCTATAGCTGATAATAGTCTTTACTCGACTGATAAAAGCAGATAACTTTTTATTACATTATCATTTTATTTCATTAGAAGCAGGTTTCACAATGCAATTAATAATCCAATCACGGGTATTTTATTTAATCTATTGATAAAAAGGAGTTAAACTCTTCAAGGAAGAACATTGCAGAAAATCAATCTTATAATCTTATAAATGATTATAGCAAAATCTTTCCAGAGCTCCTGGGTACTAACTTATTAAAGAATCTTACTCTATATGCTGATAAGAATAAGAAAAAAAAGTTACTATCGTAGCTATACTGAACAGCACCGTGCTTACCTTCTGTTATGCAGTGCAAACTTGTCTTTTAATCTGTAGATTTACTGGAATATTCTCATTATGGATCAATTTTTCTACTTCACATTCTGTCCAAAATGCTGGTAATGGATAGTACTGAGTTAAGACTTCGAGGTAACTTCTTTTTCAAAATCTGATAAAGGACCTCTTTAAGGTTGAACAAGTTTCCATCTAGCCAGAGGTTTAAAGACCAGCTTAAGGCTTTGCAACATTTTGCTTCCTGATTTGACTTTGAAAATTCTACAAGGGAATAGACAGCATCTATGGAGTATTTAAAACATGTGCTTTTAGGTTGCATGTAAATATGCATAATGTATCCAGTTCATATAAAAACCTGTGTATTTAGAAAAAGGAGTAACCCATCGTCACAACAATACATTCCCTTTTACAGGTGGTAATCTTTCAATCTTCTTGTCAATTAAGTAACTTTGCTTTAACAATTCCAAAGACACTTTTCTTTGTGAAAGAGAGCTCCAAAGACTGATAGCCCTTAGAAAGAAACGATTTTGTCTTATCTCTGTCATAAATGAGTGACAACTTATTTTTTAAACAGAGACCTCCAGTTCTAGATTCTTACTGTACAGATGATAAAACGATCCTCTACATCCATTCTGTCAAAATCTATCATAATCTCACTCTTATAAATTCCTGAGGATTCAAACCTATCCTGTTCAATCTATTCTCATATATATACACAGCCCATTCCAAATTGGTCCAGTAAATCTTTTCTGAATTGCTTCTAAAGTATAATGTGCTTCTCAAAATAAGAAGACCTTTGTGGTAGACAATATGCCAGATATGGTTCCTTAAGTAATCTAAACCCTGGGCAATAAATAATAACACTCTTAATTACCTTTGTGCTTGCACATGAGCCTTTTGTGAATCATGCTTTGGGAGCGAGAAGGTGTGAACGTATTTCTTGGAGACAAGGAATGTTGCTTATTTAGTCAGCAAATGTTTTGAGTTCAATGACCTGTGTCGTTTTGGAAGTATCTCAGTCCCGGCACCAAAAGAAGTCACACTTTCATGATTTTTGCAGGGGTTTTGCAGAACCTTTCTAGAGACTGTCAAGCATTTATCTCAATTCTCTAAGTGGAAGCTCTAATGGGAAACAATCAGAAATTAAATCTCATGGATTCAGGAAATCTGAAGCAAACAGAAGATATTGATCAGGCAATGTTCAATTTTTGCTATCCCAGTACACAGATGCAGTCTGACCCATTGAAGTCTAGATGTGATAGAAAAATTTTGCCAAATGGTATAGCTGGAATAGATATTCAGAATAAATACAAGTCTTCTGTGAACTAATGCCCTTGTTATTAAATATAAGATCAGACAAAGATATGACAAGTACAAGAGTTTTCCTTATTATACGATCAATTTAACATTTGTAAACTACTTCAGAAAGCCTGAAACACTGGTAATACGACTTGCTGTCAGATTAGTTACCAAGTAGAGTTTCTCACTATTGGAACTGAAGTGTCATTTTTCCAAAAGTAATTGTGTCAACTCCAGGTCAATTTCATGAATTCATAATCAACCAAATGGTGACCTCCTTTTATTCAGACTGAGTGATAAACAATCCTGGGGTTGTTCATCATTGCTGAATGCTAGCAAAGTAGAAATAAAAATAATTATGTTTTGGAAATAGTTGTTACTTTTTAAACTAAATTCTAAATTTGTGAATGATATCATTGGAGAATGTCACTGGAGAATGTGTGGCCTTCCACACTATTACCTCCATCTGTACTATGTTATTATTCCACACATTGCTGGGAAGATCATTGACTTTAAGACTGCAGTTCATCACAACTAAATACATTTCCAAAATACAGTAAAACTCAGTAGATTCAGCACACTCAAGATTGTGTTGAGTAAGCAGATTTTTCTTGCTAATAAAACTTTCTGTTTTTTTAGGCTACTATAATCCATCCAATTTACTACACAGGACTGATTTTTTACTTCTTAACATGTAAAGCAAAATTTTCAAGGATAATAAAAGTAATCAAGGATAATTAACTCAATTTTATCAGTTAACAATGCTTGTTCTTTACTTACTTAAGGACAAGAAATCTTATCCTATTGGGGAAAAAAACAGCCTTAACTATTGCAGAACTTTCACACCTCAAGTTCAACTCTGCTGTTTTCGGGCCCTGACTATCAGCTAGAGTACATAAGGCTTTTGATGACACCAGTGTGATTGCTGAGTTGCATTGCAAGATCTTTGAGCCATATTGTCCAATATGTTTTGTTTGAGGTATGTGTAGTTGCGTGAGTCAGCAAGATATTTCACTTATGGTTGCAAGCAGTCAGCGTGTCCTCGTGGCAAGTGAGAAAGAAGGAGGGATGACCTCAAGTCATGGGTGGAGTGCAGCGAGATCTGACCATTAAGATTTTTCACCTGATCATTGTGAACTAATCATTGCAAATATAAATACCAAGGTCATGCTTGGCAAACCAGATTGAACACTTTGCAGAGGTGGTAAAGCAGTAGTGAGGAATTTGCCAATGGATATCATTTACATGGATTTTCAGAAAACAGTCAACAGGATGAGTTGCAATGTAAAAAGTGGACAAAATAGAAGAGGGTGAATACAGGACTAAAGGTGTTATATTTGAATGCATGCCATGTACGGAATAAGACAGATGAACTTGTGGCGCAGCTACTGATTGGCATGTATGATGTTGCGTACATCACTGAATCACAGCTGAGAGCTGAATGCCCAAGGATATGCATTGTATTGAAAGGACAGGCAAGTAGACAGAGGGGGTGTTGTGGATCTTTTGGTAAAAAAATGAAATCAAATCATTACAAAGAGGATCAGAAGAGTAGAATCGTTGTGGGTAGAGGTTTGGAAAGTTTTTTAAAACCAACAGAAGGCAACTAAAAATGTCATAAGAATGGAAACGTTGAAACAAAAAGGCAAGCTAGCCTTTATTAAAGAGGATAGGAACAAGTTCTTCAGATAAACAAAATGTGAAAGAGAGGGGAGAGCTGATATCGGACTGCTGGAAAATGATGCTGGAGAGGAGGTAATGGGGGACAAGGAACTGGTAGTTGAACAGAAAAATTATTTTGCATCAGTCTTCACAGTGGAAGACACTAGCAGTATGGTGTAAGTTCGAGAGTGGCAGGGGCAGAAGTGAGTGTAGTTGCCATTACTAGGAAGAAGGTGTTTGAGAAACTGAAAGGTTTGAAGGTAAATAAATCACCTGGACTAGATGGTCTACATTCCAGGGTTCTGAAAAAGGTAGCTGAAGAGATTGTGGAGATATTACTAATGATATTTCAAGAATAATTAGTTTCTGGCATGGTTCTGGAGGACTGTAAAATTGCCAATGTAACTCCACTCTTCAAGAAGGGAGAGAGGCAGAAGAAAGGAAATTATAGGTGAGTTAGTCTGCCCTCAGTGGTTGGGAAGATGTTAGAGTCGATTGTTAAGGATGTACTTTCAGGGTACATGGAGGCACATGATAAAATAGGCCAAAGTCAGCATGATTTCCTTAAGGAAAAATCTTGCCTGACAAATCTGTTGAAATTCTTTGAAGAAGTAACAAGCATGATAGAAAGGAGAATCAGTGGATGTTGTGTACTTGGATTTTCAGAAGATCTTTGGCACGGTGCCACACATAAAGCTGCTTAACAAGTTAAGGGCCCGTGGTATTATTGAAAAGATATTAACACGGATAGAGCATTGGCTCACTGTCAAGAGGCAAAGAATAGGAATAAAAGGAGTCTTACTTGGAGTATTGTGGGCAGTTTTGGGCCCTCTATCTAATAAAGGATGTGCTGACCTTGGAGAGGGTACAAAGGAGATTTACAAAAATGATTCTGGGATTAAAAAGCTTATCATCTGTGCCTGTGCTCTCTGGAATTCAGAATGAGGGGTGATCTCACTGAAACCTATCAAATGTTCAAAGGCTCGATAGAGTGGATGTTGAGAATATGTTTCCTATCATGAGGATGTCTGCAACCAGAGGACACAGCCTCAGAATGGAGGGATGTCTATTTAGAACGGAGATGAGGATGAATTTCTTTAGCCAGAGAATGGAAGATCTGTGGAATTCTTCGCCACAAGTGGCTGTGAAGGCCATGTCTCCGGGTTTACTTAAGGTGGAGGTTGATAGAATCTTGATTAGTTGGGGCATGAAGGGATATGGGGAGAAGGCAGAAGATTGGGGTTGAGAGGAAAATGGATTAGCCATGATGAAATGATGGAGCAGACTCGATAGGCCAAATGGCCTATTTCTGCTTCTATACCTTATGGAATTGTTCAGAAAAACATTTTCATAGAGACTATTGGTTTATGTTGAAGCTCATGGAACTGAGGGCAAGTTAGTGACCTAGTTAATAGATTAACTGTGTGATGGAATAATAAGCTGAAGGTCTAGTTGTTTCAAGGTAACTAGTGGCAACTCAGAGGGATCTGCTAAGGAAGAAAGCTAAGTGCTTATATATGATTTAGATGACTGGATAAAGAGCTCCATTTCCGATGTTGGTAGGCACAAATGTCTTTATACTTCACTGAATAACAAAACTGAATTAAGTGAATGGGCAAGATTGGTACCGCCTGGAAGTCAGTACAGAGTCTTGGACATTTTCCTTCATAGAGATTTATCAGAATGATGCCCTGACTACAAGGGTTAAATCTTAAGGAGTGTTTATACACACTAAGGGTTCTTGTTCTTAAAAGTTAGGAGGTTAAAGATGATTTGAATTAGGTTTTGAAGATATGAGGGAAGGGACCAAAAACCCTCTTGAGTTCTGCTGTATGATGTGGAGGTTTTGGCATAATTTTGGATAACATTTGGATTAGGGAGTGGTATATTAGAAGGGTCACAATCAAAAACTTCAAGAGAGCAGTTATTTAAAAACAAAACTGCTAGCAGAGATTGCTTATAATGGTTTTCCCCTCAGTAGCAGAGCGATGACTCATTACCTCTCTTTCTGGACGGGAAGGGATCTGATGGAAGGTGCTGTGAAAATGCAAAGCAGTCTGTGTTCCCTTTCCGTGCTCTGTTTCTATGAACGAATGCAACACATGGGTAGTGCTGCTTCATGTGTAGCTAAGTCCTAATTGAATTTAACAAGCTGGAAATCAGCCAGAAATATTGCTGATAAAGTGTTTGGAACTGATGAAGAAATAAAATGTGAAGTGACTAATGTCTGTATTTGTGGCTCTATTTCCACTCAACAACGGTAAATCCACAGCAAATAAGATGGTTTCCTACCCTGTGCCCACCAATATTCATAGCAGGGCGCATTGTCTTTCAGTTTGGGTGGTCATACTGATGGCCATACAGAGTGCTTTAAATTGTATCTCTTGGAATGAGGATAGTGCCTAACTGTACTGAAAGAACCAAAGAGAACCAGATTGTGAAGCATTACAGCATTTTATATTTGTTTTATCAGTTCACTCATTATAATTCTATTGTAAACGTGAGAAACTCAGCAGATGATAGACATCCAAAGCAACGCACACAAAATGCTGGAGGAACTCAGCAGGCCAGGAAGCATCCATGGAAAAGAGTAAAGTCGACATTTCAGGCTGAAACCTGACAAAGGGTCTTGGCCTGAAATGTTGACTGTTTACTCTTTTCTGTAGCTGCTGCCGGGGCTGTTGAGTTCCTCCAGCGTTTTGTGTGTGTCACTATGATGCTATGTTCTGATTAAAGGGAACTTATCGTATGACTCACAAAGAGAACATGGCGTATGACCGGAAGAATAAACAAGTTGCCAGACACAGATCTAAGTAGGGAAATCAGATTATCAAATAAAATGCAACATGGTATCAATGGCTAACTACATGAAAAATATATTCTGTGAGAACATGAGTGCTTAATTTAGAAAAAAACTATCCAAACTGTTAACTTCACCCTCATTCCTCAGATACTGAATGATCTGCATTTTCTGTCGTTCCTCTGATTCTAGCTTGTCATTATTATCAGTGAGTGTGTGTGAAAAGTAGCTGTGATCTCTGCTCCATTTTGACCCACAGTGAACCAGAAAGCCAGCTGGGTTGTAGAGCTCCATAATAGAAAACTTAAAATCAAAATGTAAACTAACATGCAGTGACTTTCTGAACTGCACATGAAATAACGATAAGGCCAGGCAGTCCTTTTGTCCATTTTACTCTTCAACAGTAAAATGTGGAATGAAGTCATTATGTTTTGTGCTTCAAAATATTAAAGTAATTCAAAGGAAGACACGAAAATTGGTGAATGTGGGTCTAACTTCTGGTTTACTTTAAGTGAGGAGCACGTATCACGTGGTAGCACAATGATGAATGCAATTCACATTATTTGTACATATATCCCATAATTACTTATTGAACCAAACAAGAATGCTTAATCAAACCATATATTCACAAGATTACTTAAATACTAAATACACAATGCTCCTTCCTAATTAGTTATAAACTCCAACTCAATGGAGAATGCATCTTAACTATATGAAATGCAATGTTTGAAAATACAAGGTCATGCACTGATAGTAGAAATAAATGTGCAGACTATTTTCCAAATAGGGAGAAAATCCAAAAATCTGAGATGCAAAGGACTTGGGAGTTCTTGCACAGAAAAACCTAAGGTTTGCTTGCAGGTAGAGTAGGTGGTGAGGAAGATGATTGCAAAGTTAGCATTCATTTCAAGAGGTCTAGAATACAAGAGCAGGGAGGTGATGCTGAGGCTTTATAAAGCACTGGTGAGACCTCGTCTTGAGTATTGTGACCAGTTTTGTATCCCTCATGTGCTGGTATTGGAGAGGGTTCAGAGGATGTTCACAAGAATGATTCCGAGAATGAAAGAGTTATCACATGAGGGATGTTTGATAGCTCTGGGTCTGTACTCGTTGGAATTTAGAACAATGAGGGGGGAATCTCATTGAAACCTTTTGAATGTTGAAAGGCCTAGACAGAGTAGATGTGGAAAGGATGTTTCCCATGGCAGGGGAATCTAGGACAAGACAGCATAGCCTCAGGATAGAGTGGTATCCATTTAAAACAGAGATGAAGAAAAATTTATTTAGCCAGAGGGTGATGGATTTGTGGAATTTATTACCACAGGCAGCTGTGGAGGCCTGGCTATTGGATGTATTTAAGGAAGTGCATGATAGTTTCTTGATTGGACACGGCATCAAGGTTACGGGGAGAAGTCTGGAGAGCGGGGCTGAGGAGGGAAAGAAAGGATCAGCCATGATTGAATGGCAGAGCAGACACTACAGGCCAAATGGGCTAATCCTGCTCTTATGTCTTATTGTCTTACTGTCTTATATACAGAGTACATTATATAACACAACTACTATATGCAAACATCCACAGTATAGGAAATATTAAATTGTCCAATTCAGGCCTATAAATTTAATCACTATGGAGGTTTCTTATTCTTGTAGGATAATGTCTTTCTTGACAAAGGAGATCACTCTGCTTGGCAGCTGAGACTCGTGGCTCTGGGGACTGCTCCGTGGTGGTTGTGGGTGTTGATTCTGAGTCTGAAAAAGTGGTCATGACAGCTTTGGACACCGTTCTTCTCCTTCCTTCTAGTTGTGCATCTTGATCTTAGGAAGGTACATTTAGTTCACTGGAGTATTCCCTTATTGATCCTCCTATTTCTCCCTTTACGATCTGATTTCTCCTGTTGGTTTCCTCATCCAGACTGTCATCTGATGAATCTTCTGTTTTCATTTCTCCATTGCATCCTTACTTTTTCGCCTTCCACTCATCCAGCTGGGCTTTGGTCTTTGCATCTACTTTTACAAGCAGCTTTTTATCTCTCACTTGAAGTTCATCCAATAACCTTTATGCACACAAAGCAGATTCTGGTTCTTTATACTCACAAAAGCTGAAAGCTTGCAACTTTCCTGAAGATCTCTTCCAGTTTAAAACCAAGCCACGTTTCACAAGTAATTGCCTGATTAACATATCAGAAACTTTTTCAGATATGTTGCTACAAAAACTGTTGTAGTGGGACCACTGCATTCATCACTTTCACGATTCCTCTGAGCAGCATGGCTTTTCCTTGGTCCAATATGCTTTCTAACCAGAGGCACAGAGGTAACTTTCTTAATTTGCTTTCAGATGGCTTCATTACAGGGTTTAGGGCATGTAAGTGGTGGACGGCTCTCTAAGGAAGTTGTAGTTGTCTCAACCAATCACGGCCCACAATACTAGTCCTTTTTTTTTAACCATATATAGTACAAGCTCAACCTGGCTTGTTGGTTATTGCATTTCACTGTCACAAATGCCATTCCTACAGGAGTTATCTTTTTCTCCAGAATGTCCAGTTGGATATCTGCAGGCTTCAGTTTGCTATCCTTGAAATGCTGTCCAAGTTAATTTTCTGGAATGACTGAAACAGCCAAGCCAGTGTCCAATTCCATTTTAATTAATTTGCTGTTCATTTCTGGTGTAAGCTAAATTACTTGTCGATTGCTAGTTTTCTCAAGGATAAATCTCAAGGGTAACCAGTCCTGTGTCACTCTCATTATTATCAGATTTTTCATCAACATGATGCAGATTGACTTTTTAACTTTTTCTCTTCTCTTCCCTCAGCTGTCCATTTATTTTTGTCTGCCTGACATGCTCTTTGTATATGTCCTATTTTGTTGCATTTTCTGTAATTTTCAGCTTTAAGCCTGCATTTGTTAGCTCCTGCCACAATGGTATCACAATTTGTTCAGCAAGGCTGATTTCTCTTTAGATATTGCAATATTGTTCACACTCACTTTAATTCCTGACTGCAACTCGATTATCTCTCTCTCTGTGATTTCCATTGAAACAGCAGTTTGAACTGGTCTTTTAAATGAAAGTTTTGCTTCAGTTCAAAGCCATTTTTGAATGCATTCTTGTGAGATTCCACTAACTAGGTAATCCCTTATTGAACTGACAATGCTCAATCTCTTCAGTTCAGCCACCTATGCTGAAATGTGCTCCCCTTCCTTTTGTTTCTGCTGATTTCTGCTGAAAAGCATTCTGCAATTTACAATTGTTTCAGTTCCAAATTTCCCTGCATTACTTTGACAATTACAGCAAAGCTAATTTCTGCTAGTTTGGTTGGACCAGTTGAACTTTGACTTAAACTGTATGCCTTTAAACCAAATGCTCTCAGCGACATTGGTATTTGTTTCTTGTTGTCTATTTCACTTGCTTCAAAATATTGTTGAATTAGCTCAGTAGACATGAGTTTACCCATTGTGTAATCAAACTCATCGATCTTTTTGATGTAGCCAGCTATTTCTGCTTCTATTTGTGATTATTATCACAAAGTCCTCACTCTTTATGAACCCATGAATTCTTCTGTTTGTTGCATTTTTTTAAAAACGGCCTCGATGATCTCTGCACATGCTGGGCTGCATTTTTTACTCACTGTGTTTTCTTTAGTTCAGCATGTATCTGTACTCCAACAGGTCGATAACTGTCCCGGGTTCATTTTAAAAATACTCCGTCACCAATGTTCTCTTTTATAACTTCAAAACATTAAACTAATTCAAAGGAAGGCACATGAGTCTGAGAATGTGGGTCTAACTTTGAGCTTACTTTAAGCAAGGCACACGTATCACGATGATGAATGCAATTCAAATATTTATACATACATTCTGGAATGAATTATTGAAACGAACAAGAGTGCTTAATCAAACAATATAGTCACAATGTCACTCAAATATTACTTAAATATTAAATACACAACAGAAGTAAAAAACCTGACGTTACTTTAAAAATAATTCAAACTGAAATTGAGTTACTTCATCCATAAATACAAATTCCAGTGCTTGAGAAAAGAAGTAGGTGAGGCTGTTAATGAGTTCTTTGAACAATTTAGAAATGCATGCAGTTAATGCATATTTCAGGAAATGGAGAAAAGGTTAGTGGACCAACTCATTAGGGTCTTGGCATGCCCAGATAAGCCGAGAGCTGTGATCTAGGAGGTTCAGCCTACCGTAGCAGATCCTTTAGAGAGATGAAAATGCTGATCAGCCCTGGCGAAGGGAACAATACTGTTTGACAACTGAAGCAAAAGAATAAAATTCAGGCTAAAAAAGGCTATGGAGCAAGTGTGAAGAATTCCAGAAACTCACGGGTAGCTGTCCGTCTGAACTACAGACATCCAAAACATGCAAAAACTCATTTCAGGGAGGTAGCACCACCACCTCTGCCCCCGGAACCCCATATCCCCCACCCCCATGGTCAACCCAAGGGTGTATGTATATAGGACATTTGATCATGAAAGAACACAACAATTTATTTGATCATGTATTGAAACTATTTACACACGCACGCACGCACACACACACATATATATTCCTTGTTGAGTATTTTGTTGGCAGTCTCAATGTTAATAGCTAAATGCTAATGGAAATAGCTTTTCGATTTCTTTTGCAAACTTTCCTTGTACTGTGATGTGGCTTGCTTGGCAGATTTGAGCATTTTGCCAGAAGTCTCAACTTCATAGCAGTCTGTGTCAATGAATTTGTTAATTTTGCAAGACGTCAGATTCACAAGTGTTTTGTGAGACAGCTGACTTCTGAATTCTGTCTTAATGTGACGCACCATGCTGAAT
Organism: Hemitrygon akajei; assembly: GCF_048418815.1. Lineage (NCBI taxonomy): Eukaryota > Metazoa > Chordata > Chondrichthyes > Myliobatiformes > Dasyatidae > Hemitrygon > Hemitrygon akajei. The sequence continues at coordinate 73,556,652 of NC_133136.1, read as the reverse complement.
GCCCTTTCTACATCACAATTAGAATTTGGCAGCACCAAAAGCAGCTTTATCAACTGGCAGAGGTCTTTGAATCTCAACTGCCCTGTGCTTACAGATTTTACTTTGGACAGCTTCCCCCAGAACTCGTCAACCGGCAAACTTCTGTAGTTTGGCACCAGTTCTTCAAGGTTAGTTGAGACATAATCCGGGACTTCCAAGTGGAGCTGTTCTCTTGCATCTGCCTTGATCGCATTTGGAAATCTCTCTGCCAAAGTCAAAATCTGCTCTGGATTCACCTCATCTTGGCTCTCTGTATTGACCACTGACAGATTTTTCAAGATTTGGTCTCTCATTGGGAACTTCTCCAAGATTTTCTGAAAGTTCCTGACATAGAATGTTCTGGCATCTTTGAAGAACTGCTTTGTCTTGAAAGGGGGGATCTCTTGTGCTTCCTCGCTTAGCAACTGTCTCCTTGCCAGATACCCAATAAAAAGCTCTTTTATTAGGGCGGTGAGTTTCAGGGTTGCTCACATCTTTCTCCTGAATGTTCTGCTCTCTCAATACCTTTGGCTCAGTAAATCTGCTTGCTATGTCATGCAGGAGCTCTTCTACACTCTGATCCAACTTGAAGAGGATAGGTACCTTGTTTTGAAAAATCAAATTGAATTTGTCAAAACATTGTGTGACATGGAGAAAGTGTGTGTATATTTTCGTTTGGGGGTCTTTCAGCCTCTTCTGAATATGAGATGACTTCTGACTCTCACACTTTGACTCAAAATATGAAATAAAGGCTGGCCACTGGTGGAGCAGATGGTCCAAACCTTTTCCTAAAGAAAGCCAACGTGTAGGACAATGCTTTTGTACTCTCTGCTGAGCAACATTGCAGAACTCTTGAAACTGTTTTATCAGGCAGGGGTACACTTTGGTGTAGTCTGGGGTGAAGTACGTTTTATATTTTCTTTTTTTGGAACACTCTGCCGTGGCACTGCAGGACACTAAACTGAACTGATGGACAATGAAAGAGAGAGAGAGGTCGACTGTAAGGCCCGCCCACAGAGAAAACTGATAGGTCTACTTAGCACAAAGAGAGACCAATCAGGATGCACTCTCTGTCACTCTCTCACTACGTCTGTCACTCTCTGTCTCGCTCTCAAAAAAAATCGATTTCCGGGATATTGTATATAATTTGCGGGCATCAGGGAGCTGCTATCAATATGCGGGAGACTCCCGGAACTTCTGGGAGAGGTGGGATGTCTGGAACTAAACTGCAATTTGAGTGAATATACTTAGCGACTGGGAGAGCTTGAGTAAGATAGAAGTTACAACCTACAGAGAAGAACGTGGAACAAGAGCAAAAAGAACAAAATTAGAACCAGCACATCTGTGTCGTGGAAGGTGTCAGAATTAAAGGAAACAGGAAACTGCGGCAGCATCAACGGTCTCTACGAAGAAACAGCAGGAACTGCACATGCGTGAAGAAACGGGTATGTGCACACAGGTGCAAACAAAACTACAAGTTCCAACTGCGACTGAAAGTGAAAGTGAACCAGAAGTAGAATCAGACTCTCTGGAAAACACAGATGAGGAAATAGATGAAGGAGAAGAAGAACAGGAAGAAATTAAAGGTGGAAGACTTTCTGGAGACATAAGAAAAGCCCTGATACAAATAATGCATGAATTAAAAGCATTAAAAGTAATAAAAACAGATATTAAAAATATGAAGGTTACGCTTGATAAGGTGGTGGAAACACAAAAGAAAACGGATAAGAAAGTTAAAAAGTTGGAAGAAAAAATGGGAGACACCACTGAAAGAGTGGACAAGATGGAAGATAATATCCTTGCCTGGACATCAGAAAGAAAACGGTTGTTGGAAAAAGTAGATGTGCTTGAAAATTTTAGCAGACGAAACAATATTAAGATTGTTGGTCTTAAGGAAGGTTTAGTGGGAGAAGATCCAATAAAATTCTTTCAAAAATGGATCCCGGAAATCTTGGAAATGGAAGCGGGAAGTCAGTTAATTGAAATCGAAAGGGCTCATAGAGCTTTAAGACCAAAGCCCCAACAAGATCAAAATCCACGATCAATCTTGATAAAATGCTTAAGATATCAAGATAAAGAAAAGATCTTGAAGGCAGCTGCTCAAGGTGCCAGAAAGAGAAATGGGCCATTGATAATAGAAGGGAAAAGAGTTCTTTTCTATCCTGATATAAGTTATGACCTTTTGAAGAGGAGGAAGGAATTTAACCCAGTGAAAAAAATCTCATGGGAAAAGGATTATAAATTTATATTGAGCTACCCAGCAACACTGATAATGTTTTTGGATGATGAAGAAAGAAGATTTTTTCTGATCATCGGAAAGCGGAGGAGTTTGTACAAGAACTTCCTAATATTCGCGAGACACGGTAAAGAATTATGGAAGTGAAATGGATTAAAGATGAAGACTGAGATAGGGATTGGATTTGATGTATATTTAAGAGTAGACAAATATACAAATATACTTTAAGTATATGATAGAAGGGGAGAAAGATAAAATAAATTGAGGAATATTAATTGGGAGTAGAGATATTAATTTTTTTTCTTCACTTATATATATCTTTTTTTTGTTCCGGGGAGCTGGAGGTGCTTCTGATCGATTGCTGCGGGATTCACGTGTGAAATCATGGCGATTGTCATGACCCATAAAACGGAGGGGGTAATGTTGTGTTTCTATTCATTCACAACATTAGTAGGGGGATATTTTGTTATCTTTTTCTTTACTATCTATTGCTCTTCTATTTTTCTTTTTTTGCCTGGATGATTGAGGGGGAGACACATAGCAACATGGAGAATTTTACAGAGATTCCCCAAGGTATTATGAAATGACTAATTTACTCAATTTTTAAAGTTTTAATGTTATTGGGCTTAATGGACCGGTGAAAAGAAAATGAGTTTTAACATATATTAAGAAAATGAAAGTAGATATAGCTTTTTTGCAGGAAACACATTTAACAGAGATAGAACATCAGAAATTAAAGAGAGATTGGGTTGGAAGTATTATTGCAGCTTCATTTAATTCGAAGGCGAGGGGAGTTGTAATTTTGGTTAATAAAACCTTACCAATTAAAATTCAAAATGTACTATGTGATTATACATTGTCAAATCTTTTCAGAATTATGGACTCTTATGAATATTTATGCACCAAATGAAAATGATGCAAAATTCATGCAAGAAGCTGTTTTGAATTTGGCCGACGCACATGATAAAATATTAATAGGTGGAGACTTTAACTTTTGTCTAGACCCAGTTCTAGATAGGTCAACTAAGGTTGTTACAAAATCAAAAGTAATAAAGCTAACTTTATCATTGATGAAAGACTTAAATTTGATTGATATATGGAGAAGAATTAATCCAAAAGAAAGAGATAATTCATTTTATTCAAATAGACATAAAACTTATTCAAGGATTGATTTTTTCCTATTATCAATGAATATTCAGGATAGAGTGAAAAGTGTGGAATGTAAAGTGAGAATACTGTCAGATCATTCCCTCTTGATAATGACAATGATAATGATGAATAAGGAGGAATTGATTTACAGATGGAGATTTAATTCAATTTTATTAAAACGTCAAGATTTTTGTGATTTTATGGAAAAACAGATCCAATTTTTTTTTGGATACAAACTCACATTCAGTTGAAGATAAATTTATATTATGGGAAGTGATGAAAACATATTTGAGGGGCCAGATAATAAGTTATACTTCTAAAATTAAGAAGGAATATATGGTAGAAATAGATCAATTAGAAAAAGAGATTACAAAATTAGAAAAAGAATCTCAAAGATATATGACAGAAGAAAAACGAAGACAACTTGTCAATAAGAAGTTACAATATAATACACTCCAGACATACTGAACAGAAAAAGCAATTACGAGAACTAAACAGAGATATTATGAATCAGGTGAAAGATCACACAAGATTCTTGCTTGGCAGTTGAAAACAGAACAGGCTTCCAAAACAATAAATGCAATTAGAACAAGTGCAAATAAAATTACTTATAAACCTTTAGAAATTAATGAAAGCTTGAAAATTTTTTATTCCGAATTATATCAATCGGAATCACAAAATGAAGTTGCTGAGATAGAATTTTTTTTTATCACAAATGACTCTTCCAAAATTGAATTCGGAAGAACAGAAAGGATTAGATATGCCCTTTACATTAAAAGAGGTTGAAGAAGCTCTAGGATCACTCCAGAGTAATAAATCTCCAGGAGAAGACGGTTTTCCACCTGAATTTTATAAAAAATTTGATGATTTATTAATCTCTCCCTTTATGGAATTAAAATATCAAGCAGAAAGAACACATAAACTTCCACAATCTTTTTTGACAGCGATCTTAATAGTATTGCCAAAAAAAGATAGAGATCCTTTAAAACCAAGGTCATATAGGCCTATCTCTTTGTTGAATACGGATTATAAAATAATAGTAAAAATTTTATCCAATAGATTATCTAAATATTTACCAAAATTAATACGTATGGATTAAACAGGCTTTATTAAAAATAGATAATGTAACTCGGTTATTTAGCATAATTCATTTGGCACAAAAGAAGGGGGAAATGAGTGTGGCAATTGCTTTGGATGCAGAAAAAGCATTTGATAGATTGGAATGGGACTTTTTATTTAAGGTATTAGAAAAATATGGGTTAGGAAAATCTTTTATAAACTGGATTAAAACCTTAAATACTAGTCCCAAAGCTGAAGTAGTGACAAATGGTCAAATTTCAACATCATTCCAGTTAACAAGGTCAACTAGACAAGGCTGTCCATTATCACTTGCCCTATTTGTATTGGCGATAGAACTATTAGCTGAATTAATTAGAACCGATTCAGATATTATGGGCTTCAGGGTTAACCAGGAGGAATATAAGATTAATTTATTTGCTGATGATGTTCTGATTTATCTAACAAACCCATTGCATTCATTACATAAACTATCTTTTAGATTGGAAGAATATGGGAAAATATCAGGGTATAAAGTAAACTGGGATAAAAGTGAAATTTTACCCCTTACTAAAGGAGATTATAGTCAATGTCAATTAGTAACTCAATTTAGATGGCCGATAAATGGTATAAAATATTTAGGTATAAGAGTTGATAACAATATAAAGAATTTATATAAATTAAATTATTTGCCATTATTGAAAAAAATTCAAGAGGATCTTGATAAATGGATGATGTTACCAATAACATTAGTAGATAGAGTTAATGCTGTAAAAATGAATATATTTCCTAGATTACTATATTTATTCCAAACATTACCAATACAACTGGTGCAGGAGTTTTTTCAAGAGTTGAATCAATGTGTGAGGAAGTTTCTTTGGAAAGGTAAGATGTCAAGAATATCGTTGGAAAAATTGACATGTAAATTTGACCTAGGAGGGTTACAACTCCCAAATTTTAAGAATTATTATAAAGCAAATCAACTTAGATTTATTGCATCTTTTTTTGATGAAGATAAACTGGCATGGATTAAAATAGAGTTAGATAAGAGAGGAGAAAATTTACCAGAAGATTTTATATATAAATGGGAATCCAAATGGATACGGGAAAAGAAAGAATCTCTTATATTAAAACATTTGATTGATTTATGGAATAAGATAAATGTTGATGATGAGATAAAGAAATCTTTATTAGCAAAGAGAACCCTAATTCAAAATAGACTCATTCCTTTTACAATGTAAACCAACTTTTATATAACTGGTTTCAAAAAGGGATTAGATATATAGGTGACTGTTTTGAAGGAGGTATATTGATGTCGTTTGATCAACTAAAGAATAAATATAAAATGTCAAACAACACTCTTTTCTGTTACTTTCAATTAAGGGCTTATTTAAGAGATAAACTGGGTCAAACAATGTTAATGCTGAAGCCTACTGAAATAGAAATTTTAATTCAATAAGGAAAAATTAAAAAAATTACTTCTTGTATGTATAATTTGATTCAAAAACAGACAATTAAACAAGGAATTCATAAGTCAAGACAAAAATGGGAAACTGATTTGAATATTAAAATTGATGAAACAAGTTGGTCAAGACTATGCCTTGACAGTATGACAAATACAATAAATGTCCGACTTAGATTAGTACAATACAATTTTTTACATCAATTATATATTACACCACAAAAAATAAATAGATTAAACCCAAATTTATCTGACCAATGTTTTCGATGTAATCAAGAAATTGGTACTTTTTTACACTCTACTTGGTCTTGTTTTAAAATTCAACCTTTTTGGATAAATTTAAGACTTTTACTGGAACAAATTATTGGAATACAACTTCCACATAACCCAATATTATTTTTATTAGGCGATATTGAAGGGATAATACCGAAACCTAAATTGAATAAATATCAGAAAAAATTTATAAAAATTGCATTGGCAGTAGCCAAAAAAGCTATTGCAGTTACTTGGAAATCAGATTCATACTTAACTATGGACCATTGGAATAATGAAATATTTAGCTGCATTCCACTTGAAAAAATTACTTATAATTTAAGAAATGAATATGATATATTTTTGAAAATTTGGCACCCTTATTTACAAAAGATAGGATTAAATATATAGGTCCTTTGAAGATAAAATTATTAGCTATTTGGGGGAAAAATAATTAAAGATATATACTAAAGCTATTTTGAACTCCATGGAGCATGTGGGGATCTTCCGATATCCAGGCAATCTTTTTTTCTTCTTTCCTACTTTCACTTTTTTTTCTTTCTTTTTTAAGATAGGGATGTTATGGGGGGGAAGGGTTAAGGGGAGGGAGGAGGGCTGCTATTAACTTTCATTACTCTATTATTCTATTCATTTTATGTAATTCTCTTAAAAATTTAATAAAAAATATATTTAAAAAAAAAGGAATCAGGAAATGATGTTTACTCACACTAGAGTCAACCAATGAACTGGCAAAGCATTGCTGTGATGCCCGAGTTTTATCCTATGTTTGCTATGGGAATGATTGGAAATCAGACGAGGGGATTAAGGCTGAATTAATAAGGTAATAGCAAGATGAGGAATTGCCAGATGGGACCATGACAGAGATCTTTCCTGAAAACTTGAAGAAGCTGGATGTCAAAAAAAAATCTTGAAGTGAAACAGGCACATTGATGGTGGTGAATAAAGGACTTAACAATGCCCATGGAAAAATGAAGGGTCATTCTACAGTTGGGATCCCTTGACTAATAGCATTCCACAGGAATCTGTACTGGGAGTTCTGTCATTTGTTGATATATATAGATGATCTGGATAAAAGCATAAATGGGTGGGTTGGTAAATTTACAGATCAATTGAAGAATGTTGGATGGAGTTTAATCCGGCCAAACATGAAGTATTTCATTTTGGAAGATCAAATATAAAGAGACTGTTTTAACCACTGTAAATGGCAAGACCCCTAACAATATTGATGAGCAGAGGGATTCTGGAGTCTTTGTGCATAGTTCCCTGAAAGTTGCTACACAAATTTATAGGGTGGTAAAGGAGCCATATGGCCATAAGACTATAAAACATATGAACAGATTTAGGTCATTTGTCTATTGAGTCTGCTCTGCCATTCAATCATGACTGAGTCCCCCCCCCCCCAATAACCCCACTTACCTCCCCTCTCCCCATAACCTCTGGTGCTCCTACTAATCAAGAACCAATCAGCAACCAATCAACCTCCACTTTAAATATATCCAATGAGACAGGAGCTAGAAGCTGTAGTACATATTGGGACCAATGACTATTTAGAAAAAGGATGAGGTCCCAAAGAGAGAGTATATATAGGAAATCAGGTAGGAAAGAGAAAAGCATGACCTCCAGTATAGTTATCTCTGGATTGCTGCCTGTACCACATGCCAGTGAGGGTAAGGATGATTTGGCAGATGAATATATAGTGGAGGAATTGTTGAAGGGGGCATGTTTTCAGAATTCTGTATCATTGGGATTTCTTCTGGGGAATGTATGACTTGTCCAAAAAAGATGTGTTACAGCTGAACCTAACAGGGAACAATATCCTTTTGGGCAGGTTTGCTAGAACTGTTGGGGAGGGTTTGAACTAATTTGGCTTGGGGATGGGAACAAAAATGATAGGGCAGAGGATGGGACAGATGTTTTACAAGTAGATACAGTGTGCAGTTCAGAAAGGGATAAGAATTTTATTTCTCATAACATGGGGGTAAAATTGATGAATACAGGACTGACTGTTACATTTGAATGCACACAGTATCTGGAATAAGGTAAATAATCTTGTAGCACAGTTTGGGATTGTCACGTGTGAAGTTGTGGGCATCACCAAGTTGTAGATGCAAGAAGCTTATAGTTGGGAGCTTAATATCCAAGGATATGCCTTGTACTGAAAGGACAAGCAAGTAAGCAGAGGGTGGCTCTGCTGGTAAAAATGAAATCAATTCCTTAGAAATGGTGACATAGGATTGGAAGATGTAGAATCCTTGAGGGTAGAGTTAATAAACTACAAGGGTAAGAAGTCCCTAATGTGAGTCATATACGGGCTTCTGAACAGTAGCCAGCATGTGGAGTACAAATAACAATGGCAGAAAGAAAATCCATGTAACAAAGGCAATGTTATGAAAGTCAAGTGGATTTCAGTATTCAAGTATATTGGGCAAATCAGGTTGGTTCTGGTCCCAAGAGAAGGAATTTGTAGAATGCCTATGAGGTGGCTTTTCAGAGCATCTTATGGTTGAGCCCACGAGGGAAAAGGCAAATCTGGCTTGGGTGTAGTGTAATGAATCAGATTTGATTAGGGAGCTTAAGGTAAAGGAACCCTTAGGAGACAGTAACCATAATATTTTAGAATTCATGCAGCTGTTTGAAAGGGAGAAACTAAAATTAGATGTATCAGTGTTATAGTGGAGTAAAGGGAACTAGAGACATGAGAGAAGAGCTGGCTAAAATTGATGGAAGGGGACAGTAGCAGGGATGATAGCAGAACAGAAATACTTGGAGTTTCTGGAAGCATTTCAGAAGGCCCAGAATAGACACATCCCAAAGAAGAAAATATATTCTAAAGTGAGGATGTGGCAACTGTGGCTGACAAGGGTAATGAAAGACAGTATAAAAGCAAAAGAGAGGGCATGCAATGTTGCAAAAGTCAGTGAGAAGTTAGAGAATTGGAAAACATTTCAAAACCAACAGAAGGCAACTAAAATGCAATAGAGAGACTAAAGGGAAACTATGAAGGTAAGCTCATCAGTTACATAAAAGTGGATCCCAAAAGTTATTTTAAGATAAAATAAAAGTAAAAGAAAGGTGAGGATGGAGATTGAAACTCTGGAAAGTGATGCTTCCGAGATAGTAATAGGTGACAATGTAATAGTAGATGAGCTCAATAAATATTTTGTGTTAATATTCACAGTGGAAGATGTGATGTGTGTGTGATGAGCAAACCAGGCTGGGATGGGGTCCAGAGTTGACCCCCCTGTGAACTATGCTGCTAACGAGAGAGAGGGAAGAGGGGGAGGCATCCTGCTGCAGATGCTGATAATGAGAGAGAGGGATGATTTAGTATTATGGCTTCTTCGATAATGGTTTACTCCAAGGACACTTTGCCTGTTCGTGTGGATTCCTGCTGAGACACCAAGGCAGTACCAGGTGATGGACAGTTGATGGATGGCTGGTACCCCGTCAGGGGAGATGAAAAGCAAGTCTGCTGAGACACAAGCAGACACTCCATGGGACACTGAAAGAGTGTTGTGCACCCACAGGAAGGTGGGGGTTTGGAGGATCGATTTGGGGGAATCGATCAGGGGCTCACAGTGTGTGAAGGCAGACCGGTGGGGGCTTGTGTGTGTGTGTCCACCCTCGCCTGGGTGACCGGCTCACCACTGAAGAATGGTCTGGCCTGGTACGGAGGGGTCACAGTTGGTGACTACAACAGGACAAGAAGACAACGGAAGGTTTGCCTGCAACTGCATCACCTCTCGCGCTCTCTCTCTCTCCAACGGTACAACAGCAACTACCTCGACTTAAACTAAACTAAACTGAACTCTGCACCATCATAAGACTATTCTTTTACCCCTAGACTTCGATACAGTTTGGGTTTTGATTCCTATTTCTACACTTCTGTATATATCATTGCTGACATGATAGATCTATATATATATACATTTTATAGTACTGTATTACTTGGTATACTAATAAACACCATTAGTTAAGGTAATACCAGACTCCAACGTATTATTCCATTTCTGCTGGTTCAGTAACCCGGTCACGGGATACATGACAAAGACATCAGAAATATGCCAGACATTTAAGAATGTCATGGGGGCAGATGTCAGTGTAGTTGCTATTACTAAACAGAAGGTGTTTGGAAATCTGAAAGGTTTGAAGGTAGACAAGTCATCTCCTGAGGAAGTAGAGGCTTGACAAGCTTTCTTGGCCATGACATCAATATGGCTGGACCGGGACAGTCTATGGTGATGTTCACACCTAGGAACTTAACTCTTTTAATTCCCTCAGTCTTAACACCATTGATAGAGACAGGAGCATGTGCACTGCCCCCTCCCCTTTTATGGCCAGCCCTTTTGTTTTGATGACCCTGAGAGAAATGTTGGCATGACATCATATTACAATATTCCCCATCTCCTGTGTTCTAACTCATCACTATTTGCGATACAGTCCACTACAGTGATATTACCTGCACAACTGTAGATGGAATTACAGCAGGATCTGGCCACATGATCATGAGTGTACAGGCAATAAGAACAGAGGGCTGAGAATCCAACCTTGCTGAGCATCAGTGTTTCAATAATTGTGTTGGAGGTACTGTTGGCTATCCATACTGATTGTGGTCTGTTAGTCAGGAAGTCGAGGATCCAGTTGTAGAGGAAGACATTAGCTCCTAGAATACAGAGTTTTGTGATAAGTTTGCTTGGAATAATATTGCTGAAGCAGATTTGTCAATAAATAATATTAGGTGTTCTTACTGTCCAGATGCTCCAGAGATGTATATAGAACCAGGGAAATGGTGTTCACCATAGACCTGTTTTGACGATAGGCAAATTGCAGTGGGTTGAGGTTTGGAAATACCTTGATTGTCCTCTTTGGTGCACAGTCCTGCAAAACTTGCTGATGAAATCTGTGATGGTAGTGATATAGTCATCTAGGCTGGCAGCTCAGTCCAAGCCATGACAAAACTTAAAATGAAAACCTCAAAAGACAAGAAAGAAGAAAGATGTTTTCAAGGGTTGATCCAATATATGAAGTTTTTCATCTCAGAATTTATGGCAAAAACAAGCAAACAGTTGAAAGAAGCTACTGATGATCAGTGGTCATGACACCTTGAAATAAATACAAGGAAATGTCATGCACTGTGACAAGCTATAATACGATAGGAAATCAGCCTATCTTCTTGCAAGTAGATTTCTCTATTGAAGGTCAGGAAGCACGTCTATTACCAGATGGCATGTTAATAACATTTGAATCAAAAGCAAACTTGTGTCAGCTGACATAGAAGGACAACTCTTAAAAGATGAGTGTGGATGTGAGAAGCGGTATGCTCCTCTCCATGGGAGGAAACCCATAGATAAATCTGTTCATCAACTCGGAGAGCAAATTTGCACATGAGTTCTGTGTAGAGCACCAAGAAAGCACTTCGAAAGCTCGTGACTGACATTATCTGAAAGGCAAACCTATAAAGGAAATGGTCCTAGTAATGCGTCACCTTGACTAACAGCATGGAGAAGCTTGAGGTGGGGATTTAGTCGTGGAGGTACACTACTTAGTCAATGCAATACCAGCATTAGCAAAGGTATCAGCAGAAGGTTAACATGGTGTCACTAAAACAACATACAAACTCATCCGGGGAAATGACCACAACCAATACAAGAAAATACAAGTAGAACATGTTACAGCCTGAATGATATTAGGAGTAGGATTTTATCTGTAGTATGAATAATAATGTCAGAATTAGCTGAAATGAATCATCCAAATAAAAACTGATGTGAAAAAAGGTGAATAAAGAATGCTGTATACTTTAAGAATAAATATTATATTATCTGATATTATTAACTACCTGCATGGAATTATTTTGTATTTGTACTGAAACTACACTTCATATTCTGTATCCTGAAAACACCATTCAGCAGAGCACATTGCACAGGACTGGAAAAATAAGTTGTTGAGGCACAGATCTTAGTTTTGAAGCATAATTAATTAACAAGTGTTCTGTGAAACAAACAAGATTAATGCTAGCTTTGGATAAAATCTCAATGGACCCACAAATAAATCATATGAATGTGAGGAAGAATTTACCCCTGCTTTTCTTATAATACTTGTATTTCTTTTTCATTTAAAATGACTAATTATATTTAATAACATTATGCCTGTACTCAATTATACTAGATAAGTATTTAAAGTGGATCATGTTGCCAAAGTTACTGACCTAATGCGATGAATATGGGATAACTTCCGATTAGATGATGCACAGTTTCGTTGACTTGGTGTGCAGTTGCTGGTAGGTATTTGATAATTGGTTTATTGGTGTCACATGTACTGAGTTATAGTGCTTTGCATATAGACCATTTCAAAACATAAGTACAAGTTAGTACAAAGGGAAAAGCAATAATAGAATACAGAATATGGTGTTACAGTAACAGTTACAGAGAAAGAATAGTGCAGACAGACAAATAAAGTATAAGATAGGTTGTGAGGTCAAAAGTTCATCTTTATTGTTCAAGAGGTCCATTCAAGAGTGTTACAACAGCAGCATAGAAACTGTCTCTGAGCCTGGTAGACCTGTTTCACGGTTTTGTATTTTTTGCCTGATGGAACGGGGAGAAGAACAGGGTGTGAGGGAGCCTTTGAATACATATCCTGCTGTGCAGAAGCAAGGGAAGTGCAGAAAGATGAGGAGAGGCTGATTTTCATGGTGGGCTGAGGAGTGTCCACAATTCTGCAACTTCTTGTGTTCTGTGCAGAGCTGTCGCCATATTATGTAATGATGGATCCGGATAGGATGCTTTCAATGGTGAGAAGTTTAATATAGAAGTTTTGTGTTTTTGAGGTTTGAAACTACGGATTACATTATACAATCATGCTGTTTTAAAAATCTGCAGTACACTGCAGTTATTGTGATGACCTGATAATGTGAAGTTAGAATGCAGCTATATATAGTTTCCTGATGCACTGAGGATTATATATGATGAATTGGGTCCCTTCCTAGCTTCAGTGCGATGTAGGAATTCATCCTTCTAATTTTAATGCAAATGCCAGTTGTCTATTTGCGATCTCCAATTCAACATTAATATACGATGCAATTATTGTAATTTGTTATGCATATCTTTTATACATGCTGTACGCCACCTTCTTTCAAAGGTTGCAAATTGATTTGTATAGGATGTCCCAGGATTGCTGTTAATGTCCTTTGGTCCTCAATGAATTACGGATAGTTCATGTATTAATAAGAGAAAGGGAAGTAAATTGAAAAATAGTTTTATTGGTAATTGGTTTATTATTGTCCCATGTATTGAGATACAGTAAAAATCTTGTCTTGCATACCATTCATACAGATCAATTCATTACAACTGAGGTGGTACAGGGGAAAATAATAACAGAATGCAGAGTAAAATGTTACAGTGAGACGGAAAGTGAAAAACAGGTAGACAATAAGGTGTAAGTTATAACTAGGTACATTGTGAAGTCAAAAATCCATCTTATCATGCTAGGAACTATTCAACTGTGAAATAGAAGCTGTCCTTAAGCCTAGAGGTACGTGCTTTCACGCTTTTATAGAGTCATAGTCATAGAAAAATGCAGCACAGAAACAGGCCCTTTGGCCAATCTAGTCCATGCTGAACTATTTAAACTGCTTACTCTCATCAATCTGCACCCTGACCATAGCCCTTCATACTCCTACCATCCATGACCCTATCCAAACTTTTCTTAAAAGTTAAAATCGACCTTGAATGCACCACTTGTAATGGCAGCTCGTTCCACTCCCATGACCCTCTGAGTAAAGATGTTTCTCCTCATGTTCTGCTTAAGCTTTTCACCTTTCACCCTTAACCTCTAGTTGTAGTCTTACCCAACCTCAATGGAAATAGCCTGCTTGCATTTACCTTATCTATACCCTCATAATTTTGTATACCTCTATCAAATCTCTCCTCAATCTTCTTCATTCCAAGGAATGAAGTCCTAACCTATTCAATCTTTCCTTACTCGGTTCCTCCAGTCCTAACCTATTCAATCTTTCCTTACTCGGTTCCTCCAGTCCTACCAAAATACCCTTGTACAGTTTCTCTGTACTTTTTCAACCTGTAGGTAGGTGAACAAAATTGCACCCAATACTCCAAATTAGGCATCACCTAATTGTCTTATTCAACTTCCGTACAGCTTTTGTGTCTTCTGCCTGTTGGAAAGGAGGAGAAGAGAGAATGTCCTAGGTGATTAGGGTCTATACAGTTTGCTTTACTGAGACAGCGAGTGTAGACAGAGTCCATGGAGAATTGGATGGTTTTCATGATGCTTTGAGCTGTGCCCACATCTCTGCTGTTTCTTACCATTGTGGGCAGAGCATTTGCCATACTAAGTTGTGATGCATTCATGATGAGGCTCAAAGGGGATGTATCAAATTTCTTTGGCCTCCTGAGGAAGAAGAGGCATTATTCAGCTTTCCCCTCCCTCTTCCTGAAGTTAATGACCAGCTCTTTTGTTTTCCTGACATAGAGGGAACAATTGTTGTCATGACAGCATTCCACTGGGCTCTCTATCTCCTTCCTGTATTCCAAATCACCATTATTTGAGAAGTGGCCCATTAGAGTTATATCACCTGCAACCTTGTCGATGGTGTTGGAGCAGAACCTGGCCACACAATCCTGAGTGTACAGGGAGTTAAGTAGGGGCTGAGAATGTAGCTTTGTGGGGCTCCAGCATTGAGGATAATTGTGGCAGAGGTATTCCTGCCTGTTCTTAGAAACAAAAAAACGCATACAACATTGATGTTCACACAGCAATGGCCATTGTTGCCGGAGTGATAAAGTTTGACCAGGATGAATGCTTTGAAACTTTGAAACAATGACCTAAGTTAATTTCTACTGAGTGAGAAAGTAGGCTTATTCAGAACAATGTTTGGCTCTGCTATTTAAGTCATGTTCATAATCTTATAAAAATGAGTGAAACACAGATAATACAAAACCACTGCATGTCCCCTTGCCCTGTTGGTGAATATTATGGACAAAGCAATTACATAAAGTTGCCTATGAATATGTCCTCTTCTCTGGAACTAAGGGTGTGTCTTATACATCAGGATGCTGATTTTTGTTGTGACAGACGGAATGAATTTCATGGTGATTTCTGGCATCAGCTTGCTTTAACCCTGTTATCTCAGTATTCAAATGTTTTAACTTTAAAATGCGACAGAAGTACCGGTATATTATCCAGGCTGGCAACACGGTGGAGAGATTCTACAGCTGAACTGATGAATCGGCAGCTTATTTCGTGCTGGCCCTAACTGTCCATTTAAGAACAGGAGAAGGCCAGAGCCATTGTTCACCATTGCCAGTCTCACTTTGCTGCTGAAGGCCGATATTACTCCACCAATTTTTAGATGAGACCCTGATAACCATGAGGGCGCATTCTGGAAAGGAACAACATTCCTTCTTTAATCTAACCCTTGAAAAGCAGGTTATTTGCTCTTTCATTCATGTCATGTTTGCGAGGACTGCAGCAGATTTCCAATGAACTATTAAATAAGCTATTGATCTTTTAAATGAAGAAGGTTTAAAAGCCAAAGATCCATACAGATGAAGTTCAATCCTACGTTAAAGTAGCTGGAAGGAACTGGAGCATTTTTCTTTCAGCTGACCACCCATGCAATCTAGGTATCATAACCATGGCCCTCTTTATCCATGGATCTGCTGGGAAGATGGTTGAATTTTGTCCATATTCCTCTCTTCCATCTGTCTTGTCTCTGTGATTCAGCATATATTCACCAGTGTAGTCTGCTTCCACTTAGATAACCTTCTTGTTGTGAGAGAGGGACACTGGCAATGATGGAGGAGAGATAGGAGAACATTATGGTTAAGGGTTCTCATGGATGTCTTGACCTCTTCCCTCATCCTCATTTTCATTATCTTCATTATCATTATTCGAATGGTAAGAGATGCCAGAACATAGAGTATAGAAAAGTACCACACAATACAGGCTCTTTGGCCCATGATTTTGTGCTCAATATTTAATTTACCCCCAGATCAATCTAAACCTCCTCTCCCATATAGGTCTCCATTTCTCTTTCACCCCATGTGCCTATCTAAGAGTGTTTTAAATATTCTTTGTGTATCTGCCTCTACTACTACCCTTGGGAGTATGTTCTATGCATGTACTGCTCTCTGTGGGGAAAAAAAAAGCTATCTCTGACAACCCCCCTATACTTTCCTTCAACACCTTAAAATCATGCCATCTCATTTTAGCCATTGCCTTCCTGGGAAAAAGGTGCTGACTGTCCACTCTATCCATGCCTCTTATCATCTTATACACCTCTATCAAGTTACTTCTTACCTTCCTTCACTCTAAAGAAGAAAGCGTTAGCTCACTCAATATTACTTCATAAGACGTATGCTCAAATCCAGACACCATCCTGGTAAATCGTGCTTCAAGCGATTGGTTATGGCACACATCAACCATAGCCTACTGGTCAACCTTGACGCTTTGCAATTTGCCTACCAGAGCAACAGGTCAATGGCAGATGCCATTTCTCTGGCACTACATTCCTCCTTAGAACATTTGGAGAATAAAGACACATATGTAAGGCTCCTTTTCATACACTACAGCTCTGCCTTTAATACCATCATTCCAAATAAACTGATTCCTAAGCTCCGGAACCTGGGTCTTAGCACTCAGATCTGCAGCTGGATCTTCAACTTCCTCACAGACAGGACCCAGGCTGTAAAAATAGGGGACAAGCTCTCCTCTACAATCACTCTGAGCACCGGTGCCCCACAAGGCTGTATACTCAACCCCCTGCTGTACTTGCTGTACACCCATGATTGTGTAGCCAAGTTTCCATCAAACTCAATATATAAGTTTGCTGATGACACCACAATTGTAGGACGTATCTTGGGTAATGATGAGTTTGAGTACAGAGAGGAAATTAAGAACCTGGTGGCGTGGTGTGAAGACAATAACCTATCCCTCAACGTCAGCAAGATGAAGGAATTGGTTGTTGACCTCAGAAGGAGTAGCGGACCGCAAGACCCCATCTACATCGATGGTGCGCAGGTGGAACAGGTCAAAAGCTTTAAGTTCCTCGGGGTCAATATCACAAATGACCTGACTTGGTCTAACCAAGTAGAGTCCACTGCCAAAAAGGCCCACCAGTGCCTTTACTTCCTGAGAAAGCTGAAGACATTTGGCCTGTCCCCTAAAACCCTCACTAATTTTTATAGGTGCACCTGGTATGGAAGTTGTCTTGTCCAAGACCAGAAGAAACTGCAGAAGATCGTGAACATCACACATATCACACAAACCAGTCTTCCATCCTTGGACTCACTTTACACCGCACACTGTCGGAGCAGTGCTGCCAGGATAATTAAGGATACGACCCACCCAGCCAACACACTCTTCCCTCCGGGAGAAGGTTCAGGAGCTTGAAGACTTGTACGGCCAGATTTGGGAACAGCTTCTTTCCAAATGTGATAAGACTGCTGAGTGGATCCTGACCCAGATCTGGGCTGTACTTTCCAAATATCCGGACCTGTCTCTCGGTTTTTTTTTTGCGCTATCTTACTTTCCATTTTCTATTTTCTATTTATGATTTATAATTTAAATTTTTATCATTTTACTATCGATTTGTACTCAAGGGAGCATGAAGCACAGAATCAAATATCGCTGTGATGATTGTACGCTTTAGTATCAATTGTTTGGTGACAATAAAGCAATAAAGTAATAAAGTAAAGTAAATCCTTTCTGCACCCTCTCTAAAGCTTCTTTTTCCTTCCCATAGTAAGGTGACCAAAACTGAACACACTACTTCAAGTGTGGTCCAACCAGAGTTTTATGGAGCTGCACCTCAGAATTAATATCACAGAATATTAATATCAGAATTAATATCAGAATCAGAATTATTATCACTGGCATATGTCATGAAATTTGTTGTTTCATGGCAGCAGTACATTGCAATAGCTAATAATAATAATAAATAAATTGCAATAAGTATATACAAAAATTAAATTTAAAATATGTAGTGCAAAAAGAGAGCAAAAAATGAGATAGTGTTCGTGGGTACATTGTCCATTCAGATGGCACTAAACAACGACTCCTTTCTTTCCATGTTTGGAAACAGCTCTATTTCTATCTTTGATATCTCTATTTTTCCCTCTCAAGGTTCTCTTGAAGTCCCTGACCTGGAGTTACACTCTGACTTTGGTTCTTTGTGGAAATGGGACCCGCTCTCAGGGCCTCATGATCGGCCGCTTTTTGATACACCAAGCACGCG
Organism: Hemitrygon akajei; assembly: GCF_048418815.1. Classification (NCBI taxonomy): domain Eukaryota; kingdom Metazoa; phylum Chordata; class Chondrichthyes; order Myliobatiformes; family Dasyatidae; genus Hemitrygon; species Hemitrygon akajei. The sequence continues at coordinate 73,538,205 of NC_133136.1, read as the reverse complement.
GCCTGGAAGACTAGCGTGGCTTCAGATTGCCGAGATTTCCTGGCTCTGGAAATGGGCTGGTTGTAGTCCGGTGCCCCTGACTGAGGCATCGCGGGAGAACACGGCACATTGGGAGCAACGGGTTAGCTGCTGTGGACTGAGTGTCCAGAGACCTGAGCCTTTCTGGGGCCGACTCTCTGGGCGTTGAGCATGGAAAAAGTGATGCACAGGTTTTTAACATCGTAAATCAGCGAGCTGTTTTCTATGTCTTTCCCCTCGCTGTGAAACGGGGACACCTCTTGTTCTGTTATTAGGAAGAGAGACAGCCTGTGGTATTAAGAATTACTGGGTAAACAAGTAGTCTTTGGGGTACTGCAAGTCTGTGTCTTTATTGATACTTTGCTGCACGCTTGAGTGTTTGGTGGGGTTGCTGATGCTTTTTGCTGGTGGGGTGGGGTTGCCTTGCTGTTGCTTGTGTGTGGGAGAGGGGAGTTGGGGGGGCCTTTGGGGTTCTAACGGTTAACTGTCATTCATTCTTTGGGACATTCCTCTCTTTTTGTGGATGTTTGTGAAGAAAAGGAATTGCAGGATATATATTGTATACATTTCTCCAACATTAAATGTACCTATTGAAATCTGATGGAGGGGAAGAGAAAAATTGAATGTGCAGGCTCCTGTACCCCCTTCTTGAAGGTAGCAATGCCATCACGGATGATCGGGGTCTTTAATGGTGAATGCAACCTTTTTGAAGTATCACCTTTTGAAGGTGTTACTGACTGGGGAGGCTAGTGCCCATAACGAGGCTGGCTGTGTGTACAACTTCCTGCAGCTTGTTCCAATCCTATGCAGTGGTCCCGTCATAGCAGGCGGTGATGCAACCAGTCAGAATGCTCTCCACGGTACATCTGTAGAAACTTGTGCGAGTCTTTGCTGACATTCCCAGTCTTCTCAAACTCCAAATGAAATATAGCTGCTGAATTGCCTCCTTTGCAATTGCATCAATATGTTGGGCTCAGGAGAGTTCTTCAGTGAAGTTAAATCCCAGGAAGTTGAAGCTGCTCACCGTTTCCACTGATGATCCCTGAATGAGGACTGGTGTGCGTCTGCTTGAGGCCCCATTCCTGAAGTCCTCAATTAATTCCTTGGTCTTACTGATGTTGAGTGCAAGGTTGTTGTTGCAACACCACTCAACCAGCTGATCTACCCTTTGCACCTCCTCGTCACCATGTGGCAACAATATTAGTGGCATCAACAAACTTCTAGATAACATGTGAGCTGAGCCTAGTCATACAGTTGTGAATGTAGAGAGAGCAGAGCAGTGGGCTAAGCATGCATCCTTGATGGGCGTCAGTGTTGATTGTCAGTGAGGAGATGTTATTTTCAATTTGCACTGACCCTGGTCTCCTGGTAGGGGAGTCAAGCATCCAGTTGCAGAGAGAGGTACAGAGGCCGAGGTTTTGGAGCTTTGTTGATTAGAACTGACCTCATGGCTATTGAATTCAATTCCCCAACTAATGAAGGCCAACAACCACATGCCTTCTTAACCATCCTATCAACTTGCACAGCAACTTTGAGGGATCTATGAAGGTAGATCCCAAATTCCCTCTATTCCTGCACACTTCCGAGAAACCTGGCATTAACCTTGTACTCTGCCTTTAGGTTAAACTTCCAAAGTGCAAAGACCAGATACAATTTATTACAGTGCCCATATTTAAGAAGGATGATCTTAATAGAGTTAAGAAATTATAGTCCACTTAATAATTCCTATTCCCCATAAAATTATTGTATCATTTATCAGGACTAAATCTGGATGCTCTGCCGAACAATGCCAATCTAGTAGGCATGGTGAATGCTGCACAGATCTCTTTTTGCAGCAGTTGTGGTTAAATGACTATAGCAGCATCTCTGCATCAGCAGGCTGTAGACTCATGTCCTATTATAGAGACTTCTTGATGCACCATCAATAACTCACGCCGAGACTTAGGAAGTGAGATATCGGCTTTTATTGACTGAAGAACAACACTACATCCTGGGGAAAATGAGGGAGAGCAGCAGGCCACAGTCGCCTTTATACAGGGGTCTGTGGGAGGAGCCACAGGGGTAGTCAGCAGGGTCTTGGGAGGAGCCACAGGAGCAGTCAGACAGGTATATCTAGTTCACCACACTTATATACCGAAAAAGTATTTTTTTTCTTCATTCCTCTGAAGAAGAGATAGCATAAATGGACTTGTGTAAGTCACATGTCAGTAGTTAACTCTGGTGCAGTGGAGGCATTGGTTAACTCTGAGAATGAGTAAAGTACTGGCTTGTTGTCAGAACCAACACATACTTGCTAGATGGGTTGCATCTGAGTGGGGCAAGTATAAAATAGATTGACTTAATGATCATCATGGGGCAGCAAATATTTCTCATAGGTTGATCAAGCAATTAAAAAATGTCAATTAACACAAACTGATGGAGAAACTCAGCAAGACAGGTAGCACATATGGATGGGAATAAACTGTCAATATTTGGGCTGAGACCCTTCATCAGAACTGGAAAGAAAGGGGGAAAATGCCAGAATAATATGGTTGGGGGAGGGGAAGTACAAGCTGGAAGGTGATAGGTGAAACCAGCTGTGAGTGGGTGGGGGAGGAGGGATGAAGTAAGAAGTTGGGGGGTGATAGGTGGAAGAGGTCATGGGCTGAGAAAGAAATAATCTGATAGGAAGGGACAGTGGACCATGGAAGAAAGGGGAGGAGGAGAGACGCCAGATGGAGGTGATGGGTCACTGAGAAGAAGAGAAGGGGTGAGAGGGAACCATAATGGGGAATGGAAGAAGAGAGAAGAAGGTGGCAAGAAAAAATATTAGAGATTAGAGAAATCAATGTTCATGCCATCAGGTTGCGGTTTATTCAGACAGAATATAAGATGTTGCTGCTCCAACTGAAGTGTGACCTCTTGGAGGCAGTAGAGGAGACTATGGACTGACATGTCGAAATGGGAATGGGAAGATGAATTGAAGTAGATGGCTACTTTGAAATCCTGGCTTTTGCATCAGATAGAGCAAAGGTGCTTGACAAAGCAGTCTTCTAATTTACAGCAGGTCTCACCAATGTACAGTAGAGGAGGCTGCACCATGATACTAGATCATACTAGACTCAACAGACTCACAGCTGAAGCCTCAGCTCACTTGAAAGGACTGTCTTTTATTGGCTTTTATTTCTCTTATGGTTAGGAGGGCAATCTTGCTTAAATGGAAGGAGTTTGCCCCCCTACACATGCTCAATGGTTATGCGATGTTATGTCATGTATAAATCTAGAGAAGATTCGTTGTTCGATTTCTGATTCTAACCAAGATTTTCAAACGCTATGGGGATCCTTTATGAACTATTTAAAAAATCTTTGAATTGTTATGAAAATATAGATCTGGTCTATTATTATAAAACACTATATGGTAAAGTACTCTTTCTTTCTCTTGTTTTTTTAACCAATCAGCTTTGTCTTGGTAGTGGGTGTAGATTTTTTTTAGAATATAATTAACCATATTATTGTACTTCATAATTCAATTTATTTTATTTGATTATGAATATGGGATACCATGATTGTATCAGTGTGATTTGTATATAGTGCATTTTGTGCTATCTTATTTCAATTTATAATAGGTATCCTTATGAATGCAGTATTTGTGTGTATGAAATTTAATAAAAATATTGGAAAAAGAAAGAAAGGACTGTCCGGGCCCCTGAATTTTGGTGAGGATGGAGGTGAAGTGGCTGGTGTATTACTTGTTCCACTTGTAGGGATAAGTATCAGGAGGGAGATCAGTGGGGAGGAACGAGTGAACAAGAGAGTTACATAGAGAGAGGGATCCCCACGGAAAGTGGAGCAAGGAGAGAAAGGTGTGCTTAAGTGGTAGGATCCCCTCGTTGAAGGAGAAAGTTACAGAGAATGATGGGGTGGTAGGTATTGACAAGGGGAACCCTTCCCTGTTATGAAGGCAGGAGGATGGGGTGAGAGCAGATGTGGTTGTGGGTAGCATTGATGGTGGTGGAAGGGAAACACTGTTCTTTGAAGTAGTAGGACATGTCAGATATTCTAGAGTGGAAAACTGATACAATGGAGACAGAAGATCTGAGAGGAGGGAAACTTTACACGTGACAGGGCGGAAGACGTATAGTCAAGATAGTGTGAGAACCAGTAGTTTTTGTAAAAGATATTAGTAGATGGTCTATCTCCAGAGATGAAGACAGAAAGATCAAGAAAGGAGAGAGGTGGCAGAGATAAACTGTAAATTTGAGGGTAGAAGTTGAAGACAAAACTGATGAAATTGACAAGTTTATTTGGGGAGCATCACCACTGTAGGCTTGGAGCATGTACTGTTCCATGTAGCTAATGAAAAGACAGGCATGGCTGGAGACCATTCTGGTGCCCAGGGGTTTGGAGGAAATGGGAGGAGCTGGAAAAAAAAGTTGTTGAGGGCGAGGATCAGTTTCACCAAATGGAGGGGGTAGTAGTATTGGGCTTTTAAAATAAAGACATAAAATGCTATTAAACTCTTGACCAAAAAAAATAATGTTGATTTTAATCATAATTTAATTGGTGCAATTGCTGAGCACAATTCACTAAAGTTTGTTTTGGAAATGATTACAGTTATTGTGACAATTATTACAATATTATGTAAAAGGTAATAAAAGAACAGTTTATAATAAAAGGCCACATCAAAAAATGTTTACATCATTATATTTGAAAGGGCAAATTTAAAAAAAGTAATATATTGTTGGCTTTATACCACATCAGATCCACAAGTAGAAAAAAAACTATAACACAGGCTCCAATTCAGTGACTGAAATTAGGACTATTCCTGCTATTTAGTCAGTTGCATTGACATGCAACTTAAGCTCTTTGGCACATAATGATGTTTCTTTCTTCTCTACTATCTGACCTAAAAATGAAGCAGTTGTTCACATAACACTATTGCGGCCAACACATATAAATATTCCCATATCAGCACTACAGAATCTTGCCAGTTGAGAAAAGATTTGCATTGTCTAGCATTCTACAATACCAAGTTCTGGCCTTTGGAGGAGGACCTCATTTTTTTGAACGTCACTTCCTGTACGCAAGCTATTTTTATATCATTTCCAGCATGGGTTAGCGGAAAGCTATTCATCTCCATCTCTCTTTACTTGCCCTTGAAATAGCTATGTTTTTTTCACAAGTAAGATCTCATTAAAAGCCCTGAAGGAAGTATTCATCTCAGGTGATTTTTGAGAAGGTGTTTAACTCACTGCATAGCTGTGTACAAATCCACTGCGAGGGCAGTAGAACACTTTCTGATGCCAACAGATCTAACTTATAACCATCCAAATTAGTGTCTTTGTCCTCGTCCTCTGAAGTAGAGGCTGCCAGTGGACTGGGCAAACACTTAACTCTGAAATGTGCTAAAAGTATTTACAAATGTTTGTATTTTCTTGTTCTTCCATTAATTTCTGAATATTCTTCAAATACCTAAGATGAAAGAGATCTAGAAGTTTTGTTGGAATTACAATAAGAGGCAATAGTCAATAAAGCCATCAAAATATTGAATACAATGCAGGAATGAATGAACTGTGGACATGCCTTAGCCATGCCACACCTTGAACGCTACGACTAGATCTGGTTGCCAAAAAGCAAGAGAAGATCTTGGCTGCAGTGAGGATCTGCATCACATCACGATCAGTGAGACTGGAGAAACAGGAGTTACATGTAAATGCCATAAATGTGATATTATGGAGCTTTGGAAAATATTTAAACATTATTGAAATAATTAATCCATTGTATTTATATTATAAGAGTTAACCCATTCACTTTCTCCCTCACAACCCTTCAGGGCCCCAATTCGGCATCACTTCACCTGCGAGTCTGTGGAGGTCATCTGCTGTATCTGTTGGCCTTCACTACATTTGTGAGACCCAGAGTAGATGGGGAACTGCTTTGTCGTGCACCTTCATTCCATCCTCAACAAGCAGGATTTCCCGGTGGCCAACCATTTTAATTTCACTTCCCATTCCCATTCTGACACGTTTTTCCATGGCCTTCTCTATTGCCACAATGAGGCCTCTCTCAATTATGAGGAGCAACACCTCATATTCCATCTGGGTAGCCTCTGACCATATGACATGAAGATCGATTTCTCTAACTTTCAAAAAAAAAATGTCACCCTCCACGTTCACTTTTTCTCATTCTTTATTCTGGCTCTCCTCTTATCTCCTCTTCACCTTCCCCTCACCTCTCTCTGGTGCGCTTCCTCCTTCTCTTTCTTCCATGGCCCACTCTGCTCTCCTATCAGATTCCTTCTTCTTCTTCTTCTTCTTCTTCTTCTTCTTCAGCCCTTTATCTCTTCCACCTATCACCTCCCAGCTTCTCAAGTCAACCCAGCTACCTTTCCTCTCACCTGGCTTCCTTCACCTATTAACTGCCAACTTAAAATCCTTCCCTTACCCCCAACTTGCCCCCCTCCTTCATTTCCAGTCATGATGAAAGGTTTTGGCCCAAAAGCGTCAACTGAATATTGTTTTCCATAGATGAACTATGACCTGTTGGGTTCCTCCAGATTTTGTATATGTTACTCCTGATTTTCAGCATCTGCAGAATCTCTTGTTTATAACCCATTATAAACAATGAATTGATGAATTAAATTGTGGAATTTAAAACAGAAAGCAAAGCTACAAACAAGGGAAATTTACTTAGGGACAGGCTTACTTATGTAACTCTTCGCACATAAAGTTATCATTCTGTATGGTATAATACCTCACCTTTCAAGATAATCGACAACCTTTTAACCTGAGTATTAAAACTATTGATTAATTTGGCATCAACAACTTTTGGAGATCTTAGTTCAAGTTATCCTTTATATTTTCTGTCGAGATTTCTTTCCTGGGATTATCGTAGAATGGTTGATTCCTTGTATTAAGGATAAGTTTCTTTGTTTTTGATGCCCAACAAGAAGAAATAGTTTCTCTCATTAATCTTAAAAACTCTTGAATCACCTTAAACACCTCAATTAGAGTATTCTTTAATCGTCTTTAATAGCCAATTTGTTATTTACTTTAAATCATTTAGTTTTGGTATTATGCTGCTAAATTGACTGCATTTTGAAGTACAGTGTCCAGTCGTACGATCAATTCTAAGACCAGTAGTGTCTATCTCCAAACTCGTAGATTTGTACCATATCATTTCACGCAATTTGATCCCTTCCTTATAAATTCAACTTAACATTTCATTAGGAATGCTGGAAACACCCGAAGGTTCAGACAGCGTCTGTAGAGAATGAAACAGAGTCAACACTTCAGATGCTGCCTGAAGTGTGCACCTGCAATGTCTGTTGTTTTAAGTCCAAATTTCCAGCATCTAGAGCTTTTCTTTCCTACATTTCATTTGATTTTTTAAAATTAATTTCTGTATTCATGCATCAACTTTTGGTAATTTCTGTACATGGCTCCTCGATTTGTATTGCTCCTTCAAAATTTCTACCTTCTTGAAATTTGGAAGATACACTGAACTATCTGCCCAAGTGCAAGACTTCATATTTTTTGCAGATTAAACTTCACATACTACACTTTTATCCACTCACCTTATCTATTACTGTCTTATTACAAGTTTCCTGTCCAATCTACATGATTTACTGTGTCCACAGGTTAGTAAATTAATATATATGATTTTAGTTTCTTTCATCCAAACTATTTATGACTATAATGACTCCACTGCGCATCCACTAGTCACATGTTTCAAATACCATTTTCTTGTACCCCTAAATAAATCCTCTAACTGAGCCAATAAGTTGCTTCCTTTCCAGGTTACCTTCAATTTCATATTTTCTCAGCAATGCCTCACGCAGAACCAAATTGAATACTTTCTGGAAATCAGTGTAGAATAGTCATAATGTTGGTTATCTCCTCAGAAATATTCAGCTCATGCTTGACTTAATGTGTCCCAGAGAAGCCTATAGAAATGGCTGCTTCTGCATAAATGGCTTGTGTATCCTGCAGGCCATTCATGAATGGATCAGAATTACCAAGTAGCTTCCAGTTGTGCACTGCATGCTCTTGAACTTTACGTTAACTGTCCCAGCTCCTCCATAGGCTGGTGTGTCAGGTGCAGAACGGAGAAAATCATGTACCTGCGGATCTCAAGCTATCAAAGTTGAATATTTTGTCACACATACAAGCATGTGAATGCACTGGTGCAATGAAAAGCTTACTTTCAGTAGCATCACAGGCACAGAGCATCAGATAAACAGCTTTTAACAGAAAGACAAAAATTAAACATAGATCGTACACATTTTTTTCCAAGCGAGAACACAATTAGGACAAACACAATGTTCATTTTAGTGCATAGCTGTCAAAGTGTTGCTAAATTGTGGTGATTCCAGTTTTGCCAGATGGTTCAAGAACTAAATGGTGGAAGGAAGTTAGCTGTTCTTGAACCTACTGGTGTGCAACTTCAAGGTTATGTATTTCCTACCCTATGGCAGCTGCGATAGGATGGCATGACCCAGATGATGGGATCATTGATGATAGATGATGCCTTTATGAGGCAGCACCTCCTGTAGATACTACCAATGGTGGGGATGAATATACCCATGATATTTTGGAGGCAAAGTTCCCTATTCTCTGAGACTTCTCGTATTCACGCACATTTGAATTGCTGTACCAGACCATGATGCAACAGTCATGATGAGTATACCTGTAGAAGTTTATTAGAACATTTGTTGACAAATTAAACCTCCTTATGCTCCTCAGGAATTAAAGTTTCTGATATGTTAACACCCGGGGTTTTAAAACTGCTGACGGCCAATGTCCTCATGTAGACTGGCAAATGTTCACCTTCTTTCTCCTCCCTGAAGTGAACAGTCAGCCTTTTAGTTTTGCTGATGCTGAACGAGATGTTTTTGTTGTGGCACCACTTAACCAGCTGCCCTATGTCACTCAGGTAAACTGACTCAATGCCAATTGTGATTTATCCAGTAACAGTACTGCTGCTGGGGAATTTGAAGATAGAATTGGAACTGTATTTAGCCACACAGTCATGTGTGCACAGAGAGTAGAGTCAGGGACTAAGCACATGGCCTTAAGGTGTACCTGTGTTGATGCTTAGCAAGGAGGAGATACTGTTACTAGTCCTCACTGACCGAGGTCAACTGATGAGGAAGCTGAGTTTTCAATTTCAGAGAGGAACACAGAGACCGGGGTCTTGAAGTTTAATGATGATGAGATGAAATTGGATGGGATAATTGTGTTGAATGCCAAACTGTAGGAAATGAACAGCAGCCCATATGAGTTCCATTTCTCCAGATGGCCCAGAACAGAGTGAAGAGCCAAAAGAATCACATCTGCCATTGCCCTGTTGTGGCAGTAGGCAAATTGGAGCTGATCCAGGCCATCTTCGAAGCTGGGACTGATCTGCATATTAACTGTCCTCTCAAAGCACTTCATTACTTCAATTCTAAGGCAAGTCACCGCACTCTTCCTGGGTACTGATCCATTAGATCCCTTTTTGAAACAGGTGAGAACCTCAGACTGCAGAAACAAGAGGTTGAATATGTCAGTAAATACCCCAGCCATTTGATTCACACTGATATTTAGTACTCTGCCAGAGTGAGTAGTAAGTCCAAGAGTAAGTGTCTATTTTTAAAACAATTGTTATCTATTGAAATGAACAAGGCCGCACACATAAACATTGCCCAATGTGATCCATTTTCTGGGACGATTACTCTCAGTGCTTCTGCCACCATCATACAGTTTTCAGTTTTAATAAGTGTGCATCCAATGGCTTATCTCTCCTTGGCTGTATCTTGTTGAGGTCATTCCCTGTGTTATTAATAAAGCTTCTTCTGTACATTTTTGCAACATGCTGCTCTCTGCTTGATCCTCTGTCATGTAATCCACTTGAAGACAGGCTTTAAAAATGCCAGGAAGTTATAAAGAGACAACCATGGCATCTCCCTGACATTTACCACAATGCAGTAAAGTTTTACCATTTACCTACGGCTCCTGCAGACTTGTACTGCAATCAAAGGTTGTTCAGGTGACATTGCTAATTTTGGAAATACCTCAGTAATATATTTCTGCATTATAATGGCTTTCATTAAATTATGAAAACAAATGTTATCATACCAATGATGAGGACAGTGAATGGTAAGGGTACACTTCAGCTTGAAGCCTGAATACTAGAATAAATTGCCTGTCTTAATTTTTGGACTAATATTTTTATATATCCAATATTCTTGTATTAAACATGCTAAAGTTGCAGTTTAATCCCAATGCAATAGGGATATTATGCTGAGCAAACTGATATATATACAGTATATATATAAATACAGTATATTCATCTAGGACTTTTGCTGAAATGTTACTGTTTCTGTCCATCTGCATATCCATGATTAAAGATGATTCAAGGTTATTTTGTGAACCTGTGCACTTTTGAAAGGTTTTGAAGCAGACCGTGTAGAATGAGATTTAAAGGGGGAAAGAAAACATTATTTTATCAGAATAGAATAGTAAATGCGATCTCTGATTTACTCAGCGGTTTCAAATGCAATACTCAGTGGAATGTTCATATATGAATATTAAATTCCCTGCCCTAATGCACCGAATCTTTCAGCAATGCCCTTTGCAATCAAAACTGTAAAGTGGTCGGTCAATCTTTTTAACTTTGTATCTATCAGCTTGAATACCATATTAATGTAAAGTTCTCCCCATTTTAAAAGGGTATTTGTTGCATGGCTATTGTTGAAAAAGTATGATAATTGTGCATGATATGAATAATTCTGTGCATTTATCTATATGCATGAGATCAACGAAACCATTGCAATAGAATGCGGGTATTGTACTTGAGTATAAGGAACAAATATAAAAATCCTCAGATGTGTGATTAGCCAATAAATTGCCTGAATATTTCCTGTTGTTGAAGTAACCATGAATGACTATAACGAAATGTAAACAAAAGTTGCTGAAAATTTTCATAATTACTAAGATTTCAAACAGTAAAAAGCCCTTCCAACAATGTCATTTTTCTTTATCTGTGATCTACACGTGCCTGAGATGTTGAATAGAGTTCACACTGCAGTCAATGTATGGAAAACTCATTCTCACATAACTGCATTAATAAAATGCTTGACTGATATTTTATCATTTCTATCTTTCTTTATGGACAAACATCTTTAACATCAATTTAATGGAAAATATAAGCTCTGAACTGTTAGCGGATATGTGAATATGTGAAGCTGTGGAAAGTATGCTAAGAAGTTATTTGTAGATTTTCTTTCTGTAAATTGGCCCCGATTACTTATTTATTTAGAGATACAGCATGGAGACATTTATATCTAACGTGTTTATTTTAGCTTGTGAATAATGGCATGCTTAGTCTACATTTGCTTTGTAATTTTTAAGACTCCCTGTTACAAAAGTACATGGTTTTGTTTTTGTGCAGAATGTTGCCTCTCATGTGAATCTGCAGCTGTAATTTACTAACAGGAACTCATCAACAATGGTCTATGGTTCTGTACACCAGACCTCATGAGATTCTCCTGCTTTGTATTATTATTTTTAGTCTGCTTTCATTTTATTAAGATAGATAGATAGATACTTTATTGACCCCAAAGGAAATTACAGTTTCACAGATCGACAAATATACAAATATTAGAAGAGAAGTAAAAAAGAATAAATAAGTTATCTCAAACAGTCTAACAGGAGGGTGGTCATCACTTCCCTGGCTATATGTTGACTTGTTATAGAGCCCAATGGCTGAGGGGAAGAATGACCTCATATAGAGCTCTTTGGAGCAGTGCAGTTGTCTTAGTCTATTACTAAAATTGCTCCTCTGTTTAACTAAGATGGCATGCCGAGTGTGAAAAGCATCAACCAGAATTGCTAGGATTTTCCATAGGGACCTTTGGTTTACCACTGCCTCCAGTGGGTCCAGTTTGAGTCCTATAATTGATCCAGCCTTTCTAATCAGTTTATTGAGCCTGTTGGCATCACCCGTGTTGATGCCATTGCCCCAGCACACTACCACATAGAAGATATACTGGCAAGAACAGGCTGGTAGAACATGTGAAGGAGAGGCCTTCACACTCCAAAGGACCACAGTCTCCTTGGAAGTAAAGGCAACTCTTTCTCTTCTTGTATGCGGCCTTGCATAAAGAATAAAATTGAATCCTGGCTTAGGCTGTATTAATAGATAGTAGCCAAGGCTAGTATAAGACTAAATTTCCATAACACCATACTCACACAGCAAGGCCATCCATTGGGAAAGAATAATCATCTTGTTACATTATTTTGATCCAAGTTAACATTATCAGTCATGATTTACTTCTTTATTGTTAAGATTTTGGAATTTTCAGATGTTATTCACAGAGAATTTTTTTCAGGTGAACAAATTTGGTTTCCAGGCTTTCTCCCTTGCTCTATTGGTAGAACTTCTGGTCCAGCGGTCTGCAAGGCAGAGCAGGACTCCATGCCACAGCCCCATTTTGTCAGGGGTATTTTAAATCATTAATAAAGATTTGAATAGATTATAAAGGATCTTTGAGGGTCATAACTTAATTAAAGATGTTAAGAATAAGTAGATCGGTTTGAAACCAAAAACGCAAGAGAGTCTGCGGATGCTGGGGATCTGGAGCCACATACATAAAATGCTTGAGGAACTCAGAAATTCAGGGTGAACATAGAACATAGGGTAGTACAGCACATTACAGGCCCTTCGGCCCACAATGTAGTGCCGACCCTCAAACCCTGCCTTCCATATAACCCCCCCACCTTAAATTCCTCCATATACCTGTCTAGTAGTCTCTTAAACTTCACTAGTGTATCTGCCTCCACCACTGACTCAGGCAGTGCATTCCACGCACCAATCACTCTCTGAATGAAAAACATTGATGAAGGGTGTTGAAGAGTTTTGGCCTGAAATGTCAACTGTTTATTCCCCTCCATAGATGCCGTCTGGCTTGCTAAGGTCCTCCATGTTTGAAACCAAACCACATTTCTGCTCTTTGCCTTTCAGTCAAGTCCAACCACTGGTGTAAACATGGGGGCCTAGATATGACCTGTTGGCTCAGAATGCTTGTGCTCTGCTATGGAGTCAAGAGGTGGAATGAGAAGTCTGATTCACTGTGATTTGACTTCCAGCTCATCCCTCACCTCATCACTACAATGCCCAGGTATGGATGTCAGAAATAAGTTGACGTATAAAAAGGATCCGGTCAGAAGGGTTTCGGCCTGAAACAATGACTGTACTCTTCTCCTATCCTGCTGAGATCCTCCAGCATTTTGTGTGCGTTGCTCAGATTTCCAGCATCTGCAGACTTCTTCCTGTTAGTAATTTCCCTGGAATCATTGAAAAAGCATAAGTATATTTTGGAGCAAAATATGGAACTCCGGAAGAAGTCAGTGAGTCAAGCAGCATCTGCAAATACAAAAAGTGTATGTCGACATTTCAGGTTGAGATTCCACCTCAGATCTTAGAGTGAAGAGGAAAGTTTGCTGGCATAAGTTGGCATGAGGGATGGTGGGATAGAGACTGGTGGGTGATAGGTAGAAGCTGATGAGCAGGCTGGGGTATGATGGCAAATGGTATACCTCAGATAAATACTTTGTGGAGATTTGTGATATATGATTATATGATATATATGTACAATGTCTGAAATACATCTTATGGAAATGTTTGTTTGATGATGAACTTCAATAAAAAAATAAATTACAAAAAAAAAGAAACCTGTAGTGGTAGTGAATGGGTAAGGTGAACAAAGGGAGAAGAAACCAAGATGGACTTGTAAATGTGTGTGTTTACCTGAAATTGGAAAATTCAGCTTTCATAGCATTGGGATGTAAATTACCCAAGTGAAATATGAGATGTTGTTTTTCCAATTTACTTTTGGCCTCTATGTAGTAATGGTAATGGCTGATTGCGGACAGGTCATTGTGAGAATTAAAAGTAGAGTTAAAATGACAAACATCTGGAAGCTCCAGATGGCTAGTGCAAACAGAGACAGGTGCTCCAAAAGTTGGTGGCCTAATCTGTGCCTGGTTTCTCTAATATAGAGGAAAACAGATTTCCGTGCTCAATTTAAAATTCAAGGATGGAACCTTCAACCGTGCCTTTTACTTGAGAGCAGTGGACAAAAATATTATTCCTATTAACCCACTAAGCCTGGGGTGACTGTATCTCTAAAAAATAACATACAAAATCCTTTAAAGAGATACTGCATGCTGCCGCTGTTGGAAACTTCCGGATTTCAGCACTCAAATGCACATATTCAGATGCTAAAATTTACTGTCACTTTGCACAGTTTCAGTGACTTTACACCTGCAGTTCAGTTGGAATCAAACCTGTGTTTCACATTGGTTTAGAATAAACTCATGGCTCATGAACTCTGTGCAGTTATTTATAAATTCTAAGATCACATGTGCTATGTTAACCTGCCCTCCAAAAATAGCTACAGATAGAGATAAAGGGGAGGACATAAATTGATAGAAAGAAATAGAGGTAAATCAAAGTAGATCAAAGCAGACATACAAAAATTACAGATGAGTAGAAACGTAGATTAATAAACAGACAAGATTTATAGAGTAACTACATAGAAATATAAGTTGAAGGAGATTCAGATATGGAGGAATAAATACAGTAGATCCTTAAAGCTGATACACCTGTTGATTGATCTATTGACTATAGGGTTGCATTGTGTGACCACATTCGCTCTTAGATATAGACCAAGACAGATACTGTTGCACAGATTTTCTAGTTGAGTTTGGAGGGATGTTGACAACCACATGACTCAGAGAATCCCACTTCACAGCATTTCAACTGCAATAAATCTATAATGTAGATTTATACTTTACTGATATGATTTGTTGTCAGATATCTTTTTTAGAAGTTCTAAACTATCCAGCAACAGTTTTGGCCTCTGTCGACCAAGGAATTCTTATAATGCAGATAACCACATTTTTATATAACTTTTTCAATGTTTTTCTGATAATTAAATAAAATTGAGACATCATCATCAGAGAAAGCAGTAACTGAATTATTGTAAACAAACTGAAATAAAAGTAATGTAAGGAACTTTAATATAATTACTCTAGCACTTTAAGTGTAAAATACTCATTTGTTAGCAGTAGGGTTCATTGTTTAGTAATAATTATGTTCTAGTGCATTAATAGAAACCCAGCTATGTAACATTCAAAAGGAGGTGACACTCTTCATGTTTTCTACAGTGAGGTTAGAGTCCTAAAAAATGAAGTTCAAGTCAAATAAGTAATTCTGTAATGATTGCCACATTTAAGATTGCAACAGTGCTGTGCAATATGTAGAGAAGCAGTTAATTTCTGGCAGCATCTTTTGAAATTCCAATTTTTACAGTCCACATGCAACACCTAACTTTGATGCCAGCTTCACAGAATAAAATACAGACTTGTATTTCACAGACTAATCAGGCGCACGTGTTAACAGCTTTGCCATCAACAGAACTGCAAATTTCAGGCACTTTTCCCAGAGAAAAACATAAGAACAATTGAAAATAATAAATTCAATATTCAGTACTTGGATGTACACCCAGCATTTAATCCGCTTCATTTGAAAAAGAGCTAATATGGCCATGGTAGCATAGTGGTTAACACAACACTTTACTGTATCAACAACATGGGTTCAATTCCTGCAGCTGCCTGTGAGGAGTTTGTATGTTCTCTCTATGACTGCATGGGATTCCCCCGGGTGCTCTGGGTTTCCTCCCACATTCCAAATACATACAGATTGGTAGGTTAATTGGTCATCGTAAATTGTCCTGTGATAAGACTAGGATTAAATTGGGGGATTGTTGGCAGGGAACTGCGTGAAAGGCTGAAGGGGCTTACTCTGCTGTTTGTCAATAAATAAATAACTAAATTAGATGGTGCTTTTTTCTACAAAGCAACAGTAATGTTCCTTCAATATATGGCAGTTGGAGTTCAACCAAGTTAAGTGTGAGGTGGTTCATGTTGGTAGGTCAAATATGATGGTAGAATATTCAGATTCAGATTCAGTTTATTGTCATTTAGAAACCACAAATGCAATGCAGTTAAAAAATGAGACAATTTTCCTCCAGAATGATATCACAAAAACATATGACAAAATAGACTACACCAGAAAATCCACATAACATTTGGCAATCCCCAATCCAGAATCCGGAGAGGCTACTGTGTATTAATATGGCGCTACCATCTTAGCACGTTCCCCGGAAAGGAGCTCCAAATCCACCAGACAAAACAAGACCAAAAACTAAAGCTACAAGACCTGCACAAAACCACATAGTTACCACAGTGCAAACAATAGCATAATTGATAAAAAACAGACCATGGACACAGTAAAAATAGTCCAAAGATGTTAAAAGACTATAAGTTCGTAAGAAATCATTACACAGTTTCCACAAGTCCTCAGGGTCCCGATTGACTCGTCATCCCACACTGGCGGCAGAAGGGAATATCCCCTCTATGGACTTCCATGGCGCTGTCCGACTCAGCCTCGCAGACGCAGCACACACCGAAAGCGACCTGACCGCAGCAGATTTTGAGTCCGTTGAACCTCCGACCATCCCCTCCGGCACAGCTTCTCCGAGCACCATCCTCTGCCGAGCGTATTAAGACGCCCCCGTCAACGGCCATCGGCAACGTGATCCTGAGGACTGGGGGCCTGTTCTTCCCAGCAGAGACCCAGACCTCACTGCAGCAGCAGCAATGAAGAAGGTCTTCCTGGAGATTTCCAGATGTTCCTCCGTGCTCCCACGTCCGTTTTCAACCGATTATGTATAGTAGTATTAGTTATAGTATAGTATTAATGGTAAGACTCTTGGCAATGTGGAGGATCAGAGGGATCTTGGGGTCTGAGTCCATATAACACTCAAAGCTGGGCAGGCTGACTGTGTGGTTAAGAAGGCATACGGTGCATTGGCCTTCATCAATCGTGGGATTGAGTTTAGAGGTAATGTTCCCGCTATTTCGGGCCCTGGTCAGAGCCCACTTGGAATACTGTGCTCGGTTCTGGTCGCCTCACTACAGGAAAAGTGTGGAAACCATAGAAAGGGTGCATAGGGGATTTACAAGTATGTTAACTGGATGGGGGGCATGCCTTATGAGAATAAGTTGAGTGAACTTGGCCTTTTCTCCTTGGAGCATTGGAGGATGAGAGGTAACCTGATAGACGTGTATAAGATGATGAGAGGCATTGATCGTGTGGATAGTCAGAGGCTGATTAGAGAACTTAAGGTAAAAGAATCTTTTGGGGTAATTGATCATAATATGATTGGATTCACCCTAACATTTGAAAAGGAGAAACTAACACAGAAGCTGTGTACAAGAAAGGCCAGATTTGCCTCTACTTCCTGAGGAGAATGATGACCTTTGGAGTTTGCAGGCTTTCCCTTTGCACGTTCTACTTGTCTGTTGTCACCAATACAATCTTTTATGTAGCATTGTGCTGGGGCAATGGCATCAAAATGGGTGATGCAAACTGATTAGAAAGGCTGGCTCTGTTATAGGAGTCAAACTAGACACACTGGAGGCTGTGGTAGAACAAAGGAACCTACGGAAAATCCTGGCAATTCTGGATAACATTTCACACCCGCTGCAACCTTGGTTGAAGAGAGGAACACTTTTAGTTATAGACTAAGACAACTGCGTTGCTCCAAAGAGTGCTATATGTGGTTATTCTTACCCTCGGCCAATAGGTCTATAATGAGTCAACCTATAGCTAGGGAAATAATGACCCACTCTGGTTAGACTGTTGTGGTAACTTGTTTTTTATTCTTCCTACTTCAGATATATTTATATCTGTGCATTGTAATGCTACTGTGATACTGTAATTTCCCTTTGGGGTCAATGAAGTACCTATCTGTTGATCTATCTATCTACTAGTCATCAGATGTACTAGTATTACAGTGGGGTAAAGGGAACTATAGAGACGTGAGAGTGCAGTGGGCAAAATTGATTGGTAAAGAGCACTGGCAGGGATGATGGCAGAACAGCAGAGGTGGGAATTTCTGGAAGCAATTCAAAGGCACAGGATATATACATCCCAAAGAGGAAGAAGTATTCAAAAGATAAGATGACATAAGCATGGCTAACAAGGGAAGCCAAAACCAACATAAAAGCCAAAGAGAGGGCATAGAATAGAGTAAAAATTAGTGGGAAATTAGAGGATTGGGAAGCTTTTAAAATCCAACAGAAGGCAACTAAAAAGTAATTAAGAAGGAAACTATGGAATACAAAATTAAGCTAGCCAATAATATTAAAGGGGATATCAAAAGTTTCTTCAGATATGTAAAGAGAGGAGAGGGCAGATATTGAACTGCTGGAAAACAATACTGGAGCGGTAGTAATGGGTGACAATGAAATGGCAGATAAGCGGATTAAGTATTTTGAGTCAGTTTTCACTGTGGAAGACACTAACAGTATGGTGGAAGTTTCAGTTGTCAAGGGTCAGAAGTGTGTGAAGTTTCAATTACGAGGGAGCAGGTGCTTGGGAACCTGAAAGGTCTGAAGTTAGATAAGTCACCTGGACCAGAAGGTGTTCACCCAGGAGATTCTGAAAGAGGAAAGAGATTGTGGAGGCGTTAGTAATGATCTTGCAAGATTTCTGGTATGGTACCAGAGGACTGGAAAATTGCATTTTCACTCCAGTGTTCAAGAAGGGAGAGAGACAGAGGAAAGGAAATGATAGGCCAGTTAGTCTGTCCTCAGTGGTGGGGAAGATGTTGGAGTTGACTGTTAAGGATGTGGTGCTTGGAGACAGATGATAAAATAGGCTTTAGTCAGCATGGTTTCCTTAGGAGAAAATCTTGCTTGGCAAACCTGTCGGAATTATTTGAAGGAGTATCAAGCAGTATAGACAAAGGAGAGTTGGTTGATTTTGCGTACTTGGATTTTCAGAAGGCCTTTGACAAGGTGCCACAAATGAGGCTGCTTAACAAGTTAAGAGCTCATGGCATTACAGGAAAGATATTAGCATGGATAAAGCATTGAAAGAATGACACTGGAGAGGGTTCAAAGGAGATCCATGAAAATGATTCCAGGATTAAACGGCTTGTCATATGAAGAGTGTTTAATGGCTATGAGCCTGTATTCACTGGAATTCCAAAGAATAAAATGTGACATAATTGAAACCTATTGAATATGAAAGGCCTCATTAGCATGGATGTGGAGATGTTTCCTCTGGTAGGGGACTCTAGGACCAGAGGACACAGACTCAGAATAGAGGGGTGTCCTTTTAGAATGGATATGAGAAAGAATTTCTTTAGCTAGAGAGTGGTGAGTTGGTGGAATTCATTGCCACAGGCTGCTGTGGAGGCCAAGCCATTGGGTCTATTTAAGGCAGAAGTTGATAGATTCTTGATTAGTCAGGCATGAAGAGATATGGGAGAAGATGAGAGATCGGGGTTGAGAAAGAAAAACCTGGATCAGTCATGATGAAATGGTGGAGCAGACTTGATGGGCCAGGAAGCCTAATTCTGCTCCTACATGTAATGGTCTTGTGGTCTTATCATTTTAATCTTCTTTTTGTGATGTGGTATCCAGAATTACATCACCAATTTCTAATGCATATATTTAGTGCCCCCCCATCCCATTTATATAATACTACACCTTCATGGTCTTCCAATGGAATTATTCAAACAAAATTCTGCTGCTTAGGGATTATATACCTGAATCCCAAAGATTTTCCATTTTCCAATCCTCATTGCTACCTCTGCTCCTTCCTCTATCTCGCAAAATATACTATCTTATATTATACATATGAGGTCCTAGAATGCAAATTGTCTCAAGTTATTTCATTTAATATCCAAACAAATAATTTAAATATATATAAAGAAATTGATTATCATTTGAAGTTCCACAGGATTTGTTTATTTAGTAGGATTGACAGGAGTTTGTTAAATGATGTACATACATTCTTTTATTGAATTTTAAGAGCCTGAAATGTAGCTCTCAAAGAAGAAATATATAAGTTTGAAGCTTTTCAATCCATTGAGAACAGTGTTCCATAACTGCAGACCCAAAATATTTTCTGGTGTATGCAAATAACCTTATTGCATTGAGATAAAAATCAAAGAGAAAACCATAAGTTAAATATTAAATTGTCCATGCTGTCTGTTTTCACTATTGAATAAAGAGTGATAGCTAACTTAATCTCTAGGTTAATTGTCTTTACACTTGTCAGATGTTAGTCCTTATGCAGAGATTTTTTTTTGATTTGCTTGTGGAAGAATGACTCACAGCTGGCACCAAATGGTAGCTTTCAAAAGTTTACCTTTCATCTTTTTTAAAGTGTCCCTGAGCAGTACACAACTCAGCTAAGTACTCTACCTGTCACAGTGACAAGATCATTCTCATCCCTGGTGGAGTTACTCTTCTGTCACTGCTTTTCTTGGCAACCTTTTCACATCAAAAATGATGCAGAAAGGGTTAATAATAAGCGTGGAAAAAATTATGTTGAATAGATATTTTGTTTAACAGTACAGATGCTTTTTTGTTGAATCAATTCAAGAAAGGTTGCTATGCTGGCCTCTACATGATTGTTTTACGTCCTCCCATAGGAAAACTGTCACGTTCATCTTTCAAAGCTGGTCAATAAAGTCTCCGGATTTTGACAAGCAAATGCATGTTTTTCAAAACATTTTCACTTGCTTTTTGTGGAAACAGAGCAGTGCCAAAAATTAGAGAAGTTGCTATTAAAACACTAACAGTCGAAATAAACCCCATTAATCTTCAATTACTGTCAAGTCATGATCTAAGCAAAGAAGAAAACCAGGATTAATTTGAGAAATATAACCCACTGAAGATTTATTGGAATATTCTTGGCACTTAGTGTGAAACTTTTCACAAAATTGATTTGTTATGAATGGATGTCTAATATTTAAACCAATCTGGACAAATCCAACTGCAGAGTGGATATGAACATGTATTAGGGAAAAGATTTATACAGGATTAAATCTGACACACTATTCTGTCAGGATAGGTTCCAGTGAGCATAGCCTCTAGATGGCAGCCTGCAACAATACATCAACGTATTTGTCACTGCACTGTCAATGCTCACTCTTCTCAGTCCTTTCTTAGTGATATCATTGCAGTTGGTCCTCATCCGCAGAGGATCTGCTGGAAGATTCTAAGATTAGGGTCTCTAAGGCAAGCCTAATGTTGGAAGGACAATCACCAGAACTTCTGTTTTGCAATAAAGTGGAATCCAAGGATATGGTCAGGATGCTTATGGAGCTCATATGTACTCCTTGCTTAATAAAACTTAGGGAAAACTAACAGAAGGTCATGTTCTGCTTGTGTAAATAAAGGTAATTATGATGCTGCTTATTTGGGATACATACACACACTGTGATACAGTAACTTCGAAACACACACATAGGATCACAAAAAAAACTATACAGATATTTTGGATGAAGGCTTTCATTAGACAGTTATTCATATTATTGTTTGAAACAACAATCTAGATTGCAGCTCCTACTTAGAAGAAAAAAAATCAGAAAATTCTAAGATGCAGGGTTTCATTGTGTAGCACCGGTAAGTTAATCGAGTGACATCATTTTGTAGTCATTCATGGCTAATGTATGTTGCAGTAGGAACTGCTGTAAAGAATCTCATAGTCTCATTTTGAGGAATTACTTTATTTCTAGCCTTATAACTACCATTTAGCTTTGAAACAGCGCTACTAAGTAGATTATCTGGTTATCATCTCATTATTCTTTGTGAGAACTGGCTGTGCGAACAGTGGCTCATGTGTTTCCCACATTACAATAGGCTTCAGAAAAGGATAACACTGAGAATGGAGTGGTTTGGGACATCCTGAGAGAGGCTTGACTAGAGTTATATATTGAACAGTGCAAAAGTCTTAGACACATATATATAGCCAGGGTGCCTAAGACTTGTGCACAGTACTGGATATTGGTTAAAACAGGAAGGTGGTTGGGAAACAGAAATAAGAGTGCTTAGATTTTTATTAGCTCCGCAGTATTAAGTGTTATTAGGTTATTGGAAAGATATAATATACAATACTGTGCAGAAGTCTTAAGCATCCTAGCTATATATATGTGCCTAAGACTTGTGCACAGTTCTGTCTTTTGGTTAAAATAGAAAAGCGGTTGTAAACAGATACTTAGGTATTAGCTAAGTAGTATTAAACTATATATACGTGCCTTAAGACTTTGCACAGTACTGTATATTATGTCTTTCCAATAATTTGAGTAAAAGTTGGATAAATATATTTTGATGAAAATGACTTAAGTGATTGACAGTTATTATGATATCCAACATTTCATATGTCTTTCGTGCTCTATCCCTGCTGCTGTCCTATTCACCATTAGATAGATAGATAGATAGATGGATACTTTATTCATCCCCATGGGGAAATTCAACTTTTTTCCAATGTCCCATACACTTGTTGTAGCAAAACTAATTACATACAATACTTAGTAAAAAATATGATATGCATCTAAATCACTATCTCAAAAAGCATTAATAATAGCTTTTCACTCTGAACTTTGAGAAGGAGAAGCTAAAGTCAGCTGTACCAATATTACAGTGGAGTAAAGGGAATTACTAAGGCATGAGAGAGGAGTTGGCAGGAATTGATTGAAAAAGACTGGAAGGGATGGTGGCACAGCAGCAATGGCTGGAATCTCTGGAGGAAATTTGGAAGGCACAGGATATAACACCCCAAAGAGGACAAAACATTCTAAAGGCAAGATAACACAACCGTGACTAACAAGAGAAGCCAAAGTCAACATAAAAGCCAAAAAGAGGGCAAAAATTAGTGGGAAGTTAGAGGATCACAAAGATTTTAAACACCAACAGAAGGCAACAAAAGAGTTAAAGATGGAATACAAAATATGCTAGCCAATGATATTAAGAAGAATACCAGGAGTTTCTTCAGATACATAAAGTGTAAAAGAGAGGTGAGTGTGCATTATCAGGCTGCCGGAAAACGATGCTGGAGAGGTAGTAATGGGGGACAATGAAATGGTGGATGAACTGAATAAGTATTTTGCATGAGCCTTCACTGTGGAAAACACTAGCTGTAGGGTGGAAGTTCCAAGTGTCAGGGGTCATGAAGAATGTGATGTTACCATAACTGGAGAGAAGGCTCTTGGGAAACTGAAAGGTCTGAAGGTAGATAAGTCACCTGGACCAGGTGGTGTACACCCCAGAGTTCTGAAAGAGGTGACTTAAGAGATGGTGGGGGTATTAGTAATAGCCTTTCAAGAAGCATTAGATTCTGGGATGGTTCTGGAAGACTGGAAAATTGTGAATGCCTCTCCACTTTTCAAGAAGGGAGAGAGGCAGAAGAAAGGAAATTGTAGGCCAGTTAGTCTGACCTCACTGGTTGGGAAGATATTGGAGTCGATTATTAAGAATGAGGTCTCAGGGTACTTAGAGGCACATGATAAAATAAGCCAGAGTCAGCATGACTTCCTCAGGGGAAAATCTTGCTTGACAAATTTGTTAGAATTCTTTGAAGAAATAGCAGCAGGATAGATAAAGGAGAATCGGTCAATTTTGTGTACTTGGATTTTCAGAAGGCCTTTGACAAGGTGTGACACATGAGGCTTCTTAACAAGTTAAGAGTCCATAGTATTCCAGTAAAGATACTGGCATGGATAAAGCAGTGGCTGATTTGCAGAGGGCTATGTTTGGGAATAAAGGGAGCCTTTTCTGGTTTGCTGCTGATGACTAGTGGTGTTCCACAAGGCTCTTTGTTGGGACCAATTCTTTTTGTGTTACA
The DNA here is from genome assembly GCF_048418815.1 of Hemitrygon akajei. Lineage (NCBI taxonomy): Eukaryota > Metazoa > Chordata > Chondrichthyes > Myliobatiformes > Dasyatidae > Hemitrygon > Hemitrygon akajei. The sequence goes on along the minus strand of NC_133136.1, from coordinate 73,514,457 downwards.
TGTCAATGATTTTGATGATGGAATTGAGGGCTTTGTTGTGAAGTTTGCAGACAATATTAAGATAGGTGGACTAGCAAGAAGTTTTGATGAAGTAGAGAGCTACAGAGGACTTAAACAGATTAGGAGAATTGGTAAAGAAATGGCAGATGGAATATGGTGCCTGAAAGTGGATGGTCATGCACTTTGGTAGAAGAAATGAAAGGGTGGACTATTTTCTAAATGGAGAGAAACTACAAAAAAACTGAGGTGCAAAGGGACTCTTGAGTCCTTGTGCAGATTCGCTGAAGGTTGATTTACAGGTTGAATGTATGGTGAGGAAGGCAATTGCAAAGGCAAATGCAAGAGGACTAGAATATAAAAGCAAATGTTGAGCCTTTATAAAGTAATGGTGAGGCATCACTTGGAGTATTGTCAGCAGTTTTGGGCCCCTTATCTTGAGAAAGGATGTGCTGAAACTGGAGAGGGTTCAAAGGAGGTTCATGAAAATGATTCCAGGATTTAATGGCTTGTCATATGAAGAGTATTTGATGTCTCTGGGTCTGTATTTATTGGAATTCCAAACAATGAGGTGTGATGTAATTGAAACGTATCGAATGGTGAAAGGCCTTGACAGGGTGGATGTGGAGAGGATGCTTTGTATGGTGAGGAAGTCTAAGACCAGAGGACACAGCCTCAGAATACAGGGGTGTCCTTTTAGAACGGAGCTGAGGAGGAATATATTTAACCAGTGAGTGGTGAATCTGTGCAATTCTTTGGCAGCTGTGGATGCCAAGTATTTATGTATATTTAAGGCAGAAGTTGATAGATTCTTGATTGGTTGTGGCACAAAGGGGAGAAGGCAGGAGATGGGGGGTGAGAAGAAAATTGGATCAGCCAAGATGAAATGGCGGAGCAGACTCAATGGGCCAAATGGCCTAATTCTGCTCCCATTTCTTATGGTCTTAATCTACCAGCTTTGCACTATCCATTGACAACCCTCATACCATCATTCCACTGTCATCTGCACCTGCTAAGTAGCTGATGCGTTTTTCTCTGCCATGAACTGATGAGCTGCCTACTTGGACCTGCAGTTTTCCCAGAAGGTATTGTTTAGGCACAGCTTAAATATGACTCAGATCTCCCATCCCTCTCGTTGCAGTGGGGCACTGATGAAATTTTGTGAGCCTCGATCATAAGATGTTAATTCATGGGGGGCATTTGAGATACACACTTATTCCATAACTTTGGCTTTATACTCAACCTAATTTGCTTGCTTTTAGAAATTTCCTCTACAGCACAAGAGATCTAATTTTTTTTTCATCAAACCAGGAGAGTTGAACAAGCATTTTGATTGAATTCAAATAAAGCAATTTTTCAAAGCCCAAGGGTTCGTAAGTTTGCTGGTGGGTTAGTAAGTTTGCTAATGACACAAAGGTTGGGGGTGTTCTGGATAGTGTGGACGGTTGTCAGAGGTTACAGCGGGACTGGGCTGAGAAGTGGCAGATGGAGTTCAACCCAGGTGAGTGTGAAGTGGTTCATTTTGGTAGGTCAAATATGATGACTCCACTTGGAGTTCTGTGCTCAGTTCTGGTTGTCTCACTACAGGAAGGATGTGGAAGCCATGGAAAGGGTGCAGAGGAGATTTACAAGGACATTGCCTGGATTGGGGAATAGGTTGAGTGAAATCAACCTTTTCTCTTTGGAGTGATGGAGGATGAGAGGTGACCTGATAGAGGTGTATAAGATGATGAGAGGCATTGATTGTGTGGATAGTCAGAGGCTTTTTTCCAGAGCTGAAATGGTTGCCACAAGAGGACACAGGTTTGAGGTGCTGGGGAGTAGGTACAGAGGAGAAGTCAGGGGTACGTTTTTAATTCAGAGAGTGGTGAGTGCGTGGAATGGGCTGCTGGCAATGGTGGTGGAGACGGATATGATAGGGTCTTTTAAGAGACTTTTGGATAGGTACGTGGAGCTTAGAGAAATAGAGGGCTATGGGTAAGCCTAGTCATTTCTAAGGTAGGAACATGTTCAGCATAACTTTGTGGGTTGAAAGGCCTGTATTGTGCTGTAGGTTTTCTATGTTTCTATGAAACAAGCTGGACTCCTCTAAGGTGGCTTGAACCTAAATTGTCAATCACTTTCTGCAGCTGGGATTCAGCTGAGAATAGGCATTTGGTTGACCAATTTGATTGTGTTACCGAACTGTTAGTGGCTCCAGTGCTTACACAAGCATTTCTACGTAGATAATATTTAATATATAAAATGAATACATATTATTAATAAATAATATTTTAATACAAAAATCTATTAATATTCATTAGTATTTAGATTATTCAATTTGCCTTCTTACATCTAAAGCCAAGAATACTAATGTTGTTGCACTGAATATATTCATTGCTTTGTTACTATAAGTTGTAAAGCAGTAATAACTGACACATAGATTAGAGAACCCTGGAAATTCTTTATGTCCATACATTAGTTTCAATGTCATCAGGAGCCTAAAGGCAGAAGTGCCTGAATAGAAAATAATTTTCTTTCTCTGTTATTAAGATACAGTATGTCAGAGTCACTTCCCAAGGCACCATCCATTTCTGTTTAATTTTAAATCAACCTCTCTTCACTTAAACCTTTATGGTCTATAATTATGTATGTTTGAATTCCAATCATTTGCTCCATTTTATATCACTCTGCTGCATATGTTCTATTTTCTTCCCTGTTTCGCTGTATTTTTCTGTGACAGTGCAGGCTTTAAGGTTTCCAGGTGACACAATAACGGCACTGATGGGAGAAGACTTGTGCCGTGTATGGAAAGTTTTAGGAGGTCTGTAGTGTGCAGGCTGAAAGGCAGTGGCATCAAGCTTTGCCAGTGTTGTATTCCACTATCATATCTGGGTTTTAAGATCTGCCCCAGACTAAAAGGATGTCCCTTTTCTTTAGCTGTAGGGTAGTGAACCTGTGGAATCATTGCCATAAAGGGGTGTGGAGGCCAGGACATATTTAAGAGGGAGACTGATAGGTTCTTGATTGAATATAGAACATAAAGCAGTACAGTGCACTACAGGCACCTCAGTCCATGATCTGCCGATCTTCTCACCTACTCCAGGATCACTCTAACGCTTCCTTCCCACATAGCGCTTCATTTTCCTTTCATCAAAGTGCCAAACTCGGAGTCTCTAATTGTCCCTAATATATCTGCCTCTACCACCAATCCCAGCAATGTATTCCATGCCCCCTCCACTCTCTGTGTAAAAAAAACCTACCTCTGATATCCCCCCTATACTTTTCTCGAATCACCTTAAAATTATGCCCTCTCGTATTAGCTGCTGCTGCCTTTGGGAAAAAAATGGTGCTGGCTATCCACTCTATCTATGCTTCTTATCATCTTATACACCTCTATCAGGAGAACTTTGAAGAGCAAAGTGCTAGCTCGCTGAACCTTTCCTCATATGACGTGTTCTCTAATCCAGGGAGCATTCTGGTAAATCTCATTCGCAACCTCTCTAAAGCATCTACATTTTTCCTATGGATTTCATACAGTGTAAATATCCTGCATATGAGGAACATTTAGGCTGGACCATCATGGAAGAATAAATGCGTGAAATAAAAGATGCGCTGAATTTAAAGTGAAAATAACATGGCGATGGCTTCAGTCAGGAAAGTTGAAGAATTTGAAGGCTGGGAGTTGTATATCAAGAGGATTGAATTGTATTTAATGCAAACAACGTGGAGGAGCAAAAGAAAGCCACTACACTTTGTAGCTTAATGAGTGCAATGATGTACAATGTCTTATCTAACCTAGTAACCTCCGAAAATCCAGCAAGCAAGACGTTCAAGAAATTGTAATGATCTTACAAAATCACTTGAGCCCTAAGCCTCTGGCAATAGCTGAGAGATTTAGATTTTACAACAGGAACCAGTCAAAAGATGAAATCCTTTCAAATACATTACAGAACTGCACAAACTTTTACACTACTGTGACTTTAGAGATGGACTTTCTGATGCATTAAGGGACAGGGTTATGTGTGGCATACATAGTCAAAAAATTCAAAAGATGCTACTGGCCTCTTAGGATAGGCATTGATCAATGCAATATCGTTAGAGACTGCAACAAAGGATGTAGCAGAACTACAGAAAAGGAGGTTGGAATGTGAAATGCTCAAAATGTCCCTGAATGATGAAAAAAACCGAAGATGTTATCAATGTGGCAAATCCTCCCATGATGCAGATGGTTGTTGGTTCAAAGAAAAAGTCAGCAGAATGTGTCACTGACCAGATCACATAAAGAGAGTGTGCGAGGCAGTGAAAAGTCTCAAATGCATAAAGGTACCGAATGTAAAACAGAATCAGACAACACAGAGTCTGACAATGGTGTAATGCCATATCTAGAACTGCATAGTATAACTGAAGCAAATCACAAGAACATCTGGATTGCAATAGAAATGTCTGGTGTCAAACTGAAAATGGAGCTGGATGCAGGGTCAGCATTGTCTGTAATTCCAGAGGCTGACTACAACAGACTGTTTTCTAAGATGCCATTAGAGAAGACCTCAGTGATGCTAAAGACTTACACAGGTGAAGAAGTGTCTCCCAAAGACAAACTGAAAGTAAATGTGATGTATGGATGCTAAACGCAGTACTTAGAGCTTTATGTATTGAAAAGTGGAGAGCCAGCACTTTTCAGATGTGAGCGGTTTAGAAAAATCCAACCCGACTGGCACTCAATCAAATCTCTCAGTGTGACATCAACAGGAAACAGCAGTCCAAATGGTAACACTAACCAAAGAGAGGCACAGCTGCTTAATGCTAATGAGAAAGTGTTTGAGAAGGGAATTGGTAAACACAGAAGCACGAAGACCAGGATTGAAATGGATGAAACAGCTACAACAAGATTCCATAAAGCGTATCCAGTGCCTTACGCACCATGTACTAAAGTGGAAGCTGAACTGCAGAGCTTGGAGGTGTCTGGAATTCTCTCCAAGGCGGAGTGGAGTGATTGGGCCATGCCCATTGTCCCGGTGAATGGCTGGAGCCATTCACGTATGTGGGGATTGCAAGGTGAGCATCAACCTGGTGCTGCGTACTGTGTAGTATCCCCTACCGTGAATAGAAGACATTTTGCATCTTTGGCACAGGGGGAGAGGTTTTAAAAGATTGATTTGTCACAAGCCTGTCTGCAAATGGAGATGATGAGTCAAGTAGGAAGTTCCTCACATTCAACACTCCGCGGGCCCAGAGGCGCGACAGGAACATTATCGTTGACAAGACGCTAGCCAAACCTGATGCTGTTCCACAGGTTCACCCGCACTATCCTGAAAGAAACAGAGCATCACTCAAAAGACTGAACCTTTAGAACTGTGACGTTACTTATGGACTGTTACTGTGAAAGCATGTTTATTTGGAATATGTGTTTATGAAAGGAATGTTTAGTACATATACAGTTTTATGTTGCATTAATGTAATGGTGGAGGAAGTGTAATGTGTAGATCTATTTCTTTTAGAGCAATGACCCCCTCACTTAGCGATATTAGCACTATTATTGATCTGTTGTCAGTGCATGCGTTGCCTATGCATGCGCATTGCTTTCTCTCACTGTCTCTCTCTCTCCCTCTTGCTCCGGTGTTAATACACCAGTTAAAGCCATCTCCTGCATGCATGCTTTTATTTTAATTGTGCACAGATGCAACACAAACCAGAAAGGGGCATAAGGAGCAGAAAGGGAATATGTCAGCAGATCACGGGGCAAAGAGCGCAACAGAAGATTATGAGCTAACAGAAATTGAAAGTGTAGAGAAAGGCTACAAATGCTATTTTAGTAGATTATATGTAAATGTAAAGGGCCATTGTAACCAGGTTAACTCATTACAAGGCAGAGCAAAACAGCAGCAAAATATTGCTGATGAGGGAGCCAGAGGGACGGTAGGTAGAACTCCACCAGCCAGGTGACCAAGTCCTGGTCTTTTCAGCTGCCTGAGAAGTCAGGGTTTGCTTGCAAGTGGATAAGACCAGAGGCGATGATCCTGGGAAATGACGCCTGTAACGGTATGCAGTCCCAGCGAAGCAGCCGGTGGAAACACTGAACTCAAGTTAGACCATATGACTCACATTCTTGCTGTCCTCACAGGCTGAAAACTGGATAATTATGGACTAACTAAATGAGAGCCAGTCTTCAGGAAATAAAAACTGTACACAATTTAACTTCCCCTCTCCACACAGCTGATGAATCCAAAAAAAACAGCAGAGACTGATATAACCTGGCATCAGCGGCATCACCTGACTTACCAGTCAGCGTTGAACTGAACATTACACTACCTTAGGACTCCAACTCCAGATCTTTCCTCGGCATTTACTCCCGAAGCCTTGCCCATGAATGGGTATAGCTGCAAGGCAGCAGAGGTTTGAGATCAGAGTTCTCCCTCTTGTACATAAGCCACAAACCACAGCTGATGAACTGCCTGAAGTGACTGACTTTAAAGCACCAGTAACTTGCTTTTGCCCCCTTCTCCTGTCAGTAGAAACAATTCCACTCATGTAAAGGCCAGGAGCTGCACTTGGTTGTCAGAGGATATTTGACACACATGTAATTGGGAGCATTTAATAGCTAGTGGAACTTATCCCCACTCCCTCCCCCGGCTATGACAACCTTAAAGAACCCTAAACTGCGCGTCTTTGTTATGGTGGAGGAAACTAGAGGACACCCACATGGTCACAGGGTGAATGTACAAACTCCTTAGAGGCTTTGGAGGGAATTGAACCCCAATATTACAGCTGATGCGCTGTAAAGCATTGCGCTAACCACTATATTACCATGCTGTCCCATCCTTATTAGAACCTCCTTGAAGTTTGGCCTTCCTGAGACAGATTTCTGTCCAGGCCCAAGGGAAGGGGATGTCAGGGATCATTCGACAGTTACAAAATTATGGATAGCCTAATTATGGATTAACTACAATGAGAACCAGTTTTCAGGAAATAAAGCCTGTCACAATTTAACTTCCATCTGACAGCTTGTAGCTAGTGAAACCAATTGTGCTGGGATAGGACATTTGCTGTCCCAATGAAGCTCCACAGGGAAAGACAATGAATGAGTGGTCCTGCTATTAGTATATGTTTAAAGGTGTATCCCTGACAAAGCTCAGGACAGATCTGGTTAGCTGTATTTTCATGGAGCCATCCTTCAACACTGTAACAAAAGGAATATATTTTGGGTGTCTGGCTATTGGAACAAGCACAAGTATTGAATATTCAAACAGATTCCGCTAGTTAGGATGAGCTACCATTGTAAATATGTAATTCTGCAAATTCACCTTATTAAGTTAAATAAGTGATTGTAATAATTGAGACTGTAGTTAATCATTTATTGTTATCTTTATGTTGAAGAAGTTAAAACATCATATCAGGAGAGTTCAGTTCTCTTGGAAGCCCCTGGACTCTCCCTCCCCAGAAGTTTGCCTTGAATAAAAACTTTTATACATTCAGTGGCCAGTTTATTAGGTACAGTCCTAAATCTGATAATTAATGCAAATATCTACAGTCAATTATATGGGAGCAATCCAATGCATAAAAGCATGCAGACATGGTCATTAGGTTCAGTCTCAGTTTTAAATGATGAACTTTATTGTATTGTAGGAGGAAGCAGAAGCAGTCAGAGGAAAGCCACGTGGTCATAGTGAGAAGATACAAACTCCTTACAGACAGCAGTGGATCTGAGCCTGAGTTGCTGGTGCTGTAATAACATTACGGTACTCATGCCCCTGGTATTTATGCTCTTTGTTCATGACATCCCCATTTCTGAGAACATCACAACATTTACCCCTTAAGATCTAACAGTATTATGCTTGAACAGCTCCTGTTTCTTCTTTTGCTTCTCATGTTTTATGGTCATCAGGGTAGTTTGTGGTAGAGGGTCAGTTTCACCATCTGAGACTTTGTTGCTGCCCTTGGATCACTCTACTTCATAGGATGGCCAAGGCAATTGAGCTCTCAAGGTCATTGGAGCCTCAAAAGGTTAATGCTGCAGAGGGAATACAGTTCAAGCTCCAGCCCCAGACTACAACACAGACTGTCTATTGTTTCCTGAAATCTCATGTTGCTTGCCAGAACAAATAATCTATGATGAAACTGCTCATTCAGTTATGAAATATGATTTCAAATTTCATAATGCAAAATCAGCAGATAGCAACATAAAAGCTATGTCTAACTTACAGAAGACTAGACTTGGACTATTTCCAGTAGAGCAAGCTAGGCTAACAGGAAGTTTAACAAAGGTTATTAATATAGTGTCAAGCTTTGACAAATTGAATATGGAAATATGTCACCTTTGGTTGTAATACCAGTGACAGTAGGTCAATTTAACATTGTCACTGAGTGGGTTAGTAGAAAGGTCAGAAGAACCTTTATGCAGTTAGTTATTGGAGCTTAGAATATCTTGTCACACTTTAATAGTAGAGATAATTGCTTAGGGGGAAGATTGGTTAAATATTTGAAGTTCTGAGAGCATTGTGGAGGTGGAAAGGGGTAAGACATGGTAGGATAATAATTATTTTATTAGACTAGTAGTAATGAAACAGAAATGTGAGCTCAACTACCTCAGCAGTACCTTGAGAATTCATATTCCATTAATTTATCTAAAAAACTAAAATATATTAATATCAATAAGGATGTCCTTGAAAGAGTTTGCTTATGAGATAGCTGATGCTTTGGTCTTAATTTTCCAAAATTTCCACAATTCAGGAAAGGTTCCATTAGTTTGGAAAATAACAAATGTAACTTTTTTTTGAAAGGAAGTTGGAAACTACATCCTAGGTAGTAGCCATAAGGAAAATGTTAGAGGCTGTTTTTATTATAGCACTTGGAAACATTCAAAGCAATCAAGCAAAGTCAGTGTGATTTGGTGAAAGGGAAATAATGCTTGACTAACCTATTTTCTGATGATGCAGCATTTTGATAAATGCAAACCAGTAGATTAACTTAGATTTCCAAATGGATGCATTAAAGGTCATTGTGTCATGGTTCCGGTTGGCCGTTCCCCCTTTAACACTTCTTTCTCCCTGATCATGCCCCAATTTCAGTCAATTGCTGCTAGTTACCTAATAATCGTACACCTGGCTTTCATCAGCGACTGGGAAATAAATACGAGGACGACTCTATCACAGGTTGCCAGTTTGTTGGTGGATTCTTGTGTGATACTTTGTTCCTGGTTCTGATTAGAACTGGTAATTTTAAGTTTTGCTCTGGTTCTAGAGAGTCCCTGTGAATCCCATCTCCTTGTCAAGATCCCTCTGGTTTCCTGCCCTACGTCCAGGTCTATGACAGCCTCCCCAACTGAGTCAACGTGCCAGTGTCCTGCACTTGGGTTCTCCTCTGTTGCCCCTGTGTAACACATTGTGGCAAACTCATAGTTTAGGAGAGAAGATGTTGGATAGTTTGAAAGTTGGTAAGTTTTGGAAAGAGCAAATTTCACTAGATGATAAAATGCAACAAGTAGTATGTCACAGGAATTGAAGCAGAACCTCAGCTTTTTACAAATGTGCATAAATAACTGATAACAGTAACAAGGGTATGGTCATTAAATTGAATGAAGGCACAAAATAGGGAGGAAGTTAAGTTGTGATGTTTTCTACACAATGTGGCTAGTAAGGGATATTAATAAGTTCAGATCTAACAAATGAAGTATAATGAGGCAAAAAATAAAGTTTCTATTTTGGCAGGAAAATATCTAAAAGAATCATGTTATCTTAATAGTGAACAATTGCATGAGTGTTGTGTTTATTTTGCACATGTGTAAGTTATGTGTAATTAACATTAAGTTTAGTTTGTTGTGTTTATCCTCATCTTGTAATGCATTGTGCTGCAGCTGTAAAAAGCTAATTTTCATGTATGTATGACCTTACCTATGACAACCATAAACTTGAACTTGAAGTTGACCACATGCATCTTCATTCCTGAAGAGACAAAGCAAGAGGAGAGTTTGAAGGGAGATGAATGGAAGAGGAGACTAATGATAATGATTACCACAGTGTGTCCACGTTCAGTGTTCAGGAGCAAGGAAGGTTAAATGTAAGTTCCATCCATATGGACAGAGACACTGTCAGTCACCAGATTAAAGACCAGTATGACTAGAGATACCACTTAACTGATTGCTTTCCTTCTGGAGGGAAATTTACAGTGCACTGACAGTCCTCTCATTGGCAGCATTTCAGCCTTTCCACCTCTCAGCCCCACTCATTCAATGTTCTATTGTGTTACTCAGATTGCAGAGGGAGCTGAGCATAAAGGAGGGCTGAAGTGAGCAGACATGTATCAAGAGGGGCTCTGTTGGGTGTCTCAGCTACACTTCTAGAGATGGAAATGATGTTGGAGGGTCCAATTGACCAGTCTTCTGAGAAGCTAACTACTGCGCAGGTAGAGGTCAATAATGTCCTCCACTCTCATGGAGGGACCAATTTATATCCCACCAAGGCCTTTAGGGCAGCACAGTCACCAGTGCCCAAAGGTCAGCCATTTCAGAGTACTTTTTCTGTTGACCCAGGGTACTTGCCAGTTGCTTGTCTCTCAAGAGACAGGGCTAATTGTGGGCATCAGAGACATCTGTGAGGACTTCTTGCTTTGCAGCATCCTAATGACACCACAGGGAGGGCACTATGATTTTGGGTATAGACTTGAAAGTACACACAGACACAATCTAATCTGTAATTGGAAATGGTATTGGCTTATTGTTGTCGCATGTACCGAGACATAGTGAAAAGCTTTTCTCGCATACAGTTCCTACACATCAGGTACATTGAAATAGAACAAGGGAAAGCAATAACAGTGAAGAATAAATAGTAAGGGCTACAGGGAAAGTGCAGTGAAGGTGAACAGTGAGGTGAGATATATTGTGGTTGTTAAGTTTGCATTAAAGGTTTGACTTCCCTGAAGCAAAATAAGTTGAGAGGGGATATACATGAGTATAGAATTGAGGGGTAATAGTTCGAGTAGACTGCTGGAAACATTTCTCCTTTACAGAGGTGACTAAAGTGAGGACATACTGTAGATTTGGGGCAAGGGGTAAGAGGGGTTCTGAGGGGGTCTTTTTCACCCACAGAGTGGTGAGTTCATGGAATGCATTGTCAGAGAGTAATAGAAGCAGAATTGCTGACAGCAGTTGAGAGATGTTTAGGTGAGTACTTAACTAGGTTTGGAAGGCTAGGGCCCAAGTACTGAAAGAAAGATAAATACACTTGGGTGCCCACTGGTTACAGTGACATGATGGGCTGAATGGCCTGTTTCTATGCTGTATGACTATAATTTATTTTCTGATATAAGTGATTCTTTTAGGACAACATCTTGCTTTGTGTCGAGGAAAATGTCACTGGTGCGGCAGCTACAGGCTTTGAGCGGATTCTGCCATGGCCTTCTGGAAAGGTTGCCACTGGAGAGCTGCCAACAATGTTGCCACTGAGGAACTGATGGGTGTTACAGAAGACTAATGTCAATGAAAGCATTTTGAACTTTGTAAGATGACTGAGCAACTAGCAGTGAGTTCTGAAGCTGACCAGTCAAAACTCTGGATGTCAGAGTCCTCCTTTAGATGGACAAATATGTGATAAAGTACAGTGATATCATTTGAGTTGCATCGAGAGTATTAAATGCACAAAATCACGGACCTATTCAGTTAGAGACAAAATTGAAATGATTTAGTGTGATTGATACTCAAAAATATGTCAGAATGGGAATTAAAATACTTGGTCACGGGAAGTTCCACTTGTGGCAGATGGAGTGGTGTTGCTTAATGAAGTGCTCCCAATTTACAGTAGGTCTCCAATGTAGAGGGGGCAATAGATGACCCCAGCAGATTTACCGGTCAGGTGTTGCCTCACCTGGAAGAGCTGTTTGGGGACCATGAATGAAGGTGAGGGAGAAGGTAAACGGGCAGGTGTGGCACTTAGGCAGCCTACAGGGATAAGTGCCAGGAAGAAGATTAGTGGGGAGGGACAAATAGATGGGAGAATCATGGGGGGAGTGATCTCTGCAGAGAGCAGAGGTTGGGGGAGGGTAGTGTAAAGATCTGTTTGGAGGTAGAATCGATTTGGAGATGGCAGAAATGTGGAGGATGATGTGCTGGATGTGGAGATTGATGGATTGGTAGGCATTGACAAGAGGAATTCTATCCCTGGTACAGAGGTGGGAAGCTGGGGTGAGTGCAGATGTGCAAGGGATGGAGGAGATGCAGGTGAGAGCTGCATCAATAGTAGAGGAAGGAAGCTGCATTCTTTGAAGGAGGACATCTCTGGTTGTCCTGGAATGGAAAGCCACGTCCTGGGAACAGTAGCGGTGGATGCAAGGAAACTGAGACAAGGGAACAGCATTTTAACAGGAGATTGGATAGGAAGAGGTATAGTCAAAATAACTCTGGGAATCAGTAGGTTTATATATTTTTTTAAAATGTTGTTTGACAGTTTGTCTCCAGATGTGGAAAGCGAGATCAAGAGAAGTGAGGGAGGTGTCGGAGATGAACCAAGTGAGTTTAAGCCCGAAAGGTGTGATGTCACCTAACAATGCATGTCAGTGCAATATTCTGTTGGTTAAAATGTTTTCAGGTACCATTTTCATATTAAAAGCGATGGATTTAATTTATTCTGTAATGCTTTTTTTCTACCAGAAAACGCCCTCATGATTCAAAAGTGCATCTAGTAGCATCCAATGGCAAATTGGGCAATAAGGCTGTTGATTTTCTTCAAAGGAACAGGTGTCATGTGGTTGAATTTTGCACCCAACAACTCATTTATTAAATGCCTAGGGCCTAACTTTGATTCATAGCAGCATCAAACTGACCAGTGTACACTATGCTTTTGGATAAGTGAAAAGCCCAAGTCATTATAATGTGATTGAGTAGAATCAGTATAACCAATTCATACACTCAGTGGCTGTTATTAGACACCTCCTATACCTAATAAAGTGGCCACCGAGTGTATTTTTGCAGTCTTCTGCTGCTCTAGCCTACTGGCTTCAAAGTTCAACGGGTTGCGTGTTCAGAGATTTTTTTTGCATACCACTGTTGTAATGCATAGTTATTTGAGTTAGTCATCTTCCTGCCAGCTTGAACCAGTCTGACCAATCTCCCCGATCTCTTTCATTAACAAGGTATTTTTGCCCACAGAATTGCCCCCTCTGGATTTTTTTGTTTTTTTGCACCATTCTCTGTGACCTCCTGAGTTTCTGTTGTAGGTGAAAATCCCAGGAGATCAGCAGTTTCTGAATTGGATCAGAATCAGGTTTATTATCACCGGCATGTGATGTGAAATTTGTTAACTTAGCAGCAACAGTTCAATGCATAACATAATATAGGAAAAAAACTAAAATAACAATAATACATAAATAAGTAAATCAATTGCAGTATATGCATATTGAATAGATTAAAATCATGCAAAAACAGAAATATTATATATTCAAAAAGTGAGCTAGTGTCTAAGGTTTCAATGTCCATTTAGGAATCGGATGGCAGAGGGGAAGAAGCTGTTCCTGAATCGCTGAGTGTGTGCCTTCAGGCTTCTGTACCTCCTACCTGATGGTAACAGTGAGAAAAGGGCATGCCCTGCGTGCTGGAGGTCCTTAATAATGGATGCTGCCTTTCTGAGACACCGCTCCTCGAAGATGCCCTGGGTACCTTGTAGACTAGTACTCAAGATGGAGCTGACTAAATTTACCACCCTCTGCAGCTTCTTTCAGTACTGTGCAGCAGCACCCCACCCCCCCCATACCAGACAGTGATGCAACTTGTCAGAATCCTCTCCATGGTACATTTATAGAAGTTTGAGTGTATTTGTTGACATACCAAATCTCTTCAAACTCCTAGTGAAGTATAGTCACTGTCCTATCTTTATAACTGCATTGATACATGGGACCAGGTTAGATCCTCAGATCTTGACACTGAGGAACTTGAAGTTGCTCACTCTCTCCACTTCTGATCCCTCTATGAGGATTGGTACATGTTCCTTCATCTTGCCCTTCCTGAAGTTCACAATCCGCTCTTTCGTCTTACTGATGTTGAGTGCTAAGTTGTTGTGCGACACCACTCTACTAGTTGGCATATCTCACTCCTGTACGCCCTCTCGTCACCATCTGAGATTCTACCAACAATGGTTGTATCATCAGCAAATTTACAGATGGTATTTGAGCTATGCCTAGCCACACAGTCACGGGTATATAGTGAGTAGAGCAGTGGGCTAAGCCCACACCCCTGAGATGCGCCAGTGTTGATCGTCAGCGAGGAGGATATGTTATCACCAATCCACAAAGATTGTGGTCTTCCAGCTAGGAAGTCAAGGATCCAATTGCAGAGGAGGTACAAAGGCCCATGTTCTGCAACTTCTCAATCAGAATTGTGGGAGTGAACAGCATCCTTACATAGGTGCTTGTGTTGTCCAGGTGGTCTAAAGCCATGTGAAGAGCCATGGAGATTACATCTGCTGTTGACCTATTGCGGCCATAGGCAAATTGCAATGGGTCCAGTCCTTGCTGAGGCAGCAGTTCAGTCTAGTCATGACCAACCTCTCAAAGCATTTCATCACTGTAGATGTGAGTGCTAAAGGTGATAGTCATTAAGGCAGATCACATTATTCTTCTTAGGCACTGATATAATTGTTGCCTTTTTGAAGCAAGTGGGAACTTGTGCCCAAAGCAGTGAGAGGTTGAAAATGTCCTTGAATACTCCCGCCAGTTGGTTGGCACAAGTTTTCAGAGTCTTACCAGGTACTCCATCAGGACCTCCACCATGTGAGGGCTCACTCTCTTTAAAGATAGCCTAACATTGGCCTCTGAGACTGAGATCACAGGGTCATTAGGTGCAGCAGGGATCTTCACAGCTGTAGTTATCTTCTCCCTTTCAAAGCGGGCACCAATAATCATTCCCCAGTCAAAGTCCCTTAGATCACATTTCTTCCCCATTCTGATGTTTGGTATAAACAATAAATGAACCTCTTAACCATGTCTGCATGCATTGAGTTGCTGTCACATGATTGGCTGATTAGATATTTCCATTAGTGATCACTAAGTGTATAATAGTTACTACCATTGCTTAGAAGAGGCCTCACTATGATTTTTAGTGCAATTGTTATTTAAGATCCCACTTGAAAATGCACTGCAGATTTGGAACTGTTAAACTGCATAACTCTGGTAAATAAATTACCAATTCCACATCATGAATTAGTATTATTTATTGCAATTATTAATAAGGTGATAGGTATAAACACTTCCGTTTATCCCAACTATTCACACATAATTTTATATGGGGAAGAAGTGAGGAATAAAACAAATGAAGCAGAGTAAGTCTTTCACTGAACGTGGAGTAAGTGTAATGTTGGCTTGATAAGAAACAATTTCCTTAACTGCTTAATTTTAATAAACATATGGCATGCTAAATCCTCATAATAAATGTTAGCCTCAATACTAAATACCCAGTCTGGTGGAACAGCTAATTTACTGTAATTTCATTGTGCAAATGAACACATAGTGAGAAACTATTTTTGGAAATTGATATTGATAGAGAACAATTTTATGAACAGAATGTACAGTGAAAAGCTTCAGTGAGTTATTTAATGAGAGAATGTGGGAGACTAATACATGGAAACATTAACATTCAGCTCCACACGTCTTACCCTTCCTCAAAACAAAGTCAAATATAACCTCCAATACACTTTCCTTAACTTAAACATTTGCTCAAATGCAAGATTATTCTGTCCCAAGGGTTACTCACATGCTGCAGAAATATACACAATGAAAAGATCAGTGAAGAGTGTAAGTCTTTGGTTAACCTGAAGCCTTTCTGAATTCTCATTCAAGATGTCTATCTCTTCCAATTGCCAAGGACCAACTTCTGTGTCCGTTTCAGTTACCCAAAATTTAGAGTAATTCATTTAAGTAGCAGCCTGAAGTTAGAAATAGGAATTTGATTCTGATCCAGATATGGGTAACTGAGGATTCCAAGTATCTTTATCCTGAATAAACTGAGGGTAAAGAGTATCTTATTTGTTCTCAGAATGTGGGCTGTTTGGAGAAAATTGCTTTAGTCTGAGAGAAAAAAAGGAAATGGTCCACACAGTGTGGGATTGGAGTTATATGTGGCACAGATCAGGTGAGAAGGAAGAAAATTTATGAACCTTTTGTGGGTTTTGTACAATGAATAGGTTTATTTTTTGGAAGAAACCTACAAAATTCAGTCTAACGACTACTATACAGTGATATAACCTCCAGAATGCCAATTCAACCACCAATTTTTGCACTTTCATTAACGTGAAATATGACTTTATGTTGCTCTGAGTACAAAAGTAATATTGATGATCAAATTGTTTATTTATTGACAGAGATTATAGGCTTCTATTAAAATAGAAACATTATCTGAAACAAAGCTTGATTATATGAAAATATAAACAGGTAAGAATGGAACAAGGTAAAATCTTGTAAAGTACTTGTGGTTTAAGAGTTTGTTATGAGTTTATGTATATTGGTGGCAAACTGATATTCCTGAGTCAGCTCAAAATCAATAAACTGTTCATTTGTTTCTTTAATGTGTCAGCTCAGTTGCCATTCATTTCACTTGGTGGCAATCTGGTCAATGCATTGCTTTCAATGTTATGGTGCTAAGTGGATCAACAATGGAATATCATGTTAATGAATACAACACAAGCTTTGAAATGGTATGGCAGAGATTTCTCAACCAAATGGTTTCTGAAACAGAAGTAATAACGTGACCTAAGATGGACCTTGGATCTCATCTAAGTAGGCAAGATGCTATTACTTGTTGAGACTGCACATGAGATTACCCTCCCTCGTTAGGGTATAATTGGTCCTATGCATCAGATCTAGATTGTGTATCTCTCTATGGTGGCCTTGGGTGGTGTTCTCTTTGTAACTGGTCGTAGAAATCAGAAGTTTTGTGATTCTAAGAGAAGCATTCTTAACTTTTCTACCACCACATGAATTCAATAACCTTTTTGATTTCAGATAGAAAATCATTCTCACACCTTTTACCTTCTTATACCCTGAGGAATCATTAAAAAAAACATGTTTAAGACCTGTTCCCTGTATAAGGAATCTGTTTGCATTTGGAAAATCATCCAACTTGATATGTGGATGATCATGGCTAATTTGTCCAAATCCAGCTTGATTTTGCAAAGACTGACATTTAATTTTCAATTAATATTGATAATGCATACTACCAACAGGCGAGTGAACAGTAGAAAATTGGATTCGACATTGCTGCTCTGATGAGTGAGGTGTTTCAGGGATCAGTGCCAAGTACATAGTTGTTTGTCATCTATATCAACGATCTGGATGATTATTTAGTAAACTGGATCAGCAAATTTACGGATGACACCAAGACTGAGGGGCATAGTGGACAGTGTGGAAGACTATCAAAAGTTACAGTGGGATCTGGACCAGCTGGGAAAATGGGCTGAAAAATGGCAGATGGAATTTAATGCAGACAAGCGTGAGGTGTTGCATTTTTGGAGGACAAACCAGGCTAGGACTTGTATGGTGAGCAGTAGGTCACTGAAGAGTGTGGTGGAACAGAAAGATCTAAGAATAAAATACACAATTCCTTGAAATTGGCATCACAACTAGATAGGGTCATAAAGAGAAGTTTTGGCAATATTGGCCTTCATAACTCCAAGTATTGAGTACGGGAGTTGGGATGTTATGTTGAAGTGGTATAAAACATTGACGAGCCCTAATTTAGAGTATTGTGTACAGTTCTGGCCACCAGCCTACAGGAAAGATATCAAAAAGATTGGAAGAGTGCAGAGTAAATCTACAAAGATGGTGCCAGAAGGTGAGGACTTCAGCTATAAAGAAATGCTGAATAAGTTAGGACTTTTTTTCTTGGAGTGTAGAAGAATGAGAGGACATTGATAGAAGTATATAAAATTATGAGGGGTTTGTAGACAGGGTAAATGCAAGCAGGTCTTTTTCTGCTGAGGTTGGGTGAGACTAGAACTACAAGTCATGGATTGAGGGTGAAAGATGAAGTACTTGGGGGGAATATGAGATGGTACATCTTCACTCAGAAGGTTGTGTTAGTGCGGAATCGAACTGCCAGTGGAAATGGTGGATACAGATTTGATTCAACAGTTAAGAGAAGTTTTGATAAGTATGTGGATGGGAAGGGGTATGGTCCAAGTGGGACTAGGCAGAATAACAGTTTGGCATGGACAATGGGCTGGGGGGCTTGTTTCTGTGCTATAATCTCTATGACACAATGACTCTATACAATAATAGCTGGATTTATGCAATGAGAGGCAAACTTTATCACTGAGTGTTCACATAAATTGTATACCCTAAATGTGGAGAAAAGTTTGGAATCTTATTGGAAGCATTGAGATAAGAGTGAAGAATTATGAGTCCCTACTTGATTTTAAAAAATGCCAACTAAACTGGGAATGGTGGGTAATGTTGGATTTAGAGTGGTTGTCCACGTCTCATCATTATAGAGCAGGGTTAGAAGGAGTCAGGATTTCAAGGGTCCATCATTGCTATAAAGTTTGCAATTGACTTGTTCAGCCAAAAATCTCTAATCTGGTGAATGCATACAAACACAAAACTCTTAACGTATTTATCATAAAGATGTCCGAAAAGTGCACTATTGATTCACACATATCAGACGAGAATGTAAATTACTGATCAAGCAATAGAAGTCGATTGATAACCAACCAATGTATATATACCATATTCTGCATCATCACAATAAGCAGGCAGAATCGGCTAGTCCTTGTTTTGTGCTGGCTGGGTCAAATTGCTGAATATGGAATATATATTCCATATCGTACATGATTCGTGAGTTCTGTGCACCTATGCCATTTGTAATTGCTTCAAAGGTTGTGTGACAGGGTGAGAATTGTGTTGGGGAGCAAATGTGACAGGACATCAGTTAAGACAGGTGGCATGGGAGTGTTGCCTTTTAAGCAAAGATTGGACAGGCTATACTTGTATCTGCTGGAATTTGGAAGAGTGAGGATTGTCCTGACTGAATCAAATGGCAGATGGAGTTTCATCTGGACAAGTATGAGGTAATGCATTTTGGGAGGTCGGGTGCAAGAGGAAAGTGTACAGTAAATGGCAGAATGCACAGAGGGATCATGGGATGCAAGTCCATAGCTCCCTAAAACTGGCAAGACATGTAGAAAGGGTTGTAAATAGGCATTCAGTATGCCTGCCTTCATATGTTGGATTGCTGGGTAAGATACCAAAAGAAAACTGATTCAAATACTTGTGCATAGTAATGTCATATATAAAGCACAAAGTAGCTAGGAAGAAATATTTGTCAAAGAAAACTGTGGACACACTGCATGCTCAAGAGTCTAAGGAAATATGGCAAGTCCCTGTCGACCATTAACAATATTTATTGATGTACCGTAGAATGCTTTCTGCCTGGACACATAACGGCTTGGTATGGCAGGTGAACAGCAGGAAGCTGTGGATACAATCTCAGCACATCCCAGCAGCCAGTGGGCCCTCTAAGGACTCTGCATATACTTCTTGCTGCCAGCATAATCAAAGACCTCACCCACCCCAGACATTCTCTTTTCTCCTCTTCCCCATCGGGCAGAAAATGTAAGAGTCTGGAAGCATGTACTACCAAGTTTGAGCACAGCTTCACTCTCACAATTACCAGGCTCTTGAAATGACCTCTTGTATAATAAAATAGACTCTTGACTTGATAATCCACCTTGTTATGATCTTGCATTTTATTATTACCTGGCCTTGCTCTTCTTTAGGTAGCTTTTACACATTTTTTCTGCATTGTTATTGTTTTACCTCATTCCACCTCAATGTACTTTGATGATGTGATATATTTGAACAATATGCAAGACAAACATTTCACTGTGTTGCTGTATGTGAAATTAATAAACCAATAATAGTCCTGATTGTCCTCCTGATTACTTCCTTGCTTTTGACACACTTATACACAGAGGCAAACCAGGTGTCCAAACATTTGTTGAAATCCTTCAGAGTTCATAATTTTCATCCACACTTCGATCACAGGGAACACTTCCGAGGAAGCATGCTACTAGGTCATGCCTGAGGCCTACTTTGGATTTGCTGAAGGAGAGTTTGCCTGGATGAGCCCTGAACCATGGACAGCAGCACAAGGATTCCCTTTCAGGGAAGTTAAATAATTCCCTCTGGTGGTGTTCTGTCTCAGCTAATTCCTCTCTTACAACCAAGCCCAAACTCTCGGGCTGCCTCCCCTTTAACCACTACTGTTGACCGTGATCTGTCCCTTATACCCTGATATGTTCCTTCAGGTGTGAAATGCAAAAGCCACTCAATGTGTTGCTAATCAAATAATTATTGACCATTTTCATGAAATACTATTGACTTAAAATATACACTGTATATACACATAACCCTGGCAGGAACGGTCAGATGAGGTCCAGCACATTGCAATGCCATTGCAGACCTTTCTTGAGTTGTACTACGATGTCTGATATAGATTGTTCTATGATAGGATACAACAAGGTTGACATCTTTTCCTAGTCCTGCTATACTGTTCACTTCAGAGCTCTTTCATCTTTTCTGTTTCAAGTATTCATTTAATTATCCAAAAAGGGGTTGAAACGATCTTTGCCCCCGGGGCAATACTCCCCATGCTTCTTTCTTTCACTTCCATCTAGTGACAATTTTTAAATTGATAACTCCTTGCCACAGATTACATAACTGGAGGGAATAATACTTCCTCTTCACTTTGACAAAGACAACCTGACTCCTCTCCACCCCCTTCCCCCTGGCAGCTGGTTTAAGCAAACATCCTTCATGCTTTGGCAGTCAATGGATAGTGTCCCAGGCAAGCTTCCAGCTGCCCTCACTTAGAATCTGTAGAAAAGCATCTTCCAGCAGGTGCCACTGAAAAATGATCCCATTATTTAGCTGGAAGAAAATAATGTTCTTCCAGTGAAAAAGGCATTAGCATCTCTCCCAGTGGTAATTTCTTTTCTGAAAATTGATACATTTGCTCTGCTATTTTTTCACTTTATGGACAGTAAAGTCTGATTTATACTTTGTATGGGCGACACCACAGCATACACCATAGCCCTTATTTTCACTTCTGCATCACTCTACATTGTAGTGAGCATGCGTTGGTATGTGCCAAAATGCTAGTTGGCGGTGGGGTTTCTATGCCACTGAGTTTCTTTGTGAGAGACATGGACGAAGAAATGTATTTCAAAAATTTTCACATGTCGGCAGGTAGATTTGACTATTTGGTTCATCTATTTCGTATCCGTGTACACACAGCCTACAGACATGGCGGAGAAGAAGCAACTGGAAATGCCTAGAAGGAAATGCAAGTGGACCAAGTGGACCAATCACAGTGGTTGTAGTCTGCGTCACTACAACACGCGAGTTACTTTTCTGGAGAGGTGCACGTCACCCTACTGCGTAGGGTATAGCGTAGGTACGGCATAGAGTACACAACACCTACGGCGTAGATGTGACGCACAAGTATAAATCAGCCTTAAGGAGTAGCATTTGTTGTTGGGGGTGTGGTGTTGATGAGGGAGGGTGGTTATCTGGCTCTGGTTGGAAATTATGAGGCTTGAGCTCTTGCTTTTCTATTCATCGGTAAAAGAAAATTCAAACAATTCCAACATATTGTTTCCGGGTAAGTATGAGGTGTTGCACAAAGGATGTCAAATGAAAGAAATAAGTATACAGTTTACAGGAAACCTAAGCAATTCTGCAGATGCTGGAAATCTAGAGCAACACGCACAAAATGCCGGAGGAATTCAGCATCTCTGGAGGGGTATAACCAGGTGATGATTCAAGCCAAGACCCTGCACCAGGACTGATCAAGGTCTCAGCCCAAAATGATGACTGGTTATTCCCCTTCATAAAGGCTGCCTGATTTCCTTAGTTCCTCCAGCATGTTGTGTGCGTTGATCCAGTTTATGGTAGACCCCTAAATAGCTTTGAGATCCCGAAGAATCTTGGGGGTCCAGGTTCAAAGTTCACTAAAAATGGCGGCACACATTGATGAGTTGGTAAAGAAGACATCTGGCATATTTGCCTTCACTGGTAGGGAGGTTGAAAATAAGAGTAAGAAAGTTATGATCCAGCCAAGACCTTAGTTGGACCCCATTGGGAGTACTGATCACTTCAGGAAGGATGCGGATGCTATAGAGAGAGCACAGAGGAGATTTACAATGATGTTTCCTGAATTGTAAAGCATGCCTTATGAGAATAGGTTGAGTGAGCTTAGCCTTTTCTCCTTGGAGCGACAGAGGATGAGAGCTGACCTGATAGAGGTGTATAAGATGATGAGAGGCTTTGATCGTGTTGATAGCCCGAAGCTTTTTCCCCAGGGTTGAAATGGCTAACACGAGGGGGCGTAGTTTTAAGGTGCTTGGAAGAAGGGTCAAGGGTGATGTCAGAGGTAAGTTTTCCACAGAGAGTGGTGGGTACATGGAATGAACTGCCAAGGAAACCAATAGCATTGTGGCCACCATAGGAGAGTCCCATTGCTTTGTAAGGTGAGTTTCTAACAAAGGTGACTGACAAAGTAAGCTGTTAAGCAAGGAGACCCAAGAGACTTCATTTCCGTTGAACAACAGCTCCTGTGGAGATCTATCCTGGTGCTCGCTATAGGAAATGCCCAAACAATGTCCAAGATTAACTCCGGATCCAACGTATTATTCTCCGTAACTTCTGCCACCTCCAATGGGATCCCACTACCAAGCACATCTTTCCCTCTCCCCCTTTCTGCTTTCCGCAGGGATCGCTCCCTACGCGACTCCCTTGTCCACTCGTCCCCTCCATCCCTTCCCACTGATCTCCCTCCTGGCAATTATCCTTGTAAGTGGAACAAGTGCTACACCTGTCCTTACACTTCCTCCCTCACCACCATTCAGAGCCCCAGATAGTCCTTCCAGGTGAGGCGACACTTCACCTGTGAGTCGGCTGGTGTGGTATACTGTGTCCGGTGCTCCCAGTGATGCCTTTTATATATTGGTAAGACCCGACGCAGACTGGGAGACCATTTCGCTGAACACCTACGCTCTGTCCGCCAGAGAAAGCAGGATCTCCCAGTGGCCACACATTTTAATTCCATGTCCCATTCCCATTCTGATATGTCTATCCATGGCCTCCTCTACTGTCAAGATGAAGCCACACTCAGGTTGAAGGAACAACACCTTATACCGGCTGAGTAGCCTCCAACCTGATGGCATGAACGTTGACTTCTCTAACTTCCATTAATGCCCCTCCTCCCCTTCTAACCCCATCCCTGATATATTTAGTTTTTTCCCCTCTCCCCTTTTTTTTCTTTCTCTGTCTGCCCATCACTCTGCCTGTTCTCCATCTCCCTCTGGTGCTCCCCTCCCCCTTTCTTTCTCCCTAGGCCTCCTGTCCCATGATCCTTTCCCTTCTCTAGCTCTGTATCCCTTTTGTCAATCACCTTTTTGGCTCTCAGCTTTACCCTACCTCCTCCAGTCTTCTCCTATCATTTCACATTTCCCCTCCCCCTCCTACTTTCAAATCTCTTACTATCTTTCCTTTCAGTTAGTCCTGACGAAGGGTCTCGGCCCGAAACATCAACAGCTCTTCTCCCTATAGATGCTGCCTGACTTGCTGCGTTCCACCAGCATTTTGTGTGTGTTGCTTGAATTTCCAGCATCTGCAGATTTCCTCGTTTTAACATAATTTTGTCTGTTTGGCCTTGTATTTGTGCTAGAATAATTTTATTTTGCTCATTGCATTCAGTATGTAAGGGGCAGGAAATCATCATGTTGAAAAATGGAACAAGTGAACGATACCTGAAACACCCCAGCA
Source organism: Hemitrygon akajei (assembly GCF_048418815.1). NCBI lineage: Eukaryota > Metazoa > Chordata > Chondrichthyes > Myliobatiformes > Dasyatidae > Hemitrygon > Hemitrygon akajei. The sequence goes on along the minus strand of NC_133136.1, from coordinate 73,490,679 downwards.
GTAGTGCGGCAAAAGTAATGTTGAAAGAATAAGATGAATTAGAAGATTAAGTCTAACAAGTTTTAGAGAGCAGAAAAATCAAAGAGAAGGAATGAGAAGTTGTACCACACTTTCCAGGTCTTGGGGAGTGAGGGGGAAGCTCTTCACTAGGATGGTGGTGTGAGAGTAGAATGAACTGCCAGCAGAAGTGGGTTTGATTGCAACTTTTAAGAGAAGTTTGAATAAGTGCATAGATTTGGGGGGGTATGAAGGACTATGATGTGGGTTTGGGTTAATGAGACCATGCAGAATAACAATTCAACCATAGACTAGATGGGCTGAAGGGTCTGTTTCTGTGCTGGAGTTCTCCATAACTCTATGACACTATAATCTGAACGTCTGATACTGTAGATTGAATGTGAAGGGGTGTACAAGGTTTATGGCAGGTTTCCTAGCAGTATGGAGGAACAGAGGGATCTCAGGGTCCACATCCATAGATCCTTCAAGGTTATCACACAAGATAATGTTGCAGCTCTACAAAACTCTTGTTAGACTATACTTGGAGTATTATGTTGAGTTCTGGTCACCTAATTATAGGAAGGATATGGAGACTTTACAAGGTGCAGAGGAGATTTACCAAGATGCTGCCTGGATTAGAGAGCATGACTTCTGAGGATAAGTTGAGTGAGGGAGAGCTTTACTCTTTGGAGTGACATAGGATGACAGGCAAATTGACAGAGGCATACAAGATAACATGTGTAACTAGCATCTATTTCCCAAGGCAGCAATGGACAGTGGTGGAGGCTACCATAAATAAAATAACATAGGGACATTTAAGAGACTCATAGATAGGCATGTGTAAGAAAAATGGAGGGTTATGGACTGTGTAGGATGACAGAATAGTTTTATATAGGTCAGCACCACGTCGTGGGCTGAAGGACCTGTGCTGTCCTGTTTTATGTTTTGTTATGTTTTATTGTCATGCCAATGCACTTTTCCTCCTGCATTTAGTTGCAAGGTACTTTGTTATTAGTTCTTGGTACTAATATAACTCTCCAGTGATCTCAAATACAAGTTTATTTTCAAAATTATTTTCAGTAACAATCCTTTTAGCTTTGATATCTTCAATTCACTTGCCCATATCTGTGGCAATAAAAGAAAGCTCTTTGTTACTGTAGTTTGCCATATGATATGGATTCTTCTGAGTGCGCTAGCTGCAGGGAGCAGGATGAAAACTCATCTACTCTCTGATAAAGACACGGCATTACATTCAGCTTGAGGATCAGGAGATTTTTTAACATGGGTGAAAAGCACAGTCCCGGTCCATAAATAGATGATTGGCCTATCTAGAGTTAATTTACTGGCAATAGTTAATGTTGGATGTAATGTTGAAACTTTATAAAGCACTGGGTAGGCTTCACTTGGAGTATTGTGAAAGGTTTGGGGCCTTTTGTCCTAGAAAGGATGTGCTGAAACTGTTTTGAGTTCAAAGAGGTTCATGAAAATGATTTCAGGTTTGAATAGCTTGTCGTATGAAGAGCTTTTGATGGCTCTGGGCCTGTATTCACTGGAATTCAGAAGAATGAAGGGCGACCTCATTGAAACCTATCATATGGTGAGAGGCCCTGACAGAGTGAATATGGAGAGAATATTTCCTATGGTAGGACACTAAGACTAGAGGACACAGCCTCAGAATAGAGGGGTGTCCTTTTAGAACTGAGATGAGGAGGAATTTCTTTAGCCAGTGAGTGGTGAATCTCTGGAATTCGTTGCCACAGGCAGCTGTGGAGGCCACATCTGTATGTATATTTAGGCATGGATTGATTGATTCTTGATTGGTCGGGGCATGAAGGAATATGGGGAGAAGGCAGGAGATTGGGGCTAAGAGGAAAAATTTATCAGCCATGATAAAATGATAGAGCAGACTCAATGGGCCAAATGGCCTAATTATGCTCCTATGTCTTATGGTTTAATAGAATCTTCTCCTGCTGCTCACTCTCATTGATGCATCCTCTAGGCCAAAGTCATTGGTGACGTCCATCAAACTCCACCAAAGTTACAGCACAGAAGCAGGGCAAACAGTCCAAATGGTCCCTGCCAATGCATGCTCAACACTGTCTCCTTTCAATTTTCGTCAACTGATCTATCAATACAACCTTCTATTTCTTCCACTGTCACATGTTCATCTTGTTCTCCTTTAAATGCACTTATGCCAGAGCAATTTCTACCTTTTTATTCTCATTACATGACCCAGCTAGATGGATTGAAATAGTATGTGTACCACAATGTTAAATGTGGCTTATCCTATTAGGTGGAGTAACTTCTCATTGGGGCCTAATAAAAGATGGGGGTATTTCTATTGACACAGGAGAAATTAAGGCTGAGAAGCTCAGAACGTTCCAAAATCCATCCATCAGAGAGATTAGGGTGCGAGTAAATATTTGGGTAAGTCTTTTGGATCAAGTTTCATGATAGGATTATTTGCAACAAGAATTATTTTTTGACTTTATGTATATAATTGTAATAACTGTCATTGTGAGAGAGAGAGAGATTGTTATCTATGGATTTTCAGCTTTGGGGCAGACTGAATCCACAAAATGAAGGGAGCTCAGTGTTGGAGATCACTCATCAGCGTGTTCACAGTGCAACTGTTCGTGGTTGTCGACTAAGATCATTTCTGACCCAAAGTGATTTGTTTAATTTGATGCTCTCCTGAAATTTAATATCATAATCCTCACCATTCAGTATTCACAGACTTTTTCTTAGGAATTTTTGCTGTAAGAATAATGAACCATAAGATTAATCTTTTCTGCATGCCATCGATCTATAACAGAATGCCAATGAAATGTAGCCTTTTCAAAACAGCAACCATAAATATAGTGGTGGAACTGCAGTTCAGAAATATAGTACACTAGTTTTCCGGTATATATTTTGAAAATCGCTGAGAATAGTCAGTAACTGTAAGATTGAAGAGGACTTGCTTCCTGATTATTTACAGAGTGAATGTGATATTCATTGACAGGTGTTTGACAAATATAATACTCAGCAAGCCTCTGCATATGGAAGGCATATCACTGTTTCTTTAATGGATGATTTGAAACTTTACCGGCACATAGAATAAAACAAAATTTGTGTTGCGAACTTTTGAAAAGCCCAACCTTTATATTTGCCTGAAACAGTCTGAATGTTTACTCCTGATCGTCTGTTGTGTAGATTGACATTGATTAGAATGGGAAATGCAACTCTTTGCACGATCCTTTGACTTTCCTCCAGCAAAGTCATTAACTGGTGCTTGCAGAATCGCTTATAGCTGCAGCTCGTGACTCACCAGAATGTAAGTCATGTATTTATCAATTTCCTTCCAATTAAAGTTACACGACGCTTCATATTTTAGAGTGTATGGCTTCTTTAGGATAACCTTTCAATTCAATAAGGCACAGAACAAAATGCTGGCTGTACTGCATACAATGAAGCCTAGCAAGCATTAAGCAATTTAGTGTGTCATTTAGTTAAGCAGGGAGGTCATTACTGTAGCTGAGGTTAAAGGAGCATTGTTACAATGCAATAAAAATATTTCATGTCTTGCATCATAATAGAGCTCCAATACTATGCTTGCAGTAAGCTTTTTTGGTATAGAAATGTCAAAGAAAAATCAGAAGCAGATGTTTCCCGATTCCTCTTTGGCAACTAAAGGATTAAGGTAATTGATTCATATTAATGTGAAAACATTCTATCAAATCTAAAAATGGGGTTGGGACACAGATGATAACTTAAAATACATTATGCAATGTTAAATAAGTGAAGCCAGATTAAAAATGATTTGATTATGCAACCTTGGCGATTTTATTTGCATCTGACAATTTAACTGTTATATTTTGTTCTCTGTAAGCACTAAGATTAAAACTGGTAATTAACTTGCAGAGAACATGGAGCAACTATGCCTGTGGTTTTCCCAGTACCTGGCCATAGAACTAATGGATTATGGGGCACATTTTACAAATACTGGCTCTGCCATACACTTGAGCAAGTTTTTAAGTCAATAGGGATGCATTTTGGTTGAATGCTGTGAACTTTCTCCCAAATAGGAGTATGTACAGGTGAGTTTCCAATAGGCTCTCTGCCCTCTGGTCGGCCTGATCGATGGGTCTAGTTGGGGCAAAATTACCCTTGGGCCATGGCTCAAGTGTATGCAAGTTTTCTGGTCTTTACTGGTGGGAGATAGGTTAAAACAACTTTTGAAGAATAAAAAAGTGGTGGGAAAGAAATCAAGGATACAAGTGTGACTTAAAGTCGCGTGGGATTTCCCATTGTGAGAAGGGATTTCGACACATGAGCAGGCGTGTGATAGGAGGAGCACTCTTGGTCCAAAGAAACTGCAGTAAAAGCATTTGCCTCTTCTAAGGTTCACAGTTTTCCTCCGTTTAGCCTGTGTTTTCTCTGTGGTTCAAGGACCTGACTGATCAACATTAAAGCTAGAAGAGAGATAAAATCCGAGGAACATATCTAAAGGGACAGGTGTAAATGAAATTAAGTTCTCATCTGAGTTCTTCTGTTTGCATTTTAACACACTGCCTGGCCCAAACCCTCTCATTTTTGGTTAGCATTGCTTTGTGTTGGTAATTAAATTCTTAACCTTTACCACCTTTTGTTGTTACAGCTACAACGTGCTTTAACTGCAGTGTCTGGATCTGCATTGCTGTGGTGACCGTGATAATGAATCAGAATCAGGTTTATTACACTGACATATGTCATGAAATTTGTTGCTTTGCAGTAGCACCACATGGCGAAACATAAAAAATTATTGTAAGTTACAAACATAAATAGTGCAAAAACAGAATAATGTTCATTGATTCATGGACAATTCAGAAATCTGATGGTGAAGGGGAAAAAGCCGTTCCTCAAACATTTCCTCATGTTTGCGGTCCTAAAACATTGTGTGTGGGTCTTCATGCTCCTGTCCCTGCTGCCTGATAGTAGTAATGAGAAGAGGGCATGTCCTAGATGATGAGGGCCCTTAATGATGCATGCTCTTTGATAAAGGATTAAGGGGATGTGAAGGCTGTGACCAGGTTTGTTGGAAAGAGGCTTTGTTTGTAAAGCAGAATATGAACTCCTCACAAATCTCTGATTGCAAGACATTGCAGGACTTCTCCCTCTTCTGCATTCTTCTTCTTCCTGTGAGGACTCCTGCTTCCACCAAATGCCAGCTCCTCTGAATGACAAGCTTATGTAATGTGTAGCACTTCCAAAGAACTGGGCTAAGGCATTGTCTGGCTCTAAGACCTGTGCAGATATCTTAATCTTTGCTTCTGTGGTCCAGTACTGTGGTCGATGATCATTCTGATAATGTTATTGTTTCTGACTGTGTAGCTTAGTCATTCTGGATTTCCTGTAGGATATCACAGCCAAGTGACTTGGGAAAGTTCTTGGTTTCCCAACTGCTTGCCACATCTACAAACAAACCAGATATTGGTGGAATAATCAGGTGGGACCTAATGGAAGGACTTTGATTGTGAAATTGCCTGTTTATCTGGGAGACAACTTAGTTAGTAAGGGATTGATAGTTCTCCCCTTGGTGCATTGTCCTGGCTAGTACTCCGGTACTCTAACAGCATCTTCCTATACAGTCGGCAGTGTAAGATAAGCAGCTGTGATTGCCTGTGCTCTCGCCTGTTGGTTGTAGAAGTCAAAGGGGAATATTTTGTGCCACTGAACCCAAGTAAACAGGGTAAAGTTCAATCTTTTTAAAATGCAGCTGTGACCTGCAGACTGAAAAATGAATGATGGCATTAATTGTAAGTGGGCAATGGACAGTGTCACCGGAGTGTTTGACGGTACAAGATTGGAAAGAGTCAGAAGCAAAGAAGTTTTGGATAAATTTTAGAGCCACAAATAGATTATAACTTCCTGGCCCAGTAGGGTTAGGTGAGATGCAATGTGTTTGAGGAAGAGCATTCAGCTTGAACATGCTGTGTGCTAGATCTTGCCCTCTATGATCAGCCCTACTGTCTTCTAATAATCTCAGCTGGTGTTCCCAGGGCACAGTAATTACTAGCTGGCAGTACTTAGTGGTCTATTGAACTTGCCTTCTGTTGTTCTGTACTGTATACTTATGCTGCTGGCTGAGTGATGAAGTCATGTCTTATAGTCGAGTTGCATGGTATTCCTTACTTCACGTAGAAGTCCATCACTCCAAATATTTAGCATTCTCCACGGATATATAATTCCTCTCCACAAATGCTGGATGTCTTGATAAGAATTTTCAATATTTTCTATATTATTTTGAGTTTTTAATCATCAGCTGCATTTTTCTTCTGCTTTGCTAATGTATTTTCTTTATTATTAGTCCAGAGCAAACCTGTTGGGTATAAACCTGGATTCAGGATCGCCTGGTTTGAGTTTGCTACAATATAGTTGATGGTACTAGGCCAGTGTCATCAACATGGCTGCATACATGTGACAGGGAATGTACTAACTGCTCACATTATAAAAAAGTTTGTGTAGAGACATCAAGCGACTGATTATAGCATATAAAACATATTATCGCACATCAATAAATTAAACCAGAACTTCCAGTATGGAGCACCATGCGGCTTGTTAACTTCTAAAAAACCGAAGACTTGTTCAATGTTTTGAAGGACATTCCTCAACTGTTGCTATTTAAAGTGGTCACCAATTACTTACGTCTTAGTTGCTGAGTGTTTCTTTGGTTTGTTCCTGCAGTTCTATATATTATGGATGCTTTTTTCTACTGACCACAGGGGATGTTCATGTAGGTACTGATGGACTGTTTCAGAGGATCTTTGGAAGTCATGCACAAACCTGCTGCTCCAGAGCCAAAGGTCTAGTAGACCTTCTTTGAATTAAATGTAAGTGGGGGAGTGTGATCAGATTGTGTAATTGTATTTAAGTAAGGTGGCAGGGATCAAATCTGTTTAATCTGTCTTAGTGGGGTTAAATTCGACAAATTGCATGGTGAAGGCAGGTCCATTGTTTCCACTGCAGAACAGCAACAACCTTCCCTTCATGCATGCATAGTTGCTGTATGAAGTCAACACTCTGTGTCAGGAGGATAGGTTAGTCAAAATCAGATTCATTATTATTTTGCAGCAACAGCATAGTACAAAGACAGAAAATTACTATACACTATGAAAATAAATGCAAAGTGCAAAAAATAAGGATTAAGAAGGTAGTGTACATTTGGGTTCATGGACCATTCAGAAAGCTGGTGGTCGGGGGAGGGAGAACCTTTTCGTGAATCATTGACTGTGGATTTCTTGTACCCTTTCACTGATGGTAGTGGTGAGAAGAATGTTCTGGATGGTGAGAATCCCTTATAATGGGTGCTATCTTCTTTAGGCACCTCCTCGTGAAGATATCCTCAGTGGTGGGGAGGTTTGCACCTAGGATGGAGATTGCTGAGTCTACACCCTTCTGTAGTCTCTTTCAAAGGTTTCAAAGGTCCATTTAATGTCAGAGAAATCTATATAATATATATCCTGAAATACTTTTTCTTCACGACCATCCACGAAAACAGAGGAGTGCCCTAAACAATGAATGACAGTTAAATGTTAGAACCCCAAAGCCACACCCTTGGCTCCCCCCTCCCACGTGTAACCAGCAACAAAGCAATGATCCCCTCACTCCCACCAGCAAAATAAAAGCACTGGCGCCCCCCACTGAGCACTCAAGCATGCAGCAAAGCATCAATAAAGACACAGACTTGCAGTACCCCAAAGACTAATCATCCTCCCAGTAATTCGACATACCACAGGCTCTTTCTTTCCCTAATAAGGGAAAAAGAGGTGTGTCACAGTTTCGCAGCGAGAGGGGAGACATAACAAACAACTCATTGATTTACGATGTTTGAAGTCCGTTGTGTTGCTCTTTCCAAGATCTGTGCCCAAAGAACTCAGGTCTCTGGGCACACAGCCAGCAACCAGCTTGCTACTTTCGATCTTCCGTCTTCCACGACACACTGGTTTCCTGCAGTGGTACCGACTCTGAGTCCGCCGGCCACAAAATCCCAGAACCATGAAGGCATGCTGGCCTTTTAGGCCGTGTCCTTGGTATATCGAAAAGTGACCAGTTGTGAGACCCCGAGAGTGGGACCCATTTCTGCAAAGAACCGAAGTCCGTGTGTAACTCCAGGTCAGGGTTTTCAAAAGAACCCTGAAAGAGAAAAATAGAGATACTAAAGATGGAAATAGAGATGTTTCTGAAGATGCAAGAGAAGGAGTCGCCATTAGACACCATCAACTTCTAAGCTCTCGTGATCCTATAAATGTTCCATACCAACCTGTGATGCAACCAATCAGAATTTTCTTCTTTTCCCTGTCCATTGAAAGAAGTTTGTAAGAGTCTTTTGTGACATACCAAACATCCTCAAACTACTGACAAAGTAAAGCCACTGGTATGCCTTCAATTGTCTTGCTGTGTTGGGCAAGGGATAGACCTTCTGCGATGCTGATGCCCAGGAACTTGAACTGCTCATCCTTTCAACCACTGACACCTCAAGGAGGACTCGTGCATTTTCTCTCAACTTCCTGTTCCTGTGGTTCACAATCACTTCCTTGGTCTTCCTGTCGCTAAGTGTGAAGTTATTGCTCAATCTGCTTATCACTCGTGCAAGCCTCCTCATCACCATTTGAGATTCTGCCAACAACAGTGGTGTCATTGGTGATTTTATAGGTGGAATTTGAGCTGTGGTTAGTCAGTGTCATCAGTATAGAGAAAGTAGAACATTGTGCTCAGCATGCATCTTTAAGGTGTACCTGTGTTGATTGTCAGCGAAGAGATGTTATTACCTATCTGTATTGACTGTGGTCTACCAATAAAGAAGTGAAGGATCCAGTTGTAGAGGGAAGTACAGATGTCTAGGGTTTGAAGCTTGGTTTTAAGTACTGAGGGAATGACGAGTTGAAATCTTCAATGCTCCAATTATGGAAGTCTCAAAAAACTCAATCTCTCTCCATAATTCAGTTCCTCGAGTCCCAGCAACATCCTTGTAAATTGCCTCTACACTTTGCACTCTCCGCATCTTAACTGCATCATTTTTGTAAACGGCTGACCAAAACTAAACACAATATTTCAAAGGCTGTCTCATTTATGTCTTGCCCAATTGCAACACAGCATCCCAGCTTCAGTATTCAATGTCCTGACCGATGAAGAGAAATATGCTAAAACCCAAAATGGCTCATTGTGACTGCAGCAGATCACGATGTAAATCGTAGAGAGGAAGGCTGAATAATGCCAGACCAAGGAATAGAAAAAGCATCAGTGATTTTGCGTGCTGCACTGGCGATTGTTAGAAAATTTATAAAGATAGAGAAATGTCAAAATTTAAATTTCAAAGTTCGAAGTGAATTCATTATCAAAGTACATGTACATTACCATGTAGTACCCTTTCGTTTTCTTGCAGGCATTTACAAGGTAAAAAAAAAGAAATACGGTAGAATTTATGAGAAGCTATGCATAAGCATCTTCTCCCAACACTTTGACTATCAAACAATCAATGTGCAAAAGAAGACAAATAAAAAATAATGCTGAGAATGTGATTACAAAGAATACTTGAAGGTGAGTCTATAAGACATCAAAATTAGTTCAGAGTAGTAGTGATTGAAGTGATCCACACTGGTTCAACAGCCTGATAGTTGTAGGGTTCTTGAACCTGAAGGTGTGGCTTTCGCATCTCCTGCCCAATGGCACCAGAGAGAAGTACTCTGCCCTTTGAGTCAGGTGGCATGAAGACCAGAAATAAAAACTACAAACAGAAGATGAGTTTTGCAAGTCAATCTATGTATCATCTAATGTTTCATCTTACCAGCTACAACACTGTGAAACACGTCACTTCAACGCTTCTGTGCAATTTGATCACATTGACACATCTTTCTCATTCTCGCCCTCTTCCTTAATCACCCAACAGGAAGACTGCCAGTTAAATTTTCTTCAAAGCAGCAGCCCTTTAGGATTCTATTTAACATTTTCTTTCATTCAGCTGATTTATCAGTAATGAACAGTAATTAAAATAGAATTGCTCCTAATAATTTTTGCAGCACAACTATTTTGCATTAACACATGGGAAATCATTGTAAACTGCAAAAGCGTAGAACTAGGTTAGATGCTATAAAATATCTTCACTCTGAATCAGCAACCTTGAGCAAGGACCTGGACCTGCTGCAATTTGCCTTTCTCCACAATAGGTCTATGGCGAATGTGATCTCGTTGCCTCTTCACATGGTCTTGGATCACCTGGACAATTTCAATACCTAAATCAGGCCCCCGTTTATTGATTATATCTTAGTGTTCAACACCATCATACCCTCAGCACTAATCAACAAGCTCCAAAACCAATGGTTTACCTGGTAAAGCTCTGAAAACCTGTGCCAAGCAGGAGTATTCAAGGACATTTTCAATCTCTCACTACTACATGCAGAAGTTCCCACTTGCTTCAAAAAGGCAACAATCATACCAGTGCCTAAGAATCAAAATGTGGGCTGCCTTAATGACTATTGCGTGGTTGTACTCACATCGACAGTGATGAAGTGCTTTGAGAGGTTGGTTATGACTAGATTGAACTCCTGTCTCAGCAAGGACCCAGACCCATTGCAATTTGCTTATCGCCACAATAGGTCAACAGCAGATGCAATCTCAATGGCTCTCCACACAACTTTAGGCCACCTAGAAAACACAAACACCTATGTCAGGATGCTGCTTATCGACTATAGCTCAGCATTTAATACCATCATTCCAACAATCCTGATTGAGAAGTTGCAGAACCTGGGCCTTTGTACCCCCCTCTGCAACTGGATCCATGACTTGCTAACCTGAAAACCACAGTCTGTGTGGATTGGTGATAACATATCCACCTCGCTGACGATCAACACTGACGCACCTCAGGGGTGTGTGCTAAGCTCACTCCTCTACTCTCTATATACACATGACTGTGTGGGTAGGCATAGCTCAAATACCATCTATAAATGTGCTGATGGTACAACCATTGTTGGTAGAATCTCAGGTGGTGACAAGAGGGTGTACAGGAGTGAGATATGCCAACTAGTAGAGTGTTGCCGCAGCAACAACCTGGCACTCAACGTCAATAAGACGTAAGATCTGATTGTGGACTTCAGGAAGGGTAAGGCAAAGGAACACAAAGGATCGAACCTGGTCCCAACATATCGATGTAGTTATAAAGAAGGCAAGACAGTGGCTATCCTTCATTAGGAGTTTGAAGAGATTTAGCATGTCAACAAATACACTCAAAAATGTCTACAGTTGTACCATGGAGAGCATTCTGATAGGCTGCATCACTGTCTGAATGGAGGGGCCACTGCATAGGACCAAAAAAGGCTGCAGAAGGTCATAAATCTAGTCAGGTCCATCTCGGACACTAGACTACAAAGTACCCAGACATCTTTAGGGCGTGGTGTCTCAGAAAGGCAGCGTCCATTATTAAGGACCTCCAGCACCCAAGGCGTGCCCTTTTCTCACTGTTACCATCAGGTAGGAGGTACAGAAGCCTGAAGGCACACACTCAGTGATTCAGGAACAGCTTCTTCCCCTCTGCCATCCAATTCCTAAATGGATATTGAACCCTTGGACACCACCTTGCTTTTTTAATATACAGTATTTCTGTTTTTGCACATTCTTTTAGATCTATTCAGTATATGTAATTGATTTACTTGTTTATTTATTGTTTTATTTTATTTATTATTTTTTTCTCTCTCTGTGCTAGATTATATATTGCATTGAACTACTGCTGTTAAGTTAATAAATTTCACGTCACATGCAGGTGATAATAAACCTGATTCTGATTCTGAACCAGGGCTTCTGTATCTCTCTCTGCAACTGGATCCTTGACATTGGGAGACCACAGTTTGTGTAAATTGGAAAGAACATCTCCTCGCTTACAGTCAAAACTGGTGCACGGCAGGGATGTGCTCTTAGCCCACTGCTCAACTCTCTCTACATCCACGACTGTGTGGCTAGGCACAGCTCAAATGGCATCTATAAATTTGCCAATGACGCAACTATTGTTGGCAGAATTTCAGATGGTGACAAGCAGGTGTACAGGAATGAGATACATCAACTGGTTGAGTGATGTCACACAATAACCTTGCATTCAATGTCAGCAAGACTGAAGAATTGATTGTGGCCTTCAGGAAGCAGATTCGAGGGAACACACACCCTCATTGTGGGATCAGCAGTGGTAAGTCTGAGTAGTTTCCAGTTCATGTGTTTTACCATCTCTGAAGATCTTTCCCGGTCCTGACATTGATGCAAATACAAAAAAGGCACAACTGTGGCTAGATTTCATTAGGTGCTTTAGGAGACTTGGTATGTCACCAAAGATTCGCAAATTTCTATCGATGTACCATGAAGAGTATTCTGATCGGCTGCATCACTGTTTGGTATGGAGGGGTTGCTGTACAGGATCAGAACAAGCTGCAGGAAGTTGAACTCAGCCGGCTCTATCATGGGCACCAGCCTCCCCAGTATTGAAGACACCATCAAATAGCAATGCCTCAAAGTATATATATTTCACCATATTACTACCCTGAGATTAATTTTCTTGCAGGTATTCCCAGTAGAACAAAAAAAATACATTAACCAAGTGGTCCATGGACCCCAGGTTGGGAACTGCTGCATAACCCAACAGTGGGCTGGGAGAGAAACACCAGTGGTTGTGCTAGGAACTCAAAATTTGACAACAATTCAAAATTTCTTATTCTATACTGATCTAACTTTCCTTTCATTGAGAGATGAAAGTAACTTCCACATAGTGGTTGTCACTTCAATACACTGCCTCTTCATTTCTTTGACTTATGAGATTTGTTCCACTCCGTACCTGAGTTTGGGTGACTTATCAAGTCCTTCGTTCTGATACAGTCTTTGTTCTAGAGGTTAACCTGCTGCCATCTTCTAACAATCCTTCACAACAACACTAATTGTTTAGTTGAGAACCAGCCAGTTACAGTTGAACTCTTCCAGTCATTATTGGTTGATTTCCTAGAGTCCACTTTAAACTCCAACTAAGTTTCACGCTACTTCTCTCCCTTGGCCTTGAATACCCAAAAAATCAGCCCTAACTTCTCTGCTTTTCGTCCACCTTACACCTTATGTAATTCTTAAAATTGCTTTGATATACTGTAGAAGATTACTGTTCAATGATTTAACTATATTTCATATAGGGAAAAGATATCTAGTAATTTTGCATAGATGCCTGTATAAAACACATTTAGTTACTACCGTAATCCCTCCCCTTCCACAACTCTTACTTTGATAACTCTATCTTCATTATTTTTATTTGTTGTAATTCCATATCATCAGTATCTTTACCTCAAATTGTCTCAATTTTTCCTACCAAAATGCATCACCTCGCTTTCTCCACATTAAACTTAAATAGCTTATGCCCATTCCATGGCTGTTTTTATATCCTGCTGCAATCTATCAATTACTTCTTCACAGCTCAAAACTCTGCTGAGTTTTGTGTCAGCTGAAAATTTAGAAATTGTGGCTCATCTAGGTTACAAAATCCAATTGGGGTATTGGGGAATCCTTGGGGAATGGCACTATTCACCTTCCTTTAGTTCAGAAAATATCTGCTCTCTGTTGTTCCTTACTTGACGAACTGTTAGGAACATCAAATTAGTTTCCGCTTGGACCAATTTTCAAATTGTAGCCAGCACCAACGAGTTCTGTTCTGGGGACTCAAAAATATGCAAAAGTCTGTTGTCTTTCTCCTGCCCAGGGTTCCTAACCGTCATCACTGATCAGATGAAATTTTAACTGGAGCTGTATATGTGTTGTTTCACCACAGTTCTGAAGTGATGTAGCTTGCAAACAGTTAGGGGGTCTCAATGACTAAGAGAGGTGATAAGCAGATTCTTGTATGAGACACCAGAGAAGCTCCAGAACAGATGAGATCATCTGTGTCTGCAGCAGGAGAATACCAGCTTCAGCAGTTTTATCAAGGAAATATTTGCCCTTTCTGTCCCCTTTTCTGATACAAAAAATGCTTCTATAACTGCTCTGACTCCTTATTGCTGACATGGAGCCCCCTAGCAAATGCTCTTTCTCTTTTGGTGAGTCCTACAAGCTGTCTACCAATACAATAGCAGAGCCCTTATTCTTTTCAAGTGTGGTTCTCAGAGAAATTTACAAATTCAATGATTTCTTGTTATATAGGTCAATAATGTTTCAAAGCACCTTTTCAGATCATTTCCTATAACAGAACAATGAAAGGCGATGTATCATTGTCACATGAAAAACTTCTATAACAGGTAGTGCATTCACTTTGAGGTTAGGACAGGATCAAGTACCAGCTGCCAAAATAATGCAATTCTACTCTGGTAAGTATTTGTATGCTTTGGAAATACTGACCATCCCTTAACAAATACCCTGGGTAGATTCCTAACACCAGCTTCTACAGTTTTATCAAGGAAATAGTAACAGAAAATGCTGGGGGTATTCAGCAGGCCAGACCACATCTATGGAAAGAGAAAGGGTTAATGTTTCAGATCAATTACACTTCACCAGGTGTACTGCCTTATACTAAATATTGGCTAAGCCAATTTTTCAGATTCAGATTCCCTCTAGGTCACCAAGATCACTAATAGAGTTATTTTGGAGATGGGCTAGGAATCTTTATCTAAAGCCACCTCATTACTGTCTAATGCATCCATCAAATGCTACCATGAAACGTGTAGCAAACCTAAAGTGAAAGTGATGGATTTGGGCTTGATTTCAACATTTAAAAGAAATTTGGATAAGTACATGGATGCGTGGCGGTATGGAAAGCTACATTTCATGTGCAGGCTGATGGAATTAGGTAGAATAACGGTTTGGCATGGAGTAGATGGGCCGAAGGGCCTGTTTTGGTGCAGTAGCGGTTATGACTCTATGACTGCATGACTCTAGGAGAGAAGCTGGCATTAATTATTGCTCTGATTGTAATAAAGAATAGATTTTGAGTTTGTGTAAGTGGGTGATAGTGAGTCAGCAATGGGAGTTAAAGCATGGGGAGATGTGAAGCAGATAGTCAATTCATCATCACATTTTTACTGGATGGCACTGAGCCAATACCGGCCCCAAGGACTCAGCCTGATGCTCATTAAGCACAGTTACATTTAA
This sequence comes from Hemitrygon akajei, assembly GCF_048418815.1. Taxonomy (NCBI): domain Eukaryota; kingdom Metazoa; phylum Chordata; class Chondrichthyes; order Myliobatiformes; family Dasyatidae; genus Hemitrygon; species Hemitrygon akajei. The sequence goes on along the minus strand of NC_133136.1, from coordinate 73,475,568 downwards.
CAACATGTAATTAAAAGCAAAGCAATGGCATTTCAAGGGCAAGAAATGACTCATGCCATCTTGCAAACGGATCCTTCCAGTTCAAGTTTCTGATTTGTATTTAACAGAGGTAGAATGAGGGAAGGAAGGAGGGACAAAGCTGAGGAGAGTGGAGGTGAGGGTAGGTTGGATGGGGCTGAGGGATGAAGGGTGAGTGGATTGGGATGTGGGAAGGAGTGAAGAGAAGGGGAGTGGGGGTGGGGGTTGGGTAAGAGGGAAGAAGGCTCGGGGAAAGGGTAGGGGAGGTGTCAGTTGGGATGCAGAAGGGGTAGGGGAAGTGGGAAGGGGGAGGTGGGGAGTGGGTAGCATGTGGGGATGGTGGGGAGGGTGGATGGGATGGGGATGGGGATGGGAATGTGGTGAGGAGGGAGGTGGAAGCGTGGGGCAAGGGGAGAGGGGAGTGGGCAACAGGAGAACACAAAGAAAAGGAAAGGGGGAAATAAAGAGGCAGAGAAAATTTGTGTTAAACATGTGTTTTGTGCATGTACGTAGGGATCATCAACATGCACATGATAATTGCTGGCAACTTGCATATGACCCCTGTCATGGGACAAGGAGAAGGAGAAGGAGAGGGAGAGAAATATTGAGAGAATATGCTGGTTGCCATTGTGAATGAAGCTGCAAATTCAAGTTAAGTGCCCAATGTGGAAATATGTACATTATCTAATGGATTTTCCTGTAATAATAGCTCAGTGGTACTTGGGACCAGAAATGCAGTTGCATGTTAAGATCTTGGTAGGAATAAATGTTCTTGAATCATTCCCTCCAAGTCCATTTTGTGTACCAACACGGACAATAGTAGATATCCTTGCCTCTGTCACCAGGTTCGGATATGGCCCGAGTGCAGAGTGAGAGACACTAAAGCGGGTTGATAGTTCACAGAACTTTAATGCAAACAGTGTTCAAGGAAAAATAAAACAATAAATGCTGGGCCAAACAGTGCCGCTAACTAAAACTCTCAAATGGGAAATGAAGCCTACACTGCGGCTGAAAAGAACAACTAAATATTAAAAGAATACCGCGAGTCTTCAGAGTCAGTTGACTCGACAGTCCGATTTCTCAGGCAATGCAAACTGTACTCATTGCTAATGAACTTGGATGACTTGCTAATCGACAGCTGTCCAACTTATCTCCCACTCCTCCTGCTCCTCTTTTGCCTCCTCCACTGGTCCCTCTTCCTCTGCAGCCACTCACCATACCATTGACAGAACTGATCTTTACAGCAGTGAGGTCGTGCAGCGAGCTCTGCTCTCTCGGTTCTGGTTCGATGAAAATGCAAACATGCAGCAAAGTGTTGCTGTGCTCTGTCTAAGTCTCGACAAGCACTACAATGGCAAGTATGGAGTTAAATACTATCACAGTTAATAATAATTAGCGGACATGCGCATGTTCACAAGCGCATTTGCCGCATCTACTGCGCTGCCGAATCCAAGGTTGTGACATCTTCATTTGGAGCACTTCACAACGATGAGTGCTTTTCACAAAATGGTGAAAGTGCTTTCTTAATTGTAGTGTGCACCTTACACACACGTAGGTTGTATGCATACATTGAACGCCATGCTGCTGCACATAACATGAACGTAGGTGAAGAGCACTGGTGTGTGCTCAAGCCAAAATTGCACTGCTTTGAGGATTCGAACCAGAACCGAGAGAGCAGAGCTCGCTGCATGACCTCACTGCTGTAAAGATCAGTTCTGTCAATGGTATGGTGAGTGGCTGCAGAGGAAGAGGGACCAGTGGAGGAGGCAAAAGAGGAGCAGGAGGAGTGGGAGATAAGTTGGACAGCTGTCGATTAGCAAGTCATCCAAGTTCATTAGCAATGAGTACAGTTTGAATTCCTCAGCTTAGCTTTCTTCTTGATGCAGCTGCAAGTAAAGTCTACATTGTACCAGTGCATACGTGTAATCATGCATAGGCGTATGATAATAAAGGCAACTTTGAATTTCCCTGATCGTTATGTTTTCGCAATACAAATTAAAGATCCAAACCAAATTTGCAAATAAAACTAATCTAAACAGAATTCAAAGATCAACATTCAGACATATTATTGTTAATGTTTGTTGCCTGTGCACAGCTGCTTGCCCGACTGCTTTGACACAATGCAATCCCAATTACTGCAGCAGAGTGGTGGAAGGCTGTTGGCAGTCAGTGGAGGATGATAAACTTGAGGCTAGATTTAATTATGTATTATAAGCATATTTCAGGTCACTACCAATTTGAGGTGCATTGCTCCCAAACTTTCCAACACTGTGGTTTTCTTCATCTTAAGTAAGGGGTGATTGTAGATCATTACACAGAGGTCAATTGTTATAATTAGTCATTCACTGTCTTTTAACAACTTGGTGGATGGACTGTTGATTTGTTTCAGTCATAGCAATTTTGATTTTCTTAGCATTGTAATGATCCCAGCCCCCTCCTTTGTGAGAATCGCCAGAGCCCTAGTGAAGGGGGGGTCAATGACCCAAGAGAAGAGAGAGATACGTGCGGTGCCCCTCGTTTCACGGCGAGGCAAAGCTGGCGACTGTGGTCATTGTCTCGTGGAGACACCTTTGTGAATTGGGAACTGTACTACGTGTATACCCTCAGGGCAACGTGGGTGGAGAGATGGAGAGAGATTGCATCATCCCAACCTGATTGACATCTGAGACCCCGTGAGTTCAGATAAAAGAGGGGTTGTAAAGATGGCCCCCCAGACGCACCAGAAGACACGCTAGAAATCCTGCGACAGCATTTTAATAGCGACAGCCGGTGGTGGGGTTCGTGTGCGTCTTTTCCTTGCCTGGGATTGGCGACCTCACCACGAAAGAACGGCTTACCTACAGGGGAGGCCACAAGTGAGCGTCCATTCCCCAACGAGACTCTGACGAATCGAACTCCTAAAGGTTGGAAAACCCCGCCGGGTAACTGTTTCATTTAATCTCTATCTCTCTCTCTTTAACAAAGTGCACCAACGCGACACCACAAAAGATGGCAGCTGGTGGAACTGCAGTGACCGCAAGAGACTTTCCGATATACAGCGGACAATATATACATTACCCCTAGACAACGATAGAGTTTATTTCTTATTGATTATTACTATACCTGCGCTTTAGATTGAGTATTGATGACTTATGTTATCTGAATGTTTGTATTAACCTTACTTTTGTGCCCCTTTATAAATAAAAACGTTTGAAAATGGTACCATCAGACTTCAGCGGACCTCTCTATCTTTGCTGGTAAGTGATCCAGTTACGGGATACGTAACAGCATACAAGTCAGAAAGGGCGCGGACATGATAAAGTAAACCATAGTCAGCATGGTTTCCTGAAGGGGAAATCTTGCCTGAAAAATCTGTTGGAATTCTTTGAGGAAGTAACAAGCGAGATAGAAAAGAGAAAGTCAGTGCATGTTGTGTATTTGGATTTTCAGAAGGCTTTTGACAAGGTGCTGCACATGAAGCTGCTTAACAAGATAAGAGCTTGTGGTATTACAGGAAAGATATTACCATGGAGAGAAGATTGACTGACTGGCAGGAGGTAAAGAGTGGGAATAAAGAGGGCTTTTTCTGGTTGACTCCCAGAGATTAGAGGTGTTCTGCAGGGGTCAGTGGTGGGATTGCTTCTTTTCACATTATATGTCAATGATTTGAATGACAGAATTGATGACTTTGCTACCCAGTTTGCAGACAATATGAAAATAAGTTGTGCTGAGGAAGCAGAATGTCTGTGGAAGGACTTAGACAAATTGGGAGAATGGACAAAGAAGTGGCAGAAGGAATATTGTGTAGGGAAGTGTATGGTCATGCACTTTGGTAGAAGGAATTAAGGCATAGATTATTTTCTAAACTGGGAGAAATTCAGAAATCAAAGGTGCTAAAGAACTTGGGGAGTCCTTGCGCAGCATTCTCAAAAAGTTAATTTGCAGTTGAGTCTGAGGTAAGCATTCATTTTGTGAGGACAAGAATATGAGAGCAGGGATGTAATGCTAAAGTATAATAAGGTACTGCTCAGACTGTACTTGGAGTATTGTGAGCAGTTTTGGGCCATTTATCTAAGAAAAGATGTACTAGCATTGGACAGAGTTCTGAGGAAGTTCACGAGAATGATCCCAGGAATGAAAGGGTTCACGTATGAGGGGCATTTGGTGGCTTTGGCCATGTTCTCACTAGAGTTTCAAAGAATGAGGGGGTATCTCATTGAAACCTATCAGATATTGAAAGATCTTGATAGAGTGGATGTGAAGAGATTGTTTCCTATAGTGGGGGAGTCTAGGACCAGAGGACACATCCTCAAATAGAGGGACGGCAATTTGGAACAGAAATAAGGAAGCATTTCCTTAGCCAGAGGGTGGTGAATCTGTGGAAGTTATTGCTACAGGCAGCTGTGGAGGCCATTTCATTGAGTGTATTTAAAGAGAAGGTTGATAGGTTCATAATTAGTCAAGGCATCAAAGGTTACACGGAAAAGGCAAGAAAATGGGTTTGAGAGGGATAATAAATCAGCCATAATGAAATGATGGAGAAAGCTTGATGGGCTGAATGGCTTAAATCTTCTCCTTCATTTTATGATCTTCCATTAAGGCAAATAAAATGATTCCCATCAATGGATCAAGCTAGTCGCATCAAAGTTAGATAACGATTGTGACGAGAAATGTGTTGGATTGGGAAATGCTGTGTGATAAAATCTCACTGAAGCTTCTTGGAGAGAGCAGGACCTTCAGATAAGATTGTCAGTGGAGAGAATGACAAATGGGAGCAGAATTAGTTTTCTGTAAGCTGCAAACAGCAAGCAAGAATCCTCACCAATAATGTCAGGTTAGACACAGAATTTCCATTTTATAATATCACTCTCATAATCTTTAAAACAGTTATCTGTCGGAAATAGCATATGCCTAAACCAGACAAAATCATGGAAGAATTTTTTTCGTGCGGTTGTGAAAAAAAACTTTGAAGTTCAAAGGACCTTTATTATTAAAGTGTGCATTTATTATACAGCTGTGAGATTTGTCTTCTTACAGGCAGCCACAAAACAAAGAAACCCCAAGAGAATTCATTAAAAAGCACCATCAAACAGTCCATATGCAGAGAGGAAAAGAACTGAGCAAACAATAAAAGTAAGAAAATAGCATTTAGAACTGAAGTTTTATGAAAGACACGAAGCCAGGGATCGCTGCAGTTGCAGCAGGCAGCAGTCTCAGTTCAGAGCGGAGCTGAATAAAAGTCATGGAGGAGCAAGCAGAATGAGGCAAAACCGGCCCATCCGTCCCTCACCTGCAGTCCCGACACTTTGATCTTTTCAATTTGGTCCGGCGCTTGGACTGTCCAAACTTCAGGTCGTTCCTCACTCTCGGACAGCTCTGCGGCCTGGACCATGTTGCCACAACTTGGCCTGTACCTGACTTTTCCAATTCATCTCGGTGCTCATAACTTTGTAAAAAAATCAGTGTCAATTGGCTGCTCTTTTTCATCAAGATTCCATGTACATCATGGGATCTGATCTATACGTCTCAAATAGTTGTCTTCAGCATTCTCCTCCAAACATTTGGGTGTAGGGGCAGTAAAAATTAGTTTTATGAATTTTAGCCTGAGACTCTAGCTTCTCTTAGTTTGTCTTTTAATTCATCATATATCTTACTTTTATATTAATGGCATCTTTTCAATTTATGAGCTGACTAAAACTGAGCAGGTATTCTCAGCACAATCTGTTTAACTTTGTAAAACCACTGACATTTAAAATCTCAGTATAAAATCAGCAGATTGGAATTTATGGTTCAAGTTGCGTGTCTTGTCAAATGAGTAAAAGCTTTTGCACATTAAAATACCATTTTCCTATTACTTGAAGATTCATCGAAGTTTCTTTGTGTTAATGGAAACCGATTTATACTTGACATACAGTTTTCCCACATAGTTTCATAATTGATTAGAGATTTTAGAGTACAATAACCCTCAGGGGTAAATGATCATAATTTGATCAAATTCACCCTGAAATTTGAGAAGGAGAAGCTAAAGTCAGGTGTATCAGTATTACAGTGGCGTAAAGGGAATTAGAGGCATGAGAGAAGAGTTGGCGAGAGTTGATTGGAAAAGAACACTGGCAGGGATGAGAGCAGACCAACAGTGGCTGGAATTTCTAGAAGCAATTTGGAAGGCACAGTATATATACTTCCCAAAGAGGAAGAAGTACTCTAAATGCAAGATGACACAACTGTGGCTAACAAGAGAAACCAAAGCAACATAAAAGCCAAAGAGAGGGCATATTATTGAGCAAAAATGAGTGGGAAGTTAGAGGATTTGGAAGCTTATAAACACTAACAGAAGGCAAGAAAAAAAGTAATTAAGAAGATAAGGATGGAATACAGAAGTAAACTAGCCAATAGTATTAAAGATGCCAAAAGTTTCTTCAGATACATAAAGTGTAAAAAAGAGGCAAAACTGGATATCAGACTGTTGGAAAATAATGCTGGAGAGGTAGTAATGGGGACAAGTAAGTGGCAGACAAACTGAATAAATATTTTGTATCATTCTTCACTGTGGAAAGCACTAGCAGTATGGCGGAATTTCCAGGTGTCAGGGGTCATGAAATGCGTGGTCAGCATTACTAGGGAGAAGGTTCTTGGGAAACTGAAAGGTCTGAAGGTAGATAAGTCACCAGGGCCAGATGGTGTACACCCCAGAGTTCTGAAAGAGGTGGCTTTGGAGACTGTGGAGGTGTTACTAATGGTCGTTCAAGATTCACTAGATTCTGGAATGGTTCTGGAAGACTGAAAAAACTGCATTCTTCAAGAAAGGAGGGAGGCAGAAGGAAGGAAATTATAGGCCAGTTAGTCTGACGTCAGTGGTTGGGAAGATGTTAGGGTGATTGCTAAGGATGAGGTCTCAGGGTACTTGGAGGTACATGATAAAATAGGCCATAGTCAGCACAGTTTCTTCAAAGGAAAATCTTGCCTGAGAAATCTGTTGGAATTCTTTGAAGAAATAATAAGTAGGATAGACAAAGGAGAATTGGTTGATGTGTGTATTTGGATATTCAGAAGGCCTTTGACAAGGTGCTGCACATGAGGCTGCTTAACAAGCTACAGGACCATGGTATTACAGGAAAGATTCTAGCATGGATAAAGCAGTGGTTGATTGGCAGGGGGCAAAGAGTGGGAATAAGGGAGCTGTTTCGGGTTGGCTTCTGGTGATGAGTGTTGCTCTACAGGGATCTGTTTTGGGACTGATTCTTTTTACATTATATGCCAATAATTTGGATGATGGAATTGAGTACTTTGTTGCAAGGTTTGCAGATGATATGAAGATAGGTGGAAGGGCAAATAGTTTTGAGGAAATAGAGAGGCTACAGAAGGACTTAGATGAATTAAGAAAATGGGCAAAGAAGTGGCAGATGGAATATGGTGTTGGGAATTGTTAAACCAGGGAGTTTAACTCAACCATTCAGATTGCTGAGTCAAATGCAATGATATTGCAACAAACCAAGATTCTACACAACAGATGATGGCTGCAGCCTCTCAGCAGCCAGCAAATCTATGCTGCTGGGCTCCTAAACGCATGTCTGTATATATATCCATGGATCAGTTGCTTGTAACCTGCAGAATACTTGTACAAAGGGCATCTTTGTAGATTTTTGTTGATGCATCAGAAGAAAGGCATTTAGTAAACAGAACCACAAAAAAAAGGAGGAATTGGGTTTTCAGAATGAGAAAGCTTCAGGTGAATTGTGTTTTTTGTTTTGATAAATGTGACGTATACCAAGCAGGACAAACAGAATGTGAAAACTCAAAAAAGGACAGCTGCTGAAGGATGAATAGTGATAGTTAGGATCTAAAGTAAGGAATTCTCTATAAGTACCAATGTGAGGAGATAAAACCATTTTGTGGCTTATAAATGGGTCACCTAGTATGAATCCAAAGGAGTCATAGATTTGTGCTCATTAACTAAATGCAGTTTTGGACATTTTCCATCAAAAGGACAATTAAGGCATAAAGTATTTTTAGTATAGATTCATTAGATTGTTATATATATGGCAAATAATAAGTATATTGGATGGAGGTTCATTTCTGATGGCTGGACTAAGCAGTAGATAATATAGATAAAGGCTATAGGTAACTCCACATATGTGACCAAGATGAGAAAATTTGCAGATGCTGTATATCCAATCAGCACACATAAAATGGTGGAGGAGCTCAGCAGGCCAGGCAGCATCTATGGAAAAGAGCAAACAGTGGACGGTTCAGGCTGATACCCTTCATCAGGACTGGGAAAAAAAAACTTCTCATCATTTTTTGCAGTCCTGATGAAGAGTCTGGCCCGAAACTTTGACTATTTACTCTTTTCCATAGACACAGCCTGGCCTGCTGAGTTCCTTCAGCATTTTACGTGATCCCCCCCATAGATGTGAAGTCACAATGGAATCCAATGTTCATGTGTGACTGCTACCTCTCATTTGTTAATGTTGATATTATAATGTATTGGGAAAGTGGATAACTCAAGACAATATAGTTATTTAAATTCTTAATTGTTTATGGTATGCTTTGCTACACTGACAATACAATTTTCAATGGACTTACTGGGTTTCTCTTTGTAAAAATTTATAAAATACGTTAACAAAATATGGCAAGGTGCTTTATAACATAAAGTTATACAATGTGTTTTTCTCGTGAAGAAGTTTCATGAATGAGCGAACATAATTCTTCCACAGACAAACAGAGCTTTTTGCACATATCTGTACTGAAATTAAGCATTATGCACAATTTCACAGACTGACCACAGTTAATCCAAAATTATCTTCAGTTTGGTTGAACTTTCTAAACCATTACACCCAATGTGAGAAAATTATTCTTAAGCAATGCCTGATTGCACAAGCTGACTAATATTATGTAGAAGGATTTCATCAAACAGATAAAATAATAAATATTTCATACAATATGTATACAAAATGGAACAGTGGTAGTTATTTTTCTCTCATAATATGTAAACATGTCTCCAGCATCTATGTTTGCAATATTTCTTTTATTGTGTAAATGGAACAGGAAAGGATCTCTTGTTCATGAAATTATAGCTTGACTGGATTACTTCAGTGTGAAGGCTTCAGCCTTTGATTTTCAGCCAGCTGTATATTCTAATTTGATTTGGAAAGTGCTCCGTCATGCACAGAGAGAGCAGCTTATGTGCCTGCACATTCATGCATTAAGTTATTAAATGGATGAAATCACTGTCCAAATGATGTATCACACCACTAACCACAAGAATTTTATTGTAGGCAACCACAAATAAATCTATTGGTAATAAAATAATATGAATTATAATAGTTAGATTTATTTTTCTCGCAGTATATCCTTCAAATAAATTTCTATTGACCAGTGTCTTCACTATTCATATTAATAGCATATAGGTATCCTGTTCCCAACTCTAAGATTACAGCATGCTGTCACTATGAAAGCCACCAATAGCTGTTTCAGCTCCATGAGGATTTTGGATCTGATCTGAAACTAAAATACAAAGTCAGCACCTTGCACCGTCACTGCCAGACAGGTTCAATCTCTGTCCAGAACAGAAGCACATAATCCAGGCTGATGCCTCAGTATGGCAGTGAAGGATTACTCTGCTGCCTTTTAGATGAGGAGTTGACGAAAGCTCCTATCTGCTCCCGCAGATGAATGTGAAATATACCGCAGCACCACTGAGAGAGTAGCAGGTGGGTGTTCTGAACAACATTTGTCACTCAATCAGTATCAACCAAATTACTTCTACTTATCATTTTTCCCAATGTTGTCTGCAGCATCCGGCTGTGTGAAGACTTGTCATGTTTGCACACTTATGAATATGAGTAATTCATTGACTGTGAATGTTTTGTGAGATTCTGTGGTTATCAAGCTGTTGCATTACACAATTTAAACGTATCAGGGAAATGACAAAACCTAGACCAAATACATTGCCTATTATATCAAAATAATTTGAAAAAATTGAGATGGTGGAACACAAAGAAGAATCCATGCTGCCATTATCATCTAGAATGTCATATTTCATAGTGAAACTATTTGTACAGCAGTACTGTTCTTTCTAAAGCATATCTTACTAATTTAGATTAAAACGGAGCGGCCTAATAAATTAGTTTGCCCATGATACAACAAGTAATCATAATGTTAACAGTAAGGAGGAAAATTTTAGATTTCAGGATGATATCAATGGCTTGGTTATTTAGACACCAAAATAGCAAATGAAACTTGATCAGCGAAGCGGGATGTAATGCAAAAGGTCTTTGGAGCAAATGTTTCAGATCCTAAAGAAAGCAGGACAGATTGGTTTGTTGATTAAAAAGACCATCATGATACTTTGTTGATTGGCAAACCATTGAATTTGAAAGTAGTAAAGTTATGTTGGAACTGCATTCTATATAAGTTAAATCATAGCTTAAGTACTGTGACAGCTCTGGTCATCATACTACAAAAATATGTGATCGTACCAGATACAAAGACTGGACATTTTAAGCTATGAGGTAAGATTAACCAGACTTCCATTTAGGATTGAGTTGTTTTGAACAGAAGAAGTGGGGTAGAGAATAAATCCAGGTAGATAATGACGACTCTGTATAGAATAAATTGGAAGGATTGACTGTCCTTATTAGAGGCATTTATGAACACCAGTGAAAACTGGGATAAATACATTTGAAGTAAATAGTAGAAGTTCTAGAAGGGAGATGTGCTCAGAGACTGGATCAATATATGAAAAGTGGTAGAGGTCGAAACCCTCACCCCAATTAATGAGCACTTCAAGCGATTTACTGCAGGTCATTGCCCCAGTGTTAGATGGTGAGGTTAGGCTGGGTAGGATTTTTCCAACCAGCATGGACATGATGGACTGAATTTTTTTCAAGAGAATCATATGCACTTGAGACATTGCTGTTAAAAAAGTTGTAAGATGCAGGGCTGAATCAAAACTTATTCATTACTGCAGGTAGCGAACTCTGGGGACTTACTGTAGCTTTTAAAAAGTGATTTACAAAATTCATGAGTAAATCAAAAGCTGAGAATGGCTAGAGAGTTAAAAATATTAAAATATTAATCCAATAATGTAAGTTTTCAAGAGAAGTAAACAAAGGTGAAATTCTCCAATTCATACTGGACTTAAAGTAATTGGAATAATGAATGTTTGATTGATAGACAAGTAATAAATTAATTCACAATTACGCTAACGTTAAAAAACAGAATATTTTGGAATTAGAAAAAATATATATTGAGTATCTCTAGATGGGAAGTTTTACTTAGAACTTCATCATCTTCTCAGCACTAATCACCAGCTTCAAAACCTGGACTTCTGAACCTTCTTCCTGGATTCTGACTTCCTTATCCGGCTAAAACTGTCAGTACAGTTTGGTAATATAATTTCCTCCTTGTTGACAATCAACACTTCAAGGATGTGTGCTCAGTCCACTCCTCTATTCACCCTATATTCATAACTATGTGGCCAAGCTCAATCCAAGTGCCATGTGTGAATTTGCAGATGACGCCACTGTTCTTGGTAGAATCTCAGACGGTGACAAGGAGGGGTTCAGGAATGAGATAGTTCAGCTGCTTGACTGTTGTCGCACTCAGTCATCAGCAAGACCAAGGAATTGATCACGGACTTAGGAAGAGGAAGTTGGCAGAACATACACTGTTCTTCTTGAGGGTTTAGCGGTGGATACGGTGAGGGCATCAACATCTTGGAGGATGTGCGTTGGGCCTAACGCATTGATGTGATCACAAAGGAGGTACGGCAGTAGCTCAACATTAGGAGTTTGAGGAGATTTGGTGCATCATCAAATTGTCATGGTTCTGGTTGGCTGTTCCTCTTTAACACTTCTTTCTCCCCGATTATGCCCCAATTTCAGTCAATTGCTGCTAGTTACCCAATTACCGTATATCTGGCTCTCATCAGAGACTGGGAAATAAATACGATGGTGACTCTATCACAGGTTGTCAGTTCGTTGGTCAATTCTCGTGTGGTACTTTGTTCCCTGTTCCGATTAGAACCGGTAGTTCTAAGTTCCGCTCTAGTTTCTAGAGAGTCCCTGTGAATCCTGTCTCCTTGTCAAGATCCCTCTGGTCTCCTGCTCTACGTTCAGGTCTACGCCAGCCTCCCCAACTGAGTCAACGTGCCAGTGTCCTGCACTTGGGTTCTCCTCCGTCGCCCCCGTGTAACAGAACGAACTGGCCAGAATGAACCCAGCGGACACGGACCCGGTGCAACAGGCCCTCGTTAGCCAGGGCTCCCTACAGGGGATACATGAGCAACTACTCAGAGAAGTCATGGAAGATCTTTGTACCTTATCTGAGGATGTAAAGAAGGTCAATGAGCAGGTTGACCGGGTATCCGCTCCCCTTACTCCGTCCCTTCCAAGAACCCAGTCTGACCAAACCGCACAGCCTGGGATGGCTACGCCCCTGGGCTCAGCAACACAATCACCTCGAGAGCCTTATGTACCCGAACCAGAACCCTACGCTGGGGACCTAGGGAAGTGCTGGGCTTTCTTACTGCAGTGCTCTCTGGCTTTTGAGCAACAGCCACGTATGTACAGCTCAGACAGATCAAAAATTGCGTACGTCATGGGGCTGTTACGAGGGGATGCCTTATCATGGGCCACCGCGATCTGGGACAACCGGCCAGAGGTCTGTTCCTCCTTCTCCACCTTCGTCTCCGAAATGAGGAAGGTTTTTGAACAGCCCATTCATGGGAAGGACGCCGCTAGGTGCCTTCTGACTCTCTGTCAGGGCTCACGAAGCGTAGCGAAATACTCTGTAGAGTTCTGAACATTAGTGGCCGACTCTGGGTGGAATGGCGAAGTACTACAGGAAGTGTTTTGACGGGGTCTCTCTGACAAGATAAAAGATGAATTAGCGGCCAGGGATGACACGAACAGCCTGGACTCTTTGGTCTCTCTAGCCACCAGGGTAGATAATCGACTTTGAGAACATCTGAAAGAAAAGACCGGTCACCCTGCTCCTCGGATCATCCTACGGCCCACCTTACCATCTTCGGCCAGCCTCTCTTCCCTGTCCGCTCCTAGTGTAGCCCCCGCACCAACTGCTCTGGTGAATCAGATGACACTCCCTTCAGTTCCCCAAACCCAGATGCAGATCCAAGCTACTGTAACCTACAACCAATAGTCCCTGTCCTTGTCTACCTTGATAGACTCTGGTGCTGAGGGGAATCTGTTGGATGAAGACATAGCTGCCCAGGCCGAAATTCCACGGGAGCCGCTGTCTACCTCTCTGGAAGCCCGGGCACTGGACAAAAGTCTTCTGGCTCGAATCACTCACCGTACTCCACCACTGTCTTTGATCCTCTCTGGGAATCATCGGGAGCAGATACAATTTAACCTAATCTCCTCTCCTCAAGCCCCAATAGTACTTGGATACCCCTGGTTATGCCGCCATAATCCTTGTATTGATTGATCTACCAGGAGGATAGCCAGCTGGAGCCCGTTTTGCCACACCACCTGATCCTAGGGAGGATACAGCGACCTCGCCCGTCTTTGAAACCCTCGACTTGTCCAGAGTTCCCACAGAATACCACGACCTGGGACAGGTATTCAGCAAGCAACGTACCCTTTCCCTGCCTCCACACCGCCCGTATGACTGTGCTATCGACCTTCTCCCAGGGGCCTCGTTACCTATCAGTTGCCTGTATAACTTGTCCCGGCCTGAGAAAGAAGCCATGAAGAAATATATTAGTGAGTCTCTCGCGGCGGGCATTATTCGACCCTCATCCTCCCCGGTGGGCGCTGGATTCTTCTTTGTGGGGAAGAAGGACAGCTCTCTCCGTCCCTGCATCAATTACCGAGGCCTAAATCATATCACCATTAAGAACAAGTAGCCACTGCCAATAAGTTCTGTATTCGAGCCACTTCATGGAGCCACCATCTTCTCGAAGTTGGACCTCCGAAACACCTACTATTTGGTCTGGATAAGGTAGGGGGACGAGTGGAAGACGGTTTTGGCCGGTTCAGCTTCTCACTCATCTATTGTTCGGGGTCCAAGAAGAGGAAGCCCGATGCCCTCTCCCGCCAATACGTTTCCGAGGAGGATCTTTCCAACCCCGAGACCATTCTTCCACCATCCTGTGTAGTGGCTGCCCTCACCTGGGAGATCGAGTCCAAAGTCAAAGAGGCCCAAAGGACGCAACCCGACCCAGGCACCGGACCTCCCAATCGCCTCTTTGTACCCGATGCTGTTCGATCACAGGTCCTACAGTGGGGCACACTTCTCGCTTCGCCTGCCATCCCGGAGTCGATCGGACCCTGACCCTCCTGAAGAGGCACTTCTGGTGGCCCTCCCTGGATGCTGACACCCGTTCCTATGTTTCCGCATGTTCCGTCTGCGCCTGTGGAAAAGCCTCCCATCGTCCACCTGTGGGATTACTCCGTCCCCTACCTGTACCTGGGTGTCCCTGGTCCTACATTGCTTCAGATTTCATCACTGGTCTACACTCTTCACATGGAAACACTGCCGTACTCACTGTGGTGGATCGTTTCTCTAAGTCAGTGCATTTTGTGGCCCTCCCTAAACTACCTTCCGCGCAGGAGACCGCAGATCTTCTCATCCGCCACGTCTTGCAGGGGGCAGGGGGCGAGGATCCAGAATGTGACAGAGGATAGCGAGAGGAAGAATAAAGGACAGGTGGGGACTACACGGTTCTGGAATATTAAGTGTGTAGTAGAGGAAGGTGGGGCGGAACAAGTGATAAGGAGGACTCGTGTACAGAGGGATGGTCTGACGGAACATGGAGTTAAATGTGTTGAAAGAATAAGTAAATGTAGGAAGGACAACAAAATTCTAGGGGCGTATAGCCCGATGGGAGTTCAGGGAGCTGGGTTAAGCACAATAGGCAGCGATTCAAACAGAGAGAGGAGAAATGGGTTAAAAATTCTATATCTGAATGCACGAAGTGTCAGAAATAAGGCGGATGAGCTTGAAGCCCAGGTGCGAATGGGTAACTATGATGTTGTTGGGATAACGGAGACATGGCTGCAGGGAGATCAGACCTGGGAAATGAATGTACAAAGGTATACGTGCTATCGTAGGGACAGAAATGTGGGCAGAGGGGGTGGGGTGGCCCTGTTAGTGAGGAATGAGATTCAGTCCTTTGCAAGGGGGGACATAGGGTCAGGAGAAGTAGAGTCTGTGTGGATAGAACTGAGGAACAGTAAGGGCAAAAGGACCCAAATGGGTGTTGTCTACAGGCCACCAAACAGTAGCATGGATATTGGGTGCAAGTTGAATAGGGAGTTAACATTGGCATGTGGCAAAGGTAATGTCGCAGTAGTTATGGGGGATTTCAACATGCAGGTGAACTGGGAGAATCAGGTTGGTGCTGGACCACAGGATAGGGAGTTTGTAGAGTACCTATGGGATGCATTCTTGGAACAGCTTGTACGAGAGCCAACCAGGGACAAGACTATTCTGGATTTAGTGTTATGTAATGAATAGGATTTGATAAGCGATCTCGCAGTAAAGGAGCCATTAGGAGGTAGTGATCACAATATGATAAGCTTTTATCTGCAATTTGAGAAGGATAAGGGCAGCTCGGAGGTGTCAGTGTTGCAAATGAACAGGGGAAACTATGGAGCCATGAGGGAGGAGCTGGCCAAAGTTGACTGGACGGATAGTCTAGCAGAAAAGACAGTGGAACAGCAATGGCAGGTATTCTTGGGAATAATGCACAAGGTGTAAAATCAGTTCATCCCCCAGAGAAGGAAGGATTCAAAGGGGGGAAAGGGGCCACAGTGGTTGACAAAGGAAGTCAGAGATTGCATAGCATTAAAAAAAAGGCAATATGACAGAGCTAAGGTGAGTGGGAGGACAGATGATTGGGAAGTTTTTAAGGAACAACAGAACTTAACTAAAAAGACAATACGGGGAGAAAAAATGAGGTACGAACGCAAGTTAGCCAGGAATATAAAGGAAGATAGCAAAAGCTTTTTTAGGTATGTGAAGAGAAAGAAGATAGTTAGGAACAATGTTGGACCCTTGAAGAATGAATTGGGTGAAATTGTTATGGGAAACGGAGAAATGGCAGAAGAATTTAATGAGTACTTTAGATCTGTTTTCACTAAGGAAGACACAAGCAATCTCCCAGATGTATGGATGGGCCAAGGACATAGAGTAACAGAGGAAATGAAACAGATTGACATTCAGAAGGAAACGGTGATGAGAAGACTGATGGGACTGAAGGCTGACAAATCCCAAGGTCCAGATGGTCTGCACCCTAGGGTACTAAAGGAGGTGGCCCTGGAAATTGTGGATGCATTGGTAATCATTTTCCAATGTTCCTTAGATTCAGGATTAGTTCCTGAGGATTGGAGAATGGCTAATGTTATCCCACTTTTTAAGAAAGGAGGGAGGGAGAAAACAGAGAACTATCGTCCTGTCAGCCTAACATCAGTAGTGGGGAAGATGCTAGAGTCCATTATTAAAGATGAAATAGTGGCATATCTAGATAGCAGTGATCGGATTGGGCAGAGCCAGCATGGATTTACCAAGGGCAAATCATGCTTGACTAATCTATTGGAGTTTTTCGAGGATGTAAGCAGGAAGTTAGACAAGGGAGATCCAGTGGATGTAGTGTACCTCGATTTTCAGAAGGCATTTGATAAGGTCCCACATAGAAGATTGGTGTGTAAAATCAGAGCTCATGGCATTGGGGGGAAGGCATTGACATGGATAGAAAACTGGTTGGCAGATAGAAAGCAAAGGGTAGCGGTGAATGGGTGTTTCTCGGAATGGCAGGTGGTGACTAGTGGGGTGCCACAGGGCTCGGTATTGGGACCACAGCTGTTTACCATTTATGTTAACGATTTGGATGAAGGCATAGAAAATAAAATCAGCAAATTTGCTGATGATACTAAGCTGAGTGGCAGTGTGACATGTGATGAGGATGTTAGGAGAATTCAGGGTGACTTGGATAGGCTGGGTGAGTGGGCAGATACTTGGCAGATGGCGTTTAATGTGAATAAGTGTGAGGTTATCCAGTTTAGGAGTAAGAACAGGAAGGCAGATTATTATCTGAATGGTGTAGAGTTGGGTAAGGGAGAAATACAAAGAGATCTCGGAGTCCTTGTTCATCAGTCACTGAAGGTGAATGAGCAAGTGCAGCAGGCAGTGAAGAAGGCTAATGGAATGTTGGCCTTTATTACAAAGGGAATTGAGTACAAGAGCAAGGAAATCCTCTTGCATTTGTACAGAGCCCTGGTGAGACCACACCTGGAGTATTGTGCACAGTTTTGGTCTCCAGGGTTAATGAAGGACATCCTGGCTGTAGAGGAAGTGCAGCGTAGATTCACGAGGTTAATTCCTGGGATGTCTGGACTGTCTTACGCAGAGAGGTTAGAGAGACTGGGCTTGTACACGCTGGAATTAAGGAGATTGAGAGGGGATCTGATTGAAACATATAAGATTATTAAGGGATTGGACAAGATAGAGGCAGGAAATATGTTCCAGATGCTGGGAGAGTCCAGTACCAGAGGGCATGGTTTGAGAATAAGGGGTAGGTCATTTAGGACAGAGTTAAGGAAAAACTTCTTCTCCCAGAGAGTTGTGGGGGTCTGGAATGCACTGCCTCGGAAGGTAGTGGAGGCCAATTCTCTGGATGCTTTCAAGAAGGAGCTAGATAGGTATCTTATGGATAGGGGAATCAAGGGATATGGGGACCAGGCAGGAACTGGGTATTGATAGGAATTGATCAGCCATGATCTCAAAATGGCAGTGCAGGCTCGAAGGGCCGAATGGTCTACCTCTGCACCTATTGTCTATTGTCTATTGTCTTCCACCTCCACGGAATCCCCGCAGACATCATCTCCGATCGAGGTCCCCAGTTCATCTCACAGGTATGGAAGGCCTTCTGTCAAGCCTTAGGTGCAATGGTCAGCCTGTCGTCCGGCTTCCACCCCCAGACAAATGGGCAGATGGAATGGGTCAACCAAGACCTGGAGGTGATGTTACATTGCGTAACAGCAAACCACCCGTCAACCTGGAGCGACCATCTCCCGTGGGTTGAGTACGCCCACAACTCCCTGGTGAGCTCTGCCATTGGGAGGTCCCCATTCGAGTGCTCACTTGGGTACCAACCCCCGCTGTTCCCTGCACAGGAAGAAGAGATCGCGGTACCATCGGTTTGGGACCATGTTGATCAGTGCTGGAAGATTTGGGAGGAGACTCGCACGGTCCTACTCCAATCAACAAATTGAAATAAGAAAACGGCCAACCGACACCGGACTCCAGCACCAGAGTACCAACCGGGGCAGATGGTGTGGCTTTCCGCCAAGGACATCCCGCTCAAATGCGAACACAGGAAACTTGGCCCCCGCTTCCTGGGTCCATTCAAGGTCAAAAGGATTATCAATCCCACAGCGGTCTGCCTCACATTGCCAAAGTCCATGCGTATTCAACCAACCTTTCATGTGTCTCAGTTGAAACCAGTCTCCGTCAGCCCTTTGTGTCCCGCAGCTGAGACTCCTCCCCCTGACTGGCTCATCGACAACCATTCGGCATACACTGTCCGACGACTGCTAGATATGTGCTTTCGGGGCAGGGGCCTCCAATACCTGGTGGACTGGGAGGGGTACTGTCCTGAAGAGTGTTCCTGGGTCCCCCGCTCCTTTATCCTAGACCCTTCCCTTATCCAGGGCTTCCATCGGGACTATCCAGTCAGGCCTGGAGGAATGCCGGGAGGCTTCCATTTGTGGGGGGGGGGGGGGGGGGGTTCTGTCATGGTTCCAGTTGGCCGTTCCCCTTTAACACTTCTTTCTCCCCGATTATGCCCCAGTTTCAGTCAATTGCTGCTAGTTACCTAATTACCATACATCTGGCTTTCATCAGAGACTGGGAAATAAATACGATGGTGACTGTATCACAGGTCGCCAGTTTGTTGGTCAATTCTCGTGTGATACTTCGTTCCCTGTTCCGATTAGAACCGGTAGTTCTAAGTTCCGCTCTAGTTTCTAGAGAGTCCTTGTGAATCCCGTCTCCTTGTCAAGATCCGTCTGGTTTCCTGCTCTACGTTCAGGTCTACGTCAGCCTCCCCAACTGAGTCGACGTGCCAGTGTCCTGCATTTGGGTTCTCCTCTGTCACCCCGTGTAACACAAATACTCTTAAAGATTTCTGTGGTGGAGAGCATTTCATCTAATTGCATTACAAGCCTTGTATGGAAGCTCCGATGTGCAGGATTGCAAGAGGCTGCCAAGAGTTGCAGATTCATTCAACTCCATCATGGCGTTCTCTCCACCATCGAGGACATCTTCAAGAGGCAATGCCTCAAGAAAGTGGCATCAATCACTAAGGGCTCTCTTCATCAGAGATGTAGTCTTTTTCATTACTACCATGAAACAGGAGGTAAAGAACCCTGAAGACCCACACTCAACAATTCACAGACAGCTTCTCCTCTGGCGTAATCAGAATAAGAAATAGAAACAGAATCAGGTCTAATATTACCATGTGTCATGAAATGTGTTGTTGTGTTGCTGTAGTAGAGTGCATTACATAATAAAAAAGACAAAATTACAATAAGAAATATATATATTTAATTAAGTAGTGCAAAAAGAGAGCAAAAACAGTGAGGTAGTATACATGGGTACACTGTTCAAAAATTTGATGGTGGAGGAGATGAAGGTGTTCCTAAAACATTGAGTATGTGCCTTCAGGCTCCTGTACCTTCTCCTTGATGGTAGCAATGAGAAGAGGGCATGTCCTGGGTGATAAAGATCCTTAATGATGGATGCCACCTTTTTGAGGCATGACTTTTTGATGATGTCCTCAATGCTGGGAGGGGCTAGTGCCCATGATGATTCTGGCTCAGTTTGCAACTTTCTGCAGCTTCTCATGATCCTGTGAGGAGGCCCCTCCATACCAGATGGTGATGTAACCAGTTACAATGCTCTCCATGGTATATCTGCAGAAATATAGAGTTTTCGTTGACATACCAAGTCTCTTCAAACTCCTATTATAGCTGTTCTCATGCCTTCTTTGTAATTGCATCAATATGTTGGACCCAGAGTAGTTCTTCAGAGATGTTGACACCCAGGAACTTATAACTGCCCACTCTTTCCACTGCTGATCCCTCAATGAGGACTGGTGTGTGATCCCTTGACTTCCCCTTCCTGAAGTTTTCAATCAATTCCTTGGTCTTACTGACATTGAGTGCAAGGTTGTTGATTCAACACTACTCAACCAGCTGATCTATCTCACTCATATTTGAGTGGTCCATGAATCCATGAATGCTGCTTCACTATTACTTTTCTTTGCTCTGTTTATTATTTATTTCTGTCCATTAAAGTAATTTTATATCTTTTCTCTGTATTAAGCCTCAGACAGCAAATTTCATGTAATCTAAATCAGTGATAATAGTGATTCTTATTTTGACTCTGAACTCTTTTGATGACCGTCTTCATTCTGATAAATGAACTCATTCTTCTCTCCTACAGAAAAGAAAAATATAATTTGCAGACTTGCTGTGTTTCCATTTTCTAGGGTCTGTACTAGCTTGCTTTTGTAAATCCTAGTGCTGAGTTTTTTTTATACCTGGGTTATTAAAGAAATGTCAGAAAGGGAATTATAAGTCTCATATTTCCATCATGGAAAAAGCTCAAAGCATTACAGAGTTCATAAAAGATCAGAAATAATCTATATTTAAAACAGATAACATACCTAGTTTGCTAAAATACAGGACCACTCATCTGAAATCAATAAATTTATCATGTAACATATTAGAAGACCCAGACTCTTGCACTTGTACAGAAATGATTTAAAAATGTGTTGCCAGATTGATTTAAAAGCAACTCTTACCCTGAAAACATCCTTGATTTTCTTCAGGATGGTACAGATCAAGTTCAATATTGTCATCCCCTGTGATAGACTGTACTCAGATATCTAATAACCTCTATTAGCACAGCAAGCTACATCAATCCAAAGTTAATTATGGAAATGATAAAAAATTGTTATCTAAAATGGAACAAAAATAGAGAAGTTCACCCCAAAAGGCATATCGTAGGCAGAGCAATAATGGTTATAAATTATGGGAATTCCTTTGACCTCATCGTGATCCCAAACCGTTTTCCTGGGTCGAGAATATCAACTTGTGGAACAAGATCCTGTCAGGATTCCACCTACTAAGAGGTAAATCAGTCCTCATCGATGGATCAACAGTGGAGAGACCTCCTTTGGACCTGTCAGGGTCTTTCCCCTCAAGCTCCAGCTTAAATGCTGGAGAATCTGACATGATATTTTCACAGCCAAAAACACTTGGAAACATTCTGTTCATAGCTCTGTGTGAAAAATAACAATGGTGCATTCATTAACGTCAACTGTCATGATGTTCCCTAGCCTCTGAAGAATGTTAAATCACACATGTCTAGA
Source organism: Hemitrygon akajei (assembly GCF_048418815.1). Taxonomy (NCBI): domain Eukaryota; kingdom Metazoa; phylum Chordata; class Chondrichthyes; order Myliobatiformes; family Dasyatidae; genus Hemitrygon; species Hemitrygon akajei. Next base: position 73,454,165 of record NC_133136.1, on the reverse strand, counting down.
AAACTAGTCCCTTCCAGATCTAACGCTGCATCTTACACCTTTCATGTCCTATTTTATTTTTCATATCTTCAATCTTTTCCATTGTCACTCACTTTTTCACATCTCTAAAAGCACATTCATTTAAGTTACAGATAAGAGATAATGCTTACTAGACGCTACTGTCTAAAACTGCCTTGCACTCTTCTATGACATAACTAGATGACATCTTGTTAAAAGTTAACTGGGCAAGTGCTTTAACCTATTCACTGCCAACAGTGCTTCTTTGAGACCATACTATACTCCATTCTTATCCAGATAATTCCAGGGGACAATACTAAAGCAGCAGTTAGTGAACAACTTCAGTTAGTTGGGACCTATTCATCAACAACAACAGTTTCATGAAGTAGCTGGAGAGAAAATGGTTCGCAGTGCACCTTACATGAGAAATCCAGCCGGAAATGGAATTCAAACAGAAAGCCTTGATATTAATTTACATTTATACTCTTGTCATATCCAGGGAGGGAGGGAAAAGAAAGAGAATTATAGGCCAATTAGCCTGATTTCAGTGGTTGAGAAGATGTTGGAGTCCATTATTGAAGATGAGGTTTCAGGGTTCTTGGAAGCACATGATAAAATAGGCAAAAGTCATCATGGCTTTCTAAAGGGAAAATCTTGCCTAACAAATGTGTTGGAATTCATTGAGGAAATAACAGGCAGCATAGACAAAAGAGAGTCAATGGGTGTTTACTTGGTTTTTCGGAAGGTTTTGACAAGGTGCTGCACTTGAGGCTGCTGAAGAAGAGCCCATATTACAGGAAGGAATCAGAATCAGAATCAGGTTTATTATCACTGGCATGATGTGAAATTTGTTAACTTAGCAGCAGCAGTTCAATGCAAAACATAATCTAGCAGAGAGAGAGAGAGAGAGAGAGAGAGAGAGAGAGAGAGAGAGAGAGAGAGAAATAAATAATAAATAAAACAAAACATAATAATGAATAAACAAGTAAATCAATTATGTACATTGAATACATTATTAAAAACGTGCAAAAACAGAACTACGGTATATTTAAAAAGTGAGGTAGTGTCCAAAGCTTCAAAGTCCATTCAGGAATCGGAGGGCAGAGGGGAAGAAGTTGTTCCTGAATCGCTGAGTGAGAAAAGGGCATGCCCTGGGTGCTGTTGGTCTTTAATGATGGACACTGCCTTTCTGAGACACCGCTCCCTAAAGATGTCCTGGGTACTTTGTAGGCTAGTGCGCGAGATGGAGCTGACTAGATTTACAACCTTCTGCAGCTTCTTTCGGTCCTGTGCAGTAGCCCCTCCATACCAGACAGTGATGCAGCCTGTCAGAATGCTCTCCACAGTACAACTATAGAAGTTTTTGAGTGTATTTGTAAGGATACTAGTAAGGATAAATGATTATCTGACTGGCAGGATGCTAAGAATGGGAATAAAGGGAGATTTTTCTGACTGGCTGCTGGTGACTAGTGGTGTTCTACAAGGGTTGGTATTAGGATCACTTCTTGACTCGTTATGTATCAAAGACTTGGATAATGAAACGGATGGCTTTGTAGCTTTGTAGTTTGTTGATGATGCAAAGATAAGTAGTCAGACGGATAGTGTTGGGGAAGTAGGGATTCTGCAGAAGGATTTCAACAGATTAGGAGAATGGGCAAAGTAGTGGCAGATGTAATATTGTATAGAGAAATGTAAGGTCATGCACTTTGGTAGAAAGAATTAAGGCATAGACTATTTTCTGAATGGGAAGAAAATTCAGAAATCAAAAGTGCAAAGGGACTTGTAAATCCTTGTGCAAAATTCTCTGGAGGTTAACCTGCAGGTTGAGTTCTTGGCAATGAAGGCAAATGTAATGTTAGCATTCATTTTGAGAGGACTCTAAAATATAAAAGCAAGGATGTAATGCTGAGGCTTTATAAGGTGTTAGTCAGTCTGCACTTGATGTATTGTGAGCTGTTTTGGGCACCTTATCTAAGAAAGGATGTGCTGGCATTGAAGAGAGTCCAGAGGAGGTTCATGAGAATGATACTGGGAATGAAAGAGTTAACATACAAGGAGCATTTTATGGCTCTGTGTCTGTACTCGCTGGACAAAGAAGAATGAGTGAGGGATCTGAATGAAACCTATTGGATATTGAAAGTTCTGGATAGAGTGAATGTGGGGAAGATGCTTCCCATAGTAGGAGTGTTTGGGACAAGAGGGTTAGCTTTAGAATGAGTATACCCTTTAGAACAGAGATGAGGACAAATTTCTTTAACCAAAGGGTGGTGAATTTGTGGAATTCATTGCCATTGATAGTTGTGGAGGCCAAGTCATTAGGTATGTTTAAAGCTGAGGTTGATAGAAACATAGAAATCTACAGCACATTACAGGCTATTTGGTTCACAATGTTGTGCTGACCATGTAACCTACTCCAGAAACTGTCTAGAATTTCCCTACACAGAGCCCTCTATTTTCCCAAGCTCCATGTACCTATCTAAGAGACTCTTAAAAGATTCAATGTATCCACCTCTACCACCTTCGCTGGCAGTGCATTCCACACACCCACCACTCTCTGTGTGAAAAACCTTCCTCTGACATCCCCCTTGTACCTACTTCCAATCACTTTAAAATGATGCTCCTTCATGTTAACCATTTCAGCCCTGGGAAAAAGCCTCCGGCTATCCACACAATCAATGCCTCTCATCCTCTTATACACCTCTATCAGGTCACCTCTCATCCTCTGTCATTCCAAGGAGAAAAGGCCAAGTTCACTGAGCCTGTTCTCTTAAGGCATGCTCTCCAATCCGGATAAGATTCTAGATAAGTAAGGGTATCAAAGGTAGGAGATTAAGATTGAGGGGGATAATAAATCAACAGTGATAGAATGGCAGAACAGATTTGATGGACTGAATGGCCAAATTCTGCTCCTATGTCTTATGGGCTTATGGCCGATTGGATTTTGGAGGTACCTTCGAAACCATTAACTTCATGGAAATTCTGGATGAATCAATGTCCAACCCCTCGTTTTTCTAGTTGCAGGACGATGGAAGATGGGAGTGAGATTAGAGGCTTTTGCATCCTTTGTGTTGCCATTGTGCCTTTGTGACTGCAAACTATCTGCCTAATTTTTCCAACTTCCCTTATTATGATCTGTGCCTGAACTCTTTCATGAAAAGGGATACTCTTCATTTCTTTCCAGTTCAATGTTTCAACAAATCCATGCACAAATCAATTTCTCACAGCATTTATCCTCACTTCTCCCTTTATTGACAAATTTTAAATTGATGTTCATTTTGTCAAAACACGCTCAAGTAGAGGAAGTAACTGATTTCAATTTGCACATTTAGACTCTTTTGGAAGTGTCCAACATCTGCTTAGGTTCCTGCAATGAGAATTTTTCCCTATTATCTCTTACTGATAGTTCTCCTATAGTTATGCTTCACAGTACCCATGTCATTATATATGTTGTATCTAAACTGAATCTCTTGTTCATGAAATGAGATGCTGGCTGTAATTATGTTGGTATAAGACAGTGGGTTTCTTTGCTGACATGATGCAAGTTAATGGTGTACATGACCGATACATTCCTGCTTGCATTGCCTGAAAAGGCATCTGTTCAATTGGATTGCCTGCATTTTATAAAATCTATCTGCTGAAATGCTAACCATTACTAGTTGTCTGTCTTCCTCATTAAACTCTTTGTTCTGTACAGGAGGTCAGAAATATCCTTCCGATGAACTTGCTGAGATAAGAGTATTAATTTGGAACAAACAGTACAAAGTCTGCAGAAGATGGCTGTTATGCTTTGCAACTCCAAAACATAAAACTAATTGCAAAAGTAAAATGGGAGCCCCATAGAATGGGTCTTAGTTTTGTTTTTACTTTAAGTGAGGCAGGTACTGTACATATAACCTGGTGGCATGATTACATATGCCAATCATGTGTGTTTACGTATGTATACATACTTCAAGCCAGTTGCAATAAACCGGTGCCTAAAAAGAACATGGTAACTTGCCTCAATGACTATCATCCAGAACCTGGGCCTCTGTCCCTCCCTCTGCAATTGGATCCTCAGCTTCCTAACTGTAAGACCACAATCTGTGCAGGTTGGTAATAACATCTCCTCCTCACTGATGGTCAACACTGGCTCACCTCAAGGGTGTGTGCTTAGCCCTCTGCTCTACTCTCTCTACACCCATGACCATATGGCTAGGCATAGTGCAAGTGCCATCAACAAATGTGCTGATGATGCAACTATTGTTGGTAGAATCTCAGATGGAGATGAGAGGGCGTACAGGAGTGGGATATACCAGCTAGTTGAGTGGTGTTGCAGCAACAGCCTTGGACTCAGTATCCGTAAGACCAAAGAGCTGATCGCAGACTTCAGAAAGGGTGAGAGGAGGGTACATGAACCAATCCTCATAGAGGGATCAGAAGTGGAGAGAGTACTTTTTTTCTGTTTTTACATTATTTTTAATTGAACTACTTAATATGCATATGTAATACCCTGGTTCACATCTTTACTGCTATGCTGTGGGCTTTTCATATAGCAGTTCTGTAAAAGCAGTCTGTTCTGCTTTCAGCCTGCTTGGGTTAATGTTGAAGATACGGGACGATGGGGAGTGTGTGCCATCCAATTAGTGGGAGGTTTTCTTGGCGAGGGACAATAAGATTGGTCCTGGGCTATTGTTTATCAGGAGAGTAAGAGAGTAGACTCTGGGTAAAACCCGTTGTAGTGGGAGACCTGTTTGTTCGAGATGGACTGCAAGCAATGTTCAGAAGGCGGTGTGTGCATTCACGCTGATTGAGAGCCAAGTGCGTGAGTGACAGAAAGGTTCAAGATGAGCTCCAGCTTGTGCACGTTTGACTGTTTAATTAAAATGGGCCCTTTTCTTTTTGTTATTCTTTACTCACCCTTTTAGTTAAGATTCATAAATGTGTTACGAAGGATGAACAACTCTGATGGGCAGAAGGGTGCAGAGTCACCCATGCCCCCCCTTTTGGAGAATCGGAAATTGCTACTATTCCGATGCTGTTATCAAGGAAGTGAGAGAGACACAGGAAAGCTGCCAGGGCAGTTGTTATTGATAACAGCTCATGAAAGTTAATGAGAGAGAGAGACAGCTCAGAGATACACAAAGTGGAATGTCTCCTACTGACAAAAGCGGAACAAAACCATTGATTACTGCTATTGTCTTTTGGAGAAGGATTGTTTACTTGGTACTGTTCTATTCATTGAAACCCCTCAGGGGGCAACCAGAGTGGGCTGGTTTGATGGGTTACCTCATCCCAACCTGATTGACACCGGAGACCCCGTGAGTGGGGATAAAAGTGGGGTCTGGGGTAACACCCCTCAGCTGCACCAGGAGAAACGCTAGTGAGCATCAGAACCCCCACGAGACATGGTGGGAGATCGGAGACCGAACGAAGGGTCAGTAAATTGTAACTCACAGTGTTTTGTAGCAAGACCGGTGGGGGCTTGTGAGTGTGTCCACCCTTGCCTGGGTGACGAGTCCACCATGGAAGAACGGTCTAGCTAAAGGACGGAGGGGTCATACATGAATGGCCACAACAACAACGCATCGATGGATCAAAATCGTAAAGAAAGGTTGGCAAGATAATAACTGTTACTGTTCACATGTTCTCTCGTCTCTCTCTCTCTCTCCAACAATTGCAACACATCGACCGACCACTACCGCAGCCTGCATGAACTGAACTGAACTTTATATTTCCATCTGACAATTCATTATCCCCTGGACAACGATAGAGCTTGTTTCATTAGTGATTATTATTATACCCACACTTTTAGGTTTAGTATTGCTAACGTATATTCTCTATATATTTGCATTGATATTATTTTGTATATTTTTGCTAATAAATATTGTTGAAAATAGTATCACCAGACTCCAACGGACACTTCTATCTTTGCTGGTAAGACACCCAGTTACGGGGTTCGTAACAAATGTAATTCCATTAATCTTATGCAGTGTACTGTTCTTAATTTCGTGGCACTAATTTGTAACAGGGTAGCAAATTACACAGCATCCACACAGACCGGGGTTTGGGGTGGGACTAGCCGTCTCAATTTCATGAGTTTGGTGGAACTTGAGAGTGTCTCCCCTAGACTTATGTAGCTTAGGAAACCGGGTCCTTTCATATATACATATAATTACTATAATTGATTTTTTTTCTCTATATTATCATATTTTTCATTGTCCTGCTGCCACAAATTTGATGACATATACTGGTGATTTTAAACATGATTGTGATTCTGTAGCACACACATCCACTGTGATGAAGTGTTTTGGTGATGAAACATGTCAACTCCTGCCTGAGAGTTGACTTGGATCAGCTCCAATTTGCCTACCAGAGCAACAAGTCCACAGCAGATGCTCCTCCAGTATCTTCATCAGCACAGGTGCACTAGAGGGCTGTGTGCTCAGTCCCTGCTCTACTCACTTTACGCTTATGACTGTGTGGCTAGACGCAGCTCCTGAGCCGCATTTAAGTTTGCTGATGACGCCACTGTCAGTGGCTGATTCAGAGGGGGTGAGGAATCAGCATATAGTGGGGAGATTGAAAATATGACTGAGTGCTGTCATATCAACAAGCTCTTACTCAAGTCAACAGACGAAGGAACTGGTTATTGACTTCAGGAGGATGAAGCAAGAGGACTATGAGCCAGTCCTCATCAGAGAATCAGAGTTGGAGAGGGTCAGCAACTTTGAATTCCTCAGTGTTATTATTTTAGAGGACCTGCCCTGGGCCCAGCATGGAAGTACAATTATGAAGAAAGCACAGTAGCACCTCTACTTCCTTAGGAATTTTGCGAAGATTCGACATGACATCTAAAACTTTAACAAATTCTATAGAAGTGCAGTGGAGAGTATATTGACTGGCTGCATCGTAGCCTGGCATGGAAACACTAATGCCCTTGAATGAAAAATCCTACAAAAGTAGTGGATACGGGCCAGTCCATCACAGGTCAAGCCCTCACCACCACAGAGCACATCAACACAAAATGCTGTTGCAGGAAGGCAGCATCCATCATCAGGAACACCAGAAAATCTGCAGGTGCTAGAAATCCAGCATTTAGTGTGTGATCCAACATCAGAGACTCCCACCATCCAAGATATACTCTCCTCTTGCTGCTGCCATCAGGAGGAAGCTACAGGAGCCTCAGAACTCACATCACCAGGTTCAGGATCAGTTATTACCCTTCAGTCATGGGGCCCTTGAACTAAAGGGGATAACTTCATTCAACTTTACTTGCCCCATTATTGAAATGTTCCTACAACGTATGGACTCACTTTCAAGGACTCTTCATCTCATGTCTCAAAATGTATTGCTTATTAATTTGTTATTATTATTTCTTTCTTTTTGTATTTACACAGTTTGCTGTCTTTTGCACACTGGTTGAATGCCCAAGTTGGTGTGGTTTTTCATTGATTCTATTATGGTCATTATTTTATAGATTTATTGAGTATGCCTGCAAAAAATAAATCTCTTGGTTGTATATGGTGATTTATGTGTACTGTAAGAACAAATTTACTTTGAACACCAGCAATGCATTATGTAAACAATGAAAGAATGCTTTATCAAGCAACATATTTATAATATTACTGAAATATTAAAATCTGACTGAATATAGAATGCATCTCAACAAATATATATACTCCCTTTCTTCCCAGGCATTTCAGGAAATGGCTCCTTAGCCCTTGCCGGCAGTCTCCCAACTCAGTACCGAAAAACCCACCATTCTCTGGCCTTGAACGTCTAGAGTATACTCACCCTGGTCCCGCCAAATCCATGACAATGGAATGTCTCTCCTACCAAAGCTCAGGTTTTTGTGAACGCTGTGTGATTTGCTGCCTTGTTACAGCTCGTTGCCAAGAAATAACAGACTGCACACTGCATATAATTAAAAGAAGTATATTTATGAATATTAACTTAACTAAGGAGTTAGTAAAGAAAAGAAAGGGAAAAAACTAAAAGGGTCAATTATAGTGATCAGTCAACGTGCACGGGTTGTAGCTCAAGTCTCCAAAAAGTCGAATCCTCTGATCCTCAGCAGACTCCCGCACTTCGCTCCATCGAATCACGGTCCCCACCGGATCGAACCCTACGACCAGTTATCTCCAACATCTTCCTTTTTCATCTCCCGCTGAACAAAGACAAAAATTCACACTGGCATCAGGCACAGAAAGAACCGGCTTCCCCAGCCTCCTCTCCTGATTGGATGGCTCTCATTCCTGAGCGCCTGTAATCTCTGACAATGAACAAAACACTGCTTTTACCGAAAGACCATTACAATGTTAGCAGTGAAATGTTTACCAGGGTGCTGCATGCATACATATTATAAACAGACACACACAGTATACTATATAATACAACTATTATATAGATATCTGCAGCATTGTAAAATTTAAATTGCCCCATTCCGGTCTAAAGATTTAATCATTGTGGAGGATTTCTTAGTTTCACTCATGTAGGGGTTAACACTGGGACTGCAGAAAGTAGTTCTGGCAGCTCTGAACACCTTTTACTCCTTTCTCTAAGATGTTCGATTAGCATTTCCATTATTATTTATCCTCTTGAATTTAACCTTTTAAATATGTTCTTCAAGAAACAGAGCCCATCTCTGCACTTGTGAGGCTCCTCTTGGTGGAATATCCTTCTGTGGATTGAAAATGGACACCAGTAATAAGGGTAAACTCCCTCCCATACAAGAACTGGTTGAAACGCTTACACCCTAAACTAGTCTCAAGGCCTCTCTGTCAACCTATGTGTAATTTTTCTCTGCAGCAGTTAAGCAACGTGACACAAAGGCTATGGGATGTTCACTTCCATCACTCATAACACATGAGATGACGTATCTATACGATAAGGTGAGCTTCTCTGGATGATGTGGATCATAATGTGTGAGTACAGTGTCTGATGTCATATTTATTTTACCTTTTAGAAAGCCACCTCACACTGCCTTGTCCTTTGCCATTTCTTTCTGATCTGTAGTAATGAGTTCAATGGGTGGAACACAGTAGCCAGGTTTGGCAAGAATCTGTTACAGTAATTAACATATCCTGAAAGGACCACAACTGTGACATATCCTTTGGCCTTGTGGCATCCATCACTACTTGAATTTTCTCAGCACACTTCAAAGGTGTAAAGGTTCAATATAATGTCTGAGAATGCTATACAATATACATCCTGAAATGCTTTTTCTTCGCAAAACATCCACGAAAACAGAGAAGTGCCGCAAAGAATGAACGACAGTTAAGCGTGAGAGCCCCAAAGTATCCCACCCCCCAGCTCCCCAATTCCTGCACGTAAGCAGCAGCAAGGCAGCAATACCCCCCTCCCTTGGCAAGAAAAACATACCCGCTACTGAGCACAAGCGTAAGCTAGGCAATAGCAAAGACGCAGACCTTGCAGCTACCCCAAAGACTATCGCAATTCATCCAGCATTCGACAAACCACAGGTTCTCTCTCTCCCTAATAAGGGAGAGGGAGGCATCCCCCATTTTCACAGTGAGTGGGAGACATAACAACAACCCGCTGGCTTGCAATGTTAAAAAGTCCGTTTAGTCGCTTTTTATGAGCTCTGTGTTTAAAGATCGCAAAGATTCCGGGTCTTCAGGCCCACAGCAAAAGATTTTCCAGCCTCCCTGACAACACACGAGTCTCCTGCCATGACACCGACCCTCGATCCCCCCGTCTCCAGAACCCTGAGATCTTAGACTTCTGAACATGATCGAGACTCAGGCCAAACCCTTGGCAAGTCAAATAACGGCCAGTCGTGGAGCCCCGAGAATGGGTCCCATTCCCGCAAAGAACCGAAGCCTGCATGTAACTCCAGGTCAGGGTCTTCAAAAGATCTCTGAAAGGGAAAAATAAAGATATTAAAGGTGGAAATAGAACAGTTTCCGAAGATGCAAGCAAAGGAGTCACCGTTTAACGCTTGTGTAATCCTTGTCTGTTGATGGTGCGAGTGATGATTTGTTTAAAGAATTCACACTTGTTACATTGTGTTCTAAGCCCATAATCAATTTTTTAACACAGTCTGGAGATTTTGTAGATTTTCTTCATCATCCTTTCTATAATGTCATCCAGGTTACACTGAGTGCCCGGACAGCCCAGCAGCACCGGTTCCATAGCTTTCCGCCAGAGTGCAAGTGTAGAAGCTATTCCAAAAATAAGCCTAATATAGTGATAAAGCTCTTTGTGATTGTTAATGGTGAGAAATACTTTGGACTCTTCCTTTATCCTTCTGCAGGTTGAGATGCAATCTACTTCACTGGCTCCCTCATCACAGATGGTATAAGGAACTGGATGGGCTTTGTAAAACAGGTCTGGACTTTTCATTTAACACTATTTTACCCTTGATATGATGAGTTTTGAATCACCATCCTTAAACTCTGCTGTGGTATCATTCCTTTTACCTTGTTCCCCTTTTAATTGACTTTCATTGTACTCTATGGATTTCCATTCAAGTTGTAGTTGTCTCAGCTAATCATGCCCCCACAATACTGGCCCTCCTGTTTTTACCAAATACAATCCCAATGTGGTTGTTAGTTGTTGTATTTCACTGTTACAAATGTCATTTCCCCAGGAGTCATGTTTTCTTCAGTATAAGTCCCTATCTGGATATCTGTGGGCTTCAGTTCAGTATCTTTGGAATACCATTCAAACTCATATTGCGGAATGATTGAAACAGCAAGCCAGTGTCCAATTACATTTTAATTAATTTGCCGTTCATATCTGATGTAAGCTATATCGCTTGTTAGTCTTCAAATTGTAAATCTCAAGTTTAGCCACTCCTGTGTCACTCTGATCATTATCAGATTTTTCATCGTCAGCGTGCAGATTAGTGCTCTTTTGAAACTACAACTTGATTTTTTTTCTGTGCAGTCCATTTAGTTTTGTCTGCCAGTCATGATCTTTTTATGTATACTACCTTGTTGGATTTTCTGCAAGTTTCACCGTTAGCCCTGCATAGGTTTAGTGCATATGAACCCCTGCCACAACCGCTACACAATTTGTTCACCCAAGCAGGCCCCTACCTAGCCATTCTAATTGTGTTCATGCCCACTTTCATTCCTGCCTGCAACTCAATTGTGTCACTGTCTGCTGCTACCATTGATACAGCTATTTCAACTGCTTCTTTAGATGGAAATTGTTTTTGAATGCAGTTTTTAATTCTTTCTTGTAAGATTCCACAAACTAAATGGCCTCTCTGTGTGTCATTAAGCTCATCACTGAGCTGACAATGCTCAGACAACTTCTTCAATTCAGCCATGTATGCTAAAATGGACACCCCTTCCTTTTGATTCCACTTATGAAACCTAAAACGTTCTGTAATCATGGTTTTGGTTCTAAGTGTTTCTGCCTTGCTTCCACAATATCAGCAAAGCTCATTTCGGCTGGTTTGGTTGGAGAAGTGAAACTTCTAAGCAAACTGTCTTTCAGCTCAATGCTCTCCACAAAACTGACAGTCGCTACTCATTGGCTATTTCATTTGCTTCAAAATACTGTTGAAGTTGCTCAGTATACGTGAGCTAGTTATGAACATGTCTATCTTCCTGAATTAGACCGCTTCTGCTTTTAAATTCATCCATTTCATGCCTGGTGAAGAAAATAAAACAAGCTCCACTGTTTTCTTATTTTAATCAACCATTTCTTGCTGCATTTTTGTTTTACTCAACTATTTTTCACTGTCCTTTTTCTAAAACACAACCATCTCACTGCAGTTCAACAGGTAAGTAGTCATCTAGGGTTCATTGAAAACATCCCCATCACCACTGTTACGTATTTTTAAAAAATTACAAGAAAAAGATGTGAACCCAGGAAATGGGTCTTAGTTACATTTTTATTTCAAGTGAGGCATTTATGGTGGCTTGATTGCATCTGCCATTCATGTGTTTTTACATATGTAAGGCCCTGGTTAAGAACATGTTTTATTGTATTCCTACTGCTATGCTGTGGGGTACTTTATTTCAGCAGCTTTTCTGCAAAACGCATTCTGTCCAGTGGGATGCCATGGACCATTCGAGAGAGTTGGGCAGGATCATATTTCTGAGGGACAGTGGTTTGGGTTTGGGCCTTTGGTTGCTATGGATTGGAGCACAAGGGAAGGTGTTTGGAGAATCCCGCCCAAAGGAGAAACCCCTTTGTAAGAAGTCCTTTGTGCAGGTGAATGGTTCCAAGGAGGAAGTGCCAATACACCTGAGTTAGCCAGCTCTTTCAAAATGGTCTTTGAGGAAAGTTCGAACTGTGGCTGGTGTCTTTCATGCAGAATGTAGGTTCAGTGTGTGAGTAATCAAAGGGAAGCATCCAGCTACTCCAGAAATCAGCTTCATGTGCACATTTCGACTGGTTTAACTGTAATGGGCTCTATTTCTTACCTTTTCTTTTAACCTTTTGTTAAAGTTGAGATATCTGTAATCAATTTTATTAATATTAACAGATTAATTTTATGCTGGTGTAAGGTCTGTTATTTCCTGGTGAACAATAACTTTTCATGGGCAGTATTTACACAGCCTTCACCAGTAATTTCCGTTCACTCAATGAAACATTCCAACTTTCCTGTTTGATTGAACCTGAATGATACCAACCTGAGACGAGTGTTGCTTATTGAAGGTGGCCTTCTCCCCATTACCCATGTGATGCTGAGTCACGCGGCAGTCAGTGAGAGTTAGCTAAAGAACTTGGTTTATCACGAGCCATGGGGAGAAGGTTACACATGAAATCAGCAATGTATTATGCAAACAAGAAAGAATGCTTAATCAAATAATAAATTTGCAATATTACTGAAATATTAAACACACAACAATGGCAAGCTTGTAAGAAAATACTCAAGGCCCAGGAGATTAGAATTTTGTGTACAAGACTGAATGCTGCCCAGCTTGGCAGTATAATAAAACTATATATTTTTAACTGTGTCCATCATGTATTTGTTAGCTGATGTCATAGCTTTCACATGATCACAAATATAAGAGGGAGTCTAGTTTCTGCCTGCAGCCAAGTTACAGGATGCCCCTCTGTTACTTTTGAATGATGTCATGAAGCCAACACTAATGCTGCTCACTGCATTTATCATGGAGCTTGCTGAAGGTTATGTCGCTATGGGTGAACCCACACTGTCGCGCTTAGGCCACTGGGTGCTGGCTGCTGATGAAAACCCTTGTGCTGAGCTTCCCTGCGGCAGGGATCTGTTACTGGTGCTGTTGCATATGTTTCCTTAAGATGATCATGATTGTGGCATTGGTATTTCCTCCTCTTCCCAGATGTAGGTGATGAGACTCTGTATTTGTAAGGTAAGTTCCTTGTGGAACTTACCTTACATCTGTATTTCATCTGTATTTCAATAACATTTTAGACTTGTCATCAGTGCAGAAGCAGGCTCTTAGACCCAACTGACCCAAATGCCCCTCTGAGTTAATCCTGTTCCCTCAAATTTGGCCCATATCCCTCTACCAAGGTTTCCCAACCTAGGGTCCATGGATCCCTTGCTATTGGTCAGTGGCATAAAAAAGGTTGGGAACTCTGCTCTAAACCTTGTCTATCTGTGTGCACATGCTTAATGACCTCTTCTGGCAGCCTATTCCAGATACTGCCCACCTTCTGTGTGAAAGAATTGCCCTTCTGGTTTACTATTAAATCTGTCCCCTCTCACCTCAGAACTATGCCCTCAGTCCCTAGCCCTGGGGAAACAGACATTGATTCCATGATTCATCCCTTTGACTTTGCCCCTCATAGTTGTATGCACTTCTATAAGATCACTCCTCCTTCCTGTTCTCCAATAAATGAAGTCCTAGCCTGTTTAATCTCTCTCTATAACTCAGTCACTTGAGTTCTGGCAACAGCATCATATATCTTTTCTGCACTCTGCCCAGCTTAAAGGCACTGTTCCTTTGCAGTGTGACTGTAAATGAACACAGAAGCCCAAATGTGATCACAGCACTATTTTATTGCTCTGGGAATAGGGTCTTTGGCACACAAATTTACAATAGAAAAACTATTTTTAGATGGTGAAGGGGGAAAAAATAAGCAATTATTGAATAAGGTAAATTTGTGGATGCTAGGGTTTCCTTCTGACCACAAAGATCACAACTGGTCATTGGACTGAATGGGTGAACATAATAACTTCCTTGTAATTCAATACCATGGAAATAGCTTAAATTATTCTTTACTGTGCATTATTGTGAAATAGATTTTGTATGCAGTGTTTACCAAAACAACTTTCACAGCATTAAAAAGCCAGGTCCTATCTTCAGGCATGCTTACTGTGGAGAACACTCCACTCTTGGCCATTTGAGTTAAGTTCCCTGCTTATACATGACTTGTAATTTCACTGCTGGGACAGTTCTATATTTAAAGTTTTTGCAATTCATTTTACAGTGCTTTAATTCTCTCTCAATTATTTGTAGATGGTTTGCTGAAATGAGCAGGTCTGGGTTTATGTCTCTAATTCTTTTCCTTGATAGAACTGCAAAACACAATGTTTCTGCTAGCCTCAACTGCACTAGCGCCGTGTGCTGTAACCATGAGATAATCATGGTTTGAAATGCATTGTGTTCTTGTAGCCCTCTGGCTGTTCCATTTCAATGACAGCTCAGATATCCCCTGAGGTTGAGATGCAAAGACACCACTGAAAGGCACTACTGGGAAAGAAAACTCAATACTTCAGCAAGCTAATCATCCACTAAACTTTGGTATAATAATTCATGCCATAGTAAGAACATCTCGCTTACCAGCAACATGTTTTATTTCCTGATTGTGCTTTTAGGAGCAGTGATGAACACTTGTAATTTGTTACTTTTGCAGGAATGTGTGTCAGCTTAGAGTTAAAGATGGAAGCTATATTTTACACCACACTTAAAACAGCTTTCAGCTACTCACCACTAGCTCAGCAGCTCACAGGGTAATCTCATATCAAGACGGAATTTTGGGCCTATCAGAAAAGAGTTTCGGCCCAAAACTTCGACTGTTTTTCCCTTTCCATGGATGCTGCCTGACCTGCTGAACTCCTCCAGCATTTTGTGTGTGTTACCTTGGGTTTTCAGCATCTGCTGAATTTCTTGCGTTTGTGAAATCTTCATGATGATCTTCTTTATTGGGTTGCTTTCAATTAGACCAGCCATTAGAACAGGGGTTCCCAACTATTTTTATGCCATGGACCTCTACCAAAAAATGAGGGGCCTGTGGACCCCAGGTTGGGAACACCTGCATTAGAATAATTCACCACCCTTGAGATAAGATGATTCCTGATCATCCCCGATGCTCTTCTGTTCCCAGGATGAGCCCTCTGGTCCTAGACTCTCCCACCATTGGAAATGTTCTCTCCATGTTCACTGTCTAGGCTACCAAATGCTCCTCAGATGTTAATCCTTTCATTCCTAGGACCATTCCCATAAAACTCCTCTGGACCCTCTTCAATGCTAGCACATCCTTTCTTAGATATGGGGCTCAAAACTGCTCACAGTACTCTCAAAGTCTCAGAATTACAGCCTTGCTTTTATATTCTAGTCCTATTGAAGTGAATTCTAAAATTCCTGCACCAGTCTTCTTGCACCTCTGATTTTTGAATTTTGCTCCCCATTTAGAAAATAGTCTATGCCTTTGCCACAGATGGCTGTGGAGGCAAAGTCATTGGATATAGTTAAAGGGAAGGCTGTTAGGTTTTTGATTCCTGAACTAAAGTGCATGACCATACACTGCATTCCAACTACCATTTCTTTGCACATTCTCCTAATCTGTCCAAGTCTTGATGCAGACTCTCTGCTTCCACAGCACACCCTGGCTGTGTCACTGTGCCACCCAATATATTCTATCTGCCTCTAATGATAGCGTCAGTGTTCACAGCTCTAGCTATTTACTTACTGACAGAAATTGGATTAAGATTTTGTGATTTAAGATCTTTGTTACTAGCTCACACTTCAATAAAGAGTACATGGCATAAAAAGAAATGAAACATGATTGATTTAAAGTGCCCTCCTGCATATTGTTTTTACGCATTGAAAATCATCTCTCATAATTTTTATTTACATCGAAGGTTATTGCTGGTGATTTTCAATGTAGATCGAAGCTACCGCAAATAGTAGACATAGAAAACCTACAGCTCAATACAGGCCCTTTGGCCCACAACACTGTGCTGAACTTGTACTTACTTGAGAAATTACCTGGGTTGCCCATAGCCCTCTATTTTTCTAAGCTCCATGTAGCTATCCAGGAGTACCCGCCTTCACCACTGTCGCTGGCAGCCCATTCCACGCACTCACCACTCTCTCCATTAAAAAACTTAACCCTGACATCTCCTCTGTACCTACTTCCAAGCACCTTAAAACTGTGTCCTCTTGTGGCAGCCATTTCAGCCCTGGGAAAAAGCCTCTGACTATTCACATGATCAATGCCTCTCATCATCTTATACACCTCTATCAGGTCACCTCTCATCCTCCGTCGCTCCAAGGAGAAAAGGCCAAGTTCAGTCTATCTATTCTCATAAGGCATGCTCCCCAATCCAGGCAACATCCTTGTAAATCTCCTCTGCACCATTTCTATGGTTTCCACATCCTTCCTTTAGTGAGGCGACCAGAACTGAGCACAGTACTCTAAGTGGAGTCTGACCAGGGTTCTATATAGCTGCAACATTACCTCTCGGCTCCTAAATTCAATTCCATGATTGATGAAGGCCAATACACCGTACGCCATCTTAACCACAGAGTCAACCTGCGCAGCTGCTTTGAGCGTCCTATGGACTCGGAACCCAAGATCCCTCTGATCCTCCACACTACCAAGAGTTAACCATTAGTACTATATTCTGCCATCATATTTGAGATACCAAAATGAACCACCTCACACTTATCTGGGTTGGACTCCATCTGCCACTTCTCAGCCCAGTTTTGCATCCTATCAATGTCCTGCTGTAATCCCTGACAGCCCTTCATGCTATTCACAACACCCCCAACCTTTGTGTCATCAGCAAATTTACTAACCAGTCCCTCTACTTCCTCATCCAGGTCATTTATAAGAAATAACAAAGAGTAGGAGTCCCAGAACAAATCCTTGAGGCACTCCACTGGTCACCGACCTCCATGCAGAATATAACCTATCTACAATCACTCTTTGTCTTCTGTGGGCAAGCCAGTTCTGGATCCACAAAGCAAGGTCCTCTTGGATCCCATGCCTCCTTACTTTCTCAATAAGCCTTGCATGGGGTACCTTATCAAATGCCTTGCTGAAATCCATATACACTACATCTACTACTCTTCCTTCATCAATGTGTTTCGTCACATCCTCAAAAACTTCAATCGGGCTCATAAGGCACAACTTGCCTTTCAGAAAGCCATGCTGACTATTCCTAATCATATTATACCTCTCCAAATGTTCATAAATCCTGCCTCTCAGGATCTTCTCCATCAACTTACCAACCACTGAAGTAAGACTCACTGGTCTATAGTTTCCTGGGCTATCTCTACATCCTTTCTTGAATAAGGGAAAAACATCCACAATCCTCCAATTCTCCAGAACCTTTCCCATCTCCATTGATGATGCAAAGATCCTCGCCAGAGGCTCAGCAATCTCCTTCCTCACCTTCCACAGTAGCCTGGGGTACATCTCATCTGGTCCTGGTGACTTATCCAACTTGATGTTTTTCAAAAACTCAGACACATCCTCTTCCTTAACATCTACATGCTCAAGCTTTTCAGTCCACTGTAATTCATCCCTACAATCACCACGATCCTTTTTTGTAGTGAATACTGAACCAAATTATTCATTAAGTACTCCTGTTATCTCCTCCAGTTCCATACAGACTTTTCCACTGACTGGTCAGTCACTTGGCCAGGCTCATTACCCAACACCACGTCCAGTACAGACCTTCCTCTTGTTGGACAATCTACATATTGATCTAGTAAACCCATCTGGATGCACCTAACAAATTCTGCCCCTTCTAAGCTCCTTGTACTCAGATGGTCCCAGTTTATATTAGAGAAATTGAAGTTCCCTGTGACAACAACCCTATTGTTTTTACAGCTTTTCTTAATCTGTCTGCATAACTATTCCCCTGCATTATGTCCCTCTCTGTCTTTTCTAAACCATCAAAGCTCTGAGATGTTAAATGGTTTAAACGGCTCAGTTGGGTCAATTAAATATCAGAGAATGTATACAGTATACAACCTGAAATTCTTACTCTTTATGTCCCCCAAACAAGAAACCCCAAGGCCTCCTCCGCATTACCACACACAAGTAGCAGTAGTAGCGCCAACCCTCCCCCCTCCCCTTCCCCCACTTATGCCAACAGAAGCACTGACCCCACCCTCCACCATACAAGCAATAGCAAAAGCTCTCAAAGAGGCCTCGATCTAGAGTCCATAAAAAACTACAGCCAATGACCCAGCACTTCAGTATCTCAGACAGGCTCTCTCTCTCTCTCACTAACGAGGGAGTTTCTGCAACAACGAGAGCAGAAACCAGCAACTCTCCGATCTGATGTTACAATCCTCCACATTGCTCCTCCAAGCCCACTGACTCAAGGAACGACAGGCTCACACCCTCCATCAAGAGAAAGGGAGGGGGATGGCTTCAGTACAGAGGTTTTCTTCCGACAGCAACCAGTGATTAGCTAGCACACTGCTTGCTGTCTCTATGTTTCAGTCTTCCACGATGGTTCAATTGGTGAAATTGGCCGGGAATTGGGTCGTTCACGGGGCCATTCCCCGAAGGTGCATATCTTCCAGGCCACTCAAGGAGATGGTGAAGTGTGAAGCTGCACATGGTGGAGACATGTAGTTGAACTGTACACCGTGGACTCCGACAGAACTCTAACCACAGTGAAAAGAAAAGAAAGACATAAGGGAAGAATAAGCAGTTTTGAGGATGAACTGGAAGAAGTCGCCTGGCTCTGCAAAATCCGCTGGCCTCATCTTTCCTAGCACCTCTCACCCATTCCTGGTCCGCTCTCAATCAAGTTTCAGTATTGTTCCATGTATTGATCCATGTTCTAAGTTCATCGCCCCTTACCCACAATATTCCTAGTATTAAAATGTATACACTTCAAACTGTCTGTCCCATTGTATCTATTACTTTGCTCCAGCCTGTCTTTACTGGCTCTAACATCAACCACCTTCTCCATCCCTCCACTTTCTGACCTGGTGCTCTGCTTCCCATCCCCCTGCCTAACTAGTTTAAACCCTCCTGAGTCATACCATCAAACCTCCCCTTGGCCTCTTTTCTCTCATCTCTCTTCTTCCCACCCCTCTTTCTTGTAATTCTCACTCAGTATTTCTTAGATTTTCCATTCCCAGCATTTGACATCTCCATGGCAATCTAAATCATCTTGTATGACCCACTTCCAATGATTCAGTGTGCAAATGTTTTGATCGTTGCTTGGCAAGAAAGCTGTGGTGTCTATAAAACATGAAGATTTTTATTGTCTTTTATAGGGAATAATCTACTGCATTAGTTTATTTAAGAAAGAATGTCCCCAATGTCGGGATTTGTTTTGGTCATTTCCATTTTGGCATAAGGGTAGACCAAAAATATGTTCATCCTAAGTTCTGGGCAAATGTGCTCAATCCTCCAGAACTCGTTCTGTAACCAATGCTAAACTGCAGAGTGTGCTGGGTGGCAGCAGAGAGAATCAGGTTTTGATATCACACCCCTTGATGGTGAGGGAAACTCAGAATGGGGAGGGAATTAAAAAGAAACAAATATGACCTCTACCAACAGGTTTCCTTTTGCATGTTTAAATTAGGCATTTGGGAGCCAATTTACAACTGTTACCCTAGTTTCCCAAAGATTCTGAGGGCAGCCAAGAACTAGTGGCTCAGAGGGATAAGCAGTGCAGAAATGTAACCTCTTTTGCATGAGCTTGCTCTGGAAATCTCGAATAAATTTATAGAAATGAAGTTAAGAAGTTGAATATACAGAGGCTACCACATTGTATGTTTAGCATTTCCAACAGTGGGTGGATTTCTACCCCAAAGCTTTTCACAGCCGATGTTTTGGGCAGGGTCCAACTTCATAGGAGATCTTTTGTCTTTCCCTCTTCTGATTGTGGCTTCCCTCTTCAACTCCAATCTCAAAGTCCTCACTCCATCCAACTGATTATGGTCAGACCCACTCTCCCAAAACTCCAGTGACAATTAATTATGGCTATACTATGACTGCAGATAAACCTGAATCAGAATCAGAATCAGATTTATTATCATCAATAGTGATTAAACGTAATTTCTTGTTTTGCAGCAGCCGGGACATGAATGTTGCTATAAATTATAAACATGTATTAATCATGCAAAGGAAAATAAATAATAAGGTAGTGTTTGTGGGTTCATGGGCCATTTGAAAATCTGATGCCGGAGGGTAACAGGCTGTTTCTGTATCACTGACTGTGGGTCTTTAGGTCCCTGTACCTCCTCTTGTGACTCCTCCTTGTCCATGAAATGAGGGCGTGTCCTGGGATGGTGAGGGTCCTTAGATGTGATTGCCATTTGTTTGGCTCCCTCTCCAAAATCAAACCCTGATTGAAATGCTACTTTCTTCAAGCACTGTCTCTTGAAGATGTCCTTGATGGTGGGTAAGGCTGTGCCTATTAAGGAATCTGAATCTAAAATGCTCTGCATTCTCTTACAGTCCTATGCAGTTGAGTTTCTGTAACAGGATTTGTTATAACTATTGGAATGCTCTCCCCATACATCTATAGAAATTTATGACAGAACAAATCTCTTCAAACTCCTAATGAAATAGAGTCACTGATGAGCCTTCTTTGTGATTGCATCAATATGTTGGGTCCAGGATAGATCCTTTGAAAAGCTGGCATTCAGAGCTGTCCTGCCTCCTTTCCATTTTTCTAAGGCCTTTTCCCATCTTTGGGACTAGAGAGTGTCTCTAGGTCCTGATTGAAACAAGTGCCAACGCAAGCGTGTTCAGAATAAGTTTGCTCAGAATCCGACAAGTGGAAGAAAAAGACTACCTTAATCAAATTTTCTTTGTACTTATGTACCTTTTTTATAGTTAATTAATAATAATTAATGTCTCTTCACCCTCATGTTGTCAGATTTTTTTTATTTGATTCTTGTGTTTGGGTGGCCAGGTGTACTCACCTCAGTCAACTGAAGTTGTAACACCTGTTTGCTTCTTCCTCAGGTTATTACTGCCAAGAGAGCCTGACCCAAGGGTAAGATGCATGTAACTCAAGCCAGGAACAGTGTGGTGTGCTCAGTATTTTACTCAAGGAACATGCAGAATTTATCACAAACTTTAAATTAACTGTTCTTTTAATGAAAATTCATCCCATTAACATTTACAACAGCTCATTAAAAGCTATAAAGCTTTCGCAAACCTCATCAGGGTTGATTCAGGTAATATGTTTTCCCTGGCTGAGGAGATTCGTAGATCATTGGAATTCTCTGTCCAGGGTGGGGTGGGGGGGGGGGGGGGACATGTGGTTCTGGAGGCTTAGTCACTGAGTTCATTCAAAAAAAGGAATCGTTGGATTTCTGGAAGCTAAGGGAATCATAGGGTATGGGAATAGTGCAAGAGATTCTGCAGATGCTGGAGATCTAAAGTAACAGACACAAAATGCTTAAGGAACTCAACAGGTCAGGCATCATTTTTCGAGAGTAATGAACAGTCAGTATTCTGGGCCAAGACACCTCACCTGACTGCTTCTTCCTCTCCATATTTGCTGTCTGACCTGCTAAGGTTCTTCGGCATTTTGTGCGTGTAACATAATTTTTGCTTCCATTTTATTTCAAATATAAAGTAAGGATTTTGTGCATTTGCTACAGCTACAAATCTACTGTAAACTGGGCAAAGAAAGAAATTATCCAGCTGCACACTGTCCATAAAAACCAGGACACACCAAACTTTCTGATCTTCTTCTCAACAAGAGTTCTGCAAACATTATTGAAGCAATGGAAAGTGAAGCTGGTGATTGCTTGGTGTTCAACACAGCTTAATTAACTCATCTGTGCCTTTGTGTAAAATATCTGGGCAACATTTTGGCTTGGACTGATAAGATGTAAGTGACATTATCCTACCTAAATGTCAGGAAATTACCATTTCTATCAATTAAGTTTCTGACTATGTCCCTTGACATTCAATGGCAGTGCCATTAAGATTTTCTAAAACTAGCATTCTGGGGATTACAATCCAGCATCTTAATGTGGACAAACACCAAAGTGGTATGGTAACATGAACAAGCCAGATGCTGCACAGTTTTGGTTCGTGGTCTACCTATTGCCTTCACTATCTGCAAGTCATGTCGAGAATACAGTTTAGTTGCCTTAGTGATGGAAGCTCCACAAATATTCAGGTAGATTGATTCCACACAGAGTAAAGTAGTCAATCTGATTGTCACCCTAATCACAAATCAGACACTGACTTCCAATACCAAGAGACATTGTTGTACAGAACTGCATTCACAAAATTTGCCATATCAGCAGGACTCTCCACACCCACAACCCTCACCCATTGAATCAATAATACCATTATCAGAAGAATTGCTTTCGTAAAACAGCTGCAGACTGTTTTAAATGCAATAATCGTTAGTCATGCCAGAAACACCAATATCCCATAAATAAATGAAAATAAACATCTTTCCAATTTTGCTTTTACTATATTTTGCAAGATCTAGATGGATGGAATGTACTGCTGCCACAAAACAACACATTTCAGGGCATTGCCAATGATATTGAAGTTGATTCTGATTCTGAATTCAAACTTTTTGAGAAGTCTGAAGAATACAGATGAAACTCACTAACATTCAGAGATTGCTCATTTCCACAAAACATATGCCAGGATTAGACAAATTAAACTTGCATGAATTGTACTCCTTCAGCGCTGAGGAATGCTCCAAGACATTTTGAAAATAACAACCAGACAAAAATCTTACAAAGAAGTGGATAATATGTTAAGAGCATTATATTTGAAATTAGATGAACATAAGCTACCCAGAAGGCATATTTTGAGGTGGATCATTAAGGTATCAAATGGTACCAGTTTTCAATGGGTATATGCTTGAAGATGTAATGAATATACTAAGAAAATGGGAAGGTGGGATTGACAAAGAATTGAGGTCAGTAGAGAGGAGGTTCTAAGTTGGAGTCTCAGAAGAAGTTGTAGTGATAAGAAGAGGCAAGACCTTGGAGACAGTGAAGAAGAGGGAGACAATTACAGGCAATTAAAGGCATAGGGAATGGAATGAGGGACTTGGTGTGGGACTGCAAAGTAAGAGAAGAAATTGCATTTAGAAAATGGCTTTCATATGTTAAAACTATTTTACAATAAAGTATTTTCAAAGCATAGCAAATATAATGCAGAAAGCTTGAAAATCAATTTGCATGCTATGTGATTTCTCACATTGAATGAAATAAATGACCAGGTATTGCTTTCAGAGTTGAGGTCCTTCTAAGGCAAAGCCTCCAATTGTGCATCCCTTGTACCATAGTTTCACAATTAACCTAGATAATCTTCAAAATGAAATGATAGTTTTGATAACACAATTATAAATTTATACAAGTCAAATGAGCCACATAATACTGAATAGAAGCTGACAACTAAAAATGTGTAATAGGAGCTTGGGATGAAAACCAGGAGAGTATTCCATTGGTTGACTCTGGAGTGACAGAGCATGGATGAGAATTTCACTTGCATATGGGCCATACTATAATAGTAGGAGTCACTAAATCAGTCCTCTGATATATGATACAAGAACTCAGCTCAGAAGCAGATAGGATACTGGGACATAGAACAATTTGGTTCAATCTAGCCAGGGAGAGGTTATGGCATTAGAATATTATGCATATCTAGATTCTACTTAATTGTGAGAAACATTGGTCAGGATATAACAATGCTCACCCATAATTTCCATACCAGGGTTTCTTTATGAACTGCTTCTTAATAGTGTTGCCAGGAATTCCAAGATGTTAATTATGCAATACTTCATCATTAATTCTTAGGAGTGGGGTGTGATTTTTTTTTCCCCAGTGGAAACATGTACAGTTTACACATAATATGCACAATTGTATTGTTGAGGTTGTTGATTCATTATGTGGAAAATTCTCTGTTGTACTGTAGCAGAGGATGAAAGACACAGATGCCCAAAGGTTAGGAAGTAGTGCCCTTTTGATGTGTATTTCATAGTCTCAGGCATTAGTTTAAGTCAGCTTGAACTCTATTAATAGCTGGTTGGGCATCAATACTATTGTTATTTTGTCACATGAAGAGAACTTACTTTATATTATGGAAAATTACAGTTAGTTCCATTGAGATAAATATAATATTTCATAAAAATGAAAAATAAATTAACTTTACATCAAGCTCCAGAGGTTAAGAGTCACAACCACGGACTCTGCTGCGGAGTTTACGTGCCCCTGCAGGTGGACTGCACAGCAGGTTTGGCATTTGCACTTGTGAATATGCACGTTCTACATGAGTACTGTTTCATTATGGTGGTATTTAATTCCCTTCTTTTCATTGGCATCTTGTCAAGACTTGATCAAATCTTTATGCTCCCTTCTTACCCTTGTACTTGTCTGGGAAAGAGGACCACCCTTTTAACAGACGCTGGAAAGAAGAGGTTTTCATTGAGTATTTATGTATTGCTTTTAGCCGCTCTGTTGGCATTTAACTTTTAGTTTGAGCTCTTTAGTTAATGGCACTGTTGGCCTAGTGTTTATTGTTTTCCTTTTCCTTTAAATTCTGAAACAGTTCTCATTAAAGTCAGTGAACTGTTGACCCGCTTCAGTGTCTCACTCTCTCTCTCTGCTCTTGGGCCATATCCAAACATTCTGACAGAGAGTGCTACCGATACAATGCAAGTGAGTAACAAAAGGGGACTCTTAAAAGAAAGAACATATATTTATTCTTTTCACAGGCAACAAATTACTCATGAATTGTAATCACTTCTTATTTCTAAACAGTAAGCTACAACGATTAATTGATACTTCTGATCTGTTATTCATGGGCGTGTTGAGCAGAAGCGATCTGGCTTGCTCTTTGCTTTAGCTAAGGTTATGGGAATTTTTCACATTGAATCCTCAATTAAAGCCCTATAGCTGCATAACTAACTGAAATGAAGATCTCAAGTGGCTAAAGTAAGGATTGAACACAGAACCTTCTAACAGATGGACATAGCATGATAGTACTGACATTCTGACTAAAATGTAGATTATTCTAGGAGAAAAGTCACCTCCAGTCTCAAGCACAGAACTACAATTTGCCGAGTTTTGGAAGCTAGGCAATGTAGACAACTTCCCATATCTTGGAAGCCACATCTTAATCAAGGGAGAGATCCAGTATGAACTAAGTAGAAGAGTATCTGAAGACCCAGACTTCAAACCTGGGAAAAAAAAATTCATGATCCAAAGGACAGTAGTAACAACCCCACCCCCATTCTCTTGTTTGCTTTAAGTCATGCAGCAGGTACTTCAGAACACGTGTGAGGTAAATTCTCCCCATCTGCTGAAAGAGTAAGTGAAGCAGTGTCAGTGTCTAATTCCGTGCCAAGATTCCCAGCCATGGCTTAGTTCCAATAAATTGGCTTCCATGGACAGGTCACATTTTGTGCAGGACAAAGCTGAATGCCAGTCTGAGTTCTTCATAGTAAGAGATTAGCAGGTGAAAAGAGGCAAAGATCAAAGGACTTTCTCAAAGCTTCCTTTCAAAATCCTAATATCCCCATTGATATCGGAATCTCTGAATAATGTCTACTCAAGATGGACAAGGGGAATCAAAGGCAAAGTAAAAGACAAAGTCAAATTTATTATCAAAGATTCAGAGGGTTCTTACCCCTCTGCCATCCAATTTCTCAATGGATATTGAACTCATGAGCACAACCACACTACTTTTTTATTTCTGCTGTTTTTTGCACAACGTATTTTAATTTAGTTATTTAATACACACACACACACACACACACACACACACACACACACACACACACACACACACACACACACACACACACACACACACACACACACACACACACACACACACACACACACACACACACACCCTAATGTAATTTATTATTTTTCTCTGTATTTATTTATCATGTATTTCATTGTACTGCTGTTGTAAGGGGCTAACAAATTTTCACAGCATATGCCCAGTGATACGAAACTTGATTCTGTTTCTGAAAGTTTGTATATGTCACCATATAAAACTTGAGGTTTATAACAAGCTGTAAATCAAGAATTAAAGTCGCTGGGAGCACAAAGAAGCAAAGTGGAAGCAAATGATGGACTTCACCACTTCCCAAACTACTGGCCTGATGGTGTTGTCAGACACACTTTGTCCTACCTGTGCACATTTTGTGGGTCCTACACTGGCTTCATCAACCATCTGAACATCTACAGAACTGGAGTAGAAACAACTCTAAAGCTTGATTAAGCAATGAAAGATTTTCTAAATAAACCAGCCTGTTCTTGAAAAAGGAGTTGCCAAAGTGTTCTTAAATTTTCTTTTTCATTTTTGAGATCTGGGCTTTGAGTGTGTATTTGCCCATGAATGAACCATCTTCATGACGTTTTGCAGTGCTTTCGATAAATATACTCCTGTTGTGTGAGAATTTCATGATTTAAATCCAGCTATGACAAAAGAACAACAATATATTTCTATGATGGGGTAATGTGTGAATTAGATTGTTCCCATGCACCTGGTGCCCTTGTCTTTCTTCCATTTGGGAGATACTGTTGGATGAAGCAAGAAATTTCAGTACATCTTGTAGATTATACACAGTGCAGCCATTCGTACTGGTGGTGGAGTGAATCAGTGCCTGCAGACAGTGGAAAGACTTTAGAGTGTCAGAAGATGGGTCTCTCATCACCGATTGTCTAGCCTTAGAGCTGTTCCTGTAGTTACAATGTTTACCTGGCAGTCTAATTGAGTTTCTGATCAATGGTGATTGCCAGGATGTTGATTATAGGGGTCATAGGAATAGCAATGCCATTGAATATCAAAGATAGATGGTTAAGCTATGATTTGTTGGAGATGTTATCCTGATTTTGAACAATATTACGAAGAAGGCTGAAGGCTATAGTTGGATGGCAGACTGGAGAATGTTTGGAGAGGATCCACGTGGCCATGGGAACATACCTGATGCAAGTAACCATAAGGGAGGACTTGGAGAGTGGCTGCAAGGGATGATGAAGTAACAGCCTGGAAGAAACAGGTTACAATTGACTTAACTGGTAGCACAGTGGCCTCTAAGTTAAAGGCTGTGGGGTTAAATCCTATTCTAAAGCTTTGAGCTCACAATTGTAGACAGGTTGAGAGAATGCTTCATTTCCATTGGTGTTGTCTTTCAGGTGAAGTTGTGGACCAGAACCCTTGTCTGCCAAGATGACTTGGTATCATTTCAAAGGAGAATAGAAGGATAATTCCCTGTGGCTAATATTTAACACTCAATCGAAACTGTTGAAAACAGCACATCTTATCATTGTCAGATTTCTGCTTATGAAGCTTCTGTTGTGCAGATTGACTGCCACATTAAAGCATTGCAAAATGCTCTGTAATGGCCAGAGGTCAAGTAAGTTGCTATTACATTTCACATTTACATTGTATTCCAGAAGAACTGAAGAATGTGTGACTTTACAGTGTTGACTGGTGTCTACCTGTTCTCAGTTCTTTATGGAACAGGCCTTGAGTGGGGTATCTTCTGCATCTGAGGAGAAAACACCCTAGATCCTTCTGGAACTCTAGATCTGCTACTTCATGACAGCATGTACAGTGTTTTCCCTGATTTAAAAAAAATTGAAACAAAATAGTAAAGAGGAAAATGAAATGGTGCATTTACTGCTGCTATGCCTCTATTTAGTAACTGGTTAGAGTGGGGTTATTCTGCTCCCTGACCTGAATAATATGAAAATGTTGTTGGGGAGAATTCCAGCATTAATAGGTGGAGATACGAAGAGATACCCAGGATGAACTTTGAGTCAGACCTCCACATTTATCCTTGAACAAGGTCAAACATCAACTAATATCTTCTGTCTGCCCTGGTTCTTCATACAATTAGCTGAGAAAGCAGAGCTTGAACAGCTTTTCCAGGGGTCCTTCCATCAAGATCACCCAGAAAAAATGGGAAATGATAGAAATTATGCAGCCTACCCTTCGTGTTGAAAGAGGGAGACTAAAGGGATGAAAAGGCATAAAGGAGGGTAGAAGCAGATAAATGTAAGTGAATAGTAAAGTTATAAGTATTTTGGAAGGGAAATGATAATAAAAGGGGAGTTGGGTTGCTCAGAGCTTGAAGAGTTACTACCTGTGAACCTCTCACTTTCAGCTGCCTTCTTCATGTCCAGCAAGAATCAAAAGATCAGCTGTCTCCAGACTGGATATCCTGAATCCCACTCTGGCAGCCCTGGACACCCCATACCATGATCCTTGCTGCCTCAAGCCTAGGCCTCCAGTCCAATGGATACCCCCATACCATGATCCTTGCTGCCTCAAGCCTAGGCCTCCAGTCCAATGGATACCCCTATACCATGATCCCTGCTGCCTCAAGCCTGGGCCTCCAGTCCAATGGATACCCCATACCATGATCCCTGCTGCCTCAAGTCTGGACCTCCAGTCCAATGGATACCCCTATACCATGATACTTGCTGCCTCAAGCCTGGGCCTCCAGTCCAATGGATACCCCCATACCATGATCCCTGCTGCCTCAAGCCTGGACCTCCAGTCCAATGGATACCCCATACCATGATCCTTGCTGCCTCAAGCCTGGGCCTCCAGTCCAATGGACACCCCTATACCATGATCCTTGCTGCCTCAAGCCTGGGCCTCCAGTCCAATGGATACCCCTATACCATGATCCTTGCTACCTCAAGCCTGGGCCTCCAGTCCAATGGATACCCCATACCATGATCCCTGCTGCCTCAAGCCTGGGCCTCCAGTCCAATGGATACCCCTATACCATGATCCTTGCTGCCTCAAGCCTGGGCCTCCAGTCCAATGGATACCCCTATACCATGATCCCTGCTGCCTCAAGCCTGGGCCTCCAGTCCAATGGATACCCCTATACCACAATCCCTGCTGCCTCAAGCCTGGGCCTCCAGTCCAATGGATACCCCTATACCATGATCCTTGCTGCCTCAAGCCTGGGCCTCCAGTCCAATGGATACCCCATACCATGATCCCTGCTGCCTCAAGCCTGGGCCTCCAGTCCAATGGATACCCCATACCATGATCCCTGCTGCCTCAAGCCTGGGCCTCCAGTCCAATGGATACCCCTATACCATGATCCTTGCTGCCTCAAGCCTGGGCCTCCAGTCCATTGGATACCCCCATACCATGATCCTTGCTGCCTCAAGCTTGGGCCTCCAGTCCAATGGATACCCCTATACCACAGTCCCTGCTGCCTCAAGCCTGGGCCTCCAGTCCAATGGATACCCCTATACCATGATCCTTGCTGCCTCAAGCCTGGGCCTCCAGTCCAATGGACACCCCTATACCATGATCCTTGCTGCCTCAAGCCTGGGCCTCCAATCCAATGGACACCCCTATACCATGATCCTTGCTGCCTCAAGCCTGGACCTCCAGTCCAATGGATACCCCTATACCATGATCCTTGCTGCCTCAAGCCTGGGCCTCCAGTCCAATGGATACCCCATGCCATGATCCTTGCTGCCTCAAGCCTGGGCCTCCAGTCCAATGGATACCCCATGCCATGATCCTTGCTGCCTCAAGCCTGGGCCTCCAGTCCAATGGATACCCCTATACCATGACCCCTGCTGCCTCAAGCCTGGACCTCCAGTCCAATGGATACCACCCCCCCCCCAGATTATGAGTGTCTCCGAAACCATCCCTGGCCCGAGTAGCTCTGGACAACTCTTTATCAGAGGCACTACCATTGTCAGCACTGGTTCCAATGATTACGAGCGGATTCAGAACACAGATTCCACTGCCATCATTGCGGTGCCTATGACTCCGAACTCCTCCATGCTGCTAATTGCCCAGTTCTTATTCCTGCTGCAGCCAGGACCTCGACCAGCAGCACGGCCAGGCTGAGACATTTCGCACTCCCGTTGGAACCCCAGTTTCCCCTTCTCCCGTACATTCACCATTCTGCGCTACCATGTCTTTCAGGATCATCATTAGCACTTTGGACCTCAGAGCCACTGTCTTCCTTCCACCCCATCTTCCCTGAACTTCCCAACCTTCCTTTTTCTGCAGACACTACCAACCATCTTCCCCCCTTTGATCCCAGTTCTCATCAATGCTGAGTCTTCACAATTTCCCTCTTTGAGGCACAATGTTCTGTCCTCAGCAAAGGCCTCACCTTTGCCCCCCTTCGCCTGCACCTCAGTGAGTTCTCCACCCGCCATGACACCGAGCTTTTCTTCCATTGCCTTGTCTCCTTATCTACGTTTTTGGCAAGGACTCTCCTGCCCATACTGATTACCCTTTCTACAGTCCAACCCTCCTCCTCCTCTTGAACACCCCGCTCTGGTATTCTGCCTGCCCTGGATCTTTCTATCACTAACTGCCCACGAGACATCAATCGTCTCGACTTTAACACTTCTCTCTCCAAATCTAACCCCACTCACTCTGAACATACTGCTCTCCACCCCTCTACACTAATCCTAACCTTGCTGTCAAACCTGCAGATAATGAGGGTGCTGTAGCAGTCTCGTGGACTGACCTCTATCTTGCTATGGCTAAGGGGCAACTTTACTTACCCAGTGCTTCACCTGTCCCTACACCTCCGCCCTCACTAACATTCAGGGCCCTTCCAGGTGAGGCATCACTTCACCTGCGAGTCTGTTGGGGTCATCTACTGTATCTGGTGCTCCTAGTGTGGCATCCTGTATACTGGCGAGACCCTCCGTAGATTGGGAGACTGCTTCTTTGAGCATTTTGGCCCCGTCTGCCACAAAAAGCCAGACTTCCTGGTGGCCACCCATTTTAATTCCACTTCCAACTCCCATTCCGCCATTTCAGCCCATGGCCTCCCCTCCTGCCAGGACGAGGCCACACTTGGGGTGGAGGAGCATCACCATATATTCTTTCTGGGTAGCCTCCAACCTGATGGCATTAAAATTAATTTCTTGAATTTCTGGTAATTGCCCCCCATTCCTCACCATTCCCTATCCCTGCTTCCCTCTCACACCTTCTTTTCTTACCTGCCCATCACCTCCCTCTGATGTTCCTCCTACTTCCCTTTCTTCCATGGTCTCCTGTCCTTTCCTATCAAGTTCCTCCTTATCCAGCCTTTATCCCTTTCACCCCCGATCAACTTCCCTGCCCTTTAATTCAGTCCCTCTCCCAGTTTCACCTATCACTTACCACATTGTACTTCTTATTCTGACTTCACCCCTTCCTTTCCAGTCCTGACGAAGGGTCTCGGCCCGACATGTTGACTGTTTACTCTTTTCCATAGGGGCTGCCTAGCCTGCTGAGTCCCTCCAGAATTTTGTCTGTGTTGCTTTGGATATCCAGCATTGTCAGATATTCTTGTGTTTGTGTCCATTGCAAGTGCACAAGTTTCATGGACATTTGTTGATTCAGAGTCATAAAAATGGAACATTTTTAATTTGTCATTACTAATCATGATAGTATGGATGACTTGCTGGATCTTTCCTCAGCAAAATAAGTACAGATTTGCTGGTAGCATTGTCACAAAAACAATGCGTTCAAGTCAAGTCATCACTTTTATTGTCATTTCAACCATAACTGCTATGTACAGTACACAGTAAAAATGAGACAATATTTTTCAGGACCATGGTGTTACATGACACAGTACAAGAACTAGACTGAACTACGTAAAAAAAACACAGAGCAAGTTACACTAGACTACAGACCTACACAGGACTGCATAAAGTGCACAAAAACAGTGCAGGCATTACAATAAATAATAAACAGGACAATAGGGCAAGGTGCCAGTCCAGGCTTTGGGTATTGAGGAGTCTGATAGCTTGGGGGAAGAAACTGTTACATAGTCTGGTCGTGAAAGCCCAAATGCTTCGGAGCCTTTTCCCAGATGGCAGGAGGGAGAAGAGATTGTATGAAGGGTGCATGGGGTCCTTCACAATGCTGTTTCCATTGCAGATGCAGTGTGTAGTGTAAATGTCGGTGATGGCGGGAAGAGAGACCCCGATGATCTTCTCAGCTGACCTCACTATCCGCTACAGGGTCTTGCGATCTGAGATGGTGCAATTTCCGAACCAGGCAGTGATGCAGCTGCTCAGGATGCTCTCAATACAACTCCTGTAGAATGTGATGAGGATGGGGGGTGGGGAGTGGGAGATGGACTTTCCTCAGCCTTTGCAAAAAGTAGAGACGCAGCTGGGCTTTCTTTACTATCGTGATTTCTTTGTGGTCACAATTAATTTTGGCATGCCTCATCAAGAACTGTGAGCAAAGTAGTGGGACTCTAATGGCATAAACATCTTTTGCAATCCACTAATCTTGGATACCAGAGATGTCCCAATGAGCTTCACACACATTGGTTCAGTACAGAGATTCATCCCAGTATCCAGTGCTGTTGCACAGATGCTCAGGTTATCTATCTATCTATCTGTCTGTCTCTCAGTCTGTCTATCTATCTATCCATCTGTCTATCCATCCATCCATCGATCTATTTATCTACTTATTTCATTTTATTTCACTTCATTTTGAGGTCCAGTGCTGAATAGGCTCTTGCAGCCCCCTGTGCCATGTTGCCCAGCAACCCACTGATTTAAGCCCAGACTAGTGACAGGACAACTTACAATGACCAATGTGTTTGGACTGTGAGAACAAGCCGAAGAACCTAGAGGAGAGTCACGTACACACGGGAAGAATGTGCAAACTTTTTAAAATAGGATGCTGGTATTGAACTCTGAATCCCTGAGCTGTAATCGCGTCGCGCTAACCACTATGGTACCACGCCAGAGAAATTCTACCTCTTGGCTTGTTCTCACCCAGCAGCTAAGGTCATGAATCTGGTCACCACAACCTCCATCTTGGCCCTCAGCTTAGGTGTCGTGTTACATGGTTATCACAAATCTGAGTACAGACCTAGTCATTGCGTTCCATCTGAATGTTATCCTTCAGTCTCATTCATCTTATATAGATCAATTTCTCAGAACTTTCAGATCCTGTGCCTTTAACTTTCTCACACCTGTTCTTTGATTAGTGGGGAAGTGGACAATTCTCCAGTTAGAAAATATCATTGCTGATGTTACAGTCTATGTTTTTGCAAATAAAATGACTTGAGGCATTTTATGTTTGAAACAGCCAGAACAACTCAGTTATTGTACTCCAAAAACTAAACATGAAGCTTGGTAACAGAACTTCACATAATTATGTCATCATGTCAGAATCAGACCAGCTTCTTAAAGTGAACCCCAACTGAATGTTGGTGGCTGTGAATTACGTACATTTCCACCAGTTACATTACCCTACAACTGCATGAACAGAATATTTAAAATTCTTCCTCTTTGAAGACAATAATTTACTTAAAATGCATGAGTTTGCTCCTTCATCAAAATATCAGAGCTGTGAATTAGAGATGAGCATCTTAATTCCAATATCACCTGTGGCAGTTATGTCTACTCTCCAATGATTTAGTGCTGTTATCTTTGTCAGTGAAGAAGTTTATAAGTATAACAAAACATGACTGCAACTTATACAAAATATAAGTTTCACTGTTTAGATTCTAAAAATCCTATTCACAGTAAATTAGCCCTGTACACCAAAGGAGAGAATCAATCAACCCTTCTATTCAGAATGCTGACAGTTTTTGTAAAAGGGATGTAATTGGAGGATAGTGAAACATAAATTAAAGATTTAGCCTATTTCTGCTTGATATTATTTTTTTCACAACAGCTGTGAGGCTAACAAAGTCACTAAACAAAATGGAACTTTGTGAGACTACAGCACAATATTCCCAGTGTTTTTGTTTGTAAATGAATGAGGAACAATGCTTAACCTGGTGCAGTTTTACTTCAACTAAAATGAAATAAATAAACATGGAAGACAGATCTCTCATGGAAAAAAGGTTACATTAATTTAAATAAAAACAAATTACATTCTAACAGTCAGCATTGAGTTACTACAAATCAAAAATTGCATTTTACAAGGTTATGGCTACAAGGTAGGTAGAACAAATGCATGAAATTGAAAATGAATAATATGTGAGTCTTCATTTTCAGCCTTACTTTTATTTGCATGTTGCAGCAAGAGAGGGCAAAGGGTTCATCGTGTATTTCAAGCCTTTAGATACAAGTGAGCCTAGCAGACACATTAAATCCATATTATTTGGAGGTAAATTGTGATTATCATCAAGTATTGTATTTACTTAATAGGTTTATGCAAAGCAGACCCTACAAAATAACATGAAACTGAAGAAACCTGTGGGCAGTTTTGCATCAGAAAATTTCACACATCATTCACCAGAACTCTTTTGAACATAAACAAAAGTAAACAGTGAGGATGACTATCGAAGCTTGTAGTAGGATCTGGACCAGCTGGAAAAACGAGCTGAAAAAAGGTGGATGGAATTCAATGCAGACAAGTGTGAGGTGTTGCATTTTGGGAGGACCAACCAGGGTAGGTCTTACACAGTGAGCGGTAGGACACTAAGGAGTGTGATAGAACAGAGGGATCTGGGAATACAGGTCCATAACTTGTTGAAAGTGGCATCACAGTCAGATAAGGTCATATGGAAAGCTTTTGACACATTGGCCTTCATAAATCAATGTACTGAGTACAGGAGATGGGATGTTATATTGAGGTTGTATAAGATGTTGGTGAGACCTAATTTGGAGTATTGTGTGAAGTTTTGGTTACCTACCTACAGGAAAAATGTAAATAAGGTTGAAAGAGTACAGAGCTACAACATGATCAATTTTACTGGACTCAACACGTGCACACTTACTCCTTATTCTTACTTCATTTTACTTGTGTACAGCATGGTCCCTGTCACCACACTGTTTTGAATTTGAAACAGAGAAATGCCATTTTTATACAGAATTGATTAGCAGTTACGGATATTTGCTATTTGGTGAACTATATATGTTTGAATTCCTTACTTGAAAGATCAGTTACCATTCACAGAAGAAATCTTAAAGGTCAATAGAAACTACAAGCTTACAACCAATGATACTTTGACATTAGTAAAGTAATTGCCCCTTAGTTGATGTGTGTGTTTGCATCCTTTTGTTATATTCTTATATTGTCTCCAGTTAGTGTCAACTGCTATGCAAAGGAAACTATGCCGTTCAAAGACGTTTCTTGCCTGGGATGTCTGCTCTCTATTGGCAATCTGTCTTTGCCTGGACATTATGTTAACCCTTAACTTGACACAATTTCATAGCTCTTGACGTCAATCCCTTGAATAATAAAGGCCAACACACCATGCATCTTCTTAACTATGCTATCAACATGTGTGGCAGCTTGAAAGGATTTACAGACATGGACCCCAAGATGCCTCTGTTTCTCCACAGTACTAACCATTAACCTTATACTCTGCCTTCAAGTTCACACTTCTCTGGACTGAACTCCATCTGCCATTTCTCAGCCCAGATCTACATCCTATCAATATCCTGTAGTAATCTACTACAACCTTCTAATTGCCCACAACACCATCAACCTTTGTGTCATCTGCAAGCTCACTAACCCACCCTTCTAATTCCTCAACCAAGTCATTCACAAAAATCACAAAGAGCAGTGATCCCAAAGCAGGTCCCTGCAGAACACCACTAGTCACTGATTTCCAGGCAGAGAATGTTTCATCTACCACCTCTCTCTGCCTTCTGTAGGTGAGCCAATTCTGAATCTATGTAGCCAAATTTTCCTGGATTCTCTGCCTTCTAACTTTCTGAATGAGCTTACCTTGGGGAACTTTGTCATATGTCTTATTAAAATCTATATACACCACATTCACTGTTCTATCTTCAGCAATTGGTTTGTTACTTCTTGAAAAAGTCAATCAGGTTCGTAACGCAGAACCTGCCTCTCACAAAACCATGCCAAACCAGATTATGCTTCTTAAAATGCTTGGAAATCCTATCTATAAGAATCCTCTCCAATAGTTTATTCACACTGATGTAAGACTCGATAGTTTATAATTCCCATGGTTGTTCCTAATATCTTTTTTGAACAAAGGAATAAGATTTGCTATCCTACAAAACATGTACCACCAGGCTTAGGAACAGCTTCTACTCCGCTATTATTGGACAATTGAATGGTCCCCTAATACAGTTTATGACATTTTGAACTTGCACCTTATTGTCTAACTGTACTGCACTGTCTCTGTAGCTGTTCAACTATATTTCTAGTCTGTTTAATTTACCTTGAACTAGTTCAATGAATTGTGTAATGATTTGATTGGTATGTACAGCTTTTCACTGTACTGTGGTACATGTGATAATAATAAAGCAATTCCAATCCCACTTCTAATTCCATTAATGGGATATATCCTTGAGCTGCAGGATAGCTGGGAAAATGAACAAAGGACACATAGGACAAAAAAAAAAGTAAGCTGCTGGACGAAGAAGTTGGAAAGGAGTAAAGGCCTCTAAGATGGAGGCTGTATTTGCCCAGGGCATTGAAGGATCAACTCTTCTGCCAGAACCTTTGCAAAAAGCTATGTATGCAATGTCTATGGCTCATTTATTGTGGCTGCACTGCTACAGCCACAGCTGCAATTGAAGCAGGTGAAAGGCTATATTATCAAATATTATTGAGGTAAATATAGGATTGGATCTTATAATGTTTATATTCTTTCAGGCTGGAGGCAGAGATATATGTGAGATGTAGGTGTGAGGCACGCTTTAGTACTGAGTGTGTGAAGATGAGAAGAATGTAATGCATTTTCTCCTTGCAGAGATTGCTATTGGGTGATGAATTAAGGGGGATCCAATGTATTTTGTAAAATATAATAGTTGAAATCAATAAAATTTTGTTGGGTAAATACCTGGCTCTCCTGCTCCCATTATATTTTATATGTTTGGGAGACTCCCTCATCTCCTGATGACACAGAACTTCTCTCCTACTCTCCACCTCCAAAGTTCAAAGTAAATTTGCTATCAAGTATGTATATGTCACTGCATACTGCCCTGAGATTCATTTTCTTGCAGGAATTTGCAGTAGAATGAAGAAATACAATAGAATCAATGAAAAGCTGCACACAAGGACTGACAAAGAAGCAATGTGCAAAAGAAAAAAAGCTGTGCAAATGCCAAACAAAAACAAATAACAATAATAAATAAGTAAATAAATAATACTGAGAACGGGAGCTGTAGAGTTCAAGAAGTTAGTCCATATTTGTGGAATCAGTTCAGTGTTGAAATGAGTGAAGTTCTCTGTGCTGGTTCAGAAGCCTGACGGTTGAAGGGTAAGAAGTGTTTCTGAATTTGTTAAGCGTGGGACTTGAAGCACGTACACCTTCTTCCTGACGGTTGAAGGGTAAGAAGTGTTTCTGAACCTGTTAAGTGTGGGACCTGAAGTGCATACACCTCCTTCCTGATGGCAGCACAAGAAGAAAGTATGACCTGGATGGAGGGGATCCTTGATGATGGATGCTGTTTTCTTGTGGCAGCACTCCTAGTAGATATGCTCAATGGTTGGGGATGGCTTTTCCTGGCTACATCCACCACTTTTTGTAGATGTCTAACACTATATCCTAAAGCTTTGTTCTTGCACCTATTATACAAATATTTCTCAAAATAAAGTTCACCTCATGACTGCCAGCCCCCTTTCCGCCCAAAGTGACCTCCTGTTCAAGAGGAGCTCAGCATTAAACAGTGTGGGCTTGTTTTAGCTGAAGCTATTTCCCAGTGACGGGTGCAGGCAATAAACATGAGTGAATGATGAAATCATATGCATATCATGGTGAACTGAAGCTTGTGCTGCCTGATTTGTAGTAAGCAGTTATGAGCTATTCATGCATTGCATTGTGTGTATTCATATTTATTGTCTGTGCAATTTAATTATGGAAAGGTATATATGATGGTATGAAGCATTGATACAGTGGACAGTCAGCACCTTTTTACCAGGTCAGAAATGGGTAATATGAGAGGGCATAATTTTAAGATCATTTTGGAGGAAAATATAAGGAAGATGTTAGAGGCAGGTTGTTTACACATTGAGGGCTCTACATGAATGTGTGATAGGGATGGTGGTAGATGCAAATACATTAGAGACATTTAAAACATTATACAGGCATATTAATGAAAGAAAAATGGAGGACTACATGGGAGGGAAATGTTAGATCCATCTTGGAGTAGAGTAGAAGGCTGACACAACATTGTGGGACGAAGGGCCTGTATTGTGCTGTACTGTTCTATGCTCTGTGTTTGATCTTTGTTGAACTTTTGTTTTATTACATGTAGAATTTTGACCCCATTTTCTCAATGACATTGCCTTCATTTGACTCTGTAGCAGATATTTTCTCATCCAAGTGATATAACTGTCACACTGTGAAATATGGCAGCGTCTGAGTAATTTGCTTATCTAAGCAAAGTAAAGGTATTTGTAATCTCCATTTGTCCTTTATTGAATGAGGGCAGTTATACTGATTCCCAAAGGAAAATTAGACAATGGGTCAAGGTTACACGGAAACTGAGAATTTTTGAAAATATTTTAGGAATCTGTAACAGCAGAATCCTGTTAATTTTATGTGGGTCTATAAAACGGATTAAGATCCATGCCTGTGTTACATAACAATAGGAATGATTGGTAAGATTAAAAATTTGAGAAGTTCGAAGTACATATACAACCCTGGGATTCATTTTCTTGCTGGCATATTCAATAAATCCAATAACCATTATAGAATCAATGAAAGACTGTGCCAACTGGGCATGCAGCCACTGTGCAAAAGACAACAAAAATAAAATAATAATCATAATAATAACAACAACACCAACCACAGTAATAAATAAATAAATAAATAGATAGATAGATAGATAGATAAATAAGAAATAACTATTGAGAACATGAGATGAAGAGTGTTTGAAAGTGAACATTTCAGTGATGGGACAAGTGAAGTTGAGTGAAGTTGCTCAAGAGCCTGATTAACTTTAG
Organism: Hemitrygon akajei; assembly: GCF_048418815.1. NCBI lineage: Eukaryota > Metazoa > Chordata > Chondrichthyes > Myliobatiformes > Dasyatidae > Hemitrygon > Hemitrygon akajei. The sequence goes on along the minus strand of NC_133136.1, from coordinate 73,415,177 downwards.
AAAGATATTCATCATTCAATGAGAAGGAGAAGCACGGAATTCATAGTCTATGAAATGATCAGCGTTAATGTGCAAAGAGATGTTGGGGTCTAAGTCTTCCTGAAAGTGGCTACACAGGTGGATAGGATGGTAAAAATGGTATGCTTGCCTTTATTTGTCAAGAGTCCAGGAGTTATGTTTCAGTTTTATAAAACTTTGGTTAGACTGCATTTTGGAGTATTACATTCAATTTTGGTCACCCCATTTTAGGAAGGATGTTGAGGCTTTGGAGAGGGTGCAGAAGAAGTTTACTTTGTTAGCATCTAGACTAAGAGACATTTGCTATAAGGAGAGGTTGGACAAACTTGGGTTGTCCTTTTTGGAGCCACAGAGGCTGAGTGGTGATCAAAAAAGATTTATATAAGAGCCATAAGTAGACAGCCAGTATCTACTTCACAGGGCTGAGATTTCTACCACCAGACATGCATCATCTGAGACAATTTAGGTGAGAAGGGGTCATTTCAAAGGAGATGTGTGAGGCAAGTCTTTTTCTCTGCAAAGAGTGGTGCATGCTCAGAATGCACTGTCAGCGACGGTGGTGGAGACAAATATGGAAAGGATGTTCAAGATGCTCTTAGGCAGATGAATGGGTAGGAAACCGAAGGATATGGATATTGTGTAGGCAGAAAGGATTAGATTACTTAGGTAATGAATTACTAATTTAATTAGTTCGGCATAGCATCTTTGGCTGAAGGGCTTGTTCCTGTACTGTGCTGTTCTATGCTCTATGATCTGGACAATTTCTAACAGTTTAGAATTCTCTTGGTTTTTATCATGCAATACCATTGACAATATTTGCAATGAGGTTCATTCATAAAAACAGTGTAATTTTCCATTTGATATTCTTTTAATTTCATAGACAGGCTTTATTTTTAAAACACCCTTGTCTTTATTGATGTCAACATTATGCTCAGATGATTACAACTATCACTGCACATAAACCACTCGGTAGCCACTTTATCAGATACAGGAGTGGAACCCATTGTAGCCTTCTGCTGCTGTAGCCCATGCACCCCAAGGTTCAACGTGCTGTGCCTTCAGAGTTGCTCTTCTGCATACCACTGTTGTAACACATGGTTAATGAATTTACTGTTGCCTTCCTGTCAGCTTGAACTAGTCTGACCGTTCTCCTTTGACTTCTCTCACGAGCAAGGCTTTTTTTGTTTTTTTGTTTTTTGCACCATTCTGCATAAACCTTCAGACTGTTGTGTGTGAAAATCCCAGGAGTTCAGCAGTTTCTGAGATACTCAAATGTCTCCATCTGGCACCAACAATCATTTCATGGTCAAAGTCACTTAGACCATATTTCTTCCTCATTCTGATGTTTGATCTGAGCAACAACTGAACTTGATGTCCATGTCTGCATGCTTTTATGCACCGGTTGCCATTATATGATTGGCTGATTAGACATTTGCATTAATGAGCAAGTGTACAGCTGTATCTAATAAAGTGGCCACTGAATGTATAATACAAGAAGCAGATAAGTGTGGGGTGTTGTGGATAGTGTGGAGGGCTGTCAGAGGTTACAGCGGGACATCGATAGGATGTAAAACTGGGCTGAGAAGTGGCAGATGGAGTTCAACCCAGATAAGTGTGAAGTGGCTCATTTTGGTAGGTCAAATACGATGGCAGAATATAGTATTAATGGTAAGACTCTTGACAGTGTGGAGGATCAGAGGGATCTTGGGGTCTGAGTCCATAGGACGCTCAAAGCAGCTGCGCAGGTTGACTCTGTGGTTAAGAAGGCATACGGTGTATTGGCCTTCATCAATCATGGAATTGAATTTAGGAGCCGGGAGGTAATGTTGCAGCTATATAGAACCCTGGTCAGACTCCACTTGGAGTACTGTGCTCAGTTCTGATCGCCTCACTACAGGAAGGATGTGGAAACCATAGAAAGGGTGCAGAGGAGATTTACAAGCATGTGGCCTGGATTGGGGAGCATGCCTTATGAAAATAGGTTGAGTGAACTCGGCCTTTTCTCCTTGGAGTGACGGAGGATGAGAGTTACCTGATGGAGGTGTATAAGATGATGAGAGGCATTGATTGTGTGGATAGTGAGAGGCTTTTTCCCAGGGCTGAAATGGTTGCCACAAGAGGACACAGGTTTAAGATGCTGGTGAGCAGGTACAGAGGAGATGTCAGGGGTAAGTTTTTTACACAGAGAGTGGTGAGTGCGTGGAATGAGCTGCCGGCAACGGTGGTGGAGGTGGATACAATAGGGTCTTTTAAGAGACTTTTGGATAGGTACATGGAGCTTAGAAAAATAGAGGGCTATGGGTAAGCCTAGTAATTTCTAAGGTAGGGATGTGTTTGGCACAACTTTGTGGGCTGAAGGGCCTGTATTGTTCTGTAGGTTTTCTATGTTTCTATGTCTCTTTTTTGATGTAACAGAATATATGGGCATTTTACAGGAAAGTAGGGAAATACAAATTTATCTGAAACTTGCACACAGGATGATAATACTTTCAAACTCCATGGCTTGATCGGAATGGATAATCATCGATTTTATATCACCACTGTAACTGAAACTCTGATACGCATTTAAGCCAGCTCAATACAGTAAGTCATTTTGCTTCATTGGCTTGCTTCTAATTGAAAAGCAAAAATACTCCGATTATCAATTGTCCTTCAAAGGGTTCAACATAATCATTTAAAATTGAAGGGTGACAGCCAAAAATGTCTGCTTTTATGCGTTGATTTTCTATTTTATTCTGCTCAGCTAGAAAAGACCTGACAATGGTTCACACCCAAAGTTCACACTCAAATAAAGCAACTTGTCAGCAGAAGCCATCAATTCAGGAGAGGTGAAGTGTCTGGAAATGATCTCCAGAAGGTGCGACATTATTTTATGAAAGGAAAATAATTATATAAACCAAAAAAATCCATACAAGTTATCAAGACTGCTGTAATTCTTTTCACAACTTCATATATTTGTTTCAAGGTAGAGAGATATTGCCAAACCGTTTCACTGTATAACATAGAAAGTGGATTCTGAGAGAAAGCAGGTACTATGAGGGGTAATCTGTGATGGGGCAGAGAGATGGGTTTTTTCAGAAGGACCTTAAGGGCAGGTGATGTGGCCTGGTTGAAAGCTTGGCAACTAGAATTGCAAGTTCTATGTAAGGGGGTGTAGTATCCACTATCAAAGATCCTCATCACCCAAGCCATGCTCTTTTCTTGATGCTGCCATCAAAACATACAAATACTTCAGAATTCACACCACCAGGTTCAAGAACAGAAACTACCCATCAACCATCAGGCTCTTGAACAAAAGGGGCTAACTACACTTATTTAAGGACGCTTATCTTGTTATTTCATGCTCGTTATTTATTGTTATTCATTTATATCTGCATTTGCATAGTTTGTTGTCTGTTGATCCTGTTTACAATTATTGTCCTATAGATTTACTAAGTATGCCCACAGAAAAAGAAAGGGTTGTATGTGGTGACCTGTATGTACTCTGATAATAAATGTTACTTTGGCTTTGACTTTGACTTTTGGTATATCTAAGGAACTAGCGAGTTGACAGCTTACATCTCTGTTGTACTGATAAACTTCTGAAGGTTCATTGAACATTGAACCAAGAACGCAGCATGCAGCTTCAATTACTCAAAATAATTGAAATGAAAGAAGGATAAGACTGGTCCTCAGGCTTGGATTCTAAATTAGAGAAATGCCAATTTTGATGGCATCGGAAAGGATTTAGCAAGTGTGGGATAAGTTGCTTTCTGGTGAAGGGATATTTTGGTAAGTAGAAGACACTGAAAAGTGAAATTTGACTCCACTATCTTTAAGAGCTCTATCTCACTCTTTCTTGAAAGCATCCAGAGAATTGGCCTCCACTGAGGGATATTGAGGCCTTAGAGAAGAAAAGAAGGAGGTGCGTAGCAGGTATAGGCAGCAAGGAAGCACAGAGCCACTTGAGGAGTATCAGAAATGCAAGCTCATGCTTAAGAGGGAAGTAGGAGGGATAATAAAAGGTATGAGGTTGCTCTGACAGACAAGGTGAAGGAGAATCCCAAGGGCTACTACAGCTACATTAAAAGCAGAAGGAGAGCAAGGGTCAAAATTGGTCCACTTAAAGATCAGCATGGTCAGCTATGCATGGAACCAAAAGAGATGGGGAGGATATTAAATGGATTTTTTGCATCTGCCAGACACTGAGTCTATAGAATTGAAGCAAAACAGCAGTGAGCTCATGGACTATATAGAGAAGAGGATGTACTTGCAGACTTGAGGCAAATTATGGTGCAATAATGCCTAGGCCATGATGAGGTGTCCTGATGGATGGTCTTGGCCCAAAGCGTTGACAGTTTATTCACTGTCGTAGATGCTGCAGGACCTGCTGAGTTCCTCTAGCATTTTGTGTGCACTAATCTGGGCCTGGTGACAGGCTAGTGGAGAAAAAAGTATTTAAGGGTAGTGTTCTTTGCCACATGTGAGGTGCCAAAGGACTGGAAGATAACTGATGATGATCCATTGTTAAGAAAGGCTCTAAGAATGACTCAGGAAAAATATAGGCCAGTGAGGCTGATATCAGTAGTGGGTAAATTATTGGAAGGTATTCTAACGGACTGGATAAATAAATATTTGGATATACAGGGCCTGATTAGGGATAGTCAACATGGCTTTGTGTAGGACAAGCCAAGTCTAACCAATTTTATAGAAATCAATAAGGGCCCACATTGGAAGCTGGTCAAGAAGGTTCAGTTGATTGGCACTCAGAATGAGGTAGTAAATTGCATTTGACATTGGCTTTGTGGGAGCCAGAGAGTGGTAGTAGATGTCTGATGGAGGCCTATGACTAGTAGTGTGTCACAGGAATTGGTGCTGGCTCCGATACTAGTTTGTCATCTATATCAATGATCTGGATGATAATGTGGTAAACTGGATCAACAAATTTATGGATGATACCAATTGGTATCCATGCTTGTAGTGGATAACAAGGAAGACTATCAAAGTTTGCAGCAGGATCTGGACCAGCTGGAAAAATGGCAGATGGAATTTAATGCAGACAAGTGTTAAGAGTTGCAGTTTGGGATTACTTACACAGGACACTGTGGTGTGCAGTAGAACAAAGGGATCTGGGAATACAGACCCATAATTCCTTGAAAATGGTGTCACAAGTAGATAATGCCATAAATAGAGCTTTTGGCACACAGGCATTCATAGTTCAAAGGAGTACAGGACTTGAGATGTTATGTTGAGATTGTATAAAATGTTGCTGAGGCCTAATTTGGAGTGTTGTATGCAGATTGAGTCACCTACTGACAGGAATGATGTCAATAAGATTGAACCCCCACAAGGCATAAGGTTCCGATGAAGTACCTGGTAAGGCTTTGAAAACCTGTGCCAAAGGAGTATTGGCAGGAGTATTCAAGGACATTTTCAATCTCTCATTACTACGGGCAGAAGTTCCCACTTGCTTCAAAAAGGCACCAATTATACCATGGAGGGATCAGAAGTGGAGAGAGTGAGCAGCTTCAAGTTGCTGGGTGTCAAGGTCTCTGAGGATCTAAATTGTTCCCAACATATCGATGTAGTTATAAAGAAGGCAAGACAGCTGCTATACTTCATTAGGAGTTTGAAGAGATTTGGTATGACAACAAATACACATAAAATTTTCTATCGATGTACTGTTGAGAGCATTCTGACAGACTGCATCACTGTCTGGTATGGGGGGGGGGTGCTACTACACAGGACTGAAAGAAGCTGCAGAGGGTTGTAAATATAGTCAGCTCCATCTTGGGTACTAGCCTTTAAGGTACCCAGGACATCTTCAAGGAGCGGTGTCTCAGAAAGGCAGCGTGCATTATTGAGGACCTCCAGCATCCAGGGCATGCCTCTTCTCACTGTTACCATCAGGTAGGAGATACAGAAGCCTGAAGGCACACATTCAGTGTTTCAGGAACAGCTTCTTCCCCTCTGCCATCCTATTCCTGAATGGACATTGAATATTTGCACACTACCTTACTCTTTTAATATATAATACTTCTGTTTTCTGCCTGATTTTTAATCTATTCAATATACGTATACTGTACAAAGTATACGGAATAAGATTTATTTATTTATTATTATTTATTTCTGCTAGATTATGTATTGCATTGAACTGCTGCTGCTAAGTTAACAAATTTCACGTCACATGCTGGTGATAATAAACCTGAAAGAATGCAGAGAAGAATTACAAGGATGTTGCCTGGACTTGAGGACCTGAGCTATAGGGAAATGTTGAATATGTTGGGACTTTATTTCCTGGACTGTATGAGAATGGGGAGAGATTTGATAGAGAAATTAATTCATACAAAATTCTGAGGGGAACGGATAAAGTAAATGCAAGCAGGCTTTTTTTCACTGAGGTAGGGTGAGACTGGAACTAGAGAGGTCATATATTAAGGGTGAAAGAAGAAACATTTAAGTGGAACCTAGGTGGGGGGGGGGGAATTTATTCACTCAGAATGTGGTGAGAGGTGTGGAACAAGCTGCCAGCAGAAATGGGGATTTCACATATCGATTTCAACATTTAAGAGAAATCTGAATAATTAGATGGATGGAATGGTGTATGGGGGACTGTGGTCCAGGTGCTAGGCAGAATAATAGTTTGGCATGGGCCAGATGGGCCAAATGGCCTGTTTCTATAATGTAGTGTTCTATAACTCTAAACATCCTATCACAGACAAGATTTTTCTGGATGAAAGACAACTTTGTTAAAATGGACCAGGTTATAACTAGTCTCAAATCTTTTAACAATTTTTTTCCGTATTCTTTTCCAGGGTAAATTTCCTATTATGGCATAGTTTCTTAGTTTTTTCTATTTATAAACCTGTGCACAACATGACATTTTAATCTTCTGTGAGTTTATTCCTTTATGGCAGCATTATTAAGCTTTAGTTTTTCCTAAATTTTTAGTTTTTATTGAAGATTTATCACTTGGTTGCCTGTTCCATTTTCTATTGTTCCGTGCAATTTCTCTTGATAAAATAACATGATTGGAATTTTACTCTCATGTGAGCTTATTCTCCAGAAGTAAAGTATGGAACATTGGTTGAGAAAAGGATCGTGCTTAGCATTTCAAGACTAGTAAATTGATATCAGAATGCTTTATTACCATCTTCTACTCTTTTTCAAAGTGGCAAATAACCCATTATGTACAAGTTTAGGAATGTTCGAACAAAAATAGCATATTCATTTGAACCTGTTAATAATGTTACTGCTACTCAATAATATTATGTTTTATCTATGACCTAATTCCTATACCTAGCTTTGTATTATTTTCCGGGTTACCTCTGAATATTTGTCAAATTCACATTTAAAACTAATACTTCAACAATTGCTCAGTGTGGAAGGGTGAAACTTGCAGCACATTTTGAATGTAGAAACATTTTCTAACTTCACCTCCAAAAGGCCAGGGAAAATTACACTCATTAGTACTACATTCGTTGAATCGTGGAAATAATTTCTGTCTAAACTGTTCCCATAACATCTTAAGCTTTCTTCAAATTTCCCCATAATCTTCTCAATTGCATTAGTTGGTATAATCTGGGCAGCACAGTAACATGGCAGTTGGCATAAGACTATTACAGTGCCAGCAATCAGTGATCAGAGTTCAATTCCTGCCACTGTCTGTACGTCCTCCCTGTGACCATGTGGGCTTCCTCCAGGTGCTCTGGTTTCCTCCTACATTTCTGGTTAAGGTTAGTAAGGTGCGGGCGTGCTATGTTGGTGCTGGAAGTGTGGCAACACTCGCTGGCTGCCCCGTGTTGGTCACTGACACAAACCATGCATTTCAATGCTTTGAAATGTGACAAATAAAGCTAATTTTTATCCTTAAGTCTTTCCTGATTATTGAACTCTTGGAATTTAGACATCATCCAGATATGTGTAAGCTGTAGTCCACACCAAGACAAAATATCCTTTCTAAAATTTGATGCCAGGAGTTGTTTACTGTGCTCTAATTGTGGCTGCCCAATTTTCTTTGTAGCTGTTGCATAGCTTCTACTAAAACTGACATCTTGCCGGCAGATCTGCCCTCACTACTAACCCAGTTCTTCAGAATTAAGACCGGTATTACATAATCATATTTTCATTATTTTTGAAGTTCTATGTTCAAAATGCATTTATTATCAAAGTATGTATTTATTCCACAACTTTGCAGTTTGTCCCCCAGCAGGCAGCCATGCTACAAAGAAACACAAAATCAAACCCTATATATATGAAAAAAGACAGTCTAACACCCAATGTGCAGAGAATAAAAAAATACATCATTCAAATGGTAACAGCAAGCAAATAGTGCTTCTGAGCTGAGGTCCGCAAGAGAGTCCCATAGTTCAGCGTAGAGCCAAGTAAATGACGTGGAGCAGTGATTTTAATTGGCCTGTACATCACCTTGGGCCCCGTCACCCAGGGCGATTTTCTGCATCATTATTGATAACTTAATAACCTAGGCATTCTCTAAGTCTCCTGACTGATACACATTCACGATTTAGAAATACTCTTTTTTGTCTTTTTTGACTGTCTTTATCATGGTTAGGGCATCCATGAGTGGCCAGAGAATATACTCAGGATAGAGCACTTTTATGTCCAATATCTGAAAATACTACGTGGTAAGATTTCTGGTCAAGCTGGCTGATTACTGGAGGACATAATTGTGCTGGCTGAAGGCAGTGAATGAAGAACCCTACTTTTCCTCATCAATCTACCTGCACTAGGTAGAGCTGTCCATGGCAATTTGTTAGGAATGGCCATTTTATGAAAAGAAAAGAAGGCATTGATTTAAAGTGAGAGGGAGGAGGTTTAGAGGTTTTCACATAGAGAGTGGTTATTATATAGATCAAACCACCAGAAGAACTGGGGTGGAGGCAAATACTATTACATCATCTGGGGTGCATTGAGACAGGCCTTTGAACAGGCAAGGTGTAGAAGACGATAGACAGAATAGGATTGCATAGATAGTTACAATGGTCGGCATGGATTTCTATGCTGTACATCTCTGTGACTCTATGCCAAAGTCCCATTTTTATGCATGCATTGTTATTATAATGCATGGATTATGTTCCTGTTTCTGCACAGGATAGACTTACATTGGATCTGGCAACTCAAAATCCAGCATCCCTGTGGCACCATAAGCCATTGGCAACAGCAGCAGAATTATATTCCATCACACAGCGTAAACTGATCATCTTGCAACATCCCTTACCCTGCTGTTTGTATCTAGTTGGGAAGCATCACTGAGTCAATGAGGAATCTGGAAGTGCTTATCAGATACAGCACCTGATGCACCTATAAATAAAGTGGCAGCCCACTGAAGATGTACATACATTCTAAACACTGGAAGAAGCGTGCGAGGAAGAGCCTGAATGAACATTTCCATCTCCAAAGAATGCCAACAAGGCTGAAACATTTGGTACTGTCAGGACTAAAACTGCTTACCTCTTCTTGAGGTTCCTACTATCACAGAAGCAAATGGCTGGTCATATATACACACTCCACATGATATCAAGATACAGCTGAGAATACTGGAGATAGAAAAAGCAATGGAGCCAGCTGTGGTTATATGTAGGACCAGCCATGTTTCTGTCCAAGCTATTCCAGTAAATGACACCTACCTGACAATGTTTTAATTGCCTTGATGCAACCCACCGGAAAAAAAAAGACGGACAACTAGAATCTAGCAAAGTGTTACACTTTCAGTCTGCTGTCAATGATAAGCCAAGAAGTAAAAGAACAATCACTTCTTCACCAATTATTCACCATGCTCACTGACAAATAGTTTCCATTAGAATCACTCACAAGGGCATGGTTCATTCTGAATTACCTCAGATGGAGAGCAGTTATGGAGGGATGATAAATGCTGGTCTTGCCAGAAACATAGAAGATTTCAACACAGTACGGGCTGTTTGGCTCATAACATTGTGCTAATCTTTTAACCCAATCTAAGATCAATTTAACCCTTCCCTCCTATATAGCCCTCTACTCTTCTTTTATCCACGTGCCTAGATAAGAGTTTTTTAAATGTCTCTAATGTAGTGTGCTCCATGCACCCACTACTCTCAGTGCATCTACCTTCTATCAAGTGACCTCTCATCCTTATTTGCTCTAAAGAGAAAAACCCTAGCTCACTCAATCTATCCTCATAAAGTGTTCACATCTCATGAGTGAATAATGATTTTTCAGTGATATGGTTTAAAAGCCACCATCAAAGGCATCAGTGATGGGAGGTATTGTAGTGCACCTTACAGAGTTCTAGCTTCACAGAGCTAGCGGTCCAGGTTCACTCCTACTCCCTGGTGCTGTCAGTGTGGAGTTTGTACATTCGTCTTGTGATTATATGGGTTTCTTTTGGGTGTTTTGGTTTTCTCCCATATTCTAAGGGCATGTGGCAACTGCAAACTGCTCAGTGATGACGTGTGTTAGCAGCTAGGGCAAGTTCTTTCTTTTTACAATATTTTTATTCAGAAGAAAAAAACAACAAGATTTACAGAGTGCAACACATAGATACATCTCAACATAACTTGTGTACATTCATATATTGTACTAAAATTGATCAAAATGTTATAGCATGACACATAAAGGTATACCACTCTGTAATCAAAAATTTAAAGATAGGTCTTAAAAAAATTTTTATATAAAAAATTTCTTTTATGGGAAAGTTAATAGGATTAAAAGTTAAAAGGTGGCAAGGACAACTAGTGAGGCAATGGGATTGTTCTTTAAATTGGTACAAACTCAATGGGCCAAATTGCCTCCTTCTAAGTATAAAGGTCCCCATTTACAAGTACAAATTAGGTCCCCATTTTCAATGGGCTATCATTCAGTTTTTTCTGATGTTATTATAAAAATGCTTGACTTAATGTTTACAAGTATTTCTCCATATACCCAGTTTGTAGCTCCATTTGTTTTGTGATTTGAGTTTTTCATAGTTTTATGTTGCCTCTTCCATACAATTATTATAATGCTGCACTAATGTTAATCCCCTGTGAGAAGTCTTTATATTGGAAAACTAAATTCCTCAATGATATAATTCACATGAGAAAGGATAGATAATCTATTATACATGAGACTTAGAAAAAAATATAAGATACTTATAATGAGACGGAATATATAATAAGACACTCTTCCTATTACAATCTGGTCTTTCAAATTAAACAGAATTGAAATCATCAAATCTAGGAGGTGTTAGAGACTGTTCCATCTTGACTGTAGCTGTTAAGCTTCCTCACCTGGGGCAGACATTCGATATTTTATGTAAGGCGTGCTTCTACACTTCATTTGACTCTCACAACATCAACCACCAAGGAAGTCAAGGGCAGCTGACGTGTGGAATTACAGACATATCTGTTAGCTCAATTATAGTAACAGAGGAAATTTGCAGATCAAGGTAGAATTAAGATGCCAGCATGTGCTACTCAAAGAAAGATGTAATGAACACTTTTCTTTCACCGAAGTCAGATTGTAAATTGGCTCCTGCTGCTTGAGTTCTGCTGTATATCATCTTCCAAAGAGCTGAATTTTAGAGGAGAGGTGAGAATGATTGCCCTTGACATCAAAGCAGATTATTATGGAGTGTGGCATCAGGCTCCAAAGTAAAATTGAAATGAGGGTGAATCGGTATCCTCTGCCACACCTTGTACAAAGCTGCCTCAGAAGGTCCTGCATTGTTCTTGGCTTAACCATTTTCCATTCAATATCAATGACATTCTTCCCACGATAATGGCAGTCAAGAATGTATTCACTATTGCCTGTGCACTATTCAGTTCCACGCTCAAACTGTATCATAAAGTACTCCATACATTTAGTATATTTGTGCTTGGTCTAATAAGTCCCAGATAATATCTGCACGACAGAAGTTCTTGATAATTATCATCTCCAAACAGAAGGAACCTTCTGCTACTCAATTGTGTTATCAATACTGAACCCCCATTGACGAGAACGTAACAACTCTATAAATATGAATCAATGAGAAGCTGAACATACTTGAGGCGTAAATTAGATACGTGATTTTTGTTCTCCACTTGTACAATTATTGCAAAACCACTCAAGAAAATATCCATGGCAAACCAGCTGGCTTTGTTGGTACCTCACTGACTACTGTGAACATTTATTCCAATTACCATTAAGCAACATCACTGCTAAGATCTACAAAACATAGTTAATAGGAGTGATGTTAACTGCTAGCAGCAATTTACGAACCTTCCCTTAATTCTGATGTTTCGAAATCCTGGCATTCCCTGTGGAAGATTGCTGGAGAAATATCTTTTCCTCTAGGACTACATTGCTTTGAGAAAGTTGCTGGCAAGGGAATGTAAAATAGAGAACACAGAATGGTATCATGAAAGATCAGACCCTTCAGCCTATAGTGTGATGTCTGAGCTGACAATGCTGCCAAATGTAACTAATCTGAAGATTAGCTTTATTTGGCACATGCAAATTGAAACACTAAATAATGCATTGAAATGTGTCATTTTGCAACTGAGGATGGTGCTGGGTGCAGCACGCATGTTTGTCATGCTTCTGTTGTGCACATGATCCACATGCCTCCATCCTCTAAACAGCCAATCATGTGTCAGCAACTCAATGCATAAAAGCATGCAGACGTGGTCAAGAGGTTCAGTTGCTGTTCAGACCAAACATCAGAATGGGGAAGAAATGTGATCTAATTGATTTTGACAGTGAGATGATTGTTGCTGCCAGACGGGGTGGTTTGAGTATCTCAGAAACTGCTGATGCCCTATGCACAATATTCAGAGTTTACAGAGGAAGGTGCAAAAAAAACCAAAAAGAAAACATTCAGTGAGGGGCTGTTTAGAGAGTAAGGACACCTTTTTAATCGGAGGTCTGAGGAGAATAACAGACAAGATGGTGACAGTAACTCAAGTAACCATGGGTTACAACAGTTCTATGCAGAAGAGCATTTCTGAACACATAATATGTCGAACCTTAAAGTGGATGTGCTACAGCAGCAGAAGAGGGCAAACGTACACTCAGTGGCCATTTTATTAGGTACAGGAGGCTGTACAGAAGACTGATGGGACTGAAGGCTGACAAATCACCAGGTCCAGATGGTCTGCACCCTAGGGTACTAAAGGAGGTGGCCCTGGAAATTGCGGATGCATTGGTAATCATTTTCCAATGTTTCTTAGATTCAGGATCAGTTTCTGAGGATTGGAGAATGGCTAATGTTATCCCACTTTTTAAGAAAGGAGGGAGGGAGAAAACAGAGAACTATCGACCTGTCAGCCTGACATCGGTGGTGGGAAAGATGCTAGAGTCCATTATTAAGGATGAAATAGTGGCATATCTAGATAGCAGTGATAGGATTGGGCCGAGCCAGCATGGATTTACCAAGGGTAAATCATGCTTGACTAATCTGTTGGAGTTTTTCGAGGATGTAACCAGGAAGTTAGACGGGGGAAGATCCAGTGGATGTAGTGTACTTTGATTTTCAGAAGGCATTTGATAAGGTCCCACATGGGTAAAATCAAAGCTCAGGGCATCGGGGGGAAGGCATTGACATGGATAGAAAACTGGTTGGCAGATAGCAAGCAAAGGGTAGCGGTGAATGGGTGTTTCTTGGAATGGCAGGTGGTGACTAGTGGGGTGCCACAGGGCTCGGTATTGGGACCACAGCTGTTTACCATTTACGTTAACGATTTGGATGAAGGCATAGAAAATAACATCAGCAAATTTGCTGATGATACTAAGCTGGGTGGCAGTGTGACATGTGATGAGGATGTTAGAGAATTCAGGGTGACTTGGATAGGCTGAGTGAGTGGGCAGATACTTGGCAGATGGCGTTTAATGTGAATAAGTGTGAGGTTATCCACTTTGGGAGTAAGAACAGGAAGGCAGATTATTATCTGAACGGTGTAGAGTTGGGTAAGAGAGAAATACAAAGAGATCTCGGAGTCCTTGTTCATCAGTCACTGAAGGTGAATGAGCAAGTGCAGCAGGCAGTGAAGAAGGCTAATGGAATGTTGGCCTTTATTACAAAGGGAATTGAGTACAAGAGCAAGGAAATCCTCTTGCATTTGTACAGAGCCCTGGTGAGACCACACCTGAAGTATTGTGTACAGGTTTGGTCTCCAGGGTTAAGGAAGGACATCCTGGCTGTAGAGGAAGTGCAGCGTAGATTTACGAGGTTAATTCCTGGGATGTCTGGACTGTCTTACGCAGAGAGGTTAGAGAGACTGGGCTTGTACACGCTGGAATTAAGGAGATTGAGAGGGGATCTGATTGCAACATATAAGATTATTAAGGGATTGGACAAGATAGAGGCAGGAAATATGTTCCAGATGCTGGGAGAGTCCAGTACCAGAGGGCATGGTTTGAGAATAAGGGGTAGGTCATTTAGGACAGAGTTAAGGAAAAACTTCTTCTCCCAGAGAGTTGTGGGGATCTGGAATGCACTGCCTCGGAAGGCAGTGGAGGCCAATTCTCTGGATGCTTTCAAGAAGGAGCTAGATAGGTATCTTATGGATAGGGGAATCAAGGGATATGGGGACCAGGCAGGAACCGGGTATTGATAGGAATTGATCAGCCATGATCTCAAAATGGCGGTGCAGGCTCGAAGGGCCGAATGGTCTACTTCTGCACCTATTGTCTATTGTCTATATATCAACAGCATAGAATTTCTTCCTTCTCAGCCCCTTTGTTCATTTAGTCCCAAACACCATTTCGCTACTCTTCATCTGTTTCTGTTAGTTATAATGGATGTGTAGATCGGATGGGATAAAGTAGACCTGAGAGAACTGCTTAGATGCATTTACCACCTCATCTAAATCATCTTGTGGGGGTAAAGCGCTGTCCCAGCACCTCAAAGGAGTACCTAGTTAGGGGTAGTAGCTGCTGTGTATATCTCTGCAACAAGAGTGATTAAGCTGAAATAAAGATTAATCTTTTTTTACGTCTGGCATTAAATATTCCAATTTCACCAGCCTACTAAAAATGAGACAAAACTTATAAAGTTCTGCACACAAATATTGATTTTAAGGACAGTACAACAAGTTTTATAATACCTGCTGAATAACATAGGGATTGCTTGATCATACTTAAAGGCAGAAGTGTTCTGCTGTTAAAATATGCAGGAAAGAAACGGAGATGGTGGCATGTGCAGAAACATATCTTTGGGTACTAGAGCTACAGGTGTATAATGGTACTGGTGACCAACCGCACTCACCTCACATGCAATGTGTCCTGCTGATGACCCAAAATGTCGACAATTCATTTTCCTGGAATGATTCTGCTTGGCTCATGGAGTTTCTCCAGCAGTTGGTACTTCTGGTCCAGCTTCCAACATCTGTAGTCACTTGTGTTCCCTCGTTCACTGGGATATTGCAGTTGGGAGTTTGATGCATGCATGTTAACTGACATAACAGTGACAACATTTCAAACACATTTCTTCAATTATTAAGCACTTTAGGATGCGTGTGTCCATGAAAAGACCAATAAAATGCTTCCTTCCTTTCAAAGTACTGAAAAAATAGAGTTTCAGACACATGAATGAGGAGAATGCATTAAGTTTCTTCTGCATATTCAAGTTGAAGATAAACCAGGGAAAGTAATTTATACATATCCTGTACTGCTCATTCAATGTTTAGTTTATTACCATTTCTAGATCACGTGCTATGTCTGAGAAGCCCCAGAAAAATCTGCTCAAATTCACTTTGGACTCTGTGTGATAACAAGGGACAATAGGAGCCACCAGTCTCGGAAACAATGTTATCACACTATGCAATTAATCAGAAGAGGATAAATCACTGATGGAAGAAGGACGTTAATATTTTCTGAAATTTAGGCAAATACCATTAAGAAATGAATGCAGCAGTAGTTTAGGGTACCATGGTAGCATAGAAGATAAACACCAACGCTCTTACAGCTCGGGGCATCGGATTTTGAAGTTCAATCCCAGCAACGTCTGTGAAACCCCTGTTTTCTCAGGCTTCTTTGGAAATGGCTTGTTACCCGTCACTGGCAGCTTTCTGACTCTGCGCGGAAAGACCCACGGTTTTGGGGAATACACATTCCAGTCCTGCCAAATCTGTGAGATCGGGACGTCTCTCCCACCCAAGCCCCAGTTTGTGTGAATGCTGTGTGACTTGGTACTCTGTTACAACTCATTGCCAGGAAATAACTGACAGCACGCTGCATACAATTAAAGGAATTATATTTATGAATATTAACTTAACTATAGGGTTAGTAAAGAAAAGAAAGGGGAAAAAAAACACAAAAATTAAACAGTCAAATGTGCACAAGTTGGAGCTCATCTCTTCCAAAAGTCATATTCACTGATCGTCAGTAGACTCCTGCACCTTGCTGCATTGAATCACGGTCCTGATCGGCTTGAATTCTATGACTGGTTCTCTCCAGAATTTTCTCTCTTCATTTCCCACTGAACGAAAGCTCACCTCGGCGCACACAAAAGAAAACCCCACTCCCCTAATTGCGTAGCTCACAATCCAAAGCACCCGTTATCTCTAACCATAATTTAAACACTACTTCTTCAGAAAGACCATTAAGTTAGCAGTGAAATCTTTTGCAGGGTGTTACATCTGTAAGGAGTCTGTATGTCCTCCCTTTGGAATATGTGAGCTTTCTCCGGGGTGCTCCAGTTTGTCCCATGATCAGGCTGGGGCCCTACTCCATGCTGTATCTCGAAATAATTAAAATAAATAGAAAATTATGGGTCTATTCTGATGAAGTACTGTGATAAGTAAGAATGTGTTTTGTGTTCTTGTTGGAAAGAGTAATGATGTATTGAATATTCACACTGAATATTTAAAAAAAAACAGAAGTGCTAAAGGAATCCTGGTGAGAAGTGGAAACAGTCTAAGCACTTGCAACAAAAATCCTGACTTCAGGGCATATTCTTGTGAGAAATTACAGAGCCGTGCTGTATTGTTGCATAATACAACTGCTACATCCTGTGGGAAATGATAGCATTACAGGAAGTCTGCCTCAGAGCATAAGTATGATTTTGTATTGCTTTGAGAAAACCTGTGAGAAATGAAACCATCTTAGGCACTTGCTGAGAAAGAAATGACAGCATTGTACATAATTCCTGTGAGAAACTAGACCATAGAGAGAAAGAGCATGGAGAAACTGTGTCATTAGTTGTGACAGCCATACCAGACCCCAATGCTGACAAGTGAGTCTCCCAAAGGTACCAAGAAAACATGGAGAAATTGCCTTTACTGTCAGAGATTGTAGTGTTTATGTCAAGAGAGACATTATGTTCTTTTGTGGCAGAAGACTGTATCTTTTGAAGACTTAAAATCAACTTAAAATGACTTGAACATTGCAGTGCTTGGGGAAACCACAAAAAGATTTGGAGATTTTTTTTGTGGAGAAAGGTAAATGTGCTGAAAATTTCCATGAAGCAGTGACTTTGTGGTGTTTTGTGCAGTATCATTGTTCTGTGTGAAACAGGGTCATTGCAAGCATGGCCAGAATGAGTGGAATTAATCTGAAATGGACCAAATTGAAATGTTAACTATGAGCTAACATACAGTCAGGCATGACCCTGCTGGATATTACTAGTGGATCTTTACATAAAATCTGACTTGTTGAAAGTTGCTTTTTGGGCAATGTGAACGTCCTCGTATTTCCAAACTGGTATCTGGGACACATGCATAAACTGTGGGTAAATTGACTCGATGAGAGCATTAGTGAGTATTAGTGCACAGTGGAAAGTATACGATAGGTTGAATCATGACATGGTATGGAAACACCGAGGCCCTTGAACAGAAAAGCTTACAGAAGTGGATTCAGCCCGCACAGGTAAAGCCCTCCCAACCACTGAGCATATTTCCAAGGGGCCCTGTCGCAGGAAAGCAGTGTCCATCATCAAGGAACCCCCACCCCACCATCAAGGCTATGCTTCCATCCTGATGCTGCCATCAGTAAGGAGGTACAGGAGCATTAAATCCCACGCCACTAGGTTCGGGAACAGTTATAACCCTTCAACCATCAGGCTCTTGAACCAGAGTGAATAACTTCACTCACCACAACACTGAGCTGTCTCTGCAACTGATGGACTCACTTTCAATGACTCTTCAACTCATGTTCTCAATATCTATCTATCTATCTATCTATTTATTTATCTATCTCTCTATTTGTTTGTTGTTTATTTAGTGTTTACACAACTTATTGCCTTTTGCAGATTAGTTATTTGTCCATCTTTGTTGTGTGCAGTGTCTCATTGATTCTATTGTGTATCTTTGTACTTACTGTGAATACCCACAAGAAAATGAATCTCAGTATTGTAGTACACGTTGAAGTACATGTACTTTGAGAGTAAATTTACTTTGAACTATTAAAGCTTGGAGGAAATATAGGTAGATTGCTGCATGATATATTCCCAGGATCCTGGAAAGAGGAAGATGGGAAGATTTCATATAGGTTTGCAGTTCTGATTTGAAACCACTTTGGAGATCATTGTCCTAGCCTCTGTATAATTCTAATTAGGAGTGATTTCATTTGCCAGCTGCTCTTTTTTCCATGTGAATGTAATGGTCAGAGATAAAAATCTCAAAACATTACTCTCTCTGCCACCTCAGGCTGAGCTGGCTTGATTTCCAGTGGGGGATGGATGTGCATGTGTGTGTGGTAGGGGAGAAAATGGGTTGGGAGGTGTCTTATTCTGCAGACTCTGCTAGTAGAACTGAGTACGTTACAGCCTTTTGCACAATTCTTAAAGAACTACCGTGTGTCACAGCAAAAGACACGCAATGGCTTGTAGTAGTGTGAAACTTACTAGCAACCAACTCATAGATCAGTGAAAATGTCTTGTTTATCTGTCAAAGCTCAGTACTACTTTGCACCTGTTTTGTTCTAGTTTCTCCTTATAACTGAAACCTCCAATTATATACTTTATTGGTTATTTCTTCTGTATTCTCTCCACAAGTTTGATATTCTCCCTAACAGAACTATCAAAATTGGGTGTAATATTTTAATTGCACATACATCTCTCCTCCACTTCTCTGTTCTCTCATACTTCTATATACAAAAACTTAAGATTTCATCTGATTTGAAACAGTTTTTGTAAACTCAGTCAGCCTAGAATTTATTTATCTATGTGTTTATTGAGATACAGTGAGAAACAGGGCCTTCTGGCTTTTGAGCCATGCCACCCAGCAGTTTCCCAATTTAATACTAGCCTAGTGATGGGACAATTTTCGAAGACCCAGGGGCACCCAGCAGAATGTGCAAACTCCTTACAGGCAGAGACAGAGGCAGGAACTGAACCAGGGTTTCCTGTACTGTAAAGCATTGTGCCAAGGGTGGCGCTGTTGTAGCCTGGCATACTGGCCTCTACCTTGCCGAAGTACAATGACAACTCGCTGATACCTCCTCTTATTTACCCCTCAATCATGACCCCACTAAGGAGCACCAGGCCACTGTCTCCCACATCATCACCAACCTTATCAGCTCTGGGGATCTCCCATCCACTGCCACCAACCTCATAGTTCCCACACCCCGCACTTCCCGTTTCTACCTCCTATCCAAGATCCACAAACTTGCCTGTCCAGGTAGACCTACTGTCTCAGCTTGCTCCTGCCCCACCGAACTCATTTCTGCATACCTTGACACTGTCTTATCCCCCATTGTTCAACCCCTTCCCACCTATGTTCATGACATTTTTCACACTTAGAACTTTTTCAGTGATTTTAAGTTCCCTGGCCCCCACCACCTTATTTTCACCATGGATGTCCAGTCCCTATATACCCCCATCCCCCACCAGGAAGGTCACAAAGCTTTACGCTTCTTTTTGGATTCCAGACCTAACCAATTCCCCTCTACCACCACTCTCTTCCGTTGAGCAGAATTTGTCCTTTCTCTCTATAATTTCTCCTTTGGCTCCTCCTACTTCCACCAAACCAAAAGTGTAGCCATGGGCACCTGCATGGGTCCCAGTTATGCCTGCCTTTTTGTTGGCTTTGTGGAACAGTCCATGTTCCAAGCCTATACGGGTATCCGTCCCCCTCTTTTCCTTCGCTACATCGACAACTGCATTGGCACTGCCTCCTGCATGCATACTGAGCTCATTGACTTCATTAACTTTGCCTCCAACTTTCACCCTGTCCTCAAATTTACCTGGTCCATTTCTGACACCTCCCTCCCCTTTCTTGAACTTTCTGTCTCCATCTCTGGAGATGGCTTATCTACTAATATCTACTATAAGCCTACGGACTCTCACAGCTTCCTGGACTATTCCTCTTCCCACCCTGTCTCTTGCGAAAAGGCTATCCCCTTCTCACAATTCCTCCATCTCCACTGCATCTGCTCTCAGGATGAGGCTTTTCATTCCAGGACGAAGGAGATGTCTTCCTTTTTTAAAGAAATGGGCTTCCCTTCCTCCACCATCAACTCTGCTCTCAAACGCATCTCTCCCATTTCCCGCACATCTGCTCTCACCCCATCCGCCCACCACCCCACTCGGGATAGGGTCCCCCTTGTCCTCACCTACCACACCACCAGCTTCCGAGTCCAACGTATAATTCTCCGTAACTTCTGCCACCTCTAACGGGATCCCACTACCAAGCACATCTTTCCCTCCTCCCCCTTTCTGCTTTCCGCAGGGATCGCTCCCTACGCGACTCCCTTATCCATTCGTTCCCCCCCATCCCTTCCCACCAATCTCCCTCCTGGCACTTATCCTTGTAAGCGGAACAAGTGCTACACCTGCCCTTACACTTCCTCCCTCACCACCATTCAGGGCCCCCAGACAGTCCTTCCAGGTGAGGCGACACTTCACCTGTGAGTCGGCTGGTGTGGTATACTGCGTCCGGTGCTCCCGGTGTGGCCTTCTATATATTGGTGAGACCCGACGCAGACTGGGAGACCGTTTCGCTGAACACCTATGCTCTGTCTGCCAGAGAAAGCAGGATCTCCCAGTGGCCACGCATTTTAATTCCACGTCCTATTCCCATTCTGATATGTCTATCCATGGCCTCCTCTATTGTCAAGATGAAGCTACACTCAGGTTGGAGGAACAACACCTTATATACTTGCTGGGTAGCCTCCAACCTGATGACATGAACATTGATTTCTCTAACTTCCGTTAATACCCCTCCTCCCCTTCTTACCCATCCCTGATTTATTTATTTGCCCCCCTCCATTTTTTCTCTCTCTCTGCCCATCACTCTGTCTGTTCTCCATCTCCCTCTGGTGCTCCCCTCCCCCTTTCTTTCTCCCTAGGCCTCCTGTCCCATGATCCTTTCCCTTCTCCAGCTCTGTATCCCTTTTGCCAATCACCTTTCCAGCTCTTAGCTTCACTCCACCCCTTCCTGTCTTCTCCTATCATTTCAGATTCCCCCCCCCCCCCGCCACTTTCAAATCTCTTACTATCTTTTCTTTCACTTAGTCCTGACGAAGGGTCTCAGCCCGAAACGTTGACAGTGCTTCTCCTTCAGATGCTGCCTGGCCTGTTGTGTTCCACCAGCATTTTGTGCGTGTTGCTTGAATTTCCAGCATCTGCAGATTTCTCCATGTTTCTGTTTTTAATTTTATCTTTTGATGTCTTCCCTGTGCTGTGTTTTCCTACTATAATGTATCACCATATAGAGAACTGTGCAAAAGTCTTAGGCACATATATATAATAGAGAGCCTAAGAGTTTTGCTCAGATCTGTAGCAATTTTATGTATTGCATCGTACTGCTGCTGCAAAAACAAACTAATTTCATGACATATGTGAGTAATGATAAAACTGATTCTGACACGGATCTTTATGTGGACTGAGAGTGAGAAGGTGTCAGGGAGAGGAGTATCTTGGTTGGGGAAAGGGGATGGGGGAGCAAAGGGAGCAGGAAGCATCAGAGACATTCGATAATGATCAATAAACCAATTGTTTGGAATCAAATGACCTTCTCTGATATCTCAGGGGTGGGTGTCTCTGCACCCTCGTGTCCCCCCACCCCTGGTGCTCATTCTGTGCCACATGTCCCATGGTCTACACACTCCGCACTCCCAACATTGTTTGCTCCCACCAGATATACAAACACACACTTTCCACTCCACGTTGACAAGTAGAGTACTGTATAAAAGCCTTAGGCATACTAGCTAAGACTTTTACAGAGTACTGTATTTCTCTGAATTCACATTCTTCCAACATTTTTCTACAATTTCAACTAAGCAACTTAGGTACTACTAATTGTAATATTTTGATGTTACCTATTTCTCATCCTGTATGTATCTATGTCCAGATTTTCACTGCCCGAAGAAAGAAAATGATCTTACAATTTGCTCCCATGAAATTTATAATTTACATTTAAATGTCAGTTTGCTTGCAATAGATTGTTTCGTTTTTCTAGTCATCAGTGCAATTTGTAGTGAAACATATTGCAAACAACATTTATGTTAAATATTTAAACAGATTGGAAAAATGCAATGAATTATATAAGTTAGCAGCACAGACCTAGAAAGACAGCATTGAAGCTGAGGTTTGCAAAACAGGACATAAATGCAAATAAGATGTCTAAAGAAAATCTTCAATACTCTCAAAATTTGCTAAGACCTTAGAAAAGGAAAAATAAACTTCATGAATACAATTCAACATTTTTAATGATCAATTTGGAAAGAACAAAGAACATTTGCTCAGCGTAGGTCAAGATTAGTGGTTCAAGAATGCAACCTTGAATGCCTGCTGAGCATTGGATCAGAACCCACACAATTACTCACATGTACAGAGCCACCCTGTGGAATATGATCTGGAAGAGCCTTAGGAATTTGGAATCTGCATATGACCTGTGTACTCGTCTCATTAAAGCTCCCTTTGATATGCAAATTAACCTGATCTCCATTATCTGATTCATATGCCAGAGAAACACTCCACAAATAAACACACATATAATACATACAGTGGAAAGAAGGTCTCTTCTTTTTAAATGGGGTTAATGTATCAGAAAGCATTTTGGGATATTCTGAGATCATAAAAGGTGTTCTATGAATATAAGTTATCTCATTCTGGTCTTTGTTTTAAATAGTGTGTTGACAGGCCACTGTGCATCTGCCTGTTGTTTTTGAATAAGGGAAGGAAGGATGTTCCCAGGAGCAGAGCAGTTTCAGAATCTATGGTGCCACTTTAGCTTGGCCAGATCACATGCTTTCAGAAGGTTCACGGAATGATAAATTCTAGACTTGTGGATTTAAGGATCTCCCATGAGAACCCTACTATTTATCAAAGTTCAAAGTAAATTTCAAAGTTCATAGTAAATTTATTTTCAAAATACATCTACGTCACCATATACAACCCTGAGATTCATTTTCTTGTGGGCATACTCAATAAATCCAATGTCCATAATAAAATTAATGAAAGACCATACCACTTGGCAATCAACCAGTGTGCAAAAGACACAAGCTGTGCAAATATGAAAAGAAAGAAATAATAAAAAATAAATAATCAGTAAATATTGAGATTGTAAGATGAAGAGTCTTTGAGAGTGTGTTCATAGGTTGTGGGAACATTTTAGTGATGGGTCTGGTGAAGTTGAGTGGTTATCCCCTTGGTTCAAGTGCTGAGTGTTTGATGGGAAATAACTGCTCTTAAATCTGGTGGAATGAGTCCAAAGGCCCTTCTTCCTGATGGCAGCAGTGAGAAGAGACCATGGCCCAGGTAGTGGGGGTCTCTGATGGTGGATGCTGCTTTCCCGCGACAAGCTTGATATAGATGTTCTCAATGGTGGGGACTGGGCCATATCCACTGCTTTTTGTAGGATTTTCCATTCAAGGGCTTTAGTGTTTCCATGTCAGGTTGTAATGCAGTCAGTCATTATACTGTACTCTCCACTACACATCTATAGAAGTTTGTTAAAGTTTTAGATGTCATGCTGAATCTTGACAAACTTTTAAGGAAGCAAAGCTGTTGCTGTACTTTCTTTGTAATTCCACATATGTGCTGGGCCCAGGACAGGTCCTAGAAATAATAACTCCGAGGCATTTGAAGTTGCTGACTCTCTCCACTTTTGATCCTCCAGTGAGGACAGGCTCATGGACCTCTGGTTTTCTCCTCTTGAAGTCAATAATCAGCAGGTGTTGCTCTCACTGAGTAAGAAGTTGCTGTTATGGCACCACTCAGCAAGATTTCAATCTCCTTCCTGCATGCTGATTCATCACCGCCTTTGATTTGGCCTACAACAGTGGTGTCATCAGCACACTCTAACATGGCATTGCAAATGTGCTTAACCACACAATCGTAGGTGTAAATCAAGTTGAGCAGCTAGCTAAGCACACTGCATTGTGGTGCTGATAGAGACCGTAGAGATGGTGCCAATTTGAAATGACTGCGATCCAATTGCACAAGGAGGTATTGAGACCTAAGTCTTGAAGCTTATTGATTAGTTTTGAGGGGATGATGGTATTGAATGCTGAGCTGTAATCGATAAAGAGCATCCTGATGAATGCATCTTAGCTGTCGAGATGTTCCAAGGTTGAGTGAAAAGCCAATGAGAATGTAGCAATTTCTCAATGCCTCCTCAATCTTGAAAGCTCCAGCTAGTTGTTCAGCAGAAGCATCAAGAGAAAGGGCTATCAATCTTAGACATTAATGGCCACACAGAGAGCATGTGTCTGCTGCCAAAAGACCTTAATGGACAATACTTTGCAGTCAGGAAGCTTGCAATTTCTTTCATTCTCAGGCAGCCTATCATCTGTCACATTAGATGGACAGATATTGCTCCAACATAGTGCAATGGCCATTTCAGAACTGATATCTGGTCTTGAGCTATCACTGTCATTCATTCACTCAGTTGACAGGAAGCCTGAAGTAAATATCATGAACTAAAGAACAAACACAGAAAAAAATCCAACATTGTGAGGCCAGGACATGGTCTCTTAAGTTTGAAATAACTCCAAGAAGCTTCATGTAGCATTTCCTTATCAGCTGACATGCATACACAAACATGAAAATAACAGTGGTAATGGTAATAACAAGTATGGTGACTATAAGCACCCACAGGAAGATGTTTAATTAAGTTACTTGAATAGAACAGCCATTCATGTAGTTAAATATGTTTTTAAAAGGCTCAAATGAACAGTGTGAATACCACTATTTTTTCTAAGAGGGAGAATGCATGCTGGAGTACTTTATGTTTACAAAATATCCAATTATTTTGATATTTATTCAGAAGAATAGAATTAGAGCTAGGGTGAACATTAGCTCAGTCATAAACACCGGCCTCTGAATCCGAATCTGCAACGTTTCAAAACTTTTCCAATCAACCTTGATGAGAGTGATCAGCATTTGTGATGGATTTTCAACAGTATACACATGTCCATTGGTTGTGGATGATATCTTTTCCTGGCACACATTGTGGGAATTATCTTTTTATTGGCTAGTATATCAATAATCATAGCTAGTAAAGGAACGCCTATAGAGATGCAAAATTATTAATAAGTTTGTGATTAATATTAATGAGATTGTAATAATTATTAATAAGCTTCAGGCTGCTGTTTATTGATTTCAGCTCAGCGTTCAACACAAACATACCCTCAGTTCTGATCAACAAGCTCCAAAAGTTGAGCCTCTGTACCTCTGTCTGCAACTGGATCCTTGATTTCCTCACTGGGAGACCACAGTCTGTACAGATGGAAATAACATCTCCTCCTCACTGACAATCAGTACTGGCTTACCTTAAGGATGTGTGTTTAGCTCACTGCTCTGCTCTCTCTACACCATGATTGTGTGGCTAGGCGCAGCTCAAATGCCATCTATAAATTTGTTGATGACACAGCTATTGTCAGATGGAGCAGAGTTTCAGATGGAGTTGAGGAGGCATATAGGAAGGAGCTAGCTCAGCTGGTTGAGTGGTGTCACAGCAACCACTCAACATTGATAAGGTCAAGGAACTGATTGTGGATTTTAGGAAGGAGAAGTCAAGCAAACACACACCAGTCCTCATCAAGTGATCAGAAGTGGAAAGGGTGAACAGTTTCCAGTTCCTGGGTGTCAGCATCTCTGAGGAACTATCCTGGGCCCAGCATATTGATGCAATTGCAAAGAAGGCATTACAGCAGCTATAGTTCATAAGGAGTTTGAGTATAGGTCAGTTGTTGAGAGCGCCCTCTTCTTTGTGGTGGCGTGTTGGGGAGGAAGCATTAAGAAGAAGGACGCCTCACGTCTTAATAAGCTGATAAGGAAGGCGGGCTCTGTCGTGGGCAAAGTACTGGAGAGTTTAACATCGGTAGCTGAGCGAAGGGCGCTGAGTAGGCTACGGTCAATTATGGAAAACCCTGAACATCCTCTACATAGCACCATCCAGAGACAGAGAAGCAGTTTCAGCGACAGGTTACTGTCGATGCAATGCTCCTCAGACAGGATGAAGAGGTCAATACTCCCCAATGCCATTAGGCTTTACAATTCAATTGCCAGGACTTAAGAACTTTTTTTTTTTTTTAAAGCTATTATTAATGCTTTTTGAGTTAGTGATTTAGATGCATATCATATTATTACTGAGTTAAGTATTGTATGTAATGAGTTTTTGCTACAACAAGTGTATGGGACATTGGAAAAAATGTTGAATTTCCCCATGGGGATGAATAAAGTATCTATCTATCTATCTAGAATTGGTAGGTCACCAAAGATAATTGCAAATTTCTACAGATGTATCACGAAGAGCATTCTAGCTAGTTTGCATCACCATCTGGTATGGAGGAGCCACTGCACAGGATCAGAAAAAGCTGTGGGAAGTTGTAAACTCAGCCAGCTCCTTCATGGGCACTAGCTTCTCCAGTATCCAAGACACCTTCAAAAGGTGACACCTCAAAAAGGTAGCATCCATCACGAAGGACTCCATCACTCAGGACATGCCCTCTTCTCATTGCTACTATCAAGGAGGAGGTACAGGATCCTGAAGACCCACACTCAATGTTTCAAGAGGAGCCTTTTCACCTCCTCCATCAGATTTCTGAATGGCCAAAGAATCCTGGAACACTACTTCAGTATTTCCTCTCTTTTTGCACTGCTTATTTAATTTTCTTTTTAAGATATATTTTTGTATTGAAATTTATAGATTTTATTATTATGCATTGAAATGGACTGCTGCTACAAAACAACAAATTTCATGACATGCAATATGCCAGTGATATTAACCCTGATTCTGATTCTGAAATCTCCAAGGAAAGGGCAGAAGAATGAAAAACAACAGCCAGGTCCTGATGCAGGAAAACTAAATGAATTCATCAAATGAAACTTCAATGAAAAGTTGTCACTTGAGACATTAACTCTCTTCCTTTGAACTTAAAAAAGGAATATTCTTTTTATTCAGGATTTGGGTTAGCATTCATTGCATATTGCTTGTTTCCCTTGAGAAGATGGAGATGAGCTGCCTTCTTGAAATGCATGCGTCATTCTGGTGAACGTACTCCCACAGTGCTATTGGGAAGGGAGTTCCTGAACTTAGATACAACAACGTGGAAGGACTGACAACACACACAAAATGTTCTCTGTGTGTGTGTTGCTTGGATTTCCAGCAACTGCAGATTTTCACCTGTTTGATGGAGGAGCGGCAACGGAAATCTAAATCAGGATGATGTGTAGTTTGAAGGGGAGTGACAAGCACAAAGTGGTGTGGAACACTTCTGCTGGATCGAGGACTTCTCTTTTTCAGTTGCCAACAGTGGAAGATGTGACAACCCATTAGTGTTGCAGTGTTGTTGGGTACCCTTGAACTCTATGTCCTAGGAAAAGTGCCCCCCTGTTGTATCTGGGTAGCAGTCATCACTGGAATTCCCTTCCTGGGATTGAAAAATGGACACAATGGGCTGGTAATCTGTCACTAGTGTAAGCTTTTGTCCATAGAGGTATTGATGGAACTTCTTTATTCCCCATTCCAGACTAAGGGCCTCTTGGTTGATTTGTCCGTAGTTACATTTTGTGCTTGTCAGTGATCCTGAAGCAAACCCAGTTGGCTGTTCAGATCCATCTTCCACAGTGTGTGACAAGTGGCTCCAATGCCATAAGGGGACGCATGGCATGCCAGTCTGATGGGCAGGGATGGATCATAATAGGTGAGCAGTTCATCGGAAGTTATTAGTTTCTTTGTTTCCTCAAAAGCTCTTTCACATCTTTCTGTCCATTCCCAGTTTGTCCCCATTTGCAGTAGTGCTTTAAATGGGTGCAGCTCTGTAGAAGTGTTAGGGAGAAACTGTGATATACAAAGCTGAAATATGATATGAGTTGTGACTCATTGTTCAGTCTGGGTGCCTATAGTACTGCTTCAATCTTCTCTTGTGATGTATGTAAGCAGGCTTGTCAATGACATGTCCACAATATGAGATTTCATTCTTCAAAAACTCACATTTCTGTCTCTTCACACATAGCAAATACACACTCAGCCTGGTAAGCACTTTACCAAGGTTCTGGAAGTGCTCATCACCATTCTTACCAGGCACGATGATGTCATCTAGGTAACATGGTTTTCTTGGGATATCTTGGAGAACTTGACCCTTTGCTCTTTGCCAAATTGCTGGACTGATGCGACACCAAGGACAAGACAACTGGAACAGCCCTCGTGAGTGTTGATTGTGAGGAACTTCCTGCTTGGCTCCTCAATCTCCATGTGCAGATAGGCTTATGACAACTCAATCTTTGAAACCCTTTTCTAGCCTGCCAAAAATGCAACAATGCCTTCTATTTGTGGCAGGGGATACTGCATAGTACACAGCATTGGGTTGATGCTCACTTTGAAATCCCTACATACGCGAATTGCTCCAGCCTTCACTTTCTTGATCACCAGGACAATGGGCATGGCACAATTGCTCCACTCAACCTTGGAGAGAATTCCAGATGCCTCCAAGCTCTGAAATTCAGCATCCACTTTAGGCCATAGTGCATAAGGCACTGGATATGCTTTATGGAATATTGGTGTTGCTGCTTCCTTCTGTTCAATTTTGGCCATGTCTTTGATTTTACCAACATCCTTCTCAAACACCTTTTCATTAGCATTAAGCAGCTGTGGCAGTCTCTGGTTAGTGCTACCATTTGGACAGCAGTTGCCTGTTGATGGCACATTGAGAGCTTGAATTGAGTGCCAGTCTAGTTTTCTTAACCATTTACATCCGAAAGGTGCTGGCCCACACATTTCAATACATAAAGCTCCAAATGCTGGCCTCTATGCATCACATTTACTTTTGGTTTGCTCTATGGGAGACACCTTTTCACTTGTGTAGGTCTTTGGCATCACTGAGGTCTTCTCCAGTGGATGCTTAGAAAACAGTCTGTTGTAGTCAGCCTCTGAAATTATAGGTAAAGTTGCCCCAGTATCCAGCTCCGTTATCAGTTTTACACCAGACACATCGATTGTGATCCATTTGATTTTGTGATCTATTTCAGTAATACTATGCAATTCTAGGCATAGAATTGCCTCGACTTTGTCAGACTCTGTGTTGTCTGATTTTGTTTCATACTTGGTCACCTCATACATTTGCTTAGTTTTGTGTTTAAAACTTTCCACTTAGCAGTTTAGGGCTCAAGTGATTTTATAAAAATGTAACAATTTCATTGAATGTCTTGCTTGCTGGTTTAACAGGAGTTACTATGTTGTGAAAGAGACTGTAGGTTCTAGCAGCCATTAAGCTAAGAAGTGTGCATACTTTCTTTTCCTCATTCATATCGTTCCCTTTGTAATGCAGTTCAACCCTCTTGATATACAACTCTCAGCCTTCATTAGCACTATTAAATGTGTTAACTTTCCCGATTAAAGCCATCAGCACGCTAGTTTCACTTTAACTTTGCTAGTTGTACGTCTTTCACTATGCATGATGCGGTCCATGATGGTTTTCACCGTACTGCTTAATCTTTCTTTTCACTGCCTTGTCCCGTAATTGTTCCATTACAGTCGGTGCAGTTGGTGATATTCTCTGACATTCAGGTTTGTACTCATCACCAATTTGTTGTGTCTTTGCAACTACATATCAATTAAATAAGAGCATGTACACAAGAGATGGCTTTAACTGGTGTATTCACTTTGCAGCGAGAGAGACAAAGAAAGGGAGGAAGAGGGAACAATGTGCATGTACAGACAACAGATCAATGTGTATCAGTCCATATGTAGTGCTAAGGGGAGTCATTGCTCTAAAAGAATATAGATCCATGCATTACACTAAATGTTATGATATCCAGTAAAACTCATATCGCGTGAAACTCAGTAATCCAATTTCATATGAACTCCAAGAAATGCGGCAATAATAAATCATTTGTCCTTTTTTTGTTCAGAACAAAATGTAGGAGAATAATAAACAGAAAAAAAAGAAGAAATGTAATAAAACTTTCCACATTAAATAAATATATTTGCCTGAGATGGTAGCAATTTAGGATGAAAATTCCAAACTTAATCAAAATATAATTGTTACATTTTTTCAGCTGTGTTGTAGTCATTGATATGAATACAATGCTAAAACTCAGTTAAGATACCATCATGGCTTTTTACAAGAAAACAATTTTGTACTAATTAATTTTCTCAGTAAGAGTTTATAGGAAATAGTTCTCATTGAATCAGACTCATGAAAACATTCTTCCTAAAACCCACTCTCAATTCTCTGATACTTACATTGACCAAGAGTGCATTTGAAAGCAAATTGCATGCATAATTAAAATTGATAATACCATTTAAATTGTAAATGTGAAAATCTTCATATTCAAAGTCATTCTATTAGCATAAATTTTCTTCCTGCCCTCCAAGCAAAGGGAGTTCAGGTGGTGTTTAATTAACACATGCCTAAGTGTAGTGTTTTGATCCTGACTAAATTTCAAGTGCTAGATTGAATTAAATATTATGGATGTCTACTTGCAGAAATAGTTTGTCCAACTGGGAATTTGCCTGATTATTGGTGCAGTTGCAGCCTTCAAAGATACATAACACCTTTATAATTGTTATAATGAGGGGGTAGGTCTTGTTTATTGTCAGAATTGTGCTTGTAGGAAATTGGAACTAACTACTGTAGATAAATTAATCTGAGATAAAACAAACTTGGGTTTTCCTTATCTTCCCATGAACCAAAGAAGAAGATTTGGAGGTAGAGGGTTTCTGTTCAGGTCAGATTACCACCAATTACTCAATGAGTCACAGAACTTTTGCCATTCAACCCTTTAGTTTTACTCTGATAGAAGCAACACTGGCTTTTCCAGTTCAAATTTATCACCTTCTCCATAAAAAAAATTATAGTAAATCTCTTCTGAACGTCCTTTAACACTCTAATGTCCTGTCTTAAATGTGGTATTTAAAATTATATGTCATATTCTAGTTGTGGCCTAAACAGCATTGTTTGATGTTCTATATTCTGCCGCCTTCATAGATTTTAACACGAGTCAGGTGTCTGTTCCTGCACAACCTTTGCATTTATCTCATTTGTGTACATTATCTCTCCTTATTTTTCATGCCAAAATGTTATATTTCACTCTTCTCTGTGTAATGCCCTGGTTCACATCATTCCTGTTATGCCAGAAGTATTTCAAGTTGATCTTGGAGCTTTTTTTCAGTAGGAGAGGAAGAGAGAAGATGCTGGGGAGGGCCGTTCATAGGATATGACCCGGTGGGAGACCTGTTTGTTTCAGATGAATTGCGAGCAGCGTTCGGGAGGTCATGCAGACCAAAGGCCCAGCACGTGAGTGACAGAAAGGTTCAAGATGAACTCCCACTTATGCACATTTGACTGTTTAATTAAACTGGACCCTTCTCTTATTGTTTTTCTTTACTAACCCCTTTAGTTAAGTTATGATTCATAGATATAATTCCATTAATCTTATGCAGTGTACTGTCTGTTATTTCGTGGCACGGATTTATAACAGGGTAACAAATTACACAGCATCCACACAAACCGGAGTTAAGAATGGCAGAGCCATCTCAATCTCATGAGTTTGGCGGGACCGGAGAGAGCCTTCCTTAGACTTACGCAGCCAAGGAAACCAAAGGCCAGCCCTTTTATGTCCATATGTGGTATACTACTATCTTCCTCATAGTTCACTGCACCTCCAAGCTCATTGTCATCTTCAAATTATGAAATATGACCCTGCATATACATATCTAAGTCATTAATATATATCAGAAAACCATGGTTCAGGGATGAATCCTTCATGATATCCTTCAACTTTCTGAGATACCCTTTGGACTTTATTAATGCCTTTTGAAAATCCATGTGAATGAGATCTTGTACATCACCTTCATCACCCTTCTCTGTTACCTTTTAGAAATATTCAGTCAGCTTTATCAAACATGATTTGATTGGGCTTCTTTTGCTAACTACAAGTGTCTGCTGATGAGGTGTGCAGTATAAACAGTGTGAGATGTCAACAGTACAAATGCAGGAGTAAACATGTTTTTGTTATTGGGACCCTGTCTATCACCCTATTCATCAAGGTTCAAAGTTCAGAGTGCAAAATTAATTTATTATCAAAGTCCACACAAAATGCTGGTGGAACACAACAGGCCAGGCAGCATCTATAGGGAGAAGTGCTGTCGATGTTTCGGGCCGAGACACTTTGTTAGGACTAACTGAAAGGAAAGATAGTAAGAGATTTGAAAGTAGGAGGGGGAGGGGGAAATGCGAAATGATAGGAGAAGACCGGAGGGGGTGGGATGAAGCTGAGAGCCAGAAAGGTGATTGGCAAACGGGATACAGAGCTAGAGAAGGGAAAGGATCATGGGACGGGAGGCCTAGGGAGAAAGAAAGGGGGAGGGGAGCACCACAGGTAGACGGAGAACAGGCAGAGTGATGGGCAGAGAGAGAAAGGAAAAAAGGGGAGGGGGAAAAAACTAAATATATCAGGGATGGGGTAAGAAGGGGATGAGGGGCATTAACGGAAGTTAGAGAAGTCAATGTTCATGCCATCAGGTTGGAGGCTACCCAGCCGGTATATAAGGTGTTGTTCCTCCAACCTGAGTGTGGCTTCATCTTGACAGTAGAGGAGGCCATGGATAGACATATCAGAATGGGAATGGGACGTGGAATTAAAATGTGTGGCCACTGGGAGATCCTGCTTTCTCTGGTGGACAGAGCGTAGGTGTTCTGCGAAACGGTCTCCCAGTCTGTGTCGGGTCTCACCAATATATAAAAGGCATCACTGGGAACACCGGACGCAGTATACCACACCAGCCGACTCACAGGTGAAGTGTCGCCTCACTTGAAAGGACTGTCTGGGGCCCTGAATGGTGGTGAGGGAAGAAGTGTAAGGGCAGGTGTAGCACTTGTTCTGCTTACAAGGGTAAGTGCCAGGAGGGAGATCGGTGGGAAGGGATGGGGGGGACGAGTGGACAAGGGAGTCACGTAAGTTGCAATCCCTGCGGAAAGCAGAAAGGGGGGGAGGGAAGATGTGCTTGGTAGTGGGATCCCGTTGGAGGTGGCGCAAGTTACGGAGAATTATACGTTGGATCCGGAGGCTGGTGGGGTGGTAGGTGAGGACAAGGGGGACCCTATCCCGAGTGGGGTGGTGGGCGGATGGGGTAAGGGTAGATGTACGGGAAATGGGAGAGATGTGTTTGAGAGCAGAGTTGATGGTTGAAGAAGGGAAGCCCCTTTGTTTAAAAAAGGAAGACATCTCCTTCGTCCTGGAATGAAAAGCCTCATCCTGAGAGCAGATGCGGTGGAGATGGAGGAATTGTGAGAAGGGGACAGCATTTTTGCAAGAGACAGGTTGGGAAGAGGAATAGTCCAGGTAGCTGTGAGTCTGTAGGCTTATAGTAGATATCAGTAGATAGACTGTCTCCAGAGATGGAGACAGAAAGATCAAGAAAGGGGAGGGAGATGTCAGAAATAGACCAGGTAAATTTGAGGGCAGGGTGAAAGTTGAAGGCAAAGTTAATGAAGTCAACGAGCTCAGCATGCGTGCAGGAGGCAGCGCCAATGCAGTCGTCGATGTAGCGAAGGAAAAGAGGAGGATGGATACCCGTATAGGCTTGGAACATGGACTGTTCCACAAAGCCAACAAAAAGGCAGGCATTACTGGGACCCATACCAGTGCCCATGACTACACCCTTGGTTTGGAGGAAGTGGGAGGAGCCAAAGGAGAAATTATTGAATGTAAGAACTAATTCCGCTAGACGGAGGAGAGTGGTGGTAGAGGGGAATTGGTTAGGTTTGGAATCCAAAAAGAAGTGAAGAGCTTTGTGACCTTCCTGGTGGAGGATGGGGGTATATAGGGACTGGACATCCATGGTGAAAATAAGGCAGTGGGGGGCAGGGAACTTAAAATCATTGAAAAAATTCAAAGCGTGAGAAGTGTCATGAACATAGGTGCGAAGAGATTGAACAACGGGGGATAAAACAGTGTCAAGTTTGCAGAAATGAGTTCGGTGGGGCAGGAGCAAGCTGAGAGAATGGGTCTACCTGGACAGGCAGGTTTGTGGATCTTGGGTAGGAGGTAGAAACAGGAACTGTGGGGTGTGGGAACTATGAGGTTGGTGGCAGTGGATGGGAGATCCCCAGTGCTGATAAGATTGGTGATGGTGTGGGAGACGATGGCCTGGTGCTCCTTAGTGGGGTCATGATCAAGGGGTAAATAAGAGGAAGTATCAAAGAGTTGTCGCTGTGCCTCGGCCAGGTAGAGGTCAGTACGCCAGACAACAACAGCTCCCCCCTTATCAACAGGTTTTATAGTGAGGTTGGGATTGGTGTGGAGGGAGCGGAGAGCAGAGCGTTCGGAAGGAGAGAGGTTGGAATTGGAACACGGTTTGCTGAAGTCGAGACAGTTGATATCCCATCGGCAATTAGCAATAAAGAGATCCAGAGCAAGCACAAGGCCAGAGCCGGGTGTCCATGAAGAGCGGGAGGGTTGAAGATGGGAGAAGGGGTCATCGGTGGGGGTAGGAGAGTCCTTGCCAAAGAAGTAAGCTCAGAGACGGAGCTGGAGGAAGAAGAGTTCGGCATCATTCGCTGAGGTGTGGGCGAAGGGGGACAAAGCTGAGGCCCTTACTGAGGACAGAGCGCTCTGCCTCAGAGAGTTGAAGGTCGGAGGGAATGGTAAAGACCTGGCACGGATGAGAGATGGGATCAGAGGGGGGAGGGAGGCTGGTAGTGTCAGTGGAGAGGGGATGGTTGGGGTGAGATGAAGATGGAGCCTCTGAGAGCCCAGGAGCTGACGATGGGATCTGAGGGAGAGGGGATTGCAGAGTGGTAGTGGGGGAAGGGGAGACAGGAAGGGATGACCCTTTCCCTTCTCTAGCTCTGTATCCCTTTTGCCAATCACCTTTCCGGCTCTCAGCTTCACCCCACCCCCTCCGGTCTTCTCCTATCATTTCGCTTTTCCCCTCTCCCTCCTACTTTCAAATCTCTTACTATCTTTCCTTTCGGTTAGTCCTGACAAAGGATCTCGGTCCGAAACTTCGACAGCGCTTCTCCCTATAGATGCTGCCTGGCCTGCTGCATTCCACCAGCATTTTGTGTGTGTTGTTTGAATTTCCAGCATCTGCAGATTTCCTCGTGTTTGCCTTATTATCAAAGTACATAGTTTTTTAGGCCCTCTGTTGGTTGGGATTGACTATGGATGTTGTGTCCCAGCTGTGTGCATGATATGCAATCCAGGACAGTATAATAAAGAGAACAAGCTGCTTCCCATGTGGCAGGCTACCTCTCTCCACTCGGTTGATGAATCATGAGGAACGGCAAAGACTGATAGAGTTTGGCACCAATGGCGTCGCAGGAGTTCTCAGTCAGTGTTGAACTCAACATAGAGCTGCCTCAGGGATTCCAGCTTTGGATTTTTCCTCCGGGTTTTCTCCCGAAGCCTTCCCCAAGGCAGTGGAGGTTCGAGGTCAGACCTTTCCTTCTCTAGGATGAGCTGCCAAGCCGCATCTGCCTAAAGTAACCTGCGTTTGCCCCTTCTCCATCAGTAGAAACAGTTACACTCGCCTCGTAGCTAGACCAGATGTGAAGGTCAGGAGCTAGAATTGATTGTCAGAGGCTATTTGAGACATACACCATTTGAAGCATTTAATAGGTAGTTGGAGCTTATCTCCACTACCGCCCCCAGCTATAACAACCTTCAGGAACCCTTAAGTTTGTGTATGCTACCATATATTACCTCGAGATTCATTTCCTTGCAGACATTTACAGGATAAGAAGAAATGGAATAGAATTTTATGAAAAACTATACATAAATTGACCAAGAAATAAACACCAACATGCAAGCCAATAAAAGAAAAACTGAGAACGCGAGTTGCAAAGAGTCCTTCAAAGTGAGTCTGTGGATTGTAGAATCAGTAATCATGAGGGAAGCTATCCACACTGGCTCAGGAGCTTGATGGTTGTTCCTGAACCTGGCGGTGGTGACCTACACCACTGGTACACATTGCTTACTGTACTACTCACTTCTCACAGCACCTCCCAAACCTGTGACTTCTGGCACTAAGGATGAAGGTCTCAGGTGGATGGGCACTCTGTCACCTGCAGGTTCCTTCTCAATCACACGGCAACCTGACCTGGAAATATATCACTGTCCGTTTTTCATGACTGGGATTAAGGGAGGAGCGTGGAAAGGTGGTGCCAATGGTTTTTGCTGAACCCAGGCAACAAAAAGGCTTATTCTTCTTCTCTTACGTTGTTCCTTCTTTTCAAGGTGTTTGGGTTTCAGTCAGAGTGCATGATCTTCACAAGTGGTGGGTTTTCACCCTGGCTATGAGGCTTAGAGCTTTGCTAACTCCAGGACTTGCGCCCTCAAAGAACAGCCCCGTGGATGACCCATTTTCTCACCGATTTCACTGACTGAAGTGTCATGGTAGACTGAGACATCAAGACAGCAGGCAATGTGCTTGCTAATCACTGGCTGTTTTTGGAAGAATGTACATGTACTTAAGCAATTTCTGCCCCCCCCTCTTTTGTTGGAGAGTGTGAACCTGTCCTTCCTTGAGATAAGGTGGGGGGGCTCTGGGCTTGGGGAAGTGATGCAGAAGATTTTAACAGCGGAGCAGCGAGCTGCTGGTCTCCGCTCTTGTTGTTGCAGGAGCGAACTTTCTCTCCCCCTGCTGGAGAGATTGAGAGAGCCCTTCTGAGATACTGAAGTGCTGGGTTGTTGACCTCAGTTTCAAGGTCTTTTTGGGGGCTATTGTTGTTGCGTGCATGGTGGGGAGGGGTTGGTACTTCTGCTGGCCAGAGTGGCAGTGGGGTCAATGCTTTTGAAGCTGCTTGTGCAAGGGCAGGGGGGAGGAGGGCTTTTGGGGCTACAATGTTCTATGGCGTCTCTTGTGTTGTGGATGTCTGTGAAGAGTACACATTTCAGATTGTATACTGTATACATTCTCTCATATTTCGAAGAACCGAAATGTAATGGAATTAGATAAATCTCGGAATTAAGTAAATCCCTACCCAATAGCATTTTTGGACTACCTTTTGCAAACAGACTACAAAGATTTAAGAAGGTGTCTCACACCACCTGTTCAAGGACAATGAAGGAAACCTAATAAGTTTAGCCTTGCCTGCTCTCAAACATTAAAAAAAACAATCTTTACAGTACACAGTCATAATTCTGTATATGTATCTAACCTTCCCTCGATAAGGTGGTGGCATATTTCACCACAGTGGCTTCTACCAGGCCAACCAAAGGTGTTATTGTCCTTTTTAAATGTATTTTTTATGATAGAAAGACCCAGCTGAACATTAAGAGCTTAGGGTGCTACAGGTCCACTCCATCAGCAAGTTGCTAGTTGGTGGAGAAACTGAAGGAGCTGGCCTTGGTGTGGACCGTGATGCTGCCTGAATCAGAGAGACATCAGAGGAGTCGGTGCACGAAAGAAGTTTGCATTTTAACAGCAGATGATCGTCTAAGTCGCTTTTCTTGTGATTGATGGCGGGGGAGCACGGACTAGGCCTCAGGCTGTAGCGTTGCCTGTTTTCAGCACCTAGGAGAGGGGCATCAGTGTCGGTGTGCCCCCACTGGAGGCAGTGTGGTGTATCATCTAAGCTGGAGTTGGTGCTGTCCCCCCCGTGTTCCCTCGGTAGAAGGTAAGCCGTATTGTGTTTGAATGCAGAATGCTGCAACCTTCAGGGTCTTCGACTATGTATTTTTTGTGTGACTGTATTTTACTGGGACCTTTTATGTACTTGCTGTCTTGTACGTGCTAGATGTGCCTTGTGGTGTGCATGGTGGCTGGTACTGTGTTTTGCACCTTGGCCCCAGAGTAACACTGTTTCCTTTGGGTGTGTTTATGTTCATTCAGATTTTGTAGCGTGAAGAAAAATACACACGCAGGACAACAAATGCCTTTTCAGGTCTCTAACTCCTTTATCTGCTTTAGATGCTTTAATGCAGAAAGAGGGTAGCAAAATAAAAAATGACAAATTAATTGAATAAAAAGAGTTCCTGCTGTTACAATCTCAGCTTAATTTCCGAGCACACCCTTGTTACGTATGCAGTATGAAAATAAATAAAACAAAATATATAAAATCAATATGGTAGTGACAATTCTAAAAGAAACAATACAAGCGATGTTAGAATCCTACCAACCCTGTACCTTAAAACAACATCAAAAATATGAATAAATACATCTCATCTTAACTAAGAGATATGCTCAGTTTGGCACTCTCATTATTATTTTCCACACACATACAGTATAGACTAGATCCTGAAACGAGATCTCCCCACTCACACTGCATAAACAGAGATGAACACATTCACATTACTCTGTTACATTCACATTCAGGCATGAAACAATAAAGAAAAAAAACTTTTACAAAATCTTTTACAGTATGTTGTCCAGGAGTTTAAATTTCAAAAGGCTAACCTACTAGGCCGATAAATAAGTAGGGATCAACACCAGACAGTAGGTAATAAGGGCGATAACTGGTGGTTGCGTGAGGCATCACATTACTCACATACACTAACTTGGGTAAATGCTCTGGCCACCTGTGTTTCTTTGCTGGAGGCTACAAATGATGCATCGTCCTGTTGAAGCGCTCCCACTGCGTGTTGCCAGTAGGATGATGGGGTGTAGTACGATCTTTCAGTTTGCAAAGCTCATCTATGACCTCACTTTCGGAGTTACGGCCCTGGTCAGAATGCAACCTCTCAGAACGCAGTGCTTCATAAACCATTCCCTTAAGATCACCTTTGCTGTGGTATCCTGAGTTGGAAATGCTTGGGTGACTTTTGTAAAAATGTCTGTGACTACTAAGACATTCTCACGCACAGTAAAATTTACAGAAACAACTTCGAACACCATAGAAGCAAGAAATGGGGGATAAATAAAAACACAAAATGCTGGCGGAACTCAGCAGGCCAGACAGCATCTGTGGGAGGAGGTAGTGACGACATTTCGGGCCGAAACCCTTCATCAGGAGAGTGACGATGTTTCGGGCCGAATGGGGGGGATGGATCTAGGTGTGGCATTTTAGTTAACACACAACGTGAACAATGTTTGATCCTCTGTGCCACACCCTCCTGCAGACCCACCCAGAAACATTTGCTTCTCAACAAGTGCAGAGTACGCTCGATGCCGTGATGGCCCACAGAGTCGTGTACACATTTACTCCTCAAGCTGGTAGCTAGCAGAAGCCGATAACACTTCCCGTGCTTCTCATCCTCAACTACACGATATAATAACCCCTTACGCTCCCTGATCCTGTCCCGACGCTCTAACAGAGACAAAGCCAGTTTAGGCAGAGCTCTACGTTCCTTGCCATTTGGCTTTCGTTTTCTGTCCTATAAGTTTCTGAAGATACTTAACACGGGGTCATGCTGTTGAAAAGTGTGCAAAGCCCCAGTGGAATAATCCGGGAAAGTCGGGGTGTTTCCTTGCATCAGACCACTTACATCACCAGTACCAGCTTCAAGAGCTCGAGTTTGCTTAACCTTACAGCTTTTAAGACCAGCGGTAACCAGAGCTGGGTCAAGAGCAGTGCCGTGTTTGATCAAACTACAGATTACCACAGACCCATCAAGCTCTGCATCCTCTGAGACAGGCTCAGGCTGCCCTGAAAATGGCTGCCTAGAGAGAGCATCAGCCACGGTATTGCCCCAACCTGAACGATACTGAACATCAAAGTCAAACACTGAAAGCTGTGAGATCCATCTTTGCTCAATTGCTCCCAATTTGGCAGTTTTCAAGTGGGGTAAGGGATTATTGTCAGTAATTACGGTGAATTTGGAACCGAATAAGTAACCACTAAACTTCTCCATCATAACCCACTTAAGCACAAGCAGCTCTAATTTCATGCTGCTATAATTCCTATCATTCTTTTCAGCATTTCTCAGTCGTCGGCTTGCATATGCAATAACCCTCTCTGTCTCTCCCTGTTGCTGGTATAAAACAGCTCCTAGTCCATGACTGCTTGCATCAGTCTCCACTAGGAAAGGCTGTGTGAAATCGACAAAGCCAAGGATAGGTGAACTGGTCAGTTTCTGTTTGAGTGAGTCAAAGGCAGTTTGACATTCTTCTGTTCAAGACCATTTTAACAGCTGGTTTGCTTTACTAGGGCTCCCTGCACCAAGACACAAATTCACTGCGTCATGCAGCATACCTGCAATCTTTGCGAATCCCCAAATGAATTGCCTGTAATAACTGCAAAAGCCAAGAAATGATCGGAAGTCTTTGACTGTAGATGGTACTGGCCATTGCAGAACAGCTGAGATCTTCTCGGAATCTGTGCCTAACCCCTTGGCTGATATCTGGTGTCCTAGGAACTTAAGCTCTAACTGCAGAAAATGACAGTTTTCCAATTTCACCCTCAGACCAGTCTCCTTGAGATGCTGAAGCACAGCGTCGAGCCTCTCCAAGTGTTCCTAGAAAGTCAGCCAATACACCAAGCTATCATCCAGATGCACAAGCATAATTTGGAAGACTAAATCATAAATGGGCTGCCTGCATGAGTCTTTGAAAAGTTGCGGCCCCTTGCAGACCCCAAACGACATGCGAAGATATTCATATAGACCAAATGCGGTTGAAGAAGCAGACCTGTGCCTATCCCACTCCTCTACAACCACTTGGTGGTAACCACTTTCAAGGTCTACCATTGAGAAAAACTGCGTTCCCCGCAGAGCATCAAAGCTCTCGTCAATACGTAGAACAGGGAATGTGTCCTTCTTAGTCTGAAGATTCAGTCTCCGATAATCTACACACAGTCTTATGCTAACATTGTGCCAACACTACAGGTGAGGCATACGCACTGTTGCTCTCCTGAATCACACCCTGAGTCTGTGAGGTTCCCCTGAATTTCCCGACTCATGACAACCTGAGGTCTGGAGGATTCGGGCTCGACATCCCTTGCACTTCGCTTCTGTGGGCAATTCCTGGCTACACGGCCTTCCACCTGACATCTGAAAGATATTGGTTGCCCATCCTTTGTGAAGCTAGGCTGTAACTTGGGTCTGCTGCTAGTAGCATGTGCAACACCTCTCCGTACAGCAAGATCTGTTACAGATTGAGTCAGCTCACTCAGGGCCTTGCTCTGCTCTGCGACTGCTTTAAGGCCATCAGACTGATTCCTGAGCTTTGAAGTTTGGGCACTGTGCCTGGCGACTGTTACACTTTGACTTTACTCTCTGATTTCCTGAGGACTCTTCCAAAAACCATAGGTGAGCCTCCTCTCGCACTTCTATCATGGAGGACTCGGGGTTGTTCTGCACGAATCTGTGGAACTCCCTTCTAAGGGAAGGATCTCTGATACCCTCTTATTAGCCACAGCATCAGGGGAATGCTTCAGTAACAAGTTAAGAGCTTAGTCTAGGGATATGATAACTCCCTTATGTCTTTAGCCTCACGCTGTTTGCCACTATAAAATATATGCAAGAGGTGTGGTGCACTACGGTTATCACTAAAAGCTTCCCTGAGATAGGTGAACAAGTCGTCAGCCTGGTCTTCCTCAGCATCACTGCGCATACGTGCTTCTTCCAGAGCTGAACCCTTGAGCAGTGACATAACACAATCATACTGATCCTGGTCAGACTGACTTCTAGCACGAAGCACCCGTTCGACTTCTTCAATAAAGACATCAACAGACCTCCCGTCTTTCTCAACCTCTCTTGTAAATGGAGTGATGTGTCTTTTCCTTTGAACGTATACATAGGACCGTTTGCTTCATTTATCTATAGTTGCCATGGCTTCCTCAAGCCTCCTACACAACTCTCTAATTTGTTCGTTTAAATCAGGTTCAGTTTGCCCACCCTCTGGACGTAACATCATGAAAACTCAAGTCTTCGAGGTCTCTACAATGAGCCGGGTAAAGGGGTTGCTGACATCTCTTGTTGAAAATACGATAATTTCACGGCCACAGTTGCTCTGGATCACCATCACATTTCTACGTCCTGGCGTCAGTCCCGATGTCCCAGTCTGGTCTCAAGGCTCTTCCACAGTCTCCATGCGTTAACAGGCTCTTCTTCCGTCCCACGGGAGCGGCTGTCTCATTCTTCATCACTATCGTATAATGTATTGTATATTGTAAAGCATACAAAAATCAAAAACCCTCTAAACTGGCTTGGAATTACCCCACTCCTGGCACCAAATCTTGCAGCCTGGGGAAAAATACACATGCAGGACAACAAATACTCAGGTGGGGGGGATGCTTAGGGACATCACGTCCAGTCTATACCTTGAGAAGATCCATTATTCAACTCTCAATTCGGACATAAAGTTCCAAAAGGTGTGGGGACCCTTTCTTGAATATTTTCAGAATTCCCAGACAAACTAAAGATTCATCCCTTCTTCCTTTCCTCTGCACATAAATCCCTGACTTTCAGCATTCTCCGGTAAAATTGTACAAACTCAGACGTGTAAACATACAACAGTTTAAGTGTTAGGAAAATACACCTTCTCTATACCAATTCAGCTCTGTGGGGATAAAAGTTCTGTAAAAAGCTAATGCAATGATGGCTTGGAGATGGGAATTGGGAGGGGTGGGTCGGGGTAGGGAGGCAACCAAAGCATGGTTGTACTATGCATGGGTACATCTCTTTCATAGATGTGAATTCTACATTTGTTACATTTGTTATGTACTGCACAAACCTCCTTCGTACTATGCTTTCTTGATTTAATAAAAACAATAAAAATATTGCTGAGAAAAAATACTTTTTGAGTCTTTAATTCTTTTATCTGTTTTAATGCAGAAACAGGGTATCAAAATAAAAATGACAAAATAAATTTTAACAAAACAGAGTCCCTGCTGGTACAATTGCAGTTTAATTTCGGACCACACCCTTGTTACATATGCAGTATGAAAATAAATAAAACAAAACATATGAAACCAATATGGTAGTGGCAATTCTTAAAAAAATACAGACAACATTAGAAACTCACCAACCCTGTACCTCATACACACATCAAAAATCTGAACAAATACATCTCATCTTAATTAAGAGATATACTCACTTCGGCACACACGTGCTTAACTTCCAAACACCTATAGGCTAGACCCTGAAACAAATTCTCTTCACTCAGGCTGCGTAAGCAGAGATTAATACATTCACATTACTCCATTATATTGACAGTCAGTCATGAAAAAATAAAGAAAGAAAAATAAACTTTTACAAAAACTTTTACAATATATTGCCTTGAAGCTTAAATTACAAAAGACTAACCTACTAGGCTGATAAGGAACTGCACCCCACCACACTATCCAGCGCTCGTGAAAATCTAAAGCATGCACATATAAAACATGTCAAATTACTGATATTCTAGATTTACAAACAAGTATAAACAAATTTACATAGATATTATCAGATGTTATTCAGCTTTCCTCACCATACAACTAGCATTCGACGTTCTTTCTAGAACCTTGCAACTCTTCTTTCTACTCCACGTGTGCATAATGACATCACCCTTTTCTCTTAAAGGCACAGGCAGCATTACCAGGATAATTACATAAGTGCACTCTAATAATAAAAAAATGATATTCAACAGCCGCCTAGTTACAGAGAATAGACAAATCCTTCCCTGTAACATAATACTTAACTTGATGGCACACTGCATGTTGCCTTGCATGACAACTAGACTCAGTAATCTCTGATATTGTTGTACAAGAACACACAGAAAGAATGTACGATATGATACAGGAAGAAAAAATATTGCTATTATTTTGAATGAATGAACAATATTCAATAGGAAAATATCTTTTCGTTGATGGTCTTTTTGGGTTAAGGATGGCTTGCTTGTAAAGGCTTTGCCACAGATGAGGAAGAAGGTGCTTGCTGGTTTATGTAGTTGGGAGTTGGTGTGCTCCTTTTGCCATTTTCACTGGAATTCCATACACTCCTGATGAAGAATCTCAAGTTTCTTGGTGCTAGT
This sequence comes from Hemitrygon akajei, assembly GCF_048418815.1. NCBI lineage: Eukaryota > Metazoa > Chordata > Chondrichthyes > Myliobatiformes > Dasyatidae > Hemitrygon > Hemitrygon akajei. The sequence goes on along the minus strand of NC_133136.1, from coordinate 73,370,946 downwards.
TGGAGTCTTCCTTCTCTATTTTGATCAGTCACGGATCAGATATTCCCATGAGTAAAATGGAAAAGATGTTACATTTTCTCAACAAGTCCTTGAGAATACTCAGGAGGTGCTTTGTCTGTTGCATTTTCTCAATTAGGCCTTGAGAATGTACTTGCTTGGTAATTACTTCCTGTGACAGAGCAAAACATCTGATTCAGGACTCCAGAGGCAATTAAGAGTGGTGATAGCCTTGGTACTGGGGATGTAACTCTTGGATGAGACACTATCACTGGTTCACCTTTTCTACCATTGGATATGGAGAATTTTAAAGAGACAACGTTAGTGGTGCTTATCTAGCGCTTATAGGTGGTAGTTGTATGTAGTCCATGTGTCTGAAGTGTACAACAGAAAACAGATCTCTGGTGTATGGTAGACTTCTTTACATAGTCAAAGGCTGTGTTAACAATGGAGGCAGTTGAATTTTAACAATGATCTTAAGTCTCTACTGAGAGATAATGCCTGAGATTTAAGAAGTGCTTCATGTTTCCCGAGTCTTATCATGGACCTTTATTAATAGGGGACAGAAGTTATTCAACAAGGGCAATTTTGCAGAGGATGTTTGTTATGTGAATGTAAGGTGTAAGGCCCACTTTCACATGTACATCTTTGCTTGAGTCAATAATGACTGGAACTCAGCTCCAAATGTGAGCACGTGAAAGCATTGCCTGCACACTGCAGCCCAATGTCAGAAGTTGTGGTGAACTTTGTGGAGGACAAGAGGTAATGCAATTTGAACAAGTTCCCATTCATCCTACAGAGTAGCTCAATTCCAACAGAAATCCTGTGAGACGAGAGGTGAGATACTGGGGTGAGAATCGGCACTGCAGTTCATAGCTGTGATCTTTTAATGTGCAAACATTGTGCTTTCCAATGCCCATCATGAATTGGAGATAGTGACTGTTTTCTGGGACTAGAGCTAATGACCATGTTTTCCTGCACAGATTTCTTTTCAGAATGAACTGTGGTGCATTTTGAGAGTGATAGATTCTGTGACCCTGCACAATGACATTGTGAAGGGATCGATCAAGCTATCTTGATGCATTGACTGACATTGTAGGCTTTGGAAATACTGTTTTGAAGGAAAAGTTGTATCCTCTCACTGTCACAGCAGATTGGCTTAGTGAACAGAAATGTTAATTGTTAATTCTGCCGTACAAGGCATAATTCACTATCTATCATGGAAGTGATGGAAGAAGTTATTATTAATTCCCTCAAGCTGTCTTTACTCACTAATAACATGAATACTGACACTCAGTTTGAGTTCTACTCAAACCAGTTAGTCAGAGCCCTGGATGCCGGCATGAATGCAGGAACTCAATGTCTGAGGAGATTGGAGAGTAAATGCCCCTGACTTTTAAGGCAAAAATTAACAACACTGAGATGCCCTAGCAAAATTGAATAATGAAGTTTAAGAAAGAAATCCTGCAGTAACTGTAGATATATTTGACGTGTTGTAAAACACTCATGATTATCAGATGACATAATTTTTGATGTTCTTGGGAGCTGTAGTCTCACTCAAACTAACCAGTTACTTCATCAGTCAACAGCAATGCTGTACACAGGCTGATGATAAAGGATTATGAACCCGCCTCTCTGCTAGGCAATAGTAAAAGAAAATGAGAGCGAGGTGTATGCACATATCATTTTGCCTGCAACAACTAGTCAGCTGTTCACTAAGAACATGTGAGAGCCACCTCAACTCTGACATCCTATAGTCCCACATCCCATGCAAAATAATTGATAGATATTATTTATTAAATCCTGAAAAATGACCATCCACGGCCTCTGAAACAGAAAATTCCTTAGCTTACTTCTTTCTCCTTGTACATGCCTTAAAAGGTTAGTCTCCTTTATGTTATGTAGCAATTATGAACTATATTGCAGTAATACTGAAAATGAAATTGTTAAAAAGCAGATCAGCACAGTAGAGATCAACCATTAAGTTGTTTTAGCAGAATTGAAACCTGGAATATTGAGTGACCTGCCCAGACAGAACAGATGAAAACCTCCTTTAGTATTTTTCTGTATAATATATATTATAGTTCATGAATAGGACCAATATGGGTATAAACATTATATATTTCTGTTTTTCAGTCTGGGTAATCTTTATGAAGAGCAAAACCTGAGGTTTACAAATAATTATATCTTCTGGAATGGACAGGTGCTCAGGAATTAAGTATGTTTGTGTAACAAATTCCATTTTCAGGCTTCATTTTGCCTGAAAATTTGTGAAGTCAGATCATGGATTCCAGTAGTGGTGACATTTCAAATGGCCTGGACTACAAAACACCATTTGATTAATTTCTGTAATGTGGCTCCTTCAACCTCAGAGCTAAAGTATCGTCCCACTTATTAACATGGTGAAAATTATACACTTTTCATGCTGGAGAACCGTATTTGGAACAACATGTTTTCAGTTTCGGTGGTATGGCATGTTCTGTTAAAAAAATTAAATTTCCTGTGAGTGTTCGTGATTCCTCTGTTGAGACAGCAGGTCTCAGCTAGGGATCTTAGATTGTGATAACTGAATGATAAATGACTTTACTGGCTTAAGTTTCTCAGCCCTCATTATTCGCTGGCAATCTCTGGATGGGACTTCAATGCCGCAATGGCTGAGGACTGGGTTGCCTTTCATTCTTACATCTTCCATAATTCATCATTACTTCAAAGGATCAATTGGATACTGCTAATACTGTCCCAAAACAGAGTAGACAAATGTGATGAATTCATGGCTACAGTTTCTGTAGAAGCAGCATACCATCTTTGTGGTTCCCTTTTACCTAATAAGCCCCGTGTGCAACCACCCGTGATCATGATTTACACTGTCTTATTAACTTAGCACAAAGCTGAATTTCTTGAGTGACAGCCTGCACTGAAAGGCGGGGACAGAGGGGAGGGAGAGGGAGAGGAAGGGGGCAGAAGGATGGAAACAGATGACAAACAATTCTGACATGAGCCGAATGTAAGTAAGATGTGAAATGTCTTCAGGGATTACGAAGCCCTCCAGGCTAATGTAGCAAAGGCATTGTGAAGAACAGGTAAATTTACCAATGCCAGAAATCATATTCCTTGCAGTAGGGCAGGGACTCTAAAGCCGATGGTGTGACACAATGCCTGGGAGAGTATCATTCAGTAGCATTTCCAGTCACTGTGATGAAGGGCTTGGAGAGGATAGTCATGAAGCTTATCAACTCCTGCTTGAAGAGTGACCTGGATCCACTCCAATTTGCCTATCGTCATAACAGGTCAACAGCAGATGCTGCTTATGCTGAAGCTCAGCAACATCTGGACAATGAGAATACATATATCAGGATGCTCTTCATTGACCATATCTCAGCATTCAACACTATCATCCACTTGAAACTAATCTCTAAGCTCCAATAGTCAGTTCTCAATACCAACCCATGCAACTGGATCCTTGATTTCCTCACTTTCAGACCACAGTCTGTATGGATTGGCAACATCATCTCCTCCACAATCTCCACCAGCATGGGTCCACCACAAGCTGTGGGCTTAGAGCCCTCCTCTACTTGCTTGTCAGGCTAAGTAGAACTCCAATGCCATCTTTAGGTTTGCTAATAACACCACTGCAGTTGGCCGAATCACAGGTGGTGATGAACTGGCGTATAGGAGGGAGATTAGAAATCGGTTGGAGTGGTGCCACGTCAGTAGCCTCATACTCAATGTCAGCAAAGCCAAAGAGCTGATTATTGTCTACAGGAGGAAGAGGTCAAAGGTCCATGACCAGTGTTCATTAAAGGATCGGAGGTGGAGAAGGTCAGTAACATTAAATTCCTTAGCATTAACATAGCAAAGGATCTGTCCTTGGCACAACATTTAAGTGCCATCACCAAAAAACATACAATGGCACTTCTATCTCTACTTTGCGCAGTTTCAACAAACTTTTATGAACACACAGTGGAGAGTATCCTAACTGGTTGCATTGCAGCCTGGTATGGAAACACCAGAAAAGTCTGAGGATGGAATCTGTGGTCACAGTGACTCCATCACAGTCTATGCTCCCTGAGAATGAGGGATCCCCATGGTCAGCAAATCCTGGCGTTGAAGTTCCGATGTTTGCTGTCAGGTCCTGAGGTTGGTGGCCTGTGATCAGTAAGTCCAGAGGTCGAGGCCCAGATGTCAATAAGCCTTGAGTTAGAGGCCTGGTGGTTGAAGTCCTGAGGTCAGTGGGTCCAGTAGGTTGAAGCCCAAAGGTTGAAACCCCCAAGTTGGTGAGACTGGAGATTGCAAGCCCAATGTCTGTGAGTCCAGGGTCAGAGTCCGGGGGTCAGAAGCACAGAGGTGGCCTGTCCATCCTGGTGATCCCCAAAGTTGGTGAGTCCTGGAGTAATAGATCTGTGATCAATAAATCCTGGGATTGGAGGCCTGAGGTTAGTTGGCAAGTCTTGACATCGGAGGTCCTTGTTTTGTGGGTCCTGGGGTCAAAACCCAAAGATTGGAGAGCCTGGAAGTCAAATCCTGAGTGTTGAAGTCCCTAGGTTGGCAAGTTTGGAGATCGGAACCCCGATGTCTGTGGTTGTAGGACCAGTGTTCGGAGGTCAGAGGCAGCCTGTACTAGAGTTGGAGGCCTGGCTGTATTTGTGGTTATTGAGTGTTGTTCTGCTGAACAGTGTGGGTATGCTATATTGGCTTCGGAATATGTGGCTACATTTGTGGGCTGCCCACAGAGCATCCTCATATTACATTGGTTGTTGATGCAAATGACACATTTTACTGTATGTTTCAATGTACATGATTAATAAATAAACCTAATCAAACCTAAATTTGCCTGAAATCTGTAGCAATCTTGTCTCTTACCCAATACACATGTTGTCCAGTGCACTCATACACTTGCAACTGATGCAGATCTTACACTCATGCCACACAGCTTGCATAGACTGACAACAATTCAACCATGGAGACAACCGAACTAAATCAGCAACAGGCACTCATTTCCCTCTTGGGAAGGTGAATATCTAATTGAGCATCCACTTACCAGAGGTACAGCTAAGCTGATAAGAGTTTATCTCCTGGGATGCGTGTCATGTGAGGGATTGGTTTGCTTGTTGGTCAAAAACCACTTCTACAATGCTGGCCATCGATTGGGCCATTGAAATATGCAGCAGCCTTTCCTATTGGTTGCCTTATGGCAATGGTGTCCGGTTTGAGACACCACAGGAGTATGAGGACAACACGTGCAGGAGGCTCAGCTTCTTGTCTTTCATCCCCAGGGCCCACTCCGCACAGAGGCTGCAACCAGACCTGAAGAACCATTGGGAACATTTGCTCCAGACTTGCATGCTTAGCTAAGTATCTGTTTGTTGAATATTTAGTTTTGTAGTTTATGTAATTTGAGGGAACTTCGATGTTTGGTCAGAACTTTTACTGCTTGTATACAAATGATTAACGTGCTTCTGTTCGCTCACCAAACCTGTGAACCTGCTTCCATGTTACATTTGGCGCCGTGAGTAGGGTTTGGCTGAGTGGGCAGAAGATGAATATTTTTAGAAAGTTATTTAAGAGAGAGGATGCCCTGAATAAGCAATGCCAAGTCCTGGAGTGGGCCAACAACAGTGAGGGATTTAGGAATCTCGCCAACCTACTGATGGGTTACGGGATATCTGTAGACTGGTCAGACCAGTTAGCTTTCTCTGTGGTTGAAACTGGACATGACATCATGTCCATTCCTAACATGTTAGGATTTCCTAGGAGGAAGGCTAACTAGAGGGATGCTTTCTAACTGTTTGCAGCCATCATAATGGATCAGCACAAGACAACTGCATGCCCTAAGAATGAGGTGGAGGTGCTAAATGAGGCCTGTGCCACTATGGGGGAGTTGCTGCAGTTGGCCCAGACCCAGGCCACAGATCTAGAAGCTAGCCTGTCGGCTAATGAAGGTACAACTATTAGAGGCTGCCCAGTGGACTAATTGGAAACTGGATCCCATTAAGGTCCAAGCCTTGATGCAGCAGGGCGATGATTCCACTGCATGGATGGGGGATGGGGATGTGGACTCCTGGGATTCTCCCTCCAGATGATTGCCCTCTCCCCTGTGTACCTGAGACAGTATGGGCCAGGCCGGTGGTCACCCAGTCCCACATCCACCATGGGAGAGGGCATCGGCCTGCGTCTTCTTCCTCCCAGGAGGGAAGGGGGAGGAGGATCAGGAATGTGTGGGAGGTGGTACAATGTTCCCCTTTGCGATACGGAGATCAGGGAGTTCTCTGCTAAGGAACTGGCGAAATTAGGGGATAATTACAGGCAGAAGCCTAGAGAGTCTCTTGTGGTTGTTGAGGATATAGGATGAGGGGGGTACCAGAGTGAGCATATGTAATAGAGAGATAGGTGTTTTAGGCAGCCTATCATTCCAACATGGGATCAATAATGCCCTCAGGACATTCCTCGCTTCCCCTGAACATAATGCATCATTATGGGATTGAGTGGCAGTGGCTGTTAGATTCAGGTACCCTTCTCTCTTTGAATGGGTTTTAAAGCCCTGAGCAGAATGGAGCATAGTAGAAGGAGGCACTAAAACCTTTTGCCAGTGGAGTCCCGAAGGAGCAGGTAATTGCGGTTCCCACTCCCAACCTCTTGTGCAACGTGGAGACAGTATTGCCAGGGGAAGCGAGGTAAGGAGACCGTTAAGGGGGAAGGATCATTCTTCAAGCCCGCCCCCAATAAGGGCTTTTGCCCTCTGTGGAGTGCTCATATTCCGTTCAGGATTCTCTATATCTCATGCTAGAGGCTCTGCAAAAGTCACCGGTGGACCTTCAGTGGCAGCAGGCGTCAGGGGTGGTTAGCGCTTTTGCGCCTCACCCCTATATCCCTTTGAGGCACTTCAGGGGTATAAGATTAGCATTCGCAGGAGGCTCGGCCTCTTTTCTGTCGTCCCCAGGGCCCGCTTCACACTGACATTGTGTCTAGTGCTGAAGAACCATTAGGAAAGTTTGCTCCAGGAGTGGTAAGTGATAAATGAGCTCATTTGTAATCAGTGTCTTCTGTCTCACTTACCAAACCTGTGAACCTGCTTCCACATTACAATGATAGAGTGCATTCTTTATCTGGAATGATCACTGCTACAACAATGGTGGGGGGGGCTATGGCAGATCTTATGTATACTGATATGCAAAAGATTAGAAGCCTGAGGGACAGAGAAGTCATTACTGAAAAGTTATAACATTTTGGACACTTGAATACACATGAATGGCCAATTTTACTTAAATCAGGAACTCCTCCCCTAACTTCAGTACCATGTAGAACTCATAAAGGAAAATTAACTTTCTTGACCTTTAGATATACCAGTGATTGAAAATAGTTAAGTGTCATGAATGGTTTAGAGATATATCCTTCATTGGTCAGGTCTTCAAAGGAAATGTCAATTACATTTCTTTCTTTTTTATTACAGCGGATATTGTGTCTCCTTTGATAGTACATTCAATTCACTTGAAAAAAAGTCTCCCATTGAGAAATTAAATGTCTATAGCAGCAGTCAACATTTCATCAACTTTGTTCAACTGTACTGGCAGAGGCTTAATGTTCCCACTTAAGCACTAATTAGGTTTTGGATGTAATGTCTATCCCTCTAGGCACGATTTAAACTTTCTCAATGGAAATAGTGGATTTTCTTCCAGTGATTGCCTCAGTGACATCAGTCTATTAGTAAGATATGGGCTCAAAGTATTGCCAACTCATTTCCTCCTTGTATGACAATGTCCCAAAGGCTAAATTTATAGCATTCCTGTCAATACAAAAGCATAGCATCTGACAGCTAGGCTGCTCCAGGGAACTACACTAGTATTGTCCTATGTTTTACTGACAGATTTTTCCTCTGTGTTTTGGCAAAGAAATTTGTCTATCTCTCTTTCCTATTCAAAATCGTCTCCTATACCTCAACTGACGACGTTTTTGTATGCCCCATCCTGAACTTTATTGTTCAAATATCATTGCCCTTTTCTATAATGGACTGCAATAAGCTTGATCGAAGCTTATTTGGTTTTTACTTGTAGGGGATTGTAAATGATGAGTATTACATCAAAGCTATGATCTACCAAAGCTAACATAATGAATTACTACATTTATTTTGTTTACAGGTAGCAGCCAAATGATAATTCCTACAGCTAACATCAATCTCATGACACTTGGTTGTCAACTTCCATATTTCTTAGTTTTTTTTCTTAGTTTTTAACGGGCTGCATCTTGCTGGTGGTGGCTGAGTGATCACTGTTCAATCACTCATGTTAAAGTGGCATTGAGCTTACTTGAGTAAATTCACAGCAAGTGCAGAACAGACGCAAGGGGACCAGATCTGTCTTGGATTCTTCAGTAGTGGAACCCAGCCTTGCTGGGTCAGAACTGGCGTATTTTCTGAAACCTCTCTGACTAAAATGGAAATTGTTGGCTTGCGGATCAGGAAATAGAACTTTACTTCAGTATTTTAGACTCATTGAGTTATGGAAAAGTACAGCATAAACTCAGGCCCTTCAGCCCATCTAGTCCATGTCAAACCATTTAAACTTCCTATTCCCATTGACTTGCATTAAGACCATATCCCTCCATACCCCTACCATCCATGCATCTATCCAAACTTTTCTTAAATGTTGAAGTCGAGTTCGCATGCATCACGTGCACTGGCAGCTCCTTCCGCACTTATGACTCTCTGAGTGAAGAAGTTTCCCCTCATGCTCCTCTTAAACCTTTCACCTTTCTGCCTTAACCTATGATCTCTAGTTGTTGATCCACCTAACCTCAGTAGAAATTTTGTTTTAATTTAGTATTTTTAAATTTTTTCTCTACACTTGAATGTATATTAATCAGTTTTATTCTTAACCCTCTTTAAAGTACTTCATAAAAATATTGACTTCACTTTTAGTGTTTTTCATATATCTCAAAGTGAGAGGGACATTTATATCATATAAATTCAATGACAACTTTAAGGGAAGGCTTTGTGTGCTGTATAAAACTGTATGGGATGTTCCTTATCCCTCACATCATTCTCTCTCAGCCTCACTCTTGCTCTATCTGTAAGGGGTACAAATATTAATGTCTACCCATTTTCTCTGTTGTGAACTGTATTGCATATGTGGGTTCTCGTTTTAATTGTTTACATAGCCAAATATATAATGAATCATTAAGAAACACAAATAACTGCTAAACATGGGTGATGCAGTGGCCCAGCATGTAGAACTGTAGCCACACAGTGCTAGAGGATCATGTTCAATCCTGACTTCAGATACTCGCCATGAGGAGTCTGAACGTTGTCCCTGTGGCCTGTGACCTCTGTACGTTCCAGTTTCTTTCTGCATTCCAAAAACATGTGGGCTAGAAGGGTAACTGTGCACTGGAAATTGCCCCTCATGCCAAGGTGGGTGGAAGAATATGATGGGAATTAATGAGAGAGTGGGGAAAATAAAGAAAAAAAGGTATTGGGGAGAGGGTAAATGGGTAATTTCTGGTCAGTGGGAGCTCTGGGTCAAGAGGCCTGTATCTGTGTTGTTTCTCACTGTTATTCTACTTCCCTACTGTATATCCCTAGTAGAGTTTATTTTCACATGATGTCTCTTTGTGCTACTTACTTAAACAATGGCCCTGCCATCCTTTTCCAACAGTCAGATTTGCTAGGCAGATGTTAAGGCACAAATCTCAATATATTATTTGAAATGTTTTGCTCTATGATTTGGACCATAATGTTGTTTCGATCTTGATTTGTCTTCCACGCTCCCCTCAAGATCTGACTGAATAAAGCTTTATTGTCTTCTGAGTTTCTACGTAAGCATAGAAACTCATCTGTAGTATAACCTGTTGTGGAATGTGGGATCATTCTGTAGGTCAGTGAAAAGTAGTGAATCTTTGTCTCATTGCTAAACTTGACCATTCCTGAGATTTTGAGAATCACCTCTTTGATGAGCTTTATTGATTGTGACACTTTACCATTTGACATGGGATGATTTGGTGAAAGAACTGCAAGCAATGAGACTTTATGAGGAAGGTAAAAGATCTCCCAAAAGGAATTGATATAACTCTTTTCACCCAAGAATAATTTATAATGCCTCCTTCTTAAATTGAACATTGATCTCCTTGCTCTTCAAGTTACTGGGCATCAACATCTCAGAGGATCTTTGCCGGGCCCAACGCATTGATGCAATCATGAAGAAGGCATGCCAGCATCTCGGGCACTGAGTTCAAATGAGCTGTGCATTCATACAGAAAGAGCTATTTTATTCCCAAAGACTTTTACACATTTTTATACGATATATGGTGGAGAGCACTCTGACAGTTTGCATCACAGCTTGTTACGGAGCCTCCAATGCACAGGATCATGAAAGACTGCAGCCTGTTACAGACTCAGCCAGCTCCAACATGGACACAACCCTTCCCATCATCATGGACATCTTCCAGAGGCTGACTCTCAAGAAGGTGCATCCATCATTAAGGACACTTACTACCCAGGCCATGCCCACTTCTCCTTACTGCTATCAGAGAGTAAGCACTGGAGCTGAAGACCCATACTCAATGATTTAAGAACATCTTCTTCCCTTCACTGTCATATTTCTAAATAGTCCATGAGCTGCCAGACATTATTCATTATTCCTTCTGTTTGTCCTATGTATCTATTTTTGTCATTTATAGATTTTAATGCCTTTGCACTGTGGTGCTGCTGTAGAACAACAAATTTCATGTCATATGTCAGTGATAATAAATCTGATTCTGACTTTTCATCAATCTGCATGATGTATACTCAATTGTTTCATTCTTGACTGACATCCGTCATATGAGTAATAACAGACCAAACTCCATATGCAAATTTTAATGAACGTTTTGTAACAAAGTGAACTAACAAAGAATCATTTCAAAATTTCTCTTTTTGTCTTTATGCTTTTCTTTGTTCCAATTCCGTTTTGTGTCCCTCAGTAAACGACAAAAATCTAGAATATTACTGTACTGTGTCCAACAATGATCGACAGTCTGTGATGTTTTCAGGTTTTCTTGCCAGTACACTTGCTTTCATATTTTTTACTGATTGATTGTAATCTATTTGCATATATTTTAGTCCAGATTAACTAGTTCTTTCTGTATGAATGCACAATTCATTTGAACTTTATGCTATACTCATATCATTGCCTGAATATTTGCTCAAATATTAAATGCTCTTCTGCTTTAGCACTTGCGGCTATTGTTCCATCATTCTGAATTCACAGACAATAATACTCTGACAGCTAGCCAGAGATTCTGCAGAGAACTACGTGTGCGCTGCGCTGTGAATGACAGTGTCTCTGGCGTCTGCACCTCTGTATTGTAGTGTAGAGGCATGCAAGGGACAGGAGGTTAGATGTTGATGAATTCAATCACCTCTGCATGCTCTGGATGCAGTCCATAATATGCTGTTCTGATGCCTGAGTTATTTTGGACCTGGCCCCTTGGTAATATACGAACAGGGCACCATTTATTTTAATAGGGCCACTGACATTCACTAAAAAGGGGAGTGAGGAAATAAAGTTTTTTTTCCACTCTATTTTGTCTAATGTTAAAGTGTTTAATTAATTTAAATCAGTTGAATGTGGTTGTATTATTATTATATTATTAATCTAGTAAGTGTTATGTATATTTTATTTTTTAATTTTTTTAAATCTAGTACCACAATTTCTTAAAGTATCTTTTCAATGCATATTCAGAAACACTGGAAAAGGTCTTCTTGTGGAAGAAGAATTAAACAGACATTTTGTGGTTATCTTCATGGAGAATGCAGGAGAATATGGACGAAAATAGGTTTAGAGGTAATGAAGAGTTGAAAGAAATTAGCTATGGCAAAAGAAAATAATGTGACTGAAAGCCAATAAATCTCAAAGGCCCGGTGATTTGCATTGCCAAGTTTTGAAGGAAATTACTTTGGAGAAAGTAGTGTCTGTGTGAAGTTTGTGTATTCTCCATGTTACCAGATGGGTTTCCCATGAGGACTCTTGCTTACTCCCACATACCAAAGATGTGCAGGCTGGTAGAGTAATCAACCAACGTAAGCTACCCCTAAAATGTATGTAAGTGGTAGTATCTGAGGGGTAGAGGGCGTTGCTGGCAGTGTGTAAAAATAGCTTCCAGGGAAAGATGGTAGAGATGTGGGGTTGGTCCATGATGTGACTAAATGGCCTCCATCTATATTATAAGGAAGTATATATCTGGAAAGATCAGTTAACCTGAAAGGAGGGAAGATGTTGGAAGTAACACATACAAAATACTGGAGGAACTCAGCGGATCAGTCAGTAAATATGGAAATGAATGAACAGTTGATGTTTCATGCCGGGGCCCTTCATCAGGACTGGGAAGGGAGGGGGAGGAAGCCAGAAGAAGAGAGTGGGGAAAGGGGGAGGAGCAAAAGCTAGAAGGTGACTGGTGAAGCCAAGAGGATGGAGTGGGGGTGGGGGGGGGGGGATGAAGTGAGATGAGAGGTGATAGGTGGAAAAAGTAAAGGGCGGAAGAAGAAGGAATATGATAGGAAGGAGAGTGGGCCATGGGAGAAGGGGAAGAAGGAGGGCCACCAGGTGATGGGTAGATGCAGGAAAGAGAATAGGTAAGAGGAGAGTCAGAATGGGGAATGGATGAGGATGGGGAAAATTACCAGAAGTTAGAGAGATCAATGTTCGTGCCATCAGGTTGGAGGCTACCCAGATGACCAGAGAGCGGCCTCATTGTGGCTGCAGAGGAGGCCATGGACCAGCATATCAGAATAGGAATGGGGATTGGAAGTAAATAGTTAGCCACCGGGAACTCATACTTGTTGCTGATGAAGCAAAGGTGTTGTATATGTTACTCTGAATTTCCAGCATCTGCAGAATCAATTTTTGGAATCTGTCATTAGTGAAGTTAGACAGTAACAATAATACTGAGCAGGGTCAATGTAGACATAGTGAGGAAAAATCATACTTGAAAAATTTCTTGGAATTTTTTTTGACATTGCAACCAGCAGAACAAGAGAACCAATAGATAGAGGGAATGAATAATCAGTCAGCATGGATTTGTACGTGGGAGGTCATGTTTGACAAATCTTATTGAATTTTTTGAAGAGATTATGAGGAAAGTTGATGAGGGTAAAGCAGTGGTTGTTGTCTATATGGACATCAGTAAGGCCTTTGACAAGGTTCCGCATGGAAGGTGATGCACCGTCAATAACTCTCGGAGACATGAGGTGAGTTATAGGCTTTTATTGGCTGGAAGAAAGAACAAGCAGCAAGTGACCACCACACAACATCCTGGAGACTGAGGCCGGGACTGTGCCTCCAATTGCCTTTATACCGGGGTCCGTGGGAGGAGCCACAGGAGCAGTCAGTGGGGGGGGGGGGGGGGGGGGCGTGTCCAGACAGGTATATGTAGTTCACCACGGAAGGTTAGTTAGGAAGGTTCAATCGTTAGGTATTAATATTGAAGTATTAAAATGGATTCAACAGTGGCTAAATGGGAGATGCCAGAGAGTAGTGGTGGATAACTGTTTGTCAGGAGGCCGGTGACTAGTGGTGTGCCTCAGGGATCTATACTGGGTCCAATGTTGTTTATCATATACATTAATGATCTGGATGATGGGGTGGTAAATTGGATTAGTAAGTATGTAGATGATACTAAGGTAGGTGGCGTTGTGGATAATGAAGTAGGTTTTCAAAGCTTGCAGAGAGATTTAGGCCAGTTAGAAGAGTGGGCTGAACGATGGCAGATGGAGTTTAATGCTGATAAGTGTGAGGTGCTACATTTTGGTAGGAATAATCCAAATAGGACATACATCATAAATGGTAGAGGATTGAAGAATGCAGTAGAACAGAGTGATCTAGGAATAATGGTGCATAGTTCCCTGAAGGTGGAATCTCATGTGGATAGGGTGGTGAAGAAAGCTTTTGGTATGCTGGCCTTTATAAGTCAGAGCATTGAGTATAGGAGTTGGGATGTAATGTTAAAATTGTACAAGGCATTGGTAAGGCCAAAGTTGGAGTATTGTGTACAGTTCTGGTCACCGAATTATAGGAAAGATATCAACAAAATAGAGAGAGTACAGAGAAGATTTACTACAAAGTTAACAAGAGTGAATCTGCAGATGCTGGAAATAAATAAAAACACAAAATGCTGGCAGAACTCAACAAGCTAGACAGCATCTATGGGAGGAGGTAGTGACGACGTTTCGGGCCGAAACCCTTCAGCAGGAGTGAAGTAACATGGGATGGTCGAGGGGGGATAAGAAGTGGGGGGAGGGATGAAGTAGAGAGCTGGGAAGTGATAGGCTGGAGGGAAATGGGCTGGGGGAAGGTGGAGAATTATGGGAAATAAAAGAGAAAGAAAGGTAGGGCTGGGGGGAGATTATAGTGAGGGGGGAAAAGAGAGAGAAAGAGAACCAGACTAAAATTATAGATAGGGATGGGGGTAAGGGGGGGGGGCAGGAGTATCAACGGAGTCTGTGAGTTGAATGTTCATGCAGGCAGGTAGGAGGCTACCTAGGCGGGAGATAAGGTATGCTCCATCGACCTGCGTGTGGCCTCATCTTGACGGTAGAGGAGGGCATGGACAGACATATCGGAGTGGGAGTGGTCTGTGGAATTGCAGTGTGTGGCCACAGGGAGATCCCGCCACTGCTGGAGGACTGAGTGCCGGTGTTCGGCGAAACGGTTTCCCAGTCTGCGGTGGGTCTCTCCAATGTATAAATGCCCACATCGGGAGCACCGGATACAGTATATCACCCCAGTTGACTCGCAGGTGAAGTGATGCCTCACCTGAAAGGACTGTCTGGGGCCTGGGATGGTGGTGAGGGAAGAAGTGTGGGGGCAGGTGTAGCACTTCTTCCGTTTGCAGAGATAAGTGCCTGGTAGGAGGTCGGTGGGGAGGGATGGGGGCGATGAATGGACAAGGGAGTCGCGTAGGGAGCGATTCCTGCGGAAAGCCGAGATTGGGGGGGAGGGGAAGATGTGGCTGGTGGTGGGATCCCGTAGGAAGTGGCGGAAGATACGGAGGATTATACGTTGGATCTGTAGGCTGGTAGGGTGATAGGTGAGGACCAGGGGGTCTCTATCCCTGGTGGGCTGGCGGGGGGATGGGGTGAGGGCAGAGGTGCGTGAAATACGGGAGAAGCGATGGAGGGCAGAGTTGATAGTGGACAAAGGGAAGCCCCTTTCTTTAAAAAAGGAAGACATCTCCTTTGTCCTAGAATGAAAGGCCTCATCCTGAGAGCAGATGCGGCGGAGACGGAGGAATTGAGAGAAAGGGATAGCATTTTTGCAGGAGACAGGTCGGGAGGAGGAATAGTCTAGGTAGCTGTGCTACACCTGCCCCCACACTTCTTCCCTCACCACCATCCCAGGCCCCAGACAGTCCTTTCAGGTGAGACACCACTTCACCTGCGAGTCACCTGGGGTTATATACTGTATCCGGTGCTCCCGATGTGCCATTTATACATTGGGGAGACCCACCGCAGACTGGGAGACCGTTTTGCCGAACACCAGCGCTCAGTCCTCCAGCAGTGATGGGATCTCCCTGTGGCCACACACTTCAATTCCACAGACCACTCCCACTCCGACATGTCTGTCCATGGCCTCCTCTACCATCAAGATGAGGCCACACGCAGGTCGATGGAGCAATACCTTATCTCCCGCCTAGGTAGCTTCCTACCTGCCGGCATGAACATTCAACTCACTGACCTCCGTTGATACCCCTGCCCCCCCTCTTACTCCATCCCTATCTATAATTTTAGTCTGGTTCTCTTTCTCTCTCTTTTCTCCCCTCACTATAATCTCCCCCCAGCCCTACCTTTCTTTCTCTTTTATTTCCCATAATTCTCCACCTTCCCCCTACCCCATTTTTCTCCAGCCTATCACTTCCCAGCTCTCTACTTCATCCCTCCCCCCACTTCTTATCTCCCCTCGACCATCCCATGTTACTTCACTCCTGATGAAGGGTTTCGGCCCGAAACGTTGTCACTACCTCCTCCCATGGATGCTGTCTGTCCTGTTGAGTTCTGCCAGCATTTTGTGTTTTTACTGCAATGTTACCTGGGTTTCAGCACCTAAGTTACAGAGAAAGATTGAACAAGTTAGGTCTTTATTCTTTGGAGCGTAGAAGGTTGAGGGGGGGCTTGATAGAGGTATTTAAAATAATGCTGGGGATAGATCGAGTTGACATGGATAAGCTTTTTCCATTGAGAGTAGGGGAGATTCAAACAAGAGGACATGATTTGAGAGTTAGGGGGCAAAAGTTTAACGGTAACATGAGGGGGAATTTCTTTACTCAGAGAGTAGTAGCTGTGTGGAATGAGCTTCCAGTAGAAGTGGTAGAGGCAGGTTCGGTATTGTCATTTAAAGTAAAATTGGATAGGTATATGGACAGGAAAGGAATGGAGGGTTATGGGCTGAGTGTGGGCCAGTGGGACTAGGTGAGTGTAAGTGTTGGCACAGACTAGAAGGGCCGAGATGGCCTGTTTCCGTGCTGTAATTGTTATATGGTTATATGGTTATAAGAAGGTTGTCCATTTGGGCTTTTAAAATTTGAAGACACATATGAGGACTCAGTGGTGACACAGTGGTGTATCACATGGTATTCAAAGACTCAAAGGTTCAAAACACTTTAATTTACTGTATGTATACAGAATACAACTCTGAGATTCATCCTCCCACAGGCAGTCATGAAACATCGAACCTCCTTGCTTGAAGAGCTTCTGATTCAGTGTCAGTGTAGTATGTTACATAGAAACATACAGAACCTGCAGCACAATACAGGCCCTTTGGCCCACAATGCTGTGCCGAACATGTCCTTACTTCAGAAAATCCCGAGGGTTACCCATAGCCTTCTTTGTTCTGCTGACATTGCTTGTGGTGTGCTCTTTAGATTTTGCACAAACCTTACCGCCAAGCCATTTCTAACAGGGTGATACAGTGCAGATGTAATGTGTCATATTACATTCATTTCCAGCATGACTGAAACTGTTCTGCAACAAACTGTGGTCCATTGTCACTGACTAAGTATTCTGGAACACAAATCCTTGGGAAGAGTCTTCTCAACACGTCAATAGTGTGCAAAACTATAGTGGAGGCTATTGGAACATTTCAGGTTACTTTGTTGCTGAATTAATTACTACCAAGTAATTTGTGCCCATTGGATTCTCCAACAAAATCTACGTGAATCCTTTGTTAGGGCAATGCAGGCTATTCCCAGGGATGAAGAGGCATCCCAAACAGTGCATCACTTGATCTGCTGATATATCCAAGGCTACTGGACAAAGATTCGAGCCAATGCTTTCATTTTCACCATGACCAGCATGTAGCTTCTCCAACACTTTAGCCCTCAGCTTGGAAGTTCCAAAAATTCTCTATTGCCATATAAGTCAACCTCCATCAAGAGCCAGTTCATCTCAGCACTGGTAAAATCAGGGAACTGGAATTTCTGCTGCATGTTCCTGCTACTTTGAGTTGCCGTATAGACTTCAGACAGTGTGGGGCCCTTTTTGTTTCCCTTTGGGATAATCTCTGCCATAATAGTGAGACTTCCAATTTGCATTAGGGAGAATACGTCCAGAGCAGTGTCCCCTTTTGTAAATATTTCAAGTATATTTCTGTTTTCAACGGTAAATGGGGCAATCCATCAGCATTTCCATGATTAGTTGTCAACATGAATTTCATCTTCTGATTGTGACCTCCAAGAAACAAAGCCCATCTCTGCATTCATGCTGCTACTGTCAGTGGAACACCCCTCTGTGGATTGACAATGGACACTAGTGGTTGATGATCAGTAATGAGGGTGAACTCTCTCTCATAGGAGGACTGCTTAAAACATTTTACACCCCAAACCAGGCTCAAGACCTCTCCGTCAATGTGTTCTTAAGTTTTATCTTCAGCGGTAAGAGAACGTGATGCAAAGGCTGTGGGGCATTCACTTCCTTCACTTATATCATGTGACATGATTGTACCTATACCATAAGGTGAGGTGTCACAGGTAAGCTTCACTGATGATGCGGGTCAAAATGTGTGAATACAGTGTCTGACATCACCATTTCTTCTGTCTTTTTGAAATACACCTCACACTGTTTTGTCCAATAACAATTCTTTCTGATCTGTAGTAATGAATTCAAGGGGTGGAGCACAGTAGCCAGGTTTTGGCAGGAACCTGTTATAGTAATTGGTAAATCCTAAAAAGGACTGCAACTCTGACACATCCTTTGGCCTTGGGGCAGGATCATAAGACCATAAAACATCGGAGCAGAATTAGGCTTCTTGGCCCATCGAGTCTGCTCCGCCATTCAATCATGGCTGATCCTTTTTTCCCTACCTCAGCCTTACTTCCCTCCATTATCCCTGTAATCTTCGATGCCATTGCCAATCAAGAACCAATCAACTTATAAATACCCCCAACGACCTGCCCTCCTCAGCTGCCTGTGGTAATAAATTGCACAAATTCACTACCCTCTGGCTAATGAAATTCCTCCACATCACTGTTTTAAATGGATGCTGAGGTTGTGCCCTTTTGTCCTAGAGTCCCCCGCAATGGGAAACGTCCTTTTCACATCTACTCTGTCTACGCCTTTAGACATTCAAAAGGTTTCAATGAGATCTCCCCCATTTTTCTAACAGACCCAGAGCTATCAAATGTTTCTCCTATGATAACTCTTTCATTTCCAGAATTATCCTTTTGAACTTCCTCTGAACCCTCTCCAGTGCCAGCACATCTTTTCTTAAGATGAGAAGCCCAGAACTGTTCACAACACTAAAGGTGAGGTCTAACCGGTGACATATTAAGCCCAGCACATTCCTGTTCTTGTATTCTAGACCTCTTCAAATGAATGCTAACATTGTATTTGCCTTCCTCCTACTCTACCTGCAAGTGAAGCCTTAGAATGTTCTGCACAAGGACTCCCAATTCCCTTTGCATCTCAGATTTTTGGATTTTCTCCCCATTTAGAAAATAGTTTTCTCATGTATTTCTTCTACCAAAGTGCATGACTATTAACATCAACTGACTGTAAAGCAACATGACCAACTCTCTCTAGTCTCTACCCATGAAGATCGAGAGGGGCACAAATTCAACTGGACACCTGTGGAAGTCACGGCACAAGTGAACACGCGGGAGAATTTCTAGAAGTGTGGTTTTCCATGAACAATTCTGTAACTAAATACATAGACTTTGATCCTATTTATGAGCCGATGTGGGCAAAATTCCAGACCGCAACACACAAAGTTCTCCACACAGCCAATCAGAGATGAGATTTCCTCCCTACATCACAACTGAGTTTCTGAAATGG
Source organism: Hemitrygon akajei (assembly GCF_048418815.1). Lineage (NCBI taxonomy): Eukaryota > Metazoa > Chordata > Chondrichthyes > Myliobatiformes > Dasyatidae > Hemitrygon > Hemitrygon akajei. The sequence goes on along the minus strand of NC_133136.1, from coordinate 73,351,658 downwards.
CATCTAGGTAGACGGATGAAAAGTATATAAAGGCCGAACATTCAGAAGACACACAATCAATAGTGCACTGATGATGTCTCCTTGCATGGTGATGAAACGTTTACAAATAACTCGCCAAGATCACAGAACCACTCAACCCAAATGATGGATAGACACCATGTATTCTTGTATCAAACAGTTTATGGTCTTGCAGCAGGGAAAGAAGATGGATATGCTACAACAATTGGGGTAGGTTGCAGCAGTTAAATTGCCACAGGTGTAGATGTTCAGTTGCTAATTATGTTCAGTTAGAAGATTTTTGATGGCTAAGAAAGTCAAGAGATACAGGGTTACTTCAAGAAAGTAGTTTTGAAGTAAATGTTGTTAAAGGGATAGATGGGTCTTTGATGCCATGATTCATTAGTCACACTTGCTCTTCAATGGATTGAACATAGTGTGCATGGATCAAATGTAGCTCCATGGGGAATCTTTATTGCTCCACTCTTTAGTCCTTCCCATCTAGTCTGCATATTCTGAAACTGTCAAACCGAAGTGTCATTATTTCTGAGAACATTGGTGACTGAAGTTTTTTTCTTTGCACACAAAAGTGGGTTCTGGGAATTCAGAAACTGATGGGAAAATATTAAAAACATTGCCACTAAGTGTACACAAAATTTAAGTGAAAGCTAAGCTCTTGCTCTATATCAATCCTTATCCTTGTGTCTAGGAGATAGAGAACCTCCATAAAATGGGGAAGGGAAATGTATTTGGTGTCGTGCAGAATATATTTTAAGTACTGATTCATCAGTTATAATAATCAAGTTCAAAGAAATAAATAAATGAGCCTTACATTACTCATCCAAACTAGAAATTGCAATTTATTCAACTGATTGTTATTAATTTCATTTACATTGAATTCAAAAATTAAACACAGCACTTTACTCAGCTTTAGAGCAAGGGTGACAGCGAGTCACAGGGAAGATGGAGTACTCCCTGAAGATATTAGCTGTTGTTCTAGCATCTGGTCTGTCAATCATCTTGCAACCACTTAAGGACATTTGGGAGTGAGAGTACCAACTTAACCTAACTTGAAAATATCCAGTGTCGAAATTGGCAATTTGTTTGAAACCCAGCTTAATGGAAATTGAGTGGGGAGCATTATCAATGGTATAAGAACTACACAGAATGGTCTCGAATAAAATGCATTTTTGAAAATGTGCGAAGCTTAGATATTGTTTAAAACAGGAATTTCATACAAAGGAGAAAGAGATTTATTTCTTGCTTCCAAAAATTCCAATACCTTTGAGACAGTAAATGTGCTTAGCACAAATTAATGATTAAAATATCACTGGACTATATACAGTATATATAAAATAAAGACTAATATATGAGACTGCAAAATGCGTATCTGGTCAGCAGACTAGGGGAGCTTATGGAGAACGAAACTGCTGAAGATGAACATCTTGATTCTGTCTGGCTCATTCACTCAGCTGCAGTACAAGCTGAAGGTACCTTGACATGGGAGAGGAGAATCAGACAGCTTGCATGAGATCATGATCGTGGTCAGTAAAGAGATGCAGGATGGAATCGGGTGTGCAAAACAAGTCATATACAACGAAAGGAAAATGCAGATGAGAATGAAGACCCCTGGAAGATTTCTTGTTCATCCCTAATTGTTCCTTAGAATGTGGTGGGGAACCTACAGTCCTGAACTACTGCAACCTACTGCTGGAGAAGCTCCTGTAAGTTCTAAATAATGGGAAGTTGCAGGAGTTAGACTTATTAGCAATTTACTTCTATGTCAGAATAGTATGGGACTTGAAGAGGAGCCTACAAATCCCTATGCATCTGACCTTCTTGGTCTTAGATATTGTCGATTTGGAGGTAACCTTTGTGAATAACTGTAGTTCATTTTATAGATGGTTCACAATACAAATACCACGGACCAGAGTTGGAACAATTACCGTAGATTCCGGATTATAAGCCGCTACTTTTTTCCCACATTTTGAACAGCTTTGAACTCTGCGGCCTTTAATCCAGAGCGGCTAATACATGGTTTTTTTTCATGCCGCCTCGTAAACATTTTGCCTCGTAACAGTAGACCAATAAAATTGATGAGTAGTTCACAGAGGTCCAATGAAATTGTACGATAAATCAAGCGCACTTTCACAATTAAATTATTGTAAATTAGTCATTTGTACTCACCCTCATCAACATGGAAAACACTCGAAGAAAAGCATTGTGCTGCCTTTATGGCAGTTACTTAGTTTATAATATTTTCGCTTAGTAATTCATTTGTTAGTTAAAGTTAGAAGTGTTTTAACTATATTTGTTTTCTGTACTACATCCCGGGATGCTATGACGTCACACCCGGTTTCGCCGCGTCTTGTGGGATACCGGTTTGCGATAAACGGGAAGGTGGGGGCATTACGCGAGCTCATCAGACCCGAGCACATCAGACCCGAGCACATTAGACCCGATCGCGTTACGCGAGCTCATCAGACCCGAGCACATCAGACCCGAGCACATTAGACCCGATTAGACCTGATCGCGTTATGCGAGCTCATCAGACCCGAGCACATCAGACCCGAGCACATTAGACCCGATTAGACCCGATCGCGTTACGCGAGCTCATCAGACCTGAGCACATCAGACCCGAGCACATCAGACCCGAGCACATCAGACCCGAGCACATTAGACCCGAGCACATCAGACCCGAGCACATCAGACCCGAGCACATCAGACCCGAGCGAAAACGCTGCTTTTAAGTTAAAGGCGATCAATAACTTTTCCTGGTAGGCTGCAGTATATATATTTTTACCAGTCGCTAGGAGATATTGGAATGTTGTTCGTGCTGTTCAGTAAAAAAGTATATGCAACGTAATTTGTGTTACCGATACGTATGTATATTTAAAAGTAGCCGTATTACAGGCACGGTTCGAAAAAAAGCATTTGCAATATATATTTGTTTGTTACCATATGGATTTAATTAAAATTTAAAAAATCCTCACGTGTAATATCTTTCTGTGTAAATATCTCATATTACAACGTGGGACACCTGCGGCCGAAAATCCGGTGCGGCCTAAAATCCGGTGCGGCCTGTACAAGTAAAAAATTGATTTTATTTCTAAAATTAGAGCCAGCGGCTTTTAATCAGGTGCGCTCTGTAGTCCGGAATCTACGGTAGGTCAATAGACTGCCTATCAACAGGGTAACAGACAAGTGGGTTTCTTTGTCCTGGACAGTGTCATATTTCTTGTGCTGCTAGAAATGCACTCATCCAGCCACATGGCAAGTATCCCTCCATACTAGCATGCGACATTTGACATTTGATGATGGGAAGGGTTTCGATGTCATGAGGTGAGTTACTCCACACAGGATAAGCAGCTTCTAAACTTCCAGGTAATATTCATGTGGCCAGTCCACTTATCTTTTGATACTCCCATGATCTTGGGATAGTTAATGGATGATGAAGAATATCATTGAATAGTACTTTGAAAGTATTTATTGCCTAGCAATTGCATGGTTTCACAGCTAATTGCCATTTATCAAAGCATTTAAAAATATTGTACAAATAATTTTGCATCAAAGTATGAGGTGTCACATTTAAGAGGAATAAGATGGGATCAAACATTGATATAGTTGACAATGGTAGGACCTAGGACGCTGCCTTGATGAACTGCACTGGAGTGACTGACATCTGTCAATCACAATAAGATTTCTTCATGAGATGTTTGAAAACTTAGAGGAGGCTTGACCCAAATGCAGAGCAGTGGAAATGGTTAAGTGGTGAGGAGTAACTTTAATAATAAACTGCAAAATTATAGGCCACAAGGGGCCTCAAAACCAGGCAGAACAGATACTTAGCATAACAAGGCAACAAGGTAACTGAAGGCCGGGACCTTCAGTTGAGGCTAGCTGTTCTGATGGGTGAACAAGGACTGTGGATGAGAGCTGGGTTTAAATAAGCTGCATGTGATGAGTGAGAAACAAGTGGAAGTGAACCCCTTAACTGATGCAGATTGGGAGGAGCTTGACAGGACCTTCACCCTCCCCCGCCCCCCCCCCCCCCACAGCTGGTCCCTGATGGCCCAGGACAAAGGGGATGGGTCCAGAGATAGATAGATAGATAGATACTTTATTCATCCCGATGGGGAAATTCAACATTTTTTCCAATGTCCCATACACTTGTTGTAGCAAAACTAATTACATACAATACTTAACTCAGTAAAAATATGATATGCATCTAAATCACTCTCTCAAAAAGCATTAATAATAGCTTTTAAAAAGTTCTTAAGTAGTTTACTTAAATACATTAAATACAATCAACCCCGGCACTTTAACTTATCTTACTCCTGGCGGTTGAATTGTAAAGCCTAATGGCATTGGGGAGTATTGACCTCTTCATCCTGTCTGAGGAGCATTGCATTGATAGCAACCTGTCGCTGAAACTGCTTCTCTGTCTCTGGATGGTGCTATGTAGAGGATGTTCAGGGTTTTCCATAATTGACCGTAGCCTACTCAGCGCCCTTCTCTCAGCTACCGATGTTATACTCTCCAGTACTTTGCCCACGACAGAGCCCGCCTTCCTTACCAGCTTATTAAGACGTGAGGAGTCCCTCTTCTTAATGCTGCTCCCCAACACGCCACCACAAAGAAGAGGGCGCTCTCCACAACTGACCTATAGAACATCTTCAGCATCTCACTACAAACATTGAATGACGCCAACCTTCTAAGGAAGTACAGTCGACTCTGTGCCTTCCTGCACAAGGCATCTGTGTTGGCAGTCCAGTCTAGCTTCTCGTCTAACTGTACTCCCAGATACTTGTAGGTCTTAACCTGCTCCACACATTCTCCATTAATGATCACTGGCTCCATATGAGGCCTGGATCTCCTTGATGAGCCATGGATCAAACTAGACAGCACTCAAGATCTCTCCTCTGGGCTGTACCCTTCCCAGTGGGCTGGGTACTGCATGCCCAGTCCACAAAGATGTGAATCTATTCCAACGGCAAACTTGTGCACTGGATCACCTTCTAGCATCCTAGGTTCTAGAGGTGCAGATTCAGGTGTGTTGAGTGGTCCATGGAATACGGGCTTGAAGCAGGACATGTGGAAGGTAGGTGTGATCCAGAGGAGTGAGGAGAAAGCCCCATGAAGTGCAGCAGAGCACATGAGGAAATATAGAGAAGGTTTGACCTAAACACAGAGCAGCGGAGGCAATTATGCAGTGAGTGATAACTTTAGTAATAAACTGCAAAATAGCAAGCCATGAGGGAGAACAAGAGAGAACAGATATTTAATGTGACAAGGCAACAAGGTATCTGAAAGCTAGGAGCAACTGGTTGAGACTGGTTGGTGTGATGCATGAACGAGGACTGTGGGTGAGAGCTGGGTTTGAATGGGCTGCAGGTGATGAGTTAGAAACAAGTGGTAGGTAACTCCTATTGGCTGGATGGAGACTGGGAGGAACCTGCATGTTCAGGCCTGACATGAGAAGTGTAACTACAGACAAAGCTTTTTCTCCTTTATTCCGACTGGATATAGTTTTACTAGAGCTCATTGATGTTAAAGGCATTCACTTACTCCTCATCTTTGTAATTCAGCTCTTTTTTGATAATGAATATGATTAAACTTGATTAAAGCTAGACGCATTCACTGTAAAATCAAAACAGTAATCGTTTATATATATGATTTTCATTTCCAATAAATGTGATTATCAAGATATTGTCATGCATACCCAAGTGCAAAATTCAAGGACAGAAAATATATTAGAAATAACAATTTTCTTAGCATATTTGGGAGTGAAGAACTGGAAAATTATGTATGTAATTTCATTCTTGAAGAAAGGAAGGAGACAGAAAGCAGAAAGTTATGGACCAGTTGATCTAATATTTGTCATTGGTGAAATGCCAGATTCATTATCTAAGTAGGTAATAGCATGACATTTAGGAAATTCAAAAGACAATCAACCATAATCAACATTGTTTAGTGGAAGGTACATTATGCCTTACAAATCTTTGATGAGATGTGGTGAATTTGGATTTCCTGAGCGAATTTGATTAGATCTTACTGCACAGTGTTGTGGAGAATGCATTGGCATGGATAAGAAAGCAGCTCATAGAAAACATCGAGTCAAGAATAAATGTTCAAATTTGCAGTCACTAACTAGAAAATGTCATGAGGATCAGTACTACAGTGATGACTTGGAAGAAAGGACTGAAAGTACTGTAGAGCAGGATTACTGATGATCCAAATTGGGTAGTTTAGCAAATTATGTGAAAGGTACAAATAACCTGTGAAGGGATTACTTAAGAATATTGATGTTGTAAAATGTTGGGGGGAGAAAAGGATCTTTTGGTCCTGATATACGAAAACACAAAATCTGTGTGTCTGTGTGCAGGAACTGCAAGTAATTAAGAGGACTAAAGAAATATTGGTCTTTTTTTTTTGCAACAGGTCCAGAATATGAAAGCAAGGAAATCTTGATAATAACTTATTGGGTGTTGACAAGATCATTGCAATTGGACTTCACATAGCTGGTGTCCATATTTCAGGCAGTTTATATTTGCACTGGAGGCAAAACAGAGCAGGTTCATTAGATTATTGCTGGAATCACAAGATTGAAGAAATTTGAAAACATTTGAGATATGCCCATTGGAATAAAGAAAACCAAGAGGTGAGATCGTTGATTCAAAGAGCTTTTGATCGGATGATTTGGAAAAGATTTTTTTCTAGTGGTAATATCTCAGGCAAGGACTACAGCTTTAAAATGAACAGTTATCCATTTCTTCAATCAAAGAGAAGTTAATCTGTAGAATTCTCTGTCTCAGAGTGGAGATTAAATGACATTTGAACTATAAGGGAATCAGGGGATACGAGGAGAGAGTGAGAACATGTTGTTGAGGTAAAGACTGATTCAGCCATAATCTTATTCAAAGATGGGACATAATTTCTTATATTTTGATATGCTGACATTTCATATGGCTTCATTATTTGAATTAAATTTCATGAGCACCTCCAGATAATAAAGGACCATAACCTCTACAATATTCCTGTTTTAATTTTTGACTGCTTTTCACAAAATGTGAAAACCAAAGTAAAATTCTGAGATTATAAATATAGTCCAAGGAAACTCATTAGATGCCTTCTCTCTAATTTTCATGCAAAATTTGCATGAAGTTATTTCCTGTTAGATCTATCACTTTGTAAGTGTGAAATGACCTTTGTTACAAATTGGAAGCTTTCTGCATGATTGCATTCAATATCCATCAGTGATCATTCATGCAAGCGACTGACAAGGAAAAAATTGCAGGTGATGACTACATCACAGAAGCCTAATTTGCTCAGTGATTTATTAAGGATTTATGAAAAAGACAGTTAAGCTTCTAGTCAATATCTTGTTGCAAGTTAATTCCTTATACTTTTATGTAGCACAAGAATACCTTTGCAGTTTATATCATTTTATCAATCCTCGTATAATGCAGAATGTGAAAAAATGAGATTTTTAAAAGGGCTTATTCTTCTTGTTATGAAGGTCACAGAATCTTACAACTTGGGAGTGGGATTTGACCATCAACGAACGATTTACACCAATCCTACAGTAAACCCATTCTTATTCTCCCTACTTTCTTACCTGCTCCCCAGATTTTATCACTTACCTACACACCGGGGCAATTTTCATTGACAACCCTACCCGCCTGCACACTTATTGATTGGAGGGGTTGTGGAGAACCAAAACATTGGAAAGGAATTTACCCAGTCACAGCAGAAATGGGGAAATTCCACATAGAAAACATTGGAGACCAGCACTCCCATGGGTCACTGAATCTGTGAGGTAGCTGCTCAACCAGATGTGTCCCTGGGCCATCCACAGAATTCTAAAGTCTGAAAATCATGTTACATCTGTTGATAAAATGTAAAAACTTTGTAGAAGTCAACACCGCAGAAACTATTATTAGCAATTGTAAGTCTGGGTAGCCTCCAGAGTGATGGCATGAACGTTGATTTCTCAAACTCCTGGTAATAGCCCCCCCCCCCCTTCACCACACCCTATTCCCATTTCCCTCTCTCATCTCATCTCCTCACCTGTCTATCACCTCCCTTTAGTGTTCTCCAACCCCCCCATCCTTTCTTTCATGGCCTTCTGTCCTCTTCAATCAGATTCCCCCATCTCCAACCCTTTTTCTCTTTCACCAATTGGCTTTCTCATCTATTTACTTCACCTTCCCCACTCACCCAGTTTCACCTATCACTTACGACTTCTACTTATTCCTCCCCTCCCCCCACCTTCTTACATCTTTTTCCTTCAGTCCTGCTGAAGGTTCTAGGTCCAAAATATATTATTTTACTCTTTCCATGGATGCTGCCTGACCTGCTGAGTTCCTCCAGCATTTTGTGTGTGCTGCTCAGATTTCCAGCATCTGCACATTTTCTCTTGTTTGTGAATAGTAATTATAACATTGACAAGTCAGTAATATATTGTATATTAACAATAATTCTTAGAGATCATGTTGGAAAAATAGTCATCTTCTGTACAGGAGAAAGATTTAGCAGCTCAGGTACAGGACTCTGTCAGAGTTGTGAAAGAGAGAAAGCAAGTTACTTTTCAGTAGCAGAGAAGATGGGGTTTGGGTAGGGTTTGACAGAACATAGGCAATATCTGATGTGACGATTCTAACAGCAACATTGAATTTTGGTCTCAAACTACCAAGGATAGCACATTTGTTTTTTTCATCCCTCTCCCATTTTTTTCTGCTACTAAGAACTAACATTTTTTCACTATCATAGTTCCAAGATAATTCCTGGACCTGAACTGTGGGCCCTATCTGATCTGATAGACACTACCTGACCTCGGGAGTATTTCCATTAATTTCTGTTTTATTTCCAATTTCCATAATGTGCAACTTTTAACATTTTCTTTTTAGAGTTTCAGGTAAAGTGCTGCAATTACTTGATTGGATATCAGATGTTTAAAATAAATGAGAAAGTATAAATTACTAAAGCAACATTTTCAATGATTTTATTTTCCGTTTAATGAGCAAGCCTTTTCAAGTAGAGTCTCTGTTTTGGAGTAATTGGCAAATTGGACCCAGAATGATCTTGTACATGCTCTGGCTAGGTTATCCTATGTGTTTTCATGAAAATTTATTTGAATAATCACAAAAACCTTACATTAATGTGCATGTTATGCAGTGTAATAGAATAGAATTGCTTGAATTATTTTCCCATGAAATACTTAACAACATATTTAATAGTAGTGGAACTATTTTATGGATTCTACAGAAGTGCCCTATCTAAAACTACTGTATTACAAAACCATTTACGAATTACATTGGTGTACAGCTTTCAGTTCTATATAAAACACGATTTTTATTTTTTAAATGACTCCTATGCTATGAACAAAAGATCGTCAGTACAATTTAAAGATACTACTTGAAGCAGCATAATTAATGTATTCTGGTTAGTGCATCGTGAGTTCATCAGTAAGCACAAGGAATCAATCTCAAGCCAATGTAAAATATTGTAGAAAGCAGGGCTAAATGGTTTTGTGGACAACTCACCTATGTTTTAAATTATCAATGGTAATTCATGTCATGGTGGTGCAGTGGATAACGGTTAGTGCTGCTGCCACACAGATCCAAAGACCTGGATTTAATATTGCCAGCATGTCCATGCAGAGTTTGTTTGTTCTCCTGTAACAGTGGGTTATTGCTGGGTGTTTTAATTTCCTCCAACATCTCAAAGAGAGCACAGTGGTGCAACTGGTGGTGACTTAGACTTTAGTCCCAACTTCTGGATTGAAGGACATCCACTTAGAACTGAGATGCTTAGAAATTACTTTAGTCAGAGTGTGGTAAATCTGGAATTTGATCCGAGATTCTTGTTCCCTAAGCGGATTGCATGGGGTCTGGAGGAAGGATGAACAATTGCACTGTGATACTAAGGTACTCCAATTTGCCCACGGTCACACCAGGTCAACAGCAGATGCTACTTTATTGGCTCTTCACTCAGCTCTGGACATTCTGGACAACAAAGACACATACATCAGGATGATCTTCATTGACTGCAACTCATCATTCAACACTAACATCAACTTGAAACTAAGCACCAATCTCCACGACCTGGGCCTTGGTACCTCCCTGTGTTACTGGATCCTCAGTTTTCTCAGTTACAGACCCTAGTGAGTATGGATTGGAAGCAACATCCCTCCATCATCACCATCAGCACAGGTGCACCACATAGCTGTGTGTTTAGCCCACTGCTCTACTTGCTTTGTACCAATGGTTCTGTGGCTAAGCACAACTCCAATGCCATATTTAATTTTGCTGTTGGTGCTGTTGTTGTTGGAAAATCAAAGGTGGTAATGACATGACTTACAGGAAACAGTTTGTATATCTGGTTCAATGGTGCCATATGAACAACTTCTTACTCAATTTCAGCAAAACCAAAGAGCTGATTATTGATTACAGAAGAAAGAAACAGGAAGTCTGTGAGCCAATCCTAATTAGAGGGTCAGAGGCAGATACAGTCAGTAACTTTAAATTCTTTTTTTTTGTAATTTATTTTTTTATTGAAGTTCATCAAACAAACATTTCCATAAGATGTATTTCAGACATTATACATATATATCATATAATCATGTATATCACAAATCTCCACAAAGTATTTATCTGAGGTATACACTTATACAAAGTAGAAAAGAGTGGAAAGAAAAAACAAGCAGAAGGAAAGAACTATGTACAAGTAGGGAGTGATCTTTTTTTTTACAACAGATTCATTGATTTGTGAGAATAAAATCAGGCCTATGAGGCATTATGTAGTTAAACCATTTTTCTCAGTATGAATCAAACTGTTCCAGCTTATGATTAACAGATGCTGTTATCTTCTCCATTTTGTAAATGTCCATTGTAATTTCCATCCATGTATTTAAAGTTGGGCTCTCCTGTGATAACCATTTCCTAGTAAGAGTCTTTTTACCAGCCACCAACAGTATATTCATTAAATATTTATCTCTTTTCAACCATTCTTGAGGTATATATCCAAAATATATGGTCTTACTCTCTGAGGGTATTTCACATTGTGTATCCCCCTCCACTAGTTTTTGATAACAGGGCAGTCCCAAAAAATATGATAATAATTTGCATTTTGATTTCCACAATTTCTCCAGCAAACAGGGAGGTTACTATCATAATGGGATTTCTGAGAGGGTGTAATGAAATATCTTATCAAGTTTTTCCATCCAACCTCCCTCCATTTCTGTGAACTGGTACACTTCCATTGATATCTCCATATTGTTGTCCATTCTTCCTCAGATATAATTATCCCTCCTTCCTTCTCCGATTTTGTTTTAATGTATGAAGTCGAATGTGTTTTAAGATTTGACAACCCCTTATACATGCTTGAAATGATTCTACTACCATTATCTGAATTATATGCTTTTCTAAAGAGCTCTATCAAGCATGTATTTGCCTTGGTTACATTTTTAAGTGTCTTATTAACATATTGTCGCATCTGTAAATACCGATAAAAATCTTGTTTTTCTAATAAGTGTTTCTCTTTGAGCATTTCAAAACTGAACAGTATTCCTTCTTTCATTATGTTGCAAAGAACTGTTATTCCTTTAGCTGTCCAGTCCTTAAATCTAGCATCCAATTTATTTGGTGTAAAATCTGAGTCATATGCACACCATTTAAGAATTGCAATATCTCCCTCTAGATCATATTCTTTTATAGTAGTTTTCCATATTTTAAGAGTCAACTTTACTCATGGGTTATCAATAGTATTCATGTACCTTTGCAGGTTGTTATCAGCCAAAATTGCTTGTATGGGGATGGGAAGTACCCGCTCCTCAATGTTTTCCCATTGAGCATCATATGATGGGTTGCACCAACATATCACAGCTAGTAACTTTAAATTCTGTAGTGTTACCATATCAGAGAATCATTCTTAGGACCAGCACATAGATGCTATTGCAATGAAAACACAACAGTGCCTCTACTTCCTTAAAAGTTTGCATAGATTTGGCATACCATCTACGTCTTTGACAAATGTCTATAGATGCACGGTAGAGAGCATCCTGATTGCTCGCATCACTGCCTGGTATAGAAATACTAATATCCAAGAATGGAAGATTCTGTACAAAACATGTGGTGGGTACAGCCCACTCCAATGCTATCCCCACCATTGAGAATAATTACATGGAGTAATGCCTTAAGAAAGCAGCATCCATCATCAAGGACCCCCACTATCCCGGCCATGCTGTCTTCTCACTGCTGCCATTGGGAAGGAGGTACAGGAGCTTTTGGTTCCACACCACCAGGTTCAGGCAAAGCTGGTGTTGTTTTTGTTACGTGCTGTCAACTCGTGGCAACCCTCTGGATAGTTGCCCTAAATGAGTTTCAATCCTTGCAAAGGTGGCTCATTTTGTTGATGACATTGCGTTCATAGTTATCCCTATTGTGTCCATCCATCTGACTGGCGGCTTTCCTCGGTTCCATTGTCCTTGCACCTTGCCAAGCATGACATCCTTCTTCACGCAATGTGTCCAAAGTACAATAGGCAGAGTCTTGTCATTTGAGCCTCCAGAAAGAGACTTGGTTTGATCTCATTGAGAACCAATTCATTTGTTCTTTGAGAGGTCCACTAGATGTGTAGTATTTTTCTCCAGCACCTAGTTCAAAGGCGTCAATATGCTTTCTATCCTTCTTCTTCACCGTCCAGCTTTTGCATCTATATAATGTTGTTGTCAACACAATCATCTGCACAAGTTGAATCTTTGTCTGTAGAGATAGATTCTTGTTCCCAAGGAACTTCTCCAAATCCTTCATGGTTGCTCTACCAAGTGTGATTCTTCGCTGGATTTCTTGACTGTATCCCACTTTGGCTTTAATCATTGATCCAAGTAAGTTGAAATTGTCAACCACTTCAATTTCCTCTCTGTCGATATTGAAATTGGTTGTGGTGCCAGTAGTCACAATTTTAGTCTCCTTTAGGAAAAGGTGCAGACCCATCTTGAGGCTGTGTTCCTGGATGTTGGTTAGTAGTTGCCTTGGGTCTTTGTTTTCAATCAATATTGTCATTTCATCAGCAGAATGAAGGTTATTGGTGATTCTGCCAATTCTCACCCCTCAATCCTCCTCATATACACCTGCTTTTCTGAAGATTTGTTTGGCAAACAAATTAAACAGGGAGGGTGAGAGAATACAATTTTGTTGAACTCCTTTATGGATGCTGTTTCTCCTTGTTCCATTCAAACTGCTGCTTCTTGATTGATGGACAGATTTCACATAAGGACAATCAAATGTTCCTGTACAGCCATATGTCTTAATGTGATCCATATTTTGTCATGATCAATGCAGTTCTTGACTTTCCTGTAGTCAATAAAGCACATATAGATGTCCTCCTGGTATTCTTTTGTCTTCTCGAGAATTCATCTCACATCTGCAGTGATATCTCTGGTTCCCTTTCCTTTCCTGAAAGCTGATTGCACTTCAGGAAGCTCCTGCTCTATGTAAGGCTGAAATTTTTTCTGAATGATTTTTAGTAAAATCTTGCTCGTATGAGGAATGAGGACAATTGTATCATAACTTTCACACTTCATTGGATCACCTTTCTGCAATATTGGTAAGACACTGATTTCCTCCATTCACTTGGCCATGACTTTGTTTTCGAGATCAGCTGACGGAGTGTTGTCAGCATTACCACAGCTTCCTCAGATTGCTGTCGTATTTCAATTGGAATTCCATCAATGCCAGGAGCTTTGTTCTTTGCTAAGGCTTTTAATGCTGTTTCACCTTCATCCTTCATCACTGTTGGCTCCTGAATGTAAGATGTCGTATAATACCCCTGATCCAGTTGATCCTTCTAGTATCATGACTCACAGTATTCAATAGACAATAGACAATAGACAATAGGTGCAGAAGTAGACCATTCGGCCCTTCGAGCCTGCACCACCATTCTGAGATCATGGCTGATCATCTACTATCAATACCCGGTTCCTGCCTTGTCCCCATATCCCTTGATTCCCCTATCCATAAGATACCTATCTAGCTCCTTCTTGAAAGCATCCAGAGAATTGGCCTCCAACGCCTTCCTAGGCAGTGCATTCCAGACCCCCACAACTCTCTGGGAGAAGAAGTTTTTCCTTAACTCTGTCCTAAATGACCTACCCCTTATTCTCAAACCATGCCCTCTGGTACTGGACTCTCCCAGCATCTGGAACATATTTCCTGCCTCTATCTTGTCCAATCCCTTAATAATCTTATAAATTGCAATCAGATCCCCTCTCAATCTCCTTAATTCCAGCGTGTACGCCCAGTCTCTCTAACCTCTCTGCGTAAGACAGTCCAGACATCCCAGGAATTAACCTCGTGAATCTACGCTGCACTTCCTCTACAGCCAGGATGTCCTTCCTTAACCCTGGAGACCAAAACTGTACACAATACTCCAGGTGTTTGGTCTCACCAGGGCTCTGTACAAATGCAAGAGGATTTCCTTGCTCTTGTACTCAATTCCCTTTGTAATAAAGGCCAACATTCCATTAGCCTTCTTCACTGCCTGCTGCACTTGCTCATTCACCTTCAGTGACTGATGAACAAGGACTCCTAGATCTCTTTGTATTTCTCCCTTACCTAACTCTACACCGTTCAGATAATAATCTGCCTTCCTGTTCTTACTCCCAAAGTGGATAACCTCACACTTATTCACATTAAACATCATCTGCCAAGTATCTGCCCACTCACTCAGCCTATCCAAGTCACCCTGAATTCTCCTAACATCCTCATCACATGTCACACTGCCACCCAGCTTAGTATCATCAGCAAACTTGCTGATGTTATTCTCAATGCCTTCATCTAAATCGTTGATGTAAATCGTAAACAGCTGTGGTCCCAATACTGAGCCCTGTGGCACCCCACTAGTCACCACCTGCCATTCCGAGAAACACCTATTCACCGTTACCCTTTGCTTTCTATCTGCCAACCAGTTTTCTATCCATGTCAATATCTTCCCCCCAATGCCATGAGCTCTGATTTTACACACCAATCTCCTATGTGGGACCTTATCAAATGCCTTCTGAAAATCGAGGGTACACTACATCCACTGGATCTCCCTTGTCTAACTTCCTGGTTACATCCTCCAAAAACTCCAATAGATTAGTCAAGCATGATTTGCCCTTGGTAAATCCATGCTGGTTCGGCCCAATCCGATCATTGCTATCTAGATATGCCACTATTTCATCTTTAATAATGGACTCTAGCATCTTCCCCACTACTGATGTTAGGCTGACAGGACGATAGTTCTCTGTTTTCTCCCTCCCTCCTTTCTTAAAAAGTGGGATAACATTAGCCATTCTCTAATTCTCAGGAACTGATCCTGAATCTAAGGAACATTGGAAAATGATTACCAATGCATCCGCAATTTCCAGGGCCACCTCCTTTAGTACCCTAGGATGCAGACCATCTGGACCTGGGGATTTGTCAGCCTTCAGTCCCATCAGTCTACTCATCACCGTTTCCTTCCTAATGTCAATCTGTTTCATTTCTTCTGTTACCCTATGTCCTTGGCCCATCCATACATCTGGGAGATTGCTTGTGTCTTCCCTAGTGAAGACAGATCTAAAGTACTTATTAAATTCTTCTGCCATTTCTCTGTTTCCCATAACAATTTCACCCAATTCATTCTTCAAGGGCCCAACATTGTTCTTAACTATCTTCTTTCTCTTCACATGCCTAAAAAAGCTTTTGCTATCCTCCTTTATATTCCTGGCTAGCTTGCGTTCGTACCTCATTTTTTCTCCCCGTATTCCTTCCGTCATGGTTTTGATCTCTCAGATTCACTGAACATGGCACCTTGTGCATCTTTTAGCGTTCCGATACGAGGCTGGAATTTTCTTTTCAGTTCTCATAGCTTTAAGAAGACTGAAACTATCTGTCTCCTGAACCAGCATGAATCCCTTCTCTCACTTCAAGTCTGAACCCACCCCACAACATACAGACTCATTTTCAAGGACTCTACAACTGAGTATTATTCATTTACCTTTTCTATTTATTATTTGCATGATTTGTCCTCTTTTGCACATTGGATTTTTTGTTAAGTATAGTTTTTCTTACATTCTAATATTTTTTTTTCCTGTAAATGCCTGTACAAAAAGGTTGGGTTACACCTGAACACAAGGGGTCCAATATCCTTGCGAGCATATTTGTTAGAGCTCTTGGGGAGAGTGTAAAATAACTTGGCAGGGGGATGGGTACTGGAGTGACATGTATGAGGTCTGAGTAGTTGGTATACAAGTAGATACAGTGTGCAGTGAGACTGTGAGGAAGGACAGCAGATGATGGGGAAAACTACAGTCAGTGGGATGAATTGAAATGTTTCATGGAGACAAAATTGAAAATGGTGATGAATACAGGACTGAAGGTGTTATATTTGAATGCACACAGTATACAGAATAAGGTAGATGATCTTGTAGCAAAGTTCGATATTAGCAGGAATGACATTGTGGTCATCATTGAGTCATAGCATAAAGCAGATCATATATTGGAACTTAACATCCAAGGTTACGTATTCTATTGAGAGGATAGGCAGGTAGGCGGGGAGGGGGGATTTGGGGCTGGCTCTGTTGGTTAAAAAAAATGAAATCAAATCTGTAGAAAGAGGTGACATAGGATTGGAAGATGTAATATCCTTGTTGGTAGAAACTGTAAGGGTAAACATACCCTGCTGGGAGTTATATACTAGCCTCTGGATAGTAGCCAGGATGTGGGAAGCAAGGTACAATGGGAAATAGAAAAGGCATGTAAAAAGGACAATGTTAAGATTGGCATGGGAGATTTCGATATGCAGGTCAATTTGGAAAATGAAGTTTCTACTGGTTCACGAAAGAGGGAATTTGTAGAAAAGCTTATGAGTGTAGCTGAATGAAACAGCATGTCTATGATGCCAAGGTGAAAATTTACACAAAATATGGAAAGATAAATAAATAAACAAACACACACATCAGTAATCATCTTTCAAGAATCACTAGATTCTGGAATGGTTCCAGTAGAGTGGAAAATTGCAAATGTCACTCCACTGTTTAGGAAGGGAGGGAAGCAAAAGAAAGGAGATTATAGGCTAGTTAGACTGACTTCAGAAGCAGGGAAGATGTTGCAGTCCATTACTAAGAATGAGGTTTTGAGGTACTTGGAGACATATGATAGAACAGGCCAAAGTCACTTAAGTGGAAATCTTGCCTGACAAATCTGCTGGAATTCTTTGATGAAATAACAGGCAGGATAGACAAAGGAGAGTCAGTGGATGTTGTGTAATTTGATTTTCAGAAGGCCTTTGACAAGGAGCCACACATGAGGCTGCTTAACATGATAAGAGCCTATGGTGTCACAGAAAAGATACTAGCATGGATAGAAGACTGGCTGAGGCAAAGAGTGGGGATAAAGGGGCCTTTTCTAGTTGGTTGCCTATGATTAGTGGTGTCCACAGCTGATGGTATTGGTCCAACTTCTTTTCATGTTATGTGTCATTGATTTGGATGATGGAATTATTGGCTTTGTGGCCATATTTGTAGGTAATATAAATATAGGTGGAGGGGCAGTTATAGTTGAGAAAGCAGGGGGTCTGCAGAAGGACTCAAACTGATGGGGAGAATGAGCAAAGAAGTGGCAGTTGGGATACAGTGTAGGGGAGTGTATGGTCAAGCATTTTAGTAAAAGGGCTAAAAGTGTGGACTAGTTTCTAAATGGAGCTCAAATTCAACAATCAGAGGTGCAAAGGGATTTGGGAGCCTTCGTGCAGGATTCCCTAAAGTGTAATTTGCAGGCTGAGTCAGGGTAAGGAAGGCAAATAAAAATGTTAGCATTTATTTTGAAAGAACTGGAATATAAAAGTAAGGATGCACTGATAAGGCTTTGCACAGATCACATTTGGAGTTTTGTGAACAGTTTTGGGCCCTTTATCCAAGAAAAAATCTGCTAGCTTTGGAGAGTTCACAAGAATGATTCTGGGAATGAAAGGGTTAATGTATGAGGAATGTTTGATAGCTCTGGTCCTGTACTTGCTGGAGTATAGAAGAATGAGGAGAATGAGAAGATTGAAATCTATTGCATATTGAAGGGCCTACATAGAGTGGATGTGGAGAGGATACTTCCTATATGGGTGAGTTGAGGACCAGAGGGCATAGTCTCAGATTAGGAGGACATCCATTTAGAACAGAGATGATGAGGAACTTCTTCAACCAAAATGTAGTGAATCTGTAAAATTTATTGTCACAGATGGCTGTAGAAGTCAAGTCATTCCGTGTATTTAAAGTAGAGGTTGATATACTCTTGATTAATCAGGGCGTAAAAGGTAATGAGGAGAAGACAGGAAAATGAAGTTGAGATGGATAATAATCCAGCCATGATGGAATGGCTCAGCAAATACTGGGCTGAATGGCCTAATTCTGCTCCTATGTCTTTTGGTCTTGAGGAAGCAGGGAATCTATAGAAGAAGGACTTGGAGAGATTAGAATAGTCCAAGAAGTGGGAGATGGATTACAGAGTAGGGAAGTAATAATCATGCGATTTGGTGAAAGGAATAAAGGTGTAGACTATTTTCTGAACAGGGAGTGAATTCAGAAATCAGAGGTGCATGGGACTTGAGAACCATAGTGCAGGATTCCCTAAAGATTAACTTGCAGCTTGAGCCATTAGTAAGCAAGCAAATGCAATGTTAGCACACATTTCGAGAGGACTAGAATAGAAAAGCATGGAAGTAATGCTAAGGCATAATAAGGCATTAGTCAGATCATATTTGGAGTATTGTGAATAGTTTTTGTGCCCAATATCTAAGCAAGTATATGCTGACATTGGGGAGGGTCCAGAGGAGGCCCAGGGAATGATGCTGGGAATGACAAAGTTAATGTTTGAGGAGCATTTGCTAGTCCTGGGCCTGTCCTTACTGGGGTTCAAAAGAAAGAGTTGAGATCTCATTTTATCCTACTGAATATTGAAATCCCTAAATAGGATGGACATGTGGAGAGGATGTTTCTGATAGTGGGAGTCTCCAGGACAAGAATATCAATGAGATCCCTTTAGAACAGAAATGATGAGGAGTTTCTTTAGCCAAAGGGTGGTGAATCTGTTGAATTCATTGCCACAGATGGCTGTGGGCGCCAAGTTCTTGAGGATATTTAACACAGAAGTTAATAGGTGATTAGTCACAGCATCAAATGATACAGGGAGAAAACAGGAGAATGGGATTGAGACTGAAAATAAATAGCCATAATCAAATAGCAGAGCTGTCTCGAAGGGCTGAATGGCCTATTTTACTCCTTTGTCTTATGGTCTTATTCTCTTATGGTCTAATAGCTTTAAATTAAATTGAAGGCTTTTGGTTCAAAAGCTTGTAAAAGTGGTGGTGGCATCCGTCGGTCTCGAGAGACCATGGATCTGCGCCTGGAGTTTCCAGGGCGCAGGCCTGGGCAGGGTTGTATGGGAGACCGGCAGTTGCCCAAGCTGCAGGGCTTCCCCTCTCCTCTCCATGCCACCGATGTTGTCTAAGGGAAGGGCACCAGGACCCATGCAGCTTGGCACTGGTGACATCGCAGAGCAATGTGTTGTTAAGTGCCTTGCTCAAGGACACAAACACGCTGCCTCAGCTGAGGCTCGAACCAGTAACCTTTAGGTTACTAGTCTGATGCCTTGCCCACTAGGCCACGCGCCAACACATTGTAAAAGTATGGATGAAGTATAAGGGAAGAAAAGAGCAGGAGAGTTTACGGAAGTCTCCAGAAGAAAGGATAAGATAGAAGGCTTAGAAAAGGTTCAGAAATTAACTTCAGGCAACATGGAAAAATATTGAGTAAAAGGATAGTGATTGCAGGACTGAAGATGTTACATTTTAATGCACACAGTGTACAACATAAGATAGATGAGCTTGTAGTGCAGCTAGAAATTGCCAGGAATGATGTTGTGGGCATCACAAAGTGTTAGAGTGCATTGAGGGAGTAACAGGTAGGATAGAGAAAGGAGATCAGTGGATGTTGTTTATTTGAACTTTCTGAAGACCTTTGACAAGTGCTGCACATGAAACTAAGCAAGCAAGATGGAAGCCCATGGTATTACAGGAGAGATGCAAGCTTGGAAGGAAAATTGTCTGACTGGCAGAAAGCAAATAGTCGGAATAAGAGGGTCTTTTCTATTTGTCAGGTGTAGGTGCTTGGTCCAGTTCATTTTTCTTACATATAAATAATCTGGATAACACAATTCATTGATTTGCTGCTGAGTCTGTGAATAGAACAAATGTAAGTGGGAGGAGCTGGATGTGATAAGGAAGCTGGGAATTTTCAAAAGGACTTGAACCGATTAGGAGAATGGATGAGGAATTGGCAGATGGAGCACAGCGTAGAGACATGTATTGTCATGAACTTTGCTGAAGGAATCAAACTATTGAATATTTTCTAAATGAAAAACAAATTCAGGAATTGGAGGCACAAAGGGACTTGGGTGTCCTAAAGCAGGATTCCCTAAAGCTTTACTTGCAGGTTGATTTTGTAGTAAGGAAGGAAAATGCAATGTGAGCATTCTTTTGAAGAAGACTATAATCTAAAAGCAAGGACATAATGCTGAAGCTTGATAAGGCAGTGGCCAGTCCACATTTAGAGTATTATGAACAATTTTGCACCCATATTTAAAAAAGAATGAACTGGCACTGGGGCGGAGTCCAAATTGCTTTACAAGACTGATTCTAGGAATGAAATGATTAACATACGAGGAGTGTTTGATGGCTCTGGGCCTGTATTCATTGGAGTTCAGAAGAATGAAGGGATCTCACTGAATCCTATTGAATATTGAAAGGCCTGTAAAGAATGGAGTGGATATTTTTAATGGTTGGAGAGTCTTAGAATAGCCTCAGAACAGAAAAATGTCCTTTCAGAACAGAGATGAGAAGGAATTTCTTTAACCTTTGCGTAGTGGATCTGTGTAATTTATTGCCATAGGTGGTTTTGGAGCCCAAGTCATTGGATATATGAAAACAGAGGTTAATAGGTTCTTGATTAGTAAGGGTGTCAAAGATTTCAGGGAGTTGGCATGGCAATGGGGTTGAAAGGGTAAATAAACCAGCCATTTTCAAATTGTGGAGCAGACTCGACGGGCTGAATTGCCTAACTCTGCTCCTATGTCATATGGTCTTATGACGTAATAAATCAGATCTTCTTCAACTTTGTTCTCCTTGATTAAGTCACACTCCTTTTACCCTTTCACTCTTCCCATCTAGCTGAATTCAATAAACCCCCAGTGGCAGGTCAATCTCTTACTATCTCATTCTATCATGGACATAACTCGATACAAACAGCATTATTCTTCATTAATTTATGTACGTTAAAATGCACATTGGTCCACATTGGTGACCATTCATGGATAAAGGGGGATACATGTAGTCAGCCAAGTAGTCAGTGAATGCTTTGCTTCAGTGTTCACCTGGCAGAGGGACCTTTATGAATGCTAGGTCAGTGTAGAATAGACAAATGGGATGAACCATTTTGAGGTTAAGAAAGAGGCAATAGTGGAGCTTTTGAAAAAAACATTAAGATAGATATGTCCTTAGGGTAGGATGGGATATACCCTAGGCTACAATGAGAAGTGAGGGAAGAAGTTGCTGGGATATGGAAGATAATTTTTGCCTCCTCCCTGACCACAGGAGTGGTACCAGAGTATTGGGTGATGGAAGATGATGTACCTTAGTTCAAGAAGAGTAATAGGGATAATCCTGGGAATTATAGATGAGTGAGTCTTCCATCATTGGTGGGCAACTAATAGAGCAAATTCTTAGGGATAAGATTTATGAGCATTTAGAGAGGCATAGTCTTATTAGGGATAGTCAGCATAGTTTTGTGAGTGAAGGTTGTTCCTCGCTATCCTGATAGGTTTTTTAGAGGAGGTGACAAAAAAAATATCATATTACCCATATTACTTTAATTTAAACAATGATATGGTAATAAAGGATACTAATTTGGTTGCAGATAGGTTCAATAATTTATTTGTTAATGTGGGAACTAAATTAGCTAAATCAATTACTGAAGCCAGCAATAAAGATGGAGTAAATAGTAAAATTATCAATATAAACACTTACTCTATGTTTATTAGAGCAACTGATGAAAAAGAAATAATTGATATAGTATATAAATCAAAGAGCAAGAAATCAACAGATTGGAATGGATATGATTAAAAACATCATTGACTGTGTTGTGAAACCACTGACTCATATTAGTAATCAGTCTTTGATTGCTGGAAAATTTCCCAATAAAATGAAAATAGCCAAGGTCATTCTAATATACAAAGCTGGAGTTAAACATGTGTTTTCAAATTATAGACCAGTTTCTTTGCTCTTACAGTTTTCCAAAATATTGGAAAAATATTTGTAAGAAGGTTAAATAATTTTATAACAAAACATAATATACTCTGTGAACAGCAATATGGTTTCAGAAAAAAACAGAACCACTACAATAGCATTAATAGATTTTGTAGAAGAAATATCAACCGCTATAGAAAGAAATGAATACACAGCGGGAATATTCCTTGATTTTAAAAAATAGCATTTGACACCATTGACCATAAACTATTATTAACAAAATTCAAAAGATATGGTATTAGAGGGGTGGCATGTGATTGGTTAAGTAGTTATTTGGAAGACAGGTATCAGTATGTACATATAAATAACTCGAATTCAAAACTTTTGAGGGTAACTTGTGGGGTTCCACAAGGTTTAGTGCTTGGTGCATTGCTGTTCATTTTGTATATAAACAATATATGTATGGTCTGTCAGACATTAAAATGTATATTATTTGCTGATGATACAACTATATTTTGTAGTGGGTAACATCTGAAACAACTTTTGGATACAGTGGAGAAAGAACTAAAAATGATAAAGAAATGGTTTGAAACTAACAAATTATCACTGAATCTAAGTAAAACTAAATTCATAATATTTGGAAACCCATGTACCAAGCTCATATGGTAAAGTTAGAATAAATGATATTGAAATTGATAAGGTATCTGAAACAAAATTTTTAGGAGTGTTAATAGATAGTAAATTAAGCTGGAAACCACAAATAAATTATTTCAAAGCAAAAATGTCAAAATCTATTGCAATACTGTACAAAGCGCAAGATTTCTTAAATCAGGAATCTTTGTATACATTATACTGTTCACCTATAGTCCCATACATGACCTATTGTGTAGAGGTATGGGGAAATACATACAAAACAAATACAAATGTTATTTTTCTACTCCAAAAGAAAGTTATATGAATTGGAAATAAGACAAGTTATTATGAGCCAACCAATCCATCATTTATTCACCTAAACACTTTAAAATTCAGAGATTTCATAGATTTTAAAATAATACAAATTATGTATAAAGTAAAAAATGGACAGCTACCAGAAAGTATCCGAAGGTTGTTTAAAATGA
This sequence comes from Hemitrygon akajei, assembly GCF_048418815.1. Classification (NCBI taxonomy): domain Eukaryota; kingdom Metazoa; phylum Chordata; class Chondrichthyes; order Myliobatiformes; family Dasyatidae; genus Hemitrygon; species Hemitrygon akajei. Next base: position 73,328,232 of record NC_133136.1, on the reverse strand, counting down.
GAGAAAGTCAACATGATTTGAGAGGAGCATGTATGTTTCAAAAACAAAGGGTAAGAACAAATGTTCTTCATTTGTTCAGTCAGAGGGGTGAATCTATGGAACAGTTGTAGTAAGAATTTAAAAACATGCACTACGCTTAACAAGATTAAAAAATTATTTAAAAATTATTTAATGAACACATATAAAATACATGATTTAAAATGAATGGGAGTAATGTAAATAAAAGATCTTTGGAATTGGATTTTGTATTAAAAGATTATGAAATGTTTTGTTTTTGATGTGATGATTGATACCAAATATGTTGTTGTCCAAGTAAGAGGGGTAGGCTTAATAAGCTGTAGCTTCAGCCTACACACTTTCGGTCTGTTTTAAAGAATATCTATGTTTCTTGTTGTAATTTTGTCCTATGAAATCATCATTATGAAATCATCATTGTAAATGATGCCTTTTGTTATGTTTGTACTGACCAAAATAAATTAATTTTGTTCATTTATTCATTCATATGGTGTACATGGGTTTTAGTGAGACATTTGACAAGGTTCCCTATGGAAGGCTCATTCAGAAAGTCACAAGGCATGGAATCCATGGAAACTCAGCAGCATGCATTCAGAATTAGTTAGCCCACAGAAAGCTGGGAATGGTAGTAGATGGAGTATATTCTGTATGGAGGTCTGTGACTATTGGTGTTCCACAAGGTTCTGCTCAGAGATACCTGATCTTCATTGTGATTTTTATAAATGACTTGGATGAGGGAGTGAAAGAGTGAATTAGTAAGTCTGAGAACGGCATGAATGTTGGTGGTGTTGTTATAAATTTTGAGGGTTGTCATAGGTTACAAAGGGGCATTTAAGGGTTCAGAGCTGGGCTGAGGAAGGGCAGTTGGAGTTCAATCTAGAAAAGTGTGAAGAGATATGTACACTTTGCAAGGTTGAACTTGAAGGCAGAGTTACAGAGTTAATGGCAGGATTCTCAGCAATATGGAGGAACAGTGAGGTCATGGGGTCTAAGTCAAGGTTACTACGCAAATGGCTAAAAAAGGCATATAGTGCGTCGGCTTTCAATAGTCAAGGAGGTTGAATGCAACAGCAGCAAAGTAATGCTGCAGCCCCATAAAACTCTGGTTAGATCACACGGTGTATTGTGTGCACTTCTGATTGTCTTTCATAGGAAAGATGTGGAAGCACAAGAAATGGCACAGAGGAGATTTACCAGGATGCTTATGGGATTAGAGAGCATGTCTTAAGAGGAATGGTTGAGTAAGCTAATGTTTTTCTCTTTGGAGCAAAAAGCATGAGAGACAATTTGATGGGAGTGTATAAGATTATGAGAGGCAGAGACAGACTGGACTGCATAAGTCTCTTATAAGTCTTTTTTCCCAGGGCGGCAACGACTAATACAAGAGGACATCCTTTTAAGGTTTAGGGGGATATCAGAGGTAGGCTCTTTAACTCAGAGACTGTTAAGTGTCTAGGGTGTTGAGGCTGAAAGACTAAAGGATTTAAGGGTGCTTAGGTAGGCACATGGATGAAAGAAAATGGAGGGTTACGTACCATGTAGGAGAGAAGGGATAGATTGATCACTGATTAGGTTAAAAGGTTGGTACCATATTGTGGGCCAAGGGGCACATACTGTGTTGTACTGTTCTATATTCCATGACCTAAAAACTTGTTTTGCTAGTGGCAAAAATTCAGGTGTTATTAGACTGGTTGACCACTCTGTTATTTATAATGCAAATAGAAAACAAAATTAAAGGTAGGCTGACCTATACTTATTGTGTTAATGTTCCTCTAGCTCTTTCTAAAACATATTTCTTTCAAATATCCAGGTAATTTGCTTTCAGTGTCTCAATTTTCCTAATTTGAAGTTATTCATTTCCAATTAAACTATCCCTGGAATGGATTGGACTCACTAAATTTAATTTACCAAGTTGCTTTCAGTCCATGAGTCTATGGCGAATAAAAAATAAGGATTTCAGAGCTGCTTATAAATATTTATTACAGTGTAACAACTTATCAAAATCAATATTCAGTCACAACTTCACAGCATTGATTTCATGTTTTACAATTTAAGTACTAAGCATTTGGTGACTTCATCCTTTGAATCTAGGCTTAGACTTCTTGTGATCTTAACTTTTAATTTAAAGAGTTGATCTGACAAAAAATCTCTTTAAATGTTACTTAAATCAAATCTGAAGATTTACTATTTTAATCCTGATGGAATATTTACACCATAGTTCTTGCGCTTATTCAGCATAGGCATACAGTTCTCAGAGGCTTTAATATAAACAAAATTCTATCTAAACAATATCAGTTCTAAGGCCCCATGCCACTTCAACTTTGCACATACTGTACAACATCCTAAGCAATTTAAAGGTTGGCTGCAACTTGTCAAAATTTTCTGACATTAGATGGAAGTCTCTTATGTTCAAGGAAGTATTGGGGAATTTGTTTATACGTGGAAAAGACCACTTTGGGCCTCTGAAGTTTGTTCTACTAAGTACAATATCAAAAAAAATCACTGGAGTTGGGTCGATACAGAACAAAGCTTTGAACAAACATGAATATACTGGAGTGAACATTGAACCAAATATTTCCTTTTCAGTACAGGTAATGCTTTGATGAAGAAAATTTGTATCATCATATGTCAAACTCTGGATTCACTAACTTAAGTCATTGAATACTTACACAATCAGGCCACTGTGGGAACCACAGACATTTCCACAGATGGAATGGAGTTGCCTAACAGAATGGAAAGTGGGTGGTTGTGAGGTAAAGTATTCCTCACAGTGTTTAATCAGAGCTTCTGGTCACTTCTCACTGCATAGGCTCAAGGGTTTTCATACATGCTGAATGCTCCTTCCCACCTTAAGCAAGAGCCATTGGGATTCAACCATGTAGTTGTAGAATCAAAACAGCCCAAAAGCAGGCTCTTTAGCCTACCATATCCAAGGTGATCTTTAAATACTCATCTATACTAATCTCATTTACCAGCATTTCTCTGCCTTGACAATTCAAGCTTTCATCCAATGTTATGACAGAACCTGCCTCCTCCAGTCATTCAGTGGGTTGTTTGAGATTGCAACCACCCACTGGATGGATTTCTTTTTCCTGCTGTCTTACTCCTCACCATAAACCTATTCCTTCTGGTTAAATTCCTCTATTATAGGGAAAAGATCCTCACCATCCACATCAATACTACTCTCAGACAACAAATATTCACATCCCAATGTGACCATTTGTTGTCTGGGGGCAGTGTTGAGAGCTTTCATTTGTGCATGTTGAGAGTAAGGCTCATCCCTTGAAGTCCTCTGAGAACAAATCAATGATGGTGTTGAACAAATCGAAGATGATTGTTGGCAGAGTTTCAGATGGTGATGAGGAGGCGTACAGGAGTGAGATAGATCAGCTGGTTGAGTGGTGTTGCAATGTCAGTCAGACCAAGGAATTGACTGTGGACTTCAGGAAGGGGAAGTTAAGGGAACGCACACTAGTCCTCATTGCGGGATTAGTGGCAGAAAGGGTGAGCAGTTTCTAGTTCCTGGGTGTCAACATCTCTGAGGATCTATCCTGGGACCAACATATTGATGAAATTGTAAACAAGGTGCAACAGCAGATACATTTCATTAGGGGTTTGATGAGAATTGGTACGTCATCAAAGATACTTCCAAATTTCTACAGATGTACTGTGGAGAGCATGTAACTATTTACATCACTGCCTGGTATATATGGAAGGGCCCCTGCACAGGATAAGAAAAAAATGCAGAAAGTTGTAAATTTAGCAGCCCCAAAAGTTGGGCCTCTGTAACTCCCTCTGCAACTGGATCCTGACTTCCTCAGCAGAAGTCTATGTGGATCGAAATAACATTTCTTCCTCAAGTTAGGAAAGTGTTTAATTGGAGTAAGGGGAAATATGAGGCTATCAGACAGGAACTTGAAAGCATAAATTGGGAACAGATGTTCTCAGGGAAATGTACGGCAGAAATGTAGCAAATGTTCAGGGATTATTGGCGTGGTGTTCTGCATAGGCACGTTCCAATGAGACAGGGAAAGGATGGTAGGGTGCAGGAACCATGGTATACAAAGGCTGTTGTAAATCTAGTCAGGAAGAAAAAAAAAGCTTACGAAAGGTTCGAAAATATAGGCAATGATAGAGACCTAGAAGATTATAAAGCTAACAGGAAGGAGTTTAAGAATGAAATTAGGAGAGCCAGAAGGGGCCAAGAGAAGGCCTTAGTGACCAGGATTAAAGAAAACAAGGCATTCTACAAGTACGTGAAGAGCAAGAGTGAACTCGGCCTTTTCTCCTTGGAGCGGCAGAGGATGAGCGGTGACCTGATAGAGGTGTACAAGATGATAAGAGACATTGATCGAGTGGATAGTCAGAGGCTTTTTCCCAGGGCATAAATGGCTAACATGAGAAGGCACAGTTTTAAGGTGCTTGGAAGTATGTACAGAGGAGATGTCAGGGTAAGCTTTTTACGCAGAGAGTGGTGAGTGAGTGGAATGGGCTGTCAGCAACGGTGGTGGAGGTGAATATGATAGGGTCTTTTAAGAAACTCCTGGATGGATACATGGAGCTTAGAAAAATAGAGGGCTATGGGTAACCCTAGGTAATTTCTAAAGTAAATACATGTTCAGCACAGTTTTGTGGGCTGATGGGCCTGTATTGTGCTGTAGGTTTTCTCTGTTTCCAACTTTCTTCCAGCTCAGGCGACTGAAAGTTCGGCATGATCCCCCACATCCTCAAGATCTTCTACAGGGGCAGCACTGAGAGCATCCTGACTGGCTGTGTCATCGTCTGGTATGGGAACTGCAGAGAGTGGTATGGACAGCCCAGCACTTCTGTGAATGTGAACATCCCCCCATTGAGGACATTTACAGCAGGAGATGCGTAAAGATGGCATGGAAGATCATCCCAACCATAAACTGTTTCAGCTGCTTCCGTCTGGCAAACGCTGCCGCAGCATTAAAGCCAGGACCAACAGGCTATGGGGCAGCTTCTTTCCACAAGCCATTAGGCGGTTAAATTTACATGTCTGTACATTGCAACAGAGTCATAAAGCAAAGAATTGCACTTCCTTGTGTTGTGGGATGGATGTAAGATTTAAATAAATTCATTCATTCAATTCAATTCATATTAAAGCATTTCAAAGTGCCTAGCAGGAGTATTATCAAACAATGGGAAATCTTGAGTAAACATGATCAAGAGCTTCAACAGAGAAATTGGTTTCAAGGGCTGTTTTAAAGGAGAATAGAGGAAGAGAGCTGTCACAGTCTATAGAGAGAATTCCAGGAATGGGAGATTTGGTAGCTGAGTATATGGACTCTGGAAGTAATGAGTGAATCTTAGGATGATCAAAGGGCCAGTATTGGAGGACTGCAGGTTTAGCTATCCAGATTTAGATGCTTTAGAGATGTGTGCAAATAGAAATGAACTGGGAAGAGTTAAGACTTGGAGGGAGTTCAGAGCTTGGCATCTGTAAAGCAGCCTCTAATTTCTTTAGAAGCCAAGATTTAGACATGCTTAATTCATTCTGTAACTGTGCAAGTTTAAAGAGGGATTTGTTTATGATTATTATAATTCTCTGTTATATTTTTCCCAGTTAGCAGTGTAAATATGCACTGTCCATATATTCAAAAGATGGTAATTTAGTTTCCTAACTTGTTTAGGGAAAATTTATCTCAAATTAAGCTAACGTGCACAATTAAGCTAACATTAATTAATGTCATTTATCAATATTTTGTCCCTAACAGCACAGTGGGTATGCAATTTAACTGTCTTAAAAATAGAACTGTAGCTTTTCACCTATAGAAGGAAGTGTAATTGCTAATTAACAAAATCTGCATATGCTAATTTATTGCCATCAACATAATTAATTGACTTGCCGACAATACTTCAACTATTTTTACATTTACCAGCAAGTTCATATTTTTGAGTAATTAACTCAATTTGTAAGAATTAATGTTGTAAGTTTCCCATTTTCATAAATATTGAGAAGTAATCTTTGTGGATTAATTATGAATGCATCTGTTTTTTTTAATACCATTGAGTTGCTGCAACAATATTCATGACATTTTTCAGTTGATTATCTGCAAAGGTGAGTGAACATCAATTATCAGATTTCTAGAATTTGAAGGAATAGGACTGCGAGCAATTGAATGAAAATAGTAGATTAGAAATTACACATTTCCCTGTGGTGAAAAGTAAACATGTAGTTAAATATAGCCAGAGTGGAAGGTTATACAGATTGGGCTTATGTTCATTTTGTTAATGAACTTTTATCATCAACCTTAACAACTTCACAAAAGGAAGTATTAAACCAAGTTTTCTTCTAAAACAGATTTCTGAACAACTTAAACATTTCCAGGCTCTTGCTGTAAATTAGATTCTGTGCTCTAAAAGCAGGTGAATGGCAATTCTATAACTGATCAGGCATCACAGTGAGTGGACTATAAACCCACAGTCCTGATGCATGGTCTCAAAACATAACGTCCACGATCCCTTGCCCTACACAGATGTTGTGTTACCCACTGAGTTCTTCCAGCAGTTTGTTCTTGCTGACGACAAGATCCCCAACGCTCTGTAACGTTAACTCTGTCACAGGCTGATTGCACGCATGGACAGTTAATAATTCAGAAACAACAGGAGCTCGGTGATGAAAAGCTGAAATGCAAGGAAGCTTGGGAACAGGTAGTGTTATGTGCCTTTCTGCTCACCCCATTTCCACAATAACCACCTAAAATAAATGAGGTTATGGATGCACACTGACACTCACCCCCTTAAGTCATGCATGCAAGTGCCTGATATTCGGTATTCTCGCACCTTCCCCACAAATAAAGGACGGATTTGCACATGCGTCGTTACTGATACTTCAGGCACTGCGTTATTTTTCTTAACATTTCCATCCATACCATTGCTGTAATGGTTCTCTTGCCCATGTCCTCCAGGTATAACGCTTCAGTGGAGTAGAACTACATACAGAACCTGGTGTCATCATGGGAATTGCAGTTTGTAATGCTTACAGCATTTACAGTGCTTGTCAGGAAGCCTTTTATCAATCATTGTATGATCAGCTATCAAGAGTCATGTTAGACTGTTTGATTTCTGCTTCTTGGGTCAGTGGTGGGCAGCTGCACTATATCACAACCTACAGCACAGCATGCTCACATTGCATGCAGTTCTCGCCGTATGTACTCGCTGCGTAACAAAGCTTCTGCTTTTTGTTCATTACAAAAGCAGGAAGGTTTGTTACTTTAAAGGTACACATCATAGAAATATAGATTCGTGCTGCAGCGAAAGAAACATGCTGCTCTGCTTGGATTTCCAGCATCTGCAGGCTTTCTCTTGCCCATGATATCTGAGCAGGCTGTTTGATAAAGATACCTACCTAATTAGTCCCACTCCCCTGCTTTCTCCTCATAGCCTTACAGGATCTATCCCCTCAAATGTTTATCAAGTTTGTTTTTGCAGCAAAATAATAACCTCTGTCCATCTCCAATTAAATTAAACACAAGCCACTGTGGAAGAAGATATTTCTTCCCACCGTCTTTTGTTTTTTAACCAATTACTTTAAATCTATGCCTTCTGGCACTCTGACACTTCTGCTACTGAAAATGCTCGATTATTTTTTACTATGAAAGCTAGCAAGATTTTGAACTCTAGTGCAACTTACCTTAAACATTCTCTATTTTAAGGATATCAGCACCAGCCTCTCAACTCCTGAAATTGGTGGTCATTCCCACTAATGTCACCTCCCACTCACCTTCTCTGAGGCCTCGACGTTATGCCATAACTGGGGTGCCCTAAATAAGCCAAATGAGTTCTCAGTGCTTTCTTGCCATCGTTTCCTGAGAGCACAGATTTTTGTCGACGGGCTAGTCCCACTGCTGCGTGCAGGCATGAATGCCTCATAGAGATACTTTTGAATAAAGGTGTTAAAAGTTATTTTCTAGATGAGGGTGAGGGCAGTGGGTATCATGACAGCAAGAGTTTCAGGTGAATGAGCCATGTCTTCCATGGTCAAAAACAGGTCAATAATCACACCAGCTAATTTTGGCTTCACTTGTGAGTGTGAAATGGCTGGTAGGTGGTGGGAGACTTGCTTTATGTAATGTTCATATTTAACTGCCGTGGTCAAAAAAAGGCTACACAAGATCTGCTCCGAATATACTCAACGGAACTTGGACGGTCCAGGAATTGAACTCAACTTTCTGGTTTGACAGATTACCCTGGCCCTAATGAGAAAAGCAAGCTGCAAAGTAATGCTCTGCCAGATCAATAATGTACAAAATTTGTAAATTCTTCTTTTCTGAGCATGTGCAACTCCCTGAAGCATATTTAACACTTCATATTGAAGATCCTTCATATGAACAGGGAATGAGAGAAAGCAAATTAGTTTTAAGTTACAGAGAGAGTGGTGGAGAGGAGGAGAGGAGAAAAGGAACAGAGGGAGTCCAGCATTGTAATAGGACCAAGTTGCAATTATTATAGAGTCAATTGGCTTATAACACTATTAGACCACAAAACATAGGAGCAGAATTAGGCTATTCAGCCCATTGAGTCTACTCCGCCATTCCATCATGGCTGCTTTATTACACCTCTCAACTCCATTCACCTGTCTTCGCCCCATAATCTTTGATGCCCTGACTAATCAGGAAGCCAGCAAACTCCACTTTAAATATACTCAATACTTCGGCCTCCATAGCTGTCTGCAGCAATGAATTCCACAGATTCACTACCCAATGGTTAAAGAAATTCGCCCTCAACTCTGGTCAAAATACGCATCCCTCTATTCTGAAACTGTACCTTCTGATCCTAGACTCACCCACTATAGGAAGCATCCACCCCACATCTATTCAGGTCTTTTCAATAGGTTTCAATGAGATTCCCCAACCTCATTCTTCTAAATTCCAGTCAGTACAGGCCCAGAGCCATCAAACCAATCTCATATATTAACCCTTTTATACCTGGAATCATTCTCATCAATCTCCACTGGACCCACTCCAATGCTAAGGGGCATTGATAAGGGGACCAATACTGTTCACAATACTCCAAGTGCAGTCTGACCTATGCCTAATAAAGCCTCAGCATTACATCCTTCCTCTTATATTCTAGTCCTCTCAAAATGAATATCAATATTGCATTTGCCTTCCTTACCACTGACTCAACTTGCATGTTATCCTTCAAGTAATCCATTCTCTTTGCATCTCTGATTTTTGAATTTACTCCCTGTTTAGAAAATAGGCTATGCCTTTATTCCTTCTACCACTGTCCGTGACCATAAACTTCCCTACACTATATTCCATCTGCCACTATTTTGCCCATTCTCCCAATTTGTCTGTCCTTCTGCAGACTATCTGCTCCTCCACCTACATTTGTAACATCTGCAAACTTGGCCACAAAGCCATTCATTCCATCATCTAAATCATTGATATATAATGTGAAAAGAAGCAGTTCCAAAATCGACCCTTGGGGATCAAAACAAGTCACCAGCAGCCAACCAGAAAAGGTTCCCTTTATTCACCGATTTTGCCTCCTGCCAGTCAGCCCTATAGTCTTTCAGTTTTCAGTCTTTCCTATAATACCACGGACTCTTAGCTTGCTAGGCAGCTTCATTCATGTGTGGCACCTTATCAGAGGCCTTATGAAAATTCAAGTAAACAACATCCACTGACTCTCCTTCGTCCGCCCTGTCTGTTATTTCCTCAAAGAATTCCTACATATTTTTCAGGCAAGATTTGCCTGAAGGAACCAATGGTGACCAAAGCCTATTTTATCATGTGCCTCCAAACACCTTGAAGCCTCATTTTTAGTAATGGACTCCAATGTCTTCCCAACCTCTGAAGTCAGACTAACTGGTTTATAATTTCCTTTCTTTTGCCTCACTCCCTTCTTAAAGAGTGAAATGATATTTGCAATTTTCCAGTCCTCTGGAACCATTCCTGAATCTGGTTATTCTTGAAAGATCATTACTAATCCTCCACAATATCTTCAGCTACTTCTTTGAGAACCCTGGAGTGTAGTCCATCTGGTGCAGGTGACTTATCTACCTTCAGACCTTTCAACTTCCCAACCAACTTCTCCTTATGATAGCAATTACATTCACTCCTGCCCCCTGATACTCTTGAATTTCTGTCATACCGCTAGTGTCTTTGACAGTGAAGACAAATGCAAAACACTTATTAAGTTCTTCTGCCACAACTTTGTCTCCAATTACTACCACTCCAGAGTCATTTCCTAGCGGTCTGATATCCACTCTCACCTCTCCTTTACTCTTTATCTCTGAAAAAAATTGCTATCCTGTTTTATATTATTGGTTAGTTTACCTTCATATTTCATCTTTTCTCTCCTTAAGGCTTTTTAGTTGCCTTCTGCTGGCTTTTAAAAGCTTCCCAATCATTTAACTTCCCACTAACTTTAGCTATATTATATGCCCTATCTTTTCCTTCTTTACTGTCTTTGACTTCCCTTGTCAGCTACAGTTGCTCCATCCTCCTTTTAGAATTCTTCATCTTTGGGATGCATCTATCATGTGCCTTTAGAATTTCCCCCAGAAACTCCAGTCAGTGCTGTTCTGCTAGTTTCCACTTACAAGCAACGTTAGCTAGCTCCTCTCTCATGCCTCTGTAGTTCCTTTTACTCCAGGTAATTCACTTCAGCCATTCACGGAACACCTATTTCCTGTCCAACATTTTTCAGACATGAATGCACACATGACGCCTGAAGAGCAGTCTCAGGGACATCACTCTCCAAGGCCAGTATGGCAATTGTTCAAAGACATTGCAAAATTGCTCTGTCGGATACACCATGCCTGTCTGAGAGACTGGTCATGCTGTAGTGAGGCAGCAGATCTCACAACCTGCGGACAGTTGGAGTCCCAGGCAGATCAGAGCACAGCTTGAGCATCTGCCATGAGCAAACACCACTCACTGCGTGAACAGGTGCTTTTGCCGGACTTTGAAAATGAAGGGAGAAGACAATGCCGGGGACTGCAGCACAAGATAGTTGTACTTTTAGAACATTAACTTCTGCTAACATGAAACTATTTGGTTTACAAATCCAACACAGCAACAATTCTGAGTTAAAGAATCCCATATTCTGAGATATTTGAATTTTCCAGGAATGCATCTAACATTGCTTTTTGCAATGTATTCCCCATTACCGTCACAGCATCTACTTTGAGAGAGACTAAAATTTGAATATATTTGAATATTAATATACAGATGGAAAGCCCTATAGATTTCTTAGTCCAGGTTCATACTCTGCTGGTTAATGTTCCATCTACAAATGAGGCAGATTTGATTGAACCAAGCAAGGTTCATGTCTATAACAAGCTGTCATCTGTTTATCATTGTTGTGTATTTAATATTTCAATAATATTGTAAATATATTGTTTGATTAAGCATTCTTTGTTGTTCACATAATGTATTATGGGTTATATGTACAAAATACGTGAATGCTATATGTTCTCACAACGCCACATCAAATCTGCATGCCTCGCCAAAAGTAACAGTCTAGATACGTTAGACTCCAGCTCCATGATTCGCTTTTGATTACTTTTCTGTTTTGGAGTTACAAAACGTAACAGTCATGGAGTGATGTACCTCCAGTGAGTCTCTGTGAAGTCAAGCTATGATGACAGCATTGTCATTCACTGACAGGGTCTTAGCATTAATATTTTTAGGATATGCTTTGTGGAATAGAAACCTATGACAAATAGCCACATTATCTATTTTTTTCTGTGTGTAACATTTTCAAAAGTTAATTTCACTTCAAGTTTCCTGATTTCATCTTCCATCATCTATGAACAGAATTTTAAACTGCTGCAAATGTATTTTGTTTGCTAAGCAAGTAAGTTTGAAAAAAAGACATTGTTGCTTTTCACCTCAGTCTGGACAATAAGTGAAGAAACGTAAGCAGGAATTAAAAGTTAGACTCACAAATATCAGTGCTGAGAGATTGTGCTTTGCAAGTCTCTGCATGCAAACTTGCTCCCAACTTACTGCACAAACATTACTCATTCATTTTTAATTTGATTTGTGATGTTTGTCAAATTGGAAAGTATGCCAGCATGGACATTAGTCATTGCTGCCAGAGGAATATAGAGTAGGCACCTGATGTCATCAACCATTATACAAAGCTGATTTGATGTCAAAGCTGCCAAATTTGGCTTGGAAGATCTAACCGGAGCCTTGTAATATGATACCCTGTTGGCCTGACTCCCAACCACAGGTAGAACCCCCATCCCCATTCTCCTTGTAAACTCCAACACACACTAGCAATTTCACTAAAAGACCCTCAAAGAAGTAAGTTTATTGGCTATTGATGGAGTGGGGGATGAGGGATGCTGTTTGAGGAGAACCGTTATGAATACTATTGTCAGAAGGATTCCAAAAGGCTTTAAGGATTATAGTGATTGTGGTCAGAATTATATATTGAACTATAACCCATAAATATGTCACTTACCTCTCTAAAATGGGTGCTGGCTACCCTTCTGGGCCTTCAACATGATTATAAGGAGAAGAAGAGTACTAGGAAACTTGCAGATAGGGTGTAGCCTTTGGGCTATTACCTGCAGTAAAATGTGCATTACCATAGCCTGTAACTCCATGGTCTGACATATTAGTGACTCCACTTGGATTACCAGGAAGTACAGAAGGACGTACTAGGATTAGAACAAGGCATACCTCATAATAAGGTGAAAGGCGGTGAAATTGCAGCATTGGACCACATGCCAAAAGCCAAAGTAAGCATGTAATAGATAGAGCTAAGCATGACAATATCCATGAATGAGCAAAACTACGTCAGGTCATGTTGGCATGGTCTCCCAGCCTGAAGTTCACTAGTCACAGTTGCAATGGTCCTTTCTCAGTGACCCTCCAAATCAGAGATTCCATTATCAGTTCAGAGAGGTAATACTGCTTCTGTTTTGTCAGCTGAATGAAGACCATTGTGAGGCCTCAATTTCGCTGCTTTATTTAAATATTTAACAATGAAGAACATAATTTGAAAGGGTTTTAAATAAATACAGAATGGTATAACAGCAAAACTATCCATACACAATTACTGATAAGCAAACTCTATCCCCTTTGTCTCCAAGTTAAATCCACTAGTGACTCAAATCCTACATCAGATCAAACCCAGTGCAAGGTCTTTCTGGTGATCTCCTGGTGCGATGTGGCAGATTCCCAGCAAATCTGACCTTCTCTATTGTATATCACAGGGAATTCATCAAGAAAGGGAATGGCAATTTCAGCCCCCACGAGTCTTTCTATGAATTATGAATTTGTGTGTTCGTTGCATGTGTGAGGGAGTCCAGGACCTATTTATTTTGATATGCTCATCACTAATGTCTCCAATCAAAAATGTTGGCAAAGATGACCTCAATCTAGCCCAATAAATATTGATCACAGCCTATCCCATCAGTCCCATTCTGAATTTCCTTGGTTGCTGATCATAATTAATGAATGCAAGACCAAGTAGTAAAAACAAGCTTATGTATTCTTCAAAACAACAGAGTTCAAATTTTTGACGTTAACCTCCATTGTATTTGGAACTCAGCAGGCCAGGCAGCATCTATAGGAAGAAGCACTGTCGACATTTCGGGCCGAGACCCTTCGTCAGGACTAACTGAAAGGAGAGATACTAAGAGATTTGAAAGTAATGGGAGGAGGGGGAAATGCAAAATGATAGGAGAAGACCGGAGGGGGTGGGATGAAGCTAAGAGCTGGAAAGGTGATTGGAGAAAGTGATACAGAGCTGGAGAAGGGAAAGGATCATGGGACGGGAGGCCTCGGGAGAAAGAAAGGGGGAGGGGGGAGCACCAGAGGGAGATGGAGAACAGGCAGGGTGATGGGTAGAGAGAGAGAAAAAAAAACAAACAACTAAATATGTCAGGGATGGGGTAAGAAGGGGAGGAGGGGCATTAACGGAAGTTAGAGAAGTAAATGTTCATGACATCAACCGTCTCGACTTCACCACACCCTGTTCCAATTCCAACCTCTCTCCTTCCGAACGCTCTGCTCTCCGCTCCCTCCACACCAATCCCAATCTCACTATAAACCTGCTGATAAGGGGGGAGCTGTTGTTGTCTGGCGTACTGACCTCTACCTGGCCGAGGCACAGCGACAACGCTCTGATACCTCCTCTTATTTACCCCTTGATCATGAGCCCACTAAGGAGCACCAGGCCATTGTCTCCTATACCATCACCAACCTTATCAGCTCTGGGGATCTCCCATCCACTGCCATCAACCTCATAGTTCCCACACCCCACACTTCCCGTTTCTACCTCCTACCCAAGATCCACAAACCTGCCTGTCCAGGTAGACCTATTGTCTCAGCTTGCTCCTGCCCCACTGAACTCACTTCTGCATACCTTGACACTGTCTTATCCCCCCTTGTTCAATCTCTTCCCACCTATGTTCGTGACACTTCTCACACTTTGAATTTTTTCAATGATTTTAAGTTCCCTGGCCCCCACCGCCTTATTTTCACCATGGACGTCCAGTCCCTGTATACCTCCATCCCCCACCAGGACGGTCTCAAAGCTCTTCGCTTCTTTTTGGGTTCGAGACCTAACCAATTCCCCTCTACCACCACTCTCCTCCGTCTAGCGGAATTAGTTCTTACTCTCAATAATTTTTCCTTTGGCTCCTCCCACTTCCTCCAAACCAAGGGTGTAGCCATGGGCACCCGCATGGGTCCCAGTTATGCCTGCCTTTTTGTTGGCTTTGTGGAACAGTCCATGTTCCAAGCCTATACGGGTATCCATCCCCCCCTTTTCCTTCGCTACATCGACGACTGCATTGGCGCTGCCTCCTGCACGCATGCTGAGCTCGTCGACTTCATTAACTTTGCCTCCAACTTTCACCCTGCCCTCAAATTTACCTGGTCCATTTCCGACACCTCCCTCCCCTTTCTTGATCTTTCTGTCTCCATCTCTGGAGACGGCTTATCTACTGATATCTACTATAAGCCTACAGACTCTCACAGCTACCTGGACTATTCCTCTTCCCACCCTGTCTCTTGCAAAAATGCTATTCCCTTCTCACAATTCCTCTGTCTCCACCGCATCTGCTCTCAGGATGTGGCTTTTCATTCCAGGATGAAGGAGATGTCTTCCTTTTTTAAACAAAGGGGCTTCCCTTCTTCCACCATCAACTCTGCTCTCAAACTCATCTCTCCCATTTCCCGCACATCTGCCCTCACCCCATCCATCCGCCACCCCACTCGAGATAGGGTTCCCCTTGTCCTCACCTACCACCCCGCCAGCCTCCAGCTCCAACGTATAATTCTCCATAACTTCCGCCACCTCCAACGGGATCCCACTACCAAGCACATCTTTCCCTCCCTCTCTCTTTCTGCTTTCCGCAGGAATCGCTCCCTACGCGACTCCCTTGTCCACTCGTCCCCCCCATCCCTTCCCACCGATCTTCCTCCTGGCACTTATCCTTGTAAGCGGAACAAGTGCTACACCTGCCCTTACACTTCCTCCCTCACCACCATTCAGGGCCCCAGACAGTCCTTCCAGGTGAGGCGACACTTCACCTGTGAGTCGGCTGGTGTGGTATACTGCGTCCGGCACTCCCGATGTGGCCTTTTATATATTGGTGAGACCCGATGCAGACTGGGAGACTGTTTCGCTGAACACCTATGCTCGGTCCACCAGAGAAAGCAGGATCTCCCAGTGGCCACACATTTTAATTCCACGTCCCATTCCCATTCTGATATGTCTATCCATGGCCTCCTCGCCTGTCAAGATGAAGCCAGACTCAGGTTGGAGGAACAACGCCTTATATACCGGTTGGGTAGCCTCCAACCTGATGGCATGAACATTGACTTCTCTAACTTCCGTTAATGCCCCTCCTCCACTTCTTACCCCATCCCTGACATATTTAGTTGTTTGTTTTTTTCTCTCTCTCTGCCCATCACTCTGCCTGTTCTCCATCTCCCTCTGGTGCTCCCCCCTCCCCCTTTATTTCTCCCGAGGCCTCCCGTCCCATGATCCTTTCCCTTCTCAAGCCCTGTATCCCTTTTGACAATTACCTTAGCTTCATCCCACCCCCTCCGGTCTTCTCCTATCATTTCGCATTTCCCCCTCCCCCTCCTACTTTCAAATCTCTTACTATCTTTCCTTTCAGTTAGTCCTGACGAAGGGTCTCGGCCCGCAAAGTCGACAGTGCTTCTCCTTATAGATGCTGCCTGGCCTGCTGTGTTCCACCAGCATTTTGTGTGTGTTGCTTAAATTTCCAGCATCTGCAGATTTCCTCGTGTTTGCTCCATTGTATTTTCATAGTTGGTCATCATTTGTCATAGTTGTTTGTTTGTCAGTCTTTGTGTGTAATTTTTCATTGATTCTACTGAAAATGCAGGCAAAAAAATGAATCTCAAGCTAGTATATGGTGACATATATACCTATATATAATTTGATAATGAACTTACTTTGAACTTTGAGAACAGACTCTTTTTTTCCTGAACTGTACTCGTGGACGAGGAAACAATTCAGTTAAGGGGAACCTACTCAATCTACTGCAAGTACACTCTGTAATAAGATTCTACTGAAACCCAATTTTCAGGCTACAGAGGCCGATTTAAGGATCACAATCAGAATCAGGTTGAATATCACTTGCATCTGTTGTGCAATTTGTTGAAGGTGTCCTGGATTTTGGGGAGGCCAGTGCGCAAGATGGAGCTGGCTGAGTTTACAACATCCTGCAGTTTTTTTCTGATCCTATGCAGTAGCTCCTCCGTACCAGGTGGTGATACAAACTAACTGGAAAGCTCTCCATGTTATATCTGTAGCAATTTGTAATTGTCTTTGGTGACATCTCAATTCTCCTCAAACTCCCAATGGAAATAGAGCTGCTGTCATGTCTTCTTTGCATCAATATACTGGGCCCAGGATAGTTCTTCAGAGATGTTGACATCTAGAAACTGGAAACTGTTCACCCTTTCCACTTCTGATCGCTTGATGAGGACTGGTGTGTGTTCTCTCAACTTCTTCTTCCTAAAATCCACAATCAATTCCTTGACCTTATCGATGTTGTGTGCAAGATCGTTGCTGCAACACCACTCAACCAGCTGAGCTACCTCCTTCCTATGTGCCTCCTCAACCCCATCTGAAACTCTGCCAACAATAGTTGAGTCATTGGCAAATTTATAGATGGTATTTGTACTGCGCCTAGCCACACAGCCATGGGTGTAGAGAGAGTAGAGCAGTGAGCTAAACACGCATCCTTAATGTGAGCCAGTACAGATAGTCAGTGAGGAACATAGAACATAGAAAACCTACAGCACAACACAGGCTCTTCGGCCCACAGTGCTGTGCCGAAAATGTACTTACTTTAGAAATTACCTAGGGTTACCCATATTTTTCTGAGCTCCATGTACCTATCCAGGAATCTCTAAAAAGACCCTATTGAATCCACCTCCACCACCATTGCTGGCAGCCCATTCCACACACTCACCATTCTCTTTGTAAAAATCTTACCCCTGACATCTCCTCTGTACCAACTTCCAAGCACCTTAAATCTATGTCCTCTCATGCTAGCCATTTCAGCCCTGGAAAAAAGCCTTTGACTATCCACACGATCAATGCCTCTCGTTATCTTGTACACCTCTGTCAGATCACCTCTCATCCTCCAACACTCCAAGGAGAAAAGGCCAAGTTCACTCAACCTATTCTCATAAGGCATGCTCCCCAATCCAGACAACATCCTTGTAAATCTCCTCTGCACCCTTTCTATGGCTTCCACATCCTTCCTGTAGTGAGACAATCAGAACTGAGCACAGTACTCCAAGTGGGGTCTGACCAGGGTCCTATATAGCTATAACATTACCTCTTGGCTCCTAAACTCAATCCCATGGTTGATGAAGGCCAATGATGATATGCCTTAACCACAGAGTCAACCTGTGCAGCAGCTTTGAGTGTCCTATGGACTCAGACCCCAAGATCCCTCTGATCCTCCACACTGCCATGAGTTTTACCATTAATACTATATTCTGTCATCATATTCGACCTACCAAAATGAACCACCTCACACTTAATTGGGTTGAACTCCATCTGTCACTTCTCAGCCCAGTTTTGCATCCTATCGATGTCCGGCTGCAATCTCTGACAATCCTCCACACTATCCGCAACACCCCCAACCTTTGTCGTCAGCAAATTTACTGACCCATCCCTCCACTTTCTCATCCAGGTCATTTATAAAAATCACAAAGAGAAGGGGTCCCAGAACTGATCCCTGAGGCACACTGGTCACTAACCTCCATGCAGAATATGACCTGTCTACAATCACTCTTTGCCTTCTGTGGGCAAGCCAAATTCTGGATACACAAAGCAAGGCCCCCTTGGATCTCATGTGTTCCTTACTTCCTCAATAGGCCTTGCATGGAGTACCTTATCAAATGCCTTACTGAAATCTATATACACTACATCTACTGCTCTTCCTTCATCAATGTGTTTAGTCACATCCTCAAAAAAATTCAATCAGGCTCGTAAGGCACGGCCTGCCCTTGAGAAACCATGCTGACCATTCCTAATCATATTATGCCTCTCCAAATGTTCATAACCCTGCCTCTCAGGATCTTTTCCATCAACTTACCAACCACTGAAGCAAGACTCACTGGTCTATAATTTCCTGAGCTTTCTCTTCTCCCTTTCTTGAATAAGAGAACAACATCTGCAAACCTCCAATCCTCCAGAACCTCTCCCATCCCCACTGATGATGCAAAGATCATCGCCAGAGGCTCAGCAATCTCCTCCCTCGCCTCAGGTACATCTTGTCCGGTCCTGAAGACTTATCCAACCTGATACTTTCCAAAAGCTCCAGTACATCCTCTTTCTTAATGTCTATATGCTCAAGCTGTTCAATCTGCTGTAAGTCATCTCTACAATCGCCAAGACCCTTTTCTGTAGTGAATACTGAAACAAAGTATTCATTGAGTACCTCTGCTATCTCCTCCGGTTCCATACACACATTTCCACTGTCACACTTGATTGATCCTATTCTCTCATATCTTATCCTCTTGCTCTTCACATACACGTGGAATGCCTTGGGGTTTTCCTTAATCCTGCTCACCAAGGCCTTCTCATGACCCCTTCTGGCTCTCCTGATTTCATTCTTAAGCTCCTTCCTGTTAGCCTTATAACCTTCTAGATCTCTATCATTACCTAGTTTTTTGAACCTTTCGTAAGCCTTTTTTTCTTCTTGATGAGATTTACAACAGCCTTTGTACACCACGGTTCCTGGACCCTACCATCCTTTCCCTGTCTCATTGGAATGTACCAATGCAGAGATGCTGTTGTGCTTTATTTTGCCACACAGTCAGTCTGTACAGTCCAGGTGAGATCTTCGGTGATGTGTATACTGAGGAACTTGAAGCTACTCACCCTCTTAACTGAAGTCCCATTGATGTTGACCGGGCCGAGCCTGTCTCCGTTCCTCCTGTAATGCACGATCAGCTCTTTTGTTTTTTGGACATTGAGAGAGAGGCTGTTACCTTGGCACCACTGTGTCACGGTATTAACCTCACCTCTGTAGGCTGTCTCATCATCATGAGAATTAAGGCTGATCAATGTCATGTCATCTGCACATTTGGTCAGCAGATTGGAGCTGTGTGTGACAGCACAGTTGTGGGTGTAAAGGGGGTAGGGGAGGGACTCAGGACACAACCCTGGGGGGCACCTGTGTTGAGGGTCAGAGAGGCAGAGGTGAGGGAGTCCATCCTTACCAACTGCTGGTGATCCGATAGGAAGTCTAGGATCCTGCTGCACAAGATGGGATGCAGGCCGAGTTCTCTGAACTTCCTATCAAATCTGGAGGTAATTATAGTGTTGAATGCTGAATTGTAATCCAGGAACAGTATTCTAATGTATGCATCTCTTCTCCAGGTGAGCTAAAGGTGCTATATAAAGCTAACTTGCTTGTTTCATTGCTTTCTTAACTGATTTGGACACAATATACAAGCACAATTATTTGCAGCTCTAAGTAAATGTTACCTATACTAAATAAAAATAAAATGAAAATTAAATGAAAATGATCTTTCTGCAAGATCTTTAAACTCTTATCGTACCAACATTTACCTGGTTATTATGTCCATTTGGAAAGTCTAGAGATGAAAAGATAATGATAAAGATTACCTTTATTTGTCACATGTACATTGAAACATTCAGTGAGATGTACTGCTTGCGTCAGATCAAGTCAGCAAGGATTGTGCTGAGTAGCCCTTAGATGTCACTAGGCTTCTGGCACCAACACAGCATGCCTGCACGTCACTAACCCTAATCATACAACGTGGGAGGAAACCCAAGCACCTGCAGGAAATCCACACGGTCACAAAGAAAATCTACAAATTGCTTACACAGTGGCGGGAATCGAACTCTGATAATACAGCCAGCGCTGTAAGGAGTTGCACTAATTGTTATGCTACATTGCAGCTCTCACTAGCTGAAAAAGAAAATCTTTTTTATTTTTTGATAATAATTTGATAAGTTGCAATTTACCTCTGATAAATGACATGTCGTACATTATACACTCATTGTCTAATTAACAGGGCCTAAACATCTTATATCAACATAATAGAGAAATACTTGCCCTCAGCACAAAGATATTCAAAGAGATAAAGGAGAAATTAATAGAATATCAGGCCGCTTTAATTCTTACTTTTGGAAAAGTGTGGTTGATGATGCTTGCTATGTGAGCCATCTGAATTTTGTCAACACAGAAAATAAGTTTATGGTAGAACTTTGTGGCAGCAGTTACTGCTGCTACCTCTCAGCTCCTGTAATGCGGATTATTTCTGCACTTCGAGTACAATCTGCATGTACTTCCTCTGACCACATGGGTTTCCCAGCAGTGACATAGATTCTCCCCAAGTTATAAAGCTGTGCTTGTTGGTGGGTTAATAAGTTCCTGTACCTTGCCTCTAGTGAAGATGTGTGGTTGGGGAATCAGGGTTGAGCTGATGGGAATGTGAGAGGGAAAAAGTTACAAGGAAATAAATTAATGATCGGGATTCGCGAACAAGAGAAAATCTGCAGATGCTGGAAGTCCAAACAACACACATACAAAGCTGGAGGAACTCAGCAGGTCAGGCAGCATCTATGAAAAAGAGTACAGTAGACATTTCGGGTCGAAGCTTCGTTTTGACGAAGGGTCTCAGCCTGAAACGTTGACTGTACTCCTTTCCATAGATGCTGCCTGACCTGCTGATTTCCTCAGCATTGTGTGTGTGTTAATGATCGGGATTGATGATATTTCTCTGAAACACAATGCAGGTGGACTGATTGGCATTCTATATAATCACATATGAGAAATTATAGTTTTCTGTCCAAAATATGCAGGTGAATTGCTCTTTAGTTTAAAGTACTTCCCTATCATTGTCTTCAGTGCCACTGAGATGGCCAAAGTTTAACTCAAGGAAGAATGTCTTCAACTTGCTCATATATGCTGTGTAGAGAAAGTGATCTCCCTGACTAGCTATAACAATGAAATAAGTAAATTTCACCTGTTAGAAAACCCGATTGCCAATAAGAAATAATTTGTGAAGGTAACGGGTAGAAATTTGAGCATCGTTTTTGTGCAATATTCCATTCAGTCCTTGACTCGTTGCATGTCTTTACATTAAGCATAATTGACTAAATTGTCCAATTCTTCTTTGACTGCAAGACAAGATAATTCACAACGCTACTATTTTTTCACATCACATTATTTTCAGTATCACCTTCCAGAAACGTGAAATGGTCGCACAGAGTGACACAGCACAAGTGCTGGAGGAACTCGAAGGCCAAGTGTCATCTCATTTGGAAAGACTGTTTTGGGAGTGTTATCTATTGTGCTTCCAGTGCAAGCTCCTCTGTATCAGTGAGACCCAATGTAGATACGGGGACGGCTTTGCTGAGCACCTTTGCTCTGTCACCATTCCTTCCCATTCTTATTCCAACTTGTCGGCCCATGGCCTCCACTACTACCACAATGAGATTACTCTCAGGTTTGAAGAGCAACACCTCACATTCTGTTTGTGTAGCCACAAACCTGATGGAATGAATATCAATTTCTCTAACTTCTGGTAATTTCTCTCCCTTCCCCCTTCTCTTTCTATTCCACATTCCAGTTCTCCTCTCACCACTTCTCTTCTCCTGCCCATTACCCTCTGGTTTCCATCTTCCTTCCCTTTCTTCCATGATCCACTGTCCTCTCATATCAGATTCCTTCTTCTTCAGCTCTTTGTCTCTTCCACCTATCACCTCTCAGCTTCTATTTCCTCCTGATTACCCTCTCACCATTCACCTCTAGATGGTACTCCTTCCCCTCCTCCCACCACCCCACATCTTCTTATTCTGGCTTCTGTCTCCTGCTCTTCTGGTCCTGATGAAGGGCCTTGGCCTGAAACATTGTTATTTATTCCCTTCCATAGATGCTGCCTGACTTGCCAAGCTTCTCCTGCACTTTGTTTGTGTTGCTTAAGATTCTGTGGAATTACGTGTGTGCATAAAGTTAAACACTCCTCTGTTTAGTTTACAACTGGTTAACAAATTGCTGTTATTGTACCAGAGTTTAAATTTGATTCAAACTACTCAAAGTATATTTCCCTTTTCACTGTAAGACTTCTGAATAGAAGGTTTTTAAGCATCTCCTGACGAACAAAATTGTCCAATTTGGCAACTGCGTTCTGAATGAAGATAGGGTTGGTTGGTTCCTGAAAAGCAAATGTCAAATTGGCACAACATGGAAGATTCTTCCTAGCTTAGAATTAAGATGTTGTGTTCAAAGGAATGCAAGTGTTGTCTTTGAATGGTGTAGATTAGATAGAAGTATTGCAAGTTGTTAGTGTATACCAGAAAGGCTCCTTTCTTGCAGAAGCATCCTTCTTCATAATGGCTCAAAAATCTACCTATAAGTAAATGTTAAAATTTCTATTTTTATTTTATTTATTTTATTTACAGATACTGCATTGTAACAAGCCCTTCCGGCACAACCAGCCTATGCCACCAAATTACACCCATGAGCCCAGTTAACCTACTAATCCATACATCTTTGGAATGTGGGAGGGAACTGGAGCACCCAGAGGAAACCCACGCGTTCATGGGGAGATGTAAAAGCTCCTTAGACAGTGGTGGAATTGAATCTGGGTCGGTGGTGCTGTAATTGTGTTAAGCTTATTGCTACACTGTTGTGCTGCCCCACATCTAAAATTAAAGAAAGATCTATTAAAGTATAAATATATTGAGGCACGACACTGCTTGGACATAGGGACTGAGTCTGAATAAAGCATATTGTGGGAGCCAAGTCTATTCTGTCCCCAAAAAGTAAGTCAGATCTTCTTTATAAAACTGAACTTACAAGATCAGAAATAGTTACTCTATACCATCTCAGTCCTATAATTGCTCGAATATCCATGTAGAGATGACTCTTCAGTCTTTACATTGAGAGATACAATAGCTCGATCCAAGGCTTTCTCCAAATTAGAACAGGAACCTAATTATCTGGACTACGTAACTATATACTTTATTGGGAGACAATGATGTATACCTCATATGTAATTGCAGGAGATAAAGATAGTTACTGTTCAGAAGAAGAGAAGAAAGATGGAAGCCTTCTGGGAGAATGTGGTAATTAGATATGATGGTCTTATTCCTGGTACATCACATGGTAATCCACACCTTAACAAAGAAATGCTGTAGTTAAGAATACCGGACCCTGACCAAAGGCACATGACTTTATGTAGTGGATTCTGAAGTGCAGTAATTCCAGAGCATAGGCTTTGGTAATGAGGATAATTAATAGCTAGCACTAAGTGGTCTTCTCTCCTTAATTACTTTTATCCACTTAACTATAAATAAAGTTACATGTGGCAAAAGAGACTGTTAGCTGGTGAGTGTCAACCAGATGGATAATCTCTGCTTTCTTTAATTTTTCCGGGGCTGTAGATTACGACAGCTGGTGTTTATAGAAGAAGCGTAAAAGTACTCTATAAAGGAGCATAACTAAGTGTTGAGTCCAAGTTCTGGCAGCAGGAAATGGACCCCCTGAATGCTTCCCCAGCAATATATGAGGAAATGCAATGCTCCTGGTGAGTATGTGTGTGGAAGTGTATCTGTGAAGCAGAGGATATGGTGGATCATACTCCGTATTCACCAACAGTTGAAATAAGGCTCCCAATGACATACTCCACCCTCAGTGGAATAAAAGTCAAAATTCCTTTTGCCTTTTTAATTATTTGTTGCACCTACAATAATAGGAAACATTTAGTGAACTTTGGGATAACAACATCAGCAATATTTCCACTCCTAACGGTGTAGCCTCGAGCAATAGGAGGTCAATAAGTGCCTCAGGCTCTTACAATACCCAACGTGAATTCTCTCTCATTTACTTCTTGCTGCAATTTTCCTGTGTATTCTTAGAGAATACTTAATTCTCATTACACATTTCGTTATTTCCTTTCAATCATGTAAAATAATTTCCATTTGTTTTTCAGCATAGAAGTTAAATATAGTAATTTTTATTCATTTTCCCCAATGCAGCTCTTTGAGGGAAGACTGATGTGGCAAAGATTATTTGAGAGGAAGTTATTAAGATAAAATTAGCCACTGCTCTTAATAGTTAGCTGGCAGGCAGCTTTTACTTCACTGTGATTTGTAATAAACAAGTAATTTTCTACCTGGGAATTACATTCTGCCATAAAATTTGTCTATGTTCATCAGATGCTTGGTTGTTGAGTATTTTGGAGAAAGGAGCCTTGTCCCTCAGCACATGCATCAGAATTGAATAGGAAGAAATTACATTTCATGAATCACTTTTTGCAGTTTCTTGAGGATTAAACAGTCTGTCTTCATTCAAAATTTATATTAACCTAAATAGCATTGGGCTTATTTGAAAAAAATGTGTCAAGTGAGGAAAGGATGAAAAAATAACAAAAGATTCCATTTTCCTTAGTGCTTCGTTATTTCCATCTACCACCTTTCAGTTTCAAACATCATTCCCCCCTCCCACCCCTTCTTCACCTGCATATACACCACCCGCCCCCTCACCTGGATCCACCATGTCTCCCTCCCCCCTTTTTATATTCCAATGTTGGTGAAGGGTCTCAATTGTCCATTTCCTTCCAAAGCTGCTGCCTGCCCCTGCGGAGTTTCCTTAGCTGCGAAAGATAATTTCAACATAGCTTTCTGCTCCTGTTCTAAAACCATTTGCTGCACTCTATCATAGGATGAGCAACCAGAAATGTTTAGCAACTATTGTAAATCTGATGAGGACTGATTTGTTACTCGGATATTTTGAAAGTTCTATAAATATGTTTGACAAATGAGCCCCGAAATAAATCTGGTACAGTGTGAGATGATTTTCCATCCAGAGGCTTGCTAACGTCCCAAGTTGCTTAGAGGACTAGAAATTTTGATACAATCAAGGGTTTATATGCTAGCAGAGAAGGAGTTCAGATATGGTTAAGGATGAAATGTATGTCAAAGGCCCCAAATGTTAGGTTTGAGCAATTAGTGAGGATTAACCAATTGCTGTGCCACAAACCTGACAAAGGTGCCTTACAGAAGGGTAATGACAACTTCTTATCAACCGAGGAAATATTGGATTATACCTCAATGAGGAAAAGTTGAATGAATATTAAGTGAAGTAGTAGATTAATGAGGATTAAATATAGGATAGGGGAAATCAGTTAATGAAGATTAAGCATACAGTACATACTGCATGTTATGAGACATGGAATAGCTATTAATGAGGATTAAATATGAATATACTATGAGATAGGGGGTTATACAATACTGAGAATTAAATTAAATAAGTATTTATGTATACAATAGATAGTATGGGGCTTAATAATTAAAGTGCATGTGGTCTCAAAAGTGTATCCTCATTTGGTATCTTATCTCCATAACAGGACAAGCAAAAGCATTAGAAAAGGCTTTTAAGTGGCAAGTAACTTTTGCTTCAGACAAGCGTCAGACAGATGAAATGTCCAATGGGAGAAAGTCTGAGTACCCAGCCTTGACGTTCAATGACATCAACATGGTTGCCTGACACACCATCAACCTCACTGATATCAGAGTTGACCAGAAATAGAATTGGATTAACTACAATAATACTGTGGGTACAGGTATAAGGGAAATTCAAAGGGTTGGCATCCTCTGGAGAGTACTCTGCCCCTTTTAACTATCAAGTTTCAAGCTTTTTAACTATCCAAGACACATGTCAGAACTGTGATGGAGGACTCTTCATTTGTCTAGATGAGCGTAGCCTCAGCAATACTCAGTCAACTCAACGCCACTCAGTCTATTTGACATTTTCACAATCTACAAAATACACTGCTATTAGTTGTCTCAGCCACTTTGACAACGCCTCTGCAACCACGATATCTGCCATCAAGCTGCTGAAGGACTTCAAGTGCATGTGTCATGGTGCGATCACAAAGGACTGGACCCAGGTGTGGGGGAATGGTAGGATCCTCAGGAAGAGATGGAAATAAGAGGTTACACTTCAGTATCAGGGCGTTGGGTGTGCAATTGTGTGACACCACGAGAATTCATCCCCTCCGACACAATGACTACACTAAGGCACTGACTGAGAGTCCTCTTTAAATAATCGCCGACTGCAGGAAACACACGCCAGCCACAATTAGCTTAACAAGATTCACAAAAAACACAAAGGCTTAACAATTCTAGGTTAAGATAATGATTAGTAAACACAGGTGCACAAAAACCAGAGAAACTCAATGCCCTATGGCATATATGTCAAACTCAAGGCCCGCGGGCCAAATCCGGCCCACGGTGGAATTATCTTTGGCCCGCGAGATAATATCTAATTACTATTAAAGCTGGCCCCAGTAATCGAAGCGCCTATGGCGTATGATATGGCTAATGCTGAGTTTATTCAGGTAGCAGGTTTTCAGGGTTTTTAGTGTTTATTCGGCAGTCTTCTTCATAAGAAACGGAATTTGTAAAGTGAAACACTTTGTAGTTATAGCAGAGACTGAGACACATGAGAGCAGACTGAAAAAATGGAGGCAACGAAAGCTGCGTTCGCACGCATCTGACTGATCCAGCCCGCATGAAGCTGCATTTTGCTCAATCCGGCCCGTGACCTAAAATGAGTTTGACACCCCTGCCCTATGGCAAGCCTCGGAGATCCTGACAGTACCTCCCCCACTAAGGTTGAAATTCTGTAGTTTGTGGGAAAGAAAACTGATAAAAATAGCAGAAAAGTAGATCTTTGTTTCGATCCCTGACTGTCAAGAAGCAAATCCATTTTGTATGACAGGCTGAAGGATCAAAGACAGAAGGGAAGAGCTAAAGACAGTAGCGTTTACTTATCTGAATGCAGCCAACCTTCCCAACCAATTGATAGGCCAATGAACTGTGCAACATGCAGCAGATGTAAATAACTTATTGAGAAAAGAAAGAAGCCTCAAGCACAACAAAGTTTCCTCAGCAGCATGTGCAACAAGGCATAGAAACATAGAAAATAGGTGCAGGAGTAGGCTATTCGGCCCTTCGAGCCTGTACCGCCATTCAGTATGATCATGGCTGATCAACCAACTCAGAACCCTGTACCTGCTTTCTCTCCATACCCCCTGTGCTGCCTTTATGGCAGTTATTTAGTTTATAATATTTTCGCGTAGTAATTTGTTAGCATTTTTTAGTTAAAGTTAGGATTGTTTAAATCAATTGATTTGTCTGTAATACATCGCGGCTGCGATGACGTCACATCCGGGTTCGCCGCGTCTTGTGGGAAATTACCAGTTTGAAATTCACGCAAGGGTGGGGGTCACTCACATGTGCCACCATAACGCTGACTAGGGTCTCTCTATGCACCAAAGACACAGTGAAAGCAACGCTGTAAGTCATTAGATAATCGATATTTCGAGTTAAAATGTTAACACCGATTCTGTTAAAAGTAACAACGGTCGGTAAGGTTTACCTTTTCGTCAGTTAAAGAGTCGGGATAGTTTGTATTGAAGTGTATCTAAAGCAGCCAATGGAGCAGCTAGATTCTGACTGTATGCTGCACTTTAATGTAATGTAGTTATTGTAGTTTTACCTTTGCAAATATTCACAATGTAAATGTGATATTTAGAAGGGAACAAACACTGTACCAATCCTGTATTGTTTTTCAACAGTTTTCACCATGCGTTAATGTGAAGAGTGAACAGTAAATGGTTAATCTTACTGCGGTCTCGTTTGCATTGATTCTGGTTTATCTCGACGTTACTTCACACCCGAGCGAGAACGTTACAGTGAAAAAGCGGCATTATCAGGTGTTTAAAGTGCAGCCATGTCAACCCGATCTAGCATCAAGTCGTTGTCAAAGTCATCGTCATCCTGCGACAGGGGCAGTAGGGCATCAAGTAAGGCCACCCAAGCAAGAGCGAAAGCAGAAGCCGCCAAGGTGCGAGCGCGCTTTGCCAAAGAAGAATTAGAAGTAAAGATGAAAGCGGCTGTCAGAGAAGCCGAAAACCAGAAGGAAAAAGCTGCCAGAGAAGCCGAAAAGGCTGCCAGAGAAGCCGAAAACCAGAAGGAAAAGGCTGCCAGAGAAGCCGAAAACCAGAAGGAAAAGGCTGCCAGAGAAGCCGAAGCGGCTGCCAGAGAAGCCGAAAACGAATTGGAAAGGAAAAGGGTAGAGGCACGGTTAGAAGCGCTGAAGCTAGAACGAGAAGCAGCAGCTGCCGAGGTGGAAGCAGAGTTAATAGAAGACGCCGAAGAAATGCATGATCCGAAGGACGGAAAATCTACCTCAGAAAAGATCGGATTGGAACGTACAAGGGACTATGTCCAATCTCAAATGGAATGGAAGACTCTTTCTTCCTCTCCTTACTTATTCGATAACGTCCCACTTCATGAGGAGTCTTGGAGAGGCCCGACGGCATCACGTCCATCCGAGGAAGATAATTTACCCTCGCAACTCCGCGATGAACCCAGGAATGCAAGGGCTCATGACAAGTACTTCTCGACACCGAACTTACCGGATTTGGGGAGAAGAGAGGCAAAGACTGAGTCCAGACCAGCAAATTCCATAACAGATGTACGCCCTCAGTCGTGTACCTGCAGACATGTTCCCTCAGCCCGCACGCCACTTGCAGACGAATCCGTAGCACGGTATTTCGCACGACGAGATCTCGTCACTTCAGGACTATACCAGTTCGACGATAAACCTGAAAATTACCGTGCATGGCACTCCACTTTCACCAATGCTATCAACGGAGTCCAGCTCAGAGCAACCCAGGAGTTGGATCTTATGGCAAAATGGCTGGGAAGAGAATCATGCGAACAGGTGAGACGCATGCGTTCAGTGTACATCAACAAACCCGAGCTAGCATTGAAGAAAGCATGGGAGAGACTTCAGGAGGGCTACGGAGCCCCCGAAATTATTGAGGCGGCACTATGCCAACGTTTGGGAAATTTTCCTAAGGTGTCAGCCAAGGAACACACCAAGCTAAGAGAATTTGGAGATTTACTCATGGAGATTCAAGGCGCCAAAGAAGATGGCCACTCAGCTGGTCTAGTATACCTAGACACTCCAACCGGGATTAGACAACTCGTGGACAAACTTCCATTTGGGCTGCAGGACAGGTGGTTGTCCGTTGCCTCAGATTACAAGGAAGAACACGAAGGTCAATTCCCTCCCTTCGAGTATTTCACCAGGTTCGTGTGCAAGGAGGCGAAGAAGCGAAACGATCCTAGCCTCATAGGTCCAGGAAGCAGTGCAATTTACACCAAGCCAGATAAATCCACTTCGAATAATTCCAACATTACTAAACCAGTCTCAGCGCTTAAGACTCAAGTCCTTACAACTAACAACGACCCTAGCAAGAATTGCCCATTGCATAACAAACCCCACCCCCTCAAAAGATGCAGAACGTTTAGGGAAAAACCCCTTGAAGAGAAGAAGGCCCTCCTCGAGGAGAAAGGAATATGCTTTAGATGCTGTTCCTCGACCTCTCACTGTGCGAGAGAGTGTACGATCGCCGTGAAGTGCCTGGAATGTGATAGCACTAATCACGACTGGGCCATGCATCCTGGCCCGTCACCGCAAACCGACAACGCTCCTTCACCCCCACAACAGGACGGTGGGGAGGGAGAAGCTCACTCCAGGACAACTGTTGTCAGCTCGAGCTGTACGGAAGTTTGCGGTCAAGCTCAGGCAAGCCGTTCTTGTTCAAAGATCTGTCTCACTAAGGTGTACCCTAAGGGAGCCAAAGACAAGGCCATCAAAGCCTACGTAATTCTGGACGATCAGAGCAACCGCTCGCTAGTCAGTCCAGAGTTCTTTAACTTGTTCAACATTGCGAGTGAGCAGTTCCCATACTACCTTAGAACTTGCTCAGGCAACATGAAAACTTACGGAAGGAGGGCCGAAGGCTTCCAGATCGAGTCCCTGGATGGTAAAATCCTCATCTGTCTCCCCCCACTCGTAGAGTGCGAGAAAATTTTGAATAACCGCACTGAGATCCCGACGCCAAGTGTGGTGCTACACCAACCACATCTCCACCACATCGCCAAATACATCCCAGAGCTGGATCCAGAAGCAGAAATACTCCTGCTATTAGGGAGGGATGTTCTCCGGGTACACGAGGTTAGGCAGCAGGTCAATGGACCACACGACGCCCCCTTTGCCCAACGCCTGGATCTGGGCTGGGTGGTGATAGGAGAGGTGTGCCCTGGCAACGAACACAAATCAACGGTTAACACACTCAAGACCAATGTGCTAGAGAGTAGCCGCCATATGATTTTTCAACCCCGCACAAGTTCCATGTGCGTCCAGGAAGCACCACAAGGCTTTAACAAGCGCAAAGTAACTGACGAGACGCTGGGTCAGTCTGTCTTTGCTCATAAGGAGCATGATAATAAACTTGCTCCATCGGCTCAAGACGCCATCATCTTAAAAACGGAGGACACCAAGGTCTTCAGAGACAAAGCAAATAGTGGGGTCGCCCCACTACCTTTCAGAGAACCACGCCAGTGCTTGCCAAACAACAAAGAGCAGGCAGTCAAGCGGTTCACGCCCTTGCAAAAAACCACGGAAAGGTGACCTGAGATGCAGCAAAGCATCTGATCGACCCACGAGGTACTGGGCACACCAATGGCAGAGGTCACAGCCATTATGAATGTACGACCACTCCTACCCGTGTCTTCTGACCCGGAAAACCCCTTCATACTGTCGCCATCAATGCTCCTTACGCAGAAGGCAGGAGCTGCCCCTCCACCAGCGGACTTCTCCGATAAGGACCTGTACACAAAGCAATGGAGAAGGAACCTTCAAGTTGGAGATTTAGTCCTGCTCAGGGACAAGCAAATCGCCGGCAACTGCTGGCCAATGGCCAGAATCACTGCCACATTCCCTAGTAGGGATGGACATGTCAGGAAAGTCGAGTTGAAAACTACCGACCAAGGCGATGGGAAAATTTACCAAAGGCCTGTTACAGAAGTCATTCTACTTCTACCTAATGACTGATTTAGAGACTGAAGTTTGTATTATGTTCATTGTGACCTTACGAAGGTCAAGCGGGAAGTGTGCTGCCTTTATGGCAGTTATTTAGTTTATAATATTTTCGCGTAGTAATTTGTTAGCATTTTTTAGTTAAAGTTAGGATTGTTTAAATCAATTGATTTGTCTGTAATACATCGCGGCTGCGATGACGTCACATCCGGGTTCGCCGCGTCTTGTGGGAAATTACCGGTTTGAAATTCACGCAAGGGTGGGGGTCACTCACATGTGCCACCATAACGCTGACTAGGGTCTCTCTATGCACCAAAGACACAGTGAAAGCAATGCTGTAAGTCATTAGATAATCGATATTTCGAGTTAAAATGTTAACGCCGATTCTGTTAAAAGTAACGACGGTCGGTAAGGTTTACCTTTTCGTCAGTTAAAGAGTCGGGATAGTTTGTATTGAAGTGTATCTAAAGCAGCCAATGGAGCAGCTAGATTCTGACTGTATGCTGCACTTTAATGTAATGTAGTTATTGTAGTTTTACCTTTGCAAGTATTCACAATGTAAATGTGATATTTAGAAGGGAACAAACACTGTATCAATCCTGTATTGTTTTTCAACAGTTTTCACCATGCGTTAATGTGAAGAGTGAACAGTAAATGGTTAATCTTACTGCGGTCTCATTTGCATTGATTCTGGTTTATCTCGACGTTTACCTCGGCGTTACTTCACACCCGAGCGAGAACGTTACACCCCCGATCCCTTTAGCCACAAGGGCCATATCTAACTTCCTCTTAAATATAGCCAATGAACCGGCCTCAACTGTTTCCTGTGGCAGAGAATTCCACAGATTCACCACTCTCTGTGTGAAGAAGTTTTTCCTCATCTCGGTCCTAAAAAGCTTCCCCTTAATCCTTAAACTGTGACCCCTCGTTCTGGACTTCCCCAACATCGGAAACAATCTTCCTGCATCTAGCTTGTCCAATCCCTTTAGAATTTTATACGTTTCAATAAGATCCCCCCTCAATCTTCTAAATTCCAGTGAGTATAAGCCTCGTCGATCCAGTCTTTCTTCATATGAAAGTCCTGCCATCCCAGTAATCAATCTGGTGAACCTTCTCTGTACTCCCTCTATGGCAAGAATGTTTTTCCTCAGATTAGGAGACCAAAACTGCACACAATATTCTAGGCCTTGTACAACTGCAGTAGAACCTCCCTGCTCCTGTACTCAAATCCTTTTGCTATGAATGCCAACATACCATTTGCCTTTCTCACTGCCTGCTGTACCTGCATGCCCACCTTCAATGACTGATGTACAATGACACCCAGGTCTCATTGCATCTCCCCTTTTCCTAATCGGCCACCATTCAGATAATAATCTGTTTGCCTGTTCTTGCAACCAAAGTGGATAACCTCACATTTATCCACAATAAATTGCATCTGCCATGAATTTGCCCACTCACCTAACCTATCCAAGTCACCCTGCATCCTCTTAGCATCCTCCTCACAGCTAACACCGCTGCCCAGCTTCGTGTCATCCGCAAACTTGGAGATGCTGCATTTAATTCCCTCGTCTAAATCATTAATATATATTGTAAACAACTGGGGTCCCAGCACTGAGCCTTGTGGTACCCCACTAGTCACTGCCAGCCATTCTGAAAAGGTCCCGTTTACTCCCACTCTTTGCTTCCTGTCTGTCAACCAATTCTCTATCCACATCAATACCATACCCCCAATACCGTGTGCTTTAAGTTTGCACACTAATCTCCTGTGTGGGACCTTGTCAAAAGCCTTTTGAAAATCTAAATATACCACATTCACTGGCTCTCCCCTATCCACTCTACTAGTTACATCTTCAAAAAATTCTATAAGATTCGTCAGACATGATTTTCCTTTCACAAATCCATGCTGACTTTGTCCAATGATTTCACCTCTTTCCAAATGTGCTGTTATCACATCTTTGATAACCAACTCTAGCATTTTCCCCACCACCGATGTCAGACTAACTGGTCTATGATTCCCCGGTTTTTCTCTCCCTCCTTTTTTAAAAAGTGGGGTTACATTAGCCACCCTCCAATCCTCAGGAACTAATCCTGAATCTAAGGAGTTTTGAAAAATTATCACTAATGCATTCACTATTTCTTGGGCTACTTCCTTAAGCACTCTGGGATGTGTCGTGGTTTCTTGTGCCCCACAAATGACCAGGAGACGCAGAAGATTCTTCAAGAAGTATTAAACTTTAATTTGCAAATCAAAACTGAGACAGTCATTGAGCTAGTCGCTGATTGCCCACCGGTCCTTTGGACATAGCATTTTTTATAGCAATCTCCTGGTCCAGTTGCATTAGCATATCTATAGTCTATAGTCTATAGTTGCGTATCACACGTACATCCTGCCACTATTGTTTCTACCCATTGACTTAATCATGTTCTAATCTACATCTCTTAGCTGCCTCTCATTAACACACCATTGTCTTCTACATTCTTAAGATTTCATTCTCCTACTAAATTGGGTACATGCATAGCAAATAGCAAGTTTAAAATTTATACTTTTATACTCCAATAGATGCAGACCATCTGGGCCTGGGGATTTATCTGCCTTTAATCCCTTCAATTTACCTAACACCACTTCCCTACTAACATGTATTTCCCTCAGTTCCTCCATCTCACTAGACCCTCGGTCCCTTACTATTTCCGGAAGATTATTTATGTCCTCCTTAGTGAAGACAGAACCAAAGTAGTTATTCAATTGGTCTGCCATGTCTTTGTTCCCTATGATCAATTCACCTGTTTCTGACTGTAAAGGACCTACATTTTTCTTTTCACGTATCTATAAAAGCTTTTACAGTCAGTTTTTATGTTCCCTGCCAACTTACTCTCATAATCTTCTTTCCCTTTCCTAATTAAGCCCTTTGTCCTCCTCTGCTGGTCTCTGAATTTCTCCCAGTCCTCAGGTGTGCCGCTTTTTTTTGCTAATTTATATGTTTCTTCTTTGGACTTGATACTATCCCTAATTTCCCTTGTCAGCCACGGGTGCACTACCTTCCCTGGTTTATTCTTTTGGCAAACTGGGATGAACAATTGTTGTAGTTCATCCATGTGATCTTTAAATGCATGCCATTGCATATCTACCGTCAACCCTTTAAGTGTCATTTGCCAGTCTATCTTAGCTAATTCACATCTCATACCTTCAAAGTGACCCTTCTTTAAGTTCAGAACCTTTGTTTCTGAATTAACTATGTCACTCTCCATCTTAATGAAGAATTCCACCATATTATGGTCACTCTTACCCAAGGGGCCTCGCACTACAAGATTGCTAACTAACCCTTCCACATTGCTCAATACCCAATCTAGAATGGCCTGCTCTCTAGTTGGTTCCTCGACATGTTGGTTCAGAAAACCATCCCGCATACATTCCTAGAAATCCTCTTCCTCAGCACCCTTACCAATTTGGTTCACCCAATCTATATGTAGATTGAAGTCACCCATTATAACTACTGCTCCTTTATTGCATGCATTTCTAATTTCCTGTTTAATGCCATCCCCAACCTCACTACTACTGTTAGGTGGCCTGTACACAACTCCCACCAGTGCTTTCTGCCCCTTAGTGTTATGCAGCTCTACCCATATCGATTCCACATCCTCCAGGCTAATGTCCTCCCTTTCTATTGCATTAATCTCCTCTCTAACCAGCAATGCTACCCCACCTCCTTTTCTTTCCTGCCTATCCCTCCTGAATATTGAATATCCCTGGATGTTGAGCTCCCATCCTTGGTCACCCTGGAGCCATGTCTCTGTGATCCCAACTATATCATATTCATTAATAATTATCTGCACATTCAATTCATTCACCTTGTTATGAATGCTCCTCGCATTGACACACAAAGCCTTCAGGCTTGTTTTTACAACACTCTTAGCCCTTATACAATTATGTTGAAAAGTGGCTCTTTTTGCTTTTTGCCCTGGATTTGCCTGCCTGCCACTTTTACTTTTCACCTTACTACTTTTTGCTTCTACCCTCATTTTACACCCCTCTGTCTCTCTGCACTTGTTTCCATCCCCCTGCCACATTAGTTTAAAGCCTCCTGAACAGCAGTAGCAAACGCTCCCCCTAGGACATTGGTTCCAGTCCAGCCCAGGTGCAGACCATCCTGTTTATATAGGTCCCACCTCCCCCAGAACTGGTTCCAATGCCCCAGAAATTTGAATCCCTCCTCCTTGCACCATTTTTCAAGCCACGTATTCATCTGAAATATCCTCCTATTTCTACTCTGACTAGCACGTGGCACTGGTAGTAATCCAGAGATTATTACCTTTGTGGTCCTGTTTTTTAGTTTATCTCCGAACTCCCTAAATTCACCTTGTAGAACCTCATCCCGTTTTTTACCTATATCGTTGGTACCTATGTGCACCACGACCACTGGCTGTTCACCCTCCCATTCCAGAAAGTTCTGCAGCCGCTCAGAGACATCCTCGACCCTTGCACCAGGGAGGCAACATATCATCCTGGAGTCCCGTTTGCGGCCACAGAAATGCCTATCTATTCCCCTTACAATTGAATCCCCTATCACTATAGCTCTCCCACTCCTTTTCCTTCCCTCCTGTGCCGCAGAGCCACCCATGGTGCAATGAACTCGGCTGCTGCTGCCTTCCCCTGATGAGACATCTCCCCGAACAGTATCCAAAACAGTATATTTGTTTAGGAGGGAGATGACCCCAGGGGATTCCTGCACTACCTGCCTACTGCTATGCTGTCTAGTGGCCACCCCTTCCCTTTCTGCCTGTGTAGCCTTTACTTTACTTGGTGTGGCCAACTCACTGAACGTGCTATTCACGACTTTCTCAGCATCGCGGATGCTCCAGTATGAATCCAATCGCAGCTCCAGACGCTCAATGCAGTCTGCCAGAAGCTGCAGTTGGACACACTTCCTGCACACATAGTTGTCAGGGACACTGGAAGTATCCCTGATTTCCCACATGCTGCAGGATGAACAAACCACGGGGCTGATCTCAGCTGCCATGACCTACCCAATACTTGCCTCAACTTTTGAAACTTTCTCCTTTGAAAGGAACTTACCCGGCCTTACCTCACTTGGAGTGAAGCTTGTCCTCAGCCTCTTCTTGTCGAAGCCTCTCGAGTCAAAGCCTCAAATCTCCACTCCTTCACTGGCCCACTCACTCACTGGCCGCTCCGCTTGAGCTACCCCTCTATTTATTTGTTCGAGCTTTTCAAACTGCTTGGTCACCTGACCTCAATTGCCCAATCAGCTGCTTTCTACTGAGTCTGAGCTATTCAAATCTTGATTGTCTAATCAACGGCCTTCTGCTGAGCTATTCAAATCTTGATTGCACAGTCCAACTGCCAATACTGCCAGAATCTCTTGAGTCAAAGCCTCAAATCTCCACTCCTTCACTGGCCCACTCACTCACTGGCCGCTTTCACATCATTCACATTCTGTGTTGTTGGAAGAATAATCCCACCTGTAACCACAGCTTCTAATTAAAAATCAAAAGGTAGTCATTGCTATTAAAGACTGGCAGAAGCAATGAAAGACGATTGAGACATTGTAACTTCTGAAAGTTTTTAGATTATGGAGTCAGATTCATATGTGGTCTAAGGGATGAAAAGATCCTGTCAAAGCTGCTAGAGACAAGAAAATCCTATACTTGATTAGGCATAGGGTTGTAATCTTGAAATAGGTGGCAGCTAAGAATACCAGGGAATTCTGTCTCTTGAGACAGTGACAAAGGTAAAGCTAGTCTACAGTCAAAGAACTAATCCCAAAACTCTAGTCAACATCAATGTTGAGAGGGTGAGTAGTTTCAAGTTCCTCGGTATACAAGTCTCTGAAGATCTCATCTGGACAGTACACACCGGCTGTGTGGTAAAAAAATGCACAATGCAGCTACTCAACATAAGGCGACTGAAGAAGTTTGGCATGAGCCTCCAAATCCTCAAGTCCTTCTAAAAGAGCACCATTGAGAGCATCCTAACTGGCTATATCACCGTCTGGTATGGGAACTGCATCAACCTTCATCGCTGGGCACTGCAGGGAGTGGTATGGTAGCCCAATGCATCTGTGGGTGTGAACTTCCCCCCAGTGAGGACATTTACAGCAGCAAGTGCAGTAAGGAGGTCTGGAAGATCATCGTGGACACCAATCACCCCAACCGTAAACTGTTTCAGCTGCTTCCGTCTGGCAAACTGTACCACCGCAACATTAAAGCTAGAACCAACAGGCTACGGGACAGCTTCTTTCTACAAGTCATTAGACTTTTAAATTCACATGTCTGTACATTGTGATGGAGTCATAACGCAAAGATTTTTACTCCCTCACGTTGTGGGATGGATGTAAGATTTAAATAAATTCAAATTCAAATTCAGCAGCAACAATAGCATTCTGCATTTGAAAGTGGCATTAATAGTCAATCCCATCAACAGTTCTTCAATTCGAAATGCTATTCACGTCAGAAGAAAGGATAGACAGGAATGAAGCTTTAAATGAAACATCAGCACAGTGTAAGCTTCTCTAAGTCACAGAAAAAAGGAATCCAACCACAGCAGATGTGTAGAATTTACATTGTGCAGTATCTGTACTAAGGATAACTGATGTATGAGACAAGACTTCAAGATGATAGTCCCAACTGATACAGTTAGTGAAAATGCAGCAGTACACTCTTCCATGGCAGGGAGACTCACATGACAAGCTGCTCAGTCATTAACCCTTAGAAAATAAACAAGGTTAGTCTCAAGACCTATTCAGGACTCATTCTAAAACTCTTGGAGTAGGTAGAAAAGGTGGTCTGCTACACTGACCATGTTTCTCATAATTACTTTGGACTGCACTGGAGAGCCAGAAATAGAACAGGATTGATAAACAAAACAGAAGTTACTGAGCAGGAATGCTTATTGCTCAGTGTAAATTTGCTCACTGTATTGTTAGATAAAATCCATGAAAGTTCAATTTTCTCTTTATAACCTGTCAGCAATGAAGTCTCAAAGAGCTAATCAATTATCTTAGACACTTAGTAAGATGTAACATTTTGAAAGAATAAACTGGGTAATTGCCGATACATTGCTTTACAGGCAGTTTTATAATCATTTGGATGAACCAATTAAAGATGCTCAAAATAGTGACAGCAAGGAGTGGGAGAACAGTGCTGCTACCAAGCTTCTGTCTGACAGTTCAGCAAGCCAGGTTAAATTCTGATCTCTAGAGCTGCCTGCATGGAGCTGCACCTTCTCTTTGTGACTCTGTCTGTTTCGGCTGGGTGCTTCAGTCCCCCCACCCTGCCCCTTATCCCAAAAGCACGTGTGTTCATGAGTTAATGTAAGCTTCTCCTGGTCTGCCTGTGAGTGTAGAGTATAGAAGCTGTTGAATGGAAGGTGAATATAATGAGATTATTGTAGAATTAATGTACACAATATTGTTGGCACTGATTAGAGGGGCCATAGGGCCTGCTTATACACTCTAAGAATATGCCTCTAGTTAGTTATCTCAACTGTTTTCAGCAATTGAAAACAAGGTCAATGCTGAACACAGTAGAGTGGTCTATATAAAGGCCAATAAAAAGGTTTTGCATTAGCCAAATACAGATTGAGTAACTCTTTTCGAAAATGCTTAAGGCCAGAAATGTTTTGGATTTTGTACTTTTTCAGATTTGTAATATTTGTATCTGTATCATGAGATACCTTGGGAATGGAACACAAGTGTAAACATGAAATCCATTTACTTTACATATACAGCTTATACATATACTGTGAAGGTAGTTTTATATAATTTTTTTTATAATTTTGTGCATGAAACAATATTGTGTACTTTGAGCCACCAGAAAGGTCAGCTGTCACTACGTTGGTTGCCCAAGTGGACAGCTGTTTGTCATCACCATCATTCCTCACTCTGAATTTATATGCTACTGGGAAGCAGTCTTTGCCTCACACTTGTTCATCACACATATGCAGCACTCAGCTTGTTATATTTTCATCAGTGGCTATCTTGGCAAATTCATCAATGAATTTCTCTGCTGCTTTATGACCAGCATTTGCTTTATCACCAAAAATTTTTAAAAATGTAATACCATGCCTTTTCTTAACCTTCTGCAACCATCCTGCTGAATATTCACAATTCCCTTCAACTTTCAGGTCATCATGATAGATCTTTGCTTGTTTCATGGTCAGCATATTGTTAAGTGGCATACGTTCTCTCCAATATTGATCGCTCGACTCTTTCAATACATGTTTGAGATCCTCATGTGTCACTTTATGCAAGGTTTTTCTATTTTTCGTTAACTTCTGTTCAATACGTATGTGAGGTCACTTCTCCGAAATGTCTGTGGTTTGGCCTTTCTAGTGCCTTGTGGAATTTTCCATTTATGATGTCATGTCAGTGCTTAGAAGAATTTCAGAATTTGGAGGCTTTGGGATAAGGGGTGCTCAACCTGTATTAATAAAGGATGGGAGGAGCTTAGATCCATGCCTACAGCATGTAGAACCATACCACCTTGGACACCATCAAAGCCATGGAAATGATCCATGTTTACCACTCCAGTTGTTCCGTGATGATTTTTGTCAAATGAGAGAATGATCATTTCTATGTGTTCATTGATGCTCACTCATAATGGACTGATATTGGATATGTGTTCTTCTGCGCCATAGCAGAATGTATCACTGATGAGCTGAGAGGGCTGTTTGCTATACATGGATTAGTAGGCAACAATCGACCATAGTTTATCTTGAATTCATCTAAGAATCTAATGCAAATTAATATCGTCAAATATTTGTTTCCACTACACCACCTGTTTTCAGATGAGCAGAAGAGGGATCTGTCTATGTGTCAGCACCCTGAGCAAGCCAGATTTTCAAGATTTCTCTAGCTTCTATATATGACTCATTAATCAGCTAAATTTCTATTTCAATTCCATAGGACCCCACACTGTTTGATCCAGCCGAGCACTAATGCATCATTGTGCAATTGAGCTTGGTACAGCTGAATTTAGAGGGGAGAGAGAGAGCAGTTAAATCAGAGTTCAATGATCTAAAGCAGAGAACAACAGTTTAACTCAGTGAAAATGTCAGTTATTAGACCAGTGTGCAAGTGGGAGGGTCAATGTGGCATCAGTAGTATAGTCACAACCTGAAGAATGAAAAGCACTTAGTTTTGATTCCAGAAATTACGTTAAAGAAGTCCGTATGTATCAAATGCTCATAGCTAGAGGTAGTTCTGCCGAAACTGAAGTAACACAAGGTGAAAATCTATTCCTGCTGTGGAAACAGTTAACCACTATTCAGGAGTCACAAATCTAGAGGTTATGAGTTCCATGGTTTCATCAGGGTCAAATGCACATGTGAAGAGGTCAAGCTGTCTTCAGAAACCAGGCAACAGACTGAATCAGTAATGGTCATGAGTAACTGTGAGACGTGTTTGAACGTTTTCTTCATTGTGAGAAAGCAGTATGGCATATTCGTATTTACTCGTATTGATCTCATGCAGTTGTATCAACTGCATACGTTTTTATCAGTTTCTTGCTTGTAGCTCCTGTATTCTAGAGTTTTAACAGTAAGCTGAGCTTAATAGAACCCTAGCTGTCTCCAAGGTCATTGTAAGGTGCAACACAAGGAATTAAAGGAAAAGAAAAATATTTCACAAAATTGTTTTATTGTCAGCTTTGTAATAAATATTCCTTTTATTTGTACCGCACAACACTGCTGTCAAATCTGAGATAACCACTTATTACAGCTTTTGGAATGAATTCCACACCAAGTGACTTGTGCCTCAGCTTTCCTTTCTCTAATGCGAATGACCTTCAGGATGCATTCAAGCCTGTGGTGCCAGTGAGTTATGGACCTTTCACTCTTCCCAACAAAATACATTAATGTACCATTACTTGCGCAATATCCTGTGAACAACAGATTGCGAAAGTGTTCGACCTTTATTCACACTACCCACTAAGTAAAATTTGTGAGTTTGATAGCAATTACAAGGAAGGAAATGTCAGGAGCTATGTTGCCAGTATTCCATCGAAAGGCCAGTGCATGCTGTGAATTGTGATCATCATTGGCACCATGGTGAGGCTGTTGTTGACTGTTATCCAAGAACCTCAGTAACCAAATCAGCAGACAGATTAGTTAGCTGTAAGCCTTTATATTCTACTATTTCACAGATGTTTATAGAAATGGCCAATAAGAGTGACATGAAAGAAAGTGTAAATATTGATTGGCCACTTTCTGTCAGAAACCAAGATACCATTCAGGATAATAAAGATCAATGGGCAACTATTGTCTTGCTTCTTCTCAGTGCAGTTCTGAGAGCCAGCATTACTAATGTTTATTACATGTGCATAATTTGAGTACTCCTGGCCATCTGTGCACAAATAGCAACAGAGCACAGCATCGAGGCAGGGAGGAAGAGAAAACGAGGCACTCTGACTGAACTGCAAGAGCACTGTACTTCACGCTTGGCGGCTAAACCCTGGAATAGTCTCTGCATGGACTATAGGTGTTCAGCAGGTCAGGCACCATCCGCGGAAAGGATGTCCGAGCTGATGTTTGAAGTGGAAGATCCTTGATGAAAACTGGAATTCCTGGAGCGCCATGGTAGTGTAGCGGTTAGAGGATGCTATTACATCATAGTTTAGAGTTCAATTCCGGTGTCCTCCTGGTGCTCTGGTTTCCTCCCACAGTCCAAAGGCGTGCCGATTAGTAGGCTAATTCGTCATTGTAAATTTGTAAATTGTAAAAAATCTGGGGTTAAATAGGTGGGTTGCTGGGCATTTGCAGCTTTTCTCATCTCAACATGGTTAGCGTGGGCAGGGGCAGGTAGTGCTGAGGAAGTAGGGAGTCTGCAGAAAGACGTGGACATGATGAGAAGATGGTCAAAGAAATGGCAGATGCGATATAGTGTAGTGAAGTATATGGTTACACACATCGAGGAAGAAATAAAGAGACTTGGGAGATGCAAAGACTTGGGAATCCTAGTGCAGTAATCCTTAAAGGTTAACTTGCAATTTGAGTTAGTAGTACGGAAGGCAACTGCAATACTACCATCCATTTCAAGAGGACTAGAATATAAAAACAAGAAAGTAATACTGAGACATTTAAAAGGCATTGCTTGGGCCACACCTGGAGTATTGTGAGCAGTTTTGGGCCCTATATCTAAGGATGAATGTATTAGTGTTGAAGTGGGTCCAGAAGAGGTTCACGAGTGTGATCCCAGGGATGAAAGGGTTAATATATGAGGAGAAATTGATAGCTCTGGGCCAGTACTAGCTGGAGTTAAGAAGGATGAGGGTAAATATAATTGGAACCTATGGAATATTGAAAAGCTGAGGGTAGAGTGGACATGAACAGAATGTTCCAGTAGTGGCAGAGTGGAAATGGAGCACTTGAAATGTCACGACATAATTAGCTAAATAGAA
Organism: Hemitrygon akajei; assembly: GCF_048418815.1. Taxonomy (NCBI): domain Eukaryota; kingdom Metazoa; phylum Chordata; class Chondrichthyes; order Myliobatiformes; family Dasyatidae; genus Hemitrygon; species Hemitrygon akajei. Next base: position 73,285,376 of record NC_133136.1, on the reverse strand, counting down.
TGGCTTTATGAAATCTATATCATGCTTGGCAAACCTGCTAGAGATTTTTGAGGATATTTCTGAGAGAAGGTCATCACTAGATTTAACCAAAACTCTCTACTCTGTACTGCAGCATTCAATAAGAATCCACGGGAACGGGAACTTGTGTACATAGATTTTCAAAAAGCAATTGATAATCTTGTTGGATCCTTGACTCACTCACTGGGTGACCACAGTCTGGAGAAAACAGAAATAACATCTCCTCCTCGCTGACAATCAACACTGACGCACATCAAGGATGCATGCTTAGCCCACTGCTCTACTCTCACTACACTCACAATTGCATGGCTAGGCACAGCTTGAATGCCATCTATAAATTTATCCATGACACAAATACTGCTGGCAGAATTTCAGGTGGCCAGCTTGCTGGGTGCTATCGCAACAACAATCTTGCACTCAACGTCAGTAAGACTAAGAGACTGATAGTGAACTTTGATAGATCACACACTGGTCCTCATCAAGGGATTCAAAGTAGAAAGGATGAGCAGTTTTAAGTTTCTGTGTGTCAACATTGATGAGGATCTCTGGGCACAACATATTGATACAATTACAAAGGCATGACTGTGGCTATATTTCATTATGAGTTTGAGGAGATTTAGTATGTCACGAAAGACACTTGCAAATTTCTACAGAGGTACTGTGGGGAGCATTCTGACTGGCTGCATCACTGTTTGGTATGGAGGGGCCACTGCACAGGATCAGTAAAAGCTGCAGAAAATTGTAAACTCAGTCAGCTCCATCATGGGCGTTAACCTCCCCAGCAATCAGGACACCTTCAAAAGCTGATGTCTCAGAAATGTAGCATTGGTCATTAAGGACCCCCATCACCTAGGACATGGCCTCTTCTCATCGCTACCATCAAGGAGGAGGTATAGAACCCAAAGATGCACACTCATCCTTTCGGGATCAGCTGCTTCCCCTTCAACTTCAGAATTCCGAATGGACACTAAACCCATGAACACTATCTCAGTAACTTTTTCCTCTCTTTTGCACTACTTATTTAATTTATTTTTGAAATATACTGTATATATGTACTTCTTTATTGTAATTTACAGTTGTTATTGTTATGTATTACAATATACTGCAGCTACAAAACAAAAAAAGAAATTCTGATCATATGCCAGTGATATTAAACCTGATTCTGATCCTTTGAAATATATATTTTTTATTTTTTTTTCTACAAACAACAACAAAAATACAGCACATCCACAAAAACCACGACCATAACAAAATCAAATTAAATATTGAGCAGCAAGATGGAGAATAATATAAAGGCAAAAGTAAGCATACACAGCAGAGGTGCACCGCACCAAAAAAACCTCAGTCCTCCCCCCGTAAGAAAGTCCAATACAGGGCCCCATATCCTTTCAAAGATGTCCCCTCTGTCCTCATTACATAGTCTCAGTCTCTCCAAATGTAAAGTGTTTGCCAGTTCTCTCAGCCTTAGATCGTACGTAGGCACAGAGTTCATTTTCCACATTTGCAGGATTAACTTCTTGGCAATCACCATTCCAAACAATACAGCCACTTTTTCATACTTATTGGCTGAAGATAGGGAGCTTGTTGCTCCAAGGATGGCGATGAGCGGGTCTGGTTCCCACCGTTTCCCATAAGCCTCAGAGAAACAGTGAAAAATACTTTTCCAGTATGCATAAAGCTTACAACATGACCAGAATGAATGTGACAAGTTACTGTTCTCAGATTTACATCTATTACAAACTGGTGAAACATCAGGATAGAAGCTGTGCAACAATTCTGATCCTGACAGGATTAGGACTACTGCAATTGGAGGAGTAAATTAGTTTGTTTTGAAGATCTGTTAATTTCAAGGAAACTGATGTGAATATAAACTAGATAATGCTGAGGATGTTGAGCTGCAGCAGGTTGTCAGGCTTGCAAGCATTAAATATTTGTATCTTGGCAATTTACAAACTTTATCAATAAGTAAGATGAGAAAATTGAGTAAGTTATGTACAAGTTTTTTAATGATATTGAAATAGTTATTAAAGTGAGCTGTGAATATGAGAAAATGTTGCAAGGCACTGTAGATATACAACAGGTACAGGCAAATAATCAGATCAGAAGATGGCAGATGGATTACATTAGGAGTATTGTAAACTAGTCCCCTTTGCGTGGAAAAATGGAAAAGAAGACTATTTTAAATTGAGATTTAAAATTTAAGCACATTTAAAAATGGTGAATGCTGGATTTCAGATATTCTGAGGGGATTTGGACATTAGCCACAGGAATTTCACTCACAGAGGCAGAAATTACATACTTAGCTAAATATCCTATTTGCCTTTATTATAAACAGCTTGCTAGAATTTTATGAAACTTCGGTGAACCAAATCTTGGAGTGTTATATTTCATTTAGTTGCTTTAACTTAGAAAGAAGATACTTGTCTTAGAGAGTATGTAAAATGGTTCTTCAGTTTAATTCCTAATATTTCTCATAAAAAGAGATTAAATATAATAGCCCATGGCCACTGGAGTTTAGAAAATTGCAGATAATTTAATTGAAACTTATAAAAGGCACTCATGGATGAGTTTGTACCCATAAAATCATTCAGAGTTTATCACAGCCAGAAATCCTGGTTGAACCAAAAATGCAAAATCTACATTGAGCGAGATCAGTGGCATTCAGAACTGGTGATCCAGGAAAGCACAAGATCTTGGTCCAGATATGACATCCGTAAAGCCAATTCACTTGCAATGTGGCAATTTCAGACTAAACTTGAATAACAGAGGGATGCTCAATATCTGAGACAGGGCTTGTAAGCCATCACCTCCTGCAAAGCAAAGCCAAGCAACACGAATGACAACAAAGTCAATAGCACAGACCGAAAGCCTTTGGCCTGTGCTAATCAATTCATTGGAATATTTACGGATATCTTCAAACTCTCACGTTGGCAGTCCGAGGTACCCATCTGTTTCAAGCAGGCATCAATCATGCCACTTTCCAAGAAGAATGCAATAACTTGCCTCAATGACAAAAGTCCAGTTGCACTTGCATCCACTGTGACGAAATGCTTTGAGAGGTGAAAATGAAGCATTTCAACTCCTGCCTGAGGAGTGACATAGATCTTCTCCAATTTGTCACAACAGGTCAACAACAGATACTATTTCATTGGCCCTTCACTCAGCTCTGGAACACCCGGACAATGAGGATTCATACATAAGGATGTTTGTCATTTACTACAGCTCAGCATTCAATGCTATCATCCCCTCAAAATTAATCACTAAGCTCTGAGATCTAGGCCTCAATACCAACCTTTGCAACTGTATCTTCGATTTCAACACTTGCAGACCAAAGTCAGTATGGATTGGCTACAATGCATGATCCACATTCACAGGCGCATATGTTGTACAACACAGTCTGTGCTTAGAACCCTCCTCTACTTTATTTATACATATGATTGTGTGGGTAAGTAGAGTTCCAATGCCATATTTAGGTTTGCTAACAACACCACTACTGCTGGCTGAATCGAACATGGTGACGTATCGGCAAATAGGAGGGAGATTGGAAATCAGTTTGAATGGTGCCACAACAATAACCTCTCACTCAACGCCAGTACAGCCAAAGAGCTGATTATTGCCTACAGGAGGAAGAAGTCAAAGGTCCATGACCAGTGCCCATTAGGGGATTGGAGGTGGAGAAGATCAGTAACATTAAATTCCTTGGTGTTATCATGTCAAAGGATCTATCCTGGGGTCAGCATGTAAGTGCCATCTTTACTTTCTTTGAAGTTTGCATAAATTCAGCATATTCTGCCATGTGCAGAAGTTCGCTGATGACACGGCCATAGTGGGGTGTGTCAGGAATGGACAGGAGGAGGAGTATAGGAAACTGATACAGGACTTTGTGATATGGTGCAACTCAAACTACCTGCGTCTCAATATCACCAAGACCAAGGAGATGGTGGTGGACTTTAGGAGATCTAGGCCTCATATGGAGCCAGTGATCATTAATGGAGAATGTGTGGAGCAGGTTAAGACCTACAAGTATCTGGGAGTACAGTTAGACGAGAAGCTAGACTGGACTGCCAACACAGATGCCTTGTGCAGGAAGGCACAGAGTCGACTGTACTTCCTTAGAAGGTTGGCGTCATTCAATGTCTATAGTGAGATGCTGAAGATGTTCTATAGGTCAGTTGTGGAGAGCGCCCTCTTCTTTGTGGTGGCGTGTTGGGGAGGAAGCATTAAGAAGAGGGACGCCTCACGTCTTAATAAGCTGGTAAGGAAGGCGGGCTCTGTCGTGGGCAAAGTACTGGAGAGTTTAACATCGGTAGCTGAGCGAAGGGCGCTGAGTAGGCTATGGTCAATTATGGAAAACTCTGAACATCCTCTACATAGCACCATCCAGAGACAGAGAAGCAGTTTCAGCGACAGGTTACTGTCGATGCAATGCTCCTCAGACAGGATGAAGAGGTCAATACTCCCCAATGCCATTAGGCTTTACAATTCAACCGCCAGGACTTAAGAACTTTTTAAAAGCTATTATTAATGCTTTTTGAGATAGTGATTTAGATGCATATCATATTTTTTACTGAGTTAAGTATTGTATGTAATTAGTTTTGCTACAAGAAGTGTATGGGACATTGGAAAAAAGTTGAATTTCCCCATGGGGATGAATAAAGTATCTATCTATCTATCTATCTATCTATCTATCTATCTATCTATCTATCTATCTATCTATCTATCTATCTATCTATTTCTAAAAAACTAGACTAACTTCTATAGACGCATAGTGGAAAGTATCCTGACTTGCTGCATCATGGCTTGATATGGAAACACTAAAGACCAGGAACCAGAAAGTTGACAGAAAGTTTTGGATGCTGCCCAGTCCATCTTAGGCAAAGCCAAGCTCCACCTTGAGCATATTTACACGGGCACTGACAAATGAAAGCTGCATCCATCATCAAAGGTTCCCAGCACTCAGGCCATTCTCTCTTCTCGCTACTATCATCGGGCAGGAGGTACAAAGGCCTCAGGTCCCATAGCACCAGTTTCAGGAACAGTTATTACTCTACAACCATTAGGCTCCTGAGCCAGTGTGAATAACTTCACTCACTGATAGTCTGGACTGATTCTACTTCCTCCAGATTCACTTTCAAGGACATGTTCTCAGCATTACATTTTCACTTGCACAATTTGTCTTCTTGTGTACATTGGTTGTTTGTGACTCTTTTCTATTTATGAATGGTTTTTCATAAATTCTATTGTACTTCTTTTTTTCTTTGTAAGTGCCTGCAAAAATGAATCTCAAGGTAGTATATGGTAACACGTGTACTTTGATAATAAACTTTACTTACCATGAACTTATTTAAAATAGGATAGCTGATTAATCTATGTTAACAATTAAAATTGACACAAATGGAAACTAACGTATTATCAGGAGTCCTGCTGATGGGTTTTGACCTGAAACAATGACAATTCCTTTCCGCCCACACACACTGAGTGACACACCGAGTTTCTCCAACAGTGTGTTTGTTGCTCATGATTCCAGCATCTGCAGTCTGTTGTGTCATTGAAAACCTTATAAAGTTTGCCAGAGTTCATGCTGAGAATGAATTTCTCCTTGTTGCAAAGTCTAGAACTACCTTACTTTACTTTATTGTCACCAAACAATTGATACTAGAGCATACAATCATCACAGTGATATTTGTTTCTGTGCTCTGCGCTCCCTGAAGTACAAACCAAAGTAAATATAATAAAAATTTAAATTATATATCATAATTAGAAAATAGAAAAGGGAAAGTAAGGTAGTGCAAGTCAGGTCCAGATATTTGGAAGGTATGGTCTAGATCCGGGTCAGGATCCGTTCAGCAGTCTTATCACGGTTGGAAAGAAGCTGTTCCCAAATCTGGCCGTACGAATCTTCATGCTCCTGAACCTTCTCCCAGAGGGAAGTGGGACAAAAAGTGTGGCTGGGTGGGTCTTGTCCTTGATTATCCTGGCAGCACTGCTCCGACAGCGTGTGGTGTAAAGTGAGTCCAAGGATGGAACTAGGAGTTATAAGCAGAATTTTAAGGCTGGCTAATTCATTCTTAATGGGGAAAGTTATAGAGTTATGACTTTTGAATTAATATTGCATGACTATTCATGATGGAAGCATAAATAAAGGTGTGGTAACCCTGTTTCTCTCTGGACAGGTGCCGTATAATCTGGGTGAGTATCCCTAATATTTCCAGCTATGCCATTCATTAACCTGCTGTTTTGAGCTCATCATATCCAAGAGTTCATAACTACAACAGTTTCTCTGGCTTGAAATATAAAGCATATTTCTCTCTTTAAATTGATTTTTAGATATAAGTTTTATTTATTTATGATACTCACTTCCAGGATGTGAATACCATTGGATATGCCAATATTTGATAACCATTCCAAATTGCCCCTGAATGAAGGAGGCATTTAAGAATGAACTACATAGGTAAGTCTAGTATTACAGGTCAGTTAGATAAGATAAGGAGGATAGACTTTCTTCTCTGAAGAATATTATTGAACCAGATGGGTGTTGACGGTATTTTATGTGTTCCATCATTCACTTTACTGAGGCAAGATTCAGCTCTACATTCCAGATTTATTTGATTACTTGAATTTAATTTCTCCAGCTGTCACATTTGGCTGAAGTTCATGTACCAGATCAATGGCCCAGAACTTTGGCTGTTTGCCCAGTCAGTTGACCACTATGCTATCAAGCCCACTATTAGTTTTTGGTTTCAGTTCAGATTTTTATCATACAGCTTTGGTCCATTTGACTGGTCTGTATTATAGTCAGCCCTGATCAGTTCAACCTCCGTGCCACTATACTAAGGCTTCAACCTTCTCCTACACAAAGACCTGTTTCAAAACCTGCACAGTGATATTTCTGTTCTGAAATTGCCTTTGACATTCAAATGTGACCAAAGTGACTCCTGGTATTCATCCTTCTCGTTTTTTTTCTATTTTTATTAACGAAAGTCACCGGCCTACAAGAAAAAGATCAATAAGCTTGAAAGAGCGCAGAGAAAATTTACAAGGGTGTTGCTGTGACTGGAGGACCTGAGTTATAGGAAAAGTTTGATTAGATTAGCACTTTATTCACTGAAGCACAGGAAAAATAGGGATATTTTATAGAGGTTAACAAAATTATAAGGTGTATAGAAATGGTGAACACATGCAGTCTTTTTTCTCTCAGGTTGGGGGAGATTAGAATTTGAGGTCATATGTTTAGAGGGAAATGTGGAATATTCCAGGGGAATCAGAAGGGAAGCTTCTTCGCTTAGAGAGTGGTGTAACGAACTGCTGGCAGAGCTGGGAGATGCAGTTTCAACTTCAGTACTTAAGGGAAGTTTTGATATGCACATGGATGAGAGAGGTACAGAGGGCAATGGACCAGGAACAGGTTGGGATGGACTAGATGGGCAGAAGGGCCTGTGTCTGTGCTATAGTGACCTATGACTCCAGGTCACTGTGTATGAATAAGATAATGGATTGTTCGTAACAGTTTTATTTTTGTTTGTTATTTTTGTCCAAAAAGTTATTCATTTGGATATAAGGAGCTGAATTGGCACATGGGATTTGGGAGTTCTCATGCAGGATAACCTAAAGATTAACTTGTAGATTGAGTCAGTAGTAAAGAAGGCAAACACAATGTTAGCAATCACTTTGAGAGGATTAGAATATAAAAGCAAGATGTAAAGTGGAGGCTTCATAAGGCAATAGTTAGACCAGGCTTGGAACATGGTGAGCAGTTTTGGGCCTCTTACCTAGAAAGGATGTGCTGGCATTGGAGAGAGTCCAGCGAAGGTTCATGAGAATGATTCCAGAAATGAAAGGGTTAATGCAGGAGAAGCATTTGATGGTTCTGGGCTTGTACTCACTGGAGTTTAAAAGAATGAACCTGTAGAATTCATTGCCTCGGATGGCTGTGGAGGCCAAGTCATTGGGTATATTTAATGCAGAGGTTGATAGTTTCCAGATTAGTAAGGATGTCAAAGGTTATGGAGAGAAGGCAGGAGAATGGGATTAAGGGGGAATAATAAGTCAGCCATGACAGAATGATGGAGAAGACTCGATGGGCTGAATAACCCAATTTGCTCCTACTTCTTACACGTAATAAAGGAAATTTACAATTACATTAATATTTCCCAGCACTTTGGGGAATTCAGGCAGATAAGCAACATGGTGGGTTCTTTCTTGTTGCTGCCCGAATAATTACTGTATAATGAACTATCTTCTATATATTGCTATTATGACTTTGGAAAACCACTACAGCTGTTTCTGGGAAGGACGCAGCAACGAAGAAAATCTAAAGAATAATCACTTCTTGTTGACCGTAGTATTTAGTTTCCGCATGTGCTAGCTCGGTGTCTGCTTGAGGTGAGATGTAGGCTGCAGTCAAGGTGACAGCAGAGGACTCCTGTGGGAGGTACAATGGCACTTCATTGCCAGGTGTTTCAAGTTCAGAGGAGATATATACTGTATGTGATCATATGAGGGTTTTGTCAGTAGATGAGAGCACGAGCTTCTTAGCATCTGGCACATATTGAGCATCAAGACTTCTTTATTTTCTTCAGTAACATGATTAAACATTTTGTGCCTCATGTTTCCATCCATCTAGTTTACCTTCACCTCCCTAGCATTGGTAACATTGTATTCAATTTTGGGCCTCATATCTAATGAAAGGATGCCCTGGCCCTGGCCCTGGCCCTGGAGAGGGTCCAGAGGAAGTTTACAAGAGTAGTCCCAGGAATGAATTGCTTAACATATGGGGAATGTTTCATGGCTCTGGGCCTGCAATCAATTGAGTTCAGTAGGACTGAGTGAGGATCTCATTGAAACCTATCAAATATTGGAAGATTAAGAGAGTCTGCAGATGTTGATAATCTTGAGCAACACATACAAAATGCTGGAGGAATTCAGCTCTATGGAGGGGGATAATAGGTTTCAATAGGTACATTTAATGTCAGAGAAATGTATACAATATACATCCTGAAATTCTTTTCCTTCACAAACATCCATGAAAATAGAGGAATGCCCCAAAGAATAAAGGACAGTTAAACGATAGAACCCCAAAGCCCCCCAGCTCTCCCCTCCCATGCATAAGTGGCAGAAAAGCAATGACCTCCCTCCCCCACCAGCAAAAAAGCATCAGTACCCCCCATCGAGTACTCAAGCATGCAGCAAAGCATTAATAAAGACACAGACTTTCAGTACCCCAAAGAGTACTTATTCAACTGGTTATTTGTCATACCACAGGCTCTCTCTCAGTTTCACAGTGAGAGGGGAGACATAATAAAACAACTCGCTGATTTATGGTGTTTTTTGCGTCGCTTTTTCTGATCTCTGTGCCTAAAGAACTAGGGTCTCTGGGCACACAGCCAGCAACCAGCTCACTGCTTTTGATCCTCTGTCTCCCACGATGCACCAGGCAGCGGCACTGATATCGAGCCCACTGGCCGCAAGAGCCATGAAATCCCAGAACCCGGAAGGTGCGCTAGTCTTCTAGACCACATCCTTGGCATATCAAAAGATGGCTGGTCGTGAGACCCCGAGAGCAGGTCCCATTTCCAATAAAAAACCGAAGTCAGCGTGTAACTCCAGGTCAGGGTCTTCAAAAGAACATTAAAATGGGAAAAACGGGATATTAAAGATAGAAATAGAGCTGTTTCCAAAGATGCAAGCAAAGGAGTTGCCGTTAGGCCTATAGTCACAGTCATAGGTCCCATCGAAGGGTTCTGTCCCAAAACATCAACTGTTCGTCTGGCCTCAGTGGTTGGGAAGATGTTGGAGTCGATTATTAAGGATGACGTCTCAGGGTACTTGGAGACACATGATAAAATAGGTCATTATCAGCATGGTTTCCTCAAGGGAAAATCTTACCTGACAAATCTATTGGAATTCTTTGAAGAAATAACAAGCAGGATAGACAAAGGGGAATTGGTTTATGTTGAGCACTTGGCTTTTCAGAAGGTCTTTGACATGGTGCCACACATGAGACTGCTTAACAAGAGCCCATGGTATTTCAGAAAAGATTCTAGCATGGATAAAGCAGTGGCTGATAGGCAGGAGGCAAAGAGTGGAAATAAGTTCAACCTTTTCTGGTTGGCTGCCAGCATTCCACAGGGAGTCTGTGTTGGTACTGTTGAGGGGCAGGTAGTTTTGAAGAAGTAGAGAGGCTACAGAAGGATTTGGACAGATTAGGAGAATGGGCAGAAAAATGGCAGACAGAATATAGTGTCAAGAAATGTATGGTCATGCACTTTGTAAGAAATGTAACAGTTGACTATTTTCTAAATGGAGAGAAAATACAAAAAAAAACTAAGATGCAGAGGAGCTTGGGAGTCCTTGTGCAGGATTCCCTAAAGGGTAATTTGCAGGTTGAGCCTGTGGTGAGGAAGGCAAATGCAATGTTAGCATTCATTTCAAGAGGACTAGGATATATAAGCAAGGATGTAATATTGAAACTTTATAAAGCACTGTTGAGTCCTCACTGGGAGTATTGTGAGCAGGCTTTGTCTCTTTATCTTGTAAAGGATGATCTGAAACTGGAGAGGGTTCAAAGGAGGCTCACAAAAATGATTACAGGTTTGAATAGTTTGTCATATGAAGAGCGTCTGATGGGTTTGAGCCTGTATTCACTGGAATTCAGAAGGTGAGGAGTGACCTCATTGAAACCTATTGAAAGGTGAAAGGTCTTGATAGAGTGGATGTGGAGAGGACGTTTCCTATGGTGGGAGAGTCTAAGACCAGAGGATGCAGCTTCAGAATAGAGGAGTGTCCTTTCAGAATGGAGATGAGGAGGAATTTCTTTAGCCAGAAGGTAGTGAATCTGTGGAGTTCTTTGCAACAGGCAGCTGTGGAGTTTAAGTCTTTGTGTATATTTAAAGCAGAGGTTGATAGATTCTTGACTGGTTGGGACATGAAGGGATACAAGAAGAAGGCAGGAGATTGTGGCTGAGAGGAAAATTGGATCAGCCATGATGAAATGGTGAAGCAAACACATTGGGCTAAATGGCCTAATTCTGCTCTATATCTTATGGTCTTTTGGTCTAAAATGCTGTAGAACTCAGCAGGTCAGAGAGCATTTATGGAGACTAAGAAATAGTTGATGTTTTGGACCAAGACCCTTCGTCAGGACTATTCTAGTCCTCTTGATATGAATACTAACATTTCATTTGTCTTTCTCACTACTGACTCAACTTGCAAGTTAACCTCAGAGAATCCTCCACAATGACTCCCAACACCCTTTGCACCTCTGATTTTTGAATTTTCTACCCATTTAGAAAATAGTCTAAGCCTTTATTCCTTCTAGCAAAGTACATGACCGTACACTTTCCCACACTATATTCCATCTGTCTCTTCTTTACTTATGCTCCCAATCTGTCTAAATACTGCAGACTACCTGCTCCCATACTTACCTTCACATCATCTGCAAACTTAGTCACAAAGCCATCAATTCTGTCAAGCACATCATTGACGTACTGTATAACGTGGAAAGAAGTGGTTCCAACATTGACCCCTGCAGAACACCACTAGTCACCAGCAGCCAACCAGTAAAGGTCCCATTTATTCCCACTCTTTGCCTTTACCAGTCAGGCAATCTTCTATCCATGCTAGTAACTTTCTTATAATACCATGGGTTCTTAGATTGTCAAGAAGTCTCTGGTGTGGCACATTGTCAAAGGCCTTCTGAAAATCCAAGTAAACAACATCCACTGTCTCTCCTTTGCCTATCCTGCCTGTTATTTTTCTTCAAAGAATTACAACAGATTTTTCAGGAAGCTATGCTGACTTTGGCTTATTTTATCATGTGTCTCCAAGTGCCTTGAAACCTCATCCTTAATAATAATCTTCCCAACCACTGAAGTCAGGCTAACTGACAAGTAATTTCCTTCCTTTTACCACCCTCATTTTTTAATGAGTGAAGTGACATTTTCAATTTTCCAGTCTTCTGAAACCATTCCAGAATCTATTGAACCTTGAATGATCATTACTAATGGCTTTAGAATCTCTTCGTCCTTTCCTTTCAGAACCCTGGGTGTAGTCCATCTGGTTCAGGTGCCTTAACTACCTTCAGATCTTTCAGTTTCCAAAGCACCTTCTCCTTAGAAATAACAAATACATTCACTCTGCCCTTGACACTGTTGAACCTCTGGCACACTGCTGGTGTCTTCCACAGTGAAGACTGACGCAATATACTTAATAAGTTAGTCCACTATTTCTTTGTCCCCTTTTACTAACTCTCCAGCATCATTTTCCAGTGGTCTGATCTCTTTATCTTGTTATTTCATGCTATTGTTATTTATTGCTATTTATTTATATTTGCATTGCACAGTTTGTTCATTGATACTGGTTACAGTTACTGTTCTATAGGTTTGTTAAGTATGCCCGCAGGAAAAAGAATCTCACGGTTGGATGTGGTGACATGTATGTACTCTGATATTACATTTTATTTGTTGGAACTTTGAACTTCACTCTTTTTACTGTATATCTGAATCTTTTTGGTATTCTTTTTTTAATATTATCGGCTAGCTTTTCTTCATGTTTTGTCTTTTCTCTCCTTAAGGCTTTTTTTAGTTGCCTTCTGTTGGTTTTTAAAGTTTCCCAATCATCTACCTTTCCACTAGTTTTTGCAATATTGTATACTCTCTTTTTCCCTTTTACCCTGTCTTTGCCTTCCCTTGTCAGACAAAGTTGCTTCATCCTCCCTTTAGAATACGTCATCTTCTGAAAGCATCTATTCTGCACCTTCAAAATTGCTCCTAGAAACTCCTGTCATTGCTGTTCTGCTCATATCCACTTACAATCAACTTTTGCCAACTCCTCTCTTATGCCTCCGTAATTCCCTCTACTCCACTATAATACCTTGGATTCTTCCTCTCAAACCTATATGTTGAATTCTATATTACAATCACTGTCTCCTAATGGTTCATTTATCTTAAGCTCACTGATGAAATCTGGTTTGTTACACAGACATCCAGTCCAGAATTCCTTTCCCCTAATAGTCTCATCCACAAGCTGATCTAAAAAGGCATCCTATAGGCATTTACTATTTCCCTCTCTTGGGATCTAGACCATGAATAGGTCCCTCATTTGCCACTTTAGTAGGTATAGGAAGTACCTAATAAAGTAGCTACTGAGCATAGAAAGTGCAGTGGCATGTGCTTTGTGGACATTAGGCTACAGAGGAGGCTAATGAGTTTTCTATCTTGCTCTGTTATCATATGTAGAAGTGTCTTCGTGACATACCAAGAGTCCAGATTTTGCAGTAAATTGCTTGCTTTATTATGATTTCTCCAGGTTTGGTGGTTCATTTTAAATTTTACCACCTCTAGATCACTTGACTGAGGACTGCAGCACCAGTGGTGAGGACTGTAAAGCAATGGTCGAGGGAGGTGGAGTGGTGCTTCCAGGAAACAATTGACTGGACTATATTCAGGGATTAATCCTTGGATCTGAATGAATATACCATGCTTGTCACTGACAAAATCAAGACATTTGTGGCCTTCAAGAACAGTGTATACCCAAAGCAGAAGCCATGGATGAAGCAGTCTGTTGAGAGCTAGATCTGTTGGTTTCAAGGCTGGTGTTCCAGAATTCTACAAGTCCTAGTATGACCTAGGGAAGGATATCTTAAGAGTGAATAAATGATTTTGATTGAAGTTAGAGGTGGAATTGGATGCATATCATCTATGGAAGTGCTTGCAGGCCATAACTTCCTACAAGATGAATCGTAACATCATAAGTGGCTGTGACACTTCTCTCCCTGATGAACTGAACATCTTTGAAACAATAGTTGTGTCAATCCCTGCAGCATCCGGTGACCCTATGACATCTATCGCAGAGCACCTTTTAAGAGGGTGAACCCTCTCAAGGCATCAGACAGCGATGGTGGCCTTGGGTGGGCTCTGAAAACCTGAGTCAGCTAACTGGCTGGAATGTTCATTGACATGTTCAACCTCTCACTTGCTGCAGATGGAGGTCTCAACCTCCTTCAAAAGGGCATTAATCATGTTGGTGCCCAAGAAGAGCAGATTGAGCTACTTCAATGACAATCACCCAATTTGCACTCACATCTACTGTGATGTAGTGCTTTGAGAGGTTGGTCATGGCCTAAAATAGGTCCTGCCTAAGCAAAGACCTGGACTTGCTGAAGTTGCCTATCGCCACACGAGGTTTACAGTGAATGCAATCTCACTGACTCTCTATTCAATTTTGGACGACCTGGAATATAACAATACCTATGTCAAGCTGCTGTTTATTGATGACAGCTTGGCATTCAGTACTATCGTCCTCTGAGTGCTAATCAATTAGTTTCAAAACCTGGACCTCTTAACTCTCCCTGCAACTGGATCTTTGACTTCCTCATCAGGATATCACAGTCGGTGTGCATTGGAAGTAACATCTCCTCCATGCTGTCAATCAACACAGACATACCGCAAGGATGCATACTTAGCAGATTGCTCTACGCTCTCTACACTCATGACTGTGTGGCTAGGCACAGTTCAAATGCCATCTATATATTCGCTGATGGCACCGTTGTTGTTGGCAGAATCGCAGATGACCATCAGGGTGTACGGGAATTTGATAGATCGGCTGGTTGAGTGGCGTTGAACAACAACTTTGCACTCAACATCAGTGAGACCAATGAATTAATTGTGGACTTCAGGAAATGGAAGTCAAGGGACCACACCTCAGTCCTCATCAAGGAGTCAGTGGTGGAAAGAATGAGCAGTTTCAAGTTCCTGTGTGCTAATATCTCTGAAGATCTACCCTGACCCCAAGAAACAGATGCAATTATGCAGAAGGCACACCGGTGGCTATACTTCATTAGGAGTTTCAGCAAATTTCCACAGATGCATCATGGAGAGCATTCTGAATGGTCATAGCACAATCTGGTAGGGAGGCACCACTGCTCAGAATTGGAAAAAAACGCAGGAATTGTAAACTCAGTCAGCTCCATCATCGGAACTAACCTCCCCACCGTTGCGGACATATTCAAAAGGCAATGTCTTCAGAAAGGAGCATCCATCATTAAGGATCCTCACCATCCAGGTTATGTCCTTTACTCATTACTACCATCAGCGAGGAAGAATAGGAGCCTGAAGACACACACTCAACATTTTAGCAACAGCTTCTGCCCCTCCACCAATAGATTTCTGTGAACATTACCTCAGTACTTTGCTCTCTTTTTTGCATTATTTATTTATCTTTTATATTTCTTATTGTACCTTAAATAGTAATGTCTTTTTATGCATTGCACTGTATTGCCGCTGCAAACAACAAATTTCATGACATATGTCAGTGATAATAAACCTGATTAAAATTCTAAACTAAACTCCTAGGGTGCCACCAAGAGGCCAACTCTTCTGGGAAGATGATTGGTGCATTCAGCTCTGATGAACACCATAAAATACTCCGGTTTCAGTCTGCTACAGTGAGAACCACAATACGTCTAAAGACTGTACAGCTAGTAACATTGTTTTAATGCAATTCAAAAATCTATTTCTACTTAAAATCGATGGAATTCGAATCGACTCTGGTTGATGGTGTGTTTCTCCTTTAAGAGAGCGAAAAGACAGTGGAAGAGGGTGTGCTGAGATGGATCAAAAGTTCGTTTAAGGAAACGCAGCTTTCGACTCACAATGCTGACCATCTTGCTAACAAACGTACAGTCTCTGGTAAATAATATTAAAGATCTCAGAGCTAGTGTGGTGTATCAGAGGGTTATTAGGTCCACATGCATCTTCTATTTCACAGAATTTTTGTTATCCTGTTCTGTTCCAGATGCAGCAATTCAGATCGATGGGCTCACAATACACTGCCAAGAAGGGACTACTGAGTCTTTCAAAGGCAGGGGAAATGAAGTATGCTTCACGATTAATGCCTCGTGTTGTGCAAATAAGTCAGTGCTGTCCCAGTCCTGTTCATCAGACCTGGAACACCTCGCGATAAAGTGTCGTCCATTTTATCTGCTGTGGGAGATTTCAGCAATTATTTTGGTTGCAGTGTACATTCCGCTTCAGGCTAGTGAAAAACAAGCTTTAGACAAACTAAGCGATGCAATCAACAGGCATGAAACAGGACATTTTGATGCCTTCCTCATCATATTGGGGGATTTTAACCAGGCCAGCTTGAAAAAGTCACTAAATAATTATTATTAACAAATCACCTGTAGTACCAGATGAAACAACACACTGGAGCACTGTTACACCACCATCAAGAGTGCTTACTGTGCTACCCCACACCCTCACTTCGGAAAGTTTGATCACCTGGCTGTACTTCTACTCGCTGAAGTAAAAATGCAGCACTGGTCATGAGGACCAAGAGCGTATGGACAAGGGAAGCACAGGAGTGCTTGCAGGACTGTTTTGAATCAGTGGACTGGACTGCATTCGGGGATTCATCTTGGAGTCTGAATGAGTATGCCACAGCTGTCACTGACTTCATTAAAACCTGTGTGGATGAGTGTGTGCCTATGAAATCTTACCATACATTCCCAAATCAAAGGCCGTGGATGGACCAGGAGGTTTGTAGTCTGCTGAGGGCTAGATCAGTGGTATTCAAATCTGCCGATCCAGTTCTGTACAAGAAAATCAGGCATGACTTGCAGAGGACAATTTCAAGAGCTAAGGAACAATTTTGAGCAAGGTTGGAGGCAACAACCCCTGGCAAGGTTTGCAAGCCATTACTTTCTGCAAAGCAAAACTCAACATCATGAACGGCAGTAATGCTTCACTCCCAGACGAGCTCAACACCTTTTATGCATACTTTGAAAGGGAGAATAAAACTACAACTATGAGGATCCCTGCAGCACCCAGTAACTCTTTGATCACTGTCTCAGAGGCTGATGTCAGGCTGTCTTTCAAGAGGGTGAATCCTCATAAAGTGACAGGTCCTGATGGAGTACCTGGTAAAGCTCTGAAAACCTGTGCCAGCCAACAAGCAGGGGTGTTCAACGACGTTTTTAACCTCTCATTTCTACAGTTGGAAGTTCCCACTTTCTTCAAAAGGGCAACAATTATACCAGTGTCCAAGAAGAGCAGGGTGGGCTGCTTTAACGACTATAATCCGGTAGCACTCACATCTACAGTGATGAAGTGCTTTGAGACATTGGTTTTGGCAAGAATCAACTCCTGCATCAGCAAGGAGCTGGATCCACTGTGATTTGCCTATTGCCACAATAGGTCTACGGCAGACGCGGTCTCATTGGATCTCCATGCGGCCTTGGATCACCTGGACAATACAAACACCTGTGTCAGGATGCTATTTATTGATGATAGCTCTATGTGTAGATGGTTAAGCACCATCTCTCCTACAGTTCTGATTGAAAAGCTCAAGAACCTGGGCCTCTGTATCTTCCTCTGCAAATGGACCCTCAACTTCATAACTGGAAGACCACAGTATGCAGGGATTGGAAATAACATCTTCACCTTGCTGACAAACAGCACTGGTGTACCTCAGGGATGTGTGCTTAGACCAGTGCTCTACTATCTCCACGTTCATGACTGTGTGGTTAGGTACAGCTCAAATGCCATCTATAAATTTGTTGATGATACAACCATTGTTGGCAGGATCTCAGGGGGCGACCAGAGGGCATACGGGAGCAAGATATACCAGCTAGTTGAATGGTGTCAGAGCAACAACCTTGCAATCAATGTCAGTAAGACCAAAGAACTGACTGCGGACTTTAGAAAGGGTAAGGCGTGGAAACACACACTAGTCTACATTGAGGGGTCAGAAGTGGAAAGTGAGCAATTTCAAGTTCCTGGGTGTCAACATCTTTGAGGAATAAACCTGGACCCAACATATCGATGCAGCTATGAAGAAAGACGGCACAACAGTGGCAATATTCATTAAGAGTTTGAGGAGATTTGGTATGTCACCAAAAACACTTGCAAATTTCTACAGGTGTACTGTGGAAAGCATTCTAACCAGCTGCATCATGCTTAAGTATGGGGGGGGGGGGGGTGAGGTGGAGTAAGCTGCAGATAGTTGTAAAATTAGTCGCCTCCATAGTATTGAGGACATCTTCAAGGAGCAGTGGTTCAAAAAGGCAGTGTCCATCACTAAGTGCCCCCCACCACCCAGGATATGCCCTCTTCTCATTGCTACCATCATGAGATACAGAAACCTTCAGGCACACACTCAGTGATTCAGAAACAGCTTCTTTTCCCATGGCATCTGACTTTTGAATAAACGTTGAACCCATGGACTCTACCTCACTACTTCTTTATTTCCTTTATATATATGTGTGTGTGTTTATAAATATATATAGTCACTGTAACTCACAGTTTTTTCCTATTATCTATTGCATTTTACTGTTACCACAAAATTAACAAATTTCACGACATATGCTGGTAATATTGAAATGATTCTGATTCTGAACCATCCATCCACTCAGGAATTGCTCAGGAAATTGTGTTATGATAATAATTTCCAGGGTATCAAGAGAACCTTTATGTCTGTTTTGTCTGTTTGCACTCTGTGAAAACACTCACAGAACGCTGATTCAGCCAAAGTGAGATTCAGAATGCAAAGCGTTCAGGAATCTGGAAAGTCTTCATGCTCAATCAAACCTACAATTTGCTTCAAGGGCAAGAAGCTCTTCCATCTTCATTGACTGACTTCAATTCCATATGAATTCGCATTGAAGCATTTATACTCATTCACAATGACAAGATGTAGTGATGTGAAAGTGAATCACTCTGATACCCGTATACCATAGCTCCTTCCATTTAGCTATTTGTTAGGGCCGTCTTTTCCTCTCATGTGTGTATAAGTGAATGAGAGTGTTGAAACTTTGTAAACAGCTTTGGTATCAAACATCAAGTCACAGGCAATAGATCAATAGATGGCAGCAGTGGTATCATGAGTCTGGTAAAGTACTCTCACACTGCATGTTTACAGAAGTGAACAAAATTATTGGTGCTGCAAGATTAAATGAAAGCAATAATATATTTAAGTAGCACAATTGACAATTTAACTTTCCAAATTAATCCTTCAAGAAGCTTTCACAAGTTACCATGATCGGAATAGACAAATATGTAAGAGCGGGAATGCTGTTATGTGATACCGACAAAGCAACAATTAACTGTAAGGTGCTAGCACTTCTTGAAACTCTCTGAAGAGTATTTGGGAATGTCATTCCTTTCAATAAAAAGTCCTATTAGCTGCCTTGTTCTCATTTATAGTTTTGGACTAAATCGTTTTACTATTGACTTCATCAACAGACAAATCCCAAGTAATAAATTTGCCCCTAAAAGTAATTTATACAGGATTCCAGAAAAGGAGTGTTCAAAGAGATTAAAATGCTCAATACAGTGTTCAAGTGCAAAGCATTTATTTCCTGTAAATCAATGTGAAAATTATGCCAATTTAAATTAGTATGGTGCTGTTTTGATCAATATATTTTATTTCATACAGTATGTGTAATACCAAACTTCCCTTTCCATTTACTCAGGGGAGGAGTAAATGCATTGATTCTCTTCGGCCTTTCACTAATAGTACTCAGAATCCAGTGGTCTTGTATATTCCTGGGTGAAACATTGTTAGACTTCTGCACGCAAGTTATAAGTTTGTCTTCTTCAGCTTTTGCAGAAGTTCTTACGGTTCCAAGACCTCAGCTATCTGCTGAGATACTCCCTCTCACAATCTTCAGCAAATGTAATTGAAATTGGTTTATTATTGTCACATGTTTGCTGTTCATACAGATCAGTTCATTGTATTGAGGTGGTACAAGGTATAACAATAACAGTGCAGAATAAAGTGCAATGGATGGGACGGGACGAGGCCTCCATCGGTCAGGGTCGGCCATGGATGTTGCATCCCACCTGTCTAGGTACACAAGCCAGGCAGTACAATGTGAAGAGCAAGCTGTTGCCCATGTAGCAAGCTCCCCCTCTTCATGCCTCTGATAATCTCAAAGCCACCACAGAGACTGAGACAGTTTGGCACGAGCAGCATTGCAGGAGTTGCCAGTCAACGTTCAACTCAACATAGGACTGCCTTAGGGACTCCAGCTCCAGACTTTTTCCCCAATGTTTACTTCTGAAGCCTTCCTCATGAGTGGGCATAGCCGCAGGTAGAGGAGATTTGAGACCAGGGTTTTCCTTCTCCTAGATGAGCTGCCAGTTACGGCTGATGAGACCCATCTGCCCGAAGCAACTGGTTTTAAGGCACCGGTAGCCAGCATATACTCCTCCTGTCAGTAGAAATACTTGGCTGGGAAGGCCAGGAGCTGAACTTGGATGTCAGAGGATATTTGAGTCACATGCTACTGGGAGCATTTAATAGGTAGTGGGAGCTAGTCCCCATTATCTTCCCTGGCTAGAACAATAAGGTGCAAAAATATAACAAGGTAGATTGTGGGGTTAAGCATCTGTCCACATGATACCAAAAAATGGCTGAGAGCATTAGATAGGGCAAATGCCATGGGACCAGAGAGCATACCTGATGTATTATTAAAGACCTGCATTCTGCAGAAAGCCATTCCAACATCATTACAATACTAGCATCTATCTGATCTTGTGGAAAATAGTTCAGGTATGTCAGAGAATCATAAATCATACATCACAGAACACCTTGCTCCAGCTTGCTCATGCAAGCAGGGAATATAAAAACATGGATGTAATGCAGAGGATTTATAAGGCATTGCTCAGGTCGCACTTGGAGCATTGTGAGCAGTTTTGGGCCCCTTATCTGAGAAGGGATGTGCTGGCTTGGACAGGATCCAGAGAAGGTTCACAAGAATTATCCCAGAAATGAAAGGGTTAATATACGAGGAGTGTTTGAAGGCTTGTACTCACTGGAGTTTTGGGAAATGACAGGTGATCTCTTTGAAACTCATCAAATAGGCCTAGACAGTGAATATGGGGAGGATGTTTCCAATAGTGGGGGAGTCCAGGACCACAGGGCATAGGCTCAGAATACAAAGACATCACTTTGGAACAGAGAAGAGGAAGAAGTTCTTCAACCAGAGGTGGTGAATCTGTGGAATTCATTGCCACAGAGAGCTATGGAGGCCGAGTCATTGGGTATGTTCAAAGTGGAGCTTGATAGGTTCTTGGTGAAGGGGTGAAGGTAGGAGAATGGGGTTGAGAGGGATAGTAAGTCAGTCAAGATGGAATGGAGAAGCAGACACAATGGGCCAAATGGCCGAATTGTACTCCCATGTATTATGGGTTTACAGTACTGTGCAAATGCCTTAGGCACATATATATAGATAGTGTGCCTAAGACTTTTGCACAGTATTGTAGTAATTTTATATATTGGACTGTACTGCTGCTGCCAACCAAAACAAATTTCATTACCTATGTGAGTGACGATAAACCTGATTCTGATATGGGTCTCTATTGTGGAGTGAGAGTGGGAAGGGGGCAGGGAGAGAGCAATCATGGTTAGAAAAAGGAGGAAGAGAAGCAAACATGAGGAAATCTGCAGATGCTGGAAATTCAAGCAACACACACAAAATGCTGGTGGAACGCAGCAGGCCAGGCAGCATCTATAGGAAGAAGTACAGTCAATATTTCGGGCCGAGACGTCCTGACGAAGGGTCTCGGCCTGAAATGTCAACTGCACTTCTTCCCATAGATGCTGCCTGGCCTGCTGCATTTCACCAGCATTTTGTGTGTGTTGCAGGAAGAGAGGAGGGAGTGGGAAGCACCAGAGGGGCATTCTGTAATCATCAATAAACCAACTGACCTTACCTGGTGTCTCAGGGCTGGGTGTGTCTGCATTCATGCCACTCCCTGCCTCTGGCACTCTTTCTCTGCCAACCTGTCCCACACCATTCCCTCAGTGGTCCCCCCTCACAGTTCCCAACATCCTTTGCTCCTGCCTGATTTACAAACTCATTCTCCATTCCACGTTGATAAATACAGTACTGTGCAAAAGTCTTAGGCACCCTCTCTCTATATATCGTATGTGCCTAGGACTTTTGCACAGTACTGTTAGCCAACGGCATTGCCTATCTATGCTAATTCCATTTTCCTGTATTTAGCCAGTATCCCTCAAAACCTTTCTTATCCACATTCCTTTTAAGTATTGTAATTTTAACTGTCTCTGTTATCTCTTCAGGCAGCTCAGCAGCTCATTCCATATAACCAGTATCCTCTGTGTGAAAAAACCTACTCTCAGATCTCCTTTAAATTTTTCCCCTTTCACTTTCAACCTGTGCCTATTAATCCTAGACTGCCCTACTCTGTGTATAATGTTCTATCTATTCTACCTATGTCTCTCATAATTTTATAGGCCCCTATAAGGTCACCATTTAGACTACGTCCCAGTGAGAATTAACCTGTCTATTCAACCTCTCCTCATGAAGACTCACAGAATGGCAACAGGGTCTTCTGGCCCAACAAGCTTATGCCACCCAATTACACTCACGTGACCAATTAACCTGCAAGTCCTTTGGAACATGTGAGGAACCCAAGCACCTGGAGGAAACCCACATACTGACAGGGAGAAAAGTACAAACTCCTCTCAGACACTGATGGGAATCGAACCCAGGTTGCTGGTGCTATGATAGCGTTACTCTAACCATTACTGCTCTCATTGCCAGACAACATCCTCGTGAATCTTTCTTTGTGTCTTTTTTATTGGTGCAGAATCCTTTCTGCAGTGGAATGACCATATCTGGATACAATAGTCTTAAACGTAGTTTAACCATTTATTGTACAGATGTACTGTCATGTACAATGCTCGTAAGGTTCCTATATTTTACTCCCCATGTCCTACTAGAATATGGCTAATCACCACACCATCAGTCTACTCAAACATCAGCAACATGACGAGGGTGCTGTTGACAATGTCCTGAAGAAGGGTCTTGACCTGAAACACTGATGCTTTGTTTTTCTCCTTAAAAACTTTCTAACCTGCTGAGTCCCTCCAGCAAATTCTCTCTGGTACTGCCAAGCAGTATTCACCACTAACCTCCTCACTGGTGCCCACGTTAAACTCTTACAGATCCACTTGATTCCAGATTTCATCAAATTTTTGATCCAAACATGAATTCAAGAAGTAATGTGAGAGCAAATATCAAGGCATCATTTGGCAAGTAAGGCATCAAGAAGCCCGAGTAAAACTGAAGTCAATCTGAAAAAAATGTTTCAGAGCTGTTTAGGCAAACGATGCTGCTCTAAGCTCAAGATCAAAAATGGAGATATCTCTGATGATTGCACGGCAATGATCAGGATAACATTCAGGCATGGGTGATAAAGTGGCAGGTAACAGTCGCACTACAGCAAGTTGTAAAATTAGTTAGCTCCATCATTAGTTAGCTCCATCATTGGCACTAGCCTCTTAGTATCGAAAACACCTTCAAAGAATGGTGTCTCAGAAATCCATGAAAATGGTGTCATCATCAAAGACCCCACCACCCAGGACATATCCTTTTCTCATTGTTACCATAAGGAAGGAGCTACAGAAACCTGAAGGCACACCCTCAGTGATTCAGAAACAGCTTCTTCCCTCCTGCCATCCAATTTCTAAATGGACATTGAACCTATGAACACTACCTCACTACATTTGTTTTGAATTCTATTTTTGCACTACTTTTCTTAATTTAACTAATATATATCCACATACGCACAGTATGGATTTACCGCAATTCTTTTTTTTTCTATATACATCATGTATCACATTGTACTGCTTCTGCAAAGTTAAAAAATTTCACACCATACGCCAATGATATTAAACCTAATTCTGGACTCCAGGCAGTTCCTCATTCAACAAGACAGCATCTACTCAATCACCAATGGCATTGCCATCATTTATTTCCCCACTGTCACTATAGTGAGTGCAGTCATCACTGGTCACAAACTCAACTGCAGATTCAGGCCCAGGGCAGAGGCTAGATATCTTGCAGTAAGTGACTCATTGTCAATGCCCCAAAGCATTGCTACTATCTACAATTCAGGAGTATAGTGGAATGCCCTCAACTTGTCTGAATTTTTGCACCTCAAACTGTTGTCAAAAAACTCAATAGCCCAGCTCAGTTAGGCAGCTTTGGTGGTCTCCGGTGAATTGGACTGAAGAGCCTGTTTCTGCGCTGTGCAGTTCTCTGTCTCCATGGCTATCCATGAAAAAGCAACCCACTTGATCCACCAGCCAAAGCATTTCCCCCCTCTATTACTCCACTATCCTGATTTGGAAATATATCACCATTCATTAATCATTGCTGGATCTAAATCCTGTATCTCCTTGCCCAAGAGCTTTGTGAAAGGTCCATCCACCCCAGTACTATGTCCTCAGAGGTACTTAGATCAAGAAGTGCTAGCCTTACCAGAAATGACTGGATCCTGAACAATAAAAAAAAAGAGAAACTGTAGCTAAAATTACTCTAGAGAGCTGAGCTCAATTTTAGGCACACTTCCACTGCAGTACTATACTGTGAGATGTGCAGCTTTAGAGGAGTGATTGAACCAGGGCATGTAAAAGATTCCACATGCTAACTGAAGCCAAACAAGATACTTGGCTATTCTTCTCCCTCATAATATATAATTTCTTTAAGTTACCTTAATCTTAATTTATAATTATGAATAGTTCTCCAAACGAATGATAATTTAATATTTTTGCAGGGCAACATTTTTGTTTTGTTAATGAAATTATTTTAGCAGTTCATTCTGGTTCAATGTTCAAAATTGTGCAGTTAACTTTTCTATTTTGTAGGTTGCTTCATCAACTTCTCAATTACTGGACATCAAAAAGGATCATGAAATAAACTTTCATATTTTGCAAAGTCTTTCACTTCATTTGCATTGCAACTGTGATCTAGCGCATAAAATTTGGAGATATAACTGCAGGAAATGTAATTGTTCATGCATCTTATTATTTTTGTTTAGGAGCCACTGAGCAGACACAAGTGGTTAGTCACTGATTATCACCTATGAAATTTAATATAAAAAGAACAAAATTGCTCTGCCATGGTGTGATATAGGAGAGCAAATCAATGCAGGAAATAGCAATTACTTGTAATTTTCAGCATGCCTCTTTGCTGTCCAATTCTTGACATCTTTCAGAGGAAAATTAAAAAAACTAGAACAGGGCGAGCCGAGAAAGGCTAATATAATATGGGCATTATGTTGTTTAGTAAGCTTTCAATAAAGATGTTCTCACTAAGTTTTAATAATATTAATGGCCTGTTTTAAAGGACCCAGAACTGGAATCCTTAAAGAGTTTCCAGTTTACTGACATTTAATTGATGCTGAGAGCATAACCTTTAGCTTGCTTGCAGTTCAGGTGGCAATACACGAATACTGGAGGAAAAGCAGAATAAAGAACTGAAGATGTATTACCTGACATTCCCAGAAATTTTGATCTCATAAAGCTCAATATTTATTTGACTTTACTTCTTTGATAGTGACATGTGTTGAATTCATGATTGGTTACAGGCAATCATCTTTTATCTGTAATAGAACATTACAACACCAAAGCAGGCCGTTTGACCCATCTAGTCCATGCTGAACCATTAATCTGCCTAGTCCAATCAACCTGCACTCTCCGTACCCCTCCCATCTATCTACCTATCCAAATTTCTCTTAAGTGTTGAAATTGATCCCACATCTACCACTTGCACTGACAGCTCATTCCACCCTCTCACCACCCTCTGAGTGAAGAAGTTTCCCCTCACATTCCCTTAAACTTTTCACTTTTTAACCTTAACCAATGACCTCCAGTTGTAGTCTCACCCAACCTCAGTGGAAAAAGCCTGCTTGCATTTACTCTATGTATACCCCTCATCATTTTGTATATCTCTATCACGTTTCCCCTAAATCTTCTGTGTTCTAGGGAAGAAAGTCCTAACCTATTCAACGTCTCCCTGTAACTCAGGTCCTCAAGTCCTGGCAACTTACATCCTTGTAAAATCTCTCTGCACTCTTTTAATCTTGCAGGGAGGTGACCAAGACTGCACACAACACTCCAAATTAGGTCTTACCAATGATTTATACAATTTCAACATAACTTCTCAACTCCTATACTCAATACATCGATGTATGAAGGCCAATATGCCAAAAGCTTTCCTTACGTTCCGATCTACCTGTGATGCAACTTCCAAGGACGTATGGATCTGTATTCCCAGATCTCTACCACATTCCTCCGTGCCCTACCACTCACTGTTAGCAACATCTTCCCATTCAGTGTTTATTATTAGGTGCTCATTTCTTCTGCATTGGAAAAGGCAAACCCAGACTGGGTTATTGCTTTGCAGAACACCTATGTTTGCCAACAGAGGCAACCTCAGGCTTCCAATTGCACGTCACCTTAATTTTCCATTGAACTATCCCACTGCCCTTTCCATTGCTGGTCTTTTGCGCTATTATAAGGGGGTTCAATATGAGCTTGAAGTACAGCACCTCATCTTCCGTGAGAGCAGGTTGCAGCCTTTGAGAATCAATATTGAATTCAACAGTGGCCGGTAACTCACTTTATCTGTTTTATTAGAACTGGACAATTTTATTGCAGACTACTGACCTGTAACACTAGCTCTGTTTTACCTTCTCCATTCTTTCTGGGCATTTTCTATAGTCCAGCATTTCACAGCTTTCAAATAGACCTGGAATTGGAATTAATCGTGTTACTAAAAGTTATTGGACGCTATCAAATGGGGATGAAGATTCAGGCCTCAACATATCAATGCCACAATTATTGATCCTTTTAACAAAGGAAGAAATTATTTCAATTTGTTTCAGCTAATCTGTCACAGAGCAGTCTATCCACAAGGGAAAATGCACTGGTATGTTTTTCAAACAATTACAATAGCCTAAACCAAAGGTTTACTATTTCTTCAGATTGAAGCCATTTGACCATAAATGAGGAATACACACTGTTTGAGTGTGTATATGTAAAATTGTGCATTGGCTGATAAGGGCATGTTTTGATTAATGCTACTTTGATTAATGCATGCTACTTTTTCTGGGTCTTAATCAAGCTGACATACACAACTCGGTGAATTTATCAGAGCATTGCCAGTCAAAGTCTGGAATCCTCTGTTGCCACATCCAGATCCATCCCTATCTGCCCATCTCCCCTGGTGATAATTGTGAGTTGTCAACATAAAAACTGACAACATTCCTGAAAAGGTGCCACTTGGTTCAGATAATTTCATGCTTCCTAAGCTTTGTGGACTGCCATAAGATTTTGTTTTCAATAGACAAAATACGTTCTTGTTTCATGCATTCGTATTATAGCCTTATGTTTCTTGCCAGGGTCCTCAGAATATTGATGCTGTTAAACCCATTTTACAGGTCTAAAATGTGGCAAGTTGCCTATGTAAGCATAATCTGATTCAGTATTGTGCCACCTGTCATATTGGAAGAGGCATTAAGAATGTAGAAACGGCCTCTGAGCCATTTATATATGCCTGGCAACATTTGATGCTATATTTGATTTCACTGAACACTGTGAACTGCTTAAAAATGGGTTTACATGCAATTTAATTAGTGGTTCTTAATGAAACTGCAGAAAAGGTATGTTCAACCATTCATTGCGTGTGAAAGCAGGACTAATGGTTCTTTTCTTAGCTTTTGTATTAAAACCACCGTGTTTACTCATAATTTTGATCATCATCTCATCTTCCTCTTTATTGGCACCCTGAAACGGTAAAAGTTGTCAAGCAATGACTCATGAAGCGTAATGTACTGTAACTCACCAACCTGCTGAGATGGTGTGAATGACAGTGGAGGTCTAGAACGGGGTGGATCACATTCCTACCAGTGCTGGCACAGCACATGGTCCCTGACACACATCTTGTCTTGACGTCCAGTTGTCAAAGTCTTCTTTTATCTATACATGTGTGGAACACTCACTCTATGAGCAGTAAAATTAGAAAATAGTTCTGCTGATATCTGTGGATTTTGAAAAATGGTGACAAATTTCACTAGTGTAATACATTGTGCCAAAAACATTGATAAATTAATGAACGAACAATCATATAAACAAATCATGCCCCATGTTAACACTGTCAGTTACTACACAAGTAGTAAGAAACTTCTCAAAGTCCAAATATCAAGAATTTTATAAACACTCCCTTTGGATAATGAGAGCTATTTCTTTCCAAATATGTCATTTCAAATCTCACTGTTTAAGTTCAAGTAAATAACTACGTTTAGAGTAAAAAGTTAATTGTAGCAATAGTAATGAATAATTTACTAGATTATCACAAAAATCCATTCAGGCCACAAACATCCTTTTGGAAAAGAAGTAAATAAAACTAGCTGGTTCAGACTCAGGGTTAATATCACTAACTTAAGTTGTGAAATTTGTTACCTTAGCGGTAGCAAAGCAATGCAATGCGTAATAATATGGAAAAAAATTAAAAAGTAAAACAATTACATCTAAATATATATATTAAATGGTTAAATTAAAAATAGTGTAAAAACAGAAATAATATATAAAAAAGTGAGGTAGTGTTCATGGCTTCAATGTCCATTTAGGCATCGGACAGCAGAGGGAAAGAAGTTGTTTCTGAATCGCTGTGTGCCTTCAGGCTTCTGTGCCTCCTTCCTGTTGGTAACAATGAGAAGAGGGCGTGTGCTGGGTGATGGGGGTCCTTAATAATGGATGCTGCCTATCTGAGGCACTGCTCCTTGAAGATGTCTTGGATAGGAGTTTTAGGAAAATAAAAAGTAATACAGAACAGAAATAGGCCCTTCGGCCCAAATAAGCCATGCTGACCACAGTATCATCCCTGCTAGTCTCAGTTGTCCTCATTTGCCCTATAGTGCTCCATGTACCCATCCAAGAGTCACTTAACTGTTGCAATTAACCGCTTCCTCATTCCAGGTACTCACATACCCTCTGTGTAGAGAGGTTACCTCTCAGGCCTCGTTTAACTTTTGTTTTGTATCTGTGCCATCTAGGTTTGGACTCCCTAACCCTGAGGAAAAGACAATGCCCATCCATAAGATCATACTATTATACAACAGAGTCTGATGGACTATGGTCTGAAGTTTGTTGTCATATCGACTAACAGTTACTTATTTTGACCTACCGTAAATCTTATCGCAAAATGTATTAACGATAGATAGCTCAAGAATATTTCAATGGTACTGCAGAAACAGCATCTTTAAGTATAAAAATACAGCAAATATCTTAAAGGTATGAAGTATATTGCAAGTCTGGATTGTCTCAAACTCTGCAATGTAGAAAATTACAATCTAACTGCTAAGGGCAATTTTAAGTGTTAACAGCACAATCCATATTCCAATACAACTTTACGATGGTGACAAATAATCACTGTCAATGACCTAGAAATCTTAACTTAGCCATTATGAGAGGAGGGATCCAATCAATTTGAGTAATTCACCCATATTTTGACATTTTTAACCTTTTCCCTTATAGGCTGTCTACATCAAACTCAAATTGAGCTTTGGTGCTATTCATTCATTTCATTTATCCTTCAACAGTTGCCAGTGATTTGATTCGTTTTGGCAGTATCTATTCCCTCAGGTCATAAAGAGATATCTAATCAAATTCTTTGTGTTTGCAAAATGATCTGAAGTTCAATATACAGTGTATAGATGCATGCATATCAAACTCACTTGTGTGGTCTGTTGCTTAATTGAAACTTTGTCTTTATCATCTGATTGCAATCAATCAATTAGAGGTTACGGTAAACACAGAAAGGTAACTGTAAATTTTAAACATAAATCTCTTAGCCTTGCCCCTGTTCTCCCCATTGTAACTCTGGAATCAGTCCTTCAGAATAGGTAAGAATTATTTTCACAATGACAACACGCACAACATGCTGGAGGAACTCCAACGTGTTATGCGTGTTGCTTTGACCCCAGAGTATTTTGTGTTCAGAATGGGATCTGCCAGAATTCTATGCATTTATACCCTGTAGTCCTAAACTTCAAGGCAGCCATGTAAGGGATGGGGCCTCTTTCCACTCCTTAGAAGGTCAGTGCATTAGGAGAGCAGTATGCGAACAGAGAACAGAGGGGTTGTTATGGAAGTAATCGTTTTCAGACCTAATTGCCTTCCAGTGGGCAGAAGCAGAACTGGGCCTTTGATTTTCAACCAGTAATCTGAAGACAAGTTATTTACCTAAGATGGAGGCAGACAGATAGAAAGGAAAAAGAAACAACAGGTGGAGCAGGAGGGAGTTAGGGGAACGTGCCAAGGAAGAAAGTTGCTGGAAGGAGATAAGCAGGAGCACAAAGTTCTACCAGAGCTGGATATGGATAAGTAAAGGAGATGAAAATGGGAACTATTCTATGTCTGCTCTCCATTTATCATTCACTTGTCAGTCTTCCAACTCCACCTCAGTCACCTACCCTCTCTGGCACTATCTGCCAGTCATCTTGGATCTCTCCTCAGTCCATAAATCGCCTGACAATCCTTTCTTTGCGCTCCCTGTCTCCTCATTACTCTAGACATCTTTCCTCTCCACTCTGAGTCCTGATGCAGAGTTTCGACCTGAAACAGACAGTTTCTGTCCTCCCACAGATGCCGCTTGACCTGCTGAGTTCCTCTGGTGGACTATTTGTAGCCTCACCTTCCAGCTTCTGCAGTCCCTTGTGTCTCGTTTAAATAAAGGGGGTTTCATTGAGGAAAAAATTCCAAAATGCTGTTGTACATGAAACTTTGTGTAGTGGCTTGCTCTAATTCTTTCTAAAGGGCAATATGATATTCTAAGTTGCATATGAAATTTCATCCGTCATCATGCAAAACAATTCCTCCTGAGCTAAACGGACAATTGCAAATTTTGAAATATGCTAATTATTTTGCTTACTGTAGGTTCACGGCTAAGATTAATTTTCAAGAGGCATGATTGTTTTTTTGCATCACAAGCAATGGGAATTAATCTCAGCATTTCTACTTGTAGAATCAAGGAATTAGTATCTTGTAAATGTGGGTTTCACATAGGCTGTACAGTCCAATACTGTGGATTTGCTCGAAACATAAAGATGTCTGTGCCTCTAGTAGTGGGGTTTACATGTACTTAGAGCAACATGGACTTTCATGTCTGATTCTGACCTGATCATAGACATAGGAGCAGAATTAGGCCATTTAGCCCATCCAGTTTGCACCATCATTCGATCATAGCTGATTTATTTTCGCCCTCAAGCCAATTCTCCTTCCTTCCCCTGTAATCCTTGAGACTCTGCAAAATGCATGGTCTTTTGATCAAATATCCTGCAGGAATGCTTTGATGTTCACTTGAGCCTTGCCCTAGGCTGCCAAAGTATTCAAAAAATTTCAATGTGAACACCTTCAACATTCATGGTCAAAAAACTACTGAAAGTAAATATGTTTGATACTACTTTTAAAAATAAATTTAACATCACTAGAAACATTTACAAACTGTTAAATAGATCTAAGTTAACTCAACAAATTGAAGAAATTGCAAAGACTTATTGCTCTTCCATGCAGATGTTCCTCTCCTGAAATGAATAAAGTTGCTGAATCTGCTCCAAGTTCATGAAGTAGGGTTCCCAGGGTGGCTGCGGGAGTGGTGCTCTGCTCTGTTACCCCACGAGAAATCCATCCTGGAGCATATTATCAGTGAGGTCCTTGCAAGGAAGTTCAGGATTTCTGCAATAACGTGGGAGTCAAAAACTTCCTGGCACTTATGTGGAAGAAATGCCAATGGTTCTGCATCATTTTGCTGCCATTTTCTTGAGTCAAAATGATTAGAAATACTGTTACTCAGTGACATGCTTATTGCTAGTGAATACTAATGGTCCTTGGTAGACATTGCAAGCGAACCCTGTGTTATGGCCATTCAGGTCACAGAAATTCACTCTTACAGAATTCATGAAGTACTACCAAAAATTTGATGTGCAGCATAAAATATACTCTTACGGCATTTTTATGAAGAAAGGCAAATAAATAAGCAATTTTCCAACCTGTGCTTCTTGAAGCATGAACAGTTGGAGATCATAACCTGGGAGCACAATCCCCTTCCCCCTCTACTCCATAATGTGCCTGTTCCAAATGCACTTCAGTGCTGCAATTTTAATAACTTTGTTATTCTTTGGTAGATTATTAGGTTAGCGGGTTAAAACTGTTAATTCTTACATTATCTGAACCTTTGTTCAAACATATCTATCACAAAGTTTTCAAGTTATCAGGAAGATGGTTATTAAAAGCAGGACATTCAACAAAAGAGTTAGATTGCATTTCTAATGCATTAACTTCAATATTGTCACCTTGATTATCGTGCCTATCACTTGATGTTTTCTGCGGAGGAAATCACTGAAAAATGGAAGCAAACAGATATGACATTGACAAAATTATTTAATTTTGCAGGCTCATTGAAATATAGCTATTACAAAGATTTATTAATATTAAATGTAAGCCTATGGCTTAGCACAATTATATAACTTCTTTACAGTTGATGAATTACCACTTAGCTAGATATTTGATTACACAGAAAACAAGTAATCTAAGCATTCCAGCGCTATGAAGTATCAGAAGAGATATAATGCTTGAATAGCCACTTGAAAAGTTAGTCAGAAATTTAATTTGCAGAGGGGAAACCCATGAGAGGTGTATTGTGCTTTGGATTTCAGTAATGTCACATACTGAAGGAACAACTCTTTAAGTAAGATCTTTGAACGTACAGGCAATTTGGAATATGCTATACATAGTTTTCAAAGAGTGACAACTAAAATCAGCACAAACTGACAGGCAATGTTATCGGATAATATCATTTTTGTGACTCAGGACACTTTACCATGTTAAATTCATACATACAATAATAATAATAAGGGGCAGAAGGTGCAAGGATACAGTATCACATCCAAATTTGTATCCATATTATACAGAAACAAACTTGAAAACATATCAATCACTTGCACAATGTCACTGGGTGAACATTCTTGAAATCCTTAAATAACAGCTTTGTGGCAGAGCCTGAAATGTATCGGCAGAAGTCTCATCATTGTCATCTCAGGAAAGCCAAAGAGTGAAGATAAATGAATTGCTAGCAAAACTTGTGGCTCAAAAAAATCAAGAAATTATGGAAAATATACTGGTTAATTTTCCCAGAGATGGAAGTTGTGCTGTGCAACTCTTACGTCTGCGTTGATGCCAAGGACTTCTCGGAGCATTTTTTAACAGTGTACAAGCAAAGATTAAACCTCTTTCTCTCTGGGCTTGTATGAAACCGGTTGACAATCACATAGATGGGGCAGATAGTGACATTCTCTGTTTGCTGTGAAAATTTTTGGGTTGTCCATCTGGATTTTTTGGAAGATATCACAAGGAAACAAACAAAACTTGCCAAAATGAAGAAGGATAGCAGAACTGGCAATTTCATTTATGTACAACCCAAAGCAAACAGAGCTTAGCACCAACTTACTTGAGTGCAGACTTCTTTGCACTATGTAAAATCATTGCCTGGGTGGAGGTACTTGTATGGACAAGTTAGCCCACCACGGCAAGAAAGCAGCACTAAATTAAATCTGTTTTATGAATATTGTGTAGAGACGTGTACAACCAATCATAACTGAAGATTCAGCACACTCAAGTGTAACACTAGAGCAGAGTAAATAGCATCTCAAGTTTAAGTTCAACTTAAATTATCATTCACCCTTACATAATTATAGCCAAATAAAACAGCGGCACTCCAGGATCAAGGTTACCAACAGAACATAGCACATATGATCATGATAGGAGAAAATCATACCTAGCCCAAGTCCCCAAGTGGCACGGCCTGTAGATTGGTGGTGCATGGGATGTTGCTTTTCCAAAGAGTGAACACTGGAAGGCAGCATGGATGGGTGGAGCTGGTACAGATTCCAGCATGGCTGCAGAGGCCTCTGCTCTGTCCCATGCCACCCCTCCTCTGGGAATTGCAACAAGGGCGGAGTCTTGGTTGTAGCCCCTAGCCCATGCCACGACAAAGGCCCTTATGTCGTTGGTCTCACCAATGCACCAGTGATCCAGACTTGCAATATTCTGCATTACCAATGTCCAACAGGTTCTTGTGATCACAGGGAAAACATCCAAGTCAATCACCTGCACCATCCATTGGCGTGCACACCACCTTGACACAGCAGTATGCATTAAGTCTAGCCGTCAACACAATGGTACACATTAAGTCCAGCTCCATTACTGTCAAGCAACTCAATAATTGGGTAGACCTGCAATTCTTCATGTTCTTGATATCCAGCAATCATAAAAAAGATGCAAAAGACAAACAATTACACCTTTGGTTGGACCCAGAGTGGCTACATCCAAACACACTGACATCTTACTTCCATCTGTGCTCTCTGTTCAAAGGCACAGAAAGCCTTTGTACAATTGAATAAAATGTTTGAATATTCATAAATGTACTGTGAAGAGAAGTTGCTCTATTTGAGTTGAGAAAAAGGGCAATAAGTGAATTCTTACCCAAACCATGCTTTTAAGATTGAAGCTGGACTTGGACCAAATGTGGATTGGCAAGATAAATGGACCAAGATCCGCAGTCAAACTTAATCATATTCTGCTTTTGTTGTATTTCACTTGTGTGCTTAGTTAACAGTCCAACTGGAAAGTGGCTTGTTTCAGCCAACTGAATGTTAATGTAGTCATGAGCTGGAGAAAACATTAAAAGCTGACGTATTGCTGAATTTTGGAATTCTGCAACTTAGACTTGTTAAAAAGCTCATTGATTTTCCTCAATACATTAGCTACATTGGCAGCACTTCATGTTTATATTCTTGGAAAACAACCTCAAGTACAATAATAGAACATAGGACAAGGCGGCACAGGGGCAGACCCATCAGCCCGTTTTGTGTGTGCTAACGATGATTCAATTTTAAACTAATTCCATCTGCATGCCCCGAGTATAAATCACTACATATCCTATCTGCTCGTCATTTTAAGTCTCTTAACTCTTCCTATCATATCTACTTCTACCAGCCTCCCTATCCCCGGTTGTTTGTTATGGGCATTTGCCACTCTCTGTGTGAAAAACTTGGCTTGAACATTGCCTTTAAACTTTCCCCTTCTCATCTTAAATCAGTGGTTCCCAACGTGGGGCGTACGCCCCACAGGGGGGTAATTTGATTTTTAAGGGGGGCAATTCGAGAATGAGTTATTAACAGTGAATTTTTTCTAGTAAGTCTGTGTGAGTATGAGTGTGTGTGCGAGTTAATACATATGTGTATATACAGTATGCATACATAAAAATACTTGTGTGTATGTACATGTGTAGTTACATATGTACTATATATAGTGTATCACCATCATTACAACCATCAAATGGCTTTCATAATTAAATTAATGAATTGACTGATGTAGGAAGGAATGAATGAACAAGTTCAAACGCGTAAGAAACTCGTACGAGGTCGTGCCAATGCTGCTTTTTGCAGTAGCTTTCGGTTCTTGGTGGTGTGAAGGTGTGTATATTGCGTCATCTCTTTTAAACGGTGTATCTGTCTTTGTATGCTGTAGAAACGAATCGGCATTGTTTTATTTATTTATTATTATTATTATTTTAATATCACTTAATGTTCTTTTTTTTTACAATTTCTTAGTAATTTCTTCCTCAGAACTTTAACAGTCCTTTGGTTCTTTTATTTTTCTCTTTCATGAATGCCATGTTCTTTGGAAGCTTGTTTAAACCAAGTTAATGGTCTTTTAGGCTTCCTCCAGGTGAATAGGAGTTCACTTTTTGAATAATAAGAACTATATATCACCACAGGGGGCATCAGGATTTTAGAGGTGATTAGATGGGGCATGGCCAAAAAATGGTTGGGAACCACTGTCTTAAATCTAAGCATCTTAAATCAACATTGGAAAAATGACTCTGACTATCTACTGTAGTTATGCCCTTCATAACTCCATATTTGAATTTGAATTTATTTAAATTTTAAAACCGTCCCACAACATGAGGGAGTAAAAATCTTTGCGTAATGACTCTGTTGTAATGTACAAGTGTGTGTATTTATAGGCCTAGTAGTAGAAAGAAGCTGTCCCGTAGCCTGTTGGTCCTGGCTAGATTGTACTGTGCAAAAATCTTAGGTGCAAGTAAAACAACTTTGTAAAGTGAAGATGTTTTCAAAAATAATGAAATTAAAAGTTTCCAAATATTAAAAAATTGCTTTAAAGAGCAGCTAAAAACTAAATCAAATGAATATTTGCTGTGACCACTCTTTACTTTTAAAACTGCATCGATTTTCTTAGATACAACGTTGTGCAGTTTTTAAAGAAAATTGGCTGGTAGGTTGTTTCAGGAATCTTGGAGAACTTACCACAGCTCTTCTGCAGGCTTTAGCAGTCTTGCTTGCTTCTGTCTCTCCAGAGAAACCCAGACAGCCTCGGTAATGCTGAGATCAGGGCTCTGTGGAGGCCATACCCTCTGAAAGCTCATAAAACAATCTAGGCTGCCTAAAACTTCTGCACAGTACAGTCATCTGATCAAGTTGTCCCTCAGCATCTCAATGCCACGATTGAATGGTAAGTAAATGCCTTTGATGTATGTGATTGGCTGCACAGAGAACCAGAGTGGGCAGAAACCCATACAGT
Source organism: Hemitrygon akajei (assembly GCF_048418815.1). Taxonomy (NCBI): domain Eukaryota; kingdom Metazoa; phylum Chordata; class Chondrichthyes; order Myliobatiformes; family Dasyatidae; genus Hemitrygon; species Hemitrygon akajei. The sequence continues at coordinate 73,248,887 of NC_133136.1, read as the reverse complement.
ACACCATGGGTGACTGTTCTTCATCTGCATCTCAGTACAGTGGAAATATTAAACTACTGAGTACTTGAATGAAGGATCAACAGGTTGAGGAGGCAGTTCACACACTTTTCTAGAACTTGGTAGCAAGCTTGGCACTTGCTTGAAGCCCTGACTCTAATTCCTGAAGGTTATCAAGCTGAAATATGAAGTCTGTTCCTCTTTCCACAGATGCTGCCCAAGTGTCTCCAGCATTTGCTGATTTCTCTTTTCACTTCCGATTTACAACCCCTTCAGTTGGCTTTTATATTTTCCTGTCCCTGGGTTTCGAGTTGCATGTTGGGAGTGATGATGGATAACTGGTATCAGTTGACTAATGCCAGCCTGACCTGCAAACTGAGCTCTGTACACATTTCTATCACAGACAAGAAGTAGCTGAAAGGAAATTAACATTCAACAGGAAGCTATACGCCTCTGACAAGATGCTTGTGATGTGTGGCCTTATGCATTGTTCCTCAGGTAAGAACTGTTGTCCCCAGGCTTTACACTATTCAGCATTCCAGTGAGCACAGTTTCTTTTTGTGGTGAACTACATATACCTGTCTGGACACGCCCCCCCCGATGACTGCTCCTGTGGCTCCTCCCACGGACCCCGGTATAAAGGTGATTGAGGACTCCGCCCCGGCCTCAGTCTCCAGGATGTAGTGTGGTGGTCAATTGCTGCTTGTCCTTTCTTCCAGCCAATAAAAGCCGATATCTCACCTCGCGTCTCCAAGAGTTATTGATGGTGCATCAATTTTATTGGCTGGAAGTTTTAAAACATGGAAAGCATTTTATGTCCGGAAAAATTAGACCTTGATCCTCAAAACTCAGAAGCAGCTCTTGCCTTTGAACTCTGGCTTGCATGCTTCCAATCATACTTGCAGGAGGTTCGTGTGACTGAGCCCGCTATTATGCACAGAATCCTCCTTTCAAGGGTCAGCCCCAAAGTTTACTTACTTATCAGGGACCTGCCGACCTACCAAGGGACACTGGACGCCCTCAAAAGACAGTACCTGCGGCCGGTGAACACTGTCTACGCAAGACATCGCTTAGTGACGCGGCGACAGCGGGCCGATGAGTCGAGCGCTGAGTTTCTCCGAGCCCTACAGACACTCGTGCGAACTTGCGACTGCAAAGGACTGACGGCGGAACAACATGCGGAGCTGCTAGTACGAGACGCCTTCGTTACGGGGATCAGGTCAGTGTACATGTGCCAGCGGCTGCTGGAAAATGCCGATCTTACCTTACGCTCGGCGATCGAGACAGCCGACACGCTGGAGGCCTCTCTGCACAACGCTGACGCTGTCCAGCCGCGCGATCCCCTGCCGGTTCTGTGGACACTGCAGACCCCGCCACCCGCCGCTGCCAGTCACGAGTCCACGAACTCCCCGAAACTGACCACAGCTGCTGCCAGTCAAAAGTCTGCGCAGTGTTACTTCTGCGGACTCGAAAAGCACCCCCAAAAACGCTGCCCGGCCCGAGAAGCGACCTGCTCCCACTACGGGAAGAAGGGCCATTTCGCCAAGGTCTGTAAGTCTGAACCACGAGCAGGGTCGGGCAGCGCTGCGTGCGAGGCATGGGGGCGGCCATCTTTGTCGGCGCCACCTTGCCCCGCCCCCGACCCACCAGTGCTTACTGGGCACCAAGACGGCGGTTCAACTCTGGCCTCCGTAACCCTCGACCAAAGCGCCCCACACCAGCTTGCAAGGTCAATGATGGACATCCTGGTGGAGGGGCACAGGACTAGCTGCCTGTTTGACACGGGCAGCACTGAGAGTTTTATTGACCCGGACACGGTGCAACGCTGTGGACTTGTGACATGGCCGGTAAGCCAGAGGGTCACCTTGGCTTCTGGGTCGCATTCCACAGACATCCGGGTGGGTTGTGTAGCGACATTGGTGGTGCAGGGCACAGAATATCGGAACTTTGCGCTACTGGTCATGCCTCAACTGTGCGCGCCTGTGCTATTGGGGCTGGACTTCCAGAGCCACCTCGAAAGTGTGACAATGGAGTATGACGGGCCCCTCCCACCACTCATTGTCAGGAATCCTCAGTTTTGTGGGACTTCATCATATGCCCCGCTACAGACCACACACACACACCGACCCGCACATCCCACCCAGCACCATGCCGACAGCTGCACTACTGACACCACTTGCAGCCTCTCCACCCTCAAGATCCCTCCCCCACCGCTGTTCGCCAACCTGACCCCCGACTGTAAACCTGTGGCAACTAAAAGCAGGAGGTACAGCGCGGGGGACAGGGCCTTCATTCAGTCAGAGGTGCAGCGGCTGCTCAGGGAGGGGATCATCGAGCCAAGCACAAGTCCTTGGAGGGCCCAGGTGGTTGTTGTTCGGATCAGGCAGAAAAATAGGATGGTCGTGGACTATAGCCAGACCATCAATAGGTTCACGCAGCTTGACGTGTACCCCCTACCCCGCATCGCGGATATGGTCAACCAGATAGCTCAGTACAAGGTGTACTCGACAATAGATCTGAAATCCGCTTATCACCAGCTCCCCATCCGCCCAGAGGACTGCCCCTACACCGCCTTCGAGGCGGGCGGCAGGCTCTATCACTTCCTGCATGTCCCCTTCAGTGTCACAAATGGTGTCCCTGTCTTCCAGAGGGAAATGGACCGGATGGTGGACCAGTGCCAACTGAAGGCCACATTTCCCTATTTGGATAACATCACCATCTGTGGTCACGACTGGTTGGATCACAACGCCAACCTGTAAATATACTTGTAAGAAACTTTGCCCCATGGGGACTCTCTTTGAAAACAAAGGGGGGTGAATGTGGTGAACTACATATACCTGTCTGGACACGCCCCCCCCGCTGACTGCTCCTGTGGCTCCTCCCACTGACCGTGGCTCCTCCCACGGACCCCGGTATAAAGGCGATTAGAGACACCGCCCCGGCCTCAGTCTCCAGGATGTTGTGTGGTGGTCAATTGCTGCTTGTTCTTTCTTCCAGCCAATAAAAGCCTATATCTCACCTCACGTCTCCGAGAGTTATTGATGGTGCATCACTTTTTGTAACCAGTTTTCCAATACCTTCAGATTTATTTTTCACTTCTTTCCATTAACTTTCTCAGAAATCATTCCAATTCCACCTGATGCAGAAGAAAACTGTTCTTCATCTTGGTGCCACAGCTGGTCGTTTTCTGTCCACAGTGGAAGTATGTCAGGAACGTGACCGGATGGACCCAAACGCAGGACGCAGACACTGAAGTACTAGGGGAAGGGCAGGATGGGGATGCCATGGCATTTAAGGGTAGAGCTGGGGTTCAGGTAGATAGAGTGTCAGGCAGGCAGAGCGGAGCGGACTCCCGGGGTCCAGGCAGGCAGAGCGGAGCGGACTCCCGGAGTCCAGGCAGGCAGAGCGGAGCGGACTCCCGGAGTCCAGGCAGGCAGAGCGGAGCGGGCTCCCGGAGTCCAGGCAGGCAGAGCGGAGCGGGCTCCCGGAGTCCAGGCAGGCAGAGCGGAGCGGGCTCCCGGAGTCCAGGCAGGCAGAGCGGAGCGGGCTCCCGGAGTCCAGGCAGGCAGAACGGAGCGGGCTCCCGGAGTTCAGACAGGCAGAACGGAGCGGGCTCCCGGAGTTTAGGCAGGCGGAGCGGAGCGGGCTCCCGGAGTTCAGGCAGGCAGAACGGAGCAGGCTCCCGGAGTCCAGGCAGGCAGAGCGGAGCGGGCTTCCGGAGTCCAGGCAGGCAGAGCGGAGCGGACTCCCGGAGTCCAGGCAGGCAGAGCGGAGCGGGCTCCCGAAGTCCAGGCAGGCAGAGCGGAGCGGGCTCCCGGAGTTCAGACAGGCAGAGCGGAGCGGGCTCCCGGAGTTCAGACAGGCAGAACGGAGCGGGCTCCCGGAGTTCAGGCAGGCGGAGCGGAGCGGACTCCCGGATTGCATGCAGGCAGAGCGGAGCGGGCTCCCGGAGTCCAGGCAGGCAGAGCGGAGCGGGCTCCCGGAGTTCAGGCAGGTAGATAGAGCGGGCTCCCGGAATTCAGGCAGGTAGACAGAGCGGGCTCCCGGAGTTCAAGTTCAGGTAGACAGGTCCCCGGGGTTCAGGCAGGCAGGTCTAGGTGGCTAGATAGGCTGGTGGAGAGCCCTCCCTGGGCGGGCTGCATATATCCCGGGTAGGGCCACCTCCCAGGCGGAAACACCAGAGGCCTGGGCACGACGCGGACCCCTAGGCGGGTGCGGGGCACAATCCCAGGGTTCGGGCGGAAGAGGAGGATGGGGCAAAACCCCCGCCGGGCAGCGGCAGGTCGGCCTGACCCACCTGACGGTGGCAAGGCGTAGGAACGGGCATAGGTCCAGGGTGACCAACAGAACAGTCAAGATAACGGGAAAATCGGGAATGGCCAGCAGACAGCGCGACCGCGCGAGCAACACAAACAAGCAGAGAAGTGGGACCAGCGCATGGGAAGAAAGGTGGGGGAGTGGACCAACCTGGCAGTACTGGTACAGGGCAGAGAAGCACGATGAGGAGTAGATCTGAGCCCAGACAGGATAACAGAATGCAGAGAAGAGTTCGGAGCCAGCGGAGAAACAGGAAACAGAACAAAACGACCACCCGCCTGGTCCCAGTCTCAAGGCCCCTTATAAACACCTGCAGCTCAATGAGTTACAGGTGTTCCTCCTTGAGTCAGGAGTCCTAACTAGATCACGGGTGACGGGAGGGACAACTGCAGGACCCGGAATCCGGAGCCCTCAGACCGGATCGAGACCCAGAACGCGGATTCAGGACCAGACCCTGACAAAATACCAGAATCAGGTTTATTATCACCGGCATGTGATGTGAAATTTGTTAACTTAGCAGCAGTAGTTCAATGCAAAACATAATCTAGCAGAGAGAGAAAAGAAATTAATAAAATAAAACATAATAATAAATAAACAAGTAAATCAATTACGTATATTGATTAGATAATAAAAAATGTGCAAAACCAGAAATACTGTATATTTAAAAAAGTGAGGTAGTGTCCAAAGCTTCAAAGTTCATTTAGCAGAGGGGAAGAAGCTGTTCCTGAATCACTGAGTGTGTGTCTTCAGGCTTCTGTACCTCCTACCTGATGGTAACAGTGAGAAAAGGGCATGCCCTGGGTGCTGGAGGTCTTTAATATTGGATACAGTCTTTCTGAGACACCGCTCCCTAAAGATGTCCTGGGTACTTTGTAGGCTAGTACCCAAGATAGAGCTGATTAGATTTACAACCTTCTGCAGCTTCTTCCGGTCCTGTGCAGTAGCCCCTTCATACCAGACATTGATGCAGCCTGTCAGAATGCTCTCCACAGTACAGCTATAGAAGTTTTTGAGTGTATTTGTTGGCATGCTAAATCGCTTCACACTCCTAATAAAGAATAGCTGCTCTCTTCCCTTCTTATATGACTACTGTACATCCATATGTTGGGACCAGGTTTGATCCTCAGAGATCTTGACACCCAAGAATCCTAACGTAGAACAAAACTCTTAAGAATTCAGAATATTGTACAGTCAGAGAAAGCACCTCAGTATGGCTCAATCACCTCTAAAATGTGACGAATTACAAGCTGTGTTTCACATAGTCAGAGGCAATCTCATTACCTTAATCTGCAGCGGTGCCCTTCTGACGCAAAGCCTTTAATTTGTGGACAAACTGTTGAACTAGTGGTAACTAACTAACTAACTGATAAATAGATGACAATGAAGACCCTGACAATTATGAGAAATTTGCCTATTTCCAAACATGGTCCACATGAGAATCACACAGACAAGAAGCAGAATCAACATACTTTTTTTGTTATTCCATTTTCAATTTTGCGGAACCTCATTTACAGATGTAAACACAATGGTGACCAAACATGACCCTTAATGAATTCATTATAGTTGTTGTGCACATTTCTGGCTAAAGTGTGAGTGATGTAGCGGAGGCTTGGTCCAAAAGCAGAGCGGTGGGTGGAGACAATTTATCAGTACATGATAACTTTAGTAATAATCCACAAAATAACAAGCCATGAGGGGCCACAGAACTAGAGAGAACAGTGACTAAACACAACAAAGTGAACTGTAGACAATGAGTGTGGAAGCTAGGAGTGATTGTGAAGCTGGCTGGTTCAATGAGAGAAAAGGACTGTGGATGTTGAAGGGGCTGCAGGCGATGAGTCTGGAATGAGCTACGGGTGATTCTTTATTAGATGGGTGAAGACTGGGAGGTACCTGCATGTGCATGCTGGGAGGTGTCAGTGGCAGTAGGCCTGACACAATGAGCTGGCCCCCAACAGCCCAGGATGACCTTGATGTGTCCGGTAAAACTCATAGGTGAACGATGGATCCAAGATGGAACTGGACACCACCCAAGACCAACCACTCCTCTGGGCTGTACCCTTCTCAGTTGACCAGGCATCGCATACCTCATCCACAATGGTGTGAATCCATCAACCAGCGAGCCGTGTATGCTGGACCACCTTCCGCCATCTTCTGTTCTGGATTCAGGTGGGTTGAGTGGTCCACGGACAACAGGCTTGAGGCAGGATACATGGAAAGTAGGTGCGATTCTCAACGATGGCACCATCTGGAGAAGGTAAATGACTAGGTTGATCCAGTCATTTGGCTATGGGTGATCTTGAAGGAACCAGTGAGTCAGAGCAGGAGATTGCGGGAGTTGGTGCTCAGGGCAGATCTCGGGTGAACAGCCAGGCACAGTTGCCAGGCTAGAGTAATCTGGCTGTGTGCTGGCGACGGTTGATCTGCTGGCGGTAGGTGTGGTTGATGGCTAGGGTGACCCTCCATACCCTCCTCCAAGCGTTCCAGCATTGGTGAACCCAGGACCTCCACAATGGATTCCTCTGAGAGGAACAGATGTGGGTTGGTAGCCACAAACCACTTCAACAGGAGCCATACCCGCAGCAAAGGAGCTGTGCAGATTGTGTGACAGCTGGGCCCAGAGCAGATACTTCCTCCATGTGGAATGGTTAGAGGTGGCGTGGCATCGCTGAGACTTTCTACTTGCTGCTTGGCTCTTTCTAACTGACCTTTGGAATCCAGGTGTTAGTCAGAGGACAATCTCACTGAGGTGTGAAGGAGGAAGAGAAAGGCCAGCCAGAAGCGAGAGATGAATGTGGGCTCCAGTCCAGCACAACGTCTTGAGGGAAGCCATGGAAGTGAACTATATGCTGGAGAACTAGGTTTGCCAGTGCCATCTCAATGGCTGCCAGAAGTTGGCCAACTTGGAGAACCTATCTACCATTGTCATGATCACTGTGGTCCAATTGGAAGGTGCCAAATCCTCGATGAATTCCAAGGCAATGGGACCATAGGTATCAAGGGACTAGTTGGAGGAAATGAACTGGGCACACTGAGATCAGGAAGCGATAAATTGACTTACATCTGAAATCATGGTGGGCCACCAGAAAATCCAGACTCTGTTGTTTGCTGGATGGCTGGAAATGGGTGTGGAGTGGACCCACTGGAGTGTATCAGAGTGCATGGTTACCAGCACATACATGCAGCTGTCAGGTATGTTGGCTGGAACAGGTTTGTGCTGTAGGTCCTGGAGTAGGTCCTGGTGGTTCTGGTTCTCTAGGTCCCACACAATCAAGGCAAGGATCTGAGAAGATGAACTGACAGATGAAGGTTGGTCTCCATTTTGGCTGAGTCCAACTGTCATGCCAGGACATCCACCTTTGTGTTCTTGAAACTGGGTTAATAGGAGATGGTGAATTTGAATTGTTCAAAGAAGAAGGCCCAGTGAGCCTGATGTAGGTTGAGTTAGCATGTCTGCTGTATGGATGTGAGGTTATGGTGATCAGTCCAGATCAGGAAGGGCTCGGTGTTTCCCATTAGCCACCATCTGATTTTCTCCAAGGCCTATTTACTAGTGAGTAGCTCCCATCTCCTGCTCCATAATGGCACTACATAGGGTTGAACTTAGACAAGTAGAAGGCACAAGGATTCATTGTATAATGAGATGTCCAGAACTGAATAAAATACTCCAAGTGTGGTATAACCAGAGTTTTATAGAGCTGCAATGTTACCTCACAGTCCTTGAAGTCAATCCCCCAATTAATTAAGGCCAACACACCATATACTTTTGTAACCCCGTCAACTTGTGCAGCAGTTTTGAAAGAACTGTCGACATGGACCCCAAGATCCCTCTATTCTTCCACACTGCGTAGAATCCTGCCATTAACCTTGTACTCTCCCTTCAAGTTTGAATTTCCATAATGTATCACTTTTCTGGACTGACTGAACTGCACCTACAACTTCTCAGCCCAACTTTGTATCCCATCGATATTCTGTTGTAACCTATGACAATCTTTTACAACACCTCTAATCCTTGTGATATTTACACACTTACTAACCCACCCATCCACTTCTTCATCCAAGTCATTTATTAAAATCACAGAGAACATGAGTAGGAAAACAGATCCTTGTGAAGCACCAGGCAGACACTTTCCATCTACCACCACCCTTGCCTTGCATTGGCAAGCCAATTTTGAATCCACGCGGCCAAGTTTCTTTTTCTGCTTTCCAAGCCTACTGACTTTCTGAATGAGCCTACTGTGAGGAACCTTGACAAATGCATTACTAAAATCCATATACACTACATCCATTGCTCTTCCCTCTTATGGTTTTGTAATGAGAAGAAGAGAAGGAAAACTAAATAAAGCAATGAGTAGCCATGGAATTAATTGTTGGGTATCATTAAATTACTAAAGCCTTAAGGTAGAATATTTATGGAATTTTAAATAGAAGCCCATCAGGAACAGAATGGATTTTGGTGTGTTTGGGGAGCTGACCAAGTCCACCGCTGACCTTGATAAGAACTGGTATCTGCAGTGAATGCCTCAGCAAAGCACCGGGGGAAACTGGTGTGATTCCTTATAGCCAAGGTTCTAATGTGTTTTGCAGGACAATTTTCATCTGAGCATTTCAAAAAAGAGCATTCATAATACCGACTCTTTTATCTTAAAGTGGCCCTTTTGTGCTGTTAAGTTGAAGTAACCTATAAACTTGCAAACCCTATTAAAATAATTGGAAATTGATTGAAATATAAAACAAGCTTCATGAAATTTGGCTTGATACCTGAAGCCTTTGGAAATTATATTGGTCAGAAACTACTGAGCTAAGCATCACTAACATACTTTTTTTTTGAGCAAACAAGCAAAGAAGCCCTGCTGTATATCTAAAGGTTTTATTGCTTACACATAGCATTGCTGTCAATATGTGGTTAATTGCTTTCAACATCTGAGACGCTGCGAACACTGAAATAGCAACCTATTGTACACCACCATTGGGGAGGACATACAATAAGCCTGAAGACCAACACCCTTTATTGATTTTATAACTTATAGTCAGTTATATGTTTTGACATACTGCTGCACAAAACAACAAATTTCACTCCATATGCCGATTAAAATAAACTTGATTCTGGTTCTTCTGTGAAATTGCAATTCCACTGAAACAGATTTGTAACCTATTTCAATTGTATAGAACTGGCGGCATGCACGCCTATAGAAACCTGCTGGAGGAACCCTAAATCACAGCTGAAATTGCAGTATCCTGTTATGATGACCAGGGTGTTATCTTAAAAGTAAGGCCCTTTGCTACAAAGACACTGAACTTAGGGGAGATGATCTGGTCAGTCATTGGCTGATGCTAGTAGCTGGGTCACTGAAGATGAGGCTGCAGCTGGGGAAAAGTGAACATTTCAGTCACCAGAAATCAGGCCACATTAAACTCTCTAAGACAGCTGTGGGTAACACAGAGGGATAGAGAGAAAAGGAAGGATATCATAGTGTTGGTAAGTACGTTAAAATTAGCATAATCTTTCAAATTTAGGAAAAGGTATTTCACCATTGTACAACAAACTTTGTTAGTTACTGAGTCTTTTGTTAGTTATTGAATTTTGCAATTTATAGTAGTTACTGCTAGTCAGGATTTTTGCACACTTGGCAATACACCAAATAAAGTGGGAAAACGTCAGTGAATTGCACGCAAAATAATATGTTTAGATGATTGACTGAATAATTAAAAATGAAACAAATGGACCATTCACCTTATACAGTATAAAATTCAAAACCTTAATTAGGGAATTTTGTGATCTTGATAACATTTCCAGCAGAGGCATTGCAAATAATTATTTCAGATCACTGATCTTCTATCCTCAAATGTCAATTCCCATAGTAATAGAACAGAACTGAGCATACATTTATTTCAGGCAGATTTCTGTGAAACCACTGCCACTGCTGGCATTAAACTAGTTTTTTTTTGCAATATTTCTGACAAAGTAGCTCCCTGCAATGGCTTAAAGGAATTTCTCAGCTAGCACAGTTTCAAGCTAGGAAGAATAATTAAAATTAGAATCAGGCTTAATATTACTGACATACGACATGACATTTGCTGTTTTGTGGCAGCAGTACTTTGTAATACATAATAAAAATTAAACTATAAATTGCAATAAGTATATATTTAAAAAATTAAATTAACTAAGTAGCTCCAAAAGAGGCAAAAATAGTGAAGTAGTGCTCATGAGTTCACTGTCCATTCAGAAATGTGAAGACAGAGGGCAAGAAGCTGTTCCTGAAACACTGACTGTGTGTCTTCAGGTCCGTGAACCTCCTCCTTGAATGAGGAGAGGGTCTGTCCTTGATGATGGGGTACCTTAATGATGGATGCCGCCTTCTTGAGGTGTCGGCTTTTGAAGATGTCCTCGATGTTGGGGAGGAGAACGCCACGTTGTTGCTGGCTGAGTTCACAGCTTTCTCTGATCCTGTGCAGTGGCTCCACCATGCCAGATGGCGATTCAGCCAGTTTGAATGCTCTCCATAGTACATCTGCAGAAATTTGCGTGTGTCATTGGTGACATACCAACTCTCCTCAAACTCCTATAGAAACACTACTGCTGCCGTGGCTTCTTTGTAATTGCTTCACTTTGTTGGACCAGAGATGCTGATAACCAGGAACTTGAAATGCTCACCCTTCCTTTCCACTGCTGATCCTCGATGAGGACTGGAACGTGTCCCCTCGACTTCCCCATTCACAATCAATTCCGTGGCCTTACTGACGTTGAGTGCAACGCTGTTGTTGCGAAACGATTCAACTAGCTGACCTATCTTGCTTCAGTACACCTCCTTGTCACCATCTATAATGCTGCCAACAATAGGTAAGTCATAAGTAAATTTATAGATGGTGCTTGAGCTGTGCCTAGACGTACAATTGTGAGGCTAGAGACAATAGAGGAGTGGGCTAAGCACACATCCTTGAGGTACACCAGTGCTGATTGTCAGTAAGGAGGAGTTTTATGTGGACTCCCAGTGAGGAAGTCAAGGACCCAATTGTAGAGGGAGGTACAGAAGCCTAGGTTTTGCTGCTTGTTGATTAAAACTGAGGGTACGATTGTGTTGCACGCTGAGATGTCATCAATAAACAACAGCCTGACACAGGTTCAGCTGTTGTCCAAGTGATCTAAGGCCAAGTGGAGAGCCAGTGTGATTGCATCCACTGTAGGCCATTCTTTCCTCTCAGTCCCAAACTCTTTCCTTTCTGCCCATATCCTTTCATGCCTTGACCCACCAGGAATCTATCATCCTCTGCCTTAAATAAAACTTGACATCCACAGCAGCCTGTGGCAAAGAATTCCACAGATCCACCACTCTGGCTAAAGACATTCCTCCTAACTTCCATTCTGAAAGGATGCTCCTCTATTCTGAAGCTGAGTCCTCTGGTCTTAGGCATTCCCACCACAGAAACTTCCTCTCCATGTTCACTCTATCAAGTCCTTTTTACTAAGTATTGTATGTAATTAGTTTTGCTACAATAAGTGTATGGGACATTGGAAAAAATGTTGAATTTCCCCATGGGGATGAATAAAGTATCTATCTATCTATCTATCTATCTTTCAACATTCCATAGGTTTCAATTAGGTCATCCCTTATTCTTCTGAATTTCAGTGAATACAGGCTCAAAGCCATGAAATGCTCCTCATATGACAAGCCGTTGAATCCTGGAATCATTTTCGTGAACCTCATTTGAACCCTTTCCAGTTTCAGCACCTCCTTTCTAAACTAAGGGGCCCACCACTGCTTGCAATATTCCAAGTGAGGTCTCACCAGTGCTTTATGAAGTCTCAACATTCTTGCTTTTACATTCTAGTTCACAACCTATGAATGAACCTTTAGGGAACCGTGAACAAGGACTCACAAGTCCCTTGGCATCTCAGATTTTTCTCACCATTGAGAAAATAGTCAACCTTTTCATTTCTCCTATCAAAATGCATGACCATACACTTCCCAAAACTGTATTCAACCTTTGCCTATTCTGCAAATCTAAGTCCTTCTGTAGCCTCTCTACATCCTCAACACTACCTGCCCCTCCACCTGTCTTCACATTGGCTGCAAACTTTGCACCAAATTCATCAATTCCATCATCCAAATCATTGACATCTAACATAAAAAGAATCAGTGCCAACAGAGACTCCTGTGGAACACCGCTAGTCACCAGCAGCCAAACAGGAAAGGCTCCCTTTATTCTCATTCTTTGCCTCCTGCCAATCATCCTCTGATTTAGCCATGCTAAAATCTTTCCTGTAATACCATGGGCTAGATTGTTAAGAATACCATGGGTTCTAGATTGTTAAGAAGCCTCATATGCGGCACCTTGTCAAAGGCCTTATGAAAATCCAAGTACACAACATCCACCAATTCTCCTTTGTCTATCTTCCTTGTTATTTCTTCAAAGAATTCCAATAGTTTTGTCAGACAAGACTTCTCCTTAAGGAAACCTTGCTAACTACAGCCTATTTTATCATGTGCCTCCAAGTACCCCAAAACCACATCCTTAACTATCGACTCCAACATCTTCCCACCTACTGAGGTCAGAATGAAAGGCCTATAATTTCCTTTCTTCTGATTCTCTCCCTTCTTGAAGAGTGGAGTGACATTTTCAAATTTCCAGTCTTCCAGAACCATGCCAGAATCTAGTGATTCTTGAAAGACCATACTGCTTGTGTCTTCCACAGTGAAGACTAATGTAAAATACTTATTCAGTTCATTTTCCATTTCCTTGTCCCCCATTACTTCCTCTCCAGCATTGTTTTCCAGTGGTCCAATATCCACTCTCACCTCTCTTTTACATTTTATGGATCTGAATAAACTTTTGGTATCCTCTTTAATATTATTGGCTAGCTTACAAAGGGTGATTGATGATCGTGGCCTAAGGTAGAAGAAGATGAGTTATACAGCTGTAGTTACATGCACATACAGGTCAACTCTTTGAGTGATTATACAGAAAGTTTGAAGTTAGTAACTCATCTCCTTCTACCTTAGGCCACGAACTTATCAATCACCCCAATGAGTTATTAACTTCAAACTTTCTGCATAATCACTCAAAGAGTTGTCCTGCATGTGCATGTAACAAGAGCTGTATACTCATCTCCTTCTACCATAGGCCATGAACTTATCAATCACCCCTGCTGTGGACACTTTCTGGAGGTCGAAGATCCGTATGCTCCATGACCGCTGGACTAAGTGTGTAAATGTAGGAGGGGACTATGTTGAACAATAAATGTGCTTGGTTTTCTAAAATTGACTCCTACCTTAGGCCACGAACTTATCAATCACCTCTTGTAATTTCATATTCCATCTTTACCTTATTTATGACTTTTTCGTTGCTTTCTGTTGTTATTTAAAAGCTTCCCAATTGTCTAACTTCTCACTAATTTTTCCATTATTAAACATCCTCTCTTTGGCTTTTATGTTGGCTTTGACTTCCCTTATTAGCCACGGTTGTGTCATCTTTCTTTTAGAATACTTCTTCCTCTTTGGGATGTATGAGTGCTGTGTCTTCCAAATTGCTGTCATCCCCACCAGCATTCTTTTCCAATCAATGCTTGACAACTCCTCTCCTATGCCTCTGTAATTTCCTTCACTCAATTATAATAGCTTCTCCTTCTTAAATTTCAGGGTGAATTTGATCATATTATGATTACTTACCCCTTAGGGTTCTTTTACCTTAAGCTCTCTAATTATTTCCAGTTCATTGCACAGCATCCAATTCGGAATAACTGATCCCCTAGTGGGCTCAACCATGAGCTGGTATAAAAATCCGTTTCATAGGCATGCTAGAAATTCCTCCTCTTGGAATCCCACACCAACATGATTTTACCAATTTACCTGCATATTGAAATCCCCCTTGATTATTGTAATATTGCCTTTTTGGCATGCATTTTCTATGTTCTGTTGTAATTTGTAGACCATATCCATATTATTGTTTGGGGGTTTGTATATAACTCCCATCAGGGTCCTTTTACCCTTGCAGTTCATTAGCTCTATCCAATCTTCCAACCCTGATTAATGGTTTTTGCTATCATGCAAGATCCTCTTTTTCTTGATGTGACTTGCTCTTGGTTAATTCATGGAGATCATCACAAGTATTCTATTTTCACACAGTTTGTGACACATATATAAATCAAGGATTTGATGTCTCAATAGCCCTCGTCCTCACTGGAAATAAATACTGTTTTTTAAAATAAACTGGGCAAAAATCTTTCCATTATACTTAATGATAAAGATCATACCTAAATAACTAATTGTTTTTGATATGTACAAAGGTCAGAATAATATTGCATTGTCTGTTATTATTTTCAATAGTGTGTTGTGATTAATTCTTGATTATTTGTCCCTTAGATTGTCAAGCAGCAATTTCCACAGAAATAGCTCAAGGTTAAGATTTAAGGTCTGTCATGAAGATTTTCCAGAAATTGTTATGCTTAAGAATTATTTTGGCATTTTTGTAATTCACTACACATTGTTAGTGTCAGAGCAAATGACAGAAATATTTCATTTAATGCAAAGTAGGATGAATTGTTCTGCTCTTTATGTACAACAACACAAAAAGAGAAGGGAATTACGCAATGGAGCTCCTTGAGTATTCACTGCCATTCAATTAGACTATGGGTTATTCATGTTTTAACTCCATTCAAAGTCCTTAGATCCACACCTTTTAATATCCTTGCCTAACACTCTCAATTTTGAAGAATTCTGTTGATAAAGCCATATCAGCATTCTGTTAAAAAAAAGTTCTGCATTTCCTTTAAATATTTCTAATTGAAGCAGTTCTGCAAAATTACTCAGTACAGATTCTTCTCTATCTAACATTGTGTTAACTGGACTAGTTCTATAGTGGGCCTCATGATCCAGGAGAAGACTGCTATTACAATGTCACAATTGGATCATTCTCATGGAAGAAGCATAATAGGATGTATCTTCCCTAGAGCATATATCAGAGCTAGATAGACTTTTTGATTGATTCTGAGGACCAGGATTCATTTTTATCAGAGCAGCTCCTAAAATGTGGGTAGAGGTCCTTGTTTTCTAGGGTCTACTTTATTGCTGGAGGGTGGTATGTTGCAGTTTGGAGAGGACCTCACCGTGAAGATTCCAAGTCCAATAAGTCTCCCTCATGCTTTAGTAAAAATGTCACAGTGGATTAGAACTTGGCCACTGAGTGTAAGCAAATGCAAGCATCATCTGCATTCTGCATTAAGTGTAAGTGTATTCAGCAGAACCAATGTACTACAGGCTTGCTATTAACATTTCGGACAGGATCAGCATACAGACAAGTTACATTTTGACAATCAGCTGGTTCACATTTTTATTTCTGGTCCTCATTAGAAAACTTTATACAGTTAATTGAAAAGTAGGTATTATCTAATTTCATTTGCCAATGCAATGGATCAGATCTTCCTGGTAAAATAATGGGATGTATTAATGATGCCTGTTGTGTTAATCTGTAAACTGATCAGGTGGGTAAATAAATCAGGAAATGGAAACCTACAGAAATTGCTGGCTGATTTTTGCCAGAAAGTTTGCCTCATGCAAATGCTATTGCATAAATCAACCACCAGTTTCCAGCCTTATCTTCCAGCCATCTTACTGGATTTGCCTTTTAGTTGCCCATTGAAACTATGGCAGAAACTTAAGACTGAAACTTCACATCTTTAGTACTTCTATTATGATATAATAATTATTAACATTATGCGAATCAGCCTGCTTGACACAGAAAGAAAACATTTTAAACCTTTTCTAGATCTGTTTGGTATGATCATGCCCTGCTCCAGCAACACAAAACTTTATTTATTACTCTGAGAGAAGGTATTCATTTAATTTTATGAACAGAAGTAACTTTGTGTAACTTTCATTGACATGCATATCCTACTGCTATTCAAATAAATTCCAACAAAATGCTTAATTACTCTGATTGAAATATTATGAATAATGAATTCTGTTGGAAATTAATGGGCTGATATTTGTGTTATAAATTTCTCTGCCAGCTATTTAAAGATTAATATGAAAAAGAATAAAGTCTTATTATTACATACTTATCATACTTGTTCTAAATGTTACCAATAAGCCAAGAAAGGGAATTTGAAGGTCTAATGAGCATTATCAACTTATTCTGTGCGTGGTCTTGAGACTCCATTGAGTCACTGCCTTTCAGTTTAGTCTGTTTCAATTACAAGTGATATTGATGCACTTGTCTGTTGGAACTTGTTGTGACTGGCTGCATGTAAAGTCTGCTCTTAAGTCATACATTCTCACATAAGCGAGCAATATTAACTATAAAGCTCTTCACATTCCCAAATGCAACAAATCAAGCAGGTGGATCCAATGTCAGAAAAAGAGGAGCTTGGATCAGCCCCCTCCAAATTTTCAGTGGGTGAGTGCATTCTTTTTGTTCCATTAGACCCTGAGAGCAGTTGATCACCTGATGAATATTTTCTCTGAAGTGAAAAACCATGTTTCATTCTTCTCTAAACGTTAACAGCACTGAACCATTTCCCATTGTTATCAGTTTTTTCAGATATTTGAACAGGTTTGAACGGCTTGTCATATGAAGAGCATTTGACGGCTCTGGGCCTGCATTCATCAGTGTTCAGAAGAATGAGGGGTGACCTCACTGAAACCTATTGAATGGTGAAAGGCCTTGATAGACTGAATGTGGAGAGGATCTTTTCTATGGTGGGAGAGTCGAAGACCAGAGGACACAGCCTCAGAACAGAGGGGTGTCCTTTTAGAAAGGAGATGAGGAGGAATTCTTTAGTCAGAGAGTGGTGGATCTGTGAAATTCTTTGCCACAGACAGCTGTAGAGGCCAAGTGTCTATGTATATTTAAGGTAGAGGTTGATAGATTCTTGATTGGTCAGGGCATGAAGTGATATGAGGAGAAGGCAGGAGATTGGGGCTGAAAGGAAATGTATCAGCCATGATGAAATGGTAGTGTAGACTCGATGGGCCTAATGGCCTAATTCTGCTCCTATATCTTATGGTCTATGGTCTTATGAGGGGAAGATTCTTGATCTTTTTGTTCAGGTTGTGTGCACCTTGGAGTACACAAGTATATGTGTACCCCTACCACTCACATTCTGACTGGCTTTGATACCGTCACTAGCTTTAATATAGGAATCTGTGATTTCAAACAATTTAAAGCACTTGAAACTCTTACGGTATTTTAACATATGAAATGTATGATAATTTGGAGATTAGGAGCATGTACTTTATCTGCACAACAATCTTACAGCAGTATTCTTAAAGCATGAAATATTTCCTCCCATTCCCACCGCTGCCTGTAGGGAGTTTGTAGTCATCACATGGGTTTCCTCTGGATGCTTCAATTTCCTACTACAGTCCAAAGGAATATTTGTTAGTAGGTTAATTGGTCATTGTAAATTGTCCCATCAGTAAGGTATGGTGAATTTGGGAGCTGCTGGGAAGCATGGCTAGAAGGGCCCCCTCCAATAAATAAATAAATACATTGATTTCAATGATAACAGGGGCAGGATGTTAAGAAAGTGAACCATCTTCAGTCTGTCTGCAGAATATTACTTTGATTATTTGTCCCTCAGTCACTATAGACTATAGACCATAAGAAATTCATATGTAGGAGCAGAATTAAGCTATTTGGCCCTCGAGTCTGCTTCAGCATACCATCATGGCTGATTGACTCATTTTACATCCCATTCTCCCGCCTTCTCCCCTTAACATTTGATGCCATGACTAATCAAGAATCTTTAAACTCTGTTTTAAGCATACCCAATGACTTGGCTTCCACAGCAGTCTGTAGCAATGACTCCCACAGATTCACCAACCTCTGGCTAAAACAAAATTCCCTCCTCCTCTCGGTTCTAAAGGGACATCCTTCTATTCCAAGGCTGTGCCCTCTAGTTATAGACTCACCCACCGTAGGAAACATCCTCTCTAAGTCAACTCTATCTGGGCTTTTCAATATTCGATAGGTTTCAATGAGATTTTCCTCTCATTCATCTAAACTCCAGAGAGTACAGGCCCAGAGCCATCAATGCTTCTCATGTTAATCCTTTCATTTTTGGTATCATTCATGTAAATCTCGGCTGGACCCTCTCCAATGCCAGCTCATCCTTTCTTAGATAAGAACCCCAAAACTGCTGACAATACTCCAAGTGTGGTTATATGAATGACTCTTAAAGCCACAGCATTACATCCTTGGTTTTATATTCTGGTCCTCTTGAAATGAATGCTAACATTGCACTTGCCTGCCTCACCACTGACTTTAGGGAATCCTGCTCACAGACACCCAAGTTCTCTTCCGCTTCTGATTTCTGAGTTTTCTCCCAGTTTAGAAAAATGTCTATGTTTGCACTTATTCCTTCTATCAGAGTCCATGACCGTACTTACCTGCACAATATTCCATCTACCCTTTCTTTGCTCATTCTCCTAATCTGTTTAAGTCCTTCTGCAGTCTCTCTGTTTCCTCAACCCTACCCGAAAACCAGAAAAGGACCCCTTTGTCCCCACTCTTTGCCTTCTGCCAGTCAGTCAATCTTCTGCTCATGGGCTCTTATCTTGTTAAGCAGCCTCATGTATGGCTCTTTGAAAACTCACGTAAACAACATCCACTGACCCTCCTTCATCTGTCCTGCCTGTTATTTCCTCAAAGAATTCCGAAAGGTTTGTCAGGAAAGGTGTTCCTCCAGATACCGTGAAACATCATCATTGTAATGAACTCTAACATCTTGTCAATGACCGAAGTCAGGCTAACTATAATTTCCTGTCTTTTGTCTCCTTCCTTTCTTAAGAGAAGAGTGACATTTGCAATTTTTTAGTCGTCTGGAACCATTCCAGAATCTGATGATTCTTGGAAGATTGCTGATAATGCTACCCACAATCTCTTTAGCAACCTCTTTCAGAATCCTAAGGTGTAATTCATCTGGTCCAGGGGACTTAACCACAGTGCACTGTAAAATTATTAGGCACATATATATAACTGGAGTGCCCAAGACTTCTGCACAGCACTGTATTTGTCAACGTGGAGTGGAGAGCATGTTTGTATATCTGGCTGGAGCAAAGGATGTTGGTAATGGCGAGGATGGAGTGCCACAGGAGGGTTATAGGACAGGTGGCAGAGAAGGAGTGCCAGGGATGGTGGGGGGGGGGGACGACATTGGTACAGGTGCAGACACACCCAGCACTAAGACACCAGGAAAGGTCACTTGATTCCAAACAATTGGTTTATCAATTATTACAAAATGTTTTTCCAATGCATCCTGCTCCCTCCCCTCTCCCTTCCCCTTTTTTCCAACTATGATTCCTCACTCCCTACCTCCTTCCCACTCTTAGTGCACAATAGAGACCCAAATCAGAATCAGGTTTCTCATCACTCACTTTCCCCCCCGACTCTCCTGAATTTCTGGCATTCTGCTGGTGTTTTCCATGGCGTAGACTAATGCAAGATGCTCCTTGAGCTTGTTTGTCATTTCTTTGTCTCCAATTACTATCTTTCAAGCGTCATTTTCCAGTGGTCTGATTTCCACTCTCACCTCCCTTTGACTGTTTATTTACAGTATCTGATAAAACATTTGCTTATCCTCTTTTATATTATTGGCTAGCTGACCTTCATATTTCACCTTCTCTCTCATTTTCATCTTTTCTCTTCTTTTGCCTTTATAGTTGCCTTCTGTTTGTTCATAAAAGTTTCCCAATCCTCTAACCTAATTGTTGCTATATTCTATGCCCAAGCACATGCGCTCATTAAGTTATTTAAAGTTCTGATGAAGAATTTTTAGTCTGAAACTTGAGTTCCATGCCACAGATGCTGCCTGACCCGCTGAGTGTACCTGGTATTTTCTGTTTTTATTTCACTTTTATATTCATTCCCACCTTTGCATTTATTCAGTCACTCAAAATCATCTTAGAGTTACATCCAGTCTCTTACTCCTTAACCCTTATCTTCCACTTTGTTAAAAATTACTTTTCATTTTTAGTGGCAAATCTAATGTTGAATTAATGCACAATTCTACCTTCATTGCTGGGACAAGATTCTATATGTGTTGTGGAGCATCACAGATCACCACCAAAGAAGCTTCTAATTCACAGGGAATTTCATTCTCACCATTAATTTATGACTTTTAAACTACTGATGGTGCCTGCTGTTAAGATTTGTTCAGCAATTTATCTTCCACCGGGTTGTTACACATATTCATCAAACACTTCTCGAAGTGAGCACCTACAGTATAAGACAAGAATTTTAGGAATTATACGAAAAGTCTGAGATAGGACTGAACTCATAAGGAGACTACCAGTTATCTGTGGAGAGGGTAAGGTATCCGAATTTTCTGATGACATGAGAAAAGGTAGTAAGGCTGGCTGTTATGAGGATATCAATGAGCAGAAAGATAGCTCCAGTGACTGAGTGAAAACTTGTCAAAGGTTCAATGTAGGAGGTCACACACTTCGACAAGAGGAATTAAAAGGTAAAATATAAATGAAGAGAAGCTGCAGATATCCAAAGGCAATCTGTGTGTTCCTGCATATGCATCACAAGAATTGTTAAGGTTAACAAATAGTTCAGAAAATAGCTCATTGTCCTTACAACAGTGTGGCGGATTTGCTTGGTTCATTATCATTTATGGGAAATTGATCATACCAGTAGAAATGATTAATGAGTATCAAATATGAATTATACTTTGCAGAGATCAAGTTTTTGAATCTTTTATATTGATTTAAAAATATTAAAGTGGAAACAGATCCCATCCATAGAGCTGATTCTATATACAAATTGAATAATTCATTGCAACATATTTCTGCCAGTTTTATCAAGGTAGCTCATGAGGTTATTGGTAGAGACTTCCAAAATGATACAACATTTGATATATGTGACAACTGTATTTAGTAAGTTACTTGCACATAGAAATAAAATTCATTTTATTATCTATTCAAATCCCATGCCACTATTTGTTCTATGCTATGCTAATGTAAATAATCATTCACTTATTAGGAAAGCTGGGTTATTCACAGCTCCATAAAGTTGTTTTTAAGTGTCATTCATAGTCATTTAAAACTAAGATTGTCAGAGATACTGAATATTGGAGCTGAATTTTGGAGGTAACATTTAATCTCTATGCATTATTACTTCACATGTTTAATGCATACAACAGAGGGCAAATTGTTACCCCATTTTCTTTTGTCATAAGCAGAAATCTGGCTGCATTAATAAAAATGTGCAAAGTAGAGAAAAATAAACAATTATGTACTGAAAATCTGTCAGGCTGTGCTAGTTCAGGAAATACTTCATGTTTTTGATTATGCAAATAAGTTTCAATAGAAACTTAAAATAATATGCTATTTTGGAAAACTAGCATCAGTTGAGCACAATTTGCATCAAGACTGTTGAGAAAGCAGAAACCCAAGAGGAATCTTTAATAATCAGCTCATTGTGACACATTGAAATATGAATAAAGGAGCTTTCTTTTTCAGTGCTCAATTATTTGTTTCAGTGGAGAGTGGAATGAATAATTGCCCAGGTATTGAGAAAGTAAACTTTATTAGAAACTGGTGCATGGCTCACATGGCCATTGTGAACTTAATACAATGTAAAAGGCAGTTAAAAGAAATGACCAGAGTAAGTTCATAAATTAAACGGTCACAAGTTCTAAACTTATTTTAAAACATGTTACTGCCACAAGTAGGAAGAGTATTGATATTACATTTATTAACTTACTCAAACCATTTGACTGTTGTTCCCAGCTTCTATCAATTTAAATGAAAACCAATCCTTATGTGTGCATTCACGTTGAACTGAGAATGAATTGGTTTCAAGCTTGTTGTGGATTTATTCAGTTAACTCATTCTGACTCAGAATATTTTCTTGCTGCCGCTTTCCATTCAGGTTTTGAAACATCATACCATTGTGAAGTCAAAAAACTATAATATCGCAATTGCTGTCTGATGTGTTCTTGGAAATCAAACTGTCTTCAGATAATGGTCAAGGATCCAGAACTCCAATTTGGAATCAGTAAATTGAAGATTATCAAAAAAGTAGAAGGCGTTAGGTGTGGCATAGATATAATGAGGAAAGGGCTAGACAAAGGAAGAAAGTACAGAGTCAAGATAGGAAGTATTACGTTTTGTGAGACAAGTGAAGATTGAATAAGACCATGCAGGATAATCCTGGTTTTAGATCTTGGGTGGAGATAGAAATGGGTTGTACAGATTGGGGAATATAAATGTGTAGACAGAAGAGGTAAGATATTCCTAAGAAATAAATTCGGTATTGTCTAAGAGACAATGTCCTGAAGTTTATTTTTGGCCATGGTTCAGTAAGGAGGTGGTAGGAGAGAAGTTAGAGTTTAGTTTCTGTGGAGGGTGGTCATTTCACCAAACCACAATAACAATGGCTCTGTCAGCTAGTTTGATAAATATGCTGAGATTGATCCGCCACGAGTCAGTCACTATCAGTTTAATGGTGGAGAGTTTAGAGGGAGGACAATTGGAAATTTAAGATGGATCAACAGTTGGCCAAAAACAGGTATAAAGAGGGTAAGAGACCAAATGGATAGGACTGAATAATCTGAAGTTCTGGGGATGGGAGATGATGTCCATTTTTGGATCAAGACTTCTGGCTAAAAAAGTGGCAGAAGAAAAGATGACAAAAGAAGAATTCAATTTTCTTAACTATTAAGCTCAGTATTCATGAAGAATTGTGCATAGGGGGATGAACCTGAAGTCTCTATTGTAGGCCGGTTTGTTGGAAACAGAAAGAAGGCAATGAAAATGAGTATCATTGGAAACACATTAAAATCAGATATCTGCAGGGCAATAGCAGAATATCTGGCAAGTCATAGGCTGATCAAAAATATCAGCAAGGCACTTTAGAGGGAAATCATGTCTGACATATTCATTGTTTGAGGAAGTGTCAGACAGAGGCAAGAGAGAGAAGCATTAGGAGTAAATATTTCAATATTCAAAAGTACTACACCAAAGGTTATTTTGCAGGGCAAGAGATCATGGTGTTAGGAGAATTATGTTAGCATGGAAAATAGATTGCCTGGTAAAGTCCTGATAAGAATCTACTAGATGTAATTTTTAATTTGAAACCTTTTTATAATGGATCTATATCTAATATTTATAATATGTTGTTGGAAATGAGAAACATTCCTTTAGATAAAATTAAAAATCATTGAGAACAAGATTTACAGACTTCAATTTCTGAGGAAACTTGGAATCAAATTTTTAAATTGGTTAACACTTCATCGTTAAGTGCCCGCCACTCTCTCCTACAATTTAAAGTGGTCCATAGGGCCCATATGACCAAGGATAAGTTGTCTCGCTTTTATTTAGATATATCTCTGTATTGTGATAAATGTAATAATGGAGATGCTTGACTCATTCATATGTTTTTGACATGTCCGTGTCTTGGAAAATTTTGGAAAGAAGTATTTTAACCTTTCTCGATACTTTTCAAAGTAAACTTTAAGCCTAATCCTTTGACCGCTTTATTTGCTATTGCTGGAGGAAAGGATATTATTTTGGAGTAATCTGATTTGCACGTTTTGGCTTTTATTTCTCTTATGGCCAGAAGGACGCTCTTGCTTAAATGGAAAGATGCAGCCCCTCCTACTCACGCCCAGTGGTTATGTGATGTGATGTCACGTTTAAATTTAGAGAAGATTCAATGTTCAGTCTCTGAATCTAGTCAAGACTTTTAAAAATTGTGGGGACCTTTTCTGAATTATTTTCAAAACCTTTGATTTGCTGTTATAGCACAGATGATGACTAATAATTGTTTTCCTTTTTTTTCTTTACTGATCAACTGGGGTCTTGGAAGTGGGTTAGTTTTTTAATATAATAAAATTACTCTATTTCAATGTTACAAATTAATTAATCTGTATGAATATAGGGTAAGGAGTCTTTATATGCAATTTAGTAAAATGTATTGATAAGTATATTTTTTCTTGTACTCTGTAATTTTATATGTAAATTAAAAATATTGGAAGGAAAATAGATTAATTAATAAACAGGAAGCAACAAATGGGGACAAATCATTTGACCAGCTCTAAAATGGGCCATATGTCAGTTATCAGTGTTGGGACAGCAAGTCTGCAGAATTCATAATGATAACTTAGAGGAAGAATGCAAATGTACTGGAAAAAAATTTGCAGATGATAAAAAAGGATGGAAGGAGAAAGCTACCAAGCAGGATATTGAGAAATATTGGTAGTTTGAGTGATTGGACTAAAAGTTGCAATATGGAGTATAATGTACTAAAATTGTGAAATTATTCACTTTGGAAAGAACTATGATAAGTCAGATCATTGTTTAAAATTTGAAAGGATGTAGGAAGGGATTTAACAATTCTTTATATATGAAGCACAGAAAGCTGATATAGAGGCATACAGGTATTGCAAAGACTTATTTTAATGGGACTGGAGTATATATGTAGGTAAGTCTCTCTTGACTTGTTCAGAGCACTTGGAAGCCAACATCCAAAGAACTGCAAACAGGTTTGGTCTCCTTATTTAATAAAATACTGTGCATATTATCATTGGAAGTTGTTCAGAGAAGATTCACTGATGTTCCTGAGTGTGAAGTGTGAGGAAAGGTTAAGGAATTAGTTTCTGTGCTTACTGGAGTTAAGAAACATGAGCAACACCTTTCCTAAAACATGTAAGATTTTCAGGGACTTATTAGAGTGAATGCAGGTAAGATGTTTCCTTTAGTGGGAAAATCTAGGACCAGAGGCACCTTCCCATAGCTAGGGGAAACTCATTTAAGACTGAGATGAGAGAAAAAAGAATCCCAAAGGGTTTTGACTTTGGGCTCCTTGCGAAGCAGTTAGTGCAATTGCTTCACAGCGCTGGTGATCACCAATTAGGGTTTGATTCCCATTGACGTCTATAAGGAATTTGTATGTCCTCCCTGTGACCGTGGAGGTTTCCATTGGGTGCTCCAGCTTCCTCCCATATTCCAAAGATGTACAATTGTGGGAATGCTATTTTGGTGCTCAAATATATCTGCTTCCTCAACAAATGCCTTCATCTTCAACTTTTTCTATGTGGATTGCAACTGCAATTCCACCCTCTACAATTCATTCCCACCTAGTTATGCAGATTGTGGTAATGTAACATGGAAAGAGCCCCTTCAGCTTCCACAGCTTTCTTTCCTCACAGGCAATCACTTCATACCCAGAAATATCATAGCGAATTTTCTCTGAACAACTTTCAATGATAATTGGAGTTCCAGTAATAATGGAATTCAATTGTAAATGGAAAGCAACATACTTGCAGATGCCGGAGATCTGAATAAAAACAGTAGATGTTGGAAATACTATTCAAATCAGGTAGCACATTTAAAAAGGGAACAACTAACACAATAGATCAGTGACCCATCATCTGAAATCAGAAATATGAAAAAGCTAGTAGACTTTAAGTTGTTTAAGAGATGGAGGGGTGGAAATAAAAGAGAGTATGTCTGGCAGGGTAGAGATCAGGGACGTCTAGGTGACACAATGTTTTCTCTGGGGCTTTTCATGTGAAGAGCTCCTAAAACAATATATGCAATAGTAGTTTACATGAGGCAATCACTTGCTTTGTTTGGAATTTTGAGAGGAAGGGTACCCTGTATGTCTGGCTGGAGACAGCAGGAGATCTTCCTGCTTATTGCAACCTCTGGACACTATGGTTGAAATTGTGTGAAAAGGTGACAATCAAAATCTGATCAGTTGGTTATGAGAACTACCCTGTATACAAAGTGTGCACGGCATAAACTAGATCCTTAGAGCCTGTCCTACTTGTTTTCGATTGCAAAGCTGCCCTGCAGTTAAGAGTGCTTAATATTGAAAGGCTTAATATGCAGCTGAGTACCTCAGTGCCTGACACTCCATTTCGTACAGTTGAAGTCACAGGATTGATTCACCTTGAGCGTTCCAATGAAGATGAGATGCCGGACCTGCTTTGCTTGCTATTTTGTGGGATGGTAGGAAAATTAATTGGTACATCTCTTGACTAGATAATTATTGTGCTAGTTCAAAAATCAAAGCAGGAAATCTGACATTTCTTCATTCAGGAAGTCCCTTTTTTCTGGCTCAATCCTTTCCTTGCAGCAGTCAAAGGAAAAGAAATCAAGTAATAGTGGGGACTTGGCAAACAAATTGCATATCTGCTGTTTTGCTAATGATTCTATTGGTTTTACAGGAGGGCTATGTCAGGAGACTGATGCAACAGCAAAGGCATTTCAGACTCTTAGCTTCTGCTTTCCCATGTTATGCAAATGATTGCACTTCCAAAGTGCTTCATTAGCTGAAATGTACCTTGTGATGTCCTGAGGTTGTGTAATGTGCTATATAAATGCATGTCTATGTTTGCTTTTACACTTGAGTGAACAGTTCAACATCATAATTTTGATCTAGAATAATCCTGGTAAAACTTGTTTTTAGTATAGTCTCAAGGTTATACTCAACAAAATCCACAATTGCTTCTGAATCAGAAGGTAATGAGGTCAAATCCCACTTTGGTAGCTTGTAGACATAATGAAGTCATGTTTTGGGGGAGTGCTACCCTGTTGAAGATGCCATGTTTAGATGGAATGTAATTCTTGTAGTCGGGTCAATATTTATTTCAATGCAGTTACGTCACTGGTACCAATAAGATCACATGGAATATTGCTTAGTTATCTTATTTACAAAAATCAGTTTCAGAACAACGTGGCCAATTTTTGCCCAATCAATCCACTCTCAATCACAGGCAAAGTGATGGATGGTATAATTGAGATTGCTATCAAGCACAGCGTATTCAGCCAAAGCCTACTGATAGATAACTGGTTTGGATATTGCCAGAATCACCTCCCTCCAGACCTCATGGGAAATTTGGACGGAAGTGCAGAATTACAGAGGTGAGCTGAGACCCACTGTCCTTGATGTCAAGCCTGCATTTGACTGAGTGTGGAATCTAATCAAGCTGTAAGCTAAAGTCAATAGACAGCAGAGGGAAACACTTTAGTCATGGGAGTCACAAATTCACATAAGGAAAATAATGTAGAAGTCAATCTTTCAGCTCAAGCTGGTGGTGTTCCTTAGGACAGCAACTTCCTTGAATCTCTTCCTTGCAGCTCCCTGTCAGAGTCGCACACTGATGTTCACACAATGTGGAGTTCCGTTTTCAGTTCTTCAGCTCCTGAAGGCGTCCATACAGCATGACCGAGACAACATTCACTTGTCAGCTGATGAATGAGAGCCAATATTCATGCTACTCAGATGCCAGGCAATGCCCACGTTCTTTAGATAGTAAATGGCATTTTCATTGCTCTCCCCACTGTCAACATCATGAGATTCACCATTAGGCTACGATGGAAGTGCGGAGTCTGGGCTTCCTTCAATGAGTGAATCCTGGTATCCCAAGATTTATTCATCATCTCCAAGGAAGAAGTCATTAGCATAATGGAATACTTCCCACTTGCCTAGATTAGAGCAGCTGCATCTTAAAACTATCCAGGTAAAGCATTTCACTTGCTTGCTAGACCATCCATCACTCTAACATTCATTCACTGCAGCTCTGGTAACTCGTGGCTGCTGCTGCACCACCTACAAAAGGTACTGCTGTTCTTCACTTACACGATCTTCCAAGCCTACTGTCTTTGTCCCCAAGAAGCATAAAGGGATACAGACACTTGCAAGTTCTGTTGTATTTGCATTCCATCCTGACCTGGAAATATACTTCCTTTTCCTTTATGATAATTGAATCCAAAGCCTGGAACTTGCTTCCCAATAGCATTATGTGAAGCCCTTTGTCAGAAGAATTGGAGTGGTTCAAATGACTCACCATCACTATCCTTTAAATTCAGAAGTTCAATATCACTAAAACATATTATCTGTTTACTTATCTTCTCACAGTTCATGGGATCTTTCTACTTGTACCTTGGCTGTTCGATTTTCTCATATTACCAATGTGCCCACACTTCAGCTATAATTCAATTTCTTTGGTTCTTTCTGAACCCATATGTAGTTATGTATCAATGCCAGTTAGTTCTTTCATTTAAAAAAAATTATTTGAAAAAGCTTTTATTGCTATTTCAAATGTTTATAGGGCAGAAAAGTCAGCAGAACTTGCTGACTAAATCAAGCTAACTTCATGAATTTATGAAAATGGTAATTAGCATTTATCATACTGAGTCACATTAAATGATGCAAATTAAATTGGTTATTGCCTTTGTTGAAGTAATTTCATATGCTGATATATCCTAGGCTAAAATATATATTCATAAACAGGAGAAGTAAATTAAACTTTTCATTTGAACTTAATGCTGACAAATTCCCTTTAGGCAAGCATACTTATTAATTAAAAAAAGTAAAAATGATGCGGGTTTTGGAAATCTGCAATGAAAAATATAAATACTGTAACTATGCGACAGGCCAGTTGACAGAGAAATAATATCGTGACCTTTCAAAGTCATAGAGTTACAAAAATAACCTTTTTATCCTTTAATAAGGTTTTTATTGGTTAATTTCATTCTTGATGTATTTTAAGTTTTGCAGGATTTTGACTAAACTATCCTGACATTGTAACATGATAACATTTACGATCGAGGATCTCAACTGAAAACATTGACAATTGCGTTCCCTAGCAGATGCTGTTTGATCTGCTGAGTTCCTCCAGCAATTTGTTGTTATTTGCTCCAAATTCATGTATTTGCAGTCTTTAATGTCTCAAATACTATTCGATCATTGGATATCATGAGCTATGAGCCATCAGGCCGCTAAATGATCAATATCTTGCTATCAATTGCTCCAGAGTAGGTCTTCACTGGGTAGTCTACCTACACAATTGCTTCTTGATCTTGCATCTCAAATAACAAAGCAGCAAAGGTATTACTTTAGTAATTCAAGTTATTTCTTGCTTAAATAATTAAACCATCTGAAATTTATGACTGTGCTGTCATCCCAATCAAGATTTACTATTTCTTTACTGAGTGACAAAACCACTGGGTGGCAAATCTAATTAAAATTTAGTAATATGATGGTAGTTTAATACTCTTCACAGCAGCTTTACCCCTTTATTATGCTCTGTTTCAACATGATGCTGAACAGTATTGATGGAATGGTTCTTGTTGTTTTGAGACCCCTACTGTTTGCTTATTGGAGATAAATATAGAACCTGCAGATTCCTTTTGCTGACATGTGCCCTCTCATTAGAGGTAGTTCTATGCATGTACATCACATTCTCATTTAAATCTCATCCTTCCTAGCCTAAACTAAACATTGTTAACAGAACACAAAACACAAGTAATTTTATGCTGGGGTTGGTGTAAAGGCGTACTATCAGAATAGAAAAAGAAGCTGGATAAAAGGACTTTGAGCTGGATATTTTCACTCTAAATGACTGAGGCCTTTGTGCCATATGCCTGCTGCTTTAACAATCACTGTTATTCTTGCTCCTTCCTTTCAACATCAAATGCTCACCCTGGTGAAGAGCTCTCTCTTCAGCTCAAGAGTTTAGGAGTTCAGGGGTTAATAATATTAACTCTACTATGGAACTTGGGTATGAAGGAAAAAGCAGTATTCCAGATGATTCTCTCTCACTCAGTTGGATCCTCAAAAGAGCCTTTGGCGAATTTGGAGGTTAGTTTGGAGGAACATTATCTGGATGCAAGTCAGCAAGAATCAGATTATCTGGTTACTCTTGCTCTTTTGTTCTCAAGTGCAAGAGTGCTTTTCCTGAGCAGTGGTTATTTTTGAATTGTCAGATTCAAAAACACATAGAGGTATGGCAATAGTGTACTTGCACCCCAGAAACACCAGAGTTTCTACATATGATGGACATCTTCAAAACGCACACAAAGTGCTGGCAGAACTCAGCCAGTCAGGCACCATTTATGGAGGGGAATATACAGCTAATGTTTCAGCCTGAGACCCATCATCAGGACGGGAAAGCAAGGGACAGAGAAGCCAGAATAAGATGGTGTGGGGAGGGGATGGAGTACAAGATAGCAGCTGATAGGTGAGACCAGATGAGGGGGATGGAAGAAGCTGAGAGGTGATAGGTGGAAGAAATTAAAGGCTGAAGAAGAAGGAATCTAATAGGACAAATAGTTGGCCATAGAAAAAAGGGAAGGAGGGGAACCAGAGGGCGGGTGAGGAGAAGACAAGCAGAGAGACAGTAACCAGAACTCATTTGCCATGTAAACACAAAGTATACTGCAGATGCTGCGGTCAAATCAACACATACAAACAAGTTGGATGAACTCAGCAGGTCGGGCAGCATCCATTGACTGATCATTTCAACGGATGCTGTCTGACCTGCTGAGTTCATCCAGCTTGTTTGTATGTGTACTCATTTGCCACGTCCTGGGCCACTTCTCTAACTGATCAAGATCCCCCTGTATCTACAGTAGCTTTCTTCACATTCACACCTCCTAACTTCATATCTCTGCAAACATACTGATCAAGTCTTGTGCATTCACATCCAAATAATTTATAAATGAATAAGTAGTATCCCAGCACTGACCCATGCAGGGTATCACTAGTCACCATTCTCCATTCCAAAAATCAGCCTTCACTACACTCTGATTATTACGTCCGAAGCAATTTGGAATCCACTTGATTAAGTCTCCCTGGGTTGCACAAGACCAAACCTTCCAGTCCAGCCTACCAGGTGCACCTTGTTAAGGACCTTGCTAACATCTAAGTAGATAATATCCACAGCCTTACCTTCATCTAACTTTTAGGTTCCCTCTTCAAAAATCTCTAAAAAGCTTGTCGAGCACTACTTTCCACACACAAAGCTTTGCTGACTCCTAATCAGAATCTGTCTATCCAAATACTAGGTGATTCTGTCTTTCAGAATTCAATAGTAACAGCAGAATCAATAGTAGAGAATAGACGTTTTGTCTGTAATGAAAAGTATTACTTTTACTGACATTACTGACTTGAAGGAATAAATAAGTCAGTTGTCTACTTAAATTGAGTACAGGTGACGAGGTTCACGTAACACATATAATTACAATGACATAATCACAGATATAATGAGGGACACAAAGAAAATAGAAGACCAAGTACCTTCCTCAACTCTCCAATAATTGCTTAAGAGCAAGCATTTACTTTTGTTACATCGTTGGGCACATTCTTAATACGTAGCATCATGTATGCTAGTAAATTGACGTTCCTGCACATGTTATTCTGTATAATGTGCAGTGATGATGCCAGTACTTGGAGTGAGTGGCTCTCTGCAAGGAGCTGTGAATGGATTGGAAAATTGCAGGTTTATGGAGTGTGGATTAGAACTTTGGAGTGTTGCGCTATTGGTTCAGTATAGAATGCAGGACTTTGCATGGTCGTTGGGTGCTGTAAATTATGTCTTATGGGGTTTAATCCAGATGTTGTGTGGCTTGTGTGCCAATGCTCTGTGGGTGTTGTGCAGATGCTCAGTTGAGTATGTGAAGTAAGGAGTGGTGGATTTTTATGGGGATTTGTTGTGTTGCCTGGAGTGCTATGCAGAATGTTGTGTGAGGTATAGAGAGAGATGCAGAAATAGGATTCTGTCTGGGGTGGACTGCAGGATACTGTACAGAGTCTTGTTGCAATGACATTTTATGAAAGTTATGGACATAGATAAAGATTTTCATCTTTACTGTTGAGATATTAAACTCTTAGATCTGGATATCATTTTTATCCATATTCAAAGTTTAAAGTTCAAAGTAAATTTTATTATCTAGGTACATATACCATATGTCTCCATATATAACCCCGAGATTCATTTTCCTGTGGACATACTCAGCAAATCTATATAATGGTAACTATAACGGGATCAATGAAAGATCAACCAGTGTGCAGAAGACAATAAATGGCAATAAATAAGGAGAACATGAGTTAATGAGATAAAGAGTCCATAAAGTGAGATCATTGGTTGTGGCAATATTAACACATAAGCAATATCCATAATACCTACACCCATAAAAACTTCCCCTGTACCTCTGTTACACATTTTATCAATGGAATACCAAGTAAAATTACCCAGTGTCACTTTCCAAGCAACTGACTCTCATCACTACAGTTGATATATGTTCCTCTTTGCAAAGTTTCTGCTTTTATTTCAGGTTTCATGCATCTGATTTTTTTTGGGTTTTACCTCTAAAGCCAGGCTTAGCACCATTTTTTTTAGTATACTGCCACCTCCTTTTCATTTTCATGGAATCATGGCTTTATATTGTCCTTTATTTCCATGTTTTTATATCAAATTGTCATTCCAAGATCTTTCCACACTCAGTTTGATGAACTGTGTTGTTCCTGATAATTCTTCACTACATGACAAGTGTAATGTTACAAATATTATTTGCTCTATTACCTGCCTAGTCATTAGAAGTCTGTGCCAGCTGCTTTTCCTTATGTTTTTCCTATGGTTGGCTATCACTCTTTTGAAATCTAGACTTGTATATTTATCACCAACCAACAGTTAAAATATATACTTTAGCTTGTAGGTGAACAGAAAGTATGAGCAGCAGTATCAGGCTAGGAATCTTTTTCTTTACTGCAAAGACATTAAAATGAATCTGGCTGAAGGCATTATCTTCCATTCCCTACACGTAAACAGAATATAATATGGCAAAGCTTCACAGTCTCATTCTTAGACAAAAAATTAAAAGAAATTCTTAGTGTCCAAAGTTTATATCCTTCTATTCCCACCTTCCAATTACAGTGATGCACCATCAATAACTCTCGGAGACGGGAGGCGAACGATAGGCTTTTATTAGCAGCAATAGACCACCACACAACATCCTGGAGACTGAGGGAGGAGCAGTCACCTTTATACCTTTATACAGGGGTCAGTGGGAGGGGCCACAGGAGCAGTCAGCAGAGGGGCGTGTCCAGACAGGTATATGTAGTTCACCACATACAGGCTGCTAAATTCTTGGAGATTTGTGTTCTTTCAGTGAAGCATGATATTTCTCTCCTGATTTTTTGTATCCTCCACTACACCGCTTAAAGCAATGGCCAGCAGGAGGTGTAACAATTCACAGCTGGTTACTGAGGCCTAATGCTTCAGTGCACCACTTTCAAATGCCAAGAGCTGGTAAATTGAATTGGGAGGTCAGTGTACTTTTCTAAACACAGACTGAGGTTTCAGTTAAATGAAAGTAGCATTTGACTTACTTTGTATGAGGAGAGCAATCACATAGAAGAAATGTGTATCACTTTTGCCACAAGATAAATGACACAGCCTGCAAATGCCTGCTCTAACTCCATAATTCTGGTGAGAGATCAATGGAACTATCTAACAAAAAGGGTGCAAATTGCCATTTTAAACTATTCCTAAGATTTCAGCAAATCTTTAATAGAGGATGAGATGAGACAACAGGAAAACTTCAGTAAAAATCAATTGCAATACATTTAGAGTTAGAGAGCTGTGCAGTGCAGAAATGTGCCCTATAGCCAACAAGTCCATCCTGAATTTTTTTGCTAATCTACACAAATCCCAGCTGCCTGTTTTAAATCTGTAGCTACCTGTTGTCCACCTGTTTAAATGCCTGTCTAAATGTCTCATTAATGAAGTGATTATATTTGACTTTGCCACCTCCTTTGGCAGCAAAATCCAGATATCAATGTCTCCTTGGTATATACTTTAAAACTCCTTTCTATTACCTTGAACCTGTGCCTTCTTATTTTTGGTATCCTGACCACGGGAGAAAGATTTGATTATCTATCTTCTTATAATTTTATATTCCCCCCATCACTCCCCAGATTCCTTCACTCAAGGGAAAGACAACTCAATTTATCCAGTCTCTCCACATAATAAAGATCCCCTGTCCAGGCAATATCCTGGCGAATTTATTCCAGTGTAATCGGTATAATCACATCCCCTTTTTTAATGGGGTCATTGAAACTTCACACAACTTTCCAAGTGCAGTCTCACCAGTATTAACTGACGTTTCAACATTAAGTCTCAAAGTTCATATTCTATACCCTGATCTAAGAAGCTAAGCTTTGACTATGTCTTTTTCACCACCCTTTCTACCTGTGTTGCCATCTTCAGCAAACTGTGGAGTTAAACCCCAATACCTCTCTGTTCATTAATGTTTCATATTACCCCACCATTTACTGTTTATGTTCTATCTCTATTTGACTTCCCAAAATGCATCACATTGCACTTACCAGGATTCAATTCCATCTGTTAACACTCCATCCCCTACATTCCATCTAATCTACAGGATATCCTGCTTAGACAACCTTCCTAGCTATCAACAACATTCCAAATAAATGCACCATTATAAGCTTATTAATCATATTCTGTATATTTACATCAACATCATTGATATATTTCAGAAACAACAAGTATCCCAGCACAAATCCCTATGGTACACCATTGGTTAAAGAGTTTCGATCAGAAATATATCCTCCTATCACAATACTCTGCCTCCTATCAGTTAAGCCCATTAGCAATGAAATCCTGATGAAGGTTCTTGACCTGAAACATTGACTATGTATTCTTCTTCATAGAAGGTGCCTGACCTGCTGAGTTCCTCCAGCAATGTGTGTAGATTCCTTTGTGTTTAGCCTTATCCATCCCCCAGTCTACTGGCACTTCACTGTGTATAATGGAAAATTGCAAGAATTTCTATCAGTGACCCAGCTATTTTCTTTCTTTCATTCCCATAGCAACCTGGGATAGATCACATCCAACATTGGGGATTTATGTATCACTTATCATCTAGCACCTCCTTCTCCTTAATACTGATTTGCTCCAGACTATTCATGTACCCCTCCCTAAAGTCAGTATCTTCCACATCCTCTCTTTGCTGAATATAGATGGGAAGTTTTCATTTAGATTCCCCTGCACCTTCTTGGCACCACACATAGATTACCCCTTTTGTCCCTAAGGAAACACCTTCTTTCCCTGGATACTTTCTTCATCCTAATATTGAATGCCTTGGGATTTTCCTTAATCTTGCTCACCCAGAATACTTAATGGCCTTTTTCACCATGATCTGGGGTGGAGGGGCTCTGGATATCTTGGTGTCTGGATGGCTCTCGATATCTTTGGTGTCTGGCAGCTGAACTCTACCTCGTAGGGTGGACGGGCATCACTGGGCCTCATCCATCTCCTAAATCTCTCATGTCTGCCTCCAAGTGGCACACTCTGGCACACCACTTCAGCTAGCGGGCTAAATGACGTGAGGGGGTGGTGTTAACATGGCGTCAATGGGCGAAGGACGTCATTGGTGAAGGCACCGGCCAGGGTGGATGCGTTCCCTGAAGAACTACAATGGCTACGTGTTTGAGACTAGGATGAGACACCAAGCTGGACGGCTTTGGCTGTGGTCTTGCCTTGAGAGGGCTGGGCACCACCAGGCCTCACTAGCCTCTACAATCCTTAAAAAAGGTTTGTTAGCAAATCATAAGCAAGAGAAAATCTGCCAATGCTGGAAATCCGAGCAACACACACAGAGTGCTGGAGGAACTCATCAGGCCAGGCAGCTTCTGTGGAGAAAAGTAAAGTGAAATTTCGGGACCAAACCCTTCGGTAGGACTGGAGGAAAAAAAGCTCAGGAGTAGATTCAACCCCACAGGGCTCTGTATCCAGCATATAATTCTCTGAAACTTCCAATGGGATCCCACCACCAAGCAGATCTTCCCCCCCCCCCCCCCCACCGAATTTCTGCTTTCCAAAGGGGTCACTACCTACGTGACACCTTTGTACATTCATCCCTCCCCACTGAGCTCCCTCCTGGCACTTATCCTTGCAAGCCGAACAAGTGCTACACCTGCCCCTACACCTCCTCCCTCACTACCATCCATGGCCCTAAAGAGTACTTCCAGGTGAGGTGACACTTCACCTGTGAGTCTGTTGTGGTCATTTACTGTGTTCAGAGCCTCCGGCGTGGCCTCCTGTACATTGGTGAGACCCACTGTAGATTAGGAGACCACTTCACTAAGCACCTACGCTCCGTCTGCCAGATCAAGTGGGATCTCCCAGTGGCCACCAATTCTGCTTCCCTTTCCCATTCCAATATGTTCATTGATGGCCTCTTCCCTGTTGTGATGAGCCCACACTTAGGATGGAGGAACAACACTTTATATTCCATTTGGGTAGCCTCCAACCTGATGGCATGAACATGGATTTCTCAAACTTCTAATAATGCTCCCCTCTTCTCCATTTCTCATCCTTTTTCTCTCTCTCACTTATCTCCTTGCCTACTCATTGCTTCCCTCCGGTGCTCCTGCCCCTTATTTTCTTCCTTCCATGGCCTTCTGTCTCTCACTCATCAACTTCCCAGCTCTAAACTTCATCCTTCAGACTTTGCTTATCACCTGGTATTTCTCTCTCCCCTCCCCCACCTTTTTGAATCTACTTCTCAGCATTTTTTCCTCTGGTCCTACCAAAAGGTTTCAGCCCGAAATGTCGACTGTACTTTTTTCCACTGATGCTGTCTGACCTGCTGACTTCCTGCTGCATTTTGTGTGTGTTGAAAAGGGTTGTGGCATTCAAACTGAACTGAACTGAATTATGTCCTCTCCAACACACATTATATTCCTTAAGAAGCTGCCTTGATCCCAGTTGTTTATTCCTGCCATATGCTTCCTTTCTTAGCTGATCAATAATCTTTGTCATCCAAGGTTTCCCAGTCCTGCCATATTTGCTCTTCACCCTTACCAGAACCTGCAGGCCATGAAACCTCACTTATTCCCTTTAAAAGACTCACTTGTCAATTGTTCCAAATCTAGTTTTGCAAAGCTCTCTCTTACACTATTGAAACCGGACTTCCACAATTTCCCCAATTCTTGACCTTAATATGAGGACCAACCTTATTCCTTTAAACTTCAAATTTGCACCGTCCCAAGGTGCTCCCCTACTGACACGACCACCACATTTCCAATTGTCCCATTTCCAGCAGGATTCTATATATGTTACCTCAAAATATCTTTCTTAGACATTCACCAAATTCTGCCCATCTAAGCACGGAAGTAATCCCAGTCAAAATTGGGAAAATGAAATCCTTCTCTACTATAACTTATTGTTCTTAGTTTTCTGTAATTAGCTTACTCATGTATCTCTCTACTGTCTGCTGATTATTGGGAGACCTGTAGTATAACCTCAGCAATTTGAATCCTGGGTTCTAACTACATGACCTCATTGGACTGCCCCTT
This sequence comes from Hemitrygon akajei, assembly GCF_048418815.1. Taxonomy (NCBI): domain Eukaryota; kingdom Metazoa; phylum Chordata; class Chondrichthyes; order Myliobatiformes; family Dasyatidae; genus Hemitrygon; species Hemitrygon akajei. The sequence goes on along the minus strand of NC_133136.1, from coordinate 73,211,453 downwards.
CTCTATCATGTCTGAAACTATCATATTCTGCAACCTTAAGCTACCAGTGATGCCCTTTCCTCAACCATATTTCCGTGATTGCAATAACATCATGATTGCAGGCGCTGAGCTATGCTCCAAGCTCATCTGACTCACCTGGCCTTAAGGTAAATAACATTGATCCTATCAACCCTCCAATGCTCCTTAACTGGCCTCTGTCTGCTTTGTCCACTGGACTTGATTTATTTATCCTCTGCATTTTCTGCCCTGCTATGATGCCACTTTCACCCCTGCAAAATTAGTTTAAACCCTCCTGAGTACTGGTGTTGGTCCCCGTCCAGTTTAGGTGCAATACAACCTTCTTGTACAGATTTCCATACCTCGAAAGTGACCCTAATGATCCAAGTACTTAAAACCCTCCTTTCTTTGTCAGTTCTTTAGCCATGTATTTCTATTTTTCTCAATGTCACCTTCCCATCATTTGACCAAGCTTCTGCAAGCCTCATTTTCAAAGCTGTGCCTCTTCTGCAAATCCTCCAGGGATCACTTTGAAAATGATTTCATGCTGCTTATAGAGATAAATGCTTTCATTGTGAAGTTTATGACACAAATACAATCAGTTTGGCAAAATTTACTTTCTCTTTTGTACTGTGATGATTTTTGGATCAGAATTCTTATAAGCAGTTACAAATATGGCAATTTGTAAGCCTTTCTATGCAAACCAATCTAATTTCTCCTGCACCAATTTAATCTAAACAGAGCAGCAGAAAATATTCACTGCAGCACACTTTACATAAAGCCAATTGATTTCTAAAATGAACAAATCTTTCCAGTAGAAATTTAGCAGTAACTTAACTGATTTCAGGGTGCTGATCATTAATACCGAGAATTGCCTTTTTGACTATAGAAGCAATTTGTAATTAAATGTGATATCAAAAACTCTGAGTAATGGACATGAATGGGATGGAATTTGGAGCCCCATTGCTTGGACAGTAATTTATGTGAGATGGCATTTTAACATTTTTCAGTATCCATATTCTATGCTATGGAATCCAGGGAAATGCCTCAATCTTCCATTTACAGGAGAGAGCCACTATTCTATGACTAGAGCTGCAGAGGGGAGGTGGGAGAAGAGTTTATTAGAAACCTACCAAGATCATGGATAATCAGGTGAGAATATAGGCATGGAAAGGCATGGATGGGCATGGACCTATTCCAGGATTACAACCAAGCATTGCTGTCAGGAGATTCCTGGCAAGCCCTCACAGTGAAATCTATTCTTCGCGTTAACAACCAATACGTGTAAATATGTGCTAGGGGCAGCTTGCAAGTGTCATCACTCATTCTGGCGCCAATATAGCATGCCCACAATGTTCATCAGAACAACCCAAACAGCAACAACAATAACAATAGCAACTGGCCATTTCTGAGACTGAGGTATGTGGAACATCCCAACTTGTCAACAGCTGTAATGTAGCGGGGTCAGACGGCATCCCACGGTGCATCCTAAAGGTTGATGCTGAACAGCTGGATGGTGTGTTTACAGACATTTTTAATCTCTCCCTCTCCCAGTGTGTAGTGCCCTCCTCTTTCAATTCGTCCATCATTGTCCCTGTACTTAAGAAATCCAAGATATCCTGACTGAATAATTGGTGTCCTGTCGCATTCTCCTCAATAGGAAGCAAATGCTTTGAGAAGCTGGTTAAAGAACACACCTGCAGCATGCTACCACCCACACCAGACTCCCCACAACTTGACTGGACTACAGTTCGGCATTCAACACCATAATGTCCTCCACACTTGACAGGAAGCTCAGAGACCTCGGCCTGTGCCCCACCTTCTGTAGTCGGATCCTGGACTTCCTATCAGATTGCCAACAGGTGGTAAGGGTGGGCTCACTCACCTCTGCCCTCTGACCCTCAACACAGGTGCCCCCAAGGGTTGTGTCCTGAGTCCACTTCTCTACTCGCTTTACAGCCATGACTGTACTACACACACAGCTCCAATCTGCTGATCAAATTCGCAGATGACATGACTTTGATCGGCCTTATTTCTAGCAGTAATGAGAAAGCCTACAGAGAGGTTGACACCCTGACACAGTGGTGCCAAGATAACAACCTCTCCTTCAATGTCCAAAAACAAAAGAGCTGATTGTGGCTTATAAGAGGAATGGAGACAGGCTTGGCCCGATCAACATCAACGTGTCTGCAGTTGAGAGGGTGAGTAGTTTCAAGTTCCTCAGTATACACAGCACTGTTGATCTCACCTGGACTGTACACACCGGCTTTGTGGCAAAAAAAGCACAACAGCATCTCTTCCACCTCAGGCAACTGAAGAAGTTTGGCATAGACTTCCAAATCCTCAAGACCTTCTACAGGGGCACCATTGAGAGCATACTGACCGGCTTTATCACCGCCTGGTATGGGAACTGCACCAACCTTGATCACTGGGCACTGCAGAGAGTGGTACAAGCAGCTCAGTACATCTGTGGATGTGAATTTCCCTCCACTGAGGAGATTATAAGCAGCAGGTGCAGAAAGAAGGCCTGGAAGATCATCAGGGACACCAGTCACCCCAACCATAAACTATTTCAGCTGCTTCCATCTGGTAAACAGTACTGCAACATTAAAGCCAAGATCAACAGGCTTCTTTCTACAAGCCATTAGACTTTTAAATTCACGTGTCTGTACATTGTGCAATGGACTCACAACACAAAGTTTTTTACTCCCTCATGTTGTGGGGTGTATGTAAGATTTAAATACATTCTAATTTTAATTCAGTACAAAAGAAAATTACAATAGCAAAACAAGTCCCATTCAAACGCTCCCACCCACCCACCCACCCACCCATTCACACAAACACAGGCAGGCCTTCAACATTAGCACAGGCATCCGGGCCTCCAGTCCTTGGCCCTGCACTTTCAGACTTGCAGATAATAGGCCTCTGACCTCCAGTCCCAGACCTGGACTTGCAGACATTGGGCCTCCTACCTCCAGACATGCCGACCCAGGAACTTTGATCTTAGTGTCTCTAACTTTGGACTCGCCGACTTTTGTCTTCAACCTTCGGGTTTTCACCTTCACACTCACGGACCTCTGGACTTTGACCTTTTGCTTTGCCCTTCAGACTTTTCTGACCTCTGGGAATTGATCCCAGGACTTGCTGATCACAGGACTTTGACCTTTGGGATTCAACCCTAGGACTTGTTGATCATGAGTTTCAACTTGGAGCCTTGACTTCCGGTCTCGCACTGAACTTCCGAGCCCCGAGACCTGGAGTGTTGATGCACCATCAATAACTCACACTGAGACTTAGGAAGTGAGATATCAGCTTTTATTGACTGAAGAACAACACTACATCCTGGGAAAATGAGGGAGAGCAGCAGACCACAGTCGCCTTTATACAGGGGTCTGTGGGAGGAGCCACAGGGGCAGTCAGCAGGATCTGTGGGAGGAGCCACAGGAGCAGTCAGACAGGTATATCTAGTTCACCACAAGTGTCACCACCCCTCATGACCCCTAGTCATATGCTCTGACCTGGGACTCGCCGACCAGGGCATTGCTGGCGTTTTCGGCCCTGCCGACCCAACCTCCAGAATTGCTCGCCTTCAACCGTGGAGCATTCCAACCTGGCTCTTCATTTACAGCCACTGGCCCCTAACTCTACAAGGATTACTATTATCAGTGTATTCTCTAGGTGCCTGCATTGTAGGGAAGTCTGTAGTGTAAACACATCCCCATGACCCTTTTGTCAGTTGAAAGCAAAGAAGATGGAAATGAAAATGGAGCTAGGTCGACCTCTGTATTGTAGCAGTGAGCACCAGATTGTAAGACGTGGCAACAGTCATCAGCAGCCGCTTGCAATGATCCTGAACAAGAAACTGAGAGTGACCGTGACCCTGACCTCCAAGGGCAGATCAATCTAGACACTTACGTTAGGCTCTGTTTGATCTTACAGAAGATCACACATCTCAGTGAGGACAAAGTTTGCAGCTTCAGTTTTGTACTACACTGTTCCAGCATTGATTATTTTCCTCTACTCTGCCCTCATTCAGTTCCCTGTGTTTATACCTCCTCAAGGCAGATCCACAATGATGAACAAGCCAGTGTCATCGTCTCTTTGGTGACCCCAACAAAATTTGTGGCATCTGCATTCTGTTGGTCTACTCCCTATCACAGAAATTCCCTTTCTTCTCTCCCATTCCTCCCCTGCTGCAATTAAAAATCTCATCTCTCCACTTCAGATGAAAGGGCAATGATGTGAAATGGAAATTCCTTCCCTCTTCCCACAGATGTCACTTCCCCTGTGTTTCCAGCATTTTCTGCTTTACTTCAGATTTTCAGCATCATCTAGTTTTGGTGTGGGCGCTTTTTAAGCAATTTGTTGTTTGGTGAAATAGAAGTTATGTGCATAAATATGAACTGTTGTTTTCAGAACAAGTTCAAAAATCAGACTATTTTTCTATATAGCAGCAATGTTGAAAATTCCTGAAGAGTTCTAAGAAATAAACATTATAGTCTTCACTAGGTTGAGCTGATTTCCAAATTCAAAGAACTTTCTTCTTGTGCAAAAGAATTTCTATGTTGTACACTAGGAGAACTGAATGGAAAGGAATAACATTTAAGGAAAGAGGCAAATTAAGTCTACAGAGGAAAGAGGAAACAATTGTTTTCCCTGTGCCCCATTCATTTGAAACCCTGAATAAGCTTGTCTGACCCTTTCCTTTCCAAGGCACCAGTAATTTAGGCCCTGACTTCAGTAATATTGGCTTAAGCTGTGAAGTAAATGAAGTGACATTCCTCTCTTCAGTAACTTAGACAATAATTTCTACTGGAAACAATTTGTATTCCCCATTGGCATCCCACTTGCTCTTTTGCTTTTAGAAAGCTTTAAGACTAGGCAATTATTTGAAGGCTTGAAACATAGCTTAAGTCAAAAAGTGGGACCTCAGTTGCAGTAAGTAACCCTATGAGGGTATGCAATGTGTTGGAAATAGAAGCACTGTTTGATTCACAGTACATTGTTTAACTAAACTTACAATGGTACGTGAGGAAACTGGTCCCAGTATTGTGAGTTGGGCAAAACATTCAGCAGACCATATTAGATTAATTTGCAATTTAGCTGTTAAACTGGCTTGTACTGAGGGTTATCCTGCAGTTAGTGCATCCAATAAAATTACCTTTATTTATATTTGGCTGTGTCAACTATTCATTTAGTAGTTGGTAGCAATTATTGTGTCAGATCTTATCCTTACCTGAGATACAGTAAAGGTCAAAAGAACTTTCTATTAAGCTTTACACATTTCTGTTCAAAATGGCACCAGAGTACAGCTAGAAAGTAATGTAATTCTGATAGCTACATTGGTTGCTACTTCACCAAGGCTGATTTACAATGTGGGAAGTTCACATTTTTGTTGTTAATATTAAAGATGTAAAATAGATTTATTTTATATTAGTGTTCATAAAATTTCAATTTCAATGGGACAGTGCACAAATGAATATATAAATTATCCCCTTGTTCATCCTGCTGATCCCACACAATTGGCATTCATTTGTCGCTATAAGAATACTCCAATCAAAATTTAAACTGTCCAACCACAATAGGAAAAAATTAAACTGCTCATTCCATCAAGTCTGCTCCTCAATTTGATTGTTTATTTTTATCTCTGAATCCCATATTTCCTGCCCTCTCTCTGTGACCTTTAATGCCCTTATTAATGAAGAATCTATCAACCTTATCTTTAAATAGACCAAATGACTTGGCCTCCATTGCCATCTATGGTAACGAATTTTACAGATTCACCACCCTCTGGCTAAAGAATTTCAAAATTCAATGTAAACATATTGTCAAGGTATGTATATGTCAACAAATAGTACACTGAGATTCATTTTCTCGCAGGCATTCACAGTGAAACAAAGAAATACAATAGAATCAATGAAAAGCTACACACAAAGACTGATAAACAACCAATGTGCAAAAGAAGACAAATTGTGCAATAACAAACAAAGAATAATAACAATGAATAAATAATACTGAATGCATGAGTTATGGAGTCCCTGAAAGTGAGTCCATAGGTTGTGTTTAGTATGTTGGTGCAGGAGCCCGATTGTTAAAGGGTAATAACTGCTCCTGAACTTGATGGAATGAGAATTGAGGCTCCTGGACCTTCATCCAAATGGAAGAAATTCCTCCTCGTCTCTGTTCTAAAGAGATATCCTGCTATTCTGAGGTCGTGTGCTCTGTTCTGAGACTATCTCACATCCTCTCAACATTTGGGTGTTTCAACATTTGATGGGTTTCAGTAAAATCCACCCACATTCTTCTAAACTCCAGCATGTACAGGCCCAAGCCGTGAAACCCTCCTCATATGTTAACTCTTTCATTCCCAGGATCATTCTCGTAAACCTCTTTTGGACCCTTTCCAATTCCAATACATCCTTCCTTATAGATGGGACCCAAAATTGCTCACAATACTCTAAATATGATTAGACCATTGTCTTATAAAGTCTTAGCATTGCATTCTTACTTTTATATTCTAGTCCTCTTGAAATGAATGCTAATTTTGCATTTGCCTTCTTTACTGTATTTGCTCTGTCTTTAGAAAATAGTTTATGCCTTTATTCCTCCTACCAAAGTGCATGCCTATACACATACCTACACTGTATTCCATCTGCCACTTTTCTATCATTCTGCAGACACCCTGCTTCCTCAGAACTAGCTACGCGCCACCCATCTTTGTATCTTTGTATCATTCGCAAACTTGGTCTCAAAGCCATCAATTCCATTGTCCAGATCATTAATATATAGCTTAAAAATATAAGTTCATACACTGACCCCTGCAGGATACCACTATTCAATAGGCCCCCTTTACTCTCTCTCTTAGCTTTCTGCCACTAAGCCCATCTTCTGTCCATGCTAGTTTCTTTACTGTAACAGTATCTGTTCTTATCTTGTTCAGCAGTCACATGTGTGTCACCCTGTCAAAGGCCTTCTGAAAATTCATATAAGCAACATCCACTGACTCCTCCTTGTCTATCCTATCTGCTCTTTCCTCAATGAATTCCAACAGTTTTGTTAGGCAACATTTCCCCTTTAAGAATTCCATGCTAACTTTGGCCTACTTTATCATGTGTTCCAAGTACCCGTAAATTGCATTCTTAATAACAGATTCTAAACATCTTGGTGTTGGCACGTGGCCTAGTGATCTGAAGGTCACTAGTCTGGGCCTCAGCTAAGGCAACGTGCTGTGTCCTTGAGCAAGGCACTTCACCACACATTGCTCTGCGATGTCACTGATGCCAAGCTGTATCGGCCCTTGCCCTTCCCTTGGACAACATCGGTGGTGTGGAGAGGGGAGACTTGCAGCATGGGCAGCTGCAACCCTGCTCAGGCCTGTGCCCTGGAAACTTTCCAAGGTGCAAATCTATGGTTTTTTGAGGCTAACGGATGCCTATAAAACATTTTGCCAGCCAGTGAAGTCAGGATACCTGGCACATTATTTCCTCCCTTTTGCCTCCAAATGTGGAGTGATATTTGCTATTTTTCAATTCTCTGGAACTATTCGAGAAAGATCACTCCGCAATCTCTTCAGCAAAAATATTTAAGATAGCAAGAGTTCACAGTGTTTGTGAAAAATATGATAACAAGCTTATTATGAGCAAAGCTAAAGTGAAGTGATTCTTGACATTTTACTTTGATGACTTTAATGACCTCTTGTTTGCAGCAACAAATTTTGTTGCATTAAAGGATGGGTGGATGAACATCACAGACTGACAATATGATAAAGTGGAAAAAAACCAGCAGTTCAAGTACAGTCACAGTCAGGTGTCAGCTTAGCTTTGAAATCACCAAATTCCGGACGTGGACTTTAAAACTCTAATCCAAAAAAAGAAGAGCTTCACCCTCTAGTTCTCCAGGCTGTAAGTGTGACTTGAAATGACTGTAAACTTTACACAAACCACAGAAATGAGAATTCAATCCAAAGATTCTTCTGTTATTAAACTCAAAAGATGATCTCTATTGCACTATTTATTGCTATTTCTCTAAATTGTTGTTAGTAATTCAAGTTAACCAAGGCAGATAAAGCAATAGATGCTAAATCAAACCACATGGTGCAAGTGAATTATAAAAGCTATACATGCACAGAATGTATCCTTGAGATGAAACTGGAACTCCTAATAATTAATGTCTTTTGCTATCTGAGAATTTAGCATTGGACATTTTCAATAAATGGGTAACAAAACTGTACTGCACAATTCAAACTGTCTTCTGTTCTAATTAAGAAAAAGGTGCAACAAATTTAGTTAGGTTATTTGTTGTCAGACAATCTTCATGCAAGTAATGGAACATATCCTCAACGTTGCTATAATGCTCACTAAAAATCTGCATAAACCATCCTTCAAGCCTCAGTGTAGATCAGAGACCAACTATCCTGCGGTGACTGACTCACCTAATTGCCTTGCATCTATAAGGCACATGTCAGGTGTGTGATGAACTGCTCTCCACTTGTCTATATGAGTGCTACACCAACAACTCTCAAGAAGCTGGACAGCGTCCAGTGCCAAGAACCTCACTAAATTGCCCCCACATCTGTTAGCATAAATTTACAATTCATCCACCACCAGCACACTATGCCTTCAGCTGGTAGCATTGAGAAGCTGTAATCTAGTAACTTAACCAAGTTATCCTGGCAGGATCCCTTGAACCTGTAACCTTGACAATTTGGAAAATAAGGGTAGAATATCTCCTTGCTCACTTGGAAATATACTACTAATCTTTCACCATTACTGGATCTAAAAGCTACCTACATAAAAGCCCTGTGGGAATACTTTCTACCAGAAGAATTGAGAAGATTAAGGTGATAGCTCAACTGTGTTTTCCATAAATACACATATTCTGAACTTATCCTATGAATAATAATGAAAATCTGCCCAGTGTACGTTTGTGAGAAAAAAATGTGTGTGCAATGACAGTAAAACTCTTAATTTGGCACAAGTGGAACTTTTGTGAAGTTAAGTAGCTTTATGCTGTTGTAGTGGCTTTGGACATTGTAGTTTTTATTAATGGCGTGTGATTGCAAATGTGTTTTAGTCCAGAGGGCAAACTGAAATGCTACTAAGCACTTACAGAAAGAAATTTGGAAAGGTATATAGACAGTAAACATTTAGAAAGGTATGAGCTAAATGCAGGAAAATGGGAACAGCTTACCTAGTTATCTTCATCAGCATTGATATCTTGAGCCAGCAGTTCAGTTTTGTGCTTTATAACTCAATGACTCTATGTCTTGAGGCAGGATGACTTTTTTTTTCATATTTTCTTTGACATCCAAAGAGACTAATTTTTCAGGCCCTTGGATCTCATTCCCATTAATACTTCAACATTGTTCTTCCGGATGTTACACAGTAGCATAATAATTTTCCAGTAAACTCAATGAGCTTAAAGGAGGTTTGGGGTCCCAGTGAGTTTCAAGCGAGAATGGGAAACAACACTTTTTCAATAAGCATGGGAACTAAGGCTGTTGTGTATTAAACGATCCCACTGTATTAATGGGAGAGCAGGAATCAGTCAGTGCATCATTGGAGTTTTTCTGTGCTCTCATGTTAATATTCTGATATTCTCAGCAAAGGCAGCAGTATTTTGTAAATACAATTTGCCTTGGGAACCCAGCCACATTCTTCAAAACATTAACTGGCACTTTAATGTCCTATGAAAAAAATTAAACTTCCACCAACTGGAAAAAGTTGATGGAGATGAATGGCAAATTGAAACAATTTGGCCAAAATTCTGCAATTCTACACATCTGAGCTTTGGGTGGTAAATGAAAACAGCTGAAATACAAAATAAAATCATCATTTGAATATACTTAGGGTAAGATTCATTTCATCTTGGCATGCGACAAGTGACTGGAGGATTTAGTACTGTGTCTTTGTCTCTATCTCCACATCAGGCAGGACATTCCTTATGATACATACCTTCTATTTGAAAACATTCCTCTTTAGATTCCCTCTAAACCTCTTACCCCTCACTTTAAATCTACTTATCACTTTAAATTGTGGCCATCTTAGACAAGGCAATAAGTTTCCCACTATAATTTTATATAACCCCCTTAGCCTCCTTTGCTACAAGTAAAACAAACTCTCATAATTAAAACATTCCATTCCAGGCAGCTTCCTGCTGAATCTCCTCTGCACTCTCTCTAGACCACCCTTCTTTAACTATCAAGATTCTCACGGCATGCAAACTATTGGAGATGAGATCTGCAGGGATATGTCTTGTTCCTACATCGAACGAGTATGAAGTCAACAGGTCAGATGTCATCCTTTCATGCTGTAACCTGAGATTTCATGCTACTTCTTCATGAGGAGTTGGAGATTAAATGATTTGGGGTCTCATTTCAGAGCATTTCAGTTTCAATTATGAGATATTTTATCCTAAATATGAAACAAGATGTGTGAAGAATGTCCAGTGATCTCAAATTACTCCATAATATCTAAATGTCGGTGTGGTGAACTACATATACCTATCTGGACACGCCCCCCACTGACCGTGGCTCCTCCCACAGACCCCGGTATAAAGGCGATTGAGGCCTGAGCCTGGCCCTCAGTCTCCAGGATGTAGTATGGTGGTCAACTACTGCTTGTTCTTTCTTCCAATCAATAAAAGCTGATATCTCGCCATCACGTCTCAGAGAGAGTTATTGATGGTGCATCAGTCAGCACTATCCACAAATGTTAGTGTGTGGCCAAGTGGTTAAGGCGTTCGTCTAGTGATCTGAAGGTCGCTAGTTCGAGCCTTGGCTGAGGCTATGCGTGTGTGTGTCCTTGAGCAAGGCCCTTAACCACACATTGCTCTGCAACAACACTAGTGCCAAGCTGTATGGGTTCTAATGCCCTTCCCTTGGACAACATCGGTGGCAAGGAGGGGAGACTTGCAGCTTGGGCAACTGCCGGTCTTCCATAAAATAAAACCCAGCCCAAGATTGTGCCCTGGAAACTTCCCAAGGCGCAAATCCATGGTCTATCCAGACTAATGGAGGTCTACTACTATCCACAATATACCTGTTGAACTCAAAATGAAATGCATCAATGTAGTTCTGCACCTCACTGATGTGAAGCTCATAGACCTCGACCTTGGCTGACCACACAGACTGGAATGTGATTGCCTTGTGTCCTATCCAGCACTACCCTACAGGTTTGCTTCGCCTTCCACCACGCCAATCTTACCGTACCTTCAGGACTGTCAAGCTGCATCAGTGGCTTCCCCGGTTGCTCCGCTAGTTTGCTTTCAGTTCTAACCGATGTTAGAACTGTAGAACTGTAACCGATGTCGTAGGACTTGATGTCTGGTGCAATGCTTAACTACACTTCTGTCAGTATCAATACTTCTTTCAACAAAGCACATAGTACACAAGTTTACGATTATATTGAAATGTTTACAATTCCTGTGCATTAAGAAAACAGAATGTAGCCTATTGTTTAATCAAGCATTTTCCCTTCAAATTTTCATTTTCATGTCATGCTGTGCATTCCAATTGACTGATTCACTTAATGCCTGTGATTTCAGCCCCAATAGACTCCCTCTTAGTAGTACTTTAGGTTAGCACAAGTGTCATAAAGAATAAGTTTAGTGATCTTGATGTGTAAAGCTGAATTTGGTATTATTAGTAATGACTAAAACCATGCAACAATGTGAATAATATATTGTTTCTCTGATGGCAGTACTCTATAATTTAATAACAATACATTTGTCCCACTCTCTTAGGTAAAAATACTCATGGAACAGAATGTCAGAGAAAAAACTAAAGCTGACTATATAACTGTAAAGCAAAACTGAGGCCCCGTGATAATTAAAGCTATTCAGTGTGTTTGCTGCATAAATTTTGAAGATATTCTTTGATTTCAGTTAGTTTCACCAGCAGGTTGGAGCCCAACCACATAGAATGCGAGGTGTTGTTCCTCCATCCTGAGAATGGCCTCATCATTGCAAAAGAGGAGGCCATGGACCGGCGTGTCAGAAGTAGGGAGGAAGGATAAAAGAGCAGATTCGTGCAAGGCCGCTCTTTTTAGAGCATGCAGGCGCGGTAAGTATCGGCATCAGAGGCCAAACCTCAGCAGAAAATAAAAGGAAGGTAGGCTCAAGCAGAGCAGCCATTGTTTGGAGCGGCCATTGTCAGAGTGTATCAGTGATAGAGTGTGAAGACTTTGGCTTAATAGTCTAAGTTGTGAACAGGAGAAGGCACAGTTAAGAAGAGACAAGCCTTTTTGTTTTTCGGTGTAGAATAGTCAAGATGGAATACTCCCCCTGTCAAATGTGGGAATTCAGAATACTTGAGGGCCTCCCTGACGACTACATCTGCGGGAAGTGCACCCAACTGATTGGGTCAAGGAGTTGGAGCTGGAGGTGGACGTACTCAGGATCATTCGGGAGGCCAAAGATATTTTAGATGAGACCTTTGGACAGCAACGTCCCTAGTCCCGCAGAATGCTGACACCCCCCCCCCCCCCCACCCCACACCCAAGGCTGTGTGCTCAGCCCACTGCTGCTCACACTGCTGACTGTGTCTCGGGATCCCGTTCAAACTGTGTCATCAAGAGGCTGAGGAGAAGGATCTCCCTGGTTGTAACCTCTGGATTACTTCCTGTATCATGGGCTAGTGCAGGTAGAAAAGGGTGATAGCACGGATGAATGAGTGGCTGTGGAGATGGTGCAGGGAATAGGGTTTTAAGATCATGGATCATTGGAACCTCTTCTGGGGAACCTGTACAAGAGGGATGGGTTGCACCTGATCTGGAGGGGAACCAATATCCTGGCCAGGAGGTTGCGAATGCTATTAAGGAGGGTTTAAACTTGTCTTGCAGGGGACTGGGAACCGGAGCCCTAGGTCAGTAAGGGAAGGGTCAGGCCATAAGGTAGATGCCAGGGAAAGTATTGAAAGGCAAAATCAAAATAACAGGTAAGATAGGTTGGATAGTTTGAAGTGTGTATATTTTAATGCTAGGAGTATTTTGGGTGAGAGTGATGAACTTAGAGCATGGATCAATACATGGAACTATGATATTGTAGCCATTATTTAAACTTGGTTGAGAGAGGAGCAGGAATGTGTGATTAATATACCAGGTTTTCAAAGTTTTAGAAAAGATAGAGGAGGAAGTAAAAGAGGGGGTGGAGTTGCACTACTAATCTGAGACAATATCGCAGCTGCTCTCAGAGGAGACATAATGGAGTGTCAGACACTGAGTCTATTTGGGTGGAAATCAGGAACAGGAAGGGTGCAATCTCACTGGTGGGGTTGGACTACAGACCCCAATAGCCACCAGGACATTGAGGAACAGATAATATAATTGGATTAAGGAAATGTGTAAAAATAATAGGGTTGTGGTCATGGGGGATTTCAACTTCCCTAATATAAATTGGGACTTTCTTAGTGTAAGGGGTTTAGATGCATTTGTTAAGTGTATCCAGGAAGGTTTCTTGAATCAGTATGTAGATGGTCCAACAAGAGGAGGGACAGTACTGGGTCTGGTATTGGGTAATGAACCTGGTCAGGTGATCAGTGAGTCATCAGTTAGGGAGCAGTGACCACAACTCTTCAACGTTCAGGATAGCTATAGGTAAGGGTGGGTATAGTCCTTGTGAGAGAGTTTTAAATTGGAGTAGGCAAATTATGAGGACATTAGGCATGAATTAAGAAGTGTTAACAGTGAACACCTTTCCTCTGGCAAGTCCACATCAAACGTGGAGGATGTTTAAAGATCAATTGCACAGAGTACAGGATAGGTATTTTCCTGTTCGAAGGAAGGGCAGAGATGGAAAGATAAGAGAACCTTGGATGTCCAGAGAGGTGATGAACTTGGTCAAGAAGAACCAGGAAAAGTATGTAGTTTCAGAAATCAGGATCAAACGAAGCACATGAGGAGTATAAAGAGACAGAAAAGGAATAAGGAGAATTTGGAAAGTCAGGAGGGGCCATGAAAAATCCATGGCAAGTAGGATTAAGGTGAATCCTAAGGCATTCCATATATACATCAAGAGCAAGAGGAGAACTGGAGAGAGTTGGGACCACTCAAGGATAAAGGGTGAAACATTTGCTTGGATGCAGAGAATGTGAGTGAGGTACTTATTGAGAATTTACCAAGGGAAAGGTTATGGAGGACCAGGAGATCAGTGTTGGGTGTAGAGATACTGTGGTGAGCACTTGGTCCATGATAACAGACTAGAAATGCTCGTTTATCTCAAATGACGTCTTTATTGTGATAAGCACAAACACAGGGAGAGAACCCACTCAGTCACATATAGACGAGGGGAAGTGATTATTACACACCCTTGTTACAGCCAGGGCAACCCACAAGCAAATAAATGACAAACTGTATAACCCAAGCTAAAATGTAACAATAATAAACTTGAATACCCCACCATAATCCCACAAACACATTTTAAAACAGGAACAACGAATAGCGCAGGCCACTTGAGATGCTGGGGCAGGCTGACAAACATGCCCCTCCTCAACCCCAGAGTGCCACACTGCCTCCAACTGAGGAGTCAGCCATCTCCAGCAACCCCAGAGTCCACAACAAAGTCCAAGAGTCCCAGTGGTGGTCCACTCTGCCGCTGGGGTGCTCGGTGTGTCTGTAGCCAGCCATGGGAGGCACTGTTTGGTGAGGCAAGAGGCAGGGTACCCAGGGTATCACTTCTTCCTTCAGCCTCACGGGGCTGATGGTGGTCAAGGGCTGATACAGAGCCGGGTGGTCCTAGTGCAGCATGACTACTTTCCGCCGCGCAGGCAACCACACCCAGTATACCACATTGAAGATGCGGTCGAGAATCTCTCCCAGCCCGCTCCAGCAGCTTCCAGGCTGGGGGAATAATCCCTCCTGGGTGGGAAAGTAGACCCATACTAGGGCCCCACCATGTACTGCTGCATTGGCACCCTAGACTGGCAGCCCAGCCCCTTCTGGGATGTACAAGCATCGCAGCAGTGCACGGATAGCTCCAGGCCATGCCTGTCCGCAGGCCAATAGAAGCATTTGTGCAGCCTGCTCAACGTCTTTGTGACCCCGAAGTGGCTGTCCCCCGCCAGGTCGTGCTCCGACTGCAACACTGGGGCGTGGAGTCCTCAGCGGACCAGCGGTTGCAGGAGATATCTGTCGCCATCGGAAAACTGCCACCGCTGGAACAGCAACCCGTGGCGCACCTCCAGCGATGGTACAGGGCTTCGGTCTCTGGATCCAGGACAGAGCTTTCGGCCCACTCCGGCTGCAGCCCCATGCTCAGCCATCGCCTCACCCGAAGCGGTACAGAATCCCTTACCTGTTCTCTGTGGGCTGCTGGTCAATGGTGGGGAGGTCGACCTGGTTCTGCTGTGTTGCATTGGGCCAGTGCGGGCTGGGCTGCACTGCGGCGGGCTGCTGAGAGACCCATGGTGGCTGTTGCTGCGTCTGCTGGGTCCGCTTTCTGCAACTGCCCTGCCGGAGAGCCATAGCTTCAGCGCCAAGCCAGAGTCTTGCCCCTCAGTGCATCCACATGGGCCCCCCAGTGGGACAGCAGGCCCAGTTCAATGATGCAGGAGTCCCAGATGTAGGCTAGCCACAGCTCGTTCTACATTGTGTTTGTCCCCACCACGAAGTGCAGCCACCTCTTCACAGCCTGGCCCGTGTTGGCTACGGCACCCGGACGGATGATGGTGACCGTTAACCCCGTACCCACCAACGCACAGCAGCTGATGCCCTCCACCACGCAGTCCACGTACAAGCCTTGCTCTTCACCCAGATGGCTCACCTGGAGAGGTGACAATGGAAGGATTCAGCTGCAGGTCTCAGGTGGCGCAGCCTGCTTGGCATTTCCCCATGGCAGCGCTGGGCTATGGCGTGGAGTGGGTGTGGGACAGTTCCACGCTCCATGGCCTGCTCACCACGCCGGTGTTGCTCCATGACACACAGTGGGGCCGGCGCAGTGCTGGTCGGACCTGTCTCACAAGCTCCTCCTCGTCAGTTTCCCCCTCAAGCCCGGGTTGATGGCATGTGGCATGAATCTGGAACTCCTTGGGGGGCTAAAATTGCTTCTGCCCTATCTGCCTCTGCCAGCGAAGCATGTCGGGTGAACATGGTGCTGAAAGAGCTCTGGCTCAGGGCCTTTACAAAGGCCTGCAGGGCAAGCTCCTCCTGGAGAACTAGGGGGAGCCACACCTAATACAGTGGCAGAGATCTGCTGTGAATATCCCCAAGCTTGCACCCGCATGGCGCCGCCCGCTGCCCAACGCTCCCAATGGCCTCTGCTCGGAGCACTGCTGCCATCACAAGGGCCCTGTAGTCATGCAGCCCAGCCCGCGCTCCTCTCCAGCGCCAGAGCAACATGTCTTGGTGGGGCTCCACCCATCAGGGAAGGCTCCAGGCAACTGATGCCATTGTATCTGGGGAGCCTCAGGGTGGACTTTGTGCAGTTAATTGCTGAAGCCGGTGGCGTTGATGGTACCTACCATGTTGCCTGTCATCCCATGACTGCGGCATCTTGGGTTCCCCAGCGCAGGCTACGAGGGAGTCAGGTGATGTGCTCCACCATTTCCCTGGGGTTGTGGAGCCTGGGCCTGCTTGCTCCATCACAATTTCCTGGGAAGGCATGATGCTCAGTTCCCAGGTCCGTGTCCTGTCTTGCAGACCCCAACCCGGGGGTCAGTCCCTCAACTTATTCCCCAGCACTCCATCTGAAGTCCTAGCCCTTCAATCTCGTCATCAATTCCTAATCCCACTCCTCACACCAATGTGGCGAGCATTTGGTCTGTGATGAAAGAAGAGGAAAGCTTGTTTATCTCAACAGCTGCCTTTATTGCGATATGCACAAGAACAGACGGAGTGCTACCACTCGCAGGGAGAATCCACTCAGTCACGTACTGACAGGAGAGCTGATTGTTACTACCCCGCTCACAGTCCAGGTGACCCACAAACACACAACCAAGTAACTGTATAACCCAATCCCACCATAGTCCCTCGAATGCATTTTAAAGCAAGAACAATAAATAGTGCTGGCCAGTAGGAATGCTGGGGCGAGTTGTCAGCCACGTTTCCCAACCACCCCTAACAGTGTGCCATAATACTTAGGGCATTTAGAGATCAAGGAGGAGGAAGTGTTGGGTCTCCTAATGATTGTTAAGGTGGGTAAGTCCCCAGGACTTGATTGGATTTACAACAGGTTATTGAAGAAGGCAAGACGTGAGATTTTTGGGTCCTTGACCAGTACCTCTGTGTCCTCTCCAGCCACAGGCGAGGTCCCAGAGGACTGGTGAATGGGTAATGCTGTACTTCCGTTTAAGAAAGGAACAAGAGAAAATCCTGGGAACTATAGACCCGTGAGTCGTATGTCAGTTGTAGGGAATTTTTTGAGAAAATTCTTAGGGATAGGATATATGAGCATCTGGAAACCAATGGCCTAATTAGGGAGAGCCAACATGGCTTTGTGTGTGTAGGTTGTTTTTTACCAACTTGATTTGAGTTTTTTAATAAGTTGATGAGAGAGATTGATGAGGGTAGGGCAGTGGATGTTGTTTACAAGGATTTTAGTAAGGCTTTTGACAAAGTTCTTCATGGGAGGCTAGTCCAGAAGGTTGAGATGCATGGGACCCACGGCAAATTGGCTGTTTGGATTCAGAACTGGCTTGCGTATTGAAGACAGAGGATAGTGGTTGAAAGGACTCATTCAAGCTGGAGGTCTGTGATAAGTGGAATTCCACGGGGGTTTGTGCTGGGACCTCTGCTGTTTGTAATGCATATAAATAACCTGGATGAAAATATAGATGGGTGTGTGAGTAAATTGGTGGATGATACCAAGGTTGGTGGAGTTGTGGATAGTGTAGACTGGCAAAGAATACAGCACAATATAGATCAGTTGCAGATATGGGCAGAGGAATGGCAGATGGAGTTTAACCCAGATAAATGTGAGGTGTTGCATCTCAGAAGGGCAAATGTAAGGAGACTACACTGTGAGGGGCAAGGTCCTTAACAGTGTTGCTGAGCAGAGAGATCTTGGGATCCAAGTTCATAGCTCTTTGAAAATAGCTACACAGGCTGATAAGGTGGTTAAGAAGGCCTATAGAATGCTTGCTTTTATTATTCGAGGCATTGAGTTCAAGAGTCAAGAGGTTATGTTGCAACTTTATAAAACTCTGGTAAGGCTACATCTGGAGTATTGCATACAGTTCTGACCGCCCCACTGTAGGAAGGATGTTAAGGCTTTGGAGAGGGCGCAGAAGAGGTTTGCGAGGATGGTGTTTGGGCTAGAGGGCATGTGCAATCACAAGAGGCTGGATAAACTTGGGTTGTTTTCTCTGGAGTGGCGGAGGCTGAGGGGAGATCTGATAGAGGTTTACAAGATTATGAGAGGTATTGATAGAGTGGACAGATAGTAGCTGTGTCCCAGGGTTGAAATGCCTAATACCAGAGGGCATGCATTGAAGTTGAGAGGGGGTAGGAATAAGGGGGATGTGAGGGGTAAGTTTTTTACTCAGAGTTGTGGATGCCTGGGAATGTGCTGCCTGGAATGGTGGTAGAGGCAAATACATTAGATCAGGGGTTCCTAACTTTTAATGTCATGGACCTCTAGCATTATCCAAAGGATATGTGGACACAAGGTTGGGAACCCCTGCATTAGAGCCTTTTATGAGATGTTAGGATAGGCACATGGATATAAGGAAGATGGAAGGATATGGACATGGTGTAGGTAGGAGTGATTAGTGTTTGAGTGTTTTTTTTTATTTGCTTTTTAGCTGTTTTGGCACAACATTGTAGGCCAAATGGCCTGTTCCTGTACTGTACTCTTCTACGTAATGAGAATGGGATAGGGATTAAAATGGTTGGACATGGGGTAATTTTGCTCTTAGCAGACAGAGCAGAGGTGTTAGACAAAACAGTCCCCCAATTTACATTGGGTTTCACCAATGTTAAGGAGGCTGCATTGGGAGCATAGGATAGCGTCTCTTCTACAGTGGTGGGATTTCCCGGTGGTCAAACATTTAAATTCCTATTTCCATTCCCATTCCAACATGTCGGTCCATGGCCTCTTCTTTTGCCATAATGAGGCAACTCAAAGGGTAGAGAAGCAAGACATCATATTCCATCTGGGTAGTCTCCAACATAATTTTGTGAACATCGATTTATTCTTCTGGTAAAATTTCCCTCCCCTTTCCCTCTTCTTCTCTTCACCACTCTTCTCCTCACTAGCCTATCACCTCCCCCAATGCCCCTCCTTCTTCCCTTTCTACCATCGTCCAGACTCCTCTCCTATCAGATTCCTTCTTCTCCAGCTCTTTAACTTTCCCACCCACCTGGCTTCACCTATCATCTTCTAGCTAGTCCTCTTTCCTCTCCCCCACCTTTTTATTCTGCCATCTTCTCCCTTCTTTTCCAGTCCTGAAGAGGGGTCTCCACCCAAAACATTGACTGTTCATTAATCTCTGTAGATGCCACCTGACCTGCCGAGCTCCTCCAGCATTTTGAGTGTGTTGCTCTGGATTTCTAACATCTGCAGAAGCTCCTGTGTTTAGTTATACAGTAGCTCTTTAGTTTAGTATAGTAGATCCAGAATTACACACTCTTATCTAGACTTACATGGGCAGCTTGTTGCTGGCAGAAAATTCTGCCCTTTTCTTTAACTGTTAAGACCATGACACACAGGCAAAGACGTACTTATTAAATTTTTTCCTTCTACAGTTTTCGCAAAATCAGTCGTATAATTTATTCCACCTCCCTCCTGACAATAACAAGTGAAAGTTCTGTACAAAACCAGTAGACTCCTAATGATAAATGAACAGATCTCCTGAGTATGAATCGAGGGTACACCCTCACTTTTAGTAATGTTGATATGACCACATACCATCTATGTGGTACCAATGTCTCATAGTGTATTTGTTTCAGTCTTCCCTGAGAGCATCTTATCTTCTTCCACAAATTTGTTCTGTTGCTTTTTGATAACTTGACTTCAACATGTTTTGTTTATGAGTTGTGAATAACCTTATTTGGATTACATGCAGGCACACTTGGAATAAAAGAATCAATTGTTCTGTTGCAATTGCGCTAAAGTGGTTCTCCAAAAATTTAACCACTGTTCATGATATGTGATGGCACTGATACTATTGATCAAGCCATTTCTGATGACTCTGAATGAATTTCTAAACTCAATAACACTTCTTGAGGTGCTTGTCAAATATCATGTGAATAAATATATAAATAAAATGGATGAGAATCAAAAATTGGCAGCTCATATTTATCCCAATTTCTGGCCTTGCTTAAAAATTTCAAACCTTTGTTCTTTAATTATCTGTGCTCAATCCAAATGAAAATTTGATTATTTTGCTTTGTTTCTGCTTCTGGGTATCTTAAAAGCTGCATTTGTGTTTTCTCCCTCTTCATAACAAAAAGTACATCAGTTCATTCTTGAGAGATTTTCATTGTAACATTTTTGAGCTAGAGGCTGCTGGAATGTCTTAAATCCTCTTCCATGAAGCCTTTCCAAAACATTTATCTCATTTCTAAGTTGGGTTCTGAAATTGCACACAATGTTAAAATTTACATGGAAATTGGCATTATCCCAAATGCTTGAAAATAAATTGCACAAGAAATTGAAGTAGAGTGCACTTGTGCTAGTCGCTGACATCTTGAAAGTTGTAAGGCTTCTGCTGACCCATCCTCAATCAAAAACAATTTCCTAAACTTTATTCAAGCCCTTATTATTATTACTACTGTTTTTGTGTTCTGTGGAAGAGTTAGCAATGTCAGATTGATTCTAGTCATTTCTTGAGCATGGTAATCAATCACTTAAATATTTAGGTTGGAGTGATTTGAGGAGTTGGCTTGAGAAGCTGCATGGCTTATTCTTCCTCCTTTTTCTCTGTTCATTAGAGGCATCTCTGAATATTTAAACTCCATTATTCAAACTAAGTAATTCACATGCATAGTTCAAAAGCATTTAAGCATAAAACCCCTGATACTCAAAAAAAAACTTTAATTTTAATCACAGTATTGAGGGACAGCTCTTTGGAAGGTAAATATCCAAACCATTCATTGACAGAACAAATACGCTTATGACCATGTTTGCTGCAGGTTAATTAACATAGTCCCATTGTGAGTTGGGCTAATGATTCATGGTCATATCAGTTTCCAAACTACATCTCTTTAAGTGGCTTCCCACTGTGAGCTTGCTTTTTTAGTTGGCATGGGTGTCTAAGTGTTTATGTTACTGTCCTTTTGATTTTAAAACAAGTTAATCTGTGTAGTTTACATTTTGAAATTGTTCATGAAGACTGCCTCTCACTTATATATAAATGGCTACTTAATCTTATACTGTGTACTGTCAGGTTTTGGTTGCTTCTCCAAAGAATAGACATTATCTATGTTGGAAAATAATGTTTCTCATAAATATTAGGCCTGAAACTCATTTATACTCATATGTCCTCACATACAAATGAACTCTTTGTTCATATAGACTGTGATTTCACTTTCATACATTGCTGTCTATTAAAAACTGTACTTCAGTTTGAAATAATACAGCATCCGCTTTATGAATGAAGTAAAATTCTGACATTCTTCACCTTTCCTGTATTTTCCAATTTCCTGAAACCATCAAATGTAGCACATTGCTTCTGATCTTCCTCTTCAGACTGTCAATACAATCAGTTCCATGAAAAATGGGTTCATTAAATCATTGTACAGATGTGATTTCTTTCTGTCACTAGACAGACCGAGATGTAAAATTATGAAATGTGATTGATGAACTCGATATCACTATTCTGTTATATAAACCATTAGTTCTGCAATGTACAATTTCATTGGGTTATTTTGGATCAGGCACCAAGATTGCTTATTTGGAAAGCTTTAGCCTCCCTAACTGTTGATCACTTTATTTTAAAAATAGCTTTGATATCATTGTTCAACACCAAGTTTTTATCTGCTGCATAGTAGAGATTTATTTAAACTCCAATTGATAGGGGAGCTCCATGCATGCATAATGCACTTGAGTAAAGTTGATCCCAGTATTTCAGGTAGATGAGGCACATTAAATATGTTAATGAGTTTATAGCACACCGTTGATATCAGATGTGATATTTTAATTGCATGTCCATGTGGTTGAAATAGAGAGGAGCAAGTCTGGAGCAAGTCTTAACTGGAGGGTTAAGGACTTCTCCAATTTTAAAGGGCTCATGTCCATCTATGTGCCACTACCTTGGAGTTCAAGCAACCTTCGATCACTCTCACCAGCCTGCAGCCGAGAGCCACATTTTCCACCCCCCCCCCCCCATAAATTTCTTCATTTAGTGGAGGTTGAGCATTTGGAATGGTTTTGAGAATCTTGAGCCCATGCTATGTGACTACACAGAGCTCGGCATAAATAGCAGGAGCAGCTCACTTCACAATCTACTCACCAGCCACCTTGCCATTAAACTCCTGTCCTATCTGTGGTCTCATCAGTCACCTCAGCATCTTCAAACCACAGTGGAAGCCAATTACCCTCAAACCTGAAGAACTTCCAAAATAGAAGAGCTGTTTCCCACTATTACTCCAAGTGAAATGGCACAGAACAAATCAAAACAAAACTGCAATGACTGGAAATCCAAACTCTCAGCAAGCCAGGCAGCATCAAAGGAATGAGAGTTAATATTCAAAGTTCTATTGTCAGAATTCTGCTCCTCTTTCTATACAACATATTGCATTTTTTATTTGCATTATAAGCAACTCAATGCCATAATGCAGTGGTCCCCAACCACCGGGCTGCAAAGCATGTGCTATCGGGCTGCGAGGAAACAATATGATTTGTCGATATGAAATGATATGAGTCAGGGGCACCTTTCCTCATTCCCTATCATGCCCACTGTTGAACTTGAACGCATGTGAGGTCATTACCCACACGAGGTCATCAGTTGCCTAAACGCAGTGATACCTTAGCACCAGGGATCACTGGTTGGCCTCGGGTAACCAGCCGCCTCGTGTGGCCGGCGAGAAGTGCCGTTGCTACTAGCCTGGAACACCGACAGATGGGTGCCGCCTCTAAATCTCTTTACCACACTGAATGTTCGTGGGGAACCCGGTGCTAAAATATTCGCAGACAATCTAATTCGGGCTCAGGGTTTCATAAGTAGCAGATCAGCTACCTTGTTGCGATCTACTGAAAGTCGCCTCGAGCCAAACTTTTGTTGGCTGATAGATCCTACCTATCTACAAGAGGGGTGGGCACATGCCCTGTCGCACTCCGCTTCGCTCTCTCTGGACTGCGACTGCCGTGGCCCCGGTATGGGGACCTCCGGCCCTTGCCTTGTCCTCTCACACCACCCATGACCAGCTGCACCTGACCAAGGCGTCCGGGGGTGGGATGCTGGAGTTTCAGGCCTGGAGACTGTCTAATGAGGCAATGAAGCCCGCAAAACTGCTTCAGCCCCTTGAGTCCAAGCACCCTGCACTTAAAGACAAACCTGTTGAGTTTTTTGAGCAGAAAAAAGGTGAGCAAGCTGGACAGAAGCAAGTGCTGAGAGCCATGAAAACTAAGTTGTGGAATAGTCTGGACATAAGGAACCCCCTTTGAGTATCGCTGTATTCCGGTCGTGATTAACATCCCCCCTCCCCCATTAGCCGGTCCACAAGAATATTGTCAATATTAAACTAGTCTGCGGTGCAAAAAAGTTTGGTGACCCCTGCCATAATGATTAAATGATACAATTTTGGATGAGGTACCAGTTCCATTTTGACTGTCCCTTACCTGTTTACTTTTACTCTTTACCTATGATTAGCAAAAAAAATCAACAGTGGTGAATGCTAAAACGTTCTAACTTTAAATATTGGAATCAATGCCATTCTCGGAGATTTTCTTTAACACATTTCACTTGTTTAAATTGTGCAAAATGTTGTATGGGCAGTGACACTCTCCATTTCTGGCATTGGTCCGGCTTTCTTGCTGCCAGTCCGTGTGAGTATATAGTACTGGGTGAGTGTTAAACAAGCCTGCGTACTGACTCTGCAGGAATCAACACATCAGTTGTTATAGTGCAGCTACCACAACAGATTTAGTCTGAAGTAAGCATCAAGGTGAGAAATGAGTTTGACTTGACATTTGACCGTAAACATGAGAAAACAAGATAACGAAGTGGGCAACACACACAGAATGCTGGAGGAACTCAGCAGGCCAGGCAGCATCCATGGAAAAGAAGTACAGTTGACGATTGCTGCCTGGCCTGCTGAGTTCCTTCAGCATTTTGTGTATGTTGCTTGGATTTCCAGCATCTGCAGATTTTCTCTTGTTTGTGAAATGGAACGGGAGTAGGCACGAGGCTCCATCAGCTTGTCCTACTACTTGATATGATCAGGGTAGATCTATGCTGGCCTCAACTCCTCTTCTGTGCCAATTCTCCATAATCCTCAGTTCCTCAGAAGACAAATATTTAAACAATCTCCACCTTAAAAACATATAATGATCTGGCCTTCACAACATTCAGAAGAAGAGAATTCCAGTGTCTTCAGAGCCCTCAGAGATTCATTACCCTCTGAAAGAAAGTCTCTGTTCTGGTAAATTCTATTCACATAGTTTGCAAATGCACAGTATGGAGGATTTTTAGATAAAAAAGCAAAAATTGGAATGCTTTGGATAAAAACAGGAAGAAAATAATGCATTCTGTATTTATGAGCTAAATTAAATAATTTAACAATCAGCCTTGTGTATATTTGAGTTACTTGGATTCTACTTTTTTCTAATTGCTAACGTAATCAAATTAACTCCTTGTTAAACAGCTAAGGATTTCCACTTTCCTTGGGAAAGGAAGTGCCATCCATTATGAGGTTGCAAAATTTAATACTAGACTTTTCCTTTCCATGCCTATTCGACTCTAACAAGTCTCGTAAGAGAACCAAACGCCAGATAATTGGTGCAATTTCACATTTTGCCATGTCACTTCATTCATTTCAACAAGCACTGCCTGCTTAAAGGCCTCCAGAGATAGTAATTTCCTGCTTTTGCAGCCTGCGAGCGTTGCATTCACTGCAACCAGCTATTTTCAAGTTAAAACATACAAATCTGTACAGCTCCTTGTTAATGAGAGCAAACAACAAAATTGTAATGAATTCAAGCAATGCCCTTTTTTAAGAATTCCTTTACTGCTTGCTTATTCTCTGTTCTAGCCTAGTATACAGCTAATAAAGCTTTTGAACAGCTTATGGACTCCTTAATGCTGCTGTTGGTGAAGCAGGTGAAATGAAGCTAGTGTTTGCTACAGGAGACTGGTTTCATGCAATTTGAAGGCATAGAGAAGGGAAAAACTTTTCATCCATTCTCTGTAGCAAAATTATGATATTTACCTTGTTATATCATTGCCATGCAGCTTGACAGTAAGTTATAATTAATATTATGCTTTAGTGCTTTAAGAGCATCGATTTGATTTTAAATGGCTTTTGATATTCTAGCTGTGATGATCAGTTCTTTCAAGTAGCCCTGACGTGCTCTCTATAGGCCAAAACCAACCTTGCTTCACAGCACTGATTAGAAATGATGAACTTACTTGCTCCATTTGGCCTTGGGATTTCTGTAATAGTCCCCTAAATGTGCCATTTTGTTTCTTATTTTCAGTAAGTCCTTACTTACTTTAAGCAGCAGGAAATTAACAGGTAACAATATACATAAAATCAGGAAAATTAGCTTTCTTGATAGATTAATGATATGGTAACAAGCAAGACAGGGGAAAGTCCTATGTTTGATTCACTGTGTGTCATCTTACGTGGACTCAATCCAAAAAATTAAAAAAAGGATGCTGCAATTGAATTTGTTTATTTTAAGAGAATTGAAATTAATTGTAGTGAGAATTTAAAAAAAAACACACACACTTGCATGCATTTCTCCAGGGGGCTTCTGATCTGAACAGAAGCATAAATCAGGGGAAGTTATTTGTTGTAGAAATTGGTAGAAAATTAGAATTAAAACACTGATTGAAACAATAACAATGATATGTACAGATCTTAAATCATTCCTCATTTGAAAGCACAGCATAGCTATAACAATTATATTCAAAAAACATTTATAATAGAAACATTAATGCATTCACAATGTCGTGAAGAAAGTGAAAAGCAAAGTGAAGTTAAAGTGGTTTTAAAATCTATAAATTTTTAATACCTTCAAGCAATATGCCCATATAAATGCAGATTCACAGATGGTGTAACTAGGCATTATCCTGCTTGTTTATTAGAAAGAACCATTATTCTTCTCTTGCTAAAACAGGTTGCATGAATTTCTTGAGCAAATGAACAGTCCCAAAAACATCATTGATTTTCATTTATGAAAGCACTTTTTTTATGTATATGGACAATACTTCTGGTTTGATCATCACAATCGAGATCTGTCACTTATGTAAATTAGTTTTCTTCATTGGCTACTCATTAATGTAAATGGACAATAATCTTAAACGAGCAGATAATGGAATAGAAAATATTGCTGAATGCCTGCTGAAACATACAACAGTTGCAGAAAATCTGATGCTCACTGAAATTTGCATGCTGCTGCATTTCAATTAAAATCATAGAAAGCTCCAGTGAATAGAGATAATCTTCAAACAATCACCTGTTCCTTTGGAGGAGGTATTTTTCAACTTCTTCACTTTTACACCATAGCCTTATAATTTTTCTGTTTTGCGAATTTGTAAAGTATTGTTTTTATAGTTACTTCTTCAATCTGCTCTCACTGTCTTTTCAGGCCATGCAATTGATGATGTTTAATATATAAAATAGTAACTATTTCCTCATATCACATCTGGTTGCTTCACCATCCATTTTAAAACTACACCCTCTTGTCCAGACAATTAGGCCACTGGAAACATTGCCTCTGTATCTACTCTATCATAGAGCCAGAATACCTCTAACAAATCTCTTCTTAACACCCTCTGCTTCAAGGAGAGGAGAGCTGGCTTCACCTTTCTATACAGAAACAAGTTGCTTATTCCTGGCACCATTTTAGGAATCACATTGAAGACAAAGGCATCTTTTCTAAAGTCTGACACACAGGATAGAGTACAACTCATAAGCTGAGGCCCAACCACTGTATAATAAAAACCTAGCTTAAATTGACTTGCTGAGTTCCTCCAGCACTTTATGTGTATTTCTTAGCTTAAATTCTTTGTTTTTGTACCCAAGTGCAATGATCTCACACATTTATTTAATAGGCTTCTCAAATCACATAGCTACATTCAAAAATTTGCATATGCCTACCCTAGCTGTTTCTATTACTGCATGTCTTTTGTAGTCTTACCACTTAGATTTTGTCATCTTTCTTGATTTTTCCTACCAAAATATATTATCTTTTTGCATTGTATATTACCCACTCTATGTCTATCCACTTCACCTGTCTGAAGATTATTTTCATTGTATTTTGGATTTCCATTCTTTTTCTGCATTTATTGAAAATCTGCTTTGTATATCAAAGTTCTTGTCATTAATGTTAATCAGAAATAGCACTAGTCCTAATTCCAACCCCCTAGGGAATACAACTCCATAGTTCCATCCCAACAGAAAATAAACTGTAGGTGATACTCTGCAGTGTATCTTGTAACTTGCGACATGAGAATGGCGTCTTTTTTTTTAAAGTATTTAAATGACCATTAGGGACATTTATATGTCTTGAGATGCTATAAGACTGCAGGTTATTTAATTCCACAAACTTAGGATACTCTGCAGATGCTTGAGGAAGACATACAAAGGAGGAACTCAGCAGGTCACACAGCATCTATGGAGGGGAATAAACAGTCAACCTTTACCGTCAAGACTCTTCATCAGGACTGGAAACGAAGGGGGAAGAAGCCAGAATAAGAAGGTAGGGGGAAGGGAAGGAGTACAAGCTGTCAGGTGATAGGTGAAACCAGGTGAGGGGGAAGGAGGGTGGGTGGGTGAGGAAGGGTGTGTGAAGTAAGAAGATGGAAGATGGTAGCTGGAGCAGATAAAAGACTGAAGAGGTTAGAAGAGGATCTGATGGTATTGGCTTTGCTGGCTGCAAAGTTCTAAACCAAAATGATCTTAATATGATATAGTTAGCTACAGGTACCCTCACTAAAGAGAGGTTATACTGTAGTCAAATACTCTTCGAAGGCTAGACCACTTCTCTGTTTCTCTTCCATAGTGAATTTGGCTGCTAATGCTCACTATTTGAGCAGTGGGTCCTGCCTCCTGAACAAGCTGGAGATGCTGCCAGGCAACAAAGTAGTTTAAATACAGTTCACTTTATTTTTAGGGATACATGTTTCAGCCCAAATTCTTAAAGCATATTTAAAACGCATCGAGGTTTTCCATCTTATAAAAGATTTCTGAATTACAAGCCATTTTGAAAAAGCAATAGATTTCCAAAACACAGGTGCAAATCCTATAAGCTAAAAAGACATAGCAGCAAGTTGCAGATGAACAAATCATCCGTTGCAGAAATCAAAGGCAGAGGAATAGAATCTAGTCACCCCATCCTTCTGTCATTCTTCTTGCTGTTCCATGACTATTCCTCACAAGCCTGACTGCTCTCTTACATTTATGCTGTTTCTCTGCCACTTGGGTGATGTCCCATACGTGTGATACTTGTTCAGATACGTTTTCACACTAATGGTCTAAAAGCTTCTGGGGTCAGAGTTCCCAGATACCCACAATGAATGCTGTGAAACTTACTCTGTGTGCACACAAATTTTCCAACTATTAATAGATCAGCTATTTGATGAACTAAGTGCAGGGTAATGTAATGAGCAGAAATGTATATAATTCACAACCAATAACATCAAGTTCGGGTTCACTTTAAGAGGTTGATCTGATGTGATGATGTAATTATGTGAAGTTTTTTTACCGTTTTACAGATTTTTGGACCATTGGTGTCTTAGTGCACCAAACAGTTGCTATCCTTGCCCAGCCTGGGGGATGCTAGGCCTTCAGATCTAATGGATCATGTGCTGCCTCTCCTGTGAAATCTCCATTCTTTTTTTATTTTTAAAGAACTCTTCATGCAGCAAATGTCTGATCACGATTGCAAAGCCCTTGCTAATGCACTTGTGAAGGACTATAGGAAGCTTGTTCAAATGGTTGATATTCTACACTCAGCCAGGCAGAGATGCATGATTTCTCTTCCCTTCCCTGCTTCAATAAGTCCGGTCAGCAGAGCCTCCAATACATGCTCACATGTGGCTGCGAAACAGACAACGCCGACTCTGCGCTTCTACAACGGTTTTCCTTGGTAGGAATGCTAGTAGGTGACGACCGCCTTGCAGCTTCGACAGTGCCAGCACATCAGCACATCAGAGATCTGTGAACACCAAGGGTTCCAATTACCAGGGTCGTCTACTGTTTATTACGGACACCCTTTCAGGGCAACACTTCTTATGTGACACACGGGGCTCCAGTGAGTGTGCTGCCAGCATCGCCTGTTGATCGAAAGGCAAAGAGCGACGAAACCTTGTTGGAGGCCACCAACAGCAGCAGATTCCAGACTTACAGGACATGACTGGTGTCACTTGGCTTCAGGGAGGACATTGGCGACGCAGATTTCCTCTGTGCACTAGGACTGTTGGTTGATCTTAAGAGCTGCCGGATTGTGGATGTCAAGGACTTTGGGCCGCTACCCTGCTACTCAAGAAAGTTGCCCAGCCTGGGGGATGCTAGGCCTTCAGATCAACTTGACAATGTCGCTGTCAAGTACATGCACCGCTGCATGTGAATTCACTCAGCTTCTGGGAGAATTTCTAAATGTCCCCAAGCCCACAGTCTTAGCTACAGTCATAAAACATGGGGTTGAGCAGCACATCTCCACAACTGGTCTGCCTGTCCATGCCTGTGAGCATAGACTAGACCCTGAAAAGATGGCAACTGTAAAGGCTGAGTTTGCCTCGATGAAAAGGCTTGGCATTGTACACAGGTCGAATAGAATAACCCCTGCACTTCATCCCTCTATATGGTGGTTGCCACTCATGTGGTGATTTCTAATGTCTTAATGAGGCCACCTCCCCACCCCCCCCACGATCATTACCCAGTCCCACAAATCCAAGACTTTTCAGCGTATTTAGCCAGAAAGTTAATCTTTTCTAAAATCACCTTAGTTGGTGATACTATCAAGTGCCTGTGTGCTCAGAGGACATTCCTAAAATAGCTATGATCTATGATAACCCCATTTGGCCTCTTTGAGTGTATGCACATGCCATTTGGGCTGAAAAATGTAGAACAGCCTTTCCAATGGATTCCGTATTGAAAGACTTTCTGTTTGCTTACCTGGATGACATGTGCATCCAAATCCAAAGACATATCACACTTTCTCTTTGTAATTTATTTTTTATTGAAGTTTATCATCAAACAAACATTTCCATAAGATGTATTTCAGACATTGTACATATATATCATATAGTCATATATGCCACAAATCTCTGCATAATATTTATCTGAGGTATGCACTTATAGAAAAGAGAGGAAAGAAAGAACAAGCAAAAGGAGAAAACTATGTACAAATAGGGAGTGATCTTTATTTTGCAAGATATTCATTGATTTTTGAGGGCTTAAGCCAACATGAGTTGATTGTTAATTCTGATAAATGCCAGTTTGGGTTGACTTTCACGGCCATCGCATCTCCACAGAAAATGTGAAACCTCTCCCATCAAAATTAGCTGCTTTTTTGGGATCTCCCACCACCCCGCACTATGAAAAAACTGCAGTAGTAATTAGGTGTGGTGAATTTCCATCACGGTTTCGTTCTGTGTGCTGCTGAACTTTTGCTCCCCCGTATAGTGTCCTTAAAGGCAATGCCCCTAATTGCATGCTTGACTGGTCAGCAGACATAACCAGTGCATTTTGTAACATCAAACAAGCTCTTTCCAATGTGACCCTACTGGCACACTCCCCGTTGCATCCATAGCCATGACTACTGCTGCTTCAGTCTGTGCTGTGGGTGCTGTGCACGAACAGCTGGTTGGAGGAGTGTGGCAGCCGCTCGCCTTCCTCAGCCGCCAGCTCCATCCCCTCAAAAGGAAATGCAGCACTCTTCACTGCCAGCTTCTCTGCCTCTATCTGGCTGTCCACCATTTTTATTTACTTCTAGAGGGTCGCCATTTCACAGCATTCATTGACCACAAAACTCTTGTGCATGCAATAGCCAAAATATCAGATGCTTGGTCTGCACAGCAGCAACGCCACCAGGTCAGCGTATCCAAGTTCACAACTGGCATACAACACATCAAGAGGAAAAATAATGCCGTGGCTAATTGCCTTTCACAACCAGCAGTTGAGGCCATACACGTAGGGGTTGACTATGTCAGTATGGCAGCCGACCAAGCTACTGACCCAAAGGTCCAGGCTTACTGAACAGCAATCACAAGCCTGCGGTTGGCCAACATGAAGCTTGGAAAAGCTAGGGTTTCTCTCCTGTGCGATGTCTCAATTGGATGCACTCACCCCTTAGAGCCTACAAACTGGAGGAGGAGTGTTTTTAACTCCTCTTGCTTCCGATCCGGAAGGCCTCACAGAAACTGGTTCCACTAAAGTTTCTGCGGCACAACCTCAGAACGGATGTGCGTGATTGGAATGCAGCCCATGTTGTGTGCCAGCGGGTGAAAATTAACTGTCATGTTCAGTTGCCTTGGCACCTTTTGAGATCCCTGAGCAACAGTTTGACTATGTCAACATGGACCTGGTTGGACCTCTTCCCTCTTCCACCCCCCCCCCACCTCCCCACCATGGTTTCATGCGCCTTCTTACCATGGTGGACAGTACCACCAGGTGGCCAGAGGTCAACAATGGCCGTAGGCTTAGCTCGGGCATTCATCAGCACCTGGGTTGCTGAGTTCAGCACCCCATCTGATATTTCGTCTGACCGCAGTCCCCAATCCACAGGCATATGTGTTATGGTGGCCCAGAACCTACATCACACACACAAGCATATCATCTGCAGTCCAATGGCTTATGCGAGCGGTTTTACTGCTCCTTAAAGGCTACTCTGAGCATGACCATCTCCCATGATCATCTCCCATGCTGGGCTTCAGAACAACTGCAAAAGGGGACTTACAGTTGTCTGCAGCTGAGTTGGTACACTGGTAGCCATTACGAGTGCCAGGTGATTTTATCCCTGATGCTATGACTGCTTGGTGGAACTCTCGACAGTGTTGCAGTAAACTCAATTCCTACCTGCCGTCATGGGGATAGCACTCATGGGTTCCTGTTGACCTACGTTCTGCCCTGTTTGTTTTTGTCCACCATGATGCACACCAGCATCCCCTTTGGCCCCTTTACGATGGCCCATTCTGCATTTTGGAATGGAGAGGAAAGATTGTATTGTAGATAGGATGGGTAAACCTGAACGTATTACAGAAGATCACCTTAAACTGGCACACCAAGATTCCACGACCATGTCCTGCCCTCAAGACATGACCATGAGTGTGTCAATGCACCTCTGGATGAGCCAGAGGCACCTGTTGTTCCTCCCACCCCCCTTCCCCCCCCATAGAACATAGGACCCGGGCCAGGTGGTTTGCCTGAGCCTCCGGACAGGCTCACAATGCTGGTCTTAGTGATGTCTAGAATGAAGGGGGCACTGGATACAGTAGACAACACTGACAGACATGCAGGTGAAGTGTTTCCTCACCTGGAAGGACTGTTTGCCCTCCCTCAGCACCATTCTGGGCTCACTTTCAGGTGTGGCGACAAGTTCATTGCAAGTTTTTTGGGGTCGTCTGCTGAACCGAGCAATCCCAGTGCAGCCTCCTCTACATTGTTGAGACCCAACATTGACTGGGAGGCCTCTTCGTTGAGGACCTTTGTTCAATCCACTACAAAAGGCAGGTTCTCCCGAAAGCTACCCATTTCAATTTGACTGCCCATTCCCACTCCAATCAGTCCATGGCTTCCTCTGCTGCTACAATGAGGCCACACTCAAGTTGGGGGAGCCAGATTTCATATTCCATCTGGGTAACCTTCAACCTGAATATATAAATATCAATTCCTCTGCCTTCTGGCAATTTCTCGCTTCTCTCTTTTTCCACCCTCCGTTCTTGTTACCCTTTTACCCCTTCTCTTCTCCTCATCTGCCTGTCACGTTCCTCTCGTGCCCCTTCTCTTTCCCTTTCATCCATCATCCTCTGTCCTCTCCTATCAAATCTTTTCTTCTTCAGCCCATTACCCCTTCAAGCTATCACATCTTAGCTTTACGCTTCATTCCTCCCTTCCCCACCCACACACCTTACCTATCACCTGGTTTAGGTAATCTCATTTACAAGAACGATGACAAATTAATCAGAATGTGGATTTAACTGCACTCAGTGAACACTTAGTTACTTCCTGTACCTAAAAAAGTGGCCCTGGGGGTATGTCCGTAGTGTTCTCCTACTGTAACTCAACCACTTCACGGTTTGACGTGTTGTGCTTCCAGAGTTCCCTTCTGTACACCACTGTTGTAACGTGTGGTTATTTCAGTTGCCACTGTCTTCCTGTCAACATGAACCAGTTTGACCATTCTCCTCTGATTTCTCTCTCATTGACAAGACATTTTTGCCCACAGAGCTGCCACTTACTGGATGTCTTACTGCTTTTGTCACCATTCTTTTTAAACTCTAAAGACTGTTGTGCACAAAAATCTCGGGAGATTAGCCGTTTCTGAGATACTCAAGTCACCCTAAATGGCACCAATAATCATTTCAGTCAGAGTAACATTTCTCATTTAACATGTGAGAGAGTCAGAGATCACATTTCTTCCCCATTCTGATATTTGGTCTTTAGAACTGAATCTTTTGACCATGTCTGCATGCTTTTGTGCATAGATTTGCTTCCACGTAATTGGCTGATTAGATATTTGCATTAATGAGCAAGTAGGCAGGTGTACATAAAAAAGTGGCCACTGAGTGTATATCTGTGGTTTGCAAAGTTACTTGAAAACAAAGGTATCTAAGTAGCTTATGAATGCAGTCCTAGGGTGACAAAATGAAATATGAAGATAAAGGCCTCAGAAATCCTCACTTGTAGTTGTTATCTGAACTGCAAATAAATATGGATGTGAAGAATATTTTACATTAAGAACTTCTAAGGATAAAATGGAGAACTGTTATGCGACCAATAAACTGCATTGTCCGAGGCTACAATTAAAACTTATTTTGGAATAACTCCGAAGTTTCTGCTTCCTCTTTAATGACAGTAATAGCAACATTTTATATCGGGACTATCCTTTCTCATTTATACTTTCCAAATCTGTTCAGAGGCTCATTCATATCAATTGCAGCCTTTGCATAATTTCACACCTTTTTGCACAGTGTAATAAATGCAATCTGTGTTACAAAGACCATATTGGACAGACTATTGGAAGGAACCAGGATTGCTAAAGAGATGAGTCAAAGTGCAGCTTGGCTTATGCTTTCAACTGTTTGACGGAGTACCGGAGCCAGTGTATATCAAATTACGAATGTTCCACAGTGAGCGTTTGTTTAGACATGTACTTGAGTAATAGACTTCTAAACTGCAGAAAAAATCAAATGGTATTAGTGTGTGGAGTCACTTTTATGATATGGTCCTGATGGAATCTTGATTGGATTAATGATTTCTAGCTTACTGGCTAAAGCAAACATGATCTCATTTTATTTACTGCATGCTGGGGCCTGGCCTGGTCTAAAGTCACAGTAACCTTAAAATATTTTGGTTTGTATTGTCATCTGTGCAGTGAAAAACTTTGTCTTATGAGGAATGCATGATTCTATTTACTGGCATTAACATCAATTAACTGATGGTCAAATATAGGGGAATTTTGTTTTCATCAATTAATACCTGGAGATGAAGAAACAGGGGAAATGGAAATAATCATCCTGAAATGCTTTTGAACTTATTTTAGGTATGTTAAAACATTGCTATGTTAAACACATATGTCAGATTAAGTCTCCCACAAAAAGATTGCTTCAAGATTCAGGGGAGAAGATTTAGGACGGAAATGAAGAGAAACTGTTTTTCCTAGAGAGTGGTGAATCTGTGGAATTCTCTGCCCAGGGAAGCATTTGAGGCTTCTTCACCAAATATATTTTAAGATACAGTTAGACAGGTTTTTACATAGTAGGGGAATTAAGGGTTATAGGGAAAAGGCAGGTCGATGGAGCTGAGTTTACGGAC
Source organism: Hemitrygon akajei (assembly GCF_048418815.1). NCBI lineage: Eukaryota > Metazoa > Chordata > Chondrichthyes > Myliobatiformes > Dasyatidae > Hemitrygon > Hemitrygon akajei. Next base: position 73,176,381 of record NC_133136.1, on the reverse strand, counting down.
AGATCAGCCATGATCTTATTGAATGGTGGGGCAGGCTCGATGGGCCAGATGGCCTACTCCTGCTCCTGTTTATTATGTTCCTATGTTCTTACTTACAGAATTGTCCAAAACCAGTTCTGAAAAGATGTTCAACTGATTTCCAGCCAGAACTAGTCAGTGGAACGGGAGCTATCTGATTCCCATTGGGACCTCAACCTACATTTTGCAATGAGTCAGCAAGGAGATTAATTCTTCAAGTCAAATGCCCCACTACAGCCACAAAGGAACAATGCTTCAGCTGCTGTGGAGGAGATATCAGCTATAGGCACGAGGAAGGCAGCTCCCACATTCAGTCGGTGATACGCAGTGTTTGGTTAGCAAGACATATGCGAAGAGGAAACTCTTGTCAGCTGTGTGAAAGTGAGGAATGCGGGAGGTATACAGATGAGAAGCATGGCAGGAGATGGCCTCCTCTGACAGTGAACATTCTCAGCCGAGGCAAGTGACGAGCCATTAAGATCTGCCAGGTAATCTGAATATCACTGCTTATACCTACAGAATGGAGCTGCTCACAAATGCTTTTAATATGGAGGTGACACATATAGCAACTGGTACCACTTATCCAAAAAAATAGAAATGGGGCATGTCACTAAAGTAGATAGAGCAGGAATTCATTCAATTATTTGTTACATTCAGTCATACATTACACACAGATGTGAGGGGACTTTGTATACCATTTAGTGCCTCCTGGCTGTTTATGGGTGTTCTGTGTTGAAGGTAATGATGAGAATCCACCACAACCTCCATCAGAATAGGTGCACCACTAGGCTATGCACTTAACCCCCAGCTCTACTTGCGTAACACTTATGACTGTGTGCCTAAGCACAGCTCCAGTGCCATATTCACGTTTGCTGATGACAACACTGTCAAGGGCCAAATCAAAGGTGGCGACAATTCAGCCTATAGGAGGAAGATTGAAAATCTGGGTGAGTGGTGCCAGAACAACCTCTTACTCAATGACAGTGAGACCAAGGAGCTGATTATTGACTTCAGGAGGTGGGAATGAGACGCCCATGAGCAGTCCCTACCAGAGAATCAGAGCTGGAGAGGTTCAGCAACTTTAAATTTGTCTGTGTTATCATATGAGAGGACCTGTTCTGGGCTCAGCACCTAAGTGCAAATATGAAGAAAGCATGGTGGTGCCTCTGCTTCCTTCAGTACATACGGCATGACATCTAAAACCTTGATGAAACTTCTATGGATATGTGGTGAAGAGTATATTAACAGGCTGCATCACAACCCGATATTGAAACACCAATGCCCTTGTACAGAAAATCCTACAAAAAGTAGCATGACCTAGTCCATCATGGGTAAAGCCCTTTCCACCATTGAACACATCTACATGTTTTTTGCTCTATGCATGATTTGTTCTTCTTTGTCATGCTTTGGGTATTTGTATTGGTTTCCATGGTGTTTCTTTGTTTCATGGCTGCCTGCAGGAAGACGAATCTCAGCGATGTATATTGCATACGTGCTTTGATAATACATGTAATTTGAATCTGTGCGTGTTGTTACAGGAAAGCAATATTCATCATCAGGGCTCCATACCACCCATGACGTGCTCTCTTCTCACTGCTGCCATCAGGAAGAAGGTCTAGAAGCCTCAGGCATCGCATCACCAGGTTCAGGAAAAGTTATTACCCCTCAACCATCAGGCTCTTGAGCCAAAGGAGATAACTTCACTTGCTCCATTACTGTAATGTTCCTACATGTCCTATGGACTTACTTTCAAGGACTCATCATCTTATTTATTTATTACTATTATTCATTACTTTTCTATTTGCACAGTTTGTTGTCTTTTTACATTGGTTAATCGTCCAAGTTGGTGCAATCTTTCATTGATTCTGTTGTGGATTTTTTGAGTATGCTCAGAAGCAGAATCTCAGCGTTGTATGTGGTGACGTATATGAGTACTTTGATGATAAATATACTTTGAACTTTAAGAGTATGGACAATTGGTTTGCATATTGTTGTCAATCCCTCAGGAAAATAGCCTTTCTTATGGCCTGTAATATCCTATATGGCCTGATCCACCAAAGCAGTCTTCGCATGCTGGGATGAGCAAATTCCTATCTCACCAAGGGGTTCAGATCCATTGGCTACCCTCACCTGGTTTATCTGGTCTGTTGAAGCCTTTTCCCAGGACGTGGCTGCTGTTGCATGAAAACAGCTACGAGGAGCCACAGGTGAGAGCTGGGCATTGCTGGGGACCGATAGATGATGAGCCACTCCAAGGAGTGTGACAAGCCCCCTCCCATGCACCCCATGTACCCCTGTCAAGTAGTATTAAGATCTTATACATGTATTTATCAAAAAACAAAGGTTGAGCTAATCTGAAGGAAATCAATTTTAGTAATTCTTGGGTTAAACTGGCAGTAAAAATAAAAAAAATATCAGAGGTACAATGGTGGGTCATATTTGTGAGCATACCTATTGAGCTTCACCAGTTGGCAAGTCAACATTTTAATTTCAATTTTAACAATTAAACTACTGATGACTATTTTCATGACAGTTTACTTCTAGAGACTGATCAGCAGTTTGAGTCCTGTTGCAGTCTTAACCTTGCACTCAACATCAGCAAGTTTAAGGAATTGATTGTGGACCCAAGGAGGGTGAAGTGCCATGAACGCACTCCGGTCCTCATTCAGGGATCACTACTAAAAAGGGCAAGCAGGTTCAAATTCCCGGGCATTAACATCTCAGAGGATCTACCTAGGCCCAACACATGGTGCAATCATAAAGAAAGCATGGTAACAACTCTTCTTTGTTAGGAGTTTGAGGAGATCCGGTGTGTCACCAAAAATTTGTACACATTTCAGTAGATGTACCATGGGGAGTATTCTGACTGGTCACATCAGGACATGGTAAGGAGCCTCCAATGCACGGAATCTCAAGAGGCTGCAGTAGGTTGTAGACTTAACCAGCTCCATGATGGATACAATCTCCCCACCATCGAGGGCATGTTCAATAGACAGTGCCTCAAGAACTCGGCATCCATCATTAAAGATCCTCATCATCTCCGGGATCCATATATCCTCTTCTTATTACTAACATCAGGAAGGAGGACAGGAACCTGAAGACCTATGTCCAATGATCTAGGAACAGCTTCTCCCCTTTTGCATAACTACATTGTTACTCTTTTCAACTTGTAAAATTTATTTATTTATGTAGGTTATAGATTTTTACACCATTACACTGCATTGCTGCTGCAAAAGAACAGATTTCACATTGTATGTTAGTGATAATGAATCTGATTCTGATTGTCTATAAACCACAGTACAAATTACTTTGAATCCGCACTTGAATTTGAGAATTTTTTCTGCAGTAAACCTCTTAAACCAAAATACCTGATTTCTAATTAGTGTTCATATTTCGTTAATTTTGTGACATTTCTTAAATGATTATGACGGGGTATTAAAATATTATTTTCATTGTATCTTTATACATTCAGTGGCCACTTTATTAGGTACTTCCTGCACATTATAAAATACATTCGTGGTTTCTGCTGCTGTCTCCCGTTCAAGATTCTATGTCCTGTGCATTCAGAGATGCTCTTCTGCACACCACTGTTGTAACGCATGATTATTTGAATTACAGTCACCTTCCGATCAGCTTGAAATAATCTGGCCATTCCCCTCTGACCTTCTCTCATTAACAAGGCATTTCACCCACAGAATTACCACTCACTGGATGTTTTCACCATTCCCTGTAAACTCTAGAGACTGCTGTGCATGAAACTCCCAGGAGATCAGTAGTTTCCAAGATACTCGAACCACCCCATCTGGTACCAACAAAGTTTCCACTGTCAAAGACATTTTGATCATAATTCTTCCTCACTCTGGTGTTTGGTCTGCATAACAACTGAGCTTCTTGACCATATGTGGATGCCATTATGCATTGTGTTGCTACCACGCAATTGGCTGATTAGATATTTGCATTAATGAGTCAGTGTGTACAGGTGTACCTAATAAAGTGGCCATTGACTGTACTTTCTTATAAAAAGTGGAAAAAATGTATATGCTAGAAAACTAAAACTAATAAAAATGAAAATGCTGAAATACTCAGCATGTCTGGCAACATTGGTGGGGAAAGGTGCAGAGTTAATGCTTCCGAGCAATAAGACTTCATTAGAATTGGGAAAACTTGGAAAACAAATGTGGGTTTCAGAGAAAGGAAGGGATGGGTATTGCAATGGAGTGCCTGGGACTGGGGAAGACCAAGGTTTCCCAGATGCCAATATGGCTTTTCTTGCCATTTAATTCATAAATAGATAAGGACCATCGGAGATGGAATAAAAAAACAAATGAAGATGCTGCTAATGTGAGATTCAGAATGCAACAGATGCTGGTACTGAGGTTTGACTTTGTTTAATTCTGTTCTTATCTCAGCATGGTGAAACCTTCCCACCAATGGGTTCTCTTCTCTTCCCGCCACAATCATCAGAATGTTTCTCCGATGCTCTTCTCTTTTCATTGTGCATTCCTCTTTGTTAGAGCCCTAAGAGAGAAACAGAACAATGAAATGAGCCCTCCACACCAGCCACCAGTCCCATTCACCCCAATCCCACATCACGTCCATTCTCTCTATATTCTATAAACTCACCATATTCCATCACGCGCCTACACACTAGTGGCAATTTGCAACGGCTAATTGACCTACCAACCTGTACGTTTATAGAATGTGGGAGAAAAGCTGGACATCTAGAGGAAATTCACACAGGCACAGGGAGAATGTGCAAATTCCACACAGATGGCTCTGGAGATCAGTATTGAATCTGGCTCTCTGGGACTGAGATGTGGTACCTCTTCTCGCTGCACCACTGTGCAGCTCTAAATCTTTGGCTTTGGTAACCCACCTACTGACCAAACACTGCCACCATTAGCTACCCCACGCACTGGCTAGGCCAGATGCTGCGTGAAGCTAGGTTTGAATGTGTGGAATCTAGAGAGCTGGATTAGCTTGAGTTGGAGAGACATCTGTGGAATCCAGCAGGGAAAGGGAAGTGGACGCATCTGAAGGAAGAAATGGGGAGAAAGTTGAGAGAGGGAGCACTCCCTTTCACTGATTTCAGTCCTCCATTTGCAGTCTTGTTCCCCTGTCCCACCGCCTACTGTGTGAAGATCACTGCAGTGCAGCCTGATCTCTAATCATCTAGATTCCTCATGTCACTGTGGTAAGTAATGGATGCCAATTACTCCATGTTACCAGAAGCCACACAGGGACAACTTTCTCTAAAAGGTCTGAGATTTATTCATTCATAAATCTGAGGGCCTTTCTAAGAAAATACAGGTGATAATATTGACATCTGAATGAGTAGATAGTGAATTCAATCACTGTTCTGGAGTCTAGCGTATGTGGAAGCAGTTGACCTTCCATCTTAGAGGAAGCTGTTGAGTTCATCCCCTTCCCCACTTTGTGAAACGTCAGCAAATATGAACGCCAGTAGTTTTGTTGTCCAGAGTGGCTCAGCTTAAATGATCTCTTATTAGTCGCTTTATGAAATAAATCCTCTGACAGCAACAATTTGCTAATTAATTAACAAATGTCAATATTGGTGCTAAGCCACTGTTAAAGAATACTTTTATCACTGGTGTCACTCTTTTCTGCAAGAAATAAGGACCTTGTTGCAGATAAAAACCATGAAAAATACTATGTCCTCAGCAAAACAGTGAATGATTGCAATAATACAGCAGTTGGTCACCTGATGTAATAAGATGACAACTGATTAAAAAGATGCTTGTTTCCAATACATCTTCAGCCTTCAAGATCCAATGTCCTGTAATAGACAAACCTATAATCCATTAATGTATCTAGCTTGCTAGGCAGGTTTATCCCTTCATAAAATATGAAGTAATTTTTTAAAAAGTTATTCTTAATACTGAAAGCAATAATGAGCAGGAGGCTTGCTGGGAAGCAGTGGATTATGGAAAACAAATGACTTGTGCTGCAGCTGACACAGCTCACCCAGGGTGCTCATTCCTGAATGCTGTGGGCCGCATCAGTTGCTTCATTTTTTACAACCCATTGCTCCCTAGTGCATATCTGCTATGAAATTCAGTTAAACTTTAAGATGCAATACACTTTGAATTACTTAAAAATGCAATCTCAGATGTATCTATGCATCAAATTAAACAACACTTTTTTTTATTTTCAAATGAACCACACAATAAAGATGTGCTCAGTTTTTTTTCTGATTTGTTTTTAGAATCTCAGTATTATAGATTCATTTTTATGCTTAAAAGCAGACAGAAATTTGTCCTTCATTAACTGGATTAGATATCCAATATCTTTTTTCTCTAAGCCAATCCCTTAGGGTTAAGAATTACTTGCTTCCAATCCAGTTCTGTGAATTCTGAAATCAATGACAAATCCAATGCTTCTACTATAGTGGGGCCAAAGAATCTTGATGGAATGGGCAGGTAGCTAGTCTGGGATGTGGTGCAATCTGTTTCCAATTTATACTGGGTTTCCATACACATCCTGTATAATTCTCAGTGCCATCTCGAATGATCCTTCTTCACTAGTGAATTCCCAAGAAGTTGTGTGAATACTACCGTTTGTCAAGGAGGATTAAAAATCATTCCTGAATTAGTTCCTCTATCCCCTACCTTCTAATTCTTGCTCTGATCGAGTTCAGAATAGGTTGTCTGTTTTGGGAGTTTGATATTGGAATTGTGAATAATATTTGCTGTTCATCGAGTTAAATGAGTATTGTCAGAACCACTGTCATGGAAACGTTGATGTAGGACAGGATTTTGTAACGTACTTTGCAACACAGTTTTTTTTAGAATTTATGGAGATGGCATTGGTGATGCTTATCCCCTGCTCTGTGATGTCTGTTGTAGGTAGTCCGTACTTCTGAGGCATATAGTAAGGTTAGAATTACTGTTACCCAGTAACCATGGGTTTTGTGTAGGTCTGAAGTCTGGATCTTCAAACACACTTTTCCTGATACTTGTCCTTGGGCACTGCAGGTGGTGGTAATCATTATCATCAACATTTGCTGAGAGGTAGCTCTCGTGTGGAATATGGTTCATATTTTCTGGGGTCATGACAAGGATCTCTTCTGTTGTGCAGTCATGGCAAGTTGGATTAGGATCTTTGTTTCATGGTTGGTAAGTGTAAGGCCCATTGCTCAGAATAATTTAATGACGACATGGCTTGGAGCTCAGCCCCTGAATGCATGGATATGTAACCTTCAGCTGTCTACTGCAACTCACTGGCTGAAGTTGGGGTAAACTTGGTTCTGGAGTGGGGGTGACATAGACTGACCATCATAGCTTGTTGAAAGAGAAATTAGAGAATGCAATAAGCAGACTGAGGAAAGTCAATGAGCCAGCCTTGCTTGCCCGTGGGCTGTATTGAGGTAAGATCTGTTGCAGAATCTTTGTCGATACCTTTATTGAGGTCATCCCTATCAGAAGTGATATCACTGAGGATAGCTGCACTTGAGAAAGATTTCACAGTGCCTCTCCATTGGGCCATAACAGCAGGTAAACAAAATTCATTCTGGAAGAGCCAGGCAATCAGACTGATAGGCAGTCGGGCAATCAGTGATAGAGAGTACTACGCTGATTGATTAGCATAAATAGAAGCTGAATGAATTTCAGAGCATTACTAGCACAATACTTCATTTGAAGATATTTATTGATTGAATGGTTTAATGTTGCCTGTTTGCATCAATGGCATTCAACTTGACTCTGTGCTCAGCTACATCTCTATATCAACTCTCCACCAGTGAATTATGGGGTACAGACAGCAACATGGATCAGAGAAGGTGTGATCTTATTGCAAGACAGAGTAGACTCATAGGGCTATCTCACTTTCTTCTTTTTCTTTCTATTCTCTCTCTATTTCCCTTTCATTCTCACCCTCTTACTCTCTCTATCATGCATGATTGTTTGATGCAGGTTGCCGCTAACGATCAACACTGGTGCACCTCAGGGGTGTGTGTGCTTAGCCCACTGCTCTACTCCCTGCATACACATGACTGTGTGGCTAGGCATAGCTCAAATATCATCTACAAAATTTGCTGACAATACGGCAATTGTTGGCAAAATCTCAGGCGGTAACGAGAGAACATACAGGAGTGAGATATGCCAACTAGTGGAGTGGTGCTGGAGCAACAACCTGGCACTCAATGTCAGTAAGATGAAAGAGCTGATTGTGGACTTCAGGAAGGGTAAGACAAAGGAACACATACCAATACTCACAGAGGGATCAGAAGTGGAGAGAGTGAGCAGCTTCAAGTTCCTGCATGACAAGATCTCTGAGGATCTAATCTGGTCCCAACATATTGATGCAGTCTTAAAGAGGGCAAGACAGCAGCTATTTTTTATTAGGAGTTTGAAGAGATTTGGCATGTCAACAAATACACTGTAAAACTTCTATAGTTGCACCGTGGAGAGCATTCTGACAGGCTGCATCACTGTCTGTGTGGAGGAGCTACTGCACAGGACCGAAAGAAACTTGTAAGGTTGTAAATCTAGTCAGCTCTATCTTGTGCTCGAGCCTATAAAGTACCTACGACATCTTTCGGGAGCGATGTCTCAGAAAGGCAGCGACCAATATTAAGGACTTAACACCCAGGGAATTCCCTTTTCTCACTGTTACCATCAGGTAGGAGGTACAGAAGCCTGAAGGCACACACTCAGTGATTCAGGAACAGCTTCTTCCCCTCTGCCATCTGATTCCTAAATGGACATTGAAGCTTTGGACCCTACCTCACATTTTTTAAAAATATGCAGTATTTCTGTTTTTGCACTTTTTTAATAATCTATTCAATATATGTAATATTTACTTGTTTACTTATTATTATGTTTTATTTTATTTATTATTATTTTCTCTCTCTCTGCTATATTATGTATTGCATTGAACTGCTGCTGCTAAGTTAACAAATTTCACATCACATGCCGGTGATAATAAACCTGATTCTGATTTATCTACCTCTATAAAACCTCTACATTTAGACAGCACGTGAAAAGGAAAATGAAGATAAATGCATTTAATGCTGAAGATGTTCATGTTAATTCTTAAGAAGGACTATAAAACAAGTTTGTATGGTTTAAAATAGAATGCTTTTAAATATGGAAAAAATTAGATAAAATAAACTCAACCAAGAATAGTTATTATTCTGCAGGCTATCTCTTAAATGCAGCCTGTTTACTTATTTATTTTCTAAGCATGTTTCACACCATAGGTGATGTTACAGCAAGATCATCTGGAGGAAGGTGGGAATTACTGGCATTTGTGTAATACAATTTCAGCAAACTCTATGATGGATATGGATTTATCACTCTGTTAAACAGCACCACAGGAGAAAAGCCAGGGGTCAGTAATGTTATGCTGAAGACAAAAAAATAAGCAAGTTCTGCAAAACCTCAACATTTAGCACATTCGCCAGAATCTTCAAGTGTAATAAAGCTGAGATATTGTTTTCTATAGACAAGGGATCATGCACTTGCTTTATGAAGTGTCAAACTGGATCGTGCTAGCCTTTTCTTTTATACTCAGTCATTACTTTAAGTCATATTCTTTAAATAGAAAACAAGCATTTGTTTACACTGTGGATTATTAGATCAGCTTTGTCCCATATCAGTATATATTTCTGAGAACACAGAACACAATTATATGCGATTGTCATTTAAAATTGTACTATTGTTCATAAGCACATAAAAGAAGATAGTACCTTATTTTTAGGCACCAATAATTGCAAATTGTCCAGGTAATAACATCTTATTCCAGTTATCATTCTAAAAACCTAATCATGGTAATTTGTAGTGAGTATGTTCATTTCTGCGTAGTTAATTGTGCTTCCATTCTTGATAACTGCAGTTTTTTCCTTCCCTCTACCAGCTGAATGATTTGTTTATTTTAGCTGATTGTTTCTAGTTCTTTGTAGATCAGCAGCCGTGATTATTTCTGCATCACTTAAAGAATGTCATAGCCTTCATAGGACATATTTATGTGTGTAAACACTGATCTTGTCCAGTCAAAGACGTGGCACCTTACATTTGTTCCTGAATACTTTATGACTGAATTCACACTGTGAGGAAATTGAGTCCTTTAAAAATATTCAGTCCTTAAATCATCAATCCTCTCACTGTCGTTCTTCATCACTTCGAGCCCACACTAAAAACAAAAGCATAAAGCTTTAAATGAATCTCTTATTCGCGTCAATTCTGGATACACATTAGGGCTAATTTTGTTGGCAAATGGCATATGAAAGCATCACTTATTCCATTACTATAGTAACACATTACTTACTTATGCAGATGCTGTAAAAGGAATTGATTTTTCGTCAACATCGTCAACATGCTGGCTGCTGTGCCATTACTACTTAAAGTAGCTTCATAAAACGAAACTGCCTTAGTCCTCTGAGTGCTGAGCTCCACATTCTACATAATGGCAGAGAGGAAAGCAAAAAATATATATTTTTCTTCTGAGCATTCACTCTCTTAATCCATTACGGAGAAAATGCTGACACTTTTATTCCTGGACTACTGCTGTAGGTGAACTGATATTTAAACATATCAGTACCATTTGTAAGGGAACTAAAATTCATGCCAGGTTTTACCACGATGGCTGAGTAAATAAAAATAAAATCTGCTCAGATAGGGAGCTGGTTGTCCAACGTAAGTTGCCTTAAGGTGGTAACAGTTATGACAATGGATCTTCATCGGAATTAATCATTCTGTTTCTCTTTCCAAAGCCCGACCTACTGATTATTTACAACATCCTTTGCCTTTCATTTTGGATTTCCTGCTTTTGCAGCTTTCTGATTTTAAGGTGGGAGGGGACTTCCTTTCTGATCTGTTGCAGAGTCAGTATGAAGGGTGACATATTTATCAGCCAGAATATAAATGAACTTGTTGACAAGATGGAGGTGAGGGAAACCCAAGAGTTCTACTTTGAATTAGCATATAACTTGTGGTCTGAGGACAATCACTGATGCTGAAGACTATTATTGAGAGAGTTGGTACCTTAGTTGACCATCTCATTTGAAAAATGCAGATTTTTCTGTACCGCACTGAAATATCTGCCAGGGTTGTAGTTCAACATAGAGAAGTACAGCACAGGAGAAGGCCTTTCAGCACATGATGTCTACACTGATTAGAATGCCAGTGTCTCTGACCCAGAGGCCTGCACGTGAGTGGTTTCTCTCTATTTCTGCCTTTTCATGTGCCTGCATAGATTCCTCAAATGTTGTTATTGCATCTGGTTCTAACATTTTACTTGGCAGCTCATTTCCGTTAACTACCATACCTGTGTAAAAAAAAAGTTTGGCCCTTGAATCTGCTTTGAACTTATCCCCTTCTTTCTTAAACTATGACTTTAACCTAATCCATGATCAATCTAACTCTTCCCTCATAACCCTTCCATTTTTCTTGTATTCATGTGCCTGTCCAAGAGTCTCTTAAATGTCCCTAAAGTACCTGCCTCTACCACCACCCCTGGTGGTGCATTCCAGACACTATGTAGAAAATCTACTTCTGACTTCTCTCATAAATGTTCCTTACCTTAAAAGGATGCCTTCCAGTATGAGCCACTTATGTCTTCAGAAAAAGGTATTGGCAATTAACACTATCAAAATGCCATTATTAAGTAAAAAGACCAAGCTAACTCAACCTTTTCTCATAAGAGGTGTTTTATAATCCAGGAAGCATCATGATAAATCCCCGCTGCACTTCCTCTAAAGCTTCCACATCCTTCCTATAATGAGGTGACCAGAACCAAACACAATACTACAAGTGTGGTCTAAGCAGAGACTTACAGAGCTGCAATATTACCTCACAGCTCTTGACTCAACCTCCTGCCTAGTGAAGGCCCATACAACATACAACTTCTTAAACACCCCAACAATCTGTGTGGCAACTTCGAGGAATCTACGGACTTGGACCCCAAGATCTCTCTGTTCCTCCACACTGCTAAGAATCCTGCACTTAATTTTGTACTCTACCTTCATGTTTGACTTTCCAAAGTGCATCACTTCACCCTTTTCTCGACTGAACTCCACCTGCCACTTTGCCAGCTTACCTTTGCAAACTGTCTCTGTCCTGCTGGAACTCACAACCTTCCACACTATCCTCAACACGATCAACCTTTGTGTCATCTACAGACTTACTATCTTGCCCTTCCACTTCCTCATACAACTGATTTATAAAAATCACAACGATCAGGAGTCCTAGAACAGATCCCTGCAGAATACCGCTCGTCATGGACATTCAGATGGAATTCATTCCCTCTGCCTTCGGTGAGCTCCCAATTCTGAATCGACTGCATGCTGCCTAGTTTTGGCTCAAGCTGTCCAGATGAAAGGTCTGGGACCAAAATATCAGCTGTGTATTTCAACCACAGATACAACCTGACCTCACGAGTTTCTCTAAGGTTTTGTATGTGGGTCAACGTTTCAATATTCGGGGTCTCTTGTAACTGTAGGTTTAGTAATGTCCTTTGGTGAATGAAATTCACCTTATCATTTGGCAAGGAAGAAATACAATTCACAACAAAGACATGTCAGTGTGGTTAGCTCTTATGCGACCTCTGTAATGACCTACCAAGCCACTTAGTTCAGGGACAATAAATGCTGGCTTTGCCACCACTGCCCAGAACCCATAAATATATTAAAAGCAGAGAGTTTTGCAAATTTGGTGATTGATATACTTGCTTAACTGCCAAGTCTAAAAATTTCTTAACACTGTTCTCAGCTGTTAGATAAAAATCGATTTGTTCCCAATTAGGTTCACCATAATCTGATGTAAATTATAGTCTACATCACTGCTGCCTCACCTAACTCACCAGCTCATCTTCTTTCCTCCCATCCATCCTTCATAACATTGTTTGCTTGCTCTTGGAACTCACCGCAGAATTAAAATTACAATATTACAAAATTACAAGGATGAATAGTCCTCAACATTGGGACAAGCTCTTTGGTGAAATTAGCTCTGTCAAAATGTTTTTTAATGTATTTGGCTTGAAGGTTATGACTTTCATTTATCGCCTTTTGACCAATAGGCAGTAGGGTTGTCAATGACTCATGTTAACCCAGAAACAACCAATAAAATAAGGGAAGTGAGACACAGAATCACAACTTTAAAATCATGCAAAGAAGTAAAAATGTTCTGAAGAGGGAAAGACATCCAATATTGTAAATCTACCAAAGAGGAAGTTGGAAAATAAAGCAAGTATTTGCATTCTGAGCATATTTTGTACATTGACGGTTCCGCACATTTGCTCAGCATTCTTGCACAATTTCAGTATTAATATTTCATGCAACACTTTGATTTCCAGTGAGTGATTTGATATAGTACTGTGGTACATATGTTGTATTTTACTAACATCAAACTACAGACACCTTTAGACAGCTATAGAATAATGGTAACTTCAAAAATTGCATTTGAGGTCCTGGCCTGCCCCTGAGTAATACCCAGGCAGATTAAATAGTATATCAAAGTCTTGTAGGTACTTGCATGGGGCAGAATATTTAAAAGTTGTTGCTGCTCCCTTGAGGAATTTTGGATCAAAGTTCTCATGGAGAAAATAAAAACATAACTAGCTGAAGAAACCATGGTCTATTAGGCAAAGCCACCAAAACACTTCTCGCTGGAATTTCTGCAACAGGTTTTTCTTTATTACCTGATATAAACTTTCTCCTTGTTTGTCATTCCATGTCACCATAACACCATGATTCTTTCTCTGCAGCCAGCAACAACACAAAATGATTAAATTATATTTGGCCACAATTTTAGATATTCGTTACTCAGCACAATCAGAGGGGCACAAACATGGTAGATGGGACAGGACAATGACTGCACTCACTGATAAGTGTGAATAAATATGAGGTGTTGTATTTTGGGAAGACAAATGAGGCTAGGGCTTTCACAGTGAACAGTAAGGCTTGGGATGTACAAGTATATGAATCCCTGAAAGTGGTGTTTCTGATAGCCGGGGTGGTGAGGTCACGCTGGCATTCATCAGTCAGGGTACTGAGTATAGCATGGTGTAATGCTGCAATTGTAAAGATGTTGATGAGGCCGCATTTGGAATATTGAGTTCAATTTTGGTGACCCTGCAATAGGAAATAATGCAGAGGAGATGTACAAAAGCTGTTGACTATACTTGAGGGACTGAAGGGCTGAGTTATGAGTTCTGCATTAAATTAAAAAAGTATATGTCTGCTATTTAATACAGATTCAGTAATGTAATTTCAAACTTAGAATTATGCATGCTTGAATTCTCTGGGTGTCTATATATCCTGTATTACTTGAAAGTAGCCAAAGCAATGTATCAAAGAGGATGACTGCTGACTGAAATACAGCTTGTGTCTCTGCTTGGACCTGAAGGATGACTCCATGTGCCCCTGACAAAGTGTTCAGCACATTTCACAAATGCCATTAATGTAATGTCAGCCAGTATGGACATGTAAGCTTCAAGAGGCCACAGAGGTGTGATTCCAGCTGACTTTATGTGATCCATTGTTCAAGAACATCAGTGACAGGTCAGTCACCTTCCATCACTAAGTTAATGGCTACTTTAAAGCTTCACTGAATGTAGTGAGCTTTTGTAAGTTATATAATAGAATAAAGCAATTACTCAATACTTTTCTTACTCTCCAAGCTACAGATTGCACAATATCTGTAACATTGTCAAACAGATTTCTTACTAAGACTATATAATGGGAGTATGTTTTGGACAATAGCAGTATACCTTCTCAAGCTCTCACTCAAATTCCTATTATTTATTCAGACATTTCTCACACTTACAACTCAGCCTCTGAAGTGCGGTATATTCCTTTTGATTTCCCAATAAGGTAAAAAGATTTAAATGACTCAGTATGTACATATGTGAAAATATGTTTCTGCTACTAAGTTCCTTCCGGAAAATGAAGAAATATATTGCCAATATCTGATGCCCCCAAAAGATTTTTCATATTTAATGCAAACTCTTTATGGAAATTGGAAACAGTCAAGCAATATATTACCTGAGGTTTTCTTCAAAAAATCTAAATTATTTCATCAAAATGAGAATATATAATACAATTTATGCTCTCAATGTAGTTCACAGACATGGAAACGTTTTTTATTCTTCCTCAATCTATCCAACTCTGTTTATTGCAGATCTGGAAAATGAATAATAGCAACACAATGGGAAATTTTCCCAACCAGATGGAAGAAAATATAACACTAACTGGGGAAAGGTAGCACTAACTGGGGAGAAGTGCATCTCCTCTGAAACGAACACTACAGTTTGATCTTTGCTAAAATTGATATCCCATTAATCATCCTGTGGTGTGTATCTAAGGATTATAGAGAGGAAAAATTGCAAAGAATCATAAAATGAGGGCAAAGAAATGTAACGTGGATGCATGCGCAATTTAGAATAAAAAACTAATTAGTGGAGATGTACAGCAGGTCAGGTAGTATTTATAGGGAGAGAAGCAAACTTAATATTTGGGTTGCTGACCTTTTATCAGATCCAGAAATTATTTGTGGAGGACAGACAGAGGAGTGAACCAGAATCAGAATCAGAATCAGGTTTGATAATACCAGCATTTGTCATGAAATTTGTTGTTATATAGCAGCAGTACATTACAATGCATAATAATAAAATCTGTAAATTACAGTAATAAATATATATACACATTTTTAAAATTAAGTTAAATAAATAGTGCAAAAAGACAAAAAAAGAAAAAGAAGTGAGGTAGTGTTCATGGGTTCAATGTCTATTCATAAATCTGAAGGCAGAGGGGAAGAAACTGTTCCTGAATCATTGAGTATGTGCCTTCAGGCTCCTGTACATTCTCCCTGATAGTAGCAATGAGAAGAGGGCTTGTCCTGGGTGATAAGGGTCCTTAATGATGGATGCTGCATTTTTGATGCATGACTCCTTGAAGAAGAGATTTCCTGGATGCTGGGGAGCCTAGTGCCCACAATGGAGCTGATAACTTTCTACATCTCATTTCAAACCTATGCAGTGCCACACCAAGCACTTCGGATGCTCCCCACACCACATTTGTAGAAATTTGTGAATGTCTTTAGAAGGACATCCTTTCAAAACAGAGATGAGGAGGAACTTTCATACCCACAGAGTGGTGAATCTATGGAGTTTAGTGTGGAGGCCAAGTTTGTATGTATATTTAAAGCAGAGGTTAATAGGTTCTTGATTGATCAGGGCATGAAGGGACATGGGGAGAAGGTAGGAGATTGGGGCTGAGATAAAACATGGATTAGCCATGATGAAATGGCAGAGCAGACTCGATGAGCCAAATGGCCTAATTCTGCTCCTATGTCTTATGGTCTTATGGTCTAACTAAATCTCATCAAATTCCTAATGAAACACAGCTACTGTTGTGCCTTCTTTGTAGCTGTATCCTTTGGGGTGGAAATAACAAAAGAGAAGACCTATGATATAGTGAGATGCAAGTGATGAATGGTGCATTAGTAAAGGAAATACGAAATGGACAAGTAACAATGGAAGAGTTAGGTCGATTAATCTTAAAAGGAAATGGCGGGACCTTTGCCTGAAATAGTTGAACTCAGATTCAAGGAAGTTTAAAGAGTATTATGAGAATAATTATCTGAAATTGCTCAACTGAATATGGAAGCTGAAAATCGTAAAGTGCTTGGTTGAAAGATGTGGTGCTGTTCTTGGAGATTCCATATTGGGGCAGTATGGTGATGGGAGCACATTAAGCTCAGAGTGGGATGGGAGCAGATAGTTAAAAGAACAATAATTCAGCCTCCTGGATGAATAAAAAGTACCTCCAAAGTTGTTACCAAGCCGTCATCTGGTTTCCCCATTATGCAGGACAACTCAGAATGAGTAGATTATCCTTTATGCTAAATTGGAACAAGCACATGTAAATTACTGGAAAGAGCTTTTGAAACACTGAATGGAGCTAAGAAAAGTAAGAAGATAGTTGTTATATTTCCTATAGGAAAGGAGGCATATCATGGATGATGGAGGACTGGAGTAGGGTCTTGGAGAGAGAATGGTTAAAAAAATGTGCTTCATACTGGCTTCAAGCTGGAGGGGTCAGAATTGGTGCATTGAACGTGGAGGAAGCAACTGAGAATAAAGCATGTTTTTTATTGTACTGAGAGAGGGGAGAGGGTGTTGAAAGTGTTATTGAAGGAATTTTGGAAGCATTAATAAATCAGGTGGCAATGCCTGAACCAATATAAAGGAGAAGGAGAAAGCTAGAGAAGGATCGATTTCTCAAAGGACAAAATGATGCAGTGTAGGGAGACATGTAGTAATGTTAGTTGTGAGTTAGAATAAAATAGTGGTTGATAGTTTATACCCAGGAAGAAGGAGGGAGAGAAGAGAAATGGGAGATCTGAAGTGGGACAAATCCTTATTGAAGTGAAAGAGAGGTGGAAGAGGGTTTAGAACCATCAGTGCATTTTTCTGTCAATATGAAGCTAACAAGAACGCATGTGTAGGACTGGGAAAAAATGTCCAAAGGTGTCCTGATAGTGAAATAAAGTACAGAGAGTTTATCTGTGAGAGGCAGATAGTTAAGGTCATGAAACTGAAAAGTGCTGAACTGGAACAGGTTGCCAGAAGATTTGTAAGTGAAGGTCAGAAGAAAATTGACATGTTGGAGCAGGAACAGAACTGAAATATTAAATTAAAAAATCAGCTTCTGGGAAAGAACAATTCAAAAATGCTAGGCTTTATCCAAACAGTCCCATTTGAAGATCTTGAGATTGTTGTGTTGAATTTGAGTTGCATGCCTTGGATTATAGATATTTTGAGGACATGAACTGATTGAAAGCCTGGGAATTAATGCGCTGATGGTAAGTGCCATGATTCAGAGGGAGATGAAAGAAAGTTTTGGCATTCTGTTTTTGCAAGATGGGGTTCATATAATAAAATAACTCTGCCTTTGTCTCCAATTTTAAACAATTTGGAAGGATGATGAAAAAGTTCAGAACAGTGTAAGTTAGTGAGCTAGGCTACTCTACTCACTCTCTAAACACATCCACTCATTACATAAGCTCCATATCCCCTTTCATTCTGCTGGAGATGCATTCCTCTTTATAGCCAATGAAAGACTGAGATTTATTCAGTTCAGTGCCCTCCTAAGCTGTGTGACTAAGTCTCAATTATTACAGATCACTGCATACACACGAGGTTTAGGTTGAAACTGAAATGTGATAATTTTAAATATATCTAAATTAACCACAATACCTTTTCCTTCTGTTTAAAAACAGTAATCTTGCAGTTCACATATAGAACAGTATTTGTCAAGTTTAGAGAGATTGCAATTATTGCATGTGATTCTTCTGCAGTCCCAGTTTCATCTCATTCTATGAGACAAAACATTTTAAAAAAGTTTTTGCAAAGAATTCAATTCATGAGTAATTGAATTTCCTGGCTTACATCTGTTTATTTATTCTGATCATAGGTGGTTGTAAATGTGCGTCCGTAGAGGTCACAGGGAATCGCCAACAGTGCCTGAGCATGGGTGCACTCCAGAAGTTGCTGCCAGATTTCTCCCATTGTGACAGTGAGTGTTGGGAGGCTCGCTGACCTCCTGAGTTATTGTATTGAATCCTGTTATTGTGAATATCGAACATAGAACATAGGACAGGAACAGGCCCTTCAGCCTGCAATGTTGTGCCAAATCAGCTAAAAAGTAAATCAAAAACACCCAGGAAGTAATCCCTCCTACCTAGACAATGTCTATATCCCTCCATCTTCCTCACATTCATGTG
Organism: Hemitrygon akajei; assembly: GCF_048418815.1. Classification (NCBI taxonomy): domain Eukaryota; kingdom Metazoa; phylum Chordata; class Chondrichthyes; order Myliobatiformes; family Dasyatidae; genus Hemitrygon; species Hemitrygon akajei. Next base: position 73,157,620 of record NC_133136.1, on the reverse strand, counting down.
CTAATCTAAACATCTCTTAAAAGCCTCTAATGTATTTACCACCATGCCAGGCAGTACAGTCCAGGCATCCATCAGTCTCTGAGTAAAAAAGGCTTACCCCTCACATTCCCTTTGAACCTACCTCCCCTCACCTTCAATGCATGTCTTCTGGTATTAGACATTTCTACCCTATCTACACTTTTTATAATCTTATAAGCCTCTATCAGATCTCCCCTCAGCGCTCCAAACAAAACAACCCAAGTCTGATCATTCCTATGAGGAATACAGTCAAGATTCGGTATGGCTAATGCATCAGGATTACTGTAAGTTTTGACTCCTCTTAATCATATCCCCTAGCTGATTAAAGAACCCAAAAGATCCAAGAGCTATTCAGTTCTGTACTTCTGTAATCTCCGTGCATTTTCATTTTGCAGTCAACTTTACCTCACCAGCAAGCCTCAAACCTTTGAAGGAGACAGAGAATAATTAATTAATAGCCCAGATAATAGTAAATGTAACCATTCTACGGTTGCTTCAGGAGCTATTTATTTTAATTCATGCCCCTGAAACAAATTAAAGTATACAGTCCCTGCAAAAGTAAGTATTGATTCTGAAGGCAAAATAGTCATTAATATGTGTGAAGAAAATAAGGCATGTCACAATTTTAAAGTATATAAAGCACATTTTGGTAGGTTCTGAGCAAGATTATCCAACATTTACAAGCATCAGTTGTTTTGCACTTAACATGTGCTGTGAAAAAGCTCTCCTCTTATTATTAATAAGCACTTTCAAAGGTCAGTTAAACCCTATGAAAATAGCTGCATATTTTAATGGAATGAACTCACATTTATACAGAGGTATTAGCATTAACCTATTAATGCAGCATTTTTTGCATTAATTAACTTCCATACCAGCTTAAAGATCACAAAAGGTTAGATTGTAACAATAAAAGGATAATTTCTCTGGAAAATGTACAGAGAAATAACATGAGCATGAATTGTTGAATACATTTACATTTTGATCACTCTGTCAGCAGATGAATGCTGACCAACTAGGTCCATTGGTGGGAGATTAAATCTTTAATGTAACAAGTTGAATTTTATATTTAACATTTATAATGTTTGCCTCATTTGCAGCACAGTTGTAGAATACATACTACCATGACTTGCAGACTGGACGGAAGATGTCAATAAATGCAATAAAAACAAATTACTTTTATAACTTCCTTCATCTTGTTTATTACTGTTTTCATTATTGCCATTCAATAAGCATAAATATATTTAAATTAATTAACGTGAATGTTTGCCGTACCCAAATGGAGATAATTGATAGAATGAAATGTGTTATTTATTTAATACATTAAATAATTTATTGATGCATTTTAGAGGGGAAAAGAAAATAACAGGAGAAAAAGATTATTAAAGATTTATATTAAATTGTTTGATTGAAAGGATTTTCGAAACAACTTATACTTTTGTCCTAAGTTCAATACGATCCTCTTTGGAACACAATTAAATATTGATGAATAGATTCACAAACAACATTATTCTTCACTATGTAAAAATATCATAAAGTTCACTGGTTCCTTTAACATTCAACTCAGCAATATTGAATAATTGCAGTGATATACTGTGAAATTCTCAGCTCTTAAACTTGATATCTCTAAAACTGGTCCTGGATGCTCTCTTGCATAAAAGATCTATAAACGTATTGTGCTTGTGGATTCAAGGCTATTTGACAGACAGCCATCACACTGAAATATGCCCCAAAGTCTCGAATGCATATCCACACCTTCTACAGGTTTTGTTCATGGTGGACCTGACGAGTGGAATAACTGCCCATTAATCGCCTATAGGATCTATCCCACAAACCCCTCTACTGGCAACTGTTCCTCTTCCCCCTCAGACCTGGTAAGAGGGTTTTGAACCAAAATATTGACATATAACATTTGCCTCCACAGATGCTGCTTGACCCGCCACGTTTTTCCTGCTTTCTGTTTTTTTTTTGTTCTAGATTCAAGCACCTGCATTCTCCTTTGTCTTTACTTGTTTGGATTCTTCATGAATCAATTGGTTCTGATTGGTTATCATGTGAGTTGCCGCATCAGTCATGTTAATATCAAACATAAATATCCTAGTTGCAGCAGTTATACCAGGAAGAACCTAACTGGTCCAACACCCTTGTATGCAGAAATATTCAAGATAGGCAGGCTGAGATGCTAATTATAATGCCATATTGGGTTAGAACCATAGAACATAGAACCATAGAACATTACAGCACAGAAACAGGCCTTCTGGCCCTTCTTGGCTGTGCCGAACCATTTTTCTGCCTCGTCCCACTGACCTGCACCTGGACCATATCCCTTCATACACCTTCATTCATGTATCATTCATGTTACCTTCATTCATGTATCTGTCCAAGTTTTTCTTAAATGTTAAAAGTGAGCCTGCATTTACAACTTCATCTGGCAGCTCATTCCACACTCCCACCACTCTCTGTGTGAAGAAGCCTCCCCTAATGTTCCCTTTAAACTTTCCCCCCTTCACCCTAAACCCATGTCCTCTGGTTTTTTTCTCCCCTAGCCTCAGTGGAAAAAGCCTGCTTGCATTCACTCTATCTATACCCATCATAATTTTATATACCTCTATCAAGTCTCCCCTCATTCTTCTATACTCCTGCTACTTCAGTGAAGCAGCCAATATAATTAAAGAGCACACCCAACCCCGACATAATCTATTCTCCCCTCCCCCATTAGATAGAAGTAAGAGCTCTGATATGGACTTGAAATGTGCACATAATGCAACATACTTAACTTGTGTGCAAGGAGCCTTATTTAATTGGTCACTTGCAGATTAGCTACTAACTGATCTGGGGAGATGATTGGAAGAGGCTTCTGTTTGCTTCTTCCAGGCCTCGTGTCAATTTGTTGAATTGAATAGAATTGAAATTAATTGGTTTATTATGGTCACGTGTACCGAGATACAGTGAAACGCTTGACGTGCATACTGTTCACCACGTCAGTTCAGTACAAGATAGAACAAGAACAGAATGCAGAATAATGCAGAGAAAGTGCAGTGCAGGTAAAAAACAGATAAGGTGCACAATCATAATGAGTTACATTGTGAGGTCAATGGTCCATCTATTGTATCAGGGAAACAATCAATATACTTACAAGAGCAGGACAGGAGCTGTCGTTAAGCCTGGTGGTATGTGCTTTCAGCCATTTGTATCTTCTACCTAATGGGAGAGGGGAGAATAGAGAATGTCTTGGGGGGGGTGCTCTTTAATTATGCTGGCTGTTTGACTGAAGCAGCAGGAGGCCTGTAATGAGTTATGCTATTGCAGGAATATAGGTTCTACTTCATCCATTTCCTGCAAAGGTCCCGTATTTATGTCAGCATTCCCCGAAGGAGTGCAGCATAATAAGGAATATGACAGTAGGGTATAGAGTGCCAGGCAGGTTACTCAAAAAAGGAGAAGGTGGAGAGTAGGTCCCTCAGCAAGACACCCTGTCCAATATGGATGTTCAGAAAGCAAATCTCTTCAGAGCATCTCGGAACTGAGAAAAGGAAGAGAAGGGTCAGCTTTAGGTAGTCCAGATAGAAATAGAAATAGAAATACAGAAATCAGTTTGCATAGAGGGAGAGAGAGTTTAAAAGATGCACACAGGGGCAGTCAGCACATTTTTCACACTACAATACCCAAGGGAACATTGGACTGCGCATAATTACTCACTTGGCAAGGACCAATAAAAGAAGTTAGGCTTAAGCAGAGTGGCCATTGTGTGAATGGGCCAGTGTTGGAGAGAGAAGTTGACGCTTTGGTTCATTGAGGTTATCCTAAGGAGAGGTGTAGGCTGTAGGTAGATTTTTTTTCCCTGTTTATTCCTTATTTCTTTCTTATTGCACATTTAGAGCAGTAGGGATGCCAGACAGGATACTGGAGCACTCCTCTTGTGGGATGTGGGAAGGCAGGGAGACCTACAGTACCTGCAGGAATGCATCCAGCTGCACCTTCTAACAGAGCAAGTTAAAGAGTTGGAGCTGGAACTGAAGGATGAAGGGTTGATAAACAGGATATACAGAGAGGTAGTTACACCCAAGGTGCTGGACACAGGCAAATGGGCAACCATGAAGAATGGGAAAGGGCGTGGATAACTAGGTCATGGAACCTATATGGATTACAGAATTGGAAATGTTTGCTGCCTTAAGAGAAATTAGGGTGGAAAATCCCCAGGACATGACAGTGTGTTTCTTCAGACCTAGTGGGAGGCTATTGCAGAAATTGCAGGGGCCCTAGCAGAGATATTTAAAACATGGTTGAGATGCTGGAAAGGCTCTAAGAATAAATAAGTAAATTATAGGCTGGTGAGCCTGACATCAGCAGTGGGAAAGTTATTGGAAGGTATTCTAACAGACAGGATATATAAGTATTTGAGTAGGCAAGGACTTATTAGAGAGAGTCAACATGGTTTTGTGCACAGCAAGTCATATCTATCCAACCTTATAGAGCTTTTCAAGGAAATTACCAGGAATGTTGATGAAGACAAAGCAATGGATGATAGCTACATGGACTTTAATAAGTATTTGCCAAAGTCTCACATGGGAGTTTGGTCAAGAGGGTTCAGTCACCTTGGCATTCATAATAAGATAGTAAATTGGATTATATATTTGCTTCAGGGAAGAAGCCAAAGAGTGGTTGTAGATGATTGCCTCTCTGACTGGAAACCTATGACTTGTAGTGTGCTGTAGGATCAGTACATTGTTGTTTGTCATTTATCAACATGCTGATCCTAAACTGGATCAGCAAATTTGTGGATGACACCAAGATTGGTTGTGTAGTGGACAACAGGGAAGACTATCAAATCTTGCAGTGGGATCTGGACCAGCTCAAAAAATTGGCTGAAAAATGGCAGGTGCAATTTAATGCAGAGAAGTGTGAAGTGTTGCACTTTGGGAGGATCAACAAAAGTGGCATCACAGGTAGATAGGGTCATAAAGAAAACTTTTGGCACATTAGCCTTCATAAATCGAGTATTGAGTGCATTAGTTGGGATGTTATATTGAAGTTCTATAAGATGTCGGTGAGGCCTAATTTGGAGTATAGTTCAGTCTTAGTCACCTAGCTACTGGAAAAATGTAAGATTGAAAGCCTGTAGTGAAAACTTACAAGCATGTTTCTGCGACTTAAGACTCTGAGATATAGGGAAAGGTTGAATAGGTTAGAACTTTATTACTTAGAATGTCGATGATTGAGGGGAGATTTGATCGAGGTATGCAACACCATGGGACATATAGATAGGATATATGCCAAGTGGTGGAATCGGGGACAATTTCAACATTTAAGAGAAATCCGGATAGGTACATAGATAATAGTGGTACGGAGGGATATGGTCTGGATGCAGGTTGATAGGAATAGACTGATTAACGGTTTGGCACAAACTAGATGGGCCAAAGAGCCTGTTTCTGTGCTATAGTGTTAAAAACCTCTATAACTGTATGACTCTAAATGCTTTATATATTAGCAACACTTGTAGCTAAGGCGCCAGTAGCTGTAGTGGCACGACTTTCATTAAACAGAAGATGTCCCTTATATTCAAATTTTACTCTGAAGTCTTGAAATGTTGTTCACCAGCTTTTGTTTTTCAGGTTGGAGCAGGAAGCATCTGCAACACTGCTAAGATTGTAGCATTCATTGGTTGGTGATGGGTTGGGGTAAGGGGAGGGTTAATGAGCGTGCATGATGAGTAGTTTGCTGACAATTTCCTGCCCAGGAGAGCAGAAGTGTTTCCAGCCTTCCCTGGATGAAAACAACAACCAATGTCTGCCTGTAGCCTTGTGAGGACTGCTGACTTCCTGAAGGAGCAGTGAGCCATTTCCCACACTTGCACCACTCACAGCACGTGTGTAACACCCTGGTTAAGAATTTTACTGCTATGATGCAGGAATTTCATTTTAGCAGTTCTGCAAGAGCAATCTGTTCTGCGTTCAGCCTGTTTGGGTTTGAGGTGAGGTAAGGGGCTTAGTTGTGCAACTTAGGAAATGGTGGTGTCAGCCAGTCAGGATGGTGGAATTGGGAGAAGGTTCCAGAGAATGCTGGGGCGGAGAGGTTTTGTGAGGGACACTGTTGCATGTCTGAGTCTATTTGTGGTGGGAGGGAAGATGGCTGAGGATGCCGTCTCGATTGCATAAGGTGCTTTGTGAAGATGAATGGCTTCAAGGAGGAAGGACCAATACTCCCGTGGGAGAGCCCATCTGTTCAAAGTGGATTTCGAGTGACATTCGGAAGGTGGTGTGTGCTTTCACGAGGACAGAGAGTCCCCATGAGTTACAAACAACTTCAAGATGAGCTCCAACTTATGTGCACATTTGACTGTTGAATTATAATGGATCCTTTTTTTTCCTTAATAACTCTTTGGTTAAGTTAATGTTCATAAATATACTTTCTTCATGACTGTATGCAGTGTACCATCTGTTATTTGTTGCCGACGGGCATTTGCAGTGGGGAAATAAATCCATCAGCATTCACACACACCAGGGTTTGGTTGGGTGTGACATTCGTGTCTCATGGATTTGGTTGGACCAAAGCTGTGTACACCCTAGATGTATCGTGCCTGAGAAAGGTGGGTTTCTTGCTGTGGAGTCCAGTGGCTATTAGAACGGGGATAACAAGCTGTATTTCCAGAGACAACCAGTAAAAAGGGGTTTTGAGTGCAAGCCCTAATCAGAATCTTAAGTTGAGAAGACTTCTGGTGCCAGAATATATGGTCATTACCAATCCAGATGGCCATTGTCCAACATCTAGAAAATAATCAATGAATATTCTGTCCCTGAGCTAAGGCACCAAATCAAGTGTGTGTGGAACTGAGTAATATAAACTAGTCCTGTCCATTTTTTAACTCCAAAACATAAAAAAAAATTGAAAAGGAAATGAAAGAAATGTGAGTCTAACTTAGTCTTTACTTTTAAGTGAGGCACGCACGTATGATATGGTATTCCAGAGAATGACGTATGCTATTCACATGCTTTTATATATAACCTGTAATGAATCATTTAAACAAACAAATGCTTAATTGAATGATATACTTACAATATTATTCAAATGTTCTGAAATATTAAAGGAAAACAAGGGAACTTAAGATGTGTGTTTAAACTTCATGTTTAGCTTTAGTGATGCGTGCACTGAATGACGTGGTGGTGTAATGATGTGTAGTGATAGTGGAAAAAGAGAACAAAAAGGAAATAGTGGGGTAGTGTTTATGGATTCATTGTCCATTCGAAATATGAAGCTATGTTAAATTTTAAGTTTTAAATTTTCCTAATTGCGCCTAAAGATTTAATCACTCTGAAGGCTTTCTTACTCTTATTGTATAACATTTTTCCTGACTCAGTCTAGCAGGTGAGACTTATGTCTGTGAGACCGTGTCAGGTTCTGGGGCCTCCTCCATGGTGGCACAGAAGTTGACCCTGGGACTGCAGGAAGTGCTTCTAACGACTGTGGCCACCTATCTTCTCCAAAAATTGACTCTGTTCTCCTCAACTGATTGATGTGTCGTCCCGAGATGATATCCGGCACACTCTGGATTTCCAGCATCTGCAGTATCTCTTGTGTTTATAAAAATCCTTAATAACTTTCTCTGAATGCCTCGGTCTGCATTCGGGAAGGCTGTTTATTTCCAACACAGGAGGCTAAATGTAGCCTTAAAAGAAGAGACTGAGAGACTCTGGGCCGAGAATGGCTGTTTTAGATTGAACCTTCTCAATATGTCACGCTTTAGAATTAGCAAGATATTATTTTTGAAGATATGTTCACTGATTGACCATTCCATTTGAAATCGGGAAACTGGCTGAAAACCCAAAAGCCTATGTTTTGTGGTACAAAGAGGGAAGAAATTAGCAGTGCCTTTTGTCATTGCTTGTGAGTTGGCCATCCCTAAGGGGATTTGTACGTGTGTAGTTTTATGAGGAAATCTCAAAGCTGCTGTCTGTTCCCCATTTAACTTTCACAGGTCGCACTGTTTGCAGTCTTCTTCACATCGAGCCAAAATGACTTGAGCTGTTGTGAATTTAAGCTATTTATAAAGCAATCCCACTGCGAAAATACCTCAAAAAAATTAAGCTGGATTACACCAGGTATAAGGAAGTTTATAATGGCATACTAAACCCCAATTATTGCTTTGCAAACTACCTGGCTGTTTATTTATTTGTGTTGTAATTGATGTGGAATATTCCAGTGTATTGGATTATTTCTGGTATTTCTGGCTTACTTTGATCACTCAGATATTTTCCACTTCATTTACCACCCCAAAAGCTAGTCTGAAGTCATTTGCTCATTTACCCTATATGGATATTTGTTAATAACTGCTTAGACAGCGTGAAGGTATCACCACCAGAGGACACGAGTGTTCTCCCTGAGCTGCTGCCAAAGGCAGCATCATAGACAAAAAGAAAGAACTTCTTAGGTAAGAAGTGGTTTGACCTTTGAGTTGAGATGCTGATCACAAATTCTGGACCAAAATACATGGATGAAGTGTAAAGCAACATTTCACAGCAAGATGCCAAATCCACTGAATGAATTGCTTCATACTGATCTATTAGGCAGAAGTACTGTTGTAATTCCCAGACTCACCATTATTTGTAGTACTCTTGTGGCACCGAGAGTGCAGTTAAAATGTAAATACATCCCCAGCATTATACAAGGACCTACTTATACTGGAATGAAGCAGAGTGCAATTTCCAATAGCAAACAGTCTCGTCCGCTTTGCTTTGGTGTTAGTTCAGGCCGTTACACATAATTGACACTCCCCGAGGGTAATTTTAACTTTCAACAATGGCTTAAAGCAGATGTTAATAAATTGACAGCCTGTTTTACATCTCTCCTGACTTTACTTGAACTGAACTCAATGTCAGGTGTACTGATCCACACTGAGTGTCTGCTTCTCTTTCTCTCCTTGTTGGAATGAGCAATGCATCTGCTAAACACTGAAGCAAGGAAACCACACTGTGCAGAAGGAGGGGCATAATGAAGAACACTCTGTGCTCTGGAGACTAGAAGCCGTTGTTCACGATTCATGCTACAGTAGACAAAATGAAATAAGATGCAGGACGACAAATATATAGTTGTGCAGTTATGATTATTCAGCTGTGGCCAGGAAGAGCAGATTGTCATCCTGTGAATATGGACAAAGTGCTAATGAAAGTGAATTAATCAATTGGTCCAATCATATCAAACTTAGCAGCTAAAAATCTATTAATCACTCTCTTAAATATGTGCAACAACTGATACCTCCACAGCCCTGCAGGGGAGTGGCAGTATCAGGCCAAATATTTAGCAACCTCTGGGTGAAGAAATTGTTTCTTACCTCAGCCCTGAATAGTTGACCCTGTGACTGTAACTGCTGGTTCATCCTAACCCTGGATAATACGAACTCAACATCTATCCTATTAATATTCATGAAAATGTTGTACTTTAAGATCAACTGTTGATGTTGTTCCTCTAACTTCAGGTAAATACAGATGTGCTCTGTCTATTCCCTCTTTCAATGACAAATCTGCCATCCCAGGTTTCAATCTGGTGAATGATGTTGCATTCCTTTCAAAGTGTATGAAGTTCAAAGTTCAAAGTAAATTTATTATATATACAACCAAATACTACATTGAGATTCATTCTCCTGAATGTATATACTGGAAAAAAAGGTACATTAACATTTATGGGAATCTCTACATAAGCAAAGACTAACAGATGACAAAAGTGCAAAAGACGACTAACTGTACAAATAAAACAAAATGCTAAGAACATGAGGTGTAAATAGTCCATGAAAGTGAGTCTGTAGGTCGTAGACACAGTTCAGTGTTGAGGTGAGTGAAGTTATCAATGATAGTTCAGAAGCTTGACAGCTGTTAGGTGATAACTGTTCCAGACCTACCTCCTACTCAATGGTATTAGTGAGAAGAGATCTTTAATGATGGAAGCTACTTTCTTGTGGCAGGGCTTCATGTAAATATACTCAATAATGGGGAAGGTTTTATCCATGAAAGACTGGACAGTATCCACAAATTTCTGTATCCCTTTCCATTCCTGGGCATTGATTAAGAGTCCCCACATTGTGCATCTATAGAGATTTGTCAGAGTTTTTGGTGACATGCCAGATCTGTGCAAAATTCTAAGTAGGGGTGCTGTTGTGCTGTATGTGCTGGTCCCAGGACAGATCTCCTGATCTGTTAACACCAAGGAATTTAAAGCTACCTACCTTCTCCAGTCCCCTAAGCCCCTAATGATGCTTGGCTCATGGTCCTCCAGCTTTTTCCAACTGCAATCGATAATCATTGGCTTTGCTGACATTGAGTGAGAGGCTACTGTTTCAATCTTTTTCCTGTATGCCAATTCATAACCACCTTTGATTCGATCAACAACAATTGTATCAACAGCAAACTTAAACACAGCTTTGGTACTGTGCTTGGTCACACAATCATAGATATAAATTGAGTAAAGCAGGGGTCAAAACACATAGCTTTGTGGGCACCTGTGCTGATGGTAAGTGTGGAGTAGATAGTGTTGCCAATCCATAATGTGTCAGGGTCCGATCCGGAACCGTGTTCCGGGTTTTGATCCAGTGTGGGGGCTCCGGACTCCGGGTCCTGCAGTTGTCCCTCCCGTCACCCGTGATCTAGTTAGGACCCTCCTGGTTCAAGGAGACACACCTGTAACTCATTGAGCTGCAGGTGTTTATAAGGGGCCTTGGGACTGGGACCAGAGGGGTGGTCATTTTGTTCTGTTTCCCCGCCGGCTCCGAACTCTTCTCTGCATTCTGTTATCCTGCCTGGGCTCAGATCTACTCCTCATCGTGCTTCTCTGCCCGTACCAGTACTGCCAGGTTGGTCCGCTCTCCCACCATTTTTCCCATGCGCTGGTCCCGCTTCTCAGCTCGGTTTTGTTTTTCACGCGGACGTGCTGTCTGCCGGCCGTTTCCGAATTTCCCGTTGTCATGGTTGTTGTGTTGGTCGACCTGGACCTATGCCCGTTCCTACCCCTTGCCCCTGTCAGGCACGTCTGGCCAACCTGCCTCAGCCCGGCAGTGGTTCTGCCTGTTCCTATCCCTTGCCTCTGTCGGGTGCGTTTGGCCGACCTGCCGTGGCCCGGCAGTGGTTCTGCCTGTTCCTATCCCTTGCCTCTGTCGGGTGCGTTTGGCCAATCCACCGTGGCCTGGCGGGGGTTCTGACCCCTCCTTCTCTTCCGCCCGAACTCTGGGATAGTGCCCGCACCCGCCTAGGGGTCCGCGTCGTGCCCAGGCCTCCGGTGTTTCCGCCTGGGAGGTGCCCCTACCCGGGATACATGCCCAGGGAGGGCTCTCTGCTAGCCTATCGCCACCTAGACCTGTCTGTCTGTCTACCTGCCTGCCTGAACCTCGAGGACCTGTCTACCTGCCTGCCTGAACCTGGGGACCTGTCTACCTGCCTGCCTGAACCCGGGGACCTGTCTGCCTGCCTGCCTGAACCTCGAGGACCTGTCTACCTGCCTGCCTGAACCCGGGGACCTGTCTGCCTGCCTGCCTGAACCCAGGGACCTGTCTGCCTGCCTGCCTGAACCCTGGGGATCTGTCTGCCTGCCTGCCTGAACCCGGGGACCTGTCTACCTGCCTGCCTGAACCCCGGGGACCTGTCTACCTTCTGCCTGAACCCCGGGGACCTGTCTGCCTGCCTGCCTGAACCCAGGGACCTGTCTGCCTGCCTGCCTGAACCCGGGGACCTGTCTGCCTGCCTGCCTGAACCCGGGGACCTGTCTACCTGCCTGCCTGAACCCAGGGACCTGTCTACATGAACTTGAACTTCGGGAGCCGCTCCGCTCCACCTGCCTGAACTCTATCTGCTTGAACCCCAACTACCCTTAAGTGCCATGGCATCCCCATCCTGTCCTCCCCCTAGTACTTCAGTGCCTGTGTCCTGCATTTGGGTCTATCCGGCCCCTCCTGACATAATGAGGAAATCGAGGATCTAGTTACACAGGAGGGCATTGAGACCAAGGTCTTGGAGCTTAGTGATGAATTTTGAAAACATTATTGTATTGAATGAGTTTTGAGGGGATAATTTTTTTTAGTCAAAAAGGCAGATCCTGATGTATGCCTCTTCCTTGTCCATGTGTTGCAGGGCTGAGTGCAGAGACAATGAAATGGTATGTGCTGTTGACCTGTTGTGATGATGGAGAATTTGGAGCAGATCCAGGTCACTCCTCAGCTAGGAGCTGATATCATGTTCCTGGGGTGTTACATCATGGCAATTGCCATTGGACAATAATCATTGAGGCAGGTTCCCATCATCCCAAGGAAAACCTTTCCTAAGTAAGGAGAACAGAACCAGTAAGGAGAATATTCCAGACATACTTGCATCAGGAAAAATATATTATGCCTGTGTTTTCTTGATTAGTAAGGGTGTTAAACATTACAGGGAGAAGACAGAAGAATGGGGTTGAGGGGGATAATCAATCATCAATTATAGAATGGCAGAGTAGACGCAATGAGCCAAGTGGCCTAATTCTGCCCCATGTCTTATAGTCCTATAGTCTTATTCAAATCTTTTTTGCAATAATGCCTTTCAATTACTTACCATTTGAATATTAGTCTGTCTTCTTACTTTTGTACTATAATGACAATCTTAAGTTTTTTCAGGTTATTTTCTGTCTCCCAACTTTTGACCAATTTGGAAACAAAACTGAGATATTTGCAAAATGAGTTTGAAAATTAGTATGGTATTTCTGTGTAACAGCACAGTCTATTTCCTGAAGATGAAATCATCTCCTTAAATGCAAAGATTGAAATTCTGTTGCTGTGAAAGAGAGTGACTGAGTATTAGACTGCTGTGTTCAAATGGTGCAAATTTATATGGACCTGCAGGAGTCAGTTTATGCCAGACCTTTCAAAGTTTGTCCTCATGAAAAGCTGTAGTCCTATGACTCCCTCCTGGGCAACAAAGTATAAATGTTAACATGGCATTCCAAATACAGTAAAAGGACAAGAGTAAATGTATATTATCTATCTCCTTATCTACAGCAGCTGAGTTTTTCATGTTCATAGAATGTTACGGTCTAAATAAGTTGATGTTACAGCCAGGAAATCTCACCAATACCTCTACTTCCTCAAGAGGTTAAAGAAATTTATGATGTCCCCTTTGATTCTTACCAACTTTTGACATTGCATCATAGAAAGCATGATGAATAACAGTTTGATATGGTAAATGATCTGCATATGACTGCAAGAAACTGCAGACAATTGTGAACACGTCACAGGAACCAGCCTCCTCTCTATGGACTCTATACTCCTCACTGCCTCAGTAAAGCAGCGAGCCTAACTAAAGACCCCACCTACCCTGGACAGTCTCTCTTCTCCCATCTCCCATCAGACAGGAGATACAAAAGTCTGAAAGCACAAGGTCAGCTTCTATCCCACTCTTGACAGGACCTCTTGGATGATTAAATGGACTCCTGGCCTTAGTGTCTACCTTGTTATGATGTTGCACTTACTGTAGGTGTTTATCTGCACTGTTTTTTCAGTAGCTTTTACACTTTATTCTGCATTGTTGCTGTTTTACCTTATTGCAATACACTGTATAATTATTTGATCTGTGTAAGCAGTGTACAAGGCAAGCTTTTCACCGTATCTTGGTATATGTGACAATAATAAACCAATACCAGTGCTACACCGAAAGATGAGTTAGTGTTATACTGTTACTATAGTTACTTCCTGAATTCATTACTGTAGCAGATGATTGTTAAATTAGCTGTAGACAGAAAGTAAGCACAATAAGTTTCTGTTTGACTTTGAAGTAAGTGATTTTCATCCCCTGCAAGCCCTCTTCTAGGGTGTTTACTTTTCAAAGTATGATTACATAATAGCCTGCCTGTGACACAGATTGAACTGATGGTAATGTGGATACAGGAAACTAAAATTTAATAGAATCATTAATTGGCTGAAAATGTAAGTTTTAGCAATGCTAATAGTAAAATGACTCAAGGTGTTTCACGTGAGTTTTATTGGCACTTAATGAAGCAGGATTGACTTCCAAGCCAGATATGGACACATCAGAGCATTATGACTCAAAGTATTGCCAGAATTAGATGTTAAAAGCAAAGGAAAGAGAGATTTAAGGATTTTGGTAGGGAGTTTTAGAGCATAAAGCCTTGACAGTCAAAAACATAATAGCATTGGCGGTGCAAGCCTGCAGTTGGAGAAGAGAGAAATCTCAGAGGTTTGCCAAGTTATCGAGATGTGCAGTGCCAAATACATGCACATATAAACACACGCACATGCACACGCACACACAAAGTAAGATTTTACATTTTAAAAATTAAGGCATTGCTTAGCTGGGAGCAAAGTGGCTCAAGTGATGGCTGAACAAGAACTGTTTGAGTTAGGACGCGGCTACTTCTGATCCCAAATTCACTCAGAATGGCAGAGGTAGGACTGGCAGAGCATGCGGGAGGGTAGTCAGTTCCAGAGGTAACAAAAGTTATAGGGTTTCAGAAAAGATATGCTGAGGTTTGACGAGAGAATATGTCCAGATATTCAATCAGAAGTTCATCTCAAGGTCAATGTGGAACTTAGGTGTCCAGCTCTCTGTTCCAGAACTAATAAGACTGATAGGTAGGATTTCTGAATAATAAAACGTTAGGAATGGTGGAAACTCCAAGGGCTGTCTGAGTTTCCCCTGCAGTACTCAGGGCTGGTGAGTGTAACGGGTGATATGATGCTGCACCTTGCTGGGCCTCACTCTGCACCTTTGTGCCTGATCATTTGTTACATATTGATAAGCATGGCTGCAAGTTGATGCCGGTCTGCTCCATGCTCCAAGGTAAAGAGTACAGGCTTTCTGACAGGTCCCCAATGCACCATGAATTTCATTAGAGTGAAGCCAGCAGCCTCTTCTTTAGCCTGCCATCTCCAAAGCATCATAGGAAGCATGATGGTCCCACTGATGAGATAGCTGTTGCACTATTGTGTCTCCAGGTCCTGGATTTTAATACTTGTATATTGTAAGTGCTTCTTGAAAAGTAAGATCAAGTGTTTACTATCCTCATCTTTGTTGTCGCTATATAAGTAAGTCATGATTTTACATTAGCTGAAGTAAGGAAAAGCAAGGCTATTGTAGATTCTATGGGCTCTCATTCTAACGAGATTAACAAATGAAGCCAACAACAAGGGGGTTAGAATGGTTTGGCGTGTGACATCAATCAAGATTTCATCACTGCCTAGAGGAAGGCACAGCTTCACTGGCCACATGAGGCCACAGTAAAATGAGAAGCAATAAAAGGTCATTTTGTGTCTAAGCCAGCTCTATCATTCACTGTGGTCTGATTTTGGCCTCAGCTCCACTTTCCCTCAAGTCCAAAATATCTGTCTAACTTGGCTTTGAAAATGTCCAATAATTTTGCCTCTGCAGCTCTCTAGGGTGGAAAAATATCAAATAATTCTTACCCCTAAAAGAAGAAATTCTTTTAGCTCCATATTAAATGGACAACTTCGGAATCTGTGTTCCCAATTACAGATTCTCAACTAAGGAAAACTTCCTCTCAGTATCTGCTTCATCCTTTCAAAAACTTGTATTTTTTAATCAGTTCATTTTTCTAACCCAGATGATTGTAGGTCCAACCTAAAGAGTTAAATAGTTCATCAAAGGAATCCACCTGATGAATCTGCCTTTTCTGTGGAAGGTAAAATGTGCTGTCCGCCTTCATTTCTTTCCTGCTCCCAATTGCCATGTACCAGCTACACCACCATTAAAGAGAAAACTCTTTCTGTCATTACGTTTGGATGATGGGGCTGTTGTGTTGACACATGAGTCTGTGAAACAAGAGTTTAAACTATGAGGCTTGTAACAGTATTAATTATGTGATTGTGAAGTATAATTTGTGCATATTAGAAGTGGCTCAAGATTGGTGGAAATTATATTTACATCTACTTATGGGAGAATAGCACAGTGATTAATGGGTGAAGTTATTAGTCCAGTTTAGAGGAAGAACTTTTGATAGCTTATATGAGATCACTGTACATTTTTTCAACTTTCATTGACATCCAAAGGATTCAAGGTGCATTTAATATCAAAGAATTTATAAATTATATAACCTTGAGACTTGTCTGCTTACTGGCAGCCACAAAGCATAAAACCTGAAAGAACCCCAGTTTAAAAAAAGACCAACACCCAATGTGCAGAGAAAGAGAAAATAAAACACAAATCATGCAACAATAAAAGCAAGTAACAGCATTCTGAACCACACTTAGTCCATAGACTCAGAACCCAGAGCAGCCAGGGCAAAGCTGCAAAGCTCACAGGCACAAATCATGTAGCAGCCAGAACAGTATAATCAGCATAATGCCATGGAGAGAGGAGTCAACATCATGGAAGAGTGAGCAGAATTCATTCAACCCTCACCTCTGGTCCAGACAGTCTGCCTTTTCAGTCTATCTGGGCCAATGAATAAGTCGTCCAACCACCAGACGATTTGCACTATGACCCAGGCCCAGCCGCAATGATATACTCTGGGGCTGTACCGAGCCACCCAGCCTGAGGCTGTTCTCAATCTTTCCAAATCGGAGCCAGCCTCACTCTCGGTTTAGTTGGACGGGTTCTGAAACTCATCACCACTGACTCTTCTCTGATTCACTTGCTCCAGCTCCACCTCCAACTCTGTCTCCATCTCAGACATGCTTCGACCGGGCTTCTCCTCGAACACGCCATGCTCCAACTTTGCATCGCATCCACACAGCTCAACCCTCGATCAGCCTCAGTTTTGCTCACCTCTTTGTTTGCAGTGATAGCTTACCAAAATTTACCACAGAAAAAGTGTTATTAATGAAGTATACTTAGTCGTATTTCTTGCCTTATTAACCACCAATAAGCTGTCACCCAACTTCAGTAGCGCAATCAGAAGCCATTGCTGTTTCTTCCCAGTGTCTCCCGAGAACACAAATGGAGGCTCCTCTGCCTTTTACAGATTTATCCTCTGTTCTGCCCCTCCCACTATTAGCTCCTGCGCATCTTCAAATTCTGTCCTGTTCAGCCATGCTTCAACCATTGATAATAAATAAAAGGCTTCCATTAGATCCTGCAACCACAGAGGATAATCCCCTTTAGCGTGGTAGTCAGATTGCCTTTCTGCTGTTATAGTCAGCAATGAGTAGTATATGAAGCTTCAGGAGCATGCAGCAATCAACAACCTCTGCAATGAGGGCTAAAGTTTAATCATGCACAGCAATCTTATATCTGTTCTCGTACAATAGCTTTTCTTTTATATCAGTTGATTTGATTCAGGCAAATAACAGTTACAATGGTGCATTCATGTTGCTACTGTGAATATTTATTCTGTACTACTTATTCTTTGTTACATGACC
Organism: Hemitrygon akajei; assembly: GCF_048418815.1. Taxonomy (NCBI): domain Eukaryota; kingdom Metazoa; phylum Chordata; class Chondrichthyes; order Myliobatiformes; family Dasyatidae; genus Hemitrygon; species Hemitrygon akajei. The sequence continues at coordinate 73,140,264 of NC_133136.1, read as the reverse complement.
AAGCTATTTTTATCTGCACTCATTTTTATCAAAAGAGTTGCCTCATTCACACATCAAAGAAAATTTCCTTTAGAAATGGGCTAGATTTCATTATCAGCCACATCAAAGGTAAAGGCCTAGGGCAAAGGTATAAAGATTTTCATTATCATTAATAAGCATGGAATTACTCAGACAAGTGCAAGAACAATGAAAACTAACAATATATAAACATCAGTTATTATAAGTGAGAAATAATACACAATGCTCCACAACTATGCTTTTGATTTAATGGTCTTAGTATCTGTTGAGCACTAATACTGGATTCTTTACAATAGCAACAAAGGGTCCAGCTTCAATAACACTGTTTATGACTCTCACATAAGTGGTTTGTAAAGAAACATGTTTTATAATAATGGCTGCTTTGGTCTTCCTTTTCATATTAAGTGACATGCCAATTACAGAACCATGTTTCCAGGCTTCGACCATGTTCAAGAATTCTTTGTGCCATCAGAACACAAAAGACGTGCAATACCAGCTCTTGCCCTCAGGGCCCACCACACAGCTACATGGTCCTCAATGCTATGGAATATTAAAAGGATCTTGGTTCTCTTCTTGACCCATGATGGGGTGAAAAATGTTGGCTGCTCTTTGTAAGCTGATTGCATTTCTTTATGTAAGTACCACCAAGTTAGGGATTGTTTGAAAGCCAGAGCTTGCTGTCAGGTTATTGCTAGTAGCTTATTGGCTGTATTTGTAGTTTGAGGTCATCATGGAGTTCTGTAGTAGAGCGCGATTGTACTGTAGTTCCTCTGCACAACTACTTGCTAAATCTGCATCAGGTTCAAGCTGGTCCAAGATCAGTGAGTCTGCTTAAGTCAGTGTCAAACAGCAGTTAAAGAAATTACAGTTGGGCTGGAACGCCTCTTCCTGTGCTGGACTGTTCCAAGAAAGACAAAGTATTCTGTAACTAACATTCTTCCAAATTAATTTGGTTCACTTAACTATTTCAATAACTTAATAGTTTTGTTAAATGTTGTCAGTGTTTAGATATGCTTGACAATGTTTATATGTTTCCAATTGATTTTAATTAACATTAGGATAGGCTCCTGGCCCCTAATCTACCTCATTGTGATCTTGCATTCTATCATTTATATGCCCTGAACTTTTCCAGCAGCTTTCACACTTTATTCTGCATAGGTATTGATTTATCTCAATGCATTGTGTAATTTGATCTGTATAAATAATATGCAAGATAAACGTTTCATTGTACTTTAGTATATGCGACAATAATAAGCTGCCAATAATATCAATTCCAATAACTTTTGAATGACTTTGGGCATTCACTGATACTCTGGACACGTTAGCCAGGCTGTCAAGATGTTTTCCAACAGTTTTTGTGGGTAGGGCTCATTTTGGGCCACTGAATTATAGTGCAAAGTGCAAACTCTGCAGAAGATGGTGCTTGCCAGCCAGTCATCACTGGTCAATCAACAGTAGGTAAATGCATAATATGTCGATCAGCAGAGAACGTGAGTGGATCACCAGTGGCTTCTTCTTCTGACCCTATGCAAGTTTCATCCATGCTTACATCCATGTAGCTTCCAAGGTCATAGTTTATTAGCTTTGATGTTCTATCACACAGTGCAGCACTTCTATCTACTATCCAGGTGTGGATATTATCCAATAGCTTTCTTTCTGAAATTTAAAATGTGGTGGAAATGCTGAGCAAATGTTACCATCTCTGAGAAAGTGCAACATTTCTTCTGTCATGGTGTTCTAAGGCAATATTTACTGCATAAATAAAATGGATCCTGAATACAGCAGCAAGCATTTGCTAGAAACGGAGGGTCTGTGGCAGCATTAGTTAAATGAGTTGTTGATGCCACAGTATCTGGTCAGCCTTGAAAGACACCTTGGTGTCTGTACTTAACACACAGTGATAGATCTTCTGCCCCAAGAGCCTCCACATGTTGAAGTTACCACAAACACACGCACAGCAAATTCTCCACTACTCAAATAAGATTGAGACAAACTGTGGAATTACTGGATTTGTGATCTCAACATGACAATACTTTGCGTATCATTCACTCTAGAAAATATCTCCCCAAAGCCACCATGAATTATGAGGGGTGATTGATAAGATTGTGGTCTGAGGTAGAAGGAGTCAATTTTAGAAAACCTAGCACATTTATTTTTCAACATAGACCCCTCCTACATTTACACACTTAGTCCAGCGGTCGTGGAACATATGGACCTTGGACCTCCAGAAAGTGTCCACAGATGGGTGATTGATAAGTTTGTGTCCTAAGGTAGAAGGAGATGAGTTATACAGCTCTCGTTACATGCACATGCAGTTCAACTCTTTGAATGATTATGCAGAAAGTTTGAAGTTAATAACTCATCTCCTTCTACCTTAGGCCACAAACTTTTCAATCACCCCGATGAGTTATTAACTTCAAACTTTCTGCATAATCACTCAAAGAGTTGACCTGCATGTGCATGTAACGAGAGCTGTATAACTCATCTCCTTCTAACTTAGGCCACAAACTTACCAATCACCCCTGCTGTGGACACTTTCTGGAGGTCCAAGATCCGTATGCTCCATGACTGCTGGACTAAGTGTGTAAATGTAGGAGGGGACTATGTTGAAAAATAAATGTGCTAGGTTTTCTAAAATGGACTCCGTCTACCTCAGGCCACAAACTTATCAATCATCCCTCGTAGCACAGGGCTTTTGGATAGCAATGTTTGATGTGCATATTGGATGTGCAGTTGAATCTCAAGGCCTTCATTTTCAATCTTTGCCTTGGTACTACTTGCTTTGTCCATAGTACAATAGAAATTACTGCTCATGTCTATAAACAGGATTAAATTCCACTTGTCTACATTTCTTCTGGTACTAAGTGTGCCAAAATAATTAATTCCTAGAATAGATTAAATTCTATGAATCACCCTTTAAGCTTGCTAACAGGGATATACATTGACTATAAAATTGGCAACAATGACCACCACCTTTTCAGGGAACAAAGCCCTAACAAGACAAGCACTTAATTGATTTCTCCTTTGAAAATATAAAGCACATCTTACCAAGCAACATAAATTTAATAAGCTCAGTGCACTGCTTTTAAAAACATTGCTTTGCACGAACATGCCAAATATTGAAGTGTCCATTTATATTTGATAAATCTAAAAAGGAAAATGCATTATGTGTTGTGCTTATATTTCCATGCTGAACATGTCAAGATCAATATATTTCACTGACACATTGTGCAATCATTACAATCCCACCACTCAATCTCATATCCATCAATGTTTTTTTGCCTTTCTGCTATTTTTCCTTTGTTGTGCAATATGTAATGTAAAATCAGACAGCTTATCAGGTACTATCACATGGACTCTAGTAGAATATGTAAATAGGCAAAATGGCGGCAATTGGATTTCCATGTAGAGATGTATGGAATTATCAGAATGAAGTTTATTATCACCGACATATGTCATGAAATTTGTTGCTTTGTAGCTGCAGCACAGGTGGAAAACATAAAAATAGCTTTCAATTAGAATAAATAAATAGTGCAAAAGCAGATTAGTGAGGTAGTTCTCACGGGTACATGGGCCATTCAGAAATCAGATGGAGGAAGGGAAGAAGCTGTTCTTAATACATTGAGTCTGGGTTTTCAGGGTCCTGTGCTTCCTCCCCAATGGTAGTAATGGGAAAAGGACATTTTGTGGATGAGGAAGGTTCTTAATGATGGACAACACTTCCTTGAGGCATTACCTTTTGAAGAGACCTTGATGGTGGGGAAGGTTTTGCCCATGATGTAGTTGGCACAGGGAGGGGTCCTCCTTTTATACCCTGTAAAAAAACCTGTCACATGATCTCTACTGGCGGGAAAATGACGTCACTCCACCATCACAAGACCATTACCTCAAGTCTAGTATTGCTTCAACCCCAGTCACGTGACAAGGGTACCACTGTCACGTGCCACGGGTACGTAACACAAAATCCAATCCTAATGTACAAAAGAGGTCACCTGAGCTAGAAATAAACATGTCATTCCATGTGTGAACACTATGTTGGTGCAGGCAGCGTGGTGACACTCAGTACAATCCTCACAAATGCAAATGACGCATTTCACTAAGTTTTTATGGTTTGACGTACTTGTGACAAATAAATTTAATTTTTATCCTTATCTTACAATATTACTCACGTAGGTAGTTGTATATTGATTCCGGAGTAGTTTTAGTAAATGCCTCTAAACGGAAAATAGATTTCATTCAACTATTTACTGCATCCATATTTTATCACAACAGGTTTTCTGAATAAAGAAATGGAGATGATCTGTACAGTATTTTTTTTTATCCTGGGAATCCTTAAGAGGTTAAAAATAAACCATTAATTCTATCTCACCTTAAAACATCCAAGTGCAAATGAACTTAAACTTCAGTAAAAGTATTTATGACAGTTACCTGTGAGTCCTGATGAAGGTCCAAAACATAGACTGTTCACTTTCCTCCATACTGCCTGACTTGAGGTCCTTCAGCATTTTGTATGTGTTGCTCAATATTTCCAACAGCTACAAAATCTGTTGTGTCGCCTGAATGTAATTGATGCTCCATTTAATGGCCAGGCAAGAACCCTCAAACATATATGAAGTATGAATTTCAATTAAAGTGTTTTTGACCCAAGTTTGAAATAAAACAATAGAATCTATTTTATTTAGCTTCTTTTTGGCAACAGAAAACTAACTTTCTTACAAGAGCAAATTTAATCATCTCTTATGGTTTTTTTGTGATCCAAGAATTTTGCATTTTACAGCCAGAACATCAATATAGCTTGAAATCAATGATGATGCTCTAGTTTTAAAAAAATTCAATGAGCAAAAATTATCGCTTTATCCATGAGGTATTCAATAAATCTCAGAAAAGTTATTAAAAGCTTGATGGAATTAAGGCAAACACGAGGAAATCTGCAGATGCTGGAAATTCAAGCAACACACACAAAATGCTGGTGGAACACAGCAGGCCAGGCAGCATCTATAAGGAGAAGCACTGTCGACGTTTCGGGCCGAGACCCTTCGTCAGGACTAACTGAAAGGAAAGATAGTAAGAAATTTGAAAGTAGGAGGGGGAGGGGAAAATGCGAAATGATAGGAGAAGACTGGAGGGGGTGGGGTGAAGCTGAGAGCCAGAAAGGTGATTGGCAAAAGAGATACAGAGCTAGAGAAGGGAAAGGATCATTGGACGGGAGGCCTAGGGAGAAAGAAAGGGGGAGGGGAGCACCAAAGGGAGATGGAGAACAGGCAGAGTGATGGGCAGAGAGAGAGATTAAAAAAGGGAGGGGGGAAAAAAACTCAATATATCAGGGATAGGGTAAGAAGGGGAGGAGGGGCATTAACAGAAGTTAGAGAAGTCAATGTTCATGCCATCACGTTGGAGGTTTCCCAGCCGGTATATAAGGTGTTGTTCCTCCAACCTGAGTGTGGCTTCATCTTGATAGTAGAGGAGGCCATGGATAGACATATCAGAATGGGAATGGGACGTGGAATTAAGGCAAGTTCGAATTAATTCTTAGGCATGGCATTGTCTTTGAAATGTCTAACGCGAAAGTGTTAATTACTTCTACTGAATATATTTTTACTTTGTATGTATCAAATATAAGTTTTCATTTGCCTTAAAGTTTGATGAATTGAATTTGATATGTCTTACGTACTGATCCTAATGTTCCTATAAATTAACAATTCATGTCAAACTGAAACAGGGGAATGGAATCTGGAGAAACAAGACAGCAGGTGGAGAGACTTGAAGGAGATAAAGGTTACGGCGAATAAGTCTAGGCGAAAGAATGGGCAGTACGAGGTTTATGAACATAATGGGTCTGACAGTCTGAAGTGTATCTACTTCAATGCAAGGAGTATAACTGGTAAGGCAGATGAATTTAGAGCCCGGATTAGTACATGGGACTAACATGTCGTAGCCATTGTAGAAACTTGGTTGTGTGAAGGACAAGACAAGCAGCTCAATATTCCGTGGTTTAGATGTTTCCAATCTGATAGACATGGATGTAGAAGAGGTGGGAGAGTTGCATTACTGATTAGGGAGTGTGTTACAGATGGAATTAGAGATGACATCTTGGTGGGTTTATTCAGTGAGGAAATATGGATAGATAGGAAATAAGAAAGGTACAGTCATTATGATGAGGTTATACTACAGGCTATCAGGACATAGAGGAATAGGAATGGAAACAGATCATAGAAAAATGTTCAAAAGCATGGTTTGTTGTAGATCATGATCTTTACCCCTCCCCCATCCCCCATATTGTCTGGGACTTCCTGAACACCAGGGGCTTCACTGGTGCAGAATTTGTCAGGTGCATCCAAGGGGGTTTCTTGAAATAATATGTAGTTAATCTACCCAGGGAAGGCACTGTATTAGAATTTATACTGTGACATAAAATTTAGGTGGGTGAGCATTTTGGGATCACATTGGAATCACAATTCTGTAAGTTTTAAGATAGTTATGGAAAAGATAAAACATCCTCTTGGGTGAAAGAGCCAAACTTGAAGAAGTTTAATCATGTTAGTATTTGTTAGGAGGTAGGGAGGGTGGATTGGGAGCAATTGATTGTGGGAGTTCTTATGCATTTAATATTTCAGTAATATTTGAGTAATATTGTAAGTATATAGTTTGATTAAGCATTCTTTGTTGTTTACGGAATTCATTACGGGTTATATGTAAAAGTATTTTTTTTTACTTATTCATTTACGGGCTAAGCAAGTATTTATTCCCCATCCCTAGATGCCCTTGAGAAGGTGGTGATGAGCTACCTTCTTGAACCACTGTGGTCCCTGAGGTGCAGGTACACCCACAGTGCTATTAGGGAGGGAATTCCATGATTTTGACCCAGTGACAATGAAGGAACGGCGGTGTTTCCGAGTCAGAATGGTGAGTGATTTGGAGGGGGATTTCCAAGTGGGGTGTTCCCAGGTATCTGCTGCTCTTGTGTTTCAATCAACTTGCCTGTGATGCCTCGCCTTACAGTCGTTGTGCAGTCATGTCACATGCTATGAGTGATGGAATTGAAATCCTTTATATAATAGTCCCTTACCACTGCACAGGTTGAGTCTGGTTTGGGGCATAAAACGTTTCAACCAGTACCTATATGGGAGAGAATATAACATCATTACTGATCATCGACCACTGGTGTCCATTTTCAAGCCACTGAAAGGTATTCCACTAACAGCAGCAACACAAATACAGAGATGGACTCCGTTTCTTGGAGATCACAATTACAGGATTGAATTCAAGATATGACTAATTGTGGAAATGATGATGGATTGTCCTGTTTACCTTTGAAAAATGAAGTGCTGAAAAAATTCACAAAATAGGACACTCCTCTTGATGTATTCTCCTTAAAGCAAATTGAATGTCTTCCTATCACAACAGAGATGATCCAAAGGGAAACAATAAAAGATCCCACGCTGTCTTAGAACTACATGGTGACCCAAAATGGCTGTAATGTGCAGCAGAAGTTCCAGTTCCTCCAGTTTTCTCTTGACAGTGATTGCCTTATGTGGGAATTAAGAGTTGTTGTACCATCCAAGCTGAGAGTTAAAGTGTTTAGAGAAGCTACATGCTTGACCATCGAGGAATAGCCAAAATGAAAATGTTGCTCAAAGCTTTGTCAAGTGGCCTGGGATAGATCAGCAGATTGAGCAACTTGCCAAACACTATTCGGAATGCCAACACATGTAGGAGATGCCAAGAGCATCTTGGAGAAGAAAGAAGAAAGGTGTTCTGAGCTGTCAGAACAACTTCCTGCAGTCCCAGAGTCAACTCGTACAACCACCATGGAGGATGCTCCTGAACCTGAGGTTGCATTACAGCCGCAGGTTTCTCCTGCCAAAGCATTGTGACTCCCCCTGCCCCAACCCCTGATAGGAAAGATGTTCTCCCACAAGAATAAGAAATTCTCCACAGCAATTAATGCTTCAGGCCTGAATGGAACAATTTAAAATTTACTTTGCTGTGGATGTCTACTGTATATAGTGGTTATATAATATAGTATATCTATGTATAAGTTGAGATGCATTCTATATAGAGTTGGAGTTTATCGTTAAGCAGGGAATAGTGCTGTGTATTTAACATTTCAGCATTTTTGGTATTTACATAATTCATTATGTGTTCGTTAAAGTACATGAGCAGCATATGTCATTACCCCACAACGTCATTAAGTATGAACCTCAGTAAAAGTAAAAACGAAGATCCCACGCATATCTCGGGCTGCCTTGTTTCTCTTCCAATTAGTATTATGCTTTGGAGTTACAATACGTGAGAGGATGCATTTAAAGTTCAGCTGATCAGAATTCAGGAAGAGCATCTCTCTGTGAGGAATAAAGTTAAGGATGGCATGGTTTAAAAATCTTGGATGACAAGAGATTACATAAATGGGGTCAACTTGGATCACCTGACAATACAAATACCTATGTCAGTTGCTGTTTATTGGTTACAGCTCTACTTTCCATTCACCCATGACTGTGTGGCTAGGCGCACCTCAAATGCCATCTATAACTGTGTTGATGATACAACCATTGTTGGCACAATCTCAGATGGTGCTGAGATGGCGTACAGGAGTGAGATTTATCAGCTGGTTAAGCTGTGTCACAGCAACAGCCTTGCACTCAACGTCAGTAAGACCAGAGAAAGGACATTAGAAAGGGGAAGATGAGGGAATACACACCAGTCCTCATAGAGGGGTCAGAACTGGAGAGAGTGAGCAATTTTTAAGTTCCTGGGTGTCAATATCTCTGAGGATCTATCCTGGACCCAACATATCAATTAAGCTACAAAGAAAGCATAATAGTGGCTATATTTCATTTGGAGTTTGAGGAGATTTGGTATGTTACCAAAGACACTCGCAAATTTCTCCAAGTGCAGAGTATTTTAATTGGCTGCATCACCGTCTGGGGTATGGGGGGTGGTATACTGCACAGGATCGAAGTAAGCTGCTGGGAGTTGTAAACTTATTCAGCTTCATCATGGGCTCCAGCCTCTGGAGTATCCAGGACCTTTTCAAGGAGTGATGTCTCAAAAACATGGCATCCATCATGAAGGACCTACATCACCTAGGTCATGCCTTGTTCTCATTGCTACATCAGGAAGGAAGTACGGAAGGCTGAAGGCACACACTCAGTGATTCAGGAACAGCATCTTCCCCTTTGCCATCTGATTTCTGAATGGTCATTGAACCCATGATTACTACCTCACTCTTAGTCTCTCACTACTTTCTTATTTCTATTTTTGCTCTTCTTTCAGCTTAAAATATATACTGCTGTAATTCATGTTATTTTTTCTATTATGATGTATTGCTTTGTACTGCAGCTCCAAAGAAAATATATTTCATGACCTATGCTGGTGATATTAAACCTGGTTCTGATTCAAAAAGATAAATAAGCATAGACAAAGTTTAGGGAGCTGAAACTGGACAAGGTCTGTGACAAATAGAAAGGAATCAGAAAAAATCCTAGACAAGGAATTAGGTGAATGTAAAGTGATTATGGCCTTGGCAATTAAGATTAAGGAGAATCTCAAGGCATTTTATTTATATATTAGCAGCAAGATGGTAGCTAAGGAAAACAGTTAGTTCCACTCAAAGATAAAGGAGGGAATTTATTTGTGAAGTCAGAGGAAGTGGCTGAGGGTCTTTGTGCTAGCTTGGACCTGATGGGCTAAAAGTTTGCCTTCTGCAACAACATTGAAAGATAAAACTTATTTTTCTCTTTTCACTTCCACTTTAATTTATCTTGCTTCCACCAAGTGTCATTGGCTATGGAGACTAGTCATCTGATTTTGACATTCACTAAGGTCCCTAATGTCCACTTTTCCTCACAATGTTATTATCAACTTGCACTTACAGCAGTCCACATGTAACATTTTTTGAGTTGAAGGATGAGGGAAGAGAAGGTAGAGAATAGGCTCCATTGAATTGCTTCACTGCAGTAAAACCTGTGGCAAGGTTAAACAATCACAAAAGATAATTTTCCAGAAGGGAATAAAAATTAATAGAAAATTTAATTACTTTTGCATTAATTGAAAAGAGTAAATATTGTCACTGTCTTCACCAAGTAAGTAAGGTCTGATTAATTAATCTAGAGGAATAATTAATTGCTAGTTCAATATCCTGTAAAGCAGGGTAAAGGTAACAAGGAGACTTAGAAACTATTGCCAAAGGAAGGTATAGCCCCAGGATAGTCCTAGAGCAGGTTCGCTAATATACCCTTTTCAAACATGAAACACTAGTGTGCTCTTTGTTGATGTGGTCTCACCAGAGGACAGATCTTTTGCAAGTAATAACCTTTGCTATTTTTCAGTAATATCAACCTTCCTATTTTTAAAATGGCTTTGTGACTGCTTTGCTATCACTGTGTATTAAAGGCCGAGGGATGACTTTTACAGAGGTGTTACCTGCAGCAAAGCTAGATATATTCTTCATTATAAGTAGTTGCCATTCAGTTCTGAAGGGTTATGCAGTTACAAGAAATTGGTACTTACAGAATCCAAACATACTTTGAAACACAATTTGCAAATAGATTTTATTATTGTGAATATTTTAAAATCTAATAAAAAACACAAAATGCTGGCAGAACTCAGCAGGCCAGACAGCATCTATGGGAGGAGGTAATAACGATGTTTCGGGCCGAAACCCTTCATCAGGAGTGAAGTAACATGGGATGGTCGAGGGGGGATAAGAAGTGGGGGGAGGGATGAAGTGGAGCTGGGAAGTGATAGGCTGGAGGGAAATGGGCTGGGGGAAGGTGGAGAATTATGGGAAATAAAAGAGAAAGAAAGGTAGGGCTGGGGGGAGAGATTATAGTGAGGGGAGAAAAAGAGAGAGAAAGAGAACCAGACTAAAATAATAGATAGGGATGGGGGTAAGGGTGGGGGGCAGTGGTATCAACGGAGGACAGTGAGTTGGATGTTCATGCCGGCAGGAAGGAGGCTAGCTAGGCGGGAGATAAGGTATTGCTCTATCGACCTGCGTGTGGCCTCATCTTGACGGTAGAGGAGGCCATGGACAGACATATTGGAGTGGGAGTGGTCTGTGGAATTGAAGTGTGTGGCCACAGGGAGATCCCGCCACTGCTGGAGGACTGAGCGCCGGTGTTCGGCGAAACGGTCTCCCAGTCTGCGGCGGGTCTCCCCAATGTATAAATGTCCACATCAGGAGCACCGGATACAGTATATCACCCCTGTTGACTAGCAGGTGAAGTGATGCCTCACCTGAAAGGACTGTTGGGGGCCTGGGATGGTGGTGAGGGAAGAAGTGTGGGGGCAGGTGTAGCACTTCTTCCGTTTGCAGGGATGAGTGCCCGGAGGGAGGTCGGTGGGGAGGGATGGGGGGGATGAATGGACAAGGGAGTCGTGTAGGGAGCGATCCCTGCAGAAAGCCGAGAGTGGGAGGGAGGGGAAGATGTGTCTGGTGGTGGGATCCCATAGGAGGTGGCAGAAGTTACGGAGGATTATACGTTGGATCTGTAGGCTGGTAGGGTGATAGGTGAGGACCAGAGGGTCTCTATCCCTGGTGGGCTGGCGGGGGGATGGGTTGAGGGCAGAGGTGCGTGAAATACGGGAGATGCGATGGAGGGCAGAGTTGATAGTGGACGAAAGGAAGCCCCTTTCTTTAAAAAAGGAAGACATCTCCTTTGTCCTAGAATGAAAGGCCTCATCCTGAGAGCAGATGAGAGCAGGGCGGCACTCATCCCTGCAAACGGAAGAAGTGCTACACCTGCCCCCACACTTCTTCCCTCACCACCATCCCAGGCCCCAGACAGTCCTTTCAGGTGAGGCACCACTTCACCTGCGAGTCAACTGGGGTGATATACTGTATCCGGTGCTCCCGATGTGGGCATTTATACATTGGAGAGACCCGCCGCAGACTGGGAGACCGTTTCGCCGAACACCGGCGCTCGGTCCTCCAGCAGTGGCGGGATCTCCCTGTGGCCACACACTTCAATTCCACAGACCACTCCCACTCCGATATGTCTGTCCATGGCCTCCTCTACCGTCAAGATGAGGCCACACGCAGGTCGATGGAGCATACTTTATCTCCCCTCTAGGTAGTCTCCTTCCTGCCGGCATGAACATTCAACTCACTGACCGTTGATACCCCTGCCCCCCACCCTTACCACCATCCCTATCTATAATTTTAGTCTGGTTCTCTTTCTCTCTCTTCCCCCCCCCTCACTATAATCTCCCCCCAGCCCTACCTTTCTTTCTCTTTTATTTCCCATAATTCTCCACCTTCCCCCTACCCCATTTCCCTCCAGCCTATCACTTCCCAGCTCTCTACTTCATCCCTCCCCCCACTTCTTATCCCCCCTCGACCATCCCATGTTACTTCACTCCTGATGAAGGGTTTCGGCCTCAAACGTCATCGCTACCTCCTCTCGTAGATGCTGTCTGGCCTGCTGAGTTCTGCCAGCATTTTGTGTTTTTATTTATTTCCAGCATCTGCAGATTCACTCGTGTTGATTTTAAAATCTAGTTTATTTTAATAATTAGTACATAGACAATCTCACAACACTCACCATGGCTTGTACTGTACGCCTGTTGAGAAAGCGTCAAGAGAATATCGAGCAGGTTCGGCTGAAGATCAAGCCAAGAAAGTCCAGAAACATCTCCATCATCAAGGGGAAGCTGGTAGACCAACGCTTCTACATGGGCGATGAGACGATTCCAACAGTCTTCGGGAAGCCTGTGAAGAGCTTAGGTCGGTGGTATAACGCATCCCTCAAAGACACAGAGCAGATAGATCAGCTCAAGAAGGATGCCGTTAGTGGCCTCGAAAACAGCAACAGAACTACACTCCGTGGCAAGTTGAAGCTCCGGTTTATGCAGTCTGGGCTCTTTCCACACCGCATGTGGCCACTAACCCTGTATGAAGTTCCAGTCTCGAAGGTGGAAAAGCTGGAGAGACTGATCAGCTCATACGTAAGGAAATGGCTTGGTCTTCCCAGGAGCCTCAGCAGCATAGGCTCGTGCCACAGGAGATACGTCAGAAGGAGGAGGCAGCAAGGGGCGCAAAAGCTGTGGCTCAAGCAAAGCAAGGGCAATGGATGAGATGGGAGGGAGAGAGAAAGGAAAAATCTCCTGGAGAGAGCTGTGGGAGATGGAGACATTTAGAGCAAGCTTCAGCATCAGGGCTGCCTATGATGTCCTGCCTTCTCCCGTGAACCTCAGCCAGTGGTATGGAGAGGACCCCACGTGCTCCCTCTGCCTGACTTCAGCAACACTAAAATACATTCTAGCAGGCTGCAAGACTAACCTCACTCAAGGCCGATACACCTGGCGGCACAACCAGGTGCTCTCACAACCAACGCTCTCCCTCCCCCTTCATCCCGCTGGCCATTAACAGCATTTGTCCGGAAAGGTGAGGGTCCAGCTAGACTCTCCACATCAAGACCAGACAGCTGGTGGCTAGGCCAGGCACGTGATTGGAAGATGATAGCAGACTTAGGCCAGAGCCTCTGCTTCCCAACTGAAATCACGGAAACCAACCTCAGATCAGACCTTGTGCAACGGTCGGCCTCGCTCCATCTTGTTTACGTCATCGAGCTTACAGTGCCCTGGGAGGATGCAGTGGAGGAGGCCTACGAACGCAAAAAGCTGAGGTACGCTGAACTTGCAGCCGATGTGCAGCAACATGGCTGGAAAGCAAGGGTCCGACCGGTTGAAGTAGGCTACCGGGTTGTGATCATCTCAGATCAGGTCCACAGCATTCTGAAGGGGAAGGGTGAACAGCCAGAAATAATGGTACATATTGGCACCAATGACGTAGTTAGGAAAAGCAAGGAGGTTCTGAAGAGAGAATCTAGGGAGCTAGGTAGAAAGCTGAAATGAAGGACTTCCAAGGTAGCAATCTCAGGATTGTTGCTTGTGCCACGTGCCAGTAAGGGTAAGAACGTGATGACTTGGCAGATGAATGTGTGGCTGAGGAATTGGTGCAGGGGCCAGGCTCTCAGATTTCTAGACCATTGGGATCTCTTCTGGGGAAGGTATGACCTGTACAAAAGGGTCCGGTTACATCTGAACCCGAGGGAACCAATATCCTTGCGGGCTGGCATGCTATAACTGTTGAGGAGGCTTAGAACTAATTTGGCAGAGAGATGGGAACTGAGTGATAGGGCTGAGGATGGGGCAGTTGGTATACAAGCAGAGACTGTGTGTAGTGAGACTGTCAGGAAGGACTGGCGGATGGTAGGGCAAAATTGCAGTCAGTAGAATGACTTGCAGTATAACAGGGGCACAAAATTGAAAAGGGTGATGAAGGGTGAAGGTACACGAAATAAGGTAAACGACCTTGCAGCACAGTTAGAGATTGCCAGTTATGATATTGTGAGCATCACTGAGTTGTGGCTGGAAGAAGATTATATATGTGAGCTTAACATCCAAGGATACACATAGTATTGAAATGACAGGCAGGTAGGCAGAGGTATGCCGTGGCTCTGTTGGTAAAAATCAAATCAAATCCTCAGAAAGAGGATTAAAAAATGTAGAATCTTTGTGGGAAGAGTTAAGGAACTGCATTGGTAAAAAGATGCACATAGGCTTCCCAAAACCTAACCAGGATGTGGGCTACAAGTCACAATGGGAGATACAAAATCAGAGTAATACACACAAAATGCTGGAGGAACTCAGCAGGCCAGGCAACATCTATGGAAAAGAGTAAACTGTTGATAGTTCAGGCTGAGACCCTTCATTCGGACTGGAAGAAGAAAGATGAGAAGTAAGATGGTGGGGGGAGGAGAGGAAGAAGTACAAGGTATTACGTGATTGGTGAAACCAGTAGTGAGGGAGGGGTGCAGTAAAGAGCTGGTTGGAGGAGCATCACCTTATATTCCATCTGGATAGTGTTACATACTGATGCACCATCAATAACTCACTCTGAGACGTAAGAAGCGAGATATCGGCTTTTATTGACTGGAAGAATGAACAACACTACATCCTGGAGAATGAGGCCGGGCTCAGGCCTCAATTGCCTTTATACAGGGGTCTGTGGGAGGAGCCACAGGAGCAGTACAGACAGGTATATGTAGTTCACCACATTTACCCCCCTCTTTGTTTTAAAAAGAGTCCCCAGGTGGCGAAGTTTCTTACAAGTATATTTACAGGTTAAGTCTATCAGGTGGTCGAATCTTTCGCTGCGATCTATGTAGCTCCGGCTGCGATTGCACAGGTGCCGGAGGTGGTGATTGCACCGGAGACGGAGGTTGTGCTGGTTCTGGCCTAACTGGAGGTGTCAGGGATCCCTCACGTGTGTGCGAGGTGCCCGGAATAGACGTGTACGAGATGCCTGGTACATGAGCGTCGTGAGGAGTCTGGGTGGGGCACGGTGTGCGCTGTGTCACCTCGGGTACAGGGTTCATAGTTACCGTGGAGTGTACGGGGTAGTGGTCTGCTGCTCCTGTGGGCGCCAGGTCGCGGGCAGAGACCGTGTCCTCCCGCCCATCAGGCAAGACCATGTAGGCATATTGGGGGTTAGCATGCAAAAGGTGAATCCTCTCGACCAGCGGGGAGGATTTATTACTCCTCACATGTTTTCGTAGCAGCACTGGCCCCGGGGACGTCAGCCAAACTGGTAGGGTGGTCCCAGTGACAGACTTCCTGGGAAAAGAGAATAGGCGTTCGTGAGGGGTGGCATTGGTGGACGTACATAACAGGGAGCGGATAGAGTGGAGTGCCTCAGGGAGGACCTCCTGCCATCGGGAGACCGGCAACCCTTTTGACTTAAGGGCTAAAAGTGTGGCCTTCCACACTGTGGCATTCTCCCGCTCCACCTGTCCATTTCCCCGGGGATTATAACTCGTGGTCCGACTAGTAGCAATGCCCCTAGCCAGCAGGTACTGGCGCAGCTCGTCACTCATAAAGGAGGACCCTCTATCACTGTGGATATAGCAGGGATATCCGAACAGAGTGAAGAGCTGGCGCAGGACTCCTCAAACTCGACCAAGCGAAAGCTGTGTTATTTTTGTGGGCTTGAGAAACATCCTCGAAACCGTTGCCCAGCTTGGGAAGCGACCTGCTCCAGCTGTGGAAAACCGGGCCATTTTGCCAAAGCCTGTAAGTCTAAACCGCGCGCGGGGTCAAGCAGCGCTGCCTTTGAGAGGACTAGCTGCCTGTTTGACACAGGCAGCACTGAGAGTTTTATTGACCCGGACACAATGCAACGTTGTGGACTCATGACATGGCCGGTAAGTCACAGGATCACCTTGGCTTCTGGGTCGCATTCCACAGACATCCGGGGGGGGGGGTTGTGTAGCGACATTGGTGGTGCAGGGCACAGAATATCGGAACTTTGCGCTCCTGGTCATGCCTCGACTGTGCGCACCTGTGTTATTGGGGCTGGACTTCCAGAGCCATCTCGAAAGTGTGACTATGGCATATGACTGGCCCCTCCCACCGCTCACTGTCAGGAATCCTCAGTTTGGTGGGACTTCGCCATATACTCCATTACCACACACACACACACACACACACACCGAACCACACGTCCCGCCCAGCACCATGCCGATAGCTGTGCTGCTGACACTACTTGCAGCCTCTCCACCCTCAAGATCCCTCCCTCATCGCTGTTCGCCAACCTGACCCCCGACTGTAAACCTGTGGCAACTAAAAGCAGGAGGTACAGTGCGGGGGATAGGGCCTTCATTCAGTCAGAGGTGCAGCGGCTGCTCGGGGAGGGGATCATCGAGCCAAGCACAAGCCCTTGGCGGTCCCAGGTGGTTGTTGTTCGGACTGGGCAGAAAAATAGGATGGTCGTGGACTATAGTCAAACCATCAATAGGTTCACGCAACTTGACGCGTACCCCCTACCCCGCATCACGGATATAGTCAACCAGATAGCTCAGTACAAGGTGTACTCGACAATAGATCTGAAATCTGCTTATCACCAGCTCCCCATCTGCCCAGAGGACCGCCCCTACACCGCCTTCGAGGCGGGCAGCAGGCTCACTTCCTGCGCCTCCCATTTGGTGTCACCAATGGTGTCTCAGTCTTCCAGAGGGAAATGGACCGGATGGTGGACCAGTACAACCTGAAGGCCACATTTCCCTATCTAGATGACATCACCATCTGTGGTCGCGACTGGTCGGATCACATTTTTCCTATTACGCCCAATGGGTGCCCCATTACGCAGACAAGGCCCGCCCCCTGGTCAAGTCTACCACTTTTCCCCTCTTTGCTGAGGCCTGCGCGGCCTTCAGCTGCATTAAAGGGGACATTATTAAAGCAACGATGCATGCGGTGGATGAGACCATTCCCTTCCAAGTAGAGAGTGACGTCTCCGATTTCGCGCTTGCCGCTACCCTCAATCAGGAAGGCAGACCAGTGGCATTCTTTTCTCGTACCCTTCAAGGCTCTGAACTTCGGCACTCCACGGTGGAGAAAGAAGCCAAGGCCATAGTAGAAGCTATTAGGCACTGGAGGCACTATCTCGCCGGCAAAAGGTTCACCTTGCTGACCGACCAGCGCTGCCTTTGAGACGTGGGGGCCGCCATCTTGCATGCCCGGATGTGAGTGGCCATCTTTGCCGGCATCACCATGCCCCGCCCCTACCTCCCCGTGTGAGACGTGGGGGCCGCCATCTTGTATGCCCGGATGTGGGCGGCCATCTTTGCCGGCATCACCATGCCCCGCCCCCGACTCGCTGGTGTTTACCGGGCACCAAGATGGCATTTCAACTCTGGCCACCGTAACCCTCGACCAAAGCGCTCCGCACCAGCTCGCAAGGTCAATGATGGACATCCTGGTGGAGAAGCCACAGGAGCAGTCCAGTCAGGTATATGTAGTTCACCACACATACCAGCAGCAATAGATCACAAATTGAGTCAGCTTTTAATGTTAGACCACTATCTTTATTAGCATCTACTTAGCTTGTGGTTGAGCCAACTAGGGGATCAGTTATTCTGGATCGGGTGCTGTGTAATGAATTGAATTTGATTAGGACACTTAAGATAAAGGAACCCATTGTTGGTTTTGGAATCACTTCTCTTTACTTTGTGGTCAATGATTTGAATGACGGGAATTGATGGCTTTGCGGCCAAGTTTGCAGATGACATGAAAATAGGTAAAAGTCAGGTAGTGTTTAGGAAACAGGGAGGCTACAGAAGGACTTAGCCATATTAGGAAAATGGACAAAGAAGTGGCAGATGGAATACAGTGTGGAAGAGTGTATGGTCATTCACTTTGGTAGAAGGAATAAAAGCATAGACTATTTTCTAAATGGAGAGAAAATTCAAAAATCCCAGGTACAAAGGGACTTGGGAGTCCACATGCAGGACTCCCAAAAGGTTAACTTGCAAACTGAGTGGGCAGTAAGGAAAGCAAATGCAATGCTAGCATTCATTTTGAGCAGACTAGACTATAAAAACATACAAAGCTGAGGCTTTATATGGCACTGGTGAGGAGTTTTGGGCCCCTTATCTAAGAAGAGATGTATTGACGTTGGAGTGAGTTCAAAGAAGGTTCACAAAAATGATTTCAGGATTGAAAGGCTTATCATTTGATCCTTCTGGGCCTGTATTTGCTGGAATTTAGAAGAATGATGGGGGATCTCACTGACACCTATCAAATATTGAAAGGCCGAGATAGAGTGGATGTGGAGAGGATGTTTCTTATAGTGGGGCAGTCCAGGACTCGAGGGCACAGCTTCTGAATAGAGGAACATCCTTTTAGATGAGAAAGAATTTCTTTAACCAGAGGGATAGAGGATCTGTGGAATTTGTTGCCACTGGTGGCTGTCATTGAGTGTATTTAAGGCAGAGGGTGATGGATTCTTGATAAGTCAATGCATGAAAGGTTATGGGGAGAAGGCAGGAGAATGAGGTTGAAAAGAAGTAGATAAGCCAATGATCAAATGATAGAGCAGACTCGATGGGCTGAATCACATAATTTTGCTCTGATATCTTATGGTCTAATGCATATTTAAGTTTTCTCTTCCAAGTAGGATTAGTGAAATTCAAACTTAATGTTAAATGTAAACTTTCCCTAGAGTCTAGAAGATAATATTATTGATGCTTTGCTCCAAGTTTGAGTGCTCGGTGGGGGGTGCCGATGCTTTTTTTGCTGGTGGGGGAGGGGGGGGGTTAGTTGCTTTGCTGCCACTTATGCATGGGGGGGAGCTGTGGGTGCTTTGGGTTTCTAACATTTAACTGTCATTCATTCCTTGGGGCACTCCTCTGTTTTTGTGGATGGTTGTGAAGAAAAAGAATTTCAGGTGTATATTGTATACATTTCTCCGATATTAAATGTCTCTTTGAAACCTTTGATATCACAGTTTGTGGATCAATAGAATTAAAAACTGCCATTGAATATTTCTGCTTTATTCACAATGTAAAATATTTTAATAGGACAACCCAAAATCATTAGCAGAACACAATGGGAAACAAAAACTGTAGGTTACAGCAGAATTTAATGCAAAGGATGTTGGATTTTGCAAAAAGACAATTATCCATTTAAACTAAGCATTTTCTAGGAAGTTCTTTCTTATTTATATCCAAATGTTCTGAAATTAGATTTATACCCATTTAGTTTGGCCACGCATCAGTGCACATTTCCTTTTACATTTAATGGGACCTGATTCAACTGTTTTCTATACCTCTTTCACAGTATCCTAAATATATTTATGCATTGCACCATAAAGAGTTTTATAAGAAGATGACACTCTACATTTTGTAGATATTCTGGCATCTAATTGACTGTTGCTTGTTAAAGCTTATAGTGCACATGCACACATTTTTAGATTATAATTACCTGTGAAATAGCTTTTCATCTGAAAGTCAGTAAGACCTTTTGAGTCGAATATTGCACAATAACAACTTCCTAGAATGTCAATGTGGGTCATAGTTGTTGCTAATAAATGAATGCATTGCATCTTCATGTATTATCAATTCTTTGACTTTGTTCACTTTGAATAATGCATGGGTTCTGGTAATTTATTTATAAGGATTAAATGTGTCTAGTACTTATGAAAGACAGAATTTTTAAGCATTTGAGCTGCAAATCCTAATTACTAACCCATATAATAAGTAAAGCTTGGATTTCATAAATCTAATCTGTAATTTTTAATACTTGTATAGCATGATGACATTTTAAATAGTAAAACAAAATGTCTGTATTCATATATACTCAGATGAACTCTTATTTATTAAAATAAAAATATATAATTTTTTTAAGGATAGACTTTTAAAATTCAAGTTTAAGTTTATTGTCATTCAACTATACACATGTTTACAGCTAAAGGGAACATCGTTCCTCTGGGCCAAGGTACAAAACACAATACATAAAGTCACACACAGCACATATCGTTATGATCCAGCACCATACGGGCTCAAAATAGCATTAGCACAAGTCCATGAGCGGCATGTCCTGAATATTGAAAGGTTGGCATAAAGTGTGCGATTTATATTTATGTGAGACAGTATGATGTTACTGGCACAATTGTAATACAACAAATATTTGCATAAATATCTGAAACAGTGGCAATAAAAGACGACAAGTGACCAGTGCAGGATGAGAGTGTGTCTGTGAGTTGAGGAATGGAGGGTAGGAGGGCAGAGCATTCAGACAGGGTGTACATGTGCGCTAGGTGGCAGCAGGGTGTTAAGATCTCTAACAGCTGGTGGAAGAAGCTATTACTCACCCAGACAGTTCTAGTTCTTCTGCTGCAGTACCTTCTGCCTGATGCCAAGAGGTCAAAGAGACTATGGGAAGAAAGAGAGATGTTTTTGGCAATGCTGGAGGCACTGCACATGTGGCCCTTCTAACACCTCTTCTTACTGGGGGTTGTTGGTGGTGGGGAGAGTGAGACTCTTGGTTACTCTGTGTAATTCCTCTTTGGCTTTGTCCCTGTATATTGACAGATAACAGATACATAATTGTCTCTTACTTGAAAATGTTGGAAGCTGAAAATGACCAAGAGTGACAGTTGCTTCAAACTGCCAAAAGTTTACAAAGTGCAAAGTCTCACAGAAAAAGTGACGCTAATAACTGAACAGAACTAAAATAAAATGTGCTATTGTTAGTCCATCAACTGCTGCTGTGAGTACAACTTACGGGTTAGGAATAAATATAAAATATATGCTAGCCATGTTGACAATAATACCCATATTGACACATTCTTGTTCATTACAACTTTAAAAGTGTCACATTACATGAGCTGCATTAGAATTTTGGAATTTTTCACCAGAAAAATAAATTGCAAACATATTATAATGTCAGCAAAATATACTTCAAATTGGGAACCATAAATAGCACTGAAGCACACCATTTGGAACTATCATGATAAAACCTTTGAAAAAAATCCTGCCAAGACTTTGAAATACAGCAGCAATATAAAAACAATTCTACATATTCAATGTTTCTGTATTTTGACTTTGAGACTTGTCAGCTGCTATTTATTAAACTCTGTAAATTGGTACAATTTGTGATTATTCTAGCGAAATTAAGTATTGCAAAATATTTCTATACCTCAGCACTAAATCATCTCCAAACCATTAGAAAAATTAAATCCAATTAAACAAAAACTGACATTATGAAACAAAGTAATGATACCAGTAAAATTCCATTAATCTGGCAAGCTCAGGACGTGGTGTTGGACTGGTAGATTTTCAGGACTATTAGATGTGATTCCAATTAATACTCCATCATGATTTTAATTACATTTTTTAGATAGTCAGTGGTGGTATAATAGTCCATTTCCCAGTGAGCCTGGGATACAAAATCTGGTGAGTTTTAAGAGAGTTCAGGAAACATAACCAGGTGAAAGTCCAGGCAGCGTGGTATACAGGGCCCTGGTAAGTTTAAAGGGGTAATATGAATCAGAGCCCCAGAGTGTTAAAGGTTTTGCAGGCACCAGCACCCCAGTGAGTTTAAAGGGACTGTGGGAAGTGAAAGGAGCGTGGGAGCTAGTGCACTGTGGTCTTCATGAGAAATTCCAAACCAGAGCTCTGTTATATTAATGAGAACGTGGGATGACCATAAGACATAGGAGCAGAATTAGGCCATTCGGCCCATTCAGTCTGCACTACCATTTCATCACAACTGATTTATCATCCCTCTCAATCACACACTTTTGCCTTCTCCCTTACTAACCAGGAACCTATCAGCCTCCGCTTTAAATTTTCCCAGTGACTTCACCTCCACAGATTCCCCAGTCTCTGGCCGGAGAAATACCTGCTCATCTCTGTTCTAAAGGGACTTCCATGTAATCAGAGATTGTGCCCTTTGGCCCTAAACTCCCCCATTACAGGAAATATCCTGTCCACATCCATAAGATCATCAGAACCAGAGTCTCAGTTTATTAAAGGAAAACTTCAGCTTCCATCAATCTGATTGTAGATTGTTTGAGCTTGACTGTACTGATTTTAATATTTTCAGTACGTTAGCATTTATGAATTGACAAAACATGGTTTGTGCAGCTAAATAAGAGTTCAGAAAGTTAATCTCATGAAAAGAATGCACCATTTGTAATTATGAATGAAAGACTTTAAATTCTATTACTTTTTTAAAACTTTTTTTATTGTGTTTTCAAATAGTTACAGAATAAAAGTGTGTGAAAAAGAAAATATGTGTTACCCATCCCCCCTCCCCTTAACCCCTCCCCCCTAACATCCCTATTGAAAGAAAAAAGAAAGAAAGAAAGAAAAAAAAGGAATGTCTGGATATTAGAAGATCCCCACATGCTCCATGGAGTTCGTAATAACTTTAGTATATATATTTATTTCTTTCCCCAAGTAACCAATTATTTCATCTTTGGAGCGCCTATATATTTAATCCTGTCTTTTGTAAATAAGGGCGCCAAATTTTCAAAAATGTTTCATATTTATCTCTTAAATTATAAGTAATTTTTTCAAGTGGAATACAGCCATAAATTTCTTTCTTCCAACAATCTATACTTAAATATGTATCCAATTTCCAAGTAACTGCAATAGCTTTTTTGGCTACTGCCAATGCAATTTTTCTAAATTCTTTCTGATATTTATTCAATTTGGATATCGGTTTTGTCCCTTCAATATCACCTAGTAAAAGTAATATTGGATTATGTGGAAGTTGTATTCCAATAATTTGTTCCAATAAAACTCTTAAATTTGTCCAAAAAGGTTGAATTTTAGAACAAGACCAAGTAGAATGTAAAAAAGTACCAATTTCTTGGTTACATCGGAAACACTGATCAGATAAATTTGGGTTCAATTTATTTATTTTTTGTGGTGTAATATATAGTTGATGTTAAAAATTGTATTGCACTAATCTTAATTGGATGTTTATTGTATTTGTCATACTCTCAAGACATAGTCTTGACCAATTTTTTTCTTCAATTTTAATATTCAAATCACTTTCCCATTTTTGTCTTGACTTATGGACTCCTTGTTTAATTGCCTGTTTTTGAATCAAATTATACATACAAGAGATAAATTTTTTAGTCTTTCCTTTTTGAATTAAAGTTTCAAACATTATATATAAATGGGAATCTAAATGGATACGGGAAAAGAAAGAATCTCCTATATTAAAACATTTGATTGATTTATGGAATAAGATGAATGTTGACGATGAGACAAAGAAATCCTTATTAGCAAAGAGATCTTTAATTCAAAATAGACTTATTCCTTTTACAATGGATAATCAACTTTTATATAATTGGTTTCAAAAAGGGATTAGATATATAGGAGATTGTTTTGAAGGAGGTATATTAATGTCATTCGATCAATTAAAGAATAAATATAAAGTATCAAACAACACTCTTTTTTGTTACTTTCAACTAAGGGCTTATTTAAGAGAAAAGTTAGGTCAAACAATGTTATTACCGAAACCCAATGAAATAGAAACTTTAATTCAAAAAGGAAAGACTAAATTCTATTACTAAGCAGCAAGACTTGCTGACAGAAAATTAGGGGAAAAGCTTAACTTCAGTAGTAGGCAAAGAATGAAATCCCAAATAAAGGAAAATACAAATACTTAATTGGATAATAAATTATAACAATTAATGATCAACATGAATCTCAAATAGGATCGTCTTGCTTGAGCAGCTTTATTGAATCACCTGAAAAGTTAACTGAGGGAAGAGACAAGCGCTCAAATGTGGAGATAATTTAGCCATGTAGAGGGAATGGTAAAAGTATGTGATGTATATGTAGTAAAGGTACGAGGGTAAGTGTCACAGAGGATTATTTTTTGCACTGAAATATGTACTTACTGCCTTTGGTCAATTTTTACTCAGTCCAAGTGTGTCTGCAAGAACAGAAAAAGGAATATTAGATTAAAGATAGGGAGGAAAATCTCTAGACTTCCTGCAGGAAGGATTCTGAGGTAGTCAGATACTCCCTGGAACAATATTAAAAAACAAAGCCTGGTGAAACTTGTCCCACATCAGTGAGTAATCAGGAGTGACATTGTGCAGGACCCCTGTTTTTACATTAAATAAAAGCAGAGACCACCAAGGCCCACTTATCAACCTCCAATGTAGAAATGGATACAAAGATTCAGAATGTGAAGCACCACCTAATCATGGCAGGATTTCACATTCTATTCCCACAGCACAGGATCCCCAGGCCTTGGTGGAGGTGAGGGGGGGAGGGGCTACAAGGCACAAAGCTTGTGATGTCATTGAGCACAAGCTTATCTTCAACTGACCAAAGGATGCCTGTACATTGAGGGAAGAGACTACAAGATGCAGTAGCATGCCTTGGTTTTAAACAAAAATGCATATTCGGTACAGACCAGAGAATACATTTAATAAACTGTAAGATATACTATCAAGCAGTTGGTAATGGATAACAGAATGTTGGAATTGAGATTTCAGGAGGATCACAAGCAACAAGCAATCTGCGGGAGAAAAGGAATTGCTATTATTTTGGGCTGACAGCAGGGTTTTAACCAAAACGTTCGCAATTTCTTTCCTCCCACAGATGCTGCTCAACCTTCCGACAGACTGTTTGTTTCTCCAGATGCCAGCATCTGAAGTCTCTTGTGCTTCCATGAAGTTCTGGCTGGCATTCTCTCCTGCACTTAAGTTAGTGATTCAGAAAAAAACAAAATTCAAAATTTTCAGGATGGAATAAATTTGGATAAAATGTCTGTGTTAGATACAGTTAATACAGAATATATCAGGAATGTAGATTTGACCTATCTTTATTAAATATACATTAATTATTCTGATCTGATCTGGTCTGCATGGCTAACTTTTTCAGGTGTAAAATACTCTAACCTTTTGACTAGGGTGGATAAGAGCAAACATTTTGCCTTTATCCTCAAACTGCTCTGAAACCCTTTGTGGTACTGTCTGCAATCCAGTCAGTGCAGGCCATCCCAGATAACCAATGGGTTCTACTTTTACAGATGTCCATAATTCGATTTTGTTAATAAATTGAACAATCGCCCAATACTGTAACCATACCACATTATCTTAATAAATGCCATTTACCTGAGCTGCAGCTCAATGATCTTTAGCTCATACGGGAGAATGAGAAGGTGACCGATAGGAGCAACAGGGAGGTAGTCACCCCTAGGCTGCAGAAGACAGATAACTTCTGAGTGACTGTCCGGAGAAGGAAGAGAAATGCACAGCCTATGCAGAGACCCTTGTGGCTATTCTCCTCAGTAATAAGTATACCATTTCAGATGCAGTTGAGCTGGTGATCTACCAGGGTGAGTGGCAGTGAGTGGGTCTTCGGCACTGTGTCTGGTGCTGTGGCTCAGAAGAGCAGAGAGGTGAAGAGGACTGCAGTGATGATAGGAGATTCCATAGTCAGAGGAACAGAGATGAGATTTTGAGGACGTTACCTCCCAGGTGCCAGGAGCAGGGGTGTCTCGGATCAGGTCCATGGCTTCTAAAGGGGTTGGGGGTGGGTTGAGCAGCAAGAAGACTTGGTACATATTGTCACCAATGACATAGGTTGGAAAGGTGACGAGGTCCTGGAAAAGGATTTTAGTGAGCTAAGTAGAAAGTTGAAAAACCAGGGCCTCCAGGGTAGTGATCTCTGGATTGCTGCTTATTTCACACACCAGTAAGGGTAAAAATAGAATAATTTCACAGATGAACACATTGTGAGGAACTGGTGCAGGGAGCCGTGGTTCAGATTTCTGCATCAGTGAGATCTTTTCTGGGAAAGATACGAGCTGTACAGAGGGATGGGTTACAATTGAATCGGAAGGGAAACAATATCCTCACGGGCAGGTTTACTCAGGTTGTTCAGGAGGGTTTAAACTAATTTGGCAGGGAGATGGGAAATAGAGTGATAGTACTGAAGATGAGGTAGTTGGTTTACAAACAGATGCAATGTGTAGTGAGATGGCTAGCAAGGAGAGGTTGATACTAAGGAAAATTTTCAGTCCATAGGGTGAGTTGCAATGTAAAACATGGACAAAATCAAAAAGGGTGAATACAGGACTGAAGGTGTTCTATTTGTACACGTGCAGTATATGGAATAAGGTAGATGAACTTGTAGCACATTTTTAGATACAGCCATGTATGATGTTGTGATCATCACTGAACCATGGCAGAAAGAAGATTATAGCTGGGAGCTTAACATTGACGGATACACATTGTATCGAACAGACAGGCAGGTGGGCAGAGAAGGTGGATTGGCTTTGTTGGTAAAAAAATCAAAATCAAATCATTAGAAAGAGATGACATAGGGTCAGAATCATTGTGGATAGAGTTAAGGAAATGCAAGGGTAAAAAGACCGTGTTGAGAGTTGTATACAGACCCCCCAAGCAGTAGTAAGGATGTGGCCTACACATTGCAATGAGAAATTGAAAGTGCATGCCGAAAGATCAACGTTACAATAGTCATGGGGGTTTTCAATATGCAAGAAGGTTGGGATAATCAGGTTGGTGCTGGATCCCAAGTAGGGAAAGTTCTAGAATGCCTACAAGATAGCTTTTTAGAGCAGCTTGTGGTTGAGTCCATTAGAGGGATCGGCTATTCTGCACTGGGTGTTGTGCAATGAACCAGAATTGAGTAGAGAGATTAAGGCAAAGGAGCACTTAGGAATCAGTGATCATAATATGATAGAATTCACCCTGCAATTTGAAAAGGAGAAGCTAAAGTCAGACGTGCCAGTATTACAGTGGATAAAAGGTAATTACAGAGGCATAGGGAGGAACTGGCTAGAACTGATTGGAAAAAAATACTGGCTGGAATGAGAGGAATGGCATCCCAGCTAGAACAGTAATGGCTGAAATTTCTGGAAGCAACTCAGGAGGCACAGACCATATACATCTCAAAGAGAAAGATGTATTTGAAAGGAAAAAATGACAGCAATGTGGTGGACAAGAGAAGTCTAAGCCAACATAACAGCCAAAGAGAGGACATATAATGGAACAAAAACTTGTGGGAAATTAACATATTGGGAAGCTTTGAAAAACCAACAGAAGAGAACATAAAAAGTCTTCAAGAAGGAAATGATGGAGTACGAAGGTAAGTTAGCCAATAGCATTAAAGACAATTCCAAAACTTTCTTCAGGTACATAAAGTGTAAAAGAGAGGCGGGAGTGGATATTGGATTCCTGGAAAATGATGCTGGAGAAGTAGGAATGGAGGACAATGGAAGAGTGGAAGAACTGTACCAGTATTTTGCATCAGTCATCACTGTGGAAGGCATTAGCAGCATGCCGGAAGTTCGAGAATGACGGTGGGGGGGGGGGGGGGATGACGGTGGGGGGGGGGATGACGGTGGGGGGGGGGGAGGGGCAGAAGTGTGTGAAGTTGCCATTACTAGGGAGAAGATTCTTGGGAAACTGAAAGGTCTGAAGGTAGATAAGTTACCTAGACCAGATGGTGTACACCCCAGGATTCTGAAGGAGGTGGCTGAAGAGATTGTAGAGGCATTACCATTGATCTTTCATGAATCACCAGATTTTGGCATGGTTCAAGAGAACTAGAAAATTGCAAAAGTTACTCCACTTTTCAAGAAGGAAGAGAAGCTAAAGTAAGGAAATTATAGGTCAGGTAGTCTGTCCTCCATGGTTGAGAAGATGTTGGAATCAATTGTTGGAATCAATTGGCTTCAGGGTGCATGGAGGCACATGACAAAATAGGCTGTAGTCAGCCTGGTTCCCTCAAGGTTGCCTGTCAAATCGGTTGGAATTCTTTGAAGAATTAAGAAACAGGTTAGACAAAGGAGAATCGATAGATGTTGTGGACCTTGATTTTCACAAGGCCTTTCACAAGGTGCCACAAATGAGGCTGCTTCACAAATTAAAGCCCATGGCATTAGAAGAAAGATATTAGAATGGGTAAAACATCGGCTGATTGGCAAGAAGCAAAAATTGGGAATAAAGGGAACATTTTCTGATTGGCTACCAGTGACTAGAGGTGTTCCTCAGGTATGGAAGCTGGGACCGCTTCTTTTTACATTATTTGTCAGTGACTTAGAAGATGGAATTGATGGCTTTGTCACAAAGTATGCAGATGATACGAAGATAGGTAGAGGACCAGGTAGTTTTGAGGAAGTAGAGAGGTGACAGAAGGACTTAGGCAGATTAGGAGAGTGGGGAAAGAAGTGACAGATAGAATACAGTGTTAGGAAGTATATGGTCATGCACTTTGGAATAAGAAACGAAAGCATGGACTATTTTCTAAATGGGAAGAAAAATTCAAAAATCTGAAGTGCAAACAAACTTGGGAGTCATTTTGTATGATCCCCTAAAGGTTAATATACTGGTTGAGTTGGTGGTGATGTAGGTAAACACAATGATAGCATTCGTTTCCAGAGGACTGGAATATAAAAGCAAAGATGTAATGTTGAGGCTTTTAGAGCATTGGTGAGGCCTCACTTGTAATATTGTGAGCAGTTTTGGGCTCCTTAGCTGAGAAAGCATGTACTGTACTGTAGAAAGTTCAAAGGAAGTTCATGAAGGTGATTCCAGGATTGAGAGACTTGTCATATGAATAGTGTATGATGCCTCTGGGCACCGCGGTACTGGTTGGAATTCAGAAGAATGACGGGTGACCTCATTGAAATGTATCAAATGCTGAGGGTCCTCAATAAAGTGGATGTGGAGAGGATGTTTCCTATGGTAGGGGAGTCTAGGACCAGAGGACACAACCTCAGTATAGAGAGACGCCTTTTTAGAACAGAGATAAGGAAGAATTTCTTTAGCCATAGAGTGGAGAAACTGGGATTCATTGCCACAAGCGGCTGTGGAGTCCAAATCATTGGGTATATTTAAGGCAGAGGCTGATAGATTCTTGCTTAATCAGGGATACAAGGAGAAGGCAGGAGATTGGGGCTTATAGAAAAAAATGGATCAGCCATGATGAAATGGTGGAGTAGACGATGGGCGAAATGGCCTAAATCTACTCCTATATGTTATGGCCTAAAAGACTTCTAAGAAAGAACAATTGCAGCAAGTGTAGAGAGAGAGAGAGGGAACAAGTTCTGCTATTTATATTTATAGATGTAGGAACTTGTTCAAATATAGGAGGTGCTCATAAGCTGGGTGTTTGCATTGATTATGTTAGAGTGAAGTATATTCCTTCCTCAAAATTTTCAGTAGTGATTTGTAAATTCTGTAGAATTAAATTTCAGCTACTCAATGGCTGAAACATATGCATCACCAGTACAGGGAAATATAATATGACTCTTTACTCCACCATAGCTAGTATGGGAGAGTATCTGAACAACTCACATGAAATCAATTCAGATGTAACCTCTTTACCCAGTGGATTGTGAAAATTTGAACAACTAGATGAGCAAACAGTCAAGAGGGTAATAGGAGGTTATGCTAATAAAATCAGTTGAAAAAGATTGGAGGAGGCTGTCGTAGAGTTACAGTATTAGCATTGATATTGGCTTTACAGCCTAAATTTGTACTGTACTATCTACATAAAGATTCAAAAATTGCTCAAGGGAAAAAGTTCTTCAAAATATTATTTTGCAATGTTTTTATAATTGATTCATAATTGCCAATAAACATTAAAGGAGTTACTCACTTTATTGCTATTCTTTGAGATAATGCCTTTTGTAAAGCCATTTGCATTACTTCATTGTGCTATATATTAGATTCCTCAAGAACAAGTGCAGCTGTCGGCAATTGTTAACTAAACAGGTGGCTTCCAAATTTGATGTTACTTGTAACAGGGAGCATAAAATATAGTTAAGAAGCAAGCTTTAGTGCAGAAATGAGGCCTAATACATCCTCCAGCAGCTTTGGTTCTGAAAGTCGCTGAATATCAGTGTGAAAGGATAGTGTATCAGTGTATGTGAGTGTTAAGTTTTGTAACTCCAAAACATAAAACTAATCAAAACCACAAAGATGGGAGCCCAGGAGAATATGCCTTAGTTTCATTTTACTTTAGCAAGATGTGCATGTATGACGTGGTGGTGTGATGACTTATGCCATTCACAAACTTCTACATATAACCCGTAATGGATTATTTAAATGACCGAGCATGCTCAATCAAACAGTACAGTATATTTACAATAATATTTAAATATTCCTGAAATATTAAATACTAAACACTCCTCCCTGCTTAGCTATAAACTCCAACTCAATGTAGAAGGCATCTTAATATATAATACAACTACTATAGAGACATCACTGTGTAATAAATATTAATTTGTTCCATTTAAGCCTAAAGATTTAATCACTACGGAGGATTTCTTACTCTTGTGGGATAACATATTTCCTGACAAGAGGGATCACTCTGCTTGACAGGAGAGACTCGTGGCTGTGAAACAATCTCAGTTTCTCAGGCCTCCTCTGTGGTGGTTGTAGGGAGTTTCCTCTGGGACTGCAATAAGTGATTTTGATATCTCTGGACACCTTACTTCTCCTTTCTCCAAGTTGCTTCATCAGCATTTCCATAATTATTTGTCTCGTGAATTCAATCTTGTAATTGAGTCTTCCAAGAAACGGAGCCCAAATCTGCATTTGTGTTGCTGCTGTTAGTGTAACACACTCTGTGGATTGAAAATGGACACCAGTGGTTCTTGATCAGTAATGAGGGTGAACTCTCTCCCTTACAAGTACTGGTTGAAACTTATCACACCCCAGGTCAGGCTCAAGACCGCTCTGTCAATCTCTATGTAATTTTTCTGTTTAGTAGTAAGGAAATGTAATGCATAGGCTATGGGGCGCTCATATCTGTCACGCATAACATACGACATGACTGTACCTATACAGTCAGGCGAGGCATCACAGTCAATATTCACTGGATGATTTGGATCATAATGTGTGAGGACAGTGTCTGATGTCATTTGAAAGCCACTTCACACTGCTTTGTCCTTTGCTATTTCTTCTCGATCTGTAGTAATATGTTCAAGGGGTAGCCAGGACTGGGAGGAACCTGTTATAGTAATTGACAAGTACTAAAAAGGACCACAACTGTGTCCAGTCCTTTGGCCTTGGGGCATCCAGCACTGCTTGAATTTTCTCAGCACACTTGTGTAATCCTTGTGCATCAATGGTGTGACCATACCAAGTGAAGCTTGGTTTAATGAATTCACATTTGTTGCACTGTGCTCTGAGCTATAATATTCTAATATTTTTCACACTTCCTTAAGATTTTGGAGATGTTTCTTGTCATCCTTATTGGTAACAATGATGTCATCCAGGTAACAACAAGTGTCTGGGCAGTCTTGCAGTACCTGGTCCATAGTTTTTTGCCAGATTGCCGGTGCAGATGATACTCCAAAAATAATCCTATTTTAGCAATTAAGCCAATTGTGAGGGTTTATGGTGAAAAGTACTTTGGACTCTGTGATGTTGAATCAAGTTTGTGGGTTTGGTGAGTGAGACAGAAAATATTGACTGTGAATATATATATATTAATCATTTATTTACAAACAGTAAAACTTTGACCAAGCGTTAAAGTTCTCACATGTTACACAACTACAATGCTAAATATTCAGCAACTACTTAGTTAACTATGCATGGTAAGCATACCTTCCCAAGCGTTCTGTGCTGTAAACCCCTGTGACAAAGAAAAAGAGAAAGATCTTCCACATGTGCTACTGTTATTACCCAGGATGTTTGAAACTGGACACTGGACACTATGGCAAGCAGGCCAACCGATGGGAAGGGCAGCTGCAGTTTCTAAACTGACCAATCATGACAAAAGCAGCTTTTGACAAGCAGAATAAGTCACAGTACAAACTTTTCTTCTACATCTATTTGTACATAGGCTTCAGCTAAGTTCACTTTGCTGAAGTGTTTCCATTCAGAAAGGTTTGCAAATATATCCTCCATTTTGGGAAGAGGGTATTGATCAGTACTGGATTGGCGGTGACATTAAAATCACCACTGATCCTGACAGATCCATTCTTATTGGCTACTGGGGTCTCTGTATTTGCCCATGGGCTCCACTCAATCTTGGAAAGAATTCCATCAGCCTCCATTCAATCTATCTACTTTACCACGGATGATATAGGGAAGCAGACAAGTTTTGTAAAACTTGCACGTGGCGTTTTCATTTACCACTATTTTATCCTTGATATATTTGACTTTTCCAATTGTACTTTTGAACACTGTGGCATCATCCAATACCTTTCTTAATTACTTTCAGTTAATTCTGTTGCATCTGGTGTGGCATGCAATTGCTGGATGGATTTTCAATCAAGTTTTAGCTGTCTCAGCCACTCAGGACCCCACAATGCTGGCCTCCTGTTTCCATATACAAGCACAGTGTGGCTTGCTGACAAGCCCAGTGTGGCACTGTGGCTTAATTTTCCTAATATTGATTGGCATCTCCTTAGTACAAGGGGTTTAGATGGGGTGGAGTTTGTTAGGTGTGTTCAGGAAGGTTTCTTGACACAATATGTAGATAAGCCAACTAGAGGAGAGGCTGTACTTTGATCTGCTATCGGGAAATGAACCTGGTTAGGTGTCAGACCTCTCAGTGGGAGAGCATTTTGGAGGTAGTGAACACAACTCTATCTCCTTCACCATAACGCTGGAGAGGGATAGAAGCAGACAATTTGGGAAAGCATTTAATTAGGGTGGGGAGTAATATGATGCTTGTAGGCAGGAACTTAGGAGCATAAATGGGAGTGGATGTTCTCATGGAAACGCACAGCTGAAATGTGGCAAATGTTCAGGGAACATTTGCATGGAGTTCTGCATAGGTATGTTCCATTGAGGCAGGGAAAGGATGGTGGGGTTAAAGAACCATGGTGCAGAAAGGATGTAGAAAATCTAGTTAAGAAGAAAAGAAATGCTTACAAAAGGTTTAAAAAGCTAGGTACTGTTAGAGCTCTAGAAAATTACAAGGTTGCTAGGAAGGAGCATAAGAATGGAATTAGATGAGACAGAAGGGGCCATGAGAAGGCCTTGGTGAGCAGGATTAAGGAAAACCCCAAGGCATTCTACAAGTATGTGAAGGGCAAGAGCATGAGCCGGGTGAGAATAGGACCAGTCACGTGCAATAGTAGAAATGTGTGCATGGAGTTGGAGGAGGTAGCCGAGGTACTTAATGAGTAGTTTGTTTCAGTATTCACCAGGGACAAGTACCTTAGCAATTGTGGGGATGACTTACAGTGGACTGAAATGCTTGAGCATATAGACATTAAGAAAGCAGATGTGCTGGAGCTTTTGAAAAGCATTAAGTTAGATAAGTCACCAAGACTGGATGAGATATACCCCAGGCTACTCTGAGAAGTGAGGGAGGGGATTGCTGAGCCTCTTGTGATGATCTTTGTGTCATCAATAGGAACGGGAAAAGTACCAGAGGATTGGAGGGTTGCAAATGTTATTCCCTTGTTCAAGAAAGGGAGTAGAGATAGCCCAGTAAATTATAGAGCGGTGACTCTGACTTTAGTGGTGGGCAAGTTGTTGGAGAAGATCCTGAGAGGCAGGATTTATGAGTGTTTGGAGAGACATAATCTGATTAGGGTTAGTTAGCATGGTTTTGTCAAGGGCAGGTCGTATCTTACAAGCCTGATTAAGTTCTTTGAGGATGTAACAAAACACATTGAAAAAAGTAGAGCAGTGGATGCAGTGTATATGGATTTAAGTAAGGCATTTGATAATTCCCCATACAAGGTTCCTTCAGAAAGTAAAGAGGCTTGGGATCCAAGGAGACCTTGCTTTGTGGATCCAGAATTGGCTTGCTCACAGGAGGCAAAGGGTGGTTGTAGACGGGTCATATTCTACATCGAGATTGGTGACCAGTGGTGTTCCACAGGGATCTGTTCTGGGATTCCTCCTTTTTGTGATTTTTATAAGTGACCTGGATGAGGAAGTAGAAGGGTGAGTTAGTAAGTTTGCTGATGACACAAAAGTTGGGGGTGTTGTGGATAGTCTGGAAGGTTGTCAGAGGTTACAGAGAGACACCAACAGGATGCAGAACTGGACTGAGAAATGGCAGATGGACTTCAAACCAGATAAGTGTAAAGTGGTTCATTTTGTAGGTCAAATTTGAAGACAGAATATAATATTAATGGCAAGACTCTTGGCAGTGTGGAGGATTTGAGAGATCTTGGGGTCCTTATCAATAGGGCACAAAAAGCTGCTGTGCAGGCTTACAGTGTTGTTAAGAAGTGGTGTGTTGGCTTTCATCAACTGTGGGATTGAGTTCAAGAACTGTGAGGTAATGTTACAGCTATATAAGATCTTGATCAGACCCCTCTTAAAGTGCTGTGTTCAGTTCTGGTCACCTCAGTACAGGGAGGATGTGGATACTGTAGAGAGAGTGCAGAGGAAATTTACAAGGATTTTGCCTGTATTGGAGGGTGTACCTTATGAGTATAGGTTGAGTGAACTCAGCCTTCTTTCCTTGGAGCGATGGAGGATGATAGAGGTGTATAAGATGATGAGGGGCATTGATTATGTGGATACCAGAGGCTTTTTCCTGGGACTGAAATGGCTAACATGAAGGGGCATGGTTTTAAGTTGCTTGGAAATAGGTACAAAGGGGATGTCAAGGGTAAGTTTTTCACACAGAGAGTGGTGGGTGCGTGGAATGCACTGCTGGCAGTGGTGGTGGAAGCAGAGGGTCTTTTAAGAGCCTCTTAGATAGGAACATGGAGCTCAGAAAAATACAGGGCTATGCGCTAGGGAAATTCTAGGCCGTTTCTAGAGTAACAAGATTGTCGGCACAGCATTGTGGATCTAAGGGCCTGTAATGTGCTGTAGACTTGTTCTATGTATTTCTGATATATTAAATTCCCAACTGTAATGGAATTCCAGAGCTGTCAATGAATCTTCCATTCTGGCTAACTCAAAATGATACGTTGGCATTGCAGGTATTCTAGTATTTCTGGGACTGAAATCAAACACTACCTTATTTGAAAGATGAATACCCAGAAGCTTGGATGTTAAGGTTTTGTAACCAAATTAAAATAAATTTCAATTTAAAAATTCAACAGATTCTTTGCTTTATCTCAAATGTTTACTGAAATGAGTCTTAGATTAAACAATTTCTAGAATTTCTTTTTGGCAATGTGCTGAAAAACCCTACCAGCAGCCAAGCAAACCAGCTTTTACAATTTCTGTTTGAACAGACTGGCATCTTGCTCAGTCAGAACAATGATTTGGGAAGAGATTCAGTTTCAGCATTGGGCGTCCTTATAAGCAGAGACCTTCTGCTTTTAGTGCAAGGCTGACCACATGTGTGATCTTTGTCCCTTGCCTATCAGAAACTGTTCTTTGTAACCTGTCCCATTTTTACAACTAATCACCAGTGTGGTTTTCCTGCATGCTCACTGTTCTTTTGCAATGCTTTGAAAGGAAACTTACAAGCCTCAGACTGTTGAGAAATCTACTGAAAATTAAAAGAATGCTCTGCTCATGGACTCAGAAGTGCTCTCACTGTGCTGATAGTACTGTACATTTGTGTACTTTACAGCACCGTGTGCTTCTGAAGAAAACAAACTATTCATAACAAATAATTCCTGAGGATTCCTGATAAGATTCTTTTTTTTTTTCATAATCCTGCAACATCATGGTTCCTGTAGGCTTTCATGTACAGGTCCTTAAAGGTCAGAAGTTTATTCAGTCCAGTGATTCTGTGGTGACTCAATGTGAGAGTAATCCATTCTTAATTGGACTGCATTAATATCCCTCTGCTTTGCCTAACTGCTCTTTCCTTAATTGATCTTCATGCATCAAAAGGTATAACTTAACAACTGTATTATTGGCTTTAGTCCTCTTGGTTGTTTTCCCTTGTCATTTCCTAGTGGCCTTACCTTGTGTCAAAAGTTTGAGGGAAGTTGATAGATACTGCTCCAGGCTGAGATTCTTCCAAATAAGAAACAGCATTTAATGTTAGTTGTGAGTGAGCAAATAATCTCAGGTAAGCATTGCTTTTGCACAGTATTATTTTATATCATACTGATGCCCAACAAGAACGAGGTAACCTGCCAAAATGACTCTTGTTCAGTTGCACTTGCATCCACGGTATTCAAGTGCTTTGAGAGGTTGGTCATGAAGCATATCAACTCTTGCCTGAGGAGTGACTTGGATCCACTTCACTTTGTCTCCTGTCACAACAGATCAACAGAAGATGCCATTTCATTGGCTCTTCACTCAGCTCTAGAACATCTAGACAACGAAGTTACATGTGTCAAGGTGCTCTTCTTTGACCACAGCATAGTATTCAACACTGTCATCCTCTCAAAACTAATCACTGAACTCCAAGATGTAGGCTTCAATACCTCCATGCACAACTGGATCCTCAATTTCCTCACTTGCAGACCCTAGTCAGCATGGATTGGCAACAACATCTCTTTCACACTACAGTCAGCACGGGTTCTCCACAAGGCAGTGTGCTTACTCGCTTTATCTTCAGCTGAGCTAAATGCTCATAAGGCTGGGGCATTCCAAACTGGTTGCACTCAATTCTTAAAAAGGTTGCTTCTATAAATTGTTACCAATACGGACAGGAAATCAGTATGCAAACTTTGGATTCAAGAAATATTCATTTCTAGTGTTTGGTCTGACTTACATTTGAATTAAGAATAATCAACATGTAAATTCCACTTGTGTTTTCTCAGTTTAATACTTTTGAAATCTGATGTTTCATAGATAAGGACAGAAATTACTGTCTTCTGGTTGGAATTACACTCCCTCAGATAGAAACTGTGGACTTCCTGTTATGAATCACTTACATTAGTTCAGTCATTTCTGTGTAGGAGCAGCAGCTAATAATGTCATTCTGCATACAATGCATGCTTGGAACTTTGCTTGGAGAAATCTGACCACCGTGTTCTGGAGTGTACCTAGAATTGAATACTTCCAGTCCAACCAGGATTTAATCTGTGGATGCTGAGCTAACATTTCATTTTGGTTCTAATGAGTGAGTCTCAGACCTGATATGTTATCTGCTTCACTCTCTACACAGATGCTGCCTGACCAGAAGAGTTTACCTTGCAATTTCAAATTTTAATTACACTGCTTCTGCAGGAATGTGGTTTAAAAGAGGGTCTACAGAATAGATCTCAGCCTAGTGTTGGAAACTCAACTCAGGTTATAAGTTTACTGCTTTCCTCCTTATTCTCACGAGGGGCATCCCCTCATCTACAAAACTGCATATAATGATCAGCCAGATGCCCATACCAGAGAATACTGGAACCTTCCTGGTCATATCCACCTGTTAACTGGCCCTAATCATTGATTGTAGACTTCAGACATTTGGATATTGCTTGACATCCCTTGGACTCATATCCCTCATCTCCCTACCCCATTCTAATCCATTTCTCTTGTTCTCACTCGTGGCCTCTCAGCTCTGCATCCTCAGGGACAACTGGATATAAAATCAGCACACCCATGACCATCAGGGTCACAAAGTGGGACTGATTAATGCATCTCTGCAGAGTCCAATGGATTTATTAGCTTCCACATTTCAGTTTATGTAAGTCAGCATTTTGAAATATATTTATTTTAAAACTTACGTGAGTCTCAGTGATTGAAATTAAGCACAATGCTACAGCAAATTATTAATGTAGACTACTCTGCGATATTTGTCCAAAGAATGCCTTAGAACTTCTAAATGTCGTAACAATTCCAGGAAGATGCAGGAATGAGGATGAATCATTCATGCTACTCAATTCAGTTCCCTGTGTTCACTGTCCAGCACTTACATCCCTCTCTGGATCTCATCGGCATTGAATTGAGAAAAGCAGTGCCAAGTAACTCAGTTCAGGTAGAAGCCAGCACTCACCCCTAACATATGCATCACCAACATTCTGGCGGATAGATTATGCCAGGTAATAGGTACTCTTCCCGCAAAACATATTCTCTTATAGACAATGCAGTCTTCAAAAATATCCTTGGTATAATTTCATATAACATATCTCCCCATACTTAAGCACTATACTGGAAATAATAACAAAAATACCATTACGCTGCAAAGGCAACTCTCCTTCTATATTCACACATGCTGCTCAATATTTCCAGTGCTTTATTATTTCAGTCTTCTGGCATCTGTGCTTATTTTGCTCTATAAGCCTCCTGCAGGTATTTAACATATTTGAGGTTTCCTTTTAGACCAATTCTTCCAGTGGAGAGGTCACTTGAATACAAAAGTCAAGGATTCCACTTCTTGAACAGATATTCTCACTGAGAAAACTGAGCGAGAAGAAAGCCATGTGATTTGCACATACCTTCTATAGGCTAGTATTGCAATGCTCTATATAAATAGTGCAATACTTTGTTAAATTTCTTTGTTGAACATTGCCAGCAGTAAATTCAAAATTTGCCAAGCTTTTCTGGATTCACTGTGCTAATTTATCTCGTGTGAAAGACTTTGTCTTTGCCAGAATGTGCTTATTTATTTATTTGCTCTTTGCTTCTGTACAAATGTGCCAAATCTTTCTGTAAATTATCGGAATCTTCATTTGTTTACTGTTAGATTCAAAGATGTTCATCTCATTTTTGACAATTAGTCAATCTCATTAACATTTTAAATCTATAAGAGGCACAAGAGAAACAATTGCTGAGACTCTCCTCATTCATTATTACTCAATACTCCTATCAAGCTGAGTCACGTCTCAATCAAAGGAGCTGAGTCTTGGTGTCTGATCCAAGCTCCTTCACTGGAGGACATTGGGAATTTGTTCTGTCTTATGTCTTTCAGGATATAGTGCATTCCGGATAATTGGCCCATTGTTTAATCAGGGCAGCAGCTTATTTGAAGTAACCATTAAAGAACAAAAAACTAATCAAGAAAATAGCTGGGATTCCCTTCCTTTATTTGGGACACTATGCCACTTAATTGGGATAAGAGACTGTTGCTGAACTGTTTCTAACTAGCAATAAACACATTCACTTGTGCGGCCATTAGACACTACAAATAGTTTTTAAATAGTTTCAGTTGTGTGTGGTTGTGTTCAAAAAGCACTGATTTTGTCACAGATATTTGGTGAGAAATAAGCAGTAAGTCATTTCATAACTGTTTTGCTCACTGTGGTTCAAGAATTCAGGCTTGGAGATGCTAGAAATGGCCAGAAGTGAAAATGAAACAATTTCCCTACTTCAACAAGTTAGGAACTACAAAGAATTTGAAGGCATTGACAATTATCTTGAATGTTACAATGACACTGAAGATTTGGAGAATGTCATTGCCAATAGCATAGTATGAAGGCAGCCCATTACCTACACTAGGTATCTGCGCTGATTTTGTTCATTTACAGTCGATCAAAACAATGTGGCAGAGTACACTGGATGAATTCCTCCATCAATAACTATTAGGAACTAATGCACACGTAACACCTGTATAGTGTTTGCCTTATCTCGTATGACTGGTTGCTGCACACTTTATGAGAAAATCAAATTACATAGTACTACATGAAGTGTTCATAGGCCTTCAGAAGCTCTAGGTACTGGAAGGAGGCAGTGAATAGAAAACACACATCTCTGAAGGTAAGGTTGTTTATAAAAAAGAGCAATATATACAAAATATTTACATGAGTAAGAACAATTCAATATTCCAACATTCTGTCCTTAGGTTCCAAATCTCAGATGTCAAATAAAAACTAAATTCCTTTTTAGTTAGAATCGTTGAATTCATTAGAATAACCTTGATTACTCCAATTTTTTAAACTAATTAGTTCTAGTGTCATTCCCTATTGAAAGGTTTATAGACCAACACTTGCTTTTTTATTTATCCCTAGTTAGTTAGGAAACTAATTGAATTCCTATAATTCACTATCATGGTTAACTTCAGTTTCTGTTCAGGTCAGTTTGTCCACAAATTCAAATTCAACCCCTCTAAGTAAATAGATAAATAAATAAATAAATAAATACCTTGACTTGTTTCATGACAATTCTCCAACATTAGAACATTTAAACAAAGTAAATCTCATTCAGTAACTTATCAAAGTCTTCACAAAAAATAATCGTTTTTTTCCAGAAAATCAAATTCAGGTCCTTCAAATGAAAAATAAACTTATACATCCAAACATATTAAATCCTGGGTGTCATTAAGCATTTTGTTCCCCTGCTGGTTCTTCGATCCTGGGTGGCTCACCATCTTGTTTCTTGGTTTGTTGGATGAAATAGTTGGTCATCCACCGAAAGTTGATTCGGAAAACTTGTACAAAAAAATCCTGACTAAACCCCTTGGCACGATTTAACAGAACTAATTCCCAGTTACTCAGTAGAGATCTTGGACACTCTGCTGATATCATCTGGTTATGGCCAATGTTCATTATAGCTATATCTTCAATAAATCTTTTATCGATACCATCCCACCTCCAGGGGTTTCACCCTGAGTTTTTCAACTAAATAGGGTAGAGATACTCACTACCAATTCCACTTTTAACAGTTTATATCTTTAGTTTCTAATAGTCTGCTGCATTTCTATCACTTGTACATGCCTGCATTAGCCACGTCTCGTTCTCGTATAGTCTTCTTTCCCCAAGTTCCATTTTTTAAAAATTCGTAAACCTCCTTTTCATCCTTCCACAGGTGGAGCTTTCTAACATTATATCTTTGGGTTTAATTAACCTGGGTTACACACAGTTTCATTGACTGTAATAGTAGTGGTGGTGTTCTAATTTGTTCTGTATTTTATTTAAATATCTAATTTATTACTTAAATGGTAGTTTGTCTTTTTTTATACCTTTGTAACTATTTCCATGAATTTCAGCTACTTGAGGCAGCCGCCTAATTGGGCCAAAATATAGTGGTCCCAATGTGTCCCGATCCACTGTATTTCTATCTCATTTGTTATCTGTCATCCTTCCCCTTTCCATGTTTTTTTTTTACCCTTCTCACTCCCCTTTCTTACTGCACTTTGTAGCTCTTCCTTGTTTCTCTCTCTCCGTCCCGTCCCCTTCTCTCTTTTCCTTTCCCATGTTTTTACCTCTCCTCAGGAAATCATCATGCCCAGCAGATCCTGAGGCAGCAGGAATTTCGGGCTGCTCTCTGCATTCCTGATGTCAGGTAAAGGTCAGGTGACAAAATTGTGACCAAATAGTGCCACAATTCCCATGACTCAGGACCGACACAATCTTACAAAACAGTGGTCGGGGCTGATATAAGGCCCGACTTCACCATATATATTACGGTGAAGTATCAAAGGAAGTATGTGGGCCAACAGTTTTCAAGATCACTACAAAACAATTTCTTTCAATCCTGTTGAGATCCCTCCTTTTGCTGACGTCTGCGTATATTCTTATAAATTTCACTGAGATTCCCCAGTTTGAATTCCAACAAATCATGGAAGACTTGTATCTTTGTCTCATCCCTTGAGCCTAATTTTGAAACAAACTTCTAACTTGAGTGCAGGTAACTGATGCAAGGTAGCGCTAAGTTCAAAGACTATCTGTGGTTTGATTGAATATCAGAATAGGACCAAATAGCCTCCTCCTGCTTCTATTTCCTATTTCATTATGTCACTCC
Source organism: Hemitrygon akajei (assembly GCF_048418815.1). Lineage (NCBI taxonomy): Eukaryota > Metazoa > Chordata > Chondrichthyes > Myliobatiformes > Dasyatidae > Hemitrygon > Hemitrygon akajei. The sequence goes on along the minus strand of NC_133136.1, from coordinate 73,098,449 downwards.
AGCAGTAAACAACCCAAAGGAAAGTTCATATCTGCAACAAAGAATTCCCTTCCAGCACACATGGCTACACATCCATCGCCAGCTGGAAGGAACCATTTTACATATTGGCTTCTGCTCTCCAGACACACCATTGTGCCCAGAAAAGAGCTCCATATTCAGATACACTAGTTAGCATAACTTCTTTCCAGCAGTTAGACATTTAAATATTTAGAGAGATGGAAGGGTACACATTTTAACTAAAGTCAAAAACATGTTACATATCTGTAGGAATACGTTCTAAACTACATTTGGCTCTACAGTAAATCTTATGTTGTCAATAAAGTTGTTATTTTCAGGGCATTCTGGAGCCAGGTTAGATCCTGATTTCAGTTTAACAGCGCATATTTTGCATCTCAATAAAGCAGAAATTAATTTTCTGTAAATCTAAGTCTTCTGTGTAAATAGATAGCTGATTTATTAACTCAAAACTGATTTCAAATTTACAAATTAGATACTATTGATACTAAAAATGCACATAACTGAGCAGAATTTCCATCTTTATTGTCTATTGGCAAAATAGGTGCCCTGAGAAAGTTTCTGCTGAAGAATAAGTTAGCCCCAGCTGCAGAGAAGATATGCCATATCATAACAGAATTTCATTGCAGAAACTCAAATGTGTGGCTCTCAATACAGATGAAAGCTGCCAGTATATCGCCTCTAACAACATGATTAGAGATCTTGTGAGAAGTAAGGATCAAAGATCAATGACAGAGGTCTTGTGAAGCAGCAGTCGCACTTAGTTGACATTATCTCTATACGACGTGTTGCGAGCATTCAGAAGAAGTTTTGAAGAGTGGACTTCAATATTTAGTGCTCTATTTTGCAATCCTGTCATTAAACAATTTCACCTCGATAGCACCATTGTCAGCTTATGTGTTGGCTAACAGGTACCAGAAAAAGCTGCAGAAAATTGTTAAGGCAACAGGGTCATTTTCACCTCCACTGCCTGGTTTGTAACCTGTCAGAAAGAGTTTTCCATTCCGGTGGAATAAGTCTCATTTCGTTTTAATGCTATTATGTTTTATTTTAGTTCTTTTCTGCAGAAACTTAAAGAACCTTCTCCAAATCTTCCCTTCTATTAAGTCCTACCTTTGTGGAATGGGCTATTGGCCAATATCTACAATACTCTCACTCACATTCCACCTCACTTCCTGAAGGGTGGAGGGTGGTGCACTTGTGCACATAGTCGAGGGCAGCACAGGGAGAGACCTGGTAGACCTGTTGCCTCACAGCGCCAGAGGGCAAAGTTCAGTCCTGACCTTTGTGCTGTCTGTGTGGAGTTTGCACATTCATCCTATGACTAGGTGGATTTCCAGAAAGACATGTGTGTCACAGTTTAATTGGCCACTCTAAATTAATGGTAGAATTTGGGGCTGGGAGGTGAAGGGTTTAATGAGAATGTGACAAGACAGAATTTGGACACCTGAAGCTGTCCAGTCTGACCATCTTGAAATATAAACAGGAAGAGGTGAGATTTTTTGGCAGTTACATAGAAACATAGAAACCCTACAGCACAATACAGACCCTTCAGCCCACAAAGCTGTGCTGAACATGTCCTTACCTTAGAAATTACCTAGTGTTACCCATAACCCTCTATTTTTCTAATCTTCATGTACCTATCCAGAAGTCTCTTAAAAGACCCTATCGTATCTGCCTCCATCACCATCACCGGCAACCCATTCTACGCACTCACCACACTCTGCATACAAAACTTACCCCTGAGATCTCCTCTGTACCTACTTCTAAGCACCTTAAAATTGTGCCCTCTTGTGCTAGTCATTTCTGCCCTGGGAAAAAGCCTGACTATCCACACGATCATTACCTCTCATCATCTTATACACCTCTATCAGGTCACCTCTCATCCTCTGTCACTCCAAGGAGAAAGGGCCCAGTTCACTCAACCTATTCTCATAAGCCATGCTCCCCAAATCAGGCAACATCCTTGTAAATCTCCTCTGCACCCTTTCTATGTTTTCCACATCCTTCCTGTAGTGAGGCAACCAGAACTGAGCACAGAACTCCAAAGTGGGGTCTGACCAGGGCCCTATATAGCTGCAACATTACATTTCAACTCCTAAATTCTGCAGAGACACATAGGTTATGTTTCAAGTTAATACTTTTTGTCAAAACTTGGAAAAGCTAGAAAGGAAAGAAAAGCTGCATGTAAAGGCAAAAGCAAAATGCAAGCTATGTGACAGTATGGGGACACAAAATTGGTGGTGTGCTCATTAGTGTGGGGTAATTAGAATTAGGGGCATTTCAGATGGAGATGTGGTGGAGTATCTTCTCTCAGAAGGATGAGATATTTTGGAATTTTCTACCCCAGGAGAGTAGATAGAATCATTCAGTATGTTCAAGGCTAAGATTGAAAAAGGAGTCAAGAGGCAAACACAAAAACTTAGCATTAAGTTAACTTTGTTAGCCATTGTTTGAGTGAATGGCGGAGTAGTCTATGCTTTTGTTTCTCATGACCTTGGTTGTATAGGTGTGTCTGGATGATGTGTGAATGAGTAGGATTCAAATGGAATCTGAGATACCAGCAGAGAAAAGAATAATTATGAGATATCGGAAATGTTATTTGAAGTTGTTGAATTCAATGTTGGATTCCGTTCTCAAGTCAGCAATATGCTGACTTTAATGATGAGAAAATGTTCCTTGTGCTTACATTGAGCTTTGTTGAAGCAGTGTCAGAGACCAAAGACGGAGGTTAGAGTGGGTTGGGAGGATAATCAAAAAGACGAACAACTGGAAGCTCAGCAGATTGACAGGAGAAGTTCTGCAAAGCAGTCACCCTGTCTTTTTTTTCTTCTTTCCAATGTAAAGGAAAACACACCATGTATGTAAATTGCTGTTTTACTTTGAAGGAATGTTGGGGTCCCTGAAGGGAAGCAGTAAAAGGGCAGGTGTTGCAGTTACAATGGCATACTGTGATAAGGGAATAGATATTGGAGGAGATGGCAAAGTAGACCAGAAAGTTGACAAGTGAATAATTTTTCAGAAAACTAAAAGAAGAAGGGAAGGGAAGACATGCTTGGTCCTTGCCTTCTCACAGATTCCTTTTGTTCTCTCTGTCTCTTCACTTCTCTACAAGCTAAAAATAGTTTCACTTCTGACCTTTCCCAGTTCTGATGAATGGTTGGCAACCTCAAATCCTACCTCGGGTTTTCTCTCTCAATTGGTACTTTTGACAGACTGAATATTTCTAACTTTTAATGTTTTATCTCAGATTTGAAACATCTGCATTTCCTTTTCTGATATCTTGGTTCCCCACATGTGTTCCTACACATAATTGTATAACCATGATAGTTTTTGGTTCCTGCCGAGAATAAACTTGCATTTAGACAACACAATCCAACCTGATCCAAGAAGAATTAATTAAATTTAAAAATAATTCCTTGTACTGTGTAATTTCCTGAGATGTTACATGCTCCACTTCTCTTTCATTCTTTTCACTACCTAGGATATCAACTACTTCTTCTAGATGAAACATATCTAAGTTCAGGACATTCTATTCATTGCATTCATATTGGGAAGTCGATAAGCAACCCAAATGACTCCATAGGCAAAAATCTATTCAAATCTAACTCTGAGAGTCAGGCTGTCGAAGTGCTTAAATTTTCAGACTCGTCCCTTCTGCTTTTATCCTCCTATATGAATTCAGCTAACTTCAATAATACACATTATCTTTCTATTTGGCACTTTGCAACCTATTACATTTAATACTAAGTCAATAAAAATCATATCAGAATCAATTCTTGGAAAGAAATTACTGGGAATTCTTCTTCTATTCCTGCTAACATTAATGGGCAAAGACTTGTACAGAATTATTTACAAAATGTGAATAATAAAATTGTAAAGTTATATTTAATTTGATAAAAATTTGGAGATTACATTACAAACAATTCCATAATTAAATCAATGTTGAGTTATTTACAAAAACAAATCATAGATCATGCACAACAGCATTTAATTTGGTGTTTAAGAGGCTCATTTTCAGATCAGTTTCTGAATTCAAGTTTATTTATTGCAATGAACAACACAAATAAACTGCTGGAGGAACACAGCAAGTCAAGTAACTTCTGTGAAATGAATAAACCTTTGACATTTCAGGCAGAGAAAGGAAGAGGGCAGAAGCCAGAATAAGACACTGGGGGAGGGGAAATGGGTGCAGGGGGAGTTGGCAAGTGAAAAGTGAAACCAGGTGAGGGGGTAGGTAGGTGGATGGCTGGGAGAGGAGGATGAAGTAAGAAGCTGGGAGGTGATTTGTGGATGAGGTAAAGGGCTTGAGAGAAATGAATCTTACAGGGGAGGAGATTGGACCATTTAAGAAAGAAAAGGAGGAAGAGCACCAGAGGGAGGTGATGGGTAGGTGAAGAAAAGGGGTGTGAGGGAAAGCAGGATGGAGTACTTGGTGACACAGGACAAGATAGGACAAAGTCAGCATGGTGTCCTTAAGGGGAAATCCTGCCTAATGAACCTGTTAGAATTCTTTGAGGAGCTTACAAGTTGGTTAGATAAAGGGGATGCAGTGGATGCTGTATATTTGGACTTTCAGAAGGCCTTTGACAAGGTACCACACATGAGGCTGTTTACCGAGTTAGGAGCCCATGGTATTAGTGGAAAGTTACTAAGATTGTTAGAGCATTCGCTGATTGGAAGAATATGGCGAATGGGAATAAAAGGATCCTTGTCTGGTTGTCTGCCAGTGATCAGTGGTGTTCTGCAGGGGTTGGTGTTGGGACCACTTCTTTTTATGCTGTGTATAAATGATTTAGATGATGGAATAGATGGCTTTGTCACCAAGTTTGCAGATGATACAAAGATTGGTGGAGGGGCAGGAAGTGTTGCGGAAACAGGTAGGATGCAGAAGGATTTAGACAGATTTGGAGAATGGGAAAGAAAGTGGCAAATAAAATATAATTTTAGAAAATGCACGGTTATGCACTTTCGTAGTAGAAATACCTTAAATGTGCATAATATTTTCTAAACAGGGAGAAAATCCAAAAATCTGAGATGCAAAGGGACTTGGGAGTCCTTGTGCAGAGAACTCTAAAGGTTAACTTGCAGGTTGAATCAGTGGTGAGGAAGGCAAGTGGAATGTTACCATTCATTTCAAGAGGTCTAGAATGCAAGAGCAGGGATGTAATGCTGAGGCTTTAAAAGGCATTGATGAGGCTTCACCTTGAGTATTCTGGATAGTTTTGGGCTCCTCATCTTAGAAAAGATGTGCTGGCATTGGAGAGGGTCCAGAGGAGGTTCAAGAGGATGATTCCAGGAAACATTTGATGGCTCTGGGTCTGTACTCGCTGGAATTTAGAAGGATGGGTGGGGGGGGGGGGGAAATCTCATTGAAACATTTCGAATGTTGGAAGGCCGAGACAGAGAAGATGTGGAAGGGATGTTTCCCATGGTGGGAGAGGCTAGGACAAGAGGGCACAGCCTCAGCATAGAGGGGTGCCCATTCAAAGCAGAGATGCGGAGAAATTATTTTAGCCAGAGGGTGGTGAATTTGTGGAATTTATTGCCATGTACACCTGTGGAGGCCAGGTTATTGGGTGTATTTAAGGCAGAGATTGATAGTTTCTTGATTGGACATGGCATCAAAGGTTACAGGGAGAAGGCTGGGAACTGAGATTAAAGAGGAGAGAAAAAGGATCAGCCATGAATAAATGGCAGAGTAGACTTGATGGGCCAAATGGCCTAATTCTGCTCCTATGTTTTATGGTCTAATGTACAGAAAAGTTTTGAAGTTCATTAGAGAGTCAAGGAAAAGAAAAATGTTTTGTAGAAAACATGTATATTGTATACATTTATCTGACATTAAATGTATCTATTGAAACCTATTGAAAAACACTTTGAATTCCATGTTTTTCCAAGCTTGCAGTATAAATTACTACATTCAAATGAAGGGAATCAAGGGATATAGGGTTAATGTAGGATAGTGGCACCGAGGTAAAAGGTCAATATGAGGTTAGTGAATGATAGAGCAGACACGAGGGGTCAAGTGGTGTCCTTCAACTTCTTCTGCTCATGTTCTGAGATGCTGTGAGACATTCACATTCATTACTTAATTTGCAATGTCAATGAAGCTACTATTTTTGGAAGCTGAAATTTAGACTGCTGAAGTATAACATATTCAGTTTGATAAAACGAACATATTTGAGGGAAAGACTATGTTTAAATGAACATAATTTACATGTATCACCTAGGTCCAATTAGCGTACATCATTGATATGCTGTTACTAACAGTATAATTTGATTCACAAAGCATAAATTTGCAAATGTAAAATACAACAAATTAGCACATTTTAATAACGCTGCTTCTTGTAGTATTTCAATTGCACTTTTAAATTGTTTAAAAAGACATGGATGTTTTTATAAGTTATTAGAAGGGATCTATGAACAATACATTTCTACCAATGATGAGAAAATATAAATCACAATTGCATGTGTCCATGCTATATTACTTTTCCCTGCATTGAAACATGAGGTAATATCTTTGAAAAAGATTGATAGGTAATGCAAAACAAAAACAACCAGAAATTTATTAATTTATTATTTGGAGGTACAGCACAGAATAGGCTTGTCCAGCCCTTCGAGTTGCACCCCTGACAACCCCAGTTTAACCCTAAACTAATAATGAGTCATCTTACAATGACAAATTAACCTACCCACTACGTCTTTGGACTGTGGGAGGAAACCAGAGGATCCAAAGAAAAGCCATGCATTCCACAGGGAGGACATACAGAGACTCCTTATGTTGGACGCCGTGAGCGAACTCCAAATTCTCATGCCCCAAGCTGTAATAGTGCATGCTAACCATGACTCAAAAATGTGTGATATTTACTTGCAGAATAAAATAGATCAGAATTTATGGAAGAGATGCGTATTTCTCAGATATACTGATAAGGAACATATGCAAATAAAGTCATATTTAATTCTTTGATTGATGTTGTATTAAGCCAAGTCAAGATAACATGAGTTTAATTGCTGTTCCTTGTTTTCACCCGAAGGACTACTTTTCTGTATTAAGCAGTCCTCCAGCTGCTATCCTGGCCCTGCTATATCTCGTAATAGTTGGAGTCCGTAGTTTACAGTGAATCTGCAGCCCGTTGATCTGTTCAGTGCTGAGCATGTTCCATGCTGGAGCACACACGTGGAATAAGGACCAAAATAGATTAGTACGATCACATCAGCGCAATCATCATTCTAGTCTAACGTGTGTATTTTATATTAGTCATTGATTAGTATGATCAAGCAAAATATGGTTCATTTATTTTATCGACACTGAACGGTCCACATTTTTTCCATAGTGACTGGTAGGCACCTGCAACACCATGCCAGGAGCAAATGCAATAGCAATGTTTAACAAGCACTTAGGCAGATGCATGAACAGGAAGGGATTAGTTCCGATTAGTATCACAGCAGCATAGACCTGGTGTATTGAAGGACCCACTTCTGAGATGTACTGTTCTACGCACTATTCAATCTTACCTTGCTTACGATCAGCTACTGTGGCACAGGTGAAATATAGAATCAGTAAATTGCCAGTGTTGAGCACTGATACACACTTAATTAACCAGTTTACTGACTTGATGTCTCCCTTCTCATTTCTCCAAAATTAAGGAAATGGCTCATAATTTAAATATCAACAAAAATACTTTGAGCAGGCATCATTATGCAAACTTTCATTCTAACAGCCTGGAGCTTTGTTCTCAAACATTATTATGACATTAAAAGCAATTGGTACCATGAAATAATCCTTCAGGAGGTGACAATATTAAACCAACAATTATAATCCACAAATCAATATTGCATTTGACACATTTTTTACACAGACCATTAGGGAAGCCCTTGGAAGAAATTTATAATACCAACAGCAAATTCAATTTTCCAATACACAATTAATAAAAAAGAAAACTTCATATAATAACCTGGCTGCTGAAATTACAAAACAAAACAAAAATGTTGGATATATCCAACAAATCAGGAAGCATCTGTGGAGAACGGCATAACTCTAAATTTATCAGCACAAATACTTCCAGAATTGATGAGTTTTTCAGCAACTTCTGTTTGCATCTAAAATAAAGTTAACTTCCATTCTCCCTGTAAATATTTTCCATTTGATAATCCTTAGCCCTTCACGATCTATTCTTGTTTTGTTGTCTTTAGTTTTGCTCTATTTTGCTAATCCTTTCCTTCAGCCTGCCACACCCACTATCTCATTGAACAACTTCCTTTCAGGAAGTTTTCATGCTCATTTAAACAGCCGGATACCGAACGGTGACTGCACTACTGCAAACATCTGAGCAAGTCAACCTCAGATCTCCGAGGAGCCAGCTAGTGATTGCAAGGAGCTTTTCTTTCAGTTTCACCAGCCTGGTTGTGTCCATGGGAACAAATTCACCTCAGATGAGAGGTATTTATTCTAGCTTTCTATCCTGCTTCCATTGCCTGTGATAAAGTACAATTGGAATCAATATCTTGGCGATAATATAAAGTCAATATCCTATTTTCACTAGAAATTGCTGACTTGTGATGAACTCTTCTGTGACTGAAGATCAGATTTCTGTGTTAGTACTAATCCATTTGGATGCCAGTGGAGTGGATTTTTGTGCTTTCCTTTTGGCATATCAAAGTTTAAAGATGCAGCCTTCACTCTGGCCATAGCTAAGACCTAATTGCTTTTTAGGTTAATAGGGATGGTTCTGGGGACAGAGAGGGGAGTTACAAATGGGGATAGGATTTAGGGACAGGGATTTGGGGTAATTAGAGGCCAGGGCAGAGTCCAGGCCTTTGCTTTGCGCTCTTTGTGATGAAGGACATCCATTGTTGCATCCAGGATGCAGGCTGGTGTAACCCACCTCTCCGGTACAGCAGGCTGTTGGTGGGTTCCAGGATCAGGGTTCTGCGTGGGCAGGAGAAATGAGGGCCAGTTATCCAACACCAGAGAACAAAGCCTTGCATTTGCCACTTGAGGCCTGGAGTCCAGGATTCACATCCAGGGTCCTCATTTATTATCGTTGGCAAGCCCTGGGTTGACGCCAAAGATCGAAGCCCAAATTTTGATTGGAAGTCTGGAAATCAATGCCCGATTACCAGGGCCCTGGCTCAGTGAGTCTGTGAGTCTACTGGTGAAGTTGAAAGCCCAATTTCTTCAGTCCCGAGTCCACTGGAATTTGAAGGCTGAAGGTAGATTGTTCTGGGGTTGGAGGACTGACTGATTGTGTATATAGGTGAGAGGGAGGGAGAAATGGGGTTTGTTTTGCTGTTGTTGTTTTGTTGCTTTACTCCATTAATGTTGTTGCTTGTACTGTTCTGTGAACATTGTGATCATGCTGTGTTGGCCCAACACTTGCGAGCTGCTCCCACACATCCTTAGTTGTTGGTTGTTAAGACAAACAGCACATTTCATTGTACGTGTAATACATAATAAATCTGAATCTGAAACTGAACTGGAACATATTGCAATAATTTAATATGCTCAATGTGTAGCTCTTTGGAATTTGAACAAACATATTCAGTTTATTTTTAGTTATTGGAAGCTATCAGCTAGATTCTCCACCTTGGATTCACAGCCGGATTGATCATTTCCACTTGTCCATGTCAAAGGGCCGGACATGGAGGACCAACCTCATTGGCTGTTTCTCCCCTAATGTTGTAGGTGAGATGTAATCAGTGAATGGCCTTAGATGACATAGCATGGAGGACTCATTTTAGAATGATTCTGACACGTATTGTCAGAAGGCAAACGGCAGGTGGAATGTTACCTTCTGTCAAACCTGCCAATGACTTTAACCGTTTTTCAATGTGTGATGAACTACATATACCTGTCTGTACATGCCCCTCTGCTGACTGCTCCTGTGGCTCCTCCCACAGACCCCTGTATAAAGGCGATTGGAGGCACTGCTCCTCCCTCAGTCTTCAGGATGTTGTGTGATGGTCTCTTGCTGCTGAGAGTGCTTTCTTCCAGCTAATAAAAGCCTATCTCTCGCCTCACGTCTCCGAGAGTTATTGATGGTGCATCACAGTGTTGCTGATATTAAGAGACATTTAAGAATAGTTAACACTGAAATAAATGTTCAAAGCATTCTCTTTGCCCACTAACATGTGGGTCTGGAATACACACCATTATCAATAAGTTCTCTGGTTTTACACCGGGTCAGACCTAGGATTTAATAGTGATTCTTGGAGCAGAATTCTAGGGAATTCCAGTAAATTTGGTCCCTGCCGCTGAACTCTAATGTGGACCCTGGCAAATGATTCTGCAAGACTCAGGTTTCCCTGTTTGGCAATGCCTGTGTGACAGACTGAGATTTACAGTTTTTACATGGCAGAAGAGGTAACTACTGACTCCAGTCAGTGAGATTCAGCCTAACATTTTAGGTTAATGATGATTTTCCATCATTTCTGATCAATCACGATTGTCTAAAAGCTGTCTCTGTATAACTCGTGCTTACTTTTGTTGACTTCATCTTTTAAACATAGCCGTTTAGGTTTTAATAATATTTTATTAATACTCTCCTTAGTTCAGTTTCAGAATCTATCTTCAACCTCCTTATCAATTTTCTGGTCATTATAGCAGCTTCCTAAAACTCTCCCAGGCTTACCGTGTTGTTTGGCAGCATAAGGTTATAAATTTGAAAACGGAAATTGAATTTAAATGCTTAAATGGACACTTGGTAACCATCCTGCAAATATTTTATGTTGATTCACAAAGAATACAATGAGTAGGGAATTTCCAGTTTCCCAAGTTTGTACAAAGTTTTAAATAATAGTCAACGATCACTCAGTTGAAGGATGAAAATATTCTATTTGTCCCAGCAGCTCAATGCCCTTGCATGCATTCCGTATGAATCCCCTCCCCACTGCATATCTAACCTCACGGACATGCTGTCCTTTTTAGTTCTTTGTTTTCATGTAAAGGCACCTAATTTGTCCTCTCAATCACCATTTACATTAGTGAGTGATACATTCTGATTATTGTTTTGTATGATTAATGGGGTCGTGTTAGGGGATATTTAAATTGCCTCAGTTTTGACTCGGCTACCCAGGGTGTCAAGAGCCTGGACGGGTTGGAATTTGTAAAATGTGTCCAGGGAAGTTTCCTAAGACAAAATATAGATGGCCCTACTCTGGAAGGTGCAATACCGAACCTCCAGTTAGGGAATGAGGTGGGTCAGGTGACTGAAATTGCAGTCAAGGAGCACTTTGCCTTGTAACCATAGCTTTTATTAGTAGTAAGATGGTGATAGAAAAGGATACAATAGGTCCAGAGATGAGTCCTAAACTGGAGCAGGACAGGATCTATCAGAGATCAATTGAGTGAGCTTGATTGACGGAAAAGGAATGACTGCCAAGTAGGAGGATTTAAAAAATGCAATAAGAGGTGTCCAGGAGCAGTATGTTCCAGTTAGAGAGAAGGGTACATCTGTCACGTTTAGGGAACCTTGGCTGATAAAGATATCAAAATATCCTCAAAAGGCTCTGGTCAAGAAAAAGAAAGAAGCATACATTGTGGTTTAGGAGATTAGGATCGAGTGAAACCCTTCATGACTATAAGATCAAGTTCAAGTTTAATTATCATTCAGCCGTACACGAATACAGCTGAATGAAACAGCATTCCTCTGGGGCCAAGGTGCAAAACATATTACTAACAGCTCAAAGCACACAGCATATAGTGCATAACACATATGGTTACCATAGCAGAGAAGGTTTTAAGAGATTAAGAACACTTTTAAGAGGCAAAGACAGAGTATGAGGTCCATCTAGCTGTAAAGTTTAGAGAAGTCCCAAGAAGTTATCTATTTACTGATTTAGAGATGCAGCATGGTAACAGGACCTCCTGGCCCAAGGAGCCAGTGCTACCCATTTGGACCTATGTGATCAATTAACTTACCGACCGATATGCCTTTGCGATGTGGGAGGAAGCCAGAGCACCCAGAGGAAACCCACACAATCACGGAAATAATGCACAAACTCCTTCCAGATAGCGGCGTGAATTGAACTCAGGTTGCTGGGTGATGCATGTCATTATGCTAACCATCATATTATTGTGTCATCCCCTCAAATTAATCTCAATTTTATTTTGCTTTCACTCTCACAGATCCACCCCTCTTCCCCCCAGATATCTCCCAACAGATTTGATCACTCACCCACACTGCTATGGCAGTCTGCAGTGGCCAGTTAACCCATCCACCTGCAGGCACTTCAGATGAGTGAAGAAACTAGAATGTCCAGGTGAAGCCAATGCAGTCACAACATTGATGCTCATGCCATCACATCGCGGGGTTACCACACAGAATGGGAGGTGTTGCTCGTCTAACCTGGCCGTGGCCTCATTGGGACTAGAGAGAAGGCTATGGACCAACATGTTGGAATGGGAAATTGAAATGAAATGGGTGGCCATTGAGAAATCCTGCCTTATGCCTTCTCACCCGATACTTTTCCCCTCCCCTGCCTTCTTATTCTGGTTTCTTCCCCTGGTCCTGGTAAAAGGTCAGGATCTCAGCCTGTAACATCGACTGCTTATTTCCCTCCATAGATTCTGTCTGGCGCAAGGTTCCTCCAGCATTTTAGATGATAAGACCATAAGATAGATAGAAGAAGTTACAGAGTGTCACAGTAGCATTGCAAGTGCACAGGTATACAAATATACGAATATTAGAAGAGAAGTAAGAAAGAATAAAAAAATAAGTTACCTTGGACAGTCTAACAGGAGAAGGTCGTCACTTCCCTGGCTATAGTTTCTCATTAGACAGCCTAATGGTGAGGGTAAGAATGACCTTATAGAGTACTCTTTGAAGCAGCATAGTTATCTTAGTCTATTACTAAAAGTGCTCCTCTGTTCAGCCTGTGTGGCATGCAGAAGATGAGAAACATTGTCCAGAATTGCCAAGATTTTCTATAGGGCCCTTTGTTCTACCTCGGTCTGCACTGTGTCCAGTTTGACTCCTATGACAGATGCAGCCTTTTTAATCAGTATATTGAGCTTGTTGACCTCACCTGTGTGGATGCCATTACCTCAGCACACTACCACATAGAAGATATGACATAGGAGCAGAACTAGGCATTTGAACCATCAAGCTGCTCATGGCTGATTTATTATACCTTTCATTCCCCATTTTCCTGCCTTTTCTGTGTAACATTTGATGCCCTTAATAATCAAGAACCTATCAAACTTCGCTTTAAATATACCCATGGACTTTGCCTCCACAGCCATCTGTGGCAATGAATTCTGCAAATTCACTACCCACTGCCTAAAGAAATTCCTCCCCATCTCCATTTGGATGTGTTGCTCAAAATTTCCAGCATCAGTGGAATCTCCTGCCTGGAATCTGGGCACTCAGAAGCAAGACAGCCAGAAGTCTGCTTGGTTCGTGAAGCATTTTCAGGTGGTTTCAAAAGTCAAAGGCTGTATGAGGCATATATCAGGAAGCTCTTTATCGACTACAGCTTGTCATTCAATACAGTCGTTCCCTCAGAACTAATCAATAAGCTTCAAAACTTTGACCTCAGTACCTCCTTGTGCAATTGGGTCTTCGATTTCCTCCCTTGCAGACCCCAGTCAGTTCAGATTGGCAACAACATCCTCTCCACAATCTCCATCAGCACAGGTGTTGCACAAGTGCTTAGCCCTCTGCTCTACTCACTTCACACTCATGACTATGTGGCTAAGCACAGCTTTAATACCTTATTTAAGCTTGCTGATGGCACCACTGTCACTAGCTGAATCAAAAGTGGTAATGAACCACATATAGGAAGGAGATTGAAAATCTGGCTGGGTGGTGCCACAACAATAAATTCTTACTAAATGCCAGCAAATTCAAGGTGTTGATTATTGACTTCAAGAGGAGGAAACCAAAGGTCCATTGGCCAGTCCTCATCCCGGGAAGTGGAGAGGATCAGCAACTTTAATTTCCTTCATTTTATCATTTCAGAGGACCTGTCCTGTGCCCAGAAATTAAGGGTAATTACAAAGAAACCACAGCATTGCTGAGACGTTTGCAAAGATTCGGCATGACATCTGAAACTTTGACAAACTTTGTGGTGAGAGTATATTGGCAGATTGTATCACAGCCTGGCATGGAAACACCACGTTCACTGAATGGAAAATCCTACAAAAAGTAATAAATATGGCTCAGTCCATCACCGGTAAAGCCCTCCCCACCACTGAGCACATCTAAATAGAGCACAGTTGCAGGAAAGAAGCATCCATCATCAGGGACGCCCACCACCAAACCATGATCTCTTCTCGCTGCTGCCATTGGGAAGAAGGTACAAGAGCCTCAGGACTCACATCGCGAGGTTCAGGAACAGTTATTAACTTTCAACAATCAGGCTCTTGAACCTGATATGTTTACTCAGTTCCACTTGCCCTATCACTGAACTGTTCCCACAACCTACGAACTCACTTTCAAGGACTCTTCATCTCGTGTTCTTGATATTTATTGCTTATTTGTTCATCATTATTATTTTTTTTCTTTTGTATTTGCTTAGTTTGTTGTCTTTTGTACATTTGTTGTTTGCCCTCCCTGTTGATTATGGTCTTTCATTGATTCCATTATGGTTCTTAGATTTACTGAGAATATAAATTTCAGGGTTGTATATGGTGACATATGTGTACTTTGATAATAAATTTTCTTTGAACTTTGAAAGTAATTGAAAATGATCAGATCCATTAGATAAATTTCCAATATAACTTAATGAAGCAGTAGCATGATTAACAAAAACTGTAAGTATGAGATGCATAAAGGGTTATTTTTAGCATTATTAAAGAAATATGGCATATACTCATCATCCTCAATTAATTAGTAATTGCTGCTGGAGCATCTGTAGGAAAACAGGCAGTTAAAAAACAGGATGGTTCACCAGAGATAAGGACAATGTAAACTGTTTCTAAGGCCACATGAAAGTAAGATTTTAGGGATAGCTGGAACACAATTAAGATAACAATACGGTCGTAACTAGTCTCATGACAGTGAGAAATGAAGCCTGGGATTGTGCAGAGCCCCTGTATGCTTGAAACGTAACCACCAGGGACCACAGACTGATCAAAATGAATGTACTTCTGTTGAACCTGAAGAACAGAAGATGTGAGTGATTCTTTTCATGACAACAGTGCCTTGTCTGGATCCTAACCTCTATCCACCATCATTCACTTATCACTGAATGTTTGCCATTACAACTCCCAGGTTGCTTTGAATGATGCTTCCCAACAATCACACTTCTCCCTCAGCATCTCAATCAATTTTGAACTTTCAGTGGCACTTCTTTGTTATTTTTCATAATATGTTGATTAGAGCCGTTGATGGTACTTCAGTTGTGCTGCAAAGATGGCCTCAGTGTAGATGGCACCGATAAGTGGCAATGCTTTGTGTGCAGCTCCAATGGGAATCATAATTCCTGTTTAGAACCACTACAGCTGAAAACCACAGCTACAGGTATGGGTACTTCAGTAAACAACATGGCTTTAAAACATTTAAAAAAGATCTACAGATACTCAAAATTGATGAATCTCGGACAGCAGACTCGGGTGGTGAGCACAATTCCTCTTTAAGAAAACGAAAGCAGGGAAGGCGTGCGATTCTACAGATAAGATTAAAACATAGAGCCCTCAGACACCCCACTCCCAATTACCCTGCTTGTGGATGTACATGCTCTGGAAAATAAAACTGAAGACCTCAGAGCAAGATTGTAGTATGAGGGGGATATTAGGGCTGACTGTGTACTATTCTTCACAGAAACATTGCTAATCTCTGTTACTTCGGATGCAACGCTGTGGCTTGATGGCTTCACCATTTTCTGTAAAGACAGGACTTCTCAGTCTTTTAAGCGCAGAGGAGGTGGAGTGTGCTTTACGATCAACTCTGGAGGGCCAATCAGCAGTGCACAGTGAGGAGGTGTCTTGCCGGATTGTGGCACTTGTTTAAAAGGAGAGCTTTGTGGGCATTCCAGGGGCCCAGTCAGCAGTGGGAGCAGCACAGAGGGGAGTAAATAACAGTACAGAAGGGACAAATGCAGTGACCATTGTTGGGAGTGGGCCAGTGGTGAGAGTGCGAGTGTCGGGCTTTGGCTCAAAGGAGGCATTGGCTTTGGGTAAGTTGTACGGGTAAATTTCTGTTAAGTTTCCCTTTTATTTTTACTTTGTCCGGGGTACTTAGTATAGTTTAAATGGCTGTTGTGTCTTCTACATGCCAGATGTTGGAGTCGTAAGAGACCCAGAATCTCCGAGGGATCTACATCCAGCTGCAGCTCACGTTAGGGATTTGGAGCAGCCGCTAGATGAGCTTCAGCTTGTACGGGAGATGAGGTCATTGATTGAAATTACAGGGAAGTAGTCACCCATAAGTTGCATGAAGCAGGACTGTCAGGAGAAAAAATAGGAAGGCAATTAGGCAGTTAGCACAACGCATCCTTTTGGCCATTCCCATCAATCATTCCCCTTAAAAACATCAAGATTGATAAATCCCCAGGGCCAGATATGATACACCCCAGGTTGTTGTGGGAATTGAGAGAAGAGATTGCTGGAGCATTAGCTATGATCTTTGAATCGTCTTTGGCTACAGGGGAAGTGAAAGAGGACTGGAGAATGCCAAATGTAGTTCCATTGTTTAAAAAAGGTAATAGGGAGAAACTTGGGAACTATAGACCGGTGAGTCTTACGCCGGTGGTAAGCAAACTACTGGAAAGGATTCTTAAGGATAGGATCTATGAGCATTTGGAGAAGTACAGTCTACTCATGGATAGTCAACATGGCTTTGTGAAGGGAAGATCGTGCCTCACAAGCCTGATTGAGTTTTTGAAGAGGTAACAAAAGAAATTGATGAAGGTAGGGCAGTGGATGTGGTCTACATGGACTTTAGCAAGGCATTTGACAAGGTCCCTCATGAGAGACTCATCCAGAAAGTCATGAGGTATGGGATCAGTAGAACCTTGGCTGTTTAGATAAAAAATTGGTTTAAAGGAAGAAAGCAGAGGGTAGTTGTGGAAGGAAAGTATTCTGCCTGGAGGTCGGTGACTAGTGGAATGCCGTAGGGATCTGTCCTGGGATCCCTGCTATTTGTGATTTTTATAAATGAGCTGGATATAGAGGCGGAAGGATGGGTGAGTAAGTTAGTGGATGACACGAAGATTGGAGGAGTTGTGGATGGAGCTGCAGGTTGTCGAAGGTTACAAGAGGATATAGACAGGCTGCAGAGTTAGGCAGAAAAATGGCAGATGGAGTTCAATCCAGATAAGTGTGAGGTGATGCATTTTGGAAGGACAAACCAGAAGTCTGAGTACAGGATTAATAGTCAGTTACTTAAGAGTGTGGATGAACAAAGGGACTTTGGTGTTCAAATCCATACATCCCTCAAGGTCGCTGCACAGGTTGATAGGGTAGTTAAGAAGGCCTATGGGATGCTTGGCTTTATTAACAGGGGGATTGAGTTCAAGAGTAGAGAGGTCATGTTGCAACTCTACAAATCTCTGGTGAGACCGCACTTAGAGTATTGTGTTCAATTCTGGTCACCTCATTATAGGAAGGGTGTGGAGGCTATGGAGAGGGTGCAGAGGAGATTTACCAGGATGTTGCCTGGTTTGGAAAACAAGTCATATGAAGCAAGGTTAGCAGAGCTGGGACTTTTCTCTTTGGAGCGTAGAAGAATGAGAGGGGACTTGACAGAGGTCTACAAAACTATGAGAGGCTTAGATAGGATGGATAGTCAGTACTGCTTCCCAGGGCATCAATAGCTAACACCAGATGGCATATGTACAAAATTAAGGGAGGGAAGTTTAGGGGAGACATCAGGGTTAAGTTTTTTTTACACAGAGGGTTCTGAGTGCCTCGAATGACTTGCCAGGAATGGTGGTGGAGGCTAAAACATTGGGAGTATTTAAGAGCCTCTTGGACAGGCATATGGATGAAAGAAAAAATAGAGGGTTATGGGGTAGTGTGGGTTTAGTACTTTTTTAAAGGATTATATGGGTCAGCACAACATGGAGAGCTGAAGGGCCTGTACTGTGCTGTAGTGTTCTATGGTTCAATCATGAGTATACGGTTTTGGATACTGATGTTGGAGATGACCTCCAAGAGATAGCCACAGAGATCAGGTTACTGGCATTGAGCATGGGTCTGTGGTGCAGAAGGGAAAGAGAGAGAAGAGGGGAGCAGTAGTGATAGGGGACTCAATAGTCAGAAGAACAAATATGAGATTCTGTGGACAAAAACAGGACACCCACATGGTATGTTGCCTCCCAGATGCCAAGGTCAAGAACGTCTTGGATCATGTCTACAGCATTTTGGAGAAGGAAGAAGAGCAGCCAGATGTCTTGGTACATAGTGGTACCAATGACATAGAAAAAAAAACAAAGAGGCCCTGAAGAGGGTATTTAGAGAGCTAGGCAGAAAGCTGAGAACCAGAACCTCCAGGGTTGTAATTTCTGGACTACTACCTGTTCCACAAACCAGTGAGGGTAGAAGCAAGATGATTTGGTAGATAAATGTGTGGCTGAGAAGCTGGTGCAGGGGGCAGGGTTTCAGGTTCTTCAATCATTGTGATTCCTTCTGTGAGAGGTTTGACCTGTACAAAAGGTATGGGTTGCAGCTGAACTTGCAGGGAACCAACATCTCCATGGGAAGGTTTCTTAGAACTATTTGGAGGGTTTAAGCTAATTTGGCAGGGGGATGGGAACTGGAATGAAGGGATTCAGGATATGACAGATTATAAAAATACAAAGACAGCATGCTGTCAGGCTATCAGGAAGTTCAGGCAGATGATAGGACAAAATTGCAGCCAGCAAGGTGAGTATTAGTACATTAGGAATGCTGAATCAAAAAGGGTAGCAAATATAGTACTCGAAGTATTATATCTCAATGCATGGACTGTAAGAAATAAGGTGGATAATCTTGTTTCACGTTTACAGATTGCCAGATATGATGTTGTGGTCATCAATGAATTGCGGCTAAAGGATGGTTAGAGTTAGGAGTTGAATATCCAAAGTTACACATGATATTGTAGGAATAGAAATGTAGGCATGGCTCTGCTAGTAAAGAATGGCATCAAATCATTAAAAAAAAGAGACATAGGATCGGATGGTATTGAATCCTTGTGGGTTGAGCTAAGAAACTGCAAGGGTAAAAGGAAACTGATGACAGTTATATACAGGCCTCCCAACAGTAGCTGGGATGTGGATTACAGATTATAATGGGAAATAGAAATGTACATCAAAAGTACAATGTTATGATAGTCATAGGAGATTTTAATATGCAGGTAGATTGGGAAAATCATGTTGGAAATGGATCCCAATAGAGTGATGGCTTTTCAGAGCAGTTTGTCATTGAGCTTAGTAGGGGTACAGCTATACCAGATTGGGTGTTATGTAATGAACCAAAGGCAATTAGGGAGCTTAAGGTAAAGGAACACTTTGGAGCGAGTGATCACAATATGACTGATTTCAACTTGAAACTTGGTAAGCTGAAAGATAAGTCTGACATAGCAGTACTTCAGTGGAGTAAAGGGAATTGCAGTGGTATAAGAGAGTAGTTGTCCAAAGTAGATAGGAAGGAGATGCTGGCAGGAATGACAGCAGGGCAGCAATGACTTGAGTTTCTGGGAAAAAAGAGGAAGGTGCAGGATCGATGTATTCCAAAAAGGAAGAAATACTCAACTGACAATATTGTACAACCGTGGCTGACAAGGGAAGTCAAAGCTAATGTAAAAGCGAAAGGGAAGACATACAACAAAACAAAAATTAATGGGAGGACAGAGGATTAGGAAGCTTTTAAAAACCTACAGAAAGCAACTGAAAAGAGGGAAGAGATAAAATATGAAAGCAAGCTAGCAAACAATATCAAAATGGATAGTAAAAACTTTTTCAAGTATGTAAAAAATAAAAGAGAGATAAGAGTGGATATAGGACTGCTAGAAAATGAGACAGGAGAAGTAATAACGGGGCCAAGTAGACGGCAGATGAACTGAAAGAGTATTTTGCATCAGTCTATTCTGTGGAAGACACTTCAGTATGCCAGGTGTTGAAGGGTGTGAGGGAAGAGAAGTGAGTGCAGTTAGAATTACAAGGGAGAAGGTGCTCAAAAAGCTGAAAGACCTAAGGGTACATAAGTCACCCGGACCAGATAAACCTCATCCTAGGGTTCTGAAAGAGGTAGCGATAGGGATTGTGGAGGCATTAGTAATGACCTTTCAAGAATCATTGGACTCAGGCATGGTGCCAGAGGACTGGAAAACTGCAAATGTCACTCCTCTCTTTAAGAAAGGAAGGGGGCAGCAGAAAGGAAATTATAGACCAGCTTGCCTGACCTCAGTGGTTGGGAAAGTGTTGGAGTCAATTATTAAGGATGAGGCTATGGAGTACTTAGTGACACAGAACCAGATAGGACAAGACTTTGCCTGATGAACCTTTTGGACATCGTAGAGGAGATTACAAGGAGGATAGATAAAGGGGACGCAGTGAATGTTGTATATTTGTATTTTCAGAAAGCCTTTGACAAGGTGCTACACATAATACTGCTTACCAAGTTAAGAGTCCATGGTATTACAGGAAAGTCACTAGCATGGTTAGAGCATTGGCTGATTAGTAGGAGGCAGTGAGTGGGAATAAATGTATCCATTTCTGATTGGCTACCAGTGACTAGTGGTTTACCCCAGTCACTGGCAGCCAACAAAATAAATTCAACCAACTGCGATCGAGAAAACCCGGAAGTGCTCTTCCAGCACTTGTTGTTCGAGCATGTACAGACATTTTTTCTTGTTATTATTTCCTAAACAATGCAGTATAACAACTATTTCACATAGCATTTACATTGTATTAGGTAATATAAGTAATCTAGAGATGATTTAAAGGATACAGGAGGATGTGCGTAGGTTATCGTGCATCGGGATTGGAAAAAAATCGGAAGTTCTCTTACTAAGTAAGTTGGAACAGGTACATCCGGTATTTTTTAGCGTCAGTTAGTCAAATGTTTGTCTTGGTATATAGTATATATTTTACCTTTCTATGCATATAAAACACAAGAATGTATGTTTCAGTGCCAGGCTCAGGAACGGAAGTTCTCGAGTTCGATCCAGTGACAGATCGCTCCCTAGTGCACTCTCCATCTGTGCCTGGTTGATGTGGAGGATCAGAAACCCAATAATTAAACTACTGCGTTGCTTAGCAACAATTGTAGCTTTTATCGGGGCAGGGCCTTTCTCACTTTGTCCTTTAAAATTGTTCTGATCGTTGACCGACTGTAGCCTAAAGCTTTTCCGATGACCAATGGTGTTTCACCTCCTTCTGATCGCTTTATTATTTCCACTTCATTTTCAATCGTGATCGTGATTATTTTTGTGAACGATAACACTGCGGATTCAGAGCTCCGCTGCTGGGTCCTAATGTCCACTGCACTGAGACAGGTTAAATCAGGTCTGGGATTCCGCAAGTTCCTAAGGTTCACCGCATTGAGACAGGTTGAATAAGGGACTTGAGCATCTGTGTTTTTTGGTATCCATGAGGGGTCCAGGAACTGATCCCTCACAGATAAGGAGGGCCAACTGTATCTCAGTTATTTAGATGATGGAATAGATGGTTTTGTTGCCAAATTTGCAGATGATACAAAGATTGGTGGAGAGGCAGGTAGTGTTGAGAAAATAGAAAGGCTACAGAAGGACTTAGACAGATTAGGAGAATAGACAAGAAAGTGGCAAATGAAGTACAAAGCTGGAAAGTGCATGGTTATGCACTTTGGTAGAAGAAGTAAATCCACCATGCAGACTATTTTCTAAACAGGCAGAAAAAACCAAAAATCTGAGATGCAGAGTGACTTGGGAGTCCTTGTGCAGAACACCCTAAAGGTTAACTTACAGTTTGAGTTGGTGGTGAGGAAGGCAAATGTAATGTTAGCATTCATTTCAAGAGGTCTAGAATACAAGACCAAAGTTGTGATACTGAGGCTTTATAAGGCACTAGTGAGGCCTCACCTTGAGTATTGTGAACAGTTCTGGGCCCCTCATCTTGGAAAAGATGTGCTTGCATTAGAGAGGGTACAGAGTAGGTTCACAGGGATGATTCCAGGAATGAAAGGGTTATCATACGAGGAACATTTGATGGCTCTGAATCTGTATTCACTGGAATTCAGCAGGATGAGGGGGATCTCACTGAAACCTTTTGAATGTTGAAAGGCTTAGACAGAATAGATGTGGAAAGGATGTTTTTGATGGTGGGAGGGTCTAGGACAAGAGGGCACAGCATCAGGGTAGAGGGGTGCTCTTTCCAAACAGAGATGCGGAGAAATTTCTTTAGCCAAAGGGTAGTGAATTTGTGGAATTGATTGCCACATGCAGCTGTGGAGGACAGGTTGTTGGGTGTACTTAAGACAGAGATAGATTTGTTCTTGATTGGACATGGCCTCACCTTGAGTATTGTGAGCAGTTTTAGACAATAAGACCATAGAGCAGAATTAGGCTATTCAGCCCATCGTGTCTGCTCTGCGACTCCATCACGCTGATCCAGGATCCCTTTCAACCCCATACGCCTGCTCTCTCACCATATCCCTTGATGCCCTGACCAATCAGGAATCTATCAACTTCTGCTTTGAATATAACCACGAACTTGACCTGCACCGCAATCCGCCACAGAGCATTCCACAGATTCACCACTCTTTGGCTAAAAAAAATTCTCCTTACTTCTTTCTGAAAGGTCACCCTTCAATTTTGAAGCTGTGCCCTCTAATTCTGGATCCTCTCAATATCCACCTTATCATGTCCTTTCAACATTTGGTAGGTTTCAATGAGATCCCCATGCATTCTTCTAAATTCCAGTCAGTACAGGCCCAAAGCTGCTAAACACTCCTCATATGTTAACCACTTCATTCCCAGAATCATCCTCATGAACCTCCTTTGGACTCTCTCCAATGACAATACAGCCTTTCAGAGATAAGGGGCCCAAAACGGTTGACAGTAATCCAAGTGCGGCCTGACTAGTATCTTACAAAGCTTCAGCATTATCTCCTTGTTTTTATATTCTATTCCCCTTGAAATAAATGCCAACAGTGCATTTGCCTTCTTTACCACAGACTCAACCTGTAAACTCACCTTCTGGGAGTCTTGCATGAGGACTGCTAAGTCCATTTGAACTTCTGATGTCTGAATTTTCTCCCTATTTGGATAATAGTCTGCACTTTAGTTTCTTTTACTAAAATGCGTTATCATACATTTCCCAACACAGTATTTCATCTGCCACATTTTTTCCCAGTCTTGTTTAAATTTGTCTAAGTCCTGCTGCAATTGCATTGCTTCTTCAGTACTACCTACCCCTCCATCTATCTTCCTATCATCCACAAATTTTACCACAATCTACATTTTGCCACAATTCCATGATACAGCAGCGGTCCCAATACTCACCCCTGAGGAACACTACTTGCCACTGGCAGCTAACCATAAAAGGACTCCTTTATTCCCATTCGCTGCCTCCTGCCTGGCAGCCATTCCACTATCCATGCCACTATATTTCCTATAACACCTTAGGATTTTATCTTGTTAAGCAGCCTTATGTAAGGCACTTATCAAATGCCTTCTGAAAATCTAAGTAAATGACATCCATGCCTCTCCTTTGTCCATCCTGCTTGTTACTTTCTCAAAGAACTCTAATTAACAGATTTTCCTTTACAGAAAACATGCTGACTTTCACTTAATTTATCATTAATTTCCAAGTACCCCGAAACCTTGACCTTAATAATTGACTCCAACACTTTCTCAACCACTGTGGTTAGGCTAACTGGCCTATAATTACTTCTCTTTTGCCTTCCTCCCTTCTTAAAGAGGGGAGTGGCATTTACAATTTTTGTGTCCTCCAGGACCATGTCAGAATCAAGTGATTCTTGAAAGCTCATGACCAATGCATCCATTATCTCTTCAGCAACCTCTCTCAGGACTCTGGGATGTAGTCCATCTGGGCCGGGTGACTTCTTTACCTTCAAACCTTTCAGTCTGACTCACACTTTTTCCGTTGTAATAGCAATGGCACTCACGCCTGCTCCCTGACACACATGGTCCTCTGGCATACAGCTAGAGTCTTCCATATTAAAGACTGAAGCAAAGTACTTATTAAGTTCATCTGCCATTTCTTTGTCCCCCATTACTATCTCAGCAACATCATTTTCCTATTATCCAATATCAACTCCCACCTCCCTTTTACTCTTCATATAACTAAAAAAACTTTTAGTATTGTGCTTTACATTATTGGCTAGTTTGCCCTTACATGTCATCCTTTTCCTTCTTATAGCTTTTTTTAGTTGCCTTTTGTTGGATTTTAAAAGCTTTCCAATCGTTAATTTCCCACTCACTTTTGCTACCTCATATGCCCCTTCCTTGGCTTTCACAAAGTCCTTAACTTCCCTTGTCAGCTACAGTTGTCTACCCCTGCCATTTGAGAATTTCTTCTTTTGTGAAACATCTCTATCCTGCACCTCGTGAACTATTCCAAGAAGCTTCAGCCACATCTGTACTGCCATCATACCTACTAGTATCCCCCTCTAATCCACCTGGGCAAGCTCATCTCTCATGCCTCTGTAATTCCCTTTATTCCACTACAATACAGATTCTCCCTCTCAAGTTGCAGTATGAATCCAATCATATTCTGATCACTGCCTCCTAAGGGTTCCTTTATGATAAGCTGACTAATCAGATCTGGTTATTACCCAACACCCAATCTAAGACAGCCTTTCTCCTAGTAGGCTCAAGCACAAACTGCTCTAAAAAATGAGCACCTTACCTAAGAAAAGATGTGCTGGAATTGGCGAGGGTTTAGAGAAGGTTCACAGGAATGATTCTAGGAATGAAAGGGTTATCATATGAGGAATGTTTGATGGCTGTAGGTATGTACTAGCTGGAATTTAAAAGGTTGAGGTGGAATCTGATTGAACCTTTTAGAATGCTGAAAGGCCTGGATGGAGTAGATGTGGAAAGGATATTTCCTATGGTGGGGGTGTCTAGGACAAAAGAGCACTGCCGCAGGATAGAAGGGCATTCATTTAAAACAGAGATGTGGAGAAATTTCCTTAGTCAGAGGTGGTTTGTTTGTAGAATTTGTTACCTCAGGCAGCTGTGGATGCATTACCTCAGGCCAGGTCGTAGGGTGCATTTAAGGTGGAGATTAATAGGTTCTTGATTGGCCACAACATCAAAGATTACGGGGAGAAGGTCAGGGAGTGGAGCTGAGGAAGTTAAAAAATGGATCAGCCATGATTGAATGGTGGAGCAGACTTGATGGACTAAATGGCCTAATTCTGCTCCTATGTTTTATGGTCTTTTGTTCTATTTTTGCAATGGTGCACAGACTCACTTGACCTGGAACATCTAGCAGACAAATGTCATCCATTTTATCTGCCGAGGATGTTTTCGGCCATCATCCTGATAGCAGTGTATATTTTACATCAGGCCAATGTCAAAGCAGGCACTGGAGGAGCTGACCATTGTGATTAGAAGATACAAGACAGCACACCTGGATGCCTTCCCTATCATTGTGGAGGATTTCAACCAAGTCAGCATGAAGAGGTCTCTGAATATCTACCATCAGTATTTCATCTCCCCCTTGATGCACCATCAATAACTCACTCTGAGACGTAAGAAGCGAGATATCGGCTTTTATTGACTGGAAGAATGAACAACACTACATCCTGGAGAATGAGGCCGGGCTCAGGCCTCAAAAGCCTTTATACAGGGGTCTGTGGGAGGAGCCACAGGAGCAGTCCAGACAGGTATATGTAGTTCACCACATTCACCCCCCCTTTGTTTTAAAAAGAGTCCCCAGGTGGCGAAGTTTCTTACAAGTATATTTACAGGTTAAGTCTATCAGGTGGTCGAATCTTTCGTTGCGATCTACGTAGCTCCGGCTGCGATTGCACAGGTGCCGGAGGTGGTGATTACACAGGAGACAGAGGTTGTGCTGGTTCTGGCCTAACTGGAGGTGTCAGGGATCCCTCACGTGTGTGCGAGGTGCCCTGAATATACGCGTACGAGATGCCTGGTACATGAGCGTCGTGAGGAGTCTGTGTGGGGCACGGTGTGCGCGGTGTCACCTTGGGTACAGGGTTCATAGTTACCGTGGAGTGTACGGGGTAGTGGTTTGCTGCTCCTGCGGGCGCCAGGTCGCGGACAGAGACCGTGTCCTCCCGCCCATCAGGCAAGACCACGTAGGCATACTGGGGGTTAGCATGCAAAAGGTGAACCCTCTCGACCAGCGGGGAGTATTTATTACTCCTCACATGTTTTCGTAGCAGCACTGGCCCCAGGGACATCTTGAGTTATTGATGGTGCATCAATTTTATTGACTGGAAGAATGAACAACACTACATCCTGGAGAATGAGGCTGGGCTCTGGCCTCAATCGCCTTTATACAGGGGTCTGTGGGAGGAGCCACAGGAGCAGTCAGTAGGAGTCTGTGGGAGGAGCCACAGGAGCAGTCCAGACAGGTATATTTAGTTCACCACACCCCTGCCCCCTTCACCTTTTCCCATTCCCATTTCTCTCTCTCACCTTATCTCCTTACCTGCCTATCACTTCCCACTGGTGCTCCTCCCCCCTTTAATTTCTCCCATGGCCTTCTGTCCTCTCCTCTCAGACTCCCCCTTCTCCAGCCCTGTATCTCTTTCACCAATCAGCTTCCCAGCTCTCTATTTCACCCCTCCCCCCACCACTCAGTTTCACCTATCATTTGTGGTTCTTCCTCCCCTTCCCACACTTTCTTACTCTGACTCCTCATCTTTTTCTCATCCAGGCTCGATGAAGGGTCTCGGCCCAAAATGTCAGCTGTACTCTTTTCCATAGATGCAGCCTGGCCTGCCAAATTCCTCCAGCATTTTGAGTGTGTTGTTTAGATTTCCAGCATCTGCAGATTTGCTCTTGTTTCTTCTGGTAATTTATAGTTTCCTTATTGTGTTGCAATATACTGCTGCAGTAAAAAAAAACAACTTTAACAATGAATGCCAGAGATATTAAATCTGTTTCTGATTTTATTATTCTGCAGTTCTTTTATTCCCTTTAACATTATTTCTCTATTTTTAATTTACCTTGTTGCCCCCCACACAAAAATTGAGGCACAGTTCCCTATTTTGTTATTATGGCATTTCTTTTTAATCTACATCACTTTTTTTTAATCCTAGAACCCAGATCTATAGATTCCCCTGCACCATCTGGATTCATATTGTTTTAGGAGTTTGTTCTCATTTTATTCTCATCAAAATATACCACCTTATACTTGTTGTGTAAGGCTATTTTAAGAGCATACAAACAATTCTGATTGAAGTTGGAGACCGAATTGGATGCACGTCAGCTCTGGCAGGGTTTGCAGGTCAATACTTCCTACAAGGCAAAACTTAACATCATGAATGGTTGTGATTCTTCACTCCCAGATAAGCTGATCACCTTTTATACTCACTTGGACTGGGAGAACAAAACCACACCTGTGTGAATCTCTGCAGCATCTGATTACCCTGTAATCGCTATCTCAGAGGCCGACATCAGAAGATCTTTCACGAGGGTGAACGCTCGCAAGGGATCAGGCCCTGATGGAGTATCGGGAAGGGCACTGGAAACCTGTGCCAACCAGCTGGCAGGAGTGTTCAAGGACATCTTCAGTCTCTCACTGCTGCATCAACAACTCCCACCTGCTTCAAAAGGGCGACAATCTTACCAGTGACCATGAAGAGCAGGGTGAGCTGCCTCAACAGCTATTGCCAATTAGCTCCCAATTCTTCTGTGATGAAGGCTTTTGAGATGTTAGCTGGGGCCAGAATCAACTCCCACCTAAGCAAGGAGCTGGACCTGCTGCAGTTTGCCTATCAGCACAATTGGTCTACATCAGATACAATCAGATCCACTTGGCCTTGGATCCTCTGGTCAATAGCAATATCTACACCAGGCTGCTGTTTGTTGATCACAGCTCAGCAATGAACACTGTCGGACCCTCAGTATTAATCAACAAGCTCCAAAACTTGGGCCTCTGTACCTCCCTCTGCAACTGGATCCTTGACTTCTGCATCAGGAGACCAGAATCAGTGCGAATCGGAAATAACATCTCCTCTTCCCTGACAATCAACACTGGCGTACCTCCAGGTTATATGCTTAGCCCATTGCTCGACTCTCTCCACACCCATGAGTGTATGGGTCTGTGCTGATCAAATGCCATCTATATATTTGCTGATGACACAACTATTGTTGACAGAATATCAGATGAGGTGTTCAGAATTAAGTTAGATCAGCTGGTCTCAACAACAACCCTGCACCCAACATCATTAAGACTAAGGAGATGATTGTGGACTTCAGGAAGGGAAGATGAGGGAACAGCAGTGGAAAGTGTGAACAGTTTCAATTCAACACACAAAAAATGCTAAAAGAACTCAACACGGCAGGTAGCATCCATGGAAATGAACAGTCACTGTTTTGGCTGAAACCTTTCTTCAGGACTGGAAAGGAATGGGGAAGACTTCCAAACAAAAAGTGAGGCTAGCTGGAAGGTGATAGGTGAAGCCAGGTGGATGGGAAAGGTAAAGGGCTGGAGAAGAAGGAATCTCATAGGACAGGAGGAACCATAGGAGAAATAGAAGGAGGAGTGGCACTGAGGAGGCCACACTGGAAACAACGGATACAATAAATGACTTCAACAGATTCACCGGCAAAGTGTAACCTCCCCAGGAACGACTGCTTGTGACCCTGAATGGAGGTGAACGGGCAGGTGCAGCACTTAGGCTGCTTGCAGGGATAAGTGGCAGACGGAGGTTAGTGGGAAGTGATGAATGGACAAGAGAATCACGGAGGAAGTAATCCCTAGAGAAAGTGGAGGGTGGGTGGAGGTTAAGATGTGCTTGGTGGTAGAATCCCTTTGGAGATGGTGGTATTTGTGGAGAATGGTGTGTTGGGTGCAAAGGTTCATGGGGTAGTAGGTAAGGGCAAGAGCAATTCTATCACTGTTAAGCTGGCGGGAAGATGGGGTGAGCGCGGACGTTCGGGAAGTGGAGGAGATATGAGTAAGGGCAGAATCAATTATGGGGTAAGGGAAACCCTCTTCTGTGAGTTGGCCACACCTCAGGTAAAGGCTACACAGGCAGAAAGGAAAGGGGTGGCCACTAGACAGCGTAGCAGTAGGCAGGTAGTGCAGGAGTCCCCTGAGGACATCTCCCTCCTAAACAGATATACTGTTTTGGATACTGTTGGGGGAGATGTCTCATCAGGGGAAGGCAGCAGCTGCCGAGTTCATTGCACCATGGGTGGCTCTGCGGCACAGGAGGGAAGGAAAAAGAGTGGGAGAGCTATAGTGATAGGGGACTCGATTGTAAGGGGAATAGATAGGTATTTCTGTGGCCGCAAACGAGACTCCAGGATGATACGTTGCCTCCCTGGTGCAAGGGTCAAGGATGTCTCTGAGCGGCTGCAGAACTTTCTGGAATGGGAGGGTGAACAGCCAGTGGTCATGGTGCACATAGGTACCAACGATATAGGTAAAAAACGGGATGAGGTCCTACAAGGTGAATTTAGGGAGTTAGGAGATAAACTAAAAAGCAGGACCACAAAGGTAATAATCTCTGGATTACTACCAGTACCACGTGCTAGTCAGAGTAGAAATAGGAGGATATTTCAGATGAATACGTGGCTTGAAAAATGGTGCAAGGGGGAGGGATTCAAATTTCTGGGGCATTGGAACCAGTTCTGGGGGAGGTGGGACCGGTATAAACAGGACGGTCTGCACCTGGGCTGGAATGGAACCAATGTCCTGGGGGAGCATTTGCTACTGCTGTTCAGGAGGCTTTAAACTAATGTGGCAGGGGGATGGGAACAAGTGCAGAAAGACAGTGCGGTGTAAAATGAGGGTAGAAGCAAAAAATAGTAAGGTGAAAAGTAAAAGTGGCAGGCAGGCAAATCCAGGGCAAAAAGCAAAAAGAGCCACTTTTCAACATAATTGTATAAGGGCTAAGAGTGTTGTAAGGCTTTGTGTGTCAATGCGAGGAGCATTTGTAACAAGATAGATGAATTGAATTAGATAGTTATTAATGAATATGATATAGTTGGGATCACAGAGACATGGCTCCAGGGTGACCAAGGATGGGAGCTCAACATCCAGGGATATTCAATATTCAGGAGGGATAGGCAGGAAAGAAAAGGAGGTGGGGTAGCATTGCTGGTTAGAGAGGAGATTAACGCAATAGAAAGGAAGGACATTAGCCTGGAGGATGTGGAATCAATATGGGTAGAGCTGCATAACACGAAGGGGCAGAAAACGCTGGTGGGAATTATGCACAGGCCACCTAACAGTAGTAGTGAGGTTGGGGATGGCATTAAACAGGAAATTAGAAATGCGTGCAATAAAGGAACAGTAGTTATAATGGGTGACTTCAATCTACATATAGATTGGGTGAACCAAATTGGTAAGGGTGCTGAGGAAGAGGATTTCTTGGAATGTATGCGGGATGGTTTTCTGAACCAACATGTCGAGGAACCAACTAGAGAGCAGGCCACTCTAGATTGGGTTTTGAGCAATGAGAAAGAGTTAGTTAGCAATCTTGTCATGCGAGGCCCCTTGGGTAAGAGTGACCATAATATGGTGGAATTCTTCATTAAGATGGAGAGTGACATAGTTAATTCAGAAACAAAGGTTCTGAACTTAAAGAAGGGTAACTTTGAAGGTATGAGATGTGAATTAGCTAAGATAGACTGGCAAATGATACTTAAAGGGTTGACGGTGGATATGCAATGGCAAGCATTTAAAGATCGCATGGATGAACTACAACAATTGTTCATCCCAGTTTGGCGAAAGAATAAACCAGGGAAGGTAGTGCACAAGGGAAATTAGGGATAGTATCAAGTCTAAAGAAGAAACATATAAATTAGCAAAAAAAAGCAGCACACCTGAGGACTGGGAGAAATTCAGAGACCAGCAGAAGAGGACAATTGGCTTAACTAGGAAAGGGAAAAAAGATTATGAGAGAAAGCTGGCAAGGAACTTAAAAACTGACTGTAAAAGCTTTTATAGATACGTGAAAAGAAAAAGATTGGTCAAGACAAATGTAGGTCCTTTACAGTCAGAAACAGGTGAATTGATCATAGGGAACAAAGACATGGCAGACCAATTGAATAACTACTTTGGTTCTGTCTTCACTAAAGAGGACATAAATAATCTTCCGGAAATAGTAAGGGACCGAGGGTCTAGTGAGATGGAGGAACTGAGGGAAATACACGTTAGTAGGGAAGTGGTGTTAGGTAAATTGAAGGGATTAAAGGCAGATAAATCGCCAGGGTCAGATGGTCTGCATCCCAGAGTGCTTAAGGAAGTAGCCCAATAAATAGTGGATGCATTAGTGATAATTTTTCAAAACTCCTTAGATTCTGGATTAGTTCCTGAGGATTGGAGGGTGGCTAATGTAACCCCACTTTTTAAAAAAGGAGCGAGAGAGAAACTGGGGAATTATAGACCGGTTAGTCTGACATCGGTAGTGGGGAAAATGCTAGAATCAGTTATCAAAGATGTGATAACAGCACATTTGGAAAGAGGTGAAATCATCGGACAAAGTCAGCATGGATTTGTGAAAGGAAAATCATGTCTGACGAATCTTATAAGAATTTTTTGAAGATGTAACTAGTAGAGTGGATAGGGGAGAGCCAGTAGATGTGGTATATTTATATTTTCAAAAGGCTTTTGACAAGGTCCCACACAGGAGATTAGTGTGCAAACTTAAAGCACACAGTATTGGGGGTATGGTATTGATGTGGATAGAGAATTGGTTGGCAGACAGGAAGCAAAGAGTGGGAGTGAACGGGACCTTTTCAGAATAGCAGGCAGTGACTAGTGGGGCACCACAAGGCTCAGTGCTGGGATCCCAGTTATTTACAATATATATTAATGATTTAGTCAAGGGAATTAAATGCAGCATTTCCAAGTTTGCGGATGACACGAAGTTGGGCAGCGGTGTTAGCTGTGAGGAGGATGCTAAGAGGATGCAGGGTGACTTGGATAGGTTAGGTGAGTGGGCAAATTCATGGCAGATGCAATTTAATGTGGATAAATGTGAGGTTATCCACTTTGGTTGCAAGAACAGGCAAACAGATTATTATCTGAACGGTGGCCGATTAGGAAAAGGGGAGATGCAACGAGACCTGGGTGTCATTGTACACCAGTCATTGAAGGTGGGCATGCAGGTACAGCAGACGGTGAAAATGGCAAATGGTATGTTGGCATTCATAGCAAAAGGATTTGAGTACAGGAGCAGGCAGGTTCTTCTGCAGTTGTACAAGGCCTTGGTGAGACCACACCTGGAATATTGTGTGCAGTTTTGGTCCCCTAATCTGAGGAAAGACATTCTGCCATAGAGGGAGTACAGAGAAGGTTCACCAGATTGATTACTGGGATGGCAGGACTTTCATATGAAGAAAGACTGGATCGATTAGGCTTATGCTCACTGGAATTTAGAAGATTGAGGGGGGATCTTATTGAAATGTATAAAATTCTAAAGGGATTGGACAGGCTAGATGCAGGAAGATTGTTTCTGATGTTGGGGAAGTCCAGAACGAGGGGTCACAGTTTAAGGATTAAGGGGAAGCTTTTTAGGACCAAGATGAGGAAAAACTTCTTCACACAGAGAGTGGTCAATCTGTGGAATTCTCTGCCACAGGAAACAGTTGAGGCCAGTTCATTGGCTATATTTAAGAGGAAGTTAGATATGGCCCTTGTGGCTAAAGGGATTAGGGGGTATGGAGAGAAAGCAGGTACAGGGTTCTGAGTTGGTTGATCAGCCATGATCATACTGAATGGCAGTGCAGGCTCGAAGGGCCGAATGTCCTACTCCTGCACCTATTTTCTATGTTTCTATGTGAAGACTGAGTTCATCTCTGATATCCTGTAAAGGAAAGCCACATCCTATGTACAGGTGCTAATGGAGGTGAAGGAAATGAGGAAAAGGAATAACATTTTTACAGGAGACAGGGTGTAAAGAGGAATAGATGATAGCTGTAGGATCGGTAGGTTTATAAAAGATGTTGGTTGACAGTTTGTCTCCAGAAATGGAGACAGAGAAATCAAGAAAGGGAATGGAAGTGTCTGAAATGGACCAAGTGAATTTCAGGGCAGGCTGGAGGTTGGAAGTAAAGTTGATGGAATTGACGTGCTCAGCAAGGGTGCATGAAGCAGCACCAATGCAGTTGTGAATTTAGTGGAAGAAATGTTGAGGAGCATTACAGGATAAGGCTTGGAACAAGGACTGCTCTCCATAGCCAATGAAGAGGCAGGCGTAGCTGGAGCCCACACGAGTGCCAATGGCTACCCCTTGAGTCTGGAGGAGGTGGGAGAAAGCAAAGGAGAAACTGTTGAGAGTGTGGACCAGTTCTGCTAGATGGAGGAGGGTGGTGGTGGAGGGGAACTTGTTGGTTTTTTTATTGAGAAATAAGTGGACAGCTTTAAAACCTACTGTATGGGAGAATAGAAGTCCATGGTGAAACTGAGGTGGTCAGGGCCAGAGATTTGTAAGTTAATAAGGAGGTCGAAGCATGAAAAATGACACGGATGTTGATGGAAAGGGACCGAACAAAGGGGGTTAGAATTGAGTCAAGGAATGAGGACATAAGTTCAGCAGGGCAGAAGCAGGCAGAGACACTGGGTCTATCCAGACAGTCAGGTCTGTGGATTTTGGGTAGGAGGTAGAAGCAAGCAGTGCAGGGTAAGGGAACAATGAGTTTGGTGGCAGTGGAAGGGAGTTTTCCAGAGTTGATGAGTCAGTGATGATATCAGAGACAATTTTCTGATGGTCCAGAATGGAGTCCTCCTAAAGTGATAGGTAAGAGGAGGTTTCAGAAAAGACAGCTTCAACGTCTTGTGTTCAAAGGTCTGAAGATCTACCCTTAGCCCAAAATATTGATGTAATTACAAAGAAGGTATGACAGCGACCACATTTCATTAAAGAGTTTGGGGAGCCTTGATATGTCAACAAAGACTCGCACAAATTTTTTACAGATGTACTGTAGAGGGCGGTCTATGTACAACATTCTATGTTACAAGCCTTAGCCTGTAATGTTACATCACAGTCTGGTACGGAGGGGCCTCTCCAAAGGTTGGGGAAAAATTGCAGAAAATTGTAAACTCAGTCAGCTTTGTTCTGTATTTAATATTTCAGTGATATTTCAGTAATCTTGTATATATATATGGTTTAATTAAGCATTCTTGTTCATTTAAATAATTCATTCCGTGTTATATATAAAATATGTAAATTGCACATATTACTATGCACGTGTTAAGTGCAGCCTTGTTTAAAGTAAAAACCAAGTTAGACTGACATTTCAGACTCCTATGTGTTCCTTTGAATTGGTTTACTGTTTCAAAGTTACAAAACATAACAGTGATGACGAGGTCTTTTTAAAACGAACCAGTTACAACTACTGATCTAATGAAGCACAGCAAGGAATGGTCAGGTTTTAAAAGGAGTAGTACTGCATGTGTTTTTTTGGAAGGAAGGATGTAACTGCATTAATAAAAGATAGAAATGGAAGAATTCATGGGTTCATAAAGAGTGAGTAGCGGGTGACAATAAGTACAAACAAAATCTAAAAAAATCTGGCTACCTTGGAAAGATAGATGTCTTTGATTGCTCAGCAAGTAACTTGCTCATGTATACTGAGCTAATTGAATAGTATTTTGAAACAAATGAAATAGCTAATGAGAAACAAGTACCAATTTTGCTGAATGCATTGAATGTATACAGTTTTCTTCAAAGTTTAACTGCTCCAAGCAAACCAGCAGAAATGAGCTTCGTAGGTATTGTAAAGTAATGAAAGACCATTTAGAACCAAGACCATTGTTGAATGCAGAATGCTTAAGGTTTCACAAGTGCTTGTATGTGGTAAAAACAGGAGGGCCAGCATTGTGGGGTCATGATCGGTTGAGACAACTACAACTTGATTGGAGATCCATCCACCATTTAGATGCCACATTCCCTATAATAGAATCAACTGAAAGCAAATTAAGAAAGGTACAGGATGATGCCACAGCTGTCTTCATGCTGTACACCATGAACTGTTGCCCAACATAGGGCAACCAGATGTTAGTGCCAACGTCTGTGCCTCTGGTTGGAAAGCTTATTGGACCAAGGAGGACCATGCTGCTTAGAGGAATCGTTGAAGTGACAAAAGCAATGGTCCATCTACAACAGTTTTTGTATGCAACATATCTGAGAAAGGTTCTGATATGTTAATCAGTCAGTTACTTGTGAAAAGTGGCTTGGTTTTAAGCTGGAAGAGAGTTCAAGGACCTTCATGATATTTGCAAGCATTTGGCTTTTGTGTGTATAAAGAACCAGAAGCTAGTCTGCGTGCATTAAGGTTATTGGAAGTGGGAGACAAAAAGCTGGTTGTAAAACTAGATGCAAAGACCAAAGCCCAGCTGGATGAATGGATGGCCAAAAAGAAAGGAGTCAATGAAGACATAAAAACAGAGAATTAATTAGATCATGTTGTTGATGAGGAAACCAAGGGGAAAGATCATATTGTAAAGGGGGCAATAGAAGGATTAATAAAAGAATACTGCAGTGAATTAAATGCACCTTCTCAAAATCAAGATGTACAAACTAGAAGAGGGAAAAGGGAGGAGATGGAAGGTGTCCAGAGCTGTCGGAACCACTTCTGCAGTCTCAGAGTCAACTTCTACAACCACCACAAATGGGGGCCCAGAAGCTGAGCTGGTTTTCACAGCCAAAAGTCTCACCTGTCAAGCTGAATGACCGCTCTTGTCAGAAGAGACATTATCCCAAAAGAGCAGAAATCCTGCACAGTAATTAAATCTTTCAGCCTGAATGGGACAATTGAAAATGTAAAATTTAATACACCATCAGATTTCTGAATGGACAATGAACCCATGAACACTATCTCACTATTTCTTTTTCATTCTCTTTTTGCAGTATTATTTAATTTATGTTATACATACAGTATATAAATGTATAGTAATGTATAATGTTTTTATTATTATGTATTGGAATGTACTGGTGCCACAAAAACACATTTAAACAAATTTATGACATATGCCAGTGATATTAAACCTCAGACTGATTCTGAAGATCTTGTGTTCCCTTTTCAACATAATTTCTCTGTTTTGAATTCACAACTGGTGCTCTCCCATTCCATATTCACTGCGACTCCCCTCCCCAATGAATTGGAAGCAGTTCCATATTTTGGCATTTCTTTGTTTTTATCCTTGAGCCCAGGGTTTCAGTTTCCCTTGCACCATCTGGATTCATGTTGTTCTCACTTTATTCTCACCAAAATGTACCACCTAACACTTTTTTACATTACACGCCACTGCTGATCATTACCTTTATCTGCGGAAGGCTATTTTAAAAGCATATGAACAATTCTGATGGAAGTTAGAGATGGAAGCTGATGCATGTCAGGAATGCGGGGTCTGCAGGCCATTGCCTTTTACAAGGTGAAACCTAATATCATAAATGGCTGTGCTGCTTCATTCCCAGATGAGCTAAATGCCTTTTATGCCTGCTTTGAAGGGAAGAATAAAACTGCACCTGTGCGAATCCTTGCAGCATCTGGTGTCCCTGTTATCTCTGTCTCAGATGCCAAAGTCAGAACATCTTTTATTAGTTTGAACCTTCGCAAGCCATTAGGCTCTGATAATGTACCTGGTAGTGCACTGAAAACTTGTGCCAATCAACTGGCAGGATTGTTCAAGGACGTCTTCAGTCTCTCACTGTCACTGTCGGAGTTTCCTACCTGCTTCGAATGGACGGCAATCATATTAGTGCTTGAGAGCAGCAGGGTGAGCTGCCTCAGATGCACTTTCATTTACTGTGATGAAGTGCTTTGAGCTGTTAGTCATGGCCAGGGTTTAATCCTACCTAAACAAAGGCCTGGAGCTGCTGCAATTTGCCTTTCACTACGTTAGGTCTACAGTGGATGCAATTGCCCTGGCTGTTCACTCTGCCTTGGATCACCTGAACAACAGCAATATCCACATCAGGCTGCTGTTTGATGACAGCTCCACATTCAACACCATCCAAATCAACAAGCTCCAAAAGCCTGGACTCTGTATCTCCCACTACAACTGGATACCTGACTTCCTCATCGGAGAGCACAGTCAGTGCGGATGGGAAATAATATCTCCTCCTCGCTGATAACCAAAACTGCTGTACCTCAATGCTGGGTGCTTAGCACACTGCTCTGCTCTCTCTACACCCACGACTGTGTAGCTAGGCACAGCTCAAACACCATCTGT
Organism: Hemitrygon akajei; assembly: GCF_048418815.1. Lineage (NCBI taxonomy): Eukaryota > Metazoa > Chordata > Chondrichthyes > Myliobatiformes > Dasyatidae > Hemitrygon > Hemitrygon akajei. Next base: position 73,061,174 of record NC_133136.1, on the reverse strand, counting down.
AAATTTGCCAATGACACAACTACTGTTGGCAGAATTCCAGATGATAAGGAGGAGGCATACAGAAATAAGACAGATCGGCTGGTTGAGCGGTATTGCAACAACAACCTTGCACTCAACAGTAGTAAGACCGAGGAACTGATTGCGTACTTCAGGACGTGGAATCTAAGGGAGTACACACCAGTCCTCATTGAAGGATCAGCAGTGGAAAGGATGAGCAGTTCCAAGCTCCAGCTGTCAATATCTCTGAAGCTATACCCAGGGCAATTGCAGTAATTTATTGATTTTTATTATAATGCATTAGATGGCAGTTATGAAGCTCAGCAACTCCTTACTTGCAGCAAGCCCTTCCGCAGGACAACCTTTGATTTTCCAACTCCGTCACTGAGCCTCAGCCGCTAGATCTGCATAGCATAGCTTCTTGTGCTTATATGCTTCGGCCACGGAATCCTCCCACGGTACCGTGAGTCCCACGACACAGACAATCTGTAATGAAGTGGACCAGAGAACCAAGTCTGGCCTGAGGTTGGTGGTAGCAATTTCTGGTGGTAAGCTGAGTTGTTTATTGACATCCTCCAGCATTTTCCGGTCACGGGCCAACTTCAACTGTCCTGTTTCTGGCTTAAGAGGAGATTAGCTGGTCTTTTCCCTCCCGTCTGGACAAATGCTGCTGCTGTCAGAGTGGTAGTCACTCTAGTGGGCAAGGAGTTGGTTGCTGTCCTCTTGGTCTCAGCTGCTGCTGCCAGACTCTTCAAGCCCTGGTTGTGACGCCATGTGTATCTGCCTCGTGTGAGGCTGGTTTTGCAGCTTGCCACGATATGCTTGAGAAGTTGCTGGCACAAGTTTGGACCTCACTGAACCAAAGCGCAGGTTTTTTTAGTGAGGGAAGCACATCATATGTAGCTCTGATGAGGAAGTTAAGTCTGTTTGCTTCCATCTCCTGTATGTCCTTCCAGTTGACTTTCCTCCTCTCAATGCTTTCTAGCTGGATCTATTGCCCCTGCTTAGCCAGGGAGACAGCCTTTTCACTTCTGTCTGGCTCTTCTTGTCACCATACTTCCTCAGTAATCATCTTCCTTCGCTCTGGAATTGTGGCATTGTGCCAGGTGGGTCCACTTGCTGCCAGATCAAAGCCGCTCCTGCCCTGTTGGACTTGGCCCACAATGTCTCCATGCCTAAGCGCTGATTTTGCTTGCAGTACCACATCAGCTGCTGTCTTGATAAGACCTGTACCATGTTACTGATGGTTTTGTCACAAGAGTCTGAGTATCATCTGTAGATGCACCTTAGAACACTTGAAATCCTCCAGACTGTGAAAGGTAGTTCAAGGTAGATACTGATGTTACTGATACACCTTGGAACACTAAGCCACTTCTTTATGGACAAGGTGATGGTTTGCTCGAGCTTCTTCACAGTTGTTAGTGAGACCTCATGGAGAGTGAGTGGTCACATCACACGTGGTAGGAATCCAAACTGTAAGCACCAGAGCTTCAGTTTTCCAGGCAGCATGGTCTTGCCATTGGCGATGTGTTGCTTTAGTTGCTGCACCTGCTCCGTGAGGCTGGCATTGTACCATCTACCCAGGCCTTTGACAGGTTGTTCAGACACTCTTGGAATTGTGTCATCAACCATAAAAAAAATTATGTCTTTCAGCATTCCCTTGACTATGGAAAAGCTTTGTGACTTGCTGGGTTTGATTTTCATTCTGGCCCACTTGATGTTTTCCTGCAGCTTTCCAAATGGTTGCTTGGTGCATGCTGTAGGGTAGTTTTATCGTCCATGTACAGCCTAATAGGGGAAGATGAAGTCCAGCTCTTTCACTGCCTTCTTCCCACCTTGAAGCTCCGATAACGACCTTCATGGCCACTGTGAAGGCTGGGGTGGTGTAGTGCAACCTGCCATAATGCCTAGGTCCAGTCTCTTCCACGTTGTGGTAACATTTGCTGTTGTGAAGCACAAATGTTGGTTTTGAAAGTACAACTTCATCAGTGTTGTTTTGGGCTCTGGTATCTGGAAGAAGTTAAATGCTTTCCAGAGGAGTACATGGGGAATTGAGCTGAATGCATTGATGAGGTCCAGGAAGATCACAGTGAGATATCTTTTGTCCTTCATAGCTGCTTGCATCTGGTCCCATATCATGCCTATAGGTTCCAAGCACCTGAAAAACCATGGAATCCTTGCTTTTTGCAGAGATGTATTTATGTAGTTGTTTCTCTCCAGGTAGTTGGCCATCCTCTGTGCTATCACAGTGAAGAAGATTTTCCCTTTGACGTTCAGCAGGCAGATTGGTCTAAACTGACTGATGTTTTCTACATCCTTTACTTTTGGAATAAGGACACCACCAGACCTTTACCACACTTTGGGTATTATTTTCCTCTGCAACACTACCCTCATGAACCTTCAGAGAAAGCGCAAGATATCCGGTGTGTTCTTATAAAGCCTGTATGGTATTCCATCAGGCCCAGGGGCAGATGCCGCACCTGCCCACCGGACTCCCTTCTCCACTGCTCTCCATTCTGGAGGGTCAGAATCCTGGTGGTAGGAGGAGGGTTGAATTAGTGGGATGTCAGATGAGATGATCATATGTTCCTGCCTTTTCAAGTTGGTGTGAATCCTTTCCAGGTGTGTTTCCAGTTTCTGCTTTGATGTTTTCAAAGTTCCACTTTTTTCCGGTGTGAAGAGACCTTTAATGTATTTAAAAGGGCCTTTGTAGAACTGTACTCCTCTTTGTCCTTTCTTTCTGCGCAGCTCCCTTAGATTCTCAGCAACTTTGCCAGCCAGCTCTTGATGTCTGCCTGATGTTGGTTGAGGCTTTCCTCTCACTATCAGGGGCTTTCTTCCACTGTTTCCTCAGCTATCTCCTTTTTCAAACCATTCGTTCAATCTCCTGCTGCTTCCTGGACTTTTTTGGTGATGATGGTGCCTTTTCACTCTTCCTTGTGCTGACTCCGAACTGCTCTTTGCCATAGCAGTAGAAGGTGTCTCCCATTTCACCCAACTTCTCTTCTGCTGTTCCTTTTAATTGCTCCAAAATTTTCATCAAGTCATTGATGATGGTTTGCTGCTTTCTTATCAGCAGTTTTGGGCCACTTCATGAGTGGTCCGTGCTCTTTGATCTTTCTCTTCTTTGGAGGTATTGGTGGTTGGGTGGTTAGGTGGGTCCCTCAGCTGGGATTACTGTGCTAACCTCCTCAATGACAGGGGTGTTGATGCTCTGAGAACATTGGTTTGTGTTCGGTCGCTGCACTTCACTCAACTTAGTTGATTGACTTCTTAATAAGTATTAATCAATGAAAAACCTCTTTCCCTGCTCCCTCAAGCATCCTTTCATTCCTTGATGGATCTTCAACACCTTTTCTGATGTTACATTCTCCCACCCGCAGATACACACCCGGCGCTTCTGTCCCACTACTGGGGCTGGTGTTTTGGTGATGTCTTGTGCAACACTCTCTTTATTCATTATAGATTCTGTTCCTAGGTCTGTAGCCGTGTTATCAGACATTGGGCTATCTTGCACCACCCCCCCCCCCCATCTCTCAAGCTTTGTGGGGTATCTTTCTGGATCCCCTTTCTTAGCTGTTAATGGTTGTCTCCAACATGCTGAAACAGCGTTGACGACTGCCGCCATGGGTACCTAACCCATGTATGCCCAGGTGTGATCTATTCCCTCCCGTCAGCCGTCTTTCCATGCTGTCACAAGGTCTTTACCTTGTGGTCATCTGCACTTTCACAGCAGTCACTGGACAGGTCCAGTTAATCAAAGTCAAAAAACACAAAATAAGATGTTAATAACCCTCCTGCCAATGGGTCATGAGCTTTTATTCCCAATTAATGTAACTTGCCTGTTCTTAATTTACCACTGTTGCTCCCCATTTCACCTGTCTCCCCTTCCTACTATAATTGGGGCGCAGTTCCTTATTTTGTTATTTTTGCATTTCATTTGAATCTTTTCTTTTGTCATGCCCAGATCTTCAGATTCTCCTAAATCACCTGGATTCATATGTTTCTAAGAGATTTTCTCACTCTACTGTCATTAAACTGTGCAACCTTACATGTTTCTGTATTACATGTATCTTTGGAAAGCTAATTAAGGGCGTATATACAATTCCAAATCAAATTAGGGACTGAATCTGATGCATGTCATCACTAGGGTATGCAAACCATTACTTTCTGCAAGGTGAGCCCTAACATTATGAATGGCTATGATAATTCTTCTCAGATGAGCTAAAAGCCTTTTATGCACACTTTGAAACGGGGAATAAAACTACACCTGTGCAAATCCCTGATGCATCTGGTGACCCTGTGTTCACTGTCTCGGAGGCTGATGCCGGAACATCATTTATGAGGGTGTATCGTTGCATGGCATTAGGCTCTGACAGCATGGAAAGAACTATTGTTGGCAGAATTTCAGATGGTAACACGAATGCATACTGGAGTGAGGTAGATCAACTGATTGAGTGGTGTCGTAACAACCTTGCACTCAGAGTTAGAAAGACCAAGGTTTTGATTGTGGACTTCAGAAAGAGAAAGCGGAGGAATCAATCCAGTCTTCATTGAGGGATCGGCAGTGGAAAGGGTAAACAGTTTCAAGTTGTTGGGTGTCAACATCTCTGATGATCTATCCTGGGCCCAGCACATTGATGCAATTTCAAAAAAGGCACAACAGTGACTATATTTCATTGGTACATCAACAAAAACAATTGCAAATTTCTGCTGTTGTGCTATGGAGAGCTTTCTAACTGGTTGAATCGCCGTCTGGTGTGGAAGTGCCTCTACACAGTGTTGGAAAAAGCTGCAGCCAGCTCTACCACAGGCTCTAGCCTCCCCAGCATTGAGAAAACCTTCAAAGGCAATGCCTCGAAATGTGGTATCCATCATTAAAAACCCCCGTCCTACCTCTTCTCATCACTACCATCAATGAGGAGGTACGGGAGCCCAAAGATAAACAGTCAACATTTTAACAACAGCTTCTTCCCTCTGCAATCAGGTTTCTGAATGGACACCGAATCCAAGAACACTACCTCTCTATTTTTTGCTCTCTTTTTTGCACTAATTTAATTTATTTATATGTATATACTTATAGTCATTTATAGGTTTTTTATTACATATTGCAATATACCGCTGCTGCAAAACTACAAATTTCATGACATATGGCAGTGATATTAAACCTGATTCTTATTATAAAACTAATTTGAAGGTTATAAATATCTTTATTGCTTTGGTCCTTCTTTCATTTACTTATAGTCAATTTGCTGCTCTTAATAAATTTTGAAATTGTACTTCTGGCCTCAGAGTCCAATTTAGTGAACTGCAGTAGATGCAGCTCCAATTTGTGGAACACTTTTGCACCTTTCCCACGCTTTGTTACTATCTTTAACCCTTGTTATCTTGTGAGTTACTGCACCACTTTATTTTCTGTCTCTATAGGTATTGACCTGTCTGACCTTGTCATTTGTCTGCCATGTGTGAATGGAGTCAAAATCTTTATTTTCAATCTAAGTATAACATACTTCATTAACTATCCATTCTGTTACTTTAAAAACAAATCAGTAAGATTGGTCAAGCTCAGCAGTCCCTATTTCATTCATGTTTTTGAGGAAGGTTTCAATCTTTCCTTCTAGACTTATTAATCTAACTGCACTACAGATTTTTGTCATTCTATTTTTTCCCACCATTCTTGGAATGAATGGGGTGCCCATGGAGGGGTAGCACTTCTGGTGACGGGGTTTGCCATGTCCATTCTGTGGCAGCTTACTCACCTTTTGTCCTCAATGGCCTATGGCTCTGAGGGGCTGTTTGCACGCGACAGTAGCCGTATCCAGTAGATCACTTCAACATGCAGTCCAAACCAGGTGAGGGTAGCTTACAGTCTTATACCCTGGTGAGACAAGGACATGCCAGTCCTAGCATGCGCAATCAGCTCCAGTGCACTGGGTGGGTTAGTTGTACGGTGAGATCCAATGGCTAGGAAGAAGTTCTGCAACACTTCATTGAGAGCAAAAAGCATGACAAGGAACAGAAGTCATGGCCGTCCACCGCAACTAAGGACGACCCCAGTTGTGATGCTTTTTGTACCACTGGTCAAGAGAGTGTAACTAACTGCCCCAGTGCTACAGCTGTTCCACTTTAAACGCTCTGCCGTACAGGTATCCTGTCATCGCTGGACGCGAAGGACAACCACCATTCCTGTCACTGCACTGATCTCTATTTTAATGATTTTTAAGTCATACTTATGCAACAGTGCCTCTGCAATTTCTTCCTTATTGACATGGATCCAGTACACCAGGTGCAGGGATTTGTCCTCGCTAAGTTTCATTAGTTTATTAATTATCTCTCCTGCTTTCCACCAAAACTACCTTTATATTCTTTTTTTAATCTCATCCTTTAATATCACATCCATTCTGTTAGTCTCCCTGGTAAACCCCAAGCCAAAGTAATTATTTAACACATCTGCTATTTCACTATCATTACCTCTGAGTATATTATGTGTGTCCCTTAGTGAGTTAATCTTTTCCTCAATTTTTATGTTTGCTGGTTATATGCCTGTATAATTCCTTGTTATTTCTTTTCACTTTTCTTGATAATTTAATTTTGTTTCCCTTTTCCTTCAAAACTGCTTTTTAATTTCATTCTTAATTGTTTTATATTCCATTTTGCTATCTCTCCTTTGTTTTTCATATATGCACTCAATATATTTATCATTAGTCTTAAAGTTGCTCTTACTTTCTATTCTATCCATAACTGGACATTAGTGACTTCATTCATTTTTGTTTCTTTTGAACTCTTGAATGCCTGAAACTGACACAGTTCTCACGGGTATTGAGTTACTGTATTCAAGGTGAATATTCAGGACAGACTAAAACATTTCTTACTCACAGTATTATAACAGAATTGGGCTATTTGGCCCCTCAATTCCATGTTAGCTTCTGGCAGATTAATCCCATTCTCCCTCACCTTATTTTGTTTACAGTTACAACATATCCTCTCTCACACAGGACCATTAACTCTTGACTTTTTACTCTAACTAAGAAACAAATTTCCCCTAGCAGTTAATCTACTAACACTTTTTTTTTGGAATAGAGAAAAAAATGGAGGAAACCCAGTCAGTCGCAGACAGCACCCATGGTCAGTACTGCACTCAGTTCCCTGAGAACAGCTGTAACTGCTATGCTAACTTACTTCATAGACTGAATTGAAGATTACTTCAAGTTCGTTTTAAATCTGATTATTTTATTTTCTGTCCAAGGCAGTAAAAATAATTTTATGTTGCTATTCAGGTTAATTAAGTAAGCCAAGTGAAAAGGTGCCTGCTGTATTAACATTTCTGTGTATGGCTTGCAAAATGGAAAAGGGTTTTAAACCAATTTGTCATTATTTTGCAGTCATACTCTGATAGGCAACTGCATTAAATTCATAGCCATTCACATAAAACAGCAAGGTATGAACCAATAGTCTGCCCCTTTCACAGACAGTGAAGTTTATTTATGCCGCTGTCCTTGTAACTTCAAAACCCATTAAGGTTTGTAAGATACATTTGGAAGTAGTCTAAAGGTTGATTCAAAGTGAAAGTCAAAGTTAAGTTTATTTTCATATGCTTAAGTCAATGCACAGGTTCAATGAAAAACCTGCTTGCCGCAGCATCACAGCTATTAGGATTATATAAGAAGCACTCACAAGAAAACAAAAATTAAACATAAATTATACACTATTTTTAGAAGAAAGAACACATTAGAACAAAAGCAAACAAAGTCCATTTTAGTGCAACGTCGTCATAGTGTTGCTAAATTGCGGTAGTGATTTGGGTTTTGCCAGTTGGTTCAGAAACTGAATGGCTGAAGAGAAGTAGCCGTTCTTGAATTTGGTGGAGTAGGATGTCAGGCTTCTGTGCTTCTGGCCCAATAGTCATTGCAAAAGGATGGAATGACCCAAATCGTGAGTATCTTTGAGGATGGATGTCAGAGCCTCCTGTAGATATTGCCAGTGATGGAGAGGGATACACCCATGGTTTGTTGGGTACAATTCACTACTCTGTACTGCTTCTCGCAGTCTTGCACATTTGAAGAGTCATACCAGACCATGATGCAACTATTTAGGATACCTTCTGTTGTGTTATCATGTGTAATGACCTGTAAGGACGTGATTGGAAAGAGTTCTGAGCATGCGCAGAAATGTTAGAATGATCTGGAACATGGATTGGTAAAAACGTGGTTTGGTTTAGTTGCTGTAAGTAAAAGTTCTAATTCTTCCAGAATATGATTCTTTATTGTTAACCCATGGTATGTGTAAATATAAAGAACACAACACCTACAACAATATATGTGTAGAAGTTTGTAAGAGTGACTGATGACAAACCAAACATTCTTACCCTCCTAAGAAAGAAAAATACTTGTGTATTTTCATTAGATTGCATCTACGTGCTGGTCCAAGGGAAGCTCATCCAATATGTTAATACCTACAGAAGGAACTTAAAGCTGCTAGCTCTCTCTGCTGTCGGCCCCCTAATATAGACATTTGCACGTTCGATCTCTTTCCCACCCTGATGTCATCAATCTGCTCTTCAGTGTTGATGATGTTGAGTGAGAGGTTGTAGTTGCAGCACCACTCAGTCAGGTTCCTTACTTCACTTTGTAAGCTGACTTATTACCACTAGGTTGTGTAGAAATCCAGACCTTAAAATAACTGAGAGCCAAGCAAATGATAATTTTAATATTTTTCAAATACCGATTTGAAGTCATTGAAGCAAGTCACCATAATCTTGGGTACTGCTACAATAGATTCCTACAGGTTTTTATTTGTATTAATGGTTACAATACTTTAAGATCCTCTGACACTGGCTCACTATTCCTTAACGGAGACCTTTTCTCAGAGTAATTCAGTGGAATCTCAACAAAACTGGGTCTTGTTGTTAGGCATAGCTGGAGTCCAATGGCAAAACAAGTACAGGATATACAGATTTGGCATTCTGAGCCTGTATGTAAGTTCTGGATTTACACTGATCATATTACAGAGTAGAAAGATAGGACTTGGAGCCACTTAAATGGCTGAACACTGACTAAAGCTGCTGCCAAGTCTGAAAAAATTCAGATAAATTGTTTTTGAATGAAAATGTTTGATTTAGCCAATGAAATCTGATCCAATATATTGCTATCAATCCTTTGGACCAACAAGGGGCAATGGGTAAAGGCAGGTCTAGATGCAATTGAATGTCATTTATTTGAATTTACTAGCATTGTTTAATTATGTTCATCATTAAGCTGTAACTGTTTTTATTTGTGATCTTGTTATGTGAACACGGTTCCACGTTTCTCATTCTTAGTGATTAGTTTTTGATTTTGACCTCACACGGGTTTTCTGTGTTTAAAGGTTGTATTTAAGGTTATTCTGGACCAGTACTCATCACTGAGTCCTGGATTCGAGTTCTGTGTGCTCAATTCCTAAGCAAGTGAGCTCTTAGTTTGATTATTTCTTGTATTAGACAATAGACAACAGACAATAGGTGCAGAAGTAGACCATTCGGCCCTTCGAGCCTGCACCACCATTCTGAGATCATGGCTGATCATCTACTATCAATACCCGGTTCCTGCCTTGTCCCCATATCCCTTGATTCCCCTATCCATAAGATACCTATCTAGCTCCTTCTTGAAAGCATCCAGAGAATTGGCCTCCACTGCCTTCCGAGGCAGTGCATTCCAGACCCCCACAACTCTCTGGGAGAAGAAGTTTTTCCTTAACTCTGTCCTAAATGACCTACCCCTTATTCTCAAACCATGCCCTCTGGTACTGGACTCTCCCAGCATCTGGAACATATTTCCTGCCTCTATCTTGTCCAATCCCTTAATAATCTTATATGTTGCAATCAGATCCTCTCTCAATCTCCTTAATTCCAGCGTGTACAAGCCCAGTCTCTCTAACCTCTCTGCGTAAGACAGTCCGGACATCCCAGGAATTAACCTTGTGAATCTACGCTGCACTTCCTCTACAGCCAGGATGTCCTTCTTTAACCCTGGAGACCAAAACTGTACACAATACTCCAGGTGTGGTCTCACCAGGGCCCTGCACAAATGCAATAGGATTTCCTTGCTCTTGTACTCAATTCCCTTTGTAATAAAGGCCAACATTCCATTAGCCTTCTTCACTGCCTGCTGCACTTGCTCATTCATCTTCAGTGACTGATGAACAAGGACTCCTAGATCTCTTTGTATTACTTCCTTACCTAACTCTACACTGTTCAGATAATAACCTGCCTTCCTGTTCTTACTCCCAAAGTGGATAACCTCGCACTTATTCACATTAAACGTCATCTGCCAACTATCTGCCCACTCACCCAGCCTATCCAAGTCACCCTGAATTCTCCTAACATCCTCATCACATGTCACACTGCCACCCAGTTTAGTATCATCAGCCAAATAAATCTTCATCGTTAATTTCTACTATCTAGTCCTGAGTTTGCTCCGCACCTGGGTCTGTTCATCTGAAGATCTTTCCATATATAATCTGCTTTGAGCAGCAATTGCGCATTTGCAAAATATTCAAGTTCTTATTTGCTTGCTTCCCTGTTATTTATAGTTCTGGATTTCCACGTAACCAATCCTCTCAAAAGATTTGGTTCACTTATGCTTCTGGAAAATTTCATTCTCCTCAGATATATAAGTATGCATTTTCCCACAATCTCAACATAGTGTACAGCATGCTGTAGCCTCCAATGCTTCCGCAACCAAGTTCTGCTTTTATATGGATAGCTCAATATACAGACCAGCAAGACAATCTCGATACAATGAGTTTTGAGTGTGAGAAATTTGACTAACATTCAATTGCCATTGAACATCAGCATCATATTGAATGTCAGCCAAGAATTTAGTAGAAGCTTCTACAGAGTAGTGGTAGGGAAGAATGTCAAGCCACTGTGGCAATCCGTGGCATGATTGGCTTCTATGGAAATCCAGAAATGGCAGACCCAAAACATATCCCAAAGTTAATGCAATATTGCACTTGAAATCTTAACCTTAACTACAGAAGAGCAAATATTATTATTAAACCAAATCTCAGTCTACACGAAAGTAATGCTCACAATTATTTCAAATCTCAATTTCTCTCAGTGGATAGCACCAACTGACAGGAACCAAAGAAAATGGACTAACATTATATTGTGGTTGTTTTGAATAAAAATGGACACTCTTCCAGTGTTTTTGTGGCTGTCACAAAAATAAAACTTTTTGGAAGCGTAACATTGATGAGGCTTTTCTATTATATGTAACCCTCTGTTCGGCTAGCAGCTTAATCTAGGGGATGATAGCCCCCGGCCCGGCAAAACTCAAGAGATCTTATTTGGGTGGATGCTGCGCAATGTGTCCCCTGTTATAAATCAGTACCACGAAATAACAAATAGTACACAATATGCGATTAAATGATTGAGGTTTATAATTCTTAATTTGACTATATGGTTAGTACAGAAACAAAAAAAAACAAAAGGGCCCATTCTCAGGAAATAGTCTAATGCGCATATGTCGGAGTTCCCTGTTTCTCCATTTGTTCCTGTCAACCTCTCCGAACATGGCCGACCCTCTGACTCCTAGACACTCACTCCTCAGTTCACTCTGTCTGGCGGTCTACCAACTCTCTCCATTCGCATCCTCTCTCTTCATCTCTCCCTGACAAAAGACTGCAAAATTCCTTCTCCTAGACCCACAAGCAAGAACAACATCCCACTCATTGGCTAACATACATTCCAAAGGCCCCATCATCTCGTCATAACCCAAACATTGCTGTTACAGAGAAACCTTTACCTTAGCAGTGGAACATTGCAGAGGGGCCATTACACTAGCAGTGAAACCTTACAGTGTGTTACATATATATTTTTGCACTGATGTCTAAAACAAAGCTTTACTCGATGGTATGGTGTCAGCTACTAACAGTAACTATTACTGACATATTTACAATAGATGTTTATGTTTACATGTGAATAATATACTCTAGTTTTGGAAAAAATGTCTAATTTCCTTACATTTAGCATCACCAACACAGATTAATTGGGTTTGTATTGCCGTTGTTGTTTAAACAATCCTATTATGTGCAAAAATAATCTTACTTACATAATAACATTGACACCATTGCAAAACGGAAAAAAAAAATCCTTACTGGAAACTCTGTAGGATGCTTCAAGAATGTGAAAAGTGTTATGTAAATCCAAATGTGTGTGTCTGTAATTCTTTCACTGTGTGCTTTCTTCACACACTATTGATCACTCTATTGCAAAAACCAACATGAATTTAGAGAAGGTCGATGATGGTCGAAAAATGTTATTGAATTTTCTTTTCAAGGGATGATTGAAGAGCAGATAGAAGAGTGTCTATGAATTTTATGTACATGGACTTCCAGAAGGCATTAAGTAATGTCCCTCATAAAAACTAGTGAGTAAAAGTTGATGTTCATGGACTTGTAGGTTGTTTATCGACCAGAAAGAACATTGCCTGAGTGCCAAGTAAAATTGGCAGGTATCCTAAAATTAACAGCATTTTGCCAAAGCTCACCATTTGAACCGGAGAAATCCAGTATGTTGTGAAGAGTCTGGGATAGCAAACCACAAATATATGTACACAAACAACAGTGGAACTTAACATCTATAAATATATACGGAAAAGAACAGACTTGCATTAAATTAAATTACTGTGACAAACAGTATCTCGATGTGTTGTGTATGTAGAGTGATTCTTGTTTTTAAAGTGCTGTGATTGCTGTTATACAGATAGTGCATCAAACACATTGGATGAAATAATCCTTGCACGAGTAGGTGATGCAATGATGCTTTTTGTGTTCATGCAGTATTCAACGGTTCATCACCTCAGCTGCCAATTTCTACCCTGCCCTCACCTTCACATAGTCAATTTGATTCTTACCTTTGTTTTCTGGATCCCTATCTCATGATAAGTTCACTACTAACCAATCTATTGAAAGAGGACTCACTTTAAAGAGCTCCACAACTCGTGCTCTCAATGTTATTTAGTTATTTTTATCACTTTTGTAGCAGTTTATCTTCTTCTGCACATTTGCTATTTGCAAGTCTTTCTTTGTGTAGTTTTTCATTGATTGTATTGTAATTTTGTTCTACTGTGAATGCCTGCAAGAAAATCAATCTCATGGTAGTTTATGATTTATTTTGAACTTTGAATTTTGAAGCCTACTGACTCTCACAGCCTTACTGACTACTGTGCATTTCACCTTGCTTGCTATGAGGGCCCAGTTTCTCTAGTTGTGTTGTGTTAGCTCAATTGATGAGGCTTTCAATACTCATGCCCCTGTACTAGCTCCTTTCTGAACTGTGGCTTCCCTTCTACATTTGTTAACAAAGCGCTGCTTTGCATCTCATCCACTTGCCGTGTCACCACATTCATGCTCTTTCCTCTAGGGCAGAACAAGGATAGAGGTCCCCTAGTCCTCACCTTCAACACCACCAACCTCTGCATTCAATAGATATTTGGCCACAATTTCTGCCACCTACAAAGAGATCCCACCACCTGAAAGATCCGCACTCTTCTCCCCCATCAGCATTTCACAGATATCATTCCTTTTGAGACCCATTCCCACTAACCATTCTCCTAACTTAATACATTTTCACTTGCAACAGCCGGTGATGCAACAACAGCAGGTGACAAGACAAGTGTCCTGCTTCCCTTCCCTTCATTCACGGACCCAAACAGTCTTTCAAGGTGGTCATACTTCACTTCTTTTGTTTTTAAAATTGTGGTCTCCTCTACATTGGGGAAACAAATCGCATATTGTGAACTCTTGCAAGGCCCAGGCCCTGATGGGGTAGCAGGTGGGGCTCTGAAATCCTGTGCCAACCAACTGGCTGGTGTGTTTAAAGACACTTTCAATCTCTCATTGCTACACAGTAGTTCCCACCTGCTTCAAAAGAGCAACAATCATACCAGTGCCGAGGGAGAGCAGGATGAGCTGCCTTGATGACTATCATCCAGTAGCACTCACATCTCTGGTGATGAAGTGCTTTGAGAGCTTGGTTATAGCAAGAATCAGCTCCTGCCTAACAGGGACCTGGACCCAGTACAATTTGCCTATAGGTCTACAGCGGATACAATCTCATTGGCTTTTTACGCGACCATGCATCATCTGGACATTACTTACACTTATGTTAGGCTGCTGTTTATTGTCTATAGCTCAGCATTTAGTGCAATCATTCCTACAGTTCTGATTTAAAAAACCTCCAAAGCCTGGGCCTATGTACCTCTCTCTGCAATACTCAGCTTCCACACTGGAAGACCACAGTCATGGCAAAATAATATCCCACCTTGCTGATAATCAGCACAGGAGCAGTTAAATGATGTGTGCTTAGCCCACTGCTCTACCCTTTACACCCATGACTGTATGCCTTGGCCCAACTCAAATGTCATCTATAAATTTGCTGATGGTAAATTATTGTTGGCAGAATATCAGATGTGGTGAGAGGGTGTACAACAGCGAGATAGATCAGCTGGTTGAGTGGTGTCACAGCAATAACCCTGCATTCAGTGTCAGTTAGACCAAAGAAAGATTGTAGACTTCAGAAAGGGTAAAATGAGGGAACACACACCAGTTTGCATCGAGCCATCAGAAGTGGAACAAGAGAGCAATTTCACGTTCTTTGCTGTTAACATCTCTGAGGATCTATCACACATCAATGCAGTTACAAAAGGGGCACGGCAGTGGCTATACTTCATTAGGAACTTGAAGAGATTTGGTTTGTCACCAAAGAAACTTGCAAATTTCAACAAATGTACAGTGGAGAGAATTTTAACTGGCTACATCACCATCTGATATTTAGGAGCCACTGCAAAGATCAAAATAAGCTGTAGAAAGTTTTGAACTCAGTCAGCTCCATCAGGGACACCTGCTTTCCCAACAATCAGGGCATCTGCAAGGAGCGATGCCTCAAAAAGGCAGCATCCATCATTAATGAGTCCCATCACCCAGGACATGCCCTCTTCTCATTGCTACCATTGGGAAGGAGGTACAGGAGCCTGAAGACGCACACTCAATGCTTCAGGAATATCTTCTTCCCCTCCGCCATTAGGTTATGAATGGACAATAAGCCCACAAACACTACCTCCTACTTGTTTTTCTCTGCTTGCACTATATATTTGATTTAACCATTCTTAATGAATGTATAAACTTCTATTGTAATTCACAGTTTTTATTAATATGTATTGCAATGTGCTGCTGCCACATAACAACACGTTTCCCGACATATGCCGGTGATATTAAAGCTGATTCTGATGCAGATTATTGCTTGATCGCATTCGGTCTGTAGGGGTGGCTCTAAGCTTGCTGTTGCCTGCCATCTTATTTCTCCATCCTCTGACTTATTAGACTGTGGCCTCCTGTATGGTCACAGTGATGTCCAGTGCAGACTGAGGAACAGCCCCTCATCTTCTCTCTGGGCACATGGCAGCTTCTGGACAATAATGAATATCTGTGATATTGGCTCAGCTTGTTTGTTTCTTTTCCCCTTTTTTTTTTGCTTTTTTTTTATTCCTTCTGAGTGTGGGACACATGCCCAGCCTGACCTTCAGACATGCCTTTCTGCTGTGCTTTTCTTACACTTCCTCTCTGACGTTTGGCCATTGCTTGCTTTCGATCATTGACCAGGTAGCCTTGCATACAGCTTTGCCCCATGGTCACCCTTTCAGAGACATCACCTTCAACTATCATCCTTGTAGTTTTACAAGCTTCTTTGATTTCTTTTATGGTTCTAATGAAGTGCCTCTGACCTGAAGCATTGACTCTGTTTCTCTTCCTACCATTTCAGCCTGAGCTATTGAGTATATTCAGCACTTATGTTGACAAATAAAATGGGAAAATGTTAGAAACCTGAGACAAAAAAAAAATCCACTCTGGGTCATCTGAGATGTCTTTTATATCAGAAAACAGGGGTCCCAATGCAGCCATGAATGCAGTGCTATCAATGTAGCCTTCACCCACATCTCTTCTATTTCCTGGCTAACTGCTCCCCACCCCATTCCAACTCACCCAGATATAACAGGAATAGACAGAATCTCCTTGTCTTCACCTGTCAACCATAAGCATACTCATACACATCTAACATATCAGTTTCCGAACCTTCCACCACCTTCCCTCCCCTCTTAGCCTTTCACAGGGATCACTCTCCCCATGAATCCTTTGTCTGACTGTGCCTTCCCGCTGGCACCTACGAGGCATGTAGACCTGTAATTATACTTATGTGTTACAGATGCTCCTGCATCTCCTCTCTTGCCACAATTCAAGGCCCTAAGTAGTCCTTCCAGATGAGGCAGTCTGTCACGTTAATCCATTGTTTTCACTATTGCATTCACTCTCCTCTACATCAGAGAGACCCAAAACAGATTGCAGGCATCAGTCCATCGAGCATCTTCATTCTGTCTGACAGCTATGTTAATTCCATTTCCTATTCTCACACTAACATATTTATCTATGGTCTCCTCCACTGCTGAGGTTAGATACAGATCAGATGAACAACACCTTATATTCCATCTTGGTAGTTGGCAACCTGAAGGCATGAGAATCAGTTTCTCTAATTTCTGCTGACTACTACTGTCTGTCTCCTTTCGCCCTTATCCCACAGGTCCCATCGCCCATTCTCTTCCCCCTCCCCACTCTCCTGATCTGCCCAGCAACTGTACATCCTTCCCTCCAGTTACCTTCCTCACCTTTATCCTTTATCCTATAGTCCACTGCCCTCTCCTACTCTCCTGTCGGATTGCATCTTATTCAATCCCTTGTTACTTCCACCTATCACCTCTCAGTTTCTTACATCATTCCAACTCTCTCCCCTCTCACCTTCATATTATCCCACTCACATTGACCTACCTATCACCCACCAGCTCTTGCTCGACTCCTTCTCCCAATCTTTTTAAACTGGCTATTTCCCTTTTTCATTCCAATCCTGATGAAGGATCTTTGCCCAACATATTGACTGCCATTTCCCTCGATGGATATTGCATGGCCCATTAAGTTTCTCCAGTATTTTTTGTATTGTCACACAAACAGAAGACTGAAAGGACTCTGGAAGAACTCAATCAACCAAACAGCATCTGAGAAAAGTGAAACCTGTCAATGTTTCTTCTCAGGAACTCTCCCTCAGAACTGGAGGAAGAATGGAGCGCTGACAGGTTTCAAAATAAAACTGATGAAATATTGAGGTATAAGACAATTCAGGTGATAAAGTGCAAACAAAAGTATGCTGTAGAACCAGTCAGTCGAGCTGCATCTGTGGAGGGAAAGGAATTGTCAACATCTTGGTTCAAGACCCGGCATCAATCCAGTGCCTTAACCCAAAAGTTTATGTAACAGTTTACTTATGCTCCAGATTCCAGCATTTTTCGTCCCTTGTGAGGTGTATGAATACTGACTGTTAGACATTTTATAGACGTGAGATAAGAAAGCAATATAAGCATTATTATGGGAAACAAAGAGAAAGCATCTTACCTAAAGTTGGAAAATTCAGCGTTCATTCCAGAATGTTGGGATGTGCGCAGGTTCAAGATAAGATGTTGTTTTTGTCATTTACAATGGACATTAGAACGACAGTGAAGAAGGATGTAGACAGATAGGTCAGAAATGTAATGGAGTTGAGATATAAAGTGGTATGCTGTAGGAAGATCAGGATCACTCCTGTTTAATCTGTCTCATTAGCAGTTTAGGTGAGACATTTAAATGAGTGATTCTTCTCGATGAGCAGTCATCCAAATATTTCATCCAAAATGTGACACATCTGATACTCCCATTTTCTTTCAACAGGACACCCACGAGCCAGTCTAGTTGGAGCAATGATAATTTAATGATTAATTCTGGAATAGAGGATAATTCTTCTACCAGATAATTTGCTCTTTTTCAACACCATACCTTTGAAGGTATTATAAGATTTTAAGATCAGGATACTCCCATTAGCGTTACAACCCTTAATCCATGAAAGATAAAATCAGGAGGATCTTTACTTTTGGATCTAAGCTGGACCCATGCTGCGTGTTGATGTTTCTTATGATTGAATAATTCACTGATACTTATTACTTTAGTTTTGAATGAAATAGTCAGCTGAGGAGATTTCTATGCAACAAGGCCCAGGGGAGTTAGTTCCTACTTAAATGAAAAATGGGGGACAATCTGAAGAAGCAAATAAAAACCAAATAATATGTCACTATCTTTCAAATCTAAGCTTAATAGTTGAAAGTTTTGGATTTCTATGCTTATCCTACCCTCAAGTCTTCACAAAGTACAAATAACAGCCTATGAAATATTTCAGAAGCATCACAGAATCAAATTTATGGACACCACAAGGCAATCAATTCCCAGGTACAGCTCCACTATCATTTGATAAAGCAGATGTAATGTGCAGGTAAAACTAATTGAGAAGCACAAAAATTATCATACACTGCAAGGAACACCACTTGGGGGCATCATTGCTGCATATATGTGCATTCCCATGCCTCCTGAAAGAAGGGTGTTGTATCAAAGCTGATTTTTATCTCTCAGCTTCAAATAGCCGAAAAAATAGTGTTAGTCTTACTACAGTTATCGCAAATGTAGCTATCTATGAGGTATGGTAACATCTGGTGAAACGGAAAATTGACAAGGGAATTTCCTTTTGCTTTTTGCCGGTAAATTCATCTCCTGCAAGGTAAACAGATTTAACTATTAAGACAAATTACTTCTGCTTTATTAGGACCTAAGTCTGGCTCAAACATTGAGAGCTAGATGATAGATATGTGTAGATTGCTGGAGGGAAGTTAGGTTTGAAGTAATGTTACTTTCATTTAATTATTAAAGATTGGTTTGTTTTGTTGCAGTTATTAATTTGTGTGTATTTAAAATATTACAACCACTACGATGTTTTTTTGGTTGATTATTCTTTTCTATGAAATAACTTAATAAATTAACCAATAAATCTAATAAGAATTGCATTTGACTTATTGTTTACTAACAATTAATGAACATAAATAAGAACAGTCAAGAGATTTTGGACAGCAAGCAATTTGATCCACAGATTACAAATGGAAAATTTATGTAATCATTAAGAATATATAGAAAATAGTCATTATAGCTACAAGCAATGTTGTAAGGCATAGAAATCTTAACATATTTGATCCAAGACCGATGTTGTCAGATTCATGGAAGTCAAAAGAATTGAGATGCCTTGAAATTAACGTATACTGAATGAGTACTGCATGAAAGATTTTGAGACATTTTGAAATGTCTTCTTACACAATGAAGATGACAATCCACTTAATAACAATGAGTTAAACCTTCAATTAAAAGAATGAAAACAAAGCATTTTGTGTTTGAATAATTAAATGCACTTACACATCAATGGCCATTAGCTTTAGGCTAATTATGAAATATAGGATAAGCAGAAACAAGTGCCTTTCTGACAAGGATGCTATTTTTCTTGGTATTACAGTTGGAGGAACACCACAATATTACAATTGTATTGTCAGGATAGTGCCTTTCCTTAATGGCTTAATCAATGGTCCTTTTGCCTCTGATAGATGTAATTATGAAACAGCAGGAAGATACAGTAAATACTGAACAAAAAGGAAAATAAATGAAGAATGCCACAGGAAGTTACACCAAATGGCCAGACATAAGAAAGAATATATAGGCTGCTTCCAAAAAGGGCAAGATAATATGGATTCCATTTAAAGCCTCCTGACTCCAGGCACAAGATTATTTTGAGAAAATTATTTTGCACAATTGAAATGTTACTCAAATGGCTCGATCAGACATGGCTTTAATGATTTTAATAATTGAGTTTTTTTATTTCATCATCATGCCCATCACCTATCAACTCGACAATCCTCCATTCAAACTGTATGAAGTAATTAAACATGAGATTCTGCAGATGCTCGAATTCCAAAGCAACACACAAAATGTTGGAGGTCATGCAGCATCCATGGAAATAAATAAACAGTCAACATTTTGGGCGGCGACCCTTCATCAGGATTAGAAAGGGGGGGGGGGGGGAAGAAGATGCCAGAACAAAAAGGAGGGGGAGGGGAAAGAGGACAAGCTAGCAAGTGATAAGTGAAGCCAAGTACGTGGGGGAGAGGGGATGACATAAGAAGCTGGGAGGTGGTAGATGGAAGAATCAAAGGGCTGGAGAGAAAGGAATCTGATAGGACAGGAGAATGGACCATGGAAGAAAAAGAAAGAAGAGGGTCACCAGGGGAAGGTGAAAGGCAGGTGAGGAGAAGAGGTAAGAGGGCAGAGTGGAAAATAAAAAAGGGAGCAGGGAAAGATAGGTTATTACTGGAAGGAGAAATTGGTGTTCATGTCATCAGGCTGGAGGCTACCTAGATGGAATCTGAGGTGTTGCTCCTCCACCTTGAGAGTTGCCACAATGTGGCAGAAGAGAATGGCATGAACCAATATGTCAGAACAGGAACTGGGGATAGGAATTAAAATGATTGGCCACTGGGAAATTCCAACTTTGTGGATGCAGCAGAGCTGCTCGACAAAGCGGTCCCCTGATTTACATTGGGTTTCACCAACGTAGAGGAGGCTGTATTGGGAGCACTGAATAGTTTCACGGGTGGTGTTGCCTCATCTGGAAGGACTGCTTGGGGCCCTGAATGGAGGTGAGGGAGGAGGTGAATGGACAGATGTAGCATTTGTCTCACTTGCAAGGATATGTAGCAGGAGGGAGATTAGTGGGGAGGGAGGAATGGACAAGGGAATCATGGAGTGAGCAATCCCTGGGGAAAGTGGAGAATGAAGGAGACATAAAGGTATGCTTGGTAGTAAGGTCCTGTTGAAGATGGTGGGAATTACAGAGAATAATGTATCAGATGCAGAATATGGCGGATGTAATACATGTTCATTTATTGCCAGTTTGCATTTTATGGGGATTATAGAGCTTTCAACTGGGTAGTGAAAAAACCTAGCCAAATAACACACACTATTTAATTATGAATCAAACAGTAGCTATAAACAGCACTGGGTCCCTACAGGGGACTGTATTGGCTCCCGTCCTGTTTACTCTTTATAACCACGTACTTTAAATACAACACTGAGTCATGTTATCTGCAGAAATTCTCTGATGGCTCAGCAATAGTTGGGTGTATAAAGGGAGGATGGGAGGATGAATACAGGGCCCTGGTGGAGGACCGTGAAATGCTACAAGCTGAATCATTTGCAGCTCAACATCAGTAAGACAAAGAAGATGGTGATGGACTGAGGAAGACAAAGACTGCATTGCTCCCTGTTACTATTGATGGTGAGGACGTGGATGTGGTGAGGGCCTACAAGTACCTGGAGGTGCACCTGGCTGACAGACTTGAGTGGAGCACCTACACAGAGGCTGTGTACAAGAAGGTCCAGAGTCACCTCTACTTCCTGAGGCAACTGTCTGTGTGGTGCAATCTGTCTGTGCGTTCGGCTGTGAACCGAAAGGTTGGTGGTTCAAGCCCACCCAGGGAGTGTGGTGATCCAGCAGCTTTTTCAAGTTATTGAATGGGTTATTGTATATAATTTATTTTTGAATAAAGTATATTTTGTTTAATAAAAAAAACAGGTTCTTTGGAGTATGTAGTCCTCTCCTTCACATGTTCTACCAGTCTGTTGTCACCAGTACAATCTTCTATATGGTGGTGTGCTAGGGCAATGACATCAACATGGATGATGCCAACAGGCTCAATAAACTGATTCGAAAGGCTGGCTCTGTTACAGGACACAAACTGAACACACTGGAGACTATAATAGATCAAAGGACACTATGGAAAATCCTGGCAATTCTGGACAATGTTTCTCACCCTGTGCAAAACACCTTGGCAGAACAAAGGAGCACTTTGGTAATAGAAGAAGACAACTGTGCTGCTCCAAAGAGCGCTATATGATGTCATTCTTACCCTTATCCATTAGGCTCTATAATGAGTCACCCTATCGATGGGGAAGTGATGACCCTCTCCTGTTAGACTATTTGAAGTAACTTATTTTTTATTCTTTCTTACTTCTCTTCTAATATTTGTATATCTGTGTACTTGTAATGCTACTGTGACACTGTAATTTCCTTTGGGATCAATAAAGCATCTATCTGTCTATCCATAATCAATACAATATGGTTTAGAATTAATTGACACAGAATATTTAGCGTATCTAGTAATTATAGAGTTTTACTATTTAAATTAATTCAGATATCAGAGAAGTATAACTGGTTAGATCATGCTAGACACTGTCTAAAACTCATAGTGAATCTTGAAGCTCTGAGCCTGGAAATGCTGGAGTCAGCAGCAATGCAGAGAGTATGCAAAATAGCCAGTAGTATGAATAAGGAACCTAAGACATAATTTGAGGGTGCAAAGAGGGACAAGCCCATGGAAATGGCAACAATGTTGTGTAATCTCTTGCAGCAGAATCATATGATTGCCATAAGTGGAACTTTCAGGAACATATTAGGGCTGGTGACTGCAAAGGAAGGGAAGGCTGTAAGTTATATTGATGGAAGAGTCTAGTGGACTTGCCAGTGATGTTATGATAGTCACTTACTCTCATTGAAAATGAACTCCCTATATTTTCTCTTTGCTCTTCACTCTTTACTTTAGTGGATGATGTCAAAGTTGTTGTGGCTTACGATGGAACATGGAAAGGACGCAGAGCTGGGCTGAGCAGTGGTAGATGGAGTACAATTGGGAAAAATGTGAAGTGATGCAGTCCGGAAGGTTAAGCTTGAAGGCAGAGTGCAGGATTTGTGGAAGGGTTCTTCACAGTGTGGAGAAACAAAGGGATTTTGAGGTTCATGTCCATAGTTCCCTCAACGCTGTAATACAAGTTGATACGGTGGTTAAGGCCTTCTTTAGCCAGAGCATTGAGTTCAAGAGCCACAAAGTAATAATGCAGCTTTATAAAACTTGACAGACCACACTTGGAGTGTTACATTCAGTTCTGGTCTCCTCATTATAGAAAGCTCCATAGGTCGATACATAGTAAAAGCAGAAAATGTGGAGGTGCAAGGAGGAATACTGAGTGGTATCTAAAACACACCTGAGGAGGGTGATAAGGAAATACATTTAAAGTCACCTTGTTGATTGTGGAAGAGACTTTAATACTGGACAGTTATCCTGAAGTAAGTCAGGTAGTCATAGTTCAGGATGTGCATCTGAATTGCTTCAGTTGTTGGACCTACTGTATATGCTGATGAATCTTTCCAAGTTACTAGGAAAATGAAGTGTTGAGCTGTTTGTTCCAGCTGCCCATCCTGTTAGTGCACCATGAGAATGCCGTGGTGGTCATAGAGACAGATTGGACTATATCAGATTGGGCAACTGGACTTTTGCAAAAATTGTATCATCAAGCATTGAGGAGATCCAGGAATCTGACAGTGTGTACTGGCCCCACCCAACAGACAATTGGTTAGATGAGAGTGTTGGGCACAAAAATCTCTCCAAACACCAGACTCTGGCATTCTGGGGATACCAAAAAAGCAGTTACGGAAATTGCTGCCATTAAAGTATCTAAGAAAGTGAGAGAAGGTAGAGCTCAGGGTTTGAATGCATTGGGCACATACAGCTCTCTTCCGCAAGGGCAGATGTAGTCATCAATACTCCCGTATTATTGCAGGTGGAATTCAATAAGAGAGTCTACTTAATGTTGAAGTGAAAGTTTGGGCTGAAAGTAGAGCCAAAGGATTAAGCAGGCAACTTTCTTGGAAGAAGGAAGCATGCAGATGCAGTGAGAAGAAACAATTGAATTGAGGCCCAATTCAGACCCAAGGACTGCAGTGAAGTTGCCTGGCAGAAAATGAAAGTTAAAACAAAACTACAGATGCTGAAAATCTGACAAATATTTTAAAAAATGTTGGAGACACTCAGCAGGGCAGGCATTAACTGTGGAAAGAGAAGCAATATTAATCGTTCAGATTTAAGTGCCTTTCTCAGAAGAGTATTCATGATATCAACAGAAGTGGATTTACAATGTCAGACATAAGCAGATTACCGAGGAGCTTCTCCCAAAACCATGGACTTTCTTGAACTGAATACTTGGGTGTCTGCAAGTGAAGCAGATATTGTATCATCATTGTAGGGACTTGCCAGAAGCAGTTGGCTGCAATAATACCTGTAGAAGTCAGGATGAGAGTGAAAAATGGATCTGCAAAGCAAGCAGTGAGCTTGTCAGTAAAATAGATGCATGTGACGTGACTGAAAATAGTTACAACAGAATTTAAAAGCAGCACACACAAAAATGCTGGAGGAACTCAGCAGGCCAGGCAGCATCTGTGGAAAAGAGAACAGTCAAAGTTTTGGGCCCTTCAGCTGAAGGATCTCTGTCCGAGGCATCAACTCTTTTCCATAGATGCTGCCTTTTGTGTGTATTGCTTGGATTTCCAGCATCTGCAGATTTTCCCTTATTTGGAATCTAAATTGGGATAGTCAGGGGAGCAGAATTAATGACTTTAACATAGATAGAAGGAAAGAGGAAAATTGTTTAGGATGGTCTTTAGGATGTAAAGAGTGTCTTTAAGATAGTAGAATAAGCTTCAGAATACCAGATGGTGTGAAACAAAAGGTGCAGAAATAGAGAGGCTTAAAAAATCAAGACAAATTGAGGTTGCGACACTGGGTTATTTTAACAAATGAACTGTATCTATTCTTAACTGAAATTAAGCTCTGTGTAAGTTTCACTTGGACAGCTTATTTTCTGCAGGTTGCACAAAGAATAAACATGTTATATAATGTATTCTCATTTTACAACTCAATTATATTAGTGTCAATGCTTAGAGCTAAGAGGTAATGTTACAGCTATATAGGACACTGGTCAGACCACACTTGGAGTACTGTGCTCAATTCTGGTCACCTTACTACAGGAAGGATATAGAAACTATAGTAATAGTGCAGAAGTGATTTACAAGGATGTTGTCTGGACTGGGGACTGGTAGGCCTCCGTTAGTCTTGATAGACCATGGACTTGCACCTTGGAAAGTTTCCAGGGTGCAAGTCTGGGCAAGGTTTTTTGTTATGGAAGACCGACAGTTGCTCAAGCTGCAAGTCTCCCCTCTCCATGCCTCCGATCTTGTCCAAGGGAAGGGCATTAGACTGGGGAGTATGCCTTTTGAGAATAGGTTGAGAGAACTCGGCCTTTTCTCCTTGGAGCGACGGAGGATGAGAGGTGATCTGATAGAGGTGTATAAAGTAATGAGAGGCAGTGATCGTGTGGATAGTCAGAGGCTTTTTTCCCAGGGCTGAAATGGCTAACATGAGAAGGCACAGTTTTAAGGTGCTTGGAAGTAGGTACAGAGGAGATGTCAGGGACAGGTTTTTTTACACAGAGAGTGCTTGGAATGGGCTGTCAGTGATGTTGGCGGAGGTGGATATGATAGGGTCTTTTAAGAACCTCCTGGATAGATACATGGAGCTTAGGAAAATAGAGAGCAATGGGTAACCTTAGGTAATTTCTAAAGTAAGCACATGTTCGGCACAGCATTGTGGGCTGAAAGGCCTGTATTGTGCTGCAGGTTTTCTATGTTTCTTTGTTTCTGTATAGCATTTGGCTTAATGCTCCATGCCAACCAAGATGCCCCATCTAAGCTAGTTAGTCCCAGTTGCTAGCATTCAGTCTGCAACCTTTTAACACTTTACAATCCATGTTCCCCTGTAACTACGTATATTTCAAAAGTTGTAGTCCCCTCAATCACTTACTTAGACAACTGATTCCACATAAATGCCACACTTCAAGTAAAAAAGTTGCTATTTAATTTCCTTTTAAATTTTTCCCCTCTCACCTTAAACCTATGCCCTCTGGTTCTCATTACCCTAACTCCTGGAGAAATCATTCACCCTACCTATGCCCCTCATGATTTTATACACCTCTATAACATCACCACTCTATCTCCTATACTAGGAATAAAACCCCATTGAGTCTGACTTCTCCTTATAACTCAGTCCCTGAAATTCTGCCAGCATCCTTGTAAATCTTTTCTGCATTCGCTACAATTTAATAACTTTTTTTTCTATAGGAAGGTGACCAAAACTGATCTCAATACTTCATGTGCAGCCTCACCTTTAGAAATGCACCATGACCTCCAAACTACTTTACTCAATGTCCTGGCTTATGAATGCCAATGCTCCAAAAGCCTTCTTTACCACTCTGTCTACCTTTCACTCCACTTTCAGTGAACCATCTACTTATACTCTGAGGTCTCTCTGTTCTGTAACACTCCCAATGCCCAGTCATTTACTATAAAATTCCTCCCTATAGTTGACTTTCCAAAATGCAACATTTTCCACTTAACTGAATTAGACTCCTTTTGCTATTCTCAGCCCATTTATTCAACTGATCCAATTTTCCCTCTAAGTTTTGATAACCTTCCCTACTGTCAATTAAATTACCTATCTTAGTGCAATCTGCAAATTTACTAACCATGTCTTCTTCATCATTATTCAAATCATTGATGCAGATGACAAAAACAATATACCCAGCGCCAGCCCCTAAAGCACACCACTAGTCTTGGGCCTCTAATTCAAGAAATAGTCTTCGAGCATCACCCTCTACTTCTACATCAAGCCAATTGTGTATCAATTAGCCAGATCTCCTTGGACTCCATGCGATCTAACCTTCCAGACCATCTTACCATGTGGAACCTAATTAAAGGCCTTTCTCATGTCTGGATAAACCATGTCACCCTGCTCTCATCCACCTTCTTGGTCACATCATCAAAAAACTTAATTTTTAAGTTCATAAGACATGATTTCCCATGCACAAAGCTGTGTTAACTATTGCTAAAAACTCCTGTCCTTCCAGATGTATGTATACCTTATCCTTCAGTACCCACTCAAGTAACTTACCTAGTATAGATCTTACTGGCCTTCTTAAATAAGGCTAAAATATTTGCAATTGTCCGATCTATTGGCACTTCACACATGGCTAATGTCTCAGGCAGGGCTCTCACTATTTGTCAGTCCATGGCCTCCTCTTGTGCCAAGATGAGGCTACCCTCAGGGTGGAGGAGCAACACCTTATATTCCATCTGGGTAGTCTTCAACCTGATTACATGAATATTGATTTCTCCTTCTGATAACAAAAACTACTCCCCCCCCCCCCATTCCCCACTCTGACCTTCTAACTATTCTCACCTGTCTATTACTTCCCCTCTGGTACCCTCTTTCTTCCCTTTTTCCTATGGTCTACTCTCCTCTCCTATCAGATTCCATCTTCTCCAGCCTTTGACCTTTCCCACCCACCTGGTTTCCCCCATTACCTTCCAGCTAGTCTCCTTCTCTTCCCCCCACCTTTTTATTTTGGCATCTTTGCCCTTTCTTTTCAGTCCTGAAGAAAGGTCTCAGACGGAAACATCGACTGTTTATTCATTTCTATGGAAACAGCCTGAAATTTTGAGCTCGTCCAGCATTTTGTGTGTGTTACTTCAGATTTTCAGCATCTGCAGACTTTCTCGTGCATGTGATTTACTCCCACAATTGGTTTTCTTGCCTGAGGTTTGTCTATCTCCATACCTTTGAAGACATCCAGCATCTCCTCCGCTGTATTGCAGACTATCCTCAAGACCTCTCCATTTACTATTCCTAGCTCTGAAGCTTTTTCATCTTTCTGCCTGGTTAAAAAAGAGGAGGAATATTCATGAAGGACCTTGGCATCTCCTGCGGCTCCACACAAAACTTTGTTCTTTGAGGGAAGCTTTTCTCTTTCTAGTTACTTTTTTCTTAATATACTTATAAAAATATTTGGGTTTCCTTAATCCATTCCCAAAGCTGCCTCATGCCCCAGTTTTGCCCTCCTGTTAGCTTTCTTGAGTACCCTCCTGAATCCTCTATATCTTTTATACTCCTTAAGGGATTTATTTAATCCCAGCTGCCTGTACCTGACCCATGCAACCTTTTTTCTTGCCAGGACCTCAATATCACTTCATCATCCAGGGGTTCCTTACTCCTACTATACCAACCTCTTACTATACTCAACACCCCACTTTTAAAAGTCTTACACTTGCCTGTGGACCCTTTGCCCACAATCAAGAAAAATTCTTTCAAGAATCAATAGATTCTGGTATTGTTCCGGAAGACTGGCAGATTGTTAATATCACTCCACTCTTCAAGAAGGGAGAGAGGCATAAGAAAGGAAACAATAGGCTAGTTAGTCTGACCTCAGTAGTTGGGAAGATGTTGCAGTCAATTATTAAGAATGAGGTCTCAGGGTACTTGGAGGCACCTGATAAAATATGCTGTAGTCAGCATGGTTTCCTCAAAGGAAAATCTTGCCTGACAAATCTGCTGGAATTCTTTGAAGAAATAACAAGCAGGATAGAAAAAGGAGAATCATTTGATGGTGTGTACTTGGATTTTCAGAAGGCCTTTGATAAAGTACCACACATGAGGAGGGTTTATATGCTATGAGCCCATGGTATAACAGGAACGATCCTAGCATGGATAAAGCAGTGGCTGATTGGCAGAGGGTGAAGAGTGGGAATAAAGGGGGTCTTTTCTGGCTGGTTGCTGGTGAGCAGTGGTGTTCCACAGGGGTCTGTGTTGGGGACAATACTTTTTATGTTATATGTAAATGATTTGGATGATAGAATTGCTGGCTTTGTTGCAAATTTTGTAGACAATATAAATATAGGTGGAGGGACAGGTAGTTTTGAGAAAAGAGAGCAGTTACACAGAAAGACCTAGACTGATTAGGAGAATGGGCAAAGAAATGGCAGATAGAACACAATGTTGGGAAGTGTACTTTGGTAGAAGAAATGGAAGTGTTGACTATTTTCTAAATAGAAAGAAAATACAAAAAGAAACTGAGGTGCAAAGGGACTTAGGAGACCTTGTGCAGAATTCCCTAAGGGTTAATTTCCACGTTGAGCCTGTGGTGAAGAAGGTAAATGCAATGTTAACATTTATTTCAAGAGGACTAGAATATAAAAAGCAAGGATGTAATGTTGAGACTTTATAAAGCACTGGTGAGGCCTCAGTTGGAGTATTGTTAGCAGGTTTATGTCCCTTATCTAGGAAAGGATGTGCTGAAACTGGAGAGGGTTCAAGGAGGTTCATGAAAATGATTCCAGAATTCAATGGCTTGTCATATTAGGCATTTCATGGCTCTGGGTCTGTATTCACTAGAATTCAGAAGAATGAGGGGTGACCTCATTGAAACCTATCAAATGTTGGAAGGCCTTGATAGAATGGATGCGGACAGGATCTATGGTAGGAGAGCCCAAGACCAGAGGACACAGCCTTAGAATAGAGGGGTGTCCTTTTAGAATTGAAATTAGGAGGAATTTCCTTAGCCAGAGAATGGTGATTCTGTGGAATTCTTTGCCACAGGCAGCAGTGGAGGCCAAGTCTTCATGTCTTGATTGGTCAGGGCATGAAGTGATATGGGGGAAGGCAGGAGATTGGGGCTGAGAGGAAAATTGGATCAGTCATAATGAAATGGCGGAGCACTTGTGATAGGCCAATTGGCCTAATTGTTTTGCTATTTCTGATGGTCTTATGGTCTAACCAACCTTCACAAATCAACCTTGACAAACTGTTGTCTCACACTGTCAAAATTCTGGCATTTTGGACCTTGAAACTCTGGACCAGTTCTCTCCCTTTCCATAACAATTTTAAAACAAATAGAACTTTGGTCACTGGTACCCAAGTGCTCCCCTATTGTCACCTCAGTCACTTACCCCACTCTATTACCCGAGGAGCTTACACTTTGACCTCTCATTTCCCAAGGAAATGTACCCGATGCACTTAATAAAGTCCACCCAAAATAAACCCTTAACAGTGTGGCAGCGAGTATATGTTAAGATGTTAAAATCCTCTGATATGATAGTCTTATTATTCCTACCATTCTGCGCAAGCTCCTGGCCTATTTGTTCATTGTCAGAACGCACCCCAGTTCTCACTGAGAGGTCAGAAGAGGAAAGGCTGAGCAGTTTCAAGTTTTGGGTATCAATGTCTCAGAGGATCCATCCAGAGGTGAAACTCACTGTTGCAGTCATGACAAAGGCACACTGAGGGCTTTACTTCATTAAGGGTTTGAGGAGATTTGATATGTCACCAAAGACTCTTGCAGATTTCTACAGCTGGATCATGAAGAGCAATTGGACATTTGTATCAGTGCCTAGTACGGAGGCAAGACACGAAACAGCAAATTTCACAACATATGTCAGTGATAATGAATCTATTTCTGAATCTAACTACTGCTGTGACATTCCCTTTAATAAAAGATGCAGCTCCCCCTTCTCACTTTTTTCTGCCTCTATCTTGCCTGAAGCACCTGTACCCTGGAATATTAAGCTGCCAGTCCTGTCCCTCCCTTAGCCAGGTTTCTGTAATGACTATAATATCCCAGGCCCACATAGCTCACCAACCTCTAACTTCATCCGCCTTACTTGTCAGACCTCTTGCTTCAAATAAATATAATTGAATCCAATAGGCTTTCTTTACTTGCTCTCATTCTCCTGTGTGTTACGCCTATTCAACTTGCTGTCACTGACTTCTGCACCGCTTTTCAGCCTCTCATTTGCCACTCGTTATTAGGGATCCTACCCCCACCCCTACCCCGGCAATCTAGATTAAATCCACCTTCGTGTAACACTAGCAAATCTGCCTGCCAGGATGATGGTTCCTTTCCACTTCAGATGTAACCCTTTCCTCTTGTACAGGTCATTCTTATCCCTGAAGAGATCCCAATGGTCTAAAGATCTGAATTCTTGCGTCCCTATGTCATTTTATATCTGCATATTCATTTACCATATATCCTGTTCTTGTCCTCATTAACATATAGCACTGGAACTAATCCAGAGATTACTACAAAGTCCTGCTTTTTAATTTATTTCCTAACTCCTCACATTCACTCTGCAGGACCTCATTCCTTTCTTGACCTATGTGTATAATATTTTTGCCTATGTGCACAATGACTTCCGGTTGCTCACTCTTCCCCTTGAGACCGTTTGGTATGTTGAAATGATACTTGCAGAATCAAGATGTGTGACAAAAATGTACAAAGCCTATCTGCAGAGAAGATCCAAAAGAATCAATGGCTGGAAAGGATCTATCAGATTGCAGTGTGCAATCAAGTCTTCCATTTAGGAACAGACAGACAGGCAGACATACTTCATTGATCCCGAGGGAAATTAGGTTTTGTTACAATTGCACCAACCAAGAATAGAGTAGAAGTATAGTAAAATAAAACCAAAAATAATTAAATGATAATAAGTAAATTATGCCAAGTGGAAGTAAGTCCAGGACCAGCCTATTGGCTCAGAGTGTCTGACACTCCAAGGGAGGAGTTGTAAAGTTTGATGGCCACAGGCAGGAATGACTTCCTATGACGCTCAGTGTTGCATCTCGGTGAATGAGTCTCTGGCTGAATGTACTCCTGTGCCTAACCAGTACATTATGGAGTGGATGGGAGACATTGTCCAAGATGGCATGCAACTTGGACAGCATCCTCTTTTCAGACACCACTGTCAGAGAGTCCATTTCCACCCCCACAACATCACTGGCCTTGTGAATGAGTTTGTTGATTCTGTTGGTGTCTGCTACTCTCAGCCTGCTGCCCCAGCACACAACAACAAACATTATAACACTGGCCACCACAGACTCGTAGAACATCCTCAGCATCGTCTGGCAGATGTTAAAGGACCTCAGTCTCCTCAGGAAATAGTGACAGCTCTGATCCTTCTTGTAGACAGCCTCAGTGTTCTTTGACCAGTCCGGTTTATTGTCAATTCGTATCCCCAGGTATTTGTAATCCTCCACCATGTCCACGCTGACCCTTTGGATGGAAACAGGAGTCACCGGTGCCTTGGTCCTCCTCAGGTCCATCACCAGCTCCTTAGTCTTTTTCACTTTAAGCTGCAGATGATTCTGCTTGCACCAGGTGACAAAGTTTCCCACTATCGCCCTGTACTCAGCCTCATCTCTCTTGCTGATGCATCCAATTATGGCAGAGTCATCAGAAAACTTCTGAAGATGGCAAGACTCTGTGTTGTAGTTGAAGTCCGAGGTGTAGATGGTGAAGAGAAAGGGAGACAGGACAGTCCCCTGTGGAGCCCCAGTGCTGCTGAGCACTCTGTCTGACACACAGTGTTGCAAGCGCACGTACTGTGGTCTGCCAGTCAGGTAATCAATAAACCATGACACCAGGGAAGCACCCACCTGCATCACTGTCAGCTTCTCACCCAGCAGAGCAGGGCAGATGGTGTTGAACGCACTGGAGAAGTCAAAAAACATGACCCTCACAGTGCTCGCCGGCTTGTCCAGGTGGGCGTAGACACGGTTCAGCAGGTAGACGATGGCATCCTCAACTCCTAGTTGGGGCTGATAGGCGAACTGGAGGGGGTCCAAGTGTGGCCTAACCATAGGCTAGAGCTGCTCCAGAACAAGTCCCTCCAGGGTCTTCATGATGTGGGAGGTCAATGCCACCGGTCTGTAGTCATTGGAGCCACTGGGGTGCGGCGTCTTCGGTACAGGGACGCCAAAAGACTGACGAAGGGTCTCGGCCCGAAACCTCAACTGTACTTCTCCCTATAGATGCTGCCTGGCCTGCTGCGTTCCACCAGCATTTTGTGTGTGTTGCTTGAATCTCTAGCATTTGCAAATTTCCTTGGGTTAGTGCTAATGCTTTTCTGTGCAGATGATTATAAGATCAGGGTTCATTTCCTACCACTGTTTGTAAGTTCTCCCCGTGTCTGTGGATTTCCTTTGGATGCTCTGGTTTCTCCCCATATTCCCAAAGGTGAATGCAATAGGGTTAGTGACTAGTGGGAATGCTACTTTGGTGCCAGATGCTTGGTGACACGTATGGACTTGGTTCAGCACATCCTCGAACTGTGTTGGTCGTTGGTGCAAAATGATGTATTTCGCTGTAAGTTTTGATGCTTCTACGTACGCTAAGTTTTAGTCTTATGTAGTATAACAGTTGATATATTGTTGTTCTGTATATTATTATTCACTGAGCATTTCCAACGTTCAATAACGGGTGATTTGTTGATAGTTTTGTCTCTTTTACTTTGTCTGTGAGAGGGATCATAAGATCCCGCAGGCACTACATGTTGTAATGTGCAGCCTGAGAATCAGGAATACATGACCCACATGAGGATGTGCGCATATGGCTCTGTCTGGAACTGCCAGCTGCAGATTAACACTATGTGGGCAAAAGTTAAAGTGAACAACTTAATTGTAAATCTATCTGCACTAAACTTTAAAATTGCCTAATACAGTATGATTTAAAAACCGGGAAAGAATTTATATTGATTTAGTGCTGAGTTAAATCTAATACAATTTAAGGCAATACAAAAGTAATTTGATGTAATAAAACTTATTGTCTTCAGCTTACAAACTCCTGCTTAAAAAAGAAGTAGATATGGAAACTGTATCATTTGGGATAGGAATTTGTATACCCTGTATACCCATGACTATATCGACACTCACAGCTCCAATCTGTTAATTGAATTTGCCGACAACACTACTTTGATTGGCCTTATGTCAAACAATAATGAGGTAGCGTACAGGGAAGAAGTCATCTCTCTGACACAGTGGTGTCAAGAAAACAACCTCTCCCTCAATGTTGCAAAAACAAAGTAGCTGGTTGTGAACTACAGAAGGAATGGAGACAGGCTAACCACTATTGACATCAATGGACCTGGGGTTAAGAGGGTAAACAGCTTCAAGTTCCTCGGCATCCACATCACCGAGGACCTCACATGATCTGTACACACCAGCCGTGTGGTGAAAAAGGCACAACAGTGCCTCTTTCACCTCAGGCAGTTGAGGAAGTTTGGTATGGGCCCCCAAATCCTAAGAACTTACTACAGGGACACAATTGAGAGCATCCTGACTGACTGCATCACTGCCTGGTATAGGAACTGTACTTCCCTCAATCGCAGGACTCTGCAGAGAGTGGTGCAGACTGCCCAGCGCATCTGTAGTTGTGAACTTCCCATGATTCAGGACATTTACAAGGACAGGTGTGTAAAATCATTGGGGACCCAAGTCATCCCAACCACAATCTATTCCAGCTGCTACCATCCAGGAAGCGGTACTGCACCATAAAAGCCAGGAACAACAGGGGCCCGGACAACTTCTTCCACCAGGCCATCAGACTGATAAACTCACGCTGATTTGAGAGTACTCTATATTACCTTGACTGTTCAATTTATTATAAATTACTATGATTGCACATGGCACATTTAGATGGAGACGTAATATAAAGATTTTTCATGTATGTGAAGAAAGTAAGAAATAAACCCAATTCAATTCAATATTCATCCATATTTCAGGAAAATCAGGTGAACTTTGTCTAACTTTCCAGATAGAATTATGTATGGTCTATTAATTCATTGATTTATTTAGCAAAGTAATTCCTTTAGATGACTTCTATCATCAGTTCAGGATAATGTAGGCATCAGAAGCAGGAGCACCAGTCATAACATTAGGTATTCCAAGTGACTGCTTTCATCAGACTTTAATCCACTCTTCCTGCTCTCTGAATGATTGTGGCAATGGCAGTCAAAAGTAACAATGTCTTGTGGAGCCAATTCAGTAGAAAGGTTGGGGAACTGCGTGCAGGGGAAATGGCTGACAAAAGTAGCTGATAAACTGGTAGCTGGCCAAAGGATTATTGTGAAGCCAAGAAAAGAATATTCGTAGAACCACTAAAAACTGAGAAAGTAATCGAAGTGTTACAGTAGAGCTTCCTTGCAAGAACCATCTTTTGGATGAGACATTAAAATGAGGAACACTCTGTTCCCTCAGTTTTTAAAGAGCTGGAGGTTTATCTCTAGCACTGGTGGTACTTCAGTTGCTGACAATCTTGCCTCTGTGTTAGAATACGAGTCAACATCTGTCACCCTCCAACGTAAAAAAAATTGAAATCCTGAAGTTATTCTTCTCAGCGTGAAACATTAAATGGAGCAATTGTGTGCTTTCTCAGGATGAATATGAAAGATCCCATAATGCTTCTTCACAGTATTGGAAAATACGACAGAATTGCCACCATCCTGGCCGTTAAATATCCCTCACTATCATTGAATGTCAATATCAGCAAAAAAAAAGTTCATCTGATCATCGTCAGTCTGTTGGGATAAAAATAGGAAATGGGGAAAAGGACAGAATGGTAGCATAGTAGGTAACACATCGCTTTGCAGTGCCAGCTATCACTGATCACAGTTGAAACCCTGCTTCTGCCTGTAAGGAGTTTGCATGTTCTCCCCATTTCTGTGTCAGTCTCCTCTGGAAACTCCCCCTTCCTCCCACATTCCAGAAGATGTATGATTCGGGTAATTAAGTATCCATTTAGCACTGGAAGCTTGGTGACATTTGTCCAGCACAATCCTTGCTGATTTGACTTGATTTAAAACGAAACATTTCACTGTATGTTTCAATGTACATGTGACAGATAAAGGAAATCTTTAAATGCTAGAAATCAATCAACTAATCAGCCAGTGTCTGTGACACTCGATGGCCAAATGGCCTTATTCTGCTCCTGTATCTTATGGTCATGTGGTCTAAAAGAGAAAAAGAACTATCATTTCAGGTCAAAAACTGTTTATCAATGAAAATCAGAACACTGCAGGTGCTAGAAATCTGAAATAAAAACACTGAGAACATTTAGCAGGTCAGACAACAGTCTGACATGAAATGGTAATGGAATTTACTGAGACAAGTGCGAATTGTTCAGTTCAGGAAATTAAACCAGAGTAGGGTATATACATCTCTGGGGAGTGTCGTAGAACAATTATCTCAGGGAATAAGTACATTCTCCCGTGACAGTGCCAACCCTGTAAGCAAGCTGATGAAGGAGATATATGGCATAATTGCCTTGATTGAACAGGGCACCGAGTATAAGATTTAGGATGAAACTACCAGAGAAAACTGTAGAGAAGAGTACAATTATAATCTTTAATATAAGTATTTGGACAGGTACATTCATAGGAAAGGCCCAGAGGGATATAAGCCAAATGAAGTAAATTGGAACTAGCTCAAGAAGCCACTTTGGTCAGTATGGGCAAGTTGGCAGAAAGGGCTTGCTTCTATGCTGTATAAATCTGTGACTCCATGTTAGCTCTCCTTCTTTCTCCACACTCTGATGCTACCTGTCCTGTGAGCATTTTCTGTTTTATTTTGTTTCGGACTTCCAGCAAATGCAGTTTTTTTTAATTTCATGTGGTTTGTAGGAGCTTGCCATCAGCAAATTAGCTGCCGCATTTCCTATATTGCAATGATTATGCTTTAAAAGTGCTTTATATTGCGGGAAAGCTCTTTGGGATGACCTGTGTCAACGAAAATGCAAGTCATTCTTTTCTTCCAGTTAGCTACTCAACAAAATATCCCTCAAGAAATATTGTTAAATTGGATTCTCTAGTCGGTGTCATACTGCGGTGTGGAAGCTAATTGTAGACCAGTTACAACTAACTGCTTTGTAATTGTGACAACATTTCAAATATATATCATTGCCTATAAAACAATTAGGAATTTATTAAGGTTGTGAAGAACGCCATATAAATGTAGGTCTTTCTTTTGTTCTCCTCTTCTTCCTGTTTCCCCTCCAGAAATTAAAGAAACTCCTTTAGTTCCTTGTTTACTGAGCATGTTGCAGAAGTCACTGTGAAAACTGTTATCAGACCACTGGATGCAAATGGACGGGGATTTCCGTTCTTCGCAAAAGCACCAGTCTCACAACTAACTTCCATTTCTGCATGTTCAGTTACTTCGTGATACAGCACAGAGTTAGTCCTTCTGGTCTTTTGACCCATGCTACCCCAGCAACCCCCGACAACTGCGATTAACCTGAATTTAATCACAGGACAATTTACAATGACCAATTAACCTACCTGCTACTTCTTTGGACTGTGGGAAGAAACCAGAGCACCCGTGGAAAACCCACATATTTCACAGAGAGGATATTTAGAAACATAGAAACATAGAAAACCTGCAGCACAATACAGGCCCTTCAGCCCACAATGCTGTGCAGAACATGTTCTTACTTTAGAAATTACCTAAGGTTACCCGTATCCCTTTATTTTTCCTAAACTCCATGTACCTATCCAGGAAACTCTTAAAAGACCCTATTGTATCCACCTCCACCACCGTTGCCGGCAGCCCATTCCACGCATTCACCACTCTCTGAGTAAAAAACTTGTCCCTGACATCTCCTTTGTACCTACTTCCAAGCACCTTAAAACTGTGCCCTTTCACATTAGCCATTTCAGCCCTGGGGCAACGCCTCTGACTATCCACACAATCAATGCCTCTCATCATCTTATACACCTCTATCAGGTCACCTCTCATCCTCCGCAGCTCCAAGGAGAGTAGGCCGAGTTCACTCAACCTATTCTCATAAGGCATGTTCCCCAACCCAGGCAACATCCTTGTAAACTCTTCTGTACCCTTTCTATAGTTTTCACATCCTTTCTGCAATGAGGTGACCAGAACTGAGCACGGTACTCCAAGTGGGGTCTGACCAGTGTCCTATATAGCTGCAACATTACCTCTCAGCTCCTAAACTCAGTCCCATGGTTGATGAAGGCCAATGCACTGTATGTCGTCTTAATCACAGAATCAACTTGCGTAGCAGTTCTGAGTGTCCTGTGGACTCAGACACCAAGATCCCTCTGATCCTCCACACTGCCAAGAGTCTTACCATTAATACTATATTCTGCATCATATTTGACCTACTAAAATGAACCACCTCATACTTATCTGGGTTTAACTCCATCTGCCAACTGTATAGAGAATCGTTACAGACAGCACTGGGACTGAACTCCAAAATACAACGCCCTAAACTGTAATAGCGTTGTGCTAACCGCTACACTACCGTGTTGCCCAGGTGTTAGACGTAGCAGCACACCTGAAGCAAGCTGGCTTCTGATCTGTCCTAGTGATGGTCTGCATGAAAATAATGGTATGGATGTAAAGAGTTGGAAATAAGTGAAAAGTTTGGCATCACAATTTGTGTGTCACTGCTTTCTCCATCTTATTGTCTGAAGGTTCCAAAGCAGGCACCAATGTGAGAGTTCTCACCACTCCTGCTGAGAAAACACAGGCATTGCAGGCACATTGCATCCTGCAGGACTCAATATTGAATTCTCCAACTTCAGGTAACCTGCTTGTCTCCGGCATGTGTTCGCCACTCCTGTTTTCTTTTTGTCATTCTGGTTATTCTGGTTTACTGCACATGGAGCAATCTGTCCCAGTAGGTCAGATTATAAAACATTACCCAGACTTCATTAGCCACACATTAATGAGCTTAACTCTCTACTCAGTGGCTGCCCTTCTACAGGCATTCACTGTGATCCAACCACTAACTTGTCCACCTTCTCTGTGACTTGGGCTAACTAGTCTTCTCTCACTTTCAGTTTCAAGAAAGAGCCTTCAATAGATTCTGCTTAACTTTCGGATTTTGTTTTGGATTCCAACATCTTCAGTTTTATTTGTTTTATATCAATAAGGGAGGTTGGTATATGTTCATCTAAATATGAGAAATCCATTTTTGACATCTTAATATGTGCATGCGTTGTTTTGTTATTAGTCAGTAATAGAGTGTAATTCCATTTTCGGAAGCTCTTTTTATTATAGATAGTACTTAACAACCCCACAGTACTGATTCACAAAACACTCCCAGTACACCACAGAATCAAATGCACTTACATATAATTAGACAGCTAAAAAATTGCTTGGATCTTTGAGATGTCTCTCAGGGCAAAGCAATCACCATATTGATTCATACCTTAGCATCCAGCAGTTTTGGGCATCATCCATATTTTCAGCAAGAATTCACAAAGGAAATATAAAACTCACGATACAAATCCAAAAGCTTCCACAGTTGTGATGTAATTGAAAGGTAGGTCAGCTTCAGAGGGCTGATTGGCTTCTGCTCCCTATGTTCTAAAGAAGTGCTGACATTCTCTAACCTTTCACTATCAACAGTTCATCCATAAATGGATTTAATTTGAGGTTGCACAATATAGCAATTGGAAAGGCAACAATGAAACTGAGAGGGTTGATTCAACCAGTTAAATCTTGCCATGGAAGCTGGAAACTATCTTCACTTAATCAACCTGGAAGTAAAAGTAATTAAATATAGTAGTCACCATAAAACTATCTTATTATTCTTTTAAAAAAACTTGTTCCCTAATGTCATTGATGGAGGGTGAGTTTGCCATCTCTTCCTACTATGACTTTTATGGCCTCCAAGCACATTGCAGCATTGTTAATTCACAAATGACTTTTGAACTTGCCCAGCAGAATTCAGATTGACCCAAAGAAAATATAAAACAAGAATATAAACCAATAGATCCACCCAGTTGTACGATGTGTAACTGATAATGTCAGATTCAACCAGCTGACTCTCCTCACAGACATCAGTGGAATGAAAGAAGCAGTCAAATAGTATTTTGATAGATGAAACTTGTAAGATCATGCTGATTGATAATGTCCTGGGTTCTTTCATCGCCATTCATAGCTATGTCCTCCCCGGTTATGGTATACAGTATATAAAAAACATGGAATATATTCTAGGAGGGGGACTTCAATGCCCAATGTTCAGATGGGCTCCTTATCATCATGCTGAATAGTGAAAGACAGACTCAACTTGAGGCCAGTGACAAATAAGAAGCGTATTCCATCCTCATTAACTCATCTAGTTCACTTCACTATAGCTGTACTGTGGAGAGCATTCTGACAGGCTGAATCACTGTTTGGTATGGAGGGGCTACTGCACAGGACCAAAAGAAGCTGCAGAGGGTTGTAGATCTAGTCAGCTCCATCTTGGGCACTAGCCTACAAAGTATCCAGGACATCTTTAGGGAGCGGTGTCACAGAAAGACAGTGTCCATTATTAAGGACTTCCAGCACCCAGGGCATGCCCTTTTCTCACTCTTACCATCAGGTAGCAGGTACAGAAGCCTGAAGGCACATACTCAGTGATTCAGGAACAGCTTCTTCCCCTCTGCCATCTGATTCCTAAATATATTTTGAAGCTTTGGACACTACATCACATTTTTAAAATACAGTATTTCTGTTTTTGCACATTCTTGTAAATCTACTCAATATACATAGTTGATTTACTTTTTTATTTATTATAATGTTTTATTTTTTTCTCTCTTTGCTAAATTATGTATTGCATTGAACTGTTGCTGCTAAATTAACAAATTTCACATCATATGTTGGTGATAATAAACTTGATTCTGGTTCTGACTTGCACATGTTTGTGGAAGTATTGATGGGAGGTGCATACACACCTTGCTTCTGAAGCTCTGGGAAAGGAACAACTGAGTTCTGAGCTCAGGGATGCTCTAAAAGTGACCATATTCAAGAAGGGAGACAAGGCGGATTGTGGCAATTACAGAGAAATGTTTCTCCTGTGAACAACAGACAAAGTGCTTGCATGTATCCTTGTCAACTGACTCCTTGCGCTAGCTGAAGAAGTGCTCTCGGAATCTCAGTGTGGTTTCCGCTCATTTAGAGATACCGCAGACATGATCTTCACAGCATGCCAGTTACAGGGAAAATGCCATGAACAAAGGTAACTCTTGTACTTGGATTTCATAGATTTAACAAAGGCATTCGAAACAGTAAACTGCCAAGCTCCCTGGTAATAAGACATGACCATCCTAATAAGAATACTGAGGCTGCTGCATGATGGCGTGTCAGCCACAGTACTAAGCAATAGTTGAAACAGAGTCCTTCATTGTCAGGACAGGAGTCAAGCAGAGCTGTATCATTTATTTCATTCTACTTGCCATCTTTTTTGTTGCCATCCTTCACCTCATTGCCCAAGGCCTGCCATAGGGAATCCTTATTATGCATAGAATGGACAACGGGCCTTTCAACCTCAACCAGTTCAAGGCCAACAACGTTAGCACCTACACTATCATGGAACTTCGGTGTGTTGATGGAAATGCTATAAAGGCATATTCTGAAGGAAACCTTCAATGTATCATAAATGCTTTGTCAAGGCATATAGAGCCCTGGGTCTTCTTTTGAATATAAAAAAGACACAGGTCCTATGTCAACCACCACCCAACCAGCCACTTATCCAGTCCTCCATAAAAGCTGACAATATTCTCTTGAAAAGTAGACCATTTTTCCTACCTTG
The DNA here is from genome assembly GCF_048418815.1 of Hemitrygon akajei. Taxonomy (NCBI): domain Eukaryota; kingdom Metazoa; phylum Chordata; class Chondrichthyes; order Myliobatiformes; family Dasyatidae; genus Hemitrygon; species Hemitrygon akajei. Next base: position 73,020,104 of record NC_133136.1, on the reverse strand, counting down.
GAAGTATTCTCTTCTCAAGAACAGAATCAACCACTGCCTGAGCAGTGCTTGTGGAGCTGATGCAGGATCAAGGAACAGTGTCTTTTCCTTGGACCCTCTGTAGCAGGCACCTAAAAGCTCTGGAAAAATACCATCAAAGCACCTTATGAAAGGTTTTGAGAATTATCTGGAAGGACAGAAGCACCAACACCAGGTACTGGAGGAGGCCAACATGAAAAGCAGTTCCACCACGATCAAGCAACACCAACTCCAATGGACAGGTCATATCATTCAGATTCTTAACTCACATCTCCCCAAACAGATCCTTTACTCCCAGTTAAAGGAAGGTCAATGAGTCCTTCAAAGATAACATCAAAGTCAGCCTGAAGGAATTCAACCTTAAATCTAAAAACTGGGAAGGTGTTGCACTTACTGGTGCAACTAGAGGAAATCTGTTCAAGAAGCAGAGAGTGAACAAGCGAAAGACCCATCACACCATCTCTAAGCAAACTCACCACTTACTCACATCCACACTGTATCTGAATACATAGATCTCAGATGGGCTTCTACAGCCACTCGAGGGCCCACCGATACCCAACCCCTTAGGAGAACATCATACTTAACTCAAACGATCACACTACTACCCGGCTGCTGATGGGAGGGACTCATAGGCATTTTTTTGAGGAGGTGAAATTTTTCTTTCCATGGAAAACATTCTCAACCATATGGCTTGGCATCACCTCTGTGCTAAATGAGACATAAGGAAAATAATACTACAGATCAAAGAACAAAACACCCAGGAGGCACATCAAAACTAGAAATGCGCCTGAACCTGTAACTTTATTCCGAAGAATATCTCTTAATATTATCATTATTAAACAAATATTACATAAGGGGTTAATATTTTGTTCATAATGTGTGCATTTAGATATGTAACTAGGTGAAATTATCATCTGTAATTCTACGATTGTTGGATAGCAGACCCTATAAAAAAGACTTTGAGGAATTCCACAAGCAGCAATTCAAATTTGCCATCTCAGCACATTTAAAGTTGAATGGACACAACATTTAAATTGGCATTAGAGGAGGGCCCATGTCTTCATCTGTTGCAAAATTCAGCACATCAAATCAAAAGTTTAGAAAGCTGATGCCAGTCATTCTAAGGAGCAATTACAGCTATTATCCTGACCTGGTGTGACAATTCAGACACCTTGGCATTTATGGTGACATGCACTGTTGGCACACACATTTTAAGCAGGTATTATGAAGCAGCTCTGGAAAACCAATTCTTCAAAGTATTTCATATCAGCCTCCATTTAAAGTTCCCACCATCACAATGGCCAATCTTCAGTCAAATTAGTTCAATGCATGCTCAAAGTTCAAAGTTAAATTTATTATCAGTGTGTGTGTATATATATATGTCACCACATATAACCATGAGATTCTTTTCTGTGGGCAAACTTAGCAAATCTGTAGAACAGGCAAAAGCTTAAGGGTAACACGAGGGGGAATTTCTTTACTCAGAGAGTGGTAGCTGTGTGGAATGAGCTTCCAGTAGAAGTGGTAGAGGCAGGTTTGATATTGTCATTTAAAAAAAAAAATTGGATAGGTATATGGACAGGAAAGGAATGGAGGGTTATGGGCTGAGTGCAGGTCGGTGGGACTAGGTGAGAGTAAGCGTTCGGCACGGACTAGAAGGGCCGAGATGACCTGTTTCCATGCTGTAATTGTTATATGCTTATGTGGTTATATACTGTAAACTGTAACCAAACTGTGCAACTGCAAATATAAATGAATAGCAATAAATAATGAGGATGAAATAACAATATAACAGAGTCCTTAAATGGGTTTAGTTATCACCTTTTGTTCAAGAGCCTGATGGTTGAGGGATAGTAACTGTTCACACCCTGGTGGTGCGAGTCCTGAGGCACTTGTACTTTCTACCTGATGGAGCAGCAAGAAAAGAGCATTGACTTGGTGGTGACGATCTTTGATGATGGGTGCTGCTTTTTTATGGCAATATTTCATGTGGATGTGCTCAATGGTTGGAAGGGTTTTATCCATGACGCCCTAGGCCAAATTCACTACCTTTTGTAGGATTTCCATTCAAAAGCATTGGTGTTCCCACACCAGGCCGTCATGCAGACAGTCAGCACGCTTCCCGTCACACATATGGAAGTTTGCCAAGGTTTTAGATGACATACCGAAACTCCGCAGACTCCTGAGGAAGTAAAGGTGCTGTCATGCTTTCTTTACAATAATAAGTTATACGATGGGTCCAGGACAGGCCCTCTGAGATAGTGGCACCTAGGAATTTAGAGTTACTGACCCTCACCGCCTCTGATCCACTGATAATTTCTGGCTCATTGACCTCTGGTTTCCCTCTCCTGAGATCTGCAATCATCTCCTTGGTCTTATTGACATTGAGTGAGAGGTTATTGCTATTACAACACTCAGCCAAGTTTTCAATCTCCCCCAGAGTGCTGATTCATCACCCACTTTGATACAGCCCACAACAGTGGTGCCATCAGGAAACTTGTATATGGTGTTGGAGCTGTACTTAGCCACACAGTCATAGGTGTAAAACGAGTAGAGCAGGGGGCTAAATACACATCCCTTCGGTGCTTCTGTGCTGATAGAGATTGTGGAGGAGATAATTTTGCCGACCCGAATTTACTGGGGTCTACAAGTGAGGAAATCCAGGATCCAATTGCACAAGGGGGTATTGAGACCCAGGTCTTGGAGTCTACTGATTAGTTTTGAGGGGATGATGGTGTTAAATGCTGAGCTGTAATCAATTTGCATGTGTAGCAAAAACAAATATGGAATCTAAAAACTTCTGACTCTATTATTGAAGATCTCTGCTCTGGAATTAGCCGTAACCCTGGTTAAAATATTCTCAAAAATTTCCAACACTGCCATCTCATGTAAAAAGTAGTTCTTAGTGTCACTGAACAGAGGCTAGTGTTCTATTAGCCTAAAAAGCTGAAGGGCCGATGCAGATTCGACCATCTCCCTTATTTTTCTGAATAGATAAACATTTAAGTATATCATGTAGAATGACCAATTTATTTAGAAAATTACATGCTCCATGCTCCAATTATATAATTAGTAAAATTAACAAATGGAAGCACATAGTTTTAAGGCTCATGAGATTTCTGCATCACAGATTAAGCAGTATTTAATGAGAGTATCCTCTCTGAATGAATTTCAATTTACCCACATTAAAGGGGCATGGTTGATGCAATTTCGAGACAATTCAGTTCCTTACAAAAGAATAATCTGAGCTGAACCTTGTAATCACTAACTTATACAATTTAGCGTTTCATTGCTTTCATCAGTAAATGTTATAAACTGGATATTCCAAAGTTCTGGAATTCAGTCATACCAAAAGATAAGTACATTTTAATAAGTAGGGAGGGAAATTACAGCTATTACCACTTTCCTGGTATGACAATTAAGATACTTTGGGTTTTATGATGACATCCAGCACATCCAGCAGTCATGCAAAACCAAGTCTTCAAGTTATTTATGAATGCCACTTTCTCTGTAGTTAATGGGAGGAGGTCCCGCCCCAGTCAGGAGAAACACAATTCACTGGACTTACTTTAACTTAGATAGATAGATAGATAGATAGATAGATACTTTATTCATCCCCATGGGGAAATTCAACATTTTTTCCAATGTCCCATACACTTATTGTAGCAAAACTAATTACATACAATACTTAACTCAGTAAAAATATGATATGCATCTAAAATCACCCTCTCAAAAAGCATTAATAATAGCTTTTAAAAAGTTCTTAAGTAGTTTACTTAAATACATTGAGTCCTAACCCCGGCACTTTAACATATCTTACTCCTGGCGGTTGAATTGTAAAGCCTAATGGCATTGGGGAGTAATGATCTCTTCATCCTGTCTGAGGAGCATTGCATCGATAGCAACCTGTCGCTGAAACTGCTTCTCTGTCTCTGGATGGTGCTATGTAGAGGATGTTCAGGGTTTTCCATAATTGACCGTAGCCTACTCAGCGCCCTTCGCTCTGCTACCGATGTTATACTCTCCAGTACTTTGCCCACGACAGAGCCCGCCTTCCTTACCAGCTTATTAAGATGTGAGGCGTCCCTCTTCTTAATGCTGCCTCCCCAACACGCCACCACAAAGAAGAGGGCGCTCTCCACAACTGACCTATAGAACATCTTCAGCATCTCACTACAGACATTGAATGATGCCAACCTTCTAAGGAAGTACAGTCGACTCTGTGCCTTAAAGTCGACTTAAAGCTTACCCTTTGTGATGGATCACTCAAAGGTCACAGAATCCCAACATCTCCCTGCCATCCTAAAAGATTGTAAAGCTAACCCTCTAGATCCACCTGCTCCTGACACCTATCATCCTCATGGCCGCCAGATAATCCTTATTATTCCATTGTTCACATTAATTATTTATTTTGCAATTTATTGTGATTTATGCCTTTGCATTGTACTGCTGCTGCAAATCAATAAAATATATTCACATCACATAAGACGATGATACTAAACCTGATACTGATTTTAAAAGATCTTTTCTGCCCTCCAGAGTCTGATTGCAATCCCTTCTAACCTGGATCTGTGTTTTACCCCCAACACCCCTACCTCATTTGTAGACCATGTTTTGAAGCCGTTGCACTGTAATCTTTTCTGGGAACTGTCTCTTAATAGTAAAGATAGTTGACCAATTTAATACACTTTTCCAGAAGCTGAATAAGTTATTTTCATAATTTCTAAAGACTAACTAAAATAAAATTGTTTAAATGTGAAACCCAGAGGCATTTGAGCATTACTTTCATGTATGTTTAGCTAAAATTCATCTTAATATCTATGAATTAGTAGTAAAAGCTTATTTTCCATCTATTTTTGTCATTTTGTCCTAAATAAAGAGCACCTTACAATCCAGTGTTTGTAAATACAAATGAAAATAATATTGCTCTCTGAAATTTCTAACTGGGTCCCTTGGTCAAGAGTATTTCCTATTTGTGTGTTTAACAGAGGATTTGTTCAGACTTAATTCTCATTATTAGTCGCTGTGTAGGATTTATGGTTTATCCATTTAAATATCAATTCTGCTTACACTTCTTTTGCAAATAAAACCTCAATTACATTTGAAAATCTACATGGACTATATGGCTTTCATAATAACAATCATAATAAGTGCCAGCAATTGAAATCACTTTCTGCTACTTTCAAGTGATCAAAGGGATTGAAAAGACAAAACTTCTTAATTGGACTGATTGTTTCTGAAACACTCAGTGTAAATTTTAATGTGCACAGTGGAGCCAAAGGAAATCTGTGAAAAAATATAACCATGTAAAAGCTATGCCATGTGAGTTATATTGATTTCTTCAGAGCCACTGATATGCTTCTAAGTTCTTTCTTCATACTTCTGGGACTTTGCTGTCATGCACTTATGTTACCTTGGCCACCTGATCTTTCACACCTGTAACAATTTATAAAGCATATGTTGCAGTCTCAGGCAATGGAGATAAGAATTATAGTCTTATGCATGATTCATTCAGTCCATTCTGCTTTAGACTCATTATTCCAAAAAACCTAACCCATTTTAAACCAAATCTGTTTCCTTTATTGCTAACCTGCCTGGGGCAACAGCATATAAAAACTACTAATTCCAAAATAAGATAACTCAGTGAATAGGTTTATCTCCAGGGACAATAAATGATGTTATGGATGGTGCATGTGTAACCAATTACATGAGAATAGTAATAAGCAAAATGACTCCTTATGTTCCATTGTAGTATTTTGTGTGTTATCCAACTGATAAAATAGACTTGATTTCCCCAGTGAAATATTACTGTAAAACTATTAAACTTTGCCAAAATATATGAAATCATGCTGATACATTTCTTGGAACAGGTGGGGGAATTTAGTGTTTGTTGAGGCAAAGATTATCAGTGGTAGGAAAGAAAAAGGGAAATGTTTGTTCTGTATCTTTCTTGACCTTTGGATGTCGCAAGATATTTTATAGCCATAAGTACTTTCAAAGTATAGTCACTGCTATAATGTATGAAACCAAACAACAAATCTGCATGCAGCAAAGGACTGGAAATAATAGTCTTAATTAAAATGCAGAACCCTTAGACCCATCCCACTCTTACTACCTCAGAGCAAGATTGTAGCACCAGATGGACATCAGGGACTGCTGTGTACTTTTCTTTAAGGAAACATGGCTCACCCCCACCATTACGGATGCAGCGCTGCAGCCCAAAAGCTTCAACATTCACCTCAAAGGCAGGACAGTAAGAGTTTTAAAAGCAGAGGAGGCAGAATATGCTTCACGATTAACTCATCATTGTCCACAGACGTGGAGGTGCGGTTTCATTCCTGCTCACCCAACATGGAACACCTAGTGGTAAAGCGTTGTCCATTATATTTGCCAAGTGAGTTTTTTTGCTGTCATCCTGGTAGCAGTGTACATTCCACCCTAGGGCAATGTCAGGCAGGCTGTGGAGGATTGTGCTGAGCATTGTGATCAGTGGGCATGAAACAACAGTCCCTGATGCCTTCCCTATCATTCTTGGGTATTTCAGTTAGGCCAGCTTGGAGACGTCGCTGACTAACTACCACCAATATATTACCTGTGAAACCAGAAGTGCCAACACACTGGACCACTGTTACACCACAATCAAGAATACTTACTGTGCTGTCCCACACCTGCACTCTGGAGAGTCCGATCATCTGGCTGTATTTCTACTTCTGGCGTAAAGTGGTGAGGTCCAAGAAAGTGTGGTCAAGGGAGGTGGAGGAGCACTTATGGGACTGCTTTGGGTCAGTGGACTGGGCAATATTCCAGGATTCATTTTTGAATCTGAATGAGTATGCCACAGTTAACACTGACTTCATGAAGTGATGGGTGTGGGTAAGTGTGTTCCTTTAGGAACATACCAGACATACCCAAACCAAAAGCTGTGGATAAACCAGGAGGTCATGGTGTGCTAAAGGCTAGATCTGTGGCATTCAAGACTGGTGATCCTGAACTATACAAGATATCCAGGTGTGAGCTACAGGCAGCTATGATAAGAGTGAAAGAACAATTCTGAATGAAGTTTGAGACATAATTGGATGTCTAGCAGCTGTGTTGGGGTTTGCATGCCATTACCTCCTACAAGGCAAAACCTAACATCTGAATAGCAGTAATGCTTCATTACACACTTTAAAAGGGAGAATAATACTAACCTTACGTGAATCCCTGCAGCATCTGGTGACCCTGTGATGTCTGTGTCAGAGGCCAACAGCAGAACATCTTTCTAGAGGTTGAACCCTCGTAAGGCATCAGGACCTGACGGTGAACCTGGGAGGGCACTGAAAACCTGAGCCAGACAACCGGCATGGGTGCTCAAGGACGTCTTCAATCTCTCACTGCCGGAGTCGGAGGTCCCCCCACTTCAAAAGGGCAACAATCATGCCAGTGTTTAAGAAGAGCAGGGTGAGTTGCCTCAATGAGTATTGCTAAGTTGCACTCACATTTACTGTGCTGAAGTGCTTTGAGAGGTTGGTCACGGCCAGAATCAACTCATGATTAAATAAGGATCTGAACCTGCTGCAATTTGCCTATTGCCACAATAGGTCTACAGCAGATGCAATCTCACTGGCTCTCCACTCAGCCTTGGATCACCTGGACAATAGCAATAACTACATCACGGTGCTGTTTATTGATTACCGATCAGCGTTCAACACCATCATCCTCTCAGTGCTAATGATGGGTAGCTGTTTCCTGAACAACCTTCAGCTTATTGAAAGATATTGCCGGCTTATCTAATGAACTAATGGCAACAGAGACAGTGATTCAAACTTGCAGTAAGGAATTGGTAAGAGCTGTTGTGAGAATGAAGATTTTGTGGATGAACTAATATGGATATTGAAGCATTGTTGTTGCATGTTAATGGAAAATTATAATGGAGACAATCCTTTGCAGTTTGGGAAATGTTGAGATTGAGGAAGTGAACACTCCAAGGAGAAAGTCACCCAGAAACACTTACATTAGAAGTACTCAATTAATTCTTTGAGCATCAGATCAAAGAGAATGTCTCTAGTACTGGGAATCTACTGAATGACTGGTGGAGTGATAAACTGTTTCCAAGAGGAGACTTGGCAGAAATTTTGTTCTCAATGCTGATATCTGTAGGAAGAAGCTGGGCTGAAAAATTTTGCTTTGCAGGAGGGGGTGGGTGTGTAATGGATATTTGCTTCCTGAGGTAGGGACCCCATGTTTTTTCCTAGCTTGGCTTTCTAAACACAGCAGCTGCCACATAAAAGATCAAACAGTGTAAGTTAAGCTTTCAGCTATATCCTTTGTTTAGCTTCTGGTTGTAAACGGGAGCCAGTGTTCAGTTTTTAAAATTAAAATGGCAAACAGTAATCAATTTGAAGTCTGAAGCTTTTAAAACAAGCTCTGTATATAGCAGACACTGTACATGTAGAAAATAGGATGTTGGTCATCGTACTTGGTTTATTGCTGCTGAAGAGGTGCAGTATAAGGCAATGGGCTTTTTAATTTTGCTTGTTTCTAAACAGACAAGCTGACAAAGTTTCTTAGTTCAAGGAAGTTTACAGACCAGATGGATAATATAATTTAGCATATCAAATAACTGATGTGTTTATAGTTGGAAGGTTTATGTACTCAAAGAAATTAGCTTCACTACATTAATTGTGAGCTGCTGGGAATTGTGTCTCCAAGAGGATTTTCAGCTGTTTGTGCAAAATGGTTATATGAGGAAATATTATAGATGTGTGAAGTCACCCAAGTGGCAAATAAACAGTATAAATGTAAAAAGTAGTTCAGGCTTATTAGCATTGGGGTAAGAAACATCAAGAAGAATGGTAGAAACATGGGGTGAACTAGAATCTAATCCTCTGACTTCTATTTCTGCAACAAATGGTTAGTTTGTCAGCATCTTTGGTGTGCCTTTTTAGTTTATAGGAATTGCACCTGTGTTTTGGAAATCTTTTCTGTTGTAGAGATGCTTTAGGATTTGGAAATTTTTAAGATAGACATCTTCTGTGAGTTATAAATGTGTTTTATGAATAATGTTTGGATAGACATGTATTGCTGCAAAAATAAATTAAATGCAATTTAAATTACTTAGTTAGTTGGAAGTATCTTCTCCTAGGTAGAGGGGAGGAACCCAGCAATCAAATAGTGGGTATTAGCAGCTAAACATGCCATGGAGAATAAATAGGGAAGTAAACTAGTCTTTGAAGATTGGGTGGTTACAGTAAAATCTCCCTTTTGTGAGGGCACTGGTGGTTATTTATATCCGATATGGCTTACAGTCTTCATTTGAGTTTAGAGCCTCAAATACCAGCAAACCTAATACTATCACAGTTGATGCCCAACGCGGTCAGGTTATACCATACATTTTATTGTAGAAATAATTATTATTTAGCAGTAGTTTAAATGTGAGTGTGCTCGACAAGAGACATAGCACAAGACCTAGCATTATAAAATAATTGATATCCTGGTTTCCAGCAATTGCACAGGCAAATGATGGTTGATATTGTGAATGTGCTGTAAGTTCCCTTTAGTGAGGGTGCTCATAGCTATTTATATTGGATAGGGCTTGAGATCTTTGTTTGAGTTTAGAACCTTGCAGTCAGCAAATTGAATACCGTCACACAACTAGCTCCAAACCCCTGGGTCTCTGTACCTCCCTCTCCAACTGGATCCTTGACCTCCTTATCGGGAGACCACAGTCAGTACAGATCAAAAATAACATCTCCTCTTTGCTGACAATCAACTCCTCCAATCCAGACCTTAAGGATGTGTGCTTCACACACTACTCAACTCTTTGTGTACCCATGACTGTATGGCTAGGCACAGCTCAAATGCCATCTATAAATTTGCAGATGACACAACTATTGTTGGTTCAATTTGGGATGGTGACGAGGAGGGTTACAGAAGTGAGCTAGATCAGCTGGTTGAGTAGCGTCGCAACAACAAGCTTGCACTCAATGTCAGTAAGACCAAGGATATGAATGTGGAAGGGGAACGCAGGGAACACACATAGAGAAATCAGCGGTGGAAAGGATGAGCTGTTTTAAGTTCCTGAGTGTCGACATCTCTGAAGATTTATCCTGGGTCTAATATATTGATGCAATTTTCAAAGAAGGCATGATAGCGGCTATATTTCATTAGGAGTTTGACTGTTATCTGGTTGTGTCATCATCTGGTATGGAGGGGCTGCTGCACGGGATCAGTAAATCCTGCAGAATGTTGAAACTCCATCAGGGACACTAGTCTTTCCAGAATTAAGGATAACTTCCATAGGTGATTACTCAGAAAGGCAACATCCTTTATTAAGGACTCCATTTGCCAGGGCATTCCCTCCTCATTGCTACCATCAAGGAGGAGGTACAGAAGCCTGAAAACACACACTCAATGTTTTAGGAACAACTTATTTTCCTCTGCCATCAAATTTCTGAATAGACAATAAACCCATGTACACTATCTCACTAGTTTCTGTTCTATTTTGCGTTATTTATTCAATTTAATTTTTACATATTTTCTTATTGTAATTTATAGTTTTTTATTATTATTCTGTATTGCACTGTACTCCTGTCAAAGAGCAACAAATTTAACAACATGTACCAGTGATATTAAACCCAATGCTTCTTCTGAATTTGAATCTGATTCTGATTCTGCCATTATCACTAGAGGGTCTATTTAAGTGTGATACATAGTTGCAAGAATAACTAATTGCCTACATATCAGGGAAAGAATTCTTTGTTCACCTGAGGTAGCAAAAGGGGACCCCTATATAAGATTACTGTAAGATACACTGTTGGCACTGTAAGCTCCCCTCAATATTATTTGACAATTTTAGTGTAGATTTTATACTGTAAGCCTAGAAATGGGACATGAACGTGGATTTGAAACAAGGTGCAATGTCTGAGATATGACTGACCTAGTTTAGACTATAGCATTGTACTGATAATCCATATCCCCAACAATGCAGCTTAGCCACTCAGCAAAACGCATGTTAAAAAGAAGTGTAAATGTTCTATCTCCTATATTAGACACCTTTCTTGGTTCTTAGTGAGACTGTAAATTAAGGAGAGTTTTTTAAAACATATATATTGGCTTCCTGCTGTCCAGGAACTGGTCTCCCATGTAGAAAATCATTATTTTCATCAGACTGGGCTTGCTTCACAGGGGATGTTATGAAATTAAAAATAAACTGGCAGTAAACACATAAAATACTGCGAACACTGTACAAGTGAGGCAGTATTTTTGAAGAGAGGGATAAAAGAGCTCATTTTCTGAAGTAGATCATTAACTTAAAATCTTAATTCCATTACTTAGAAAGTGAAAGGCAAGTTTTATTTGTTTTATGTGACTTGACTTCAGTAACAGACACACAATCAAAAGGGGATTTATTCCACAAAGTCTGTAATTCTCCTTCTGGGCCCTTTCCTGCATCTGACATATAAATATTGAAGAGCCCAGATGTGTAAAGTAGCTGCCTGTGTGTGAATGTCCTATGGATTGATCAGTCCATATTTACCTAAGCATCTCACTGCACGTTTTCCCTTTTCCATTAACTTAATATATGGGTTATGATTCTACCCATATTACAGGGCAATAACTTTTCAATGTGCTCTATGTATGTGGGTACGTACAGTGCCTATAAAAAGTGCCTTGGAAGTTTTCATATTTTATTGTTTTACAACATTGAATCACAGTGGATTTAATTTGGTATTTTTGACACTAATCCACTGAAAAAGATTCTTTTGTGTCAAAGGGAAAACAGATCTCCACAAAGTGATCTAAATTAATTACAAATATAAAACACAAAATAATTGATTGCATAAGTATTCACCTCTTTCAAGTCGGTATTTAGTAAATGGATTTTTGTCAGCAATTACAGTCTTGAGTTTGTGTGAATAGGTCTCTATCAGCTTTGCACATCTGGACACTGCAATTTTTCCCCAATCTTCTTCTCTGTCAGATTGCATAGGGATTGTGAGTGAACAAACCCTTTTCCAGTCCAGCCACAAATTTTCAATTGGATTGAGGACTGGACTCCGACTTGGCCACTCCAAGATACTAACTTTGTTGGTTTTAAGCCATTCTTTTGTAGTTTTGGCTTTATGCTTGAGGTCATTGTCTTGTAGAAAAACAAATCTTCTCCCAAGTTGTAGTTCTCTTGCAGACTGCATCAGGTTTTCCTCCAGGATTTTCCTGTATTTTGCTACATCCATTTTACCCTCTACCTTCACAAGCCTTCCAAGGCCTGCTGCAGTGAAGCATCCCCACAACGTGATGCAGCCACCACCATGCTTCACAGTAGGGATGGTGAGTTTTTGATGATGTGCAGTGTTTGGCTTATGCCAAACATAGTGTTTAGTTTAATGGCCAAAAAGCTCAACTTTGGTTTCATTAAACCATAGAACTTTCTTCAGGTTGATTTCAGAGTCTCCTACAAGTCTTCTGGCAAACTCTAGCTGAGATTTCATGTGCTTTTTTTCACCAGTGGCTTTCTCTTTGCCACTCTCCCAGAAAGCTGCGACTGGTGAAGTTCTCTGTCAACAGTTGTTATATGTGTAGTCTCTCCTAACTTAGCCACTGAAGCTTGTAACTCCTCCAGAGTTATCATAGGTTTCTTAGTGGTCTCCCACACTAGTCCCCTTATTGCACAGCCACTCAGTTTTTAAGGACAGTCTACTCGAGGCAGATTTACCACTGTGCTATATTCTTTCTATTTCTTGACAATTGACTTAACCTCCAGTGGATATTCAGCAACTTCGTAATTTTCTTGTATCCATCTCCTGACTTGTGCTTTTCAATAATCTTTTTGCAGAGTTGCTTGGAGCGTTCCTTTGTCTCCTTGATGTAGTCTTTGTCAAGATACCAACACACCAACAATTGGACCTTCCAGATACAGGTTTATTTTTACTACAATCAATTGCAACACCTTGACTGCACACAGGTCTCCAAAATCTGATCTTCATTTAACTAATTATGTGACTTCTAAAACCAATTGGTTGCACCAGTGATGATTTGGTGTGTCATATTAAATAGGAGCGGGGGTGAATACTTAAGCAATCAATTAGTTTTTTGTTTTATATTTGTAATTAAATTAGATCATTTTGAAAAATCTATTTTCACTTTGACATGAAAGTCTTTTTCTGTTGAACGATGTCAAAAAAGGCAAATTAAATCCACAGTGATTCAATGTTGTAAAGCAATAAAACATGAACGTCCAAGGGTGATGAATACTTTTTATAGGCACTGTATATATATCTTTCCCAGGAGCATTTTATAATTTGTTGCTTCCTCATTGTAGTTACACCATGTGAGAAAATGCCATCCAAAGCAAAAACTGAGATTCTTAAAGTACTTTTGTAGATGTTTCGTAGCCCTAGTCAATTTTCCATTTTGCCAGCACAAGGTATCTGAGGCCATTGGTGAAATTGACTATGGCTTTAATATCAGGTTTTGCTGACTTCTATGTTAGATGGACAATGAGAATATGGTTGATAATGGAAACAATTTTTAAGAAAGAGTTAGAAAGTGTCATTAATAAACTGGAAGACAATGTTAGTAATATGAAACTACATTTGGTAATCCGGGTTTAGGAATGATGGCTATTGGAAACTTAGCACAATTACATCAATCATCAGGAAAGCTATTATGAGTACAGCCCCAAATTTAAGTCAGCCATTTTTCAATTCTCACAAAGGTTTCTTCACAAACTTTTAAATTTTGCAGAAGTCATATGCATTTTGTTTTTAGTTTTTGAAACAATTTACGTTGCTCTCTGGATCTATCCACATTTTCTGGTACCTCAGATGAACAGTGGGTATTTAACGGCAGAGAATAGTAGGGATGCTAGGTAGGGAGAGCACTTATCACAGCTGAGCTTAATTTTCAGCACTTTCTGTATTCTGCTGTGAAGTTATAGTAGGAATGAACCTGACCTAAGGTAAATTTTGGGGATTGATATCCCATTCACCAATTATGAACTTTTAAATAAATCAGACAACTTAAGATATACAGTAGATACTAAAGCCAATAAATGAAATACTTTTGATTACTAGTGCATTTCAAAGCCATGTAATGCAAACCATATTTTCATATTCAATAAACAAAACATCAAATATATGCAATAGTAAATGGTATTGAGAAATTACTAGGTTAAATAGTTAGGGTGCCTTAGACTTTTGTCAATGTAGAGCAGAGGTCAAGTTTGTAAGTCTGGTAAAGGATGTTGGGAATGATGAGGCTGGAGTACCATGGAGAGATGTGGGGCAGGTGGTAGAGAAGGAGTGCCAAGGGTAGGGGGAGCTGCAGGTGCAGACATACCCAGGCAAGAGATGTACAATAGAGACAAAGACCTTTAGTCTACCATGTTATATCAAATCTTACTAACTGCACTCGACTGCATTAATTCCATATCATTCTATTCTATGCTCTTTCAAATATCTGTCCAGATGCTTCTTAAAATTTGTTACTCTTCCTGTCTCTATCTTCTCTTCTGGCTGCTCTTTCCAGATGTCAACTACTTTTTTGAATGAAAAATTTACCTCTCAGATCCTCTTTAAACATCCTCCTCCTCACCTTAAACCTAAGCTCTCCAGTGTTAGACATCCCAATCATAGAAAAACGATTCTAGCTATCTCCCCTATCTATGCCACTCAAAATGTTATATACCTTGATTGGGGCACCTCTCTGCTTTATTCACTTCAGGGAAAACATCTCTCTAGCTGATCCAATCTTCTTCTTAAAACTAAAGCCCTCCAGTCCAGACTATATATTCATGAATCTTTTCTACATCCTTCCTTGATTAATCACATCTTTCCTGTGGTCTTACAGATAGTTATTTGTTAATTAAGATAAGCTCTGTAGAAATGATAATTCATTACTGTTAGTTATCAAATTATTGCTTGTCTGAAAAGGATGGTCATGTTAAAGGCTTCGCAAAGACATGCTGATTGTCTTTCATTTAAAATATATATGGAATAATACAGGCCATATTACAACCATGGGAAACGTTATTAATTTCTTCTCAGTTCTCAAGCAAATAACTGTTCGCTAAAATATTGTTTGATTAATATATAGTAATCCTTTCAGTGACCATAGGAATGGTGCATTTGACTGTGCAACTGATTCAGACTTACAAGCAATGCAGTGAGTCTTTCATAACATGGAACTAATTTTATTAGCATTGTTTCAATGAAGGCTCTACCCCGTGTGTGTTTAACCTTACATGATGAGATTAATTGTATTAATACAGCATATTCAGTGCTATGCAGCTATTGAGTATCTTTAATTCAAGGTGACTTAATGCACCTGACAAAATAAATTCATCAAGATTATGTGCCCAGCCACATGCTCCCGTTCATTGGTGGGAAGATAACTAATAGTCAACATCAAAGCAGATGCACACACATGCTTTCTTAAAATGTGTACTTTCATTTTCTCATTCTGTCCTATAATTTTCAGTTGGAATAAAACATTAGATGGAATTTCAAACACATTTAACATTCTTCATGTTGCTGTCAAAGTCACTTTGGTTTTCCTAACAGCTTGTGTCAGGCAGTGTCAGTGCGAGGCTTGTTAATTCTTGTTTAACCTATTACTGTGGAATCTGAGGTCAGGCTGTGTCAATTCCTAATGCTACGCTTTGCACAAATAATTACATGGAGCTAAACCAACCTACTCATTAAACTCAAGATGAAAATAAAGTGTTCATTAGAGCTACCTCCTTTAATGGTACATTGAACAATTTCTGTTCAACAGATTCATTCAAACAGCTTGCACAGCCCTGTTACTAATGTGTCTTAATACAGTTATGAACGGCAAGCAACTTAACTTATCTACCAGAATATAACAAATAATTAGTAGTTTTGTCACTTAACTTACATTCAGCATTGAAAGAAGAAACTATGTAATAGAGTTGTCAGCTATTAACAATATTCTAGGCAAGCCTGTTGGTTAATGGAACTGTTTTTGTTCCATTCAACTGAGCTGTCTATAAAAATGGTGCTTTGTGCTAAACAACTATCATGAGTCTCATAAAAATACCCTTTCATATTTTTAATATACGTATTTGCAACAATATTGTCATCAATAAGTACTACAATAAATAATAGTTACCTCAATATTTACCAGTACTGAAATAGAAAATATATATTGTATTTATTTTTAGAGCTTTTTTTTCTATAAGTGAGGTGCTCCATAACCTAGTTGCACAGTTCTTCGGAGATGTAGGTGCCAAGTCAGTTTCAAGATGAAGATTGTTGCAGCCTATATATGTTTGTGGTATGAGCTGTGTCAGGTGGTAATTTGGTGTGGGCTTTAACACATGGGCAGCAAAAGCCAGCCATAAATATGCAAAATAAGATGTTTCGATTCCTTCCATGCCACCTGCCATTCAGCAATTTTCCCTCAGATAGCTTTTTGTCCTAGAACATACACGTGAATGTGCATCAGCTGTTCACCTTTATTGTTTTCCTGTTCTAACCACTTCACATTTTTCCTTATGATGACAAGTTGCCTTGAACAGCTTATTTAGATATGATAGAAAGAATAAGCTTACCTTATGTTTGCACTTACTTAGGTGCCTAGCAGAAAAGTTAAACTTTTCTACTTTCAGCTGCTCTTTCTCCTAAACATCCTCAGCAATGTTAATTTCTTTGGATGGTGTGCCTCCTCTGGCGTTTCCATTGTTTGCCTTCCTTGGGTCCATTCCCCTGATGAGTTTATTGACAGTTTCCACCCTGAGGCATCTTCTTTTGCGTTTTCATTCTGAGGTACTTCCCAATGACAGTTTCTCCTCCTAGACAACTCAAGAAAGTGCTCTCCAATGCTGTCTCCAACCATTGCCATTTTTATTTTGCCTTCAACGATTTTCATGAGGTGTGCCTGAGGCAACAAAACAGTGCAAGAATTGATTATTCCCTCATTCGCAATTTCAACAGTCTTGTTTGAAACTATTTCTTTCTGACTTTCTCTGGTAAGATCTAATGTCTAAGGTCCAATTTAATGGAAAGACAAAAAATTGTGATTTATTTTGCTGTTTCTTTTATATTTCTATAACTATATGGACACAGAAAATAAGATGATTGTTATGTTTGTTCAGATGTGACACAATAATATATTTTAACGTGAATTACATGTTTATATTTTGTGCTTGGAAAGAAGATGAAAATATAACACAAACTTCTTAATATTTAGATAGCATAATCAGTGTTACTATTTAGCATGCTCACTGGAGAAATTGTCAACAGAAAACGTGTGACAGAATTGTCAGAAGTTCAGTTTAATTGAGCAGTATGCCATTTTCTTACCTTTCTTAAAACATTGTAAATTATGTAAGCTATGATGGTTCCTATTCCCAAGTTCCTCCTTGACTGCACTTTGCATGGTATATGTTAATTCCTATGATAGTCCTCAAGAAATGTTATCATAAAATTGCAGTGCTTCCTTGCCAATCTCAAACAGGAAGCACACAGCAGGGTGAGCAGCAGATTTAAAACACATTGCCAACACAATGTCAGCACTTGGTGTGGGATTTTTCAGTGTTGTCCAGCTACAATGGGAATTATTTCAATAACATTTCCAAATGTCCAATGAAATGTAAAATAAATAATTTGTTACATGATCATGACAGTGTTTCTCTGACTTTTCATGTATTCAGCTGTTGATATAGCATCTTACTGTCAGAACATTAGCAGCATTGTTTAAGCATCATCTTTGAAATTGAAAGATGCTTTGCAATATTTTCTTTTTCCTGATAATTTAATTATAGAAAAATGAAGAGGCCCAACTCATAGGGAGCATCTGGACTATGTAAGATCGAGTGTTATGCAATATTTTAATATTGCTCACAACTAATAGCCTTCCCAACTTTTCTCTTAATGAAACCCAGGCAGCCTGCAGAATTGTTTGATTTAGTAAGTATGTTATAGATCATTATCTTAGTAGAGTATTCTATCACATTCTTGATTTGTGCCTTGCAGTTTATGGAAAGTTTTGGTGTGTCATTAGGTGAGTCAATCTTCAGGATACACATCCACTGACCAGATCTTATAGCCACTGTATTTACATGACTGGTCCAACTGAATTCCTTGTTGATGATGATGCTATTGATATTGATAGTGGGCCATTCAGCAATGGTAATGCCATTGAACTTCCCACTATAATTTTGTGCCATTACATGTGATTAGGAATCACATATTTAAAAAATGCAAATTGCAGTTTGGAGTTTAGAAGAATGAGGTGTGATCTAATTTAAAGATATGTGTGTAGATGCTAGTGGGAGGATTGTGAAAGAGGGGCATTCAATAGTTATAGGAGTAGAAGGAAATCATTTAAAATTTCAGATACCTATAAACTTCATCTTGCATAAGGTGCTGAAACTCTGGAATTCTCTACCTTCAGTGGCTGGAGATAATTTTTTGAAAGGTGGGGGAATTGGCGGCAGCGGGAAACTGGCACAGAAGGGAAGCTATGACCTGCTTATACTGCGAGACTGGCCAAGCCTGAGGAGTCCACTCCACTCCTGTTAAGTTTTCATGTGATCTTCCCATGGTCTTGCAGGCAATTCGACACTCAAATCAGGGAGCTGTGAATGGTATAATCCTTTCACACTGAACAGAGAAATGATAAGTGCCTTAATCCTTTTGGGAAATTATAAAAGAAAAGTTACTTTGCCAAATCAGAACAGAGCTGCTGGGCATTTTGTATGAAAATAAGTACAGGTTGGAACTGGTTCACACTTCAAGTTATTGAATGATTGGAAGTATTTCTATTAAAAGCAATAATAGAGAAATCAGTGGGAACATTTAGAAAATAAAAAGGGAAGAATCATAAATAATTAAAGAGTGATTATCAAGAGTCACAGGACAATCCAATAGAAGAAAAAGTGACTAATCGTAGGCATGGATCTAAAGAATGTCTGGACCAAAATGACAAAGCTACTCTTTTTTTCTACTTTTTATCTCTGCATTACTTTTTATAATGATGTGAAGTTTTCCTACCCTTCCATCCCTTTCCTTCACAGCATTTGGTGTTTAGGCTGAGCAGGCAACCTTAATAACAATTTGACCATAAGACAAAAGAGCAGAAGTCGGCCATTCACCCATCTAGTCTGTTCTGCCATTCCATCATGAGCTGATCCATTCTCCATTTAGTTTCACTCCCCCACCTTCTCACCATAACCCTGGATGCCTTGGCTACTCAGATACCTATCAATCTCTGCTTTAAATACACCCAATGACTTGGCCTCCACTGCCGCCCATGGCAACAAATTCCACAGATTCACCACCCTCTGGCTAAAAATATTTCTTCACATCTCTTTTTGGGCGCCCTTCAATCCTTAAGCATTGCCCTCTCATACTAGACTCCCCCACCATGGGAAACAACTTCGCCACATCCACTGTGTCCATGCCTTTCAACATTCAAAATGTTTCTATGAGGTCCCCCCTCATTCTTCTAAACTCCAAGGAGTACAGTCCAAGAGTGGTCAAATGTTCTGCAAATGTTAACCCTCTCATTCCCGGAGTCATTCTAGTGAATCTTCTGTGAACCCTCTCCAACGTCAGCACATCCTTTCTTAAATAAGGAGCCCAAAACTGCACACAGTACTCCAAGTGTGGCCTTATAGAGCCTCAACATTACATCCCTGCTCCTATACTCTATTCCTCTAGAAATGAATGCCAACATTGCATTCGCCTTCTTCACCACCAACTCAGCCTGGAGGTTAACCTTAAGGGTATTCTGCACAAGGACTCCCAAGTCCTGTTGCATCTCAGAACTTTGAATTCTCTCCCCATTTAAATAATAGTCTGCCCATTTACTTCTTCTACCAAAGTGCATGACCATACATTTCCAACATTGTATTTCATTTGCCACTTCTTTGCCCATTCCCCCAATCTATCCAAGTCTCTCTGCAGACTCTCTGTTTCCTCATCACTACCGACCCCTCCACCTATTTTTGTATCATCAGCAAACTTAGCCACAAAATATACTAATATATACTAATTTGCATTTAGTATATGCCTTAAAGTCCCAATAATATACCAATATGCTTCACAAGATGTTATGAAACAACAAGGGACTTCTAAGCATCATAGAACAAATAAAAAAAATGAATCAGCAGGGTAGGTTTTGAGGAATATCTTAACAGTGCTCTGTGGAGAATGGAGGTGGAGAAATTTAGAGAAGAAATTCCAGAGGTTAGGGCTTTGGTGGCTGAAGCATGGGCACCAATGGTACCTGTATTTACGGAATGAAGTCCAAGACCAAATGGCTGATTTGGGTGATGAGACTATATTATTAGAAATGGTCTTTGCCTGGCACTGTTGAGGCACCAAAGTTACCTGCCACTAATTGGCTCACATCTGAATGTTATAGGTGGAGGGGCAGGTAGTTTTGGGTAAGTAGAGAGGTGACAGAAGGATTTAGACAGATAAGGAGAATGGGGAAATAAGCGGCAGGTGGAATACAGTGTCAGGAAGTGGTATGGTCATGCACTTTGGAAGGAGAAATAAAAGCATTGACTATTTTCTAAATGGAGAGAAAATTCTGAAATATGAGGTGCAAGGTGTCTTGAATGTCCTTGTATAGGATTCCCTAAAGGTTATTTTGCAGATTGAGTCAGTGGTGAGGAAGACAAATGCAACATTAGCGTTCATTTTGAGAGGTCTAGGATATAAAAGCAAGGATGTAATGTTGAGGCTTTATAAAACACTGGTGAGGCCTCACTTGGAGTATTGTGAGCAGTGTTAGGCCCCTTAACGAAGAAAGGGTGTGCTGATATTGGAGAGGGTTCAAAGAAGGGTCTCAAAAATGACTCGTGGACTGAAAGGCTCCTCTTATGAGGAGCATTGATGGCTCTGGGTCTCTACACACTGGAATTTAGAAGAATGAGTGGGGACCTCATTGAAACCTATCAAATATTATAAGGCTTCGGCAGAATGGATGTGGAAAGAATGTTTCCTATGGTGGGGGAGTCTAAGACCAGAGGACACAGCCGCAGAATGGAGGGACATCCATTTAGAAGGAAAAAATGGGGAGGAATTTCTTTAGCCAGAGAATGGTGAATATGTGAAATTCATTGCCAAAGGCAGCTGTAGAGGCAAAGTCATTGGGTATATTTAACACAACGGTTGAGGGATTCTGATCTGCCAGGACATGAGGGGATATGAGGGGAAGGCAGGAGATTGGAGTTGAGAGGGAAAATGCATCAGCCATGATGAAATGGTGGAGCAGACCTGACAGGCCAAATGGCCTAATTCTGCTCCTATATCTAATGGATCTTATGGATTTCTTGTGGGATGTGGTCATGGACTGCAGACTGCTTTACTTGCTGAGGAACGCAAATAGAATTAAGTCTTGTGCAGTTGTCAGTAAACACTTTTTGGCTCTTGTGTGGAAAGAATACCACTAAACTGAATTTGGGGTCAAAAAAATAACCGCAAACTTACGAACACCATCCTGCAGTTTCAGGCAGTTGTTGGGGTGTTAAACAGACTTTAGAAAGGGGACTGACCGAAGAGCAAATATATGGCCTTCTCACTGGTTTGTTGGAGGAAATTTCTGCTCATTTATTCCTCTGGCACCTCAATCACTATTCAAATTGTGCTTCCAGAGTCACAATTACTAACGGAGTTAACACTAAAAGAGTGCAGTTTACCATTAACAGATATGCTACTAACAGAACTTCTGCACCAGGGATCTGATTCAGAACTCAGCCCTCTGATTGACCTAAGAATTGGTTAAACTGACCTCAGTGTAATATAGTTGGTTGTGGGCTGAACCAGAAAGGCAATAGGCAATAACTGCCTATGATGGCTGATGCTGGCTGGACTGTCGTGAGTGGTGTGGCCGCTGAGAGATTAAATCTGGGGCTAACATCTTCACACTGGCTGTGTGTGGAGTGTGACCTAGCAATGATACTCTATGTGTTGACAGATTGTACGGAACACAGGCTCACTCATTCATCAGCCATACAGGTTGTTTCACACAGTGCTTCTGTGCCTCAGTTGTTACTGAGTCATGCAGTGATGAGTCAAAATATAAAGTGCTTGAGGAACTCAGAGGATGAGGTAGTATCCGTGGAGGGAAATGGACAGACAATGTTTTAGGCCAAATGAAGGGTCTCAGCCCAAAACATTGATGGTGAAATTCCTTCCACAGTTTCTGTCTGATCTGCTGAGCTCCTCCAGCAATCTTGTTTCTTGCTCCAGATTCCATCATTTGCTGTCTCTTGTGTCTCCTGAATGATTGCTTTGTCAGTGTCCTTGTAGTATGTGATGTTATAACCTTTACTTTCCCAATTATATGATCCGAACATGAAGAATTTCAGACAGAGATGGTACTTAACTCATCATCTCCGAACTCTCTAGTGTACTGGGACAAGTAACTAGTTTTGGGCTTTTCCACTATAGTTGTCTGTTGAATCCCTGCTGGAGTATACAAACATGTAGAAAAAGTCGTTTCTAGGTATCAAGTCCATTTTAAAATTTGCTATTTGTTTTCCATGCAAACTCAGTAATTTGTCATCTTGATGAAGGGTCTCGGCCTGAAACGTCAACTATTTACTCCTTTCCATAAATGTTGCCTGGCTTGCAGAGTTTCTTCAGTGTTTTGTGTGTACTGCTTTGGTTTCCAGTATCTGCTGATTTTCTCTTGTTTATGAATATGTCATACCTACTATTTTTCTGCACCAGGTTATATTTCATCCTTCTGTACCTTTTGACACCATCTTCTTGACATCAAAATGAGTTGCAATAAAAACCTCCACTGTTGCAAAATTCTGAAGTAATGTGAAATCAGTGACTAACACATATTAGGCCTGGCCTATTTCACAGTATCTTCTCCGTGAGTGCTGATTCAAATACACTTGTATGTCATAAGAATATAAAAGATGTATTAGACAACATTTTAAAATATGTAAGAGTTAAATATATTACCAAAATTCAGGGACATTTGAAAGAGGAGCGGAAGTAGGCCATATAACACTTCAATGTCAAGACTTAGCATATTTTCCAATATTGTCCACATATTCCTTGATTTCCTTAATGCCTGAGGATCTATCAATCACTCAGAAGTTCACTACCAACTGAAAGAAGAAATTTCTCTTCACTGTGGGTCTAAGAGCCTACTCCTTGTCCCGGTTGTAATCTCCTCAGTCAGCATAGGCATTCTCAACTCTATCCCCCAGTTATAATCTCCTCAGTCAGAATAAGTATTCTCAGTGCATCTCAATTCTACCCCCTGGTTGTGATCTCCTCAGTCAGCAGAGGTATTCTCAGTGCATCTCAATTCTATCCCCTGGTTGGGATCTCCTCAGTCAGCAGAGGTATTCTCAATGCATTTCAGCTCTATCCCTTGGATGAAGTGCTCTTCACCTCCCTTGACCATACTTTTGTGGTCCTTACTCCTGTTATTCAGTGCTCAGCGTCTGTTTATATGCCAGGAGAAGAACTATAGCCACATGATCAGACTAGCCAAAATGTGTGGGCATGGAATGGAACAGTATGCATTCTTGATGGTGATCAAATGTGCTGGCTTTTCTGGTTCCCTAGATATCATATTGGTGGTAGTTTGCTAGAGACTTCTTCAAGCTGTCTAGGCTGAAGCCCATGTAACCAAGCCACACTATGTATCTAAAGCCATACCTTTCAAATTTGAGTTGTAGCTCGTCAAGCCCTGAGGATTTACATGCGTACCAACTTACCTAGTATTATATTTTGATAAACACTTACTCCCTTCAATTTTCATTCTCATCAAATGGTTGGTTTTCCACTCTATCCAGCAGATTGTATATGTTTTCTTTTATGAAGCCAGATACAAAATAAATGTCAAATTCCTGTAGTATTTCTTTTTTTCCTGACTTTTTCTGTAAAAGACCTACATCTGTTCTCAATATTCTTTTTTTTACCACATGTTCTGTCTTTTTTTTTGTTTCTTACCAATCTAAAGTAATTTCTGATTATCCTCAGCTGAGATTGAAAATGCTTCTAAATGATTAAGGGCCCCTATTAGTCCTGGCATTTTTACCTGGCTCTTCTTTTGACTTAATACTGTATTTCA
The DNA here is from genome assembly GCF_048418815.1 of Hemitrygon akajei. Lineage (NCBI taxonomy): Eukaryota > Metazoa > Chordata > Chondrichthyes > Myliobatiformes > Dasyatidae > Hemitrygon > Hemitrygon akajei. Next base: position 72,996,029 of record NC_133136.1, on the reverse strand, counting down.
TTCCTCTGAATACAAAAGATTCTGCAGATGATTGAAGTCCAGAGTAAAACAAACAAAATAGTGGAGGAACTTAGCAGATAAGGCAGCATGTATGGAGAGGAATTAATATTCAATGTTTTAGGTCAAGACCTTTCACCAGCAATTTGTGTGTATTGCTTTCATTTTTCTGCTCAAACATAAATGGATCAGTTTTCCTTCTTGAATCTCATACCATGAAGGAACATATTTATTTAGCAATTACTTGTCCAATATCATGTTTTTCAATGAATTGGTAAATTGATAAATTGTTTTATTTTTTGTGACATTTTTGAGGTAGAGTTGAGTAAAAAAGCTTTTCTTGCATACTGTTTGTTCAGATCAATTCATTAAAACCTTGCATTGAGGGAGGACAAGATAAAATAACAGAGTGCAAAATAAAGAGTTATAATTACAGAGAAAGTACAGTGCAGGTAGACAATATGTGCAAGGTTATAACAAGGTAGATTATGAGGTGAAGAGTGCATATTATCATAATAGGGAACTGCTCAATAGCCTTATGAGCAGCAAGAAAGAAGCTGTCCTACAGCCTGATGGCACTTTCTTTCAGACTTGTGTACCTTCATCCAGATGGGAGAGGGGAGAAGAGAGGATGTCTGGGGAGGGTAGAAACTTTGATTATGCTGGACACTTTTCCAATACAGCGAGAAGTGCAGTCCATAGAGGGAAAGCTGGCTTACATGATGTGCTGAGATGTGTCCATAAAAGTCCATAAAGCTATGGTTGAACTTCCAGGAAGGCTGCATAAAAATTAACCTCATCTTGACAAATGTAGCAAGCTGCAAAATAGCCTTTTTTGCTTTAAATGCTGTTCGTTAAAAATGCCTCAAATATATTGTATGAATTCACCTTCAACCTTACGTAGCATATATTATTCCTTAATATATGCAGAAGGTATTTTGTAAATTGATGAGCAAAGGTGAATATGGATTTAAATATAGAAAATAGTATTTTATATCAAGTATTTATCCAATAACATAATATAATACCCAAATTCCCCTAGTGTTCAATTAGCAGTCATTTGCACAACAAGGACTGAGTTTTTAAGCATCATTGTAGCCCAAATAGTCAATTATATAACCTAGATATAAAGCAGGTAATGGGAGAAAATTTTAACTACCGTAGATTCCGGATTTTAAGCCGCTACTTTTTTCCCACATTTTGAACTGCTTTGAACTTTGCGGCCTTTAATACGGTGCGGCTAATACATGATTTTTTTTCATGCCGCCTCGTAAATATTTTGCCTCGTAACAGTAGACCAATAAAATTGATGAGTAGTTCACAGAGGTCCAATGAAATTGTACGATAAATCAAGCGCACTTTCACAATTAAATTATTGTAAATCAGTCATTTGTACTCACCCTCATCAACATGGAAAACACTCGAAGAAAAGCATTGTGCTGCCTTTATGGCAGTTATTTAGTTTATAATATTTTCGCTTAGTAATTCATTTTCTAGTTAAAGTTAGAAGAGTTTTAACTATATTTGTTTTCTGTACTACATCGCGGGATGCTATGACGTCACACCCGGTTTCGCCGCGTCTTGTGGGATACCAGTTTGCGATAAACGGAAAGGAGGGGGGGAGCGGCGGAGCCAAAACGCTGCTTTTAAGTTAAAGGCGATCAATAACTTTTCCTGGTAGGCTGCAGTATATATATTTTTTACCAGTCGTTAGGAGATATTGGAATGTTGTTCAGTAAAGAAGTATATGCAACGTATATTTAAAAGTAGCCGCGTTACGGGCACGGTTCGAAAAAAAGCATTTGCAATATGTATTTGTTTTTGTTACCATATGGATTTAATTAAAAGTTAAAAAATCCTCACGTGTAATATCTTTCTGTGTAAATATCTCATATTACAACATGGGACACCTGCGGCCGAAAATCCGGTGCGGCCTAAAATCCGGTGCGGCCTTTACAAGTAAAAAATTGATTTTATTTCTAAAATTAGAGCCAGCGGCTTTTAATCAGGTGCGCTCTGTAGTCCGGAATCTACGGTACTTGTGGTATAGTGAAACTGACATTTAAGTATTTTTCACCCTGGTGGCTATGATAATAATCCAGCATAGCTAAAGCCACAACCTAACGAAACCAGTTATATCAAGGTTGCACTGTATTACCCTGTCCCAATGTCTCTTTTAGGCTTGAAAAAAAATCAGCATCTCTTTGAAGCATTGACTTCTAATATTAGACTTTAGTAGAGAGCAAAGTTACAAAATGCAGGTCATTTAATATTTTTTTCTTTCTTTGCCCTCTCTGTTCCTGTTTCCTTCATATTCCATTGGGCCAAAATCCGCGATTGTGTTATTCTGTGAAACTGGAGCTCAACCAAAATTCACCCAGAGTGAAAAAGAAGTATATTCATAAAGAAAGTGTCTGACATGCTGTTGATGCTTTACTCTGTGATTTATATTTGTTGTAATTTCAAATTCTTCACTTGACAGCAACTGGCAACGGAGCTCAAACACAATCTTGTGCATCCACAATTGTACCCAAAGTTGTGGTTGCACATGCACCAAGCATACACATCTGAAGACCTTATCATGAGCTCCCAATTACTGCAGATAATATTTGGAAAGAGCAGAGGACAAATCAGGCTTGAACAAGTTCAGCCAAGTGTGATGTCGATGTTTGAAAAGCCACTCACCAGTGTTATTTGAACCACCATGTGAGGTCTGTTTTGTGATGCATGTTTTAGCTGAGCTAACTTTTTGAAGAAGAATGGTGCATGAATATTTCAGGAATATTTGAATAATATTATAAATATATTACTTGATTAAGCATTCTTTGATTTCTTACATAATTCATAATGGGTTATAGGTAAAAGTACGTGAATTGCATACATTATTACGCCACCACGAAATATGTGCATGCCGATCTAAAGTAAAATGATGTAGACATGTTTATACTGTTACGAAAACCCCGTAACCAGGTAACTTACCAGCAAAGATAGATGGATCAGCTGAGTCGGATGCTACTATTTTCAAACGTTTTATTCAATAAGGGCACAAACGTATGGTTAATACAAAACATTCAAATCGTCAAAACTCAATCTAAAACACCGGTGTAACCATAATCAATCAGAAATAAGCTCTTTCGTTGTCTAGGGTATATAATACTGAGTCCAATTGGAAATATAAAGAGTCACTCTGAAGTCTGCAGGCTTTTCTCTTTTGGTTTCACGTGTTGGAGAGAGAGAGAGAGATTGTTAGGAAAAGAGACACTTGCCGTTGTCTTGATGAATCAAATCCTCAGCATCAGAGGATTTGGCTTCCCTGGTGTTAAATAAAAGCGGTTTTCCGTTGGTTCCAGCCACAAACCCCGCATTCGGAATTTAACGCACGTGGCTTATTTCAAAATGGCTTCCCGTTCCCATGGGAAGCGGTATCGTGCTTCTTGGTGTCTCCTTGGTGCGTCTGAGGGTCGTCCTCTTTCAGACCCTTCTTTATACTGCCTCACGGGATCTCAGGTGTCAATCAGGTTGCAGGTGATGCAATCTCTCTCTCAACCAGCCCACTTTGCCCGAGGGCTTTACAATGTCCCTGCGAGTTGGCACGTCTGCAGTTCCCAGGTGTCTCCTGAGAACAATGCCACAGTCACCAGCTTTTGTCCCAGTGGAATGTCTTTCCATTTCCTGTGTCCATTCAACCTGTCTCTCTCTCTCTCTTTTGGGTCATTGACCCCCCTTTTCTAGGGCTCTTGCAATTCTCACAAAGGAGGGGGCTGGTATCATAACACCTCCCCTCTTAAAAAGGTTTTTACCAGCGGTTAAAACCCAGAGTGGTACAGTCTTACAGAAACTTTGAATCTAATACAATACAGAAGCTTTTCTTTTCACTACAGAGTAATACAGTTATACATTCAAGTCAGCATCTAAACAGTTAACAAGTACAGTGCCCCTTTCCTTTAATACCTTAACCTCATGTGCCCTACTAACGCCTGGTAGCATCAAACTTCAGCTCAATAACCACCTTATTTATTTGCTTTCTTCGGCAACATAACTAAGGAGGTGTGATCTTAGCTTACATACATCTACAAAGGTTCATGCAAAAGACAAATTTTTATGCTACTTTCAAACTTAACAGTCAAGCTTCCATGGGTGTTGTCTTTATTATTCACATACTTTGTCAAAATCCCTTAAAACCGGCTTCTGCTATTTTAAAAATCGCGCCCCCATTAACCCTCGCCTTTTTTCCGGTTAATTCCCTCGTGGCGATCTTGGGCACCCTGGCGAAATAAGCTTTCGCCCGCTCCTTTCATAGGAGTTATTTTATCAGCGTGTTCCAAACTTAGACCACCCAATTCCTTAATTTTAGGCCATTTGTCGTTTTTCTCTTCAGGACCCGTCATGCTATTAGTTTTTAATTCCAACTCCTCTTTCAGGTAGCATTTCGAATGCAACCTCTTCACACCCCACCCTGGCGTAACAATAGAGTGGGGGGCCCCGCTATTTCCCGACTCACTCTGTGAGCGATCTGCCAGGTTTAAAATTTCTTCCTTCGACTTGGGAACTACAGACTTTCCGTTTCCTTCAGTAACAATCCTCATTCCCCCCTTAAATTCGGCACTAACCTTGGCCCCACTCTCGAACACAAACACCGTGGAACTCACACTTCCCACGGTTACCAAGGTTAACCCTTTTCCTACTGAACCAACCCTATCTGATCCACAAAGACGGCCGCCCCGTCCCCCTGAATCAAACACCTCAGACTTCCCCTGAGCTCTGTTACCAGGTTCAGCACCACGTGCGCCCCCATCTTGGACACACTCAAACGGGACATTGGCCCCTTCCAGGCTTTCAATACCCGTACCTTTTTCAAATTCTAACGTCCCCCGATCCTTCCAGTTACTCTCTAGGCAGCCCCCCGTTGGGGAAGGCGCAACCCTGCGAGCTGAAACAACCTCCTCGGCCATTTCAGCTGACTTCTCCACAGCAAGGATACCCTTCCTCTCTAAGACTGCCCTCATTTCACTCTCGGGACCATCGAGAACACCTTTAGAACTCTGAACTTCTTCAAACAATTCTGCCAAACAAGACAGATTAACCATGTCCAACTCTGGACATTTTAACAACTTTATCCGTTTCTCAACTTTAGTTCCTACCTCTAGGACCTTTCTCTTCACTAAGGGCAGGGCTATTTCCTCTCCCTTACCCCCTTTCACTATACTGCTTTCTGTTTTACCACCCTCGGAACCCTCATGGTACAGGGTCGGTAAAAACATCTTGGCCAGATCACCGCTGGCTTCATTTAAACTGTCCTCTTTCTCAGCCGCTTTTTCCGACAGGCTGCGAGTGACCGCGCATGCGCGATAGCTTTGGGACTCTAGGGGCGGGGCCACCGCACTCGCCGGTCGGCGGGTCGGCATCATGGCTGCCCAAATCCTCCCTCCTGCTAACACACTTTGTAACAACGCGACCCACTGCTCTTGTGGCCACTTCTGGTTCACTGCCACCTTTTCAAAAAGCAAGAAATAACTATCAACATCCGTCTCTTCGAACGGAGGTACTACTCTCAGCTCCCGACTAACATTAAACCGCTCTCTCCTTAGCTCCTCCCTCTCTCTTTCTCTCCCCGCTGCCGCTCTCTCGGCTGCTGCTAACTCTCTGATCCAAATTTCATGCTGTCTTTGCCTCTCAGCTTGAGCCTGCTCGTTTTCCATCTCTAACCCCTTCGCCAAATTTAACAAGTCTGCTTTGGCGCTCACCTCTAGCGCCGCCACAGTCGCGTTTTTCATAAATTCACACACGTCCATCTTTGCTGGTTTTTCTGTCTGGCTACCTGCGTACCAGATCCAAATTATTTTGTTTTGACTTACAATCCCGATTGACTGACCTCCCCCTTTTTGGTGTCAAATCCCGGACGAGCCCCCACTTGTTACGAAAACCCCGTAACCAGGTAACTTACCAGCAAAGATAGATGGATCAGCTGAGTCGGATGCTACTATTTTCAAACGTTTTATTCAATAAGGGCACAAACGTATGGTTAATACAAAACATTCAAATCGTCAAAACTCAATCTAAAACACCGGTGTAACCATAATCAATCAGAAATAAGCTCTTTCGTTGTCTAGGGTATATAATACTGAGTCCAATTGGAAATATAAAGAGTCACTCTGAAGTCTGCAGGCTTTTCTCTTTTGGTTTCACGTGTTGGAGAGAGAGAGAGAGATTGTTAGGAAAAGAGACACTTGCCGTTGTCTTGATGAATCAAATCCTCAGCATCAGAGGATTTGGCTTCCCTGGTGTTAAATAAAAGCGGTTTTCCGTTGGTTCCAGCCACAAACCCCGCATTCGGAATTTAACGCACGTGGCTTATTTCAAAATGGCTTCCCGTTCCCATGGGAAGCGGTATCGTGCTTCTTGGTGTCTCCTTGGTGCGTCTGAGGGTCGTCCTCTTTCAGACCCTTCTTTATACTGCCTCACGGGATCTCAGGTGTCAATCAGGTTGCAGGTGATGCAATCTCTCTCTCAACCAGCCCACTTTGCCCGAGGGCTTTACAATGTCCCTGCGAGTTGGCACGTCTGCAGTTCCCAGGTGTCTCCTGAGAACAATGCCACAGTCACCAGCTTTTGTCCCAGTGGAATGTCTTTCCATTTCCTGTGTCCATTCAACCTGTCTCTCTCTCTCTCTTTTGGGTCATTGACCCCCCTTTTCTAGGGCTCTTGCAATTCTCACAAAGGAGGGGGCTGGTATCATAACAATACCCAGTTCCTGTGTTTTTCTTTAGATTGGTTTTGGAGTTACAAAACATAACAGTCGTCACGACTGAGTTCTAAAATGAAACTGAGATGACAAACCTGTTGAAGCGCAGCCCATTTTATAGTTCAGAAGAAGAGAAAGATTTTCAAGTTTAAAAAGAGCGCAACACATTTTTTTTGTTCAGAAAGGAAGAAAGACAGTCGAGTTTAAAAACAAGTCAGAAAAAGGATGAAATTTATGTGCATTATGTTTTATGTGCATCACAAAACAGTAAGCACTTGGTGATAATAATCATAAATTAAAAAAGAAAGCAGAAATGACTGGCTACATCAGAATGATAGGTATGTTCAATTACACAAGAGATAACTGGTTGATCTACACTGAATAAATTGATCAGTATTTTGAAGCAAATGAAACAGCCAATGAGAAATGAGTACCAGTTTTGCTGAGTGCAATATGTGGAAAAGCATGTAGTTTGCTTAGAAATTTGACTGCTCCAACCAAACCTGCTGAAGTGAACTTTGCTGATATCGTGAAAGCAATGCAGGAACTTTATGAACCAAAACCATTATTGACTGCAGAATATGTTAGGTTTTGTAAGCAGAATCAAAAGGAAGGAAGTCCATTTTAGCTTATGTGGCTGAATTGAAGAAATCGTCTGAGTGTTGTCAGTTCAGTGAAAGGCTTAATGATGCAGTGAGAAATTGTTTAGCTTGTAGAATCTTACGATAAAGCACTCAAAAGTGGCTCATAACTGCAGCACAACTCATATTTAAAAGAGGAGTTGAAATCACTGTATCAATGGAAACAGCAGAAAGAGACATAATTGAGTTGCAATAAGGAATAAAGTGAGTGTAAACAAAATACAAAATCTAAACAGAGAACCGCCCGGCCAAGCAAATAGTGTTAGCATTGTGGCAGGGTCTGCCACACACTAGACCAATGCAAGTTTAAAGGTAACACTTGTAGAAAATGCAACAACACATACAAAGAGCATGTCTGGCAGACAAAAGTAATGGAATGAATAGGGAAAAGAAAAAGATAAAAATTCAAGATGCAGTTTCAAAAAGAGCACAAATCTGCATGCTGTTGATGAAAAATCTGATTATGATGAAAGTGTCACAGGATTGGTTGGCCTTGAGATTTCCAGTGTGAAAAGTGACAAGAGACAAGCAATATGGCTTAGACCATAATTGAACAACAAATGAATTAAAATAGAATTCAACACTGGCTCAGCTGTTTCAAACATTCCACAAAATGAAATTTGAATGGAATTTTAAAGAACTGAAGCCTGCAGATATCCAACTAAGAACTTATACTGGAGAAAAGATAACTCCTTTGTGAATAACATTCAAAACAGTGGAATACAACAACTATCAGCTTGTACGTGGTAAAAGCAGGAGGGTTCATGATTGGCTGAGCTAACTATAACTTCATTGGATATTTCTCTACTACTTGCATGCCACATCCCCTTCAATAAAGTCAAATGAAAGTGAATTCAGAATGGTATTGAATGATGCCATAGCAGTGTTCAAGGATGGCACTGGAAAACACAAATATATCTAGGGTAAAATAGTATTAAATTAAAATGCCACACCCAAGTTTTACAAAGCCCATCCAGTTCCTAATACCATTTGTGATAAAGTAGCCCATGAGCTAGTTCACATGAAGGCTGCAGGAATTCTTTCCAAGGTTTAGTCGATCCCATGGTCCCAGTTCCCAAGAAGGATGGATCTGTCAGGATCTGTGGTGATATTAAGGTCACCATCAACACAGTATTGACAGTAGATCAATACTCTCTGCCCAGGACAGAGGCTATCTTTCCAAACTTTTCTGGAGGAAAACACTTCAGCAAAGTAGACTTAGATTAGGCCCACCGACGGATGGAGATGGAAGAAGTGTCCAAAATGTTTTTCACCATAAACACTCACAAAGGGCCTTATCACCATCAACGGCTTATTTTTGGAGTAGCATCTGCACCTGTACTCTGGCAGAAAACTATTGACCAGGCATTCAGACTTACCTGGATGACATAATTTTTACTGGTGAGGATGACAAGGAGCATGTCCAAAATCTCAAGACAGTGATAAAAAGATTAGAATATGATGCACTCTGAGCACAAGTGTGATCTCTTTGAACAAAGCATCAATTACTATGGTCACAGTATTGACACAGTAATCTATACAAGTGTGCTGAGAAAATTCAAGCAGAGGTGGATGCCCCGAGGCCAAAGGACGTGTCACAATTGCGGTTCAATTTAGGATTGGTCAATCACCATAACAGGCTCCTGCCAAACCAGGATACTGTGCTCCACCCCTGGAACTCATCACTACCAATTGGGAAGAAATGGCAATGGACAAAGCAGTGTGAGGTGGCTTGCCAAAAGACAAAGGAAATGGTGACATCTGACACTGTACTCACACATTATGATCTATACCATCCAGTGAAGCTTGTCTCTGACACCTCGCCTTCTGGTATAGAAGCAGTCATGTCACACGTTATGAGTGTGGGAAGTAAACGCCCCATAGCCTTTGCATCACATTCTCTTACCACTGCAGAAAAAAAATATGCGCAGATGGACAGAGAGGCCTTGAGTCTGGTTTGGGGTGTAAAATATTTTAACTAGTACTTGTATGGGAGAGATTTTACCCTCCTTACTGATGGCACGCAAGTGTCCATTTTCAATCCACAGAAGGCTGTTCCACTAACAGCAGCAGCACAAATGCAGAGATGGGCTCCGTTTCTTGGAGGTCACAATTACAGAATCAAATTTAAGAGGACAACTAGTCATGGAAATTGTGATGGATTGTCTCATTTACCATTGGAAAAGGAAATACCTGAAAAATGTGCAAAAGAGGAAACTCCTTTTGATGAATTCTCCTTATTGCAAATCAAAAGTCTCCCATTAAACAGAGATGATCCAAAGGGAAACCATAAAAGATACCACACTCTTTCAGGACTGCATGGCTACTCAAAATGGCTGGAATGTGCAGTAAAGTTTCCAGTTCCCCCATTTTACCAGCACTGGGATGAATTGCCCTTGATGGGAGTTGTCTTATGTAGGATTAGGAATTGTTGCACCAACCAAGCTGAGAGCTAAAGTGTTGGAGCAGCTTCATGCCAGTCATCCAGGCATGGTCAATAGAATGCATTGGCGTAAAGCTCTGTCTGGTGGCCTGGGACAGATAAGCAGATTGAACAGCATGCTTTGCACTGTTCAGGATGCCAACGTGTCCAGAAGATGCCAAGACAAGTGTCTCTTCATGCCTGGGAGTGGCTCGCATTACCCTGGCAGAAGATTCATGTCATCAAGTTCGGATATGGCCCAACTGTGGAATGAGAGACACCGAAGCAGGTCGATAGTTCACAAAACTTTAATGCAAACAGTGTTAAAGAGAAAATAAATAAATCCCAGGCTAAACAGGGCCGTTAACTAAAATTCTCAAAGGGGAAATGAAGCCTACACTGCGGCTGAAAAGAACATCTAATTATTAAAGGAATACCGCCAGCCTTCAGAGTCAGTTGACTCTACTGTCCGATTTCTCAGACAAGACCGATGCAAACAAAAGAGAAGCATTGCTGTGCTCTGTCCAACTCTCAACAAGCTCTACGACAAGTATGGAGTTAAATACTGTCACAATTAATTAATAATTAGCTGACATGTGCAAATTCGCAGGGGCAATTGCCGTAGCTACTGCGCTACTGAATCCGTGGTTGTGACAGGACCCCCCTCTCTAGGCGCAGCCCCTGAGGTGCCACAGACCTGTGTCCACTGAAAATCCCAGATCAGTGACTTGCCAAAGATGTCCTTCGCTGGGATCCAAGTACGTTCTTCTGGGCCATACCCTTCCCAGTCCACAAGGTACTGGACCTTACCACGTACCCGGCGAGATGCCAGGAGGTGCCGCACAGTACAGACAAAGGAACCATCTACCAGGAGAGGAGGAGGGGAAGGTGGGATGACTGGGGCCAGGGGTTAGGTAGTAACCCGCTTGAGCCGGGAAACATGGAGCACTGGGTGGATTTTCAGTGATGCTGGCAGATGCATCTATAGGATACTTGTTGATAGCTTTTTCTACTACACAGCCCCATGTAGCACAGTGCCAATTTCCAGTTCTCGACTTTCAGGGGAAGATCCCTTGATGCCAACCAGACCTCCTCTCCTGGCTTGAATGGCCTTACCTGTCGACGGAGACGATCAGCCTGCCAGGAATGCTGTTACTGGGCGGGCAGCAGAGAAGCCCTGGCTCGTCTCCAGGTCTCCAGGTGCGCTTGTAGCGCTGGACCAGCTGTTCAGCAGCAGGAACTCCTACGTCGATCTCCTGAACAGGGAAGAGCGGGGTCTGGAATCCCTTCTGGCATTCAAAGGGAGACGTACTGGTGGAGGAGGACTGGAGGTTATTGTGGGTGACTCTGCCCAAACCAGTTGGGAGCTCCAGGACGTGGGGTTGGAAGAGGCAAGACAGCACAAGGTTGTCTCCCACTCCTGGTTCACTCTCTCAGTCTGGCCTTAGATCGGGGGTGGAAGCCAGATGAGAGGCTGACCGTGGGGGCTCTGTCGTGGGCAAAGTACTGGAGAGTTTAACATCGGTAGCTGAGCGAAGGGCGCTGAGTAGGCTACGGTCAATTATGGAAAACCCTGAACATCCTCTACATAGCACCATCCAGAGACAGAGAAGCAGTTTCAGCGACAGGTTACTGTCGATGCAATGCTCCTCAGACAGGATGAAGAGGTCAATACTCCCCAATGCCATTAGGCTTTACAATTCAACTGCCAGGACTTAAGAACTTTTTTTAAAGCTATTATTAATGCTTTTTGAGTTAGTGATTTAGATGCATATCATATTATTACTGAGTTAAGTATTGTATGTAATGAGTTGTTGCTACAACAAGTGTATGGGACATTGGAAAAAATGTTGAATTTCCCCATGGGGATGAATAAAGTATCTATCTATCTAAGTGAACTGTGGTCCAAGATCAGACAGTATGTCTTGAGGAAGACCATGGAGCCTGAACACATGTTGAACCATGAGTGTGCTGGTCTCATGAGCCAATGGAGATTGGGGAGGGCAATGAAATGGGCAGCCTTGGAAAATCAATCCACAATGACCAAAATGGTGGTGTTTCCATTAGATGGGGGCAGACCAGTGAGGAGATCTACTGAGAGGTGGAGCAGGGGCGGTGGGGCACAAACAGTGACATAACAGACCTGCAGGATGCTGCCGTGATGTCTTGTTCTGAGCGCAGGTGGAAAAGGCAGATAGAAAGTTGTGGACATCCTGGGACATAGATAACCACCAAAATTGTCTCTTTACAAACTCCTGAGTCCGTTGAATTCCTAGATGTCCAGCTAAAAGGGAGGAGTGACCCCATTCCAGCATCTTGGAACGTACTGCAGCAGGGACAAACAGCTGGCTGGGAGATCCCCCATCCAGGTCTGGATCTGATTGATGGGCAGCCCTCACCTCTGCCTCTAGTCCCTAGATCACCGGAGCAATGATACACGAGCAAGGAAGAATGTGCTCTGGATCGGCATTGTCCTCAGATCCGTCGAACTGCCGGGAGAAAGCGTCGGCCTTTGTATTCTTGCTTCCGGGATGGTAAGTGAGGACAAGATTGAACCGTGTGAAGAAGAGAGCCCACCGGGCTTGACGAGAGTTGAGTCTCTTAGCATCCTGAATATAGGAGAGGTTCTTGTGATCTGTCAGACCAAGAATGGACGCTCTGCCCCCTCCAGCAAGTGTCACCATTCTTCCAGGGCCTCCTTGACAGCCAGAAGCTCCCGGTTCCCAATGTCATAATTCCTCTCAGTCAGAGTCAAACGATGGGAAAGAAAGGCACAGGGATGCAGCCGGCTATCCACAGATGCATCTGATGCATCCACCTCGGCAATGAATGGCTGAGATGTGTCTGGGTGTTGCAGCAGTGAAGCCGTGGTGAAACGTCATTTTAGCTTGGAAAATGCTTGGTCGGTATCGTCCGTCCAATGGATTCCTGCCGAGGGCTTCTTGCTGAGTGCATTAATTGGAGCCACGATAGAGCCGAAATTCCAGATGAAGCGGCAATAAAAGTTCACAAACCCATGAAGTGCCGTACCTGTTTGACTGTAGATGGTTTAGGCCACTCTGTAACTGCCTGAACTTTTCTAGGGTCCATTTGAACACTGGTTGGGGTAAGTATATAGCCCAAATATGACACCTGGTCTTTATGGAAATCACATTTTTCAGGCTTGGCATATAGGTCGTTTTCAAGAAGGCATCTGAGTACTCTCGAAACATGCTGGATGTGCTGCTGATGAGAATGGGAATAGATAAGGATGTCATCTAAATACACAAACACAAACTGGTTCAACCTGTCCCTGAGCACATCGTTAACCAAGTCCTGTCATTGGCCAGACCAAAAGGCATCGCCAGGTATTCATAGTGGCCATTACAGATGTTGAAAGCTGTATTCCACTCATCCCCTTCTCTTATGTGAATCAGATTGTAAGCATTCCGCAGATCAATTTTGGAAAATATTGTTGCTCCCTGGAGGTGTTCAAAAGCAGACACGAGCAAGGGAAGAGGGTAGCGGTTCTTCAATGTGATATTGTTCGGGGGCTGATAATCGGTGCAGGGATGGAACTTGTCATCTTCCTTGTTCACAAAAAAAATGTCCACTCCTGCCGGCGAGGTTGACAGATGGATAAACCCCATGCTCAATGTATTCCTCCATGGCCACCATTTCAGGATGAGAGATAAAAAAGAGCCAGCCCCTGGGAGGACTAGTGCCAGGTAGGAGGTCTATCGCACAGTCGTATGGCCAGTGTGGGGGCAGGATGGTGGCTTTTCTCTTACTAAAAACCTCAAGGAGATCCATCTATTCAGCTGGAATCCCAGACAGGCCCACATCCTCAGCTGACACAGGAGGGGATTCATGGAATGGAGCTTGAGCTGGACCCAGAGAGGCAGACAGGCATGCCAGTCCCCACTCCTGGACCTTCAGAGACCAATCGATCCGTGGGTAATGTCGGGATAACCAGGGGAGACCAAATACCAGTGGCAGTTCAGGTCAATTAACCAGATAGAAAGATATTTCTTCATGATGGTTGCCTTCGAGCACCAGTTGGAGGGGTTGGGTGGAAAGGTCAACTGTCCAGTGCCTTGACATTGATCTTTTCTCTTAATTACTGTGTTGGAATGCCCCATCTTTGAGTGAGAGAGATGTCCATAAGAACCCCAGCTGCACCAGAGTCGATAATCGCCTTAAGTTCATGGGTCTGAGACCTCCACGACAAGGAAGCTGTGAGCATTACAAAATTAGGGGAAGCTGAATGAAGAGAGAACCGGCCCATCAGGATTCCCCTCCTTGCTGACGGGTATTCTTTTTTACTGGACGCTTGGCACATGCCGCCCGGAAGTGTTCTGAATCACCACATTAGAGGCAGGAACCTGTTCACCGGTGCTGCTCTCGTTTTTCCTGAGACAGGCGCACATGCCCCACTTGCATAGGCTCCTCCATGGGCTGGGTGCTGGGTGTTGAGGGAGGAGGAGAAGGTGAGGAATGACGGTGATTTGGCGGTGCTTAAGAGGTTTGAAATATTCTTTCCCTGCGCCACTCAGTCACCCGGTCATCAACTCGAATAGCCAGATCAATCAGGTCATCCAGACTATCCTACTTGTCCTGGGCGGTGATCTCAAGCCGGACCCCTGCATTCTGTCCATGCTGGAAGGCAGTGATGAGAGATCTCTCATTCCCACCTGTCTCTATGGCAAGGGTACGGAATTTAACTGCATAGTCTCTCACCGTTCCTCTACCTTGGCGCAGGTCCAAGAGTCGGTGGGCAGCCTCCTGACCCTGTACTGGAAGATCAAAAACCCTCCTTAACTCCGCTATGAGATGTCAAAACGACTGGGCTGCAGGATATCCTTGCTCTCGTAAAGCGTTGAACAGGCTGAGTGGAGGTCCAATCAAGAAGATTGGCCATGTACGCCAGTTTTCATGCATCATTACCAAAACAACCATTCTGGGCTTGGAATGTCAGCTCACATTGGGTAATACAATTCCTGCAGCTATCGGGATCACCAGAATATCTGCCTGGAGGTAGAATGCTCGGTTCCTGTACGGACGCAGGTGCTTGTGGGGTCGGAATGCGGGAGTCAGTTCTGGTCCAGGCACGGGAGTGGGAGCACTAGTAGCAGAGATTGTCGGGGCAGCAGAAAAAGAGGACCTGAGAGATGCTGGGAGTGGGACTGAGGCGGTCTGAAGCTGCTGAATTGCATTGGCAAGAACGTTAATGGTTGTCAGCTGATGCTGGCTGTTCACAGTAAGTTTGTGCATGGCAGCCGTGAGTGCAGAAATTGCAGACACCTGAGTCCAATTGTCTGTAGTGAGTTGTTGAACAGTTGCGGCTAGGGATGATACCTGTTCCTCCAAGTGAGACTGGGCTTGTAGGCACGAGATATCTGCCTCATTGCCTCCGTAACTTCAGTGAGAGCAGATTCCATTGCTTGTAGCTCGTCTCCCACCTGACTAATGAATCTTATTCCCAAGGTCAGCTGCTCTCTCTCTGCTGGGTCCATCTTTGTGTTGTCAAGACTTGCTGTCACCAGGTTCGGATATGGCCCATGTGCAGAGTGAGAGACACTGAAGTGGGTCAATAATTCACAAAACTTTGATGCGAACAGTTTTAAAGGGAAAATAAAACAATAAATGCTGTTAACTACAACTCTCAAACAGGAAACAAAGCCTACACTGCGGCTGCAAAGAACATCTAATTATTAAACAAATACTGCTAGTCTTCAGGGTCAGTTGACTCGACAGTCCAATTTCTCAGGCAAGGCCAATGCAAACAGGCAGCAAAGCATTGCTGTGCTCTGTCCAAGTCTCAACAAGAATGGATTTAAATACTATCATAATTAAGTAATAATTAGCTGACACGTGGACATTCAGAAGTGCAATTGCCGTAGCTACTGCACTGCCGAATCCGTGGTTGTGACAATTCATGTGGATTTTGCTGGACAATTCATGGGCACATATCTCTTAGTACTAATGATGTGTGGTCAGAAGTGCTCCCAATAACACCCACCGCAGGCTCGCACGCTGATGACGCGTTGAGAAACCTCTTCTCAAGGACTGGTGATCTGGAACCCTTATTTTGTTTGATTAAGCATTCTTTGTTGACGACATAGTTCATTGTGGATTGTATGTGAATTGCACCACCATATCTTATCTGCGTGTCTCACCAAAGTGAAATGAAGAAGACACACTTATCCCCATACTGGTGATTTCTTTTGATTCGTTTTGGAGTCACAACAAATAACAAAGGAATGGACTGACAATATTATCTTGCTCCTTCTGAAGGAACATTAAATGCAGATGATAAAGTTTATTTTATTTAGAGCTACAGTACAGAACAGGCCTTTCTAGTCCAATGTGCCACATTGCCAGCAGACCACCTATTAAACATTAGACTAATCACAGGTCAATATACAATAAATAATTACCCTACTAACCAGTACATTTTTGAATTGTGGGAAGAAATGGGATAACCCAAAGGAAACCCACGTGCTGATGGGTGAATGTACAAACTCCTCTTGGATGACACTGGGACTGAAGTCTGAACTCCGGAACAGCCTGCACTGTAACTCACACCAACTACAATGCTGCATTGGCGCCCCAGGGCGATGGGGATAAAAAATGGCAGACCTCATTGCCTTTCAGTAAAAGCACAAATCCATACACAACAAACTAAGTTCTGGTGGCTGGTGTAAGATGCTTGGTGACTAATAACATTCAGAAGAAATCCTTAGAAAGATCATAGTCTTGTCAGATATGGATGGCTGTATGGGAAGCATTTCCAGCCATTTTGAGTGGACATTAATCACGACCAGAATATGTTAATACGGTGCGCGGTGAGCGTAGTCCTCTGGTGTGTCAGTCAAGGTTCACAGACGCAGAGGTGCAGAAACAAGTAGATATCAAGCAGTCTCGCTGTGTGCACATTGATTCTCAAAATTCTATATATTGTGATCCAGTCCTAATTGCTGGAAGTAACCACCAACCAAGGCCATGTGTGAAAAGCAAAGATGAAACTCATGTGCTTCCTGAGCTTTGGAGATATTATTATTTGGAACAATCACAGACTGGGGGGCGTGGAGCAGAACCAGAGAAGAAGTTGACCAGGGTCGAATACCAGACACTATAAAATACCATGTTCCTACTCGTCGGTTGTGGACTAACTGTGCAGGTTATTCTTCTTCAAGATTGCATTAGGTCTCAGCCTGGCAGTGGAGAAGGCTGAGAAAAACCATCATGGGCACTGGCCTCCCCAGCATCAAGGACATCTTCAAAAGGCAATGCCTCAAAAAGGTGGCATTCCTCATTAAGAACCCTAGTCACCCACGACATGCCCTCTTCTCATTTCTAGCATCTTAGAGGACTTACAGGCAGACACTCAACATTTTCAGAACAGCTTCTTCTCTACCACCGTCACATTTCTGAATGGACAATGAACCAATGTACTCTGCCACATTCTTTTTTCTCTATGATTTTGATCTCTTTATGCATTACTTATTTAAAATAATTTCTATAAATTATTTTTGTAATCTATAGCTTTTTTTATTAGTATTGCAATGTACTGCTGCTGCACAACCACCTATTTCATGACATATGGCAGTGATATCAAACCTGAATCTGATTCTGATTGTGTCAGTATGGGAATGGGACGAGGAGCTGAATCAATATGCGCACAGGAGCTCAAGATGGCTACCATGAAAAGGACACAGATATTCTGCAAAATGGTCACCAAGTCTCCGCACAGCCTCGCTGAAGTAGAAGAGGTTGCATCTAGAGGAGTGAATGCGATAAATGAGGTTGGTGGAGATGCATAAGAATGGAAGGGCTGTTTAAGACCTTGGGTCGAGGTAAGGGATGCAACGTAAGAACAAGCGTTGCATTCTCTGCAGATGCATGGAAACAGGCCACAGATGGTGAGGGGAGAGTGGGGAGTAAGTGATTGCATTGCAGTGGATGGAAATTACAAAAGATGTTGTGCAATATACAGATGCTGGCAGGATGGATGGTGAGGACTAGGATAACTTTGACTCTGTTCTGTTTTGAGGTAACTGGGATGGAAACAGAAGTATGTGCAGTGGAAGTAATGCAATTGAGGGATCCATCAACTACAATAGCAGGGAAGCCATGTTTCCTAAAAAAAAGGAGGACATTCCTGATATCCTGGAATGGAAGGCTTCATCCTAAGAGTGGATACAATGAAGGCAGAGAAACTTTGGGAAAGGGATGATGTCCTTACAAGGGACAGGAAAGAAGTTGGAAGGTTTAAAATAAATGTCAATGGATATATCAGAATTAGGTTTATATTACATGAAATTTGTTGTTTTGTGCAGTGGTACATTAAACATAGTAGTAAATTATAAATAAATAAATAGTGCAAGAAAGGAACGATGAGGTAGTGCTCTTGGATTCATGGACTTGATGCTGTATCTGATGATGGAGGGGAGGAATAAACTTATCACATTATTTGAATAAGGGGTATCTGATTTGTTAACTCTGATCTACAAATTTGAATGTAACTGCTATTATCAATGGTATATAAAGGTCAGAACACATTAGTCCATCATCTTTTTCTTTCCTTTCTTTTTTGGTTCCGGGACTCTAGCGAATCTTTGTTTCCAATTCCTTTGTTCTATTAGCATTTAATAAAACCATCGTGAAGCAACAGTTTTATTGACTTCTGAAAAACCTTGGATCAAAAACTTGAATCCAATGGTGGTGAAGGCATTTTAAGAGACAGTAATCCAGAACAAAATGAATTGGCATTTGGAAGAGTATAGACAAATAATTGAAAGTCAGCTGGGATGCATCCAAAGCAAATTGTATTTCATTAACCTGAGTGAATTCTTTGATGAAATAATGGAAAAATAGAGAAGGTTGATGAAGCTGATAATGTAGTTGATTTGTATCTGGCATTTTAAAAGGAATTTGATAAATTAGATTCCTTTTCCTCATAGGCTCTTTCATGTGCCAAAGACTTCTCAAATTCTCCTCCCATTTGCTTGTACTAATATTACTTTACAGGGGACAATTAACCTACTAACACATCTGTAGGATGTGGGAGGAAATCAGGGAACCTGGGAACAACCAGCAGGTTCACAGTTCACACAGATAGTTCTGAATCAGGATTGAACTCAGGAGATCTATGGAAGTGGCATTAACAGTTGCATTGCTGCAATATCCATTGATCTGGCTGTGCATGATACATAATTTCAAAGGTTACTATAGTCAGAAATCTAATGAACCAAGAGCGGAAAACTAAATGCCAGTCTAATTGCTGTGTGATCTCTGAACTCAGGACCCCAGGAAGTTATGTTTTCTTAACGCAACAAGTTCAAGTTCTGTAAACTTGATCTAATACATCTAATTGTAAATTGCAGGGGAGTTAATCATGTTACTTCACACAGGATTCAATTACCTTCTTGGGTATATCATTTGTCCAATAACAAAGGTCCTTAACTAGACCCCAGAAAATGTGAAATGCTTCTTATAGCTCAACAGCCATGTCTCTGTAAAGGCAGACCCTGATGATGAAATTCATCAGCATCTCCACAGAACATGTAGAGGTCAGTTGACTGAGAAGAAGACTCATCCCCAAGAACTTGAACATATTTGAAAACTCATGGCCCTCCTTCCTCCTCCCAGCTCCCCATCATCTCTAATGTATGCTTTGGAATTACTCACAACCCATAATAGGCATTTTAAAGTAGTTGAAATATTTTGCAAAGATTCAAAGCATGTTTATTATCAAAGAATGTATGAATTATACACCTTGAAATTGCTCTGCTTATTGGCAGCCACAAAACAAGAACCCCAAATAATGCATTTTAAAAAAAAGAAACTGTGCAGAGAAAGAGAGAGAGAAAAAAAACACACAAATCATACAAACAATAGAAGCAAGCCAACAGTATCTCAAACTAGATTAATTCCCCAGATCTGCTACTGGAGTAACCAGATAGGGCTGAAGTCTCACTCCCAATTATCACACCAATGGGGCAAAAACATTCATAGAAGGGTATGTGAAATCAACCTGACCCTTACCTCCATTCCTGACTCTCAGGCTTTCCCGTCTATCTGGGCCAGTGTATAATTTGTCCAAGCACCTAGTAGTGCCTCGCTCTATGATCTGGATCCCACCACAGTGACACCTTTGGGCCGCACAGCCCAAAGCCATTCTCGATCTCACCAGATTGGTTTGGAGGAATCCAACCTCGCACCCGAGTCAGGTGATGGGCATCGAAACTCTTCCACATCAACTCCTCTCCAAATCACTCACTCCAACTCCAACAGCGATACCACCAACTCCGTCTGCAACACTGGCTCTGCTAAGCCCTCCAAACTGGCTCTGCTAAATCTTCCAAGCCCTGAGCATATTAGGCAAACAAATACTCGCGATGGTTCCCCAGGCCAACATGCTTAGCACTGAGGCTCCAGTGGGCAGCCACTTAACTTGCATGCCTCACACCAGCCTCCAGTATTGAACTGAGTGTTTGTTTCTTGTAAAATCTGTTTATAATTTATATTTAATTTATGCCTTTCTTGTTAATGATATTTACCTAATGCTATGTGCCTGCTATTAAATACAAAATACGGTGCAGATTCTGGGGTCAAAGCAACACGTGCAACACGCTGGAGGTACTCAGCAGGTCAGGCAGCATCCCGAAGGGTCTTGGCCCGGAATGTTGACTGCTTGTTTCCACGGATGCTGCCTGACCTGCTGAGTTCCTCCAGCATGTTGTAAGTTTTTCAATGTACCTGTCATACGTTGTAGCTGTACAAATGATGATAAGCTCGACTTTGACATTGACATCCACAAATACGGTAAGCCACTCATCATCTTCAAATATTTCTTTACTTTACTTTACTTACTTTACTTTATTGTCACCAAACAATTGATACTAGAACGTACAATCATCACAGCGATATTTGATTCTGCGCTTCGCACTCCCTGGAGTACAAATCAATAGTAAATATAATAAAAATTTAAATTATAAATCATAATTAGAAAATAGAAAAGGGAAAGTAAGGTAGTGCAAGTCAGGTCCGGATATTTGGAAGGTATGGTGCTTTCTACGGTGCACCTATAAAAATTAGTGAGGGTTTTAGGGGACAGGCCAAATTTCTTCAGCTTTCTCAGGAAATAAAGGCGCTGGTGGGCCTTCTTAGCAAGGGACTCTGCTTGGTTAGACCAAGTCAGGTCATTTGTGATATTCACCCTGAGCAACTTAAAGCTTTTGACCCGTTCCACCTGCGCACCACCGATGTAGATGGGGTCTTGGGGTCCGTTACTCCTTCTGAAGTCGGCAACAAATTCCTTCATCTTGCTGACGTTGAGGGATAGGTTATTGTCTTTGCACCATGCCACTAGGTTCTTAATTTCCCCTCTGTACTCAGACTCATCATTACCCAAGATACGGCCTACAATTGTGGTGTCATCAGCAAACTTATATATTGAGTTTGATGGAAACTTGGCTACACTATCATGGGTGTACAGTGAGTACAGCAGGGGGCTGAGTACACAGCCTTGTGGGGCACCGGTGCTCAGAGTGATTGTAGAGGAGAGCTTGTCCCCTATTTTTACAGCCTGGGTCCTGTCTGTGAGGAAGTTGAAGATCCAGCTGCAGATCTGAGTGCTAAGACCCAGGTTCCGGAGCTTAGGAATCAGTTTATTTGGAATGATGGTATTAAAGGCAGAGCTGTAGTCAATGAAAAGGAGCCTTACATATGTGTATTTATTCTCCAAATGTTCTAAGGAGGAATGTAGTGCCAGAGAGATGGCATCTGCCGTTGACCTGTTGCTCTGGTAGACGAATTGCAAAGTGTTGAGGTTGACCGGTAGGTTATGGTTGATGTGTGCCATAACCAATCGCTCGAAGCACTTCATAGCAATTGATGTTAGAGCCACAGGTCAGTAGTCATTCAGGCATGCCACCTTGCTTTTCTTCGGAACCAGGATTATTGTTGCCTTCTTAAAACATGAGGGGATCTTAGACTGAAGCAGGGAGCAGCTGAAGATGTCAGCAAACACTCCAGCTAGCTCACTTGCACAGGCCCGGAGAACCCGTCCCGGGATACCATCTGGGCCCGTCGCCTTCCTTGGATTTATCTTCAGGAAGGATCTTCTAATGTCTTCCTCGGTGACGATGAATCTCGATGCCACCAGGTCCGGTTCATCTGGAGGGTGTGGGACACTCCTCTTCTGTTCGAATCTTGTGTAGATAGTCAATAATATACAGCTATTATTGTAATTCTTCACTGGAATTTACTCCAACCCAACAGACACCCTGCACATCACCGACCAATTTCGACAGTGCAGCCCTAAAATAAGTGAAGAGCTTCTCGTGGATGTATGTGAAACAAACAATGCCTGTTTTAGATACCTGCTTGGTATACCCAGAATCTGGAGTAATAAAACTTCACACTACACAGTTGAAGTCATTTAAGCCATCCTGTTGAAGTTGGCCAAAAGATGAGCTGGTCAGGTGAATGCAACCTCCGAGCTCTTTGCCTGTTACTTGCAGATCACAGCTCTCCAAGTGCAAATCCAATTAATCCTGTGTAAATGCGCTATGTTTATGACCCCCATTTGCAAGGGGGACACTGCATTACACAGGTGAAACCAGAAAGTAATAAGTGTTTGAATTGTAATGAGGATGTTTGCCTCCATCATCCTTCTATGTCATGAGTTCCAGACCTCCATTCAAAACAGAGCTCTGACCAAGTTTGAGTTCTTTCTTTCTCAGGCTTCTTCAGGACTATAAAATCTTCCTCCAGTAGTTAACCTGCACTGAATCCATTTTATATGCATGAGAGAAGTGCGATGTTGTCTAGTTGTGAAACCCCCTATGATGTTCTATGTGGCAAACCCCAAATTACAATTGGTACTTTGTAGTGTGGAAATGGATTTTTCTTAGCCCTAATTCTCTCCACAAGTGGCTTCAGGGTACACTACCGAGGAGGACGGGATGTACTTGGAGTGGCAGTGAGTGAGAATACTTTGTTCCAATTGAAATCCCCTCCCAGAAGATATTACTTTTGCTATTTTTCTTCTAAGGGAGTGCCCAAGATTGAGTATGAGTTGTCTCTGAATCAGTTTCGAGAAGGAAGCAATGAGTTGTGTAAACTCTTTTCACAAGGAGTTTTTATTGTACAAGATGCTCGACAGAGTGAGATTTTGGCATGTAAACATCTAAGCATTTGGAGATTGGGCTCTGCTCCTCAGACATTAGTATACACACACAACCAAACACAAAGCACTGCAGTTGCTAGACATGAGTAGCAGTGGACAAGTAAACAACTCTCATTAGGAAGAGGTTTTATAAGCATTGCCATCTTCATTGGTGCTCAGCATGTGAATGCTAAAATAAAGCTAAAGCTTTCACATCCAAGTTCAGCCAGAAATGCAAGTTGGAATGATCGTCTCAGCTTCCTCCTGAGATCTACCACAGAAGTCCGTTTTCAACCAATTTGTTTCACTTCATTTAGTATCAAGAAATGACTGAGAGTTCTGGATATAACAAAGGCCAAGAGATTAGACAACATCTGTGCCAGAACTAAACTCTCTTCCAGCCAAATAGGTTCAGTAGAGATACAACAATGGCAACTACCCAACAATGAGGAAAATAGTCCCACTTAAGTCCTGTCCACAAGAAGCAACTCAATCCCAGTTTGGTTAATAACCACCATATCAGTCATTGTATCATGGAGTCGCACAGAACAGAAATAGGCCTTTACACACATCATGACCATGCAGAGCATTAAGTGTCCTGCTATACTAATCCCATTTTGAGTACTTGAGTCAGAACTTTCTATGCCTTAATGATTGAAATACTTGTCTAGATACTTCTTATATATGATTATCTCTGCATCAGTCATCACCTCAGGCAGTGAATTCCAGATACTAAACAATTCAATGATATTTCAGTTAATCTGAACCTTTATAAGGGACATCAGGGAATCAGAAGCAACTTTTAACAATTCCATAGATTCATCTTACTAACTGATTAATATTGTCCTGTAGCCTAAGACTATCCTCCTCACTACGGAGTAACACCATTAGTCTATTCTCAATCATCAACAGAGAGATAGAAGTACAGTGCCATGAAGTGGTTTTAACTCACCAACTATCACTTTGGTTCACTGACCTCCACTTCATGCAGCTCAGATCCAGTCTGCATCGCTGCCTTGGTCTAAATATCAGAACCATCTCCTTACTGTTGTTAAAGAACTGCTTCTTGAATGACAGTATAGATCCTGTCCATTTAGAAGTACGGTGAATGTTGTCTTCATTGTAAAACAACTCTAGGAGAAATTTAGGGAGCACAACCCACCACTATGTAAGACCTTTGTCAACCACACTCTACTAGGAGGGACCTCGGAAAGAACTCCACGAATTTAACTGCTGCAGAAATTTCTTTCCATCTTATGGTTACCTAATGATGGTACAATAACCATAATATTAACCAGTGGAGACTAGTGTCAAACAAGGCAGTATCATTCTCAGTTCTCTCAATCTTTCTTGCTGTATTGCTGTATCTCAGTTCCATCAAACTTCTCATCAAGCTAATGTTAAAAATTATCAAGAGACTAATTCAACCTATAGAGACTACACTCCAGAAGAAATATCACCTGAACCTCAATAGTAGACCTGCAGGATGTGCTCCTTCGGCAGCTTATTCAACCACATAGTCCTACATTAGATAGATAGATAGATAGATAGATACATTATTCATCCCCATGGGGAAATTCAACATTTTTTCCAATGTCCCATACACTTATTGTAGCAAAACTAATTACATTCAATACTTAACTCAGTATAAATATGATATGCATCTAAAATCACCCTCTCAAAAAGCGTTAATAAATAGCTTTTAAAAAGTTCTTAAATAGTTTACTAAAATACATTGAATGGTAACTTAAGCTCAGTCCTAACCCCGGCACTTTAACATATCTTACCCCTGGCGGTTGAATTGTAAAGCCGAATGGCATTGGGGAGTAATGATCTCTTCATCCTGTCTGAGGAGCATTGTATCGATAGCAACCTGCCGCTGAAGCTGCTTCTCTGTCTCTGGATGGTGCTATGCAGAGGATGTTCAGGGTTTTCCATGATTGACCGTAGCCTACTCAGCGCCCTTCGCTCTGCTACCCATGTCATACTCTCCAGTTCTGTGCCCACGACAGAGCCCGCCTTCCTTACCAGCTTATTAAGACATGAGGCGTCCCTCTTCTTAATGCTGCCTCCCCAACACACCACCACAAAGAAGAGGGCGCTCTCCACAACTGACCTATATTATTAGTAATAGTAATACTGTCTTAATGGTACAAGGATTGGTGGAGGTGCAGGTAGTGTTGAGGAAACAGGTAGGATGCAAAGGACTTAGACAGATTAGTAGAATGGGCAAGGAAGTGGCAAATGAAATACAATGTGGGAAAAATGCATGGTCATGCTCTTTGGTAGTAGAAATAAAGGTGCAGACTATTTTCTAAATAGGGAGAAAATCCAGAATCTGAGATGCAGTGGGACTTGAGAGTCCTGTACAGAATACCTTGAAGGTTAACTTGCAGGTTGAGTCATTGGTGAGGAAGGCAAATGCCATGTTAGCATTCATTTCAAGAGGTCTAGAATACAAGAGCAAAGACGTGATGCTGAGGCTTTATAAGGCACTGGTGAGACCTCACCTTGAGTATTGTGAACAGTTTTGGGCCCCTCGTCTTAGAAAAGATGTGCTGGAACTGGATAGGGTCCAGAGGAGGTTCACAAGGATGATTCCAGGAATGAAAGGGTATGAGGATATCATATGAAATGAAAGGGTATCATATGAGGAAAGTTTGGTGGCTCTGGGTCTGTACTCAGAAGGATGAGGGGGATCTCATTGAAACCTTTCGAATGTTGAAAGGCCTAGACAGAGTAGATGTGGAAAGGATGTTTCCCTTGATGGAAGAGTCTAGGACAAGAGGGCACAGCCTAAGGATAGAGGGGCGCCCTTTCAAAACAGAGATGCAGAGAAATTTCTTTAGCCAAAGGGTGGTGAATTTGTGGAATTTGTTGCCACATGCAGCTGTGGAGGCCAGGTCGTTGGGTGTATTTAAGGTGGAGATTGATCGGTCCTTGATTGGACATGGCATCAAAGGTTACCGGGAGAAGGCCGGGAACTGGGTTTGAGGAGGAGGGAAGAAAAAGGATCAGCGATGATTGAATGGTGGAGCAGACTTGATGGGCCAGTTGGCCTAATTCTGCTCCTATGTCTGGCGGTCTGACGGTCTGCTGTCAACACAACATCCTTCAAAGTCACTGGAAACACATATAAACCAATGCCAGTGTTAACCCCCCAATATTGAGGCTATAGTTAAACTTGGTCAGCTGTGTTGAGCAGGCCTTGTTCTTTGATTCTCTCTGCTAGATTTGCAAAATCAACATTTTATTCTGAGCTCTTTCAAGGAAAGATTTTACCATGCAGATGGAGAAAAATGTTCAAGAGTGCACTCAAAGCATGTTGAAAGAAATTTAAATTTCTGTGACATAGAAGGTGGTCATTCAGCCGATTAAATTAATGTTGGATGTCAGAGCAATTCTATCAATCCTATTACGTATCCATCAACTTCTCTGATTTTTACTGGCACCTGCCTTTGCAATGGGGATAATTTACAATAGCCAATTAACCTGTCAATTAGCATTCTCTCGGGATATGGGAGGAAGCAGAATATGAAAGAAAACCCATATTGACATAATTGAGATGTGCAAACACACACAGACAATACTGGAAGGGGGATGAGGTTCGTATCAGAATTAATACATACTCTTTTAATTGCAGTTTTACTCTTATCCACATACATCCATAAATGTTAATTCTGTGCAACAGAGGCTCAACCATCTTATAACCAGCTACCACTATCATGCAACTTGCAATAAGATAACTTACATGGAAAAGCATAATAAGGGCGAAGCTTCATCTACCACCAAACAAGCCCAGAATGGGTACCATATTCCTACCCTAATCCTAATCAAAGTCCCCACCCTCCTTGGACTTTTCGTCCCTCCATTGGGCAGAAGATATAAAAGCTTGAAAGCATGTACGACAGGGCTTAAATATAGCTTCTGTCCTACTATTATAAGACAGTTGAATATGATAAGATGGACTACCATAAGATAAGACACCTAACAATTCTCCTTGCACTTTATTGTATGCCTGCAGCAGTTAACTGCAACGCTATTTTATATTCTGTTATTGCTTTACCTTATACTACTTTGATGCACAATTGTAACAAAATTATCTGTATGGATGACACACAAAGCAGTTTTTCCACTGTTCCTGAGTACATATGGCAATAATAAAATAATTTTCTAATTTAATTAAACTGGGCAAGAGAGAATTGGCTGGTGGTTTTATTCGTTTCTAATATTCAATTTGAATAACAAAGCCCCTGATTGCTATTGGGTGTTTGGCAATCTGCTGAAGGCTAATTCAACTTTCTGTGGAGTTAACATACAAGAACTGTGCAAAGCAGCTTCCATTTGTTAGATGTCTGACTACTGATAAAACCACACACATTTGACAAGAACGGAAGACTGTTGAAGGCATGAGAAAAAAGAAGCGTTCTATAATCCTCAATGCTTTGGACCGAGACCCTTCAGTAGTCCTACTGAAGGGTCTCAGCCCGAAACATAGACTATGCTCTTTCCCAGAGATGCTGCCGGGCCTGCTGAGGTTATCTAGCATTTTGTGTGTTTTGCATCTGCAGATTTTCACTTGTTCATTCTATAATCCTATGGGATTTGGACAAAGGGCAGATCTAAATTACAGAGTGCTAATAAAAGAAAATTGTGAAAATTGTTAAGGTCTAAAGGTTAGCAAGACTCCAGAAAAATGTGTCAAATGTAAGGCATAAATAACCAAGATAGGAATTCAATTTCAATTCATTCTCCATTATGAGATAGAGCATACATTTGTAAGTGATCGTACAATCCATCTTCAAGTAACCATGTAAATTAATGAGTAATTCTCTCTTCATACTAGTTAAGAATGTGTCTGA
The DNA here is from genome assembly GCF_048418815.1 of Hemitrygon akajei. Classification (NCBI taxonomy): domain Eukaryota; kingdom Metazoa; phylum Chordata; class Chondrichthyes; order Myliobatiformes; family Dasyatidae; genus Hemitrygon; species Hemitrygon akajei. The sequence goes on along the minus strand of NC_133136.1, from coordinate 72,968,209 downwards.
GTGCTGTTAATAGATAAAATTTTGACCTCTTCAACCTGTTGGAAGTGAAGTTGATCATAGTTTGAAAGTAGATTCACTCTTTACCTTCTTTCATTATAGGATATTGCTGAGAACAAAAGGCAAAATAGAGATAATGGTTAATTATAACAAAGCTAGCATTTTTCCTGCCTCAATCCAGATTAAACAAAAAGATGTGTTGCTCTGGCTTTTACAGTATATATTCCATTCCCAAGGCTTATTCATGCAGAAAATTAAAAAAAAACAAATATTTCATTCAGTGAACATTGAAGTAAAGGAACCTCAATAGGCACAGCAGAATCAACAAAACTGAAGGTTCCTTGATCCTGTGAGATTATCTAAAGGGAGAAGGAGATGTAATGACAGCTGTTAAATACTGAACAGATTTTGGAAGTTAATGTTATCTCCAAGATAGTTTCAGTTGCATAGGGACTTCCTAATGGGTTCTTATATGAGGCTCCTGTTAACCCATCATGACTTCTTTCCTAAAGCCCTCATTATCTATGGAGGCTAGCTTGTCATTGACTGGCTGATGTTTCCATATGGTGTTTGACTGAATATATGCCTTTACTTTTGTGGATTATAGTTTGCAGTTGGGATTTCTGAGAAACTTACAACCATGTCCCTGTGACCATTTGGCAAAACCCACAGGGAAAGTTCAGCTAATATTCGAAAAATAGAAATATAAAAAACCTACAGCACAATACAGGCCCTTCGGCCCACAAAGCTGTGCCGAGCATGTCCTTATCTTAGAAATTACCTAGGGTTAAACATAGACCTCTATTTTTCTGAGCTCCATGTACCTATCCAGGAGTCTCTTAAAAGGCCCTATCGTATCCGCCTCCACTACCGTCGCTGGCAGCCCATTCCATGCACTAACCACTCTCTGCATAATAAATTTACCCCTTGCATCTCCTCTGTACCTATTTTCAAGCACCTTAAAACTGTGTCCTCTTGTGCTAGCCATTCCAGCCCTGGGAAAAAGCCTCTGACTATCCACACGAACAATGCCTCTCATCATCTTATACACCTCTATCAGGTCACCTCTCATCCTCTGTAGCTCCAGGGATAAAAGGCTGAGTTCACTCAACCTATTTTCATAAGACATGTTCCCCAATCCAGGCAACATCCTTGTAAGTCTCTTCTGCACCCCGTCTACGGTTTCCACATCCTTCCTGTAGTGAGGTGACCAGAACCGAGCACAGTACTTCAAGTGGGTTCTGACCAGGGTCCTATATAGCTGCAGCATTACTTCTCGGCTCCTAAACTCAATCCCATGATTGATGAAGGCCAATGCACTGTATGCTTTCTTAACCACAGAGTCAACCTGCATAGCAGCTTTGAGTGTCCTATGGACTCGGACCCCAAGATCCCTCTGATCCTCCACACTGCCAAGATATTGTTTACTTTAGTGAAACAATTCATTGATTTCAAATTTAAAAGGTACTATTACTAAACAAAACTGTTTTTACAAAATAACACTCATAAAAGCCACTTGCATTTCTAAAGCACTATATGTTTAGTTGCAGTATGCTTCCTGTGCCAGGACAGGGAGAGGCATGGAGGTGGTTGGAAGAGTGCTGGTGCAATCAGATATAAGTGGGCATTGAGCATTGACATAATTATTGAGATTCTCTTAGTTTTGTTGAGAGTACGGAAGATGGGTTGTGGTTAGATTTACATGGATATCTGGGCATGCTGGGGTGGAGGGAAATTAAATTGTGGATGGTATTGCAAAGTCTTCCTTACAGAGCGGGCAAATAGGAATTAGAATACCCCTAGGCAGAGCAGAATTGAGAAGTAGGTTAAAAAAAAGGCATAGAGAAGAAATGGCAGGAGGATTGGAAAAAGGAATTAAAGGGAAGGCATTTATTTTCTAGTCAAAAAGGTCTCAGACTGTTACTCTTTAAATCATAGAGATATGGTGAAATTAACAAGACTTAGGTTGGGGCATTGTGGGCTAAACTATTACTTAAAGATAATAGGAAAACATCCAACTGGATTATGTGACTGTGGTAGTCCAGAGACAGTTCAGCATGTTTTGCTGAGTTGTAATCAATATAAAATTGAAAGAAGCATATTGTTCAAGAGGCTGTCTGACTTAAATGTATTTTGTTTTTCTATTAAATCTTTATTTAGCCACCAAGAGAACCAGCATCTGATTGAAAAGTTTATTATTCTGTTTCTACGTGCGACTAGTTTATATTTGAGAATTTGAGTTTCTTGAAATTCTGTAATTAATTGTACATCCTGCGGAGGGCAGTAATACGCCGAGATGTGTCTAAACTGCCTGAAATAGAAGAAGAAGAAGAGATGTGGGGGGTTGGGGTGGGTCTGAGGGACCCAAGTGGGTCAGCAAGTCAATAGTTACTAACCAGAATGTGAACTTGCAGGAGAGGGATATTTGGGAGTAGTGTTTAGGAGCAGGCACTCAGGAGACCCACTTAAGTCATATTGCCAGCTCAGGTGGAGCTTCATTAGTCTCGGTGCAGTGCAAGCCTTTTGATGCATACAATAAGTGGACGTTGTGGTACAAGTCCATATGCTTCCACTTACTGGTTTGCAGCTGGAAAGAGGATTACATTTTAGTTTCCATTTGAATCAGTTTGAGTAGTGTTACGTGTTTCACATTCACCTCAGTGGCAACTGCCTGCAGCTGATACAGTTGTTGCATCTTTACTGCTGGGGTTCTTGGGCAGTGCATGCCTACAATCCCCACAGCTGCCCTGGCAAGAAGAGAAAACCTGAAGGCAGGTGGATCACATGCCTTTATCTCACACGGTGATCCGGCCCTCTCATCCAATGCTGAGCCTTAAATGGCTTCAAGCCCCTTGTAAGCCATGGAATCACACTAAACCCCAGGATTACGGCAAAGATCACAGCGGTGGCCTGCGGACGGTGATCCTGCCCACTCATCCAATGCTGAGCCTTAAATGGCTTCAAGCCCCTTGTAAGCCATGGAATCACACTAAACCCCAGGATTACGGCAAAGATCACAGCGGTGGCCTGCGGACGGTGATCCTGCCCACTCATCCAATGCTGAGCCTTAAATGGCTTCAAGCCCCTTGTAAGCCATGGAATCACACTAAACCCCAGGATTACGGCAAAGATCACAGCGGTGGCCTGCGGACGGTGATCCTGCCCACTCATCCAATGCTGAGCCTTAAATGGCTTCAAGCCTTGTAAGCCATAGAATCACACTAAACCCCAGGATTACGGCAAAGATCACAGCAATGGCCTACGGACGGTGATCCTGCCCACTCATCCAATGCTGAGCCTTAAATGGCTTCAAGCCCCTTGTAAGCCATGGAATGACACTAAACCCCAGGATTACGGCAAAGATCACAGCGGTGGCCTGCGGACGGTGATCCTGCCCACTCATCCAATGCTGAGCCTTAAATGGCTTCAAGCCCCTTGTAAGCCATGGAATGACACTAAACCCCAGGATTACGGCAAAGATCACAGCGGTGGCCTGCGGACGGTGATCCTGCCCTCTCATCCAATGCTGAGCCTTAAAAGGCTTCAAGCCCCTTGTAAGCCATGGAATGACACTAAACCCCAGGATTACGGCAAAGATCACAGCGGTGGCCTGCGGACGGTGATCCTGCCCTCTCACCCAATGCTGAGCCTTAAATGGCTTCAAGCCCCTTGTAAGCCATGGAATGACACTAAATCCCAGGATTACGGCAAAGATCACAGCGGTGGCCTGCGGACGGTGATCCTGCCCACTCATCCAATGCTGAGCCTTAAATGGCTTCAAGCCCCTTGTAAGCCATGGAATGACACTAAACCCCAGGATTACGGCAAAGATCACAGCGGTGGCCTGCGGACAGTGATCCTGCCCACTCATCCAATGCTGAGCCTTAAATGGCTTCAAGCCCCTTGTAAGCCATGGAATGACACTAAACCCCAGGATTACGGCAAAGATCACAGCGGTGGCCTGCGGACGGTGATCCTGCCCTCTCACCCAATGCTGAGCCTTAAATGGCTTCAAGCCCCTTGTAAGCCATGGAATGACACTAAACCCCAGGATTACGGCAAAGATCACAGCGGTAGCCTGCGGACGGTGATCCTGCCCACTCATCCAATGCTGAGCCTTAAATGGCTTCAAGCCCCTTGTAAGCCATGGAATGACACTAAACCCCAGGATTACGGCAAAGATCACAGCGGTGGCCTGCGGACGGTGATCCGGCCCTCTCACCCAATGCTGAGCCTTAAATGGCTTCAAGCCCCTTGTAAGCCATGGAATCACACTAAACCCCTGGATTACGGCAAAGATCACAGCGGTGGCCTGCGGACGGTGATCCGGCCCTCTCATCCAATGCTGAGCCTTAAATGGCTTCAAGCCCCTTGTAAGCCATGGAATGACACTAAACCCCAGGATTACGGCAAAGATCACAGCGGTGGCCTGCGGACGGTGATCCTGCCCACTCATCCAATGCTGAGCCTTAAATGGCTTCAAGCCCCTTGTAAGCCATGGAATGACACTAAACCCCAGGATTACGGCAAAGATCACAGCGGTGGCCTGCGGACGGTGATCCTGCCCTCTCACCCAATGCTGAGCCTTAAATGGCTTCAAGCCCCTTGTAAGCCATGGAATCACACTAAACCCCAGGATTATGGCAAAGATCACAGCGATGGCCTGCGGACGGTGATCATGCCCTCTCACCCAATGCTGAGCCTTAAATGGCTTCAAGCCCCTTGTAAGCCATGGAATCACACTAAACCCCAGGATTATGGCAAAGATCACAGCGATGGCCTGCGGACGGTGATCCTGCCCTCTCACCCAATGCTGAGCCTTAAATGGCTTCAAGCCCCTTGTAAGCCATGGAATGACACTAAACCCCAGGATTACGGCAAAGATCACAGCGATGGCCTGTGGACGGTGATCCGGCCCTCTCATCCAATGCTGAGCCTTAAATGGCTTCAAGCCCCTTGTAAGCCATGGAATCACACTAAACCCCAGGATTACGGCAAAGATCACAGCGGTGGCCTGTGGACGGTGATCCGGCCCTCTCATCCAATGCTGAGCCTTAAATGGCTTCAAGCCCCTTGTAAGCCATGGAATGACTCTAAACCCCAGGATTACGGCAAAGATCACAACGGTGGCCTGTGGACGGTGATCCGGCCCTCTCATCCAATGCTGAGCCTTAAATGGCTTCAAGCCCCTTGTAAGCCATGGAATGACTCTAAACCCCAGGATTACGGCAAAGATCACAACGGTGGCCTGTGGATTTAGGCATTGCCATGGGCTCTCTCACACTGGTTTGACCTGTTGCACCTCAGGAGAGACACTTTAATTCACATAGAGTCAATGATGTGGCAAAAAGTTTGTATCTGGTTTAACAGCAAAACACACACACACACACACACACACACACACACACACACACACACACACACACACACACACACACACACACAATTGTAGACGCAAGAGATTCTGCATATGCTGGAAATCCAGAGTAACACTTTCAAAATGCTAGCTGGATTCAGCAGGTGTGGCAGGATCTATAAAGAGCAACGGAGAACCGGGACCCTTCATCAGGTCATATTTTGTGCATCAGTTTGAATCTTGAATGACAAATTGAACATTGCACACATTGATCATGAGCACAAGTGTTGTGAACGACTAACTAGTAGTGATCATCAGGAATGGGTCCAATTTCAAGAAAGGCAGACCTTCAACTGAACATGGGAATACCTGCATTAAATATTGCATTATAAATTATTCTAAATAGTTTTAAATATAATTAAATATATTAGAAATTATTTTAATGCAAATTTTACACAGCCTGGTGCAAATGGGTCCAATTAATTAATTAATTTTCATGATGTATCAAAATGAAACCAGGACCTTCTTAACTCTTCACTATAATTTGTAAACTTCAATTAGTTTCATGTGGTGCAGCCTTAATGCTTAAGTTCATTTAAACAGGACAGGCAGTCAGGTGTTCACCATCAAACTAATTCAATTTCATTTGTTGCAGTGTCAGGCCGATGATCTCATGCACTGTGCAGTGTGTAGTGCAGGAAAGAATTTATTACAGAAATAAGAGATTTTGCACTTTTTCCAAAGATGGACTTAGTCATGCTTTACAAGAATAATATGACTTTGATTTTATTAGAAATCAATATAAACCAACTTCACAATATAATTTGTAATCAATTCATTGCTTGGTGATTTTCATCATTGTATCATGGTTTTCACATGGGTACAGACCATTGTAACCCTCCCACATATGTCCCTGGGTAGTTTAAATGTGATCTCACATAGTGCGCTCTCTTTTACACCTTCAAACTGACCTTTTTGATCACCTTCTCTAATACCTTGCTGTTGAAATGTTACATGCTGGCACCTACAATACAACTGTGACTTAATTAGCTAAAAGTCAAGAAAGGTGCTGATAACTCAAATATTTTTTTTTACAGAACTATTGATCAGTGATCTTTCAGTTCTATATGCACTAAACCAGAGCCATCGCTCAAATGGCAATTCAAAGCAAGCAGCTGTGCTTAGTGTTTCCAGTGTGCCACAGTTTGCAGATTATAAATATTACTCTTAGTGTGCATTAGAGTGATTCTCTGCAGGCAACCTGTCCATAATGGCTTAAAGTAGAGTAAGGTAATTGTAGGTTATACTTTTTGCTGATTAAAGCGTAAACTTTGTCTTCAAAACTATTGTGAAATGGTTAACTTCATAGATTGTTATTAGTAAATAAATAGCATAAGTGTGTGTTAATGTATAACTTTATGGGACCAATTTGTTGTGCAGTTATAAGAGACAGAGGTCTGTGAATACATAAGCACTTCAATTATGTTACACATAAGAAGCTAATTCTGTGAAGGTGGAGCCTTTTGAAAATTATAGGGCCAAACAAGAGAAACCATGTCAATGAAGTAGGAGGTGGACACACTCCCTGGTCTTATTTTACTTTTTATTTCCTGGTTAATGAACATTTTGGGCAGCAGCCAGGAAGCCCTGACACCAGTAAGCATCAGCATGCCGCAAACCAGAAAGCAGATGCTGTCAATTGGATGAGCTGCGCCTAGGCACATCAGATGATTGCGTGACCTGCATCTGCAAATACAAGTGAGTTCAACTACAGTAGGGAGCATGAGCTTTAGATAAATAGGTCTGACTAGAGTTTTAAACAAACTCAATTAACAAGAATGAGACACATGGTGGTTTTTGAAGTGCTGCTGTTAACGTTACAGTGTCAACCTAGATGCATAACGGTATATCTTTTATGACACCTTTAATTTTTCATTCAATAACTACTCATATGACTTCAACATCAATGATGATCCTGGTGTAGAACTTTGGATATATTAAACTACATTGCAGAGCAAATCTGAAGAAATTTATTTAAAAGCAGTCAGAACAATGGCCATCACTTCACCCAAGCAATCCAGTGAAAATACTCTTTCTAAATGTTTAATAATTGCTCTACCATGAGATTTACTCGCGGTAGCCTCAGCAATGGTAAAGCAAAGCCGTCATTGTTCATATTCTTTGCATGATGTTACATTCAAATTTGTGCACAAACCTGAGGAGCTCCAGCCATAGAGCCTGGCCAGACACTGTCCCCCATCTTAGTTACTGGCACTATGCTAGGAATTAGTTGAATAGATGGCATAGTGATACTTAGAAATAGATCAATACTTTAAGCCATAGAACTCTATGTGATCTATCTTTCTGTTCTTCAGCAGAGTTGGAAGAGAAATCATGCTCTCCTCCAAGACTGCCTCTGTCACTAGCAAAAGCTCTGGATTATTCACAACATACAGATCCTGAGGCTTATCACTAATCATATGTTCATAACATATAAGATATAGGAGCAGAATTAGGCCATTTGGTCCATTGAGTCTGCTCTGCCTTTCAATCATGGCTGATTTATTTTCCCTCTCGGCCTATTTCCCCTGCCCTCACACTGTAACCTTTGATATCCTTATAATCAACAACCTAACAACAATCACTTTCAATAAATCTGATGACTTGGTCTCCACATCTGGCTGTGGCAATGAATTCCACAGATTTGCCACCCTCAGGGTAAAGAAATTCCTTCTTACCTCTGTTCAAAGGGGGTTCCCTTGTATACTAAGGCTGTGTCTCTGGTCATAGACTCTCTCAGTATTGAAAAACATTCTCTCCACATCCTCTCTATCTAGGCCTTTCATTATTCACTAAATTTCAATGAGTTTCCTCCTCATTCTTCTATACTCCACTGAATACAGGCTCAGAGCCAGCAAACATTCCTCATACATTAACCTTTTCATTCCCAGGATCAATACTGTAAACCTCCTCTGAACCCTCTCCTATGCCAGCACATCCTTGATATGGGAGAGGTGAAGCATTCTGCTCACATGTTTATCTTTTGGGAGCACATCAAACTGCTTTTGACATGCACTGCAACTCAAGCCCAAGGGTGCTGCCTAGAGAGATGGCTCTGTCAACCTCTTCTTCTCAGCTGACTTCTGATGATTGGGTTGCTCCAACAACGTTCAAGGAGCTGTATGCCCCTCCTTATCTTGTACTGCTTCACCAAGATCTCCAAAGCAGCATCAGAAAACCTGAAGACAACTTTCAAATTTATGCTGCACAGACTTCCAGGCAGATATTAAAGGAGTGAGTGAAACCTTACTCTTTGCTGCATCCAAATAGCTCTAAATCGTCGATATGAAGTAAGTTTAATGTAAGTGAGGAACAAGGGCATTGTGTGTAAATGTGAGGACGCAATGCATTCAGAAGTGAGAAAGGAAGAGATATAATTTTTTAATCTGGTTATCCTATCGGTTGAATCTATGTGTACAAAGCCAGGTTTAGAAAATAGGTTGAATTTAGGTTGCTCATAAATGTAGTAAGCAATTATGGCAATAACAGGCTGAAAAAAATCACTCTAAGACAGACTGTGTGAGGTAATAGATTTGTACTTTGAATAAAAAGCTAATTACAAATACTGATCTGAACAACTATGGTACAGAGCTCCTGGTGTTTTAAAATGTCATATACTCTACATGACATTTTGTAAAGAACATCCAACCTTATTTAGATTTAGAACAATGAGGCACTAAGAGTTGGAATGAGAAGTTATTGTTTCTTAACTTGTAACAAAAATATTTTTTTAAATTATCATGGTGTAATAAAGCATTGATTAGATAAACTTAAAACTTGAAAGACTTGTGTTATTACTGACTCAAACAACTTTAAAGTCAGAGAAACACACACAAGATGCAGGAGGAGCTCAGCAGGTTAGGCAGCTTCTATGGACGTGAATAAAGAGGAAGAGTTTCAGACCAAGACCCTTCTTCAGACTGGAAAGGAAGGGGGAAGCCACTAGAATAAAAAGTCAGGGGGAGGGGAAGGAGTACCAGCTAGAAGGTCTAGATAGGTGAAGCTCTGTGGGTGGGAAAGGTAAAGGGCTCAAGAAGAAGCAATTTGATAGGAAAGGAGATTTGACCATAGGACCATATCTACTCATTTGGAGAATGGAGCTGGCTGAATCTACAACCCTCTTGTGATCCTATGCATTGGAACCTCCATGCCAATCAGAATGCTCATTATCTTATATCTAAGAAATCTGTAAGAATCCTTGGTGACATACTGAACCTTAAATTCCTAACCAAATAGAAGTGTTACTATGCCTTCTTTATTAACCAAATAGCACTCTGGAATCACAGGATCCATGCTGATTAAAGCATGCCTTCAGATTTGCTGATGACACCACTGTTGTAGGCCAAATCAAAGGTGAATCTGGCTGAGTGGTATCATAATAACAACTTCTCACTCAATATCAGCAAGACCAAGGAACTGATTATAGACTTCAGGAGAGTGAAACTAGATACCCATGAGCCAGTCCTCATCAGAGGATCAGAAGTAGAGAGGTTAAATATTGAGACATAGTGGACAGGAGATCTTTACTTCCAGATGAGCTCAATGCCTTCTATGCTTGCTTTGATCACCAAAACAGGGTGAAACCATCGCACACCACCATGCTCCCAATGATTCTTTGGTCTTAGTCTTTGAAGATGACTTTTGGGCTGCCTTTAAGAGAGTGAATCCAAGGAAAGCGTCTGGTCCAGATGGAGTACCCGTCTGAGTACTGAAGATCTGTGCTGTCCAACTGGCTGATGTCTTCACAGATACCTTCAATCACTTGCTCCAGTAGTGTGTGGTACCCACCTGCTTCAAGCAGGCTTCAATCATACCGGTGCCCGAGAAGAGTGTGGCGACCTGTCTCAATGACTTTGGCTCAGTGGCACTTACATTCACAGTGATGCAGTGTTTTGAGAGGCAGGGGTTGAAGCATTTGAGCTCTTGTCTGAGCGATGACTTAGATCCACTCCAATTCAACTACCAAAGCAACAGTTCTACAGCAGATGCTATCTGGTTGGATTTTCACTCCACTCCGGAACATCTGGACAGTAAAGTTGCATAGAGCAGGATGCTCTTTATCGATTACAGCTCAGCATTTAACAACATCATCCCTCAAAACTAATCAGTAAACTCCAAGACCTGGGCCTCAAAGCTCCCTTGTGCAATTGAATCCTGGATTTCCTTACTTGTAGACCCCAGTCAATTTAGATTGGCAAAAGCATCTCCTCCATAATTTCCATCAGCACAGGAGCACCATAGGGATGTGTACTAAGTCCTCTGTTCTACTCACTTTATACGTATGATTGTGTGGCTAAGTACAGCTCCAACACCATATACAAGTTTACTGATGACACCATTGTTGTGGGCTGTATCAAAGTGGGTGATAAATCAGTTCTCATGAGGGAGATTGAAAATTCGGCTGAGTGTTGTAATAGCAACAATCTCTCATTCAATGTCAATAAGATCAAGAAACTGATTGTAGACTTCAGGAGAGGGAAACCAGAGGTCCATAAGCCTGTAATCATCGGAGTATCAGAGGTGGAGAGCGTCATAACTTTAAATTCCTGGGTGTCACTATCTCAGAAGACCTCTCCTGGACCCATCATATTCGGCACATCTGCATGAAATGTTACCATAGGAAGTCAAATATCAAAGATTCTCACCACCCAGGCCATGCTCTGTTCGTGCTTCTGCCATCAGGTAGAAGGTCCAAGTGCCTCAGGGTTTGCACCACTAGGTTCAAGAACAGTTACTATCCTTCAAACATCAGGCACCTGAACAAAAGGGAATAACTCCACTCATTTAAGGACCCTTATCTTGTTATTTTGAGCTCATTATTTATTGCTATTTATTTATTTCTGCATTCGCACAGTTTGTTGTCCATTGATCCCGTTTACCATTACTGTTCTATCGATTTGCTAAGTATGCCCACAGAAAAAGAACCTCAGGGTTGTATGTGGTGGCATGTATGCACTCTGAAAATAAATTGTACTTAGAACTTTGAATTCCAAAGGAAGCACACCAGTCCCTTTACTTCCTTAGGAGTTTGTGGAGATTCGACATGACTTCTAAAAATGTAACAAACTTATATTGTTGTGTAGTGGAGAGGTATAATGACTGGCTGAATCATTGGTATGGAAACACCAATGCCCTTGAACAAAAAATGCACAAAAAGTGGTGGATTCAGCCCAGTGCATTGTGGGTAAAGCCCTTCCAACCATTGAGCACATCCACATGAAATGCTCTTGTAGAAAAGCAGCATCCATCAACAGGAATCCCTACCACCCAGGCCAGGCTCTTTTCTCACTGCTGCCATCAGGCAGAAGGTACAAGAGCTTCAGGACTCGCACCACCAGGTTTAGGAACAGTTACAACTCCTCAGCCATCCGGCTCTTGGACAAAAGGGGATAACTTCTCAACTTCACTTGCTCCATCATTGAAATATTCCCACAACCAATGGGCTCATTTTCAAGGACTCTTCATCTGATGTTCTTGATATTCATTGCTATTTATTTATAGTTAAAAACTGCAAATGATGGAAATGTGAAATAAAAATAGAAAATTATAGAACTAAAGTAGTAGAGAATTACAGCACAGAAAAAGGCCTTTTGGCCCATCTAGTCCATGCCGAGCCATTTAAACTGCCTACTCCCATTGTTCTGCACTGGGCCCATAGCCCTCCATACCCCTACCATCCATATACTTATCCAAAATCCTCTTAAACATTAAAATCGAGCTTGTATGCTCCACTTGTGCTGGCAGCTCATTCCACACTCTCACAGCCCTCTGAGTGAAGAAGTTTCTGCTTATATTCCTCATAAACCTTTCTTCTTTCTCTCTTAACCCATTACTCCTGGATGTAATACAACCCAACCTCAATGGAAAAAGCATTTAGAAACATAGAAAATAGGTGCAGGAGTAGGCCATTCGGCCCTTCGAACCTGCACCACCATTCAGTATGATCATGGCTGATCATCCAATTCAAAACCCTGTACCTGCTTTCTCTCCATACCCCCTGATCCCTTTAGCCACAAGGGCCATATCTAACTTCCTCTTAAATATAGCCAATGAACCAGCCTCAACTGTTTCCTGTGGCAGAGAATTCCACAGATTCACTGCTCTCTGTGTGAAGAGGTTTTTCCACATTTCGGTCCTAAAAGGCTTCCCATTTATCCTTAAACTGTGACCCCTCGTTCTGGACTTCCCCAACATCGGAAACAATCTTCCTGCATCTAGCCTGTCCAATCCCTTTAGAATTTTATACGTTTCAATAAGATCCCCCCTCAATCTTCTAAATTCTAGTGAGTATAAGCCTAGTCGATCCAGTCTTTCTTCATATGAAAGTCCTGCCATCCCAGGAATCAATCTGGTGAACCTTCTTTGTATTCCCTCTATGGCAAGAATGTCTTTCTTCAGATTAAGGGACCAAAACTGCACACAATATTCTAGGTGCAGTCTCACCAAGGCCTTGTACAACTGCAGTAGAACCTCCCTGCTCCTGTACTCAAATCCTTTTGCTATGAATGCCAACATACCATTTGCCTTTTTCACCGCCTGCTGTACCTGCATGCTCACCTTCAATGACTGGTGTACAATGACACCCAGGTCTCGTTGCACCTCTCCTTTTCCTAATCGGCCACCATTCAGATAATAATCTGTTTTCCTGTTCTTACAACCAAAGTGGATAACCTCACATTTATCCACATTAAATTGCATCTGCCATGAATTTGCCCACTCACCTAACCTATCCAGGTCACCCTGCATCGTCTTAGCATCCTCCTCACAGCTAACACTGCCGCCCAGCTTCGTGTCATCCGCAAACTTGGAGATGCTGCATTTAATTCCCTCGTCTAAATCATTAATATATATTGTAAACAACTGGGGTCCCAGCACTGAGTCTTGTGGTACCCCACTAGTCACCTCCTGCCATTCTGAAAAGGTCCCGTTTACTCCCACTCTTTGCTTCCTGTCTGCCAACCAATTATCTATCCACATCAGTACCATACCCCCAATACTGTGTGCTTTAAGTTTGCACACTAATCTCCTGTGTGGGACCTTGTCAAAAGCCTTTTGAAAATCTAAATATACCACATCCACTGGCTCTCCCCTATCCACTCCACTGGTTACATCTTCAAAAAATTCTATAAGATTCGTCAGACATGATTTTCCTTTCACAAATCCATGCTGACTTTGTCCGATGATTTCACCTCTTTCTAAATGTGCTGTTATCACATCTTTGATAACCGACTCTAGCATTTTCCCCACCACTGATGTCAGACTAACCGGTCTATAATTCCTCGGTTTCTCTCTCGCTCCTTTTTTAAAATGTGGGGTTACATTAGCCGCCCTCCAATCCTCAGGAACTAATCCAGAATCTAAGGAGTTTTGAAAAATTATCACTAATGCATCCACTATTTATTGGGCTACTTCCTTAAGCACTCTGGGATGCAGACCATCTGGCCCTGGAGATTTATCTGCCTTTAATCCCTTCAATTTACCTAACACCACTTCCCTACTAACATGTATTTCCCTCAGTTCCTCCATCTCACTAGACCCTCGGTCCCTTACTATTTCTGGAAGATTATTTATGTCCTCCTTAATAGTTATTCCACTATTTATGTAGTGGAACCAAAGTAGTTATTCAATTGGTCTGCCATGTCTTTGTTCCCTATGTGCCGCTTTTTCTGGCTAATTTGTATGTTTCTTCTTTGGACATGGTACTATCCCTAATTTCCCTTGTCAGCCACGGGTGCACTACCTTCCCTGGTTTATTCTTTTGCCAAACTGGGATGAACAATTGTTGTACTTCATCCACGCGATCTTTAAATGCTTGCCATTGCATATCCACCGTCAACCCTGGAAGTATCATTTGCCAGTCTATCTTAGCTAATTCACGTCTCATACCTTCAAAGTTACCCTTCTTTAAGTTCAGAACCTTTGTTTCTGAATTAACTATGTCACTCTCCATCTTAATGAAGAATTCCACCATATTATGGTCACTCTTACCCTATCTGTACCCTTCATATTTCTATAAACCTCTATCAAATCTCCTCTCAGTCCTCTACATTCTACGAAATAAAGTCCTAACATATTCAAACTTTCCTGATAACTCAGGTTCATCCTTGTAAATTTTCTCTGTACTCTTTCAACCTTGTAGGTATCTATTGGTAGGCATATTGGTACCATAGCTTTTGGTAGGTATCTTTCCTGTTGGTAGGTGATCAAAACTGCATACAATATTCCAAATTAGGCCTCATCAATATCTTCAAGATAACATCGCATCTCCTGTACTCAGTACTTTGATTTACGAAGGCCAACATGCCGAAAGCTTTCTGAACGACCCTATCAGCCTGTGATGACACTTTCAATGAATTATGGACCTGTATCCCAGATCGCTTTGCTCAACCACACTCCTCAATGCCCTACCGATCATTATGTGCACCTACCTTGATTGGTCCTACTAAAGTGCAACACCTTGCACTTATCTTCATTAAATTCCATCTCCCAGTTTTTAAGCCCATTTTTTCCAGCTGTTCCAGATCCCACTGCAAACCATGAAAGCCTTCCTCACTATCCACTACACCTCCAATCTTGGTGTTATCCATAAATTTGCTGATCCAGTTAACCACATTATCATTCAGATTGTTGATATAGATGACAAACAGCAATGGAGCCAGTACTGATACCTGTTACACACCACCAGTCACAGGCCTCCAGTCAGAGAGGCAACCATTTACTACCACTCTCTGGCTTCTCCCACAATGTCTAATCCAATTCTCTACATCATCTTGAATGCCACGTGATTAAATCTTCCATGCGGGGTCTTGTCAAATGCCTTATCAAAGTCCATGTAGGATGATTTAAATATCTCTGCTAGGGCCCTGGCAATTTTGGCACTTGCCTCCCTCAGGGTCTGGAGTGCTGACTCCTGGAAAAGATTACTTATTGATTGATTTTGCCGTATGATGTAATTGTGGACATTTATAATTGTGAAGAAGGTTGTGAATTTCTGTAGTTTGGTTTCTGTGTAATTGTTCAGGCTCATGGTAACAAATCCCTCCACACCCCCACAAAGAATGAATCCCTTTCTCTGCAAAGAGGAGATCCCTACTAACTAATTTTCTGTTTTTGGTGTAAGTGAAGAGATAAAGACAGTATGGTAAACTGTATTACTTTCAGACTGAAGTTTTGGAGCTGTAATCTTAAAGATCTGATGGTATATATCTGTATTTTTCTCTTTTGTCATTTTTTGCTATTTTGGTGTTTTTCCACCATAAATATTTTTGCATTTCCTTCTAGCACACAATAAACACCTTTGCTCCGAATCTATTATTGCAGCCTGTCATCTGATTGTTTAAAGTTCACACCTTCATAAGGGCATGTGACCCTCACCAAACTCAGATGGTGTGACATATACTCTGTAATCTGTATAAGGTCCATGAAGTTGATGCGGCTTTGCCTCACTTTGACAGATACTGTGTCATCTCCTGAGTAAATATAGATGCAAAAATATGATTTAAGATCTCCCCCACCTCTTTTGGCTCCACACATGGTTTATCATTCTGATCTTCCAGAGGACCAATCATGTCCGCTGAATTCCTTCAGCCCTTGACATATCTGTAGAATCCCTTAGGATTCTCTTTCCTCTTGTCTGCTAGGTCAACCTCATACCTTCTTTTAGCCCTCTTGATTTCTTTCTGAAGTGTTTTCTTGCATTTCTTATACTCCATAAGCACCCTATCTGTTCCTGCTAGGTATCTCCTTTTTTTCTGAACCATGACTTCACTATCTCTTGAAAGCCAAGATCCCCTGCACTAGATACCTTTATCTTTTATCCTGATAGGCACATACAAGCTCTGTACTCTCACAATTTCATTTCTGAAGGCCTTCTACTTACCAAGTATACTTTTGCCAGAAAACAGTCTGCCCCAGCCTTTCTTCAATTTAGAGTCTGAATCCACAGACCAGACCTATCATTTTGCATATTTATTTTGAAACTAATGGCATTGTGGTCACTGGATGCAAAGTGTTCCCTCACACAAATTTCTGTCACCTGCCCTGTCTCATTCCCTAATAGCCGATCAAGTATCACACACTCTCTCGTTGGGACTTTTACGTACTGATGAAGGAAACTTTCCTGAACAGATTTGATAAACTCTATTCCATCTAATCCTTTTACAGTATTGGAGTCCCAGTTAATATGTGGGAAGGTGCAATCATCTAACTCAACAACCTTATGTTTCTTGCAACAGTCTGCAATTTCTCTGCAAATCTGCAGACTGTTGGGTGATCTGTAATATAGCCCCATTAATGTGGTCATACCTTTCTTATTTCTCAGTTTCACTCATAAACTCATAATGCTTCATTAGGCATAGCCTCCACTGTACTGACTGAGCATTGCTGTGACATTTTCTCTGTCTAGTAACATTAGCCCTCCTCCTTTAATCCCTCCTGCTCTGTCGTATAATACAACGGATCCCCGGTATATTGAGCTGCCACTCCTACCCCTCCTGCAACCAAGTTTCACTTACCTGTACAATATCTTAATTGGAGATGTTGATCCATGTCCTGAGATCATCTGGCTTTCCTACAAAACTTCTTGCATTGAAGTGTATGTATTCCAGGACATTTGTCACACCATGCTCAACCTATTGGTTCCTGTTTTTGCTTGAGATCTTAACATCTGTCTCCACAACCTCTCCACTACCTCCTCTGGCACTCTGGTTACCATCCCCTTGCAACTCTTGTTTAACTCCCACGTGCAGCACTAACAAACCTTCCTGGTGGGATATTAGTCCTCCTCCACCTCTGGTGCAAACTGTCTCTTTTTTACATGTCTCATCTTTCTTGGAAGAGAGCCCAATGATCTAAAAATCTTATGCCCTCTATCCTACACCAACTCCTTAGCCAACTATTAAACTGTATGATCTTCCTATTTCTGGGCTCACTAGCATGTGGTAGGGGTAGCAATCCTGAGACAACAACCCTGGAGGTCCTACCCTTTAACATAGCACCTAACTCCCTGAACTCACTTTGTAGATACTCGTCACTCTTCCTACCCATGTCGTTGGTACCTACATGGACAACAACCTCTGGCTGCTCACTTACCCACTTAAGAATTCTGTGGACTCGATCCAAGGTATCCTGTCCCTGGCACCTGGGAAGCAAGTTAACATCTGTGAATCTCATTCTCATCCACAGAATCTCCTTTCTATTTCCATAACTAACAGATCCCCTATCACCACTTCTCCCCCCCCCCCCTTCCTTGCTGAGTTACAGTCAGACTCAATGCTGGAGGCCTGACCACTGTGACTTTCCTCCAAAAGTTTCCGAAGTGCCACACCTGTTGTTGAGGGGGATAACCACAGGCATACCCTACACTGGTTGTTTAACTCCTTTCCCCTTTCTGCCTGTCACCCAGTTTCCTGTACTTTGGGTGTAATTACCTCCCTAAATGTTCTATCTATCACCCCTTCAGTCTCCTGAATGATCTGGAGTTTCATCCAGTTCCAGCTCCAACTCCTTAACACAGAGTGCTGAATACACTTATTGAAGATGTAGTTGTTAAGGAAACTGGAGGTCTCATTGCCTTCCCCATCTCACAAGAGGAGCATTCTACTATCCTGCCTGGCACCTCTGCTGTTCTGATTGAGCAAATATAAAGAAGGAAGAACAGTAAGCTGTGATGGTGGGTGAGAGCTCTACTGGCAGTTCATCACTTTCTCTGACTGAAGATTCTCCTCGATGAAGCCTCGAAGAGCTAAAGCCTCAAAATCCCCACTCAAACTCTGTCTGCTCCAACAATGGCCACTCCACATACCCCTGCCTCACTTTAATTTCTTCTTGCCCATCAATCCTGAATGCTGATTGGCCGCTGCTCAAACTACTTAGCACCTTCAAAAAGAGAAATATATTTGATATTTTGGATTGAAAACCTTCATCAGATATTAGGAAGTGATCAATATTTATTGATCACAATCGCTCTACTTCATCTCTTAGAAGTAAGGTTCTGCTATTATATATTCAAACAATTTTGCTTCTGCCTCAGAGCACATGACCAAAACTGACCCTGCACACAGGAAAGTCTTTTGGCATACAGGGTTTCACTAGTGATTTGAAGACTATGCTTTCTGTGAAGGTTCAGATCTGCATGAATACCTTTATATTTATAGATCCATGACAATATCAGATGGTTTACCACTGACCAAAAGTAACTAAATAAGTGAAAGGCTTGTTCTTTTCTGCACATTTAGATCCTGAATTGAAACGTTGTTTTATTACTTCATTTACATATGGTGTCTTTTTTTTTTAGCATATCATGTAATTTACTGCATCACAACATCAGTTTTATCACATCAATTGATAATGTTTTCACAATATTTATAAAGTTTCTCAGTGTAATATACTGGTTCAATCACAATAAGAAAGCAGTCATTAGAACATGAGAAATGTATTGCAGAAAACTGATAGTTTTGACTTAGGTTGAGAGTACAAAGAAGATATACAGGAGAACAGGCAACATTCTCTAAGTTGTCATCACAGCATGATTTTGATGAGTGTTTTCTTCAAAAAACTTTCAAAAGCCATAAGGGCCATGCTCATGCTGGAAGTTCCGTGCAGTAATTTTCTACTTGCTTGAGCCGGAAAGTGGGGGGCCTTCGGAACATTCTCCACTTGGCTAAAATGACAATATAATGGAATATTACCAAGCATACTCAGAATTTCATGCTGGGAGAGACCCTTGGGCATCATGTCAAAAATTTGGAACTACTGGTCCGTGCTAACGTAATAACCACATAAAAAGACATATAGCTGCCAGTAGTGATGTTAGTGCATTTTTGATATCAATACATATTTTATTATTTTATACATATTTAACAATTTCTAGAATGTCATTAAAATTTTTAATTTGTCTGTGCAAGATTTTTATAGAACTCTGTCAATCACCTAACTCCAGGGCTGACAATTAGCAAAAATCTCAAACCAAGGTCTTATGACTCTCATAATAAGAGTTCTTCTAAGCTTGGAGAATGTGAATGAGGTTTAGTAACATCCCTTCTCAGTTATATTTTGAATGACAACATCCTCTGTAAATTATAACTAATAGGGAGATTATGAAAGGCATTTGTCATTTAACAGCCCTTTTGATTTTAAGGGGTTATTAAGGTTGTTTGTCAGCACATTATCTCTTCTAATTTTAATTTATTTTTGCAGTCTTTATATGTAATAGAGCCAATTTTGACATTTCCCCAATCCTGAGTGATGTGTGAAAATGTGACAGTTGCAAAATGTAACCTTAGAGTGTATGATTTGTTAATAGTGCTCAACCATATGCATGGAGAAATAAGTTATTAAGTGGTTTGGGAGACATGATTTTATTATTTACAATACATATTTATTACAGAGTTACCAAAGTTTGGAAATTTAATCTCAAAGCACAAACTTATGACATTCAATGTAAGATAATTTAACCAAAACACTGTTTATGAACCACGGTTGGATACTTAGTGCTGTGAAGATTGCTGGATGTCTCAGCTTGGTCTTTTGTGTTAATGTATGTGCAAAGAATGTACAATGATCACTTGATATTACGTTTGTAAAATTCTTCAATGTTTGCAAGTTTTGGGGAGGGTTAGCCTGAATCATGGAGGTGGTGCGGAAATCTGCTTCTGTTTAGCTGATGAGCTGGATTCTACTTTCATATTCTCCACTCCTGCTGTTTGTGCTTTACTTCTCCTTTTTTATGATGCTGCCTCCTGTTCCTTTTTCAGTTGGAACTACTCCCATCATTTCTTTCTCCAGTTGTTCTAAATGCAAACATTGCCTTTCAGCTTCAAACTGACTGCTGCTTTCTCCTTCATATTCCTTTCTTCAGTAAGGCTCTCAACTTCCTATGGCTCAGCTTCTGAATCAGCTCTCCTGATGCCACCATCTTGCTGCCTCGGTCTGTTGTCTAAACTTCTTTAAGGTTGCTTTCATTTCTAACTTTCCATCCTCGGTCATTATTTCTCCCTTCTCATGTTCTCAGCTGCAATTAATTTTCCCATCAGTCTTCATCTTATAACTACACACATCTCCTTCAGCCTCCATAGATGCTAACATTTCAATGATTCCCTCTTTCTCATTTGTCTGATTACCCTAATCATCTCTGAAAATCATAACTTGGATTAATATGCAATTATTGTAAATGGGTGATTGTGTGATGGCATTGGATTCACTGTCCAAAAGCCTTAAATTCAAAAGGAGCTTTTTAAACCCTATCCAATGTAGGCATCTACAGATATCTCCACTTTAGGGAAGTTGTTCTGTATCAACCTACTCTTCATAGACTAACGTACTTCCCTGTCTAGTCTTTGTGGTTGAGTTTATTTGCCAATACCAATATTTGAGTGGTGGGTTCCACTTCCTACCAAGGAGGAGATACTTCCAGTTAATAAAGTAGTTTAAAAACAACTTATTTTATTTTAAATTATACATATTCAAAATTAGATACATATTTCTTAACATACACTTAAAACTCACAGATTTATAAATTTCTGATTTATTAAAAATTCCGAATTCTTAAAGATTTCTAAACTACTAAGTATTTCCAAGCAGAGGTAAAGTTCTTACAAGCTAAGAAAACATTCCAATGAGTTGCAGAGGAACAAGTCATCTGTTGCAGAAGCCAAAGGTTGAGAAATGAATTCTAGCTCTTCTCTCTGTCACTTCATCTTTCTGTTATTTTTTTCTCGTCATTCCTAACAACTCCCAATGTTTTCTAATACTTATACTGCTTTGCAACTAGTC
This sequence comes from Hemitrygon akajei, assembly GCF_048418815.1. Taxonomy (NCBI): domain Eukaryota; kingdom Metazoa; phylum Chordata; class Chondrichthyes; order Myliobatiformes; family Dasyatidae; genus Hemitrygon; species Hemitrygon akajei. The sequence continues at coordinate 72,947,025 of NC_133136.1, read as the reverse complement.
GATATTATTTGCACAAGATGTTTTTCAGATACATTTGCTGGGACAAAATAATTCACACAGATGGTCTAAAAGCTTCTGGGGACAGACACCCCAGATACCTACAATTAACGTTTAAGGCTGACTCTCTAGATACACAAATATCTCATGATTGATCATACCTGTGACCATGTTTGATGTGCTAAGAAACAAAGTAAGTCTGGTCTGGAACCTTCCTTGATATCTGTTAGTATGATGCAAATAACTTAGCTGTTGTTGCCTGGATTGGTGCGGGCCAGTTAACATAACCCCATTGTCTTACCTTTAATAGATGGAGATGAGAATGCCTCATTGTCACTTTAGTTGCAAACCATATCTCTTGAGCAGCCAGTCGCATACTGTGGGCTAGCAGCCTGAGCTTTGTTGACAGTGTTGTTTGTTTGCAAAGCTGTTCTTTTTACTTCGTACTGATTATTGCCTGCAATTTACACTAATAAATGAGACTGGGTTTTTTTTTTACAAAAGAAGTTGAGCAAGACCTTTGGCTAGAAGTTTAAGTTTGTCACAACCAACCCTGACCCTTTGGAAAGGCCATGCAGCTGTGCTAGAAAGCTGAGGTTAACAAGAAACCTCTTGGACTCAGGAAAGTGAGTAACAAATGATAGTTGACTTAGACCCATGAGTCAAAGGCTTCTGTGCAGTATCTCCCTAACACCAATCAACATCATCTGAGATGTTAAAGAAGAAAAGATAGCATCCAGTCAGATTGCTAGGAAGGCCAGGCAGGTGATGGGACATAATTGCATCCAACAGGCTAAGTATCAAATTATTAGGGATGCAGAGTCAGAAAGGACAGCAAATATGGTACTCAAGGTGTTGTACTTAAATGCACGTAGTATAAGAAATAAGGTGTATGATCTTGTTGCAATATTACAGATTGCCAGGTATCAGAATCAGAATCAGAATTAGGTTTATAATCATCGTCATGTGACATGAAATTTGTAAACTTAGCAGCAGCGGTTCAATGCAATAATAATCTAGCAGAGAAATAATAATAATAAATAAAACATGGGGAACTTCCGGTAAGATGGCGATTGTTTAGCTGCTCCGAACTTTTGTTCCGTTACTGTCGCTATCTTTGCACTAAATGTCTCCATTTTTTAAACCTTAGTTAGGAATTTTTTCAGTATCTTTTACTTGCCTGTGAACATATCTAACTTACAATGTCTAGCAAGAGTTCTAAATCCGGGAGAAAAGAAGCTATGGCTCCCTCAGACGAGACCCTGGTTGTGCTCGGAAAGCTCCGAGACGAAATTTTAAAGGAATTTAAAACCGCTTTCAAACAGTTGGAAGACAAACTGGATCGGATCAACGATAAAGTGGACAAGCATGCCGAACACCTATCTCACATCGATTCGACTTCTGAAGATTTAGAAAGTCATGTTCGATACTTGGAGACTCTCTGTTCCAGCTTAGAGGAAAAATGTAACAAACTCCTTTCCAAAATGGTGGATCTCGAAAATCGCAGCAGACGCTGCAATCTCAGAATTCTTGGATTGCCAGAGGCGACCGAACAGGGATCAACCGTGAAGTTTTTCGCCGAGTTTCTCTGTGAGTTATTCGGGAAAGATTTGCTTCCGAACCCGCCTGAGCTCGAACGGGCACACAGAGTTTACGTTCCCCCCGGAATTCTGGGCTCCCGTCCGCGACCAGTAATCTTGTGTTTCCATCAATACCAGGTAAAACACAGTCTGATTGTAAAGGCAGGGGGTCTTTTCCTTTCCAGGATACAACCATTCGCTTTGTGGAAGATTTTGCACCCCAGACCTTAAAGATGCGCGCTGAGTTTAAAGGTGCAATGAAAGTGCTTTTTGATCATGGTTTTAAACCCTCTCTTCGCAATCCTGCTGATCTATGAATCAAGCTTAATACCGGAAAATACAAGTGGTTCAAATCAGTGAAGGAAGCTGAAGCATTTGTGGCAAGTATTCCGGCTATCCAGTCATCTTCGGAATCTGATCGGACCTCCTAAAATGGTGGATAAGTACTCCTCGTAGTAAAATTACTTTTTCTGGACTCAGACTTCACTTGAATCACTCAGACATTATTCATTGAAACTCTAAGGGCTGTTGACAATTTCTCCCGGGATTTGATGTGTGTGTAATCTATTTTTATTCTTGTATAACTTTATCTACAGAGTTCTACAACTGACTCTAACTTGTTTTGGAGGTTCAAAGTCTTTAGTGAAGGCCTCCCTGTTTGTTGGTTCACAGTTTAATTGCTGATTAATTTTTCCTTTTTTTATATTTATTTATTTTATCTTTTTTTCCTTTCTTCACCCCTTTTTTCTAATTTCTGAATTTTTTTCTCTCCTCTCTGTAAATGGTTGATAAATACTCATCTTGAATTTATAATTTTCCCCTTCCTCTCCTTTTTTTTTTTACCTTTTTTTCCCTTTCTCTTACTTTATTCTTCTATAATTTTTCGCGGGTAGGTTAGTTTTGGTTTTCTTCCGATTTTCTCTGTATTAAGTTTTATATTTCTGCAGAAGGTGTTCTAATCTGTAGTTATGTTTTCTAGTGCATAAACTAGTTACTATTTGCTATAGTATTTATACGGAACTGTTGTTAATGACACAGATCTGGAAGTTGTATTTGGGTTAATTTTTTTGGTAGAGCTAGCTACTTGTTTTGGTAGCCATCTAGTTTTGGGTTGTGTGGGTGGGGTGGGTTTTCCAGTTCCAACATCACTCACTGTATTTATTGTTTCTCTTTATTGCTCAGGACATGTATATGTTTTGATTTTACGAATCTATGTTTACATCTCTGCTCCCAGACTGCTATTGTACTGCTTGACTTTTTATATGCCTGCTGCCTTTTATGCATTAGTAATTGATAATGGCTAGTGCACTTAAATTCGTGAGCTGGAATGTAAAGGGACTGAACCACCCTGTTAAAAGGAGGAAGGTATTCTCACATATCAAACAACTCAAAGCTGACATTGCTTTCCTTCAAGAAACTCATATCCGTTGTTTTGATAACTCCCGGCTTCTGGCAAAGTGGGTGGGTCAGCATTTTCATTCATTCTTTGCCGCTAAAGCTAGGGGAGTCTCCATTCTTATTAACTCAAATATTCCTTTTGAACTCCATAATAAAATATCTGATAAAAATGGCCATTTTATTATTGTTTCTGGTAAACTATATAACACTAAAGTTGCACTAGCAAACCTGTATGCCCCCAACTTTGATGATGTTAACTTTTTTGAACGGTTTTTTTCCCTCACTACCAGACTTAAACTCATACTCTCTTATACTGGGTGGTGACTTCAACTGTTGGTTGGATCCTAAACTGGATTGATCGTCCTCTGTTACCAGATCACCTACTAAATCTGCCTTAGCTATCCAATCGTTTCTCTCTAATTTTGGTATCTCTGATATATGGCGTTTCCTCCATCCTACGGAGAGAGATTATTCTTTTTTCTCACATGTTCACCATACCTTCACTAGAATTGACTATTTCTTACTCGATAACCAACTTATCCCATTTGCCCACTCTTGTGACTATCAGAGTATACTGATTTCTGACCATGCCCCAATTACCCTCTCTCTGAACTTTCCTGGTCTCCCTCAGAGGAATAAACACTGGCGGTTTGATTCAACTTTATTATCGGATAATGATTTTGTAAAATTTATTAAGGATCAGATAACCTTTTATTTTAACACTAATACATCACCTGAAGTGCCATCCCAGATTGTCTGGGATGCCATGGAAGCATATCTGAGGGGTCAAATAATCTCTTACACAGCAAATCTCAACAGAAGATCCCATGCAGATCGATCAGACCTCATTAACCAGATTAAAGATTTGGATCAAATATATGCCCAAACTAAGAACCCTGAATTATACAAGAAGCGCGTTGAACTCCAAACTAAATTTAACCTTCTGTCCACTCAACCTGTCGAACGCCAACTTCTCGAAAGCAAGAGTCGCTTTTACATTCATGGGGATAAGTCTGGTAAATTCCTAGCCAATCAGCTGAGGCGTTCCAAAGCCAAACAACATATTACAAAGATCCGGAAGGGGAACGGAGACTTTACATCGGATCATTTAGAAATTAATGATGCATTTAAAATTTTTTATTCTCGGCTTTATTCCTCTGAATCTCTGAATGACAATATCTCTGTTGATCAATTTTTACAGAATCTGAATATCCCCTCACTTTCATCTGATTCCAAAGCCAAACTCAATGCGCCTATATCATCAGAAGAAATATCTTTTGCAATTTCTGCACTGTCCTCAGGGAAATCTCCTGGACCTGATGGGTTCCCTGTAGAATTTTATAAATCATTCTCTTCACTTCTTTCTCCTCAGTTACTTTCAGTATTATCTGACTCGTTTAATTACGGCAAATTGCCACCCTCTTTCAATGAGGCATCTATTAATCTTCTTTTAAAAAAGGGCAAAGACCCAACAGAGTGTTCCTTGTACAGGCCGATCTCTCTGCTCAATGTTGATGTAAAGATCTTAGCTAAAGTGTTGGCTCATAGATTAAAAACCATTATTCCCTCCATTATCTCTGATGACCAAACAGGCTTTATTAAAAACCGTCTCCCTTTTTTTAACATTCGGCGTCTATTTAATATTTTATACTCAGCTCCAACTGGGACTCCTGAATGTGTTAACTCCCTTGATGCGGAGAAAGCATTTGATCGTATAGAGTGGAACTACCTTTTTGCAGTCTTAGAAAAATTTGACCTCGGCCAAAGTTTCATCTCTTGGATCCAATTGCTGTACCTGTGTCCTACTGCTTCTGTTTTAACTAATTTTCAGAAATTCCAAGTATTTAATCTCAAACGTGGCACCCATCAGGGATGCCCCTTAAGTCCCTTTCTCTTTGATTTGGCTATAGAACCTCTGGCGATAGCATTTCGAAACTGTCCTGAATTGACCGGGATTTGGAGAGGGGGTGTTGAGCATAAAGTTTCTCTCTATGCTGATGACTTATTACTCTTTCTCTCAAATCCGTCTACATCCTTACCTCTAATGTTTTCGCTTCCTGACCAGTTTAGCCAGATCTCTGGCTATAAACTTACTGTAGATTCCGGACTACAGAGCGCACCTGATTAAAAGCCGCTGGCTCTAATTTTAGAAAGAAAATCAATTTTTTACTTGGACAGGCCGCACCGGATTTTAGGCCGCACCGGATTTTCGGCCGCACCGGATTTTCGGCCGCAGGTGTCCCACGTTGTAATATGAGATATTTACACAGAAAGATATTACACGTGAGGATTTTTTAACTTTTAATTAAATCCATATGGTAACATAAACAAATACATATTGCAAATGCTTTTTTTCGAACCGTGCCTGTAACGCGGCTACTTTTAAATATACGTTGCGTATACTTTTTTACTGAACAACATTCCAATATCTCCTAACGACTGGTAAAAAATATATATACTGCAGCCTACCAGGAAAAGTTATTGATCGCCTTTAACTTAAAAGCAGCGTTTTCGCTCCGCCGCTCGCCCCCCGCCTTCCCGTTTATCGCAAACCGGCATTTTCCCACAAGACGCGGCGAAACCGGGTGTGACATCATAGCATCCCGCGATGTAGTACAGAAAACAAATATAGTTAAAACTCTTCTAACTTTAACTAGAAAATGAATTACTAAGTGAAAATATTATAAACTAAATAACTGCCATAAAGGCAGCACAATGCTTTTCTTCGAGTGTTTTCCATGTTGATGAGGGTGAGTACAAATGACTGATTTACAATAATTTAATTGTGAAAGTGCGCTTGATTTATCGTACAATTTCATTGGACCTCTGTGAACTACTCATCAATTTTATTGGTCTACTGTTACGAGGCAAAATGTTTTTGGCGGCATGAAAAAAAATCATGCATTAGCCGCACCGTATTAAAGGCCGCAGAGTTCAAAGCAGTTCAAAATGTGGGAAAAAAGTAGCGGCTTAAAATCCAGAATCTACGGTAATTTACATAAGAGTGAACTTTTCCCAATTAATAAAGAAGCACAAGAACTAATATTTCGTGATCTCCCTTTTAAAGTAGTCCATAATCAATTTACTTATCTTGGAATTACAGTCACAAGGAAGTTTAAAGATCTCTTTCGTGAAAACTTTGTCAATCTTTCATATGCTATAAAACAGAGTCTGGTACAATGGTCACCTCTATCTATGTCTTTGGTAGGCCGTATTAATGTTGTTAAAATGTATGTTCTCCCCAAATTTTTATACTTATTTCAATCTATCCCAATTTTTATTCCTAAATCTTTTTTTGATTCCTTAGACTCTATTATTTTGTCATATCTGTGGCAAAATAAGCGCTCTAGAATTAATAAAATCCACCTCCAAAAATCTAAAAAAGAGGGTGGCATGGCTTTACCTAACTTTTGTTTATATTATTGGGCAGCTAATATACGTTGTGCTACCTTCTGGTCTTTCTTCCACGGCCAACCCGAGTGCCCTAACTGGGTGGCAATGGAGTTGAGCTCCACTAAAGAATTATCTATATCTGCACTTCTTGGCTTTGCACTCCCTAGTAGTCTGCCCAGATCAGTAGCTAATCCTCTTGTTAGACACACTTTGCGTATATGGGCTCAGTTCAGGAAATGCTATGGTTTCCAGGGGTTTTCCGTTTCTAGCCCTGTCACGCATAATCACCTTTTTTTACCTACTACGTATGATTCAACATTCCATGTTTGGTATAGGAAGGGCATTAGACATTTTGAAGATCTCTTCATTGATAATCGCTTCGCTTCTTTTCAGCAGCTCTCTGTTAAGTTCAACCTGCCTAACGCTCACTTTTTCAGATATCTCCAAATCCGACACTTTATTGCTCCTTTAATTCCTAACTTTCCTGAAATGCCTGCGAAAAATGCTATGGACCTATTTCTTTCCATTAATCCACTAGGTAAAGGTTTAATATCAATTATCTGAGATAAACTAGCAGCCTTACGACAGGCCCCTGTGAATAAAATTAAAATGGCCTGGGAGCAGGATTTAAATATCTCCTTATCCGAGGAGAGCTGGGACTCAGTTCTCAAATCGGTTAACTCAACCTCCCTTTGTGCTCGCCATTGCCTTTTACAGTTTAAGATTGTTCATAGGGCCCATATGTCTAAATCTAAGCTATCTCAATTCTACCCTGGCATTAGTCCGCTCTGTGATAAATGCAAGAGGGGCGTGGCCTCTCTCATCCATATGTACTGGCTCTGTCCTAGCTTGGAGAAATTCTGGAAAGATGTCTTCACTACATTATCGGGTATTCTGAATCAGCACCTAGAACCTAACCCCTTAATTGCTCTGTTCGGTTTTTGGTGCGAGACAGATTTATGTCTGGGTCCGACCAAATGCCGAATACTATCCTTTGCCTCTCTCCTGGCTAGACGCTTGATCCTCCTTAGATGGAGAGATGTTGCCCCGCCCTCTCATGCGCAATGGCTTAACGACAATATGGCCTGCTTGGACCTCGAAAAAATTCATTATTCAGTTCTTAATTCAGATCTAAAGTTCCATAAGGTCTGGGGACCTTTTATCGAGTATTTTCATAACCTTCCTCTTGACTAGGGTTTTTTTTTCTTTTTTTTTCTTCTTTTCGGTCCTTTGCTTTCAGCTCCCTTTTTTTTCTGGTAGTAGGCATTATTATCCTCTGTTGCTAAGTGTATTCACAGTCTGGGAGTTTGACTGTCCTGACCTATACTCTTTATATTGTGTTGTGGTCGGCCTGGAGATGTTGTTGTTTTTTTTCTTGTGTTGTGGGGCTTGGGGAGGACACTAAGCTTACTTGTCTTTAATTTAGGTGCTTTTTTGTTAAATTCTCTTCCTTTGTAGCATATTGTTATTGTATGCTTAATTTTGCACTGTATTAATGCTCCTCATTGGGATTTGGGGTTTTTAATTTGTAAAATGTTTTGAAAAACTAAAAAAAATAAAAAAATAAATAAAACATAATTGTAAATAAACAAGTAAATCAATTACGTATATTGAATAGATTATTTAAAATGTACAAAAACAGAAATACTGTATATTAAATAATGTGAGGTAGTGTCCAAAGCTTCAAAGTCCATTTAGGAATTGGATGGCAGAGCGGAAGAAGCTGTTCCTGAATCACTGAGTGTGTACTTTCAGGCTTCTGTACCTCCTGCCTGATGGTAACAGTGGGAAAAGTGCATACCCTGGGTGCTGGAGGTCTTTAATAATGGCCACTACCTTTCTGAGACACCACTTCCTAAAGATGTCCTGGGTACTTTGTAGGTTAGTGCCCAAGATGGAGCTGATTAGATTTACATCCTTCTGCAGCTTCGTTCAGTCCTGTGTAGTAGATCCACCCCCCCCCCCCCCCCACCAGATAGTGATGCAGCCTGTCAGAATGCTCTCCACGGTACAACTATAGAAGTTTCTGAGCGTATTTGTTGACATACCAAATTACTTCAAATTCCTAACAAAGTATAGCTGCTCCCTTGCCTTCTTTATGATGATGTGGCCATCACTGAATCATGGCTGAAGGATGGTTGTAGTTGGGAACTGAATGTCCAAGGTTACACATTGTATTGGAGGGATAGGAAGGTAGGCAGAGGGGGTGGTGTGGCTTTATTGGTAAAGAATGGCATCAAATCAGTAGAAAGATGTGTCATAGGATCGGAAGATATTGAATCCCTGTGGGTTGAGTTAAGAAACTGATTGAGTTAAATATGATTGAGTTCTATTTAAAATTTGATAGGGAGAAAGTAAAGTCTGATTTTAGTGGAGTAAGAGAAATTACAGTGGTATGAGAGGGGAGTTGGCCAAAGTAAATTGGAAGGAGCTGCCGGCAGGGATGTCAGCAGAGCAGCAATGGCGTGTGTTTCTGGGAAAAATGAGGGAGGTGCAGGACGTGTGTATTCCAAAAAATGAAGAAACGCTCAAATGGCTGACAAGGGAAGTAAAAGCAAAAGAAAGGGCATACAACAAAATAAACATTAGTGGGAAGATAGACTATTGGGAAATTTTAAAAAACCTACAGAGAGCAACTAAAAAAATCATTAGAAGGGAAAAGATATGAAAGCTAGCTAGCAAATAATATCAAAGTGGATAGTAAAAGTTTTTTCAAGTATGTTAAAAATAAAAGAGAAATGAGAGTGGATATAGAAGCACTGGCAACTGAGACAGGAGAAATAATAACGGGGGACAAGGAGATGGATGATGAACTAAATGAGTATTTTGCATCAGTCTTCACTGTGGAAGACTCTAGCAGTATGCCTGATGTTGTAGTGTGTGAAGGAAGAGAAGTGGGTGCACTTAATGTTACAAGAGAGAAGGTGCTCAAAAAGCTAAAAACCTGAAGGTACATAAGTCAGTCGGACCAGATTAACTGCACCACCCTAAGGTTCTGAAAGAGGTAGTGTTAGGGATTGTGGTGGAATTAGAAATTATCTTTCAAAAATCATTGGATGCTGGCATGGTGCCAGAGGAATGGAAAATTGCAAATGTTACGTAATTTTTTAAGAAAGGAGGAAGGCAGCAGAAAGGAAATTATAGACCAGATAGCCTGACCTCAGTGGTTGGAAAGATGTTGGAGTCAATTGTTAATGAGGAGGTGATGGAGTACTTAGTGACACAGGACAAAATAGTACCAAGTCAACATAGTTTCCTTCAGGGAAAATATTGCCTGCCAAACCTGTTGGAATTCTTTGAGGAGATTACAAGTAGTATAGATAGAGGGGATGCTCTTGATGTTGTATATTTGGACTCTCAGAAGGCCTTTGACAAGGTGCTACACATGAGACTGCTTACCAAGTTAAGAGCCCATGGTATTACAGGAAAGTTATTAACATGGTTATAGCATTGGCTAATTGGTAGGAGGCAGCGAGTGGGAATAAAGGGATCCTTTTCTCATTGGCTGCCGATGACTAGTGGTGTTCCACAGGGGTCGGTGTTGGGACCACTTCTTTTAATGCTGCATATAAATTATTTAGATGATGAAATAGATGGCTTTGTTGTCAAGTTTGCAGATAATACAAAGATTGGTGGAGGGGCTGGTAGTGTTGAGGAAACAGGTAGGATGCAGAAGGACAGACAGCTTTGGAGAATGGGCAAGAAAGTGGCAAATGAAATACAATTCTGGAAAATGCCAGGTCATGCACTTCAATAGTAGAAATACATATGCAGACTATTTTCTAAACGGGGAGAAAATCTAGAAATCTAAGGTGCAGAAGGTCTTGGGAGTCCTTGTGCAGAACACCCTGAAGGTTAACTTGCAGGTCAAGTCGGTGGTGAGGAAGACAAATACTTTGTTAGTAATCATTTCAAGACTAGAATACAAGAGCAAGAATGTATTGCTGAGGCTTTATAAGGCATTGGTGAGGCCTCTCCTTGAGAATTGTGAATAGTTTTGGGCCCCTCATCTTAGAAAAGATGTGTTGGCATTGGAGAGGGTCCAGAGGAGGTTCACAAGGATGATTCCAGGAATGAAAGTGTTATCATACAAGGAATGTTTAATGGCTCTGGGTCTGTATTTAATGGAATTCAGAAGGACGAGGGGGAATCCCATTGAAACCTTTCAAATGTTAAAAGGCCTAGACAGAATAGATGTGTAAAGGATGTTTTCCATTGTGGGAGAGTCTAGCACAAGAGGGCATAACCTTAGGATGGAGGGGCGCCCTTTCAAACCAGAGATGCGGAGAAATTTCTTTAACTGAAGGGTGGTGAATTTGTGGAATTTGTTGCCATATGCAGCTGTGGAGGCCAGGTCGTTGGGTGTACTTAAGGTGAAGATTGATAGGTTCTTGATTGGACATGGCATCCAAGATTACAGGGAGAAGGCCGGGAACTGGGGTTGAGGAAAAGATAGAAAAAGAAGGATCAGCCATGATTGAATGGCGGAGCAGACTCGATGGGTTAGATGGCCTAATTCTGCTCCTATGCCGTATGGTCTTACAGAGATAATCGTCTCCCTAAATTCATTGATTATTTCACCATTCTTCACTGATCAGTACCTTGACACAAACCCTCAATCATTTCAACTGCTCATAATGATCTTCCTGATAAGTTTCTGTCCAATCATCTTCACAGCCCTCCATAACCAATCATTTCCCAGAATTGTCTAGTGAAACATATTAGTCCCAGATCTGGATTGTTTATCCATCCTTTCACCGCTGCTAGCAAATTCTGGTCTTTAACTTTAACTCCAAAACCAACCATATTCTCCTCCTGTCCCTACAGCACTTCATAATGCAACTTCTGAATAATTTCCACCCTTTTCAATGATATTGTGTCTATAGAACCTGTTCTACCTAGTATTATGGGTTTCATGCAGATTAAAATACTACTGCATGGAGTATTCACACAAAATTGAGACATGCCCCATAAGCAGTGCTAGTTTATGTAGTGCTTCAGCCAACGGAGTCATGTGGCACAATGGCAGGCCCTTTGGTCCTTCTGTCCGTGCTGACCAACAAGTATCCATCTACACTAATCCTACTTTTGGACTTCTATGCTTTGGTAATGCAAGTTCTCACTTCAACATTCCTCAGTGATCTGTTTATCTCTGACTCTCCCACCTCTGCTGGCAGTGGGATCTTGATTCCATCCAGCTTCTGGGTGAAAAATACTTCCCTATAATATCCCCTCTAACCCTTACCTTAAACCTGTGCCCTCCATGTATGACAGAGAAGTCTGTTATTTTCTACCCTGGTAATCCCCCTCAAAATGTTGTATAATTCTATCAGGTCACAGTCTTCTCTACACCAAAGATACCAAACTCAGCCTATGCCGTCTCTTCTCATAACTGAAACACTCCATCCCAGGCTGGCTCCTGGGTGAATCTACTCTGTCCTCACTCTAGCGTAATTACATTCTTACCGATCTGTGGTGATCAACATTGTATACATTATTCCAGACATGGCCTGACTAATGTCTTAGAAAACTGTACCATAACTTTCCTGCTATTATAATCTATGTTCTGACTAATGAAGACTCGTTTCTTTCATCATCTCATCTACCTGATCTGCCACTCTCAGAGATGTTTGTACTTGTTCACTGGTACATGTTGGTGCATGTTGATACTGTTTCTTAGTACTCTCTAGAGTTCTACCATCTGTTGTGTATGTCTTGCACTTATTTGAACTCCCAACATGTATCACTTCACAACTATAATGATTGAATTCTACCTGCATTTGTTCTGCCTAACTTACCAACTGATCAATATCTTTTTGTAGCCTGAGACTCCCTTCTTAATTATCCGTAACACCATCATTTCAAACTTTCTAATCATACCTCCTACATTAACATAAAAGTTGTTAGTATATAAAGCAAACAGTGTTTTCATATAGATCCCTTTTAATTCTCACTATTTCACTGTAAATGATTCCTGCTTGTCAGATCTAGATTTACCCTCAAATAACTGTTCCCAGTCTCTACTTTCCAGTGTCTGCTAATGATTTTGAAATCAGTCTTATGCTAATTCAGAACATTAATTTTTGGACCATGATTATCTGTTCCCATAATTTTTTTAAACCTGCAGAAATATGCCTGCCTACTGGCATTTTAATCACTTGCCCTGTTTCATTCCCTGAAATTAGGTCTAGCTGTACCTCATTCCCAGGACTACTGATGTTCTGACCCTAGATACTATCCTCAATGTACTTTAAAGTATTACTCCATCTATTCTTTTCACACTAAGGCAATTATAGTTAATATTGGGGTCATTAAAATTATATAGTACTATAACCCTATGGCTATTACACATCTCTGTAAATTGTCTGCCTAACTGCTCCAAAGATTACAATATTAGAACACTAGTCCAGATGAAGCATCTCGGCCCAAAACATCGATTGTTTATTCCTGTCATAGGTGCTGTCCGACCTGTTGAGTTCCTCCAGCATTTTGTGTGCATTGCCTTACAATGTTTGAAGTCTTGCCATTTAACCAATAACCTAACTCATTATATTTTTGTTGCAGGACTTCATCCCTTTCTCAGCCTATGTTGTTGGTGCTGACATTTAATATGATCACTGTCTGAGTCACAGTGTTGGCATGTCCACTCCTCTTAGGTTACTGTAGTTTTCTTTTCATCTTTTTCCTTACTTGACATACAGCAAAGCTAACCAGGGTGCTGCTAGCTTAGCTGTAGCTATTTGCCCCCACCCCCACTGCTATCTAATGCAGTATATCTGTCTGAAATGGGCTGGGCAGAGAAGACTTCTATATCGCTTATCTGTGCTTACTGCTCATCCTTATGGTCACCTACCACTTCGCTGCCTGTGTGGCCATTAATGTTGGAGTGACCCCACTCACTAACTGTGCTCCTACTCCCTGCACATAAACAGAAGCTGAAGCAGGATGAGTCCATCACGATACCACTTAGGACCATCTGAACGTCAACACCCTTCATTCAAAGTCTTCATTCATTCAACACCCTTCATTCATTTAAAAACACTAATGTAGATGACATCATATTTTTCCAGATGATATTCCATTGGCATTGTCTTTACAATTTGCCTAACCTATCTAAAGTATGTCTCCCTGAAGTCACTCTTCATCATACTCACAACCCAAACTATCATTTAGCTTTGCACCATCAGCAAACATGGATGTCCTGCACTTGGTATCTTCAACCAAACCTTTGACCTGGATAGTGAACAATGAGAGGCTACCATCAATTCCTCTAATCATCCACTAATCATCATCCCCTCCTCCCCATGCTGTAAATGACAGGTTGATTCCAACCTGCCATCTTCTGTCAATTAATCCTCAATCCCTGCCAGCATATCAGCACCAATATCAGGAGAGCTGTAGCGGCTTAAGAAGCAGACTTAGCAGTCTTGTAGTAGAGATGTCATTAGCTAGACGGCATAAGTTTAGGAAAATGGTGAGAACTTTAGAGGGGAACACAAGAGACAGGAGATTGGACTCTGGAGCAGCACACACTGTCTGCTGGAGGAAGTCAGTGGGCCGAGCAGCATCAGTGGGACATTTTGTCTCGGAAGGTAGCTGTGATGTGCAGTGCACTGTCTGAATGAAGTGACAGCTGACAGGTGAATGAAGACCAAATGCCAGTAAACGGGATTAACCTACATAAGGCAGATAATGCCAGAGGTCAGGGTTTCCGGCAAGACGGCAGCACACTTCGATGAAGCCGGCTGTCTGGATCCAAGCAAAGAATCGATTGCTCATCTTTTATGTTTTATTTATGATTGCAAGACATTGCTGGATATTAAGAACATCAATTACTGCTGGTCTACCCCACCAGTGAGCTGCTGGGTAGCGATGTAACTGAACAGACTAGGCACTGCTGCCAGGCTGTGTGAGATCCAATAAATGGTGGAAATGATTGGCTTGGTGGTTTTTGTTGTGATCACGAAGACCCTTTTGGACATTGGCAATTTAGAACACTGTGAGTCTTATTCACTGGGTCATTGGTGAGACAGACTGCAGTAGAGCTGCCTTGCCTCGATTGTTACGTGCACCAGGCCCTCATGCCTCTGGGTCGCCCGTTTCTGCTGCCAGTGAAGAAAATGCTGGAGTTGGCTGTGTGTCACTCAATTACATACAGGGTTGGAGGCTGGCCCCTCCTATTGGGGCTGCCCACCACGCTTCACTTCCATGAAGACAAGCTGGACTGTATTCATCTGCGGCTGCACTTTTGCAAAATGAGGAGCTGCTGCACCTTGTCCTTGCAGGAACATGGCTCCAGGACAACATCCATACACTATCAATCTACAGGAATGACAGTCATGGACTTGGTCCATATTTTTTTCAATATATTCTTCTGGTAGCTACTTTTTTGTTATCATAATTAAATGTGCGATATTGTTCTGTAAGTATTGTGTCTTGCATCTTAGCCCCAGAGGAACACTGTTTAGTTTGGCTGTATTCCTGTGTATGATTGAATGACATTAAAAATTGAACGTGAACTTATTTGATGTTCTACGTGGACAAGATGTGTCTGCACCATTTTTCTATGATGTGTGGTTTTATAACACTATGAGACACCCTTTCAAGAACAGATTTGGAAAAGAATGCCTAAATGACTCGTTAATGTAATATAACATTGACAAATTGACTATTGGTTTCCAACCTTTTATATGCCATGGACCCTACCATTGACTGAGGGGCCCGTGGACCCTAGGTTGGGAAACCCTGTTGTAAATGCTTGTGAGCCACCAGCTCCCAAAACCTAACAATGATTTTACCTGATTTCTGCTCTCTGTCTTTTGTCACTCAGCCAGTTTCCTAACCACATCAATAATTTGCCATGAATTCCTTGAACTTCAATTTCAGCTAACAATCTCATGTGAAGTTTTATCACATGGTTTCCAGAAGTCTACTTAAATAACATCCTTAAGTATCCTCCTGTGCATTAGTTAAAGCAGCTTTTCAAAATGTTTAATCAGGCTCATTACACCCAACCCATTCGTTACAAAGTCATGCTGTCTCTCTCTGATCAGAGGACAATCTTTAAGAAATACAGCAATTCTATTCTTAGTGTTAGGCTTTGATAATTTCCTGACAGCACATATTTCTTTGCAGTTTTAATATAATTATTTACTACAATACGGTAACAACTGGATCCCATTTCTCTAAACATATTATAAGTAATGTTTAATTCAGTGTCTGTTTTCGTGGGATGACTTGCAGACCGTCATCATCCTCTATAAATGAATATTGCTGCCAATTAATTATTCACCACATCTGGCATTTCATAATTTTAATTTGCTTTGCTACTTTTCCGAATGATCTACACTCAATGATTCAAGTGATCAAGCTTCTTTGAGCTAATGTAACTGTTGATTGTGTATCCCTTGGATCTTTTCATATTCCCTTTATGTAGCAAGTAAGCTGGTTAGTCACAGTTCATATTTCATTAACAGGCAGATCTTCTGAAGACTGACTAATATCCAGCTCACTGGTGATATGTCACTGGAACAAAGCTATTCCTATTATTTTGCTTGAGTCCAATCTCCCAACCAGTGTGAATCTATCAATTGATCAGGGAGGCCTCTGACACTGTGCTAGCTCTTTCTAGCCATGGTTGACTGTCCCTATCCCTGTATATCATAGTTTCTCCAATGCTGGAGGAAACACTGGAAATCAAAAGGTTTGGAGGAAGTTGGGAATAGACTAAGGCATCAGGCGGACGTCAATCAGACAGGCTGAGAAACTTTGTTTGTCAGGAAAACCGGACAAGGCTAGCCGATGGTGAATTTGGCAGAAGGTGGGGAGCTGAAGAGATTAGAATTTAGGTGTAAAGAGGGACCTATATTTGGGATGAGAAGTGGAGGATGGTGACTTAGAAGCAAGAGATTGGAAAGGCTAAGAAGGCAGTGGCATTTTACAAACTATACTGTGTCAACAGCCTTGAAACAGGATAACCTAAAGCTCATGTCATCATTGTTGGTAACATCAACCAGGCCAACTTCAAGTGTGTGTCACCACAATACTACCAGCACATTTTCTGTCCCATCAGGGGCTGGAACACCCTCATCAATTGCAATCCAACTGTCAAACATCACTATCGAGCCATCCCTCATCCACACTTTGGTAGATCAGACCACTGAACTGTGCCCTTACTCCCGGCAAAAAACAGAAACCGTAACAGAAGAACGCAGAACAGAAAGTCATAGAGTGCTGGTCTGAAAAAACAGATAAGGTTCTGTGTGACTGCTTTGAGTTGGTAAACCGGTCCATGTTCGAAGGCTCAGTTGCCAGCCAAAATGAGTATGTCACTACCATCACAGACTTTACCAGCTAGTGTGTTGAGGACTGTGTACCAAATCAATCAATCCAGGTGTCCAAACCAGAAACCATGGATGAAATGGTTCCACTTTCTTCTGAAGTCTAGGCCTGCAGCATTCAAATCAGATGACCGCAACATTTATGAGAAATCAAAGTATATGGCCTCTTTAAAGCTATCAAAGATGCTAAAAGGCAGTCCAAAATCGAGTTGCAGTCCAGCAAAGATCTGTGAACACAGATCAGCTCATCACATGAACCAGCCTCCACTCTATGTACTCACTGCCTCAGTAAAGCAACCTGCAAAACTAAAGACCCCACCCACCCTGGACAGTCTCTCTTCTCCCGTCTCCCATTGGACTGAAGATGCAAAAGCCTGAAAGCACATACTGTCAGGCTTAGGACAGCTTCTGTATCACAGTTATCAGACTCTTGAATAGAAGTCTTGGACAATAAGATAGACTCTTGGCCTTGTAATGTATTATAGTCTTGCACTTAATCATTTACGTGCATTACTCTCTTTTGGTAGCTTTTACACTTTATTCTGCATTATTCTTGTTTTACCTTTTCTGGCTCAAAGCATTGTGTAATGATTTGATCTATAAAAACAGTATGCAAGACAAGCCTTTCATTGTATTTTGGTATACGCGACAATAATAAACCAATACTGATGCCAGTTTCTGCACCTTCTCAGTCTGTCCAGCTGTGATGAGTCTGGTTAATCTTGTTGGAAAGGGATATTGAAAATTATGTTGCTAGAAAAGGTAACTTGGAAGAAGTGGAAACATAAATACAGTGCCCATGACCATACTTAGAATGTAGATGAGGACTAATCAGATGTTACTCACATACATGTACTTTTCACATCATAAATCCATCTTTATTAATGACTGCTATTGACTCACAAAAATATGTCCAAGAATAATTAAAAACAGCAACAACAATCAACAAAATCTTCTTTTCAAATTTTGGTAATTTGAAGTAAACAGAAAATGCTGAAAAACTCTGCAGATCAGGTAACGTCAGGTAACAAAGATTAACATCAGTTAATGTTTGGGCTCCAGGACACTCATCAGAAATGAGAATAAAAGAAACAAGTTGGTCTATACAAGATCAAGGTTGCTATTGTCACTTCAATTCACCATCCCCTTCCACTCTAACCTCTCTGTTGGTAATCCCCTGCATGTTACAGTGAGGACCAAAGCAAGTTTGAGGAACAGCACCTCAATTTCTGCCTAAGAACTTTGCAATTTGCAGGAGTCAATGCTGAATTCTTCAACTTTAAATACCTCACTCCATGTGAGAACTGTCCACTTCTGTGTGTATATTCTTTTCAATTAGACAAGCATCAGTAGGCCAGATTATACAATATTACACACACCATTCAGCATCAGCAGTACATCACAGGCAAAAATGCTGAAAGTTGACTGTCTCTTAACTGCCCATTTATTTTACTATATCAGAAAAATTATCTTTGTTTGACTCATCTTCTTTGGGACCAGAATGATTTATTCCCCTTTTATCAAATGTGTGAAGGGTGCCGGACCTGAAAAGTTAACTCTTTCCCACTCCACAGATTTTTCCTGACCTGTTGAGTTTGTTTTCCAACATGTCCTGCTTTTATCAACATGAATTTCAATAGTACACACTCAATTTTTGTGCACTGCACAGACAAGTTATCAGACTAAGAAAACTACATATATTTTGTAAAATTATACCAAGGAGTGATTTGTATGACAATTTATTACTATGTGGAACTCCTGCACTGGAGAAATGCCAGTGCTGGCCACAGTGATTTTACTTAGTTTAGCATTTACAACCTGTGAAGCATGAATGTTTGCACTCCAATCTACTACAGGAAATTATTTCCCAGATCTTAATGAGCATATTTAAATGTACAATTACTCACTATTTGACTTTAAAAATCATTAATGGTGCTAGGGGGAATTCCTTACCTGATTGATTTTCCAATTTTATTGAAGGCTCTTTGTAACAAAGAAGCTGACGCAATGGAACAGACAGACTTTGAATTGTCAGAACGCATATCACAGCAAGTTAATATGTTTTAAATGGTGTCTTCATGATTAGACATTGCGCATTACTTTTTCCATAAGAGGTGTAGGAATTTTCATTCATTTAAGTAAACTTCTTCAAAAGAGCAAGACAAATTCAAGCTGGTCAATTACTGCACACCATTAACACACTCTCAATCTTCAGCAGACTGATGGAAAGCATTGTTGACAGTGCAATCAAGCAGCACTAATCCACCAATAACCGGCTCACTGATGCTCAGTTTGGGTTCTAGGACAACCAATCAGCTCCAAACCTCCAAGGTTCATTACAGCCTTAGACCAGACATCGGCAAAAGAACATTTGACCAGATAATATAAAAGATGTGCAATAAAATCGAAGTTAATGGAGGTGAAGAGGAAAGTGTACTCCCTTGCCTGGTGTTGTGCCACAGGAAAATGTTCAAGGCAAATGAAGTGTAGTTGTCTCAGCCCTGGAAATGCACCAGAGAATTTCATGAAGTCAGTGTCTTTGGCCCAGATATCTTCAGCTGCAATGATCATTAGTGGTCTGCCCTCCATCGCAAGTTTAGATGCTAACTTTGGAGAGGTCAGACAGGAAAAGGGGTGATTAGGGGAGAGTTAATAATTATAGATAAAACAGAGATGTTCTCAAAAAGTGGTTGATACCACACAACGCTTCTACATACTGTTAAAAAATAGGTGTTCTAAGGGTGTAATTAAGTAACTGTGGATATGGGGTAGCAGTCCAAAATGTAAAATAAGTTCAGTTATGGGTTAACAACTAAGAGATGTGAAAAAGGAGGAAGATATTATGAACAGCTAAAGGTAAGCGACATAGAATGAAACATGAAAGGAAACTTGAGAGGGATCTCAAGGTCAAATTAAATAAGTTAAGAGAAATCACAGAATCATTTATGAAACTATGGGAGGCCATTAGGCCTTGCCAACCATGTTAACTCCCTGCAGAGTAAAAGTGTTAGTTCCATTCCCCAGATTTCCCTGAAGTCCTGGATATTATTTTCTTTTGTGAGTCAATCCAATTTTCTACAGATTGACATCATTACAGACAATAACTTGAAATGGAAGTCAGAAAATTGTATGCATACTAAAGAACACAAGAGCACCGGGTCAGGAGTAGACAGCTAGGCTCCTCAAGCCTGCCCTACCACTCAATGTGATTATGAATGATCTATGATGGCTTCGACCACTGTTCTGTGCCAGTACATCATAACCATGAATTCCTTGATATTTCCAACATTTACCTATCTGCAACTTGAATCCATCAAATGATCAGGCCTCCACCACCTTTAGGGGAAGGGAGCTCCAGAGATCCACTCTCTCTGAGAGATGAAGTTTTTACATATCGTTTTTAAATGATCAGCCCCTTATTTTGCCGCCATATCCCCTTGCTCTTGATCTTCCCACTAGTGAAAGCAAGAGTTGTTCTGTATTAGTTACCAACACAGAAGATGAGTGCAGAAAATTAGGGATCAAGGAAAAGAACTAATTAAACACAATATAACTTAGATAATGATGATGCAGAAATTAATAGAATTAAATTTTAACAAGTTTGCAAGGAATCTGAATTACAGACAAGTAGGTAAAGAAACTGGAGAGAATACAGATCTTTCAACACTGTCTCCTTAGACCTAAAAATTACTCACGTCACTGTATTAGTTAAGGGGGGGTTAAAGATACATAGAACATTACTGGCCCACTGAAGCAAAATTATACTAGCACTGGGAATCTGAAGTGTAAAGAGAAAAATTCTGGAAATGCACAACGGCTCAGGTTGCATCTGTGGAGAAAGGTTGTGTTAAGGTTGCAAGTTGATAACCTTTCATCAGGACTTACTATTACCAATTATATGTGTATTGGTTCATGAAGAAATAAGCAGAATCCTTTATTAAGGACAGAATGCTCAAGGACTGGTTTGAATATGATTGATCAGATAAATTCAGCATGAATTTATAAAGGTAATTCACATCTACCAAATCTAATTGCATTCAACGTAATTTAGTAAAAAACATAAATGCAATGGAGGTAATTTAGACAGTGGGAGACAGATCTAGATAAAGATTATTTATTCAGATTGGCAGGATGAGAATAAAAGCATCCTACCAGGGATCTGCATATGGACTTGTTCTCTCTATAACGTTGTTCATTCTATTTATAGATGACTCAGAGGAAAAGACAGCTGTATAACTAAGTTTGCTGACAACAGTATTTTAGGGAGTTGCATGCTACACAGTACAGATGGGACCAAACACTGCAAAGGGATATTGACAGATTAAGTGTTTAAAGATTAAAGACAAAACTGTGGCAGAGGAAGATCAATGTCAGAATGTGTGAGGTCATCTACTTTGAACCAAAGGAGATTGATTAGAGTAATTTCTAAATGGCAAGCAGCCTAGAAGTATGGATGAGCAGAGAGATTTAGAGATCCAAGCAGAGAAATCAGTGAGACCAAGTAGACAGACACACAAATTAAATTACAAAGGCTAATGGAATATTTACTTCAGAGGGGCTGAAATACGTCAGGGTAAAATGTATGCTGCCGATGTTCAGATTCTCTTTAGACTTTCAAAGTGCTGGAGAAACTCAGCAGGTCAGGCAGCATCTATGGAGAGGAATACAGTCGATGCATATAGGGCAAGACCTCTCATCAGGACTCAAAAGGAAGGGGGAAGAAACCAGAATAGAAGAGATGGAGGGTGATGTACTGAAACTAGATGAGGGGTAAGCAGGGTCAGTGGGGGAGTGAGGAGGGGGAACAAATGAGAAGGAAGTGATAGGTGAAAGAGGTAAAGGCTGAAGAGGAAGGGATCTGACAGGAAAGGACAGTGGATCATTGGAAAAAGGGATGAGGAGGGATACCAGAGGGAGGTGATGGGCAGAGGAACAGAAATGAAGTGGTAAGACAGGGGCCAGAAAAAGAAAGAATGGGAAGTGGCGAGAAATTACCAGGTTAGAGAAATGAAATTTCACGCCATCAGGTTGGAGACTAATCAGATGGAACATGAGGTGTTGCTCCTCCAATCTGAGTGTAACCTCATTATGACAGTGAAAGAAGCCATAGATCAGCATCTCGGAATGGGAATAGTTAGTCAGACTGAAAAGAGCGGCCCCTGTGAAATTTGGCAAGTTCATTCTGCCTGCCATAAACGGTGGTATTCACCTTTCAGCTTCTTGCTTCATTTCCCCTCAAAAGTGGACTTTGTCAGGACTGCGCAGCTCAGACCTAATCATCAAGTTGGTAGAGGCATGGACAGAAGAAATGAAATCCAGAGCTGAGGAAAGTGTGACTGCCCTTGAGGTCAAGGCAGCATTTGACTATCAGGAAGTCCTGGTGAGTTAGAAGTTAAATGGGCATCAAAGATACAGTTAAGTGATTGTAGTCATATTTTGCACAAAGGAAACTGGCTGAATTTATTGATGTGTGATCATACCAGCCCCAGGTAATCACTGTAAGATTTCAAAGCTATGTCCAACTACCTTTAGTTGCTTCATTAGTGGTCTTCATCAGTGAAGATTTTGATTGATGACTCCAATTCTAGCAAATGAAGAAGTCCACCTCTGCATAGACCAACATGCAGTATTCAGGCATGGACTAATAAATAACATTAATGCTTCCAGGCAATGACCACCTTCATCAAAAATTCAACCATCTACCCGTAACGTTCAATGGCATTACCATTGCCATGTCTCCCAGCCTGGAATCACCACTGACAAACTAGATCAGTCCAGAGAGATGTGGATTTTTGAGAAGCTCAGATGCTAGATGCCCCATGGAGAATGACATCCTCCTGACATCTGCAAACTACACTGAAGGGTAGCCTTCACTTCCCTAATAATTATGATTCCAGCAACAGTCAAAAAAAGCTCATCTGTGTTAATCCTGAGCTGATACTCAGGTTATCAAAGTGAATGCTCAGTTGGTCTGAGAGTCTGATGACTTATTATTTCTGTTCCTAATAAGAAGAATATATCATCTGAGGCAGTGATATGGGCAATTGAATGAATGAGTTACCAAGCATTCTTTAATCATTGCTTACTATTCATGCTGATACTTGATTTAATTCCAGAAGATCGTACAGAAATATACAATTATGAATTAAATAAGATAAAGGCAGGAAAGTTGTTTCCACTGGTAGGTGAGACTAAAACTAGCTCTCGTAGCCTCAACATTCATAGGGGAAGATTTTGGATGGAGATGAGGAAAAATTTCCCAGAGAATAGCGAATCTGTGGAATTCTCTGCCCGGGGAAGATATAGAGACCATCTTATTAAATGTATTTAAGACATGGTTAGATAGATTTTTGCAAAGCAGGGGGTTTAAGGATTACGGGGAAAAGGCAGGTCAGTGGTGTTGAGTCCACAGCCAGATCAGTCACTGTTATGTTTTGTGACCTCAAAACATTAAATTAATTGAAAGGAGGCACAGGAGTCTGAAAATACGGGTGTAGTTCGAGTTTACTATAAGCGAGGTGCGCACGTAACATGTGGTGGTGTGATGACATATGCAATTAACGTATTTTCACATATAACCCGTAACTAATTATTTAAATGAACAAGAATGCTTAATCAAACAATATATATATACAAGATTACTCAAATATAACTAAAATATTAAATACACAACAATCATGATCTTCTTGAATGGCAGAGCAGGCTCAGTGGGCCAGATGGCCTACTCCTGCTCATATTTCTTATGTTAAAGAGGCTCCTCAACACATATTAATTGGTATAGTCATGAACAATGGTACGCACACCAGTGTTAAACAGCTTTAAGTAATGGCCTCCATTTTTTCCTCCAACCTCTCTTCTTTCCAGTTGTTTCCATCTACCCATCAATCCCCTTCGCTCCGGGAACACCTACCACCATCAGATCCGACCTCAATTCTTTACTTTGGCAATTTGCCCTCTATACTCTCAATCTTGAAGCCTGATTCCAGTAAAGATGTTGCCTATGTGCAATGCTCCCACGGTTGACATCTGCTGGATAACCACAAATCTATTTATTTCACTTCTTTTATGTCTTTTACATCTGCTTTTCTTCTTGAATGTGTTCTTGGAGCTGTTGGAGCCTGTGGTATGCATTTTTCACATCGCTTGGGTGATTTGTGAGGCAGCGAGCTCGAGCCTTGTGACGAGAAGGCTGCAGGGGGCGTACACTGATGTTCGGCTCCATTTTGCTGAATAAAGGGAGACTGAAACATCGAGACAAATGCAGAAGGTGAGTGCCAGCTGTGTGCGTTCTGATCGCTCTGCTGCTGGAGACGGGCGACTGTGTGGCATGACTCTTTGCCCGGAGAATGGTACCAAGGTTTTCTGCGTTATGGATATGGATGTAGACTTTTTCTTCAGACTTATGTTTTGCTACGTTCTGCGCTGTTCGTCTGATCCTTCGCATTATTTTTGGGTGGGGGAGGTGGATTTGGGGGTCAATGTTCCTGTTCCATTGTTGTTTGCTTTTTTTGTGTGGGGGAGGGAATATTGGGGTTTGATGATCATGTTGCCATTTTTTTTTGTGGTTTCGTGGCTATCTCCAGAAGAAAGAATTTCAGAGTTGTACACTTTGATAATAAATGTGCATTTACTTTCATTTGATGCAGGGTCTAAGTCTGAAATATAATTTACACTTCTGCCAACACCAATCCTGCCTGACCCCAAGAATTCCTCTAGAAGGTTGCTTTTTATACTTAAGGCACAGTTTTGGTGAATTTCGGGGGAACCTCTCCCCCACTCTGCTAAGAATTTCATTGGTTTTGAGCAGTAGGTGTTTTCATTCATTTCAAACTAATTAAGCTTAATACTGCACTTCTGTTTCAAGCATTTTTAACTATTAAATATTACATTTCTTTATACTCTTATGTTTAGTTTTGATTTTGTAATTATTCGAGTATTTCTGAAATCTAATGGAAAATAGTAGCATTCACTTTTGGCAGTTTTGACATTCATTTGAAAGTACTGCAGCTTCCTCCCACACACAAACGACCTGCAGACTAGTGGCTTAATTGATCATTGGTAAACTGCCCTTGAGTATTGGTGAGTGGTAGAATCTGAGATGATTTGATGTGAGTGTGGGGACAATAACATTGGATTAGCGTTAATGGATGGTTATCCTCAGCAGGAAGAAAACCCTGCTTTTGTGCAAAATGCTTTTATGCCAACACTTTTTGAGGAGAGCACATTTTTCAGTAAAAATAAAGGAACTTAATGATTAAAACAGCTTACCTCACCAAAATGTTTTCAGTGTGGACTGAAAAATCGGAGAAGCTCTCGGGGGAAGATGTGAACAGCATGGGCCTGATACAATATACTGATGATAGACAACAGAAGATTAGGCATGAGGTAATTGGCTCCTCTCACCTTCAGTTATTGTAAATTCCAAGAGAATATATATGCTCCTCAAACATGCCTGAAATATTAAAATGCCCCAACTTAGATGACAGCCTAGGACCAGAGTATATCACAAAGATAAGCAGAATATCAGCCCACTTGTCACCAGAGAAACCTAAGAGCCGAATCTCGCTGAAGGGCCACAACACTGAAATGGACAGCCATGGAGGTGAGCAGAACACTGAGGATGTGATGCCTTGCAGCTTTGCAGGAGTCAAGGGTCGCAGTTTAAGCAAAGGCTTCACAGAAGACTTATCACGGTTCACAATTACAACTTAGAGTCTGTATACACACCAGCTTCTAGCTGTCACATCAAAAGGACTGTAGTGCAAATGCTGAGGCCATCCAGGGAGTTACTTACTGAGTTAACCACAAACTGAATGACAAGATATAATAAGACTCCTCAGTCAGCACTGCTCTCTTATTGACAATAAAAGTAATGACTACCCTTACCTTGTTTCCACCAATAGCCTCTGGGCTTTAACAGGGGACATGATAAAGAGAATTCACAAATTGGCATAGAGGGTACAATTCAGTGTGTTCATCATGCTATTCAGATGTCATTGACAACTGTCATGATAAATCAACAATTATTTCACTCCCTGGGTGAACCATCTTCTTTCCAGTTTTTTTTTTGTAATTTTAACTAGTTTCCATAATACCCAACAGTTCTATTGAAGCAAACTTTCTTAATCCTGCTGATACGTGACATGGGCATATTACATATTTTCACCTAAATCAATTTTCTTAGTTAAGTGTATAGGAAGCACCTTTAAATTAGCTACATGTTTCTTTGAAGAATTACCTCATTAGGAAGAGAGAAACAATAACTAATGCTAAATCTTTGGCAACCTCTAAGGCGGAAGTTTGTCACTTATATGAAGGCCATGGGTGGTGTAGTAATTAACAGAACCTGGGTATTTATCTTTTAGTTGCCTGACCCTTTGAGTCATTGGCCACTAATGTAGTCACTTAGCCAAGGTGATTGGGAATGAGCTCACTTTTTGAGAAATAATCTTTTCTATATTTACAGCCGCACACAGTGGCCACTTTATTAGGTACAGGAGGTACTTAACAAAGTGGACACAGAGTGTATTTCTGTATGTTCATCAGCTTTTGCTCTCCCATTAACAAGGCATTTTCCCCCATAGAACTGCTGCTCACAGGATGTTTTTATTTTGCATCGGTAAACTTCGGCGACTGTTATACGTGAAAATCTCAGGAGAACAGCAGTTTCTGAGATACTCCAACAACCCCGTCTGGCTCCAACAATCATTCCACATTCAAAGACAGTTAAATCAGACTTTTTCCCCATTTTGAGTTTTAGTCTGACAACAACTGAATCTCCTGGTCATGTCTGCATGCTTTTATGCATTGAGTTGCTGCAGCACAACTGGCTGATTAGATATCTGCATTAACAAGCAGGATGGTAGTTTTTCCTAATAAAGAGGCCACTAAATGGATGTCTTAATATCTGTATCTAATGCAGTCTTTCTCTCTGATCGCACAGCACAACGAACTGAGAATAGACAGATTGTTGTAGTTTGGGTTCAGACGCTCTGAGCACTCGTGGAAGCTTTAGTAGACGTACAGCCTTGTCCAAAATGAAGCACATCTGCTGCAGGATGCACTTCAATGAAACTGCAGAAGAATGTGTTGAGGGATCATCCCTTGATGCTCTCAAGGGCTATCGGTACATTCTCTGATGAATGAAAGAACTACTGATGTTCAAATGCCAATTTATTGCCATTTGCAACCATCTAAGTCCAAATCATCTTGCTTGCTTGTCGAGTTTGGCCCCAGCCCAAAGAGTTTGACCTGTGCCACCACACCTGCTCCATGTTCACACTTAGCAAATGGTCAGGTTCTGACACCTCGACCAATGCAATTAACTTTGCAACCCCTCTGCTCCAGACAAGTATATTGGTGGCAGCACTTGCTGTGCTAGGAGTAATTCAGAATGCTGTAACCTAGATATCACCACTAGTGATAGTGCAAACAAATATTCCTCTGGCCATGATTTTAATTGGGGCGTGAACCTGGTAAAAATAAATATGTTCAGGTAACATAGAGATGAATGCTGTCTGAGTGACTTGCCCAATAAAATGACACCTAGCGGTATACCGCTTACAGACATCTATTCAAAAATCTGAGCACAGTTGTAGTCTCCAGGTGATGATTGAACTGGGCCAGAAACTATAAAACCTCAGCAATGCTCCACTTTATCAGACCAAACCTTATCAAAATTCATCACACACAGCTGTGTAGCTAATAATAATCCACGTGAATTCATAAATCACAATGCATGCCCAAATCCATGCACAGTCACAAATCCAAATCCATTTCAAGACACAATATATGCCTGAATCTTTGTATATTAACAAATCTATGCATCATGTGGATATCTTACACCTTTAGGTGTGAAATATATTTTATTCTAAACTGATTGAGTTGACGGAAATAGAATTGATCCTAAATGATCAACTTCTTTTATTGATGGGTTGAAGAGCCGGTTTCTATGCTGTACAACTTGGAGATAAGAATGTAAATAAGAATGCTGATCCAGTGTTGTCCAGATCACCTATACGTATAAATACTTTCCAGTGTAACCTGACACTGTTTTGTTTTGTAATCCTGGTGCAAAAACGTTAGCATGGCTGATCTGTTCAGTCTTCTGTTATTTGTAAGTCTGCCCAGATTCCGATATTTACTGAACTACGCAATGCCTGCTGGCACTTTACACTGCTAAATCCTGTCCGGCTTCCAGCTTAACCAGGCATTTTCTGCTCGGCAGTTTGCTGGCGGATGTGTGTTGTGTTCAAGGAAACATCATGAACATCATTCTCACAAGGCTTGAAAGAGTAAGGAGGGTGTCCCTGCTTCACAGACCATGAGCTTGGCATTCTAATGGATGAGGTGACGGGGAAGAGTGTCAATCCCTGCACTGGGGACCAGGAGATCACACAGGGTCACAAATAAAATTAGCTGGCAGGAGATGGTGAGAGCTCAATTTTTAAGAAGCGACCCAGCAGGTTGAGCAAACGGAGCTAATAATTGCTGGATAAGATTTGCCACAGGGACAATAGACAATAGACAATAGGTGCAGAAGTAGACCATTCGGCCCTTCGAGCCTGCGCCGCCATTTTGAGATCATGGCTGATCAATTACTATCAATACCCGGTTCCTGCCTTGTCCCCATATCCCTTGATTCCCCTATCCATAAGGTACCTATCTAGCTCCTTCTTGAAAGCATCCAGAGAATTGGCCTCCACTACCTTCCAAGGCAGTGCATTCCAGACCCCCACAACTTTCTGGGAGAAGAAGTTTTTCCTTAACTCTGTCCTAAATGACCTACCCCTTATTCTCAAACCATGCCCTCTGGTACTGGACTCTCCCAGCATCTGGAACATATTTCCTGCCTCTATCTTGTCCAATCCCTTAATAATCTTATATGTTTCAATCAGATCCCCTCTCAATCTCCTTAATTCCAGCGTGTACAAGCCCAGTCTCTCTAACATCTCTGCGTAAGACAGTCCAGACATCCCAGGAATTAACCTCATGAATCTACGCTGCACTTCCTCTACAGCCAGGATGTCCTTCCTTAACCCTGGAGACCAAAACTGTACACAATACTCCAGGTGTTTGGTCTCACCAGGGCTCTGTACAAATGCAAGAGGATTTCCTTGCTCTTGTACTCAATTCCCTTTGTAATAAAGGCCAACATTCCATTAGCCTTCTTCACTGCCTGCTGCACTTGCTCATTCACCTTCAGTGACTGATGAACAAGGACTCTGAGATCTCTTTGTATTTCTCCCTTACCCAACTCTACACCGTTCAGATAATAATTTGCCTTCCTGTTCTTACTCCCAAAGTGGATAACCTCACACTTATTCACATTAAACACCATCTGCCAAGTATCTGCCCAGTCACCCAGCCTATCCAAGTCACCCTGAATTCTCCTAACATCCTCATCCCAGCTTAGTATCATCAGCAAATTTGCTGATGTTATTTTCTATGCCGTCATCCAAATCATTAACGTAAATGGTAAACAGCTGTGGTCCCAATACCGAGCCCTGTGGCACCCCACTAGTCACCACCTGCCATTCCGAGAAACACCCATTCACCGCTACCCTTTGCTTTCTATCTGCCAACCAGTTTTCTATCCATGTCAATGCCTTCCCCCCAATGCCCTGAGCTTTGATTTTACCCACCAATCTTCTATGTGGGACCTTATCAAATGCCTTCTGAAAATCGAGGTACACTACATCCACTGGATCTCCCCCGTCTAACTTCCTGGTTACATCCTCGAAAAACTCCAACAGATTAGTCAAGCATGATTTACCCTTGGTAAATCCATGCTGGCTTGGCCCAATCCTATCACTGCTATCTAGATAAGCCACTATTTCATCCTTAATAATGGACTCTAGCATCTTTCCCACCACCGATGTCAGGCTGACAGGTCGATAGTTCTGTTTTCTGCCTCCCTCCTTTCTTAAAAAGTGGGATAACATAAGCCATTCTCCAATCCTCAGGGACTGATCTTGAATCTAAGGAACATTGGAAAATGATTACCAATGCATCCGCAATTTCCAGGGCCACCTCCTTTAGTACCCTAGGGTGCAGATCATCTGGACCTGGGGATTTGTCAGCCTTCAGTCCCATCAGTCTTCTCATCACCATTTCCTTCCGAATGTCAATCTGTTTCATTTCCTCTGTAACCCTATGTCCTTGGCCCATCCATACATCTGGGAAATTGCTTGTGTCTTCCTTAGTGAAAACAGATCTAAAGTACTCGTTAAATTCTTCTGCCATTTCTCTGTTTCCCATAATAATTTCACCCAATTCATTCTTCAAGGGCCCAATGTTGTTCTTAACTATCTTCTTTCTCTTCACATACCTAAAAAAGCTTTTGCTATCTTCCTTTATATTCCTGGCTAGCTTGCGTTCGTACCTCATTTTTTCTCCCTGTATTGTCTTTTTAGTTAAGTTCTGTTGTTCCTTAAACACTTCCCAATCATCTGTCCTCCCACTCACCTTAGCTCTGTCATATTTCCTTTTTTTTTAATGCTATGCAATCTCTGACTTCCTTTGTCAACCACTGTGGCCCATTTCCCCCCTTTGAATCCTTCCTTCTCTGGGGGATGAACTGATTTTGCACCTTGTGCATTATTCCCAAGAATACCTGCCATTGCTGTTCCACTGTCTTTTCTGCTAGGCTATCCGTCCAGTCAACTTTGGCCAGCTCATCCCTCATGGCTCCATAGTTTCCCCTGTTCATCTGCAACACTGACACCTCTGAGCTGCCCTTATCCTTCTCAAATTGCAGATAAAAGCTTATCATATTGTGATCACTACCTCCTAATGGCTCCTTTACTGCGAGATCGCTTATCAAATCCTGTTCATTACATAACACTAAATCCAGAATAGTCTTGTCCCTGGTCGGCTCTCGTACAAGCTGTTCCAAGAATGCATCCCGTAGGCACTCTACAAACTCCCTATCCTGTGGTCCAGCACTAACCTGATTCTCCCAGTTCACCTGCATGTTGAAATCCCCCATAACTACTGCGACATTACCTTTGCCACATGCCAATGTTAACTCCCTATTCAACAATTGTCACTACAACTCACTGTGCTGCATTCTGCTGCAGTACTCCAATCCCTCAGCTGACTTCTATTCCCCTCATTTCCTTAGCTCTTCTCTGCAATCACTTGCATCCCAACTCTTCACTCATAGATACACACCATCACATCATGTGCACACAACAGAGAGAGAGAGAGAGAGAGAGAGAGAGAGACACACACACACTCACACACACGTATGTTATGTTATGAAATTTGTCCTGCGGCAGCAGTGCATTGCGATGCACAATAATTTTTTTAAAACTATACACTAAGTAGTACAAAGAGAGAACAAAAAATTATATTGAGATAATGTGCATGAGCTCATCATCCAATCAGAAATTTGATGGTGGAGGGGAAGAAGCCATCCCTAAATTGTTGAGTGAGTGTCGTCAGGCTCACCTACCTCCTCCTTGATGGTAGCAATGAGAAGAGACCACGTCCTAGGTGATGGGGGTCTTCAATGATGGATACTGCATTCTGGCAAAGTCACAACACAAACACGCACACACAAAAACAGTACAACAACATGTGACACAAAAAGACTTTGTGCATACACGTCTACACAAGTGGCCAAATCAGTCTTCATCATGAAACTAACTGTAGCGCTTATCAAGACATGTGAGGGTAATCCTGTGTAACTTGTGGACAGGAAAGGTAAATACATTAGACACACAGATCATGCAGGATGACTAGGTCCCTGAAGAACCTTCATTCAAAATTTATCCTTTGTCTTCCAAGGTAAAGTTGCAAAAATGTGTGTATGAACAGTAGACAGGAGGAAGCCTTCTTACAATTAAGAGGCCAGAATGGGGATCCTTGTATGGCTGAAGGCTCCCGGATTCACTCTGGCATGGAGGTTTCTTTCTCCTTGACCATTTACCCTTCCCTGATGAATGTACTGTATGCTGTACACATTCAGAAGCAACACACTGCACTCATCAATGCCATGATCTTCTTATGATTTGATAATAGCAGGCATCTAGGGAGACTAACAGACGAGCCTAACACTTTCCCAGATCTGCGCAGCAGGAATAGGCATTGAGGAGGAGGATGAAGATGTGGCAACAAGGAAAAGGGTGATAGCATTGCTGTGCCTCATACTGCAAAACACTGGCTAGATTCTAGCACTAAAATGCTGAGGGGTTAGATCATAATGATAGGTGCCTGTGGAACTAGCCAGATGTAACTAAGCAAGCATCCCTAAGATTATTAGACATAGAAGCAGAATTAGGCTACTTGGCCCATTGAGTCCACTCCTCCATTCCAACATGGCTGATTTATTATCCCTCTCAATTGAATTCTCCTGCCTTCTTCTTGTAACCTCTGATGCCCTGATTAACCAAGTACCTATCAACCTCCACTTTAGGTATACTCTATGATCTAGCCTCCACAGCCATATGTGGCAATGAATTCCACAGATTCACCATTCTCTGGCTAAAGAAAGTCCTCCTCCTCTCTGTTCTAAATTGCCTTACATCTCTTCTGAGGCTATGTGCTCTGGTCCTAGACTCACCCACTACAGGAAACATCCTCTCCACTTCTAATCTATCTAGGCCTTTTAATATTTGATGGGTTTCAGTGGGATCCCCCATCATTTTTCCAAACTTAAGCAAATATTGACCCACATACGTTAATCCTTTCAATCCCGAAACCATTGTCGTGATCCTCATCTGGACCGTCTCCAATGCCAGCACATGTTTTTCTTAGATAAGAGGCCCAAACTGGCTCAGAACATTCCAAATGTGGATTGGTTAATGGCTTATAAAGCCTCAGCATGACAGCCTTCCTCTTATATTCCAGTCCTCTTGAAATGGACACTAACATTGCCTTCCTGACCGTCGACTCAACCTGCAGGTTAACATAGAAACATAGAAAACCTACAGCACAATGCAGGTTCTTCGGCCCCCAATGCTGTGCCGAACATGTACTTACTTTAGAAATTACCTAGGGTTACCCATAGCCCTCTATTTTTCTAAGCTCCATGTACCTATCCAGGAGTCTCTTAAAACACCCCGTTGCTCCTGCCTCCACCACAGTTGCTGGCAGCCCATTTCACACTCTCACCACTCTCTGCATAAAAAACTTATCCCTGCCACCCTCTCTGTACCTACTTACAAGCACCTTACATCTGTGCCCTGTTGTGTCAGCCATTTCAGCCCTGGGAAAAAGCCTCTGACTATCTTATACACCATCAGAGAAGGATGAGAGGGGATCTGATTGAAACATATAAGATTATTAAGGGATTGGACACGCTAGAGGCAGGAAGCATGTTCCCACTGATGGGTGAGTCCAGAACTACAGGCCACAGTTTATGAATAAGGGGTAGGCCATTTAGAACAGAGATGCGGAAAAACTTTTTCACCCAGAGAGTGGTGGATATGTGGAAAGCTCTGCCCCAGAAGGCAGTGGAGGCCAAGTCTCTGGATGCTTTCAAGAGAGAGTTAGATAGAGATCTTATAGATAGTGGGCTCAAGGGATATGGGGAGAGGGCAGTAACGGGGTACTGATTGTGTATGATCAGCCATGATCACAGTGAATGGCGGTGCTGGCTAGAAGGGCCGAATGGCCTACTCCTGCACCTACTGTCTATTGTCTATCAAGGTAATAAAGGACATCTTATTAACCTTCAGGGAATCCTGCACAAGGACTCCCAAGTCCCTTTGCACTCTAATTTTTAAAAGTTCTCCCTGTTTGGAAAATAGTCTACACTTTTACTCCTTCTACTAAAGTGTATGACCATACACTTTCTTACACTATATTCTAACTGCCACTTCTTTGCCCATTCTCTCAATCTGTCTAAATCTTTCTTCAGACTCCCTGCTTCCTCAGCACTACCTGCCCCTCCACTGATCTTTGTACTGGCTGCAAACATGACCACAAAGCCATCAATTCCCTCATCCAAGTCATTGACATACAATGTAACATTAAACAAAGCAGTCCCAATACCAACCCCTGGAGAATAGCCCTAGTTTCCAGCAGCCAACCAGAATAGGCCCCCTTTATTCCCACTTTTTGCCTCCTGCCAGTCAGCTAATCTTATATCCATGTAAAACCATGGGCTCTTATCTTGTTAAGGAGCCCCAGTACCTTGTCAAAGGCCTTCTGAAAATCCAAGTACACAGCATTTATTGACTCTCTTTTGTCTATCCTGCCTATTATTTCCTCAAAAACTTCCAAAAGATTTGTAAGGTAAGATTTCTCCTTCGGGAAAAACGCTGAATTTAGCCTACTTATCAGGTGCCTCCAAGTACCCCAAAACCTCATCCTTAATAATAGAGGTCAGCAACTTTAATTTCCTCGGTGTCAGAGGATCTGTTCTGGGTCCTGGGCCCAGCACATAAGTGCCATTACAAAGAAAGCACGGCAATACCTATACTTCCTGTGAAGTTTGTGAAGATTTGACATGTCAGATGAAACTTTGACAAACTCCTATAGATGTGTGATGGAGAGTATATTGACTGATTGCATACCTCTGTGCCTCTGACATTATCATTTCCATTTTGCAGAGGCTGATAGAACATGTTTCTTTTTCCATGCAAACACAGGCCAGTGTTCTCCAATGTCCTTGTAAATGAAAAACAAAATGCAGATTCTGGAAATTAGAGCTTCAAATAAAAATTAAGAAATATAGAAATACTCAGCCAGTCAATTAATATCTGCAGTGAGAGAAATGGAGTGAAGCTACGGCCATGATGAAGCCAAACTCGGGTAGGAAGCACAACGCCTCATATTCCATGTGGCTCACCTCTAACCTGATGGCATGAACATCAGTTTCTATGACATCCAGCAATTTCTCCCCCTCCCTCCTTTTCTTTTTCTATTCCTCTTTGTGGTTATCCTCTCACCTCCTCTTTTCTCCTCACATGCCCATCACCTCCCTCTGTTCCCCTTCTCCTCCCATTTCTTCTATAATCTAATACTCCCTCCTATTAAATTCCTTCATCTTCAGTCTTTAACAATTCCACCTACTCCCTCCCAGCATCTTACTTCATCCATCTATTTCACTTATCACCTACCAGCCGAAACTCTTTCCCCTACCCCCCCCCCCCAAAAACTTCTTACACTGGCTTCCTTTCCCGTCCTAATGAAGAGTCTTGGACTGTTTATTCCCTTCCATAGGCCCTGCCTGACTTGCAGAGTTCCTCTAGCATTTCATAAATGTTGTTAGGGCGATTAATTGTTTTAAAGCAATGTACAGTAAAAAGTTTAATTTGGAAGGAATTGGTGACGCTGACCATGCATTGAAAATCTTCAGTCTGTCAACTATCAGGACTTCCATGAAAGTGTCAGATGGACTGGCAAATGGGAGATGCATCGTTAAGTACACCTATGCATTGTTCAGCATTCTTCCTCAATTAACCTTCCCATTGTACATTCTTGAAAGCAGGCACACTGTTGATATATTTGTAACTCCGAAGAGCCAGTTGCTAAGGCAGCTTTCTGTTTGTTCCTTTTCATCAAGGACATTGCAAATCAGTTGTATATTCAGTGCCATAAGCTGTTCCATTGCCCTTCACTATATCGAAGATTGATTTCCTTGTAGCGTATTACAGAAGCAATATTGCGTGTCTCTCACTGAGCCCGTACCCATTACTGAAGTGAGGTCTGGGGAATCAATGGTTTGGAATTTTCAGTGGTGGCTTCACATACAAAGAAGTAGGATGGGGTACAGCAATTAAGCAGAAATATGCCTTTTTATTAAGAGTCCTGTATATGTTGAGGTTTGTTTATATTGAACAATTAGAGTAATTCATGAATAGTGCAAACTAAATGAAGCAAGTTATCAATGTGGAAGCACATGGCCCAGTTATCCTGATGCAACGAGAACAAAACCATCCCAGATACTCCTCCACACAACAAGCATGTGATGTATACTTGTGAGCGTCATGACCTGATGCATTAGTCACATTTCCAATCCTGCACAATCTTCACAGAAAAGTTATCGTTCTGCACTGCACCCCATTTAAGGATAAATTGTGGTTTGAGATTAAAAAATGCACGCTCAGTCCGCTGATTCATCACCAAAAATTAAAAACAACCTTTAAGCATATTTTGGCTAGAAGGTGAGGCTGGAGAAGCTGTGATTCTTCTCTTTGGAGCACAGAATATTGAGAAGAGACAGAACAGAGATGTACAAGGTAACAGTATATTTACGCAACACTCACAACAGAAGGCCAGGCAGCATCGACGGAAAAGAGTACAGTTGACGTATAAGGCCGAGACACTTCGGCAGGACTGGAGAAAAAAAAACAAGGAGATGAATAGAATATTTAGATACGATAAGTAGAGAAGAGAAACTATTCCCACTTCTAATGAACTAAGCAAAAAAAACTTGCAAAATCGAAATCTTTGTTTCTTGAAAAAGTTAGTGATTAAGTTATCTGTAGTTTTTAATGACATTTTTCTGAGCAAGTCAATAAGTTTAATGATTCCATTTGACAGTATTTGGCTGCCTTGATATAACATTATTTAGAATAAGTAGATTAGCATGATTGTTACTTGCATTTTCATTATACAGAAGACATCTTCATAGTGGTCTCATATTTAGATCTGGAATTATCTGTCATTGAAGTGTACGTTTGTTTCCTTTTTGTGGCACTTAAAGCTGAATAAGGCACTTTATTCTTTGAACTGCTGCTGTGACAGTACTTCATAACATAACCAATTATCAGATACAAGGACAATTTAGCTGCCTACTGTATAGATGGTTTAGGACCTAACTTAAATAGAAATCACAGTCTCTTTCTGTGGAATATCCTTCAAATCAAGTTGACTTACTCATTATGAATTTGTCAGAGTTACTAAGACAAATGGCGATCAATTAACATTATACCCTATCTATAAAGCTCCATATTTTATTGTTTAGTAATCCTTTTAACAAGTCAGGTGTGCATCTTGAAATACATTTAAAGTATATGTTAAGCGGAATATTTATGTTAACTCAAACAGAACTAAGGAAAGCATGTATGCACAGAAATTGGATTGTGAAGAGGAAGTCTTCGTGTGCACACAATTAAATCTCAATGAAAAATTAATTATTAAAGAATATTAGGAATTTATGAAAAGCTGAACAAAGGTTCTTCATTCTCTGTGCAACTGATGTGCTGGTAAATGGAGACATCAAGCAGGTAAATTGGTGTATAAGAGCCCAACACAATCAAAGATGATTTACATCTGCTCCATTTCTGAGGGCACTGGGGTGATAGAGAAGGCCACAGATTTGCTACGTAGGGAGCAGGAGGTGCTTGGTTACGAAGGTAGAGAAGTTTGTGAGATAATGTGCAGCTCCTACCATATCCTCTGAAATTCAGCATACTTCAAACACATTGGATCGAAGTTCTTAGTGTGATCCTGAATGCTCGTTCTTCTATACTTTGAATGGTCATGGGTCAAGGATTCCCCTTAGTCAGAACAATTTTTCCAGGAGGTTTGGACAGGATCATTAAATCATTTCCTCTGTCCACTCTTCCATTACTGAACTTTGAGTGTATATTTTAGAAGTTTGTGTCGACATGTAGATAACAGAACTTGACTGAATACCGTTAGAGTCACAGCATCATACAAAATTACAGATGCAGGCCATTCAGTCCCTCTAGTTTGTGCCAAACCACCTAAACTGTCTCATCCCATCAACCTGCACCCAGACTATTGCCCTTCATACCCCACCAATCCATGTACCTATCCAAACTTCTCTTAAATGTTTAAGTCAAAATCACATCCTCCACTTGAGCTAGCAGCTCATTCCACACTCTCACCACCCTCATTTTCCCCTTAAACATTTTACATTTCACCACCATCACCTCTAGTTGTAGTCTCATCCAACATCAGTAGAAAAAGCCTGCTTGCACTTACACGATCTATATCATTTTGTATACTTCTATCAAATCTCCCCTCATCTTCTACATTCTAGAGAATAAAGTTCTAGCCTGTTCACTCTTTCCTTATGCCTCAATTCCTCCAGAGCTAGCAGCACCCTTGTAAACTTTCCCTTTCAATCTTGTTTACATCTTTCCTGTAGATAGGTGACTAAAACTGCACACAATGCTCCAAGTTAGGGTTCAGCAACCTTTTCTCATTCTGCCAGTACTTTTGAAAATTTTATAGAGGCAGAATTGTTGTGTGCTTAATATTCCAGTAATTCTTGAGTAATATTGTAAATATATTGTTTGATTAAGCATTCTTTGGTGTTCACAAACTCATTATTGGTTATATGTAAGAAGTACATGAATTGCATAGGTCATTACGCCACTAAGTCATATGAACCTCCCTTTTTTGCCCATTACACCACTGGCATTTAGGGCAGCAATGCAATGCCTCCATCTCTGGTGGTGTTCCTGGCTTCCTTCATCATGTCAGTAGTTTCAATGTCATACGCGCGCATCTCAATTAGAAAAATCAAGCACATGCATCACGCACAAAATGCTGGAGGAACTCAGCAGGCAAAAGCATCTATGGTAAAAAGTACAGTCGACGTTTCGGGCCGAGACCCTTCGACACGTGTCCTGCCTCCCATATTTTTCTGTCAATTAGTTCCTGAAGTTACAAAATACAACTGCATTGATGGTGCCTTTCCAGTACCTTGAAGTGCCTGGAAGAGCTCATTGCAGAAATAAGGTGTGTGTCATGATGGATGTATACACAGGAGGTGGTAACGTGCACTGAAGCTGTTGTCCTAAGCTGTGGATGAAAGGACCAGTACGATGAAGATCATTGGTAAAGTTTAGAGAAGAGGATCAAATTAGATAAAGCACTCTTTTCCATCTTTTTCACCTTGGTTAGTTGCTTAATTTCTTTTCCCTGTTACATTTTCAAATGGAGCAACTTTCTTCTGCTGGAGGAACTCAACAGGTCAGGGGGCATCTAGGATCTAGGGAGCGGAATAAACAGTTGACCTTTTTGCCTGAGATCTTCATCATGAAAGGCCTTGGGCCAAAAACTTCATCTGTTTATTCCGTCCATGTATGCCTCTTGACCTGCTGAGTTCCTGCAGCACTGTGTGTGTGTGTGTGTGTGTGTGTGTGTGTGTGTGTGTGTGTGTGTGTGTGTGTGTGTGTGTGTGTGTGTGTGTGTGTGTGTGTGTGTGTGTGTGTGTGTGTGTGTGTGTGTTGGTCAAGGTTTCCAATATCAGCAAAATCTCTTGTGCCCACAATTCTCAATTCTCCTGCTGTTCATCTCCTCACCACTGTCCAAATATATCTTCTTGATGAAAACAGAGCTTTCCTTTCACCGTGGATAAGAATACATGGTGTTTCTAACTCTAACCAGAGGTAATTCCAGCTAGGGAACAATAAACCTGGATTCTGCCTGTACACATACCCAGCATCCATTGTGAGAACTACCACACAGGAGACTGGAATACCAGGGTACAGTTTAATTCCCACTATACAGTTCAGAGAAACAAAATCCAAAAGGTGAATGTCTGATCCTATGTCACTTTTTAATGATGTGATTTAATTTTTTACCAACAGAGCCACCCACTCCCTCTGCCTTCCTGCCTGTCCTTTCGATACAAACTTGGATGTTTTGCTCCCAGTTATGATCTTCTTTCAGCCACAATTCAGTGATACTCACAACATCATACATGCCAATCTGTAACTCACTGGGTTGAATAGATATAGCTGACACATCAGCAGAGCATTTGGCAGTAGCAGTGACTGCTGAAGCTTTGGAGTGTCCATGCTAGGCTTAGCAGACTTCTTCACACCTGGCTCAGCTGCATGCTAGGCTATTACTGAGAAGGAGGCTGCGAGAGGTAGCCCTCAGCTACCTTCATTAGTTATTCATTAAGTTCAGCTGCTCAGCTTGCCCTGCAATGTCCGGGAGGGTGAGGGCAAGAGGAGGATCAAACTAGATTGTTCTAAAAGTAACAGACAATGCTGAAAATTTACAGTGGGCATAGGCTGAAATGATCAAGCCAGAAATGTTTGGATATATAGTAAAAGTGTAAATTGAAGAAATCTTAATTAATCCAAGGTACACAGGAAAGTGTTGGCCAAAGTATCATGTTACAATTCCCTTGCTAAAATGCCACATGAATTTTACTGATACCAGTTCCATGTTCCCAGCATTACTTTAATCCCTATTCAAACTTCTGCTTGATTTATGATAAATTGCATATGTTCATCCACCCACTGAATTTACATAAAATAAAACAATTATCAGCTTTACTTGCCACATGCACTGTACATAGATGAATATTTGAAATAATGGAAAAGGATAGTCTGGTGCAAGTATATCGTGGTGGGAATTTGCAGCAGGATTTCAATTGTAATGACAGAGTGAACTTCTGTGATATTAAATCAAGTTTGAACAGCCCAAGAAGCAAAATAAACTCTTGATATGGCGACGGGTGTTTTCTTACTCCTTTTCTTCCTTCTGCATCTCCTTCACTTATTCTCCTCATTCAAAGGTGATCCTTCATCCTCTTCTCTGAGGTGAGTGTTCTGATCCCTCCGCCGCACATCGTATCTGCCGTGGGAGAGACGAAGGTCTTCTGTGTTTGGAGTGCTGTCAGGCATATCAAAGGCATGCTGATCCTGTCAATGTGGATTCCTCTAGGACTCTCAGTCAAAGGTATGCCAGAGGGAACTGAAGCAACAGCTGCACCAGATGAACGATGATATTTACTGATGCAACTACAGCTCGTTTAGCTGCTCACAGCACCTGGTACAAAAATTGTTGCCCAAAACTCCTCAGCAGAAGCTGATGACACCTCACAACATCAGTGAAAGCAGAGGAAGGCTGCAGTAGTCATCTTTCATTCCATGTCACTGGACCCTGACCCTGATCTGTCTAGGACTGTGTGGTGGCTGCCATGTATCAGCCTCCCCACGTTAAACAAAGTCACATATAGGTGTTCTCCAATGCGGAAATCCGCCCTAACATCCTGGATTAAGTCCTGTCGCAATCAGCAAGTGGTGAAGGAGGTAGGGGTTGTGGGCTCTGAAAACCTTTAGTCACCAGAATATGTGGACCCAAGGGGAGGTGGGGAGTGGAGTTAATGACAATGCGAGGAAGAATAAAATGGGTGAGGGTAGGATTAGTGGTTGGTGGTCAGTGTGCTAAAAGTGTTTCTATGCCTTGGCTCTCTATATTTCTATGATTAGATGACCACCCCTGGAAAATTAGTCCAGACACATACCATTCAACTTTACAGCAGCACTGTCGAGAAGCAGTTAGCACGTTGCTTTACAGTAGCAGCCAACCACGTTCAATGATTGCCACTATAAGGAGTTTGCATCTTCTCCTCATGACCACATGCGTTTCCTCTGGCTGCTCCAGTTTCCTCTCGCATTCCAAAATGTACAGGCTGGTAGGTTAATTGGTCACACACTGTAGGTGTAATTGGGCGACATAGCTTGTTGAGTCAGAAAGGCTTGTAACTGTGCTGTATCCCTAAATAAAACTAAATAATTGACATGTAAAGGTATTTACCCTCATAATTGTTCTTTTATCAATTATCCTCATATAAGTCCTCCTACTCTCAACACCACTGACCATGGGAATATTTGGCTGCTAGTTAATCTATCTTTATCCTTCATGGCCTAAGTACCTCATACAAATCTCCCTACGACCTTCTTTGCTAATCTGTTAACAATCCCAGATTCTTTAGTCTATTCACGTAATTAAAGTCATTCATTTCTAATCTCCTTTGCATGTTCTTGAAGGCCTCTTTCACACCTTTGACATCTTTCTTAAATAGAACTGAATGTAATATTCTATTTATGCCTCATTTTGTGTTTTATCATTATGATTTTCTTCTGCTTGTAGACTATGTAAATTTTTAGTGTATGCTAAGTAAGTAGCAGTTCTTTTGCTGATTCCCAGGGATCTACATTGTAAACATCCCACCAGTCTGAATTAAACAACCCTTCATTACAAGTCTTTGCTTAGACAATTGACAACAGGCAATTGTTTATTCGTGCTCCAATTTTTCCTGTTGTTTCATAAGCTTTAATAGTAATGACATGCTGATTATGTGGCATCATATCAAAGACCATTTGGAAAACTAAATACATCACATCAATTACTTTTCCCTCATTGGCTCTCCCTGTTACTTCCTCAGTACATTCTATCAAGCTTTTTTGACACAATTTCCCTGCAAATCCATACAGACTTATCTCTAATCAATCCGTACATGTTCAAGTGCTTGTTAATTCTGACCCGGTTTATTTTTTCTATAACCTTCCTCACAACCAAACATAAACTGACTGCTCTGTAGTTAACAGATGTGACAAAACAAACTTATGAACATAGAAAAACTGCCTCCATTTCAGAATCAGGTTTATTATCACTGGCATCTGTTGAGAAATATTTTGTTTTGCAGCAGCAGTACAGTACAACAGATAAAAATTACTATGTTATAATAAGATATATATAAGTACAAAAGAAGAGGAAAATAGTGAGGCAGTGTTCATGATCGATGGACTGTTCAGAAATATGGTAGCAGAAGGGGTGAAGCTGTTCCTAAGATATTGAATTAGCATCCTCATGCTCCTGTACTTCCTGCCTGAAGGTAGTAATGAGAAGGAGGCATGTCCTGAGTAACATGTGCCTTTAATGATAGATACTGCCTTCTTGAAGCACAGCCTTTTTAAGGTGTCCTTGATGGTGGGGAGGCTGGTGCCCATGATGAGGCGGGCTGAGCCTACAATCCTCTTCAGCTTTGGATTGAAGCCTTCATACCAGGTCAGAATGTTCTCTATGGTTCATCGAAAGAAACACGATAGTCCTTGGTGGTGATATACAAAATCTCCTCAGGCTCCTAATGAAGTTTAGCTTTGGAGTGCCTCTTCCATGATCGCATCAGTATATTGGACCCAGGATAGATCCCCTGAGATGTTGACACCCAGGAACTTGAAACTGCTCACCCTTTCCACAGCTAAGCGCTTGATGTAGACTGGTATGCGTTCTCCTGATTTCCCCTCCTTACAGTCCACAATCAATTCCCTGGTTTTACTGATGAAGAGTGCAAAGTTGTTGTTGTTCAATCAGCTGATCTATTCACTCCTTTATGCCACCTGATCACCATCCGAGATCCTACAAATAACAGTTGTGTAATTGGTGAACCACAATCATGAGTTTAGAGGGAGTAGAGCAGTAGGCTAAACACATATCCTTGAGGTGAGCCTGTGTTGATTTTCTGAGCCCCCAGGAACATTCTGTTGTACAAATAAAAAATAGAACTCAGTGAAAAACCATCACTAGTTCCACACTATTGTTTCAAATGGATACTAAGTGTCCCAGCTTGATTGTATCTTTCATGTCAATGGGAAATTCCAAACTTCAGCAAATTGGTTATTCATTGACACCCAAATGAACCCATATTAAGAAATAAATGCCTTTAATTAGATTGCTTCTGATTAAATTTGTGCCTCTTGACCTGATCCCAAACCTCCTGCCAGTTAATATTTCCAGCCAACCATTGACTATATACCCCAAGCATAGAATCAACAATTATATTCTTTAAACTCCTTTATCATCTAAACCAAAGAGAGACAGGTGTGAAAATAATACCTTTGTTGCCAAGAATCATCATCTTCGAAATGCTACGTAGTGAATGATCAGAGTGGGTGTGGATTTCAATTGTAGAGTAGTATAGCAGGTATCTGAAAGGAAAGAAATTGCCTTGTCTTGGGGAATGGGCAGGGGAAGTGTGACCTGCACAGAAGTGATATGGACTCGAAGGTCCAACAGGCCTCTTTCTATGTTGTAACTGCGATACTGTCATTCAGTGACTTTCAACAGAGTTTTTATGAAGTTGGGGCAGCATGGTAGTGTAGCAGTTAGTATTATGCTATTACTGCATCAGCAACCTGAATTCAATTCCTGTCGCTGTCTGTAAGGAGTTTATACATTTCCCCATGACCACATAGGTTTCCACAGTGTGTTCTGGTTTCCTTTTGCATTCCAAAGACATATAGACTAGTAGGATGATTGGTCATATGGGTGCAACTGGGTGGTGTAGGTTTTTGGGCTGAAAAGGCCTGCTATTGTGCTGTATCTCCAAACTAACAAAAAAAGACAGCTCTTCTCAGGAGGATTGGGATTATTTGTCTTAACATTATTGACATGTGGTCATGCTTTCTTCTCACTGCTGGCTACAGGGAGGAGGTACGGGAGCTTCAGGACGCATACCACCAGGTTCAGGTTCAGGTCCTGCTGAAGGGTTACGGCCCGAAACGTCAACTGTACTCTTTTCCATAGATGCTGTCAGGCCTACAGTGTTCCTCCGGCATTTTGTGTGCACCTCCAGGTTCAGAAACAGTTGTCACCTTTCAGCCATTCAGCTCTTGAACCGGAGGAGATGGCATCAATGAACTCTTCCCATGGCCTATGGACTCACTTTTAAGGACACTTCATGGCCTATGGCCTATGGACTCACTTTTAAGGACACTTCATCTCATGTTCCTGATGTCTATTGCTTGATTTTATTTATTATTGTTGTTATTTTTTCTTTAAGTGCTTGCACAGTTTGTTGCCTTTTGTCTGTCCTGTCGATATGGTCTTCCATGAATTCTATTCCGGTTATTGGAATTATTGAGTATGACTGCAAGAAAATTAATCTCAGGGTTGTATATAGTGACATATATGTACTTTGATAATGAATTTGCTTTGAACTTTGATGGTACATATTTCTCATGCAGTCTGTTCAAGTCCAAAATACTGTACACTTGGACCAATTTGATAATTAAGGCATAAAATTGACTCCTTGCCTGAGCTGTCTTCTGAACATCAATATGTACTTTAGAGATGTATTAACCTAATCAAGCACTGCTGCTTTGCCTCTGTGTTGAAGAAAATTATTTGTATGGAATCTATTACAGCTGATGCCAGCAGCAGGCCTTTG
Source organism: Hemitrygon akajei (assembly GCF_048418815.1). Taxonomy (NCBI): domain Eukaryota; kingdom Metazoa; phylum Chordata; class Chondrichthyes; order Myliobatiformes; family Dasyatidae; genus Hemitrygon; species Hemitrygon akajei. The sequence goes on along the minus strand of NC_133136.1, from coordinate 72,902,413 downwards.
GGTTTTTAAAACTGAGGTTAGCTTTGGCCTGTAAAAAAAAGAAAGGTGGCTGATTTTACAAATGCATGAAACTTAGGTTTAATTATTGTGGAAGAGATTATGCTGATCTCAAGGGAGAATACAGTTCATTTGTTTTACATAAGAAACAGGCATAATTTATTCATCTCTTAAACACTTTGACTTAAAACACAACCAAAGTTGAAGATGCCTTTGTATATAACAGAGTACACGTGAACATTGATGAGAAAGCACATTAATGAAATTCATGATTTTCTAATTAACTATAGGGTGCATGCTTGCTGGCATTCTTAACACCCTTAGGGGATGATAGTGTGTTATCTTTACTGCTTTTAAATCAGCTCCAGACTTCTTGCAGATTCTGTTCTGACTTAGTGCATCAATGAGCTAAGTTAATGCATAGAATGAGCAAGCAGGTGTTCCAAGAATGTTTCCACACAATACTGTCCTCTTTAAATTAGTTATGTCTTCAACCTGCCGAGTATCAGCAGGACGCTATGGGAGTATAGGCTCTGGCTTTAAGGAAATAATATAAGATTCTTAAATGAACAAAAATTAAGTGTTCATCAGAACACAAATTAAGTCTTTTTGCAGGAAATATTTCAGAAAAGCATTCCAACTGCATTCCTGATGACTTAGATAGTGTACGTTGTACCTTTGCCAGCACCTTATATGACAGAGGGAAATGAATTATGAGCTGAAGTAAACTGACGTTATAACAAATCATCAAGAAAGGGAGTTGCTCCATGAATGAAATATATTCCAAGTAGCTGTTTATTCCATCTAACTTGGAGTAGTGAAACCATCAGTACATACCTTAAGGTTATTACCGAGGTAAAATGATTTCAGCTTTATATCAATATCCATCTTATGGTAGAAGAATTGCCTTAACATTTCTGGAAATAGATTAGAATTGCCAGGGCTGGTAGAAAATGGAAAACTTGTGGGAACTTCAATTCCTTGATGTGATCAAAACTTTTTACAAGGTCACATTGAGCCTTTACTTATAAATGGATGCTAAATGTAAATGGAGCATGGAGTCATGTGCTGTAAATCATGTGATATAGTCCTGATGAATGGTCTCGATCTGAAACATCAACTGCTTATCCCTCTCCATAAATGTTGCTTGACTTGTTGAGTTCCTCCGGCATTTTATATGTGTCACTCTGGATTTCATACTGACAGTGAAACTCCAAAATTTGCAGTGCTTGTTTATCTTCTGAATATCATATCTCTGGATTCTATGTGGATCAGCGGTTCACATGTACCTATTTCCCAAGCTTTTGTTTTCTAGTTATTGACTTCAATACAATTTGTATGTCACTTGCTGAACATCAGAGAAAAGCAGAGCTTCAGGCTGATGCTCTTATATCAGGTGGGTAGCAACCTTCTGATGAAATGGATAGATGATTAGACAGAGTGGACAGCCAGCGCCTCTCCCCCAGGGCACCACTGCTCAATACAAGAGGACATGGCTTTAAGGTAAGGGGAGGGAAGTTCAAGGGGGATATTAGAGGAAGGTTTTTCACTCAGAGAGTGGTTGGTGCGTGGAATGCACTGCCTGGGTCAGTGGTGGAGGCAGATACACCAGTGAAGTTTAAGAGACTATTAGACAGGTATATGGAGGAATTTAAGGTGGGGGGTTATATGGGAGGCAGGGTTTAAGGGTTGGCACAACATTGTGGGCTGAAGGGCCTGTACTGTGCTGTATTGTTCTATGTTCTAAAGTTCACTGGCCTAATTCTCTCTCTCTCTGCAGGTACTAGCTAGCCAAGTGAATATTTCTGGTAACTTACTTTTTTTTTCTTGTTTGAGTATTTTTTACTTGCAATCTCTGTTCAGTCCATCAATGCTTCTGACTTCTTTCTGACTTGCTACTTCAACTCCTCCAGCAATGGGCTCATCTCTCTTTGTGTAAAATGGCACAAAGTTAGACACAAGTATCTTCATTTTGGCTATACCCTCAATTATTGACTCACTGCATAAGATCCTTATGATAAGTGAGGATGTTTCAGTGACTGCAGGAAGATAAGATGGATGGACATTTGTGATGTATTCTGTGAAATACAGGAAGTGGCAATGGCTGGAGTGAGCGTGGGTTTTTCTATTGTGGTAAATCCATCATATTAAACTTGCCTTTTCATTCTTAGTTTCAAAATACAGAATATTTGCTGTTTTTATTCTCATTTCCTACTTAATTTCACTTTTGATAAATGTATCCCTTTCCTTCACAACTTCCACAAATCAAATGCTCTTTTATCCTTTCAGCATTTAAAAATAACAACTTCTTATCTCATCCAACAGCTTCACTTAAGTTATTAACCTGCATCCCTCGGATATTGCTTTGTCTATTTATCCTTTCCTCTCATTTTTCTCACTATTGCTTTTCCAACTTCACCAAATCAATAGACAGTTCTTGTTCTTGGGTCCAGTGATTTAACACATTGTTTTTTCCCCTCAGGTGCTTTTATTTACATTTTTGAAATCAAAAATTGATCATTGAACTGAAGGATCATAGAATGTTGGGTTTGTAATTGACAGGACAAAAAAGGCAGAATTAATGAATGTGTAAAATTATAGTGTATATTCTGAAATATTATAAAATGTACAGCATGAAACAATGCAGCACAGGAACAGACCCTCTGGCCCGCAATGTCTTTGTTGAATATAATGAAAAATTAAGTGAATCCCTTCTGCCTGCACATGATCCATATTCCTCCAGTCTCTACATAATCAAATGCTATCTGAAAGCATCTCAAGCACATCTATTGTATCTGCTTCCTCCAGTATCTTTGGCAGTGCACTCCAAGCACTTAACGCTCTCAGTGTAAAAAAAATCATGCCTCGCCTTTCTTCTTTAAAAAGTTTCCCTTCTCACTTGAAGTTATATCCTTTAGTATTTGACTTTTCTCTCCTGAGAGAAAAAAATCTCTGACTAGTGACCCTAACTGTGCCTCATCTCATTTTATAAACTTATAAACTGATCTATAAAAAGAGAGAACTACTTTACAGCTCCCATAAAATAACTAGTTTTACTTCAGATAAACAAATTTGGAATATGATCCTTGGAACACTGGCATAAATCCCATGCCATGAGAACAGAATTTATCAATAAGATTAGTCATTGTCCCCCTCCTGTGATGCTGGATTGAAGATTAGAAGCCTGAGGCTTTGGTATTTCATTGAAGAACTTAGTGCAAATTAGATGGTTTTGCTGTCTTGCACCACTTAATAGGATTTCAAAGGGCTTTGATAGTGAAATTAAACATTCATCATTGAACTGCAGCCAACTCTCTTATCACTAATCATGAATAACCTTTCGGTAATGCCTAATTATCATATGTGTTACAAAACAAGAGAAAATGTCATCATTAATATGCTGTTAGGTAGAATCATTTGCAAAACTAGCAAAACTTTGGGCTTTCTCTTTGTAAATGTAAACTAAAAGAATGTGCCGTTTTATTTACATCTGTTTATAAAAATGCATAGTGTTGCTTAATAAAATAGATTATCAGATTAATTTTAGACTGAACAATTCAATTCATTGCTGAATTATGTCACTCAATGATACCTGTAATAATGATATAATCCTTTGAATATACCAGTAGAGACAAAAGGTTATTTTACATCAGCTGCTGAGAATTATTATTGGGACTCAGACATTTTAAATGCTTAAATAACACATTTAACACATTAAGCTCCATTATATGACCACCAGAGGTTTCAAATGGTGCACTTGATGCTTGTTCGTCACTGGGTCATTCTACAATGCAGAATTATTTCTGCCCATTAAACACAGCAGTGACAAATCTCGCTAATGAACACATTATGAAGTTCTCTGTTGTTGTAAAAAGCAACTTCCCCTGCATATGCGAAGCAATTTTGTGTTTTTCACTCCCAGCACACAACACATGCTAGAAACATTAATACGGAGTTTAACACAGCCCTTATGCAATTAGCTAATTATTTCTCTGATGAAATTAATGACTAGAAAATCAGATAGGCAGTAAAATGGATACCGTGCCTCTGAACCTAATGCTTGGTGCTCTGCTTGGGTATAAAAACACAAAAACTTATCATAGTGTTTTAGTATTCTTATGTTGCATATCTTATCAACACATCTCTTAGTGTATCTCCCAATTGCATTATTTCCACTTTCATTATTCTGCCTGGTATACCACACTTCTGAGATTTATTTCAGAGACTTCAATGGGAATATAAAAGAGTGTTATATACTGGGTGAGAAATTTACTCTGACCATTGGTAGTGAAATTTGCTCCTAATGATCTACTTTGGAGATTCCATGAGTGCAAACCAGGGATAATCACTAAGATGACACTAATACATAAATTCAATCCACAGATCTGTACTAATACAGAGAAAGCCCATTTAAGTAACTCCAGCTACTTCAATTGACTGGAGAAAGGCTTCTGCAAAAAAAAATTGACTCACACATAATATTACTGTCCATGACCAAACATCAATCATAGAGAATAGAACAGTACAGAATAGGAACAGGCCGTTTGGCCCACTATGATGTGCTGAATTAATTAAACTAAACTAATTAATGCCTAACTAAACTAACCCTTTCTGTCTACACAATGTCAATATGCCCCCATTTTTTGTACAATCATGTGCCTTTCTAAGAGCTTCTTGAATGCCCCTGTCATATTTGCCTCCACCACCCAGGAACTTAACTCTATTTGTGTGTAAAAAAAAACTTGCCGTTCACATCTCTTCAGAACTTACCCCATCTCACTTAAAAACCATGTCCTTTGGGATAAGACACTTCCACCCTGGGTAAATGATACTTGCTTTTTACTCTTTTTCTGCCTCTCACAATCTTCTAAACCTTTATAAAGGTCACACACACAGAATTCTGGAGGAACTCAGCGGCTCAGCAGGGAAAGAGTAAACCGTCGACGTTTCAGGCTGAGACCCTTCACGTCAACTGTTTAGTCTTTTTCACAGATACTGCCTGAACTGCTGAGCTCCTCCAGCTTTTTCTGCATGTTGCTTGAATTTCCAGCATCTGCTGCCTTTCTCTTCTTTATAAAGGCTGGTTATTTAAAACTGAATGACTGCAGCAGGTTACTCCACAATCCCTTCCACACAGGATTCACATATTTGCCTTGTAAAGAGCTATGTCGAGTTAATATAGAACTTGTTTATCCCAACATAATTGCAATAGATTTAAATCTAAGCATTAACAGTATTAATGCCTTTTCTCTGAGAAGGTAGCTCCAGTTTTATAGTTGCTTTTCTACTCAATTTCTTAATTTTGGTCCATGGGGATTTTCCAAAATCAGTATTTTGTTGATTTTGTACCACCAAAATCAAAGAATTTATATAAAATACTATTCATAAAGATATCTTATATATGGCCATTGTTCCAGACTGCCATATCTATTTTGACCTAAAAGAAATGGATTTTGGTTGTGGTCCTACTTCTTAATGTAGTTGTGTCTCTGTTGGTAAGCAAAAAAGAGTAATGTTGAGTAGAGGATCAGTAGTGCGGTCTTTCTATTAATTTCATTGCTGTCAGTGATGTTCACAGGTTGGTGAAAGTTAGGTCTGGAGCTGGCTCTCTGGCACAGTTTAGAGAGCTGCTGCCTCACAATGCCAGTAATCTGGTTTCAGCCCTGACCTCCAACGCTGTTATGCATTGTCCTTGTCACCATATGGGCTTCCTCCAGGTGCTCTGATATCCACCTACATTCCAAGGTCATGCTGACTGGTACTCAATTGTCCACTGTTTATTGTCCCTGACGTGTAGATGAGCTGAAGAATTTGGGGGTGCTGAGCAGAAGGTGGTGAGAATAAAATAGGTCTTCATGACTCTGTCTCGGTTGCTAAAACCAGGTGTAGCAATCATTGTGTCAAATGTGGTTCAGTGTGGAGCATTTCTGCCTTTGATTAAAAGATTGAGAGCAATTAAGTCTGTCAGCTTAATTCAGAAGTGTAAGCTAGCTCTCTGGAGTCGGATGGTGGGCAGAACAAATGACCTTTGCATGATGGTGGATGGGCTGGGATGTTTGGGATACACTCCTGACATACCAACAATACGATATTCCCAAACACACAACCATATACTGTATTTAGTGCTAAAAATACAAGTTGAAAGAAGATGCATTTTGTATTTATTTATTTGTTTTTCTTTCACATCTTTCGATGAGAATGACTTTTGAAAGTAATTTCTGAGGGGGCAAATTTCCATTTTGCAGTCTGTCCCTGGAACCTATATGGTACTGGTATCAGTACAGTCATCAATCTAAGATGTTAAAGTGAGACTCCATCTACTCTTTCAAGATGAAAGAAGAACAAGATTCATATGATTTACTCAATACTTAACCTTCAATAAACCTCAGAAATACAGGTGGCCATGAATGTTATTGCGGAAATTTGCTCAAAGTCTTTTGTTAGGTATTAACATGCTTTGTTCTACACTAAGATCCATGAAAGGTGACAAATGAAAATAAACCTTTTCTTCTCTTTGTTGTGATTGGCATTATCATGAACTGTTTTACCACTTGGTATGATGTCCACCTGGTATGCTTTGGCATGGATAAAGAGAAGATTGGAATTAGGGAAATTGAGGAGTGGAGTATGGCTGGCATTATTTAGTCCACTGCTTGATGACAAAATATTGTCGCATTGACTGTAACTGGCAAGCTTCATTAATATTTCCTGCTGAATTCAACCTGAAGTGAATTGGGAATGCATTGGAAATGGTTGCCTATTTATAAAGTTTCACACAATATAAAGATCAAGGCATAGGTTTCAGTGAGGCACCGATAGACCTCATAGTGTGGATGGGGGATCCAAGAAAGGAACTAGAATTCTTTCTTCAGCAACTTGCAAAGCCAGCTTTACTTTTCACAGCACCATAAAGGGAATAATAAAACAAGTTCCTTCTGCTTATCACGTTGCATTAGCTGTTTGGAAATCAGCAGCAAAACAGTTAATAAAGTCAAAGTTAATATTGCAACCAGGACCGAATAATCTTAATGGATCTCAATCTGTATCTTCAATCTCTATCTGTGTATTTTCCACCAGAGTCAGGTACGTGCCTTCTCCTCTTGCTCAGGAATGTCATTTACAACTGAAGACAACATCACTTGGTGGAAATCTGCAGATAATTCAGTCAAGGAATTCAAACCTGTTTCTCAGCTGATTCTCTTTGAGAGGTAAGGATTAAAATCCATGTTTTTTTCTTTCTTGTTTTCTAAGCTGATGATTAATGTATACATTTTCTCCTCTTGACAACACAATTGGAAAATTAAACCCGTACTGAAGTGAAACAAAATTAGCTTTAAGTATCCTGGGAGTATGTACAATAAAAGGTAAATCAATGTTTTTGCTATCAAAACAATGTTTTGTTCATCATCACACTGAAAAGACTTGTTTCTGATTAAATATTCATTAATTTTCCACCTGTGTATTCACAGGTGCTAGGACTATTTTTATTTACAATTCCCTACATTAATATTTTTTGATTTAAAAAAAATTGTTCTCAGTCTGGCCGGGCTGATAAGTGAAAATGCTACAGCGAGTAGGTAAAGCAAATATGATAACAGTGTGCAAACACCTTCAGTTTGGTGATTGCTTTTACATGACTGTAGTTAGTGACTAATTAGGATCCACCCCTCTCAGCTGAAATGGAATGTGTGGTGTCTTACAACTGGATGCAGTGCAGGATCAAACCAGAAGAAAGAACAAAATCAATAAATGAATGACCGTCCAATCCAGCTGGGTGGGAACAAATGTATTTGTCTACAGTTGAAATGTCAGTGAGAAGAACAAAGTGTGACTAAATTGTTTCTAAATCTAGGTCTTGAAAGCCTTTGTAATCTGTACCTTAAGCAATTCTAATTGCTTATCAATGTATGACTTTCTATCTATTAAGAATGAAAGAACCAATCAAGCAGGCAAATGTCAGGGAAGTACACATTTACTGAAATTGAATAAAGGAGACAGGAAGAGTTTAAATTTTGAATAAGCTATTAAATTGCTTCACAAGCTAGATCATGCGAAATTCTACAGCTTGCACCTTAATTCATTCTAATTCCTGTGTAAAAGTTAGGTTTGTGTTCATAGATTGTCATTGTCTCCTAAAGTTAGAAAAAAGAATTTATACTGCACCTTTTGTGTCTCCTTTGAGATGCCTCAAAATGAAGAAATATGGATATTTGTAATGGATGTTATAATGTAGGAGACATGGTAGTCAACTTGTGTGCAGAAAGCTCCCATAAGCAGCAATATGACATTGACCAATGAATGAAAGTTTTGTACAGAACAGCAACAAAAGGTTACTTCTGCTTCTTTCAAATATTATATTTATTTTTTTAACTGAAACACATGGAATGGACATCCTCATTTTAACTTTACATCTGAAAAATATCACTTGAAATTGTGCAGCAGCACCTCAGTATTGCTATAGATCACTACAACTGGTTTTATTGTTCAAGACCCAAGTATAGGATTTTAACCCAGTCCTTTAGACTCAGTGGCAATGATTTACCAAGTAAGCCATCGCCAGCAGAGCTTAGTGACATGGTACAAGGAAAGTCCACCAACTCCCCTGCTGTGATGGATACTCATTTCTTGTTTTTTTGCTAACCTTGCTTCCTAAACCCAGCATTTGCCAATTGTAAGATCAAAAACAAACTTAAGTATACTTCTAACAGTTTTTTTAGTTTTTGGTCATAGAAGGAAGTTCTTAAAATATAAATAGAAAGCAATAATCAAATTGAAGTTAAAAACATTCTATAGAACAGCTCTGCATTTTGCAGACACTCTGTGTGAAAGCAGATGCTTGGATAATTTCAGTTGTTTGAAACAGACAAGCTGACTCTTAAGTTGTAGGAAGCTTGCAAAACAGATGGATAATTTAATTTAGCATCTCAATAACTGATGTGTTTTAGTTGGGTAATATAACATTACCAGTTATGTTTTCAGCTATATTGTTCCAGATCACTGGAATTCCTCCTCTGAATTTTTCCACTTCTCTCTCCATCTCATTGTAATCTTTGCTAATATTTCATTATGGGGTTTGTGCCAAATTTAGTTTAGCAATTCTTATGGATCACCATGGGAAATGTTTATGACATCAATAGTCAAATACAAGATGCACATAATTGCAGAAGAACACATATAAATATGATCCCTTGGTCTTCCAATATTTGGAAGAAAATAGAGAAATATTGTATTGAAAAATGTTCAAATAAATGAACTTTAATCAGAAATAATGAACTTGTTTACCATTCCCAATAACATGTCCATTTGACTTTTTTTCAGCATTTCTTTATTTAAGATTCCCAGAATCTAAATTACTTTGTTTTTTTTTGTTTAAGGAAATAACTCTTTGTATCTACTTACTCATTTGATAATGTAATATTATCAAATAAGTACCCATGAGTTCTTTTCTAGGAACATAATGATAATGTGAATACTATGATGATTAAGGTGGAAGGAGGATGTACAAGAAGAGTAACAATTGGGGGGAGGCACAAACTTTCAATGTTACTAGCAAAATTCATACACTATAGCTGTCAGATTCCTGATAATTTTCCTAATTCATGCTCTATAAAAAGTATTTGCTGGCTTTCTCTTGGATGTTCACTAACCTGAAACATTAACCTTTCTGATCTCTGGTATTTGGTGAGCTTGGTAATAGCTGTATGAAACTTCATATGTTATGCTCATTTGACACCTTGTGTCTTGCATGTGTGCATACTGGCAAGTTACAAATGAGCAGTGAGCTATTGGGGTCCATCTCCAATTGAAAAGTCACCAGAGAGGAGTACTGGTAGGTATGAAGCTATCTCTTTATTCGACAAAGTGAAACACAGCAGGCATCATATTGAGACCCCTTTCAGAGGAAGAGGATTGCTTGACCCAGTGCTACACCACATATTGTGCTAAAGATCCAAGGACAATTTCATATTTACAATGCTCCCACAATACTTCCTTTGAATTACACACAACCTTCGCACCTCCTACTTTGCATGCTCAAGACAAACACCCAATTGAATTTTAATCACCACTGTTTGGTCGTCCCATTAACTGCGATTCACGGCTCTTAGGAACTTAACATTCAGAGCTGCATTTTAAATTTAATTTACAGTCCATTTCCAGAGTTGAAGATTGGTGTCTGAAGTTAGTTACTGACATTATTTGCTAGATGTGCTAACCTCAAAGATGCACTCAATAAATAGACAAATTCTGAGTAAATCTTGGAAAATCATGTAAACAATGCTGATGACTTGCTATGTGCGCATTTTAGAGCAGCTGTTATTTTGCTCTGTTGATCCTCTCTGGAATTCTGTACTTTATCTATTGTGGTGCCCAGCGCTTAAATGAAGTGTGGTCAAATTTAAAAGGCATGTGGAGACTCCAATAAAAAAACACTTTGAATACTTTCTATACTTATTTTGATATGTCATTGAATTTACATTACATTCAATGTCAGGGGGAATTGTCACAATAATTGTAAATACATTTTATGGTCGTCAGTCTTCAAGCTAAAAAGGAATTGCAATACTATTAAATTAAGGAAGCTGGTCTGTCAAGGCAATATTGACTTGAAATTTTAGTCTATCTGAGTCTTTCTTACAATGCTTTTTGACCCGTTAATTAGTTCACCAATTTTTATCGCAATTTCCGATTTCTTGCACCTGTGGTATTTTCAGAAGTTTGGGAAAAATTCACATTCAGACTGAATAGAAATACCTCAACATGATGATTGCAGGGTTATCCGTTCTCTGCTTATATGAACTAAGAAAATTAGGCACATCCCTATTGCAACATTACCAGTTAAAACCCTAAAAGTGAAATTAAAGATTTCTTAAGATCTCACTTCTAGTGATTCAAACACCAGCATTATAAGGTAATTGTAATTTTAATTTTGGATTTTGTTTATAATATTGCAGTAGTGTTCTTTGAGACTGGGGAACTGTGTGTGAATATTGTCAGTTTTGGGTATTGCAAGTATTAATATTCTGGGAAACATAAATGATAATTTAAGTGTGCAAGCTCAGATCAGATTCAGGCTTATTATCACTGATTTTTATGGCATGAAATTTGTTGCTACAGAGCAGTGCAAAAACATAAAAATCACTATAACTTTCAAAAACAAATAGATAGTGCAAATCAAAGGAATAATGGTGTTGTGTTCACGGATTCATGGACTGTTCAGAAATCTGATGGCGGAGGGGCAGAAGCCATTTCTAAATCATTGATTGTGGGTCTTCAGGCTCCTGTACCTCCTCCCAAATGGCAGTCTTGTGTGGGGGAGTGGGGAGGAGCTGTTGATGTTTCACCAGCTGAGAGTGAGTGGGAGGTAAAGCCGGCAATAACAGTCAGTGAGCCAAGACTCGAATGTGATCCTGCCTGCTTCCAGGTTTAACAAGGCCATGATTTGTTATGTTTTGAAAACCACTATAAGAGAAGTGTGTTGGTAAGTTAAGTATCTTAATCATTCTTTAGGAGCCAATTTTATGGAAGTCTTAAGTTTGAATTTATGGCTTTTATTTCTCCTAAGTTTCTTCAAATTTGCCAGGCAACCAAACAGAGCAGCATTGAATGGAGACTGGAAAGCTTTCAATGTAATCACAATAAATAATGCATCTTCACAGCCCCTCCCTTTAGTGCCTCTATGAAAGACTTTCTTCACAAGAGCTATGTTGTTTATTTCTGCAGCAAATTGGATAAAGTTTAGAGGGAAATTCTTCAGTCTTGTTTTCATGTCTTTTGAATTTACATAATAAGTCATAGCTGCTTTGAGGTTTCCAACAGGATCTGAAGATGGGTACTGTGTGCAGCATCACTGTAGCATCCCAGAGGATGGACAGACTGAGCGACCACAGGAAGCATCCGAACAGAAGCAGCCTGCTCCTGATCCTCATGTAGCTGTCCATCAGAGACAGAGGCTCATGACAGAGGTGTAGCTTGTGGGAGGCCACATCCTGCACACAGATGATGCAAGAAGAGGTTCACTTTCTTTGATGCATCAGACCAGAAGTACTTCAGCGATCTCGGGCTAACACGTCAGATGCTGAGAGATCTCTGCATGTTTCTTGAACAAAATCTGCTTTCTGTTGGTGTACATGTCCTGCCTGAGCTTGTCAATTTCACCACAACCCTCACTTCCTCGGCTTCACAATCATTCCAGTGATGAAGACATCTCTGGGATTTCTGTTTGCTGGATTCAAGTGCGTAAGGGTCGATGGGCCTTATCTGTCACATCCAATGCCTCTTAGATATGGCCTGCTGGAATAAAAGAGTACTTGGGCAAGCTTTTCTGGCTGGATTCCTGCAAATACAGGTTGATTAACTGCACTTATGTAGCTATCAGAGTAATGAACGAATGTGGCACCTCAGAGACTGCATTAAAAGAAAGGATTCCACTCCAATCATCTTTAGTGGTTCACGGCCATGGAGATTGTTTCACAGGGGAGTGCAGGAATCTGGGCAGCTGCCATGATCCCTCCATTCCATGACAACCCGCATCCTTGATCTGCTCAAGTCCCCAAGAATGCTTGAGGCCTGCCTACTACGTATCAAAGATTGTCATCAAAGAACCTAAACTTTTCCATTATGTTTTGTTTTTGTTTCCAAGACTTGCCTCATCTGCAGCTGTTAGTGGAATGATCAGCAGAGGACATCTTTAGTTCTTTGCCTTCTACTGGCGCTCTTTGCTCTACGAGTTGGGAAAGAGTGGATGAGCATCTATTGATGGTGTCTCTGTGGTGGGAGAATGGCATTAAACAAAATAGTGGTTAAATATCAGCACTGGCTGTACAGATGTATCTGATAGAAATGTGTAGATGGAGAGGAATAAGCATAGTTTCTGGATAGTTGAGGGGAGTAGTGTCAACAGGGCAAAGTGAGGGTGCTTGGTAATGTACATGCCCATGATAAATGAGTGTGGTGCTATGTCTATTTTTCCTGATCTGATAAGGCCTTTGGTGTCATATCCAGGAACAATGGGTAACTATCCTGTTGCTGGTTTCAGGCAAGTCCAACCATGGAGATTTTTCACTGGTTATGTGCAGCTTCTTCCAGTCAACATTGACATTGATCACAATGCCTGCTTGACATGATGTCCAATCAGGTGTCTATGACCCTTAGGCCATTCTTGATCTATTTGTGTTGCAATACCTCGTCGCAGTGGGGACAAATGCAGAAGATACCTTACTCTGCTGATATCCCATTAGCTCCATCTGCGGAAATTATCCTGTCCAGTGTATCAGCTCTTTCCAATTTGTCATGGAAACCGTGAACATATGTGTGAATGGAGCATCTAAATTAAAGGCACTCTTGTGAAACATGTGGGAATTGTAATCGGGTCTCCCGCCACATCAAGCATGCACCCTTGCTTCCAACACATTCAGAACTTGAAATCTCACCAAGAAGTGAGTTGATGGTTATGTAAATTATTCCAATTAAATTTATTCCAGCAGAATAATTTAGAAGTGTAGGAGTGCGCTGATTTTTCAATGTCTTTAGTACTATTTTTATTGATTTTTGTTGCTCATCTGAGCAAATAAAAGGAGAAGGCTGCAACATGTGAATGTTTTTCTTAGAACCAGTTATTAATGTGAATGTTATAAACACAGAGGATGGGATCCGTGAAACCAGGCACAGCACATTTTTCAGATCAAGGAATAAATAGGTGCAGAAAAAGAAAAGGAAATAAATCATTTCTGTCCTTGTTAAGCGAAAATATGCTGAGTCTGTTTTCTGTAGGATGATGGCGGTTTTAAGATAGCATTACAATGTACAAATCTAAAGGAAGTTAAAAATAAATGGGCAATTTCTCTTCACATGCCAGATTGAAGATTTTAAATATTGTACACCACTCTTGCGTTTCACAAACATTAGTTAATTCTTAAATGGTAACAAGTGTTTTGGTTGTGGATTAAATTAAATGCAGAGAAGTTTTTCTTCAATTTGTATGTAATTGAAAAACTCATTGTAGAAAGATTTCATTTTCTGAAGATTCTTAACATGTTCAAGAAATTGGTGCCTGATGAATAAGGAAGCACTTGTGAGTTATTCACAACATTCAATTACTCTGTAATCACCAGCTTACATTTACATAAAGGTTGTAATGTAGCAAAAGTTAGAGTATTGACTCGCAAGCAGTACGTGTCTTAATGTGCTAAGCAATAGCTTTTGCTTCAAAACTGATTGTTGAAAGTGACTGAAAATGCTTGTAGGTGTGGCACTCTTTGGGAAATTATAGAATTGCATTATGTGTGTGACAGGCTTACTCCTTAAGGACACTGTACACACTGCCCCCTGTACTCAGTCCCACACCATGCTTCTCACCCTTCACCAATCATCCTCAAGCTTTTACCTCAACTGGACATGCCTTTTGTGACTCAGCTGAATTGAGGGCTGGGTATCAAGGGTGATCTTTGAAGCAGAGGTAACTGAGAGCGGTGCTAGATCCCAGGAGGCAGATCTTGAAGCACTTTCCACAATCACCTGGGCAGCTTCTTGACAGGTTGCTGCTGCTAATCAGAGACTTTGAAACAAATCTTAATGGAATTAAACATTTTCTTTAAATTCCAAGCAATACATTAACTTATCAGAAAATAACTAAAATAATGAAAAAAGTAAATCATTCTCCTCCATTTATATATTTTAGTTAATGGGGCATCATCTTTGAAAGGAATGTCGCTTTGCTATTGAACTTTGAACAACCAAAAGTAAAGTGCAGATGCAAGACTGCAAATGCTGGAGTATGCAACACATACAAAGGTCTGGAGGAACTTAATGGGTCAGGCGTTTCTGGGGAGCGAAATGGACAATCAATATTGTGCGTCCAGACCCTTCATCTCGTGTATCTGGTACTTAGCTTGGGATGTCTATTTTGACACTGGAACAATGGTGAAACAAGGAATTTGACAGGAAGCCATGTATACCCACAGGCTGACTCAGAGTTCCACATTACAACCTACAGATACAGAAGTCAAGGAAAAATGTATTCACAGTGAGGAAATCAAGGAAATCAGAAGTAAGTATGTTATAAAAGGGCAGTGGTGATTGCTAAGGTACATCTATATTTTAGATGGGATCACTAATCCAGATGAGGTAAAAATTATTTGATAAATACTTTAAACATAAAAAGCTATTTAATAGTTATAGCATAACAGTTGTAAACAAGCAACTGAATACATCAGCAACACAGCAAATGAGCTATGAACGGCACTGGTTGAAGCAAAATACAAGGATCAAGATGCAGTATTATACTATTAGGAATTTGCTACCCTGCTGAGATTAGATTTCTTTGACTTCTTTGTCATAGATCACTATCAAGAGTGAATCTCAAATCATCACACACTTGATAGCATCCATTCAGGTCCAGAGATTTAAGTAAGTTCTGGGTAATACATCTAAGGGAATGGTACAGGAAACACTGGAAGTAAACATTAAATCATGAAAACAGGTACTAAGATAGAAAAGTGTTGTGGGGCCTGATGCCAATTTATCAAGATACTGTTCACACAAGAAATCTGTGTGCAGACCTTGTGCAAAAACTTATTTGCTATGCAACCCCTATCACAGTCTATTTCACACCAAGGCCAAGTATTGGGTAGTGATGTTAGGGTCCTTATAATCTGGCTCACTGACATCATATTTACACTTCTGAAAAGTGTGTGCTTACTGTGTAGAATCACACTGGAAATCATTGTTAAGCATGGAGAGCAAAGGGATGGAGTCTTTTCACTAGGCACCCTACTTTTCACTCATTTCCTGGACTTTATAGCCAAATATGTGGCCCAAAAGAGGGAATTCTTACACACTTTGGGGGTAATAAGCTATCCATAATGGGAAGAAGATGCTCCAAGGACCCGGTTTAACAAGAAAAAAAACAAAAAACATCTAATATCCAATATATTTCATCAAGGCTATGGCACATAAAATCAAATCTACAAATCAATACTTGCACTACCACATACAGAACTTATCTGTAGTCTAACATCCACTCGTAAACCCCACAGCTCATGGAGACATTTTTGGGATCCTGGTGTCACTGGCGATAGCATTATCATTACATCATTACTCTATTTCCCTTGAGAAGGTGATGGTGAATTACCTTCTTAAACTGCTGCAGTCCTGGGGAAGTTACTCCAACTGTCTGCTGGATAGGGAGTTTCAGAATTGAAACCCAGTAACTATTAAGGATGGGGATTTATTTTCAAATCAGAACGACACGCAACATGGAGGGGAACCTGCAGGTGGTGATGTTTCATGTGCTGTTCTTGGCAGAAGGTTTCACAGGTTGGCAGGATGCTGTCGGCGGAGCTTTGGTGAGTAACTGCAGAGCATTTGTAGATGTTATGTACTGCAGTCACCGTGCGGCTTGACGAGAGATTGAATTATTGAGCTGGTCGATGGGGTGACTGCCAGGTAGGCTGCTTCACCTTGGAGACCTCCTTTAGATGAGAAGTTAAACAGCAGCCTCACCTGCTCTCCTCGGCAAACACTATTTTAGCATTAGCAGGTGTCGTAGCCAATGTTTATCGCTCATACAAATTACAAAAATGAAATAGTTATTTGGTTATCTCATACAGCTGCTCATGGGAGCTGATGCATGCCAGTTGGCCACAGCAATTCATACACTATAGTAACACCTGCACTTCAATATTAATTCATTGTCAATATGCATTTTATAGTTTTGAAGAGGAACACAAAAGAATATACAAATTTAATGATCCACACATGATTTACCTGCAGTGACTGAGATGATCAGTAGGAAAGTGATGGGTAAATGAGAACTTGTCACCATAGACATCATGTGGGGAAAGCAAAATGGAGCTACCATTTCAGGTCAGTGACCGTACGTCAGAAAAGTCAACGACTTGAAGTAATAATTATGTTTCTGCCTCCAAGAGTGCTGCCTTTCATGCTATTTCCAACACAATTTGCTTTTTATTTTAGGATTTTCAGTGTTTTTGTGTTAAGTGTTGATGTGTGATTTAGAGTTTCTGTTTATTCAAACCAACCCACAGAAGGTGAGCGTCACTGGGAAATCAGTTTGTAATGGGCATTCCTAATTAAAATGGAGGAGGCCAAAGAGCTGCCTTCCTGATATCCTGTGTACCAACATTACCACACTGTGAGAGTTGTCCACATAACTGCAGAAATGGAAGTAGCACAGAAAACACTGAATATTTTTGAAATAATTCTTCACTTACAGGATTCTTATGTTACCAGCAAAGTCTGCATTTGTTGTCTATCTATAATTTCTCTTGCACAGGTGATGAGCATGATGAGGCGACAATTAACGTAACACTTTATGCTGCCAACTGTTAGATAGGGGTTCAATTCCCACCGTTGTCTGCAAAGAGTTCATACGTTCTCCCTGTGACCATGTGGGTTTCCTCCAGATGATCCAGTTTTCTCCCACATCCCAAATACATTCCGTACGAGTTAGGGTCCGTAAATTGTGGCGCCAGAAGCATGGCGACACCGGCACTTCTCAAACTGCGTTGGTTGTTGACACAAAAAATGCATTTCACTGTATGTTTTGATGTTTCTACATACGTGTGACAAATAAATCTAATCTAAGATAACCTTATCTTCTAGGACCTCTGCAATCCTTCCAGAGATGGTTCTCCTACAAGCAGAGTGTTAGAGATCAGGCCAAAGGAAAGCTGCTTTGAAATACAGAGGGGAATTTCGGGGTGGTAGGTTTCCAAATATGCAAACTACCCTTGTGTTCTAGTCTGTGATGTTGAGATTTGTTTGGTAACTGCAGTGGATTTTGTCAATGATACAGCCCACCACAAAACTACACATGAACAACAATCCACCAATGATATCCCAGAGGACAGCTGTGAAACTATGGCCTTGCATTAATTCAACAATTTCAGGTGAAATGGAAGAGGGAGAATATAAAAACGGATACCAAATTTATGTGATTAAATTGAGTGTGAACAAACAAGCACCTGCAACTGGAAAATTATTTTGATGGAAAGTCAAATAAATCCACTAGAACATCACAGCTGCAATTCTCCCAACATCATAAAAATTTTTTATTGGCGCTAACAAGTTAGAATAGTTTTCCAGTTTCCTGATAGTTTTCTTGGCATACTTTTTCAATACATTTAACTGTACGTGTGTGGATGTAAGAAGCAAGCTTTTTCAAAGTACACTATTTAATGATGTGAAGTACTGATATTTTGAATGTATTTTATTTAACAATCAGCTAGTAAGTTATCAGATGATCCTGCCTATCAACTTGCAACTTTTAAATATAGTCTAGTGCAGTCTATTGCATAATACACCATATATTCTCAAGTTCTATCAGTTGTAGTTTAGAGTCAGAAAGGTACAGCACAGAAACAAACCCTTTGGCCCATTGACAGATACATTAGGAACAATTTACAATGGAAATTAACTTATCATCAAGATGCCTTTAGAATATGGGAGGAAGTAAGCACGGCTGAGGAAATCTATTTGGGAGCAGGGAGAACATGTATACTCCACACTGACAGTACCTATGCTGTGCGCTACTAGCGTTATGAGGCAGTGGCTCTATTACTGCTGGATTCTGCATTATTACATCATAGAACATAGAAATTTACAGCACATTACAGGCCCTTCGGCCCACAATGTTGTGCCAATCATGTAACCTACTCTAGAAACTGCCTAGAGTTTCCCTAGCGTATAGCCCTCTATTTTTCTAAGTTCCATGTACCTATCTAAGAGGCTCTTAAAAGACTCCATTGAATCCACTTCCACCACCACCACCAGTGCATTCCACACACCCACCGCTCTCCGTGTGAAAAACTTAACCCTGACATCCCATTGGTACCTATTTCCAAGCACCTTAAAACTATGTTCCCTTGTGCTAGCCATTTCAGCCCTGGGAAAAAGCCTCTGACTATCCACATGATCAATGCACCTCATCATCTTATACACCTCTATCAAGTCACCTCTCATCCTCTGTTGCTCCAAGGAGAAAAGGCCAAGTACACTCAACCTATTCTCATAAGGCATGCTCCCCTATCCAGGCAACATGCTTGTAAACCTCCTCTGCACTCTCTCTATAATATTCACATCCATCCCTCTAGGATTTCCCTGTATTTTTCTGCATTTATTTTACCCTGTACCTTCACAAGCCTTCGAGGGCCTGCTGCAGAGAAGCATCCCCACAGCGTGATGCAGCCCCCACCATGCTTCATGGTAGGGATGGTGTGCTTTTGATGATGTGCAGTGTTTGGTTTATGCCAAGCATGGCATTTAGTTTGATGGCCAAAAAGATGAGCTTTGGTTTCATCACATCATAGAACCTTCTTCCAGCTGACTTCACAGCTGGCAAAGCCTAGCTGAGATTTCATGCGAGTCTTTTTTCCAGCAGTGGCTTTCTCTTTACCACTCTCCCATAAAGCTGTGACAGGTGAAGCACCTGGGCAACCGTTGTATGTGTAGCATGTCCCATTAAGCTGGTGAACTTCCTGAGTTACTCAGTTTCAGATTCAGTTGCATTCACATTTATTTACCACTGCTACATCGAGACATACAGGGAAATGCGTTATTCGCATGCACAAGCAGCATACCCAAGGATGAGCTGGGGCAGCCTGCAAGAGTCACCACACAGTCCAATGCCAACAAAGCATATCCACAATGTTCAGCAGAATAGCACAAGCAGCAACAACAAAACAAAGACTGGCAAAATTCAACAGCTCTTCATTTTGTACCTTAAATTTACATATGACTTGAAATTACTGTTGATATTTACTTTAATGTCCTTCTGCAATATATGTTGTCTATTATCACGACAGAAAAATACATATTAATGGATGAGACTATGTGTTCATTGGCAAGCTATCAAATCATCAAGTAATGTCAGCACTTTGAACACTTATTAACATTCAGAACTATGTGATGTGAGACCCTATCTGCATTCTGATATTACAGAGATTGCAGATTCCACAATATCAGTCCCCTATTGCTTTAGGCTGAATCATCTTACATGTTCTCACGGCAGTTCCTTGTCAGGATCATTGGCTTAGATCTCAGTTATTCCTGGAATCTCCAGCCTGCAGCTTGGGTCACCCCTGAATCTTGACAAGTGCCCTCTCAATCTCACCCCACAGCACTTCCTGCTCCTGCATCAGACCTGACTGAAGTAAAGCATTCCATAGGTATCATTTAACGGTATGACTTAAATGTTTTAAAATGCAAAGAAAGTGATTTTATAGTTTAAGGTGTCCACACCCCAGTAACAAATACAGCTACTGGTTTCTAAATATATAATTTATTTATTGAAGTAAATCTTAGTTTTCCACACATTGAACCTTCTCATCTAAATTCAATTGCAATACCAAGAAGTTCATCCCACAATTTAGGGAGGGTCTCTATAAATTGCTTTCCAAGAGACTAAAAACTGTAAAATTAGAGTCAGAATCTTGTTTATTTTCACTGACATGTCATGAAATTTATTGTTCTGCACCAGCAGTGCAGTGCAGGACATAAAAAAACAGCACAAGTCATAAAAATAAATAGTGCAGAAGACGATTAACAAGGTATGTTCACTGGTTCATGGACCATTCATAAATCTGATGGGAGAAGGGAAGAAGTTGTTCTTAAACCATTGATTGTGGGCTTCAGGCTTCTGGGCCTCCTCCTTGATGGTAGTAACAAGAAGAGGGCATGTCCTGGATGGCTAGGGTCTTTAATGATTAAACAAAATTTAATGATGAAATAACGATAAAGCAATATTGAAATTAAATAACACAAACTAAAACACTGATGGTTACCTAAATATATGTAAATAATCACAAACAATTAAAAAAGACATTTTAAATCATCTAAATGTTACTCCATCCCTTCAATCTGTTCCTTTGATTGAAGCTAATGGAGAAGTTGCCTTTGAAGCATGTCTAACCAAGTGCAGATTTCCATGTTGATTCAGTTGTGCAGGTGTTAGACTAAATACTACTTCTGAAAATCACAAAATTATAGATATTTGTGCAGGGGCAAGAGCTATGGAGATATATTTCAGATCTCAGATCTGAAATGATAATACTATTTTCATAGATGTCGCTTGACTTACTGAGTTTTTACAGTATTTTCAGTTTTCCTTTCAGATTTCCAGCATCTGCAGTATTCTTTTCCATTTTCATACTATATAGAGACCTGCAGTCACTACATTTCCATGTTTTAATTTAAACACATTCCCTCCCATCCCCACATATTCATTTTCTCCACAGTGTTATAAATATACTTGGACAAGGTGAAAGGGGGAAAGCAAGAAGTTAGGTCTTACTAGATAGATCTTTCAAAGAGCCAGCATGCCACAATGTGCCTGGATGTCTGCTATATTATTCAATTATTTTAAATCCAGCTGGTTCAACTTTTCTCGATCTGGAGTTGTTCACTCAATCAATCTCTGTCAAATAATTGGCAATGATCACATTCATGAGGCAAATTAAGCCTCCAGAGTGGGAAAGGTTTGGAATCAAAGCTCTAAAACTACCTGTTCATCCCTGGCACGTTACAATTAACACCTCAGTCTGAAATTACTCATATACTGTATCCCTGAAAGAAGTATCATTTGTATTTGAATGAATCAAATAGTTTTATGTTTATCCTTCTTTTAGGGATGGACAGCATCAATTGTTTTCATGACTCTGATGTAATGAAACAGTCTGTCATAATCCGGTCCCCTTACTTTCTTAAAAGTAAATTTCCTTCTACCTTTAAATTTTCCAGTGAGAACATCCTTAGTTTAACATAATCAATGCATTCTCCTGCAATCCACAGTCTTTCATGTCACTTTCACCTGCATTCTTTCAAAGCATTAAAGTGACAGAATGCTATGCCAGTTACACCTTGTTGTGCATCAGCATTTTTCGAAAAGAATGTTGCAACCTAGATTGGATGGATTAATGGAAGTGTTTCAGGCGAATCGAACAATGGTGTGTCATGAAGGGATGCAAGGAAGATTTGTTATTCTGTGCTCTGGGTTAGATAGTAACAGTGATTAATAATATGGAAGCCCATGGCACTGGTAGAGACCAGTGGAGAGGTTAGGATTCCCAAGCATGATAGTAAATAACCCTGAAAGAATTACAAAACACCAGTAAATCTTGGCTTGGCTTCAAATCATCAACAGAATTAAATATTAAATGTCTTAAGTAAGTTATTAGTGTCACCATCCAAGAAGTCCATTTTTCAACATATTTAATTGAGTTAGAGAGAACGAAAATCATGTTTCTCTGCACTACGTATTGATATTAGATTTACTAGAATGTTTCCTGGGTTTCAGCACCTAAGTTGCAGGGAAAAGCTGAACGAGTTAGGTCTTTATTCTTTGGAACGTAGAAGGTTGAGGGGGGACTTGATAGAGGTATTTAAAATTATGAGGCGGATAGATAGAGTTGACATGGATAGACTTTTTCCATTGAGAGTAGGGGAGATTCAAACAAGAGGACATGATTTGAGAGTTGGGGGCAAAAGTTTAAGGGTAACACGAGGGGGAATTTCTTTACTCAGAGTGGTAGCTGTGTGGAATGAGCTTCCAGTAGAAGTGGTACAGGCAGGTTTGGTATTGTCATTTAAAGTAAAATTGGATAGATATATGGACAGGAAAGGAATGGACGGTTATGGGCTGAGTGTGGGCCAATGGGACTAGGTGAGTGTAAGCATCGACACAGACTAGAAGGGCCGAGATGGCCTGTTTCCATGCTGTAATTGTTACGTGGTTATAAAACAATGTCTGACACAGCGTTAACTTTTATGAGCCTTGGTTAACCTGTACTCAACCAGGTTGGTTGTGAGTATTCTATCACACTCCCGGTTTAAGCTTTATATATGGTGGACAAGTTTAGTTGTGTTAGGAGATGGGTTACTTGCCACAGGATGCCAAATCTCTGACCTGCTTTCGTAATCATATTTTTAAGCCTACTCAGTTCTGTGTCTGGTCAATGGTAAC
The DNA here is from genome assembly GCF_048418815.1 of Hemitrygon akajei. Classification (NCBI taxonomy): domain Eukaryota; kingdom Metazoa; phylum Chordata; class Chondrichthyes; order Myliobatiformes; family Dasyatidae; genus Hemitrygon; species Hemitrygon akajei. The sequence continues at coordinate 72,879,438 of NC_133136.1, read as the reverse complement.
TGCCAGGATATTGACAGAGGGGCATTCTGTGGTCATAATGCCATTGAATGGTAGTGGTTGATGGCTGGACTTTCTCTTTTTAGATCCTTTTCTTTGGTAGGGAAAGCAAAACTGAACAGAATGTTCCAGAGGATGAGTCACTAAATTCCCTCGCAAGTGCAGTAAGACTTCGTAATCCTATACTCAGATTCTCTTGCAGTAAGGACCAACATGCCATTGATTCCTGATGTATGCATCTTTGCTATCCAGATGTTCCAGGATTGAGAGAAGAACCAATTAAATGGCATCTACTGTAGATCCATTGTGGGAGTAGGCAAACTGGAATGGATACAAGTCACTTGTCAGGCGGGAGCTGATATGTTTTATGACCAACTTTTGAAAATTCTTTATTACGATGGATTTAAGTGTTATAGGACGATAAATCTTGAAGCAGGTTACCACATTCTAGTATAGTTGAAGTCTGCTTGAAGCAGGTGTGTACCTCAGACTTCTGATGCGAGAGGTTAAAGATATTGGGGAATACCGGTTGATCAGCACAACTCTTTAGTATTTGGCCAGATACTTTCTATAGCTTCGCCCTCCGGAAAGATGCTCTCATGTTGGCCTGAGAGACTGAAATCACAGTGCCATTGGTGCTGTGGGAGTTTGTGACAGTCAAAGCAAGCTTAGAAGCATTAAGCACATCCAGGAGTGAAGACTTATTGTCACCTATGTCATTTGTACTCTTTTCTTTTCTGTACTGTTCCCAGTTTAGTGACACTTTTTTCTATCACAAGGTGATCAAAACTTTACACAGTACTCCAATGACCTACACACCAGCAACATAATGTCCAAACTCCTATAATCAATGCCCTGACTGAAGCCCAGTGGACTAAATGCCTTTTCAGCATTGTGGCCCCGTGATCTGACTGTCAATGAACAATGCACTTGTCTTCCTCAGTCCTTCAATTCCATTTGACTCCTTCATGCTCTACCATTCATTGTGCAAGTCATATGCTGGTTTTCTTTCCAAATGCATCACTTCAAAATTAACCATATTTACATCAACTTGCTACTCCTTGGCTCACTTTCCTAACTGATCAAGATCCCCTGTAATCTACGATAACTTTCTTCACTATCAACAGCACTTCTAGTATTCATGTCATTCACAAACTTACTGATCAAGCCTAGTACATTTGTATCCATATAATATATATAAAAAAGGAATTACAATTGTCCAAACATCAGCCTGTGGTATACCACTTGTCACCGTCCTCTATTCAAAGAAACAACCTTCAATTACCTTTTGCTTCCTACTACTGACCCAATTTTGAATCATTCTGTATAGCACTTCTGAGGTACCATGAGACCTAACATTCCAGACAAACCTGCAAGGCAGGACTTAGAAAAAGTCCTTGTGAAAGTCCAGATAGAAAACATTAACAGCCCTACCCTCATTTGTGATTAAATGCTTTGAGAGACTGGTCATGAAACATATCAACTTCTGAGGAGTGAGTCAGATTGATTCTAATTCCAAACCACAGTACTGTCTTCCTAGCCCCCTGCTCTACATGGTTTATACTTATGGCTGTAAGGCTAACTACAGCTGTACAGATCCAGTGCCATATTTAAGTTTGTTGATATTGGCCGAATCAAAGGTGGTGACTGATCAGCACATAGGAGGGAGACTGAAAATCTGATTGAATAGTGACATAGCAAAAACCTCTCATTCAATGCCAGCAAAACTAAGAGCTGATTACTGACTATTGGAGGGGAAATAAGAGGTCTATGAGCTACTTCTCATTAGGAGATCAGAAATAGAGAGGGTTAGTAACTTTAAGTTTCTTGGCGCTATCATGTCAAAGGATTTGTCTTGGGATCAGCTTGTAGTGCCATTACATAGAAGGCATGTTAGTGCCATTACATAGAAGGCATTTTAGTGCCATTACATAGAAGGCATTTTAGTGCCATTACATAGAAGGCATTTTAGTGCCATTACATAGAAGGCATTTTAGTGCCTCTACTTTTTTTTTAGAAGTTTGTACAGATTTGGCATGTCATCTAAAACTTTGACAAACTTCTATAGATACACAGTGGAGAGAATGCTGAACAGTTGCATCATTCATTATTACTATTATTATTATTAGTAGAATTTGTGCAGTTTGCCTTCTTTGACATATTGGTTGTTTGTCAGTCTGTGCATAGATTTCACTGATTCTATTATACTTCTTTGTTCTACTGTGAAGGCCCGCAAGAACTGAATTTCAGGATGGTATATGAAGACATATACAGAAGTACTTAAAGTTCAAAGTAAATTCATTATCAATCTGTTTCGTTACTTCTTCAGAATCTCTAAATAGTTTGGCAAACATGACTGCTCATGCATAAACCATTCTGGCTCATCCTAATCCATCCATCTCTTTTAGGTAACTCTTTTAAATGACTTGAACAAACTTTGTCTTTAGGAACTTTACTAATGATGAAGCAAGCATCTCCACACTGGCCTCCATAATTTCCTCTGTAGCCTCTCACCAAGTTCCTTGATGCACTCAGTCAAGCACTAGGGATTTAAGCACCTTTATGCACTGCAAGGCTTCAAATATCTCCTCCCTGGTAACATGTCCACTTGTTCCCCTTATCTTCTGAAGAACTGTGATTTCTTTTTCCTCAGTAAATACAAAGAATAATTATTTTTAAAACTCACATCCATTTCTTGTGGCTCCTGCTGGTCTCTAAGGGGACCTATCCTCCACTTTACTCCTAACATAGCTGTAGAACCACTTAACCTTTCCCTGCCAGATCCATCTCGTACCCTCTCTTTGCCCTCCTGATTTCCCTCTATCTATCATCATCAGGAGATTCACTCGATCCTGACATCCTAAACCCAATATATGCTTTCCTCTTGTATTTGACCAGAACCTCAATATCTCTAAATTCCCCAAATCTGCCAAATTTACACTTCATGCTAGTTAAAACATGCTGCTCCTGGACACTTCATATGCTCTTAAAAGCCTGTCATTCATTACTTCCCCTTCAAACAGAGTCATCCAATTGACCTCTACTAGATCCTGAATAATTCACATAAAATCAGCCCATAGCCCATTTAGGGCTACACGTTGTGGAACTGACCTCTCCTTTTCCATAATGGCCATGGTCACTAAGGCCAAGGTGCTCCCTGACTGCCACTTCAGTTGTTTTCCATGCCTCATTCCTTTAGAGGAGGTTTAGTTTTGCACCATTCTGAGTTTTATATATATATATATCTCCTGCTGACAACTGGGTGTGGGGGGGGGGGGGGGGGGGGAAGGGTGTCTGGCGTGACCCTTCCCTCCTTTTTAAAAAAAAGTTATACCCTTATGGTCTCATTAGACGATCCTCTAAGAATGTCATCTTTTGTACCACAATTGCATTTCCCTTATCAAAAAGTCTACACCATTTCCTCACCTACAGTACCTCCACCTCTGTCATGCCTGTAGCATCTCTTTCCTGGAATACTGAGCTGCCAGTCTTGCCCTTCTCTCAGCCATGTTTCTGTTATAGCCATAAACCCTAGTTCTCAGAGTTAATCCACACACTGAGTCACCTGCTTTACCCGTTAAACGACCACTGAAATAAATGTAGCTTAACTAGGTACCCTTCTCCTGCAGTTACCATTTCCCTATCTAATATGATCACCAGACTTGCTCTCGCCAGCTAATATATCTCATGACTTGCTTTGGCTCAGAGTCTCACCTCTCTGCCAATCTAGTTTCAACTGTCCTGTATTGTATCAACAAATTCCCTTGCAAGGATATTGGTCCCTCCCTGGTTCAAATCCAACCCATCTCTCTTGTACAGTTTGCCTCTGTGACAGAAGAGATCTGGTCCATATTTTTATACATTATTATCCAGATCTTTGATATAGATGTCAAATAACAATGGAACCAGCACTGATCCCTGGGGCACACCATTAGTCACAGGCCTTCTGTCAGAGAGGCAACCATGTATTACCACTCTCCGGCTTCTCCCTGGAAGCCAAAGTTGAATCTAATTTACTGCCTCATCCTGAATGCAAAGTGACTGAAACTTCTTGACCACTTTGCCATGCAGGGCTGTGGTGAACTACATATACCTGTCTGGACACGCCCCCTGCTGACTGCTCCTGTGGCTCCTCCAATTGAGGCCTGAGCCCGGCCCTCATTTTCCAGGATGTAGTATGGTGGTCAACTACTGCTTGTTCTTTCTTCCAGTCAATAAAAGCCGATATCTCGTCTTTATGTCTCAGAGAGAGTTATTGATGGTACATCAATTTTATTGACTGGAAGTTTTAAAACATGGAAAGTGTTTTACGTCCGGAAAAATTGGATTTGGACCCCCAAGACCCTGAAGCAGCTCTTGCCTTTGAACTCTGGCTTGCACGCTTCCAATCATACTTGGAGGAGGTTCGTGTAACTGACCCCGCTGTTGTGCACCGAATTCTCCTCTCGAGGATCACCCCAAAAGCTTACTCACTTATCAGAGGCCTGCCGACCTACGAAGGGACCCTGGACGCCCTCAAAAGACAGTACCTGCGGCCGGTGAACACCGTCTACGCAAGACATCGCTTAGCTACGCGACGGCAGCGGCCTGGAGAATAGAGCGCCGAGTTTCTCCGAGCCCTACAGACACTCGTGCAGACTTGTGACTGCAAAACGCTCACGGCGGAACAGCATGCGGAGCTCCTCGTATGAGACGCCTTCGTTACAGGAATCAGGTCAGTGTATGTGCGCCAGCGGCTGCTGGAAAATGCTGATCTTACCTTACGCTTGGCGATCGAGACGGCCGACATGCTGGAGGCTGCTCTGCACAATGCTGACGCTGTCCAGCCTCGCGATTCCCCGCCGGTCCCGTGGACACCTCAGACCCCGCCGCCGCCGGTTCCCGTGAGCGAATTCACCAACACCGCTGCCAGTCGCGATTCCATGAACTCCCCAAACCCGACCACAGCTGCTGCCAGTTGCAAGCCCACGCAGTGTTACTTCTGCGGACTTGAAAAGCACCCCCAAAAAGTAAGTCTAAACCACGAGCGGGGTCGGGCAGCACTGCGTGAGGCATGGGGGCCGCCATCTTGCCTGCCCGCCTCGTGCAAGGGATGGGGGCAGCCATCTTTGTCGGCGCCAACATGCCCTGCCCCCTACCCACCGGTGCTTACCGGGCACCAAGACGGCAGTTCAACTCTGGCCTCCGTAACCCTCGACCAAAGCGCCCCACACCAGCTTGCAAGGTCAATGATGGACATCCTGGTGGAGGGGCACAGGACTAGCTGCCTGTTTGACATAGGCAGCACTGAGAGTTTTATTGACCCGGACACAGTGCAACACTGCGGACTCGTGACACGGCCGGTAAGCCAGAGGGTCACCATGGCTTTTGAGTCACATTCCACAGACATCCGGGTGGGTTGTGTAGCGACATTGGTGGTGCAGGGCACAGAATATCGGAACTTTGTGCTACTGGTCATGCCTCAACTGTGCGCACCTGTGCTATTGGGGCTGGACTTCCAGAGCCACCTCAAAAGTGTGACAATGGAGTATGACGGGCCCCTCCCACCACTCACTGTCAGGAATCCTCAGTTTTGTGGGACCTCGCCATATACCCCGCTACTGACCACACATCCCACCCACAGCTGCGCCACTGACACCACTTGCAGCCTCTCCACCCTCAAGATCCCTCCCCCACCGCTGTTCGCCAACCTGACCCCCGACTGTAAACCGGTGGCGACTAAAAGCAGGAGGTACAGCGCAGGGGACAGGGCCTTCATTCAGTCAGAGGTGCAGCGGCTGCTCGGGGAGGGGATCATTGTGCCAAGCACAAGCCCTTGGCAGTCCCAGGTGGTTGTTCGGACTGGGCAGAAAAATAGGATGGTCGTGTACTATAGTCAAACCATCAATAGGTTCACGCAGCTTGACGCGTACCCCCTACCCCGCATCGCGGATATGGTCAACCAGATAGCTCAGTACAAGGTGTGCTCGACAATAGATCTGAAATCCGCTTATCACCAGCTCCCCATCCGCCCAGAGGACCGCCCCTACACCGCCTTCGAGGCGGGCGGCAGGCTCTATCACTTCCTGCGTGTCCCATTCGGTGTCACAAATGGTGTCTCGGTCTTCCAGAGGGAAATGGACCGGATGGAGGACCAGTGCCAACTGAAGGCCACATTTCCCTATCTGGATAACATCACCATCTGTGGTCACGACTGGCCAGATCACAATGCCAACCTCCAACGATTTTTCCAAGTGGCTAAAGCCCTGAACCTTACTTATAACAGGGACAAGTGTGTGTTCGGAACCACCCAACTCGCTATCCTTGGGTATGTCATGGAAAACGGGGTCATTGGCCCTGATCCCGACCGCATGTGCCCCCTGTTAGAGCTCCCTCTTCCCACCACTCTCCAGGCCCTCCGGCGGTGCCTGGGCTTCTTTTCCTATTACGCCCAATGGGTCCCCCATTATGCAGACAAGGCCCGCCCCCTGGTCAAGTCTACCACTTTTCCCCTCTCTGCCAAGGCCTGCGCGGCCTTCAGCTGCATTAAAGGGGACATTGCCAAAGCAACGATGCATGCGGTGGATGAGACCATTCCCTTCCAAGTAGAGAGTGACGCCTCCGATTTCGCGCTTGCCGCTACCCTCATTCAGGAAGGCAGGCCAGTAGCATTCTTTTCTCGTACCCTTCAAGGCTCTGAAATTCGGCATTCCGCGGTGGAGAAAGAAGCACAGGCCATAGTGGAAGCTATTAGGCACTGGAGGCACTATCTTGCCGGCAAAAAGTTCACCTTGCTGACAGACCAGCGCTCAGTTGCGTTCATGTTCAGCAACCAACAGTGGGGCAAAATCAAAAATGATAAAATTTTGCGGTGAAGAATAGAACTCTCCACCTACAACGATGACATCCTGTACCAGCCTGGAAGGCTCAATGAGCCCCCTGATGCCCTATCCCGGGGAGCGTGTGCCAGTGCACAGCTCGACCAGCTATACGCCCTCCATGCACATCTTTGCCATCCGGGGGTCACCTGATCTTACCATTTCGTGAAAGCCCGGAACCTGCCATACTCCCTTGAGGACATCAGGACGATGACCAGGGACTGCCAAGTCTGCGCTGAGTGCAAACCGCACTTCTACCATCCTGAAAAGGCACAACTTATCAAGGCCACCCGCCCCTTTGAGCAACTGAGTGTTGACTTTAAGGGCCCTCTTCCCTCCACCGATCGCAATGTCTACTTTCTCAATATTATCGACGAGTACTCGCGGTTCCCCTTTGCCATCCCCTGCGCCGACACCACTGCCACGTCCGTCATAAAAGCCCTGCGCCAGCTCTTCATTCTGTTCGGATATCCCTGCTATATCCACAGTGATAGAGGGTCCTCCTTTATGAGTGACAAGCTGCGCCAGTACCTGCTGGCTAGGGGCATTGCTACTAGTAGGACCACTAGTTATAATCCCTGGGGAAATGGACAGGTGGAGAGGGAGAATGCCACAATGTGGAAGGCCACACTTTTAGCCCTCAAGTCAAAAGGGTTGCTGGTCTCTCGATGGCAGGAGGTCCTCCCTGAGGCACTCCACTCTATCCGCTCCCTGTTATGTACGTCCACCAATGCCACCCCTCACGAGCGCCTATTCTGTTTTCCCAGGAAGTCTGCCACTGGGACCACCCTACCAACTTGGCTGACATCCCTAGGGCCAGTGCTGCTCCGGAAAAATGTGAGGAGCAATAAATACTCCCCGCTGGTCGAGAGGGTTCACCTTCTACATACGAACCCCCAGTATGCTTACATGGTCTTACCTGATGGGCGGGAGGACATGGTCTCCATCCGCGACCTGGCACCCGCAGGAGCAGCAGACCACTACCCCGAGCACTCCACGGTGACTATGAACCCTGTACCTGAGGTGACACCGCACACACTGAGCCCTACACAGACTCCTCACAACACTCCTATACCGGGCGTCTCGTATGCGCATATACCAGGCGCCTCGCACACGCATGAGGGATCACTGACGCCTAGTGGGCTGATACCTCCAGTTAGGCCGGAACCAGCACAACCACCGTCTCTGGTGCAATCACCACCGGCACCTGTGCAATCACCACCGGCACCTGTGCAATCACAGCCGGTGCTACGTAGATCGCAGCGACAGATTCAACCACCTGATAGACTTAACCTGTAAATATACTTGTAAGAAACTTCGCCCCATGGGGATTCTCTGTTAAAATAAAGGGGGGGGGGGGAGTGAATGTGGTGAACTACATATACCTGTCTGGACACGCTCCCTGCTGACTGCTCCTGTGGCTCCTCCCACAGACCCCGGTATAAAGGCGATTGAGGCCTGAGCCCAGCCTCTCTGTCTCCAGGATGTAGTATGGTGGTCAACTACTGCTTGTTCTTTCTTCCAGTTAATAAAAGCCGATATCTCGCCTTTACGTCTCAGAGAGAGTTATTGATGGTGCATCAAGGGCCTTGTCAAAGGCCTTGCTAAAGTTCATGTAGACAGCCTACTGCCTTTCCTCGTAACTGTCTCAAAAAACTCGAAGATTGATAAGACATAACCTACCATGCACAAAACCAAGTTGACTATCCCAAATCAATTTCTGTCTTTGTAGGCATGTACATATCCAGGCCCTTGGAATACCTTCAACAATTTGCACAGAACTGATCTCATGGCCACTAACCTATAAGTTCATGGCTTTTTTTTTTTTTTTTTTTTTTTTTTAAGAGCCTTTCTTAAACAGTGGTATGTTAGCTATCCCACAATTCTCTGTCACCTCACCCGTGGGTAAGGACCTTTCTAATATTTCTGCTAGGGCCCCTGCAATTTCTGCACTGGCTTTCCGCAGTTTCTCTGGGTATGCCTCGTCAGGCCCTGAGAGTTTGCCTACCCTAATTTGCCTCAAGACAGCAAACTACTCCTTGTCTGTAATATGTATACAGTCCCTGACCTCACTGCTGCTTTTCCTCACTACTATTGAGTCTGTGTCCATTCCTTGAGTAAATATAGATGCAAAAACTCATTTTAGATCTTCCCCATTTCTTTTGGCTCCATGCATAGATAACCCACTCTGATCTTCAAGAGGACCAATTTTGGCCCTTGTTATCCTTTTGTTCTTGATGTTCTCTGGAAGTTCTTTATGTGCTCCTTCTCCTTGTCTGCTGGAGCAACCTTCTTTTAGTCCTCCTGTTTTATTTTTCTTAAGTGTTCTCTTGTTTTTCTTGTACTCCTCAAGTACTTCATTTGATCCTTCCTTCCAGTACCTGCTATGTACCTCCTTTCTGGTGTATACCTCTTAGTGAGCAAAATGGACACAGATGATCACTTCTCTGCATTGAATTAATTTGCCATTTTTCTTGTCAAGTCTAGTATAACCAATTGATTTGAAATTTCCAAGCAGATCTCTGAAATATGTGACTCACAACAGTATTGGCAAGTATTAACTCAAAAATAAACCCATGTTTTTATTTGAGGTGCTCTCATATTTGTGCAAAAGCTGTTTGCGTGCTCCAACAGAATATGGATTGGCATCAGGGTTTACAGAAAGTAGCACATGCTCAATTGCAGAAGTAATTGCACAATTATAGCAAGAAGAATAGCACCAATCTGTGTTATTGTTGTTCAATAAGTCATTTAAATTAAATACAAAATCATCCTGAAGAAACAAGAAAATCACATTCAAATCTTTGAGAACATCTGTTAGTTACACAAAGTTATCAAGCAATAGAAAAAGCCAAAGGCAAAATCATGTAGATATTAGAAATCTGGAATTAATGCAGAAATGCTCCAAGAATCTGTTAGAATAATTTAGACTAACATGGTTTTCTTCTCATTTAGCTATATTTCCCAAACTTTACACTGTGGTAAATGAAGGAGCCAGGATGCTATTGGGGTTTGAATTCTCTTAGAAGAATTCATCTGTATCCAAAAATTTTTTTTATTATTTCTGGAAAAGACATAGATATGACACATTACTCTTTGCATGATATACTTTTACATCACAGGAGCATCATTGTGCCACTAGCATTAATGTTACACTTTTGCAGCTATTGTTCCTGCAAGTAATGAATCATACCTTCATCAAGAATTTTTCATATTTCAAAAAAATTAAGGTCACCAGCTGCCGCTGTGAAACATTTGGAAAGCTTACAGTTGTGCCTCAGAACAACGACCCTAAGGAACTGCTGAATATTCCAAGGTCGCTGCACATTTTGTCCAAATATTAGACAAAAATATTGTCTTCCTTCATTTCTTCCACCTGCAACCACCCTCATTACCTGTCTATCAGCTCCTTCTTGTTGCCCACCTCCTTCCCTATTTTCCATAGTCTATTGTCCTCTCCTATCAGATTCCTTCTGCTTTAGCCCTATTACTTCATCCATCCATCACCCAGCCTCCCACATTATCCCTTCTCCCACCACGTCTGGTCTCACTTATCAGCTGCCAGCTTGTACATCTCCCAATCTCCCCACATTCTTATTCTATCTTTCCTTTCCAATCCTGATAAAGGTCTCAGCCTGAAATGTTGAATGTTGTTTTCTCTTCATAGATGCTACCTGACCCGTTGACTTCCTCTAGCATTTTGTGTATCTTGCCCAATATCGCTCAATGCTGACAATTTAACTTTATTTTTCAGTTCACTGAAATGCAGAGAAAAATTATCAACAGTGAAAGGTTGCCTGCTGTTTCAGAGAGAGAAGCCAGAAAATGCTTATAAACTGGAATTATTTCCATCTAAATGGAAAGGACCTTAATTTGAAAATTCTGTGGAGCCTTAATGAATTTTGTACATTAGTTAGCAACTTTACCAAGAAAGGCAAATAATCCGGAATCCTCCATCACATTCTTGGCCCTTCCAATTCTCATTGTAATATATTAATTTTGTGCTAATGTACAACTATACACAGTAACTCTTAATAAACAGTTTTGCCTATGGAAACAGGTATTATCTTTTTGAATTCTATATCATATACAATTATGGGGTAACACCCAAGCAGTTCTTCCTATGCTGAAAGTAATTCGAGGCAAAGCAACCCCCCATTTCTAATTCCCGTTTTTATAGTTCAGCCTAAAGTATAAGTGTACACGAAAGACTTGGATAACTCATTCAATTGTATATTCTGTCCAGTTACCTTTTTCGAACTTACTTTATTGTTCATGTTGTGTTTGTGCAACTGCACATCAATTAAATAAAAGTACACATGTGTGAGAAGGCTTTAACTAGGGAGAGAGAAGGACAAGTGAGAGGGAGAGAGAGGGAAGAGAGAGAGATAGAGAGAGGAGAGAAAGGATATAGGGAGAGAGGAGAGAAAGAAAGAGGGGAGAGAGAGAATCAATACACATATGTAGACAAGAGGTCAATGTGCATGTGAGCCATTGCATTAGAAGAAATAGATTTATATATTAACCTAAAGGGGAAGGAAGTGTAACACAAGATCATAAGACACAAGATCATAATTAGGCCATCCAGCCCATCGAGTCTGCTCTACCATTCTATCATGGCTGATTCTGGATCTCACTCAACCCCATACACTTGCCTTCTCGCCATATCCTTTGATGCCCTGACCAATCAGGAAACTATCAACTTCCACCTTAAAAATGTAGATAGACATGGCTTCCACTACAGTCTGCGGTAGAGCATTCCACGTGTGGCAGTAGATTGACTACATTCTGGCTAAAAAAATAAAATCCTACTTACCTCCCTTCTGAAAGGTTGCCCCTCAATTTTGAGGATGTGCCCTCTAGTTTTGGATACCCCCACCATAGGAAACATTCTCTTCACATCCAGCTTATCAAGTCCTTTCAACATTCAGTAGGTTTCAATGAGTTCCCTACACATTCTTTTAAATTCCAGTAAGAACAGGCCCAAAGTTGCCAAATGCCCCTTCATTCCTGGAATCATCCTTCTGAAACTCCTCTGGACTCTCTCCAATGACAGCACATCCTTTCTGATCTTTCTGAGATAAGGGGCCCAAAATTTTTGGCAATACTCCAAGTGCAGCCTGACAGGTGTCTTATAAAGCCTTAACATTATCTCCTTGCTTTTATAGTCTATTCCCCTTGAAATAAATGCCAACATTGCATTTGCCTTCTTTACCACAGACTCAACCTGTAAATTAATATTCTGTGAGTCTTACACGAGGACACCCAAGTCCCTCTGCAACTCTGATGTTTGAACCTTTCCCCCATTGAAATAATAATCCACATTTCCCAGTGTCCATCTGACATACTTTGCTCATTTTTTCAATTTTTCTAAGTCCTAATACAATCACATTGCTTCCTCAGCAATACCTACCCCTTCACCTATCTTTGTATCATCCGCAAACTTTCCCACAAAGCCATCAACATAAATCTGAACTTTTTGGCATCCCAAACAGCTTTTGGTCAAGCCTTCAATCTGTTTATCTACACATAGCTCCGGGCAAGACTCTACAACTTGACTGTTCCCAGGTGTCCTTTATGCAGATTCTTGAATGCCTCATTAGCATTAAGCAGCTGTGACAGTCTCTGGTTAGTTTTAGGCTGCAGTTGTCTATTGATGACTCATTGAGAGCTTTGATAATGTGCCAGTCCAGTTAGATTTTTCTTAACCATTTATATCCAAAAAGTGCTGGCCCTCCAATTTTCAACACAAACTCTAACTGCTGTGTCTGGCCTCCATATTTCACATTCACTTTGTTTGCCTTTGGGAGACACTTTTTCCCCCTTGTAGGTCTTTAACATCACTGAGGTCTTTTCTAATGGTAGCTAAGACAGCCTCTGAAATTATAGACAAAGCTGACCCTATATCCAGCTCCATGTTCAGTTTTACACCAGGCACATCTAGTGTGATCTAGATAACTTCAGTAATACTATGCAGTTTTAGGCATGACCTCTCACCTTTGTCAGACTCTGCATTGTCTGATTCTGTTTCACATTTGGTCACTTTATTCATATGCTTAGTTTTATATTTGAAACTTTTCACTCACTGTGAATTTTTCCTTTTTGCATGTGCTCTTTGTCTGACATGTATTCTCTCTCTTCCGCTCTCTCTCTGTCTGTGACCTTGTCTGTGAAACTTCTTGCAAACTTTTTTTGAACCAAGAGTCATTTGCATCATGGGAGGATTTGTTACATCAATAACATTTTTGGATTTCTGTACCATTCAGGGACATTCTATGCATTTTGCATTCTAACCTCTTTCTGTGGTTCTTCTTCATCCTTTGCTGCAGTCTCTAATGATATTGCAATGGTCAGTGCCCGTTCTAAGGTTAGATCTCTTTCCGACAACCTCTTTTGAATTCTTTGACTATGTATGAAACATACAAGCCCATTTCTTAATGCAACGGGAAGTCCATCTATAAAGTCACAGTACAGGGTAAGTTCTGCAATGTATTCAGAAATGCTTTCATCCTTTGACTGGTTCCTTTTGTGAAATCTAAATCTCTCAGCTATTACCAGAGGTTCAAGGCTCAAGTGATTTTGCAAAATTGCAACAATTTCACTGAATGTCTTGCTTGCTGGCACTAAGTTGTGCAAGAGCTTCTATGTTTCAGCATCCATTAAGCCAAGTAGTGTGGTGGCTTTCTTTTGTTTTGAGGATCAATAATCATTGGTAATTTATCAGTCCCTATGTAGTGCTATGGGGAGTCATTGTTCTAAAAGGAATAGATCCATACAATACAGTTCAAAAGAGCATTAAATTGACTCGAGTTCAAATGAAAATAAAGTTGCACCATTTTGCTTGCTCACCAATACTTTCAAATAGTTTTCAATGCAATATAAAAATCTAAAATTCTGCTATTCACTTCAAGAAATAAGTTTCATGCCCATGTCAAGAAGCTGCACAGAAAAGACCATTTTCTGGTACATACAACAGTAGGCAGAATGAAAGTACCGTAGATTCCGGATTTTAAGCCGCTACTTTTTTCCCACATTTTGAACAGCTTTGAACTCTGCGGCCTTTAATACAGAGCGGCTAATACATGGTTTTTTTTCATGCCGCCTCGTAAACATTTTGCCTCGTAACAGTAGACCAATAAAATTGATGAGTAGTTCACAGAGGTCCAATGAAATTGTACGATAAATCAAGTGCACTTTCACAATTAAATTATTGTAAATCAGTCATTTGTACTCACCCTCATCAACATGGAAAACACTCGAAGAAAAGCATTGTGCTGCCTTATGGCAGTTACTTAGTTTATAATATTTTCGCTTAGTAATTCATTTTCTAGTGAAAGTTAGAAGAGTTTTAACTATATTTGTTTTCTGTACTACATCGCGGGATGCTATGACGTCACACCCGGTTTCGCCGCGTCTTGTGGGAAAACGCCGGTTTGCGATAAATGGGAAGGAGGGGGTTGAGCGGCGGAGCGAAAACGCTGCTTTTAAGTTAAAGACGATCAATAACTTTTCCTGGTAGGCTGCAGTATATATATTTTTTAACCAGTCGTTAGGAGATATTGGAATGTTGTTCAGTAAAGAAGTATACGCAACGTATATTTAAAAGTAGCCGCGTTACGGGCACAGTTCGAAAAAAAGCATTTGCAATATGTATTTGTTTTTGTTACCATATGGATTTAATTAAAAGTTAAAAAATCCTCATGTGTAATATCTTTCTGTGTAAATATCTCATATTACAACATGGGACACCTGCGGCCGAAAATCCGGTGCGGCCTTTACAAGTAAAAAATTGATTTTATTTCTAAAATTAGAGCCAGCGGCTTTTAATCAGGTGCGCTCTGTAGTCCGGAATCTACGGTAGTGAGCTTATCTAGCTGTACTTTTGTGTATGCCCGTGATCAAGTTGAGGCTAAAAGAAGATTCTTTAACAGATTCCATCACAATTAACAAAAGTTTTTGGAATACACTCAAAGTCTCTGACACCATGTGTAAAGCTTCCCGATTTAATTTTCATAATTTAATTAAGTCAACATTCCCATACTTCACAGTGTTGATGCTGATGAAGAAGCCAATATAAAATACGTCTGTCTAGGCAGCAGACAAGTGATAGCTCAAGGGATCAATGGAAATTATTTCCATTTATTGGATAAATTTGGCATCCATTAATATTTGTTAGAATTGACTGCCAAGCCTGCACATTCAAGCTCCACAGTCTCCATTCTGTTAATAGGAGTCACCTGCCACTCATTTCTAACTAATCACCTACAGTCCATTTATACCCAGTACTTATTGACAGTCATTGTCCATCTTTTTGAAGCATCTAGCCTCAACCAGTTGCTCCGAGCCTTCAGTTACTTTGTTGTGTTAAGTATTTGTTCTCTTTAGCTGGTTTCCCCTTGTGGCTTTTTTTTTTGCAGTTTATTATAAATTTTACTGTTCACTGTTTAATAGCCTCCACTGCTCTGTGTTTGGGTCAAGCCTTCTCTACATTTCTTGACATTGGCAAGTAACTGAACAACAAATTACATATCATCTCTGCTAAAATAATCTTAATCAGAAAATAATCTATATACTTAGCCAAGAGTAGTGTCTTCCAAACTCTACATGTTTAAACAAACCAAAAGGAGGAAAATATTCTTATTACAATGGTAATAAAGTTTACACATTCATTTAAAAATGTGTAACATTTGCTTCTCCTCAGATTTCAGAATATGAAGGAAATACATCAGCAATTCATAATGCTGGACCAAGCCGCTTGATGCCTGAGAATAGCTGAGCCTTCCCTCAGGAAATGGAGAGGCATCCCATGGAGCTGAAAGTGACAAAACGTCATTGGATCAGAGAAGCGCCCGCATATAAACCTATGGAGTTAGCTCCAAGATAAACTGAAAAAGGGCCAGTTTAATTATGATCAAAGGGTGGTTTGGTAAATGTCTGTGTGTTGTCTGTGAAGGGCTAACAATCAGTGCCTGCTCATCTGTTTCCAGGCGCCAAGTTGTAGGCACATGCCAAAGCAATGTTTCACCTGTCGAATTAATTAGATGGTTGGAAGTGAACAAAGAGTGTACATCAATTGTGGACCAAGTCAATTCATACAACAGGACTTTAGAAGATCAGTATAGACTGCAAATATTGATGTTTAGACACAAGAAATATTAGATTCTTGAGTGACACAAACTTACATTTTTCAATCCCTTTCCTGGATCAGCAAGTTGCTCTATGTCAAATTTATTCCTCCTCTGGGATTTTCCTGTTTGTAGAAAGTTAACTTCTCTTTAGTTCAGACATGAGAAAATCTGCAGATGCTAGAAATCCAAAGCAATGCACACAAAATACTGAAGGAAATCAGCAGGCCAGGTGCATTTCAGCCCGAGATGTCAATGGTTTACTCTTTTCCACAGCTGCTGCCTGGTCTACCGAGTTCCTTCAGCATTTTGAGTGTGTTGCCTTGTCTTTTTTTTTTTTATTAAATTTTTTTCCCCTGGTTTCAGCTATGTTCCACATAATATGGCCTTCCTAACATTTTGAAGTATGTGCTATTCAATTAATGATCTAAGCAACCTATCCTTTTCTAAAAAAAAAAAATCCTCTCTTCGTATATTCTGTCCAATTCTTCTGGTGACTGAATTGTTTGACCTTCTGAAGTTTCATTTAGAAACTATAGAATTCAATTTTAATTCTTAAAGCTCAACAAGGTCATCTTTTCTCAAGTAGGTTATCAATGATGATCAATCAGGTTGTGCATCCATCCCCATGGTGTTCCTTGCAAGGCATCAGACAACAAAACGGATATACAGTACAACTACCAGATTTTAATTATGAGATTTGTAATAGCCTCTGATAATTGTTTGGAAATAATTTTCTGTGTTTGTAATCTTTGAATAGAGCAGTACAACACTACTCACAGAAATTAATATTATAGCATTCAAATAAGTCAAAATGTACAGTAAGCATCTGAAGCCTAGTTTTGGGAGGGCAAAGCTACGAGTATATTCATCTTATTCCTACAAATGTCACGAGAAGGATAGTTACAAATTACATTGACATTCCAAGAGCTCATTGATGACTATCTCTGATGCAATCTGAATGACCGAACTGCAGTGCCAAGCTACTGTCAGACATTCACAAGCTGAGTGCATTTTGTCATTTACAGCACAGGATAATATTTTGGGACATTTGTTCCACACCATCAGTACCATTAACTGAACTAAACTCATTGTTCACCTTAAATACTTGTTCATTCATGTCAGGACGACCTGATCAGGGGCTTTGTGTCCCTCAGAGAAAGCTTTTTTTCTGGTACTGTGTGCAGATTTGTGCAATCCTGAAGCAGGCACACTGGCAACTCTGCTCTATTGGGACTCTGAGCAGATTCAGTACTTTACCAATAATTCTTACTCATTTCTGCATTTTGATGTTGAGAATTCAGACTGGTTGCATTACAGCCTGACATGGAGGCTACAACACACAGGGTCACAGGCTACACAGCATTGTAGACTTGGCCAGCTTCATCGTGGCCGCAGACCTTCCCACAATCGAGGATATCTTCAAAGGGCAATAGCTTAAGAAGGTACAAATCATCACTAAGGATCCTTACAATATGGGACATGCCCCCTTTTCATTACTAATATTGGGGAGGGGGTACAGGAGCCTGAAAAACCACACTCAATGCTTCAGAAACAGCTTCTTCCCCTCCATCATTAGATTTCTGAATCATCCATGAATCAATTAATGCTATTGCATTATTCCTTATTTTAATATTATTTAATTTATTTTTATATAATTTATGGTAATTTTGCACTGTACTGCTGTGGTAGAGCAACAAATTTCATATCATAGAAGTCAGTGTTAAATCGGTTTCCGATTCCCATAATGCAAAGGCAAGTATTCCATTAGCCTTTCTGATTATTTTCTCTATCTAATATGCCATTTTAATGATCTATTTCTTTTAGAACTTCTCATGTTTTCATTTTTCACCTTTTAGAATGCTTTCTTCTACTTCAGTCCAAAATTAATTACCTCATGTTTTCTATTGTTGAAATCCATTTGTCACATTTCTCCCTTTCTTTGAACCCATTAATATTTCTTTGCAATTTAATACTTCACACACACACTGGTTATAATACTACTTTATATTATCTAATCAGAAGACTTTGGTGAGTAGCAAATCACAGGGAGCCTCTTGGTGTCAAGGTCTTAAGAATCTTGCTTACTTGGATAACACACATAAAGGTTCTGATGCCATGCAAAATGTGACAGGACACCGAAAAGATTTCATGAACAGACATCTGAAGAGAATTGTCATATTCAGCAGATTAAATATCAAGGCTTTTTGTGATCTGCTCTTTCTACACAAACGCACAGTTTTGTATTTAATATAGCAGTAGTATTTGTAATAATGTAAATACTGTATATTGTTTAAGCATTCTTGTCTGTTCAAATAATGAATTATTGTTTATACAACAAAATGGGAAAAGCATGATGCTACCACATGGTGCATGGTGCCTTGCTTTAAACTAAAAACTAAAGTTAAACTAACATTTCAGACTGAGTCTTTTTCATTAAATTAGTTCCATGTTTTGGATTTATACAACTTTATTGTGGTGATGAGCAGGTTTTGAAATGAACCCAAGATGACCACCTAACTGTTGAAGAGCAATGAGACATTCAAGTTTTAAAAAAAAAAGTGCAGCACATGCATCTTTGTAAAAGATGCAGTTAAAAAGAAAAACCAAAATGGACAAATTCATGGGTCATAAACAATGAGCACAAGGTGATAATAATCATTAAAGAGCAGAAATGTTTCACAACAGCAGAAATATTGACACATTTGATTATGTAACAAATAACTAGCTTGTGTATACTGAGTTAATCAAGCAGTATTTTGAAGAAAATGAAATAGCCAATGACAGGTGAATGCCAGTTTTGCTGACTGCATTGGGTTTAAAGGCATACTGTTTGCTTACAAAATTAACTGCTACAACCAAACTATCTGAAATGAACTTTGCTGATATTGTGAAAATAATGCTAGAACCAAACCCATTGTTGATTTGCAGAATGCTTTAGGCTTCACAAGCAGCCTCAATAGGAGGGGGAGTGCATTTCTGGCTGTATTGCCCGAGTATTGCTAGTTGATAAAGGACATAATGATACACAGAGATAATTTAGTCTGTGTAACCTTACAAGAAAGCATTCAAAAATAGTTCCCAACTGAAGCACAACTTACAGCAATTTCTACTGCTCTTTTAAATGTATCAATAGAAGCAGCAGTAGGAGGAGACATCGAGTGGCAGTCAGGAACAAAAGTGAGTGTGAACAATGTAGCAATGCCTAATCTAAACACCACCTGGCCAAACAAATTGTGTTACTTTTGTGGCAGGGGCTCACATACACCAGAACAATGCAGAGTTAAAAGTGAAAATTGCAGAAGAATGTGACAAAGTCGAATACCAACAAAGAGCATATCCAGCACTTCAAAGTAAATGGACTACACATTTTCAAAAAGAGAACTAATCTGCATCCTGTTGATGAAAAGTCTGATACTTATGAGAATGACACGGGACTTGGTAGACTTCAGATTTACAATGTGAAAACTGACAAGAGACAAGCAAAATGGCTTACACTAGAAGTGAGCGGCAAATTAATTAAAACAGAATTGGACACTATTTCAGTCATTCCAGAAAATTAGTCTGAATGGAATTTCAAAGACCTTGAACTGATATCCAACTAAGAACCTCTACTGGAGAAAAGATCATTCCTGTGGGAATGACATTTGCAACAGTGAACTACAACAACCAACAGACCACATTGGGCTTGCATGTGGTAAAAAAAAATGGGAGGGCAATAATTGTAGGGAATGAAAGTGGCTGAGACAATACAGTTTGATTGGTGATCCATCTACCATTTGCCACATCCCCTGAAATAGAGTCAATTTAAGTTGAATTACGAAAAGATACTGGCTTATGCCACAACTGTGTTCAAGGATGGTATAAGAAAACTCGGAAAAGATATCAAGGGTAAAGTAGTGATAAATGAAAAAGTCACACCCAAGTTCTACAAATCCTGTCCAGTTCCTTATATAATCTCTGATAAAGACCATAAGACAAAGGAACAGAAGTCGGCCATTCAGCCCACAGTCTGCTCCACCATTTTATCATGAGCTGATCTATTCTTCCATTTAGTCCCACTCCCCCACCTTCTCACCATAACCTTTGATGCCCTGGCTATTCAGATACCCATCAATCTCTGCCTTAAATACACCCAATGGCTTGACAGCCACTGCTGCCCGTGGCAACAAATTCCACAGATTCACCACCCTCTGGATAAAAAAAAATTCTTCGCGTCTCTGTTCTGAATGGACACCCTGCAATCCTCAAGTCATGTTCTCTCATACTAGACTCCTCCACCATGGGAAACGACTTTGCAACATCCACTCTGAACATGCCTTTCAACATTCGAAATGTTTCTACGAGGTTCCCCTCATTCTTTAAACTCCAAGGAGTACAGTCCAAGAGTGGTCAAACGTTCCTCATATGTTAACCCTCTCATTCCTGGAATCATTCTAGTGAATCTTCTCTAAACCTTCTCCAATGTCAGCACATCCTTTCTTAAATAAGGAGCCCAAAACTAAACACAGTATTCCAAGTGAGATCTTACCAGAGCCTCAACATCACATCCCTGCTCCTATACTCTATTCCTCTAGAAATGAATGCTAACATTGCATTTACCTTCTTCACCACCCACTCAACCTGAAGGTTAACCTTAAGGGTATCCTGTACGAGGACTCCCAAGTCCTGTTGCATCTCAGAACTTTGAATTTTCTCCCTATTTAAATAATAGTCTGCCCGTTTAGTTCTTCTACCAAAGTGCATGACCATACACTTTCCAACACTAATTCATTTGCCACTTCTTTGCCCATTCCCCCAATCTATCCAAGTCTCTCTGCAGACTCTGTTTCCTCAGCACTACTGGCCCCTTTGCCTATCTTTGTATCATCAGCAAACTTAGCCACAAAGTCATCTATTCCATAATCCAAATCATTGATATACAACGTAAAAAGAAGCGACCCCAACACGGACCCCTGTGGAACACCACTGGTAACCAGAGACCAAACAGAATGGGATCCCTTTATTCCCACTCTGTTTCCTGCCAATCAACCAATGCTCTATCCATGTATGTAAGTTTCCCGTAATTCCATGGGCTCTTATCTTGTTTAGCAGCCTTATGTGCGGCACCTTGTCAAAGGCCTTCTGAAAATCCAAATACACAACATCCACTGCATTGCCCTTATCTAGCCTGCTTGTAATTTCCTCAAAAAAATTGCACTAGGTTTGTCAGGCAGGATTTTCCTTTAAGAAACCATGCTGAGTTCTGCCTATCTTGTCATATGCCTCCAGGTACTCCGTAACCTCATTCTTGATAATCGACTCCAACAACTTCCCAACCACCGATGTCAAGCCAACAGGTCTGTAATTTCCTTTTTGCTTCCTTTCCCCCTTCTTAAATAGTGGAATGACATTTGCAATCTTCCAGTCCTCCGGAACCAGGCCAGAATCTATCGACTTTTGAAAGATCATTGCTAATGCCTCTGCAATCTCCATTGCTACCTCCTTCAGAACACAAGGGTGCATTCCCTCTGGTCCAGGAGATTTATCTATGCTTAGACTATTCAGCTTCCTGAGTACTTTCTCTGTCATATTTGGAATGTGCACACTTCTCTTCCCTGACTCCCTTGAGTGTACGGTTAACTGCTGATGTCTTCCTCAGTGAAGACTGATGCAAAATACTCATTCAGTTCCTCTGCCATTTCTTTATCTTCCATTACCATTTCTCTAGCATCATTTTCTATTGGTCCTACATCTACTCCCACCTGTCTTTTACTCTTTATATATTTGAAAAAGCTTTTAGTATCCTCTGATATTATTTGCCAGCTTCCTTTCATAGTTCATCTTTTCCCTCTTAATGTCCTTCTTAGTTTCCTTTTGTAAGCTTTTAAAAAAACTTCCCATCCTGTTTTCCCACTAATTTTTGCTTCCTTGTATGCTCTCTGCTTTGCTTTTACTTTGGCTTTGACTTATCTTGTCAGTTACGGTTGCATCCCTTTTCCATTCCAAAATTTCTTCTTTTTTGGAATATATCTGTCTTGCACCTTCCTCGCTTCTCGCATAAACTCCAGCCACTGTTGCTCTGCCGTCCTTCCCGCTAGTGTCCCTTTCCAGTCAACCTTGGCCAGTTCCTCTCTCATGCCACTGTAATTTCCTTTACCCCACTGAAATACCGACACATCGGATTTCTGCTTCTCTTTCTCAAATTTCACAATGAACTCAATCATGTTGTGATCACTGCCTCCTAAGGGTTCCTTCACTTCCATCTCTCTAATCACCTCTGGTTCATTACACAATACCCAATCCAGTACAGCCGATCCCCTAGTGGGCTCAACAACAAGCTGTTCTAAAAAGCCATCTCGTAGACATTCTACAAATTCTCTCTCTTGAGATCCAGTGCCGACCTGATTTTCCCAATCCACTCACATGTTAAAATTCCCTACAATTATCATAACACTGCCCTTTTTTATTTCCTGTTGTAATTTGTAGTCCACATCACTGCAGCTGTTTGGAGGCCTGTAGATAACTGCCATCAGGGTCCTTTTACCCCTGTGATTTCTTAGCTCAACCCATAAAGATTCTGCCCCTTCCAATTCTATGTCACCTCTTTCTAATGATTTAATATCATTTCTTACCATTAAAGCCATGCCACCCCCTTTATCTGCCTGCCTATCCTTCCGATACACCGTGTATCCTTGGACGTTCAGCTCCCAGAGACATGCATCCTTTAGCCACGTCTCAGTGATGGTCACAATAATCATACCTGCCAATCTGTAGCTGTATGACAAGATCATCCACCTTATTCCTTATGCTGTGTGTATTTAAGTATAACACCTTAAGTCCAGTATTTGGTACTTTTTGATTTGATTGCGCTGCAACTCATCCCAATGGCTGCAAATTTGCCCCATCACCTGCATATCCTTCCTGACATCTTTACTGCACACTATCTTAGATTTATTTCTGTTTTCCCCCTCCTCCACTCTATCATTCCAGTTCCCATCCCCTGCCAAATTAGTTTAAACCCTCCCCAACAGCTCTATTAAACCTTCCCGCCAGGATATTGGTCCCCCTTCAGGTTCAGGTGTAACCTGTCCTTTTTGAACAGGTCATACTTCCCCCAGAAGAGATCCCAATGATCCAAGATTCTGAAGCCCTGTCCCCTGCACCAGTCTCTCAGCCACACATTCATCTGCCTGATCCTACTATTCTTGCCCTCGCTCCACATGGCACAGGTAGCAATCCTGAGATTACTAACCTGGAGGTCCTGCTTCTTGGCTTCCTTCCTGACCCCTGGAAATCTCTCTTCAGGACCTCCTCCCTTTTCCTATCTATGTCATTGGTACAACATGTACCAAGACAGCTGGCTGCTCGCCCTCTCCCTTCAGAATATTCTGGACCCGATCGGAGACATCCCGTACCCTGGCACCTGGGAGGCAACACACCATGCGGGTATCTCTATCAGGCTCACAGAATCTCCTGTCTGTTCCCCTGACTATGGAATCACCTATGACTACCACATTCTTCTAATCCCTCCTTCCTTCCTGCACAATAGTGCCAGGTTAAGTGCCAGAGACCCAGTCACTGTGGCCATCCTCCTCAACAGTGTCCAAAACAATCTATTTGTTGCTGAGGGGGGCAGCCACAGGGGTGCTCTCCACTATCCGGGCATTTCTCTTCCCTCTCCTGACTGTCACCCAGTTTTCTGACCCCTGTAGCCTAGGGATGACTACCTCCCTGTAGCTCCTGTTCACTTTCCCTAATAAGCAATAGGTCATCAAACTGCAGCTCCAGATCCCCAGCATGGTCTCTGAGGAGCTGCATCTTGGTGCACCTGGTGCAGACGTGGCCATCAGGCAGGCTGGAGGTCTCCCAGGATTCCCACATCTGACACCCTGAACAAAGCACTCACCCTGCAGACATGCTACCTAATTCTACAGGAATGAAGCAGACAGTGAGGCTGAGTGGAGCACATGGGCAACACCAATGTTCCCAGTAGCCAAGGAGAATGGATCTGTTAGGATCTGTAGTGATTTTAATGTTACAATCAACTCAGAACTGAAAGTAGGTTAATACCCACTGCCCAGTACACAGGATATCTTCACAAATCATTCTGGAGGAAAATAGTTCCACAAAGTGGATTTAGCTGAAATCTACCTACAGATGAGTCCAAAGTCTTTCTCATTATAAGCACTCAAAAAGTTCTTTATCATTATAATAGGCTGATATTTGGAGAGGCATCTACACCAACACTGTCAGAAAGCTACAGACTAGTTACTGCAATGTGGTCCAGGGACTCTGTTACCTGGATAACATCATTGTTATCGGTAAGGATGATAAGGAACATCTCCAAAATCTCAAGGCAGTATCAAAAAGGTTAAAGATTCTAGGCTCAGAGCATAATGAGGAGACTGAGGTCCTTTAACATCTGCTGGATGATGCTGAGGATGTTCTACGAGTTTGTGGTGGCCAGTGCTATCATGTTTGCTGTTGTGTGCTGGGGCAGCAGGCTGAGGGTAGCAGACACCAACAGAATCAACAAACTCATTCTTAAGGCCAGTGATGTTGTGGGGGTGGAACTGGACTCTGATGGTGGTGTCTGAAAAGAGGATGCTGTCCAAGTTGCATGCCATCTTGGACAATGTCTCCCAACCATTCCATAATGTACTGGTTAGGCACAGGAGTACATTCAGCCAGAGACTCATTCCACCAAGATGCAACACTGAGCGTCATAGAAAGTCATTCCTACCTGTGGCCATCAAACTTTACAACTCCTCCCTCAGAGTGTCAGACACCCTGAGTGAATAGGCTGGTCCTGAACTTGGCATAATTTACTTATTATTACTTAATTATTTATGGTTTTATATTGCTATATTTCTACACTATCCTTGGTTGGTGCGACTGTAACAAAACCCAATTTCCCTTGGGATCAATAAAGTCTGTGTCTGTCATGTAACACGTCTGAATTCTTTAAAACAAACATCAGATAGTGTAGTCACACTAGTAGTGCACAAGGGAAAATTCAAGCAGTAGTGAATGACCCAAGGCCAAAATATTTGTCACAGTTGTGGTCCTTTTTTGGATTTGTCAATTACTGTAAAAGGTTCCTGCCAAACCAAGCTACTGTGTTCCATCTCCTGAATTCTTTACGACAGGTCGGGAAGATATGGCGTTGGACAAAGCAGCGTGAGGTGGATTTCAAAAAGGCAAAGAAAATTGTGATCTCGGATATTATGATGCACATCGCCCAGTGAAGTTTGCCTGTGTCACCTCACCTTATGGTGTAGGTACAGTCAAATATCACATGTTGTGGTAGTCATGGGAGATTTTAAACATGCAGGTCAATTGGGAAAATCAAGTTGGTAATGTGTCTCAGGAGGGCGAGTTTATTGAATTACTAAGAAATAGCTTTTTAGAGCAGTTTGTTGTTGAGCCTACTGGGGGGGGGGGGGGGGATCAGCGGCACTAGATTGGGTGTTAAGTAATGAACCAGAGGCAATGAGAGAGCTCAAGGTAAAAGAACCCTTAGGAACCAGTGATCACAATATAATTGTGTTCAACTTGATATTTGATAGGGAGAAAGTAAAGTCTGATGTAGCAGTATTTCAGTGGAGTAAGGGAAATTACAGTGGTATGAGAGGGGAGTTGGCCAAAGTAAGTTGGAAGGAGCTGCTGGCAGGGATGTCAGCAGAGCAGCAATGGTGTGCGTTTCTGGGAAGAATGAGGAAGTTGCAGGACATGTGCATTCCAAAAATGAAGAAATACTCAAATGGTAAAAATAGTACAACCATGGCAGACAAGAGAAGTCACACTATTGATGTGTTGGGAACCTTCTTCTCAAGGACTGGTGTTCCAGAACACTTAGCAGTAACTATGGACCACAGTTTGTCATGGAACAGTTTTAGTCATTCCTGAAAATGAATGGAATAAGATATATTACATCTGCACTGTACCACCCAGCTGCATATGGCTTGGCGGAAAGTCCCCCCCCCCCCCCCGAGACCAAAGAACACACGGAGAGCAATATCAGCAGAACATACTACACTGACACTGAATCTGAGGCTCTCCAATTTCCTCCTTGCATATTGAAATATAGTACAATCCACAACAAACAAATCACTAGCTATGCTGTTATTCAGTGGTCCCTTGTGCTCATACTTGGATCTCCTCAAACCCAATCTCAGAAGGACTATGCAGGACAAACAGTTGAGACAAATTGAAGGCTGCTGAAACAAGGAGGTTCAATGCTTTACTCCTGGACAAGCAGTTTTGGCAAGGAACTACAGAGGTGACCAAAAGTGATAGTCGGAAAGATTAAGGACAGAACTGTACCACTCTCCTACACACTGGAGAGCGCTTCTGATGTTATCTAGAGATGGGACATCGATGAGCTGAGGATAGTAGTGTCAATTGTTAGGGAAGAAAGATGTCCAGAGCTGTCAGAACCACTTCCTGCAGTTCCAGAATCAACTCCTACAACCACCTTGGAGGAAGCCCCAGAACCTGAGATTATTTCACAGCCACAAGACTCGCCTGCCAAGCAGAGTGAACCCACTTGTCAGGAAAGACATTATCCCACGAGAATAAGAAAGCCTCCACAGCAATTAAGTCATCAGGCCTGAATAGGACAATTTAAAATTTTCTATACTGTGGGTGTCTATATAGTAGTTGTATATATAGTATGCTTGTGTGTATATATATTATAGTCTATGTCTAAAAACAGATGTATTCTATATGGAGTTGGATTTTATAGCCAAGCAGGCAGAGTATTGTGTATTTAATATACCAGTGGTATTGGAGTAATTTGGTGAATATATTGTTTGATTATGCATTATTTAACCAAACAAGAATGCTTATTGGGTTATACGCATGTAAAAATGCATGAATTGCGCAAGTCATCACGCTACCACATCATATATGTGCACAGCTTGCTTAAAGTAAAAGCCAAGTTAGATTCGCATTTCAGACTCTCCGTCTTTTCCTTTAAATTAACTTTATGTTTTGGAGTTACAAAACACAATTCTCGCTAAAAGAGTCTTTTCCACGAGTTCTTGTTGTTGCTGCTGTGGAGGAGGGATATGGTACTGTAATGCAGTCTATATCCACCTCTGGCAGTTTTCCACTGTTGCTGCTGACTATTTAACACATTTATTTCCTGAGAGAAAAGTGTCTGCGAGTGTTGGTTGACTGATGCTTCTGCTGTTATAACATTGAGAGGATGCTGTGGAACATATGAGTGGTAATTATGAAACCAGCTCTTTAGAGATTGTTTGTGGTCATCAGTGACGTGCTGCATTGTCCAGAGTGTGGGGTTAGAGGGTGCAGGGTACTTGCATGAGCAAGTAGCATAATCTTGTTTGTGTTATAATCAGTGGCAGCAGATTTGTGAATGCTGCACCAATTTAGTTTCTTAAATCTTAAGCCTGATGTGAGATTGCATTTGGTAATTTATAGCCTGTATACAAATGAAATGATTGTAAAACAGAAGACCATTGGATAAAAATCAGCTGGACCACCAATGCCTTTTTGGAAGTGACTTACTACAGCTACCAGGCTAGATACATAAATGATTATGGTTGCATGCAAAGTGGATGACTTTTAATGTCCTCTAGTTAATCAAGGACAGGCACAGTGTATATACTGCCTCATCACCGTCTTATATTTGAAGGACAAATAAATATAATACCTTAAAAATAGGAGTAGGAAGGTCTTATGTGTGCATAATGCAATGTATAATCAAGTTGCCAATAGTAACTTGTCTTTATCTCTTCTTTAATATAAAAACAGCTTGAAATTTATGTGTCCCTCTCTTGGCTCTGTGTGTTGATTAAATTTAAATTGGTCTAAAGGGATAGAGATGAATCCTAGTGAGCTTCAATTATTTGTATTTTGAAAAGACTTCCGAAGCCAGTCCTGTCACTAATCCATCCCTCAGTCCTCCGTGTCCTCACTGTATTACATCCTGCTGATCTTGTGGGACATTCTAATGAGCTTCTAAAAGCAGAAAATAAACTAGAATTAATGCCTCAACCTTTCTGAACAGAATTCTATCAATCATCTATATTCAGGAACTACATCTGAAGTAAGCAGAAGCCAATTCTGCCAGAGGTTTATTTGCATATCTATTTCATACCTACAGATGCTTCATATAAAAAAGTCATGTGAATTTGATTGCTAATGAACTGAATTATGGAATAGTAATATCCCAATTCACATCAAGATATATTATACAACGGGTGCCTGATTGTGGCAAAGTTGTAAAATAGAGGTGGATTGGAATGGATATGAATCAGAAAACAAGTCTCCAACACAGGTTCTGATACAAGGTGACCATGGGAGAAATATGGGGCAGGGTTACTCTAACTAAATTCACAGCTGCAGAATTCTTTAAAACCTTTTCAGAAATAAAAAAAATTAAAATGGGGATGAATTCAACCTGTTCATCGCGTACCCAAAGAGCAAAGCCAGAGACCGTTCCAGAAGGCCTTTACATCTTCCCTTGATATCCCAGCCCCGGTTTTGCCTTGAGGGTGGGATTTTCATCATATTTGGTTCCAATAGTACTTAGGTAAATTCTAAGGGGTGGAGGGTTGGACTGAGCAGATTCTGAGAATATGAAGTTGAACAAACCCTACATCTTGGACAGAGCAAGCTCAGTACCCAAAGCTATCTAGACTATTGTTTCTGCACGGTTTGTAAAAGAATGCCCCAAACTAATCTGGTCTTTGAGTGCTTCGCCCTATAGGTCACTGTATTTCAAGTACATATCCATATAATTTATAAATGCATCTGTTTCTGCTATCATGTTGAGCAATGAGCTCCAGATGAAAAAAGTTTTCATTTCCTCTCTTGTCCTTCTGTCATCTACATTAAACCATTTCCCTTCATCTCAGTATGAACATTCCTATTTACTTGGGCTCACCTATTATTCATGTTACATTGCTCAATGAAGTCTCCCTTCAGATTCCTCTGTTCCAAAGTAAGCAGCCACAGCCTAGCAAATATTCGGGAATTGTTAGGATTTTTGCAGATCTTTTCTGCTTTCTTTCCTGTAAGTGAGGACCTTTCCCTTAATGTCAGGTCCAAGAGTATTGATAATGATCAAACTAGCCTTGCATAGCATCTGAAAGAAACCTCCATGTTGTATACTCTATGGCTTAGCTAATCAAGGAAGACATCCTAGTTAATACAGACAAAATGCTGGAGGAACACAACAGGTCTGGCAGCATCAGTGGAAATGAATAAATAATTGACATTTTGGGCCAAGACTCTTCTTCAGGACTGAAAGGAATGGGAAAGATGCCAGGATAAAAAAATGTGGGGATAGCTAGTCGGTGATAGGTGAAGCCAGCTGGCTGGGGAAGATAAAGAGCTGGAGGGGAAGAGATCTGGTAGAAACATAGAAAACCTACAGCACTATACAGGCCCTTTGGCTCACAAAGCTGTGCTGAACATGTCCTTACCTTAGAAATTACTAGGCTTATCCATAGCCCTCTATTTTTCTGAGCTCCATGTACCTGTCCAGGAGTCTCTGAAAAGACCTATCGTATTCACTTCCACAACTTGTTGGCAGCCCATTCCATGCACTCACCACTCTCTGCGTAAAAAAACTTACCCCTGACATCTCCTCTGTACCTACTTCCAAGCACCTTAAAACTGTGCCCTCTTGTGGTAACCATTTCGGCCCTGGAAAAAAGCCTCCAACTATCCACACAATCAATGCCTCTCATCATACTTGTACACCTCTCATCCTCCTTCGCTCCAAGGAAAAAATGCTGAATTGCCTCAACCTATTCTCACAAGGCATGCTCCCCAATCCAGGCAACATCCTTGTAAATCTCCTCTGCACCCTTTCTATGGTTTCCATATCCTTCCTGTAGTGAGGCGACCAGAACTGAGCACAGTACTCCCACCCTTCCTGTAGTGAGGCGACCAGAACTGAGCACAGTACTCCAAGTGGGGTCTGACCAGGGTCCTATATAGCTGCAACATTCCCTCTCAGCTCCTCAACTCAATCCCACGATTGATGAAGGCCAATGCACCTTATGTCTTCTTAAACAGAGTCAACATTTATAGCAGTTTTGAGTGTCCTATGGACTCGGACCCCAAGATCCCTCCTATTCTCCACATTCCACAAGAATCTTACCATTAATAATATATTCTGCCATCATATTTGACATACCAAAATGAACCACCTCACACTTATTTGGGTTGAACTCCAACTGCCACTTCGCAGTCCAGTTTTGCATCCTATCAATCTCCCATTGTAACCTCTGACAGCACTCCACACTATCCACAACACCTCCAACCTTTGGGTCATCAGCACATTTACAGAAACCATCCCTCCACTTCCTCATCTATTAATTTATAAAAATCACGAAGAGTATGTGTCCCAGAACAGATCCCTGAAGCATACCACTGGTCACTGACAGCCATGCAGAATATGACCCATCTACAACCACTCTTTGCCTTCTGTGGGCAAGCCAGTTCAGGATCCACAAAGTAATGTCCCCTTGGATCCCATGCCTCCTTACTTTCTTAATAAGGTACCCCATGCCAGGCTTATCAAATGCCTTGCTGAAATCCATATACACTACATCTACTGCTCTTCCTTCATCAATGTGTTTAGTCACATCCTCAAAAAATTCAATCAGAAGCATAGGGCATGACCTGCCCCTAACAAAGCCATGCTGACTATTCCCAATCATATTATGCCTCTCCAAATGTTCATAAATCCTGCCTCTCAGGATCTTCTCCATCAACTTACCAACCACTGAAGTAAGACCCACTGCTCTATAAATCCCTGCTCTATCTCTACTCCCTTTCTTGAATAAAGGAACAACATTCACAATGCTCCAATCTTCCAAAACCTCTCCCATCCCCATTACTGATGCAAAGATCATCGCCAAAGGCTCAGCAATCTCCTTCCACAGTAGCCTGGGGCACATCTCATCTGATCCCAGTGATTTATCCAACTTGATGCTTTCCAAAAACTCCAGCACATCCTCTTTCTTAATATCTACATGCTCAAGCTTTACAGTCCACTGTAAGTCATCCCTACAGTTGCCAAGATCCTTTTCCATAGTGAATACTGAAGCAAGGTACTCATTAAGTACTTCTGCTATCTCCTCTGGTTCCATATACACTTTTCCACTGTCACACTTGATTGGTCCTATTCTCTCACATGTTATCCTCTTGCTCTTCACATACTTGTAGAATGCCTTGGGGTTTTCCTTAATCTTGTCTGCCAAGGCCTTCTCATGGCCCCTCCTGGGTCTAATTTCTTATGCTCCTTCCTGCTAGCTTTATAATCTTCTAGATCTCTGTCATTACATAGTTTTTTTTTGAACCTTTAAGCTCTTCTTTTCTGCTTGACTAGATTTATAACAGCCTTTGTAAACCATGGTTCCTGTACCCTACCATCCTTTCCCTGTGTCATTGGAACGTACCTATGCAGAACTCCATGCAAATATCCCATGAACATTTCCCGAGAACATCTGTTCCCAATTTATGCTTCCAAGTTCCTGCCTGATAGCCTCATGTTCTCCCTTACTCCAATTAAACACTTTCTTCACTTGGCTGTTCCTATCTCTCTCTAATGCTATGATAAAGGAAATAGAATTATGATCACCATCTCCAAAATGTTCTCCCACTGAGAGATCTGACACCTGACCAGGTTCTTTTCCCAATACCAGATCAAGTACAGCCTCTCCTCTTGTAGGCTTATCTACATACTGTGTCAAGAAACCTTCTTGAATACACGTAACAAACTCCACCCCATCTAAACCACCTCACTTTTGGGACATGCCAATAGATATTTGGGAAATTAAGATCTCCCATCTCGACAACTCTGTTATTATAATACTTTTCCAGAATCTGTCTCCCTATCTGCTCCTCGATGTCCCTGTTACTATTGAGTGGTCTATAAAAAACACCCAATAGAGTTATTGACCCCTTCCTGTTCCTAACTTCTACCCATAGAGACTCCGAAGACAATCCCTCCAGTTCTTCCTCCTTTTCTGCAGCCGTGACACTATCTCTGATCAACAGTGTCACGCCCCTGCCTCTTTCACCACCCTCCCTGTCCTTTCTGAAACATCTAAAGCTTGGCACTCTAAGTAATCATTCCTGCCCCTGAGCCATCCAAGTCTCTGTAATGGCCACAACATCATAGATCCAAGTACTGATCCACGGTCTAAGCTCATCCGCTTTGTTCATGATGCTTCTTGTATTAATATAGATACATCTCAAACCATCGGTCTAGGTGTGTTCCTTCTCTATTACCTGCCTACCCTCCCTCTCGAACTGTCTCCAAGCTTTCTCTATTTGTGAGCCAACTTCCTCTTCCTGTCTCTTCAGTTTGGTTCCCACCACCCAGTAATCCTAGTTTAAACTCTCCCCAATAGCCTTAGCAAACCTCTCTACTAGGATATTGGTCCCCCTGCGATTCAAGTGCAACCCATTCTTTTTGTACAGGTCATTCCTGTCCCAAAAGAGGTCCCAATGGTCCAGAAATCTGAATCCCTGCCCTCTTCTCCAATCTCTCAGCCATGCATTTATCCCTGTAGTCTGCTTTCAGCATTTCCTCCCTTTTCCTGCCTATGTCATTGGTACCAATATGTACCATGACCTCTGGCTGTTCTCTTTCCCATTTCAGGATACCATGGACATGATCAGAAACATCCTGGACCCTGGCACCTGGGAGGCAAACTACCATCCGTGCTTCTTTTCTGCATTCACAGAGTCGCCTGTCTGACCCCCTAACTACAGAGTCCTCTATCACTGCTGCCATCCTCTTCCTTTCCCTACCTTTCCGAGTCACAGGGCCAGACTGTGCAAGAAGTGTGGCCATTGTTGCTTCCCCCAGGTAGGCTGTCCCCCCAACAGTACTCAAGCAGGAGTACTTATTGTCAAGGAGTACAGCCACGGGGGTGCTCTCTACCATCTGACTCCTGCCCTTCCCTCTCCTGACTGTTACCCACTTATCTGTCTTGTGAGGCCCCAGTGTGACCACCTGCCTTTAGCTCCTATCACCTCCTCACTCTCCCTGACCAGATGAAGGTCATCGAGCTGCATCTCCAGTTCCTTAACGCAGTCTTCAAGGAAGTGCAGCTCAATGCACCTGGTGCAGATGTGGCCATCCAGGAGGCTGGGGATCTCCCAGATGTCCCACATCGGCCCACAGAACACTGGCCTCACACACATTCTTCCTGACTGTATTCTACACAGATAACCTACCTCGCCTTGACCCGTTATCGCCAAAGCCCTCCTACTTTGGCTCCCTCTACTCTGTCACCCACTCCTCCTGTGCCTGTTACATAAACCTTTCTCCTATTAAACTCTTCTTGCTGTTCTAACTGGCTGATGTCCACACACTTGTGCAGTCATGCCCCAATCAAACTGTTGAAGAAATAACTGCTGATAATAGAGGAGTGGACCAGAGGAGAAAGGGAAGGAGGGGACCCATGGGGAGGTGATAGGCAGGTGAGAAGAGATTAAAAGGCTCATGGGGATTAGAAGAGGGGAGGGAAAAAGGAATTTTTTTTAAACCAGAAGGACAAATTGATAGGCATGCCATCGGATTTCAGACTACCCAGACAGAATACAAGATGCTGCTCCTCCACTCTTATCTTGGTACAAGAAAAAGACATGGACCAACATGTAGGAATGGGGATTAGAATGTTTGGCCACCAAGAAGGTCTGCTTTTCGTGAATGGAGCAGAGATGCTCGATGGAGCAGTCCCCCAATTTACAATGAGTCCTACCAATGTAGAGGAGGCTGCACAAGAAAAATTGGACACAATAGATGACCCCAGGAGATTCGCAGGTAAAGTGTTGCCTCTCCTAGAAGGACTGTTTGAGGCCTTGAAAGGAGGTGAATGGGCAGATGTAGTACATAGGCTGCTTGCAGGGTTAAGTGCTTTTAGAGAGATTAGTGGGGAGGGACAAATAGACAAGGGAATCATGGAGGGTTCGATCCCTGCAGAGAGCAGGGGCAGGTTTGGGAAGTAAACACAAAATGCTGGTAGAACACAGCAGGCTAGGCAGCATCTATAGGGAGAAGCGATGTCGAAGTTTCGGGCCGAGACCCTTCATCAGGACTAACCGAAAGGAAATATAGTAAGAGATTTGAAAGTGGGGGGGGGGGGGGGGGAGGGAATGCAAAATGATAGGAGAAGACCGGAGGGAGTGGGATGAAGCTAAGAGCTGGAAAGGTGATTGGCAAAAGTGATACAGAGCTGGAGAAGGGAAAGGATCATGGGACAGGAGGCCTCAGGAGAAAGAAAGGAGGTGGGGGGAAGCACCAGAGGGAGATGGAGAACAGGCAAACAACTAAATATGTCAGGGATGGGGTAAGAAGGGGAGGAGGGGCATTAATGGAAGTTAGAGAAGTCAATGTTCATGCATCAGGTTGGAGGCTACCCAGCCGGTATATAAGGTGTTGTTCCTCCAACCTGAGTTTGGATTCATTTTGACAATAGAGGAGGCCATGGATAGACATATCAGAATGGGAATGGGACGTGGAATTAAAATGTGTGGCCACTGGGAGATCCTGCTTTTTCTGGCGGACCGAGCGTAGGTGTTCCACGAAACGGTCTCCCAGTCTGCGTCGGGTCTCGCCAATATATAAAAGGCCACACCGGGAGCACCGGACGCAGTATACCACACCAGCCATTTCATGGAACACCTACGCTCGGTCCGCCAGAAAAAGCAGGATCTCCCAGTGGCCACACATTTTAATTCCACGTCCCATTCCCATTCTGATATGTCTATCCATGGCCTCCTCTATTGTCAAAATGAATCCAAACTCAGGTTGGAGGAACAACACCTTGTATACCGGCTGGGTAGCCTCCAACCTGATAGCATGAACATTGACTTCTCTAACTTCTGTTAATGCCTCTCCTCCCCTTCTTACCCCATCCCTGACATATTTAGTTGTTTGCCTGTTCTCCATCTCCCTCTGGTGCTTCCCCCCACCTCCTTTCTTTCTCCTGAGGCCTCCTGTTCCATGATCCTTTCCCTTCTCCAGCTCTGTATCACTTTCACCAATCACCTTTCCAGCTCTTAGCTTCATCCCATTCATCCCACCCCCTCCGGTCTACTCCTATCATTTTGCATTTCCCCCCCCCCCCCCCCCACTTTCAAATCTCTTACTATATTTCCTTTTGGTTAGTCCTGATGAATGGTCTCGGCCCGAAACGTCGACATCGCTTCTCCCTATAGATGCTGCCTAGCCTGCTGTGTTCTACCAGTATTTTGTGTGTGTTGTTGTTTGAATTTCCAGCATCTGCAGATTTCCTCGTGTTTGGGAAGTAAAGGTCTGTTTAGTGGTCAGATCCCTTTGGAGATGGCAGAAGCTGCAGAGGATGATGTGTTAGATGTGCAAGGCTCATGACATGGTAGGCAAGGTCAAGAGGAACCCTATCACTGTTAAGGTGGCAAGAAGATGGGGTGAGTATAGATATTCAGGAAATAGAAGAGATGAAGTTGACGGTAGCATTGATGGTGGAAAAAGGGAAACCCTGTTCTTTGAAGAAAGATGATATCTCTGACGTCCTGGAAAAGAAAATCATATCCTGGGAACAGATGTGGCAGAGGTGAGGAAACTGAGAAAAGTGAGAAGTTTTTTTTAAAAAAAAAACCAGGAGACAGGGTGGGAAGAGGTATTGTTAACAGTGGGAATCAGAAAGTTTTTAAAAGATGTTGATCAATAGTTGGACTCCAGAGATTGAGGAGAGATCAAGAAAGGGTGGGAGGTGTCAGAAATGGACTGAGTGACCTTAAGGGTAAGGTGAAATGCAGAGGCAAAGTTGATGAAACTGATTTTCAAGAAACAGCACCTATATAGTCTTCAATATAGCAGAGGAAGAGTTGAGAAGCATTACTGGGGAAGACTTCGAATATAGACTGTTCTACACAGCCAACTAAGAGGCAGGCATAGCTGGGGGCCATGTGGCTACCTCTCGTGTGAGGAGCCAAAGAAAATATTATTGAGGATGAGGACTGTTTCCGTCAGATGCAGGAGGGTAGTAGTGGAGGGGAACTGGTTGGTGCTTTTATTGAGAAAAAAGTGGGGAGCTCTGAGGCCTTCCTGATAGGAGACAAATGTACAGGAACTGAAGATCCATGGTAAAAATGAGGTAGTCAGGGCCAAGGAATTGTAATATAGTGATGAGATCAAGAGCATGAGAAGTGTCTTGGATATAGTTGGGAAGGGATTGAACCAAGGGAATAGTATGTTGAGGTATGAGGACACAAGTTCAGTGAGGCAGGAGCAGGCAGAGAGAATAGGCCTACATGGACAGTCAGGTCTGAGGATCTTGGGTAGGAAGTTGAAGCAAGCGGTGTGGGGCAAGGGAACTATGACCCTTCACAGTTGATGGGAGTTCTTCAAAAGTGGTGAGGTTTGTGATGGCGTCAAAGAAAGTGTCTGATGGTCCTGGGTGGAGGTCCTCTTCAAGGGGTAGGTATGAGGAGGTATTTGAGAGTTGCTACCTGCCTGTAACAAGGTAGAGAATAATGTGCCGCACTACAACAGCACCCCTTATGTCTGCGGGTTTGATGGGAAGGTTGCGGTTGGTGCAGAGAGAGTAAAAGCAGTGTTCAGAGGGGGTTAGCTTTGAGGAGGAGAGTAGAATGCTGAAGTTAAGATGGTTGATGTCTCGCCGAGATGAAAAGATCCAGTGCAGGTAGAGAACCAGAGTGGGGTGCCCAAGAAGAGAAGGAGGGTCAGAGATGGGAGGAGGGGTCATCAGTGCAGGGTGCAGAATTCTTGCCAAAGAAGTGGGGCCAGAGACAGAGGCAATGGAAGAATGGCAGATGCAGAACTCACTGAGGCACAGGCAAAGGGGGTACAAGGGTAAAGAACCAATAGGAGATAGTGGAGCCTGAGAGAAACAGGGTTGAAGAGTGATGGTGGGTCAGGGGACCCTGGGGAATCAGCAGTAGCAAATAAGGTCTCAGCCTGGAGGTACTGACGTTCAAGGTCCAGACTGGAGCTGGAGCTAGATGCCAAACAATTTGCAAGCTGAAGGCATCCAGAGTTGTAGGAACCAGCATTGGCAATGGTAGAATCCTAGATGCAACATTAACAGGTCTCAATATCCAACCATTTATTAAATATTACCATGCTTTATTGCACATATCAATTGCATGTTTCTGTGTTGTCTGGATGAAATTCCATTTGCCACATTTCTGATTAAATAACCAGACCATCCACATGAAACAGAAAATGTTGGAAACAAGGAG
Organism: Hemitrygon akajei; assembly: GCF_048418815.1. Lineage (NCBI taxonomy): Eukaryota > Metazoa > Chordata > Chondrichthyes > Myliobatiformes > Dasyatidae > Hemitrygon > Hemitrygon akajei. Next base: position 72,842,234 of record NC_133136.1, on the reverse strand, counting down.
CAGGTCACGCAACATCTGTAGATAGTGAAACAAAGTTAACATCATACTCTTCCTTTGGACAGTCCAGACTTTCTTTTTCTGGTCTGCTTCTGCTTCTTTTTTCAACATTCTCTATTTTTATTTTATAGTTTAAACTTTTCTTTTAATTTCTTGACCATTCACATCTTCCTTTAGTGTACGGTTTCTTCCCCATGCTTATCCATAGGACCACTTTTTGTACCATCTGCAAACTTCAATATCTAGATTCCACTGCTCTCCACCCCATTTCTAACATCTATCAAACTATGCTGTTGTATGAGTGATATACTGAAAAACCCCTCGTGGAGCCATACTGATAATGGCCTTTCATTCGCAACACATAGGACCATAGGTCGTTGGAGCAGAATAAGGCCATTTGGCCCATGAAGTCTGTTCCCCCATTCAATCATGGCTGATTTATTATTCCTCTCAACCTCATTCTCCTGCCTTGTCTGTAACCTTTGATACCCTTACTAATTAAGAGCCTATTAACCTTCACTTTAAATATATCCATTGACTTGATCTCTACAAGTGTCTGCTGCAAGTAATTCCACAGATTCATCCACCTAAAAACATTTCTCCTCATCTCTGCCCTTCTGAGGCTGTGCTCTTTAATCCTGGACCCTCTCACTATTGGAAACATCCTCCTCATGTCCACTACCTAAGCTTTCAATATTCTACAGGCTTCAATGTAGTCCTCACTCATTCTCTAAATTCCAGAGAGTACTGGCTCAGAGCCATCAAATGTTTCTCACATGTTAACCCTTTCATTCCTGGGATCATTCTCATTACCTCCTGTCCCTCTACACCTCATTTCTGAGATACAGGGCCCAAAACCACTCACAATACTCCAAAAGTTACCTGACCAATGCTTTATTAAGCCTCAGAATTATATTTTTGCTTTTATATTCTCGTCCTCTTGAAATGAATGCCAACATTACATTTGCCTCCCTTACTACCGACTAAATTGTCAATTAACCTTTAGGGAATCCTACACAAAGACTCCCAAGTCCCTTTGCAACCTTCTGTTTCAGAAATTTCTTCCTATTTAGAAAATAGTCTATGCCTTTATTTCTTCTACCAAAGTGCATGATCATACACTTCCTTATATTTCCCTTTGTTCAAAGGGAACGTATAATCAAAGTACATATATCCCACCATATACAACCCTGAGAATCATTTTCTTATGGGCATGCTAAATAAATCCAATAACCATAATAAAATCAATGAGAGTGACAATCAGTGTGTAAAGGACTACAAATTGTGCAATTACAAAAAGAAAGAGGAAAACAGAAATAAAAATAAGCAATAAATATTGGGAACATGAGATGAAGAGTCACAACTTTCAAGGTCGTGGGAACAGTTCAGTGATGGGGCAAGTGATGTTACTGAGTGAAGTTATCCCCATCATTTCTGGCTCAGCTGATTTTAGATCCAGTTTGCCAATTTCTCTTTGATCCCATGTACTTTTTTGACTTGCATGCCATGTGGCAAAGCTGTAACAAGCTTTACCTTGTTAAAGCTTTGCTAAACCCCATTTAGGCTCCTTCTGACACATTATCTTTATTAACCTTCTTGTTACTTCCGCAAAAGCTCTATCAAGTTAGCCAGATGTGACCTATTCAGCAACAAATTTACACTGAGTGTTCTAATTAATATGTATTTTTCTAAATGAAGGTTAATACTGGCCTTTCAGCATGATTAAAATAACATGTCCACCAAAGAAATTAACCAGCTTGTGATTACTTGAATTAATCCCTTGTTAAACAGTACAACTTCAACAGCTGTGTAATTCTCCACATTACACCTGTAACCAGAGATGATTAAAATGGTCAGATCTTCTGCAATTTCCTTCCTTGCTTCTCTTAACAACTTGAGAAATATTTCATCAATCATCAGGGATTTATCCTCTTGATAATGCAACTTTTAATAAGCTTTTCATACACAATGTTGCACAGACTTCTTCCTTACCTTTTGCATTGTTTCCCACTTTCTGAATTATTAAGTTCACTATAGCCAAACACTGTAGCTACTTTTGAAGAAAGATCCTTTGACAGTCACTTGGCTCCCAAGTGATATGTTATTCATTCACCAAGGAGGCTTTAAATAGGATCGCAAAGCTGTAATGCATCTTGGGAATTATCCACCTTAATTAAACTGATTAGACCAAATTCAAATTAAATTAAAGAAATCAAATTAAAGTTAAAGAAATGTTGTTACAATGTGGTTTAAGATAACAGAATAAAGAGAATGACAAAATCTTGGGGAATTTAGTAAGTCATATTGATGTAATCTCAGACAATAAAACTGAAAGGCACAAATTCAGGTGCCATCCATTGATTAGGATTATATCCATTTAAAATATTCATTTCATCCACTGGTTCTTATGATGAACTTCTAAAACGTGAACTTTACTGTCTGTTCTAAACTGAACGAAGCGTATAAAGATTCAGTTAGAGTGAACAAATAAATTGCAGATGATAAATTCAGCATTTGGATTTATGAAACAAAGGTACAAAACAGCATTTATGTGATGGCAGTAATGACAGATCAGTTGACTTAAATAGAGCAAGTGAACAACTGTGCCAAAAGCTGGAAAGATTTACTGAGGTTTATTTCCATCTCTCCCTCCCCCACTCTCCAATCCCACAGCTAATAAACTAAGAAGCTGTATATACTTGAGCAGAATAATAACTCCTGTGTAAGACAAAAAGTAAGAGGAGAGATCTTACAAAAGTGCTTAGCATATAAACAATGATGCCACTGATTATCTACAGAAAGTCTGATAGTTAGCAGATCAAGTATAGTCCAATAACATTTAATCCACCTTGCTTAAAATTGAAACTTCCCAGCAATGCAGCTTTAAGGAAAGTTGAAGAACATTTTGTGTAGTTTGGTGCAATCTACTGGGATGCAGGAAGTGGGTCAGCAAATAGCACCATCAGCAGTTTCCATACATATCCTAATCTAGCCGCCTCAGGAAAAAAAAGATTATGTCTTCAACGACATTATACAACAGAGTGTAGTATTAAATGGCATTTGTTCAATTTATCTCTGACATTGCAGGTATTTTTGAAAAGCTTGGTAATTTGCATCCTAATATTCAGGGTATACTGAAGGACCTGTTTGGCTGTGGGCACTGCACCATTGATTGACCTTGTATTCGTCGGCACTCTGCTTAAATTCCTACTTTTTTAATCACAAGAAATTGAGAACTGTAATAGAGTGGTTAACTATTTTATATTTATATAACATTATATTCAGACGGCACAAGTAGCAAGATGCCATCACCCATATTTTCACTCAAAGTGGAACATTCAGGTGATTCAAAAGTGAACTTTAGGACAATGTCTTTTGGTGATATAAAATATATTTACAGGGCTACATGAAGCAGGGTTTAAACCCCACTCAGCCATATCAGCTGCAGTACCCACCAACCTACATGACCAGTAATGGATGTGAAGAGTCAGCAGGCAGATGTCTAGGAGGGGCACGATTGAGGATATCGGCTTGACCATAGAAAACAGAGGGTAGTGCATATGGAATGAGCTGCCAAAGGAAGTGGTTGAGGCAGGAATAATAAAAACATTTAAAATACATTTGGAAAAGTATATGAATAGGAGGGATTTATAGCATGGGCCAAATATAAGCAAATGCAACTGTCTCGGTGGCATAATAGTCAACATGGATGAGTTTGGCCCAAAGAGCCTGTTATCAAGCTGTTTTGCTCTATGACACTATGATATAGGAGAGCTAATCAAAACAAATCAGAGTAGTAAAAATGGGCCTGACAAGCTCTTACTAATTAGGGTTAATAAGAAATCTAAGAATATTTTTATGCATATTAGAATCAAGAGGGTAGCTGAGGAATGAGTAGTTTCCTCAGAGAATAAATAGGTAAACTATGGATGAATCCAGGTGATTTGGTATGGTTCTAAAAGAACAATGGTGGGAGTGGTGGATGATGGTTCCTCTGACTGAAGTACTGTGGTCAGTGGTGTTCTGTAAAGATCAGTGCTGGGACCTCTATTGTTGGTGATACGTTTATAGGAGCAGGACGACTTTGGTGAGACCTGGTGTAAATTGGGGGACAGCTTAGTCGAACACCTCTGCTCCAGCTGCCTAAAACAGAAGTTCTCAGTGGCCAACTATTTTAATTCCTATTGCATTTCCACTCAGATATGATGCTCCATGGCCTCCTCTTTTGCCACAATGAGGCCACTCTCAGGGTGGAGGAGTAACACTTCATTTTCCACCTGGACAGCTTCCAATCTGATGGCATGAATACTGGATTCTCCTTCCAGCAATTTACTTTCCTTCCACCTTCCCTCTTTTTCTGTTCCCACTCTGGCCTCTTCCCTCTCCTTTGACTTGATTATCACTTCTCCCCTCCCTCTTCCCTTTCTCCCCTGGTCCACTCTCCAAACCTAACAGAGAACCTTCTTCTCCAGCCCGTTACTTTTTCCACCTATCTGGCTTCATGATGCTCCTCCTTCTCCTCCCCCCATTATTTTTATCTTGGCATCTTTACAGACCTGAAGAAGGGTCTTGGCCTAAAATGTCAACTTTTTAATTCATTTCCATAGATGCTCAGGATGCAAATCAGTTAGAGGTTTGGGCAGAGAAACAGGAAATGGAATAAACATGATTCCTCTTAGGAAGCCAAGAGCAAGAGGAAAGGATACAATAAATAATGGGACCCTTAGGAATATTGCTTTACAGAGATATTTTGGGGTGCAAGTCCCCGAATGTAGCAACATGAGTAGATAGGGTGGTAAAGAAGTCATTAGGCATGCTTGCATTGAAGCTAAAAGTTTGCAAGTCCTCTTGCAACTGTATAAGATGTTTGTTAGGCCACATTTGGAGTATAGTGTGCATTTCAGCTGACCACATCATGGGCCAGATGCAAAGATTTTGGAAAGGATGCAAAAGAGTCTTACGAAGACATTGCCTAGATTGGAGTTTGTAGGCTTCAAGGAAAGAAAAGACGGACTTAGATTATTTTTCAGGACTGTAGGAAGCTGAAGAAATATGTAAAAAATCGATGTAGATAAGAATGCCTGATAGAAGTATATAAAATATTGAGAGGTTTGGGTCAGGTAGATTATAGGGTATCTATTTAAGGTAAGAAGGATAAAGTTTAAGGGAGATGTGTGAGGCAATTTTCTTTTCCACAGAGAGTAGTTTGTGCCTAGAATGCATTGCTAGGTAGGTGGTAGAATCAGATATGATAGTGATTTTTAAGAGGCATTTAGACAGAGACATGAAGAGGATGTGAGTAGAGAGATAAGGACTATATGCAGACAGATGAGATTAGTATGGATTGGCATTATTGTCAGCCAGACATTATAGGTCAAAGGGCCTGTTCCTCCATTGTACTATTTTATGCTTGTTCTAAAATAAAGCTAAATAAAATTAAAAACAACTATTTTCCTCCTATGGCAGGGAATCTCCATATGTATAATATATAATATATATTCATTTGAGGCCTGGGCATCACTAGTAAGAGCTATATTAATTTCCCATTACAAACTGCTATTGATAAGATGTTAAGCTTCCCTCTGGGAGTCCTGCAGTGCTTTTTGGAAAGATATTTCACTGAGATTTTGGTGGGGAGTTTCAGTATTCAGACCCAGCAATAATAATATACTTTCAAGTCAGAGTGGTGCACGATTTGGAGAGGGACCAGTACATAGCAGTGTTCCTATGCACCTGATGCTTTGTCCTTTCTAGCGGCAGAGGTTTGAGGTTTGGGAAAGTTCTGTTGGAATAAACCAGGTGAGCAATTGCAGTGTATTTTCACTGTAGACACTGTGCAGTGGTAAAGGAGGGAATGGATGTTTATGGTGGTTAATGGAGTGCCAGTCAAATGGGTTCCTTTGTCCTGAATAAGGTTAAGCTTTATGTGAGAGTTCATCCAAGTAAATGGAGAGTATTCCTTAACCCACTTGATCTATCCTTTGTTGGTGGTGGTAGGCACAGGATACCATGGCTTTGACCTTTTATTTTGAAGCCAGAGTATTTATGTGGCTGCTTCATTTGAATTTTTGTTCTACAGTGATTTCTGGGATAATGATGATGAGGAGCTCAGCAATGGAAATGCCATCAATCATCGGGAGTAGGTAATTAAACTTTATTTATTTGTAAATGGCCATAGACTAGCAATTCCATGGCATAGATGTTACTTGTTATTTATGAGCCCATAGCTGAAGATTGTCTGGATCTTGCTTCATGCAGGCATGGACTGCTTTATTTGCTAAGAAGTTTCAAATAGATCTGAATATTTTACAAACATGAGAAACTCTACAGATGCTGAAAATCTAAGCAAACACGTACAACATGCTGGAGGAATTCAGCAGGTAAGGCAGCATCTATGGAAATGAATAAACAGTCGACATTTCAGGCCAGGACCTTTCTTCAAGACTGGAAAGGAAGGGGGAAGACACCAGAATAAAAACAATTGGGGAGGAAGGAATCTGTAGGAGAGGAGAGTGGACCATAGGAGAAAGAGAAGGAGGATGGGATCCTGAGGAAGGTGATAAGTAGGTGAGAAGAAGTAAGAGGCCAGAGTGGGGAATGGAAGAAGGAGGGAAGGAGCTAGAATTTTTTTTAACCAGAAGGAGAAATCGATATTCATGCCATCAGATTTGAGGCTGCTCAGATGAAGTATAAGGCATTGCTCCTTCACTCTGTAAGTGGCCTCATTGTCGCGCAAGAGGAGGCCATGGACCGTCAAGTTGGAACAGGAATAGGAATTGAAATTAAAATGTTTGGCACTGGTAAGTTCTGTTTTTGATGGATGGAGTGAAGGTGTTTGATGAAGTGGTCCCCCAATTTACAATGGGTCTCACCAATATAGAGGATCCCACATTGGGATTACCAAACACAATAGATGATCTCAGTAGATTCATAGGAGATGTGTTGCCTCACCTGGGAGGACTGTTTAATGCCGTGAATGGAGGGGAAGAAGATGTAGCACTTTGACTGCCTTCAGTATTAAATGCCGAGATGGAGATTAATGGGGAGGGACAAATGATCAAGGAAATCATGGAGGGAGTGATTCCAGGGGGTTTGGGGAGGTAAAGATATGTTTGGTATCCCTTTGGAGATGGTAGAAGTTGGAGAGAATGATGTGTTGAATGTAAAGACTCCATCTATTACTCTTAAGGTGGCAGATGTTCGGAAAATGGAGGAAATGTGGATAAGGACAGCATCAATGGTGGAGGAAGGGAAACCCTAATCTTTAAAGAAGAAGGACATCTCTAATGTCCTGTACTGGAAAGGAAAGACTCATCCTGTGAACAGGTGTGGTGGAGACGAAGGAACTGAGAAAAGGCAATAGCAGTTTTACAGGAGACAGGGTGGGAAGGCGTAGAGTCAAGATAACTGTGGGAATCAGTATTTGATAAAAGATGTCAGTCAATGGAGACAGAGGGATCAAGAAAAGGGAAGGAGATGTCAGAAGACCAAGTGAATCTGAGAGCAAGATGGAAGTTGGAGTCAAAACAAATGAAATGGACAAGCTCAGCATGGGTACATGAAGCAGCACCAATGCAGTCAACAATGTAATGGAGGGAGAGTTGGGAACATTACCAGAAAAGGCTTGGAACATGGACTGCGTTCTGTAGACGATAAAAAGGCAGGCATAGCTGGGGCCTATGTGGGTGCCCATGGCTACCCTTTGAATCTGAACAAAGTGAGTGGAGCTGAAGGAAAGATTGTTGAAAGTGAGGACCATTTGTGGGTGGTGGTAGAGGGAGACTGGTTGGTTCTTTTATTGAGAAAAAGGCAGAGAGCTTTCAGGCTTTCTTGAAAAGGAACTGAAGTGTGCAGGGACAGGACAGGCTTGGTGAAACTCCCCATTAATTTTTTGCTCTATTATATACCCTTATGTACCCTCTCCTTGGCTTTTATGTTGGCTTTGACTTCTGTTAGCCGCCGATGTATCATCTTTCCTTTGGAATACTTCTTCCTGTTAGGGATGTACGGTATATATCCCATGCTTTCCAAATTGTTTCTAGAAATTCCAGCCTTGCTGCTCTGCTGTCATCCTTGCCAGTGTTTCCTGCCAATTAATTTTGTTCAACTCCTCTCTCATGCGGCTGTAATTCGCTGTACTCCACTGTAATACTGATAGATCAGACTTTAGCTTCTCCTTCTCATATTCAAGCATATTATGATCCCTTCAGAGAATTTTGAAAATTTTAAAAACCAACAGAAGGCAACTAAAAAATCATAGAGAAGGAAAAAATGGAATATGAAAATAAGCTGGCCAATAATATTAATGAGGATACCAGAAGTTTCTTCAGATATTTAAGGTGTAAAAGAGAGGCGAGAGTGGATATGAGAATGCTGGAAAGTGACATTGGAGAGGTAGTAATGGGGGACAAGGAAATGGCAGACAAACTGACTGAGCAATTTGCATCTGTCTGCACTGCGGAAGACGTTAGAAGTATGGCGGAAGATTGAGAATGTCAAAGGGCAGAAGTGATTGAAGTTGCAATTACTAGGGAGAAGTTTCTCAGGAAACTGGAAGGTCCAGATGCTCTGACAGAGGTGGCTGAAGAGATTATGAATGCATTAGTAATGATCTTTCAAGAATCAATAGATTGTGACATAATTCCAGAGGACTTGAAAATTGCAAATTTCACCAGTACTCCAGAAGAGAGACAGGCAGAAGAAAGGAGATTATAGGCCAGTTAATCTCACCTCAATGGTTGGGAAGATGTTGGACTCAATTAATAAGGATGTATTTTCACGGTACTTGGAGGCACATGATAAAACAGGCCAAGATCAGCATGATTTCCTCAAGGGAAAATCTTGTCTCATGAATCTGTTGGAATTCTTTGAAGAAATAACAAGCAGAATAGACAAAGGTGAATCAATGTTGTGTACTTGGCTTTTCAGAAGGCCTTTGACAAGCTGCTACACATGAGGCTGCTTAACAAGTTAAGAGCCCATGGTATTTCAGGAAAGATAAAGCAATGACTGATTGGCAGGAGGCCAAGAGTGGGACGAAAGGGAGCCTTTTCTAGTTGGCTGCCAGTGATCAGTAGTGTTCCACATAAGTCTGTGTTGGGACCCTTTCTTTTTATGTTATATGTCAATGACTACAATGACAGAATTGATGGCTTTGTTACAAAGTTTGCGGATGATACAAAGATAGGAGGAGGGCAGGTAGTTTTGAGGAAGTAGAGAGGATACAGAAGGACTTAGACAGATTAGGAGAATGGGCAAAGAAGTGACAGATGGAATAGTGTTTCAGGAAGTGTATGGTCATGCACTTTGGTTGATGAAATAAAAGGGTACACTATTTTCTAAATGGAGTGAAAATTCAAAAATATGAAGTGCAAGGGGACTTATTGGGTCAATGTTTCAATGATTCATTGGTTCCATTTAATATCAGAGAATGTATACAATATACAACCTGAAATTCTTACTCTTTGCAGACATCCATGGAAACAAATGAGACCCCCAAAGAAGGATTGAGAAGAAGAACTTTAGAACCCCAAGGCACCCCTCTCTATCCCTCCCATGCACAAGCAGCAGCAAGGCATCAACAATCCTCCCTCCTCCATTTATTTCAGCAGCAAGCATCTGTGCTCACCCCCACCAAACCAGCAATAGCAAACCCCAAAGAGAGACAATGATTTGCAGTCCAGCAAAAACTAATACTCACCCGACAGTTCAACATGTCATAGTCCCTCTCTCTCACTCACGTTAACAAGGGATAGAGAGATGTCACCCTTTCACAGCTTGAAGGGAGACCAACAATACAGCTTCCTGTTTACGATGTTAGAGTCTGTCATGATGCTTTTTTCCCAAGTTTCTCCAACTCCTGAATCAGCAGCAAACTTTCCCACACCATTGAGAGAGAGAGATTTCCTTATTTCAGGGGCCTCTGACACCCTCATCCGCTGTCACAATGCAATGTTCCATTTACCTGTGGTGTCTCAGTCAGCGACACTGACATGGAATTGATTCATCCATTGGCCTTAGGGCCTCACTTTGAAGATGCACATCTTCCAGGCCACATCCTGGAGATGTGGAAAACATCCGGTTGTGGAGCTCTGAAAGCAGGAACCATCGCCATGAAGTACTGCAGTTTGAGTGCAGCCATAGAGCATAGACTCCAAAAGGACCCTATCCATCTTGAAAAGGAAAAAAAATAGACATTAAAGATGAGAAATTAAGCTGTTTCGCAGATGAGCTTGAAGATGCTGATGTCTGGCGACATTTTAGCTCTGCCTCCTCAGGACATGGGAGTCTTTGTGCAGGATTCCCTAAAGGTTAATTTGAGTCAGTAGTGAGGAAAGCAAATGCAATGTTAGCATTCATTTCAAGAGGACAAGAATATAAGAGCGAAGATGCAATGTTGTGGTTTTATAAAACATCGGTGAAGCCTCACTTGGAGAATTGTGAGCAGCTTTGGGGATATTATCTTAGAAAGGATGTGCTGACATTGGAAAGGTTTCAAAGCAGGTTCAAGAAAATGATTCCAGGATTGAACTCTTGTCAGATGAAGAGTATTTGATGGCTCTGGGCCTGTATTCACTAGAATTCTGTATTCACAAGAAGACCTTATTGAAATCTACTGCATTGTGAATTGATAGAATGGATGTAGAGAGAATGTTTCCTATGTTGGGAGAGACTAGGACCAAAGGACATGGTCTCAGAACAGAGTAGCGTTCTTTTAGAGAAGCAAGTAGGAGGAATTCCTTTAGCCAGCACGGTGATTCTGTGGAATTCATTGCCACATATAGCTTTGTAGGTCAAGAGTGGATGTATGTTTAAGGCAGAGGTGAATAGATTTTTGAATGGTCAGGGAGTGAAGGGATATGGGGAGAAGGTAGTAGATTGGGCTGAGAGAAAAATGGATCAATCTTGATGGAATGGCAGAGTAGACTCAATGGGCCAAATGGCCTGATTATCTTCCTTTATCTTATTGTCTTATGGTCTTTTTTGTCTTCTCAAAATACATCATTTCACACTTGGTAGGATTAAACTCCACCTACCAACATTCCATCTAATGCAGATCTTATTGTAAGCTGAGACAACCTACAAGGCTATCCATAACACCAGCAATGTCCGTTTACAGACTTAGTAATCATTCTCCTTACTTTCACATTCAAGTCATTGTGATGTATTAAAGAGACCATTATATGCCTCTGACTGTATGGTGGCTTTTCTTTGAGGTTGTATTAAACTTCCCTTGTAATTGTAATGGAAGGGTTAAAAAGGAGTTGAGAAATGTTATACTTACATTTTGTAAATTAACTCAAATGCATGGAGATTTGAGTTAACACAAGAGGTTCTGCAGATGCTGGAAATCTGACGTCCTGTGTGTTACTCTGGAAATTTAGCTGCATGCCTTTCTAAAGCACTTGATGCAGTGTGGTGTGGAACTTCATTTCTGAGGTTCCTAGAGCAGTGTTGTCAGGATTCCATGTGTCAAGGTGCTTTGAAATTGATATTGCAACATAGTGCAGTAATCCCTGTTGAGGTATGACAGTTCTCACAGTTGTCAGTGATTTACCCACAGCTTTCGGAGCAGCTCTTGAAGGGTTTATACATCAATACAGCAACACTCTCCAAGCTACGGAGGAATGGACTGAACCACTGATCCTCAAATGCATCACTGAAGGCTCTTGAGGAAATGGTTTGGTGATATTTCTCTGGATAATTTTTTTGTGGGACATGAGGAGCAAGTGCTATTGCACAAAATACTAGCTCCCATTTATTTTCTTTAGGCATTGGACTCCCTCTAGCAACGGCCCAGGCAGTAATTACTTAACTGCTCACAATAGCATGGCTGCAACAAGGTTTCACCTTGCACATCTATCTGGGGGGACACTTAGATGAAGATTGATCTCCTGAAGTACTTACGTGTCCTCATGAGGTTTCCTTTCAACTGAAGTCTATCCTGGCTTTCTACCCGCCCACCCACCCCCAAAATGGAGCTGAAAGGAGGGACTAACACACACAGGGACTGCTGGTTGTCCAGATATTCTTTAACAGACTCTGACTTTTTCTCTGAATGTCATTCATAACATTAATGCTACCATCTCACACAGGACGAAGTATTCAAACACTTGAGGCTGTGGGACACATCATCACTTTGGAGATTTCTTAACTTTCAGTTAAACATCAGTCAAAATGAGAATAGATCTGAATCTAGCTATCAGGGAAAATATTTAAAAGAGCAAAAAGCAAATATTTTGAAATTTGATTACAAATGTCAGGGATATATTTGTACTGGTAAGATATGTGAGTTACTTTCATCACTACCTGGGAATTTTTGAATAAGATGGACACCTAGAAAGATTTGCTACTTTCATGGTTACGTTCATTGCAAGTACGTACGTATTATCCAGACCACTGACTAAGACATATGGGTTCAAATCCTCTTCATGCCAATTGAGGAAGTTAAATTCAAATGGCTAAATAAATCTGGAAATTGTTTTAAATAATAAGTACTTGCAATGAATGTAACCATGAAAGTAGTAAACCTTTCTAGGTGTCCATCTAGATCAAATATTCCCAGGTAGTGGTGAAAGTAACTTGCATATCTTACCAGTACAGATAGATCCCTGACATTGCTGACTTAATGCACTTGTATTAATTGGTCACTCTCATACCAGTGACATTGGTTTATTTTCACCTCTGCCTTCAGGGAGGAATGGTACTGTCCTCACTTAGTCTGACCTATTTCTGATTCTACACAAACCAATGTGATTGCTTCTTTTTGCCTCCTTAGTTCAGGAGCAATTAGGGATGAGCAGTAAATATTGACATTGTCAGAAACTTCCACAAAGGAAAGTATTCAGGCTATGATTCTGGAAAGGACTTATTCAGAAATGTATTCCATTTTCTCACAAAGCGATTAGCAATCTGAATCTGGCAATTTCTTAGCTGTAAAGTAAACTTGAAAATCCAGGCTGCCCTGTCAAAAGACATGGGTTAGGAAGCACACTCAGCAATTTTCTCCATATTTAAATGTTTTAGCATTCCAACTACATACTGTACATCCACATTGAGCCAAATTATTCCCATTGTTAATCAAACATATCTGTCTGTTTTAGATATTGACCATAACCATTAATATAATAATTCTATTTGCTTGTTAATTAGGCATGGTGTGTAAACACCATTAAAATTGCATTTTGTAGCAAATAAATAATTTATTATGTTGCAATTTTATTGTTTAAAAATCTTATTGTACATACTTTGTAAATTATGATGCTTCAACTGCAAAGATCCAGCAGATGATTACCCTAAAGTGTCTGTCAGAAGACCTAGCAATAAGTCATGCCTCAAAGAGGATTCCTTAAAACAAACTATGAGTCTGGAACTCAGTCAACCACCAACATCAAATCTGTTTTGCCTCACAGGCAGAGAACAGGAAATTATCCAGTAGCTGCTAGGGGTGAGTTGTAACAGGCAAACTAGTAAAATGTCTTTTGGGGAACATTTTTATGAAAATTAGTTTTTATCATCAAAATTATGAGGTATGAGAGGACTATATTTTCACATGTGATGTACAGTATCTTGAGTGAGAACTCAATTGTGGGAATGATAGGTTATAAACTTTGACTGATTGTAACCGGAAAAAAAAGCTTTCAGTCATGTACAGATGTAATAGCAATTCCATCAGAGTATTGGATATGCAAGTAAAGCAATTATATTTCACTCTGACTGGGTCAGAACTGTTCTGCAAGGAGGCTGCATACATCCAAGGCGTCAGCAGTAAGATTATAGTAAATAATGTATACTACGGATTGAGGATTTGGGGGTGGGGGGTCATAAATCTCTCCTGGAGACAGTTTGATGGAAGTAGTGGATAAGAGAAGAAGTTTCAAGGGATAATCATTCGACAGCAGAGAAACGTGCGGTGGAGTGTGGATTGGGATAAGTGAAGCAATCCCAATGAGAATGTGTGCTGGCTGACATCAGTCTTTTGATTTAGTATGGAGAAAATTTTGTGGCAATTTTAGCAACGTAGTCAGAAATAAGAGTTAAGCCCAAATTTTGTACAGACATCTGTCCAAATTCCTGTTTCAAGCTGGGACCCTGAATGACCGCAAAATGACACTGAATGCCATTTTATCAGGATAGTTGAATTTCAAAACCTTAGGGGGTACGAACTGTTCCAATCGGGTCGGCTAACCCTTTCCCCTTCACACCAATCTACTGATCATCCAATATGCTGACTTTCGTGTCAACTGACTTCATTAATGGTTTTACTCCAATCTTGACTCCTTAAATTCTGCCATCATTACCTCCTCAAATAAGCAATCCTTGACTTCTTCAGTTTTGCCAGTGTGTTACTGGAGAGGCTTGTATATTCTATCCTCTATATCATGAGGTCAGCTAGATATCTTCTACGTGTGTCCTTATTTCTTGCCCAATAAGTCTAATTCATCTATTTGCTTTGACTTGCAGATCTAAAGTGATTAACTCTTGGTTTGATAACACTTTTCCTCTTTTTCAAATATCTCAAATGTCAAGGCCATCCTAGTCCTCATAATCTCCTCCAGCCCTATAACCTTCTAAAATATCTGTACTCCTCTGAATGTTTCTTACTTCCATCCACTATTGTGACCATCCATTAGTTCTTTGTGTCCTCAGCACAGACTGAATCTTTCTAGCTGTCTAGCTTTTCTCTTTTAAGCCCCACCCCTACTGAGGCCCAGGTCACCAACAGCAGCTCGCCAGAGTCCTTTGCCCTGGGCCTGTCTTTTGAGTTTTCTCCAGGTGCAGCCCATCTTCCTAGTTATGTTTTCTAGGCAAAAATACCTCCTCTCTTGTGGATGAGGTCTTTGGGGCTTCTCCTGGTGTTTCTGTAACCCTGGGTTTTTATGGGATGGGGTTGCTAGCCCCATGCCCAACCTCCTCCTTTTGCAGATGAGCTTGGAACCACCAGTGGTGGAGGTTCTAACTCCGAAGCAAGCTTTTTTTTTTCCCATTTCTCTTCACATAACCTGATATTTTTCCATTCCCATAACTTAGCTAAGCAACATCTTGTGTGGGTACTTTGCTGTTTATATATGTAAATTCTGCTCTTTCTGTGGTCTTTATTTATTCAGTTTTGAAGATCTGAAGTGAGCCAAATACATCAATGTGCAGATTACAGGAATATATTTTTATAGCTGCAATAATTGGTAGAGTTATAACCTGAAAATACTTCTGTGCCTGGATTTGAGCCTGCACTGAATGCTAGATATGATAATTTGAAGCTACTTTCACCGATTAGATCTTCACTGGAATTCTTCTAAGCAATATCTTCAATCTAAACAGCTTTACATTGATCTTTAGAAATAAATTGGATCATCCATAATGGTCAACACCATTCTTAATTCCTCAAGTATTGAAGCAATCCCTGATAGCTTGTGCCTGAAAGGGGACAATATAATGTCTGTGTCTGCAAAGTGGAGGGCAGTTTTGGGGTCTCCTTTGTGCCAGGAAGTTTCAACTTCTATAACCTTTACCTTTAGTCCACCACTGATGCTAAAACTAACATTAAAAGACATCTTAGAAGCTCACCAGTGACTAGAAGCTGAACCAGAGTGGCAACATCAATCGCAGCTCTAAGAATGGAAGGCAGTGGCAATTAGTTCATCTCCAGATCCTGAAAGACTCTCCAAAATCTGCAAGGTTCAAAACAAATGGAGGAGATTTGGAGCAATTGGGAGGATATTTTCACATAATAAATGGAGCAAATAGGAGGATGTTTTTCACAGGCTGAAGACCTTGGAAGTTGGGGCCACAGTTTTAAAATAAGGTACAAGCCATTTAGGGCTAAAATAAGGAAACTTTTCTTTAATCAGCATGTGATAAATCTTTGGATTTCTGTGCAAAAAGGCTGTGGCTATTCCATCATTGACTGCATTAAAAATTGAGATTTCTAGATATTAGGTAAATAAATAGATACGGCAGGAAAATGTTGCGATGGAAGCTTCAAAAATGTTATTGAATGGTGAAGTAGGCTCAAAGAGCCTTATAGCATCTATCTGCTCATATATTTTCTCCTGCCAACCATAAAATAATTTTAAAATGATGGAATATTGAAAATTAGGTTAAAAAATTAAGATAGAAGTAAGAGCAAAAGATGAAATAAATATATAAAGAAAGAATGAAAAATCTTATTTTTTTCAAATGTCCATGATTAATTTTCATCTGAGAAAATGACAATCCATAATTGCAAAATTGAACATTTTGGATTGATGATCTTCCTGCCATAGTTCTCCTATCTCTCTGCTAATCAGATATAGCCCCAACTCTTCACCATTTTCAGTGGAAAATTAGTGACCTAGTGCACTTAACTTTATTTGTGTCCAAGTCTTGTCTATCCATGAGGACTGTAACCAATGCATCCTATGGCAACACTTTAATCTCTAATTGAAAATTTAAAACAAATCTATTTGCTGGGGATCTGAAATAAAAAGAAAATGCTGTAAAACAAACTCAGGGAGTCAGGTTTAAGAGAAACATTTAATATTATTAATTAATGAGCTCGTGAAATTCTCTGCCTAGGGAAGCAGTATGGACTAATCAGTAAATATATTTAAGTCACAGTTAGATGATTTTTTACAAAGTAGGGAAGATTAATTGTTATAGGGAAAAGGCACAGTCGACGGCCAGATCAGACATGATCTTATTGAATGGCGGAGCAGATGGGCTACTCCTGCCCCTACTTCTTATAGTCTTATATTATGTAAATCAAGAGTGTTATGGGAATTTGCCACCTACCTGGATAGATGCAGCTGCCACAACATTCATGAAGTTCAAAGCCATCCAGGTCAGTTCACTTCATCATTATTTCTCAAGAAGTCTCATATTTATGTCACTTCTACATTGCCACCACTCTGTGTGAGCTTTACAAATAACAAAAACTATAGTGTTTTAAATGTAGTATCATGCTGAAAGGAGCTTCCCATCTTCTATGTTTATCACACAAAACGTGATTCCAGTGCACAAGGAGGATATTGCAAGAGACTGAAATTTAAAAAAAAGAAAATGTTTGAAATATTCAATAAGTTAGGCAACATTTGCAAAGAAAGGAATGATTAATTTCAATTCTGCTACTTTTTTTGCATAATTTGGCTGATCTGCTAAATGTTCCCAGTGATATAGCATGTTTATTTCAGATTTCCAGCATCTGCAGTATTTTTCTTTGAAAACAATAAAGTAGGATCTCTGCTTTAAAGCAAGAAAGTGAGGTAGTGAGGCTTAGGAGTGCAGGGAGGGAATTCCAGAGTTTAGCATCACAACAGACTGAAGTGTGAACATCAAATGTGCTCAAGAGATCGAACTTGAAAAAGTGAAGATGTCTCAGAAAGTTATTAGTTTAGATGAGATTACCAAGTTACCAACAGCACCGCACTCTCTAAAAATCTCTATAACCAAGTAGCACCACAGAAAATATGCAAAGGAAACACAATTAGTTTCCTATTTCTCCAAGTCTTGGATCACAGTAACACATTTCACTCTTTCTGTATTATCATACCACAAGCAGTGGGGCTGTTTCATGCCAGTTTTGGAGCAGTTTTACCATGGTGAATACAAAACAAGTTAAGTATCAAGCCCATATGCTGCCTCTAATGGGGTAATATTTGCAGCTTTGCCAGAATTGCTCATTTTTGAGCAAACACAAAATAATTTAAATTCAAAATCTTCCAAGAATCTCAATTCAATCTGCAAATTTAGTTTCAAGATTCCTTCCCTTCCTTCTGTATTCCATGTGGTGCAAATATCTTTAAGTGCACATAGATCAACTTAAGACCTGCTTACAATGCAGTCATACATGTAGCTGACTGCCAGCACTCCATTAGACAATGACGAGGACTGATATTTATGAGGGCAAGCCACACATCTATATTTAGATGGGTCTTACTAAAAGAATTGTGCAGCTGCACTTAAGTATTCTGTATTAGTCAAACACCGGACAGAATTCCAAATGCTTCACATGCTACTTCTCCTGTAAAATCAATACACCCTGCCAATATTTAGAATCTTCATTCCGTAAAAAGGTCATTACCACATATTTCAATTCCTTTTCAAAGCAGGATTGCTATAGCATGTGAGAATTTCCAACTTTTTCTTTTGTGCTTATCCTATTGCTTCTTCTGAAACCGTTTTCAACCAAATTGACAACAGCGTCCTCTGCCCCCCACCTTCTCCCCCAACCCCACTCCTCACCCTCTCCAGTTACTCCCGTTATTTTGCCCTGTGTCTTCCAACTGTTTATTAAGGCGCTATATACACACACACACACACACACACACACACACACACACACACACACACACACACACACACACACACACACACACACACACACACACACACACACACACACACACAGAGTAAGAGAGAGAGAGAAGGATGGAGTTTGCTATTGTTTTGAAGAAAGATAGATTAATTGTTTCCTGTTTTGTGAAAAATAAGAGTTAGATACCATATCTTATCATGAAAAACAAATGATAACCTAAAATACTACTTTAAAAACCAGTTTACTTCTAGGACATCTACCCATGTTTCATCATCGGTATATGCCTGTAATAATTTTTTAAAGGACATAAATATCAGAATACTAATCTTCATTCAGTGCGGTTGTTGACATTCATCTTGCCAGCTGTTGTCAACGTGGTAGCCTTGTTGATTCATCTGCTGACTCTCTGTGATGCTGAATCTGGGTTCTCCACCTGTATGTTAATGCTGCTCCAACCTATCCTCATATCAAGATCAATTGCCTTCCTGCTAGGAATAACTGCAGGCATTAAATAAGGATTTTGCAGATTCAAAAACAGTGTCAGAACAAAATAATGAAAATACTTGACGAGAAAATAATATGATCGACTTTTAAGCTTGATGGTTGAAAAACGAATATAGAATTTTTTATATCTTTATTAAGTATTGTATCTGTGATTTTTTAAAAATTAAAACATCTTTACTTTAAAGCCATGTAATAGCATGCGTTTAAATGATCCAATGGCTCCTTCAGTAAAGCAGCTTAGCTTTTCAACAAGGTAATGAAGTGTTAGAAGCTGACAGAATATACAAATGCACTGCAATAACTGACTGGACTAATAATCAGAGGAGTGATGCTGTCTTTAAGGACAAATTTTCTTCCAGCTTATTCAGAAAAAGGCATTGTAATACTGCATGATATATTGTACTTTGAGTACTTGTCTATGTTCTATGGACTCTTTTCTCTCCACAGTTTTGAGTATTGAAAGATGCATCTTTAACCTTCATTTGACAAACGTGAGAAAATTGGGTCTGCTTGCTACAATGGCAGAAGAATGTCCTCATGACTGAACACGCTGCACTGAATTCTGAATCTATGCCCAGCTCCTTAATTTTCCCTGAGCTTATTGCACATGAAACACATTTATAATGAAACAGCTTTAAAATGCTAATTGTTGCCAGTAATATAATTCGGTTTGATTGCCACATTTAAAGAAGCAAAACTCATCCCTTGACTTAAGACACATTAATTTTGACTAAATTTCACAGATGGGACTGCAGATATGAAGAATTGGAGTTTCTATTGCAAGATGGGTATAGAAAAGCAAGAAAATTCTGATATTTCCTGTAATACAAATAATTTGTTAAGAGTCCTTTCAGTTGATTATTGTGGTTTCTCCATTCCGCTGAAATAAATGGATATAAATTATTTCAAACAGGATATTCATATATAAGTGTAGCCTAATCACAAACAAGAGAAAGTCTGCAGTCTCTCTATATGACTCCCTTGCCCATTTGTCCCTCCCCATTGATCTCCCTCTTGGCACTTATACGTGCAAACGGAACAAATACCTCACCTGCCCCTACACCTCCTCCCTCCCTACCATTCAGGGCTCCAAACAGTCCTTCCAGGTGAGATGACACTTCACCTGTGAGTCTGTTGGGGTCATATACTGTGTTCTGTGCTCTTGGTGTGGCCTCTTGTATATTGGTGAGACCCGCCGTAGATTGGAAGACTGCTTCGCCAAGCGTTTACACTCCGTCCACCAGAACAAGTGGGATCTCCCAGTGGCCACCCATTTTAACTCCACTTCCTATTCCCATTCTGATATGTCCATCCACGGCCTCCTCCACTGCTGGGATAAGGCCACACTTCAGTTGGAGGAACAACATCTTATATTCCGTTTGGGTATCCTCCAACCTGATGGCATGAACATCAATTTCTCAAACGTCCAGTAATGCCTCCACCCCCCCTCACTGTTTCCCATCCCCATGTCCCTCTCTCATTTTATCTCCTTGCCCACCCATTGCCTCCCTCTAGTGCTCCTCCCCCCTTCTTTCTTCCATGGCCTTCTGTCTCTTTCACCGATCAACTTCCTAGCTCTTTGCTTCATCCCTCCCCCTCCAAGTTTCACCTATCATCTGGCGTTTCTCTCTCCGCTCCCCCCACCTTTTAAATCTACTCCTCAGCTTCCTTCTCCAGTCCTGCTGAAGGGTTTTGACATGAAACATCAACCGTACTTTTTTCCATAGATGCTGCCTGGCCTGCTGAGTTCCTTCAGCATTTTGTGTGTATAAGTGTAGCCTACCCTGTTGGCTCCTAATAAAGATGGTTAGATATGCAGTAAATTGAAATAGTATTGCTTCTAATATTATCAAGTATATAGGTTTATACATCTTGGAAACAACCCTTCTGCCCAACAAGCCTGTGCCAACCATCGAGCACCTATTTACAGGAATCCTATTTTCCCCCCATACTGTCATCAATTCCCCTCAAGTTCGGCCACTATCTACTGCACATGCTACACGCTCATTTACAACTTCGGTATGTGGAAGGGAACCGGAGATCCCAGGGAAAGTCCATGCTGCCACAGGGAGAATGCCTTTATATGCAAACCCCATACAGATGCTGATTGCAGGAGTCATGAGGCAGCACCTTCTCCAGCTGTGCCACTCTCTGACCCATTGTGTGGTCAAAAGAAGCAGATCCTTTTGAGTTCACAGAAGGCTGATCTTTATGCTCCCACTGATCACCTCGCCTGTGCTCAGGACCTGAACCGAGGTTGCTTCCTTGCTCACAATGGTCCCAAATTTATGTGAAGCTTGTTACTTAAATAACAGAAACATAACTTGGAACAAAATGCTTGCCAATAATCTTCCTCTAGGAGACCATCGCTCTGCAGAGGTGCCAGCATCCTTTCCTTGTTGATCTACCATCAAGTGTGTCAGGTTAGGCATTTCACTACACAACTCTTACTAAATTCAAAGTTTGCACTTTATTGTCTCTACACAAATATCAACGTAATTGTGTTGACCCCAGGCCAGCAACTTAAGCCATGAATTCATTGTTCTCTCTACCTCCCCAATTTACAGCACTAAAATAGTGGATCTCCCAATGGCCAAATAATTGATTCTTCTTCTTCTAGCTCCTAGCATAGAGTCACAGAGTCATAGAACACTACAGCACAGAAATGCCCTTCTACCCACCTAATCAGTACCAAACTATTAATCTGCCTGGTTCCATCGATCTGCAACCTTTTATACCCCTCTCATCCATCTACCCATCCAAATTTTTCTTAAATGTTGAAATCAACCCACATCCGCTACTTACACTGCAGCTCATTCCACATTCACAACACCCTCTGAATGAAGAAGTTCCACCCTCGTGTTCCCCCGAAACATTTTACCTTTTACCTTTTAACTTGTGACCTCTAGCTGTAGTCTCGCCCAACCTCAGTGGAAAAATACGACTTGCATTTAATCTATCTATGCACCTCATAATTTTGTATACCTCAATCAAATCTCCTCTCAATATTCTATATTCTAGGAAATAAAGTCCTAACCGTTTCAAACATTTCCTATAACTCAGGTCAAGTCCTGGCAACCTCTTTGTAAATATTACCTGCATTCTTTCAATCTTATTTACATCCTTCCTGTGGGAATCTGACCAAAACTGTGCACAATGCTCCAAGTTAGGCTTCACCAATGTCTTACACAATTTCACCATAACATCCCAATTCCTGTACTCAACACATTAATTTATGAAAGGCATTATGCCAAAATCTTTCCTTTTGACCTTTCCTACCTGTGCCGCCACTTTCAAGGGATCATGGATTTGTACTTCCAGATCTATTTGTTCTACTGCACTGCTCAGTGCTCTACTGCTCACCATCTAAGACCTACCCTGACTGGCCCTCCCAAAGTGCAACACTTCACACTTGTCTGCCCTTAATTCCATCTGTCATTTTTCAGCCCATTCCTCCAGCTGGTCCAGATCTCACAGCAAGCTTTGATAGTCTTCCTCACTATCCACAACACTCCCAATCTTGGTGTCATCAGCAAATTTGCTCATCCAGCTAAGCACATTATCATTCAGACTGTTGATATAGATGGCAAACAACAACGGACTCAGCACTGATCCCTGTGTCACGCCACAAGTCACAGGCCTCCAGTCATAGAGGCAATCTTCTACTACCACTCTCTGGCATCTTCCATGAAGCCAATGTCAAATTCAATTCACTACCTCATCTTGAATGCCAAGCACCTGAACCCCTTGTCCAAGCTCCCATATGAGACCTTGCCAAATGCCTTACTAAAGTCCATGTAGATAACATCCACTACCTTGTCTTCATCAACTTTCCTGGTAACTTCCTCAAAAAATTCTATAAGGTTGCTAAGATGTGAATTAACACACACAAATCCATGCTGACAATCCCTAATCAGTCCCTGTCTATCCAAATACTTATATATTTTGCCCTTTAGAATACTTTCCAATAACTTTCCGACTACTGATGTAAAGCTTACCGGCCTATAATTTCCTGGTTTATTCTTACAAGCTTTCTTACACAATGGAACAACATTAGCTATCCTCTAATCCTCCAACACCTCATTTCTAGCTGAGGATGTTTTAAATATTTCTGCTAGTACCCCTGCAATTTCTTCACTAGCCTCATACAGGATCCACAGGAACACTTTGTCAGGCCCTGGTGATTTATCCAACTTATTTTACTTCAAGTGAGCATACAGTTCTTCCTCTGTAATCTGTATAGGATCCATGACCACGCTGTTGCATTTCCTCATATTTGAAAACTCTGAGTCCATCTCCCAAGTAAATACAGGTGTAAAATATCCATTGAAGGTCTCCACATCTCTGCCTGATCTTCCAGATGACCAATTTTGTCCCTTGCTATCCTTTTGCTCTTAATATATATGTAGAAGCCCTTAGCTTTCTCCTTCATGCCTGCTAGAGCAACCTCATGTCATCTTTTAGTCCTCCTGATTTTGTTCTTACATGTTCCCTTTCTTATACACTCAGGTACATTATTTGTTCCCACCTGCCTATACCTGTTATGAACCTCCTTTTTCTTAACCAGGGTCATAAAATCTCTTGAAAACCAAGGTTCCATAAACCTGTTATCCTTGCCCTTTACTCTGACAGCAACATAGTCTCAAAACATGTAGTCTCGAAGTTTCACTTTTGAAGGCCTCTAATTTATCAAGTACACCTTTGTCAGAAAATAGCCTGTCCCATTCCACGCTTGTCAGATCCTTTCTGATACCATCAAAATTGGCATTCCTTCAATTCAGTATCTTAACCTGAGGACCAGACCTATCTTTTTCCATAATTACCTTGAAACAAATGGCATTATGATCACTAGATGCCAAGTATTCCTCTACACAAACTTTTGTCACTTGGCCTGTCTCATTCCCTAATAGCAGATCAAGTATAATACACTCTCTGATTGACACTTCTATGTACTGATTAAGGAAACTTTGCCGAGCACATTTGTCGAACTCTTTCCTATCCTGCTTTTTTACAGTATGGGTGTCCCAGTCAATATGTGGAAAGATAAAAATTATCTACTATCACAACCTTATGTTCGTTGCAACTGTCTGAGACATCTGTACAAATTTCCTCCACTAAATCCTGTGGACTATTAGGTGGTCTATCATATAATCCCATTATCATAGTCATATCTTTCTTATTCCTCAGTTCTATCCATAATGCCTCACTAGATAAGTCCTCCGGTCTGTCCTGACTGAGTACTGCTGTGACAGTTTCCCTGACTAGTAACACCACCCCTACCCCTTTAATCCCTCTTGCTCTGTCACACCTATAACAAAGGAACCCGGATATTGAGCTACCAGTCCTGCCCCACCTGCAACCAAGTCTAATTAATGTCTACAATGTCATAATTGCACATGTTCATTCATGCCCTTAACCCATTCACTCTTCCTACAATAATCCTTGCTTTGAAATACACACAGCTCAGAACATTAGTCCCACCATGTTTAACCTTTTAGTTCTTGACCTTGTATGGAGGCTTAGCAACATCTTTTTTCACATTCACTCTGCTATCTGTTCTAGCACTTTAGTTCCCATCCCCTTTCAACTCTAGTTTAAACACTCCCCCGTCAATACAGGTCCCAACTTCACTGGAAGAGAGCCCAGTGATCCAGAAATCTGAAGTCCTCCCTCCTACACCAACTCCTTGGCCATGTGTTAAACTGTATGATCATCTCATTTCTGGCCTCGCTAGCATGTGGCATGGGTAACAATCCTGAGATCACAACCCTAGAGGTCCTATCCTTTTAATTTTGCTCCTGACTCCCTGAGTTCACTTTGTCGGTCTTGTTATCCATGTTATTGTACCAACGTGAACCACAACCTCTGGTTGCTCACCATCTCATTTAAGAATGCTGTAGATTTGATCCAAGATACCCCTCACCCTGGCACCTGGAAGACAACAAGCCACCTGGGAATCTCGTCCAAGGAACTCAATTTCTGTTCCTCTAACCAACAGTTCCCCTATTAGCAGCTTGTCTCTTCTCCCCACTTCACTTCTGAGCCACCGATCTAGACTTGAATTGCCTTATTGAGGTGAACAGCCACAGAAGTACTCTGCACTGGCTCTCCTGACCATCACCCAGGTTAAGGGTGACGACCTCCCTGTAGCTCCTAACTATCACCTCCTCATTTTCCCATCGGAGCCGAAAATCTAGTTCCTTAACACAGATTCAGTGCACTTAGTGCAAGTGTAGAAATCCAGGAGACTGGAAGCCTCCTAAAGTTCCCATATCTCACACAGTTTACGTAAGACTAACTCTGAACCCATTTTCAGTACACTCACTATGTACTAACAGGGAGAAAAAAAGTACTGGAAACTTAGAGCCTGCAGCTGTTTTTGTCCAAGCCTGCTCTCCATCCAAGCCTGTTTAGCCAAAGCCAGAGCATTCTACACCTCCTTTCTTTTTATTGGCTCAACTGAGACTCACTCCTGACAAGAATTCCAGTTTTCAAATTGCTCCTACCCTTCTAGATGTGGCTCTTACTTGCTACTTCAATCAATGACTCATTCCTGACAACACTTGCACTTTTCAAATGGCTCCCATCCTGCAAGCTGTTGCTCTCTCATTCACTACATAAAAGCAGTCAGGGGGTCCTTCTTATGACACTTGGTCTTCGATTTTTTCACTGCTTTGCATTTGAAATCTCTCTTTCTCTTTCCTTATCTGTGTTGCAATCTTGTTTGATCTGGCCTATCTGAATAATGTGTTCCAGCTTTCCATTGGTTCTGGTCCCAGACCACACTAGTTTATCGCCCATCACATTAGTAACAACTTGTAATTAATGCCTCCTTGTTCTGAATCAGAGCGGATTATCCATTTGCTAATCTTGGGGTGCTCAGATCAGCCCTGTTCATAAGCCTACATGTTCTATTTTACCAAAGAACATCTCACAAATAACTTCTTATTTAGAAATCATCTCTTGTTCAGCAGATTATCAGTAGCCTCCTTGTGCCTACTCTTAAAGTGCTTTAATACAGCTATTCCTGAACAAATCCAGTTCACAAAATGGATTTTGCAGAGCAGTTTCACAAAATTGTGACCTCCATTCCTTCAACCACATGGCAAAGACAATAACATCTGGTTTGTCAATTTCCACTGTCATTGACTCATTCCAGATGGATACTTTCTTCCGTATTTTAATTCCTTCATGGCCAACACCCTTTTAATAACTGCGGACACAGCAGTCTCTATTTATAAACGTTTTTAGAACATCTAATTTTATAGCATAAGTATGACCCTGGAAGATAAATGACTGCACAACTGGTCACAAACCAGTGCAGAAAAACCTGCTCATTGGGGATTTAATGTGGAGGTTCATCACCACTCATCTACAGGGCATCACTGAAGAATCAGAAAACATTTTACATGGAAATGGAACAGGCAGGAGTCATAATGCAGATGAACACCGGTGCAATAGACTGCTATAAAGTGAAAGGGAGCTTCAGGAGTTAGCACGGGAATGAAAGAGCAGGACCTCAAAATAATCATCACTGGATTGCTCCAAGTGAGTATAAGATAAAGGAAGGTAAATGAATGGCTGAAGAAATCATTATGTTGAAAGCATTGCAGATATTGAGGCATTTGCAGTAATTTGAATGCGGGAAGAAACTGTAAGAGGTAAATGATTTTGGCCCAGCAGGATGGGATTAGTAGACCTATATGGCAGTTAACTTGATGAGGAGGCAACTGGTAGAGGAGCACTGAGATAAAGCATTAAAATGAAAACACAAAGAGCCAGCAGGAACCAATAATACTATCAAAAGGTGACTAAACTAAAATGAGGGACCAAATTAACATGCATTTTGAAAACATCTGCATAAATTCATGGAATGCATTAAATAAAAGTTGAGTTATGGCCTCTAGAGATGCAGTTCATTTGGTATGCAGTTAGTTTTGTATGAACATCACTTCCTAAGCTGTTTTTTTATATTATTTCCTTTGCAGGTTAATTTGGATTTCAATTTGAAGCACATGGTAGAAAGACATCCATCTCCATCTTCTCTCGATTTGCTTTAGGAAAAAGCAATATCAGTGAGCCTTAAGTTTTGGAAAACTAAATATTGGAAAACATTTATTTTAAAGGAAGTATTATGTTTATCATTTATCGTGATTAAGTATCATTGCATCATGAGCTAACTCTTCCTTACATGGCATAGTTATGGAGTGCTGTGTGTGTGTATTACCTTGCTTAACACCGATTGCAAGATAATCAACAGTATTAGTTATTTTGGGCAACAGTTTAGTATTGAGTTTAATATGTATTTTATTTAACTTTTGACAATTTCACAATAAGATCTCATTTAAAACGCTGAAGAAAGCTTCCGTATTGGGTGATATTTTAGGTATTTAATTTGCTGCATGTCTCTGTATACACGCATATCGTCTGTGGGCATATGGATTATGATAAACTTGCAATAAGGGGGATTCTACTAAAAATGGTTATTTCATGTTTCTCTATTTATTTAGTTATTTATTAAGCTATTTACTGATATTTCTTTCTTTCTTTATTTATTTATCTATTTCTATTTATCTATCTGTATATTTAATTATTTAGTGATACAGTATGGAGCGGGCCCCTCTGGCCCACTATCTAGCAAACCACTGATTTAACTTGAACCTAATCACAAGATATTTACAATGAACAATTAACCTACTATCTGATATGTCTTTGGAGTGTGTGAGGAGACAGGAGCACCCCAAGGAAACTCGCACACACGGGAAGAATGTACAAACTTTCTTATGGGGGATGGTGGAATTGAACTCTAAACTCTAAACCCCCAAGCTAACTACAATGCTAGTATTCAGAGACTAATTGGTAAATATACCTTTGTAGCACATGTAAGGAATGTTGTACTTGTGGCTTAAAGAGATAAACTACTTGGTTAGGATTACATAAACATATGGAGAGGATTATGCTGATGGACTACAATAATTTGCAATTAAATTAGGGAAGTAGGCATTGGTGATAATGGGTAAAAAATGAAGAATTATTATGAAAACTGTTCATTTATCAATGTGACTCTGATTCAATAAGAATGAAAGGAGCATTCAGGATCAGGTTTAGTATCATTGGCATCCGTTGTGAAATTTGACTCTGCTGCAGCAGTACAATGCAATACATAACAATAGAAATAATAACTGTGAGTTGTAACAAGGGCATGTATATATTAAATACTTAAATAGGTAGAGCAAAAATAGAAATAAAAAAATAGAGAGGTAGTGGTCATGGGTTCAATGTCCATTCAGAAAATGGTTGGCAGAGGGGAAGAAGCTGTTCCTGAATCATTCATGCTTCAGTACCTCCTTCCTGATGGTAGCAATGAGAACAAGGCATGACCTTGGAGATGGGGGTCCTTAATGATGGATGCCAGCATCTTGAGGCATTGGTCCAAGATTATGTCCTGGATACCTCAGAGGCTAGTGCTTATGATGGAGCTGAATAAGTTTACAACTCATCTTTTATTCCAGTCCCAATGAAAGATCGCAGGGCAAAACATTGACTGTTTAGTATTTTCCATAGACGCTGCCTGACCTGCTGAGTTCCTTCAGCATTTTGTGTGTATTGCTTGGATTTCCAGCAACCACAGATTTTCCTCATAATTTTAAAAATTCTCTGCTGTTTACTTTGATCCTGTGCAATAGCACTCCCACCCCGATATCAGATGATGACGCAGTCAGTTAGAATGCTCCCCACGGTACATCTGTAGAAATTTGTGAGTGTTTTTAGTGAAATACCAAATCTCCTCAAAATCCTAATGAAATATAGCTGGTGTTGTGCCATCTTTTGTAGCTGCATCAATATGTTGGGTTCAAGTTTGCTCCTCAGAGATATTGACACCCAGGAATTCGAAATTGCTCACTCTTTTTACTTCTGATCCCTCTATGAGGACTGGTGTGTATTCCCTTGTCTTACCCTTTCTGAAGTTCACAATCAGTTCTTTGATCTTACTGCTGAGTGCAAGGTTTTTGCTACGACACCACTCAAACATCTGATAAATCTTAAGAGACTATATAAAGAGAATCTGCTTCCCATAATGAAGCTTTGGACAACAGCTGAGTTGGACATAGAATGCTCCTAATTAAGAAGAATAGTTACGCACATCTGCTTTCTCAAAGTATCGCAGTTTTGGGATTCCATATTGCTAGAAGCCAATGGCACATAGCAAGCATGGACATCTGTGAGCCTTTAATGCTCACCAACTTCTGCAGCCACATTGTCTATATGGGCTACGTTAGATCTGCTACAAACTTTTTAAAAATCTGCACACTTTTTATTCCAGATTGAATATTATAACCAAGGGAAATAAATCATCATAATATGAATACAATGACAACCTGTACAAGGAACTCAAACAGATAAATAAAATTCACCTGCTCATAATTTTTGAAATACAATATGCTTGATTCAGATCAGCCTTCTTTATGAGGATGCAAATGAAAAAAATTTTGTTCACTTCGGACATAATAATATAACTTAAATGACTCTACTTAAATAATTACCCATTATTAGTATATCTTGTTTTAGCCTCTAGTCTCCACACAAAATTTAAGTATTTTCCATCATTCATTCTCATTTAGGGGGGTGACACCCAACCTCTGTTTACAATATGTCACAGTGCTTCAGAGCAAACAATATTGCTCCAGCAACATACTCCATGACTCACTGGTATTATTGCTAATGGCTGTTGTCTTTTGACAACAGTCAGAATAAAATATTAGAAAATATTGGTAGTGCTGCAGAACTCATAGGATGCAGTCCTCCTAATCATTTCAAGGCTCAAATTTCAAATAAATTTATTATCGAAGTACGTATATGTCTGTCACTACATTCAGATATGGCCAAGTGTGGAGCAAGAGACATTGAAGCAGTTCGATAGTTCACAAACTTTGATGCAAACAGAGTTAGAAGGAAAAGAAAACAATAAATACTAGGCCAAACAGGGCCATTAACTAAAACTATTAAATGGAAAATGAAGCCAACACCGTGGCTGTAAGGAATAATTAAATATAAAATGAATACTGCTAGTCTTTAGAGTCTGTTGCCTCGTCAGTCCAATTTCTCAGGCAAGGCCAAATGCAAGCAGACAGTGAACTATTGCTGTGCTTTGCTCAAGTCTCAACAAACACTATGACAAAAAGAATGGAGTTAAATACCATCACAATGAAATAATAATTAGCTGACATGTGCATATTCATGAGTACAATTGCCGTATCTGCTTTGTTGCCAATTCTGTGGTTGTGTCAATGTCACCATACACAACTACATATGAGATTCATTTTCTTGCAGGCATACTTAATAAATCCATAATAGAATAATAACAAATCACTGAAAGACCAACAAACTAGGGCGTTCAACCAGTGTGCAAAAGACAAAAAAACTGTGCAAATACAAAAAGAAAGAAATAATAATAAATAAATAAGCAATAAGTACCAAGAACATGAGTTGGAGCCAATGAAAGTGAGTCCATACGTTGTGTGAACATATCAATGATGGAGCAGGTGAAGTTGAGTGAAATTATCTCCCCTGGTTCAAGAGACTGATGGTTCAAGGGTAATAACTGCTTCTAAAACTGGTGGTGTGGGTCCCAAGGCTCCTGTACCACCTTCATGATAGCAGCAGCGAGAAGAGACTGTGACCTGGGTGGTGGGGGTCCCTGATGATGGATGCTGCTTTCCTGTGACAATGCTCTGTGTAGATGTGCTCAATGTGGAGAAGATTTTTACCTGTGATGAATGGGCCATAACCACAACATTTTGTCTGATTTTCCATTCAAGAGCATTGTTGTTTCCATACCAAGCTTTTAAGCAGCCAGTCAATATAATCTCCACTACACATCTATAAAAGTTTGTCAAATCTTCACAAGCTTCCAAGGAAGTAGAGGCACTGTCATGTTTTCTTTGTAATTGCTGTACCCAGGACAGTTCTTCCCAAATGATAACACTGAGGAATTTAAAGTTAACCAAACCAAGATCTAGCAATGCTTCAGTTACACTACACAGACCAGATGCCATTGCTAAATATTCTTGAATCCAACATATATTCTGCCTAAGAATTTTAGAGATAATGGGATCTGTTGCATTAGCCTTTAAGATACCACATTACCTCCTTATACTTGAAAATGTTATAGGTGATACTTTGACAGTGGATCTGTCAATACAATATTTGCCAAGATCTGCGTGGAACAGCCTCTAATAATGTCAGTCATTATACAATTCAGATTTTTTAGTGAGTGCTGCACTTTCCAATAGCCAGGCCCAATTTTGAAGAGCTAAACACAGTATTAAATGATTGAAAAAGATCTATTTTATATCATGAATAAGGCAGTGATCAAAAGTAGGACCTACTGAGGACCAAAGGGGCAATCTGTGCATGGAGCTAGAGGATGTAAATGAGGATTTTTCATCCGGATTCACAAATATGAACATTATTGCTGTGCATTTAATATTTCAGTAATATTTGAGTAATCTGTATATATATATATATATAGTTTGATTAAACACTCTTGGTCCTTTAAATAATTCATTACAGATTATGTGTATTAATACATGAATTGTATATGCCATCACACTACCATGTGATATGTGCTCGATTCACTTAAAGTAAACCCAAAGTTAGACCTGCGTTTCACACTGCTGAGTTTTCCCTTGAACTAGTTTAATGTTTTGAAGTTACGAAACATAACAATTATCTTTGAGGAATTCAGGAATGGGGATGGTGAAATTCCTGAACAAGGTACTACTAAAAGAAGAACTATTAAGTCTTAGGGAAATTATTAGAAAGTAAAATCAGAGATAAGGTTAATCTACGTTCAGGAAAGGATGGATTAAATAAATGTCTCTGTTGGGAGAGATTCTGCATGATGATTTGGTTGAATTTTTCAGAGGTAACAACATGTAATGGTGAAGGTAGAGAAATTGATGTCAGCTATGTGGGACTTCATGGTAGAATGGTGCAAAAGATAAGAGTCCATAAATTGCAGGGCCAAGTAGCAAACTGAATTCAAATTTGGCTTGATAATAGGAGGCAGAGGGCAAAGGTGAAGAGTTGCTTATGTGATTACAAGCCTCTGATCAATAGTGCACCACAGGGTGTTGACATCTTCACTGTTTGTAATGTACATGAGCAGTTTGGATGGGAAAGTTTTCAGTTTAAACAAAGGTGTTTTTTTTGATAGCATGTTAAGCTTTAGGTCACAGCATGATATTGATTCAGCGGCTAAGATGAGAAGAACAATGGTGGATGGAACCGAATGGTGATGCAAGTTAGGAGGACGAGATCACATGAAATGAATGGTAAGGCTCTCGGGAATATTGTGAAATGGAGGGATTTAGTTGTACATTCAATGATCCACGAAGTTAGCAGCACAGAAGGTAGGGTCGTTAAGAGGCATCCAGGATTCTTTATCGGGGGGGAGCATAGAAGATAAGACCAGGAAGGTTATGTTACATATCTAGAAAACATTGATTAGGCCATTGCTTGAGCACTGTGTGCTATTCTGGCTACTGCACAATAGGAAGGATGTGATTACATCAGAGAGGAGACAGAGTAGAACTATAATTGAATTGCATGACATTGAGAGCTTCAGGTATGATGACAGATTGGATAGGCTGATTTTGTTTCCAGGGAACAAGGGAGTTTGAGAAAAGATCTATGAAGGAATGCAGTAAAAATCTGATAGTCCTCCTTCCAATTCCAATGATTCAGCACCTGATTCACTTGGAGTACAATACATTCCCATAATCCATTTAAATGCACAATGAGCTGTTTCTCACATTCCTTATAAACTCACGGGTGTCCCACTTCCACACTTTTCAAATGCACATCTTGGCTCTGTTAACCATGCTTATAAACTCAATGGGGACCTATTCCCATGTTGCTTTTAAACTCCCCAGAACCCTGTTAATATATTTCCTTTAAACCTCTTTGATTCATGGAAAACCTTTGAAAAATGGGTTAACAGTGGGGTTAGAGGATAAATGGGAGGAATATCTAAGAGTCCAGGAAGTTTTGCCAGTCTGGAACCACCAAAGAACTGAGGGTGCTGGATTATCAGAGTTTTTCTGTGCAAAATTATGAGGGCCATAGATTAGATAGATAAAGGTAATTTTTTACCTCTATAACAGAAATGTTAAAAATCCGAGGGCAAGGTAAAGGATAAGGGTTTCTAGAAGAGCACTGAGGAAGTTTTGTTATGCCTCATGTTTGGTTGGAAAACAGAATGCACATGGGTGGTAAAGGCAGACTCTCACCACATTTTAGAAGAATCTAGAGGAGCACTTGAACAAGGCATAGAAGGCTAACGACGAAGTGCTGAACTAATATAGCTGTGTAATTCATGCTTAGGAGGGACATGGTGAGCTGCAGGGACTGTCCCCTGCTGTCTTATTCTCTAATTCTGAACTGGCTTGAGGATGTCCTCCCTCTCCCAATCCAACTACAATTAATATTTCTGTTTAATCAGGTCATGAAATAATTTCAAGTTAGTTGCTGCATCTTTTCTTTCAGCTGTGGGTGCATTTCTGAGCAGTCAATTGCTTTCCTTTGTTTGCTGTTGTTTTGAACAGGAAAGGTCTCCCTTGTGCTGAAGTATGCTTTAATTAAACTGAAAGAATTCACTGAAGTATACTGCTTCTGGGCTTTGGTTACATGGTGGCTTTTCCTTTTAGAATTGGCATGACTTAGAGAATGAAGAGAGATTACATGGAGATGAAGAGGAGGGGGAAGTAAATCTCTTAGCTGGTGTCTATTGATGCAAAGGATGTCCAACCAGCAATACTTTTATCTCAGCTTCAATGGTGATCAATGCTTGGGTTACTTCTGGTTCTCAAAAATACCATTGAATGCGATGTTCCGATTGCTGCAGCTCATCGCAGGGTAGAGACACCATTGCCTATGGCTGTCAAGCTGATTGTGGTACTTAGTTGCTTTTGCTACTCTCTCATTTTAGGTCCTCTTGCAGATAAAAGCCTCATCTTGAAGTTAGCAATAGACTGCCACATAGATGGGACACTGAGGTTCTCTAATCTGAACGAGACAACTTCATTTAATTTCCATTTGCTCCAGAGTGTAAGAGAAAACAGTCTTTTCGATGATACCATTGATTGTACCTGCATTAATCCAATATAAATTCATAGTTGCTCCTAGTTACCTAAACTGCAAGCAATCTGGCTTCTAAATATGCATAGGCAGAGTGGTATAAAATGATGAGGGAAATAGTTCTTCATTTTACCATGGGCTGTGTTTCAGCCACCTGGGTAAACCAAAAGTTGGGCTGCTGTTGTGTGCTGTGCATCTTGTCATAATGTGTGTATAGCCATCAGACATCAAATCCTGAAGCTGAGAGCAGATTCAAGATTGTTTATTGCCATTCTTCAGAACACCAGTACAAAGGAAAACAGAATGATTGTTACTCTGGATATGATGCAGCCTATAATTATAAAAACACAATAGGCTTTAAAAAGCACAATGAAAGCAATCATAAATCACAGCATATAAGTAACTTGAGTGTGGCTATATATATGATTAGCTGAAATACAGTACATAGACTGATTTATGTACGTAAGTGACAGTAGGTGAAGCAGTATCTGAATATAAGGTGACCTTGATAGGAAATGCTAAATTGACAAAGTAACTCTTACCAAAAGGAGCTTTTCGAGACAGCAGCAGGGCACATGAAAACACTGTCCTTCCTCAGGCAGTGATTCACTCTATTTGTTATAAAAATGGCTGAACACTGGATATAGTAATGGCTCTGCCATAGAGTCATAGTCATAGAAAGGTACAACAGAGAAACAGGGCCTTTGGCTCATGTGGACTATGCCTATCCATTTAAGCTGCATCTTAAATGGATAAGCATAGTCCACATGAGCCAAAGGCCCTGTTTCTCTGTTGTACTTTTCTATGAATATGCCTAAGTTATTAATCCCATTGTCCAAAACATTGACATACATCGAAAAAAGCAGTCGTCTCAACACCAGCCCCTGTGGAACTCTACTGGTAACCAGCAGCCAGCCAGAATAGGATCTCTTTTTTCCCACTTTCTGTTTTCTGCCGGTCAGCCAATGCTAGTAACTTCCCTGTAATTCCATGGGCTCTTACCGTACTAAACAGCCTCATGTGCGGCACCTTGTCAAAGGCCTTCTGAAAATCCAAGTACACTACAGCTACTGCATCACCTTTGTCTACCCTGCTTGTAATTTCCTCAAAGAATTGCAGTAGGTTAGTCAGGCAGGATTTTCCTTTCAGGAAACCATGCTGACATTGGCCTATCTTGTCACGTGCCTCCAGCTACTCCATAATCTCATCCCTAACAATTGATTCCAACAACTTCCCAACCACTGATTCAGGCTAACAGGTCTATAGTTCCCTTTCTGCTGCCTCCCACCCTTCTTAAATAGCAGAGTAACATTTGTAATTTTCCAGTCATCCAGTACAATGCCAGAATCTACCGATTCTTGAAGGATCAAGTTAATGCCTCTGCAATCTCTTCAGCTACTTCCTTCAGAACCCAAGGGTGCATTCCATCAGGTCCAGGAGATTTATCCACCCTCAGACCATTAAACTTCCTGAGCACCTTCTCAGTCGTAATTTTCACTGCACATATTTCACTTCTTTGACACTCTTGAATGTCCGATATACTGCAGATGTGTTTCACTGTGAAGACTGATGCAAAATATGCTTTCAGTTCCTCTGCCATCTCTGTATCTCTCATTACAATATCTCAAGCATCATTTTCTATTGGTCCTATATCTACCCTCAGCTCTCTTTTACTCTTTATATACTTAAAAAGAAGCTTTTATATAAAAAGCTTTGATATTAGTTGCTCGCTTCCTTTCAGAATTCATATTTTCCTTCCTAATGACCTTCTTAGTTCCCTTCTGCAAGTTTTTAAAAGCTTCCCAATCCACAGTCTTCCCACTAGCTTTGGATTCCTTGTATGCCCTCTATTTTGCTTTTACTTTGGCTCTGATTTCACTTGTCAGCCACGGTAGTACCCTTCTTCCATTTGAAAATTTCTTCTTATTTGGAATATATCTGTCTTGCACTTCCCTCATTTTTCACGAAAACTCCAGTCATTGCTGCCCTGCTGTCTTTCCTACAAATGTCCCTTTCCAGTCAACTTTGGCCAGTTCCCCTCTCATGCCATTGTAATTTCCTTTATTCCACTGAAATACCAACACATTGGATTTTAGTTTTACCTTCTCAAATTTCAAAGTGTACTTGATCATATTGTGATCACTGTTCCCTAAGTGTTCCTAAACCTTAAGCTCTCTTATCATCTCTGGATCATTGCATAACACCCAATCCAGCACAGCTGATCCCGTAGTGGGCTCAACCACAAGCTGTTCTAAAAAGCCATTCTTTAGACATTCTACAAATTCTCTCTCTTGAGGTTCAGTACTGGCCTGGTTTTTCCAATCCACCTTCATGTTAAAATCTACAATGATTATCATGACATTGCCCTCCTGACAAGCCTTTTCTATCTCCTGAAGTAATTTGTAATCCATATCCCAGCTGCTGTTTGGAGGCCTGTATACAACTGAACTACTACTAGGGTCATTTTACCCTTACTATTTCTTAACTCAACCCATAGAGACTCTACACATTCTGATCCTATGTCATCCCTTTCTAATAATTTAATGTTATTTCTTATACTCAGAGCCACAGCATCCCCTCTGCCTACTAACCTATACACTGTATATCCTTGGACGTTCATCTCCCAATGGCAGCCATCCTTTAGCCAAGTTTCAGAGATGGCCACAACGTCATAAATGCCAATCTGTAACTGAATTTCAAGATCATACATTTTATTTCTTATGCTGCATGCATTCAAATATAACACTTTCAGTCCAGTATCTGTTGTTTTCTGTTTTAACTGCACCATGCCTCTATTGCCCTGTAACTCAGCCTGTGATTATGCTTCATCTCTTGTCTGTCCTTTCTATCATCTCTGTTGCACGCTTTCTTTGATTTATTTCTGATTTCTCCTTCCTCAGCCTTATCACTCTAGTTCCCATCCCTTCTGCCAAATTAGTTTAAACCCTCCCTGTAGCTCTATTAAACCTGCCTGCTAGGATATTGGACCCCTTGGGGTTCAGGTGTAACCCGTCTATTTTGTACAAGTCGTACCTCCCCAGAAGAGGCCCCAGTGATCTAGGAATCTGAAGCCCTGCCCCCTACACCAGTCTCTCAGCCACACATTAATAAGCCTGATCATGCTATTCTTGCGCTTGTTAGCACATGGCACAAGCAGAAATCCTGAGGTTACTACCCTGGAGGCCTTGTTTTTCAGGTTACTACCTAATTCCCTTTTTCTACCTATGTCATTGGTACCAGCGTGTACCAAGACTTCTGGCTGTTCACCTTCTCCCTTCAGAATACTTTGCAGCCAATCTGAGACGTCCCGTACCCTGGCTGCTGGGAGGCAATACA
Organism: Hemitrygon akajei; assembly: GCF_048418815.1. Taxonomy (NCBI): domain Eukaryota; kingdom Metazoa; phylum Chordata; class Chondrichthyes; order Myliobatiformes; family Dasyatidae; genus Hemitrygon; species Hemitrygon akajei. The sequence continues at coordinate 72,804,964 of NC_133136.1, read as the reverse complement.
CCATGTGGGTATCTCTATCAGGCTGACAAAACCTCTTGTCTGTTCCCTTCACTGTTGTATCCCCCATGACTCCTGCCTTCCTCATCTTCCTCTTTCCCTTCTGCACCATGGAACCAGGTTCAGTGCCAGAGACTCGATCACCGTGGTCGGCCGCTGTCAGCTCAACCCCTCAAAAGAATCCAAAATGAGATATTGATTACTAAGGGGGGTGGCTACAGGGGTGCTCTCTACTATCTGAACTCTTTCCTTCCCTTCCCTGACAGTCACTCACTTACCTAACTCCTACATTCTCGGGGTGACTAACTCCCTGTAGAACTCTCTATCTCCTGTTCACTTTCCCTAATAAGCTGTAGGTCATCAAGCCACAGCTCCAGATCTCTTACACGGCCTCTCAGGAGCTGCATCTAGGTGTACCTGACACAGATGTGGCCATCTGGGAGGCTTATAACTCAGGAACTCTAGACCTAGCAACATCCTATGGGACCATGTAATAGCCTACCTGTAATACTGAAGAACTGAATTCCAGAACTAGCTGCATTTATACCCAACCTGTTCCAGTCCAGCCACAGTATCATTATTGACCTAAAATTGTGTAAAAAAGCCTGGATGTGTTCAGTTTGCAAACAAAAAACAGACTTAATCCAATCCAACTGATTCTTGTCAAACAGTTCATTCACAAGTATCAGCACAGAGATGGAAAGTATCATCAGAACTATTATCAAGCAACTCCTGCTCAACAATCACCTATGAATTGGGTTTCAATCAGGACCACTTGGCTCCCGATATAATCATATCCTTGGTGCAAACATGTACCAAAGAGCTGAGCTGAGGTGGGAGTGTCTGGCCTTGTAAACAAGGGAACATTTGACTGAGTCTGGCATCAAAACATCCTGGTGACAGTAAAGCAAATAGGAATTGAGAAGAATAGTTATTAGAAGCATAGTTTGAACAAAGAAAGATAATTATTGGTGTTATCCCAGCCCCATGACATCACTGAGCTTCAGAATGGGGCTGGAATGTAATGCACTTTTGTATTTGTAGATCCAATCTCATGCTTCTATTAACCATAATTTCCTTGGAACTAATCTTAGGAATTTCATCGTCACCTCTTTCTGCTCCTTTTGATTCTTGTTAAAGGCCAAATCTTTGGTAATCTGTCTGAAGCATGTATCTTTGGCTCAGTGTCACATTTGGTCATATCTTTACTTTGATATTGGTCTTTTAAACCCCTTATGATAACATTAGGGGCACTTTATTAATTTCAATTGACTTTGTTATTTTTATGAAGAAATTCATCTTCAGTTGATATTCTTTTAAGACAAGGGTATTCTTTAACCTCAGACTCCAGGCATCAACCATCATCTGAGCATTGTTTAGTTGTTCAGAGTCAAGATCAGGTTATCGTGGGAGTAAATTTATTTTGTGCTTGGGCAACAAAATAACAATAAAGTCAGTTAATGAATACAGGGTCCCATGTAACTTCAAGAAAATGCTATGTGATTCAAACCATTGCAAATAACAAAACAATATATATCATATTTTGTTAAAACTGGTGTTCTAAATATTCTAGCAAGAAGGTACCATTCTCATCTATGGTGGAATTCTGAAAGATAGCACAGTGGTGCATCTGGGAGAGATTCTGCCTAATGTATGAAGGTCTTTCATAGCAGACAAAATTACAAATGACTGCATGTCTGCTTTTGGGGAAGAACAGCATGGACATGATAACTGAAATAATTGCTATATTGAACTATCCATATCACTGGCACTCTGAGGAAGGAGCTTTTTTCTTGGACCTTGGTTTCTTCAATATTGGTACTTCTGAAATTTTTTTGCTTACAGAATTGTCTATCATTTCCAATTAATTTACTTTAGTATTTCATAGAAACATAGAGAACCTACACTACAATACATGCCCTTTGACCCTCAAAGTTGTGCCGAACATGTCCCTACCTTAGAAATTACTGGGCTTACCCAGAGCCCTCTGTTTTTCTAAGCTTCATGTACCTATCCAAAAGTCTCTTAAAAGACCCTATCGTATCCGCCTCCACCACCATTGCTGGCAGCCCATTCCATGCACTCACCACTCTCTGAGTAAAAACTTACCCCTGACATCTCCACTGTACCTACTCCCCAGCACCTTAAACCTGTGTCATCTTGTGGCAACCATTTCAGCCCTGGGAAAAAGCCTCTGACTATCCACATGATCAATGCCTCTCATCACCTTATACACCTCTATCAGGTCACATCTCATCCTTCGTCGTTCCAAGGAGAAAAGGCCGAGTTCACTCAACCTCTTTTAATAAGGCATGCTCCCCAATCCAGGCAACATGCTGGTAACTCTCCTCTGCACCCTTTCTATGGCTTCCACATCCTTCCTATAGTGAGGCAACCAGAACTGAGCACAGTACTCTAAGTGGGGTCTGACCAGGGTCCTATATAGCTGCAACGTTACCTCTCGGCTCTTAAATTCAATTCCATGATTAATGAAGGCCAATACACTGTATGCCTTCTTAACCACAGAGTCAACCTGTGCAGCTGCTTTGAGTAAACTATGGACTTGGACCCCAAGATCCCTCTGCTCCTCCACACTGTCAAGAATCTTACCATTAATACTATATTCTGCCATCATACTTGACCTACCAAAATGAACCACTTCACACTTATCTGGGTTGAACTCCATCTGCCACTTCTCAGCCCAGTTTTGCATCCTATCAATGACCCACTGTAACCTCTGATCTCCAACCTCTGTGTCATCAGCAAACTTACTAATCCATCCCTCCACTTCCTCATCCAGGTCATTTATAAAAATCACGATGTGTAAGGGTCCCAGAACCGAACCCTGAGGTACACCACTAGTGACCAATCTCCATGCAGAATATGTCCTGTCTACAACCATTCTTTGCTTTCTGTGGGTAAGCCAGTTCTGGATCTACAATGCAATGTCCCCTTGGATTCCATGCCTCCTTACTTTCTCAATAAGCTTTGCATGGGGTACCTTATCAAATGCCTTGCTGAAATCCATGTATACTACATCTACTGCTCTTCCTTCATCAATGTGTTTACTCACATTCTCAAAAAAATTGAATCAGGCTTGTAAGGCACAACCTGCCCTTGACAAAGCCATGCTGACTAATCCTAGTCATATTATACCTCTCCAAATGTTCATAAATCCTGCCTCTCAGGATCTTCTCCATCAACTTACCAACCACTGAAGTAAGACCCACAAGTTTATAATTTCCTAGCCTATCTCTACTCCCTTTCTGGAATAAAGGAATAACATCCGTAATCCTCCAGTCCTCCGGAACCTCTCCCGTCCCCAATGATGATTCAAAGGTCATTGCCAGAGGCTCAGCAATCTCCTCCCTCGCCTCCCAGAGTAGCCTGGGTACAGCTTGTCAGGTCCCGGCGACTTATCCAACTTGATGCTTTCCGAAAGCTCCAGCACATCCTCTTCCTTAATATCTACATGCTCAAGCTTTTCAGTCTGCTGCAAGTCATCACTACAATCACCAAGATCCTTTTCCATAGTGAATACTGATGTACCTGTGCTATTTCCGCCGGTTCCGTACATATATTCCCACTGTCACACTTGATGGGTCCTATTTTTTCACGTCTTATCCTCTTGCTCTTCACATACTTGTAGAATGCCTTGGGGTCTTCCTTAATCCTGCCCACCAAGGCCATCTCATGGCCCCGTCTAGCTCTCCTAATTTCCTTTTTAAGCTCCTTCCTGTTTGCCTTATGATCTTCTAGATTTCTAACATTACCTAGCTCTCTGAACCTTTTGTAAGCTTTTCTTTATTTCTTGACTAGATTTATTACAGCCTTTGTACACCATAGATCCTGTACCCTACCATAACTTCCCTGTCTCATTGGAACGTACCTATACAGAACTCTGCACAAATATCCCCTGAATATTTGCCACATTTCTTCTGTGCTTTTCCCTGAGAACATCTGTTTTGAATTTAAGGCTCCAAGTTCCTGCCTGATAGCCTCATAATTCCCCTTACTCCAATTAAACACTTTTCTAACTTATTTGTTCTATCTCTCTCCAATGCTATTGTAAAGGAGATAGAATTATGATCACTATCTCCAAAATGCTGACTCACTGAGAGATCTGACACCTGACCAGGTTCATTTCCCAATGCCAAATCATGTACAATCTCTCCTCTTGTAGGATTATCTACATATTGTGTCAAGAAACCTTCCTGAACACACCTAACAAACTCCACCCCATCTAAACCCCTTGCTCTAGGGAGATGTCAATTGATATTCGGGAAATTAAAATCTCCCATCACGACAACTCTGTTATTATTACACCTTTCCAGGATCTGTTTCCCTATCTGCTCCTCAATTTCCCTGTTACAATTGGGCAGCCTACAAAATACACCCAGTAAAGTTATTGATCGCTTCCTGTTCCTAATATCCATATAACCATATATAACCATATAACAATTACAGAACAGAAACAGGCAATCTCGGCCCTTCTAGTCCGTGCTGAACGCTTACTCTCACCTAGTCCCACTGGCCCGCACTCAGCCCATAACCCTCCATTCCTTTCCTGTCCAAATACCTATCCAATTTTACTTTAAATGACAATACCAAACCTGCCTCTACCACTTCTACTGGAAGTTCGTTCCACACAGCTACCACTCTCTGAGTAAAGAAACTCCCACTCGTGTTACCCTTAAACTTTTGCCCCCTAACTCTCAACTTATGTCCTCTTGTCTGAATCTCCCCTACTCTCAATGGAAAATACCTATCCATGTCAACTCTATCTATCCCCCTCATAATTTTAAATACCTCTATCAAGTCCTCCCTCAACCTTCTACACTTGTTCAACCTTTCCCTGTAACTTAGGTGCTGAAACCCAGATAACATTCTAGTAAATCTTCTCTGTACTCTCTCTATTTTGTTAATATCTTTCCTATAATTTGGTGACCAGAACTGTACACAATACTCCAAACTCAGCCTTACCAATGCCTTGTACAATTTTAACATTACATCCCAACTCCTATACTCAATGCTCTGATTTATTAAGGCCAGCATACCAAAAGCTTTCTTCACCACCCTATCCACATGAGATTACACCTTCAGGGAACTATGCACCATTATTCCTAGATCACTCTGTTCTACTTCATTCTTCAATGCCCTACCATTTACCATGTATATATCCACCCACAGAGTCTCCATAGACAATCCCTCCATGACGTCCACAATTTCTGCAGTTGTGACATTATCTCTGATCAACAATGCCACGCCTCCACCTCTTTTGCCTCCCTCCCTGTCTTTTCTGAAACATCTAAAACTCGACACTTGATGTATCCATTCCTGTCCCTGAGCCATCCAAGTCTCTGTAATGGCCAGCACATCATATCTCCAAGTACTGATCCAAACTCTAAGCTCATCCACTTTGTTCACAATACTCCTTGCATTAAAATAGACACATCTCAAACTGTCGGTCTGAGTGTGTCCCTTCTCTATCTCCTGCCTATCCTCCCTCTCACACTGTCTCCAAGCTTTCTCTATTTGTGAGCCAACCACCTCTTCCCCAGTCTCTTCAGTTTGGTTCCCACCCCCCAACAATTCTAGTTTAAACTCTCCCCAGTAGCCTTAGCCAACATCCCCGTCAGGATATTGGTCCCCCTGGGATTCATGTGCAACCCAACCTTTTTGTACAGGTCACACCTGCCTCAAAAGATGTCCCAATGATCCAGAAATCTGAATCCCTGCCCCATGTTCCAATCCCTCAGCCATGCATTTATCCTCCACTTCATTCTATTCCTATTCTCACAGTCGCGTGGCACAGGCAGTAATCCTGACATTACTACCTTTGAGGTCCTGCTTCTCAACTTCCTTCCTAACTCCCTTTCTTTTCTTTCAGGACCTCTTCCCTTTTCCTACCTATGTCATTGGTACCAATACATACAATGACCTCTGGCCGTTCTCCCTCCCACTGCAGGATATCTTGGATGTGATCAGAAACATCCTGGACCCTGGCACCTGGGAGGCAAACTACCATCTGAGTTTCTTTCCTGCATCCACAGTATCGCCTGTCTGACCCCCTAACTATAGAGTCCCCTATCACTACTGCCTTCCTCTTCCTTTCTCTACCCTTCTGAGACACAGGGCTGGACTCTATGCCAGAGGCACAGCCACTGTCGCTTCCCCCAGGTAGGCTGTCCCCCCCTAACAGTACTCAAACAGGAGTACTTATTGTCAAGGGGCACAGCCACAGGGGCACTCTCTAGTACCTGACTCTTCCCCTTCCCCTTCCTGACTGTGACCCACCTGTTTGTCTCCCGTGGCCCTGGTGTGACCACCTGCCTATAACTCCTTTCTATCACCTCCTTGCTCTCCCTGACCAAGCGAAAGTCATCTAGCTGCATCTCCAGTTCCCTAACGCAGTCTCTTAGGAGCTGCAGCTTGATACACCGGGTGCAGATATGGCCATCTGGGAGGCTGGGAGACTCCAGGACCTCCCAAATCTGACACCAAGCACAGTAAACCAGCCTCACACACATACTACTTCCTTTCCACAATTAACATAGTAAACCTACCTCGCCTTGTCCCATTACCACCTAATCCCGTTGAGCCAAAGCCCTATCACTCTGCTACCTCTCACTCCACTGCCCGCTGGATATAACGATCTTCTTTTTAAACTTTTCCCACTCTACTGGCTGACATCACGCGCCTGTGCAGTTTTTTCTCTTTTTAACCCCAAGTAGTAAAATGCCTTCGCTTTGGAAATCCTTTCAGGTATTCCACTCGCAGCCTTCTTGTTCCTAAATGAGTGAGAATTGATCTTAGCCTCATTTCCACAAGTTTGAATCATTTTATTTGCACTCTGCAATCCTGAGGTAACCCTCTAATTTTCAAAAAAACATATGTTGCTATTTTGGGGTATCATCCTGTTTCATCCTTTAGGATGGAGGGATTGGATCATGTCTAAAGACAAAGGTTTATGCATTTTATGAATTATTAGCTTCACATACCCTATTTGCTTCATTGAAATGAAATCTATTCTTTTTTCTTAGGTAGAAATCTATTGCCACAAGTGTACGATGTAATATTTTTAATTGACGTACATTAGTATATATTAACATAATAAAGTGCCTCAGTGAAACAATATATTTCAATAATCCTGACTAATTTTTGATTGGATATATTGAATTTATGGCTGGCAGAGATTTCAACATCTGTTCAACAAAATACAGAATGCTTCTGCTTGGGTGGTAAGTGAGTGGAAACTGTAAACAGCTCACTGGAGACAACGCATTTAGACGACTTCATCTGTCAAATGTTGGTCACTGCATCTCTGGAATAACATCAATAACATTTGGAATGATGCAACGAATAGTAATAGGGCTGACTTTCTGCCCCATGTCATTTTTCTCAGGAAGAGAAATGCAAAAATGTTCAAATTATACAGTGGGAAGTGAAGGTGAAATGTTGCGCATCCTCAAGGCAACAAAGAGAATTAATGACATTTAGGCAAGACATCCAGTAACTAATTCCTGTCAGGAAAGAAGGAATTTGCTACCCACTTGTTGCCTGAAGGAAGAGTGAACAGCATTGTAAAAGCAGGTTTGAATACTTTGATTTTCCATCAATGTCAAGGGCTAGCCCAATGAAATTTTTAGATGCAAGGAGGTTGCTTACCATAAGACCATAAGCCATAGGAGCATAATTAGACTAACTGGCCCATCAAGTCTGCTCCACCATTCCACTATGGATGATCTATTATCTCTCTCAACTCCATTACCCTGCCTTTTCCCCATTACGTGAACTCCTTGGCTAAACAAGAATCTATCAACCCCCACTTTAAATATACACAGTGACTTAGCCTGCAGAACTTTCTGAGGCAAGGAGTTCCACTGATTCGTTATCCTCTGGGTAAAGAAATTCCTCTTCATCTCTGCTCTAAATGGACATTCCTCGATTCTGAGGCAGTGCTCTCTGGTCCTAGAATCACCCACTATAGGAAACATTTTCTCCACATCCACTGTATCTTGGCCTTTCAGTATTCAGTTTCACCGTGATCCCCTGCACATTCTTCTAAACTCCAGTGAGTACAGGCCCAGAGCTATCAAACACTCCTCATACACTAACCCTTTCATTCCTTGAATCAATTTTGTGAACCTCTGCTGGACTCACTCCAATCGCAGAACATGATTTTCTAGATAAGAGGACCAAAATTACTTACAATACTCCACATTCAGACTGAAAAAAGAACGCCTTATAAAGTCTCAGCATTACATCCTAACTCTGATGTTTTAGTCCTGTCAAAATGGATGCTAACATTGCATTTGCCTTCCTTACCATCGGCTCAGATGGGAAGTTAACATTTAGGGAATCCTGCATGAGAACACCCAGGTCCCTTTGCCCCCTAAATTTTTGAATTTTCTCCCTGTTTAGAAAATATTCTACACCTTCATTCTTTTTGCCAAAGTGCATGACCATACACTTCCTGACACTATATTTCATCTGCCACTTCTTTGCCCATTCTCCCAATTTGTCTAAGTTCTTCTGTAGACTCACTGTTTCCTCAACAATATCTGTTCCTCCACCCACCTTCGTATCATTGGCAAAGTTGGCAACAAAGCCATCCATTCTGTTATTCAAATCATTGATGTATAATATGAAAAGAAGCAAGCCCAACACCGACCCCTGCGGAACACCACTAGTCACCAGCAGCCAACCTGAAAAGGTCCCATTTATTCTTACACTTGCCTGCAGCCAGTCAGCCAATCTTCTGTCCACGTTAGTAACTTTCCTGTAATACAATGTACTCCTATCTTGTGAAGCAGCCTCTTGTGTAGCACTTTATCAAAGTTATTCTGAAAATCCAAGTAAACAACATCCACTGATGCTCCTTTGTCTATCCTGTCTGTTACTTTCTCAAGGAATTCCAACAGATTTTCCCTTAAGGAAACTATGCTAACTTTAGCCGACTTTCAAGAACCCCGAAACCTCATCCTTAATAATGGACTCCAACATCCTCCCAAGCATGGAAAACAGACTAACTGGCCTATAATTTCCTTTCTTCTGCATCTCTCCCTTCTGGAAGAGTAGAGGGATATTTGCAAATTTCCAATCCTCTGGAACTATAGCTTATGATCCTTGAAAGATCATTAATAGTGCTCCAGAATGTCTTCAGCTACCTGTTTCAGAAACCTGAGGTGTAGTCTATCTGGTTCAGGTGGCTTATCTACTTTCAGACTTTTCAGTTTCCCAAAAACCTTATCTTATAATAGCAAAACACTCACTTCTTCCCCCATAATACCCTTGAATTTCTGGCATACTGCAAGTGTCTTCCATAATGAAGACTGATACAAAAGACTTATTATGTATGTCCTCCATTTTTTGTGCCCCTATTACTACCTCTTCAGTGTAACTTTCCAGTGGTTTGATATCCACTCTCAATCCTCTTTTACTCTTTATACTGTATATCTGAAAAAAAACTTTTGTTATCATCTTTTATATTATAAAACCATAAGACCATAAGACATAGGAGAAGAGTTAGGCCATTTGGCCCATGGAGTTGCTCTGCTACTTCATCATGGCTGATCCATTTTCCCTCTCAGCCCAGACTCCTTCCTTCCCCCCCATATCCCTTCATACTCGGACCAATCAAAAATCTATTGAATATTATTTAATAATATTATTGGTTACATTACCTTCATATTTCATCTTTTCTCTTCTTAAGGATTTTTAGTTGCCTTCTGTTGCTTTTTAAAAGTTTCCCAATCCTCTAACTTCGTACTAATTTTTGCAATATTGTGTGCACTATCTTTTGTTTTATGCTGTCTTTGACTTCTCTTGTCAGCCATGGATGCCTCATTCACCTCTTCATCTTTGGGCTGTATTTATCCTGCACCTCCCGAATTTCCCCCAGAATCTCCAGCCTTTCCTGTTCGACCATCATTTTTGCTAGTGTCCCTTTCCAACCAAATCTGGCCACCTCCTCCCTCTTGCCTCTGTAATTCCCTTTACTTCTCTGTAATATTGATACATCTGATTTTATCATCTCCCTCTCAGACTACTGGTGAATTCTATCACATTATCATCACTGACTCCTAAAGATTCCTTTACCTTAAGCTCCCAAATCATATATGGTTCTTTATACAATACCCTATCCAGAATTGCCTTTCTCCTAGTGGGCTCAGGTGCTCTAAAAGGACATTTTGTAGGCATTCTACAAATCCTCTCACTTGTGATGCAGCACCAGCCTGATTTTCCCAATCTACCTGCATATCATCTGCAGAAGTGTCACCTAAGTCATGTCATCTGCTGAAATTTTCTGATGCCTCAGCAACAGTGGGGGGGATGGGAGGTTGGGAGGACTTTGTCAAATGGTGCAAGCTGAATCATCTGCAGTTCAACATCAGTAAGACAAAGGGGATGCTGAGGAACTTCAGGGAATCTAAACCTGCACCACTCCCTATTACAATTGATGGTGAGAACGTGGATGTGGTGAGAACCTACAAGTACCTGGGGATGCACCTGGATGACAGACTTGAGTGGAGCACCAACGCAGAGGCTGTGTACAAGAAGGGCAAGAGGATCCTCTCCTTCCTGGGGACTCTGAAGTCTTTTGGAGTATGCAGTCCTCTCCTTCACATATTCTACCAGTCTGTTTTTGCCAGTACAATCTTCTATGTGGTGGTGTGCTGGTCTCAATAAACTGATTAGAAAGGCTGGCTCTGTTATAGGAGTCAAACTGGACACACTGGAGACTGTGATAGAACAAAGGACCTTCTGGAAAATTCTGGCAATTCTGGACAATGTTTCTCACCCTCTGCATGCCACCTTGGCTGAACAGAGGAACACTTACAGTAATAGACTAAGGCAACTGCACTGCTCAGAAGAGCACTGCATGAGGTCACTCTTACCCTTAGCCATTAGGCTCTATAATGAATCAACCTATAGCCGGGGAAATGATGACCCCCCTCCTGTTAGACTATTTGAGGTAACTTATTCTTTTATTCATTCTTACTTCTCTGCCAATATTTGTAAATTTGAATATCTGTGCATTTGTAATGCTACTGTGACACTGTAATTTCCTTTGGGATCAATAGTTTATCTATCTATCTATAGATAAATTATATCTATCTATATTGAAATCCCCCATGACTAACGTAACGTTATCTTTTTTACAAGCCTTTTCTATCTCCTATTGTAATTTGTACCTCACATTCCTGCTACAGTGCAGAGGCCTGTATGTAACTCCCATCTGTGTCTTCTTACATTTGCAGTTTCTTTACTCTACCCAGAAGGATTCTACATCTTCCAATCTCTTGTCACCTCTTTCTACTCAGTGATGCTCACAACGTCATGCATACCAATCTCTAATGGCGCTACAAGATCATCTACTTTATTCCATAAACTGTGTGCATTCAAATACAATGCCTGTCCTATGTTCATCACCTTTTTCTATTTTGCCCCCAGGTTACATTTCAATTTATCCCACTGACTGCAATTTTGCCCCGTCCTCTGCCTGTCCTTCCTCACAGTCTCGCTGCAGACTTCATCTACTTCTATCTTAACTGTGCTTTGCTCAGCCCTATCACTCTGGTTCCCATACCCCTGCCAAATTAATCTTAGCTCTCCACAGCAGCTGTCCTAAATCTGCCTGCAAAGATATTGCTCCCTCTCAGACCTAGGTGTACAGATTCGACCTTTCCTAGAATGGATTCCAATGATCCAGAAAATGGAAACTCTGCCCCTTGCACCAATCACTCAGCCACAAATTATCTGCCAAATCGTTCTATTCTTACCCTCAATGGTACATGGCACAGAGTATAATATATAGATTACTCCCCTGGAGGTCCTGCTTTTCAGCTTTTTACCTAACCCCCTACGTTCTTTCATCAAGACCACCTCCTTTTTCCTATCTATGCCATTGGTACCAATACGTACCATAACTTCTAGCTGCTTACCCTCTCCCTTTAGAATGCAGTGGCCTCAATCCGAGACTGCCCTGACCCTGGTACCAAGGAAGCAAAACACCATTCGGGTGTCTCTTTTACATCACCAGAATTTCCTGTCTGCTCCTCTAGCAATGGAATCCCCTATCACTAATGCACTCTTCTCCTTCACACTTCACTGCTGAGCCATAGAGTCTGACTCAGCTCAGAGTTCAGAGTGATTGGATTATCAAAGTGCACGTAGAAACTCTGAGATTCATTTTCTTGCGTGCATTGATTGTATGTACAAACATGCACAATAGAGTCAATGGAAGATCACACACAAGATGGACAAACAAGCAAATTCCAAAAGACAGCATACTGAAAAAGTCTTAGGCACATATATATAGCTAGAGTGCCTCGAATTTTTGCACTCTACTGTATATTGATTAAAATAAGAAGGTGGTTGAGAAGCAGAGGTAAGAGCATTTAGCTCAGTAGTATTACCTCTTATTTAATGACTGGAAAGGCATAATGTACAGACTTAGGCACTCTGTCTATATATATTTATGATTTTTGAAAGAAAATAAGGAAGAAAAATAATTATACTACTAAATAAGCAATAAATATTGAGAATATGAGACTTATATGAATGTGAAACCATTGGTAGTTTTCAGTTCAGTGTTGGGGTGAGTGAAATTATACCCTCTGGGTCATGAGGCTAATGGTTGAGGGGTAATTACTGTTCCTGAACCTGTTCCGTATGCTCCTTTACCTCCTTCCTGACAACAGTAGCAAGAAGAGAGCGTGCCCTGGATGGTGGAGGTTGTTCTCGATGATGGATACTGCTTTCCTGTGACAGCGATTCAGGTAGATGAGTTCAATGGTGTGGCTTTCCCCTGATAAGTCGATTCCACCCTCCCACGCACTTCTTAACTCCTGCTGCTGTCTGTAAAGAGTTTATACTTTCCCCTGTGACCTCATGGGCTTCCTCTGGGTGCTGCTCCAATTTGATTTGATACAAATAACGCATTTCACTATATGTTTCAATGTACATGAGACAAATAAAGCTGATAGCTAAACTTTAAAAACTCTTTATAATAATTCTGTCTGCTGTCATACTGTACTCTGTTTTCCCAGAGGATTTAGTAACCAGACCACCAGTACATCTTTCATGTCCAAAGTAGTTTAGGAAACTGCTGATCTTCCAGTTTTTTCAAACCCAAAATGCTGCAGAAGAGAGTTAACCCAGCTCACCTAATTTCAAGTTAATCTTTATTGTGTTGTGTGAGTAACTGGGCTCTGCAGTTTTGCTGGTATTGGCTAGGCTGCAAAGTGCATATGGCAAAATCCCACATAAGAAAAGCCTTCCCGATGCTGTACGCTTTAATCTATGTAATAAAGTAATCACATTGTGTGTTTAGACCTCTAATTATTTTTCTATTTTTAAAAATGCTGAGACATGGCCCATACCCAGGAATATTCCAGAGCTCGACACACTCTTATTAGATGTGCAAGCAGAGGTCAAACCTGTCACTGTACAAATTTAATGCTCCGCTAAGATTTACTGTAGTTAAAAGCAGCAGCTTTACAGTTCCAAGTTAAAATCACATTAAACATTGTGAGAAATGATCTTTCTGACACATTCCTTATAATTTTGTTTTGTTTCCCTGAGATTTAGTCATACTATGAAAGTAGTTTTATTCTTTAATGTAATTTATGTAATATTAAAGAACATATTGGGTGATATATCATGTACGGGCCATATACAGGGCCTTCAGTAAACAGTTTATCCTGTTGCTTTTGGCCTCTCTGAGATTCCTGTATCTTATCTTATCCAAATCCGTAAGTACAATCCACTTGGGAAGATCTTGCTGATATTCATTATCTGTTCATTGATGAATTGCCAGCAATTACAGTATGTCTGTAAATGATAGCAAATTAAGTCTTCATGGACATCCAGAGAATTTAAAAAAATTCAAGATTCCTGTCAGTGAATGTGTTCCTGCAACCTTGAATGAATGTGCAGAAATTGCAGCACACTAGCACCCAGGGAATCTACATGGGGGATTACTCCAGCTCGACCCAGTGCAGGTTATTCAAGTTCATTCATTTTAGTCGCAATATTAGATGGTGAGGAAGAACAGCAAACTATGCTTTCTGTTGGAGGAACTCAGCAGATCAGGGAGCATCTTTGGAAAGGATACCTGACCTGTTGAGTTCCTCCAGTATTTTGTGTGTGTTGCTTTGTATTAACAGCATCTGAAGAATTTCTCATGTTTATGCTATGCTATACGTATTTATGTTTAAGAACTTAGGAGATAGCCTAATGCGATTTTAAATACTTTAATAGCCGTTGGAATTTTTAATTAGTAATTTTATTTGGAATAATTGAGTAGGTTTCTCAGGGAATCCAGAAACACAAATAATTGATGCATTGATAAACAGCAAAGCTACAGGCATAGCTGAATTATCTGCCAATGGCTTTCTTATCAATTTTGTGACAGGGGCTTGTAATTGCTCATACACTCAACTGCTGTACATTGTACCAGGCCCTAGCACCATGCGGTGTCTCATTGATTGGTCTGATGGATCTGAACTAAGTGAGTGCAGAGTAATGAAGAACCTGTGCAGCAAGAATAGGTCTTGAACCCTATGAAGTAACGGCAACATGCTTGTCTCTGGCTGGGCAGTTTCTCAACTCCGGTCAATTACTTATGGCCAGATTCTTATGCTGAACTGGTAGATGCAATGTACGAATCAGCACCTACTTTGTACAACACAAAAACACTGATTCCAGGGGAATTTTATATCATACTGAGCAGATCTTTTTTTAATATTTTCCACTGTCCACCAGTTAGAATCTTCCTAAGACAAAGCTTGAAACAGAGTCCACTAATTCCTCCAGCTTAACTGGAAGTGTTGTAATGTGAGTATTATTAAAAGTAAGTTAATACTAATCGGGGAGCCGTTGGTAGCAAGAGGCGGGATCCGGGATTGGCGGGGTCTTTACTGCCACTCTTTTTTACTCCCAGTATGCATTGTATGTAGTTCCTCCACCCAGGCCGCACGAGGTACCTGGAATCCTCTGTACTGTAAATATCATTTGCCGTCCCAGATAAAGATGCTCTTTTGGCCATCAAGTTGTCGAGTGGTCTTTTTGTAAAGTACAAGTTACCACAGGAAGGGTAGGCTAACATCACCAAAACTGATGCCCCAGTTACACACTTTCACAGGCATCTTGTCTGCATGCCTGATGCCAGATTCCAAAACAGACAAACCAAGCTTATACTGTGATTAACTGCCATATCCAAAACAGATCTATTCATTTGAATGTGGCAATCAATTTTCAATAAAAGCTAATGATGGTAGGCAACTTGATCTTTTTACATCTAATTAATATTTATATTAATATTTTAAATTGATTTATGTAAATTGATAATAATATATAATTTTAAAATAACTTTCATTGTTTTCTGTATATCTCCGATAACTAAAGGACAAGTTGTCAGTAGTCTATCTTGACTGTTCAGTGAGCAAAATCATAGTCTCCACTGTCAGTGGCCAAGTTGCCCATCATAGACCACTTTGCCTTACAGGATGATTAAAACAGTAAGTTTAGCAGGATATGCTGACGTTGCAGGACTGCAAATGGTAAGCAGAGTGTTATTCCATATTTATTAGTTACTTATCTTATCTCTTTCCTCACCTCCCTTCCAGTTCTAGTAGTCCATAGGCAACACCTATCAGTTCGAACTCATTCTCTTTAACTCTTGTCCATCTTCACTAAGAGTTCATTCTCAGCTTTACTCGATACTAGATTTTTTCTCTTTGTTGTCATTATACTATTGCTAATAAGTAGGTCAGTCTATGTTCCATTTCTGTTTACAGTAAGCCCTGCAATATTAAATTCCTATTCTTGATTTTTATGCTCTGTCACTTTAATTCGTCATAACCTACTATTCTGTCTAATTATTTATTAAATATCATTCTTCTTATGTTAATTTCAGCCATACATTGGAGAACAGATTAAGCAAGTAAATATACAAGTGAATGAATGAAGACAGCATTAATAGGGGACTCTATAATTAGGGGGTTAGACAGGCGATTCTGTGGATGCAAGAAAGAAACTCGGATGGCAGGGCCCAGGATGTTTCTGATCACGTCCACGATATCCTGAAGTAGGAAGGTGAACAGCCAGAGGTTGTAGTACATATTGTACCAACAACATAGGTAGGAAAAGGGAGGAGGTCCTGAAAACAGATTACAGGGAGGTAGGAAGGAAGTTGAGAAGCAAGACCTCAAGGGTAGTAATGTTGGAATTACTGCCTGTGCCACGCAACAGTGTGTATAAGAATAGAGTAAGGTAGAGAATAAATGAGTGGCTGAAGGATTGGAGTAGGAGGCAGGGATTCAGATTTCTGGATCATTGGGATCACTTTTGGGACAGGCCTGACCCAAAAAAGGAATGGTTGCATTTGAATCCAAGGGGTACCAATATCCTGGCAGGGAAGTTTGCTAAGGCTATTGAGGAGAGTTTAAACTAAAATCGCTGGGAACCAAACTGAAGAGACGGAAGAAGGGGAGGTTGGCTCACAACTAGAGAAAGCTTGGAAACAGTGCGAGAGGGAAGATAGGCAGGTGATAAGAGCAGAAGAACATAAGAAATAGGAGCAGGAGTAGGCCATCCAGCCCATCGAGCCTGCCCTGCCATTCAATAAGATCATGGCTGATCTGTCCGTAAACTCAGCTGCATCTACCGGCCTTTTCCCCATAACTCTTAATTCTCCTACTAAAACCTATCTAACTGTATCTTAAATATATTTAGTGAAGAAGCCTCAACTACTTCCCTGGGCAGAGAGTTCCACAGATTCACCACTCTCTGGAAAAACAATTTAGAAACATAGAAACATAGAAAACATACAGCACAATACAAGCCCTTCGGTCCACAAAGCTGCGCCAAACACATCTCTACCTTCGAACTACTTAGGCTTTACCCATTGCCCTCTATTTTTCTAAGCTCCATGTAGCCATTCAGGAGTTTAAAAACTCTATTGTATCTGCCTCCACCATTTGTCGGCAGCCGGCAGCTCATTCCACACACTCACCACTCTCTGCGTAAAAGACTTACTCCTGACATCTCTTCTGTACACACTTTAAAGCACCTTAAAACTGTGCCCTCTCATGATACCCTGAGCCCTGAGAAAAAGCCTCTGACTATCTACCTGATCAATGCTTCTCCTCATCTTATAGTCATCTATCAGGTCACCTCTCATCCTCCGTTGCTCCAAGGAGAAAAGACCAAGTTCACTCAACCTATTCAGTTAAGGCATGCTCCCTAATCCAAGCAACATCCTTGTAAATCCAAGATGGCGGTGCGACACAGCTTGCAGCGGCCACTCCGGAACTGATTATCTGTTATTTGTGAAGTGGGGTGCCATGTGCAATCATAATCGATTGAAAACAGATGTGGAAGCACGGAGAAACATCGGGAAATTCCAGGAAGACCTTCTTCGTTGCTGCTGCTGCTGTGAGGTCCGTGACTCTTCTGGAAAGAACAGGGCCCCCAGTCCTCGGGGTCGCGTTGCCGATGGCCGTTGGCGGGGCCGTCTTAATATGCTCAGCAGAGGATGGTGCTCGGAGAAGCTGTGCTGGAGGGGATGGTCATCGGCTCAGAGGTTTGACGGACTTAGGTCGCTTTCGGTGTGTGCTGCGTCTGCGAGGCTGAGTCGGGCGGCGCCTTGGAAGTCCATAGCTGGGGTACTCCCTTCTGCCACTGGCGTGGGATGGTGAGTCTGTCGGGACCCTGGGGACTTGTGGAAACTGTGGTGATGTCTTTTGAACTTACAGTCCTTTAACATCTTGGACTATTTTTACTGTGCCCATAGCACAATTATGCTATTGTTTGCACTGTTGTAATTATGTGATTTTGTGCAGGTCTTGTAGCTTTAGTTTTTGGTCTTGTTTTGTCTGGTGGATTTGGAGCTCCTTTCCTGGAAATGCGCTAGACGGTAGCGCGATATTAATAAGCAACAGCCTCTCCGGACTCTGGATTGGGGATTGCCAAACGTTACGTGGATTTTCTGGTGTAGTCTGTTTTGTCATATGCTTTTGTGATATCATTCTGGAGGAACATTGTCTCATTTTTTAACTGCATGGCATTTGTAGTTTCTAAATGACAATAAACTGAATCTGAATATGAATATGAATCTGAAATCTCCTGTGCACTCTTTCTATAGTTTTCACATCCTTCCTGTAGTGAGGCAACCAGAACTGAACACAATGCTCTGAGTAGGGTCTGACCAGGGTCCCATATAGCTGTAACAGTACCTCTCGCCTCTTAAAGTCAATCCCACTGTTGATGACTCCATATACCTTCTTAACCACACAGTCAACCTGCACAGCAGATTTGAGTGGCCTATGGACTTGGACCCCAAGACCCCTCTGATCCTTCACACTATCAAGAGTCTTACCATTAATACTATATTCTGTCATCATAACTGACCTAACAAAATGAACCACCTCACACTTTTCTGGGTTGAACTACATCTGTCACCTCTCAGCCCAGTTTTGCATCCTATCAATGTCCCACTATAACGTTTTACAGCCCTCCCTACCTCCAACCTTTGTGTCATCAGCAAATTTACTGACTCATCCCTCCACTTTCTCATCCAGGTCATTTATAAAAATCATAAAGAGAAGGGGTCCCAGAACTGATTCCTTAGGCACACCCCTAGTCACCAACCTCCATGCAGAATATGACCCGTCTACAACCACACTTTGCCTTCTGTGGGCAAGCCAGTTCTGGATCCACAAAGCAATGTCCCCTTGGATCCCATGCCTCCTTACTTTCTCAATAAGCCATGTATGGGCTACCTTTTCAAATGCGTTGCTGAAATCCATATATACCACATCTAATGCTCTACCTTCATCAATGTGTTTAGTCACATCTTCAAAAAATTCAATTAGACTGGTAAGGCCTTTGTCAAATCCATGCTGACTATTTCTAACCATATTATGCCTCTCCAAATGTTCATAAATCCTGTCTCTCAGGATCTTTTCCATCAAATTACCAACCACTGAAGTAAGACTCACTGGTCTATAATTTTCTGAGCTATCTCTACTCCCTTTCTTGAATAAGGGAATGACAACTGCAACCCTCCAATCCTCCAGAACCTCCAGCGTCCCCATTGATGATGCAAAGATCATTGCCAGAGACTCAGTAATCTCCTCCCCCGCCTCCCACAGTAGCCTGGGGTATATCTTGTCCAGTCCTGGAGACTTATCCAACTTGATGCTTTCTTAATGTCTTACTTCTTTCTTAATGTCTATATGCTCAAGCTTTTCAATCCACTCTAAGTCATCACTACAGTTGCCAAGATCCTTTTCCGTAGTGAATACTGTAGCAAAGTAATCATTAAGTACCTCTGCTATCTCCTCTGGTTCCATACACACTTTTCCACTGTCAAACTTGATTGGTGCTATTCTCTCATGTCTTACCCTCTTGCTCTTCACATAGCTGTGGAATGCCTTGGAGATTTCTTTAATCTTGTTGCCAAGGCCTTCTCATGGTCCCTTCTGGCTCTCCTAATTTCATTCTTAAACTCCTTCCTGCTAGCCTTTTAATCTCCTAGATCACTATCATTAACTAGTGTAGGGTTCTCAGATTATTTACTGTAATGTTAACTGTTACCTGCATATATAAAATGGCTTCTCTGTAGTGTTATAATGAAATGGCTTCTGTGCATGTATCTGATGAGGTAATAACGAGCAAGTCCTGACGAAGGGTTTCGGCCCGAAACGTTGACAGTACTTCTCCTATAGATGCTGCCTGGCCTGCTGTGTTCCACCAGCATTTTGTGTGTGTTGTTGTCTCTGTTTTGTTGGAATATTTGGGTTATAATTATTGATAACGGAGGAACTAACCAATGGAAGTGATGTTGTTTTGTCTGTATGTGTGGGAACCTGGAGTCAGTGGCGGGCTTTTCGGGAGGAGAACCAAAGAGGAAGGACGTGCTGGATGCGCTCTGGTTGACCACTGAGGTTGGTCCCAGGTGGCGGGTCGAGGAGGTTGGAGAAGGTCGAGTGATGACAGAAGGCTTCAATAATTGAGCTCCACTGGTTGTACATGAACTGATTGAACTTTGATAAGTTCTGGCGCCTTTTTTTTCTTTTTATATTGTATCGCTATTAATGACCTATTTCTAGTAAGATTTATAAAGTGTAATCCATAAAACGTACATTGTGTGCTGTCTGATATTGTATGTGTGAGTTTGTTCCAGTGTGCATTACACCACGTCTGCGCAAACGGGAGACACGATCGGGGTGGTTGGACGGCTTTTTCCCTAGACAAACACACGCCGATAGCTCAAGCATTACACTAGTTTTTTCTTAACCTTTTGTAAGCTTTTATTTTCTTCTTGACTTGATTTTCAACAGACTTTGTACACCACATTCCTGTACCCTACCATCCTTTCCCTGTCTCTTTGGAACGTACCTGTGCAGAACGTCACACAAATATCCCCTGAACATTTGCCACATTTCTGCTGTACATTTCCCTGAGAACATCTATTCCCAATTTATGCTTCCTAGTTCCTGCCTGATAGCTTCATATTTCCCCTTACTCCAATTAAACCCTTTCCTAACCTATCTGTTCCTATCCCTCTCCAATGCTATGGTAAAGGAGATAGAATTGTGATCACTATCTCCAAAATGCTCTCCCACTGAGAGACCTGACACCTGACCAGGTTCATTTTCCAATACCATATCAAGTACAACCTCTCCTCTTGTAGACTTATCTATATATTGTGTCAGGAGACCTTCCCAAACAGACCTAACAAACTTGACCCCATCTAAACCCCTTGCCCTAGGGAGATGCCAATCAATATTGGGGAAATTAAAATCTCCCATCATGACAACTCTGTTATTATTACACCTTTCCAGAATCTGTCTCCCTATCTGCTCCTTGATGTTCCTGTTACTATTGATGGCCTATAAAAAACACCTAGTAGAGTTATTGACCCCTTCCTGTTCCTAACTTGCACCCACAGAGACTCCACAGACAATCCCACCATGACTTCCTCCTTTTCGCCAGCCAGGACACTATCTCTGATCAGCAATGCCACACCCCCACCTCATTTGCCTCCCTCCTTATCCTTTCTGAAACATATAAAGCCTGGCACTCCAAGTAATTATTCCTGCCCCTGAGCTGTCCAAGTGTCTGTAATGGCCACAACGTCACAGCTCCAAGTACTGATCCATGCTCTAAGCTCATCCTCTTTGTTCATGATTCTTTTTGCGTTAAAATTGACAAATCTCAAACCATCGATCTGAGCATATCCCTCCTATCTATCACATCTGGGCAGGGCTGGAATTAATGTCCGAGGGAGATTGTTTGCCAATGCTATTGGGGAAGTTTTAAACTAATATGGCAGGGGGATTCAAACCCACACAGAAAAGAAGAGGGAAGTGATGCAGAAACCGAAGCTAGAGTTAGTGAAGAAAAAAGTAAAAGTACAGTGCAAAAAAGTAAAAAGATAAAATCACATAGGTCACTAGATTCTAAAAGGACAATGAGTGCAAGGGCACTTTATCTAAATGCCAGTAGTATTAAATACAAGGTTAATGAACTTGTGGCACAGATCAGTATTAAGGCATATGATTTAGTGGCCTTTACAGAAACCTGGTTGCATGGTGGAGATGACTGGGAATTAAACATCCAAGGGTATCAGGTAATATGGAAAGATAGGCAAGAAGGATAAGGAGGTGGGATGGAGCTCTTAATTAAGGATCAGATCAGGGTGATTGTGAGAGATGATATAAGATCTACAGAGCAGAATGTTGAGTCCATCTGGGTAGAGATTAAAAATAGTAAAGGGAAAAATAAACATTGGTGGGAGTTATCTATAGGCCACCTAATAAAAATATTGCAGTGGCAGAGGTGATTAACCAATAACTGAGGCTTGTAAGAATGGAAGGGCAGTTGTCACAGGGGATTCTAACTTCCACATAGATTGGGTGAATCAGGTTGGTCAAGGAAGTCTTGAGGAAGACTTCATAGAATATGTCCGTGATGGCTTTCTTGAGCAGCATGTTAGTGAACTTACAAGGGAAAATGCCATCTTACATCTGGTCCTGTGCAATAAGACAGGTAAGATTAAATAAGGTACGGATGCATGGAGTCAGAAGAAGTGTATTGGTTAACCAACAGAATGCAGAGAGTTGGTATAAAAGGGTTTTCCCCCAGTTGTCAGTCAGTGGTGAGTGGCGTGCCTCAGGGGTCAGTGCTGGGCCTGCAGCTGTTTACCATTTACATTGATGATTTGGAAGAGGGGACTGAGTGTAGCATAGCAAAATTTGCTGATGACACTAAACTGAGTGGAAAAGCAAATTGTACAGAGAATGTGGAGAGTCTGCAGAGGGATATAGATAGGTTAACTGAGTGGGCCAAGGTCTGACAGATGGAAAGCAACATGGATAAATGTAAGATCATCCACCTTAGAAGGAATAACAGAAGAGCAGATTATTATTTAAATGGTGAAAGATTGCAGCATGCTGTTGTGCGGAGGAACTTGGGAGAGCTTGTTCATGAATCGCAAAAAGTTGGCTTGCAGGTACAACAGGTTATTAAGAAGGCAAACAGAATGTTGGCGTTCATTGCTAAAGGGATTGAATTCAAGAGCAGAGGGGTCATGCTGTAACTATACAGGGTACTGAGGAGGCCGCACCTGGAGTACTGCGTGCAGTTCTGGTCTCCATACTTGAGGAAGGATATACTGGCTTTGGAGGCTGTGCAGAGGAGGTTCACCAGGTTAATTCCAGAGATGAAGTGGTTAACCTATGAGGAGAGATTGAGTTGCTTGGGACTATACTCTCTGGAATTCAGAAGAATGAGAGGGGATCTTATAGAAACATACAAAATGTTGAAAGGGATAGATAAGATAGAAGTAGGAAAGTTGTTTCCATTGGTAGGTAAGACCAGCTGGTAGGTGCTGCAACACACAGCTCAGACCACATCATCAAGTTCACCAATGACATGACTGTGGTGGATCTCATCAGCAAGAACGACGAGTCAGCTTACAGTGAGGAGATGCAGCAGCTAACGGACTGGTGCAGAGCCAACAACCTGTCTCTGAATGTGAACAAAATAAAAGAGATGGTTGTTGACTTCAGGAGGGCACGGAGCGACCACTCCCCGCTGAATATCAATGGCTCCTCGGTAGAAAATGTTAAGAGCACCAAATTTCTTGGTGTTCACCTGGCGGAGAATCTCTCCTGGTCCCTCAACACCAGCTCCATAGCAAAGAAAGCTCAGCAGCATCTCTACTTTCTGCGAAGTCTGTGGAAAGTCCATCTCCCACCCCCCATCCTCATCACATTCTACAGGGGTAGTATTGCGAGCATCCTGAGCAGCTGCATCACTGCCTGGTTCGGAAATTGCACCATCTCGATCACAAGACCCTGCAGCGGATAGTGAGGTCAGCTGAGAAGATCATCGGGGTCTCTCTTCCTGCCATCACTGACATTTACACTACACGCTGCATCTGCAAAGTAAACAGCATTATGAAGGACCCCATGCATCCCTCATACAAACTCTTCTCCCTCCTGCCGTCTGGGAAAAGGCACCGAAGCATTCGGGCTGTCACAACCAGACTATGGAACAGTTTCTTTCCCCAAGCTATTAGACTCCTCAATATCCAGAGCCTGGACTGACACCTTACTGTCCTATTGTCCTGTTTATTATTTATTGTAATGCCTGAACTGTTTTGTGCACTTTATGCAGTCCTGGGTAGGTCTGTAGTCTAGTGAACTTGTTTTTTGTTCTCTCTGTGTTGTTTTTTACATAGTTCAGTCTAGTTTTTGTACAGTGTCATTTAACACCATGGTCCTGAAAAACATTGTCCCATTTTCACTATGTACTGTACATAGCAGTTATGGTCGAAATGACAATAAAAGGGACTTGACTAGAACTAGGAGACATTACCTCAAGATTCAGGGGAGATGATTTAGGACAGAGATGAGGAGAAATAGACAGAGAGTATAAGGTACCCCATGCAAGACTTATTGAGTAAGTAAGGAGGCATGGTGATGGAGGCAGATACGATAGGGTCTTTTAAGAGCCTCCTGGATAGGTACATGGAGCTGAGAAATATATATGGTGATGGGTAATCCTAGGTCTTCTTCTTCTTTGGTTGTCCATCGAAATCCAATGACAGTGTCCACTCCTTTAACAGTGAGATCTTTGTTGACTATACTGTCCTATCCTGGACCCACAAGCTCTTTTGCAGGTGGGACATGTATATGTGGCAGTGGTGGCAACTGTGGCTGCATTTCTCCTGGCTCTCTTCTGCTGTCTTCTGGTTGTTCTTTCCATCTCCAGAATACGAACCCCATCCCTACACAGCTGTCACCAAGTGATACAGTCAGCAGCAACATCCTCCAGGTCCTCGGGTCTGATCTTGCACTTCCTTAAAGCATTCTTTGGCCCTCCAGCTGAATATCGACCATGATGTAGCTGGCTGTATGACACTCTGCGGGGTAGCTGATGTGAGGGCATCCTAGGTAATTTCTAAGGTAAGGACACGTTCGGCACAGCATTGTGAGCTGAACGGCCTATATTATGCTGGAGTTTTTCTATGTTTCTAAGAAAACCACCAGTCCATTTTCCAACATCATAACCAATCTCACTTATATATTTCAATTTTTTTTATTGGCAATACTTTGACCTCAGTGCCACATTCCCACTTACCACATCTATAGAGTCCTTCTTCAGTCAGTTGCATAATCAATAACAATTTAGCAATTGTTTTTACAACCTAGTTGGTCTGTTTCATTGAAGCAGTGTTAAACAAGCCACCATTATGCTGCCAATCATATTGCATTCGGCGTACAGGGCGAACTTTATAACTGGAAAGTAAACTTACAAAACAATAGGCTTTGAGTGGCATCTGCTCCAGTTTCATAAGTTTGTTAGCTGTGTGGTGCAGTATGAGTGAAAATATTAGCAATTCCAAGATATCATGGTTTTGTCAGAACCACCTATTATTTTCTGTGGAAAGGCAAGTTTTACATTCAGTATGCCTTTCATGCACCGAGAAGCGATAGAATAAAATTTAAAACCTACTGTTCTTTGTTATTAAAAACACAAATAAGTTTCAAACATTGCTGACTTAATAGAGAGAAATCAAATTACTTTCTTACAGTATTATAGGTCATCTGATGTATTTCCAATTATCTTTTAATTTTCACATGGAAGTTTGTTTTTACGAAAAGCTGTGGTTCAATGCTGATTACCAGGGCAAGTGGATCTCTGAATTATCAACAGTTCTGACAAAAATATGCAGGCTGAACAATCTTTTTGTATTTTGTTAGCATGTTTTACATGGTGTAAATTAAGAAATTCACACTGATAGGAAGGAAATTGTGACTTTTGTTAACCTCTCTCATCAGAAACATTCTCTATAATAGACTGTTGAAAAAGTGGTTATTTTCACTGAAGGTTCATAAGAAATAATAATGATAAGAAAATTGCTGAAATGAATCATCAAATTAATCTCATACCATTGATCTTTTAGGTTCTATAATGGTATATTTAAGAATTTTCAGCTTGTTTAAGTTAACCAAGAAATGCATACATTTTAACCCACAAATGTAAACCTATCAGTAGATATGTGGAACAATTCAATGTTCTAACTGCTATTTGTTTTTGGATAATTATCATGGGGAATTGTTGACTCAGAAGCATTATTTATCTGAACACAATGATAAATACATTGATCAATATTAAAATATTGGTTTCTTAAGGTTTTTATAGCTGGAGATGGTCATGGGGACAAGCTCCCACTACCTGTTGAATGGTGTGCAACTCAAATAGCCTCTGACAATCAAGTCCAGCTCCTGGCCTTCACGTGTGGCTTAGCTACAACGCTGGATGGAATCGTTTCTATTAACAGGAGAAGGGGAAAAGGCAGGTTATTGGTGGCTTAAAACCAGTTGCTTCGGGCAGATGGGACTGGCAAGCTGTGTCTCGCAGCTCATCTAGAAGAAGGAAAACTCTAAAGCAGTCCTACATTGAGTTCAATGCTGACTGGCTACTCCTCCGATGCTATATCAGTCTTTACCTTTCATTTGGGTTCATGGAGAGGGGGAGACTGCTACATGGGCAACAGCTTGCTCTCCATATCATACCACCCTGGCTTGCGTATCTAGACAGCTAGGACGCAATATCCATGGTCAACTCTGACACCAAGGGAGGGCTCATAGACTCAGAATATTAAAATGATTCATCATTATGAGTTGTTCTTTTTCTTTGTGTTGGCGCGTGACCAAGTGGTTAAGGCTTTGGGCTGGCGATCTGAAGGTCACATGTTCGAGCCTCAGCCGAGGCAGCGTGTGTGTCCTTGAGCAAGGCACTTAACCACACACTGCTCCTGCACATTTACAGCCCAGGAGCAGTGGTTGATGCAGTATGGACAAGACAAGACAAGACAAAATGAAGGGCATTTTTACAAGATAATAGTTATATCAAAATATGCTTTGCCTGCTTCATTCACAGTGATATTACCAAATGCACATTGCTGGCACTTACCTTATGAAGACCGTGATTGGAATTGTTTTCCTTCATGTAAAGAAAATACGGAGGAGATCAAATGGAGATATATCAACCAAGGGCTGATTGGGAGAGCAATGATGGAGGCAAATAATTCTCATTATTACCATTAAAATACACATGTGGAAGAAAAACACAATTCACAGAATGTAGTTATTAATATGGATTGTTACCAAAAGGAAATGGGAAAGATGCTTGAGAGAGAATAAACTATGGGGCTATGGAGAAGGAAATGTAAAATGGGACTGGCATAAACTGGAAGGGACAAATGGCCTCTTTTTGTGCCATAACAATTCAATAAATCTACGTATCATAGCTACCCATTTTACCTCATATTTTTCTTTTCATATATTATTCATATCAATCAAAAATTTGGACACAAATGAGTTGATTTTCAGGACTGCTTCTAGGCATAGATAGGATAGTTGTAGTTATGAAATAATGTTTACGTTACTGCTGTCTTGGCTAATGAAGGGTGGCAGATTGAAAATTCACCTGCTTCAAGCAGAGAACATCTTATAATTTAGAAATAGGGATGTTATAAACTGCACAGAAAATATGAGTAAGAGTTGGCATTTTAGTCCTTCCGGCCTGAACTGCTGTACGATCCTGACCAATCTTCCATTCTCTCCCAATATACCTTGATGGCTTTTGTGTCTGACAATTTATCTATGCCCTTCCTAAATATATTCAGCGGCTTGACCTCTGCAGCCTTCTGTGATGGAGAAGCTGACAGATTCATCACTCTCTGGTTGAAGAAATTTTCCCCTCATCTCGGTCATAAATATTTTACCTTGTATTTTGAAACTGTGATTACTGATACTCGAACTTCCAGCCAAGGGAAACATTCTCCCTGCATGCATCCTTTATGAGCCCTGCCAGAATATTGTTTGTGTCAATGAGATATCCTCTCATTTTCCCAGTCTATAATAGCCAGGGAGACATGGGAGCATAGTGGTTATTACAACACTATAACAGCACCGGTTTCACCACTGTCTTTATGGAGCTTGTACAGTCTCTGTGAAACCTCATGGGTTTATTCTGGGTACTCCGGTTTCTTCCCACAGTCCAAAATATGTAGATTAGTCGATTAATTGTTCACATGGGTGTAGTTGGCCAGCATGGGTTCATTGGCTGGATGGGACTCTTACCGTTCTGTATCGCTACATAAATAATAATTGGTACAGCAGGTTTGTTACTTGAGGACTATTGTACAGTGTGTTGTATGAGGTTCATCAACCAAGGCTGTTGCATAAGGTTCATCAGCCTGAGTCCTGGGATGGTAGTGTTGTTGTATGAGGAGAACTTGTGTTCACTAGGCCTAGCTTCATGTTTGAGGACTTGTGATGTTTACTCTGCTCTGCGCTGAACTGAGGCAGTGGTCTGCTCCAGCAGCAGTGATGTCTGGCTTTGTAGCTGTGGACTCATTTTCTTACTTACTTTTATTGTTTACATGATTTTTTATTTCTCCCTGCACATTGGGTGTTTGAAGGCTTTTTTTTTAATGGGTTTGTTAGGGTTTCTTTATTATGTGGCTACCTGTAAGGAGACAAATCTCAAGGCGGCATAAACTTTTGGACTTTGCTATCCCAGGACTCAAGCTGATAACTCTTGTTGCACTCCCTTCTTATCATGTTTATTCTTTCATAATTTAGGAGACCAAAGCAATGTCCTATATAATTGTAGAATGATATTCTTTCTCCATCAACACACATAAAATGCTGATGGAACGCAGCAGGTCAGGCAGCATCTATAGGGAGAAAGCGCTGTCGACGTTTCGGGCCGAGACCCTTCTCGACCCTTCAGTCCTGACGAAGCACAAGCACAATGAGGCAGGAATGTGCTGGACATATACTTGTTACTGAATTAGTAGATCAGCCTGAAATTACCCTGCATTTCTATGAGCAAGGATAAAAAGAAAGTTCTTCTTGTCAGGATTTTATTGGATCCCTATACTTAATCAGATAATCTGAAACAGCCTCGAGCAAATATTTACTAACTTACTTATTGCCCATTACACCACTAGTGTTTAGGGCAGTAATTACCTTCACTTGCTTTCAAAGGTGCTTAGATAAACTGGCAATAGATGGAAGACTGAAGTAAAGCAAGGATCTGTTGAAAATGTTTTAAACGGAAAGTTTTAGTTTAAATTGCTGAATGTCAAATATAAATGTATTTTCTAACAATAGAGAAAACTTGTCCTTCATTAATTGTGTCTAGCATTCATGGACACTGTTCAGAGTGACACATTATCTTTCTTGTTAAATTAAATTAATGGAGACCACTATTAAATATTACTTACGTGTACATTATTGGATTGTAACAGAATACCTTTGACTTTTGAACTATGAAACATATTCTTTACATTTTACAATATCCTTTCTTGGCTAATTAATTCAATTTTAACTCTCGGAAGCAAATGTGAGATTCTTGTAGCTTTTGTTTGGGAAATGCTGTATAAAAATAGGTACATTTTGCCTTAACTGAGACAGATACAGGATGTAAAAAATATCATTCAGTATGTAAAGCTGTTTGAGATATTCTGATTGGGACATTGCTATGTAATTACAACTTTCATTATATGTGTCAGCAGCTGCTTTATTCAAAGGAAGCATCTTCTGTCAGGGATTTACAAGGTACCTAAACTAGTCAGTTTATCTATTTATACAATACATAGCCTGAAATGCTGTGTGGTCAGTTGAGGAGAAGGCTAACTTAATTTGATCCTAACAAATATTTGCTCTCCTTCAAGAGGACCACAGCATTGTCATTGGTTTAGGAGGGTTGTGTGCCTCAATGACCCAGAGAGCTATGCTGGCTGGAGGCAGTGCTTTTATGTTTTGGCGCTTGGTACCGTCACCCATGCCAAACAGGTCAAAAGGTAGAGGCCAGACTAAGAATGGTTCACTGATCCCCCTGGTTAGGGGGTTCAGATCAGCACTAACAACTCTGACTGGTAAATCAAAATTGTTGCAGAAATAGCAGCAAAGAATCATTCTACATCTGAGTGCGATGTAGTCCTGAATCTCCACCCAGATTCAGACTTGCCTGACTGACAGTAGTGAAAACCGAAAGGAAGCTGACACAATGAAGGAAGCCCTGAGTACTTCCAGATATGGAGGGCCTTCAATAATGTGCATGACCTCAACCAACATACGCAACTCTTGTTTCATATGTGGTAGAAATGAAACCGCTTCATTTAAATAAAAGCTAGGGTAGTCCTTAAAAACAAAACATATTCTAATTAATTATCACTACAATTCCATTTACTTTTTAATTATTCGATGAATATACTCTATACCTGGGGGCTTTCTTGATTCAGATTGTTCAAACAAACTACCTTTTTGCAGAAGAATGTAAATAAATGTAACAATTTCAAAGTTCTTGATTATCACTTGGCCAACTACTTATTCATCTATCTGGTAACCAATTGTAATGACAGTCAACCAATGCTTATATTTAAATTTATATCATCTACTAAAGGTCAGTTTAATCTAAAACTACAAATGACTCATCATATATTTTGGTCAAGAGAGGCAGCAAAAGGGCAGTGTTCTGACTTTGTGCTGCTGTTAGGAATCCAAGCCAAACAAGGACTGTTAAGTGAAGATTGATCATATGTATCTGAAAATTATTTTAATTCATTGGATAATTGTGGACAGTGTGCATTCAAATTTCAGTCATGTATTTGAACACCTAACTTGCAATGAAAAATTGGAAAATATCTGTTCGCTGTCAATAACTGGATGTCTTGACAAAATGATAGCAAAAATTACTGCAGTAAAGAGTAGAACAGTTCAGCAAATCTGAAGCCTGAGTCACACATTCCTTCAAATAGTAAATGCTACTGAGGACAGCAAGAGCTGATTCTATGTGGATGATGGATTCCAGGCATTTCAGCTGTAAGTAGATTGTAATCTCAGGACAACACCTGCTTATTGATATCTTAGAGGCAGGGGCCGGAGTAATTTGTCATATGACTGTCTAGGGATGAGGGACAACTGTGCAGCACAAATACTGATCTCCACTGCAAAGTTTAAAGTGATTGGCACACAAATAGTGAGCAAAAAAATTCATGGAGGTAAAGGTTCACTAAATATTCCCACGTTTAGTTAGTTTTAGAAATGGTATTTACCCAGCCACACAGATCAAATACTCAGTCATGAGGAATTTAGCCACTCCACCATAAACTATACACTCACACTGCAAAACATCACACTCAAGCAAAGGTAATGACAGCAAATGGATTCAACCTGATTTCTTATGGGATGGAAGTGTACTGCAATTATTGCTGAAATAATACCTCGGAATTAGATTAAATTCCTAAAATGATGAGATTTGGCCAGGTTGGATGAATAAAGATCTCATGGGTGCAGCGATATTTTATGTTCAATATACAGTAAGTAACATTTCTGATAATGTTCCAAATTTAGAGTTAATGGAATGCATTTTTAAAAAGGTCAAGAAGTTGGTACTTGAGATAAACAATTTAATAAAATCTTTTTTCTACTTTCTCTAAAGGACGGTGCTAATTTCAACTGGCAGAAAATATTCTTCAGTTAAAAAGGTGAAGATTGACGCATCATGTACAATACAAATTACAGTATCACAGCTTTTATTTAAACTTATCATATCAATAAAAATAGGACATAATGCTGTTACTCAGTCAAACAATGGCTCCATTGAAAATCAAAAATGATATTTATGTATTATTTTATTGTTGGAATTGTTTTCATGAACAATATCTATCTGTGGAATCAGAAATTTAAAGTAATCCAATGAATCTAAAATAATAAATGAAAAGTTAGTAAATTAAATTGGTATATTGTTTTTTTTTGTGCCATACTCTGCCAGAGCCTCGGCGACCACTTTTTTTTCCAAGTGGTTGTCTTGGAGGAAAGATTCTGTGAGTGGTCCCCCACGTCCTTCTCACAGCACAGTGGGTTTTTTTACGAGGTCGAGTTACGAGCTCGATACTCAACCCAGCATGGATGGAAAATGTGTCGGGGAGCGACTCGACTGGATTTGAACTCAGGAACCTTTGCTCCGGAGTCCAGCGCTGACACTGCACCACCAGCCAGCCATATTGGTTTACTATAGTCTTATGTACCTCCAGGTATATAAGACTATAGTATACCACTAAAGCTTGCATACTGCTAATACCAACAGTGCATTGAAGTAGTAAAAGTAACACAGTAACAGAATGCAGAATGAAGGGATACAGTTGGAGGAAAAGTGCAGTGTAGGGTAACCAATAAGCTGCAAGGTTACTACGAGGTAGATTCTGAGGACGAGACCATCTTATCATACTAAAGAACTGTTTAATTATCTTATAACAATGAGGCAGAAGCAGCCCTTGAGCCAGGTGGAACATGCTTTCAGGCTTTATTTTTTATTTTTTTTAAATTTATTTTTTTTATTGAAGTTCATCATCAAACAAATATTTCCATAAGATGTATTTCAGACATTGTACATATATATCATATAATCATATATATCACAAATCTCCACAAAGTATTTATCTGAGGTATACACTTGTGGAAAAGAGTGGAAAGAAAAAGCAAGCAAAAGGAAAGAACTATGTACAAGTAGGGAGTGATCTTTTTTTTTTACAACAGATTCATTGATTTGTGAGAATAAAATCAGGCCTATGAGGCATTATGTAGTTAAACCATTTTTCCCAGTATGAATCAAATTGTTCCAGCTTATGATTAACAGATGCTGTTATCTTCTCCATTTTTTATATGTCCATTGTAATTTCCATCCATGTATTTAAAGTTGGGCTCTCCTGTGATAACCATTTCCTAGTAAGAGTCTTTTTACCAACCACCAACAGTATATTCATTAAATATTTATCTCTTTTCAACCATTCTTGAGGTATATATCCAAAATATATGGTCTTACTCTCGAAGGGTATTTCACATTTAAAGATGTCTTGTTGGGCATTGTGTATCCCCCTCCAATAGTTTTTGATAACAGGGCAGTCCCAAAAAATATGATAATGATTATCTTCTGCTCAACAGGATAAAGCTGGCACTTAATGATTAAGTGGAACAAGTGCTACACCTGCCCTTACACTTCCTCCCTCACCACCATTCAGGGCCCCAGATAGTCCTTCCAGGTGAGGCGACACTTCACCTGTGAGTCGGCTGGTGTGGTATACTGCGTCCGGTGCTCCCAGTGTGGCCTTTTATATATTGGTGAGACCCGACGCAGACTGGGAGACCATTTCACTGAACACCTACGCTCTGTCTGCCAGAGAAAGCAGGATCTCCCAGTGGCCACGCATTTTAATTCCACGTCCCATTCCTATTCTGATATGTCTATCCATGGCCTCTTCTACTGTCAAGATGAAGCCACACTCAGGTTGGAGGAACAACACCTTATATTCTGTCTGGGTAGCCTCCAACCTGATGGCATGAACATTGACTTCTCTAACTTCCATTAATGCCCCTCCTTCCCTTCTTACCCCATCCCTGATTTATTTATTTTCCCCCTCCCCTTTTTGTTCTCTCTCTGCCCATCACTCTGCCTGTTCTCCATCTCCCTCTGGTGCTCCCCTCCCCCTTTCTTTCTCCCTAGGCCGCCCGTCTCATGATCCTTTCCCTTCTCCAGCTCTGTATCCCTTTTGCCGATCACCTTAGGTCCTATCATTTCGCATTTGCCCCTCCCCCTCCTACTTTCAAATCTCTTACTATCTTTTCTTTCAGTAGTCCTGACGAAGGGTCTCGGCCTGGAGCGTCGACAGTACTTCTTCCTATAGATGCTGCCTGGCCTGCTGCGTTCCACCAGCGTTTTGTGTGTGTTGCGTGAATTTCCAGCATCTGCAGATTTCCTCGTGTTGGACTTAATGACCCTGTTGGTTTCCTGGCATGCACATAGACATCCTGTGCCCATGACATTGGTCGTTTCCAATATAGATTTCAATGGGCCACATGACAGATAGGCACAGCACCTTCATTGATTACACCAATTTTTGGCAACATCTCAAAAATTAGGGTCACTAAGTACACATGCAGAGGGCTTGCTTCCATCGAGATTATCAGCAACTACAGGAGGTCATTGCCAAAATGGTAGTAATACAATTTAGAAATAAGCCTATTGGCTCACCAAGCCCTCAATGACCATCAATCAGCCATTGCACTCATACCACACTAACCTACATTTTACTTCCCTGACATTCACATCAATTTTCCCAATTTTACCACTCACCTACAAATTAGGGGCAGATTTCAATGGTCAATTAACCAACCAAGCCTCAAGTTTCTGGGATGTGGAAGGAAACAGGAGCATCCGGAGTTCAAAGTACAAAGTTCGAAGGAAATTTATTATCAAAGTACAAATGTGTGACCATATACTACCCTGAGATTCATTTTCTTTCTGGCATTCACAGTCAGGCAAAGAAATATAAGAGAATCAGTGAAAAACTGCACATGAGTGACAACATGCAAAAGAAAGCAAACTACAAATACAAAGAAAAACAACTAATGATAATAACAAATAAATACTGATAATATGAATTATAGAATTCTTGAAAGTGAGCCCGCAGGCTGTAGAATCAGTTTAGTGTTGCGGAGAGTGAAGTTATCCAAGTTGGTTCAGGAACCTGATATTTGAATGGCAGGAACTGTTGCTGAATATGGTGGCGTGGGACCTAAGGCTCCTGTACTTCCTTCTTGATGGCAGCAGCAAGAAGATAGAAAGAGATAAATGTGATGCAAGTATGCAGCGATGGCCCAAGTGCAGAGGGAGAGACACTAAAGTGGATGAACAGTCCACTAACTTTTAATAAGAAATGGGCAGTATTAAAGGAAAAAAGTATAAATGCTAGCCAACAGGGCTGTTAACTAAAACTCCCAAAGTGAAAGCTAACACTGAGACAGTAACTTAATACTAAATGAATACCACTTCTTTGCAGTGTCAATTGAAATGGTACTCTTTCTTCCCAGAGCAAGGACAAAGGTAAGCAGCAAGCATAATCATTGCACAAACAAGCAAAAACCTGAGGATGTTGGAAATCCAAGTAACACATACAAAATGCCGGAGGAACTCAGAGGCCAGGCAGTATCTATGAAAAAAAGTACAGTTAATGTTTCGGGCTGAGACACCTCGGAACAAAATGTCGACTGTTGTCACCAGTTTCAGATATGGCTCAAGTGCGGAGCGAGAGACACTGAAGCGGGTCGATAGTTCACAAACTTTGATGCGAACAGTGTTAAAAGGAAAATAAAACAATAAATGCTGGGCCAAACAGGACCGCTAACTAAAACTCTCAAATGGAAAATGATGCCTATACTGCGGCTGAAAAGAACAACTAAATATTAAACGAATACCGTGAGTCTTCAGTCAGTTGACTCAACAGTCCAATTTCTCAGGCATAGCTGAATACAAACAGGCAGCGAAGTGTTGCAGTCTAGGTCTCGACAAGCACTATGACGACAAGTATGGAGTTAAATACTATCACAATTAAATAATAATTAGCTGACACATCCATATTTACAAGTGCAATTGCCGTATCTACTGCACTGCCAAATCCATGGTTGTGACAGACTGTACTTTTTCTGCAGATGTTGCCTGGCCTGCGGAGTTCCTCCAGCATTTTGTGTGTGTTGTTAACATAATTATTGCTGTGCTTTTGGTCAAATCTCAACAAGACTGGAATGAGAGGAAGGAAGTTAAATACCACCACAATGAAACATGCCCGGCCTGCTGAGTTCCTCCAGCATTTTGTGTGTATTACTCGGATTTCCAGCATCTGCAGATTTTCTCTTGTTTGTGACAGTGAAGCACTGATTGGCTGGAAGGTGTATACTCAGGAGCGTGATTGCTAAACCCATTCTGCTTCCACCTTTGGAGGCACACAGGCCCCATAGCAAAGTCAATTGCTGTGACAGGATGGAGGAAGTCATTGATGATGTATCCTGCTTTCTATTTTCTATTCTTGGGCTTTGGTGTTTCCATGCCAACCCATGATGCAACCAGTCAGGATACTCTTCTCTATGCATCTATACAAGTTTCTTTTATCAAGTTTTTAGATTACTTATTGTATCTGTGTAAATTTCTAAGAAATTAGAGGTGCTAACGTGCCTTTTTTGTCATGACACTTTCCGAGGGCACTATCCTGTGCTAGTCCAAGGAAAGATTATTTTAAATAATAGTGCCAATTAACCTAAAGCTATTGACCCTCTCCACATCCAGTCGCCTAATGAGGACTGGCTCATGGACCTCTGATTTCTTACTCTTGCAGTCAATAATCAGCGCTTTGATTTTGCTGAGTGCGATGTTGTTGTTATGTAAACCAAATTTTCAATCTCTTTCCTATATCACCGCCTTTGATTTGGCCAACAACAGTAGTGTCATCAGCAAATTTAAATATGGCATTGGAGCAAAATTTAACTCTGAGGTTAAAGTGAGTAGAGCGGGGGTATTGACATGGTCATCGGAAGGATGTCCAAACTCCACAGAAAATAGACTGAGGCATTAGGATTAATCTCAGGTCCATGCAGCTGTAGATTGGCAGCTCAACTAGCAACATTATGCATTATGTAAGTGAAATTTCCTGGCTAGTTCTGTTGCAATTCCAAAGTTGGCACCAGTCAACCACTTCCAAAATCTTTGCACAAACCTCCTTCCACTCCTTACTACCTACCATCACCTACCTGAGGTGTATTTCCCAAATGGAAAGGGTCAAAATTGATCTCTGCTTTACCATTCAAGTGTCAGGCATGCCCCACTTATCTGCTTAAGTTAAATTAATTTGTGATTTAATTTCAACTAATTTTCATGCCTCTGTGTTCTGAATTGAGGTTTATTATCTGTACTAGGTGTATGCTGCTCTGTCATACTATACATTTTCTACTATTTCATGTCTCTGCTTTCAGAGATCCAGAAACCAATAGCAACAATAGACCACTGAGTTAAAATAAAATAAATGGATTGGGAACCTGTTAATATGCTTACAATCTTGCTTAGACACAAGATTCACCAATGCCTCCTTTTTCTGATACTTCTCCTGCCATATATGCACACAGATTATAAGACCATAAGCCATCAGAGCAGAATTAGGCCACTTGGTCCATTAAGTCTGCTGCACCATTTCATCAAGGCTGATACAATATTCCTCTCAGCCCCAATCTCCTGCCTTCTCCCCATATCCCTTCATGTCCTGAACAATCAATAATCTATCAACATCTGCCTTAAAAATGCATAAAGACTTGACCTCCACAGCTGTCTGTGGCAATGAATTCCACAGATTCACCACTCTTCTGGCTAAAGAAATTTCTCCTCATCTCCATTCCAAAAGGATGCTCCCTATTCTGACGCTGTGTCCTCGGGTCTTCAACCCTCCTTTCATAGGAAACATCCTCTCCACATCCACTCTATCAAGGCCTTTCACCATTCGATAGGTTTCAATGAGGTCACCCCTCGTTCTTCTGAGTTCTAGTGAATACAAGCACAGAGACATCAATCGCTTTTCATATGCAAAGTCAGTTAATCCTGGAATCATTTTTCACTGATTCTTGAGAATTTGGACAAAACAGGTTTTCATTTTGGAAAAGAAAAAAAATTAAATGTTAAGAAATCTAAACTTATATGTTTATAGAACAAAGTCTCAGCAATTAAGCAATATTTTGGTACAGCCTCCTGACTTTGTAATTTTTTTCTCATAAAATGTGTATTTTTCCTGTCATTACTTAGTTTTTGTCAACACAGTCAGACACAATAGAAAGATAATTATTCCTATTTATTTAGTCTTATATAGATTTAGATTCGAGAACTTTTAAATCATTGTGTCTACACCATAGGTACACATATATGCTGTTAAATGTTGATTATTCGCTTTAGTTCATTTTTTATACTATTTCACGTGTACTCCTTTAAAAACTCTTAAATCATGCAACTTTTATCATTAGCATTAAATATACAAAGTAGCAATTTTGGACATAAAAACACATTTTTAATTTTAAAGAGACAATTACTTTAATAAATCAACTGTTTTGGAGGAACAGATTGTAAGCATATTAATTTAAAACAAAGAAAGTTCCATCTGATGGTGACGGAGACCTGACGGTGGTGGCAGTGGCCTAATTACAACAAACAATTCCAGCCTCTTCACCACTCAAGCCAATGCCTCCTTGCAAAGCAACTTTATTTAACAATTTGGTACAACAAATAACAATTTGTCATCTACATTTTATCCTTCTGTAAATATTAACAACAATGGTAAACAGCAAAATAAAAAATGACAGTACAACTGCAATGTTTAAGCATAAACATCAGAAAACACAGCAGGAACTAAAAAAAAAATCCATCCATTCCTGGGCTTGAAAATCTTCGAAAACATTCAGTCAGCTTTATCAGGAAGTAGACGATTAATATGCTCCTCCTCTATGAAGTCCAAGTCCATGAAGTCCATCTCCCTCGTCCTGCTTGTATGAACCAGTGATGATGGCTCCATCAGTTTGACTAGAATATCTTCAGCAGGTACGAAGCGCGTATCCTTTCCACCTGGTTTTGGATGGAAGCTCGTGTTGGACCCATGAGGGTGGAAAAACTCCACTTGAGTGTTTTGATGATGAGCAAGCACAGTGACAGCCTTTGCTAACCACCAGTTTCGGTCATAAATGACTGCAAGCCAATCTCCACAATTAATGACACCAGCAGATATATCTGTCATAGTCCCGTTAGGACACTCTGGGGTTCCTGCTGCATTTCCTCCATCAGCATTGCCAAAGGCCCTCCGTTCTTTCCCATTGTGGTAGGGCCATCATTCTCCTCAGCCTGTACCCTAGCATGTGTATTTTCAGTCAACCGAAATGTTGTTGGGCTGAAACACCGGCACACTTGTGGCTCACTGCAGAAACATGACAACAATCTGCAATGGATGCCGTTTCCCTAAGGTATGACCTGATGGATTTTCCTCATTGCTGGCACAGGTCTTAGTGGTTGAGAAAGGAGTGCATGTCACCTTCAGCAATATGATAGAGCTGAGTACTGCAAAGGCTTCTCCCAACCAGCTCATGGAAGATTTTGCTTCCCTGTAGCATCTGCTCTGTTTCTTTTCTTGGTGATTCTTGTGTTTTTTAAATTTCTAGTTTGCTCTCGTCGCCAATGCTTTTTCAGTTTGTTCCTATCTTTTATTATCTCTTGATGTTTATTTTTCAAAGCTATCTTGCTCTTGTTTCCTTTCTTTCCCTTTCCCTTGCTATAGACTGCCTACTGCGAGCTGGCTCCTGTATAGTCTGATCCAATGGACTATCTGGGGGAGTTTCTGGGAGTTCTGGGCCCTTTCTCTTAGGCTCCCTTGACTCTTGCTGTCTACGTTTCCACGCCTTTCTCTTACTCCTCTTTTTATCTTCCCGTCCTCTATTCTCTTCTTCGATCTTTGCTTTTCCTTTCTCAGGTATTTCTCCTTTAACTCTGGCTCACTATATATTTTCTCTCTCCGCTTATTCTGGAATTCCCTGTTTCTTCTCCTTTGCTCTGCCACTGATAGCTGCTGCCTAGCCAGAACTTCCTAAAATACATAAAAGAAAGATCAGAATTTAATGGAATTACTATGAAATTGTGCAAAATTACTATGAATTTAGTTACGTTTAATTTGGTGAAATTTTATAAAACGACGATGGAATGGTGCAACTAAATTCATTTGTGGTTATAGTCATTGGGGATACATATAGTAAGGAAATATTGTAGGCCTGTGTGAGGAAGAAAGAAAGGGAAAATTATGTATATTATAAATAAAGAGGTTAAGGAAACATTACAAGTCATGTTACTATTTATTGTGATCATAAATTATATTCAAGCCTCCATTGAGGATGATTTGAATGTTTTTGTCAACACCGTCAAACTATGTGTTACCACCGTCAGACAGAAAACCTGACGGGGTTGACGTTTGGTGGTGGTGACATCTTGTTTTCCCTCTTGCTATCTGCCTTTGGCCTCTACTTAAAATACATAAGTTTATGTCATAATTTAAAATAATTCTTTCTATACAAAAGAGACAGTGTTGACACATCATGGTTGTGACAGTAGCAACATCAATTAATATGTAAAAACTGTTGAAAAAAATAGCAAACTTACAGGAGTTTGTTTGACCTTGTTGCAGTTAGCAGATGTGAAGGGTGGAAAGGGGGTCCTCAGGAATGTAGTTGAGCATGTGGTTGCCTGATTTTATTGCTTTTTTATAAATATCTGACGGTGTTGACAAAAACTTGGGACACATTTTGAGCAACCACAAAATAAGAGTAAATATTGTTGAAAATTCACTGCTTTTAGTTTTAAAGAGGTTTTTCACTCTACTCTTTCATCTGGCATATATATTATACATTCAAATGATTTTTTTCACATTGTTTTATCAAATTGAAATGATAATCTCTTGCCTGAGGACAACTGATTTTGTGGGTACTGGGCTTTCATATAATCATACAATTTATAAAATTAAAAACAAACATGAAAAAATGTTACATTTGTGCAAAAGACCCTCAGATGATCAACCCTGATTATTTTAAATAAGAAAATGTTTTTCATTTTCAATGAAATTAGCGCTTTTCTTAGTGAGACATGTTATTGCCGAAGTCTCAAGAATCAGTGTTTTGAGAACCTCCGTTGAACCCTCTCCAGTTTCAGCAAATCCTTTCTAACGCAAGGGGCCCAAAACTTCTCACAGTACTCCAAGTGAGGCCTCACCAGTGCTTCATAGAGTCTCAACATTACAGTCTTGCTTTTATAATATGGTATATATGCACATACACAGACAGAAATAGGCACACATATGAGGCCTTCTCAATCAGCTTCTGTGAACTTCTGACTTAGCTGCAATGATGCCCAATTTTGTGAACTTCTGTTCTGAATGCTTGCTTTATTGTTTGTACAATTTGTTTGTTTTATCTCTCTGTACATTGGGTGTTCAACGGTCTTCTTTGATTTTTAATGGATTCTATCGGGTTTCTATGTTTCATGGCAGCCTGCAAGGAGACATCTCAAGCTTGTATAAAGTATACATACTTTGATAATAAATGTACTTTGAAATTTGAATTTTGAATAGCATTTTTACAGGAGTGAGAAGAGATATAGTCAAGATAACCATGGAATTGACAGATTTACAAAAGATGTCGGTTGTCCATTTGTCTCTACAGATGGAGAGACAGAGGGATCAAGAAAGGGAAGGGAGGATTCAAAAATGGACCAAGTGAATAAATGTACTTTGAACTTTTAAACATGTATATACACACTTGTAAATGTGTAAACCACCATCTCTCTCCCCCTCTCCCTCTCCCTCTCCCTCTCTCTCTCTCTCTCTCTTCCAAATGACTCACCTACAGCAATCAGTCAATTAATCCATGGGAAATGATCAGCTGATTGTGACCATTCTCCTCACCACATATTTCAATTTTTTCTCTTTTCATAGTATTGCAAGCATATGTGATTTGATGGGTGGGCGAGAGATGTGGTAAATCATTTAATACTGAAGGGTTTAATCTCAATTTTAGAACTGCAGGCTTTGATAACATTCTGAGACAAGCATGAAAACTAATGAACATATTTGACTAGTACTGAAATTTAAAACTGTACCTTAAATTTTTCATTTGTATTCAACATTAGCAAGACTTGACAGCTGCAAAATTGATATGAGGGAATTATACGAAGAACTATTTGGCACATAACAAGATGGTGCACATTTTAAATTATCTGCTGAAGCTCCACAAAAGAGGATTTAAATACAGTACTAAAACTCTATGGTTCTTAGGCTTAAAGCACATGTACAGAATGAATATTGTTGCATTAGTTCCAATCATTTGTTTCTGAAACTTGCAATTCTTTCACTTTGAAATTCCAACAGTATTTCACAGTAGTAATACTATCCTGGTTAATAAAGCAAAATGGGCCTGCAGCCTCTTTGAAATTTCCATCTACTTTCATGGAAAAGAAAATCTGGTGGGATGTAAATCATTGCTGTCAAATCAATATCATTCAATATGTAGAATTACTGAAAATTGTTTCCCCAACCACAGCCCACACCTGCACAATTACATCCATGTCAAAACTGTGGCAGCCCTTTAATTGTCCTTCTTCTGCACACCTGAGCTTTCCAGCGTCATAGCAACATCTATCAGCATTTACACACTGGAAAGCTGTACTGCACGCAGTAAGAGCCCCACTAAAGCAAATTACAATACCGCAGCCATTGAGGAATCAACAATGAAAAGCAGCAGGAAAATTATGCTTTCCAACTAAATTGGCCCAAATGGAAGTGAAATGATAATATTTTGACTTCCAACTAGCGGTGATTATGGACATGCAAAGTTGGATCAGATATTCACTGAAACAAAAACTCTCCAAAAACAGTGAATAAATTACAAATTGGAGAACAGAATGTCAAATTTCACACATGAGCTGTAATATGAAACACGGTGTAAATTTCACATGAGAATTAAAGCTAATAAATAAATTGGTCTAAAAGAAAGGCATGCGATTCCAACTTTAACATTAAAGAAATGGAATTATTC
The DNA here is from genome assembly GCF_048418815.1 of Hemitrygon akajei. Classification (NCBI taxonomy): domain Eukaryota; kingdom Metazoa; phylum Chordata; class Chondrichthyes; order Myliobatiformes; family Dasyatidae; genus Hemitrygon; species Hemitrygon akajei. Next base: position 72,762,935 of record NC_133136.1, on the reverse strand, counting down.
TCTTAGGGAGCTTTGTGGGCCAAAGGCCCTGTATTGTGCTCTAGGTGTTTTTTTTCTAGAAAGTTCAGTATTCAATCCCAGGTATGGTGATTGTGCTGTGCAGTTAACCCAATCATCTCAGTGTAGACATAAGTTTTGTGACCCATTTATTTACAGGATAGTAGTATTTAAACTGCATATCTGAGTGCCTGCATGCATCAGCAAGAGGACTCAAAGGTCCGTAGCATGCCCCATTGAAGCTGACCTGCAGTATCTAAAGCCATTGCAAAACCTTTGAAAGGCACGGGTGTATTGTAGCTCGTAGCAAGCACACACTTCACAGATGCAGTGAACCCAGATGCAATTTCTGTGCATCTGGACTTGTAGCAAACATTTCACTTGCACTCTTGCACTGAGCGCTTCTGAAAGCCTCACACTCTCATCTCCGAGCTTGCACACACTGCTTCTTCTGCAAGCAGGACAGCAACCTGTGGTGAACTACATATACCAGTGTGGTTTGCTCCCAACAGACCCCTGCTGACTGCTCCTGTGGCTCCTCCCACAAACCCCTGTATAAAGGCGAATGAGGCCTGAGGCCGGCCCTCATTCTCCAGGATGTTGTGTTGTTCATTCTTCCAGTCAATAAAAGCCGATATCTCACTTCTTACATCTCAGAGTGAGTTATTGATGGTGCATCACAACCTCACCCAATGTCATTATGCCACATACACTAAGACACCTTGCTTTCTTGCTACATACACTGGCGCACAGCTGGAAGGAAACAGGCACATCTGTGTCATCACTACCTCCTCCAGAGAAGAGAGAGCTCACAGTCATTGGAGCAGCCATAATAGAATCTGACTATGAGCTGGGCTGATTCCACATACAGTATTTATACCTATCTCCTTCCCTCTCTGACATCCTACAATCTCCTTAAACTAACAGGTCAATGTAAGTGCACACTCTGATGTTCCTGCTGCCCACCTCATGCTCTACTCTTTAATATACACATGGAGGCAATATTGATTATAAAATAAAGGAACATCAAGTGCAAGTACAGGGATTGAATTAAAGAACAAAAGAGGGGCAATCACACTGTTGTGAGTGGAGTATCCACCTGTGAACAGGCCAAGGTAGATAGAAAGACAGTTTGTAAGTAAATTTTTCACAAGTATGAAGCAAAAACAAACAAAAAAGGCAATAATGTGTTATGATCACCTCAAATAAACTGGGGTTCAAATTCCTAAATTGTGATGAGGTGTTTTTTTAAACAAATTGTCATATGCCCATCAAGGTGATGGCAATTCTGGACTTAATTATAGAGAATATGAAGGTCAAAGGAATAACTTGGACAACACTTTGCCAATCATGACCGTAATTCCATTTTATCAAGCAAAGCTATGAAAAAGGATACAGAGAAATAGTGAGGAAACTCAACTGGATTAAAACCAATTTTAACATATGAAGAATTGCTTACCAAAAGTCATCTGGTGGTATCTGCCTGAAGGTAGATTAGTGTCAAAGCAATGAAATACATTAAAGAAAGAGACAGAGTAAATATGTTCCCTCAAGTAAAAAGGTGGGACTGTCAAATATAGAACCCTCTGGCAATAAGGTGTGGTGAGAGTAGGGTAAGACAAAAAAGAGAAGCTTATGTTAGAGCCCAGGAGCTCAGAATTACAGAATCTAGAAGAGTATAGAAAGAGTTGAAGTTACATTGAAAACGAAAATAGGGATGCAAAGAGAAGGTATCAAAATTTTTCAAGTAAAATCAGATGTGTTATAAATATATGAACAATAGTTAACTCAAGGTTGTGTATAGAACATAGAAATCTACAACATATTACAGGCCCTTTGGCTCACAATTTTGTGCCGATCATGTAACCTACTCTAGAAACTGCCTAGAATTTGCCCACTGGGGAATAGTAGGATTTATTAAGGACTAAAAAGAGGTGGAGGATGTTGGTAAGGCTCTAAATGAGAATTTTGTGAGGGTCTTCACAGAGGGAAGTGTGGCTGTTGAAGTAGTTAAGAATTAAAATGATAATATTGATATATACTATATAATAAACATAATGACTAGAGTGGGGGTAGAACTGATGAATGACCAGAGTGAGGGTAGGACCGATCAGTGGAACTGGTGAGGTCTGTAATAAATACTTGACTTCAGCATTCACCAGCAGCACGGAACTTAATGAATGTGAGGACAATGTAGAAAAGGCTAATATGCTGGAACATGTCAATGTTAAGAAAGAGGATGTGCTGGAAATTTTGAAAAACATTAGGATAGATAAGTCCCCAGGGCCGAATGAGATATATCCCAGGTTATTGTGAGAAGAAATGGAACAAATTGCTGCACCTTTGGCAATGATCTTTGCATCCTCACTGGCCATAGGAGTAGAACCAGAAGTTTGGAAAGTGGCAAATATTATTCCTTTGTTCAAAACTGATAATAGGGATAATGCTGGGTATTATAGACCAGTGAGTCTTAGATCAGTGGTCAGCAAATTATTATTGGAGTGGATTCTTAGAGACAGGATTTAAGAGCATTTGGAGAAGCATAAACCGATTAGGGCTGGTCAGCATGGCTGTGTAAGGGGAAAGTCATGCCTCGCAATCCTGACTGAATTCTTTGAGAAAGTGACAAAACATATTGATGAAACTTGAGTGATGGACATAGTGTACATAGATTTTAGTAAGGAGTTTGACAAAGTTCCCCACGGTAGGCTAATACAGAATGTCAGGAGGCATGGATCCAGAGAAACTTGGCTGCATGGATTCAGAATCGACTTGCCCAGAGAAGGTATAGGATGGTAGAGGATTGAATAGATTCTACCTTGAGTTAAGTGAATAGTGTTGCCCTACAGGGATCTGTTCTGGGACCCCTGATTTTTGCCATTTTTATAAATGACTTGGATGAGGAAGTTGAAAGGGGGGTTCGTAAGTTTGCAGATGATGTGAAGGTTTGCTGGAGTATTGGTGGTGTAGAAGGTTGTTTTAGAGAACATGTGAAATTCACATTCACAAGGGCACATTCTAGAATGCTTAGCTTGCCCTAGTAGTGGCAGATGGAGTTCAATCCAGAAAAGTATGACGTGATTTGCTTTAGAAGGTCAAATTTGAAGGTAGAATATATGGTAGGATTCAATAACAGTGTGGAGGGACGGAGGGATTTTGGGCTCCGTGCCAATAGATTTCTCTAAGTTGCCATGCAAGTTGATAGGGTGGTTAAGAATCCGTATGGTGTTTTTGGTTTCATTAGTCCGGCAACTGAGTTCAAGATCTGTGAGCTTCAAGAGAGGTGGCTTGATACAGGCATATAAGATAATAAGAAGAATTGACGGGATGGATAGCTATTACCTTTTCCCCAGGGTGGAAATTACTAATCTAAAGGGAATAATTTTAAGGTGATCATAGGGAAATAAAGGGAGGAAATGTCAAAGGACGGTTTCTCACACAGATAATAGTGGGTGTGTGGAATACGCTGAGAGGGTGATGGTAAAGACAGATACATTAAGAACATTTAAGAGACTCTTAGATAGGGTCATGGATGAAAGAAAAATAGAAGGTAATGCAGGATGTTAGTGTTAGATTGATGGAATAGGACAGAAGGTCCACACACCATCATAGGCTGAAGTTCCTGTACTGTACTATAATAATTATAATAAAAGAAAGGATAAGTAGTTATAGGGTATGCAAGATTAGATGGTATAAACATATTAAAAGAAGAATTAAAGGGTTTAGCATTGTTGAAAATAGATAAGGATCAGGGATCAAGGATCAGCTTTAGGAATTTGCAACAGAGTGTTGGCATGACATGGTTTTTCCTGCTTGCTTCTTTGTCCTGGACACGCATAAATCCTGCATTGGTGGCACACTGAAGCCAAAGACCTCTTCATCTGACCTGACACTTCACTAGTTTTTATACATGGTGAGAGGATGCTGTAACAAACCAAAGAGTAATTGCTGATATGACGATGCTGCATATGATGGCAGTGTAGAATTGCACCAATATGTTCTGGGGAAGATGGAATTTCCCAACTGCTACATAAATTCTCTAGTCCAGATGCAATATAGGAGAAATTACATCGGGGTAGTGAAGGTCAGGTACAGAAATTTCCATGCTATGACTTCAATTTTTCAAATCTCCTGGGTGACACATATTGCCAGAGGACTGGAAGACTTTGACAATGTATTTTTGTTTACTTAGGGAGAAAGGATAAAACATGCAATTAAACAGCAGCTGCTTTAATTTCACTAGAATTATTGGAATTAATTCTAAGTCCCTTATAAGCCTGTACTTAAAAAGGTACAGATTAAGTGGTAATATTCAACAAAACATTACTAAGGGAACAGTTTATCTCTCAAATATAATCGAACCTTTTCTGACAGCTGCAAGAAAAGCTCATCGGAGCACTGTCTATCATTAGGAAGAAGGTACAGAAGCCTTAGATCCCACACTATCAAAGTCAGAAACAGTTATTACCATGCAACCATCAGGCCCCTAAACCAGCATTGATAACTTCAATTACCGCCACTTGAACTGATTCTATGACCTACGGATTCACTTTCAAGGATTCTTTACAACTCTTGTTCTCCGTAGTCTGTTTTTATTTGCACAGTTTGCCTTCCATTGCACATTGGTTGATTGTCAGTCTTTGCCTGCTTATATATAGTTTTTCTTGAAATTCTATTTATTTTCCTTTTTCCCTGTAAGTATTTGCAAGAAAACAGAATCTCATGGCAGTGTATGGTAACATATATATTCCTTGATAATAAATTTATTTGAACATTGATCTTAGAACTTTTGAGTATTTAATCTCATATTATCAGGGCTTCTGACAGGATTCTGCTCTGGTAAGTTGGTTAGAAAGGATAGATGAACATGGGATTGAAGGAAGAATGGTAAATTGGACACAAAACTGGCAATTTGAAAGGAGCTGGAAGCAAAGGGTAAGAGCAGGTGGATGTGGTTGTGGCTCTGTCTGTTGTCAGCGGAGTTCCACAAAGCACAGCAAACAGCCTTTTGTTTTTTGCAAAATGCATTAATGGTTTAGACTTCAGAGTTGATCAAATTGGCTGCAAACAATGGCATATTGAATCACATGGCTGAAAGTAAGTAAGACATTTCTGACAGCAGGAAGATATGCTTAGAATGGTCGGTGGAAAATCAAATTGAATCAAGAGAAGTGTGAGGAAATGATTCTGGAGAGCTGAGGAAGTCAAGGGAAAATAGAATAAAAAGGATAAATGCGGAGTACTTTGGGGTGTATGTCCATAGTTCATTGAGGTGATAGGATAGCTGTCATCCCTGCTCTTCCTAGTCTCCATGCAGATTATAGGAGTCACATGCCACTCATTCCTAACTCATCACCTGCAGCCCATTTAAACCCAGCTCTCATCCACAGTCCTTGTTCACTCATTAAACCAGTCAGCCTCAACCAGTTGTTCCTAGCCTTCGGTTAACTTATAGTGTTAAGCATCCATCTCTCTTGTTCAGTGGCCTCTTGTGGCTTGCTGTTTTGCAGTTTATTATTAAAGTGATCATTCAACACTAAATCGTCTCTGCTGATCTGTGTTTCGGTCGAGCTCCCCTACAATTCCTGACAGGATGGGCGAAGATGTGACAGACCCAGCAGACTTAGCTCATCTGAAGGAAGTTGTCTGCTGACATGAGTCCATGGCCCAGAATCAGAAGGAAAGAATTGGTCACCTGCTTGCCCTTCTCCACCAATTCTCCATTCATTACACTCCACTCATGACCTTCACTTCTGGTCATCCAGTTCACTGCTGAGTTGGGGACCCACCTCGCAGACCAGGTGCCTGCAACCTCAGCTGACTTCAACCTGTAAATCCATGCAGATGGAGGAAACCCTCGACCTCACCAAACTCCCACAGAAATATCGCAACTATGCCTTTGCAGTCAGTAAAAGGGAAAAAAAGCACCCTGCAGCCCCACAGACATCACAACTCAGTGACCGACCTCATCCCAGGCATTAATCCTCTCTAAGGTTGTTTGTTCTCCTTTTCCCCTCCCAAGACAGAAGCCATGAAGGAGTACATCACCGAAAGGATGAAAGCACCCATATTTCTTGTTGACAGAGAGGAGTTCTGCACAGCTAGACACTGGGATGGTTGAATGAAGCCGGGCAGTTGTCATTCCTGCAATGACTTCTATGGACATTTTAGTGGTAGAGCTGGATGCACCTGATATGGGCACCGGAGTCATCCTCTCTCAGTGAGGACTGGCTGGGAAGACATACTCTTTTGCCTTCTTCTCACACAAGTTTAACTCTACCCACTGTCATTATTGAATAGGAGACAGGAAGCTACTGGCCATCAAATGGGCTTTGGAAGAATGGAGATATTGGTTGATGGAAAACACCAAGACCTTTCTGAGTTGGATTGACCAACAGAGCCTCATATCCATTCGACAGACCCACTAACTTAACACACGTCAGGCTTGCTGGGCCCTCTTATTCGAGCAATCCAATTTCACCATTTCCTACCGACCTGGTTCTAAGAACAATAAGGCAGATACCCTGTCACAACAGATTGTTTCAGCTGAAATGGAGACCAACCCTCTGCCCATGATCCCATCTTCACAGATCTTTGTCCTGAGCATCTGCTACCTTGAGAACCAAATCTGCCAGATTCTGCAGAGCTCCAGCAAAAACACTTAACAACCGCATGCGGTTGTGTGCTCTGAGGTAAACCAGTGGTCCCATTCCTCAGCCCTCTCCAACCATCTAGGTGCATTACAGCCTCTAGATTTTCTGTGATGACAGTTCTGGTGGTCCACTATGATCGCAGATGTACGTATGTTTGTTGCGCCCTGCCCTTAATGTGCCTAGTTCAATTCCTCAAAACAGAGGCCCTCTGGGCTCCTGTGGCCCCTGTTGTTCCCAAATGTCGATGGTCCCAATTCGCTATGGAGTTCTTCGTGGAGTTGTCACCTTCCAATGAGGCCAGGGTGATCATGACAGTAGTGGACTGGTTCTTCAAGATAGACCACTTCATTGCAACCTCAAACTTCCATCAGCTGCTAAGATGTGAACATGGTACTCCAACATGTAGTTTTCCTCAACAGTTTCGCTCAAGATTGTGTTAGACTGGCGCCCACAATTCTGGTAAGCCTTCCTGTCCTTCCTCTGAGCTTGTCCTTTGGCTATTATCTGCTGACAAATGGACAATCAGAAAGAGCCCATCTGCAACTGGAGAAGTTTCTGCTATGCTTTACCACCTCTAACTGTTTCACATGGCGGAAGCATCTGCTCTGTACTGAGCTGTCCCATAATATACACACCTTCTCTGCCATGAGTATGCCACCCTTTGAATTGCTTCATGGCTTCCAACTCCTGATGTTCCCCACAGAGAAGCCAATGGTGGAGGTCCCGTCCACCAGGACCCGGGTTTGCAAATGCTGGAATGCTTGGAAGAGGGCACGGAGGGTCATCCTAGCTGCCAAAATCACCTACTGATGCCAGGCTAATGTCTGGCAGTCCACCTGAGATCTGCCCTGACTCCCACAAGTTCTTGCCCTGCTTCACTGGTTTACTTTAAGGTTATCCATTGCATCAATCCAGTCACTTATCACCTCAAGCTGCCACAGCCCCTCAGGATCACACTGACCTGCCTCAAGTCCGTTGTCCATGAACCACACAACCCATCTAAGCCTGCACCTCTGGAACCAAGAATGGTGGGAAGTGTATATGGTTTGCAGGTTGAAGGATTCACATTGTCATGGACAGGGTGTGTAGTAACTGGTTGACTGGGATGGGCACGGCCCAGGGGAGAGATCTTGGTTGCTGTCCAGCTATATCTTGGATGCATCCCTCATACCAGACCCACCTGCATCCTTCTTGGCTGTGGAGGTGGGTGAGGGGGGTTTGTCCTATCAGGTCTGTACATGCAGACTCCTCCTGGTCTCCATCCAGCTAATAGGAGTCACCTGCCAGTTTTTTCCAACTCATCACCTGCAGCCTGTTTAAACCCAGCTCTTACACCCATTGAACCAGCCAACATCACCATCAGTTACCTTGTTGCTTTGTCATGTTAAGAACCTATTCTTCCTTGTTTTGTGGTCCCCGTGGATTATTTTACAGCTTATTATTAAAGTGATTGCTCACCACTAAATCATCTCTAATGCTCTTCATTTGGGCCAAGCCTGCTCTACACTTCCGGACAGCAGGTCAATAAGATGGTAATATTCTCCTTTGCCAGCAAGGCATAAAATGCTAGCATTGTATACAATAAGGGTTAGAGCACAGCTTGAATACTGAGTACAGTTCAAGTCAGCAATTGCAGGAAGGACATGACTGCATCGCAGACGGTGCAGAGGAGAGTTACACGGGTATCGCTAGATCTGAGGAACCATTGGATGAATTTGGATTCTTTCCCTTGGAACAGAAGATTCTCTTGGGGGACATAACTGAGCTATATAAAATTAGGAGAGGCCTAGATAGATTTTGTGGATAAGTTAGAAATCAGAGGATTCCAACTTACATTAATTGATAGGAAGATCAGAGTGGCATTGACCTTTTTTTCTGATCCAGAGTGTTATAGGAATCTGGAATTCACTGATAGAAGGCATGATGCAGGCAATAACTCTCATCAGAGTTAAACATACCATGGTTGGCGATTTGAAGAGTTGTGATTTGTGATGACATAGGCATTATCTTGGAAAATCAGATTAGTCCAGGGAACCTTTTTATGAACAGCATAAACAGAGTGGCCAAATTGCCTCCTATTGGGTTGTAAAATGTGCTATGATTTTATGATTCTGTACAAGAATGGCAGCCTAGCTGCTGTATATGTTTGTGAAACACTGTAAAATGCTTTTACTTGACTTCACACTGACAGGCACCATGTCAGTAATGCCAGAGCTAGAATTTAAACATCAGCTTAACAGTGGAATATCAATGTGGTGAGACCTTAGGCCTACAGACTTCCAGACAGAACACAGGCAAGGCTGGAACAGAGACAAACGTCACTGAGAGCTTCAGCACCCAGAAAGACATCTCTTAGTCCCAGGGAGCAAAACAGATCCCAGAAACCACGAGGCAGTGGTTCGATAATCACTGTGGCACTGGGAGTTCAGACGGTTGCCATGCTGGTTTAGCCTGTAACCATGGAAGCTCATAATTTTGTCATCACTGCTGCATTGAATCCAGGGCTCAAAGGGACTTGATTCTCAATCAGCTATCCAGCAAGCTTACGTTCAAGAGATCATTGGCACTAATGGGATGCAGAGTTGGGAGTGAGGAAATGAATGCTTATATATCTCTAATAGGGACAGTCCGTTCAAATAGCCACTTGTGCCACACATTCCCGCAGCCAGCTCTAAGACTGGCATTTAATTCCCACTGCTGTTTGAAAGGAGTTTACACAGTCTCCCCATGACCTCAGTCTCCTCGAGATCAGGCTCCAATATGTACTGTGGCTTGTTACTCTGAAAACTGGCAGCTTTTCACCAGCCAAGCTGCAACCCGTTGAGTTATTCTGCCTCAGAGCTCTGGTGCAAGTAATGGTTGGTAGAAGACACACATTGAGGGTAGACACAAGGAGGAGTTTGGTGAACCTACGCAGCATGTCCAGTTTAACTTTCAGAATACTGAACTGGGTATGGAATGCTTTCTGTTTGTCCACCTCTATTTAGACAAAGGAAAGGAGTGAGATTTCCAGTGCGTGGGGAATTCTTAAAATACCATGGGGCAGGTAAAGAGAATCATCAGTAATGATTAATGGAGTGGCTTTAAGCTTAAGCTGCATCAGTCTTAGGCTCCCCAACCTGCAGGAAGAGTCTCTCACTGTCTCCCTTTTCAGTTCATTAATATCTTGAATTACATCAAGTGTTAATCTTCTAAATTCCAGAATCTACGTCCCTAGTTTATATGATCACATTTTAATATTTAATATTTGCAGTCAAAGCAGCGACCCTGAACTTTACATTCCATCCCCCCAAAGCTAACAAATCCTTTCTAAGAAGGATGTCAGCCCTCCAACTGAGACCTAACTGGATCTTTTTACAGCAGTAGTACAACTTCTGCCTTCTTAACTCCACTCAACTAAAGATTCTTTTAAAGACTCTAGAGTTAAAACATAGCTTTAGTAATGGTAACCATGAAACTTCCATATTTTTAGTTAACTAATGTCATTAAGGAATGAAAATCTGCCACCCTTGATGGTCATGTCCATTTGTGACACAAGGCACATCTATGTTGTTAATTCTAATTCCTTCCTCAATCCAGGGGCAACTGCAGATAGACTGCATAGCCAATAATGCCCATGTCCTGTAAAAAAATAAATAAAACAAGTTACTTACTGCTGATCTGAGTACCAACAATTATTCCTGCAGTCTTCTGAAGCTCTATGATGCACCATCAATAATTCTCGGAGATGGGAGGTGAGATATAGGCTTTTATTGGCTGGAAGAAGGAACAAGCAGCAATTGACCACCACACTACATCCTGGAGACTGAGGCTGGGGCGGTGTCTCCAATCGCCTTTATACCGGGGTCCTTGGGAGGAGCCACGGTCAGTGGGAGGAGCCACAGGAGTAGTCAGTGGGGGGGGGGGGGGCGGGGTGGGTGTCCAGACAGGTATATGTAGTTCACCACACTCTACCAATTTTCTGGCAACAACAGATGGAACAGGAGACCTGACTGCAGTAGGTGAATGGTTAGTTTGAGTTATCTTGAATAAATACCTTCTGGAAGTCCACATAACATCAATATATAAACATAACTTCAGTATTTTAGTCACCAGTTGAAATATTTAAATTTATCATTTACCAACATCCTTGGTGCTTCCTCTGATGAGCTAATAGTTTTCAATCTGCTGTGTAAACTCATTCCTTAATTAATTAAAGAGTTAATTTCTCGACAGTAGATGTTAACTGGACCAAGATGACCTGGTTTTCCTTTCTAATTTTCCTTAAATAGTGAAGTGGAAGACATGATTTTCCAATCTAAAAGGAGATGTCTTGAATTATGTATCATTTAACTCTAAAATATCGAGGGTGCAATTTTTCATTTTCTCCCCCTAAATGTTCTCTCAATTTCAATAACACCAATTACTTCTCCAGGTAAATCTATTATCCTTGTGATCTGGAATGCCACTGCTTCTACATAATAGCACGAATCAAAGATTATAACAGAGAATGTACTTATTTATTCCATTTGTGTGATTGCCAAGATAAGCTGCTTATTTTATGTAATATGCACAAATGAACCGAATACAGATTTCTTTATGCGATCCATCAATTTTCCATCCTCTTTCTCATAAAGAGAGTAACAATGAATCCATGTGCACATTTTCAAAGTAAGCCTCTTCAATGCTGTCTGATTCTGACTTTCTGTTGATGGTGATTATGATTCATTCACCATCATGTCATTGACAGAGAGAGAGATGGAGAGAGAGAGAGATTGGGTGAACGTGGGTGTATGAGAACTAATGACACAGTGTGGAAATGCGTGAGTGAGGGGAAAAACCGTAAGTAAATAAGAAATGGAGAGTAAACGTGTAATTGTGAGAGAAAGAGAGAGAGATTACAATGCAGTAAGTAAATCTGAAAGGCAGTAGTGAATAAGGGAGGGAGAAAGAACAAAATGAATCTAGAGATAATAAATCAAAAAAATTATCTATGATCATTAAATGAAGACAGTTATGGCAGACTGCCCATGACACTTGCCTGATGACTAGAATTGCAACTAACTGATCATTCTTCAGAGCTTGGTATTACTTCCGTGCAATAGCAATTCACAGAAAACACATTTATGTCACTGGCATGTCTCAGCACTAAGTTTCTTTTGGAAAGATAATTAACATTTCAAATTACTATGACAATCAACCCGGTTCGCTCTCTCTGCCAACTTAAGGCTGAAGCACGCAGCTGAATTAAACATGGAGAAGTGTAATATGATAAACATACTGTTGACCAAAATATTCATAAAGATAAATTCACAACATTTAAACTGTAAATCAATTTCACATATTTAACAAGTGAGAAGAAAAGCTTGTTTTTAAAAGACACAAAAAAACAAAGAAAAATGTTTACTGTTATCTATTCACGTATATTTTGACCCTTACTGGTTGCTATCAAGCTTCTCTGTGTGTGATGTACTGGACATAATGTGAGAGGGCATTCTGAGTCGATGACTTACAAGCAAAATAAACAGCTGCACATTTGTTCCTCGCCCCACCATCACTTGTGTGTGTTATTCATGGCCACCTGGCTTCCCAGCATCACTGACGTAACAACTTGTGATGAGGTAACAAGTCCTCACGCATAATTTGTTGTTTTGCTCCCTTTGGCAAGAAAAGTCTGTGTGCGACATTGGGCTGTAGCGCTCTGTAATGTGGGTGAGTGAAAAGAAAATGGCCGCAAGACGCGTGGCGAGTGAAGAATCTGAGGGGAGAGAATGAGATGGTTACAACAAACAAGTAATAGACGACGAGAGAGACAGGATAAGACTAATCAACTTTTCTGGAAGGTGATTGTGTTTGAAAATGGTGACAATGTTTAGAAGTATGGGCTATATGGTGAAACAACAGAGCAGTGGAGTTCATATACTGAGGGACGAATATTTTGCACTGGCAATTCAAATTTCAGTTAATATGTGTGTTCCAATTTTTCTGACTGTGATGAGTGCAAAAATATTTAATTTATTTGCAGTCTAGTGCGAACTGCTGAGCCCAATGGTAAGCCTTACGAGGACAGAGTTAAAGTCTTAAAGGACCACTTAAACCTTTGATTATTGATAGATAGATAGATAGATAGATAGATACTTTATTCATCCCCATGGGGAAATTCAACATTTTTTCCAATGTCCCATACACTTGTTGTAGCAAAAACTCATTACATACAATACTTAACTCAGTAATAATATGATATGCATCTAAATCACTAACTCAAAAAGCATTAATAATAGCTTTAAAAAAAGTTCTTAAGTCCTGGCAGTTGAATTGTAAAGCCTAATGGCATTGGGGAGTATTGACCTCTTCATCCTGTCTGAGGAGCATTGCATCGACAGTAACCTGTCGCTGAAACTGCTTCTCTGTCTCTGGATGGTGCTATGTAGAGGATGTTCAGGGTTTTCCATAATTGACCGTAGCCTACTCAGCGCCCTTCGCTCAGCTACCGATGATAAACTCTCCAGTACTTTGCCCACGACAGAGCCCGCCTTCCTTATCAGCTTATTAAGACGTGAGGCGTCCTTCTTCTTAATGCTTCCTCCCCAACACGCCACCACAAAGAAGAGGGCGCTCTCAACAACTGACCTATAGAACATCATCAGCATCTCACTGCAGACATTGAATGACGCCAACCTTCTAAGGAAGTACAGTCGACTCTGTGCCTTCCTGCACAAGGCATCTGTGTTGGCAGTCCAGTCTAGCTTCTCGTCCAACTGTACTCCCAGATACTTGTAGGTCTTAACCTGCTCCACACATTCTCCATTAATGATCACTGGCTCCATATGAGGCCTAGATCTCCTAAAGTCCACCACCATCTCCTTGGTCTTGGTGACATTGAGACGCAGGTAGTTTGAGTTGCACCATATCACAAAGTCCTGTATCAGTTTCCTATACTCCTCCTCCTGTCCATTCCTGACACACCCCACTATGGCCGTGTCATCAGCGAACTTCTGCACATGGCAGGACTCCGAGTTATATTGGAAGTCAGATGTGTACAGGGTGAACAGGACCGGAGAGAGTACGGTTCCCTGTGGCGCTCCTGTGCTGCTGACCACATTGCTGAGCGGTTTAGATTTCACTGAATTGAATTGACTTTATTTCTTACATACTTCACATACATGAGGAGTAAAAATCTTTATGTTACGTCTCCATCTAAATGTGCAATGTGCAATCATAGTAATTTATAATCATTTATAATAAATAGAACAGTCGATGTAACATAGAAATGCACCCAAATCAGCGCGAGTTTATCAATCTGATGACCTGGTGGAAGAAGCTGCTCTGGAGCCTGTTGCTCCTGGCTTTTATGATGTGGTACCGTTTCCTGGATGGTAGCAGCTGGAATAGATTGTGATTGGGGTGTCTTGGGTCTCCAGTGATCCTTTGGGCCTTTTTTTCACAGCTGTCTTTGTAAATGTCCTGAATCATGGTAAGTTCACAACTACAGATGTGCTGGGCTGTCCGCACCACTCTCTGCAGAATCCTGCGATTAAGGGAAGTACAGTTCCCATACCAGGCAGTGATGCAGCCAGTCAGGATGCTCTCAATTGTGCCCCTGTAGAAAGTTCTTAGGATATGGGGGCCCACACCAAACTTCCTGAACTGTCTGAGGTGAAAGAGGTGCTGTTGTGCCTTTTTCACCACACAACCGGTATGTACAGACCACGTGAGATGCTCGGTGATGTGGATGTCGAGGAACTTAAAGCCGTTTAGCCTCTCAACCCCAGATCCATCAACATCAATAGAGATTATCCAGTCTCCATTCCTCCTGTGACCAACAACCAGCTCCTTTGTCTTTGCGACCTTGAGGGAGAGGATGTTTTCTTGACACCACTGTGTCAGAGAGATGACTTCTTCCATGTAGGCCACTTCATAATTGTTTGAGGGTCGGCCAATCAATGTAGTGTCATCGGCAAATTTAATTAGCAGATTAGAGCTGTGGGTGGTGGCACAGTCATGGGTATACAGGGAGTAAAGGGGGTAGAAGTGATCAAGAGGAAGGTGAGTCTGTTTCACAGTTTGTGATGGTACTACAGCAATTGTCTGAACACTGTGATGATGGACAGGCACTGAATGCCACATTATGGGATAGACTCATATGCAGTCTGCGCAGTGTGGCAATTCAGAAATGTTTGCTTACAGAAGACAGACTAACATTATAGAAAGGTCTCCAAGCTCTCTGTTTCTTCCTGGATTCCAGACCCAGCCAGTCACCCTTTACCACCACTCTTTTCCGCCTTGCGGAATTAGTCCTCACCCTTAACAATTTCTCCTTTGGCTCCTCCCACTTCCTCCAAACTAAAGGTGTAGCCATGGGCACCCGCATGGGTCCCAGTTATGCCTGACTTTTTGTCGGCCATGTGGGGCAATCTATGTTCCAAGCCTACACCGGTATCTGTCCTCCTCTTTTCTTGCGTTATATTGATGACTGCATCGGCGCTGCTTCCTGCACACATGCTGAGCTCGTCAACTTCATTAACTTTCACCCCACACTCAAATTCACCTGGTCTATTTCCGACACCTCCCTCCCCTTTCTAGATCTTTCTGTTTCTATCTCTGGAGACAGCCTATCCACCGACGTCTACTACAAACCTACAGACTCCCACAGCTACCTAGACTATTCCTCCTCCCACCCTGTCTCCTGCAAAAATGCTATCCCTTTCTCTCAATTCCTCTGCCTCCGCCGCATCTGCTCTCAGGATGAGGCCTTTCATTCTAGGACAAAGGAGATGTCTTCCTTTTTTAAAGAAAGGGGCTTCCCTTTGTCCACTATCAACTCTGCCCTCCATCGTGTCTCCCGTATTTCACGCACCTCTGCGCTCACCTCATCCCCCCGCCAGCCCACCAGGGATAGAGATCCCCTGGCCCTCACCTATCACCCTACCAGCCTACAGATCCAACATATAATCCTCTGTAACTCCTACCTCCTACGGGATCCCACCACCAGACACATCTTCCCCTCCCCCCCACTCTTGGCTTTCCGCAGGGATCACTCCCTAGGCAACTCCCTTGTCCATTCATCCCCCCCATCCCTCCCTCCGGGCACTTATACCTGCAAACGGAAGAAGTGCTACACCTGCCCCCACACTTCTTCCCTCACCACCATCCTAGGCCCCAGACAGTCCTTTCAGGTGAGGCACCACTTCACCTGCGAGTCAACTGGGGTTATATACTGTATCCGGTGCTCCCGATGTAGCCATTTATACATTGGAGAGACCCGCCGCAGACTGGGAGACCGTTTCGCCGAACACCGGTGCTCAATCCTCCAGCAGTGGCGGGATCTCCCTGTGGCCACACACTTCAATTCCACAGACCACTCCCACTCCGACATGTCTGTCCATGGCCTCCTCTACCGTCAAGATGAGGCCACATGCAGATCGATGGAGCATACCTTATCTCCCCTCTAGGTAGTCTCCTACCTGCCGGCATGAACATTCAACTCACAGACCTCCGTTGATACCCCTGCCCCCCCCCCCCCCTTAACCCATCCCTATCTATAATTTTAGTCTGGTTCTCTTTCTCTCTCTTTTTCTTGCCTCACTATAATCTCCCCCCAGCCCTACCTTTCTTTCTCTTTTATTTCCCATAATTCTCCACCTTCCCCTTAGCCCATTTCCCTCCAGCCTATCACTTCCCAGCTCTCTACTTCATCCCTCCCCCCACTTCTTATCCCCCCTCGACCATCCCATGTTACTTCATTCCTGATGAAGGGTTTTGGCCCGAAACGTTGTTACGACCTCCTCCCATAGATGCTGTCTGGCCTGCTGAGTTCTGCCAGCATTTTGTGTTTTTATTTATTTCCAGCATCTGCAGATTCACTCGTGTTGCCTAACATTACAGAAGGCTGTTTTCAAAAGACACAGAAAAAAATAAAGATAAATATTTACTGTTATGTATTCATGTATACTTTGACCCTTGTGGGGTGAGATTCAGCAATTTCTCCTTTTAAACTGTCTCTGACAACAGCAATATCACAGCGTCCGTGTCCACCTATATCTGTACTGTGGCCCCATCTGACTGCGAAGTCACCCAATAGCCATCTTCGTGTCCTGAAACAAATAAAACATGCAAAGCTTCTTCAACCATAGAGTCACTCAGTCCTCCCTCAGTATGCTCCATCTTCATGTTTCTTTATGTTTTTCCAAAAGTCGTTTTTCTTTACAGTGCTTTTAGTTGAGAGTGTCTTTTTTACTTTTACTGGCACGTACAATATGCTCTTCTCTGCCACAGCTTCCACAATCTAAATCACAACAGTTGCTAGGTTAATTTGTCATTATAAATTCTCCCATAATTGGGTTAGGATTAAATTGGGGGTGGGAGGTGGGGGTGGTTGCTGGGCATTGTGGCTTGAAGGGACAGAAGGGCCTGTTTCACACTGTATCTCAAAATGAATAAATAAATATCTTATTCGTATTCTTATTCTTAAAGTCAGTAGAAACTTTATGAACTTGGGAAGCTGTGCTTAATAGCTATGCTATTAGCTGCCATCTCCGAAGAGACAGTTTACAAGGAAAAATTACAACATCTCACTCCAACGTTCAGGAGAGTTGAAGCCAAGAAAAGCATCCGGACCAGATGGGGTACCTAGACAATTTCTAAAGACCTTTGCTGATCAACTGGCTGGTGTGTTCACCGAGATCTTTAACCTCTCGCTTCGGCAGTATGTGGTAGCCACGTGTTTTGAGGAGGCTTCAATTATACTGGTGCTTACGAAGAGTGTGGGGACCTACCTAAGTGGCTATCACCCAGCAGCACTTACATCTACGGTGATGAAATGTTTCGAGTGGCTAGTGACGAAACTTATCAACTCCTGCCGGAGAAACAACTTGGATCCACTTGCTTGCCACCAAAACGGCTCCACTGATGAAAAGACAGCTTTGCACTCACGTTGACCTGCTTAGACCCCCAAGCACAAAAAAATTGTACTAAATGAATAGAAAACCCAAGCAGTGAGACATGCTAAAGTGAAGTACAAGAGTTTCACAGCAGGAGAGAGGGAGTACTTGCCTGGAACTACTTTGTACATCTCATGTTCTCAATATTTATTATTATTATTATTATTATTATTTCTTGTCTTTTTGTGTTTGCACAGCTTGTTGTCTTTTGCACTGGTTGAACTCCCAGTTGGTGTCAACTTTCATTGAGAGGTTATAGATTTATTGAGTAAGCACACAAAAAAATGAATCTCTGGGTTGTATATGGTAACATACAGGTACTTCAATAAATTTGCTTTGAACTTTGAAACTGGAATTCTGCTAGAATGGCCTGATGGTTTTGACAACTAGTCCAGGGAATTCGTAAGGGAATGCCCCATTGTTAAGTGTGCATTTCCTGCTTGTAACTAGTGCAGATATAACTGTTTACTTATTTGAGGAAGACAAAGTCTGTTAACACAAATATTCTCAAGGCAATGCAACCAAAAGTTTGTAAAGATCTGTTTCATTGCTGATTTGAGGTAAGTCTATGTAAATTTTTGCAGTGAGTCATTTTTGAAATAATTGATGGGAATTGCTTTTAATGTATATAACATATTTCCAGTGTGCGTACAGTGTATAATGCTGTAAAAATGTAGGTATTTTAATTTACTCTTAACAGAATGCTGTTATTTATCAAATCCAACACCACTTAATTCCTTTCCCCTTTAAGTACTGATCTTTTCATTATGCTTCCCTGTTTGTGGAAACTTTGCCAAATTGTGCCAATTCCTTTAGTGTAAATAAATACTTCCTAAGACTACTATTTGCATGGATACTGGTGGATGTTATAGATATGGTGATATCATTTAAAAATGACATAGCCAACATCTTCCCAGCTATCATCAGGACAGATTTGTGAGTCATTTATCAAATTTAAATTCTGTGGGACCGAGATGCATATACATGAAAACTCTGATGGGCTGAATTCTCCTCCTGCAGTACTGTGCAAATTCTTAGGCACATATATATGGCTTTTGTGTCTAAGTCTTATGCACAGTAATTTATTTGTCAATAAGTAGCAGACAGCGAGCTTGTACATCCGGTGACAGCATGTTGGGAATGACAAGGGGGGAATGCCGCAGGAGGGGTGTTGGACAAGTGGCAGAGAAGGTGTGCTGGGGCAGACACACCCAGCCCTGAGACACCAGCAAGGCCATTTGATTCCAAACAGTTGGTTTATTGATCATTACAGAATGTTTTTCTGGTGCTTCCCGCTCCCTTCCCCTTTTCCCAAATGTGATTCACCTCTCCCTGCCCCCTTCCCACTCTCAGTTCACAATAGAGACCCATATCAGAATCAGGTTTATCATCACTCACCTATATCATTAAATTTGTTGTTTTTTGCAGCAGCAATACAGTGCAATACATAAAGTTTTTACAGTACTGTGCAGAAGGCTCAGACACCCTAGCTCTATGTGTGTGTGTGTGTGTGTGTGTGTGTGTGTGTGTGTGTGTGTGTGTGTGTGTGTGTGTGTGTGTGTGTGTGTGTGTGTGTGTGTGTGTGTGTGTGTGTGTATATATATATATATATCCATACAGTATGTGCCTAGGACCTTTGTACAGTACTGTATGTCTTATGGTCTGATGATCACTTACAGATTTTTGATTTGTCCAAAATATCACATAAACTGCTCTTCAAACTTATTCAATTGTAATGAAGCATTTGAGTACATGAAAGCGATACTTAATGGAAAATACTTTTGAGCAAGTGCATTCAAGTTTTGTTCTTATAAGGGCAGTATGGAATTTTAGATTAAATGCAGCCTAATCAATTAGGTTATAATTTCATACCAATGTCTGTGATTTATTTGCCTAGAAATTAGACCCAATCCTCCTTCAGTGCACTAAACATGTTCTATAGGTGCTAATAACTTCATAAAGTTGGGAAAAATCCAGCATATAGGAGAATGTACTATAACAGGACCTGTGCAGTTCTCACTGGGAGTACTGTATATGGAAATCTTGGAATGGATCATTGCTACTTTCAGGACCTCAGCAGACCAGGCAGAATCAATGGAAAAGAGTACACGGTCAACATTTCGGGCTGAGACACTTCTTCAGGTCTGGAAAAAGTAAGAGAAGTTATAGAAAGAAGGTGGGTGGAGGTGAGGAAGAAGTGAAAGGTGGGGGGGGGGTGATAGATAGATAGATACTGTGGTGGGATTTTGGTTCATAATGACTGACGAGAAAGTTCGTTAAACTCAACAACTGTTTAATTGTGATATACACAAAACAGACCGGGCACTGTGATCTGCAGAGTTGACCCAGCCAGTCTCACACAGACGGGGGAGGTGACCATCACACACCCCGGTTACAGTTAGGGTGACCCACAAATACACAAGCAAATAACTGTATAACCCAAGCTAAAATGTAACAATAAATGAACTGGAACTTCCCACAGAAGCATTTTAACACAGGAACAATAAACAGTACTGGTCATTAGAAATGCAGAGGTGGGTTGTTGACCACACCCTCCACCCCCAGAGAGTCACGCTGACCCCACCCGAGGGGTTATCCATCCCCGGTAACCCCGGAGTCCATAGCAAAGTCCAAATGTCCTGGAGGGTGTCGACACTGTCGCCGGTTTGTGTACAACTCCACATCCTGTCTGTACCCAGGCCAATAGAAACACTCACGCAGCCGGCCCAACCTCTTTGCAACTCCGAAATGGCCGGCCCCCACCAGCCCGTGCACCAACCGCAACATCGTGGCGTGGAGCCCTCAGGGGGCCACCAGCTGCAAGAGGTGTCTGTCACCATTGGACAAATGCCACCGCAAAAACAGCAACCCATCGCGCACTTCCAGCGTTCCCCACTGCGAGTACAGGGCTTTGGTCTCTGGGTCCAGGGTGGAGACCTCTGCCCACTCCGGCCGTCCTCCCACACTCAGCCACTCCCTCACCCGGCCCAACACGGGATCGCTCACCTGATCGCTGCGCAGCTGCTGGCCCATGATGGGGAGGTCGTCGCCGACTGTCACGAAGCGCTGTCACCGTCGCTTACCTGTGGTTCAGCTGTGTTGCCTTGGGCCACTGTGGGGCGTGCCGCACGGTCACGGGTCACTGCCCGGCATGCTGCACGGTCACGGGTCACTGCGGGGCGTGCCGCACGGTCACGGGTCACTGCGGGGCGTGCTGCACGGTCACGGGTCACTGTGGGGCATGCCGCACGGTCACGGGTCACTGCCCGGCATGCTGCACGGTCACGGGTCACTGTGGGGCGTGCCGCACGGTCACGGGTCACAGTGGGGCGTGCCGCACGGTCACGGGTCACTGTGGGGCATGCCGCACGGTCACGGGTCACTGCCCGGCATGCTGCACGGTCACGGGTCACTGTGGGGCGTGCCGCACGGTCACGGGTCACTGTGGGGCATGCCGCACGGTCACGGGTCACTGCCCGGCATGCTGCACGGTCACGGGTCACTGTGGGGCGTGCCGCACGGTCACGGGTCACAGTGGGGCGTGCCGCACGGTCACGGGTCACTGTGGGGCGTGCCGCACGGTCACGGGTCACAGTGGGGCGTGCCGCACGGTCACGGGTCACTGCGGGGCGTGCCGCACGGTCACGGGTCACTGTGGGGCATGCTGCACGGCCCCGGGCCACTGTGGAACTGGCGGCGGTTGCTGCCCCTGCTGGGTGCACTTCCTGGAGCTGCCCTGCCGGAGAGCCACGGCTTTGGCACCGAGGTAGAGTGTTGTCCCCGACACATTCACAAGAGCTCTCCAAATCTGGGCCAAGGATGCAGGACACTCAGATGTCACTGAGCCAGACCTTGTGCTCCACAATGTTTTCCCCCACAGCCTCTTTATCCCTCAGATTGCCACACAGTCGCCGGTGACCACAGCCAGCTGGACTGCCGTCATTGATCACCCAGGTAGGATGGCCAGCCCTTGTGGAGAGCACCAGGACGGATGATAGAGATGGCTGACCCCGTGTCTACCAATGCACAGCATCTGATGCCCTCTACCACACAGTCCACGTATAAGCTTTCATCCAGATGGTGCACCCGGAGGGATTCTGCTGGAGGACTCGGGTGGCAACTGCCCGCTCACCATTTCCTGATGGTTTCTCTGAGCCCTGATGTGGTGCTGGTGCAGAACAATCCCTGCCTCACCGCACCGGTAGCAGAGATCATTTCTTGGCCCGTGGCGGGGTTGGCGGGGCACTGGTCGGACACGTCTGACAGGCTCCTCCTCACCCTCGGGTTCGCCGTGTGCGGGCCGACGCTGCAACACTTTGGTGGGTTAAAATTGCTTCTGCCCTCTCCGCCTCGTCCAGCGATGATGTCGACGTCAGGTGAACGTGCTGCCGAAGGCGCTCCAGCGTCCCTGCCTTTGCAAAGCCGTGGAGGGCAAGCGCTTCCTGGGCCGCGGGAGGGAACTCGGGGTAGCCACGCCGAGATCTGCTGCAAGCGCCCCCAAGTTGTCTCCCATATGGCACCATTTGTTGCACAGCTCTTCCCTCATTGCTTCTGCCCACAGCCTCTGCTCAAAATGCCGCTCGAGCGCCACTACAAGTGCCCTATAGTCACGCTGTTCCACTGTCGTTAGGTTGAGGAGGGCCCACAGGGCATCTCCCTCCAGTGACAGGGCAAGGTGCACTGCCGTCTCGGTGGGGCTCCACCTGTTGTGCCGTGCAGTAAGTCTGACTTGCACCAGGTAAGGCTTCAGGCGGCTGG
The DNA here is from genome assembly GCF_048418815.1 of Hemitrygon akajei. Classification (NCBI taxonomy): domain Eukaryota; kingdom Metazoa; phylum Chordata; class Chondrichthyes; order Myliobatiformes; family Dasyatidae; genus Hemitrygon; species Hemitrygon akajei. The sequence goes on along the minus strand of NC_133136.1, from coordinate 72,740,608 downwards.
TACCGTCGTATATGGGGAGCTTTAGGGTAGGCATTGAGGCGCAATTTGTCGAGGCCCTTTGATCTTCCTCTTGCTCCGACAGCGTTAGCCATGGTGCCCATCCTCCCATGGCTACAGTATCTCGGGTTCCCCGGTGTGGGTCGCGATGGAGGCGAGCGATGTACTCCGTTCTGTCTCCGGATCGGGGAGCCTGGGTACACTCGCTCCGTCGGGGCTCCCTGGTAAGGCACAATGCTTGGTTCCCAGGTCCTCCCTCTGGGTCTTGTCTTCATAAGCCCTGCCCATGGGTGTGGAAGGGGCATACTGCTCGGTCCCTTGTCTTATTCCCGGGTCTTAAGGCACTCTTCCAATGTCATAGCTCTTCAATCTCGGCATCAATCTTGCATCCCACTCCTGACACCAATGTGGCGAGCACTTGCTCCATAATGCCAGATGAGGAAGTTCATTGAACTCAACAACCATTTTATTGTGATAAACACAGAACAGATCAGGCACCATGACCCGGAGAGTTGACCCAACCAGTCTGACACAGACGGGGGAGGTGACCATCACACACCCCAGTTACAGTGAGGGTGAGCCACAAATACACAAACAAATAACTGTATAACCCAAGCTAAAATGTAACAATTAATGAACTGGAGCTTCCCACCATAATCCCACAGAAGCATTTTAACACAAGAACAATAAACAGTACTGGTCATTAGAAATGCAGGGGTGGACTGCAGGCCACGCCCCCCCCCCCCCCCCCCGGAGCGTCACAATACTTCCTCGATCCCAAAAGAAATTACAGTGTTCACAGTAGCATTGCAAGTGCACAGGTATAAATATAAATGTTGGAAGAGCAATAGAAAGAATAAAAAGTAAGTTACCACAAGCAGTGCAACAGGAGGGGGCCATCACTTCCCCGGCTATAGGTTGAGTCGTTATGGAGCCTAATGGCCGAGGGTAAGAATGACCTCATATAGCGCTCTTTTGAGCAGCGCTGTTGTCTCAGTCTATTACAAAAGTGCTCCTCTATCCAGCGAAGGTGGCATGCAGAGGGTGAGAAACATTGTCCAGAATTGTCAGGATTTTCTGTAGGGTTCTTTGTTCAATTTGAGTCCTATAACAGAGCCAGCCTTTCTCATCAGTTTCTTGAGCCCGTGTTAATGCCATTGCCCCAGCACACCACTGCATAGAGGATCATACTGGCGACAACAGACTGAAACTGGGAGAGGGGGAGGGTTGAAGTAAAGAGCTGGTATACTGACAGGTGAAAGAGATAAAGGGTGGGAGAAGGGGAATGTGACACGAGAGGGTAGAAGACTATGGAAGAAGTGGAAGGGGTAGGAGAACCACAGCGAGGTGATAGGCAGGTAAGGAGATAAGGTGAGAGAGTGAAATGGGAATGGTGAAGGGTGGGCAATTACTGGAAGTTCGAGAAGTAGATGTTGATGCCTTCAGGTTGGATGCTACCCAAATGGACTAGAAGATGTTGCTCCTCCATCCTGAGTGTGGCTTCATTACAGCAGTAGAAGAGGCCTTGGACTAAGATGTCAGAATCGGAAGTAGAATTGAAGTGGGTGGCCACCGGAAGATCACACTTTTTCAGAGCGTAGTTGCTTGGCGAAGTGGTCTCCTAATTTACATCGGGTTTCACCGATACACTTGCTCTGGACCTTTGCACAGACTTCAGGTTCCCCGACTCCGATCCTCTCATTTTCACCATGGACCTCCATCCTCCATCAGGAGAGCCTTGAAGTTCTCCATGTCGCTCTAGATAATAGACCCAAGCTGTTCCACTCCACCACCACTCTCCTCCGTCTGGCGGAACAGGTCCTCAATCCCAATCATTTTTCCTTTGACTCCTTCCACTTTCTTCAAGCCAAAGGTGTAGTCATGGGCACGGCCTTTTTGTTGGCTATGTGGAACAGTCCATGTACCAAGCCTACACTGGCATCACTCCCCAACTTCCCCTATGCTACATCGATGACTGCACTGGAGTTGGTTCCTGCACCCCCACTCAGCTCATCGATTTCATCAACTTTGCCTCCAGCTTACACCCTGCCTTCAAATTTACCTGGTCCATTTCTGACACCTCCCTCCCCCTCCCAGATCTCTCTATCTCTATCTCTGGAGACGGTTTATCTACTGACATCTTTTATGATCCCACTGATTCCCATTGTTACCTGTACTATACTTCTTCCCACCCTGTCAATTGTAAAAATGCCATTTTTTTCTTTCCATTCCCTCCTTCTTCGCTGCATCTGCTCTCAGGATGAGGCTTTTCATTCCTGAACTTCCCTTCATCCACCTTCAGTGTTGCCCTCACCTGCATCTCTTGCATTTCACACACGTCTACCCTTACCTCATCCCCCCGCCACCCTAAGAGGAATGGGGTTCCTCTTGTTCTCACCTACCATACCACTAGCCTTTACGTCCAGCACATAATTATCCATAACCTCTGCTATCTCCAACGGGATCCCACCACCAAGCACATTTTCCCTCCTCCCCATTTTCAGCTTTCCACAGGGATTTCTCCCTTTGCAACCCCCTTGTCCATTCATCCATCCCCACTGATCTCCTTCCTGATACTTATCCTAGCAAGCAGAACAAGTGCCACACCTGCCCCTTCACTTCCTCCTTCATTACCATTCAGGGCCCCAAACAGTCCTTCCAAGTGATGCGACACTTCACCTGTGAGTCTGTTAGGGTTATCTACTGTCCAAAGCTCCCGATGTGGCCACCTGTTTATCAGTGAGATCTGCTGTAGAAAGGGTGATCGCTTTGCCGAACACCTACGCTTCATCCGCCAGAAAAAGTGTGATCTTTTGGTGGCCACTCATTTCAATTCTACTTCCCATTCCCATTCCAACATCCCAGTCCATGGACTTGACTACTGCTGCTGCAATGAGGCCACACTCAAATTGGAGGAGCGACACCTTATATTTCAACTGCGTAGCCTCCAAACCAGATGGCATGAATATCGAATTCTCGAACTTCCAGTAATTACTGCCCCCTTCACCATCCCCATTCCCATTTCCCTCTCCCAACCCCAACTTATCTCCTTAACTGCCTATCACCTCCCTCTGGTGCTCCACCCTCTTCCCTTTCTTCTATGGACTTCTGTCTTTTCCTATCAGTATCCCGCTTCTTCAACTCATTATTGCTTTCACCTATCGGCTCTCCAGCCCTTTACTTCACCCTCTCCAGGTTTCATCCAGAACCTACCACTGTGCCCTTCTTTCTCCCCTCACCTAACATTCTTGCTCTAGCTTCTCATCTTCTTTTCCAGTCTTGATGAAGGGTCTCGGCCTGAAATGTCGACTGTCTACTCACTTCCATAGATGCTGCCTTGCTTGCTGAGGTCCTCCAGCTGTTTGTGTATGTTGCTTGGATTTCTAGCATCTGCAGATTTTCTTGTCTCATTGCTGCTTTGATCATCAGAAAGAGCATCAAAGCTTCCAGCATACTCAGAAGGCAGCCACAAAACTACTGCAGGAAGTTCTCATGGAGGTAAGAAAATCCCTGGAGGAGGTCAGCGGGAGACGATCATGGAGTGAGTACTGTTTTAGATTCGCTCCATAACCTTTACTTTTTTTAACCTTTGATCACCCTTATTCAACTTATTTTTACCTGCACCAAAAGATTCTTGCTATTTTTTTGGACTTATCGTTAAGAGTTTATTGTGAATTTTTGAAGATATGTACTCAGAAATGGCTCTTAGATCTAAAGGACGAGAACCGGGGCGGAACCCGAACGGTAATGGAAAGAAGCAAGCTCATCCGCAACGCACTGAATTAACTTATGAACTGTTTATGGAGGCTTTGGATAAAAAATTTGATGAACAACAACAAATTTTTAAACAAGATATAAAGGCTTTTCAAGATTATATGGATAAGACGGATTCAGTAATTAACCAGCAGCAAGTTCTTATCGCATCTCTGCAAGAAGACGCTCGGAAACGAGATTTGATAATTGAAAAATTGCAACGGGACTTACTTTCGACTACTAAACTGGTGGAAACACTTAAAGACAAGAGTGTCGACTTTGAGAATCGGTCCAGAAGACAGAACTTACGTATACTTGGTCTTCCAGAAGGTATCGAACAAGGCGACCCTAGGGAATACTTTGCTCAACTTTTAAAGGATGTGTTCCCGTCTGTTTTTCCAGACAGCCCGCCATTACTTGATCGCGCCCATAGAATTATGCGTCGATCACCGAGTGCTTCAGCTAAACCTTCGGTTGTAATTGTCCGGTTTCATTACGTACATGTTAAAGAACAACTTATTCGTGTGGCTTGGCGTGCAGGAATGGTTAAATTTCAAGATTACAATTTCCGTTTACTAGAAGATTTTAGTCCTGAGGTAATGAGGGCACGGCTTCTTTTTAAACCGCTGATGTCTGAATGTTATGAGAAAAATTTAAAACCAGCGCTCTTATACTCTGCGAAGCTCAGAATTTCCCCGCCGAACGCTTCATGCCGGGTTTTTCTTTCTACATCTGAAGCGAGAAGTTTTCTGAACAAGAACTTCCCTACTGCTACGGACTCTCAGGCCGAATGAATGAGTGATTTTGATCGTGCAAGATGGGTTTTTTTGGTGTAGGTTTACTTTATACTTTATACTCAAGTTAAAGTTTTTTCGACATATTAATCGTTTTGTTTTACGCACTTTAACCATTATACTGTATCGCTGACTATTTTCTGTTCCTTCGAAGGTGTATTTTTAACCCTTCGAAGGTGAATACTTTTTTACTAAGATGTTGGTTTTTTGAAAAAACATTTTTGATGTGTTTTTTAAGATGGCGCTATTTTTTTTTCTCTTGTCTTCTTCCTACAATGCAGCGCTTATCACAGTTTAAATATTTTTTGGTATGTCTGGGTTTTAACCCGATTTATAAGTTTTTAGTGATTATAGTTTTTTCATTTTTTTTACTACCAAATATATTAAAAAGTTTGGTTTTAGTATAGTGATTATAATTTTTAAAGTTTGGGTGGAGTTTTTTTATATATATCCTTTATATACGGAGTGGTCTTCCGCTGATATAGGGATAGTGTTAGTCTCATTTCTTCTTTTTCTCAGCCTTTTTTTGGCTGTGGTTTTTTTTCTCTTTCTTGATTGGGGGGGGGGTCTTTTTTCTAAGTCTATACTTCTTTTACCAGTTTTTTTTAGTTTTTTCATTTGGGCTGATTTTGAACTACAAATATGTCCGCGATGTCGTCACTTCCGGGTCCGCTTTTCATTTTTGTTCCTCTTACGGGTGCATGAGTTTATAATTTGGTTAACCCTTTTTATACCAAAGGGTTGATTTTAGAAATATGGCTCAGACCATTAATTTTGTTTCTTGGAATACTAATGGCTTAAACCATCCAATTAAACATAAGAAGATTTTCAAAGTATTCCAAAGACTTAATGCACATATTATTTTTGTACAAGAAACTCATGTGAGGAAGGAGGACAAATATCGCTTTTTTAGGTTTTGGCGGGATCAACAGTATCATTCGAATTCAAATGCCAAAGTAAAGGGAGTTTCAGTTTTTATTGACTCCTCTATTGCATTTGTCCAACATGATATCTTTTCGGATCCGAATGGTAGATTTTTGTTAATTACGGGCTTACTTTTTAATAAAAAGGTTGCTATGGTTAATGTTTATGCTCCAAATGTGGATTGTCCTGATTTTTTTAAGTCCTTATTTACTTCTTTACCTAATCTAAATGAATATAAGTTAATAATGAGTGGTGATTTTAATTGTTGTTTAAATCCTTTGATGGACAAATCTATATCTACTCAGACTGTGCCCAATAAGTCGGCCACTTGTATTAACTCTTTCTTGACTGATAATGGAATTTTTGATATTTGGAGATTTCGGCATCCTAAGGACAAAGAGTTTTCGTTTTTCTCACATGTTTATCATTCTTATTCGAGAATTGATTATTTTTGTATTGATTCTTGTTTGATTCCTTCGGTAAATGGTTGTGATTATGATATTATAGCTATTTCTGACCATGCTCCATTAAAACTTTCTATTAAATTTACGGACACAGTTCCTAATGCTAGACAATGGCGATTTGATTCTACCTTATTGCAAGATCCGGACTTTATTAAATTTATGAATGAACAGATCGATTTCTTCTTCTCAACCAACTCCATGGAAGATATTTCTTACGGAACACTTTGGGACACTTTTAAAGCATATATATGTGGACAGATTATTTCTTACTCTGTTGGTCTGAGAAAACGCATAAAGAAGGAAGCTCTTTTATTGGTTGATAAAATTAAAGAGATTGACAAGAAATATTTGATTACTCCGAGTAAGGAGCTTTACAAACAAAGGGTTGAACTTCAAACAGAATATAGTTTATTACTTACATCTTCGATTGAAAATCAACTGATGAAGTCCAGATCTGATTTTTATATAAATAGTGATAAATCGGGTAAGCTGCTAGCTAGTCAATTGAAGAATGCTTTGGTTAAATGTCAAATTATTAAGATTCGTCAGCAAAATGGGGATTTGACAATTAACCATGATGAGATAAATAAATCATTTCAAGATTTTTATACTTCCCTGTATCATTCTGAATTTCCTCAGGATTGTAGTACCATGTGTGATTTTCTTGGGAAACTGAATTTCCCAAGATTATCACCAGATGATCTTTCAATATTGGAAACTCCTATGACTGACACAGAAATCAAAGGGGTTATTTCTTCCATGAATTCAGGGAAAGCACCTGGTCCGGATGGGTATACAGCAGAATTTTTAAAATGTTTTTCCGCTACTCTCTCTCCTTGGTTATACAGGGTTTTTGAAGAAGCAATTAGATTGGGCAATTTGCCACAATCTTTTTATAGAGCTTCTATTTCTTTAATATTGAAGAAAGATAAAGACCCTACTGATTGTGCATCCTATAGACCAATATCCTTACTGAATGTAGATTCCAAGATTTTTTCCAAGTTACTTGCATCCAGGTTGGAGAAGGAATTACCCCAAATTATTTCGGAGGATCAAACCGGGTTTATTAAGAATCGTTATTCTTTTTTTAATGTTAGGAGGTTATTGAATATTGTGTATACTCCTTCACATAATATTTCAGAATCTGTTATTTCATTAGATGCGGAGAAAGCATTTGATAGAGTTGAATGGCCATACTTATTTAATGTGTTGGAGAAGTTTAATTTTAGTCCGACATTTATTTCCTGGATTAAATTAATTTATCATACCCCAGTAGCCTCGGTGTTTACTAATAATCAAAGATCTCCCTTTTTTCGTTTATTTCGGGGCACTAGACAAGGCTGTCCTCTTAGTCCATTATTATTTGATATTGCTTTAGAACCTTTGGCAATTGCTATCAGAGAATCACAGGATATTCTTGGTATTAATCATGGGACAGATATTCATAAGGTATCTTTGTATGCAGATGATTTATTATTATTTATTTCCAATCCTGAGAAATCCATTCCTGTAGTTTTATCATTGTTGGCTCAATTTAGTGAGTTTTCTGGGTTTAAGTTACATCTTAATAAGAGTGAATTGTTTCCTTTAAATAGACAGGTCCCAATTTATGGAAACTTACCCTTTAAATTAGTTAATGACTTAGGGATTAAAATCACAAAAAACCATAAAGACTTATTTAAGGTTAATTTTGTACCCTTAATTGATCAGATTAAATGCTTGTTTACTAAGTGGTCACCATTATCTTTATCTCTGATAGGTCGGATTAACACTATTAAGATGGTTATTTTACCTAAGTTCTTATATATTTTTCAAGCGGTACCAATTTTTATTCCAAAATCTTTTTTTACCAATGTTGATTCAAAAATTTCCTCATATATTTGGCAGAATAAAAATCCTAGGTTAGGTAAAATATACTTACAGAAGGCAAAGAAGGATGGTGGATTAGCATTGCCTAATTTTAGATTTTATTATTGGGCAGTTAATATCAGATATTTGATATGTTGGTTGAAAGATTGGGATGGATCTTCTAGCCCTCATTGGGTGAGCTTGGAGATTAAATCGGTACCAGGTTTTGCACTGGGTTCTATTTTGGGGACTTCTCTCCCTTTTGCTCTTTCTAAACTGCCGAAACGAATTGACAACCCGATAGTTAAACATACTTTACGTATATGGTTTCAATTTCGGAAATTTTTTGGGTTGACTCAGTTTGTTTTAAATATTCCTATTGTATCCAATTGTTTTTTCCACCCTTCAATTATAGACCAAGCTTATTTGGCTTGGAAGACTAAAGGATTACTACGATTTTCTGATCTATTTTTGGATAATTGCTTTATGTCTTTTGAACAATTATCTAATAAATATAATTTGCCTAGATTTCATTTTTTTAGATATTTACAGATTAGGAATTTTTTAAATACAGTACTTCCTACTTTTCCAAACTTTGTGTCTTCAGGCATTTTGGAGAATTTGTTTGAATTAAACCCCTTTCAGAAAGGGCTTATATCAAAACTTTATAATATAATTATGAAGATACGTTTAGAGCCCCTTTATAAGACAAAAAATGATTGGGAAAGAGAGCTCAACCTTATTATTCCTATTGAGAAATGGGATAAAATTCTTCAATTAGTTAATACATCTTCTATATGTGCTAAACATTCTTTAATACAGTTTAAGGTTGTACACAGGGCTCATATGTCCAAGGATAAATTGGCTCATTTTTATTCCTATATAAATCCTATTTGTGATAGATGTCAATCTGAAATAGCGTCTTTAACTCATATGTTCTGGCCGTGTCCGCTTTTGAAAAAATATTGGAAAGATATTTTTGATATTATCTCTGTGGTATTGGACATTGACTTACAACCCCATCCTATTACCGCAATTTTTGGTTTACCAATGATGGACTCACTTTATTTATCTTCTTCCGCTTGTCGAATGATTGCATTTCTTACACTAATGGCTAGAAGATCTATTTTGTTGAATTGGAAGGAAATTAATCCTCCTACTGTATTTCATTGGCTTTCTCAAACTATGTTATGTTTAAATTTAGAAAAAATTAGAAGTGGCGTATTTGACACGTCTACTAAATTTGAAAAGATATGGAGACCATTTATTCAATATTTTCATATGATGTAATCAGACCCTGTTCCAGGCCTATTTGATTTTCCAATTTTGATTTCATATATGTCAAGAGGATCGGAGTTGACGACACTGATGATTTTGTATTTTTGTGAGATATTATAAACAGCCCTTTTTTTCCTCTCTTCTATTTTTCCTTTTTCTTTCTTGTTTTTTTCTTCTATTAGTTATTAGATTTTAGATTCGGTTTTTTTTGCATAATTTTTTTTTCTTTTTTCCTTTTTTTTATTTCTTTTTATTTTATATTATGATACACCTTGGTTTGCTTTGTCTGTTTGTATATTGTATCATTTATGATGTGGGAATACTCATTTATACTGTAATCATTGTTTTTGTAATCTTTTATAGTTAATTGAAACATGTATGTTTGTAATCCCATTATCTATGTACCAATTTTATTTTGTTGTTATTAATAATGATAATAAAAAGATGGAAAAAAAAGAAAATCCCTGGAGAGAGGGAAGCACATACAGATCCTGCGTTCCTGCGTCCTTTTGAAGCCCCAACTCCAACTTATTGTGCTCCAAGTGTTGCCAATGCACCAGAAGGTGTGGGCTGGATAACTGGCCATTTGTCCTGGCATGCAGTTCCGAAATGTGCAAAACTTGACTGTTGACTGCAGAAGCTGGCAGATATTGTCATCTGTATCACAATGTAAACTGTTCAAATAACAAATAGTTTGCCAATTTCTGCACAGGGTCCTCTTTGTTTATTGAGTGATCAGCAAAGCATGTAAATTGCACCTAAAGGCTCTGTGGGCTGGCAGTGCAGGAAAAGATTACTTGCAAGCTATGACGCTATTGATTGTGTGACTCAACTGCTCTGTAAATGAATTACTGTATGCATGTAATTGTGTGGGAACATTTCCTGATGGACACAGTTGCCTCCAGTAACAGCCACTTACATGATCTAACCCAGGTAAAACTGCTCTTATACACAATATTTTTTGCATAGTATTTGAGCAAATGGATTCAGTTTCTAGATTATTATCCATGACTCTGCCAACTCATAGACTTCTGTTTTTATTTAAACTTCAGCAACAAAATTTTGCTGTTTTCATATGCATGTTGCAGGACATGACCAAGATATTTGGAGATTTATAGAATATTTGGAGTATTGTGTGCAGTTTTGGTCACCTACCTTAGTAAGGATGTAAATAAGGTTGAAAAAGTACAGAGAGAATTTACAAGATGTTACTGGGTCTGGAAGATCTGAGTTATAAGCAAAGATTAAATATGTTAGGGGACTATATTCCTTGGAATTTAGAAGATTGAGAGGAGATTTGATGCAGGTATACAAAATAATGAGGGATATGGATAGGGTAAATGTAAGCAGGCTTTTTCTACTCAGGTTGGGTGAGACTACAACTAGAGGTCATGAATTAAGGGTGAAAGGTGAAAAGTTAAGGGGAACACGAGGAGAAACCTCTTCACTCAGAGAGCTGTGAGAGAGTGGAATGAGCTGCCAGCGCAAGTGGTGCATGCAAGTTTGATTTCAATGTTTGAGAAGTTTGGATAAGAACATGGATGGCAGAGGCATGGAGGCTATGGTCCAGGTGCAGGTCGATGGGGAGTAGGCAGAATTAGTGGTTTGGCATGGACTAGATGGGCTGAAGAGCCTGTTTCTGGGCTGTACTTTTCTATTACCCTATGACTCTATATTGCAAATAATTCTAGTGTTGCTTTATTTCACCTTACCTTCAAGTAAAATCTCAGCACACTCACCTATAGTAAGGACAATTAGATATTAAATGAGAGCAGGAATTCCCTTTCTCAGCTTGAGAACTCAGAGGCTAATTTTATTCACTTTAGCACTGTAACAGCGGGGGAAAAGTATTTTAGAAGATGAAACTAAAAAATGATACCTTTCTGCGTGCAATGCACATTTCCATTAAATTATTTGTCACATCCTTGCAAATATCTCAGAAGACAGACTGAGCATAGGCATTTATCATGGTGAATGGAAGGTCTCCAAGGACAGTCCTTTGGTTTGTGTCACCCATCCATTTTACTAACAATTGATTGAAACAGCACTCTGCACATGGGAATGTTTCACAAATGAATTGCTTTGTTTGAAAGCTCCACGAGACATCTCAGAACTAAGCACTTAGCATGCACACTGCTTATCGCTGAAGATTATCTCCTTAAATAGCTCTTCTATTTTGCATTGTGCTGTAGGTGATGCTAACATGCAGTGTCACCTGTCCAAATGTTGTCACTATTTTTAACCAGAAAGCGACAGACATCCACAACAGCATAAAAGACAAATTGGGGCTTATGGATGAAATTGAGTTGAGCTGCGTATTCACTGATAACTGGATTTGTTGTTGTGTAACTTGGCCCTATATACTTAACTGACTTTGAGATTTGCAATATGCATTATAATTCACGGTACTGAAACACTGATAAATGTTGAGTCTGGCAAAATTGAAATAGTAAGATAGGCATCATGATGTTATTCCATAATACACATTGCACAGCAAGTGATTTACACCATAGCAGGACAATATTCCAATCGGGATGTAGCTATTGTAAGATAAAGCTGATATCCTTGAAGTTGTAACTGTTGAGAATACACCAAAATCACACTGCTCTGTATGGTAACTGACTAAAATTTTATGGTGTTTCTACTTAGAAAATAAAACAATAAAGCAGCATTGACCCGCAGAACATGGAGGCACCTTCACAAGCCACTGAAGCACTTGATGACCCCGTGACTTCAGTCTCTGTGGCCAAGGTGAGAACCTTAACTCACCTGGACAAAGAAGACACATACGTTCGGATGCGGTTCATAGACTTCAGTTCAGCAGTCAATACAATCATCCCTCAGAAACTGATTGGAAAGCTGAGCCTTCTGGGCCTGAACACCTTCCTCTGCAACTGGATCCCAGACTTCCTGACTGGGAGACCTCAGTCAGTCTGGATCGGGAGCAGCATCTCCAACACTATCACACTGAGCACGGGGACTCCCCAGGGCTGTGTGCTCACTCCACTGCTGTTCACTCTGCTGACCCACGACTGTGCTGCAATACACAGCTCGAACCATGTCATCAAGTTCGCAGATGACATAACTGTGGTGGGTCTCATCAGCAAGAATGACGAGTCAGCTTACAGAGAGGAGGTGCAGCGGCTAATGGACTAGTGCAGAGCCAACAACCTGTCTCTGAATGTGAACAAAACAAAAGAGATGGTTGTTGACTTCAGGAGGGCACGGACCACTCCCCACTGAACTTCGATGGTTCCTCAGTAGAGATCGTTAAGAGCACCAAATTTCTTGGTGTTCACCTGGCGGAGAAGCTCACCTGGTCCCTCAACACCAGCTCCATAGCAAAGAAAGCCCAGCAGCGTCTCTACTTGCTGTGAAGGCTGAGGAAAGTCCATCTCCCACCCCCCATCCTCATCACATTCTACAGGAGTTGTATTGAGAGCATCCTGAGCAGCTGCATCACTGCCTGGTTCGGAAATTGCACCATCTCGGATCGCAAGACTCTGCAGCGGATAGTGAGGTCAGCTGAGAAGATCATCGGGGTCTCTCTTCCCGCCATCACGGACATTTACACTACATGCTGCATCCGCAAAGCAAACAGCATTATGAAGGACCCCACGCACCCCTCATACAAACTCTTCTCCCTCCTGCCGTCTAGAAAAAGACATTGAAGCATTCGGGCTCTCACAACCAGACTATGTAACAGTTTCTTCCCCCAAGCTATCAGACTCCTCAATATCCAGAGCCTGGACTGACACCTTACTGTCCTATTGTCCTGTTTATTATTTATTGTAATGCCTTCACTGTATTGTGCACTTTATGCAGTCCTGGGTAGGTCTGTAGTCTAGTGTAGTTGTTTTTTTTTCTCTCTGTGTTGTTTTTTACGTAGTTCAGTCTAGTTTTTGTACTGTGTCATGTAACACCATGGTCCTGAAAAAACATTGTCTCGTTTTTACTATGTACTGTACATAGCAGTTATGGACGAAATGACAATAAAAGTGACTTGACTCATTCGTATCTCATTCGTAAGGCCAGTGATATTGTGGGGATGGAACTGAACTCTCTGACAGTGGTGTCTGAAAAGAGGATGCTGTCCAAGTTGCATCCCATCTTGGACAATGTCTCCCATCCACTCCATAATGTACTGGTGTTATGATCCCTGCCCCCTCCTTTGTGAGAATCGCAAGAGCCCTAGTGAAGGGGGGGTCAATGACCCAAGAGAAGAGAGAGATACGTGCGGTGTCCCTCGTTTCACGGCGAGGCAAAGCTGGCGACTGTGGTCATTGTCTCGTGGAGACACCTTTGTGAATTGGGAACTGTACTACGTGTATACCCTCAGGGCAACGTGGGTGGAGAGATGGAGAGAGATTGCATCATCCCAACCTGATTGACATCTGAGACCCCGTGAGCTCAGATAAAAGAGGGGTTGTAAAGACGGCTCCCCAGACGCACCAGAAGACACGCTAGAAATCCTGTGACAGCATTTGATAGCGACAGCCGGTGGGGGGGTTCATGTGCATCTTTTCCTTGCCTGGGATTGGCGACCTCACCACGGAAGAACGGCTTAGCTACAGGAGAGGCCACAAGTGTGCGTCCATTCCCCAACGAGACTCCGACGAATCGAACTCCTAAAGGTTGGAAGTAACCCGCCGGGTAACTGTTTCATTCAATCTCTATCTCTCTCTCTCTAACAAAGTGCACCAACACGACACCACAAAAGACGGCCGCTGGTGGAACTGCAGTGACTGCAAGAGTCTTTCAGATACACAGCGGACAATATATACATTACCCCTAGACAACGATAGAGTTTATTTCTTATTGATTATTACTATATCTGCACTTTAGATTGAGTATTGACGACGTATGTTATCTGAATGTTTGTATTAACCTTACTTTTGTGCCCCTTTATAAAATAAAACGTTTAAAAATGGTACCATCAGACTTCAGCGGACCTCTCTATCTTTGCTGGTAAGTGATCCAGTTATGGGATACGTAACACTGGTTAGGCACAGGAGTACATTCAGCCAGAGACTCATTCCACCGAGATGTAACACTGAGCGTCATAGGAAGTCATTCCTGCCTGTGGCCATCAAACTTTACAACTCCTCCCTCGGAGTGTCAGACACCCTGAGCCAATAGGCTGGTCCTGGACTTATTTCCACTTGGAATAATTTACTTATTATTATTTAATTATTTATCGCTTTATATTGCTATATTTCTACGCTATTCTTGGTTGGTGCGACTGTAACGAAACCTAGTTTCCCTCAGGATCAATAAAGTATGTCTGTCTGTCTGTTGACTTGACTTGACTTGAACATCCTGAAGGAGGCTGAACCCACTAAAAGCATTTATCCCATGCGGTATACCTGGCAGAATAGTGAAGTTCTATGCTAATCAACTGGCTGGAGTGTTTACTGACATCCTTAAACTCTCACTTCAACAGTCTGAGGTACCCACTTACTTCAAGAAGACTTCAATCATACCTGTGCCCAAGAAGAATGTGGTATCCTTCCCCAATGACAGTAACATTACATCCACTGTGATGAAGTGCTTTGAGAAGTTAGCTATGGAGCATTTCAACATCTGCCTGAGAAGTGACTTGGATATATTCTAATTTACCCACTGTCATAACCGGTAAACAGCAGATGCCATTTCATTGGCTTTTCACTCAGCTCTGGAACACCTGGACAGTGAAGATGTATACATCAGGATGTTCTTCATTGATTATGGCTCAGCATTCAATGCTATCATCACTTCGAAACCAATCACTAACCTCCTTTTCCTTGGCTTGGGTACCTCCCTGTACAACTGGATCCTCAATTTCCCTATTTGCAGACCCCAGTCTGTATGGATTGGCAACAATATCTCCTCCATAATCACCATCAGCACAGGTGTAGTGTGGGAGAGCAGGTTTGCTGATCCTATGAGTGAAAAAAAGAGACATAGATTTAAAAACGGGTATGTTCACTATTTATTTTCAAATGACCAGTGAAACTCTGAATGGGGCATCCAGCTAAATAAGTGTTCAGCTACTCAAAACTATTAGACTGTGCATTCCATTACTCTTTAACTGAACAGATACTCTGCTAAATCTCCCCGAATTATAAAACCTAAGAAGTAAGCATGCTATGAATGGATACTTCGGTAAACAAGTACGGGGAAGCCCATCTATGTCTGCAATGCTGTTTCTCAGTGGTCCTTTAGGACTGGTCGTGGGCCCTGTAGATGGCACTCTTGCACCTGCTACCTTTATACCCCTAAAGGTGCCTGGAACCAGAAATGGCCGCCATGGTGTACAAGCCAACCAATGGGAAAAGAGCATCGTGGATTTTAAACTAACCGACCATGGATGGGTGCAACTGAAGTGACTTTTGACCAGCTAGTAATCCTCAGGCCACGGAAGACACAGGTCAACCAAAACACTGTGTGGTTAGCCCCCTGCTCGTTCAACTCCAATGCTATATTACAGTTTACAGATGACATCATTGTTATTGACCGAATCAAAGGTGGTGATGAATTAGCGTATAGGAGGGAAGTTACCAGGGATTGGTGGGGGAGATCAGTATTTAGGAAGCACTACCACAAGAAATCAGCATTTTCCATCAAGGACCCCTATCATCCAGGCCTTGCTTTTTCTTGTTCTTCAGGCAGAAAGTATGGAGGCCTTGGGTTCCACACCACCAAGTTCAGGAGCAGTTATTACCCTTCAACCATCAGGCTCCTGAATCAGCATGGATAACTTCACTCACATCAATGCTGAAAAGAGTCCACTTTCAAAGTCTCTACACCTCATGTTCTCATTATTATGTATTTGTTGATTTATTTTAATTATTTGATTGCATGTTTGTCAGTCTTTGTTATGCATTTTTTATGTATTGTACTTTTTTTGCTTCTAAATGTCTGCAAGGAATTGAATCTCAAGGTAGTATATGGTGACATACATTGATGATAAATTTACTTTGACATTTGAACTTTAAGGTGTTTTAGTGGCTGTTATGATGACGAGAAGAAAGGAGAGATAGGGATGCTCAATAGTTTTCTGGGTACTGTGCACAAAGGTTAAGTCTATATAAGCAAAAAAACTAATTTTCATGGCATTTATTTCCTGTGTATGTATGGCTAAAATGTGAATTTGAGGTTGAATGTATTAAGGTCCCCATATTTTCAGTAGAAATCATTCTAGAAAATCCCAACATTTTTCCTCTTTCTCGGTTCCCCTTCCATCTTTTTCCTTCAGAAGCCGTTGATCTGAAAAGACGACTTTCCTTCTCTCTTCATAGATGTTGTTTGAAATGGTATATCCACCACATTTTGTTGGTAATTTGGATTTTCAGCTTCTGCAGTTTATTTCTTTACTTTCTCAAGTTTATTCTTCCGTTTTATCCATTTTAACCACAATGTTTTTGTATAAGGAGTTACAAGTAGAAGCTGTTGCGGGCCTGCAGTTAGAAGTGCTGCTGTCTCACAGCCGTAGAGACCCAGGTCTGATCCTGACCACCAGTGCTGCTTGGGTAGTTTACACTCTCCCTGCGACTACACAGGACTCCACATCCTAGATTCACAAGTTGGTAGGCTAATTGGCCACTGTAAATTACTCTTTGTTTGTAGGCGAGTGTTAGAATTTAATGAGCATATGGCAAGAAAAACCAGGATTAATGTATGTTGAGAGTTCATGGACACTTGATGGTTGCCAATGGGGAAGAAAAGCTGGAGCACTTGATGCATCATCAACATCCTTGGTAAATAACACCAACCGCATCCTTGCCAAACAGAAGGCACAACAGCGGTGAGGGATGACACAGTCCACAGCACATAGTGGTAGATCTTAAATCATCGTTATGGATCTATACTCTGTGGCCACTTAATTAGGCACCACGTTTGTGATCTTCTGCTGCTGTAGTCCATCTGCTACAAGGTTTGATGTGTTGTGTATTCAGAGATGCTCTTCTGCGCATCACTGTTGTAACACATGGCTATTTGAATTCCAGTTGTCTTCTGGTCAGTTTGAACCAGTCTGGCCATTCTCCTCCAACCTCTCACATTAACAAGGTGTTCTTACCCACAGAGCTGCTGCTCACTAGATCTTTTGTTTTGTTTTTCATATCACTCTCCATAAATTTTAGAGAGGGTTGTGTGTGAAAATCCCAGGGAATCAGTAGGTTCTGAGATCATCAAACCAGCCTGTCTGGGACCATCAATCAATCTACAGTCAACATCACTTAGATCACATTTCTTCCCCATGCTGATGTTTGGTCTCAACTGCAATTGAACCTATTTGCATGCTTTTATGCTGACACCTGATTGGCTGAATAGGTATTTGCATTAATGAGCAGCTGTACAGGTGTGCATAATAAAATGCACTGAGTGTATCTAAACCTGGTGGGTCAGGTATCAGAAGCAGATTGCTGAAGTCCTCCGCCTCATTCTATAGCATACTGCCTGTTGGGCCAGAGCATCTGCCTGCCTCTGGGGTATTCCAGTTTGCAGTGAGCATCTCAGTAAACAGGACGGTAATGTACCTCTCTCCGAAATAAACCAGGCTATCACTCTCCACACTGGCAGCATCAGTCTGCACAAGAGTGCTCAGAGACTTGTTGCTTTGAATAAATTCCCATGAGTTGTCATTGTGGATCTTCGCTCAACAGAAAGTGCTGTACAAACACTAATCAGAACTGGAAATAGAACAGAAAGGGTCATTGCACAATTAATAGACAGCTCAGCTCTGATCACAGAAGCTGGCTAACGCAAGCTCGTACAATGTTCCCAGGTGGCAGTTATGAATTTATTCTGTAGCTCTTAGTCTATCATGTAATAATCAAATCCTTCATCAACATGACAGGATGGCTCTTAGAGGCAAGGTCACACTTGATGGACCCAGAACATCCTTGCATAGACCTCCGATGCCTTGCTTTGATGCATATGTCATTATTGACAAGTACCGGAACAATTAATTTGTATTTTTCTTTAATTTTCCTGCTCCTTCTCCCTTTTTCCATAGGCCATCTTTGTTGAATCCCTTTTGCTGATCGCTTCATTCTATACCCTGTCTCTCTAATTGTTTAAAACTCATTATTCTTCCTAATTTTATTTTCAGTTCTGTTGGAAAGACCTAACCTTAAGTTTTAACTTTGTTTATGCCTGGCCTCTTGAGTATATTTAACACATTCTTCTAATATGTATTTATTTTTTATCCTGAGCAGCCACAGTATTTTGCTTTTGTACAGATATTATCAAAAGAGTGCGGGCACTTGTATTATAATTAGGAGCAACATCAGCTTTCCCAGCTAATTGCCCAGATATCACAACATGTTTAGAGGCTCATTACAATACTCCCCCTACAAACTATCACCCTGTACACCCTTGCAATGAGGTAAAGTTTTGGAGGGTCCACAGCAACAGGTCACTGAATGTCTTAGTCCAAGGCAAAGCCAAGGAAGTTACGAAAAGTGAAGGTCACCTTGAATTAGTTGATAAAACAATAAGAGATTAATTTATCCCTCTGTGATTCCAGTAACTTTCTCATTCTCTCCCTCACCAAACCTGCCTAGAGTATAGCATTAACATGACATTCTTCCTGCCATATCAACAAATATTTAGACCATTAATGCATCTATATTGTAAATTACTGAAGTGTATGCCCAAAAGCTATTACATATCTACAAAACAGAAAAGTTGACCAAATATGATCAAGGTGATGAATAACAGAATAAATGACTTTAATTTCAATTCTCACTTAAATTTTCATCCATGGTGGCTCTTTTGGGCTTCAGCACCAGCAGATGCTCCCTGAGTGTGCTCAGCAAAAGGTGCAGGCTGTTGTTCATGTTGGGACTGTTATGGTGCTTTAGTCTGCAATGTCCAATACCTGGTGCACATGTTCCACTGGTGAAAACACTTATCTTTTTAATAGCTGGCTCTTCCAAATCCTCTTTTCCTGCCCTGCAAAGCAGAATTGGAAAAATGCCTTTTTCTCTTGTAAGCTCCTTCCTGAAGATACCAGTCAATCATACTTCTCATTCATGGCAGAGACTTCATGATATCTCGATCCTCTCGAATTAAAAAGATCTATCTACTCTCTCAAACCTTCAAAGTTTAAAACAGATTTTAAATTCACTCCCGAACTTTTTCTCTTTAAGTGAAAGCAGAAGAAAAAAAACATATAACATTTTTTGGATTTATATTTTCTCATCTAGAAAACAATATAGTGCATTTCCATGGTTACAACATTTTCCAGGAGCCACAAAAGACTGCAGACACTGCAATATGGTCTTAACCATTTTATCTTTACCATGAACGTCCAATCTTTATCGTGAAACAAATGCTCAACATGTTCACCAGAGTTAATATGCTCATCTGCTAGTCAAAATTATTCTTTCTCTGAATCACTTCTCTCACTTTCCACAAGTAAAAGCTGTAGCTATATGCAATCTCTATGCCCATCTTTTTGTTCATTATGTTGAACTAATCTGGTACCCCTTTCCAACTCTTTCTTTGCTGCATTGATGACTGCATTGGTGCTGCTTCCTGACACTCATGCAGAACACATCAATATTATCACTTTTGAAACTAACTTCCACTCTGCACTCAACTTCACTTGGACAATTTCTGATGTTAACTTCCCTTTTCTGAATGTCCCAGTCTCTATCTCAGGAGATGAACGACTCATTGACATCTGAAGTAAACCCAAGGAAGCACAGCTAACATGAATTTACCTCCTCTCTTACTACCTCCTGCATGGATGTTATCACTTTCTCTTATTTTTGTCCCTGCCACATCTGTTCTCATGCTGAAGATTTCCACAATAAGACTTTTGAAATATCTTGCCTTTTTCAATGTGGCATCCAATCTGCCATAGTTGATAGATATTTACTCCATTTCACAAATATTTTCTCCATTTTCTACACATCTACTCTTACCACCCACCCACTCCCCAGAGAGAATACAGACACAGTTACCCTAGTCCTTACTTTTCACATCCACCAGTCTCTGCATTCAGCATATACTCCTTCAATATTTTTGCATCTCTAAGGGAAATCCACCAACAGGCACATCTTCCCTTCTCCCTTCACCCCCATTCTGCCTTTCAAAGGGTCCTTTCTCTATGTGATTGACTCCCTGGTTCACTCACCAGTCCCCATCCAACCTTCTTTGGCCCTGGTACTCTTGTCCGCATCACCAGGAGTTGTGACATTTGCCTTTGCACTTCCTCCCTCACCAGGATCCAGTGACCCACACTCATGTGCACCTTCTTCAGGTTGTTCTATTGCATGATCTTTAACGTAACTTACACTGGAACTGTTTGTTCTAGAGTTATCACCAGTTACTGAAAATATTTAAAAATCCAACTCCTCTAAAACATTACAATACCTTCTTCATCAGTTAAGCAGAAAGGAAAACCAATTTGATCCTCTTTGCAAGTGCAGTACTTTGTCCCTGTTACTTTTGCAATAATAGGCATCTAAAGCAACACACACAAAATGCTGCAGGAATTGAGCAGGTTGAGGAGCAGCCATGGGTATTAACAAACACTCAATGTTTAGGGTCATGACCCTTCTTCAGGATTCAGAAGGAACTGAAGAAGGGTCTTGGCTCAAAACGTCAGCTGTTTGTTGATTTCCATGGACGCTGCCTGACCTGCTGGGTTCCTCGAGTATTTTGTGTGTGTTGATTTGGATTTCCAGCATCTGCAGAATTTTTTGTGTTTATAATAGGCATCTAAAGCTGGGTGGAAGAGATCATTTTGAGTTTCATGATTTGATTGGATTGCTTGGACCTGAAGAAAATGTCCTGTTAGTAAAAGAGTAAAGTAAAATTTCCTTTAAGTGTTAAAGCTGCAAACATGGTCCTGGAGCATCTCTCAAGCAGTCATAAGCACATTGTATAACCAACTTTACAACAATGATAACACAATTGTGCATGTTTACCAGTAGTGGGGGGTCTGTATTTGCACCTTGATTTATACTAATGAAAGTATAAGTACAATTCGAAGTGTGAAATATATACTGCAGGAATAGCTATTTAAGAAATTAATCATGAAGATATTTCTCATGTTCCTAGGAAAAGACAGCAGCCCTTTTCTCATTCTCAGCTTTAGTTGGATCTGGAAGGAGAATTGATTGAGCAAAACCAAATTGTAAATCCATTTGTTGGAAATATCACTTACCTGTGCTGCAATAAATTAGCCAAATAACTCACCACTTAAAGTGTCAATATGTTTTCAACCCTTTCTATCTATCAACTGAAGTCCTCTTGGGTTGACTTAAAAGGCTTGCAGCATCTGAAACACAATTTTTATTCAATCATTGTAGCATCTAGATTGCATCTACAATGCTATTTTCCAGATGGTGGTAAACAATAAATTCCTGTACCGTGTCAAATCAACTTTATGTGCAGCTGTTACTATGTAATTCAAAAATTCTCTTAATTTACCTGGCCTATCTTTATGTTCTGATGTACAGTATGTTTTAACGTGCTTGACTCCTATCAAGTGAACTCTGCGATGTAATAAGTCATTTCTGATCAATCAAGTTTCCTGTTAAAGGTAATGAGTATGACCAAAAACTTTGTTAATTGTACACTGGGCATCTGCAGAGATACATTTTTCAGATATGTTGTTAATTTGCTTTTGTAATTCACTGCTGGAATTTTAGCCAATCATAACTGCAAATATATTGATGAAAGGAGATTCTGTGATCAGGACAATTTGAAACATCAAGAGAAATATTTAAACCCTTCTGTTAGAAATGGACATTTTCCCATTCCTTCTTAATTTTTTCTGATACTTCTGGCTGTATTTTCATGATCATATTATAAATGGTGGCTACTAAACCCTTCTGGCAAGGATTCAGAGCTAAATTTTTTTCCGTAATGTCCATTGGACATAATTTCCGAAAAGACTGTAATGTGGCGACCCACTTCCTAGCGCACTCGAACTGGCTCACAAATAGCCAGCGCGCCGGCATAAAGGCCAGTCCCAAAAGGGCGCCAGGTCTGTTTCACTAACAAAGGGAAAAGCCTGCGCGGGACTGTGAGTACAGGTCTCTGACAGCATCCGCGCCCGGGGAGGGCGGGATCAGGGAGGCTTTAAAGCAAGGCTGTGAAGTTCGAATAAAATCTTCTTTAACTGCAGTTTACCGACTCCGTGTCGTTATTTCAGCGCTGCGTGTAGCACACCGCTACAATTGGTGACCCCGATGGTCCAAACGATCTTTGGACCGGAGATGACTGACGCCGCATCTGTTCATGCGGTTTCATTGAAACTGCCAAGCTTCTGGACGCTGCGACCTCACCTATGGTTCCAGCAAGCAGAAGCCCAATTCCACATTCGGCAGATAACCTCAGAGGACACACGTTACTACTACGTGGTGAGCTCCCTCGACCAGGACACAGTGGCCCAGGTTGAGGAGTTCGTACAGTCTCCCCCAGCGGACGGCAAGTACACGGAATTCAAAGCCCTGCTCATAAGGACTTTCGGACTCTCACGGCGCGAGCGAGCTGCCCGCTTACTGCACCTGGATGGTTTGGGGGACTGACCTCCATCGGCTTTAATGAATGAGATGTTGTCTCTGGTTGGAGGACACAAACCCTGCCTCATGTTTGAGCAGGCATTCCTGGAGCAGCTGCCCGAGGACATACGACTGCTGCTGTCCGACGTGGATTTCAGCGACCCCCGGAAGGTGGCAACCCGGACGGACTTGCTGTGGAACACCAAGAAGGTGAGTGAGGCGTCCATCGCACAGATCACCAAGCCACGCTCCCAGCAGCAAACCAGACCAGGCCTGGCCACAGAGCCCGCTAACCCCAGAGGCAGGGGTGAGGAGCCCAATGAACAATGGTGCTTCTACCACCAGTGGTGGGGCGCAGAAGCCCGCTGCTGTAGCCCGCCCTGCAAATTCCCGGGAAACGCCAGGGCCAGCCGCTGCTGATGGCTACGGCAGCTGGCCATCGGGATAGCCTCCTGTATGTGTGGGACAAGCGGTCGGGACGCCGTTTTTTGGTCAACACCGGTGCCGAGATCAACGTCTTACCTCCTACGAGTTACGACACCCACAACAGGGCACCGGGTCCCCCCCTGAGGGCCGTGAACAGCAGCACAGTAAGGACCTACGATACCCGTATGGTGCAGCTATAGTTCGGCTCCAGCCGGTTCGCGTGGGACTTCACACTGGCCGCCGTAGCCCAACCGCTTCTGGGTGTGGATTTTTTGCGGGCTCACAGCCTGCTGGTCGACCGGCCGAGGCAGAGACTGGTCCATGCCGAGACCTTTCAGACGTTCTCCCTGGGAGAAGCCCAGTTGCCAGCCCCATACCTCGACTCCGTCACACTGTCCGACAACGACTTCACCAGAGTCCTGGCGGATTTCCCATCGGTTCTGGTACCGCAGTTCATGGTAGCCATGCCCCGACACGGCGTACAGCACCACATCCCGATCCAGGGACCACCCCTCCACGCCCACGCTCAGCGGCTTCCCCCGGACAAGCTCTGACTGGCGAAGGAGGAGTTCAAGAGGATGGAGGAATTGGGGATCATCCGGCGGTCCGACAGCCCATGGGCCTCCCCCCTGCACATGGTGCCCAAAGCGACAGGGGGCTGGAGACCATGCGGCGACTACCGCAGGCTGAACGAGGCTACCACACCGGACCGCTACCCTGTGCCGTACATTCAGGACTTTGCAGCAAACCTGCATGGCGCACGGATCTTCTCCAAGGTGGACCTCGTCCAGGGATACCATCAAATCCCAATGCATCCGGACGACGTCCCCAAAACGGTACTCATCACCCCGTTCGGCCTTTTCGAGTTCCTCTGCATGCCATTCGGCCTGAAGAATGCCGCACAGACGTTCCAGCGGCTAATGGACACGGTGGGACGCGACCTGGACTTCGCATTCATCTATTTGGATGACATCCTCATAGCCAGCAGCAGTCGTTAGGAGCATCTGTCCCACCTCCGTCAACTCTACGCCCGACTGAGTGAGTACAGTCTAACAATCAACCTGGCCAAATGCCAGTTCGGGCTCCACACCATTGACTTCCTGGGCCACAGGATTACTAAAGACGGGGCAACTCCTCTGCCCGCTAAGGTAGATGCGGTCCGCCATTTCCCCCGACCCACCACAATCAAAGGCCTTCAGGAGTTCGTAGGTATGGTAAATTTCTACCACCGCTTCCTCCCTTCAGCTGCCCGAATCATGCGCCTCCTGTTCGCCCTGCTGTCGGGTGGGGCAAGGACATTACCTGGAACGAGGAGTCCGCCGCCTCTTTCATTAAGACGAAAGAAGCCTTGGCAAACGCCGCGATGCTAGTGCACCCCAGAATGGACGTCCCTACCGCCTTCACAGTGGACGCATCTAACACGGCAGTCGGTGGGGTACTGGAGCAGCTCATCGCGGGTCACTGGCAACCCCTGGCATTTTTCAGCAAACACCTGTGGCCACCCGAGCTCAAATACAGTGCTTTCGACCGGGAACTGTTGGCGCTATACCTGGCAATCCGGCATTTCCGGTACTTCTTAGAAGGTAGGCCCTTCACCGCGTTCACAGACGACAAGCCGCTTACCTTTACGTTCACGAAGGTGTCCGATCCCTGGTCGTCCCGCCAGCAGCGCCATCTGTCCTCCATCTCTGAATACATGACGGACGTCTGGCACATCTCGGGTAAGGACAATGTTGTGGCGGACGCTCTCTCTCGCCCTAACATTCATGCCCTTTCCCAAGGGGTAGACTTTGAGGCGCTGGCAGAGGCGCAGCAGGCAGACGAGGAGATCCCGAGTTACAAGACCGCAGTCTCCAGCTTGCAGCTCCGGGTCCTCCCCGTAGGCCCAGGTGAGAGGACCCTGCTCTGTGACGTCACCACTGGCCAGCCCTGTCCCGTCGTCCCGGCAGCCTGGCGGCGGCGCGTTTTCAACTCCATTCATAACTTAGCGCACCCCTCCATCAGGACAACCGTCCGGATGGTAGCCAACAGGTTCGTTTGACACGGACTCTGCAAGCAGGTCAGTGAATGGGCCAAAACGTGCATGCAGTGCCAAACAGCCAAGGTGCAGCGACACACCAAGGCCCCGCCGCAGCAGTTCCACCCCACCCACCGGCGTTTCAACCACATTCACATGGATATCGTGGGCCCCCTGCCAGTGTCGCGCGGAGCGCGGCACCTCCTGACTATCGTGGACCGGTTCACAAGATGGCCAGAGGCGATCCCGCTCACCGACACCACCTCCGAATCTTGCGCCCGGGCACTGATCGCCACCTGGGTGTCCCGCTTTGGTGTACCGGCCCACATTACCTCCGACAGAGGCGTCCAGTTCACCTCCAGCCTGTGGTCAGCTATGGCCAGCCTTTTGGGGACTCAGCTGCACCACACCACTGCCTACCACCCACAGTCGAACGGCCTGGTGGAGCGTTTCCACCGTCACCTAAAGTCAGCTCTCATGGCCCGCCTGAGAGGAGCTAACTGGGTGGACAAGCTTCCCTGGGTCCTGCTCGGCATCCGCACGGCACCCAAAGACGATCTGCATGCCTCGTCGGCCGAGTTGGTGTACGGCGCACCCCTGGTCGTCCCCGGGGAGTTCATACTGGCCCCAAGGGGGCAAGAGGAAGAACCCGCAGCAGTCCTGGGCAGACTATGTGAGAGGCTTGGTGACCTGGCCCCCATACCCACTTCGCAGCATGGGCAGAACCCGACTTGCGTACCCAAAGACCTGCAGAACTGTAAGTTTGTGTTTGTACAAAGGGGCGGGCATCGGCCACCGCTGCAACGGCCCTACGAGGGGCCGTTTACGGTGATCAGGAACAACGGGTCCACGTTCGTGCTGGACGTTGGGGGGAGAGAGGAGGTTTTCGTGGTGGACCGACTCAAACCGGCCCACGTGGACCTGGCGCAACCGGTCGAGCTTCCGGCACCGCGGCGCAGAGGCTGACCTCCCAAACCAGGTCTGGCCCAGACTGTGGACATTGGGGGGTGTATCGCCGGTTCTGGGGGGGGGGGGTTATGTGGCGACCCACTTCCTAGCGCACTCGAACCAGCTCACAAATAGCCAGCGTGCCGGCACAAAGGCCAGTCCCAAAAGGGCGCCAGGTCTGCTTCACCAACAAAGGGAAAAGCCTGCACGGGACAGGACTCTGAATACGTGCCCCCTACAGCATCCGCGCGCGGGACAGGACTGTGAATACGTGCCCTCTACAGCATCCGCGCCCGGGGAGGGCGGGATCAGGGAGGCTTTAAAGCGAGGCCACGAAGTTCGAATAAAATCTTCTTTAACTGCAGTTTACCAACTCCGTGTCGTTATTTCAGCGCTGCGTGTAGCACACCGCTACAGTAACATATTATTCAAGAAATTTCCAACTTGCAAATATCTAAAAAAATTTAGTTTTAGGAAAATTATATTTATTAGATAGCTGTTCAAAGGACATAAAACTATTATCTAAAAATAGATCACGAAAACATGTTATACCTTTTGTTTTCCATAATACAAAGTCTTGATCCATAAAAAAGGTTCGAAACAAAAAGTTAGATATAATAGGACTTGATAAGATAAGCTTATTCAAGCCAAAACATTTACGAAATTGAAACCATATTCGCAATGTATGTTTAACTATGGGATTAGTTATTTGTTTATTCAATTTAGATAAAGAAAAGGGAAGTGAAGATCCTAAAATTGAAAACAATGAAAAGTCTTGTACAGATTTACATTCCAAATTTACCCATTGTGGGCAAAAGAACTTCATTGTCTTATACCCATGAGCAGTGGGAGAAAATTTTACAATTAGTCAATTCCTCTTCTATTTGTGCTGAACATGCACTAATACAATTTAAGGTTGTACATAGGGCTCACATGTCCAAGGATAAACTTCCTCGATTTTACTCTCATGTTAATCCAACCTGTGACAGATGTCATTCTGAAGTAGCTTCATTGACCCACATGTTTTGGTCTTGCCCTTGTTTGCAAAATTATTGGAAAGATATTTTCGGTATTAATTCAACAGTTCTGAATATCAAATTGCAACCGCATCCTATTACTGCAATTTTCGGTTTACCAATGGTGGATAATATTTGTTTATCCCCCTCAGCTCGATGGATGATTGCATTTGTTACATTAATGGCGAGAAGATCTATCCTATTGAACTGGAAAGAAATTAATCCTCCAACTATATTTCAGTGGTTTTCTCAAACTATTTCTTGTTTGAGCTTAGAAAAAATTAGAAGTGTTGTCATTGATTCTGCAGTTAAATTTGAAGAAACTTGGAGACCATTTATCCAACATTTTCATATCAGTTAAACTGACTTTTCATAAACCTTACTTGTATTATCCTTAATTATTTGGATGGAGGTGCGGAGTTATTGACGCTACTGTGTATATTTGACATAATGCAATGGCCCATGTTGGTTAGGTTTTTTTTTCTTTTCTTTTTTGGGGAATTTTTTTTCTTCTTATTTGCTCCCTTTTTTCGGAATTACTATGAGTCTGGGAGGTTATTATATATGGATTATCATCTATATGAATGTATCCTTAACCTATTAATTATGTACTTTCAAACTCTCTGTATTCATGTTTCATTTATGTTTGTTTAAAATTAATAAAAAGATTTAAAAAGAAAAGAAATGGACTTTGACTGGAACTTGCATAGTGTGACTATCATCCTCTACCCAATTGTGATCTAGAATTTGCTGAATACAGCTATGGGTTACTTGAAAAGTTCTCAGTGAATCTGGGCTGTTACAATCATTAGTGATCATTTGCTCTTTTGAGATCATCATGGAAGGAATTGCCTCAGAGTTACAATGACCCAGGTTGGAGCAATGCTGTCTAAGTGTTCTTTGCACATTCTCCTCATGACTTCCAGATGGTCTTATTTCCTTCCATATCCCAAAAACATGTTGGTTGGTAATTTATAAAAACACAAAATGCTGGCAGAACTCAGCAGGCCAGACAGCATCTATGGGAGGAGGTAGTGACAACGTTTCAGGCCAAAACCCTTCATCATTCACTCGTGTTGGTTGGTAATTTGACTGGCCATTGCAAGTTATCTGTAGTGTCAGTGAGTTCTGAAGCATCAGTGCGGAGTTAATGGGCACATGTGAGAGGATAAGTTATAGAATGATCAGTGGGGGAATGGGATTGATTGGATTACTTTGAGACTCAGCAGGGTGAATTGCTTCTTATTTTGTTTTAACATCGTTGATAAAGAGCACAGATGGGTCCAGAATACTTGAGGAACTCCTGCAAAGATATGCTGGGCTGAAGTTGTTGCCTTCCAGCAAGTAAACCTACCTTACTCTGCAGTCAGTGAACTCCTAGCTAGTGGGGAGAGTTTGGATATTTCACCTTGGCAGATTTCCATGCAACTTCCATTTGTGTCTCCACTCATGTTTTATAAAGGACAATAAATCTCCCAATTGATCAAATTCAAAGTGTATTTCTTAATGAAACCAACAGGCCAGGCAGCATCTATGGAAAAGAATAAACAGTCAACATTTTGGGCCAAGACCCCCAAAACAGTCTTGGCGCAAAACGTCGACTGTTTACTCTTTTATATAGATGCTGCCTGGCCTGCTGAGTTCCTCCAGAATGTTGTGTGTGGTGCTTGGATTTCCAGCATCTGCAGGTTTTCTTTTGTCTGTATTTCTTAATTAGGTAGCTCCTCATGAATCTAGGAGATTTTCAAGAGCATTCATCAGAGTTGGAAAGATTATCTTAATATGAAAAGATACTTTGGCAATATCACCTGAGATTGAGTTAGACAGCATGCATTTGTGAACGACTTCCAATTCTGCTTCTCACCTCTTTCAATAATTCCGCTGCCTTGGGATCCAGATTATCTCCCTTTATAAAGTTACATTCTGGATGTGCCTGTTAAGAACTTCAGCTCAATAATTCCCATCTTCCAGCTCCTGACTTTAGTATTGCGTCTGTATCTAAAGCAAGTCACAATATTTCTGTCAAAGCATGATGATCCATTAGCAAATATGCACCAAATAGTCTGGAATATCATAAAAGGAAGAAAATCTGGCACAAAAGACTGGCATCTATGGAGTAGTTTCAAGTTTAAGGCTTCAAATCTCACCTGTAATGCCTGAATTAACAATTATTTGAGTAGCAGATGTCACACATTTTTGCGTTTTCATCAAGGTGGCAAAATGAAGATCCAAACTATTTTACATTCATTTGCATTGCATAACTAACTACAGCAGCCATCTAATTTTGTGCCCAATTTGTACATGAAAATATGATCAGGGCCATTCACTGCTATAGGATACATTATATACCAATTGAAAATTTTCATTTGCCACTTCAGTGTGACTACTAGAGATTGGTGCTGGCAATGTAAATCTTGGAGTACTAGGGAGCTTAGATCATAAATTTGATTGTGACAGGCGAACTTACAATTGTTCTTGTCCATAAACTTTGTGGAGAATCAAGAAGGCTAGGTGACTTTTGTACAAATTATCTGGCAAATACAGAAAACTATTAGAGACATAACATTCACAAATTTCAAAGTTGCCATACAATGTGATAATGAAATTCAGTAGATCAGTCCATATTATATAGAGACTGTTTATTCATGTTATTAAATTATAATAACCCATTCATTGATGTGATATTATCAGAAGTGATTACTATAATTAAGTTAAAATTATGGATTTTTGGTAATGCATCATTGGCAGTTTTATTGTCAATTAGATGACCAAACCATGAAATACTACTTTAGCAACATACACAAAATGCTGAAAGAACTGAACAAGTCAGGCAGTATCCATGGAAGTGACAAACAGTTGACATTTCAGACTGAGCCCCTTCTTTAGAGTCACTGAGCACCACAGCACAGAAACAGGCCCTTCAGTCCATTTACTTTGTGCCAACATGTCATTCTGCCTCGTCCCATTGATCTGCACCTGGACCGTAGGGCTCCACACCACTCCCATCCATGTACTTAACCAAACGTCTCTTACGTTGCAGTCAATGTATTTCAGATTTCAATAGTTATGGAGAAAGATATCACTGGCCCACAAGTTAAAGGCCTAAAGTCAAGCAAGGCTATTTATGATTGCATTAGACAGGAACTTGCAAAGGGGTAATGGAAAATTAAGAGAGGCTCTTAACAGATAAAGAATGTCTGACAATTGAGAGCCTTTTAAAAGAAAGATCGGGGAAGTTCAAAGCTAATACATTCTTGTTGGAGTGAAGGGCAAAGCTGGCAAGGTTAGGGGACTCTGGCAGATAACTACTGAGGGCGTAGTCATAAAAAGAAGGAAACATATGTTAGATATAGGCAGCTGGATTCAAGTGAATCCCCTACTTAAGGGATTTACACCAAAGACAAAAGCACATTTGTACTACATTGACATTGTGTTCCAGAATATCCATTTAAAGGAAGTAGGGGACACAGGAGGGCAAGAAAGAGACATTGATTAGCTTTCACAACAAGGTAAAGAATAATCACATGAAATTTTATAAGTATATTAAGAGATTAGGTTCCCTTAAGGGTCAATTTTGTAGAGCCGCGGTAGATGGGTAGGGTCGTAAATGAGTGGTCCTCATCTGTATTTACCATGGAGAAGGTAATTAAATCCAGGCACCAGGAAAGAGTATAGAGATATGCTGAAACAGATCTGTATTTACAAATTCTAGCTGGGCCAGCCATTTCCTCTGAGCTCACAGGTTAGTAATACTTAAGCAAGAACAGATGCTGCTAACCAGCTGAAGGCTCATTGATCAGTGACTGAATAGTTGATATGAGTGTTGGTCCAGGGAAAGAGAAACAATAGAGACAGACTCAATAGAGTCTCGGTTTCCTGTCTCCCTACCTTATGCAGCTGGGATCCTTAGTTGGTTGCATTCAAAGCTTCTCAAATTCATAACCCTTTGAAGTGATGAGCAGTGGCCCTCCCATACTGACACCAAAATGTTCAAGACTAATTTCTGGAAGGCTATAGCTGGGGTATAACTATTCACCATAACTAGCCAGCACTCTATGTCTAATCAAAAGTATATTTGTTCATCTTGTATGTCTTTTTTATGATCAAAAGTTGCTGCCGGACATGAAGAACATTATGTACTAGAGGATTATCCATCAGTGAATTGCTTGATAGTGATAGAGCTGGACTTATTGCATATCATTGTTGTGTTGTCACTTAGACTTTTCAATAACAGTAGTGTTGAGATGGTGCGCAATCTGAAAAAAAATGGTGCAAGTGATGGTTTTCGATGTTTTTGTGATCGCAAGAATCTGTTGGACAACAGTAATATAGAATACTGCAAGTCCAGTTTACTGGTTATTAGTAGGACTGACAGTGGGGGAGGTCTAAGCCCAAGCCATTGGCTCACTTGTGACAGCCAACCAGGAAAGGAGACGTTGAGATGATGTGGAAGATGCCCTCTGGGGAGTGCTAGAATCAATAGTTGGGTTGGGGATTGGCCAATTCATCAGTGCTGCCCTCCAGTGTTTGCTCAATGGAAGAACAAACTAGACCAGGATAACTTAGAGATATGCCACTCAGGGACTGTATGTTTTTCTGAAATAGCAACCATATGTGTCATACGTGGTTTGTGCAGTGTGTTGTGTGTTGTTGGTAATATGTTTTGCACCTTGGCACCAGGGGAACACCTGGTTGTATGGTTGAATGATAATGAAACTTGAACCATCGGTAAACCATCGGTAAGTGTGTGTGTGTGTGTGTGTGTGTGTGTGTGTGTGTGTGTGTGTGTGTGTGTGTGTGTGTGTGTGTGTGTGTGTGTGTGTGTGTGTGTGTGTGTGTGTGTGTGTGTGTGTGAGAGAGAGAGAGAGAGAGAGAGAGAGAGACTCAAGTTACATTTGGACTGGGAAATGACTTACGTACTTTTGTTTGCCACTAAAGTTTAAAGCATCTGGGTAAACACACATAAAAGGGATATTTCTCAAAGTGCTCAGTAAAGGGAGGAGAAATAATGTGCTGACGGTCTTAATGTGCATATAGATGAATAAATCCCCAGGGCCTGACCAAATGTATCCTAGGACATTGTGTGAATTGACGGAAGAAATTGTTAGGATCTTGGCAGGGATGTTTACGTTATCATTAGCCAACAATGAATCTGCAGAAGACTGAAGGGTGGGTATGGTGTGCCTTTTATTTAAGGACCTCCAGGTCTAGCAAATATATGCAGGCTGGTACCTTAACATTAGTGGTGGGAAAGTTATTTGAAGGGAATCTAAGAGGTAGGATTTATCTGCATTTTCAAAGGCAAGGACTGACTGGGGATAGCCAACATGACAATGAACATGGAAAACCATGTCTTATGGATTTGGTTGAGTTTTTGAAGAGATGACCAAGAGGACTGTTGAAGGCAGGGTGGTAGATGCTAAATAACTGGACTTTAGCAATACCTTTCACAAAGTCCTGGAAGGTAGACTGGTCTGGAAGGTTATATTACATGGGATATAAGGTGAGCTAGTAATTGGATACAGAATTGGCTTGATATTAAGAGTCAGTGTAATAGTACAGTACTGCTTTCTTTTAAATAGAAGGCCGGTAACCAATGGTGTGCCACAAGGATCAAAGCTGTGCTTCATTGTTTTCATCATCTTTATTCATGATTTAGATGAAAACATAGCTGGCATGGTTAGTAAGCTTTCAATTGACATTTAATTGCTGGTTTAGTGAATCATGAAGAATGTTCTAGATCAACATTGAATGGCAGATGCAATTGAACTTGGAGAAATGTGAAGTTCTGCATTTTGGGAAGTTAAACCTTGCCAGACCTTACACTGTAAATGACAGGGCCCTGGAGGATGGTGTAGCACAGAAATATGGAGCACAAGAGCGTAGTTCCTCCAATATGGGCAGATACATGTGCTGATGAAGAAGGCACTTAGCATGCTTGCTTTCATTAGTCAGGATACTGAGTAGAAGAGTTGGGGTGTAATGTTAGAGTCTACAAGATATTGGAGTATTGTGTGCAGTTCTAATCGCCCAGCTATTAAACTGTCATTAAGCTGGAAAAAACTGCAGAAAAGATTCAAAAGGATGCTATTGGGACTGAATGCATTTAGTTATAAGGAAAAACTGGATAAGCATGGATTCAACAGGGCTTTGTGAATGGGAAGCCATGTGTGATAAAACTTAAAATGTTTTGAAGAGGCTATTAAAAAGGTAGGTAAGGTTAGGGCAGTAGATATTGTTTATTTGAACTTCAGCAAGGCCTATGACATGATCCTGCATGGTACACTGATCCTACTTATCGCTAAATATGAATCCAGGGAGAGCTAGCTAGGTAGATTGAAAATTGGCTGGGAAGTAGGAAGCAGAATATAGTAGTTGAAAGTTGTTTCTCAAAATGGAGGCCAGTAACTAGTCATGTGCCTGGATCACATTAAATTTTGTAAAATGTTGAATGAATTTCTGAACAGTTTGAAATGACAATTTAACTCTTTCTAAACCCTTAGGTTGTGGGGTCTGTATGTCTGTCAGTGAGTAATATTTGCTGATTGTATGAGGTAAACACAACAGGGTTGTTAGTATCTAATGCTTGCTAATAGCTGGATTATTTCTTTGTTTCAAGCACCATTAACATGAAGATGTCTGCTGGTCAATATGAGAGCTAGGCTGATGGATTCTTTCTTCGTATCTGTCAAGTTCGATTGATGGACTCTTATTTTTTGATTCGGGACTTATCACATATATTTAATAGTAAGGTTCTTTTGTAAGTCTAAGGAATGTTGTGTCCAAAACATTAGAGGACTAATGGATAAGGAGTGACCATTAAAATGTCTGATTAATTTATAAGGGTATGCTGAACACTGCACAAATGAACACACACTGTTTGAATATAAGAAACCAGGCTGAGTTAACCGCATGAGATGAACCAATCAAAGAGTTTGTCAGTTCCTGGGTCTCACTACACTTGTGATACTCATACTTGTTGGGATGCCTTTCCCAGGGTTCATTGAATTTTGCCCAGTCTGGAGGTAATGATCGGTGCCTGGGACCCAGGGTTGGTGTCACAAATTAGCCAGAATTTGGAGTTCCCCAATAACCACAACAATCAAGTGGTGACTCTGAATAGTGAGCCCTGAAATCTTTCAATAGGTAGGTACAATGTCAGAGAAATGCATAGAATATACATCCTGAAATTCTTTTTCTTTACAAAAATCCACGAAAACAGTGGAGTGTTCACGGACACCTTTTTGACGTAGCATTTTGTTGTCTTTATTTGTGCTTTCTATTTAATGATAATAAATTAGGCTTAAGTTACTTTGCTGTGCTTGTGAGCTTATTACCACATCTCCTGGACACTCAAGTAGCTTGGATTTGATCAACACAGCACATCATAGTTCCACAGGGGTTGATGTTGAAACCCTTGTTATTTGTTAATTACACTGGACAACACGTTTTTTCGAAAGAGTTGCTTCCTCAGAATTTTTTTTGCTTCTGATAGACTGCTTGAAGCTGAAAATTTCCAACTACTTGTATCACATAGAAACTTGGAGAAACAAGAAATTAACTTTTTATTGAATATAATGTACTTAAGTGCATAATAGTACTGACACTTTGCAATAGATCAACTAAACTAAAGATGTTTTCGGTGATTTTCATTTGTACTCAGTGTCTAAAGGCTTCTTGGTTAAGTGTCCAATGATAAGCAGCCAGCATATCCTAATGCCCTAATACCGTTTATCTATGACCACAATGTGCTAGTGAAATCTTTCACCATGCTTGCCACTGACAGTGTCAAGATTTGCAGGGAATAGGTCCAAATGGGAATCCGGAATATGGATCTTCAGTGACATGTTGAACTTCATGGTTTTGTAAGATTGAAGCATGTTGTCAACTAGCTGCACAAAGCTTGGTGCTCTGCAGTTACCAAGAAAATTTTCAACAACACCTTTGCGTGCCCTCCATGTGATTTCCTCCAGTTCCACTAGAAGTTCTACAAATTTCCTGTCATTGATGACCTGTTTGATTTGTTGACTAACAAAAAATGTCTTCCTTAATCTTGGCATCAGTTATTCTGACTCGAATTATGAATTGAAATAGCAAATATAAGCAATTGCAAAAAATGGTGCGCAATAAGGAAATTTCGTGGTGATCAGCTGCCCAAAATCCGTAAGGCACCCAAAAGTTTTCAAGAAGCAAAATCTTTGTTGTCCAGTGTTGTCCAGTATAAATGACTTGGAAGCAAATTCACATGCCTTGATTGTTAAATTTGCAGATATCAGGAAATTAGGAAGTGTTATTGAGGATGAAGAATGGCATTGTAAAATACAGGGGGATCTTAAACTGCTAGGGAAATAGATTGAGAGACAGCAAATGGATTTCAATGCGGATAAGTATGAGGCGATAGATCTTGGAGAATCAAACCAGTGTAGGACTTTATAGTCAAACTGAACAGGGTAGTATGGAATGTAATGGAAAAGATGGATGTAGGAGTAGGAGTACTTACCGGTAGTTCATTGAAAGCAATGTCACGGGTGGTTAGAACAAATTGTTTAGCATGCTGGCCTTCAGCAGTCAGGGGATTGGTTACAGAAGTTGAGACATTATGTTGCAGTTGTATACAGTAAGTCATAGTAGAAATATTACAATAAGTTTGCAGTCACGCGGCCATTAAGGCCATCTATAACTCTTCTGCACAAGATCTGTTCTTCAGCGAGGCCAGAATCAAACTTCTAAAAGACAAGGATGCAAATAAAATCTGTGAAGCAATACAGAACCGTATTCACTTCTGAGTATCAGAAAATCAGTATCTACCTTTGAATGCTGAAAGAACAAATTGAACATATACATAATTTAGATATCGACAGGAAATTGAGATGGCACTACCAAAGACGTGCAACAGCTTACTGGTAGTTTGAAAGCAAAGGAATTTGATTAAAAGCTTTACTAATAACACTTTTTTTGAAGTAAATTGTGGTAAACTATCACTGCAAACAATGAAGAGGCGAGTGAACGCAAAGCAAATACAGGAGAAATGCCCTGCTATTGTGCTGCAAAACTGACGCACTTGGAGTTAGACCTGTGCTGGTAGGAGTGAACATTTCGGAGAGGAGGGGATGAGGAAGAGGAGTGCCAATGCTCAGTCAACTAACCCAGGAGTGAGGGTGGATCAAGAATGGCTTCTTCGGCAATGAAATCTAGGCCCAAAGTGGGTAGTGTGTTCTAAGCCTGGAGCGATTCGCCATGGTAGGGCCGGGTTCTAGTGCCAGGCAGGATCCACTATTAGGACAGTTTAAACGCTGGCCCAGGTGGATTGGAAAGGCATGATGTCAGGAGTCAGGCAAGGTTGAATCGCACTGAGTGTCGGGTCAATTTGGAAAGGTTGAGAACGGCTCCATTGTTACCGGAATCTAGGCCCAGAGCGATTTGCTGTGGCAGAGCCTGGGTCTTAATGTGACATATGATCTACTGTTTGGACAATTTGAACACCAGCCTAGATAGACTGGGGGCTGCTCTATCCGCAGTGCTAAGAGTGTGAGATTTCCCTTGACTGCTGAGCCTTATGTCTGTGAACATTGCGGTGATTTGCCCACTAATATGATAAACTGAATACCAAGGCGTTCGGGCCTACTGCAGGATTCTCTGGGGATTTGGATTTGGTTTGGAATGCTGCTGCTGTTGCTCTCTTCTGTTGTTTGTATGATTTATGTTTTGTTTCTCTTTCTCTGTGCATAGAGAGAGTTGGGGGTTGGTCTTTATTTTTTTTAAATTGGGCTCTTTCTGGTATCTTGTGTTGTGGCTGCCTGTAAGTAAACAAATAATTTATAAATTTTTGGATAATAAGTGTACTTTGAAAACGATTGCCATATTTGGTAAACACAATACATGTCTTAAGCAGAGATGTCTCAGCAGTTGGGAGGTTCGTTTTAATATTTGCAACATTTTTAGTGGACCAGTATATGGAGTTCCAGGTTACTTATTTCTGATTTGTTAAAGACTGGTGTGGAAAAGTGGAAAAAAAATCACAAACTGGTGGGTTTGAAAAATTGCTAACATTAATCAAATTCCAATCAGAATAAATGGGCCATTGCCGAGACCGTTCAAAATGACTTGCTTGAACATATTGTTTGAGCACAGATACTACATGTGAATCATTCAGGGCTTGCACCACAGTTTGTCAGTGATTCCAAAGGTCTTGTGTAAAAAAGTGTGTTGTAGTTTGTGAAAATATTTGAGTCGCTCAGGTAGATTCGTTAAGCAGTTTCGGGGTCAGAAAAAAACAGGGAATTTTTCAGAAATGTTAAGTGAACCTAAATAAATGTGAGACCCTCACTTACTGCTATCCTTCTGAGATCCCTGCTTCTAGCATTTTCAGACCTTCATGTCTCCATTTTGCTGCTCTGCTATGACGTCCTTTTAAGTAATGCCCACTGTGTAGTTTTCCTCTTCTCTTAGATAGGAATTCTGTGAAAGCCGCTCTCACTGCACACCCTCTGCGATCTCTGCCATCAAGGTGAAGAGTCTTAACCCAAAAGGTTGTTGGTCCATTTCCCTCCACTGATGCTACCTGACTCACTGAGTTCCTCCAACACTTTGTTGCTGCAGATTCTAGCATCTGTACTCTCTGGTGTCTTCAAATAGAAGTACTTCTTGTCAAGAGGGGAAAGAAAAGAAAAAGGGATCAATGAATTTTCACCAAACATGAAACAGTGAAAAAACAGAGAGGAGTCTCAAGGCTCAGAACACAGGATGGGAATACACGTGATGAAGTAGTAGAAAGGGAGCAGCTGAAAGAATATTGCCAGTGAGAAAAATTGCAATAAGGCCCAAATGAACACTGTGGGAATAGCTTAATAGATGTTACAGTTACCCTTGATTGATCTCACAGTCTTTGTTATCGACATATCTTGCATCTGCTGTGATGAAATGTTTTGAGAGGATGGTGATGAAACATCCTGCCTGAGAAGTGATTTAGTTCTGCTCTGATTTGCTTATGTGAGCAATAGGTCTACAGCAAAAGCCATCTCATTGGTTCTTTACTCAACTCTGGAACATCTGCTTAACATCAGGATGCCCTTTATCAACTACAGCTCAGCATTCAATGCCATCATCCTCTCAAAATTAATCATTAAACTGCAAGACCTTGGCCTCAACACCTCCTTGTGCAATTCAGTCTCTAATTTCCTCACTTGCAGAGCCCAGTCAGTTCAGATTGGCAACAACATCTCCTCCATGATCTCCATTAGCACAGGTACACCACAAGGCTGTGTGCTTAGTCCCCTGCTCTACTTGCTTTACGTTTATAATTGTGTGGCTAAGCACAGCTCCAATGCCATATTCAGCTTTGCTGATGACACCACTGTCATAGGCCGAATGAATCAACAGATAACAGGGAGATTGAAAATCTAGCTGAATGGTGTCATAGCAACACCCACTCACCAATGTCAGCAAGACCAAGGAGCTGATTGTAGACTTCAGGAGAAGGAAACCAGAGGTTCATGAGTCAGTCCTCATCAGAGGATCAGTGGCGGAGAGGGTTAATAACTTTAAATTCCTCTGTGTTTTTATTACAGAGGACCTATCCTAGGCCCAGTATTGATGTGCAATTATGAAGAAAGCATGGCAGTGCCTATACTTCCTTAAGAGTTTGTGAAGATTCGGCATGACATCTAAAAATTTGACAATCTTCGATAGATGTGTACTGGAGTGGTGAATTGACTGGCTGCATTAAAACACCAATGTCTTTGAATGGTAAAGCCTATAGAAAACTAGTGGATATGGCTCAGATATCACAGTTAAAGCCCTCCCAACCACTGAGCACATGTACATGAAAAGTTGAGTAGAAAAGCAGCATCCACCTCCCAGGGCATCCTCTCTTCTCGCTGCTGCCATCAGGAAGAAGGTACAGGAGCCTTAGGTGTCACACCACCTAGTTCAGTAACAGTTATTATCCCTCAACCATCAGGCTCCTGAACCGAAGGAGATAATTTCACACAACTTCACTTGCCCCATCTTTTGCACTTGCACAGTTATTGTCTTCTGCAGAGTGGTTGAATGCCCTAGTTTGGGGGGTGGGGGTGGTCTTTCATTGATTCTGTTATAGCTATTATTCTGTAGATTTGTTATATCTGCCCACAAGAAAATGAATCTCAGGGTTGTATATGGTGATGTACATGTAATTTGATAATAAAAGTTACTTTGAACTTTGATCTGAAGTTGCTTATATGACCCAAAATAATTAGAATTTGGGACAGGAATGCTGAAAATAATCTGGAAACAACATAACTTCATATCATGATGTCAAGAGAAGGTACTGTTAAAATATATTCTGAAGTTTCTAGACTATAGTTGAAAATGTGTACAGATTCTTGTGAAAATTTTGTACGTGTACTGCTCTTGCAGTTTGTTTCTGCATTCTGCCAGATGCACACAGAAAATGTTATTAGCCTTTATTTACCCCCAAAATAAAGTGAAAATTGTAAAGTATAAGATTTTTATTCTTAGTATCAATGTAACATATTGGTTATTTTTTTGCAATAGAATATTTCTGGAAGATGTTAATGCTTCACTTACTTCCAAGTTGAATGACGTGAAATGAATCCCAGTAACTGAATTTAGAATTCAGAATCAGAACTGCTAACATGAAATGAATCATTGATTTATATCAGACATAAATACTTATTTGGAAGCATACAGTACTTCTCCAATTTGGAAAGAATCTTGCACTCAAATTTACTTATTGGTTTTATTGATGCTGCTTGATCTGTTGGGTAGTTCTAACCTCTTTCAAATTCGTTAATGTGTAGTTGGTTGCCAGACATGCCTACAAGTACGTGGTTAAGATATCCCAAGTCAGCCTTGAGCAGTACTAATGCTGTGGAAGAATTCCAAAAGGGCAATGGTGTTAACAACAGAAAAAAAAGGACTCAAATTTATTTCAGCATTTTTTATGAACTTTTGATGTCCCAAAGAACTTTAAAGCTGATACAGTACATTGATCTATAATTGGAGCTGCTATAAGAGGAATATGACATTCACTTTACTCAGAGTATGCAAATTAAAATGATCAAGCTATTTTATTTCAGTGATGTTGATTGAATAATATTCAATGATTAGAAGTTTCTATTCATCTTTAAATGATAGTATTATTTTCTCTTTATCTGCCCAAAAGAATTTGCTTTAATATCACAGGCAAAAATTGACAACTCTGATTTTTAATAACTCCCTTAGTAATACATTATAATTTCATCATGCTAGCACAAAAGTTTATCAATGGTCATAGACCTGAAATGCCAACTGTTTTACTTTCTAAGGACTCTTAAACCTGTGGATGGTTTCCAGCATTTTTTTAACTTAGTTTTCATTTCACACTCCCAGAATCTAGAGTATTTTGACTCCAACTGTGTGACCCATGTTTTTATCTCAGTGATTTACTGTTGAAATGTTATTTTTTTCACCTTAGATTATTTCATGCAAACATGCTATTATTTATGTGCGAATTTCATTTGGCAGTTTGAATATAATGTTCTGTTATTCATAGCTGTCTTAATTAGTTTGTGGCTTCAGAAATCAATCACGAAGCAGAAATTGAACAATGGATCTTCTCTAAGTTTAAGCATGAGATAACATCATGTAACCATTGAGCGTGAGTAGGCGGAGCAATGTCCTTCCATTTAAGCAATACCGCCCTCCTAGCCATGAGAGAAATAAAGGCCAATACATGCAAATCACATGACTCCAAAGTTATGGCCCTTTCTCCAACTATATCAAACATGGCAGTCAAAGAATTAGGCTTAAAATTTACTTTAGAAAGTACAGAAAAAGTTTGGAATACTTCCCTCCAGTATTTTTCAAGACTCGGATATGTCCAATACATATGAATTAGTGAAGCCTCTCCATTGTTACATCTATCACAACAGGGAGATATATCCGCATAAAAATGAGATAGCTTGTCTTTGGACACATGAGTCCCGTGGACCACTTTAAATTGTGGACTACTTTAAATTGAAGACTTTCAAACTGTGGGACCTTTTTTGAACTATTTTCAAAACCTTTGATCTGGCATTAAAGTACAGATGTTGGATATTAACATAAATCCCTATGTGATAAGGTTTTTTTTGTCTTCTATTTTTTAACCTACAGCTTCGATCATGGTAGTGGGTTTAGACTCTTTTTTATAATTAAACTAATAAAACTAATATAATTCTATTTAATTCATTTGTTTGATTATGAATATGGGGTACTGTGATCACAATAGCATGATTTAAACATAGTGCATTTTGTACTACTCTATCTTTTTTCTCAATTCATAATATGTGTCCTCATGAACTCTGTATTTTTGTATGTGAAATGTAATAAAAAATATTGGATGGAAAAAAAATGAAGAAGAAGAAGAAATCAATCTAAATGCAGGAGTCATGTATTTTTGTTTTTACCAATTTGGATATTTGTTAGATTAGTGATTTTTACCAACACTCAGCTCATGGTGTATACAGCCCTAGGATGCTAATTTATATAATCCAGACCCTGATAGTTCTGACACTTAGAGTTGTGCTTTATTCAAAATCACTATTTTAATTTCAAGCAACTACTGGAAAAGGGATGGTATAAATATAATAAATCCTTGTTGCCTTGTACTCCTGCATTAGTCTAATCCGCTATATTTGTGATGTTATGTACAGGAGCCAACAGCCCCTGTAGGATTTTCCCTAAATCTATCTGATTTTGTGAGAATTTGATTAGTTACTTGGAATCAAATTAGTCCGGTATCATTTGGCATATTTGTTATTGACAGGATCAAATGTTCTCCTGAGCAAAGCAAGGAGTCACTAAAACCAATTTTCAGCTTGCTATCACTTGGGTGAATCAAGTATTCTCAAAGGATACTGCTATTGGTGCTACAGAGCCCTGCAAGCTGTACTTGACTGGTTAACTATGAAGGCAGTGAGAGAGTGCAGAAAATTAGGATGACTGGAGGGGTTATTGATGGCCGAACTTAAGCTGCATAAGTCTTTGGTTAGGTCACATTTGAAATATTGGTGCAGTTCTGGCTGCAGGAACATGTGGAGTCTTTGGAGAGGGTGCAGAAGACATTTGCCAGGATGTTGACTGGATTCAAAAATATTAGTTATTAGTAGAGGTTGGTCACACTTGAATTGTTCTCTCTGGAGCCTCAGAGGCTGAGGGTCTTGATAGAAGTACATCAAATTCTGAGATACTGAGATAGGGGAGA
Organism: Hemitrygon akajei; assembly: GCF_048418815.1. Lineage (NCBI taxonomy): Eukaryota > Metazoa > Chordata > Chondrichthyes > Myliobatiformes > Dasyatidae > Hemitrygon > Hemitrygon akajei. Next base: position 72,698,412 of record NC_133136.1, on the reverse strand, counting down.
TAGACCAACTCTTTTTCCCAAGGTGGAAATGTCATGTATAGATCGTATAGAAAAAGAAGGCATAAATGTAAGTGAGCAGGAGAAAGTTTAAAAGAGAGTTATGAGGCAAGATTTTACACAGTAAATGGTAGGTGCCTGGAATTCACTGCCAAAGGAAGTGGTGGAGTAGATATCATAGCAACCTTTAAGAAGCATTAATACAGCACAAGAGCAGGCAGGGAATGAAGGGGTATAGGCCATGTTCAGGTGGATGTACAATTTAAATTGGCAATGATTGGTACAGATATCATGGGGTGAAGGGCATTTCCTTACATTGTTTAATGTTTTATGTTCTCTGGTAGTTCATCACTTTCTAAATTATGGTCATAGAACAGACAATAAATGGATCAAACACCAAACTGCTCGAGGACCTCATGGGTCAACCAACATCTATAGAACAAAATAGATAGCAGATGCTTTGGGTCAAGACTTTCCATTAAATAGAATAATTCTTCTATACAATGTATTTTGAAAATGATTTTTGAATTCACTGTCCTCACTCTTGAAGGAAAGGAAGTGTATTTCTGATCACAATGACATCATCTGTAAACTAATTTTTCCTAGCTCTCTGCCAATTAACATCTGTATCCTTTTGTTACCAATGCACTTGCAAAAAGAAACTAATTCATCTTTCTTAAACGATAACTATTTTATTTACTGTTGAATGTATTGGCTAAGTCACCTCTTATATTGATCTAAGGAGATGAACACTGGTTTTCTTGGTGTTTACCTGGAACATACATTAACCATTCTTAGATTTTTTTATTGTTTTTTTCCATCTGCTTGGTGAACAGATAAGATATAGGAGCAGAAGTAAACCATTCAGCCCATTAAGGATGCTCAGCTAATGTTCAGTTATGTGTGATACTTCCCTCTCAATTTTATTAGACCATAAGACCATAAGAAATAGGAGCAGAATTAGTCCATTCAGCCCATCGAGCCTACTCAACCACTCCATCATGGCTGATCCCAGATGTGGCTAAAAAAATTCTTCCTTACCTCTGCCCTAAAAGGTTGCCCCTCAATTTTGAGGCTGTGCCCTTGAGTTAACCCCTTTATTCCCAGAATCATCCTTGTGAACCTCCTCTGGACTCTCTCCAATGACAATACATCCTTTCAGAGATGTGGGGCCCAAAGCTGATGACAATACTCCAAGTGTATTCTTATAAAGCCTCAGCATTATCTCCTTGTTTTTATATACTATTCCCCTTGAAATAAATGCTAACATTATATTTGCGTTCTTTATCACAAACACAACCTGTAAATTAACCTTCTGGGAGTCTTGCACAAGGACTCTTAAGTCCCTCTGCAGCTCTGATGTTTGAACCTTCTCACCATTTAGATAATAGTCTGCACTACAGTTCCTTTTACCAAAATGCATTATCATACATTTCCCAACACTGTATTCCATATGCCACTTCTTTGCCCATTCTTTCCATTTGTCTAAGTACTAGTGAAATCACATTGCTTCCTCAGCACTACCTATCCCTCCACCTATCTTCTCATTATCCACAAACTTTGCCACAATGCCATCAATTCCATTATCCAAATCATTAACAAACAATGTGAAAAGTAGCAGTCCCAATACAGGTTCCTGAGGAACACCACAAGTGTTCAACAAAGTTGTCAACAGCTTTGGGCCCCACATCTCTGAAAGGATGTATTGTCATTGGAGAGAGTCCAGTGGAGGTTCACGAGGATGATTCTGGGAATAAAGGGGTTAATTCAAGGGCACAGCCTCAAAATTGAGGGGCAACCTTTTAGGACAGAGGTAAGGAAGAATTTTTTTAGCCACATTGTAGTGAGTCTGTTGAATGCACTGCCACAGACTGTGATGGAGGCCAAGTCCATGGGTGTACTTAAGGTGGAAGTTGATAGTTTCCTGATCAGTCAGGGCATCAAAGAAGATGGCCAGAAGGCAGGTGTATGGGGTTTTCTGGTTAACAATACAGCTAACCAGAAAAGGCTCCCTTTATTCCCACCCACTGCCTCCTGCCTGTCAACCATTCCTTTACCCATGCCAGTATCTTCCGTGTAACACCATAGAATTTTATCTTGCCTTATGTGTGGCTGCCTTCTTCACAAAACCTTAACCCTTTACCAACCAGGAACCTATCAATTTCTTCCTTTAATACACCCAATGACTTGGCCTCCAAAGCCCTCTGTAGCAATGAATTCCACAGATGTATCACCCTCTGGCTGAAGGAATTCTTCCTCATCTCAGTTATAAATAGATGTCCCTTTATTCTGAAGCAATGTCCTTATATCCTTAACTCTCCTACTAATGAATACATTCTGCCTATGCCTTCTCTGTCCAGGCTTTTCAGTATTTACTGTGTTTCAATGAGATTCTCTTCTCACCCATCTGAACTCCACTGAGTACAGGCCTAGAGCCATCAAACACTCATCAATCACTCTTGCAGCTGACTATAATAAGGGTAACTAGAGAGAATGTTGTAACAGGAAGAGACTTTTCACCTCTGCATGTGCAGCCAAGCAGAGAAGGAGCAGCCCTATTAGTCTCATGTTTTATTAGTGGCTTCAGCATCGTTCACCTTGATGTCCTGAAGAAACTGGATAACTGCCATAATGTACACTCAGACTGCCATATGACTCTGGCTACAAGCTGTTGCCCGTTAAGCAGACCTTCCAAATTGCCCAGACATTCACTGTCACAAAGTTTCACTTTACCCAAGTTGTAGCTGACAATATACAATCCCTTCCACTCTGTCTTTACACAGATCTTAACTGTAGGCTACTGCAACTCTAATAGTAGCCTAATCTCCTTTAATGATTTGTAAAATCCCAACATTTGGGGTTCACTAATGTTCCCACCCAGCCCTTTAAATTTCCAAGTCTTGATCTGCATCATGTAGAATGCCAGTTCCTGACCTGATGTTTGCCATGATATTGGAGTGGACACCTGTCTCTATCAAAGTTTTCACTTCTACTCTCTGTCACTAATGAGTTGGAATGAGAGGGTAGATGAAAAGGACATTTTATAGGAAACAGTTTTGAGAGATGTGCTTTCCAACCACCAGTAGGACTGTCATCAAGATGGTCATGCCCAGGTGATCATTGAGTTTGTGTTTTGTAAAATCCAGTAAATGTAAAATGTAAAAATGTAATATCCAGAAGCTGGCAAGGAAAATGTTGACTGAACATATGATGACAAGTACCTTACAACTTCATTAGCTCTAATGTTACCTTCTGTGTGTCTTCACATTAGATCGACGGTGCCAGTTGTCCACAGAATGACCTTTATTTCTTCCGTGCTATTTGTTACCTTCTTTGGAATATGTTTTGCCACACGGAAAGTGAAAGTGACTGAAGATGAGCTCTGGATGATGATTGCATGGCTTGTCAGAGAACGACTGATGAGAGGAAGAAGTACTGAATATGATCAAAAGGCAGAAGTAGTTGTGAGGGGAGAAAAATGTTTTGCGAGTCAAAGTTGAGTTTACTATCACATGCACAGGTACAATGAGAAACTTTCTCGCAGAAAGCTCAGGCACATGGAGGAATGAACAGAAATTAAAGTGTGGTGAAGGCTTCCCTACCTATTTATAGAATAAATAAGAAACATGAAGATGAAATAGTTATTTTTTTCTTCACTACAAAGGAAGAGATCTAGTCAAATGTTCATGTTTTGCCAATTCAATGATCTGTGTATTGATTAAACTTCACCCACCAAATTCTGAACAAGAAGCATATCTCCCCCTACACTTCATAATACTAATGAGCTGAAAGCAACATCTTGAGGGTATGGTCGATGTGTATCTCAAGATTTCACCAGCTTTTAAGATGTGAGGCTTTATTGCTGGGGTGGTATTTTGTGTAACAACTCTTCCAATCCCTTCCAGAATATTAACATCAATCTTATTATCAGTTCATTCCAGGCATCATGCCTTCACCATATTCAGCTATATAAAACATTCCTGGCAATAATATGAAAGTCAAAATAATGGGCTGAATGCTTCCTGTGTGGGACAAACACCTCTGCATTGATACAGTGGGATATTCCAAACTTCTTTTCATAAATTGCTTGTTTATAGCCTGCAATAGACACTGTTAACAGAACCATTCTGTTGTACTACTTGCTGCCAGTTACTGACTGTCTTGTATTTATTCTATCAGAGGAAGTGATGAGTGAGCTGCCTGGCCAAGTGATAATTTGCACTAGTGAAACAAAAGACACAAGGAAATAACAGTTGCTCCTAATTGTTCCAGGCAGCAGAAGTATCTTTCAACACATTCCCTCATTTCCAATAAAACGTTTTATTTGTTTATTCCTCTATATTTTTCAACACGGCTGCATTTTCTTTATGTATTGTTAATTAAAGCCATCTGTCTGCACTTATATTGTTAACTCTTGGCTCTCTTTTTAATAAATAGTATTTTATTAAAATTTATATTATCTTCAGCAAGATGGCGCTGGCGAGACACAGGCGACATTTTGTGAGCAGCAAACAAAACTACTAACTATATAGTAGAAGGAGAGAGAAGAGGTCTGCAGCAGTGATAGGGGATTCCGTAGTTAGTGGAGTAGACATGAAATTCTATGGATATGAAGGAGACACCCAAATGGTATGTTGCCTTCCAGGTGCCAGGGTCTAGGATGTCTTGTATTGGATCCAGGGCATTCTAAAGGAGGAGGGCAGGCAGCCAGAACTCTTGGCAGCAATGACATAGATAGGATAAGGGAGAAAGCCCTCAAGAGCGAAATTAGGGAGTCAGCTAGAAAGCTGGAAAGCAGGACCATCAGTCTCTGATTAGACTGAGGTTAGGGTAGTTGGTATGCAAGTAGAAGCAGTGTGCAGTGAAACTGTCAGGAAGGACTGGCAGATGATAGGGCGAATTTGCAGTCAGTGGGATGAGTCATGGGGACAAAATCAAAAAAGGTAATGCATACAGGGCTGAATTTGTTATATATGAATGCATGCAGTATATGGAGTAAGGCAGATGATCTTGTATAGCAGTTAGGGACTGGTAGGTATGAAATTGTGGGTATCACTGAGTCGTAGCTGAAAGAGGATCATAATTGGGAACTTAACTTCCAAGGATACACATTGTATTGAAAAGACTGGAAGGTAGGCAGAGTGCATGGGGTGACCCTGTTGGTAAAATAAGGAACTACAACCTCAGAAAGAGGTGACATAGGCTTGGAAGATGTAGACTCCTTTGGGTAGAGTTAAAAACCTGTAAGGGTATAAAGACCCTGATGGGAGTTATATACAGGCCTCTGAACAGTAGCCAGGATGTGTGCTACAAATTTTAATGGGAAATGGGGAACACAAGTCAAAAGTGCAATGTCACAATAGTATTGGGGAATTTCGATATGCAGGTAGATTGGGAAAATTAAGTTGGTGCTGGATCCCAAGAGAGAGACTTTGAAGAATGCTATGAGATAAATTTTTAGAACAGTTTGAGGTTCAACCCACTTGGGAAAGGCAATTCTGGATTAGGAGTTCTATAATGAACCAGATTTGATTAGGGAGCTTAAGGTAAAGGAATCCTTAGGAGCCAGTGATCATAATATGCTAGACTTCATCCTGCAATTTGAAAGGGCGAAGCTAAAGTCAAATATATCAGTACTGCAGTGGAGTAAAGGGAATTACAAAGGTATGAGAGAAGAGCTGGCCAAAGTTGATTTGAAGGGGAAACTATCATGGATGATGGCAGTAAAGCAACAGATGAAGTTTCAGGGAGAAATTTGGAAAGTGCAGGATAAACATATCCCATAGAAGAAAAAGGAATCTAAATGCAAGATGACACAATGGTGGCTATCAAGGGAATCCAGAAACAATATAAAAGCAAAGGAAAGGACATATAATAAAGCAGAAATTATTGAGAATCCTCAATAATTATTGAGAGTCCTTTGATTGGGAAACCATTTAAAAATCAACAGAAGGTAAAAAAAAAAGCCATGAGAAGGGAAATGATGAAATATGACTGTAAGCTGGCCAATGATATTAAAGAGGATACCAAACATTTTTTCAGATATATAAAGAGTAGAAGGGAGATGAGAGGAGATACTGAATCACAAGAAAAATGATGCTGGAGAGGTAGCAATGGGGGGACAAGGAAATGGTGGATGAATTAGATAAGTATTTTACATCCGTCTTCACCTTGGAAGATACTAGCAGTATGCCAGAGGCTCAAGAGTGTCAGGGGACAGAACTGAGTGCTATTGCTATTACTGGGGAGAAGTTGTTCGGGAAGCTGAAAGGTCTGAAGATAGATAAGTCACGTGAACCAGATGGACTACACCAGGGTTCTGAAGAGGTAGTGGAAGATATTGTGGTGACATTAGAAACATAGAGACACAGAAAACCTACAGCATAATACAGGCCCTTTGGCCCACAATGCTGTGCCGAGCATGTACTTAACTTAGAAATTACCTAGGGTTACGCATAGCCCTCTATTTTTCTAAGCTCCATGTACCTATCCAGGAGTCTCTTAAAAAACCCTATTGTACCTGCCTCCACCCTTGTCGTCGGCAGCCCATTCCTCACACTCACCACTCCCTGTGTAAAACACTTACCCCTGACATTTCCTTTGTATCTGCTTCCAAGCACCTTAAAACTGTACCCTCTTGTGTTAGCCATTTCAGCTCTAGGAAAAAGCATCTGACGATCCACATGATCAATGCCCCTCATCATCTTATACACCTCTATCAGGTCACCTCTCAACCTCTGTCGCTGCAAGGAGAAAAGGCCAAGTTCACTCAACCTATTCTCATAAGGCATGCTCTCCAATCCAGGCAACATCCTTGTAGATCTCCTCTGCATCCTTTCTATAGTTTCCACATCTTTCCTGTAGTGAGGTGACCAGAACTGAGCACAGTACTCCAAGTGGGGTCTGACCAGGGACTTATGTAGCTGCAACATTACCTCTCAACTCCTAAACTCATTCCCACGGTTGATGAAGGCTAATGCACCATATGCCTTCTTGGACCCCAAGATCTCTCTGATCTTCCACATTGCCAAGAGTCTTACCATTAATAATATATTCTGTCATCATATTTGGCTTACCAAAATGAACCACTTCACACTTATCTGGATTGAACTTCATCTGCCACTTCTCAGCCCAGTTTTGTATCCTATTGATGTCCCGCTGTAACATCTGACAGCCCTCCGCACTATCCACAACACCCCCAACCTTAGTGTCATTAGAAAATTTACTAACCCATCCCTCCAATTTCTCATCCAGGTCATTTATAAAAATCACGAAGAGAAGGGGTCCCAGAACAGATCCCTGAGACACACAACTGGGTACCAACCTCCATGCAGAACATGACCCATTTACAACCACTCTTTGCCTTCTGTGGGCAAACCAATTTTGGATCCACAAAGCAATGTCCCCTTGAATCCTATGCCTCCTTACTTTCTCAATAAGCCTTGCATGGGGTACCTTAACAAATGCCTTGCTGAAATCCATATACACTACATCTACTGCTCTACCTTCATTAATGCCTTTCGTCACATCCTCAAAAACCTCAATCAGACTCATAAGGCTCAACCTGCCTTTGACAAAGCCATGCTGGCTGACTGTTCCTAATCATATTATGCCTCTCCAAATGTTCATAAATCCTGCCTCTCAGGATCTTCTCCATTAATTTACCAACCACTGAAATAAGACTCACTAGTCTATAATTTCCTGGGCTATCCCTACTCCCTTTCTTGAATAAGGGAAGAGCATCCACAACCCTCCAATCCTCCGGAACATCTCCAGTCCCCATTGATGATGCAAAGATCATTGCCAGAGGCTCAGCAATCTCCTCCCTCGCTCCCACAATAGCCTGGGGCACTTCTCATCCGTCCTGGTGTTTCATCCTTGATTCTTTCCAAAAACTTCAGCACATCCTCTTTCTTAATATCTATATGCAGAAGCTTTTCAGTCCACTGTAAGTCATCCCTACAATTGCCATGATCCTTTTCCGTAGTGAATACTGAAGCAAAGTATTCATTAAGTACCTCTGCTATCTCCCCCGGTTCCATACACACTTTTCCACTGTCACACTTGATTGTTCCTATTCTCTCACATCTTATCCTTTTGCTTTTCACATACTTGTAGAATGCCTTGAGGTTTTCCTTAATCCTGCCTGCCAAGGCCTTTTCATGGCCCCTTCTGGCTCTCCTATTTTCGTTCTTAAGCTCCTTCCTGCTAGCATTATAATCTTCTAGATCTCTATCACTACCTAGTTTTTTGATCCTTCCGTAAGCTTTTCTTTTCTTCTTGACTAGATTTTCAACAGCCTTTGTACACCATGGTTCCATTAACCTACTAGCCTTTCCCTGTCTCATTGGAATGTACCTATGCAGAACTCCACGCAAATATCCCTTGAACATTTGCCACATTTCTGCCGTACGTTTGCTGAGAACATCCATTCCCAATTTATGCTTCCACGTTCCTGCCTGATAGCCTCATATTTCCCCTTACCAATGTTTCCTAAATGTTTCCTAACTTGTCTGTTCCTATCCCTCTCCAATGATATGGTAAAGGAGATATAATTGTGATCACTATCTCCAAAATGCTCTCCTACTGAGAGATCTGACAGCTAACCAGGTTCATTTCCCAGTACCAGATCAAGTACAGCCTCTCCTCTTGTAGGCTTATCTACATATTGTGTCAAGAATCCTTCCTGAACACACCTAACAAACTCCACCCCATCTAAATCCCTCACTCTTGGGAGATGCCAATCAATATTTGGGAAATTAATATCTCCACCACAACAACTCTGTTATTACTACACCTTTCCAGAATCTGTCTCCCTACCTGCTCCTTGATGTTCCTGTTATTCATGGGTGGTCTATAAAAACACACACAGCAGAGATATTGACCCCTTCCTGTTCCTAACTTCCACCCACAGAGATGAGACTCAATAGACAATCCCTCCATGAATTCCTCACTTTCTACAGCCATGTACACTATCTCTGATGTTCATTAGTAATAATATTCCAAGAATCACTAGGTTCTGGCATGATTCTAGAGGACAGGAAATTGAAAATATTACTTTTCTCTTCAAGAGGAGTGGGTGACAGAAGTTAGCCTGACCTGTGGTTGGGAAAATGTTAGAGTCTATTGTTAAGGATGATGTCTCAGTATACTTCCAGGCACTTGATAAAATAGGCTGAGTGAGCATGGTTTCCTTACTGGAAAAACTTGCCCGACAAATCTGTTAGAATTCTTTGAGGAAATATCATGCAGGATAGACAAAGTAGAATCAGTGTATGTTGTTTACTTGGATTTTCCGAAGGCCTTTGACAAGGTGCCACTCATGATGCTGCTTAACAAGATAAGCCCCTATGGTATTACAGGAAAGATGTTAGCATGGATAGAGAATTAGCTGATAGGCAAGAGGAAAATATTGGAAATAAAGAGAGCTTTTCCTGGTTGGCTGCAAGTGAGTAGTAGTGTTCTGCAGGGATCAGTGTTGAGTTTCTTCTTCTTACATTGTATGTCAATGTTTTAGATGATGGAATTGATCGCTTTTTGGTTAAGTCTGTGGATGATATAAAAATAGATGGAGGGACAGATAGTGTTGAGGAAGCAGGCAGACTAGTGAAGTACGGGCAAAGAAGTTACAAATGGAATGCAATGTTGGGAAGTGTAAGGGCATGCTGTTTGGTCAAAGGAACAAAAGCATAGGCTATTTTCTAAACAGTCAGAAAATAAAAAACTCCAAAATGCAAAAGGGACTTGGGAGTCCTGGTGCAGGATTCCTCAAAGTTTAACTTGCAGTTTATGTCAGTGGTGAGGAAGGTGTTGTGTATTTAATATTTCAGCAATAGTTTGATTAAGTATTCTTGTAATAATTCATTACAGGTTATATGTAAAAATATGTGAAATGCACATGTCATCACATTACCACATGATACCTGTGTAGTAATGTGATAACATATTACACAAAGTAAGACTCACATTTCAGATTTCTGTGTCTTCCCTTGAATTAGTTTTGCTATCTGTAAGTTACAAAAAATAACAGTGGTATTTTTAAATCGGACTCGAGATGATTACCCACCCACTGAAGCACAGTGAGACATTCAAACTAATAAAAAAAGTACTACGAGGAACAGCAAGTAAATAAGCAGCATCGATGAATTTTTAAAAAGCAGCGCAACATGCGTTCTTTGGAAGGGAAGACACGATTGAGTTAAAAGAGGCAGAAAACAGATGAATTCATCGTTTCATAAACAGCAAGTATTGGGAAACATAATCACAAAAGAAAGAGCAGAAATTGCTAGCTATGCCGTACAGATTGACTGATTTGATTAGCTAATGGACAACTAGCTGATTAAACAATATTTTGCAGCAAATAAAGTAGCCAATTCTGCTAAGTATTTTGGGTTTAAGGGCATATAGTTTGCTGTGAAGTTTAACTGCTCCAACTTAAGCAGCATTTGCTGATATTATGGAAACAATACAGGAATATTTAAAATTGAAGCCATTGTTGTTTGCAGAATGCTTTAGATTTTATTAACAGAATCAAAAGGAAGGGGAGTCCATTTCAGTGTACGTGGCTGAATTGAAGAAATTGTCTGAGCATTGTCAGTTTCTTAATGGGCTTACTGACACACTGAGAAATTGTTTATTTTGTAGACTCTTAAGAGAAAGCATTCAAAAACAGCTCCAAACTGAAGCACAACTTACATTTAAAAGTTGTAATTGCTGATTCAAATGTAACTGCAGATAGAGGTGCAATGGAGTTGCAGTCAGCAATGAAAGTGAGCGTGAAAAATTTGCACCTTCTAAACAGATGGGCAGATAGGACTCATCAGCCTTGGACAGCAGCCTGCCTAGGAGAAGGAAATCTCTGATTTTAAACCTTCGCTGCCTTGTGACCATACCCACCATGGCAAAGAGTTCAGGAATAATTCCCGAGGAAGAAATCCAGAGCCGGAGTCCCTAAGGCAGTTTGATGTTGTCTACAATTTCACTCTGGCAACCTCTGCAACGACACTGGTGCCAAGCTGTACCGGCACTTGCCCTTCCCTTGGACTACATCAGTGACGTGGAGAGGGGGAACCCACTGCATGGGCAACAGTCAGTTCTTCAAATCTTCCCACCCAGGCTTGCGCCCTGGAGAGAACACAGTCCCCCAGAGGTGCAAATCCATGATCTCCTGGGATTGATGGCTGCCTGCTACTAGAAACAGAAGCCTGTCTGGCCAAGCGAATTGTGTTACTATTGTGGCAGGAGCTCACATACACTAGACCAAAGGCTAAACTTGCTGAAAATGCAACGGAGTAGGACACATACAAAGGTCATGCTGGGCAGACAAAAATAAGTGGACTACACAGAGAAGAGAAAAAGATTAACAAGTTAGGCTGCAATATCAAAAAGAGTACTAATCTGCATGCTGTTGATGAAAAATCTGATCATGATGGAAGTGACAGTGTAGCCTTGAGATTTACAATGTGAAAACTAGCAACAGACAAGGAACAACACACACAAAATGCTGGTAGAACACAGCAGGCCAGGCAGCATCTATAGGGAGAAGCGCTGTCGACGTTTCGGGCCAAGACCCTTCGTCGGGCAGGGTCTACCTGCTGTGTTCTACCAGCATTTTGTGTGTGTTGTTGTTTGAATTTCCAGCATCAGCAGATTTCCTCGTGTTTGCTCAACAGACAAGGAATATGGCTTACGCCTGAAGTGAATGGCAAATTAAAATGGAGTTAGACTCTGGCACAGCTGTTTCAGTCAATCTGCAAAATGAGTTTGAGAGGCATTTCAAAGATACTAAACTGAAGCCTGCAGATCTCCAACTAAGACCGTATACAGGAGGAAAGGTAACTCCTGTGGGAGTGATATTCATAACTGTGAAATACAACAACCAACAAGCCACTTTGAGATTTTATGTGTTAACAACAGGAGAGCCAGCATTACAGTGTCATGAGCGGCTGAGGCAACTACAACTTGATTGGAGATCCATCCATTATTTGCATGCCACATTCCCTGCAATAAAACCAACTGAACGTGAATTTACAAAGATACTGGATGATGGCACATCTACTCCATTCGAACACCCTGAACTGTTGCCTAACAGAGGGCAAATATGTATTGGTGCCAACCTCTGTGCCTCTGATTGGAAAGCATTTTGGACCAAGGAAGCACCACGCTGCTCAGAAGAGCTGTGGAAGTGACAAAGCAGTAATCCGACTACAACAGTTTTGCAGGCAACATATCTGAGAAAGCTTCTGATATGTTAATCAGGCAGCTACTTGTGAAATGTAGCTTGGTGTTAAGCCAGAAGAGAGTTGAAGGAGCTTCAAGAAAGTTGCAATCATTCAAAATTTTGTGAGTATAAAGAACTAGAATCTACTCTGCGTGTATTAAGGTTATTGCATGGACTTCAAGTGGGAGGAAAAAGCTGCTTGTAAAATTAGATGATTAAAAGACCAAATTAAAAGACCAAAGCCCAGCTGGATGAATGGAAAGCCGGAAAAAAGGAATCAATGGAAATATAAAAAGAGAGAATTCATTAGATGATATTGTGGTGGATGTGGAAACCATGAGGAGAGATCAGGTCGTAAAGGGATCAATAGAAGGATTAATAAGAGAATACACTGAACAAAAGATCCTTCCCAAGGTCAGGATGCACAATCTAGAAGAAGAAAAAGGAGAAGAAAGGTGTCCTGAGCCATTAGAACCACTTCCTGCAGTCTCACAGTCAACTCCTACAACCACCGAGGAGGAAGTCCCAGAACCTGAGAGCCACAAGCCTCATCTGCTAAACTAAATAATCCCCCTTGTCAGAAAAGACATTATCCCACTAGAGTAAGAAAGCCTTCACAGTGATTAAATCTTTAAGCCTGAATAGGACAATATAAAATTATTCTGCTGTGCATGTCTGTATAGTAGTTGTATCATATAATATGTGTGTAGTGTAGGCCTCCATTAGTCTCGATAGACCATGGATTTGCGCTTTGGAAAGTTGGGCAAGGGTACCTGCACCTGGGCAAGGTTTTTTTTTTTATGGAAGACCGGCAGTTGCCCAAGCTTCAAGTCTCCCCTCTCCATGCCACCAATGTTGTCCAAGGGAAGGGCATTAGTACCCATGCAGCTTGGCACCAGTGTCGTCCTAGAGCAATGTGTGGTTAAGTGCCTTGCTCAAGGACACAACATGTTGCCTCAGCCAATGCTCGAACTAGCGACCTTCAGACAACTAGACGAACACCTTAACCACTTGGCCACGCACCAACACATTTTATAATATACTGTGTATATAGTTGAGATATCTCACTGAAAATAAAGCACGTTAGACTCACATTTCAGACCCCTGTGTCTTCCTTTGAATTAGCTTAGTGTTTCAAAGTTACAAAACATAACAGAAGGCAAATGCAAAGTTAGCATTCATTTCAAGAGGACTTGATTTTAAAAGCAAGGATGTAATGCTGAGGCCTTATAAATCACTGGTGAGGCCTCACTTGGAGTACTGTGAGCAGTTTTGGGCCCATTAACAAAGAAAAGTTGTGCTGACATTGGAGAGGGTTCAGGGGAGTTTCATGAGAATTAAAGCTCTATCATATGAGAAGCATTTGATGGCTTTGGGCCTGTACTCACTGGAATTTAGAAAAATGAGGGGTAATCGTTTTGAAACCCATTGAATTTTGAAAGGCCTAGATCGAGTGGAAGTGGAGAGAATGTTTCCTATAGTGGGGGAGACTAGGATCAGAAGGCATAGCCTCAGAATAGAGGGACTTCAATTTAGAACAGAGATGAAGAGGTATTTCTTTAAACAGAGGTGGTGAATCTGTGGAATTTATTGTTACATGTATCTGTGGAGGCCAAGTCGTTTGGTGTATTTAAGGTAGAGTTTGATAGGTTCTTGATTAGTCAGTTTGTGAAAGGTTACAGCAGGTGATTGGAGTTGAGAGGGAAAATGGATTGGCCATGATGAAATAGTGGAGCAGACTCAAAGGGCCAAATGGTCTAATTCTGCTCCTATCTTGTATGATCTTACGGTCTTATTCTATTAACTATACTTTTCCTGGATCACTGCGATCTGCAGCCTGTAATTTCCCTTTCGGAGTTGGGCTTTTGAACTCTTTGTGGTAGCCTGAATGATTCACGGAACTGGACTCTCAAGAATGCAGACATGATCATGGCAGCCATTGCTGGTGTGGTCTTGGGGCAAGATTGAAACTTTGGGTTTCAAAGCAGCGGGATCCAGGCCCGGGATAGGAAAACAAATCAATACCTAGCTGATTTAAGCACCGAGCCAGATTAAAAAGACCAAGGCATCGAGGCTGAGGGCACAGTATGCAGCTCACTACTCAGAGGCTTTCATTGCCTCAGTGCTGAACTGGCTCCATGGCTGCATCCAGCTGCCATCAGGCTCCTCACTGGATGTGGCACTGAACTGGCTCCATGGCTACGGACACACTTTCAGGGACTCTGTGGTTCATGCTCTCTGTGTTATTTGTATATTTTTTACTGCTTACAGGATTCTTTTTTGCACAGTGGGTATTTGGCAGTTTTTGCTATGAGTGTTTTTTTAGTGGGTTCCATTATGTTTCTTTATTTTGTGGCTGCCTGCAAGAAGACGAATCTCAAGGTTGTATACGGTGCACATACACCGATAACAAAAATACTTTGAACATTGATTTTTATGGTATATTTCTGCTCCACCTGTATTGGTTAGAATTCACATTAATACTTGTTTATTGTATATCATGAAGTTAACAACAGAGACACAAAGATAAAAAACCAGCATGAACTTACTGTGAAAATTGACATTTCAATTAATTCTGAAACTAATATGGTGAAATGTTAAAAAGTGAAAGGTGATTTTGTAGCCTGGTACATGTAATTGTATATTATTTCAAAATATATCAGCCGAAGTAAAATACTACAGCTTACAAACTATTTAATAAAGTCCTTGATAGGATTTCAGTGACAATAACCAATCAAATGAGTTTCTGAAATATCTTCACATTCTGTTAGTGGGTTGGTGCCATAATATATTGCCTTTCTCATTAGCCATGAATGGTCTGATTTGACTAGCCTTAATCTCTAGATTGTTCCAAATCTTAAAATTTCAGTCATTCATGTTGTTTGATTATTGAACAACAAAAAAATTACAGGAAAATACATTCATTAAGTAGCATTCTTAGGTTTGGCCACAATTAATATCTCCTCCTAGTACGCTCAGAGTTTATCTCAATTTGCTCCAGCCTGATTGGTAGAAACAAGGCTTCTCCTCATATTTGTCTCCATTGTATGGATGGAAATATATGGTGAGCACTTTCACCTGTATTGTGCTAGCTTTGAATGCTTCTCACAGCACAATGTCTCTCAGCAGTCATTACTGCAGGATTATCTTAGATGCTACAAGGACTTATTAAGTTGCCTCTCTTCTGAGGGGATAATCAATGTTAAGACAATGTTTGGTTTTGGCTGCACAGTAATCACGCAATCAAGCAAGTTGCATTAAGTTGGTGCATGGCATGCATTGTAGCCAAAGTGCCTGAGTCAATCGTGGATTGCCAAATCCATGCCAACTTTAGGGCAATTTAGCTTCAACTGGCCATAATTCAAGCCTATATGTAGAAACAAATTATTCAATTGAATTTACTAAGCACTTCCTCACAGAAAATGTATATTCAACTTTTCTTATTATCAGACACAAATTTCTCATCTTTTTCTTCTTCAAAAGGTAGGATTATCTCCAGTGCAATTCCTCCCCAGACAATTATCTATTGTTTTCATAAAGTGCAGTGGAAGTTTGGGATTTTCCAAGATGGCGGCACGACGCAGCTTGCAGCGGCCACTCCGGAGCTGATTATCTGTTATTTGTGAAGTTGGGTGCTGTGCACAATCATAATCAATTGAAAACAGATGTGGGAGCACATCGGGAAATCTCCAGGAAGACCTTCTTTGTTGCTGCTGCTGCTGTGAGGTTCGGGACTCTGCTGGGAAGAACAGGCCCCCAGTCCTCGGGGTCGCGTTGGCGGGGGCGTCTTAATATGCTTGGCAGAGGATGGTGCTCAGAGAAGCTGTGCCAGAGGGGATGGTCGTCGGCTCGGAGGTTTGACGGACTCGGAGTCCGCTGCGGTCAGGTCGCTTTTGGTGTGTGCTGCGTCTGCGAGGCTGGGTTCGACAGAGCTATCATTGTGTGCTGCGTCTGCGAGGCTGAGTCGGGCGGTGCGGTGGAAGTCCATAGCGGGGGTACTCCCTTCTGATGCTGGCATTGGATGGCGAGTCTGTCGGGACCCTGGGGACTTGTGGAAACTGTGTGGTGATTTCTTTTGAATTTATAGTCTTTTAACATCTTAGGACTATTTTTACTGTGCCCATGGTCTGTTTTTTTTTATCAATTATCCTTTTGTTTGCACTGTTGTAACTATGTGGTTTTGTACAGGTCTTGTAGCTTTAGTTTTTGGTCTTGTTTTGTCTGGTGGATTTGGAGCTCCTTTCTGGGGAACGCGCTAAGACGGTAACACAATATAGATAGATAGATAGATAGATAGATACTTTATTCATCCCCATGGGGAAATTCAACATTTTTTCTCCAATGTCCCATACACTTGTTGTAGCAAAAACTCATTACATACAATACTTAACTCAGTAAAAATATGATATGCATCTAAATCACTAACTCAAAAAGCATTAATAATAGCTTTAAAAAAAGTTCTTAAGTCCTGGCAGTTGAATTGTAAAGCCTAATGGCATTGGGGAGTATTGACCTCTTCATCCTGTCTGAGGAGCATTGCATCGACAGTAACCTGTCGCTGAAACTGCTTCTCTGTCTCTGGATGGTGCTATGTAGAGGATGTTCAGGGTTTTCCATAATTGACCGTAGCCTACTCAGCGCCCTTCGCTCAGCTACCGATGTTAAACTCTCCAGTACTTTGCCCACGACAGAGCCCGCCTTCCTTACCAGCTTATTAAGACGTGAGGCGTCCTTCTTCTTAATGCTTCCTCCCCAACACGCCACCACAAAGAAGAGGGCGCTCTCAACAACTGACCTATAGAACATCTTCAGCATCTCACTGCAGACATTGAATGACGCCAACCTTCTAAGGAAGTACAGTCGACTCTGTGCTTTCCTGCACAAGGCATCTGTGTTGGCAGTCCAGTCTAGCTTCTCGTCTAACTGTACTCCCAGATACTTGTAGGTCTTAACCTGCTCCACACATTCTCCATTAATGATCACTGGCTCCATATGATGCCTAGATCTCCTAAAGTCCACCACCATCTCCTTGGTCTTGGTGACATTGAGACGCAGGTAGTTTGAGTTGCACCATATCACAAAGTCCTGTATCAGTTTCCTATACTCCTCCTCCTGTCCATTCCTGACACACCCCACTATGGCCGTGTCATCAGCGAACTTCTGCAAATGGCAGGACTCCGAGTTATATTGGAAGTCTGATGTGTACAGGGTGAACAGGACCGGAGAGAGTACGGTTCCCTGTGGCGCTCCTGTGCTGCTGACCACCGTGTCAGACCTACAGTCTCCCAACCGCACATACTGAGGTCTATCTGTCAAGTAGTCCACTATCCAATCCACCATGTGAGAGTCTACTCCCATCTCCGTTAGTTTGTGCTTTAAGATCTTGGGCTGGATGGTGTTAAAGGCACTAGAGAAGTCGAGGAATGTAATCCTCACAGCACAACTGACCCCATCTAGGTGAGAGAGTGATTTGTGCAGCAAATACGTGATAGCATCCTCCACTCCCACCTTCTCCTTATACGCAAACTGAAGCGGATCCCGGGCGTGCCTGGTTTGTGGCCTCAGAATCTGTATTATCAGCCGCTCCATGGTCTTCATCACGTGCGACGTCAATGCAACAGGTCTGAAGTCATTCAACTCCTTTGGTTGTGGTTTCTTCGGTACCGGGACAATACAGGATGTTTTCCACTGTCTGGGTACTCTTCTCTGATCTAGACTCATGTTGAAGATGCGCTGTAGTGGTTCTCCCAGTTCAGTCGCACAGGCCCTCAGTAATCGTGGGGAAACTCCATCCGGTCCAGCCGCCTTGCTGGTACAGATCTTCCTGAAGCTGAACAGGCCCTGAGAGACTGCTTCGGTACTACTAACTGGGATGTACTGCAAGGGGGGCTCTGTGGGGGCGTTGAGGAGGTCACTGAATGCACAACGGACTATATTAATTTTTGTGTGGATGCCGTTGTTCCTGTTAGAACTGTTCGCTGCTATCCCAATAATAAGCCCTGGATCACTAGTCACATCAAAGGCCTCCTAAACCAGAAGAAGAGGGCCTTTAAAGATGGTGATCGGTTGGAGCTTAAAAGAGTTCAGAAGGAACTCAGAGTACAGATAAGGGGGGCAAAGGAGCAGTATAGGAGAAAGTTAGAACAAAAGCTGCAGAAAAAAAGCATGAAGGAGGTGTGGGATGGGATGAAGATCATCACCGGATGTGGTGCAAAGCGGGGGGCAAACATAAGTGGAGATGTGGAGAATCTTAATATGCAGCAGCCTCTCCGGACTCTGGATTGGGGATTGTCAAACGTTATGTGGATTTTCTGGTGTAGTCTGTTTTGTCATATGCTTTTGTGATGTAATTCTGAAGGAACGTTGTCTCATTTTTTAACTGCATTGCATTTGTGGTTTCTAAATGACAATAAACTGAATCTGAATCTGAATCTGAACTTCAATTTTAATTGTCATTCAACCATACACATGAATACAGCCAAATGAAGCAGCCTTCTTCAGGGGCCAAGGTGCAGAAATAGTACCAATAGTCACACACAGCACATATAACATACTTAATTATGGTATCAGAAAAGCATACTGTTACAAAATATATATACCCCAAGTCACTGAGTGTCATGGGCTCTTGATTGATGGTGTATGGAGCAACGTTTCTGCAAGAATGAGGCCACAGCAGTTCTCATCTCGTGTAAGTGCAGCCACAGATGAACACAATCCAGCTTGCCTTCTACCATGTGAATACTGGAGAGCAGCACTGAAGCGAGGGCCCAGCACTGAATCCAGGGGCTCACAGTTGGTCTCGGTGTCTTCTTTGCCAGCATCCGCGAAAGGTGACCCCCAAGGCTAAGGTCCTCGCGATAACCGAGACAACGAAGCACCCTCGCCAGTGAGTCAGTGCATCAGACTTGCAGTATTCTACCCTACCAATGTCCAACAGGGTCATGCAATCACCACAATAATGTCCAAGACAATCACCCACACCTTTTGTTAGACCGTGCTCTGCACACCGCCTCTGATGCCTTCTTCCTTGGGTGGCTGAACCAGTCTGCAACACTGTGTGAAACAATTCCAGCTACACCGCTATTGAACAACTCACTAGTGGGGTAATCCTGCAGAACAGAGTGCTCTTAATATCGAGCAGTGTCATGCAGTTATTAAATAGATGTAAAGGATGCACAAATATACCCAGAGAGGTCACTGCATCTGAGCACGCCACCACCTTAACCCTTGCATGTTATCCTGTTCTCTGATACCCTGGATTCTGTGCTGCTCTTGTCATACCATTCATCACATCACATTTCCAATAGGCTTGCGGGGAAGATGCTTGGAACTGAAGAGTTCAGGGATCATTCTAACTGAAACAATATTTCCTGTTCTATCTGATTTTGAGTGCATGTTTTTGTTACAGTGTGCCTTTGCAGAGGGAATCGACATAACTCTCCAGTAAGGTCATGTGGGAACTCATGACATTGTGAAATGGAAACAGCTGCAGTACCATTGTTCTTTGGGAAATAATGTTTGGTTGAGAAGACACTGAATTTGAAGTATCAATGAGTTAGCCCCTGAGGCTCACATATTTTAGAAAGCCACTTTCAGAACAGTGTATTTTGAAAAGACACTTCAAACTTTGTCCTCACTCTTGAAATGCAATGCAAGTTTTAATTTACTGAAGGTTCAAACCCCTCACTGAAGAAGAAGCAATCTGAGGAATGATAATTTAAAGTCCACAATCATCCTCTTACTATATTTTGGATTAGCTAAAGCATGCCATCAGAAGCACAAAGCACTGGGAAAAAGACCAAAAATATCTGCCCTCCAGAAATGTTGTGTCAGGTGGTCTCTCACTTTTTTCTGCATGTTTAAAGGATCTTTTCCTCAAACCCTCAGAGTTAACTCTCTCTCTGAGGGAGCAATTGAGCTGCAGTCTGGCTATTAACTGAATTTGAATATATAACATGGATTTTTCTCTTTTATGAAGCTGTTCAATGCATGCTATCTCTTCTACAAGGTCAATCATTTCTCTCCGGTCTTTCTTTTTGACTTTTAATGAATTATGCAGGCTCTGAGTACAGCTTCCACTGCACTTTATGAAAGCAATAGATAATTGTCTGGGGAAGAATTGCACTGGAGGTAATCCTACCTTTTGAAGAAGAAAAAGATGAGAAATTTGCGACTGCTAATAAGAAAAGTTGAATGTACATTTTCTGTGAGGAAGCGCTTAGTAAATTTGATTGAATAATTTGTTTCTACATATAGGCTTGAATTATGGCCAGTTGACCTAAACAGTCAGAATGAACACGATTAGCAAAATCAATATTAATTGAGAAAGACTAGAATAAATTCAGCTGAAAACTACTGCCTAGTTTCAGTTACAAATATATAGATTACCGAAATTATAAGTATGAACATGTTACATCAGTGAGACAAGACCACTAATCTGGTCCAGATCAATATGTGTACAAAATATAATAAGGGGAAGTAAGTTTGGGGATTGAAACTCTTACGCTACTGGAATGAAATTCAGGCATTCTGTTTAAAGCTGCTTAGAATTGGTGTGGTGAATCAAGTCTTCTTTTTTTTCCTGTATTTTTTTTATTGAAGTTCATCAAACAAACATTTCCATAAGATGTATTTCAGACATTGTACATATATATCATATAATCACATATATCACAAATCTCCACAAAGTCTTTATCTGAGGTATAAACTTACAGAAAAGAGTAGAAAGAAAAAACAAGCAAAAGGAAAGAACTATGAAGAAGTAGGGAGTGATCTTTTTTTTACAACAGATTCATTGATTTGTGAGAATAAAATCAGGCCTATGAGGCATTATGTAGTTAAACCATTTTTCTCAGTAGGAATCAAATTGTTCCAGCTTACAATTAACAGATGCTGTTATCTTCTCCATTTTGTAAATGTCCATTGTAATTTCCATCCATGTATTTAAAGTTGGGCTCTCCTGTGATAACCATTTCCTAGTAAGAGTCTTTTTACCAGCCACCAACAGTATATTCATTAAATACTTATCTCTTTTCAACCATTCTTAAGGTACATATCCAAAATATATGGTCTTACTCTCCAAGGGTATTCACATTTAAAGATGTCTTGTAGGGCATTGTGTATCACCCCTCCAATAGTTTTTGATAACAGGGCAGTCCCAAAAAATGATAATGATTTGCATTTTGATTTCCACAATTTCTCCAGCAAACAGGCAGATTACTATCATAATGGGATTTCTGAGAGGGTGTAATAAAATATCTTATCAAATTTTTCCATCCAAACTCCCTCCATTTCTGTGAATTGGTACACTTCCATTGATATCTCCATATTGTTGTCCATTCTTCCTCAGATATAATTATCCCTCCTTCTTTCTCCCATTTTGTTTTAATGTATGAAGTCGAATGTGTTTTAAGATTTGACAACCCTTATACGTGCTTGAAATGATTCTACTACCATTATCTGAATTATATGCTTTTTTAAAGAGCTCTATCAAGCATGTATTTGCCTTGGTTACATTTTTAAGCCTCTTATTAACATATTGTCGTATCTGTAAATACCAATAAAAATCTTGTTTTTCTAATAAGTGTTCCTCTTTAAGCATTTCAAAACTGAACAGTGTTCCTTCTTTCATTATGTTGCAAAGAACTGTTATTCCTTTAGCTGTCCAGTCCTTAAATCTAGCATCCAATTTATTTGGTGTAAAATCCAAGTCATATGCACACCATTTAAGAATTGCAATATCTCCCTCTAGATTATATTCTTTTATAGTGGTTTTTTTAAGAGTCAATTTCACCCATGGGTTATCAATAGTATTTATGTACCTTTGCAGGTTGTTATCAGCCAAAATTGCTTGTATGGGGATGGGAAGTACCCACTCCTCAATGTTTTTCCATTGTGCGTCATATGATGGGTTGCACCAACATATCACAGCTCTCAACTCTGCTGCAAAATAATAATCTCTAAGAGAACGCAAGCTCCGTCCCCCCTTTTCCTTTGCTAATTGCAAAGTTTTGAGACAAACTCTAGGCCTTTTACCCTGCCAAATATACCTTGATAACATCTTGTTCCATTCATTGAATTGATTTTGATTAATCTCTATTGGTAGGGTCTGAAAGAGATATAACAGTCTGGGCAGTATATTCATTTTAATAGACTCAATCCTTAAACTGAGACTGAAAAGAGGAATCAGGCTCCATCTTGTCACATCTTCCTTATTTTTTTTATATAGAGGCTGATAATTACATTCTGATAATTTTGCCAAATCTTTTGGCATAATGATGCCCAAATATTTGAAAGACTCTGTGTGCCATGCCCAGGGGTATCGACTTTCAATTTCTCTTGGTGGGCTATAGTAATATGAAAGTAATTGGGTTTTATCTACTAAAAGAAGGCAATATCATATTTTTTTTTAACCTGAGTTAGGCAGTTCATGGGATGCCATAACAGACCATTGATCCTTGTGAAAGATACATTGTAAATATAATAAGGTTTGTTGAACATGTTTCATCCAAGTTTTATTTAACTGGATATCAGTAGAAAGGAAATGTGTGGAGCAAGATTTAGATTAATTAGCCCTTTAAGTAATATGAATAATTTCCAGGTAGAGGTAAGTACAATGGGAATCCTGCAACCATTCACTATAATTTACATCTTATTTGGATTAATTGCACTGTCAGTATTAGCCTACCATTGCTCTCTCAGCCACTCCACAATTGGCTGGATTCTTTTGCCTTCCTGATCAGAGTGTCGATAAACTATGCTTCTGTGTTTACATTTTTTGCAGCAGGTTTTTGGCTGGGAGGAAAAATACTGCAGTAATTCTTCATCTTTACCAAAACAGGACTCCTAGTTCTTCTGGTCAGCCATGAAAGAAGCCTTCTTGGTTCGCCATCTGGTCACAGGGAGAAAGGTGAGAGTTGAACCCCAATTGGTGATCACTGGTACTTTACTGATTGTGCTAACTACTACACTACTGTGCTGCTCCACTACCAGAGAATGACACCATGTTTACCCTATAATGTTTATTCAATCTTCAGCGCCTTTACATGTAAATAAATTATATTTCTATATTTATTGCAGATTAAATACACTGTATTTCTCTACACCTTCAGTGTGTTATTTCTATGGATCTATTTAATATGCAAGTATCGTAATTTACCTCCAGGTAATTAATGTGACTTCTGCCATTTGATTACCAATAACAAAAACAATCAAGAAGCACATAAATTAATTACTCTGACTATGTCTGTGAGCATGATTTTATTATAAAGAGCTATTGTGAATAGCATAATTTTATGATGTGCTGCACTAATGGTTTTTATCAATCAACAAAGGTTAGTTTTCAGTTTTCTACAGCCATCAAACAGCACCGCTCATATTCTGTAAAACTACAGACAGACTGAAGCATAAAGTGTTCTTTACTCGTCTGTAATGTGTTCATTGTCACAAGGTTACCAAGGAAACTACAGAAACAATTCACAAAAACAAGAAAGCAAAAATATTCATTGTTTGGGAAAAAAGATAAAATTCTCCTGTTATTTAACAATTATGTATATTATCAAGCTTGATTAAATTATCTGAAAGCATGTCTTTGCTTGTTGCACTCGCCCATCTGAAATCATCACAGCACCCTCATCTAGTATTCTTGTACCCGATTAGATATTAAATTCTTTTCCGACATTGCTCATGTAGCAAGGCACTTACCAACTGCACAAAATAACAACTTCATAATTTCCCAGTACCTTTATATGGAGGTAATATGTGCCTTGAGCTGTAGCGTGGCAGCAGTTCACTTTGTATCTCTTCTGATTCTTACTTCAAAAGAAAATATTGGAAAAGCAATATCAGAGTTGATGTAAACTTGACATTGGATTTGTTTTTGCACTCTATTGCATGGAATCAAAATTGACCAAGGCCATGTTCTATATTAAATATGACAGAAAATGCAGAACATTCACAGAAGGAAGAGAAACAAGTTGAAGATGTTACAATTGACATTTTTCACTCCTTATAATACCTTCTGAATTTTCATACCTCATCTTCCTGACATAACAAAAGATAAAGAAGATTATCCAGCCCACAATAATCCACCCAAAAATAGGATGCACACGACTGACTATCGCATCCATTTGCTTACCAAATGCAAATGTGAGTCTCAGCCCGGAGGTTGATCGTCCATTTCTCTCCACAGATGCCACCTGGCCCCATTGAGTCTCACAGCTCATGTTCTTTAGCTCAAAGCTTACCCTCAGTGCCACTTTATTAGGTACACCTGCTCGATAAACAAGTATTTAATCAGCCAATCATGTGACAGCAACTCAATGCATGAAAGCACGCAGACATGGTCACGAGGTTTAGTTGTTCAGATCAAACATCAGAGTGGAGTAAGAGTGTGATCTAAGCGGCACTGACTATGGAAACATTGTGGGTGCCAAATGGGCCGCTCCAAGTATGTCAGAAACTGATGATCCCCCAAGGTTTTCACACATAACAGTCATAACAGAATTTACAGAGAAAGGTGCAAAAATTATAAAGAAATCCAGTGACTATCAGTTCTTTGGGTGAAATGCCTTGTTAATGGGAGAGGTCAGAGGAGAATGGCCAGACTGGTTGAAGCTGTCAGGAAGAGAACTGAAACGCACGTTACAAAATCTACCTCTGAATACACTGAGGCTGAACCTTGAAGTGACCAGCTAACAGCTTAGTGGACTTTGTTAGGTACAGGTACTACAAAATATTTTCCTTCCATTACAAAGAACTTCCAGATGTCAGAATTTGTTACAAAATTAACCTTAATTCATTTAACTCTGAGCCATAGTTGAGTCATAGAGTCAGTCTGTATGGCAACAGTCCCTTCTATCCAACGAATCTGTGCCAATCATCAAACACTCATTTACACTAATCCCAGTTTATTCAAAGTTCAAAGTAAATTTATTATCACAGTACATATGTCACCATACACAGCCCTGAGCTTTACTTTCCTACAGCCACACTCAGTAAATCCAATGACAGTAAATCAATGAAGACCACGCCCAACAGGATAGATAACCAGTGTGCAAATGACAAAAAGCTGTGCAAATACAGAAGGAAAGAGAGAGAAAAAAATAACAAATAAATGAGCAACAAATACCAAGAACATGAGATGAAGAATCCTTGAAAGTCTGTCCATAAGTTGTGGAAACATTTCAAAGATGGGGCAAGTGAAGTTGAGTGAAGTTATCCCCACTGTGTTCAAGAGCATGATGGTTGAGGAATAATAATTATTTCTGAACCTGGTGGTGTGAGTCCTGAGGCTCCTGTACCTTCTTTCTGATGGCAACAACAAGAAGACAGCATGACCTGGGTGGAGGGTGTCCATGATGATGGATACTGCTTTCCTGCGACAATGCTCCATGTAGAGGTGGTGAATGGAGGGGAAGCATTTATCTGTGATTGACTGGGCTACATCCACTACTTTTTGTAGATATCTCCATTCAAGGCTAATGGTGTTTCCTTTCCGGGCTGTGCTACAATCAGTCAATAGACAGTCCACCATACATCTATAGAAATTTGTCCAAGTTTTAGATGTCATGCCAAATCTTTGCAAAATTCTAAGTAAGTAGAGTGACTGTGGTGCTTTCTTCGTGATTGCACTTGAATGCTTGGCCCAGGATGGGTCCTCCGGATTGGTAACACCAAGGAATTTAAAGCTGCTGAACCTCTCCACCTCTGATCCCCTGATGAGGGCTAGCTCGTGGACCTCCAGTTTTCTCCTGCTGAAGTCAATAATCTGCTCCTTCATTTTGTTGACACTGAGTAAGAGGTTGTTGTTGTGGCACCACTCGGCACCATTTTCAGTCTTCCTCCCATATGTTGATTCATCACCATATTTATTTGTCTAATGACAGTGATAGATTCTTCCCAGACTCTACCAGTCCTAAACTAACGGTGCAGTAGCATCAGTTTAGAGTGGCCATTCAACCTTTCCAATTTAACTTGTGTACAGTGTACAGTGGCCATTTGATCTTGGGCACGTCTTCAGTGGGAGGAAAATGGAGCACCAGTGTGTTACTCATTAAAGATCAGAAGAGATATAAAGTCAGCTGCTGACTCACTAGGTACATGCCCCATATTACCTCACTGCAGAAACAGAGAGAACATGAAACCTCCACAAAAGCAGCATTGATGGCCATGGATTAAACCTGGATTGGTGTAGCTGTGGAAGAGGAGCTCTGTTAGCTGTGCCACTATACACTCCAAGATCCCTGTGTTGTGATGATTGCCTTTATTCACTAGAGCATGGAATACAAGAGCAGGGACATCATGAAAAATATCTATATAAGACATTAGTCAGCCCTCAGGCAGAGTATTTGAAAGAATAGTAGGGGCAGAACCAATTCACTATATTTAAAATAAAGGTGTGCTTGACATATCATTTCTAAAAGTTTATTGCAGAGAATAAAGCAATTCCCTCCAGTTTCTTCCTGCTGGCCAAGAATGAACTGCAGGTTAATTCTTGGTCCTCAGCTCTGCAAGTCAGTGCTGTCCAAGTGTCCAATATATTTTTGCATATTAGTTCCCTTCTCTCATACCTTTTCAAGTCTCACCTTGGATACCTTTTTACCAGACTGAGAAGTCCAAGAGTCCCTTGCCTATTTTCATAGTGGAGATCTTCATTAATTTGTCTGCTTCGCTAGTTTTATTTCTGAATACTGTACCTCCAGTGTTCAGATATCACCCTATGTCTCAGCAACCAAAATGAGAGACAGTAATCAAGGAATCTTTAGTCTGCTATCTAAGTTTATTGGCCCAGGAGAATAGATTGCAAGTTTTCTAAGGCTAATTTGAAGATTTGCATTTATATAGCTTTCACAACCTAGGAATGCCCTAAAGGGCTTTAAAGCAGCTCTATACTTTTTTTAAAAGAACAGTTAGGAAACACAATGGTCAGTATGCATCAGCAATCTGTGACAAATAGTAAATGGATTAAAAAGGCCAAGGAACACTGCTGAGAAAGAAGGTCATGCATTCATGACCTCTTTTCTTATATTAATTTATATCTCAAGATTGAGAAGCATGGATTGCTCGAGGGCAACTTCTCCAGTATCATTTTAGTTCTCAATCCAGATGTTCAAAACAGTTCAAAACTTTGCCTGTCTATTTATCTCCATAGATGCTGCCTGATCTGTTGAGTTCCTCCAGCACTTTTTGTGTTGTTCATGCTATTTCATACCAGGATTTCCGTATTATAGAAAATGAAGCTTGGTTAGTTCATCAGGAATTTGGGAATATTTGGTATGTCCTGCAATATCTTTCGAAGTCCTATAGATTAATGTTGGAGATTATTCTGATTAGGTCCGGTATGGAGACTCCAATGCACAAGATCACAAGAGAATGCAGAGGTTTGTAGGCTCAGCCAGCTCCATTGAGGGCACAACCCTCCCCACCATTCATCCATCACTGAAGGACCCCGCTATCCAAGAAATGCCTTCTTTCCATTACTATGATCAAGCAAGAGGTAAAGGAGCCTGACTACAAACACTCATGGTTCAGAAACAACCTTTCCCCTCTACCATCAGATTTCTGAATGTCCATGAACCTATGATCCCAACCTTGTTATTCATTTTTTTCACACAATATATTTATTTTATAATTTATAGTAATTTGTATTGTATTATTCCCACAAAATATCAAATTTCACACCATCATAATCAGAGATAGCAAATCTGATTCTGACTTGTGTCTGTCCTTATTCTGGCTATTGGATCTCACAAAACAAAAGATTCAGGCTCTTGACAGAGTGTAAGCAAACTGCTGCACCTCATGCGTCCCAATATGTAAGCGATTCAATACTTTCAGAGACAAGTATAGGAAATTATATCCAATGATCATTTCTGATATATTTTAATTTAATTATTAGCGGAACATTCAACCAACTTCTTTTCAAAATAAGTTGGTTGAAATAATCCTTTTTTATGGCTTTATTGCAGTTTATGTTGCATAGTATGATACTATTGTGAAAAATAATTTCCTGAAACCCATCGACTGTCTCTCAAGAGTTGACAATTTTTTTTTTATTAGTCCTGCATCTGGAGTTTAAGTTAATTCTACCTTCCTTATTCACACTGGGTATGCCTTATGGCATTTTAAAGGTCAGCAGGTGAATTTCTGCCGAGGTTGTCCAATTTGCCTATAATAACTAACAGAAAAGATGAAGGCTGCTAAATTGCATTGTGTAGCTAGTTTTTAAAGGGCTATACCAAGATTTCTCATATTACAGGTTGTCACAAGCATATGGGTATTAAGAATGAAATACGAAATATTAAGAATGGATCATATTCAGTTCACATTGTTGAAAAACTACTACTGAGGCAGATGTTTCACATGGTTTTAGTATTATGCATTCTAATACATTTACTAGATTGTGCATGTGGCACTGATTTATCAATTAAATACACTATTAAAGATATTCAGACTTCTGAGAAAATACTGCACATTATTCTTGAAATTACACTTTCTGTTTAAAGTCTCATTACCACCACAAACACAATTATGTCAGCAATTCATCACACATTGAGAGAAAAAAACGCAGGTGACTGACTGGCAGAAGGAAAAGAAAAGAAATTAAGGGAGCTTTTACTGGTTGGTTACCGGTGACTGGTGGTGTTCCACAGGGGCCTGTGTTGGGATGTTTTCCATGTTTTCATGTTATATGTTAATGATCTAGATGATGGAATTCATGGCTTTGTGGCCACGTTTGCAGATGATACAAAGCTCAGTGGAGGGGCAAACAGTGTTGTAGATGCAGGACATTGGAAGGACTTGGGCAAAGTAGAATAGGCAATGAAATAGAAGATGGAATATGGTATAGGAAAGTATATCATCATGTACTTTGGTAGAAGGAATAAAGCTGTAGACTATTTTCTACTTTGAGTCTATTTTCCCTGTTTAGATGATTATAAAGAGGCAAATATAATGTTAACATTCATTTCGAGAGGACTAGCATATAAACGCATGGATGTAATGCTGAAGCTTTATAAGGCATTGCTCAGACTGTTTTTGGAGTACTGTGAGCATTTTTTGGCCCTTTAACTAAGAAACAATGCACTGGCATTGGAGTGGTTCCAGAGGAGGTTCACAAAGATGATCCCGGGAATGAAATGGTTAATGTATGAGGAGCGACTAATGACACTGGATCTGGACTCACTGGAGATTAGCAGAATGAGGGGGGATCTCATTTAAACCTATTGAGCTTTGAAAGGCCCAGATAGAGTGCTCATAGAGAGGTTGTATCCAATAGTGGGGGAGAGAAGAATCAGTCAGCACCGCTTCAGAATAGAAGGACACCCCTCTAGCACAGAAAGGAGGAATAATTTCTTTCGCCAGGGTCTGATCAATCTGAGGAATTCATTGCACAGACAGCTATGATCACTGGGCATGTCAAAGCCAACATAAAAGCCAAAGAGAGGGCATTTAATACAGCAAAATTTTGTGGAAAGATAGAAGATTGAGAAGCTTTTAAGTACCAACAGAAGGGAACAAAAGAAGTCATTAAGAAGGTAAAGATGGTATACAAAAGTAAGCTAGCCAATAATATTAAAGAAAATACCAAAGGTTTCTTCAGATACATAAAGTGTAGAAGAGAGGCGAGAGTGGATATCATACCATTGGAAAACAATGCTGAAGAGGTAGTAATATAAGACAATGAAATGGCAAACAACCTGAATAAGTATTTTTCCTCAGTCTTCACTGTGGAAGACACTAGCAGTATTATAGAAGTTCCAGCTGTTATGGATCATGAAGTATATGAAGTTGCCATTACTTGAGAGAAGGTTCTTGGGAAACTGAAAGGTCTGAAGATAGATAAGTCATCTGGACCAGAATGGTCTACTTCTGCACCTATTGTCTATTGGCATAGAAGCCAAGGTTCTGAAAGAGGTGGCTGAAGAGATCATGGAGGTATTAGTAATGATCAGTATCACTAGATTCTGGAATGGTTCTAAAAGACTGGAAAGTTACAAATGTCACTCCACACTTCAAGAAGGAAGAGATGCAGGGTACTTGGAGGCACATGATAAAATAGGCCATAATCAGCATTGTTTCCTCAAGGGAAAATATTGCCTGCCAAATCTGTTGGGATTCTTTGAAGAAATAACAAGCAGGATAGGCAAAGGAGAACCAGTTAATGTTGTGTACTAGGATTTTCAGAAAGCCTCTGACAACTTGCAACACATGAAGCTGCTTAACAAGCTATGACCCTATGGTATTACAGGAAAGATTCTAGCAGTAGATAAAGCAGTGGCTGTTTGGAAGGAGGTAAAGAGTTGGAATAAAGGAAGCTTTTTCTGGCTGGGTGCCAGTGACTAGTGGTGTTCCACAGAGGTCTGTGTTGGGACTGATCCTTTTTACATTATATGTCAATGGTTTGGAAGATGGAATTGAAGGCTTTGTTGTTAAGTTTGTGGTCAATATGAAGACAGGTGGAAGGGAAAGTAGTTCTGAGGAAGTAGAGAGGCTACAGAAGGACTTAGACAGATTTGGATAATGGGCAATGAAATGGCAGATGTAATACAGTGTCCGGAATTGTGTATGGTATTGCACTTTGGTAGAGGAAATAAAATGGTTGGCAATTTTCTAAGTGAAGAGGAATACAAAAAAAACAGAGGTGCAAAGGTACTTGGGAGTCCTTGGGCAGGATTCCCTAAAGGTTAATTTGCAGGTTGAGTCAGTGGCGAGGAAGGCAAATGCATCGTTAGCATTCATTCCAAGAAGGCTAGTATATAAAAGCAAGGATGTAATATTGAGACTTTATAAAGCCTGGCAAGTCTCACTTGGAATATGGTGAGCACTTTTGGGCTCCTTATTTTAGAAAGGATATGCTAACACTGGAAAGGGTTCAAAGGAGGTTCACGAATATGTTCCAGGATTAAACAACTGGTCATATGAAGACTGCTTGATGGCTTTGGGCCTCTGAGTCAGAAGAATGAGGGGTGACCTAATTGAAACCTATTGAACAGTGAATGATCTTGATAGAGTGAATGTGGAGAGGATGTTTCCTATGGTGGGAATATCTAAGACTGGAGGACACAGTCCAGAAGTGTGTCCTTTTAGAATTGGAATGAGAAGGAATTTGCTTAGCCAGCGAGTAGTGAATCTGTGGAATTCTTTGCCACAGGCAGCTGTGGAGGCCAAGTCTTTATGCATATTTAAGGCAGAGTTTGATACATCTTTGATTGGTCAGGCCATGAAGGGATACAGGGAGAAGGCAGGAGATTGGGCATGAGAGGAAAATTGGATCAGTCTTGATGAAATGGCAGAACAGACTCGATGGGCCAAATGGCCTAATTCTGCAATTCTGCTCTGATGTCGTATGGTCTTATATTAAAAGTAGAATTTGATATATTATTGTTTATAAGGGTATCAAAAAAAAAAGCAGGAGAATGGAGTTGAAATGGATAATAAGTCAGCCAGGATAAAATGGCAGAGCTGACTCTCGAGTTGAATGGCCTCATTCTGCTCTTACATCTTATGGCCAGCCTTCCTTACATAATGGAGCTATTTTCCTTTTGGAAATCCATGGTGGGGATATTATCTGCAGTGAACATGGACATATGAAAATATAAAACAAAGAGATGTCGTTTTTTGAAGACTAAACCTCAGCCTTAAATAAAAGGTTATTTTTAAAATAATTAGAAGTCACAAAAGAGACACGAACATGCATGAAATATGCTTATTGTGGAGAGTAAAATAGCCAGACTGTCACAGAGAAATTAATTTTACCTTCCATCACTGACATTCCTACAGAATTGTTGCAGGATTTAACTGGAAAATAAATTAAACAATGCCTCTCTTCAATGGGTGAAGTATGTAGCAATAGCAATAACATCAGAATGCATACAGCCAGTGGTGCTTTATAAGACATAACAGTCCTACCTTCCTTGTGACTCGGTAGTTGAAATAGGATGGAATATGTGGAGGTACCTTTGTGCTGCAACAATATTCATTGGCCTAGACAATATACTCTAAGTTTTCAGAGGTTAGTGTATATATTTTTATAGTTTTATATACTTTCCATAGCCCAATACCTTTACAGGAATGCATTTTAATACAGTGTCCTTACTTCTGATCTTGTTGATGATTATTTTATAGCACTGGATAATTATATGCAAATGCTAGGATTGAACCGATCTAAATGTTTTGGTGTCCATTTGATGGGTTCATTTCGAAAGTGGGGAAGGGTGTTCAGGAATTGTTCAAAGAAACTGTCTTGGAAACATTTAATGTTATGTGGAATCATTATTTTCTGCCAATGAACATTATCAACTGAAGACATTGTATCTAAGCTTCACACATCTCTACGTGTCAAAACTTTGCAGTACATTAAACAAAATGCCAAGAATTTACAAATCTTTCAAGTTATTTTGTCAGGAATGAACACTGAGCACGTACGTTCCCTTTACCACACTGAAGTTAATTGGCTGTACCATGGCAAAGAGTAGGCTTGTTTATCCAAACTTAAAAGTTAACTGGCAGTTTTTTCTTTAAGAAAAAGACTCAGCTGCCAAAGCATTTCAACAACACATGGCTTGCTCATGTTGCATTACAGGCAGATATGTTCAATTGGCTGAATGATTTGAATCTGCCTTTATGGAGCAGAAAACAATAATACTTTCAGCAAACTGACAAATCTACTGCATTGAAAAAGGTATCCTACTCTGAAAATGAAACAACTTTCAAATGGCAGGATGGACATGTTTCACTATTTTTTCTGTAGAAACATAATAGATACCATTAGCTGAGAGGCACTGAGGAAACTATTAGTGATAATTTATCTACTGCAAATTACACCAGATATTTTCTGATTATTTTCTAAAGGAATAACTGAATTTCAAAGGATGGACAAGGGATCCATTTGGAATTAGATGATATGTGTCTTATTCATGAAAGGACAATTGTCAAATGGATGAATTATTCTGAACAACACACACAAAATGCTGGTGGAACACAGCAGGCCAGGTAGCATCTATAGGAAGAAGCACTGTCGACATTTCGGGCCGAGACCCTTCGTCGGGAATTATTCTGAATTATTCTGAAGTTTTATTGTGGTGTACCTTCTCTGTTGTTCTGCTGCCAGAGAGAATTGCTGCTTTTAGTACAACACTCTTGTATGATACCCGATCCTCTTGTTTTCCTCAACTGAGAAACAGAAAAGAACCTGATTAATTGTTGAGGCTGTTTTCTGAAAAAATATATCAAAGTCTGATAAACCCACCAGTTTAAACAAAACTAGTTAGTTTTTATCTCTGTGTGGAACCTAGAATTGATTTTAAATGAAAATGGAAGTGCATCATTTAACAATATTTCAATAATATTTAAGAGGCATTGCTGGGTTTTTATTGAAGTGACTCAGTGATCAATATGGATACACGAGAGGCTGCAGATGCTGAAATCTGGAGCAACACACAAAGGAAGTGGAAGAGTTCAGTAGGTCAAGCAGCATCTACAGGAGGAAATGTGCAGTTTATGTTTTTTGGGGTCAAGACCCTACATCTTGACTGGACATAAAGAAGGAAGAAAGTCCATCTAAAAAGGGGGAGAGGTGGGATTGCAGCATCCCTCCCCTCTTGTCTTGCTCCATTTTCCTCCAAAGATGCTATTTGGCCTGCTAAATTACTCACATGGGATTAAAGGCAGCCTCCTCAACATTGGTGAGCCCCGATGTAAACTGGGGGGCTGCTTTCCATTCCATCCACAAAAAGTGGAATTTCCAGGCAGTCCTGGAATATCTAATATCTAATATTTAATATCTATCTTTATTCCCCTTCCAACATGTCTGTACATAGCCTCCTCTTCTGCCATGATGAGGCCACTCTCTGTCTAGGTGCATGAACATCAATTTTTCCTTCCAGCAATTTTTTTTTTGCTCCCTCTTCTACGATTCCCACTCTGTCCTCTTAACTCTTCTCCTCATCTGGTGTCTCTTCTCCTTTCCTCTCTCCCATGGTGCACTCTGTTTTCCTTTCAGACTCCTTCTTCTCCATCTCTTTGCCTTTTCCACTATCCGCTCCTAGAACTTTATTTTGTCCTCCTCCTCACCCACCTGGCTTCACCTATCACATTCCAGCTTGTTCTCCTTTTCCCACCTTTTTATTCTGGCATCTTTCCCCTTCCTTTTCAGTCCTGATATAGAGTCTTAGTCCTTAAATGTCCACTGTTCATTCTTTTCCATAGATACTGCCTGACCTGTGGAATTCCTCCAGCATTTTGTGTGTTTCCTCATGCTAATATTTTAAAGTTTTCATATGTCCATCTTATTTCTGAGCTGTTTTAAGATGTAGTATGTCATAAGGCTAAAACTTTGGTACATTTCTTGCATTAACTATATATTGAGTCTCAAATGGCCGCCCAATGGCTCATGTTACAAAACAAAGTTGGTAATTAAAGTTCAAGGTTCAGACTACATTTATTATCAATGTATGTACACATTATACAACCTTGAGGTTTGTCTCCTTACAGGGATCCACAAAACAGAGAAAACCAAAGGGACTCGGGGGAAAAAAAGACCATCAAAAACCCAATGTGCAGAGAGACAAAGAAAACAAATCATGCAAACAATAAAAAAAGAAAATAACATTCAGAGTGAAAGCAGGTCCACAGACATGAAGCCCGGAGCAGCCGGAGCAGGCCACAGCCTCCGTTCAATGCAGAGCTGAGTAACTGTTGTGAAGCAGCAAACAGAAATGGCCCAACCCTCACCTCTTGCCCAAACATTAGACCATTTCTTGCCCTAGGACTTGGGCCCTGTTGCTTCAATATGCTCTAGGCCTGAGCCCCGCCCCCACAGTTGAGCCTCTACTTGACCTTTCCAAATTGTACCGATGGTTGGATCGATCAAACCACAGGTCTTTCCTTGCTCTCCGATTTGGATCATCTCATCTCAATCACCCACTCAACTTGACCTTCGACTCTACCTCACATCCGCTCCCCTCTACATTGTTTGCAGTGATCGTTTACCAGTAATTTTACCAGAAAAAAGTGTTATTAATGAAGTATTTATTTGCATTCTTTGTTTTGTTTGCCATCGATAAGTGATCACTGGGCTTCTCCAGTGCCATCTTAAACCAAACATTTTAAATCATCTTAAATTACTGGACTGTATGAAAGAATCATTAGATAAAAATTATCTGAAAAATCATTCAGGTTAATAGTTCTGCTAGAAATTGTAAATGCAATCGCATTTAATTAAAATGATCTTATGAGATTATTCCCCTGGAACTCCTATGATGAGATTAAAATGTTTTGATTATTCCAGGATGCCTTTAGATTATTTCAGGAAGGGTTTGTAGCCTCCTTAACTTTCCCATTATCCAAGCAAAGTCCTTATCTTCTGGAATTCTTACTGTTCTGCATTGACATTTATTTACATTTCCATCTTGAGCATCACTATTGATTAGCCTGTATCTGTCCCTTAATTAAAATATCTTCACGCTGTTACGAACCCCGTAACTGGGTCACTTACCAGCAAAGATAGAGAGGTCCATTGAAGTCTGATGGTACTATTTTTAAACGTTTTTATTTATAAAGGGGCACAAAAGTAAGGTTAATACAAACATTCAGATAATATACGTCGTCAATACTCAATCTAAAGTGCGGGTATAGTAATAATCATCAATAAGAAGTAGCTCTATCGTTTTGTCTAGGGGTAAAAATATTGTCCGATGGAAATATAAAAGTCTCTCGAGTTCATGCAGGCTTTTAGCCTTTTGGGGACCGCTGGGTTTCACGTGTTGGAGAGAGAGAGATTTTTGGTGAGAAAAGAAACTTGCCAGTCTTTTTGGACGCAAACCGTTGAATCGGGAACGTGGGTTCCCCGTTGTCAGTTCCAAGTCCTTTTCGGTGTTATCAGCCACTCATTCCCCAGGCCAGGGGAAAACGGGCCACACATGGCTTCCGAATAGCTTCCCGTTATCACGGGAGCGATGAGCGATGGTGTCTCCTTCTGGTGCGTCGCTAGGGGACTGCCTTCTGCAGTCCCTCTTTTATCTTGACTTGCAGAGTTGTAGCTGTCAATCAGGGTGGGGTGATACAATCCCCACCCCACATTGCCCGAGGGTGTACACGTAGCCCTGATAGCAGGCACGTAGCATAGGGTCGCAATCCACAAAGGTGTCTCCAAGAAACAATGGTCAAATCCGTTGCGTTGTCTTTCTGAGGATTCTCTCTCACTTCCTGGGTCCAAGACCCGAATTAATAGCGATCTTGCGATTCTCAGGAAGGAGGGGGCTGGGATCATAACAAGGCTCATGGCAGAGGTGGGTCATAACCATTTGTAGGAATAAGCCTAACTTTGCAAAGTTATGTCACTGTCTAAAGGCTGATTTATACTTGTGCATACGGGCTACGCCGCAGCCTACGCTGTTACCCTGATTTTTACTTCTGCGTCACTCTTCGTTGTAGCGAGCATACATTGGTGTGCACCAAAACGTTAGTTGGCAGTGGGGTTTCTATGCCACTGTGTTGAGTTTCTTCATGACAGACATGGACAAGGAAATGTATTTCAAACGTTTTTGCATGTCGGCAGGTAGATTTGACAATTTGCTTCATCTATTTCGCATCGGTGTACACACAGCCTACAGACATGACGGAGAAGAAGCAACCGGAAATGTGTAGGAGGAAATGCAATGCTACCAAGCGGGCCAATCACAGTTGTTGCGGTCTGCGTCGCTGTGAGGCGTGAGTAACTTTTCTGGAGAGGTGTATGTCATCCTACAGAGTAGGGTACAGTGTAGGTACGGTGTAGGGTATGTGATACTACGGTGTCGATGCGAGGCACAAGTATAAATCAGCCTAGCAGTCACTGAAGATTTTCCCATACCTGACATTATGAAAGAGGCTCAGAAAACAGCAAGCAATGCTTTACTTCATTCAAGTTAGCAACCTGTTTGATATTTTACTCCATGTAGTCACCGGTAATCAGTGCTGTTTTAAAATTCACTGATGACTGACTACGAGAGACTCAGTTGAGTTAATATTCTGGAAGGAAGGTTAATACCATTCCTGTATCATTGAAACTGAGTCCTCAGGATGCCATTTCTAGATTTGATCTTTTGAATCACCCACAACCTTGTAGCTTTATTTCTACCCTGGAGTCCTATGGCTTTCAGGAGCTCACTATAGGTGATTATTACCTCCTTTTAAATTCCCACAAGTGATGTAAGGTACCCACCCACAAGACAGTGCAACACTGGCAACTGTGAATCCACCCAAAACTACCCATCGACTTCCAGTACATTGCACTCAGGGCTCTCCCTTCCTTTAGGAGATACATAGAACATAGGACAATGCGGCATTGTAACAGGCCCTTCAGCCCAAAATATCCATGCTGAACATGATGGTGAATGAATCTAAACCTCTCCTGCTACGACATGATCCCCATCTCTCCATTCCCTGCATAGTCATTTAGACTGCTAGCGTACTTCAGTGAATAAAATATGATCTAATGTAGATCTGATTCCCCTGTACCCTGGCTATTTCCAATAATGGAAAGGATGCCTGAAGTTTATTGTTTAATGTTCACCAGTAATATCAAAATATGTATTACAAGAAGAAGCAAGTGCCAAGAGTTGGAGGAAGTAGGGGTGGTCCTTAATGAATGCCTTGGCACCTGTGAGGACAACATAAAACAGACTGATATGCTGGAACATATCATCATTAAGGAAGAGGATGTGCTAGAAATTTTGAAAAAGTAATAGGATAGATCAGTCCCTGGGGCTGAATGAGATATATCCCAGATTACTCTGAGAAGCGAGGGAAAGATCTGCTGTGTTTTGATTATGATCTTTGTGTCCTCACTGGCCACCAAATAGTTACCAGATGTGTAGAGGGTGGAAAATGTTATTCCTTTGTTCAAGAAAGGGCTAGCAATAACACTGGGCATTATCTCTCATTCCCAGTGTTCCCTACTGGGATTACAGACCTTTCTTCAGTGGATTGGAGAAGATTCAGCACATTGGAGAAGATTCTTAGAGTCAGCATATTTTTGTGAGGACACTTCATACCTCAAAAGCTTGATTGAATTATTTAAGGATATAGCAAAGCATACTGATTAAGGTAGAACAGTGTATGTGGTATCTATGGATATTAGTAAGGCATTTGATAAGATTCCCCATGGTCAGCTGGTTTAGAAAGTCAGAAGACATGGGATCTATGGAAAGTGAATGTGTCGATTTAGAATTGGCTTTTGCCCACAGAAGCTCAAAGGTTGTTGAAGATGAAGCATATTCTGCCTGGATGTTGGTGGCTAGCAGTGTTCAGCAGGGATCTAAGTTGGGACCTCTTCTCTTTGTGATTTTTATAAAATGACTTGAATGAGGAAATGAAAGGGTGAGTTAGTAAGCTTGCAGATGATGTGAAGATTGGTGGATAATTTAGAAGTTGTCATAGGTTTCAACCAGCCATTGACAGGATGCAGAGCTGGGCTGAGAGTAGCAGATGGAGTTCATCTTGGAGAAGTGTGAGGTGATTCACTTTGCAAGGTTGAACATGAAAGTGAATTACAAGGTTAATGGCAGGATTCTTAGCAGTGTGGAGGAACAGAGGGTCCACTTACATAGATCCTGCAAAGTTTCTGTGCAAGTTGATACGGTGGTTGAAGAGGCATATGATGCGTTGTTCTTC
The DNA here is from genome assembly GCF_048418815.1 of Hemitrygon akajei. Taxonomy (NCBI): domain Eukaryota; kingdom Metazoa; phylum Chordata; class Chondrichthyes; order Myliobatiformes; family Dasyatidae; genus Hemitrygon; species Hemitrygon akajei. Next base: position 72,659,540 of record NC_133136.1, on the reverse strand, counting down.
ATTACTTTGGAGGAACTCAACTCAAGAACAGCAAGGTAAAGTTGCAGCTTTATAAAATTCTGGTTAGACTATACTTGCAGTATTGTGTTCAATTCTGGCTGCCTCATTACAAGAAGAATGTAGAAGCTGTAGAGAGGATGCAGAGGAGATTTACCAGAACGCAGCCACGATTAAGGAGCATGTCTTAAGAGGAAAGGCTGAGCAAGCTAGGCCTTTTCTCTTTGAGTGTAGGAAGATGAGAAGTGATGTTAATGATGATATAAATCATTAATCAATGAGCAATTTTTTTCCCTCAGGGCAAAAATAACTAATACAAGAAGGCATAATTTTAATGTGATTGGAGGGTAGTATGGGGGGGGGGGGACGTGTCAGAGGTATTTTTTTCACACAGAGCTTGTGGGTGCATGGAATGGCCTGCCAGAGATGTTTGCAGAGGCAGATATATTAGGGCTGGTGGTAGAGCAGATTTGAGGGGTGGTAGTAGAGCAGATATACTAGGAACATCTAAGAAATTTAGACACATGGATGAAAGGAAAATGGAAGGTTATACAGGATGGACATGTCTGATTGTTCATGGAGTTGGTTGGCACAACATCATAGGCTGAAGGGCCTGTAATGTTCTATATTCTATTAAATGCATCTAAATCTTCAGACTTGATGCTTCCCTGGAGCAAAAAGTAGTATGTTTCTACGATGAGAACTATCTGCCATGCAGAGGAAGTAATTCTGTTGGCTCATCAACAGCCTCATCACTTTAATCATGGAGACCATTTCTGGGAGTGCCTAAAATAACCCAGTGCCAAAACTAATTAGTTCTCATTGACTTATTATGAGCATTTTGCTTTTGTCTTCACACTACCTATGAATTAAGTCATTAGTTACAGTTAACACTCTGTATGGGAAAGCAATTAACTACCTCTCACAAGATTTAGTTCACAAAACTTAATCTTTTGACACATAACTTTCAGTACCATAGTAAAACTTACATTATTTTAGCTCATACTTAAAACGATCTTATGGAATTCTGTCTTTTGTTTATAAGAAATGTTCTGTAATATTTCATTTCAACTCAAGTAAATTCTGATGTGCTCAATGACTAAATGACTCTAAATTACTAACACAGTGTCTGGGTTTTCATTCAAGTGCCACCAGGTGGGGAGACATCAGAGCTCCTTTCTGCAGCAATTCAGTCAAAGAGCTCCCCAGGCACTCCTGATTCAGAAATATTAGCCATAGAGATCAGATGAATGAGTCAATGTGATTGAAATAAGCAGTGACTGTTGTTATTGGATGCATGAGATAGAGAATGCCTTGTGGAACTCATATCATATGTATTATTGTGGTCCTGGTTGAGGCAATATCCAGAATCCCAAGCACTGAACGATTGTACCTGCTGGAAGACATCAATGCTAGAGCTGGAGCTGACCTTCTTTCCAAGGCCATTATGGTATCACCAAGATGAACAAGAACGGGCAAAGACTACTAGAGCTGAGCTGCCATCTTTGACTGTGCATCACCAGTATGTGTTTTCAGTGTAAAGAACATCACAATGTCTACTGGAGACATTGACGGTCCCACCACTGGCATCATCACCAGTTGCAGGGACCTGAACAGTGTCTTTGCCACTTGCAGTTACCACAGTGTGACACAGACCACCCCCTTGTTATCAGTAGAGTAGGGCCAAAAAGACCTCATCATTCCAAGACTAAGGGTCGATCTCGCATCAACACCTACTGTACAGCAAACTCTGACAAAGTACAGCAGCTTGCAGATGCCTTAGAAGCCACAATGAAGAAACGTTCTGGTGACAGTACCTCTATTGACTTCAGGCAGTCACAAATTTATGTTGCCATCTACAGCTCAGCCATAACAGCGTTCAGCAAAAAGGAGCACAAGAACGCAGACGGTACAAAGCAGACTAGGAAAAAATGGAGCATGTGACTCAGGCCAAGAGAAAAGTCCTGCTGGTCGACAAGCACAACTCCTGCACCAGCATATGTGACACCCTCAGAGCTGCTAGAAACAAGGGACAGCAAACTACCTGATGTGCAAACAACTACTAGCTGAATTTGTGTAATAAAATCCAATCAGATACTGTCAGTGGAAATGCAAGAAGGATATTTGATGGCATCAAGTCAACAACAGGCCTTTCAGCCATTAAGACAACTCCATTCGAGTTGAAAATGGAGTAGTCATCACGGACCAGAGCAAGTGGCTTGAACTTTGGAACTGTATGCAACCGGAACGTGGTGACCAATGCTCCCCAGAGTCACTGCCTGACTTGCTAATCATGGAAGAGCTTGATGCGTTGCCATGTATGGAGAAGCCATCAACAATGGGAAAGCCCCAGGGAAAGAAGGAATTCCCTCCAAAGTCCTGAAGAGTGGGATGCCTGCCTTGCTGCATCATTTACATGAACTTTTGTGTCTTTGCTGGGAGAAAGGCCACACTCCCCAAGACAAGCAAAATGGCAAGATTGTCACATTGTACATAAACAAGGGCAACTGTAGTGATCGAAACAACTACTGTAGTTTCTCTCACCTTAGAATTGTGGCGGAAGTGTTCATCTGCATTGTCTTGACACGACTTCAGAGCCTTGCATCCAGAGTCTTTCATCCTTGCATCCTCTTCTGGTTCGCTGCCAGTGACTAGTGGTGTTCCACAGGGGTTGGTGTTGGGTCCACCTCTTTTTATGTTGCAGATCAATCATTTAGATGATGGAATAGATGTTTTTGTTGCCAAGTTTGCAGATGATACAAAGATTGGTGGAACGGCAGGTAGTGTTGAGGAAAGAGGAAAGCATGCAGAAGGACTTAGTCATATAAGGAAAATGGGCAGAAAGTAGCAAATGAAATACAACGTTGGAAAATGCATAGTCTTGCATTTTGGTAGAAAAAATAAAAGTTCAGACTATTTTCTAAACAGGGAGAAAACTGAAAAATCTGAGATGCAAAGGCTATCTTGCAGGTTGAGTCTGTGGTGAGGAAGGAAAATGCAATGTTAGCATTCATTCCAAGAGCTCTAGAAAATAAGAGCAGGGATGTGATGCTGAGGCTTTACAAGGCACTGGTGAGGCCTCATCTTGAGCACTGTGAACAGTTTGGGGCTTTTCAACGAAGAAAAGATGTGCTGGCATTGGAGAGGGTACAGAAGAGGCTCACAAGTGTTATGAATGTACCACAGCTCTGAGGGGCCAAAGGGTGCGGGACCAGCCCCCTCCTTCCGGAGAATCGCAAGATCGCTATTAATTCGGGTCTTGGACCCAGGAAATGAGAGACAATGCAACGGATTTGACCATTGTTCTTAGAGGCACCTGCGTGAATTGCAACTCTATAGTACGTGCCAGCTATCAGGGACATGGACGCCCTCGGGCAATGTGGGAGTGGGGATTGTATCACCCTACCTTGATTGACATTTACAAATCTGCCAGCCATGATAAAACGGAGACTGCAGGAGGCGGTACTCCAGCGACGCACCAGACGGAGACACCATCGCTGATTGTTCCCGTAAGAACGGGAAGCTGCTCGGGAGCCACGTGTGATTTGGTTCCCCTAGCTAGGGAATCGAGTGGCTAATAACCCCGAAAAGGATTCCGAACTGACAACGAGGAACTCACGTTCCCGAACACGATTTGAGTCCAACAGGCTGGCAAGTTTATTTTCTCTCTCCAACCCGTGAACACCCAGCGGTCCCTCAAACAGCTAAAAGCCTTCATGAACTGGCGAGACTTTTTATATTTCCATCGGACAATCGTTTTACCCCTAGACAAACGATAGAGCTGCTTCGAATTGTTGATTATTACTATACCCGTGCTTTAGATTGAGTATTGACGACGTATATTATCTGAATGTTTGTATTAACCTTACTTTTGTGCCCCTTTATAAATAAAAACATTTAAAAATGGTACCATCAGACTTCAGCGGGTCACTTATCTTTGCTGGTAAGTGACCCAGTTATGGGGTTCATAACACAAGGAAGATTCTGGGAATGAAAGGGTTATCATATGATGAACATTCGATGGCCTTGGTTCTGTACTTGCTGGAATTTAGAAGGATGAGAGAGGATCTCATTGAAACCTTTTGAATAGTGAAATGCATGGACAGAGTAGATGTAGAAAGAATGTTTCCCATGGTGGGGGAGTCCAAGACAAGAGAGGGCTCAGGATAAAGGGGCATCCATTTAAAACAGAGATACAGAGAAATTTCTTTGGCAATAGGGTGGTGAATTTGTGGAATTTGTATCCAGGGCAGCAGTGGTGGCCAAATCCTTGGGTGTATTTAAGGCAGAGATCGATAGATTCTTGATTGGAAATGGCATCAAAGATTATGGGGAGAAGTCCAGGGAGTGGGGCTGGGGAGGAAAAAAAATGATTGAATGGCAGAGCAGACTCAATGGGCCAAATGGCCTAATTCTGTTCCTGTGTCTTATGGCCTTACGAGCTTATGGTCTAAATCTATAGAATAATAACCATAACAGAATCAATGAACAATCACCCAGCCATGGGATTCAACCAGAGTGCAAGAAACAACAAACTGTGCAGATACATAAAGTTGGAATAATAAATAAATGAATGAATTAATGAATAAATAAATAAATATCTAGATGACACATCATCTTCAGAGTACTTGAGTCACAAACAATATCCCTGAAGATTTTCTAATGGATAAAGACCTATTTTGGTTACCAGGTTTGGATTTAAATTATTGTGTAATTTCATGTCATAATTTATTTGTGTAAAATTAAAGTTAAAGCCCATTTTTCCTTATGCTCATTTTAAAATCTGACACCGTTTCCACCTTTCAGCACAAAAAGTGCCGTTGCAGGTCTGAAGGCTACAAATAGTGATGCCTGTACCCTGCATTTCCATTTCTTCACAGAGTTGGTAGCCGAGCCTAGTGTAAAGCACAGTGCTGGGTGTGAAGTGTTAAGTCCTTCTTTCCCAAAATCAGAACTCCTCTGTTGCCTTTAGGGGAGAGTTTAAAGTCTGAGTAAGAGGACAGACGCTCTGGTTGCTGGTGGAAAGCGACACTGGAAAAACCTAGCTAATCAGGTCAATACAGCAGTTGTTGTTGAATTTACAAAAGGGAGTGAGATGCATGACTTTCTATTCCACTGTCAGTTACTATTGCATTATAAATTCCAGTCCACAGGTGTGCACTTTAAAGGATTCATTTCCAGTAGTGAGGCTCTAGTCGCAAATATCCAGGACCAAGTTTGGGGTCAACAAGTACCATATGTAACAGCTTACTTTAGTATTGCAAGTTCCTCCAAAGGAATGCAGGTGGGAGAAACATTGCTGCAGAAAGATGCAATTTCTCTTGTGGCAGTAAGACCCTTGCTTAAACCTGTTGCACCGATATGCAAATGTTTCTAAATAGACATGCCATGCTGTTTCATGTATAAATATAATAGATGAGTACTCCAGAATCTTAGGTTGTTTAAATGTGATGGTTAGAACAGTACATGCTGGAATACACTGCAAGGCAGGCAGGCAGCACATTTGGAGGGAGAAACAATGTTAATATTTCAACCCAAAGATGTCTTACCAGAACTAAAGAAATGCCAGATTGGTACCCCATCCACAATTCCTTCCACTGTTGGTAAACATTTGTTGCTCCATTAACGTGCCAAAGTTACTTCAACAGCATCTTCCAAGCTAATAACCTTTCCACAAAGAGATGTGGATGCATGAGAAATCTGCATCCTGCAGGTCCCTTCCAAGCCACACACAATTATGACAAGAAAGTATTGCCAATCTTTCATTACTTCTGGGTCTAAATCTTGAATCTCCTTCCCCAAGAGCCTTACATGCATTCCTTCTCTAGGACTGCAGTCATTCAGAAAGGCAGCTCGCCACCACTTTTTTTGGGCAATGAGAGATCGGCAATGAATAACTATTTTCACCTGCATCCCAATAAATAATAAAAAAGGATTAGTTAGTTAAATATATAGTTAAACGGATAGATAGCATATAGTCACACAAACAGATAGATAGAAAGATACACAGATGGACAGACAAATGGACAGTCAGACAAACAGACTGTCTAACAGACAGACAGAAAGATGGACTGATAGATAATTAGAGACACAAGAGTCTATAGATGCTGGCACCTGAAGCAACAAACAATCTACTGGAGGAATACAGTGTGTTGAGCAGCATCTGCTAAAGAAAAGGAATGTCGATAATCCAGGTTAAAAACGTGACATCAGGATTGAGAGTGGAGAGGGAGATGCCAATGAGATGACTAGTATCTGTGGGAATGCAATGAGCTGGGCTGATCTGACCCAAACTATTTGAGTGTCCAGGAGATGTGGTAGTAAGTGTACAAGCACAACAAAGTAACTTAATCTTAATTTATTATCATAAAATAGAAAGCACAAATAAACCACACAAAATGCTATGTTGCAAGTTAGAAAGATTTCAGAGCTCACAATTCTTAGTCACCACCCGATTGTTACTGTTGTCAGGGGACATGATAGCTGTCTTTGCCAAAGGAACTCCAAATTCCATCTTGTGAAATAACCCTGGGTCTCCTAGACTCTGATTACAATTCCTTGGTCTATGTGAAGTCCCAAGAACTGAGGAAAGGATGCCCAATAAATAGAGGTTCCACAAGCATACAGAGGCACTCAGAGACAGACAATCTTGAATCTTTTGTTCTCTTGCCACAAACTCAGCATAACTTCTTTAGGAGTTTCACTTATGTTGAGAGACGTCCAGAGACAGGTAAACTCTGTGGTCTGTCATTCTAATGCCATTGGTGCCTGAGGCCGGGAAGGAATCCAGCCACTATCAGTAAACATTAGATATTAACAAACTTATTGCTTAACTTATACAGTTACTTTACACATTGCTAGCCCACGACTTAAAGAGGCACTTGGAGCTGTTCAGCATTTTATCCAATATTTTATAAAACTTAATACACCACAATGCAGAGGAAGGAGGAAATCTCCCTACTGACCATCTCCCCTCGCCGCCCACAGTACTGATGCAGGATTTTGACCTGAAATATCAACAGTTTCTTTCCTCTCACAGATGCTACTTGATTAGATTGACAGAAAGACGGATTGATTGGCAAAAGAAAAGCATTTGAATCTGGTCGTCCTTAATTTAGCTACCACTCAAACTCTGACACACTCTGACGCCACTCTGTTGAAACCAATTGTGGCATTGGTAAGAATAAATTGCTTCAGTTCTAGAAGAATGTTCACTACCTCCACCACCCACTCTGGAGAAGCTAGTGTCTGTGACAGAAGTCACAGGTCTCAGTCAATTTGTTTCCACCAAATTCTGAGAAATTCCAGCAGTACAAAACTAGAGTGATATAGCCTGGTTAAGATTCCTGATGCCTGAAATAAGCTGAACCAGCAATATGGAAACAAGCAGAGCTGACAGTGCTATCTATATCTCTAACCTAGAGGGTAACGGTAGAGCAAAATGCTGCTGAATGGTGATAAAACCTGCAGATTGACGTTGTCTCTGCAATGTGTTCCATCTGTGAAAGCTAACATTTAAATCTATTTGGATTACAAGAGAGATATCAAGAGAAATTAGGAGGTTACAACATTTTTTTTCCATAAAAATATATAGTTTGTAGATCAGAGAGACTGAAAACTTTACGGAATGGGATGTAAGTCTGGGAATCTGATGATGCTACGCTATTTCACTAATATCTAAGAATATAAGAACATAACAAACCATGAAAAGTCACACAGCCCTTCATGCCTTCTTCGCCGTTCCATTGAACTATGGCTGGTTTTATGTGCGAAGCCCCCTTTGACCTCCACTCAATATAGCTAGCACATTTAAAGGGATCCCTACACCAATGATTGTGTGGCACGGCACAGCTCAAATGACATCTATAAATTTGCCAACAACACAACTATTGGCAGAATTTCAGATGGTGATGAAAAGACATAAAGGAGTGAGATAGATCAGCTGGTTGAGTGGTGTGATGCAACAACTTTGCACTCAGTGTCAGTAAGACCAAGGAATTGATTGTGGACTTCAGGAAGGGGAAGTCAAGGGAAAACATGCTAGTCCTCTTTGAGGGATTAGCAGCGAAAAGGGTGAGGAGTTTCAAGTTCCTGGTGTCAACATCTTCGAAGATCTATGCTCGGCCCAGCATATTGATGCAATTACAAAGAAGGCCTAGCATGGCTATATTTCATTAAGATTTTGAAGAGACTTGGTATGTCACCAAAGACTTCAGCAAGTTTCTACAGATGATCAGTGGAGAGCATTCTAACTGGTTGCATCACCGTCTGGTATGAAGGGGCCACTGCACAGGATCAGAAAAAGCTGCAGAAAGTTTCAAACTCAACCAGCGCCATCGTGGACACGAGCCTCCACAGCATCGAGGACCTCTTCAAAAGGCGATGCCTCATAAAGAGTGCATCCGTCATTAAGAACCCCTCATTAACATGCCCTCTTCACATTACTACCATCAAGGAGGAGGTTCAGGAGCCTGAAGACACACACTTAATGTTTTAGGAACAGCTTCTTTCCTTCCACCATCAGATTTCTGAATGGACAATGAACCCAGGTATACTATCTCACTAGTCTTTTTTCTGTTTTTGATCTGTTTTTCCACTACCTATTTAATCATATATATCTTATTGTAATGTATAGTTTAAAAAAAAATTATCGCGTATTGCTCTGTACTGTTGTGCAAAATGACAAATTTCATGATATAAGCCTGGGATATTAAACCTGATTCTGACTCTTCCCTGTGCATGAAGATTCTACACATTTGGTTTGGATTCCTGTGCCATGTCCCTTAGCTCTAGCTACTGGCATACTTTAGGTTTGGGACCTCTACCTGAAGGACTGGTCATGTTGGTGTGATATTCAAATGTGACTTCAAAAGCAAGGTTATCCCCAATGCACCCTAATGTATCCCTGAAATTCTTGCGAGACAATATTAGAAGTGAAGGTTTCAAAGGTACATTTAATGTCAGAGAAATGTATACAATATGCATCGTAACATGCTTTTTCTTCGCAACCGTCCACAAAAAACAGAGGAGTGCCCCCAAAGAATTAATGACAGTTAAATATTAGAATCCCACAGCTCCCCCAGCCCCCACCAGCAAAAACAGGCATCGGCACCCACCACTGAGCACTGAAGAATGAGCAAGGCAACAGCAAAGACACAGACTTGCAATTACCCCAAAGACTACTTGTTTCACCCAGTATTCAACTTACCACAGGTTGACTCTCTCTCCCTAATATGGGAGAAAGAGGTGTCTCCATTTCACAGTGAGAGGGGAGACATAACAAACAAATCGCTGGTTTACGATGGTAAAAGTCTGTTGCGTCGCCTTATCCGAGCTCTGTGCCCAAAGATCTCGGGGCTCTGGGCACACAGCCTCAGATCTTCCATTTCTCACGACACACCGATCTCCTACCCAGACGCTGACCTTTGATCTGCCCATCTCCGGAGCCACACGATCTCGGACCTCCGTAGGCGAGCTGAGCTCTTAGGCCACGCCCTTGGTGTGCCGAATAATGGCCCTTTGTGAAACCCAGAGAGCAGGTCCCATTCTCGTAAAGAACCGTAGTCAGAGTGTCACTCCAGGTCAGGATCTTTAAAAGAACACTGAAAGGAAAAAATAGAGACATTAAAGATGGAAATACAGCTGTTTCCTAAGATGCAAGCAAAGGAGTCATAATTAGGCACCAGTGATCCTCCTAAGCTCCGAGTGAATGTACAGTACCAGTACTGGTGTAAGAAGCCTACAAACTTTTACCAAGCAGGTGCAGAGCAAAGTCATGGGGGAGATACACAAGAGGAGCTTTGCTCCCTGATTGTGGATATAGAGCAGGATGGACTACAATGGCTTAATTGACTCAGAACAGCTGGATTAATTGATTATTTAATTACATACAGCAATTTATGACGTGACAAGTTTCCCCTTTGTCTCTTTTCATCACATCATTTCTGAAGGGAATTCAACTCTTTGCAGCATGCAGTTTCAGAGCATTATCTCCCATCCATCCATCTATCTATTGACCTATCCGTCCACCAGTGCCACTCACTCCTCTTCTTATGTAATACAACATACTGAGACTGTTGGGCAAATACCTGCTCATCAGTCCCTGACCAATCTGTTGTTTCACACCACCCGCACACCCACTTTTAGGAGGAGAAAATGTAAACCAAATTGCAGGGAGAAGACTGTTAAAAGTAGTTTGGCACTCTGATGTATATGAATTATCCAGAAGGTACAGTATTTGCCGATTCTGTGCCCTGTCCATTAAGAGGCAGAAGGACAAAGAACTCATTGACAGCCAGGGGCAGAATTACAAATATCTTTAGCACTCATATTCCATCACTAAACTGAGAAAGATGATGTGTAGATTCTGACTTTGCCATAAATAATTTGCGTCTTCTTTCTGTCTTCTCTGATGTGCGCATGTCCAATAAGTGAAGTAGGACATGGGAGAAAATAATTTCTCAGAGGAGTCCATTCCTTGATGCTCTATTATTGGTTGCATAACGATGTAACTATGCAAAAGTTGTACTTCATTGCAGTCTGTCCATTTCCCCTGCTAACGTACAAGAAGCAAAGACAGGGACAGCTGTAGAAATGACTTCTCCGGGTCAAGCAGTTACTGAATTTTAAGAAGACTGGTATTACTTTTCTTCTGCAACAAACCTAATATTTATCAAAGTGAGCTTCACAGGACTTCTTTGAGACCAAGGCATGTTAATGTTTGGAAAGTGCTATTCCATTCTTCAAAATTTTAAGTATAATTTCTGTATAATTTATGTTCTGTGTTGTCTGAAACTATGAGCTTGTGATGCTGCTGCAAGCAAGTTTTATTTATTGTGCCAGTACCTCACTGTACTTGCACACAGAAAATAAATATGAATTCTCTTCTCTATTATGTACTTCTCATCTTTAAATAAGCAACTTCAAAATTTCTCAACTTCCAGTTTTGCTGCTGTGTAAAGTTTTGCAAGGAGCAGGACATCATTATCAGTCTCTGGACTATATGCTGATCTTTTCATTACTCTGGATGGTGATGGTTTCCTGCCTCTCTTTTAGAGTCAAGTACATCCAGTGAATCTTGCATTATGACCTTGACAGATTCAAAGCCTCTGAAGTTTTGAAAATGCTGTATCAGACACTCTGAGTCTATTGCTTCCCAGAGGGAACTAAGACATCAGCTGTAATGAGTGTGCTTTTCTTCAGATGAGATGATAATAAGCTTAAATACCCAACTCGAATTTTGTCTTTCACTGGTGAGATTCATTAGCCCTGGGAAACTTTCACAGGAGATGTTAAATTTAAAAGTAATTAAAATTCATTGCAACGGGACAGCCTTAATGTTTTTAAGGACAATAATTTCTACAACAGCTACTATCCTGCCTGGATTAATTAAGGTCCCAGTAGATGAGTAGGTTATCCACTGGCATTCAAACTCACCTCGATTAAACCCAAAAGAGTTGGAGCCAAATTTCTATCTTCAACCAAATAAAACTTAATGGTCAAATCTGACCAGTGGCCTTCTCCTGCTGAAAGAAAATATGTTTTTGACTTACACAGACTTGCCAAGAGTCTCTGATGAGGTGAATGATAGCTGCCAGCAAATCTGACACTCCATTCCAGAAGGAAATGCAGAAGTTTTTATGTTTTACTTACTTTCCTCTATAATTTACAATTTTTTTCTTGTATCTTAATACTTCCATTATTTTTATTTCATTTGGTTGTTTTACTGTTATTTGTAAGCATATGTTCCAATATACGTAACTGTCAAATATATTCTAATGCAGAACACAAAAAAAGCATTAAATAAAAACCTCACATAAAAATTGAGGATTTGCCTCGAGTCTTGTGTCCTGGCAGAAGTTACCAGGGTCTGCATGGGTTGCTGCTTCAGTGTTGGACTACACTAAACTACATAGCTACTGAATATCCACAGGGCCCTACAGATGAATTATCAGATCAATTGCCCCTTAGTAGAAGGGCCCAGGACCAGAGGACCAAAATGAAGTGGATGGCAAAAAAGTGATACACAAAAGTAACCTTTTTTTTTATGGAGCAAGTGCTTAGGACCTGGAATAAACTGCTGGTTGGGAAGTGGAGTCCAATTCAATCAAAACATTAGAAAACAACATTTCAGTGGGTGAAAGGAAACATTTGCCTGCCACTGTGGAGATGCTGGGAGAATGAGACTGCTGCATTCATCTTACAATGAGTCAATGTGAATAGGTACAATATCAAAGTTCAAAGTACATTTATTATCGAAGACTGCATACTTTACACATCTTGAAATTCATCTGCTTATAAGCAGCCACAAAATAGAGAAACCTAGTAGAACCCTGTAAAAAATCAAAAGACTATCAAACACTCAATGTGCAGAAAAAAAAGCAAATTGTGCAACCGATGTAAGTAAGCAACTACGGTAACATTCAGAACTAAAGTTCTCGAAAGTGAGTCCACAGCCACAAAACCAGTCAGCAGTGTGGCTGGTCCGAGATCCTGCTAGTTGCAGACCACAGCCTCAGTTCAGCACAGGGACAAGTAAACCACACAGAGCTGAACTAGCCTGCTTCTCGCCTTCGGCCTGACTCCCTGACCTTTTCTTTCTGGCCCAGCACTCCAAACCTTGTCCAAACCTTGGGTCAGTCTCTCTCTCAGACTCGGGCTCTGTCATTTCGATATGCTCTTGGGTCCAGCTCCCTTTGCCTTGATTTGGCCTGATGCTTAAATCAATGTCACTTTGTGTCTTTCCTCACTCTTAGGCCCGGGCCTGGGCTCTGCTGTCTTGACTCTGCCTCACTTCTGCTCTCTTCACGTAGGATCTGCTGTATCAAATCGCCTCCTGGACTGGCCAAACATTGGCTCATTCCCCACTCTCGGGCTCGGGCTCGATTCAGCCCATACGCACCACACTGCAACTGTCTTGCACCTTCGAAGCTTCAGTTCACACCGCAGAAATGCCAGGTTGTACAGGCGGTTCAGAAGCCCAGCTCCAAAAGGGAAGTTGCAGGCTATTGATTGCAGTGATCATTCACCAGAAAAATCGTGATTAATAAAGGAGATGGTACAGTAGTTTTGTTTGCTACCAGCAAGTCGTCACTGTGCTTCACCAGCAGCATCTTAAACTGAAAAATGTCCTCCTCCGGCTTTGCTGTGACTTTCCTGCAATTCTGTGAACCGTTGTCATTGTTTTTTGTTTATGCAGTAATAATATCCAGTCCAATAAGCAAACTTTGTTTCTTCTAGGTTCTGCAGTGCAAACATTTACTGATAAATGTTTGGGTAATTGAAATCTTGGCCTCAGAAGCAAAATAAAATGTTACATTGTTAATTGCTGAATAAAGTGCAGATTGAGTCAAATATGCAAATTTTCTCCTTAGGTAAATTGGGCCAAAATTACTTTCTGTTGAAAAAATAATTTCAGTTTGATGGCTGCTTTACTTACTGAAAATTTATAATTAAATGCTTCACAATTTTAAAAGCTCTTGTATTCAGTCTTTTTAAACACAGCAATTTTTGTCGCAGCTGTGAATTCACAGACCAGTTTTCACTGAGGGACATGAATGATGTCATATCAACTGTTTTTTTCCGCCTCTCTGACACCAAGGCTTAGACCACTGAGCTGTTAAAAGAAAATTTTTGGTCCAGAATTTGCAATGAAGGTGATGGTGAAGCTGACGGCATGCAGCATTATAATGAAGGAAATCTGGCAGCAAATTCTGGAGTATACAAATACACAGGTATACTGCTCATCCAATGTTTAAACTGTTGCCAGATCCCCAACATCAACATGGTAATCAATAACCCGATAAGAACTTCAACTAACACAAATCCTCCACTGAAATAATCATTGAAAATTTTGAACAGGATTTAACCGAGTTCTTACTTCTGCACTACATTGCGGTAACTAACAAACTAACCAGTAAGGGAATGAAAATATACTGGTCATGAACCCTGCAGGCCTCTGTGGCTTGCCATAGAGTGTTGAGCTCCTGGGATACTCAAGCACCTGTATTCACTAATCATTATCTTAACTAGAGCCATTAAGCCCTTGTGCCTTTGGTTTAATCTTGTCAAGTTAATTAACTGGCATGTGTTTCCTGTATTCTATGATATTTTTAAAGAGGACTCTTGGTTAGTTCCTTAGCATTGGCGGACATTAGGTCCTGGCTGGGTGGAAGTGAAGGGCTGGTGCATGTGGTTTGGAACTTGTTGAGGGAAGGAGCAGGAATTGCTGGCAGGGGGTTATCCAGGTCTGGTAATGGTGGACAAGGTGAGGGGGGGGGGGTTGAGGGAAAGAGAGTGGAGAAGGAGTGGGGTAGGGATTTGGGATCAGAGGTAGGCATCTGGGGAGAAATGGATTATGGTGAAGGGAGAAAATAAAGGGAATGAGGAGATAGTGAGGGGATGGACAAATGAAAACCAAGACAAAGGGAATAAAAGAATAAGAAATGACAGTGGAGAGAGTTCTGAAAGTGAGGAAGATGAACAAGTTCAGAGAGAAGGTGTTGTCATAATTAGGTTTAATGAGAAGGCTCAAGGACACATGAGGAAAATTAACCCGTTTGTTCTAACAACAATTCTGGCAAATAAGATAGGGGAAATAGTATTTGCAAAAGTCCTTAATGATGGTAACCTATTGGTAAGATGGACAAATAAGGAACAACTTGAGAAAACACTCAAGCTAAAAGAGACAGGAAAATGCAAGGTGGAGTATACAGGGAGGGTGGGAGCATGAAATGGTGGTTGTAAAGGAGTGATCACGGGTGTACCAATGAGTATAAAGATGGAGAAGTTAAAGAGAAATATCAAAGGGGGAAAAGTAATTAATGTCCTAAGACTGAAAACAACAAAGGAGGGAGGGAAAAAGGAAAGTGAAACAGTATTGATTGAATTTGAAGAAGAAAGTGTTCCTGGGATTCATGAGTTACCCAATAAGGGTATATGTGCCAAAGCCATTGAGGTGCTATAATTGTCAAAGGTTTGGACACATAGCTAAAAACTGTAAAAGGCAGAGAAGATGTGCTAGATGTGGGGATGATCATGAATATGGAAAGTGTGGAACAGGAGTGCAACCAAAATGCTGTAATTGTGGAGGAGCTCATAATGTGGCATATAGTGGGTGTGAGGTTATGAGATGGGAGAATAAAATTCAAGAAATAAGAGTGAAAAGAAAGATCACTTATTCAGAAGCTGTAAGAATGTCAAGAGAACAGAATAATGCTCCTAATGAACAGGGAGCAATAGGGATACAAGAGGCAGCAAAGAACAAATGAGAGGATTTATGTAGACAAAAAGGCTCTAGTAACATTCATTGCAGGAGTGATTAATAGTATGGCTGAGGTAAAGTCAAAAAGTGACAAAATTCAGCTGGTAGTCAAAGCAGCAGTAAACCATTTAGGGTTAGTAGGACTGACATGGGAAGAAGTGAGTGTGTTGCCTTTAAGGCATTTGTTTAGTTTATTATATTTTCGCTTTAGTAATTCATTTATCGTTTTCTAGTTAAAGTTAAGATTGTTTAAAGTAAATTCGTTGTCTGTGATATATCGCGGCATGCAATGACGTCACACCCGGTTACGCCGCGTCTTGTGGGAAAATACCGGTTTGGAGAAACAGGAAGGAGGGGGCTTATGTGTTTGCAGGATCAGCGCGAGAAAAGTTTCCTTTCTACGCACTAGAAACATCAGTGAAGCAACGTCGTAAGTTCATGAGATAATCGATATGTTGAATTAAAAATGTTAACGCTGATTCTGTTAAAAGTAATGACGGTTGATAAAGTTTGTTTTTTGTTGTTTAAAGAGTTGTGGATAGTTTGTGTTGAAGTGTATTTAAAGCCAGTCGATGGCGTAGGTAGATTCTGACTGTATGTTGCACTTTAATGTAATATAGTTGTTGTAGTTTTACTTTTGCAAGTATTTATGATGTAAATGTGATGTCAAGAAGGAAACAAATACTGTATATATTTTGTATTGTTTTATCAACAGTTTTCACCATACGTTAATGTGGAAGAGTGAACAGTAAATGGTTAATCTTACTGGGACCGCCTCATTGATTGGTTTATGCTTGGTGTTTAGTTCAGAGTTCTTTTACACCTGTGCGAGAACACTACAGTGAGGGAGAACCTCACTGATCAGTCAAGCCAGGAAGTGTCATAGGTTGGTTAATACTCATTATGGTGTTTCTTTTGCAATGGAATGCAAGGAGCTTACTGGCTAATGGCCAGGAATTCAAGCACTTTATTAATGAAATGGTTGTAAAACCAGATGTAGTGTGTATGCAGGAAACTTGGTTGAAACCAGCTTTAGACTTTGTGGTATACGGGTATACAATGATAAGGAAAGATAGAAATCTAGGGGGAGGAGGGGGTTGTGCTATGTTAATCAAGCAAGGTATACCATATAGAGTACTGGAAAAAAGAGATGATCAGGAATACATAGTGGTGGAAATGTGGGAGAGAGGGAGGGAGTGGTTATAATTAATTACTACAATCCATATAAAAGGTTAGATTTGGACAGCCTATTAAGGATACAAGGACAAAACAGACATAAAGTAGTGTGGTGTGCAGATTTCAATGCTCACAGCACAATATGGGGGGATCCGATTACAGATTCAAATGGAAAGGTAATTGAAGATTTGATGGAAGAAAGGGATTTGGTGTGTATGAATGATAAACAAGGATAAACACAATAACAGGAACTGAGTCAGTATTTGATATTATGTTAGTGTCTAATATCTTGGCTGGCATTAGTAACTAGGGAGTTTGGACTGCTTCAACAGTAAGCAGTGATCACTACCCAGTTTTATGTTCAGTGGGTGAAAGATTTGAAGTAAGACCAGGTGGTGGAATCCCAAAGTGGGTGTCTGGAAAAGCAGATTGGGTTAAGTTCCAGAAATTAAGTGAAGAAGCATTGACAAAGATTGACATTTCTGGAAATGTAGATGGATTAAACAGTTAGGTGACTTCAGCAATTATTATGACAGCAGAAGGAGCTATACACAGGAGTAAAAATAGGATGAATAGAAAATTGGTACCATGGTGGACAGAGGAATGTTGTCAGGCTGTAAAAAAAACAGAAATAGAGCATTCAGGCCAGTTAAAAGAACCCATAATATGTAGCATTTAATTCAATATAAGAAGGCACAGGCAGTGGTGAGAAGAACTATACATCAAGCTAAAAGGGCAAGTTGGAGGAGTTTTTGCAACAAAATAGGAAGAACAACGCCTTTGGGAGAGGTATGGGGAATGATTAAGAGGATGGGAGGAGATAGAAGGGAATGGGAATATCCAGTAATGATATCTGAGGAGGAAACAGCAATCTCCAGCAGGGATAAGGCTGAGATCATGGCCAAGTCATTTGTAAAGATACATAGTTCAGAAAATTTGTCTGAAGAAGGGAGAAGGAGAAGGGAAAGAACAATGAGTCAATACCCAGGAGTGTTAAACAGGAGGGAAGAAACAGATGATATAATTGATGATCCATTTACTTTGGTAGAAATGGTGAGAGCAATAAAGAGATTGAGACCAACCTCCCCAGGGAAAGATCTAATATGCTATGTAATGCTAAAAAAATCTAGGAGAAGGAGCGCTCTTGAAGTTACTGCTTTTTTATAACAGTGTGTGGGAGGAGGGAAGATTACCAAGTGCATGGAAAGAAGCAGTCATAATTCCAATAAGGACACCTGGCAAGGATCCGTCAAAACCCACTAGCTACAGGCCAATAGCATTAACATCAAATATATGTAAGGTAATGGAAAGGATATTAACAGAAAGGTTATTATGATCTTGAGCAGAGAGGAATGCTGGTAAGATCAGAATGGTTTTAGGAAGGGAAGGAATTCCAAGGATTCAGTGATAAGGTTAGAGACTGAAATAAGAAAGGCCCAGGCAAATAAAGAATCAGTAGTTGCATTGTTTTTTGACATTGGAAAAAGCCTATGATATGATGTGGAAGGAAGGATTATTAATTAAACTGCACAAAATGGGGGTTGGAGGCAGAGTTTTTAATTGGATTAAAAAAATTTTGTTTGGTAGAAAAATTCAAGTTCGGATTGGATCAGAATTATCAAAACAGTACATCGAGCAAAATGGCACACCTGATCAGTGTGATTAGCCCATTACTTTTCATCAATATGATCAATGATGTCTTCACAAAGGTACCAGTGGATATAGGTAGGTCACTGTTTGTGGATGATGGGGCCTTGTGCAAAAGAGGCAGGAACATGGAGCATATTATCAGGAAACTACAAGGAGCAATTGATGAAGTGGTAGAGTGGGGTTATGTTTGGTGATGTAGATTTTCAGTAGAAAAAATCTCAAACTGTATTTTTCAACAGGAAAATAATTGAGGTAGGGAAGAAGTTAAGGATGTATGGGAATAAAAAAAAATTACAAAAAAAAGGGTTGGATCATTTAAATTTCTGGGAGTTATATTTGATTCACAATTAACATGGGCAGATCATATCAGGAAAGTTGAGGAGAAAGGAAAAAATGTAATAAATGTGATGAGATGTTTGACTGGTAGGGAATGGGGAGCAAGTTGTTCAGCATTGAAGAGAATGTATGTGGCTTTAGTAAGATCTGTGTTGGATTATGGAAGTGTAGCATGTGGATCAGCAGCTAGGTCTCTTATAAGGAAACTGGATGTGATTCAGGCTCAGGTTTTGAGAGTGTACAGTGGGGTTTTTAAAACATCACCAATATCAGCCTTGCAGGTAGAAATGGGAGTAATGTCTTTGGAATTAAGAAGGATGCAATTAATGGCAAACTACTGGGTTAATTTGCAGGGGCTCAATGATTCTTACCCTGCTAAAGGAGTGTTGCAGGAGTCCTGGGAAAATAGGAGGTTTCAGAGGGAAAACTTTAGTCGGGTAGGGAATGATATTGCTAAAGAATGTGGTGTTTGATCTCAGGATAAGTCCTTCAGTAGTTTATCCGGTTGTAGCTTCATGGAAGCTGGTATGGCCTGATGTAGACTGGCATTTGTTAGAGGTAAAAAGGAAAGGAATATATAAAACTGATTTGGTAAGTGTATTTAACTATCATGTGATGGAAAAGTATAGCGATTATACTCCGATTTATATGGATGGTGCTAAGGAACCTGAAACAGGAGTGACAGGGTTTGGGGTGGCTATACCAGCAAAAGCAATTACAATCAGCAGAAGAACATCTGATAAGTTAGCGGTGTATACAGTGGAGATGATGGCAGTGTTGGTTGCGTTGCGATGGGTGGAGAAAACTAAACTAGTCAAAGTGTTGATATGCTCAGATTCATCCTCAGTTCTAGCAAGTTTAAGGTCTTTTCACTCAAACAGCTGGCAAAATGTACTTCATGAAGTCCTTCAGTCAGTCACAAGAGTTGCAAATCAGGGAGGTCAGGTTAAATTTCTATGGGTTCCAGCTCATGTAGGGGTGAAGGGGAATGAGAGAGTGGATGAGTTGGCAAAGAGGGTGTTAAAGAAAGAAAATATAGAAATGCACATTAGTATCAGTAAAGCAGAGGTTAAGTGTGTTATCTGGGGGGAAAAAATCAACCAAATGTGGCAAGAAAGATGGGACAGGGAGGGGAAACGGAGGCATTTATATCAAATACAAAAAAGTGTTGCAGGTACTAGAGTAGGTAGTAGATACAGAAGAGAGGAAATTGTGTGGACTAGGTTAAGGTTGGGGCACTGTCCTTTAAACCAAACACTGAAATTGATAGGGAAGCACCAGACAGGATTGTGTGAGGAATGTCAGGAAGAGGAGTCAGTAGAACATGTAGTTCTGAGTTGCAGGAAGTATGGGATACAGAGAGATGATGAGAATTAATCTAAGGGAATTGGGGGTGCAGTAATTCACATTAAAAGGGTTGCCGGGCATGGGTGAGAGAGCACAGGTTAGTGTATTTTTTAGCTTTCTTAAGGGTTACAGGGTTTTTTTTTATAGGATATGATGGATAAACAGGAATAGGGTACTAGGATGGCCAAAGATGGGAGGATAAGGTGTAGGTGAGGGTATGTGTGTGTGTGCGATTGGGTGAAGGGATTTAGAATGTGGGTCCATCGCACACTCCGGAGCAGAAGGTGGCGGTAATGCACCACTAAGCTGGAGAGGGAGAGGGAGGGAGAGGGAGAGACTGACTGACTTAGCATTGTTATTGTGTTGAAGAGAATGAACTGTCTCACTTGGTTGCTCTTCTGAGGCTCTGTTGGTATTCCTATGTCTAACTTCTTGTTTCTATTTTCTTGTGGGGAATCTGCCACTCTCTACTCCTGGTTTCAGTCATCCACAGCTCCTGGGTTGAGTCAGTGCCAGTGACGTGAAGGGCTACCATTCCTTCTCACATGGGTCAAGTCCTGCAAGGGCACGTCATGATGGTGCTCTTTTGAATGTGGATTATTCCTTCAAAATAATTATTTCAAACTTTCTTGATTTTTACTTATTTTCATAAATTATTTCATATTATATCTCCGGTGCTACTTTTATTTGTGTTCCAATCATTAGTTTACTCTGTGTAATATGTTAAATAATAGATGAAATTTAGATTTTTTTACTTCCTTATTTGTTGTCAGTGAGTGTTATTCAACTCAAATTCCTGCCAAGTTATCTTGGTCTTATTACTACTGCCAAATAAAAATTGGAAATGAACAAACCAGGCCAGAAAATATCACAGAAACTTTATGGAGAAATTCCTTACCAGAAAATAAAGAGGCTGGAGAGGGATAAAGATGTTTATCCTCAAATAAAATAAATTCTGAAAAAGTAGTAGAATATGTAGTAGGAGCTTAATGTTCAAGGATACACATTGTATTGGAACGATTGGTAAGAAGGCAGAGGAGGTGGCATTGCTCTGTTTGTTAGAAAGAGGTGACATGGGGTTGGAAGTTCTTGAATCATTGGATAGAGCTAAGGAACTGCAAGAGTAAAAAGACCCTGATAGGAGTTGTATACAGACAAACAAACAGTAGTAAGGATGTGGTCTACAAGTTACAATGGAATATAGAAAATGCATGCCATAAAGCCAATGTTACAATAGTCAGAGGGGATTTAAATAAGCAGGTAGATTGGAAAATCAGGTTGGTGTGGGATTCCAAGAATTTCTAGAAGGCCTGTGATGTGGCTATTGAGAACAGCTCGTGGTTGAGCCCACTAGGGGATCAGCTATTCTGGTTTGGGTGATGTGCAATGAACCAGAATTAATTAGAGAGCTTAAGGTAAAAGAACCCCAAATTTTCTTTAAAGTAATCATAACATGATCAAATTCAGCAAGAAATTTGAGAAGGAGAAGCTGAAGCAAGATGTGTCAGTATTGCAGATGAATAAAGGAAATCAGAGGCATGAGAGAAGTTGGCCAGGATTGACTGGAAAAAAACACTGGCAGGGATGACAGCACAGCAGCAATGGCTGAAATTTCTGGAAGCAATTCGGAAGGCACAGGATATATACATCCAGAAGAGGAAGAAGTATTCTAGAGGTAAGATGACACAACTGTGGCTAACAAGAGAAGTCAAAGCCAACATAAAAGCCAAAGAGAGGGCATACAATAGTGCAAAAATTAGTGGCAAGTTAGGTGATTGGGAAGCTTTTAAATACCAACAGAAGGCAAGTTTTTTTAAAAAAAAGTCATTATAAGGGTGAAGGTGGACTATGAAAATAAGCTTGTCAATAATATTAAAGCGAATACCAAACATTTCTTTAGATATGTAAAGTGTAAAAGAGAGGTGAGAATGGAAATCAGATCACTGGAAAATTATGCTGTAGAGTTAGTAATGGGGGACAAGAAAATGGTAAATGAACTGAATAAGTATTTTGCATGAGTCTTCACTGTGGAAGACACGATCGGTATGGGGAAGTTCCCAGTAGTCATGCGTGAAGTTATTGGTACAAGGGAGAAGGTTCTTGGGAAACTGAAAGGTCTGAAGGAGATAATTCAACAGGACCAGGTGGTGTACACCACAGAGTTCTGAAAGAGGTGGCTGAAGAGATTGTGGAGGCATTAATAATGATCTTTCAAGAATCACTAGGTTCTGGAATGGTTCTGGAAGATTGGAAAATTGCAAATGTCACTCCACTGTTCAAGAAGGAAGAGGGGCAGAAGAAAGGAGATTATAGGCCACTAAGCCTCAGTGGCTGTGAAGAAGTTGGAGTTGATTGTTAAGGATGTGGTTTTGGGGTACTTGGAGGCACATGATAAAATAGGCTGTAGTGAGCATGGTTTCCTCAAGGGAAATTCTTGTCTGACAAATCTATTGGAATTCTTTGAAGAAATAAGAGGCAGGATAAGCAAAGGAGATTTGATTGATGTTGTGTACTTGGGTTTTCAGGAGGCCCTTTACAAGGTGCCACATATGAGGCTGCTTTACAAGCTATGATCCCATGGTATTATAGGAAAGATTCTAGCATGGATAAAGCAATGGCTGATTGGCAGGAGACAACAAGTGGGAATAAAGGGAGTCTTTTCTGTTTGGCTGCTAGTGACTAGTGGTGTTCCACAGGGGTCTGTGTTGGGGCCAATTCTTTTTGTTATATGTCACTGGTTTGGGTGATAGAATTGAAGGTTCTGTTGCAAAGTTTGCAGACAATTTGAAGATAGGTGGTTGGACAGATTTGAGGCAATAGAGAGACTACAGAATAACTTAGATTAGGAGAACAGCAAACATTTGTGCCAACCATGTAACCTACTCTAGAAGCTGCATAGAATTTCCCTACCACATAGCCCTCTATTTTTCTTGGATCCATGTACCTATCTAAGAGCCTCTTAATACCCTATCTTATCCATCTCGATCACTGGCAGTGCATTCCATGCACCCATCACTGTGTGTGTATATATAAAATAAAATTGCCTCTGACATGCCCCTTGACCTACCTCCAAGCACTTAAAAAAATGATCCCTCATGTTGGCCATTTGAGCCCTGGGAAAAAGTGTCTGGCTATCCACACAATCAATGCCTCTCACCACCTTGTACATCTCTATCAGGTCACTTCTCATCCTCAGTCACTCCAAGGAGAAAAGGCTAAATTCACTCAACTTGTTCTCAGGTATAGCTTTAAAATTACCTCACGGCTCTTGAACTCAATCCCACAGTTGATGAAGGCCAACGCACCATGCACCTTCTTAATAAAACTGTCAACCTGCGCAGCAGCTTTGAGTGTCTATATGGACAATGACCCCAAGATCTCTCTGATCCTCCACACTGCCAAGAGTTTTGCCATTAATATTTAGTCTTCAAATTTGACCTATTAAAATGAACCACTTCACACTTAATCAATACACAAACACACAACTCCACCACTTCACACTTATCTGGGTTGAGCATGATAGTATAGTAGATGTGGAGAGGATGTTTCCTGTCATGGAAAGGTCTATGACTGGAGGACACACTCAGAATAGAGGCGCATGCTTTTAGAATGGAGGTGGGGAGGAATTTCTTTAGCCAGAGAGTCGTGAATCTATGGAATTCATTGCTACTGGCAGCTGTGGAGGATAGGCCTTTACAGTTTGTATATTTAAGGCAGAAGTTGATAGACTCTTGTTTGGTCAGGCCATAAAGGGATATGGGAAGAAGGCAGGAAGTTGGGGCTGAGGAAAAATTGGATCAGCCATGATGAAATGTTGGAGCAGACTTTGAATCAAATGGACTAATTCTGCTCCTATAGCTTATGGTTTAATATAAAAACAGTGGAAAACTCCAGTCTGATTATTTACAACACACTGGACCAATGTTACACCACCAACAAGAATGCCTGTCGTGTTATTCCACACCCTCACATTGGGAAGTCTGATCACCTGGCTGTACTTCTACTCCCTGAGTATAGGCAGAGACTGAAGACTGCAGCACCAGCAGTGAGGACCAAGAAGGTATGGACAAGGGAAGCACAGGAGCGCCTACAGGACTGCTTTGAATCGGTGAACTGGACTGTATTCAGGGATTCATCTTTGAATCTGGATGAGTATGTTGCAGTTGTTAATGACTTCATTAAAACCTGTGTGGATGACTGTGTACCTACAAAGACTTACTTCATATCCCCAAACCAAAAGCTGTGGATGAACTAGGAGGTACATTGTCTGCTGCAGGCTAGATCTGTGGCATTCAAGTCTGGCAACACAGGTCTGTACCATAAAACCAGGTATGATTTGCAGAGGGCTATTTAGAGGGCGAAGAGACAACTTCAAATGAGTTTGCAGGTGACATCAGATGTACGATATCTCTGGCAGGGCTTGCAGGACATTACTTCCTACAAAGCGGAACCCAATAGCATGAATGGGAGTGATGCTTCACTACCAGATGAACTCAACACCTTCTATGCCCACCTTGAAAAGGAGAATACAACTACAGTTGTGAAGATCCCTGCTGCACCTGATGACCCTGTGATCTCTGTCTCAGAGGCCATTTAGGCTGTCTTTAAAGAGAGTGAACCCTCGCAAGACAGTAGGTCCAGATGGAGTACCTGTTAAGGCTCTGAAAACTTGTGCCAACCAACTGGCAGGAGTATTCAACGACATTTTCAACTCCTCAGTGCTGCGGGTGGAATTTCTCACTTGCTTCAAAAAGGCAACAATTATACCAGTGCCTAAGAAGAATAACATGAGCTGCCTTAATGACTATCCTCCAGTAACACTCACATCTACAATGATAAAATGCTTTGAGAGGCTGGTCATGACTAGACTGAACTCCTGCCTCAGCAAGGATCTGGACCCATTGCAATTTGCCTATCGCCACAATAGGTCGATGGCAAATGCAATCTCAATGGCTCTCCACACGGCTTTAGATCACCTGGACAACACAAACACCTATGTCAGGATGCTGTTCATCGACTATAGCTCAGCATTTAATACCATCATTCCCACAATCCTGATTGAGAAGCTGCAGAACCTGGGTCTCTGTAACTCTCTCTGCAATTGGATCCTTGACTTCCTAACTGGAAGACCACAACCTGTGTGGATTGATGATATCGTCTCCTCCTCTGATGATCAACACTGGTGCACCTCAGGGGTGTGTGCTTAGCTCACTGCTCTACTCTTTGTATACACATGACTGTGTGGCTAGGCTTAGTTCAAATACTAACTATAAATTTGCTGATGATGCAACCATTGTTCATAGAATTTCAGGTGGTTATGAAAGAACGTACAGGAGTGAGATATGTCAGCTAGTGGAATGGTGCTGCAACAACAACTTGGTACGCAATGTCAGTAAGGCAAAAGCTGATATTGGACTTCCGGAAGGGTAAGACAAAGGAACACATACTTATCCTCATAGAGGGATCAGAAGTGGAGAGGGTGAGCAGTTTCAACTTCCAGGGTGTCAAGATCTCTGAGGATCCAACCTGGTCCCAACATATCGATGTAGTTATAAAGAAGGCAAGACAGCAGCTATACTTTATTAGGAGTTTGAAGAGATTTGGTATGTCAACAAATACACTGAAAAACTTCTATAGGTGTACCATAGAGAGCATTCTGACAGGCTGCAGGATTGCCTGGTATGGAGGGGCTACTGCACAGGACTGAAAGAAGCTGCAGAGGGTTGTAAATTTAGTCGGCTCCATCTTGGGTACCAACCTACAAAGTATCCAGGAGATCTTCAAGAAGCATTGACTCAGAAAGGCAGTGTCCATTATTAAGGACCTCCAGCACCCAGGGCATGCCCTTTTCTCACTGTTACCATCAGGTAGGAGGTAGAGAAGCCTGAAGACACACACTCAGTGATTCAGGAACAGCTTCTTCCCCTCTGCTATCCGATTCCTAAATGAACATTGAACTCTTGGACACTATCTCACTTTAAAAATGTATAGTATTTCTGTTTTTTTGCAAGATTTTTAATCTATTCAATATGCATACACTGTATAAAGGAAACTGAATAAGATTTACTTATTATCATTATTTTTCTTCTATATTATGTATTGGATTGAACTGCTGCTAAGTTAACAATTTTCACATCACATGCTGGTGATAATAAACCCGATTTTGATTCTGATTCTGACATAGCTGCACAGGATATTCTGTACCATCAAATTCAGATGTTGTTGAAACAAAAAATGCTGGAACATATTAAAAGGTAGGCCCCATTTGTGGGAAGAGAAATTGAAATAATGTTTCAGGTCAACAGCTTTTCATCAGAATTGTTGTCTCTGAGGAAAATATCACGATTCAAATCCTTCGGTCTGCTTCCAACACTAGAGCTTCATTTTTATTTTCACTCTGCTGGCACTAAAGAGTCTCTCAGACATGCATTATCCATTGCATATCTACCCAATGGATTAGTTATCAATTGACTTGCATCATGGATCAAGTTAAAATGTAAAGTGGCTGTTGGGAAACGATAATAAGCAAAATGTAAAACTAATTGAATTTGATATACATGTCTGTAAGACATCCTTATTAAAGAAGCTGATTGTTTATTTTATAATAATGCTGATTTTCCTTATGACTTCAAACCTCTGCACTATCTGCTGAAGTGTTTTAAGCCTTGAGCTTCTGGCTTTCAGAGCACAGGCAAAATCTGACAAAGATGTGTGCCCCTGCTGCAGCAAATGGAGTGAGTCAGCCATTATGAGGCAAGGCACAACCTTCAAACTGGCTGAAGGATGGTGAAGTAAGGTAGTTGATGGGCATACTGCATGGGTGTAAATTGCTTTAAGTGAATTGTCAGGTCTCTTCATACCTCTGTCTCTCTCCTGCACCAAGGTCATATCATTCATTCCTTTCTGCTGCCATCAGCTTGGTGGAGATTAATAATGAGTTGTGAGACCATAGGTAAGGGATTGATTGCCCTGCTTAAGGCTGCAGACATGTTTCTATCCAAGGTCAGCCAGCATGTACTCATTTGGAATTTGTGCTTGAAGCACCATATCTTAAGACCCGTCATCATGCCATATATTCTCACAATTCCCAGCTCCTCGCATCTGCTAGTGCTGGAGTCCTCCGGCCACATTTGTCAGGACCTGCCTAAACTGCCTCTTGTTTATGAGGGACTGTGGGGCAGAACTTCATTTGATGGATGCTATGCACCCAGAGGAGGAAGGATGGATGGCTTAAGGACTGACTGAGTGGGAAAGGTAGATTAATAAATGGAGAAGTGACAAGCTGCCAAGAAAATGATAAGTGAGTGATACAATAGAGAACATAGACTGAGATGGAATGAGAGGGCAAGAATAAAACTGAATGACCAAAGTAGAGTTACAGAGCCAAAGAGTCAGAGTTATACAGGACCGAGGAAGGTTCTTCAGTCCTTTACACCTATAGTATGCCGACCATCAAGTACCATTTATTGACATGTACTCATTTTTCCTCATTTGTTTTGTGCCGGGAATTCAAGATATGTATATACTGCTCCAATTGGTCTTTTTTTCGATGACCTCCAAACTTACCTGATAAGTTGATAGGTCATCGTGATGCATGTCATGCCGTAAGTGCTGATGACTGCACCGAGTACTTTCTTGTGTCCGTTATGTATAACTTATGTTAATTTAGGTTTTGTGTGAACTTATGTTTGTCTTATTTGTAATGGACTGTTCTGCTGCTGCCAAGAGCTAATTTTAATGGCATTCATGCATGTGTGCCTACGGCAGTAATTTTGAGCTTGTGCGTTGCAAAACTGAAGTCTATACATTTTGAGAACCATGCAGTTGATTTAATTTCTCCTCTATTGACCCACTGACTGGAGACAGGACTGCATCAGATGGATGTACATCATTCCAACCAAATGGCATGGAGGTGAATGAACTGGAAATTAAACTTCCTTGCTTCACATCGGTTCATATCATAGATTCTAACTCACTGCCTTGACTTAGATTTTGTGTCTGAAATTTTATTCCTCTCCTTAGAAGTCACCTAAGCTACATTGTTGACACTTGAGCATTACACTTGGCACCTAGAAGAACATTTGGATCATAAATCAATGCTACCACTCAGTTTCTATATCCCCATTACCATAACATTATCTGACTTCTCCACTCCACCATCCTTGAATCAATCAGTCTACTACCAAGAGCTTGAGACATTCCTTTGTTCCCTTTGCATCTTACTACTCCAGTGCACACCTGACCAACATCCTACACCTTTTGGAAACCTGAAAATCTCTAAAATTATTTCCTCTAGTCCAATTCCATTCATTCAACAGACTTTTTCGTCTGCTGCCTTACATTGGCTTTGGGATCTGCATGGATTTTACAAAGCCCATCGTTACTTCCAAATCTCCCCCCTTTTTCTAACTTTCCTTTATTTCATAACTTTCTTCAGCCCAACAATCTACTGAGAAATTGACTGATTATGTAATAGTTATTATTCTATAGATTTATTGAGTATACCCACAAGGAAATGTATCACAGGGTTGTATATATGGTGACATATATGTTCTTTGATAATAAAATTTACTTTGAACTTTGAAAAAGTCAGAAAGACATATAGAGAGAGCATGGAAACTGGTCCTTCAGACTTTCAAGTCCATGTCTGCATTAGTTAACCTTATTTATATTAAAAAAAAAGTCCCTGCATTCTCACCTACAACTCGGTTAAACACTCAGGGCAATTCACATTGACTAATTGACTTGTCAATCAGCATGTCTGTGGGGTGGGAGAGGAAACCAGTGATGGAAAACTCAGGTCACCACATACAAATACCACACACATATTTTCATTTTAAGTCTGACAACATATATTTCTAATGTTAAGTTCTCCATTACTGGCACATGTGAATTCTGCTGTTTAGACTACGACGCTTTGAAGTTTGCTCCCTTACTAATACACACAATTAATCAAAATACAGTATTTTGACTTTGTAAGCTTCCCTTTTGTGCAAACTGAAAGACAATAGTGGACAAGATTCTCCATTTGGGTCGGTATGTTCCCGACTACTGCAACTAGTCAACGCAGCAGGAAATATGAAAATCTTTCACAAGGTGCCATACATGAGGCTGCTAAGCAAGATCGTATTATGGAAAAGATATTAACATGGATAGAAGATTAGCTAACTGGCAGTAGGCAAAGTTTGGCAGAAAAAGGAGCCTTTTCTGGTTGGCTGCCGGTGACTAGTGATGTTATGCAGTGTTGGGATTCCATTTTTCATGTTATATCCATGATTTGGATGATGGAATTGCTGGCTTTGTGGCCAGTTTTGCAGATGTTACAAATATAAGTGGAAAAGCATGTAGTTGAGGAAGCAGGGAGTTTGTAGAAGGATTTTGACAGATTAGGAGAATGGGCAAAGAAGTGGCAGATGGAATATATGTAGGGTAGTATATAATCAAGAACTTTGATAGACAGAATAAAGGTATAGACATTTTTTCTAAACTGGGAGAACATTCAGAATTCAGAGGAGCAAAGAAACTTGGAAGTCCTTGCAACACACACAAAATGCTGGTGGAACGCAGCAGGCCAGGCAGCATCTATAGGGAGAAGGAAGAGGAAGTCCTTGCACCGGATTCCCTAAAGGTTAACTTGCAGGTTGAGTAAGAAAGGCAAATGCAATGTTAGCATTCGTTTCAAGAGGATTAGAATATAAAAGCAACAATGCACTGCCAAGGCTTGGTCAAACCACACTTGGAATATTGTGAGCAGATTCAGGCCCCTTATTTAAGAAAAATGGAGAGGGTCCAGAAGAGAATGATTCCAGAAAATGAAGGGGTTATCATATGAGGAGTTTTCAGATGTTTTCTTTTTTTTCAAATCATTTAAAAAGGCCTTGAGAACATTTGGTGAGCAAAGACATAATCTGCTACTTGTGACTGTTCTTCATGGGATGGCTGTAGCAGCAAGGCTTCAAGCTTAGTTAGGCCTCTAAGACTGCAGTTTAATGTGTCTGAGGGGATTACAGGGGGGCTGACAATGCAAGGTATGAACTAGGGCAAACACAAGAAGACCTTATATTTCCTGTTCTAGGATTCCTACATGAAATAGTACTGTGGAATGTTTAAGTTTATTATAGATTCTAACAAAATTACAAATTATTGAAATATTGTTGCAGTCATAGAGTATCATATCAATGCATCAACATCCTTAACTGCAAGTTTCAAAATATTGAATTAAACATATAAAAACTAAACATTAACAAACAAAGTTAACAACTGGCCATAAAACCTTCCAATTTACTGAATATAATCTTGAATAAAGGAGTTCAGCAAAAATACTCAGCATTGGGATTCTCGGTTAAATTTTGCACCCATTTTATTTGCTTTAGAAGAAAACATACACATTATAATTGTAAGTATTTAATATGCTCAGAAATAAGGATAAAGCATTAACTCATAAATCGAAACATAATCTATTGTCAAAAAACTCTCAATTATCCTGATTCTGTTGGTAATTTCTTTTGTTAATCTTACCCATAAAAAAAAATCCAGTTTATTGTAAAGGTGAAATTCCAAATCCCGATCCTGATTTACATTTTGGAAACTTTAGTTTTATTTGCTGATGCTTGCAATGATCTGCAGCTTGCATTTACTTTTCTATTTCCTCTTTACTAACGCCAGCTGCTAGAATTTGTACAAGGCAAAGAATCTATAAACTGCTGCCAGTTTAAATGCTGCTCATGAAGTGTCCACACCTGTAGGGACTAATCACTGCTGGATTCAAGTCGAAGGTAAATGTAATTAAGACAATCAGTAATAAGAGCAGGGAGTGGGGGAATATTATTAAGTTGCTATGTTCCAAAAGATTAAGTTTTCATTGGCATTGTCTTTACTATATTTCCCTTGTGTTGCTAACCTTTTTGTTTTGGGAAAGAACTTCATAAATTATTGTTATCGATATGTTATTTGTTTGTTTATTTTTATACATACTTAGAAGGCAGGAGCAGGCAGCAGTATGGATAAAGGTGAATTGCTGTACATAGCCAGCAAATGGCGTTGTAGCTGATGAACAACGTGCACAAAATGCTGGAGGAACTCAGCAAGCCAGGTAGCGTCTATGGAGGGGAGTAAATTTTTCGGGCCAAGACCCTTCATCAGGACTGGAAAGGAAGGAGGCAGAAGCCAGCATAAGAAACTAGCGGGAAAGGAAGGAGTACAAGCTGGCAGGTGAGGGGGAAGGTGGGTCAGCGGGTGGGGTTGTTGTAGGTCGGTGATAGGTGGAAGAGGAAAGGGACTGGAGGAGAAGGAATCTCAAACTTGAGAACAGTGTATCATGGAACAAAGGAAGGGGAGGAGCACTAGAAGGAAGAGATGGGATGAAAGGGGAATCTGAATGGGGAATGGAAAAAGAGAAAAGGAGTAGGGGAGCAAACTGACCAGAATTCAATGTTCACAAATCAGGTTGAAAGCTATGAGATGGAATATGAGGATATGAGGGATTTCTTCACCCACCACCTGTTCAGGCTATTGGTCTTCTCTGGACCAAAGCACTCATTTATCCGTAGAATTATTTCTAGTTCCTTGAGGCCTGTTAGAATTTCCAATGCAAAGCCACCTTGGGTCTGTGGTTGTTTAACCTCTGGTCAATTTCATCAGATATATTAAAGGCTAATTAGAAAGAAGGACACTTTCCACAAGGAGATTCATTGAGCATCATCATTATCATTGTACTTTCCCTACATATTCATTTTATTCCAGTATCTCTGTCCACGCAGTGTCTTTCAGTACTGCATTCTTCCAATGACTGAGATTTCTGTGTTGATATCCTGATCTGGTACTAAAATCACCTTTTTTACAGTGGTAAGTTTTCGCAGAATTCATCTAAGTTGACTGCTCAAACTATATTGAGCAATGTTATTGTAATAAAAGTAAATGGGTCTGGATTTTGTGAGAGAATCTGGTTCTGCCTGACCTCACAAGAACATAACAAGTTTTGGCAAGAGTAAGCCATTTGCCCCTTCAGGCTTGACCTGCCATTCAAAATGATCACAGCTGATTTTCTCCTCTTCTGTTCTTTTGTCCTAGTAAGTTTCCAAATAGTTGTTGAATGTGCACCTCTACTCTTGCCGGTTAAAGCCTTGTTATCACATTTTTCACTACAGTACTTTCTGTATTACTGGAGTACAAAGTATCTAGCCCATATTTCCTTTTCTGTCCTTTTTCTTTCTTTCCCATTGTTCTCATTGCCTTCCAATCACAGGTGTTTAGTGTAAATCCAGTGCAAAATTCTTGAAGCTAGGCACGTTTCTCATTATCTTTAAAAGTTAGATATATAGGCTATTAGGTTCAAGAGATTTGATGGCTTTTGTTGGATTAATTATTTTTGCAGGACAACTTTTTCTACTCATATTAAATTCTTTAAGTTATTCTTGATAGATCAATGTGAGAAAATTAAAGTCTGTTCATCCCACAAATAATTATTTCAAAAAAGATAGGACCAATTCAGCATTGTAGAATTTGCATATTTCTAAGTAGATGCCAAAGAACATAGGTTCTGAGTCACAGTGTCCTTAACAGATCTTTGGAAATGTGTTTTTGGACCATTCTTCCAAGGGAATTGGTGAACAATCATTAAAAAGCTGTTTTGGTTAAACTGGAACTGGAATGAAAATTGAATATTATTACTCCACTCCATGACCAACACCACATGAAGCCAGTTTTGCACTGTGTTAATTTATTTGTTGAAGGTTATAATTAAGTGTGTCTTAGTCACAGTAATTATTTTGTAAACTTGTTGTTCTATGTTTTACTTATTTTAATTTAAATATAAATACATATATTTTATCCTCTGTTCTAACTAATTAAAAATAAAAAAGATCTAACCAAATAATGGGTGCACTGTCACACTGTTGCATCAATAGGGAGATTTATCTGAAAATCCACATGTACACCATTCTTTATAAAGAGCAAAGCACAGATGGTTCTGAGGCACAGCATGGCTTAATCTAACATGCTGTGCTAAAAGTGATAGAACATAGGTTCACACCTGTTTATCTCCACAAAGTCAGTTCCTGATCTGACTGTGTGATCAGGGAGGTGCAGAACAGGGGCCAGCTGCTTTCCACAGAGAAAAGGAAAATCCATGTCACCCTATGGTGATTCAGTGCACCTTCCGGTGGCCACCTACAGGGTGACATTGACAACGATGTGTCTGTCTCTCTGCCGTAATGTTGTACAATAGCCACGGACAAGAACATACATTGCTTTAAAAAAAACAAATATTTTGGAGTCAAGCTAGAGCCAAATTATTAGAGGAATCCAAAAGGAGATCATTTGAATTATTACAGACTATAAATTTGGCTGAATTTTCATCCCTTCATCACTGATAATTGAGAAATATTTAAAATTCAAAGAAATGTCATAGCAGGATAAGAAGTGAAATGGCTCAAATTACAGGCATTAATATCCTTGCTCCAAATATTAAATACTGACTGCTATCTTCAGAAGAACAGTCTTTGCTCAGTAACAAATAGGTGCTTAATTCTAATCCAGGATTCAATTTTTAAATCACTTTATATTCAACTTGGCATAAGCCATTCATGTTTTAAAGTAATGGTTTGAAAATGCTTCTTTGGTGCATATTGTGGATGAAGTATCACATGTAAGTGATATACTGCTTCTTAATACCTTCAACAATGTATTGTGCAAATCTGATGTATATAAACCATAGTTATCAGCTTCTCTCTTATATGAAATCATGCTGGATATGCTTTGTAGACAATCACCTCTGCAAGTACAAATGACAATATTTAATGATTTGTTTGTATTCACTCATTAATTCACCCTTTAAATAAATACTCTGACAATATTTGAGTATTATTACAAAATGTGTCAATCTGGTACCTTCTATATTTAAGTCATTCATTAAACTGAATGCCATCACTTTTCATGTGTATGCTCTTTCAATATGCTCTGTATGACCTGAAGATTTGGCAAGATTTCTGTAGTATTATAATGAGTTTGTAAAATAAAGACATGCTCTTTATTTGCATAAGGTTGAAGATTGTTTAATGACAATTACCACTGGTTTACATACTTTAGGTAGTTCCATGGTTCTACTGATAGTAGATGGTAAATCCTTACAGATTCAACTGAAAAGTGAGCATACAGCTAATAGAGTGACAAGAGTTTAGGATGAGATAAATCACTCTAGAAGTGAAACCACTTGTAAGTAAAAGCTGGAGCATTTTAAAAGCGGTGATTTCTTCGACTATTCCTAACTAATTACATAATCCTGAAATCTGAATAAGTTGCATTTGACAGGTGCTGATGACTACTCTGACACATGTCAAACATTTCGCTTTGCTACCAGCTTTCAGGCTGTAAACTGAAAGTCATTTTAAAGTCTGTTATTAAATAGAAGTACATTCATTGGAACAGATTTTTCAGCTGGAGTTGAAGAAATGTATCCAAGTCTTAAATTTGTCCATTGTCCATTCAATTTTCAATTTAGGTAGAATAAGCATTCAAATTCGTATCCAGGTTATCATTATGCTTGGAGCTCAGCAGGCAGAGATCAGTTTTCCCTGAGATGTAAATGAAATTGAAAGAAAGTCACTACAGGCTACATTCATGAAGCACAGGAGCAGATGCATTGTCGCTCCCTTGATGACTCAGCGAATAAGAAAGACCAGCAAGGCCCCAGGTACTTCCTTTTTCAGCCTGAAGTTAACAGCACCAGTCAGGATGGTGATAGGGACACAGAACTGCCTTCAGCACCCATGAATTAAAAACTGGATAATGAGCCAGAGTTCTTTCGTGTGATCATTATCCAACGAGTTCTATTGGAAATAATGATGTGTGAATATCAAATGTGTAGTTGGTTTCTCTCGGCAGTGATGCACCCCAAACCGGAATAGACTGCAATACTGATTGTTCTCCCCTTCATGGAGGTTTCTTTATTGTGGGCAAGGAGGGAGGTGGAGACTTCTCTCCAGGAAGCAATGTTCTATTGGTAAGCCAATATCTTGAAGAAATCTGTGTAAAGAAGCATACAGTCAGAATGAGTAACCAAATCAGGGAAGTAAGTGGATTTTAGGGCAGAATCTCCACTTGCCAATTGCTCCATGGTGATTTATTGGTGAGTTGGAGGGGAGTGGGGTTTGTGGGAATAGTATGCTGCAAATGTACAATTTTTGAAAGAATTCCTGCCAATGGCTTTTAAATTTTTAATCCCTTATTATATTCCCAGTTTTCCCAGTCGGTTAAGGTAGGTATGCATGATGTTCTCCTCTATGCATTAATTTCAACAGTGCTGTTTAAAGAAAGATTGCAATGTGTCATATGGTGGGTTCTGAAGTAGAGGGCACAGCACGAGAAAGAGAGGTTATTGAGCCTTCATGAATAATGGTTGACTCTCACTTAGGTGAGTCAGTGTTGGCACTGTAATGGTTACCAATGATAGTCTTGCCAACCGGCAGAAGGAGGAATCTTGCCAATGACACAACAAAGGCATAGCTGGAGGTAAGCACAAACCTGAACGGGAGGTTTCAAATCTCAGGATTCAGTGTTGAAAGCAGTTCAGTGATCTCATCCAATCAAGAAAAATGAGAAAAGATACACATCTCGCCTACATCCTCACATGTTTATTACTCTATACTCTCACTACACCCACTCCAGTACAATCACCTCCAGCCCTCACTTCAGCCTATGAGGTCCTGCACATCCTGACATTCTAGCTCATCCAGAGTGGCTTGTCTCTTTCTCAGCAAATACTCTCTATATCTCACATTACAACACAAACTTTTGCTCACAAGTACAGGTCTATAGTGCTTACTCCTGCAAAGGAAATCCTGGAAGAAACCAGACTAGCCAAGGCATGAACAGTAAATGGAAAAGTGGAGACTGAATATTTAGCACTGACAGAATTTACTATCATCCAATTTAATTACAGACAATGATAAACTGTGAGTGGCAGCTAACCTAAAAATAGGCTTAATAATTTGATTTTACTCCAGAAAATGCTGTAATGTATCGAGGATGGTTACTCAACAAGTATTCCTAACCCTGAAGTTGTATTATTATTTGACTCATACCATCTGGACTCCAATGTTCTGGAGACCCTGGCTAGTGTGTATCAGGATATTAGGTACAAAAATAACTCCAATGATGTTTCTCTATATCTGTAAAACTTCCCTTTTTTTGTGCTGAAAAGCCTGGCCCTTTTTCTGAGATATGCTCACAATTCTAGTCTTCAACCACTTGAAATAACTTCTCTCTCCTTATTCCCTTAAATGTCTTGAAAAGTTTAATCAATTTATCCATAACTTGATAAACTGTAGGGAATGCAACCCTATTTTCTGTATGTTCGCATAATTCATCCCCTGGAGCTCACGCATCATTCTGAGTAGCCTAGACAGGATAGTGTATACTGTCCTTATGTGGTTCTGCCTGGTGCTACTCATGAGACTCAGAATCAGAACTGAGATCAACATCAAGTTAATATCAATTGCATACATCATGAAATTTGTTGTTTTACAACAGCAGCACATTGCAAAACATAATAATAAAAACTTTAAATTACAATAAGATGTGTATGCTCTGGACATTTTCTGGAGGTCCAAGATCTGTATGCTCCATGACTGCTGAACTAAGTGTGTAAATGTAGGAGGGGACTATGTTGAAAATAAATGTGCTAGGTTTTCTAAAATTGACTCCTTCTACCTTAGACCACAAACTTATTAATCAGTACAAAAAAAGGGGAAGTATTTATGAGTTTATTATCCATTCAGAAATCTGATGGTGGAGAGAAAGAAGCTGTTCCTCAAATGTTGAGTGTGTGTTTCTTCGGGCTCCTGTACCACCTCCTTGAGGGTAGCAATGGGAAGAGGGCATGTCATGGGTGACAGGGTGTTTAATGATGAATGCCATCTTTTTGAGGCATCACCTTTTGAAGATGTTCTGGATGCTGGGGAGGTTAGTACCCATGATGGAACTGGCTGAGTTAACAACTTATTTCAGTTTTTCTGATCCTTTGCAATGGCCCTTCAATACCAGATGGTGTTGCAACAGATCAGAATGCTTTCCACAGTACATCTGTAGAGATTTGTGAGTGTCTTTGGCAATATTCCCTCTAATTTGTAATGACCAGTGTGCACAAAAAGTGCTATGCAATTTTTTGCCTAGTGACAACATGTGAGCTCTGAATAACTTCTTCAATAAAAACAGTATAAATAATCCAGTTCTTAAATCTACAGACAAATTATCCCAAGCTCCACGTTGTCAACATCATCCACATCAGAAACTGGAAAAGGGAATGTGATTGTGTACAACTGGGAAATATACTTAACATGCCAACAAGATACAGGGTGACAATCTTTGGTGCGTAGTTTAAATTGCTCTTTGCACTTGTAGCAAAAGATATGTGTGCATGCACACCTTAGAGAAGATATTGATCTTTGGGGACTTACCAATTCTCCTCAATCTTCTAATGAAACATAGCCACTGTCATGCCTTCTTTGTAATTGCATCAATGTGTTGGGCCCAGGATAGATCCTTAGAGATGATGACACCCAGGGACTTGAATCTGCTCACTCTTTCTACATGTGATCCCTCGAATTCCCTTCTTGAAGTCCACAATCAATTCCTTGGTCTCACTGATGTTGGGTGCAAGGTTGCTCTTGCGACAACACTCAACCAGCTGATCTACCTTGCTCCTGTATGCCTCCTCGACAGCATCTGAAAATCTGCCAACAAAAGTTGTGTTGTCGGCAAACTTATAGATTCTGTTTGAGCTGTGCTGATACTATTGCGGGTGTAAGGAGAGTGGAGCAGTGGATGAAGCATATATCTTTGAGGTGCACTGGGGTTTATAGTCAGCGAGGAGGAGTTGTTATTTCAAATCTAAATAAACTGTGCACTCCTGATGAGGAAGTCAAGGATCCAGCTGCAGTTGGAGGTACAAAGGGCCAAGTTTTGGAGTTTGTTGATTAGAACTGAAGTAGGATTGTGTAGAGCACTGAGCTGGTCAGTAAACAGCAGTCTGACGTGGGTATTACTATTGTCCAGGTGATCTAAGGCGGACTGGAGAGCCAGTGAGATTACATCCACTATAGACCTACTGTGGCAATAAGCAAATTGCAACAGGTACAGGTCTTGCTGAGGCAGGACTTGATTTGAGCCATGACCATCCTCTCAAAGCACTTCATCACAGTAGGTGGAAGTGCCTCTGGCTGATATTCAGTGAGGCAGATCACCCTGCTCTTCTTGGGCATTGGTATGATTCCCTTTGAAGCTGGTGGCAATCTCTGACTGAAGCAGTGACAGTCGGAAAATACCCTTGAATACTCCTGCCAGTTGATTGGCACAGGTTTTCAGAGCCCTACCAGGTACGCCAGCAGGACCTGAGGCCTTGCAAGGATTCACCCTCTTGAAAGATGTTTTATATAGGCTCTAAAACAGAGATTACAGGGTCACCAGATGCTGCAGGGATTCACACAGGTGTTGTTTTATTTTCCCTTTCAAAGTGTTCTAGTTGAAAACTAACTAGGAGGTTTCCGTATAGTTGTATGCCTATCCCCTTGTTCCTTTATCCTCTAAGTATAAAGGAGGGGAGTCTTTTATTACGTTTGTGTAAAGTTGATAACATGGGCCTTGCCAGCTTCCCACATGAAACTAAACACCCGTTCATTCCAACTAGCATCTTAACAGGTTGTTATAATAGCTGCTCCGTACATCAGAGGAGCAGTGATCTGCCTCGGGTAACTTGCTCACTTTTCTTGATTAGATATGAGACCACCAAACAGCATTCAGCACTGATTCCTTACAGAGTATGGGATCTTATAAATGTCTCTGCTAGTGGAAGGGTCCAGGCCAAGGGAGCTAAGATTTATATTATTTTCTGCACATATCTATTGATTTTAGTATTTGATTCTCTGAGATACTTTGAACCTCAAGTGCTTCCAGCTTTTCAGCAAATGGAAAGCATTTTGTTTTTTCTGCCCTGTGGATCTGTTAATCATACATCTGTTTGCCACAAATCTTTGGTTCAGCCACTTTGGGCCTTTTGGTTGGCCTCTTTACAGGTGCCGCCAGCAGAGCATATCCCTATCTCTGAGCAGCTACTGAATACATTTGCAAAGAGAAAGCTGAACTTTCAAGGTTTGAAAGCACTGTGATCAGGACTGAGGAGCCAGCCGCATGCGGATCTGCACGAACATCTCCTCGTTGCTGCTCATTGATCAGGTGGAATTGCAAACATAAACCTTAACGTTTTGTGTGTGTTGCTCGCCTTATCTAGAAGTTCGCTTCTGGAAAGCGCAATAGGGCTATAAAAACAGAAATTTCACTACATCTTAAATGTTTCTTTTCCCAGGCAGTTATTCTGATTAACCATTCTAGTGAGCCCCCACCTCTTTCTATTGCCCCTGTCACTGCTTTAATGCCCTGGTTCATATTTCTACTGTTAGGGTGTATGTATTTCATTTTGGCAGTTCTGTAAGAGCAGCCTATTCCGTTTTCATGCTTGTTTGGGCTGCTGTAGAAGATGAGAGATGAGGAGAAATGTGTGCCATCCGGTTAGGATGGTCGGATTAAGGGGAGATTTCTCTGGTGAGGGATACTAAGGTTGGTGTTGGGGCTTTTGTTCGAGAGGAGATGAAGAGAGAAGATGCTGGGAAGAATTGGTTGTAGCATACGATCCAGTGGGAGACCCGTTCATTCGAGATGGATTGTGAGCGACGTTCGGAAGGTGGTGTGTGCTTTCATGTTGACCGAGGGCCCAGCGCGTGAATGACAGAGAAGTTCAAGATGAGCTCCAACTTGTGCACGTTTGACTGTTTAATTAGAGTAGACTTTTTTCTTTTTGTTATTCTTTAGTTAAGATTCATAAATATAATTCCTTTAAATGTATGCAGTGTACTGTCTGTTACTTTGTGGCATTAGTTTGTAACAGAGTAGCAAATCACACAGGATCCACACAAACAGGGTTTGGGGTGCGATCGAGTGTGTCTCAATCTCACAAGTTTGGCGAGGCTGGAGGCTATCTTCCCTAGACTTATGCAGCCAAGGACACCACGGTGTTTCATTACACTGCACTGTAAACATTTCAAACCATTTACATTGAAAATACAAGCTAGCATTTACTTATTTAAGCACATTTTTTCATATGCATCATTTAACCTCTAACTTTATTAGTTTTCTTTAATTTATATATTTT
This sequence comes from Hemitrygon akajei, assembly GCF_048418815.1. Lineage (NCBI taxonomy): Eukaryota > Metazoa > Chordata > Chondrichthyes > Myliobatiformes > Dasyatidae > Hemitrygon > Hemitrygon akajei. The sequence continues at coordinate 72,619,572 of NC_133136.1, read as the reverse complement.
ACAATTAATTGTTTTTTACATAATTCCTTATTCTTTATACTTGTTGAATATTATTGTTTTTGACTAATACCAAGGCAAATTCCTAACATGTAAATGTATATGATGAATAATGTTGATCCTTGTCATTCATTCTTGGAGATATCTTCAAGCACAGACTGACGCACAAGGGCAAAATATAGAAATTCAAAGATGTGGGGCATCTTCTTGATACATAGCCTTTCTAAGCCCATTTGATCCCTCAACTTCAAAATATTAGTTTATCATCACCATAATCTTTCCTTAGATGCATATTCCAGAAAGGCCTGAAGGGGAAATTAAAGCAACTTAAAAATATTTTTAAGGTTAAGCAAGTCTTATAAAATATATTTTGATATTGACCAGTTCAATTTTAAAGTGATGCATAAACAAAGTAATAAATTATCATTGAGCCAGTATATTTCAAACTGGTTTGATCTCTTCACCGTGGTATGTACAAAACCAAATCAATGGCCTTGTATGCTCTACTTAGATTTCATAGAATTTAACAAAAATGCTTTGTGGCACAAGTGCATGGTGACTCTTTGCAAGCTGCTCCAAAGATCCACTAATTTCTTCCTCAATGCACTGTTATAACTAATTGATCTATATTACAATTTGTCACGTGACAAATTTAAACCAATTTACTAATTTATCATTTCACAATTTTTCTGCAGGTAAAAATACTATTCTTATGGCAGAAAGTTGAATATTTTACCCACTTTCAAATTATTAGTTTGGTTGCTCTGGGGTACCTTTAGGAGCTTATCTGTTGCTTCACTGAGGCAGTGCAAGATTATTGGGGCAACTCAAGAAAATAAATGTAAGAGCCACACACACACACTGAATAGATTCAGTAAGTTGAGTTCACTCACCTAAAACTGGTGGGGTCAGTCACAGAATATTAATCTTTATGACAGATGATCTTCTTAGACAATGCATTGTGGTCAAAGATAGTGTGCTTCTGTTTTGTAGGATATTAGATTTGGGTGATGAGGGCAAATAGGACTAGAATGCAAAAGGAAAAGTGTGATAGTGAGAGCAGATGTATAGCATTGGGAGGTGATATGCTTCTTTTGTTGTTTTTGTGCTCTTGATAAATGGTTTTGGAATTCACAATGCCTTCCTAAATTTGCCTTTGCCAATTCAAGCTGTCATGGGCCAAAGCTTCCCACAGGTTGGTGGGGTTAGTAAGCTTTTAGAAGATGTTTAAAAAAAATTGTTGAATATTTCCTTCATCCACATGGTAATTTCTTGCCATGACATCTATATATAAATATATTTACTATGGAAGCCCACTGATGAATATGTGAACAGCATAAGTGTGCCTATTGGAGCTGACTATATGTAAACTGGGCCTCAATGCTGGGGATGTTGGCTTCAGAGAAGATGTTGATGTTGATTTGTTTATCTGGTAACAAAGAAAAATGTGGAGATCCTATTGGTGTAGTCCACTATTTCTCTGTGGTACTGTACTGCTATAGGTGGTTTATGTCTCAGGAGTGTGCAATTGGCTATAGACTTTACACTGGGATTAAGATTTCCTCAGATGGCCAAGGGTTGTGTTGGCACAGTGAAGACTGGTGGCTCACTGCAGTTTCCTAAAGGAAAAATCATGGCCAGAGTCAATTGACCCCTCCCTGTTGGAACAAACAATTCTCCAACCCACAATGTAGATTCTAATAATCTAGAGCACAATGGAAGGACCATCATGTGATAACAGAAGCAATGCAGAGAGCATCAAGCACCATGTATGACTTTTGACTTGCTCTATCAAAGGAAATTTAAGTAAATCTCTTTTTTAAATCTGGCTACCTGCAGAAATTTATCTCAGTTTTATACCTGCTACCCAATTGATGTGGGCTTTGATTCTATTCAATTGGTCTTCAATTAGATCCAAACAGAGCGCAGCCAATGTCAGCCAAAGGTACATTTTTTTGCCACAGTACTTTTCCCAGTCTTTGTACTGCAAGGTTGCACCTTGCCTGCAGTGAGTTTCCAGCTGGAATCGAAGTAATTGCTGCACATTGTTGGAACATAGTCATTGCTGTAGTATATAGGAAATACAGAAAGGCAAATTTGTGTAGAACAAGCCCCCATGAATAACTATTGAACAGATAACCTAAACAAATCAATTTGTGTTTCAAGTTTAATTGCTATTCAACCATACACATGAATACAGTCAAATGAAACAGTGTTTCTCTGCGGCGCAAGGCACTTATAGCATATATAGTTACAATAGCAGTAAAACTTACAGTCACAAAGAAAAATAAATAATATACCTCAACTCCCTGAGTGTCATTGCCTGCTGATTGATGGTGCATGGGATGTTGTCCAGCAGCCACATTTCTGCAAGAACAAACACGCAGCAATTCTTCATTAGGTGCTTGTACAGCTTTGGATGAATGCAATCCGGCTTGACTTCCACTGAGCTAACGCTGAAGGGTAGCCTTAATGGAAAGGGCCAGCCACAATTTGGCTGTGCCACATTTCCTTCGGTGTCTCATCCCCTGGGTGGCTGCAACAGGTGACCCTATGGCAGGAGAACCTGGTCTGCACAGTGACCAAGGCCATGCATCTTTTCTGCCATCAGGCTTGCCAATGAAAGAGTTAAATTGGCTTACAGTGTTCTGCATTATCAACATCCAGCAGGGTCTTGCGACCACAAGAAAAATGTCCAAGATGATCATTGGCTCGGTTTGTTGGGACATGCACCACCTTCGTGCAGTACCTCTGATGCCTTCCTGTTTGGGTAGCAGTCGCAAGCAACACGGTACAAGTCCAGCTTCACCACTATCGAGCTGCTTGCTGATGGGGTAGACCTGCAGTACTTCATGTTCTGCAGTAGCTTGAGGTTGTAAAAAAGACATAAAGGACAAACAATTACACCTTTGGATCTAGAGCAGCCTCTGCGACCAAGCGCGATTCCATCTTACCAGAACTAAGATTTTGGTTATTGTATGATAATTTAATGACAGAATAACTCTAATTAGCACTACCGTAGTCATGCAGTTATAACACAGGACAAGGCCCTTTGGTTCAGCTCATCCAAGTTGATCAAGCTGCCCACCTGAGGCATTATGGTATCACAGTGGTTAGTGCATCGCTTTACAGCAGGCAACAATCAGTGATCAGGGTTTAATTCCCAGAGTTTGTACATTCTCCCCCGACTACATGGATTTCCCTCGGCCGCTCCAGTTTCCTCTGGGTTCTCTGGTTTCCTCCCACTTTCCAGATACATACAGTTAGGTTAGTGAGTTGTGGGAATGCTACTGTGCGGCAACACCTGCAGGCAGCCCAGCACAATCCTCATTAATTTGATTTAACACAAACCATGCATTTCACTCTATGTTTCAATGTAAATGTGACAGATAGAGCCAAGCTTTCTTTTCCTTTGTGATCTAGTACCATAAGCCTGCATTTGGCTGATATCTCTTTAAATCTTCCCTATCTACTTATCTGTTCAAATATCTTTTAAATGTTGTAATTGTACATATTTTTACTATATCCTCTGGCAGATTGCACCAAATACCTACCACCCTGTGTGTGAAAGTGTTCCCTCTCGGGTTCCCTCTCAAGTTAAACCTATGTTCTCTAATTATAGGCCTCTCTACACTGGGAAAAAGATTGTGACCCTTCACCTTGATTATCTATACTTCTATAAAATCATGCCTTTCCTTCAGTGCCAGCCTCTCCAGTCTCTGCTTATAAGTTAATCCGTCCATACCCAGAAATATTTTGAATCTATTCTGCACTATCTCCAGTTTAGTCACATCCTATAATCCTCATAGAGGCATTAGAAGTGGAGAGAGTGAGCAATTTCAAATTCCTGGGTGTCAGTATCTTTGAAGACCTAACCTGGACACAGCATATTGATGAAGCTATAAAGTAGGCAAGACAGCAGCTATATTTCATTCGGAGTTTGAAGAGATTTGGTTTGTCAACTAAAATACTCAAAAACTTCTACAAATGTACTGTAGAGACCATTCTGACTGGCTGTATCACTGTCTGGTATGTTGGGGGGTGGGGGGTGGTGGCTTCTATGCAAGATTAAAATATGTTGCAGAAACTTTTAAAGTTAGTCTGCTCCATTATGGGTACTACCCTCTGTGGTATCCAAGACATCTTCAGAATGTGGTACTTTGTGAAGGTACCACCCAGGACATGCCTTTTCCACAATGTTACCGTCGGGAAGGAGGTACAGAAGCCTGAACATACACATTCAGCAATTTAGGGTGAGCTTCTTCCCCTCTGCTATCCGATTTATAAATGGACATTGAACCCCTGAGCACTACCTCACGACTTATTTATTTCTGTTATTTTGTACTACTGATTTTAACTTAATTTTTTTCTCTATATTTATTTATCATGTATTTCATTGTATTGCTGCCATAAAGTTAACAAATTTCACGACATATGCCAGTGATATTAAATCTGATTCTGATTCCTTTGTATAATACGGCAATCAGAACTCCACACAATATTCCAGCTGCAGTCTCAATAATGTCTTTTACAGCTGCAACATGACATCCCAGCACTTGTACTCAATGTGCCATCTGATGAAAGCAATTTACTCATCAACAAAAGAGGCTCTGTAGATGCTGAAAACCCAGAGCAATGCATACAAAATGCTGGAAGAATGCAACAAGTCAGACAACATCAGTGGAGAGGAATAAACAGTTGACACTTCGGGCCGAGATCCTTCATCCGGGCTGGAAAGGAAGGAGGAAGAAGCCAGAATTAAAGAGTGGGGTGAGAAAAAGTTGGCAAATGTGAGGTGAAGAGGAAAATGGGGTGAAGTGAGAATCAAGAAAGTGAGAGGTGGAAGAAGTAAAGGTCTAAAGAAGAAGGAATTTGATAGGAGAGGACAGTGAACTATGAGAGGAAAGGAAGGAGAATGGGCACCTGAGGGAGGTGATGGACAGTTGAGGAAAGAGAAGTTAACTTTGCCTTCTTTACCACATTGTCTATCGATACTACCATTTTCAGAGAACTGTACACTTGCACCCCTTGGCATCTGTTCTACAACACTCCCCAGGACTTTACATTAACTTCCCAAAATGCTTCACTTTGAATATGTCTGAGTTAAATTTCATAGGATATTTGATAGCCCACTTTCCCATTTGATCTACATCTTACTATAACCTTAACCTTATTCACTGTCCATCAGCAATTTCAGTGTCATTCTCGTATATTAATCAGTGTATTCTCAATATATATATAACAATAGGGGATGCAGCTCTGATTTCTGTAACACATCAATGATCAAAGCCTCCAGTTTAAAAGCAATCAACCACCACCATACTCTGTCTATTTCCACAAAGCCAATTTTTAATTTTTTTATCCAATTGGTTAGCTGGTGGACAGTGAATAAAGTTGTCTAAGGTTACACTAAGATCTAGGTCAGCTGGGAAAGTGGGCGATGAAATATTAGCTATCCTCCAGTCTTCTGGTAGCTCATGCATGGCTAAAGATGATGCAGAAGTTTCTGCCCGGGCGTCTGCAATTGTTTTTTTTCTCAGATAAGATACCAGATAAGCAACGCCACCACATCCAGTAAGCGTAGATTCTAGTTAAAGTGAAACATCTGCCAGGAAATGTAAAGGAGGCTTGACCCAAAAGCAGAGCAGTGGAGACGTTTCAGTGATGAATGATCAGTTTACTAATAGGCTGTGAAAATAACAAGCCATGAGGGGTCGCAAAATGAGAGAGAATGGATTCTCAACACCACAGTCACCAAGGTAACTGAAGGTGAGGAGCAACTGGTTGAGGCTGGCTGGAAAGATGACTGAACAAGGACTGTGGATGAGAGCTGGGTTTAAATAGGCTGCAGGTGATGAGTTGGAAAAAAGTGGAAGGTGACTCCTGTTAGATTGGTGGAGACTGGTAGATGCCTGCCTGTGCAGGCATGACAGGGCACCTTTCCTACATCTGGCACCTGGGATGATCTAGATGGATCTGGTGGAACTCCTTGATGAGTGTTGTATCCAAGATGAAACTGGGTGGCACTCAAGACCTCTCCTCTGGGCCCCAACCTTCCCAGCTGACCAGGTACTGCCCACCTATCCATATTGACATGAATCCATCAACCAGTGAACAGTGTACACTGGTCCAACTTCCATCATCCTGGGTTCCAGAGGTGCAGCTTCAGGTGAGTTGGGTGGGCTTGAGGGAGCACATACGAAGGTTAGGTGCGAGGTATGATGGCAGCTAAAGATGGTAAGTCATTGATTTGATGTGATGGGTAATTTTGAAGGGACCAATGAACTGGGCCAAGAGCTTGTGGGAATTGTTGTGCAAGAGCAAATTTTGGGTGGACAGACTGTCATGGCTCCCAGTTTGGAGTAGTCCGGCTGGGTGCTGCCGGTGGTTGGTCTGGTGGCAGTAGGTGCGATTGGCAACTGCATTGGTCTTCTGTGCTCTCTTCCAAGCATTGTGGCACCGGTGAACCAGGGCTCTGGCAGAGGAGTCCTCCACATCTGGCTCCTCTGCAGTGAGCAAGGGGGTTGGATAGCCGTGAAGCACTTCAAAGGCTGACATATCCATGGCAAAGCAGGTGTGTAGATTGTGGGACAGTTCACCCCAGAGCAGACACTTCTGGAAGGGTTAGAGAAGACCACAGGCTGGAGGAACTGCACTGGGCACATTGAGGGCAGGCAATGTCAAATTTACACACACCTGCGATCATTATGGGCCACCAGAAAAGTCATCGCAGAATCAGGCTTCTGAATGGCTAGAGACGGTTGAGGAGTGTGCTCACTAGAGTGCCGCAGAGTGCACAGCTGCTGGCTGTTGTGAGGTGTGTCAGCAAGAGGAGGCTCCTGCTGTAGTGTCTGGAGGCCTTGTTCTCAAGAAACGGAATGATCGTGGTGTGGATCTGCAAGGATAGAATGATAGGATGAGGGTGGATCTCTATTTCGGTAGGATTGAACTGTCCTGACGAGTCTTCCACCTTAGTGTTTTCCAGGCTCACTTGGCTCTACTCTCATGCTTGTCGTATTCACAACAAAACAGAAGTAAGTTATTTGGTCTATCAGGTCTATGCTGGCTTCTAGAGCATTCTTACCAGTTCCATGTCTTGTCTCCTTATTTCCCTGAACACCTACAACTTTCTCCCTCATATATCTCCCTTCAAACCCCCTGTGATTCTTTTTACCATTCATTCACACCAAGGGGCAATTTATAGTAACTAATTAATGTATAGGTATCTTTGAGGTGTGGAATAAAAATAGACCACTGAAGCATAATGCGGAGCTATGGAAATAGTGCAGTTTCTTTACAGGTAGTACTGGAGGTAAGGATTGAATCCAGGTTCTCTGGAGATGTGAGCTTACAGCACTAACTATCCCACACTGAACTCTAGAGGTGAGTTGAAAATGACTCCAAGACAGCATTTGACCTATTTTGACATTACAGAGCTTGTGGAAGTTGTCGTTATTATAGAAATAGAAATTGAAATATTTGCTGAATATTTACTATGGTCAATGAAAAATTCAGTGAAGCTGGCCATGTTCTGATCATGCCTGAGTAGCTGGCAGCAAGTGAATTACTCCTCTTCATTGTATATCTATAAAAATGTATAAGAGTGTTTGATGGCATACTAAATCTCCTCAAGCTCTTAATGAAGTACAACTGCTTGTTCCTTCTTTATTACAGTATCAATGTATTGGCTCCTGGCTAAATACTCCAAGCTGTTGACAGTCAGGAGCTTGAAATTGTTCACACTTTCTGCCACTGACTCTCCAATGAGGACTGGTGCACATTGTCCCAACTTCACCTTCCTGAAATCCACAATCAGTTCCTTAGTTTTGCTGATGATGAGTGCAAGGTTGTTGTTGTAACACCACTCAATCAGTCAACCAGTCCCACAGTGGTGTCAGCTGCAGTTTTCTAAATAATGTCTCATTTTGCTTAGCCACACAGTCATTCATAGAGAGTAGGTCAGTATTGCTCTTTATTTGCTCATTCCAAGGGTGCCAGGAGGGAGCTCAAGAATAAAATTAGGAGAGCTAAAGGGGGCCATGAGAAAGCCTTGGCAAGCTGGACTAAGGAAAACCCCAAGGCATTCTACAAATATGTGAAGCTCAAGAGGATGAGCCACGTGAGAATAGGACCAATTAGGAGCGAAAGTGGAAATGTGTGCATGGAGCCAGAGGAGGTCGCAGGGGTATTTAATGAATACTTTGCTTCAGTATTCACCAGTATAAATTACCTTGGCAATTGTGGGGATGACTTACAGTGGACTGAAATGCTTGAGTTTATAGACATTAAGAAAGTGTGAGAAAGTGTGTTGTGTTCTTTATATGTACCGTGGGTTACTATGAACAAACCATTTTCTGGGAGAATTAAAACTAGAACTTTTATTTACAACAGCAAACAGCAACCACGTTTTAATATGGCCATGCTTCTAGATCATTCTGTCATTTCTGTGTATGCTCATAACTCTGTCCAATCATGTTCTTATACGTGACATGTGATATCACCACATCTTCCTTTCCTTAAAAAGAAAATCAATTAACAACATTAATCAAAACAAATGCATAATATAGCATGTCTCTATCAGTCTCTCTGGAGGTTTACAAACACGAGTAGACCTTCTAAGTGGTTCACACAGTTCTTGTGTTTCGTTATTATTTCCATGTTTTGCCTGGTCGGCCTCAGTTAACTGAAACTCTGAAGTTGGCTCTTTCCTGAGGTCTTTGTTATTTCTTCTTAACACTGCTCCTTCTTCTGTTTGGACCATGTATGATCTGGGTTGTACTTCTTCAAGTACTGTAGCTTTCTGTGTCCATGTGTTCATTTTGTCTTGTATCCTCCCTTCATCTCCTTGGTGCAGTTCAGGTAATGGACGAGAACATCTGCATGTTTTCTGTTTTGCTTTGTGTTCATCTTTCTATCTTTTCACTTGTTCACCTCCCTCTGTTCTCAGGAAGCTCTCATCTATTGGCAGATTGGATCTCAAACAGCGTCCCATCAAGAGCTGAGCAGGTGAAAATCTACATTCAAGTGGAGTACTACGGTAGGCTAATAAAGCTTTATAAAAATCACCTCCACTATTGTTTGCTTTGTGCATCAGTTTCTTGATAATTCCTATCGACTTCTTAACTAATCCATTGGACTGAGGGAAAAATGGACTAGATGTTGTATGAAAAAAGCCCCATTCATGAGCAAAATGTCTCATACATTCACCATTGAATTGTGGACCATTATCTTTGAACACTTCATGAGGTACATCATGTCTGGAAAAGACTGATTTCATGCCTGTAATTACATTCTGTGCCATTGTTCTGCTCAAACCACACATTTCAGGATACAATGAGTAGTAGTCTGTTATTAATAGATAATCTTTGTTGCCAGTGACAAAAAGATCTGATAAGGTCTCTGAGGACTAGGATGTGGATGCAGTGGCACCTTAGGATTGCTATGCTGGTATTTAAAGCATATTCAACAAGAAGACACCAATTCTGCAATTTCTTGATTCATCCTGGCCCAAAGCGTCACTTCCCACACCCTCTCGTACACTTTTCAATACCTAGGTGGCCTTCATGAACTTTCCCAAGCATTTTTGAAGACTTTTAGGCATCACAATTCTACTACCTTTGTACAATATCCCATCCACAACAGACAGTTTGGATCTGTGGTTCCAATAATCTTGTACCACTGAGGTACAGTCTTGCCTGTTATCTGGCTATCCATCCATCACCATTTGTATTACCTGACTGAGAATTTTGTCCTTCTCTGTCTCAAGACGCAGCAGTTCCAACTTTTTGGGATCATATCACCAAATCCCTGAACCTCACCAGCGTTCCTGTCACCGTCTTTTGTTGTTGGATCCACAGCTCTGGAAAGTGTGTCAGCCATGTACATGAACTTTCCAGGTGCGTGTGACACATTCAATACATATCTTTGCAATTTGATCATCATTTGCTGAATTCGCTAAGGACAGTCGCTTAAAGGTTTGTTAAACAATGCAATCAGAGACTTATGATCAGTTTCAACATCAATAGATTGCCCTGACACAAACTGATGAAATCTCTCAGAAGCAAACATAATGCTGAGCAATTCTTTTTCAATTTGGGCATACCTTGTTTCTGAATCAGATAATGCATGAGATGCACATGCCACTGGTAGCCATTCCTGATCATGTTTTTGGAGTAATACTGCCCCTAAGCCAGCCTGAGATGCATCACATGAGATTTTGATGGGTTTTGTCAGCATCATAGAATTTCAACACAGGTTCTTTGGTGAGCACTTTCTTGAGATTTTGCCATGCCTTCTCCTGTTCATGATTCCAGCTCCATTCGTTTTTCTTTTCTGTTAGCTGCCTCAATGGAGCAAGCTGTTCCAAAAGATTGGGTATGAATTTTCCCATGTAGTTGACCATTCCCATAAACCTTTGAACATCCTTTTTACATTGTGGTCTTGGCATGTTCTCGATAGCAGAAACCTTCAATGGATCAGGACGCACACCCTCTTTGCTGATGATATCACCCACAAAGGTAAGTTCAGTCACTCCTGGCTGACATTTGTCTTTATTCAACTTCAGGTTTCCTTTGCGTGTTGCCTCTTAGATTTGTCTAAGTCTGGGGTCATGCTCTTGTTTAGATGATCCCCTAGCAATTATGTCGCCATGGAAGTATCAATGTGCTTATATAGCATGTGAATAGTTTTATGGTACACTTCAGGAGCTGATGCAATTCCAATTAGAAGCCTAAAAAACGGTATCTGGCAAAAGGAGTGTTAAAGGTACACAACTTTGAACTTGGTTTATGTAGTTTAAATTGCCAGAATCCAGAGGATGCATCTAATTTACTAAAGTACTTTGCATTAGCAAACTGTGACATAATTTCTTCAAGAGTAGGGAATTTGAAATGCTCTCTTTTAATGACTCGATTCAAGTCTCTTGGATCTAAGCAAATCCTCAGTTTTCCATTTTTCTTATCAACAATAACAAGCGAATTGACCCCTCAGTTGGTTCATCAATTTTTTTTATGACTCCTAGCCATTCCATTATGTCAAGTCCTGTTTTCAGTTGAACACGTAATGCAAAAGGCACTTTTCTACATGGATGTACTACGGGTGGCACTGTGTTGTCAATTTTAATCGTGTGCTCTCCTGGAACACAACCAAGTCCTTTGAACAAGTCGTCATACTCTTTCATCAAGTCACTGTATTCTGACTCTGTTTCACTACCCAGGACTAATTCTCTTTTCACCAAATTCAGTCTCTCATAGGCAGATAAACCAAGTATTGACTGTACATTTTTTGGTACGACTACAAATGAAAACGAGTGCATGCTTATTTTTGTGTGATACTTTTGCCACACATGTTCCTTTAACTGAATATATCTGCACCTGAATACCCAGTCACTTTTATATTTGTCTAATGTAACTTTGGTCTTAGTTTTAATGCATTAAACTCAGATTCTGTAAGACCATTTACTTGTGCTCTAGTATCCAATTTAAATAGAATAATGTTTTGGTTCACTTGCAATGGCATAGTCCAGTCATTCTTACTTTGTATATTTTCACAAAGCACATCAATACAAAAATTCTCACGTTCATTTTCAAGCACTGCTTTATGTCTTTTACTTCCTTTCTACTTCTGCAACAGTGTGAAAAATGATTACTCTTATTGCAGTGATTGCACATTTTTCCATACACTGGACACGTTTTAGGCTGGCACCCCTGCCCACAGCTATCGCAAAGTTTTTTCTTTCAGATGACGTCTTGCTCTCTGTCAGTTTCGTTGCCATTTTATTATTTTTTCTAATATGTTTGCGGTTACCCACAGTTTGTACACATGCAGTTCTCAATAAAAAGCTCTTTAGCCTGTGACTTTATGGTTTCTGAAGCTTTGCACAGTCTCAAAGCTCTTCCAGGTTGATGTCTTTCTCTCAGACCATTATCCAAATACCATAAACAATTCCACCTTTTATGAGAGCGTCTGTGAGCTCTGCAAACTCACAAGTTTTACTGTGGTGTCTTAATTCTGTAACAAGTTGATCAATCATTTCACCAGGTCTCTGCTGACATTTGAAAAATTTGTACCGTTCATACGTCACATTGCGCTTCAGTATACAAAATGCGTCAAATTTGTCCATTATCGCTTTTAGATTCAAATTATCTTCATTCTCAAAAGTAAAATGTTTATATACTTCAATTGTGTCGTCCCCAATCACGTGGAATAGAATGACAGCTCTCGTTTTTTTCTGCTTTTTATATGCGCCAATCGCCGATAAATAAATTTCAAAATGCTGTTTAAATCTTTTCCAGTTTTCAGCTACGTTTCCAGTCAGTTGAAGTGTCGATGGGGGGAGGGGGGGTGTTCACAAAAGTTCCATTTTTAAAGCTGTTAGCAAACAACAAAAAAGTTTGTGCTCTTTTTTATTCGATTATCTTCGATTCTTCTGTTTCCGTATTATTCTTCCAGATCGACTTCTGACACCATGTTGTGTTCTTTATACGTACCGTGCATTACTAAGAACAAACCATATTCTGGAAGAATTAAAACTAGAACTTTTACTTGCAACAGCAAACAACAACCACGTTTTAACACTGCCATGTTTCTAGATCATTCTGTCATTTCTGTGCATGCTTGCTCATAACTCTGTCCAATCATGTTCTTACACGTGACACGTGATTTCACCACAAATAGTATGTGCTGGAGCTTTTGAAAGGTATTAAGTTGCTGGGACTGGACGAGATATACCCCAGGCTACTGTGGGAAGTGAGGGAAGAACCTTGCTGAGCCTTGGGTCATAATCAATAGGGATGAGAGAAGTACCAGAGGATTGGAAGGTTGCAAATATTGTTCACTTGTTCAAGTAAGGTAGTAAAGATACCCCAGGAAATTACTGACAGTGAGTCTTACTTAAGTGGTGGGCAATTTGTTGGAGAAGATCCTGAGAGACAGGATTTTATGAGCTTTTGGAGAGACAGAATCAGATTAGGGATAGTCGGCATGGCTTTGTCAGGGGCAAGTCGTGTCTTACAAACCTGATTGAATTCTTTGAGGATGTAACAAAACACATTGATTAAGGTAGAGCAGTGGAAGTAGTACACATGGATTTCAGTAAGGCATTTGATAAGGTTCCTCATGCAAGGCTCATTCAGAGGGTAAGGCATGGGATCCAAGGACACCTTGCTTTGTGGATCCAGAATTGGCTTGCCCATAGAAGGCAAAGGGTGATTGTAGACAGTTTGTATTTTGCATTGAAGAAGGTGACCCGAGGTGTTTCACAGGGATCTACTCTAGGACCCTTCCTCTTGGTGATTTTTATAAATGACCTGGATAAGGAAGTAGAAGGGGGGGGGGGGGTGTTAGTAAGTTTGCTGATTACACAAAAGTTGGGGGTGTTGTGGATATTCTAGAGTGTTCTCAGTGTTTACAGCAGGACATTGATAGGATGCAGTGCTGGGCTGAGAAGTGGCTGATGGAGTTCAAAGCAGATAAGTGCAAAGTTGTCCATCTTGGTAGGTCAAATGTGAAGACAGAATATAATATTAATGATAAGATATTTGGCAGTGTGGAGGATCAGTGAGATCTTGGGGTCTGTGTCCATAGAACACGCAAAGCTGCTGCACAGGTTGACAATGTTGTTAAGAAGGCATACGGTGTGCTGGCCTTCATCAACCATGGGACTGAAGACAAGAGTCGTGAGGTAATGTTACAGCCATACAAAACTTTGGTTAGACCCCACATAGAGAACGGTGGTCAGTTCTGGTCAACTCACAATAAGAAGTATGTGGATGCTTTAGTGAGAGCGCAGAGGAGATTTACAAGGATGTTGCCTGGAATTGCCAGTGTGCCTTATGAGAATAGGTTGAGTGAACTTGACCTTTTCTCCTTGGTGCGAGGGAGGATGAGAGGTGACCTGACAGAATTGTATAAGATGATGAGAGGTATTGATCATGTTGATAGCCAGAGGCTTTTTCCCAGGGCTGAAATGGCTAACACAAGGGGGCATAGTTTTAAGCTGCTCGGTAGTAGGTACAAGGGGGATGTCAGAGGTAAGTTTTTCAAACAGAGAGTGGTGCGTTCGTGGAATGCACTGCCAGCAAAGGTGGTAGAGACGGATACAATAGGGTCTTTTAAGAGTCTATTAGATAGGTACATGGAGCTTAGAAAAATAGAAGGCTATGAGGTAGGGAAATTCTAAGCAGTTTCTAGAGTAGGTTATGTTGTGGGCCGAAGGGCCTGTAATGTGCTGTAAATTTCTATGTTCTATGTTTATGCTCACTTATCAGGCTGTTTTACGTTCTCACAAAATTACTTTCTCTTTCAATTTCTCAGTTACTATTTCCTTTATAGCATTCAGTTCATTCAATACATGTGTTGTGTGTGTCCATTCAAACTTAGTTAGACTTATTGGAGTTTCTGAGGCACCCACTGGCACATTCCCATTCAAAGGTGATATGGAAAAGCTTGGTGCTTGCAGAAAGTCAACATCATCCCTCTCCACTGTAGCTCAATGTACTCTGTATTATTCTCAGGACAAAAGGACACCATTGACAAATGAAACTCTTGTTATTTGTACTTGGAGCTCACTTACAGCTTGCCATATTGTAACAATATTTTTCAAGAAATTTGAAGGGAAGCTAACTTGAAGGTATACTTATACCGTGTGTAAGAACTTTAAAATAAAGCAAGACACTAACAAACTCATCAAAAAGAATTAAGGTTAAAATAATCAACTGCGTACGTATTAAGTCTCTTAAGATGTTGATACAATTGTGGAATATTTGTATTGTTTAAGAAGCAAGCAGATCATATAACTCTGCTGTTCAAGCAAAATCACAAAAGGAACAGAAACTCTCTCTCTCTTTCTTTCTCCCCCCACCCCCCCCCCCCCCACCCCGCTTAAGAGGATGAACATTCCATGAAATGCTATTGCCTCCTATCTATGTTATGGGAGTTTCTGAGCTGAGGTGACAAACATTTAACAACATTTCGATGATAACAAGACATGTGGTGAACCATGATAACAACATTGCTTTCAGTGGAATCATCACAGGGAGTTATAGATTGAGGAGTTTGGATACAACAGTTCAGCGGAATATTTTTGTATCATTTTGTTTGCTGCCTTATGTTTGATTAAATCTAAAAGCAGAATTTAAAGGTTAATTAAAATAAAAATGACATTGTCATTTTCATTATTGGAAGGGTGCCATTGTGAGTACCTTGTGCTTGCACTGTGGAGGCCCTGTATATCCTATTATTTGCGTATGTGCCTGGAGCAGTTCCCTCTGCGCAGCCTCTCTTGTAGTCAAGCCACTGGTGGGAAAAGATATATTACAGTGTAAGATCTCCTGATTATATGGAAGAATCAGTGTGAGAGAATCAAAACATTAAATGCTTCAAATAATTATTCCAGGAGACTCCAAACAAGTTAATCCTTGTAAAAGCATAGACACTGCTTTTAAACTTTTTGAAGAAAAGTGAAGAAAAATAATAGCAGCATTTTTTTCTTAACTTTTGATAAGGCAATACAGAATAGAGAAAGGCACCTTATATCACCACTTTAATAGTGTTGTAGCCTCACAATTGATGATGGGTAACTACTGGGCTGGACGTCCTGCTCACTTAAGGAAGGTGAAGCGTCTCTCACAGTCTCTCCTAGTGTAGTGATTGCCATAGGACCACTGTTTGGCTTGCCATACAGGAGGTCTCTCGTTTATGGCCTCTCCTACACTACTGTACCGATAGTAGTCCTTCACATGGTATCCCTGTTCTTACTGACTTAGCTATGTCATGCCACAACCAAGTGTCCAGCGGTATAAGTGGATGGACAGGCTGGGCTCATCAGCCCTGGCTGGTAGCCAGCCTAGGAGAAGGACATCTCCAATTCCAAACCTGGGTAAATGGGACTCATTAGCCTAGCCAGGCAGTCTGTCTTGGAGAAGGAAAACCCCGATACTCAACCTACAACTTGCAGTTGTTGTGGTCATCACAGCTCACTGTGCCATTGTGGAACGTCCCCTGGCCTAAAGAGTGGAATCGGTCCTCATTATAAACCTACGCAGCACAGGCTGAAATAAAGTCCTACAGCAATGGAATCCCCTCCTGATCTTCACAAGCAAAGAACCAGCCATCATCATCAGCCTCACTATTAAATGGTGTTCTCAGTAAGCAACAAGACAGTTTGTAGGAGACTAGCATGATGTATAGACATACTGATTTATAGTTCTTAAACCAAATAAAAAAATTTGCCTGGGAGAACAGTTCTATTAAAAATCATTTTGATCTGGGTGTTGCTTAAAAGGGCAGCATTACTGCCTATCCTTATTTGCCCTTTAGAAAGTGGTGGTATGCCGCTTACTCAAAACGTGGCAGTTTTGCTGAAGATGCAAGCATAAATAACAAGCGTAAAGAGGTGAGGGGAAGAGTGATACAGTAAGTGGCAGGTGATTGATAAAGCTGGGGTGAGGTGGTGCATGACGGGCTGACAAAGCCAAGTGGGATGGGAGAGAGAGGGGGTACGCATTGCAAAGTGATGTGTGAACAACAAAAAGATCCAGATTGTGTAATCTGATAAGTAAGAGAGGTGAGAAGCAGAACCTGGTGAGAGAGGAATGATGGGGGAGTGGATAAGAGGGCCCCTGGTTAGTGATGGGCAGATGAATCCTAGTGAGTGAGGGAATACTGAGCAAAATCTGGAAAGGTTTAAGGGGGTGGGTTGTGGAAAGAATGGGAGAATAGAGGGGTGAGAACCTGGTAGATCAGAGAAGATTAGATTCCTTTTTAAACTACCTCAGTATTCTAATATAAGGAATGGTCTGACTGGTTGGCATGCAAACAAAGGCTTTTCACTGTATCTTGGTACACGTGAGAACAATAAACCAACTAGCAATTACCAAATGGAGCACTTCACACAGACGTGTGCTGAATTATATATGCCATTCATTTGTCCACACAGTTATTTAATTGTTTTATGCCCACAACTATATTACCAACCATTTTGGATATATAGCTCTTTATCTAAATAAATTTAACAGTAGCAAGTTGTTTAAGTCTCAGAACAAATATGTTATGACACTAATAATAACTTCCTTTCAAACTGACTACACAAATATGTCTTTAATTCATTTTTTCACCCAGCCAAATAAACAAACTGCCTTCATTTCCACATGCTTTAACGTTAGCAGTTTTTAAGCAATATAGATGAGAAACCAAAAGGTGAATAAATGCAATTTAGCATGAGCTAAGATGTTGATAATGGGATTTTGAATGGGGAGGGTGGAGGATGGGTGCTAGGGACGGAAGTGATCTGTATATTGGAAAGAACTTTGGTTCAAAGGTTCAAATCTCTGAGTGGAAGATGACTCCGAAATTGCAATTGAGTTTAAATACAGATTATGCAAAGGGATGTGTGGTTAGCATATGGAGTTTGTTGCTTCAGTATTCCCATTATTTAAATCAAGCAACTTTAACTTCAAGTGTGGAAGCCAGAAAAACCATCTGTCAACACAGAGGCTGTAGACGATTGAGAAATGATGGAGAGGCAAAGCCATATGGTGGCAATTTACATGAGAAATGTGAATCTTTACATAATAGTTGTTTTACAAGAAGTAAAGCAACCTGACTTGCAGGACTTTTATCATGTAAAGCTGTGAACTTGTTTACTAATTGTTATTTCATAGATAATTCACAAATGTTGTGTGGATAATTGATTCTATTATTTTATATGGATCTGAAATATGACTAATTGGTCTTCGGTTCCCTATGCTTCGTGTCGTCTTTTTTAAGTGTGATACCAACTCAATGTATTAAGGTCTTCCTAATGGCCTAAATAATTGATCATGCCTTATAACTCACTTTGTTCGTTTCTTTTAGTACTCTGAGATAAATATCACTTAATCCTTCAAATGTGTTTGATCAACGCTCTTCTGGTTTGAGTTTGAGCGCTATTTCGCTTATGTTAAATTTGTAAACTTTGGGCAAGTATGTTTTTGAAATTCTGCAACACAATGCAAATGTTAAATGAAGCAATTTCACAGGTGCATTGAAAACATCCCTAATTCATCAATTTTATTTGTAAGAAATGTTAGAGATATTTTTACAATGAAGGAGTTTGTGGGCTTGGAAGAGGATGAAGGTTAAAGATTATGAAAGTTAGAGCACTTTCCGAAACCAGCTAGAAAACACATACTTCACATTTAACAGGAGAGAAATTTGGAAAAGATGAATTGATGTGACAAATATGTCCTTTAAAAATAAATTTACTTCAAACTTTGAACTTTGGATTTGTTGGGTTCTGTAAAAAAACAAGTCTATTTTCTTAGACTATTATCAATCTAAGCTAGACATATGAGGAATTTAACATTGCCATGAATTATTCCTATATGTTCTATAACAAGTGATAGTCAAATATTTATTGTTTTTCACCAGATAGCTGTCAAGCCTCTATTTCCTCATCTCCAATCTCAGACATTAATGATAGCTCACTAATTTCCAGCATCTCTGGCTCTCTGTTTCAAAGTTACAAGATAACTGGATGAGATCATCTCTCATTCTTTGTCTTTTCTTGATATCCTACATTTTCTTCATCTGCAAGGAGAGAAAGAATACATCTGTGTTTGCAGATCATTTGATAAAGAGAGTTTTTATTAAAGTGGAGTGTCAGTACATAAGATTTGTCTCCTCCACATGGATAGATCAGTTGTAAAAATATGCAGAGACTGGAAGGGTTTTGTTCACCTGCAAAGTAGAGGGAAATAATCTCTGAGCAGGGTGTAGGAATATCTACCATTCTTGACGTTTCAGAACTGGTAAGGCATTATATTTTATGATGACTTATTTTGCAACCTTCAAACATGGCTTTTTGATCTTTGAAGCAAACTTCTTCCTTCCATTACTGGAGAACAGTACTTTACTCTGACTTGCCCCAACCATAACAGCGTGTTTAGGGAATTAACATTGAAATCAGGATTTGTGAATTTTGCATACTGATCAATTAACTTTGCTTTCTCTTCCGAATCCAGAATTTTCATATTGTATCTTGGGATTGTTTTTGTAAATGCTGGAGTTAAAGGTGGATTGCATGGGTCCTCACCATATCTACTCTCACACATTGGAAAGGAAACTGAAAAAAAATGATAATGAGGTAGCTCTTATAAATAGACTCAGATTTCTCAAAGATATTTACAGTTTTCCCACAGGTGATCTGATCTATCACTTCTTCACTACTCTGTAATTCTAATGCATCTGCACCATAACATTGTGACTTTTGTTAATAATCTTATACCTGCCATAATGACTAAGTAGATTGACATTTGTTTACAATTGGTCTGTTGGAGAATTTCACACATAATTTGATAGACGGGGTTAGCTTGTGCAATCACTTATATTACCATTTTGCTGCTAGACATAAGTTGATCTAAGACATTAATGTCCTGAGGTAAAGTTAATCTACAGTGGATTGATTCAGTCAATTCTCAGTTTGATTGGGTTGCTGCATAATTGGAATAAATATCATATTCTCATTCACCAGTCATAAAAAAATGTATTCGATTGAGGACATTCTGAGAGGCTGTAAGAGCTAATTACTATCATGTCTTTCAAAAACAATTATTCTGTGCTGAACAATTATTTGTTACATTTAATTACCTATTATTTTCTATGACGTCTGTCAAAAAAAAAGATGCTTCTCATTCTCTTTTTCAGTAATCCAGGCAGAAAACAGTTTGATCTTAATGATTAAATCTTGTACATAATTCATGAAAAGATTCCCAAAGTGCTTTACGTTTACCTCTCACACTTTTAGACAACTCCTAGACTGTTTTTTTATGCTGTATAATTGTTTTCCTTTGATAAAAGAACTTCATATTGCATAGATAAGAGGTCAGTGTTTGACTCTTTTAAACATTTCTTGACATGAACAAGTATGAAAATAATATCTAGAGGATTTTCAAAGTGAGCAAATTCAAGTGAATTAGGTTTGGTTTTATTTGAACTGTTTTCAAATATTGTTGAATAAATAAAGAACATACGAGAGGTGATTGATAAGTTTGTGGCCTAAGGTAGAAGGAGTCAATTTTAGAAAACCTAGCACATTTATTTTTCAACATAGTCCCTTCCGACATTTACACATTTAGTCCAGCAGTTGTGGAACCCCTGAAAGTGTCCACAGCAGGGGTGTTTGATAAGGTCATGGCCTATGGTAGGAGGAGATGAGTTATACAGCTCTCGTTACATGCACATGCATTTCAGCTCTTTGAGTGATTATGCAAAAAGTTTGAAATTAATAACTCATCAGTTAATTACTCATCGGGGTGATTGATAAGTTCATGGCCTAAGGTAGAAGGAAGTGATTAACTTCAAAATTTCTGCATAATTACTCAAAGAGTTGAACTGCATGTGCATGTAACGAGAGCTGCATAACTCATCACCCCTCATAACTCAAACACCAAATTAATAATTTTCCACTGTTGCAATATCCAAAAATTGTTAAGCAACACCACAACAATATTTTCATTAAGTAAGTTAGTTCACACAAATTATGCATTATCATTTGTCATTAAAATAGTAAAATAGTGTTAAGGTGAATGAAAATGTTTATCAATCTATTATTTACACTTTAAAAGGAATGGTCATACTTGACCTTTGACTGACATCCACACATTTTCTCGTATTGTGATCCCAGATTCAATTTCTACCACATAACGATGAATGATACACAAGCTATTAAATGTACTTACATTACGTTTTACTTGAATAACTTTTGAAACCTTCAATGTCAAGCTATTCACCTTCAAGGTTGTTTCTTTCAGTTAATAAAACAGCTGTGCCTATGACGATAAATGAGTAAACTGGCAAGAATTGTGATTGATTTTGTCTCAGGAATTGACAGTTCTGTGAATTATTTTAAACGTATTGCATAATGTTACTGATCCTTTGGTTAATGCGTGTTTATGAAATGCTGAATTCAGCTAAAATGAGCTTCTTTTTTCCAATTTTATCAAAGCCTTCTTTTTAAACTTATATGGAAAACGTCTGCATTGGGAAATGGGATATTTCTTTTTTCAATCTAATGATAGCATTAAATGCACAGCTAAACAATAACTCACATTTCTTCTTCTCATTATTATAGCACATTGGCCTTGATAATAGCAGGGACAAAGTTTCTCAAAGATTATTCCTGTGAAATTATTATATTATTTTGGCACAATCTATGTTTTTGGGGAGAAATATTGGTGATTCTATTTATGGTATCTTTACAGTATTATTGAGGTATAAAGAACAAAAATCTCAAAGCAAATATGGGTTCTGTAGCTTAGTTCTTTCAGTACCAAGGGGAACAATTTGTTTCCAATTTCAAAAGGGCATAATAAGCACACACCTTCTGTGCAATTTGCATTACCCAGCAAATTAGGATATGCAATACCGTAAGTGTGGGTTCACAAGCCAGAAATACACAGAGTGAGCAGTTGGTGAATTTAATTCTCAAACAGCACTCACATTTGATAGAAGCATTAGCCAAAATGGGGTGCAACCATAAGGCAAGAATCAACATGACCCTATTGGTACTGTTAAAATGGAAGCCAGATGCCGAAGATTTCTTACCCATTTGGTAGAATGTCAAGATGATCAATTAATTTGTACTAAATATATCATTTTGGGTATTATTTTCTCTTCCTGATCACAAGATGATATGGTTGAGCATCAACTAGAATCACAAGTGATCTCTTCTCTGTGCAAAGGTGGGATCTTTTTTTATTAATCTGCAAGACTTCCAATATTATAGGAAAGAAGAGAGGAAAATCAGCGAGTCAGAAGAGGCAGGAGGAGGGTCTATGATTTGGGGCACGGGGAGAGGAGATCTCACCTAGAGGCAATTTTGTGTCTAAGTCTACAGACAGTAGAGATTCAGTGTGTATTCTTTAGAAGAGTAATACTTACAGAAAATCAGGTTCTCAAAGAAGGTAGTGACTAAAACCTGCTACATCCTTCATTTGGAGCTGCAGCCACTGAGCCACGTATGGACTGCTTTGCCTGTGGCCGATGTGGTCACAGAGGCCCTTAACAATTTTGTCTGTCCCTTCCTTTACTAGAGCTGCAAAGGTTAAAGAGGTTCTAAAGGCATGGTATCCTCACCACTTCTATTAACCACTTCTATCTAATGGTTAGATAAACATTTTTGGACATTTTCTCGTTCTCTGGACATAAATGTTATAGAGTGCACCAGCAATGCATTGTGGGTGCAGCCAATCAAACAGCATGGGACGTTACTGTAAAGATTAGGAGGTTCACTCCTTAAGTGTTCAACGAGTGTTACTGCTTTTAAGAAATTCTAATGGTAAATGAACAAACCCAGGGAGCTTATGCAATTCCTTTATGTTACAACAGTCAGCAGTGGCTGTCATATTCGTTATTCAACTCCCCACTCTTCATTATGATTATAGATGATCTACACAGTGTCTTATCTCTCCCTTTATGCCAGATCACTGTAGTGGTCAATCCTTGGAACTCACAAAAAATGATCTAGTAGAAATGGAATTAGAATTGATTTAAATATTTCCTTTAGACTCATTTTCAAAACTCTCAAGGGCAGAGAATTCCAGTGATTCACTACTCTCTAAGAAGACATTTCTACAAACTTATTTTAAAAGACCATAGTTATCTTGAAACTATGTCTCCCCATTTGATATTCTGCCATGAGTGAAAACATATCAATATCATGCCCACTTTGGATGTTTTACATCTCAATAGATCATCTCTCATTTTTCTGAACTCCAAAGAATAAAATGCTCAAACTGATAGGCTTCTTGTGATAAGACAGTGTTCTCATCATAGGACTTAGCCTGATGGATCCTTTTTGGACTGACTCAAATGCTTCTATATCCTTTCTTAGCTAAGGACACCAAAACTATATGCATCACTTCAGGTGTGGACTCTGCAACATTCTACATAATTGTAATAACACTTACTTATTTTTAAGCTCCTTCCCTTTAATAATAAAGAGCAAAATAATATTCCCGCTGAACCCCTTGTGTGCTTTCCTGCTAAGCTTACACTCAGTGGCCACTTTATTAGATACACCTGTACACCTGCACATTAATGTTTATATCTAATCAGCCAATCATCTGGCAGAAACTCAATGCATAAAAGCATGCAGCCATGGTCAAGAGGCTCAGTTGTTGTTCAGATCAATCATCAGAATAGTGAAGAAATGTTATCAATTTGACTTTGATCATGGAATGTTTATTGTTGCCGCACAGGATGATTTGATTGATCTCGAAAACTGCTGATCTCCTGGAATTTCCACACAAAACAATCTCTAGAGTTTACAGAGTATGATGCATTCAGTGAACAGCAGTTTTGTTGGCAAAAATCCTAGTTAATGAAAGAGGTCAGGGGAGAATGGCCAGACTGGTTAGAACTGACAGGCAGGTGACAGTAACTCAAATAAACACATGTTACAACCATGGTGTGCAGACAAAAAAATTTAATGCACAACACATCAAACCTTGATGTAGATGACCTACAGCAGCAGAAGACCATGAACATACACTCAGTGGCCACTTTGTTAGATACAAGAGGTACCTGATAAAGTGACAAATGAGTGTATGTGATTCAAGAGGAAAAGGAAGAAGATGAGCAAGGATAACGATTCACCAGTGAGATGGCCTTGTTAAGTTTATAATTTAGAGAATGAATCAGAGGTTGCAATGTCATTCATTATGTTCAGTTATGATAATACCTCAATTTATGTAAATACACTATTCCAATCTATCATCATTTATTGGATCCCTGGATCAGACTCTTAATGCAGTAGTTCAATCATTGTCCATGGTAAATATAGCAAAATTATCCTTCTACTTCTATGCAATTTTTCTGAGAGGTTGATATATCGCTGGGGATGATATTCTCTCCTCTACCTATGTGCATATAATTTTATGGTTACATCCTAGTCTCTCTATAGATGTACCTGCATTTTGTAATATTTTTCTATTCCCCAAATTATTGTCTTTAGTTCCCTTCTACTTCCACCAATATTTCAGCAATCTATAATTTGAAGCTACAAATACTTATTATGTGGAATATTTTTAAGCAGGCTTTGGAAGAATTAGGGTGGTGGCAAGGTGAGTAGAGTGGTGATATGATGTAAAAATTATGGGTTGGTATATTTCTGTCTGACATCAGATAGATAGAAAAAGTAAACTTGAAATACAGGCTTATAAAGAGTACTGTAAAACCATATAAGATATGAAGAGTGAATGTGATGAAGGTATTGAAACACTACTGCTAAAAAGACATTTGGTATCAGCATTATAGTCTGACACAACAGCAAAAAGTTGACAAATTCCAAAGTTGCAGTGATGCTGTTTGAGTCATCAGCCTAAAAAAAACAAGGTGCTAAGAGAGCTTGAATAAATTAGTTTCCACAGCAGCTGTGGTATTTACTGTGATGATATAAACACTTTACCACTTTTTCATCCGTATTTCTTTTCAGCATGGCAAGGAGTACGAGTCCATTTTCACACTGCTGATTATGAACTCCTATAGGACGGAATAAAAGCATGAAAACAAAACAAATTTAAAACACACATTCTGCAACACTCCAGGAAGAGTTTAAATGTGTTTAATTAAATAATCAGGAAATTTTAGAGCTATTACCAGCCATGATGTCCGTGAAATTACTAGACAGGTGCACTAAAGCCCCTCAGGGAAGGAAATCTACCATCAGTGTCTAGCCTGAGCTATGTGTGGCTCCTAACACACACACATTTAGCTTGCTCTTAACTGCTCTCTGTAATAGCCAGTTACACCAAACAGCTCAAACAAAACATAAAACTAAGAAGACAAGTGTCTCATATTAAATTTTGTACACCATTGAATGAATGTCTGAACATGAAAATGAAAATTCAACTCTTTCTGAACCCTCAGTATGTGGAGTCTGTATGTCTGTTCATGAGTAATGCCTGCACAAGGTAAACACTGTTAATGTCTGCAGAATATTTGTTGATAACTGCTGGATTCTTTCTTTGTCTCAGGCAAATGCAAGTGTCTGTCAAGTTGGCTCGATGCATTCTTTTTTGTGATTTGGGCATATCACTTACATGTAACATTAATGCTCTTTAGTAAGTCTGAGGGAGGTTGTGTCCAAAACATTGGTGGACTAACGGATGGGAGTGACCGATAAAGCATCTGACTGGTTTATGAGGGTATGCTGAACATCGTGCTGATGTACATGTGTTGCTTGAATGAAAAAGAAACAGGCTGAGTTAATGGCATGAGAAGAAGAGATCAAAGCGTCTGTCTGTCTCCTGGTTGCTCTATGCTTGTGAAACTCATGTTTATTCAGATGCTCTTCCTGATTTCATTGGACGAACGGAGGGCCAGAAATTGCACGGTGCCTAGGACCCAGGGGTGGCTTCATGAGTGAGCTGGAATTCAGAGTTCCCCTCTCAACAGCAACAATCAAGTGGTGACCAAGAATTGTGAGCCCTGAAATCTTTGTGGAAATCTTTTTGACTTGCTACATGGCATTTTGTTTGGTTCATGTATGCCTTCTATTTTATGATAATAAATCAGGCTTAAGTTACTTTGTTGTGCTTGTACGTGTACTACCACATCTCCTGGACACCCAAATTGGCTGGGTTTGATCAGTCTGGCCAATTATCACAAAAGCCACTGGCATTTCTGCCATCTACAACAAAAGTCCACTGCCAGTCAAATATTCTCCACATAGCCTTCTCAAGCTTCTGGTTGCTCATCATTTTAGCTCTTCCTTCTGAATTGTGATAGATATTCATTTCCTAGCCAGTGACCCATTTTCTCATGTTTGCTAAGTTCACTCTCTAAACACTAGCTGCCACTTGCAAGATCACAAGCAGCTGTAAGTAAACTTATAGCTATATTTCTTTGTTTGGTTTTCTGGTCATAAATGGGACCCCCACCAGAGGAAACATCCTCTCCACATCCACGCTATCTAGTCCTTTCAACATTCGGTAGACTTCAATGAGATCCCTACCCCCCGCTCTCTTCTAAGTTCCAGTCAATACACAATAGACAATAGACAATAGGTGCAGAAGTGGACCATTCGGCCCTTCGAGCCTGCACCGCCATTCTGAGATCATGGCTGATCATCTACTATCAATACCTGGTTCCTGCCTTGTCCCCATATCCCTTGAATCCCCTATCCATAAGATACTACAGACCCAAAACTGCCAAACACTCCTCATATGTTAATCCGTTCATTCCCAGAATCATCCTCGTGAACCTCCTCTGGACTTTCTCCAATGACAACACATCCTATCTGAGGTATGGGGCTCGAAACTGTTGACAATACTCCAAGTGCAGCCTGACAAGTGTCTTAGAAAGCCTCAGCATTATCTCCTTGCTTTTATATTTTACTCCCTTTGAAATAAATGCCAACATTGCATTTGTCTTCTTTAACAGATGCATAATAGTGCAGAACAGTAGCATAGCAACTAGCACGATGCTATTACAGTCCCAGAGTTCGGAGTTCAATTCCGGCATGGTTCCGTAAGGAGTCTCTGTACATCCACCCTGCAGAATGTGTCGATTTTCCCCCAGTGCTTTGGTTTCCTCCCACATTCCAAAGACGTACTGGGTATGTTAATTGATCATTGTAAATTACCCCATCATTAAGTTAATTGGGGTTGTAGGGATACTGAGACATCATGACTTGAAGGACCGGAAAGGCCGATTTCATGCTATGTTATTAAATAGATAAATAAATACACAAATAATATCATTTAGCATATCAATACCTGATGTCTTTATAGTTGGGAGTTTTATGTACTCAAGGAAGTTAGCTTTATAGCATTGATTGTGGAGGTTGGGATTAAGTCTCCAAAACACTTTTAGAGGTTTTGTGTAAAAGGTATCAGGTGAAATATCATTATGTGTGAAGTTATCTAAGTGGAAGAAAAAGGATATAAATGTAGGGAGCAGTTCAGACTTGTTTAGGAATGGGGTAAGAAACATCTGCAAACATGGAAGAGATGAGTGAATTAGAGACCATTCCTCTGCTTCAATTTCTGTAATAGACAATTCATTCATCTGCATCATTGATATGTCTTTTTAGTTTACAGGAATTGTACCTGTGTTTTGGAAATCCTTTGTCCTTGGTATTTTATTAATGCTTTGTGTTTTGGAAATATTTTATAAGTTATAGACAATAGACAGTAGGAGCAGGAATAGGCCATTCAGCCCATCTAGACAGCACCGCCATTCACTGTGATCATGGCTGATCATACACAATCAATACCCCGTTCCTGCCCTGTCCCCATATCCCTTGACCTCGCTATCTATAAGAGCTCTATCTAACTCTCTCTTGAATGCATCCAGAGACTTGGCCTCCACTGCTTTCTGGGGCAGAGCATTCCACATATCCACCACTCTCTTGGTGAAAAAGTTTTTCCGCATCTCGGTTCTAAATGGCCTACCCCTTATTCTTAAACTGTGGCCTCTAGTTTTGGACTCACCCATCAGCGGGAACATGCTTCCTGCCTCCAGCGTGTCCAATCCCTTAATAATCTTATATGTTTCAATCAGATCCCCTCTCATCCTTCTAAATTCCAGTGTATACAAGCCCAGTCGCTCCAATCTTTCAACATATGACAGTCCCGCCATTCCGGGAATTAACCTTGTGAACCTATGCTGCAGTCGCTCAATAGCAAGAATGTCCTTCCTCAAATTTGGAGACCAAAACTGCACACAATACTCCAGGTGGCATCTCACCAGGGCTCTGTACAGCTGCAGAAGGACCTCTTTACTCCTATACTCAATTCCTCTTGTTATAAAGGCCAACATGCCATTAGCTTTCTTCAATGCCTGCTGTACCTGCATGCTTGCTTTCATTGACTGATGTACAAGAACACCTAGATCTCGTTGTACTTCCCCTTTTCCTAACTTGACTCCATTTAGATAGTAATCTGCCTTCCTGTTCTTGCCACCAAAATGGATAACCTCACATTTATCCACATTAAACTGCATCTGCCATACATTTGCCCACTCACCCAACCTGTCCAAGTCACCCTGCATTCTCATAACATCCTCCTGACATTTCACACTGCCACCCAGCTTTGTATCATCAGCAAATTTGCTAATGTTACTTTTAATCCCTTCATCTAAATCATTAATGTACATTGTAAACAGCTGCGGTCCCAACACTGAACCTTGCGGTACCCCACTGGTCAGAGCCTGCCATTTCAAAAGGGACCCGTTAATCGCTACTCTTTGTTTCCTGTCAGCCAGCCAATTTTCAATCCATGTCAGTACTCTGCCCCCAATACCATGTGCCCTAATTTTGCCGACTAATCTCCTATGTGGGACTTTATCAAAAGCTTTCTGGTAGTCCAGGTACACTACATCCACTGGCTCTCCCTTGTCCATTTTCATAGTTACATCCTCAAAAAATTCCAGAAGATTAGTCAAGCATGATTTTCCTTTCATAAATCCATGCTGACTCGGACTGATCCTTCTACTGCTATCCAAATGTGTCGTAATTTCCTCTTTTATAATTGACTCCAGCATCTTTCCCACCACTGACGTCAGGCTAACCGGTCTATAATTCCCTGTTTTCTCTCTCCCTCCTTTCTTGAAAAGTGGGACAACATTAGCCACCCTCCAATCAGCAGGAACTGTTCCTGAATCTATAGAACATTGGAAAATGATTACCAATGTGTCCACGATTTCTAGAGCCACCTCTTTAAGTACCCTGGGATGCAGACCATCAGGTCCCGGGGACTTATCAGCCTTCAGACTCAACAGTCTATCCAACACCGTTTCTTGCCTAATATAAATTTCCTTCAGTTCATCCTTTACCCTAGTTCCTTTGGCCACTATTACATCTGGGAGATTGTTTGTGTCTTCTCTAGTGAAGACAGATCCAAAGTACCTGTTCAACTTGTCTGCCATTTCCTTGTTCCCCATAATAAATTCACCCGTTTCTGTCTTCAATGGCCCAATTTTGGTCTTAACTACTTTTTGCTATTCACATACCTAAAGAAGCTTTTACTATCCTCCTTTATATTCTTGGCTAGTTTACCTTCGTACCTCATACTTTCTTGGTGTATTGCCTTTTTTGTTATCTTCTGTTGCTCTTTAAAAGCTTCCCATTCATCTTTGCTATGTTATACTTATTCTCTTTTATTTTTGTACTGCCCTTTACTTCCCTCATTAGCCACGGCCACCCCTTACTCCCCTTAGGATCTTTCTTCCTCTTAGGAATGAACCGATCCTGCACCTTCTGCATTATTCCCAGTAATACCTGCCATTGTTGTTCCACTGTCTTCCCTGCTAGGGTATTGTTCCATTGAACTTTGGCCAGCTCCTCCCTCATAGCTCCATAGTTCCCTTTGTTCAACTGTAATACTGACACATCTGATTTTCCCTTCTCCTTCTCAAATTGTAGGTTAAAACATATCATATTATGGTCACTACCTCCTAATGGTTCCTTTACCTCGAGGTCCCTGATCAAATCCAGTTCATTGCACAACACTAAATCTAGTATTGCCTTCTCCCTGGTAGGCTCCAGAACAAGCTGTTCTAAGAATCCATCTCGGAGGCACTCCACAAACTCCATTTCTTGGGGTCCAGTACCATTCTGATTCTCCCAGTCTACTTGTATGTTGAAATCCCCCATGACAACTGTATCATTACCTTTGCAACATGCCAATTTTAACTCTTCATTCAACTTACACCCTACATCCAGACTGCTGTTTGGGGGCCTGTAGATAACTCCCATTAGGGTCTTTCTACCCTTAGAATTTCTCAGTTCTATCCATATTGACTCTACATCCCCTGATTCTATGTCCCCCCTCGCAATGGACTGAATATCATTCCTCACCAACAGAGCCACTGCCAGTCAGTCTGTCCTTTCGATAAGATGTATATCCTTGAATATTCATTTCCCAGGCCCTGTCCGCTTGAAGCCATGTCTCTGTTATTCCCACAACATCGTACTTGCCAATTTCCAACTGAGCCTCAAGCTCATCTACTTTATTCCTTAAATTTCGTGCATTCATATATAATACTTTTAATTCGTTACTCCCCTCTCCTTTCATATCAATTCCTATTTTCTACTCCATTGATCCTGTTGTCCTTTTTAACTTTTCTTATTTTCACTTTCCCTTTAACTCCATCCTTACATTTCCAGTTCATCCCCTCCCCCCTTAGTTTAAACACATCCGTGTTGCAGTGGCAAACCTGTCTGCCAGAATGCTAGTCCCTTGCCTATTAAGGTGCAACCCATCCCTTTTGTACAATTCATCCCTACCCCAAAACAGATCCCAGTGGTCCAAGAATGTAAATCCTTGCTTCCTGCACCAGTTCCTCAGCCACACATTCAGATCCATTATCTCCCTGTTCCTGCCCTCTCCAGCACGAGAAACTGGAAGCAAACCAGAGATAACCACCCTGGAAGTCCTGCTTTTCAGCCTTCTTCGAGTTCTCTGAAGTCCCGCTGCAGAATGTCCTTCCACTTCTTCCCGATGTCATTTGTGCTGACATGCACTACCACTTCCGGCTGTTCACCTTCACCCTTGAGGATTCCCTGCAATCGGTCCATGATGTCCTGGATCCTAGCACTAGGGAGGCAACACACCATCCTTAAATCTCGCCTGTTGCCACAGAAACCCCTTTCCGTACCTCTTACTATGGAGTCCCTACTACCACGGCTCTTCCTGATGTCTGACTCCTCGGCTCTGCTTCTGCACCATTTTTCAGCTCGCAGACCTGTCTGCCTCTCAGACTGGCAGTATCTTCTGTCCTGACAGCTTCCAAGAGGGTGAACCTGTTTAAGAGAGGTACATCCCCTGGGGTCTCCTGTACTTCAAGCATCCTTTTCTTCCTCATCGTCGCCCCCTTTCTCTCTTCCGGTATCCTTAGTGTAACGACCTCTCTGTAGGTCCTGTCCAGAAAACCCTCATTTTCACGGATAAACCTGAGGTCATCAGTTCTTTCTTCAATGCTGCAACATGCTCCTTCAGAAGCTGAAGTTGGAATTATTTTATAAGATAGAAATCCTCTGTGAGGTGTAATTTTGTTTTATCAATGTTGTTTGGATTTAAATGTGTATCACTGAAAATAAATGAACTGTGTGTAAAGCTACTTTGTTAGTTGGAAATATCTCCTTGATAGGGAGAGGGGACCAACCACTTGAATAGTGGGTATTGACAGCTAAACTCACTATGAAGAATAAACAAGGAAATGAACTAGTTACAGTACAACCTCCCTTCAGTGGGAGTACTTGTGGCTATATATATCTGATAGGGCTTAAGGTCTTCGTTTAAGTTTAGAAACTTCACAGTCAGCAAACCCTATATCATTACAGCATTCACATGACCTGTCTGTCCTTGAGTTCCAGCATTCTTACAAAGAAGCCAAACATAAACTGGAAGAATATTTTTTTTCCTACTCTGCTGGATAACTTGTAGTCCAATGGTGTGAATATTGAATTTTCCAATGCTAGGTAAACTGGTGCTCTCCCATGCATATTCACTTTTCTCCTTTTTTGATACCTTGAATTCTCTGCCCCGTTTCATTCCATCTACCCATTGTCCACTCCTAATCAGATCCCACCTCTTACCCACCAACCTCAGTTCCAACCCTGCTATGTACTTTGTTGTGTTACGTAACCCGTAACTGGGTCACTTACCAGCAAAGATAGAGAGGTCCGTTGAAGTCTGATGGTACTATTTTTAACAGTATTTATTGATAGAAATACACAAAAATAATATCAATGCAAACACACAGATAATATACGTCGTCAATACTAAATCTAAAAGCGCGGGTATAATAATAATCAATAAGAAATAAGCTGTATCGCTGTCTAGGGGATAATGACTTGTCCGATGGAAATATATAGTTCGTTCAGTTCATACAGGCTGCAGCCATTGGGGACCCTGTGTGGCAATTGTTGGAGAGAGAGAGAGAGACGGGTTAAAATTTGCCCACTCTGTTTATGATGTCAATCCTTTGAGAGTCGTTGAGAGTTGAGTTCCCCGTTGTTAGCTAAAAACCGTTGTTCCGTGGCAAAGGTCACCGATTCCGGGCAAATGGAAGCGGACGCACGTGGCCTTCCACCGGCTTTCGCTATTACAGGATCGCTAGCGTTTCTTCTGGTGCGTCTGAGGGGCTGTTCCCACAGACCCTCTTTTTATCCTGACTCACAGGGTCTCAGGTGTCAATCAGGTTGGGGATGATGCAATCCCTCCACCAACCTCCTCCTTGGTTCATTGCCTGGGGCTTTGATTGCATCGTCCAGGATGCAATACACAAGTCCGTCTCCAAGAGACAATAGCCGGTATCAATGGGTCCGCCTTTTGGAGGCCAGGGCACATTCTAACCCTTTTGTGGATTCTGCATGTCTTTCTCTCATTTCCTGTGTCTCCTGAATTAACTCAATAGTGATCTTGCGATTCTCACAAAGGAGGGGGCTACCCCCGCACCCTTCGGCCCCTCAGAGCTGTGATACATTCATAACAATTGTTCTCTTATTCATGATGCAGCGTCTCAACCTGAAACATCAACTTGCACCTTTTGCCTCCACAGATGCTGATTGACCTGGTGAGTTCTTCTAGTGTTCTGCCTTTTTTGATATAGTAAAATTAGTGTAGTCAGACAACCACCACCATTTGAGACATCAGGTTCAGCCACACCCAACACAGATTGTCCTGCAAAGTTCTGCTTCACAACATTTGGGGACCAGTGTCAAACTTGGGGGAAATTATGTTATTCAGCAGAAGAGCACATTATACATCACGTAATGGGACTTGTACAGCAGATTTAATTTTGATAACTCACTGGATCCTCTGAATTTTATAATAGTAATACGAATCCTGGAAGCCTTTGACACAGAGGAAAAAAATAACCACGAGAAGATTTCAATGGGTTGAGCCACATCTATAGAGGTAGAGAGATGCTGACATTTCAGCTCGAGACTGTGCATCAAGTGTAAGAGTGTGGAGAGGAGATAGCCAGTATATTGAAGTGAGACGGAGGCTGGTGGGTGATAGGTGGTGTGGTGAGGTAGTGGGTAAATTGGTTGTTGAAGCACAGATGGAGATAGATGGGGAAGGGGAAGATGGAAGTGCTAAAACAGAGCCTGGGTAGGTGCTAGATAGAAACAAATAATGAGGAAAAGGGCAATTGGAGCTTGGTGGTATGTGGTAGAGAGAAAGTCTGGCAGGTGATAGGTGGAATTATATAAGTGGTGGGGGGGGGGGGGGCTAAGTCAGGTCAATGACACCAGGTAGGGCATTGGAAGTGAAGGGTGAATCATAAGCAAGAAGCCCAGGTTAATAGATATGTGGGTGATAGAATGATGGAACCAGGTGGGGATGGAAGTGAAGGGTGAACCATGACAAAAAAAACAGGTTAATACGTGTGTAGGTGATAGACTGATAGAACCAGGTGAGGGAGAGTAATGAGTTTGGGTATTGAGGGAGGGAGGGTCAGAGAATTGGAAGTGAGATTAGAATTGGTGTATTATTTTCACATATACCAATACTGTTCATACAGATCCACTTATTACACAGTGTATTGCCAAATAAAACAATAACAAAGGAGAATAAAATGCACCAACTACTGAAAAAATGCAGTGCATGTAGACAATATATTGAAAAGTTGAAGAAAGAGAAAGACAACCCAAGTAGATTGGTGGGAGTGGGAATGGAACACATGGGTATTCCCTCTCCTACCATTTTCTGTCCTTATCTGTTCGTATCTATCACCTGCCAGCCCCTGTCCAAATACTCTCACTTTCCTCTTCCCTATCTGACGCTATCTGGTTGTCTTCCCATCACCTAGTGAACCTACCAGCCTCAGCCTCACCCATCCCTCTTAGTTCTACGTACTAGCAATCTTCTCTCTGCAATCTCAGTACTGATGCAGGGTCTCAACCCGAAGCACTGGCTATCCCATTGCATCCATAATTGCATCTTACCCTGTTGAGTCCTTCGAGCTATGTCTTACTCCAGATTCCAGTTTCTGCAATCTTTTGTGTCTCCACCCCTGACACAGAGTTTAATTTTGGTCATACCCATTCAGGGCACATATCTCACCACTCTGCGACATACTGTGTAGCTCTCCCAACTTAATTCCTTAACATAAAGCTTTCAGTTCAAAGGTGAAAATATTAACTTATTTCTATTCCCACAGATGCTGCCTGACATGCCAAGTTTTTCCAGCATTTTCTGTTTAGAAAACTATGATAGTTTCTATGATAGTAATCTAGATAGAAATATAGATTACTTTTAGCTCTGTTTCTGCTAGGATGGGTTCTTATCTATTCTGTTTAGTGATATATTGTACAGATATGATAAGCATTTTAACCAGGAAATCAGGGAAGCTCTTACTCTTTCAATTTTTTTTGCTATGGATAAAATTATTTTCAATAGACAATCACATCTACAAAGTCAGCAGCAGTATTTCACTTGCCTTTGTTTTTTTTAATTTAGTATTTGTGGCATTTGTTATTTTTCACAGAAATTATTAGCTGCCAGCTATAAATATAAAGGGATGGGGCTAAGTTTGATCATTCAGTCTCTTTAACCTGATCTATTAATTGTCAGCTAACTAATATCTCAGCCCAGTTCATCTTTGGTTGTGTTCACTTCTGGATACAAAATGGAACCCTGGTCCAGACGTGAAAACTGACAACACTTTCACACTCACTTTGTGCTAGTGACCAAGTCAAAAGTTTACATCTCCATGAAGCTCTTAGACAGGCACATGATTGTGCAGAGAATGGAGAGATATGGACCTTGTGGAAACAGAAATGATCAGTTCAGTTAGTTATTTAACTGTAAGTTTAGTTAATTCAGCATATCATCATGGGCTGAATGGTCTTTTTCTGTGTTATACTGTTCTATGTTCAAAACTTGCACATTTACTCATCTCTAGATATTAAAGAAGATAGCCTGATATTATTTTGAGATGTAAAATGGATGCTTCTTTGCAGGACAAATTTTTGCTCTATGTATCTAAATAGTACAACTTCTACATCCTAATTTGTCACTACAGCAAGGTTTCACCAAACCTAACCAACACTCAAAGGTTCAATTAATTATGCATATTACATGTTCAGTGATAGATCTAATATATGCAGTAATTTTTGCATTATATACCTGTTTTGTCTGGTGGTCTTGATTACAGTAGATAATTTAGATGAGGAGTGTAGTCTAATAAATCACAAATCACTTAAAGTTTCTTTTGTAGCTTAACTGTTGATGAGGATACTGTGATATCTAGCTGGGTCTGAGCATTTGTTTGCATTGGTGCAGTAGCTAATGTACCACAGGAGCACTCCATTATCCAGTGATGCCTTAGGATGTGCTGGGATTGCACAAGCTACAATATATATGCAAGTTCCTTTATTTTTATATTCTCAGTCACATTGTACAAAAATAAATTTGAGATGGAATTGTGTTCAATTCATATTTAAAGCCAACTCTGCCTATATAATTGTATCAACACTATAGGAATCTATCTGTTTCTCTCCATTGGTATTACAATACTAGTAACTATTCCCTGCATATTCTGTATGTTTTTCCTATTCTTGAAGACCGTAATATTTTACTATCAATATGTATGTGTATATTTTGTGAGAATCTAAATTCCAACGCCCCTCTATTAGTTTAGCCTTACTTTATATTCATCCAAAGGAACAAATTTGTGGAGTATGCAGCTGAATAGTGTAATTTCTGCCTTCTGAGCTATTCTGTACTATAGGGTACCTTTAGGCTTAAACATACACTTTGAAAATTAATTGTTCATGTCCATTTAATGTTCATTAACATCCAATATATTAGTCCTTCATTATTCTATCCCTAGGTCTTTCATAGATTATATCGGTGACCTTCTTCTTCAGTTCTAGTCATAGAGTCATAGAGAAGTACAGCACGGAAACAGGCTCTTTGGCCCATCTAGTTCATGATGAATCTATTTAAACTGCCTATTCCCATTGAACTGCACCAGGACCATAGCTCTCCATATCCCTACTAACCATGTACCTATCCAAACTTCCCTTAAACTTTGAAATCCAATGCGCTGAATTTGTTTTCACAATGCTTTTTTAGGTAAGGTGTGCTGGAATTTTGATAATGTCAAAACTACAGTACTCACCAAACTCCAAAAATAATTTAATTTCTAAGAATGGTGTGTGAGATCCAGGTACTGTGTCTGTTGCCTTTGAAGTAAAGATTTTAATTTTGAATGTTGTGCAATATATAACCTAAGAAGATGTTTTGTAACTATGCTGCACTGTTATAGAGGGAGTAAATATATAAGGTGGTGAATGAGACGCCTGCTTTATCCTGAATAACTGGAACTGCAGTCGCCCAGAACAACAGAGAGTATTCCAAAATATTATCAACCTGTGCCCTGTAATTGGCAGAAAGATTTTGAAGAGGCAGAGAGTAAGGTAGACACCTTAGGATTTTACATTCATATATATTATAAGTGAATCTAAATATTATATTGAGAGGATTTTTAAATGAATTTTTAAAAATATATTTTATTTATTCATGATTTGTTTCTGAGAAAAGACCATACTGTACTGGTGCCTTGCAATGTTCGTGTCCTGTTTTAACAACTGTGTCCTTAGGTCATGATAGACTTGGCAGCAACATCCAGTGATATGTTAAAATTACAGTGATACACTGCTGTTCTTCATAAATTATATAGCTGGCTTGGACAGCATTTTATACCTTTGGATCAATTTCAAATGAACTCAGTTATATATTACATTTTGATCTTAATGCAGTACCTATGACCAAAACGAGGCACATTCTTGGTAATATTTTGAAAATACTATTTTTCTGTTTTAATCCAAAGTACATTAATTGATGGATCCATACCCTTTCCTGGTAGTCTTACCGAGATAATAAGAATGAGGCAGCCTATAATTTATTGACCATTGAAAAAAAATGTCAGAAAATAGTGGATGGCATAAATGTACTCACCATTTAAAACAGTGATCCCCCTGCAGGAACAAGACTTCAACAATGACTCCAAAAATCACATGGCAAAATATTTGTAAAAATACAAAAATAGATTGGCAATGAGACATTTTTGTACTCCAATTTCTATACAGTTTGAGATTATTTTATTGACTTAATAGTTAAAGTTTATATATATGTATGTGTATGTGGCTTATGACAGGTTTATATTCGATTTTTAGCTCTCAAAGAAATACACTTTCAAAATTGATTGGTTGGATTCCAGTAGAATGGCCACAAGCATCATTTAAACAAAAATGGTTCTACTGCATGCTCCAGAAACTAATAAAGGTTACATTAAGTTGCAAAAATGCAGCATTACAAGCACTCTGATGAAAGAATGGCAGTCTGTAAGGAGGTAAATATTCCAGAAATCATATGTGATAACTTCCTGGTATGCGCAAATAACTGTAACACAAATTGATGGATGCAAGTCAAATGGTGTTGGCTTGGAATGTAGCAATGCTTTGGAAAAGCACACAATCTTCAGATTAGATAATGGCGAAAAACATGTTCTTCTACAAGATAAGATATCTATGTCTTTAAGTTATGTGTCTAGGCCGAAGGTCATGAGAAATGAAAAGATGCAGACTGGAATCATGACTGACTGAATAAGTACTAGGGTAGAAGTTTTGAAATGTATCAAAATGGGATCCTCTACTATGCAAAATGGGAATCTCATCCTAGGCTGCAGTTGCAACCAGTGTTAAGGGATAGACTGGCACACGT
This sequence comes from Hemitrygon akajei, assembly GCF_048418815.1. Taxonomy (NCBI): domain Eukaryota; kingdom Metazoa; phylum Chordata; class Chondrichthyes; order Myliobatiformes; family Dasyatidae; genus Hemitrygon; species Hemitrygon akajei. The sequence goes on along the minus strand of NC_133136.1, from coordinate 72,581,854 downwards.
TAGGTGCAATGTTACAGAAAAGGTTGCTGGACACCTGGGATTCCCACTTTGTCAGATTGGAAGGCACTAGACCAACAACATAAGTAACAAAAGGGAGGAAGTCCAGAAGAGAGACTTCAAGGGACTACTGTAAATAGCAAACTGAAAAGCCTCCAGAGCAGTTATCTCTAGTTTGCTGCCTGTGTCATGTGCCAGTTGGATTAGGAATAGATTGATTTGGCAGATGAATGTGTGGTTGTGGAACTGGTCAGGGGGCAGAGCTTCAGATTTCTTGATCATTGGGATCTCCTCTGGGGAAGGTATGACCCATAAAAAAGGATGGGTTACACCTGAAACTAAGGGGGACCAATATTCTTGCAGGCAGGTTTTTTTAGAGCTATTGGGGAGGGTTTAAACTAATATGGCAGGAAGAGATGTGAACCAAAGTGATAGGGCTGAGGATGAGGCAGTTTGTATAATATACAAGCAGATGTAGTGTGTAGTGAGACTGTGTCAGGGAAGTCAAGCAGATGATAGGGCAAAATTGGAGTCACTGGGATGACTTGCAATGTAAAAGGGGGACAAAATCGATAAGGGTGATGAATACAGGACTGGAGGTGTTATATTCCAATGCACACATACACAAAATAAGGTAGATGATTGTGTAGCAGAGTTAGATTGGCAGGTATGATACTGTGGGCAACACTGAGTCATGGCTGAAAGAGATTATAGTTGGAAGCTTAACATTCAAGGGTACACATTATATCAAAAAGACAGGCAAGTCAGCAGAGGGGCAGGGTGGCTCTGATGGCAAAAAATGAAATCAAAACCTTATAAAGAGGTGACAAAGGATATAAAGATGTACAATCCTTCTGGGTTGAGTTCAGAAATTGCAAGAATAAAAAGGCTCTGCTAGGAGAAATATATAGGCTTCCAAACAATAGCCATGATATGTGCTGCAAATTACAACAAGAGATAGAAAACGCATCTCAAAAGGGCAATGTTACTATCGTCATGGTGGATTTCAAAATGCAGTAGATTGAGAAAATTAGGTTGGTGCTGGATCCCAAGAAAAATAATTTGTAGAATACCTGAGACAGCTCTTTAGAGCAGCTTGTGGTTGAGCCCACTCAGGGAAAGGCTATTCTGGATTGGGTGTGGTGTAATAAAACAGATTTCATTAGGGAGCATAAGGTAAAGGAACCTTTAGGAGTGGTGATCATAATATGATAGTTTTCACTTTGCAATTTCAGAACGAGAAACTAAAGTTAGATGTATGTGTATTACAGTGGAGTAAATGGAATTATAGAGGCATGAGAGAGGAGCTAGCCAAAGATGATTGGAAGGGAATACTAGCATGGATGATGAAGATCAGCAATGGATGGAGTTTCTGGGAGGTTATCAAATGGCAGAGTATAGATATACCCCAGATATGAAGAAGTATTCTAAATGGAGGATTATGCAATCATGTCTGATAAGAGAAGTCCAAGACAGGATAAAAACTAAAGAGAGGGCATTCAGTATAGCAAAAATTAAGCGGGAAGTTAGAGGATTAGGAGGCTTATATAAATCAACAGAAGGCAACTAAAAAAGACATAAGGAGGGTCAAGATGAAAGATGAAGGTAAGGTAGCCAATAATATCAAAGAGGATGCCAAAAGTTTTTTCAGATATGTAAAAAGCAAAAGAGAGGCGAGTGTAGATAACAGACCATTGGAAAGGTGGGAGTGGTGAAGGAAATGGCAGATGAATTGAGTAAGTATTTTGCATCTGTCTTCTCTGTAGAAAACACAAGCAGTTTGCTGAATGTTCGAGAGTGTCAGGGGGCAGAAGTGAGTGCAGTTGCTATTACTAGGGACAAAGTGATCAGGAAGCTAAGGAAGTCTAAAGGTAGATAAGTCACCAGCACCATATGGACTACACTCCAGGATTCTGAAAGAGGTAGCAGAAGAGAATGAGAAGGCATTAATAATGATCTTTCAAGAATCATTAATTTCTGGCATGGTTCCAGAGGATGTCAGACTACTCTTCCAGAAGGGAGGCAGGCAGAAGAAAGGAAATTACAGGCCATTTAGCCTGACTTCAGTGGTTGGGAAGATGTTGGAGTCCATTATTAAGAATGGGGTTTCAGGACACTTGGAGCACAATATAAACAGATTTCCTTAAAGGAAAATCTTGGCTGACGAATCTGTTAGAATTCTCTAAAACATATAAATCTACAGCACGTTACAAGCCCTTCGGCTCACAATGTTTTACTGAGCATGTAACCTACTCTAGAAACTGGCTAGAATTTCCCTGCCTCATAGCTCTCTATTTTTTTCTAAGCTCCATGTACCTATCTACGAGTCTCTTAAAAGACGCTATTGTATCCAAATCTACCACCATCACTGCCAGTACATTCCATGCACCCACCAGCCTCCGTGTGGAAATCCTACCTCTGAATTCCCCTTGTACCTACTTCCAAGCATCTTAAAGCTATGCCCCCTCGTGTTTACCATTTCAGCCCTGGGAAAAAATTCAGGCTATCCACACAATCAATGTCTCTCATCAGCTTACACATCTCTATCAGGCCACCTCTCATCCTCCGTTGCACAAAGGAGAAAGGGCAAAGTTCACTCAACCTATTCTCAAAAGGCACGCTCTGCAATCCAGGCAACATCCTTGTAAATCTTCTCTGCACTCTCTCTACAGTATCCACATCCTTCCTGTAGTGAGGTGACCAGAACTGAACATGGTACTCCAAGTGGGGTCTAACTAAGGTCTTATATAGCTGTAACATTACCTCATGGCTCTTGAACTCAATCCCACGGTTGATGAAGGTGAATACACCATAAGCCTTCTTAACAAAATTGTCAACCTGCAAAGCAGATTTGAGTGTGCCAAAGATCTCTCTGATCCACCACACTGCCAAGATTGTTACTATTAATGTTATATTCTGTCTTTAAATTTGACCTACCGAAATGAACCACTTCAGGCTTTGAGGAAATAATAAGCAGGACAGACAAAGGAGAATGAGTGAATATTGTGTATTTTGATTTGCAGAAGGCCTTTGATCAAGTGCTACACATGAGACTGTTTAACAAGATAGAGCCCATGGTTTTACAGGAAAGATAGATGGAGCATTGGCTGATCTGCTGGAGACAAGAGTGGGAATAAAGCGAACCTTTTCTGATTGGTTGCCAGTGACTAGTGGTGTTATGCATGGATTGGTGTTGGGACTACTGCTTTTTATTTTATATGTCAATGACTTTGATGATGGAATTGATGGTGCCAAGTTTGCAGATGGTACAAAGATAGGTGGATGGGGCAGGTAGAGTTGAGTAAACAGTGAAGTTGCAGAAGGACTGAGACAGATTTGGAGAATTGTCCTAGTAGTAGCAGATGGAATATAGTGTCTAGAACTGTATGGTCATGCACTTTTTTAGAAACTATAAAAGCAAAGACTGTTTTCTATGTAGCCAGAAAACTCAAAAATCCTAGGTGCAAAGGGACTTGGGAGTCCTTGTGCTGGATTGTCTAAAGGTTACCTTGCAGGTTGAGTTGGTGGTGAGGAAGGCAAATGTAATGTTAGCATTCATTTTGAGAAGACTAGAATATAAAAGCAAGGATGTAATGCTGAGGCCTTATAATGCACTGGTGAGGACTCACTTGGAGTACTGTGAGCAGTTTTGGGTCTCTTATCTAGTTAGAATGGACGTGGAGAGGATGCTTCATATAGAGGGAGAGTGTAGGACCAGAGGGCACAGCCTAAGAATAGTGTGACATCCATTTAGAATGGAGATGGAAAGGAATTTTTTTAGCCAGTGGGTGGTGAAGCTGTGGAATTTGTTGTCATGGGCAATTGTGGAATCTAGGTCATTGTGTGTATTTGAGATGGAGATCAATAGGTTTTTGATTAGTCATGCTGTGAAAGTTTACAGGGAGAAAGCAGTAAAATGGAGTTGAGGGGGAAATGTATCAGCCATGATGAAATGGTAGAATAGACTCTATGGGCCAAATGGCCTAATCATGCTCCTATCTCTTAGTGTCTTATTATGTTTGGTATTTCTTCTTTGTATTTTATTGAAGTGGTAAAATGAATAATCTTTATATAATTTCAATAAAGAAGTTTATAACAATTATCATGAGTATAATGCATTTTTGTTTGTGAATAATAGCAGAGAACAAGGGACAAATTTTTAAATATATAATTACATTGATCCCCACATCAAACTTGCTGAGCAGCTGCCCTGGAGTTTCTGCCAATCTCTGGGTGATGTTAGATCAGAAATGACTGAAAGCACATAGAACATCAACCCCACTCATTCCTTTTTTGATCCTGGAGCTCAATGTACTTTAAAGAAGTCACAAATGAACAGGGTCTTAGAAAGAAAATAATGCCTGTGGACAGAGATGGTGAAATATCAGCTAAGGAAAGTGCCTGAAGCAAAGAATAATTTTTAAATGTGTGCATTAATATAAAAAGCTAAACATGGCTCATGGATTGTGAGCTCCTAAAGCTGTGTGACGATAACCAGATAACACTGTCTTCAGAAATGCTACAATGCAAAACCAAGACCTAACTCATGAAACTGCTTTGTCCCTTTAGAAATGCTGATTAACATGCTATCTGTTTCTATGATGCTTTAAATCTCCAATTCCCAGTATTTACATCTTTAATTTTCTTATCAAGGCTAATCTTGACATTGTGGATCATTTGACTTACTGCATCAGCTACAGCACTGTGTCATGATGTTCTACTTCAGCACCCTTGTTGGGTATTCACTGTGAAACACGCACTTTCAGTCCTCTATTCACCATAGCTTTCCCATTTAAAGGGCTGCTTGCTAACTTCCATCTGCAGCACTGGAGGCCGCCTGAGTGAACATTGAGCCTTGGTGGGGAAATATAGGGTTCTTCCGCTGCTGGAGAGGGAGGGGACAGATTGGGAGAGCAAGCCCCTCAATTATTGTAGTAGCGTACCACCCAAGGGGGCCACACGAGTGGTAAAATTTACTGCATTGTAAAACAGCTTTGAATGATACAGAACTCATTCACAGTGGTCTCTCTGGGTCCAGCCAAAGCTGTAATTGTTTATCCTTTGCATCCTTTTTACGATCACAAGGCACTGCTGGGTATTAAGAATATCAAGTACTGCCAATTCATCCTGCTAGCGCGTTGCTGGATAGTGATGGAGCTGGACTTGTTGTTTACCATGTGTACCTTGATAATGCGTATCGTTCTTACAATTGCGCATCGGTGATGTAGAATACTGCAAGTCCAATTCACGGGTTCATTGGCGAGAACGACAGTGGGTGAGCTCACTTGTTGCGTGGACCAGGCCCTCGGGGCGGTGTTGCCTGGTGCAATGGTTGAGAGGAGATATTGGAGGCAGTGTCAGAGAGAGCTGGAATTCATGCTGGGTTGAGGCCTAGCCCTTCCTGTGTTAGCTCCCAGGAAGATGTGCTAGATTGCCTTTTTCGGTGCCTGCACTAGTAAGTGATAAGGAACTGCTACGTGCTGATTCTTGCAGAAACATGGCTCCAGGGCAATATCCCATAGATCATCAATCTATAGGCCGTGCCACTCAGGGACCTGGACTATATTACTTTTTGTGACTGTGTGCTTCCCTGCTATTGCAACTATGCATGCTCCAATATATGTGCTATGTGCAGTGTACTAGGTGCTGTGTGTGACAGTTGGCACTGTGCTTTGCACCTTGGCCCCAAAGGAACACTGTTTCATTTAGCTGTATATAGGTGTATGGTTGAATGATAATTAACCTTGAACTTGAACAACAATCCTGTTGGTTTTAAGGAATGTAACAGAACAGTACTGAAAGTTTTGATGACGAATGCAAGAATGAAAAGGCATTGCATGGTTTATTTTTGTAAAAATCTTTTTATTCTGAATAAAGTTTATTTTGCTATTAAAAAAATTAAAATAAAAAGAGTGAACATTGAGCCTGGAATTGGGGTGAAGTGCACGGCCATTTTTGTAGTTAATGGTTATTTGTCATTTGTGTTTCTTTGTAGTTGCTGTCCTGGATACTTTGTACTAAGTGGAAGAAGTGGTCAAAAGTGAAAGGCAGGGCAATAGAAACAGGTCAGAAGACCCCCCCCCCCCCACTAACTAACCACGAACAAGGCCTCCAGAGAAGGGGTTCCCATCCTTTTTTTCCATATCTCAATACCATTAAGCAAGGGGTCTGTGGACCCCAGGCTGGAAACAACTGCTATAGAGCTTATGGTGTCATGTTGCATTATTACAATGCGATGGTGAAGAGTTTCTGTGAAGAATTCACAATCTCATCCCCTACATCTCGGAAGTAAAGGATATATTACAGGGAAAATCAAGGAAATTGCTTCCTTGCAGCACCTAAAGAGCAGTTCCTGAAACATGATAGGGATTTCTTCTATCTAGAGGCATAAGAAAAATCACCAAGAAAAATATCAAGCACAAGCTAACATTTTGACCTTTTACAACCTTCAATTAGCAAGGATGCAAACTACAATCCCAACTAAAGGATTTACAAAAGAAGTTTAAACAGATCATGCTGAAAGGCTGAAAACACTCAGCATCTGGAAAGAGAAATAGTTAAATGTCTCAGGTCTAGGTCCCTTCATCAAAGCAGGGAAAGGCTGTCAGAATGTTTGGATGTGGTCCAAGTGTGAAAAGAGAATCGCTGAAGAGGGTCAACAGTTCACTGACTAATGAGAATTGTTGCAGAATTTAAAGGAAAAGGAAAACAATAAATGCTTGGCCAACAAGACCATTAACTAGAACTCTCAAACGTAAAGTTAAATGCCAACATTGCTCCTTTACAGTGTCTATCAAAATGGCAGTTTTCTTTCCCAAAAAAGGACTAGGGTAAGCAAGAACCGTAAACATTGCTGTGCTTTTAGTCAAATTTCGACAAGACTAAACAAAATAAGGTAGTTAAATGCCACCATAATGAAAGAGTAATTAGCTGGAACGTGCATACTCACAAGTACAGTTGCTGAACCTGCGAGGGTATGTGGACCCCACAGCAGATTCCATGGTTGTGACAAAGACAGGAAAAACTGGTAGCTTTCTGTAGCAGAGAAGGAATGGGAGCAATGCGTAAAATAAAGAGAATATTTCTGATAGGTGTATTCAAATTGGTTAATGGCGACAGTTACGAACACATCTTTCTATTTTGTGTAATGCGTTGTTAATTGTGAAACTATGGAACATGCCCAGTTGGCCCAACTAGATGAATAGAATAAGAAATACTAAGCCAAATAATGACAGGCAAAACTAGTGAATTCTCAGAAAGAGAGAATTAACAAATTTAGAGCTATTAATATTGAGTCTGAAAGGCTTTATGCTCAGTATCACATGACAAAAGTCCTCTATCAATCTAATCACACTGCAGTGAAGCAGTTTCCAGCAATACAGGTTAATGAGAAGATCTTGGAAAGCATGAACCACATCCTATATCTTGAGAGCCAGTTCTTGCGAAGGTAGATATCAATAATGTTATTCATTACCTTGACAGAACCAACATGTTGATCATAGCCTGGTACAGAAACACCAATGCCTTGAACAGAAAGATCTACAAAAGTAGTGGATACAGCCCAGTTGTAAGCAGTCTCAACAATTTGAGTGTCCAGGAGATGTGGTAATATGCGTACAAACACAACAAAGTCACTTAACTCTAATTTATTTTCATAAAACAGAAAGCATAAATAAACCTCACAAAATACTATATAGCAAGTCACACAAATTTCTACAAGGCACAAAGATTTTGTCGCTCATAATTAATAATCACCAGTTGATTGTTGCTGTTGTTGGGGCAACTCCAAATTCCGGTTTGTTCGTGGTACCACCCCTTGGTCCTTGGCCCCAGTTGCAATCTCCAACCCTTGGTGAAGTACAAAGAAGCCAAGAGAGGCAACCCCATAATGCAAGTTTCACAAGTACAGAGACAACAGAGACAGACAAACTGAAATTTTGTCTGAACACAGCCTGTTTTTTTGAAACACATCCTGTGTCCATTAACACAGATCTCATACTTCAATTAGACATTTCCTTATCTATTAACGTGCAGATACACAACATTCCCTTGGACTTACAAAAGGGCATTGATGTTTATGTAACCAATAAACCCAAACCCGAAAAGAATCCATCAAGCCAACTATCAAACCGCTTGACAGATATTCACATTTTCATGGTGCCTGAGACTAAGAATGAATCCAGCTACTAAAAACACACATTCTACATATATTAAGTGTTCACTCACTAACAAACAATACTCACTAACAGACATACAGACCTCACTTACTAAGAATTCAGAAAGAGTTAAGTGGTCTTTCAACCTGACTGACGTACATTGTTCTACAAAATCTAATATGGCACATCAGTCCATCATAGGTATAGCCCTCCCTACAATTGAGCACATCTACATGGAGTGCAATCACAAGACAGCAAAATCCATCATCAAGGATCCCCACTATCCAGACAATGTTGTCTTCTTGCTGTTGCAATCAGGAAGGAGGCACAGGAGCCTCAGGATCCAGAACACCAGGTTCAGGAGCTCAACCATCAGGCTTTTGAACAGGGGAGATAATTTCACTCAACATCACTCATGCCAACTCTGAATTGTTCCCACAACTTATGGACTCAATTTCAATGGCTTTTCATCTCATGTTCTAAATATTTATTACTTATTTATCCTTATTTTTTCTTTGCATTTACTGTAAATGCTCACAAGAAAATGTATCTCAGGGTTGTATATGGTGACATATATGTACTTTGATAATAAATTTACTTTGAACATTGAACTTTTAATCAGCTTCAGATTGACAGCGTAGCCCTTGATTGGTTGAGGAAAAAGATACTAAGAAATCAAGACCACAGAACTGGCATGAGAATTGGATGCTGTGCTCTTTGTTCCTATACAAGCAGAGAAATGAGAACCTACACCAGACACATCAGGAGACTGGAAAGATAAGTGAACCATTACCAGCAACCTCTCCCAGATCACCATCCTCAGTACTGACTTCTCTAATTTGGCTGATTTGGGCAGGCCATGTGACTTGCAGGTCCAAAACCAGACTTTCAAAAAATAGACAATCTATTCTGAGATCAGCCATGGGAAGAAATTTTCATATTTTCGAGAGAAATAAAAGATTCGGGGATGTACTGAACGTTTTCTTGAAAGACTCAAAACAGCTCCTGGACCCTTTCATGATCATTCAAAGTGAAGAAAAAACTTTCAAAACTATATTGATAATAGTGAGCTCAAGTATTGGGATCACACAGAAGCCCTGTAAATGGAAAGTATACACCACCTCTCAAGTTACCAACTCTCCAGCCTCATCAGCCTCCTCCGACCTTTTGAAATCACAAAGCTGAACCGGAAGTAAGACACAATGGTGAGTGTTTGATAGCTCTGAGCTCGAACTTGATGGAGTTCAGACAAATGACGGAAGCTCTCATTCAAGTATACCAAATATTGAATGTCCTGTTTAGATTGGACGTGAAGAAGAGTCTAAGGGCACAGCATCACAATATAAAAACACCCTTTAGAACTGAAATGAGTAAGACATTTTCAGCCAGTGTGTGGTGAATCTATGGAATTTATTGTCATGAAGGGCAGTGGGTTTAACTCACTGGGTGTATTTAAGGCAGAGTTAACTAGGAACTTGACTGGCAAAGGAATTAAAGGGTTACGGGAGAAAAGCAGAAGAATGGAGTTGAGAAAAATTCAGTCATGCTTGAATGGTGGACCAGATATGCTGAGTCGAATGGCCTATTTATTCCTAAACCTCATGAAATTATGATTTTATAACTGCTTAAGAAGGAGAAAAATAAATCAGGATGCACCTTAGGATCATAACAGAACACTGCATCATTGTTGCATTGGTATGGTTGGGTCTGGCTGAACAGTGCCATGCAAAGTTAGCACTTTTACTAAGGATTGACACAATTTCTAGACAAGCTCTTAATTCTTTACTTGTGAAAACAAAGCTCAAGAAATATAACTTTTTAGACAGTACATTTTTTACAAGTATTTATAAAACATCATGAATGAAAAAGGACTGTTAATCTACCTAATATTCATTGTATATAACTAATCTTTCCCATCTAATGTGCATCCTAACATGGAAATAATGAAATTTTCTGTACTCAACAGTAACCAATTTCCTTTCTTTGATGTAGCTATCACAACTAATTGATGTTCTTGTATGCACTTTTGATATACAATTGCTGTGGATATGCTATTGCATATTTATCTTAACCATTAAACCACTACTGTGAATGCAATTGAAAGAAAGCTGGTCACAATCTAAAGGAAATTGCTCTATGGTGAATAGTGGTATGGACTGCTTTTCATACACTGTATTAAACCTAATGCAAACTCAAGCATGACGACAGCATTGCTTTCAAAGGTTGGTTAATAAGAAATGCAGAAGAGTGAACAGCAGGAATAAAGTTTGAACATCTGAATATATCAATATTTGTGGATAGATTGAATTCTGCTTTCAAGGCTAGTTTTATTTATGCAGTAAGAGGTTTTATAAAAGAACTGAAGGACTATGAGTTCATTGGCACCTTCAATTCTGTTTATGCCATCAATCATAATACCAGAAGTGTCCAGAGTCACTGCTGAAAGGATTGCTCATAAAATCTGTGTCAATTCTCATCACACTTTAAAAGAATGAAATAGAACTAACTTTAAAGAAAGTAGTGAAAATTGAAGTAATACTTCATCAAGGTTGTTTGGCTGTGATGAATTCTTATTTTTAGTGCATAGTATAGGAACTATAAAAGTAAATCCTGGTGTGATGTTAAAGCTTTGGCGTCTCAAACACAACATCAGCAGAATAAGAACAGCAATACTCAATTTTTTTAAGTTGTTACCAGGAAACAAAAATCAACATTTATATCAAAAGTACAACCTTGACAGTGGCATATTTGCTCAGAGTCTGTTAAAGGTGTTACAAGAAAGTAAATGATTGAGAATCTATCTTAATCAATTTTGGTACCAGTTTATTTAATAACTATGGAAAAAATGTCATTCAGATTGAAAGAATGGAGCTACATATTGGGACAACAATTCATTATAATGGAACAAAAGCTTTTAATAAGTTGTTTAGTAACCTTAATTTATGTACAGCATTTTTCCAAAAATGGGTTTTTAGTGCCAAACAAAACGTTTTCTGTCGTGAAGCTGTGCTCTGAATATAACAGTTCCCTACATTTCCTCCATTCAGGAAAACCTAAGCAGGGATTTGGAATTCAGTTGTATTTTTATCTGTTGAAAAACTATCAGGATCTTAATAAGAATCAGAATCAGGCTTAATATCACTGGCATATGTCATGAAATTCGTTGGTTTGTGGCAGCAGTACATTGTACTAGTTATTAATTTAAAAAAACTATAAATTACAATAAGAAATGTATATTAAAAGTTAAATTAAGGAAGTAGTGCAAAAAGAGAGCAAAAAAATCTGAGGTAGTGTTCACTGTCCATTCAGAAAATTGATGGCAGAGGGGAAAACGTTGTTCCTGAAACGCTGAATGTACTTCCTCCTTGATGGTAGCAGTGAGAAGTCTTGGGTGACAGTGGTCTTTAATGATGAATGCCACCTTCTTAAGGCATTGTCTTTTGAGGGTGTCCTCAATGCTGGGGAAGCTGGTGCACATGGTGGATCTGACTGAATTTACAACCTTCTGCACCTTTTCCTATTCTGTGAAGAGGCCCCTCCATAACAGATGGTGATGCAACCAGTTAGAATGCTCTCCATTCATGGCCATAATTTCCTTGAATATTCTGTGAAATAATTCAATAATAGAAATACTAAATTCTGGAGGTCTGATATCCTAGTGGGAAATAAAATCTTTTTAAACTTTAAGTAATTTCTCTTGCTTACCCAATGTAAATTTATTGCTCAAATGCTAATTACTTAGTCACAATAATAGTCAAACTTGTGGCTCATAAAATATAGTGTTTTATAAATACAAAGTTTTCCAACTTGGCAGCCACCTGTGTTGAACAAAGCTCTTCCATCAACCCATATAGTACAGTTACTACCCATCTGCAGCAGTTTCTCTTTTCCTGTTTACCACATCTTCAAAGACCCAAATGTCAGAGAGACATCATCTCAATTGATGGAGTGGGAATGTTATTTAGGTTTCCCAGACATTAAGTGGAATTTAAACAGGTGAGGCCTCTGCCGTAGATCTCCTTATACAATACAAATCAACAACACATATGAGCCAAGACACCATAAAGGTAGTTTCTCCTCCAGTGCTCAGATCTTTCTCTAATGCCAGATGGAAATGGAGCTTGAAACTCTCCCCAGTTTGAATATTTAGGGACGCCATGGCAGTAGAGCTGTTAGCATAATGCTATTGCCGCTTGGTGTACCACAGTCTGGAGTTCAATTCCAGTGTCGTCTGTAAGGAGTTATTACATTCTCCCTGTGATCGCGTGGGTTTCCCTGGGTTCTCCACTTCTCTCTCACATTCCAAGGATATACCAGTTAGTAGGTTAATAAGTCATTCTAATTTGTCCTGAGATTAGGCTAGTGTTAGATAGGTGGGTTGCCAGGTGGCATGGCTCATTGGACCAGATGGACCTGTTCTACACGGCATCTCTAAATAAATAAATAAAAGTTTGATGCCTTTATTGTACTTATCAAAGTATTTCTTTTTAATATGCAAAATAACTGATTAAGCAAGAGGTTTCTGCATTTGTTTCTGATACTTTTACACTGTAGAAAATCATTGTCATTAATATTTCTACCTTAGTTTTCTACCACTACGTCCCAGGTGAAACATTTTCAGATTTATCCCTCTCTGCTCTGGAAGGATATAACAGGAGGATTCAACATTATGACCAAAAGCAATCCTAGTCCTCAAAGTATTCTTTCTCATGCTTAGAGCAAGACAGTCACAACCCAACTGAAATCAAAGGAATTAGAAATTTAAATGATTTTAATATGCTTCCTGCACATTTTCCCCATGCACCAGGAGCCTGGAATCATTCTTAAAGTTTAAGTGAAATCTTAAAGAGAATCAGTACATTTTGTTCGGGCAGAAATAAGGAGTAATTGGTGGAATTAGTGGGAAGATAGAGGATTGGGAAGATTTTAAAAACCTACAGAGAGCAACTAAAAAAATCATTAGAAGGAAAAAGATGAAATATGAAAGCAAGCTAGCAAATAATATCAAACATTTTTTCAAGTATGTTAAAAATGAAAGAGAAAAGATTGGATACAGGACCACTAGAAAATAAGGCAGGAGAAATAATAATTGGCTACAAGGAGATGGCTGATGAACTAAATCAGTATTTTGCATCAATCTTCACCGTGTATGACACCAGCAGTATGCCTGATGTTGTAGTGTGTGAAGGAAGAGAAGTGGATGCAGTTACTGTTACAAGAGAGAAGGAAAATCCTGCCTGACAAACCTGTTGAAATTCTTTGAGGAGATTACAAGTAGGATAGATAAAGGGGATGCAGTCAATGTTGTATACAGTATTAGGAACTTCAGACGGCCTTTAACAAGGTGCCACACATGAGGCTGCTTACCAAGTTAAGGGCCCATGGTATTACAGGAAAATTACAGGCATGGATAGAACACTGGCTGATTGGTAGGAGGCCATGAGTGAGAATAAAAGGATCTTTTTCTGGTTGGCTGCCAGTGAATAGTGGTGTTCCGCAGGGCTTGGTGTTGGGACCACTTCTTTTTATGCTGCATATAAATGATTTAGATGATGGAATAGATGGCTTTATTGCCAAATTTGCAGATGAGATGAAGATTGGTGGAGGGGCAGGTAGTGTTGAGGAAACAGGTAGAATGCAGAAGGAGTTAGACAGATTAGGAGAATGGGCAAGAAAGTGGCAAATGAAATACAGTGTTGGAAAATGCATGGTCGTGCACTTTGGTAGTAGAAATAAATGTGCAGACTATTTTCTAAACGGGGAGAAAATCCAAAAATCTGAGATGCAATGGGACTTGGGAGTTCTTGTGCAGAACATCCTTGTTAACCCAAGGTTAACTTGCAGGTCGAGTCTGTGGTGAGGAAGGCTAATGCCATGTTAGCATTCATTTCAAGAGGTCTAGAATACAAGAGCAAGGATGTGATGCTGAGGCTTTATAAGGCACTGGTGAGGCCTCACATTGAGTATTGTGAACAGCTTTGGGGCCCTCATCATAGAAAAGATGTGCTGGCGTTGGAGAGGGTCCAGAGGAGGTTCACAAGGACGATTCCAGGAATGAAAGTGTTATACGAAGAACACTTGATGGCTCTGGGTCTGTACTCGCTGGAATTCAAAAGGATGAGAGAAGATCTCACTGCAACCTTTTGAATGTTGCAAGGTCTAGACATAGTAGATGTGGAAAGGATGTTTCCCATGGTGGGAGTGTCTAGGGCAAGAGGGCACATCCTCAGACTAGAGGGTGCTCTTTCAAAACAGAGATGCAAAGAAATTTTTTTAGCCAAAGGGTGGTGAATTTGTGGAATGTGTTGCCACATGCAGCTGTGGAGGCCAGGTTGTTGGGTGTATTTAAGGCAGAGATTGAAAGGTTCTTGATTGGACATGACATCAAAGGTTATGGGGAGAAGGCCGGGAACTGGGGTTGAGGAGGAGAAAACAAAAAGTATCAGCCATGATTGAATGGCGGAGCACACTTGATAGCCCAGATGGCCTAATTCTGCTCCTATGTCTTATGGCCTAATTTCCAGAACAGCTTCTTAAACAAAGACAAGTGACTTGTATTTTTGGCAGTAGTATTTAAGGAAAACAACAATTCTGGCCGCAGAATCAGAATCAGAATAACATTTATTATTGTTAACATAGGTTATGAGACTTGTTTTGCAGGAGTGGTACTGTGCAATACACAAAAATTTTCATAATTGACAATACGAAATACAGTGGAATTCAGTCACCCAGTACATTATGGCCCAGTTAAGCAGCTGTACCAGTTAGCCAAAGTTTCATGGAAATAGTTAAAACAGGTATTAAAAAAAAAACCAAAATGAATAACAAATAATCAATGTAAATGAAATACAAAGCAAATTAGAACACTGCCGTTAGTACTATAGTACTATCAAAGTGAATCAGTTCCTAATACTTGTCAATGGACAAACTTATCCACATTGCGTTCTGTTGACTGGACCTTATCAAAATCATTGCAGGTACCTAGTGCAAATAAAGAACTGCCTTCATACAATGCTGTTGACAATTGGATCCTCCAAATCTTCATCTTCATTGTAATAGTCAAGATGATTGCCCAAACTTTCAAAATCTTCATAGGTTCTAACTTGTTGAAGTAGTGAAATAATTTCATTTTCAGACCTCTCTGTCTCTGGCATCTCCAAACATAAATGCTTGAAACTGCAGTGAGCAAAACAGTTCTAAATTGTCTTGTTTGTTTATTTCTCACCAACTATCAGTGACAAAATTCATTGCTTTTTGAACACAACACATGCAACTGGTACTATTTAAAAATTGTACATCAGAGCATGATACAGTGTCCAACAGCCACACAATTGCATGTGACCGGCACTAGTTAGAAACTGTAACACTCTCCTGCCCCATTTAAGTGGCATTGTGTCCCAGATATATAAAAGGAATCCTGGCTGCTTTCTCAATTAGTTTTTGTTCTTTAAGAGTTGCACCAAATAAGCAGCTGGCCTGAATATCCGATAGCCCACTTAACCATAATCCACTGTATATTAAAAAAAAACAAGTAACTAGTGAAAAAGAGAGCAAATAGTAAGGCAGTGTTTATGGATTCATGGACCATTCAGAGACAGTGGGGAAGAAGCTGCTCCTAAAATGTTGAGTGCGTATTTTCAGGCTCCTGCATCTCTACCTGATGCAAGTAATGAAAAGAGGGCACGTCCTGAATGGGGATGGTTGTTAAAGATGTATGCCACCTTCTTGAGGCCCAGTGTGACTCTAATACTCAACACCCTTTGTTATCTTTAAAATATGAATGTCAAAAATAAACATCAGTCAAAAGTCTGCACAAATAATAAGGCAAACCAACTTCACTGTCTCTACTACTTCAAGAAGTATGGCATTGCAAAGTCATATCATCAAAGAAAAGGGTGAAAAAAGTGTTTTTATTTTAAACTGACACCACAGTGCAAGGGTTTGTTTGAAATTCTACATTTTGTTTCTTCTTTCTCCTCTAATGTCCAGATGTGGCTTGGTCAACCCATCTATTGCAAGACCACATCAAAACCTGAGATGAATAGTGAGCCTTTACAGCACATGACTGAGCAATTAGCAACGCTAAGATATTTCATACCTATATTCTGATCCTGAAGTTTTATGATAAATCTAAAATTGCTGCCTTTTTTGCCTTCAGTGAGATCTATATTGTATGATACACAATCCAGCTACTCAACATTATTTTAGCCTCTTCTTGTGAGCTACTGCTGTCAAGATTCCTTTGCTCTGAGAACTCACTTGCCTAGCATTGTGCTGTTTTTCCATTCTGGGTCTATCCTTGCATATTTGTTTCAATAAAAAACGTATTATCACACTGGGTTGAAATATTTGTAACTTTTGCTTTTGCCATCAGCCTATGAACTGCATTAATACTAATTTTATGCATAATCTGAAATTAATTAGAGCTTTTGGAAACTCCCATGATGTTGTAATCGTTTGTATGTACTAAAATATTAGGTCTTGAGACTACAATATCATTGATTGAATTTGCTCATATAGAGATGTGTCCCTTTGTGCTTACATTAGCAAAGCACCAGGTTTGTCAATGTTTCTTTAGAAGTATTGATGATGAATCAAAATAGAAAGTGCTGCAAGAATTCAGCTGTTCTGGATTAAAATACTTATACAGCCATTGACTACTTAATTGAAATGAACATTTTTTATTTTGAGCAGGGTCAATTGCCAATTATCTGCACATAGCTCTATTAGAAAGATTGTTTTCAAACATTTTTACATGATGTGCTTTCAGACGTAATTCCTAACTTATCCTCCTCAATTTTATTTTGTCCAGAAA
Organism: Hemitrygon akajei; assembly: GCF_048418815.1. NCBI lineage: Eukaryota > Metazoa > Chordata > Chondrichthyes > Myliobatiformes > Dasyatidae > Hemitrygon > Hemitrygon akajei. The sequence goes on along the minus strand of NC_133136.1, from coordinate 72,564,886 downwards.
AATGTTCCCACCAACTCTACTCATGAATCAAAGGGCTCAATCACTTTGTCATGGTTTCAACGTCCCTGGTGTTGTTAAATTGTGTTCTTACTACAAGTTTTCCATTTGTATAGTTTTGAGGATAAGCAGTCCAGTACATTAGCTGTTAATTCTGTCATGGACATCAACAATCAATTCCCCACCCATTCAAACTGTGTTTTAACATAACTCCGATCACCCTTGATTTGTTCCACAACTTTGCAACTAACAGCTTTGATTTTGCTGATCACTTACATCGTGTTGCAATTTTTTTCTCCGGTAAATTCGGAAGTGTACATATGAAAAATGTGGGCAACCTAGAGATCTCTAAAACAAGTGTTAGGTTTATTTAGGATTCTTCAATTACACATATGTGCTTAATGAATCAAATCAGTCACAAGTGTTTTTATATGTATTTACTTAGACTAAAATGGTATTAATCTGGAAAGAAGAGTTAAAGTTAAGAAGAAAAAAAATCAAATAAAAGCAGAAGAAATCCCAACACTCTTGTTCAATAACTGAAGTGAAAGCCAACAGATACAAGAAAGTGTGAATATTATGGTAACCTTACTTTAAATAGAAAAGATCTTCAAAGAGCAGCTTGCAGGCTTCCCAGTGAATTAAGAACCATGGTGCCAAATGACACAGGAAATTCTACGGGGGATTTTTTTTGGAATGGATTTACATAATTTTCTATCTACTAATTAGGTGAATGTATATTCAAACCTCAGCTGCTGAGACTCCAATTGCATTTCCTCTTGAAGAATAAAACATTCAATTCACTGAGGACTAACTTCTCTATCACATGGACTGTTGTAAAAAGGCAGCACCAACTGCAGTCCAATTGGCTGGAGATTGACTTTTTCTCCTGAAAATAAAAAAAAAGGATTCCTTTTTTTTCAATTATAAATTAAAATTCTAATAGCAAATATAGAAGACAATTATTATTAGCTACAACAGGTATCCAATTGCCTTGTCTATCACTACCTCAGTGCATATTTAGTATTGGCTATTACATTTAGTTCAAAAGTTCAAAGTAAGTTGATTGTAGTAGTACATATATGTCACTATATAAAACCTGAGATTCATTCTGTTGTGGACATTCATAGTAAATGGAAGAAACACAATAGGATCAATGAACAACCACACCCAACAGGATGGGCTAGCAGCTAATGTTCAAAAGAGAACAAACTGCACAAATACAAAAAGTGAGAAAAAAAGAAATAATGATAATAATAAATAAATAGATAATAACTATCAAAAACATGAGTTCATAGGTTATGGGAACAGTTCAGTGATGGGACGTGAAGTTGAGTGAAATTATCCCCTCTGGTTTAAGAGCCTGATGGTTGAGAGGTAGGTAATAACATGGCCCTCCATGCCCTCTTCCAAGCATTCCAGCATCACCAAACCAGCATCCTGTTGGACCGTACCTCCACTGTCAGCAACTCCGAGGGGAATGACGGGGTTGGTAGACATGAAACACTTCAAAGGGTAACATTCCAGTGGCATAGGAGGTGCGTAGATTGTGGGATAATTCAGCCCAGAGCAGAAACTTCTTCCATGTGGATGGGTTAGAGGCAGCAAAGCATCGCAGAAACTTCTCCACTCACTCATTAACTCTTTTTCATTGACTCTTGGTCTGTGGATAATTGACCAAAAGACCATAAGACAGGGACAGAATTAGACCACTTGGCCCATTGAGTCTGCACCTCCATCCCGTTATGGCTGATTTATTATCCCTCTAAAACCCACTCTGCTTTAATGACAAGAACTTTTCAACTTCTGCTTTAAATATACTCAATGACCTGGCCTCTACAACCATCCATGTATGTGCTATATCCACATAATCAGCCTGCAACTGTATATAACTCCCATCACGGTCTTTTTACCCTTTCAGTTACTTAATGATTCTATATCTTCTGATTCTATGAACGTTACCTCTTTCTAAGGACTTGATTTTGCTTTTATTACCAATAAAGCCACCCCACCCCTCTGCCTACCTGCCTGTCCTTTCAATATAAGGTGTATTCTTGGATGGTAAAGTCCCAGCAATGATCCTCTTTCAGCCATGTCTCAGTGATGGCCACAAAATTTTACATGCCAATCTCTAACTCTGCTACAAGATCATTATTCCGTATACTGTGTGCTTCAAATTTGACACAGTCCTGTAGTCATCATCATTTTTTCATTTTGCCTCCAACCCACTGACTGCAATTTTGCACTATTATCTGTCCTTCCTTACAGTCTCACTACACACTGCTTTGACTTGCCCATCATCAGCCCTTCCCACCCCCCACCAACTAAGTTTAAACCCCCTCCAACAGATCTACCCAGAAGGATATTGGTCCCCCTCACATTCAGGTGTAAACCATTCTCCTTGTTCAGGTCGTATCTTCCCCGGAAGAGAACCCCAATGATCCAGAAATTTGAAACTTTGCCTTCTGCACCACTTCTTCAGCCAATCATCCCTCTGTACTATTGTCCTATTCCTGCCCTGTCTAGAATGTAGTACTGGGAGTAATCCAGAGATTATTACTTTGGGGATGCTCCTCCTCAGCCTCTTCCCGAACTCCGGACATTGTGCTGGATGTATTTCCCCCTTTCTACCTACGTCATCAGTGACAGTGTGCACCACGACTCCTGGCTGCTCACCCTCCCTCTTAAGAATCTTCTGCAACTGCTCTGATACATCCTGGACCCTAGTACCTGAGAGGCAACCCACCAACCTGGCTTCTCTTTTGTGGCCACAGAATCTCTTCCTGACACTCTAACTATCTAGTCTCCTTTAACTACCACTCTTTCTTTTTGAGGCTCACAGCCAGCCACAGTACCACTGGCCTGGCTGCTGCTGGTGCTGTGCCCTGATTGGTCATCCCGCCGGTAGTATCCAAAGTGGTATATTGTTGCTGAGGGGAAGAAGCACAGGGGAACCCTGCATTGACTTCTTACTCCTCTTACTTCTCCTGGTGGTCACCCATCTACTATCTGAAGCCAGCATTCTGGGTGTGACCACCTCAGTAAAAGATTAATCGATGAATTTTATGAAAAGCCTTCTGGATTGTTCTGAGTGTATCCAGCTCCAGCTCCAGTTTCTTGACCTTGTCAGTTAGGAGCTAAATTTGAATGCACTTCCTGCTAATGTAATCATCAGAGAGACTGTTAGGTACCCTGACATCCCACATTTCGCAAGAGCATTCCACTGCCTAATCTACCATCCTGCCTACTCTTATTATGCCTCTAAATTCTCAAACTTAAGTTCTAGCCTGTGCCTGTTCTCGCCTAAGCCTGTTGAGCCAAAGCCTGATCAGCCTAACATTGTCCACTCGCACAATAGCCGCTCCACTCAAATCATGTTTCTTTTTATTGGCCCTTGCTAATTAACCCTAGTTATTATTAACCCAAACAGTCTCTAGCAGGCCCAACTTGCTTTTTAAAACTGGCATGTAAAGTTCTTGAGGAACTGTGTCTAACTCACTCCACAATGTCCTGTTCTGCAGACAAGTCCTGACATTCCCTGTTTGTTTTTTAAGACTAATGCGTAAACTCCACAAGGAACTGTCTCCAACTCCTTTAATGGTGGTGTAACCTCACTATTAGTCAGTGTTCTCAGTACACTGTACGTAGTAAGGGAGTATGTAAAAGACAAGCATGATGAATAGACATACTGATTTCATAGTTCTTAAACCAAATAATAAATTTACCTGGGAGAACAGTTCTATTAAAAAATCATTTTGATCTGGGTGTTGCTGAAAAGGGCAGTATTATTGCCTATCCTCATTTGCCCTTTAGAAGGTGGTGGTATGCCGCTTACTCAAAATGTGGCAGTTTTGCTGAAGACGCAAGCATAAATAACAAGCGTAAAGAGGTGAGGGGAAGAGTGATACAGTAACTGGCAGGTGATTGATGAAGCTGGGGTGAGGTGGTGCATGATGGGCTGACAAAGCCAAGTGGGATGGGGAGGGTGGTGGTAGATTCCAAATTCTGACATCTGATAAGGGAGGTGATAGATAGGACCTGATGAGAGGGGAATGTTGGGCAGATGGATCTGGTTAGGGACAGGATAGGAAGTCTCCTGGTTTGAGTGAGGGTGATAGTTAGATGAAACCAAGTGAATGAGGGGAACACTGGCAAATTGGGGAGGGGTTAAGGGGATGGAGTTTGGAATGAATGGAAGAATGATGGGGTAACACTCCTGGGTAGATCAGTAAAGATTAGGAATGAATCAGATGCTTGGAAAGAAAATGGCATGGGGAAATCTAAATAGGAGTTTCCAGCCCTATGAGACAGAATCTTGTCAGATCTAACAGAATCATACTTAGGAAAATGATAGGACGTATTGTGGCTGGAAGAATCACGCTTTATTATAAAGCTTTTGTGATCATGGTTCAGAAAAGTGGGGTTATTCTTTTGAAGATGAGATATACCAGCATTGTCGATGCAATATATGAAAGTACTCCATATTACTGTGAAAGAAAAATCATTTACTAGATACTAAGTGATCTGTCCTAGAGCTTGATCTTTTTATCAATAACTTGTCTGTATCATATCTCCATCCAGTCACATAAAACACAAGAAGTAAAATATTAAGCTCCGATTTGAATTTAGTCATTGAATTAGCATCTGTGTATTGCATAAAGAAAGGTCTTCTAACTAAAGGGTCGAGTTCTGATTTTAAGATTATATTTCTGGCTTTTAGATATGTACATCAAAAAATGTAAGCTTCTTTCCCACTATCTTAACGATTTTTTTCAAAATCTTAAAGGATCAATTATATCATCCTGAAAATGTACATATTACAGAGCATATATGTTTTATTTTTGTAGTTTCTTATTTTAACAATAATAAAAGACATCCTTGGCATTCAAATTCCTTGGTGTTATTATTTCAGAGGATCTGTCCTGGGACCAGCATGTAAGTGCCATTACAAGGAAGGCACAGCAGTATCTCTACCTTCTCAGAAGTTTGCACAGAATCGGCATGTCATCTAAAACTTTGTAAAACTAAAATAGAGGCATAGTGGAGAGTATCAGAATCAGAATCAGGTTTATTATCACCTGAAATTCATTAACTTAGCAGCAGCAGTTCAATGCAATACATAATATAGAAGAAGAAAAAAATAACAATAATGGATAAATAAGTAAATTCTATTCAGTATACTTTATATTGAATAGATTAAAAATAGTGCAAAAAAACGGAAGTACTATATATTTTAAAAAATGAGTTAGTGTCCAAGGGTTCAACGTTCATTTAGGAATCAGATGGCAGAGGGGAAGAAGCTGTTCCTCAATCGCTGAGTGTGTGCCTTCAGGCTTCTGTACCTCCTATCTGATTGTCACAGCGAGAAAAGGGCATGCCCTGGGGGCTGGAGGTCCTTAATAATGGACGCTGCCTTTCTGGGACACTGCTCGTTGAAGATGCCCTGGGTTCTTTGTAGACTAGTACCCAAGCTGGAGCTGACTAAATTTACAACCCTCTACAGCTTCTTTCAGTCCTGTGGAGTAGCTACCCCATACCAGACAGTGATGTATCCTCGCTCCCCACTGATCCCCCTCCTGGCACTTATCCTTGCAAGTGGAACAAGTACCACACCTACCCCAACACCTCCTCCCTCACTACCATTCAGGGCCCCAAACAGTCCTTCCAGGTGAGATGACACTTCACCTATGTGTGGTGCTCCCGTTGTAGCCTCCTGCATATCAATGAGTCCCAACATAGATTGGGAGACTGCTTCGCCGAGCACCTGCACTCCATCCACCAGAAGAAGTGGGATCTCCCAGTTACCACCTATTTTAATTCCACCTCCCATTCCTATTCCGATATGTCAGTCCATGGCCTCCTCTACTGTCATGATGAAACCAAACTCAGGTTGAAGGAACAACACCTTATATTCTGTCTGCATAGCCTCTAACCTGATGGCATGAACATCGATTTCTCCTACTTCTGGTAGTGCCCCTTCCTCTTTCACCATTCCCCCTCCCCTTTTTCCTCTCTCACCTTATTTCCTTGGCTGCCAATTGCCTCCGTGCTGTTCCTCCACCCTTTTCTTCCTTCCATCTTCTTCTGTCCTCTCCTTTCTCCAGTCCTGTATCTCTTTCTCAGCCCTTTACTTCACCTCCCTCCACTCTGCCTCCTCCCAGTTTCACCTATCACCCTGTGGTTCTCCCTCCTCTCCCCCTGCCTTTTAAATCTACTCTTCATCTTTATTTCTCCATTCCTGCTGAAGGGTCTTGGCTCAGCACATCAACTGTACTCTTTCAAAGAGGCTACCTGGTCTGTTGAGTTCCTTCAGCATTTTGTAGGTGTTGCTTGGATTTCCAGCATCTGCAGATTTTCTCTTTTTTGTGGAGAGTATCTTGACTAGTTGCATCATGGCCGGGTATGGAAACACCAGTGCCCAAGAATGAAAAGCTTACAACCCAGTCCATCGAAGGAACAACCTTCCCCACAATTGAGTTAATCTACAAGGAGCACCGCCAGAAGAAATCAGCATCCGCCAACAAAGACTCCCACTATCCAGACCATCTTCACTTCCTGCTGCTGCCACCAGGAATGAGCTAAATGAGCCTTATGTCCCACAACATCAGTTCAGGAACAATTATCACGCTTCAAACATCAGGCTCCTGAACCAGTGTGAACTACCTCATTGACATCAACACTGAACTGGTTCCATAAGGTAAGGACTCACTTTCATGAACTTGATGGGTGAATGGAATTTTTGTCATATAGAAATATGAAAAGTGACAAAATCATCAAGAGAACATGCTCGAATGAGTTTGAGTAGCTCAACAATAAGTGTAGCAAATGTGAGCTACAGACATGATCACAAAGGAAGAAACATAATCACCTGCAGATGTGTTGAATATGAAGGTAAGACTAGTAATTGAAGACAGTATAAAATGGCAGTCCAGTCCTTGGCCTGTTGTGTTGTTATTCCTAATAATAAAGGTACAGTGTCTGGTACCTTTCCATTCATACACCATACGGTTGGAAATGTTTCTAGGGTAATAACTTTGTGTGAATAGAGATCTACAGCAAAGTTGCACAGCGTGAAAGAAGGCAGTTCTGTTATATGCAGTTGAAATAGGTTCAGGAGCTTACATAACGTTGGCAAATTGACAAGTAGGACAATTGATGTTCCATTTAACAAAGCACTATGCTGACCTATAACAAACTCACTTAGGTTAGGTAAAGCACTTCACAAATATTAATTAAGTCAAAACTCACACTTAATTCTCTACACAAACATCAAAGTAAATTATGTTGACCTCTAGCTAACAATTTTAATCATGGATGATATTGTTTCCTTTGTACCAATACTCACTTAGACCATGTTTCTACAATAAGGGATCTCTTGTTAGCTAAACAATTGACCCTTCTTATCCCTACCCTTGATATGAGGTATCTTTCTTGCATTAATTTGTCTCCAAAGTCCTCATTGTTTAGCATTCAAAGTTCTGCATTCTTATTTGCATTCCTTATTAGTTGATTTCATTGGGTCTGGCCTAAATGACTAAAGTGTGTCAGCTTTCATTGGCCCTGTTCTTCCCGCCAAGTAAACTTCTGCCTCATTGCTCTTTCTTTCATTCTCTCCTAAAGCAGACCAGTTCAAACCAGTTTAGCCCAATCACCCAGTTGCCAGGCTCAGGTCATAAGACACAAACTCCCAGACTAGCCTATTCATAAGCCAGCGTCTTCTATCTTGCTGAATAAAATCTCACAAACAACTTCTTATTTGGAAATGGTATTTGATCTCTAGTTTAGCTGATTAATGGTAGGGGCCTCATTGTGTCCCTGTTTAATTGCTTTCATCCGGTAATCCCTGAGCAAAACCAATTCACAAAACAGTCTGCAAATTGCAAAATGACATCACAGGATGGTAGTCATCATTCCTTCCACCACAATGTAAGAATAAAGGTATTTGGTTTGTCTAATTCCACTGCCTTTGATTTGATCCAATTGGATGTTGTGCTGCCTTTATGGCAGTTAATTAGTTTGTAATATTTTCGCTTAGTAATTTGTTAGCATTTTTTAGTTAAAGTTAGGATTGTTTAAGTAAATTCATTTGTCTGTAATATATCGCGGCTGCGATGACGTCACATCCGGTTTCGCCGCGCCTTGTGAGAAAATACCGGTTTGGGATAAACGCAAAGGTGGGGGGCGCTCACATATGGCAGTTCAGCGCGAGTTAAGGTTGTTTTCTACACACCAAAGACACAGTGAAAGCAACGCTGTAAGTCATGAGATAATCGATATGTTGAATTAAAATGTTAACATTGATTCTGTTAAAAGTAACGACGGTCGATAAGGTTTATGTTTTCGTTAGTTAAAGAGTCGGGATAGTTTGTGTTGAAGTGTATTTAAAGCAGTCAATGGAGCAGGTAGATTCTGACTGTATGCTGCACTTTAATGTAATGTAGTTATTGTAGTTTTACCTTTGCAAGTATTCACGATGTAAATGTGATATTTAGAAGGAAACAAACACTGTACCAATCTTGTATTGTTTTATCAACAGTTTTCACCATACGTTAATGTGAAGAGTGAACAGTAAATGGTTAATCTTACTGCGACCTTGTTTTCATTGACTACGGTTTAACTTGACGTTTAATTCGGGTTCGTTACACCCGAGCGAGAACGTTACAGATGTATTTTTTTAACCATAGTTTAATTTCTTCATGGCTAACAGACAGAAACCATTTCAATTTGATACCATTTGAAATAATGGTAAGCTTGTAATCCATAATGAGAGATGAGGAGAGTGAATCAGCTACTGCATTGCTATTCTAAAACATCTGTCATGGTACTGCAACTTCAGCAGGTCATTGGGTCACAAGTCGTGCTGTGCTACCACTAGTGAAGATGCTGCCACCCAGGTTCAAATCGGACCTCAAGTCTTGTCTGGATGGAGCTTGCACAATCTCGCTGCGACTCCTTCGAGGTGCACAAATATCTCTCTAAGTTAACAACTTCACAGCACATGCCTGTGATAATAAACCTGATTCTGATTCTGATTTTGGTTCTACAAACAAGTGTGTGTGGATTGGTAGATTATCTGGCTACTGTAGATTTCTACCAGCATGGTGGTGAGTAAAATAATTGGAAGGGGTTGATAGCAATGTAGGTATATAAAACAATATGGTTAGTCTAGTAAAACTGTAGATAGCTAGACGACTGATGGCTCTGTTTCTGTGCTGTATGTCTCTATGGTTCTAAGGTTGTGCATAGCATAACTGATAGGCGCACATTGTCCAAATTAATTTTGATTTAATGTTAAGATGGAAATGTGCTCTAAAAATTCAAGAGAAGATTAGGCAGCAGAGAACATCTGATACATAGACCAGCTGCAGTAAAATTCACGGGAGCGTCAAGAGTGGATCATGTGAACGGAGCTGGCATGTTAAATGAGTCTGGTCAGAAGGTTTGCCTCCATTGCAGTGGAAATCAGGTGACATCAGTCTGACTGTTCAATGCAGTAAAATCGTTTAGGTGTAAAATTGAAGGGAACTTATTTTTTGTGTAGAGGACAAATGATATTGCTAGGGGTACCACCTTTGTGAGTGCTGCCTAGTGGCTCTGTGACTCTTCCCCATTAAGAGAGTAGTCATTGACAAATAAATACGGTCTGATCACATCTCAAACTACATTCACTGACCTGGCAGGGGTGGAATTCTGGACTAATATTGATTAGCCCAACATCTACATCCAGCTTAATATAGTTAAAGATGCTGCTAGACCATTAACACCAATCAGTGTTTTTAATTGTATCTCATATGCTACTGAAGATGTTAAAGTGCTTTATCCTAGGCATTATGAATTGTCTAGCACCCAAAGTTTGATGAAGTTGGGACATCGCGTTGTGATATTGAAGGAACTGCAATGGAGAGTAATAGAAGAATTCCACACAGAATACTTTGTTGCAGTGAACATGAAGCTAGTGGCTCTAAGGTTTGATATAGAAACCTAGTTGGTAAACCACGCCAGGTATAGAGCCATGTAGTTATACATCACAGAAATAGACCCATTTCAGGTCCATGCTGACCAGTACTCCCAACTAAGCTTGTTGCATTTGCCTGTGTGTGACTGTTATCCCTCTAAATATTTCCATTCCACATACCTGTCCAAGTACCTTTAAAATCCCTTCTTCTTCCAATCTACGGTCCATAGCTCAAAGCTTGGTAGATACTGAAATAGCAACAATGCTGCCTCCATAAAACCCTCAACAATCATGACAGCAGATGGGCTATCGACAGAGGCCTCCCCCAGGCCAGCAATCCCAGTTCCAAAGCTCTGATCACACTTATCCAGACTACAGAGGGTAAGACCACATGCTCCACATACCGCACCCCCGAAACAATTAACTCTGCTCAAAGCCCACCATAATATTCATCTCCAGGAGAGCAAATTTAAAAGCTCAGAGAAGTTGCTGAAGTCTCCAGAAACAAATATATCACCCCAGCTGATGACAGCGGCCAACACAACCATTTCATTTTGATATGTGTGGCTGGGCTTTTAATGTTATTCAATGGCACTTTGAAGTGGTTATAAATAAAGCATATAGAGTCGTGTATCACCATAGAGAGAACAATGAATAAAAATGTCTATTTTGTCAGTCTTCAGAAGAAGTTGTATTAAATAATATTCCACAATTTAAATAATTTCAGTTTGAATGATTCACAATGATTCAATACATATTTCTCTTCTTATCACATAACTTCAAATGGGGAATTCAAGGTACAGAGTAAGGGGGACGTTGAAGAAACAAGTGGTAACCTCTGACAAGGTCTACATATTTATACAAATGAGACGCAAGATGCTCAGACTAATCACAAAGAACAAAAAATCTGCAGATGCTGGAAATCCAAGCAACGCACACAAAATGCTGGAGGAACGTAGCAGGCCAGGCAGCATCAATGGAAAAGGTCCTGCCGAAGGGTCTCAGCCTGAAACATCAACTGTACTCTTTTCCATAGATGCTGCCTGACCTGCTGAGTTCATCCAGCATTTTGTGTGTGAAACTCAGACCAAGCCTAATTAGTTAGATTTTTCCAGGGGACTTCTCAGACAATTTCTGATTTTTTTCAAAATGTTGTGATCCAAAGAACAGTTAGTCATATGACACAATGCTGAAAGGAATGATAGCCTTGAAATAATAGTTCACATCAAGTATTACCTATACCATACTGCTACCCAATCACACGCTGACCTGAAGCATTTCTTCTAAACTATGGAAAGGAGGATGAGCTTGGTAACAGGATGCATTCTTATTGAAATGCTGTAAGAGAGTCATAATGTAATTGAGATTTGTTTAGTCCAGTTTGGAAAGAGTGGTGGAGAAAAAGCAGCTGAAATAGAGCAAAGATCTTGGCACAAGCCATAAGGAAGAATTCAGTCTGTGTAATGAAGTTTGAACACGAAGACCAGACCTCTTTGGAGATTAGAGATGAGAAAATTTGGCACCAAAGAACTTGTAAAAACATTTATGAATAAGAATTATCATTTGAAATTTTCTATGAAATTCTAACTCCATTTAGACCACTTACACTTTTCATGTGATTCCCAGGAGAATGTCATTCAAAACAATGAGATTGAAGAAGTTCTTGGAGTGATCCTATGATTTTTCAAGAACCAACACATAACTTTCCTGATGTGTGTTAAGGTGAGGACAGAATCCTCATGCATCTGCAGCATCTTATGAATCTGTAAATTTAATACAATTAATAGTATGGAAGAATATGGAGCAAGTGCAGCCAGAAAGGATTAGTGTAATTGGGTATCATTAACTTAACTAGTTCAGTACAGCATCATGAGCCAAAGGGCCTTTTCCTTCATTGTGCTGTCCAAGACATCAAAGATACCAAAGATCTGTAATGCAGTTACACCCATTTTTTTAAATATGGCAACAGTTTTTAAGGTAGAAGCAGAGTCATACATTGCAATATTGGTTGTAATCATAAACTGTTACTTTAAGGCTTTCAGTCCTTTAAGGATTAGCTGCTATATATAGCACATAATTAGCTGCTATATATAAAAAGCTTGTGAAGAGCCCTTGAAAAATGTAAACTTACTTTAGGTTGAGCTTCTTGCATCTCAGGTGTATAAGTCAGTGTACTTTGCAATAAATATTACCAGAGTTTAAGTTTAGCAAAGATACATGATAAAACAGTCTGATAATGATATCATCCTGTTCTTGAATGAAATCCTGTGCATTATCTATTAAAAGTTTAATAGATAATAAGTAGAATGTAATAGGTTGCTGATATCATTAATGCTTGAAAATTCTATGTGGATCAGAATCAGATTTTCTGGTTTAGTGATTCTCTTTAGGTCATAATACCAAATATTCTCCATGGTCCAAACTAAGTGATCCTTGAAAAAGAGTATGGAGATTGGAATGCAGGATTAAACTGGGTTGGTTGGATTTGACAAAGACAACAAACAGATCAGTGTGATCTGCTGATTCATATGATTTTCACATTAATCTATTATTTTATGACCTTAATATAAGATGAGACAAGTTCAATTAAATCTCACCTGCAATACATAAAGCCAACTTAAAAGGGAGGTGTATTACAGCTGTTGTCAGTACACAAGAGACAGGAGCCTTCATAATTTTCCTCTATTTCAACAGAAGACCAGTTGCAGCAGCTAAAGACAGGGGAGATCTTTAATACAAATAGACTCTTAGAGGCAGGGAGAGGAGATACTGACAACTATCAGTTCCTCATCCACTGAAAACAAGAAGTTGTCAGCCTTTCACCAAGCACTACGGAGTAGAAAGTATCTCTCTACCTGTTACAGTATTTTATTTGACTATTCCAGCAAGTTTCTCTTGGCTACTGTTTTTGATGTCAGTAAATTAAATCTATTCAGCTCTCTCCTCAATAGTAGACGGCAAAGTGTGAGATATTCCAAACCTGATATCAGCTTGCTACAAGGGTTCAAAATTGGGGCAAGGGTCCCAGCAACAGTATTAGGTAGGAGGCGGGGAGAGGAGATTGGGAAGATTTGTTATTGGGTACGTCTACATCTGAAGTGTGTGGGGTGTTTAAAGTCCAGATAGTTAGAATTCAGGACTAACATGTTCCTATGAGGAACAAAGATACAATGGTGAGTTTCAGGAGCCTTGGATAATGAGAGTTGCTGTAAATTTAGTCAACAAGGAAGAGTAAGTATGGCCCAGAAAGCTGAAATCAGGCAGGATCTTTCCAGAGTATGAAGGAAGTAGGAGAGAATTTGAACAGGGAATCAGGCCCCCTAAAATGAATCATGAAATGTCCTTGGTGAGTAGCACTGGGGAGAATCCCAAGGCATTTCACACATACATTTAAAAACAACTGGGTAACTAGGGACACAGTTGGAACATTCAGGGACCTAGGATGGAATTTGTACCTGAAGCTAAAGGGACAAGTTGCTCACCAAGCAGAAGGACATGGATAACAGTGGAATCAAGGAAGGGTTCAACCTGATATTCTGGGGAATATTGATTTCAAACACGAGTAGTTGTGCTGCTTTTGAAAATATCAGCGTGGATAAAACCCAAGAGCCTACTGGGACCTATCCCAGGTTATTGAGAGAGGCAAGAGAGAAAATTGTTGGGGCATTGATGGAGATCTTTGTATTCTTTATAGGCACAAATCAAGTCTTGAGAATAGCCAATGTTGTTTCTTTATGTGGGAAGGGCAATAAGGACAAAACAGTAAGCCTTACCTTACTGGTAGAAAATGAATGGAGAATATTCTTAAGAATATGATCTACTTGCATTTGGAAAATCACCTATATCTGGAGTCACCATCACAAACATAAAATAAGTCTTCCACAGGGTGAACTCATTGAAAGCATTGGTCCCTTGCTTTGTGCTTAGATCCAATGTGAATCAGCTGGCAGGGTTACTTGCAGACATTTTTAACTGCTGTCTACCTTCAGGCTGTGGTTTCCTGCTTCAAAAAGACCACTAGCATTGCAGAGCCCTGGAAAAATAAGATAAGGTTTCTTAATGACTACCACCCAATGACATCTTTCTTTGTGAGGTGCTCTGAGAGGCTGGGCATGACGTGCATCAACTCTAGCCTTCCAGACAACCATGGAGATTTTTCAAAACATTGCCAGGATTAGAGATTATTACCTATAAGGAGGAAAGGTTGAACAAGCTTACATTGTTTTCTCTGGTACAACAGAGGCTGAGAGGTGGGCAGATAAAAATATACTGTGGAAAATACTGAGAGACATACATAGGATCATTATAATCTTCTTCCCAGGGTGGAAATATCAAATACTGGAAGGTTTAGATTTAATGAGAGAAGGTAAAAAGTCAACAATTTATGAGGTAACTTTTCTATTTACAGATAGTGTTAGATGCCTGGAATGTACTGCCAGGAAAAGTGGTGAGTGCAGATGCTGTAACAGTGATTAAGAGACATTTAACCAGACACAAAAACAAGCAAGGAATGGAGGGATATAGAGCGTGCGCAGGTAGATAGGATTAGTTATATTGTGACTGACTAAACTGTACCATGTGGAAGCACTAATTGGAAAACATAAAAGTGTTTATTCACACAGTAAACCTTCAGGAGACAGATTTTAAGAGAATATCACTCTCCTGACACTATATTTCATGCTTTTTAAATGCAAAGCTAACAATAAAAGATTAACTACAGATTCAATGGCTATAATCGCCTACTTAATTTTGATATTTTGAATACAGTCAGGTAATTTTTAGAATTACATCTTTAAAATTGTTGAAAATCCCAACTAACAGAATCTCTTTGAATAGTTACTGGCAGCTGGCCCAAGAGCTCCTGAACACTAACAGCAGACATTCAAAATATCCCCCTTTTGTTGCAGTGTTGAGGGTTGGCTCCCTGAATATACAAGAGTCAGAATATCAAGTGACAAAACACTCCTATACTGAATTGCACATTAACTAGTAGGTTATGCCTTTAAGAATGGGTTAATATAGGGGATAGTAATCTAATGCCTTCCCTGGGTGGCAGGGTGGAGATTTGTCTACTAAGGGAGGTGGCAAGATGCTCCTTCCCTCCACTCACCCTTGGCAATGTATAGCATCCACTTAGCCCACTGACCAGGATCACATGAAGCCATGGAGGCAGGTGGTAGATGGTCCTATGAGCAGTTGGTGCATATCACAATTCCTGGTTATGCAACCACTGACACCAGGCTCGGAAGAGGATTGATAATGGCTGGGGGGGTCACCTGTCCTGTAAAGACACTGCCCAGAAGAAGGCAATGTTAAACCACTTCTGTAGAAAAATTTGCCAAAAACAATCATACCCACATCATACGATATCACACATAATGATGTTGTTGATGATGATGGTGATCTCACTCTGAAGTTTCCAATGGGTACCATTTAACAGGAACATTCATCTATAATCAGAATGTTCCATAACCGATGATAGGTTCCATCGGCCACAAAGTATCAGTCAGAAGTTAAACTTTAAACAGATTTTGTTTTCTGAAGACTGGCCCTCATTTATAGTGGATGATAGCATCCATTATTATACTATCCATAATTTGATAACTTCAGAACAGTCCTTCACAGTTAAAACTGGTATCATGAGCAGCGCAAATAGTGCTTGTATCAGCACTGTACTGTTCTATATTCTATGTCCAATGACAAGTCAATTATATGGATGTTTGAAATCAAAACCAAATTCTTTTGCATTTTGACAAAGTTTTCCACAACCTTCAGAATTCTAGACCACACTACACTATTGTAGGATCAAATCAATAGCCCATATAAATCAAAGAGTAAATAATTGCCAATATCTGTTGATAATTTCATTAAATAACCTGTAGGCACTTCAAATGTTGTTGAGTGCATGTACTATAGTGCAAGGTTAAGGCAAGGAATTAGCTGAAACATAAAACTGCATTTTGGCAACATTGACATCAAATCAATAGATATCATGATGTGGTCACTCGATGCATTTGAAGCAGATGTTGGATTCTCACCAATATGACAGATGATACAAATAGTGGAAGAAATGTTGGCCTATTTATTAATTAATGCATTGGAAGTAGCGTGGCATCCAAAATACATACAGAACAAATAAAATGAACTTGAAACCTGCAAACAGAGTTTTATATTATACTGTATATCTCTGTGAAATGGTATTCCTATCTACATATATTAAAATGAGAAACACTAAGAGAAGTGTCTAAACTAAACTACATTGTCTGATTGATAAATAACAACAAAAATACATGCTAATTTATGAATTGATTCATCTTCACTGAATTTCTGGTATTATAAGAATTGAGTTTCTTTTCTGTCAGTATGACTGAGCATTCATTTATTTACCATACAAGATCTCAATAATGGCCTTTAACTCAAAAAGCCCAACAAATGTATAAACAATGTTTATGACTGGAATCAATAGTAAGATGTGCGGAATAAAGTGTAAGTGCATGAGTCTCGATACTTCCTCATGTTTGCTAAAAATGTTGAGCTGGCAATGCATGATTTGCAAACAGTAAGTTAATCCCTACAGTAGCACTGGCTTTTCGGAAGACTAAAACACAGACTGAAGATTTTTACTGAACTCACAAGTATATTCAAAAGAACACTATTTGCAACTTCCCCAGGCATCAAGTGGTATTAATATTTTGCTCAAAAAGCATTTTTATAACAAAACACTATTGAAATTAATAACAAGGACACTTTTGAAACATTTCCATTTCTTTGATCAAAGACAAAACTAAGATGTATAAAAAACTGCAATTATGTTATATCAAGATCAATAATGTTTACTTTGACTTGCAAATTCCATATAAACTTTAGGAGAGGAGATGCATTCATGAAGAAAGAAGTGCTGTTTCATATGTTCCCTGCAAACACCCCAAGCTTACAACAATTGAAAGAAGCCAAATGAGGCCCCATGTACATTGTTGATTTAAGTTTGACAATATTTTAACTAGACTAATCTAAGCAGCTATAAACGATGTCTTAAAATGGTTTCACGTAGGGTTTTCATAAGATTAATCATAAATACTCCTTTGTAACAAGAGTGTTTAAATTGATAAGGAATTTTGCTGAGGGACAGCAATGGCTTGGAATCTTCTGCAGTAACATTTGCAGAGCCTCACTGCTAAGTCTCTCTGGGTTTCATCTGATCTTTTACTGAAGGTCCTCCAACTAATTGGAGGACCTCTTCCCAAGAGGTTAGGAGTATTGCCTTGAAAAAGGAAAAGTCAGAGTATGGAATACCCTCCCAGACACAATGGTAACAATAGGATCCACAGTAGCTGGAGTGAGGAAAATGGATATATATATGCATAACCAAAAAAATAAATTGTTGGAGAATGCAGCAGAATGGGACATTTTGCAGAGGGCTAACACAAGCAAAATTGTCTCCTTTTTTGTTGCAAAGTTCTTCAATATACAAAGTTGTTTTACAGCTAAGTATTATGTTTATAATTATACAGATATAACTAGCTGCTCTTCAGTACTGAAGTGCTGACTTGGCAAAAGAATTCCAACAGAATATATGATCGTATGGTGCCATGGCTTCTTGCATACGTCAGCAATCAATATCATCAACAACTTCAGACCTTGAACTAATTTTTTAAGATGATTAGCTGATAATAATAACTTTCTGATTGAGACACATGTTCCAATTATTCTATTCTTTTCTTGCTACTTTCCTTTATAATCGTCAAGTCTAAACTGTTATTAGTGGAAAAGATTATCTTCGTGAACTGCTGTAGACTTTGCTTGCTTCTCTTTATTACATTCTCCTGCAATAATTAAACAGCTTTGATTATGAGTTACCATTAAAATTCACTAAGATACTGTTATCACCACAATTTCTCAGTGTGACGGTATGGCTCGCTGTAGCAGGTGGTAGGCTTCTCTGCCTCATGTGGTGTCCCTCTTCTTTGATGAATGTTAGTGATATCATAGGATGGAATACTGGTTCTGAATTTATGTACTATGGACTTTTTCAGACGTATGGTTATTATATTCTGTGTTTTTAATCATCCATTCATTCTCCATTTTGTTGTGTGAGGGGAGAGCATTTGTGGTTTGATGTTCTGTTAGTTTTTTGTGAGGGGAGGGTTTGCTTTTTGAGGGTCAATGTTTCTATTTCATTTCATGCAGGGGGAGAGGTATTGATGATCGGGATGCTATTCTTTTGTGCAGGGGGTAGGGCTGGGTTTGATATTTAGCTCTGAATGATTTTCGTGTTCTTTCTTTGTTTTGTGGCTGTCTGGAGAAGACAATTTTCAGAGTTGTATATGGATACATGTTTTGGTAATAAATGAATCTTTTTGTTCAGCTTCCTTAATTCATCTTATCTCACCATCCTGATTTAGAAATAGAGCATTAGCCTTTAATAACTGAATTTAAAACTTGGAACTCCCTTCCCACCAGCATTCTGGGAGTACATTTACACCACAAAATAATGTCATTTGGCTCATGTCTGCACCAGTTCTTCATTGTACAACAAATACTTACACCCACAGGGAACTTCTCCAGACCCCTGCAATTTTTTTCTTGTGAGATAGTTACCCAATTCCCTTATAAAGCCACAAAAGAAGCTATCACTATGACATATGCAGGTATTTTATTCCAGATTCCAATTGCATACTCAAACATTCTTGCCTCATATGTATCACTCCTAATCCTCTTCTGTATTTTATATCTGTGACTTCTAATCCTTGATCTCTTCCCCAGGGAACAGCCTCCCGTTATCCACTCAGACCAGATCCTTCAATATTTCATGTATGTGTATTGAATCTCTCTTCAGTCTTCTCAGGAGGAATCAGCCCCATCATGTCACAAGTTTCAGTGAAGATGCTGTGTATTTTCTTCAGTATTAAAATTCATTGTGTAGAAGAATATGAAGACAGCATTGCATGTAACTTTGTTTCTGGTGTTTTCTGATAACCAAGTATTCATACTGCAGTAATTGTTTTGAATTTCTTTTTGTTACTCATATTATGTGTACAAAGGAGAAAGGCCCTCAATATCAGCAGGCTCAGCAAAATGAGGAATACTTTTATTCAGTTTGGAATAAGCTGAGACAAACTTTTTTGCAACCTTCTCCACATGTTAAATATTATCATTACTTAACAGACTCCAATTCAACAGGAAGCTGACAGAACATATTGATGTATCTAGTGTTGATGAACCTCCAGCAAACTCACTATCTAGCAAGACCATGAAACAAGAACAGTCAAATCAAAGATAACTCCTGTTATAGCTTACTAGTTACAGAAATTTTCAAGTCCATCACCTAAGGCCATCAATATTTTTCGAAGTAAGCAGTCTTCTACTAACCCTGTTGGATTTTCACTGCAAAGGGAAAATTGTGAACACAGAGACACATGGGAGAGTAATTATGAGAAATCTTACAATAGATTATGTAATATAGGATTAATTCATTAATAAAAATAGTTCTTTTTTCCCTGTTCTTATTTGCATTTTGGCAA
Source organism: Hemitrygon akajei (assembly GCF_048418815.1). NCBI lineage: Eukaryota > Metazoa > Chordata > Chondrichthyes > Myliobatiformes > Dasyatidae > Hemitrygon > Hemitrygon akajei. Next base: position 72,545,413 of record NC_133136.1, on the reverse strand, counting down.
TGCAACCAAGCAGGCATCCTGATGATCAGCAATAGACGGAAGGGGAAGGTGTATGCATGATTGATACGTATTGCGTTATTGTGATTGTAGCTGATGATGCTACACTTTCATGAATTATCTATGGATGGGGAGTGGTGGTAGGGTGAAGGATGTGTTCTTGTTGTTGCTGGAGATGTGTTCAGGTGTGTAAGCCTAAGATAGGTTAACAGCTCCATAGAGGCAGCATTGCCCTCTGTTTGTTGTCTCATGCTAATCAATGTCACGATTTCCCCACTCGGCTTGGTTCTGGCAGGTCTGCATGCACCAACAAGATGCCATTCAGTGTGTTTTATACCATAAGCATGCACATACACTACAGACACCACTTTGAATGTTGAAGGACCTTTGCAGTGATGTTAGTGATTTGAACAGTGCACCTTGGACAGCTGACCTATTCAGTGTTGTGCTTATCAAAAGTCTAATGTATGCCAACTTAAAAGTTTCAATCTGTCTATCTGCATATCTCAGATCATAAGAAATTACTCTCAATGCAAGTGAAAATTAAACACTGTTTCACAAGCCTCTATAGTACCACTACCATCTCAATTCCACAATGATAAATTAATTATTAATTTAATGTCATATATTCAGATGACATGTGATATACAGTCAGTGGTCTTTATCAGGTACCTGCTATATCTAATAAAAGATAAAGCATGTGTATGCTGTATGCTCATGCTCTTTTGTTGCTGTAGCAGATCCACCTCAAGGTTCAACACCTTGTGCACTCGAGGATGCTCTTCTGCACACCACTTTTGTAATGTGTGTTTATTTGAGTTACTGTCACCTTCCTGTCAGCTTAAACCAGTTTGACCATTCTCCTCTGCCCTCTCTCATTAACAAAACTTTTTTTCCTCCAAAACTACCACTTACTGGATTTTTTTTTTGTGTTTTTCGCACCATTATCTGTAAATCCTACAGGCTTAAAAATCTCAGGAGATCAGCAGTTTCTAAGAAATGCAAGCCATCAGTCTGGCACTAACAATCATTCCATGATCAAAGTCACTTAGATCACATTTTTTCTCCATTCCAATGTTTGGTTGGAACATCAACTGACCGTTTGACCATATCTATACGCGTCTATGTGTGGGTGATTAGATATTTGCATTAACAACCAGCCATACCTAATAAAGTGGCCATTGAGTGAAAATGCTAATGACACTTTCACATCAGCATTGGTTTACTCCATGAACTTCTGCTGTAAATATCGTTTAGAGTAATAGCACTGATAGTAGCACACTTTTATATTTAGCTTTTAGCAACTGCTGCATCCCCAAGGGCATAACCTAAATTCTAGATGATTTAATAACTTTTTTTCCAAAAAACAATCTTATTGGTTGCCATTGATATCCATGCACCTTACTCAAGGAGAGTTCAATATAAGTTTAAAATAACGGTAATTGTCAGAATAAATGCCTCAATGAAATTTATAACATTATTTGCTATCCTCGGTGCTAGTATATGACTTCAATTAATCTGATTAAAGGAGATAGAATAGAGCATTCCTCAATAAAGCTATAGTTAGTTGAGAAATAGAACATCAATGAGAAATTATATCTGGCATATAATCTATTCTTCAAACATCAGTGCAATGAGTGGTAGTGTGCAGATGGTTCTCAGTCTAGCTGCAATGCATGCTGCAGTGAAATCCACAATTCCACGTTTCCATGCCACAGTGGAAAAGCTGGGGATGTGCTGGAGGGAGGCAGGCATCTGGCCGCTCACTCCGTCTTGGTCTCACTGTGAATCCACTGGCATTCTCTAAATTTATGAAATGACGGATAATGTGATCCTCTAATCTGGGCCATTAGCTTCATGTCTGGTGCAGCCAGTGTGGTCCTTTACTATGAATAGAATTGTCAACCTTCATTTGCTTTGTATTTCCTCAATTCATTGTATATTTGTTTTTAATGAATTGACTGCGGTTTAATGTTCTTAAGTAAATTTATCAATGTTCAGCAGATTTGCTTTTAATACTGTTTTACTTATTACGTTTTTCAGCATTTTCCTTAACCCTTTGGTCACCAGGGATACCCAGAAATAGTGAAGAAGCCTTTTGACAATTGCCCCTCATGATGTAGACAGCTCATTTTGGAGCCTTAGAGTTGAACAGACATAGTATGGCCATGGAGCTGCTAGGTGGTTTTCAAATTAACATCTTTGCTCCTGTCGGTGAAGTGAGTATAGGGATGGGAGTGTAGGCATCAGCTCAGTGATAACTTGCCAAAGAGCTTTATCCTTCGTGGCTGTGTTCCATTCTGTTATCCTGTCAGATAGTGACAGGATAATGTCAACATCGAAGGTTGATTGTAAACAAAAATGTGCATTATTTTGATCAAAAATATATTGATTTTTGATCACAGATATGGAGTTGCATGAGTATTACAAATACTGTTTGGAATAGAGGAGTAAAATAATTCGAAAGCAGTGGGCTACCTAAAATATCTAAAATATGCAAAGAGACTTTTGATTGTGAAACAGTAACTGGGGCTTCTTCTGCTTAGAATATTCTTTTCCTTTCTCCCAAAAGCACTGCCAATTCCTGAAAATCAAAAGAAATAAAAATGTTAATTCAGTTCAGGTATTTATTCAGGTCCCTTGCTGCTAATTTTCCTATCGCTAACAGCCTGGACACTTGTGTGCAAGTTACAGTACAGGAAAAGTTTTCTTTTTATTCCAGCCTTTTATAATCCATATAAATCACTTAATTTGCATAAATATATTCTACACTTAGTAGGACTGTGGACTGACGTTCATGTACTTCAGTTCTGAATATCATTTGTTAAGTGTTTACTGTTTGCACAATTTGTTCTTTATTTTGCACATTGTGTGTTTGACAGTCTTTTTTAATGGGTTCTATTGGGTTTCTTTTTTATTCTGTTTTCCTGTAAGAAAACACATTTCAAGGATGTACGTAATATATATACTTTGAAAATAAATGTACTTTGAACTTTGAGAACAGTTAAGATGAAAAATGTGTGTCTACTTAAACTATTTAGGGGCCAATCTCTCATTCTTTGAAAAGGTAAGACCAAGAAACACCTAATGTTTGGTGTTGAGCAATATCAGGAAGCCCCAGAGCCAAGAAAAAATGTTTGAAAAACTTTGGGCCAGTACCTGCCAGGAAATAATGGCAGTTCTCTTTAGGGCCCTCGCACACTTCCTTTCCTGAGGTTCAGGATTTGCTGGCCGGTCTGCTTGGTTAATCCCTTAGGTGCTCTCCGCTGCGGAAGTCCTGGGGAGGAGAATGAATTTCCCATAATTCATGCTGCGAAATTTGACAGTAGAACCTGCACAAGGTAAAAATGTTGAAGGAATAGCAAGTCCATTCATCCGTGGATGGGATTAGTCACAAAGTTGTGACAAAGAATGGTCAAAAGTAAGGTAGCTGCATTTTTTTTAATGTTCCCTCTATTGCACAAGAAGCTAGGGTCATAGAGAGAGCTTTGGGCACATTGGCTTTCATAAATCAAAGCATTGACTACAAAAGTTGGGATACTATATTGAAGTTGTGACTCTCCTTTGTCAGCCTAATTTTTAGAGTATTGTGTGCAGTTCTGGTCACCTACCTACAGAAAAATTGTCACTAAGTTTGAAGGGGTGCAGAGAAAATTTACAAGGATGTTGCCAGGGCTTGAGGACCTGAGTTATAGGAAAAGGTTGAATGTAGGAGATCGGAGTGTAATCTTCTAGAGTGTAGGAGATTAAGGAGACATTTGATAGAGCTATACAACATTATGAGGGGTATAGATAGGGTAAATAGAAGCAGGATTTTTCCACTGAGGTTTCATGAGATTTGAACTAGAGGTTGTTGGTAAAGGGTGAAAAGTGAAGTGTTTAAGGGGAATTTCTTCACTCAACAGGAGCTGACAGTGTGGAAGAGTCTGAATGTTTTTTTTAAAATTCCTAGTAATTTTAACATTTTTAACAGATGGTCTTGATCATCAGGGATATTCAAAAATATTTAATAAGCTTGACAATTTTGGCAACTAGCAATTCTTAGCCAACAGTCAAAGTCTGTATCAACTGTCCTATTGGTGGTACTCCTTTTACCTCATTCAGATGGCAATAGATATGCAAGCATGGAGGACTTAAGTCATTGAGAGATTGTATTAGCTGGAATGAAGGATGCAGAGGAGGCTTGGAACTTCACTTAGCCCTGTAAAACCTGATGATCTTTTGCTTGGTTCTGTAGAACTTGATTTAGTTCTACTGTAACCAGGTGACTGTTGAATCTTATTCATTTTCCTTAAAAGTGTACTGCGGCATCCAGCTGGGTAATGCTAGAATATTTGTCTGTGCCTTTAAGTGGAGATGGTGATGTCATTATGTATGCGCGGAATAGTCGGGAGATCGTTTTTATTTTCTGCAGAAGTAGCTGGTGGGGCTTTGGGATTAAGTTCCTCCCAGAGATACTGGGCATGGTGAGGAGAAAATTGCCAGTACCACATTAGTTTTGTATGGTTTGCTTTATGTATTTTTATACTGCATACACAATCCATCAATACACAAAGGTGTGGATTGGAGGTTAAACTGAGATTGTAATGGCAAGAAATGGTTGTAAATTTGTTCGTTTTGTTTTAATACCCTCTTCCAGCACTACAGCATCGAAAACAGATAAAGGAATTAAAACCCGAAAAGGTATTTGTTGTCCTGAGTGTGTACTTTTCCCCATGCTACAAAACTACATTTAGTCATTCCTCATTTAGTCATGCAAACTAAGGTTGAAAAGTGGTCAAAATATTAAATTTTTGAATGCAGCTAAAATAAAAGGCAGAAGCATACACCAAATGATACTCCATAAGTCTATGCAGAATACTGTGCTCATTTCTGGTTGCTTCACTACAGGAAGATGTGAAAGCTATAGCAAGGGTGCAGAGGAGATTTACAAGGATGTTGCCTGGATCGGGGAGCATGCCTTATGAGAATAGATTGAATGAACTCGGCCTTTTCTCCTTGGAGCGACGGAGGATGAGAGGTGACCAGATAGATGTGTATAAGATGATGAGAGGCATTGATTGTGTGGATAGTCAGAAGCTTTTTCCCAGGGCTGAAATGGTTGCCACAGGAGGACACAGGTTTAAGGTGCTGGGGAGTGGGTACAGAGGAGATGTCAGGGGTAAGTTTTTTGCTCAGAGAGTGGTGAGTGCATGGAATGGGCTGCCGGCAATGGTGGTGGAGGCGAATACAATAGGGTCTCTTAAGAGGCTTTTAGATAGGTACATGGAGCTTAGAAAAATAGAAGGCTATAGGTAAGCCTCGTAATTTCTAAGGTAGGCACATGTTCAGCATAACTTTGTGGGCCGAAGGTCCTGTATTGTGCTGTAGGTTTTCTATGTTTCTATGTGCCAGATTATTACCTTTCTAATTACTTTGTTTTGCAAACCGCTCTTTACTTAATCAACCATTGCTGCTTTCTGATGACAGAGGGTTTCTTTTCCATAGCCAAATACTGTAATTTCAGTAACTGACAGGAATGGATGCCTCAGGGTGAAGATTGCTTTTTATCTCATAAGTGTTCAAATGTGCATCTTTACCCTTTGTTTAAGGTTCATTCATTGCCCCAGTACTTTCTTACTAATAGTGGCTTCCTGTCCTGCAAGGATTCACTTTCACAAATCTTATCCTCACTTTATTTATCTCTCCTCTACCTCCCCTATCCTTAGAAGCATACTAAATTCTTCAGGATTTGTCTGCACTCTGTACTAGAATTTATTTTATTGGTCTGCCTATTTGCTTGCATCTCTCTTGCTTTTATTCCAAGAACATATACCTTGAAACCTATTTATTTAGGCAAGCTCTTGGCCCTGAGGCTTTTAAAACAGATTAAATAGTTTAATATGTATCTATATATAGTTTAATATATACTCTATTTTATATATATATATATATATATATATATAAACACAAGGCATATGTGTGTTTGGCTAACAAAAAGATACATTGTTTTATAAATAGGTTAAGAAACTAAAAATAATAAGAAGTATAGAGATGGAATAAAGAAAAAAAGCACATTGCTGATTTGAAAGGACACAGTCTACATACAAAGACCATGGTTGGTGTGAAGTTGAGGCTTCCAATGTAAAGTAAATTTTGTACACCGGTGGACTTGGTTTTTGAGTCCAGTGGTAGTGGGAAGTCAAATATGCTGTTATCTAACCTCCAGCTCAGCTCTGACTTCCAAATTTCAATAGAAAAGCTTGAAAGTCAGAATCAAGTTGACCAGTGAGAGGATGTTATCAGCAACTCACTCTAGAGCCACTGACAAAGTAATACCTCAAAGTTCAAAGCTCAAGGTAAATTTAAATGATCAAAGCACCTATATATTACACCGATATTTATTGTCTGGAAGACATTCACAGTAGAACACAGAAATATAATAGAATCAATGAAAAACTACACACAAACAAAGGTGAACAAATTGTGTTGGGCTGGGCCTTTCAGTCTACAACTGTTTTGAAGCAGCTTGCAAAGCTTTGAAACTTGAAAACCTATCTTTGTGTATATTCCTACATCCAAATGGTTCTACTATTGATGTAGTTTTAAAAAAAATTATTGATACATGGAAGCTTTGTTGCTACAGGGTCTCTGATCTGAAACGTATTGGTTCATACTCTGCAGTTTCCCTTCGAGGAGATCAAGATCCGCCAATCAATACTATTAATTGGGAATGATGAAAGGAGCTTCCTTAATCCTGTAATTAATCATCTAAATCTTCTAGAGCTTCTGAAATATCTTAGAGAACATTTGAAAAGAATTGCATCTTACTTTTCAAAGAATGAAAAGTCATTATAACCTGGATAGTGTCCTTCTGGATGAGGTTAGACTTCACCTGAGAGACTACCAGGATCATCTATTGTATCCAGTGTTCACAGTGCAGCTTCCTCTACATGGGTGAAACCTGACACAGATTGGGAAACTGATTAGTGTTTCTGTCCACTGAAAAGGAAGGATGTCGCGGTGGATACCCATTTGGATATGACTTCTAATTCCCATTCTGACATGTCTGAACATGGCCTTCACTACCACCATAATGAGGTCTATCTCAGGATCTAGGAACAACACCTCATACTCCATCTGAGGTCTAGGTAGCCTCCAACCTGATGCCATGAAAATCGATTTCACTAATTTCCAGTAATTTCTCCCCTGCCCTCCCCCCTAACCTTCTCTCATTCAACATTCCTTATCCTAGTTACTCCTTCTCTTCTCCCCATCACCTCCTTCTGGCCCTCCTTCACTTTCTTGCATGGTCCATAGACCTCTCCTATTAGATTCCTCCTTCTTCTTCAGCCTTTTATCTCTTCCACCTATCTCCTCCAAGATTCTTATTTCATCCCCTGCCCCACATTTCCACCTTTCCCCTCACCTACTCTCACCCCTCACCTGCTGGCTGGTACTGTACATTTTCCTCCCCCTCACCACCACTTTCTAATAATGGCTTCCATCTCTTCCTTCCTAGTCCTGATGAAGGGTCTTCACCCAAGATGGCTTCTGTTTATTCCCCTCCATAGATGCTGCCTGACTTGCTGATTTACTTCAGCATTTTGTGTGTGTTGCTCAAGATTTCCAGCATCTGCAGTATCTCTTGTGCTTGCAAAAAGTAATTGATTAATTTTGAAATTGACATAATGGAGATCAAAATCCTCTTGACTCACTCAAAGAAACAAAGGAAATAGGTGTAAGCCTTTTTACTCTTCAAGCCTGCTCCGCTATTCAATGTGATCTTACCAATTGAACATCTTGTTCTTGCTTCCATCACTCTACTCTTCCTTATCCCATAATCCTTTTAACCCTAAGAAGGAATTAGAGCTCTGTCCAACTCCTTATAAGGGCATTTAAATAATTTAGCACTTGAAGCTGTTGGTATGGATTTCTGTGATAGAGAAATCCATAGGTTCTCCTCTGTACAAATTCCTACAAAAAGTAATGGATATGGCCCAGTCTATCACAGGTGAAAGCTCTCCACACCATTGAGAACATCTACATGAAACACAGTCACAGGAAATCAGGATCGATCATCCCCACCACACAGGACATGCTCTCTTCTCACTGCTGCCATTGGGAAGAAGCTACCGTAGCCCCAGGACTCACACCACCAGGTTCTGGAACAGTTAATACCCCTCAACCATCAGGCTCTTAAACCAGAGGGGGTAACTTCACCCAACTTCACTTGCTCCATCATTGAAATGTTCCCTCAATCTATGGACTTACTTTGGGCTTCACTCTTGAGGGTACTGCCAGCTTGTCATTGTGGAGAGGTTTGTGTGATACTGAGAACCTGAGAGCAATACTGTCTGGATCTTAGCTTCTGGTAGGTAAGGTCAAGGGGGAGGATCCAGACGTGTTGGCGTGTGGCCAAGTGGTTAAGGCTTTGGGCTAGCAATCTGAAGGTTGTTAGTTCGAGCCTTAGCCAAAGTAGCGTGTGTGTCCTTGAGCAAGGCACTTAACCACACACTGCTCCTGCACATTTATAGCCCAGTGGTGGCAGTTGGTGCAGTATAGACAATACAAGACAAGACAATCCAGTCCAACCAAGACCTCAACACCGGTGCAGACAAAAGGTGGTGGTAAATTAGAGACTCTGGGATCTCGGAACTGTGTAGACTACCACAATGGCTGTGAAGGCAGAGGAAGGCTGCAGCAGAAGAGGGCCCCCAATCATCTTGGTCTCCATGCCATTGGATACTGGCCCTTTTTCTGTCAATTATCATGTGGTGGCTGCTTGTACATCAATCTCCGCTCATTAAAAGTCCTAATGTACAGGCATTTCTTGTGGTGAAACCAGGAAAAGAATCCAGGAGAAGAGTGATTGCTGGTGATGATAATGATGATGATGACAATGATGGACTCACTTTCAAAAACTCATCTTCTGTTGTTCTTGATCTTTACTGCTTAGTTATTCCAGAATCAGAATCAGAATCAGGTTTATTATCACCGGTACGTGTTGTGAAATTCCTTTTATTATTATTATTATTATTATTTATTTTGTATTTGCACAATTTGTTGTTTTTTACACATTGATTGAACACCCATGTTGGTGTGATCTTTCATTGATTCTTTTATGGTTATTATTCGATGAATTTATTGAGTATGCCCACAAGAAAATGAATCTCAGTATTGTATATGTGACCTATATGTGCTTTGATAATAAATTTACTCTCAACTTTGAACTATATAAGTAAACACTACCCCCAGAATCAGGTTTATTATCACTGTTTTATCGTAGCAGTATAGTATAAAAAGATAAAATTACTAAGAATTGCAAAATAATTTTTTTTTAAAGAATACATCTCATGATGCTCTGATGTAGCCTGGGGTCACTGGGTGTTTCAGATCTTTCCACTTTAGACACCGTCACCCAGGTGACCCAGCCAGGGTTGATCAAGCCACGACTTGTGTTCACGCAGCATGTACTGCAGATCCCCATGCACTTGCTCTCTTCACCCGGAGCCAACCTGAGACTCTCTGCAGTGTCAATGCCTCTCTGTCTCCTTGTACCAACAATACCCAATGCACTGAGGGCTCTTTGAAGACACTGCCCAACAGAGATCCAGCAGCCCACTTCAACCAACATGCACTTTGCCTTCCATCCCTGCCTCCAACTGACACTGAACACTTCCTCATATCTGGCAAGCTTTCTCTCTTGGGCCTCCTTCAGATGATCACTGTCAGTTCCAGAGGATGAAGTACGTTTGTATTTTGCTGCCTCTGAGACCAGGAGGATGTTTGGTCTCAAGGTGGTCTTGATGATGTGCTGTGGGGACTTTGTTGTTTATCTAGGTCAGTAATGAGTGGATGCCAGAATCAGTGTAGGGGGCTTTACTCTTGGTCCTAGTTGCTCTCCAGCTCTCACAAAAGTGATGGTTTGACTGCAGGGTTAAGGTTGAGGTTGTTTGCTGTTACTGATTCTTGAGAAGACTGCTTCCATGAGAGTCTTCAATATCTGGTTATGTCTCTAGCAGCTGTCTCCAAGAACTTTTGGGCAGCTGCTCAGGATATGCTCCAAGGTTCCTCTCCTGGAACACAACAAACAGTCTGGAGCATCAACTGTCCCCCAGCTTCGCAGGTTGTATGGGCTGGGGAAGATGTCATACACCACCTGGACAAATAACTTGATTCAGTTTGGCTCTGCTTGGCAGAGATCTGTCCATGTCACTCTCCTTTCCATGGCCTGATCCCACCTGGTCCAAGCTCCCTGCTGCTTCATGCACACTGCTTTGGTGGATCTCACTACATCCATGGCTGCTCTACCTTCCTCCTGGATGAGCCAGCACACTCTCTCCCCTTGCCATGACATGCCTGGTGACTGGAATGCTTCCCAGGCCAGCTCTTCCTTGCGTCAATGAGCTTGACTTTGTGGACTCCCACGGGGACATTGTGGCACAGCTGAGATTCAGCCTGTGCACGGTCTCTTCCAGTCTCCACTTCCTCCTGGTCTTCACAAAGACCCCTGCCTGCACCACCTTTGGGTTACTGGACTCCCTCTACTGCATCACCTCTCTAGCTCTTGACACCTTGAACTCTTCCTCCAAGGATTTCAAGGGCATCCTCAGCATGGTGTTGTTTCCATAGAGGGTGATGCTGCTGAGAGTCCTGGAAAATCGCAGCCACCTCCAGAGAAAGGCGCTGACTTTTATCTCTAGGTTCTCAACAGTGGAAATTGGAATTTTATCTGCCAGCAGTGGCCCAGGAATCCTCGGTATGATACAGCGCTTGTTATCCACACCTTGAACTTACCAGGTAGTCTTGACCTGTCACTGCTTTCAACCAGCACTCCAACTCCTGGCAGGTTGCTTGGGTTGATAGCGTATCTTTCAGGCTGCTGTCAAACACTTTGTCGAGGCTCTTCACTGGCTTTTCAGAGATGGTTGGAATGAGTGTTTCTGCAATGTTAAAGTTGTATCTGTCAGTGACTCTTATCTTCCTCAATACAAAGTATCTTGATTTTGTGGGTTTGAAACTCAACCTTGTACAGTTGATAAGCTTCTCATTAAAAATAAAGGATTCAGATATCTGACACTGGATAGGAAGAAACTGTTTGAATCATTGAGTGTAGTCTTCAGGCTCCTATATATCCTCCTGAATGTAAACAATAAGAGGGTGTGTCCCAGATGGAAAGTTCTTTAGCGAAAGATGTCACTTTCTTGACGCAGCACCTCTTGAAGATGCCCTTGCTGATGGGGAGGATTGTGCATGTGATGGATTTGACTGAGCAAATATATTAATATGCACTGGAGGAAAGCCACCCTGATGAATTACAGAGTACAATATTAGAGCATTGAAGTGAGACCAGTTTACAGTGTATGTTTTATGCATGCCACTCTTCAAATCAAAATGTTCCTATTTCATAGAAACTTAGAAGGCAAGGACAGTAATAGGCTATTTGGCTTATTGGTCTAACAATCATTTAAAATGATCATGGCTGATCACTGGCTTCAGTACCCAATTTTCTATTACATCTCTTGATCTCTTCTTACTATTCAGAGTGCTTTTGCCCATTTTCTGTTGAAGTCCCATCTATTGGGAAACCAGATAATTCTGGCCATTGCCTGCCATATTTCACACATATAAGTTTTTCACCATATTTCTTTGGTATTATTTAATAACTGACATAGGATTAAAAGTTTCTGCTCTATTAGCTGCATTGGTAACTCAATGAAATGAGAGTGTCTTAAAACAAAATGGTGAACAATGCATAATTCAACATGCTAAACATCACAAGCATTTACCTTTATATACAAAAGTTTATGCAATGAGATTATTATGAAGAAATTTGTTTTGATAGCCAACTATAAAGATTTAGGCTTCTGTCTAGACATAGGAGCAGAATTAGGCTATCTGGCCCATAGAGTCTGCTCCACTATTCAATCATGGCTGATCCTTTTTATTTTCTCCTCCTTAGCCCCAGTTCCAGGACTTCTCCCTGTAACCTTTGATGCCATGTCCAGTCAAGAACCTATCGATATCTGCCTTAAATACACCCAATGATCTGTCCATCTCAACTGCATGTGGCAACAAATTTCACAAATTCACCACCGTTTGGCTAAAGAAATTTCTCCACATCTCTGTTTTGAAAGGGCGCCTCTCTATCCTAAGGCTGTGCCCTCTTGTCCTAGACTCTCCCACCATGGGAAGCATCCTTTCCACATCTACTACGTCTGGGCCTTTCAATATTCAAAAGGTTTCAATGAGATCCCCCCTCATCCTTCTGAATTTCAATGAGAACAGACCCAGAGCCATCAAACGTTCCTCGTATGATAACCCTTTCGTTCCTGGAATCATCCTTGTGAATCTCCTTTGGACCCTCTCCAATACCAGCACATGTTTTCCAAAATGAGGTGCCCAAAACTGTTCACAATACTCAAGGTGAGCCCTCACCAGCATCTTATAAAGCCTCAGCATCACTTCCTTGCTCTTGTGTTTTAGACCTCTTGAAATGAATGTTAACATGTCATTTGCCTTCCTCACCACCGAGTCATCCTGCAAGTTAACCTTCAGGGTGTTCTGCACAAGGACTCCCAAATCCCTCTGCATCTTAGATTCCTGGATTTCTCCAGGAATAGTTTAGAAAATAGTCTGCACATTTGTTTCTTTTACCAAAATGCATGACCAAAGGTGAGTGGGCAAGAAGGTGACAAAATGAAAAGCAATGACCATGCATTTTCCAACATTGCTTTTCATTTTGTCACCTTCTTGCCCACTCACCTAATCTGTTTAAGTCCTTCTGCATCCTACCTGTTTCCTCAACACAACCTGCCCCTCCAGCAATCTTTGTATCATCTGCAAACTTAGCAACAAATCTATCTATTCCATCATCTAAATCATTTATATACAGCATAAAAAGAAGTGGACCCAACACCAACCACTACAGAACACCACTAGTCACTGGCAGTCAACCAGGAAAGGATCCTTTCATTCCCACCTGCTGCCTCCTACCAATCAACCAATGCTCTAATCACGTTAGTAACTTTTCTGTAATACCATGGGTTCTTAAATTGGTAAGCAACCTCCTGTGTGGCACCTTGTCAAAGGCCTTCTGAAGGTCCAAATATACAATATCCACTGCATCCTCTTTATCTATCCTACTTGTAATCTCCTCAAAGAATTCCAATAGGCTTGTCAGGCAGTATTTTCCCCGAAGGAAACCATTCTGACTTTGTACTATCTTGTCCTGTATCACCAAGTACTCTATCATCTCATCCTTAACAATTGACTCTAACATCTTCTCAACCACTGAGGTCAGGCTAACTGGTCTATAATTTCCTTTTTGCTGCCTTTCTCCTTTCTTAAACACTGGAGTGACATTTGCAAGTTTCCAGTCCTCTGGCAGCATGCCAGAGTCTAATGATTTCTGAAAGATCATTTCTAATGCCACCACAGTCTTGGTGATTTGTTAGCTTAGTTTGTGTCACACTTATCTTCAGACACTTGAAGACATCCAGAATCATGGGAAATCTTTGGGCCTGTGCCATAGTCAGTGAAATCTCTCCTGGGGGAACAATGTGTTGTTCCAAACCCCTCACAACCTCTTTTTTTTCCACTTCCTTATGTCACTCCACTGAATCTACAGACTGCCAAGGAGGAAGACTTTCATTGCATGGTTACACTTTCTGTGTCAGAGCACCAGGGTGATGGGGCAACTGCCAGTTTGACAGACAGTACATCTGTGTAATAGGCAGGTCAGGTTTTAATATATTGAGAAAGGAAACTGTGATCCTAATTTCTTAAAGCAAGGAAATGCAAATTTTACGGATTGCTTGTTGTTGCAAACACCTATCTGGCATTAACACTATGCACAGCAGCCATTTAGCACATTAGAAAAACTCTGGTCCAATATCAAGGCGTAAGTAAAGAATTTGAGATAAACATAGTGTCTGCATGATAGAAAGAGTACATTGCAAATATAATGTTGAAAGTCAATTACAAAAGAGAGTGAAAGAATAAATAGGATTGCGCAATTATTGAGCACATAGACTGAATCTTCACTGTTCTGCCCTTTCACTTCATAGGTATTGAATGATCTGCTGTGCACTTGTAAATGGTTCTCCTATATTCTCTTTGAGTTCAACACGATGTATGGAAGGATAAGAGGAAGACTGTGCAGATTACATGGTTTTACACTTAAAAGCAACAAGAAGTAAAAAGGCTAGATGCATTTGTTGTTATTGATTTACAGTCTTTCGCCCACATTCTCCTGTTTCGAAAAGTGCTTCTAGCGATTTGTTTTCATTAATTTTAATCTTACTATCCCGCTTCACTGTTTGATATCATGAAATCATATCAGGAATACAGACATTTGTCCCAGGTGCATGTTTTTTACAGTCATCTTGCTGTAAGGAATTCTTGTGATAAAAACTTATCCCATAATGTTGTAATCATGGAGCAAAAAAAAAGATTGAAAGTTAACACTGGAGGAGAAAACGAATAGTATTGGAAAGAATGCACCAGATTAATGATGCACTTTTATCTAATACCCAGCAGTTGAGAGTAAAAATACGTACAGAATTTATGCTACAGTCTCTTCATCATGATTGCAACATCCAGATGTTTCCCTTATTGCATTAGTGCATATGCAATTCTGTGAATTTTGAGAGTTGATGTGGACGGAAGCTAAAAAATAAGGAGATACAGCAGTTTTCTTTGTATTCTTTGGTCAAACTTTTCAGGTGCAGTTCTGGATGCCTAATGGATGATAGGATGGAGAGAGAGCTCCATTAAAATGGACGTAGTTGGGAAGCTCACATTAACCAGCTCTGACTATATTTCATTCGATAGTAGCAGAATTTTAAAGCAGATAGTAGCAGAATTATAAACCTTCAATGCTACTTAACAAATGTCCTGGGCCCTTTGTATGCTCCTGGCATAGACTACAGTTCCAGGTTTCTGAGAGTAGCAACCAGATGTCCATGGATTTGAAATTCATCCTCATCCTCTGAAGAGAAAGACATTGAAAAATATACTGTAGAGGCAGCACCACACACAGTTATGTCACACTGGCACTTTTCCAATGTCTTGATGTTGTTGAGTTATATATCTTAGACAATTAGAGGAACTATCCGCATGGATCTATAAAATAATATCATGGATATCTTTCACCTGTTTGATTAGGCAGATTTGAACCCAAAACTTTAAGCTATAAAATATAAGTGTTAACAATTGGGTCATAACTCATCTCTAAGACCTTAATCAATTTTGGTAAGTATTAAGGATAACTTAAATAAAGATGGAGGTGGAAATATTTAGGAGGAAATTGCAGAACTTAAAGATAAGATGGTAGAAGGCATCATTGCCGAGGAAATGGGAGAGAGGGAGGGCTGGTGGAGGAGGGGGAGAAAGAAGTGGCAGATGCACTATAGAATCTTGTGGTGGAGAAAGTCAGCAGATAAACATTCCTGGATGTTAACATTTCAGATGACCTGCATGGGCCCAGCTTACAGGTGCAATCGTAAGGAAAGCACATCTTTATTTTCTTAGGAAGTTAAAAAGTTTCAGTTTGTCATCAACCACTCTAACAAACTTCAAAAGATGCACGGTTTAATGCATTCTGAGTGGTTGCATCATGGTCTGGTATAGCAGATCAAATGCTCATTCCACTGCCCTTGCAGAGTGTATATATAAAGTTATGCAGTGAGTTAAAAGCTTTGTAAAAATCACCTAAGATGAAAGCTTCCTTAAAGGTTTCTAATGAGATCTTACTCGTGAAAATGCAAAAAAGTTAAGTAAAATACGTATTAAAATCAATGCATAATTGTTGCGTTCCTGAATATACTAATACTCACAAGCAGTGTTAACCACATGCAACACTCCATAACCATGTCTTATAATCAAGGGCAGTCTCACGGTGCAACAATATCTCAATAACAATAAGCGATAAACATAGTACTTCCTTGAGAATATATCTACTAAATGTTTACTAATATTAACAAAACTCAAGACTTACAGATATTGCTGTTTCAGAGGGAAAATAAAGAGAGACTGGAGATAGATGCCTTTCCAAGATGTGCTTTAAAATAAAGTCAAAATTAACCCACACAGGAAATGAGATACAAAACAGCTTATGTACAGAAAGTGATTTACATACAAAATGAACTGTGGCTCTAGAGGCCAGAAGGCTCCTTACCTGGCATCCATTGGATGTTAAACAGAACTATTGAAAGAAAGGTCAAATGATCAGTGACCTGGAAGGTAAGGGTAACAGTAACAAGGTCCCATTCAAAGCCCAGACTTCATTGCATAGGATGGACATCCTGTCTAATTTCAAGATTCCATAGAGCTTTGGCCAGATGTTCAGATGGGCAACATTGCATAACCACAGCACCTGTTGGATACAATCTTATGAAGTCAGAGCACAATCTTATACAATCTTGTGCCCACACTTCTTGCAGTCCTTTCAGTATGCTAACAGCCTCTTCTGCACTAGAAAAAAGATTTAAGACCATCATCAATGTACAAATATCTCTCTATGTATCTCCGTGCATCAGTCCTGAATCCTTTCTTTCCCTCAGTATCTGTTCTCCTAAGGCTATAAATTACCACAGCTAGTGAGGGATAGTTACCAAATACATGAACTTTCATGCGATACACCAGAATCTTGTCCATCTGGTGGTTATGAAACTACAAGAATCTGAAGTAGTCTGAATGATCCTCTCTCATTATGAAGCTGTGGAATATTTGTTTGATGTCTGCCATTACTGCAACAGACTCAGTTCTGAAGTACATGAGGAGCTCAAGCTGACTGCTGTTGAGGTCTAGACTCTGCAAGAGTGCATTGTTCAGTGATATGCCTTTGAACTGTGTACTTGAATCAAAGACAATTCATATTTGTGCATACTTCTGGGGGGTGGTCAACACCAAAGTTGTGCGAATACCAGTTTCCTTTGTTGGGATCTGACGGAGGCACTAACGCAGCATGATTATTCCCGAAGATCCTCTCCATGAACTCCATGCAATGATCCTTCATTTCTGGCTTCTTTCTCAATGTGCGGCTGAGGGATGTGAGTGGACTGAGGGTCTGCTCTCTGTAGGAGTTGTTGTGGTGAATATAAAGGAAGTGGAGCTACCCAATTGTTTTGACTTGTCTTTGCTGGACTCTTTGTTCATGATTCAAAGAAAGACCTCATCTTTAATGGAAGATGCCAGCTTATAATCACCTCTGAGAAACAGGGGATCAGCTTGGTTGAGCAGAGGAAAGTATGTCAGGGTGATTGGTTCGGTGCCCACAATTTTCTCTTTCATACAGATTCTACTCTTTCAAGTTCTGAAATGATGCTACTTTTGCAGGATCTGTTCTCCAGGATATTAGTCTTAAGTGTGTTGACAGTAGGCTAATGAGCACCATCGAAGCAGATTTCGCCCACTATGACCCAACCCAGGTTCATTTGTTGGACGTAAGGTGCATTGTGTCAACGTATCTTATGTGCGGAGATGGAACCTCTGCCAAGCAACAGTAAAATCATCAGAAGAGTTAAGTGGAGAATCTTGTCAGCTATGGCATTAAGATGTGAATGTCTGCTTACAGCTTTAAGAGTTGGGTTTTCATCCCTGTTGTTGGGAATATGTTTGCCCTCAATGAGGGTTGGCGAGCATAAGCAGACCTCCACTCCTACTGTCTCCACAACAAATCCATTCAATAACTTTTAGGGTCGATGTTGACCAGACATATTTTAAGACACCAGAAATTCTACAGATCCTGGAAGTCCAAAGCAACATACACAAAATGCAGGAGGAACTCAGCAGGTCAGGCAGCATCTACAGAAATGGACAACCAGTTGACGTTTCAGGCTGAGACTCTTGCTAGTCTTTCCCATATGCCTCTGCATAAGGAAGCTGTAACTTCTGATGGATGCTTAGCTGGCTCCTCACCATGCTCTGCTGCTGGTGTGCTGGAATCAGTAGTAGCCTAGGAGCCTGGCCCTGAATGAAGTGCTTTTATGTGTTGGCCACCATTTCACTCAGTGCAGTGTATGATAGCTTCACAGTCTTTTGCTTGTTGCTGTGTTGAGGCACAACATTTGAAACATATTGAGAGCTCCTTTAAAAAGCATCTTCAGCCTGCATGTGGTTTTTCTCGGCATTTTTTTTTTGAGAGACAAGGTTTCTTATGGACCTGGCATGGTCTATCATCTTTCTAATAGAATTATCTATTTCAGTTTGTTGACTATGATAGAGGCTTTGGTTTTCTAGTCTTTTGCTGTGGACATCTCATTTGACTGAGGTGTTGCCAGAAATTGAGAACACAAAACAAGGGTCATTTCACATTTTTGCATGGCAGCAGATGAATTCCGCAAAGAATGAAAGTGGTGACTACTGGGCATGGTGCTTCGTTTTATACTTGAACCCTTCAGTCAGTCACAGTGTATATTATCCAGTAGTTTCTCCACTATAGGGTTTATCCCTCTTTCTATATCCAAGAAACTCAGTCCTCATAGGTAACCCTTGTTTACTGTGCGTTGGTCTGCAAGATCCTTAGTTTCCACGTTTTTCTCTGTGAGAGCTTTGGAATATTATCGAATCTGCTGAAGAGAGATTCTTCATTTGCCTCTGGAGAACCATAGCATTTGTCCAGCTTTTGCCACAGCTCTTATAAATCCCAGCTGCATAATTATTGTGCACTACCCTCACCCTTTTTACATGATGCAGTGACTCTCCATCAAGCCACTTGCAGAGAAGGTCCAGCACTTTGCTGGGTTGGAGCTTTCATCGTTCCTCAGCATTGTGAAAGCCTGACTTCCAGGACAGATAATTGGCAGACCGGCTGTCAAATACTTTTAGTCCTGCTGTGACTAGATCTTGACGAGCCAGATACCAAGCCAAATCTAATGCACTTACGGCTCCTGAATGAGGACATTGTGGTGACTGTTTGCCAAAAGTGTGTCTTGGGATAGATGGAAGTTCAGTCTGTCAATGTCTGTTCAGATAGGGTTGGCATCAGTAACAACTCTTTACTGAAGTGCTTGCTGTGATGGAACTGCAGAAGGGAGTATTGTGGGTCTTTGCTTCTGTAGACCTTAACTGTCAATACCTGAACTATGTGAAAGGCATAAAAAACACAAAATGCTGGCAGAACTCAGCAGGCCAGACAGCATCTATGGGAGGAGGTAATAACGACGTTTCGGGCCGAAACCCTTCATCAGGAGTGAATTAACATGGGATGGTCGAGGGGGGATAAGAAGTGGGGTTGTTATTACCTCCTCCTCTGGCCTGCTGAGTTCTGCCAGCAGTTTGTGTTTTTTATTTACTTCCAGCATCTGCAGATTCAATCGTTTTGCCTTGTTTATGTGAAAGGCATGTAGAGCTGGAACTTTGTCATTTTTGTTGGAAATATTCTTTAGTAAACTGCATTGTGTGTTCTGACAGCAAGGCATGACTGATTCTGGTTGTAGATTCACTCGTGTCTAAGCCAGCTGTTGCTTCATACACCTCCGTCTCTGCTGAGGCAGCATCAGCTTCATATTCCTCACTGAGTATACTTAACGTAATCTCTCCATGTAGTCTCCATGTATCCGTCAGCCTTCTCCATTTACATCTCATCTTCATGTTTAGCATAAGCCGCTCTCTTTCTTGCTGCTTCAGCTCTACCGTGGGCTCATGCTACAGCAATGCTAATTGTGGATACAGTCAAGAGTTGCAAAGATGCCATCGATACACTACATTCTGACCTGACTTCTAGGTCTCAATGATGAGTGTTGCTCAGGTTGGAAGTTGACGTTGTCACATACGTTGATTAGGAGTGTCTCTGGTCCACGGGTGATGCCTTTGAAGGTGAGTTGTCTTTTGACAGCATGCCCTTGCAGTGTGTATGTACAAAGCTATGCAGTGAGCTAAACTCCTTCTCAAAAATCACTCAAACCAAAAGCTTTCTTTAGGGTTTTTACTGAGATGTTACTTGTGCAAAGATATTGCAGTTTCAAGGACAAATAAAGGGTGGATGGAGATGGATGTCTTTCCATTGCACGGTTCAAAATGAAATCCAAATTAACCTGAACAGGAAATTATGTAAAAAAAAAACTTAGGTACAGAAAGTGATGTCCATACAAAGCAAGAGTCCAGAGACCAGAACCTCTAGAGTCCAGAACGCTGAGGAATGTAAGAAGCTGCAGAGCAGTGGACTCTGCCTATTACATCATGAGCATATCCCTCCCCACATCGGCAGTACCTACAGGAGCTGTTGCCTCAAACATCTATTATCAATGATTACCACTACCAAAGACATGTCATCTTCCAGCAGCGACCATCAGGCAGGAGCTACAGAAGCCTGCAATACCACACATCCCGGTTCAAGAACAACTACTTCCCGTCCGTCACCAACTGGCAAAACCTTAATCCGTAGAGCTTAGCAACAAATGACCACGTTGCCTTTGTCTTGAAATGGATTTGTTTATGTTTATGTTTTTCTTGTGAGTGCTGTTTTATGATACTATGTGCCCATGATGCCGCTGCGAGTATTTCATTGCACCTGTACAAGCACACGGGCAGCACAGTCTACTGTTTACTCTTTTCCATAGATGCTGCCTGGCCTGCTCAGTTCCTCCAGTATTTCGTGTGTGTTGCTTGAATTAGGGTTGCTGGGTGGCATGGCTCAAAGGGCTGGAAGGGCCTATTCTGTGTTTATGTCAATAAATAAATAAAAGTACTTGTAAATATGACAATAAACTTGACTTTACCTTTGAGTGGGAGAAAGAGGTTATTTGGGTGCAGGTGAGTATGTGCCAATAGGCAACTTTGCCCCCAAGACTGCAAATTTTTAATTCATGTAAATGAAAATAAGTGAGTTATAATAAAACCAATAGATAATGCAAGTTTTGGATGACTGACTTGTTGCAATGGTTATTTCTTGCAATTTTGCACCAAAGGAATGTGCCATTTACAAGTAATGGAATTCTGGTTGCTTTTTCTGATTCTAGTGTGAATGAAATACTAGATTCAATAATTGTCAAGCTAATATTTTCCAAAGTGGATCTCTCGATTATCAGTGAAATGGCTGACAATAATATCTCTCCTGCTGCAGAAGACATTCAAGCTTTCTATTTACTTCTGTTTAATGCTATTGCAGTCATTCAACTAAAATACAAAGTAAGGGTGGGGACCCTGGAATTTGAGGATTAGACCCCTGTATAGTATGGGGTAACATTTCTGTGGTCTGGAGGTAAGTTGCAATCAAAGTCAAAGGCAATGTAAATTTATTATCAAAGTACATACAAATCACCATATACCAGAATAAGAATCTGGTTAAGTATCACCAGCATATGTCATGAAATTTGTTAACTTTGTGGCAACAGTATAATTCAATGCATAATAATAGAGGGAAAACAGTGAATCAGTAGGTGTATATATATATTCATAGCTTTTATATTGAATAGTTAAATTAAATAAGTAGTGCAAAAAAGAAATAAAAGAGTAGTGAGGTAGTGTTCATGGGTTCAATATCCATTCAGAAATTGGATGGCAGATGGGTAGAAGCTGTTTGTGAATTGTTGAATGTGTGCCTTCATGCTTTTGTACATCCTTCCTGATGGTACTATGTTGAGATTCACTTTCTTGCAGATATTTACAGGGGAAAAAAAGAAATACACTAGAATTTATGTAAACTATACACATGCAAAGACTGACAAACAACCAAAGTACAAAAGAAGACAATCAGTGCAAATGAGTAAATAAAACAGAGTTCATGGGTTTTTAGATCCCTTGAATGTGAGACTGTAGGTTGTGAAATCAGTTCAGAGTTGAGGTAAAGTTATCCGTGCTGGTTCAGGAGTCTGATGGTTGTAGAGTAATAACTGTTCCTGAAACTCGTGTTGTGTGGCCAAAGGCTCCTGTGCATCCTGCCCAATGGTAGTAGTGAGAAGGGAACACGGTCTAGATGGTGGGGTTCTTGATGATGGATGATACTTGCTTGTTTTAGTGCTCCTTATAAATGTGGTCAATGTCGGTGGGACTTTGTGATGAACCCGGCTGATTTTTCCATTCCTGGGCATCAAAGTTGGAGTAGCTTTTCCAAAGTAAAGTTAAGCTTCAATTGTTTATTAAAATATATTTGTATAATCAGAAAGATCACCATGAGTTGCTGTAATCAAGGCAGAAATTTTGAATGTGATAATTTTATCACTTTGCATGAATAAAATGTAAAAAAGTGGTCAGTGGTGAATATCAGACTGCTGGAAAACGATGCTGGAGAGGTAGTAATGGGTGACAATGAAATGGCAGACAAGCTGATTAAGTATTTTGCATCAATCTTCACTGTAGAAGACACTAGCAATATGGTGGAAGTTCCAGGTGTCGGGGGGCTTTAAGTGTGTGAAGCTAGAGAGAAAGTTCCTGGGAAACTGAAAGATCTGAAGGTAGATGAGTCACCTGGACTAGATGGTCCACACCCCATGGTTCTGAAAGAGGTAGCTGAAGAGATTATGGAGGCATTGGTAATGATCTTTCAAAAATCACTAGATTCTGGAATGATCTGGAAGACTAGAAAAATGTATATGTCACTCTACTCTTCAAGAAGGGAGAGAGGCAGAAGAAAGGAAACTATAGGCCAGTTAGTCTGACCTCAGTGGTTGGAAAGATGTTAGAGTTGATTGTTAAGGCTGAAGTCTCAGGGCACTTGGAGGCACATGATGAAATAGGCCATAGTAAGCATGGTCTCCTCAAGGGAAAATCTTGCGTGACAAATCTGTTGGAATTCTTTGAAGAAATAGCAAGCAGGATAGACAAAAGATAATCAATGGATGTTGTGTACTTGGATTTTAAGAAGGCCTTTGACAAGGTGCCACACGTGATGCTGCTTAACAAGCTATGAACCCATGGTATTACAGGAAAGTAGCATGGATAAAGCCGTGGTTGATTGGCAGAAGGCAAAGAGTGGAAATAAAGGGAGATTTTTCTGACTGCCTGCCGGTGACCAGTACTGTGCCACAGGGGTCTTGGTTGGGACAACTCTTTTTATATTATATGTCAATGATTTGGATGATGGAATTCATGGCTTTGTTGCAAAGTTTGCAAATGGGATGAAAATAGGTGGAGGGACAGGTGGTTTTGAGGAAGTAGTGTAGTTAGCGAAGGACTTAGATTAGGAGAATGGGCAAAAAAGTGGCATATGGAATACAGTGTCGAGAAGTGTATGGTCATGCACTCTGGTAGAAGAAATGAAAGGGTTAACTCTTTTCTAAATAGAGAAAACATATTAAAAAACTGAGGTGCAAAGTGACCTGAGAGTCCTTATGCAGGATTTCCTCAAGGTTAATTTGCAGGTTAATTCTGTGGTGAAGAAGGCAAATGAAATTTTAGCATTCTTTTCAAGAAGACTAGAATATAAAAGCAAGCATGTAATGTTGAAAATTTATAAAGCACGGGTGAGGCCTCACTTAGAGTATTGTGAGCAATTTTGGGCCCCTTATCTTAAAAAGGATGTGCTGAAACTGGAAAGGGTTCAAAGGAGGTTCACAAAAATGAATCCACGATTGAATGGCCTGTTATATGAAGAGCTTTTGATGGCTCTGGGCCTGTATTCTCTAGAATTCAGAAGAATGAGGGGTGACCTCATTGAAAACTATCCAATGGTGAAATGTCTGGATAGATTCAATGTGGAGAGGACGTTTTCTATGGTGGGAGCATCTAAGACCAGGTGACACAGCCTCAGAATAGAGGGGAATCCTTCTTGGAACAGGAATGAAGAGGAATTCGCCAGAGAGTGGTGAATCTTGGGAATTCTTTGCCACAGACATCTGTAGAGTCAATTCTTTACATATGTTTAAGGCAGAGTTTGATAGATTCTTGTTTGGTCAGGGCATGAAGGGATACTGGGAGAAGGCAGGAGACCGGTGCTAAAAGGAAAATTGGACCAGCCATGATGAAATGGTGGAGGAGACTTGATGAGCCAAATGGCTTGATTCTGCTCCTATACTTTATGGCCTTATGGATTTTGCATGTTTATTTATAATAATCTGAAATAATGATTTTTCAATTGCTGACAAATCCTAAAATGAATGTCTTTATCCAACTTTGATTTTAAATAACAAAGTAATTTTTTGAAAATGTGAATACTTCTGCACTAGTTTCATTAATTAGTCCATTGGTAAACAAAGACTGGTAAGCTCTTGGCATCAGTGAAGTCTCTCAGTCACCATTTACTTTCCTTTGGTAGATCTTGCTGTGGTAGCATCACTGATGCCGCTGGTCTTGAACCTTAACATTGGGATCCTGTAACCCCAGACTTTGTGTTTAAACCCCAAATGGAAATCGTGAGATATTTAATATTTTCCAAATAACTTAGTATCTTTTGAATGACAGTTACTTCTCTTCATTGAGATAATTGGATCAGCCTTGTGCAGGAGCTGTTATTAGACACATAATGAATGTCTGTCAATAAATAATAACTGTTCATATCATATGCTTTGATGCATGGAAACTTATGTTCATATTGAGAAATTAGCAATTATCTCTGGAATAAAATAATTTAACCAAATCTAACTGGTGATTTGTAAATCTTTATTGGTTATTTTCAGTCCAAGCCATGCTGAAGTGACAGTGATTATATAACATGATTACAGAATCAAACATAGAAATTCAATACAGATTGTCATTGTATTGTCTACAATACCATTTAAATCTTAGAATTAAATTTTAAAATTAGGGAATAAAGGTCTTTCTTATTTTGTTGAAAATATTAGAAAATGATTTTCCAATTACAGCAAAGGAGGTAGCCATGAAAGGGCAACAAGATTTTACCAGCATTTGGACAAAGTCTGATTCAAATGAGTCAGCATGGTTTTGTGCAAACCTTTATTAAGGTTTGATAAATCTTAATAGAGTTTTTTTTTCAAGAGGTAACTAAAACGGTAGATGAAGATAGGGCAGTGGATGTTGTCTATTTTGGCTTTGGCAAGACTCACAACAAGGTCTGCATAGTAGACTGGTCTGGAAGATTAAGATTTTGGAATCCAGGTAGAAATATCTAGGTGGATTCAAAATTGGCTCAGATATAGGAAATGGATTAAGTCTAAGGTGATGTAAATTGGAAAGCAAACGAGCATATGATGTGTACACTGAACAGTAAGGCAGTAGGAAGCATAATGAAACAGAGGGGTCAAGGAGCCCTTTTGCACATTCCATTGAGAGTAGTGTCACAGGTAGCTGGTGTGGTGAAAAAGACATTTAGCATGCTGATGTCCATCATTCAGCTCATTGAGTATAGGAGATGGGATGTTGGAAAGTGTTGCTGAGATCCCATTTGGAATACTGTGTACAGTTTTGATCATGGGAAAGAAGGAGTTCAACTAGAAATAGTGCAGAGAACTTTTAGGACAATGTAAATTAGTGAATTGTTTTTTTATTGTCACATCTACCAAAATATTGTAAAACATTGCTTTGTATGCCATCCATATAGATCATTTCAGTATGATAGTGCAGTAAGGTAGTACAAAGGAAAACAATAACAATGTGCTCTGTCCGCTACAAAAAGCAGACACTCCCAGCGCCTACCCATTTCAATTTGACTTCTCATTCCCATTCTGGCATGTCTACACATGGCTTCCCTACTGCCATGTTGAAACCAAAATCAGGGTGGAGGAGCCACACCTCACATTCCATCTGGGTAGCCTCCAATTGAATGGTATGAACATTGATTTTCCTAACTTCTCTTACCCCTCCTCTCTTTTTCCCTTCTCATTGTAGTTACCTCTTTGTTTCTCCCTATCACCTCCCTCTGGTTCTCTTCACTTTCATCATGGTCCACTGTCCTCAAATAGGATTCCTCCTTCTTCAGATCTTCATCTCATCCCCCAAACCCTTCATAACTTTTTACTTCAAAAAATCCCCTCATCTGGTCTATCCCCTGCAAGTTTTACACCTTCCACTCCCCTTACCTTCTTATTCTTGCTTCTGCTCTCTTCTTTACCAGTACTGATGAAGGGCCTTGACCTGAAAGATCAATTGTTTATTCCCCTCCATAGATGCTGACTGACTTGCAGATATCCCCCAGCATTTTGTATGTGTTGCTCGATATTCCTAGCATCTGCAGAATCTTTTCTGTTTAGAATGTTGACGTTACCAGGACCAGAGAGCCTGAGTTATATGGAGAGGTTTGCCAGGCTAGATTCTTATTCCTTGGAGTGCAGGAAAATGAAGAGTGACTTCACAGAGGTGTTTAAAATTATGAGAGACATAGATAAGGTGGATGATGCAAAGTTTTTCTCTGGGGTAGGGGAGTCCAGGATCAGATGGCACAGGTTTAGGGTGAGAGGAGAAAGATTTAAAAGGGACCTGAGGAGAATAGTTTCATGTAAATGATGGAAGTATATGGAATGAGCTGCTAGAGGAAGTGATTAAGGTAGATACAGAGAATCAGTGAAGGGACACTTGGTTAGGTACATGGAGGGGCAGGGTTTACAGAGACTGTAAACACAAGAAAAACAAGAAATTGGGACTAGCTGATCCACATTGACTTGTTGAACTCAATATCTCTATGACTATAAAATATAATTAAGTAAAAATCTGGGGAAAAAAGAACATTGGAAAGGTGAACAATCAGTTAAATGTCAATGTGAAGACATGAGACTATATTGCAACTACTAACATGAGTTTTCTGTGCTACAAGTTACATTAAATATGGATACAGAGCTTTTATACCATTTATGCTAGATGAATGATTTTGGAAGAACTTCCCATGGAATATTCTGATATTGTTAACATGCTGATAACACAGTTCTTCAGAAGTGATGGGTTTTCTGCTCAACTGAGTGACTTAGCGCCTCGCCATCTTCAGGAATGGCCCGGAAGGCATGCACCCTCGGGGATGGGAGGTCAGAAGACGGGGTGACTATGTTCCTCTGGCTGAAGCATCATGGGAGACTGAAGCATTGAGACTGGAACACCGGGGTAGCAGGCAACGTGTTTGCTAATCGCAGGCTGCCGTCAGCGGAAGGCCCCTGTACTTGAGTGATTCCTCCTCCCCCTCTCTCTCGATGGAAAGAGTGATGAGGGGCTTGGAGAACCACTGTGGATGGTTGCAACATCAGGACAGTGAGTTGCTGGCCTCTGCTCTTGTTGTTGCAGGAGCAACATCTCTGTCCTTTGCTGGAGAGAGAGCCTGCCTGAGATACTGAGGTGCTGGTTTGTGAACCATAGTTCGATGGACTCTACATCAATGGACTCTGGTGCTTCTCCTGTTGCTCGCATAGTGGGTGAGGCAGTGGGTGTGTCAGAGCTTCTGCTTGACAAAAAGTAAAGGTGGGCGTGGAGAGGGGATTCAATGCTATTTGTGCCAAGGGAGTTAGGGCTTTGGGGTTCAATGTTTCTATCGTCTGTCCTACGGGGTTCCTTTGTTTCATGGATGTCTGTGAAGAGGACAAATTTTAAGTTGTGTACATACTCTGTTACTAAATGTACTTGGAAACTTTGAATTATGTAAATTATTGTACAAAATTTTGCTCTTGGGTTAGATAAAGATCTAGAAGAGGCAATCCATAATATTCTCGTTGTCAAGACTTCAAACCAAAGCTAACAAAAGAGATTTGAAAATGGCCAATTAGACATTTCCAAAAGTTCTCATTAATCACAATGAGAAGGAGATTAATAACTTTTGAGTATTCATAGATATTTTATTCAAAATACACTGAGCAAAGCATATTTGGTCCAAAATTACGAAGTATATTTTCAAAGATTGAGATCCTTCCGTTATGTCATGGCTCACTTGAGAAGCTAAGATTATGATCCTCAGTTTGTTCATTTCTATTTGCATGTTAATGGATTAAGTGCATATTTAATCACCATATCTCCCAGAGTCAAAACTCTGGCAAAAAGCTCTGGATTGTCAAAGAAGAATTGAAGAAACAAGTATTGCGAGGTGTTGAGGTCGAAAAAAATAAAGATTGATTAGCTAATCTGCAGAAAAATACCATTTTCCACAGCAAGTTATACTCCTGCTGAGTTACTAATGGATAAAATAATTCTGAACTCAACAGTGAATAGTTCAACGAAACCTCAGGGGAAAGAAAAGAAGAGGAAATAAAATTAATGCAGAGTCAAAAGTTTGACTCAAACTATGGAAAAATATGTTATATAACCTTTTAGAGTTTGTGTCTTAACTTTGCCCCACAACTCTGACATCTGGGAATATGATATTGGAGTGATGTTTGAAGGTTGTGGTACAAAGAGGTTTCTTGTAGAAATAGAAAACAGAAATTGGAAACCTGATCATATGTCATGTAATCCCTGCAAGAGATATACAAGAGAATTTTGAAGGGCTTTATAATTATGAACGTATTACAGTTGCTGAATCAGAATTTAGAGAAGGAACAACGGAGGATTCTATTGCATTGAGTCAAGCAATAACACCCACCACATTTACTAAGTGGCTACATTGCTAACAACACCAGTTCCATTGAGGGGATCACAGAGATTCAGAAACCTGGAGAGAAAGTTAGATGTATACATTTTGTAAGGATATGATCCATTTCCTTTTTAAAAAAAGGTGAAGGCAGTGTAACAAATGTAAAAATATGACTTATGCATATTTTCACATCATAAACACACAACTTACTGTTATTAAGTCATATGCTACGCTGCTTCTCAGCAATTTATTACATTCTAGCCCTATGTTTAAATAGAATAAGACCCAAACACTATACTTAGTAACGTAACTCATGATAGTTCTTCAGGCTTCTGAAACCTCATGAGGAACTGAATGAGCAAGTTTAACTTTATCAACTTCCATTCATTTTCAAAATCATGTATGAACAAGGCTATCCTCTGTAAGAGAGCCTGCAGCCCAGATCAAATAACTAAACATTGCTTCAATTAGCTCATAAAGTCAGTACAGCTCTCAACACTTTCAATGAAAATGGCTCCTTGCTACAATGAGGGTTTTCTGAAGCTGAAACCACAGTGATATGATAGTTATCACTAGTTAGATAGTTAGAATTCTGTTAAAAAATTAAATTCAAAGTTGCCCATGAAGCTGCCAAAATCTGACATAAATACTTATCTTTTTCACTTAAGTCATGCAGGAGTGGAAAGGTGCAAACTCACATGATGTGCCATGCAGGAGGCTGTAGTCCTATTCTAAATGTTTGAACTGAGCCGTCCTGTGAAGTAGCTCAGTAGGCCCACTGCTGTATTGGATAATGAATGCTGGTATTACCAGTGTTGGTTTCATCCCAAGAATAGAAATATTTCTAAAACATTAATGGACTCTGGAAAATCTCATACCCTTGTTGTGGCCAGAAGCTACTAAAACTAGAACATATTTGCAGTTTTGAGCATAGATAGATAGGTGAGATTGTTTTAATACCAAAGCACACAAATTAATTTAAGTTTTATTTGTATATAGATAATTTATACACAGTGGGACTAGAGACATGGAGGTGACATATGGTGCACAGCAGCAGTATGTGTGTCATATGGTGCAACCAGGTGCCTGTCAGGATTCCCAAGCTACCTTGGAATAGTGCCTTCAAGGAACTCACAGTCATTCAGACAAAGTTCATGTAATGTCGATTTCTTTTGATAGGATAGTACACATTTTTCTTTCTCATGTGTTGCCCTATTTTATTATCAATTTTATATCTTGACAACATTTTTGGTTGATCACCGAACTAACACTACCGTCTATTCTGAGTATCAAGCTACCGATATATTAACAATTGGAAGAGGAATAATTTTAAACTACATAATGAAAGTAATCAGTAATTTTGTCTTTCACGAAATTGTAGATGGGGAAAGGTAAGAAGAGAACACACAGCAATGAAATTAAAATTCAAAGCAAACCTCCCCATTGCTGCTTTCACACAGATGGATCTGCACACCTTCTCACTGCAGTTTTAATTAGGGAGTTTTGTTTCTTTTTAGGTCACAATTAATATATCTTAACAGTTCAGTTATTGAATTGTTATAGGAATTCACCACAGAATTACAAATACCTGTG
Source organism: Hemitrygon akajei (assembly GCF_048418815.1). Classification (NCBI taxonomy): domain Eukaryota; kingdom Metazoa; phylum Chordata; class Chondrichthyes; order Myliobatiformes; family Dasyatidae; genus Hemitrygon; species Hemitrygon akajei. The sequence goes on along the minus strand of NC_133136.1, from coordinate 72,515,460 downwards.
TAAACCCTTATCTTGGTCAACTTAAGTTAGGAAAATGATCACAGAAATGCTAATTAATTCAAACTAGTAACCTCATTGTGCTGGCTGTTCATTGTTTCCGATGAAGATGTAACCCTGCATGGGAGGAGTTCTATTGTGAAAATGCTGTGGCACTAGCTCAGAAATCTTGATCCAATGGTATGGAAAATTGTCTTGACTGAACACTTCCTTGGCTGCAGTGTATAGCCATGATGCCTTCACTGCCTTGTCATGCCCTTTACTCTCCCTCATCCAGCCAGTTTGCCAGAACTGGCTTCACATGCTGGCTGAAGCATATCCCTATCTCACCAGGGTTGGGGGTTCTTGGTTACTCTCACCTGGTTTAGCCCGCCCACCTGTTGAAGAGGTGTACCGGCGTATGGCCGTTGTTGCATGCAAGCAGTTACTTAGAGCTATAGGTGAGAGCTAGGTGGCAGTGGGGTCCGAAGGTGGATGAGCTACCCCTGGGTGGAATACAACAAGCCTACCGCCAGTGGTGCTACCTCTCCCTGGACACCCCAACTATACAGTACCAGCTTTATTATATCAAATGCAAATATCCATGTAAGTTATATTAATAATTCCTAAATGCTATTGTTCCTTTTGGACTAGTAAGGACCCAAGCTACTTCGTGTACAACACCAAAATAGGGGATCACCCTTTAGCCAAATAATCAACACTTTTTCCTCTCCACAGCAATAGTTTGTCTCCCCAAAATTCTTGTCCATTAGTCTCCCGAGTTTTCACTTATTAGTCTCCGGCATACTTGCTGACCTACCTCTGAAAACCTTCATTTCCCTTATCAGGTCTTCACCATTATATTTTGTTTCCGATGGCTCTGATCATCGGGCTATCCCATGTCCACCCCTCATTGGCTCTGGCCAAAGGATATAGGTGGCACAACCTCACTGCGCTTCTCCCAAACAAGGGCATGCCTCTTTGGTCATTCTTTTGCATTTTGCTGAAGCAGTGCATTTCTTACCAATTATAAAGAAAAAGATTAGCTTTATTTGTCCAGTCACAAACAAGAGAAAATCTGCATATGTTGGAAATCCAAGCAATAGACACAAAATGCTGCAGAAACCCAGTCAACCAGGCAACATTGAGGGAAAGGAGTGAACAATTGACATTTCATGCCAAGGCCCTTCATCAGGACTGGAAAACGAAGATGAGAAATCAGGGTAAGAAGATGGAGGGAGGGGGAGGAAGAACTTCTATGCTGTAGGTGATAGGTGAATCTGGAAGAGGGGAAGGGATGAAGGAAAGAGCTGGGAAATTGATTAGTGAAAGAGAGAAAGGGCCAGGCAAGGGGGAATCTGATGGGAGAGGAGAGAAGGCCATGGAAGAAGGGAAAAATGTTACTCCACTATTTAAGAAAGGTGGGAGGTAGCAGAAAGGAAACTATAGACCTGTTAGCCTGAGATAAGTGGTTGGGAAGTTGTTGGAATCGATTGTTAGTGATGAGATTACGGAGTACCTGGAGGCACGTGACAAGATAGGCCAAAGCCAGCATGGATTCTTGAAAGGAAAATCCTGCCTGTCTTTGAGGAAATTACAAGCAGGGTGGATAAAGGAAATGAAGTCGACTTGGTGTACTTGGATTTTCAGAAGGCCTTTGACAAGGTGCCACACGTGAGGCTGCTTAGCAAGGTAAGAGCCCATGGAATTACAGGGAAGTTACTAGCGTGGGTGGAGCATTGGCTGGTCGGCAGAAAACAGAGAGTGGGAATAAAGGGATCCTATTCTGGCTGGTTACTGATTGCCAGTGGAGTTCCACAGGGGTCAGCGTTGGGACCGCTGCTTTTTACAATGTATGTTAATGATTTGGACTATGGTATTAATGAATTTGTGGCTAAGTTTGCTGATGATAGAAAGATAGGTGGAGGAGTGGGTAGTGTGGAGGAAACAGAAACCCTGCAGAGAGACTTAGATAGTTTAGGCGAATGGGTAAAGAAGTGGCAAATGAAATACAATGTGGGTAAGTGTATGGTTATGCACTTTGGTGGAAGGAATAAACGGACAGATTATTATTTAGATGGGGAGAGAATTCCAAATGCAGAGAGGCAAAGGGACTTGGGAGTCCTTGTGCAAAATACCCTAAAGGTTAACCTCCAGGTTGAGTCGATTGTGATAAAGGAGAATGCAATGTTGGCATTCATTTCCAGAGGTATAGAATATAAGAGCAGGGATGTGATGCTGAGGCTCTATAATGCACTCGTGAGACCACAGGGAGTATTGTGTACAGTTTTGGGCTCCTTAGTTTAGAAAGGATATACTGACCTTGGAGAGGGTTCAGAGAAGATTCATGAGAATGATTCCAGGAATGAAAGGGTTACCGTATGAGGAATGTCTGTCAGCTCTTGGGCTGTATTCTCAGGAGTATGAGGGGGGATCTCATAGAAACATTTCAAGTGTTAAAAAGCCTGAAAGATTAGATATGGCAAAGTTATTTCCCATGGTAAGGGATTCTAGGACAAGAGGGCAAGACTTCAGGATTGGTCATCCTTTAGAACTGAGATGCAGAGAAATTACTTTAGTCAGAGGGTGGTAAATCTGTGGAATTTGTTGCCACAATCAGCTGTGGAGGTCAAGTCTCTGGGTGTATTTAAGGCAGAGGTACATAGGTTCTTGATAGCCAGGCCATCAAAGAGTATGGGATGAAAACAGGGGAACAGAGGTTACTGGAAGAATTGGATCAGTCCATGATTGAATGGCTGAATGGCCTACTTCTGCTATATCTTATGGTCTTACCATCTTAAAAAGGGAGGGAAGAGAGAGAGAGCAAGAGCGAGAGAGAGAGAGAGAGAGAGAGAGACAGAGACAGAGACAGAGAGAGAGAAAATGGGAATGGTGAAGGTGAAGGTGAAGTGGGGGGACACATTACCAGAAGTTTGATAAATTGATCTTCATGCCATTAGGTTTAAGGCTACCCAGATGGAAAAAAAAGGTGTTTCTCCTCCAGCCTAAAAAACAGGATCTCTCAGTGGCCACCCATTTTAATTCTACTTCTCATTTGTATTCCGACATGTCAGTCCATGTCCTCTGCTGTCGCAATGAGGCCACACTTAGTTTGGAGGAGCAGCACCTTATATTCCATCTGACTAGCCTCCAAAGTGATGGTATGAATATCAATGTCTTAAACTTCTGGTAGTGGCCCCTCTGCCACTCCTTCACCATTCCCATTTCTCTCTCTCACCATATCTCCTTACCTTCCTAAAACCTCCCTCTGCTGCTCCTCCCCCTTCCCTTTCTTCCATGGCCTTCTCTCATCGCCTATCAGATTCCCCCTTCTCCAGCCCTTTATCGCTTTCATCAATCAAATTCCCAGCTCTTATTTCACCCCTTCTCTTCTCCCAGTTTCACCTATCACCTAGTATCATGCAGTTCTTCCTCCCATCCCCCTATATTGTTACTCTGACCTCATCTTTTTCTCCCGTTCCAACGAAGGGTCTCAAAATGTCGACTGTTTACTCTGTTCCATACGTGCTGCCTGGCCTGTCGCGTTCCTCCAGCATTTTGTGTGTGTTGCTTTATTTGTCACACATACGTCAAATCATCAAAACATACAGAGAGATGTGTTGTCTACGTCAATGATCAGCACGTTCAGAGGATGTGCTATGGGAAGCTCACAAGTGCCACCTATGCACAAACATGGCCACATGAGATCCTGTATGTCTGTAATTTGGGAGAAAACCAGAGCAGCTAGAAGACCAGCTGGGTCACAGAGTTAATATACAAACTCCTTACAGGCAATGCCAGGAATTAAACCCTTACAGCTGGTGCTGTAGCGCTGCACTACTGTGCCACCCAGATCAAGTGAGATACTGGTCATTCCAGTTCGCAGTCACAGACCACTCTTCTTATAAGTCTGTGTTAATTCTTCTGCTTTATTAAAGAGTATTTCACAAATAACTTTGTATTTGTAAATAACCTCTGATTAGACAATTATCAAATTGAGTTTAATTATCATTTAGACCAGACATGGATACAATCGAACAAGACAGTGTTCTTCTGTGGCCAAGGTGCATAACAGATATTCAAATTAGTGAGATAGAAAAAAAACACACACAGCTCATTACGCAAGAAAACACATGTATTGTCCAAGTCCCTGAGCAACATGCACATTCATGGTACGGCTCCTGACAATCCACTCTATCCTTCGGCTGGTTGAAAGCTGGAGGTCAGCACAGACTCCATGCTACACCACCTCCGGCATCATCGCACCTGGGCTGCAGCAGCAGGTAAGCCCGCTTGTAGCCTAGTCCTCACTCCGACTAAGGCCCCACTGCTGCCTCGTCAACTGTCTAACCACCAAACGAGAGAAACAGGCCTGTGGCATCTCACATTATCAGCAACTTTGTTATGTTTACTTTGGTTTCCTTCAATCCAGACAGTTACTTTTAAAGACATATTTCAACTCTTTTGCTACTGCATTTTCCAGGATAAGTTTGATGTGCTTGTATTAACTGGGCAGTGGGTGAGCTCTGCTCTGGACAAGATGTGTACCTTGTTCATTGTTGATGGACAGGTTGCATTTGCATTACTTGGCTGACAGGATTGGTAGTGTCAATCAGAGAGTGACAAAGAATCTGCAGTGAGTAGCCCAGAGTTATCAGACTAGGCTCAATGATCTAGGAACCTTTATTATAACACATCAGTGTCACTATGTTTGGCTATGGCCCAAGTGCAGAGCGAGAGGCACTGAAGTGGGTCAATAGTTCACAGAATCTAATGCGAACAGAGTGAGACGCAAAGGAAAACAATTAACACTAGGTCAAACGGGGCCATTACTAAAACCTTCAAATGGAAAATGAAGCCGATACGGCGGCTGAGAGGAACAACTAAACATTAAATGAATACTGCTAGTCTTCAGAGTCAGTTGCATCGACAGTCCAATTTCTCAGGCAAGGCTGAATGCAAGCAGGCAACGAAACATTGCTGTGCTTCACTCAAGTCTCGACAAGTGCTGCAGCAAAAAGAATGGAGTTAAATACCATCACAATGAAATAATAATCAGCTGACACGAGCATATTCTTGAGCACTATTGCCATATATACTGACGATTCCGTGGTTGTGACAGAACCCCCTCCCTATGCGCAGCCCCTGAGGATCCAAAGACCCATCTCCGCAGGAAGTCCCAGATGAGCGAGTTGTCCATGATACCCTTCACCAGGATCCAAGAATGTTCTTCTGGACCATACACTTCCTAGTCCAAAAGGTACTGGACCTTACCACGAACCTGGTGAGATGCCAGGAGGTGCTGCACCATATAATCAAGGGAAGCATCAACCAAACAGGGAGGTGGGGGAGGTGGGCTGACTGGGGCCAGGGGAGAGGTAGTAACCGGCCTGAGCTGGGAAACATGGAACACTAGGTGGATCTTCAGTGATGCTGGCAGATGCAATTTATATGACACCTCGTTGACAACCTTTTCCGCTATGAACAGTCCCAAGTAGCGCAGTTCCAATTTGCAGCTCTCAATTTTCAGGGGAAGATCTCTTGATGCCAACCAGACCTCCTCTCCTGGCTTTGATGGCCTTACCTGTCGATGGAGCCGATCAGCCGCCGGGAATGCTGTTTCTGAGCGGGCAGCAGAGAAGCCCTGGCTCGTCTCCAGGTGCGCTTGTAGTGCTGGATCAGCTGTTCAGAAGCAGGAACTCCTACGTCGATCTCTTGATCAGGGAAGAGTGGGGGCTAGAATCCCTTCTGGCATTCAAAGGGAGACAGACCAGTGGAGGACAACTGGAGGTTATTGTGGGTGATCTCTGCCCAAACCAGCTGGGAGCTCCAGGACGTGGGTTTGGAAGAGGCAAGACAGCACAAGGTTGTCCCCAACTCCTGGTTTACTCTCTCAGTCTGGCCATTAGATTAGGCGTCGAAACCAGATGAGAAGATGGCCATGGCTCCTAGAAGACAACAGAAAGACTTCCAAAAGTGGGAAATGAACTGTGGTCTATAATCAGACACTGTCTTGAGGAAAGCCATTGAGCCTGAACACATGTTGAACCATGAGTGTGCCAGTCTCACAAATGGATGAGAGCTTCGGAAGGCAAATGAAGTGAGCCGCCTTGGAAAGTCAATCCACAGCAACCAAAATGGCGGTGTTTCCATTAGACAGGGGCAGCCCAGTGATGAAATCTACTGAGGTGGGACCAAGGGCAGTGAGGCACCGGCAGTGGACATAACAGAGCGGCAGGATGCTGCCATGATGTTTTGTTCCAAGCGCAGGTGGAAACGGCAGATACAAAGTCCTGGACATCCTGGGACATAGATGGCCACCAAAATTGTCTCACTGAATTCCTGGATGTCCAGCCAGACAGAAGGAATCACCCCATTCCAGCACATTGGAATGCACCACAGCAGGGACAAACAGCCGGTTGGGAGGTCCCCACCCAGGCCTGTGTCCAAATGTTGGCGATTCCTCCCCCCCCCCACCTCCGCCTCCATTCACCAGATCACTGGAGTAGCAATACACGAGCAGGGAAGATTGGGTTCTGGATTGGCATTGTCCTCAGATCCATCGAACTGCCGAGAGAGAGCATCACCCTTGGTATTCTTGCTGCTGGGACAACAGGTGGGATGAAATTAAACCAGGCGAAGAGCTCACCGGGCTTGATGAGAGTTGAGTCTCTTTGCATCCTGAATGTAGGAGAGGTTCTTGTGAAATGTCTAGACCAAAAGAGGATGCTGTGCCCCCTCTAGCCAGTGTTGCCATTCCTCCAGGGCCTCCTTCACAGCCAGAAGCTCCATGTTCACAACATTGTAATTCCCCTTGGCCAGAGTCAAAAGATGGGAAAGCAAGGCACCAGGGTGCAGCCGGCTATCCGCAGACATATGCTGAAGACAGGACAGCTCCAATGCCAACAATGGATGCATCCAGCTCGACAATGAATGGCTGAGATGGGTCTGGCTGTTGCAGCAGTGGGGCGGTGCTGAAACATTGCTTTAACTCTGAAAATGCTTGGTCGGCACCATGTCCAATGGAATCCTTCCAAGGTCTTCTTGATGAGTGCATTTATAGGAGACATGATACAGCCAAAATTCCAGATGAAGCGGCAATAGAAGTTCACAAACCCCATGGAATACCATACATGTTTGACTGTGGATGGTTTGGGCCACTCTTTACTAGGGTCCATTTTTTTTTCAAACATTGGTTGGGTTAAGTATATAGTTAGTCCTAATGAAGGGTCTTGGCCCGAAACGTCAACTGTACTTCTTCCTATAGATGTTGCCTGGCCAGCTGCGTTCCACCAGCATTTTGTGTGTGTTGCTTGAACTTCCAGCATCTGCAGATTTCCTCATGTTTACCAGTTGGAGGGGTTGGGTGGAAAGGTGAATATGGCCAGTGCCCAGAGGACAACCATCCAGTGCCTTGGCATTGATCTTTTCTCTTAATTCCTGAGTCAAAACTCCCCATTTTTGAGCTAGAGAGACGTCCATGAGATTCCCAGCTGTACCGGAGTCAATAAATCCCTTAAGTTCATGGGTCTGAGACGTCCATGTCAGGAAAGCTACGAGCATTGCACAATTAGGGGAAGCTGACTAAAGAGAGAACCGACCCATCAGAATTCCCCTCCCTGTAGATGGGTATCCTCTTTTACAGGATGCTTGGGATATGCTGCCCGGAAGTGTCCTGGATTGCCACAATAGAAGCAGGAACCTGTTCTCCTGTGCCGCTCCTATTGCTCCTGAGACAGGTGCATATACCCTTCTTGCATAGGCTGTTCTGTGGACTGGGTGTCAGTTGGTGAGGGAGGGAGAGAGGGCGAGAAAAGACAGTGATCAGGTTGTGCATAGGAAGCTAGAGATGGTCTTTCCCTGTGCCACTCAGTTATCCGGATTTCAACTCGAATAGCCAGATTAATCAGGTCATCTAGACTATCCTGGTCATCCCAGACAGTGATTTCATGCCGGACATCTGCGCTCAGTCCACGCTGGAAGGCAGTGATGAGATATCTCCAACCTGACTCTACTGCAAGCGTTCAGAATTTGACTTCATAGGTTCTCACCGTTTCTCTGCCTTAGTGCAGATTCAAGAGTCAGTGGGCAGCCTCCTGACACCATACTAGAAGGTCAAAAACCCTCCTTAACTCAGCCACAAAATGTCAGAACAACTGGGCTACGGGATATTCTTGCTCCCATAATGCATTGAACAGGCTGAGTGGAGGTCCATCTAGAAGATTGACCAAGTACGCCAGTTCTTGCGCATCATCCCCGAAACAGCCAGGCTGGGTTTGGAATGTCAGCTCTCATTGGGGAATAATCCTGCAGCCATCGGGATCACCAGAATGTCTGCCTGGAGGTGGAATGCTCGGTTCCTGTACGGATGTGGGGGTCAGTTGGGGTCTGAAGGCAGGAGTGATTTCTGGTCTGGGCATGTGAGTGAGAGCAGTAGTAGCAGAGATTGTCGTGGCAGCAGAAAAGGAGGACCTGCGAGATGCTGGGAGTGGAACTGATGCAGCCAAAGGCTGCTAAATTGCGTTGGGAGAATGCTAACGGCAGTCATCTGACACTGGCTGTTCACAGTAAGTTCATGGACAGCGGTCGTGAGAGCGGAAATTGCAGACACCCGAGACCGATTGTCTGCGGTGAGCTGTTTGACCATTGCAGATAAGGATGATACCTGTTACTCCAGATGAGACTGGGCTTGTCGGCATGAGATTATCTGCCTCATGGCTTCCATAACTTCATTCAGAACAGATTCACTTCCCTATAGCTTGTCCCCTACCTGACCAATGAATCTCAGGGCCAAAGTGAGCTGTGCTCTCTCTCGCTCTGGTGTGACCATCTTTGTATGGTCAAGACATACTGTCACTACATTTGGATATGGCCCAATTGCAGAGTGAGAGACACTGAAGTGGGTTGATATATCAGAGACCTTAATGCGAACACAGTTTGAGGGAAAAGAAAACAATAGACATTAGGCCAAATAAGGCTGTTACTGAAATTCTCAAATGGAAAACAAAGCCAACACTGTGGCTAAAAGGAATAACTAAATATAAAACGATTACCTCTAGTCTTCAGAGTCAGTTGACTTGACAGTCCAATTTCTCAGGCAAGGCCAAATGCAAGCAGGCAGCGAACCTTTGTTGTGCTTTGCTCAAGTCTTGACAAGCGCTACAATGAAAAGAGTGGAGTTAAATACCATCACAATGAAATAATAATTAGTTGACACATGCATATTCATGAGCGCAATTGCCAAATCTGCTGTGCTGCCAAAGCCGTGGTTGTGACAATCGGTTCCAAATTTATGGTGATGTCTCAACAATTAAAGGGAGCAATAACAGAGAATGCCAGCCACTCCTGAATGCCTATAATCAACAGCTTAAATGGTTGATTGTAATTAGCCCTAGAATGAAAAACTATGGATCAGCAGGCTACAGGACAACAGAAATGTTGCTTTGGACTATAAAGGAGAGTTCAGGGCCTGTGATCCACTGACGTGTACTGAAACTATAGTATACTAACCGAGGAAATAAATTCATATTTGAAAACATCTGGATTTGGGAGGGGAAAAAAATAATTGTAGCAGTGACAGAAATGTCATAGATTGTACTTCTGGTCACCAATATCCTTAAATGAAGAAATTTGCCAACATGCCATACATGTGATTTCAGACCCACTCATTCTGTTGACTCTAAGTTGCTTCCTTAGATCGAGTGATTATGGGTAAGCAGTAAATGCTGGCATTCGCAGGGATGATCACATCCCATGAAAGGATTTTTAAAATGCATAGAATCTATAATAGCAACTAGATGGAATTTCAAAGGAATAAAGTTTGATCAATTTGAAATTAAATCAAAGTATCCTCAACCAACTTTTCCAAATTCCAATTCCAAATCATCCACTCATGGTATTTAGTGGAAATGAAGGGTGTCATAAATTATCCCTCAAGCAATATTATTAAAAACAATTAGTTACTTCCAACTGTTTGATACATGCAAAGTGTTTGCCATATTTTGTCATCATGACAGAAGAGATTTAATAATTTATGAGTAGTTTCAGATCTGAATCACCGCAGACTCATCAGCAGGGAAGATCTAACAGAAATGTATGTTTTTTTTCCTTCATGAAGCATGCCAATTCTGCTTGATTGGGTAATGGTTTTTCAAACATGCACCATTATTTTCATAATAATTGATTCATTTTTTCCCACTAATCGATATTAGTGGAGAATTCGTCCTCCTTACTTTTTCAATACAGTAAAACTCCAATAACCTGCTTAGTAACCGTATTATTTTTGTACCTCTTTTGAAACTTGCCTGGTTCTGTTTCCTATGTTCCCTTGAAGTCTACTGGGGACTTGTTTATCAAGCATTCTTTGCTCACTGGGGTCTCTAGTAAATTTATTATTCTGCTGTGTATAATATTTTAAAATGTGAATTCTGAATGTGTGGAAGTATTGACATATTCTGGCATCACCAAAGTCCCAATCTTGCCAGATTAATAGAGTTTCACTGTAGAAGCACAATAACAGTAGTTTTCTAATCTTCTGGCACTTCAGCAGATTTGGGAAGATTGCAATGTATCTGTAAATACATTTTTTGATCGCAGAATGCAAACCGTTTAAATCAGAGATCACATTAGCATTTACTCACAATAATTTGCATTAATACTATTTTTCTGGTAATAGTACTTATTCTTTCTATGGCATTATTCTGCCTTAACAAGATTCCTATTGTATCTTTTACCATAAGGTTAGACATATTACAAATTCCTTGTTCCCTGTAATTATTTTACCAGCCTCATTCTCCAAGAAGCTTCTGTTCATTTAGACAACTTTCTTCAACTATACTTTATTTCCTTAAAAATCAATTGTGTCTTTTCAAATACTTCCTGCTACCTTCCCCTCATAGTTTATTTTCTCCTTTTATTATTAGTTTCTGTTCTCTTCTGCTGGATTCTGAATATATCATAATTGTTGGATCTACTGCTAACCTTCTGTCTCTTCATTTTCAAATCTTCAACTTAATTCCATCTTCGACTTCCTTGGCTAGCCATGATTAGCTCTTCATTGCTTTGAGCCATATCGGATTATACATTTGTAGAGAGTAATGATCTACTACTGCTTGCCTACTAACTTTCCTGCTAAGCTATTACCTCAGTCCAATATGGTAAACTCGGTCTTCGTCCCATTATGAATTCACTTGATTTAGGTGAGACACAGTTCTCATACCCAAAACCAGTGCCAAATTCTATCATATTATGATCACAATTTCCTCAGGGATATTTTGCTCTGAGCTCCTTTATTAAATCTGCCTCATTAACTATTACCAGACTGAAGATAGCCCATTCATTGGTTGGCTTCATAATATATTGCCTAGGAAACAATTCCCAATGAACTCATTGACCTCGTTCTCAGAACCACTCTTTCCATTCTGATTAGCCCAATCTGCATGAAGATTAAACTCTCCAAATTATTGCACTGCTCACTTTACAAGTCCCCATTATTAGTGGATTTATATATTTCTCTACAATGCAGCTACTGATTGGGTTCTATACACAATTCCGTTGTCTTCTTTCTCTTGCCGTTTTTTTTTGGCTACCAAACTGATTCAACTTTTTGAGTCCAGATCTTTGCTCTTAACTGTGGTTACTAGGTATACCTTTAACAATGCTACCCATTCTCTTTTCCTTCCCACCTGTCTTTTCTGAAAGTCAATTTTCCCTGTGTATTAACTTACCAATTTTGATCTCTTATCAACAATATCTCTATAATTGCTTCAAGATGGCGGTGCAGTGCAGTTTGCAGGGCCTCTCCGGAGTTGATATCTGTTATTTGTCAAGCGGGGTGCTGTGCACAATCCTAATCTGATGAATAACGGACGTGGGAGCACGGAGGAACATCAGGAAATCTCCAGGAAGGCCTTCTTCGTTGCTGCTGCTGTTGTGAGGTCCGGGTCTCTGCTGAGAAGAACAGGCCCCCAGATTTCGGGGTCACGTTGCCGGTGGCCGGTGGCAGTGGCATCAGAGTGCGCTTGGCAGACGATAGTGCTCGGAGAGGCTGTGCCAGAAAGGATGGTCGGAGGCTCGGAGGTTCAACGGACTCGGAGTCCACTGCGGTTGAGGCGTTTTCACTGTGTGCTGCATCTGCGAGGCTGAGTCCGGCGGCACCGTGGAAGTCAATAGCGTGGGTATTCCCTTCTGCCGCCTGCGTGGGATGACGAATCTATCGGGACCCCGAGGACTTGTGGAAACTGTGTGGTGGTTTCTTTCCAACTTATAGTCTTTTTATATCTTTGGACTATTTTTACTGTGCCCATGGTCTGTTTTTTTAATCAATTATGGTATTGTTTGCACTGTTGTAACTATGTGATTTTGTGTAAGTTTTGCAGCTTTAGTTTTTGGTTTGTTGGATGGTAGAATTGGTCTCCTGACTTGGTGTGTCTGGGTAGTCTTGTTCTGTCTGGTGGATTTGGAGCTCCTTTCCGGGGAACGCGCTAAGATGGTAGCACGATATTAATATGCAGCAGCCTCTCCGGACTCTGGATTTGGGGATTGCCAAATGTTATGTGGATTTTCTGGTGTAGTCTGTTTTGTCGTGTGCTTTTGTGATATCATTCTGGAGGAACGTTGTTTCATTTTTTAACTGTGGTTTCTAAATGACAATAAACTGAAATTCAGTTCAATAATGACCATCAGAACATAAATGTTTACCTCCATTGTACAATTAATCCTTCTATCTTACTATCTTGTCGTCATTTTTGACTCAATATTCTCTCTCACTGCAAGTAGCAGCACTATCATTTTAATTGTAGTAGGAAGTATTTCTTAGTAATACAACTGATCTATGCTCAAACATCAACATCAATTTATATTCATTGTTGCTGCATAAGTAATGCATGTATAAATTGATTAAGCTTTTTTGAGTTACGTGATTAACATCAATTAACATTATTCATGATTTGAAGACATAATGTAATTTTGAGAAAATGTCTTGCAAGACAAAATCTTAAGGGCCAAGATGAATTAAATCATGAGCCTGCTGTAAATTGTCCAAAATGCTGTTTTAAATTGTTCTAATTTGTTAACTAAATTACATCCCTGAATTTATTCTGAAGCATCATTCATTAATGTAGGAGAGAAGTTGATGGTTGTGTGTAGTGGACTAATAATCCAGAGACCCAGTGAAAAATTTTGTTACACTAATTCACTTCCTTGTTTATTCTCCATGGTGAGTTCAGTTGCCAAAACTCACTGCTTGAGCAGTGGGCCTCCTCCCTACCAAGGAGGATAAACAGTATTTCCAGCTAACAAAGTAATTTAAACACAGTTCTTTGATTTGTAGTGCTACATGTTTAAATGTAGATTAAATTCTTAAAACATATTTAAAACTAAGAGGGTTTCTATCTTATAAAAGATTTCCAAATTACAAACAATGTTGAAAACACAAAGGATTTCCAAAATGCAGGTACAATTCTTATAAGCCGAAAAGACTTACCAACAGGTTGCAAACGAATGAGTCGTCCATCTCAAATTCAAAGACAGAGAATATTTTCTAGTTTACTGCAACTTGCTGTCATTCTTTTTCCTAACTAGCACGACTGCTCACTTACTGGTTTCTTTCCTACTTGGTGACTTCACAAATGTAATATTTTTTAAGATACATTTTCATAGAGATGGTCTAAAAGCTGAGCACCTCACAAAAAGCTGCAGGAGCTCAGCAGGTCAGGCAGCATCTATGGCAATGAATAAACAGTCAAAGTTTCAGGTTGAGACCCTTCATCAAGATTCAAAATGGAGGGGGAAGATACCAGCATAAGAAGATGGCGGAGGATGAGGAGCTTCCAGAGACAGATTTCAAATACCATAAATTAATTCTGTGAAGGATGTGTGAAGGACACACATGTAGAAAACTTTGATGGCAGGGAGTGAAGTGTCCATACTTTATTGGGCTGAGCCACTATTCTCTGTAGCTTCTTATGTTCCTGCAAATTGAGAATTATAACGGGACAGGGAGGGGGGAATTGTTGTGGTGAAAAGGGGAAGGAAGATGGAGGGAGTGAGAAGCATTAGAAAGACCTTCTGTAGTGATCAATAAACCAATTGTTTGGAGTCAAGTGACCTTGCCTGGTGTCTCAGAGATGGGCACGTCTGCATTCATGCCACCCCTGCCCTGGCACTCCTTCTCTGCCACCTGTCCTACACGTTTCTCATGGCACTCCGCCCTCACCATCTCATCTTTCCCACCATCCTTTGTTCCTACCAGATTTACAAACTTTCTCTCCACTCCACATTGCCAAATACAATACTGTGCCAAAGTCTTAGGCACCGTAGATGTGTGTATATATATCTCTGTGTGTGAGCCTTTTGTATAGTACTGTAAATACTCAGGAAATTGAAGCTACTGACACTTGCCAATTCCAATCTACTAATGTAGATTGAATGCAAACTTCCCCTTAGGATTAATCACCAAGTTTCTAATTCTGGCCCTCTCTACCCCCCTTTGCAACTGGATACTCAACTTCCTCTACTCTCCCTACTGTGTGGCCAAGCACATCTCAAATGCCACTTATAAGTTCACAAATGATTTAAAATTTAATTTTGTTTTATTTTATTTAGAGATGCAGTACAGAACAGGTCTCTCTGGCCCAACAAGCAGTACCGCCCAGCAGTCCACCTATCTAACACTAGCCTCATCACAAGACAATGTAGGATGACCAGCTAAATGACTAACCAGTGTAGGTCTTTGGACTGTGGGAAGAAACCGGAGCACCCTGAAGATAAACACATGTTATGGAAGGACAAGCCTCTTAGAGACGATGCCAGAATTGAACTCTGAACTCCAGTGCTCTGAGCTGAATAGTGTCATGCAAACTGCTACACTGCTGTGGCATTCCGGTGATACCACTGTCAGATGGCCAATAGAGGGCATCCAGGATTGGGATAACGAGCTGGTTGAGTGGCCTCACACTGATAACCTCGTACCCAACATCAGCAAAACTAAGAAATTACCTGTGGGCTTCAGGAAGGGAAAGTTGGGAGAACACACACCAGTCATCATTAAGGGCTCAGCTGTGTAAAGCATGAGTTGCCTTAAGTTCTTAGGAGTCAACATCTCCGAGAAACTGTCCTGGACTCAACACATTGATGCAAACACAGAAAAGGAATATCAGCAGCTATACATTAAGAACTTGAGGAGATTTGATTTATCACCAGACTCTTGCACACTCCTATAATGGTACAGTGAAGAGCATCTGTTTAGAGCTGGCTATGGAGACTCCAGTGCAAGGATCACAAGAGGCAGCAAAAGGTTGTAGACACAACCAGCTCCATCACAGTCACAACCTGCCCACTACAGAGGACATTTTCAAGAGGCAGAACCTCAATAAAGCAATATCCAACATTAAGGACCCTCACCATCTGAGAAATGCAGTTTTCTCTATATTACCACCAGGAAAGAGGTACAGGAGCCTGAAGACTCACACCAATATTTCAGGTTCAGCTTCTTTCCCTGTCATCAGATTTTGAAATAGTCCATGAACACTACCTTATTATTCATTTTTGCACTATGAATTTGATTAAGTTATAGTAATGTCTGTCTTTACATAGGATTGCTGCCGCACAACAAAGTAAAATCATGTCTTACAAGCCAGTAATAATAAACATGAGTTTGGTTATTATTTGGACTCATGCATGTTTTTCCTGCCTTCTGTTCCTGCATTCAATAATTAGTTTATTAGGTTTACTGATGTTGGGTGAGAGGCTGTTGTGGCAGCACTCAACCAGGTGTACTGTCTTGTTCAGGGGCGTATCTATGGAGAATAGCACCAATGGCAAGTACTGAAATTGCGCCCCTGTCCAAACATCTGACACCCATATCTGACACCCATCTTTCAGATAACTTTACCATAATATCAGCTCAAAAATACATGTGAAGCTTATTAATCTTTTAATTAACAGATTATGGCACTACATGAAAATTATAACTGCACCTCTCTTGCTTTCACTGATGCAAATCGGTCTATGATGTGATCAGTCAGTTTTTTCAGTTTCTTCTCTTTCTACACTCAGTAAAGCAAGATCACAGAGTCTGCCTTGACCTATGGAGGCTCTCAAATACGAAAGTATTAGTTTTAACTTGCTGAATGATCTCTCACAGCTGGCGATGAAACTGTGATGGTTAGCATTATCTGAGTAGCAATGTGAAGATTGAGGAAGATGCTTTCATCTCCATACTGAACAATGAATTCAAGAAACTCTTCAGGTCTTGATAATTTCATGTTGACCCAACTTGATAGCAACATTCAGCAATCCAAAATTTCTTCATATAGCTGCTGTGCATCAACATCAGAGCTGTACAATTCCCCCAAATTTTCGCACTTCTTCTTTAGGTTGTTACTGTTGGCGCTGTAATGCAGTCCCTCGACATCGAGATGGAACCCAAACTTGGCGTCAGTCTCGTGCAAACAAGCGAAACTTTCATCCATTTCTCCATGAAGATGATCGAGTGTTCCCTTCATGACTCTTTCCATTTCCTTCCTAGCTGTTCACCCAGCGTCTCTTGAGTTCTCATCAACCATTTGTTTCTTTCGTTTCTGACATCTTTCAACTTCAATATTCTATTCTTGACAGAGATCGACTTCTTCCTCGAGTGACTCACTGACCAACACTTCTCTTTTATCATAAAAATTATCTCGTAGGGCTTTCAAATCCAGGGCAGCATCGTGGAAGTTCATGCTGGGATCCTGCAGCCTCTTTTGAATACGGTCAATGAAAATGAGTACTTTGTTCCAAAATCTTAGCAAAATCAGAAAATCGTAACTCAACCTACGGTTGTACAGCTGCCTTGCGTCACTTCTTGTTTCACTGGTCCTGTTTTCATTGTCTATCATGTCCTGGAAACTTGAAGTATCTCCTCAAGATACTTGTTGACAGGCTTCACAGATTCTGTCCTTGCACTCCACCTGGTTTCGGACTCCGACCTAACAACCACAGGCACAGCACTTTTGAGTTTTTCCCAGTGCTGTGTTGAACGAGAGAAAAACACATAGAGAGCTTCCGTGGTTCCAAAAAACGTGGCCATCATTGTATCCTGCTTGGCTGCATATACACCCAACCAAGTTGAGTGAGTGATTGTCACAATTCACAAACACTGCCAGGTTGTTTTTCACACTTATTCTTTGATGAACACCACTTCTGTGTCCAGTCATCACAGCAGCGTTCTCATAGCACTGTGACCAACAATCTTGTAGCTCTATTTCGTCCTTCTCTAACTGTTTCAAGATGTCTTCAACCAGCTCTCAGCATCCTTACAGCTTATCTGGATAAAACCAAGGAAGGACTCTCTAACACGGACTGTTATCCTCTCAAACTCAACTTCCACATATCTCACTACTTCTGACATCTGCTCACGGTGTGCCTGATCAGGAGTTGAGTCGAACATGAGACCATAGTACTTGGCTTTACGAATGCTTCCCAGTAAACTCTGGTTAACAGTGGATGCCATCATGCGGATGAATTTGTTCTGGACACCCGGTGAAAGATAAGGCGTGGATCCAGGATGACTTTCCAAATGAGTGAGGTGTTCCTTAATGACAGGGTCAAGGATGGCCAGTAGTTTCAGTAAGCCAAGGAAATTTCCCACATTGGAGTCATCGTCTAGTTGAAGTGACTCCCTGTGTCCTCTCAAAGCCAGGTTCTGAGTCACAAAGAATTTCATGGAGTGAAGGATTCTCATCAAGATATCACACCACTTCTGCTTTTGCTTCTCAATCTGTGATTGAAATACCACGTCAATAACTCCTCTGTTTCCAGTTAAATTTCTTTCCATTTCTTTTCACTGTGTGAAGCATTCCCGATGATTCTTGGCATTTTCATGAACACTAATCCTTTCAGGAGCTTTCTACTGGTTGAATCCACTTTCCTGCTCCAACGAGGATTGATGGTCTGACCGGGAATAGAGAAGACAACAGATACAAAATGCAGACTTTTTAGAAGGGGAATAGACCAGCCATGAGCGAGTCACTTCCTCACAACACCCATTTCCCAATTTCCTCTTGAACCAAGTTTTGCTCATTGAGTCGTTATTTGTTGGTAGGAAAGGCCACCTCACTTTTCTGGAAATACTTCGAACCCAGCTTTATTATTTCTGTTCTCAATGCGTCAGGCAGAATTGCTTTTCCAGTATCCTTGTGGAACTTCAGAAGTCCAATGTCATGCTGTTCAATCACTTCTGGTATGACAGTTCGAGGCTCCTTGACACCATCCAGTTCACTAGGTTCAGTGTCGTCAGGTTTAATCTCGTCAGGTAAAATCTCGTCAATAAACTCAACATCAGCACCACCACCATCATCTTCCCCTCCTGTCATGCCCAGGTTCTCTGTGGCAGCCTCACTCTTAATCTCATCCTACTCAGATTTATCTGACTTGACTTCCTTCTCGACTTGTGACGCATTTGTACTTGATCCACCTTCGGATTCTAACAAACCTGTAACAGGTGCAGGCGACTCCACGGAATGTGTCGAACTACTTGTTCTGGGCTTTTCAAAGAAGGGCATAAAAAACTTGCTCGACTCCTTGGCTTCCTCCGCCTCCAACTTTCGTCTCTTCCATCCTTCAGCTCCACTTTCCTTCTTCTTCGTGAAGAAACGTTTCATGGTCTTCTTACACAATGCTCTCCATACACAGACAGAATGGTAGTGCAATCTAGTTAAAGGTCTTAAATGTGGGTCTTGAGCATTCACTATCTGAAACTTCAAAACATAAACAGTCACTCAAAGAGCTAAACCAAGGCATGAATCAGGAACTTTAACATTCAGCTTCTGAAGCTCCAAAACTACAATAGTCATTTGAAGAGCTAAAACATATCTTGTGAATGAGGTCCATTGCATAACCAAAGTGCAAGAGATCGAGCATGCTGCTAATTTTCTTTCAATCTGATCCTGACTTCCTAATTGTAATTTATAAGTGCTGAAATTGACAATGAGCAGGCAAGTGCTCAGAATATAATGACAATTTCCATAGATGCCCAGGCTAGTTCACAAACCCATCCATCCTGATGTAATTTTTGTACCTTTCATCTGATCAATAACCTAAAAGGTTCAATGGGCCCATGCTTGACCATGATGCTCTTTCTTGTTGCTCTGATCATGAAATAATTCAAATCATGTTAAAAAAGGACAGACATCAATACAAGTCTCTGTGAAGTCCCCATACAGATTAACAAATGTCACACGTCCTTTAGGAATGATAACTTTCCATTATTATTATTATTATACCTGGCTTTAACACCCACAATCTTACTTGCCTTCTGATGTGACAGTGCAAGTCTCTCAGTCATATCAAACTGTTACAGGCAAACTGAGATAAATAATAGGCATAGGTTTTGTCTGTGACACTAGCATACTGAATGCAAATGAAAGACAATATTAAATCATTAAGCATTCATATTTTAAGATTACTCATAGTAATTTTCGGTCTGTAGGTTCTTTAGTATGCTGAGATGCAATCATAAAATTATACTACCAAAGGTTTGTAAATCATATTCTGACATAAGTGAAATATAAAAAAATAATTGCCATTACTAAAGATAGCATCATGTGTCTTTCCTAATACCATTGATTACAAGGATTCTGTATCATATCTGAGCTCTGTTGTTTCGCTGACCATACATTCTTAACAATTGTTCCTGTAAAGTGGAGGTCACTTCAGTTGTTTTGCTTGGCAACTTAAACTATGCCAAAATACTTTATTGTTTTAATGTTGTAGTCAGAACATTAGAATGGATTTAAAAATATGCAATTCGTAAAGCAACCATTGCCCATTAAGAACACTTATCAAACTAATAATTAAGGAACATGAATGTTTAAAATCTCAGTCTCATGCTTTCATCATGGTGTCTGATCTTCCCTCTCTTTACTGTTTATTAAATATCATAATTATTTCAAAACATATTTAAGTGACTGTGCAATATTTCACCATGATTTTTAAAGTGTTGCATTTATTTCAAATGTTATGTTGTCCCCTGTAAACATTGCTTGAAATTTAATCTTGTTTTGCAGAAGCAGACACACCTTTCTTTGCTTATGCAGGTTAGAGGCAGAGACAGTAATGACTAATACATTGGATATAAATTTAAAAAGTCGTGGCATAGAAAGATAGTGCAGTGTCTTCAATTCATGAATCTAGATATGAATCCAGATAGATACTTAAAACTATGAGTCATTTAAGTCTATAACCATAGTATTGTATTTTCAAGGTTTATTCCATGATACCATTTACCATTGATCATACTGGAATAAGCACAATGATAATTTGTAAATTGATTTATTACAGGCTCATGTTTTGATGTGTAGTGGAAAAATTTGGCTTGCATTCCATCCATTTGGATCAAATCGTTACAATAATACGAAGTAAGAACAATAACAGAATGCAGAATAAAGTGGTACTTTTGCAGAGAAAGTGCAGTGCAGATAAACAAGAAGGTGCAATAGTGATTGTGAGATCAAGAGTGCGTTTTATCATAGTAGGGGCTGTTCAATAGCTTTATAACAATGATACAGAAGCTGTCCTTGAGCCTGGTGGTATGCACTTTCAGGCTTATTTATCTTGTGCCTTATTTGAGGGATCAGAAGTGAGAATGTTAATGTATTCTTGGCTGTGGCATCTGTGGTTAGAATTACATCGACCCTTAGTGATGCTCATTTCTGAGTGTGCTTGAAGCTCTCAAGCTTCTTGACCTCAGCACCATTGATGTAACCAGAAGCATGTGCACACAACTGTCCCCCCCCCCCACTTCCTGACATTGAGACAAAGGTTGATGCCATGACACCTGGTCACAGGGCTCTTTTTCTCCTTCCTCTACGCTGACATAATTATTTGAGACACAACCCATTGTACTGGTATCACCTGTAAACTAGTAAATGGAACTAAAGTAGAACCTGGCTGTGTGGTCATGAATGTTATAGGAAGCAGAATAGGGGGCTGAGGATGCAACCTTATAGGGCACCAGTGTTGCAAATAATCATGGTGGTAATTTGCTGTCTATCCTTATTAATAGCGGGAGGAAATGCCAATTGATGGAGCTTTTGAGCACTCTGAAATCTGCTTCTTACAACCAGAACAGGTGGTAGATGGTGGTATTAAAGAGGTTTCCTCTTTGTCCTTCTCCCTTCACAAATCTCATTAAATTCTCTTTATGTTCCTGTCAAAGAAGTGTTTCAAAAATAAGATACCTGTCATACAAATTGCTTCTCTGATCCAGGCTCCTATTGCTCCCATCTGATGGACAATCTGCTGCATTTCATTCAATGTATCAGTTTCCAGCACAGATTCAGAGATATTTAAAAAAGAAATCATTAATAATTTGAAAAATGTAGCAATGGTTTCTTTAAATAAAATATACACGTGAAACACTAAAAACAATTGAAAGCAACAAATAAGTTGAAATAAGCCAAATACAAGTAAAAGACTAACTTCTGTGCCGTTGCCATTGAAGTTAATAGAGATTATATTCCTAAACCAGATCTCACTGGCATCAATCCAAATGCGGAATGCCTGCAAGCTTGGGTTGCACCCTTGAGCTCCCTGTGTAGCCCAGCAATGAAGAAGGTAGCAGATGTGCCAGCATCTGTCATTCAACCTGTGGCAAACTACAGCAGGACCATGGAACTCCATGATTAGTTGGCAAAGGCTATACAGGTAGCTCCATTCAGATCTATAGACCACAAACCGCTCAGTTCCAGTCCTAAATTTTCTCCAGAGGTGTGACAGATTATACAGTAGCTCTGTTTCTCTGTCCATTGAAAGCTTCTAATGTTTTAACTATTTCTAGTAATTTGTTTTAATTCAGATTTTCATACTTCCCTGTGTTCTACTTCTAAATTAATAGTGAAGATTCTTTCTCAACTATTTGACAAAAAATATAATTGTAATATAGAAATGTTCACCCTAATTCAGCTTTCCTGATATTTTCCTAGGGTTTAAATGAAGGGGGAATGCAGGAGAACAGCTTACCGCATGATTTTGCTCCTCTTCTTTCCTTCGTTGTATACATGATTAATTTAGTTTCCCTTGCTCAGAACCAAGCTGTGAATCGAGCACTTGGAGCAATGAATATGCATGAGGGGTGTTACAGCACTAGAGGGTGAAAAGAAAATATGTATGAAGGTTTTTTTTCCCCTGAGGCTGGAGAATTTTAGTTAAGGTAAAAGGAGGTTACTGACAGATACAAAATGACAAGAGGTCTGGACAGAATTAACAGGAAGGAACAATTTTCCTCGATAGCAAAGTTAATAACTAAGAAACATAAATTTAAGTTCATTAGTAGGATTAGAAGGGAGAAGGGTGAATCACTTAAGAGTGATAGGAGCTGGAGCAAACAGCCTAAGAGAGCAATGGAGGTAGAACCACAAAAAACAAGCATTGGAAGAACAGCTGGCCTGAAGAGGAGTAAAGCACCACAGCCATAGACTGAGAACTGGTATTTGAGAGCAACATTAATAGCTCCATCCTGAGTGAACATGGACATTTTGAATGGCTTCTTTCTTCTATGTAATTTCCAATCAGTGCCTCCCTTTACCTTACCCATAAGTTTGAAATGTTTTTCAGTATTCCTTTTCTTTCCACTGTATTACTCTGGAGTGGTTTGTTCCGCAAACCCATTCGCTAACTAAGAAACACACACAAAATGCTGGAGGCACTCGACAGGTCAGGCAGCATCCATGGAAATGAATGAACAGTCATTGTTTCAGACTGAGACCCTTCTTCAGGTCCTGAAAGGAAGAGGGAAGATGGCAGAATAAAATGATGGAGGGAGAGGAAGGAGGATAGCTAGAAGGTGATAGGTGATGCCAGGTGGGTGGGGAAGGTAAAGGCTGGAGAGAGAGGAATCTGATAGGAGAGGAGAGTAGAACATAGGAGAAAGAGGAGGAGGAGGGGACCCAGACAGATGTGATAAACAGATGAGCCAGAGTGGAGAATAGAAGAAGAGGGGAGAGGGAGGGGACTTTATTTATTTTTACAGGTAGGAGAAATTGATAGTCACACATCAGGTTAGAGGATATCAAGATGGAATATGAGGTGCTGTTCCTCCACCCTAAGGGCCTCCTTTGTGCCATGTAAGAATATTGAATAATCAATTAGATTTAATAATTATTCTCTGTTTTAATCATCTTACAACCCCCTCGGTATGTTCACCAATAGTTTGGTCTTGAGAATTGCTTGATTCTTGCACGGAATATGACTTTGTCATACAGTTCAGTGCCTTCAAATACATGGAATTCAAGAGGATAGTTTCTATGGAAAATTTGTAGACTGCCTACCATCTACACAATGGCATATGAATTTGATTAGTTCAATATGAATCTCTCGACATCTGGTATCCATTTGTGACAACACATCAAAATGGCTTGATTGAATAGCCGGTAGAAGATTTTGAAAACCTTGAAGATATAATAATGAATTGATAAAATTATCAAAACTTACAAGAGCTCGATGGTAATATACTATTGTGTGTTCCCAGGCAAATATTGTCATGAGCTCTGCACTTGTCATGATTCTGACATGCAATGATTTATTCCATATCTGTATCTTGCTAATTTGGAACATAGAACATAGAATAGTACAGCACATTACAGGCCCTTCGGCCCACAATGATGTGTCAACCCTCAACCCCTGCCTCCCATATAACCCCCAACCTTAAATTCCTCCATATACCTGTCTAGTAGTTTCTTAAACTTCACTAGTGTATCTGCCTCCACCACTGGCTCAGGCAGTGCACTCCACGCACCAACCACTCTCTGAGTAAAAAACCTTCCTCTAATATCCCCCTTGAACTTCCCTCCCCTTACCTTAAAGCCATGTCTTCTTGTACTGAGCAGTGGTGCCCCGGGGTAGAGGCGCTGTCTGTCCACTCTGTCTATTCCTCTTAATATCTTGTACACCTCTATCATGTCTCCTCTCATCCTCCTCCTCTCCAAAGAGTAAAGCCCTAGCTCCCTTAATCTCTGATCATAATCCATACTCTCTAAACCAGGCAGCATCCTGGTAAATCTCCTCTGTACCCTTTCCAATGCTTCCACATCCTTCCTATAGTGAGGTGACCAGAACTGGACACAGTACTCCAAGTGTGGCCTAACTAGAGTTTTATAGAGCTGCATCATTACATCGTGTCTCTTAAACTCTATCCCTCGACTTATGAAAGCTAACACCCCATAAGCTTTCTTAATTACCCTATCTACCAGTGAGGCAACTTTCAGGGATCTGTGGACATGAACTAAAGTTTTGTTTGAATTTTCAAGTCTGCTGTTTCAGCCAGAATGCTGTATGGTTGCAGGAATTACAAGTTAATATTTTATAATGATCTAAAAGAGTTGCACAGAATTACAGTAACACAGTCATGCATTCTGTGCTTTCTACACACAAAGCAGCTTAGTCCTGTTCCTCATGCATTAAATAATGATTTTGCTTCCTGTTAACACATGGATGTTAGATCACTTACCAAGCAAAAAAGTGAATTCCTTGCACGTCTTCAGTTACCATGCCCACAGCTGCTCTAGTAGAGAAAGTGTATTCCAGACAGTATTGACAACCTTGAGGCCATGTTTCAGGATGACACACAAAGACCCAGTTCAAGCAACAGATGACCTCACAAGTTACACAGCCACCCACATCGTTCCACAAGTAGACAAATCTGCAGTTCCCATATTTGCCATCTCATAACCAATAAAAACAGCATAGAACTATGTCATCCTTGATCCTGAGGGATTGCCTAAGAAAAAAATAGTTAAAATTATTTGCTTTTGCGTTCTAAGCAATAACTTGGGTAAAACAAGTGACATACAGCAGGAGAGTTGACATGTAGTGAAACAACTAGGGGAGAACAAAACTTACAGATGGTGTCTAAAGGTTTTGCCTCATGATCATAGCAGCCTTTGTATGAATCCCATATTCAACAAAAAGCACGTTCTGTTTATGTCATTGAAAATTTGGCTGCAAATAGACAGGGAGAAAACCTGGGGAGATCATGTAAATGATTCTTTGCAGTTATTTAGACTATTTTTCCAGAACACCTGATGAAATGATGGGGGATATTCTTGCAATGCATACCGTAATTCTGAAGTATGCTGTTTACTGCTGACAATAGACAGAGACTTGACACCACTATTTTTGACAAAATCTCAGAAGGTGATGAGGAGGTAAAAGGAGTGAGATAGATTGCCGGTTGAGTGGTGTCACAATACTAAGCTCAGACTCAAAAGTCAACAAGAACAAAGGAACAGATTGTGGAGTTCAGGAAAGGGAAGTAGGAAAAATACATCCTCGTTCTCACTGAGGGGTCAGCAGTGGAAAGGGTGAGCAGCTTCGAGTCCCTGGGCTCAACATCACAAAGGATCTATTCTGGGCTTACAACATTAATACAATAATGGAGAGAGCACCCATTTAGGGTTTGATGAGATTTTGTGTGTCACCAAGGATTCTTGCAAATTTCTACAATATATCGTGAAGAGGTTTCTGACTAGTTGCTTCCCAGTCTTGAAAGGATGACAAGAATTTGCAGAGATTATAGACTCAGCCAACTCCATCATGAGTGAAAACCTCTCCACCAGCTAGTACGTTTTCAAGCGGGGGTACCTCTCCACTAGCTAGTACATTTTCAAGCGGGGGTACCTCTCTACCAGCTAGTACGTTTTCAAGCAGGGGTACCTCTCCACTAGCTAGTACATTTTCAAGCGGGGGTACCTCTCTACCAGCTAGTACGTTTTCAAGCGGGGATGCCTCTCCACTAGCTAGTACGTTTTCAAGCGGGGGTACCTCTCCACTAGCTAGTACGTTTTCAAGCGGGGGTACCTCTCCACTAGCTAGTACATTTTCAAGCGGGGGTGCCTCTCCACTAGCTAGTACGTTTTCAAGCGGGGGTGCCTCTCCACTAGCTAGTACGTTTTCAAGCGGGGGTGCCTCTCCACTAGCTAGTACGTTTTCAAGCGGGGGTGCCTCTCCACTAGCTAGTACGTTTTCAAGCAGGGGTGCCTCTCCACTAGCTAGTACGTTTTCAAGTGGGGGTACCTCAAGAAGCGGTATCCATCATCAATGATAATGCTCACTGTCAGGGAGGAGGTATATTCAATAATTTAGTAACAGCTTCCTCCACTCACTGTCAGATCTGTATACAGTCCATGAGCCCATAAACACAACCTTATTGTCCCTTTGATGCAGTTTTACCTTGTTTTTTGCATTTTATAAATTTTACTGTATGTCTCTGCACCGTTATGCTACTACAAAATAACAAATTTCATGTCAAATATCAGTGATGATAAATCTGATTCTACTCCGACACCAAGATGTGTTGTGGTGGTGGGGGGGGAGGAATGAGGTTAAAAACTAATTTTAAAACTGGTCATTTTATTCAGTCCAAAGAATAGTGTGAAGAAGATCCCTTTTAGTGATAGGCTATAGGCTGGTACTTAGTATATTAGCATTTAACGAGGAATGGTAAATTTAATCAATTTTGTTTCCAGGTTTGAACTGGGGTGACACATTGTGCAGGCTTTGAAATATTATAACCTGCTAAAAGCTCATTAAATACCAATTAAAGACAGAGGTGTCAGTCACTACAAACTTGCCTTCCAATTTTGGGATTAATGGGACCAATTTTTTATTTTTAAGTCTTAACACGAAGGCCTTGAAGAGATTCAGCAGCCATTCAACATGGAGGAGTGCCAGTGACATTTTAAAGGGCACGTTGCCTGCTGAATTTGTTAAAGAAGCAAAAGGAAAACTCATGCTAATAGCAGATCATCCCAGAGATTACTGCTATGTAAAAGCCGAAAGTGAAAAAAAAAATTGTATGTGGCTTTGATTTTCAGCTGAGAACATCTTATTTTGATGGGTCCATAATTTGCCATTGAATAGGATTTCCATCCTATATTGAAATTATCTGGAAAGCCCTCCACCAATCTGTCAACAGAAATATAGGACTCATACCATTTTTTAGATTCTTTCCCTACCCCCAACTCCCCATCCCCATCATTTCTGATCTACATCTTCAGAAACGTCTGTATTTAGTATTTATTTATTATAGTATAGTCTGTATTTAGTATGTATTTAATATGGACTTCATCACCCGATTAGCTGATACTGAGATTTCCAATGAATTGCTTTCAATGGAAAAGAAAATCAAGCGTGGTGCAAGAAGAGTTACCAATATGTTGATGCTGGATTTGTACTTTTACCAAAGAATAATTTTACCCACCAGGTTTCTAATGACCTTGACGGTCGATGAGCAGTACAACCAGCTATTTGAAAATATATTTGCAACTAGACTTGTCAACAAAATTAAATTGATGTTTGCCATTACCTTGCTGACTTGCCAACGGTACCATCTTGTAGTTGCATGGGTTCAGCTGGTTGAAGCTCTGCAATCCTAACTACCTGCAAGCTGATAGTTCTTCAATGGATATAACAAGGGCAGCTGAATAAGATAATGCAGCAGCAGAATCAATGTTAATTGACTGGAGTAAGGGTGATGCTTCTTGTTTGTTTTTCTTAATTGGTAAATCTGGCGAAGATTTATTTTCTATGGCATTCTAATTCTGAATTCTCATTAGATAGAGGAAATCGGCTGAAAACATCTTATTTTGACAAGTCCTTATTTTTCCATCGAATAGGATTTCTTTCTGTCAGTTCCCATTCCAGTTTAATAGTGCCATGACATAGGAATAATCACATTCATAGAAAAACATAGCAACATAGAAAACCTGCAGCAGAATACAGGCACTTCGGCCCACAAAGTTGTGCCGAACATGTCCCTATCTTAGAAATTATTAGACTTCTCCATAGCCCTCTATTTTTCTAAGTTCCATGTACCTATCTGAAAGTCTCTTAAAAGACTCTATCCTATCCGCCTCCACCAACGTTGCCAGCAGCCCATTTCACACACTCACCACTCTCTGAGTAAAAAACTTACCCCTGACATCTCCTCTGTACCAACTCCCCAGCACCTTAGAGCTGTGTCCTCTTGTGGCAACCATTTCAGCCCTGGGAAAAAAGCCTCTGACTATCCATACGATCAATGCCTCTCATCATCTTATACACCTCTATCACGTCACCTCTCATCCTCCGTCACTCCAAGGAGAAAAGACCGAGTTCACTCAATCTGTTACCATAAGGCATGCCCCCCAATCCAGGCAACAACCTTGTAAAACTCCTCTGCACCCTTTCTATGGCTTCCACATCCTTCTTGTAGTGAGACGACCAGAATTGAACACAGTACTCCATGTGCGGTCTGACCAGGGTCCTATATAGCTGCAACATTACCTCTCAGCTCCTAAATTCAATTCCACGATTGATGAAGACCAATACACCATGAGCCTTCTTAACCACAGAGACAACCTGCGCAGCTGCTTTGAGTGTCCTATGGACTCGGACCCCAAGATCCCTCTGATCTTCCACATTGCCAGGAGTCTTACCATTAATACTATATTCTGCCATCATACTTGACCTACCAAAATGAACCGCTTCACACTTATCTGGGTTGAACTCCATCTGCCATTCTCAGCCCAGTTTTGCATCCTATCAATGTCCTGCTGTAACCTCTGACAGTCTTCTACACTATCCAAAACACCACCAACCTTTGTGTCATCAGCAAACTTACTAGCCCATCCCTCCACTTCCTCATCCAGGTCATTTATAAAAATCACAAAGAGTATGGGCCCCAGAACAGATTCATGAGGCACCCTACTGGTCACCAACCTTCATGCAGAATATGACCTGTCTAAAACCACTCTTTGTCTTCTGTGGGCGAGGCAGTTCTAGATCCACAAAGCAATGTCCCCTTGGATCCCATGCCTCCTTACTTTCTTAATAAGCCTGGCATGGGGTACCTTATCAAATGCCTTGCTGAAATCCATATACACTACATCTACTACTTTTCCTTCATCAATGTGTTTAGTCACATCCTCAAAAATTTCAATCAGGCTCGTAAGGCACAACCTGCCCTTGACAAAGCCATGCTGACTATTCCAAATCGTATTATACCTCTCCAAATGTTCATAAATCCTGCCTCTCAGGATCTTCTCCATCAGTTTACCAACCACTGAAGTAAGGCTCACTGGTCTATAATTTCCTGGGCTATCTCTACTCTCTTTCTTGAATAAAGAAAGAACATTTGCAACCCTCCAATACTCCGGAACCTCTCCCGTCGCCATTGTTGATTCAAAGATCATCGCCAGAGGCTCAGCAATCTCCTCCCTCACCTCCCACAGTAGCCTGGGGTACATCTCATCCGGTCCCAGCGACTTATCGAACTTGATTCATTCCGAATGTTCCAGCACATCCTCTTCCTTAATATCTACATGCTCAAGCTTTTCAGTCTGCTGCAAGTCAGCACTACAATCTCCAAGATCATTTTCCACAGTGAATACTGAAGCAAAGTATTCATTAAGTACCTCTGCTATTTCCTCCGGTTCCATACACACTTTCCCACTGTCACATTTCATAGGTCCTATTCTTTCACGTCTTATCCTCTTGCTCTTCACATTCAACCTCTCCTTTTTTGACAACTACAGGCCTTTTAATCTTTTTCTCTCTCTGAATTTAAACTAGATCATAGAAACATCACACCCATGTCACGCTTCTATCTGAGTAACTTGTGTTCTACCTGTTGGTTCTTTCTCCATAGTCTTGGAAATTTTGATTCACTGTTTAGTTGTACAGTTCTTTTTGAGCCTTTAAACCGACTTCACCATATGTGTGTGTTACATTTTTCAACTTGGATCCAGGATGACCAGTTACACACAAACATTTGCACTTTCTCAGGGTGACTACAGAAGTTTAACATATTTATAGAGTAACACCCATTTCTCTGGAGCAGTAATTAAAAAAAAATTCCCTTACCAAATTCAAAATGACAAAGTTCAATTGTTGCAATAACTTTCACTAAAATGGGCAACATTGTGTTGGAGTAGAATTTATCAAATTCAAATAAAGAGCCTTGCCTTTTCTCTATCCACCATGTATCCTTCAGTACTCAACTTTTCATTCAATAACTTCGCCTCAATTATTATGATGATTTTTTTTGAAATGGCAGTTAAAGGTATTGATCTTACAATTCCATACAGCCCTGTTGGATTGACATATCTTTTTTGATTTTTGTTAATTGGTGCAGTTATGAAATCTAACTTCTCTCAAGTGTCATAAATCCTTTCCTCATTGCTTCATGTAACTACCTCTATACTTCCAGAGAATTAGATTTGGACAACAAATGCCAACATTAACAACAATATCAATGTCCCATGAACAAATAAGAAGAGAAACTACCCTCTTCTTCATAATTGCAACTTCATCTATTTGCCTGTGATGCTGCTGCATGTTAATATTTCATTGTCCCTATCCTTTACTTGTTCTTATCCATATGACAACAAATTGGCTTTGACTATTCCCATGCCCCTAACATTAAATTTCTCTAAATTCTTTCAGTTCTGAAACAAATTATTTTTCTCTCCCTTGATCCTATCCGTTTTCTATATTTCAGATTTCCAGTGCCCACTACATTTTGCTTCTGTTGCATCATTCACCAAGTAGCATGTGAGGAGTTATTATGAACTGTGAATGGCTATCAACAATACCAGTTTTATTGTTATTAAATGTGTATTTTTTCCTTAATAACTTCATAACAACAAATTTATCTAGTTCCTTTCACTCATTTCAAGCATAGTATAAAGCACACAAGGTATTAATGAAAAGCAATGCAGAGAAAAAAAGAACAGAAAAAGCTGAAACTGTCTGTGGGTCAAGGAAGCATCTGTGGAAGAAAAAACGGAGTTCGCATTTCAGGTTGAAGATACTGCCTGACCTCACCATTGCCTGCATTTCCTATTCATTTACATTAGATTTCTAGCACCTGCAGTATTATTTTTGATTTTCCTTCTCAGGGTGCAAAGAACACCTGCGAGTACTCTATATATAGTACTCTGTCTGAAATATTTACATTCTCCAGCCTGTGGTGACCTGCTGTTGTCACAGTCAATTAACTTGCATGCAACAATAATCAACATGAACATCGAGCAATTTTATTCTCTGCTGTGTGCAGGACAAAAAGGCCTGAGCGTTACTGGTTATGCTTGTCACATCATTCATTCTACAACTATACACGCAACCCTTAGGCTAACGATAGTTCTAGTATATTTCAGATTCTTGTCAGGATTTCTCTTTGCAATGTAGCCACCAAAAATGAGTTCGATGTAAGATCTTGTCACTTGTCTTAAAGGATCCTATTTGAGTAGTAGCTGGATGTGGCAGCCAAGGTTATGGCATGAGAAGTGAATGGCAATAGAGATCATGTATGACTTTAATGGAACAAAATAAAAGCTCCAGTTTTTTTTCCAGTATCAGATAACATAATGAATCTGAATGTAGCTTTTAGTGGAATTATAAAACCCAAATATTTTCCTTTATACAGAACTAAATACCTGAAAATATAACACAGAAAAGGGAGGTGCTAATACATGCTTACTATTCTTCAAGGTTTGTCATGCAGTCATATCCTAATACTATAATTTCTGATGTTTACAAAGCCATTACCAACCTTATGTAAGTTGATTTTATAGTGGATCTGATATAACTTGTATTAGTAAAACTATTGGTAACTACATATTTATTATGTGTCAACAGCTAAAATATTGTGCAGTGAAATACATAATGAATGAGAAACACTAAGAAGATGGCGACAATCACATGGGCAGCTACTAACATAGAACACAAGAATGAAGAGTATTTTGTCTGCCATTCACATTTGAGTCTGATATCAGGCATCTCCCATGTCTATGTCCATTCGAGATGGTAACATTGCTTGTGGACAGCCAAAAAACCTGGCCAAGGTAAATGGCCGAAATAAACCTGTGCATGAAACTCACCTCAAAAAGTTTGACTGATGGCAATACCAGGCCCCAGATTTGCTGCTCATCAACGTTCTTCAGCATCCTGAAACGTCTCCTGCTTCCAGGAGCATTCAAAGCAAATGGATGGATTGTACAGAAACATAGGATACCTACAGTGGAGATCAGCTCATCAGTCCACTTTAGACATTTGCATATGAGTGCTGCTCCATGGATCTGTTACTCATTATTGAATCCATGGGTGCTGTATAACTTACTGAGTCCAGGGGTAGATATATCTCTTATCTTCTCCACAGCCATAGCTGAGGCATCTAGTTAGATCATCAATCTGAACTAATGAAATGATTAGCAAAGTTTTTTTATCTCTCTAAGAGCAGCAACAAGTTTAAACTTCTGAATCTTTCAAAGCAAATTCTTTTCATTTTGTTTTATTTATTTCAGCCAATGGGAGATGGATTTAAATAGGCTGCAGGTGATGAGTTGGAAATGAGTGGCAGGTGACTCCTCTCAGCTGGGTGGAAACTGGTGGTGCCTGACTGTGCAGGTTTGGCAGGACCCCCACCCCACCCCCTCCTTCACCTGGTATCTGATTGCTGACGACAATCTGGACATAGCTGGTGGAACTCCTCAAGCAGTGATGAATCCAAGATAAAACTGGACAGCACCCAAGAACTGTTGTCCGGCACAGCGGGCAACTTCCTGGACCAGACTTTCACCCCTTCTATATCGTGTCCATTGACTGACATCCCTTGGCATCTGCCATGGTGAGGGTGTGCACAAGCCTATGCAGATGAGTACCAGAGAACACTGTGAGACATCCAATTCCTCCTTATCAACTTAGCCAACACTCCCCTTGTCTTAGGTTAGCCCTGGCTCTTTACTCATGACCCTCATATCTACTGTTCATCCAGTTCAACAATGAGTTGGGGACCCACCTGCTTGCAAACTTAAGTTGACTTCACCTCATAAATCTGTGTGAATGGAGGAAACCCTTGACTT
Source organism: Hemitrygon akajei (assembly GCF_048418815.1). Lineage (NCBI taxonomy): Eukaryota > Metazoa > Chordata > Chondrichthyes > Myliobatiformes > Dasyatidae > Hemitrygon > Hemitrygon akajei. The sequence continues at coordinate 72,482,608 of NC_133136.1, read as the reverse complement.
TCCATAACTCCCACAGGAATACCATGACCTGGCCATCACCTTCAATAAAGGGCAAGCCAGCACCCTGCCACCTCACAGACCATACAACTGTGCAATTGACCTCCTCCTGGGCACCACCCCTCCCTGAGGTTGTCTGTTCTCCCCCTCTACTCCTGAGACCCAAGCCACGAATGACTACATCACTGAAGCACTACAGCACAGTCTCCTTCAACCATACCAGTTCCCAGCTGGTGCAGGATACTTCTTTGTCAAAAAGAAAGATGGGGGTCTCTGTCCACGCATTGACTATCATGGAGTGAACAAAATCACTATTAAGAACAGCAACCCTCCCCCCCTTGAGGCATAGCACATTTGAAATACTCTGCAGGGACCAGATCGCCATCAAACTGGATCCACAGAACATATACAACCTGATCCGCATCTGCCAGGGGATGAATGTAAGAGCTCATGACACCCACTGGCCACTAAAAATACTTGGTGACACCTTTCAGATTTCCCTATAGTCCAGTCATTTTCCCAAGCTTTCATTCATGAGATCCTCTGAGACATGCTACACAGGTATGTTTGTCTACCTCAGTGATATCCTCATCTTCCCAAAGGACCCCTCAGAAACATGTCTGTCATGCCTATTCACTCTTCCAGCATCTCCTCAAAAAGCCAATTGGATTACAAGTTAGAAAAATCCCAGTTCCCCCCACAGTACTTTCCTTCTTGGGCTATATCCTTACACCCCAAGGTATAACCATGGATGGACACAGAGAAAGTACATACTGTTGTTGAATGGGCCGGATCTCACTCCCTCAAACAACTACAGCTCATCTTAGACTTCTGCAACTTCTATCGCCATTTCATCAGGAGCTACAGCCAAATTGTTGCTCCTCTCACCTGACTCACCTGATCACCTACCTCACGAATAATCTTGGTTGCTGCCATGGACTACACTTGAGGAGCTCAAGAGACACTTCATCATTGATAAAGTTCTCAACCATCTCAGCCCCTCTGGACCTTATGTAGTAGAGGTGGACACGTCTGACGTGGGCACTGGGATCATTCTCTCCCTGAGTGGTCTGGACAGGAAGATACACTGTTATTAATGAGGAGCCAGGAAGCTACTTGCCATCAAGTGGGCCTTGGAGTAATGGAGACATTGGGCCCGTTCTGATCTGGTCTGACCAGCAGAACCTCATATCCACAGAAAAGACCCTCCAACTCAACCCATGTCAGGCTCGTTGCGCTCTCTTCTTTGAACAATTCACTCTGTTTGAAGAGCAACAAGGTAGGTGCCCTGTCATAACAGTTCAACCCAGCTGAAATGGAGGACGGCCCTCAGCCCATCATTCCATACTCGTAGATCCTTGTTCCATTCATCTGGGATTCGCAAGGCGGTACAACACAAGCCCACTCTGTGCATGGCGGCTGTGCGCTCTCAGGCACTCCAGATGTCCCACTCCTCAGCCCCTCCAGCCAACCAAGGGCATGACTGACTCTGGACTTTCTGCAACACTGGTTCTGATGGCACATCACAATTGCAGGGATTTTGCCTCCATGGTTTCCCCTAAGACACTGTGTCAAACCAAGGCCCAGAGTACACCTCCTCTCCCCTCCTTCACGTCTCAATGTATTTGTCTTCTGACTATAATACACAGATCAATGGTCAGTCGGAAAGAGCCACTCATCCTGTGAAGTTTCTGTGATGCTTCCCTGCCTAGAACCCTTCCCTATGGAAGAAGCTTCTGCTCCAGGTCAAACTGTCCCACAATCTACACAGCTCCTCTACCACAGAGTTCACGCATCTTCTCAGCTTGACCCAAGAGCAGGGCAGCAGAGACAAGTTATTGGTGAGCAATAACTTTAATAATCAATTGCAAAATAACAAACCATGAGGGTCCAGAGAAGAAGAGAGGACAGATTCTAAACGCACAGGGAACTCGGTACCTGAAGAGAAGGAGCCGCTGGCTAATTCAATGGGTGATCAAGGATTGGATGAGAGCTGTGTTTATATAGGCTGCAGGTGATGCAATGAATTTAAGGGTCTCAGCCCGAAATGCTGACAGTTTACTCATTTCCATAAAAGCTGCCTGGCCTGCCGAGTTCCTCCAACATTTTGTGTGCATTGCTTGGATTTCCAGCATCTGCAGAGTTTCTCCTGTTTGGGCTGGCGACTCCTATTAACTGGGCGGAGACAGGGAGGTGCCTAACTGTGCAGGCCTGACACAGCCTCTGTGTCTGGGACTAGTACAGGCATGCCAAATGTTGGTTGTGAGTGACAGCAGAGGGCTGGACTGAGTAAAATTCAACTACATTAAATGGAAATAAATAAAAAGAACTTTAAATGTGACTTAAAACATGTAAAATTGATCTTAAATGTTTAATATTGGTATTTTTTAAAATTTCGTGTAGATCTATATTTCTCTCAGCAGTAAGATCTCCATTGAAATGAATAGGCTTGTAAATACACTGTCAGATCCTCAGATCTAACCTGGTGCAGGTTCTGTAAATTGATTCCCTGGACCATGAGCTGGAGAGTTCCGGTAAATTCATTTTCCACCATGGATTTCACGTTCAGTCTGATTGCAGAGAATAGCTATGAAATTGTTGACAGAAATCAACTAGTAGATTTGCAAAAACTGCATTCCTACCTATCCCGAATTTCTCAACACTTAGCCTGAGAAATGTCAAGACCTGATCTGCAGAATTGCAAGCAGAACCCAACAAGTATGGACCAATGTCTTTCAGAGACCAGCACACTGAAAGAGGTTGGAAAAGAAGGAAGGGAAGGTCCTGAACTCACTGAATGGATAATATCAAGTGTGAGTTGCAACAGATAGGAATTCAGATGACAGAGGTGGCTTCACTGTTCTAGTTTAAGCTGATATTTAGGGATTTAGTAATTGTATTCATAAGAGTAACCCCATAAAATTCAACTTTTTTTTCCACACTCCTTCTGGGCAAGTTGTTTTCTTTTGATTCATACAAATGCGGTTTCATCACCAATTCAGAGTTAATGATTACAAATCCCCCTTTATATATTTCATAGTTTGTTATTAAAATAAGTCTCTGTTTCAAAAATGCACTGACATTGCTAGAGGTTAAATAAAGAAATGACTGAGTGTATGCAACTAGAAATATATATTTTTAATATTGACATCCACAGTATTCATGCCAATATCAAGAATCAAACAACAGCCAACCACTCTTCATACTTACACTTTTCTCAATTAACTGTGCTTTGAAATTGAACTCACAAGCCAAATTTTACACCTATTAAATGGAGAGATGAAATATCATTTAGCAAAATTGGAAGAAAACATAATCAAGGGTTACAGGTTGCAGAGTGAATTTCTGGAACGGGTATGCCATGTTAAAATATTCACATTTACAAAAACTTTCAGGAACTTTTACAGAACTTCAGAAAAAGTTTTTGAGGTTTTAAAAATTATACACTGGAGATATTTTGTAATGCCTAAAAAAAGTTACAAGGCTTGTTTCAATAAACAATCCATTAGAAAGAATTGAAGTGATTCAAAAAATACTAAGTTATTTATTATGCCACTTGAGTACCTAAGGAATATGTTTTCCCTTTAAATCTATATCCATAAACAAGGTAAAATCCTTAAATCTTCTAAAACCCAATGCAAAATTTTCAGGCGAGCTATTTTCCGGGAATTAATTCAAGTTCATAGTGTCACAGTGTGCGCTTGCAGAACTAGACTCAAGTGCAGAAGATCAGCAGGCTCTCTCTGTCACAACAGTTGCTGGCACCAACTCAACCTCAGTTACAATAAGCGCTGACGATGACTCAACTCCCAGGAATAGAGGACGACAGACTCCCCATGAAGAGCTGGAAGCAAAATGATAGACATATGAATACCAACAGAGCCTCGGAGAAATGCTTGGGAAACACTGCAAGGTAAATCATTCTTTCCAACACAATAACTCCACTAAGGCACTAAAAGAGAGTCCTCTTTAAATAATCATAAAAATGTGAAAAAAGCAGTGCCAGCCACAATTAACTTGAAAAGATTAGCTCAAAAGCACAAGGCTAAATGTTTCTAGTTAAGTTAACAATTAGTAAACACAGGTGCTTAAGAATCCCAGAAGCTCAATGCTGTACAGCAAGCTGCAGAGGCCTGCAGGGCTCGTGACACCATGAGAATTTCAATCTTAAAGTCGCTATCAGTGTAGTCTGCAGATATATATTAATTTTTTGCCAAAATTTGGGAAATTCTGTACCTATTCATAGATGACTATTTATAGCCATCTCTTCTGAAAATTTTATTCATGATATTAATTCTTTGAAGGTAATAGAAAAGCCATATAGATTTGCCAGCTTATGGAGCAATACATGGACATTTTTTCTTGTGAGGAATAACACAGATGCTAATAAAGTTTATATGCAATTGACTGTGCTTCTATGTTTTCAAAACGCTAAGAGGCAACTCTATGGACATCATCCAGTCATTTGTCCTTGTATCTTCACTGTTACACATCTTGTCTTACCCTATCAATCCTGCTGCTTTCATCCTGCTGGGAAATTTTCAGATAATGGTGAGTTGGATGTCAGCTTCTATGAGCTACAACTTTATCTTTGGCCATGAATAATGTCACCAATGCACTCTCCTTTACAATAATAGATAAAAATTATTCCAATGTAGACAAGATTTGCTTTGGAATATACTGATTGCCTGTAACTTTGATTTGTGTGCATGTTTGTGTGAGAGTGTGAAGTGGCAAACCAAATTTAAGAAATAACTGCACTAGTCCTAAGAATGATGTATACTTACGATATCAACTTTCCTTATTCATTCAGTAATGTAATTGGGAAGGATCTGTCAAGTGATGTCCACAGAGGGAGTCAAGAACTTGTGCTATTTGACCTAGGCTGTAGTCTAAATCTACCTTGTGCTAGATGTATTTCGGAAAGTAATCTTAATCACTTAAATTGAAAGAGCACATGCAGTGCCAACTGCAAATTCAAACTACTTATCTTATGGCCAGGCATTCTTTCATGTGTAAAATCCTGTCTTGATGTAAATCAATTGTAAACTGTGGTTTAAATGAAAGTCTTGCTAGAAACAAATATATCAAGGAAAGATGCAAAAGATACTGAAAATCTTAAGTGCACACAAAATGCTTGAGGAACTGAGTGGATCAGGCAGCCCTATTATATCCCTTCCTTTCCAGTCCTGATAAAGGGTCTCAGTTTTGTTTCCCTCCAGAGATACTTCCTGACCCTTTGTTTTCCTGTACACAGAATTTTTTTGTGTACATCAAGAGATTGCCGGTAAACATGGAATAGGCTTCAGGCAACATTTCATTCTAGCTGGCGTGTGGAAATATTCAACAGCCTTAGCATTGCACCTTCTGTATCATTTGCTAGGTTCTGTTGTTGGTGCACAGCTCTGACACAAGTTGCCTGCTGAATAGGTGCTTTCTGAAGCGGTCTCTTGAGCATTAAAAATGGCAAGTCTGTTCCAGAATTAAGATCACTAATACTTCAGAAATTTTTTGAATTGCACAGTAAAAAAAAACTTTTATAGTGTCCACCTCGCAAGAGATTCTGCAGATGTTGGAGATCTTGAGTAACATGCACAAAATGCTGAGAGAACTCAGTAGGTCAGGCAGCATGTATGGAGAGAAATGGATTTTGTGTGTAGGACTGCATCTGCCTATAATTTTAAAGGGCGATGATGTAATGTAATGATGCCATTAACTGCATTCATGGCATGAATCACAAGAATAAATAGCATCATGATTTTTTTTGGATGTTGCAGTGTTCGCCAAACTTGGCAATTAGCATGCAAATGTTTCATCACCAGTCGAGGCTTGGTTGTTGGTATTTCTCTCTGGGAAACACATTTATATAGGCCGCCATTCGCTTGCCTCTGTACTGATTAGCTACTACTTCAGCTGAGCTTTAAATTCTATTGTAATGCCATTAGGCTTTACAATTCTACCGCCAGGACTTAAGAACTTTTTAAAAGCTATTATTAATGCTTTTTGAGATAGTGATTTAGATGCAGATCATATTTTTTACTGAGTTAAGTATTGTATGTAATTAGTTTTGCTACAACAAGTGTATGGGACATTGGAAAAAAAGTTGAATTTCCCCATGGGGATGAATAAAGTATCTATCTATCTATCTATCTATCTACTGGCTCGCAATCCTTTGGCTCTTAGGTGATTCATAGATGGCACCTACTTCTATATGTTTGTCCACAGTCTTACCAGGAAAGAACCACACTTCTCAAAATTCTTGTGCCTGCTTTGTGTTTGTTTGTGTGTTGTCCCAGTTAAAGTGTTGCCCTTCTGAGTCTTTAGGTCTAGAGATCAGTGACAGTGGATTGTATCTCCGTTCCATCAGTTTGTGTTCCTGTAAATGGATTCAGAGCTTACATCCTGTTTGGGTGATGTAGTTCTTGCTGCAGTCTCCACAGGTGACCCCGTACACCACATTGCTTTTGTCAGTTGTCTTTATTGGTGCCTCGGTTCTTGAGACAGGTGACATTAAAGTTGCAATTGGTTTGTGAAATATTGTGATGCCGTGAGGTTTGAGCAGTCAAGCTGTCATAACTGAGAAATTCTTGATGTAGGGCAAGAAGACGTGCTTCAATGCATTTCGATTAGGGTATGCGCATATTTCTCTCGTTAGTGAGCATCTCTTCCCTGGCCCGAAGATCAGCGGTGCTCCTGCGTGTTTGTGCTCTCTTGAATAGCGTGGAAATCCAGTTTTTCTTGTGGCAGGCTATGTGGTTTCTGTGATATTATAATTGCTTGAAAACCAATGGCAACTTTACGTAAACTTGACTCAAGAACCGAGGTACCAGTAAAGACAACCAACAAAAGCAATGTGGTGTACAGGGTCACCTGTGGAGACTGCAGCAAGAACTACATCACTCTCTACTCATTTACGGGAGCACAAAATGGTGGTATAGAGACATGATTCACTACCACAGATCTCAATATACGAAGACCAAGAAGGATATCAGTTTATCTGGGACATGGCAGAGGTACTGGTGCAGGCAAGCACAAAGCAGGCATGAGAATTTTTGAAATGTGTTTCTCTTCTGATAACTCAGTAAAAAAAAATCAAAATAGACGCCATCTACAATTCCCTTAAGAGCCAAAGAAATGCGAGCTAATATACTTCAAAGGTCAACTGAAGGGGTAGCCAATCAGGACTAGGCTAGTGAATAGGGGCCTATATAAACACAAACACTTCCAGAGAGAAACACCAGCTACTGTGCATTGTGGACTCTCGACTATTGATGAAACATCTGCAAACTAATTGCCAAGCTCAGCGAACACCACAACATCAAACGCCTCAAACCAACCTACCAATATCCACCATCGTCCTAAGCATCATGTTACTTGTCCGACAGTGTACAGTTTTAAGTACCCTGATCCATCCAATAAAGTGTTATTGTTAATGCCTATAGTAAATTTCTATCGTGACAGTCCATGTAAGTCTCCAATGTAGACTATAATGCATCCATCGCACTGCATATATGGATAATTGAAAGCTGAAATTCAGGCTACCATTGACTCTTTCACTGAAGTATGTAAGAGATGGCTCTTCTCATAAGAATTCAGAAGATAGCAGTTGTCTGCCACACAAAATCATTAGCTCATTCAACACACTCAGAACGCTGGAGGAACTCAGCAGGTCAGGCAGCATCTATGGAAATGAATAAACAGTCGACTTATTGGGTGGAGACCCTTCACCAGGACTGGAAAGGAAGGGAGAAGATGGCAGATAAAAAGATGGGGGGGTGGAGGAGGATAGCTGGAAGGTGATAGGTGAGCCAGGTGAGTTGGAAAGGTAAAAAGTTAAAAAGAGAGAAAAGATGAAATATGAAGGAAAGCTAGCCAATAATATAAAAGAAGATTCTGAACTTTTTTTCCAGATATATAAAGAGTAAAAAGGAGTCGATGTTGGATATCAGACTGTTGGAAAATGATGCTGGAGAGGTAGCAATGAGGGATGAAGAAATGGTGGATGAACTAAATAAGTATTTTGCATCAGTCTTCACTGTGGAGGGCAATAGCAGAGTACCAGAAATGTGAGAGTGTCAGGGGGCAGAAGTGAGTGCCATTGCTATTACTAGGGCGAAGCTGCTTGGAAAGCTGAGAAGTTGAAAGTAAGTAGACAACCTGGACCAGGTGGACTACAGCCCAGGGTTCTGAAAAAGACAGCTGAAGATATTGTGGAGGCATTAGTAATGAGTTTTCAAGAATCACTAAATTCTGGAATGGTTCCAGAGGTCTGGAAAATTTCAAATGTCCCTCCACTCTTTGAGAAGGGAGGGAGGCAAAAGAAGGGAAATAATAGGCCATTTAGCCCAACTTTAGTGGTTGGGAAGATGTTGGAGTCAATTGTTAAGGACAAAGTTTTGGCATTCTTGGAGGTACATGATAAAATAGCCCAAAGTCAGCATAGTTTTCTTAAGGGGATATTTTGCCTGAAAATCTGTTGGAATTCTTTGTGGAGATAACAAGCAGGATAGACAAAGGAGAGCCAGTGGATGTTGTTATTTGAATTTTCAGAAAGCATTTGACAAGGTGCCACACATGAGTTGCTGAACAAGATAAGAGCCCCTTGGATTATATGAAAGATACTAGCATGGACAGAAGATTGGCTGACTGGGAAGAGGCAAAGAGTTGGAATAAAGAGCGCATTTTCTGGTTAGCCTCTGGTAACTAGTGATTTTCTGCAGGTTATGGCATTAGGACCGCATCTTTTCACATTATATGAGAAGGATTTGGGTGAAGCAATTGATGACTTTGTGGTCAAGTTTGAGGATGATATAAGTAAGGTAGAAGGGCAGGTAGTGTTGAGGAAGTAGGCAGTCTGTGGAAGGACTTAGACAGATTGGGAGAATGTACAAAGAAGTGGCAGGTGGAACATAATGTAAGGAAGTGGATGACATACACTTTGGTAGAAGGAATAAAGGTGAAGACTATTTTCTAAATGAGGAGAAAATTCAAAGATCAGAGGAGCAAAGGGACTTGGAAGTCCTTGTAAGGAGCACATATGCAATATTGGCATTTGTTTGAGAGGATTAGAATACATAAGCAAGGATATAATGCTCCATGTGTTGACCCTTGTGTTTGTTTAATGGCTATGGGCCTGTACTCAATGGAGCTCAAACAAAGTGGGGGCGGGGAAAATCTCATTGTAACCTATTGAATATTATGAAGCCTAGGGACAGTAGACATGGAGAGGATGTTTTCTATAGTGGATGAGTCTAAGACCAGAAGGCATAACCTCAGAACAGAGATATATCCATTTAGCACAGAGATGAGGGAAAAAACTTTAGCCAAAGAGTGGTAAGTCTGTGGAACTCATTGCCACAGACAATTGTGCAGACCAAGTCAATGGGTATATTAGATTTGGAAGTTGATGGGTTCTTCATTAATCATGGTGTAAAGTTTACGGGGAGAAAGCGGGTGAATGAGGTTGAGAACAATAATCGATCAGCCATGATGGAATGGCAGAGCAGACTCCATGAGCCAAGTGGCCTAATTCCGCTTCTCTGTTTTACGGTCTTATTGCGTTATGGTAATCCACAGAACTGATGCCTAAAAATAGGAAAGAGAAGCATTTCTCATGTTTGCCTTATGAGCTACACCTTCAGGTAAAGTTCCATAACATGTGCTTTGTGAGCTACATGTTCTTTCATTTGCTGTTAATCCACCCACTGCTCTAATGTTTTATTAGTTTGGCATTGTCCTCTCCTGCCATTTGTTTTGATCTACCTGAATTTATATACAATCTTAGTGAAGGTAGAAACCTGTCCTTATATTTGTCAACTCTTGCTGATGAAGACGTAACAGTCTTGACTTCAATGTTTACCCATAATATTTGAATCACTCTCTCATGGACTATTGACAATTCCTACCCATTGAAGAGTTCCCATATGGAGAATGGTGAATAGCAGTTGCTTTGACCGTGGAATATCACAAAGGAATTCAGACACCTGTGCACAATTTTGGAATTTTCACTCTACACGCATCAAAGCTTAGCACAACAGGAAATCTACCCCTTAAATACTGGTCACTGGAATGGGGAGCCCTGAACATGAGTAGGCACAGGTGAACCAAAATATTGCAGCTTCCCAGACAGAACTCCACCCATTGTCAAACAATGTTACACAGTCAGAGCTTGGCTGTAACACGTGCAGTTACTGATCCCAAACTAACAACAACAACATAACTGTAACATAGGTGAAATGATCAGTGGAAATTCCAATCTAATTTATATAGGGCTGGTGTCCAAGGCTTATTTACAAATTCAATCAGAGACTCTTCTCTCAAGTATCTGTTGCTGTAAATGGAAATGTGGTATAATGCCTGCCAGAATAAAAGCATCTTGCCTCCTCTACAATTTAGTTAATAGCAAACATTAGCTATGGATGTGAAATTTGATAAAATATCTGGCTCCAATTATATGGTGAGAGGCACAACAATGAGGGAAAGGATAAGAGAGTAAGTGTAAACATATTACTGTTTCAGACTCATCACTAGGACAGAGAGTTGTTCACTGTTTATCTGTGCTGCACTTCACTGCATGCATTTTGAATTATATTTTATTAACTTATTTATAGTGTAATATTTGGTTTCTGTGCTGTGTGTGATATATGTTGTGTGGTGCACCATGGTCCAAAGGAACTTTGTTTTGTTTGTATATATGTAATGTCAAATGACTGTAAACTAGAACTTGGAGGTAGAACAGAAGCACTGGAGATGGAACGTGGAATACATGGATTGTGAATATGGAATGACTCAGATTACTCGGAAAAATTACCATATACAAAAACAATTTTTATAGCAGAATGTTGTTTTCATTTCTGTATATTTCTTCAAGCAGGCAAGTTTAATGAATCTTATATCCAATCTATGTCTGATAATCACAAGATGTTGCAGAAAGCATAATCTTGTGGGGCATCTCATGCTGTGAAGTCAAAAGTGGAGTGCATTTTTGTTCTAGGTGACTGATGCACTGATTAATTTTGCACAATAAACATTCACAGAATGTGTAGATAATAGTCAGTAGGAAATTGATCAAAGGAGTTTAATGTGACAGATACCACCACAGAAGAATCTTTGATTTAGAATGATGAACTGCACCAATTTACTAATCATAAGAGCAGGTGCAGTTTCTACAATGATAAATTTACAAAAAATTAGAAAGTAATTTAACAACAACTCAAGGGAATGTAAAATAAAGAAAAAGTATTTGATGGTATTATTTCCACCCTATTTACCTTATCTATTTTCATTTCAAATGCTATTAGTTTGCATTTGATCAATCAAATTATATTACAATTGAATTTGAGAAAGGGGAATTATTCTATGAACTCAAGAACTGATCATAAATGTTTTTTTTTGTAATGATAAGTCTCTAAACCAAGTTGTCTTGCTGCTTTCCTAAGCCTTTAAAGAATATTCATCAACAGCACTTTCTAAGTCAATTTTAAAATCCTTAACAACCACATTATTTTGTAATATAGGAATTGAGAAAGAACATTCACACTTACCTGTATCTGCTCCATTCATTCACCCCTTTAGAGGAAGCTGACTGCTGCCTCTGCAAGTGATGGCCCAGAAGTTTGGGCATAAGCCCTGTACACTGTGCAGCCATACTTTACTGTGCTATTACCTTACTCCAACTCACTCCATATGCCACCTGCCACCCAAATTGTCCATGTTACAATGGCTGCACGTTGTGCCTCATAAATCTACAGCTGAACACCAAATTGAATAAGTTCATTTGACTGCTGAATTCCCTGCCACCACCCAGATGTCCTCACTCATGAGGTGCATAACTTCTTACCTTGTGTCACAAATGCACCCGGTGCTAAATGTCAATTTTCTAGAGTATAGATTTTGTATTTGTACTTTATTTGTGATTATATTACTTTATGTATTGCATGTGAGTTATATGTACTGTGTTGTGCACCTTGGTCCAGAGCAACATTGTTCTTTTTGGTAATAAACATGTATGCTGTGAACGGCGATATCTTGAATTTGAATGTGAGCTTCTTGTTCCAGGAATTTTTAGATCCTAACAAAGAAAACAGATATTAGTACTGGTTTCATTAACAAAAAGAAATAGCAGGGGGTAATGTCCTAGAATCCCCTAGGTGCCAGGTAAGTTATGTTAATTCAGTGCTGCAAACCATGCCCTGCTTTGGAGAATTCCCTAATAAATAAGGCCCATGACATTGTCATGTCCTGTTTCTGTTATGTGAACTTGTCATTCACTTGCATGCAGTTACTTTCCTGGGATGCAATCACTCGGTAAAGCCAAACACAGACCTCTGTCCAGAGGAAAATGAATGAAAAAACTTGCCTCTGTGTAATTAAATGAGTATACCATAAAAATTGGCAGAAACGTATAAATAACCCTGTCACTAAAAGCAGAGGACTCATAACAAAATAAAACATAAATTCCTTTGATCCATCTTTTGAAATAACTTGAATTCATCATCTGAACCCATGGCATTTTTTGAGGAAATTCTTGCATTACTGCGAGCATCACTAGTTTATGAATTATGGGTATCATTAGTGAAGTTGGCAATTTATCATGCATCTCCAAGAATCCTCTGAACTGAGTGCCTTGTTTAACAATTTCAAGGACAATTAAAGCTCATTCACAGCAATGAAATCAGGAGTCACAAACAGTTCGGCAGGGTTCAGGTTCAAAGGTTCATTTATTATCAAAGTATGTATGCAATATACAACTATGAGGTTTTTCTTCTCCAGATAGCCATGAAACTATGAAAAACCATGAAAGACACTTCAGGGAGAAACGGTAAACCCATCAACATGATTATTAACCCCCTACCACCCTTCCCCACACGAAATGCAACAAGAACATCAACCACAAAATTTCCCTCCCCCTGCGCAAGAAACAATGAGAAGGAATGGCAAAAACACAGAATATAAAAAAGCTAAGACTGAAAAAAAAACGTCCATAGTCCAAAATCCATATGCAGAAACCTTGGTAATATTCATCAGCATTATCGAAAGAGAAAGACTGTGGGCACAGTGATAGACCACACAGGCTTCCTCTTTGGCAACAGAGTAATCCTACCAGCAATCTTTGCTCACCCTCTGCATTCACCTGGATGTTTCAGTCTTCCTCATCACTTTAATCAGTGAATAATGGAAGCTTTAATTGGCAAAATGGCATTGAATATCAGTTCATGCCCCATCTCATGGTCAGTTTTCAAGTTCAATTACTTCTATTGTAAATAAGATCGAAAGAAGACAAGAGATTTATCAATAAGATTGAAGGAGTACTGAGAAGATTTACAAAGATGTTGCTAGGGCTTGAGGATCTGAGTTATAGGGAAAGGTTGAATAGGTTAGGATATTATTCCCTAGAGTGTAGGAGAAGGAAGGGAGATTTGATAGAGATTAATTAAATTATGAGTGCTATATTTAGGATAACTGCAAGCAGGATTTTTCCATAGAGGTTGGGTGAGACGAGAACTGGAGGCCATGGGTTAAGGGGGAAAGGTGAAATATTTAACGAAAACATGAGAGGGAACTTCTTCGCTCAGAGGGTGGTGAGAGTAAGCTTCCTGAAATGCCTGAAAGAAGCTACTCAGTATTTCATTGCAGCATTGACAAGATTATCAAAGAATCCAGTTATCAAAGTCTGCATGATCCCCTTGGTTCCTAACTGTCCTATTTACTGTGGCTTCCAGTGATCTATACTTGGAGAATTCCTAGCTAAATGCTGGAGAGTATTTTACTCTGAGATATTGGGAGAATATTAAATCCTGTTTAATTATGTAACTCAGGGAGTTGGAGAACAACGTTTATTGAAAAGATAAGGAGGTGAGTTATATTTTATCTAACATACCGTATATGTTACATTTATTCAGCATATTTTATGTATTATCGTAATGAGAGAAGTTCTATTTTGTGAGAGATGTAACAGTTCCAGGGTAAACATCAGAAGCCACAGATCAGCCTGATTTTCTCAAATTTACTTCTGATTGTAATGTATTATGATGAAAGAATATCATCGCAGTCTCAAAGCACCAACACACAAAATCTTACAACATTCATTTACATTATTCAGTTTTTTTAGATAAATTTAAACAACTTTCCATTAATGAGTAGAAATATATTCCCAGTCAGTAGTGTTAAATTCACAACACAGGGTGATACGCTGGCTGTGAAATTTACTCTGTAGAATTAAGGCAAGTATTTAACTCCACTGATTATCAATGAATTTCTAGACAAGTTATAACTTTTTACTTGGTTACAAGAAACAGAAGCTCAACTAACAACAGCATTTACAGTATATTCCCTATAATATTCTGCTGGTTTGAGCAATTTTTTTTTACACCAGGCACATTCATCCGTAGCCTGACAACCTCACTGAATGAAAAATAGTTTGCTTTGATACAAATTCAATTGAAACTTTAATTTACCAACCAATTTACCACCTGTTAAACTCATTTAGATGCAGCTAATTGAATGCATGAGAATTAAACACCAGGGTTCAAACCTAATTCTGTAACAGATGCACAGTACTAAGGCATTGGTTGGGACAAATAAAGTCAGCCCTTATTGTGCTCTTAATGAAATTAGGATCAGAATTCAAATCAGGTCCATTATCATGGTCTTATATGACGTGGAAGTTATTGTTTTGTGGCAGCACTACGGTGCAAAGATATTAAATAACAAAAAATTACAAAATTACAAAATAAATGGTGCAAAAGTAGCGACGTAGTGTTTACAGGTTCACTGACTGTTCGGAAGTCTGATGGTGGGGGGGGAGGAAGCTGTTCCTAAATCATTGAGATTAGGTATTCAGGTTCCTGTATCTCGTCACTGACTGTAGTAATGAGAAGAGAGCATATCCTGGACAGTAAAGGTCCATAGTAATGGATACTGCTTTCCTGAGACACCACATCTTGAAGATATCCTCAGAGGTGGGAAGGGTCTTGCCTGCGATGGAGGTGGCTGAGTCGATTCTGATCCTGTGCATTGGAGCCTCCTTAGAGGGCTGTGATGCAACCAGCCAGAATACTCTTCACTGTACAGCTATAGACGTCTTTACTGACATAGCAATCCTCTTCACTCCTAATGAAGTGGAGCCACTGGCAAACCTTTGTCATGATTGCATCAATGTGTTGGCTGCAGGACAGATCCTCTGAGATGTTGATATCCAGCAAGCTGCTTACGTCTTACGTGCTGACTCCCTCAGTGAGGGCTAGTGTGCATTCTCCCGGCTTCCCCTTCCTTAAACCTGCAGTTAACTCATTGGTCTTACTGACTTTGAGGGCAAGATTGTTGCTACATCACTCAACAGTATCTCACTCTTGTACAACTCCTTATTGCCATCATTGAACATTCTCATTTAAGCTATTGTGTGGAGTTTGAATAAACATCCTTTTCATTTATTCATACTTTGTCCTTTGCACACTAATTGTTGGCTTTGGCCAATTTATTAGTTGGAAATATACACATTTAGAAATATGATGGCAGAATATAGCATTAATGGTAAACTCCTGGCAGTGTGGAGGATCAGAGGGATCTTAGGGTCTGTATGCATTGGCCTTCATCAACCATGGGATTCAGTTTAAGAGCCAAAAAGTAATGTTGCAGCTATATAGGACCCTGGTCAGACCCCACTTGGAGTACTGTGCTCAATTCTGGTCGCCTCACTACAGGAAGGACATGGAAAACATAGAAAGGGTGCAGAGGAGATTTACAAGGATGTTGCCTGGATTGGGGAGCATGCCTTATGGAAACAGGTTGAGTGAACTCGGCCTTTGTTCCTTGAAGCCACGGAGGATGAGATGTGATCTGATAGAGGTGTACAAGATAATGAGAGGCATTGATCGTACAGATAGTCAGAGGCTTTTCCCAGGGCTGAAATGGCTAGCATGAGAGGGCATAGTTTTAAGGTGTTTGGAAGTAAGTACGGAAGAGATGTCAGGGGTAAGGTTTTTATGCAGTGAGTGGTGAGTGCGTGGAATTGGCTGCCGGCGGTGGTGGTGGAAGCGGAAACGAAAGGGTCTTTTAAAAGACCCCTGGATGGACATGTTTGGCGCAGCTTCGTGAGCTGAACAGCCTGTATTGTGCTGTATGTTTTCTATGTTCTATATTCTAGAAGGGAGGGAGGCAGAAGAAAGGAAATTATGCTTCTATGTTTCTAAGAATGAAGATTTGTTTGAAGTAATAATACCAAAGTATGGCAATATCCTGCAGCAAATGTGTAAGTAAGTTTATTTAGAAGAAGTGTATGTAACTTTCTTCAAGAATAAATAACAGGGTTACCATCTCCACACACCACTCCCAGCAGTCCCCTCCCAAATATGAAAAAGTGTGAATTCCATTCTCATTTAAATTAGCTCTATGAAACGTCAAGGACACTATGGTTCAATACTCTTGCCTTTTTAACTTTTCAGCCTGCACTGCAGAGTTTTATTAATGGTTAGTCAATTCCTTTTCCTCTCTTTCCCATCTTGCCATATGTGTAGCTATTTAACTGTAAATAGAAATTGAAATTAAAGCATTATCTAAAATTAGGAGCAACATTTTAATGGAATATGAAGTAGTCATGGGATTATACCCATGCATTTCATAAATTATCCTTAATTTTTCATCATGTTTATCTTAAAGACCATTCTTTATCTTGCCTCTCTACGGTAGAAGCTCAAATTTGCAGGAATGGAAATTATCCACTTGCAACAAGTGCCACTTTTGTGTTAGCTACAGCTCTAATGATCAGAGCATCAGAGAACCTAACTAACCTGCTTGTGTTGTACTGCAAAATTTCCACTATACTTCTACTATAACTTGAAACTCTATGAGTTATTTTAGGAGTTACATAAAGATTATTTTCTTTATATTTCTTCTGAAGAAAAATTGTGACATTGTGTATGACAACCAGAAATAACGATGTTTTGGAGTTTTGATGGCAAAAAACAAAAAAAAATTGCTCCTTTCACAACTTAAAAAAACTGAAATGTCTGTTTTTCAAGCCCAAGTGATAGCTAGGGAGTTAATAAGGGGAAATTGTGATCACTTTGAATCAAAATTGCAATGATTGCATAAACAAATTAAAATAGTTGAGATACAAAAAAAGTTATTTTCATTGGTTCTGATGGTATTGATCCAGCGATACTTTGGAAGTCAAGAATGAGGCATAAAACCTGGTGAGGCATAAAGCTTAGTGGTTAATAGATCAAGTATAATATTTCAAAGTTTGCTGATAGTGCAAATCCTGCTGGCAATGCGGACTATCATAAGAGGTTTTAGAGAGACTTTTCTGGATGTTAATAGGTTAAATTAATAGATGATGACATTGTAGAAAAAATAAAGTCAAAGGCAAGACATTGTCATATGCAGAAGTACATGTATGTATGGGCACAATGAAAAACTTACTTGCAGCAGCATCACAGGCACATAGCATCAAAACAGCACTCACAAGAGAAAAACATGAAATAGATATAAATTATGCAAATTTATACAAAAGAAACACAATCAGAACAACAAAAAAGTCTACTGCAGTGTAAAATAGTCTGTTACATGGTCGGCAACAATGAATATAGAATTGAGTCAGGTTTTATAAACAAACATAAACATTTATTAAACTCTGCTCAACAAAAGTGAAAAGTAAACAAACAACAAACTTAACCAGAAGTTAACTGCTGTACGGCAATTTAACAAACCGCCAAACTCTGGAATAGTTCTTAAAGTGGTAAATTCGAACACAGTCTTAAAGTGGTAAATTCAAAAGTCCATGTGATTTATACAGTCAGTAAGGAGAGACCTCCATGAAACCTGATTTCTTTGAAGACGTGATGTTACTGTTGATCCCAACCGAGAGATGCCTTGTCCAAAGGATTTACGACGAATGAAATAAAACGGCTTAAAGAAACTGACCTTTTTGCTGGAGGGTGAATACTGCACAAACCTTCCTGATCTTGCAGGGGTTATCTCAGATGCAGGCCACTATTCCTGAACGAAGATTCAATAAGGTCGAACCTTAATAAAACTGCCCAATGACACCAACTTTACTCAATTCTTTGGGTTCCCATACTTTAGTAAGGTCTTCACTCTCCAATACTAGACTGTAGAGGTAAAACAGTGGTACAACAAACAAAAACTGGCAGCAGTTGGCGAAACTGCCAGCAACAACCTTGGCACCTTAAAATAGAAAGTAAAACTCCACTTAAAAATGAAACTGCATCATGAGATGAATACGCAGCAAACCTGACTAACCAACTAATGAACTAACTGCATGACAACACGAATTTCCCCTTATATACCCGTTGGAATATGCCATCACGTGACCTCACACCGGTGGGAAAATTACATCACCCCACCATCACAAGACAATTACACCATGCTCACAAGATGCTCAATTACATCATGGTCAAAAGACAGACACAAGATACCCACGGAGTATGTAACAGGTGATAGCTTTGCTCTACTGAGGCAGTGATTAGGGCAATGGAGAACCCTATGTAGGAGACTGTTATGGTCCGGTCCGAAGCCTGCATTCCCGGTCTTGATCCGGTCCGCAGACTCTGGACTCCGGGTCTTGTAGCCGTCCCTCCTTTCGCCCTTGAGCCGAATTAGTCACACCTGTGGATCATCGTGGCTTGTTGGGGCTCAAAGAGGCACACCTGATGCCCATCGGTTGGTGGTGTATATAGAGGGCTCTGGGACTGAGTGGAGTTGGGGGTTGTCCTGTTTGCCCTGGCTTGGAGTACCCATTGTTAAAGATGAATTCTTTGAGTAAGTCTGGCAGTTACCCTGGACCAAGTTCCCTTCCTATCCCTTGTCTCCGTTGGGCAAGCCTGGCCAGACTGCTGTTGCCCAGTGGGGGACTCTGCCCCTTCCTACCCCTTGTGGCTGATGGGTTGTGGTGAACTAGATATACCTGTCTGGACTGCTCCTGTGGCTCCTCCCACAGACCCCCTGTTGACTGCTCCTGTGGCTCCTCCCACAGACCCCTGCTGACTGCTCCTGTGGCTCCTCCCACAGACCCCTGCTGACTGCTCCTGTGGCTCCTCCCACAGACCCCCTGCTGACTGCTCCTGTGGCTCCTCCCACAGACCCCTGCTGACTGCTCCTGTGGCTCCTCCCACAGACCCCCCTGCTGACTGCTCCTGTGGCTCCTCCCAAAGACCCCTGCTGACTGCTCCTGTGGCTCCTCCCACAGACCCCTGTATAAAGGCGACTGTGGCCTGTTGCCCTGCCTCATTCCCCAGGATGTAGTGTTGTTCATTCTTCCAGTCAATAAAAGCCGATACCTCGTTTCCTACGTCTCAGCGTGAGTTATTGATGGTGCATCAATTTTATTGACTGGAAGAATGAACAACACTACATCCTGGGGAATGAGGCTGGGCAACAGGCCACAGTCGCCTTTATACAGGGGTCTGTGGGAGGAGCCACAGGAGCAGTCAGCAGGGGTCTGTGGGAGGAGCCACTGGAGCAGTCCAGACAGGTATATCTAGTTCACCACATGGGTTGTGCCTGCAACCTGCCCAGGTCCCTGTGTTCCTGCCTGGGAGGTCCAGGCCCTGCCCAGAAGTTATGCGGCCCTCCCAGTGAACTCCTAGACCCTGCCTGAACTCCAGGATCCAGCCTTGCCTGCCTGAACTCCGGGAACCTCCTGCCCGCCTGAACTCTAAGACTCTCCCGGAACCCCAGAATCACCTTGAATGTCACGTCCCTCACGCACACCACAGTCAGCACATCTTGTCTATTGTTTAGTTGTTCCTGTCCTGCCCCTAGTCCTTCAATGCCTGTGTCCTGCTCTTGGGTCCAGCCTCCTGTCCCCTTATGACAGAGAGATGTGAGACCATTCTCTTTGGTAGAAAATAGAAAGATTAAATATTGAAAAAATGGTGGAATATTACATGGTTGCTCTTCCATACATATTAATTCATCCAAGTACAGTGAACAATGGTGAAAACAAATATGTTGGCCTTTATCACAAATTATTTTGAGTGAAAGAGCAGAACCATCTTTCTCCAATTATATGGAGCTTGGTGATGTGCATCTAGAGTACTGTAGCCACATCTTGTATCCCTTCTCAAGGAAGGATACACATTCAATAGAGGGAGTGCAGCAAATAATTACCAATTTGATTGCTGGGATGCTGGATTTTGTCTCTGAAAAGAAATTAACAAAGCTGTTTTCATATTCTCTGGGGTTGAGAGTGATGAGATGTGATTTCTTTGAAACATTCAAAATGATTATGGTGCGTGACAATGTAAATGAATGAATCATGTTTCCCCAATGAAGATTTGTTGGAAATTGGGGTTACAATCTTGCAATAAAGGATCAGTCATTCATGGTGGTGTTGAAAAACAATTCAAAGGTAGAGAATCTTTGGAATTCCCTACCCAAGAGACCTTTGGAGGCTCATTCACAGAGTACCTTTAGATCAAAGTCTGAAAGGATTTTAGACTTTGAAGAAATCAAAGGATGTGGGTTGGTGTGAGAAAATAGCACTGTGTAAATGATCAACCATTACCAAATTAAATGGCAGAGCAGATCAGGACCAAACCCCCTCAGGAGCTACCACTCTTTCTGTTAAACTCCAGTTTAGGAGCTATTGACATTCAAGACTAAAGAGGAAAGAGGGGCTGGACATCATGTCATAGTTTGCAAGTATAGAAAACTGAAGGGAGAGAGTGGCTCTTTCAGAAATAAGGAACATTTTGCTGCTCATAGTGCATCATTGTGCAAATGAGGTTATTGAAGCTCTCCGTGCAGAGATACCATTCTATCTCATTCCGCCCTGCTGGAAACAGGAACACGGAGTCAATCCAATTGCGGCTCCGTCACCAGGTTTCCATTGACTTCACACATGTTCAGCAGGGCAAAGAATTAAAGCAATCTGTACAAGAATTAGAAAGGAGATGGTGGTTTTTATTTTATCCAGAGTGTGGCAAGGGTTTGGAACTCACTGCCTGAATGAATGGCAGAGTCAGAATCCCTCAGTACAATTAGGAAATCCCAAAACGATCATGAACTGCAGAGTTATGGATTAAGCCCTGTGTATAGGAATAAGTTGTGCTGTTCCTTTTCATATGACACAGGCACCATAGAAATGGTCACTTTCTATGCCATAATCTTCCTCTGATTCTTTGAGCTGTGAAACCACAGGTAGTTTTGTAACTCTAAACCAGATATTAGTCTGATCCTTTCATTATTCTAAGAAAGATCATTTCATGAAGCATTCGTTGGTTGTTCTCTCCACTGCTAACTTTGCTAAACACTGCTTAAATGCCATCTATATGTCCACTGTTGTTGGTAAAATCTTTTATGGTAATAAGGAGGCATACAGAAATAATCTAGCTGATAGTGTCACAACAACAACCTTGCACTAAACATCTGTAAGATCAGGGAACTAATTGTAAACTTCAGGAAGGAGAAGTCAGGAGTACACACACCAGTCCTAACTGAAAACTCAGTGGAAGCAAGGATGGGCAGACTTATCTTCCTAGACATTAACATCTCTGAGGATATTTCCTGGTCAAACGCATTGATGCAATCATGATGAGGGCAAACTAGCATCTCTGCTTCTATAGAAATTTAAGGATTTGCTCTTTATTTATTTTTGAAACTTAAAGTAATTTTTATGTCTTTGCACTGTATTGTTGCCATAAAACACTTTCATGTCACATAAATCAACAATAATAAAACTGATTCTGACTCTGATCCTATGGTGATCATACATTTTCACTGTTTCCTTCTTCAACTGTTTGTTCTGGTTTCAGTTTTTGTGAATCTAGGAATGAGAAAGGGCTGGGATGTGGTGTGGAGATGCATGATATCACTCCCTACCGCCTCTCCCTCAGAACAGGTGGGTGGATCAGAGGCATTGAAATGAGAGAAGGGAGATCAGGAAGACAAATAATAGATTCCAACAGTTACCTTAGTACTATTAGTGTTCATGGGCACTGCAATGTTATTTTTATGCTGTATATCAATGATTTAGATGATAGAATAGATGACTTTGTTGCCAGCTTTGCAGATGAATCGAAGATTGGTGGAGGGGTAGGTACTGTCGAGAAAACAGGAAGGCTGCAGAAGGCCTTAGAAGAATGGGCAAGAAAGTGGCGAAAGAAATAAAATGTTGGAAAATGCATGGCCATGCATTTTGGTAGAAGAAATAAATGTGCAGACTGATTTTCTAAACAGGGAGAAAATCCAAAAATCTGAGATGCAAAGGGACTTGGGAATCCTTATGCAGAACACCCTGAAGGTTAACTTGCAGGTTGAGTCAGTGGTGAGGAAGGCAAATGCTATGTTACCATTCATTTCAAGATGTCCAGAATATTAGAGCAGGGATGTGTTGCTGAGGCTTTATCAAGCACTGGTGAGGCTCACCTTGAGTATTGTGTACAGTTTTGGCCTGCTCATCTTAGAAAAGATATACTGGCATTCGAGTGGGTTCTGAGGAGGTTCACAAGGATGATTCTGGGAATGAAATGGTTATCACATGAGGAACACTTGATAGCTCTGGGTCTGTACTCACTGGAATTTAGAAGAATGAGGGGGATATGAATGGTAAGAGCATTTTAACCAGTTGCGTCCCAGTCTTGTATGGGGGCTCCAATTCACAGGATTGCAAGGAGTTGCAAAAGGTTTTAAACACAGCCAGCTCCATCACTGGCACAACCCTCTCCATCACTGAGGACATCTTCATGACACATCATGAGGTTAAGAATAAAGCACCCAACACCAAGGCTCCTCTTGATCCAGGATATGCCTCTTTTCGCCACTATCACTTGGGAGGAGGTATAGGATTAAGAAGGCATCCACAAGCCATCTGCGGCTCAGTGAATGGCCACAGGTTACTTGTTTACTGAAACCATCATAAGTTTTCTGCTGAATTTGCCATGGCGATATAATACAACACCTCGTCACCAATATGTTGTGTTCATTCACTGATAACTAATGATGAGACTTGAAGGCAGGAGACAGAACAAAGCCAAAACTTGAGATAATGCTTTATTCAGTAATACCATGCAGCTACAAAAATCTCAAAGTTCAAATGTACATCCGAAAATACGACTATTTAAAATGTTTACCCAAGAACATTCAAGACATTGATTGGAACAATGATCAATCAGTGAAAATCAGCCTGGGATGGGTAGTCAAATAGGCATTGGTTGTTTTGGCTCACAGTAACAACTTGTTAGCAATGTTCTTAACATCCTTGTTTAGTTCAGCTTTGAAGTCTGTGATTCTAGAATACCTTTATATGGACACTTCTTCAGGCTAAATGTTTAGGCTAGGAATTTCAATGCCAAACTCTAATTTTGTTTTAACTTTTCCAATCTGACATTAAGTTCATATATTTTTAGTTTTTCCATGTCTTCTTTCCATATTGTAATAGATCTTCATAAGCCTGTGATTTAATGCACTTTTATCACTTGCTAAGTTGTTTTTGAGGTTCTGGGGTGTGGGATTGGACTTGCCTTAACCCTAATAACAGATCTACCTTCCAAAACAACATTAATGAAGTGCTTTTAGAATAGGTGGTCATTTATGGTATTCCGGCAATTTCTGCTACTGATGATTTTGTGGCTCCAGGCATTAGAAACATTATGTCAATTATCTGATTGGCATAACAAGATTATAATTTATTATCTCTGCATTACTAGCCAGAACATAATCATCAATAAACCAAGTCTTGAGATCACTTGTTCATATCTTCAAGTTTGGAAGGAATTTTAATTTTTTTCAAAACTGATCTATTTATGAATTAAATGGAAAATTGCACTGTTCAGGAAGGTGTATTAAATGTTACGAAGAAAAGTTCTGCACTCAGATCATTGGTTAAATGACTTTTGCTAAGTGATATATATGAATATTAAACTGCAGAACTGGAACTACTCACTTTTAAGTGTAGCAACCCACAGCAGAACGGCAGATGTTCAGCAGGGTAGATAAAGGACTAGGCAAGCAATAGTGATAGGGGACTCGACAGTCAGGGACACAGATCAGCATTTCTGTGGCTGCAAGCAAGACTCGAAGGTGCCTTGTTGCCGTCCCTGTTGCCAGGACCAAGAATGTCTCTGAGGAACGTGGGACATTCTGAAAGTGAAAGGCAAGCAGTAGGACTCATGTTCTCTATTGGAACTAACTAATTGTAAGACAGGAAGAGAGATGAGGGCCTGTAAAAAAAATTGTAAAGAAATGGGTAGAAAGTTAAAAGAACAGAAATGTGTGGGTTGCAATCTCAGGATTGGCACATGGTAGCAAGGCAAACATAGAAAGATAGTACATTTGAATGTGTGGTTAAAGAGCTGTTGCAAAGGGATGAGTTCCTGGCACATAGATCATTGGGCTCTCTTCCAGGGCTGGTGGGACCTGCACAAGGACTGTTTGCATGTAAACTGGAGGGCAACACTATCCCCCCAGGGAGATTTGCTAAAGCTGAATGGCAGGGTTTATACTAGCATAATAAGCGGTTGAAAGACATAGACTTATTAGGGATAGTTAGCATGCCTTTATGTGGGAGAGGTCATGTCTTTTACAAACTATTTGAGGTGATGAGGGTAGGGACCTCAGTAAAACATTTAATCATGATAGGCTGATCCAGAAGATTAAGACAGATGGGATCTATGGAAGACTTGCTGAATTATACTAAATATTGGCTTGAAGACAAAGGTTAATGATGAAGAAGTCCCATTCAGATTTGAGGTGTTCAAGGTTTCAGGCAGGGATCAGGGACTTTTGTTGTTTCTGATGATCTGGACAAAAATTTAGGTAGGCTAATTAGGTTGACAATGTAAGAGTTTGTTGAGCTATAGATGATGAAGTAGGTAATCAAAAGATACAGAAGGACATAATTCAATTGTGAATATGGGCAGAGGAGTGGCAGATGGAGTTTAATCCAGACAATTGAAAGGTGATGCATTTTGAGAGATCAAGTACAAGAGGGAAGCATACAGTAAATGGCAGCACTGTCAGGATCATTAACATACAGAGGGATCCTAGGGTGCAAGTCCACAGTTCACTGAAACTTACAACACAAGTAGATATGGTGGTAAAAGACATTCTGCATGCTTGCCTTTATTGGGCAGGATATAGAGTACAGAATTTGGGAAGCCATACTGCAGCTGATCAACTGACTGAAGTGTTCACCTATATCTTAAACCCATCGCTTTGGCAGTCTGAGATACCCACTTGCTTCAAGTAGGCTTCAATTATAGACATGGTTAACAAGAAAGTGGTAACCTTCCCGAATAATTATTGTCTATTAGCACTTACATCCACTGTGATGAAGTCCTTTGAGAGGTAGGTGATGAAACATATCAACTCCTGCCTGAGGAGCAACTCGGATCGCTCTAATTTGCCTAATGTCACAACATGTTCATAGCGGTTGCTATTTCATTGGCTATTCAATCTACCCTGGAACATCAGGACAGCAAAGGTGCTTACAACAAGATGCTCCTTATAGACTACAGCTCAACATTGAACACTATCATCCTCTCAAAACTAATCAATAAGCTTCAGAACCTTAGCCTCAATATCCCCACGTGCATTTGGATTCTCAATTTTCTCACAGTCAGTTTGCAGCAACAGCATCTCCTCCACCTTCTCAATCAGCAGCAGGTGTATCACAAGGCTGTGTGCTGAAGTTACACTTTTGACTGTGTGGCTAAGCACAGCTCCAATGCCATATTTAAGTTTGTTAATGACTCCAATATTCTTGGCCGAATCAAAGGTGGTGATGAATCAGCATATAGGAGGGAGACTGAAAGTTTGGCTGAGTGGTGCCACAACAACCTCTCCCTCAATGTCAGCCAGACCAAGCAGCTGATTATTAACTTTAGGAGGAGTCCTTGAGATAGTCTTCATTGGAGTATTAGAGATGGAGAGGATCAGCAACTTTAAATTCCCTGATGTTATTATTTCAGAGGATCTGTTCTGGTCCCAGCATGTTAGTGCCATTACAAAGAAAGCATGGCTTCACCTCTATTACCCTAAAAGTTTGCTTAGATTAGGTATGTCATCTAAAACTTTGACTAACTTCTAAGGCTGTGTAGTGGAGAGTATATTGACTGGCTACATCACAGCGTGGAATGCAAACATCAATGCCCTTGCAAAAAGTTTTCAATGTGACCCAGTCCATCATGGGTAAAGTCCTCCCCACCATTGAGCACGTCTACACAGAGCATTGTCGCAGGAAAGTAGCATCCATCATCAGGGACTTCCACCACCAAGGCCATGCACTATTCTCATTGCTGGAATCAGGAAGAAGGCACAGGAACCTCAGGACTTACACCATCATTTTCCAAAACAGTTATTACGCCTCAACCATCAGGATTTTGAGCTAGTGGGTATAACTTTACTCAACTTCATTCGCCCCATTACTGAACTGTTCCCACAAACTATGGACTCACTTTCAAGGACTCTTCATTTCATGTTCTGCATATTTATCGTTTACTTATTTATTGTTTTTTTTTCTTTCGTCTGTGCACAGTTTGTTGTTTTTTGCGCATTGGCTGTTTTTCCGTCCTTTTGGGTATAGTCTTCCGTTGATTCTATTATGTTTCTTGGATTAACAGAGCATGCCTACAAAAAAAAGTCTCAGTGTTGCACATGATGACATATATGTACTTTAACAATAATTTTACTTTGAACTTTGAGCAGCATAAAAGATTGGTTTGGAGTGTTATATACAGTTCTGTTCACCACATTATAGAAAGTATTAGGAGAGCGCAAAAGAGGTTCACCAACATTTTTGCCTAGATTAGAGAGTATTAGCTGTAAAAATGGGTTGGACAAACTTGGACTGTTTTCTCTGGAGTGTGAGAAGTGGAGATTCAAACAGAAGTAAATAAAATTATAAGAGGCATAGATAGAGTAGATAATCAGTTTTTCCCCCTATGGTGGAAAACTTTAATATTAGAAGGTATAGATTTATTGTGAGGTGGGAGAGTTTAAAGCAGATTTGTAAGGCACATTTTTTTCGCACAGTAGATTGGTTAGGTACCTGGATTGTGCTGCCGGAGGAAGTGGTTGAAGCAGATATGATTTTAATATTTAAGAAACATGAGTTTTACAGTTCTTGTTACATGCACATGCAGGTCAACTCTTTGAGTGATTATGCAGAAAGTTTGAAGTTAATAACTCAACTCCTTCTACCTTAGGCCATGAACTTATTAACTTATCTGTGGACACTTTCTGGAGGTCCAAGATCCGTATGCTCCACAACCGCTGGACTAAGAGTATAACTGTAGGAGGGAATTATGTTGAAAAATAAATGTGCTGGGTTTTCTAAAATTGACTCCTTCTGTCTTAGGCCACAAACTTATCAATCATCCCTCATATATCTATTCATAGTTTTCATGTCAATCTTCTAGAGCTACAGTATTTTCAGAGAATGGAATTATGTTCACTGCCATAGTAAATTCAAAATTGTTGCCTTTTAAATGGAATCAATAATCTCAAACAAAACCACCTATGTTTCAACATTAATTTATCCTTAGATACCAATTCAAAGGTCTCTTAATAACTGAGTTTTAAAATTTGCCATGAAAAGTGATTTGAAAAGGCCAGAAATTCTTATCCTGGTTTTATGGAAAAGTGGTCCTGAGGTCAATTGAATTACGCTGAATCATAGTGATGGAATAAACTGTACAGGTATGAGTTTGTTCCAGGAATAGGGTGATATTGCCATTAACTATTAGAGAAAATTGGAAATTGCTCGGTACTTTTCCACAGGAACAGTTCAAGCAAAATAGACTGGAATGTAAAGCATAGAACACATTGAAACCAGAAAGGTAAGCAGATACAAACACGTAAACAGATAATTAACTTCCACACTCGGAGTATTTATTGCAAGCTGTATCTAAAATTATTTTATTGTCAAGTGATAATAACCAATGATAGTTTTCTTGTTAGTTACTGTAAATTGCTACCTTGATTAGTACCACATCCCAGTATACTGATCTCTAATGACATTCTTGACCCAAGGGAGAAATACTTTCACTCAGAAATACTGGAACACATCGAATAAAATTCTCAAATCACGCCAGTTTAGCGGCTAGTTGAACACTCAGATAGCTTACTGAACATGACAAAATTGTTCACATTTGCTCTGCCAGTTGCAGTACTGTACAACATTGGCACTCTGCCAATGAGTCCACAGTATTTAGTGACCCCTTTTAGAGCTGACTTGATTAGTTTTCTTATTTCCCGGAATGCTTTTTGAGTGCTAAGTGAAGTCAAATGTTCGAACAGGGTGAGAATTCATGACTGCTGGCTGGGTGGGGAATATCTAAAAAGGCATTCATATAATTTGGATCAGCCAGTCAATTCAAGCAGATGTGCCCTGCTAGTCATTCACAGCATGCATTTGTTTGGCAGCTACATTCCTGATCAAATAAACAGCCATTGTTGCAGACCTTGGGCTCACCAAAATATATCTCCTATTACCACACTGACTGCTTGCACATCATTTCATCAAAGAGCAAAGTTCAAGCTATAAGGCAATAGACACACTGATTATACATTCAAGAGGGAAACAAACAGTACTGAGGGCAAATAGTTCAGTTAAACTAATTACAAACTTTAATTAAGCAAATAGAGTTTCTGTGCTAGTCCACCATAATGATTTTGCCCGCCTTACAAAATCAAATAGAAACAAAGTGAAAAACATTAAAGAACTATTTCTTAACTTAAAATCCATGGGATAGATTTTTAACCAGAGTGGGGTTTTGGTGGATGATTACTGCAGCGTTTGTTTCCACTGTTAGAAGCAACAGAAGTCACACTGTCCCAGATTTAAAAAGTACCGGACTATTTCTTCCCTGATCCAGACGTGAAGGGAGAAGGACACAATGGCAGTTAGAGGATGGAAATAGCTTTTCAAGTCAACAATTTCACAGTAATAGTGGTTAATCGATGGCTTAGCTTGTCTCTGGTTTATGTCACATTTATCCAGCAGTCCACATTTTGCATAAGAATTCTTCACTTCTGAGGTCTGGAATGTCAAAACCGGGGATGAGCATTAGTCTGCAGAGTTGACACATCAATAAACACTATTTAAAATTAAGTGTCCATCGGTTTTGAGCACTTTCAGTGTAACAGAATAATCAAGTACAGTATACATGATATATGATTGATAGAGTGAATTTCCAAACATTTCCTAGTATCAATCATCTGAATATCACCTGCAGATTGCTGAGGAATTGGTGCTTTGCATAATGTTTAAGCAGTTCATTAGTGCTGATGGTCAATTAATTACTTGCAAGAATTAGATTTCTGTATTTTAACAGTAGGTGACTTTTATATGCAGGTAGATCATTTAATAGCTTTCCAATTATTACAGAAAAAAATAGTCTGGGAAAATGTCAAATATGTTTTCATTTCTCATTTCATTTTTCAATCTTTTTTATTGATTTCCAACTAAAGTATATATAAATCGGAAGAGGAGTTTAACAAGTAGATAATATAAAAGACATATAAACAGCAACAGTAAAAACAAAAAAGTATATAATATCAAAATCAAAGAAGTAAAATATTATGCTGTTATATATACAATGGTAAAAAAAAACTACGTCCTCATAACAATCATAAAAAAAAGATTGGAAATTTTATTGATAAGGAAAAAAAAACCCACTAACTAAACTGAAACAAAAAACAAAAAGAAAAAGAAAGAGAAAAAAAGGAAAGGAAAAGAAAAAGAAAGATTGGGCAGTCCAATTGAGGATAAAATTAGAAAAAACAGAGAGAGAAAAAAAAACACATCCTTCCAGTCATCTCTAAACCTTCATGGATAAGGATATTCTCCAAAGAGAATAAGTAAAAATAAATAAATAAAAATAAATTAAATCATGTGATAATGTTGAATAAAAGGTCACCAGATTTGTTCAAAATTAAAGGATGTATCAAATGTCCAGCTTATAATTTTCTCCAAGGTTAGACCTGACATAATGGAGGAGAGCCAATAGAAAACCGTAGGTGGGTTAGATTCTTTCCAATGTAACAAAATAACTCTCCTAGCCAGTAAAGTTGAAATAGCTATCACATGTTGGGCGGAAGCTGACACTTTGCTTGCTTCCTCTGGAATAATCCCAAAAATTGCTGTAAGTGGATTAGGTTGAACATCCATATCTATAACTTTAGATAATATTCCAAACACATCCCTCCATAAATTATTTAAACATACACATGACCAAAACATATGAGTTAGAGTAGCCATTTCTGCATTACATCTGTCACAAATAGGGCTTATATTTGGAAAAATATGCGCCAATTTATCTTTGGACATATGGGCCCTATGTACTATCTTAAACTGAATTAAGATATGGCGTGCGCAGATAGATGAATTATTGACTAAATAATAAATTTTACTCCATTGATTATCTGAAAGTGAATGTTGAAATTTTACTTCCCAGGTACGTTGAACCCTATCATTAGGCGACATGCAAGCATTCATTAACTGTTTATAAATGATAGCTATTAATCATTTTTGAAAAGGTTTAAACTGAAAAATAACATAAGTAAAAATTTGAAGAGCAGGCCAAGGGGTAATTCGGTAAAAAATCACGTAATAAATTCCTATCCTGTAAATACCTGAAAAAATGTGTAGTAGAGATATCATATTTATCCATTAACTGTGAAAAAGACATTAAACAGTCTTGTAAAAACAAATCTAAAAAAGTTTTTATTCCCTTAATTTTCCATGTTAGAAAAGCCTTATCCAAAGTTGATGGTTTAAAAAAGAAATTAGAATAAATATTACTAGAAAGTAAAAAATCATTTAATTCAAAAAATCTGCGAAATTGAAACCAAATTTTTAAAGTATGTTTAACAATAGGGTTAAGAGCTTGTCTACCTATTCTGGAGAGCAAAAACGGAAGAGGATGTCCTAATAAAGAAGCTAATGAAAACCCCATTACTGAATTTTCCTCCAACTGTAACCATGAAGGGTGATCTTGGTTATCTATATCATAAATCCAAAAAGTAATATAACGAATATTAATTGCCCAATAATAAAATCTAAAGTTTGGTAAAGCCAGTCCTCCATCTTTTTTTGATTTTTGCAATAAAAGTTTATTCACTCTAGAGTTTTTATTATTCCAAATATAAGATAAAATCAAAGAATCTATTTTATCAAAAAATGTTTTTGGAACAAAAGAGGGAACTGCTTGAAATATATATAAAAATTTCAGTAGAATAACCATTTTTGTAGCATTTATTCGACCTATCAACGACATCGACATAGGTGACCATTTAGAAAGCACCTGTTGAGTATATTCAACTAAAGGGAAGAAATTATGCCTATATAGGTCTTTAAAATTTTTTGTAATTTTGATACCAAGGTAAGTAAAATGGTTTTTGGCAATATTAGAAGGTATTTGATGATAATAATCAGAATGATTATTAATAGGAAATAATTCACTTTTATGTAAATTAAGTTTATATCCAGAAAAAGTACCAAATTCCTTAGATATAGATAACAGAAGGAATAGATCTCTTAGGATTTGAAATGTAAACTAATAAATCATCCGTGTATAACGAAACCTTATGTAATTTATCCCCTCTCCTAATACCCTGCACAGAATTAGAATCCCTAAGAGCAATAGCAAGTGGTTCTAAAGCCAAATTAAATAATAAAGGACTAAGGGGACAACCCTGATGGGTACCTCTATATAATCTAAAGTAAGGAGACTTTTGATTATTAGTTAAAACCGCAGCTGCCGGGGCATGATAAATCAATTT
This sequence comes from Hemitrygon akajei, assembly GCF_048418815.1. Lineage (NCBI taxonomy): Eukaryota > Metazoa > Chordata > Chondrichthyes > Myliobatiformes > Dasyatidae > Hemitrygon > Hemitrygon akajei. Next base: position 72,450,865 of record NC_133136.1, on the reverse strand, counting down.
AATCCAGGAAATAAATCCTGGACCAAAATTGAACCTCTTCAAAACCTGGAATAGATAAAGCCACTCCACCCTACCAAAGGCTTTCTCTGCATCCAAAGATACAGTACATTCCGATTCTTTGGCTGAGGGGGAATAAATGATATTTAATAATTTTTGAATATTAAAATGTGAATACCTATTTTTAATAAATCCTGTTTGATTGTTTGAGATAACATTAGGCACGATAGTCTCAAGTCTATTTGCTAGAATCTTAGAGAGAATTTTAAAATCTACATTCAATAAAGAAATAGGTCGATAGGATACACATTCCAGTGGGTCTTTTCCTTTTTTTGGAATCAATGAAATTAGTGCTTCATAAAAAGTTTTAGGAAGGTTCCCAGAGGATGTAGAGTCGGTAAACATTTGATGAAGATGTGGTATAAGCATTTCATGAAAGATCTTGTAAAATTCTACCGTATAACCATCAGGTCCCGGAGCTTTACCTAATTGCATAGAGGATATAGCCTTGGCTATCTCCTCTTGTTTAATAGGTGCATCTAACATATCTGCATCTTGAATCGAAATTTGGGGTATGTTTAACCTTTGCAAAAATTTATTCATAGTCATAGTACTATCAAAGAATTCAGATTTATAAAGATTAGAATAAAAGTCCATAAATATCATTAATTTCATAAGGATCTAAAGTTTCTGTTCTATCTGGTCGGCGAATTTTTAAAGTCTGTCTTCTGACCTTCCCAGCCTTTAACTGACCCGCTAAAAGTTTAGCAGATTTTTCCCCATATATATAAAATAAACTTTTAGATTTAAAAATTAGCTGTTCAATGGGAAAGGTCAGAAGTAAATCATACTGTGATTGAAGTTCGACCCTTTCTTTATATAGGTCTTCAGTAGGTTTAACTGAATACGCTTTATCTATCTGTTTAATTTTATTAATAAGCACTGACAATTCCGCTTTAGTTTTCTTTCTCAAGGCTGCTGAATATGAGATTATCTGTCCCCTAAGAAAAGATTTCAAGGTGTCCCATATAACCAGATTTGACATTCCTTCAGTTGTATTAAATTCAAAAGATATAGAAATTTGCTCCTTAATAAAATTAACAAAAGCTGGATCCTGTAAAAATACGGGATTCAATCTCCACTGTGAGATTTTCAAAAATCTAACCGAAAGCTTAAGGGTTAACTTTAAAGGCGCATGATCTGAAAGTGCAATGATGTCATACGTACATTCAACAATGGAGTTTAGCAGACATGTACCTAAAAAAAAGTAATCAATTTGAGAATATTTATGATGGACGTGTGAGAAAAAAGAGAAATCTTTATCATTGGGGTGTTTATATCTCCAAATATCGACAAGGCCATATTCTAATAAAAAAGAGTTAATACAAGCTGCCGCTTTATTAGGAAGCGACGGATTGGTTGATGACCTGTCAATCACTGGATTTAAACAACAATTAAAGTCACCACCCATGATCAGCTTATATTCATTGAGATTCGGTAACTCTGAAAAAAGTTTCTTAAAAAAATCAGAATTGTCTACATTAGGTGCATATACATACACCAGAGCTACCTTTTGCTCGCATGATAAACCAGTAACAATTAAATATCTTCCAATCGAATCAGTAGTAGTACTAAGGTGTACAAAAGGGATTTTGGGGCTAAGAAATATAGAAACGCCTCTTGTTTTACTATCCGACAGCGAGTGAAATAAGGGCCCTTTCCAAAAGCGAAAAAACCTGTCCTCATCCTGTTTTCGTATATGATTTTCTTGCGCAAAAATAATATTAGCATTAAGTGTTTTTAATTTCTTAAAAATCTTTTTACGCTTAATGGGATGATTGACACTGTTCCAATTCCAAGATATTATATTGATTTTATTAACATCCATGTTTAAAATTGAGTTTAATATTGTATAAAAGAAATGTTATGCAAGTACAGATTAAACCAAAAGGCGCGGGTACAACCAGAAGGAGTGACGCATTTACGAAAAAGAAATCCATCAAAAGAACTGCCCAATCAAGAAAAGAACCTACTCTAATAGACCCCTCCACCCTCCCCCAACCCAATAGATAGAAATGAAGGAACCGATAGGCTGGTCCCATGCTAACTAATAACCTTTGACCCTGTTCTCCATCTTGCAGCTGCATATAATAAAAAAAAACAAAAATCCCACGGAAAATAGCCATAATAAAAGGCACAAACAGAATTCAACTACTATAATGTTCTGCCTAACATTAATAAAAACATAATCAACAACGGCCATCTTAGAATCAGCTAAAGTAGCTGAAACATATATTCAAAAGAAGGAATAAATCTGGGCAAATAATGTTACAAACAATATTCTTTCTTTCGAAAAAGAAAAGTAAATGAGTATATATATATGAAAACAGACCTAAAACTATAAGTATTGAAGCAAATAAAAGAAATAAGAAGATTAATACACAACAGGTCCTACACGGAACTCTAAAGTACAATACTATAAAGGTTCCCTACAAGACAGTTATATATGTACTAATTATTAATAAGATAAAGAAAAAATTAAATCAACCACGTCCCATACCAGAGAATGAAAAGGTATAACATATACTTAACTCAAAAGCTCCATAAACAACTCATACAGCAGATACTTCAAAATTGCCTATTGAGTAATCGGAGTAACTTTAATATTTTATTCAGTAGGCTTAACTTTAAGATTTTTAATATACTCCCATCCCTCCAGAGGAGAGTAGATTCTTAATGATTGAGATTTTTTAGGAAAAATTATCAACTTTGCTGGAAAGCGAAGGGAGGAATTTAAATTTAATTTATGCATTTCACTCATAACTTCTCGATATTTCTTTCTTTCGGCAAAGATTTTGGGTGAATAATCTTCGACTATACAAATATGAGTTGAATTGAAGAATAATTTCCGTTTCTTTCTGGCTTCTCGAATAATAGCTTCTTTAGTCGTATAATATTGCAAAGAAAGTACAACTGCTCGAGGACGTAATTCGGCTGAACGCCGAGAGAATGGAATTCTGTGAGCTCTGTCAATTAAGGGGCTAGTTTCGAGGCTCTCATTGAAAAGTGAATACAGCATATCTGAAAAGAATTTTAACAGATCGCCAGCTTCAGTATTTTCAGGCAGTCCCAGAATACGCAGATTCCTCCGACGCCCTCTACTATCTAAATCAGCCATTCTTTTCTTTGTTTTAGATAGCTTCGAGGTAATTTCATTAATTTTCTTTTCCATTGAAGACATCTTCATTCCTTGATCTTTAATAGTTTGCTTGAATAGATCATGCTCAGTCTCGATTTGGGTTGTAGTCTGCTGAAGTGTTTGAAGTTGAGAGTCCAAATTTTCCAGAGAGTCTTGAATCGTAGAAATAGCCTTTTTGAGCTTTGCGTTTGAATCGGCCAGCTTATCAATTTTAATATTAAGCGATCTGAATTCCGACTTCATGTCTTGTATTGAGGAAAATATTCCCGCTAGTGTAACAGGTTCCTCCGTTTTCTTGGTTTGTTCCGTTTGCTCCATTTCAGGGAAAGTCTTGCCGCTATGCAATTCAAAACCAGAATGACTTTTTTCGGCCATTGTAATTAAGTCGTAAATCCTTCAGTAAAAATAATAAATCCTTCAGTAGAAGTAGTAAATCATCAAAACTAAAAGAGATCTGTTAGTGGGATATAAAATATATTAAAAGAGAGAGCGAGCCGCTGGGAATGCGACCTACTCCATATGCTACAAGGTGGAGAATCGCCCAAATATGTTGAGTAGAAAGGATTTCTGTGGTGTACATTAGACACAATGAAGCATGAGTTTGACAACTCACTTTTAAACTTGACTAAAATTGTAAAACAACAATTCCATGTAATGAGAAGCAAGCATTTTTGCGATTTGCATGAACATAAAGTATAGTATAAATGCTGGTATTGACATGGGTTGAAGGTATATAGTCTGGAATTTCTTCATTAGTGTTATTTGGAAATGTCTTACAGAATTTAGTTTGAATATGTAGCATTTTCTATTTTACAAAATACTATTAAACATTTCTGTGAAATGATGTGCCTGTGATGCAGCTGCAATGAGTTTTTCATTTCACCTGTGCATACGTGTTCTTGTGCATATGACAATATACTCAACTTCAACTTCGAACTTAAAAAGTCTGCTTAACTTTTAACATATTTTTGCATTTTTTAGTATATTTTTACTATAGTATATCTCACTATTATCATTTTAGTTATTGTTTTCTTAATTTCTTTACTGATTTTAAAGAGCACTTCTTAGGAGATTTTTGTCTTGTACATCTTAATATAATTTTCTTTAAGTTTTAATTTAATTGTAATTTTACAACGTAAGAGAGAGCATCACATTTTTCAATATCTTCCAGCTCCTGTGACTAAATACAGTATACCCTATATTATGTAATCAATTATCTTTGGTTAGAAAATATTTCTGAAGACCTTAAAGAGTTCATGACAGTTATCAACTTGTTTAAATGTGATCAAGACTTATGGAAGGTATAATGGACAGAATTACTGTAGGTCCCTTGGAACTCTCCCAGAAATGCCTCATTAATTTTGGTGAACCAGGAGCATATTCAGTTATTAAATTAAAAAAGATTGTACAAATGGGTTAGAACTCAGAACAGTGTAACCACATTGTAGCTCAGCTTCTCAACTCTGAGCAGAAAAAAAACATCCATTATGTGCACTCCGATGCCAACAATACTGGCATCATCAATCTTCACTGTTGGGCAAACTTATAAATAACAACAGAATGCTAGAATGCAACATAGCTTGCTTAAGGTACGTTTTTGTGTTATAAAGGGAAGCGGGCACTGAAGATCTCAGTGGAATCAATTGCATTATCATTCTGCAGTCTTTTGTATGTCTGTAGTTAATTATTTTAATTCTTGAACATAGAAATTTCTACATCCATCACACTATCAGTCCCTATCAACTCCTAAATGTTTTTGTAAATCAAAGTCTAATTACATAAGACTTGAAAACTGGAGGAGATACATGGGTCTATAGAAACTACTGCTGTTTGTATGCATTGCAGATAATGCAGATAATACAACTAATTTGCAAGTGCTTTAAATGATTGCTCAAAGAACCACTATCACCCACACTATTCACAAAATGCTGGTGGAACGCAGCAGGCCAGGCAGCATCTATAGGGAGAAGCACAGTCGACTTTTTGGGCCAAGAATTGCTTGAATTTCCAGCATCTGCAGACTTCCTCGTGTTCACTCACGCTATTCACTAGTTTAATTGGCAATATTGCCAAAGGCTATCAAGTACTTCTGAGCTGCCTCGGAAAGAAGGTGCAGTGTGTTTGCGGGTTGTGGTGAGGGTTGTCTGAAAATTAAATCTGTGCAAGTGTACTTTGAGCAACGGGTGAACTACACTAAAGTTTAAATATACATTGCATTGCATAATCATGGAATAAGGTTGTAAAGTGCAGAGATATCCTGCACGCACAGAACATTATGGAGTTTTCCAGACACATAAAATGGTAGAAGAAGTAACTGCAGAAATCAATGTCTTAATGATTGTGCTGAAGACATGCTATAGTGCAGGAAGAAGCTGAAGGAAATTATCATGATTATTAAACTTGTATTCAAATTCTGATGTCCGAAGAATTTTTATCATTCATTATCTCCAAAGAAGTCAGGATTATAGAAATTTCTTTAAGGATGCAGAAAGCAATCTTTGTCTCTGTATATTTTCCTTGTATGTGTGTGTGTGTAGATATAGATTGGGGACTCATAATCACATGTCATGTCGTTGATAGCTAATTATTTGCATCCAACAGCCAATTTTTCATTTGCTCTATTCGACCGAATGCAACTAATATAGAAGGCACATAATGGAATGAAGGAATCAGAATCACTGGCAGGATGATATCCATCTGGCTGCAGGATATACACTGCATGTTTAAGGAATGTAATGATTTTTAGTTCAGAAAAACGGATCATTCACATATAAACCTAATGTGTATGTAGGCAACAGAACAGTACGTCATTGAGAACCCCAAATCAAAGCAAAGCCCTGTGCTTACTGTAACCAGGTGACTGTTGAATATCACCTTTTATTGTTAAAGTGCACTTACCCATGTAAAACTAACATACTGCTTTTAAGAGAAAACAGTGACGTCATTTTGCACTGGTGGAATCACAAGAAGAGTTACCATGTTCTAAAGGGAATGACATTCGAGTAGTTTTCCCAGGTTTGGTGAGAAAAGGTGAATAATATCTGATAATATCCATTTAAATTCACTTACACTTTTTTGTAAATCCAGAATATCAGTAATTTGACATGTTTTACATATGGATCCTTTAGATGTTTTCAAGTAAGTTATCGGTGCTGGATAAAGTAGTTGTGTAAAGTTCTTTATAGTAGCTTTAAGACTTTTTAGTCATTTAGACTCCAATGTAATATATTGTAAAAGTTTATTTTTGTCTTTGTTCATTGTTTCATGACTGAATGTGAATGTAAGAAGTAATGTGAATGTATTAATCAGTGGTACGTAGTGTGAACAAGGAGAACTTGTTTCAGCATCTAGCCTATAGGTGTTTGGAAATTAAGCACTTATGTACCAAAAGTGAGTATATCGCTTGGTTAAGATGAGATGTATTCATATATGTTTTTGATGTTGCTATTCTAATGTTGGTGCTATTCTAATGTTGATTGTATTGTTTTTTTTTACAATTGCCACTACCATATTGGTTCTGTAAATTTTGTTTTATTTATTTTCATTCTGCATACTTAGCAAGGGTGTGGACCAAAATTAAGCTGAGAGTGTAGCAGCAGGAACTGAGTTTGTTTTAATTCATTTTGTCATTTTTATTTTGATACTCTCTTTCTGCATTAAAACATTTAAAACAGATAAAGAAATTAAAGACCCAAGAAAATATTTGTTGTCCTGCACGTGTAATTTTCCCTAGACTACAAAATAACACTACATAACTATCTCTGAAAGACAAAATAAAGTAAGGCTTGTTCTCTGTGCTTGCTAAATCAAGATTGTATCATAAACTGAAATATGTTCAGCAACAGCACTGAGGAATTATTGTACATGGATTAGTTTATAACCACAAGAGATTCTGCAGATGCTGGAAATCCAGAGCAGCAAAAAAAGGCTGGAAGATCTCGGCATGTCAGGCAGTGTCTGTGGAAATAAACCAACAACTGATGTTCCAGGCAGAGACCCTTCATCAGGACTGGAAAGGAAGAGGGAAGATGCCAAAATAAGTAGGTGGAGGACACTGTTCCACTTAAGCTGTGTGGGAGCACAGCCGTGCAGTAACTGAATTGCTCCCACGCACATAGTCTTTGTTTCCACACAGCTGGAATTTTATAATATTAATATAATTTGGAGATTATTTTAATATACTTTTGAAATCAATATTAATATAATTGTGAAATAAGCTGTAATTAACCATGTGTTAATGAATATACTCCATGAAGTTTCTAAATAATAAACATACCAAAACCTTTTCTTTGAAACATTTCAGAGCTTCAATGTAGTTACATAGTCAGTGTTTCAAGCTACAAAATTGTTACAAATTGTAGCAATAAACACAGAATGGAGGTCTGTAGGGCTTGGCAATACAATTACTGGAGTGACAAAGTGTAAGATCTGCTTGCATCTATATGTTCTGGCGTTGACACCGTGCCTGTTACTCGATTCATTCAATGTGTGTGTAATCACTGGGATAATAGATTTCCTGATGATGACTTAAGAGAATAGGAAGCTTTTGACCCTATTGCTGTTGCAAATGGAACCAATTTTGAATTTGGAAAAGAGAATGTTGTATGACTGACAAGAGAATACTCAGCTACTATTACAAACCACACCAACGAAAATTTATTAAAATATCGCAGCAATGCTGTGATTTCAAATTTGTCATTTCTGAGAAAGTTCACATTGGTTCAATTAAGACATTCACTAACATGTTGAACTATGTGCTTAGAAACAAAGAATTTGAAGAACTTTCAATTCTCGTTGACATTGCTAGAACATTTCAACCTTCTAATGCTGGCTGTGAACATGGGTTCAGTTTTAGGAATTCAATGAAATATAAATCTAGAAATTGAGTAGAACTGAAACATCTGGATGATCTAATGAAGATTAAGATGTATCTTTCACCTGGATGTGTAATTAATTTGGATAGCGCTTATAGACAACGGATTTGTAATAAAGACAGATGAGAAAAGATTATGAAATGTGAAAGATTTTCTTTGGTGTACGTGTTTTTCATTATACTCTTCAATTAATAAAGAAAATCAAAAGTTTGTGATTTTTCAAAATTTATTCTAAATGTTCATAATATCCAGATTACAAAAAATACATTAAAAATGCTGCATAGTTTTCATACTGTGTAAACATTTCCCACTCAGAGCAATGCTTGGTCCATGCAGCTGTAAAAAAAAATTAGAGGGAACAATGCTGCAATGAAAGAAAGGTTGACAAGCTGAAAGGAGATAGGTGAAGCCAGATACGTAGGGGAGGGGGATGAAGATGTAAGGAGATGCAAGGTGATAGTTAAAAAAGGCAAGGGGCTGCAGAAGATGGAAACTGATAGGAGAGGAGAGTGGTTCATAGGAGAAAAGGGAGGAGGAGAAGAGGTAAGAGACCAGAGAAGGAAATAGAAGAAGAGGAAAGGGAGAGGGGGGGAAATAATGATTTATCAGAAGGAGAAATCTATATTAATACATTCAGGTTGGAAGCTAGCTGGACAAAATATGAGGTGTTGCTCTGCCATCCTCAGAGTGGCCCCACAGTGGCAGAAGAGGAGGTCATAGACCAACTTATCGGAACCGGAATGGGAATATGAGTTAAAAAATTTAAGTCAGGTCTCACCAATGTAGAGGAGGCTGCATTGGGAGTACTGGATACAGTGGGTGACATCAACAGATCTGCAGCTGAAGTGCTGCCTCACCTGGAAGGACTGTCTGGGGACCCTTAATGAAATGATGATGAAGTGGTGAAATTCTGCTGCTGTATCGTATGGACTTAATTGGCAGGTGCAGTATTTCAGTCACTTGCAGGGATATGTGTTAGGAGAGGGACAAATGGACAAGCAAATCACAAAGGGAGCATTTCCTGCAAATATTGGATATTATGGGGGGTGGGGGCAGGAAAAATGTGTTTGGTGGTAGGGTTCCTTTGAAGGTGGCAGAGGTTGCAGAGAATAATCTGCTGAAACTGGAAGCTTATAAGTTTGTAATAGGGGGCAAGAGGAACTCTATTGCTGTTAAGGTGGCAGGAGGATGGAGTGAGCGCTGATGTCCAGGGAATGGAGGAAATGCAGATAAGGGCAGTATCGATGGTGGAAGAATGGAAACTGAAGAAGGAATACACCTCTGATATTCTTTAAAGGAAAGCCTTATTTTTGGAAACAGATGCAGCAGAGATAAAGGAGCTGAGAAAACAGAATGGCATTTTTACTGGAGACAGGGTGAGAAGAGGTATAGTTAAGATAGCCATGGGATTCGGTAGGTTTATGAAAGATACTGGTAGACAGTCTGTCTCCAGAGATCGACAGACAATACATAAAGAAGCAGGACCAATACCAGACGAGTGGAAAACCACTAGTCACCAACAGCCAATCAGAAAAGGCTCCCTTTAATCCCACTATGTGCCCCCGTCAATCAGCGAATGCTCTATTCATTCTAATACCTTTCCTGTAATACCGTGGGCTCTTACCTTGCTAAGTAGTTTCATGTGTGGCACCTTGTCAAAGACCTTTGAAAATCCAACCATACAACTGGTACTGATTCTCCTTTCTCTGTCCTGCTTGTTCCAAAAGATTTGTCAGGCAATATTTTCCCTCAGGGTCACCATGCTGACTTTGGCCCATTTTGTCATGTGCCTTCAAGTAGCCCAAAACCTCGTCCTCAGAAATTGACTCCACCATCTTCCCATCGAGGTCAGGCTAACTGGCCAATAATTTCCTTACTTCTGCCTCCCTCCCTTCTTGAAGGGTAGAGTGACATTTGCAATTTTCCAGTCCTCAGGAACCATGCCAGAATCTGTAGATTCTTAAAAGATCATTACTAAAACGTCTCCACAGTTGTTTCAGTCACCTCCTTCAGAACTTTCGGATCTAGTTCAGGTGACTTATCAACCTTCAGACATTTCAGCTTACCAAGCACTTTCTCCCTCGTAATAGCTATTGCACTCTGATTCTCACAGAATCCTAGTGCACTATTAATGTCTTCCACAGTGAAGACTGATGCAAACTATTTATTCAGTTCATCCTCCACTTGTTTGTCCCCTATTACTACTTCTCCAGTGTCATTTTCCAGCAGTCTGATATCTACCCTCACCTCTCTTTTACTCTCTCTCTCTCTCTCTATATATATATATATATTGGTATCCTTTTTGAATGCAGTTAAGCCTGGGGTAGTAGCATTTAATTGTTTGAACAACACCTCATGTTTTTTTTAAAATTATAAATAAGTTGTATTTAATTGTTTGAACAAAACCTGATGTGTATGTGGACAAAGGGAAGCTTCCTCAGTAGCATTCTAGCCAGAGGAAACACAAACAGCTTCCCCTTTTCTCAAGTACCATGCAGCCACTCCTTGATCCAAAAAAGGGACGTGTTCCTGGAAAATGCTTCACTTAATAAAATGCTGATAAGTCAACAAGACTGAGCAAAACAGATTGTGATTTTTTGGTATAGTGGAAGCAATGTGGCACACTTTTCGATATAGCAAAAGATAGATTCATGAATCAATGGTTTTAATTTTAAGGTGATTAGAGGAAAGTAAAGTCAGAGGTAAGTATATTTTACACTGGAAGTGTTGGCTGCATGGAATTCCTTACCAGGGTAGGTGGTATGGGCAGATATATTAGGAATATTTAAAAGACTCTTAGATAGCCACCTGGATGATAGAAAAATGGAGGATTATGTAGGAGGGAAATGTTAGATTAATTTTAGAGTAAACAAAAGGTTGGCACAACATTGTGGGCCAAAGGGCATGTACTCTGTTGTACTGTTCTATGTTACCTTCAGATTTCATCTGTTCACATCTTGTGGCTTCTGTTTGTTTTTAAAAGCTTCCCAATCCTGCAGATTTCCACCTTTTTATGTGCTATTATATGTCAGCCCTTTTGCTTTTATGATAGATTGAACTTTCCTTGTCAGCTACGGTTGGTTCATCCTGCTTTGGAATACTTCTTCTTTGGGATGTATCTATCTTGCACCTTCTGAATTGTTCCTAGGAACTCCAGCCATTGCTGATCTGTTATCATCCCTGCTGGTGTCCCCTACCAATTAACTTTGGCCATGTTCTCTAACATGCCTCTCCACTGTACTACTGATACATCTGCTTTACCTTCTCCCTCTCAGGTTGCGCAGTGAATTCTGTCAAATTATGATCATTGGCTCCTAAGGGTTCCTTTACCTTAAGCTCCATAATCAAAACTGGTTCATTACACCACACCAAACCCAAATTAGCTGATCACCTATTGGGTTCACCACAAGGTTCTCTAAAACATCATCTCGTAGGCATTCTCCTTTGGGACCCAAAATCAGCACCAACCAGATTTTCCCATTTTAACTGCTATTGAAATCCCCCTTGACTACTGTAACATTGTCCTGTTGACATGCATTTTCTATCTCCCATTTTAATTTGTTGCCCACATCCTGGCTGCTGTTTGGAGGCTTGTACACATCACCCATCAGGGTCTTTTTATCCTTGCAGCTCCTTCATTCCACCCACAGGAATTCTACATCTTCCAATCCTATGTCACCTCTTTCTAAGGATTTGATTCAATTATTTACCGACAGAACCATGCCACCCCTCTGCCAACCTGAATGCCTTTTTGAAACAATGTGTCTCCTGCGATGTTAATCTCCTAACTATAATCATATTTCAGCCACAACTCAGTGATGTCAACTACGTCACACCTGGCAATATCTAACTGCGCTAAAAGATGATATTCCTAATTTTATACAGAGCATGCATTTAAGTGTAACATGTTCAGTCTGTATTCATCACCCTTTTCAATTTTGTCACTGTTACACGACAACTTATTCTACTGACTGCAATTTTGTCCAGTCATCTGCCTGTCTGTCCTAACAGTCTCACTACATACTAACTGCCCCTTCCAGCACTATCACTCAGTTTCCCAATGCCCTGCCAAACAAGGTTAAACCCTCCCCAGTATTTTAGCAAACCTGCTCGCAAGGATATTGCTCCCCCTCAGGTTCAGGTGTAATCAGTCCCTTTTGTACAGGTTGCAGGTTTTCACAAATAAAATGGCGGGGCCATTTTATGTTTGAGAAAAAAACCGTAGCAACTTATTTATTGAGGCCCGAGAGCTGAGCACAAAACACACTAGAAGTCCCTTATATAATTACGTCAGCATGTTAGACCAGCCTCTTAAGCTCAATGTCAGTGACTGAGAATAATTTACATTTTCACAAATCACATTGCACTACACAGGCTATCCCAGTTTTCAGTAAAACTGGCACTGTGGGCCTGTCTGGATCTTGGATGAGCTGCCCACCTCAGGTCCTACGTTCCATCGGAGGAGGAACAGAAGGTGCCACTGGCTCGTCCAGAGGTGTGTTGGCACACTCATGATCATTTGTGATGGCAGAGTCATGGTAGTGGAATCCAACAAATCTTGTAGTTTAACACGATCTACTGAAATACATTCAGCTTTACCCCTCTTATCTCAGATAAAAGTCTTTTCCAAAACACAGAATGTGCCATCATAAGGGGGGTCTAAGGGGATGCTGGTGTGCATCATGGAGGACGAAAACAAAGGAGGCTTAATGTAGGTCAACAGGAACCCAAGAGTGCTGTATACCACGGTGGGAGGTAGGAATAGGTGAAAAGGAGTTGAGTTTATTAAGGTACGTGCAATGCTTTTGAGAGACCGACCAGGCAGTCATGGTATCAGGAATGAAATTGCCTGGCACTTGTAATGGCTGCCCATACACCAAGTCTGCCACTGACGACTTTAGGTCCTCATTTGGAGCTGTTCTGAGTGCAACAGGACCTTCGGGAGAAGATCATGCCAACAGAACTGCCTTCAAGGAGTGATGCCACCGCTCGCATAAGCCACTGAAGTCTGGGTGATACACAGTGGTGTGATGTAGCCTAATGCCATGGTTCTGGGCCATTGTAGGCCAGAGGTCTGATATGAAATGGAGACTGCAGTCAAAAGAAATATCAGATGGGGTGCCATACGGAGCAACCCAGGCGTTGATGAATGCCCAAGCCTTGTCTTCATCTGCCACCAATACCAGGGGGATGACCAGTGGCCACCTGGATGTATGGTCCATCATAGTAAGGAGGTGTGTGAAACGATGGGAAGGGGGAAGAGGGCCAATGAAGTCCACATGGATGGTTAACATTTGCCTACTGGCACTCCAATCACATACGTCCTTTCCAATCAGTTTCTGTGAGGCTTTCTTACCCGGATGCAGGAGGCTATGTATGGAGTTAAAAACAGACTGCCTTCAGTTTGCAGGCATTATGGGGCAAGGGCGACTGGTTGAGATATCGTGCACAAGAGAAACTGCAGCTCTCTCGAATTTAATATCAGGCATTCGTGGGTCCATGACTGCCATTCATCATTTTCTTAGCCTCACTGGCACAGGGCACAGGCAGAAATCCAGAGATGACTCCCCTAGAGGTCCTGCTTCTTAGCTTTCTACCTAACACTCTAAATTTGTTATTCAGGACCTTCTCCCTTCTGAGATGCCCCTGACCTTGGCTTCTGGGAAGCAATATACATGTTTGTCCCTATCACGGCCATAGAAACTTGTGTCTACTCCTCTAACTACGGACTCTCCTAGCACTGCTGCAGTCCTCTTCTCCCCCCTCCCTCTGAGCCACAGTGCAAGACTCAGTGCTAGAAACCTGGTCACTGTGAATTCCCCTTGGAAGGTTGTCTTCTCAAGGGGGAGAAATTTCAGAATGGCAGGAGCAAAGGGAGTTGAGAGTCCTCCTGTAGGACTTCCTAAAGGTTAACTTGCAGGTTGAATTGGTGGTAAAGAAGGAAAATGTGATGCTGTCATTCACTTTGAGAGGATTATAATATAAAAAAGAAAGATACAACGCTGAGACTTTATAATGCATTCGACAGATCACATTTGAAGCATTGTGAACTGTTTTGGGCTGCATATCTCCAGAGTAGGTGTACAAGAATGATCTTGTGAATGAAAAGGCTAATGTCTGAAGAGCATTTGATAGCTCTGGGGCTGTACTTACTGGAGTTTCGAAGAATAAGGCATTCTGTCATTGAAACCTATCAAATATTGAAAGGCTTAGTTTGAGTGGATGTGGAGAAGATGTTTTCAATAGTGGGAGTGTCTAGGACTAGAGGACACTGACTCAGAATAGAATGACGTCCCTTTAGAACAGGGATGAGGAGGAATTTCTTTAGCTAGAGGGTGGTGACTCTGAGGAATTTATTGCCACAAAAGGCTGTGGAGTCCAAGTCTTTGGGTATATTTAAAATGCCAGTTGATAGGTTTTTGATTAAATAGGGTATCAAAGGTTACAAGAAGAAGGCAGGAGATTGGGGTTGAGTGGGATAATAAATTTGCCATGATGGAATGGCAGAGGAGACTTGATTGTCTGATGGCCTAATTCTACTCCTTTATCTTATGGTCTTACTGTGGACTGTATATCATCAATGATTTCTTGACAGCGGATTTCCCTGTTTTTATTTTAGAAAGGAATATGTTTTATGTTTGTGGTCACAATGTGCATTACCTAATATTTATCCAGATCATGCTTCTATCAATCATTAAACGTAATTTTTTAATTTTACCAAGTCACCTTTTAACGCTTTCAGCCTTTTTGAAATTTATCATCTGGTAACAAGCTTGGCCTTATCTCGGATTCTGTATTTTACAGCAAGCTACCTATTACTCTGCACATTTTATGATTAATGTGGCCAACAACACTCCTGAAAACTACAAGAACAAAACATAACACTGTCTTATACAACAACCATCAGAAATATTCTCTTTTATGTTTTACAGCTGCAAGGCAGATGTTTATTTCTACAAAGTGATTCATCAACATCCCCAAACACTGTTCACCTTCCAATTTATATTGATTAGCATCCTGGATCTAATGAGAAATGCAATGCTTACTGGTCTAAACAAAAATTAGAGGAATGTCACTCCTCCAGGAAAGCAATAGCCTGCAAAGCCTACACCTCAAAATTCAAAAGGTATCCATCAAGTCTGATGTATCTGTCAATGAATGCCCTCACACACAGGGCATGTTGGTCTTCACAAATCAAAGTGTTGACTACAGGAGTTCGACGTTCTGTTCAAATTGTATAAGATGTTGATGAAGTCTAACATGTAGTATTGTGTGCAGTTCTGGTCACCTATCTACAGAAAAGATATCAGTAACATTAAAAGAGTACAGAGAAAATATACAAGAATGTTGCCAGAACTTGAGGACTTGAGCTTAGTGAAAGGTTGAATAGGTTCTGACTTTATTCCTTGGAGTGTAGGAAAATTAAGAGAGATTTGATAGAGATGTATAAAATATGAGTAGTGCAGACAGGGTAAACGTAAGCAGAATTTTTCCACTGATGTTTAGTAAGACTAGAACCCTGTCACAATGTGCACTGGGAATATCAGAATCCACGTGCAGAAAAAGACAGGCTCCGGTGTCTTTTTCATAAGAATTCCAGCAGAACCTTGGTGGCTTGGCAAAGCAACACCACGAGATGTAACATTCTCAAAACTAGGACTCAACTATTAGCGCTAATTGGGTGTCCTTTTAAATAATACAAGTACATGGAATCTCTGAGCCCATTAAATTACACTTAACAAGTTTATACAATAAGGAACAGGAGACTGCATTACAAAGAGTGTATCACTCAAGAAAAACAACTGTAAATGAATTATATCCCTCAATAAACAACAATTAACCAATTCAGGTGCTCCAAAAAGCCCCAAGAGTCCAACACACCCCAGCTCCCTGCACAGGCCCAAAAAGATTGTTACAGTAACTCCCTCCTTATGGCCAGCACCTGACAGCTAAGAGAGACCTCAGGAACTCGAGAGGACACGGGATCATTGAGAGAGACTTGGGAATCTTGAGATAGAGCAAACATTGAGTAAAGCTGGAAGACCCAGAACACCATAGGAAACCTTGACCAACTTGAGGATCTTAGAGACCTTGATGACCTTGACGACAGGGGACGCTTAGACCGGGGACAATAAGACAGGGGACACTTAGACCCAGAAAAAGCCTTGAATGTAGGTGAGATAATCAAGGAATGTAAACTTGAAAACTCAGAATGTGGACGAGAATAGACGGCATCCTCACCTAAAGATAACTGATGTCAAAACGCCACTGTACAACCTCCACTGGATATGCATTATTTGGCGGGGTCCTTCAATCAAGATGTGTACTGGCTAATTCAGTACCCGAGTGTGAAAGAAAGGCAGACTCCAATGCAGAGGCAGCAAGAAGAGTTTTTTCATAAGAATTCCAACATAACATTGGTGGCCCAGCTGAGTGACACAGTGAGATGCAACATTCTCAAAACTAGCACCCCGCGATTAATGCTAACCAGGCATGTGTTTGATACAAGTATCATGGAATCCCAAAACTTATCCAAATAAACTTAACATGCTTATACAGAAAGTACCAGGAGACTATATTACAAAGAGCGAGTCACTTAGAAAAGCACAAGGAACTCTAAAGGATTAAAGACTCTCATTAAACAACAATTACCCAATACAGGTGTACTAAAAACCTCAGCACCCAATGCTCTCCAGTTGCCTGCACTGGCTCAGAAGAGTTCATTATAGAACCCAACCTCAGTGGTCATGGGTTAAGGTTGCCAGCCCAACCAGTGGATGAAGTAACTGGTGAATCAACATTTAAGAGAAGTTTGGATAAACACACGAATGGGAGTGGTATGGAGGGCTATGATCAAGGTGCAGATCGATGGGACCAGAGAGAATAATAGTTCAGCATAGACTAGATGGGTCAAAGGGCCTGTTTTTGTGCTGTAGTGCTCTGTCGAAGGAGGAGGAATAGTGCTGAAATTCAGCATTTTGTGGGATATGACATAACAAGGCTAAATCCTCCTCGATAACAAAATTTCACAATATAGCTAAATCCTCCTCAATAACAACATTTCACAATATCTTAAGACAAGTAAACCCTGTCAATATAGTTAAATAGATTAGAATGACAACTGTTATATTTATTATATTACGTTATTAAATTTTGCTATTGCTGTTGGCCCAGTAGACATTTGTAAGGTTGTTTGGTGTCACTACCTGTTTTCAAACAAATCAAGTGTGAAGCAGACAACTTACAACCTGGACATTGCAGATGAGAGTATATTGATGGCAGGAATAACTAAAGAGCTTGATGTTTAGAAGTTGTGGTAAGGTAAAGGTTAACAGAATCAGAATCAGAATCAGGTTTATAATCACTGATATGTGACATGAAATTTGTTAACTTAGCAGCAGCAGTTCAATGCGATATGCAATATAGAAGTGAAAAAATCAATAAAATAAAAATAATAACAAACAAATAAATAAATAAATAAATTACAGTATACATATATTGAATAGATTTTTAAAAGTGCAAAAAACAGAAATACTGTATATTAAAAAAAAGCGAGGTAGTGTCCAGGGGTTCAATGTCCATTTAAGGTTCAAATGGCAGAGGGGCAGAAGCTGTTCCTGAATCACTGAGTGTGCGCCTTCAGGCTTCTGTACCTCCTCCCTGATGGTAACAGTGAGAAAAGGACATGCCCTGGGTGCTGGAGGTCTTTAATAATGGACGCTGCTTTTCTGAGACACTGCTCCTTGAAGATTACCTGGGGACTTTGTAGGCTAGTACCTAAGATGGAGATGACTAGATTTACAACCCTCTGCAGCTTCTTTTGGCCCTGTATAGTAACCCCTCTCCATACCAGACAGTGATGCAGCCTATCAGTATGCTCTCCAGGGAACAACTATAGAAGTGTTGAGTGTATTTGTTGACATGCTAAATCTCTTCAAACTCCTAATGAAGTATAGCCACTTTTGCCTTCTTATAACTACATCGATATGTTGGGACCAGGTTAGATCCTCAGAGATCGTGACACTCAGGAACTTGAAGCTGCTCACTCTCTCCATTTCTGATCCCTCTATGAGGATTGGTATGTGCACCTTTATTTTCCAATTCCTGAAGTCCACAATCAGCTCTTTTGTCTTACTGACTTTGAGTGCCAGGTTATTGTTGCAGCACCACTCCATTAGTTGACATATCTCACTCCTGTATGCCCTCTTGTCACCACCTGGGATTCTACCAACAATAGTTGTATCATCAGCAAATTTATAGATGGTACTTGAGCTACGCCTAGCCACACAATCAAGGGTATATGGAGAGTAGAGCAGTGGTCTAAACACACACCCCTGAGGTGTGCCAGTGTTGATCGTCAACGAGGAGGAGATGTTATCATCAATCCACATAGATTGTAGTCTTCCAGTAAGGAAGTCAAGGATCCAATTGCAGGGAGAGTAACAGAGACACAGATTCTGCGATTTCTCAAACAGGATTGTGGGAATGATGGTCTTAAATGCTGAGCTATAGTTGACAAACAGCATTCAGCATCCAGACATAGGTGTTTATATTGTTCAGGTATCTAATGCCATGTGGAAACCCATTGAAATTGTATCTGCCATTGACCTATTGTGGCGATAGGCAAATTGCAATGGGTGAGGCAGGAGTTCAGTCTAGTCATGACCAACCTCTCAAAGCATTTCATCACTGTCAATGCGAACGCTACTGTGCAATAGTCTTTAAGGCAGCTCACATTACTCATCTTAGGCACTGGTATAATTGTTGCCTTTCTGAAGCAGGTGGGAACTTCTGCCCGTAGCAATGAGAGGTTGAAAATATCCTTGAATACTCCCGCTGGGAGTACTCCCGTTGGTTGGCACAGGTTTTCAGAGTCTTACCAGTTACTCCATCGGGACCTTACGCCTTGTGGCGGGGGGGGGTTCACTCTCTTTAAGGACTGCCTAACAGGACTGTCCAGGCCGGAATAGTTTGCAAATAGAATGCAGAGCAGCCCTGGCAAGAAAGTTCATTGAAAAGCATAGATTCCCTTTACAGAGTAGATTCCCAGCCCCATTTTCACTTACCAGAGATGAGATAAGAGTATAATGAAAGGATGCAAAGCACACATATCAACTCAGGGACAATTGCTTTACTAACCTCAAAGTATCATCAGTTGTTAGCTTGTAGTTTCTATTGATTTTTAAAATCTCTATTGTGAATGGTGATTGATCTTACAAGTAAGGAATTCAAATATACATTGTTTACCAAATGATCAATATCCACAATTGTTAGTCAATTCTGTATAAATATCGCATTTTTCTGTTCTGACTTCAGAACGGTGTGGTGGCAGAGGCTATGCCGTTCTTCTTGTGCGCAAGTAAATTTATGTGTAAGTATGATAAGAAAAGAGTATGAGTTTTCAGAGTCCAGTTAATTAGTGATGACAAAAGAACTTGATATTATTCTTAAACTTTATAAAAGACATTTAGATACCTACACATGGAAAAGAAAGCTTTAAAAGGAAATGGGCTGAAAACGGGAAAATTGCATTGCCTTTCACGGACATCTTGATCAGTATGAATGAGTTGGGCCGAAGGGTCTGTTTCCTTGCCATATGATTCTATTATTCTTTGACCCATAGGAAAAGCCTTTCTACCATTGGGCATATCTGTAAGGAGTGCATCACAAGAAAGCAGCATCCATCATCAAGGACTCTCACCACCCATGCCATGCTATCTTCTTGCTGCTTATGTTTGGACGGAAGAATAGGAGACTTAGGTCCCACTCCACCAGTTTGAGGAACAGTTACAACCCTTCAACAATCAGGCTCCTGAAACAGTGTGAATAACTTTACACATCTTAACACTGAATTGATCCTAAAACCTGTGGACTCACTTTCAAGGACTCATGCACTCAATATTATTTACCGTTTACTTAATTATTTTTTTGTATTTGCATATTGGTTGTTTATCTGTCTTTATATGCAGTTTTTCATTGATTTTATTGTATTCCTTTGTATCTATTGTGAATTGCCACAAGAAAATAACTCTTAGGGTAGTATATGGCGACATATATGTATTTTGCTAATGAATTTACTTTGAACGTCAGGCTCTATAACTCACAAAAGTGCTAGAACATATTGTACAGTGCATCAAACTTAAATAATGTTGTCAGAAAAACAAAGTTTTTCCAAAGTCAACCATGGACAGGTGCCAAAATAGTAACAATAGTAACAAATTTTGAGTTTTGCTCAAAATCCTTTAATATTTTTGGGCTTAGTGTTGAGGTTACAAGGCTAATGAACACTAACATGAGATGCTGCTCCTCAGACTTGTAAGTAGCATAAAATATTGAAGTGAAAGTGTGCCTTTTCTTCATTTATATCATAAAAGATTTACAATTATTTCCCTCAAACTTGTATTGCAAAAGTTAGAGGATTGTGGAAAACTAAGGACAGGAGAGAGTGGACACGAACTGGAGAAATAAGAGGGTTCACGTATCAAAGACATAAAAAATAAATTTAGAAATCTAAAATTAGGAATGGCAAACTTATGTCAAAGCATTTTAAATCCTACCTTGTATTTATGCTTGTTCAATAAATAGCTTGATGCATATGATTAAATTATGAACACATTATAACATTAAGTTACAGAAAAATTACATAAACATAACTTGTGTACAATTAATGTTATTGCATACAAATGTGAATAGAATACTTTTTTCAAATAATATATTTTTTAACTACGGACATTGCAAAACCTCCATTTATTGGCTACCCTTAGATTTGCTGCTTCAACAAAAAAGCTGTTACTGAGGGAAGGAAACATACTAATATGTAACTGGGATCAGGTCTAAAACAGATCAATGCAAATTATGGCAAGTTTCCATTCCAAAGAATATCAGTAAACTGATTACCGTAGATTTCGCACTACAGAGCGCACCTGATTAAAAGCCGCTGGCTCTAATTTTAGAAATAAAATCAATTTTGTACTTGTACAAGCCGCACCGGATTTTAGGCCGCACCGGATTTTCGGCCGCACCGGATTTTAGGCCGCACCGGATTTTCGGCCGCAGGTGTCCCACGTTGTAATATGAGATATTTACACAGAAAGATATTACACGTGAGGATTTTTTAACTTTTAATTAAATCCATATGGTAACATAAACAAATACATATTGCAAATGCTTTTTTTCGAACCGTGCCTGTAACGCGGCTACTTTTAAATATACGTTGCGTATACTTTTTTACTGAACATTCCAATATCTCCTAACGACTGGTAAAAAATATATATACTGCAGCCTACCAGGAAAAGTTATTGATCGCTTTTAAATTAAAAGCAGCGTTTTGGCTCCGCCGCTCCGCCGCTCGCCCCCCGCCTTCCCGTTTATCGCAAACCGGTATTTCCCACAAGACGCGGCGAAACCGGGTGTGACGTCATAGCATCCCAGGATGTAGTACAGAAAACAAATATAGTTAAAACACTTCTAACTTTAACTAACAAATGAATTACTAAGCGAAAATATTATAAACTAAATAACTGCCATAAAGGCAGCACAATGCTTTTCTTCGGGTGTTTTCCATGTTGATGAGGGTGAGTACAAATGACTGATTTACAATAATTTAATTGTGAAAGTGCGCTTGATTTATCGTACAATTTCATTGAACCTCTGTGAACTACTCATCAATTTTATTGGTCTACTGTTACGAGGCAAAATGTTTTTGGCGGCATGAAAAAAAATCATGCATTAGCCGCACCGTAGTAAAGGCTGCAGTGTTCAAAGCTGTTCAAAATGTGGGAAAAAAGTAGCGGCTTATAATCCGACATCTACGGTAAGTGTTTCACTAGTGCCTTTTACAAACACTTGAAAAAGCCTGATATTGGTAAAAAGATTCATTATCACTTCTACTAATAATGACATTTTAAAAGAAGTTAATTTTTTTTCAAAATGCCATGTTGGAATTAGATTAAATGCTCACTTAATTATTTACTAGACCTCTAGATTACAAGGCCAGCACCATAAACAGTAGAATATCAAAACCTAATATTGAGTTCCTTTTCTAATATCAGTAAGTAGGATGGTATAATGTTTAGCTGACCATGTGTCCTGTCTGTTTTCATTCTGAAGTGTTTAAAAATTGAATTTCTCAATCTTCACGCATAGATCGAATAAGAATTCTGTTAACTAATGTGAAGAAAGTTTGTCCGTTGTGAAGGAACAACTTAGTTGTATTTGAAGACCGCATGACCTCTATGTTAGACCTGCAAAATGCTCAAGTTTTTTGCAGGTTTACTTGAAATCAGGTCTATCCATGAATTAAGCATTGCTGTCACATATGAACACAGAAAATGTTCCATAAAATTTCCTTGTTCTATTAAATATCCTCTTGAGACTCACAACTTTTTTCTCATGTTTTCATAATCACATCTTATAATATAATCATGCCTTTTTTCTGACCCAAGATTATACTGCTTTTTAATATTAAAGCTATAGTTATATTTTTGCTAGCACTTATTTTTTCATATTTAGTATACTGTACATTTGATTTTTCCATTAGAATGCATATTAAAATCTTGCATTAATTGTAGAAGTGTAGTAATTATGAAAAAAGCATGAACCATTTGTCGATATAAAACTGATAAAATGTGCAAAAGATACAGCAAGAAATGATTATTTAGACCAAATTGACATGAGAGGACTTGCATATGGGTTCAAAGTCTTTGTCCATGCTACATAGACTTTGTCCATGTTGCACACACAAGTAATTTAAGGCCTTATTTTAATAACTTTCAGAAGTTTTAATTAAGTTTGAATTGCTCATCAGGGTATTTTATTCTTGCTTTGGGGAAATTATTAAAACATAAGATGGATTTTTCTCAAGTAATGACAGAATACATGTTTTTGCTCAATTTATTTTTCAGCACACATAAAGCATTGCTGTGAGCATTGTCAGCTGCCACTTATGACATTGAGAGAACTGATTTGCATAAAGGAAATCAGTGTTGATCTGTTGTTTGACTTTTTTAAAAAATTACTGTCTCTCTCTCTTATTCCTCTACAACTCATGGTGTAATAAGTTCCTATCTCTATTGGAAAATGAAATGGTTTGATTAGAGACTACCATTTTATTATTTTTTAACTTCCAATTAATCTTTTTTAGACAAGTTACACAATCGTCATTCAACTAGAAACTAGAAACAAAATGTTTTGGTAACCACACCTTTCTTCATTTAACAGCTTTTAACTCTAATACTGTAAATAGCTTTTGTAATTCAGAATAGGGTTGATACGTTATTTTACATCTGAATACAAAGTAACTGAGCATTGTGTATGACAGGGAGTATCGGTTTATTCCCGAAGTATATAATGATAAAAGAGCCTTTCACACAACAGATGCCTGAATGGAGTATGTGGTGTGTGCTGAATAGAGATGGGTGAACTGACAATATTTCAGTTTTCCACATAAGACTGATGTGAATACATTCAAGACAACTGAATAAAGACAGACCCACCTCAACTGGATCTCTGTTTTCCGGCATCAGTGGAGAGAAACATAAATTTCTCCTTTATTAGAACTGTACATCTGAGTACATCTGAGGATACTTTTCTGATTTTTTTTCTGCTTAATATGCCAACTGTGAATATTCTTTATATCAGGTGTCATCACGGGCTTAAAAATCTGATTTTTAATGCTTTCTGATGTTCTTGCAATGTCTTTTTGCCATATTTTGATTTAACGTGTCATATTCCTCTGTATTACTCTGCCTTGTCTCATCTTATGCTAATTGTACCATAAACAAATACCTATGAAGAAAGAGATAATAGCAAAGAAGTTTCAAAATAATTTGTTTTTCAGACTGTCAAGACCTGAAGCATTTTGAACTCTGGTGACTGGAGTGGTTAACATTTAAAATATCGCCTCAGGATCAGGAATGACATGCTAACCTCACAGTAAATAGACTGATAAATTGCCATAGGTTGGACTCATGCAGATGAAAGATCTTTTTTTAGGTGAATGTGACACAGAGAGAGTTGGGTCTGTGGAACATTCTACAAAAGTAAGTGGTAAGGGCAGGTGCAATTACAATATTTATGAGGCATTTGGACAGGTACGTGGATAGGAATGGTTTGGAGAGATATAGTTAAAACACAAGCAAATGGTCCAGCTGAGATAGATACCATTGTCTACATGGGCAAGTTGGTCTGTAGGGCCTGTTTCAATGCTATATGAGAAGAACATACTCTCATCCAAACCCATACAAGATTCCTTACCAAACAAGCCATTTTTTCTGGGTGAGCACATATTTCAATGAGGTGTATATCAGTCCCTATACACTTCTATCCACTACCAAGACAACCTTAAAGCTCTCCACTTCTTTCTTAACAACAGACCCAACCAGTACCCCTCTATTAACACCCTCCTCCATCTGTCAGAACTGATCCTCACACTCAACAATTTCTCTTCTGGCTCTTCCAATTTTCCCTAAGCCCAAATTGTAGCCAATAGCACCCATGCATACCCCAGCTATGCATGCCTTTTCATTGGCTATGTGGAACAGTCATTGTTCTAAGACTTCACTGGTAATGCTCCGCGACTCTATCTGTGCTGCATTGATAATTGCATTAGTGCTGCTTCATGCACCCGTGCTGAACTTGTCAATTCCATCAACTTTGCCTCCAACTTCTACCCTGCCCTTAAAGTCACTTCATGAATGTCTGACACATCACTCTTGGTTCTCAATCTCTCTGTCTCCATCTCTGGGGACTAACTGTCTTCTGATATCTTTTAGAAACCAACTGATTCTCACATCTATCTTGGCTATACACCCCATCACCTTTAAAAATGCCTTTCTGTTTTCTCAGCTCTTTTGACTCCAGCACATCTGTTTCCGGAATGAGGCTTTTCTTTCCAGAACAACAAATATGTCTTCCTTCTTCAAAGAATGGAGATTCCCTTCTTCCACTGTTGATGCTGGCCTCACCTGCATCTCCTCCATTTCCCGGACATCCACGCTCTCCCCATCTTGTTGCTGCCTCAACAGGAATAGAGTACCTCTTGTTCTCATCTATAACCCACAAGTCTCCACATCCAACACATCATTTTTCACAATTTCCATCATCTTCAACAAGACCTTACCGCCAAACAATTCTTTACTCCCCTGCCCCATTCTTTGCTTTCCACAGAGATCGCTGTCTCCATGATCCCTGACCCTCCCAATATCCCTCCTGGCATTTATACCTGCATGTGGATGAATTGTTACACCTGCCCAATCACTTCCTCCCTCACTTCCAGTTAGGGCCCAAAACAGTCCTTCCAGATAGGGAACGCTTCTTCTACAAATCTGTTGTGTTGTTTACTGTATCTGGTGCTCCCGATGCAGTCTCCTCTTCATTGATGAGACTCAATAGAGAATGGAGACTACTTTGTTGAGCACCATCACACCATCCGCAACACTCAAGATTTCCCAGTGGCCAACAATATTCATTCCATTCCCTCTTCCCATTCCAACATATTGGTCCAAGGCCTCTTCTACTGCAATGATGAGACTTCTCTCAGGTTGGAGGAATATCACCTGAAATTCCGTCTGTGTAGCCACCAGCCTGATGGCATGAATATCGCTATCTTTAGCTTCCAGTAATTTAGTCCCCTTCCCCCTACAGTCTTCTTCCATTCCCTATTTCAGGCTGCCATCTTATCTTTTCATTTCTCCTCATCTGCTTGTCACCTTCCCATGGTGTCCCTCCTCCTTCCCTTTCCCCCGTAGTCCACTCTCTCCTCCTATCAGATTCCTTCTTCTTCAGTCCTTTGCTTTTTCCACCTATCACCTGCCAACTTCTCCATTTTTTTCCCCTTCTCCTAACTACCTGAGTTCTCCTATCAGCTTCTAGCTTGTACTACTTCCTCTCTCTTCATCTTTTTAGTCTGGCTTCTTACCTCGTCCTTCCGAGTCCTGATGAAGAGTCACAACCTGAAACATTGATTGTTTATTCCTTTCCATAGATGCTGCCTGACCTGTTGATTGCTTCCAGCATTTTGTGTGTGTTGCTCTGATACTATTTTGTCTACCTGCTTCTCCCCAAACTGAAAAGATTTTACTTTAAACAATAGATCTCATTTCTCGGTCATTTATTTTAAATTAAACATATGTAAAATGCAGTAGAAACTCAACATTTCAAACAGCTTCTATTGAGAGGAATAAAAATCAATGTTTCAAGCTATGACCCTTTATCATGTGCCATTGAAGGGTTTGGCCTGAAACGTTGGACTATTAAAAGATTCTAACCCCAAGATGAATTGATTGACCAGTCAATTGCCGAAAGGCTCTTTGGCCTACAATGTTGTGCTGATCTTTTAAGCTACTCAAACAACACACACAAAATGCTGGAGGAACTCAGCAGAACAAGCAGCATCTAGGAAAAGAGGACAGTCGATGTTTTGGGTTGAATCCCTTCAGCAGGATGAAACGACGAAAGTACTCTTTTCCTAGGTGCTGCCTGGCCGCTGAGTTCCTCCAGCATTTTGTGTGTGCTGCTCAGATTTCTAGCTTCTGCAGATTTTCCCTTGTTTGTAACCTACTGAAAGATCATTCCAACCCTTCCCTCTTCCATAGCCCTCCATTTTTCTATCACCAATGTACCTGTTTAAGAGTTTCTTAAATGCCCCTAATATATCTGCCTCTACCATCACCCGGCAGTGCATAGCATGCACGAACCACTCTGTAAAAAGAACTTACTTTTGACATCCCTTCTATATTTTATTTCAATCACCTTAAAATTATGGTGCTTTATAATAGTCAGTTTCATCCTGAGAAAAAGTACCTAGCCATCTACTTGATCTACACCTTTACCAAATCACATCTCATCCTCCTTCACTCTAAAGAGAAAAGCTCTAGTTCACACAGCAAAAAGACATAAGGCATGCTCTCTACTCCAGGCAGCATCCTCGTAAATCTCCGTTACACTGCCTCTAAAGCTTCCATATCCTTCCTATAATGAAGCAAACAGAGCTGAGCACAATGATCCAAGTGTGGTCTAACCAGGGTTTTATGGAGCTGCAACTTTACCTCACAGCTCTTGAACTCAATCTGAGAATAACCTTGAGCACTTGCAGTCCTAGAACAGGATTTTTTCAGTGTCTCTAAATTTATTAAGTCTTCACCACTACTTTCTGTTTCCAAAAATTTCGATATTGGATCTTATAAATCCCACCATAGGTGTGATATAATTTGACAAGCTACTGACATCCTAAATCAGCATAAACTGGTAATGCTGAGCGATTTGACTGTCATTCTGACAGTTTCTGTGGGATCTGGGTATTTCGGATTAACAAATGTGAAAGTCTGTCAGCAGACTGCAACAACTTCGGTCAATCTGCATTTACTTATTTATTCCATTGTACTTAAACTCCTTAGGCATCCACTTAAGGTCGAGACTGAGCAAGACGACAGCAGGGACCAACAGCGACGTGTTGCAGACAGCTCACAAAACTACTAGATAATCTTCTTCTGAGCTGTGATTGCTGCAGTATCAAGCCTGCAATTTCCTTTTTAAGGATATACTTTTGAGCTGACTAAGCAATCTGCTGCTTTTGTGATCTTCTGGGGATTCAATGAACTAGACTCTTGAGGGTGCAGGTACAGACTGGGTGGACATCACTGGAGTGGATACTGCATCTATGCTTGATAGTGGAACATGAACCTGTGGTTGGGTACATTGCTCCGTGCTGAATGAAAGGTCAAGCCAGATTTTTAAAAAATGGAGTAAAGGAAAGTACAGTTGTACGAGAGAGGAGCTGGCCAAAGTAAATTGGAAACTAATGCTGGCAGTCGTAACAGCAGAGCAGCAATGACGTGGGTTCTGGGAAAAATGAGGAAGATGCAGGATAGATGTGTTCCAAAAATGAGGAAATACTCAAATAGCAAAACAGTACAACCATGGCTGACAAGGGAAGTCAAAGCTAATGAAAAAGCAAAAGAGAGGGCATGCAACAAAGCAAAATATAACGGGAGAACTGAGGTTTAGGAAACTTTTAAAAACCTACAGAGAGACATTAAAAGAATCATTAGGAGGGAAAAAAATGAAATATGAAAGCAAACGAACAATATTGAAGTGGATAGTAGAAGCTTTTTCAAGTATGTAAAAATAAAAGAGAGATGTCAGTGGATATAGGACAGCTAGAAAATGAAACTGGAGAAATGTTAATGGGGAAAAGGAGATGGCAGATGAACTAAATGAATATTTTGCATCAGTGTTCTCTGTGAAAGACACCAGCAGTGTGCCAGATGTTGAAGGGTGTGAGGGAAGAGAGGTGTGCAGTTACAATTAGAAAGGAGAAGGTGCTCAAAAAGCTGAGAGACCTGAAGGTACATAAGTCACCCAGATGAGATGAACCTCATCCTAGGGTTCTGAAAGTGGTAGTGATAGAGATTGTGGAGGCATTAGTAATGACCTTTCAAGAATCATTAGACTCTGGAATGGTGCCAGAGAACGAGAAAATTGAAAATGTCACTACAGTCCTTAAGAAGGGAGGAAGGCAGCAGAAAGGAAATCATAGACCAGTTAGCCTGTCTTTAGTAGTTGGGAAGATGTTGGTGTCAATTGTTAAGAATGAGGTTATGGGGTACTTGGTGACACAGGACAAGATAGAACAAAGTAAGCATAGTTTCCTTAAGGGAAAATCTTGCCAGCTGAATCTGTAGGAATTCTTTGAGGAGATTACATGTAGGATAGATAAAGGGGATGTAGTAGATGTTGTACATTTGGACATTCAGAAGGTGTTTAACAAGGTGCCACACATGAGACTGCTTACCAAGTTAAGAGCCCATGGTGTTACAGGAAAGTTACTGGCATGGTTAGAGCATTGGCCTGATCGGTAGAAGGCGGCACATAGGAATAAAAGGCTCCTTTTCTGATTGGCTGCCAGTGACTAGTTGTGTTCCACAGGGGCCAGTGCTGAGACCACTTCTTGTTATGCTGTATATAAATGATTTAGATGATGAAATAGACAATTTTGTTGCCAAGTTTGCAAATGATACAAAGATTGGTGAAGCAGCAGGTAGTGTTGAGAAAACAGGTAGGCTGCAGAAGATTAGGAGAATGGGCAAGAAAATGGCAAATTAAGTACAAAAGTAGAAATTGCACGGTCATGCACTTTGGCAGTAGAAACAAATGTGCAGACTATTTTCTAACTGGGAAGAAATTCCAAAAATCTGAGGTGAAAAGGGACTTGGTTGTCTTTGTGTAGAACACACTATAAAAGTTAACTTGCAGGTGGTGAGGAAGGCAAATGCAATGTTTGCATTCATTTTGAAGAGGTCTAGAATACAAAAGCTGGGATGTGATGCTGAGGCTTTATAGGGCACTGAGGAGGACTTACCTTGAGTATTGTGAACAATTCTGGGCTCCTCATCTAAGAAGAGATGTGCTGGCATTAGAGAGCCTTCAAAGGAAGTTCTCAAAGATGATTCTGGGAATGAACATTTGATGGCTCTGGGTCTGTACTCACTGAAATTCTGAAGAATGAGGAGGATCTTATTGAAACCCTTTGAATGTTAAAAGGCCTAGACAGAGAAGATGTGGAAAGGATGTTTCCCATGGTGTGAGAGTCTAGGACAAGAGGGCACAGCCTCAGGATAGAGAGGCATCCATTTCAAACAGAGATGATGAGAAATTTCTTTAGCCAGAGCATGGTGAATTAATGATATTTGTTACCACAGGCAGCTGTAGAGGCCAAGTCATTAGATGTGTTTAAGGCAGACGTTGATAGGTTCTTGTTTGGACATGGCATTAAAGGCTATAGGAGAAGGCCAGGGAGTGGGGCTGAGGAAGGGAATAAAGGATCAGCCATGATTGAATGGTGGATCAAACTCAATGTGCCAAATGGCCTAATTATGCTCCTATGTCCTGTGGCTTTAGGGTCTTAAAATCATCATGCATGGGAGCAGAAAATGAGCAAGAGTTCAACACTGTCTGCCTATGTCTGACATGTCTCCCTCTCTTCTTGCTACTACCATTGTGTGGGAGGTGCAGGAGTCTTGGGTCCCACACTGCTAGGTTCAGGAACAGTTGTGTCCTACAGCCATTGGGCTCCTGGACATTCTTCTCCTACCCCTGAGCTAAACTGGCACTGATGTGGACTCATTATCAGGGCTCTGCAGTTCATCTTCAATGTGCATTTGTTTACTGTGTTTACCATTGTGCGTGACTTTATCAAGATGCTTCAGTGATGAACTGGCTCTGTGGCTGTGGACCCCTTTCGGGGACTCTGCGGTTCATGTTCTCTGTGTTGTTTGTTTACTTTAACATTGTTTGCACAATTTGTTGTATTTTTCACACATTAGGTGTTTGATGGTTTTTTGTGTGTTTTTAAGGGGTTCTATTGTGGTCCTTTGTCTTGAGGCTGCCTACAAGCAGATAAATCTTTAGGCTATATACAGTATACATACTTTGATAATAAATGTACTTTGAACTTTGAATTTGCTTTTGTTTAAGTTCTCCAGATTCAGAGGTGGCTGAAGACTGCTATTTGAAATCTGCAGACTCTCTAGCAATGTGATAAATATTCGCTTTCCAGGCCTCAAATGGATTATTGCTAACCTCAGCTTTATAGCACAGCAGTATGACCTTTCTAAAAGGTCTGAGTTGTTTGTGACAAAGTTAAACTTCTAACCAAGTGAACAATGAAGTCTGGAGGCTCATGCTTAATCAATGTAAGACAATGGTTTATGTTAATCGGCCTGCATCAAACCAAACAACAGTGGCTAAGTTGCTTACACCATTGTGACTGAGTTCAAAGAAGCTTGCAGACCAGACTGATTTTCTCACTTAGCACATCAATCATGGTCACAGGCATAGTTGGGATATTTGTGTACTCAGAGAATCAGCCCTCACATCGTTAATTATGGGTAACACACACAAAATGCTGGTTTAACGCAGCAGGCCAGACAGCATCTATAGGAAGAAGCACTGTCGACGTTTCGGGCTGAGACCCTTCATCAGGACCCTTCGTTCCACCAGCATTCTGTGTGTGTTGCTTGAATTTCCAGCATCTGCGGATTTCCTCATGTTTGGGTTAATTATTGGTGTTTCGGATCTCTGTCTCAGAGGCTTTTAGACCATTTGTTTGAATTAATTGTCCCAGTAAAGGTATTTGTAAAACATCACATGTAAGTAACATCAACTAGTTGCGATACAGCATAAATGTTAGAAAGGATTGAGCATTGTTTGGAATGTCAAGAAGAATGACAGAAAGACGGTGAAAGAAAGAACTGAAAATTTTAGTTTCTGTGATGGATGACTCATTCATCTGCAACTCACTGGTGTGACTTTTGTAGTTCATAAGAATTGTGCCTGTGCTTGGAAATTCTTTGTAATATATATATCTTGTTATTTGGAAATCTTTTATAAATCAGAACTCCTCTGTGAGTGTAAAATATGTGTTAAGATTTGTTTGTCTAAAATGAAATGTGTATCATTCAAAATAAAGCAAAATGGGTTAATCTACTTCCTTTGCTGTAAACATCTCCTCCTTGGTAGAGAGGGGGACCCCACCACTCAAATACACTCAAACCCCGCTTACCGCTGAGGATATGCTCCTCGGAGCTGAAACACTTTGTAAATCAACATTATGCTGGGATATTATTACATTGCGTAAATGGACACGTGTGCCTGATTTTAAAAAATCAAACCCGAGATATATGATATATTATTTTATATATACGCAGTAATTTGTGGAGTACCAAACATGCAAATAGGACTAACCTGTACATCAATGGAACAGCGACACATCCCAGCAGCAGAGGGAAGCAAATGCTGATTACATCTTAGAGGAGGGACGAGGCTGTGGGTCCTCCTCTAACTTTGGCTTCTTCTTCAAGTGGACATCAAGATGTGACTGCCTTTTCTTAAGTTTCCTCTTGTAAAGCAGTTCTCGGTAGCAGGAAATTATGTCGAGAACACTTCTCTTTGCCTTAAGGCTTCGTGCCTAGTTAGGCTCCTTATCGATGAACTGGTCCATGATTTGCGTGGAATTTTGTGGTGAGGTTTCTTGCTGGTGTTCCCTCTTCTCCATCTGTGCTCTTAGATTCACCTAGGATGCTCTGCCAATTCTTGAAGCTTTTCCTTATTAAGGCTCTCACTATGGGAATGCAGTAACTCTTCAACATTGCCATCATTAACATCATCTAATCCCACTTCATTGGCCAGTTCAATGACTGGTTCTGCCTGAAATCCTAGGATGACAATGCATTCTTCTGACCATAGCTTCTTCCACACTCCATTCATGCAGTTTGACATTGCAGGCCATTTTTCAGACATTATGGATGAAAAAAAAATGGAATAATCTAACTAAGGAGCAAGAACGCAGGGAAGGTAGAGAATGAACTGATATGTGATTGGCTGTGAGTGGCTCAGAGCCTATGTAAAGCACTCTCATTGGCTGATTGAATGTTTACTGTAATGGCGTCCACACAAGAAGTTTTAAGTGTTGTTTAGAATGAATTTTTGTCATTTTAAAAATTTTTATTAAAGAATTAAATTACCGCATTGTAATGAATCAGCACTATGCAGGGTAAGTGGGCAATGGCATCTAGGCCTATTTGAAGAGACAAGGTAATGAAGTAGTCCTTTAAGAGCAGATTGATATGGTATAATCTCCCTATAGTGAGGGTGCCCATAGATACCTATGTATGTATATCAAATAGGGTTTAAAGTCTCCTTTTGAGTTTTGTGGACAGTAAACCAAATACCATCATTGCAGAAAGGGTAAAAGTCATTTGATGGAGCATGTAGATGGGTTGTTTAAGAGAATCTGTTCTCTTTCATTTATGTTTGGCCTCCACAAGTTGCTCAAGGTCTTTTCAGATATCACTTTTCACTTTGATTGGGGATTCAATTGGGATTTTTTTTACGGAGGCTTTCAGAGCATCAACAAAATATTTTCTCTGTGCTCATTAAAATCTCCTGCTGTAACAGAGCTGCAAGTAGTATGCTTGCTTCAGGAATCTGCTGTCTCCCTGCTGAAAATTTTGGAGTGCACTGTATGTAAATGATTCTCACTGGAGATGTGAGCAACTCCAGGAAGCCTTGGGATGAAAAGCTGAATAATTTGCCATGCTGGAACTTGAAGAAGATTCCTATTTTGGGAGTCTGGCATTGTGAATGATGACACTCAACTTTTCATGAACAGCTTCTTTCCCTCTGCCATTGGATTTCTGAATGGACAATGAATCCAAGGAACTCTGTCTCATTATTTTTCTTTTTTTTGCAGTGATGTTTTCATCTCAATATTTTATATATATTCCTTATGGTCATATATACTTTTTTATTATTAGGTATTGCAAATCAACACATTTCACAACATATGTCAGTGATATTAACCCAGCTTCTAATCCATTAGAGTCAGCTTGATGTATTTTTGATCCCACTTCTGGAAAAGGACATCACTCTATCAATGGCTTTAGAGGATTTCTTGAAAACAGTTTGTTATTATCTCTCCTAGGCTTTGAGATAGTTACTGCAGGAGATAGACCATGACTTCAAAACATACAGGAGATTAGAGATCACTGATGCTCAGTCAACACGAGCTTAGTGAGGGCTTGAGATGTTAACCTTTTGGCTTCCTTTTTCTCCACTGGACATAGAAATCAGAATCAGATTTAATATCACCAGCAGATGTCATAAAATTTGTTGTTTTGTGGCAGCCAGTACAGTGCAATACATAATTTAAAAAGATGAAGAACAAAAAAAAAATGTGATGTACATGAGTTCATTGTCCATTCATAAATCTGATGGCGGAGAGGGAGAGGCTGTTGATTGGGTGTAGTCAGGCTCCTATACTTCCTCCTTAATGGTAGCAATGAGCAGAGGGCATGTCCTGCATGAAGAAGGTTATTGATGATGAATGCTGCCTTCTTAGGCATCATCTTCTACAGATGTTCTTGAAACTGAGAAGGCTAGTGCCCATGATGGAGCTGGCTGAGTTTGCAGCAATCTGCAGCTTTTATCCGATCCTGTGTAGTGGCCCCTCCATACCCGACAATGATGCAACCAGTTAGAACACTCTGTATGGTAAATCTTTAGAAATTTGCAAGGTCTTTGGTGACATGCTAATTCTCTTCACACTTTAAAAGCACAGGATAAGACTTCCCAGGAACTTGAATCTGTTTATCTTTTCCACTGCTGATCCCTTGATGAGAACTGGAGTGTGTTTCCTGAACTTCCCCTTCCTGAAGTTGCCAATCACGTCCTTAGCCTTATTGAAGTTGAGTGCAACATTCGTGTTTTGACTCCACTCAACCAGGTGGTTTACCTCATTCCTGTACATTTCCTCTTCACTATCTGAATTTCTGCCAACAATAGTTATGTTATTGGCAAATTTATAGATGATGTCTGAGCTGTACCTTGCCACACAGTCGTGGGTGTAGAGAGAGTAAATCAGTTGGCTAAGCATGATTCTTTGAGGTGAGCGAGTGTTGATTGTTGGTGAGGAGGAGATGTTTTTCCAATCCACACTGACTGTGGTCTCCCAGTGAGGAAGTCAAGGATCCAGTTGCAGAGGGAGGTACAGAGGCCCAGGTTTTGGAGTTTTTCGATGCTGTTGAACACTGAGCTATAATCAATAAATAGTACTCTGATATAGGTATTGCAATTGTGCAGGTGATCCAAGGCCATGTGGAGAGCCAGTGAGATTACACCTACTATAGACTTATTATGGTGATAGGCAAATTGTAGTGGGTCCAGGTCTCTGCTTAGGCATGAGTTGATTCTGGACATGACCATCTTCTGAAAGCACTTCATCACAGTTGATACGAGTGAAACTGGGTGATAGTTATTGAGGCAGCTTACCTTGCTTTTCTTGGCATTGATATGATTGTCGTCCTTTTGAAGTAGGTTGGAACTTCTGACTACAGCAATGAAAGATTGAAGATGTCTTTGAACACTCCTGCCAGCTGGATGAAATGGGTTTTCAGTGTCCTATTAGATACACCATCAAGGCCTGATGTCTTGCAAGAATTCAGCTTCATGAAAGATGTCTGACATCAGCTTGTGAGACACCAGATGCTCCAGGAATTTGTACAGATGCAGTTTTTTTCTCCCTTTCAAAGCTGTATTTAAGGTGTTTTACTCATCTGAGACTGAAGCATCACAGCCATTTATGATGTTAGGTTTCACCTTGTAGAAAGTAATAGCCTGCCTGGGATGACATGGATCTAGTTTCATATCCAACTTCAATTGAAATTATTTTGTCACTCATAAACTAGCCTTTTATAGGTTGTACCATGGCTTCTTGTATAGTTCTGCATCACCGGTCTTGAATGCCAGAGATTTAGCCCTCAGTAGACTAAAAATCTCCTAGTACATCTATGGCTTTTGATTGGGTATGTCCAGTATGCTCTTGAAGGCCCATGCTCATCTCCACAGATTTTGATGAAATCGGTACTAACTGTAGTGTAAGCATTTAGATTTGTAAATGTTCCCTGAATACTGTCCAGTCCATTGACTCAAAGCAGTCCTTAAAGCACTTCTCTCTTGGCCATGCCTTCTTCGTCCTCAACATTAGTGCTCCGGTCTTTAGTCTCTGCCTGCACACCAGAGTTGAAGTACAGCCATGTAATTAAACTTTCCAAAGTTTGGGTGTAGCATGGCACAGTAAGCACTCTTGATGGTGGTACGACAGTGGTCCAGTGTGTTGGCAACTGTAGTTCCATAGCTTGTTTGTAGTTGTTTGGAGACTTCTTCAAGCTGGCCTGGTTGAAATCCCCCCACAATAATAGGGAAGGCATCAGGTTGAGCTTGTTCTTTAGATATCCTGAAATATGGAAGATGATCCACATTTTCCAATATCAAATGATTTTTTAAATTCTAAGTGGTATTGCTCAGCAAGCATCTTAAGGTTGTCATTTTCAGGGGTGGTAAGGGGGACAAGCTCCCACTACCTAATAACTGCTCCCAACTGCGTGCACCTCAAATGGCCTCTGTCAACGAAGCTTGGGTCCCGGCCTTCACAAGTAGCTTAGCTACTAAGTCTCACAGAACTATTTCTACTGACAGGAGAAGAGGCAATGGTGGGTTACTGGTGCCCTAAACCAGTCACTTTGGGTAGATGAGGGTCATCAGCCATGCTCCTAGGAGAAGGAAAACTCTGATCTCAATCTTCCGCTTCCTTGTGGTTATACCCACTCAGGGGGAAGGCTTCTGGAGTAACTGCTGAAGGAAAAATTCAGAGCTGGTGTCCCTAGGGCAGACCTACATTGAGTTCAATACTGACTAGCAACTCCTGTGATGCTACTGGTATCAAACTCTATGGGTCTCTTCCTTTCCTTTCGGTTTGTCAGTTGTATGGATAGGAGGAGCTTGCTACATGGGCAAAAGCTTGCTCTTCATATTGTATTGTTCAGGCTTAGGTATCTAGACAGCTAGGATGTAATATCTGTGGTCAGCTCTGAATGACAGAGGCCCTCACCTCACTCAGTTCATTAAAGGTCCTCAGTTTTATCATATTGTTTTAGTTGGGCCCATTCCCTCATACGTTTTGCCCATTGAATGTTCATACAATATATCTCAGTGTCTTCTGTAGGCTCTTGCTTGAGTGGCTTTGGACCTGCAGTGGAGATGACAGATTGTAGTGTTTCCTATTTGTCCTATAGATTAGCTCCTCTCCAGAAATAAGTTATTGCTGGAGGTAAGGAATAAGATTGCAACAAGAAAGATTAAGAAAATATACTGGAGCATTGATATATCCTTTTTAAAGATTTAACAACCAGCTTGGTTTCATTAGATATATTTTTCATCTTGTTTCCTTAGATCAATGGAATAAAAATCATGCCCCTTGTACCAAGGGTAGCTTATCAGTACTTCACAGAGTAAAGTATAATTATCAATTATATTTTCCACTGATCTTTTAATCAGTATTAAAATACTTACAAAGATTCCTTCATATCTCTTACAACAATATTCTATGGTATATACATAATAATGTCCTGGAACCAAGTTAAATTTATCTCTCAAGCATCTTAAGAACAAAACCAATGCCACAACTTGCAAAATTTAAGCTTTGTAAAAGCAGACTCATTGGGCCTTCATTTGCATGTGCAGTATTAAATGTATATTTTTTATTAATTCTCCAGCAGCAATATGGTCCAGGGAATATTTCATGCCACAAAATGAGTTGCACATTTCTATTGCCACAATGGATCTTTAGTGCCAATCATCAATGTATCCCTATAATGAATTTCACCTAACAGAATAGCTTAGGTTGGAATTCTATTATATACTTCATATACATCTAACATCACTAAAACACTTTTAGTCATCTTTCAATTCAGAATCTGTAAATCCAAAGGGTTTGGTAGAGTATTCAGTGAGCGTTATGTATTAAGGTGTCAAAAGTTATATTCCTTATTAAAAATAATTGTGATATTCAGATGGGGCTTCTCCTTAAAATGTGTTGAGATTGTAACCTGTCATATGCAAAATTATGTCTCCACAGCATTGCTTCTTGCCAATTTAATTAAGTGAATGCTTTGGCAACCACTTCAGATCCAAATGTATTTTCATATGTTATATTTTCTTCTTTTAATCTGGCTTTAGAAATCAGCAAGTAGAAGCTGGGCATACTTTATCTGTATCTTGATACAATCAAACATCAGTCAGTCGTGGCTTTTGGTGTGGATGTTAAGTGGATTGCAATATTCAGACTAAGGAATTAAACTATTAAAAGCAAAATATTAAAATATTATAAGTAGAGAAACCCTAGTTGTTCATGTATACTCATCACTGAAAGACATCTTGAAGGTGGAAAAAGTGATTAGAAAAGCAAATGACATTTTGACCTTTATTCCAAGATGATTTGAAAAGAGGGGTAAAGACATCTAAATGTATTAATATATAGTGTTTGTTATAGAGCATCAGAAATATTGTGTACATAAATTAGGAAGTAATTGTATTAGGCAGAACAGCCAGAATTCAATAGACTTGTTCTGGACTTACCAATTAGCTGTATGAGGAATAATTGAGTAAGCTGAGCCTGTATTCTTCCCTATTTGCAAGAATGTGAGGAGATCTCATTAAAATATGAAAAGTTCTTAAAAGTTTTAAGCTTCCTCTGGATGATGAGCCTAGAACCAATAGTCACTCTCTCAGAATCAGGGTTAGTACTGAAAAATGGAAAAAAGCCTTCACTCAGAAGGTGGGAAATCAGAGGGTTTGCTACTCTGGAGGGACGTCAAGGCTCAGTCATAGAGTTCATACAAAACAGATTAATATGTTTCTAGGCATTAAAAGAATTGAGGAATATGGAGCAAACATGAGGAAATCTGCAGATGCTGGAAATTCGAACAGCACACACAAATTGCTGGTGGAACACAGCAGGCCAGGCAGCATCTATAGGGAGAAGCGCTGTCGACATTTCGGGCTGAGACCCTTCGACAGGAATTCGTGAGGAATATGGAGACAGCACAGGAAAATTATGTTGTTATGGAAGGTTTTGATTTTGATAAAGGCAAAATAGGCTTGAAGAGCAACATAACCTCTGCCTGGGTTCCCTTACTTTTGTAATGGTCTCTGTACTAAATTACTAGAGCATGGTGTGTTGTCTGCAAGCCAAGTAGATTTTCTAGACTATTAGATGTTATTATAACAAGATGGGTCATCTTATTGCACTTTTACAGATTGTCAAGTATGATGTTATGGCCATCACTGAATCAGGGCTGAAGGATGACTGTGGTTGGGAGCTGAATGTCCTAGATTACATATTGTATCTGCAACATGCTGTAAGGTTTCGCTGCTAATGTAATAGTTTCTCTGTAGCAACAATGGCTGGGTTATTGACTAGAGATAATGAGGTTTGGAATGCTGGGGCTATCCAGTGAGAGAAATGCTGTTCTTTCTTGTGAGCTGGAAGAGAGATTTTCGTGGTCTTTTGCCGGGGAGAGATGAGGAGAGAAGACGCGAATGGAGAGAGTTGGTAGACTGCTGGACAGACTGCTAGGCAAAGAAAGAGTTACATATTGAAGGAATAGGAAGGTAGGAAGAGGGGGAGGTGTGGCTCTGCTGGTAAAGAATGGCATCAAATTAGTAGGGAAATGTGACATAGGATCGGAAGATGTTGAACCCTTGTGGATTGAGTTAAGAAGTGAGAAGGGTAAAAACGCCCTGATGGCAGTTATATACAGGCCTCCAAACAGTAGCTGGGATGTGGACTACAGATTACAATGGGAAATAGAAAGACATGTCAAAAAGGCAATGTTATGATAGTCATGGGAGATCTTAACGTAGGTAGATTAGGAATATCAGGTTGGTATTGGATCTCAAGAGAGTGAATTTGCTGAATGCCTAAGAGATGGCTGTTTAGAGCAGCCTAACAGGGGGTCAGGTATACTGGATGGGTGATACGTAATGAACTGGAGGTGATTAGGGAACTTAAAGTAAAGGAATCCTTAGGAGACAGTGATCACAATATGATTGAGTTCCACTTGAGATTTAATCGGGAAAAAGTAAAGTCTGTCATAGCAGTATTTCAGTGGAGTAAAGGAAAATTACAGTGATATAAGAGAGGAGATGGCCAAAGTAAATTGAAGGAGATGCTGGTAAAGATGACAGCAGAGCACCAATGGCTTGAGTTTCTGGGAAGAATTAGAGAGGTGCAGGATAGATGTAATCCAAAAACAAAGAAATACTCAAATGTGAAAATAGTACAACTGTGGTAAACAAGGGAAGTCGAAGCTAATGTAAAAGCAAAAGACAGGGCATATAACAAAGTAGAAATTAGCGGGAAGATAGAGGATTGGGAAGCTTTTAGAAACCTACGGAGAACAACTAAAAGAATCATTAGGAGGGAAAAGATGAAATATGAAAGCAAACTAGCAAACAATATCAAAGTGGATCATAAAAGCTTTCCCAAGTAGGTTAAAAATTAAAAGAGATGAGAGTGGATATAGGACCGCTGGAAAATAAGCCTGGAGAAATAAAGAGATGGAAAAATAATAAATAGAGAGGGAGATAAGGAGATGGCAGATGAACTAAATGACTATCTTGCATCAGCCTTCACTGTGCA
Source organism: Hemitrygon akajei (assembly GCF_048418815.1). Lineage (NCBI taxonomy): Eukaryota > Metazoa > Chordata > Chondrichthyes > Myliobatiformes > Dasyatidae > Hemitrygon > Hemitrygon akajei. The sequence goes on along the minus strand of NC_133136.1, from coordinate 72,410,760 downwards.
AGACTCGAGCAGTGTGCCATATGTTGAAAGGTATGAGGGAAGAGAAGTGAGTGCAGTTACTACTACAAGAGAGAAGGTGCTCAGGAAGCTGAAAGACCTGAGGACACTTAAGCCACCTGGATGAGATGAACTGCACCCTAAGGTTCTGAAAGAGGTAGTGGTAGAGATTGTGGAAGCATTAGTAATGATCTTTCAAGGATCTTTGGATTCTGGCATGGTTCTGGAGGACTTGAGAGTGGAGGGGAAAAAGAAGGATCAGCCATGATTCAATGCAGAGCAGATTCGATGGGCCAAATGGCTTAATTCTGCTCTTTTGTCTTTCAGTCTTATGTAATTCCAATTAACAACTTAACATGCTATTAAATCACTTCTGTTTTACATTATACGTGATTGTTATATATTTTCCAGTGAACCTGGCAAGTTTAAAATTAACTTAGAAATCAGGGCTCAATAAGTTTAAGTGGGTCCTAAGGGGATTGTGGAGAATAAAACTCTGGTGAGCAGAGGATAAGAATGGCAAACATCACCTCGTGAACCAAAAGCCAAACCATCAGGATCTCTGAAATGTAAACACAAGAAAGTTTGCAGATGCCGGAAATACAAAGCAACACGCACAAAATGCTGGAAAAACTCAGCAGGCCAGCCGGCATCTAAAGAAATGGATAAATAGTTAATGTTTCGAGCCCAGAACCTTCTTCGATCCTGAAGAAGTCTTGAGGAAGGAACTTGGCCAGAAATGTCAACTATCCATTCTTTTCCGTAGATGCTGTCTGGCCTGCTGAGTTTCTCCAGCATTTTGAGTGTGCTGCTGAGGACCTCTCAAAAGTTGGAAAGAGGATTATGAGAATTCTGTTGTGCCCAGAATCATGATAGTCTGAGTTTGCATATCAGTTGGGTGAGATTGCATTCATTTAAGCTAAGCTTCTACCACCATACTTGGATATGTAAAGTATGTGTACTGTGGTTTCTTATGAAGTCCAATGCAGACCGTGTCTACCAGACATGTGAAACACAAAGAGTCCAAATAAAAATTTTATGCAGGAACTATTTACAGCCAGCCTCTGAAGCATTAAATAAATATTACTGCAACCCAGTCGGTCAAACAACACGTTAAATGTACAACAATCTAAGTACACATATTAACATTCACTCTTCACATTCAGCTTCTCCAAGCTCATTCCACAGCCACTCTCTTCCTCTCCACTTTGCCAAATAGGGCATCCAGAAAATGGATCTTCTTGCCTGAGCTCTGGCATCCATTAACCTTTCCATAGTATGGAATGTTGCAAATCACCTTCCTTTAACGAGATAAGAGCATAGTTTAAATTTATACAAGCTATACTACGCTGATGTTTGCTGCTCCGAAAATTATACTCAATGATTCAGGAGCAGCTCCTTTCCCTCCACTATCAGATTTCTGAATGGTCCATAAGCCCATGAACACTACCTCATTAATCCTTTTTTGTGTACTATCTATTTATTTTTAAATTTGTATTAATTCTTATGTCTTTTCACTGTACTGCTGCCGCAAAATATCAAATTTCACATCATCTAAGCCTGAGATAATAAATTGGATTCTGAATCTGATGCTGTGTAGATATGCATTGCAATAATGCAGTTGTCTCAAGCTGAATATATTACATTATGCCCATCCTGACCAGAGGCAGAAGTAGGTAAATTATGCTTTGCACTCCCAGTAAGTAGTTTCCAGTGCGTCTACATTTCCCCCTTATGTTCACAATTTAATCCTTTTAAATTGATATTATTCCAGGCTATCTGCACATCATATATTTTATTAATCTCAAAATGTGCATTGATAACTAAACACTGTTCCAAAAGGAATCTGACCAAAGCAAAGAAAATATTTAATTCACATATCTTTATGATACAAAGTGAAGATATTGTAACTGTTTTTTTACAATGCAGTATGAAGCTTTTGTGATTCATTCACTGAGATATAACATTTCCTTTGCATTTCACAGCTCCGAGTCTATCACTATTAAGAAACATTCTAATCAGAATTTCTCATTACTCAGTTTTGTTCTATTTACACATTTCTACAATGGTTGTCCTGCTCCTATTTGCATTATTTCATACATGTCCTTAATTATGTGTGGTGAAATAATGATGGCTAATTCCTTGGAAACATCACTAGTCATGTTATGCCAAACAGAAAATTACATCTACTCTGGTGCTAGTCTTCTGCCTCTGAAACAATTACCAAGGCTTGTCACAAATGTTACATTCATGTTTGTAAGCATCAAGTTTTACTTAGCACCCCTTATGTGGAAATTTATCCAAAATCTTCTTAAGATCTACATGGTTATGGATGCAGCCCATCCAACAAAATTCACACTTGCATTAAAAATTTCAGTTGGATTGGTCAGGCATCTTTTCACAAGTCCAGTCTAATTTTTATTAATCTGGCCATATTTTTTGAATGCTCCATTCACTCTGTTTCCAATTATAGCTACCGGGATCTTTCTCACAATTTTTCTCCTTTAATTTTTCTGAAACAATAAAGCATTGGACTTCAGTTTTACAATTCATTGGCACATTTACTGAATCTAGACCTCTATGTAAAACCATGACTATGCATTTACAATAATCTCACTCATTTGTTTAATACTTTAGTCTGGAAACTTTACTTCTTGCATTTCGTTTCTGTATTAATTCCTATTATATTTTCTACTATTATTTTGTTTTACCCTTTACAGGAGATACCAATTAGTAACTAGCAAGTAAAGATATCCAAGGATATACATTAACATCAGAAAGAATGATTGATTTATATTAATGGTGTGTTGATGTGTTTGCAGTGACGTAGGGGAAAATGACCAGAGGCCACAAATACTATGCAGAAAATGAATTTTGTGTAATGCATTTTTATAGTTTGGCGTTGATGATCTATTCTCATGTCTGGTAAAAGGGCAAACATCCCCCCAGGGCTTTAGAAAGACAATTTATACAGATGTCATATCTTGCGCATGAGAAGTTTGAAATGTTGTCAAACTGGTGTTGGTTATGATTAGAAAATTTTGATCAAGGGAGGGATTAATGGACTGTCAGCCATCCCCTGGTCACTAGGGAGTGTTGAGTACTATTTTCCATAATGTTCTTCCAAACTCTATATAGTTCATTGTTCTCATATTTTACAATATTACATGTAGGCCTGATTGGAGGAAGAAGTTCCTTACAGTTTACTTTTATAAAGTCATAATTTATTGTTTGGAAAGAAGAAAAATATATTCACCATTTATTAATTTTGTGTTTTTTGCTGTGTAATTGGAGCTTGAATTTAATCTCAGCATGACCTTGACATTAATTGTAGTGTACAGCACTCATCAGATATTAAAAAAAGACATAGTTGACATTTTTTCATTCTGCTGAATCTTACCAACCTTGAAGGAACTGGGTTTCTGTCCATTTGAATGACCTCTTATAACTCCAGAAAAATTTTCAGGCTTCGAGTAATCCGTATGTTTTGTGGGATTCTGGTGCACTTTCATCTTGGTCTGAAGCTAGAGTGGGAGCTGGCAAGTATGTATGGCAGTCTTTCATGATCTATCTCAACATAGTTGACATGTGACTTTTGCGCTGGTTAAGAAGGAAAAATTATGATTTATTTAAACCATCAATCTATGAAAGAAATTGAATGTTGGATGACATATTCTCAAATACTTGTGTATCAAATCAATATGTCACCAATGATCTCTGACAGAAAATCAAGTATACAGCACGGACTTGAATCATGGCAGTGATATCTCCAAAAAATGTTCTCATCAGGCTCAAAAGACTTACATTGTGTATTTAGATATATCACCGCCAACCAAATTTATACCTCATCAGATTATTTCTATTTCCTAATTAAATAAGAGGTGATAGAGGTTGAAAATGATAAATTTGATATTAAAAGCTAAAACTAAAATAAAGCAGATCTTGAATTTCACTAATTATACCATTATACATCACCTTCTAAGATAGTCCCATCATAGTTTCCAGGTTACTCACTCAGTCTAGCTATACTGGCTTTGTTCTTCACTTGTATCATTTAATCTCTCTCAATTAAAAAAATATTTTCAGAAATAGCTTCTAGATAGATAAAAGGTAATGTATAAAGAAGGAAAGGGAGTAAACTCCTTTTTCCATTGTTTGCCAAATAAAGCAATGAGGGAGGTTGAATCATCAAGTTGAGTGCGGAGGGAGAGCTCCAGCTTGATGGTCTCTTGATGGTTCTGCTACAGAGAAGGAAAGATCTGCTGCTGGGCACAGAGAGTGTTGCCCTGGTTTTCCCCATTTTGAATGTGGACGTGGTCTATAGACTTTTTCCCATTTTTTATACTTTGTGTTTTTCACCCGATCTTTCTTGTTTAGTTTTTGTGTGTGGAGGAGGGATTTTGGTGTTGATAAACCTGATCTGTTTTGTTCATTTTTTTTGTGCAGGAGGATTGTGCTGCCTTTCTTTTCTTTCTTGGTTTCATGGCTATCCAGAGAAGAAGCATTTTAAGTTTTATACTTTGATAATTGAACCACCAAGACTTTGAACCTTTAAACCTTTGTAAGATCTCATATGACCTGGCATATTAACTACTAATAAAGAAGAAATTGCTGCTACATTTGTGATAGAGTATGAATCAGAGAAACTTGAACATACAAAAGTTAGGAATGCTTTGAACAACTTGGCCCAAGTTTTGTAGAGTGCTGACTACATTCATCATTCAGATGATCCATCACCCCATGCTTACCTGGTTCAGGTACACAAGACTAAATTTGTTGGGCAAGAGGATTTTGGACTGAATGCTCAAGGCTGCATTTTACACCAAGATCCAAAGCAAAATAAGTGGATCATGTGAGTGCAGAGTAAGCCTCACTAAGAAAAAAACTGTTGAGGAAACTTTTTTCGATTGGAATAATATACTCCCAGCTTTGCTATCTGCAAAAGCTGTATAATATATTATCTTTTCTGTTTTATAGAAGATAAAAAAAAGAAAGCTAAGTAAACAATTCAAACTATTTCAAAAAGTATTATCATTTAAAATGTCTTAAAAACACATATGCTATTGTGTATGCACAATTTAAAGTCAAGGTAAGTGGCCCTTGCCTCAACATTGGTGCCATATTGAGTGGGTATGTGTATACGTAAGTCTGTGTATGTATGTGTGCATGCATTTTATTTGTGGTAGTTGGGTATTTCTGTAGTTCAATAGGAAGGATATAAAACACTCTTATGCTAATCAGCATCAGACACACACTGGTTCTTATCACAGTCATTAGGCAAACTGACAGAGAACATGAGAAAAAAGGAACTTAGCAAAGTGTATAATAGGAACAATTTTTAAAAGCATACACATTTCTCTGGTTCAGTTACTGATACATGAAACCTGTAGAGAAACTTAAATCCAGGCACACTCACTTTTGGTATAACTCTACAAATATATGAGTAATTTTATACTTGTCAGTAATTGTGATACTGAATATCAATCTGTAAAATAATGCAGGTCCAATGGTCCATTAAGGTGAAATTGATATTGAGTCTATCTTCAGTTTAAAATTGTAATAAATCTTATTGTGGCTCCATTAATAAAGCAAGTTATCCTAATGAAGATCAGGCAATTTTATATAAGTAATTTCCACTGACTTACAATGTTCACTTGCAAGTCAGATGCAAAGGAAGGCTCTATAATCAGAATCAGAATCAGAATCAGAATCAGACTTTAATCGCCAAGTACCTATGCACATACAAGGAATTTACTTCCGGCAGATGTTGTCTCTCTGCTCATAACAATAATAATGATAAATATAAATGAAAATATAAATTATACATACAGGTAGTGCAATCCAAGTAATAGTTAGCTGACAGTTAACCGGCAGTTAACTGTTCAGCAAAGTGACCGCAGTAGGGAAAAAACTTCTCCAGTGCCTATTAGTCTTAGTCTGGAGGGATCTGAAGAGCCTACCAGATGGAAGCAGATCAAACAGTCCGTGCGCAGGATGGGAGGAGTCCTTTATGATGTTCCCCGCCCTCTTCTTCAACCTGGAAGAGTACAGGTCCACAATAGAGGGCAGGGAGGCTCCAAAAATGCGCTCGGCAGTCCTCACTGTGGTGGGTTAGCCAGAAGGTGTGGCATTTCTGTTTGCCAACACACTTCTATAAGCCAGCTGTGTTCAGCCTACTACACAATGCCAGTATTGGCCATAAAGTACTGCACAGTACAAGTCTTGCAAAATCAACTTCACTCAGGAAGTTTTGACTAAGAGATTGACTCTGGGTTAAAATGGAACCACTAAGTAGGGAGACAGCTTGTAACCATTGTCACACAAGGACCCAAAACAAATAGGATTAGCAGAAGGCCACTCGTTGCTCAAGACTTCCTCAGCACTCAACATAAAAGCATAAGAACATGAGAGATTGGGGCATGAGTAGGCCATCTGTGACATTGAGCCTGCTTCACATTCAATGAGATCATGGCTGATCTGGCTGTGGACTCAGCTCAACCTATGTGTCTTTTCTCCATAAGCCTTAATTTCCCTGCTATGCAAAATAACAACTATGTCTTAGGTATACATCATGAGGTGGCCGCTAATTCCCTGGGTACAGAATTCCATCAATGCACTGTTTTCTGGGAAAAGTAATTGCTCCTTACCTATCATAAATCTATTCCCAGAATCTTGATCATGTTCTCTAGTTGTAGTCTCACTTACAAGTGAAAAAATAAACAATTCTGCCTCTATCTTATCAATCCCTTTCACAATTTTATATTTCTAAAGGATCCCCACTCATCTGAACTCCAGCGAGTATAGTCCCAAGTTATTCATTCTTTCCTCATGGGCTAAACCCTCTCTTTATAGAAATCAACCTAGAGAACATCCTCTGCCTCCAAATCCCTTATGTCTTTGCTCAAGTAAGGAGACCAGATTACATTCAATAGTCCAGGTGTGGCCTCACCAATATCTTGTACAGTTGCAGCAGACCCTCCCAGCTCTTGGTTCAATCTATAAATGAATGCCAAAATTCCTTCTTGATACCCAATTGCACCTGCAAACCAATCTTCCGGGATTCAAGCACAAACACTCCCATGACACTCTGCACAACAGCATGTTGCTGCAATCTTTCACCATTTAAATAATAATCTGATTTTCTACTGTTCCTTCTATAGTAGATGACATCACATATACCAACATGGTATTCCATCTGCTAGATCCATGCCCACTCATTTAACTTAGCTATATCTCTCTGCAGACGCTCCACATCCTCTGCACAATTTGCTATTCCACTCAATTTCATGCCGTCTGCAAATTTAGACAAGCTACACCCGGTCTCCTCTTCCAAATTGTCAATGTATATTAGGAACTGTGAAGAATGATTTGCTGAATGCAAAGAATGCTGTTATGACAGATGAGGGCCAATACTGATATATGATCAATACTGATCTATACTGACTTCAACTCAGCTTCTGAGCCATAATTCCTTGATCTTTCAAATATGTATTCATCTCCACCTTAACTATCCCTAATGCTTTGGCCTATATCCTTCTCAGGAACAGTGATTCTAGGAATAGGCAAGCTTTTCTTAAGTGACTTGGAGTTTGGTGTCCTAGAAGTTTTTGAGAGTGTATATTAAAACAAATGAAGCATCTTTACCTCAACAAATTATAATTTTAGTTTGAAGAACAGAAACATCTAAAAAATCACTTATTGTACGTTGTTTCAATATTCACTCTTGATCATTCATCTCTCAAACCTTTAGGCACAGTTTGTCTTCTTGTGCACATTGGTTGTTTGTCAGTCTTGTCTGTTTATGAATGCATTGCATTTCTTTTTTCCTTGTAAGTACCTGCAAGAAAATGAATCTCATGGCAGTATACAGTAACATAGGCACACTTTAATAAATTTACCTTGAAACTTGAACTTTGGATTTGCTGAATATAGAATAGTTGTTGAAATATTGCCAAATGTCTACTAATTCTCTGGAGGTCCACCTGAAATTGATGGAACAAGAAAAGAGTAGAAGTGAAAAGGAATTCTTTGTTTTTGCAGAGCCTCAGCAAGTCATGTAATTGAAAAACTGTCAAGTTGAACTTAGTAGCATGGGTCGAGTTTGAAGTGCTCAGTCATATTAAATGGCACAAGATGAGAGAGGATGTGTCAATGTGAGCTGCAATTGGACAGTTGATTCCCACAAAAACTTGACAATCTATCATTATAAGTTTTTGTTTTGCACCACCTAAGGATGTCTCCAATTGATTATGAGTTTTAATGGATTTTTGTAACAAAAATGATCATGTTTTTAAGTGCTTTGTGATGGATATTCACTGTCTTAGTGCCAGGGGGCTTTTTCTGCCAAGCTTATCTTACTAAACACAATGGCTGACACTTCTAGAAATAAAAGGGTTGGTTTTCAGTAAGATTAACTTCCAAATAATATTTGTTGCTTCGCTTCTTGTCATAAACAGGAGCCCATCTTCAGTTTTCAATGTAAATGGCACGTAATAATCAGTCTGAATTTGAATAAATGGCTTTGTGAACAGGAATCCTCTATTAGAATGCAGCACCTGGACTGACTTCTTAAGAGTTGCAGTGTAAGACAATGGGTTATTTAATTGGGCTTGTTTCAAAACAGGCGAGCTGTCTAAGTTATTTAGTTCAAAGAAGCTTGCTGACCAGAAGACAATATCACTTACCACATCAAATGGCTGATCTGTTAATGTTTGGGAAGTTTGTATGCTCAAAGGGTCATCTTCACAACATTAATTGATAGATAGATAGATAGATAGATAGATAGATAGATAGATAGATAGATAGATAGATACTTTATTCATCCCCATGGGGAAATTCAACTTTTTTTCCAATGTCCCATACACTTGTTGTAGCAAAACTAATTACATACAATACTTAACTCAGTAAAAAAATATGATATGCATCTAAATCACTATCTCAAAAAGCATTAATAATAGCTTTTAAAAAGTTCTTAAGTCCTGGCGGTTGAATTGTAAAGCCTAATGGCATTGGGGAGTATTGACCTCTTCATCCTGTCTGAGGAGCATTGCATCGATAGTAACCTGTCGCTGAAACTGCTTCTCTGTCTCTGGATGGTGCTATGTAGAGGATGTTCAGAGTTTTCCATAATTGACCGTAGCCTACTCAGCGCCCTTCGCTCAGCTACCGATGTTAAACTCTCCAGTACTTTGCCCACGACAGAGCCCGCCTTCCTTCCCAGCTTATTAAGACGTGAGGCATCCCTCTTCTTAATGCTTCTTCCCCAACACGCCACCACAAAGAAGAGGGCGCTCTCCACAACTGACCTATAGAACATCTTCAGCATCTCACTACAGACATTGAATGACGCCAACCTTCTAAGGAAGTACAGTCGACTCTGTGCCTTCCTGCACAAGGCATCTGTGTTGGCAGTCCAGTCTAGCTTCTCGTCTAACTGTACTCACAGATATTTGTAGGTCTTAACCTGCTCCACACATTCTCCATTAATGATCACTGGCTCCATATGAGGCCTAGATCTCCTAAAGTCCACCACCATCTCCTTGGTCTTGGTGATATTGAGACGCAGGTAGTTTGAGTCGCACCATATCACAAAGTCCTGTATCAGTTTCCTATACTCCTCCTCCTGTCCATTCCTGACACACCCCACTATGGCCGTGTCATCAGCGAACTTCTGCACATGGCAGGACTCCGAGTTATATTGGAAGTCTGATGTGTACAGGGTGAACTGTGCCTCCAAGAAGCTTTTAGATTGAATAAAATTGTGTAAGACGGGGTTCTCTGAAGATCATAAGAACATAAGAAATAGGAGCTGGAGTTGGCCATTGGGCCCATTGAGCCTGCTCTGCAATTCAATAAGATCATGGCCAATCTGATCATGGTCTCACCTCCACCTGCCTGCTTTTTCCCCATAACCCTTAATTCCCCTACTATGCAAAAACCTATCCAGCAACTCTGTTAACAATTCAACATAATAAGCTCTTAAAGGAAAAGGGTGGAGTGGAAATGAAATCACATAATCTTAATTCTGTCATGCAGTGGTTTTATTCATTCCCAGATTGCATCTATTACTGCATCTCTTTCCAATCCTTCTGAAATTAGAGCTCTTCACATTCAGGATTATTAGCATTCCTTGCATAACTTAAGGGTCTTTGTTCACACTATGAAGTATTTTTACACTGAAGATGTTCAATAAGTTTGAATAGGTACATTTAATGTCAGGGAAATGTATACAATATACATCTTGAAATGCTTTTTCTTCGCAAACATCCAAAAACAGAGGAGTGCCCCAAAGAATAAATGACAGTTAAACATTAGAACCCCAAAGCCCCCCCAGCTCCCCCTCTTAAACATGAGCAGCAGTAATGCGACGATCCCTCCTCCTCCACCACCACCAACAAAGCATCTGCAAACCTCACCGAGCACTTAAGTGTGCAGCAAAACGTCAATAAAGACACAGACTCGCAGTACCCAAAGACTACTTGTTCACCTGGTAATTTGACATACCACGAGGCGCTCTCTCTCCCTAATAAGGGAAAAGGAGATGTCCCCGTTTCACAGTGAGAGGGGAGACGTATCAAAAGCAACCTGCCGATTTATGGCACTAAAAGTCTGTTGTGTCACTTTTTCTGAGCTCTGTGCCCAAAGCTTTCGGGTCTCTGGGCACACAGCCAGGAGCCAGCTCACTGCTTTCGATCTTCCGTGTACTCCCACGACACATCAGATGGTGGCACCAATCCGCCCGTGTCCAGAGCCACGAAAATCCGGAACCCTGAAGGCACTCTAGTCTCTCAGGCTCTTTGGAAGATCACAGATTACATACTCTGGTTATATTGTTTGATTTTTATCCAAACCTTGTATTTACCTAGTATGAGTATTAGTGTGGACATATCTGCTGGCATGGCACCTATTGAAGTGAGATGATGTCAGGTCAGGAATCCTGATGACCTGAGCTAGCCTATGACCCTGATTACCACCATTCACAAGCTATTCAGCCCCTGGAAGAAGCAGAGCATTTTGTCGGAGCTGGCCTCACTTAAAAATTCTTGTTGGGATTGAGAATTTTGGCGCAAGCTTGAAGAAATGATTGAAATTCACCAGCTGGGCCCAAAAGATATACGTGTGGAATGGAATACGGCCAACCACTGGCGTTGCCAGTAATGAAGAGAGTTATCGATTCTTTCAGGGGGAAGTGAGGCAGTGGCTAGGGGAGGTGAGAGTAATTAGTGAATGAGATTGTCAGTGGTTCAGAGAGATGATGAACCTGCCATGGATTATGCAGAGTGCATATATCTAGCATATGAGGAGTATTCAGGGTTGATGATCCATTCTTCCTGTAAATGCTGAAGGAAGGCCTGAGCTCAGCCCTCTAGGAAGTTTTAGATTTGGTGATAGCAGTGGGATCAACCGATGCTGCAGTATCATCATGTGCCAGGGAGCTAGACCAGAGGAGAGGGAAGAAAAATCGTAAAGTAGCTGTTCAAATTTCAAAGCACATTTATTAACAAAATACGTATGTAGTATACAATCTTGCGACTTGTCTTCCCACAGATAGCCACGAAACAAAGAGAATCATGAGACCTGTTCAAAGAAACACCATCAAAGCTCTAACACACATAAAAAAGAACAAATTGTGCAAAGAGCATAAAAGAATGACAGACAGAGAATATAATACACCAAACCACAAAGTTATCAAAAGATTCTAGGGCATATACAGTCCAGCTCAGTTCAGTCTAATCCAGTGTCATGTCTTCGTTAACTACAGGCTGCAGAGTTAATCTGCCCTGATCAAAATTTGCTGTAGCGGATGTAGCTGCTGCAAAGATACAGATAACTTGCTTTGTGTGCCAGAATGGAATGGCAAAGGAGATAATATGTTTCAGCTGTGGTCTACAGAACCATAGTTGGAGGCAGTGTTCAGAAGTGGAGTAAAGTGTGAAAGTCACTCACCAAAACAGGCAGAAATTACAGCAACACCCTCTCTGGTCTCTGTACAACCAGATTATAGAGTCAATCTAATGGCTAGCGGCTACCTCCATATTGAGTACTGGTCACCCACGGATGTATACAAAATGTTTTATTGAGGGCTGGCAAAGTGAAATGTTAGTAGACACAGAGTCATCAGGGTTGATAATTGATCTACTCTTTCCCATGACTAAAGTGGTGATTTATATTACCAGTGCAAGAAGTGAAGCTATAAGGGTTGAGAGTAATGAGCCTCAAGTTCTTGAGGTAGAGCAAGTGCAGCTTTGGGTGTGTCCAAATAATGAAGGTACTGTCCTGGGGATAGACACTTCACATAAGGCAGGTGCTATCATAGATTCAAGAAAAGGAGAAATAAAATGGATAGGGAAGAGAGAGCAAGCATGTATGATTCCCAAAGCAGACAATATGGCTTACAGAGAGAAAGCGGCCCCAATGATTGTGAATCATGTCAGAAGGTCCCAAGGGAAGGGGTGAAACAGAGTGAAGAGTTGTTGGAAGTAGTGAAGTTGCCTGTGGACGTAGCAGCAATTGGGAATGAATGCAACAGAAAGAACATGAGACAACATAAATTGCAAGTTTGAAGGAAGAAACCACTTGAGCCAAGTTAGTAAGATTATATGTGAGTGTAAAGGACTATGGTAACCAAGTTAATACACTGACGAACGGAGCAAAGCAGCAGTGGCATATTGCTAGTTGAAGGAAGTCAAAGGGAGAGAAAATAGTCTTCCCACAGCCAAGTGACCAAGTCATAGTAAGCCAGCCACTTGAAAAGTTGTAGTGTAATCCTAGGAAGATAGCACTATGTGTTGTGCTCAGAAGGTTTATCTCAAAATAATCAGTAATCAACCCAAAGCATTGAAGTAAGCAATTTTGAAATAGTATTGACTTTAAGAGTGTAAAATGTGATGTAGCTTTGGATTTGTGAGCTTTTACTAAGAGTGTCCCCAGAATGATGACTGATTGTTATGCTGGATAAAGACTTTTATATCATCAGCTTCAGTGTCTTTTGTCTTTGATCATGATCTGACTTTGATCATGGTCACAACACTCCTATTGGGCAGTAGATACAAAAGCCTGAATCACCAGGCTCAAGGACAGCTTCCATACACCTGTTTAAAGTCTATTAAATAGACTATTGCATGTTGAAATGGACACTTGACTTCATAACTCTCTGCCTACACTGCACTTACTCTGTAACTGTAACTAACTATATTCTGCATTCTCTTATTGTGTTTTTTTCCTCCTTTTTACTACACCTAGGTACTGAAATGATGAAGTGATTTGTCCAGATAATGATTTACAATGATTTGACAAGCCAAGTATTTCATTGTACCTCAGTATACGTGACAATAATAAAACAGTATATTAATTTACATTAATAAGGATAAAAGGCCCAAAGATAGGGCTTTCATGGATTAACAACAAAAAAATGTGTGACACAAAACAAAAGGAATAGAATTTCAATAAATTATAATTTCAAACACAAAAACAAAGAAGGCATTCTAAAATAGAAATTAAAATCATTATAAAGGAAATACATATATTCTAATGTATAGACTGATTTGTTATATAGGTATTCTGAATTAATTTCTACTCTCCAGTACTTATCAATAATATCCTGGAAATAGAACCAAGGCTCCTGTTAATAGAAGTATCTATTCCCATTGAAAGAATGTTTCATAAAATAAGAGTAACAAATAATTTACATCATATGCTCCAAGGAATCCCATCCAGTGATTGAATCCCATCCCTTCATTTAAACCCACTGCCTACTTTGTTACTGGTGAACTAAACTTGAAAATGGAATTGTTAAAGTATCCCTGTGGATGGCTATGAATGGGAAATGAAGAGCCTCATCAGCAATTATTTTCAAAAAAAAAACCACAGGGCAAAAGAAAAAAATTGACTATCCATAGCCGAGTCAAACTGATTTAGGAAAAATCTCAGTTAACTGGATTATACTGTCAGAGTTGTCTAAAAGAGTTCCAGCCCTCAGCTGCTTGATTAGAAATGCATAGTTTGGATCATTTACAGTGTAAAAAGAGTGTGGATTTTCAAATGAATCCAAAATCCTTTTGTTGCTATTGCCAAGGCACAAACGTAACCTTTCATGCAGACCATGGATGACATGGGCAATCTACCTGCCTAAAATAAATCACAAATCATAATGAAAATTGATCCATGTGTGGAGGCGAAATGTAGTTTTCTCCCCCTCTTCTTAGTATATATTTGGTACTCAATTTCACCAACTTAAGCCAGTATATGGGTCTTATTATGAAGTAACACTAGAGAGGAACTATGAAAAAAATCAATGAAAGGAGTGTTCAGATACATTTTAAATCTCTTTTTTTGGTACCATGTTTTACGTGTCAGTAACTCAGCCATGGGAATTTCTTCTTGGAGTCAGGCAGACCTTAGTGAAAGAAGAAGTGGATGAAAGATAAACAAAGGGAACTTTTCTATCTGTTCCCAGTAAGTAAACAGGACTGCATTAACAAGTGGGATGAATATTTACTCTACCAGGCATGACTTTACAAAGTCTTTATAAAGTCAAAGCTGAGTTTATTGTAATATGCACAAGTACTTGTGTACAAGATCAAATGAAAAACTTAACATGCAAAGATTTTACGAAGACTTTATAATACTTTGCTTCTCGAAGTTGTTCAGTACTTTGAGCAATCGAATGCAAGGAGAAGATTAAATTTTATGAACATATTGTAATTAAGGGAAAAAGTATGAAGGTCATTGTATCCTAATCTGCCATTGGAAAATAAATTAATCACATTTCTTTCTTTATCCCGAAGCAGGGTCCCGGCCTGAAATTTCGAATGTTTATTTATTTTCATAGATGCTGCCTGAACTGCTGAGTTCCTCCAGCAGTCTGTGTGTTGCTCCAGATTTCCAGCATCTGCAGAATTTCTTACACTTATGATTTTTTCTTTATAGTTTGTTAACACGTCTTTTGTCATCTCCAGCTGTAATGAATTGGCCTGAGGTTTATTTTGCATTCCATAATATATTTAAAATGTTAATTATGTGGATAACCTTTTTTAGGTCAATGTCTAATGCAATGATTTGCCAATAACAGCAACTTGAGTGATATTCTAGAAATTCACTACTTTTTTGATTTGAGCTATAAGGTTTATCATAATTTATATGAAAGTGAAATTCGACATTGCTTCAGTACATGCCTCTATATCTCTAAAATAATACTTTCTCTGTTTTTGATACCGCAAACAGGAGCTCTGTAGACAAATCCCATAACAATTTTAAATCCCGTTTAATTGTTCAATTCTAAGAATAGCAATCTGCTTAAAGTAATATCTCAGTTATGCCCATCATACCATGTCTTTGTGCTGGATTTTTAATTCACTCAATCCATTTCTTACACATTGCATGCTGGAGAATAAATTCTTAATTAACTAAAAGCCGTAATGAGTCTTTGGACCTTAATACTCCTTTTATTATTTTGCTTAACTTAATATATATATATATATATATATTTATCACTTCTGCTCTAACCACTTAAGTTAATTAAGTATTTGTTTCAGTTAAGAATATTCATATGTGTTTGTGAACTGAAATCAGCATTTACTTGATCTTTATTATTTTGAGATTTAGCATGATAACTGGCCCTTCTGGTCTAATGAGTCTATGTTGCAAATTCCACCAATGTGACCAATCAACCTAATGTCTTTGGAATGTGGGAAGAAACTGAAGCACCCAGAAGAATCCCATGCAGTCCCAGGGAGACGTACAATCACTTAATAGAGAGTGGTAGAATTGGCACTGTAATAGTGTTAACTAACTGCTATGGCGCTGCACCTCCCACAATTTTGATTTTCTTTAATTCTTGAAAATGTGCTTTTCACTCTTAAACTTCACAGATGCTTCTCACCATTTATCATGTTTCTTTTCACCGTCCAACTGATTCTTTTATTTGTACTTTGACCTCGGCTTGGAAAAGGTGCAAACATCCCAGCAGCTCTGATATGACTCACATTTGGGTTTTGCTCTTGTATCTTAGTATATGTGGTTCAACATGCTACACAGTGATCTGAAATGACTGCACTCATTGATTTTTCATAGTTACCGGTAATTATTATCACATATGCGAAGATGCAGTGAAAAGCTTGCCTAACACACTGTTCATGGAGAGCAGATTATTACACAGTGTATTGAGGAAGAACAGGATAAAATAACAACAATGAAAAAGAAAATGTAGCAGCTACAGAGACAGTGCATTGCAGGTGGCAATAAGATACAAAGCCAGAATAGGGTAGATTGTGAGGTCAAACTTCCATAGAATTATTCCATTGCCTTTAAAACAGGGTGGAAGCTGCCCTTATTAGGAAGAGAGAGAATCTGCAGTATGCTGAATGCCGGGTGTAATGCAAAGTCTTTGGGGTAACTGCAAGTCTGTGTCTTTGCTATTGCTTTCCTCACGCTTGAGTGCTCAGAGGCAGTGTCGATGCTTGCTTTTTTTTGCCGGTGGGGGGGAGGGGGGACTGTTGCTCGCTGCTGCTTCCGCGCAGGAGGGATTGAGATGTGGGGGGGGGGGGGGTCTTTGGGTCCTTACATTTATCTGCTGTTCATTCTTTGGGGCATTTCTCTGTTTTCGTGGCTGTTTGCATAGAAAAAGAATTTCAGGATGTATATGGTATACATTTCTCTGACATTAAATTGGACCTTTGAACCTTTATTTTACTGAGGCAGCAAGAAGTATAGACAGAGCCCATAGAGGGGTTTGAATGGTGTTCTGAGCTTTGTCCACAATGCTTTCTATGGCGTATCAATAAAAATTAGCAAGGGTCGATGAGGGCATTCCAAAATTCTTTAGTCTCCTCAGGACATAAAGACATTGTTAATATTCTTGGCTGTTGTATCTATATGATCGGACTAGGGGAGGCTGTTGGTGATGTTCTCTCCTGGGAATCTGAAGCTCTCAACACTGTTGGTGTAAACAAGAGCATGTGCACCCCTCCCCAAGTCTTTTCTTTTGCTGATATTCATAGACACTTTCCACGGATGCTGACTGAACTGATGAGTATTTCTTGCATTTTCTATTTTGATCTCAGGATATCTTATCTTAATACCATTAGCAGGCTACCAAATGTCACCAGTTTTACTGCTTTTCCATGCATAAGTATTATATATCTCAAGGAAACATTCAACCCTTTGCAATAGGTGAGTTTGTATTAATTTTAATAATAGTTTTGAATAGAACAGTTTTTATTTTTACTTCATTATTTAGTATCCCCTTTAGCATTTATTATTTATGTACATAGAGTATTTTTATTTAACGCAATTCATATAATGTTTTGATTTGTATCTTATACGTAGTTTATTTTAATTTTATCCCCTTGGATCCAATTAGAAATTCATTATTTATTTAAATGGTTGCTTATTTATTGCTGTTGGTTTGTATAAATTATTTAATACCTCATTCCCTTCTGGACCAAATTCCCATTTTCCCTATGTTTACGAATGCATTCATTGTGCTATGGGATGAAATTTTTCCTTTTAAACTATTGTGGAAAGCTGGAACTTTCCCAAAAGAGCCATGAATGTTCAAGCACCGAATACTTCGGATCAAATATTGGTGAAAGTGATTATTACCAATGGCCACCTGACATTAGCATGGGTGTGGTGGGGCAAAATGCCTATTTCTTTGTTGTATGACTCTACCTTGAATATTTAACATTGATTCAGTGCTGCTTTGATAGGCACACTTATTAAGGAATGGACAGCAATTAACTGAGGCGGCAATAAACCTTCATGTTAAGCAATTGCAGAAAAGGTTTGAGAGAATAAGAGGGCTATTCCTTTTCCAACACTCCTGAACAAAGATGGAAAGGTTGTCTTATATGCAAATTTTATTAATACCTGTCATTAAAATTATATAGTGAAAACAGGCAAAAAAAGATTAATTATGTAGTAAGATTCAATGGAATAGTATCTGATTAATTGTCAAAACGGTTATTCTAATCTTACATGAATTGTGACTTTTTTTCCGTGTAATTTGAGACAGCCTGTGGGTAAGTTCAACACAAAACATCTACAGGAAACTGACAATCTAATCCTTATACATCCTGCCTCAGTTTGCTTCCCACTGACTTGGAAAAATAAGACTGAAAACAAAGATCACTCAAGCTTTGAAAATAGCAACTTGCACAGATAATGCAGTTGGAGGTGGGTTATTTAATCAGCATTGTTGACAACCAAAAAACAATACAGTTCATTAACAAACCTCAAAAAAATTAAAAACTTAGTCCTGCAAACTAAGGACTATAGTTAATATACTGAACCAATTAATGGCCTGCGATTGAACCTATTAATATATGAATATGATAAGTATCTGTCCTTGAATGAGATTAAAAGTTGTAATATATGCAGGAAGAATTAGGTTATTACCGGAGTTTGACAAGCCTTATGTTGCTAATAACATGGTATGTTTTTGGTTATTCGTTCATTTTTCAGAACATGGCCATTACCAGTAAGACCAGTTTTATTACTCATCCTTGCTTGGCCATTTCAGAGTCAATCACATTGTTGTGGGTTTGTGGTAACATGAAGGCCAGAGCTGAGGAACTGTGTTTTGCAGAAGTTAAGCACAGGGCCTATTCTCTCATACCATATACTTCAGTGAATATTGATAATGACTCAGAGCTCAGGGCCTTAATGTCTGAAGTTAAGTAACCATGATTCTGGAGTAAATGTGATGTAGTCTTTTAGATTAGCTCCATTTCAGCAGATAGCTAGTTTCAGATAATATACAAGGAGGAGGTGAGAAAGTCTGAGAAAAATATCAGAGGGATGACACAGCTTTATTTGACAATAATCTGCACAGTCTGCTGGTTAAGATTATGTTTTGTATGCCATCATGTAGCTGAGGAAAGATGGAGACATTTTTTTTTTCCAGACAGCCTAATTTGAGAAGAGTGACATCCCTTATGATTGGTGCAGTCAAAGGCAGTAGTGAATCAGAATCAGGTTTAATATCACTAACATATGTTGTAGAATTTGTTGTTATACGGCAGCAATACACAATAATAAAAACTGTAAATTGCAGTAAGAATTTTATATGTATATTTAAAAAGTTCAATTAAATAGGTAGTGCAAAATGATGAATAAAAATTAGTGAGGTAATGTTTATGGGTTCACTGGCCATTCAGAAATCTGATAGCAGAGGGGAAGAAGCTGTTCTAGAATTGTTGAGTGTGTCCCTTCAGGCTCCGGCACCTCCTACCTAAGGGTAGCAATGAGTAGAGGGCATATCCTGGGTGTTGGGGGTCCTTAATGATGGATGCCACCTTTTAGAGGCATCACTCCTTGAAGATATCCTGGGTGTTGGGGAGGCTAGTGTCCATGATGGAGCTAACTGAGTTTACAGCATCCTGCAGTTTATTTCGATCCTGAGCAGTGTCCCCACTGTGCCAGATAGTGATGCAGCCAGTTAGAATGCTCTCCATGGTACATCTTTAGAAATTTATGAGTGTCTTTGGGAACATACTGAATCTCCTCAAACTCCAAATGAAATATAGCTGCAGTCATGCCTTCTTTTTTAACTGCGTCAATATGTTGGGCTCACAATAGATCGTTAAAGATATTGTTTGTCCTTCTCGTCACCGTCTGAAATTCTGCTAACAATAATTGTGTCATCAGCAAATTTATAGATGGCATTTGAATTGTGCCTAGCCACTCAGTCAAGGGTGTAGAGAGAATAGAGCAGAGGGCTAAGCACACATCCTTGAGGTGTGCCAGTGTTGACTATCAGCGAGGTGGAGATGTTATTTCTGACCTGCTCAGACTGTGGTCTTCCAGTGAGATGTCGAGGATCCAGTTGCAGAGGGAGGTACAGAGGCCCAGGTTTTGGAGCTTTTTAATCAGAACTGCAGGAATGTTTGTGTTAAACACCGAGCTGTAGTCAATAAACAACAGCCTGATGTAAGTATTAGAGTTGTCCAGGTGATCTAAGGCAATGTGAAGAGCCAATAGTTTACATCTGCTGTAGACCTATTGTGGCAAAAGGCAAATTGCAGTGGGTCCCGGTTCTTGTTTAGGCAGGAATTGAGTCTAACCATCACTAACCTCTCAAAGTACTTCATCACTGTAGATGTGAATGCTACTGGATGATAGTTGCCCAGTCCCTGCACTTCCTCGGCACTGATAAGATTGTTCCCCTATGGAATCAGGTGGGACAATGAAAAGTCAGGAAGTCCACCATGGTTAATGATGCTCCCTACATTTTGCTTGGCTGATATAAGATGAACATTATGTGCTTTACACTTCTCACCCACAAAACAGAGGTCCTCTCTGGTACGATACTGTCTTCTGACAATAAATGCCAACTTAAGCCAATATGGACTGCTTACCATAACTTAGGCTACCTCTCAATTTGTTAATTTTGTAATTTACCATTGTCTTCAATATAACAATGAAGCCTTCTGATTCACTGTTGGAGCAAATTTTTAAAGATCAAGACCCAGATGCAACGTAGCTCATTATCTACCCAGCAACAATGATACCTATCCTCCTGAATGTTTCTCAGACATAGACTACCTGCAGCTGCCGTTTCAAATCACTGGGGATATATTGCCATCAATATATCCCCACAAAATGTTTCACATCCACTGGATAGATAAGCAAAACATCAGCATCCTCTCCCAGTCCAATACTCCTAGCAGAGATGTTTCAAATACCTTTACTTGTTTGCATCATTGTTCAAATGCCTGACAGCAGACTAAGAAAGCAGATGATCTAATCCAAGTCTATCATGGCAAGAGATAATAAGGTAAATGGAGGAAAAGTTTTAGGAAGGTTCTTAAATCCTTGTGAAAAAAGTATAATTCATGGAATCTGAATCAGTTTTAATATCTCTGGCATATATCATGAAATATGTTGTTTTGTGGAAGCAGTACATTGCAATACATTATTTTAAACAACTACAAATTACAATAAGAAATATATAGTGGATTCCAGTTAGTTGGTCATTGGTTAATTGGGTCAGCCACTTATTTGGGATAACTCTTAAAGAACAAAATCAAATCATGCAAATAGCGAGGACTCCCTTTATTTATTTGGGACATTACCCCGCTTAATTAGGATAGGAGGCTTTTGCTGAACAGTTTCTAACGAACATTAGTCTCAAGGCACTTGTGTGGCTGTTGGACACTACACCGTACTTAAAATGAGCAGTGCTTAAATAGTGACAGTTTCATACGTTTCTGTTCAAAAATTAGTGATCTTTGTCAGTGACAGCTGTTGAGAAATAAGCAGTAAGACAATTCAGAACTGTTTTGCACAATGTGGTTTCAATGTGGTTTGGAGAAACCAGAGATGGCCGGAGGTGAAAAATGAAAAAAATCACTACTTCAACAAGTTAAGGACTATGAAGAATTTGAAGGCATTTACAATCATCTTGAATGTTACAATAAAAATGAAGTATGGGGGATTATATAAAAATAGTCCATTATTAGCACTAATAGTGTCTGCACTGATACTTTTCATTTATAATCAATCAAAAGAACATGACTGCATTTGTACATTTCTGTTGAAAATCATTAGGAACTAGTACACAGTTTTATACGTCTGTAGTGTTCCAATTTCATTTACATTCATTGTTTTTACTCAGTTAAATGGTAGTTTATTTTATATATCTTTTTAAACTCTTTCCATGAAATTTCAGCTAATTGAAAGTTTTATGGATGGCAATGAGAACTTTGAACCCATGCTTTGGGGAAGAGCAGTGTAAGTGGGGCACACCATCTCCTGAGCTATCCACCTGCCCAAACTGCCAAGCAATTCCTACACATAGTTCACAAGTCCAACATTGGCCCCATTAACAAATTCAGATCTTCACTCTGAGGGTATTTTTGGATAGAGTAGCAGCATTAACATAAGCTTATCGTCTTTTATTAGAAATGGGGAATGTGAGGAAACTAACATTTTTTTTAGTTTGCAGAGAGACTGGAAAATGGTGAAGAAAATAAACAGTTTACATTATCAGCCTGAAGTATTAGTTGTTTTTCTTTCTGTAGACGCTGCCTGACCTTTTTCAGTATTTTCAGCCTTTATTTCAGATTTTCGGTATCTATAATTTACAGTTTGCTAAGGTTACTAAATATAATAAGTTTACAGATACTTGTTTTTCAACATTCTGGGTCATTAATTTTATTTTACATAACTGCCATGAGGGGAATTGAACTTACAATTTTGGGTAATTGGTCCAGGCCTCTGCGTAATGTCCAGTAATTCAGCCATGGCAATAACACTATATTCAATTCTACTTTATGGAAACAATGAGTCAGAAACAAATAATATCAGTTAGAGGTCTCAAGATATGTTTCGAATTTTTACTCATATGATACTGAGAGCAGAAGTCATGCATTAATATGCTTCAGAAGATATAAGAAACATATTTTTAAATTGTCCACATCCTGAAGTGCAAAATGGGGGCAGAATGATCCAGTAGAATGCAAGCCCTGGAAGTTGGTGTTGAGTGTTTTTTCAATGTGTTAATATTCAGCTACAAGATTTGCAGAACTATTTCAAGCTCCCAACCAAATAGACTGAGCTGATGTGATTATTTTTATAGTTAATTTTTTTTCCGTGATTGGGAGGCCTTTCTGCTCAGCTGTTCCATTCCAGCTCTCAAAGCATTGCCATCAAAAATAAAGATGGATAAGAATTAATGATTGGCTTCATTATTTATCACATGCACGGTAAAGCATTGAAACTTACATTGAAGTGTAGCATTGGTCAAATCAAATCAGTGAGGATTGTGCTGAGACAGCCTGCAAGTGACACCATGCTTCCAGCTCCAATATACCACGTCCACAACTTACTAACCTGAATCTTAATTATACATCTTTGTAATACAGGAGGAAATCAGGGCACCAAAAGAAACCCCATGGTCATGGAGCAAATATACAAATTCTTTTCAGACAGCTGTGGGAATCGAACCCTAATCAGAGATCGCTGGCACTTTAAAGCAATTGTGCTAACCTCTATACTATTGTGCTGCTCCTTCCTTTCCTCTGAAACCTCTTCTGTAATCAATCCCTTTCCTCTGCAACCTATTCACTCTCACATGCTCATTAACTACTCCAATTCTAAAATCATCCAGTTACACTTG
This sequence comes from Hemitrygon akajei, assembly GCF_048418815.1. Lineage (NCBI taxonomy): Eukaryota > Metazoa > Chordata > Chondrichthyes > Myliobatiformes > Dasyatidae > Hemitrygon > Hemitrygon akajei. The sequence goes on along the minus strand of NC_133136.1, from coordinate 72,387,644 downwards.
GGGTAAATTAATCGACCATGTAGGAGTGCATAACTGCTCATCGATTCCACTTCTGAAAGGGGCATTGCAAACATAGCATTTGATGGATTGTGGAATTGGAAAGATAAAACAAAGTAGCAACAGACATTTGGAGTATGGACAGTTTGGAGTTACAAAGATGTAAGGTAAGTTAATTTTCTGCTTTTTGATGTGAAGGAAGAGTCTTTCAGTGACAATGGGGCAGTGAAGCTGGAGATCACTAATAAGAAGATTGGTGAAAGGACCAGGGTTCAGTTTAAGTAGCTTAATAACCTTAACAGAACAGGAAAGTTGAGGACAGTGGTATCCAATGGCCCCAGAGCCTCAAAATGTGATTTGACGGTTGGATTGGTGGGGAGGTGGCACTGTGAAAGAGATTGCTAGGTGTCTTCTTTAGGGATAGAATGGGTGATGAAGTCAGAGAGCTACATGATAGAATCTCAGCAAACCTTATAATAATAGGAATCCCAACTGTTGAAGCTTTGTTTACAATACATTTCTCCTCCTCTTCTTCTCCATCATCATCAGCAACAGCAACAGCAACATGGGAAGTGCGTCACCATATCCTAATTTTTGTTTTCTCTGATGGTGTAAGCTATGAGATTGTGCGCCACTATTCAGAATATGATTCATAGAAACCGTCTGCAGATGCTCTCTGGTGTGTTCTGAAGGCTATTTCCTAGAATGTCAAGACAACTGAAGCCACCTTCAACTGCTGACTTGTTCAAGGGTTTCTTGATACCATTGCCCACCTGGTTCCCAATAGCTTTCTGCACAGGGTGCCATCATCCTATACATCATATACACTGTTGTGCAGTGCAAAGAGTTTTTGAAGATGAAACTGACAGAAGATAAAGGCATCATGACAGCTGACAGGGATCTTGCCCACACCTGTAGAAATATCTTCTTGTATTTAAACTGTTGCTGTACAATGACATCATGAAGTGTTTTAGAGTCAATGTCCTCTCCTTCATGATGTTGTGGTACATTTTACACTCAATGATAATCTGCATTTTAATGAAGGTGGGGAGGGGTTGCCAGTACACAATCTGATATACTCAGGTTAAACACTGAAGTCAACAGGTTTTTAGACATTGATATTTTCAGCAGAATTAACAATTCTTTTTCCCTTTTGTTATCACTTGTCCTCAAACCTATGCTCTCAGGCCGCTTAAAATCTAGCTCAATACAGCATTTAGATTTCAGGCTATGTTAATAGGCCATTTGTCGTGTATCTATCACTCTGCCCCAATTCACTGCATCCATTTACTTGTTCCATATAAAGGGCCAGTAGAGCTCACACTCCACACCCAAGAGGCAGCCCCCAGAATGGCCTGACAGCTTATGACATTTCACTGCCTTCAAACATTTTGAACTGTGTGATTGTGTTTAATAAGCATTTAAAACTAATCATGCACATGCAATTAATTACATAACTAAAAGAAAACATCTTAAATAAATAAAAAAACAAATAATCAACCTTAAAATAGCCATAATTAATTAAAATATACAAATGAAACAAAATGACTTAAGCATTTGCCTTTTTCACAAAATCTGTGATATTTTACAGATGAGAAATACAAGAGATTCTGCAGATACAGAAAGTCCAGAGAAACTCACAAATGCTGAAGGAACTCAACGGGTCAGGCCAGTTCTGATGAAGGGTCTTGGGCTGAAATGTTGTCATCTTATTCCCCACCATAGACGTTGTTTGACCTGCTGAGTTCCTCCAGCATTCTGTGTGTTGCTCTGCCTTTCAAATCAATTGGGCTACCATTCATTTGACAGCCATCTCCCATGTAAAGCTGAGGACCATCCTCTCTTGTCACTGTAGGACTCTATGTCAAACCCAGCAACAGAGTGAAAGGCCACATGCTCTGACACCTGGTCTCCACCTCATCTTCAGCATCCATCTTTGGCTGAGCACGTGTTACTTGCAGAACTGTTGATTATTAGCTCACTCAGTTTGGCCCAATTTCACAAAAGTTAACGAAAATTATTTGCATTAACATAAGATGGTCGGCTGTAATTAGCTGCTGTTGAAATCTACAGCATGCATTGCAAGCACTTCAGCTACTTCCAGAGGGGAAATTATTGATCATGGTTAATTATACAGAAAATGAATAAACTTATCACATTCCACAAAGCACTTTAGTGAAACATTACCATTGGTTTAAAACGGTTGTGGCAATCTTAAGAAAGTAATATCATCTAATCAAAAGCAAATGACGGCAGGTATCTCAATTCTGTTGAACAATAATCAATGTTGAAATTTTATATTTGTTCTAAATAAGTTTTCAAAAATTGAAACATTATCAGTCCTCTATCAAATACAATATCTAATACACAGCAAAATATTTAATATAAGAAAGCAGAAAGCTTTTAGAAGCAAGGATTGATTTGTATAATTTCCATTCTTTGTCCATTACCCTCAATTTCTGCATAGAATCTGTTCAATGTGGATCCATTTCAATAAGTTCAGTAGAATCTATTCACATATTTTTAACTAATGCTTTTACAAGGATGATGCAGGTGACTTTTTTGTGTTTAGTTTATGTGCTTCATAATTTGCAGCTTAGAAGCATAGTTAAAGGATTTGCAGGATTTTTAGTTTGAGTTTTGCAATCAACTGACTTATAGTAACATCAACAAAAAACCAAAGAGCTACTTTATTATGTATCTGCTAATTCTCCTTTGACCTCTCCCATTAACAAAGCATTTTTGAGCACAGAACTGATGCTTATTTTTTTGTTCTCTGTAAACTCTAGAGACTGTTGATCTCCCAGGCGATCGGCAGTAACTCAGATACTCAAACCACCCCATTTAGTGCCAACAATCATTCCACAGTCAAAGTCACTTAGATCACATTTCTTCTTCATTCTGATGTTTGGTCTGAACAACAACTGAACCTCTTGACCATGCCTTTATGCGTTGAGTTGTTGTTACATGATTGGCTGATTATATTTTTGCATTAACTTTGCTAGGTTGCCCTAGTAAAATACGATGACACATTGTGAGCAGCTTGCAAAACTTCTATGCTTCTCCTGTAATTTCCCTTTAAGTAACATACCTTTGAACCACCTTAACAAATTAGTGATTTCACGACCTTCTGAAGGATTTGATGGGCTGACCTCTTAAGCATGCAGGTACAGCAACTTAAGCTGACAAAGCTATACCATCAGGGCTAAAAGAAAGGGAGGAGAGGAGGATCTCAAGCTAGACTAAAACACTTGTGAATGAAACTTCCTCTACCTAGCTTCTTGTTTGCCAATGTACAGTCATTGGAGAACAAGAGTGAGGACATGAGGGCAAATAAGGGATTGCTGTTTCAAGGGAAATGAGGAATTTATGTGTTCTGCTCTTCACGGAGACATGGCTCATTCTAGAACACCAGATATATTGGTAAGACAGAGGGCTTCTCGATACATCAGATGGACTGGACTGCTGATTTGGAGAAGGCAGAAGGTATTTCATGATAAACTTTTTGTGGTGCTCAGACACAGCGGTCTGTGTCACTCTCTTGTTCTCTCAACCTGGAACATCTAATGATTAAATGCCAATTATTCTACTTACCAAGAAAGTTCTCCTCTGTGATCCTGACTTGATTTTACTTACAGCTGATACCTTTTAAATCATTGTCAGGAACTTCAATCATACTTAGTTGAAGAAAGCTCTGCCCAATTATCATCAACATGTCACCTGCAGCACCAGGAGTCCCAACACACTCAATCACTGCTATACTACAATTAGGAATGCCTATTATTCCATGTCTAGACCACATTTCAGGAAATATGATAACTTGACTGTCCTCCTCCAATCTGCAGAGAAGCAGAGGCTAAAGCAAGGCTCCTGAAATAGAGACAACAATGAGGTGGTTGCAGGAGGAAGAGGAACAGCTATAGCGTTGCTTTCAGTCAGTGGAATGGGTCATGTTCAGTGAACCATCAGAGGATCTGAATGAATACACCATGGTTGTCGTGGACTTTATAGGAACAGTGGTGGACAAACATGTGCCCACAAAATCAGTCGGAATCTTCTCCAACTAGAAGCCCAGGTCTGATGACCAAGTAAAATACAAAAAAGTCTGGGTATAATCTTCAGAAAGCCATCTCCCCTGCAAAGTGGCAATTCTGGTCCAAACTTAAATCACTGAATGATGCTCAACAAATTTTGGCAGGGCTTGAATACTATCACTTCCTACAAAGTAAAGCCACACAGCATAGGTGATGAGGCTTTGCTCACAAATGAGCTCAATGCATTCTGCTCTCATTTTGACCATCGAGACATGAAAGCACATTCACAAACTGATGACCCTGTGATTTCAGTCTCTGACGCTGATGTGAGAGCATTCTTCAGGATGGTGAATACATGGAAAGCTTTGGGGTAATGTGGGGTAACTAGCCGAGTACTAAAAACCTGCGCTGATCAATTAGCAGGAGTGTTCACCAATATCTTTAGTCTCTTGCTTCAGCAATCTGAGGTATCACCTGCTTCAAGCAGGCTTCAATTATACCAGTATTTAAGAAGAATGTGGTAACTTGCCTCAATGACTATCATCCAGTAGCACTTATATCCACTGTAATGAAGTACTTTGAGAGGTTAGCAATGAAACTTGTCAATTCCTGCCTGAGAGGTGACTTGGATCCATTCTAATTTGCCTACTGTTATAACAGGTCCACAGCAGATGCCATTTCATTGGCTCTTTACTTAACCCTGGAACTTCTGGACAACAAAAATGCATACATCAGGATGCTCTTCATTGTCAACAGGTTGGTATAAAATACTATCATCTCCTCAAAACTAGTCAATAAGCTTCAGGACCTAGTCTTCAATAATTCCTTTGCACCTGGATCCTTGATTTCCTCACTTGCAGACCCCAGTCAGTTTGGATTGGTATCAACATATCCTCTATGATCTCCATCAGCACAGATGCACACAAAGTTCTGTGCTTAGTTCCCTTCTCTACTCACGTTATACTTACGACTAAGGTTAACCACAGCTCCAGTGCCATAGTCAAGTTCACTTATGACACCACGTTTTAGGCTGAATCAAAGGTGGTGACAAATCTGCATATAGAAGGGAGATTGAAAATCTGGCTGAGTGGTGTCATAACAACAATGTCTCACTCAATGTCAACAAGACTAAGGATCTGATTGTTGACTTCAGGAGGAGGAAACCAGAGATTCATGAGACAATCTTCAGTGGGGGATTAGAAGTACAGAAGGTCAGCAACCTTAAATCCCTCGGTGTTATTATTTCAGATGAGCTGTCCTGGGTCCAACACGTAAGTGCCATTATGAAGAGAGCACAGCAGCGACTGAACTTTCTTAGAAGTTTGCAGATGTTCAGTGTATCATTTGAAACTTCAGCAGTCTTCTGTGTTGGATTGGAGTGTATATTGACTTGTTTTATCATGGACTGGTATGGAAACCCCACTGTCCTTGAATGTAAAAGCCACAAAAAGTAGTGGAGATCGCCCTGTCCATCACAGGAAAAGCCCTCCCCATCATCCATCATCAAGCACATCTACACAGAGTGCTGTGGCAGGAAAGCAACGTGAACACCCCCCCCCCCCCCCCCGCTCCATCTTGGACAAGCTCTCTTCTCACTGCTGCTATCAGGAGGAAGGTACAGGAGCTTCAGGATCCACACCACCAGGTTCAAGAGCAGTTATTAGCCCTCAACCATCAGGCTCTTGAACCAGAGGGGATAACTTCATTCAATTTCACTTGCCCCATGGCTAAACTGTTCCCAGAACCTATAGACTCACTTTCAAGGACTCTTCATCTTATGTCTTGATATTTATAGCTTATTTATTTATTATTATTGTTTCTCTTTTGTTCTTTCTTTTTGTGTTTGCGTGGTTTGCAGTTTTTTTTGCATATCGTTTGTCCATCCTGCTGAATACAGTCTATATTTGATTCTATTGTGTTTCTTGTATTTACTGTGAATGCCCACAGAAGTGAATCTCAGGGTTCTATATGGTCACATGTATGTACTTTGAATTTGGAACTTTGGACTTTAATGAGGAGGTGTGCAGATGTACCTAATAAAGTGGCTACTGAATGTCACCTTCATTAATCGATGTTGTTAACCGCAGTAGAGAATTTTAATATTTTCAAGGTGAAACTGACTGCCATTCAGTTTCACGTAATAAATTAAGGGAGGTGTCTAAAGGTGTAATCAGAAAGTTAGTTTTTAAAGAAGCTTTCTTCATGCAGGGGTTAGGAAGGAAGGCAAGGAGTTCCATAGCACAGGGGAAAGAATCACAGAATGTTTATTGATTATCGCAAAATGGATATTTTCATGGACATCTCAGTAATTAATGGTAAAATCTAAGAAGCACACAGCAAAATCTAGATGTCATTCAGCCACAATGACTAATAGCAAATAATATTCATGCCATGCAACCATCAGGCAATTAGTATCTCCAGTAAGAGAGGTTTTAATCATTTATGCTTGAGTCCATAAATGAAAATTAAAAGAATTAGAGAGTTAATAGGGAATGTTGTTCAAATGAATTCAATTTCAGGGCAATGCTTAGCATGTAATAGAGAAAGAGCAGACATTATTAATGATAAATTGCAGTATATTGGTTTTCACAGCAAAAGGGAGGGAACTACCAACAGTGCAGAAACATCCATAATTGTTAATATCGGCAGTGTCCAACTTTCTCAAGCCCTGCTTCATCTTCCCCCAAGGAAAAATATGCCTCCGATAGCAGGATAATTACTATATCTGAAATAAACTTATCCAATGCTTAAACTTGGAACAAGTATGAGAGATGTTATCTATTTACAGTAGGCAAATCACACATTTATAAAGTATGTAAATATAAATTTTATAGTCATCACAGAAAGAAGGCACTGATATTGTGTGTTTAAAATGCCAGCTTCATATGAATTTAAACCATATCAAATGCAGAAAATCATTGGATCCAGCATTGTTGGAGCATTCATGAGCATTCATGACTACAACACTTGTCATCAATCTGATGTTTGCTAACATCCTCTAGCAGAACACTTTTGCAGTACTTTTTACTGAGAATGCAACGTGATAAATACAGCAGAAGGAGTACAAGGTGATCAGCACCTTAGTGAATGCTGTGACTATGAATCTTCAGACCAATATGATTTAAGGATTGAAATAACAAAAACAAAATAGAGCTGGTATGTAAAATAAGTGGTATTGAGGATCAGACCAGTAGCAGAAAGGGAAAAAAACAAGGGGAAAGAACAATAGAATTTGAGCAGTGAGAATAAAGAGTGAAAAATGATCAGTATTGATAAAAAATTGACAATTTAAAAAGCTACGCATGTTCTTAGTTAACAGCTCAAACTTCACAATATGTAATGAATTTAATGGGCAATTAACATGCAGCTCCTGTAAATTCTTATAAACAAGGAGCCTAATGCTATCTACTTGAAATAAATTCCACCTGTGTAAATGAGTCAACTTCTTTCAAATTAATGTTCAGTTTTTCAATTAACCAGGTAGTCCTGGAGGTCCCTAACATCCTGAAGGTATACAGCTCATGATTTCTTTCTTAATTTCCTGATTTTATTAGCCAATGTACTTTAATAATGTCTTTGCTTCTCTAGAAAGACTTTCATGTCAAGGTTGCTCAAAACTTTCATAAAAGCTGAAGGCAGTGAACGAATGAATCAGCTTTGCAGTCTATCGTACAAATTTAAAAAAGTGCAGAAGTAATATTGGCATTTGTTCTTAGTTTACCATCTTACATTATACTTTCAACAAAATCCTGACTACAAATAGCCAGATTTTAACAAAATAAAGTTCTATTCCATCATCATATTTAATTGTTTTGTCTGTATCAATTAATTAAATTTTAATGGAAATTTTTCTTTCAAATTAATGCAACATTTATTAATCAGCTGACATACAAATCGAGATAAGGTGTCATCAGATCCAGAGTCAAAGAGATTAATGCTAGAGAGATTAATGTAGACAGTGATTCAGTTTTTCTTTTAAAAATTGATTATTCTCTGCTGCTATTTCTCCAAGTCCTAACATCTTGCCAGGAATTCCATTATCACTATTGCAGAGCACACAATTTCAATTGAAGTTGTAACCTGCCAAATTTCAGCAAAAGCTGTGGAGCAACACACTGTCTTCAATGCCAAGTTCTGCAGGTTGTAAATATTCTACTAAACGTGTTTAATATTCAGCTGTCCAGGTTTGCAACCCCTGACTGTGAATAACAGGATTATATGATTGGTATGAGTGACAGAAAGCCTCAGGTGGAACCAACAGATCTGCTTCAGGATTGGTCAGCAAATCAGGGAAGGAGATTTTGCACAAGCTAGTTTTTTTTTTGATTTTGCAAACACTGAAATTCAACACTAATTTAAAAGGTAGCTATCAACTACATTTTGATATTTGAAAAAGGATATGGTTGAGTGCCGTCTGTGTTACACTGTTACTGAAGAGCAACATAACTGGTTCAGCACAGGCGAATATGATATATCACCTCTTTGTTCCCAGTACTAGAGAGATGCCCATCATTCTCTGCTACAAGAGATTGTGAAGCTTTTATGAATGGACAAATGAACACCAAATTTCTTTGAACTGGTTTGTGAGGTGTTTCTAGTGAAACATCAAGTGTTTATACCTCTCCATAGATATTGCCTGGCCTGTTGAGTTTTGTGTTTGTTTCTCTGAATTTCCAACGTCTGCAGAATCTCTCATGTTCACAATGCTTTCAAAAGGCTTATTGAATGAATGGGAAGAAATGACAGTCCACAGAGTGATAAGAAGAAGTTATTTTCCTTTGTGATTGATTTAGTTAATTTAAACATGATTACTTGTTTCCCAGTATACAAATGTTTTCAATTGTTTAATTTTCTAAATTACTTTATTTTTGTAGTTGTGTCTATTTGCTTTCGAACAACTGTAAATATCAAAAAAACTCATGAATTTTCAATGCCATTGATAGCGTTGACAGTCAATGAACTTGAATGTGGTAGATCAACTTTAAACACTGGGGGCAGACCCTGACAATGAATTACCAATCAACTGGCAACAGGACTTGGGTCAGGACAGGCAACAGGACAGGACTTGGAAGCAGCTTGGGTCAAGTTACAAGCTCCAAGAGCAGGTAATTAATTAATGAGCTCGGACTGCACAGGCATTCACACATCAGAGGAAAATCCGCTCTAACAACATTATCTTTTTAAGAGCCCATACCATATTTATTTAGTCTTTTTTAACACTATATAGTGTCTTGCATGCCAACTTCCCTAACATTCAGAATATACTATCAGTGGACACTTTATTAATTACTTCCTGTACCTAATACTATGTCCAATGAATGTGTGTTCATGCCTTTCCTCTGCTGATTCCAAACCACTTCATGGTTTAACATGTTGTGCATTCACAGATGCTCTTCTGCATACCACTGATGTGATGTGTGGTTATCTGAGTTAGTGTCATCTTCCTGACAGCTTGTATCAGTCTGGCCATTCTCCCCTGCTGCTTTTTGTTTGTCATACCATTTTCAGTGAGCTCCAGAGACTGTTATGTGTGGAAATCCCAGGAGATCAGCAGTTTCTGAGATACTCAAACCACCTGATAGAGCACCAAATATCATTCCAAGTTCAAAGTCAACTAGATCACAATTTTTTTTGCCATTCTGATGAGCAACATCTGAGCCTCTTGAAAATTCAAAGTTCAAACTTATTACAAAGTATGTAGATTATAATATATACAACCTTGAAATTCATCTTCTTGCAGGTACCCACAAGACAAAGCAACACCATAGAATCTGTGAAAAACCACATAACAAACACCGACAAGCAAGCAGCATAGAAAAGAGAACAAATCATGCAAATAGTTAAAAAAAAGTAAGTAAATATTACATAGAACGTGATCTACAGAGTCCCTGAAATTGAGTCCACAGCTATGGAGTCAGTTCTGTTCTGAGGCGAGAGAAGGTGGTCCAGAAAATGGTTGGCTGCGGGACAGCATCTGCTCCTCAACCTGGCCATAAGGGAGGGATCCAAGACTCTTGCATGTCCTGCCTGATCGTGTCAGCAAGGAGACTGGTCAAACACAGGTAGACGGGACAGGCTTGTGTGGGTTTTCGTGGCTGGCATGAAGAACACCAGTTTGTGTTCAGCTCTGCTTTCACCTGGCTCAATGCTCCAGCCTGCGCGGAGTGATGGAGTTTTCCACGGGTTCGTTTTCCACTCACTGGCCTCAACACAGTGTCTGCCCCCGGGGATACTCGCACTTGCATTCTCAAGTTCTCCATATCCTTCAGGAGATCATAAAGTCTCTAGTTTGCTTAGACGGTTAGAAAGTACATTTCTTAAAGGGAAATTACAGGCTGCGGATTCCAGTGACTGTAGTTCAGAAGAAGTGTATCTAGTAATCTAGTAGTTTTGTGATTTGCCCACTGAATGTCACTGTTTGTCACCAGTGCCATCTTGATCAGCCTTGTTGCTCTTGACCATGTCCGCATGGTTTTAAGCATTGAGTTGATGCCACATGATTGGCTAATCAGATACTTGCATTAATGACCAGGTGTACATACGAACCTAATAAAATGGCCTCTGAGTGGGCTCCAGGCACTTCATGAGCATATTTTGAACTACTGTGTGGAGCTGTAAGGAGAAAACACAGCTTTTGAATTTGTAGCATTTTAAGGAAACATTCAATAGAGTTCAGTGTTAGCTACATTTCAAGATATAAAAAGTACGAAAACCTCCAAGAAGACCTCAACCTTTTTCTGGTTGACCCAGAGAGCTACGTTGGCTGGAATCCAGGCTCTGTGCTTTGGCTCTTGGTAGTGTTAGCCATGCCAAATAGGTCAAAGGGTAGAGGACAAACTAAGAGTGGTCCACCGGTCCTCCAGGTTTTGGGGTTCAGCTCAGTGCCAACATCCCTGATTGGTAAAACAAAATTATGATGGAAACAGCAATGAAGGATCCTTCTACAGTACATCTGAGTGTGCCGGTATTCCTGAGTCTCCACCCAGGACTTGCATGACTGACAGTAGTGAAAACCAGGAGGAAGCTAATGACATGATAAAGGAAGCCCTGAACACTCCCAGAGATGGAGGTCCTTCATTACTGCCTTGAACACCGGCAGTATAACAGACAGTGAGTAAATATGTATGAAATAAAATAAAAATGAATATTCCAACTGCACTCTTTTTGCATTTGATTTCCTGTGGTTGCAATTCCAAAGAAGGCTTTTTATATCTAGTTAAGTTCTTTTGAAGTTCAGTCATTGCTCAGAGATAAGACACACAGCAGCCAATTTACACACAGCATGTTCCAACAAATAACAATGTGCTAATGAACAGAGAACTTGTTAGAAGAATTCTGAGTGTATAATAAGTACTGACTAAAAACAGTGATATTTCCTTGCTTTTCTTTGAAATAATGAAGTGGTATTATTATATCTGCTTGAAAGAACAGTTGCTCTAGACACAGAGCATTAAATAGTGCAGTGCTCCATAAACGCTTCTCTGGGGTTTCAGCTTAGATTTCTCTACAGACTCTAGAGTTACACCTTAACTCATAAAGATCTGATTCAGCATGTTAGTTCCAACTCTTCTAAGAGCATATTTCATAGAACTTGGTATATAGAGCAGCACAGCAAAGGAGCAAGCCCTTCAGTCACAAAATCTGTGGTGAAGACAATGCCAACATAAACTAATTCTCTTCTGCCTGTACACTGCCTACATCCCTTCATTTCCTGATTATTCATCAGAGTATCAAACAGGATCCAGGTTTAATAATATGCCAGTGAGTTACCTTGTACTGCATGAATTCATACCAACTTGCCAATGAAGTAAAACAAATCTGGTCAGTTTCTACTGTGCATTGATTGTAATTTTTATGTTTTTTTTGGTATTTATTTATGTCACTGCAGCACAAGTCTGAGGATGGAGCTTATCCAGGTCTAATTTCAAAACTAGTTTTCTCACTTGGTAAAAACTGTTGGCTTACCTGTACCATTGAAGCCACTTAAAATATTCAATATTCTCAACAAAACACAAGCTTTATTTAATATATATTTAACTCTCGCTTCGCCTAGTGGACTAAAATAGGGGGTGAGAACCCCCGGCCCGGCCAGATTTAAGAAATCCCGTTTGGGTGGATGCTGCTCAATGTGTCCCCTGTTACAAATCAGTACCCTGAAATAACAAACAGTACACAATATACGATTCAATGATTAAGCTTTATAACTCATACTTTGACTATATGGTTAGTACAGAAATGAAATAAAAGAAAAAAAAGGCCCAATCTTATTAACAGTCTGTGCGCAAAGTGGGAGCTCACTCATAGGCCGATCATTCACCATCGACCTCCTCCGATCATCGCTGCCCTTGGGACCCTCGCTCTGAATCCAGCCCGTCCAGCAGTCTACCAAATCTCTCCATCTGCGTGTTCGCTCTTCATCTCTCTCTCTGGCAAATGCCTACAAAATCAACTGCTTCTAGATTCACAAGACAAGGCAACAAAATCCTGATTGACTAACATGTATCCACAGTCCTGTTATCTCCAGCCATAGCCCAAACATTGCTGCAACAGAGCAACCATTACTTCAGCAGTGAACATTACAGAGAAGCTAGTCCATCAGCCTTAGCAGTGAAACATTACAGAGAAGCCGTTGCAGCGTGTTACATATGCATACTGTAATACCATGTGTCTCCTGGAGCACTTCAGCAGACTACAGTAAGTAATAGTCTAAGTTAATACTCTATGCCCCCTTATTTTTATAAAATGTTGTTCATTATCATAAAGGGAAATAATTCTGATAGTAATTACCTTACAGGTAGTGATTAGATTTCATAAACTGGAAAGGCAGTTTAGTAATCAGGAGCTCCCAGTCAAGAGCCATGCCTGCAGAAAAGTGCATCTCCAAAGATGGAGCTTGCCATTGCCACTGATCATTCATCCATTAGTTTAGAACACAAACGATAAAAGACCAGCATTATTTTCATCTGTAGTTTCTGAAAGAGCTTCATTCTAGTGTGAGTAATGGTTTATGGGATACTCTTTGTACCATAAAATACATTGTTATTGATTGGTCTTTGTTATTCCCTAAGTGTTAGTACAGAATAAGTGTAGTGTTTGTCTACAATTGTAAGGGTAATAGTTACTTCAAGGATAATGGGTTTGTTCATTTTCAAGACAGATTACGTTTTTAGTTATGGAGACAGCCTTGCATCATACCTGCAACTTCAGTTAAAGATCATAAGAAACAAGTTGTTTTACTTGATGTTCCCTGTCTATATGAGTGAATAATCAAATGTGATACTTTTTTCTTTGGCAGTTCAGAGAAAGCACAAACTACAAAAATATGTTTAAATATAATTTAACTTGGCACATTGGGAAGTTAAATCAAGTCAGGACTTACACGGTAAATGGCAGGACACCAAAGAATGTTGTAGGACAGAGAGAGACCAAGGGGCACAGCTGAGTAGCTCCCTGGAAGGGACAACACAGCTAGGCAGAGCGGTGAAGAAGACGATTGACAAGTTTGCCTTCGTTGGTCAGGACATTAAGTGCAAGAGTTGAGATGTCATGTTACAGTTCTAAAAGATGTTAGAGACATTGTATTTGGAGTATTGTGTCACCTAGCTATACAAAGGATATTGTTAAGCTGGAAAGTATACAGAAAAGATTCACAAGGATGTTGCTGGGGATGGACAGTTTCCGTTAAAAGGAGACTCAACATAGGCAGGAGCTGTTTCTCAACGAGTGAAGGAGGCTGAGGAGTGACATTACAGAGGTTTATGAAATAATGAGGGGCATAGATACGGTGAATGGTCACAACTTTTCTCCCCAGGGTAGGGAACTCGAAAACTAGAGGGTATTCATTTCGGATAAGAGCGAACTCGAGGGGAATGTTTTCCACCCAAAGGGTAATGGTTTATGGAATGAGTTGCCAGAGGAAGTGGTAGAGGCAGGTACAGTTACAACCATGAAAAGACATTTAGATAGATACTTGTATAGAAAAGTATATGGGCCAAATGTAGACAAATGGGACTAGCTTAGTTAGGCAACTTGGTCAGTCGAGATTAGTTGAGCCAAACGGTCTGTTTCCAAGCTATATAATTCTATGATTCATGACTATTTTGATCTGATACACTAAACATATATTTGATCAATAAATTCCTTTCTTGATTCCAAGTTATACCACAGCGCAGAAGGATAATCTGTGAAACCACGTGTGCTGGGCCTCAATGATGGTCATAGTGAGGATCCTACAGTGCAACTAGTGAGGCACCAGGAAAAATATTTGGTTGCAAAACTTATCCACAAAAGGATTGTTTTTTACAAATTTCAAATTCTGCTGAAGACCTTTGCATGTTAGATTCAAAAAATTGTATAATATGTATATCAAGAATTCAGATTTGGAGGTCACAGGAACTATTCAACTTTTAATGAGTGTTGAGTAATATAATTCTGTGTGTGTGTATGCATATGTGTGTCTGTCTGTGTACATTGTAACCTATAAATAAGTAAGCAGATTACATCTGAGCACAGATTTCACTTAGTCATTCTCGTGCAATAGCATTCATTCCATGTTACATGAAGCTGTAGTGTTTTCTATTTTCCTGAAAGAAAGCTTAAAAGCAGAGTTGTAAATGCATCATTGTCATGAATACATATAAATTATTCATCTAACTCCATTAACTGCAGTAGCCCAATGGTTTATTGCTAAAGCGTTCCAGGAATCTGTGTGGCCCTCAGATATTTTACTTAAAGCACACTGAAAGAAATTCTGAAAGAATACTTATATTTATTTATGTATATGCTACAATGTCAGGAAAGGTATTTGAATACAAAGGTCATTTACTATAATGTAAGGAAAAAGTTATCTTTCCTCAGCAAGAAATATTTATAAAATTATTCTGGTTTTAAATCTTTACATATTCCTGCATGAGGCCAATATACTTGAGCATGTTTCTGTAATGCAAAGCCATAGAAATCAGAACACTGACTCACAGAGAGACTTCACCAGTTGTTTTCTTATGAACCACTGTAAAAGGTAACAACACTCCATGTGCTGTTGTATCGGTGAACATTCGTCCTTGAACCACCAAAAACAAAATGGGACTACCTGACCATTTCTCCTTTTGTTGTCAGGAAACCAGTTTTTACATTTGATGATAATTTTCCAGTTTGATAGGATCAATAATAATTTGTCAGCTGTGAAACAATCTGGGATGTCTGTTTCTGATGGTAGATGCTTTATAAATCTGACTTCTTCTTTCTTTATTGCCATAATAGTTTTAATCAGTTTTAAAATAGTTTTAAAAATGTTGAGCCAGCAAAATTTGCACATTCTCCCTGTAACAAGATGGGTTTTCTCCAGGTGCTCTGGTCTCCTGCCACATCTCAAAGATTTTGCCACTGTAAATTACTCGCATTGTGTAGGTGAATGAGATAATTTGTGAGTAGTTCATGGGAAAGGGAAGAGAATAAAATAGGGAATGTAGGATTAGTGTAAATGGATGATTGACAGAATAGACTATATGGGCAGAAGGGCCAGTTTCTATGCTCTAAGCTTTTATAACTCTATTTAGATAACAATAACGGTAATATTTCTATATGAGGTCATCAAAGAAATACCTTAATATTTTGTCAATTGATCATTTGATTTCCCACATGCTTTATTTACAGAGGAAAATATATTTTACATACACAGACAAACAGTAAAGAGGATTTTCTCAGCAGTGTTAGAAGGAATATCTTTGCAATTGACTTCAACCCACACTCACACTCAATGATTCATACACAGCTTCTTCCAGTCCATCATCAGATTTCTGAATGGTCCATGAAGATGTGACCATGAGATGACATTTTGTTTATTTTACACTATTTATTTTTGTCATTCATGCAAACTTTATGTCTTTTTGCACTGTACTACTGCTGCAAAAGAACAAATTTCATGCTGTATAAGTTAGGGACGATAAATCTGATTCTGATTCTGATTTTGATTTTAATGTGTTCGAAGGGGATGTTTAAAATGGGTAGTGAAGTTTGACTGGTTGAATGATAAGGAGGGTTAGAAAGGCTGGCAGTGAATGAACTGAGGCAGCAATAGTTTTTCATTTGTTAGGGAAATAGAAGAGGTGGTTGGTTGGATAGATCAGAAATTGGCAACAACAGGGGGTAACTTCAGATTCAGATTCAGATTCAGTTTATTGTCAATTAGAAACCACAAATGCAATGCAGTTAAAAAATGAGACAACGTTCCTCCAGAATGATATCACAAAAGCACATGACAAAACAGACTACACCAGAAAATCCACATAACGTTTGGCAATCCCCAATCCAGAGTCCGGAGAGGCTGCTGCGTATTAATATCGCGCTACCGTCTTAGCACATTATCAGAAAGGAGCTCCAAATCCACCAGACAAAACAAGACCAAAAACTAAAGCTACAAGACCTGCACAAAACCACATAGTTACAACATATAGTTACAACAGTGTAAACAATAGCATAATTGATAAAAAAAACAGACCATGGGCACAGTAAAAATAGTAAAATAGTAAAAATAGTCCAAAGATGTTAAAGGACCATAAGTTCAAAAGAAATCACCACACAGTTTCCACAAGTCCCCAGAGTCTTTGGGATGGTAATGTGGTATGAACTGGAGACTGGGATAATGACTGGGGACATGGAGCAATAGAGGGGATCCTAGAGTTGAATTATTTACTGTATGTACTAAGCAGACATTCCTAGTCTAACATGAGACTAAAAATACGATGCCATCCTGGGAATGCTCACAGGGAATGACATCACCATGTGTGGACATAACGTAGAAATCAGAGGCACAAGAAACGGGAAATGTTGGAACCTGGAGCAAGCATTAAGTGGCTGAGGGAGTTCAATGGTTCGGGTAGCTTCTTTCAAGGCAAAAGGATGGATTTGGGTTGAGGATCTGATGGTTCTCTACATTAGACATGAAGGTATTGAGGGAAGATAGCAAATACAATTAGGGGGATTTAGGGCGATGGCGCCAACGAACAATGTTACCAAAAGTGATGTCCTCAAGATGGTTCACGAACCAATTCCTTTCACTTCTTTTACATCTTCTATTTATTTCAGATATGGTTCTGCTATTGATAGAGCCTCTAATCTACATTCTGGTGGTGTGATTTCAGGTCAACTGGGCACTTTGCTGTCTCTGAGAGCGTGCGGCATGGAGTTCAGGAAGCCAGGTGAAGGGGTGCGAGCCCATGATCGCCTCCATCTCCTGTCAGTCTCGCCAATTAAAGCACTAAGGAAGATTCAAATCACTGAGGTGCATCCAACGGGTCAGCGAGTGTTCAGCACGGTCTACCAGCCTCTTAGTCGCTACAGCTGGAGAAGATGTCTGCATGTGGCAGTCTCTCACTCACTTTCACTCACTACTCCGGAGGGAAGGTCCTTGCATTCATGTTATCACTCTGTCCCTCAATACTGTCGGTGGATGGTGCTGGAGCAAGATTTATTCAATGCTGATTGTAGGGTAGGACTCTAGTTCAGACTTGTGATGTGCTCTAGTCACTCGTTTTTATTGCTGCTTTTAGGCATTTTTTGAATCACAGTGGCCTGCATGTGGGGGAGGGGGTGGTTGATGTTTGGTGTTTTCTTTGAATGGATTTGATGTTTGATGTTTCTCCTAGAACAGTTTGATTCCATGGTTCTTCTTTGTTTTGTGACTGTCTGAGGGGAAGGCAAGTTTCAGGGTTGTATACTGCATACACACTTTGATGTACTTTGAACCTTTGCTGAGGCAATGAAGAAGATGGTGAGCAGAACCATATAAGGGAGCGATGCTGGGTAAAAGGGAAAAGTAAGAGCAATCAGGAATAGGGGAATGAGTGGATGGAGGGTGTGGCTGAAAAGCAGATGAAACCAGGTTGGGTGGATCAGGTAGAGCAAGAGAGATGGAGTGCAGTTACCTGAAATTTGGAAGTTCAATATTCATACAGTTGGAGTTCTGACCACTCAGATGGATTATGAGAAATATAGGGTATTTCCCCCTATCCTCACCCTGCTGGTGGAGATGGACAGATAAGTGTGGGAATGGGGAGGGAAATTGAAATGTCCTGCAAACAGGAATTCAAGATAGCCTTTGCAAACAGAGTGCAGGTGCTCAGCAAAGCAGAAACCCAGACTGCATTTGGCCCTGCCAATGTTGAGGAGGCACATTGAGCCAATCAAGGTGTAAAATGGACAAGGTTGGAGGAGGTGTCAGTCAGCCATGCTACAGAAGCTCCCAGTCAAATTTCTGGAATGATACAAGATGTCATGGAAATGTTTAAACAATTGCAGTTCCTTCAGGATACAGAAATATACATCACTATCAATTGCATAACACTAAACAAAACAGCATTATGTAATTGAACTCTATTGTCTTACTTAGACACTAGCTAAGTAGTTCCTCTCTTGCAACTACACCCTCTTGCTTTGTTTCTTTTTAACCGCTACCTTCATCTAACACTGTCAATAAAGCAGAAACATTTACAGAGAGCTGCATGGGATAGGTATTGACAAAATGTTGAATGCTTTCCAAAGGGAAGTTGAGATACAAAATTACATAGGAGGTCTCTCGGTCTCATGACCTCCTGACAACAGAAGATTGACAAGGTATCATGACAATACCCAAAAGAATTTTACCCATCTAATTCATTCACAGGTACTGATTGAACTGCTAACTGTTTTCATTACCTTCTGCCTTTTTTTTTGTACAAGATCTAGCTTGGCTACAGTTCCAATATGCTTCACTCTGCAGCGGGAAGTTAAAGACAGGCAGATGGATTAGAAAATACTGCAGATGCTGCAAGTCGAAAAGGCTGGGAATGATGAAGAGGACAGGCGGCATCTGTGAAGACATGTTAGTAAACATTTCAGATCTTTCTGCCTCCTACTTTCTATTTCTGAAAGACTAACTTGTAATGAATTCTCTCCACTTAATTAGCACTAATTAGGATGAAGATTTACCGTATTGGTACAAATATGCATAACTTAATAATTGCTGTCACTAATCTTTCATCCATCATATACAGCTGTTGGGACACAATTTTTAACAACAAAAAGGAGAATTAAATTGATTGAAATGCATGCGCTTCTCTTAAACATTAATGGAGGGCTTTTTCTGTTATTTGTTAAGTACCTTTGGTGAAGTTGCTTGTCTTTCAAAAACTTTGACTATTTTGCCAGCAAAAAGTTGGCATGTTCTGCTGAAAAACAGCATAATTTACAGGCAGTAGGGAATTAAGCCAGCCCTTCACAATAATTACAGTTTAGTGCCTTAATAGTTAGGAAATAATCTGCTTGAAGCCCAGAAGACAATAGCAGCTGGTATTCCAGTTGAGCTGTTTGGAAAGTTACAATGCCAGACAGGGAAATCATAGGAACTGTAATTTGGATGTCCTGATTAAGGGTCTCAGGTCGAAACTTTCACTGTTTACTCTTTTCCATAGATGCTGCCTGGCCTACTGAGTTCCTCCAGCATTTTGTGTGGCTGGTATTCCAGTTGAGCTGTTTGGAAAATTGCAATGCTAGACAGGGAAAATCATGGGAACTGTAATTTGGATGTCCTGATGAAGGATCTGAGCCTGAAACTTTCACTGTTTACTCTTTTCCATAGATGCTGCCTGACCTGCTGAGTCCCTCCAGCAGTGTGTGTGTGTTGCAGAGTAGTGTGGAAGCAGTTCTGATTTCAAAGGAGGTACCATTAAGGAGCCAGCAATCGAAGAAGACAGTACTTAAGGGAATAAGAGCATTGTTGTGACAAACAATAGAACATAGCATGGCACTCTATAGAGAGTTAATTATATCAAGTCAGTTTGATCAGGAAAAAAAATGTTAAAAAGCATAGCAGGCGAGTGAGCAACAGGGAACCAAACAAAGACAGGTACACAATTGATGTTACTTGTATGAGCTAGAAATTCATTAGGCTGTGAAAAGCTTTGCTAAAATGGCACTGGGCACAAGATCCATGCCCATTTGTCTTAGCATTATTTGTACATGATTTTTGTGCGCAGCTCATGCAAACAATTGCGTGCTTTGGAAACATCACTTTTGTTGCTTTAATCCATGCTAAGCTTGAGTGACTTCAAAAGCCTTGCAGACCTGCCAAAGCTGACCAGCATTAACTGACATTACAAAACAAAAATCCTGCGTATCTGAAATTAAAACAGTAACACGAGAAATGCTCAGCGTGTCGAGCTGCATTCCAATGAAAGCATTCATCTGAAACATTAATTCTTTTTTTCTTGCTGCAAATGTTGTTTGTTTTATTTTTCTGCTTTTGTATGTGATGAAATTTGATGTTTTGCACAGCAGAACAGTGAAGACATAAAAATTACTACAAGTTACAAAATAAATAAATAGTGCTAAAACCAACTAATGAAGCAGTGTTCTCGGGTTCATGGACATTTAGAAATGTGATGGTAGAGGGAAGAAAGCTGTTTTTAAAACATTCAGCGTGGTCTTCAGGCTTCCGTACTTCAACCTTGATAGTAATAGTATGAAGAGGGTATGTATTGGATTGTGAGGATCTTTAATAATGGATGTTGCCTTCTTGTCACAGTGCCTCTTCATGACGTGCATGATGGCAGGGAAGGCTGTGCCTTTGTTGGAACTGTCTGAGTCTACAACTCTCTGCAGCCTCTTGAGACTCTGTGCATTGGAGGTTGTCTCTCAGACTGTGATGCAACCAAACATCTGTAGAAACTTGAAAGACTATAGCAGACGGCTAATCATGCAAACTTGATGTGTACATGTGTTGATTGTCAGAAAGCTGGATATGTTATTACTGATCCCCACTGACTGTAGTTTCCCAATAAGAACATTGAGGACCAAATTGCAGAAGGGGGTAAAGGCCTGGGTTTTGAAACTTGACGACTAGTACCAAGATGATGATGGTGTTGAATGCCAAGCTGTAATTGATAATCAGCAACCTGATGTATGTTTTGTGGTTGTCTTGGTGCTTCAGAGCCAATTAGCGAGTTAGTGGGATTGCATCTGCTGTAGACCTGTTTTGGTGGTAGGTAAACTGCAGCAACTGCAATACCTTTCTCAGGTAGGAGTATGGTCGTTTTTTTTCATCCAAGTCTCTTTCACGCATCACACATTCTTCTTCCATTAAAATCTCTTCTGCTACATCTACAGGATCTTGATGGATTTAATCATAGTCATGGAATCATGCAACATGGAACCTACTGATCTCATGCCTACCATCAAGTACCCATTGACAATATAATCCCACGGAAACGTATTTTATTTTCCCCATATTCCCATCAACACACACTCACCCGCACACCAGAGGGGATATACTGTAGTCAATTAAAGTGCTAGCCCAATATCTTTGGGATGTGGGGAGCAACTAGAACTGCTATGTTAAAGATTGAGATGAATATTATCCTGCTTTTGCTGATAGTCTAAATTCCTTAGACAGGCCCAATTTAGACTTGTTCTAAAACTATACAATTTCAGAAATGGCAGCAACACCAACATCAAAGAGAATGTTTTCACTATAAGAGCACAATCTGACCTCACCATGACTCCCTTTGCAAAACTATTATGCTGAGGTCAATGGTGATGTACCCTCTACCCTGCTCACTGAAGACCCGATGTGACATCCTACTGGATTTGCTGCTGAGCAAATTTAGATAGTACTCCTGTGTCCTTGCTTCTTCTAAGAAATGTTCATCTGTTTCACCATGTGAGGGAAATAATGGCAGTAGCCAGAAGATTTATTTGCCTGTGCTTTACCAGATGTCAAGAAATCTCATTGGGGTCTGAATTTAAAGTCATGGTCATTCAGGGCCACAGCCTTCCAAATAAATACCATTATGCCATTGCTTCTGGTGAGACCATCTAACCTGTGATACAATTTACCCAAAATTGTGATGGAGCTGTTTGGGCCAATGACTGAATAGGATTTAATCAGTCTGGCTGGTTGTAAAGTATCCATGTGGAAATAGAATGTAACCAATTCACTTCGATGTCTGAGATAAATAGTATTACTTACTTTTCTAGTAGTTATAATCCAATGATCTTTGCTATGGTATTTGTAATCTCAATATTCTTTCTTCACTCTGTGTGTTCTCTTTCTCTCCCTGTTTATGTCCTTACTTCACTGCATGTAAAATTATCTGAATTTTGTTCAAAATTGCCAAAGGACTATGTGAAGAATTTAATTTCACTACTTTTCCCCTGATTAATAACCCCCACACTGTGATTGAATGCCCTCTTACTATGATTCCACACTATGTAATCACACATGTGTCAGACCACTGCTGCACAATTAAAATTAAATCAGCCATCATCCAGACCTTGCTAAGTCATGTTTGTTCTAACCTATTACTTCCTATGATGGAGTTCTACCATTTGCGCTACTTCCGTACAGCAGATTTTGCAGTGCTCACAGTTTTGAATAAATGTGGGATTATTTTTCCAATGATAGCATATTTCATCAGTTACTATGGTGATGCATTTTAGGCAAGCATCTGGCGGAGAAGAATACAATAGGAGATTCCCTGCTGGTTGTTACTTGAGTGTTTAAGTCTTATCTGTTGGGAAGAACCAGACTATAACTGAAGATTAATTTTCAAAGGCTCTTATTTTCTTACTTCTTCAGTTAGTTGTCTTTTTTTAAGTATTTGCTTGTACTTTTCATTACCAGACTGATATATGAAGCAGCCTACTTGCCCAAGTACAGAAGCTCATAACTGTGGGTACTTGGGCAAGTTCTTAGCAGTAAATAACTCTCTTAATCAAAATGTCATATTTGCAGAATAGAGCTGTCAAATGATATCTAAGGTATACAAAATACTGAAAACTTCAAAGAAAAATTACATATGAATCAGAATCAGATTTATTATCACTGATATATGACTGAAAAATGTAGCAGCAGCCGTATAGGGCAAAGATATAAAAATGGGTGGAGCATTGGTAAACATTCCAGTATAGCAAACAAAGAAACTTAGCACTAAGAACATAATGTCACCTAAACACAAATTGAGAAAATATTTGCTTATCTTGTCAGTTCGTGATTCCTGGACAGAAATAGACTCTCAAAGTTTACATGCTTTAAGGCTATGAATTTTCCATTATAGAAAAATTAACACTGCACAGCATTATATTTAAAAATGTAAATAACTGTTCACGTGATACCTTTTTTGAATCATTGAACCATTGAAATATTCATTCAAAGTCAAGTTTATCATCATCATCTGAATGTGTGTGTATATATATATATCTTCAGTCAGATGATAATAAATATATAGATATCTATAATACATATGTAGATATCAAATGAAAAGAAACATTTCTCCAGACCACTGTGCACCCACACAACATACATCACACATAGCACATAAACCAAAATATTATACCATAAATAAGTTAATAAAATACATACAATTCAAAGTGCATTTAGTAAAACACAACTCAGTAAGTAATACATTAAGCAGCTCACTGCCCCAGTGACGAGACTTTGGTGGAGGTAGCTCATTCATTAATCTCATAGCTTGAGAGAAGAAGCTGTTACCCAATCTGCAGTCCTATTCCTGATGCTTCTGGACCTCCTTACTAATGATAATGGGTCAAAGAGATTGTGAGATGGTAGTAGGTATCCTCAATGATGCTTTGGGTCCTTTGTCTGCAACGCCCTTGGTTAATGACACAAATGGGGGGGAGGGAGACCATGATGATTCCCTTGGTGGTTTTTATTGTCCACCATAGGGTCTTTCAGTCCAATGCTGTGCAACTTCCGTCCCACACAATGATGCAGCCAGAGAGGACAGTCTCAATGGTGTTCCTGTAGAAGATGTTAGAATAGTGGCGGGGAGTCTTACATGCCTCAATCATCTCACAGAGTGTAGACACTGCTGTACCTTCTTGACTGGTGAGGAGGTGTTTTGGGTCCATATTCGATTGTCCGTTATGTGCACACCAAGGAACTTCGTACTCGCTCTCTACGACAAAGCCATTGATGTGCAATGGAGAGTGGTTGGCCTGGGCCTTCCTGAAATCCACAATCATCTCTCCTGTCTTGTCCACATTGAGACTCTGGTAGTTGTTCTCAAATCATTTGACAAGCCTCTCTAGCTCCACTGACTCATCATTGTTGCTGATGAGGACAGCCGCGTAGTACCATCAGCAAACGTGATGATATGGTTTGAGCTGAATCTGGCAGTGCAGTTATGAGTCAGCGGCAGACTGAGCACACAGCCGTGGTGGGCACTAGGGCTCAGCATGATGGAGCTTGAGATGTTGCAACTGACTCGGACTGATTCGAGTCTTCCTGTCAAGAAGTCCAAGATCCATTTCAATGTCAGTTTTTCTGATATTAATTCTGCTCACACAGTTCTCTTGTTTATAGTCCTTTTATCTGATGCACCCAATTATAGTCAGTTAGTCATAGTACTAGGAATACATCTCAAGTAGTATTCCTAGTAGGAAATGCTGCCCGTGACCTTCAGTCTATTAAAACTGACATATGGAAAGCTCAAGGGTGATAGTACTCCCTTCTTCCCCTTCAAGTTGCACCATCTGCAGGAGCTGGTTTCTAGTGAGATCAATGAAATCATTGAACTGCTCTGAAATTCTCTACAGATTCAGTTCTGATAAGCCAGACTTGGGCTAGAGTTTGCAGTTTTTTCTGAAATGATTCTGCACAAAATGGACCAAACAAGCCTTTTGTCGGAGAGCAGTGCATTTCACCTCTTCATATTCAGTCTATTAGATTCACCAGATCAATATATTCCACAATGAAATGCTCTGTTGCATGGTTACTTAGTCATCATTAATCTCTTTACTACCGAGATCAGTGTCAAAATAAAATAGAAAGAGATTAAAAGTCTGCAATCCTAATTTAGCCCCACAGCATCATATTGTTAAATATATCAATACTGCAGTTCTTTCTACATTGGTATTCTATTTATGTTTGCCTTTTCCTTATTTAATTTTCTTCATTATTGCCTTTTTCAAAGCTTTTTTTGATCCTCATAGTATACATTCAGAAGGATTAATATTAAATGCTGTTAAGGAGGGTTCTCTTAATTAATGCACAGTGGCTTCAGGTCAATTATTTTATCAACACAGGTCTATTGATTTGAAATGAATTCAATTTCACTGCAATAGTGATGTGGCTTACATGTTAGTAAATTGGTTTAATATTATCACAAATACTGAGGTACAATGAAAATCTGTTTAGTATGCCATCTCTACAGTTCATTTTATTACATCAATGCACTGAGGTAATGCAAGGGAAAACAATAACAGAATGCAGACTAAAGTAGTATAGTTACAGAGAAAGTGAAGAGCAGGTAGATAGTAAGGTGAAAGGTCATAGCCAGGTAGACTGTGGGGTTAAGACCTCATCTAATCACATTAGGGAACCATTCTGTTTTCTTAGAACAGCAGGTTAGCAGCTATCCTTGAACCCGGTTTTATATGCTTTCAGACTTTTGTTTCTTCTCCCTGAAGGGAGTGAGGCAAAGAGAGAATGTGCAGGGTGGGAAGGGTCTTTCGTTATTCTGGCTTCTCTGCGGAGCCAGTGAGAAGTGTAGACAGAGGCTATGGAAGAAAGGTTGGCTTCCAATATGTGCTGAGCTGTGTCCACAACTCTCTGCAGTCTGTTGTAATTTGAGCAGAACCGTTGTCATACCAAGTCGTAATGAATCCATAAACGATGCTTCCTATGGTGCATCTATAAAACATTGATGAGGTTCAAAGTGAAAAAGTCTCATAGAAAATGTCCAATGGCAGACAAAATGACACCTGTCAGTGCAATAATATTAGCAGCATATGAGAAGAATCATTAAGCTTTCAAGAACCTTTCAGTTCAGAACTTTGCGACACACTATAAAGTCAATGATTTTAGCTTAAAAAGATGCTTAAAACTTCAGTGGTACAGCAAGAAAAAAGTGGCATAAAGGATCAGCTACTTACACTTTAGGTATCTGGATTATGATGTTTCATGTGGCATAGGAACATTTGAGTTAGAATGAAAACCTCAAGGCTATACATCAGTTGTTCTATGCAAGTGATGGCTGAAACTAATTGGTTTATAAACTACCACCAGCCTTTCCAACATTCATTACCTTCCCTAGCTACGGAAGAGTCAATGCCCACATTGGCCTTATTAACAAAATCAGAACTTACACAACCAATCTGGAAGTTATCCTCAATCCCAAGGGACTGTCAATGCTCAAACAACAAAAACAAGAGTTTCTTTCATTTAAACAACTTTACTTTCTCTGTTCATGCTCAGTACACAAGGGTTGCCACCTTCTTACCCCCAATTCCCCTTCCCCCACTTGCCTGCTTGCCCATAACAGGGCAAGTGCGCATCCTAACTAAATGACTAAATGCTTTTATAGCCCAAAGGAACTGAACTCAACAATCTCCCACCCTTTTTATGTACATAAGAACTGTCCACTGGTTTAGATGTATTATTTTTACCTCTAGCTGTTAGGCCTAATAGTTTTTAAAATACCCTATACCCTCACTTGGTGCCTTCAGTGTGCTAAAAAATAAAAATAAAATTTAAAAAAAATATATATATTCACACAGAATACATATGTACTCAAATATTTCCTTTAGGATATGGGGATTAGTTCTAACCCTTCTTGTTGATACAGTTCTTAAGGTACTAAATACCTTCATTGAGTGTCTTCAACAGCACAAGAGCTTCTTCATGAGTCAGTCAATCAGTTGGTCCTTTGTAGTTGACCATAGTATGAGATGAATTTTCTGTGCTTGGACAAGCTCCTTGATGCTGTCTATCTCTCGATGAAGCTTCTCCTCTGCAAATGACTTGGTGGATGTGATGACATTAACTAAAGACTAGCTGTCTGTGACACAAGTTATTTGTGAAATGTTCTTCTTTGGGTTACCAAGGACAAGCTTAGAATAGAATTTGGCCAGATATACAGCACGGTCAATACCTTCAGACATTGTGAGGGTTCCTCTTGCCAGCAATCTATGTACAACTCTTTGGGCCCTTTTTGATTGCCAACAAAGATTTTCTCTCTTCTCCCATCAGTATAATAAAGTGCCCCCCCTGGAGTGCCTCCATCAGGGAGAATTCCAAGGATTTCCAAGTGAGAAAATTGCATTTTCACTGAAGACAACAAGCCTCAGAGAACCACCTTTCCCTAGCTGTTGAAACTTCAAGACTGCTTTTCTGAGATCAGAGGCGGAGGGAAGTGATGAAGGTGCTAAACAGCGACTCCTTTGCCTGTATCTTCAGAAACACCTCTATTTCCATCTTTAATATCTTTACTTTTCACCTGTCAGGGTTCTATTGAAGACCCTGACCTGGATGTTAAATGCTGACTACGGTTATTTGCTGGAACGGAACCCGCTCTCGGGGTTTCATAACTGGCCATTGTTCAGTACGCCAAGGGCTCGGCTTTGGAGGCCTAGGATCTCAGGGCTCTGGAGAAGGGCGGATCAATGGTTGGTGTCATGGCAGGAGCCCTGTGTGTCATTGGGGGAGTTGGAATATCTACGGCTGTGTGCCCAGATCTTTGGGCACAGAGCTCGAAAAAAGCGATGTAATGGACTTTTAACATCATAAACCAGCGAGTTGTTTGTTATGTCTCCCCGCTCACTGTGAAAATGGAAATATCTCTTTCTCCCTTACTGGGGAGAGGGGGAGGCTCTGGTATGTCGAGTACTGGGTGAAATGCGAAGTCTTTGGGGTAACTACAAGTCTGTGTCTTTGCTATTTCTTTGCTCACGCTTGAGCGCTCAGTGGCGGGTGCCGATGCTTTTTTTTGCCAGTTGGGGGGAGGGGGAATTGTTGCTCGCTGACACTTACACGCAGGAGGGAGCGGAGCTGGGGGGGGGGGGTACTTTGGGGTTCTAACATTTAACTGTTGTTCATTCTTTGGGGCACTCCTCTGTTTTTGTTGATGGTTGCAAAGTAAAAGCATTTCAGGATGCCTATTGTATACATTTCTCTGGCGTTAAATGTACCTTTGAAAGCTTTGGAACCTTGAAACTATCTTGCTTACCTCATGTAAAGTTTGTACTGTGGCATTTTTTGTGCTAGATGCCAAGGTGCAGGTGGCAAATATGATATCAGGTCTGTTTTGCCTTGCCACCCATAGAATCTGACCTATATGACCTGAGTTGCTCAGCTTCCGCTTCACTGAGGGGTGCATCCTGTATGTGTGGCACATGAGGATTCCATGTGGATCGCCAGAAGATTCTTGATGTGGCTTTCTTGGTGCAGTTGTACTGTTCTGTCGACAGCAAGGATGTCTATCCCAGAATCTCTTATGGTCCTCGCATCAAACCTGAAAAGTTGACTTTTGCCAAGGGATGACTGCTGTGGCAAAGTTTTGCGAGCCTCCCATTGTGAAGTCATCTACAGGATAGGCAAGTATTCAAACCACATGACATCCTAAACCATGCCGGTAAAAAAACAGCTGGATCCACTTGTGACATCCTTCCACCTGTTCCCTACATTATTTCCTTGACCTTTTATATCAGTAGAGTAGTACATCTGCTAGAGCATGCATACACTTTTTGAGTTCCCACCATGTTCCTTCGCTTCTAGCTTCAGGTGGGGGTTTAATGTGAATGTCACATGGCAGCTTCATTCCCTGTAGGAATGGGGATTTTATGTCCAATGGGATTGCCAATGCTTTTGACATATCAATGAGAGAAGCAGTCAGAGAAACTCCGATGCACATGTTGGCAAGTCTTTTTGGAATTCTTTTATGTTCAGTTCCTCAAAACTAGCCACCAGGATTGCTTTTGGTGTAATTCCTGTTGGGGCTTCTTTCAGGGTGCACACCTATCTTGAAAACAATATCTTTTGGTCAATATCTCTGACTTTCTCTAGCACTCTATTATTTCTCCAACTACTGATTTCACCCTTTTACAGACTTATATGATATCTCCTTAGTTACTTGGACATCTTCATCTTGACATTTCTCAGATACTCCAGCCTGATCTATACTTGGTTCAATATGAAGTCCATCTACATATGACATGTTGACTGGCCCTGCCATGCCAGCAACTGTGACTGGTTCTAGATAATTCAAGTTGTATTAACTTTAGCTTCTCCCAGTGGCTTTGCCTGCTTGCCCTAAGACTTCAGCTTTGTATCAGATACCAATGTCTTGGTCTTCAAATGTCACAATTTGTCATTTTTTAAGACTGAAACTATTACGTTATCTTTCCTCTTGTGATGATTTTTGTTCAAGAGAGTCTATTGAATCCCCAGCTGCATTTTCTTCAGCACTGTTGAGTAACTCTGTTGGGTCCTCAGCTGCACTCTACCCATCACTGCCTGTGCTATATGACACTGTATCTGTAAATGCTTTTCATTGTTTGTGTCATTCTCCATGGAGTTCTGATGGTCTCCAGTTTGTGCTTTACATATTCTGGAATGACACATTCTCACATATGTACCTCCATGTCTCACAAGTACTGCAACTCCATCCTGACCAATGACAACTCCAGGACCTTTCCATTCTGTGCATTCTGCTCTTTTGTACTGCCCTTTGTCCCCTGTCTCATATTTCTCATCTACAGGATGGAAACTGCGCCCTCAATCCTCATCGAATTCTCTCTGAGCACTCTGCTTCAGTGAAAGCCTTCCTTGACACATGCAGTGCTTAAATATGTTTTCCAACCCATTCTCTCCTTGTAGTGCCTCTAGAGCAGGTGGTCTATCAACCAGTACAGGGGAAAGGTTTGGATTCTGGCCAAACACCAATTGATTGTACCATTGTACATGGTATTCTTCACCACACTTCCTTGCTCCAGTTCATGTAGGTCTACAATTACTGTTTCATTGTATTCAGATACTTGTTGCAGACCAACTGCAGGCCTGGGCCCGAGCTTTCCAAACTTTTAGCATGTCTCATAGCTGCAAACTATCTGATTTGGAATGGTAAAATGGCCTGTATCCTTTCTGGACTCCTGAGCAGTTTCTGAAGTCTATCAATCGAAGTGTGTCCAAACTGCTTTTGAAGCTTCAGCAAGGCTTTGTGCTTCTTTTTCTGGGGTCATGTTCTCTGTGATAGTTAGTACTTCATCCTCACATTGATATTAATAATGCCTTGTCCTAGAATTTTCACACAGTAATGTCCAGAGCTGATGAGCTCAAGAGACACTGGCTGTTGAAACATTGTTGCTTAGTCGTTCTCTATATCCAGTACAGCTCCTGCTTTCTTGTGAGAAATTTTGCTCAAGAGTAATGGAATGTTCACTGGTACCACCTCCGTTTCAATGTAATAGTTTGTCTCCCCTATTTTTGAAGGAAGTTTCACTTTTGGTAGAATGTACAATCTTTCCATCTCCAAATTTGAATGTTTTGTAACTGAGTGTGTCTGTGTTCACCAATTTATGCACTTTATTCCGGTTTAGTTCATTTACATAGCTTTCAAGCCATTTTTCTCCACAGGTTGTGTGTGTGCATGCTCTATCAATATCAGCAGATCCTAGAGATTCCATCTGATGTCTCTGCATGAATAAGTGATTCTTTTGCAAACAATGTTATATGGCACTCTTCAACATCTTCAGATTTGTTATTTTCTTCAGCTAGCTTACTACATGGACAGTTTTTAGCCAGTGGTAAGTAATTTGACAAACCACACATTTCAATCTACTGCCGTACATGATTAGTGGATTTGTGCCAGGTAATGGTACTCTTGTCTGGTCACGCTGGAGTCTACAGTTGTACACTTCTGTTACAGTGAAATATGCCATTTCTTGATGCAAGCTAATTCCAACTGTTGTCCTGGAGGTGTTATCTCTAAAAATCTTCCTCAGTGCTGATTTCGTAAATGCAAATATAAGTTTTATACATGCAGTTGACACTGACTGTCTGTCCTTTATATCTAGATACACAGTATCTAACAATTTAAAAGCTAATACTGCATCAGGAAGATCCATTTTGTATTTATGCATGTTATTGTACTTTTGTTTAAAATCAATAATATAATAAGCCATATTTGCAGAACAGTCTCTGGAAATTTTATCAAAGTCTGAATATGCCTCATAAATCCAGTCCTTTTCTTCCTTCAGAAAAACTGATTTAAGTGCATTTATTAGCCTATTCATACTGTCATCTTTGTTCAAGTCTTCCACTGAAATTCTCATTGTGGTGTCTCTCGCTTTTTCTCAAAGTGGCTATACAACTGCAGTCCTTCCCCTGCAGCCCAGTCCTTCCAACGAATTGTGGTTTGCGTTTGCTCCTTCAGTACAAGGTCAGGAGGCAGCCCACTGACTCCCAGAGCTGTGCCAAGGGAAAGTGGCCATGAGGAACTAAGCCTTAAATTTCTGCTGCTTGCTGATGAGATGGGGTGAGACAAGTGATCCCTCGTCACTGCTGTCCAGCGTGGGCTGAGCGCATGGGAGCAGCACAAGATTGCACTGCATGATGAGCTGGACAGCCTAGATGACCCTATAACTCTGAACATTCAAATCAAAAACTAGGTGACTGAGTTGTGCAACGAACATTGTGAGCTTCTACTGTTTAGATCACTGTCTGTCTTCATCCTTTGCTTTGTCACCCAGTACCCAGCACACCGAGGAGCTTATGCAGGTGGGGTGCATACACTTATTGCAGGAACGATGAGATTGGCACAGGAGAATAGATTCCTGCCTCTATCATGGTGATCCAGTAAACTTCTGGGCAAGATGTCCCAAGTGCCCAGTAAAAGAGGATACATGTTAATCGGAATGGGAATTCAGATGGGTTGATTCTTCATGCAAGCATCTTCTCCTAATCACATAATGCTCCCCTCCCTGCTTCTTTGTTATGGGTGGTCCCAGACCCATGAGCTTCAGGCATTTATTGGCTGCTGGGAATCTCATTGATATTGCTCTGGCTCAAGGGTGGAGAGTTCTGACTCAGCAGTTCAGAGAGAATATAAGACTGTAGATAGCCAGGCTCTGGGCACCAACAGGTCCACCTTTCTATAGAAACTCTCCAACTTGTGCCAGTATGCAACTATAGGGACAACTTTCCTTCTATCATATGGAGTCTCCTGGACTGTTGCTGGTGCTTGGCTATCCCTGGCGATCTTGACACAACCTATGGATCGTTTGATCTCTGAAGAAACTCCAAGAATGAGGACCTACATATCTGTCTGCCTGTCTGGATCCAGCTCAAGCCCTTGTCAGCGTAACCTTTCCTGTGGTCGCTGCTAGTGTGGACTTGTCTGGCGTTCCGGCTGAGTATGTTGACCTTCTTCAGTAAAAAGAAGGCCACTTTCCTGCCTCCACGCCAGCCATACATCTGCACCATTGATCTCTTACTCAACACTAGTCCTCCCTGGGGCCAGCCCGTTACCCTCTCTTGTCCTGAAAAGGTGGCCATGGTAGAATACATCAAGAAGGCATTGCACTTCACTTAGGATTTCTCTGCCCATCAACCTTGCCAGTAGGGACAGCATTCTTTTTTGTCAGCAGGAGGATGGCAAGCTCCTGCTACTGCTGCTGACCAGCTGGTCCAATGCTCTAAGTGCCCATGGAGATGAGCCAGGGTTTCTCTGCTATGCACTCAGAAACAATATGCCTGGCAGGCTGATCTTCTCCTCTGATAGGTGAGGCCTCTCAAGTCAGGGGAGAAAATCTGGCTGGCACGTAGAGATCTTCCTTTGAAAGTTAAGAGCCACAAGTTGGCCCCACACTAGGTAAGACTATTTGTAGTGGAGAAGGCTATCAACTGAGCCTCATATAGACTGCGGTTAACATCATTGATGAAGATTCATCCAATGTTCCGTATTGCCCAGCTCAAACTGGTGATCTCCACTCCTCTCCCCTTGCTCCAGTCACACTCTCCCACTCTTCCTTGCTTGGTGGTTGGGTCTTTGGTCCATTCTGTGCGGCGCCTCCTGGCATCTCGTCGCATGCGGGGCAGGGTCTAGTATCTCCTGGACTGAGAGCATTAGGGTCCTGAAGAACCTTCTTGAGTTCCAGCACATGATGTCCTGAACATGCCTCTCATCCGGGACTTCCAGCAGCCATAGGTCTCTGGTGCCTCGGAAACTGAGCCTAGGGAGAGGGGCCCTATCACAGCCAAGGAACCTATCATGGAGTCAGGGCATCTTCCCCGACGGGCTGCAGAACAGGGTCAGCAATTATACTCATGAGTATGCATGGTCCTGCATTGTGATTGTATTTAACTCCCTTAGTTCAATCTTGTCAAACCTTGACCAAAACATAGGAACATCACTGCTTTCTACTTACTTTTGTCCTTGTTCTGGGAAGGACAACTACCGGTTAGATTGACGCTGTAAAAAAAAGCAGCATTTATTTAGTATTAAGTTGCTGCTTCCAAGCCACAGTGTCGACATTAGCTTTTAGTTTGAGAGTTTTAGTTAACGGCCCTACTGGCCTGGTATTTATTGTTTTTCCTTCAGTTCTGCACAGTTCTTATTTAAATTCAGTGAACTGTTCATCTGCTTCAGTGTCTCTCGATTTGCACCTGGGCCATAACCACATATTCCTGTCATGAGGTCAGGATCAAACCCAGAGCTCCGACACTGTGAGATAGTGTTTCTACTAGCTGGGCCGCTCTGCCATCGCCTAATTAGAAACATTATTCACATATTAGTTTCAAAATCTGACACATTTAAGGCTTAATTAGATGCAGAACATTTTGTAATAAGGTTAAGATCTTCAAAGCCAATCTTTAGTATTTCCAGGTCGGAATGTGATCATTGGAATATGATGGCTGTTGTCAGTTTTGTATGGTAATGGGAGTGAACATCAACATTTTCACATTTGTCCTAAAACATCTCACCAGGAACTGCTGTTTTTATATAACCCTGCTGTTCACTTCACCACCAAGACACCATGTTTTGTAGGTAGGTGAACTGCTTGAGTTAACCTGTAACATTCAAAATTCACATCAATAATAACTCTCCCAGTCATTGATAAATAACTCAGTCTCCCTCAGATTGAAAATGATCTCAACTTTATTAGAAATATCACAGCAATGGCATACAATGATTTGGAAATTATTTTTTTTTAGGCCAGTCATGGGACTAAAGAGTTGCCATGAATTTACAGAGGATCTTGCCACAGATACAGAAGAATTCAATATTCAAAAGGAGCGCTGTCATTTTATGATACTGATTTTGGTTGTTGTGTGGCTATGACATTCTCCTTTTAGTTAAACATTATTATTTCCATCAAATACAGAAAATCCTGATTGCTTACTGAAACACCTAGATGGTTGTCAATGCCACTGACCTACAGAAGAGACCTGAGAGATTGTTTCAATAAAATACACTTAGTGGTCACTTTATTAGGTATGCCCACTGAGTGCATTTTCATGGTCTTCTGCAGCTGTAACCATTCACTTCAAGGTTTCATATCTGCGCATTCAGGGATCCTCTTTTGCACACCACTGTGGTTATTTGAGTTGCCATCGCCTTCCTGGTCAGCTTGAACCAGTCTGGCAGTTCTCCTTTGACCTCTCTCATTAACAGTGCATTTTCCCCAACATAACTGCCACTCGCTAGATGCTTTTTCTTTCCTTCACCATTCTCTGCAAACTCTAGAGATTATTGTGCGTGAAAATCCCAGGAGATCAGCAGATTCGGAGATACTCAAACCACCCTGTCTGGCACCAATGATCATGGTCAAAGTCACTTAGATCACATTTTTCCCCATTCTGATGTTTGACTGAACAACAACTGAGCCTCCTGACCATGTCTGTATTCATTTATGTACTGGATTGTTGCCACATGATTGGCTGATTAAATATTTGCATTAATGAGTTGGGGTACAGGAGTACCTAATAAAGTGGCCACTGAGTATATATGTTTTCCTACAAAAGAATGGAAATCTCTTCTGAAGGGAAAGACACTTGCCCAGAAATTCACTCCCAATCACTAACACTTCTGACCAGAGATATGTTCTGAGATAATCTTCATAATTTGAAAAGAGAAAGCAAAGTTTGTATGGTAATTTTACTTGTAAGTATACAGGAATGTATTAAAAGACACTGTGTGGATATTAGTAAAATAACTTCTGGGACTTTGCTATTGTGATATCAATTATTTCCAGTTAAAATTGACTACATTCATTATTTACAGTATATTAAAAACAACCCAGTTGTGGAAATATTGTTAATAGCCTTGATATATCTAAGGTGTAGCTATCGTGTTTTCATTTCATGCAAGATATTTTCTTGGTGAGCTGTTGTCACAGGCATTTGATGGTTTTCCACTTGTTTTGTAAGTTAGTTCTTATAAGTTTTCAATATTTTTTAAAGAAAATAAGGCACCCAATATTTTTTAATAACTTTTGACTGTCATAATCAGACAGTCACAAGTAATGTATCTTCAATTGGTTTTAAATCTGCCAAATCTTTATACTTTATTATTTTAATTATTTAGAGATACAGCCCTGTAACAGGCCCAATAAGCCTGCACCACCCAATTATACCATTGGAACAAATTGATCTACTAATCCATACATTTTTGATATGTGGGAGGAAACCAGAGCACCTGGAAAAAAATCGATGCAGTCGTGGGAAA
The DNA here is from genome assembly GCF_048418815.1 of Hemitrygon akajei. Lineage (NCBI taxonomy): Eukaryota > Metazoa > Chordata > Chondrichthyes > Myliobatiformes > Dasyatidae > Hemitrygon > Hemitrygon akajei. The sequence continues at coordinate 72,352,117 of NC_133136.1, read as the reverse complement.
AATTCCTTATAGACAACAGCAGGAATGAACAAGGCTGATGAAGTCCTGATGAAGAGTCTCGGCCCAAAACGTCGACAGTGCTTCTCCCTATAGATGCTGCCTGGCCTGCTGCATTCCACCAGCATTTTGTGTGTGTTGCTTGAATTTCCAGCATCTGCAGATTTCCTCATGTTTACATGTCCATGCTTCCCCATTTTAGAATATCACCATATTTTGGACTATATTTATGTTTCAGACTTGTGATCTTTCATAATCAGTTCATTCCACATATTGCATTATTTTGTTTGGGATCCCTGTCTTTAATTTGTTTTAAATTTGTCATGGTTCCAGTCGGCCATTCCCCTTTAACACACCTTTCTCCCTGATCATGCCCCAATTTCAGTTAATTGCTGCTAGTTACCCAATTACCGTACATCTGGCTTTCAATCATAGAATGGGAAATAAAAACGAGGGCCACCCTATCACAGGTTGCCAGTTCGTTGGTCAATCCTTGTGTGATACTTCGTTCCCTATTCCGCTCTAGTTTCTAGAGAGTCCCTGTGAATCCCATCTCCTTGTCAAGATCCCCCTGGTTTCCTGCTCTACGTTCAAGTCTACGCCAGCCTCCCCAACTGAGTCAACGTGCCAGTGTCCTGCACTTGGGTTCCCCTCCGTCGCCCCCTGTAACAAAATTCTTTTCAGTTCCTTAAGTTACATTTTTATTTCTTTAACCCACAGTGCCTTTACAAATTTCATTAATACTGGAAGTCTTATTTATTTCTTACCACATAACAGTATCGTGTCATTCTGCTGTTATAGCTGCTTTATCAGACCTAAGTTTTCCAATTTCATTCCATCCATGTAACCTTTTTACCTACCATACTTCCATTAAAAATAACTTTTTTTAATGTACCCTTGGATTTTTGGCATTTGAACACCACTTGACTATTTCAATTCCTAAGCTTATTTTTTTTTTATCAGATAAAACATACTATACAACAAATTTTGCTTTCTAATATTCAAGAACTCAGAGCCATGTCAAACTTTATTGTTACAATCCCAGTTATTTTCAGGTTACGGCTATTTTCCCATCCAAGTTCTCAGTCCGAAGGGCAGTCCTTGCAGGTTTCCTGTGGAGTGATTACATTGATGTTGATTGTAGTGCTGATCTTCTGAGAGCTTTTGGCAACACCATGTGCAGTGAAACAGGCTGATGTGAACAAGCTGGTTCCCCTCCTTTCACTTTCTCTCCTTTTGTATTTCTGGTTAACCCATGTTTCACTTATCTCATTACACTTCACACTCCACAAATGCATTTCATAAGTTTTGTTTATTGTTTTAATCAAGGTTTGAATCTGTCTGGCCACCTCATGACGAATCCAATCATCCTAGACATTTGATCAGTAAGTCATGTCATTTTTAACTTATCTCAGCACCATTGATCAATTCAGAACCACTGAGTCCACATTTCATCTCTCCCATACCATTGTAGTGAACATTTCTTGATTCAGCAAACACAGTGTTTCTCTGTAACTAGGGTTTTCACAATTAATGTGAATGCCATATTAAACTATGGTAATGCACTAAATCAGAGAGATGTATGTTGACATGCTAAATACTGCAGTATTATCATACAGAAAGTCACCAATTTATGTCCACAAATTATCCTTGTGTAAAACAAGTGAGTTTAGAATTTGAGTAGATTAATTGTATTTGTGGAGAGTGGAAATATTCATTAAGTAATAAACGCTGAATAAATTGGTGAAATACAGATTAATAAATATCTCATGCACAGTTCATCATCATGCTGTGTAACATTACAAAAGATTATACACGTATCTGGGTTTAAGTAGTGTAAAAGTCTCATGCAGGAAGCATAAAAGAAAAATAAAAGATGTTCTGAAGAGATTTATTTTTCCATTTATGACTCATTGCTGTGGATTATATGATTACAAGCAGTGGAGAGCTATTATTTATAATTTCTTTCTCTCAGTTTAGGAAAGCTGAATGAGGAACAGTATCTATCAAAATCAGAATTCTAAGTATTTTCTCCCATGGAAAGAAGCTTTGTGTTCTTCAAGTTCCTAAAGAAACTTAAAGTTCGTAAGTTATGGAGATCCAAGAATAGGTGTTACAGCTTTTTAAATTCTTAGCTTCTAAAGCAGTACCACACAGCTCACAAACAACCTTATGCCACGATTACCTTTAATTATCGATCCAGAAACACTCTGCATCGGTGGATGCACACCCTAAATCAGTCGAAAATTGACTTTTGGGTAGAAAATATTCTTTATGCTTTATTACCACGAAGTTACAATTAGCATTATGAAATAATTGCTGGCATTAAACTTTGCCACACAAGAAGAAAACGAGTGATTACATCAGTAATTAGAGGACGTAATGGACTAAAGAAAGTCGTACATATTTCACATCTGGTACCCCAATGTTACACATCAGTGTAATTAGAGATCTTTTCAAGTAGAGTCAAATAAGCTCACAACAACAAAGGATGAGGAAAGCTGTTTCAGTTCATCAGAGCGTAGCGTCTGTGAAAGTAAATTTCACACTTAAAAAGCTGTTGGTGGAAACTTTGTTTTGTCAGTAGCTGCATAAAATGCAAGGGGGCATTACATAATGGAAAATGAAGGATAAAATGTGACACAGCTTTAGAATCAAGGGAGGAGGGACATTACATTCTCTGTGGTATAATCAGTATAGGCACCAGTTGCATGTTGTGTTGTAACCATTCTAAACCTCGGAATGGTTTCAAACTAACTGGAGTCCCAAATATCAATGAAGCATTACAACATGACCACAGGAACCAGTCTGATGCCAGGTGCTCAGCAGAGGAGATCTTTCTCTGTTTTTCATTGTGCTGGGTAGGCTAAATAAGATAAAACACAGCAATTTACAGATACAAAAATGTGATCCAAAATCTTCTTCTTAATTTGTTTTCAAGATGTGTACACCACTTGAAAGAACAACATTGACTGACCAACCCAAATTGCCCTTGAATTTATTATGAACAGAACTTTGGTGCAGTATGGTAAGAGCCAAGACTTACAGATCTTCTGTAGTGTATAGACTGAAAGAGGAGGCATGCGGTATATAATAGCATGTTGCACAATTTGATATATTCTAAGTTAACTCTGTAAATTATTATATTATAAATATAAGATTTGTGGTAACCATATAATTGATCTTTCAAGAATCATTAGATTCCGGAATGGTTCTGGAAGACTGGAAAATCACAGATGTCACTCAACCTACTTAGAAAGGAGGGAAGCAAAAGATGGAAAATTATAGGTCAGTTAGTTTGACTTTAATGGTTGGCAAGATGTTCAGATGGTTCCGTTTATTATCAGTGAACGTATACAGCATATAACCTGAAATGCTGATAGTCTTCACAGACATCCAAGATAAACGAAACTCCAAAAGAATAAACAACAGAAAAGCATTAGAACATCCAAATCCTCTCTCCCCTCCTCCCCTGGGCAAACAGCAACAAATCATTGACCTCTCCCTTCCCCTCCCACCCTTTTCAACAATTCTTAAGGTTGAGGTTTTGGGATACTTGGAGGCATACAATAAGGCAGGCCTAAGTTTGTATTAAATCTCAGTCACAAGAAAGTATGCAGATGCTGGGAACCCAAAAGCAACACACACACACACACACACACACAGTGCTAGAGGAAATCAGCAAGTCAGACAGCATATTTTGGAAGAGGAAAATAGAAGACAGAACACTACAGCACAGGAACAAGCACTTCAGCCCACAATGTTGCACAGAACCAGCTTAAAAGGAAATCAAAAACACCCAAATACTAATCCCTCCTACCCACACAACGTCCATAACCTCAATCTTCCTCATATTCATATGCCTATCCAAACATCTCTTAAAAGCCTCCAATGCATTTGCCTCTACCACCATACCAGGCAGCACATTCCAGGCATCCACTACTCTTTGAATAAAAAACTTGCCCCTCACATCCTCTTTGTTCCTGCCCCATCTCACCTTCAATACATGTCCTCTGGTATTAGACACCTTTACCCTGAGAAACAAATACTTCCTGTCTATTCTATCTATGCCTCTCATAACCTTATAAATCTCTATTAGATCTTCCCTTAGCCTCCGCTGCTCCAGAGAAACTACCCAAGTTTATCTAGTCTCTCATACTACCACATGCTCTCTAAACCAGGCAGCATCTGGGTAAACCTTTTCTGCACCCTCTCCAAAGCTACATCATCCTTCCTATATTGGGGTGACTAGAATGGTATGCAATAATCCAGATATGGCCTTACTAGAGCATTATAAAGTTGCAATATAACCTCTTGACTCTTGAATTCAATCCCTTGACTAATAAAAGTAAGCATTCTATAGGCCTTCTTAACCACTTTATCAACCTGTGTAGCCACTTTCAAGGAACTATGAACGAGGATCCTAAGATCTTTCTGCTCAGCAACACTGTTAAGGATCTTGCCCATAACACTGTACTGTTCCCTTCCATTTGTCTTACCAAGGAGCTACATCTCACATTTATCTGGGTTAAACTTCATCTGCCAGTTCTCTGCCCATATCTGTAACTGATCTATATTGCACTCTATTTTTGTAAGTCTTCTATACTATCCACAACTCCACCAAGATTTACTAACCCACCCATCTACCTTTTCTTCCAGGTCATTTATATACATCACAAACAGCAGAGGCCGCAGCACAGATCCCTGTGGAACACCACTAATTACAGAACTCCAGCTGGAATATGTTCCTTCTACCACTATACTTGGTCTTCAGTGCGCAAGCCAGTTCTGAATCCAAACAGACAATTCATGCATCTTTGTCTTCTGGATTTGTTTCCCATGAGGGACTTTGTCAAATGCCTTACTAAAATCCATGTAGAAAATATTCATTGTCCGACCTTCATGAATCTCTCTTTTTACCTTGTCAAAAAACTCAATCAAGTTGGTAAGAGATGACCTGCTCCACAAAAAGACATCCTGGCTCTCCTTAATTAGGCCATGGGTTTCCAAATGTTCATATGTCCTATCCCTAAGATATTTCTCCAGCAATTTACTTACAACTGACATGAAACTTTCTGCTCTATAGTTCTCAGGATTTTATCTTGTTCCCTTCTTAACTAGAGGTACAAAATTAACCACTCCCCAGTCCTCTGAGACATCACTTGTGCTTAGGGAGGACACAAGATACTGGTCTAAGTCCCAGCAATCTCATCTCTTGCCTTCTTCAATAACCTGGGGTAAATCCGATCAGCTGCTGAGGACTTATTCATCTTAATACCCATTAGGAGACACAACACTTCCTTCTCCTTGCCCTCCAAACATTCTAAATGTATTTATACACTCAGCATTATGGTCCTCCATATCCTTTTCCTTGGTAAATATTGAAGCAAAGTACTCACTAAGTACCTCATTCATGTCTCCACATCCAAGCAGATATTCTCCTCTTTATCCTTGAGTGGTCCCACCCTCTCCCTAATTATTCTCTTGGTTATGATGTATGTATGGAATGATTTGGTATTCACCTTAATCCTACTTGCTAAGATTTTCTCTTGGCCCCTACTGGCTTTGCTGATTTCCTTCTTTAGTTCCTTTTTGGTTTTGTTATACTCTTCATGTGCTCCTTTTGATCCTAACCTCTGAATCTTTACATACTTTTCCATTTCCTTCTTGACTCCATTCATCACCTCTCTGGACATCCAAGGTTCTTTTATCTTTCCATCCCTGCTCTTCCTTCTAATGAAAACATACATTATCTGTACTCTGTGCACTTGATCTTTAAACAATCTCTACATGTCTGATGTGGGTTGCCAGAAATAAAGATTTTCCACTTAACTCTGCCTAATACCCTCATAAGGAAAAAGGAGGATGTTTGAATAAAAAAGGTGCAGGGAGGAGAAAGAAATTAGTATTGTTTTCTTAAGGAGATATCTAGACTGACAAATCCGTTGGAATTCTTTGAGCAAATAATAGGCAAGATGGACAACAGAGAGTCCATTGATGCTGTTTCCTTGGATTTTCAGAAGGCCTCTGACAAAGTGCCACGCATGAGGCTGCTTAACAAGATAAGAACCTATGGTATTACAGTAAAGATATGTACTGTACAGACAGAAGGTTGGCAGATTGGGAAAAGGTAGTGTGGGATTAAAGGAAATAAAGGCGGTACTTTTTAATTGGCTGCAGATAAACAGTGGTGTTCTGTAGTGGTGAGTGTTGGGACTGCTACTTTTCATGTTATATGTTAATTATCTGGATGATGGAATTGATAGATTTGTGGTCAAGTTTGCACAAAGTACCAGGTTAAGTGCAGGGACAGTTAGTGTTCAGGGAGCAGGGAGTCTGCAGAAGGACTTGGTCAGATTAGGAGAATGGGCAAAGAAGTGGCAGATAGAATATAGTACGGAGAAATGTATGGCTAACTAAAGGTTAGCTTGCAGTTTGGATTAATAGGAAGGAAGGCAAATGCAATGTTCGCATTACTTTCCAAAGAATATAGCATTACTTTTAAAGAATTAAAGAATATTAAGTTTAGAATATAACAGCAAGATGTAGTGCTGAGGCTTCAAAAGGCATTGGAGAGACCACATCTGGAGTATTGTGAGCAGTTTTGGGCCACATATTTGTTTAGATGCTTTAGATAAAATTCTAACAAGCTTTCCTCAGTACCTTAGCTTGACTACAAACATTGAATGTTGTGAGTTCAGAAGTTTTAGAAACTCTTTGGGCAGCAGAGAAACCAAAGGATGGAGAGAAACATTGGTAAAGTGTTGGAAACTTTCTAATTAAGCAACAAATAATTAATTCTAATTCTGGCTCAGGTGCTAAAGTATTGACATATAAATAGAAAGTGCTGGAAATACTTAACAGGCAGAACTATTGGACAGGGATACAGACACAATTTTTCAGTTCTGATGAAGGCACAGTTAGGTCTAGTAATTATTTCCAGCATAATCTGTTTTATTCCAAATTTCTAATATATGCAGTTGTTTTTGTTTCTCAGCTATGCAAGTGTTAGTACTCAAGCATGAGATGTCATCTCTGCTTATCTTACTCATCCATTCACACCATTTAGGAATCCAATCAAAGTTCAAGATTCAATATTCAAGGTACATTTATTATCAAGGTATGCCTGCAGTACACAACTCTGAGATTTGCCTTCTCCAGACAGCCATGAAACAAAGAAAACCCCAGAAGCTGTTCAAATTGTTACCACCCATGCACAAAGAGTAAACAAATCATCCAAATCGCAGTAAGAACATCAACGCCCCTCCACACAAAAAGGCGACAAATTGTGCAAATGGCAACAAAAAATGGGTGAAAACAATATAAAAAAATCAAACCGTTATTTGAGCTACAGACCAATCCATAAATCACAGGACTTCAGTAACATCCTCCTACAGATCGCGGAAGAGAGATACCATTTGAATGCCGAGGTATTCCTTTGGGAGTATCGAGTGAGAGGCTGGAAATCAGTACTGAACACTCACTTGTCTTCCACATTCGTCTCAATGTTTCAATCTTCCTGGACACTTTAATCTGAATGATCAGCGAGAAATTAGCTGCTTCACCTCGAGGTCGCTTGCCATCTGGAAAACTTGGAGGCAGTGAAGTGCCAGATCACTCAATCAACCTTCAAACTGTGTAGATCACAGCCTCTAACAGTACCAGAAACACATTTAAAATAAAAATATGTAGACAAAATTAAATAGTCAACTTTGTGGACTAACTAGAAGATGTTTGTCAAGGTAGCATTGTTCACTGGTGCCATCGGAACCGGATCCAAATAAATCAGTCATTCCTGTTGAACTGGTGATATACTTGTACCTCTTCCAACTCAGTGCATTGTGCACATGATGCAGTTTCTCACATACTGTAGAAATCAAGTGCATTCTGGGTGATAACTATGTCGTACAACTCCACTCAGGCCTCACAAATAACCCTAAGCTTCTAGTATTCGGTTAGTTAAACTCACTTTTTCATTACATCCTGACCTGGCTATCTTTGATTTTCTTCACTGTTCCAATGAAGCTTGAGGAATGTAATCTCATTTTCTGCCTGGAAACTTTGCAGCCTTCAGGACTCAATATTAAATTCAACAGCCTCAGGTAACTTGCTTTCTGTTTGTACTTGGACTGGCCAGTTCTGCCATAAGGGTATCTGTGAAATTAACTCATTTTTTCCTGCTCCACCAACACTGCCTGATGTGCTGTGCATTCTTCAAAATTCTTTTAGTTTTCAATTCAGCAACACATCTGACCTGCATTCCACAGCTTTTGCCTCTTTTGTGTTCTCTTTCTCTTAAATTCCCTTGTAGATTTATTACTTCAATAACTCCATAAGAATTGGAATTAATTCTGCAACCCTTTGCCCCGTTCTCCAGACTTCGTCCATCAATTTGAAATTTAAATTAACTTATTTACTCACTTATCCAATTCTGATGAAGGGTCTTCAACCTCATTATTCTATTCCCACAGTTGTGGTTTAACCTGTTGACAGTTTTCACTATTTTCTGTTTTGATTTCAGATTTCCAGTTAGCTTTTGATTTTCAATTGCCTTGCATTTGGTATTGATCATTAACAATACTTTTGTTTCAGTTAGAGGCTACAAATATTATGTATCTTAAAACGGTTTCTATTATGCCATGTTTAATTTCCCCAAACAACTGTCATACATTTGTATAAACAGGAGAATAGGAATTTATGGAACTAATGAAAAATAAAATGTTCTTATTTTGATGTCTTCCAAAGTTATTGCTTTTGCTCTTTGATGTTTTAATGAATTTTCTCACATCATAACTAATCTTATAATATTAATAAGTAGTTTATATTACAGTTCCTAACTCCAACTGAATTATTGATGAAAATCAATGAAGATAAGCTTGATGTGACAAAAAAGCTATCAACATAATGTATAAACAAAATCTTTTTCTAATGTTCATAGTTAATTTCCATTTAAAAAACAAGAAGTCAGAAAACTAGCTAATAGCACAATATTGTACAAAGTAATAATAATTTACTCAAGCAAGACTACTTAACAAGACTTTTCATTATTTATCCTGGGTTTAAAGCATATTCTTTTCTTTCTTTTTAGAATCACGTGCTCCATATGTAAACAAATAATGCAAATAATGGAGTTTTTTGGTGAAATTATTGTTGCACTTATAGTTTATCAATATTGTTTCCACAGCACTTGGAAAGGGCATCCATAATACATTGGAAATACACAAGAATATAGATTATTGGCAGTTCAGTGACAGCATATTGATCTTTCAGGTTTACATAGTCAGCCATTGCAGATCACAAGCTCAAGGTTATGATTCGTCAAATATCTTGTCTCCAAATGGATTGTAGATCATGACATAGAGCACTTCCTTCTCAATGGTATCAAGTAGGCTGTTCTGTTGATCAATTTAGACAGTGACAACAATGACAGATCCATTATACTGTCAGATGTTCAGTTTTAGTTAACTTCAATCTAAGTCGATTTGCTCTGTGCAATTAAAATAATGTGTTCTTGGTCTCCTTGCTAAATCACAGTACCTTTGAAGTATATAAGTTAATATTTCAGTCTCACAGCTCAAAGAACCCAGGTTTAATCCTTACTACATTTACTGTGTCTGTAGAGTTGCATGTTCTTCCTATGATTACATGGGTTTCCCTTGGTGTTCTAATTTTATCCTGCATTCCAGATGATATATATTTGCAATTGTTTTCAGCTCCTAACTTAAATAAAAATGAAATGTTTCAAGAAACTATTCAAGAGTCACTGACTAACAGAGATAGGGATAATGTTTCCTTCTGAACATGAACATACTCTTTAATTTCACTGTTTTCATATACAAATTGATATCAGCATGCATAAGTACAATGGAGAAGTACCCTCATTCTGGCACTTCTTATTAGCTTGCTTACTGTTTTCCCATTCCACTCACTCAACTGCCTGATACTCAAGTGATAACCTTCTTCAGATCCACATATCTGTCTAAAGTTCCCAATGATTAAATATTCAAAATGCTTTTCTCTCAAAAATCAAATGATGAGGTTTCATTATAACTTCAGAATAATTTGCAGTATACCAATCAAGGAGCTATGGTAAGCTGGAACAGAAATAGTGATTTTCCTGTTGCAGCAACTATAACATTATTGAACATGTTGATAAGGTGACTAACTCTAGCTTAAGATTTTTGTTACACGGGTACACCAGATTAAGGTGACCTTACTAGAAATCATGTGGTAGTTTCCAGTAAATTTTCTAACAGGTGTCTTGCCTTATATGGAGTTGTATTCACTTGTAAGGAGATGCTGAACCGTATAATAGTGAAGTTGCTTTAAGTTTCTTCATGGACTAGATCATGACTAGTGCCTGGCAGCCTTGATACACTATCATGTCTAGTCGAAGTATTTGCACTCATCAGCTGCTAAAGACTGGGTGGTTAAGGATATACAAGCACTGCTGCTAATTGTTAATTGCTGATGGGGATGAGCATGTTATTCGTTGAGAATCAGACGAAGAAGCCTGAGTTTTGTTCTTTTAGTTGAATTAGACTGGAATTGTAGCTGTAGTTGGAAGTTGAATTATAGCTATAGTCAAGAGTTATAAAAATTACTTGACTTACTAATTACTTTGTTCTTTTAGGTAAGACTTAAATAAAGTTAGTTAATCACACTATTTATGAAGTTGCATCTTTCATTGTCCACATGGTCTGTCAAGAGGGATTAAAGGAAACCAATTCTCTTTCCTGAGCCAAGAGCAGATGTCAGTACTGCATCAGAAAAGGCTTTCATGGAGGTCAGGGTAGCCATGAAAAAGTTAGGATATGACTGTTTATGTTGACTCTGTGGCTTCTCTAGATATATTAAGAACAAAAGGATAACAAGGGGTAAAAATTGGTCCTCTGGATGATCGGACTGGTAAACTATGGATGGAGCCAAAAGAGATGGGGAAGATCTTAAGTGGATCTTTTGAATCTGCATTTAGTCAGGAGTTGGACACAGAGATTATAGATGTAAGGCAATGTAGCTGCAAGGTCATGTACCCTGTAGAGATTAAAGAGGAGGAGGTGTTTGCTGTCTTCAGTCAAATTAGGGTTGTTAAGTCCTCAGAACCTGTCAAGATGTTGCCTTAGACCCTGTGGGAGACTAGTGCAGAAATTGCAGGGGTCCTAGCAGGGATTTTTAAGCACCCTTAGCCACAGGTGAAGTGCCAAAGGATTGGAGGATAGCTAAAGTTTTTCCATTGTTTAAGATGGATCTAAGAATAAACAAGGAAATTATAGGCTAGTGAGCCTAACATCAGTAGTGGGAAAGTTATTGGAAGGCATTCTCAGGGACCAGCTGCATGAGTATTTAGATAGACAGGGACTTATTAGGGATAGTCAACATGGCTTTGTGTATGGTTAGTTATGTCTAACCAATCTAATGGAGTTCTTTGAGGAAATTACCGGCGAAGTTGATGAAGGTAAGGCAATGGATGCTGTCTTCATGGACTTTAACAAGGTTTGTGACAAGGTTTTGCATGGGAGGTTGGTCAAGAACATTCAGTCACTTGGTATTCGAGATGAAGTAGTAATTGGACTGGACGTTGAGTTTGCGAGAGAAGCCAGAGTGTGGTAATGATTGTCCTCTGACTGGCAGCTTGTGACTAGTTGTGCGCTGCAGGGATTAGTCCTGGGTTCATTGCTGTTTGCCATCTATATCAATGATTTGCATGATAATGTCCTTAACTGGATCAGCAAATCTGTGGATGACACCAAGTTTGGGGATGTAGTGGACAACAGGGGAGACTAGAAAAGCAGCAGTGGGATCTGGACCAGTTGGAAAAAGGGGCTGAAAAATGGTCGATGGAATTTAATTAAGGCAAGTGTGAGATTTTGCACAATTGTAGGATCATCAAGGGGAGGTCTTACACAGTGAGCATGAAGACACTGAGGTGTGTGGTGGAGATCTCTAATTCCTTGAAAGTGGCTTCATAGGTAGATAGAATCGTAAAAAAAAAAAGCTTTTGGCACATTGGCCTTCATAAATCAATGTATTCAGTGCAGGATTGAGATGTTATGATGAAATTGTATAGGACAATCATGAGGCCTAATTTAGAATATTGTGTCCAATTTTCCTCACTGCCTACTGGGAAGATGTAAATAAAATTGAAAGAGTGCAGAGAAAATTTCAAGGATGTTGATGTTGCTGGGACTTGAAGACCTGAGTTACAGTGGAAGTTTGAAAAGTTTACGGCTTTATTCCCTGGAGACTAGAAGATTGAGGGGAGATTTAATAGAGGTATACAAATTTATGTGGGGTATAGATAGGGTAAATGAAAGCATGCTTTTTGGGTGAGATTAGAATTAGAGGCCATGGGTTAAGGGTGAATGGTGAAATGTTTAAGCGAAACATGAGGGGGCACTCTCAGAAAGTGGTGAGAGTGTGAAAAGATCTGCCAGTACATGTGTTGGATGCAAAGTCGAGTTCATCATTTTAGGGAAATTTCAATAAGCATATTGATGGGAGAGTTATGGGGCTATGTTCTGGGTGTAGTAGATGGGGACAGGCAGATTAATAGATTGGTATAGACTAGATGGGCTGAAGGGTCCATTTCTGTGCTGTAGTGTTCTATGACGTCTATGACCAATCTGTTCATTGTCTAGGAACACCCAGGCAATGTTTTGGCCTGATCACTAGCTGTACCACTAAGAGGTACAGGGTGATAGCAGCATTGCAAAATCTGGCTGAAACTTGATTTACACAAGTCTCCAAAGAGTGTAGTGTCCACTGCAAGGTTGATCATTGCAAACTGAGAATTACAGACACACTGGACATGACATTAATATCACAGTTTTGATTGACACCTCAGGCAGACGGGACTCGTCAGCTGTGGTCGGTGGCTCATCTAGGAAAAGGAAAGCTCTGATTTAAACTTACATTGCCTTGCGGCTATACCTACTCACGGGGAAGACTTTGGGTGTAAACCCTGACAGAAAAACGCGGAGCTGGAGTCCTTAAGGCAGTCCTACATTGAGTTCAATGCTGACTGGCAACTCCTGCGATGCTACTGGTACCAAACAGTATCACTCCCTGCTGTTCCTTTGGGTTCGACAGCTGCATGGAGAGGGGAAGCTTGCTACATGGGCAACAGCTTGCTCTCCATATCGTACTGCCCAAGCTTGTATATTGACAGAGGCTCTCCCTCGCTCTCTCACCTGATACTTAGTTGTTCTGTGAGTTATGTCGATGTGTAGAGATTGCCTCTATTTCAGTCAGCAGGGGAATAAATATGCATTGCCTAACTTATGCCTGCTGGTGGGTGAAAGTTGTTTGCAGTAAGGTGAATTGCACACAGTTGTGAGAGGCCTAGTTTCCCAATGGACTTATTTCACCTGGCCGGCATTGCCAGTATGTTGCACATTATAGAAACATGCACAAATCAAACCAGATTCCAGGCTCTCCTTAGTGGACTGGCAAGTTTGAAGCATTTTGTTCATATCGAACAAAATGTTAAGTTGCCCTGTGCTCTGTGCAAACTGCACTTGAGGTCAAAATTCCCAACGTCTCTTTCCTTAAAATTCACACAGAATTTGATATCAGTTCTATTTCTAACAAAATGCTCTATCTAAATGAAATTATTTCAAACAAAAAAAGGACATATTTGCAGTTGATTATTTGTTGCTGGCTTTGAGAGAACCTGTTACAAGCTATAGTTGGAGGATGAGATTCTTAGGGAGTATTCTGGAGTTATGTAAATATAGCAGATATTAATTTAAGCAAGTACCAATCTGCTTTTTCTACTGCAAATTGCAAGCAGTAGACTAAAGTTAAAAGCCCACAGTCTAAGGGCTATAGTTTACAAAATTATTATCATGATGTATTTGCATAAGCATGAGCCAATTGTTAAAACAAAGGGATTTTGTTAATTAACCTGCAGTAATCCTGACAGCTATAGATTTAGGTAATTTGCACCATTGTAAATAACTTCAGTGGATTAATTGTCAAATGGTTTCATTTTAAGTCAGAGATTTAACCTGAAAATACCTCCTGAAATTCTTACCCTTCACAGACATCAAGGAAACAGAAGAAAGACACTGAAGAGTGAATTGCAGACAAATATTACAACCCCAGAGCCTCTCTCCCCCTCTCACACACAAGCAGCAGAAAAGCATCAAACTCCTTGCTTGTCCCTCCTCCCACTTGTTCCAGCAGAAAGCACCAGCACCCTCACCACCCACCATCCAAAGCCCCGAAGAGACCATGATATAGAGTCCATCAAAAATCACTGTTCACCTTAAGAGTTCAACATCCCACAGGCTATCTCTCTCTCTCACTAACAAGGAAGAGAGATGAATCACTCCTTCCAGAGCAAGAGTGGAGGCCAACAGCTCGCTGTTTCAATGTTACAGTCTGCAGCATCATTTTATCCCCTGACTTGAGGATTGGCATTGATTGCTGGAGCGCAGAGGCCTCAGGCAGCCGCACCCATCGTCCTGATGCTCATATCTCCCATGATGCTGTAACAGAATCGGGTAGTACACAGGGCTATGCAAGGCCGCACCCTGAATTTGCACGTTTTCCAGGCTGTCTGTTTATTATTGTCCTCTCTGCACTTTGTGGACAATCGAGAGGCAACCTTGCCACTTCATTAGCATTTGTCTGTTTTTCACGAAGCTGAGTTATGGGCTCGATGTTCAACCCAACACGGACGGAAAGCGTGCAAAGAGCAAGCCAGAATTGAACCTAGGAGAACTCAGCTCAAAGTTTGGTACAGATGCCAATACACCACCGGCTGGCAAGAGATCACTCCTGGAGAAAATGCCAGGCTGCTTGTCAATGCCATGAAGAACTGCAGCCACCTTGAGAAGGAAACAGAAAGAAGAGAGGTTAAAGAGAAGAACTTAAACTGCTTCACAGAAGTACTCAAAGAGGTCAACCTCTGGAGCTTTTCTTAAGATACTCAGAGACATTCAGAGGTGTCTCCCTTTGTAGATATGTAATTGTAAGGAAGCATTGTCAACCCAAAGTATTGAAGAAAAAGTATGTAATTAGACCATACAACCATAAGTCATAGGAGTAGAATTAGGCCTGTGAGCCCATCAAGTCTGCTCTGCCATTTCATCATGGTTGTCCAGATCCCATTAAAACCCATACACCTGCCTTCTCGCATTATCCTTTCATAACTTGACTGATCAGGAAATGATCAACTTCCACCTTAAATGTACAGATGGATTTGGCCTCCGCTGCAGCCTGTGGCAGAGGATTCCATAGATTTGCTACTCTCTGGCTAAAAAATGTCCTCCTTACCTCTGTTCTAAAGGATTGTCCTTCAATTTTCAGGCTGTGCCCTCTAGTTCTAGATACCGCTACCATAGGAAACATCTTCTCAACCTCCACCCTATCTAGCCCTTTCAATATTTTGTAGGTTTCAATGTGATCCCCACACATTCTTCTAAAATCCAGTGAGTACAGGGCAAAAGCTGCCAAACAATCCTTATATGTTAGCCTCTTCATTGCCGGAATCAACCTCGTGAACATCCTCTAGATTATTTCCAACGACAACACATCCTTTCTGAGATATGGGGACCAGAACTTTTGACAATACTCCAAGCATGGCCTGACTAGTGTCTTATAAAGCCTTGGCATTATCTCATTTCTTTTATATTCTATTTCCCTTGAAATAAATGCCAACATTGCATTTGCCTTCTTTACCACAGACTCAACCTGTAAATTAACCTTCTGGAAGTCCAGCACGAATATGCCTAAGTCCCTCTGCAGCTCTGAAGTTTGAACTTTCTCCCCATTTAGATAATAGTCCACACAATTGTTCCTTTTACCAAAATGCATTATCATACATTTCCCACCACTGTATTCCATCTGCTACTTTTTTGTCCATTCTTCCAATTTGTTTAAGTCTTGCTGCAATCATATCACTTTCTCAGCACTACCTACCCCTCCATCTATCTTTGTATCATCCGCAAACTTTACCACAGAGCCATCAATTCCATTACCTAAATCACTGATAATGTGAAAAATAGCAGTCCCAAAACTGTTACCATTGAAACTGTATTGAATCACCTACTTTTACCATTGATCTTAAGGGTATGAAAATGTGAAATTGCCATCAGGTTGGATGCTACCCAGATGGAATATAAGGTATAAGGTTGGTGTCTCACCTACCACTCCACCAGCCTCTGCGTCCAGCAAATAATTCTCCATAACTTCCGCCATCTCCAACGGGATCCCACCACCAAGCACATCTTTCCCTCACCCCCCATTTTCTCCAGGGATTGCTCCCTATATGACTCACCTGTCCATTCATCATGTCCCATTGATCTCCCTCCTGGTACTTATCCTTGCAAGTGGAACAAGCGCTACCTCTGCCTCTACACCTCCTCCCTCACTACCATTCAGGGCCCCAAGCAGTCCTTCCAGATGAAGCGACGCTTCACTTGCGAGTCTGTTGGGGTCATATATTGTGTCCGGTGCTCCCGGTCTGGCCTCCTGTATAGCAGTGAGACCTGAAGTAGATAAGGAGACTGCTTCGCAGAGCACCTACACTCCATCTGCCAGAAAAAGTGATCTCCCAGTGGCCTTCCATTTTAATTCCACTTTCCATTCACATTCCAATATGTCTATCTATGGCCTCCTCCTCTGTTGTGATGAGACCACACCTAGGTTGGAGGAACAACACCTTGTATTCCATCTGGGTAGCCTCCAACCTGATGGCATTAACACTGATTCCTCAAACTTCTGAGTAATGAACCCCTCCGGCTCCTTCACCATTCCCCTTCCCCCTTTCCCTCTCTCACATTATCTCCTTTCCTGCCCATCACCTCCCTCCGGTGTACCTCTCCCCTTTTCTTTCTTCCATGGCCTCTGTCCTCTTCTATCAGACTCCCCCTTTCCCAGCCCTGTATCTCTTTCACCAATCAACTTCCCAGCTCTTTACTTCATCCCTCCCCTTCCAGTTTGGGTTTCTCTCTCCCTTCCACTCCCCACCTTTTACATCTACTCCTCAGCTTTATTCTCCAGTCCTGCCAATGGGTCTCAGCCCGAAGCATCGACTGTACTCTTTTTCAGAGATGTTGCCTGACCTGCTGAGTTCTCCAACATTTTATGCGTGTTGCTACCCAAGTTCATGTTTCTTTAAAAGTTGTCATTGTACCCGCATCCACCACTTATAATGCCAGCTCATACTCTATACCCACCACCCACTGTGGGAAAGAAGTTTCTTCTCAAGTCTCTTGTAAATCAACTCCAGCCTGCCAGAGAGCCTCAACCCACTGTGGCACAATCCATCTCCCTGGCCTACATTCATTTCTGGAGCATGTGGATGGTATTGTTTACTGATTACAGCTCCACCTTCAGTACCATAACTCCAACTAAAGTCATCACCAAACTCTGGATCCTGGAAGTCAACACCTCCCTCTACAACTAGATCCTTGACTTTCTGAGCCACAGAGCACAATCAGTAAGGATAAGCGGCAACACATCCGCACAATTATTCTAAACACCGCTTACATCCTCAGCCCACTTTTCTAATCCATAAAATCAATGCATGGCAAGATTTTGCTTTAACTCCATCTACAAATTTGAAGATGATACCACCTCAGTGGGCTATATCTTAAATAATGATGAGTCAGAGTAGAGGAAGGAGATAAAGAGCTTAGTGACATGGTGTCATGGCAACAACTGTTCCCTCAATGACAACAAAACAAAAGAGCTGGTAATTAGCTTGAGGAAGGAAGAATGTGTTGCACATGTTCCTGTGTACGCAAATAGTGATGATGTTGAGAGCTTCATGTTCTTAGGTGTGAACATCACTAATAGCATGCCCTGGTCTGACCACATTGATGTCATGGCCTAAAAAGCTCACAACACCTCTACTTCCTCAGGAGGCTAAAGAAATTTGGCATATCCCCTTCAACACTTTCATATTTTTATCAATGTACCATTGAAGGTTTCCTATCTAGATGCATAATGACTTGATATGGCAACTGCTCTGCACAAAACTGCAAGAAGCTGCAAAGTTTAGGACACAGCTCAGCATATTACACAACCCAATTTCTCCTTTATGGACCTTTTCTACACTTCTTGCTGTCTTAGCAAAGCAGACAGCGTTTTCAAAACTCCACCCACCCTGAATATTCTCTCTTCTCTCCTCTTCCATCAGACAGAAAATACGAAAACCTCAAAACAGGCTGAAAGACAGCTTTTATCCCACTATTATCTGACTCTTGAGCAGACCTCTTGCATAATAAGATGGAATGTTGACCTTACAATCTACTTCATTATGATCTTGCATTTTATTGTTCTTCTGCATTTCATTTTCTCTGTAGCTACACTTTATTCTGCATTGTTATTGATTTACCCTACTCTTCCTCAACGCGCTACATAATGACTTGATGTGTATGAACAGTAGGCAAGACAAGTTTTTCACTGTATTGCACAAATGACAGTGTGGCGACCCACTTCCTAGCAAACTCGAACCGGCTCACAAATAGCCAGCGCGCCGGCATAAAGGCCAGTCCCAAAAGGGCGCCAGGTCTGCTTCACCAACAAAGGGAAAAGCCTGTGCGGGACTGTGAATACGTGCCCCTTACAGTATCCGCGCGCGGGACAAGACTGTGAATAAGTGCCCCCTACAGCATCTGCGCCAGGGGAGGGCGGGATCAGGGAGGCTTTAAAGCGAGGCCGTGAAGTTCGAATAAAATCTTTTTTAACTGCAGTTTACCGACTCCATGTCATTATTTCAGCGCTGCGTGTAGCACACCGCTACAATTGGTGACCCCGACGGTCCAAATAATTTTTGGACCAGAGATGACCGACGCCGCATCTGTTCATGCAGTTTCTTTGAAACTGCCAAGCTTCTGGACGCTGCGACCTCACCTATGGTTCCAGCAAGCAGAAGCCCAATTCCACGTTCGGCAGATAACCTCGGAGGACACACGTTACTACTACGTGGTGAGCTCCCTCGAGTAGGACACAGCGGCCCAGGTTGAGGAGTTCGTACAGTCTCCCCCAGTGGACGGCAAATACACGGAATTCAAAGCCCTGTTCATAAGGACTTTTTGACTCTCACGACACGAACGAGCTGCCCGCTTACTGCACCTGGATGGTTTGGGAGACAGACCTCCATCGGCTTTAATGAATGAGATGTTGTCTCTGGCTGGAGGACACAAACCCTGCCTCATGTTTGAGCAGGCATTCCTGGAGCAGCTGCCCGACAACATACGCCTGCTGCTGTCTGGTGTGGATTTCAGCGACCACCGGAAGGTGGCAGCCTGGGCGGACTTGCTGTGGAAAGCCAAGAAGGAGAGCGGGGCGTCCGTCGCACAGATCACCAGGCCACGCTCCCAGCAGCAAACCAGACCCGGCCCGACCACAAAGCCCGCTAACCCCAGAGGCAGGGGTGAGGAGCCCAATGAGCAATGGTGCTTCTACCACCAGCGGTGGGGCGCAGAAGCCCGCCGCTGTAGCCCGCCCTGCAAGTTCCCGGGAAACGCCAGGGCCAGCCGCTGCTGATGGCTACGGCGGCTGGCCATCGGGATAGCCTCCTGTATGTGTGGGACAAGCGGTCGGGACGCCGTTTTTTGGACGACACCGGTGCCGAGATCAGCGTCTTACCTCCAACGAGTTATGACACCCGCAACAGGGCACCGGGTCCCACCCTGAGGGCCGTGAACGGCAGCACAATACAGACCTACAGCACCCATACGGTGTGGCTACAGTTCGGCTCCAGCCGGTTCACGTGTGACTTCACACTGGCCGCCGTAGCCCAACCGCTTCTGGGTGCGGGTTTTTTGCGGTCTCACAGCCTACTGGTCGACCGGCCGAGGCAGAGACTGGTCCACGCCAAGACCTTTCAGACATTCTCCCTGGGTGAAGCCCAGTTGCCGGCCCCACACCTCGACTCTATCACGCTGTCCGACAACGACTTCACCAGAGTCCTGGCGGATTTCCCATCAGTCCTGGCACTGCAGTTCACAGCAGCCATGCCCAGACATGGTGTACAGCACCACATCCCGACACAAGGACCACCACTCCACGCCCGTGCTCGAAGGCTTCCCCCGGACAAGCTCCGACTGGCGAAGGAGAAGTTCAAAAGGATGGAGGAATTGGGGATCATACGGCGGTCCGACAGCCCATGGGCCTGCCCCCTGCACATGGTGCCCAAAGTGACAGGGGGCTGGAGACCATGCGGCGACTACCGCAGGCTGAACGAGGCTACCACACCGGACCGCTACCCTGTGCCGCACATTCAGGACTTTGCAGCAAACCTGCACGGCGCACGGATCTTCTCCAAGGTTGACCTCGTCTGGGGATACCATCAAATCCCGATGCATCCGGACGACGTCCCCAAAACGGTACTCATCACCCCGTTCGGCCTTTTCGAGTTCCTCCGCATGCCATTCGGCCTGAAAAATGCCGCACAGATGTTTCAGCAGTTAATGGATGCGGTGGGATGCGACCTGGACTTCGCTTTCATTTATTTGGACGACATCCTCATAGCCAACAGCAGTCGTCAGAGGCATCTGACCCACCTCTGTCAACTCTACGCCCGACTGAGTGAATACAGCCTGACAATCAACCCGGCCAAATGCCAGTTCGGGCTCGACTCCATCGACTTCCTGGGCCACAGGATCACTACAGATGGGGCAACCCCTCTGCCCGCTAAGGTAGACGCAGTCCGCCGTTTTCCCCGACCCACCATAATCAAAGGCTTTCAGGAATTCGTGGGTATGGTCAATTTCTACCACCGCTTCCTCCCTTCAGCTGCCCGAATCATGCGCCCCCTGTTCGCCCTGCTGTCGGGTCCGGGCAAGGACGTTACCTGGGACGAGGAGTCCGCTGCCGCTTTCATTAAAACCAAAGAAGCCTTGGCAAACGCCGCGATGCTAGTGCACCCCAGAATGGACGTCCCTACCGCCTTCACAGTGGACGCATCTAACACGGCAGTCGGTGGGGTACTGGAGCAACTCATTGAGGGTCGCTGACAACCCCTGGCGTTTTTCAGCAAACACCTACGACCACCCAAGCTCAAATACAGTGCTTTCGACCGGGAACTGTTGGCGCTATACCTGGCAATCCAGCATTTCCGGTACTTCTTAGAAGGTAGGCCCTTCACCGCGTTCAGGGACCACAAGCCGCTTACCTTTACGTTCACAAAGGTGTCCGATCCCTGGTCGTCCCGCCAGCAGCGCCATCTGTCCTACATCTCTGAATACACGACGGATGTCCGGCACGTCTCGGGTAAGGACAATGTCGTGGCGGACGCGCTCTCTCGCCCTAACATTCACGCCCTTTCCCAAGGGGTAGACTTTGAGGCACTGGCAGAGGCGCAGCAGGCAGACGAGGAGATCCCTAGTTACAGAACTGCAGTCTCCGGTTTGCAGCTCCGGGACCTCCCCGTAGGCCCAGGTGAGAGGACCCTACTCTGTGACGTCACCACCGGCCAACCCCGCCCCGTCGTCCCGGCAAACTGGCGGCGGCGCTTTTTCAACTCCATTCATAACTTAGCGCACCCCTCCATCAGGACAACCGTCCGGATGGTCTCCAGCAGGTTCGTTTGACACGGACTCCGCAAGCAGGTCAGTGAATGAGCCAAAACGTGCATGCACTGCCAAACTGCCAAGGTGCAGTGGCACACCAAAGCCCTGCCGCAGCAGTAGCACCCCACCCACCAGCGTTTCGACCACATTCACGTGGATATCGTGGGCCCCCTGCCAGTGTCGCGAGGAGCGCGGCACCTCCTGACTATCGTGGACCGGTTCACCAGATGGCCAGAGGCGATCCCGCTCACCGACACCACCTCCGAATCTTGCGCCTGGGCACTGATCGCCACCTGGGTATCTCGCTTTGGTGTACCGGCCCACATTACCTCCAACAGAGGCGCTCAGTTCACCTCCAGCCTGTGGTCAGCTATGGCCAGCCTGTTGGGGTCAGAGCTGCACCACACAACTGCCTACCACCCACAGTCGAACGGCCTGGTGGAGCGTTTCCACCGTCACCTAAAGTCGGCTCTCATGGCCCGCCTGCGAGGAGCTAACTGGGCGGACGAGTTTCCCTGGGTCCTACTCGGCATCCGCACGGCGCCCAAAGACGATCTGCACGCCTCGTCGGCCGAGTTGGTGTACGGCGCACCCCTGGTCGTCCTCGGGGAATTCATACCAGTCCAAAGGGGGCAAGAGGAAGAACCCGCAGCAGTCCTGGGCAGACTATGTGAGAGGCTCGGTGACCTGGCCCCCATACCCACTTCGCAGCATGGGCAGAACCGGACCTGCGTACCCAAAGACCCGCAGAACTGTAAGTTTGTGTTTGTACGACGGGGCGGACATCGGCCACCGCTGCAATGGCCCTACGAGGGGCCATTCACGGTGCTCAGGAACAACGGGTCCATGTTCCTGCTGGACGTCGGGGGGAGAGAGGAGGTTTTCACGGTGGACCGACTCAAACCGACCCACGTGGACCTGGCGCAACCGGTCGAGTTTCCGGCACCGCGGCGCAGAGGCCGACCTCCCAAACAGGGTCCGGCCCAGACTGTGGACATTGGGGGGTGTATCGCCGGTTCTGGGGGGGGGGGGGGGGGGGGGTTATGTGGCGACCCACTTCCTAGCGCACTCGAACCGGCTCACAAATAGCCAGCGCGCCGGCATAAAGGCCAGTCCCAAAAGGGCGCCAGGTCTGCTTCACCAACAAAGGGAAAAGCCCGCAAGGGACTGTGAATACGTGCCCCCTACAGCATCTGCGCGCGGGACAGGACTCTGAATACGTGCCCCCTACAGCATCCGCGCGCGGGACAGGACTGTGAATACGTGCCCTCTACAGCATCCGCGCCCGGGGAGGGCGGGATCAGGGAGGCTTTAAAGCGAGGCCGCGAAGTTCGAATAAAATCTTTTTTAACTGCAGTTTACCGACTCCGTGTCATTATTTCAGCGCTGCGTGTAGTACACGGCTACAACAGCACCAATACCGATACATCTTTCCCTTCACTCCTTGAACCCAGGGGTTCAAGTTTCAGAGTCCCCTACACAGGAAAAAGCTTAGTGGTAATCCACCTTATCTGTATGCTTCATGACAGACAGACACACTTTATTGATCCCGAGGGAAATTGGGTTTCGTTACAGTAGCACCAACCAAGAATAGTGAAGAAATATAGCAATATAAAACCATAAATAATTAAATAATACTAAGTAAATTATGCCAAGTGGAAATTAGTCCAGGACCAGCCTATTGGCTCAGGGTGTCTGAGGGAGGAGTTGTAAAGTTTGATGGCCACAGGCAGGAATGACTTCCTATGACGCTCAGTGTTGCATCTCGGTGGAATGAGTCTCTGGCTGAATGTACTCCTGTGCCTAACCAGTACATTATGGAGTGGATGGGAGACATTGTCCAAGGTGGCATGCAACTTGGACAGCATCCTCTTCAGACACCACCTTAAGAGAGTCCAGTTCCACCCCCACAACATCACTGACCTTACGAATGAGTTTGTCGATTCTGTTGGTGTCTGCTACCCTCAGCCTGCTGCCCCAACACACAACAGCAAACATGATAGCACTGGCCACCACAGACTCGTAGAACAT
Source organism: Hemitrygon akajei (assembly GCF_048418815.1). NCBI lineage: Eukaryota > Metazoa > Chordata > Chondrichthyes > Myliobatiformes > Dasyatidae > Hemitrygon > Hemitrygon akajei. Next base: position 72,328,559 of record NC_133136.1, on the reverse strand, counting down.
CCTCAGCATCGTCCGGCAGATGTTAAAGGACCTCAGTCTCCTCAAGAAATAGAGACTTTATAAACCTTTATGAGGTCACCCTTCAACATCCTTTGCTCCAGGGATAACAGTCTCAGCCTATCTATTCTCTCATTACAGTAACATCCTTGTGAAAATTTTCCACACTATGTGATGAAGATAAAGTATTAAAGCTACATTCTCTAACTTAATCACATCACCTTGTAGAAAGGCAACCAGAAATGCACACAGTACTCAATGTGCAGTCTCACCAATGTATTGTACAGCCGTGTCTAGTATAGCAACTGCTATATTCAGTACCCTGAACAATGAAAACTCGCATACCATGTGGCTTCTACATATAGAAATATAGCCGATATGAGAGGACTGCATTCCATCTCAGGGGAAAGGTTTACCCAGGTATCTAGACGGAGAGTTTAAGTGAGTTAGCTGCCTCAGGTAAATGCTGGGTCTCCAGGAATGACTGCATTAATGTTCTTGTATCTGATGTCTGACAGTAACCTTGCTGTTGCCAGTTATCTGCTTATGCCAGACTGCTGTTGCTTACAGTAACATAATGAGATCTTAACTGGAGCACCTTGGTCAGAACTGCTCACCTCACTTTCAATGCCTTCTGCAGCTTTTTCTACCATAAGTGAACAATTGCCCACTAACTTGTCTGAAAACCGTGGAGAAATACTGTTGTGAGAGAAAAAGGCACAGGGGAGGCAAGAATCAGGTCACTTATTGAATAATTAAATATTTTTGGTCTCGATTGGATGCATAAAAATGCAGAAACTTATTAATCACTCCTCGTATATCTCAGTCTTAATTGAGTGACCAGTTGTCCTGAGTTAATGCCCCCATGCCAGGACTTTGACTGAGTCACACAAATTCTGGAATTTTTTTATTCAGCACAAATAGACATGGAGAGAAGACAAGGTGGAAGAATTTTCCAAAACTCTAATTACTGAGCTTTATACCTTTTAATGGCAGATGATTGAATATTATTTCATAGCTATAATGCACACTTTGCTTAAATAATTTGAGTGCCTAGCAAGCCTGGTGAGCTACTCAATCATCTCCAATCTGGCTGATTGTAATAGTGAAAATATTTGCAGCCATTGGCAATAAATGTAGCATTGTGATGCCTCGGTTATTGAAGCTGAGTTATGGTAGACATTTATTTGTCAACTTTTAGAGAAGTTTATGTTCGAATTACAGCTATGTCTACATTATAGCTGTCCATGGGCACATCAACATTGTGATACTCTGAAGCCCAGAAAAGGGTGCATTGAAGTGGGACAAAAAGTGTGTTGGCTGGGTGGGACTTATCCTTGATTATCCTGGCAGCACTGCTCCGACAGCGTGTGGTGTAAAGTGAGTCCAAGGATGGAAGATTGGTTTGTGTGATGTGCCAGGCTAGGTTCACGATCTTCTGCAGCTTCTTCGGGTCTTGGACAGGACAACTTCTATACCAGGTTGTGATGCACCCTAGAAGAATGCTTTCTACAATGCACCTATAAAAATTAGTGAGGGTTTTAGGGGACAGGCCAAATTTCTTCAGCTTTCTCGGGAAGTAAAGGCACCGGTGGGTCTTCTTGGCGGTGGATTCTGCTTGGTTAGACCAAGTCAGGTCATTTGTGATATTCACCCCGAGGAACTTAAAGCTTTTGACCTGTTCCACCTGCGCACCACCGATGTAGATGGGGTCTTGCGGTCCGCTACTCCTTCGGCAGTCAACAACCAATTCCTTTATCTTGCTGACGTTGAGGGATAGATTATTGTCTTTGCACCATGCCACCAGGTTCTTAATATCCTCTCTGTACTCAGACTCATCATTACCCGAGATACGGCCTACAATTGTGGTGTCATCAGCAAACTTATATATTGAGTTCGATGGAAACTTGGCTACACAATCATGGGTGTACAGAGAGCACAGCGGGGGGGCCACAAACTTATCAATCACCCCTACAGTGGACCACCTTTGGAGGTTCAAGATGCTGACTTCTACAAAGAAGGATCTGTATGCTCCATGACCACTGGACTAAGTGTGTACATGTAGGAAAAATAAATGTGCTAGGTTTTCTAAAGTTGACTCCTTCTACCTTAGGCCACGAACTTATCAATCACCCCTTGTAAAGAAGCTTTTTCCTTGTACAGTTGTGAGCTTTTGGACTTCTCTGCTCCAGAAAGGTGAACAGGTAGAGTCTTAATGTATTTTCAAGATTAAGATTATTTTTAGATTTTACGGGAATCAGGAATTATGGAGGATAATTATGTAGTTGAGGACATGATCTTAGTGAATGGCAGACCAGGCCTGAGAGGCTACATCAGTTGTTTCTTATTTCCTCTATCCCTAAACCTGAATTTGATAACAGTATGCAGGTACAACATTTACAAATATACTTTATCTGGCAATGAAGACACAGTACAAACAATATATGTGCATTTAAAAAAAGCACCGTCATGTTTGACAAGTGATGATGGATATAATGAAATTGTGCTCAAAAGAATAATTCGTTAACACTTTGGCAAGACATGACAGTGCATAGAATCAGGTTGTACTTTGAGCTGAGATTATATCTACTACTTTCATTACTCAGAGAAGATTGCTTTACTTCTAGAATGTGCCCTACAGATTTAGTTCAGTGCCAAATCTTTCAAATGTGTTGACAACATTACAGCAGTTCTAAAGTTTATTGTGGTGCCTGCACAATGCCACTGTCTATAACCGAACATCAGCCAAACAGAAGAGTAGTTTGTGCACTGCATGGCTTCCATTAATGTTTTTGAGTTTCACTGATGTGTTTGAATGATACATGGAGAAAGCAGCAGTTCCTCTGTAATCTGATTTCTTCAGAGAGTTTACAATCCAATCAAGGTCATGTCATTGATGCAATTTCACCTTCAGAATATAGTTCATGGCTTTTTTTTAAGTGTGTGCTATAGCACATTGTTGCATCTTTAGGCTCTTGAAAGTAAGTGGATTTTGCTGCTCATCGGAAATTGCAAAGTGAAGGCAATAATCATAAGAAGTCCTTCATCTCTACTTGATCTATCACTATAAACAAACAAGCTCATTAATGGTTCATTTAATTACTGTACATTGGTTAAACTTACAGATTTGTGACAAAAGCTGTGAATACATGCTAAAGTTCAATGAAGATATTTACATTTATTAAATATATGTCACCATACACAACCCTGAGATTCATTTTCTTGTGGGCATATTCAATAAATGTGTAGAATAATAACCATAACTGATCAAGGAAATACTGCAGCAACTGGGGCATTCAACCAATGTCCAGAAGACAGTGTAAATACGAAAAGGATGAAATAATAATAATGAATGAATAAGCAATAAATATCAAGATCATGAAATGAAGAGTCCTTGTAAGTGAGTCCATTGGTTAGAGGAATATTTCAATGATGAGGCAAGTGAAGTTGAGTGAAATTATCCCCTTTGGTTCAAGAGATAGATGCTTGAGGGGTAGTAACTGATTCCTGAACTTAGTTGCATGAGTTTTGAGGCTCCTGTACCTTCTTCCAGATGGCAGCAGAAGGCATGCCCTGGGTGGTGGGGGGGTGGGGTCTCTCATGATGGATGCTGCTTTCCTGTGACAGTGTTTCATGTAGCTGTGCTCAGTGGTGGGAAGGGCTTTACATGTGATGGACTGGGCTGTATCTATTACTTTTAGTAGGATTTTCCATTCAAGGGTATCGGTATTTCCATAACAGGCTGTGATGCAGCCAATCAATATACTGTCCACGGCACATCTATAGACGTTTGTAAAAGTTTTAGATGTCATGCTGAATCTCAGCAAACTCCTAAGGAAGTAAAGGCGCTGTTGCACTTCCTTCATAATTGCAATTAAGTGCTGGGCCCAGAACAGGTCCTCTGAAATAACACAAAGGAATTTAAATTGCTGACCCTCTCCATGTCTGATCCTTTGATGAGGACTGCCTCATGGACCTCTAGTTTTCTTCTTCTGAAATCAAAAGTCAGCTCCTTGGTCTTGCTGACATTGAGTAAGAGGTTGTTGTTGTGGCACCACTCCACCACATTTTCAATCTCCCTCCTATATGCAGATTCATCACTACCATTGATTCGGCCTACAGCGGTGGTGTCATCAGCAAGCTGAATAAAGTATTGGAGCTCTGCTTAGCAACAGAGTCACAAGTGTAAAGAGATAAGACCAGGGGGATAAGCACGCTGTTTTGTGGTGTACCTGTGCTGATGGAGATTGTGGGGGAGATGTTGTTGCCAATCTGAAGTGAGTGGGCTCTGCAAGTACAGAAATCGAGTGACAAATTACACAAGGAGGTATTGAGGCCAAGGTGTTTGAAGCTGTGGTAACTTCTACTTTGAAAAAGGACCACTCGACAACTTCATGCCCAAAAGGAACCACTTTATCTGGGACGGCAAAACCAATATTTACATACAGAGGCTTTCACTAACCCATACAACATGGCAGAGAAACTACATACAATGCACACTGGAAGTAAAACCCTGCCAAACCCAGAACAAGCTTCTCTTTAAAAACAGCTTCCCACAGCGGGAGTATTGCTATGTTACCATTATCCTAATTACTATTGTTACGTACCCCGTAACTGGGTCACTTACCAGCAAAGATAGAGAGGTCCGTTGAAGTCTGATGGTACTATTTTTAAAAGTCTTTATTTATAAAGGGGCACAAAAATAAGGTTAATACAAACATTCAGATAATATACGTCGTCAATACTCAATCTAAAGCGCGGGTATAGTAATAATCATCAATAAGAAATGGCTCTATCGTTTGTCTAGGGTATAATATATTGTCCGATGGAAATATAAAAGTCACTCAGTTCATGCTCAGTTCATGCAGGCTTCAGCCTTTGGGGACTGCTGGGTTTTCACTTGTTGGAGAGAGAGAGATTTGTGAGAAGAGAAACTTGCCCGGGTCGTTGATGAGGCCGATCCGATGTGTCGGGGGAGTTGGTTCCCCGTTGTTAGTTCAAGAAGCTCGTTTCTGTGGTATCAGCCACCAGCTCCCAGGCCAGGGAACCAAACGCACGTGGCTTTCTTCAAATGGCTTCCCGCTATTACGGGATCGCTAGCATTTCTTCTGGTGCGTCTAAAGGGGTTGTTCCCCAGACCTTCTTTTTATCCTTACTCACGGGGTCTCAGATGTCAATCAGGTTGGGATGATGCAATCTCTCCCCGTCACCCAGCCCACGTGGCCCTGAGGGCTTGCACGTAGCCCAATCCCCAATCCACAAAGGTGTCTCCAAGAGACAATGGCCATTATCCGTGGCTTTGTCTTGCTGAGGGGCCAGGACACATTCCAAAACCTTGAGGATTCTCTCTCATTTCCTGGGTCCAAGACCCAAATTAATAGCCATCTTGTAATTCTCAAGAAGGAGGGGGCTGCGGTCATAACACTATTAACTTACTTTTAATAATGCTCACATTACAACAGAAGCTTATTGAGTAGTATTGAAGGGCTGATTGTATTGAAGGCTGAGCTGTAGTTGATAAAGAGCATCCTGATGTAGGCATCTTTGCTGTCCAGATGTTCCAAGATTCAGTGAAAAGCCAATGAGATGGCATCTGCTGTGGACCTGTTGCTCTGGTAGACAAACTGGTGCAAATCTAAGTCGCTTCTCGGGCAGGGGTTAATATTTTTCATCATCAGCCTGTCAGAACACTTCACCACTGTGGATTTGAGTGCTACTGGGTGGTAGTCATTGACACAGATTCCTTATCACTGGTATAGTTAAAGCCTGCTTGAAGCAGGTGGGTACTTCAGACTGATGGAACAAGAGGTTAAAGATTTCAGTGATCTCAAAGATATCAGCTGGTAAGACCTCAGACAAAGTCAGGAATCAAAAGGTTGAGTGTGGTGTGACTAGAGTCCTGAGCTGCATATATTTCAATGCAAGAAGTACCGTAGGAAAGGCGGATGAACTCACGGCATGGATTAACACTGGGAAATATGACATTGTAGCCATCAGTGACAGCTGGTTGCAGAAGGGGCAGAACTGGCAGCTCAGTATTCTGGGGATACATTGTTTTAGCTGTGACAAGAGTGGGAGAGGTTAAACGAGGAGGGATTACTAGTCAGGGAGAATGTCACAGCAATGCCCTGTCAGGACAGACTGGCAAAATAGACTAGTGAGGCATTATGGGTGGAACTGATTAATAAGAAAGGTATAACCACGTTAATAAGGCGATATGACAGACCACCCAACAGTCCCCAAATGGTGATCTATACGTGGAGCCAAAACAGATAGAGGAGATCTCAAATGAATTTTTTTGCATCTGTATTTACTGAGGAGATGGATAGAGAGCCTATAGAAGTGAGGCAAAGCAACATCAACTTCATGGACTCTGTACAGATTACAGAGCAGTAGGTGTTTGCTACCCTTAGGCAAACCAGGGATAAATCCCCAGGGCCTGACAAGGTGTTCCCTTAGATCCTACAGCAGGCAAGTTCAGAAATTGCTGGGGCCCTAACAGAGATATTGAAATTATCCTTAGCGACAAGGGAGGTACCGGAGAATCAGAGGATAGCCAATGTTGTTCTGGTGTTCAAAAAAGGCTCTAAACATAAACCAGGAAATAATTGGCCGGTGAGTCTGACATCAGTTGTGGAAATGTTATTGGAGGTATTCTGTGGGACTAGATATATAAGTATTTGTATAGGCATGGACTGATTAGGGACAATCAGCATGGCTATCTGCATGATAGGTCATGTCTAACCAATCTTATAGATTTTTCCGAGGAAGTTCCCAGGTAAGTGGATGAAGGCAAGGCAGTAGATGTTGTCTACATGGACTTTAGTCAGGCATTTGACATGACTTCAAAGGGAAGGCTGGTAAAGTAGGTTCAGTTGCTTGACCTTCAGGATAAGATAGCAAATTGGGTTAGACATTGGCTTTGTGGGAGAAGCCAGAGAGTGGTATTAGATGGTTGTCTCTCTGACTGGAGAGACTAATAGTGAGTCACAGGGATTCGTGCTTCATCCTTTGTTGTGTCATCGTTATCAATGATCTGGATGGTAATGTGGTTAACTGGACCAACACTTTTGGGAATAACACCAAAGTTGGGGTGCAGCGGACAGCGAGGAAGGCTATCACGGCTTGCAGAGGCATCTGCATCAGCTGGAAAAAATGGTCTGAAAAATGGGAGATGGAATTTAATAATACAAGCAAATGTGTGGTTATGCACTTTGGCAGCACCTAACAGGGTAGGTCTTACACAGCGAATAGTAGGGCACTGAGGATTATGGTAAAGCAAAGGTTCATAATTTGTTGGAAAGTGGCGTCACAGGTAGACAGAGCCCTATTAGAATTTTGTAAAGATCCGTCTCCAAGAAGAATACTGTGGATAGTGGAAAGAAGACAAAGTAAAGTGTCATCTCAAACACGAGGAAATCTGCAAATGCTGGAAATTCAAGCAACACACACAAAATGCTGGTAGAACACAACAGACCAGGCAGCATCTATAAGGAGAAGCACTGTCGACATTTCGGGCTGAGACCCTTCATCAGATGCTGCCTGGCCTGCTGCGTTCCACCAGCATTTTGTGTGTGTTGCTTAAAGTGTCGTCTCACTGGATTAATGCTGGGTCAAGAAGTTGAAAGACTAATAGTGCAGACTGAATTCTGGCAGATTGTTGCACCATTGAGCATTCAGTCCCCACAGAGCTCAGCTGCTGAGAAAGGCTTTATTAAAAGATGATCACTACTAATATTGTATCTAATGAAGCATAGATTTTCACACTGATGTGGCAACTGCTCATACCGTGCATACATTTCAATGCCTCATCTATAAATGTTGCTTATATTACGTGCATTGTGTGAAAAATTCTCCTGGTAAAACATGATTGCAGCTACACAGAGGATGATACTTTTGAATTGAAAATTAAAGCCTCATTGCTCTGGACCATACGGTTGCAAAATATTTAGGCTCATGTCGTATTGTACTGGAAATGATTGAATCTTCTTCCTGTATGTGCTCAATTTTCATTTTACAATTTTCATCCCAGATTTTCTTTTCCTTTCAATATTTCTCATAATTCAAAGTAAATTTATTATTAAAGTACATATACTGTATGCCACTATAACTACACTGACATTCATTTTCTTGTCGACATTCACAGTCAAAAAAAGAAATGCAATAGAGTCAATGAGGAACTACACAAAAAAAATTGACAAACACGTGCGTGGAAGGTCATGTTTGACAAATCTTATTGAATTTTTTGAAGAGGTTACGAGGAAAGTTGACGAGGGTAAAACAGTGGATGTTGTCTATATGGACTTCAGTAAGGCCTTTGACAAGGTTCCGCATGGAAGGTTAGTTAGGAAGGTTCAATCGTTAGGTATTAATATTGAAGTAGTAAAATAGATTCAACAGTGGCTAGATGGGAGATGCCAGAGAGTTGTGGTGGATAACTGTTTGTCAGGTTGGAGGCCAGTGACTAGTGGTGTGCCTCAGGGATCTGTATTGGGTCCAATGTTGTTTGTCATATACATTAATAATCTGGATGATGGGGTGGTAAATTGAACTAGTAAGTATGCAGATGATACTAAGGTAGGTGGCGTTGTGGATAATGAAGTAGGTTTTCAAAGCTCGCAGAGAGATTTAGGCCAGTTAGAAGAGTGGGCTGAATGATGGCAGATGGAGTTTAATGCTGATAACTGTGAGGTGCTACATTTTGGTAGGAATAATCCAAATAGGACATACATGGTAAATGGTAGTTCATTGAAGAATGCAGTAGAACAGAGTGATCTAGGAATAATGGTGCATAGTTCCCTGAAGGTAGAATCTCATGTGGATAGGGTGGTGAAGAAAGCTTTTGGTATGCTGGCCTTTATAAATCAGAGCATTGAGTATAGGAGTTGGGATGTAATGTTACAAATGTACAAGGCATTGGTAAGGTCGAATTTGGAGTATTGTGCACAGTTCTGGTCACCGAATTATAGGAAAGATATCAACAAAATAGAGAGAGTACAGAGAAGATTTACTAGAATGTTTCCTGGGTTTCAGCTCCTAAGTTACAGGGAAAGGCTGAACAAGTTAGGTCTTTATTCTTTGGAGCGTAGAAGGTTGAGGGGGGACTTGATAGAGGTATTTAAAATAATGAGGGGGATAGATCGAGTTGACGTGGATAGGCTTTTTCCATTGAGAGTAGGGGAGATTCAAACAAGAGGACATGATTTGAGAGTTAGGGGGCAAAAGTTTAAGGGTAACACGAGGGGGAATTTCTTTACTCAGAGAGTGGTAGCAGTGTGGAACGAGCTTCCAGTAGAAGTGGTAGAGGCAGGATCGGTATTGTCATTTAAAGTAAAATTGGATAGGTATATGGACAGAAAAGGAATGGAGGGTTATGGGCTGAGTGCGGGCCGGTGGGACTAGGTGAGTGTAAGCGTCGGCATGGACTAGAAGGGCTGAGATGGCCTGTTTCCATGCTGTAATTGTTATATGGTTATATAGTTAACACCAAATGTACAAAAGAAGACAAACTGAAAATACAACGGCAACAAACAAACAAGCAAATAAATAAATAAGTCACCTAACGTGGTTGTAGAGTCCTTGAAGTTAGTCCATTAGTTGTGGCTACAATTCAGAATTAGGTTGAATAAAGTTACCCTGGCTAGTTGAGAAGCCTGATGGTAGAAACAGAGAAGCATAGAAAACCTACAGCACAATACAGGCCCTTCAACTCCATTTATCCATCCAGGGGTCTTTTAAAAGACCCTTTCGTTTCCGCTTCCACCACCACCGCCGGCAGCCAATTCCACGCACTCACCACTCACTGCATAAAAATCTTACCCCTGACATCTCCTCTGTACCTACTTCCAAGCATCTTAAAACTATGCCCTCTCATGCTAGCCATTTCAGCCCTGGGGAAAAAAAAACCCTGACTATTCACATGATCAATGCCTCTGATTATCTTGCACTCCTCTATCAGGTCACATCTCATCCTCCGTCGCTCCAATTGGAAAAGGCCGAGTTCACTCACCTTGTTCTCATAAGGCATGCTCCCCAATCCAGGCAACATTCTTGTAAGTCTCCTCTGCACCCTTTCTATGGTTTCCACATTCTTCCTGTAGTGAGGTGACCAGAACTGAGCACAGTACTCCAAGTGGGGTCTGACCAGGGTCCTATATAGCTGCAACATTACCTCTCAGCTGTTAAACTCAATCCCACGGTTGATGAAGGCCAATGCACCATATGCCTTCTTAACCACAGAGTCAACCTGCGTAGCAGCTTTGAGTGTCGTATGGACTCGGACCTCAAAATCTCTCTGATCCTCCACACTGCCAAGAGTCTTGCCATTAATGCTATATTCTGCCATCATATTTGACCTACCAAAATGAACCACCTCACACTTAACTGGGTTGAACTCCATCTGCCACTTCTCAGCCCAGTTTTGCATTGTATCAATGTCTAGCTGTAACCTCTGACAGCTCTCCACACTATCCACAACACCTCCAACCTTTGTGTCACCAAAGGGTAATAAATTTTCTTGAACCTGATGGTGTGAACCTAAGGTTCCCGTACCTCCTTCCTGATGGCAACAGCAAGAAGAGAGCACAGACTGGATGGTGAAGGTCCTTGATGATGGATGGTGCTTTCTTGTAGCACTGCTCCTTATAGATGAGTCCAATGCTGAAGAGTGCCTTGCCAATGATGGATGGGTTGTATCCAAGTTTTTTTGTAGGCTTTTTCATTCCTGGGCATTGGTGTTTCCATATCTGGCTGTGAAGTAACCAGTCAGGATACTCCACTGTGCATCTACAGATGTTTGTCAAAGTTTTAGTTGACAAGCCATATCTGTGCATTCAGTATGTAGAATAACTTCTATTGTTTTTTCAAGAGGGGGAACGGTCAAAGCCTTTTGTATATCAAAGAACTAATGTCAGTTATGTCTTTAGCTTGAATAGAAGCAATACATAGGGATTTTCAGAGTAATAGTTCCAAGAAGGCATTTGAACAATGATCAGAATTTTTGTTTACAGGTATTCACCAGAATACAACAGAGTTCTGTTGTTTAGAACTGCTTGTAACAGAGAGGAGGTGGATAAGCTCGAGGCCTGGTGCCAGGCAAGTAACTTCTTCCTCAATGTCAACAAAACAAAGGAGATGATTATTGGGTTCAGGAGAACTTGCACCATTTACACCCAGGCAGCACAGCAGTGAAAACTGGAAGCAGTTTCAAACTTCTGGAGTGCATATCTTGCACAATCTCTTATAGAATAAAATTTTATTGTCATTGTTCAAGACAACACGATTACGGTTCATGATCTCAGAACACATCCTACACGATCAGGAAAGCCCATCAACGTCCCTACTTCCTGAGGAGACTGAAGAGAGCTGGACAAAGCATATCTATAGTACAGTCACATCCTTCTACAGATACACGGTAGAGAGCATCCAAACATATTGTAACACTGCATGGTACGAAAACTGTACTGCAGTGTAAGTGGGCAGGAAGGCTCTACAACTGCCCAACACATCATCAGCACCAATCTATCCACCATCAAAGAAATACATACAGAAAGGTGCCAGAAAAGGGCCAATGATATTGTAAAGGATCCTACCCACCCTACCATGCTCAGTGACAATACAAACAGGTCAAATATTTAACTATCGTTATTTTGGACCAACAGAGGTAAGTATTTGTTGAGAAGAGATCAGCACTGCTTAAACAAGAAGCCAGTCATCATGATGTAGAGTTAATCAGATAAATTACATTGTAAGGACAGTGAATCATTCAGTGAATTGCTACATTCAGTGCCAGTCAATCAACATAGCAGATGTGAAGGAAGTTGATTGTTTTGCCAGTGTCTTAGGCCTGGTTATTGCGATTCTATTCGTATTGATTTGGTCTAACCAGAGAATTTTATTTTGCTGGCTTCTTATGAAAAACATTCCTCCTTTGGTTCCTCCATGGTTTGGGAGGGTTTAAAATAATTTGCAAGGGGGATGGGACCCAGAGCGATAGAGCAGTGAAAGAAGTGCATGGAGTAAAGCCAGATATAACATATAGAGAGGCTTTGAGGAAAGAGAAGCAGAATAAAGGGTGTAAAGGTAGTAAGGTAGAAGGGCTAAAGTGTGCGTACTTCAATGCAAGAAGCATCAGGAACAAAGGCGATGAACTGAGAGCTTGGATACATAACATGGAAATATGATGTAGTGCCATTACGGAGACTTGGCTGGCTCCAGGGCAGGAATGGATTCTCTATATTCCTAGATTTCAGTGCTTTAAAAGGGATAGAGAGGGGTAAAAAGGGAGGATGGGTGGCATTACTGGTCAGGGATACTATTACAGCTGCAGAAAGGGTGGGTAATGTAGCAGGATCCTCTTTTGAGTCAGTATGGATGGAAGTCAGGAACAGGAAGGGAGCAGTTACTCTATTGGGGGTATGCTATAGGCTCCCTGGTAGCAGCAGAGATACCGAGGAGCAGATTGGGAGGCAGATTTTGGAAAGGTGCAGAAATAACAGGGTTGTTATCATGGGTGACTTTAACTTCCCTAATATTGATTGGCACTTGATTAGTTCCAAGGATTTAGATGGGGAAGAGTTTGTTAAGTGTCCAGGATGGATTCCTGACACACTATGTTGACAGACCGACTAGGGAGAATGCCATACTAGATCTAGTATTAGGTAACAAACCTGGTCAGGTCACAGATCTGTCAGTGGGTGAGCATCTGGGGGACAGTGATCACCGCTCCCTGTCCTTTAGCATTATCATGGAAAAGGATAGAATCAGAGAGGACAAGAAAATTTTTAATTGGGGAAGGGCAAATTATGAAGCTATAAGGCTAGAACTTGTGGGTGTGAATTGGGATGATGTTTTTGCAGGGAAATGTACTATGGACATGAGGTCGATATTTAAGGATCTCTTGCAGGATGTTAGGGATAAATTTGGCCCAGTGAGGAAGATAAAGAATGGTAGGGTGAAGGAACCATGGGTGACAAGTGAAGTGGAAAATCTAGTCAGGTGGAAGAAGGCAGCATACATGAGGTTTAGGAAGCAAGGATCAGATGGGTCTATTGAGGAATATAGGGTAGCAAGAAAGGAGCTTAAGAAGGGGCTGAGAAGAGCAAGAAGGGGGCATGAGAAGGCCTTGGTGAGTAGGGTAAAGGAAAACCCCAAGGTATTCTTCAATTATGTGAAGAACAAAAGGATGACAGGAGTAAAGGTAGGACTGATTAGAGATAAAAGTGGGAAGATGTGCCTGGAGGCTGTGGAAATGAGCGAGGTCCTCAATGAATACTTCTCTTCGGTTTTCACCACTGAGAGGGAACTTGATGATGGTGAGGACAATATGAGTGAGGTTGATGTTCTGGAGCATGTTGATATTAAGGGAGAGGAGGTGTTGGAGTTGTTAAAATACATTAGGATGGATAAGTCCCTGGTGCCTGATGGAATATTCCCCAGGCTGCTCCACGAGGCGAGGGAAGAGATTGCTGAACCTCTGGCTAGGATCTTTATGTCCTCGTTGTCCATGGGAATGGTACCAGAGGATTGGAGGGAGGCGAACATTGTCCCATTGTTCAAAAAAGGTAGTAGGGATAGTCCGGGTAATTATAGACCAGTGAGCCTTACGTCTGTGGTGGGAAAGCTGTTGGAAAAGATTCATAGAGATAGGACCTATGGGCATTTAGAAAATCATGGTCTGATCAGGGACAGTCAGCATAGCTTTGTGAAGGGAAGATTGTGCCTAACAAGCCTGATAGAGTTCTTTGAAGAGGTGACCAGGCATATAGATGAGGGTAGTGCAGTGGATGTGATCTACATGGATTTTAGTAAGGCATTTGACAAGGTTCCACACGGTAGGCTTATTCAGAAAGTCAGAAGGCATGGGATTCAATAGAAGTTTGGCCAGGTGGACTCAGAATTGGCTTGCCTGCAGAAGACAAGAGGGTCGTGCTGGAGGGAGTACATTTAGATTGGAGGGTTGTGACTAGTGGTGTCCCTCAAGGATCTGTTCTGGGACCTCTACTTTTCGTGATTTTAATTAATGACCTGGATGTGGGAGTAGAAGGGTGGGTTGGCAATTTTGCAGATGAAACAAAGGTTGGTGGTGTTGTAGATAGTGTAGAGGATTGTCGGAGATTGCAGAGAGACATTGATAGGATGCAGTAGTGGGCTGAGAAGTGGCAGATGGAATTCAACTCGGAGAAGTGTGAGGTGGTACACTTTGGAAGGACAAACTCCAAGGCAGAGTACAAAGTAAATGGCAGGATACTTGGTAGTGTGGAGGAGCAGAGGGATCTGGGGGTACATATCCACAGATCCCTGAAAGTTTCCTCACAGGTAGATAAGGTAGTTAAGAAAGCTTATGGGGTGTTAGCTTTCATAAGTCAAGGGATAGAGTTTAAGAGATGTGATGTAATGATGCAGCTCTATAAAACTCTAGTTAGGCCACATTTGGAGTACTGTGTCCAGTTTTGGTCGCCTCAGTATAGGAATGATGTGGAAGGGTACAGAGGAGATTTACCAGGATGCTGCCTGGTTTAGAGATTATGGATTATGATCAGAGGTTAAGGGAGCTAGGACTTTACTCTTTGGAGAGAAGGAGGATGAGAGGAGTCATGATAGAGATGTACAAGATATTAAGAGGAATAGATAAATAGATAGATAGATACTTTATTCATCCCCATGGGGAAATTCAACTTTTTTCCAATGTCCCATACACTTGTTGTAGCAAAACTAATTACATACAATACTTAACTCAGTAAAAAAATATGATATGCATCTAAATCACTATCTCAAAAAGCATTAATAATAGCTTTTAAAAAGTTCTTAAGTCCTGGCGGTAGAATTGTAAAGCCTAATGGCATTGGGGAGTATTGACCTCTTCATCCTGTCTGAGGAGCATTGCATCGATAGTAACCTGTCGCTGAAACTGCTTCTCTGTCTCTGGATGGTGCTATGTAGAGGATGTTCAGAGTTATCCATAATTGACCGTAGCCTACTCAGCGCCCTTCGCTCAGCTACAGAATAGACAGAATGGACAGCCAGCGCCTCTTCCCCAGGGCACCACTGCTCAGTACAAGAGAACATGGCTTTAAGGTAAGGGGAGGGAAGTTCAAGGGGGTTATTAGAGGAGGGTTTTTCACTCAGAGAGTGGTTGGTGCGTGGAATGCACTGCCTGAGTCAGTGGTGGAGGCAGATACACTAGTGAAGTTTAAGAGACTACTAGACAGGTATATGGAGGAATTTAAGGTGGGGGGTTATATGGGAGGCAGAGTTTGAGGGTCAGCACAACATTGTGGGCCGAGGGGCCTGTAATGTGCTGTACTATTCTATGTTCTATGTTTTGGGGAGTTCCGATTTCATACGTTGCTTGGTTGTGCATAGGGCTGTGGATCAAAGTCACCCCCTGCTTTTCCTTCATCATCTTTATCTCCTTCACCCCTAAATGAGTTTCTGCATTTGAATGTGAAATCATTTCTCCACAGGTATGATACATGGATGATCTGTCCATTGCAGCAGTCAGCAACAAACTGAGAGGTGTAGTGATGATCTGCAGCTGTGAGAAAATTTAGAGTCAATGTGACCTTGAGAGGAAAAGCTCTCCAAGCACTGAGTGTGAAGATCTTTCCACTTAATTGCATGATGACAGCTTTTCAGTGATGACAGCCTTTAAAGCCCTGAGTCTATGAAGACATAATTTATTCAGAGGTCCAAGAAGGATGTGATTTGGCTGAAGACTCTGTAGTATCGAAATCCCAGCTCACCTTGAAAGGCTAGTTTTGAGCATAATGATGCTTCTTGTTATACATTGCTGCCAAAAATGTCATCATTAGGGTAACCATTGAACGAGTATCTCTGCAGGCAAATGCTGGAAAAATGTTTTCTTTTAGTTGTGGAACACTTTGCAGCCCCTGGAAGCTGTCTGAGCAGCTTAAAGTTTTCAGAGGTGTTGAATCAGGTCTTGCAATGTCAGCAGTATTCCTTTCAGTAGAGATAGAATCAAACTGTTGCAATATGCTCCCAATTGTACTGTCATTGTTCAATGACGGTCAGAAGTTGCAGCTTTCTTAGCAAGAGTGGAAGTGGGTATTACACAAATAATGATGTTATATTATACCTGGTGCTAATGTGAATAGGCTCAGGTTCACATTTGTAAGGGGCTCGGAACTAGCTAATTGTGCATCCTATGAATTTTTCACACAATCATTTGATGTTATCCAATTCAATTTCTTGGCAATCATCTTTTATAATACTTCACAACTCTATTAAAAACAAGGAATGTGGAAAGAATTTTCCTTTATTTGCTTTGTTCTGCTTTCCCTTAAATGTTGAGCCTGGAAAAGCTTGTCTAAGGTATCAGTTGATACACCATAATGTTACAAATTTTTCTGACTATGCTTTAAAGACACAATTAAAGATCAGCTTCATTTGTCACATATACTTAGAAACAGGCAGTAAAATCCACTGTTAGTGTCAGATCATTTCAGCAAAGACGGTGCTGACTGTTGTCTTGTTTCTGCACCAACACAGCATGCCCACAAGTTACCGACCATACCCAATAAGTTTTTTGGGATGTGGGACGAAACTGGAGCACCTGGAAGAAAATTATGCAGTCATGGAAAGAACGTTTAAACTTTTTACAGACAGTGGGAACCGAAGCCTAACCTTAAAGCTTGCATTAACCAGTACACTACCATGCTCCAGTATTTTTTAAACTGGAAGTATTAATCTACTTATTATTAGTTTACTGATTTTTCACCACCCTTATGCTGCTGTTTCCATTTGATATCCAAAGGGAGGCTCATCCGTTGTATCAACATAGACTCATCGGCTCAGCAAGGTGCCATTACAGAAACTTACCTCCATTTGCTCAGTATGTAGATGCTCATCCAATAGTTTATTAAAAGGGGGAGTCAAGGCCATTCATATGTCAAAGAAATAATATCATTTATGTCTTTAGCTCCAAAAGAGGCAACATGCAGGAATTTGCAGGCTAATAGTCCTGAGAATAATCTGCATTCAGACGAAGCTCACCAATGCTTTCATTTTCTGAGGAGGTTGAAGAGGGCTGGACTATACTCATGTCCTTTTACAGGGGTGCTGCAGAGAACATCCTACCATGCTGCATCATTGTAAGGTATGGAAACTGCCCTGTGGAGGACTGGAAGGCTCTGCAATAGTCAAAACTGCCCAACACATCATTCAAACCAACCTGCCTGCATTCCAGAACATATAATACAGAAAGGTGCCGGAGAAGGGCCCCATATTATGAAGGATCCTACCCACCATATTCATGGACTGTTTGTCCCATTTCTATCAGGGAGGAGACTATGTAGCATCCACACCAGGACCAGTAGACTCAAAAACAGTTACTTTCCCCAAGCAGTCAAGCTAATCAACACCTCCACCCACTAAACTAGCCCTCTACACCCCCCCCCCCCACCACCACCACCTCTACTTATTCATTTCCTATCAGAGACTTCTTATTACAGACACTCCTCTGCCTGGCATCACTTTATGGACATACAATCAATTTAAACATATAAGCTATCTTATGTATTCATATTTACTGTGTTTTTTCAAATTATTGTGTTCTTCATATTATTGTGTCTTTTTCTGCACTGCATCAGGACCAGAGTAACAACTATTTTGCTCTCCTTAAAACTTAAGTACAGGAAATGACATTAAACAATCCTGAACGTGATTCACAAGTCAGATACACGGCCATCTGACAATATATTTAAATAGGCCAACCAAAGTCAATGTATAGTTAAACCAGGGCATTTAACTCAACTTAAAGAGCAAACACGAGGAAATCTGCAGATGCTGGCAATTCAAACAACAACAACACACAAAATGCTGGTGGAACACAGCAGGCCAGGCAGCATCTATAGGGAGAAGCGCTGTCGACGTTTCGGGCCGGGACCCTTCGTCAGGACTAACTGAAAGGAAAGACAACACCGCCCTATAGAAGCTGCCTGGCCTGCTGTGTTCCACCAGCACTTTGTGTGTGTTGTTGTTTAACTCAACTATTTAGATTGTGTTGCAAAGATATTGCTTTGAATCCAGGTCCCATATGGCAGCGAATGCCGACAGGCCTGGCAACTCCATTCTGTTAGGCTCCTAAATTCTCATTCATACATAAGACCAGTGTTCGTAATCCAGGGAGGATTTGATGTTGGAAGTAAGTGATGTTGACAGTCAAAATATGAATATCATCTGAGCTATGATAAGCAAACAAATGTGGAGTTATTGGTAGGATCTTTGGTAGCATTCATTTGCAAGAGGGCTTTGGAAAGGATTCAAAAGTGGTTCAGCAGGATGCTGTCTGGATTACAGGGTATAAGGCATAAATTTAAGTTCAATTTCAAGTTTATTGTCATCTGACTGTACATATATATGTACAACCAAACAAAACAATAAGGTGAACCACATAGGGGAAGGTTGGCTCAACATGAATTGCTTCCTCTGGAGCCCTGGAGGTACAGGGATGACCTGATAGAGGAATAGAAAACATGAGAAAATATCTCAGGTTGGAAATGTCAAATACTAACTGTCACGTACACGTAACCTTGTAAAAGTATCAGCAGTACTAGAACACACCTGGAGTCCGGTTTTGCTGTTAACAAAACAATATTTTATTAGTAACTACGTAATATAGTAACTTAAGCCAGGTAAATCAAGAGTTAACGGTGTTATGCATATATAGATGTAAATCTATAAATCCCCAAACCTCTTCAAGCTTAGGTGGCAAGAGTTACAGTCTTACTTACGATGGTATATAAGGAGGTTCAGTTCAATCCTCAGGTTAATTAATGCGAGATGTTTGTAATCCAAAGGCGAGTGTTGTGAGAAGGTAATTACGTCGATATTCCACAGATTCCACGACAGCAATACAGAATAACAACAGCAGTAGGTTTTATCTCCGAAGTTGTTCCACTCCACGCATGAAGTATCACCGACAGTGATCTTCAATGAATATCCTTTCAACACAAGTGGTACCACACCCGAATTCAGCTGCAGGACATACTGGCCGCAGGATACTCAAACAGAATCCATGTATGGATTATCACCAACAGTAGCTTATCACAAAGGGGACCATCTTCAAGGGAAACACCACCCAGGCAAGGGTCAACACACTGGTAGATTCCACAAGGTTACCCCAATCACACACAACGTGATAGCCACATATCCAGTTCCACGACATACAAAATAACTCCAACAGTGATTTGTCACAGGGGTGCCTTTCTTCAGTGTATTTCCACACACAGACAAAGGGTAAACACACATGTGGCATTCACAAAGGTCTCCCCTCGCCAGAGAACCCACTCCTGTGGATTAACCAAGTGATAATCACACTTTCGTAGCCGAATGGAAACAAACTCACCCTCACGGGCTACTTGGAGAGAGAATCCAACAGTCTTTGTCACTAGCTTTCTTCTGCTTCAAACCTTCCTCTCCTCTTCTCTCTCTGCAAACTTATTCTAGTTGCAGCACTTGTGAGAGTCATTTATCGATACTCTGGATCGATCTCAACTCACTCCTTTGGGCTACTGAAAGTTTAAACCAGCGACCGACTCACTGGTGTCTTCCATTGACCAAATCCATCTTGACTCTGACTGTGTCTGTGACTGTCCTTGTAAAAAGTAAACAAGCTGCAGAGAAACCATAACATCAATTGTCCATTAAATAACTCCACCTCTCTCACCATAGTAACCAAGTAACTCGGCAATCAGCAGAAATTCAACAGTGTCCAAAAGTCAGACTCATTCTCTCAGCATGTCCACAGAAAAAAATGAACCCTAGGGGTATATAACACTAACGTGCATTACTTTAAGGTAAGTGGGTGAAAGTTTAAAGGAGTTTCACAAGGGAGCGATAAACACAAAACAGACCCAGTACCATGACCCAGAGTATGAACCCCACCAGTCTCATACAGAGGGGGGAGGTGATCATCACACACCCCGGTTACAATTATGATGACCCACAAATACACAAATAAATAATTGTATAACCCAAGCTAAAATGTAACAGTAAATCAACTGGAATTTCCCACCGTAACCCCACAAAAATTTTTAACACAAGAACAATAAATAGTGCTGGTCATTAGAAATGCAGGGCAGGCTGTCGATCATGCTCCCCCCTCCAGAGCATCACCCTGCCCCCACCCAAGGGGTCAGCCGTCCCCGGCAACCCCAGAGTCCATCACAAAGTCTAGAAGTCCCATTGGATGCCTGGGACACTGGGGAGTGCTGGAGCACCCTCCAGGAGAGGCCCTGCTTGTGCGAGGCACTTGGAGTGTCACTTACTTCCTTTAGCCTCGTTGAGTTAGTGGTGGCCAAGGGTTGACACAGTGCCAGCTGATCCCGGTGCAGCACGACTGCCTCCCGCCGTTCAGGCAACCACACCCGGTATACCACATCAGAGGCGCAATCGAGCACCATGTCCGGCCCCTTCCAGTCGTTTCCCAGCCTGGGGGATAGTCCCTTCTTCTGGGAAGGGCTGTAGACCCATACTTGGGGGCCCCCCGCATGTACCGCTGCATCGGTGCACTAGCCTGGCTCTTTCTGGGACATGCAAGCATCGCACCAGTGGACAGATAGCTCCACGTTCTGCCTGTATCTAGGCCAGCAGAAGCTTTTCCGCAGCCTCCCCAAAATGGCTGCCACCCCCCACCACTCCATGCACTGACAGCAGCACAGTGACACAGAGACCCTGGAGAACCACCAGCTATAAGAGATGTCTGTCACCATCAGACAAATGCCACTGCCTGAACAGCAACCCATCATGGACCTCCAGTGTTCCCCACTGCGAGTGAAGGGCTTTGGTCTCTGGGTCCAGGACAGAGACCTCTGCCCACTCCGGCCGTCGTCCCACACTCAGCCATTCCCTCACCTGGGCCAGCACAGGATGGCTCACCTGCTCACTGCACAACTGTCCGTGGTCCATAGTGGGGAGCTTGTCTTCGGCTGTCACGTCGCTTACCCATGGTTCAGCTGTGTTGCCTCGGGCCGCTGCGAAACCGGAGGTGGTTTCTGCCCCTGCTGGGTGCACTTCCTGGAGCTGCCCTGCCAGACAGCCACGGCTTCAGCCCCCGGGTTGCCCCCGACACATCCACACGGGCCCTTCAGTGCCAGGCCAAGGATGCAGGACTCTCAGATGTCGGTGAGCTACACCTTGTGCTCTGCTGTGTTTCCTGCCACTGCGATACACAGCCTCCTCTTCCCTTGCATCGCCGCACAGTTGCCAGTGACCGCCGTCGTTGTCCACCCAGGCAGGGATGCTGGTCCGTCTTGGGGAGAACACCGGGACGGATGATAGAGATGGTTGACTAAGTGTTCACCAACGCATGGCATCTGAAGCCCTCCACCATGCAGTTCACGTATAAGCCTTGCTCTTCACCCAAATGGCCCACCCGGAGGGGTGACAACGGAAGGGTTCTGCTGGAGGACTCGGGCAGCGCTGCCCAATTGATGTTACCCAATGGCCACTGTGAGCTGTGGCGTGTGCCGGTATGGGGCAGCCCGTGCCAAATTACTGCCTCACCACACTGGTAGCAGAGATCATTTCATGGCCTGTGGCGGGGTTAGTTGAACCTGTCTCACAGGCTCCTCCTTGTCAGTTTCCTACACACCCTTGATGACACAAACCTAGGGGCTCACAGTGTATGAGACGATGCTGAAACACCTTGGGGCCTAAAATTGCTTCTGCCCTCTCCGCCTTGGCCAGCGCTTTGTCCAACGATAATGGTGATGCGAGGCGAACATGCTGCCAAAGGTGCTCTGGCATCAGCGCCTTTACAAAGACATGCAGGGCAAGCTCTTCCTGGGTCACGGAAGGGAACTGGGGGTAGCCATGTTGGGTACAGTGGCGAAGATCAGCTACCAATGCCTCCAGACTTCCCCCATATGGCGTCGTCCTCTGCACAGTTCTTCCCTCAATGCTTCTGCCGATGGCCTCTGCTCCAAACACTGCTCCAGTGCCATTACAAGGACCTGGTAGTCACGCTGCTCCATTGGCGTCAGGTCGAGGAGGGCCTGCTGGGATTCTCCCTCCAGTGCCAGAGCAAGGTGCATCACGGTCTTGGTGGGGCTCCACCCACTGTGCCATGCGGGAAGTCTGACTTGCGCCAGGTAAGGTTCCAGGCAGCTCGTACCATTGTATCTGGGGACCTTCAGAGTGGACCTTGAGGCACAGATTGTCGAGGTCCTTCGGTATTCCTTTTGCTCCGATGGCATCTGCCATGGTGCCCATCCTCCCATAGCTACAGCGTCTTGCATGTTGCAATGGAGGTGAGTGATACACTATGCCTTGACGCCAGCACCGGAGGCCTGGATACGCACACTCTGTCGGGGCTCCCTGGGAAGGCACGATGCTCGGTTCCCAGGTCCTCCCTCCGGGTCCCGTCTTCATGAGCCCTGCCCGTGGGTGTGGAAGGGGCATACTGCTCGGTCCCTCGTCTTATTCCCTGGGTCTTAAGGCACTCTTTCCAATGTCATAGCTCTTCAATCTCGTCGCCGATCTCGCATCCCACTCCTGACATCAATGTGGCGAGCACTTGGTCCATAATGACAGACGAGGAAGCTCGTTAACTCAACAACTATTTTATTGTCATAAATGCAAAACAGACCGAGCACCATGACCCGGAGAGTTGACCCAACTAGTCTCACACAGACGGGGGAGGTGACCATCACACACCCCAGTTACAGTGAGGGTGAGCCACAAATACACAAGCAAATAACTGTATAGCCCAAGCTAAAATGTAACAGTTAATGAACTGGAGCTTCCCACCATAATCCCACAAAAGCATTTTAACACAAGAACAATAAACAGTACTGGTCATTAGAAATGCAGGGGTGGACTGTTGCCCACACCTCCCCCCACCCCAGAGCATCACAATGTATTTACTAGGGTAGCCTCCACTGCTCAATTGGCAGAGAATTCCGTAGATTCACCACTCTCTGGGAAAAGCAGTTCCTTGTGATCTCCATTCTAAATCTACTCCCCTGAATCTTGAGGCTATGTCCGCCAGCTCTAGTCTCACCTACCAGTGTAAACAACTTTCCTGCCTCTATCTTATCTATCCCTTTTCACAATTTTATATGTTGCTATAAGATCTTCTTGTATTTTTCTGAATTCCAGTGAGTACAATCCCAGGTGACTCAATCTCTCCTCATAGTCTAACTCCCTTATCTCTGGAATCAACCTGATGAACCTCCTCTGCACCACCTCCACAGTCAGTATATCCTTCCTCAAGTCTGGAGACCAGGACTGCACACAGTACTTCAGGTGTAGCCTTACCAGTACCCTATACATTTGCAGCATAACCTCCCTGCTTTAAAATTGAATCCCTCTAGCAATGAAGGCCAGCATTCCATTTACCTTCTGGATAGCCTGCTGCATAGGCAAACCAATATTTTCTGATTTATGCTGAAGCACTCCCAAATCCCTCTGCACAGGAGCATGCTGTAATTTTTTGCCATTTATGTAATAATCTCTCTTCCATTTTTCTTTCCATGGTGGATGACCTCAATTTACCAAAATTGTATTCCATCTGCCAGACCCTTGCCCACTCACTTAACCTATCTATATCTCCCTGCAGTCTCTCTGTATCTTCTAGACTATTTGTTTTTCCACTTAATTTAGTATCATCAGCAAACTTAGATGCACTACACTTGGTCCCCTCTTCCAAATTGTTAATGCATACTGTATCATGAGCAATTGTGGGCCCAGCACTGAACCCTGCAACACACCACTTAACATTGATTGCCAACAAGAGTAACACCCACGTATCCCAACTCTATGCTTTCTATTAATTAACCAATCCTCTATCCATGCTAATACATCACCCCAACTCTATGCATCCTTTTCTTATCGATAAGCCTTTATGCAGCACCTTATGAAATGCCTTTTGAAAACCCAAGTAAATAACATCCATCTGTTACCCTCTATCCACTGTGCTTGTCATATCACCAAAGAACCTATAATCTTTAATCAGTCCATGGCTATCCAAATACTCATATATCTGGTCCCTTCGAATGCCTTCTAATAACATTCCCACTACTGATGTCAGGCTCAGCATTTACAATTTCCTGTTTATTTTTAGAGCCTTTCGTAAACAGTGGAACAAGATTCACTATCCTCCAATTGTCTGGTACCTCACCTGTGGCTAAGGGTGCTTTAAGTATCTCTGCTAGAGCCCCTGCACTTGCATCCCACAAGGTCCAAGGGGCCTTGTTAGGCACCAGGGATTTAACCACCCTAATCTCCCTCAAAACTGCAGCCACCTCCTCCTCTTTACTCTGTATATGGTTCATGACCTTGCTGCTTTGCCTCACTTCTATAAACATTGAGTCCATGCCTGAGTAAATACAAATGCAAAAAAAATCCATTTAAGATCTCCCCCTTTCAGCTCCAGGCATAGATTACTGCTCTGATCTTCCAGAGGACACGTCCCACAAAAGGAGCATTCAATGCTCCTGCCCAGCATCCCTTCTGTTCCAACGGTGACTGGCTGCTGCCCAAAAGCATGACAGACCCACTTCAGGGAGAGATCTGAAGGGTAAAGAGGATACAATGTATGTAATTCTACTGAGCAATAAATGGGCAATACAAATACAATGGAATCAGCGAGCGGATCAAGTAACTTTTCTCATTGGATCTTACTAGGAGTAAATTAGGAAACTGTATATTTAGGAGATTGTCATGGTGGAGTCAGGTACCTCAGAACCTCTTGTCACTTGACCCAATGAAATAAAACTGTGAACTAAAATAAAACAAATTAAATCAAAAGTAAGAAGCGATAGAAATGTGATATGGAAAAGGAAAGCTATGTAATGATATTTAAAACAAATTAAGGTTGAAATTTTTAAATGAGAATACTAGATTATTAATGAGACAGAGGCAACCTTGAACATGAGGGTGTATTCAGTAATGGTGACATAAAATCATTGCATTTCTACTCACTGGTTTGGAAGAGTCTGCAACCGTCCATTTAAGAACTTCAATTTGAAATTGGAATACTTTTTCTCATCAAAGTTGCATTATGATCCCGCTTGTATGTATGAATTGGCTTCTTTTTAGTGGTACACTGGAAATCTTCTGCACTATTTGTCAGCCAGTTCCAAAGTCCCTAAGGGCTGGAAGGCAGCACAAATGGAGGGCCAGGTAATGGAATGCTGAATTAGACCGGTTGCCTAATAATCTGAAAGAAAGTACAATACCCATTCACATTTCTGGAACTCTGAAACCTTAGCTGAGCGTCTCAGCTGATATAAAGTAAGTGCCCTAGATGCTGTAATAGCCAAGCATTCCTTAGGAATATAAAGCAGTTTAAATAAGATATACCAAGTAATGGAATCAGGCTTTTGCACAGGAAAGAAATGCAAAAGAAGAACTTTTTTATAATTTCTTTTTTATCTTAAGCATTATACTTTTCATTGAAGTCAGAGTCATTTCTGTTGAGACTAGTTTAATGAGGTCACGCATCTATATTCACAGTTAGAGATTGCTCTTCTCCCTATCAGCCGTACTCCGATAAAAGCCACTTTCAGGCAAGGAAGTTGAGTACTCTTTTAAAAGACACTAACTGTTTCTAGAAACTAGTGATTGACTGAATATGATGCACTGATTAAGATCAGAAAATATGTGAGTTTATGCTATGTTACCCACAGTGGGATTTGCACAAAACTTATCAATCAACCATCTGTTACTTTCCCGCAAAAGTCAAGTGATGCATTGTAAATGTAAAGTGCTGCTGCTGCAGCAGAACTTGTTGAGGTGAAATATATGGGCGAAGAGCTAAGCAGTCTAATCAAGTCTGGCAAATGTTATATATTTAAAGTTTCTTCCTTCTTCAAACATAGTAGCTATCTTTAACCTCACTTACTTATTCAATGCTGCAATAAATGTGTAAAATTAATAGTGTAACATATAACTAGTTAAAAACGGAATGTGCATTTATGTATCAACTGTTCTACAAATTATAACTTCAATATAACTGCATTTGACTTAATCAAATTTAGGATAATTATTTCATAGAATGGTGATAAGGATTTACAGAGACTCACCTCTAATGATTTCCTTAGGATTCATTTGAACTATATGTAGCATTAAAATAAAGATGCATTTCGACAAATGACATTCTTGTAGTATGCTCATATGTAAACCTAGAAGGTTATTAAAGCAAAGGAGGCTTGCTGTTCCTTTCTCTTAATCACCATTTAGGTTTGCATGTGTACAGTCGGCCCTCCTTATCCGCAGATTCCTCATGCGCGAATTCAACCAACCGCGAATCGAGAAAACCCGGAAGTGCTCTTCCAGCACTTGTCGTTCGAGCATCTACAGACTTTTTTTTTCTTGTCATTATTCCCTAAACAATGCAGTATAACAACCAGTTTACACAGCATTTACATTGTATTAGGTATTATAAGTAATCTAGGGATGATTTAAAGTATATGGGAGGATGTGCGTGGGTTATCGTGCATCGGAATCGAAAAAAATTGTAAGTTCTCTTACTAAGTAAGTCGGAGCAGGTACATCTGGTATTATTTAGCGTCAGGTAGTCGAACGTTTATCTTAGTATATAGTATATATTTTACCTTTCTATGCATATAAAACACTTAAGAACGTATGTTTCAGCATCGGGTTCAGGAACAGAAGTTCTCGGGACTTGGGACAGATCGCTCCCTAGTGCGCTCTCCACCGTGCTGGGTTGATGTGGAGGATCAAAAACTCAAAACCCCAAAACCCAATAATTAAACCACTGCGTCGCTTAGTAATAATTGTAGCTTTCATCGGAGCAGAGCCTTTCTCACTTTATCCTTTAAAATTGTTCCGATTGTTGACCGACCTAGCCTAATGCTTTTCCAATGACGGATGGCGTTTCACCTCTTTCCCATTGCTTTATTATTTCCACTTTCTTTTCAGTCGTGATCGTGATTATTTTCGTGAACAGAAACACTGCGGATTCAGATCTCTAACACTAGGTCCTAATGTCCACTGCTCTGAGACAGGTTAAATAAGGTCTGGGGTTCCGCTGGGTCCTAATGTCCACCGGTTGTGAAAGTTTGAATAAGGGACTTGAGCATCCGCGAATTTTGGTATCCGTGAGGGGTCCCGGAACCAATCCCCTGCGGATAAGGAGGGCCGACTGTATTAGGATCAGGGTAAGCCACTGGCCTAACAAACCTGCTCTGCTATTGAGTTTAATAAAGTTGTTCTTATTCTAATCTCAGCTCCACATTCTCATATACCTGACGTAAACTTTCTATCCCTTGTTTATCATGTTTCTATCTAACTGTGCATTAAGATTATTCAATATTTATATTTCTAGCACCCTTTGGTAAAGGACTCCATGACAGAAAATAAAATTTTACCAAAAGACTCCATGACAGAAAATAAAATTCACTTAACCTCAGTCCTGAATGGGTTATCTCAATTATAAACACTGACATTTAGTTGTCCCACAAGATAAAACAACCTGTCCATATCTCCTTTTTCAACACCTTTCAGGAACCTACTTGCTTTGATTGAAGTCACTTTGGTATTTTAAACAACAGTGGATGCAAACCTATTTTATCAAATGGTTCCACATAAAGTGATCTTTTCAGCTATTCTCCCCCTTTAATTAAGTAATTAATTTACTTATTGAGATACAGCGCAGAATCATCCCTTCTGGCCCTTTGAGCTGCACCACAGAGCAGCGACAAACACACCCTAATCATGGAATAATTTACAATGACCAATTAACCAACCAGCTGGTAGGTCTTTGGACTGTGGGAGGAAACCAGAGCACCTGGTGGACATCCATATGGTCATAGAGTGAACATACAAACTCCTGACATACAGCGGTGGGAATCGAACCCGGATTGCTGGTACCATAAAGCATGGTCCTAACCACCATATTACTGTGCCGTACCTTGTTTCTTAGTTACAGAGTTCTTTCACACGAATATCTGAAGCAAAGTATAAAGAAACTGATGAAGTCTGTATGTTGAGATCTGACATGGAACAAAGTAAAGTTACATGTAATTTAATGTTATGGAAATATATAACGAGACAAATGGCCAATGAGGGAAGCTACTCACACTGATATTTCCAGGACTATCTTTGAGAAGAGAAGCAATAATAGCTATGAGATCAAAGTTCTTATTAAGTATGTGAAGAGGTGTTTTGATAAAGACAACAAGCAAAGCTAAAGCTGAAAATGATAACAAGGTTACAAGCTGGTGGTGATGCAGTTCTGACTTTAATGGAGGTCACAAGGTAATCCTCTGTTAACATGCTAGCTATTAATCAATTTATTTGGCAACTTATCTGTGGTGTTTTCTGCATTGCTTCAATTCTTAAAAGAGTGGTGTAGGTGCTGATGAGTTTTTTTTTCTCTTGTTTCCAAATCCCACCAGTTGCTCATGGACATTTATGAATTCTCCTTGCACTGCTCATGGACTGCGAGAATAACATGCAGAGCAGGATATGCTGCTGTAATTTGAGGCGGAGAACATGGTGGGGCGGGGGGGGGTGCGGATGTGGAGATGGACTGTCGGCAGTAAGTCATATCTACAGATTCTTTTCTCTGAATCTTTACAAGGAATAATGTTTAGGATGTCTGAATTTTAACAATTGCTCAGTGAACAGTGTAAAGCCACTACCTCACAATGCTAGTGACCTGGGTTCAGTTTTGACCTTGAAGTGCCGTCTGTGTGATGTTTATACATTCTCCCTGTGACTGCATGGTTTTCCTCTGGGTGCTCCAGTTTCCTGTCACATCTCAAAGATGTATGCATTGATAGGTTAATTGACAACTGCAAATTAGTTCTACTGTGTAAACGAATTGTAAAATCCATTGGAGTTAATAGGAATGTGGGGAGCATGGTGAAACAATAAGTGATTACTCTGGGATTTGTGTATATCTGTGCGTTGGGAGTATGCATTCTTGGGGCAAAGAGTCTGTTTTCATGCTGTATGACTGAAAACTATAACTAATTATTGTATAAATTTTAACATTTCTAAATCTGCATAACTGTGGAATAAAGTGTTTTTATAATGAAATAATTCATAATTTTCCCAGTTTGTAAACTCGGTTGATTAAACATTTCTAACAATGCCAAATACTGTACAATGTGAAAACTGGCATGTCATGTGTTTGTGCGTCGAAGTGTGTGTTAAAATTTATCTTTATGCCACTTCTTCCTGTCACCATTGAAAGATTGTCACATAACTTCTGACTAATGGTTTTGCTACACAAAATAACAGCATGCGTCAAACTTCACAGCTGGAGTTAGTAAAGAAGGGAAGATAACCATTTAGTGCTAAAATCTTATTTAATATTTAATGCAAAACACAAAGCTAATCACATTCCACCCTCTGACTTACAAATGATTTGAAAATAATTAATTTCCTAAATCAAAATGTTGTTAAATTCTGTCTTATTATGCACTTGAAATCTATCCATCCATATCTGCTGAATTTCTATGCTAGTTAAATCATGAATTCCTAGACCTCAATATAAATATAACACAATACTGTTCTTAATATGGTATTTCATTATCTGTGCATCAGCATTGAGCTCTGTCCTGACAGATTTTATCTCATTTCATGCTGAAGTGTAGAAAGCACTGGAATTAATGAACTAATTTAAATAATAGGAGCCACAATTCTATCCCTTAATAATTTTTATTCTGATTTATCACCATCCATAAAATGGCACTTTCACCATTAAGGGATGCTTTTGATTACATTAACACATTTCACGGTTTCCACTAAAATTTTAACAAGACAATGTAAATATTTTCCACCAGTGGACTTAAAAGACCAATTCAGCAATTATCTAAGCTAGAACAACTAACTTAAGTGATGCTGCAAATTTGGACTTGTTATCTGAAAAATTTTATCAGTGATTGTAATCAGTAGCAAGTATAAACCAATGGGATAAGTTTTGTTTTCATTGGATAAAAGAGAATCTGGTGTACCTCTATGATACAGCCTGTCTGATTTGGTTCAATAAAATCAATAATATGAACATTAGATATGGTATATAACAGCCAAATAATCCACTCTGCCTGGTTAGCGGTATGAGACAAAACCGAAACTTTACTGAAATATGATCTTTAACTGTCAACACATATCAAGCAAAAAAAAATGCATTTAGAAACATCACATTCTAAGTTTCAGCCTTAAAACCAGTCTTGTCAGGCAGATGGGGCTCATCAGCTGTGGTTGGCAGCTCATCTGGGAGATGGACAACTCTGATCTCAAACCTCTGCTGCATTGCGACTATACCCACACATGGGGAAAACTTCAGGAGTAAACCCCAGAAGGAAAAATCCAGAGCAGGAGTCCTTACATTGAGTTCAATGCTGACTGGCAAAGCCTGTGGTGCTGCTGGTACCAAACTGTATCAGTCCCCGCTGTTTCTTTGTGTTCATCAGATGCATGGACAGGGGAGCTTGCTACGTGGGTAACAGCTTGCTCTCTATATCGTACTTTCCAAGCTCACATATCTAGACAGCTAGGATGCAATATCCATGGTCAACTCTGACCGACGAAGGGCTCAGCAAGTTTCAGACATTCTCTCTACACCATAGGGTACAAGTACACTACTCAGAAAGGACACATTGAAATATACATTTTAAAATAGAAATGAATTCCTTGATCACAATTGGCACAGATCTGAAGACAGAAAAAGTATTTAATTTGCCTGGTTAATGCTAAATTGTGCTTTAAAATAAATTTGGAATATTTCAATTTAATTAACAGTTATATAACTACTTAAAATGATCTAACTTATGCAATTAACTGTTTTTATCAGAGAATTAAAGAGAATGGTTCCCAATTTTTCATAGCTTCTAAATTCAGTATAATCTTTCCAAGCAATGCCTTTGGATGTTTCTCCTACAATCATCATTTTTAAAGGAACTGTTGAGGGAGGTCTAAATTAGAATACTCAATTCCCATACTGGAAAGAAGATTGTCAGTAATGTGAAGATCAAATTTACTGTGCTATCATTTGCACCTAACAAAACATTATTCAGGTTAAGTACTCTAACTTCAATCTGTACATTACCAGAATACCAGCAAACCATTTCTAGATAGGGCTTTTTTCAAGGCAACATGTTCTATTAGGTTAGCAACAGAGTAAGTTAGAAGGGAAATAGTGATCTCTCAGAGGAAGGAAGTGAATAAAAATCAGGTATACTGGATATAATATATAGTAGGGATCAAGGGAATATTTAGGAACAGGAACAAGGATCACCTAAGGTGACAGAACAGGTGAAATTCATAAACTGGTAAACTGGATTATTGCTGTCACATGCATGGTGAAAAACTTGCATTCTTTTCATACAGATCAATTATTTACAACAATGCTCTGAGGTAGCACAAGGTAAAACAATAACAGAGTGAAAAATAAGGTTTTACAATGAAAGTGTACTCAGGTGCAAAGTCAGAGCAACATAGATCAAGGTTGAGTCCATCTTGATATAGTAAAGAACCATTTGATAGTCTTAGAACAGTAGGATCGAGGCTGTCCTTGAACCTGATGAAATGTGCTTTCAGATTTTTGTATCTTCTGTACAATGGGGCTGTTGGGGATGGTAGAAGAGAGAATGACCATGATGAATGGGATTTTTGATTTTGCTGGCAATTACTGAAGCAGGGAAAATTGTAGACTGAGTCTATAGAGAGGAAAATGATGCACTAAGCAGTTTCCATAAAAAGCAATCACACATCCAGACAAGACGCCTTCTATGATGCATTAATTAAAATTGTTGAGGGTCAAAGGGGACATGCCAAATTTCTTTAACCTCCTGAAGAATTAGAAGTACTGGTGAGCTTTCATGGCTGTTGGACCAGAGCAAGCTATCGGTAATGTTCACTCCAGGAACTCGAAGCTGCCAACCCTCTCGACTTCAGCACTATTAATGTAAATCTGAACACGTGCACTATCCTCCCTTCCTGAAATCAATGACCAGTTCTTTTGATTGTTCACATCGAGGGAAAGGTTGCTGCATTCGTATTATGTCACAAGTTCTCTATCTCCATCCTGTAGTCCAACTCATTGTTATTTGAAATATGGCCCACTATGATCCATATGTTTGTAGATAGAGAATCTGGCCATCCAGTTCATGAGTGCACAGGGAATAGAGTACAGGGCTAAAGGCAGAGCCTTAGGGTGCTCCAGCGTTGAGAATAATTGTAGTGGAGGAGTTCTACCTATCTTTACTGATTACAGTCTATTGCAGAGATATTCTATATTGGAGCATACAAGGAGAGACAGAGTAGTCTAGTTTATTTTCTTTGGAGTGGGGGAGACTGAGGGCTAGCCTGGTTGAAGTACAAATGATTGGGGAAGATAGAAATCAGTCCTCATGGGAGAATGATCTATATTCAGCTGCCATTGGATGAACATGAGCAAGAGCAGTTTCAGAGGTTGACTGAATTCTTTCATCCAGAGGGTGGATGGAATCTGGAATGCATGTTTGAGAGTTTGGTGGAGGCAACAACCCACACAGCATTGAGAAAGTAAATATATAAGTATCTAGATGTTGCCAAGGCTTAGGCCAAGTGCTAGGAGATCAAAATTGACGGTCAGCGTGGATCTGGCAGACAGAAAGACCAGCTTCCCTGCTCTATGTCAATGAGAAAGGTTACAGTGGGAAATTCCAGGCTCTTGTGATAGCCGTTTCATACTAAAACAGAAGCTCTTTTCACACAAAGAATTGGGAGACATGTTTATGAGTGTTCAGACTGGTCTTATCACTTCAGACCTTGTCCAAGTTCAAAATGACTTCTATGAACTCATATTTTTCTATCTTACTGTGTTACTTTTCAGTTAAATGAAATGGCTAGTGCCAACACATGCTGTGTACTAATTGAGTTCATACTCAAGTAAATGCAATGCAAGCAAATTAAAAACTCCCATTCAACACACACAATGTGCTGCTAGAGGAAGAGGTGAAAAATGAATACCGTAGTTGATGTTTCAGACCAAGCTCTTTCATCAGGCTTGGAAAGGATGGTGACAGAAGCCAGAAAACTCCAAATGATATCCACCTAAATTTAAGAATAATGAGTAATTTATGTAATTTGAATATTCATTTTCAGCTGTAAGCACTGAATGAACTCTTCAAACTTTTGCATCCTTCTCAAGATCTATAAAGATCCTTTGTTTGGTCCTTCCTAGGGCCATGCCATTTCACTTACCTTTGATTCATAATTAAGTTATTTTTAACACTCAGTCCCTTCAACTGAGTCAGCACTTACTGCACTAGGTGGCAGTGTGTTCCATTAGTTAACAAGTCCAGTGTGAAGGACCTGATCCATAAATTAGCATTTAATTGTATCCCTTGATCCTCGTTATCCATTTCTGAAGCAAGTGTCTATATACAAGATATCTGTATTGCTGAGTCACTGCATTAAAGCATGTCTCATCTTTCTTTTTATCTTTTATTCAATGAGAACAGATTGGCATTATCTCCTTTTACAGCCTGCTAATTGTATATTTGGAAACTTATTTACAGTCCTGTATCAGATAATTTTTATTGCTTTTCACAACATTGAATCGTGCATTTATTCACTGGGATGTATTAATGATAACGATATTAATAAGTAATGAGTAAAACATGTCTAGAAAAATCTGCTAAATATGAGTCCTTATTTTTCACTCCCTGGTTAGGCAAGGCTCCCGTCCTTGTTTCAGAAGAGCAGCAGTAATCAAATGGCTAAATATACTGTACTTGAAGAGGCAATTTGTCTAAATATAAAACAATTAAATAAGCAGCATTTGGAAAATATGAATACAACATCCAGGTGTTCACTTGATATTGTACTACTGAAGTGATGTAGTTTCAGAAGTGAAGATTTGTTTAAGTTTTTAGATAAGTTAATATAATTTATATAACAAAAGTTGTTATGGTCCTGTTTAAACAAATGCAAGGAAGGTCTATTAGAGATTTACTTCAATATCACTAAAAATCATCTACGTAGAAATGTAGTTACGTTGTTTCTTTATTACAAATGCCCCTGAGGCCCTCCGTTGGTCATGGTCAACAGGATGTTGTGTCCCAGCTGACGACACAATATGCCGCCAGTGCAGTACGATATGGAGAACAAGCTGTTGCCCATGCAACAGGCACCTCCCCTGAGAAATCCAAAGGAACAGCTGAGTTTGGTAGCGGCAGCATTGCAGGAATTGCCAGTGAGCACTGAACTCAATGTAGGACAGCCTTAGGGATTTTTCCCTTAGGGTTTACTCCCGAAACCATCCCAATGATGGGGTAGAGCTGCAAAACAATGGAGGTTTCCGATCAGAGTTTTCCTTCTCATTGATGAGCTGCCAACCATGGCTGATGAGCCTTATCTGCTTGAAGTGACTGGTTTTGAGGCACCCATAACCTGCATTTGTCCCTTCTCCTAACAGTAGAAAGGGTTTTACTGGGCTTAGTAGCTAAGCCACACAAGAAGGCTAGGAGGTGGACTTGGTGATTTGAGGTACATGTTATTACAAGAATTTAATAGGTAGTGGGAGCTATCTATCCCACGATCAGCCCCAGCAATAACAACCTTAAGGAACCATTACAGACACCACATAAGTGTCTAATTCTATACAGTAGGTAGCATGTTGCAAGCTATGCTGGTAATGTACCTCCATGAAGGAACCCCAAAAGCAAATATTAGACTCCTTTCAAACCAAGTAGGTGATTTAACCCCTTTCTGATGTTCTCTTTGAGCTGTGTATGATTGCAACAAGCACCATGTTGCTTGTGATCATTAATGGAGAATGTGTGGAGCAGGTTAAGACCTACAAGTATCTGGGAGTACAGTTAGACGAGAAGCTAGACTGGACTGCCAACACAGATGCCTTGTGCAGGAAGGCACAGAGTCGACTGTACTTCCTAAGAAGGTTGGCGTCATTCAATGTCTGTGGTGAGATGCTGAAGATGTTCTATAGGTCAGTTGTGGAGAGCGCCCTCTTCTTTGTGGTGGCGTGTTGGGGAGGAAGCATTAAGAAGAGGGACGCCTCACGTCTTAATAAGCTGGTAAGGAAGGCGGGCTCTGTCGTGGGCAAAGTACTGGAGAGTTTAACATTGGTAGCTGAGCGAAGGGCACTGAGTAGGCTACGGTCAATTATGGAAAACTCTGAACATCCTCTACATAGCACCATCCAGAGACAGAGAAGCAGTTTCAGCGACAGGTTACTATCGATACAATGCTCCTCAGACAGGATGAAGAGGTCAATACTCCCCAATGCCATTAGGCTTTACAATTCTACCGCCAGGACTTAAGAACTTTTTAAAAGCTATTATTAATGCTTTTTGAGATAGTGATTTAGATGCATATCATATTTTTTACTGAGTTAAGTATTGTATGTAATTAGTTTTGCTACAACAAGTGTATGGGACATTGGAAAAAAAGTTGAATTTCCCCATGGGGATGAATAAAGTATCTATCTATCTATCTATCTATCTATCTATCTATCTATCTATCTATCAGGTGTTTGATTGTCAAATCAATACAGCTTTAACTTAATTCTGGAGGATACCTTTGAAAAAAACAGCATACTTTTTAAATTTTATTTTTATGAAGTTCTGAGTACCGTTTCACTTCCCCTGAAACAAGTTATATAGCAGGCAGCTGTTATGCATTGTTCATATGAGACATTGCTCAGCTAGGAGTATTCTTGTTGCAAAGGTGCATTGTTTAGAGTTTAAGTCTTATTCCAGAGGATTGAACGTAGAAGTCTAGACTAATACTACTGCTGTAATGATTGCTGTGTTGTCCTTGCAGAGGGTGGTAAACAGCTGGAAGCTTGATCATTTAAAGCGGAGGTAGATAATTGTAAAATTGGAAAATTCAAGGCTTTGGAGAATTAGCAGAGAATAGGACTTGAAGCCTGGAGCAGATGATCCATGATTATATTAATTAATGCAGAAGGCTTGAGAAGCTGCTCATGCTGCTACAGTGTTCTTGTGAGGGTGTGCTTCACGATGAAAAGTGCTGACTTCTAAATATGTTAGCCAGCGGACCTGTCCGCTTTTGTAAATGGATGCAAAAGAACAAATGGTCCTATAAGTAGTCCTACCTGTTACTTATGTTTGGCCTTGAATCCATCTAGGCAGCATAAAGTTAGCCAAAACTCAGCATTTCTGAGCTCATTCAGAACTCTACTTAAAAGCTTATTGAATCTATGTCATACTACAATAAATAAACGGAAGAATACTGCGAATAATAAAATGTAAGATATCTAAATAAACTGCAAAATGCTTAGAAAATAATTTTATGCCAAGTACCAGACTCTGCTGGAGATCTACTTTAGCAATGTTCCATAGCTTCTTACTCTTAACTGCATATGTGCCTTCAGTTCTCATGTTTTTCATTTTAACTTTCATTCTGGATGCCCACTCGTGGATGATCCCTCTTTGTCAAGCACCACCCTCCCCCCTACAGTCTGTACAAATTGATTGGGTCTGCCCGCAGTTCTTCACAATAGTTTAGGTTTTCCCTCAAATCACATACCTAACCCATTCTTTTGTAATACAAATAAGTAAAAGCATGAGAAAATCTGCCGATGTTGGAAATCCAAGCAACACACACAAAGTGCTGGAGAAACTCAGCAGGCCAGGCAGCTTCTATGGAAAAGAGTAAACAGCTGACATTTCAGTCTGAGATCCTACTTCAGAACTGATGACATAAAATTAATTCCATGTAAATTAGCTGATTCAAATCTATTCTTTCCATGGTCAATTTACTTTATGAAAGAGCTCCCGGCATTTTCACTCAATTATTCTGAATTATTGATAATCACTGAAAAGTTGTTTGGTGTGGCAGGATTCACAGAAATTGTTGACACTCAGTGGAAGTTCAGCAGACTTTCACAGTGCAGCTTCTCTGTGGGATAATTGCATATACTCTGACCTTGGATTAATCTTTTTTGTAAAGAAAAGGGAACACAAGAGTCTTCAGATAGTGGAATCTGAAGCAATGAACAACTTAATGTTCTGATGCAAATACTAATTCCTTTCCTCCTATAGATGCTGCCTGACCCATTAATTTCTCCAGGAGATTGTTTGTTGTAAAGAAAATGACTTAACTTGCATCTTGTTCAGTGGACACTTCCTTAAAAAGGTCCCAAGGTTTCTTAAAGCATGCTGATCAAAATTTGGTCAAATTACAGTCAGTGCCAGTTAGGAAAGAGTTAAATACAGATCCTCCTGGAAGCACCCATTCACAATGCTTTGCTGAAGAAGAGGAGTCATTCTCCAATGCCCTGGGCAATATTTATCCTTCAATCAACTTCAGATTGTCTGGCCATTATGACATTGCTATTTGAGCAGACTTGCTGTGTGCAAACTGGCTGCTTCTTCCCACCTCTTAATTGTGATCACACATCAAAACACATTTAATTAGCCATAAAGTATTTTTGCAGATTCTGAAGTCATAACAGGTGCTTTTGATGTGATTAAAAATCAATCAGAAAAATGACAGAATGTAATAAAAAAAAAGAAACTGTTCCCTTTCAAGACAGCTACCCTGACAGAGATGTGTTGGTAGTTACATTTACTAGGATAGTGGTACTAAGCAAATTGCCAAAGCTGCAAGCTGGTAAGTGCCAGAAACCTGAGAAAATCTGTGGATGCTGGAAATCCAAAGCAACACATACAAAATGCTGGAGGAACTCAGCAGGTCAGGCAGCATCTATGGAAAAGAGTAAACAGTGAACATTTCGGGCTGAGACCTTTCATCATGACTGGGACTGGCAAGATGGTGTTTGGGTCTTGCTGAGCTTCATCATGGGATCCTCATGGAAGTGATTTCTGAACTGAGTGATGCGAAATAGTGGGTTGCCCAGTCCTGATAGAGGGTCTTGGCCCAAAATGGCAACGTTCATTTCTCTCCACAGATGCTACCTGACCAGCTGAATTCATTGAACATTTTATGATTGTGTTGTAGTGACTCGGTTGGTGTGTTTGTTTTCATTTTCACCAATGTCCTGAATTTGGAGAGTATTCCATTTAGAAAACAGTAAATAGACATCTTTATCCAAAATGGATGGGTAATAAAAAGCTGAAACATTTAGCTTAACCTCAGTCATAATGTTAAGAATGTTAGAAGCCATTACTAAAGCTATTATGGTAAGACGGCAACAAAAATTCAAGATAATTGGGCAATTGATATCTTTTTATGAAGGAGCAATTACATTTGACCAATTTATCAGAATTCCTTGCAGAAAATGTTTTGTGGATATTGGGGAATAGGTGGATGTGCTATACTTAGATTTTTTGAAAGCATTTGATAAGATGCTGTACCAAAATATTTTCTAGAAATTAAGATCTCTTGTTAGTATGGGTGGAAGATTGGCTGGCTTACAACAAAC
Organism: Hemitrygon akajei; assembly: GCF_048418815.1. Lineage (NCBI taxonomy): Eukaryota > Metazoa > Chordata > Chondrichthyes > Myliobatiformes > Dasyatidae > Hemitrygon > Hemitrygon akajei. Next base: position 72,290,209 of record NC_133136.1, on the reverse strand, counting down.
ATAAGGTAAGTTGCAATCTTGTCTGCTCTACAAGATGTAATGAGTAGATACCACAGGGATTAATGCCGGAACAAGAGCACTAAAAGTATGTTTGCTACATTTTCTTTTAGCACAAAGATAGTAAGCTGGAAATATTGTATAAAGAGAGTCTTAAAGGGAGATAGATAAAATGAATAGGCAAAGTCCTGGCATATAGACTATAATAGGGAGAAATATGAAATCTGATTATTTTGACAGGAAACATTTTTGAAAAAGTATATCATTCAACTGGTGAGAGACTGCAGACGTCTAGCATGTAGAGGGTCCTATGACTCTTAGAACATTAACTGCAAGAAGCTAGTGTGCAGGAGGAGCAAATAATTATAAATCTAACTGGAAATCAAACACAAAACTGATACTGGAAATCCGAAATAGAAAATGTTGGAATATTATTTTTCCTTGCTAGAGCAGTTGAATACAAAATTAGAAAGGTTATGCTTCAGTTATATCGTGCAATAGTGAGTGCAAATTTGGACTGTGAGAGGAATTGATCTCTTTAATTAAAGAACAACATAGAATATAGAAAACCTACAGCACAATAAGGCCATTCAGCCCACAAAGCTGTGCCGAGCATGTCCTTACCTTAGAAGTTACCTAGGGTTACCCATAGCCCTCTATTTTTCTGAGCTCTATATACCTATCCAGGAATCTCTTAAAAGACCCTATCGTATCTGCCTCCACCACCATCACACTCACCAATCTCTGTGTAAAAAAACTTACCTCTGACATCTCCTCTGTGCCTACTTCCAAGCACCTTAAAACTGTGCCCTTTCGTGCTAACCATTTCAGCCCTGGGATACAGCCTCTGACTATCCACATGATCAATGGCTCTCATCATCTTATACACCTCTATCAGGTCACCTCTCATCCACCGTCACTCCAAGGAAAAAAGGCTGAGTTCACTCAAATCATAAGGCATGCCCCCCATCCAGGCAACATTGTTGTAAATCTCCTCTGCACCCTTTCTATGGTTTCCACAACCAAAGAAAGGTGTGAATATATTAAAAGCATTTTAAAGATGATGAATTTTCTTAACAGTAACGATTGTTCAAGCTAGGTTTGTGTCTGTGGGAATTTCTAAGAGTCAATGGAGACTTGATATAGAAGATCTTCACGGCTGGATGTAAATATGTGAAGGAGCTAAGAGGTTGAGTCATCTGCTCCTGCTGCTAATGTGGATGTTTTCATGTTCACCCACCAATGGTTTAAAATCTACTAACAGCAGTTTTAGTATTCTGTAATATCAACAAAAATCATCAGGTATGTTTTGGGAGAAATTGATGAAACAAATTTGCCTCATGTTTTGCTGCAGTTGAAATGAAAGAGGCTGTTCATGAGATTTTTCAAGGAAACTAGAGTTTTCTTCTTTCATTCTGTATTCTACCCTTGTTCTAGCATCTACCTTGCTCTGTGATGGAATACGGACAGGCTTTCTGAATGCTCACACTCGGGTTGTATATCTTAATACCGAAGAACATCAGTGAAGTAGACAATCCTGCTACTCAGCTTTTTTTTCAAAATCCCTCAAAATCATGTTGATCTTCTGCTTCAGTGCCATTTTCCAGCACTGTCATCATAATAAATACAAATCGGTTTTGAATGAACAGAATGTCAAAGCCTCCGCAGATTAGAAAATTCCAAAACTTCACTAACCTCTCGGTTTTATAAGATTACCTTTGTACTTGAACCATCCCCCTTGGTCTTAGATTTTTCAGCCAAGCAAAACCATCAAGACCTGATGTTAGGAGAATGTTTCTCTTGCAAGGTTTCATGAGATCCCATCCTTTTTTACTAAACTTTCAGAAGTAGGGTCCCAATCTGATCAATCAATTCTCATATAACAAACCCACCATCCCAGGAGACATTCTAAATCCTACTCCATGATCCAAAACAACAGACAAAACATATGAACCAGAAGGATAAAAAAAGAGTGATCTGAATGGCACTTTTTCTGCTTGTAATGGAACAGCTTGGATGTTATAGCTATAACAGTAACTTAACTTTCTCCAGCTTTTCAAGATCATAAGGCATAGGAGCAGAATTAGGCCATTTGGCCCATTGAGTCTGCTCTGCCATTTGTTCATGGCTGATCACTTTCCCTCTCAGCAACATTCTCCTATCTTCTCCCCATAACATTTCACACCCTGACTAATCAAGAATCTATCAACCTCTCCCTTATTTGTACCCAGTAATCTGACCTCTACAGCTACCTGTGGTAATGAAATCCACAGATTTACCACCCACTGATTAAAGAAATTCTCTATTTGAAATGGATATCCCTCTGTTTTGAGGCTGTTGCATATGGTTCCAGACACCCCCACCAAAGGAAATACCCCTTCACATCCACTCTCTCTAGGCATTTCAACTTTCACTAGGTTTCGTTGAGATCACCCTTCACTCTAAATTCCAGCAAGTACTGGCCCAGAGCCTTCAGTCCGGGATCATATAATTCTTTCATTCCTGGAATCATTCTCTTGACCTTCCTCTGAACCCTCTCCAAAGTCAGCACATCCTTTCTTAAATTAGAGGCACAAAACTGCTCACAATACTCCAAGTAAGGTCTCAGAATGCCTTATACATTATGTTACATCCTTGCTTTTATCATCTAGTCCTCTTGAAATGAATGCATACATTGCATTCGCCTTTCTCTCCACAAATTCAACCTTGAAATTAGCCTTTAAGGAAACCTGCATGAGGACTCCCAAATCCCTTTGTACCTCAGATTTTTGCATTTTCTCCCCATTAGAAAATAGTCTATGCTTTTATTTCTTCTGCCAAAATGCATGACCATACACTTCCTGACACTGTATTCCATCTGCCACTTCTTTGCCCATTCTCCTAATCTGTTCAAGTCCTTTTGCGACCTCTCTGCTTTCTCAACACCATCGGCCCTCCACCTATCATCGTATAATCTGCAAACTTGGCCCAAAGCCATGAATTTTATCATCCAAACCATTGGCATGTAACGTAAAAAGAAGCAGTCCCAACAGAAACCCCTGTGGAACACCAATCTGAAAAGGATCCCTTGATTAACTCTTTGCCTCCTGTCAATCAGCCAATGCTCTATCCATGCTAGTATCTTACCCATTCTACCCTGGGCTCTTAGCTTGTTTATCAGCCTCATGTGCAGCACCTTGTCAAAGGCCATCTGAAAAAGAAGAAAATCTATAGCTAGTTTATGGAAATATATAATTTGTTTGTTAACTCTGTCGTATGATGAATAAAACACATTGAGATTAATGCTGCTGATCCTTTTGGCTTTAAAGTAGATGTTTTTAATTGAAAATGTGACAGAGAAGATACCATGAAAACACAGCTAAAGCAAAGTTGCAGAAAAACTCCTTGTTACCACACAACTACAGTATGTTTAAGCTCTCTGGGATAGAATTTTATTTGAGTTGCATCTGTGGTTACAAAATGATACAGCCATGAAGCACATTTATTTATCAATGGAACAGATGACATGTAATGCACAGAGATCATTCTGGTACTAAGTTCATAGAGTCTTTGAAACAAATGTGAGGTCACTCAAGTAGAAAGTCTTTTCCCACTTCTAAAATAAATTCTAGAAAAGAAGCTGTTTTCTTTATGGCCCCATTGCATTCTGTACTGCTGCTGGCAAACACTGTCATTCATCCTAATACTCTCCTACCAATTCTGATTGCTGTTTACTAAGTGTTGCTGGCAGATGGACAAGTAACCACACATTTTATTCTACAGGAGTGTGTGCTCCCTGTCAGAGTAGGATGAACATTAACAGTACATTTTCATTTCTGTTTTTAATTGGTCTTGATTCAACCTCAGTCTGTGCATACAGCATGAAGTAAGACTGCACTTTCTATTTCCATTAATACTTTTGGTCCTAAATAGGCACACCAATTACATTCAAAAGAAGGGATTTAAGACGTTGTTTTGTTCATATCTTATTCATATGCTTGCATCATTTCTTGAGCAGGCATAGCTTCTTCCCGTCTGCTTGGGCTGCATCTTAGGAAAGGGATGAAGGGGCAATGTTTCTCAACTAAAATGGCTTATGGAGTTTCTGAATGTGTTGAGACATTTTTCATGAAGGATTATATAGGATTAGATCACTCATCGTATAAAGATACAGCGCCCACCAAGTCTGCACCTTCGATCAAGCACTTACATATTAATCACATTTTATTGTCCCCACTTACACATCAAGTCATCTCAATTCAAGACTCAACTACACACATGGAACAATTTACCCTGGCTAATTAATGTAGTGATTAACCAGGATCAAACATCATCTTATTGAATGTTAGAACAAGTGAGAAGCCCCAGATGGTTTGCTCTAGCTTCTAATTCTTTTCTTGTATTCCTGTCCACACTGGTATAACCATTTCTTCTGAAATGCATTCTACTGCAACCATGTCTAATATTCTAACCATCTTACAAACAATTGCCTTCTCTTCACTCCGGAATTTCAAAGTCATTTTACTTTGCTTTAGTGACATTACTGGCTCTTTTCATAGGTTGAATAATTCCATTATCTAACATCACATCAAATACATTTTGCCAAAATATCTCCATCACAATGCAGAAATGAAACTAAAGATGTGACTATATTCAGAACCAACCATGAAAGAAATATCCTGTGTGGTGAACATAACTCGTCTGGCGTCAATACTTTTGTTTACTGTCAATATTTTATTCCCATGAATAAATTCAACAGAATTTCACAGACAATAAAATACATTTGTCAAAATGTCAGTATTTTTCAAAATAATTTAGCACAATGCATAATTTAATGTAACAGCATGAAGCATGCTCCTTTTTGAACTAATGCTGAGTATTAATATTTTAGATGTGAAATTAGAAAATGAAATGTGTCATACAATCTACAATAAGCCACTATATTATGACACATTCATTGTAAGATGAAAATGTAGTTTCCCGGTGTTTAATTCCCCAAGACTTTGCCATTTTGGCTTTGACTATTATATGGATGTATGTTAACTAGATGGTTATATTTGACTATAGAACCAGAAACAGAAGGACACTTATAAAGATGTATTTCAATATTCATTGCTGCTCAACTCCATTTATAATTAAATGTTAATAGAATTGGGGGATTTCCAACTAGTGGACTATCTGACAAATATTATGTTATCATCACCAATATTTTGTTGGATGGATATGGAAAATGATAAATTTGGTACATTACTGTGTCCTATAGTTTGTAATAGGCACTAGGTCTGTAAATGCCAAATGCTGCAGTTTCATTGTCATCAAACAGTCTCAGTAGGAAGGATCAGAGACAAGAAATATTGAGCAAGATTGTGACTTTGACAGCCATTGAGCACTAGGTCCCATGAGGAGCAGTGGGACCATCAGCACAAGAGATTCTGCAGATGCTTAGATCTAAAGTGACATACACACAAATTACATGTGGAACTCAGCAGGTCAAGCAGCATCTCTGGAGAGCAGAAAAACTATCAACTTTTCTGGCTGAGATGCTTTATAGTTCTAATGAATAGTTCTGATGAAAGCTGTTGTTCCAAAATGTCCCTAGATTCCTCTCCATAGATTCTGCATGACCTATTGACTTCCTCCAACATTTTGTGAGTGTTTCTAGAGATATGTAGTTGTCAGCAGATATTTGCCGCCCACCTTCTATGGCCACATGACCTTGTTCATATCACCACTATTCAATTAGATCAAAGAAACAGACTCTGCCTACAAATGCCTTTGCCGCAGGCTAAGATGATATTGTGGCAGAGAAAACCAAGAGGAGAGATCCTCTCCAGTGAGCTAAATGCATCTTTCGAAGATCAAGAAGCATAAACTAGAAGAAGAAAAAGGAATGAGAAGAAAGGTGTCCAAAACTTTTTGCAGTGTCAGAATCAACTCCTACAGTCACCACGGAAGAGGTCTTATTGATCGCATTTTCATAAAGTGCCGTTAGGCACAGGAAGTCAGTACCTAAGGTGGGTGACAGGGAATGGTGAAGTAGTAGTGTTTGAGTGTGTGGAAGAGGGGGTTAGTGGGTGAAGGTGTTGATTACCCTTACTGCTTGGGGAAAGTAAATGGTTTTGAGTCTGACAGTCCTGTTGTGGATGCTACCTAGCCTCCTTCCTAATGACAGTGGGCTAAACAGTCCATGAGCAGGGTATGTGGAATCCTTCATGATGTTACTGGCCTTTTTCTGGCATATTTCTGTATATATGTCCTCGACAGTGGGTAGGCTGGTGCTGGTGATGCACTGGATAGGTTTGACTACTTGTTGTAGAGACTTCCTGTCCAGCACATTGCTGAATCTATCCCATGCAGTGAGGCAGCATGCTGGGGTGCTTTCTAATGCACACCAGTAGATGGTCATGAGCATTGGTGTGCATCATCCAGTTCCCTTCAGTATCTTCAAAAAGTAGAGCCTTTGGTGAGCTTTCTTGGTTGGGAAGCATTTGTTCTGAGACAACGAGAGATTGTGTGAGATACACACTCCCTGGAGTTGAAATTGCTCTCATTTTCCACTGCTGTGCCACTGATATGAAGTGGGGTGTGAGTGGTGCAAGTTTTACTGAAGTCAATACTGTAACTATCTCCTTTGTCTTGTTGACATTGACAAATTATTAACACATCCTTTGAAACCAAAGTTTTTTCCAGGTGCCTTCAAAATTGCAGCTGTCAACCCCCATGTTAAAAAGTCAAATCTTGATAGTGAGGTACTAGCTAACCAGAGGCCTATATCAAATCTTCCCTTCCTGGGCATGATTCTTGAGGAAGTCATTTTTGACCAGCTCAACAACTTTCTGAATGAGAACAATATTCTAGTAAAAATTTCAGTTAGGTTTTAGATCAAACCACAGAATGGAGGTGGTCCTTATCAAAATTGCAAGTGACCTTCGGCTCAGTATTGATGTCAACAGGGCGCATTTCTAACTCTCCTAGATTTTAAGTGCTACCTTCAACATAATTAACCACAACATTCACCTTGATAACTGGGTTGGCTTCTCTGGTAGTGCCCTTAATTGCTTTCGCTCATAGAGAGAAAAAAGTGGTCTTGAGACCATTTTTTACGGGACATGATGTATCTTTTGGTGATACTCAGGGTGGTATTCTTGGTCTTCTATTCTTCCTCTTATACATGTTGCCTTTGGGAGACGTTATTGGAGAGCATAAACTTGATTTCCACAGTTATGCAGAATGCATACAACTGAAGTTGGTTAACTCTGACAATGGTAGCACCTGATCTTCTCTGACTTCTGGTCTGGTTGAAATAAACAAATGAATGAGCAATAATTTCCCAACCTAAATGGAGATGAAGCTGAAATGCTTATTGTTGGTCGCAAAGTCAAAAGAGATAAACCTCTTGATAAACTTTGCAACTTGGCTTTTCTTGTAAAATCAGAAGCAACAAGCTTGGGTGTTACCTTTGATTCAGATTTGAATTTTAAATCCCACATGGAGAAAGTGCCCAGAGCAGCATTTCTACACTGAAGAAATTTGCAAAGGTACCTCAGTTCCTTGAAAATCTAATTCAAGGCTTTATATCACATAGACTAGATTATTCAAATACCCTTTTTACTGAACTTCTAAAGCAATCTATTGACAAACTTCAAGGCATTCAGAACGCTGCTAGACTTTTAACTAAAACCAGGATGAAGGAGCATATCATTTCTGTCCTACCTACTCTGCATTGCCTTCTTGGATCATTTAGAATTGATTTAAAGTTCCCTTACTTGTTTTTAAAGTTCTCAATGGTGTGGGAACAGAGTACTTTGCAGAATCACTTTTGTTTTATAATCCTGCTTGAGCTCTAAGGTCTTTATCCACCAGTCTCTTAAATTTAAACAATCCCCCTCAAAAGATAATCAACAGGTTAGCTTTTCTGAATTACGTTCCTAACTGTGGAACTCAATACCTAAAATTATAAAGGATGTAGACTCGGCTGATACTTTTAAAGGTCAGCTCACACTAAGATCATTTTACAAAGTGCATGACCATATTTCCTAACATTGTATTCTATGTGTCATTTCTTTGCCTATTCTCCTAATCAGTCTAAGTCCTTCTGTCACTTCTCATCGTCCTTGAAACAACCTGCTTTTCCACCTATCTTCATATTCTCTGCAAACTTGCAACAAATCCATCAATTCCATCATCCAAATCATTAACGAATAACATAAGAAGAACCGGTCCCAACATAGACCACTCTGGAACACCACTAGTCACCAGCACCCAACCAGGTAAGTTTCCCTTTCTTTCCACTCTTTGCCTCCTGCCAACCAACCGCTGACTTATCTATGCTAGAATCTTTCCTGTAACACCATGGGCTCATAGCTTGTTAAGCAGCCCCATGTGAGGCACCTTTTCAAAGGCCTTCTGAAAATCCAAGTACACAACATCAACCAATTTTCCTTTGTCTATCCAGCTTGTTATTTCTTCAAATAATTCCAATGGACTTGTCAGGTAAGATTTTCCCTTGAGAAAACCTATCTCATCATGTTATAATTTTATCATTATGGATTGTCCTATGTGTAATAACAGATTGGTTGTAATATAACTTATGGCATTCTAACTCTAAAACTGGATCAGGCTTATGTTTATAGTAAGGTATGATTTCTTTTACAAGTTAGCATTTTAAAGCAAGATTTTGATGAATAATGTTTACCACTTGATTTTCCCTGTGTAAGTAGTCAGATTGTGTTAAACTGCTATAGGATCATGTAATGTGTTGGATTGTTTCTGGTTTTCCTTTGTATTTTAAATATTTATCATCTTGAATTTGTCAGTTTTTTATTATGTATTTTTGTTATTATTTTGTGTTAACCACCTGGTAATGTATTGCCACAAATAACCTTTCTATTTCTGGAAAGAGGTTTCCAACTTTATGCCAGGTGTTTAGTGCTTCCGCGTCGGCATCTATTCTGCTCAGATTGTGGGGATGTCAGAGTTCCTCCAGTGCTTTGTGTGTTGTTCCAGGTTCCACTATCTGCAGCCTCCTGTGTCTTCAGAATGTAATGACAGTATATATGTAGTGTAGGCCTCCATTAGTCTTGATAGACCATGGATTTGTGTCTTGGAAAGTTTCCAGGGCGCAAACCCCGGCAAGGATTTTTTTTATGGAAGACGGACAGTTGCCCAAGCTGCAAGTCTTCCCTCTCCACGCCACTGATGTTGTCCAAGGGAGGGGCATTAGGACCCATACAGCTTGGCACCGGTATTGTCGCAGAGCAATGTGTGGTTAAGTAATGACAGTAGCCATAGGATGGATGCTGGCTTGGGAGTTGGAGGCAGTGACTGAATAATTCACAAACTGTACATGACATGGCACATGAACTAAGAGGAAATTATATCTACATTCAAACAAAAAGAGAACCTGAAAAAGTGGAATATAATGGTGAGACATAATGCATGACTGAATTGAGAGAGGATGGAGACACACAGAACAAGTCTGAACTTATTTACACATTATGGGGCAAATATGTGAAAGGCTGATAAAAACCATGTGATGTTGAAATTAGAGCACTCAAGAGACCTACGTTTCAGGAATCTCCAGCAACAATCAAGAAGTTTGTGGAAGTCAACAGGTCAGATAGCATCTGTCAAGGGAAATAGACAACAGACAATGAGCTTTGATCCAAAATGTTGTCTCTCTATTTCCTTCCAGCTCCTTGTTTTTAACATCGAACTTAGTATGTTATGAGACGAGTTGCTGAGAGATCAAATGGCCATAGGATGGGAATACATGTATTTGCTTCCATGAGATGCAAGCATCAAGTAATTAATAATCATAAGTGGTCAATACTGAGAGATACAATTCTTCAAAAAACATACAGATAAAATATATGCTAGTGGTGAACTAACCAATCACTGAGAACTGGATTCTAAGGATGACTTATGAGGGACTAATCATGCAAACTAAATGCCCTAAGTGGGGTAAAAATGTATTTGTAAGGTAATAATCAGCTAACTCAAGAAGAAAGTCAAATTTTCAACTACTTGGAGGTTAGAAGGGGAAAGACTGATCACTCACTTGCATCAAGTAGTTGGATGAATCTAAACAACCAAGTATCCCTGTTCACTTGAAACAATGAACTTGATGCTTGTAGTGTTGGATGAAAATGCTTGTGAGATTCAGTGCAGTTTTTTTGCCATAAATATAATTGGGGCTTTTGAGTGTTTAATACCAAGAATAAACCTACAGACAAGGATACAAACAGCCTTCAGAGAGAACCTTACACTGGTTCAATTATCATTCAAATGAAATTTGTACTGTTTGATGATACCACTCTATTGTTTTGAGATGCCTGCTCTGGATAGTCCATATCCTCAGAAGTGTGCAAGAAGGAAGTAATTACTGATGCCAGATAAAAAGCAAAGAGCTGGGTTTAAGATGTGAATCTAGGAATATATCTTTCTGTCGGTGGCTGAAAGCACTACTGGTACACTGAGGGTGGTGATGAAGTTAGTCTTAGATGTTTCCTTTAATGAGAAGTGAATCCCAAGGTATGGGTAGCAATCCATGTTTTCTAAGGTCCGGACAATGAAAGTCCATTGTTATTGCGTCAAATCCATGTAGAACAGTAGTATAAATACCTAACTCTAGGGAAGGGTGTACTTCACTCTAGTCTAAAAGACAATGATTATGTTATGTTGGTTCTTGATAAAAGATGAACTTTGCCTGGGTTTTCAAACACTAACAATTTTATTAACAGGTGACTTTAGTCATGACTTCTGTCTCCACACTTTAGCACATGCTTCTAGTTCACCAATGACACCTCCAGTTCTGGGTGAGTCACCCACATTGCACACAAGAAAATGAAGTTCTTAATTATGTACACACATAATAACACATCTTCCCCCTTTAAATCAAACAAATGCTGTACTGTGCTGTCATAAAACTGCAAGAAACAATAATGCTTTCCAAAAGAGATATTTACATTACCTCAATCGTAATGAGCAAATACACTCCCTTATTCACTCAATAATTCTTAATCCATCTTTGTGGTGGCTTCATATTTGTTTCCACCAATATATAGCTTTCATTTGTTGTGTTTAGTCTCTTTCATTGATCTTGCTGTGTCGTTATTACTCACTCCATGTGCCTCATAATGAAGCTCTGGACTACATCTATATGATCAGAGAGCCTTTGCACAGGTTCCAACTGATTCTGTCTCAATTCACAGAGCTCCTTCTTTCTGCTGGCTGCATATTATAGACAGCAACTCCTGTTGTTGTTTTATGTTGAACTGCTGTTGTTGTTCTGACCTTTAGGCTTGTGTGGTCTCCCCATCTTCCTTTTTATTTTTCCTCTTCAACTTTGGAGAGGATCATTGCGATATTTTCAACTTCCAGACTTTAAGTGGAAGTTGATAAGAGACCAATTTTGAACCACAGCTGCATGATGTGGAAGCAGGTTTGGTGATTTCTTCATCATAATCACTCTGTTTCACACTGGCATCCTGACTGTCATGCTGGTGTAGCTGGTTTGGATGTCTATGGAAGGTAGAGTTCTAGCCCTTCTCTTGCATAGATCACTCTGGATCCCTCATTGATGCTGTTATGAGTTTCTTGAGTTACATCAGGTAAATATCCAAGCCCCTCAAGGGGTTGAGCCTTTTGCATGCAGTCAGACTTGAAATTGGCAAAACATGCTTTCCAACAATCAATAAAGTGCCTTTAGGTGCTGTCCCTTGTTCTTGAAGGTCACTATACAGCCCCCTTTACTGAAGCATTCTTTTCAATATAGCCAATCTCTTTTAACCTCACTGGGTAAATCTTGCTCTTTACTTTGAGCTTCTTGTAATCACCCATAGACAACAGATTCACCTGGACTCTGCTGGGCAGTCACTGAAATAATCCATTCTGTCTTATCAGTACCAGGTGTCTGAAGAGATTCTACAAAACTTCATTTCCTCATCAACTGTATGTACTTTCCTCCTGGTAGCCCCAGCTTTGAGCACCTTGCAAAATGATTCTTCTTTCCGCAACTATTACAGGACTTTCTAAAAGCAGGACACTTCTTTGGGATGTATCCACCTCCACATTTGCTGCATCTACTGTTTCCTCCTACCCCTTTCCTATGCTGTTGATTTGGGAAATGCTTGTGCTCTACCCCTTTATTTGCACAGTATGCACAGTTTTGTCTACCCTGTGCAGTTCCTTAGTTTGTGCTCGTGTGGTCTCTGCTGCCCTACGCATAATCACAGACTTTTCTAGTTGTTAAATGCATGTCCACTGCATGCCCATGTGCGCCCATGTTTTATGTTTTCTGTTCTCTCTCTCTGTCCATCCAGTTTTCCTTGTTTTAGGTGTACCAATCTCCATTTAGAGAGCTGTTGGGCCCGCCTTGTTGCCAGGACTGCTCCAATCGGGATTTGGAGAGTGCAGTTTAAAGAAGCCAGCATCCGGAAATTGGAAAACAAAAAAAGAAAGAGCCATTGGCAACTCTTTGCCATGATGACAACAGGTGTAACAGTTCCTGTGGGGGTGCATTTTCAAATTTTTGGCATCCCGAATAGCTTTTGGCAAAGTCTCAATCTATTTATCTCTTCCCAGCCACCAGACATAGCTTCGGGCAAGACCCTTTATCTTGACTGTACCCAAGTGTCCTTAATGCAGATTTTCTAACACTCTTGCGCACAGTTTAGAGGGAACCACAACACAACATCCACATATCACTGTTCTTTGACATACTGACTGTAACGTTCTCGCTCGGGTGTGACGTAACGCCGAGGTAAACGTCGAGATAAACCAGAATCAATGCAAACGAGGCCGCAGTAAGATTAACCATTTACTGTTCACTCTTCACATTAACGTATGGTGAAAACTGTTGAAAAACAATACAAGATTGGTACAGTGTTTGTTTCCTTCTAAATATCACATTTACATTGTGAATACTTGCAAAGGTAAAACTACAATAACTACATTACATTAAAGTGCAGCATACAGTCAGAATCTAGCTGCTCCATTGGCTGCTTTAGATACACTTCAATACAAACTATCCCGACTCTTTAACTGACGAAAAGGTAAACCTTACCGACCGTCGTTACTTTTAACAGAATCGGCGTTAACATTTTAACTCAAAATACCGATTATCTAATGACTTACAGCGTTGCTTTCACTGTGTCTTTGGTGCATAGAGAAACCCTAGCCGGCGTTATGGTGGCACATGTGAGTGACCCCCACCCTTGCGTGAATCTCAAACCGGTAATTTCCCACAAGACGCGGCGAACCCGGATGTGACGTCATCGCAGCCGCGATGTATTACAGACAAATCAATTGATTTAAACAATCCTAACTTTAACTAAAAAAATGCTAACAAATTACTAAGCGAAAATATTTTAAACTAAATAACTGCCATAAAGGCAGCACACTCCCCGCTTGACCTTCGTAAGGTCACAATGAACATAATACAAAACTTCAGTCTCTAAATCAGTCATTAGGTAGAAGTAGAATGACTTCTGTAACGGGCCTTTGGTAAATTTTCCCATCGCCTTGGTCGGTAGTTTTCAACCCGACTTTCCTGACATGTCCATCCCTACTAGGGAATGTGGCAGTGATTCTGGCCATTGGCCAGCAGTTGTGGGCGATTTGCTTGTCCCTGAGCAGGACTAAATCTCCAACTTGAAGGTTCCTTCTCCATTGCTTTGTGTACAGGTCCTTATCAGAGAAGTCCCCTGGTGGAGGGGCAGCTCCTGCCTTCTGCGTAAGGAGCATTGATGGTGAGAGTATGAAGGGGTTTTCCGGGTCAGAAGACACGGGTAGGAGTGACCTTCATAATGGCTGTGACCTCTGCCATTAGTGTGCCCAGTACCTCGTGGGTCGATCGGATGCTTTGCTGCATCTCAGGTTTCCTTTTCGTGGTTTTTTGCAAGGACGTGAACCGCTTGACTGCCTGCTCTTTGTTGTTTGGCAAGCACTGGCGTGGTTCTCTGAAAGGTAGTGGGGTGACCCCACTATTTGCTTTGTCTCTGAAGACCTTGGTGTCCTCCGTTTTTAAGATGATGGCGTCTTGAGCCGATGGAGCAAGTTTATTATCATGCTCCTTTTGAGCAAAGACAGACTGACCCAGCGTCTCGTCAGTTACTTTGCGCTTGTTAAAGCCTTGTGGTGCTTCCTGGACGCACATGGAACTTGTGCGGGGTTGAAGAATCATATGGCGGCTACTCTCTAGCACATTGGTCTTGAGTGTGTTAACCATTGATTTGTGTTCGTTGCCAGGGCACACCTCTCCTATCACCACCCAGCCCAGATCCAGGCGTTGGGCAAAGGGGACGTCGTGTGGTCCATTGACCTGCTGCCTAACCTTGTGTACCCAGAGAACGTCCCTCCCTAATAGCAGGAGTATTTCTGCTTCTGGATCCAGCTCTGGGATGTGTTTGGCGATGTGGTGGAGATGTGGTTGGTGTAGCACCGCACTTGGCGTCGGGATCTCAGTGCGGTTATTCAAGATTTTCTCGCACTCTACGAGTGGAGGGAGACAGATGAGGACTTTACCATCCAGGGACTCGATCTGGAAGCCTTCGGCCCTCCTTCCGTAAGTTTTCATGTTGCCTGAGCAAGTTCTAAGGTAGTATGGGAACTGCTCACTCTCAATGTTGAACAAGTTAAAGAACTCTGGACTGACTAGCGAGCGGTTGCTCTGATCGTCCAGAATTACGTAGGCTTTGATGGCCTTGTCTTTGGCTCCCTTAGGGTACACCTTAGTGAGACAGATCTTTGAACAAGAACGGCTTGCCTGAGCTTGACCGCAAACTTCCGTACAGCTCGAGCTGACAACAGTTGTCCTGGAGTGAGCTTCTCCCTCCCCGCCGTCCTGTTGTGGGGGTGAAGGAGCATTGTCGGTTTGCGGTAACGGGCCAGGATGCATGGCCCCGTCGTGATCAGTGCTATTACATTCCGGGCACTTCACGGCGATCGTACACTCTCTCGCACAGTGAGAGGTCGAGGAACAGCATCTAAAACATATTCCTTTCTCCTCGAGGAGGGCCTTCCTCTCTTCAAGGGGTTTTTCCCTAAACGTTCTGCATCTTTTGAGGGGGTGGGGTTTGTTATGCAATTGGCAATTCTTGCTAGAGTCGTTGTTAATTGTAAGGACTTCAGTCTTAAGCGCTGAGACTGGTTTAGTAATGTTGGAATTATTCGAAGTGGATTTATCTGGCTTGGTGTAAATTGTACTGCTTCCTGGACCTATGAGGCTAGGATCGTTTCGCTTCTTTGCCTCCTTGCACACAAACCTGGTGAAATACTCGAAGGGAGGAAATCGACCTTCGTGTTCTTCCTTGTAATCTGAGGCAATGGACAACCACCTGTCCTGCAGCCCAAATGGAAGTTTGTCCACGAGTTGTCTAATCCCGGTTGGAGTGTCTAGGTATACTAGACCAGCTGAGTGGCCATCTTCTTTGGCGCCTTGAATCTCCATGAGTAAATCTCCGAATTCTCTTAGCTTGGTGTGGTCCTTGGCTGACACCTTAGGAAAATTTCCCAAACGTTGGCATAGCGCTGCCTCAATAATTTCGGGGGCTCCGTAGCCCTCCTGAAGTCTCTCCCATGCTTTCTTCAATGCTAGCTCGGGTTTGTTGATGTACACTGAACGCATGCGTCTCACCTGTTCGCATGATTCTTTTCCCAGCCATTTTGCCATAAGATCCAACTCCTGGGTTGCTCTGAGCTGGACTCCGTCGATAGCATTGGTGAATGTGGAGTGCCATGCACGGTAATTTTCAGGTTTATTGTCAAACTGGTATAGTCCTGAAGTGACGAGATCCCGTCGTGCAAAATACCGTGCTACGGATTCGTCTGCAAGTGGCGTGCAGGCTGAGGGAACACGTCCGCGGGTACGCGACTGAGGGCGTACATCTGTTATGGAATTTGCTAGTCTGGACTCAGTCTTTGCCTCTCTTCTCCCCAAATCCGATAAGTTCGGTGTCGAGAAGTACTTGTCGTGAGCCCTTGCATTCCTGGATTCATCGCGGAGTTGCGAGGGTAAATTATTTTCCTCGGATGGACGTGATGCCGTCGGGCCTCTCCAAGACTCCTCATGAAGTGGGACGTTATCGAATAAGTAAGGAGAGGAAGAAAGAGTCTTCCATTCTATTTGAGATTGGACATAGTCACTTGTGCGTTCCAATCTGATCTTTTCTGAAGTAGATTTTCCGTCAACCGGATCATGCATTTCTTCGGCATCTTCTATTAACTCTGCTTCCACCTCGGCAGCTGCTGCTTCTCGTTCTAGCTTCAGCGCTTCTAACTGTGCCTCTACCCTTTTCCTTTCCAATTCGTTTTCGGCTTCTCTGGCAGCCGCTTCCTTCTGGTTTTCGGCTTCTCTGGCAGCCTTTTCCTTCTGGTTTTCGGCTTCTCTGGCAGCCGCTTTCATCTTTACTTCTAATTCTTCTTTGGCAAAGCGCGCTCGCACCTTGGCAGCTTCTGCTTTAGCTCTTGCTTGGGTGGCCTTACTTGATGCCCTACTGCCCCTGTCGCAGGATGACGACGACTTTGACAATGACTTGATGCTGGATCGGGTTGACATGGCTGCACTTTAAACACCTGATAATGCCGCTTTTTCACTGTAACGTTCTCACTCGGGTGTGAAGTAACGCCGAGGTAAACGTCGAGATAAACCAGAATCAATGCAAACGAGGCCGCAGTAAGATTTACCATTTACTGTTCACTCTTCACATTAATGCATGGTGAAAACTGTTGAAAAACAATACAAGATTGGTACAGTGTTTGTTTCCTTCTAAATATCACATTTACATTGTGAATACTTGCAAAGGTAAAACTACAATAACTACATTACATTAAAGTGCAGCATACAGTCAGAATCTAGCTGCTCCATTGGCTGCTTTAGATACACTTCAATACAAACTATCCCGACTCTTTAACTGACGAGAAGGTAAACCTTACCGACCGTCGTTACTTTTAACAGAATCGGCGTTAACATTTTAACTCAAAATATCGATTATCTAATGACTTACAGCGTTGCTTTCACTGTGTCTTTGGTGCATAGAGAAACCCTAGCCGGCGTTATGGTGGCACATGTGAGTGACCCCCACCCTTGCGTGAATCTCAAACCGGTAATTTCCCACAAGACGCGGCGAACCCGGATGTGACATCATCGCAGCCGCGATGTACAGACAAATCAATTGATTTAAACAATCCTAACTTTAACTAAAAAAATGCTAACAAATTACTAAGCGAAAATATTTTAAACTAAATAACTGCCATAAAGGCAGCACACTGACAGTTAGTCTAACCTCACTGAGGACTCTGGAAACATAGGATTACTATGAGCTGGCCATCCTTGCATGGTGATTTCATAGACCTTTGACAATGTTGGGTCATTCTTGTTTCCCTTTGCATTTCAGAATTTGTTACTGGCAACTGGTCCACCAATGCAGTGGGGAACATTTCTGCTGGGTCAAAGTATAATACTTATCTTCTTCAGTTGTCAGTAGTGGAAGATGTGACAAGCCATCAGTGTTGCTGTGTTGTTTGGTACCCTTGAACTCTATGTCATAAGAGTGGGCTCCGAGGAATACTGCCCAACATTGTAATTGGGTAGGAGTCATCACTGGAATTCCCTTCGTGGGATTGAAAACTGTCACAAGGGGCTGGTGATCCATCACTAGCATAAACTTTTGTCTGTAGAGGTAGTGGTGGAACTTCTTTATTCCTCATACTCGACCAAGGGCCTCTTAGTCGATCTGTGTGCATTTGCATTCTGTACTTGCCAGTGACCTTGAAGCAAACACAATTGACATTCAGATCCATATTTCATGGTCTGTGACAAAATGGATCCAATGCCATAAGGGGATGCATCACATGCCAGTTTGATGGGCAGGGATAACTCATGATGGGTGAACAGTTCACCGGATGTTATTAGTCTCTTCGTTTCCTTAAATGCTTTTTCACATCTTTGAAACCATTTCCACTTTGCTCTGGTCTGTACCAGTGTGTTCAATGGATGCAGCACTATAGCAATGTTTGGGAAAAACTAGTGGTAGAAATTTACAGGGCCGAGTATGACCTGATTTGTGACACATTTTCTGGTTTGGGTGCCTGTAGCAATTTTTCAATCTTCTCTTGTGACTATATAAGCCATGCTTGTCGATGACATGTCCACAACAAGAGATTTAATTCATGAAAAGCTCACATTTTCTCTTTTTGCATGTAGACCACACTCACTCAGCCTGGTTAGCACCTTACCAAAGTTCTGGAGGTGCTCCTCATCATTTTATGCCAGTCATGATGAAATCATCAAGGTAACATTGTGTTCCTGGGATATTTTGGAGCACTTGGTCCATTGGTCTTTCCAAAATTGCTGGAGCTGATGTGATGTCAAAGATGAGATGATTATACTGGACCATCCTGTATCCAGCTCCAGTTTCAGTTTGACACCAGACATATCTATTGTGATCCAGATGATTTTGTGATCTGCATCAGTTATACTATGCTATTCTAGGTGTAACAGTTCTCCTTTGTCAGACTCTATGTAGTCTGATTCTGTTTTACCTTTGGTAACTTTATGCAGTTGCTTTGTTTTTTGTTTGAGGTTTTCACTCGGTTGTGCTTTTTGTCACTCTCTATGTAACCTCATCTGTGACACATTTTGCAGACTTTTTCTTTGAATCAACAACCATTTGCATCATGGGAGGATTTGCCACATTCACAACTCCTTTGGCTTTTTACACTATTGAGGGACATGTTGTGCATTTTATATTCTAACCTCCTTTTCTGTAGTTCTGCTGCATCCTTTGCTACAGTCTCTAACAATATTGCAATGTCAATGCCTGTTCTAAGGTTAGGTCTCTTTCAGATAATAACCTCCTTTGAGTGCTTTGACGATGCATGCCACATCCAAGCCTGTCCCTTAATGCATCAGAAAATCTATCTCTAAAGTCATAAAACTGGGAAAGTTCTGCAATGTATTCAAAAAGGCATTCATCTTTTGACTGTTTCCTTTTGTAAAATCTAAATCTCTCAGCTATTACCAGCAGTTCAGGGCTCAGGTGATTTTGTTAAGCTGTAACAATTTTGTTGAACATCTTGCTTGCTGGCTTTTCACAGGTTACTAGACTGTACGTCCTTGCATTCATTAAGCTAAGAAGTGCAGGGGCTTTCTTTTGCTCCTCCATGTTGTTCGCATTACAACACAGTTCAACCCTCTCAATATACAACTCCCAGCTTTCATTAGCGCTATCAAATTCATCAACTTTCTCAACTGAAGTCATTGTCACATTATTTTCACTTTCAATTCAGTGCGTTTTTCACTGCTTATATTGCAGGCAGTTACTCATGTGTCCCTGTTAGCATCTATGACAGCTTTCTGTACTGCTTAACGCTTGCTGTTTTGTCCCATAACTGTTGGTGCAATTGGTAATATTCTCTGACATTCAGGTTTGTATTCATCACCAATTTGTTGTGTCTATGTACAACTACATATCAATTTTTTAAAAAGCACGCACATGGGAGATGACTTTAACTATTCACATTACAATGAGAGACAGAGAGAGAGAACAATGCACATGTGTAGACAGCAGTGCATGTGCAGACAACAGATCAATACGTAGTGCTAAGGAGGGGGAGGGGTCATTGCTCTAAAAGAAATAGATACATACATTACAAATTTAAAGAAGCTGCCACACAGAATGCAGGAACCAAAAAAAGAGAGAGAATTATTGGGGAGAATCGATAGTTAAAGAAGCATGCTAGTTTTCCTAGACTTCGTGCTCTGATTTGTGTTTTCATATTGAGGATTTTGGCTTTTGGATTACTCCCTTGGATTTAGTTACCTTGGATCACTTCTGTAAATACATGTAAATACTGTAAATATACTTCAAATCTACTACAAATAGGACCACCTGTATCTGTCTTGTCCTTTACCCATTACAAACAACACAAAACACTGAGGGTGGACTTGTTTTAATGCTACTTTCCCGACACCCCTAGACTAGACCCAACAGGGGACGTAGCACTAGCATTAAATCTTTTACTCGGAGGAAACTTTCTCTGAGTCCATTATCTGGGATTCCGCAGACTATTTTTTCTCTGACTAATGAGTCTTGCAAATCTCCAAACTCACAGGACTTAATCAGTGTGTGAAGCTCAGCTAAGTCATGGTCAAAGCTAACACCTTGTCTCTGTTCAGAGGAAAAGAATTTATATCTGTGAAATGTGATGTTTTACTTAGGACAAAATACTCCTCAAATTTTGTCATCAGAGTGTCCAATGTCAAGGCTGTCTCATCAATTTGAAAGCTGTTGTGATGTCCAAATCATCTTTGTAAATTAGAAAGATAGATGCTTTCAATTTTTTCTCCACCCCACTGTCTCTGCTCACTGCTAAATATATATTGGTTCACTGCTTGAAGCATTTCCAATTATCAGCCTGATTGCCGGTAAACAGCATAGACTTTGGTTATCCATTGAGGGGATTTTTAGCCTCTCACCTCAATTTTCTGGTGAACTTTGAGACAGCGTGCTCTCTTGCCAAGAACTTCTCTCCATTGGAACCTGATGTCTTTTTCTTAGTTGCTCGCGGTATTCAGTTATGCTTCGCCAGCTTCTGACACCATGTTATACTTGTTCTTAATAAAAGACAAAGTTTGCATGGGTTTTCAAACACCAGCACACTTATTAACAGGAGACTTCACTCATGGCTTCCAGCTCCACACTTCAGCGCATGCTCCCAGTTCACCAACATCAGCTCTGACTCCGCGTGAACCACCTGCATTGCACACTGGGAACTAAAGTTCTTTATTATGTACACATATAAATAACACTGTTTGTTCACTGATCTCTGCTTCCTTTTCTCTGATCCAATTTGTTTCTCAGCACAGCACTATCCATTTAATCACTAAGGTTTCAGTTTTTGTTATTTTTTTCTTTGAAATAATTATGAAACAAACAATGCCTTTGACAAAACTATCAATCCTTGGGCTGTTATGAAAACGTTTATTCTGTCCCTTTAGAGGTTTTTAATATTCCTCTGTTTCTCATTTATTACAGAAGGAATTCTATCATCTTATACCTTATTAAGATGTCTCCCTATATTTTTATTGAAAGTTGTTCAACAACTTGTGTAGATTTTTAAACAATCCCTTTTTAGTTTGGCTTCACAGACAGAGAGCGTGATTCACTTCCTAGGTTTACCTAGGCTTGCTGAGCGCAAAGCCACTCCTGATCAATGTGCTTCTTGGGCTGATAATCTATAACTGGTTAAATCAACACTTTTTATGAAGAGATTTTAGTGCCTAAATGTCGCGACTGTCGCAAATGTCACAGAAATTTTGGTTTTCCTGTATTTCTGGCACAGAGGAATGACTGCAGGCAGCAAAGCAAAGAGACAGCAGGTGCATTGAAGGTACAGATTAGTTAATGCATTGCAACAACACCTGTAACCTACAATTTAGCATCTATATTAGTAATAAAGCACACAATTATCTGCTCAGTAAAATGGAGACATGACTGCTTCTTCATTGTTATCACTAATTGCTCTTCATACTCAGCCTGTACACAATGTTCTTAAAAGGAAAATACACAGTGCTCTTAAAGTAAACAGTGACATAGCATATTATAACAACAGAATTACATCATCCCACTTGTAATCTTAGCTTTTCTATTGTCTGATGACTAGGGTTGTCTATTAGAAATTAAAGTTTTGTATTTCTGTCACCCATTCACATTCACAGCCCTGTGTCCATGTTAATCAGGATAAGGCAGAAATGCTCCAACATACAGAATGCACAGGAACATGAGAAGTGGCAGAAAGTAGTGGATTCAGCACAATCCTTTCCATTATCAGTCATATCTACAGGACTGCTGCCTCAAGAAGGCAGCATCTACCATCAAAGATACCCCACCATCTGGACTATGTCATCTTCACACAGGTACCATTGGGCAGGAGGTACAGAGGCTTGAAGTCCCACACCACCCACCAGATTCAAGAATGGATACTCCCCTTGAGCTATTTGGTTTTTAAACTAAGCCTAATCACTGCAGAAAAGCAACATGTGACCATTTTGATAAATCTGCACTAAAATAGACTTAGCTTTTGTGTTCTGTTTGTGTCCTTTCCCATAAAATTGAATTTATTTATGTTTATGTTTTACTTTTATTGCTGCTTTCTGATACCATATGCCTATAATGTTGCTGTAAGGAAAAATTCATGCATTTATGCATTATGCAGTAAACTTCCCATGACTATAGTAATGTAATTATGTGAAGAATCCTGTTTATTTTAGACCAGTAGTCACAATGTTTTAAATGGACAGCCAGGCTGACAAATCCAAACCACTTCCAATAATGTCTCAGGCAAAACATTATACGTATGTAGGATCGAATATTGGTATATTAGTGACTTCTTAAAGGCACAACTACAAGAACTCATTAATAATCTTGGTCAATGAATGCTGCCACATCGCATCTTTCTGAGTCTGACATTGAAATGCTCTTAAACTGATGCTTCTTGAAGAACTGATTTCTACATTTTAGTGCATACACGAAGATGTTTAAAGTTGCTGTCTGATTAATTTCTTAATCGAGAAGGAGCGTTGCTATCTTCTCTATTAGTTATACAGCAAAATTATCATCTCAATACTTTCCTTTTCCTCTCTGTAGCACAGGGAGAGTAACTCTAGTCAACTCTAGTAACTCCTCCAGACTTCTAACCCCCTGCATTACCTTGAATCATACATGGTGCACCAATCCAATGTTCATTCAATAATTCATAGGACATTTCCCACTTGCTGCAGTTGATAGATCAGAGTTAGTTACAAAAAGAATATCCTTTTTATAAATAAAGTGGCCAAGCTCCTGTGTGATCAAATATAGCTATCGACTAAGTTCACTCAGGCCCTGATCACAACCATTCTCTACAACATATCCAACTTTCTTCATAGCATTGTCATTCAAAAATCACAACCCTGGCTTTACAGTGGCTCACTAACCTGTTCCAGTCTATTATTTCATCAAGTAATAGAAATTAATGGGCCATGAAAGGGATGATGACAAAATAGGGTTTGGTAATATGAACTCCATCCAAAGTACCGTACTTCTAATTTTCATGCACAATTTACAGACCCATTCCAATCCTCAGTTAACATTCAGCACCTTACCTCCTCTGTCAGTGTCTGGATCCATCCCTTTAATGAGAGGACAGTAATTGGTAAAGCCTGCATTTCTGGCAATCTCATATTGGATCTTTAAAGAGGAGAAAATCGCACGGAAGCAGCAAATGCTATTGAGCATTGATAAAAAGTTAAATTTTAAAATTTCATTCTTTATTAAATTCAAGTGATGACCATGATAGACTCAAAGGTGAAATGTCACCTCACCTGGAAGGACTGTTTGGGGCCCTGAATAGTGGTGAGGAAGGAGGTGAAGGGGCAGGTATAGCTCTTGTCATGCTTCCAGGGAGATCAGTAGAGTAAAACAAGTGGACAAGGGAGTCACAGAAGAAGTGATCACTGTGGAAAATAGAGAGTGGGGTGGGGAGTGGTGAAGGAAATCTGTTTAGTGGTAGGAACCTGTTGAAGGTGGCTGAAATTACAGAGAATAATTGGCAAGATGTGAAAACACATGGATTGGTAGCTAAGGAACATTTTGACATTTTGGGCCATGACACTTCATCAGGACTCACAAAGTGTGGACTGTTTATTCCCCTCCGTGGATGCCGCCTGAACTACTGAGTTCCTCCAGCATTTTGTGAATGTAGCCCAGGAACTGCTGTTGTGTTCTCTCCTTAGCTTCAATGGTAAAGTATTAGGAATCTGGAAAAGCCTCAGCTATACCATTAAATTAACATGTTGATGTAAATGTCACCAGAGGTCATTGACTAATATATTGAAGTTTGCAAACATACTGTTTCACTGGGATTTGACAGCAACTAGTGAAATGTAGCAGAATTAAACCAGAAAGTTGGCAATGCTGTCGACCAAACTTACAGGCGTATAAATAATCTTCAGTATCTTTTAGACTCATTCACACTTAGATTCACACCTTATTTCTTATTAAAATTCCCTCCACCTCCTTTCCTCTACCAAATTGTTTAGATTGTCAGGGAGTACATCAAAGCGAATGTAGAATAGGAGCTTCATTCATGAGATACATATTATAAAGTTACTAAAGCATATCTATAGATAGGAATAGATATGGAGTAATTTACAGGTCTATAATGAAATTTCTTTTATGCATGAGAAATTATTTTAGAAACTTTTTAACAATGATTCTTATTTACTATCTTACATTTTATCAGCAGCTGCCTGACTGAACATTACCAATAGTGAAATGCAGTGGCAAAAGGAGGAAAGTATAACTTAGGTATAATAAACAGTCAAGTCTATCTGAAATTGCTGTAGTTTGACACTAATTCAAATAGTTTGAGAAAATATTTCAACAGAATTAATAAACTGCACACTGCTTTTTTCATAATAAAAATATTCTGAACCTGAATAAAGACTTTGATTACAGTCATGATATTGACTGCTTAATGAAATGGTCCAGTGCCTTCAAAACTAAAATAATTCAGATAGAAATTACATATTTTACTATAATCCATCATTTTTTCTGGATGCATGCAATCTACTAAATCTTCAGGTAATTCAATTAGATTTTCAGTATATGGGTTATAATGTTCCTGCACCTAAATGACATTTCATTCACTCTAAAGAAAATGATTTGATCCAATAACATTTGAAAAACTTTTGTTGGTAACCATTAATGAACAGCTGCAGGTGTTCTACTTGACCTTGCCATCAGACTTTCTGTTAGGATTTGCTGTGGAGACGCCAGAGCTGGCAGTATGCCATTGGGTTTTGTACTGGGTTGAAGGCTGTCACTTCCTATTAGTACAGCCCTCCAGTGTTCGCTCAGTGCTGCTCTCCAATGTTTGCTCTGTGGTGGCCTCCAGTGGTCACTGGATGCTGCTCTCCAGTGTTTACTTGGTGTTGGCCTTTAGTGTTCACTTTGATGAAGAACAAGCTGGACCAGGACAACTCAAGAGGCTTGGGCTTTATATTGTATTCTCCTTGTGACTGTATCTTTTTCTGAAATTGTAACAATATGTACTATTTGTGTGTTATGTGCTGTTGTGATGGTAATGTGTGTTGCACGTTGACCCTGAAGAAATTCTGTTTCAATTGGCTGTATTTATACATGGTTAAATAATAATTAAACTTGAATTTAGAGTGAGTGGTGATTAAAAATCAAGTTTGGCACTGTACCTTACTGCAGGGCACTTGGGATCTTTGTGAATAAGACAAGTAAACTGATTGTCTTCTTTTCCAATCAAAGAGAACAAGGCTTATAAAGAAAGGTAGAATCTGAACCTGAAAATGCAAGATGTGTAAGTTTAGTGAATTAAATTCTAAATCACATGCAATTATTTAAATACGAAGTACAGCAGAGGTGACACCTCAAGCCAATAACATTTTATTTCGAATTTGTTGTTTTTTAAAGTAAGTAGTTTGTTATTGTCACACGTATTAAAATAGAGTGAGAAGTCTGAATTTGCACACCATCCAGACACATCATTCCATACATTATTTAGATCAAGGTAATTCTGCTTTATCATAAAAGAGGTCAATTCAAGAGTTTTATAACAGTGGGATAGAAGTTGTTCTTGACTCTGCTGGTATATGTTCTCATGCTTTTTGTATCTTCTGCCTGATGGGAGGGAGGAGAAGAGAGAATGACCAGGATGTGAGGAGTCATTATATTGGCTGCTTTCCCCACATCAGTGAGGGGTGTATTCAGAGTCAGTACAGGATAAGCTGTTTAATGTAATAGATGTGGCTTCATTCACAACCCTCTGCGATCTTGTCAGGTCATAAGTAGAGCAGTTGCCATACCAAGTTGTGATGCATCCAAATATAATTCCTTCTATGATACATGCTGAATTTCCTTTTGCCTTCTGAGGAAGTGGAATTGTTGTGTGCAGTCTTGCCCATAACAACCAGGTGGCTGGACCAGCATAAACTGTTTGTGATATTTATACCCAGGAACTTGATGCTCACAAACATCTCCACTTCAGCAACATTGATACAGATACTTGCTTTATGGTGCATACTGAAGTCAATGACCAGCTCACTTATTTTGCTGAAATTGAGGGAAAGACTGTTGTCTTGACAGCATGCCATTAGGCTCTCTATCCCTTCCTGTACACTAACTCAGCATTATTTGAGATCGGGCTCTCTGTGGTGGTGTCATCTCAAACTTGTATATGGAGCCAGAGCAGAACCTGGTCATAAGAGTACAGGAAGAAAGGTAAAGGACTGAGGATGCAGCATGGATAATCGTAGAGGAGGTAAGGCTCCCTGTCCTTACTAACTGTGATCTATTGATTTGGAAGTCAAGGATCCTGTTACAGATGGGTGGTGTTGAGTCCTTGGTCTAGGAGATTGGATCTGGGCTTGTTTGGAGTTATAGTACTAAAGATGGAGCTATAGTTAATAAAATAAGTCTGGTTTAGGTGCCTTTTATTTTTAAGATTTCAGAAATAAAAGATGGCACCTGCCATGGACCTCATCTTTGGTGCTAAGTGAATTGCACTGGTTTGAGATTGTCTTGAAGACAGTAGCTAATGTGTGCCATCATCAGCCTCTTGATGATCAAAGTCTTGGGCAGTAATCATTAAGCATGGGTTGATAGTGATCTTCTGAAAGCAGATGGGAACCTCAGCTTGGTGCAGGGAAAGGTTAAGTTTGAAGTTCAAAGTAACTTTACTATCAGAGTATACATATGTCACCATATACAACACTGAGATTTATTTTTTGCAGGTATTCACAGTAATATAAAAAAAACAAAAAATACAAGCAAAATATTAATAATTATAAATAAATAAGCAATAACTATCAAAAAACATGAGATGAAGAGTCATTGAGTTTAATGTTGGGGCAAATGAAGCTGAGTTATGTGAACCCCTTTGGTTCAAGAGCCTGTTAGTTGAGAGGTAATAATTGTTCCTGTAACTGGTGGTGTGGGTCCTAAGGCTCCTGTACCTCCTTCCTTATTGTGGTCTGTAAATAACCCCACCAGCTGATCTTCACATGCTCTGAGGACATGGCAAGGGTCACCATTCAGATCAGTTGCTTTCTATGGGTTCACTTTTAGGAAAGCTGATCTGACATCTATAATGGTGACTATTGGTATGGCTGCACCAGATGCTACCGGCCAGGTGGAGTCATTTCAATGACGTTTTGTTCAAAATGTGCAATGAATTCACTGAAGTCTGTGGAGAGGGATTTTTGGCTGCCAGTGACACCTCCAAGCTTTGTTTTATGCCCATTACGGCATGCAAGCCTTGCCTAGCTGGCAGCTGGTCTGAGACTTGAGTTTGGTCTGGTATTGTCTCTTTGCGTTTCTGATTGCTTTACAATGTTTGCCCCTGAGCTGCCGGGACAAGTCAGGGTCACCTGATTTGAGCACCTCAGACTTGGACTTCGGTAGGTAGTGGATCCCTTCTCATTTCATCCATAGTTCATGGTTAGGGAATACTCAGACCGATTTCTTTGGTACGCAGTTCTCTACAGACTTGGTGATGAAGTTTATTCTGGTGGTGGTACTCATTTAGATTTGTTAGTGAATCCTTGAATATGAGTCAGTCCAGTGACTTGAAACTGTTGCCTTGAAGTTCATCTATTTTTAAAACCAGCAGTCTATGACTTTCTGTCCTCACCTTCACTTCCTGTTTTTCTTTGTATGTAGGAGCACAGTATAATGGTCTGATGTTCCAAAGTATGGGCAGTGATGGAGCAGCAAGCATTTTTGATGTTTGTCTGGTTATGATTGAGGGTGGGCATTTAGTGAGTTAGGAGACTTGCTGATAGCATTTTGGTAGCACACCCCTGAATTTCCAAAAAATAGTTAAAAATAGAGGAATCATACTGCTAAGAATTAGTTTTTATCGCCAGAAAGGTTGTTCAGCTGTAGTTCAGTTTTGTTCTGCAATTGTACATTTGTGTATATTTGCAATGAATAAAATAAAATATCTTTTGATATAGGAGCAGAATTAGGCCTTTTGGCCCCTAGAGTCTGCTTCGCCATTTCATCATGGCTGATCTATTTTCCCCTCAGCCCCAATCTCCTGACTTCTCCCCATATTCCTCCATACACTGACTAATCAAGAATCTATCAACCTCTGCCTTAAATATACCCATTAACTTGCCCTCTACAGTCACATGTGGCAACAAATTTCACATGCATACCACTTTTGAACTTAAGAAATCCTTTCTCATCTCCATTCTAAATGGACATCCCTCTATTCTGAGGCTGTGTCCTCTGGTCTTAGACTCTCTTACCATAAGAAACATCCTCTCCACATCTACTCTACTGAAGGCCTTTCAACATTTGATCGGTTTCAATGAAATCCCCCCTCATTCTTTTGAATTCCAATGAGTACAAGCCCAGAGACATCAAGCACTCCTGATATGATAAACCTTTCAATTACTGAATCATCTTTGTGAACTTCCTTTGAGCCTGTTCCAATCCTTCCTTAGATAAGGGGCCCAAAACTGTTCACAATACACCAAATGAGCTCTCACCAATGCTTTATAAAGTCTCAACATTCCATCCTTGCTTTTATATTCTAGTCCTCTTGAAATGAATGCTAACATTGCATTTGCCTTCCTCACCTCTGACTCAACCTGCAAATTAACCTTTAGGGAATCCTGCAAGAGGACTCCCAAGTCCCCTTGCACCTCAGATTTTTGCATTTTCTCTCCACTTAGAAGATAGTCTACGCTTTTATTTCTTCTATATAAGTGTATGGCCATACACTTCCCAGTGCTATATTCCATCTCCCATTTCTTTGCCCATTCTCCTAATCTCAGTCCTCTGTAGCCTCTCTGCTTCCTCAACACTACCTGCTCCTCCATGTATTTTTGTATCATCAGCAAACTCAGCCTTATGACTCTCAACTTAATTTTATCCTAGAAGCCAGGAATTTTTTCAAATCTTGTTGATTTAATTTTAAAAATGCTTCCATAAATCTCCTAGATTTGTTTTACTATGGACTATTTTCACAATAAATTTTAGTTAACAAAATTAATTTTAAAGTAATTTAAAATATTTTAATGCATTTTCAAGTTGCATCTGTCGGCAGAGTTCTCAATTGTATGATGACATTCATTATTCTAGTTAACACAAACTACTTTTTATTTGAAGGTTCATTATACTGTGCATAATGCAACAGAGATCAGTTAACTCAATGATTCAGAAATAATCGACTAAAGATCTCAATGGGAGATGAGGAGAATCTTTTTATATTCCTTTACTACTGATAACCAATGCTCATGGGTAAATACACATGTGCAGCTTTATTGCAAAGAATATCTCCTTTTTCCTGGTCTGGACCTCACAAGGCCAAGGTGAGGCTCCATCCCTAATAGTAACTTCCTAAAAAATATCAAAATCTTCTAAGAGTGACACTTGTCATATAGGGTTTCTAAAGAGAGCCCTATGATAAAATGCTGAATGTAACATTAATTCGCACAAAGAACTGGAAGAACTCAGCAGGTCAGGCAGAATCTATGCAGGGAAGTGGATGATCAAGGTTCTTGGGTTAAGGTCCTTCATATGATTCACTGAATCCAGATGAAGAATCTCAACTAGAAATACTGATCGTGCATTTTATTCCATAGATGCTACCATTAACTTGCTCTAGCTTCTTGTGTGCTCCTCCAGATTCAAATATCTGCTATCTCTTGCATTTCCTGGTTGAGCCAGATGTCAATTCTGTCTATCCTCTATGAATGTTGCTGGCATATAGAAACTTTCCATTATATTCCAATACTTTTGTAACTTCATTTGTTCAAAAAGTTAAAACATATGAACAATCTTAGGTTCATTGAAACACTAAATAAAACAAAAAAAACTTTTTTTTAAATGTCAGCACATACTCCCTCTGGGCTGTGTCTATCATTTCACAAGAATAGATGCATTGTTGAACAGATTGTGAAACCATCACAAATTTACACTTTATCCTCCAGACTCCAGACTTGATCAAAATTTGATGTATAGGCAAGTTTAGGGGAATCAAATGCTCAATATGATCAATTCAGAGACCCTGAAGAAATTCAAAGGCAAGTATTCTTTTTTATGTTAACTTCAGAAGTTGAATAAGGAGAGGTGTTCATCAGTTAATAAATGGACTATAGTTGCAGTAAACCTCTTCCAGGATTTCCATAAAAAACAAAATTCTGAATGATTGAGGAAATTTTACACTAAATGGGATCCAATATTATTGTCTGTCTGAATGAAAGTAGTGTGGGTGGACACACAATTTATTCCAAAGAGTGATTCATCATTGTCTATGCATTGTATTGAGAACTCAAATAGTTGGCGTATCAATAAGCCTAAAACAATTGGTACAAGCCCCATCAACCCACCTTTTACATGACAATAACTGAGAATGTTCACCAGTAAAAGATACTTAATTTTTCCATGATTTATCTTCTCTCTAAGCAGTCTCTCGGGATCGAGAATCACTTTCTTTCACTCTGACTTTGTGATTTCTAACGTGGCCATCGAGGCCAAGGTGGGAACTGCACATTCTTCCACAAATGGGGCAAAAGATCCTTTTAGGTTGGGTTGGTAGTGAATCAATGCACCCCTTCCACCATTAACACAGGACGTCTGTGCACTCCTGATGCAAAAACTCAATTCACAATGCCATCCCAATCAGAGTGCCATTTGCATTCCTGCTTTGAGGTAATAATTGTGTTAAATTTGAAGCCCTTAATTTCTGTTTTACTGATACCCTGGAAATCCTTTTGCTCTTGTCAGATATTCATTTTCATACTATTATGCGTATCTTATTCATGAGCCTTCACTTTAAAGTTACTCTGTAGTTCAAGTCCTAATTAGTCCCACATGCTGATCCAAAAAAGGTCTCACACATTTAGCAGCCAATTTAACTGTAAATCCTTTTACTTATCAGCATAATCCTTGGGGCAGGATGCCATGTAGGTTATTCCGATTGCAGATATTATTAAATAAGTGCTGCACTTAAGAGGTATTTTCCTTTGACTACACTATTGCTAAACATCAGTTGGCAACAATTTGTATTTATTTTGCACCTTTTGCATATAAAAAAATTAAAGAGACGACTCACAGATTTCAAACAGAATTAGTGGATATCAGGGCAGACAACCAAAAGTCTAGAAGAAAGAAATGTCCTTTAAGGAGTGACTTAAAGAAGGCTAATTCTCCTCTGCATATACTATATATACAAGCAGATATAAATATCTGCATGAAGTGTTAGGCTTTTCCCTTATATGTCAGTGTATGAAATTTGTTGTAATGTGGCAGCAGCATATTGCAATACATAAAAATAAAAAGCTATAAATTACTATATATTATTAAAAATAAAAAAATAAATAGTGCAAAAAATTGGAAAAAATACTGAGAGAGCATTTATGGGTTCATTGTCCATTCAGAAATGAATGGCTTTGGCTCATTCGGGTTTAAACAATAGCGGGTCAAGGCGAGGTAACTTACTGTGAGGAATAGAAATAGGAAATATGTCTATGAGGCCGGTGTTCTGTACTGGGTGTCAGATGTGGGAAGTCCTGGAGACTCCCAGCCTCCCAGATGGCCATATCTGCACCAGGTACATTGAGCTGCAGCTCCTTAGGGACTGGGTCAGGGAACTGGAGCTGCGGCCCAATGACCTACATCTGGTCAGGAAAACTGAGGAGGTGATAGAGAGGAGCTGTAGGCAAGTAGTCACACTGGGGCCTTGGGAGACAGATAAGTGGGTAACAGTCAGGAGAGGGAAGGGCAAGAGGCAGATACTCGAGAGTACCCCTGTGGCTGTACCCCTTGACAATAAGTACTCCTGTTTGAGTACTGTTGGGAGGGATGACCTACTGGGGGGAAGTAACAGTGGCTGCATCTCTGGCCCAGAGTCCGGCCCTATGGCTCAGAGTCTGTAGGGAAAGGAAGATGGCAGCATTAATAGGGGACTCTCTAGTTAGGGGGTCAGGTAGGCAATTCTGTGGAAGAAGGAAAGAAACATGGGATGTTTCTGATCGCGTCCACGATATCCTGAAGTGGAAAGGTGAACAGCCAGAGGTCTAGAGGTCATGGTACATATTGGTACCAGCAACATGGGCAGAAAAAGGGAAGAGTTCCTGAGAATAAACTACAGGGAGTTAGGAAGGAAGTTGAGAAGCAGGACCACAAAGGTAGTAATCTCGGGACTACTGCCTGTGCCACGCGGCAGTGAGTATAGGAATAGAGTGGGGTGCAGGATAAATGCGTGGCTGAGGGATTGGAGCAGAGGGCAAGGATTCAGATTTCTGGATCATTAGGACCTCTTTTGGGACAGGCGTGACCTGTACAAAAAGGATGGGTTGCACTTGAATCCGAGGGAGACCAGTATCCTGGCAGGGAGGTTTGCTAAGGCTATTGGGGAGAGCTTAAACTAGAATTGTTAGGGGGTGGGAACTGAACTGAAGAGACAGAGGAAGGGGCAGTTGGCTCACAAATAGAGAAAGTGCAAGAGGGAGGATATGCAGGTTATAGAGCAGGGATATGCTCAGACCAATGGTTTGAGATGTGTCTATTTTAATGCAAGAAACTTCATGAACAAAGTGAATGAGCTTAGAGCATGGATCAGTACTTGGAGCTATGATAGTGTGGCCGTTACAGAGACTTGGATGGCTCAGGGGCAGGAATGGTTGCTTAGACTGCCAGGCTTTAGATGTTTTAGAAAGGACAGGGAGGGTGGTGAAAGAGGTGGAACGTGGCACTGCTAATCAGCGGTAGAGCAAGGGGTTTAGATGGGGTGGAGTTTGTTAGGTGTGTTCAGGAAGGTTTCTTGACACAATATATAGATAAGCCTACAAGAGGAGAGGCTGTACTTGATCTATATTGGGAAATGAACCTGGTCAGGTGTCAGGTCTCTCAGCTGGTTTAAGAGTTTAAGAGCCGAGAGGTAATGTTACAGCTATATAAGATCCTTTTCAGATGCTACTTGGAGTACTGTGCTCAGTTCTGGTTGCCTCACTACAGGAAGGATGTGGAAACTATAGAAAGGGTTCAGAGGATAGTTGCAAGGATGTTGCCTGGATTGGGGAGCATGTCTTATGAGAATACGTTGAGTGAACTTGGCCTTTCCTCCTTGGATCGACGGAGGATGAGAGGTGATCTGATAGAGGTGTGTAATATGATGAGAGACATTGATTGTGTGGATAGTCTGAGGCTTTTTTCCGAGGCTTGAAATGACTAACACGAGAGGTACAGTTTTAAGGTGCTTGGAAGTGGGTACAGAGGAGATGCCGGAGTAAGTTTGTTACTCAGAGAGTGGTGAGTGCACGGAATGGGTTGCCGTCGACGGCGGTGGAGGTGGAAACAATAGGGTCTTTTAAGAGACTCTTGGATAGGTACATGGAGTTTAGCAAAATAGAGGGCTATGGGTAAACCTAGGTAATTTCTAATGTAAGTACATGTTCGGCACAGCATTGTGGGCTGAAGGGCCTGTATTGTGCTGTAGGTTTTCTATGTTTCCACGAAGTCTTGCATGAGGACTCCTAGGTCCCTCTGCACCTTCAGAAACGTGAAAACACACACTCAGTGCTTCAGGACCAGCTTCTTCCTGTTTCTAGAAACAGAGAAACATAGAAAACCTACAGCACAATACAGGCCCTTTGGCCCACAAAGTTGTGCCAAACATGTCTCTACCTCAGAAATTACTGGGCTTACCTATAGCCCTCTATTTTACTAAGCTCCATGTACCTATCTAAAAGCCCTTTAAAATACCCTATTGTATCCGCCTCCACCACCTATGATGGCAGCCCATTCCACACACTCACCACTCTCTGAGTAACAAACTTACCCCTGACATCTCCTCTGTACCCACTCCCCAGCACATTAAACCTGCGTCCTCTTGTGGCAACCATTTCAGCCCTGGGAAAAAGCCTCTGACTATCCACACAATCAATGCCTCTCATCATCTTGTACACCTTTATCAGGATACCTCTCATCCTCCTTCACTCCAAGGAGAAAAGGCCGAGTTCACTCAACCTATTCTCATAAGGCATGTTCCCCAATCCAGGCAACATCCTTGTAAATCTGCACCCTTTCTATGGCTTCCACATCCTTCCTGCAGTGAGGCAACCAGAACTGAGTACAGTACTCCAAGTGTGATCTGACCAGGGTCCTATATAGCTGCAACATTACTTCCTGACTCCTAAATGCAATTCCACGATTGATGAAGGCCAATACACCATGTGCCTTCTTAACCAGAGAAACAACCTATACAGCTGCTTTGAGCGTCCTATGGACTCAGACCCAAAGATCACTCTGATCCTCCACACTGCCAAGAGTCTTACCATTAATACTATATTCTGCCATCATACTTGTACTACCAAAATGAACCACTTCACAGTTATCTGGTTGAACTCCATCTGCCACTTCTCAGCCCAGTTTTGCATCCAATCAATGTCCCGTTGAACATTAACTTCCAGAGAGTTCATTTACAGGTTGAGTATGTGGTAAAGAAGGTAAATGCAATGTTGACATTATTTTGAGGGGAATAGAATATCAAAGATGCAGCATTTTCTGTCCCTATGCTATGGTTCCTTCATACCAGATAGTGATCCAACTTGTTAGAATGTTCCCCAAGGTACATCTGTAGAACTTTGCAAGTGTCTTCGGTGACATTCCAAGTCTCCTCTGACTTCTAATGAAATATAGCCACTGTGGTGCCTTCTTTGTAATTACATCAGTATGTTGGGTCCAGTATAGATCTTCAGTGAGGAGGAGATGATTTTTCTATTTGATAGAGACTGTGGTCTCCTAGTGAGGAAATCAAGAATCCAGTTGCAGAGAAAAATACATTGGCCCAGGTTTTGGAGCTTGTTGATTAGAATTGAGAGTAAGATTGTGATTCACACTGATCTACAATCAATGAACAGCAGACTGATTTAGGTATTATTATTGTCCAGGTGATTCAAAGCCAAATGGAGAGCCAAAGGGATTGCATCCGCTGTGGAACTTCTGTGGCGATAGACAAATAGCAGCGGGCCCAAATTCTTGTTTAGTTGGGAGTTGATTCTGACCATGATCAACCTGTAAGAGTAATTCATCACGGTCGATGTGAGTATTACTGGGCAATAGTCATTTAGGCAGCTCCGCCCTGCTCTTCTTGAGCAGTTGTATGATTGTCAGCATATAGAAGCTGGTAGAAACTCTGACTGCAGCAGGAGAGATTGAAAATGTTGTATTACAGTCCCATCATTTGGTTGGCACAGGTTTTCAGGGCACCTTACGAGGGTTCACCCTCTTGAAAGATATTCTGATGGTGGTCTCCGAGAGAGACATCACAGGGTCACCAGATGCTGTGGGGATTTGCACAAGCGTGGTTTTATTCCCCCTTTCAAAGCATGCATAAAAGGCATTGAACTCATCTTGGAGTGAAGCATCACAGTCATTCGTGATGTTAGACTTCACTTTGTAGGAAATAATGGACTGCAAAGCCACCAGAGCAGATGCACACCCGATTCAATCTCTTGCCTTAATCGGAATTGTTCTATAGCTCTTGAAGTAGCTTTCTGTAGGTCATACCTGATTTTTTTGTATACGGTAGTTTTGGATCACCAGTCTTGCAAGTCATACAGTAGCCCTCAGCAGACTACAAATCTCCTGGTTTGTCCACAGTTTTTGGTTTGGGTATGTCTGGTATGTTTTCACGAGCGGACACTCATCCACGCAGGTTGAGAAAGCTGCTGAAGGTCACTAACTTCAGTGGATGAATACTCAAATGTCTTGGAAGTGATTTCAAAAGCTCTGGGCCATGATGCATTGGTATTGAACTTTCTAAATTTAGCTTAGAGCCTTCAATAACTTGAAAATCATGGTGCCCGGGGTACTTCAGTCTGAGCACTGAATCACTGCAGGCAGGAAATCTCTGAGCAATTCAGCTGCACTTCCCAAACTCACTTCTACTGTTGTGGCTGCATCAATGCTTAGTTGAAGTCTGGGAACTGAAATATTTCAGTCAACTGGATTTGCCATCGGCATGGATAGAACAGAGTGGTGAAGATGGTATATGACATGCTTACCTTCATTGTTCAGGCATAAAATATAATGATTGGACGTTATGTTACAACTTGACAAAGCACTCATCAGATCACACTTGGAATCTTGTGTGCAGTTCTGTTCACCACACTATAGGAAGAATGTGGTTACAATGGAGTAGGGTGAAGAGAATATTCTGGGATGTTGCCTCAATTGGAGGACAATAGTTAAGGAGAGAGATGAAACAGACTGGGCTGGTTTTCCTTGGAGCAAAGCAGACTGAGGGATGACCTGATGAAGGTATTTAAAATTATAAGATGCGTGGATTGGGTAGACACAATTTTTTTTCCATAGAAGGGTTGGGGAGGTGGGATAACAGCAACAAGAATATATTGTTTTAAGGTGGAAGAAAATAGTTTTTAAGGGTACTTAACAGGCAAGTTTTTACATATTTAGAGGCTGATACGTGGAACATGCAGATTTGTATAAATCTGCTCTGTGTACTTGCAAATTTGGAGTGCAACAGCTTAGGGGGTTGGCAAACTTCGGATGGCCTTGCTAACATTCCTTGGGCTGGTTTTCTTTATGTTCAAAGAATCATAATGTTAAATAGCATAAAAACTTCATGCAAACCTTTTTACACAGCTATACTAATGACATTTGCCAACACTAGGAACGTATCCTTTATGCTTTGTCTATTTAGAATCATAGTAAAATACAGCCCAGAAACAGGTCTTTTGGTCAATCTAGTCTGTGCTAAAACTGTTTAAACTACCTACTCCTATCGACCTGTACTGGGACCATTGCCCTCCATATCTCCAAAATCTATATATGTACCTATCCAAACTTCTCTTAAACATTAAAATCAAGCTTGCCTGCAACACTTGTGCTGGCAACTAATCCCACACTCTCACAACCTTCTGAGTGAAGACATTTCCCCTCATGTCTCCCTTAAGCTTCTCACCTTTCGCCCTAAACACATAGCCTCTAGTTGTAGTCCCATTCAACCTAAATGGGAAAAGCCTGTCTGCATTTACCCTATTTATAGGCCTCGTAATTTTGTATACTTTTATCAAATATCCTCTCACTTTTTACATTCTAAGGAATACAATCCTAACCTATTCAATTTTTCTTTATAATTCAGGTCTTCCAGACCCAGCAACATCCGTGTAAATTTTCTCTGTACTCTTAAAACCTTATTTACATCCTTCCTGTAGTTAGGTGACCAAAACTGCACACAATACCCCAAATTAGGCCTCACCAATGTCTAATACAACTTTAGCATAACATCCCATTTCCTGTACTCAACGCATTGATTTATGAAGGTGAATGTGCCTAAAGCTTTCTTTGCAACCCTATCTACCTATGATGAAACTTCCAGTGAATGATGGACCTGTATTCCCAGATCCCTTTGTTCTACCACACTTCTAAGTTCCCTACCATTCATTGTGTAAGACCTACACTAGTTGGTTCTACCAAGGTGCAATACCTCTCAATTGTCTGCATTAGATTCCATCTGCTATTTTTCAGCTCATTTTACCAGCTATTGAATATCCCTCTGAAAGCCATGATAGGCTTCCTCTCTGTCCACTACACCTCCAATCTTGGTGTCATCTGCAAATCTGCTGTTCTAGTTAACCACATTATTACCTTGATCATTGATATAGATGGCAAACAACAACAGATCCAACACCAATCCTTGTGGCACACCACTAGTCATAGGCCTCCAGTCATAGAAGCAACCATCTACTGCCCCTCTCTGGCTTCTCCCTCAAAGCCAATGTCTAATCCAGTTTACAATCTCATCCTGAATGCCAAGCGACTGAACCTTATTGACCAAACTTGCATGCAGGACCTTGTCAAGTGCCTTGCTAAAGTCCATGTGGACAACATTCACTGCTTTGCCTTCATCCATTTCCCTGGCAACTTCTTCAGAAAACTTTTAAGATTGGTTAAACATGACGTACCATGCACAAAGCCATGCTGACTATCCTTAATCAGTCCATGGCTATCCAAATATTTATAAATTTGGTCCCTCTAAGTACATTCCAATAACTTTCCCACAACTGATGTCAGACTTGCTGGCTGAAGAAGGATTCTAATAGGAGAGGAGAGTGGAACATGGGAAATGTTCAGATATTAAAATATGGAATCGCTAATACAAGAAATTCTACAGATAGAGTCGTAGGAAAGTATAGCACAGAAGCAGGCCCTTGGGCACATCTAGTCCATGCTGATACAATTTAAACTGACTACTCCCATTGACATGCTTAAGTGTTGTAATTGAGCTTGCATGCACACCTGTACTGGTAGTTCATTCCACACTCTCATGGCCCTCTGAGTGAAGAAGTTTCCCTTCATGTTCCCTTCAAGCATTTCACTTTTCACCCTTAACCCATGACCGCTGCATCATCTGCACTATGAATCCAGTCCCTAAGAATACCTTCCAATAACTTTCCCAGTACTGATGTCAGACTCATCGGCTTATAATTTTCTGGTTTATGTTCAGAGCCTTTCTTAAACAATGAAATAACAATGGCTATCCTTCAATCCTCTGGTACCTCTCTTGTCACTAAGGATGATTTAAATATCTCGGCTAGGGCCCCACCAATTTCTGCACTTGTCTCCTGTATGGTCTGAGGGAACACCTTGTTAGCCCAGGGGGATTTATCGACTCTGACTTGCCTCAGGATAAGAAGAACCTCCTCCTCTGTAATCTGTACAGGGTCCATGAATTTGATGCAACTTTGCCTCACTTCTACATACTCTGAGTAAATACAGATGCAAACAGATTATTTAAGATCTCCCTCCATATGTTTAGGCTCTATACATGGACTACCATTCTGAACTTCCAGAGGAGTAATTTTGCCCTTTCAATCCTTCTGCTTTTAGCATAGCTTTAGAATCCTTTAGGATTCTCCTTCACCTTGTCTGCTGGAGCAAACTCCTGTCTTCTTCTCGCCCTCCTGACTTCTTTCTGAAGTGTTTTCTTGCACCTATTATACTCCATAAGCAGCTCATTTGTTCCTACCTGCCAATACTTGCTATGCACCTCCTTTTTCTCTTAACCAGGGCTTCAAAATCTCTTGAAAACCAATGTTCCCTGCACTTGTTATCTTTACCTTTTATTCTGACAAGCACATACACGTTTTCTACTCTTAAAATTTCTCTTTTGAAGGCCTCCCAGTTACCAAGTACACCTTTGTCAGAAAGCAGCCTGTTGCAATTCACATATTGTCAGAATTTAAATGCAATTCTAAATGTCTCTTAAATATCATCACGGTATTTAACTCCCTGACCTTCACTCGTTTAGCATAGTTGAAACTCCCTCCCATATATCATAGCTTACAAATGTAGACAGCTTTTCAGCCAAAACCACAGTATCTTCTTTGTATGCTGCACAATTGGTACACTCAAGCTTTCTTTCAGGAGGAAATGGTGAACACCAGAAATGGACTGGGCTACACTTACATTCCATATATTAAATGAACACAATCACTTCACCCCTTTTGAAGTTCCAAAATCAGCTTCATGACTTTTCTTTATATTTTTGGGTCACCTCTGAAGTTTCTGCCTTGATAGTTTCATTTTTTTTCAGATTCTGACTACATTTGTATTGAGTATACTGTCATGACACCACACAAAGGATCTTTCAATAGTCTCCGTACTACAATGCATTCCTCTCTTGAAGTATCTAAATTGAATCAAGCCATGCAGCAATGTTGAAAACATCAAATTTCATTGACACCAGTCTCTTGTTCCAAAATGGTAATGCTTCTGGCTCCATCAGTAGTATCTGTGTGAGACTGTATCAGCATTACCTTACAACAACAGTTCATGCTGAGCTTTTTTTCACTTCTCTTAGAATATAGAACATAGACTATTACAGCACAATACAGGCCTTTTGGCCCACGGCGTTGTGCCAAACTTTTAACCTGCACTGAGATCAATCCAGCCTGACCCTCCAATATTGCCCTTCATTTTTCTATCATTCCATTTCTCTATCTCAGAGTTTCTTACATGTCTCTAATTTATCTGCTTCTACCAACCCCAAGGCAATGTGTTCTATACACCCACCACTCTCCATGTAAAAACCTTATCCCTGTTATTCTTCCCCCTCCTGTATTTTCCTCCAATCACCTCAAAATGATGTCCTTTTGTATTAGCTATTTCCACCATAGCGAAAAGATCTCTGGCCATCCATTCAATCTCTGTCTCTTATTACTTATACTCACCTACCAAGTCATTTCTCAGGTTTCTTTGTTCACAAACAGAAAAGTGCTGGATCACTCAAACTATTCTCATAAAGCATCTAGTCTCCACCCAGGAATATCTCTTCAGCAGCTTCTCTGAAGCTTCCATATCCTTCATTGTAAACATAATTTCTTGCTTGTGAACATAATGGACTGAATGTTGCCCTGAAAAAAATTGAGCTGGCTCCTTAATACCGTTCAAATGAATTACATTACAGCCTCTTAATTCAAATCGCATACCATCAAGGTTTACGAATAATATTTATATTCTGAAAATGCTACATTATTCTTGATGTAATGACTCAAGGTGAACATAATAGACTGTTTTTCACATCTCCTGCCTCACAGTTTTATTTCTTCTGAATACTTTCTCTGGATTCAATCCCGTCAAGCTTGTTACTTTCTCTGCCAGTTTGGTTCTCAACCTTGTGGTGGCCTTTGCAGCTCTTTGGTAGCCAACAGTTTCTGCACTGGTACTTCCCTGTCAAACTCCTTCACTTGTTGACCTGCGCTGAAGTAGACAGTGGTACTACTCATTCCAGACAAACATCCAAATGAACAGCACTCCAGATCCATGACTTCTGAAGAAAACTTTCTAACTTCTCTTTATGTCTCAGCAGGAGTATATCAGTTGTAAATACTAAAGTGGCAACATAATGTTTCTATTGATTGCATACAATTTTACAACAACCTTGACCCCTAACTTGCAAAGGTTACTTAAAATTTCCCTGGCATGCAACATTTCCTAGTGCCTGCTTACATCCTCCCAGAAAAGTGGAGACAGCAAAGACTTTGGATGCTGAAGTCTGGAGCAATTAGCAAACAGCTGGAGGAACTTAACAGACTCAGTAGCATCTGTGGGAGGAAAGGAATGGTTGAAACCCTACATCAGGACCCACAGGTTTGTTGCTCCCAGAAAAGTGGGCTGCTTAACTAGTTTGCTCATTTTTTTGCCCAAATTTCAATTGTTCAACAGATAATCTGTCATCAAATTTCATCTGTAAAGATGGATCATAACACATACATTGATCATCATACCTGCCCTTGAAGAAAAAATTAACTATATATATCCACTTCAATCTCATCCTGGGTTATAGCTTTGTTCCAGTAGTAGAGATGTGAGTTTCAATAATTATTTAATTTGAGCTACATCCCATCACTGTAGTGTACCAATGTATGCTGGCTGAAGACTCATCAAATAAGTTGTCTGCTTAAGTGATCCACTGCATCCAAAATCACGGATTTACTTGCTACCCAAGCTGTGACACGTTCAGTTCCCCAACACTCAGGTTCCCAGTGAATCATTTCAGTCAATGCCTATGATTGCTGTGAAATCTTCTGATCCACAGTGTTACGTACCTGTGGGTATCTTGTGACTGTCACATGATCAT
Source organism: Hemitrygon akajei (assembly GCF_048418815.1). Classification (NCBI taxonomy): domain Eukaryota; kingdom Metazoa; phylum Chordata; class Chondrichthyes; order Myliobatiformes; family Dasyatidae; genus Hemitrygon; species Hemitrygon akajei. The sequence continues at coordinate 72,248,539 of NC_133136.1, read as the reverse complement.
GATGTAATTGAGGCTCTGCTGGGCATGACGTAATGGTCTTGTGATGGTCAACGGATGTAATTTTCCCACCAGTGAGAGGTCATATGATTTTTTTTTCAACAGGGTATAAAAGGAGTACCCCTCCCTGTGACGCAGGTCAGTTCGTGGTTTAATTCGTCAGGGACTCCGTTCTGCTGCGTATTTGATTTTATAACACAGTTTTGTTTTAAAAGTAGAGTTTTAATTTCTACTGTAAGAATTGTTGTGCCGGCAGTTCTGAAAATCGCTGCCAGTTAAAGGCCAGTCAGAGAGTGAATATTTATTGAAGTACAGAAACCCGAAGGATCAAGAAAAGTTGGTGTTGTCGGCGGTAAAACAGGTTCAACCTTATTTGATCTTTATTTGGAAGAAATTAGTAACCTGTGTCCAAGATAGTCCCTGCTAAAGAGCAGAAAGGACTGGAGCATGGTTTCGCCAAGGAAAGGTCAGTACCTTTAAGCCGTTTTATTTCCTTCATCGTAAATCCTTTGGGCAAGGCATACTTCAGCTGAGATCAGCAGTAACATCATGTAAGAGAATTTATTACTTCAAGGAAAGTCTCTCCTAACTGACTGTGTAAATCATTTGGACTTTTGCATCTACTACTTTAAAGAACTGAGTTCGCATTTCTCGTTTTAAGAACTGTTCTGGCTGCCGTATAGCAGCTGACTTCCAGTTAAGCTAGTTGTTTGTTTACTTTTGGGGTTTTTTTGAGAAGTGTTTAATAAATGTTTTATTTGTTATAAAAAATCCTGTCCCTATTTTATATTCATTGTTGTCATATCATAACAACAGATACAACAGCTTAGAGATTACAACAGTATACCACCTGCTCTCTAGATGCAGGCACCCTTTTGCCACACCAAACAGATAGGATTTGAAGTATTTCAAATACAGATCCTGATCTAGAACAGACCAACTTTTCACAGTACCAATGTTTATGTGTAAAGTTATTTGCTCAATCAATAATGTTATCCCAATTTCCTCTTCTTATCACCCTCATTGTATATGTGATAAATATATTCAGCATTCCCTATAACATCTTCTTGTTATCCAGTCTTATCATCTGCACCCCTCACATGCTCAATCACACACTGGAGAAGCTGCAATCCCCCATCACCCTGCTGTAGTGTTGTTGCCTTTACATTTCCAGGGACCCAAATTCAATCCTGATCTCAAATGCTGTCTCTGTGGAGTTTACATGCTCTCACCGTGACCACAGGGTTTCTGCTGAGTGCTATAGTTTCTTCCAACAGCCTCTAGGCATGCTTATAACAGGCAAAGTGGCCTCTCTAAATTGCCTATAATTTATAGGTGAATTGTAAGACAATATGAAAAGAGTTGACAGGTATGTGGAAGAGAACAGATTATTAGGAAGAAAGTGGAAAAATTGGATTGACTAAATAGACCAGATGTCCTCCTCCTATGTCAAAACATTATGAATAGCAAGCATGCTTTATTCAGAATTTTGCTGCTTAATACATTACAGATTATCCTGTAAAAATTTACATTATCAAACCATCTGAAACTTGTTATCACCTTAACGTTCCTGATAAAGCCTCTTGCCTTTTATGTCCATGTGACTTTTTGCCTTCCAGCCTCTTGCATTCCACATCATGCAGCTTTGAAGACCACAGAGAGGAAAAAAAAACTTGTTCTAGACTTTCTCCTTGCTTGCACTTAAGAATCATGCCCTTAGCAAAACTTCCTCACTTTTTGAAGCACTGTCTCCATGCTAGCTGTACACTCTTCTGGAGGCAGATATTCCAGCTGAAATCAAGACCCCTTATGATGCCTGAATAAAGTGTTGGATCAACATTTTCACTATGCCCTTATAAGAGACCTCACCCCTGGTTTGTGGTGCTAATAAACTCATCAATAAACCATGCTTTCTTCCCTTCCACTAGAAATATATTGTATTTCTTTCCTCCGATAAGGAGTAATTTCTCTGCTTCCCCATTCAGCTTGTCCAGGGCTCCAGGGCTGCAACAATATTTTTCATCTTCAGTAACATCTCTGCTCATTTGATACACAAGGAATACTGCTGAGTGAACATTTTGAAATCCCAAACATACAGTATCTCTCATATCTACTGACTGGCATTCGTATTGGCCCATTTGGAGAAGCCATTCTCTACTTTCCTCATCATGAATGATCACTGTCTTGTTACCCACTAAAACAGCAACACTCCAAGTTTGTCAACAATGTAGTGCTTGTCGGCTCATTAGAGTGTCCACTTCAAATGACAAATTAACAGATCCAAGCATCATCGGAATATCATTTATCAAAGGCAGTAAACTCACATTATTCAACAATATTGGTTCAAGTTAAGTCCCAAAAATTGAATCTTATGGCAAATTCAGTTCTTAAGACTATACTTACACTTATATATACACTCAGTGGCCACTTTATTAGGTATCTCCTGCGTGCATGCTTGTGGCTTTCTGCTACTGCAATCCATCACTTGAAGATTCGAAATGTTGTGCATTCAGTAAAGCTTTTTTGCACACCACTGTTGTGCCACGTGGTTATTTGAGTTATTGTCACCTTCCTGTCAGCTTGAACCAGTCTGACCATTCTCATTAGCAAAGCATTTTTGCCCACAAAACTGCTGCTCCCTGGTTGTTCGTTTTGGGTTTTTTATGCACCATTCTCTAAACTCTAGACACTGATGTGTGAAAACACCAGGAGATCCAGAGTTTTACAGGTGTTCTTAATACAATCTCCACTGAATGTCTACATACACACACACAAACACACACTCTGCAATAGAGATGAGGAAGGATTATCATGGAATGAGAAGAGATTGCTCTACATTGATGAAGGTAGAGCAGTGGATGTAGTGTATATGGATTTTAGTAAGGCAAATGATAAGGTTCCCATGCAAGGCTAATTCAGAAAGTAAGAAGGCATGGGACTCAATGAAATCTTACTTTGTGGATCCAGAATTAGCTTGCCTACTGAAGGCAAAGGATGGTTGTAGGTGGTTTGTATTCTCCATGGAAGAAGGTGACCAGCAGTGCTCTGCAGGGATCTGTTCTGGGACCCCTCCTCTTTATGATTTTTATAAATGACCTGGATGAAGAAGTAGATGGGTAGGTTAGTAAGTTTGCTGATCACACAAAAGTTGGGGGTGTTGTGAATAGTCTGGAGGGTTGTCAGAGTTTACAGCACAACATCGACAGGATGCAGAACTGGGCTGAGAAGTGGCAGATGAAATTTAACCCAGGTAAGTGTGATGTGATTCATTTCAGTAGGTCAAATTTGATGACAGAATATAATATTAATGGTAAGACTCTTGGCAGTGTGGAGGATCAATGTGATCTTGGGGTCAGTGTCCATAGAACACTCAAAGCAGCTGCGCAGGTTGACAGTGTTGTTAAGAAGGCAAATGGTGTGTTGGCATTCATCAACCATGGAATTAAGTTCAAGAGCCATGAGGTAATGTTACAGCTATATAAGACCTTAGTTAGACTCCACTTGGAGTATTGTGTTCAGTTCTGGTCACCTCATTACAGTAAGGGTGTGAAAACTATAGAAAGAGTGAAGAGGAGATTTACATAGAAACATAGAAAACCTATAGCATAATACAGGCCCTTCGGCACACAAAGTTGAGCCGAATATATCCCTACCTTAGAAATTATTAGGCTTAAATATAGACCTCTATTTTATAAGGCTCCATGTACCTATCTAAAAGTCTCTTAAAAGACCCTAACGTATCTGCCTCCACCACCATTGCCGGCAGCACATTCCACACACTCACCATTCTCTGAGTAAAAAACTTACCCCTGACATCTCCTCTGTGCCTACTCCCCAGCCCCTTAAACCTGTGTCCTCTTGTGACAAACATTTCAGCCCTGGGAAAAAGCCTCTGACTACCCACACGATCAATGCCTCTCAAGGATGTTGCCTGAATTGAAGAGCATGTCTTATGAGAATAGGCTGAGCAAACTTGACCTTTTTCCCTTATAGCGACAGAGTCTGAGAGGAGACCTGATAGAGGTATGCAATATGATGACAGGCATTGATCATGTGGATAGCTGGAGGCTTTTTCCTGGGACTGAAATAGTTAATGTGAGGGGGCATAATTTTAAGGTGCTTGTAAGTAGGTACAAGGGGAATGTCAGCAGTATGTTTTTCACACAGAGAGTGGTAGATGTGTGGAGTGCACTACCAGCAAAGGTGGTAGAGGCAAATACAATAGGGTCTTTTAAAGACTCTTAGATAATTACATGGAGTTTAGAAATACAGAGGGCTATGTGGTACGGAAATTCTAGCATAGGTTACATGGTCAGCACAACATTGTGGGCCAAATGGCCTGTAATGTGCTGTAGATTTCTGAGTTCTATTTATCTTAGACTCATGACCTAAATGTTTGATTCTACTGAGCACACAGTTGCCCTCTATTACACTCACTTCAATGCATGGATGTTTTTCCTTTTCTATAGGGAGGAAATGTACACAACAGTGAGAGGAGGGACATGGGCTTTCCCTACTGACTCCTGCTTAAAGTTTCATGTTTTTCTGTGCCTGTCACATACTTGGCTGTTGCCATCTACTGCAACGTATCTTATAAAACAATACTATATCACCTCCTTTCATTAGCTCATGACCTTGCTTTTGTCCATTTGTTAACGTGAACACCCAAGCTCTCCAAAATACCTTTTCATATTTCATTAACCTGGTGCCTTTCTACGTTCCCTCATGGTTAGGCATCATCTGCAAACTCATCTCCATGTCATTTACTCTGAGCATTATGAGCAGCGCAAACACTTCACCTGTCCTTATTATCTCACTTTGTGTGAATTAACAAACACATTCTGCATCCTTCACTTTGGCCAAATTTGCCAAACTTGAAAAGCAATCCAATTATACCTACAGTTCTAACTTTGCATGGAGCAAGTTTCTATGTGACTGTCCTTAGCTAATTTTGAGATAACATGAACAAAGATATTACCTCTTTCTCTCTGTCGAAGTACTCATGAAAAGCATTTTTACATGGACACTGCAGATGATCATGTGCATATTAGAAAATCACTGACAAGCATCAGGAAGACTTCAAACCTTAGTCCCTAATGCTGCTTTTAACTCCACACTCTATTGGCTTTGCAGCTAAATAGCATGATGGCAATCATAAAAATGTTCTGAGGGCCTGACTGAAGATTAGAGTTCATGACTGCCACAATGCCACACTGTTGGCTAAATAATCTTAAGGACAGCTCTTTTAATTTTTGTTGTGTCCACTACATTACCATTGCTGATGAGAGTTGACTAGGCTTGATGTGTGGGAATTACATAGCGTTGAAATGCACCAATCAGCCCAATCAGCCCACGTCCCACATGAGCCTTATCATAGATCTAGCAGGGTAGACCTGTATTGCCTTGTCCCTCATATGATTGGCTAGCCTCTGCACTATTCACTTTACAACTCCCTGAGGCACCAAGTTCCACGTTCTAACTGAATGACAATCTACGATGATCTGTGTTAGCTTCCGTTTATGCTCTTGCTCTCAAATTGAAGCACTCTTTCTGTTTTCACTCTATCAAAACTGTTCTTAATTGCCTTACCTCTCACTGTTCCTTCCTCAAGAACAAAGACACCCAACGTATCGAAGTTTGCTGATGACACAAAGATGGGAGGGAGTGTAATGAGTGCGGAGGACATTGAAACCCTGCAGGGGGACATAGATAGGCTGAGTGATTGGGCAGACATTTGGCAGATGAAATATAATACTGACAAGTGTGAGGTCTTGCACTTTGGCAGGAAAAATAATAGAGCAAGTTATTATGTAAATGGAGAGAAACTGGAAAGTGCTTCTGTGCAAAGGGATCTGGGGGTCCTGGTGCAGGAAACACAAAAAGTTAGTATGCAAGTGCAGCAGGAGGTCAAGAAGGCCAATGGAATGCTGGCTTTTATTGCTAGGGGGATGGAGTATAAGAACAGGGAGGTCTTACTGCAGTTATATCGGGTATTGGTGAGACCACACCTGGAGTACTGCGTGCAGTTCTGGTGTCCATATTTAAGAAAGGACATACTGGCTCTCGAGGCAGTGCAGAGAAGGTTCACTAGGTTAATTCCGGGGATGGGTGGGTTGATGTATGATGAGAGGTTGAGTAGATTGGGACTCTACTCATTGGAGTTCCGAAGAATGAGAGGCGATCTTATTGAAACATATAAGATTGTGAAGGGGCTTGATCAGGTGGATGCGGGGAGAATGTTCCCAATGATGGGTGAAACTAGGACTAGGGGGCATAATCTTAAAATAAGGGGATGCCGTTCCAGGACTGAGATGCGGAGAAATTTCTTCACTCAGAGGGTAGTGGGGTTGTGGAATTTACTGCCCCAGAGAGCTGTGGAAGCTACTACACTCAATAAATTCAAAAACGGAGATAGACATTTTCCTGGATAAAAATGGCATTAAGGGATACGGTGAGCGAGCAGGTAAGTGGACATGAGGCTAGGTTTAGATCAGCCAAGTGATCTCCTGGACCAGTTTTCGATAGCCTGGATGGGTCGGAGAGGAATTTTCCAGATTTTTTCTCCTCAATTGGCAACTCGGTTTTTTTCCCCCGGGTGATCACATGGGTTTGGGCAGGATGAATAATAAAATAAAATGGGCGGCATGGTGCCCTGTTGGTTGGCACTGTTGCCTTGTGGGATTCGGTGAAAACTAGAGTTAAGATTGGATCAACCATGATCTTGTTGAATGGCGGAGCAGGTTTGAGGGGCCGATTGGCCTACTCCTGCTCCTATCTCTTATGTTCTTATGTTTACATCTTCTTTGTAAATGTTCTCCCATTTTTTCATAGTATGGTGACAAGAACTCTAAGGGGTACTGTAAGTGTGGTCAAATGCAGATCTGCAATAGGTAGAACATGCCTTTCCTTATTTTGAGTTTTACCTTTGTAGAGTAAACCATAATTCTAGGTCTCCTTTCTTTATATATCTGTGTATTAAGCTGTGCTGCATCTTCTGGTGATCAGTGCGTTTGAACTCAGAGAAGCTTTTACTTCTTTACCTCACCTCAACTCCACATTCTGCAAGCCATTTGGTCATACCAGTTTGCCAGCTAAAATTTTCCACTTCACCTGGTTCTGTATTGAACCAGATTTGACAGTTGTTTGCCCATTTTGCATGCTTATTAATCTCTTCTTGTCATTTGCTGCAGTCCTTCTCAGTATATTGAATATTCATCACAATTTGGCATCTTCGACAACATTTGCAATTGATTTTTGTTTCCAGAGTTTAAACTGTCAACAGCTACAGTCCCTGCTCTGATCCTTGCCTGTCTTCCTGAACTGTGAAAAGCTACTCTTTGCACCCACTCTCTGCTGTGTCTCCTGAAGCCAGCTGGCAATCCATTCAGACACTTTTACTCTGGTTGTGCTCTTCTTGAATTTATACATTTGTTTGCTGTGAACCTTATCAAAGCCTCCTAAAAGTGAGACCAAATTATATCCACTACATTACCATTGCTGTTACCTACTATATTCATGTCTTAGTCTCGACATTGATGACAGTCTTCAATTGTTTTTTAACTATTGGCTTGATACAACTGAAAGACCTTCCGTTTACTTCAGGGATGGTTAAGAATGAATCATCAAGATTACGAAGTATTGGTATCAGTTCATCACCGTGACACGTACCAAGATACAATGAAAAGCTTGTCTTGCAAACTGTTTGTACGGGTCCAATGATTACACATTCCAATGAGCTAGAATAAGGTCAAACAATAACATTATAGAATAAAGTGTGAAAGCTACCAAAAGAGTGCAATGCAGATAAACAATGAAGTGCACGATCATTGCAAGGTTGATTGTGCAGTCAAGTGCCAATCTTATCGTGCAAGAGGTCCATTCAAGAGTCTGATAACTGTGGGATAGAAGCTATGCTTGAGTGTTGTGCTGTGTGACACCACGTCACTAAATCTCTCTCTCCTCCCTGTTGTCTGACTCATCACTGTTTGAGATGTGGGCTGCCACAGTGGTATCGTTTGCAAACGTGTAGATGGACTGGGAGCAGAATCTGGCCACACAGTTGTGTGTACAGGAAGTAGAGTAGGGGAATGAGGACACAACCTTATGAAACAGTAGTGTTTAACATTGTCATGGTGGAGGTGTTGCTGCCTCTCCTTGCTGGTTGCAGTCTGTTGGTCAGTTGGTCCAACATAAACCAGACTCCATTGTCTGAAGAAAATGCATTTCTTTCCTCGGAGTATATTAGTGGACCGTGTGAATTTATTTGGTGACTATCACAGTTACCATCAGATTTATTTAATCTCATTTAATTGACCATTTTTCATACTGAGATTTACCATTATCTGAATTACTTATCCGATGATTTGTTCTGTAGCTTAACAAATATGCTTTTGTTTCCACTTAACTGTGAGGGAGGTATATTTGTTCATTTCTAGATAATTTTCTATTAAGTAATTAAAAAGTCTTTGTTTCCTTTCCTAACTTTGATATTAAACTAACTGGACCACTGTTCTCTGACCTTGTTTCATTCTTCTATTTATATAAATAAATAACATTAACTGACTGCTAGACTTGAGCATAATTGGCTTTTCTAATATCTTGCATCAAACACTGCAGAGTTTTATTGTAAAGAATTGAAATAGTATTTTAACATGAGGACACCTGAGAGCATTGGAGGCATCCAGGAATACAGTAATAACCCATTATAACTTTGAAAAGAGCTTGTGAGCCACCAGCAGAAGCTGCTTTTAACAATTATGTGGAGTACTTACGTTATTTTGGCTTGCACTGCAAGAACTAACAGGCATCAAAAATAAAGAAAACCAGAAGTAAACTCCTTTTTCTATCAATATAGTTTTCACAATATTTATTACCTTATGTAATATTCATTACATACATTATGCATGGTAACTTCAATTTTAAAAATTAAAATGAAATATTTTGACTTACTCAGCTTCTTATGCTGATCTGGTTGACGCGGGCAGCACATGAGATAGCGGCTTATTTTTAATAATACCACTGGATTTACATGAAGATTGAATATGTTATTTACGACTAGCTTGTTTTATTTTTTTGCACATGTAAGTATTGCTGAGTGAGAATGTTGGAATAACCTAACTTAAGATCTAAGAATTTTTCTAGTATCTTGTATCAGGAGAGAATACATAATAGGCCCAAATCACAGGTGAGTCTGACAGGAAGACGGGAAGGTGGATCAGATGAATATGGGGAAAATGGAGCTAATGAGTAGAAAGCCTGAACTGATAGCACCTGCAGTCTCAATACGGAAGGAAGAGAAGAAAGGTGGCTTGTAATTTATAATTCCTGACCTATATTTATGAGCTCTATCATGGCCTACATTTGGATCAAATATATTCACAGTTCTTTTGACTGTTTACACTTAAGGCCCAAATTTTTGTAATGTTGGCTTGGACATATAGAATACTCTGTTTAGTTCTGTGTGTTATACTTTCAGCAAACACATAGAGGCTTAACAGAGGACTGAAGAAGAAGTTTACTAAAATGATTCTAAGAATGGATGAACTCAGAGATGAGTAAAAGATTGAAGTGTAATAGACAGTAAATAGGGAGAAGTAACTCCCTTTTGTAGTCAGATGAAGAACTAGTGAGCACAGAATGTTGATGCTTGGTAAAGGATCCAAACTTAAAAGACGTAAAAAAAGGTATTGAGTGTTTACAGCTTCAAGTCGAAATGGAGTCAAGCTTCAAGTCGAAATGGAGTCAAACTTCAAGTCGAAATGGAGTCAAACTCAATTCCAGCATTATATAACAAACTGGATCATGGGGTGGGGGGGGGGAGGATTAAAATAATACATAGTTATGGGGAGAGGGCAAAGCAATATGACTTGCTGGATTGCCCTTATATTGAGCTGGTATGGACTTGACAGGCAAATAACATCCTTCCTTTCTTAGTCATTCTCTGATTCTCCTCGCTTTGTAATTTTCCATTTGGACTTCAAATCGATAATGCCTCACATTGTTCTCAGGGGCTTTTTGGGTACTGTTGGTCCATCCTGCTTGATCATCCTTAGTTGATTATCTATCTAAATATTTAGTTTTTACAAAGTTACAGAAATTACGGATGATCCTCCTTGAGGGTAATCAGAAAACTCCAGGTGCTTTTATCCTTATTATATAAATAATCATTTAGCTAATTTTAATTAATTAACCATAAATTATCTTACACTCCCCACATGGCTGCTTATGATTTTTTTTAAACTTGGTATGGTGTTCATGCAAGTTACTTTAATTAGGGTCCTTTATTAACTTTCAATTTATAATTTCTGGCAGCCAATGTGCTTTATGTGATTTATGTCTGATATCTTCATCAAAAGACTAATGATGGTGATGTAACAATCATAAGTCAATTACTGGCAGTGCAGAAACATTATAATCAGTGAAATGTGTATGAAGACAGACCTTGATCCATTTGTAACCCTCAGGTTCGGCCAGCAGCGTTAATCTAGGGGAAGACAGCCCTGGCCTGGCCAAACGTGAGAAATCTTGTTTGGGTGGATGCTGTGTGATGTGTTCCGGTTACAAATCAGTACCACCAAATAACAAACAGTACACCACAGGCAATTGAACGATTGAGCTTTATAATTCTTAATTTGACTATAGGGTTAGTAAAGAAAACAAAAAAAGGACCCATTTTCATGAAATGCGCCATGTTGAAGCTCACTGTTTTCCTGCTGTTTGTTCTCCATTGATATCCCCCGGGTGTCATTGACCCCCGACCCATTCCAAGTACACTCAGTCCTGCAGTCTATGATTTCCCCATTCTGGCATTTTCTCTCTCCATCTTCCACCTAACAAAAGACCGTGAAACCTTCACTCAGGCTCCCCTCATTGGCCAGTGCACATTCGAAAGCCCCATTATCTCTAGTCATAACCCAAACACTGCGCTACAGAGAAACCATTATATCAGCAGTGAAACCTTTCCCAGGTTGTTACATATTCTTGGACGACTGGTAACACAGTACCAGGACACAAGAGTTGAGAAGATCAACAAGTACTTCATTATAAATGAACAGCATGTAAAGAACTTATGGTGCCTATGATACATATGCACATGCCTATTTGCATATCATACATAAATGTCAGTGTATATAATTAACTGTGATGTTCCATTTCCATCTTCAAATTTCTGAACATACAAAACCAATTCCTATTTTTAATTTCCACTCAGCCGTGCAACATTGCTTAGAGTTTAACAAATACAGCTGGTCACACTTCCCTTACAGGACACAAATCATTTTAAAAGAGATTGACTTTTCAGCATGATGGATTGGTGCATCTGTGGTAATCTTGTGCTGGATGTCTAAATAAATGTTCTGCAGGCATATTAATCAAAAGCAAAAGGCCATGAAATAGATCCTCAGAAAAATAAGCCTGAACGAGGAATAATACTTTTCCTATTTTATTATTTGATCTAATGACACTATTTCTGGATAAAGATAGATTATTATTCCAAAGAGGTTAGATCAAATGATTTAAGAAAAGCATATACAATTCTCACTGTAATCTAATGTATTTGATAAGATAGCAAAGTCAAATTCGGCAATGGCTAGAAGTGTCCTTGGCTCAGCCATATCTTTGTTGCTGTATCTTAACTGGAAGTTCTGCAAAAGATAAGATTTAGGTTTATTTGTCACATGTACTTCAAGACACACAGTGAAATACATCATTTGTGTCAAATCAAATCAATTCAGCAAAGATTGTGCTGAGCAGCCTTTCCAATATTGCCACACTTCCAGCAATTGTAGATGTAGGTCTTCAGGCTTGTGTGTCTCCTGCCTGATAGCAGGATTGTAGAGAATACATGGCCCAGAGGTCTGGGGTCCTTAAATGATGGACACCACTTTCCTGAGACAAAGCTTTCTGTAGATATCCTTGAGTGGAGTAAATAGTGTCCGTGAGAGAAATGGCTGAATTCTCTACTCTTGCGTTGTTGTGCTTTGGAGTTCTCATACCAGGCCATGATGCAACCAGTCATCCTTTTCCTTAAGTAAGAATACTTTAGTATAATTTAAATAACTCCCCTCCCCAAGTTTGGAGCACAATGTTTGCGACAAACTGATTTAGTGATGTAAAAGACACAAGTTAAATGTCAGTGAAATTTGAAATGAATGCTTGTATGTGTTTTATTTTTGAATCGTTTAAAAATGACTGGAATATATCATCCTTTAGTACCACCCCTGTGCAAGTGTTTAAATAAATTCAAAGCAGTAAGTTGAGTACGCCTAAAATTAATTCTTTGTCCTATGTCTCAGTTTGTATCGGCAAATTTCATTTAGGAAAATCCGAAAATTCTAGATAAACTCAGGTCACGTGACATCTGTAAAAAGGGAACTAGTAAATGTTTCATCTCTGAGAGCATTTATCAGAACTTGGAATGAGAGAAACATCTCAGATTAGGTGACAGAGAAAGTGGGAGAAGGGAATGGGAAAAACAAAGAGAAATTTCTCTGAACAGCCTTTCGTTGTAAAGTCAGAAGTGTGGGCATTTTGTTGATGACTGTATAATGTTCAATGCCATTTGCATCTCCACAGAAAATAAAGCAGTCATCGACCAAGTACAGCGAAACTCAAATAATGCTCCAGATAAGTGACAGATCACTTTCACACCACAAAAGAACCAGATATCACTATCTCCAACATGGCTCTAAATATCCATCTTTTACATTCAAGAGATTAACTGCACTAAGATTCCAGCATTAATATATTGGCAATCACTATTAACCAGAACATTCCAGAGATTGGGCATTTTACAGTGAATGATTACTCTTGTGTCTATCAATGTCTTTCTAATATCTATAAGTCACAAGCCAGGATTACTACAGGATACTTTTGAGTGACCTAAATGAAACCAACTCCAACACTTAAGTAACTGAATTCATCCAGGACAATCTAGCCTCTTTGTCCCATCCACCACCCTAAGTATTCACTTACATCACCCCCTGTACATAGTGACTGAAAGTATACTATCTGCATTATGGTTACTTTCCTTAGTGCTTTCAACATTATCTCCCAGACCCACTAACTCTGCTATTAAAATTACAGGCACAACACATACAGTGAAACATTATCACTTGCAGGTTCAACTTCAATCCTAATGTCATCCTAACTTGAAAATATGTATTCATTCCTTCAGCAGCACTGGCTCTAATTTATAAAACCTCAAGTTCAAGTGAGAAACCCTGTGCTAGCAATTTTGAGTTAGGTGCTCTGGAGTTTCACTTTGCCTTGGTTCTGCCACGTTGAATCAACTCCTAGTCCACTCCAGCAATGCTCAAGCCTCAATGTGGCCCATACACACCACACTACAACTAACCTGCATCTTCAAGTTTTCAGTTCACACTGCAGAAATGCCAGGTCATACAGTTGGTTCGACAACAGAACTCTAAAAGGGAAGTTACAGACTACTGATTGCAGTGATCATATCCAAGAAAAAGTATGATTGATATAGTAATTTATTGTTCAGATTGCTACCTGCAGGTTGTGCCATCTCAAACTGGAAAAGGGCATGTACTGAGTGACAGGAGTCCTTAATGATGGATACTGCTTTATAGTGCATCATCTTTTGTAGAAGTCCTTAGTGTTGGGGAGGCTTGTGCCCATGATTGAGCTGGCTGTGTTTGCAAACTTCTGCAACTTTTTCTGATCCTGTGCTGTGGCCCCTCCATACCACACTGTGATGCAACCAGTTAGAATGATCTCCACGATACATCTGTAGAAATTGGCTAGACTATTTAGTGACTTCTTTGTAATTCCATCAATATGATAGGTCTTTAGAAATGTTGATACCAAGGAACTTGAAACAGCTCCAAGAGGACCATGTATGGTGCCTTGACTTACCCTTCCTGAAGTCTTCAATTATTTCCATGGTCTTGATTACAAGGTTGTTGTTGTAGATTATAAGACCATAAGCCATAGGAGCAGAATTAGGCCATCTGGCCCATCAAGTCTGCTCTGACATTCAATTTTTGCAGATCCTTTTGTATTTCTCCTCCTCAGCCCCAGTTCCCAACCTTCTCCCCGTCACCTTTGATGCCATGTCCAATCAAGGACGAATCAATCTCTGTCTGAAATACAACCAAGAGCCTGGCCTCCACACCAATAAATTCCACACATTCACCACCCTTTGGTGAAAGAACTCTCTCGGCATCTTTGTTTTGAAAGGGCACCTTTCTATCCTGAGGCTGTGTCCTCTTGTCCTAGACTCTCCACCATGGGAAACATCCTTTCCACATCTACTCTGTCTAGGCCTTTCAACATTCAATAGGTTTTGATGAAATCCCCCTCATTCTTCTGAATTCCAGCAAGTACAGACCCAGAGCCCATATGATAACACTTTCATTCCTGGAATCATCCTTGTGAACCTCCTCTGGACCCTCTCCAATGCCAGCACATCTTTTCTAAGATAAAAGGCATAATATTGTTCACAATACTCAAGGTGAGGCCTCACCAGTACCTCAGCATCAGATTCATGCTCTTGTAATCTAGACCTCTTGAAATGAATGCTAACAAGGCATTTGCCTTCCTCACCACTAACTCAACCTGCAGGTTAAACTTTAGGGTGCTCTGCACAAGCACTCCCATGTCTCCTTGCATCTCAGATCCCTGGATTTTCTCTCCACTTAAAAATTAGTCCACATATTTACAAATGTATCTCTACTATCAAAGAGTATGACCATGTATTTTTGAACTTTGTATTTCATTTGCCACTTTCTTGCCCATTCTCCTAATCTGTCCTCAACACTATCTGCTCTTCCACCAATCTTTGTATCATCTATAAACATGGCAACAACACCATCTATTCCATCATCTAAATCATTTCTATACAGCATAAAAAGAATGGTCCCAACACCGACCCCTGCAGAACACCACTAGTCACTGGCAGCCAACCAGAAAAGGATCCTTTTTTCCCACTTGCTGCCTCCTACCAATCAGCCAATGCTCTAACCATGTTAGTAACCTCCCTGTAATACTATGGACTCTTAACTTGCTAAGCAGCCTCATGTGTGGCACCTTGTCAAAGGTCTTCTGAAAGTCCAAATATACAACATCCACTACATCCCCTTTATCTATTCTACTTGTAATCTCTTCAAAGAATTCCAAAAGCTTCATCAGGCTGGATTTTCCCTGAAGGAATCCATGCTGACTTGATTCTATCTTGTCCTGTGTCACCAAGTATTCCATCACCACATCCTTAACAATTGACTCTAACATCTTCCCAACTACTGAGGTCAGGCTAACTAGTCTATAATTTATTTTATGCTTCCTTCTTACTTTCTTAAAGAGTGGAAAGACATTTGCAATTTTCCAGCCCTCTGGCACCATGCTAGAGTCCAATGATTTCTGAAAGATCATTTCTAATGACACCACAATCTCTAACACTCCCTCTTTCAGAACACCCGGATGCAGTTCATCTGGTCTGAATGACTTATGTACCTTTAGGTCTTTCAGCTTCTTGGGCAGCTTCTGTCTTTAAATAGTAACTGCACCCATTTTGCTTCCTTCACACACTACAACATCTGCTTGTGTCTTCCATAGTGAAGACTGATAGAACTGCCATCAACGTCCTTTTACCCTTGCAGTTTCTTAACTCAACCCACAAGGATTCAACATCTTCTGATCCCATGTCACATCTTTCTACTGATTTGATGTCATTCTTTACCAGTAGAGTCACACCACCCCCTCTGCCTACCTTCCTATCCCCCCGATATAACATGTAACCTTGGACATTCAGCTCCCAGCTACAACCATCCTTCAGCCATGATTCAGTGATGGCCACAGCATCATACCTGGCATTCTGTAATATTGCAACAAGATCATCCACCTAATTTCTTATACTACGTGCATTGAGATGCAACACTTTGAGTACCGTATTTGCTGTGCTTTCTGATTCTGCATCCCTAATGAATTGAAAGCCAGTCTGTTGGCTGCAAGTAAGTCCCATCACCTGCTTGCCCTTCCTGGCAGTCTGACTGCATGCTGTTTTTTCTTTTTTACCATCTGTCCTATCCTAAGTCCTTTCACTCTGGTTCCCAACCTCCTTTCAAATTAGTTTAAACCCTCCCCAACAACTCTAACAAACCTGCCCACAAACATATTGGTCCCGCTTGAGTTCAGGTGCAACATGTCACTTTTGAACAGGTAATACTTCCTTCTTGTGATACCACTCAACCGCACTCCTTATCCCAGATCGTACAAGAGTAAGATCTATCTTACTCCTGAACACCTTCTCATCACCATCTGAAATTCTAACAACAGTTGTCTCATCGGAAAATTTACAGATGGAGTTTGAGCTGTGCTTAGTCTCGCTGTCATGCTGTAGAGAAAGCAGATCAGTAGCAAAACACACATCCTTGAGGTGCATTGGTGTTGATTGTCAGTGAGGAGAAGATGTTATTTCCCATCTGCACTGACTGTGGTCTCCCAGTGAGGAAGTCAAGGATCCAGTTGCAGAGGGAGGTACAAAGGCCCTGGTTTTCAAGCTTGTTGATTAGGACCGAGTGTATGATGGTGTGGATGCTGAGCTGTAATCAATAAACAGTAGCTGGATGTAGGTGTTGCTATTGTCCAGCTGGTCCAAAAGCCAAAGGGATTGCATCCACTGTAGACCTACTGTGGCCATAGGAAAATTGTAATGAGTACAGGTCCTTGCTGAGGCAGGCCGTGACAAAACTCTCAAAGCACTTCATCTCAGCAGGCATGACTGAAAATGGGAGATAATCTTACGGGCAGCTCACCATGTTCTTCTCGGGCACTGGTATGACTGTTGCCCTTTTGAAGCAGGTGGGAACCTCCAAACTGCAGCTGTGAGAGATTGGAACTATCCTTGAACACTCCCGACAGCTGGTTGGCACAGGTATTCTCTACCCTACCAAGGGGCCTTGTGAGAGTTCGCCCTCTTGAAAGATGTTCAGACATCGGCCTCTGAGATAGAGATCACAAGGTCACCATGTGCTGCAGGGATTCACACTGGTATAGTGTTATTCTCCCTTTCAAAGCATGTATAAAAGATGTTGAGTTCATCTGGGAGGGAAGCATCACAGCCATTCATGATGTTAGGTTTCGCCTTGTAATAAGTAATGGACTGTTAACCCTGCCAGAGCTGACGCTCATTTGATTCTACCGCTCACTTCAATCACAATTGTTTTCTTGCACTTAAGAAGCTTTTTGTTGGTCATTACTGGACTTCTTCCATAGGTTTGGATCACTGGTCTCGAATGCCACAAAGCCAGCCCTCAGCAGCCCGCAAGTCTCTGGGTTCATCCTTGGCTTTAGGTTTGGTGTGTTCTTGAAGGCACACACTCATCCGCACAGGCCTCGATGAAGTCAGTGACAACTGTGACGTAGTCTTTTAGATTGAAAGATGAATTCCTGATATTATCCAGTCCACCTATTCAAGGCAATCCTGTAAGTGCTCCTCCACATTCCTTGGTTGTACTTTTATGGTCCTCACCACTGGTGTTGCTGTCTTTGGTCTCTGCCCATTGGCACAAAGTATAAGTACAGCCAGGTGATCAGACATTCCGAAGTGTGGGCATGGGTTAGTGTTCCTGATGGTTGTTTAACAGTGGTCAACTGTGTTGGCTCCTCTGCTTCCACAAGTGGTGGAATGTAAACTACAACCGGGGTTTAAACGGAGAACTCACTCGGCAGATAAAATGGACAGCACTTAACTGCTAGATGTTACAGGTCAGGTAAGTTCAACTGAGACAGAACTGCCAAGTCTTGAGTACCACGACGAGTTTATCATGAAACCCACTCCACCTCCTCTACCTTGAAAAAAATCAGCTGTTCTGTCTTTGTGATGGAAGGTAAAGCCCTTTGTCTATAGTGCTGTGTCTGATATGACGAGGGTGAGACAAACTTCTGTAAAGCAAAGTACACAGCAGTCCCTGATATCCCTCTGGTATGGCAATCTTGCCCCGAGGTCTTTACTTTTTTATTTTCCAGAGATTGCGCATTCACCAGCGGTACAGGGTAGAGGGAGGGTCTAAGGGCTCTGCATTTCAAGCTTACTTGCAGACCAATACACTGCATCCATTTCCTCTTTCATAAAGAGAAACAGCTCTCGTGACTGAGTCTGCAGTCCAGAATCCGTCAATTTGGAGGATCAACAGATTTTTTTTAACATCTTAATACGATGTTGCTTACTGAAATACCCATGTCTGTGACTGTGGATTTTTAGCTATAGTTGTCCTAAACAGGAATGTTTGATGATTCCTTTTGGCACCGTATGCAGAGAGTCACCACTTTCCGGCACCAGCCCTACAGAATATCATTAGTCACCTGTAGCCAATCAGAAATGGTTGTTTGCACAGGAAATCCAGATAAATGCAAATATTGTTCTATTAATAGAAGTATAATACAGTTCTCTGAAACTCCTACCAATGTCTGCTTCTAATAACAGAGTATGCAAATACAAGAGATATATGTTGAAATACATTATTTATTGGCTCACACCCATTCTTGCTGTTACGCCAGTGCAGATTAATAGCTGCATACATCACCAGTGGTATTGTACATAGATATTAATCCTCAGTCATATAACATCAGAAAAGGCATGGAGAACCACCTATTCAATAATTTATAGTTATCTTTCATACTTGACAGTTTGGCACGAAGAACTTAAAAAATTTATTCAGATCCCATCCATCCATTAGTTCCTTTTTTAAAACCAAAACAAATATGTGATTTTAGTTAAATCTCAAGGGACCAAACACATATTTGTTTCCAGGCTAAGAACCTCCAACCATAACTGATAACATTGCAGGAATGGAACTGATTACATATATCTTCTTTTATTGCTACCTAGTAAGTTGAAGCTTTCCGTGAGTCATAAAATATTCATTTTCTTCTACTAAATATATTTTGAGCAGGCACATCAACACATTTATTTTTGTGGCTACAGGAATACTTACTCTTTGGAACCATTGCTTTTTGGGTTCCAGTGTAAATGATCAACTAGTCACCTATCAATCTAATAAATTAGAGGAGGGGCAAGTCTTTAATTTGGCTACAAATTGACATTACTCTTCAACAATTATTTGCAGTCGGAACTTAAGCAGTAAGCACACAGGAATTTACCTCACTTCCTCCGCAGACTCTGCAGATGCAACAGACTTCCTGCTCCAAATAACTAATTAGGAATTCCAACTGGTAATAAATGAGGTTAGCTCCCAATAAGAAAGAGACTTAGCAGATTGTTTCCAACAATTAAATGCTTGGGAATATAGTAGTCATACATAATACACCCTATGAATGCTATTCAAAGGATTAAATCTCTTGAGCGAAAATACTAGGTAAAAATTTCCTGATCCTTAAAAATTAATCAGATGAAATGCCTCCATATCGGTATGAGTAACTTATGAGGGAATAAGAGGACATCATCTGTCTTTGGTGAAGAAAGCAATAAAATAGAACCAACAAAAATTATGCATTTTGTATGCATAGATGAAAAAATGTTTTATAAACCTACTGTTTCTATAATCCACATAGAGGATGTTTGGATTTACTTTAATCCTCTCTGAGAAAATTATGCATGAACAGTTATTGATCTCAAAGGTAATGCAAATCTAAGTCTCTACTTGCATTCTGCAATTGTGACTTTCACTCTTTACAAGATGTTTATTTTTTGGAATATCCTTTTTGCATTTTGGCAATATTCTAAAATTGGTAAACTTTGTTTCTGCTCTTTTTGAGTGAGTGTGTTTCACTATAGTACTTTACAAAATTGTTGAAAGTTGAAGTCCTCAGATTTTCACCACAAATATCTCTTCCTTAACTATTCACTGGGCACTTACTGTTTTTTTGGTCTCTATCCATAGGTCTCATTTTGTATATTCTTGCTTTTTTGTCTTAAAATAGTGTTATTTACAGGCATTAATTCCTTCTCATAGCAATGGCCAAATATCCATTTTATCAATGGCAACCACAGATTTATCTCGTTTAATAAAAGTACAAATTGTGTACTTTTTCTTGAATACTTCCATTTCTGTAAATCATTCCTTATGGTTGGGTGGGTTCATTTTGTCATTGACTCATTGACCATAACATTAATATATGCTTCAGATTTGGACATTTATCATTGAATCTCCATCTGCTTCTCTACAGCATTCAGGATGCAGTTTTCCAAATAACATGTGACCTTATATTTTTTAAGAAAATGTAATACTTTATACTTATTGTAATGAAAATCACATGCCAGTTATGCAAGGTATATTCGTCCTCATCATTTTTGACTATTTATTGAATAACATCTCTTTTCAAATTTAAAATAATATGTTTTTGATTACAAAATCTAAATCATTAATACAAATTTTGAACAGTAACTATCAAATCAATGATCCTTCTGGAACAATACTTTCCCATTGTCTTCTGTTCTGAATAGATTTGTCCATGTTTATTGTCTCATAACCAACCAGCAGTCCATGATCTATTTACCACCTAAATCTGCATGCTTTGTGATTAAAAATTATTCTATTTTGTAACACTTTAAACAAGAGCTACTGGAAATCAAGACGAACGTCAAAATGTCAAAATAAATATGAACAATTTCAAGATGATCTTGTAATTTTCTTCTTTGGGGAGGTTACTGTTGGTTTTCTTAATAATGGTATTCAACCAGCTGCTTTGTAGTTCCATAAATAGCTTCCTTTTCTCTCTCGAATCTAGAGATAATATAAGATATTTGCCAGTCCTCTATAATTTCCAGAGATACCGTATATATCTGTGGAAATATATACAGTATACATAAATGCTTCTACTATCTCTTCCTTTGATTCCGCCCCCGACACTTCCAAACTTCCACCATACTGCTCGTGTCTTCTACAGTGAAATCTGATACAAAATACTCATTCAGTTCATCTGCCATTTCCATGCCTCCCAAAACTGCCTCTCCAGCATCATTTTCCGGTAGACTGATATCCTCTCTTGCCTCTTTTACACTTTATATATCTAAGAGGAGTTTTTGTTATGCTCTTTAATATTATTGGTTAGCTTTCCTTCGTATTCCATCTTTTCCTTCTTTATGACATTTTAGTTGCCTTCTATTAGTTTTAGAAAGCTTCCTAATCTTCTAACTTCCCACTAATTTTTGCTCTATTATATGTCCTCTTTTTGGCTTTTATGTTGGCTTTGACTTTTCTTGAAAGCCATGGGTGCATCATCCTGCATTTAGAACACTTTTTCCTTTGAATGTATCTATTCTGTGCCTTCTGAATTGCTCCAAGAAACTTCAGCCATTGCTGCTCTGCCATCATCCCTGCTCGTGTTCCCATCCAGTCAAGTTTAGCTAGCTCCTGTCTCATGCCCCGGTAATTCCCATTACTCCACTGTAATGCTGTTACATCTGATTTTAGCTTTTCTTTCTCAAATTGCAGGGTGAATTCTATCATATTATTATCACTTACTCCTAAGGGTTCATTTGCCTTAAGTTCTCCAATCAATTCCAATTAATTCTACAACAACCAATCCAGAATAGCTGCTCTCTTAGTGGGCTCATATGATAGTGATGGAGAATTGGGATGGAGTTCTTACAGGAAGCAAAATGTTTAAGTTGGGGTCATGATAGCTGTGCAAATCTGTAGACTTAAAATTATCCTAAAAACTTAAAAATCTGTGAGAGGGTACACAGCTTCTCACAGACATTTCAGTCATTTCCTCCTCTGTGCCTTGAATCAAGCTTGTTTGCTCAATTCTCCTGTTCTAAAGAAGCATCCTTCATCTTAGGTATTGACTGTTTTTCTCCACATGGATGTTGCCTGACCTGTTGAGTGCTTCCAGCATTTTCTCTATATAAGGATGTTTTCTTACCTTAGATGAAACTCCAAGATAGCTAAATTTTACCTTAAGCAAAGCAACAAGGCATACATCAGTCAACATGTGTCCACAACAGGAACTTGCACAGTCAACATTCCAATCACCATCCCAAAAGCACAGGGAGCAAGAAATTACCTTTGATAAGATCAGTCTATGACTTTGAGTACTGTTCTCAATGTGATCTGTCAGAGAAAGAGAAGATGGATATCCTTGAAAATACCACAGATAATAGTACTTGATGAAAACTTGAGATTTCAAATCTACTCATCAAAGATAACGAATTGTAAATTTTTTTTTGTTTCAAAGACTTGCAGAAGCAATCTATCTTAGGATCGGCAACTTAGGAAGAATTATTCCTTTGCCAAAACATTTGTTATGGATGGTATTGTGTTGAGATCGAGTATTAATCAAACTATGTTCGCAAATTACTTTTAAAAAAGAAAAAAAACTTTCCGAAGTCTTTGTTTTTCCTCAGCATAATCTGTGGTGATTAAAATGCAAGTGGCATGTTCTGATATTTCTGACATGTTTGTAGGAAATTGTAAACATATTCTTAATTTTAACAGGAATAACAAACTGAGAAAAATCACCTTCTTTTGTTTAGAATGTCACTTCAGGAAGAGAAAAAAAATCCATAAACAACAGGTAAATACTTCAAAAACCAGGAATGTAGGATGGCTGTTCTATGAATTTATCAGCACATTCAGTGTAGGAATGAACTAGAATGAGTAAGAATGAACATCAGTACTGTTGAAATTAGCCTTGAAATAAACAGTCAATAAAATGCATTTCACTGACGTAAGTGGAGGTGGCACAGTGGATGAAAATGAACAAAGATAAGAAAACAAGTTTGACACACATAGAACAAGATTTTAAAATCTGTTTTGGCTTTCAGAAACAATGTTATTCATTTAAATAAGGTACATCTTTTGCATAGACTGAATATTGTACAGAAACTGCTTTTACCCCAAGACTCCATTTATTCCCCAGGTAGTTTACTTTTTCTTATGAAAATCCATTCCCTAATCCCCTAAATGGTTATTTAGTACCCTATTGGTTGCACTTATATTGTTCAT
Organism: Hemitrygon akajei; assembly: GCF_048418815.1. Classification (NCBI taxonomy): domain Eukaryota; kingdom Metazoa; phylum Chordata; class Chondrichthyes; order Myliobatiformes; family Dasyatidae; genus Hemitrygon; species Hemitrygon akajei. The sequence continues at coordinate 72,225,611 of NC_133136.1, read as the reverse complement.
CTCAACAACGGTCACTTTCTCAGCTTTCCCATGTAAAAAGAATTTTTCTGAATTCCCCATTTTTTGATGATGAGTTTTATTGATGGTTTTATGATTACTCTGCCTTAAAGTTGAAAACTCAATCAAAATCATAGAATTGTTATAGCACTTGAGGGTCTCTCAAGGGGTTGTATTGGCTCTCTATAGAGTAATACAGTCAGGCCAATTCCTCAAGTACTCTCTCATTGCCCTGTTTTTCTGTCAACAAATATTTATCCAATTTCTTCTGAAGCAACGGTCTACTTGTGCTACACTTTCAGGCAGTGTTTTTCTGGTGATGGCAGTTCACTTCAGCCAATCACTTGAAAGTTGTATCCTTTGGCTTTTGACCTCACTTTGAATAGAAACAGGTTCTCTCGCTCATTTATCCAATGTAAACACATCCAATTTTTGTTTCTCTCTATCAATTTTTCTCAGCCTTCTCTGATTTGGAGAGAATGATCTCATGTTTACAAGACTACCTTTGCAGCTGAAACTTTTCATACAAAGAGCCATATTGTTTTATTCTGTTGGTTCCCAGTCTAGCACTTACATATCCCTTCTAAAATGTGACCAGAATTAGATGCAATAAATGTGTTGTGGTCTAACCAATTTGTTATAAAGGTTGAACATTGTTTCCTTGCTTTGAACTCTATTGCTGTATTTATCAATGTTAGGATGTTATTTTCATTTTTAACCTCTTTTTAAACATGCCCCGGCAACATCAACAAATTAATCTACACTCAAGACTTGGTGTTCTGCACCATGCTTAGACTATATAATTTAATCTGCAATATCTCACTTCTTGCTGTAAATTTCATTTCCCCATCAGACCATTTCATAATTTATCAATGTTCTCGGAAGTCTTTAATCATCCTCTTTATTCAACATAAATATGGGGATTTTGCACCTCATATCCATGTCTAAGTCATTAACGTATATCGGCAGCAACTGAAGGGAAATACAATACTCCTTGCTCTTGCCCCAAAAGCAATGGCTGCCAAACTTTTCAGCTCCTACTATAAACCAGTTTTGTCATTGTGTAACCACCAACCTTTCCATTTCTGGGGCTTCAATTTTGTTCGACAACCCTTTATGTTGAAGCTCTTTTTAAAATCCATATTTGCACTTTTTATATTACCTTTCTCAGCCCTTCTTTTGACATTGTTGAAGTATTCAGGTTGGTTAAGCACAATAGCACAGACATCTGATCAGTAACTGCTTATTTCATTGCTAATTGATTGAAGCTATTGCAGCGATGTGCTACACACAGAGCTAGAAATAATGACACGCAGTCTGTAAGTTGCATTCAAGACTCGTTTATTCAAACTTCGCGGCACTGGCTTTTACACAGTCCCGTTCCCGCCCCCTCTGGGCGGAAATGACGTCAGTGGTGCATTACAAAAGTCTCTTCCCACGCGTGGGCTTTCTCCCCTTACTGGTGAAGAAGAAGCCACAGCGCCATTTTGGGGCTGGCCTCTCTGCACGCCATTTTGTGAGCCGGTTCACCTGCGCAGAAAGTGGGTCGCCACGTAACCCCCCCCCCCCAAGAACTGGCGATACACCCCCCCCAATGTCCACAGTCTGGGTCAGTCTCTGTTTAGGCGTTCTGCCTCTGCGCCGTGGTACCTGAACCTCGACTGGCTGCGCCAAGTCCACATGGGCCGGTTTGAGTCAGTCCACCATGAAAACTCCTGTTTCCCCCCAATGTCGAGAATGTTCGTGGACCCGTTGTCACTGATCACCTTGAACGGCCCCTCGTACGGCCGCTGTAGCGGTGCCCGGTGTCCGTCCCTTCATACAAATATAATCTTACAGTTCTGCAGGTCTTTGGGTTCGCAGGTCAGGATCTGTCCATGCTGTGAAGTTGGTACGGGGGCCAGGTTGCCAAGACTTTCATGTAGTCTGTCCAGGACTGCTGCGGGTTCTTCCTCTTGTTCCCTTGGGGCTGGTATGAACTCTCCTGGGACGACCAGGGGTGAGCCGTACACCAGCTCGGCCGACGAGGTGTGCAGATCCTCTTTGGGCGCCGTGCGGATTCCGAGCAAGACCCAGGGGAGCTCGTCCACCCAGTTAGGCCCTTTCAGGTGCACCATGGAGCCGACTTCAAGTGACGGTGGAAGCATTCCACTAGTCCGTTTGACTGTGGGTGGTAGGCAGTTGTGTGGTGTAGCTGTGTTCCCAACAGGCTGGCCACAGCTGACCACAGGCTGGAGGTGAACCGAGCACCTCTGTTGGAGGTAATGTGGGCTGGTACCCCAAAGCATGCAACCCAGGTTGCAATCAGTGCTCAGGCGCAGGAACGGCGGTGGTGTCGGTGAGCGGGACCACCTCTGGCCATCTCGTGAACCGGTCTACCATAGTTAGGAGGTACCGTGCTCCTTGTGAATATGTCAGGGGCCCCACGTCATCCACATGAATGTGGTCGAACCTCCGGCGGGTGGGGTGGAACTGCTGCGGCGGGGCTTTGGTGTGCCGCTGCACCTTGGCTGTTTGGCACTGCATGCACGTTTTGGCCCTTTCACTGACCTGTTTGTGAAGTCCGTGCCACACAAACTTGCTGGAGACCAGTCAGCCGGTTGTCCTGATAGATGGGTGCGCCAAGCCGTGTATGGAGTTGAAAACAGGGCCTGGATAGCCGGTCTGGAGAGTGCATCTGCCACGACGTTGTCCTTTCCAGAGACATGCTGGATGTCCGTCGTTGCACTCGGAGATGTAGGACAGATGTTGCTGCTGGCGGGCTGACCAGGGATCAGACACCTTCATGAACACGAAGGTCAACGGATTGTGGTCCATGAACGCGGTGAACAGCCTGCCTTCTAAGAAGTACCTGAAATGCCGGATTGCCAGATATAGTGCCAACAGCTCCCAGTCGAAGGCACTGTAGTTGAGTTCAGGTGGCCTTAGGTGCCTGCTGAAGAACGCCAAAGATTGCCAGTGCCCCTCAATGAGTTGCTCCAGCACCCCACCGACTGCTGTTTTGGATGTGTCTACTGTGAGGGTGGTTAGAACGTCCATTCTGGGGTGCACCAGCATCACGGCATCTGCCAAGGCTTCCTTGGCTTTAATGAAAGTGGCCGCAGCCTCTTCATCCCAAGTAATGTCCTTGCCTTTATCCGACATCAGGGTGAACAAAGGGCACATGAAATGGGCTGCTGAGGGGAGGAAGCAGTGGTAGAAGTTCACCATACCAACGAACTCCTGCAGGCCTTTGACTGTGTTGGGCCGGGCAAAGTGGCAGATCACGTCCACCTTGGCGGGCAGAGGTGTTTCCCCGTCTTTGGTAATCCTGTGGCCCAGGAAGTCGATGGTGTTGAGTCTGAACTGGCATTTGGCCGGGTTGATCGTGAGGCTGAAATCACTCAGGTGTGAGTAGAGCTGACGGAGGTGGGACAGATGCTCCTGACGACTACTGCTGGCTATGAGGATGTCATCCAAATAGATGAACGCAAAGTCCAGGTCGTGTCCCACCACATCCATTAGCCGCTGGAATGTCTGTGCAGCATTCTTCAGGTCGAACGGCATTCAGAGAAATTCCAACAGGCTGAACGGGGTGATGAGTGCTGTTAAGGGGATGTCTTCAGGGTGTACTGGGATTTGATGGTATCTCCGGATGAGGCCTACTTTGGAAAAGATGCTTGCCCCATTTAGGTTTACTGCAAAGTCCTGTATGTGCGGCACAGGGTAGCAGTCTGGAGTTGTAGCCTCATTCAGTCTGCGATGGTCGCCGCATGGTCTCCAGCCCCCGGCTGCTTTGGGCACCATGTGCAGGGGGGAGGCCCATGGGCTGTCGGACCTCCGTATGATCCCCAATTCCTCCATCCTCTTGAACTCCTCCTTCACCAGTCGGAGCTTGTCCGGGGGAAGCCTTCCAGCACGGGTGTGGAGGGGTGGTCCCTGGGTCGGGATGTGGTGCTGTACTCCGTGTCTGGGCATGGCTGCCGTTAACTGCGGTGCGAGAACCGATGGGAAATCCGCGAGGATTCTGGTGAATTCATTGTCAGACAGCGTGATGGAGTCCAGGTGTGGGGCCGGCAACTTGGCTTCACCCAGGGAGAACGTCTGGAAAATCTTGGCATGGACTCTTCCCTTGCAGGTCAACCAGCAGGCTGTGAGCTCGCAGGAAGTCTGTCCCCAGGAGTGGTTGGGCCACCGCGGCCAGTGTGAAGTCCCACGTGAATCAGCTGGTGCCGACCTGCAGCTGCACTGTACGGGTGCCGTACATCCATATTGTGCTGCCGTTTGCAGCCCTCAGGGTGGGTCCCGGCTCCCTGATGCTGGCGTTGTACCCCATCGAGGGTAAGATGCTGATTTCCGCTCCGGTGTTGACCAAGAAGCGGCGTCCTGACTGTTTGTTCCAGACGTACAAGAGCTGTCCTGTTGGCCAGCTGCCATAGCCATTAGTGACGGCTGGCCCTGGTGTTTCCCGGGAACTTGCAGGGCAGGCGACAACGGCAGGCTTCTGTGCCCCACTGCTGGTGGTAGAAATACCTCTGTTCATTGGCCTCCTCACTCCCGCCTCTGGGTTGTGTGCGCTCCGCTGCCAGGCCTGGTCTGGCTTGCTGTTGGGTACGTGGTTTGGTAATCTGTCCAACAGATGCCCCCCCTCCCTCTTGGCTTTCCACAGCATGTCTGCCCGGGCCGCCACCTTCCAGGGGTCACTGAAATCTGCGTCGGCCAGCAGCAGATGTACATCCTCGGGCAGCTGCTCTAGGAACGCTTGATCAAACATGAGGCAGGGCTTGTGTCCTTCAGCCAGGGCCAGCATCTCATTCATTAATGCTGAAGGCGGCCTGTCTCCCAAACGGTCCAGGGGCAGCAAGTGGCCACCTCGCTCACGCTTTGAGAGGCCAAAGGTCCCAATGAGCTGCGCTTTGAATGCTGCATATTTGCCTTCTTCTGGGGGTGACTATATGAAATCCACAACCTGGGTGGCTGTCTCCTGGTCAAGGGAATTCACCACATAATAGTAGTGCGTGGAATCAGAAGATATCTGCCAAATCTAGAACTGGGCTTCTGCTTGGTCAAACCACACACATGGTCGCAGCATCCAGAAAGTTGGCAGTTTTAGCGAAACTGCATGAACAGATGAAGAGTCGATCATCTTTGGTCCAAATCCCATTCGGACCATCGGGGTCACCAATGTAGTGATGTGCTACACACAGAGCTAGAAATAACGACACGTATTCTGTAAGTTGCACTCGAGACTCGTTTATTCAAACTTCGCAGCACTGGCTTTTAGGCAGTCCTGTTCCCACTCTCTAAAGATGGAAATGACGTCAGAGGTGCATTACAGAAGTCTCTTCCTGAGTGTGGGCTTTCTCCCCTTGCTGGTGAAGAAGAAGGCCCAGCGCCATTTTGGGGCTGGCCTCTCTGCCGACGCATGCGCCATTTTGTGAGCCGGTTCACCTGCGCAGAAAGTGGGTCGCCACACTAGACTTTTTGCTGGCATAGAAATGCAATAACAACATTCTGGGTCATGCCTCATCATCCCAGTAATCCATTTGGTTACGTCCCAGTGTGAAGCACAGTCAATGATGTCATTCCATGTTTGACCCTCCCTTTATAGCATTGCTAAAGCATATTACACCATTTCACTTCAAGCTGTACAGCCATTGACCAAAAATGAACTACTCTGGACTGGACTCCAAAGTTAATCCCTTATTTACTTTAGAATTTTAGTCCACAACTTCCTCCTCTGCAGTATCAGTTCCACTTCTACCCACTATTTCAACATCATCAGTTTATCTCTCAGCAGCTGAATGGACAATCATCCCCACCTACTTGATCAGCATCCCAGTTGCTATATGCATCTTTATATAACATACTGTAAGGATTCATTGCCAATGTAATGGCTTATTTGTAATGTTTCACTGCTAAGGCTAATGTAATGGCTTCTCTGTAATGTTCACTACTTCTCTGTAGCAGCAGTGTTTGGGTTATGGCTGGAGATAACAGGAATGCGGTATGCATGTTAGCCAATCGGAAATTGGTGCTTTTTTTTTGTAATTTATTTTTTATTGAAGTTCATCATCAAACAAACATTTCCATAAGATGTATTTCAGATATTGTACATATATATCATATATATCACAAATCTCCACAAAGTATTTATCTGAGGTATACACTTATAAAAAAGAGTGGAAAGAAAAAACAAGCTAAAGGAAAAAACTATGTACAATTAGGGAGTGATCTTTTTTTTACAACAGATTCATTGATTTGTGAGAATAAAATCTGGCCTATGGGGCATTATGTAGTTAAACCATTTTTCTCAGTATGAATCAAATTGTTCCAGCTTATGATTAACGGATGCTGTTATCTTCTCCATTTTGTAAATGTCCATTGTAATTTCCATCCATGCGTTTAAAGTTCGGCTCTCCTGTGATAACTATTTCCTAGTAAGAGTCTTTTTACCAGCCACCAACAGTATATTCATTAAATATTTATCTCTTTTCAACCATTCTTGAGGTATATATCCAAAATATATGGTCTTACTCTCTAAGGGTATTTCATATTTAAAGATGTCTTGTAGGGCATTGTGTATCCCCCCCCAATAGTTTTTGATAACAGGGCAGTCCCAAAAATATGATAATGATTTGCATTTTGATTTCCACAATTTCTCCAGCAAACAGGGAGGTTACTATCATAATGGGATTTCTGAGAGGGTGTAATAAAATATCTTATCAAATTTTTCCATCCAAACTCCCTCCATTTCTGTGAACTGGCACACTTCCATTGATACCTCCATATTATTGTCCATTCTTCCTCAGATATAATTATCCCTCCTTCCTTCTTCCATTTTGTTTTAATGTATGAAGTCCAATGTGTTTTAAGATTTGACAACCCCTTATACATGCTTGAAATGATTCTACTACAGTTATCTGAATTATATGCTTTTCTAAATAGCTCTATCAAGCATGTACTTGCCTTGGTTACATTTTTAAGCATCTTATTAACATACTGTCGCATCTGTAAATACAGATAAAAATCTTATTTTTCTAATAAGTGTTTCTCTTTAGCATTTCAAAACAGAACAGTGTTCCTTCTTTCATTATTTTGCAAAGAACTGTTATTCCTTTAGCTGTCCAGTCCTTAAATCTAGCATCCAGTTTATTTGGTGTAAAATCCGAGTCATATGCATACCATTTAAGAATTGCAATATCTCCCTCTAGATCATATTCTTTTATAGTAGTTTTCCATATTTTAAGAGTCAATTTCACCCATGGGTTATCAATAGTATTTATGTACCTTTGCAGGTTGTTATCAGCCAAAATTACTTGTATGGGGATGGGAAGTACCCACTCCTCAATGTTTTTCCATTGAGCTTCATATGATGGGTTGCACCAACATATCACAGCTCTCAACTGTGCTGCAAAATAATAATCTCTAAGAGAAGGCAAGCTCCATCCCCCCTTTTCCTTCGCTAATTCCAAAGTTTTGAGACAAACTCTAGGCCTTTTACGCTGCCAAATATACCTTGATAACATCTTGTTCCATTCATTGAATTGATTTTGATTAATCTCTATTGGTAGGGTCTGAAAAAGATATAACAGTCTGGGCAGTATACACATTTTAATAGACTCGATCCTTGAACTGAGACTGAAAAAAGGAATCAGGTTCCATCTTGCCATATCTTCCTTAATTTTTTATATAAAGGCTGATAATTACATTCTGATAATTTTGCCAAATCTTTTGGCATAATGATGCCCAAATATTTGAAAGACTCTGTGTGCCATGCCCAGGGATATCTACTTTCAATTTCTCTTGGTAGGCTATAGATACATGAAAGTAATTGGGTTTTATCTATGTTGATCTTGTATCCTGATAATTGACCATATTGTTCAAAGGATTGCATCAATTTAGGTAAAGAGCATGTTGGTTGCCCTAGATAGATCAAAATGTCATCTGCATAACAAGCCAATTTATGCTCTGTCCTTTTAATAGTAATTCCCCTGATATCTTCATTTTGTCTGATGTATTGAGCTAATGGTTCCAGATATAACGAGAAGAGTAGTGGTGACCATGCACAACCCCATCTCATGCCCCTTTCTAGAGTAAGATTATTTGATAAATATCCAGTGATTTTAATCCTAGCAGTAGGATTGTCATATAGTGTCTGTATAGTTTTAATAATTGTGTCTTGGAAACCAAATCTATGTAAAACTCTGTAAAGAAAATTCCAGTTAACCGAATCAAATGCCTTTTCAACGTCCACGCTTATCACTATTGCTTCGATTTTATTTTTTTGTATATGATCCATAATGTGAAGTGTCCTTCATATATTGTCTTGTGTCTGGCGATGTCGTATAAAACCTGTCTGATTGTTACGTATCAGTATGGTAGAAACTCCTCTAATCGTTTGGCCATGATGGAGGTAAATAATCTATAATCTACATTAAGAACAGATATTGGTCTAAATAACCTGCATTCCATTTATCTGAAAGGATGTTTTCTCACGGTCTTTTATCGAGGAGAGTTGAAGAGGGAAGACGTGTGTGGAGAGAGCTGGTAGATCACCGGACGGAGTGGGTTAGGATCTGAGGGTCCAAAATTCGGCGACGTTCAGAGGAGACCAATGGTGGAAGAATGACTTCTTCAGCACAGTAATTGGAGCTCCAACGTGAACTTTTGACTTTTCCTTGAATTGGGCCTTTTTTTCAAATTTTCATTACTAACCCTATATTCAGATTAAGATTCATAAAGTTCAATCATTTAATTGCATATGGTGTACTGTCTGATATTTTGAGCTGTGGGTTTGTAACTGGGCGTACATTACACAGCATCCACACAAACGTGACTTCCCAGTTTGGCGGGGCCAAAGGCTGTTTCCCCTTTATGAACATGAGCTGGCCGAGCCTGAGTGTTACATTTACATGTGGTGTTTGTTTTTGACCAGCTCAATTCCATTCCTTCCTGAAACGATGTCTTCATGAACATCTGTAGGCACTGACTAGACCTTCAAATGTGACCTTTCTCTCCTTTCGGAATATCTAGATCTGACTTTGGTCTGATCATTGCAAGTGAGGATGTGTTTTACTTTTATTCAATGAGAAATCTCAAGCACAACCAAAGTTTGCTTCAGATAGTTCATTACTAAAGTGATTGGTATGCAAGCAATCACCATAGAAGCATGGGGGAACATATAATTGCTTTCAATCACAAGTATTTAACAAACTAGCCGGCATTGTCAGGACTGCTTTACTGCTATTTTCTGCAAACTAATACTCTTCTTTTTATTAAAAAATTGTAGTATTAATATTTCCTTTTTGTTCACCTTTCAACTTCCTCTCTTGTAAAGAAAATACACAGTTTGCTTATACTTTCCTCCTAAGTAAAATTCAGTACTTTGTCACTAGCTTTCTGAAACTTTTTTGTTACTCTCCTTGCCTTTCTACTGTCCTATGTGCTTTGACTGTAGCACAAGTTTAGCATAGATGCTCGAATTTTGAATTCTATATTTCTAGAGATCAACCAAAGGTCTTAAGAAGGTGACTTTTTAAAGATTTTTGTATCAATTGCTTCATCTTTTAAATTCTTATTTTTTAAAGAAGATATGACCTTGTTTTTGTTGGAATTAGTTTTTCAATTTCTTAGTTTAACTTTAATGTTCATTCTTCCAATTTGGTGAATTCCTCGTCATTCACTATTAATAATTTTTGGTATTATAAAGAAATTTAGAAATTATGTTGATAGTTCCAAATTGTAAATCATTGATATAAATTCAGAAAGACCATGATGCCAGCACCAGTCTTGGTGGAACACTTCTATCTTTCCTTTAATGTGCTGAAACACTCTTATTTCATCATAGTCAGCTAGCTATCCATCTTGTCACTTGTCTTTTGTCTCCACATGTTCTGACCCCATTCATTAATCTATTTTTAGCACCTTCAATGCAGTGACAGCTTTCCTTTTGAAGATCAGTCTTGGCTTGTAATTTCATACTAGGTCCTCAATAGGTTTTGTTTGGTAAAGGCATATTTATGATGGTTTTACCATAACAATAAATGGAATGTTTTGAATCACTTCAGATGTCAACAACATAAAGTTGTTACCTTATACCTGTGGATCGCCAGCATGTTTCAAGAATCCACTTAATGCTTTGTAATCCATATGCTGATTGCTGTTTAATAGAGAATTTTCAAATTTCTAAATAAAGTATTTTTTCAAGCTACATTGCTTAGAGCAAAAGGTAGCAGTGACTTAAAGGAAAAGCTAGGAGATTAATAAAAATCTGCAATAAACAGATCAAATGCTGGAAATGCTTGTCAGTCTGCATCTGCAAGGAGAGAAAATCTCAAGATGTCTGATCTCAAATCAGAACTAGAAAATATTATGTGCAAGAGCTCTTAAGTAAATGCAGAACCAAAAAATATTGCAGTGGGGAAAGCCAACAGAGAGATCTGTGGTGACAAGGTAGTCAATGACATTACAATACTGAGTTACACACTATCAATGACTTGAGTGTCAATATTGACCAGAAGCTCAACAAAATGAGCCACATAAATACCATAGCTGCAAGACAAGACCAGAGGCAGGTGACTGACCCCCATGAAATCCCAAGGCCCATCAGGTTCATGATGGAATGCTCTCCACATCTGCCTTAGTTCAGTGCCAACAAGAAACTGAGCACCATGTAAGATAAAACAGTCAACTTGATTGCACACAGCAATGTTCACAGTGCTCTACATTCAATCCTTCCACCATCTGCACGCAACATAACATTTACAAAATTCAGTGCAATTACTTGCCCACCATATTCCACTAGCACAACCCAGATCCCCTAAGGCGGCATGTAAGAATACAGCATCTGAAGTTTCCTCTTTAAAACTACATATCAACCTGACTTAGAAATATTTTGCCATTCATTGGATCTAGATCGTTCATCTCCATTCCCAACAGTACGGTGGGAATATCTTTACCAGCTTCTCAAGGGCCACGAGAGATGGACAATAAATTCTAGACCTGTCAGTATTGTTAACATCCCAAATAATGATGAAAAAGACAATCAAAAGAAGCATTTTGAGCAGCTGCAAGTAGAAGAACTCTGATCTGAAACAGAAACTCGTGACATCATTTTGCCTTCTGAAAAGATAAATATTTTTCTTCAAGCATTGTGTTCATTGGAGCAATTAGAGGTCTGGATCAGAGGCCATGTAGACATGAGGTGAGAACCAGTAGTAGGTTGTACTGCGTTCTACCTGGCTTCCTCTATCACCTTCTAGCTATCCTCCTTCCCCTCCCCTTATCTTTTTATTAGGACATCTCTCCTCCCCTTGTTCCCAGTTCTGAAGAAGGTTCTTGGCCCTAAAACATTGACTGATTATTCATTTCCATATACGCTGTCTGATCTGCTGAGTTCCTCCAGCAATTTGTGTGCGTTGATTTGGATTTCCAGCATCTGCAGAATTTGGTGTTTTTATGATTTACTGTCACCAATAGCTTGTTCTACCAGTGAACACGGTGTACTTTGTCACAGTCTGTGGGATCTTGGTGAATGAGGTTGTAAAATATCTATGTTCCGTACAAATATGGAATCCTCCATCAAAAACACTTTCTAATCTCTGATGCCAAAACTCTTGATGCTGCCAATTGCTGTACTACAATGGAATGGCAGTAGATGGAGCTACGTCACTTACAACAGACATCAGGAATTGCCTGCTGAAAGAGTCCCAATCCTCCAACTTGCAGAATTGGAAACATGCGCAATCCTCCAGTGAGATTTCTCACTAGACTGAGTACAGTAGATTGGCTCACATAAGAAATGTAGGATGAGAACAATTAAAGCCAAAAATAGTTTGCTTTAATTAGCATCTTGTGTGTTTTGTGTGGTCCCCTTCCAGTTTCCAAATATCACAATACTAAAGTTCAAAGTACATTTATTATCAAGGTATGTATATCATATGCATCATTGAGTTTCCTCTTCTTGCAGGCAGCCATAAAACAAAGAAACACAACAGATTTCATGAAAAAGCTCCACACCAGAAAGACAGTCATACGTGCAATGTGTGAAAAAGGAAGAACAAATCATGCAAACAATAAAAAAGCTAACAAACAATCCGCAGAATATGAACTGCAGGGTCACCAAAAGTAACTCAGCAGCCACATAGTTCAGTGCTCCAGCTGATCCAGAAGCCCGATGGCTGCAGGCCACAGCTGCAGAGTCAGTTCAGCACCGTGGCGAGTAAAGTCTCCCAAAGTAATGAGCGGAACATTGGTTCATCCTCCACCCTCAGCCTCAAAATCTTAATCTTTTTCATCTGACTTGGTGCTAAAATTAGCCAAACATCGATTCGTTATCCGTTAAAGTTTATTTATTTATTCGTTAAAGTTTGCTTTCATTTGTTTTTGTTCTTAAAAGTTGCAGCTGCTATTTAGAAAGCAAGTTTAGCCAAAAACCAAGGAGTGAATATCCATCACAAAATTAGTTAACCTTTTACGTTGGAGACACTTAAAAGAAAACTGGAAATGTGAGACAAAAAGTTAGTTTTCAGGTGCAGAGAAAATAGGGGAGTCTGGATAGGACAAAGGGAATCTCTCTGAAATAATGAAGTCACGGTTGCCATGAAGATAAGGTGTTGATGATTTTCTCTGCTGAATGATAGGTTAATGCAGCTCATTAGAGAGAGATAAAACACAAAGGAAACAAATAAAGGGTGGCAGAGCTAGTGGAGCCATTGAAGATAGTCAATCCTGACTTTGGTCTGTGTGGAGTTAATACATTGTAGAAGAAAATTAAGCCCGAGATTTAAGGGTTCACAAAATCATAAGGATATTAAGAAGCAAATAGGGTCAGTCTGTCTACTCATACTAATTAGCAATAAGTCCTGTTGGAAATGAAGAACTGATAATGCACAGATGTTCTGTATAAGGAGGAAACCTTAGCCCTCATGGCTATATGACTAATGACTTGTTTTTTATGTAATCAATAGGGAGGAACCATTGGCCTTCAAGACTACATGACTAGTGGTTTAGTTTCTTATAATTAATGGGGAGATGTTTGTGTATGTGGGGACTCTATGCCTAATTTTGTGTGAGGTATGAAAGCATCCTGAACCTTGTCTAAGCAGGAAGTCTTGACCCTTGAAAACTACTGTTCTGCATGTATTTTATGGTATAAAGGACCATGCTTTAGAAGAGTGTTCACAGTCTCTTAGTGGGCTCTCTGTGATCACGTAATAAAGTAATTACACTGAATGCTGGGGTCTGTATTGTTGTTTAAGTCCAATTGGCTATAGCAAATTTCTCTGACATACATTTTCCTGTGATCACCAATATTCTGGTTTCCTCCCACAGGCCAGACTGAGAGGTTAATTACCCCCAGGTTTGTAAGCAATTAGTAGAATCAGGAGGGGAATAAGAAATGGTAAAAATGACGGAAGAATATAAAATGGGGTTAATGAAAGGTAGACGTAAATGGGAGGTTGATGGCCTACACAGACTTATTGGATGAAAGCCTGCTTAGGTGTTGTATGTTTCTTGCAATGACAGTTATGAAATAAAGGCAGCAAAATGAGAACACAAATGAATATAAAAGCTGCAAAATGTACAGGAACAGTAAATATTCAGCACAAAGGGAAAATTTGAGCCCTTATTACAGATGGATGACCTACAACTGATGATCTAGCTGCCTCTGATGTAAACAAAGAACAGCTACTGCATTTTCTTTGGATGCTGCATTTATACTGCCCATGGTCAGCTGCCATGAGAAAGTTGCGATTTGTCTTTTCCAAAGGATTGATGTTAATAAGTACTTCAATCATGCTAAAGTAAGATTGGAATCTCAGAGGCTAGCAGTTCTAAAAACTCCAGAGGCAGTATTTTTAATAAATAAATAGTAGCTTTGTGTTTGTTGTTACTGATATTTGCTTCTTATTTCAGTGTTTTTAAAGTAAATTTAAATCCTCAGATTCTTTGCAGTTTGAGATCTCATTTTCTGCTTGGCTTAGCTGGAATATGATTCCTGTACCATCACCATGGCTATAAACGACCCGCACTGGTAGAAACTCTATGTATCTTAGTTTAACTTAGAAAGAAATATCTGTGTGCATCCTCTAAGAAATATTTTTCACCTTATATATGCATGCACTTACTTTAAAAAATACAATAGCCCAAACAGACAATAGCAGAAGCACTTAGCAGGTCACTTAGATCTGCCTGTCCTGCTGAGTGCCTCCAGCGTTATAGTTAATATCACTTGGAGCATTGTGTGCAGTTTTGAGCTCCTTACTTTAGAAAGAATATATTGACTCTGTTGCCATAACGAGGCGAACCCAAACGCAGGACACAGGGATGGAGATTGAGTTAGGACACAGATGTGGGCGTGAGCGTTGAAGGAAGTGCAGGAATGTAGAAGGCAGGCAGAACTGATCTTGACATGGAGCGTAGAAAGGGAAGCGGCAGACAAAACTTTTCTTAGCATGGAGAGACGGAGTTACACAGGTAAATCTCGGTACTGGAGTAAACTTAGAATCCTTATCTTGGCATGAAGAGACAGAGTTTCACAAGCAAACCTCAGAACTGGAGTTGAACTTAGAAAACTTATCTTGAATCCGAGAGACTGAGTTGCACAGATAAATCTTGGTACTGAAACAAATCCTAGAACACACAATCCTAAGCGGCCAGGAAATGTTAATTATCACACAGGCCAAACCAACGATCTGGCAACCAGTGGGTGCAAAGCCAGGGTTCTTATACTGCAGGTCTTGATGAAAACCAATGTGCCACCATCAAAGGAAATTAGGAGAAAATGGGGAATTAACGGTCGGGACTGAGACAAACATTGGAGAGGGTTCAGAGAAGTTTCATGAGAATAATTCCAGGAGTGAAAGGGTTAACATATGATGAATGTCTGGCAGCTCTTGTGCTGTATTCCCTGGAGTTCAGGAGAATGAAGGGAGATCTCATTGAAACATTCTGAATATTAAAAGACCTGAACAGATTAGATATGGCAAAGTTATTTCTCATGGTAGGGGAGTCTAAGACAAGAGGGCATGACTTCAGGATTGAAGGCGTCCATTTAGAACAGAGGTTGGTAAATATGTGGAATTTTGTTGTCACGAACAGCTGTGGAGGCCAGGTCATTGGGTGTATTTAAGGCAGAGATAGATAGGTTCTTGATTAACCAGAGCATCAAAAATTATGGGGAGAAGGCAGGGGAATGGGGATGACTGGAAGAATTGAATCAGCCCATGATTGAATGGTGGAGCAGACTTGATGGGCCAAATGGCCTACTTCTGCTCCTATATTTTATGGTTTTATAGTTTTATTTCAGATTTCCAGTCTTCGGTAGATTTTTAAAATTTTATATTCAGTTGGACAAAATGGTTAACTGTCACTGCAGTCCAGATTTTTCTTGTATTGGTTATTAACCTCACCACCACTCACATATAACCTATGCATTTTGAATCATTAAAAAAGTACTTAATGCTCAGTCTCATGTTCCAGAGGTGGTCTGGATTTCTTTTCCCATTGGCTTAACCTGAGGGTCTATAAATGGAATTATGCTTTTAGCCTGTCCTCTCAAATGTTTTGTTCTGTTGAAGGCTGACAGGTCTAAATATGCGCTGTTCTATTTCTAATCTTATTTTTTCCTTAAAATGTACAAAGTAGATACCCAAACAGACATGAAATGACTGATAAAAGATTTTGAAAAGAAAACTGATGAAAGAAAGGTTTATTTTTCTGTCTATTTAAGCACCAGAGTTTATATTTGCAAAACTGCAGCATAAATAAGTCAGTGAGGAGGAGACTAAATGTAACATCAGGACAATAGATGGAGGCAAGTTATTTTTCATGTAATATTTATACAACAATCTTTGCATGGCTGGAGGAACCCTTCTGACATCTCTTTCACACCATAGAATAAAAACAAAATTTTGCTATCTGATAGTTTTTGCTCCTAACTGCTGTTTTTTTAAATATATATTTCACACTGTATCGTACTTCTTTTATCAGTTATTCTGTGGCTGCAGCTCCATGATTCCCTGGTTATTATTGTGAACTCTTAGGAACACAATCTTAATCCTTCTATGTTCATCATGTTGAAATATCATAATTTTCCTCCCTTTGATTCACGGTTTGGTGAGGCCAATCCAATAGCAGCTTTTGCTCTTCCTTTACAAAGATACACTATCCAGGGAAAATAGAACTGGATGGGGCTTAGTCACAAGGCAGAACATTCCGCTTTGCAAGGTGTGTTGATGGTGATTATGCAAGGATTGATGTATTTAGAAGCATCAAGCACAATGACCAAGAGTCTTCGGAAATACTGCTGCATGAAGTTGTGAAGAAAGTTGAGCAATTTTGGCCGCTTCCTAATAAATTTGCAAGGGCAGTCATTGTCTAAGTAGGGGAACACTTTTAGTCTAATATACAAGTTCTCCCCAGGTTATGAACTGTTTGTCACCCATACATTTCAGAAGTTGGAAATGAGGCTTTCCTGCAGTATTTTTACAGTGAGGCTTTGCAAAGTCTTTACAGGCAAGGGTATGTTTTTTTTTAGTGGTACGTGTGGTGTAAATCTAATACTATACATCAATCAGCCAGGTAGCACCATCTTTACAGTGAAGTATGGTGGAGGTAGCATCATGCTATGGGGAGGTTTTTCAGCAGCAGGAACTGGAAACCTAGTGTGGATTAATGGGAAAATAAGTACTGCTAAATACAGAGAGATGCTGGAAAAAAATAACCTCCTAAACACTGCCAGAAAGTGTGGAAGAACATCTTCCAGCAAGACGACCTCCACTGCCAGTTCAACCATGGAATGGCTTCAAATGAAGACAACTGATGTCCTTGAGTGGTCCAGTCAGAGTCCTGACCTTAACCCGATTGAGCACCTCTGGCAAGAGCTCCAGATTGCTGACTACCACCACTCCCCACTAACCTGGCACTGGTTGAGCAACATTGCAAGGAGCAATGGACAAATTTTGCTCCATCACATTGTGCAAAGTTAACAGGGACTTATCCAAAAAGACTACTGGCTGTAATTGCTGCGAGAGGTGGATCAACTAAGTACTGAGCAAAAGGGAACGAATACTTTTGAACTGCTGACACTTCAGATTTTGAATTTTCAGTTCTAAATGCTAAATAATTTCAAACAAGAGAAAATCTGCAGATGCTGGAAATCCAAGCACAACATATAAAACGCTGGAGGAACTTAGCAGTATCTATGAAAAAAGACTACAGTCTAAGTTTCAGGCTGAGAACCTTCAGCAGGACTGGAGGAAAAAAGATGAGGAGTAGATGTAAAACATGAGGGGAGGGGGAGGAAGAAACACAAGGTGATAGGTGAAACCAGGAGGGGGAGGGGTGAAGTAAAGAGCTGGGAAGTTGATTTGTGAAAGAGATACAGGGCTGGAGAAGGGGGAAACTAATAGGAGAGGACAGAAGGCCATGGAAGAAAGAAAAGAGGGGAGAGCACCAGAAGGAGGTGATGGGCAGGCAAGGAGATAAGGTGAGAGAGGGAAAAGGGGAAAGGGACTGGTGAAGGATAGGGGTAGGGGGCATTACCAGAAATTAGAGAAATCAATGTTCATGCCATCAGTTTGGAGGCTACACAGACGGAATATAAGGTATTGTTCCTCCAGCCTGAGTGTGGCCTCATCGCAACAGTAGGGGATAGACATATTGGAATAGGAATGGGAATGGGAAGTGGAATTAAAATGTGTGGCCACTGGAAGATCCCGCATCTTCTGGTGGATGGAGCTAGGTGCTCAGCAAAGTGGTCTCCCAATCTATGGCAGGTATCATTATATACAGGAGGTCACACAGGGAGCACCAAGCACAGCATATGACCCAAACAGACTCACCTGAAAGGACTGTTTGGGGCCCTGAATGTTAGTAAGGGAGGAGGTGTAGGGGCAGGCATAGCATTTGTCCTGCTTGCAAGGATAAGTGCCAGGAGGGAGGTCAGTGGAAAGGGATGAATGGACAAGGGTGTTGCATAAGGAGTGATCTAAGTTATAGGGAAAGTAGAATTGGTTATGATGGTATTTCCTGGAGTTTAGGAGAATGAGGAGAGACTTGATGAAGGTATATAAAATAATGACAGGAATGCATAGGGTTAACAAAAGCAGGTTTTTTTTTCCATTGAGGTTAAGTGAGACTAGAACTAGAAGCCATAGGTTAAGGGTGAAAAGTGAAATATTTAAGGGGAACCTGAGGGGAAACTACCTCATGCAGTGGGCGGTGAAAGTGTGGAACAAGCTAGCAGTGGAAGTGCTGGATGTGGGTTCTTTTACGGCATTTGAGAGAAGCTTGGATATGTACCTATGTGAGAGGGGTATGATCCAGGTATGGGTTGATGGGACTAGGCAGAATAACAATACTAGATGGGCTAAAGTTCCTTTTTCTCTGCTTTCATGTTCTATGACTCTATGACAGTTCTTTTTTCTGAAGACCTCCGAGTTCCACTTCTCATTTAGGCATCCCTCTTGCCCACAGCATGCTCACCCTGGAACTTTCGGCCACACTGGTCCTTTATTGACAAAAAAGATCAACAACATGACTTTCCACCTGTTTCAACTTCTTCTGCCTTCCCACCAGTTCCATTTCCTTTCACACCACTCAGAATAAAGCTAATATTTCATGCAAGCTAAAGCAGTGCATTCATAACATAATCATTTACATGAGTAATACACCTTATTAACAGGTCTGCAGCAGTTATTGCAGTTACACATGTCAGCAGCTCCTCCATCAGTGTTAAATTAACATGTCTTTATTACTGCCACTTTCAGTTAAGTAGATATATTCTTCATTCACCCAAAGTGAATGGTAAGTGACAGCTGGCCATTCGTAGTATTGCTTACACAATCTCTTGTGGGTGGGAGCTAAGTGCAGCCTTGGCCAACTTAACAAGAGAATTAATTTAGAATGTCTAAATTCAAGTTCCATGACTGTTCTCTTACCCTGCTCCTTTTAATCCCAATATTTGAGATAGAATCTTCACCTGTTGCAACCTCACCGTCTATAATAACATTACTTATACCCTCTAGCTTTTACTTCCATTTTGAAAAACTATTCCAAAAAGAATATCTTTTCTCGTGACCTAGTCTCATTTAATTTGTCACTTGGAAATTTCACAGCCTATTTCAGGGCTACAGAAAGTACTAGATGAATATTTTCAGTCTCATCATATCCCACAGGGGATGGAAATGTCCAGGTCATCTTAATTTGATCCATCTCCTTCACTCCAATCAGATCTCATGAGGCCCCGAGAGCAGGTCCCATTCCCCCAAAGAAGCAAAGTCAGAGTGTAACTCCAGGTCAGGGTCTTCAAAAGAACCTTGAGAGGGAAAAAAAGAGATAGCGAAGATAGAAATAGAGCTATTTTAGAAGATGCAAGCTAAGGAATCGCTGTTTAGTGCCATCAACATAGCATTCAAGGAAGGAGTTTGCTGTTCTTATCCTTCCTGGCTCACGTGTAAATCCAGCTTCATCAAAACTTCCCACTTTTAAGTTCACCTTGAAGTGAATGGGGATGCCATAGAGTTCACAAAAGATTAGGGATGAGTAACAAATGTATATTCCTACCTCTCATGAATAATAAGCTCAGAATTCCTTCAGTATACATTCTTATATATCCAAGAGAGAAGTCAATGGAACACCCTTGTTATAACTGGCTTCTGTGATTTGTAATCTAAGTTCTTATTGTGGTTATTCATGTTTATGATACAATTTTTCTTTATACGTTACTAACTGCAAGATTTTCAAATTTTCCTTAAAAGTAAGCAAGGCACAATACTTAAAAAGCATTTGTCATCCTTCTGTTTCCTTGCATCAGATTAATAACCAAAATGGGGGGGCGGGGGGGGGAAAATACCAAAATGGAGAAGATACAGGGTCAAAGCAGACTGAGACTGAGAGGAGTCGAAGATGTAATGTATTGGGGGAAAGGGGAAGGATGCGAGATAGAGTTAATAGGCAATAGCAGTGTTTTCATGCAAACAAATTTCTCTATATGAAGGCCCTAATTATAGTCAATTTTTTCCACTGGGAAGACAGTATTTTGCAAGTTTAATACTAAGAAATAGTAATGAGAAGGCCATTCAGCACCTAATTTCCAATTCACCATCTGATAAGGTCATGGCAGATTTGATTTTGGCCTCAAAAGTGTCTTTCTACTCTCTACCCATACTGCTTGTAGTTCTAGTATCTACTACTCTTGACTTTAAATATATTGAATAGTTCAACTACCAAAACTCCTTGGAGAAGAGATCCCCAAAGAATCAAAACCTCTGAGAGAAGAAAATCATCATGAAACAGACTACTCTGAGCTCTTGAATGGCAATAGGAGATCATTAGGTGGAAAGCGTGGAAAACAAGGTTTTGGGATGGCATTAAAAATCTATAGTTTATTCATAGACAGCACACAAAAGCCATGCCCCAAACTACCCATCTGCTCTCTCTGTATAGTACCTGAAGGTCCAATAATGATCCTATCTACTTCAAAATCCACTAAATTGGATTGAACTGAACTGGTAGGTAAACCATCCTTGAAACCAAGGGACTACCTCACAAGAAGAATTTTGCCATACACTATGAAGGTATTGATAAGATTTCATTATATTGCCTGTGCCGTTATTTGTCATATCAGAACCTATGCTGTTTTGTAATGATAAGGCAATAATACAATAATAAGTTAGATGTAATCAATAAATTGTCTTCTAAACACTTTAAGAGAGAAGTTATTTACATAACAGTAGCTTGTATAACTGATACTTTGTTGATAAATCCAAAGTTTCCATTACTTGACCACTGGAACTACAAGAGATGACTGGGAAACTGGTGAAAAAATCTTAACCCCACAGATTTATACTGCATTTCTCCTAAGATACAATAATGTTATACTGTATGCTGATAATGTTTACACAAGGGTTGCACAAGTGTGGTGTAGGTGCACACCATTGTTGAGGACTGAGGGAAGAAACGCATAAGACTGCTGGTCAGTCATGAGGAGGCAATTGTCAGTGTGGTTAGTTCCTGGAAGATAAGTAATTATTGATTATTCTATGGCTTGCAGCAGTATATCTTTTTAATACTTCTTATATGACTTCCTTCGTAATGTTCAGAATTGAAAGGAGTTTGCTTTAGATACAATATTATGATGTTAAATCACAGTACAAAAAGTGGCATTGGGGGATCCATGCTTCGCGATGGCCTATTAAGCAAGCATATCTTGAGGTTGCATAATTTATACTTTCGTTGATAATAAATGCACTTTGAATCTTCAAATCTTTGAAAAAGTGAATAGTACAGTACACTGAATTTACTGTGTTATAGTTAAATAATATACACTGTATAATCAAGTCAAGTCACTTTTATTGTTATTTCGACCATAACTGCTGGTACAGTACATAGTAAAAATCAGACAATGTTTTTTCAGGACCATGGTGTTACATGACACAGTACAAAAACTAGACTGACCTACATAAAAACCAACACAGAAAAAACTACACTAAACTACAGACCTACCCAGGACTACATAAAGTGCACAAAACAGTTCAGGCATTATTACAATAAATAATAAAAAAGACAATAGGGCAGTAAGGTGTCAGTCCAGGCTCTGGGTATTGAGGAGTCTGATAGCTTGGGGGAAGAAACTGTTACATAGTCTGGTCGTGAGAGCCCAAATGCTTCGGTGACTTTCCCCAGATGGCAGGAGGGAGAAGAGTTTGTATGAGGGGTGCATGGGGTCCTTCATAACGTTGTTTGCTTTGGGGATGCAGCATGTAGTGTAAATGTCCATAATGGCGAGAAGATTATCTTCTCAGCTGACCTCACTATCCACTGCAGAGTAGGGTAGGATCAGTCCCACTGACTCCAATCAAACTGAATTCAAGGATGCTCTAAATATCACATACTTAACATGCAACATGCTCTTAACCAACAGCATATTGTATTCCTGTTCAAGTAATAAGAAAAAAAACACATTAACTAAATTGAACTTAAAGTTCAATTAAAGTTAATTTAATCTTCAATCAGTGACCCCTCCAAGTTGAGCCATGCTTGAAAATTTTAGACTGTGATCCAGAAGCATTAAGCATTAAAAGCATGTCTTATAACATCCAGAAGGAGACTACTCTCAATGTATTTTAGAAATGTTGTTAATAGAAAAAGAAGACTGATGTAAATAATGGAACAAACAAGAAAGGAAGGAGTTACATCATTAATTTGCATTTATTTATCTCCCTATTGTCTCATCAAGGGGATCCAAAGTAATTGAAGGAAATTATTTACTTTTGAGATGTAGTCCTACCGATATGGCTGCATCTGCTCATTTCATATATAAATTTTCATCTTGCAGAGTTTAATAGCTTACTTTTGTTAATGGTGGCAAATATTGAGAATAGAATGTAAACATAGACTCTGGCAGATTGCCAGCACTGCATTAAAAAGCACCATGCAATCTTTGGGGATGGAGGCATATAAGCTGAAGATGACGCTATACATTTTACTTAACATTCTGATACCCAGGCAGTGATTTTCTACCTCCAATTTTATACATTCTTGTTAAAATTATCAGCATATGTTACCAAAGTTTCAGTGGAAACTTTATTGGGTGCACCTGTATAACTTTTTATTAATGCAAATATCTAATCAGCCAATCATGCGACAGCAACTCAGTGCATAAAAGCATGTGACTATGTGACTTTGACTGTGAAATGATTGCTAGTGCTAGACAAGCTGGTTTGAGTATCTCAGAATCTGTTGATCTCCTGTGATTTTCATATGCAGCAGTCTCAAGAGCAGGGGCTTCCATCTTGGGTCCACAGACCCCTTGCTTAATAGTACTAGTCCATGGCAAAATAAAGGTTGGGAACAGCTGCTCTAAAGTTTATACAGAATGGTGCAAAAACAAAAAAAAAAATCAGTGAATGGGTGTTCTGTTGATGAAAATGCCTTGTTAATGATTGAAATCAGAGGAGAATGGCCAGACTGGTTCAAGCTGATAGAAAGGAGACAGTAAGTCAAATAGCCATGTGTTACAACAGTGATATGCAGAACAGCATCTCTGAACACACAACACATCAAACATTGAATGGATGGGCTACAACAGAAGACCATGAACATACGCTCAGTGGCCACCTCATTAGATCCTGGAGATGCCTAATAAAGTGGACACCGTGTAATTCTGTTTAAAGCAATGGGTTTTTTCGTACCCTTGAAATGGGATAATAATTATTTCCTTTTTAAACAAAACCACTTTATCCAACAAAGTGAATTTTAGCTGCACAGTAATCCCTTTTATCATATTACATACTGTTCTATGGAATAGTCATTAACCAGTGCATACATTTTACCTATCTCCCTTTCTGCCCATTTCTCTGCTCTTAATGGAAAGCCCCTGCATTTGAAAGTTCTCTCTCTTTCCCTCAATATGTTAGAGGACGGTACCAAAGTTCTCGATCTGTGGTTTGTGGATTAGACTAATGAACACTGAGTTGAACTGAACTGAACTGAAAAAAAAACCTCTCTTTTTGCTCATTCTTTCTTGTTGCTGTTTGCATGATTTGTTTTTTTTACACGAGTGTGGAATGAGCTGCCAGATGAAGTGGTAAATGTGGGCTCACTTTTAACATTTAAGAAAAACTTGGACAGGTACATGGATGAGAGGGGTATGGAGGGATATGGTCCAGGTGCAGGTCAGTGGGACTAGGCAGAAAAATGGTTCAGCACAGCCAAGAAGGGTCAAAAGGCCAGTTTCTGAGCTGTAATGTTCTATGGTTCTATCAGGTTTGATGTTCTTGTTGCCGTTTTGCACAATTTTTAAAACATTTGCATTGGGGTGGTTGTTTTTCTTTGAATGGGTTCCAGGGATTTATTTGTTTTGTGGCTATCTGTGGAGAAGGTCAGTCTCAGGTTTGTATATTGTATACATTCTTTGATAATAAATGTACTTTGAATCTACCATTGTTTATGATTAGAGCATGATAGTTCTTCTGTGTGCTCTTAATGTCATCAGATGTTACAATAACGTTCTGTCCTGGAGCAATCCATGTCTGCTAATGTTGCTTGAATATTTGTTCAGTTGTCTGTTAAAGCATCTGCTATTTGCTTCCAAAATTAATTTGTGGCAAAGAGTTTCTTTATGATCCATGAACACATAGTTATTGTACATTTACTGCTCAACAAATAAAGAAGAAAAGATCATCCCTCAAGTATTGCCTGACTATAATTCAGTCCAGGCAGCAGAATTAAAATTACTTTGTGCTACTCAAATCCATCCATATCATAATCCTTCCAATTCTGTCACTTTGTTCTGACACTTCCACCAAAGATGTGCTTTAAATCTTGTAGGTTTTATTTTCATTCTTGTGTCCTTCCATTACCCTCCAAATAAATACTTCCAGTTCTGTTCAATTTTTATGGTAAAACAAGATGAATATCAAAACTGTCATTGAGTTCATTAATAGAAAAATCACGGCTACAAGTTACCACTATCAGCACATTGTCCACGCAGGTGTAAATTACCTTCGAAAGAGAGATAATTTAAAGAAGTAATATTTTGTGGCTCACGATTGACCTCGAATTCTTTTGCCTATCATTGTATATAAATTATTCAATGGACCAGTCCACATGAGAGCAATTTTTGAGCGACTGAGAAATATTTAATAAAATGACTTGGAATGATTCACTCATGGGAGTATGGCAGATATTTTTTGTAAATAAAGAAAAAAGAGTACTATTTATGGGCTATCAAAGCATATGTCTTCATAGCCTTACATTCAGGGGCACTTTATTTTAAAGGATTCCTCAAAAGTTTGCTAATCAGCATCACCTGATGGTGATTAAATCTGCCTTGCAGGTGTGGTGCTAACACTTCAATGCGCCTGCTCAGATTCAACTCAGTACCTTTTAAGCAAAGCTCATTTTTTTCTTTATGCAATTTATGTCTGAAATGGTTCAGTGGCAATGCAGTGAAAGGAACAAGCATAACTTGTGCTCCATAATATGTGCAATGATATAATATACAATATTAGATGGACAGGACTGATTCTAATTGCCAACAATTCCACAAGTTAAATTGCGCAAGGTCTGATTTGGAAAACTGTCAAATTATTTTCATTCTTCCGTTTTTGGTTACTGAGGATAGGATTAATTCCATTATGCACTGTACCTTCACTAAGTTCTTTCTTGAGGGTTCTGCTGTTGGGATGGAACAGAGAAAATATTATTCAATAAATAATTATGACTGCTCTGGGGCTGCTTGCTATGATACTACCAATCTATGTAGTAAATTCTGATACTTTCTAGTTTGAATAATTATTATGAAAATAAATTTGCCTGGGACCAAAGGTGATTTCTCATCTGTCCTTACCAAACTTCCGATTCATTAAAATAAATGGCTAAGGAAAACGACTGCATTTTCCAAATTTCAGGTAAACAGTCCCCAGCAAAAAAGTGTTTTTTATTTTAGGATCACTAAATTGCAAAATATTGCCACGTTTTCCTGATAGTTGTTGCTAAATAAAAAGCCTTCCCAAACCCTAGACCCGTGGAATTTTATGGCACTGATGAAATCCATTTCAGCCAACATGACCATGTCGGTGGAAGAACAGCACCCATACCCTACACTCACTTGTTGCTTCTTTTAGGGAAGGGCCCTTGAGTGCCCACTCAAGTATTTTTAGTGCAATTTTTCCCTTCTATAATATCTTTAAGGGTTTTGATGGAGCAGGTGTTGAAATGAATCTAGTATGAGAGTCATAAACAAGAGAATGTAGCTGAAAAAAAGAAGACACTAGTGATTCACAATTGTGGTGAAGACAAATATCATCTCTCCGAAGATTGTACATCTCTGGAACTCTCTGTCACAGAGGCTGGTGGAGACCAGATCATTAGATTTATCCAAAGTGGAGGTAGATAAATATTTCAAAGATCACAGAATTAAGGGTTATGGGCAAATGGCGTAGAAAGAGGCTGAGGCCAGTACAGATGAACCAGGATCATATTGAGTGATGGGCAGTCTTGAAGGGCTTGGTGGCCTACTCCTCCTCCTATTTTCTTGCCTTCTTGTGTTGTAGACTGAGTTTCAACCTGCAGGATGGAAAATATATTCCTTAGACCATAAGACTTAAGTGCAGGAGGAGGCCATTCGGCCCATCAGTTCTGCTCTGTCATTCAATCATGGGCTGATCCACTTCACCCAGCCATCCCCACTCCCCTGCTTTCACCCCATCCCTTTGATGCCCTGGCTAATCAAGAACCTATCTATCTCTGCCTTAAATGCACCCAATGACTTGTTCTCCAGAGCCACTTATGGCAACAAATTCCACAGATTTACCACCCTCTGACTAAAGTAATTTCTCCGCATCTCAGTTCTGAAAGGATGTCCTTCAATCCTGAAGTCGTGCGTCTTGCCCTAGAATCCCCTACCATGGGAAATAACTTTGCTATATCTAATCTGTTCAGGCTTTTTAACATTTGGAATGTTTCTATGGGATTCCACCCCCCCCCCCCCCCCACATTCTCCTGAACTCCAGGGAATACAGCCCAAGAGCTGCCAGATGTTCCTCATACAGTAACCCTCTCATTCCTGGAATCATTCTCATGAATTTTCTCTGAACCCTCTCCAATGTCAGTATATCCTTTCTAAAATAAGGAGCCCAAAGGTGTTTGATGTTATTCCTTAACTCCCCTTTTGGCCCACTACTGATCACAAGCCCGCTGGTATTTCACACCTGACATAGAAGCACATCATAGACTTATTTCCATCAGATCTTCTCTTCCACCCACGCAGCCCTCACCTTACTCTATTTCCAAGAAGGGAAGTCTAGCCTATTTAATGCTTGCTTGTAGCTAACATTATTCTGCTCTTGCAACACTCATTATCACCTCTCTGGGTCTCTTTTACAAGGTAGCAAACTGATGCGTAATCTAGTTTTGCATTTGAGTGGATTTACAAAGAGAGGGAAAGAGAGACTTCAGGGAGAGAAAGGTAAGAGATGGGAAGAATGGAGAGAAAGCAATGAAAGAGAGAAAAGAGACAAATGGGAGCTGGGAGGGTGGCCAGTGGTAATGATTCATTGTTGTCACATTTTTTGAGATACAGTGAGAAGCTTTAGTTTCATGCCATCCAGACAGATCATTCTCTACATAAGTACTTCAAGGTAGCACAAGAGAGAAAAATGCAACATATCTCACAAATTAGATTTAAAAGAGTAGAAAAATTATAGTAAATGTAATGAATAGATTTGTTGAAGGCATCTCAAAATGAATCACTGTGCTCTTGGAATTCCAAGCCACTTTGTCATAAACATTCAACTAGTGCATGCAGCTGAGAAGACGGTGGGTCAACACTGACAGGGGAGATGCAGCAGCAGATTTGCTGTTCCTGTTGTGGGTCCTGTACATCACTGCTGAATGGCATGCCTTCAGTCATAGGTTGTGCCATGGATGTACATCAAGAAGCAGGAGTCAGGGATCAGGCAGCAGCAGTCAGGGACCTAGCTGCAAAGTCAAAATTTCAGCACTGGAAGAGCAGGCTGTGGCAGCTGGAGATGAAGGTCTGGCAGTGGGAGTCAGGAAAGAGGCATCAGTTGGTTACTCAGGAATAGGAGCCAGAGGTTCGCTTTTAGCTACTCAGGCATCATCAGCAGGAGTTGGACATTTGGTAGTGGGAATCTGCAGGGTGGGGACAAGAAAAGTGGAAGTAGAATGGGGAGTGGGTGGGTGAGTGGGTGAGGGAGGGAGGAAGAAAATATTTTCCAAAGCTAATCTTTGAATATTACTATATGAATTTTTAAATTCTGTGCCTTTGTATTGTTGCTTGACAAATGCATTAAACAAATCTTTGTGTTAATCTACAAACACATTAATTATATGGGTTACCAGCATTTACTTGAGAGCCCTAATTTAAAAAAAAGGCATCTACTGTGAACTATTGAGGGAAATAATGTTTTTCTTCCTCTGCAACTTAAAAATCTACAAAGTACTTTTAAAAGGCACGGGTAAAATAAAACTGTTGCTGAAAACCTGAAATTAATCTGAAGAAATTAGCGATTCAGGCATCCTCCATGTAGGGTTAACATTTCAAGCTGATGACCTTTATTTATCATGGAACCTGAAGGAATAACATTGTTTTTCCTGCTACAGACTCTGCAATTTGTTTTTATTTCGGAAATATATTTTGCAGTGTTTATTTTGCATTTTCACTGAAGTTGTATTTACCTACCAGTTCACACCTAACCAATTACCAAACCTCATTCAACTTGGTACCTTTCAGTAATAGACAGAAACCATGAAATTGTGTCACAGTGGATTTCCTGAGGTCAGCGTAATTTGAGGGTTTTTTTGGTAGCTCCCAGAGGTGTTTGTGTTACTCAGATGAATGTGTGACTTGAGAAATTGCTGCTATTAATGTTGGTATCAGCTACTTACAACTCCTTGAAGGAACTATCTGCCAATTGAATTGAAAGAATCGCAAAGCCGCCAAGGAAACAAGTAACAGCTTTTCTCTATAGCAGGAGGCATTCAGAAGAAGGATTGGGGTACATTTTGCTGTTGTTGTTTTGTCACTTCTGCATTGTTCTGCTGAGCGTTGTGGGCACACTATGCTGATGCTGGAATTTGTGGGATGCCCCCAGCACATCCTTTGGTTGTGTTGGGAATGCAAACAATGCATTTACCTGTATGTTTTGATGTATATGTGAAAAGTAAAAGAAATGTGAATCTGATTGATGAGGACCTCAAAGGCACTAACTACATCTGGTGTCATAAGCAAAGCGGATTAGATGGGCCAATGTTTAATGGGAAGAGGTCTCAAAGAAGTGTGCTTTAGATCCTTTGAGCTTTGAAAATCATAAAGAATTGAAGCAACCTGAATCACCTAATCCTACATCGAGAGGTTCTGGACTGCACGGTAGCACAGTGGTTAGCATAACGCTTTACAGTACCAGTGACCCAGGTTCAATTCCCACTGTTGCCTGTAAGGAGTTTGTACGTTCTCCCCATGACCAGGTGGGTTTCCTCCAGGTGCTCTGGTTTCCTCCCACATTCCAAAGAAGTACCGGTAAGTAGGTTAATTGGTCATTGTAAATTAATGGTCATTGTAAATTACATCAGGCATTGCTAGGCAGCACAGATCGAAGGGCTGGAAGGGCCTGCTTTGTGTGGTATCTCTAAATAAACAAACAATAAAGTACTGCTGGGAGAGAACCAAAGAGGCAGTTCTGAAGAATGCTACAGAAGAAAAGTTGTATAATAATTGCAGCAATTCAGGGCTTCATGTCGGATTATCTTATCATAAACTTTCCAGGACTTTCCAGTTCTGAAGGAGGGTCTCAGCCAAAATATCAGTTGTTCATTCTCCTCCACAGATGCTACCTGGCCTGTTGAGTTTCTCCAGGATTTGTGCATTGATCTGGATTTCCTGCATCTGCAGAATATCTTGTGTTTTAAACTGTCTATAGTCAGATTGCCATTTATTCTTTTAGTCATAGCATCCAACAGCACAGAGTCAGGCCCTTCAGCCCATCATGCCCATGCTAGATTGTACTTACCTATACTGGCTCCATTGATACATAATAGGCCAGTACATTTATGTCATACCTCTGTATATGACTTGCTCTATTTCTTCTTGTTCAATTACTTGCCTTATGAAGTGTAGATGCTGAAATAGCAATTAAAGTACAAGTATGAGAACACAGTTAATGTAAATAAAAATAAGTAGTTAATAAGAGATCAAATGGGAAAATAATTACCCCAAATTCTATTGGTGAATTGTACTTCCCCAATTCTGAAAATTTCATCTGAATGTTGTAATAAATTGGGAGGCTTACAGAAGGGAGGCAGGAGTATCATGAGTTTCTTTCATGTCCAGCTAAATATAAATAACTGAGGATTATATTGTGGAGATGTAAAAGACAGAGTAGTCATTAAAGATTAGAGGGTGCCTGTAGATTTTAAATCAGGTCTCAAATCCCTTCAAATATATAAGCAGTAGGCACAGTATAATGTAAAAATTCAAT
Organism: Hemitrygon akajei; assembly: GCF_048418815.1. Taxonomy (NCBI): domain Eukaryota; kingdom Metazoa; phylum Chordata; class Chondrichthyes; order Myliobatiformes; family Dasyatidae; genus Hemitrygon; species Hemitrygon akajei. Next base: position 72,195,624 of record NC_133136.1, on the reverse strand, counting down.
ATCCATTTTGAGAAAAGGTTTTTTTCTGCAATGGCTTAATTTGAGCAATGTTCAAAAAATTCTACCAATTTCAGTGATTAACTTCTCTACAAATATTCAAACTCTGATGAGCTTGGTTGCAGAGTACCATGTAATTCTGAAATAGAACAGAGCAGCATTATGTTAATCTATCCAGCATTAGGCAACTTAAATACTTACAGTCATTATAAACAGGGTAGCGAATACCAAGTACTTTTTTTTAGAGAGCCTGGTAGCATCTGCAGCAACCAGCTATTAAAATAAATAATACTGGCATTATTTTGCGATAATTAAATTCTAGTGATTAATATCAAGCTATCTGTAGTTTAGAGGTGGGAGTTATCAACACATAAATGACCCTCAGTTTACAAATGCTTTTACAAACTAAGGAAAGGAGACAAGGATAGATCCACACATGCCCAAACAACAATGTTACTGTGGAGCTGCAAGTTTCTGCAATAGCCTGTGGTCAAAACCTGAACAGTTTGATCATTCTGCGAGGAACATTAATAAGGTACAGAGCATTTCCCTTGCTGCTTTTCCTGAAGATTATTCGGTGCTGAAGTTCACACTGATTGCCGCCTCTTCTCAGACTAATCTATTCACAATCCCTCTGTGGTCAGGTACTCAGGATTACAAAAGTGCAATCAGTGGGGAATGATCATTTGATGAGACACTCAGAACTACAGAAGGAACTTTGAGCTACACCTGTCCTTTCAACAAAGCCAACTTGCTTTCTGCTTCCAAGCCAGGAGACTGTCAATGCTGAGATGTCTCCAATGTTTGGCAAATAAGCTTCTACCTTTACCCAGAAAATACATTGAAAAGTGACTCAAGGTAGAGGTGAAAAGTCTGGATCGAAGAGTTTAACTGTTATTTGTTTTAGTTGCTGACTTTACAGCACAAAAAGAATATATTCCTGGCCTCTAAAACTGAGTGAAGTTCTGTATCAGACAATGAACTAGAGGAAGGCACGAGTAGGTTTAACTTACAGAGTGAAGGGAAGATAATAGTATAAATACAAAATTGATCTATCAGTAAAATGCAGTTTGGTAAATAGTTACATCACATAAATTGTGCAAAAATCAATTTCAAATTCCTACTGTAATGCAACTCCAGACATGGTTGAATACATAAAGAGGACTCATCCAACATTACCTTTTATCTGTGAATTTTTGTGTCACCGTGAACTGCAGTACTCCAAATTGGCACACTGAATGTGACTCCTACAGTTTGGAGAATATTGCTGCTGTTTTAATCCTAGTATTGTGTATGTGGCCTCGTTACTCAACAATGCTATTAATAAAAACGCAGCAGACAGGAACTAAGGTTCATGGTTCTTTACTGACAGAAACTGAACTCAGCACACACTGACATATCAATACGCACCTAATAGTGCATGCTCAATGAGTGCCTAATAGTGCATGCAACGATGTGTCCCTACAACATAAAGTAGTCCCATATTATACTGTAGGCCATACAGCGCACCTAGAATATCCTCTGTACAATTCAGTGCAGAGTCCAATAGTGGAATATAGCCATGAACTCCACAACCAGGTGCAAGTTCCACTTTAATTGGCTTTTAGTTTCCAAAATGACATTTCCATATGGAAATGCTGGCGTTTGCCAGGAAATTTGATTTTCATGACAAATCTCTGTAGCCACTAATTTAATCTCTCTTCCACTCATTAGCTGAAACTGAACCAGATTTTGTGACCTCATATGTATATTTTTGCATGACATACAGTAAAAGGAGTCTAATTAAAACCATCAAGTACATGCCATCTCTCAAAACAACCCTATCAATTCCATTCCCCAACTCCCCCCAACAACTTATTGTGCTGAAATCCATTCTTCACTTGCAGACCCAGTAATTCCACCTTGATTTTAGAAACATAGAAACATAGAAAACCTGCAGCAGAATACAGGCCCTTCGGCTCACAATGCTGTGCCCAACATGTACTAACTTTAGAAATTACCTAGGGTTACCCATAGCCCTCTATATTTCCCTATCATATCATATCCACCTCCACCACCATTACCGGCCACCCATTCCACGCACTCACCACTCTCTGTGTAAAAAACTTACATCTCCTCTGTACCTGCTTCCAAGCTCCTTAAAACTGTGTCCTCTCATGCTAGTCAATTCAGCCCTAAGAAAAAGCCTCTGACTATCCACATGACAAATGCCTCTCATTACATCTTTATCAGATCACCTCTCATCCTCTGCTGCTCCAAGGAGAAAAGGTCAAGTTCACTCAACCTATTCTCATAAGACATGCTTCCCAATCCAGGTAACATCCTTGTAAATCTCCTCTGTACCCTTTCTATAGTTTCCACATCCTTCCTGTAGTGAAGTGACCAGAACTGAGCACAGTACTCCAAGTGGGGTCTGACCAGGGTCCTATGTAGATGTAGTATTACCTCTCAGCTCTTAAACTCAATCCCACAGTTGATGAAGGCCAATGCACCGTATGCCTTCTTAACCACAGAGTCAACCTCTGTAGCAGCTTTAAGTGTCCTCTGGACTCGGACCCCAAGATCCCTCTGATCCTCCACGCTGCCAAGAGCCTTACCATTAATACTATATTCTGCCATCATATTTGACCTACCAAAATGAACCACCTCACACTGTGTTGAACTCCATATGCCACTTTTCAGCCCAGTTTTGCATTCTATTGCTGTCCTGCTGTAACCTCTAACAGCCCTCCACACTATCCATAATACCCCCAACCTTGGTATCATCAGCAAATTTACTAACCCATCCTCCACTTCATCATCCAGGTCATTTATAAAAATCATGAAGAAAAGGGGTCCCAGAACAAGCCTTGCATGGGGTACCTTATCAAATGCCTTGTTGAAGCCCACATACACTATATCTACTACTCTACCTTCATCAATGTGTTTAGTCAGATCCTCAAAAAATTCAATCAGGCTCGTAAGGTATGACTTGCATTTGACAAAGTCATGCCAACTATTCCTAATCATATTATGCCTCTCCAAATGTTCATAAATCCTGCCTTTCAGGATCTTTTCCATCAAATTACCAACCACTGAAGTAAGACTCACTGGTCTATAATTTCCTGGGCTATCTCTACTCACTTTCTTGAATAAGGAAACAACATCTGCAACCCTCCAATCCTCCAGAACCTCGCCTGTCCCCATTGATGATGCATTCCTGAAGGAGTGAGAGAAGTTTGAGTTTAAAAAAAGCAGAAAATGGATTAAATTATTTTGTAGTGGGTATGGCCACAAGTGAATAAACAGTAAGTACTCTGGGTGATATTAATAATAAATAAATAGATAGATAGATAGATAGATAAAATGGCTGGATACATCATAAAGATAGACGTGTTCAGTTGTACAACAGATAACAGATTATGTATACTGAACAAATTGAGCAGTATTTTAAAGCTAATAAAATAGCCAATGAAAAGCAAGTGCCTGTGTTGCTGAATGGCCTCCATGTACCTATCCATGTGCTTTTTAAATCTAGCTGCCTCAACCACTTCCTCTGGCAGCTCAATTTTAATAACCTCTACATGAAAAAATGTTGCTCCTTATGTTCCTTTTAAATCTTTCCACTCTCACCCTAAGCCTATGCCCCTAGTTTTGGACTCTCCTACCCTGGGAAAAAGATTATTACCACTGACTTATCAATGCCTCCGTAAGTTTAAATACTTCTTTAAAGTTGCCTTCATTCCCCTATGTCCCGAGGAATGAAGACCTAACCTAGCCAGCATCTCTTATAACTCAAGCTTTCTAGTCTTTACAAAATTCTCATAAATCTTCTAATTTATATCAAAAGTCGACTTATTTACATCAACACTGTTAAGGATCCTGCCATTAAACGCATACTCCTCCTTTACATCTATCCTTCAATGTGCAACACCTCACAATTGGCCAGCTTAAAGTCCATCTGCCATTGCTCTACTCATATCTGAAAATAAACTATACCCTGCAATTTTCTACATTATCCACAATGCCACAAATCTTTGGATCATCTGCAAACTTACTAATAATCAATGTATCCATGTTTACACCTGAGACATTTACAGTATATATTTCATAAACAGCAGAACCGCTGTCCTTTGCCTTCTATGGGCAAGCCGATTCTGAATCCAAAAAAGGATTCCATGCATCTTATAGCATATCATGAGGGTCCTTGTCAAATACTTCACTACAATCCATGTAGACAACAATCACAGGTCTAACTTCGTGAATCACCTTTTCATTGACTTAATGGACACATTTCTCCTCTTTTCAGTCCAAAATGGCCTACCTGTTATTCTGAGACTGTGACCTGTGGTTGAAGGCCTGAGAAAGCATTCTCCTTGCAACATTCTTGTTGATCCTCTAAGAATCTTAAATATTTCAGTGGAGTTACCTCTCACTAAACCAGTGATTTCCAATGAGGGTGCATTAGAGGAAATAGAAGATGTCGGGCGGGTTAAGTGGCACTGTAACTTGAGGCACGAGACCTGACCAACCGTGTCATCTCGCTGCTGTTGTCAACATTCAATAGGCATTCCCAGTTTGTGTTTATTTTTTATTTCAATGTAGCCCTGCTAAAGATTGATAAATACATACAGTGCAATCTCTATAGGTCTGAAGGCAGTGAAGCCTTGAATTCTAAACCTACTAAGAAATAGGAACTACAGAAAGTGTGTCAATACAGTGTTACATACCTGGAGTATGATGTTATTCCACTCCCATCAGAACCATGATGTTATATGTGTCTTACTTGTAATACTGTATTGTCTAATGAAGCAATGAAACGATCAAGATTGCAGGAACCCTTCCGTAAAAATCACCCTGAAAAGGCTACTTATGATATTACTCAGTTCCAGAAGATGAAAGAAGCATTTGAAAAGCATTGCACACTTGGAGTCATTTGCCAAGAAAGCTAAAAGTGACCTTGACAGTGGCCTTATTGCTTCTTATAACATTTCCAAAATTATAGCAAAGTGTGGAAAATCTCATACAAATTGTGTAAGATTAATAATGCCTGCTGTATCAGAAGTGCTCACCAAGGTTCTCAAATGGATACCAGTCTTTTTAAAATCAATTCCTCTAAGTAATAACTCTGTAGCTTTGTTGTATTGATGAAATGAGTGAAGACATTGTGCATCCACTATATACAGAGCTACAAAAAGCAGAATTTGGGACACAACTGGATAAGTCAACTGTGCAAGACAATGAGGCATTGCTAATGGCATATGTACAGTTTATCAAAAATGGAAAAGCTTAGGAAGAGGTTCTCTTTTGTAAGAGGTTAAAAACAACTATCGTCAACATCTCGCTGCCAAAGACCTCAGCAAGTGATATGTTTCAAGTATGACTCTTGTCATTTCTGCTACCAACAAATTTTAAGCTCATCCATTAAATAGCAGAAAAACTTGCCAACTATGCTAAGATAATGAACAGTTTGAATGATTTCTTCTTCATACTGAAGTGCGTTAGCTGTCAAGAGACTGCAGTTTAAAATGTTTCTTAGATCTTTCTGTCACTGCGCTTGAATTTTTCCTCAAAGTTGATAAGAGCTTGGAAAACAAGATTGAACTTTTACATGGAGATGCGGCATACCTAGCTGGTCTGTATGACAAAATGGACATTCTAAATATGAAACTGCAGGGTGAGAAGTTCAACTTAATCCAGGCAAAAAGTGCAGTGTTCTTTTAATTTTCTTTTATCAGAAAATTGGAAATATACAAGCAAAACATTGAGAGAAGAATATTCTCAGTTTCCCTACATGGAACGTATGGCACTCGCTTTCACGGATGGTGATCCACAAGATTACTGCTTACGTGTACAGTCACTGAAAAAGAAGTTTCAGAATCAATTCAGGGATTTGAACGATCTGGAAATTCCAGACTGGGTTATTAACCCAGTTCTTTACAAGGTGGAAGAATAGGAATAGAGCTTGCGAGAAGAAATTACTGAAATTCAGAATGATGGGGAAGCAAAAATGCTGGGTTTTGGGGTATGTAGCTATACTGTCATTCTAATTTTCCTGGTCTTTCGAGAACAGCCAAATTAGTCTTCATTGCATTTCCATCCTCCTACCTCACTGAATGAGGCTTCAGTGCAATGAACCATTTACTCACAAAAAACAGAAACGGTTTGGACATTGTTATGCATGGGGACTTAAGGCTTTTGTTGTCACAACTTGAACCAGATATTTCAACTCTTGCTAAAAACTATCAAGCTCAAGTACAGTCGGCCCTCCTTATCCGTGGGTTCCACATGCGCAGATTCAACCAACTGTGGATCGGTCTCCAGCACTTGTTGTTTGAGCATATAGAGACTTTTTTTTCTTGTCATTATTCCCTAAACAATGCAGTATAACAACTAATTACAAAGCATTTACATTGTATTAGGTATTATAAGTAATATAGAGATGATTTAAAGTATACAGGAGGATGTGCGTGGGTTACCGCAGATCAGGATTAAAAAAAACTGTAAGTTATCTTACTAAGTAAGTCAGAACAGGTACATCTGGTATTATTTAGTGTCAGTTAGTCAAATGTTTGTCTTAGTATATAGTTTATATTTTGCCTTACTATGCATATAAAACACTTAAGAAATGTATGTATTTCAATAGTTAAACCACTGCGTTGCTTAGTAATAATTGTAGTTTTCATTGGGGCAGAGCCTTTTTCACTTTATCCTTTAAAATTGTTCCAATTGTTGACCGACTGTAGCCTAACGCTTTTCCAATGACCAATGGCATTTCAGCTCTTTCCAATTGCTTTATATTTCCACTTTATTTTCAATCATGATTGTGATTATTTTCGTGAACAGACACACTGCGGATTCAGAGCTTCACCAGGTCCTAAAGTCCACCGCACTGAGCCAGGTTTAAATAAGAGACTTGAGCATTCACGTTTTTTGGTATCCGCGGGGGGTCCTGGAACCAACCTCAGCGGATAAGGAGGGCCGATTGGATCACATTGATATTGCATCTGTGGTGCAATGCACAGGTATTGTGTAAGCTAGGTTTAAGGTCAAATATAAATTTAAAACGGAATCATTTTTCTCATGTTAGCATATTTTGGACATGTTTTTACACAATGGGGGTGCCCATAAGTATATTGTGCCTAAAGGGGGTGTTGGCTAGTATGAAGATGTTGTAGGGAGGGCATTGGCAAGTATGAAAGTGCTTTGGGGGGGGGGGGGGGTGTGCTGGTCTAAGAAAGTTTCTAGACCCTAAAGACCAGAAGTTAAGCCAACTCAATCTTCATTTAAAAAACAAACCTTTCATTCTATTACCCACACATTGATCTGCCTGCGGAAAGAGATATCCACCTGGTGCCAAATAGCTGTTCTTTTATTTACACAACAAGTGTTACAGCAGTGATCCATTGTATTAAAGTGTGTAAGGTGTAACAAGACACAAGTGCCTGGAAGGCTTTATAATACAGTTACGTTGCTGTTCTGAAGGACCATGTATACGTACATTTGAATAACTGCAATATCCTATAACCTATATGGATTAATGATACGGCCTTTCTACTTCATAAATCTGGTAAGTTTATGATGAAGGGTCAGCAAATTAGGCCTGGAAACATATGATACTCATGAATTTCTGAATGACTTCTTATCTGGAAATGCACAGAAAGACAGTAACATGGAGGACAGGCCCAGGGATGTGACCTCCCTAAGTCTACATGTGACTCTGACCCTCTTACAGGACAAAAGGGACACTGGGAACTGGATCAGTTGCTAAGAAGAGCTGATAAAAAGAGATAATATAAACCAATTGCTACTCTGGGGTAGTACCCTGATTTCATTTCAGAGAGATGTATTTTACTTAATATCCAAAGAAGTTGTTGAATCCACAACACATTTCCAAGGATTTACATGGGGACGGGGTAATACTGATGGCAGGAGAGCCAAATGTTTCTCCTGGACTGCAGTAAGTACCAGACTTTCTGCTCTTAATGTGGCGGGTACTTGCAATGTCCCATTAAGTGTCAGGTTATGGCTGACAAAAGTAAAACAGTTTGTCCTACTGCTGAACCCATATAGTTGATGGAGGAAGTGGCAAAGGTCCCAATTCATGTGTAATTGTTGTAATTGTGTCCTCAGGAATTTCAACTGTGCTTAATTCATACACCGTTCATGCGACAGCCTGCAGCCAACACATTGAAAAATGAACAAGGAAATAAATTAGGGAATACTTTCACACTGACTTTAGCATTGCATTCTGCTGACAGAGTTGTTAGCAGCATGGCTTTCAGTACAGCCCTTAATTTCAGGCTGTCAAGCAAAATTTTAAAAATGAATGTCAGGAGTGACAAGAAGATCCCTCCACCACCAGTTCCCAGTGGCTGCATTCTGTACCACGTATTGAATACTCAACAGCAACTCACTTCAGCTTCATTAATAGGGTCTCCCCAGTCTGTTAATGTCACCGCTGTGAAAGACAAGCGAAGAAAGTGCATGGAAACACCACCATCTATGAGTCCTCAAACACGATTCTGACTTTAAATGCGAGGGGTGATTGATAAGTTCATGTCCAAAGGTAGAAGGAGTCGATTTTAGAAAACCTAGCACATTTATTTTTCAACATAGTCCCCTCCTACATTTACACACTTAGTTCAGTGGTCATGGAGCATATGATTCTTGGACGTCCAGAAAATGTCCACAGCAGGGGTAATTGATAGGTTCGTGGCCTAAGGTAGAAGGAATCAATTTTAGAAAACCTAGCACATTTATTTTTCAACATAGTCCCCTCCTACATTTACTCATCTCCTTCTACCTTAGGCCACGAACTTATCAATCATCCCTGATGCGTTATTAACTGATGAGTTATTAACTTCAAACTTTCTGCATGATCACTCAAAGAGCTAACCTGCATGTGCATGTAACGAGAGTTGTATAACTCAACTCCTTCTACCTTAGGCCACGAACTTATCAATTACCCCTGCTGTGGACATTTTCTGGACGTCCAAGAATCATATGCTCCATGACCACTGGACTGTGTGTAAATGTAGGAGGGGACTATGTTGAAAAATAAATGTGCTAGGTTTTCTAAAATTGACTCCTTCTACCTTAGGCCATGAACTTCTCAATCACCCGTTGTATATTATTAATTTTTCATCTTCATTCAGGCTAGAGTCCATTATTCCCTACCTATCAATAATGTGGAAGGAATTTCTTTACACAAAATGCAGTGATTCTACAGTGTGGCTCATTTGCACCCTTGCTAAGGGCTTGAAGAATGGGTCTGAAACGTAGGCCTCGGTAGTATTGTTGACATTTCATTGATTGCCCTTATCTAAATTAGATACAGAACCATCATAAACTGGAATGTGAACTGAATAACATCTATTCATTGGTATGAAACAGCCTATTGGATCCATAAATTGAGACAGAGGAGACCTGTACTCAGTTCTTATTGGAGATAGGCTCTCTACTGCTATAATACAGACAAAATTATTTCTGCACTGTGTTCACAGTATACACAGACTTTGGCTGTCTGTTGTGTGACAGCCTGTTTAAGATACCATTACTCAATAACTTTAACTTAATTTAGCAAGTTGTGTTAGATGAAGGCAGGAACGCTGTTCAGAACGCTTGCGTAAGTGGATCTCTGCAGGTTAGAGTCATACAACATGGAAATAGGCTACTTAGCTCAACACGTCTCTCCTGACTATCAATCATCCATTTAAACTAATCCCATTTTATCATCCCACGTTTCTATTAGTTCCTCCCATTCTAACATACACCTACACACCACAGGCAGTTTACAGTGTTTAATTAACCTACCAACCTACGGATCTTTTGGATCTGGAAGAAAACTGCAGGAAAGGAAGACCACATTATCTAGGGATAAGTACAAATTCTTCACAATCTGACGTTAAGACTGAATCCAGGTTGCTTGCTCTGTGAAGTAAAAGATCTACTAGCTGGTATTGGTATTGGTTTTATTATTGTCACGTGTACCAAGATACAGTGAAAATCTTTTGGTTTGCCTACCATCCTGACATATCATCTTTACACAATTATATCAATGAAGCAGAAAGAAAATAGAATGGAGAATAGAATGTTGCGGTTACAGAAAAGATGCTATGAAGGTAGACAAATAAAGTTTCAAAAGTTCCCCTTTAAATACCTGAAAGGTCTATTCAGGAGTCTGTTAACAGTGGGATAGAAACTGTTCTTGAGTCAAGTGGTTTGTGTTCTCAGCCTTTTGTTTCTCCAGTCTAGCAAGAAAGGGAGAATAAAGAATGACCAGTGTGGGGAAAGTCTTTAATTACATTAGCAGCTTTCCCAAGGCAGCAGGAATTGTAGTCAGAGTCAATGAAAGGGTGCTTGGTCTATGTGATGGAGTGGCCTGCATGCAGAACTCCCTGCATTTCTCAGTTTCCTTGGCAGAGCATTTTCCATTCCATGCAGGGATGTATTCAGTTAGCATACTATCAATGGCACGGTTACACTCAGTGGTCACTTTATTAGGTACACATGTACACCTGCTCATTAATAGAAATATCTAATTAGCCAATCATGTGGTAGCAACTCAGTGCATAAAAGCATGTGGATGTGGTCAAGAGGTTCAGCTGCTGTCTAGACAAAACATTTCAATGGGGAAGAAAGATGATTTAAGTGACTTTGACCATGTAATGATCATTGGTGATGGGGTGGTTTCAGTGTCTCAGAAACTGCTGATCTCCTGAGATTTTCACACGAGCAGTATCTAGAATTTATCGAATGGTGAAAGATACCAAAATTATCCAGTGAGCTGCAGTTTTGTGGACAAAAACACCTTGTTAATGTAAGAGGTCAGAGAACGGCCAGACTGGTTTAAGGAAGACAATAGTAACTCAAACAACCAAACGTTACATCAATGGTGCGCAGAAGAGCACTTCTGAATGCCAAAGAGTTCATGTGGCCGAACGAAGCAAATTGTTGGTGATATTGCACCGAGGAAGCGGAAGCTCTCAGCCACTGATGCTCTGCACCACTGAGCACCCCTTAGGCACCAAGCAACTTGTTAAATTTTCAAAATATGGAAAAGAAAGTAGAGCAGCAAGATGGAGGAATTTACCTCTGTATCCCCTGTAGAAAGGCCATGGACTACTTTACAACTCTGGTCAGGAACAGGTCGATCTAAATTTTAAATAGGATCATGTCACTCTTAAGCCAAATGACCTGACTGAGCTAAAGCTGCTGAAATGGTACTTTTTGTGAGCATTCTGGCACAACTTGGATTAATAATTCATGTTGATCTTTGTTGCTGGAGGAGATGTGAAGGAATCACTGTAGTCAGAGCAATCAGATTAACTGTATAAATTGAACAATGAAGGTAGGATGAATATACAAGCACAGCAAAAGAAAGGTAAAGTCTCTAAGATCAGCAAATTTCAAGAAAATAGTATTGTTAGGAATGCTAGCATGAGTTAAAATACAGATTTAATGTAGACTAGGGCATCTGAGCTTACCCTTCTGCACGGGGAGCTAATTAAAAATCGTGGCAGGCTGCTGAAATACATCAAATGCTGAAACGGTTTCCAGCAGCCTCAAAAATGAAAAGCTGAATGCTCCAGATAAACTGATAAACTGGAAAACAGGCTATAGCTGCCGGGAGATGACTGGGGTGAGGAATCATAGAAGATAAAACAGTGCTGAGACGAACAAAAAATATCTCTAATAAGTAAAATACTGAACGAATGAAGAGCCAGGAGAGATTGTTGATATCGGGTGAGGTCAATGACTTTCTAAAGGGATGTAACTTGCTGGAAATTCCAAGTTAACACCAAGAGTGCTCTGGATATAAATGTCTTCAACTTATTTATTTTCATCCATGGCTCATAATTAAGAGTAAAATAATCAGGGGAATAGGTCCATGAACTCTCAGCACAGCCACTGGATGGGGCTCATTCTTAAAGACAACTGCTTTCAGCTACCTCCCAAAAATTTAGGCTGTTCCAGTCCTTCCTTATGCAGTACCCAGAACATTTTAATTAAATGTTGCTGCCATCACTGATGTTGTCTCATTTCTCCCTAATTAGTTTTCATTGTCATTTCATGTAAGTCCAACACAATTATCTTGTCAGCAACAACAATAATAATTTGCATTTATATAGCAGTTTTAATGTAGAAAAAAATGCCAAGGCAACCCACAGAAACATAATTAGACAAAAAAATTACATTAAGCAGAAGGAACCATTAAAAGTATAACTCAAACCTTGATCAAGGACATTATTTTAAAATGAGTTTTAAAAGACATAGGGAAGTTGAGAGTCAGACAGTATTATGGAGATAATTTCAAAGTTAGATCCCACAATTCAGAAGGCATGTCAGAAGAACAGAGAGTTCCACGTGGATGCAGAGCAGCCAAAGTTCACAAAGAAGGACAAGGCCAGGAAGGGATTGAATAATAAGGATATTAAGATTTTAAATGAAAGTCGCTTGGTATCTGTTTTCAACATAGGAAAAAAACAACTAGAGGGGTAATTTATGTGAAAAAAGTATTAAAACAAAGCAGCACACACAAAATGCCAGAGGAACTCAGCAGGTCAGGCAGCACCAATGGAAAAGAGTACGCAGTTGATTTTTCGGGCTGAGATCCTTCTTCAGGACTGGATAGGAAGTGGATAAATCAGGTTACGAAGGTGGTGGGAGGGGAAGAAGGTACAAGGTGGCTGGTGATAGGTAAAAATGGGAGGGGGTGTATAAAGAGCTGGGAATTTGACTGGTGAAAGAGAGAAAGGGCTGGAGAAATGGTTATCTGATGGGAGAGATAGAAGACCATGGAAGAAAGGGAAGGGGGAGGAGCAGTAGTGGAGGTGATGGGCAGGTAAGTAGTTAAGATAAGAGAGGGAAACAGGAATAGGGAATGGTGAGAGGGGAGCAATTACTAGAAGTTCAAGAAATCGATGCTGATGCCTCAGTGAGTTCTGTGTCCACCGTGGCACTGATCTTCTGCCGCAAGGCCTCTCCAGCTCAAACTGATGACACCTTCACCCGTCTTCAATCCTCTTTCCCTTCCTGGACATTGCGCTCTGGGTCTTAGAAACATAGAAAACCTACAGCACAATACAGGCTCTTCCGCCCACAAAGTTGTGCAGAACATGTCCCTACATTAGAAATTACTAGGGTTACCCATAGCCCTCTATTTTTCTAAGCTCCATGTGCCTATCTAAAAGTCTCTTAAAAGACCCTATCATATCTGCCTCCACCACCGTTGCCGGCAGCACATTCACCACTCTCTGTGTAAAAAACTTACCCCTATCATCTCCTCTGTATCTACTCCCCAGCACCTTCAGCCTGTGTCTTCGTGTGGCAACCACTTCAGCCCTTGGAAAAAGCCTCTGACTATCCACATGATCAATGCCTCTCATCATCATAAACACCTCTATCAGGTTACCTCTCTACCTCCGTCATTCCAAGGCTAAATTCACTCAACCTGTTTTCATGAGGCATGTTCCCCAATCCAGGCAAAATCCTTATAAATCTTCTCTGCACCCTTTCTATGGCTTCCACATCCTTCCTGTAGTGAGTCGGCCAGAACTGAGCACAGTACTCCAAGTGGGTTCTGACCAGAGTCCTATATAGTTGCAATATTACCTCTCAGCTCCTAAATTCAATTCCACAATTAATGAAGGCCAATACACCATATGCCTTTTTAACCACAAAGTCAATCTGTGCAGCTGCTTTGAGTGTCCTATGGACTCGGACCCCAAGATCCCTCTGATCCCCCACGCTACCAGAAGTCTTACCATTAATACTATATTCTGCCATCATATTTGAACTACCAAAATGAACCACTTCACACTTATTTGGGTTGAACTCCATCTGCCACTTCTCAGCCCAGTTTTGCATCTTATCAGTGTCTCTCTGTAGCTTCTAACAGCCCTCCACACAACACCTCCAAATTTAGTGTCATCAGCAAACTTACTAACCCATCCCTCCACTTCCTCATCTAGGGCATTTATAAAAATCACAAAGAGTAAGGGTCTCAAAACAGATCCCTGAGTTACACCACTGGTGACTGACCTCCATATGGAATATGACCCATCTACAACCATTCTTTGCCTTCTGTGGGTAAACCAGTTCTGGATCCACACTCTTTACTTTCTCAATAAGCCTTGCATGGAGTACCTCATCAAATGCTTTGCTGAAATCCATTTACACTACATCTACTGCTCTTCCTTCATCAATGCGTTTAGTCACATCCTCAAAAAATTCATTCAGGCTTGTAAGGCACGACCTACCCTTGACAAAGCCATGCTGACTATTCCTAATCATATTATACCTCTCCAAATGTTCATAAGTCCTGCCTGTCAGGATCTTCTCCATCAACTTATCAACCACTGATGTAAGACTCACTGGTCTATAATTTCCTGGGCTATCTCTACTCTCATTCATGGATAAAGGAACAACATCCACAACCCTCCAATCCTTTGGAACCTCTCCTGTCTCCATTGGTAATTCAAAGATCATTATCAGAGGCTCAGCAATCTCCTCCCTCGCCTTCCACAGTAGCCTGGGGTACATCTCATCCGGTCCTGGCGACTTATCCAATTTGATGCTTTCCAAAAGCTCCAGCACATCCTCTTTCTTAATATCTACATGCTCAAGCTTTTCAGTCCACTGCAAGTCATCACTACAATCACCAAGATCCTTTTCCATAGTGAATACTGAGGTAAAGTATTCATTAAGTACTCTGCTATTTCTTCCGGTTCCATACACACTTTCCCACTGTCACACTTGATAGGTCCTATTCTTTCACGTCTTATCCTCTTGGTCTTCACATACTTGTAGAATGTCTTGAGGTTTTCCTTAATCCTGCCCACCAAGGACTTCTCATGGCCCCTTCTGGTTCTCCTAATTTCCTTTTTAAGCTCTTCTGTCTGCACTGTACCTTATCATTGCTAAGTGCTAATGAGACATCAACTGTCTCTACTTTAACAGTCCTCACTCCAATTCTAACCACACTCTTTCTGAACGTGCTGCTCTCCACTCTCCCCGCAACAATCCTAACCTTACTATCAAACCCTCAGATTAGTGGGGTGCTGTAGTAGTCTGCCGTACTGACCTCTACCTTGCTGAGGCCTATGAACAACTCTCAGACACCTCTTCTTCCTTACCGCTCGAACAGGACCCCACTAAGGAGAACCAGACCATTGTCTCCCACACCATCACTGACCTTTTCAACTTTGGGGACCTCCCACCCACTGCCACCAACATTATAGTTCCTTTACCCTGCACTTCCTGTTTCCACCTCCTACCCAAGCTTCATAAGCCTGTCTGTCCAGGTACACCCATTGTTTCTGCTTGTTCTGCCCCATTGAACTTATATCTGCATACCTCAACTCAGTTTTATACCCTCCTGGTTCAGTCCCTTCCTACCTACATCCATTTCATTTTACACTCTCTGGATCTTCTCAATGACTTCAAGTTCTCTGGCCCTGATCATCTTATTGTCACAACGGGTGCTCGGTCCCTAAACTCCTCTGTCCACCATCACGAGGGCCTTAAGCTCTCCACTTCTATCTGGACAACAGATGCAACCAGTTTCCCTTCACCACCACTCTCCTCCATTGGCAGAACTGGTCCTCACTCTCAATAATTTTTCCTTTGGTTTCTCCCACTTCCTCCAAACCAAAGGTGTAGCGATGGGTACTCCCATGGGCCCGAGCCATGCTTGCTTTTTTTGGTCGGCTATGTTCCAAGCCTAAATTAGCATCACTCCCCAATTCTTCCTACACCACACTGATGACTGCATTGGTGCTGCTTCCTGCTCCCATGCTGAACTCGTCAACCGTTTACTCTTTTGCATAGATGCTGCTTGGCTTACTGAATTCCTTCAGCATTATGTGTGTGGTGCTTTGGATCTCCAGCATCTGCAGATCTTCTCATGTTTGTGATATTAAAACAAAGATTACAAAATTGATCATGAAAAGCAAAACATATCTAAGTTCTTTAATATCAGCAAATATTTTGTAAACTGTAGAATATTTAAGCAAATTTATTCTATTTGATAATGATGAGTTTTTTTTTGATCTACCATAATCACTCAATATGTGCTTTGTTGTTCACCTTATGAAGCAATGAAGGCTTCTTACAGATTGGGTAAGTGCTGACAGCATTGATGTTGGAAGCACATTCTTAAAAAAAAACTTTCTAATACTGATGGATATAATTATTAAACTGTCTGAATTTTGCAGTGATTTGTTTTATTTTATTAATCCCAGATGTGGAACTTATTCCAAGCTCCTAAATGACAATGTAATAAATAATATAGACATCGTTGCCTGACAATGAGTATTTTCAGAAAAAAAGCTAATTTACTCATTTAACTGAATATAAACTCAGAATTAATTCTGATTGTTAAAATCCTGGAGTGTTTTGTTGGTCCTTGTCTTCATGCATCGAATAGAATTTTTACCTTGGTTTCACGTGAAATAATTTAAATCACAGCTCTTTTTAAAAAAAATAATCATGATTCAATTAGATTCAAGGTAATTATGGAGAAGGTTGAGAGTGGTCCTCACATTGGGATTTGAAATTGGAGAAAGGGCCAATTTTGCTGGCATCAGAAAGGGTTTGGAATTAGGATAGGTTGTTTTCTGGCAAAAGGATGCATGGTAAGTGGGAGGCCTTTGAAAATGAAATTTTGAAAGTAGAGTTTTGGTGTTCCTGTTAGAATAAAAGGCATGGATAACAGGTTTAGAGAACACACACAAAATGCTGGAGGAACTCAGCAAGTCAGGCAGCATATATGGAAATGAATAGAGAGTCGATACCGCAGGCCAAGACCTTTCCTCAGGTCATGTTTAGGGAACCTTGGTTTTCGAGGATATTGATAGCCTGGTTAAGAAAAAGTGGGAGGTACATAGCAGGTAAAGGCTTCAAGTTACAAATGAAATGCAAGAAAATACTTAAGAGGGATATCAGGAGGGTTAAAAGAAGTCATCAGGTTGCTCTGGTATACAAGATGAAGGAGAGTCCCAAATATTTCAACAGATATTTTAAAAGCAAAAGGATAGCAAGAAAGAAATTTGATCCACTTGAAGATCAGCATGGTCATTTATGCACGGAGCCAAATACAAAGTAGATAGGGATATCTTAAATTGATTTTTTGTATCTCTATCTACTCCAGAAATGGATTCAGAATCTATAGATCTGAGGAAAAAGAGCAATGACCTCATGAAACATACTTGCTCTCCACTACACCCTGGATTATGGAAGAGGAGGTTCTTGTTGTCTTGAGGCAAATTAGGTGGATAAGTCCCCATAGCCTGACAAGGTAACCCCTTGGACTTTGTGAACGTCTAGTGCAGAATTTGCAAGAGCCTGACATTGGTACTTGAAGTGTCCTAAGCCACCGGTGAAGTGCCATATAACTGGAGAATATTAATGTTGATCTGTTGTTCAAGAAAGATTCTAAGAATAAATCGTGAAATTATAGGCTGGTGAGCCTGATGTCAGGAATGAGTAACTTATTAGAAGGTATTCTACGGGAGTGGATATATAAGTATTTCAATAGTCAGGGCGTGATTAGGGATAGTCAACAGGGATTTGTGCATAGGAGGCTCTGTCTAACCAATCTTAAAGAGTTTTTTGAAGTTACTGTAAAAGTTGACAAAGGAAAGGGAGTGGGTGTTGTCTACATGGACTTTAGCAAGGCCTTTGAGAAAGTCCCAGATGGGCAGCTGGTCAGGAAGGTTCAGCAGCTTGGCATTCATGCTAAGATAGTAAATTGGATTCGACATAGGCTTTGCAAGAAAAGCCAGAGAGTGATAGTAATCTTGAGGCCTGTAGCTAGTGGTGTGGCACAGGGATCAGTGCTGGGTCCTTTGTTGTAATATGATAAACCGGTTCAGTAAAGTTGTGGAAGACACCAAAATTGGGGGTGTAGCGGAGAACGAGTATAGGTATTAAAACTTGCAGCAGGATCTGGACCAGCTGGTAAAATGGTAGGTAGAATATAACGCAGACATGTGTATAGTGTTGCACTTTGGGAGGAGAAACCAGGGTTGGACTTACACAGTGAACATTAGGGCATTGAGTAACAAGATAGAATAGAGGGATCTTGGAATACAGTTCCATAATACTTTGAAGGTGGTGTCACTGGTAGATAGGGTAGTGAAGGTAGCATTTGGTACATTAGCCTTCTTAAAGCAAAGTATTGAGTAGAGGATTTGAAATTATATTTTGAAGTAGCATAAGCCATTGTTGAGGACAAATTTGGAATATTGTGTGCTGTTCAAGTTCTTACTGACATGACAGTTATCAATAAGATTGAAAGAATACAGAGAAAATTTATAGGTATTTTGCCAGGACCTGAGGACTTGAGGCTGAATAGATTAGGACTTTTTTCCTTTTGATATTCAAAATGATGAGGATCATAGATAGGGTAAATGCAAGCAGATTTTTTTCCCATTGAGGTTGGGTAGCACTAGAACTAGAAGTCATGGGTTAAGAGTGAATTGTAAACTATCTAGAGGGAACCTGAGGGGAAATACCTTACCTCTGAGCGTGGTGAGAATGTGGAACCATCTGCCAGTGGAAGTGTTGGATGAGGGTTCTATTGCAGCATTTTAGAGCAGTTTGGATCAGTACATGGATGGGAGGGTGTGGAAAGTTGTGGTCTGGATGCAGGTCGATGGGATTAGGAAGTACAATAGTTCAATATGGACTAGATAGGCCGAAGGGCCTTTTTCTGTGCTGCTGTGCTCTATGACTCTAATTGAGACACTGTTTCTGAGTTTGCTGATTTCTATTCTTACTAATCATTGGTGTAGAGCTGAGTACAATCAGTGTAAGCAGTTCAATTATCTAGACCTCCTTTGTACAGATGATTGAGTCCATCTTCCAGGGAAAAAAATAGTCTAAGGGGAAAACAGGGAAGAAAAGATTAGTTCTTAGCTCTTTCACTTAATTTGCGAATAACTTTCGTTATATTACTATACTTGCACAAAATAAAGAATACTGTAAATAGCTGCAGGTCACGGATACCCAATTTATCAAATAGTTGAATATTACTGAAAATGGGTTTATGATGATTGATAGAAGAAACCAAAGTGACCTGAGGAAAAATATTTTTTTTTCTGCAGCGAAGGTTTAGCAGCTGAAATGCATTTATCTGATAGAATGGCAGAGGCATTGGCAGATTTCGTCAGGACTTTCCAAAGAGAACTAGATTAATACCCAAAGAAGAAAACTAATGTCACAGGATTAAAGGATAAAGGCGGAGAATAAGACTAGTTGTATTGGTAGTGTAGAAATTTGGCATACACTCCAAGCTCTTCCAGAGCTACCGTCATTTTGTGATTCTCAGAATCAAAATCAAAGTTTATTATCTGACATATTTCATGAGATGTGTTGTTCTGAGGCAACAGTACAGAGCACACATAAAAATCACTATAAGGTACAATAAAAATGAATAAATATTGCAAAAATAGAATGGTGAGGTAATGTTCATGGATCATTCAGAAATCTGTTGGCAGAGGGAAAACTAACTGTTGTTAAAATGTTGGGTTTAGGTCTTCAGGCTCCTGCCCCTCCTCTCTGATGGTAGTAATTAGAAGAGGACATGTTCCAAAAGGTGAGGGTCCTTTTTGACAGATGTTACTTTTTTGAGGCACCATCTCTTGAGGATGTCCTTGATGGGGAAAGGCTGTGTTTGCGATGGAGCTGCCCAAGTCCAGAAACACTCTGCAGCCTTTTTCAATCCAGTGCATTGTAGCCTCCATACTAGATGGTGATGCATCCCGTCAGAATGCTCTCCACATTACATCTGTAGAAATTTGCTTGAGTCTTTGGTAACGTACCAAATATCTTGAAGTTCCTAATGAAATATAGCCACTGGCCAGCCATCTTTGATTCTTTGGTAACATTGAATATTCAGTGCTCATGGAGCAGACAACTTGAACTTCAGTCAGACATGGATCAATGGAAGCTAGTTTCTCTTCCTTGGCACCTTGCAATTTTCTGAAGGTGATACCAGCAGGTCTGGAAACTCAGTCTAGGACAAGGGTTCATAACCATTTTTATGCCATGGACCAATACCTTTAAGCAAGCAGTCTGTATACCTCAAGTTAGGAACCCCTGGTCTAAAAGGTGCTGCAGATGTCCCTCCAGTTCTGTTCAAAATGATCAACACCCCAGTGACCCTTTCGATGATCAGTGATGGCAACAGCATTTCTTGCTTCTCCTCAGAGTTCTTGGAATTCTCCATCATCTTGTCTGTTAAATCAACATCATGTCTTCTTTTTTGTCCCCTGATTTCCTTCTTAAGTGTTCTCTTGCATCTTTTATACTCAGTACCTCATTTGCTCCTTCTATCCTATACCTCCATTTTTTCTTAACCAGGGCCTCAATATCACTCAAAAAATATGTTCCCTAAACATATTATCCTTGCCTTTTATTCTGACAGGAACATATATACTCTGTACTCTGAAAATTTCACTTCTGATGGCCTCCAACTTACCAAGTACACTTTTCCCAGAAAACCTATCCCAATCCACCCTTCACAGTCCTGTTTAATACAATCAAAATTGGCCTTTCTCCAATTTAGAAACTCAGTCTGAGCACCAGACCTACCCTCCATAATTATTTTGAAACTAATGGCATTATGATTATGAGATGCAAATGTTCCCTTACGCAAACTTTTGTCATCAGCTCTGTCTCATTCCCTAGAATCACACTCTCTGTAAATGGGAATTTTATTTACTTATTAAGGAAATTTTCCTGACATAAAGGACTGTCACTATCCGGTCATGCTCTGTTCTTGCTGCTGCCATCAGGAAGAAGGTACAAGAGCCTTTGGACCCACACCACAAGGTTCAGCAACTGTTAATACCCCTTCAACCATCAGGCTCTTGAACTAGAAGGGATAACTTCATTCAACAGTTCATCACTGAACTGTTCCCACAACCTATGGACTCACTTCAGGTTATCTATATTTATTATTATTATTACTACTTTTGTGTATTTGCACATTTTCTTGTCTTTTGCACATTGGCTGTTTGTCTGTCCTTTTGGGTGCAGTCTTTCATTGATTCTATCGTGTTTCTTGTGTTTACTGTGAATTCCCACAAGAAAATGAATCTCAGGGTTGTATATGGTGACATATATGTACTTATAAGATAAATTTACTTTGAACTTTGAACACATTTGACAAACTCTGTACCATCCAACCCTTTTACAGGATGTGAGTCCCAGTCAATACCACAACCTTATGTTTCTTGCAATAGTCTGTGATCTCGCTATATATTTGCTCATCTAATCCCCATGGACTGATGGGTGATCTATAATCTAATACAATTAATGTGGTCATCCCTTTCTTATTCCTCAGTAGATGAGCTCTCCAGTCTGTCCTGTCTGAGTACTGCCATGACATTTTCTCTGACTGGTAATGCCACTGCTCCCCCTTCAATTCTTCCTCCTCTATCACATTTAAAACAATGGAACTCTGCAAAACTGAGAGCTACTAGTCCTGCCCCTCCTGCAACCAAGTCTCACTACTGGCTACAGTGGCATATTTACTCATGCTGATCCATGCCCAAAGCTCATCTGCCTTTCCTATGTTACAAGTATCAGCCCTTGTACTAATGATCAGGGAGACACAGAGAGAATCTGTAATTTCTGATAAGTACCTTTATTGTTTCAATGGAAGAACACATGAACTTACACAGCCAAATACCTGTCTGCACACATACCATGTTTTCCTGACCTGCCACGAACAGTCAAAGAAAAGAAAATATCATACCAGCTAAAAAGGAGTTTCTGCTGCTGGCCATATATTCCTCATTGTCCAGTTTCGAAGCTTCATGTCTGTGGGGCACTTCACATCCACAATAGTGAATCTCCAACTGAGTCAGAGTCATCGCTGTTTTGTATGTGGAAACCTCAGCTTTTATACTCATTTCTTACCAATTCAAATATTGCATTCCAGTCTCATTGGCTGACCTTTAACCCCTTTTTATTGTCTCTACTACAAGCTAGCATCCATTTGATGCCCTCTTCCCAGTGTTACGTATCCCGTAACTGGATCACTTAACAGCAAAGATAGAGAGGTCTGTTGAAGTCTGATGGCACTATCTTTTAGAAGTTTTTATTTATAAAGGGGCACAAAAGTAAGGTTAATACAAACATTCAGATAACATAAGTCGTCAATACTCAATCTAAAGCGCAGGTATAGTAATAATCAATAAGAAATAAGCTCTATCGTTGTCTAGGGGTTATATATTGTCCGATGTAAATATAAAAGTCTCTCGAGGTCACTGCAGTTCCACCAGCTGCCGTCTTTTGGGTGTCGCGGTGGTGCACTTTGTTGGAGAGAGAGAGATAGGTAGAGAATGGAACAGTTACCCGGCGGGTTTTCCAACCTTTATGAGTTCGATCCGTCGGAGTCTCGTTGGGGGGGTGGCCGTTCACTTGTGGCCTCTCCTGTAGCTAAAGCCGTTCGTCCGTGGTGAGGTCGCCAATCCCAGGCAAGGAAAGGACGCACACAAGCCCCCCCCACCGGCTGTCGCTGTTAAACGCTGTCACAGGATTTCTAGCGTGTCTTCTCGTGCATCTGAGGGGCCGTCTTTACAACCCCTCTTTTATCTGGACTCTCGGGGTCTCCGATGTCAATCAGGTTTGGATGATGCAATCTCTCTCTCCGTCTCTCCACCTACGTTGCCCTGAGGGTATACACGTAGTACAGTTCCCAATTCACAAAGGTGTCTCCACGAGACAATGACCACAGTCGCCAACTTTTGTCTCGCCGTGAAACGAGGGACACCGCACGTATCTCTCTCTTCTCTTGGGTCATTGACTAGGGCTCTTGCGATTCTCACAAAGGAGGGGGCTGGGATCATAACACCAGCAAATGACAATTGGTAATTTATGGCTCTTTGTTCTCAAGCAGCGTCCAGCTTGGATCACACAGGGCAGATACATACCACTAACAGTTACGAACTTGCAAGTTATGTCCAACCACAGAACACTTCACAAATAACTTCTTATTTGGAAATGATCGCTAGTTCAACAGATTTCCTGAGGCATCATTTTGTCTACTTTAAAACACTAATCAAGCCAGGCCACTTGGCTCACAAAATTAGAACACTGTCTCTTCATGAAATAGCAGCCTCCATCTCCTTCCTCATGGCAAGAATGAAGGCAATTGGTCTGTCTTCTTCTACTGTCTTTGATTCATTTGGATTCACCGATTTGTAGATTGTAGTTCTTTCTGGGCAATACCTACAATACGCTAAAATATACACAACTCAATATATTAGTCACACCGTGCACAACCTTTCAATTCTGAAGTACTTAATGAATTGGTCTTCTTTTAACCTTTTCAAATCTATAGAGAATAACCTTGTTATTTTTCAGTCTCTCCAGCTAAATGTAATCCCCCAATCTTATAACCATCCTCATACTTAAGTGGGGTAGGGAAGGAAGAATTATGAAGGCACAACAGCTATGGAAAGAGCAGCTATCTTTGGTGTTCATTCTTTGTCGCACAGTCAGCTTCAAGTTGCATATTTCTTTCTTAATTAACTGAACCAGTAGATTGATCATTGTGAAACTACATTCTAAAAACCTGGAACTGGTCTCAGCAAGAATCTTACCAAAGAGGTAGATTTACACATTTTATGACAGTTAGAGTATAAAATGTACTTTTTAAAATTCCTGACAGGTAGAATTGGGACTTACAGCAAGCAATAGCTCTACTTCAGCCTCTAGTCTCCTGGATAAACTATGTTGAAGAAACAGATATTTGATTGGACTATCTATAATGGCCAATATTTTTTAACATAAATCTGTACTAAGATCAGCTATAGTACAGTCACCATAGCAGCACAGCAATGAGTGCAATGTCATTACAGCTTGGGGCGTCAGTTGTCGGCATCCTCCATAAGGAGTCTCATATTTCTTTCTTATGGAATGCGTGGATTTTCTCCGGAATCTCAGGTTTCCTCCCACAGTCCAAAGATGTACAAGTAGATTAATTGGTCATTGTAAATTGTGCCGTGGTTGGATTAGGATTAAATCTGGGCTAACAGGGTTTGCTCGATGGCGCAGCTCAAAGGGCCAGAAGGGAATATTCTGCACCGCATCACTAAATAAAATAAAAATAGCTTGTTAGTCTGATATGAGTACAAAAAAGGAGGAAAATAAAAAAGAAATGCATTTTCAGTTTAACTGATATTTTAATTCCCCTTAGTAGATAAACTTTGACTGTAATGTCTCTTACGTTCACTTATGGACTTTTATTTTGGCAAAAGATCTGGTAGCACGGTGCTTAGATTTTTGGTTTGGTATCTAGAGGCCTGGATCATTGATCTAGTGATGTAAATTTGAAACCTGCTCTGACATCTGGGGAATTTAAGTACAAGTATTAAAATAAAATTGGAATAAATGTGTCAGAATTGGTAATGGTGACAATGAAACAACTGTGCTGCTGTATAATCTCATTTGGTTCATTTCAGGGGTATTTATTTGTCACTATGTCTTGATTACAAACGTACCGATGCAACTGACTCGTAAGTTTTCTTCTGAATTGGGGGACTAATAAATGCCAGCCTTGCTAAAGATGGCCACATCTCATAAATGAATAATAAATGAATTGGGTAAGTACAGTAACATAGCAGTTAGCATAACTCTATTACGATGCCAGCGACCCAGGTTCAATTCTGTCACTGTTGGTAATGAATTTGTATGTTCTCCCTGTTTCCATCAAGTTTTGCCGCATTAGTCAGGAAAAGTGGATCTGACCCCAAGCTAAATGACCTCTGTGAGTGAGCTCAGTGGAAATGAGCCAAGCAAACTTCCCATGTGGGTGCCAAATTTTACTGAAGGCTTTAAGCTAAGAATATCCTACAAAGTCTTAGCTAGGGGTGTTATTTTGGAAGATCATTGACATTTCAGTGAATTCTGCTTGCTCACTAATAACTCTAAATATTATTCAAAGTCCCTTAGGGGGAAAAAAAACACAGAATTGGCAGGATGAAGTGCACACCGGGGCTGCCAAATGATTTCCTGGTAAGATTTAATGCTGCAAAATCAGAATTTCAAAATATGTTGAAGATATAGCCTTGTGCAACCATTTTGATTATCCCATTTCAGAGCTAGAACTTTTCTCTTCTATTGTTCTGTGTTGGATTGTGTGCTGAGCATTACTGGGTACAAAAAAACACAAACCTGTACATTAAATATGTAAGATATTTCTGGGGAAAAATTAATACTTGGAGTAATAATGGATCATTTGATATATTTACACGGATTCTCATTTCCAAGAGTTACCTCATTTCAGTAAGTCAACAAAAGAATGAAAAAGAATTCTTATTTACTACATTAAGACAGTCCTTTTTATAACTTGCATGGAATTTGCATTAAGAATCTGCCAAATATTTTTATGTTACAAAACAATGGCAATAAGTAACCACACTAAGAATATACAGCTGCAGCTTAGTTCTGGTGCATGTATGTTTTGATCTCAATAATAAGGCCTGGTATACCAGCGCATTTCTTAAAACATGAATATGAATGGTAATATTGGAATAGAGTCATAGTTATAGAGCATGGATTTAGGCCTTTCCTCTCATCGCCTTTATATCTTTCAGCTGTCAACTTAAACCTGTCTTATAGGTTTAGGCTCTGCTACCATGGGAAAAAAAGATGGTGATCATCCATTTTACTTATGCCTCTTATGGTTTCATAAACCTCTACAAGGTAACGCCTCAGCCTTCATTATTCCAAGGAAAAAATCCCAGACTATCCATTCTCTCCTTGTAACTCAACTCCTTGATTCTCAGTACCATCCTTGTGTATCTTTTCTGCACACTCTCAGACTAAATAACATCCTTCCTATAGTTTACCTGACCCTTCAAGTTTGTTCCACTAAGAAATTAGATCGTAGCTGTTATGTACTAATCCCTGACCTCACTACTAAAAGTGTATCAATGATGATCTTGAAAATTCCAATAAGATTCAAAATTTCGGTTAAGTCATTTATCCATCTTCTGCCTTCAGGACAATATAAACTTGTAGAAAACAACAATCCTATTTCTACAACACACGTAAAATGCTGGAGGAACTCAGCAGGCCAGGCAGCATCTATGGAAAATACCCTTCTGCCCAGAACCTCAACTGTGCTTGTTTCCATAGATGCTGCCTGGCCTGCTGAGTTCCTTCAGCATTTTATGTGAATTGCTTGGATTTCCAGCATCTGCTGATTTTCTCTTGTTTGTAATCCTATTCCTGCTCCTGGTCTCCTGGATAAACAGTATTATCGATACCAAATCAAAATCTTCGTAATGGGATAAATGTATTTATACCTCTTTACTTAGATTAGCCAAATAGCTAATTTGTCTGGACAGAATATAGAAATGAGAACTGGGAAACAAGGATAAAACAAATCTTCAATTTAACTGATCAATTAATTCCTTTTGATGGATAAAACATGCCACATACTTTGTACATCTTTTATTTACTTATATTGCTGCTTATTTTGACAATTAGTGTGATAGCACAGTGCTTATATTACTGGTTTAGTATCTAGCGGGTTGGATTATTGATCCAGAGACATGATTTTAAATCCCTCTAGTGGCACTTAGCCGTGAATAGGTTGTGTACTGCCACATGCAGAACCAGTACTTTGTTCTTGAGGTGCTCTGTACAGATGAATCCACAGCAATCATTCACCAACAGCAAGGAAGGAAAAGCTGAGCATTGCAGGACAAAGGAAAATATTACTAGGCATAATATTTCATTGGGAAACTCACCATCCAATTTCCTTCCAAGCTCACCTTGATGAGAGGTGTACAATAACGAAAAATCTAACCTTTTGTTACAAGGATTGAAAGCACAGCAAATATTCAACGTACCTGTATTTTCTCAGCTCATCAAGCAACACATGCACATTCAGGTAGCATGACACAAGAAAAACAGCCAGTGGGTTGACTGTGTTCTTGATGTCATGTTTTTTTTTGCTCACATAATGGTTTCACACAGAGTCTGTCAATCTCATTGCAGCATTAAACACAGGACACAAACTGAATGATAAATGAATGTACAAGATTTGTCTCATTTTAGAACATATTGCATGTTTCATGATGCTTTTTATTGCCGGTTTACATACTGATTACTTTATATGCACATTATTACGTGTAATGGAATGCATTACTGTATATTATGACCTCTAGGTACAGTGCTCTATAATTCAAAAATAATATTCAGCATTGTGTGAAAGAAGCCAAAACCAGAAGCCAATAACCAGTGTTATTCAAGAAATTCAATGATATTGCTTAAAAAGCAGTGTTTTATATTGTCATACTTTGATGACTCCTGACCTATTAATACGTGAAAGATTTTAAGAAGAAACTATAATACCATTCTGTTATTATAATACAGTAGAAAATAATAAACTGGCAGAGTGTTGTAAATTAAATAGATACCATATGTCAGAGCTGGTGAATTTATCATATAAGAGCTGTTTTGACTTAAATCTATGGCAAGGCTTTTGTATTATATATGTTGTGTACTGAGTTTACAGAAGTTATTTCTCCTGTTCAAAAGATAAGAACTTTGACAGCTTCTGTGAATTTTAATGGTTTTCTTGAAGACGCAAGAGAGTGCAAATGCTGGAATCTGGAGTAAAACACACACTTCTGGAGGAGCACAGCAGGTTAGGAAGCATCTGTGGAAGGAAATAGACAGTTGGCATACAAGGTTGAGATTCTTAATGTGGATAGGAGGGAGATTGTTAGTAGAAATAGCTGAGGGAAAGGGTGGAGCAAAATCCGGCGAGTGATAGGTAGATCCAAGTGAGCCAGATGGAGAAGGAATGAATAGAAATAGCAACAGAGGGTGGGAGGTGATAGATGAAGGCAACAAAGGTCTGCAGGTGATGGAAAGGAAAGTGGAGCATAAACCAAATAAGGGAGGTGTGGTGAGTAGATGGGAACAGTAGAGGGAGAGGACCCAGTGGGATTAATGTGTGGATCACACATGTGGAAGTGGGCAGAAGAAATAGAGTAAGGAGAGGCTGGTGGATTGAGTTTGTGTACAGGAAACTGAGTAAATCAGGTGGAGAGAAAGGATATTGAGGGAGAGTATGTTTTCTGAAATTGGCAAATTTGCTGCTGATATTGTCAGTTTGTAGACATGGGGATTAGTGTCAAGAGCCAATAACCGTTGTTCTCTCTTTCCAATGTTTAAATCTAGGAATTGTCTGTTCACCCAGTACTAATATTGAATAAACAGCAGGATCTGTCAGAGTCCACAGCAAAGTAGAGAGAGGTGTGATGATGTCAGTGAACATCTACAGCCTGAATCTTTGTGATGTTGTGAAAGGGAGCATATCAATGACAAAAAGCAGTGTTCCAAAATATTTCCAGGGGTAACTGAATTGGAAGAAAATCTCCAAGTTTTTCTCAATTTCAAATGGAATGGAAAATAAAATTCAATAGTAATCCTACTGAAACACTCAGAAATGGCTACATGTCCAAACACAGCAGATGGATAAAAATATCCTACTGTACGTTTCAATGGCTCGTATTTGTTGTAAAGCATGTTGAAATATCCTGAGCCTGAAGAAAATATTCTATTAATTCATTGTTTCTGTTTTTCTTTCTCATCACCTGACTTCTACATATGTACCCCTTCTTCCATGAATCACTAGTTATATAATATTGTGTTGCTTCTCTCTTTTTATTGCAAGGACATTTGTTGAAGGACTATAAACATTTGGATAAAGAAATACCAGCTTAACTGACATGGAATTAATTCAGGGCAGCATTTCTACCCAATTTTAATTTTAATCTTAACAAGGATGTTGCTGGGACTGGAAGGCTTGAGTTATGAGAGACTGGGTACCGTGGAAGTTTGTTCAAGGGATATAAAATCATGAGTGGCAAAGATAAGGAGAATGGTAAGGGTAAGGGAGTATGAAGGTTTAAGATGAAAGCAGAAAGATTTGAAGTAAATAAGAAGGACAAGTTTTTCACATGGAGCATAGTGGAGATATGTGGAATGAAATAGTAGAGATGGGTAACATCTTTGCACAGTACATAGACGAGAAAGGTCTCAAGGATCTGCTCCATACACAGGCAAATGTGACTGGCATAGTTTAGAATCTTTGTCAGCATGGGCGAATTGATTCCATTTTCTATGATTCTACCCTTGGAGCTTACATGGAATGAATGAAGGCCAATTGACTTCTTAATTGCTTGCTGACCCTGCTTGTAAATTGTTGTTTCTTTTAACAGAACTCCCAGACCCATTAGTACACCAGCATTTATTAGTTTCTCACCAATCAATATAAAAATCCTTCAGCTTTTCTCTTTTTTCTTCAAAAATGAATTGTCACACATACAGTATATTCCATCTGCTAACTATGCCCATTTATTTAATCTCTGTGTATTCCTCCTGAACTACTGATGCTAGGGGAGAGAAAAAAAACAGAGGACATGGGTTAAGGATGAAGGGGGAAAGTTTAAAGGGATCATTGGGGGGGGGGGGCTTCACGCAGAGAGTGGTGGGAGTGTGGAATGAGATGTTGTAAATGCGGGCTCACTTTTAACAGTTAAGAAAAACTTGGATAGGTACATGGATGAGAGGGATATGGAGGGATATGGGCCAGGTGCAGGTCAGTGGAACTAGGCAGAAAAGTGGTTTGGCACAGCCAAGAAGGGCCAAAAGGCCTGTTTCGGTGCTGTAATGTTCTATGGTTCTATGGTACCATTCCATATTACTTTCATACCAACTTCATACCATGAGAAAATGCTAAAACTCTTGCTTAGAAATCAGATGATTTGCACAGGTGCCTACCGTACACACACATCTCACACTGAAATTGTATGTTCACATCAGATTGGATGTGACCGTTTCCAGGTCAGTCAGTTACCAACCAAGAAATTGGTGCAGTTACCAGTGGCTGCTCAGCACAGTTGGATTGACATTTACACGCAGCAATTATACAGCTAAGGGCATCATGGGTTCCACAACTCACATTTCCACCACTGCTGGTGTGAGTCAGAACGTCTCATATAAACCTGCAACCTCCAACGATAACTCAGAAAATCCATGAGCACAAGATGAGGCGGTTATTAAATGATCTGGACAGACACGTTGCTTTCCTGAACACAGTGCCTTCCAACCTCACTTTTCAAATGCCCACATCATGTCAGATAATTCACAGATGCTCCCTTCACTGATTGCAGTCCTTCAGAAGTGAAAAAAAAAACTATTGTGAACAACACACACAAATCTGTGGCACTTTGATCAGCCCACAGCTGGCAGTGGTTTAGGCCACTGGGGCATGGAAGTCAGTTCAACCATGGGGCATTGTAAACACAATGCAGACAACTGTGTGCATCCCCTGTCTCGTCTGTGTTTTCCCTCATCATTGAGGTAGCCTTTCTGCCACTGTACTGTGGCTGCTAGTGAGAGCACTTTAACTACAGACTTACTTCCCCACTTTGAATCCAGCAATCGCACAACAGCTGTGAATTCTGCATACTGTACACTCGCTAATGGGAACTGCAGTGTCCCATTTTAAGTTAGAAATATGTATGCTAAATGCCAATATGCTAGTTTTGACATAAGTTTGCTTATTCACTGCTGAGCACAGCAAATGCGTAGTCCAAAAAGAAAGGACTCCAATCCTCTAAAATATTTTGTAGCTATTAAAACTGATAATAAATATCAGAAGAGAGAAGAATCCATCTAGCCTACCGACCCAAAAGTGATCCATATTTTCTGCCATTTCACCAGACCAATCTGGTACAAATGCTCTCAGAGACATCAGGTACCAATGTGATGGAGGTAGATTGGATTCATCTGGAGAAAGCATTTTTTATGGCTTCTCCAGCGGAGACATCTTTGCTAGCAGAAATGTTCCAAAGTAAATGCAGTATTGGAAAGTGCCACAGATACCAACAAAGGATACCTGAAGTTATTTCTGACATCTCAACTCCTTTCTGTAATTCAATCACTTCCTTGCTACTTTCCAAGAATTTAGAATTGTTTTTATTTATTAGTTATTATTGTGGTATATTCACCATTCATATTTTCTTACCTCCCTCATTATTTCCTTTTAACATTCATGCTATTCTAAACAACACATACACATCAAACTTTGATATCTGAATACAATATGAATGAAGATCTGATCTGCTTTAACAGCTAAGTTGTGAAGTGGCAGTGATGCTGCCGAAACTAGCACTGCAGATAATGGGAATCTGAAATAAAATCAGAAATTGTTTGAAATGCTTAGTAGGGATGGAGAGAAACAAATCCATTAATGTTTTAGATAAATGACCCATTGAACTGAAATGTTAACTTCACAGATCATGCCTGATCTATTGAGCATTTCCAGCATCTTACTTTTTTTTCTTATTAGTGACTTGATGTTCATGATATTTCACAGCTCTTGATCAAAGTTCTTTCTCTTGCCCTTTGAGATTTTTGTCCTATCCTCTTTCAGACACTCTGGTAACTGGTGTGAATATGAAATGTACTTGTTTCGATCAGGAACATTACTTTTCCAAAAAGCTGTTCTTTTTTATTTTCATCTCGCCTGGGAATTTCCACTTTGGAATTGATTTGAAACTGTGTGTTTTGGTCCTCTGTGGCAGCTTTTTGTAATCAAAAGCTGATGACTGGTGAGATTTGTTGTTCCACCACAGGAGGCCTTTTTAAATAAATGTTACTAAATGAAATCCAGAGGCAGATTGCAAGGAAATTATCAATCCTCCCTGAGAAACATCATTTGCTGATAAATCAGTAACCAGTGGTAGATCTTAGTCCACTTTCTAGAAAGTAACCGTACTAACCTAGACCTATTAGAGGATGGGTAGGTGTAAAATTACTACAAGTACAGGTATTGAAGTCATCTTTTAAAACAAAATCTGTTAAACTATTCAATTGTTTCTTTCTCATGTAGTTACATTTGAAAACAATGCTTACAGCTTCACCAAAGTCTACATACTTATCAGTTATTAAATGATATGTATATGAACAAAATGCTAACTGATCTTTAAGTTTAAGGGTTTCAGATTATTAGTTTGCTGACAATTCTCTCATGTGAAAGCCCATGCAAAGTATATTTTATGTACAACTTAATATGTTAATGATTCATTAACACTGATTAATTTTATAATGAAATTATTATCAATAGAAAGTAATCTGTCTACCAAAATGGGATTAGTAGTTTAGCAGTTTTGCGCATTCTGTGCATTTACTAAGCTTATCAGTCTGTTAAAATGTTATACAATGTTTAGCAATAGAAATGGCTTAGAAATTTAATTGTTCAAATTGATCGTGAATGCAATGAATGTTTTCATGTTCAAAAAGCATGCATTTGGATTGCTGACCTCCCCACGCGTATCATATACCCATGCAGGGTTTCTGTAGCATATGTGGGAATGAAATCTATCAGCATGCAATGGGCAACGATGTTGCTTTGTGAAAATACATGCTGGCAAAACAGCATGAACTCTAATTGCAAATGGTGTACAGTACTTAATATCTGAATGAAGGTCGGATGATGGATGATTTAAAGAGACTGAGTCAATATTTAAACAACTGATGGCTAAAACACAAATGAAGTTGACATAGAACCTTCTCCAATGGGAGAATTGTCATAGGAAGGGCACAGACATTCTTTGTGGGGTAAGAGAGATTGGCAGTTGCCCAAGCATTCTGATATTTAAACTTCCACCTCTGAAAGATTCATTCTCCTCTCAGAGATGCAAAATACCTATTGTATCACCCAGCTCCTAGAGCTGTTTCAGGCTGTAGATTCAGCCCCATTTCTGTTCCTATTAACAACTACTTTGATGAAGTTTCTCTGATTACAGGAAACTCTACAGGCTCAGTTCAAGGAATGAGATCTCCTAGAAACCTACAAAACTCTTACAGGACTGGACAGATTAGATGCTGAAGTATGTTTCCAATGGATATGATACCAAGACAAGAAAAAGTCATTTAAGACTCTGATGGAGATTAATTTCTTCTGGCAATGAGTTGTCAACCTCTGGAATTCTCTACTCTAGGAAGCAGTTGAAGCCAAATGTATTTCAGAAGTACTTAGATGATGTCTTTAGGGCTAAAGGCATCACTGGATATGGAGAAAAATTGGGACAGAATATGTAATTTGGGCATTTTGCAATGATTATCTTAGTGACAAAGCAGGCTTGAAGAGCCATTTTAGAGTCATAAAGTCATAAAGCACTACAACACAGTAACAGGCCCTTTAGCCCATCTAGCCTATGCCAGCCTGGTCTTCTGCTTTGTTCCATCTACCTGCACCAGGACCATTCCCCTCTCATCCATGTAACTATTCAAATTTCTCTTAAGCATATGTTTCAACCCATTCACCATATCCACTGGCAACTCATTTCACACTTGCACTTCTCTCTGAGTGAAATAATACCCCTTAAGTACTTCACCTGTCAACCTCTGACTCTAGTTCTAGTCCCACCAAACTTGAGAGGAAAAAAGCCTGCATACATTCACCCAATCTATACCCCTCATAATTTTGTATACTTCTGTGCAATCTCCCCCTATACTCCTGTGCTCTAGGGAATAAATTACAAACCTATTGGCTTAATGTTGCTCCTATTTTCCATATTTATATGAGTTCTATATTCACACTTTTTTTTCTTTTGTATTTCAATATTTTTGTTAATTTTCATCTAGAAGAATACAGAGTACAAGAATATATATTATGAATCAAAAAAGATAGAATAGTACAAAATACATTATACTTAAATCACACTTGCAATCTCAGAACCCTATATTCACACTTCTTGAATTGATCTTGTAATAATGTTACAATACCAAAACACATGTCCTACAGATATGAATATTTCTCCACCATAGCCTTTGGAAATATTCAGTGCTCCACTATATAATGCAATTTTAATATTTTTGAAAATATTGTATAATATCTACTTAATAATAATAAAACACATATTAACAGATTATTTTGGCATAGTATCTTGGTCTGAAACTGATCTGGAAAATTTACAAAGGAAAGTAAGAACTGAAATGACCAATTTCAGAAAACACCATGTACACGTGAACGCACTTAGATTAACACTGCTTAGGACAGAAGGAAGAAGAGGAATAACAGACATTAAAAATTTACACAGCAGTCAGATAAAATTTTTAAGGATATATTGTCATCAGTGAAAACAGGATTGACTAATGGAAGATCATGACCCTCCATAGAAGACATCCCCACAATCTGAGCAGACTAGATGTTGACAAGAAAGCATCAAATAGCTACCTAAGAGTTGGAGCACTCCTCCCAGAAACCATAAGATCATAAAACCATAAGACATAGGAGCAGAATTAGGCCATTTGGCCTATTGAGTCTGCTCCGGAATTCAATCATGGCTGATCCTTTTTTTCTCTTCCTCAACCCATTTCCCAACCTTCTCCCCATAACCTTTGATGTCATGTCCATTCAAGAACCTATCATTCTCCGCTTTAAATACATCCAATGACCTGGCCTCCACAGTTGCACGTGGCAACAAATTCCACAAATTCATCATCTCTTGGCTAAGAAAATAATCCTCCGCATCTCTGTTTTGAATGGACACTCCTCTATCCTGAGGCTGTGCCCTTTTGTCCCAGACTTCCCCACCATGGGAAACATTCTTTCCTGATCTGCTCTGACTAGTCCTTTCAACATTCGAAAGGTTTCAATGAGATCCCCCTCATCTGGATGAATTCCAATGAGTACAGACCCAGAGGCATCAAATGTTCCTCATATGATAACCCTTTCATTCCCAGAATCATCCTTGTGAACCTCCTCTGGACCCTCTCCAATGCCAGCACATCTCTTCTAAGATGAGGAGCCCAAAATTGTTCACAATACTCAAGGTGAGCCTTCACCAGTGTACAGCCTCAGCATTACACCTCTGCTCTTGTATTCTAGACCTCTTGAAATGGATGCTAACATTGCACTTGCCTTTTTCACCTCCGACTCAATCTGCAAGCTAACATTTAGGGTGTTCTGCACATAGACTCCCAATCCCCTTCCATCTTAGATGCTTGGATTTTCTCCCCATTTAGAAAATAGTCCGCACATTTATTTCTATTACCATAGTGCATGACCATGCATTTTCCAACATTATATTTCATTTGCCACTATCTTGCCCATTCTCCTAATCTGCCTCAGTCCTTCTGCATCCTACCTGTTTCCTCAACACTACCTGTCCTTCCACTAGTTTTTGTATCATCTGCAAAATAGGCAACTAAGCCATTTATTCCATCATCTAAATCATTTATATGCAGCATAAAAAGAAGTGGCTCCAACACCGACCCCTGCAGAACAACACTAGTCACTGGCAGCCAATCAGACAAGAATCCTTCTTTCAATCAGCCAATGCTCTAACTATCTTAGTAACGTTCCTGTAATACCATGGGCTCCTAAATTGGTAAGCAGCCTCATGTGTGACACCTTGTTAAAGGCCTTCTGAAGGTCCAAAGATACAACATCCACTACATCCCCTTTATCTGTGCTACTTGTAATCTCCTCAAGGAATTCCAACAGGTTCGTCAGGCAGGATTTTCCCTTAAGGAAACTATACTGACTTTGTCCTACCTTGTCCTTTGGCACCAAGTACTCCATCACCTCATCCTTAACAATTGACTCCAGCATCTTCCCAACCACTGAGGTCAGGCTAACTGTCTATAACTTACTTTCTGCTGCCTTCTTCCTTTCTTAATATTGCAGTGATATCTGCAATTTTCCGGTCCTCTGGCACCATCCAGATTCCAATGATCTTTGAAAGATCATTTCTAATGCCGCCACAATCTTGAATGCTACCTCTTTCAGAACCCTAGGGCGCAGCTCATCTGGTCCAGGTGCTATATGTATTTTTTGGTCTTTCAGCTTTCTGAGCACCTCTCTTGTAATAGTAACTGCACCCGCTTCTCTTCCTTCACAAACTGCAACATCTGGCACACAGCTAGTGTCTTACATAGTGAAGTCTGATACAAAATACTCATTTAGTTCATCTGCCATCCTCTTGTCCCCTATTATTATTTCTCCTGCCTCATTTTCTAATGGTCCTATATCCACTCTCATCTTTCTTTTATTTTTTACATACTTGAAAAAGCTTTTACTATCCACTTTGATACTATTTGGAAGCTTGCTTTCATATTTCATCTTTTCCCTTCTAATTATTCTTTTAGTTGCTCTCTATAGGTTTTTATAAACTTCCCAGTCCTCTATCTTCCCACTAATTTTTGCATTTTTATTTTTACATTAGCTTTGACTTCCTTTGTTGGCCACAGTTATACTATTTTGCCATTTGAGTATTTCTTCACTTTTGGAATACACATGTCCTGCAGCTTCCTCATTTTTCCCAGAAATGCACACCATTGCTGCTCTGCTGACATCCCTGCCAGCAGCTCCTTCCAATTTACTTTGGCCAACTCCTTTTTCATACCACTGTGATTTCCCTTACTCAACTGAAATACTGCTACATTAGACTTTACTTTCTGCCTATCAAATTTAAGTTGAACTTAATCATATTGTGATCACTGATTCATATGGGTTCTTTTACCTTAAGCTCCCTAATCGCCTCCAGTTCATTACATAACAACCCAATCCAGTACAACTAATCCCCTTCTAGGCTCAATGCCAAATTGCTCTAAAAAAAACATCTCTTAGGCATTCAGCAAACTCACTCTCTTGAGATTCATTACCAACCTGATTCTCCCAATCGACCTGCATGTTAAAATCTCCCATGACTATCATAACATTGCCTTTTTGAATCGCCTTTTATATTTCCTGTTGAAACAGAAGGGTTCCCTGGGGAAATCAAGGCCAGGTGATTAATACAAAAAAAATCCAAAATACATAATAAAAGAGCAAAAAATTCAAGATGATAAATGCAGAAATTGCCAAGAGAAACCAGAAACAATATAATACATTGCAGGCTCTACTTCCTTCCTGTAACAAATCTGTACCAGTTTAAGTCAATCTGATTACTTACACAGGCACAATCAAGAGGCAAACATCATTCATCAAAAGCTTGCTTTAAAATACAAACTCATAAAAGAAACCATACCTGATTACAAGTAGAAGCATCGTCCAATTTTGGAGCCAGATTCCCGCAAATTACATTATGACCAATTTGTTATGACAGATAAGACAATCCGTAACAAATGTCTGGATGTAATAATACAGGATAAACAAGTAAGACCAACTTACTTAATAGATATAGCCATTCCAAACACACATTACATACAAAAATCAATAAGTGAAAAGCACCAGAAATATGCTGAATTGAAAGGGGAAATCGAAAGACTATGGGAGATGAACAGGGTATACATTGTCCCAACAGTAATATCTACAACCAGTATCATCCCAACAGCACTATACAATAGCATTAAACAATTAGGGCTACACAGCAATATTTAAGTAACTAGCAAGAAAGCCACGACACTAAACACCATTAGAATAGTCTAAAAGTTTCTTGCAATTCAGAAATGAGTGTGCTTGACTATACCCGTACCTCAGTTTTCACCAGATTGAGATGAGAAAAAAATAAATGTACAATAATAATATTAATAATAAATATTATTATACAACTTCATATTGCATATATTAATAATATATTAAATAGTATATTATATTAATATCAGAGTATTAATTAATTTTGTATTATATATAATCATACTTCTATTGTATAATAAAAGTAAAATTTCATTAACATTAATTCATAAATAAGTAACTCTTCATATTATGAGGACATTGGTAGAAATTATTTTACCTGCTGTCTTTGAATTTTACTCCATTGATATGGTGCTTTAAACAGCATAGCAGTTAGGATAACACTATTCAAGATTCAAGATTGTTTGATGTCATTCCCCATACACAAGTGTAAAGAAGGATGAAATCATTGGTGCTCCAGATCCAATGCAGCACCAAAAGATGACAAATGATAAAACACGTTAGATAGCTTCCATACTTAGATTGATTGTATGTCTATAAAGTGACAGTACGCTGAACATAAGGTGAATCAGAATCAGGTTTAAGATCACCGGCATATGTCATGAAATATGTTAACTTTGTGGTAGCAGCACAATGCAACACATAATAATAGAGGAAAAAACATGAATTAAAATATATGTATATTAAATAGTGTGTCAAATAGCTGTTGTGATGCATCTAGTGTGGAGTGTTGTGGGAAGTGCTTGTCGCCGTCATTTTCAACTTGCACCGATGGCTAGCAGTCTCGTGAAAAGGAGAACTGACTGTGTAAGTCTCTCCCTGCCAGTACATAGCTTCTCCAACAGCAAGCCTCATGCAGTGCCTCCTCGCTGGAGATACACGAAAAATTAACTCCTTTTGGATTCAAGCTGAAGTACAGAGACGGGGAGGAGGTCTGGCCCCTGCACACACAGCACACGGGCCCACTGGTTTGTGAACATGCTCTGGTGCTCATGAATCAGATCCCCAGCTATGGATAAATAGCCCAAATGCCTTGGGGGCAGCCACGGGAGAGACGAAGGCTACGGATGTAAACTCAGACAGCAAATCTGGAGTGGAGACCCTAAGGCAGCTGGGTATCATTGAACATCCTTCCGGCAGCTCCCGTAGCCAAGCTGATGTCAAATGTGTAGCTTTGCTTTCCTTTGGGTTACACCGGTGAGGCTGAGAAGGGGATTTTGATGACTGGGCAACTCAGGATTTTCATACCTTCCACCCAGGCTTGTGATAATGATAATCACCCATTGTCCTTCAAGACAGACGGATGCCAACTTTTTAAGTCGTTAAATTAAATAAGTAGACCAAAAATGGAAATAAAGAAGCAGAGATGAATTGTTTATGGATTCAATGGCCATTAAGAAATTGAGTGGCAGAGGGAAGAAGCTGCTCCTGAACAATTGAGTGTGTGCCTTCACTCTTCCGTACCTCCTTCTTGGTGGCAGTAATGAAAACAAGACATGACCTGGGTGATGGGGGTCCTTAATAATGGATGCGGACTTTTTGAGGCATCGCTCCTTGAAGATGTCCTGGACACTTTAGAAGCTGTGTCCATGATGCAGCTGACTAAGATGACAACTCTCCACAGTTTACTTCAATCCAGTGCAGCAGCCTCTGAACCATCCCACCACCACTCCCCTCCATACTAGATGGTGTTGCAGCCAGTTAGAACACTCTACACTGTAGAAATCTGCAAGTATTTTAGGTGACATATCACATTTCCTCAAACTCATAATGAAATATCTTTGTCATGCCTTCTTTTTTAGCTGCCTCAATATGTTGGGTCCAGATTAGAGCCTCAGTGATATTGACACCAATAACTTGAAACTGATTACTCTTTCCACTTCTCATCTCTCTATGAAACATAGAAAACCTACAGCACAATACAAGCCATTCGGCCTACAAAGTTGTGCCGAACATGTCTGAAATTACTAGGCTTACCCATAAGACAAAGGAGCAAAAGTTGGCCATTCAGCCCATCAAGTCTGTTCCGCCACTTCATCATGAGCTGATCCAATCTCCCCCTTTAGTCCCATTCCCCCGCCTTCTCACCATAACCTTTGATGCCCTGACTACTCAGATACCTATCAATCTCTGCCTTAAATACACCCAATGACTTGGACTCCACTGCCGCCCGTGGCAACAAACTCCATAGATTCACCACCCTCTGCCTAAAATTTTTTTTCGCATCTCTGTTCTGAAAGGGGAACCTGCAATCCTCAAGTCATGTCCTCTCGTACTAGACTCCCCCACCATGGGAAACAAATTTGCCACATCCACTGTGTCCTTGCCTTTCAACATTTGAAATGTTTCTATAAGGTCCCCCCCTCATTCTTCTAAACTCCAAGGAGTACAGTCCAAGAGCGGTCAAATGTTCCTCATATGTTAACCCTCTCATTCCTGGAATCATTTTAGTGAATCTTCTCTGAACCCTCTCCAATGTCAGCACCTCCTTTCTTAAATAAGGAGCCCAAAACTGCACACAGTAATCCAAGTGAGGTCTTAACAGTGCCTTAAAGAGCCTCAACATCACATTCCTGCTCCTATACTCTATTCTTCTAGAAATGAATGCCAACATTACATTCGCCTTCTTCACCACTGACTCAACCTGGAGGTTAACCTTAAGGGTATCCTGCACAAGGACTCCCAAGTCCCGTTGCATCTCAGAACTTTGAATTCTCTCCCCATTTAAATAATAGTCTGCCCATTTATTTCTTCTACCAAAGTGCATGACTGTACACTTTCCGATATTGTAATTCATTTGCCACTTCTTTGCCCATTCCCCCAGTCCATCCAAGTCTCTCTGCAGACTCTGTTTCCTCAGCACTACCGGCCCCTCCACCTATCCTTGTATCATCAGCAAACTTAGCCACAAAGCCATCTATTCTATAATCCAAATTGTTGATATACAATGTAAAAAGAAGTGGCCCCAACACGGACCCCTGTGGAACACCACTGGTAACTGACAGCCAAACAGAATGGGATCCCTTTATTCCCACTCTGTTTCCTGCCAATCAATCAACCAGTGCTCTATCCACGTATGTAACTTTACCGTAGCCCTCTATTTTTCTAAGCTCCATGTACCTATCCAAAAGTCTCTTAAAAAACCCTATCATATCTACCTCCACCACCGCTTCCGGCAGCCCATTCCATGCACTCACCACTCTCTAAGTAAAAAACTTACCCCTGACATCTCTTGTCCCTGCTCCCCAGCACCTTAAACCTGTGTCCTCTTGTGGCAACCATTTCAGTCCTGGGAAAAAGACTCTGACTATCCACACGCCCAATGCCTCTCATCTTCTTATACACCTCTGTCAGGTCACCTGTCATCCTCCGTCTCTCCAAGGAGAAAAGGCCGAGTTCACTCAACCTACTCTCATAAGCCATGCTCCCCACTCCTGGCAATATCCTTGTAAATCTCCTCTGTACACTTTCTATGGCTTCCACATCCTTCCTGTAGTGAGGCAACCAGAAATGAGCACAGTACTCCAAGTGTAGTCTGACCAGGGTCCTATATAGCTGCAACATTACCTCTCAGCTCCTGAATTCAATTCCATGATTGATGAAGGCCAATACACCATACGCCTTCTTAACACAGAGTCAACCTGCACAGCTGCTTTGAGCATCCTATGGACTCGGACCCCAAGATCTCTCTGATCCTCCACACTGTCAAGAGTCTTACCATTAATACTATATTCTGCCATCATATTTGACCTACAAAATGAACCACTTCACTCTTACCTGGGTTGAACTCGATCTAACACTTCTCAGTCCAGTTTTGCATCCTATCAATGTCCCACTGTAATCTCTGATAGTTTTCCACACTATCCACAACACCTCCAATCTTTTTGTCATCAGCAAACTTACTAACCCATCCCTCCACTTCCTCATCTAAGGCATTTATAAAAATCACAAAGAGTAAGGATCCCAGAACAGATCCCTGAGGCACACCACTGTTCACTGACCTCCATGCAGAATATGACCCATCTACAACCACTCTTTGCCTTCTGTGGGCAAGCCAGTTCTGGATCTACAAAGCAATGTCCCCTTGGATCCCATGCCTCCTTACTTTCTCAATAAGCCTTGCATGGGGTACCTTATCCAATGCCTTGCTGAAATCCATGTACACTACATCTGCTGCTCTACCTTCATCAATGTGTTTAGTCATATCCTCAAAAAATTCAATCAGGCTCGTAAGGCACAACCTGCCCTAGAGAAAGCAAAGCGGACTATTCCTAATTATATTATACCTCTCCAAGTGTTCATAAATCCTGCCTGTCAGGATCTTCATCAACTTACCAACCACTGAAGTAAGACTTGCTGGTCTTTAGTTTCCTGGGCTATCTCTACTCCCTTTCTTGAATAAAGGAATAACATTCACAATCCTCCAATCCTCTGGAACCTCTCCTGTCCCCATTGATGTTGTAAAGATCATCACCAGAGCCTCAGCAGTCTCCTCCCTTGCCTCCCACAGTAGCCTGGGGTACATCTCATCTGGTTCCAGCAACTTATCCAAGTTGATGTTTTCCAAAAGCTCCAGCATATCCTTTTTTCTTAATATCTGCATGCTCAAGCTTTTCACTCTGCTGCAAGTTATCACTACTATCACCAAGATCTTTTTCCATAGTGAATACTGAAGCAAAGTGTTCATTTAGTACCTTTGCTATTTCCTCCGGTTCCATACACACTTTCCCACTGTCACACTCAATAGGTCCTATTCTTTCAGGTCTCATCCTCTTGTTCTTCACATAATTGTAGAATGCCTTAGAATTTTCCTTAATCCTGCCCGCCAGGGCCTTCTCATGGCCCCTTCTGAAGACTGCTGTGTGTTCCCTTGCCTTACCCTTTCTGAAGTCCACAATCAGTTCTTTGGTCTTACTGACACTGAGTGCAAAGTTGTTGCTGTGACACCACTCAACCAGCTTGTATATGTCACTCCTATGCATTCTCACATCACCATCTGAAATTCAGCCAACAATTTATAGATAGCATTTGAGCTGTGCCTAGCCACCCAGTAATGGGTGTAGAGAGAGTAGGTCAGTGGGCTGAGCACACATCTGCAGTGTGCCAGTGTTGATCGTCAGCTGCCCTGGTTAAAATCTCAAAAATGATGGGAAGACATCAGGATTCAAAGTACATTTATTTTCAAAGAATGCAGAAGTTACACACCTTGAGATTTGTTTACTTACGTGCAGCCACAAAGCAAAAAAACCTGAATAACCCAATTTTAAAAAAAGATCATAACTAATGTGCTGAGAGGAGGAAAAATGGACACACACACATCTTGCTAATGATAGGAGCAAATGACAGCATTGCAAACCAGAATGAGTCCTCAGATCTGCTCCCCAAGGGCTGTTTCATGTGTGTTGATAACATCATTCAGTTCATCTGGGACTGGTTTTGCATTGGCTTGAGCTGGGATGTACACTGCTGCCAAGATAATTACTGAAATCTCCCATGGCAGATAAAATGGACAGCATTTAATCACGAGGTGTTCCAGGTCTGGTGAACAGGAATGCGACAGTATTGCCACGTCTGTACACCATGAGGAGTTGACCATGAAGCAACTTTCACCTCCTCTGTCTTTGAAAGACTCAGCAGCCCTATCTTGGCGATGTATCGTGAACCCATCAAGCTGTATCACTGCATCTGGGATTGAAGGGGTTAACCAAGATTCCGTGAAACAAGAAATCTCAGCCGGTCCTAATATTCCTCTGGTACAGCACTCTAGCTCTGAGATCTTCAATTTTATTTACCAGAGACATACATTTACCAGCAAAATGGTTGGTATTGGCAGTCAAATGCCGCACTTAGTTAGACAAACTTTTAAGCCAGCCCAGCATCCTCTCTTCCACAGTCTTAAAGGAGAACCATGCCAGCAACCAGAGTCCCTTCGAGTTCTGTTGATTTGAAGTAGCAATAGATTTTTTAAAATCACTTTAAAACAGTGTTACTAACTGTACAAACTTCAGATGCAGTGGCGGTTCTCAGCTGCAGCAAACTGAAATGGGAGTATTTGTTGGTTTCCATCGGAGCTGCTTGCACACATCACCATCTTGATGGCATCCCAGATGTACTTAGTACTGCCAGGAAGTAATAATACAGTGGTGGAGTTAATGGAATGAGGTGTTGATCAGCCTTACTGCTTGGGGAAGTAACTGTTTTTGAGTCCAATGGTCCTGGCATGGATGCAACGTTCACCTCCTCCCTGATGGGAATGGGACAAATAGTGCACAAGTAGGGTGGATTGGATCCTTCCTGATATTACTGGCCCTTCTCTGGTTCATATACTGTATGTCCTTGCTGGCAGGTAGGCTGGTGCTGACGATACATCGGGCAGGTTTGACTACCCGTTGTAGAGTTTCCTGTCTGGCACAGTGCAGTTTTTGTACCAAACACTGATGCAGCTCCTAGGAATTCTCTCTACTGTGCATCTGTACAATGATCTGAGTAGGGATGTGCAAAGCTCTCTTCATCCTCCTCAGAAAGTACAGGCATTAGTGAGCTTTCTTACCTGTGTAGGATATGTTTTAGGACCATGAGAGGTCACGTGTGACGTGCACTTTCAGGAGCCCGAATCTGCATGCAGTTTCCACTGCTCTGCTGCCAATGTAAAGGGGAATGTGAGTGGTACAAGTCCTCCTGAAGGTGATAACCATGTCCATTGTCTTGTTGACATTAAGGAAGTGGTTATCTGCCTGGCACCAGGCCATAAGCTCTTCCACCTCCTCTCTGTAGGCCATCTCATCATAGTTGGTAATGAGCCCCACCACTGTCTCGTCATCAGCAAACTGGATGATAAGATTGCTTGGGCTTTGGGCTATGCAGTCAAGAGTGAGCAGCGAGCACAGCAATGGGCTCAGCACATAGCCCTGGAGGGCACCATG
This sequence comes from Hemitrygon akajei, assembly GCF_048418815.1. Taxonomy (NCBI): domain Eukaryota; kingdom Metazoa; phylum Chordata; class Chondrichthyes; order Myliobatiformes; family Dasyatidae; genus Hemitrygon; species Hemitrygon akajei. The sequence goes on along the minus strand of NC_133136.1, from coordinate 72,151,254 downwards.
TTGAGGATGATAGGGAGGGAGGAGCGGTTGTGCATCCTGACTATTTGAGGCCTGTTCATTAGAAGTTCCAACACCCAGTTAGTTACACAGTGGTGTATTTAGACCAAGGAGTAAGAGTTTGTTCACCAAGGTCTGTGGGACAATAGTGTTGAATGCCAAACTGAAATCCAGACACAGCATTCCGACACAAGTGTCCTCACTTGCTACATGTTTTAGTGACAGGTATATGATAGATGCTATTGCATCAGTCGCAGAATAGTTCTGTCAGCAAACATTTTAGCGATTGGAAATTGTACCCTGATTATACGGTTTCAGCTGTAAGATTGGGGTTCAATTTACACCAGTGTGTAAAGAGTTTGTACATTCTCCCCGTGACTGTGTGGGTCTCTTTTGGGTCCTCTGGTTTCCTTCCACAATCCAAAGAAGTATGTCAGTGCTGGAAGCATGGCAACACTTGCGGGCTACCCCAGTACAATTCTCAACACTTCGATTTGATGCAAATGACGTATTTCAACTCATGTTGTGATATATATGCGACAAATAAAGCTAACACCTAACCTTTGATAATACCACATTATCGTGATTAAGTTAAGAACTGGTAGAGGCTTGTCCCTTTAAATTTTACAGTTAAAATGGCATGTGAACACAAGTGTGCTGTTAGACCAGGATTCTGCTTGAGCAACCAATCTACCCTAATGCAAAATGCTCCAATTTTTATGGAGTTCTTGCCAAGCTGTCTGATGTCTATATATTACCAATATATGTCTATATATCATATACAGTAATTCAGAATTATCACATTTAAATGCATTAATCATCAGACTGAAATGTTTCAAAAAGGATATTGCATTTATCAATATCACTTATAAAGACCCCTGTGCTTTTTGAATCATAAAAAATCAACCCTTATTGCATTTAAAAGAACACTTCATGAAGTTATATGATGGCAACTAATAGGCTTTTAAAATGTGAGACTCCACAGTAAATATTGCCAGTATCAGTGTTGTACTTCATATCATTTGAAATTCAGTTCACAAATATCACACAACTAATATACCTGTCACAAATAATCCCTGCTGTCTTTAGACTTGGTGGACATTTTACTTAAGGTTTCACGATCAAATCTTCCACTGTCATGAATCCAGGTTCCTCCTGTAATCAGAATGAGAGAGGAAAAATGACAGTATGATTCTGCTCCCAACTTTCAAATAGAACCTGTGACATTCAGATAACAAAATTCTGCACTATCAGTGTCATAAAATATGTAAGATGATATATATTACCATAGTTATAATTATTTAAATAGAACTTGACATCTCAAAAATCCTTTGCTATCGCAGTAATAGAGAAGTAATACTGCAGTTAAAGATTGGTCAGAAAGTACCCCTGAGAAAATGCAGTGCTGTCATCTTGGGTATGGCTACTCATTCCAATTGTTTGGCCGTGCAAAATGAGACATGGCTTACTCCCAGCACACCAATATGGTGATCAAACCCAAAGGCTTCTCAATTCACTGAATGGTCCAAACAGCTGATTCAGTAAAGGCAAAAGGTGGAGGTATGAACTTCATGATGGACCCTCGGTGCTGCTCCGATGTAGCAGCTTTGTCGAACTCATGTTCCCCTAATGGTCAAATGCCATCTCTTCTATTTACCTAGAAAGTTCTCTTACATAATCCTGACCATAGTTAACATGCCACCAATGGGCAACTATAATCAAGAGCTTAAGATAGTGCATGATGCCATCTCACATCATTGTCAAGACTTCAACTAAGCTTGTTTGAAGAAAACCCTTCCCAATCACCATCAGCAGATAATCTGAAGCACCAGATGTCCCAACCCACTAGACCACTGTTATAAAAAGATAAGGAGTGCTTACCGTTCCATGCCCAGACCACATTTCAGTAAACCTGATCCCTTGGCTGTCTTTCTCTTATCTGCATACAGGCAGCACAAAGCTCCAGAAATTAGGGTAACAAAGAGCTGGTCAAGGGAGGCAGAAGAGTACCTATAGCATTGCTTTGAGTCAGTGGACTGGGCCAAATTCAAGGACTCATCCGTGGATCTGATTGAATACAGCATGGTTGTCATGGATGTTATTAAAAAGGTTGTAGACAAGTGTGTCCCGACAAATCATTCATAGTCTTCTCCAACCAGGAGCCCTGGATGATGCATTAGATCAGCAATCTGCTGAGAGTCAGATCAGAGACATTCACCTCTGATGACCAAAAAAGTTACAAGAGGTCCATGTACAATTTCCAGGAAGCCATCTCATAAGTGAAGATGCAATTCTGGACTAAACTAGAATCAACAAAGGATCCTTGATGTTTGTTGCAGGGTTTGAATACCATCACCTCTTGTAAAGTAAAATCAATCAACATAGGCATCAACAGGGCTTCATTTCTAGATGAGCTCAATGTTTTCTCTGCTTGTTATGATCGTCAAAACATGAAGGAACCATCACAAACTCCCACAGCCCCCAATAATCCTATGATTTCAGTCTCTGAAGCTGACCTGTGATTAACCTTCAGGAGAGAGAACCCATGCAAAGCAAATGTCCCAGATGGCCAAGTACTAAATGCCTGCGCTGATCAACTGGCTGGAGTGTTCCCTGAGATCTTTAACCCCTTGTTTCAGCAGTCTGAGATACCCACCTGCTTCATGCAGGCTTCAATTAAACTGGTGCCTAAGAAGAATGTGGTAATTTGCCTCAATGACTATCATACAGTGGCACTTACATCCACAGTGATAAAACATCTTGAAAGATTGGCGATGAAACATATCAACTACTGCCTGAGAAGTGACTTGGATTCACTCCAATTTGTCTACCAGAGCAACAGGTCCACAAAAGATGCCATCTCACTGGCTCTTCACTCAACATTGGAACATTTGGACAGCAAAGGTGCATATATCAGGATGCCCTTCATTGACCATAGTTTGGCATTCACTACCATCATCCCTTCAAAACTAAACCATAAGCTTCAAGATCTTTGCCTCAATACCTCCTTGTGCACTGGATCCTCGATTTCCTCACTTGCAAACCCTATCGGTTCAGATTGAAAACAGCATCTCCTCCACAAACTCCATCAGTACATATACGCTACTGTGTGCTTAACCCCCTGTTCTTCTCGCTTTACACCGCAGAGCTCCAATGTCATATTCAAGTTTGCTGATGACACCACAGTCATAGGCTGAATCAAAGGTGGTGATGAATCAGCATAGAGGAGGGAGATTGAAAATCTGGATGAGTGGAGCCTTAACAACAATCTCTTACTCAAAGTCAGTGAGACCAAGGAGCTGATCGCAGACTTCAGGAGAAGGAAACCAGAGGTCGATGAGCCAGTCCTCATCGGAGGATCAGAAGTGGAGAGGATTAGTAACTTCAAATTCTTGCATGATATTATTTCAGGGGATCTGTTCTGGGCCCAGCACATAAGTGCAAATACAAAGAAAGCACAACAGTATCTTTACTTACTTCGGAGTTTGCAAAGACTTGACACGACAACTAAAACTTTGACAAACTTCTATAGATGTATGGTGGAAAATATATTGACTGGCTACATCACAGCCTAGTATGGAAGCACCAAAACCTTTGAACAGAAAATCCTACAAAAAGATGTCAATACAGCTCTGTCCATCACGGGTAAATCCCTTCCCACCATTGAGCACACCTACACAAATCACTGTGGCAGGAAAGCAGCATTCATCATCAGGGATGCCCACCACCAATTGACTTACTTTCAAGGACTCTTCATCTCACATCCTTGATACCTTTTGCTTATTTATTTATTTGTTTGTTTGTTTATTTTTTTTTGTGATTGCATAGTTTGTTGTCTTTTGCACAATGGTTGTCCGCCCAGTTGGTGCTTTTCCTTGTATTGATTCTATTATGGCAGTGAGAGATGGGAGTATTAAAGAATTTTTCAGGAACACATTTTTCTCTTTACACAAAGAGTGATTGATATCTGGAATGTGCTGGCAGAGGAAATGATGCAATCAGGCACAATGACTACATTTATGTGGTGTTTGGACAGACATTTAAATAAGCAAGGTCGAGCGGGAGATAGATTAGTATAGGAAGATGTAAAATGAAAATTAGTGCAAAATGGTCAACATAGACATTGTTGCTGTGTTGTTTGGCTGGGATTATGATTTAGAACTGAGAGCAGAGCTGGCAGGATATCTGCCAGTGTACTCACTCCTAATGGGAAGGAACAGAAAACTGCTTAATCTTCCTGAATCACTCACAATAACAAATTCTAGACTTAAGATATAGCTGAAATGGCAAATTTCTTGAGAAATCAGCACCAATTACTGTAACTATTGTTACTGATTAACAATGAATTCAATTCCATCTTTGCTCATTTCACAAATCCTTCCACATCTCACCTAAGTAACTAAAGGGGAAAAGCAAACATTATCAACTTGGGCAAAAAAAATATTCAAACATGGACACAAGTCAAAAACAAAATGCAATGTAAAGGATAATGAAGCCTGGAGAAACAACTGCACTGAAGGTCAAGACAGGTACAGGAGGGATGTGAATGCAATGTAGAGTCATAAAACACTACAGTACTGGAACAGACCTTCAGCCCATTTAGTCTGTGCCTAGTCCTACCTACCTGCAAATGGGCAGTACCCCTCCCATCCATGTTGTCATAAGTCGGGTGTTGAATCAGGACCCAACTGCAGGGCACAGACACTGGAGTCCCGGAAACAGGACGAGACAGAACCCAAGGACGGGACGGGATGCAGTCTGGGCGGGGGAAGCAGAATGAGGAGAAGGGACTGGGAACAAGGAGCCTGGGGTGGAGTCCGAGCCCGAGACTGGACAAGGACCCAGAACTTGGGTCTTGCCTCGGACTACCAAACCCAGGCGAGGACATGACGATGCTTGGCTAGGGTCTAGGGGTTTTGAGGCTTGGGTCGAGGCTTGAGACTGGAGGCTGCAGGCTTGGGTCAAGGCTTGAGGATGGAGGCTGGAGGCTTGGATCGAGGCTTGAGGATGGAGGCTGGAGGCTGCAGGCTTGGGTCGAGGCTTGAGGCTGGAGGCTGTAGGCTTGGATTGAGGCTTGGGTAACTCAGAGGCTGGAGCTAGGGGCAGACTAGGAACTGTACATCAACATGGAGCTGGGACTTATTCTCCGACAAGCCAGGACTCATCTTTAACAGGACACTGACATGAAACGGGACAGTACACAAACATAGAGCCAGGTCTTATCCACCGACAAGCCAGGACTCATCTATAACTCCACACCAAGGTGGGGCAGGACCATCCATTGGGTAACAGCAGAACAGTCTGACTTACCCCACAGAGGCAAGGACAAGACAAGACAGATCCCCCCACAGGGCAAAGGCAGAACAGCCAGACTTACCCCACAGGGGCAAGGACAGGAAGAGACAAACACCAAGGAATGATAGACAGTTCCACCTCTGCACCGGGGTAGCTCCGAGTAGCCGTTACAGCTGGCAACCTTGGCTGGCTAGAGAAACAACCAGATCCCTACCTAGCTCAGAGTGGCTACGTGATATTATGTCTTATTTAAATTTAGAAAAGATCCGCTGCTCAGTCTTAAACTTGAAACAATCTTTTTATGATATCTGGGGACCTTTCCTAAATTATTTTTCCAATTTATAAAGTTTAACAGTGCACAGACTTTTATGTATATTTTTTATCTTCTTTTCTTAAGCAAATATGTTTTTTTCTAATTATCCATTATCATCCATCAGCTTTTTTCTTTGGTAGTTGGTAGGGGGTTGACTTTTTTTTATATAAACATTTTTTTATGATGTATGACTTATCTTTAAATTTTTGATTACAGAGTGGTATACCTTTATGTGTTATGCTATACCATTTTGATCAATTTTATTACAATATATGAATGTACACAAGTTATGTTGAGATGTATCTATGTGTTGCACTCTGTAAATCTTGTTTTTTCTTCTGAATAACAATATTGTAAAAAGAAAGAAATCTCAGAGTGGCTGATAGCCACCCAGCTGGCCCAGGAAACAGCTGAATCCAAACTATAATGACCACTCCAACTACTGCCAGCAAGGCTCCCAGAAGCCATGGTTCTCCAACACAACCCCAAGGATGGCAAGAGCCCATTCTGGCCTTCCACCAGCCATAAGTATCTTGACACAACAACCCCAAACCACACACAATACCAGGGCCACTTATATTCCCAGTTCCAATATGAGCCTCAGGTGTTTCTAGATAAGTCCAACCGCAGCAAGGGACCGCCAGAAAACCCGGAGTCCAGAGTCCGTGGACCGGACCACAGACTTCAAACTGAACCACCACACATGTATTATTCCAAATTTCTCTTAAATATTGAAATCAAATCAGCATCCACCACTTCCGCTGGCAGCTAATACCACACTCGCACCACCCTCTGAGTGAAGAGGTTTCCACTCATTTTCCCCTTAAACGTTTCACATTTTGCCCTTAACCAATAACCTCTTGTTCTAGTCTCACCCAACCTCAGTGGAAAAGGCTTGCTTACATTTATCCTATCTATGCTCCCCATTATTTTAAATAACTTCATCAAATCTTCCCTCATTCTTCTGCACTCTGGGGCAGCCCTTTTCGTTCTGCAGTTCTTCCAGGTGGTTTTCAATGAGACTCGAGACTTTCTGATATCCTTCCTCACACTCAAACCCAAGCAGCAGCGGAAACGTTTCAAAATTTCATTTTGTAGCATGAATTTTCCAAAGATTCTGTTTTCTTTTAATTCCAAGAATCTGTTTACTTGAATTCAAAACATTTTCTCCAGCGCCTTGCAGAGGCTTGTTCAACTGGTCCACATGATGATAAATGTCTGTTAAGTAGGTATGTTTCTGCAACCATTCTTCATCTTCAAAGCACTCAGCAAAATCTGGCCTACTATTTTCTTGAAAGTACTCCTCAAAATCCACCCTTCAGCTCAAACACCCTGATGAGAACTCCTCCTCTGCTAAGCCACTGGATTTCTGTATGTAGCAGGAGATTCGTGTGATCTTTCTCCAGGTTTTCACACTGTTTTTAAACGTAAAACTGCAAGACCATAAGATATAGGAGCAGATTTAGGCCATTCAGCCTATAAAGTCTGCTTCAGCATTCCATCATAGCTGATCCTTGTTCCCACTCAATCCCACACTCCTGCATTCTTGTCATAACCTTTGATTCCCTGACCAATCGGGAAACTATAATTTTTCGTTTTAAATAGACCCACGGTCTTGTCCTCCAGAGTTGTCTGTGGCAGAGCATTCCACAGATTCACTACTGTCAGACTCAAAACATTCCTCCTTATCTCTGTTCTAAAGGATCACCCCTCAATTTTGAGGTTGTGTCCTCTAGTTGTGGACACCATAGGAAACATCCTCTCCACATTCACCTTACCTGGTCCTTTCAACATTTGGTAGGTTTCAATGAGATCCCCCCCCCCCCACCCCGCATTCTTCTAAATTGCAGTGAGTACAGGCCCAAATCTTGTTCCTCATGTGTTAACCCCTTCATTCTTGGAATTATTATCCTGCTAAACCTCCTCTGGACTCTCTCTGATGAGCACACATCCTTTATGAGATATGAGGCTCAAAACCATTGACAATACTCCAACTCTGGCCTGACTATCATCTTATAAAGCCTCAGCATTATCTCCTTGTTTTTATATTCTATTTACTTGAAATGACTGCCAACATAGCATTGGCCTTCTTTACCACAGAGTCAACCTGTAAATAAATCTTTTGGGAGTCTTTCACAAGGACTCCTAAGTCCCTTTGCACCTCTGATGTTTGAAATTTCTCCCTATTTAGATAACAGTCTGCACTTTTGTTCCTTTTACCAAAATGAATTATCTATCATACATTTCCCAGCACTGTATTGCCACTTTTTTGTCCATTCTTCCAATTTGTCTGGTCCTGCTGCAATCACATTGCTTTCTTAGTACTACCAACTCATTCACCTATCTTCATATCATCTGCAAACTTCGCCACAAAGCCATCAATTATATTACCTAAATCACTGACAAACAATGTGAAAAGTAGCGGTCACAATACTGACCCCGGAGGAACACCACTAAGTCACTGGTAACCAACCAGAAAAGGCCCCCTTTATTCCCACTTGCTGTCTCCTGCCTGTCAGCCATTCCTCTATCAATGCCAGTATCTTTCCTGTAAAGCTGTAGAATTTTATGTTGTTAAGCATCCTCATGTGTGGCACCTTATCAAATGCCTTCAGAAAATCCAAGTAATTGACATCCACTGCCTCTCCTTTGTTCACCCTGCTTGTTAATTCCTTGAAGAATTCTAACAGATTTGTCAGGCAAGATTTCCCTTTGCAAAAATCATGCTGACTTTAGCTTATTTTATCATTAGTCTCAAATACTCCGAAACCTCATCCTTAATAATGGACTCCAACACTCTCCCAACCACTGAGTTTAGGGTAACTTGTCTATAATTTCCTTTCTTTTTCCTTCCTTCCTTCTTAAATAGTGGGGTGGCATTCGCAATTTTCCAGACCTCTGGAACCATGCCAGCATCAACTGATTCCTGAAAGATCATGACCAATGTATCTGCTGTCTCTTCAGTAACCTCTTTGAGAACGCTGGGACGCAGTCCATCTGGTCCAAGTGACAGATCCACTTTAAGACCTTTCAGTTTTCCTAGTACTTTTTCCTTTGTGATAGCAATGGCACTCACTCCAGCTCCCTGACACTCATGGACCTCTGGAACACTGCTAGCGTCTTCCACAGAGAAAGCTGATGCAATGTACTCAGTAATTTCATCTGCCATTTCCTTATCCCCCTTTACTACCTCACTAGTATCACTAGTATCATTTTCCAGTATCTTTCACCTCTCTTTTACTCTTTAGATAACTGGGGAAAAAAGCTCAGTATCATGCTTGAAATTATTGACTAGTTTTCCTTCATTTTTCATCTGTTACCCTCTTATGGCTTTTTAAGTTGCCTTTTGCTGGATTTTAAAAACTTCCCAATACTCCAACTTCCCACTCAATTTTGCACTTTGGCTTTTATGCAATCCTTGATTTCCTTTGTCAGCCGCAGTTGCCTACCCCTGCCATTTGAGAACAACTTCTTCTGTGGGACATGTCTAATCTGCAAGTTGTGAACTATCCCCAGAAACTTCAGTCACCTCTACTCCACTCTCATCCCCACCTCAAGTGAACCGGTCTTTGTTTAATAAAGTTAACTATTTGTATAACATCATCTAGAACTTTTATCATTTCATCTCCTAGAGTTTTTGACATCACCACCTTTGTGAAGAAAGCAGTGTGTTGTGAAAAAGTCAATATTTTATTTTTTTTACAAGAGAAACACACCTCTCATAGAGCCCACCATTGATGGAACACCATCAGCACAGATGCCACACAGTTCTTCCAGTACAGTCCTTCTGTTTCCAGATATAAAGGCAGAATAGTCAATACATCTTGGCCTTCGCTTGCTTCGGGCAGCTCTTTGCAACAGAAAAAGTTTTCTTGAATTTCACCATCATTTACAAATCTTACAAATGTTACAACATAACATTCATTGGCAAAATCTGTTGACTCATTAACCTGGATAAAGAAGTTGTTGTTTTTCAGATTATCACACAAAACCTCTTCAGTACTTTCTGACATATCATCAATATGCTGACAACATACTGTTTGACAATGGTACCTTTTCAACCTCTTACACTGCATGATGTCCTAGCATTTTACATGCTGGCATTATTAGGTTCTTACCAACTGTATGACTTTTCCTTTTCTGGGTAATAAGTTCAGCTACTAAATAATTTGCTTCCCGAATCCTTTTACTGACTGTGACTTTATTAACAAAAGTGTTGCTCTTTTTTGTGAATCCAACAGCTGTTTAAAATAATCAGCACTTTTATATGTCATATGGCTATGATTTGTAGTTAAGTATCTTTTCAATTTTGCTGGAGCCATTGCTGTATTTGTAAGTAATTTGCCACAGACTAGGCACAATGGAATAGGACAACTTGGATCTCCAGTCCATATAAAATCCATTGAGAAGTAAATTCCATTGTAAGGATGGACTTTTTATGTCTGTTGTTGCACTAGTGCAGTGAAATGGCTCAAAAGATTGTAATTCTTCATCAAAATTAATAAGAATTGTCCATAGGCCTAAGCCTAGAATCCTCCTCTTCTATCTCACACCTCCTCTTCAAAAATCACCACACTGGACTGTCAGGTATGTCTATAAATCACAGGGGTTAATAAAACATAAAAAAGACAGCATAATAAATAACTAAACAAGAAAACCGCAAAAAATATGAAAACTTGGGGAGGGAGTGATTAACGTCACAACCCAAGTTGGGCGAGTCAATTCAATACTTGGGAAACACATTTCATGCTCCTCATCAGCCAACTGTCCTCCCCTCTGTGCAATACAGCTCTCAGCATTTATCAATGACCTCTCCTATCTCGTGTCAAAAACTGAGGATGGACTCCAACAAACAAACATGGCTGAGAGACCTCTAATGAGATTGCTAACTAGGCTTCTCTGTCACTACCCAATACTTCAAAAGGCTGATGTTTATTTTTTTAATCGCAGTCCCTCGCAGAATCCTAGGGTTCTGCAAAAGTGCAGCTGAGTGCAACTGCTCTAGAGAATAAAGTCTTAACCTTTTCATCCTTTCTCTTTAACTCAGGTCCTGAAGCCCTGGTAACATCCTTGTAAATTTCCTAGCACTCTTTGAGTCATATTGATATCTTTCCTGTAGGTTGGTGACCAGAGCTGCACACAGCAGCTTTACTAGGATGTTACCTGCGATGGATCATCCAGCTGTGGATAGTCTAGGTTGGTTATCAAAGTCAATTTATTATCAAAGTACATATATATATAACTATATACTACTTCTAGATTCATTTTCTTGCAGGCCTTTACAGGAAAAAAAATCCAATTGAACTTATGAGAAACTATACATAAACAAAGACTGACAAACAACCAATATGAAAAATATGTACAAATAAATATAATAAATAATATTGAGAGCACAAGTCGTAGAGTCCTTGAAAGTGATTCTGTAGGTTTTGGAATCAGTTCAGAGTTGAAGTGTGTTTCAGGAACCTAATGATTATAGGGTGATAATCACTTCTGAGCCTAGTGCTAAGCCACCTGAGGTTCCTTTATCTCCTGCTCAATGGTAGTAGCGAGAGGAGAGTAGGACCTAGATGGTCGGAATCCTTGATGGTGGATGCTGCTTTCTTGTGGCAGCACTCTTTGTAAGTGTGCTCTATGGCGCTCAGAGCAGAGAATGCTGAGGGGACAGTAGAAGAAACATAAAATTAGAGGGGGGCATGGATAAGGAAGGTAATAGCAGTGGTGTCTTTAACCAAAAGGCATAGAGTTAGTACAGAGATATTCAGTGAATGGTATAGACACGGTGCAGTGTATTATGATTCAATGACTTATTAACTTTTGAAGTAAGTTATCAGCAAGATTATTGAAATAAGCAGTGTAACCGATTTTGTATGCTTCTAGGTAAGTGAAAAGATTGCAGAAATAGTGAGAAATAAAGTAAGTGAATATGATGCAAGAAGGATGGACAGGCTAGATTCCCCCAAGGTCCTTCATGATTCCTGGATATTCTGTCATTCTCTGTTTCCTTAAAACAATTGAAACCAAAGGGAAACAATAATGAAATAAACTTATGAGAATTATAATTACATACTTGTGTTAATGTACTGGCACTTAAAAATTTAAGATCCACCTTTGAACTGTCATAACATGCTATATATCTACAGAGTTTAATAGGTTATAAAAAATTAATGGCTGCTGTGGCAAAACCATCACAGACACCAGCCTTTGTGTTTAGTCAGCATGTAATGGATATTTGATAGAAAATAACCTCCTACTTGTCAAAGCATATCATGATACACTTCCTGATACATTTGAAATAATTTGATTCTGTAAAGGATAATCTAAAATTAGATGACATTCTTTATCCTGTTGTTGAAGCACTGAAGAGTGAAGAAGGTGACTATTAACACAAGAACATTTTGATCCTGTGTCCTTCTGATCCCGGAACAATGTAATTACTCATTGTTTGGAATTTTGATTTACAATGAAGTATTTAAAGTTAGTTCAAAGGTGCTGACCTGGAACTTATGGGTACAATCACCTTGCTTGTTTTGGTAGTGGTCATCTAAATGTTGATCTTGCCTCACTGGAATCAGAAAGGCTTACTTTGATTGCTCCAAATTCCCTGAAGATGACCAATGAGTCCCCAAGCCATGACCCAGTTTTCCCCAATGCAAAAGAGTGATGAGATCACCAGATCAAGCAACCCCCCCACCAATCTCAAAACAATTGATATCTGACATATACCCACCCCTTTATTCCCCAAGTCCTACATTTTTGGCTGTCAGAATCTTTCAATATTTCTGTACATTTTTTACATTAAAGGTGGAATAAAACTTAATGACATTTCTAAAATAATTAGAAAAAAATAAAATTTAAATCAGGAAAAAAAATTAACTAATTAAAAAATTAAGTAATCTACAAATTAAAAAGGATGTCACAAATATCTTCCCCTTTTAAGCCCATAGATCACAAGTCCACTGAAATTAATGGGCCATCAGGCTTTCCTCAGAATCCAAAAGAAGCTTTATCGATTGAAGTATTGTCATACTCAGACAGACTTTTTTGGACTTTATGGGTACTGAATCCAGAAATTGGCTTACTAAGCTCAGACAGTGGGTTGAGATTTCATTGGCATTTCGATTGGCATCTCCCTAGAGTGAGGGGTTTAGATGGGGTGGATTTTGTTAGCTGCGTTCAGGAAGGTTTCTTGATAAAAAATGTAGATAAGCCTACAAGAGGAGAGGCTGTACTTGATCTGGTATTGGGAAATGAACCTGGTCAGGTGTCAGATCTCTCAGTGGGAGAGCATTTTGGAGATAGTGATCATAATTCTATCTCCTTTACAATAGCATTGGAGAAAGATAGGAACAGACAAGCTACAAAAGCATTTAATTGGAGTAAAGGGAATTATGAGGTTATCAGGTAGGAAATTGGAAACAGATGTTCTCAGGTAAAAGTACAGAAGAAATGTTGCAAATATTCAAGGGATATTTGTGTAGAGTTCTGTGTAGGTACGTTCCAATGAGACAGGGAAGTTATGGTAGGGTACAGGATCTGTGGTTTAAAAAGGCTGTAATAAATCTAGTCAAGAAGAAAAGAAAAGCTTACAAAAGGTTCAGAGAGCTAGGTAATGTTAGAGATCTAGAAGATTATAAGGCTAATAGGAAGGAGCTTAAGAAGGAAATTAGGAGAGCCAGAAGGGGCCATGAGAAGGCCCTGGCGAGCAGAATTAAGGAAAACTGCAAGGCATTCTACAAATATGGAAGAGCAAGATGATAAGACGTGAAAGAATAGGACCTGTCAAGTGTGACAGTGGAAAAATGTGTATGGAACCGGAGGAAATTGCAGAGGTACTTAATGAATACTTTACTTCAGTGCTCATTATGGAAAAGGATCTTAGTAATTGTAGTGATGACTTGCAGCAGACTGAAAAGCTTGAGCATGTAGATATTAAGAAAGAGGATGTCCTGGAGCTTTTGGAAAGCATCAAGTTGGATAGGTCATCGGGACTGGACGAAATGTAGCCCAGGCTACTGCGGGAGGCAAGAGAGGAGATTGCTGAGCCTCTGTCAATGATCTTTGCATCATCAATGGGGATGGGAGAGATCCGGAGGATTGGAGGGTTGCGAATGTTGTTCCTTTATTCAAGAAAGGAAGTAGAGATAGCCCAGGAAATTATAGAGCAGAGAGTCTTACCTCAGTGGCGTGTAATTTGATGGAGAAGATCCTGAGAGGCAGGATTTATGAACATTTGGAGAGGTATAATATGATTAGGAGTAGTCAGCATGGCTTTGTATAGGGCAGGTTGTGCCTTACGAGCCTGATTGAATTTTTTGAGGATATGACTAAACACACTGATGAAGGAAGAGCAGTAGATGTAGTGTACATAGATTTCAGCAAGGCATTTGGTAAGGTACCCCATGCAAGGCTTATTGAGAAAGTAAGGAGGCATGGGATCCGAAGGGACATTGCTTTGTGGATCCAGAACTGGCTTGCCCACAGAAGGCAAAGAGTGGTTGTAGATGGGTCATATTCTGCATGGAGGTTGGTCACCAGTGGAATGCCTCAGGGATCTGTTCTGGAAACCTTACCGTTCATGATTTTTATAAATGACCTGGATGAGGAAGTGGAGGGATGGGTTAGTAAGTTTGCTGATGACAGAAAGGTTGGAGGTGTTGTGGATAGTGTGGAGGGCTGTCAGAGGTTAGAATGGGACATTGATAGGATGCAAAACTGGGCTGAGAAGTGGTGGATGGAGTTCAACCCAGATAGGTGTTAAGTGGTTCATTTTGGTAGGTCAAATATGATGGCAGTGTGGAGGATCAGAGGAATCTTGGGGTCCGAGTCCATAGGATGCTCAAAGCAGCTGGGCAGGTTGACTCTGTAGTTAAGAAGGTGTATGGTGTATTGGCTTTCATCAATCCTGGAATTGAAATTAGGAGCCGAGACGTAATGTTGCAGCGATATAGAAACCTGGTCAGACCTCACTTGGAGTACTGTGCTCAGTTCTGGTCACTCACTACAGGAAGATGTGGAAGCCATAGAAAGGGTGCAGAGGAGATTTACAAGGATGTTGCCTGGATCGGGGAGCATACCTTATGAGAATAGGTTGAGTGAACTTGGCCTTTTCTCCCTGGAGCAAAGGAGGATGAGAGGTGACCTGATAGAGGTGTACAAGATGATGAGAGGCATTGATCGTGTGGATAGTCAGAGGCTTTTACCCAGGGCTGAAATGGTTGCCGCAAGAGGACGCAGGTTTAAGGTGCTGGGAAATAGGTACAGAGGAGATGTCAGGGTAATTTTTTTACGTAGAGAGTGGTGAGTGCATGGAATGGGCTGCCAGCAATGGTGGTGGAAGCGGATATGATAGAGTCTTTTAAGAAGCTTTTAGATTGGTACATCGAGCTTAGGTAGAGAGCTATAGGTAAGCCTAGTAATTTTTAAGGTAGTGACATGTTTGGCACAACTTTGTGGGCTGTAGGGCCTGTATTGTGCTGTAAGTTTTCTATGTTTCTATGAGATTTCTACAATCATGTATTAGCTGTGAAGTTTAGCAGTATTTTCCAGACAAATAATTAATTCTTGATGAACAAGACAAAAACATTTTATTGATGTTCTTACTGAATAAAAATTAAAGGAATATTTATTTCAAGCTTCTTTATGCAATAGGTTTATTTTAGCCAAATGTGAAATCTTAATTAATAGATTATAAGTGCCCCTCAAATGTTAGCAGATTTCCTTGAGGAAGACAAGTAACTGGGAGCATTAATTCAAAGAATGTGGTGAATCAATTTTGTAAACATACACACTTGCTAGTAATTCAGTTGAAATGCATTTATGTACAATTGTTCAGGAAAGTTCTGACAGTTGCTGATCATTGGGGTCATACCAGCCAAGCGTCTAGACAAATCTAAGTCTGCCAAAGTTGCTATGAGCAATCGGGAATGATCCCATAGATACTGATGAATTAATTTAGAATTATGCTGAGACTATATAGATTTCATTTTAGTTAGAGATACAGCACCGTAACAGGCCACTTCAGTGCAATGAGAATGAGCCATCCAACTACATCCATGTGAGCAATAAGCTGACTCACCCATAAAACCTAGAAGCAGAATTGGGCCATTCTGCCCATCAAGTCTGCTCTGCCATTCCATCCTGGCTACTTCATTATCCCTCTCAAACCCATTCTTCTGCCTTCTCCCCATAACTGTTGATGCCGTGATAAATTCAGAAACTATCAACCTCCACTTTAAATATGCCCAATGACTTGGACTGCACAGTTGGTCCTAGACTCATCCACGAAGGAAACATTCTCTCCACATCCACCCTATCCAGACCTTTCAAAGTTCAAGAAGATTCAATGAGATCCCCCCTCACTCTTCTGAAGTCCAATGAGTACAGACCCTGAGTCATGAAACGTTCCTCATATGTTAATCTTTTTACTCCTGGGATCATCCTCATGAACCTCCTCAGGACTCTTTCAAATGTGAGCCCATCCTTCTTTAGATAAAAAGATACAAACCTGTTCATAATACTCCAAATATGGTTTGACCAATGGATTATAAATCTTCAGTGTTACATCCTTGCTTTTAAATTCCATTCGTACCGAAAAGATTACTAACACAGCATTTGCATCCTTACCACCAATTCAACTTGTAAGTTAACCTTTAAGGGAACTACAGGACAATCCCTAAGTTCCTCTGCATCTCTGATTTTTGAAAGTTCTCCCTATTTACAAAACAGTCTATGGCTTTATTCCTTCTGATAAAGTGCATGAGCAGGCTCTTTACATTATATGCAATCTGCCAATTTTTTGCCCATTCCCACAATCTATCCAAGTCCGCTGCAGATACCATTTTTCTTCAGCACGAGCTGCCCTTCCACCGATTTTTGAATCGTTCACAAACTTGGCCACGAAGCAGTCAATTTCTTTATCCAAATCATTCACCTACTATGTGAAAATAAGCAGTCCCAACACAGACCCCTGCAGCATAATACTAGTCACCGACAACCAAACAGAAAATGCCCCACTATCCCACTTTTTGCCTCCTACCTGTCAGCCACACTTTTATCCATTCTAGTCTAGTTCCTTTCCTGTAGTACTATAAGACAATAAGGTCCAGGAGCAGAATTGGGTCATTTGGCCCATCGAGTCTGCTCCACCACTTTATCATGACTGATGCAATTTTTCTCTCAGACCCAATCTCCTGTCTTCTCCCATATACCTTCATGTCCTTACCAATCAAGAATCTATCAACCTCTGCCTTAAATATACATAAAGAATTGGCCTCCACAGTTGCTCATGGCAAAGAATTCCTGTGATTTACCACTCTCTGGCCAAAGAAATTCCTCATCATTTCCACTCCAAAAGGCTGCCCCTCTATTCAGAGGTGGTGTCCCCTGGCCTTAGACTCTCCCATCATAGGAAACAACCTCTCCACATGCTCTCTAACAAGACCTTTCACCATTCGATAGTTTTCAATGAAGTCACCCCTCATTCTTCTGAATTTGACTGAATACATGCTCAGAGGCATCAAACGCTGTTCATTTGCAAGCCGTTCAATCTTGGAATCATTTTAGTGAGCCTCCTTTGAACCTTTTCCAGTTTCAGCTCATCTTTTCAGAGATAAGTGGCCCAAACCTGCTCACAATAATCCAAGTGAGGCCTCACCAGCGCTTTATACAGTTTCAATATTACATCCTTGTTTTTATATTTTAGTCCTCTTGAAATTAATGCAAACATTGCTTTTTACTTCCTCTCCTCAGTGTCAAATTCACTTTAGGGAATCCTGCACATGCACATGGGCTCCCAAGTCTATTTGCACCTCAGTGTTTTGCATTTTCTCTCCACTTAGACAATAGTCAAGCCTTTAATTACTTCTACCAAATTGAATGACCATACAATTGCTGAGACTGTATTCCATCTGCCATTTTTTTACATTCTCCTAATCTGTCTAAGTCTTTCTGTATCCTATCTACTTCCTCAAGACTACCTGTCCCAACACCTATCTTCATATCACCTGCAACCTTTGCAACAAAGCCACCAATGCCATCATCGAAATCATTGACATATAATGCAAAAAGAATTGGTCACAACACAGGCCCCTGAGAAACACCACTAGCACTGGCAGCCTACCAGAAAGGCTCTCTTTATTCCAACTCTTTGCCTCCAGCCAATCAGCCACTGCTTTATACATGCTAGAATCTTTCCTATAATACCATGTGCTTATAGCTTGTTAAATAGTCTCATGTGTGGAACTTGTCAAAGGCCCTCTGAAAATCTAAATACACAACATCAACTGATTCTCCTTTGTCTATCCTGCTTGCTATTTCTTCAAAGAATTCCAAAGATTTGTGAAGCAACATTTTCCCTTGAGGAAACTATGTTGATTATGGCCTATTTTATCGTATGCCTCCAAGTACCCTGAGACCTCATTCTTAATAATCAAATTCAACATATTTCAAACTACTGAGTTCAGAGTAACTGGTATACAATTTCTTTTCTTCTGCCTCTCTCTTCTTGAAGAGTAAAATGACATTTACAAGAATTTTCCAATCTTCTGGAACCATTCCAGAATCCAGTGATTCTTGAAAGATGCCTCCACAATCTCTTCATCCAGCTATTTCAGAAATCTAATCCAGGTGACTTATCTATCTTCAGACCCTTCAGCTTCCAAAAAAAGCTTCTTTCTTGTTATGGTACCTTCACAAACTTTATGACTCCTGACACCTAGAAATTCCACCATACTGCTAGTATCTTCCACCATGAAGACTGATGCAAAATACCTATTCAGTCCATCTGCCATTTTGTTGTTCCTCATTACTTCCTCTCCAGCATCCAGCATTGTTTTTCAGTTGTCCAATTTCCATTCTTGCCTCTTTTACACTATGTATCGGAGGAATCTTTTGGTATCTTCTTTAATATTATTAGCTTGCTTACTTTTGTATTCCATCTTTACCTTCTTAATGACTTTTTAGTTGTCTTCCGTTGGTTTTTGAAAGCTTCCCAATCATTTAACTTCCCACTGTTTTGCTCTATTGTATAACACCTCTTTGACATTTATGTTGGCTTTCACTTCTCTTGTTATCCACCATTGTGTTATCTTTCCATTAGAGTACTTCTACCTCTTTGGGATGTATATATTCTGTACCTTCTCAATTGCTTCCAAAAATTCCAGCCATTGCTGCTGTGCCATTATCCCTGCCAATGTTCTTTTCCAATCAATTTTGGCCAACTCCACTCTCATGCCTCTGTAATTCCCTTTACTCTACTGTAATACTAATATATCTGCCTTCAGATTTTTATCAAATTTCAGGGTGAATTCTATCATATTATGATCACCTGCCCCTCAGGGTTATTCTACCTAAACTTTCTAATCAATTCTGATACCCAATCCCAATCCAGAATAGCTGGTCCTCTAGTGGGCTTAATCACGAGCTGCTCTAAAAATCCACCTCATAGGCACTCTAGAAATTCACCCTCGTGTAATGCAATACCAACTTGATTTTCCCAATGTACCTGCATATTGAAGTACACCATGGCAAATGCAACTTTGCCCTTTTGACATGCATTTTCTATCTCCCATTGTAATTTGTAGGCTATGTCCTCATTCCTGCTTGGGGGTCTGTATACAACTCCCATTAGGGAGTTTTTTACCCTTGCAGTTCCTTAGTTCTATTCATAATGTTTCAACATCTTCCAATCCTCTGTCCCCTCTTTATAATGATTTGATTTCATTTTTTACCAACAGAGCAATGCCCCCCCCCCTTCGTTTTTCTGCTTATCCTTTCAATACAAAGTGTATCTTTGGACATTAAACTCCCAGCAATAATATTTCAGCCATGATTCAATGATTCAGTAATACCATGGGATACTATCTTGTTAAATAACCTCATATGCATCACCTCATCAAAGGCCTTCTGGAAATCTAAATAAACAACATCCACTATTCTCTTTTATCTATCTTCCCTGTTCTTTCCTCAAAGAATTCTAACAGACTTGCCAGGCAAGATTTTCCCCTTTAGAAAACCGTGCTTACTTTGACTTATTTTATCATGTGCCTTCAAGTACCCCAAAACCTCGTCCTTAATAATGGATTCCAACATCCTCCTAAATAATGAAGTCCAACAAACTTATCTATAATTTCCTTTCTTCTGTCTTCCTCCCTTCTTGAAGAGTGAAGCGACATTTTCCATTTCCCAATCCTCTGCAATCATTCCAGAACCTTGTGATTGTTTAAAGAACAATGCCTCCACAGTGTCTTCAGCTACCTCTTTCAAAACCCTGTGGTATAGTCCAGCTGCTCTAGGTAACTTATCTACCTTCACTTTTTGGTTTCTCAAGCACCTTTTCCTAATAGCAAAAACACTCACTTTTGCCTTCTGACAACTTCACAATTCTGGTGTTCTGCTAGTGTCTTCCACTGCGAAGAGTGATGCAATATACTTATTCAGTTCATCCACCATTTCTTTATCCCCCATTGCTACCCCTGCAATGTCATTTTCCTTGGTCTAATACCCACTCTTGCCTTTCTGAAAAATCTTTTTGTATTCTCCTTTATATTATTGACTAGCCTACCTTCACATTTCATCTTTTCTCTCTTCATGGCTTTTTTAGTTGCTTACTGTTGGTTTTTAACACCTGCCCAATCCTGTACCTTCCCATCACATTTTCACTTTAAAAGACTTCTTCACTTTTGGGATGTACCTTCCTGGGGGATGAATTTCCCCCAGAAGCATACAACATTGCTGTCTGTTGTCATCCATGCTAGTGTCCCTTTCCAATCAACTTCGGCCAGTTCCTCTCTCATGCCTCTGTAATTCATTTTACTCCACTGTAATACTGATGTATCCAATTTTATCTTCTCCTTCTCAAACTTCAGAATGGATCTATCATATTGTGATCACTGCCTCTTAAGGGTTCCTTTACCATAAGCTTCCTAATCAAATCTTGTCATTACCCAAAAAACACCCAATCCCCTAGTGGGCTGAACCACAAGCTACTCTCAAAAGCCAGATAACATTCTATAAGTTCCCTCTTTTGGGAACCAGTACCAGCTGGATTTTCCCAATCTACAATACCTACTTATTAAAATCCGCCATCATTATCACAACATTGCCTTTCTTACATGCCTTTTCTATCTCCCATTGTAAATTGTAGCCCACACCCTAACTACTGCTTTGAGGCCTGTATTTAACTCTTGTCACAGACTTTTTTCACCCTTGCAGTTTCTTAACTCTACCCACAAGGATTCTACAACTTCCAATTCTATGTCACCTCTTTCTAAGGGTTTGAGTTTTATATTTTGAAATAGAACCAACTCACTATTACACTTTAACTCATCCTACAGAGTGCAATTTTCCCCTGTCGGCTGCCTGTCCTTCCTCACATATATGTTTTTGAAATGTGGGAGGAAACCGGAGCACCCAGAGGAAACACATGCAGTCACAGGGAGAGCATATAAATTCCTTACAGACTGTGGCAGGAATTGAACCTGTGTCATTGGTGCTGTAAACCCTTATTGTCACTCTATCATGTCATCCGCTAATGGAGAAGCAATCCTCAATGAAATATTTACCATTTTGCTACATGCAGTGAGTGGTGAAAAGAACCATCTTGACTGTGTATTTAACAATATCCTGTCATTAAATATGTTATGCCTTATTCTTTAAACATTGTTTCTAAGTTACAAAAAGATGGTAAAATTTAAGAAAATGCAGAAAGTATTGACAGGTCTCTGTTGGTCAGACATCACCTGTGGAAATAAAAACAGAGTCGATGTTTCATTCTTCCCCTCTCTTCACAGATGCTGCCTGACTTGTTGAATATTTCCAACATTTCTGCCTTTATTTCTAAGTTACAGCTTGTGTCAGTGCCGTGACCTTCTGAAATGCTTCCCAAGCCACAGCTGTTAACATTCTGTAGGGTTCAGTGTGCATTTACCTGTTTACCATTGTCAAAGAGCAATTAATGATTCCTTTTAATAAAATATGAGTTAGTATAGGCAATGAAATTGATCTTTCTCTCCAACTATATGTCCTTTACTGCTTGGCTGGAATCCAGGTTCCATCCTTCTTTTCCATCTTAAGCTCAAACCAGACTTCAATCGTCCTGTTCACTTTTATTTTTGTCTCCTTATATCACATTTGCCCTACAGTCTCATATTACAATGAAGTATCCAGTTTGGGGGGGGTGGGCGGTGGTGGGGAGGCATATTAATCCAATAACGGTATATACAATATTTCTCAATTCCAGTTAAAAAAGAACACAAAACAGAGTTCACACTGACCAAATACAGCCCATCTAAGCTGATATATAATAATTTTAATAATACTTCAAATTTGCCCAGTAGAATATCTTACAGAATGAAGAACAACATGTTCTGATTCCCTGAAATGTTAAACATTAGTTTTTCTTCAGTGAACAGTCTTAATATTTGACTACTGTCTCCCTTGCCATTCCTTTAAACTTCTTTTCCACAGATATATACTCCATGTCGGCTTGTCTAGACAGTAATTGAAACAGAAAAACCTAGGTTAAACAACTCGGGCATTTGCAACTCCCAGGCTAAGTAGTCTAAGTTCATAATTCAACAGGGAAGATAGTATTGTGAGTGATTTTTTTTAGCTAAGGATAAGGGTTCAGTAGCTAGATATACAGAGCATCAGGGATAAAATGATCCTAGCTACATTCTCTGCAGTACAGCAGAAGAACACAAAAAAGGAGAAAACCACTAAAAATCCCTCAATCCGGCATCGTTTAATATGATTACTAATGACTCACTCAAGCCCTCATCCATGCCACATTTCCATAGCCCTCAGTACCACAATCATTCTAAAATTTGCCTATAAGGCCATAAGAATTAGGCCACTCTGCCATTGAGTCTGCTCTGCCATTCCATCATGGCTGATTTATTATCGCTCCCAACCTCATTCTCCTGTCTTCTGCCTGCAGTCTTTGATGCACTGACTAATCAAGGAACTATCAAGTTCCGTTTTAAATATACCCAATGAGTTACCTTACACTGCCGCCCGTAGCAGATTCACCACCCTGTTCACTAAAGAAATTCCTTCGCATCTCTTTTATAAATGGAAATCCCTCTTTTCTGAGACTGTACTCACCCACTATCATGGTCCAGTTCGTGAGGTCCACGTTCCGGTTCACGGTCCGGTCCATGTTCCTTATTCCAGGATTTCTGGGTTTCCCCAGTTTCTGTTGAGGCAGCTGATTCTTGTTTGGGCCAGCCTCATAAATAGCTTCAGGATTCAGCCTCAGGCTGCTGGATTGTTCCTGTCCTAACCCTTTGTTTGTATCCCTTCCCTCCCTTGCCTCTTCCTGGAGCCTTGCATTGCCTTATTTGGAACTGTCTGTCTGTGTCCACGCCTTCGTTAGGTAGGTCTGGATGTTTTGCTGCTACCTAGTGTTGGGAACTGTCTTGTTGTGTTCAGTGTGCTGTGTTATGAGTCCCAGTCCTACGTCCTGTACCCAAGGAGGGGTCCTGGCTCTGTTCTGTGTGATGAGTCCCAGCCTTATGTCCTGTACCCAAGGAGGAGACCCAGCTTGGTGTTTCATGTTCCTGTCTCTCCCTCGGCTCTGTGTTCTCGTCATGTCCATGTGCCTTGCCCAGCACAGGAGTACCTTGCCCAGCCCGGTACTGGGATTCCTTCGTCCTGTGCTGGGGTTCCCTTGTCCTGTCCAGGAGTCTCTTGTCCTGTCCTGCGCCTCTCCCCATCCGGTAACCTCGTCATGTCCTCGCCTAGTTCTGGGGTCTGAGCCCAAGTCAAGACCCAGCTTCTGGATCCTTGTCCAGTCTCTGGCTCGGAGTCCAAGCTGAGGCTCCTAGTTCCCAGTTCCATGTCCTGGTTCCCTATCCTAGCCCAGGCCCAGAGTCTGTGTCTCGTCCGGGGCCTGTGTCGTGTCCAGTGTCCTTTTTCCTCTCTTTCCTTGCTTCCTTCTCACACTTAGTCCTGTTCCAGATAGTTCAGTGTCTGTGTCTTGCTTTTGGGTCCACTCCCAACACCCACCCTATGACACCCACTATGAAAAATATTCTCTCCACACATCCATTGTATCTTGGCTTTTCAATATCCAATAGGTTTCAATGAGATCTCCAGCAAGTTAAAGCCAGAGCCATTCAACACTCCTCATATGTTAACCCAATCATTCTTGGAATCATCCTCATGAACCTCCTCTGGACCCTCTCCAATGTCAGCACATCTTTTCTTGGATACGGGCATAAATCTACTCAAGATACTCAAGTGTGGTCTGACCAATGCCTTACAAAGCCTCAGCTTCAATCCTTGTTCTTGTATTCTAGTCCTGCTGAAATGAATGCTAACCTTGCATTTGCCTTCCTTCCCACCTACTCAACTTGCAAGTTAACCTAGCCAATACCTTTGCACCACTGATTTGAGTTTACTTCCTATTTAGAATATAGCCTATGTCTTTATTCATTCTACTAAAGTTCATGAACATATACTTTCTTACACTATATTGCATCTGCCAATTCTTTGCCCATTCTCCCACTCTGTATGTCCTGCAGATTCCCTGCTTCCTCAACATTACCTGCCCCACCATCTACCCTTGTGTCATCTGCAAATTTGGCCACAAAGTCGTCAATTCTGTTATCCAAATCATTGACATGTAATGTGAAAAGAAGTGGCCTCAATACAAATTCCTACCTAATAACACTTTATTCTCAGTCTTGATTCTTGAAGACTATTACTAATGCCTTCACAATCATTTCACCTAGCTCTTTCAGAACTCTGGGGTGTCGTCCATCTGGTCCGGGTGACTAAGCTACCGGAGATGTTTCAGTTTCCCTAGATCCTTCTTCATTGTAATACCAACTACACTCACTTCTGCCCCCTGATACTCTCAAATTTATGGCATACTGCTAGTGTCTTCCACAGTGAAGACTCTGACACAAAATACTTATTATGTTTCTCCGTCATTTCCTTGTCTGCTATTACTGCCTCTCCGGCATCATCTTCCAGCAGTCCAATATCCTCACTCACCTCCCTTTGGATGTGATATACAAATACAATTTGTATATCTGAAAAAACTTCTGGTATCATTTTTGATGTTATTAGCAGCTAGTGTCCCCTTACAATTAAATTTGGCGAGCTACTCTCTCATGTCTCCATAATTCATTTTATTCCACTGTAATTCTGTTACATCTGACTTTACCTTCTCCCTCTCAAACTGCAGGGTGAATTCTCTCATATTATTATCACTGTCTCCTAAGGGTTCCTTTGCCTTAAGCTCCCCAATCAAATATGATTCATTACATAACACCCAATCCAAAATTGTCTTTCTCTTAGTGGGCTCTACCCTTAGCTGCTCTAAAGAGCCATCTCATAGGCACTGTGAAAATTCCCCCTCTTGGAATCCAGCACCAAACTAATTTTCCCAATCTAACTGCATATAAAAATCCCCCATGACTATCTTAACATGGCCCTTATTACATGTCTTTTTATTTCCCATTAAAATTTATATTTGACATCCTGGCTACTGTTTGGAAGCCTGCATAAAACTCCCATCAGTGTCTTATTGCTCTTGTAGTTTCTTAGCTCCATCCACAAGGATTCTACTCCTTCCAGTCCTATGTCATTTCTTTCTAAAGATTTGACTTCATTTTTTTTTTTTACCAACAGAGCCACCCTGACCCCTCTGTCTATCAGTCTATCCTTTCATACAAGGTGCATCCTTGGATGTTAAGCTCCCAACTATGATCTTTTTTCTACGACTCAGTGATGCACACAGTGTCATACCTGCCAGTTTCTAAGGTTATGTTCCTTATTCCTTATACGGCGTGCACTCAAGCATAATGACATTGTGTCATAAATACTATGATGTTTTGGCCATTACAGAGACTTGGATGACTCAAGGGCAGGAATGGCTGCGGAATGAACCAGGCTTTAGATGTTTCACAAAGGACAGGTAGGGAGGCAAAAGAGGTGGGGGAGTGGCACTGCTAATCGGGGACAGTATCATGGATGCAAAAAAGGACAAAGTCATGGAGGGAATGTCTACTGAATCATTGTGAGTGAAAGTCAGAAACAGGAAGGGGGCAATAACCCTACTGAGTGTTTTTATAGACCCCTCCCAATAGTAACAGAGATATTGAGTAGCAGATAGCAAGGGAGATTCTGGAATGCTGTGATAATAATAGGGTCGTTGTGATGAGTATTTTCAACTTTTCTGATATTGACTGACAACTCCTTAAAGCAAGGGGGTTATATGGGTTGAGTGTGTTAGGTGCGTTCAGAAAGGTTTCCTGACAGAATATGTAGATAAGCTGACTAGAAGAAAGACTGTACTTGATCTGGTATTAGGAAATGAACCTGGTCAGGTGTCAGATCTCTCAGTGGGAGAGCATTTTGGATGTAGTGATCACAACTCTATCTCCTTTACCATAGAGCTGGAGAAGGGTAGGAGCGGAAAATTTGGGATACAAAGGCTGGGGGTGTTATGGATAGTCTGGAGGGCTGTCAGAGGTTGCAATGGGACATCGATAGGATGCAGAACTGGGCTGAGAAGTGGCAGATGGATGTCAACCCAGATAAGTGTGAAGTGGTTCAATTTGGTAAGTCAAATTTGAAGACAGAATATAATATTAATGGTAATACTCTTGGCAGTATGGAGGATCAGCGAGATCGTGGGGTCCATGTCTATAGGACACTCAAAGCTTTTGCACAGGTTGACAGTGTTGTTAAGAAGGCGTATGCTGTGTTGGCCTTCATCAACCATGGGATTGAGTTCAAGAGCTGTAGATTTTCTATGTTCTATAACACCTTCACCATTTTCAATTTTGACCCTGTTATGCTTCAAGTAATCCCACTGACTAACATTGTTGCCCTATCTTCCTGTCCTTCTTCACTATCTCACTACACACTGCATCCACTTGTATATCAATTGCCCTATCACTCCAGTTCCCACCCCCACACCAAATTAGTTTAAACCCTCCCCAACAGCTCTAGCAAACCTGCCCACAAGGATATTGGTCTCCCTTGGGTTCAGGTGTAACCTATCCTTTTTGTACAGGTCATACAGTACCTTCCCCAGAAGAGATTCAATGATTCAGAAATCTGAAATCCTGTCCCATGCACCATTTTCTCAGCCACTCATTCATCTGTCAGATCATCCTATTCCTCTCCTGACTAGCACATGATACTGCGAGCAATCCAGAGATTACTACTTTGAGGTTCTCCTCTTCAGCAACATCCCTAACTTCCTATACTCACTCCACAGGACATATCAAACAGTAGTAACTCAAGGCAACTGGACTTGTGTTGTCTGGAAGATGTTTCACCACCCATCCAAGAGACTTCTTCAGTTCCAATCCATGGTGGGTAGTCTTCTGGCTTATAAACTCTGTTGTTTAAAGGCATAGCAATCTCATGAGGATCATTAAGGGTCATAGAAGTAATAAGAGGGTATTAGTCTTATCCTTGTATGAATGGAAATGTGAAGTGTTGTGGAGATGCTGGGGTAGAGATGTTAGGACTGCATTGTAAGTAGCTGCACTGATGGCATCGTACCACAATCCCTCTGTTCAGGGATGGTTTTTTTCCACTTTGACAAAAATGGCTTCTTTAACCCCTCTTTCAAACCACCGGTCCTCCCTGTCCAAAATGTGCACATTGTTATCATCAAAGGAGTATCCCTTGTCCTTTAGGTGTAGATATACAGCTGAATATTGACCTGAGCTGTTAGCCCTCCCTTGTTGGATCACCCGTTTGTGAAGTGGTTGTTTCATCTCACCGGTATACAGATCTGTGCAGATCTCATCGCACTGGATAGCAATATTGCTCTGTTTATGTTTGGGTGTAGTATCCTTGGGGTGGATGAGTTTCTGTCTGAGTGTGTTGGTATGTTTGAAAAGATTTGGTGTTTGTTTCAAAATCCATCTGAGCTTCACTCGAACTCCAGCTACATATGGGATGACAATGTTTTTCCACCATTTTGCTCCTTACCTCTATCTGTCGGGCTGATGTTCCTGCTGGTTTTTGTTGCTGTCTTGTTGAAGGCCCAGTCGGGGTAGCTGGAAGCTTTCAAGGCTTCTCTCAAATATTTGTGCTCCTTATCTTTAGTTGTAATGTTAGTGGGCACATTCTCGGCATGGTAATGTGGTGATGTGGTGTTCTGATAACCCCCAACTTATGTTCTAATGGGTGATGGGAGTCAAACCGTAGATACTGATCTGTGTGGTTGGTTTCCTGTAAACTTTAGTATCTAGATGTCCATTTGTTGTGATAAATACT
This sequence comes from Hemitrygon akajei, assembly GCF_048418815.1. Taxonomy (NCBI): domain Eukaryota; kingdom Metazoa; phylum Chordata; class Chondrichthyes; order Myliobatiformes; family Dasyatidae; genus Hemitrygon; species Hemitrygon akajei. The sequence continues at coordinate 72,123,398 of NC_133136.1, read as the reverse complement.
GCAGAGTCTAAAAAGGTCAGTCTATTGTTCTCGATGTCTTCTCGTGTAAATTTGATGTTATCATCCACTGAGTTCATGTATCCTTTGAAGGTTTACACCTCATGGATTTTGTTCTTGACCCAGGTGTCATCCACATACTTGAATGAATGACTGGGTGATGTTCCATGGAAGGTGTCCAAGGCTGTCCTTTCTACTTTTTCTATGTACCACTTGGCTACAAAAGGAGACATTGGTGAACCCATGGCACAACTGTCTTTCTGCCTATAGAAGAGATGTTTGTATTTGAAATAGGTAGTGTTGAGACAAAGGTCGAGTAGAGTGCATTCCTGATCTGAGTTGAGTGTGGTTCTACTATCTAGGATACTATCCTGACGTAGCCATTTTTTAACTATCTTGATAGCTTTGTGACTCAGGATATGCACAAGGCATCCTTCTCCTTTTATACGTATGTTATTGGTGCCAATGTGCACCACAACCTCTGGCTGTTTACCCTCCTCTTGAGAAACTTCAGCAGCTGCTCTGAGACATCCTGGGACCTAGCACCTGAGAGGCATCATACCATCCTGGCTTCTCTTTCACAGCCACAAGGTCTGCTCCTGTCCCCCAAACTATCGAGTCTCCTATCATTATCACTCTGCCTGATTTACCCTTCTCTCCTGGGCCGCAGAGCCAGCCATAGAGCCACTGGCCTGGCTGCTGCAGCTCTGCCCTGATAGGTCATCCACCCCAGCAGTATCCAAAGGGTCTTTAAATATTGCTGAGGGGAATAGCCACAGGGAAACTCTGCAGTGAGTGCCTACTCTCTTTGCTTCTCCTTGTGGTCACCCATCTACTATCTGAGCCTATCACCGAGGGTGAATTTAAAAATCACTGAGGATCTCATGTGGTCATACCGGCTGTGTGGTGAAAAGAGCTCAACAGTGCCTCTTTCACCTCAGATGGTTGAAGAAGTTTGGCATGGGTCCCCAAATCCTAATGACTTTCTATGGGCACAATTGAGAACATCCTGACTGGCTGCATCACTGCCTGATATGGGAACTATACTTCCCTCAATCACAGGACTCTTCAGATAGTGGTGCAGACAGCCCAGCACATCTGTAGATGTGAATTTCCCACTAGTCAGGACATTTACAGAGATAGGCACATAAAAAGGGCCTGAAGGATTGTTGGGGATCCAAGTCACCCCAACCACAAACTGTTCCAGCTGCTACCATCCGGGAAACAGTAGCACAGCATAAAAGCCAGGACTAACAGATTTCTTCTACCAGGCCATCAAACTGATTAATTCACGCTGATACAATTGTATTTGTTATATTGACTGTTCTGTTGTACATACTATTTATTACAAATTACTATAAATTGCACATTGGATATTTAGATGGAGATGTAAGGTAAAGATGTATGTGGAGGATGTAAGAAATAAAGTCAATTCAATTCAATTTGCTCTGGATGTGACCACCTCAATAAAAGTCTCATCTATGATGGTCCTGAATGCATCCAAGTTCCTTGACCTTGTCAGTCAGGAGCTGAAGTTAGGTATACTTTCCATAGATGTAGTATTCAGGGAAATCATTCAGTATCGTGAAATCCCACATCTACCTGAACTACCCCTCTGTCTACACTTGTTATACCTCTAACTTCTCAACCTTCTGTTCTAGCCTACTCCTGTTCTCACCAAAGCTTGACCACTCTAACACTGTCCACACTTGCAATGGCAATTCTGCTTGAACCTCACTGCTTTGTATTGGCCCTTGCTAAGATATTATTAACCCAAGTAATCTCCTGCTCTGCAGGCAAGTCCTGATAGGCCCCACTGTCTTTTTAAAATTGGTGTGTAATGTCTACAAGGAACTGTTGCCAACTCACTCTGTGACCTCCTGCTCCTCAGATTAAGTCCCGACAGGCCTTACTTGCTTTTTAAGACTGACATATAAAGTCCACAATGACCTGTCTCCTACTCACTGTTATCTCCTGCTCTACAGAGAAGTCCCATTAGTCCCCCAGTCACTTTTTTAACTAACTTCACTTCAATTACATCTAAAGGGATGACCTTCTGAATGTCCAGAGATTCACCACCCTCTGGAAGAAGAAATTTTGATGTAGCTCATCTTTAAGACTGTGTCCTTATCATGAATCATGAATTGGTATTTCTGAGTCCTCCACTGGTGGAAACGCAGACTACTTTGCAAGCTTCTATCTGGCATAGTGGTGGATGTATTTACATCATTTCACCTTGCCTTCTCTCTAATGTTATTGCTTCAGAAATATACCATCAATTAACAATGAGAGAAAGAGTCTGAAAGGAAACAAGCTCCCAAAGATTGAGAGAAATTAAAAGGATATGTTTCTGCATTTTACTAGATGCAGCCAATTACCATTGTCCAATGGTTGAGTTGATGAAACCATATTTCCAGGAATTAGCTAAAGCATTGGCATCTTAACAGGGCTCACATGAAGGGAGGCGATAGGGATGTGTAGAAGAAGTGAGGCATTTATCTTGAGTTAATTGGCACTGACAGGAAGCTAAATACAAGGTTATGGGAAGCAGTAACTAAAGATGAAAGTTTAGAAGACTGGAATAGATATCAGAATGCAAAATAAAGTTTCAGAAATGGAATCACAACAGGCCACATCTCTATTGGCTGTAGATTGTTCCATTGATACAATGTCAAGAAATTTATGCTGAAAAAAATATGGGTTATGAGCCAACGTCATGAATCAGGTGGAAATGCTGAATTTTAAAAGAGATGATTGAAAAGAAGGCTTTGAAGGCTGAAGTTTGAAAATAATTCACATGAAGCTACTAATAGTTTGTGGGGTGATGAGTGTAGTTTTCCACTTTGTTGAGTTTTTACAGTCTTTGACAAGGTCATTTTTCACTAACACTCACCATCTGCTGCTCCTCTGAGGAGTATTTCCTTTGGAAGTCAGTGAATGTTAGACTTTATGAACTTATTTCCTTTCTTTTCCAGGGTGGTGTCTCCAAGGGTCTCTCAATGCCACCAGCATCAACTCCACCCTGCATTTCCTCATCTATCTGTTGCACTTGGTCACCTTTGAATAGATGAGAGAGTTTACACACATAATCTAACAAAACAAAGTTCCATTTCGCCATTATCACTTATGACAGTTCCAAGACATCCACATTGCCTGACCGTTTCATCCTGCTTCCTATCCCGCTAATCACAAGGAAAATTGAAATTACTTTCTGTTTCCTTGGCACGAATTCCATTCCCCTCCTTGGACACTAGTTCATGCTAAACAAAAACAATGCAACTCATTTTTATAAAATGAAAGGATACAACACAGATATAGCCCTTTAGCACATTACACAGTCTATGCCGACCATCGAACTGCCGAACTACATTGCATAGTCCTTGTGTTGCAAAATTGATAGCAAATATACTTCTAGCCCAATAGCTCTCCCATGCCACAACATTTTTAGCTGTAGAAATTAAAACAAAGATTCATATTCGTCATTGGAACTGCATGCATTAATTCCCTTTCCTGGAACCAAAATTGTCTTGGACCTGCAGATGGCAGCCTAATATTCACTGACTAGTTTTAGATCTTGAGGATTAATTTGAATGTGATGTAATCTATTCAGCTGCTTACTGGAAGTGCTGGTTATGATGTTATTTTTGTTTGCAGCAAATATTGAGAGACAAACTGCCATGTTTTTAATTTAATTTGTTTACCTTCCGTTGCTGTTGCTTCATCAGTAGTAAATGATACTGAAAATTTTAAATAATGATCTTAGAAACAGCATTGTTAGGGAGAATTCTGGAGTTAAGTGAATATAGCAGATACGAATTCAAACAAAAGCCAGTCTTCAGTTATTAATGTGTTTTGAAAATTGCAATCAGTAATTTGAAGTTATAAGTATAACTTTGCAAATAAACAATATTGCCTGTGTAGCACAGACAAAGAGATATAGTTTGCAAATTGAGGACCATGATATATTTGCATATGCATCAGCTAAACATTAAGACGATAGAATGAATCACAAACAAGAGAAAATCTGCAGGTGCCAGAAATCAAAGTAATATGCACAAAATGTGGAAGAATTTAGCAGGCCAGGCAGCATCTATGGAAAAAGGTAAACAGTCAACGTTTCGGGCTGAGACCCTTGATCAGAACAGGTAACGATGAAAGGTCTCAGTGTGAAATGTTGACTGTTTACACTTTTCCATTGAAGTTGCCTGGCCTGCTTAGTTCCTCCAGCATTTTGTGTGCATTAGTATCATATAGACAACAGACAGTGTTAACTGGCCTGCATCAAGCAGGGTTTGAGTGTTTAAATAATTTGTACAATTGCAAACAAGTTCAAGGAAACTTGCAGACTGCGCTAATACTATCAAGTAGTTCTATCAATAGTTGGGTGTCTGGATCTTTGTCGACAGGTTTATAGAATATTTGTGTTAATTAGTTTCTCCAGAAAAATGTGTTTGAACTTTTAGAGGTGTCTTATCAGTTATAACATGCTTCTACTGTAAATATGTACATCAACTGAACCATTTGACAACCCAAAGTATTGAAGTAAATAATGCCATTTTAACTACTGAAACTACATTGAATCACCTAGTTATCTTTGATAGTAACGGTATAAACATGTGATGTACTTTGAGTTTGTGACCCTCTACCAAGAGTGTGTCCAGAAGAATGTCGGCTTATTATAATGAATAAAGGCTGTTGTATCACCAGCTTCAATGTCTCTCCAGTGACTTTGATCACAGTCACAACAAACAGCATCCAAACAAAGCAAACGTCTGTGGATACGGTTGTGTCAAATCTTAATTATGCATATTAATATCAAATTATAAACTGAAACCAGTGTGATATCATTCAATTCAGTGAATTAAAATCACTAAAATACAATAATAAATGGCTCCCTCAGCAAGGCGAAGAGAGATTCCTACTGAATACTGAAGCATCATTATGCTTTTTCTGCATGTTTCTGAGAAAATTAAATTTAAAGCAATTCCTTACAAGCAAAGGAAAACATAAATTAATGTAGTAAATAATAAATATTAGTCTTCTGATAGGATTCAACAGCAATGAAATGTCCCGCTAAGATGAAAGTGGACTATTAACTACATAATAATGCACAGCTGGGCCATGCAGATCAGCATTCTGCGTTTGTGCCAAAGGAATGCAGACTGTTTGTGAATTCCCACAGAGTCTTATTCTATAACAGCTGAGATGTGAAAATGTACAATGTTGATCTTTTAATTTTTATCAAAATATTTTATTATGTGACTAAGGCTTATGATAGTGTAGGGTAATGTATGGATGAAAACATAAGGATAATTCACGAACACTGACATTAAGTTGGGGTTCACTTTATGAAGCCAGTCTAATGTGATGACGTAGTGGTGTGAAGCTTTTTACTGCACTTTATATTCTGGGTTTTGTTAACAATAAAGGAAGTTGTTATGGTTTCCTTTAAACTTAAAATGCCTCTGCTGCTTTATTTACGAAAACCTACATAGCACACATCCTGATGGCATGAACATTGACTTCTCTAACTTCCGTCAATGCCCCTCCTCCCCTTCTCTTACCCCATCCCTGACATATTTAGTTGTTTGCCTGTTCTCCATCTCCCTCTGGTGCTTCCCCGCCCCCTTCTTTCTCCTGAGGCCTCCCGTCCCATGATCCTTTCCCTTCTCCAGCTCTGTATCACTTTCGTCAATCACCTTTCCAGCTCTTAGCTTCATCCCACCCCCTCCAGTCTTCTCCTATCATTTCACATTTCCCCCTCCCCCCACTACTTTCAAATCTCTTACTATCTTTCCTTTCGGTTAGTCCTGACGAAGGGTCTCGGCCCGAAATGTCGACAGCACTTCTCCCTATAGATGCTGCCTAGCCTGCTGTGTTCTACCAGCATTTAGATAGATAGATAGATACTTTATTCATCCCCATGGGGAAATTCAACTTTTTTTCCAATGTCCCATACACTTGTTGTAGCAAAACTAATTACATACAATACTTAACTCAGTAAAAATTTTGTGTGTGTTGTTGTTTGAATTTCCAGCATCTGCAGATTTCCTCGTGATAGCACACATTCTGCTTTGTCAACATCCCACAAATGCAATCACCTGCCTTCCCAATCATTAGATCTTAATGATTACATAAGTACCTGCTACCATATTTAGACAAAAAGATGGTGGTACCAGCTGATAATTTCTATATACTGTATATTAGTTTATTATGTATATATCTGTGCTGTATTGGATATCCCCATGAACAACCCTTTGCTTTATGTCATTTGAAATTCTTCAGTTAATAAACTATTCCACCTGCCACCTTCCTGTCTCAGCAATTTGGAGACATTTTATTTTAACATACAAATTCAAAGCCACTGTCTGTTATCTGCCCAAGCTGCTCTCACAGTTAGCAAGAGAGAAAGGTATAATGGAAAGGTACAAGACAGAGCAATGTGCCCTGTAAATTACTGATGATGCCAGCTTCTTCCTACACTAAAAATGGATGGATTGCACTACTTGAGTTATTCAGATGTTACCAGACTTCTGAAAGGAAGCTTACCTTGTTGCAAGTTCACAAAGATCAAGAAAAGCAGCCATAAAGGATGATGTGAAGGTTTATTTTGAAGCATTTATAATTAAAATAAGGATCCTAGTTGATGTCACTGGTTGGCTGTTTAATTATGAATAAAGTGCCCTCCCTACAAGTGACAGGTGGAATGGTTATAATTCTCTTAATTTTCATATTTGATAGCGGCCATTTTCTTAGTAACTATTGTCAATAAGTTTCTGTGGTAAAGCACAAATGTCAATGTTCTTCAGAAAACATGAACTTATGATGTTTTGACATTTAAGTTCTGTATTTGAACAAACGTTAAGGCAAAAAAGCAGGAACAAATTTGCCATCTCCAGACTTTCAGCATTCCACAACAGAAGTGATCTTTTTGCATGTATCATTTTTTTCATTGTAATATTTTAATGCTTAAGATGTGATTGAAATCCATAGCAACACACTCAAAATGATGAAGGAACTCAGCTGGTCAGGCAGCACTTATGGAAAGGAATAAACATTTAATGTTTCAGGCTGAAACCCTTCATCAGGACATGGCTTAAATTTTATCTAGTTTTTCCTGTTATTGAAGTCATTGATCCATTTGTTTCTTGGAAAATTTACAAAACTTACTCATCTGGGTGCCATCACTTTACAGATCGATAATAACTATGCATGTCTGAAACATGGCAAGAATCTCTGTTCTCTAACATTCAGGGGAAATCTAAATCTTTGTGTGTGCATTGTTCCACAGCAGCTTTTAAATGAACAAATGTTTTTTTTTGTGAAACTCTGTCGACAAATGTCGAAACTCATAATGGTTTATGAAATCATTTAGTGAAAGAATTCATTTCCTCTCCCCCGACTTCCATGTGGATCAGTTCATCTGAGACTTCTGTTTCTATGCACATTTGCACCTAACCATCGCCTTACAGTCAGGGATTGATGCAGATATATTTTTTGGAAAAATGAGAATGAGCTCTGTTTCAGTTAAACTGTGGCTACGGTAAAGCAAGAACAAACCATGTGAAATCACATCTTAGAGTTTTGTTTGCAAGTATGAACAAAGAATACAATGTTCCAATACACTTCTGACACAAACACAACTAGTGCGTGCAAGTGCACAAACTGGTGTGCTGAGAGATGCAGAGAGATCAAAGCCAGAGCTGTTTAAAATTATTAGCATGCAGCTAATTGTATGATCTTGTCCTGAACAGAAGTTAATAAACATCCTAATAATTTATTTTTGTCAGCAGCACTAAACATCTGCCTCAATAATAAGCCATTCTCAATGAAGACAATTTCTACATGACCATTGTTAGTGAACCAACTTACTCAGAGATCTTCAGCTACCGATTGCCTTGCCACGCTTTTGTAATTGAACTTACTTATCATCGTTGTGCTGTGATTTTCTGCTGAAATGTCCAATGGTCAGGTAATTCATATACCTTGCTGATCTTCAGAATCTAGGTTCAATTCCTGCCACTGCCTGTAAGGAGTCTGCACATTCTCCCCGTGACCATGTAGGTTTCCTCTGGGTGCTCTGGTTTCCTCCCACAATCCAAAGACATACCAGTTGGTAAGTTAATTGGTCATTGTAAATTGTCCTGTGATTAGGCGAGAGATACACCAATGGTTAAGTTGAGGGAGAGTGTATGTATAGGGGAAAGTTTTGAAGATGGTGACTATAACTCTGTATATTTTCAAGTATTTTTGAAAAAGAGAGGAATGAACCAATAATTAATATCTTACATTGGGGTCAAACCACCTTTGTTAACATTAGGGAGGACTAGGCAAAGACAACTAAGGTGTAGTTCCTTACTGGTGAATCGACCTCTTCACAGTGGGACCATTCAAAGGGAAAATAGCAAGAGTCCAAGGTCAACAAGGTAACAGCCAAGGGTCCCAAGTACAGAGATGCAAAGATGTTGACAAATATTGAAGGCTGAATAAAGGGATCAAAGGAAGCGTGTGAAAGGTATAGGAACTAATAATGGAGGAAGCCTGCTGTGAGTATAAACAGTGTAGGAAGGCACTTGAAAAAGAAAGATAAGGTCCAGGAATGCTCTCCCCTATTGGTCTATTGCAATATTGCATCAAAAACCTCTCCTGGGCACACCTCAAAAAATTCTGCATCTACTGAACTTTAATACTAAGGCAACCACAGTTAATATTTCAGAAACTGAAATTTCCCAGTTCAATAACACTATTTTATTGTGTCTCAGTGATGTCTGCCTACATATACATTCCTCTATCATCTGTTTACAGCTCCAGCAAAATTAAAATACCATTTTTATTTCTAATCTTTGCTTACCCTAGGCTAGGCTAGGGTTAAATTGGGGGTTGCTGTTTAGCACAGCTTGAAGCGTCGGAAAGGCCTGTTCCACATGATATCTCAATAAGTAAATAAATTGATAAAATTCGTGCTGGTTAATGAAGGACAAAATATTTGGACCCTTTGCTCAGAGGTTTGGACACATTACACTGTGTAGACAAACTGTTTACCTGTCCTCTGGATGGTGGATATCATGGAGACATTAAAGTATGTTGAATCCTACTAGGGTAGGTGAATAGTTGACCCAAGCTGTTGACAGGATCAGAAATCAGCTCCACCCCAGAAGGCATGTGTTGCGAAGCTTGGCTTCAGAGTTTCCCTGCTACTTTTTGTGGAGATATGTGATCCAAACATCGTAAAGAAATCATAGTTGAAGGAAATCAACACGAAGCCTTGACAGGGATAAATCAGTCATTTTAATTATGGAATAGGGGAATTGATAGCTGTTGCCAGCAGCCGAGCCACATCATGAAGAGTATAAATAGAGTAAACTCAAGCAGGCTTTTTCCACTGAGGTTGGGGGGAGACTACACTAGAACTAGAGGTCATGAGTTAAGGATGAAAGGTGAAATACTTAAGGGAATCTTAAGAGGGAACTTCTTCAATCAGAGGGTGGAGAGGGTGTGGACTGAGTTGCCAGCAGTAGTGGTGGACGTGGGTTATTTTCAACATTTAAGAGAAATTTGGATAGGTATATGGATAAGAGGGGTATGGTGGGCTATGGTCCAGGTACAGGTCAGTTCAACATGGACAAGGTGGGCCAAAGGGCCTGTTTCTGTATTGTAGCTCTCTATGACTCTATGAGCAAGCCAGATTTAACCAGATCCTCTGTATTCTAATGAAAAACAAGCAAAACAGAAGACACCTCCATGTGAATGATGCCCACGTGGCCTCAGTTCTGGAAGCCTTGATCCATTAATAGCTCTTACTAATGCTGCTAGAATGGTTTGAAGTTATCCTTTGTTTCCATCTCAAACTTACTCCACGTGAATGTGATTTCTTCATACATCAGCTGCAGAGGATCGTCACCAGGAATGGTTCTAGCAAGTTCATCAGTTGTGGCTGGAAAGTTGTATCTGAAAGATTCCTTATTCCAATTTGGCTGTTGCATAAAAAAATTAATATTCTGTAGTAATTATTATAACTATTATTATAATTATAAGTAGCTATTCAGTATATTACTCCATTATTATCTACTTTCATTTTTATTGTTTATCCTTCCATGAATATTCACTATCTTGCAAAACCACTCTTCTTTTCCAAATGTAGGATACAGACACACAGTAAATTGAAAAAGTTTGGACATAATGCACTGAAATGGGAGATTAAGCCTATGGAATGACCTGGCACACGTTTATCAATTTATTGTTTGTCTTTCATCAGACAAAGTATCTAAAAAAACTATCTAGAATTCCATCTCTGTATTTGCTAACCTTTCACAGCACAGTATAGCCATTCAAGTTCCATTCAAATTGGGCAGGTAATGCAGTGACCATGCCACTTTCAGACTCTCGTGCATTCCCTACAGATATAAAAAGAGCAGAGCCTAGAGCAATGGCTGTAATACTCTCAACACTACACTCTCTTGGGTGATTTATTCATAACATGTGAATACAGTACACCACACCAACTGATGCAGATTATTGCCATGACTTTCCTTGATGTCTTGAAGGCATCTGAAGCAACTCTAGGGAAATTCTGAGCTTTCACTTTCCAACTCCTTCTTCAACTAATGATCAGTTACAGCAAAAGCAAGTTTCAATGGAGACCAAAGATCAATCACCTTCCAAAAACCCTGGGGATAACGTACAAGGGTTGTTCACATTTAGGGAAGCACATTATGTTATAATATTTACTGTTGTTTAATATTACCTGAAATAGGACATAATTAATATCAGAAACCATTGGAAATTGATCATACAGTGTGAGAATGGAACTCCATGCAGACTGAACCAATTTGAACAGCTTGCTCCTTCTCTGAAAGCATTAATGAGCTACCTGGGGTTTTATGAAAAACTGTCAAAATCATATGTGATATCATTCTTCAAAGTACTGGATTTCCTAAATTTACTAAATACAGAAGGAGCCTATCATTTTGCACTTGTTAAAAATGGAAACTTGTTCCATTGCCCATAGTAGTTTGTTCCATTGCCCATAGTAGTTTGTATTTTATATTGATATAATTTTATATTTTACATTTTACACTGCTGTGATGATATCTCAGTTGAGGAATCAATAGACACCTTTGAAGCTTATCATTCAGTACCTCATTTGACAAAAATTGCATTAGAAAAGTAATCCATTTTTTGATCTCTCTCCAATTTTTAGTGGATATTGAAATCCTGAGTCACATATTAATTCACAAACGTTAGTGACTTTCATTTCATATCATGAGTTTCTGGGTTAGTGATTGGCAAGAACCAGTGATATAGACTGGAAGTCAAGACCAATTCTAAACATACCCCATGATTTAGCATCTCAATTTTCAGTGCAAAAATGCAAAGGTTTCTATTACCGATTGTATTTTAGATGTCAGTTTTGTTGAGAAAAGTATCTAGATATTATTTCTTAAAGGATATCTAACTTTAGTTACCAAGTAATTTCAAAGATGTATTTCTATTTTGAATCATTATAGCTGTAGCAACTTTATCAAATTGCTTACGCCATCGATTCACTCACATTTTGCCATCTTGATACTTGCCAATATTGTGATTCAATGCATCACTCATTAACTTTTGGTGAACTTTATCAATGAATTTATGAGGTTAGTGACAACAATAAAATATAGTATATAATATTTTCTGTCCTTTTCTGGAAACTGACAACTTCACTTTGATCTTTTAAGATGTACCTTACTAGTCAGGATGATGACAATTTCATATTTCCACTGACTGAATTGATAGCTGTATGGCAATGTGACTAATAGTGGGAAAATAATATGAAGTGACAATCAATGCAATTCAATTAAAGCACTGATCTACTGCTCAACTATTCAATCATTAGGCACATGTTAAAATACTGCTTGTAATTCTGATACTTGGTAACACTCAAATCTGACAACTTCTTCATCCAACCTGAGGTTGGCACATTGACTGACAACCCTACATGTAACAAGTTGCAATCAATAAGAAAGAGGTCAAAAGCTCAATCAGAATCCAGAGGAAGTCAGTTAACAGAAGCTGAAATAACCCTTTCCTCAGTTTCTTTTGTGTACTGGGAACATTATGCATCAGCCTTAAGGGTTTGCCTTTCAGCTTTAAGAACACATTTCAATGGACCTCTTGTTTTATTTACTGTGCATCATGCCACTTTTTTGAATAAGAAATTAAATAGCCATGCTTGTTACGTAGACAATGAACATTTGATCTGAAGTACAGATAAAGATTTTTTTCTAAGAGCAGGAAAGATTACAGACCCTGGAGTCAGACTGAAATACAAGGCCATTTTGAACAAGCCACCAATTCATTTGCAGCATACAGCATCTGCTGTTTTGGTCCTTGGGGCTGGAAAATGCAAGTGTTAAATCTGCTCACGTCATCAAAGGTCATGTAGACCTTTGGTTTAAAGGCAACAAGCAGCATGTTATTTAATTTCCTCAGTAGCTTGAAGCACAATCTTACAATTTCAATGTATTCCATACATCTAATTTTATCACGAATACAGGATTTTCCTTCTCATATCTTGAAGTTGTTATTTCTTTATTTCAAGAAATACTTTAATTTTAAAAAGAAATGAAATATACAGGCTCTTTGCAGGCAATGTCAGTCAAAATCAAAAAGATCTGCACATTCACATTTATTCTTGCGATGGTGATTATCACAGTGAGATTCGCAAAGAACTTGAGTGCATTTGCATTGATCAATATTGCTTTTCAGCCATTTCTAGAGAAGGAAAATCATGACAAGTATGGAGTGAGGTAATAAAAATTGCTATGCAGCTCCAGCAATTAGTGATCTGAGCTTTTATTTTTAAAAAAGGAGTAAACTTAATTGAAATCAGTGATTGTATTTCATCTCAATTAAGAGTTTGCAGGAACAACAGTTCAAATCCCAAACACAAAATTTTTCTTCATGAATAAATCCAAGGTTCCAAGATACCTTTAGGAACTCTCAATATTATTAATTGGGAAAGAATCATAGAACAGAATGGGAGAATATTCAGCCCATCATGTCCACAACAGCCCTCCACCTCTTAACTCACCTATTTCCATCATTGACTCCTTCTCTGTAACCTTGAACACTTGTCCTTAACATATTCCCTTTTTTCTCTCCTTGAGTAAGTAAAGCTCATCCCTCCCCCATCTGCAGGCAGTATGTTCCAGATTCCTACCTGACTCAATGTAACAACATTTTTCCACGTAACAGTGCAATTTTCTTCCTGCTTAATTTATACTTGCAACCCTAAATCATTGATATCCCCAGATCATCGTGGCCAACAAGAGGTTAACTGTTTACCATACAGCTTTGTAAAATTCTTCAATAATATGTCAGTATTAGCACAAAGCTTTGTTATCGTCATTGGCTGAATCAAAGGTGGTGACAAATCAGCATGTAGGAGTGAAATTACATATTTGGCTGTGTGGTGCCACAACAACAACCTCTCACTCAATGTCAGCAAGAGCAAGGAGCTGATTATTGACTTCAGGAGAAGAAAACCAGAGGCCCACCAACCAGTCTTCATCAGGGGATCAAAGCTGGAGAGGGTGAGCAACTTTAAATTCCTCAGTGTTATCATTTCAGAGGACCTGTCCTGGGCCCAGCGTGTCAGTGCATGGCATGGCAGTGCCTCTACTTCTTAGTTCACAAAGATTTAGCATGACATCCAAAACGTTGACAGACCTCTATAGATCTGTAGTGGAGAGTATAGTGACTGGCTGCATCACAGCCTGATATGAAAACTCCAAGGCTCTTAAACGGAAAATCCTACAAAATGTAGCGGATTTGGCCCAGTCTATCACAGATACCCTCCCCATCATTGAGCACATCTACATGGAGAATTTGTTGCAGGAAAACAACATCCATAATTAGGGACATCCACCACCAAGAACATGCTTTCTTCTCACTGTTGCCATCAGGAAAAAGATAGAGGAGCCTCAGGACATACTACCAGGTTCAGGAACAGTTATTACCCTTCAACCATCAGGCTTTTGAACCAGAGAGGCATCACTTGCTCCATCACTAAACTGCTCTCACAACCTAGAGACTCACTTTCAATAACTCTTCATCTCATGTTCTCGAAATTTAATGTTTGTTTGTCTGTTTCTTTGTGTGTGTGTGTGTGTGTATGTATTTGCACAAATTGTTGTTTCTTGCACACTGGTTGTCTACCCTGTTGGTATATTTTTCATTGATTCTATTATGGCTATTAGATTTATTGTGTATGTCTGCAAGAAGATGAATCTCAGGGTTTTATATGGCAATATATATGTACTTTGATAATAAATTTACTTTGAAATTTGAACTTTAATTGAAATGCATCTATATAATATGATTGTGCATGTTCAGTTGATCCTGCTGTAGTGATGTCTCAGACAGTTTCTGTGGAGCTAAGAAAACATTAACTAGTAGTGGCTCCTGTTCAATTTTACCAATGAAAATAAGAAGTCCATTGAAAGATTTGAAACCATGAGGGGCATAAAATGATTCCTGTAAAACCTCTGATACATTTCTGCTGCTGCAGCTTCCTCTGTTTAGTGTAACAGTCAACATGATAAACTCATGCTTGACAATTAGATTCAGGCCAAGGATTTAAATCGCAAAGAATGAAAAATGTTTTATTAATACTGGCTTCATTAAAATGTAATATGATTAAAATTCCAAATGTTTTATAATCATTTATAAATTATTGTTCATATATTCCTAGAAAATGTTGCCGTTTCCTCATGTAACTCCCTGAAGTTTTAAGATTTTTATCAAACATTGACATCCTAAAATTGTGGTAGATACACCTAAGCTGGTGCATGGTTAGACCTGCAACATAGTTTGCCTTCCTGTTCACTGCAATAAGCAGGCTCACTTCTCCTGTGAGGGCTAAAGCCCTCAATTAATTTACACTTTATTTTCTTTTTTTAGTTTACACAAAAGTTTCTTACAGTTTATTTGTTTTATCTTTTGTTTACAGTGTGAAGAGTTTTTAATAGTGTAAATTATATTAAATGTTGGGAACATTCAATAGTTTTGGCCTAGCCAGCTGTCAGACTTTTTTATAACAGCTGTTTTGTGGAAGGGGTTGTTCTGTTCTCTTGTACACCCTGCAGAATGCTTGTCAATTTGAATTGGTTTACTGCAACTTATGAAGCTAACGTCTCTCCATTGTTTCTTGTATAGTGTTAAAGTTCCAAGAATAAAACAGCATGGAAACAGGCTCTTCAGCACAACTTCTCCATGCTAGTCCAGTTGCCCATGTTTGGCCCATAACACTCTAAGACCCTTCCTTCCATGTACCTATCCAATTGTCTCTTAAATTTTGCAATTGAATCCACTTCAATCACTTCTTTTAGCAGCTCCTCACCCCTGTGTAAAGAAATTACCTATTAGCCTTCTTCTAAATCTCTCCTTGCTTATCTTGAATCTAATTCTCCTCTAATTTTGGACTTTCTACTTTATCCATACTCCTCGTGATTTTACAAACTTATCTGAGGTTATCCCTTATTCTCCTATACATCAAGGAATAAAGACAAATATCTCCCTGTAACTCAGGTCCTCTTGTCTGGGTCGTTTCGTTGTAAATCTCTTCTGCACCCTCTTCAGCTTTACAATATGTTTCTAACACCAGGTTGACCAAAACTACACAATTCTCCACATGCAACCTCATCAACAGTTTGAATGTCCAAAATACAACACCTCATAATTTTCCAAGTTGCCATTTGTCATTCCGCAATCTGTTTCCCTAAATGATCAAGGTCTCTTTGCAATTAATTGTAACAAGACCCCTTAATTTAATAGCATCAACAAACTTGCTAATCATGCCATATGCAGTTCTATCCCGATATTTATATATGTAATGAATAACAGAGGTCCCAACTCCACTTGTCACAGGCCTGCAATCAGAGAATCAGCCATCAACCATCAACCTCTGCTTCCTATTTTGAGCCAATCTGGAATCCACCTCGCTAGCTCCTTCTGAATTCCATGTGACATAAGCTTCCAGATCAGCCTGCCATGTGGGACCTTGTCAAAGTCCTTACTAGAGTCCATGTAGACAGCATCCACTGCCCTAACTTCACCTATCCACTTACTACTTCTAAATATTTCAAAACATTCATCACACATGACCTCTCTTGTATGAAACCATGCTGATCAAACCTCGACTATCCAAGTGATGGTAGATTTTGTCCCTCAGAATTCCTTCCAGTGACTTCCCTCAAACTGAAGTCAGGCTCACCAGCCTGTAGTTCCCTGGCCTGACCTTGCCATCCTTCTTGAACAGTGGAATAACATTGTCTACCCTCCAGTCTTATGGAATTTCACAAGTGGCTAACAACACAAATATTTCTACAAGGGCCTCCATGATGTCTTTCTTAGCCCCTCTTAAGGTCAAGCCCTCACAATTTGCTCACTTTAAGGTGCTTCAGGATTGCAAATATATCCATATGATAATATGCATATGATCCAAGACCTCACTACTTATTACCCTTATTTTTATTGGCATCTGTAATATTCTCCTTAATATTAGTTCAAGTTCAGTTTATTGTCATCCAGCCATACAGATGTATACCACCAAATGAAACAATGTTCCTCCAGACCAAAGTGCGCAACTTAGTACATACAACTCATGCACATAAAACATAAAGTAATATTACTCAAATACATTAGCAAATAATAAGATGCATTTGTGACACAAGTTGCAAAAGTAAACAGGGTACCTTACTAGTGTTTCATACCTGATGAGCCATGGGTGGTAACAGTGAGTTCAGTAGCTTTACAACTGTTTGCAATCCTAACATTCCTTATCCTAATGTTAATTCTTGTCATAATCCCGCCTGATGGTGGTGGGGGGTGGTGGTCAAAGAGATAATTGACAATGCTAAGTCCCTGTATATACCATTCTCTTGATAAATATCTTTAATAAGTGCAATCTTGATAAATATCTTTAATGAGTGCAAGATAGACCCTAATGATTCAGCAGTCCTCGCAATCGGTAGAGACTTGAGATCAGATGTCTTGGAATTCCTGTATCAGACAGTCAGGACACTCTCAATGGTGCCCCTGAAAAAAATGGTTAAAATGGGGAGGGGTTGTGCCTCAATCACTTTAATCCCCTCAGGAAATGGAGATGTTACTGTGCTTTCTTGACTAAAGTGGTGCTGTTGGGGAAGCAGGAATCACCTGTGTCTCCACACGACACATGGTGGCTATGAAAGTCTTTAAGAGGACTTGGTCTTGCTTCGATTGTTAATATAAGTGAAGAACATCTTGGGATTATCTTTAACTGTGCTTGCCAAATCCATCTCATGCCTTCTTTTAGCCCTCCTGATTTCCCTTTTAAGACTGGTCTTAAAATTTGTATTTGTTGAACATTTATATCCAGCTGCCTAAGTATGATGTACAGTACTTTGCCTTCTTATTGTTTATCAGAGCCTTGATCTCTCTCATAAACCACTTGCCAGCAGATCCTTTGCCTTTAAATATTGTCACACAATCAATGCTATAAAATAAGGAACTGTTCAAACTGCTGAGTATTCACAGATCCACCATTACCCTCTGTCCCCATGCTCCTCACCACCTTCAGGTGCTTAATAAGCACAATTAGCTTGCAATTGACTGTAGATCAAATAGCACAGTGGCATAACGGTGCATGTAACACTATTACAGCACTAGTGATCACCAGTCAGGATCGATTCCCGTCACTGCCTGTAAGAAGTTTGTACATTCTCCCCATGACCGTATGATTTCCTCTGGGTGCTCTGGTTTCCTCCCATGTTCCAAAGAGATACAGTTAAGATTAGTGCGTTAGGGGCATGCTATGATAGTGTCAGAAGTGAGGTTACCCAGCATAATCTTTGCGGCACACACAGAATGCTGGAGGAACTCAGCAGGCCAGGCAGCATCTATGGAAAAATGTACAGTTGACGTTTCAGGCTGAAAACCTTCGGCAGGACTGGAACAAAAAAAGGTGAGGAGTAGATTTAAAAGGTGGGGGGGGGGGAGAGAACCTCCAGGTGATAGGTGAAACCTGGAGGGGGAGGGATGAAGTAAAGAGCTGGGAAGTTGATTGGTGAGATGAGGTGAGAAAAGGAAAAGGGGATGGGAAATGTAGAGGTGGGGGGTGGAGTTGGGGGGCATTACTGGAAGTTTGAGAAATCAATGTTCATGGCATCTGGTTGGAGGCTACCCAAACTGAATATAAGGTGTTGTTCCTCCATCCTAAGTGTGGCCTCATCGAAATCCTTGCTGATTTGATTTGATGCAAATGACGCATTTCACTGTATGTTTTGATGTACGTGTGACAAATAAGGTTAATCTTTAAAAGGAAGCTTAGACTCTGGGTCAGGAATGCACATAAAATGTGGGTTCAAGTAATGTACACAAAATGCTGGAGGAACTCAGTAGCCCGGGCATCATCTACGGAAAGAGTAAACAACTGATGTTTTGGGCTGAGACCCTTCATCAGGACTGGGGAAAAAAAATCTTTTTTTTTTGCTTTTTTTCCAGTCCTGCTGAAGGTTCTTGGCCTGAACCATCAACTGTATTCTTTTCCATAGATGCTGCCTGGCCTGTTGAGTTCCTCCAGCATTTTGTGTGCGTTGCTTGGATTTCCAGCATCCGCAGATTTTCTTGTGTCAGAAGTTCACTCAAGGTGTCAAATTAATAAAATCATCAGTCATTATCAGACCTAACTGAAAGAAAACAACTCTAATTTAAATAGAACTTCAAATCAATCACAAAGTTCAATCCAAGGCATTTCAAATAATGACAGGACTTTAAGTGTCGGTGGGAAAGAGCCTTAATTGGTTAATTTTTGTCAGAATTCAAACTGCCCAATTGTAATACTTCAGCCTTGTTAAAGCACACTGGCAATAGTTTTTTTTTACAGAGTCTGTTTTCTCAGATTTATTGTCCCTAAAAAGATTGCTGGATGTTGGGCTGATTTTTTGAATCACTTATTTTCCATTATTTTCATCTGAAAATCGTCAGAGTATTCATTTCCCTTTTTGAGGAAAATAATTTAAAGAGATTTCTTAAAGCTTTCTGCTCTGCTTTTTCAACACTGATATTATATGTGTAGTTCTGAAAAAAAGGAATTGAGAGATGTCATTACTTCTCTTAATTTATACTGATGACATTTCCTACACCTGCTCTGTTGCCTAAATAGACTGTTCTATGTAGGCAAACCACATGTTACAATGAGAATGGATTGTTTCCTTTTATTATATTTTTGATTGGTGATATGTGAATTCTGTTTGGATCATGGAAGACAGCTGAATATTAAAAAATACAAACGTTTGTAAATTGTTCAAAACACTCAGCATAGGCAGCATAATTTAATGTTTCATATTCAGGACCCTTTATTAGGGAAAGAGACAACGCCTGCTTTGTTACTTTATCCACTTGTGCCACCATTTTTAGGGAACTGTGAACTGCCACCCCAGGAACCTCAGTATGTCAACACCCCTTCCATTTGCTAAATTCATCTTGTTAATATTTGATATCACAAAATACATCACTTCCTTCCTTAAATTCTGTCTGCCAGCACTCTGCCCAACTTCCCAACTCACAATGTCTTTCTGTTTCCTTTCATAAAATTCCTCACCAGAGACTACTTCACTGGAATACTATTCCATCATACTATTTGGTCCACCTATATTCTTATACAAGTGACTGATGACAAATAAGAGTGGTCTCAGCACATATATCAGCAATATACCACTGGTTAGATACTTCCAGTTGGAAAAAAACATCACTCATCATCAACCCCCTGCCTCCTGCAGTATCACCAAACCAATTTTAGATCCAGTTTGCCAACACACTTTTGATGGCTTGTTCTCTAACCTTCACAAATGGTCTTGCTGAAGAACACATAAACCAGATCTGTCTTCATCAATTTTCTTCGTTCGTTCCTTAAAAAAATAAATCAGGTTTTGAAAGAAGATCTTGCATGCATGTTGATTCATTCTTTCTTTCCAAATCAACATAAATGCTGACCTTCAGAACTTTTTCCAATAATTTTCTAACTGTTGGTGTAAGTTTAACCAGTCTATAGATTTCTGGCTTATCCCTACTGCCCTTTTATGAAAAGGGAAACAACAGTTGCTGTCCTCCAGTCTTCTGGTGGCTAAGGAAGTTGCTTAAGTCTCTGTCAAAGCCCCTGCAGTTTGTTCCATTACTTCCCATGGCATCCTGAGATAGATCATATCAGGCAGTGGGGACTTTTCTTTAATACTTCCTCCTTCGGATGCAGATATGTTCTAGTCTATCAGCAGTTCCCTCCTGTATTTATACTACTGATGAGAGGTTTCTATTTAGGATTCATTTCATCCCCCATGGCTCTAAACATAGATTTTCATTTTGATCCCTGAGGGAACCTATTCTTTTGAGATGTATCTTCTCACATCTAATATTCTTATAAAATGTTTTTGGATTTTCCTTAATCCTGTTTGGATTGGCCATTTCATGTCCTTATTATACCTCATTCCCAGATTTATATTTTAACTTCTCTCCCACATGCCCTATAAACATCCAAGGACTTGCTTGAAACTGAATGCTTACAACTACTTTTCTTCCTTATTATGCTACCTTTTATTTCCGATCAAGCCTTCAATTTCCTTTGTAAACCAGGTTGACTTAGAGCTCTTAACTTCTCATCTTTATATATTGCCAACCTATTGGACTTTTTTTTCCCCTCTAGATGTTGATTCCAATCTTCTTTTGCAGGTCCTGTCTTGAACTGTTAAAGTCAATCCTCCCCAGTTTAAGAGCTCAACTCTAGGACCAAATTTATCTATTTCTAGAACCAAGTTTATATATTTTTCTGACCAACTCTAGGACCAAACTTATCTTTCACAAATACCATTTTAGATTCCCAATATCTTAAATTTTACAGAAAGGAAACTGGTTGTAATACTTTATATAAGAGAAACTCAAGGAAAAATGAGAATAACTTCCAAAAGTTGAAAAATACATGTTTTATGGTAAGGTGGAAATGACAATATAAATCCTACAGATTCTTAAGATAGGTTTCACGAGTAAAAGCTGGGTATGTATTCTTACATTGAGCACAGCAAAAGGCAAAGCTGACAATACACATATCTAGATGTAAAACAATTTCTGAATGTATAATAATCAATTTATGCAATTGCATTGCCATTCATTAGCAATTTAACGGACTATCACTCTGTTGCAACTACTGGCTTATTTCTTTTTACAACAGCTACAATAATGAGAGAATTGCACATATATTCTTTTCTTTTGATTTTGAGTGATTAAACTGGCATAACAAAGGGTTAAAATTGCCTCCAACAAAACCTTACAAAAAATCTGAGTTGAAGAGTCATAAGTGCTTTTCAAAGAAAATGCAAGAAGAAAATATTAAGTGTGTTCTAAATGAAAAGTTATCACTACATAGATTATTTATGAAGAAACTAGAAGACTTATAGCTCTGAGCATTGTTTATAATTTTACTGGAGTATATAAAACCATAATAAGACCACAAAATATAGGAGCAGAATTAAGCCATTTGGTCTGCCCCAACCTGTCATCACAGTTGATCCAATTTTCCTCTCAGCCCCAATCTCCTACATTCTCTGTGTAATCCTTTATGCCCTGACCAATGAAAAATCCATCAACGTCTGCCTTAAATATGCATAAAGACATGGCCTCCACAGCTGCCTGTGGCAAAGAATTCCACAGATTCACCACTCACTGGCTAGAGAAATTACTTTGGTCAGAGGGTGGTAAATCTGTGGAATTTGTTGCCACAAGCGGCTGTGGAGGCCAAGTCATTGGGTGTATTTAAGGCAGTGATAGATAGGTTCTTGATTAGCCAGAACATCAAAGGGTATGGGGAGAAGGCAGGGGAGTGGGTGTAACTGGAAGATTTGGATCAGCCCATGACCTCCATGCCCACTCCATGAAACCCTCCATGATTATTGTAACATTTGCTTTATACTGGCTAAAGACGAGTAATTTTAATAATTCTTGCTCACAAATTGGCATAGTACAAATAGCTACATGCAAATAAAGTTTGATTTTACTTATCGAGCAAACACGAAGAAATCTGCAGATGCTGGAAATTCAAGCAACACACACAAAATGCTGGTGGAACACAACAGGCCAGGCAGCATCTATAAGGAGAAGCACTGTTGACGTTTTGGGCCGAGACCCTTCGTCAGCATTTTGTGTGTGTTGTTTGATTTTACTTATAATGTATTTGTTCAAAGCAATTAATAGGAAATAATAATTCATTCATAAATGCATATGTTAACTTCCCACAATTGAAGATATATTTAGTTAAGCAAATTTCAGAAACATCTTACATACTCAACATACATTGAAATATTATGAAAAGCAGTCACTATTATTACAAAGCTAGTTCTTTTATTGACTGAAGGTTTTGCTTTCAAACTGAACTAGAATATGTGTCTTCTGAAAAGCTAGTCTTATAGGAGTCTTCCAGTTAACACAAAAGCACATTTCACTCAATATGTTTCACATTCAGCAAATCTGCAGATACTCATAAATTGTGCTCTGTATGAAAAATAGTCACATGGATGCACTCATTAAACTGAAAGACAAATTCAAAGAGATCACTTTCTTGAATTATAGCCTCACAAGATTGGAAAACATGAGATAATGATGTTGGAGAGGATTTAAGGCTGAACTTTATAGACCTTCCTATCTAAATAGCCACCCATTTTGTGAGATTGATTTTGGGAGCACATTTTTCTGAGTTTTCTCACACTGGCAATCTCTTCAGCAGAGTCATAGGCTGGTAACTGTGGATAATTGCTTTTGTGCTGTGGGTAGTCAGAAAGTAGCACTCTCTACAAAACCTTACAGTTGAACTACAGTCACTGAACACACATACACACACACACATAAGAGAATGGCAAAGAGGAATATTAACTTGATATGTAAAGCAGTTTTGAGAATCTCGAAATCTAAAATAGAATAGTGAATCAATGGAAGATGTGATACAATTTCTCCGGCTTACTTTTGGCCTGATTGTAACAATGTAGAAAACCAGAGACAAATAGTGTGAAGTCAAGTGGTATGGTCAATTAGTAAATTGGTTTAAATTTGTAAATTTTTTATTATTGTCCAATGTACTGAGGTACAGTGAAAACCTGTCTTGCCTAACACTCATATAGATCAGTTCAATAGAATTATACGTTGATCTGGTACAAATAAAATGTCAATAGTTTGCAGAATAAAGTTTTACAGTTACAGAGAAAATGCAGTGAGAGTAAAAGACTCACTCTGGCCTATCAGACTGTGGCTTTCTACACTGTCATGATAAAGCCCAGTGCATGCTGGTGAATTTCTTGTCATTGATGGATGAATGGCCTCAGTTAATGAAAATTGAATAAAAACTGAATATGCTGGAAATCTAAAAAAAAACAGAGTATTTCAAGGAACTCAGCAAGTCAGAAAGCATTCACGCAGTGAGAAATGTTCCGTGTTTCGCCCACAAGACTCTTGATCAGAATTGAGAAAGAAACAAAACAAGTTAGTCGCAGTAACAGAGGAGGTGGAGGACAGCAGTAGGTGAAACATAGGGAAAGTCTATAATAGGGAAATGTGCCAACATCATGGATTAGAGCATTCATTGCTGCTGGAATTGAGTTGAATTAAATTGATGGGGTAAAGGTTACCCATTAAATAGCCAGATCAAACTATCTGATTCCATTCCTGTTTTAGTTTGCAGACTTAATACCTATAAAAAAGACAATCCAACAAAAGGAGGTAGGCATCTAATTAACACACCAAATACACAGGCTGATAACATCATTTGCATTTCAATTGCCAAGAGTAGACTAAACCCTGCATGAAAGTCAAGCAGGAGATGCAGACTCAAAAATTGTACACCCCACATCAATTAATATTTATTTTACAATAAGAAGAGCGAGTAAACCTGACTTACTAACTCAATTACCAACTCAACCCTGTACACATCAGACTTCCAATATAACTCGGAGTCCTGCCATGTGCAGAAGTTCGCTGATGACACGGCCATAGTGGGGTGTGTCAGGAATGGACAGGAGGAGGAGTATAGGAAACTGATACAGGACTCTGTGATATGGTGCAACTCAAACTACCTGCGCCTCAATATCACCAAGACCAAGGACTTTAGGAGATCTAGGCCTCATATGGAGCCAGTGATCATTAATGGAGAATGTGTGGAGCAGGTTAAGACCTACAAGTATCTGGGAGTACAGTTAGACGAGAAGCTAGACTGGACTGCCAACACAGATGCCTTGTGCAGGAAGGCACAGAGTCGACTGTACTTCCTTAGAAGGTTGGCGTCATTCAATGTCTGTAGTGAGATGCTGAAGATGTTCTATAGGTCAGTTGTGGAGAGCGCCCTCTTCTTTGTGGTGGCGTGTTGGGGAGGAAGCATTAAGAAGAGGGACGCCTCACGTCTTAATAAGCTGGTAAGGAAGGCGGGCTCTGTCGTGGGCAAAATACTGGAGAGTTTAACATCGGTAGCTGAGCGAAGAGTGCTGAGTAGGCTACAGTCAATTATGGAAAACTCTGAACATCCTCTACATAGCACCATCCAGAGACAGAGAAGCAGTTTCAGCGACAGGTTACTATCGATGCAATGCTCCTCAGACAGGATGAAGAGGTCAATACTCCCCAATGCCATTAGGCTTTACAATTCAACCGCCAGGACTTAAGAACTTTTTAAAAGCTATTATTAATGCTTTTTGAGATAGTGATTTAGATGCATATCATATTTTTTACTGAGTTAAGTATTGTATGTAATTAGTTTTGCTACAACAAGTGTATGGGACATTGGAAAAAAAAGTTGAATTTCCCCATGGGGATGAATAAAGTATCTATCTATCTATCGCTCCACTTCCCACTTCTATTGGTTCCTCATGAACTCTTGATATCTACCTTTCTTGATTCCTAGCCTGCTAGAACATTCTGTTATACCCCCATTACTGCAATCATTAGCCTAGCTAGTCAGAGCCAGATTAAGCTAGTGCGGGGCCTGTACTATATGTTACAAAGGGGCCCTAAATTTTAAAAATACATAAGTATTAAAACATAAATTATTTACTTGCATAGTAAGTTAATTCCATTTTTTTCATTTGCTATACAGCCAGATAATAGGACGAATGTCTGACACTTCAGTAATAGTATTACTTACATGTAGGCATCAATTTCAAATGTCAAAAGTAACAAAACTACAATTTAAAAGTTACGTTTTCTAGATTTGGCATGAGCAAATTTGTTGATGATACTGGAAATGTCTATTTCACACAGAAGTTCATGTTCTTCTGAATGCGGTGGACTCTGAACGTCTGATCCCTGAAGTATTTTACTCGGTAGTCGCAGAAGAAATTTAATAATTGCGCTTCGTTGGAATTTATTTACCCTCACCGTCTTTTATGAAAAGTAGAACATTAGAAAATTGGGAGCAGACTTTTAAATTTGAACAGCCCGGGATTAACACTGGTACAAGCACGGATTATTTGTTACATAGTAATTGGATTTTTCGGTGTCCCAGGTAAGTACCTTTCAGTTACTTGTACAGAGGCCGCGACATCTCCTCGTTCTCAGCAACTGCTGAAGCGATTTTTGTCTGTTTTAATGAAAATGCGTTCACACCACAGTTTTCTATATGAGATGATGTTCTGGTTCCAACTCACATTCCACGTTAGAATTGCTGCCTACGCGGGCCTCTTTCAAGCAGGGTTGTTCACAAATCATCTGATATCTTGAAACAATTAGCGGAACCAGAGGTGTTTACTGATAACCTGATCTATCAGCACTCCCTTTCAGATATTCAACCCGTGTTCCTGACAATCCCTAGAATGCCATCTCGTTCTTCTCAGTCTCAAGTCGTGTACGAATACCAATTGACAATTTAACCTGGGTCTTGCAGACTTGTCACTGGAACTGTTTGAAGTTTTTTCATTTGTGACGTGAGACATCGAACTGCACAGAAACAACACACACAATCCATGTCTGTCAAAACGTCTTGTCATTCATTCAAACTATTTTTTCACATGAGTAATCGATTAATATATTCTATCTTAGGGCAAATAACTTCAATTTCAACTTGTGAAAATGCTTTCCGCTTTCTTCTCTGAGTTCACGGGATGTGAGCATCGCCGGCAATTTGGATATTATTATCCCCCTCTAACTCCCGCGATTACAGGATTGAAGTAGCAATTCACAAGATCCTTAGATACCATGTAAAGCCCTGCAAGGCTGATTATTCTCCTTCCCGGAGGGTCATTGATGAAACGAATGAGGCTTTGCAGTTAAAATCCATAATACATTATTTAGTATGTTACATGCTAATGTAGAGGACAATTCATAGTCAAAAAGCATAGAAATGGTGTCTTTACAACTAGCTGTAAACATAGCATTCTTGTCTCAGAGGCGCCAGAGATGCACTGAAACCGAGTTCACAGCTTTTAGGAAATGGATTGTTATGAACTCAATCCACAGTACTTTGTCAAACAGAAGACTGATGACTGAAGTCATTTATTTAAGAGTAAATGAATCATCTACCTAATAAAACATGCTCTTAACAGTCCTGAGAAAATGGTGAGATGCCGATTTCACCAGACTGCAGCCTGCAAGCATTTAGTGTGGGCAGGGCCCTCGAAAATGCAGGGCCCGTAGCATATGCTACTTTTGCTACTAGGTTAATCCAGCCCTGTAGCTAATACAGTTCTCATTGACAGTCTCAGCCCAGATCACCAGCAATCCTCCTCAAGTGCAGATTATTATTCCTTAACCCTCATACCTAGTCCCAGGTCCCATCCTTCACATTGCTCTCAACCAAAGGC
This sequence comes from Hemitrygon akajei, assembly GCF_048418815.1. NCBI lineage: Eukaryota > Metazoa > Chordata > Chondrichthyes > Myliobatiformes > Dasyatidae > Hemitrygon > Hemitrygon akajei. The sequence continues at coordinate 72,096,558 of NC_133136.1, read as the reverse complement.
AAGGTTGTCAGTTTAGTTGTCTATCCAGTGGGAAGGTGCTTATGCTCCAAAATACATGGATGTCCACCCGTTTAGTTGTCAGTACCTCCAAAGTTCTTACATTGTCAGTTTTTGATGGCTAATTTCATTCATTCCTCATGGTTTCATTATAAATATCTGGGCCAATGGTAGTTTCAATGATAGGTTGTTGGGGTCAAAGGTGAACAACCCACATTTGCTTCTGATCTATGAAAGAAGTCCATGTAAAAGATATGATAGTATTGCTTAAAAGGCGATCAGACAGACACGAGCCTGTACTCAACCTAGAATACAGCTATCAACAAGTTGAGGGATACTGACCAGGTGCAGGTAGAGACACAGGGGGTTAAGGAGAAGCTCCTGTGCAGTATTGCTATCTGAACTTCATCCTTGTCAACACACTGTTCCTCTTCATTCAAGTAGACCGAGATAATGTTCTTGTTCTAGGTTGAATGCAGAAATATATTGCTTAGGCAGAGGAATTCATGGATGGAATGGATTCTTGGAAAGAAGCCAACAGTAACTTGAAGACTTTCACATTGGCACAGAAATCCCACAAATGTTCTTAGCATGTCTGAAATGTTCAGCTTTAGTGGGAGCAATTGCCAGTAATTCCCTGGGAAATCCATACTTTCAGTTCGAGTACTTGGCTGAATGGCAGTATTATTCAAAGACAATTGTTTCTCTTTTGGGTCCACATCAATTCTACAATGATACTTCATTAAATGCAGAGTTAAAATGAACTCCATTTCATAATGTGTGGGACAGAATAATCAACAAAATTCTGCTAGAAAACTTTGAAGACTCTGATCAATCCCTTCCACAACAGATAGAGATAATTTAATTCTTAATGAGAATTTAGAAAGTAAAGCAATAAGTTAAGAACTTCAGTGTGAGCATCACCTGTATTTATTCATATTCTCTTCGCTTTCTCCCCCTTTCCTCCCTTTTCCTTCCTCTCCCTCTCTCCCTCCCTTCCTCTCCCTCTCTCCCTCCCTTTCCCTCTTCCTCTCTCCCTCCCTCCCACACCCAGTTTTGGAGCAGTGAATTAGTACAAACCACATTTCAACTTAAAAAATGCCTCTCTCCTCTAGCGTCATTACTAAAGGTTTACTAAAACTTCACTTTCCTTGGAAAATTGTGCAAACCAATTTTACTTCGGCAAATATTTAACATAAAGGTAAAAGTTCTTTAAAAAATACTCACCCCCCCCCCCAAGTTATGGCCTTTAGTTAAAGTGCAGAAATGAGTTATGATCCTAAAGCTCCCTTGAGCTTTTCTGTATTTGTAAATATTTGTTAAGTTATGTATTTACTTATTTAGCTATTTTTACCTTTCCAGTATTCCACTTTATTTGACTGAGTTTTTCTTTAATCACTGTTTAAAGAACCACATGTCTCTTTTAACCTTTCCTCTTAACCCCCTTAATCATTTTTATCATTCATTTATTTTCATTTTGGATGTTTTTGATTCCGTGAACCTATCAGTTTTGTCTGAACTTTTCACCCTTGCAGGCTGTATAAGCATTGAAACATTTAAAGCTGGTGGCTGTGATTCCTCATTTCAACATGAGATTACTGACCCGTCTTCCGATGTGAATTTGTTGCCCATTCACTCTTTTAATTTCTTTTCATCACCATGGTTCAGGAGACAGGAGATGTACTGACTGCGAGGCGTAACAGATGGATATGTGCCTATTAGTGACAAGAGGCTTGGCTGCAATCTGACAGAGCTGATCACTCATGAAGTTAGTGGGTTTAAGCATCTGCCACCATGGAAACTCATCTCTAACCTCAGCAGTGCAATGAAAGTATCTTCACTTGTAGCTAAAAATAACACTTAGTATGGTGGTATTTTAATTTACAATCCCAGCATTTATTAGGAAGCAAAAATGTTACAATCATACTACGTTACGAGAAAACTGTTTCACTAAAGATTGAATATCAGGACTGGGTGCTTCAGGCTAAGTCAGAATATGATCATGGGCACTCTTCATAAATCTTCTGCAATCGGAATTTTCCTGAATATTTTCTGTGAAATGTGTTTGAACAAGAGACAGCTTGAACCTGCAGAAAGCAATCTATATAACAATGAAGCAGATCAAAACAAGATGGCAACCTGACCAGATGGCAATCAAGAGGAGAGAACGTTCTGTAATTTGGAAGTAGGGAAAATCAAGGATAGTGAAGAATGGGTTTGGATGATAGTCAGGGTAGGGGAGTGGGGGAGGTGGAGTGTGAGAAATAAGGTCCCTTCAGGGGATGTGACCGTCATGCTTCTATACCTGCTGACCCATCAATATCACTAAAACCATCGGATTTCCTGGCAGCACTTGCCACCACTCCACTGCAGATTTCTTCAATTGCCTTGTCTCATCTCAGGGGACTCCATTTAATTCTGTCACAAATCAAAACTCTCCTACTTGAACATTAGCAAGGAGCAATCTGTGACATTCATGCACCCATTGAAATCTGCCATTTGCTCATCCTCAGTCACAACAAGGCAGATTAACGTTCACATTGCCAATGATTTCAGGATGTTGGGAGTGTTCCAGGCTAAAAGTTGGAGATATAAATTAAAGTAATCGCAAACAAGCGAAAATCAGCAGATGCTGGAAATCCGAGCAACACACACAAAATGCGGAGGAACTCAGCAGGCCAGGGAACATCTATGGGAAAAAGTACAGTCAATGTTTCGGCCAAAACCTTGTACTTTTTTCCATAGATGCTGCCTGGCCTGCTGAGTTCCTCCAGCATTTTGTGTATATTAATTAATCTTCTAGGTTGTCACCTACTGTTACATGATGGAGATCACTGAGACCCTCAATTCTATGATGATTGACTACACATCATTCTCCATTTACTGCTTAGTACATGTAACTTACACTGATGTCCACCCTTATTACTTCCATGAGGTGAACTACATATACCTGTCTGGACACGCCCCTCCTGCTGACTGCTCCTGTGGCTCCTCCCACAGACCGTGACTCCTCCCATGGACCCCGGTATAAAGGCGATTGGAGACACAGCCCCGGCCTCAGTCTCCAGGATGTAGTGTCGTGGTCACTTGCTGCTTGTTCTTTCTTCCAGCCAATAAAAGCCTATATCTCGCCTCACGTCTCTGAGAGTTATTGATGGTGCATCATTCCATCAGTCAGTTGTGCTGAAGCCATGCACTGGATCCCTGTCTCTTTCTCTGTTCTGGAAATTTTGCTTTCAGTCATCAATATGAACACATATAAAGATGACTTACTTGTATATTTCATGGGAAAGCTCCACTTATATATTATGAATGGAAGTATCACTGGTTTGTTTGGTTACTTATCATTCTCAACTCCAGCATGTTTTGCATAAAATTTAAAAAAAATAATATTCATGTATGTGCATCTTCATTGTGGTAAATGTTCCACAATTCCAGGGAGTTCCACTTGCTCACATCACTAGAGTGTGACTGGGCAGTGTTCTGTACAAGGGATGTACAGTACATTCAGTTTTACAACCATAATGATGCCATCATTCACCAGTCCACTGTGCAAGCTAGATGAGCACTAACTCAATAAACCAAAGTTGGGTATTGGACATCAAGTTCTACAAGCATGATAATACCTATGTACAAACATAAACAGTGACATACGTAGAACAAATGCCACTCAAAATGTGATAGAATTGGCTAGTGGTTGCTAAAACTACATCTATCTGGAGAGCAATAATCATTAGAAGGGGTATCGTGTTTTGGGGAACTGCTGCAAACTTCATAAATTCGTTATCATGAGTGCTCAACAAGCTACATGATAGTGACTAGAAAGGTTATCAATAATAGTTAAATAATTAAGAAATAGAACATAAAGAATTAAAAAAAAGATTTTAAATAGTAAGCACTAACCAAATCTGGGCAATTAAAAAATAAAATTAACAGAAAAATTAAGATTACTCTTAAATAATTAAACACTTAACAAGCCATAATGAATTGAAAAAGAATTATACTTTCTCCTTACCTTTCTCTTCTGGAAACACACAATCCCCAATGGAGATACTAAGGCTTTGAATCCTCTCTAACTTCACAAATCCCCCAGTGCAAATACTGAGAAATCGCAGCAAAAGAGAACTCCCTTGCCAGACAATGGCAAAACTGCTATCAATTTGTGTTGGGTACATTAAGAATTTAGACATCTGGTATACACAGAAACCCATTACTTGTTGGAAGTTAAATGTTTGAGCCCATGCTAAGATCCTTCCTAGACACAGCCTTTCTCGTGAGGCACTGGATAATTCAGTCAAAGGTTACATAAAGAACAAAAGGTGAAGGTCAGAGGATAAAATTACCATGATGCCAATTGGTTCTGTTTGAAATTGAATTTGCTGTTTGGAAATTAAGTAACAGTGGTGAATAGCAGGCAAATATTGAATAAATCCTGAAATAAATATATTATTGTCATTGTATGTCATAATACTTTCATCTTGAGGAAGTCTCGAGTGGTTTTCATGAATCAAAAGCTAGTAAAGGCAAAAGCTCCACCTTGACATTGCCTCAAGATTCGGGGGAGTAAATTTAGGATAGAGATGAGGAGGAACAGCTTTTCTCAGACTGTGGTGAATATATGGAATTCTCTGCCCAAAGAAGCAGTAGAAGCTACTTCAGTAAATATATTTAAGACAAGGCTGGGTGGATTTTTACATAGTAGGTGAATTAGGGATTATGGGGAAAAGGCAGGCAAGTGGAGATGAGTCCATGGCCAATTTAGCCATGATCTTATTGAATGGCTGAGAGGCTCGATTGGCCAGATAGCTGCTCCTGCTCCTATTTCTTATGTTCTTAAGATCTTGGCAAAAATAAACATATTTTAAATAAACAAACATGTCAATTTATTTATTTATAATATATAAAACAACTACTCACAACTGGGAATTTGAAAATTAATTAAACTGCAAATGAGAATGAAACTTAGGATGGAGGAGGAAGTTTTGGTGGCTGGGGTGTGGGTGGGTGGAATCCAGAATGCTTATATCCTCAATCTCTGGAATAAATATCAGCTAGAGTGCACTAGCTCATCACTGCCTGGATCCCCTTCAATGAAATATGGTTTAAAATGTCACCTTTTTGGCCCTGGTCTGCAGTGAACTCTTTAAAAACTAAATGTTTGGTCAATTTTGGATCTGAATCTCCTGAATGCAATCAGGATGGCCAACTAATCTGGCAGTGGGATCTCAAGCCACTTGTGAGCCCTTTTATTCTCATTGTGAAGGACTTTTAACTTGAACTTCTTCCCTTAGTAAATGTTTTGCTATGTGGCAAACTATCAAATGATAAAACAGGAATATAACATGCACAAGTAAATTACAGCACTTCAAAATCATCGAGAAGCTGTACAATATGTTGGAATCTGTTGATATGATTTGAAAATTATGATTCAGATTCTCACTGTCATTGATTATGAGAATGAATTTTATCTTACAACAGTGCCTCATGAGATGCTTCAGAATGTTCCTCGGCATCTTCTATACAGACTATGTTTCAAATGATGAAGTACGAAGATCCATCACCCAGCTCATGAGATACTACGAAGATCTACTGTCCATGGTAAAGAGGAAGCTGAGATGGTATGGCCACCTAACAAGTTGACTTTCAAAGACCATTCTTCGGGGAATGGTGCAGGAGCAAAGAAAAAGGGGCAGACAGAGGAAGAAATGGGCTGACAACATTGCAGAGTGGACCGGAGAGAACGTTGCCGCAATACTCACAGACACTCACCCACAACCATGAGAAATGGAGAGATGGGTTGTGGAATCCATAACCGTAAGAAGCGTTACATTATATCACTTCATATTTAGGGAATAGAAACTGAGTGCTTGAGTCATCTGATGAATGCTACGCTTTATGTTTCATGCACACTCTCTCTGATCTTGGTCTGTTTATTTAATAAGTCGATTTATTCCTCAGAATGGACTTGTTAGCGATTGGACATTAAGTTTGGTGGTGGTGTGGGGTGGGCAGTGGGGTGGTAGTAGTGAGGAGGTTCACCAGTTGACAAAACCATTGTGTAAGGACAGCCGGAAAGTTGTTATGGTGCTCTCTGTTACACTGATGACTTGCCACATTGCAAAAAGCAGGTATTTAGATATCTTAGGGCAAGGCATGATCTGTCCCATCCCTTTCCTCTGTATCAGATTTATCTGTCATCCACTTTTGGTTCAAAATCATCCCATGCCTGAAGTTTGTTGCATCTTTTGCAATATTATATGACTCAATTATTTTAACTGTCCTTCAGCCTTTTAGTTACCAAAGATTTATTTTCTTGTGGAACTTTTAGATTTTAATGGAATGCATATTCAGTGGTAGAAAATTGCAGATTCTAATCATTCCATGGGTAATGCCATTTCTCTGAATTCCCTATATGTTTATTAATGTACAATTTTTAGTTATGGTCTTTGGTACTTTTCTCCACCGCACGATGACTCATCTCTAAATCAATCTATCAAGCCTTCCTCAGGTCCGAAATCTTCTCCTTCCCCTAAAACTGCAGCACTCATTTTCTATCTTTCCTAAAAGGAATTGCCTCCCAGTTATGATTTTTTTTGTAGATATTCTTTGCACCAGTTCCAGTGTCTCAATATTCCCTTATATAATATGGAGACTAGAACTGTTCACAATGCTTTGTCTAGCATAACCAAGATCCCATACAATTTAAACATAATTCCTTTCTCCTTAAAATTAAACCAGGTATTTTGTTTGTTTTTTAATTGCCTTATTAATTGAGTTGCTAGTTGTGTAAATTTGCCTCCAAATACTCTTCTTCTATCTCATTTTAACAATCATTATCTCACCAGAAGCCATCTTCAAACACCTCTGTGATGAAGATCATTTTGCAAATACATGGCCACTCTGGATGCTTTTAACATTAATCATGAAGCCATAATGTCTGCAGTACAGAAATGGTTCATTCACTTTTCATGTCTATGTTGATTATCAAGTTCCCTGTTGATAAGTTTATCCACACTTGGTCTATAGTTATCTCTGTTCGATGACTGTAACTCTTCACAGTCCTTCTCTACGTGAACATCATCTAATCTCTCTGAATATTCTCTTTGATTCTAAAGTCCAAATGATTATCAGTTGCTTCAGCATTAATCCTAGTAGAACAATTCTTCTCATTTTCATCCAGTCTGATGAACTACTTGCAAGTTTAATGACTTGCTTAGAGCCAGCTTTCTGTCCATTCTGATACTTCTTTGGTTCCACACGATTTGCCTCTAATCGTGAGTGTGTAGATCCAAAGTTTGTGAAAATCCAAATGCATTTTGTTTACTATATCACCATTGCTTATCCTCACAATCTCTTCTACAAAGAACTCAATAAGACTCTTCAACTTTGATGTTTTCTTTTGAAATCTCTGTTGACAATTACTAATTATATTTTCAGTTTCTGGATGTCTATAGAACTTCATCATCTACATAAGATGAAAAATTTACTAGCTTTCCTGTGAATGATATTAAATTGATTGGTCTTCACCCCCTTGTATTTGATCCACCTATCTTCTAGAATATATGAATCTTATTATTTGGCTATGAATCGTCTGGTACTCTTTCCCTTTGCAATAACTCTTTATATAAATGTAATGGTGCTATACTCTCTTTCCCTTCCAAATTTTTGTTACTTATCTGAAATCATTCTCCTTTGTTCATTAATGCATAATCAGTTTTTGATCTCTTCTTTTCTATTCATTGCAAAATAGTGCAGAGTAAACTAACTCAATGCAGTGAAGATTTGGAATTTTATTCAAACGCTCAGAGATAATTCCTTTCAAGAATCAAAATGGAAAGTACCCAAATGCTGAAAACCTGAAAAAAAACTGTCAAAATGGGACAAAGTAACTGTGACTGATTCAAAGTGAAAGGTAGCTTAATATTTTGGGAGTCACTGTTGATTGGAATGAGGCTTTTGAATGAGAAGTTGAGTGTAATACAATATTTATCTGTGCCATTCAACAACCATGCTACAAGTAGAAATAATGCTGCACCACAACATCAGCTTGTTATAATTAATACTCCCTGTCAAAAGCTCAAAAATCAAAAGAATTTCTATGATGTGCCTCATTCTCTGCAACATGATTGATAACATTTCCTGCACACTGTGATTATTTTCCAAGACTTGACATAATTTCTGCATCTTCACAATCTGCTGTCATAAATGTTTCATGCATGCTGTCTATCCTTAGCTTGATTCACAAGCACTGACAAACCCTCTGCATGATATACCACAGACTTTCACAATCCTACAGCATTTTATAACTGCTAAATAAATACCTGCATGCTATAATTTTGTAGATTCACCCAAATAAAGACCACACCCGAAGTTCTCACTACATATTTCATCAATATGATGATCTGGATTTTGCTGGTGTTTGCGGGCAGCTTGATGTAGAAACTCTCTGAAGCATCACTACCTGGATCTAAACACAAAGCAGTAGCTTGCTTAATTTCTCAGCGCTTACATTAAAGAGTTAGTTCACAGAGTGTCCATCAAGTTGAATCTGGTGTGGGATCTTTGAGCCCATTTAATTTGAACAGGGATCTTAAGGCTGTAGAAACAAAGGTAATTTGTTATATACTTTTGTTCATTATTTGTCATTGATTAAATGTTTTTAATTATTTACAGTATGTGCTCTTAGTTGGTTCACTTGTTTTAAAAAATGTAGAATTTTTGTATTTGTGGATTTACAAGGATGTTGCCTGGATTGAGGAGCATGCCTTATGAGAATAGGTTGAGTGAACTCGGCCTTTTTGGAGCGATGGAGGTTGAGAGGTGACCCGGTAGAGTTGTACAAGATAATGAGAGGCATTGATCGTGTGGCTGGTCAGAGGCTTTTTCCCAGGGCTGAAATGGCTAGCACAAGATGGCATAGTTTGAAGGTGCTTGGAAGCAGGTACAGAGGAGATGTCAGGAATAAGTTTTTTACGCAGAGAGTGGTGAGTGCATGGAATGGGCTGCTAGCAGCAGCGGTGGAGGTGGAAACGATAGGGTCTTTTAAAAGACTCCCGGATTGGTACATGGAGCTTAGAAAAATTGAGGGCTATGGGTAAAGCCTAGGTAGTTCTAAGGTAAGGACACATTTGGCACAGCTTTGTGGGCCGAAGTACCTGCATTGTACTCTAGGTTGTCTATGTTTTTCTTTGTAATTTTTATACATTTATCAATTTGTTTTATTTATTTACCTACTTATTTAGAAATCCAGCACAAAAATAGGCCCTTCCAGCACAATGAGCCTGCACTACAGAATAACACCCGTGTGACCAATTAACTTACTAACCTGTATGGCTTTGGAATGGGGGAGTAAGCCTGAGCGCCCAGAGGAAACACACCTGGTCATGGGGAGAACGTGCAAACTCTTTGCTATACACAGAGGTGGAACTGAGCTCAGGTCACTAGCACTGTAATAGCGCTATGCTAACTGCTACCACATTTCCACAAATGACCACAGTGATCTGTGTTCAATTCTACCATTGTGGATAGTAAGGAGATTGTACGTTCTTCCCCTGACCCTGTGGGTTTTGTCCAGGTGCTTGGGTTTCCTTTCACATTCCAAAGTTGTATGGGTCACATGGATGGAATTGATAGGTAAAACAAGGCACTGGTTTTGCACAAAGGGTATCCTCTCCAGTGCATCCAAGTTATATTGTTCAATGCTCTTTGTCATTGTGAATTTGCTCCAGAACTCTCTTAAGCAACAGGAATTGTTTTCTGGATCAGAAGAAATGGGTTCAGGAGAATGAATTTACATGACAACATTTGCCAAACATCTGATGAGATTGCAACCACTTGAGGCGTTTCTGTCTAATTTCAACTAACCTCAGTGTTGTTCAAATTCCATTCTTGCCAAAATGGCCTGATGCTGCTATCTTGTTGAAGGTATGGAAGGTACACTTACACTACTTCTATTATTCACCCCCTGTTATTTTCATCACTTCAAAACCTCCATTTCTGCTTTGTTACTCAAAACAGGGATGAGTGAATAGGATACTCATGAATATGCCTGTCATTACTCTACTTCAACATTCTTGCAGCTTGATCAAATTAAAGAATTAAAGCCTTATCTGTGTCATTGCAGTCCTCTCTTTTTTCCCTCTTGTGGTGAGCATTTTGCTGATACTCTCGTTCTTCGAATGAGTGGAAAAATTTTGTGTCCTTTTTTCCTCATGAAGTCCTCAGCCAATATCTATAAAAGCCACACGAATGTGACTACATATCTCTCAACTTCTATCTCTGTCAGCGCAAAGTCAACACATTGAATATACTTATGTTGCCTTGTCTATGAGATAATGTGCATTCAAAGCTGTTGCTAAATCAATTGAACTAGTAAATCTGCAACAATGACACTGGCCTGCAAATACTTAGTAATACTGTAATAAAACAACTTGTTGTGGATGCATAGAACCTTAAATAAGAACAGAACAACAGTGAGAAACCAAACATGTCAGGTAATACATGTTTCTAAATGGGAAGTAGTTGGCATTTGAGTTTTCACTCCCCACATAAGCTGTTTTATCTCAAACATGAGAAAATCTGCAGATGCTGGAAATCAAATGCAACACAAACAAAATGCTGGAAGAACTCAGCAGGGCAGGCAAAATCTATGGAAAAGAGTAAACAGTTGACGTTTCAGGCCAAGACCCTATCCAATTTGTTGAGTACTTTTTGTAGTACAAATGACAAAATTAAATTAAAATTAATTTTACAACATATCAAGGGCACATGACCTTGGAAATCTACATGAGTGTCTCTTACTCTGCGATCCAAAGCTTCTTCCACCACAATGGATTAAGCTAATAGTTTTTGAAATAATTTTTTGCAGTAGTGCCCAGATGTAAATCTGTCTAATTTCTCTGGTATCTTCTGGATTCTTTTATAGTCTATCTCTACAGTTTGATATCATGTGTAAATCTGTTTCCTCTCTCAAGTTAAGATTAATAATGGAGCAGAGTAATGCTTTGCTTTTATGCATTCAAGAGATGTGTGCTTCACAGACTGAGCCAGCACTTAATTGTCCATTGCTAATTGCCCTTGAGAAGGTGGCAATGAGCTAGCTGGCTTTTTGAACTACTTCAGTCCTTGAGATGTGAATATATGAATAATGCTGTTAGCGAGGGAGTTCCTGAACTTTGACACAGCAATGCTGAAGGAACGGTGATGTAACAAAACAAACTGTTCTTGGGCTTCTAGCTGAGTACAGGTATTGATTATAACTGATATTTTGATGATAAACTCTGCCACCTTTATCAGGGATGATACCTGAGCAAGTCTAGTCTGATGGTTTTTATACCCACCATTGTCAGTCCCTCCTGATTAGTTAGTCCTCATCCAATCAGTTTTCCACTCTCCCACCTTGTTTACAATCAAATTCCAGTTCTTACTTAGAGTGAGACCTTCACGTTTGTTAAAATTCTTTTTCTCTAATTTTATTTCAATGGCTTCCTTTACCAGGCAGTCCCAAAAACTATTGGTGCAGCACAGTAGTTTTGTGCCATCAAAATCAGTCCTATGGCCATTGCAAATGAAATGTTCTGCTGCTACTGATATCACTGGGTAACGCAAGTGGATACACTTCTTGTGCTCCTTGATGCGGGTTTCCACCATGCATCCCATCTGGCCAATAGGCACTGTTCTGCATTCACAGGAAATCCTGTAAATGCAGTTGACCTGAGTCCCAGTTCACTTTTGATAGATAGATAGATACTTTATTCATCCCCATGGGGAAATTCAACTTTTTTCCAATGTCCCATACACTTGTTGTAGCAAAACTAATTACATACAATACTTAACTCAGTAAAAAAATATGATATGCATCTACATAAGCTTTTTATTTGACCCTCATAAGCTCATAAGCTGTGATTTGAGCTTCCTTATGGATTTGTGGACGGTATTAATCTGGTATCTCTTCAGGTTCCGGGTGATCTTTTCAGAAACTGTGGAAGTATAAGGAAGACAGGCGGTAGCAACTGATTCCTCCCCATTGTTAGGTTTCCTGTTATTTCCTTTGGCCCTTTTAAGGGCCTGATTGATCTCCTTGACCTTGCAGCCATTCTGTAGGAACATCGTGCGTAATTGTCTCATTTCTCAGGGAAGACTCCCTGGATTCGAAATAGTTTTCACACAGTTAATCAAAACAGAAAGCACTGCTCTATGTTGGGAGGCATGAAGGTGGCTGTTATTGCTGAGGTATAAGTACGTGTGAGTGAGTTTCCGATAGATACTATGTCTAAGGCTACTGTTCGGTTTCTGTTGTATTATTATGCCCAGGAACAGGAGGCAGTCATTCTTCTCCATCTCCATCGTAAATTGAATATTTGGATGTATAATGTTCAGATAATTGTGGAACTATTGGAGTGTCTAGAGTCCATGAAACCACACTATGAAGGTGTCATTGTCATATCTGAAGAAACATTTGGGGTGTAACGGTGATTAACTCAGAGCCCTCTCCTCAAAATCCTCCATGTAGAAATTATCCATAGCTGGTGACAAGGACGATCCCATGGCCATTCTGTCCATTTGTTCATAGCAGTTCCCCTTATAGAGGAAGTACGTTGATGTAAGTGTCTGTTCAAAATGTTCAATTTTACCCCTATCAAACCTTGACCATAGGAGACTAAGCTGTCCTTAATGCAAACACTCATGAACAGGGACAACATGTCAAAACTGACTTTCATGTCCTCTGGGTTCAGCTGGTTGTTGGTTATCTTGTAATGAAGTCAGCCAAATTCATGATGTGATGCTCGCAGCCCACAACAAAGGGAGGCAACATGGTCAATAAATGCTTAGCAAGGTGGTAAGTCAAAGAACCTCACCCACTGATGATAGACCTCAGGGGAGCTCCCTCCTTATGTATCTTAGAGAGCCTGTAAAGACTTGGTGGTACCGGACCCTGAGGCAGAAATATCTTGCATATGTCTGCTGACAGTCTGGATTTCTTCAGTAAAACTGAGGTCATCCTCACAATCGAATCCATGGGATCCTGCAGTCAAACTCTGTGGGCCGGATCATCCAGAATCTGTGGACTTTCCTGTGATATTCCTCTGAGGGCATCAGGCCCGTTGCATTTTCTTTGTTCCGCCGGTAACATCATGATGACTGGATTTCACCATAGGGCCTGAAGGGCCAGTCACTATCCTTTTCTAGCGTTCAATTTTGGCTAAACAGCTCTTTTGAGGGCCAGGCAGACCACTATCCTCACCTCCTCTGTGGTATCTAGTGGGGTTACTTTCAGATTGCTTGCTCTACTCCACCACTGTAGTCTCAATAAGGGAGATGTCTGGGGACCAGAGTGAAGTTTGGCCCCTGGTGATGTATTTCCAAGTCAGCTGGTGTGTGGCTTGGAATGCAGCTTCCAGCCTCGTATTCATTTAGTAGACAGATCACAGTATGAATCCCTAGAAACTTTTAGTGTATCTCCTCCAAATTAGTATCACTGATCTAACATTTTTTTTTCTCATTCACTAAATTCCACTTCAGTCTCCAAGGATTATCTGAACTCTCACTTTCCATTATTTTTCTGTAACTATGTCAATGTGATGTGGGACTTTATCAAAAGGTGTTAGAGAAGTCAGGTCTTTACAACTTATGCATTTTACATAGAGCCATTGACACAGTGGAAAACAGCTATGAAATACAACTATTGCTGAATAGCTAACTCTTCCTCCTTTGTACCAAGAACCTAATTAAAAGTTTGTCAGTAGTCACCTCTATGCAGTATTAAAGGCTGATTGAGAAATCCATCCATTGTAAATCTGTGAACTGTTCAAATTGTAATTAGAGCAGCAAAGACCTTCAGAGCAGAGGTAGAGAAGTCATAGTTACAAAATGTGATTAGAAATTTACAGTTGATGATGCAGGTCAATGAAAACCTGTCTAAAGGATTTATAGAGCTGAATTATTTGGTATTTTAATGAGTACTATGTTATGTTTTGTAACTCCAAAACATTAAACTAATTAAAAGGAAGAGAGCCCAAAATGTGATTCTAACTTTGTGTTTATTTGAAGTGAGACATGCACGTATCATGTGGTAGTGTCCTGACGTATGCACTTCACTTATTTTTACATGACCTGTCATGAATTATTTTAATGAACAAGGAGCTTAATCAAACTATGTATTTACAATTTTACTCAAACATTAAATACAGAGCACTTCTCCCTGCTTAGCTATAAATTCCAACTCAATACAGAATGTTCTCAACATATGTATATATATATACAGTATACTACATAATACAACTACTATACAGACATCCACAACATAATAATTTTTAATACTGTCCCATTCATGTCAAAAGATTTAATCGCTGTGGAAGATTTCTTATTCTTGTGGGATAACATCTTTCCTAACAAGGGGGATCTCTCTGCTTGGCAGGTGAGACTTGTGGCTTCCTGAGGTTCTGGGGCTTCCTCCGTGGTGGTTATAGAACTTGACTCTGAGACTACAAGAAGTGGTCCTGACAGCTCTGGACACCTTTCTTCTCCTTTTCTCGGCTTTATTCTCTGATGAACTTCAAACCTTGCTTCACTCCCAGCCCTGTCTTCTCCCTTTTTCATTGTCCCACTCTTCATCTTTACCATGATCCTTCTCTCTTTCATGCCTTTCTCACTTATGCTCTTCCTCTCTATCTTTTCTTTCCTTTTCAACCTCTTCACTCTCTTTTACTCACCTTCCTTTCTCTTCTTTCCAGGATGTGCATCTTGATATAAGGAAGGTGCATTTAGTTTACTGAAGAATTCTCTTATTAATACTTCTATTGTTTCCTTGACCATAATATCTCTCCTCTTAATTTCCTCATTCACAACATTATCTTACAAATATTCTGGTTCCATATCTCTATTGATTCTTTTCTTTTTCACCCTCCATTCATCCAGCTGGGCTTTGATCTTTGCATTTACTTTTACAAGCAGCTTTTTGTTTCCCACTTGAAGTTCATTCAATAACCTTAATGCAATGACTACAGAGCAGACGTACTCATCCCCAAAGCTTCCAAGTCCCTGGAGAGACTGGTTATATCCCACATTAAGAATGCCATCCCTGCTCTTCTGGGTCAGCACCGATTGGCTTATAAGGCAAACAGATCAACCAAGAGCATCACCTCCAACGTTCTCCACATGATACTGGAACATCTGAACATAAGGACATCTGCACCATCTGCTCTTTATTGACTACAGTTCTACCTTCAACACCATACTCCTCAATAAGCTGACCATTAATCACTACAATATGGGACTCAATACATCAATTTGCAACTGGATTCTGGACTTCCTTACCAAACACACCCAGACTGTCAGACTAATCAAGTCGACCTCCTGACCCTGAACACTGATGCACCGCAGGGATGTGTACTGAGCCCACTCTTTTACACCCGTTTCACCCATGACTGTGTCCATCAGATTTGCAGACAACAACACAGTGATTGGATTAGCTACAAGTGACCATGGAACGGCATACAGAGAGGAGATGCAGAAACTGTCTGAATGGTGCAAAAACCCTAACCTTCCACTCAACATAAAAAAAAAACAAAGAAATGATGATCGATTTCAGGAAGTCAAGAAGACGTGAACAAGCTCCACTACTCATAAATGATGAAGCAATGAAAGGATCACCAGCTTTAAGTTTTCAGGAGTGAACATCACCACCTCCTTGATAGTAGGGAAGTTTTAACGGCACCTGTACTATCTTTGGAATTTCAAGAGAGCAAATTCACTCCAAAAGCTGCTGGTAAACCTTTATCAATAAGTAATTGAGAACATTCAGACCTGCTGCATGACAGTTTGATACACCAGTTGCAACAAGATTGACAAAAAGGCACTTCAGTGAGTGAACAGGAATGCACAGGACATCACTGGGACACAATTATTGGACATAGAACCATCTGCAACTCACGGTGTCTATGGCAGTCTCATAGAATCATGATGGACTCGTCCCAGCCCAGTAATCCCTTACTTAATCTCCTGCCATCTGGGAGGAGATGCAGAAACATCTCTGCATGGAAGTCCAGACTGAAAAGCAGCTTTTTCCCTCAGGGCTGTCGTGCGACTGAACAATGCCCCATTTCAGAGTTGTTTGTTTTTAATTCAGTTGTACCTTAGATGTCAGTCTAAATAACTCAGATGTTATTTTAAATTTAGTTATTGTGTTTTAGTAATTGAATTGTCAGCATGCTGTTTGCACGGAATGGAGCAGCACTGCAATCTTGTTGTCCTCAGCAATGACAAGAAACCTCTAACGAACTTTGAAATGCTGTTCATATGCATTTTGGTGAAATAACTGAAACAGCCAAGTCAGTGTCGAATTCTATTTTAATTAATTTGTCATTCACTTGTGGTGTAAGGTCTTTATTTTCAGTTTCATATTATAAATCTCAAGGCTACCTAGTCCTGTGACACTATCATCATTCACAGATTTTTCAACAACAGCATGCAGTGTAGTGCTCTTATTGACTTTTTAAAGTCTTTTTTTATTCCTTGTATAGTCCATTTATTTTTGCCTGCCCAACATGCTCTTTATATGTATCCTTCTTTGTTGCATTTTCTGCAAGTCTTGCATTTAAACCTGCATTGGTCTGGTGTATGTGAACCCTTGCCTCAATGGTAACAAAATTTGTTTGTCCAGGCATGTTTCTGTCTAGACAATACATTATTGTTCACACTTATGTTCATTCCCGAATGCATCTCAATTGTGTCTCTGTCTGCTGTTACGATTGATACTGCAATTGCGACTGTTCTTTTAAATGTAAGCTGTGCTTGTTAGGAGCCATTTTTTAATATTTTCTTGTATGATTCTACAAACTAAATGATCTCTCAGTGCATCAATAAGCCCATTACCGAACTGGCAATGCTCAGACAATCTTTTCAATTCAGCCACGTACATAGAAACTGACTCTCTTGCTGCTTGATTCTGCTTATGAAACCAACAATGTTCAGCATTGAATAGTGGTTTTGGTGCTAAACATTCCTGCATTACTTTCACAATATCAGCAAAGCTCATTTCCACTGGTTGGTTAGAGCAGCCAAATTCCTAAGCAAACAGTTTGCCTTTAAACACAACACACTCAGATAAACTGGCACACACTTCTCATTGGATATTTCATTTGCTTTAAAATATTACTCAATCCATTCGGCATACAAAATCAAACATCTATCTTCCCAATGTAGCCAGCCATTTCTGCTTTTATTTATGATTATCATCACCCTGTACTCACTGCTTATAAAGCAATGAATTCTTACATTTTCTGCCTTTTTTTTAAAACCTGAACGTGTCTTCCCTTTTGAAGATCACATCCTACATTGTTTTTTTTATTTGAGTATCTCACTGTACTTCAATAGGTAGATAGTCGTCAAGGGTTCATTTAAAAATACTTTTTAGTCAATGTTATGTTTTGTAACTCTAAAACATTAAACTAATTGGAAGGAAAAGACGGGAGAGTGCAAAAAGTGATTCTAACGTTGTGTTTACTTTAAGCAAGGTGCACATGTATCATGTATTCACTTATTTTTACATGTAATCCATATTAATTATTTAAATGAACAAAATACTAATGAAACAATATATTTACAATATTACTCAAATATAACTGAAATATCAACATGCAACATACTGTTTTTTCAGCTACTTAGAAAAGATCTAGTTCTCCATATTTTCCCTTCTTCCTCCATAATCTCTTTGCTGCCTTTAAGTGTATATCAGGGAAATTAAGATTCCAAGAAACAATACTACAGTAATTCTATCTGTCCAGACAATACAACTTGCATGTTGTTTGAGCTTTCTTTGTAGCTGGGTAACATTTTTGAACCTACCAATGTTGTTTTATACCACTGTACCACTTAGTTAGCATTAAAACTATTTATTTTACATCACATATAAAACCTTCAATTAATAAACAATATGAAATATATTTTAGTAACAATGAGAGGTATAGTAGACTGAAGACACAAAATCAACTAAGTATTAACTATCAATTATATAATAACTCGGCTGCAAAATAATTTCATCTCACATCTTTCTTCATTATAAAATAAACAAACATGAAAGTAGACATTTTGAAAATAGACATACATTTACAAATGCTCATTGGGCTCCTATTAATACACTGTATGTGCTCTTCCTAACATATCAAGAAGTAAGTTTATTAAAATATTGCAGAGAACTTAAGGCATTACATTTAAAACTAGGTTGTTGAATTAACAATCAAGAAACTGCAGATACTGGGATTCTGAAATTTAAAAAGAACAAAAATGCTAGAATCTCTCAGAAGGTCAGGCTGAATCTATGGAAAGAGAAATGAGTTGACACTTCTGATTAAAGATCTGAATTGGTATTTGATATTCTCTGACTGAATACACCTAACTTCAGTAAACATGTCATAAAAATCTTAGCAATAAAAACATTTTCAAAGTTGTTAAGGACAAGTCCGTGCCTTGAGTATTATACCTTATCACAGTGTCTGAGACAAACAGGATTTATAGGCAGTAGAGAAACCCATACTCCTCACTATAAAGTCTCTATTATAAATAATGATAAGGGAAATGGGCATTTCAGCCTGCAAAAGAAGAATAATAGGACTCAGTTTCAAATGTGGAAATGGTACTCATTGGAATAAACACACAGACAGAGCAAGAAAGGAAAATATACCCTGGAAGATTTAAAAAAAACAATCTGATGCACGATCTGAAACATCTACTCTACATTCTTAGATTAGCTATTTAGGTGAGCCAGTTACTGGAGCCAATATCCCTTGGTTCTAAGCTTGGCTGCTTGGGCAGATCTTCCAACAGATGTACAATTAATTGATGAGTACAGGGGAGACTCTGAATGGGCAAAAGACATCTGTGTCAGTTTCAGTCAAATGCCATTTGCTAGGTCCTGGCTCACAATGTCGACGTTCTGCTTGACAGCAAAACTGATGGTGCTAATGAGATTTGGTATTTTAGTCTGAAGTCCGCGCCTGTAGCAAGTTCTGCTACACTGTGATGACTTGAACAGTGATTGCCATATATTCCATAGGGGACTGCAGTATAATGAATTCATCTTTATTCCCTATAAAACTATGTCTTCTCAACTCCTGCGGAGACTGTTAGCTATTGTAAGTAAAGAGCACAATGTTCTCCAGAGTTAAGTGGTGCTCTGCTGAGAGAATGCCATGCTTTTAAAATCAGATTTTATTATGTCAATGCCCTTTTGCTCCAAGGCTGAAGGAAAAGGATCCTTCAAGCAAAAGCATTCTACTTCACACCACTGGCTCGACTTCCTCAAGATGCTGAAGACATTTGGCATGTCCCCCTTGAACTTTGATACACCAGAGAAAGCACCCTATTCGGATGCATCATGGCTTGGTAATACACTGCTCTGCCCATGACTGCAGGGAGTTGTGGACACAGCTCAGCACATCATGCAACCAGACTCCCATCCACACACTCTTGGCACACTTCACACGAGCTCTGAAAATAAGCCACAAAGAACCTACTTGTCCCAAACCTTCTCCCTTCTCCCCCTTCCATCAGGCAGAATATACAAAAGCTTGAAGGTACATACAACTAGGCTCAAGGACAGCTTCTGTCCTTCTGTTTTAATATGATTGAACAGTCCCCTACTATGATAAGATGGCTATTAAGGTGTCAGGGCATAATAAGCAATATAGTAAGACCTCACAATCTACCTCATTAGGCCTTGCACTGCTCTTATTCTATAATTCCAACACATTAATCTGCCTTTTGTTATTGTTTTCTCTTGCACCAATTCACGTGGTGGTACCCATGCACTACCACCAAGGCACCGTAAATTGAGGATGATAACAAGATTGGGGGCAGAGAGGAGAGTGAGGAAAAATTACAGCAGGATCTGGACTAGCTGGAAAAATAGGCTGAAAAATGGCAGATGGAATTTACTGTCAGGTGTTCCCGTCTGGGACAGAGCATGAAATTTATACAACTGCTGAGTTCCTGTGAATTTCATGCACAGCAGTCTCTAGAGGTTACAAAGAATGGTGTGAAAAACAAAAGACGTCAGACTCAAATAACCACACATTACGACAGTCATGTGCAGGAGATCAAAGACCACTCCTGCAGCTATTAAAGTGGTCACTGAGTGTAAATCTAATGAAGTAGCCTCTATTTCTTTCCTGGGCAGAGAATTCCATACATTCACTACTCTTCTGGGAAAAGTAGTCTCAATCGCGGGACTCTGCAGAGAGTGGTGCGGACAGCCCAGCACATCTGTAGATGTGGACTTCCCACTATTCAGACATTTACAAAGACAGGTGTGTAAAAACGGCCTGAACAATCATTGGAGACCTGAGTCACCCCAACCACAAACTGTTCCAGCTGCTGCCATCTGGGAAATTGTACTGCAGCATAAAAGCCAGGATCAACAGGCTCCCGGACAGTTTCTTCCACCGGGCTATCAGACTGATAAATTCATGCTGACGCAACTGTATTTCTATGTTAAACTGACTGTCTTGTTCTACATACTGTTTATTACAAATTACTATAATTACACATTGCATATTTGAATAGAGACATAACGTAAAGATTTTTACTCCTCATGTATATGAAGGATGTATGTAATAAAGTCATTTCAAATTCAATACGAATGCTGGAGGAACTAACAGGGAAGGCAGCATCTATGGAAAAGAGTACAGTCGGCGTTTCAGGCTGAGAACTTTCAGCAGGACTGGAGAAAAAAGATGAGGGGTAGATTTAAAAGGTGGGGGGGGCAGGGAGAAACATTAGGTGATAGGTGAAACCAGGTGGGTGAGGGTTGAAGTAAAGAGCTGGGAAGTTTATTGGTGAAAGAGATATAGGGCTGGAGAATGGGGAATCTAACAGGAGAGAACAGAAGGCCATTGGAAGAAAGGGAAGGGGGGGAAGCACCAGAGGGAGGGGATGGGCAAGCAAGAAGATAAGGTGAAGGAAAAGGGGATGGGGAATGGTGAATGGGGGGGGGGGGGAACATTACTGGAAGTTCGAGAAATTGATGTTCATGCATCAGGTTTGAGCCTACCGAGACAGAATATAATGTGTTGTTCCTCCATCCTGAGTGTGGTCTCATCACAACAGTGGAAGAGGCCATGGATAGAAATATCGGAATGGGAATGCGAAGTGCAAATAAAATGGGTGGCCAGTGGGAGATCCCACTTGTTCAGCAGGTGCTCAGTGAAGCAGTCTCCCAAGCTACGTCATGACTCACCGATTTACTGGAGACCACACTGGGAGCACCGGATACAATAGATGACCTCAACAGACTCACAGGTGAAGAGTTACCTCACCTGGAAGGACTGCTTGAGGACCTGAATGGTAGTGAGGAAGGAGGTGTAGGGGCAGGTGTATATAACACTTGTTCCACTTGCAAGGATAGGTGCCGGAAAAGAGATCAGTAGGGAGGGACAAGTGGACCAGGGAGTCGCTTAGGGAGCGGTCCCTGCAGAAAGCAGAAAGTGGGGGGTGGGGAGGTGTGAAGACGTGCTTGGTGATGGGATCCCATTGAAGTTGGTGGATTTGCGGAGAATTATGTGGTGGACGCAAAGGCTGGTGGGGTGTATGTTGAGGTCAAGAGGAACCCTATCCCTGGAAAGGTGAAAGTGTGAATGGAGGATGGTGTGAAAGAGACGTGTGTGAAATGGAAAAGATGCGGTTGAAGGCAGTGTTGATGGTGGAGGAAGGGAAGCCCCTTTCTTTGAAGAAGAAGGACATCTCCTTCACTCTGGAATGAAAAGCCTCATCCTGAGAGCAGATGCCATGGAGGCAGAGGAATTGAGAGAAGGGGATGACGTTTTTGCAAGTATAGAACAAGGCTACTCAATCTTTCCTTTTAGGCAAACTGCTTCATCTCTGGAATCAACTGATGAGCCATTCCTGTACTAACTCTAAAGAATCAGAGTCAGAATCAGGTTTAATATCACCGGCATATGTTGTGAATTTGTTAACTTAGTCACAGCAGTACAATGATGTACATGATAAATAAATGTAGAGAAAATAAACTAATTTACATGAAATATATATAATGTATGTCTATTAAATAGTGAAGTTAAAATAAGTACTGAAAAAAAACAGAAATAAAAAGTAACGAGTTAGTGTTCATAGGTACAATATTCATTTAGAAATTGGATGGCAGAAGGGAAGAAGCTGTTCCTGGATCGATCACTGCGTGTGTGCCTTTAGACTTCTGTTCCTCAGTATATCTTTCTTCAAGGCTGTCGGAACTACACACAGTACTCCAGGTGTGGTTTTACCAATACTCTGTACAGCTGCAGCATAATCTCCCTGCTCTAAGTTCAATTTATCTAGCAATGAAAGCCAACGTTGCATTTGATTTCTTGATAACCTGATGCACCTGCAAATCGAACTTCGGCAATTCATGCATAAACACTTGCAAGTCACTCTGCACAACAGCACACTGCAATCATTTAAATGATAATCTGACCGATTTTCCTTCCAAAGTGGATGACCTCACATTTACCAACATTGTACCCCATCTGCCAAACCATTGCCCTCTCAATTCACCTACCTATATCTCTTTTTGGATTGTGCACACCCTCTGAGCAGTGACCTCTCAATTTAGTGTCATCATCACACTTAGACATGCTGCATTCAATACCCTCTTTCAAATCGTTAATGTATTTCATAAGCAGTTGTGAGCTCAGTACTGACCCCTGTGCCATTCTGCTCACCACTGACTGGCAACACTCATTTTTTCCAACCGTCTGCCTTCTATTGATTAACCATGACTCTAACCATGTTATTATATTACCCCCAATTCCATGCAAACTGATCTTATGGATAAGTCTTTTATGTGGGACCTTATTGAATGCCTTCTGAAATCAAAACATAGAATAGCTGCCTGTTCCCGTCTACTCACTGTGCTCATTCTATCCTCAAAGAACACCAGTAAGGTTGTTAAAATGAAAAAATTCTCTTTATGAATCCATGCTGTGTCTGTCCGCTGGAATCACGTCTATCCAGATGTTGAGCAATTGCTATCTTAATGATAACTATCAGCATTTTCCTAAATATAAATGTTAAGCTAACTGGCCTATAGTTACCCACCTTTTATCTACATCTTGTTTTAAACAGAGGCACAGCCTTCACTGTTTTTCAGTCTGCCGGGACCTGCACAGAGTCGAGGGAATTTTGGCCAATGAACACAAACTTATCAACTATAACTCCCACTGTTTCTTTCAGTACCCTGGCCGGCATCCCATCAGGACCAGGGGATTTGCCTACACTCTAGTTTGTTCATCACTAGTTCTTTAATGACAGTAATAGTATCCAGGTCCTCATCTTCAGAATCAGAATCAGGTTCATTATGAATTGACATGTGTCATCTAATTTGTTGCTTTGTGGCTGGAGTACCATGCAAAACATAAAAAAATGCTGTAAGTTATAATATGAAATACAGGTATATTACAATAACTGAACACAACAAAAAGAGTGCAAAAACAATGAGGTTCATGGTCTATTCAGAAAGCTGATTGTGGAGGGAAGAAGCTATTCCTAGAATGTTGACTGTGTCTCTTCAAGCTCCTGCACCTCTGTCCTAATGACAGTAACATTCAGAGTGCAGGTTCTGAATGGTGAGGGTTCCCAATGATGGATGTGCCTTCTTGAAGCACGGCCTTTTAAAGATGTACTCAGTGCAGGGGAGGCTAATGTCCATGATGGGCTGGCTGGGTCAACAACTTTCTGTGGCATTTTTTGATCCTGTGCATTGGAGCCTCCATACCAGGTGGTGATGTAACCACTCAGAATGTTCTCCACTGTACCTCTGTAGAAATTTGTTAGAGTATTTTTTTTCCTTGAGTCTGCTTCTTCAACTTAATTAAAGCCTTAGATATTATCAACCTCCTCACACTTATCTGCTGTCAAAAATTCATCACCAACTTGCCTTTAAACCATGATGGATGCAAGTATAACCAAAACATCAATAATAGAATCATTTTCAGTGAAGGCTGGTGTCAAACAAAACTGTTTCATTGCTCAAACACGAGGAAATCTGCAGATGCTGGAAATTCAAAAAACACACACAAAATACTGGTGGAACACAGCAGGCCAGGCAGCATCTATAAGGAGAAGCACTGTCGACGTTTCAGGCCGAGTCCTGATGAAGTGTCACGGCCCGAAACATCGACAGTGCTTCTCCTTATAGATGCTGCCTGGCCTGCTGTGTTCCACCAGCATTTTGTGTGTGTTGTTTCATTGCTCCAATGCTTTTATGCAATCTTTCTCCGTGCTTGCATTTCACTTCTGACAAACCTCCCGCTGCAATAGTGCTCGTTTTCAGAACTAATGGGAAGCTGATAGAGTTAACACTCCAGTAGCAGTGTCACACAAACCACAGAAGATGAGCTGCAATTAATAACAACACTTGTGTTTGCAAATGATTGAGGACCGAACTCATTCACCAAAGTACATGAAAGGATTTCCTTTCTCCCATAATTTGCAAGATCGATAACTTCTGCCAGCCTGCCTCTACTGCACTACATGCCTTATAACAATGTCAAGAGTCTGAAAATATGGTCCATGTCCCACAACTTGGGAACTACTTCTTGGCAAAGGCAGCCACTGATGATGAAATTCATCGAGGCCTTCTATGCACTAACCTAGTCTCTGGTTGATTGATCTGAAAGGTATTTGAAGATCATGACCTCAGTAAGGGTACAAAACTCATGGTCTACAGGACACAGTGATTCTTGCTTTCGAATATACTTCTTCGACCTGGACAGAAATCAAGTTATGGCACTGGAAAACTATCGGTGCTGCATCTTCAAGTTCATCCACATTTATTGAAAGGATAGGGAACCTTTATAAGTGAGCTCTCCCAGGCCTATGCCCCCAATATTGAGATGATGGATACATTCTGTTAGGTATGTTGGCTTGTCTACACTGTTCTCATACCTGGCTCTAGGCTCCTGAAATAGACATTCTATTCCATGATAGGAGGTGATTGGTAGGTGAACAAAAAGAAAAATTCCAGGATGTCCTTGAAGCTTCTTTGAAGGAACATAATATCCCAACTGACTCCTGGGAACATCTGGACCACAACCACCCAAAACTGAGGCATTATTTAAGATGGTACAGTAGGATCCTAAGCCCATGCACTGGGAGCACACAAAAACCATATGTAAGCAGCAGGAGGAACACAACATCTCACAAAACTCTCACCTACCTCTCCTGATAGACATCTCCTTCCCCATCTGTGGAAGAGTCTGTACTTTCCACATTGACATCCATAGCAACCTCAGCACCCACAACACTGAAGTGGAAGCCAGTCACTCCGGAACCTGAGGCACTGTCTAAGATAAAGAGATTTTCAACCTCTGTATATATGAAATGTAGAATTAAAATAACACATTTGACAAGGAGGTTAATTCAGAATCTTGCTTGTGGCAGCTCCTTGAAAATGTGATTCAGTTAGTATTACTTTTCTGCCCTTTCTCCATGGTACTGAAATTTCTCCCACTTCATAAATGTATTCAATTTAATTTTTAAAGTTATTATTGAATCTTCTTCCACCACCATTCAGACCATAATGATTCGCTCAAGAAAATATCTTATCAAACTTTGGCTCTTTTAAGTGATATGAAAGAAATGAATTTGTGAATAGAAATAAATAAACAATCAGATATTGTCCCACTTCAAAGCAAAACTCTGGTTTATAGCTTTAGAAGTTGTTTTCATTTGAACTCAAATTATTTAATTTTGCATGGCTCATTGATGCACAAACCGATCATTAGATTGATCATCTCCTTAAAGATAGAGCACTTCACTGCAAATGAAATTATAATTCTGGGAGGTCCACCTGTTGATTGCTCAAATATAATGTGAGTAAGTTTAGTGCCATAATATTTTTTTCACAAAAGCTTCGTACTTTCAGTACTACAAGAACTAATAAGTGACATTTTAAAGAGAAAGTGTCCTTGGACTTATAAATATTTTAAAAACAATATATTTTCTATGAGTAACAAAAAAATCTGTTTAAGTACTTACATTTGTTAATTCATATTTGAGAATTATATGAATGTCTGAAACATTTCTCAGTACAGAACAATTATCTTAAATGTAGATTTTATGTGCTAATTTATTTGCTGCAAATTGCCGGCATGTTGTCCCTTAAGATTTTTATCACCACCATTTGTTCATTTCAAGAGAGAATCAAAGAAATAATTGCACACTGTATTTGCATTAATAGAGCAAGCTGCTTGAAAATCACTCACCATTAACTTCCACCAGAATTCTCCCAATTGATGGAAACCCTGGAGAAATGGCTGCAGATCAGAATGTTAATATTCACTGAATTCTTGCAAATATAATTTTTTCCTCAAAATAAGCACTTCTGGAATCTATATGACATGTGTAATGATGCAAAAAATATCAGACTATAATAGTTTCAGATCAGAAGCAAAAAAAAGTATTGGAAATGTAGTAAAAATTATAGGTTAAATCTGTGGTGTAAAATTTGTCATGAATGTGCTTTGTGTAAGTCACTTCATGGAGTTATCTACATATCTGTCAATGGAGTAATTAATTTGAAAAAAAAAACTTTGCGGCAAATAAAATAAACAAAAAAACAAAGTAAAAAAGCAAAAATAACTTTACTGCTCAAATAACAATTTGCAACCTGTCTGCTGAAGACCAGAAGAAACTGCAGAGACAGTTCAGCACAACACAGAAAACAGCCTATCCTCTATGGATTCTTTCTATGCTTCTTGCTGCCTCAGTGACATAACCAACATAATTGAAGACCTACCCCTTGTCATGGGCGCTGTTTCTTCTCCACCTCCCATCTGGCAGAAGATAAAAAAGCTGGAAAAGACAGACCACCAGCTTCAATAATAGCTTCTATCCTTTTGTTGTAAGACTAATGAACAGTGTCCTTATATAAGATGAGCTCTTGATCTTGCAACCATCCTCAATCTTATTGTCTGTCTGCACTGTACTTCCTCTGTAACTGTAATGCTTCATTCTATATTTTGGTATTGCATTCCCTTGAATTACTTCAATGCATGGTTGTAATCAAATGAACTGTATGCAATGCATTGTGAAACAAACTTTTCCATTCTACCTCAGTATATGTGACAATAATAATGGAGTAATATTGACCACTGTAAGCAAGTTCAGGAGGCGACACTGAGTAACGCCGATTAGTGGAAGAAAATGTTGAAAATGTCAATGTGGAAGATTTGTGGGTGTTAGAATTGATTTTTGGCTCCATTTGAATATTTGAGGCAAGCTACCAGCCGTTAATATTATATCTTGGCGTATCCCTTCCACTGCAATTACTATCAGGCAAGGTGTCTGATCTGAGTCCAACGAGGAGAGGGCCGCGTGGAATACTATAGAAACCAGCCTTCAGTTAATTTGATTCATTCTATGCATTACTAAGAACATTCAGTGTCTGCTGGCCAAACCCGAAGTCTGAAGGCCCCACACCAATCCAGCTGTGTTGCAGAGAATTTGACTTCCAAAACTAGCTCACTTCTAAACAGTTCAACTAAAACAGCAGCAATAACCTAACCAGGTAGGACAGTACCAAAGTATTACTTATGACCTAGCTAATCGCCACCGCTTCTCTCACCTGTGCAGTGGTGGTGGTGCCAAGGATAGTGCTGTCTAATGACATATTATTTGTCAGTTAGTGTTCCTCGCATCAGTGCCAAGGTCCAAATATGAACTAAAGAACTAAAACATAGAGTTGAGGTGAGAGTGACTGTCCTTATCATCACTACTTTATTTGATAAAGTCTGACTTAAAAGAGCTCTCATAAAATTAAATTTATCTTGTTGGGATAGGAGGTATAATGAGCATAACTTTAACCTATGGTGTTAAAATGGTTGTTGTGATGCATCTAGTGTGGTAGTGTAGTGGGTCGTGCTTGTCGCTCGCGCTTTCAGCTTCCACTGCTGGCTAGTAGTCTTGCAAAAAGGAGAGCCGAATCTGTAAGTCTCTCCCTGGCATTCACCTCTCCAAAAGCAAGCCTTGTTGGTGACACACGGAAAGTGAATTCCTTTTGGACTCAGGGTGAACTACAGAGGACGGGGAGGAGGCTTGGCCCCTGCACACTTAGCATGCAGGTTCACTGGAGTGTGGACACACCCTGGTGCTTGTGAACCAGATCCCCAGCTATGGCTCAATAGACCCACTGCCTTGTGGGTAGCTTGAGGAGAGACGAAAGCTACGGGAGTAAATCCGGAGTGGAGCACCGAAGGCGGCCGAACATAATTGAACTTCCTTCTGGCAGCTCCTGTAGCAAAGCTGATGCCAAAAATATTGCTTCATAAGCTTTCCATTGGACTACACTGGTGAGGCTGAGAGGAAGATAGTGACAAATGGGCACATCTCCACCCCGCCCACCCAGGCTTGTGATGACGATCATCATCACCCATTGTCATTCGAGACAGGTGGATGCCACCCAACCAATTATATATACAGGCAATCCCCGGGTTACATACGAGTTCCGTTCCTGAGTCCGCCTTTAAGTCAGATTTGTATGTAAGTCAGAACAAATACATCCGGTATTATATAGCGTCAGTTCGTCAAATGTTTGTCTTAGTATATACTATATATTTTACCTTTCTATGCATACAAAACACTTAAGAAACGTATGTATTCCAATAATTAAACCACTGCATTGCTTAGTAATAATTGTAGCTTTCATCGGGGCAGGGCATTTCACATGCTCCATTATTCTCATTTTATCCGTTATCCTTTAAAATTGTTCCGAATGTTGACCAACTGTAGCCTAACGCTTTTCCAATGACCGATGGCATTTTACCTCTTTCCAAACGCTTTATTATTTCCACTTTATTTTCAATTGCGATCGCTTCCCATCAATGGAACAGAAACTCTGCAGGTGGCGGGTCCTGAGCTCAGCCTGCTCCCGAGGTCCGGTGGGTCCTAAGGACCACCGCACTGAGACAGGCTAAGTAGGACAAATGGGGGCTGTGCTGGGTTTGGGTATTGATCCTCCACAATATTCTGCGTCGGAATTTAAACTGGAGGTGGCAGTGTTTTTTTTTTACGAGGTCGAGTTGCGAGCTCGACATCAACCCAGCACGGATGGTACAGGAGTCACTGGATCGACATCAACCCGGCATGGGAGTGGTCTGTCACTGGATCGAACTCGGAAACCTCCATTCTTCAGCCCGGCACTGATCTCACTACGCCACCAGCCGACCGGTACCGGGGGGAGGGGGTCAAGGTGAAACTTACTAAGAAAAATTTAAGCCAAATACAAAGTTAAACACTCAACAAAGTGTCAAGGCAAAGACTTAAAATGGCGGATGGTGTCACGATCCGACTTAAAATGGCGGAAGGTGTTCTCCTTCCTCGGCTCGTAAGTACGAGAGTTGTCCGTAAGTTGGACGTTCATAACTCGGGGACTACCTGTATATGGTCTGTATATATCTACATTGATGAATATTTATGATGAATAATTGAATGACTAAAGAAAGCAATGTTATGCTTAGCTATAAAATGGATGTTCAGTTATCAAAATGTAAATTCAGGTCACAAAGGTGTGTCAAAATAGAGGATGATGAAATGAAGAGTAGAAATTACCATCCAGCAAGGTAATTTCTACTCAATATAGTACAGATGCCATGTTAGTGTAGCAGTTAAGGCAACAGTATTACAGCTTGGGGCATCGGAGTTCAGAGTTCAGTTCTGGTGTTCTTTCTAAGAAAATTTGTATGTTCTTCCCATGAGCACATGGGTTTCTGCGTGGTTCCTCCTACAGTCCAAAAAATACCGGTTAATAGATTGGTCATTGTAAACTGTCCAGTGAGTAGGCTAGTGTTAGATCAGTGGGTTGCTGAGCAGTGTGGCTCATTGGGCCAGAAGGGTCTGTACTGCGCTGTATCTCTACTTAACAAACTTGGGCAAGTTTGCTTTAATAAACTCAGATACAATTAACTTCATAAGCAATCTTCATATTACACCTCTGGCAAAGAAACAATATTATTGTCCACAAAAGTTAGGATGATTTAAAATATGCAGAACTACAAGTTGCTCTACTTCATTTTTATTGGTTTTAAAACTACCGGTATGTCAGTTTCAGTGTAAATGTTCTACAATGATTTGCTGTAAGTTCTTGCAATTGTCAATATGTAGCCAAGAGATAGATTCTCAGCAGCCAGCTCTTAAGGAGACATGTCACAATGCAAGCAGTCTCTTCCGGCTACAGGAAAGTGTTGCTATAATGAGTGGATATTGTGGTGGCAAGAGGGAGGGGATAGGGACAGAGAGGGCTAAACAGACTGGTGAACAACAAAGACTACAGAAGCCTTCATGCAAGGAGACTAACCATGGATAGAGTTAGCTGCTCCTGGCAGTAGATTCCGAGGGAAGTCTCTATAAGGACATGAGTGCTTTCTTTGAACACCTGTACGTTGATGAGTCCAGTAATGGAGGCAAATGTTTCTGCAAAAAAGTCTCCTCTTCTCGAAAGTGGAGTTCAAATGGCCTTCCTATTGCAGAACCGAACAGAAAACTGTGAGATGTGATAAGATCAGCTTCAACACCCTGAAGTAGGAAGCCGAAATGACTGTGAATCTATTTGTGTAAAACAGTCAAAACACTCACTGCTAGGTTCTATTTGAAATCAATCGAAATCATATCTTTCCATGAGGACGAAGAGTGCAATTGAAGTACATTGATTTGATCGAGGTTACTGCAATAATTAGTTTTCAGGCCAGTATGTTTGAAAATCCCATTGCAGATGAATTTGGAAGTTATGATATCATTTTGTGGAGCTTAAGAGGAGTTAGGAAGAATTCAGAAGAATAAGAATAATCCAGAAATGATGTATTTCCTACCATGATATCAAGAAGTGCAAGCAAAATTACAATCTCAAGTTAAATAATTTTCAGTAGTACAACACTGTTTTGGGGATTCTGTGAAGAATTTTCCACTTCTGACAGAAAGAGTTATGCATGAATAGTAGAAAGAATAAATAAAATCTACCAGGAGTCAAAGGAAGAGAAATAATAAGAAAGCCAAATAAGGAATATGTCATCTGAAGAGGAAGTTGAATGAGTTGCAATGTGGATTCAATGCTAGTTTAGAAAATCTCAATAAGTTCTGTTTACCAGATAGATTTCATGAAGTTTTAAAAAAATTATAATGTAAGGTCATAAGTGGTTTAAAGAAGCTTATAGAGGAATTAAAGTAGCTGTTTATTTGAGTATACATTTCAAAGGTTCAATGGTTCAAATGTTCATTTATTATCAATCTATACAACTCTGAAGTTCTTCTTCTCCAGATAGCCATGAAGCTAAGAGAGAAAAGAGCAGCATGATCATCAACCCCTCCCCAAATCCTCACACAAAAAAAGAACAAAAATGGACACAACACATTGACCCCCAAATCCCCCTCCCCTGCACCCAAAAAATTAGAAAGATCGTGTGAAAAACATAGAATACTAAAAACCATAAAATTTTTAAGGTCCATAGTCCAAGTCCCCATCCAAAATGCAGAAATGCTAGGCAATGTTTCCCCTCTCCATAGCAGAGTGATCTCACCAGCAATAAAAAGGACATCTCCACTCGCCGTAGCAGAGCAATCTCCCAGTGATAAAAAGTCAGTCCCATCGCTCCATAGGAGAGTGATCTCTCCAGTGATAAAACGGCAGTTTCCCCTCTCTGGTGGCTTGCACTCCAAATGATTTTAACATTTAACAAGTCAAGAGGAAAAGATATATTTTACTGTTCTGGGTCTTGCCTAGTATAAAGGAAGATGGTTGTATTTGAGGCCAATTATTCCACACAAGAAGTCCCTCTTCAACTTGTCCATTATTTATTATTTATTATTTAGAGATACAATGTGCAACAGGCCCTTCCAATCCAATGAGCCGCACTGCCCAACAACCCACCTACTTAACACTAGCCTAATCACAAGGCAATTTATAATGATCAATTAACCTACTAATATGTCTTTGGACTGTGGGTGGAAATCAGAGCACCCAGTGGAAACGCACGTGTTCACGGGAAAATAATACAAACATTTTTTACAAAGGATGCTGGCATTCCGAACTCCAACATCCTGAGAGGTAATAATGTTGCGTTAACCGCTACACTACAATGGCGTCTCATTAATGACTTCCTCACCATTATGTGCTCAAAAGTAGTGGTAGTTCCTGCCGATTGGAACTTTCAGAGCAATTGAAACAAGGTTCTGATTTATTTTTAATTGCAACAGAATATTTCCCTTTCCATTTCATCCAAGTGTCAATAGGTATAAGCTAGCTGCTGTAAATTTCATGTCCTTAAGCTCTTGAAATGCAAAGGAACATAAAATCCTGCACTAAACATCAAAGATCCTTCGAATAAAGTTTTGCATAGCTCACTGATTCTCAGAACTTCAAAAGAAGTTCAAACTTCATTTAACAGACCAGAGGTATGATTGACTAATTTTAAGGGATTGATTGAATTAAGGGAGTAAGGGTATCATTGAAAAGGAATTGTTGAAGGTATGGCTAGGATTTTACAGAGTGGATCCCACAATCCATATTTACCATTCATTTCCCACACTTCCTCTGATTTTGTGGCCCAGACTTTACTGAATGTTGGAGGTGAGGCCCTGATTGGTGGCAGGGTTTTGAGTAATGTTATGGCCTAACAAAATGAATCAGAACAAATCCAGCTCATGAAACTTCACTGGAAGCCTTCGATGCATTGCAAAGCCTCACCTCAGCTTTAACATCTTTCTAAGTTTATCACTATTTCTGAATGTCCCTAACATTTGAAGCCATTTACAAATTATTAAGAAGGAATTAAATAATTCAAGAGTTGGTAATGGCCATAAGACACATACATATTTAGGCTTTTCTGCAGCCAATTTATGCTCTCTATAACTCACTGGGCTCTTGGGATTTAGGGAAACAAATCTGTTTAATCTGTTTGATGAACACTACTGAAGAACCAAGAAAGGATTTCCCCTGTTTTTTGAGTGGAAAGCCTCAGCTCTGGAAAGCACTGGGCTGAAACAAACCACAACACAGCAGAGACATCAATTACCAATATCTAGATTGATTTGGTGACATTGAATTCCACAACCAAAGCAGAAACACCTGATGGTTATGTAGTTAGATTCCTGTCTGTATAAGGTTTCTGTTACTTCTGTCTTCAAAAACTATCTTAGCTCCCTTATGTGTCCTCCTATAAATGAGCAGAATTGAGGACATTGTTTCCATAAAACTATTAGAAGTTGGATTGGCTCCGTGGCCACAGACCAACCCCTCTCACTGTACTTGCTTCCTCTGAGGGATGGTTTGCCTTAGCACCAACCCGTAATTCCACATACACACACACTCCACCACCTCCTGCTGCCACTAGAAACTCTCAGAAAATTCAACAGAATAAATTTCTTTATCTAAACATTACATATCAAGATCATCTTCAAGATTCTGACTGATTTTTATGAGATAACAAGGAATTGCTACCCAATTCAAGCAGCTATCATCTTCCTTCACATGACTTTTTTGTAGCAATTCTACATAAGACACATTAAAATATGTATTTTGGTTATTATTTCAGTCAATAATATCGCTAGCACTATATTGAACATGTTTCTACTTCTTGCCTGACTGTGCCATCACTTTGTTTACTGTAGCTAACACATATCTAAAACAATTATGATTAGAAAATCCTGAAATGACTCAAATAGTGCTATTGTTAAATGTTACTAAGGTTGTTCAAGCACCTGTGCTTGTGGTACCCCATCTCCTCACCCCATGCCTGTTATCAGGCCTCTAAGCATTATGAGTGTCACCAGTGTAGTCAACCCACAAGTCAGAATGGACAGTGTGGGCTGTCCTAAGTCCTTACACTACAGAACAAGCTCTGCAGGTCAAGCAGCATCTCTGGGGCTAAGATATTGCTGATGCTTAAGTTTGAAATCCTGTATTAGGACTGAAAGTGCAGAGAAGATAGCCAGTGTAAAGAGACAAGAGGGTCAAAGGCTGGTAGGTTATAGATGGAACTATATTAGTTATTAATAATCGGCAGATGTAATTAGATAGAAAGAGGAATGGAAGGTTAATCAAAGGAGAAGAAACCCAGTTAGATTGGTATGTGGGTGATAAGCAGGTGGAACCAGATGGGGGAAGGT
This sequence comes from Hemitrygon akajei, assembly GCF_048418815.1. Lineage (NCBI taxonomy): Eukaryota > Metazoa > Chordata > Chondrichthyes > Myliobatiformes > Dasyatidae > Hemitrygon > Hemitrygon akajei. Next base: position 72,062,415 of record NC_133136.1, on the reverse strand, counting down.
AACAGGTCAAGGTAATGAGATGGGAAAGGCAGGAAAAGATGAACAAAAGGAAAGAGACCCTGGGTGAACTGGCAAGAGTGAGAAATGAACACAAATAGAGTGAGTTATCTGAACATGGAAAATTCAATGTTTATACCAATGGGTATATAACATATTTCTGAACACAGGAGAGAGCAGATGTGCAGAAAATGGACGAAATCCATCAACTTCAGCAGGAAGAAACCACATTTTCTGAAGAAGGAAGAAATTTCAGAAATCCTAAATTGAAAAGCCTCATCTTGAGAGTAGATGCGGTTGAGACAGAAAGAGTGAAAGAAGGGGATTATTATGTTTTGTAACTTCAATACATTAAACTAATTCAAAGAAACCCATGAGAGTCCAAAAATAAGTAAATATGAACATAGCTTGAGCTTTACTTTAGGTGAGGCATGCACATATCATGTGGTAGTGTGAAGACAGATGCAATTGACGTATTTTTACATATAACCTGTAATAAACTATTTAAATAAACAAGAATAATCAAATTATACATATACAAGATTACTTAAATATTATTGAAATATTAAATGTACAACACTTCTCCCTGATTAGCTATAAATTCCAACTCAACAGAGAATGCATCTGAACTCATATACACACTACACTATACAATAGAACCACTACACACAGACATCTACTGCACTGTAAACTTTTAAATTGTCCCAGTCAGGCCAAAAGATTTCAATGCTGTGAATGCTTTTTTACTCTTGTGTGATGACATCCTTCCTGACAGCAGAATCACTCTGCTCGTCAGGTGAGAGTTGTGGCTCTGAAGCAATCTCAGGTTCTGGGGCCTCCTCCGTGGTGGTTGCAGGAGTTGATTCCGAGACTGCAAGAAGAGGTACACGTTACTTCTTCTTTTGGTTTCCATATCCACACCATCATCTGACGAATCCTCTAGTTTTCCATTTCCATTGGCTCCCGTCTTTTTTGCTTTCAATTCATCCAGCTGGGCTTTGCATCTACTTTTACAAGCAGCTTTTTGTCTCCCTCTTGAAGTTCATACAATAACCTTAATGCACACAGAGTAGATTCTTGTTCTTATATTCAAAAAACCAAATGCTTGCAACATTCCTGAAGCTTCTTGAACTCTCTTCTAGCTTAAAACCAAGCCACAATTTGCAAGCAATTGTTATGATTAACAATTAACATAACAGCAGTTCTCAGATACGTTGCCTGCAAAACTGTTGTATTCAGACCATTGCTTTCAAAACTTACATGCTTTCTCTGAGCAGCATGGTCCTTCCTTGGTCCAATAATGCTTTCCAACCAGAGGCACAGAGGTTGGCATCAGAGATTTGTCCTCTATTGGGCAATGGTTCATGGTGTTCAACAGGGAGACTGTCATGGCATCATTCATCAACCTTTCAATTGGCTTCATTGCAGAGGATGTGACGTGCAAATGTTGGATGCATCTCAAATCCATTAGCAGTTGTTTCAGGTACTCGTATTCCCACTATGCTGATCCTACTATTTTTACTGCATGCAAGCTCAATGTGGCTTGTTGATTGTTGTATTTCACTGTTACAAATGTCATTCCCACAGGAATGAGCTTTTCTCCCATATAAGTTCTTAGTTGGGTATCTGCAGGCTTCAGTTTGGTATTATTAAAACCATTCAAACTCATTTTGTGGAATGACTGAAACATCTCAACCAGAGTCTAATTTCATTTTAATTAATTTGCATTTCACTTCAGTGTAAGCCAGATTGCCTGTCTATTATCGATTTTCACACTGTAAATTTCAAGGCTGCTGTCTTCTGTGTTACTCTCATCATTATTGAATATTTCATCAACAGTATGCAGATTATGCTCTTTTTGAAATTTCAACTTGACTTTTTCTCTGCCCAATACAGTCCATTTATTTTGGTCTGCCGACAGTATGTGTCCTATTTCGTGGCATTCGCTGTAGGTTTCACCTTTAAATCTGCATTTGTTTGGTGTATGAGGGTCCCTGCCACGACAGTAGTACAGTTCGTTTATCCAGGCAGGTTTCTGCTTAGATAAACAACACACACAAAATGCTGGTGGAACACAGCAGGCCAGGCAGCATCTATGGGAAGAAGTACAGTCGACGTTTCAGCTCGAGACCCTTCGTCAGGCGTTTAGATGTTGCAATTTTATTCACACACACTTTCATTCCTGACTGCAACTCAATTGCGCTGCTGTCTGTGATTTCCACTGACCAGCAAAGTGAAAGTTGTGCTTCAGCTAGAAGCTGTTTTTTAATGCTTTCTTTTAAGATTCCACAAACTAAACAATCATTCAGTGCATCATGAAGCCCATTACTAAACTGACAATGCTCAGGCAATCTCTTCAATATACTCCCCTTCTTTTTGATTCTGCTTATGAAACTTAAAGCATTTTGAAATCTTCAATGGCTTTGGTTCTAAATATTCCTGAATGACTTTGACAATATCACCAAAGCTAATTTCTGCAGGTTTAACTGGAGCAGTCAAATTTCAAAGTAAACTATTTGCCTTTAAACCTAATGGACTTAACAAATTTGGCACTCGCTTCTCATTGGCTATTTCATTTGCTTCAAAATACTATTTCAACAGCTCAGTTTACATGTGCTAATTACCTGTTGTGTAATCAAACTCATCAATTTTCTGACCTAGCCAGCCATTGCTGATGTTTTTATAATGATTATGATCATCCAGTACTCACTCTTTATTAACCATGAATTCGCCAATTCATAGCCTTTCTTTTTAAACTCTTCTCTTCCAAGTACATGTGCTTTTCTGTTTTGCTGCTCCTCACAAAGTGTTTTTTTTACTTTGAATGTCTTGCTCCACTTTAACAGGTCGGTATCCACCTCGGGTTTATTTTGAAAAACTTTCAACACCAATGTAACATTTGGTAACTTCAAAACATTAAACAAATTCAAAGAAACCCATGGGAATCCAAAAATATGGCGTAGTTAGAGCTTTACTTTAAGTGAGGCGTGCACTTATCACATGGTGGCATGATGATGTATGCAATTAACTATTTATACAAACAAGAATACTTAATCAAACAATACATGCACTGTATATACAATATTAAACTTCCAACAAATATCCCTCGCTCAACTCCTTGTTACAGACAAGAATCAGTCTTTGGTTCTTAATGTAAATTGCAATTGGTCAGCGCTAGGCTCGAGAATGGAGGTTCCCAAGTTCGATCCAGTGACAGACCCGCTCCCGAGCGCACTCTCCATCTGTGCCAATTTGATGTCGAGCTTGCAACTCGACCTTGTTAAAAAGAACTGTCACCTCCAGTTTAAATTCCCACAGGGAATATTGTGGAGGATCAAACACCCAAAACCCCCAAACCCAAGGGGTAATCTGTTTGAAGTTAAAAAGTTAACATGAGGAAATGGGCAGATGCTGGAAATTCAAGCAACACACACAAAATGCTGGTGGAACACAGCAGGCCAGGCAGCATCTATAGGGAGAAGCACTGTCGACATTTCGGGCTGAGACCCTTCATCAGGACTAACTCAAAAGAAAGATAGTAAGAGATTTGAAAGTAGTAGGGGGAGGGGGAAATGCAAAATGATAAGAGAAGACTGGAAGGGGTGGGGTGAAGCTGAGAGCTGGAATGGTGATTGGCAAAAGGGATTCAGAGCTGGAAAAGGGAACGGATCATGGGATGGGAAGCCTAGGGAGAAAGAACGGGGGAGGGGAGCACTAGAGGGAGATGGAGAATGGGCAGAGTGATTTTCTCACTCAGAGTGACACTATTCCATCTGTTACTTCTTTGCCTATCCTCCTCATCCATCTAAGACCTTCTGTAGCCTCTCTGCTTCCTCAAAACTTCCCCTGCCTCCTCCTATCTTTGTATCATCTGCAAACTTGGCAACAAAGCTTTGAATTCAGCCATCCAAATCACTGACATGTAACATAAAAATAAGCAGTCCTAATACAGACCCCTGTGGAACACCATCAGTCACTGACAGCCAACCAGAAAAAGTTCTCTTTATTCCCACTCTTTGCCTCCTGCTAATCAGCCAATGCTCTATCAACACTGGTATCTTTCCTGTAATACCATGGGCTCTTAACTTGCTAAGCAGCCTCATGTGTAGCACCTTCTGAAAATCCAAGTGAACAACATCCATCGATTCTCTTTTGTCTGCTCTGCTTGTTATTTCTTCAAAAATTTGTTAGCTTGATTTTATTTTCAAATAAATCCGATCAGTGATAGATGTCATTCTGACGTAGCCTCTTTGACTCATATGTTTTGGTCTTGCCCTCTTTTGGAAAGATATTTTTGATATATTCTCTACAATTTTACATATTGATTTACAACCTCATCCAATTACTGCAATTTTTGGCATACCAATGATTGATTTGCGCTCTCCAGCTCGGCGGATGATTGCATTTGCTACCTTAATGGCTAGAAGATCTATTCTATTGAACTGGAAAGAGATTAATCCTCCAACCACAGCTCAATGGTTCTCCCAAACCATATCTTCTTTAAATTTAGAAAAAATTAGAAGTGGTACATTTGATCCCTCGGTTAAATTTGAAGAAACTTGGAGGCTTTTTATTCAACACTTTCATAGAATGTAATCTGACCTTTTCCGATTCCTTTATTTTATTCATTGGCTTGAGTAGAGGAGCGGAGTTAACAACATTAAAGATTTTATTCGATATAATTGAATAGCCCAGCTTTGTTTAGTTTTGTCTTAGTTTGATTTAGTTTAGTTTAGTTTTTTAAAAATTTCAATTTGGGTTTTTTTTCCATCTTTTTTTTAATTTTGGGTATCAAGGGTTTGGGAGGTCAATTATATTGGTGCTATTTATAGCTTTTTTTCCTATGTTAATTAACAACAATGTAATCCCACTCCCTTTATACTACTATGATTATTATGATTATTATGTATTTACTTTTGAAAACAATAAAAAGATTGAAAAAGAAAAAGAAAGAAAAAAATTGGTCCATATACATCAAGATTGGTCCTATCTATATACCTGGAAAGCTCTTGTTAAGCACTGTTAACATGCCATAGCATCAGGAATAATTTTACATTTAAAAAATGTTCAGTAATCACTAGAAACACTAATTATGTTGATACATAGCCGGGGGACAGAGAATATTTGGTGTGAAATTGTAAGTTATATTTTCTCCATGCCAAGTGAACAAAACATTGTTGATTCATTGGGCAGTTCTTGATTTGATGTGATTGAAAAGCCATTTCCCAAAAATCATGGAGAATGTCTCTCATTGTTTTGAGAGCTTGGAGATAAGTGGAGCTCTCTAACTAATCAAAAGTGATACATCAGTTTTCCCTTTACTGATTAGGAATTATGTGGTCTCACTTTTGTAGCAGCTGTCGGGTAATAGGCCCAAGCAATAGTTAATGCCTCTCAAGAGATTGCTTTGGAGAATTGGAATAATGGTATCCACTGACAAAACATGCAGCATTTAGGGATATCTATCAGATCAATGAGTAATGGCATCCATTAATGTATTCTGGTGTGGAGAAAGGGTCACAAGATTTGACTACAGCAAATTATCAAAATTGATTCAAAGTGGTTCCCTTCTTCAAATCTATATTTAAATAACTCAATTATATATGAAATACTTCTCAGTCTTCTGTATACAGGACTTGACTCAAAGGATAAAATAGAAAAAACATGGAAAGCTGAAATTGAACAACAATATATGATTCACCCATAACAATGACATGTAATTTGGGTTTCACACTAGGTTGACACTGCTCACTGCAATGAAATCTGCAGGCAGCACATTAACAAAACTGCTGACTGACTGCCTCCAAATACAAGAGAGACCAATAATGCATCTGCTAATTAGGCATTGCACTTCTTAAAAGATTCAAGATTCAAGTTTATTTTTCACATGAACATCAAAACATACAGTGAAATGTTTTTGTTTACGTTAACAACCAGTGAACATGATGGTGTTCTGGGAGCAGCCTACAAGTGTTACCACACTTTCCAGTGCCAAGATAGTATGCCCTTGGTGCTCGGCAGAACAGCCCAGAACACAAGATAACAGAACATGACAAACAAATAAACAACAACAGCAAAACCAGCTCCATTCCTTCCTTCCACCTATGCATATAGACAGTCATCCAAATGCAGGACAGGCTATCTTCAGCCTCCATCCTCCAGAAGTCTTGTGTTTGGACTTATAGACATTGGGCCTTTGAATTCCCCAGTGGACACAGAGGGTCACAGACTCGAGTTTTGGGCCAACAGTGCAATATGGTTAGAATGATTGCTAAAATTCACGCAGAAAGTCAACTTTATCTGAGAAATGTCAAATAATGACACGGTATGGGAGAAAATGGTCCTCAGGGTATTTTGATACTGCATTTGATGCATGGATTGAGGAGGTAGAAGTTAAAAGCAATGGTAGTCTCCAAGCTCCATGCAAGTCAATTGCCATGAAAGTTAATGCTGGGAATAAAGAAGTGATGATTTGCATACAGTGATGCAAGAAGTTCAATGACCTCATACAGTATGTGTACATCAGTATACAGTGAATAATGTACTATCAAGTACGTTCAGTGTTAATGTCAGTCAACCATACACATGTATACAACAAATTGAAACGGTGTTCTTCCGGGAACAGCATATACAATCACAAACAGTATATTGCACATAGAGTTAACGTAGTACATACAGTCACAGAAAGAATAATATTAGCCCAGCTCCCTGAGTGTCATGGCAGATAGATTAATAGTGCATGGGATGTTGTCCTGGAGTCAAGAACAAGCATGCAGCAGTTCCACATCACGCACTAGTGTGTCACAGCAAACACAATTCAGTTTGCTTTCTACCTAGACAACACTGGACAGCAGTACTGACAGGCGGGGCTACCCAACATGTCTGCCGCACCTCTGCTCTCTCCCACACCCCGTCCAGCACCTCCTCCCATGAGTGGCTGCAACAGGCGATGCCGCGGTATGAGGCCTGGCCCCCGCAAACACCGAGGTAACACAGAAGGCCTCTGCTCCAGACAGCATCCCTGGATGAGTGGGTTCACCCTCTTGAAAGGTGCCCAGATGCCAGCCTCAGTCACTGATGTGGGTGCTTTTATGTTTGTGTCATATGGTAGAAGATTTATGGACATATTAAGCCTCACACATCCACAATCTAAGTTCCTCTTGAAAAAGGATATATAATTGTTTTTCACAAAGCCATATTAACAGCCACCAAATGTACACTCCTTGTACTTTCTTAGCAGTTACGGATACAAGAATAGCAAGAATGTCTTTCTTGAAGCATTATACATTATTCCTTGATTAAGTTCAGAAAGGAGAATCTTCCAGAGTACCTTTGGTGTTAAGAGCTGGTCTCCTCATTCTTTCTCCTAGTAACACATCTTGCTCTGTGTGCCTTTCAGTGATTCTTCCATTCCCACTATAATTCAAGATAAATGTCACCACATGGAGTCGTGACTGGCAACAACTGTCTATTGGAGAAGAACTGAAATCACCTATTTGCCTCTACATTTTCCATATTTCTCCATGTAGACAGCTGCTATTTCAAACAACCAGGGATAGAAGCAGACACTGCAACAGAAATCTATCAACAATTTTCTTATGCTAAGTACACATTAATGTAGACACCATTACTCTAAGCTAATGATGAGTGCATCAGTAGGTATTTCAGGTAGCAGGGTTCATAGCCGGTGTGCATGTGTGTGTTATTTGATGACAATTGGTCACCAAATAGCACCCAGGGAGCCCAAACAGCAGACAATTTTGTTTCCAGTTTTGTGCTTGATGTTTCTTTATGTCAATTTTAACCTTCTTCCGGGTTGTTTATGAGTATATCTTTCTGTTCATTTCTCCTGCTCTGGTTCACTTTCACTGCCCTACTGCGTTGCATCAAGGCACACTTGGTTTCTTTGATTTTTAACTTTACTTGTTCTATTTCTCTCCAATCCTGTCAATTACCTTCATTTTTTGTATCTATCATGTCTGCTCATTCCAAATTTAAACAGGTAAAATATTATCTTTCCAAAAAGGTAAAATATCAATGTACAGTCTCATCTCCCATGGTTACACCAAAATGAAAACTCCAACTAACTCATTTTCCACAGACAACCATTTCATCATATGGCAGATATTTTCAGTCTCCAAACATGCAAACTGAATTATTTTCTTTGTAAGGCAACATAACTATCCAAGTCAACAAAAATTCAGTGACTTGACAGTAAAACAGTTCTTCCATTGAGAATGATTCTGATATATGTACCAAAGCAAAGCCTTACTGTGGATTATAAATATATTGAGGAAATGAACTATGCCAAAATATCACTCTTATGCAAGGTCAATTCATCTTCAGGAAGCAGATATCTTCCTGTAGCAACATGTCAGGAAAGGGAAATGCAATCAAATCTGATCAGAAAAAAAATTGGATTTCCAGTCATGGCAACATATGGAACTATCTGGTCTCTTGTTCCATTTTAATCTATAATTATAATCTTACATTTTATGTTTGTTTCTAGTGATATTTCAGTTTAGTTAGTTCAAGTTCAAGTCCAAGTTTAATTATCATTCAACCGTAAATGATTACCCATGAATACAGCCAAGTGAAACAGCATTCCTCCAGGGCCTAAGCGCAAAACACTGTACCAACAATCATGCACAGCACAAGGCACTTAAGATAGCATATATAATTATGATAGCAATAAGCATACTGTCACAAAAATAATTAATAATACAGTCCACATCCCTGAGGGTCAAGTCCTGTGGATTGATGGTGCATTGATTGTTGTCTGCAGCAGTCCGATCATCACATGTTAGAGCAAGCACAGGCAAATGCAATCCAGCTTGCCTTACACTGAGCAAATACTGCAGAGCAGCACTGATGGGAGAGGCCAGCCCTAACCCAGTATAAATGCCAGCCAAACTACACTGCCTCCAGCGTCTCCTCCCCGGCCAGCTGCAACAGGCAACCCCACGGCAAGTGGGCCCAGTCCACACTGCAACCGACACCAAGTTGCTCCCAGCTGCTGGTCTTAACAATGAAACAGTGAACCAGAATTGCAATATTCTACATTACCAATGTCCATCAGGGTCTTGTGATCACTAGAAAAGCATCCAAGTCAAACATTTGCAGTGTGTGTTGGATCACACACCTCTGATATGCATTGCCTCCGAAAGTGGCTGCATCACAGTTTGCATTGTCCAGCTCCATCATTATCGTGCGACTCGCTAGCAGGTAGACCTGCAGTACTTGATGTTCTTAATATCTATAGTGTCTTTCAATCATAAAAAAATTGGTAAAGGCCGAACAATTGTCAGAATGTCTTGTTTCTTTTTCTGTCATTGTCTGTCTGTCTAGGTACCATATCCGATGCGGACGTTGGTGACCATGGTTTTCCATACAGATCTATCCCTTGTTCTTTGGATGACTTCCATTTCCTGGATGTGTAGCCACCAGGCTAGGCTTTTGATGTACATAAACCGAGGTCTTCCTCTAGGTTTGCTCCCCTCGATCTTTCCAGACAGTATGAGTTTTTCTAGTTCATCTTTCCGCATGATGTGTCCTAGGAATCTGAGTTGTCTTTCTCTGTCACTGTAGCTCAGAAAAACAATCACAAAATAGATTTTTGAATTTATAGTATACTCCCTGCTGCATATCATTGGGAGTAACATTTTACAAGCTTTACAACTGAGCAAAACAGATTTTTAATTAGCAAACTATGTGTTTAGTGAATGTCAACTGTGCAACAACACGGCAGATAATATTTTACTCAATATTGCTTTTCTTAATCTAAGGTTTTCCTTTCCAGTTCTCCAACAGCATATCAGAAATATTATTCAAATTTAATCAAAATGGGAAGAAAAGTAGTAACAATCTAGTCAGCATGACGTTGATAATGGAGAAATACCTAGAAACTATTACAAGGCAAAATGAATTGCCACTTGTAACAAATTGGGTGGGGAAATAAAATTCAATATGATTGGTTAAAGCCAAATCAGCGTTGATTAATTCACCTGCATTTGTCAATGAAATAACAAAGGAGAATGTTGAGGTTGACATAGAATCATAGAACACTACAGTACAGTACAGGTCCTTCAGCCTTCCATGTTGTGCTGACCCATATAATCCTTAAAAAAAAGTACTAAACCCACAGTACCCCATAACCCTCCATTTTTCTTTCATCCATGTGCCTGTCCAAGAGGTTCTTAAATACCCTTAATGTTTTAACCTCCACCAGCATCCCTGGCAAGTCATTCCAGGCACTCACAACCTTCTGTGTAAAAAACTTACCCCTGATGTCTCCCCTAAACTTCCCTCCCTTAATTTTGTACATGTGCCCTCTGGTGTTTGCTATTGGTGCCCTGGGAAACAGGTACAGACTATCCACCCTATCTATGCCTCTCATAATCTTGTAGACCTCTATCAAATCCCCTCTCATTCTTCTACGCTCCAAAGAGAAAAGTCCCAGGTCTGCTAACCTTGCTTCATATGACTTGTTCTCCAAACCAGGCAACATCCTGATAAACAACACACTCAAAATGCTGGTGGAACACAGCAGGCTAGGCAGCATCTATAAGGAGAAGCACTGTCGACGTTTCGGGCCGAGACCCTTCGTCAGGACACTTTGTGTTGTTTGAATTTCCAGCATCTGCAGATTTCCTCGTGTTTGCTCTTTAAACATCCTGGTAAATCTCCTCTGCACCCTCTCCATAGCTTCCACATCCTTCCTATAATGAGGTGACCAGAATTGAACACAATACTCTAAGTGCGGTCTCACCAGAGATTTGTAGAGTTGAAACATGACCTCTCTACTCTTGAACTCAATCTCCCTGTTAATGAAGCCTAGCATCCCATAGGCCTTCTTAACTACCCTATCAACCTGTGCAGCGACTTCGAGGGATGTATGGATTTGAACCTCAAGGTCCTTTTGTTCATCCACACTCTTAAGTAACTGACCATTAATCCTGTACTCAGGCTTCTGGTTTGTCCTTCCATAATGCATCACCTCACACTTGCTCGGATTTATCTCCATCTGCCATTTTTCTGCCCAACTCTGCAGCCTGTCTATATCCTCTTATAACCTTTGACAACCTACAGCTCCATCCACAGCTCCTCCAATCTTTGTGTCATCCGCAAACTTACTCACCCATCCTTCCACCTCTACATCCAGGTCATTTTAAAAAATCACAAAGAGCAGGGGTCCCAGGACAGATCCCTGTGGCACTCCACTAGTCACCGATCTCCAGGCAGAATACTTTCCTTCCACAACTACCCTCTGCTTTCTTCCTTTAAGTCAATTTTTTATCCAAACAGCCAAGGTTCCACTTATCCCATGGCTCATGACTTTCTGGACGAGTCTCTCATGAGGGACCTTGTCAAATGCTTTGCTAACATCCATGTAGACCACATCCACTGCCCTACCCACATGTTTTGGCTTTTAAACAAATCTTGAGTGAAGTGCAGAATCAGACCCATGTTTAACATTACTAGCAAATGTGATGAAGTTGGTTTTGCAGCAGCAGTACACAGCAATCATGGTCATCATCATTTTGTGACATGTCGTATGACATGAGTGATCACGGTGTATGACCAAGATTGTTCTTGGCAAATTCTACAGAAGTGGTTTGCCACTGTCAATGCTCTTCAGAAATTGTCTGCATGGCATCAGTGGTTGTATAACCAGGACTTAGGATATGTACCAGCTGCTCATGTTACGTACCCCTTAACTGGGTCACTTACCAGCAAAGATAGAGAGGTCCGTTGAAGTCTGATGGTACTATTTTTAACAGTATTTATTGATAGAAATACACAAAAATAATATCAATGCAAACACACAGATAATATACGTCGTCAATACTAAATCTAAAAGCGCGGGTATAATAATAATCAATAAGAAATAAGCTGTATCGTTGTCTAGGGGATAATGAATTGTCCGATGGAAATATATAGTTCATTCAGTTCATACAGGCTGCAGCCATTGGGGACCCTGTGTGGCAATGGTTGGAGAGAGAGAGACGGGTTAAAACTTGCCCATTCTGTTTATGATGTCAATCCTTCGAGAGTCGTTGAGAGTTGAGTTCCCCGTTGTTAGCTAAAAACCATTTTTCCGTGGCAAAGGTCACCAATTCCGGGCAAATGGAAGCGGACGCACGTGGCCTTCCACCGGCTTTCGCTATTACGGGATCGCTAGCGTTTCTTCTGGTGTGTCTGAGGGACTGTTCCCACAGACCCGCTTTTTATCCTGACTCACAGGGTCTCAGGTGTCAATCAGGTTGGGGATGATGCAATCCCTCCACCAACTTCCTCCTTGGTTCATTGCCTGGGGCTTTGATTGCATCGTCCAGAATGCAATACACAAGTCCGTCTCCAAGAGACAATAGCCGGTATCAATGGGTCCGCCTTTCGGAGGCCAGGACACAGTCCAACCCTTTTGTGGATTCTGCATGTCTTTCTCTCATTTCCTGTGTCTCCTGAATTGACTCAATAGTGATCTTGCGATTCTCACAAAGGAGGGGGCTACCCCCGCACTCTTCAGCCCCTCAGAGCTGTGGTACATTCATAACACTCATAAAACCATCCACCACTTGTTCCCTTGGCTTCATGTGACCCTGATCAGGGGGCTAAGCGTGCGCTCCACCTTGGCCAGGGGTGACCTGAAGGCTAACGGAGGGAAGGAACACCCTACACTTTCTTTGACAGGGACACATCTCCACCCCACCACCCAAATTTCATTGTAACACATATGAAAAAGAAACTATAAATTACAATACAAAATATGTTTAAAAACTAAATTGATTAAGAAGTGCAAAAGATGCAAAAAATAGTGACAGTATACATGAATTCATTGTCCATTTAGAAATCTGATGGCAGAGGGGAAGAAGCTGTTCCTGAAATGTTGAGGAACTGCTGTCTGTTGAGGAGTGTGTCTTTAGGCTCCTCTACCTCCTCTTTAATGGTTTGCAATGAGAGGGGGCATCTCCTGGCTGGCTGATGTCCTTAATGATGGATGCTACCTTCCTGAGGCATTGCCTTTTGGAAGTGTCCTGGATATTGGGTGTGCTAATGCCCATGATGGAGCTGGCTGAGTTTACAACTTTCTGCAGCTTTTCCCAATCCTGTGCAATTGCCCCTCCATACCGGATAGTGATGCAATCAGTGAGAATGCTCTGAATAGTACATCAGTAGAAATTAGTGAGAGTATTTGGTGACATCCCAAGTTTCTTAAAAATTGTTAAATATAGCTGCTGTTGTGCCTTCTTTGTAATTGCATCAATATGCTGGGCCCTGGATTGATCTTCAAAGATGTTGACACCCTGGAACTTAAAACTGCTATCGCTGTGACACCACTCAACCAGCTGATCTGATTCACTTCTGTATGTCTCCTCATCACCACCTGAAATTCTGCCAACACTAATGGTGTCATCACCAAATTTATTAATGGCATTTGAGCTGCGCTTAACCACACAATCGTGGATATAGAAAAAGTAGAACAGTAGGCTAAACATACATCCTTGAGGTGCACCAGTGTTGATTGTCTGTGAGGAGGAGATATTATTCACGATTTGCACTGACCGTGGTCTTCCGATGAGGAAGTCAAGGATCCTTTTGCAGAGGGATGTAAAGAAGCCCAGGTTTTGGAGCTTGTTGATTCATATTGAGGATATGATTCTGATGAATGCATTTTCTAGGTGGTTCAAGACCGCGTGGAGGGCCAGTGAAGTTGCATCAGCCGTAGATCTATTGTGGCGATAGGTAAATTGCAGTGGGTCCAGTTCCTTGTTTTGGCAGGAATTGATTCTGGCCGTGACCAACCTCTCAAAGCATTTCATCACAGTATATGTGAGTGCAATTGGACAGTATTCATTGAGACAGATCATCCTGCTCTTCTTGAGCAGTTGGATGATTGTCACCCTTTTAAAGTAGGTGGGAACCTCTCACTGCAGCAGGGAGAGATTGAAGGTGTCTTTGAATAGTCCCACCAGTTGGTCAGCACAAGTTTTCAGTGCTTTATTAGGTGCACCATCAGGGCTTGATGCCTTTATCTAATTTTACTGAGATCACAGGGTCACCAGGAGCTGCAGGCATCCACACCGGTATAGTTTTATTCCCCCTCTCGAAACATGCATGGAAGGCATTAAGCTCATCTGGGAGTGAAGGAGCACAACCATTCATGATGTTAGGTTTCACCTTGTAGGAAGTAACGACCTGCAAATCCAGCATCAGCTGATGTTCATCTGATTCCATCTCTAACTTCAATTGGAAGTTGTGCTGCATAATTCACAAGGAAGATGCAGTTTCCCTACAAAGGAAAGACTTTAACTTTATAATAGCAGGGAGTGAAAGCCAGCTGGATAGAAGTATTCCTTTGAGTTGAAGGTCTTGCAGAAACAACCCACTCACTGGTCTTGGCATCTAGCCTGGATAGAATTTACTATAACATTTCACTTAAAAGATGGACTAAAGTCTGTGCAACATCATTGATGTCCACGTCAGGACTTCCTGAGAATCCGAATCAGAGTCAGTTGTATTATCAGTAACGTATGTTGTAAAATGTGTTGCTTTATGCCAGTAGTACAGTTATAAGTATAAATAAATAGTGAAATTGACAACCAGTGAGATAGTATGCACGGTTTCATGAACTGTTCAGAAATCTGATGGCAGAGGGGAAGAAGCTATTCTGAAAAATTTGTCTGTGTGTCTTCAGGCTCCCCAATGGTAATAATATGAAGAGCGAGGCTGGCAGATGGTGAGGGTCTGAATTAATGTCTGCTGCTTATTTGAGGAACCGCCTCTTGAAAGTGGGGCTCAACAATGGGGTAAGGGGCAGTGGGTGGCGGAGCAGTGTCCTAATATAAATTAATATCTCAGCTGACTGATGACACTTCTAATGATACAATGATTTCTTGAATATGACTGGTAGTGATATTCCCTAAGGCCTCCAATTCTTGTGCTTTCATATGGCAGAAGCTCAAGTTTTGATGGTACTATCAAAGAAGTCTTGGCAAATTGCTGCAGTGAATTTTGTAAGGCACACATTATGAGCTGTAAAACAATACAGCAGAGGAACAGGCCATTCGCCCATCTAGACTGTGCCAAGCTGTTATTCTGCCCGGTGCCATAGAACCGCTCTTGGAGTATCTCTCTCTGTACTCTTCTCATCCATACTTTTATCCAAACTTCTCCTAAATGTTGCAATCTATCACTTTCACTGGCAGCTTCTTCCACACTTCCACTAACCTCTGAGTGAAGATGTTCCCCCTCAATTTCTCTTTAAAGATTATACATTTCATCCTTAACCTATAGCTGTAGTCTCACCCAACCTCAGTGGAAAAAGCCTGCTTGCATTTACCCTGTCTATACTGCTCACAATTTTGTACACCCCTATCATATCTCACCTTATTCTCCTGATCTCCAGGAAATAAAGCCATAACCTATTTGACTTTTCCCTGTAACTCAAACCCTTAAATTCTGGCAACATCCTTGTAAATTTTGTCTTTACTCTTTCAAACTTATTCGTAACTTTCTTATAGCTAGGTGACACAATTCTTCAAATTTGGCCTCACCATGATCTTATAAGTTCAACATAACAGCGCAACTCCAGTCTCAGTACTTTTGATTTGTAAAGGCCAAAGTGCCAAATTCGTCACTTATGATCCTCTTTACCTGTGACAGCACTTTCAAAGAATAATGGATCTATATCCATCTCTTATATTGTAGAAATTGCAGTAAGGCAAAGATGCTTTCTGGTAGATCATGAAAGCATATATTTAACTTATTTTATGACTTTTACATTTGCTTTTCATCTTGAGTGTGATTCTGGAACTGTTGGAGCCTGTGATTTGGAGATTGATTGGGTATCTCAGCACTCTCCAGTCACCAAGAGGATTCTGGGAGGCAGAGGCAGCGTGAGGGAACCTTGTGGTGAGAAGGCTGTGGGACAGGACGTGAGCCAATGTCTGATTCCATTTTGCCGACTAAAGCTTCCATTGTTTGTTGATTAAAGCAAAGATGGAGATTGAAACATCGGGGCGAATGCGGAAGGTGAGCACTAGCTGCCTACATTTTGACCACTGGTGGGAATGCTTTGCTGCCAGAAAGGAGAGACTGCCTTTTGATCACTGTGCGATCACTCTGCTACAGAGAGGAGAGACTGCCTTTTGATCACTGTGAGATCACTCTGCTACAGAGAGGAGAGACTGCCTTTTGATCACTGTGAGATCACTCTGCTACAGAGAGGAGAGACTGCCTTTTGATCACTGTGAGATCACTCTGCTACAGAGAGGAGAGACTGCCTTTTGATAACTGTGAGATCACTCTGCTACAGAGAGGAGAGACTGCCTTTTGATCACTGTGCGATCACTCTGCTACAGAGAGGAGAGACTGCCTTTTGATCACTGTGAGATCACTCTGCTACAGAGAGGAGAGACTGCCTTTTGATCACTGTGAGATCACTCTGCTACAGAGAGGAGAGACTGCCTTTTGATCACTGTGAGATCACTCTGCTACAGAGAGGAGAGACTGCCTTTTGATCACTGTGAGATCACTCTGCTACAGAGAGGAGAGACTGCCTTTTGATCACTGTGAGATCACTCTGCTACAGAGAGGAGAGACTGCCTTTTGATCACTGTGAGATCACTCTGCTACAGAGAGGAGAGACTGCCTTTTGATCACTGTGAGATCACTCTGCTACAGAGAGGAGAGACTGCCTTTTGATCACTGTGAGATCACTCTGCTACAGAGAGGAGAGACTGCCTTTTGATCACTGTGAGATCACTCTGCTACAGAGAGGAGAGACTGCCTTTTGATCACTGTGAGATCTCTCTGCTACAGAGAGGAGAGACTGCCTTTTGATCACTGTGAGATCGCTCTGCTACAGAGAGGAGAGACTGCCTATTGATTGCTGGTGGCACAGAGGGAAGGGCCTTCTGCTGTGCCCAGAGAATGTTATCCAGGTTTTCTGTTTTGAATATGGACTTGGATTATAGACTGTTTTTCAGTCTTATAGTTTTTAATATTCTGTGTTTTTCACCCAATCTTTCTCATTTTTTTGTGTGTGAGGGATGGGGATTTGTGGGTCGATGTACCAGTTCATTTTTATTTGGTTTTTTTTGTGCAGGGAGGGAGGATTTAGGGGTTGTTGATCATGCTGTCGATTGCTTCTTTATTGGTTTCATGGTAATCTGGAGAAGAAGAATTTCAGAGTTGTATACTTTGATAATAAATGAATATCTGAACCTTTGAGATAGATTGCGGCAGTATGTACTCAAGCCAAATGAGTGAAGCCTCTGTAATGAGATTTTTTCAGAAAAATATTGCTAAAACATGTTGACCCTTTGCACAATAGGGAGCACCAGCAAGAGATGAAATAACAAAGAATGTGAAACATACCCAACAACTAAGGCTCTATTAGATAGATAGATAGATAGATAGATAGATAGATAGATAGATAGATAGATAGATAGATACTTTATTCATCCCCATGGGGAAATTCAACTTTTTTCCAATGTCCCATACACTTGTTGTAGCAAAACTAATTACATACAATACTTAACTCAGTAAAAAATATGATATGCATCTAAATCACTATCTCAAAAAGCATTAATAATAGCTTTTAAAAAAGTTCTTAAGTCCTGGCGGTAGAATTGTAAAGCCTAATGGCATTGGGGAGTATTGACCTCTTCATCCTGTCTGAGGAGCATTGCATCGATAGTAACCTGTCGCTGAAACTGCTTCTCTGTCTCTGGATGGTGCTATGTAGAGGATGTTCAGAGTTTTCCATAATTGATCGTAGCCTACTCAGCACCCTTCGCTCAGCTACCGATGTTAAACTCTCCAGTACTTTGCCCATGACAGAGCCCGCCTTCCTTACCAGCTTATTAAGACGTGAGGCGTCCCTCTTCTTAATGCTTCCTCCCCAACACGCCACCACAAAGAAGAGGGCGCTCTCCACAACTGACCTATAGAACATCTTCAGCATCTCACTACAGACATTGAATGACGCCAACCTTCTAAGGAAGTACAGTCGACTCTATGCCTTCCTGCACAAGGCATCTGTGTTGGCAGTCCAGTCTAGCTTCTCATCTAACTGTACTCCCAGATACTTGTAGGTCTTAACCTGCTCCACACATTCTCCATTAATGATCACTGGCTCCATATGAGGCCTAGATCTCCTAAAGTCCACCACCATCTCCTTGGTCTTGGTCATTGGCTGTCTTCTGGAAGTTTCAGTTGACTTTAATATCTCTATTTTGAATGGCGATTGACCTTGTGAATAAGGAATTCAAACTTATACAATGATTAATATCCATAACTCATAAGACAATTCTGGTTTAAACTATAGAATATATAGTTTTTTGTTCAGACTTCAGAACAGTACGGGTAACAGGGGCCCATGCTGTTCTCCTTGTGCACAAGTAAAATCAAAAAAGAACACTTGAGTTGTAAGAGTGTGTGCTATTTTAATTATTTTTAGTGATGACAGTTATTTCAACTCTATGTCCTACTGTTCACCTACTGTAAGTCCTACCTTGTTTGTCCTCCCAAACACATCACACTTGTTGGCATTAAATTCCATCTGCCACTTGCAGCTTATTTTTTCTGTTGCAATACCACTGCAAGTTTTGATAGACCCTGCTGTCCACTTCATGACAAGCGACTGAACCTGACTAGCTTCCCCATGCCAGGTTTTGTCAAAAGCCTCGCTAACGTCTATACATACAAAATCCAGTGCCTTTCCTTCATCAACTTTCCTTGTAACCTTGGCAAAAACCTCTATAAGTTTGGATGATCATGACCTATCAGATATAATGCCATGTTGACATTCTCTATTCAGGGCTGTCTATCCAAACACTTACAATCTTTCCTTAGGATACCTTCTAATAATTTACCCACTCTGATGTCAGCCTCACCGACCTATAATTTCTCAGCTTATCCTTAGAGCCTTTCTTGAACTATGGAACAACGTACGCTATCAAGTTCTCTAGCACCTTCTTGATGGTTAAGGACATCTTAAGTACCTCTGTTGGAGTCCCTGCAATTTCTGCACTTGTCTTGAACAAGTTCTGGAGGACGCTTTGTCAGAACTTATCCACCTTAATTGTCTCAAACAACAAGACCCTCCTCTTCTGTAATCTAGATATGTATAGTCCATGACCTCCTCACTTCAGTTCTATAGACTCTGTCCATCTTCCAAGTAAATACAGATTTAAAAAATCAATTTAAGGTATTCCCCATCTCTTTTGTCTCATAGCACCAGTAGTGAGGACCAAGAAGGTATGGACAGGAGCGCTTACAGGACTGCTTTGAATTGGTGGTCTGCACTGTATTCAGGGTTTTGTCTTCGAATCTGGATGAATATGTCGCAGTTGTTACCAACTTCATTAAAAATTGTGTGGATGAGTATTTTCCTATGAAAACTTGCTGCTCATTCCCAAACCAAAAGCCCTGGATGAACCAAGAAGTTTGTCGTGTGCTGAGGAATACATCAGTGGTATTTAAGTGTGGTGACCCAGGTCTGTACAAGAAAACCAGATATGTCTTGTGGAGGGCTATTCCAAAGCGAACAATTTCCAAAGAAACAATTCCAAGCGAGGTTGGAAGCAATATGGATGCACATTCACCCTGGTGATTACTTCGTACAAAGTGAAAACCAATAGCATGAATGGCAGTGCTGCTTCACTATCAAACAAGCTCAACACCTTCTATGCCCTCTTTGAAAGGGAGAATATAACTACAGCTGTGAAGATCCCTGATGCACCTGGTGACCCTGTGATCTCTGGCTCAGAGGCTGATGTTAGGCAGTCTTTCAAGAGTGTGAACTCTCGCAAGGGGATAGGCCATGTTCCTGGTAAAAGTCTGAAAACTTGTGCCAACCAACCAACTAAGAAAAGTTGTGTGAACTGCCTTAATGACTATTATCCAGTAGCACTCACATCTACAGTGATGAAATGCTTTGAGAGGTTGGTCATGGCTAGAATCAACTACTGCCTCAGCAAGGACCTGGGCCCACTTCAATTTGTCTATCGTAAGCTCAACAGCTCTTCACATGGCCTTAAATCACCTGGACAACACAAACACCTATGTAAGGATGCTGTTTATTGATTACAGCTCAGCATTTAACACCATCATTCCGACAGACCTCATCGAAAAATAGAGGGCTTAGAAACTTAGGAGCTTAGAAAAATAGAGGGCTATAGGTAACCCTAGGTAATTTCAAAAGTAAATAAATGTTCAGCACAGTATTGTAGGCTGAAAGGTCTGTGTTGTGCTGTAGGTTTTCTTTGTTTCTATGTTTCTATGAAAAGCTACAGAACCAGGGCCTCTGCATCTCCCTCTGCAATTGGATCCTTGATTTACTAATGGAAGAGTACAACCTATGTGGTACGTAATAACATCTTCTCCTCGCAGACGATCAACGTTAGCGATCCTTGGGTTACGTACTTAGTCCACTGCTCTACTCTCTCTATCTCCGTGTCTTTGTGGCTAGGTATACCTCAAACGCCATCTATAAATTTGCTTAAGATACAACCATCGTTGGCAGAATCTCAGATAGAGAAGAGGGAGTATACAGGAGCGAGATATACCAGCTAGTTGAATGGTGTCAGAGCAACAACCTTGCACTCAACGTCAATAAGACCAAAGAGCTGATTGTTGGCTTCAGGAAGGGTAAGATGAGGGAACAGAAATCAATCCTCATAGAGGGATCAGAAGTGGAAAGAATGAGCAATTTCAAATTCCTGGGTGTTAAGATCTCTGAGGATCCCAACATATCTACGCAGTTATAAAGAATGTGAGACAGCGGCTATATTTCATTAGGAGTTTGATGAGATTTACACAAAAATACAACTGCTCGCAGCGGAGCGTATTCTTTGATGAGATTTAGTTTGTTACCTAAAACACTCAAAAACTTGTACAGACATACAGTGGAGAGCATACTGACAGGCTGCATCAATGTGTGGTATGGGGGAGGCACTGCACAAGATCAAAAGAAGTCACAGAAAGTTGTAAAATTAGTCAGCTCCATCTTGGGTACTAGGCTCTGTAGCAGTCAAGACATCTTGAAGGAGTGAAACATAGAAACATAGAAAACCTACAGCAGAACACGTTGGCACAAAGCTGTCCTTACCTTAGAAATTACATAGGGTTACTCATAGACCTTTATTTTTCTAAGCTCCATGTACCTATCCAGGAGTCTCTTAAAAGACCCTTTCATATCAGAGTGGCGCCTCAGAAAGGAGGTATCCATTATTAAGGGCTCCTGTCACCTAGGACATGCCCTCATCTTAATGTTACCACCAGAAAGGAGGTACAGAAGCCTGAAGGCACGTATCCAATGATTCAGGAAGAGCTTCTTCCCCTCTGCTATCCAATTCCTAAATGGATATTGATCCAATGAACACTATCTCACTTTTTCAAAAATGTTTTTGCACTATTTTTAATTTAACTATTTAATATACATAGATGTACTTACTGTAACTGAGGTACTTACTTACTTACTTTTCTATATTATGTATTGCATTGTACTGCCACCACTAAGTTAACAAATTTCACAACATATGCTGGAAATATTAAACCTAATTCTGATTCTCATTCTGATTCCTATGCATAGGAATTTGTTTATTTATTGGTCGCTGATCTTCAAGAGGACAACTTTGTTCCTTGCTTTCCTTTTGTTCTTCATATATCTGCTTCACCTTGTTTACCTGAGCCAACTCATGGCTTCTTTTAGCCCTCATGATTTCCCTCTTACATGTTCTGTTAAATGTTCAGAGCATTTCTCATCCTCCTCGAGTGCTTCATTTGGTCCTTGTTGATTATACTTTCTATGCATCTCCTTCTTCTTTTAACCAAGGCCACATAATCTCTCAAACACCTAAGTTCCCTAAACCTGTTATCCTTGCCTTTAATTCTAATAGGAGCATACAAGCATTGTACTCTCAGTATTTCACTTTTGAAGGGCTTCCACTTACTAAACATTCCTTTGCCTAAAGACATCTTATCCCAGCACACACCTGCCAGACCTTTTATGATGCTATCACAATTGGCTTTTCTCCAGTTTAAAATCTCAACCCAAGGACCATTCTATCCTTCTCCATAATTAATGGAATTATGATCACTGGATACAAAGCATTCCCTACACATACTTCTGCCATTTTCCCTCTTTTATTCCCTAACAGGAGTTGCTGTATTGTGCTCCCTCATCGTGGGACCTCTATATATTGATTAAGGAAACCTTCCTAAACACATTTGACAAATTGTCTGGCAACCAAGTCTCACTAATGGCTACAGTATCATAATTCCATGCACTAATTCCATGCTCTAAGCCCATCTGCCTTATCTACAGTACTCCTTGCATTGAAATAGAGGCAACCCAGAGCACTAATCCCACCACAAGAGCTACTGTAATGTAGTGGTTAGTGTGATGCTCCGTTCCGGAGTTCAGAGTTTAATTCCAGCATCTACCTTTAAAGAGTTTCTGTATGTCCTACTGCTGGAATGCGTGTGTATTCCCTGGTGCTCCAGTTTCTTCCCACAGTCCAAAGGTGTATCGGGTAGGTTAACTGGTCATTGCAAATCGTTCTGTGATTAGGTTAGAGTTAATTGGGATTGTAGGGTTGCTGGGGCTGCCTGGCACGAAGGTCCTGAAAGGCCTACTCCACATTGTTGTCATGGTCCCTTCTGGCAATCCCCCACCTGGTTATTTACCTCAGCAATTGGGCCTCAATCCCTTTGTTTAGTTTCCGATCATTCCCAGGTTCCACTAACTCCAAACACCTGCTTTCCTTCAGCAAATACAGGATAAAAACCCTGTGATCACAAGGCACTGCCAGTTCGTTGGTTGACTCCAGTGGGAGGAACCTTGTTTCATGGTTCTTAGGACTGCCAGTTCTAAGTCTAGCATCGCTCCTGGATACCGATTCCAGTTTAAGAATAAGGGGTAGGCCATTTAGAACAGAGATGCGGAAAAACTTTTTCATCCAGAGAGTGGTGGATATGTGGAATGCTCTGCCCCAGAAGGCAGTGGAGGCCAAGTCTCTGGATGCATTCAAGAGAGAGTTAGATAGAGCTCTTATAGATAGTGGGGTCAAGGGATATGGGGAGAGGGCAGGAATGGGGTATTGATTGTGTATGATCAGCCATGATCATAGTGAATGGCGGTGCTGGCTAGAAGGGCCAAATGGCCTACTCCTGCACCTACTGTCTATTGTCCATGCTCGCTATGTCAAGTATGCCTCCCGACTCTGCCTCCGCGCCCGTGTTCTGCACTTGAGGTTCGTCCACCGCCTCACTTGTGTAACAGTACGAACTGGCCATAATGAACCCAGTGGACGTGGATCCTGTCCAACAGACCCTTGTCAGTCAGGGCTACCTATGGGTGCCCACGACCAACTACTTAGGGAGGTCACGGAAAAACTTTAGACGCTGTCCACAAATGTACGGAAGGTCAGTGAGCAGGTGGATCGAGTTTTGGCTTCCCTTTCTCCGTCCCCTCCAAGAATCCCGACTACCCAAACCGCACCGCTCGGGATGGTGTCGCCCCTGGGATCAGCATCACAGTCCCCTCAAGAGCCATATCTCCCCGAGCCTGAACCCCAAGCTGGGGACCTAGGGAGGTGTTGGGCCTTCCTGTTACAATGCTCTGGTCTTTGAGCTACAACCACGTACCTACACTTCAGATAAGTCCAAGATTGTGTACATCATGGGGCTTTTACAAGGGGATGCCTTGGTTTGGGCAACCATGATATGGGATAACCAACCAGAGGTTTGTTCCTCCTTCCCCTCCTTTGTTGCTGAAATGAGGAAGGTCTTCGAACAACCCATTCACGGTAATGACGCCGCTAAACTCTTGCTGACTCTGTCAGGGTTCGCGAAGTGTAGCAAGGTATTCCATCGAGTTCAGGAGCTTAGCCACAGACTCAGGGTGGAATGATGAGGCCCTACAGGAAGTGTTTCAACAGGGCCTCTCGGACAAGATAAAGAATGAACTGGCAGCGAGGGACGACACAGACTGTCTGGAATCTCTGATCTCACTAGCCTCTAGATTAGATAAACGACTTCAAGAGCGGCTGAGAGAAAGAACCAGTCGCCCCACTCCTCGGGGAAGCCCACGGTCCACCTTATCAGTCCCAGACAGCCTCCCTTCCCCAGATGCTCCGTGTAGCTCCTGCTCCGACCATCCCCACCACCCTGGGGGAGGAACCGATGTAGCTGGGACGGAACCCGCTCTCCCCGGCCGAACGACTTCGGGTGGAGAGTTGGGGATTGTTTCTATTGTGGCCAGCCAGGACATTTCCGGGATACCTGCTCTCAGTGGCCAAAAGGGAGGGCACCAGTGAAAAAAGGAGGGCACCTGGTGAGCCGGACGATACTCCCTTCATCCCCCCAGACTCGGATGCAGATCCCGGCTACCGTGAATTACCAATGACAGTCTCTGTCCCTATCAGCTCTGGTGGATTCCGGTGCCGAGGGCAACCTGCTGGACGAAGACATAGCCTCTCAGGCTGGAATACCTCGTGAGCTGCTAACTAACCCCCTGGAGGCCCGGGCCCTGGATGGAAAACTGCTGGCTAGGGTGACTCACTGTATGCCACCCCTGACCTTGATCCTATCTGGCAACCATCGGGAGGAGATATGATTCAGTCTCATTTGTTCACCTCAAGCCCTGCTAGTTCTAGGGTATCCATGGCTGAACCAACACAATCCCCACATCGACTGGTCTACCGGGAGGATAGCCAAATGGAGCCAGTCTTGCCACGCCAACTGTCTGCGGTCAGCCCCTTCTCCCAGGGAAGCTACCACGACTCCGCCTGCCCCGGAAACACTCGATTTGTTCTGAGTCCCCACCGAGTACCACGACCTGGGACCGGTATTCAGTAGCCAATGGGCCCTTTCCCTGCCTCCGCACCACCCATATGATTGTGCCATCGACCTTCTCCCCAGGGCCTCGCTACCCACCAGTCGCCTTTTTAATTTATCCCAACTGGAGAGAGAGGCCATGGAGAAGTACATCAGCGAGCCCCTCGCGGCGGGCATTATCAGACCTTCATCTTCCCTGGTAAGCGCCGGTTTCTTCTTTGTAGAAAAGAAGGATGTGTTGCTTCATCCTTGTATTGATTACAGAGGCCTAAACAGTATAACAGTTAAGAATAAGTACCCTTTACCCCTCATTAGTTCGGCTTTTGAACCACTGCATGGAGCCACCATTTTTTCAAAACTGGACCTTCGGAACGCATACCATCTAGTCAGGGTGAGGGAGGGGGACGAGTGGAAGACGGCCTTTAATACATCTCTGGGCCACTTTGAATACTTGGTCATGCCATTTGGCCTCACCAATGCTCCTGCCGTTTTTCAAGCCCTCATTAATGACGTACCGCAGGACTTTATTAATCGGTTCATATTGATTTACCTCGATGATATCCTGATATTTTCTAGCACCCAAGCCCGTTGGGCATTATTTTTTTGGATGGTTCAAGTTTTCCCTCACATATCATCCAGGGCCCAAAAATGGGAAGCCGGACACGCTCTCCCATCAATACGACTCCAAGGAGGACACTTCCAGCCCAGGGACTATCCTCCCACCATCCTGCATGGTCTCCCCCATCACTGGTTGTCCCTGGTCACACATCGCCCTGGACTTCGTCACCGGTCTACCCCCTTCACATGGGAACACCACCGTATTTACCGTGGTGGACCGGTGCGCTTCGTAGCCCTCCCTAAACTCCCTTCCTCTCAAGAAACCGCAGATCTTCTCGTCCGCCATGTCTTCCGCCTCCGTGGAATCCCCGTGGTCATCGTCTCCAATCGTGCTCCCTGATGCTCATTTTGGGACTTAGGGCTCCTGTACTAAGGGCTCAATGTTAATAGTGAGAAGACAGCAAGGCCTCTTCAAGTAGAAACGAACATTGTGCGAGCTGGATATGTATTGATATCTGACATTATGCAGAATTTGTTGTTCATGTCATCAGTGCTGAGGACACTGACCTGACAAATAACTGTAATACTTCTGTATGTTCTCGGTCTGGGATGAAAAACATTCTTCACTCCTTTCTGCAGTGTGAGACTCCAATGAAGGCATATTTGGTCATACACTGTCTTGATGGCAAGGGCAGTCACTCCCATCTTACCTCTGGAATTCAATTTATATCAGTAGGACTGTGATGGTGTCTGGAATTGAGTGGTCTTGCTAAAAGCCAAAATGAGCATCAGGGAACAGTTTACTGGTGAATAACAGCCACCTAATAGCACTGTTGTTGACATTTTCCATCATTCCCAATTTGTGCAGAATGATTTCTTGGGCAATTACAAAGAATAGTTGGGAAAATGAGATTGTTTTAGAACTGGCATCAATATGATGGGCTAACAGGCTTCCTTCTTCATAGTAAGGAAATATGGAAAAAAAGTATGTTGTCATTGTAATGAAACAACTTGCTTGGAAGTACTGTTAGGAATAGAATACAACCTATCAGCAAGCTCACATATACAGCATATTTCTTGGTCCCATAGCTTTTGCAATATTCAGTTCTTAGTCTTTTCTTAATACTACCTAGAGACAATTAAATTGGGAGAAGATTGCTTCTTTTCTGATATGGTCTTTAGGAAGTGACTGAGATATATTGTTCACTTTGCACTTCTTGATGTCTGAAGATATTTCCAAACACTTCATTCTTGTCTCTTATTGTACTAAGATCTGCTATTGCGAGCATTATTGGTGTTTAATCCTGCTGTACATTATTTAATTGTCCAACACCATGTACGTGTAGATGGGCTGTGACTGCAGAGGCTTCTGTAATCTGTTGCTGATCAGATTGCCTGACTATTTCATGTTGTATCTGTTGTTTGTATGCTTACCATTGTTGTAGATTCACCAAGTTGTCACCTCATATGTTGCTCCTGGCATACTTCTTGACACTCTTCAATGAGCAGGGAATGGTCCCATGGTTTGACTGGTAAAGAAAACGATATGTCACAATATTTTGGAGCACAGCTCTCTACTACTGATATGCTGCAGAACTTCATTCATGCTCAACTTTAAGCAGTTCAACCACAATTAATGTCTTTTTTTTCTCGAATGTTCTAAACAAAATAAATCTATGGGTGTTCATCATGGATGGAAACACATAATTGTACTTTTCATCTGCCTAGCACTGGAATAACCCATGGTTATGCTTATGTATTCCATCATAAACATTTATTAAAGGAAGGAGCACATTTTTCTCAACTGCTTTTCCATCTATCCTCATGATGGTAGTGTGGAAGTTGCAGTAAGTTTAAAAATATCCTGGAGTAGTTGTAGTCAAGTGAGACCACCAGAGGCACCTCTGGCTGTTACAGGTGAGATAGACTGTGGCAGTGTGTACTCAAGCCAAACAAGTGAAGTCTCTGTAGTGCCACTTTTCCAGATAGGTTTTCCTAAAACATAGAATCCCTTTACACAATAGGGGGTGCCAGAGACAGATGAGATAACAGAAGGATGTGAAGCATACCCAACAACTAAGACTCTATTATCTTTATTAACTTCACAACATTATCGGTTGTCGGCTCAAAGTTTTGATTTAGTTTTAAAACCACTATTACTCTTGTGAATTACAAAATATCATCAACTATCCACTTGAAGTTTGTAAAAATTTTAAAACAACTATTATCCTTGTGGACTAGAAAATATCAACAGCTGTCTGCTTGAAGTTTTGATAGACTTTAACACCTCTGATTGTCCTTGCAAGTGAGGAATTCAAATATATATACAGATTACGCTAACCAATCTGTAACTGATAAGCCAATTCTGTATAAAAATAACAGTTTTATGTTCGAACTTCTGAAGAGTGTGGGTGACAGAGGCCCATACTGTTCTCCTTGTGCACAAGTAAAATAAAAAGGAATGCAAAGTTGTAAGAGTGCATTTGTTCTGGGCTCAGTGATTTCTGTTATTTTAGTTATTCTATTATTGGTGCTGACAGTTACTTTGGCAGTAGCAGCACAAGGAAGGCATCCTTAAACATGATATAGGAAACAACCTGCTTCAGAATTGGGCACTAAACACAAAAGTAACAGGAAAGTTACAATACAAATAAGCATACCGTAAATGCATTTTGTTTACTTTGCAAATGAGAATATTATTTATTTATTGAGATACAGTATGGAGTAGACCCTTCCAGTCCTTTGAGCTGCATTGCCCAACAATCCCCATATTTAATCCTAGCCTAATCATGGGCCAACTTACAATAACCAATTAACCTGCCAACCGGTATGTCTTTGGACCGTGGAGGAAAACAGGAGGACCTGGAGGAAACCCACCCAGCCTCAGGGAGAATGTACGGACTCCTTCCAAGCAGAGGTAGGAATTGAACCCAGGTTACCTGTACTGTAAAAAGTATCGTGCTCACCAATATGCAACTGTGCTGCACCAAATAAGTACATTCCATCAGTTCTTCAACACTTTAAATGATGTCTACTGTATAGAAATAATTAAATGGGCATTCATCTTTAGAAAAACCGTGCGCCATGTAGAATAACTTATGAATCACTGCTGTAACAGCCTCTGTTGGTAGTTAAATATTGATTGATTTCCATAGAGTGTGTTTGTTCGGTAGCTCTTGCCTTGTTACTTGCTTTACTAAACAGCAATATAAAAGATATTACAGAACCTGGACTCTGCCTCATTCTGTTTTATTCGACCGCATCTCCTTTCATAATCCACATCAGCACAATGCAACCTGAAATTGCTTTTTGTACAATATCTAAGTTGGAGAAAGTTACTTTAAAAATTTAAATAAAGATGATAACTGATTAAAATCCAGTGAAGGGGAACGAGCTTCAATGTTTATTCTCTTCCAACCAATATACATTCACAAAGATGCTCAATTGTTACTAATATTTTTAAGATTACTTTCCAAATCTTCCACAAAAGCTGCTGTTTTTTACATTAACATGAATACAGATTCCAAGAGAAACATTTTGACTGCATAATGATATAACATATTCAATTTGACTGCCGCTTTATTGACGTCACATCAAATTTCTATTTCTAATCAAACAGAATAAATGAAAACTTTGAAAAAGGCTGCTTATTGACTCTCACTTTTTTTCATGCCTTTGAACATAGTCACAATTATCCACAAACTATCCACAAGTTTCTCGGAAGTAAGACAGCGACCTGCACCAACCAGCTGGCAGGAGTGTTTAAGGAACATCTTCAGTCTCTCACTGCTGCAGTTCGCACTAGCTTCAAAAGGGTGACGATCATACCAACGCTGAGCAAGTGCAGAGTGAGCTGCTTCAAAGTCTATTGACCAGCAGAATTCACATCTACAGTGATGCTGTGAGAAGTTGGCCATGGCTAGGATCATTTCCTGCCAAAGCGGGGACACAGACAATTGATCTGCAGCGGATGCTGTCACACTGGCTCTCCACTCGTTCTTGGATCACCTGGATAATAGTAATAACTATGTCAATGTCAGACTGCAGTTTATTTATGCAGTCACATCTCATCGTTCAGCACAATCGCACCATTAATTCTAATCAACAAGCTCCAAAACCTGGATCTTCGTACTTCCCTCTGCAACTGGGTCCTTGACTTCTTATTAGGAAACAACAGTCTTTGCCGATCAAAAATAACATCTCCTCCTCGCTGACTACCAACACTGGTGCACCTCAAGGATGTGTACTTAGCCTATCACTCTACTCTCTTTATACCGATGATTGTGTGGCTAGCCACAGCTCAAGCAACATCTGTAAATTTGCTGACAACACAACCATTGTTGACAGAATTTCAGATGGTGATGAGGTGGTGTACCGGAGTGAGATGGATCAGCTGGTTCAGTAAAGTCACAACAATAACCTAGCACTCAACATCAGCAAGACCAAGGAACTGATTGTGGACTTTAGGAAGGAAAAGTTGAGGGAACACATTTCAGTCCTCATCAAGGGATCAGCGGTGGAAAGGATGAGCTGTTTTAAGTTTCTAGCCATCAACATCTTTGAAGATTTATCCTGTGTCCCTCCTTCTCTCTAATTTTAAAGAAGGCATGACAGCAACTATATTTCATTACAAGTTTGTGGAGACTTGGTATGTCACCAAAGAAACTCCCAGATTTCTATAGAGCTACCAATGAGAGCATTCTAACTGGTTGCAGCACGGTTTGGTATGGAGGGGTCACTGCACAGGATCAGAAAAAACTAGCAGAAATGTGTAAACTCAGCAATCTCCATTATTGGCACTAGCCTCCCCAACATTAAGGACACCTTCTAAAGGTGAGACTTCAAAAAGGTGGCATCTATCATTAAGGACCCCCATCACCCAGAGCATGCCCTCTTCTCCTTGCTAGCATCAAGGAGGAGGTACAGAAGCCTGAAGGAGCTTCAGGAGAAGTTTCTTCTCCTCTGCCATCAGATTTCTGAATGGACAATGAATCCATGAACACTCCCTCAGTATATTTCCTCTCTTTTTTTGCACTACTTATTTAACCTATTTTTAAATAGATATCTAATTGTAATTTATATATTTTTATTATCATGTATTGCAATGCACTGCTGACATGAAACAATTTTCATTGCATATTCCAGTGATATTATACCAAATTCTGATTCTGCATATTCTTTGGAATAATGAAAAAGACTTGCAAAAGAAAGTGTAATGATATACAATCTCCTACAACTTGCATTTACATATCTCCTCTAACATCATAATACATTTCAAGGCATTTGACCATCTAACCAACCGTCAATATTATAAAAATTACTGTTTTATCAAAAAGGTTTGTTTACATTGCAGCAGTTTCTCATGTTCGGTTTTTATTATAGGCACAAATGTACTTTAATCTGCTATTGTTTAGCAGAGCTACAATATATTGCATGCATTAAGAAGCTTACATTTTGATATAATTTAGAAAAAAAAACAATGCCTGTGTTAAAAACCCATGCTAAATGTCAATAGTTTACTTCCTAAATGCTTTTGGTCACATGATTAATCTTCATGGATTCCCTTTCTTTCGTACATTCCCAGACTGCATAGTGAACAAGGTGTTCCTTGGAAATGCAGAATATAGATTTTTCCTAGAAATATATACAGGGCATGTTTTTGTTGCAAATCATTCATATATCATATATATTTCCTAACATGACTTAGAGTTACACAGCCTTAGAGCTACACAGCAAAAACATGGGCTAGTAGTGCTCATGCTGACCATTTCGCTCATTGACACAACTCTATGTTCTTGCGTTAGTACTTTATCCTTCTACGCATTATCTAAATACCTACCTAACATCTCTTAAATGTCGTAATTTGATTCCACCACTCTTCATAGACATCAACAACTCTGTGTATAAATACTTTTCCCCTCAAATGCCTTTTAAAGCTGTTCCTTCTCACCTTAAACCTATGTCCTCTTGTTTTCTATACTCCTATGCAGAAAACATTAGTACAGCTTTAAAACTTTATGACTTGAAGTTACGCCAGGTTGTGAAATATATGATTCTTGAAATCAGTTATTCAACTGCAGTGTAACTAAATTAAAACTATTTATAAATCTTGGCCAAAACAGTTGTTGATGCTATGCAGAATTAAAACAGAACCAGTGTGGACTTTGTTTTTCTCTCCTGCCAAAGACAGTCATGCCTGTGTTGTAGACAACATTACGGATGTGATACCACCTCTCTTCGACTCTCCCTGCAGGATGGTTCTGGAGAGCTTTGCTGATAATGTTGGCAGAGCGTGCGCAGAGATCGGTGAGTGAGGTTCTGGTGGTGTTGATGCATGGATGTCCTTTCTGATTTGAATGGCAAACTCATCTGGGCTGGTGACACTGCTGACCAGAGAGTGGTCGGTGCCACAGACAGCACTGTGGTTGCTGCAGGTGTTGAAGCCGCAGTTCGGTGATCGTCTTCTTGTGATGACAAGATCCAGCTGGTGCCAGTGATGAGCTCTGGGATGTTGCCAGGACATTCTATAGTGCGGTTTGGTTCAGAAGAATGTGTTGGTTATACAAAGGTCATAGTAGGAGCAAAGCTCCTGTAGCCTCTGTCTGTTTTTGTTCAGCTTGCTGATCACAAGTTGTGGTCAGAGATCCCACTCAGACATTGAAGTCTTCGAGTAAGTAGAGATGCTAATTTGCGCAGAGACACAGATTGTTGGTGAGTAGATGCTCAGAGTGTTCACTGTGCCAGAGGAGGTGGCAAGGCTGAGACAGAATATGCTCTGCGCCTCTGGATGGAATCTGTTCTGGGACCCTCACTATTCATGATTTTTATAAATGACCTGGATGAGGAAGTGGAGGGATGGGTTAGTAATTTTGCTGATGACACAAAGGTTGGAGGTGTTGTGGATAGTGTAAAGGGCTGTCAGAGGTTACAACGGGACATTAATAAGATGCAAAACTGGGCTAATATGCGGCAGATGGAGTTCAACCCAGATAAGTGTGAAGTGGTTCATTTTGTTAGGTCAAATATGATGGCAGAATATAGTATTAATGGTAAGACTCTTGGCAGTGTGGAGGATCAGAGGGATCTTGAGGTTCGAATCCATAGGACGCTCAAAGCAGCTGCGCAGTTTGACTCTGCGGGGAGTAGGTACAGAGGAGATGTCAGGGGTAAGTCTTTTATGCAGAGAGGGGTGAGGGCGTGGAATGGGCTGCCAGCAATGGCGGTGGAGGCGGATACAATAGGGTCTTTTAAGAGACTTTTGGATAGGTACATGGAGCTTAGAAAAATAGAGGGCTATGGGTAAGCCTAGTAATTTCTAAGGTAAGGGACATGTTCGGCACAACTTTGTGGGCTGAAAGGCGTGTATTGTGCTGTAGGTTTTCTATGTTCCTATGTTTCTATGGAGACCTTATCACTGCAAATCCAATGCCATGCTGCCACAGTTCCTCTGGTTACGTGCCTTGCCAGAAGATGACGCAGTCCGATTCTCTGAGTCTACCATCTGAGGGGAGTCCATTCTCCTGCACGGCAGCAATGCCAATGTTCAGCTTTTTGAGCTCACGGTTGGTGATAGAGGTCTTTCTGTTGTCATCAACGTGTTGTAGGTCATTGGAGAGGCCAGGACTCTTACCAATTGTAGGATTGGAGATTTCTTTTTTCTTCTTGGTTGTTCTTTGCCTGGTGCGATGTTTAGAGTCTGCTGGTCAAGACGATCTTCTGGGCTCCAAGCACCGACTGAAGCAGGCAGGCTGTGATGGGTCAGCACCTTATTAGCCAGGGATGCCTAGCTTAAGTGGGTGGTAGCTGACCAGTGGTAGGGGAAAATCCCTCCCACAGGAGACAGCCCATAATGCCTGTGTTACTGATTCAAGCAACAATAAATATATGAGTTAGGCAGGGGCTTTTATAACAAATAACACGTTTATTAAACACTGAAAACAAACCCCCCAAAAGTAAACAAATCACTAACGTAACCGGAAATCAGCTGCTGTGTGGCAGCTTAAACAGTTCTTAAAGCAATGAAGCTTAAACAGTTCTTAAAGCAATGAAGCTTAAATAGTTCTTAAAGCGATGTTGCAAAAACAGTTCTTAAAGCGATGTTGCAAAAACAGTTCTTAAAGCGATGTTGCAAAAACAGTTCTTAAAGCGATGTTGCAAAAACAGTTCTTAAAGCGATGTTGCAAAAACAGTTCTTCAAAGTATTATTGCAAAAGTTCAAAATGCTTACAGTCCATTTAAGGGAGAGACTTTTTAAGATGATTTAAATTCTCTTTCACATCGTGTTGTTTTGGTTCCCAAAATTGAACTTTTCCCACGAAGAATTTACGTAATGAAACGGCTTAAAGGCACTGACCTTTCCTTTACAGAACTGTTCCCAATCCTTTCTGCTATTTCACAGGGATTAACACGAGAACAGTCAACGAATTCCTTCCGAATAAGGATCAAACAAGGTCGAACCTGTTTCACTGTCGAAATCGATTCTCCTCGATCTTTTAACTCCCGAACTCCGATCTTCACTCTCCACTGATTCTCAATTAGCAGTATTATAAAGAAACTGCTGGCAATGACCTTTTAAATTTTAGGCATTAGATAAAACTTCATCTTTCAACTAAACTGCGTCATAACATTAAATCACACAGTGGCATGAAGTCAACATGGCAAATCCAGCCACGAACTGCCCCTCCTCACAAGGAGGGGTCCTCCTTTTATACCCTGTAAAAAAAACCTATCACATGACCTCTACTGGCAGGAAAATGACATCACTCCACCATCACAAGACCATTACCTCAAGTCCAGTATAGCTTCAACCCCAGTCACGTGACAAGTACACCACTGTCACGTGTCACAGGTACGTAACACCTGTTACCGACGCCAGTCGGTGAGGGCTTATCACTCATATCTGCTGCCTCCCCTGTTGGTTCTGTTACTGTGAACTGTGGCACTGGAGTGACCTCTCCATGGTACAAGCCTGGGCAGAAGGTATGGAAATATTGAGATGCCTAGTCGTCAAGATCCCCCTCTAGATGTAGTCGAAAGGAAAGTGACACAACGTATTTGACACCAGCATGGCTGCAGGAGCTGCCAGAAGGATGTTCAATGACATCCAGCTACTCTAGGGGCTCAACTCCAGATTTTCTGTCTGGGTTTACTCCCATAACCTCTGTCTCTCCCAAGGCTGCCCACAAGGCAGTGGGGCTACTTACCCATAGCTGGGAATCTGGTTCACGAGCAGTCGGTATAAACTTGCTCCATTGCCACCCTCTGCAAGACAAGTGGGCAAGACAATTCTAAATCCTTGCAGCCAGTTTTCCCTAGAACCCATGTCTTCTGACAATCTGAATAATTAAATAAGTTCCAGAAGTGGAAAATTAGTGTTACTAATGGGCACCATGAAACAGCTAAATTGTTGTTTAACAATCCCATTGATTCACTAATGTTCTTTAGGGTAATAAATCAGGCACACATTAGCACTCCAGATCGACGCACAGCATTGTTGTTGAGGCTGTAAGTGTCTTTTGGACTAGCCTAGAGCACCACACTCTCAGGGGCAATTGGGAAGGGCAATGAATGCTAGCCTTGCCAGCAATACACCCTTCTCATGAATGAGTAATGAGCAAAGAATTTTGGCACATTGACAGATCCTTCACAAAGAAAAGGATGATTCCAAATAATGCTTTTACAAATATTTTGCAACAATTATCACCTTTACCTGATTATATGCTAATAACTGATCATGGAAAAGCAACGCAAATGCATTAAATTCACCAGCAATGCATAAAAGCAGCTTGTAAACAGTCTTTCTCAACTTTTAGTAAGTATGTCATTCTTTTCTGATGTTGTATTGCTTCAGAAGTATCCATAGTGTCTGCTTCACATTACATTTATAAATGAAGTCGCAGGCAAGGTATTGCAGCTAAACCATAATCACTTACAAAACCATTGGACGATTATGCTTATCATTTGCTTTCACTTCAGATCACTTCACATTGTAGCAAATAGACGCTTATGTTTTGTAGAAGTGGAAAGCCATTGAGAATCCATTGAGGTGTAGCAGCACGGCCTAATAGACATCTTCAATACCTTTCTTGGTATTGGAATAGCTTAGTCCATATTATTCTCAAGTGCTGCATATGGAAGTAGTAGTGCTGATCATTTCCATTTTCCTCCCCCATAATGGACTCATGGAGAGCTCTTCTACAGTTTTTTTTCCATCTGGCCTAACTAATCTGAAAGTCTCTTCAGTAAATCGGGCTTTTCACTGTGCACTTTGTTTATTAATGCACAAAAGTTGCATACTCGGATATTTTATTAATACACTGAGCATTATTTATAAGGATTCATGGTTAAGCTAACACCACGGCTGATAGTTCTTTCTGAGTGGTTGCTTCATTGTCTGTTAGTTGTACCTCATCCAGCTTCCAAGAAGGTGTTATGAATGCATTTTGATATTCCTGAGTGAGCAGTACAAATGAAGAACACGTGCTTCTCAATTTCCACACTATCAGAATTCTAAAAGTAAATTAAATGCCATCATGGATATTTTTGTTTTGCTCTGATACTTGGCTGAAACCTATTTCCTTGAGAAATATCTGTAAAACTTGGCTCTTGGTGTGTGCTTAGTTAGGAGTGTGTGGGTTTATGTTTAGATTCACAATCTGAGCTAGATAGTTGGAAGAACCAGCTGGTAAATACTTCTCCTTAAAAACTCCATTCACATTTTTAGAGGCAAGAAAAAAAAATGATGTTCATGCATTATCCAGGAAAATGTCGAGCAAATATATAGCAGCATTTTCCTTTTGGTTTACACTCATTCAAGGGACATTGGTGCAGTAGGCTGAGAAGCTTTCAACTGACCATCACTAAATGCCCTTGAAAAGGTGGTTGGGGCTGTTGTCTTGAATGGCTGCAGTTCCTGAGGTGTTAGGGAGGGAGTTCAAAGATTTTTGACCAAGATGTTGTGCGGCTATGAGTGGAACTTCCAGGTGGTAGGGTTTCCAAACTTTTGCTGCCCTTGTCCTTCTAGCTGGTAGTTTGTGGTCTGGAAGGTGCTTTCTTGGTGAGTTGCTGTAGTGCATCCTTTAAATGGCACAAACTGCTGCTACTGTGTATTGATGTTGGAATGAGTGAATGGTTATGGATGGGGAGTCGATCAAGCTAGTTGATATGGTCCTATATCAGGTCCTGCATCTTGAGTGTCATTGAAACTACACTGGAGTGGAGGCAAATGATGAGCATTCCATCATTTTCCTAACTTCAGATTTGGAGATGGTGGAACGGGTTTTAGGCACTTAGGAGGTGTGTTACTTATCGCAGGATTCTTAGCTTCCGACCTGTACTTGACTTCAAAGATTCAAAATACATTTATTATGGAACTATACATAAATTACACAAGCCTGAGATTTGTCTGCTTACAGACAGCCACAAAGCATGAAACCCAAAAGAACCCAATTAAAAAAAGAAAGACTGACACCCAATGCATAGAGAAAGAGAAAAAAAACACAGATCATGCAAACAATAGAAGAAAGCAACAGCATTATGAGCCAAATTGAGTCCATAGATTCAAATCCCAGAGCAGCCAGAGTAGGCCTAACCACTCGGACTCAGCTCATCATATAGTGGGGCATGAAGTGTGTAGCAGCTGGAGAGAGAGCAGTTTCACAGCCCCAGCACCACGGAGAGAGGAATGAACACTGCAGGAAAGTGAGTGGAATCGGCCTGACACTAGCATCTAAATTGTCCGGGTAATACTACTCACTATGACCCAAGCCTTGTTGCAGCGATATGCTCTGGGCCTAGGCCTTGCCATCCAGTCTGAAGCCGTTCTTGACCTCTCCACTTAGAGTGATCCAACCTCACACCAGGTTTAGGTGGACAGATATCGAAACTCCTCTGTCTTGACTCTTCTCTGAATCACTTCCTCCAGCTGCATCTGCAATTCCAACTCTATCTCTGTCTTCGACACCGGTCTGAACATGTTACGCTCCAACTTGGCAACCCACCAGCACTGCTCATCCCTCAAGCCAGCTTCACCTTTGCTCTTCTCTTCATTGTTTGTGGTGAAAGTTTACCATAATTTACCTCAGAAAAGGTTATTTATAATGTTTTTAGTCATTCTTCTTGCCTTTTGAGCTACTAGTAAACTGTTGCCCAACTTCATTAGCACCATCTTAAACCAGTATTACAGATAGAGCAAAATATTTTTTATATCAG
The DNA here is from genome assembly GCF_048418815.1 of Hemitrygon akajei. NCBI lineage: Eukaryota > Metazoa > Chordata > Chondrichthyes > Myliobatiformes > Dasyatidae > Hemitrygon > Hemitrygon akajei. The sequence continues at coordinate 72,024,804 of NC_133136.1, read as the reverse complement.
TAAACTACAGCATTGCTTCTTGTTTTTCATGTGATTACACATTCCATTACAAAATTCAGCTTCCAATTGATTGGGATTCTTCTAAATAATTTTCTTCTGACTTAGATTTTGAAGTCTTGTTTCAGATGTTATTTGATGTGAGTAACTGGAAAATGTTCAAAAGGGAAAAATATGTGGCCATCTGATCCAAAATTGAAGTTGTATAGCCCAGATGGATCTCATCCATATTAAACAAATACCTTAAAAACATACTTCAATTTCTTCTGCAGTTTCTAGCAGGAGTTCAGTTGATAGTGATCTCAATTTCATTATTTTCCTAATCTTTTGCATCACTAGATTGGAACAAGAAGAAACCGATATGGAACAAGGCTATTTTTCAAATGGAAGGTGAACTTATACTGAACAAACCTGGCTTATCTTTGTCTCTTCTCATTGCCTTTTCTTCTGCCTAAACTTTCAGAAAGAAGCCAATGGAAGAAACTGCTTGGAGTATATAGTATTTAACTAAGTTTGCGCATCCAAGGCTCCTTGTTGAATACAAGTTTCATGTCCTTGATTGATTGGACAAGCAAATGCACAAGCAAAGTAATCCAGTTACAACAGTTTAATGCAAGAGTCCAATGCTTGATTGAAAAAGGCAGTTCCACATTTAATCTAATAAATGGAACCTGATTTCCTTCTAATTTCCCTTAATTGAAAACTAAGCCAAAATCAGAAATTATAAGATTCATTTTATAATAGAAACATCAGAAATTTGGAAGTGTTAAAGACCAGATGGATTATAAAAGGCTTGCAGTGTGTAAATTGATTAAAGTTGGAATTATGCAATGAACCTGGTACAACATGAATAATATCCATTATTTTTACAAAGGATCTTCTTCCCTTCACTTATTGCTCGCAATTTTCTACACGATGCCAAGGATCTGATTTTAGAGATATATTTTCTAACACACGCTAGTTTTGGTAATATGTTAATATTCTTTATATTCAGGAACAGTTTCTTCCCCTCTGCCATCCAATTCCGAAATGGGCATTGAATGCATGAACACCAGCTCACTTTTTAAAGTTTTTATATTATTTCTATGTTTGCACTATAGTAAATTTAACTATTTAATATGCATATATACACTTAATACATTTTTTCTATATTATCATGTATTGCCTTGTACTGCTGCTACTAAGTTAACAAATTTCATGACATATGCCAGTGATATTAAATCTGATTCAGATTCTGATTCTGATTCTAACCTGCCTTGTGCATCTTGAAGTATATTACTATTTTACCATCATCTGAATTGTGAGATTTTTTGCTGTGCTAAGACATTGAAATATACACAGCTTCTTCCATTGAAATATACATGTATTTCAAGGCAAGAATTTTCGAAGGGAAGGTAGATGAGCTTAGGGCATGGATCAACACCTGAAATTATGATATTGTAGTGGGACTTGGTTGCTGGAGGGGCAGGACAGTCAGCATAGTATCCTGGGGTTCTGTTGTTTCAAATGCGCCAGAGAGGGAGTGAGAAAAGGAGAAGGGTGACATTACTAGTCCAGAAAAATGTCATGATAGTGCTCATTTGGGACTGACTGGAGAACTTGTCTTGTGAGGTGTTAGGGGTGGAACTGAGAAATAAGAAAGGTATAGCCATGTTGATGGGGCTATATTACAGACCACCCAACAGTCTGGGAGACTTGGAGGAACAAATTTGTAGAGAGTTCATAAAATGTTGCAAGAAAATAAGGATGTTATAGTAGGTGATTTTAACTTTCCACATATTGACTGGGACTCCCATACTGTAAAATAACTAGATAGGATAGAGTTTGTCAAATGTGTTCAGGAAAATTTCCTTAATCAGTACATAGAGATCCCAATGAGAGAGAGGGTAATGCTTGATCTGCTATTAGGGAATGAGACGGGACAGGTGACTGGTTTGTGTAGGGGAACACTTTGCACCTAGTAATCACAATGACATTGGTTTCAAAGTGAATATGGTAAAAGATAGGTCTGGTCTGCGGGTTGAGATTCTAAAGTGAAGCAGGACAAATTTTGGATGGTATCAGAAAGGATCTGGCAGGTGTGGATTAGGACAGGCTGTTTTTTGGCAAAAGTCTACTTGGTAAATGGAGGGTTTTCAAAAGTGAAATTTTGAGAGTACAAAGTATGTATGTGCCTGTCAAAGTAAAAGATAAAAATAACAGATGTGGAGAACCTTGGAGTTAAAGAAATACTGAGGTTCTGGTTAAGAAACAGACAAAGGTGCATTTCAGGTAAAGGCAGGTAGGAACAAATGGGGTGCTTATGGAGTATAAGAAATGCAAGAGAACACTTACGAAAGAAATCAGGACTAAAAGAAAGCATGAGATTACCCTAGCAGACAAGAAGAAGGAAAATCCTGGGCGATTCTATATATATGTTAAGAACAAAAAGATTGTAAGGGACAAAACTGGTGCTCTGGAAGATCAGAATAGTAATCAATGTGTGGAGAGAAAAGAGATGGGAGAGATCTTAAATATATTTTTTGCATTTATATTTACTTAGGAGATGAACACTGAGTCTATAGAAGTGAGAGAAAACAGTAGCAACTTCATAAAACCTATATAGATTACAGGGGAGGTGGTGTTTGCTGTCCTGATGTAAATTAGGGCGGACAAGTTCCCAGAACCTGACAAAATGTTCCCTTGGACCTGATAGGAGGCAAGTGCTGAAGCTGATGGAGCCCTAGCAGAGATATTTAAATCATCCTTCTCAACAGGTGAGGTACCAGAGGAACAGAGGATAACCTATATATATATATTTAGATTGAATTGGATTGAATTGAATTGAATTGACTTTATTACTTACATCCTTCACATACATGAAGAGGAAAATTCTTCACGTTACTTCTCTGTCTAAATATGTAATGCCCAATTTATAGTAATTTGTAAAAAATAGTATGTACAACAGGACAGTCAGTATAGCATAGAAATACAATTGTATCAGGATGAAACAATCAGTCTGAATGCCTGGTGGAAGGAGCTGTCCCAGAGCCTGCTGGTCCTGGCTTTTATGCTGAAATACCGTTTCCTGGAAGACATGGACTGATTAAGGATAATCAGCATGGCTGATCAGTGTGTTGGTCATGTCTAAACAATCTTATAGAGTGTTTTGAGGAAGTTACCAGGAATGTGGTGATATGGGTGATGAGCAGACCTGATGGACAATGGGGTAAAGAGTTAACCATCCCCCCCGAGAACCACAAACTATTACTGTTGCTATGCTGACCATGAGAAAGAGAAACGAAAAACCGGCAAGAACATCGGCGACAGATAAGAGAGAGGGGGAAATTTGCTGATTTACTGTATTATGACTTCTGCAAGGGTTATTTATCTTCTACTATTTTGCTCATAAACATTCCTCAGTGGACTGAAGGAGTGGCCTGATTTGATGGACACAGTCATTCAGGATTGTTGGATAGCTGAGTCCCCGTTAGTAGGGATAAAAAGACAAGTCTGGAGAGACACCCGCCAGACACGCCAGTGGACACTGATTGAGTGTTGGAACCCACAAGAAAGGTGGGGGCTTCGAAGACCGAACCAGGAGGTCGGTCAGTAAGGCTATCAGTGTAAAAGCAGGGCCGGTGGGGACTTGTGTGTGTGTCCACTCATGCCCGAGTGACGAGTCCACCACAGAAGAACAGTCTAGCAGAAGGACGGAGGGGTCATAGCTGAATGACCACCACAACAACGGTGCAATGCAATCAAAAGGCAACAGGAAGGTTTGCTGACTGCAACTGCTTAATCAATCAATCTCTCTCTCTCTCTCTCTCTCTCTCTCTCTCTCTCTCTCTCTCTCTCTCTCTCCTCTCTCTCTCTCTCTCTCTCTCTCTCCTCTCTCTCTCTCTCTCTCTCTCTCTCTCTCTCTCTCTCTCTCTCTCTCTCTCTCTCTCTCTCTCTCTCTCTCTCTCTCTCTCTCCTCTCTCTCTCTCTCTCTCTCTCTCATGATTACAATACAACAACCATAACTACATCAGCACTCTTGAACTGAACTGAACTTTATTTTCTATGACAATTCATTTACTCCTAGACATCGATAGAGCTTGTTTATTATTGCTTATTATTATTATTCCTACACTTTTAGGTTTATTACTGCTACCTTGTTTTATATGTATATTTGCATTATTGATATGGTTTTGCTTATTTTTACTAATAAACACCTTTAGATATAGTACCACCAGACTCCAACGGATTCTTCTTTCTCTGCTGGTCAGACACCCAGTTACGGGGTACGTAACAGTGGATGAAGGCAAGGGCAGTGGATGTTGCCTACATGGACTTCAGCAAGGCATTTAACAAGGTCCCACATGAGAGGCTGGTCAGGAAGTTTCAGTCATTCGCCATTCAAGGTAAGTTAGTAAACTGGATTAGATTTAGGTTTTATGGGGAAACAAGAGAGTGGTAACAGATGGTTGCTTCTCTGATTGGATGTCTGTGAATGATGGAGTGCTGCAGGGATCATTGTTGTTTGTCATCTGTATCAACAATCCGCATTATAGTGTATTTGCAGATGTTCCCAAGATTGGGGGTGTAGTGGACAGCAAGGAAGGCTTTTGTGGCTTGCAGCGGGATCTGGACCAGCTGGAAAAAATGGCAGGTGGAATTTAATGCAGACAAGTGTGTAGTGCTGCACTCTGGTAGGACAAACCAGCCTTACATAGTGAATGATAAGGCACTGAAAAGTGGGAAGATCAAAGGGATATGGGAATACAGGTCCATATTTCATTGAAAGTGGCATCACAGGTAGATAGGGTTGTAAAGAGAGCTTTTGGCACATTGGCCTTGATAAATCAACGTGCTGAGTAGAGATGTGACATTATGTTGAAGTTGTGTAAGACATCGGTGAGGCCTTATTTGGATTATTGTGTGCAGTTTTGGTCACTCCTACAGGAAAGATGTAAATAAGGTTGAAGTAGCACAGAGAAAATTTATAAGGGTGGTGCTGTGTCAGGAGGGCTTGACTTATTAGGAAATATTGAATAGGTTAGGACTTTATTCCTTGACATATAGAAGGTTGAGAGGAGATTTGATAGAGGTGTACAAAATTATGAGGGGTATAGCGGGTAATACAAGCAGGCTTTTCCACTGAGATTACAACTAGAGGCCATGGGTTAAATGTAAAAGTTGAGAAGTTTAAGGGATCAGGAGGGAAAAAATATCTTCACTCAGAGGGGCATGAGGATGGGGAACGAGTTGCCAACACAAGCGGTGCACGCAAGCTTGATTTCAAAATTTTAGAGAAGTTTGGATTGGCACATGATGTTAGGGATATGGAGGGGTGTTATCTCAGTGCAGGCCAATGGGAGTAGGTCGTTTAAATAGTTCAACGTGGACTACATGAGCCAAAGGGCCAGTTTCTGTGAAGTACTTTTCTATGACTCTATGTTGTGTAAATAATAATAACTTCAGATTTATCAGAGTTATTTAGGTTGGGATAAACTGGGATTCAAATATAGCAAAATTCGTTGCCATTGTGTAGAGAATTGTGCAGTAAAAATAGGATCAGTGCAGTTCCTATCCAATCTGTTGGAAGTACCGTAGATTCCGGACTACAGAGCGCACCTGATTAAAAGCCGCTGGCTCTAATTTTAGAAATAAAATCAATTTTTTACTTGTAAAGGCCGCACCGGATTTTCGGCCGCAGGTGTCCCACGTTGTAATTGAGATATTTACACAGAAAGATATTACACGTGAGGATTTTTTAACTTTTAATTAAATCCATATGGTAACAAAAACAAATACATATTGCAAATGCTTTTTTTCGAACCGTGCCCGTAACGCGGCTACTTTTAAATATACGTTGCGTATACTTCTTTACTGAACAACATTCCAATATCTCCTAACGACTGGTAAAAAATATATATACTGCAGCCTACCAGGAAAAGTTATTGATCGCCTTTAACTTAAAAGCAGAGTTTTCGCTCCGCCGTCCCGTTTATCGCAAACGGCATTTTTCCCACAAGACGCGGCGAAACCGGGTGTGACGTCATAGCATCCCGCGATGTAGTACAGAAAACAAATATAGTTAAAACTCTTCTAACTTTAACTAGAAAATGAATTACTAAGCGAAAATATTATAAACTAAATAACTGCCATAAAGGCAGCACAATGCTTTTCTTCGAGTGTTTTCCATGTTGATGAGGGTGAGCACAAATGACTGATTTACAATAATTTAATTGTGAAAGTGCGCTTGATTTATCGTACAATTTCATTGGACCTCTGTGAACTACTCATCAATTTTATTGGTCTACTGTTATGAGGCAAAATGTTTACGAGGCGGCATGAAAAAAATCATGTATTAGCCGCTCCGTTTTAAAGGCCGCAAAGTTCAAAGCTGTTCAAAATGTGGGAAAAAAGTAGCGGCTTAAAATCCAGAATCTACGGTATATACTGATCACTGGGGAAAGTGCCAGACCTCAGAGGTCAGTCACAGGGCAGCTCTATAAAAGGCCAGTGTAGAATTGGACAAGCCAGGATAAGGGTGGTGTTGTGGGGTAGTGCTATTGTGTGTGTGTGTGTGTGTGTGTGTGTGTGTGTGTGTGTGTGTGTGTGTGTGTGTGTGTGTGTGTGTGTGTGTGTGTGTGTGTGTGTGTGCACATATAATACCCCAAATACCCCACAGAGGGGTGAATACTCTGTGTTGGAAATGCCTCCATACTGCTGTGAGCTTCAAGGTGATTAGGTGGGGGTGGGCTGAAGCTCTGGTATGACCCATGCACAAAACGACTGTAAACATTGAAGGATCAAACAATGATGCAATTTCCATAATCCTGAGCTTTGCAAACTGAGGCTGGAAAATATTGCATGCAAGACATGGATGTCACAGTGCACAGCTGTAGCTCATTTGGTGATCCTTGTGCTTCTCTTTTTATTGAAAGTTCATAGAAAGTCATGGTTTCTTAAGGCTGTCATAGCTGGGGGGCATAATAAGCTCCCAGTGGCATACATCTCAAATGGCCTCTCATTACCAAGTGTAGCTCCTGGACTTCACAATGTGGCTTAGCTACTAAGCCCAGTGGAACTGTTTCTACCGACAGGAGTAGACCGACAGGAGTAGGGGCAAAGGCAGGTTACTGGCATCTCTAAAGCAGTTCCTTCAGGCAGCAATGGTTGGAAGCTCATCTAGGAGAAGGAAAACTCTGATCTCAAACCTTCGCCACCCTGCAACTATATCCACTCAGGGGGAAGGCTTCAGGAGCGAACCCCAAGGAGAAATCTGGATCTGGAGTTCCGAAGGCAGTCCTATGTTGAGTTCAACAATGACTGGCCACTCCTGCAATGTTGCTGGTGCCAGGATGTGTCAGTCTGTGCTGTTCCGTTGGATTCATCAGCTGTGTTAAGTGGGATAGCTTGATGCATGGGCAACAGCTAGCTCTCCATATTGTACTGCCTTGTGTACTGGCTTTTGTATCAAATACATAAACAGTTTGGGCATAATATCGCTGGTCTACACCAATCAACGGGTGGCCTCTGACTGAAAATCGCAGGTTGCACTCAGAAGGACTTGCCAGAACTGAAAATGTGTAAAGGTGAAACTCACACAGAGGAGCCTGGAACAATTTCACCAAGAAGAAAGAGATGCTCAGAAGGCAAAAGAAAACACAAATGCTGGAATCTGGAACAACAAATATAAACAGAATGCTGGAAAAACTCAGAAGGTCAAGCAGCAAAAAGTGGATATTAATATTTCAGGACTGAGAAGGAACTTGAGGGCAGGGTCGAAGTCAGTGGCAAGGATGACAAATTGACAAAGGTGACAAGTTTTGCAAGAGTGCAGGAAGAAGCAACAATACCTTAGTTCCAAGTAACAGAGAAAAACAGGGACAAGTGTCATTGCTGGAACAGGGCCTGTTTCACACGGCAAACAAAATGACAGGCTTAGCTCGGGCCCATGGAGATGCTCAAGAGGATTTCGGAAGGGAAATGTGGATTATTTTTTAAAGAACTGAGCAGAGAAGGAAGTGTAAAAATATACCAGGAACATACATACTCAGAGAAAACTATCTTAAATTAATAGTCATCAAATATGATATGGTGGAGGGAAAAGTAACGGCAAAGCCTACTGGATTAAAAAGGGAAAATGTTTACTGAAATGAACATAAGTATATGCAGAAAATACAAAATGGTAATTTAGGGGACAGGAAAAGGCTTGACAAATATACCTGAGAGATAAAATTAAAGTAAAATTTTCAAACGTTACAAATTGTAAGAGCTATTAGTTCTAAATCCTAATTTAACACCCCCAAACCCCACCCAGTTTAAAACCCCTCCCCAGTTTGTTACATAAAACAAACTGGGTATTTAAAGGAAAGGTTGCTACAAGATCAAAAACAAGCTCTATGTGACATTACCAATTTCAGTGTACACAAGGAAAGCATGAAGTCATGATCATTAAGCCCTTCACAATTAGGGATAATTAAAGTGCATTTAATAACAACAAGTTTAATTTATTTAGTACCTTAAACAAACTACATATCTGAATGGTTTTCACAGGAGAAACGAGTTAATTTTACACCGATCAAAATACAAGCCAGAAGGCTTGGGCAAAGTTTTAGGTGTTACGGAACTTTTCTAAGGAGGAAATAAAGGGTGAGATTTAAGGAGTGAATTAATTGATGAAACAAAGACCTCGCCATGCCTAACAAATGTGGAAGAATTAAACTTGGGATTGATCAATTCACCACAACTTGAAGCATTCAGATATCTTGGGGGTTATAAGGCTGAAGAATTGAACAGATAGAGAAAATCACGAGGTCATGAAGGGATTTGAAAATGCAAATGAAAAAATTAAAATTCAAGTACTGTTCAATTGGGAGCCAATGTGGATTAGTAAACAAAAGGGTGATGGATAACATTAGTTAGCATTGTTTTGGAGATCTATGGTGGACAGAACATGAATGGATGCTTATGGCAGTGAGAGAGTAATTCAGGATGTAAAACAAAATATTCATGTGCTTTTCAGCTGCAGATAAATTGTAAGGAAACTCAGATTCATGTCACTTGAGATCAATTTGCTGCCATAGAAACTGAGCAGTTGTGGATTAACACATTCAGAAAGTTGGAGGAACTCAGCAAGACAGGCAACATCTCTGGAAGAGAATAAACCACAGATGTTTTGGGATGAGAACCTTGAGGGTTCAAAAGGTCTTTCAGAGTTTCTCAGTAGTCCAGCAAACTGTCAACCAATGGATTAGTATGTTAGCAGTCCTTCATTATGAAAATGGAAGAAGAGCTATTGAATCTCCAATCCTCTATGAGGAGAATTATATTTATAATCACTCCTCAGTCAAACTGCTCGTGCCCTTGCTGTTATGAGATTTGTGTAGCATATAGGAAGTATGGAACTGACCAATGAGTATTGCAGAGCTTGTCCATTCTTGTCCACTCATTGTCGGTAAATATGACATTTCAAGTTTGTTTAATTGTCATTGAAACATACTCGTTTGCAGCTAAACAAAACAAAATAGCGTTCATCCGGGACCAAAACACAGTACCAACGGGCGCACATAGCACATTTAGCACATATCGTTACAATAGCAAAAAAATACAATGCACAAAAAAGTACAGCCCAAGGTGCATGAGATGTTGGCCTGGATCCACACTTCTGCAAGAACAAGCCCGCAGCAGTTCATCATTTCGCACTAGTGCAGCCACAGATGAATGCAATTCAACTAGTTTTCTACCAGGTGAACACTAGAGAGCAGAACTGATGGGAGGAGCCAACCCTCAGTCCAGCACAGGCTCCAGTGTGCCCATCGCACCTCTGATCTTCCTCACACTGCCTCTGGCACTTCCTCCCCTCGGCATCTGCAACAAGCAAACTCATCGCACGGCGGCCTTGGCCACACAACAACCCAAGCCATGCAGCTCCTGGATATTAATAAAGATATTAAGATTCTAAGAAAGAAGTAAAGGGGTAAAGGACTAACAATTACAGAACTGGTTGGATCTCAACCAATGGTGTGCATCTCAAATTAGCCTCTGAAAGCCAAGTTCAACTCCTGGCCTTCACGTGCTGGAACTATTTACACTGACAGGAGAAGGGACGAAAGTGGGTCACTGGCGCCTTAAAACCAATTGCTTCAGGCAGGCGGGGCTCTTTAGCCTGGGAAGGCAGCACACCTAGGAGAACTCTGATTTAAAACCTCCACTGCTTTGCGGCTGTTCTCACTCATGGGAAAGGCTTCGGGAGTAAACCCCAAGGAAGAAATCCAGAGTTGGTGCCCCTATGGCAGTCTGAATTTGATTTAACTTTATTCTGGCAGCTCCTGCAGTTCAGCTGTCATCAAAACATTTTGCCAGGTATCTCTTCTGACATCAGTGTCTGGACCGAGAGGGGGATCCTGACGCTTGGACAACTCATGGTCTTCATGCACCTCCTGCCCAGGATTTGGTGATGCCAATCTCCACAAGCAACTCAAGACCGGGGGTGATGGGCGAGTGGCGATGGTGGCAGGCATAATATGGTGCTGGGAGCCACTGGTCACGGACCTGCACTCAGGCGGCCAAGGCAGGATTGTCGCTCTCTTCTCACGAGGCAAGGGCAGTGTCAGCAGCCAACTTGGTGATGGGGTAGCCCTCTACAGGGACCACACTGCTCCCGCCTCACGGGAAAGGGCCTGGAAGAGATGACCGAGAGAAAGCTTGCCTCACTCTATCCTGACAGCATACCATAGCTGACTGGCCATCTATTTTGCACTCAAACTACCTCGAAAACCACAAAAGAAAGAAGAACCACCAGAGAGCCGAGCAAACTCTGTGTTGGAGACGGGAACATCAGGGAACTCATGGACAACAAGATCAGTAACGGACCAGAGAGGTGAACTGCACCTGTAGGTCACGTGCTTGAGAAGTACAACGTCAGTATTGCAGCACTCAGTGAGACACGCCTGGCTGGGACTGATGAAACCAGTCAGGTTCGGTGCTGGCTACATGTTTTTCTGGAGTGGCAAGGGAAAGGATGAGTCTAGAAGAGCCAGAGTTGGCTTTGTCATCCGGACCACAATCGTCAGAAAGCGAGGAGGGACTCCAGAGGCATCAATGATCACCTCATGGTAATGAGACTGTCTCTGGAAGCCAAGACTCATCTGACTCTGATCAGTGCCTACAAACAGACATACTTTATTGATCCCGAGGGAAATTGGGTTTCGTTACAGCCTCACCAATCAAGAATAGTGTAGAAATATAGCAATATAAAACCATAAATAATTAAATAATAATATGTAAATTATTCCAAATGGAACTAAGTCCAGGACCAGCCTATTGGCTCAGGGTGTCTGACACTCCGAGGGAGGAGTTGTAAAGTTTGATGGCCACAGGCAGGAATGACTTTCTATGACGCTCAGTGTTGCATCTCAGTGGAATGAGTCTCTGGCTGAATGTATTCCTGTGCCTAACCAGTACATTATGGAGTGGATGGGAGTCATTGTCCAAGATGACACGCAACTTGGACAGCATCCTCTTTTCAGACACCACCGTCAGAGAGTCCAGTTCCACCCCCACAACATCACTGGCCTTACGAATGAGTTTGTTGATTCTGTTGGTGTCTGCTACCCTCAGCCTGCTGCCCCAGCACACAACAGCAAACATGATAGCACTGGCCACCACAGACTCGTTGAACATCCTCAGCATCGTCCGGCAGATGTTGAAGGACCTCAGTCTCCTCAGGAAATAGAGACAGCTCTGACCCTTCTTGTAGACAGCCTCAGTGTTCTTTGACCAGTCCAGTTTATTGTCAATTTGTATCCCCAGGTATTTGTAATCCTCCACCATGTCCACACTGACCCCTTGGATGGAAACAGGGGTCACCGGTGCCTTAGCCCTCCTCAGGTCCACCACCAGCTCCTTAGTCTTTTTCACATTAAGCTGCAGATGATTCTGCTCGCACCATGTGACAAAGTTTCCCACCGTAGCCCTGTACTCCGCCTCATCTCCCTTGCTGATGCATCCAACTATGGCAGAGTCATCAGAAAACTTCTGAAGAACCCTTCTACGCACTCACCGTGACCTACACCTCAGAACAGAAGGAACTGTTCTACCAGGAACTCGGCCAGCTTCTTCGCTCTATCCCCAAAGACGACAAGGTCCTGCTACTTTGCAACTTTAACGCCTGAGTAGGCAGTGACCATCAGTCTTGGCCAGAAATCATTGGCAAGCGTGGCCTTGGGAAGGAGAATTCAAATGGGGAGCTACTACTCACCTTCTGTGCAGAAAATGGGATGACAATCACCTACACCCTCTTTCAGCTTTCAGACATCCACAAGGCAACTTGGATGCACAGGGGCTCCAAGAACTGGCACCTGATTGATTACGTGATCACAAAGCTCCGGGACATCACCAGAGAAATGAGGGGTGCAGACTGCTGAACTGACCACATCCTGCTGAGATGCAAGCTGTCATTTCAAATCGCCAGGACGCACAGGCGCCAGCAAGCTGACACTAAGCAGAAGCTGAACATTCAATGGTTCACTGACTCCAGCATCAAAGAGCTGATCAGCAAACTGGAGGAACAATTTGAGCAACTGCCTGAGGAAACAGATCCTGAAACAGCATGGACGTCTTCAGAAACACCCTGTACAGCCCTGTATGTGCCGTTCCTGGGCACCCCAAATGGAAGCATCAGGATTGTTTTGATGAGAACATCTCTGATATCGTCACCTTCTCAAGCAGAAGCAGGAGGCCTTTGCAAGCTGGCTCAGTGACAAGCAGTCAACCTCCAAACATGTCCGCTTGATGCACATCCAACTTAAGGTCCAGACTGTGCTGCAGAAGATGAAAGATCAGTGGTGGAAGGCCATAGTGGCAGAGACTCAGCACTGCATTGACCGGAACAACATAAAGAAACATTTTGATGGCCTAAAGGTAGTGTACAGACCTTCCTCTAACATCATGGCACCAGTCTGCTCCTTGGATGGAGTTCTCCTCACTGACAAAGGTGACATTGTCCAACGCTGGGCAGACCATTTCAACCAGCTGCTGAACAGGCCATCCCAGATGGACGATCAGGCCATAGAAGACTTGCCCCAGTGCCCAGTCTTGGAGGCCCTTGATGATCCCCCACATTGGCAGAATCTAGAAAGGTAGTCAACCAGCTGCCGCCAGGTAAGGCCCCTGGCCTGGATGGGATTCCACCAGAAGTCTTCAAGGAGGGTGGTGAAACCCTTCTTCTGACTGACAGGGCTCATGCAAGAATTCTAGGAGAAAGGCTGTGTACCACAGGACTTCTCCTGAGCATAGCCGGGAAGATCATGGCCCATATTGTACTGAACAGATTACCTCTCACCTACCTCACAATCTTGTCTCAGGGAACCAATATGATTTCAGATTTAACAGAGGGACAGTGGACATGGTCTTTGCTGTCAGACAGATCCAGGAACAGGACCAGAATCTCTACATCCTCTTTGTGGACCTGACGAAGGCAATTTATACCATCAGTCACCCAGGCCTTTGAGTCATCCTTACCAAGTTAGGCTGCCCTCTAAGGCTGGTCAACATTGGCAGGGCATTCCACGATGTCATGATGGCCAGGGTCATCGAAAATGGCAACACCTTCGACCCCTTCCTAGTAACTAATGGTGTCAAGCAGGGCTGTGTCCTCGTACCTACTCTGTTCAGCCTGCTGTTTGCCATGATGCTGTTCTCTGCTCTCTCACAAACTGGTGCGGGAATAACAATTCACCACAGGACTAATAGATGCTTTCTTGATCTGCAATGCCTCAAGGCCAAGACCAAAGTGCTGGAAGTAATAGTACAAGACTTCCTCTTTGCAGATGACTGCGCTCTTGCAGCACACACTGGAAGGGACCTGCAGGAGCTCTCTGACTGCCTCACTGTGGCAGCAAGAAAATTTGGCCTAACCATCAGCCTGAAGAAGACAGAAGTTCTACTTCTGCCCGCACTCCATGCCAATCCTGCAGAACCACAAATTGAGATTGAGGACACACTTCTCAACAATGTTGACACCTTCACCTACCTGGAAGCTGTCTCACCTCCTCCTATAGTCTAGATTGAGAGGCCTCAAACAGTTTTGCAAAAGCTGGGGCATCCTTTGGCAGGCTATGGGTACATGTGAGGGAAGAACATGGTATAAGAACATAAGAACATAAGAGATAGGAGCAGGAGTAGGCCAATCGGCCCCTCAAGCCTGCTTCGCCATTCAACAAGATCATGGCTGATCCAATCTTAACTCTAGTTTTCACCGAATCCCACAAGGCAACAGTGCCAACCAACAGGGCACCATGCCGCCCATTTTATTTTATTATTCATCCCGCCCAAACCCATGTGATCACCCGGGGAAAAAAAGAGTTGCCAATTGAGGAGAAAAAATCTGGAAAATTCCTCTCTGACCCATCCAGGCTATCGAAAACTGGTCCAGGAGATCACATGGCTGATCTAAACCTAGCCTCATGTCCACTTACCTGCTCGCTCACCGTATCTCCTAATGCCATTCTTATCCAGGAAAATGTCTATCTCCGTTTTGAATTTATTGAGTGTAGTAGCTTCCACAGCTCTCTGGGGCAGTAAATTCCACAACCCCACTACCCTCTGAGTGAAGAAATTTCTCCGCATCTCAGTTCTGGAACGGCATCCCCTTATTTTAAGATTATGCCCCCTAGTCCTAGTTTCACCCATCATTGGGAACATTCTCCCCGCATCCACCCGATCAAGCCCCTTCACAATCTTATATGTTTCAATAAGATCGCCTCTCATTCTTCGGAACTCCAATGAGTAGAGTCCCAATCTACTCAACCTCTCATCATACATCAACCCACCCATCCCCGGAATTAACCTAGTGAACCTTCTCTGCACTGCCTCTAGCCAGTATGTCCTTTCTTAAATATGGATACCAGAACTGCACGCAGTACTCCAGGTGTGGTCTCACCAATCTGGCTGAAGGCCAAGAATGCAGTCTATAGAGCAGTCGTCCTGACTCCTCTGCGGTATGGCTGTTGTAAAGGGGGTTTCTTCTTTTCCTTTGTTACTGTGTATGTAATCAAAATGGCGTCTTTGTTTTGTTAAAAGTAGGAATGCTGGCGTCTTTGTTATGATAAGTGCTGGAAGCTTGTTTGGGACTGTAAACTGATTGTTGGCGGGGATTTTGGGGAGTCGGCGCGATGGAGTGAGAGAGAGAGGACGGGATGCTGGAAGCTGGGCGACAGAATGGACCCCGTGTGGGGGTCCCCGGCCCAAGGTTTTCAGTGAGGAGAGGAGACGGAGACAGAGGAGTGTGGAGCGTCTGGTCGACCACCGTGGGTGGTCCCAGGAGGCGGGTCGAGGAGTTCGGAGGGGATCGAATGCCAGAAGACTTCAGTAATTGAGCTCCAATGGTTGTGCACGAAGTGGTTTGGACTTTGATAAGTTTGGCGCCTTTTCTTTTTTTTTTCTTCTTCATATATACTGTATCGTTAGTAATCGCTTAGTTATAGTAATCTTTATAAATTGTACTCATTTAATCGCATAAGGTGTACTGTCTGTTTTTTGGGCGAGGCGGGGACATCACACAGCATCCACACCGGCTGATTACCCAGTTTGGCGGGGCCAAAGGCTGCTCCCCCTAGACTAGAACGAGTTTGAGCGATGCCTGAGGCGACCCAGGGGTTACTCTGTGAAACATGGACCCCATACTGCAGGCACATCAAGATACTTGACCAGATCCACCTGCGATGCCTTCACAAGATCATGGCATCTTGTGGCGAGATGGAGTAACCACCACAGAAGTTACGAAGGGCTGAGTGTTCTGGCATGGAGACACTGATCATGGAGGCTCAACTTGCATGGGTTGGACATGTGGTCAGGATGGAAGGCAACTGCCCTCCAAAGATGGTGTTCTTTTCCAATCTGGCACATGGCACCAGAAAGCAGGGAGGCCCTACAAAATATTATAAAGGCTGCGCGAAAGCATCCTTGAAGGCATGCAATATGCCTTCTATGACTGTTTGGGAGGCCTTGGCCATCAAGAAATGGAAAGTATATGGCACTGCTGTTAATCTGCCTAGAACGGGCCATCCTCAAAAACTGAGTGACCGTGCAAAAAGGGGACTAGTGAGGGAGGCCCTCAGGAGACTGATGACAACTCTGGAGGTGTTACAAGCTTCAATGGCTAAGATGGGAGAGACTGTGCGTATAGCAACTGTTGCCCGGGTGCTTCACCAGTCACAGCTTTATGGGAGAGTGGCAAAGAGAAAGACACCATTGAAAAAAAAACCTCACATTAAGTTTTGGCTAGATATGCCAGAGAGCATATTGGAGACTCTGTAGTCAACTGGAAGAATGTTCTATTCTCTGATTAAACCAAAATTGAGCTTTCTGACAATCAGACTAAACATCACTCATCATCAAAAAAGAACCATCCTTACCGTGAGGCATGGTGGTGGCTGCATCATGCTGTGATATGCTTCACAGCAGCAGGCCCTGGAAGTCTTGTGAAAGGAGAGAGTAAAATGAATGCAGCAAAATACAGGGAAATCCTGGAGGAAACCCTAATGCTATCTGCAAGAGAGCTGTGACTTGGGAGAAGATGTGTTTTCCAGCAAGATAGCGACCCAAAGCATAAAGCCAAAGCTACACAGGAATGGCTTAAAAACAACAAAGTTAATGTCCTGGAGTGGCCAAGTCAGAGTCCAGTCCTCAATTCAATTGAGAAATTGTGGCTTGACTGGAAAAGAGCTGTTCACTCACGATCCCCATGCAATCTGACAGAGCTTGAGCAGTTCTGTAAAGAAGAATGGGGAAAAATTGCAGTATCTGGTTGTGTAAAGTTGATAGAGACCTAAACACACAGACTCAGGGCTGCCAAAGGTGCATCTACTAGATACTGACTTGAAGGGGGTGAATACTTACGCAGTCAATTATTTTGTGTTTTATATTTGTAATTAATTTAGATCAGTTTGTGGAGATCCGTTTTCACTTTGACACAAAAGAGTACTTTTTTGTTGATTAGTGTCATAAAAAGCCAAATTAAATCCACTGTGATTCAATGTTAGAAAACAATAAAACATGAATACTTCCAACGGGGGTGGGGGGGGGGTGAGTACTTTTTATAGGCGCTCTATATAATGCAAAAGGGGAAATAATTCTAAATTCCATGTTCCATCAAAAGTGGGGTATCAATTAATTACCTACATTTGCAGCAGGATTTCCAGTTTCTATGAAATGCTCACTATTAGGCAAGTCAGCTGTCTTAATGTTTTACATACTAATTATTCTTCCATTTGATTTCTCACGTGATATGGTAAAAACAACTACGGTAAATCCCCATTAATTTAGCTGTCAGAGCTTTCCAACTAAGTTTCAAAAAATTGTACTCAAGACGTTCTTTGTTCAGATGTTACTTTTGCATTCCACATGAAAAATTAAGGTTGTGACTGCCCGGGGGCAGAAGGGAAATCCATAGAGAAAACCAGGTTTATTATGCTTCAATAATTCAACATCACCAGTTCAGAATACTACAAGTAGATTGGAACAAATCCCTATAAAGCTAATGGTATGACGTGTTAGACTAATTTTGATAAATGTGAGATTTTGTTACTCCTTCCTTTAGAATTATGGTCCCTTTGGAATGCTAAATTTTACTCTTCAATCTTTTTGGAGAAACCGTGGTATCAAATGGTAAGGAAGCAGAAATCCAATATTTGGCGATGTTTTAACCTTCCACATTCTTGTTTTCCATTTTTGGTTTATACCTTCTCCTCTATATAATTAAAACAACAGATGAGACTTTTATTTTATTTGTAAAGTAAAATTTGATACATATAAATATAAAGAAACCACTTGAGAATGACATGGGCATTGTTGGCTCCAGTAGGCCTACTGTTATTCCAATAGCCATAATTCATGAAGGAATTCAAGACAAGTCAAGTCAAGTCACTTTTAATGTCATTTTGACCATAACTGCTGGTACAGTACATAGTAAAAATGAGAGAACATTTTTCAGGACCATGGTGTTACATGACACAGTACAAAAACTAGACTGAACTACGTTAAAAATAAACAACACAGAGAAAGCTACACTAGACTACAGACCTATGCAAGACTGCGTAAAGTGCACAAAACAGTGCAGGGATTACAATAAATAATAAACAGGACAATGGGGCAAGGTGTCAGTCCAGGCTCTGGGTATTGAGGAGTCTGATAGCTTGGGGGAAGAAACTGTTACATAGTCTGGTCGTGAGAGCCCGAATGCTTCGGTGCCTTTTCCCAGATGGCAAGAGGGAGAAGAGATTGTATGAGGGGTGCATGGGGTCCTTCATAATGCTGTTTGCTTTGCGGATGCAGCGTGTAGTGTAAATGTCCGTGATGGCAGGAACAGAGACCCCGATGATCTTCTCAGCTGATCTCACTATCTGCTGCAGGGTCTTGCAATCCGAGATCATGGAATTTCCGAACCAGGCAGTGATGCAGCTGCTCAGGATGCTCTCAATACAACCCCTGTAGAATGTGATGAGGATGGGGGCTGGGAGATGGACTTTCCTCAGCCTTCGCAGAAAGCAGAGACGCTGCTGGGCTTTCTTTGCCATGGAGCTGGTGTTGAGGGACCAGGTGAGATTCTCCACCAGGTGAACACCGAGAAATTTGGTGCTCTTAATGATCTCTACCGAGAAGCTGTCAATGTTCAACGGGGAGTGGTCACTCCGTGCCCTCCTGAAGTCAACAACCATCTCTTTTGTTTTGTTCACATTCAGAGACAGGTTGTTGGCTCTGCACCAGTCCGTTAGCCGCTGCACCTCCTCTCTGTAAGCTGACTCGTCATACTTGCTGATGAGACCCACCACGGTCGTGTCATTGGCGAACTTGATGACGTGGTTCGAGTTGTGTGTTGCAGCACAGTCGTGGGACAGCAGAGTGAACAGCAGTGGACTGAGCACGCAGCCCTGGGGAGCCCCCGTGCTCAGTGTGATGGTGTTGGAGATCTGTTCCTGATCCGGACTGACTACAGTCAGGAAGTCTAGGATCCAGTTTCAGAGGGAGGTGTTCAGGCCCAGTAGGCTCAGCTTTCCAATCAGTTTCTGAGGGATGATTGTGTTGAATGCTGAACTAAAGTCTATGAACAGCATCCGAACGTACGTGTCTTTTTTGTCTAGGTGAGTGAGGGCCAGGTGGAGGGTGGTGGCAATGGCGTCATCTGTTGAGCAGTTGGGACAGTACTCAAACTGCAGGGGGTCCAGTGAGGGGGGCAGCAGGGTCTTGATATGCCTCATGACGAGCCTCTCGAAACACTTCATGATGATGGATGTAAGTGCAACGGGATGGTAGTCATTTAGGCAGGACACTGATGACTTCTTCGGCACGGGGATGATGGTGGTGGCCTTGAAGCACGTTGGAATGGTGGCGCTGCTCAGGGAGATGTTGAAGATGTCAATGAGAACATCTGCCAGCTGGTCTGCACATCCTCTGAGCACTCTATCAGGGATGTTGTCTGGTCCAGCAGCCTTCTGTGGGTTACCCTGCACAGAGTTCTTCTCACATCAGCAACGGTGAGACTCAGCACCTGGTCATTTGTAGGAGGGGTGGACTTCTTCGCCGCCACGTCATTTTCTGCCTCAAAACAGGCATAGAAGTTATTCAGTGCATCTGGGAGGGAGACATCACCTGCACAGTCAGGTGATGTTGTCCTGTAATTGGTGATGTCCTGGATGCCCTTCCACATGCTCCACGTGTCGCCGCTGTCCTGGAAGTGGCTGTGGATTAGCTGGCCATGTGCGCGCTTTGCCCCTCTGATGGCCTGGGACAGTTTGGCCCTTGCTGTTGTTCACACTCTGAAGGCACAGAATCTCTATCATTCTTGCTATCACCCCATTCACTTTCATTTGAAGATATCATTGAAGAGTTTGGCTGGAAACATGATTTACATTTTATCCTTTTTTTATCTTGGATGATCTGATATCAATTATAGTTTACCACTGTACATATTAAAACTGAGTGGTAACAAACAGTGAACCAGAGACCTACCTGTTCAGTATGTACCTGGAGATCACGATAGCAACTAAACATTGTTAGAAGAGACTGAATCAGGAACAAGAAGTATTTGTCATTTACCTTCATGGTTTCACTTTCCAAATCATGTATTAGCCTCAAAATATCATTAGTCCCAGTGGAAATATAAATTATAGCAGGCAGAGAGAAAATTAATTAAAATTGTAAATTATTAATTTTTATGGTGATTTTATAATCACCAACCTAGTACTGCTCCATCACTATCAATCAAACAATTCCTAATTGGTGCATCTGACGCAGTGAGACTGACCAGATGCATTTTCTAGAAAATCCTTAAGGTTGCTATAGCTGGGGATAGTAAAGGGGACAGGCTCCCATGACCTATTAAATACTCCTAATGGTACGCGCCTCAAATAGCCTCTGACATCTAAATCCATCTCCTGGCCTTCACGTGTGGCTTAGCTACTAAGCCTGGTGGAACCGTTTCTACCAACAGTAGAGGAGTAAAGGTGGGTTGCTGGCGCCATAAAACCAGTCTCTCTGGGTAGATGGGGCTCATCAGCCATGGTTGGCAGTTCACCTAGGAGATGGAAAATTCTGAACTGAAACGTCCGCTTCCTTGTGGCTATACCCACTTACGGGGAAAGCTTCGGGAGTAACCCCCAGGGAAAAATCTGGAGCTGGAGTCCCTAAGACAGTCCTACGTTGAGTTCAATGCTGACTGGCAACTCCTGCGATGCTGCTGGTACCAAATTGTATCAGCCTCTGCCGTTCTTTGGGTTCATCTCAGATGCATGGAGAGGGTTGCTTGCTACATGGGCAACAGCTTGCTGTCCATATCGTACTGGCCAGGCTTCCATATCTGGACAGCTAGGACACAATCTGCATGTCAACCCTGAATGACTGAGGCCTCACCTCGCCTACCAAGTCAGAGCGTGCACATTATTGTATTGAATCAAATTGACTTTAAATTGGGCTGATTTCCCACTCACTCATTATAACAGGGGTGCTTTCAGCAAGGTTAGTTACCTGATGGGAGGTGGGAGGAGAAATCTTGAACAGGGGCAGGATTTCCAGAGCTGGCATTTGGACTCTCATAGAACTGGTCAAATTCTGGTGTTTAGACTGACTGTATGACAGCTCACACAGCTATTATGATAGCTTTCATTCCAGCAATCATTTACCAAATCTCCCCCTTGGTTGCTATGGTGAAATCCGATGAAGCTGCTGATGCACTGAGCAACCTGCTTAGGTTGAAGATCAACACACTGACAACCCACAGTTAGCAGAGCATGGATGGGCTTAGACTGAGATTCCACTGATTGCTCTGCTCACGGGCTTCACTGAATTGAATTGAATTGACTTTATTACTTAAATCTTTCACGTACATGAGAAGTAAAAATCTTTACATTATGTCTCTGTCTAAATGTGCAATGTGCAATTATAGTGATTTATTATCATCTATAATAAATAGAACAGTCAATGTAACATAGAATACACTCAGATCAGCGTGAGTTAATCAGTCTGATGGCCTGATGGAAGAAGCTGTCCCAGAGCCTGTTGGTCCTGGCTTTTATGCTGCAATACCACTTCCCAGATGGTAGCAGTTGGAATAGATTATGGTTGGGGTGACTCGGTTCCCCAATGATCCTTCGGGTTCTTTTCTCACACCTTTCTTGTAAATGTCCTGAATCATGGGAAGTTCACATCTACAGATGCGCTGGGCTGTCCGCACCACTCTCTGCAGAGCCCTGCGATTAAGGGAGGTACAGCTCCCATACCAGGCAGTGACGTAGCCAGTCATAATGCTCTCAATTATGCCCCCGTAAAAAGACCTCAGGATCTGGGGGCCCATACCAAACTTCCTCAAATGTCTGATGTGAAGGAGGCGCTGCTGTTTTTCACCACACAGCCGGTATGTACAGACCACATGAGGTTCTCGGTGATGTGGTTGCTGAGAAACAGAAAGCTGTTCACTCTCTCAACCCCAGATCCATTGATGTCAATAGGGGTTAGCCTGTTTCCATTCCTCCTGTCATCGACAGCTAACTCCTTTGCTTCTGGGATATTGAGGGAGAGGTTGTTTTCTTGACACCACTATGTCAGAGAGATGACTTCTTCCTGTAGGGCACCTCATTAGTGTTTGAGATTAGGCCAATCAATGTAGTGTCATCAGCAAATTTAATTAGAGTAGAGCTGTGGGTGGCGACATAGTCATGGGTATACAGGGAGTGAAGAAGGGGACTTAGTACACAGCCTTGAGGGGCTCTTGTGTTGAGATTCAGAGGGGTGGAGGTGAGGGAGCCCACTCTAACCACCTGCTGGGGATCTGACAGGAAGTCCAGGGTCCAGCTGCACAGGGCTGAGGTCTCTGAGCCTCGGAGACTACAAATACCTTGTGTTCACTTCCTGAGACGTTCTCAGCCAGAGCATCGTAGCAGGATTGCATGCGCTAGGGCTAAGAAGCCAAGAAATTACCCAAAAGGTTTACTCTGAGTGTTACTGGGTCTGTATTGGAGAAGAAAATGTGAAGAAGTGTGAAGATGGAATCAGGCTCAGCTCTGATAGATCTCGCAGGAATTACTTTGTTGATCCACTGACCTGTAAAAAGTGGCAGCTAAAAGGAATGAAACTATAATCCACCGGAAAAAACTTTCACGGGAGCAGAGAAGATTTTTTGTCGTTATCAATCAAGGGCAATTTGTTCTAATGGATAAAACTCTAAATTTTAAAAATTAAGGTTTTCTTGTTATTTTTTGCATGTTTAGTACAGGTGATTATTTTAATATTGTTTTGATGGCAAAATGGTATATTCCAAATTAATTGTGTCAGAGATCTCAAATTGAAATAGGATGATTTAAATTAATGCATATAGATTTAAGAGCCAAATTTGTTTTAACAGTATTATATGTAGTTATAGAATACACCTTCTGGCGCTACTTGGACACGTCTTCAGTGATGAACCTGGGGTCGTAGGATGTTTCAGGTCTTTAATCATCAGACACCCTCACTCAGGCGACCCAGCCGGGGGTGATCAACCCCCGACTTGTGTCCAAGTGGTGCACTAATCCACGGATCCCCCCCTCCGGATCCACAGCCACCGCGAGGCCTTTTCAGCAGCTTCCAGAATGCTCGGTGGCTCTTCTGCACTGCAGTCCTTTTACTCCAAGGAGTTTAAGAGTCCGCTGTAATGAATGGCCAGCAAAGCTCCGGCACCCAACTTCGACTGGCTCACAGCGAGCTCTCCAGCCATTGCTCCCAACTTCGACTGGCTCACAGCGAGCTCTCCAGCCATTGCACCCAACTTCGACTGGCTCACAGCGAGCTCTCCAGCCATTGCTCCCAACTTCGACTGGCTCACGGCGAGCTCTCCAGCCATTGCTCCCAACTTCGACTGGCTCACGGCGAGCTCTCCAGCCATTGCACCCAACTTCGACTGGCTCACAGCGAGCTCTCCAGCCATTGCTCCCAACTTTGACTGGCTCACGGCGAGCTCTCCAGCCATCGCTCCCAACTTCAACTGGCTCACGGCGAGCTCTCCAGCCATTGCACCCAACTTTGACTGGCTCACGGCGAGCTCTCCAGCCATTGCACCCAACTTCGACTGGCTCACAGCGAGCTCTCCAGCCATTGCACCCAACTTTGACTGGCTCACAGCGAGCTCTCCAGCCATTGCACCCAACTTTGACTGGCTCACGGCGAGCTCTCCAGCCATTGCTCCCAACTTTGACTGGCTCACGGCGAGCTCTCCAGCCATTGCACCCAACTTTGACTGGCTCACGGTGAGCTCTCCAGCCATTGCACCCAACTTCGACTGGCTCACAGCGAGCTCTCCAGCCATTGCTCCCAACTTCGACTGGCTCACGGCGAGCTCTCCAGCCATTGCTCCCAACTTCCACTGGCTCCCAGCGAGCTGTCCAGCCGTTGCACCCAACTTTGACTGGCTCACGGCGAGCTCTCCAGCCATTGCTCCCAACTTCGACTGGCTCCCAGCGAGCTCTCCAGCCATTGCACCCACTTTGACTGGCTCACGGCAAGCTCTCCAGCCATTGCTCCCAACTTCGACTGGCTCCCAGCGAGCTCTCCAGCCATTGCTCCCAACTTCGACTGGCTCACAGCGAGCTCTCCAGCCATCGCTCCCAACTTCGACTGGCTCACAGCGAGCTCTCCAGCCATTGCACCCAACTTCGACTGGCTCACAGCGAGCTCTCCAGCCATTGCTCCCAACTTTGACTGGCTCACGGCGAGCTCTCCAGCCATTGCTCCCAACTTCGACTGGCTCACGGTGAGCTCTCCAGCCATTGCTCCGAACTTCGACTGGCTCACAGCGAGCTCTCCAGCCATTGCTCCCAACTTTGACTGGCTCACGGCGAGCTCTCCAGCCATTGCACCCACTTTGACTGGCTCATGGCAAGCTCTCCAGCCATTGCTCCCAACTTCCACTGGCTCCCAGCGAGCTCTCCAGCCATTGCTCCCAACTTTGACTGGCTCACGGCGAGCTCTCCAGCCATTGCTCCCAACTTTGACTGGCTCACGGCGAGCTCTCCAGCCATTGCTCCCAACTTTGACTGGCTCCCGGCGAGCTCTCCAGCCATTGCTCCCAACTTTGACTGGCTCACGGCGAGCTCTCCAGCCATTGCACCCACTTTGACTGGCTCACGGCAAGCTCTCCAGCCATTGCTCCCAACTTCGACTGGCTCCCAGCGAGCTCTCCAGCCATTGCTCCCAACTTCGACTGGCTCACAGCGAGCTCTCCAGCCATCGCTCCCAACTTCGACTGGCTCACAGCGAGCTCTCCAGCCATTGCACCCAACTTCGACTGGCTCACAGCGAGCTCTCCAGCCATTGCTCCCAACTTTGACTGGCTCACGGCGAGCTCTCCAGCCATTGCACCCACTTTGACTGGCTCACGGCAAGCTCTCCAGCCATTGCTCCCAACTTCGACTGGCTCACGGCGAGCTCTCCAGCCATTGCTCCCAACTTCGACTGGCTCACGGCGAGCTCTCCAGCCATTGCTCCCAACTTCGACTGGCTCCCAGCGAGCTCTCCAGCCATTGCTCCCAACTTCGACTGGCTCACAGCGAGCTCTCCAGCCATCGCTCCCAACTTCGACTGGTTCACAGCGAGCTCTCCAGCCATTGCTCCCAACTTCGACTGGCTCACGGCGAGCTCTCCAGCCATTGCACCCACTTTGACTGGCTCACGGCGAGCTCTCCAGCCATTGCTCCCAACTTCGACTGGCTCCCAGCGAGCTCTCCAGCCATTGCTCCCAACTTTGACTGACTCACGGCGAGCTCTCCAGCCATTGCTCCCAACTTTGACTGACTCACGGCGAGCTCTCCAGCCATTGCTCCCAACTTTGACTGACTCACGGCGAGCTCTCCAGCCATTGCTCCCAACTTCGACTGGCTCACAGCGAGCTCTCCAGCCATTGCTCCCAACTTCGACTGGCTCACGGCGAGCTCTCCAGCCATTGCTCCCAACTTTGACTGGCTCACGGCGAGCTCTCCAGCCATTGCTCCCAACTTCGACTGGCTCACAGCGAGCTGTCCAGCCATTGCTCCCAACTTTGACTGGCTCACGGCGAGCTCTCCAGCCATTGCTCCCAACTTCGACTGGCTCACGGCGAGCTCTCCAGCCATCACTCCAGCATTCTGCAACAAGATCTGTGTAGTTAACCCTCTTGCACTCGTTGGCCGTTTCAATCCGGTCTTCCCAGGGGACAGTAAGTTCCAGAAGGAGCACTTGCTTTGTAGATTCCGATATTAACACCATGTCTGGGCTCTGGAATGGCTGCGATGTTCTCTGGGAACTTGAGCTGCCTCCCTAGGTTGACTTGGAGCTGCCAGTCTCGTGCAGTGGCAGGAAGCTCTCCCGAGGAGCTCGGCCGATGTTGAGCCTTCTCCCCCCTCTCTAATACAGGTGATGGACTGTTTGGGAGCATGCTGATTTTTGCTGTCTTGAATCACTGACTTTGAATTCCTCTGATAGGCCGCTGATGGGGAGCTGCAGTTTGGTGGAATGCCCATACAGGGCAATGCTGCTTAAGGTCCGGGGGAGCCCCAACTACCTCCGCAGAAACTGACTGATGGTCTCCTCTAGAGCCTCCACTGTTGACATTGGCAACTCGTAGACTAGAAGGAGATGGCTTAGCCTTGGCAAGACTCCGTTTTGGTACATCCAAGCTTTGAATTTTCCTGGAAGCCCCGACTTGTCAGTCACGGTGAGCCAGGTTATCAAGTTGCTCCTGGTTTGTTGAAGTGCGGCTGTGTCCTTCAGGGAACTGTCGAAGACCTTGCCAAGGCTCTTGACTGGTTTTTCTGTCACCATTGGAATCTGGATCCCTCCCAGGGTAAAGTGAAACCGGTTGGCCACTCTTCCCTTCTTCAGTACCAGAGACCTGGACTTGGCTGGTTTAAAGTTCATACTTGCCCATGAGATGAGCCGTTCCAGCCCTTGAAGGAGCCATCTGCACCCAGGGATGAATGTTGCCATCACCGTCAGATCGTCCATGAATACTCTTATGGGAGGCTGCCGAGTGCCAGATCTCGACTTGGGGCCTCAACATTCCACCTCCGTTGACTTGACAATCATGCTCATGGCCAGTGAGAAGAGTGACACTGAGCTTGTGCAGCCAGTGATTAGGCCGTTCTCCAGCCGATGCCAGGCAGTTGTTAATGACTCTGAGGAAACTCTCAATCTGAAGTTGCTGAAGTAGTCCAGAATGAGGTTTCGGATCATCTCTGGAACATGGTGTCTTGTCAATACTGTTTCAACGAGCTTGTGTGGGATGGATCCATAGATGTTGGTTAGGTCTAGCCAGAGTGCTGCAAGGTCTCCTCTGCTTTCCCTTGCCTCCCGGATGAGCTGGGTCACCACTCATGTGTGCTCTAGGCATCCGGGTACTCCTGGGACTCCCCCCTTCTGTACTGAGGTGTCTATGTATCCATTCTTCAAGAGGAACTCAGTTAAGCGTTGGGCCACAATCTTGAAGAAGATCTTCCCTTCAACACTGAGCAGCGAGATGATACGAAACTGCTCGATTCTGCTTGAATCCTCTTCTTTTGGTATCCAGACACCCTCCGCTTGCCTCCACTGAGCGGCGACCAGATCACCTTTAAGATCTTCCAGAGTCGCACAAGGAGCCTTGGGCACTGATTGTAGACTTTGTAAGGCACTCCGCTGGGGCCAGCGGTGGAACTTGCACTTGCTGCTTTGACCTCCTTCAGGGTGGGTTCAGAGATGTTGAATTGGGTCACTGTTTCTGTAGGTATCACCAGTGCCTCACACTGGCCGAGGTCCTGCTCTCTCTCTCGAGGTGTCACTGAAAATGATACTGAGAAGGTGGTTTATCTCCTCTACAGAACAAGTGAGATGAATGCTTCCCTTCCATTCCAGTATCCTCTTGGTGAAGCCGAAGGGACTGGTAATGGAAGCACTGTGCTTTCGGGCCCTCTCCTTGCCCTTCCTTCGGTGCCACTCAGCCCGCCTGAGTGTGATGAGCCTCCTCCTTATGATATCTGTGAGGTCTGACAGGGCAGTTTTCTCCTCTTGTTTGGCCAACTTTAATTGTCGCTTCAGAGATTTGAGTTCTTGTCTCAGCTGGCTGATCTTCAGTTTCTGCCGGTTTGGTCTCGCTGGATATCATGTGTTCTTTAATGAAAACTCTGCAAATTGATCAACATAATTGACTTTTCACAAATTAACATAATTTTTCAAATCCTTGAATCTAATAGCTATTGTTAAATGACTTGAGAATATGTTCTTACAGATGATCAGGTCATTGACTGCTATTGAATCACCAGTTCATTTTTCACTATGTGCTATACTAATTGTGAAAGAAAATATAGTATCTGGGACTGAAGTTTGGTACAATAGATGGGCAGGGACCTGATTGGGATCCCAAGGTTGGGAAGGGAGGAGGTCATATAGCTGGTCAAAGTTTAGTGCCCTATGGATAATGGATAAACTCTTCTAGGCTTCCAACCAGGTACAGGTATCAATTATTACTAATATTTTGATGACAAACTCCACTATCTTCATCAGGGATGACGCCTGGGCATAAATAGTCTGGTAGTATTTATACCTCGTACTCCATCCCTCGTGATTGGTTTGTCCTTATCCAATCAGGTTTCCACTATCCCACCTTGTTTACATTTTAATTCTAGTTCTTACTTAGAGCAAGACCTTTGTCTTGTTTAAAATTCTTTTTCTCTAGTTTTATTTCAATGGTTTCCTTTACCAGGCGGCCCCAAAAGTAATGGAGTGCATAGTACCTTTGTGTCATTGAAGTCAAACTTATGGCCATTTACAGCCTTGTTTTAACACACACAAAATGCAAGAGAAATTTTGGTTGGAATGCTATAAATGGAATGCTGCATCAAGGTGTAGAAAGAATGTGATAGGGTAACATAGAGCAACATTATCAGGCAGTCATAGAGAAGACTAGATAAGTGACAACAAGGTAGGAGGACAGACTTTGGTTGTGTGAAAGTGGGTGGGAGGTGGGATGTGAAATGTGATGGATATTCATTGTCCAGGATGGTGGACTACACCCTGCTACAGCTATACTACAGCTAATACTTCTGGAGATCAAAGAGTTGTTTTTGAGTAAGTTAAACTTCCAACCAATATTCTTTGTTCTGCTTCCTGTTATAACTGGGAGCCAGTTTTCAGCTCCTAAAATAAATTGCAAGCAATAATCAGTCTGAAATTCAATGGCAAGAGAAAATCTGCAGATGATGAACACATACAAAATGCTGTAAGAACTGAGCATCTATGGAAAAGAGTAAGCAGTCTATGTTTTGGGTCGAGACCCTTCATCAGGACTAGAGAAAAATGATGAGAAGTCAGAGAAAGAACATGGGGGAAGGGGAGGAAGAAGTACAAGGTATTAGGAGATACGTGAAACCAGGAGAGGGGGAGGGATGAAGTCAAGAGTTAAGAAGTCAATTGATGAAAGAGATAAAGGGCTGGAGAGGGTGAATCGGATTGCAGAAGAAAGAAGGCCACAGAAGAAAGGGAAAGGAAGGAGCACCAGAGGAAGGTGATGGCAGCTAAGGAGATAGGTGAGAGAGGGAAATGGGAATGGAGAATGGTGAGGAGGTGAGAGGGAGACTTACTGGAAGTTTGAGAAATCGATATTTATGCAATCAAGTTGGAGGCTACCCAGACCTGAGTGTGACCTCATCGTGGCAGTAGAGGAGGCCATGGACTGAGATGTTACAATGGGAATGGGAAGTAGAATTAAAATGAGTGGCTACTGGAAGATCCCACTCTTTCTGACAGAGCATAGGTGCTGAGAGAAGTGGTTTCCAAATCTGCGTTGGATCTCACCAATATACAGGAGGTCACACCAGGAACACTGGACACAGTAAATAACCCCAACAGACTCACAGGTGAAGTGTCGCCTCGCCTGGAAGGACTGTTTGGGGCCCTGAATGGTAGTGAGGGAGGAGGTGTAGGGGCAGGTGAGTATAGTGAGTATTGGCAACTAAGCTCACCATGGAGGATACACAGGGAAACAATCTACCCTTTGAAATGTAGGCAGCTACAGTATAACATCCCTTTAGTTATCTAAATCAGATAGGGGGAGTAAGGTCTTCATTTGAGTTTAGGACATCATGGTAGGACATCAAGTCAAATATCATCGGACAGGAGGGGTACAAAGTAGTGGGATGTCCAAGTCTGGAATTAGAACTTACTTGTTCTGAGAGTGACCATTGAGGATCTCCATGTGGCCTAACCTTCCTTGAAACAATGCATGGGGATCTGCATAACTCGATACATACCAGATATGGTAATATGTTGATTGCACATGTATATTTTATTGCAAAATATACTTAGCCAAATTTTCCAAAAGATACAAAAAGGCATGCAAATAATTGTATTAGTGCTTTACTTGAGGAAAACAAATTAATTTTTGATAGCATAGCACTGAAATACATATTGTTGTACAACTGAGTTCTTGGACTCTATTCCTTTGCAGTCTGATTGACAGCACACAACAGTGAATAAATAATTATCTACCTTGTAATGAGACATGATGAACAAAACAGAACATAGGCATAGGAGGTTCCTGATTACCATGCCATTATTCAAATACGTAAGATAAGAACATGTTCTGATATTTGTCAGGATTCTGAAAGACTTCATGCATTCCAATAAGAAACAGGAGAATATCTGCAGACGCTGGAAATCCAAGCAACACACACAAAATGCTGGAGGAACTCAGCAAGTCAGGCAGCATTTATGGAAAGGAGTACAGTCAACATTTTAGGCCGAGACCTTTCGGCAGGACTGGCCGGCTGAGTTCCTGCAGCTTTCTGTGTGTGTGTCGCATGTCTTCCATTTACTATGTTTGAGCAGGTCAGGAAATCATCAGTATAATGATCAACACTAATGTTACAACTTGATGCCTCTGATGTACAGTATGTTCATGGTCTTCAACTGTTGTAGCCCATCCACTTCAAGGTTCAAAGCATTGTGCATTCAGAGATGCTGTTCTGTATATTATTGTTGCAATACATTGTTATTTGAGTTACTGCTGCCTTGCTGTCAGCTTGAACCCATCTGGCCGTTCTTCTCTGACCTCTCTTATCAACAGGGTTTTTGCCCACAGAATTGGATGTTTTTAATTTTTTGCACCATTATCTCTAAACTCTAAGGATTGTTGTGCATGAAAATCCCACAATATCAGCAGTTTCTGAGATACTGAAACCAGCCTGTCTGGCCTCAACAATCATTCCATGGTCAAAGACACTTAGATCATATTTCTTCTCCATTCTCAAGTTTGGTCTGAATAACTGTACCTCTTGACCATATCTGCATGTTCTTATGCATTAAGTTGCTGCCATATGATTGGCTGATTATATATTTGCATTAACAAGCAGGTGTACATGTGTACCTAATAAAGTGGGCATTTAGTGTAAGAGTTTCTCTACTACAAATTGAGTTCTGGAATAAAAGTAGAAATCGCTGGAGATACTCAGCAGCTCCAGCAATATCAGTGAAGAGAGAAACAGAGTTAATGGTACAGGTCATTGACCTTTCCATTTGTTCTCTACTTTTTAAATGAAATAAAACAAAAACAAAAAAGCTAAATATTACAAATGCTGGGAACTTGAAGTGAAAGCAAAAAAAAAATTGGAAATACTCAGCAAGTCAGGCAGTGTTTGTGAGGAGAGAAACCAAGGTTAATGTTCCAAATCCATAAACATTTGATGGAAGGTCATTGGTCTGAATTTCTCTCCACGGATTCAGCATGATTTATGGATTTGCAACATTCTGCATTTTTTATTTATTTTACTGTATTCTGCCTTTAGCATATACCACTAAGGATTAATGTCTACCTATTGTGCCTGGAGCTACTTTCTACAAGAGCAACCCAAAACCAAATCTTTTGTCTGACATACTTCTTAAAATCCTCTATTCCCTGCTCCTTTAAATAGTGTTTTTCTCTTTCAGGTTACAATGATCTGCAATACTCACTGTGGCAAGGCATTTCATGATCCAGCAACACTGTGTGGCATAATTTCTCCTCATTTCTCCGAGAAACAATTTGTAAATAATGAATTCTTATCAGTAGCTTACCAGCTAGGGGTTATAGATTTATTCTACACAAATGATATTGCAGATACTGTGGTCAGATCAAGACGTACAAACAAGCTGGATGAACTCAGCAGGTCGGGCAGCATCCGTTGAAATGAGCGGTCAATGTTTCGGGCTGAGACCCTTCGTCAGGACCGAAGAATGAGGGGGCTGGGGCCCTATAAAGAAGGTGGGGGGAGGGTGGAAGGTGCCAGGTGAAAAACCAATCAGAGGAAAGGTCAAGGGGTGGGGGAGGGGAAGCAGGGAGGGGATAGGCCAGAGAGGTGAAGAAGAAATGAAAAGAGAAAGCACTTTGGGTAGTAGAAGAATGCAGAATCATGAGAGAGGTGATAGGCAGCTAAAAGAGCTAGAAAAGAATGCTTCACATTCCCATTCAGATATGTCCATACATGGCCTCCTCTACTGCCACGATGAGGCCAAACTCAGGTTGGAGGAGCAACACCTCATATACCGTCTGGGTAGCCTTTAGCCCCTTGGTATGAACATCGAATTCTCCAACTTCCGGTAATTCCCTCCCTCTCCCTTCCACCATCCCACTTTCACTCTGCCTCCTCTTCTAGCTGCCTATCACCTCTCTCATGATTCTGCCTTCTTCTACTACTCATAGTGCTTTCTCTTTTCATTCCTACTTCACCTCTCTGGCCTATCCCCTCCCTGCTTCCCCTCCCCCACCCCTTGATCTTTCCTCTGATTGGTTTTTTATCAGGCACCTTGCACCCTCTGCCCACCTTCTTTATAGGGCCCCTCCCCCCTCCTTCTTCAGTCCTGACGAAGGGTCTTGGGCTGAAATGTTGACTGCTCATTTCAATGGATGCTGCCTGACCTTCTGAGTTCATCCAGCTTGTTTGTACATCATAGATTTATTCTATTTGTTATATTAAGTCCTTGCTAATTTAGAGAATGAACTTTATATTTTCCCCTGACTGCCTTTGCTTCAATGGAAACAATCCTAATACTTCAAGTCACTCTTTTTTAATTACAGTTACACTTAACCTGGAATTGACATCGTATGTTTTCTCTAATAGCTTTTCTGTAATTGGATTACCAAAAAATAAAGTGCCAAATACCATCAAACCACTGTTTTGTACAAAA
The DNA here is from genome assembly GCF_048418815.1 of Hemitrygon akajei. Classification (NCBI taxonomy): domain Eukaryota; kingdom Metazoa; phylum Chordata; class Chondrichthyes; order Myliobatiformes; family Dasyatidae; genus Hemitrygon; species Hemitrygon akajei. The sequence goes on along the minus strand of NC_133136.1, from coordinate 71,992,137 downwards.
GACTACAACCTATGAATTTACTTATAGATTCTCATGAAAATAAATTTGGCCTTCTCATAACATTCTGCCTGTACAATACTTCTACAATTTATGCATTTCAACTTAATATCACACCAGAGGGAGGCAGAAATGGCACAGCCAACCCTTTCCGCTCACCAGCCTGTTAGGCTAATTATTAGTCTATTGTTACCATCTGTGCCTTGTTTGTTGTCCTTGTTTCCTTGTTCCTTGCCCCCTGTTTCTTTGCTCAGTCCTGTAGTCATATTTTGTAAGTGAAGCCTCGCCTTTGTTTATAGGAATCACTCGTTAAAGTTCTTTTGGATTTTGACTTTGCCTGTGAGGTTTTTGGGCTCCCTGTCTGTATATTGTCTACTAAGGAATCTAGTAAAGCCTTGTTGGATATTTTCTTCTAATTTTGTGTGACTTTTCTTTGCATTTAGGTTCATCGCTATTCAGTGTGAGGGAAGTGAAAACTGAGGAAGTTACCCAGTCATCTGTGATCCTTAAAGTGCTTTTCTTCTTTTGTACCTTTGATATAGTTTCAGTGGGTGCTCTTAGCTTGTCCTTTTTATTCGCCAGATTGTACAGCCTCATAAATCAACAGAAAGTAGCTGTGGCCACAGGCTCATTTAGATAACATTTTCACACTTTTCTGATCTTGTTAATGATTCTTTCCTGCTATCTATCAAATCTTTCTGTCATGAGCTAATTATTAATCAACGTTTTCTATACTTAATCCTATTCATCTGCACACATTCAAAATACAAAGGTGAACTTAAACTAATTCCTGATGTTCTATTTCTGAATTTTCTCTAAGCAGTTATCTCCACTTCTTCTTGTTCTTTCTGTCCTGTGTCAGATAATATTCAACATATTCATGTGTATCTTGTACACCGAAAATTTATTAACAAGTATCTATGTGGAAACATTGGTGGAAGACTGCAAAAATTCATAAGCTTTTCATTTACTTAATCCTTTTTCATAAAATAAAATTTTATGTGTTCTGTGTAGCAGGTGATATTGTCAAGTACACATTGATGGAACTTGATTGCTGGACCTTCAGAATTTCCAATTTTGTCAGATCAAAGGTCAAGCAAAAGGAACAGAAACCCATTTCACCAATTTGATTCTACTTTTCCATTGCCCCAGAACTTGAAGTGACTGGGCTTGAGAAATTGCTTGTTTATTGAAAACATAGGAAATTGTGTCTGAAGGGTATTAAGTCTCCTTAGCTTTCCATTTCACTTCCCTAGAGCACTCAAGGACAAGAATGCCCAAATGAAACACAGCAAAGGGAAAACAGTTTCAATGACACTGTTGTATCAGGGTCTCTGGAAGTACCAGATGAACTACACCCCAGCTACCATAAAGAGGCAGCTGAACAGATTGTGGAGCCATTACCAATGATCTTTCAAGAATCGCTAGATTCCGGAATGGTTCAGGAGGACTGCAAAATTGAAAATGTCACTCCACTCTTTAGGAAGCGAGAGAGGCAGAAGAAAGGAAATTACCGGCCAGTTAGCTGGACCTCAATGGCTGGGAGGATATTGGAGTTGGTTGTTAGAATGAGGTTTTGGGGTGCTTGGAGTCTCATAGTAAAATACGCCAAAGTCAGCATGTTTTCCTCAAGGGAAAATCCTGCCTGACAAATCTGTTGGAATTCCTTGAATAAATAACAAGCTGGATTAAAAAAAGGATTTAAAAAATTGGCTGCCAGTGACTACTGGTGTTTTGCAGAGGTCAGTGTTGGAATTGCATCTTTTAAGTCATACAGCAATGATTAGAATAATGGAATTGGTGGCTTTGTGGCCAAATTTGTGAATGTTATGAAGACTGATGAAAGGGCAGATGGAATCCACAATGTCAGGAAGTGTTTGGCGATGCACTTTAACAAATGGGGAGAAAATTCAAAAATCAGATGGTGCAAAGGGATTTGGGAGTCCTCATGCATCCTCTAAAGATTAACTTGCAGATTGAGTTGGTGCTGAAGAAGGCAAATACAATGTTAGCATTCATTTTGAAAGGATGAGAATGAAAAAAAAAACAAAGCTGTAATGCTTAAGCTTTATAAGGCACTGGTGAAGCCTCACTTGGAGTATTGTGAGAAGTTTTGACCCATTATCTAAGAAAGGATGTGCTGACACTTGATAGGGTTCAAAGAAGTTTCATAAAAATGATTCTGAGAGTGAAAGGCTTATCATATGAGGAGTGTTTAATGGCTCTGGACCTGAACTCACTGGAACTTAGAAGAACAAGGTTGGGCGGTGGGGGGTGTGGGTGTTGTGGAATCTCATTGAATGCTATCGAATGTTGAAAGGCCTAGATAGAGTGGATGTGGAGAGGATGTGTCTTATCATGGGAGAGTCTAGGACCAAATAGCAAAACTCAGAATAGGGGAATGTCCATTAAGAATAGAGGTGAGTAGGAATTTCTTCCACTGGAGGCAGTCAATCTGTGGAATGCATTCTCACAGGTGACTATGGAGGACAGGTCATTGGGTGTATTTAAGTTGGAGGTTGTTGGATTTGTGATAAGTCAGGGTATGAAAGGTTACAGGGAGAAGACAAGAAAGTGGAGTTGAGAGGCAAATGGATCAACCATGATGGAATGGCAGAGCACACCCAATGGCCTAATTCTGTCTTATGGTCTAAAATTGCTCTCTTATCTATTCCCACTGAATCTAAGTCAATGGTAATGTTTTCTGTTATTTCTCAATTCTCAAGTGCCTTCCCACCGATTTACTGAATTCACAAATTTAAATTCACTCCAAAGCCACCAAAGTCAAGATAGATTCAACAGTTGCTTGAAAGAAATACTAATTAACTACCAAATATGAGCAAAGATGCAATTGGCCAACTGAAATCAATTTGTTAACAAAAATTTGCACCTCATTAAAATTCCTAGAAAAGTGTCTTTATCTGGGAAAAAGATTTATAATCCAACTCCAGTAGCTACATATGTGGAAGGGTATGGAGGCTAAAGAGCTTGCAGATGTTGGAATCTAGATTGACATACAATTTGACTTATTGCACGGTTTCAACCTAAAATCCTTATAGTTTCTGTCCTCCACAGATAATGCTTGACCAACTCAATTCTACCTACACATGGTGGGCAACTTCCAGTAGCCAATTAATCTCCCAATCCACACATCTTGGGAAGTAGGAGGAAAATAGAGCATTAGAAGGAAGTGCAAGCAATTGCCAAAAGAAGATGCAATTTCTACATAGACTGCAATGGACGTCCGGATAGAACGCAGCTCACTAGATCCATAAGGCAATGGCTCCACCAGCAGTGCTACAATGCACCACAAATTAAATTTCATTCAGTCTGTGTGCTTGGTTTTTACAGACATCTGTATTGATTTTGTCTGCGTTGGAAAGCAAAAATGTTTGAAGTATTATAACCATGCCTCCACAGTGTTACAATGAAAGGCATCAAAAGCATATAAGATATATAAAAAAGAATAATTGAAGCACTTAAAGTGGAGAGAAATAGGATGCTAATTCTGATGTTCTGGTTTTCATAAGAACAAGCATACCCTGTATGCATGTATGTCAGAATTTTGAATTTAATCATATTTATTAGTTTGTAGAGATGTCCATAAGTCATTCATTTGTAAATCAGTGACAGCATGCAGTGATGGTAAAACAGAGATGCAAATAATATTTTCAAGCCAATAGCAATTGTCAAGCAGATCATGTTAACTCAACAAAGAGGGAATATTCTGGTACCTTATTTTGCAATATTCACTGTACCACAGATGGCTGGTGGCGTAGTGGCATCAGCGCCAGACTTCTGAACGAAGGCTCCTGAGTTCAAATCCAGCCGGCTCCCTTGCATGCTTTCCATCCGTGCTGGGTTGAGCATTGAGCTAGCAACTCGGCCTCATAAAAATAAGAAAGCCTATTAAAAAAAAAACACTGTCATGATGGTGTCCCAATGACTCCACTCGGAGTTAAGAGCTTTCTTCTTCTTCTTCTTCTTCTTCTTCATTGCTACCACTGTATACCAGGTCAATTTCCATATCGCTAGCATTTCTAAATCAAGAATTTGGATTTGTCAAAGCATAGAAACATTCTTCATCCAACATCTTGGATTCTTCAAACTTGATTCTTGATAAGCTCTTGCTGTTCCTTAATTCACTGTTCAGATGAGGATGTACAGCAGAGATGTTCAGTGTAATTCTTTTAAATAGACTCATGTGGAAAATATCAGTTTGTTTATATGAGTTCTGTGAAAGTCATTTGTTCCATTAGGAGGAAAGGAAAATGTTACAATTTGGATAGTTTCTCTTTCAATTTCCATCTGTGGAAAAAAACCTATGAGTTAGCAACCAACTGAAGCAGAATTATTTCTCTGAATGGAAAATCAGATAATTTAAGTTGTTCAAATATAAAGGCTCAGTTTTCAATGAAGAAAAACAGTATTGTATTTTTGAATGCAAAAGGGCATTTCAAGCCACAATGACACATGACACAACCATAAAAGGAAATGATTCAATCAACCAAACACTTGAACCTCTTCCATCAACAAATTAAATTGTGGCTAATCTTCCTCTGATCACATGTAATGAGAAAGAAATATTTAGTAATGCACAGTAAAGACTTCATAACTTAGAATTTTGTATTCGGTTTGATGATGACAAACTGAAGTTTAGAACTTAAGTTGTAAAATTAAGTGAAGGAAACTACATGCATGTGGTGGGAAATCTGACTAAGGTGTATTCGATTAGATTAAAAGATGTAATAAAAGATCATTAGTGGCATATAATTGAAGGAAAACAGGTAATCATAAAAAAATACATTATTTTTAATTACTACGTGTAACATTAATCAATCAATAAAGGAATGGGGTTCTATTGATGGCTAGCTAAAGAAATAAATGGTAGTAGTCAATAAAAGGAAAATGCTGACAATTGTGTAAAAAATAATGTATACTTCAGGAAAAAGGTCTAGAAACAAGAAAAATATAACTACAATTTGATTAAGAAAAACAAAACAAGAATGGAGTAAAAAGATAAATTGGAAATATTTCATTGAGAATGAAATAGAAGAAACAAAATAGAAAAGTAAAAGTTGAAGCATGTGAATGAATAGAAGGGAATAAAAAAATAACGTGAGTTAAGAAAAGGGTTTGCTTTCACAGTCGAAGCTACTGAAAAAAAACATTCCACAGCAAAGTTATGAAATAAAGGAACAAGTGCTCAGTCTTGCTTTTGACTGATCAGCACAGAGAAGCTTCACTTCACTGATTGCTGGGGTGAGAACACTAGGAGAATGAGAAATCATCTTATGAAAGTTCATTGTCTCACCAATGTCTTCATTCAAATTCAGGAACAGTTATACCCCTCAACCATCAGTCTCTTGAATCAAAGGGATAATTTCACTCAACTTCACTTACCCCGGTTGTGTTTGTTCTTTCAAACTTGGTGTGGGTTTTGTTACGTAAACCCCGTAACCAGGTAACTTACCAGCAAAGATAGATGGATCAGCTGAGTCGGATGCTACTATTTTCAAACGTTTTATTCAATAAGGGCACAAACGTATGGTTAATACAAAACATTCAAATCGTCAAAACTCAATCTAAAACACCGGTGTAACCATAATCAATCAGAAATAAGCTCTACAGTTGTCTAGGGGGGTAATACTGAGTCCAACGGAAGTCTTAAGAGTCACTCAGAAGTTTGCAGGCTTTTTCCTTTACAATTTAGAAAAGATGCACACTTGCCCGTCGTCTTGGCAGAGTAAATCCTTGGAATCAGGGGAACAGACTTCCCCGTTGTTATTTTAAAAGCAGTCTTTCGTTGGTTTTAGCCACAGATTCAAAGTCGGAATCTAGCGCACGTAGCTTCCTTCAAAATGGCGTCCCGCTCCCACGGGAATCGATCTCGTGTCTGCTGGGGCATCTGAGGGTCCTCCCCTCAGACCCGCCTTTATACTTCTTCACGGGATCGCAGGTATCAATCAAGTTGCAGGTAATGCGATCTTTCTCTTAACCAGCCCACTTTGCCCGAGGGCTTTTCACGTGGTTTCCATGAGACGATAATCGAAGTCACCGTTAGTCTGCTTCTTGAGAGAACGTGGTCTTTCGCACGTCCCTCTTTTGGGTCAGCTGACCCCCCTTAACTAGAGTTCTTGCGATTTTCACAAAGGAGGGGGCCAACGGCATAACACCTCCCCCCATAATGGGTTTTAACCAGCGGTTAAAAACAGGTTGACACCGGATTTTTTTTCTCTTTCTTTTTGAATCTACATACTACACAAGCTTTTCTCTTCACAGAGTACTACTGTTATACATTCAAGTCAGTATCTACACAGGTAACAAGTACAGTGCCCCTTTTCTTTAATACCTTACCCTACCGTGCCATACATCGCATACTTAATTCAACACCTGGATAAACAATCCGCTAGCACATTATCACTCCCCTTTATGTGCTGGATCTTAATATCAAATTCTTGTAGCATCAGACTCCAGCTTAATAACCTTCTGTTTTTGTTTTTCATATTGTTCAAGAATACCAGCGGGTTGTGATCGGTATAGACCACTAGGGGTCTTTGCGCCGGACAAATGTACACTTCGAAATGTTGTATCGCTAACACAAGCGCTAACAATTCCTTTTCCACGGTAGAGTAATTCCTCTGGTGTCTATTGAACTTCCGAGAGAAATATGCTACCGGGTGCTCCACTCCATCCCCCGCTTGCTGCAATAGGACTGCTCCTGCCGCCTCATCGCTGGCGTCCGTGGCCAAGGAGAAGGGGGTTAACAGATCGGGCGCTTTTAACACCGGGTCATGGCACAGTACGGCTTTTAACTTTTCAAAGGCATTCTGACAAGAATGACCCCACTCAAATTTTTCCTCCTTCTGCAGCAATTTTGTAAGGGGGAGCGCAATGTCCGCAAAATTTTTACAGAATTTCCTATAGTATCCCACCATGCCCAGAAACCTCCTCAGGGCCCTTTTATTGGAGGGTACCGGGACCTCGGAAATAGCCCGGACCTTCGCCTGCACAGGGGCCAACTGCCCGTCTCCCACCACATACCCCAGATAGGTGATCGTGGCATGACCAAACTCACTCTTGGCGAGGTTTACAGTAAGGTGGGCTGCCGACATTTGGGTAAACAAACTTTCTACAGCCCCCAGATGCTCCTCCCAGGTGTCATTCCAAACTACCACATCGTCAAGATAAGCCTTGGTGTGGGTTAACCCCTTTATCACAGCGTCTATCATCCGCTGAAATGTCCCTGGGGCATTTTTCATCCCAAACGGCATAACGTTGTACTCGTACAACCCAGACGGGGTGACAAAGGCTGAAATCTCTCGAGCCCGGTCCGTTAAAGGAACGCACCAGTACCCCTTTAGCAAGTCAATTTTTGTGATGTACCTTGCCTTCCCCAGTTGATCAATGCAATCATCCACCCGGGGAAGAGGGTAAGCATCGGTCTGGGTAACCGCGTTGACCTTCCGATAATCGGTACAGAATCGTATGGTCCCGTCCGGCTTTGGGACAACCACGCAAGGAGAAGCCCACGCGGATGAGGATTCGCGGATTATCCCAGCAGCTAGCATATGTTCAATCTCCTTCTCTACCAGCTGGCTTTTCTCAGGATTCATCCGATAAGGGGCTTGTTTAATAGGTTGGGTTGAGGTAGCTATCACATCATGTTGTGTCCCATTACACCTTCGGGGAACATCTGGGCATAAGTCTGCATGCCGGTTAACGAGCTGTATTACCTGCTCCCGCTGTTCAGGCTTTAAGTGGCCAACTTTACCCGCAAGATTCGCCAATACGACAGAGTTCTCTAATCTGGTAAGGACTATACCTATCTTGTCGAACCGTTCTGGTTCCTCCTTACCGTCCCCCCCAACTTCATCGGCTTTCATAGCCGCGCCAACAACCGGGGGGGTGGGTTCGTGATACCCTTTTATCATGTTCACGTGAACTAACTGGGTCGGCTTTCGTCGGTTGGGGGTTTCGATCACGTAATTCAGCGAGTCTATTTTCTTACGCACTGTATATGGTCCTTGAAACCTCGCCCCCAGGGGGTGAGTAGCTACCGGGAATAGGACCAGGACCCGGTCGCCCACGTGAAACTCTCGTTCTCTCGCTCTCTGGTTATACCACTGACCCATTTTTTCCTGAGAGGCTTTAAGGTTTTCGTTTGCCAAGGCGCATACTTGACGCAGTCTTTCCCGGAATTTCAGCACATAGTCGACCACACTGACTTGGGCGGTCGGGTTAGACCATTTTTCTTTCAGTAGGGTTAGGGGTCCCCTGGGCCTGTGACCGAAAACCAGCTCGAACGGACTGAACCCCAGGGAGCACTGGACTGTATCCCTTACGGCAAATAACAAAAGGGGTAAAGCCTCATCCCAGTCTCGAACGTTCTCCTGGCAATAAGCTTTAAGCATGGTCTTTAGGGTAGCGTGGAACCTTTCCAACGCTCCCTGTGACTCCGGGTGGTACGCAGAGGCCATAATCTGCCTCACCCCGAGCTGGGTCATCATCTGCCGAAATGCGTTCGACGTGAATGTACTTCCCTGGTCTGATTGTATCTCCTTGGGTAGCCCCACGGTGGTAAAGAATTTGATAAGGGCCTTCACCACCGCAGAGGTCCTAATACTACCCAGAGGCACGGCCTCGGGAAATCGTGTAGCGGCACACATCAGGGTCATGATATACTGCCGCCCACTCGCAGTTTTAGGTAAGGGTCCCACAAAATCCACAATGACTCGGGAGAAAGGCTCCTCACATGCGGGAATAGGTCGGAGGGGGGCCTTAGGGATAACTTGATTCGGCTTACCCACCACCTGGCAGGTATGACATCGTTTACAATACTCAGTAACATCTTTCCTCAGATTGGGCCAATAGAATTCCCTCTGAACCCGCTCCACGGTCTTCTTTATTCCCAAATGCCCGCCTAAAGGTCCCTTATGGGCTAAGTCAAGAATGTCGTTCCGATATACTTTCGGGACTACTATCTGATGTAGCACCGCCCAGTCCTCATCGGCCTGCACCGCAGGGGGTCTCCACTTCCTCATCAACACCCCCTCCTGGAGATAATAACCCTCTGGCTCTGCCTCCAGTTCAGTCTCGGAGAGAACCGACTCTCTCAAGGATACCAGCTCCTCGTCACCATTCTGTTCCCGTACAAACTCTCTTCTGGCTAAGGACCGGTCTACCTCCTCTCTATTTCCCACTCGTTCCTCCCTACTCTCCGTTTTCCCTTCCTCGGACTCTCGTTGGTACAGAGTCGGTAAAAAGGTTTCGGCCAAATCAAAACTGGCCAGATTCCACCCGCTCTCGGTCTCAGCGGCCCTTTTCGACATGCTGCGAGTGACCGCACATGCGGGATAGAATTTTTTTTTCTGAGGGAGGGTCTTCAACTCTCACGGGCTGGGTGGTCAGCTTCACGGCGGCACCCATCTTCCCACCCGCTAGGTCGTTACCCAGAAGGACGTCCACTCCTTCTCCTGGCAATTCCGGCAGGACCCCCAGATCTACTGGTCCCGACACCAACTCACAATCTAGAAAGACCCTATGCAAAGGCACGACCTCGGTTCGGTTCCCGATACCTCTAAGGGCTACCTCCCCCGTGCGAGGGCCGAATTTTAACACATTACGGCTAATTAACGATAGTTCCGCCCCCGTGTCTCTCCAAATTCGTACGGGAATTGGGGGGTCCCCTTCCTTCAAAGCCACGGTTCCTTCGGACCTAAATGTCTCCCGCCCCTCCTGTATTCCATCTGTCTGGGGCCTGCTTGTCGATTTTCGGATCGACGCAACACAGCCTATGGAAATAGCTGCTTTCCCTCGTTCCGACTCCTTCCTCGGAGCAGTGCATTTTGATGCAATATGTCCCACCTTTCCACAATTAAAACAGTTGAAACCAGGAGATCTCCAGGTTTCTTGTCTGTTATCCTCACTTTTTGTGCTAGCTCCCGGTGGAGTTTCTCCCTTAGCCGGCGGACTGTCCCTACCGTTCCGACGGTCTCTCGGGTAACTTTTTGGCGAGGAAAACTTTGTCTTGTGGGTTAGGGCATATTCATCTGCGAGCCTAGCCATCTCTGAGATGGACTGATTCGTCCTCTCATTTAAATACATTCGGATCTCTTCCGGAACGCAACTTTTAAATTCCTCAATCAAAACTAGCTCCCTGAGACGCCCATAGTTCTCGGCCACCTTTTCAGCTGTGCACCAACGGTCCAAGAGCACACCCTTCTCATGGGCTAGCTCTGTATACGTTTGATTCCACCCTCTTTTTAAATTTCGGAACCTTTATCTATACGCCTCAGGTACTAACTCGTAACCTCGGAGAATGTCCTCCTTTACTTGATCATAATTCCCGTCCCTTTCTGTGGGCAGCGCGGCATATACCCGCTGTGCTTTCCCTCGTAACACACTTTGTAACAACGCCACCCACTGCTCTCTGGGCCACTTCTGATTCTCTGCCACCTTTTCAAAGAGCAAGAAATAACTATCAACATCCGTCTCCTCGAACGGGGGGACCAACCTCAACGCCCGACTAATATCAAACCCCTCTTTCTCTCCCCCTTGAGTTCTTCGCTCTTGTTTTCGCCTGTCCAGCTCCAATTCATAGTTCCTCTGTTTCTCTCTCTCTTCTGCTTCTAGCTGCTTTAGTTTGAACACCTGCTCTCTTTCCCTCTCGGCTTCTCTTGCCCTCTCGGCTTCTCTTGCCCTCTCGGCTTCTCTTTCGGCTTCTCTTGCCCTCTCGGCTCTCTCGGCTTCTCTCTCTGCAGCCTTCTGAGCCGCTTCTATTTCTAGCTGCTTTATTTTAAACTCATATTCCAGCCTTGTTTTCTCCAACTCTGCCTGATTTGTCCCACTCACTAAGCTCCTTTCGGGAATATTTTCCAAATCCTCAGCTGTAAACACCTTCTTCCCAACGTAATGCTGTTGTATGACCCTTAGCACTTCCTGCTTTTTCATTGCTGGCTTCACCGCTGTGAGGTCTAAGGCCTGCGCCAAACTTACTAAGTCTGATTTTGTAGCTTTCCCTAGCGCCCCTACCGTCGGGTTTCCCATAAATTCCTGCACATCCATCTTTGCTGGTTTCTCGTCTGACTACCTGCGTAACCAGATTTAAGTTTGGACTTACAGCCCGATTCACTGACCCTCCCGTTTGGTTTCAAATCCGGGACGAGCACCCCACTTGTTACGTAAACCCCGTAACCAGGTAACTTACCAGCAAAGATAGATGGATCAGCTGAGTCGGATGCTACTATTTTCAAACGTTTTATTCAATAAGGGCACAAATGTATGGTTAATACAAAACATTCAAATCGTCAAAACTCAATCTAAAACACCGGTGTAACCATAATCAATCAGAAATAAGCTCTACAGTTGTCTAGGGGGGTAATACTGAGTCCAACGGAAGTCTTAAGAGTCACTCAGAAGTTTGCAGGCTTTTTCCTTTACAATTTAGAAAAGATGCACACTTGCCCGTCGTCTTGGCAGAGTAAATCCTTGGAATCAGGGGAACAGACTTCCCTGTTGTTATTTTAAAAGCAGTCTTTCGTTGGTTTTAGCCACAGATTCAAAGTCGGAATCTAGCGCACGTAGCTTCCTTCAAAATGGCGTCCCGCTCCCACGGGAATCGATCTCGTGTCTGCTGGGGCATCTGAGGGTCCTCCCCTCAGACCCGCCTTTATACTTCTTCACGGGATCGCAGGTATCAATCAAGTTGCAGGTAATGCGATCTTTCTCTTAACCAGCCCAATTTGCCCGAGGGCTTTTCACGTGGTTTCCATGAGACGATAATCGAAGTCACCGTTAGTCTGCTTCTTGAGAGAACGTGGTCTTTCGCACGTCCCTCTTTTGGGTCAGCTGACTCCCCCTTAACTAGAGTTCTTGCGATTTTCACAAAGGAGGGGGCCAACGGCATAACAGTTTATGTTAGAACATTTTATTGTTGAGCTTCTCCTCAACCCTGTGCATGCATAACCCGATCACCATTGTAGCTTCTAGCCCCAGGTGAACCCCTCAAAATGCCCACTGCAAACTGAAGTTCTATGTTATACATACATAATAACACATCTTCCCCTTGAAAGAAACACAAATACAGTACTATGTTCTCATAAACCTGCAAGGAGCAATAATTCTTACCAACAAAGATATCTACATTTAGTAGTTGGTCTCTTCTTCTTTTCCGAACTTTTAACTGTTCAACATTTTAACTTCAATTGTATTGAGCAACTACAGTTCCTTATCCACTTGTAAACTTCCAATCAGTCCCTGAGCTTGTTTAATGATCCATTTTGGTCTGCTATTTGTTTCCACAGCTGTATTGCTTGCATTTGCTACATTAATATTTGTGTCTTTTGGAGAATTCTGATCAACATGTTCATTTTTTATATATGCTGGCCCGTTTGGTGTACTGACGGGTAACCCTTCACAGCTATGGGTGGGAGGTTGTAGATACATGTGGTTCCTCGCTCCTTCTGTATATGGTAGGAATGTGGAGCTACTTTCTATTGCACATACCCTTGATGGGACATGTGCCAGAATCATGATCTTGGATTCGCACTTGATATCCAGACTTCAGGACTGGTAGGCTTTTCACAGTCTTGCCATGGTACTGTTTCTATTTTTCCTCCCCTTTCCTTTTCTCTTTAGCCAATTTGACCTTGTCTGCTCTGTTAGATATCAACAGATTTGCATGCACTAGAAGGATAGTGCAAATGCATCAACCCATCAGCATCCAGGTTGGTGAAAGACCATGCTGCAGTGGTGCACTTTTGTAAATCATTAGCCTTTTGTGGAAATCCTCTCGTTCATATTGCACTTTCTCCTTGAGGCCCTTCGCTACCTTGACTGAACTTTCTGCTAGACCATCAGATTTTGGGTGATGTGGGCTTGAAGTTACTTGCCGAAACCTCCCACACATTGGCAAAGGAGTCAAAATCACAGCTTGAAAATTGTGGACCACTGTCTGATACTATTTCACGTAGAACTGCATGCCTCACAGACACACTTTTCAGGAAGATGCTGACTGCTTTGCAGAATGTTGATTGCAGTGTTGCAACCTCTGGGAATTGGAGAAGTAGTCTGTTACAACAATATGACTCTTCTCATTACAATCAAACAAATCCACTCCAACTTTGAAGTACGACCTGTCTGGTACGGTGTGTGGTGTAAGCAGTTCTGCTCACTGTTTGGTCTGCAGGCAAGGCACGTTTCACATGAAACAATGCTCTTGGTTCAATCCTAACCAGTTCCTCACTTCATGAGCTCTTCGTTTACATTTTTCCTCACCAGCATGCCCTTCATGTATCTTCTGGAGCATTTCTTTGTGTAGTGACAATTGAATCACATGCCTGCTCCTTTGAAGACCATATGTTACACTACTGACAGTTCAGTTTTTCATGCCCAATAATACTGAATACACATTGGACATTCATTCTTAGCTGCTGGCCATCCTTTCTATGTTGTATCTTTAAGATTTTTCATTGCTGTTTTCCTGATCTGCTCTGTTCTATCAGGAGATACTAGAAGGAAGGTGACAGTCATGTTAACATAGGCACATTTATCTGCATTAAACTCCTGGTCACTTTTTTCTTTCTTGTCAAATGCTCAAGACAGCACATCAGCAGTAAATGTATTTTCCTGATATATAGATCATCTTCACATCATATTTCTGCAGTCCTATCAACATGTGCGGTATCTTCATGGGACAGTAATTCAGTGGCTTGGACGTAATTGAGATCAATGGTTTATGGTCTGTCTCCACTTCAAAATCTTGTCGGTAGATGTACTTATGGAAACTTTCACATGCATATGTACTGATGAGAATCTCTTTCTCTATCTATACATAGTTGGCTTCTGCACTTTTTAAAGCCATTATGCATAAGCCACAGATTGCCATGTGTCACCATGCTGCTGCAGTCATACTGCTCCAAGGCAGACTGGGATGCATCACCTGAGATCCTAGTACACCTTTCTGCATCATTAAAACTTCAGCACAGACTCTTCAGTTAGCAACTGGAAACACTCTTCTTGCTTACATAGAAACAGAAAACCTACAGCACCATACAAGCCCTTCAGCCCACAAAGTTGTGCCGAACATGTCCCTACCTTAGAAATTACTAGACTTACCCATATTCCTCTATTTTCCTAAGCTCCATGTACCTATCCAAAAGTCTCTTAAAAGACCCTATCATATCCGCCTCCACCCCCGTTGCCGGTAGCCCATTCCATGCACTCACCACTCTCTGCGTAAAAAACTTACCCCTGACATCTCCTCTGTACCTACTCCCCAGCACATTAAACCTGTGTCCTCTTGTGGCAACCATTTCAGCCCTGGGAAAAAGCCTTTGACTATCCACATGATGAATGCTTCTCATCATCTTGTACACATCTATCAGGTCACTTTTCATCCTCCATTGCTCCAAGGAAAAAAGGCTGCGTTCACTCAACCTATTCTCATGAGGCATGCTCCCCAATCCAGGCAGCATCCTTGTAAAACTCCTCTGCACCCTTTCTATGGCTTCCACATCCTTCCTGTAGTGAGGCGACTGGAACTGAGCACAGTACTCCAAGTGGGGTCTGACCAGAGTCCTATGTAGCTGCAACATTACCTCTCTGCTCCTAAATTCAATTCCATGATTGATGAAGGCCAATACACCATATGCCTTTCATAATCACAGAGTCAACCTGCGCAGCTGCTTTGAGTGTCCTATGGACTTGGACCCTAAGATCCCTCTGACCCTCCACACTGCCAAGAATCTTACCATTAATGCTATATTCTGCCATCATATTTGACCTACCAAAATAACCACTTCACATTTATCTGGGTTGAACTCCATCTGCCACTTCTCCGCCCAGTTTTGCATCCTATCAATGTCTCGCTGTAACTTCTGACAGCCCTCCATACAACCGACACCTCCAACCTTTGTGTCATCAGCTAACTTACTAACCCATCCCTCCACTTCCTCATCCAGGTCATTTATAAAAATCACGAAGAGTAAGTGTCCCAGCACAGATCCCTGAGGCAACCTACTGGTCACCGACCTCCATGCAGAATGTGACCCGTGTACAAACACTCTTTGCCTTCTGTGGGCAAGCCAGTTCTGGATCCACAAAGCAATATCCCCTTGGATCCCATTCCTCCTTACTTTCTCAATAAGGTTTGCATGAGATACCTTATCAAATACTTTGCTGTAATCCATATACACTATATCTACTGCTCTTCCTTCATCAATGTGTTTAGTCACATCCTCAAAAAATCCAATCAGGCTCATAAGGCACAAACTGCCCTTGACAAAGCCATGCTGACTATTCCTAATCATGTTATACTTCTCCATAAATCCTGCCTCTCAGGGTCTTCTCCAACAGCTTGCCAACCACTGAGGTAAGACTCACTGGTCTATAATTTCCTGGTCTATCTCTACTCCCTATTTTGAATAAGGGAACAACATCCGCAAACCTCCAATCCTCTAGAACCTCTTCCGTCCCTATTGATGATGCAAAGATCATTGCTAGAGGCTCAGCAATCTCCTCCCTTGCCTTCCACAGAGGCCTGGGGTACATCTCATCTGGTCCCGTAATATCTACATGCTCAAGCTTTTCAGTCTGCTGTAAGTCATCACTACAATCACAAAGATCCTTTTCCATAGTGAATACTGAAGTAAAGTATTCATTAAGTACCTCTGCTATTTCCTCCGGTTCCATACACACTTTTCTACTGTCACACTTGATAGGTCCTATTCTTTCATGTCTTACCCTCTTGCTCTTCACATACTTGTAGAATGCCTTGGGGTTTTCCTTAATCCTGTCCACCAACGCCTTCTCATGGCCCCTTCTGGCTCTCCTAATTTCCTTCTTAAGCTCCTTCCTGTTAGCCTTAAAATCTTCTAGATCGCTTTCATTACCTAGTTTTATTCCTTCCATAAGCTCTTCTTTCCTTCTTGACTAGATTGACAACAGCCTTTCTACACCACGCATCTTTTACCCTACCATCCTTTCCATGTCTCATTGGAATGTACCTACTTAGAACCCCATGCAAATATCCCCTGAATATTTGCCACATGTTTTCTATATGTTTACCGGAAAACATCTGTTTCCAATTTATGCTTCCAATTTCCTGCCTGATAGCCTCATATTTCCCCTTACTCCAATATAAATGTTTCCCTAACTTGTTTGTTCCTATCCCTCTCCAATGCTATGGTAAAGGAGATAGAATTGTGATCACTATCTCCAAAATGCTCTCCCACTGAGAGACCTGACACCTGTAAAATTTATCCATCTCAGTTTTTAAAATTTCAATTGACACACTGCCTGCAGTCTTGTTGGAGATTGAAGTCAACTAAGTAGCTCCTTGGTTATCCCAAACTGGTCATATTTGAATTTTAACAAATCTACCTTTTTTTCTGGATTCTACTCTTTTGTCTCCTGCTATGACTATCAGCATTTAACCTTTATCATTTTGACTACCTGATTTTGATCACCCTCAAACTCCAGAAAACACGGAATGTTCTGCACTTCCAACAAAATCAATTTTCTGCTGGGGAGGTGAAGTTCATGCAATTTATTAACTGTGAAACACTTACCTGAGGGAGTTGGGAAGTTAGTGCAGACAAACCAGTGTCAGTATCATTCCAGTGCTCTGTCTTGCCCATGTTAAACTCTTCAGTATACAGAACATGTATTGTTGTGCATTTACTTGCAATACTGAGTACACAAATGAATAAACATGTTTACATGCTAATTAACTTCCATCTGTCACTCTTTACAGATGATGAGAAGCCAAGCACAGCCCAGGGCATAACAAAAGAGCAGCACTTAACACAATTGTACCTGCCATCATCTTCTCTTCTGAATACCAGCAAAAATATTTTCCATTTGGAAGGGATGGTCTGGATTTTGCTAGATTTGTTTTTTCTGGCAGTTCCATAGTCAGCCACTGGATGAACCCTAAAACATGCAAGTAAATTCAGGACTTTAACAGGTATATCTGAATGTAGAAATCTAAAACCTGGCTATAACTCTCTGTTGCTACATCTGTCAATGTACTCCAAAGAGGACAGACGGGAATAAAGTAACTTATTTAAAGATAAGATAAGCTTTATCTGTTATAGGTACATTGAAAAACACAGTGAATTACATTGGTTTTGCATCCCATCAAATCTGTGAGGATTTCGCTGGGCAGCCTGAAAGTGTCACCATGCTTCAGGTACCAACATAGAATGCCCACAGATCACTAACCTTAACCTTGCATCTTTGGAATGTGGGAGGAAACCGAAGCACCTGCAGGAAACTCACACAGCCACAGGGAAAATGTACAAACTCTTTACAGACACTGGTGAGTATCCAACCCCGATCACTGATCACTGTAGACCAATGTGCTAACTGAAATTAAAAAAAAATAATTATCCAATTTGTAGCCAGGAATATTGGGAATTAGAAAGCTTGACAACTTTAACAGGCAAATTAGAGTTGAGACAGAACAGGTTAGGCTGTGCAAGGCCCAGGAACCACACTTAAGTTGCAAATCAGGATCATGAGGATTTTGCCAAACAAGTTCTTTATGGATATATCTAATGCTTATGCAGGATAATTGAGGACTGAAGTTATGAGTGCAGTTAATCTGCGCCAATCAGCAAAATTTGGACCATTGAACGTCCTGAGAAGGAATAATGGAAAATTAATGTTTATAGCTGTTGTTTAAATCTAGCCTTACTGTTAGCTAACATTAGTGCCAGGATCGAAGATTTTTGTCACCAGTCCAAGAAACTGGTTGAATGACAGATGACAGAGTGAGCATAAGAGGCAGGTATTCAAGTTGATAGGGGGTGACTCGATATTCCATGTTGTGGTTGCAACTTTTCACTTTCTTTATTGACAAGTTAGAAACCCATGTATTCAAATTTGTCAGTGGTACATTGAGTATATGGATTGCATTATAAACAATGTCAGTGGAAGCTTTCAGTGACTGACAGATATCAATGGAGGAGGAAGTGGAAGAGGAAACAAAACAGCATTTTCTAAAGGATGAAAAGGCAGTGTTCAAAGGGTACAGGTCTTCAAAAAGTCCTGGTTAGACATAAAAGGAGACGTAAAATCTAATGAAATGTTCTATTTTAAATATAGAAAACTAGAATAAAAAGAAAATGGAATTTAATACAATAGCTACAAAGTTCAAAGTATATGAAAGTGGATCTAGTGCTTTCCTAGCTTATATAATTAATTAAACCTTCTCGGGCTTCCGGCCGGGTACAGGTATTGATTTTAACCAACGTTTCAATGATAAACTCTGCCATCTTCATCAGAATGATGTCTAAGCATGTCTCGTCTGGTGATATATATACCCCTGCCGTCTGTTCCTCCTAATTGGTTAGTCCTCATCCAATTGGAATTCGGCTGTTGCATCTTGTTTACAGTCGAATTCCAATTCTTACTTAGAACAAGACGGGGGGTATGTATACCACGCGAAGCCCTCATACACGGAACCCAGTGCAGCCAGAGCATGGCCTCAGTTCAGCGCAGAGCCAAGTAAATGTCACAGCGCAGTGAGCAGAACTGGCCTGATCCTCCCCCCTTGTCCCGACATCCTGCCTTTTCAATCCATATGGCCCAACATTTAAATCATCCAAACATCCTCGCACTAAGACCAACAAAAAAGTGGAGGCAGTTCATATGGGGATCTATGTTTGTGCACTCAGAGAAGGTAATATAAGGGGAAAAAATAAGTTACCAATATGTTCTCGCCCAGTCTATTAATCTGTGTGAACAGCAACTGGACCCATAGCATCTTTGTACCTTCTGATAGACCATACTATCAGCTAGCTTTGTATCTTCGATAAATTTGGATATTGTACATTTGATCTCTCATCCAAACCATTAGTGCAATTTGTGAACATCTGGATTCATGTTCAGTCTTAATTTTGAAATTGATTATTCTTTGTTCAAAAAAGAATTAAAACATATGGACAAAAATTATTTTGGATTTATTCACATGGGCTAATAGAATGGGAGAAAACATGCTTTATCAACTGAATGCAATTGTTCAAAATTATTGCTCAATATATATATTGTAATTAATAAAAAATACTCTTAATGGAAATACTCTTAAGAATCCAGTATTTCTTTCTCTGCTCTCCTTTTAACCTTATTTACATCTTTCTTGTAGGTAGGTGACCAAACAGCACACGATACTTCAAATTGGGCCACCCCAGCATCTTATACAATTTCAATGCAACATTCTGTCTCATATACTTAATACATTGATTTATGAAGGTCAATGTGACAAAAGCTTTCTTTACAACCCTGTCTACCTGTGACAACTTTCAACAAATTATGGACTTGTAGTCCCAGATCCCTTTTCTCCCCCAGTGCCTTACCTGTGTAAGACCTACTCTGGTCGGCCCTACCAAAGTGCAACACCTCACACTTACCTGCATTAAATTCCAACTGCCATTTATCAGCCCATTTCTCCTTCTGATGTAGATCCCTTTGGAAGCCATGATAGCCTTCCTCGCTGTCCACTACACCTCCAATCTTGGTGTCACCTGTAAATTTGATGATCCAGTTAATCCCTTCATTGTCTAGATCATTGATAAAGATAGCAAACAACAATGGACCCAGCAATGATCCCTGTAGCACTTCACTAGCCACAGGCCTCCAGTCAGAGAGGCAATCATCCACCACCATTTTCTGGCTTCTCCCACAAAGCCAATGTCTAATCCAATTTACTGCCACATCCTAATTCTAAAACAAGTGTGTCCCTATTTCATCAGGGTATGAGGCCTGTCAGCTAACCTCACCTGGTTTAGCATGTCTCTTGAAGTGGTGTACCGGGGTGTGGCCACTGTCACAGGCAAAATAGCTACATGGAGCTACATGTGTGAGTTGAGTGTCCAGTGGGGGACCAGAAGTTAGAGAGCTGCCTCGGAATGGACTCAACAAGCCCCTTCATTATAATTGCTATCCTTTCCCGGACATCTACGCACAGCAATATACATCCGGTGAATTCCTCTGTCGAGAAATTTTAGGAACTTTTTTTTAGGTTAGTTTGTTTTAGTTAGTTTTTTTTTTCTTTTTCTCTTTTTTTATAATTGTAATTATCGTTTTCATGGTTAATTACTAAGAGATTGGGAGGTTAGACTCCATTTGTTACTTGGAATATGTGTTTTTACATGTTAACCATTATTAATGTATTCCTGATCTCTGTATTAGTATTAATATTGTTTATTGACAACTTAATAAAAAGATTGAAAAAGAAAGAAGTAGTTTTAGGAACAAATGCATAATTTTATAGCACTGTAGTAGCATTGGCAGTGTTCTAAGTTGTTCTCTATTTCATTTAGATACCTAACTTGTTACTCAGTTAAATAGAAGATGGTCTTTTTTATACCTGTTTAACAATTTCCATTAACACTTGACTAATTGTGGCAGGTGCTTAATTGGGCCAGAATGTACTAGACCCTTTGTGTCCCAATTAACTGAAACCCACTGTATATATCCACTGGAGGTTTGTTCTCTTGCAGTAGTAAATGTCACAAATTACTGTGCAAGACTGTCCAGCAAGAGCGAGTGAGCTGGCTTCTTCCATTTACTCTGTTGTTTCATTTTACAGGGCTTGAGCAGGTGAAACTTTGAGGTCTGAAGTTTCAGGTCTTGTGATTGGCAAGTCCTGGAGTCAATAGTAAAAGCTGAAGCCTGAAGTCGACAAGTCCATAAGTCAAGGTCCAGTGACCGAAGCCCTAGGACTGTAGTCTAAGTCTACTGGACCTGTCAGCCCAGGTGCAGCCTGTCCTAGGACTGGAGGACTATCAATGTGTGTGAGAAGCTGGGTGGGTGAAATGAGGAAGGGGGCTTGTTTTCTATTGCTGTTTTGTGCTGTAATTCTGTTGTTGCTTGTGTTGTTCTACAGAACTTTCTGAGCATGCTATGTTCATGCCAGAATAATCGTGGGCTGCTCCCAGCACATCCTAAGTTTGTGTTGGTTGTTAACCCAAATTACGCATTTTACAGTATATTTCGATTTAAATGTGATAAATAAATGAATTTAAATCTGAATCTGAATTTGAGTGTAGAGACGTACAAATGTATGGTCATGATGAGGAAGATTCAGTTAAGAAATTTTAACCCTTTATCATTAGCAAAACGGATGTAAAAAGAGGATTCAATGGAAGAATGCTCTTATTCTGTCTTTAATACTTCAATAATATTTGTGTCAATGTTATGTTTTGTAACTTGAAAACATTAAACTAACTCACAGGAAGACACGGCAGTCCGGGAATCCAGATCTAACTTCATGTTTACTTTAAGCGAGGCGTGTATGTATCACATGGCAGCGTGATTACACATGCAATTCATGTATTTATACATATAACCTGTAATGAATTATTTGAACAAACAAGGATGTCTAATCAACTAATTTTTCATTGATCTGGTATTCGTTCTGCAGCAAACCGAAGACACAAATATTTATAGATTTTGCCAGTTAATTTTTACTTGCTTTTCTGCTCCTTTCAAAGCACTTCACCATGACAATGAAAGTCACATCAGCAGCAGATGCATCCTAGTTATTTTAAACAAGTCATGTGATTTCTTTTTGTATTATTGCCAATTTAGATTTATGGCTAGAAATTTTTTTTAACTGCTTTGCATTGTGTCCAATAGAGTGAGTTGCCAAAGAAGGGCTAAAAGTGCTTTAATATTTTTCAATTCAGAATGAAATAATTTATCAGCATATGCTTTTTTAGGCAAAGATGGATACTGTGCTCTGGCTGCAAAAAAATGAAAGGGATGAATGCCAAGTAGGTATTCTTATCAGGTGATACATTTCTCTTGCTACATTGTGTTCTTCTAAAACAGCTTTCTAATATTACATCAGGAAGTCTTACATTATCCATTAACCATGAAAGCTTCTGAATAATTAATGGAGGGTATGAGAAAGTGTCTCTTAGAGAAAAAATCTCTGAGCTATCTAATAATGAAATTCTCACTGAAATAACACACATTCATTCAGATTCATTGTTATTTTTATTTCATTGACATTCAAAAGACAATAGGCTTTTGACAAATTTGAGGACGTTCTTATGCATTTTGTGTCTACCATAAGGCTGCTTATGTTCAGAACTAATAGGATAGTGTATCTAAACTGCAGGATTTTAATAATATAATTAATAATATTCCCTGAGCAAGGCATTAAAAAATCCAGATAAAGAGGATTCTTCTGAATATAAAGTTAACAAAAGAGACACATTTAACTATTTGTATGCGTATGATTATTTAAACTGACAGCACCAATGATTTTTTCTTATTCAGCTCGATTTTCAACAGCAAAAAGAATCTGAATCAAAAAACCCTCATGGGGTGGCAAATTGGCAACTTGGTGTCCCACATGAGGTACTTTGCTGCCATTAATGGAAATCTCAAGTACATTTAATACTAATCATGACAGATATGAAAGTGATAGCTCAGAAGAAAACAGGAAGGGCACTGACTTAAATTTTAGAAATGAGTGAAAGCATTTCATTTGCCCTTTAAAGCATGACCT
Source organism: Hemitrygon akajei (assembly GCF_048418815.1). Taxonomy (NCBI): domain Eukaryota; kingdom Metazoa; phylum Chordata; class Chondrichthyes; order Myliobatiformes; family Dasyatidae; genus Hemitrygon; species Hemitrygon akajei. Next base: position 71,969,615 of record NC_133136.1, on the reverse strand, counting down.
CTCTTTTAATGACTAAGAAAAAAAAACACCACAAATTTACATTTTAATAAAAACTGAATTTTATAGATATGGGAAGATTTCACAAATCAATATGGGGCAGAAACATGGTTTTTGTGTTCTTCTTAATTGATGACCATATATCAGCTATTAAGAGCATTGTAGACTTGTGGAACTTATGCCTTATACATTTATTTTTAATCCACTTTGCCAGTCTAAATGCTGGACTAATATATCTTTATCATTTATCTTATTTGATCTTTATATTTTGGTAAGGCAGCCTGGTTTTGTTTTAATTGATGCAAATCCTTCAGTATTTCAGGTTGGGCAGTATCTATACACTGGCACTTATTGTAAACTTAACTAGACGAAGATGTGTGTTCAGGATCAGAACTGCAGTGATTAGTTCAGCGTGATAGATTAATCAGGAACTACAATTTTTCATCAACAAATCAATATTGTAATCATGACACCCATTTTATTTGCTGAACTTGCCTTTCTTCACTATTCTTATATATGCACAGATTGTTAAGTAAATGATACCGACTTACAGTATCAGTCAGGAGGTTAAATTTCTCTCAACTGTTGTTGCCTATTGGGAGATAAGGAAGTCTCTTTGCAGACTGTCCAGATTTTGACAGGTCATGGTTGTAGAAGCAGCTAATTTTTGACATGCTCTAACTTGTTCAAAATAAGTAAATTTGTAAGCTTTAGATCTCCAGTTCTTTAAATAAAGTAAACTAGTTCACATATGCACCAACAACTCGCTTGTCAAGGACAACCAAAGTTCAAAGTTGAAAGTAAATTTATTACCATAGTCTGAGCTTCTTTTTCTTGCAAGCACTTGCAGAGAGAGAGAAAAAAGAAATACAATAGAATTTTATGAAAAACTACATGAACAAAGACTGACAAATACCAATGTGCAAGAGAAGACAAACGGTGCATACAAAATAATACTGAGAACATGAGTTGTTAAGAATCCTTGAAAGTGACACTGTAACTTATAGAATCAATTCAGAGCATTGGTGGATGAAGTTACCATGCCAGTTCAGGAGTTTAATGTTTGTAGGGCAATATCTGTTCCAGAACCTGGTAGTGTGGAACATAAGGTTTCTAGACTTCCTGCCCAAGAGTAGTAGTGAGAAAAGGTCATGGTCTGGATGAGGGTGGGGGAGGGGGTGGTCTTTGATTATGGATGCTGATTTCTAGTGGCAGAGCACCATGTAAGAATACTAATTGATGGGGAGGGTTTCACCTGTGATGGACTGGGCTGTATCCACTACTTTCTGACACTTTTCACTTCCTGGACATCAGTGTTCCCATACCACGCATATCAATGGGTCTGCCATTGCACATCAGAAATCAGCAGGGAGCATTGCCATAGTTGACTTCCCATATATTCATTTTGAAGTTACTAGGATTCAGCCAACAGGATCCCTCTCTATGACCCAGCAGCCTTCATGAACAAAAAAATTAATTCTAATACTCTGAAGATTTTGTGAGCAGGTAATAACTGCCAATGAATCATGCAGGTGTGTATTCTATTTCCTGTAATTGTTATGCTTTCTCCTCTTCCCCCACCAATCCTCCCATTGCTCTGTTATTGACCCAGTTCAGCAAGGCGTAAGAGCGAGAGTTGCCCGTTTTACACTCAGTGACTTACACTAATGCCGCAGTAACCCACACTTCCAAAAAAGTGGATATATAACTTCAGCATGAAATCACTTACTTTACCATTGGGTAACCATGTGACTACCCTATCAAATATTTAATATCATTGAAATAGTTAAAATATGTTACACTCTAGCTGTTATGCTTTCAAAGTTAACAAGTATTTTACTTTGATGAAAATTGTTAAGTTTCCAAAGATGGAAAGGACTTTGCAACTTAATGCAACACTACAACATGGTTAAGTGTAAATATTCAATTACTTTTATTGTTGCCCATTTAGATTTTGGTAAGGTGGCCCAGTTTTCTTTTAATAGAAGAAAATCCTTCCGTATTTCATAGTTGGACAGTATCTGTACACTGACATCAAGGCCACTGAAAATTTGTGAAGCTTATGTCTCGTAAATTTATTTTTAATCCACCTTGTCAGGTGAACTGCTGGACTAAGATAAATCTACCTGATATCTTATATGATCTTTAGATTTTGATAAGGTGGCCCAGTTTTCTTTTAATAGATGCAAATCCCTTATGTTTCAGGTTGATTAGTATCTATACATTGCAGAATGCACATTTTAGTTGTCTGCAGCAGATTGATATGTTTTAACACTGTAATGGGGATAATATATGGAAGCCTGCAAATCAGATGACCTTCAGTGATTGATGGGGAAAACTCCAACGAAGCAAGGACTCAGCAGAGGTGGAATAGTATCAGCACCCGTCAGTGCTTTATCACTGTTGAAGCATAACCCATCCTTGCACTGTGCTGGAGGTTCTGTTCACTAGTACCTCAAAGTCCAGAACCATCCAAGTCACAATATAATTGCCTCAATTATGGACCTCAGTGCTACTGTTTGGAAAGAATAGAGCAGGATTATGGGGCACAGACTGGAGAAAGGAAATGAGATAAGATCATTTCGAATAAGAGCAAGGCATGACCTCTATTATATGGCAAAGGGGCTTGAGAGGTGTTACAACCCAGTCCTGCACTTTTTGCCTAATGCTGTTCATGGGTTGGTGCTTTATCAGAGGATTGTCTTCCTCTTTGTCCAGTCCTCACTTCAGTGCAAGTGGATTATTAACCCTTCCAAAGGTCATTCAATTAACAGGTGGTCAGAAGCCAAAGTAAATCATATATCTAACCACACATTTTGATGCAATGCAACTCCAGGAATCTCTCTGGTAGTAGTAAATTAGAAGGATTGGATCTATGAGGGAAATATAATTGGTACATAGACACATGTAACTAGAACACATAGAATAAATACTTACAATATCTCTTAATACAGTCTCGAGTCTTTTTCAGGAGTATCATTGTAGTATGCTCCTAAGTGCAACAAATGAGCCTTTTGATGCATCCACTGACCTCATCACTACCCATGGTCCCCTACTACATGACATCAGTGCTTTGACTGAATGAGACCAAACAGAATGGGCTTTAATATCTATTCCTGCTTCAATCTCCTACATTATTGTTGTTTGAGTCATAGTGTTGAAGTTCTTGGTGGACTGACCAGAGACTAACAGCAAACAAAGAGATTATTCTAACCTGCAATAGTTCATTGTTGCTGCAAAAAAGGTACTTCCTCATAAACTTGGCATTGGCAGTTCCAAATTTAAACTTTTTCAACAGAGAGAACAGTATCATAATATTGCATGGGGAATGATAAGCATTGGCCATTTAAGATCAGTTTCATCTGCTCTTGATGGTAACTCAGTTCTTGTCTGCAAACCTTACACTAATTGCTTTTTCCTTCAATTGAACAAATTGCTGATGTTGCCCCTTTCTGTGGCTAGTGTTGGTTAAGATAGTGCCGACAAACAATGATTCCTCAGGGACATCTTTCAGATAGCCAATCTCTTCAATTATTTCACTTTTTCTATACCATCTCAGATTCAGATTCAGATTCAGTTTATTGTCATTTAGAAAGCACAAATGCAATGCAGTTAAAAAATGAGACAACGTTCCCCCAGAATGATATCACAAAAGCATATGACAAAACAGACTACACCAGAAAATCCCCATGACGTTTGGCAATCCCCAATCCAGAGTCCGGAGAGGCTGCTGCATATTAATATCGTGCTACCGTCTTAGCGCGTTCCCCGGAAAGGAGCTCCAAATCCACCAGACAAAAACAAGACCAAAAACTAAAGCTACAAGACCTGCACAAAACCACATAGTTACAACATATAGTTACAACAGTGCAAACAATAGCATAATTGATAAAAAACAGACCATGGGCTCAGTAAAAATAGTCCAAAGATGTTAAAGGACTACAAGTTCAAAAGAAATCACCACACAGTTTCCACAAGTCCCCAGGGTCCCAACAGACTTGCCATCCCACGCTGGCGGCAGAAGGGAATACCTCCGCTATGGACTTCAACGGTGCCACCCGACTCAGCCTTGCAGACGCAGCACACAATGAAAGCTCCATTGAATCCAGCCTCACCGACGCAGCACACGCCAAAAGCGACCTGACCACAGCGGACTCCGAGTCCGTCGAACTTCCGAGACGATGATCATCCCCTCCGGCACAGCTTCTCCGAGCACCATCCTCTGCCGAGCGTATTAAGATGGCCTCGCCAACGGCCATCGGCAACGCGACCCTGAGGACAGGGGGCCTGTTTTTCCCAGCAGAGTCCCAGACCTCACAGCAGCAGCAGCAACGAAGAAGGTCTTCCTGGAGATTTCCCGATGTTCCTCTGTGCTCCCAGATCCGTTTTCAATCGATTATGATTGTGCACGGCACCCCGCTTCACAAATAACAGATAATCTGCTCCAGAGTGGCCGCTGCAAGCTGCGTCACGCCGCCATCTTGGAAAGTTTTGTTCTTTTTGTCTTGATTGTGTTTTGGAAACTATTGAAGCCTGTGATGTGTAGTTTTGTTTTCAATTGAGTGACCTAGTGCTCTGCTGTCCATGGAGAGGAGCAAGAGCTACCTTGTGGAGCAGAACCAGAGACTGGATATGGGGCTATGATTGACTCCATTTTGAAGTGTCGAGAATGATGAAGCATCGAGGCAAATTCAGAGGAGGTCAGTGGTCGCTCCCCATGGAGGCCATTGGTCAATGGGCTGGTAGCCAGGTCAATGGCATTCAAAAGGCTGCAGGTTGGCAGCACACCAACGTGACAGTCGCTCTTCATGGAAGGACTGAGTTTATTATTCTGACGGGAGGAAGTTTTCAAAATTCTAAGATTAATGTAATTATTGGACTGCAGTTTCTTTTCAGTTGTCTGTTTTCTTTCTTGTTGCTGATTGGCAGCTTGGGTTTCTGGGTGGGCAATATGTCGGTTTTTGTACGAGGGAAGAACTGGGGATTTGGGGTCTGAGATTCTTGTTGTTGTTTCCTGTGTGAGCAATCTGTTAGTTTTTGTGTATGAGAGAAGGGGTTGTAGGTTTGATGCAATTGCCACTGTTCTTTTCTGCAAGGAAAGGGGTTGGGGGTTTGCTGCTCGTGCCACTGTTCTCCATGTGGGTGATCTGTTAGCTTTTGTGCAAGGGAGAGGATGGGGTTTTGGGTTTATGAGTTTTGTTTCATTTTCCTTTTCATGTTGGGAGGGAACTAATGTCTTTTCTTTTAATGACATCCGTGATTATTTTTCTGTATTTCATGGCTATCTGGAGAAGGTGAATATCAGAATTGCGTTGTACATGCATAAGCTGGCCAGTGGCGTAGTGGCATCAGCACTGGACTGTGAGGCGAATGGTCCTGAGTTCAAACCCAGCCGGCCCAACTTGCCAGATTTCCATCCATGCTGGTTTGAGCATCAAGCTAGCAACTCAGCCTTGTAAAAAGACAGGCAAACAGTATGGAAATGCTGCTCAGTGTGCCACAAGATGTGAAAAGGAATAAAGAAACAGCAATTGTACATGCATATTTTGACAATAAAAATGAACCTTCCAATCTTTGAACCAACCTAGTTCCACCTTTCCACTCCGCCCTTGAACTCTTTTCTCCCCATCAGGTATGATCCCTATGTAGCAGTTGTAAATGTGCAGAATTCTACAAATAGATCCAACTATCCATATTGGTCCTGAAAATTGTTGGCATGTCTTAGATTAAAGTCTCCAGGGATGACATCTATGGCTTCAATTATCCCATTCTTTTTACAAGGACCTCCAGTAAAGGAGGGCAGAAATGTATGAATGTCTGTCCAGAGATGGTGGTGTGTACATACTGATTTGTGGCTCATGCATGCTCACTGTTAAGTGCAATACTTTACGGGTCATTGGGTCACTATTCTAAAGGGCTGATTGTTAACTATTGCAACATTCTACAGTTATATCGCACAATTAATAGACATATTTTCTTGCTGCTCCAACTATGTATCCTCTGCAGCCAAATATAGAAAGAACTCAATGTACTATACAAATATTACTGGGTGCCATTGGACAGAAATGTTCCAAACGAACTGCTCCCTCCACACCAACACTGACCACCACCTACATAACTTAAAGAGAAATCGAGGGGACTACAAGAGCGTTGTATTCTGGAGAAGTCTGGTGGGACTGTACAGTGAGGTACTTGGTACTTGGCACAGTTTTCTCACACACACACACACAGACACAGACACACACAGACAATGGCTTGGTGTATTTAGGGGACCATTTGTAATGTCTGATAGAAGATCAGACAGACATAGATCATCACGTCTACTCTAGATGTGATGCAACCTGAGTGACAATGAACCTGGAAAACAACAGTTAAAAGATCAGCCTGCTGCTTGACATCAACTGAAAATGTTTTAGCTTTTATGGACTACAGGAGGAATGGAGACAGGCTAACCCCTAGTTCCATCAATGGATCTGTGGTTGAGAGAGAGAACAGCTTTAAGTTCCTTGGCATACACATCACCGAGGATCTCACGTGGTCTGTACGTACCAGCTATGTGGTGAAAAGGGCACAACAGCATCTCTTTCACCTCAGATAGTTGAAGAAGTATGGTATCGGCCCCCAAATCCTAAGAACTTTCCACAGGGGCACAATTGAGAGCATCCTGACTGGCTGCATCACTGCCTGGTATGGGAACTGTAATTCCCTCAATCACAGGATTCTGCAGAGATGGTGCAGACAGCCCAGCGCATCTGCAGTTGTGAACTTCCCACTCTTCAGCATATTTACAAAGATAGGTGTGTAAAAAGGACCTGAGGGATCATTAGGGACCTGAGTCACCCCAACCACAACGTGCTGCTACAATCTGGGAAACGGTACCGCAGCTTAAAAGCCACAACCAGCAGGCTCTGGGACACCTTCTTCCATCAGGCCATGAGATTGATTAATTCATGCTGATAGAATTGTATTTCTATTGTAACATGTTGTAAGGTTTCACTGCTAATGTAGTGGCTTCTCTGTAATATTCCACTGCTGAGGTAATGGTTTCAATTAGCAGCAAGGTTTGGGCTATGACTAGAGAAAACGGGGCATGCTAGCCATTGAGAGGGATGTTGTTCTTTCTTGTGTGTCTGGGAGTCGGGAATTCGCTGGTCTTTGTTGGGGAGAGATGAGGAGAGAGGACGCAAATGGAGAGAGTTGGTAGACCTCGGATGGAGTGGACTTGCAGCGAGGGTCCGAAGGTCAACGATGATCGGAGGAGGCCGATGGTGGACGACCGGCCTTATCAGTGAGCTCCAACATTGCGCGTCAGACTGTTTCATGAGAATGGGCCCTTTTTCTTTTTTTGTTTTCTTTACTAACCATATATTTAAATTAAGAATTATAAAGCTCAATCGTTTAATTGCATATTATGTACTGTTTGTTATTCCATAGTACTGATTTGTAACAGGGGACACATCGCACAGCATTCACCCAAATGAGATTTCTTAAGTTTGGCCGGGCCTGCGGGGCTATCATCCCCTATATTAAGCCACCAATCAAAGCGAGAGTTACAGTTGTGGGGGTTACGTTTGGGATTGATTCCGTTGGATGCTCTGTGATTATCCTGAGTGAGGTAGATATTCACACTCCGGATGAATTGTTAATTCACCTGTTAAGTACTGTTAAAGTTGTGATTGTGGGTGGTGGTTTGATAAAATGGCTGACGCAGCTCTTGTTTTAATGCAGACCAGTGCTGACATAGCGGTAGCTGGGGGCAGAGATTTCAAAGACAGGGTACTATCATTTCTGAGGAGTGAGGGGAAGGAGTGGTTGGATTTGGAATGTCTGATTAGTCCACGTCCCTCAGGGGAGAGTGAGAATTCTGAGTTAGTATCTGCCCTTATCTCTCTGGTGAATACAGACAGACAGACATACTTTATTGATCCCGAGGGAAATTGGGTTTCATTACAGTCGTACCAACCAAGAATAGAGTAGAAATATAGCAAAATAAAACCAGGACTAATTAAATAATAATAAGTAAATTATGCCAACTGGAAATAAGTCCAGGATCAGCCTATTGGCTCAGAGTTTCTGACACTCCGAGGGAGGAGTTGTAAAGTTTGATGGCCACAAGCAGGAATGACTTCCTATGATGCTCAGTTTTGCATCTCAGTGGAATGAGTCTCTGGCTGAATGTATTCCTGTGCCTAACCAGTACATTATGAAGTGGATGGGAGTCATTGTCCAAGATGACATGCAACTTGGACAGCATCCTCTTTTCAGACACCACCGTCAGAGAGTCCAGTTCCACTCCCACAACATCACTGGCCTTGCGAATGAGTTTGTTGATTCTGTTGGTGTCTGCTACCCTCAGCCCGCTGCCCCAGCACACCACAGACTTGTAGAACATCGTCAGCATCGTCCAACAGATGTTAAAGAATTCAGTCTCCTCAGGAAGTAGAGACGGCTCTGACCCTTCTTGTAGACAGCCCCAGTGTTCTTTGACCAGTCCAGTTTATTGTCAATTCATATCCCCAGGTATTTGTAATCCTCCACCATGTCCACACTGACCCTTTGCATGGAAACAGGGGTCACTGGTGCCTTGAATAAATGGAAATATCAGGTTTAAAGTCCCAGCTATGGTAGGCTCCACCTATCCTCTGGAATAATGCCCACCCCTAATGGGGAGGAGGAGTATAAGACGGGCAAAGCGGACCTCTCAGTTATTAGATGAGTGGCAATACTCTGATGATGTAAAGCGACAGAGATTGGTTGAACGTTTGAATAGGTGGGCCACTGACATTGTGAGGGCTGTCAGTCCTGTAGCGACAGTTACATGCGAGCACTGGACAATGCTTTTGGTCCAACAGGAAGCCCAGTGGAGCTCATGGTGGGGTTTCGGAACATGCGTGAGAAGAAGGGGCAGAAGCTGTCTGCTTATATTTTTCAGCGAGAGAGGCAGCTAAATCGCTTGTGGCGCAGAGGGGTCATTCAGGCGGCTGAGGTGGATCAGTTGAGAATTGACCAGATAGCCAGGAATAGCCAGTCCCAGGACCTGACTGCGTGGGGTCTCCGACAGTCTCGTAAGACGTGCCCCCTCCCTCTTTTGTTGAGCTAATCAGAGGTACGGGAAGAGGAGAGTGCGGGAGGCCTCCGTCAGCAGGGTACAGTCCTCAGTAGTGGTCCCCTGCGGTGAAGTGACCATGGATAGCCTACCCTGGGGAGCGGTAGAGGAGATTGAGAACAGAGGTATGTCGGCTGTTATCAGCGGGTGTGACTCCCCCATATGATGGAGCTGATGGGGGGGGGGGCAGATTCCCCAAGGGGATGAACAATGCAGAAGGCTGCTGGCAGCAGGTGTCACGCCAGAAGGAGAGGGAGCCCCTGGGTACCTCAGCAGGGAGGGTCATTGGGAAAACTTAGAGGAGACCCAGTGAGGGAATGGCCTGGGGTCTCTGGGGAAACACATTTGAGTAATGTACCAAGGATCCTCCAGAAGCGAAAGACCCAAATCCTGAAGGCTTAGTGGGACCATGCTCCAGTGTGTCGCTACAAGTAGATGGTAATTATGCTAAAGCCATACCCGACGCTGGGTCACAGGTCATGTGGTTGTACCATTCATTTTACAACCGGTGTCTGAAGCACTTGCCCTTGACCCCATTCAGGGCACTGGAGATCTGGGGGTGAGCAGGATGGCAGTGATTGTCAGAAACACTGCGAAGAGGGATGTCACCTTCAAGTGGGGGACGTCCCTGGTGGATTTGTTCCCGGTGACCGTAATGTCTAGTACCCCTGTGAGGCACGCCGGGGAGAAACTATTGGAAAAGGGGGTAAAGTTGACCGCTGAGTCATTCAACTTCAGGGACTCCCTGGTGCCATCAGGTTGGAAAAGGGGGATGGCAGAGAAGATGTTGAACCTGGAAGGTGGCTCTTCCACTGACGAGTTTGATCTGGGTTGTTCCAAGAACACTTGTCACCCTATCTGGGTGACTGTAGATACCCCGTTCAGAGAAAGGTCGCAACGACTGGCCCCCGCAGAGGTGGAGGACATTCGGCAACATTTGTGTAAGTTGAAGGAAAGCTGAGATGATCACCGCGTCCTGAAGCCCCTATGCGTCCCCAGTATTAGTGGGCTGAAAGATGAATGGGAATGTACGGATGTGTGTGGACTGTCGGACTCTGAACAGACATACCATCCCCGACCAGTGTACGGTTCTGAGGACCGAAGATGCGCGGGCCTGCCTGAGTGGTGCAAAGTGGTTCAGTGTGCTGGACTTGAGAGTGGATATTACCCGATCCCCATGAGTGAGATTGACAAAGAGAAGACGGCATTTATATATCCCCTGGGATATTTTCAGTTTGAAAGAATGCCCTAGGACATCTCGGGAGCTCCTGCAACCTTCCTGCGGGTCATGAAGAAGGTGGGGATATGAACTTGCCTGTGGTATTGGTATATCTGGATGACCTCATAGTATTTTGATCCACCTTGGAAGAGCATGAAGCGAGGCTGCTGAAGGCGCTGGGCTGCCTGAAAGCTAAAGGGTCAAAACTTTCCCTGGACAGGTGCCAGGTCTGCCAAACATCTGTGAGCTATGTTGGGCACATAGTCTCACGGTTGGAGAAGCTACAGACCAGGCTAAGATAGAGGCAGTGACCACTTGGCCAAGACCCCAGACAGTCAACGCTCTGTGCTCGTCCCTCAGGTTCTGTGGTTAATATCAGAGGTTTGTGAAAGGCTACGCAAAAGTGAGTCACCCATTGAATCAGCGTCTGTGCAGTTACCCTCCCTTTGGGAAGAAAGGGAGGGGGAGAAAAGGACAGGAAGGTGGAGAATACCTAAACCTGTCGGAGCCCTTTGGACCGAAGTGGGATGCAAAATGTGAAGAAGCTGCTGACCCAGGCACCAGTGCTGGCTTTAGCGGACCCCCCGATTGCCATATGTACTGCACACAGCTGCCAGCTGAGAGGGTTTGGGGGTCATCCTGTATCAGGATCAGGGAGCCGGGTTGAGGCCCGTTGCGTTTGTCAGCCGGAATCTGTCACCCTCTGAGAAAAACTACCCCACACACAAGTTGGAATTTCCGGTGTTGAAATGGGCAGTGGTGGATAAGCTGAGTGACTCCCTCTATGGGGCCAAGTTTGAGGTGAGGACAGACAAAACCCCCTAACTTATATCCTGATCTCAGCGAAACTGGATGTCACAGGCCATCGGTGGTTGGTGGCATTGTCTGCCTATGATTTCAACCAGAAGTACTGGCCGGGGAGCTGGAACATTGAGGCTGATGCTCTGTCCCAATGGGCGCATGAGGGACTGGACAGGGACGAGGGGTGAGAGAGCGTTCCTGCCCCAGGAATGAAGGCCATGTGTCAGTTTGCCATCACCGAGAATGCAGAGGGAAAGGATCGAGCAGCAAATCAATTGGAGGCTTCTGATGACGCCATTCCCCAAGTCTACTGTAACCTGACTGCTCTGAAGACAAATCAGCTGCCAGATTTGAGTTCTGGGGAAGTGGCAGCTGCTCAGCTAGATGATCTGGGCATTGGTATCATTTGGGCAACGTTCAAAAAGGGAAACATGGCTCAGGCAGAGAAGGGGAGCTATGTCACTGCCTTGCACACCTGGATTGAACTTTGTGTTTTGCAGGAAGGGTTGACGAGCTATCTCAAGGTCATGAGGACATGACTAAATTTGGTGTGGTGGGAGAGTGTAACATGCTGTAGGGTTTCACTGATAATGTAATGGTTTCTCTGTAGCAGCAATGTTCGAGTTATGACTAGAGATAACGGGGTTTGGAATGCTGCTGTTCTTTCTTGTAAGCTGGAAGATGGATTTCTGCAGTGTTTTGCCGGGGAGAGATGAGGAGAGAAGATGTGAAAGGAGAGGGTTGGTAGACCACCGGATGGGGTGGACTTGGAGCGAGGGTCTGAAGGGCAGCGACAATCGGAGGAGGTCAATGGTGAATGATCGGCTTATCAGTGAGCTCCAACATTGCGCAACAGACGGTTTAATAAGATTGGGCACTTGTTTTATTTCTTTTTTTTTCCGTTTCTTTACTAACCATACAGTTAAAATAAGAATTATAAAGCTTAATCATTTAATTGCATATTGTGTACTGTTTGTTATTTCGGGGTACTGATTTGTAACAGGGGACACATCATGTAGCATCCACACAAATGAGATTTCTTAAGTTTGGCTAGGCTGGGGGCCATCACACCCTTGATTAAGCCACTAGCTGAAGTGACAGTTACGAAAGTCAATTCAATTCAACTCAGTGAAGCCCGTGAGCAGAGCAATCAGTGGAATCTCAGGCTAAGCCCATCCATGCTCTGCTAACTGTGGGTTGGCAGTGTGTTGATCTTCAACCTAAGCAGGTTGCTCAGTGCATCAGCAGCTTCATCGGATTTCACCATAGCCACCAAGAGGGAGATCTGGCAAATGACTGCTGGAATGAAAGCTACTATAACTGCTGTATAAGCTCTCATACAGCCAGTCAAAACACCAGAATTTGACCACTTCTATCAGACTGCAACTGCAAGCTTGGGAAATCTTGCCCCTCTTCAAGTTTTCTCCTCCCACCTCCCATCAGGTACAGTATTAACCATCCTTGCTGAAAGCACCCGTTATAATGTGTGACTGGGAAACCAGCCCCTCATGAGATGCCTATCCAAAACAGCTACTTCCTCCAATGTGAGCAGGGACACGTCTTCCAGCAGCTGGGTTACAGCCTTAAGGGAAGAATTGTGATGCAGTGTTAGGGCTTAAAAAATCTAGCATTAAGAAGAATTTATATCTGTTATATCATTACAACATGTGAAGTAAGATTCTATCATGGATATGATCTTTACAATTAATTTGTGGAAGGTCTTTTACGTAATAATAATTTTCATTCAATGTTTCATGTTGAATGAAGTACTTATCTTCAACAATTATATTCAATATGATGGGGAAATATTTCAGACAGCATTGAATAAGTAAGGATTCCAGTACATAGCTTTGCTTTACTGTAATGTAATGCAACAAATTAAGCCTTTGCAACATGGAGGGAAGTGACAGCTCATTGAAATACAGGAACTAAGTAAGTTGCTTTCATTGTAGATAGTTATTTAAGATAGTAATGTAAGATTGTGATTTAACCCTTAGAATGGCATCGTGACTGGGCTTTTTAGACTGACCCTGGTGTGGGAAAACTTTGTCTCCATTTCCATAAAGCTCTTAAATGCTAATTCCACAGGTTGGAAATGCAAGAGATTTGCACACTGTGCATAAACATTGTCCTCTGTCTCAAAAGGCTGCGAAGTTACAATCAGGATTTTTTGCACACAACTGGAACAATTACACATTGATGTTTGAATATATAAGTAGGCTCACATTGTCTTAATGCTAAAGAAGAAAATCAGAAAAATTTGATCAGTTACTATCTGTTTTCCAAATCATGTAAAGATCAATTGAAGATCACCCTGGCAATCATTTCTGAATGAAGTGACAGATGAGATGAGGTGAGGCCTCCATTGGTCAGAATTGACCACGGATCTTGTGCCATAGCTGTCTAGATACACAAGCCTGGGCAGTACAATATGGAGAGCAAGCCATGGCCCATGTAGCAAGTGCCCCCTCCCACACATCTAATGAGCCTAAAGGAATGGCAGGGACCGATACAGTTTGGCACCAGGAGTTATTAGTCTGGATTGAACTCTATATAGGACTGTCTTAGGGAAACCAGCTCTGGACTTTTCCTGAGTCTTTGTCATTAGTGGGTATAGCTGCAGGCAGCAGAGTTTTAAGATCAGAGTTTTCCTTCTCCTAGATGAGCTGCCATCCACGGATAAGGAGTCCCAACTACCCAAAGCTACCAGTGTTAAGGCTCCTGTAATTTACCCTTACCCCTTCTCCTGTCATTAGAAATGGTTCCGCCAAGCTTAGTAGGGAAATTACATGTGAAGATCATGAGCTGGAATTGGTTGTCAGAAGCTATTTGAGGCATATGCCATTTAATAGGTAGTGGGAGCTTATACCTTCCTCGCCACACACCACCTGCTATAACAATCTTAAGGAATCAAGGAACCAGATGAAGTAACAACTATCAGGAAATTGAGATGGAAACCAGATAGTGCAGCTTTTTTTATATATATATTTCTTTCAGAAACTAGACCAGGACATGTTAGTGCTTCTAATATCCAATATCACCTTTTCCATCACACCCCTTCCTTTCCTTCTGCCAGGGCTAAAATACAAAAGCAAATACGTAATGTTGAGGCCTTAGAAAGCATTGGTCATTCTGCACGAAGTATTGTGAGCAGTTTGGGGCCTTATCTAAGAAAGGATGTGCTGGTATTGTGGAGGGTTCAGAGGAGGATAATGAGAATGATCCCAGAAATGAAAGAGTTCACATATGAGGAGCATCTGATGGCTTTGGGCATGTACTCACTGGAGTTTTGAAGAATGAGAGAGAATCTCATGGAAACCTATCAAATATTGAAAAGTCTGGATAGAGTTGATGTGAATAGGATGTTTCCTATAGTCGGGGAGTCTAGGACCAAAAGGCACAGCCTCAGAATTGAAAGACGTCCACTTAAGCAGAGTTAAGGAAAAAAATATTTAACCGGAGAGTTGTGAACTTGTGGAATTCCTTGCCACTAACAGCAATGCAGGTTGAGTTATTTGGTATATTTAAGGCGGGGTTGATTGGCTCTTGAATAATACGGGCATCAAAGGTTATGGGGAGAAAGAAGAAGAATGAAGTTAAGAGGGATGATGGAGCAAACTCGATCGGCCAAATGCCCTAATTCTGTTTCAAAGTCTTACAGAATTATTACAGATTTAGGATGCTTTACAAGTGTTTTGGAGCAGTCACCAACCAGGAGAATGTTATGCTTTTATTACATTTATTGTTATTTGAAGGGATACCATGCTGATGCTGGCAATCATTACTCAGTTTTGGAAGTTGTTGTCAGATGCTCAGACTATTTCTGAAGTTTACAGAGTGTACTATCATAACACTTAAGTGCTTATCAGGGATCCATTAATAACCCAGACCTCTTCCTCCACCAGAATGGATTCCTCCACTCTCAATGCTTAGGTGCTTGGGGGAATCACCAGAGGAGTTTGTTTATGGTGAATTAAGCACTTTAATGTATGAACTGTATGATAGTGATTTAACCCTTAGAGAGTCAGTGTAACTTGGAATTTCAGACTGAGCAGTCAGAGCTACTCATTCAGGCGGATCCTGAGGAAGGAAAGACTGCCCTCTGCTTCTCCTGCCACGTTGGATTTCCTCAAACATGTACCAAAAAGCAGACTTCCGAAGCTGAGGTGAGGGTACCTTCCCTTTAGATTAAAGCAGAATTTAATGAATGTATTATCAAGAATCTCTCATCATGATGAAGTCATGGGCATCCAGGAGAAAACATTCCGGTGTTCAAAGTCATGCTTTGCACAATGAAAACTGTTTATAGTCATTTGAGGTCGACCATTCCAGCCAAAGGGCAATGCTACACAAGTTCCTCAGGGCAGTGTTCTAAGCCAAACCATCCTCACTTGTTTCATCAATGAACTTCTTTCAATCTTAAGGTCAGAAGTAGGGGTGTTGGCAGATGACTACACAATGTTTAATTCCATTCACAATTTCTCAGCAAATGAGGAAGTCCATTTCTACATCCAACAAGACCTAGACTGCATTCAGGCAAAATTGGAAAGTAATTTCCATTCCACAGTAACGCAGGGCAATGATCTTGTCCAGATAGACAAGGTCTAACAAACCTATCCTTGTGATTCAATGATAATGCTGCAACTGAGTTCTGCACCATCAACACTTTCACTAGGTTGACCATCAGTAACTAGAAACTCATCTACATCTTCCACATAAATAATATACCTGCAAGAGTGAATAATAAGCCGGGTATTGTTTGCTGAATCACTCAGCTCCCAACACCTAGAAACCTCCTTGCCATCTACAAAGCTCAAGCAAGAAAAGTGACGGAACATTCTCCACTTGCTTCAACGATGACATCTCTGAAACACTCAAGGGACTTGACATTATTCTAAACAATACAGCCTGTAGAGCTTTTGCATCTACATCATCCACCACCATCACATTGGCTACATGTATGCCATTAAAAATGCATTGCAGTTATTTTTATGGACTATATCATACCCAAAGGGCACGAGTAACATCATCTCTTTGCAAGGAAAATAAATGAGTGACAATCAGTATTGGCCTTGTCAATAGCAATCTATCCTAAAGAAAGCCTTTTAATTTTCCATTAAAAAACCTACTGAGTGTAAGACAGTTAAATGTTACTGGACATCATGCAAGAGCACGCTTACATTATCTCCTGATACAGCGTAGTGTCACTCCCCCTTCTTGGTCACTTTAAAATACTGCTGCAAGGACGTGGCTGGAGACAATCTCAGGTGCAGGACACAGACGCTGAGGCAAAGTCATTAGGCGTTAGCACCACTGCGAACAGAGAGCTGGCATCTTGGAAAGACTTTATACAGAGACAAGGTTCACATAGAAGATCCAGTAGATGATGCATAACTTAGAACTGACAGTCCTAAATAACCATGAAACAAGTTTACTCATACAAGAGTTGACCAACAAACTGGTAGTTCCTTGTTGTGATTCCAGGGTTTTTATCCTGCAGTTACTGATGGGAAGCAGGTGTGTAATTTGCTGAACTGGGAATGACTGGACATCAGTCAAGGGGGTTAGAGCCCAATTAAAGAGGTAATGGGGAATTGCCAAACAGGACCATGACAGTACACTCCCCCCTCCCCCCCAAATGGGAGCTTCCGGGCGATCCTCCAGGCTTGTCCGGATGGTCCCGATGGAAGTCTTGGATGAGGGAGGGGTCCAGGATGAAGGAGTGGGGAACCCAGGAATGCTCTTCTGGACCGTACCCTTCCCAAACTACCAGACATTGGAAACCCCTGTCCCAACGGCGCACATCCAGTAGTTGTTGGACGGTGTATGCCGGATTGTTGTCGATGATATGGGCAGGTGAGGGAGTCTCAGTCGGAGGACACAAGGGGCTGACGAAGACTGGCTTTAATTGGGAAATGTGAAAGGTAGGGTGGATGCGCATAGATCTTGGCAGTTGAAGTCGGACTACTGTGGGATTGATAACCCCTTCGACCTTGAATGGTCCCAGGAAGCAAGGGGCAAGTTTCCTATGCTCGTTTTTGAGCGGGATGTCCTTGGAGGAAAGCCACACCATCTGCCCCGGTCAGTACTCAGGCGCCAGAGTCCGGAGTCGGTCGGTGATCTTCTTATTGCGATCTGCTGATCTGAGTAGGGCTGTGTGTCTCTCCTCCCAAACCTTAAGGCACTGATTGATATGGTCCTGAACAGATGGCACTGCAATTTCCTCTTCTTTCGTGGGGAGTAGTGGGGGTCGGTACCCAAGGGAACACTCGAAGGGAGCCTTCCAACGGCAGAACTCACCAGAGAGTTGTGGGCGCACTCAACCCACGGGAGATGGTTGCTCCAGGTCGACGGGCTGTTTGACATTACGCAACATAGAGTCGCCTCCAAGTCCTGGTTGACCCGTTCCGTTTGCCCGTTCGTCTGGGGGTGGAAGCCGGATGACAGGCTGACCGATGCACCCAAGGCTTGACAGAAGGCCTTCCATACCTGCGAGGTGAACTGGGGACCTCGATCAGAGACTATGTTCGTGGGGATTCTGTGAAGGCGGATAACGTGGCTGATGAGAAGGTCTGCGGTCTCCTGAGCAGAAGGAGTTTAGGGAGGGCTACGATGTGCACCGCCTTGGAGAATTGGTCTACCATGGTGAGTACGGTGGTGTTCCCATGTGAAGGGGGTAGACTGGTGAAGTCTGGGGCGATGTGCGACCAGGGATGACCAGGGACAGGTAGAGGACGAAGTAAATCCGCAGGTGGCCGATGAGAGGCTTTTCCACGGGCACGGATGGAACATGCCGAGACATAGGAATGGGTATCCGCCTCCATGGATGACCACCAAAAGTGTCTTTTCAGAAGAGCCAGGATCCGATCACTCCTGGGTTGGCAGGCGAACTGAGATATGTGCCCCCACTGGAGAACCCGGGATCTGATGGAATCAGGCACATACAGGCAATCGCCAGGGCCATTGCTGGAGTCAGGGTCATCCCGTTGGGCTTCCTTTACTTTGGACTCGATCTCCCAAGTGAGGGTTGCCACCACACCGGAAGTGTCCTCCTTGTAGTTGTATTGGCGGAAGAGCACGTCCGGCTTCTAGTTCTTAGATCCTGGACGGTATGTGAGCGAAAACTTGAACCTTCCAAAAAATAATGCCCAAACGTTTGGCGATCTGATTATAGCCCAGGTTATTATGATCAGTCCACACAACAAACGGGTGTTCCACCCCTGCCAGCCAGTGCCACCATTCTTCCAATGCTAGTTTGACCGCCAGTAGTTCCCAATTCCCCACGTCATAATTCCGCTCGGTGGGGGACAGTTGGGGAGAAAAGGCAGCACAGGAATGAAGCTTTTCATCCAAACTTGATCATTGGGACAGGACTGCTCCTATCCCAGAGTCAGAGGCGTCCACCTCAACAATGAATTGGCGGGAAGGGTCCAGATGGACCAGGATGGGAGTGGTTGTTAATGCTGAGTCAGCTTCGGAGTCCGTACAAAAAGGGGTGGTAGGCGAAGTAAGCTGGGTAAGGGGGGGCTGCCACTCGACTGTAGTCCCTGATAAATCGACAGTAGAAGTTGGCAAACCTCAGGAACCGCTGAAGTTGCTTGCTGGTCGTGGGCCTAGGCAATTCTTGCACTGCCCGGATCTTCTTAGGGCCTGCCCTCACCTGCCTGTTCTCAATGATATAGCCCAGGAAGCTGACCGAAGGAACGTGGAACTCGCATTTTTCCGCCTTCACAAATAACTGGTTTTCCCACAGTCTCTGGAGGACTAGACAGCCATGGCGAATGTGTTCCTGGGGGGCTGCTAGAAAATATCAAGATATCATCAAAGTAAATGAATATGAAGTGATTAATAAAGACCCTCAGCACATCATTGATTAGGGCTTGAAAAACGGCGGGAGCATTGGTGAGACCAAACGGCATGACCAAATATTCAAAGTGGCCCAGGGGTATATTAAAGGCCATCTTCCACTCGTTTCCCCCCCCCCCCCATCCTGACTAGATGGTATGTGTTCTGAAGGTCCAGCTTCGAGAAGATGGTGGCTCCATGCAGTGGTTCAAATGCCAAACTAATGAAGGGTAGAGGGTACTTATTCTTAACTGTTTTATTGTTTAGGCCTCGGTAATTAATACAAGGATGAAATGACCCATCCTTCTTTTCTACAAAGAAGAAACCAGCATCTACTGGGGAGGATGAAGGTCTAATAATGCCCACCATGAGGAACTCTTTAATGTATTTTTGCATGGCCTCTCTGTAGTCGGGATAGGTTATAAAGACGATTGGTGGGTAGTGAGGCCCCAGGGAGAAGGTCAATGGCAAAATCATACGGGAGGTGCAGAGGCAGGGAAAGAGCCCGTTGTTTACTGAATACCTGTGCCAGGTCATGGTATTCCATGGGGACTCTGGACAAGTCGAGGGGTTCCATGACAGGTGGGGTTGCAGTAGTCTCCCTGGGAGATGGGGCTGACCGCAAACAGTTGGCATGGCAAGATGGGCTCCAGCTGGCAATCCTCCTGATAGACCAGTTGATGTGGGGATTGTGGTGGTTCAGCAATGGGTATCCTAGAACTACAGGGGCTTGAGGCGAATGGATGAGATTGAACCGTACATCCTCCCGATGGTTTCCAGAGAGAAACAAGGTCAGGGGTGGTGTACAGTGGGTCACCCGAGCCAGCAGTTTTCTGTCCATTGCCCAGGACTCCTGAGGGGTATTTAGCAGCTCTTGAGGTATTCCAGCCTGGGAGGCTATGTCTTCGTCCAGCAGATTGCCCTCGGCACCGGAATCCACCAAGGCAGATAGGGACAGGGACTGTTGTTGACAATTCACGGTAGCCGTGATCTGCATCCAGATTTGGGGAACAGAAGGGAGTGCTGTCTGACTCACTAGAACAGCAGCAGCAGGAGCTCTGTGAGGAACAGAGGAGAGGGAGAGAGGTTAGTGCTGGTAGAAGATGGTAAGGTGGGACGTGGGTTGACCTGAGGAGCGGGGAGACTGGTCTTTTCTCTCAGATGCTCTCGAAGTCGATTATCTAGTCTGGTGGCTAGAGAGATCAGAGAGTCCAGGCTGTCCGTGTCATCCTTCACTGCCAGTTCATCTTTTATCTTATTTGAGAGGCCCTGTCAGAATATCTCTCATAGGGCCTCGTCATTTCACTCTGAGTCAGCTGTTAAGGTTCGAAACTTGATGGAGTACTTTGCTGTGCTCCGCAAGCCCTGACAAAGAGTCAGCAAGAGCCTTGCAGCATCCTTACTGCGAATGGGCTGTTTGAAAACCTTTCTCATTTCAGAGATGAAAGAGGAGCAAACCTCTGGTGGGTTATCCCATATCGCAGTGGGCTATGCCAAGGCATCCCCTCGTAACAGCCCCAAGATGTATGCAATCTTTGATCTATCTGAAGTGTACATATGTGGCTGTAGCTCAAAGACCAAGGAGTATTGTAATAAGAAGGCCCAGCACCTCCCTAGGTCCCCAGCATACAGTTTGGGCTCGGGTACGTACAGCTCTCAAGGGGATTGTGTTGCCGATCCCAGGGGCGTAGCTATCCCAGGCTGTGTGGTTTGGGATTCTTGGAGGGGACAGAGTAAGGAAAGCGGATACCTGGTCCACTTGTTCACTTACCTCTGTCACATTCGTGGATAGCATACGAAGGTTTTCTGTGACCTCCCTGAGCAGTTGGTCGTGGGCGCCCAGTAAGTAGCCCTGGCTGGCGAGGGCCTGTTGCTCGGGGTCCATGTCCACCAGGTTCATTCTTGGCCAGTTCGCTCTGTCACAAGGACATGGCTGGGGATGAACCCAGGTGCAGGACACAGGCATTGAGGCAGAGTCGTTAGGCATTAGCACCACTGCGAACAGAGAGCCAGTATCTCAGAGAGTCTTTATACAGAGACGAGGTTCACGTAGAGAATCCAGGAGACGATGCAGAACTTAGACCTGACAGTCCTAAATAACCATGAAATGAGGTTATTCATACAAGAGTTGATCAACAAACCAACAGTTCCTTGTTGTGATTCCAGGGTTTTTATCCTGCAGTTACTGATGGGAAACAGGTGTGTGTAATTTGCTGAACTGGGAACGATTGGAAGTCAGGCAAGGTGGTTAAGGCCCAATTAAAGAGGTAATGGGGAATTGCCAGATGGGACCGTGACAAATACAACATTTCCAGAACTCTCATTTAGGTTCAAAATGTTTAACACACAAGAATTTACTTTTTACTCTTTGAATGTAGACAACAAAAAGGAATGCAGAACGTTTTCTTCCATTGAAGTGATCAGTGTTTCATCATTGTACCTTGCATGACATTCAATGTAACATAGAAGTAAAAGTGCCATCACATCATATACTTTTCTTTGTCCCTTGGAATTGTTATTGGCAACAGATCTATTGAATAGTTGACTTCAAAGCTCTTTAATATCCCTTTTGATTGACATTAGCAACACTGGTTTATGAAGGGACTGCTTCCTCTGAAGGCATTGGCATTATCTGGAGCATACTAACATTAGCAGCAGCTGTGAGCAACCAGGTTGATCTCAAAGATGTCCAACTTGTTAGGCCAACATCACAGAGGAAGCCACAGTAATTCAAAATCACTTTCAGGACGATAACAAGTTATGTACAGTACATTTTTGTAATGTGTGTGTTTATCCCAATTTTTCAATTTTAGTTCTGGGGGAAATACACACAGGAAAAACAAATAATTTCAGCACCCCAGAAATATAGAAAAACTTGCTAAATCTTGCATTTCACTCACTAACTGTTGAAAAATAATGTGATTTCTTTGTACCGTGGACCAAACCTCTTATCAAACTAAGCAAAATAATGTTGTAGTGGCATTTGTCTTTGATAGAACCTGATCTATTAGAACAAAGTGTGTTAGGAAAGTCTTTAGTGCATTATGCAGTCTGTGACAACACATCAAATAAGGTGATACTTCTGCACAACTATTTATTGGCCTCTTCCATTTGCAATGCTGTGGGAACTGCTGATGGTGTCCTGGTGTCTTCTCTTCCTCTTCCAATTCTTCTTTCTTCCTATTCTCCTTCACATACTCCTAATCATTCTCATTTTTAATCATTCTCTGTCTTTTCCTCCAACCTTCTTCACAATTCTCTGTCCCTCAGTAAGGAAGTCTGAATTCATGGCAAATTAAAGTTGACCAATAATTGATTGAATATTCTACCCGGGCTTAACGTGAAGAATCGAAAGGGGTCTGTGCTAAATATTCAAACGGGCTGTAAAAAAGAAAACCTTCTTGAGTTTGTTTATCCAGACATAATTTCTCTCTCTGTACTTTGACAATGTGGCTGTCACTGAAGGTTTATAAGTCAATGCATAAATAACAAGGATGGTGTTGGGGTAGGTAGCCTGTCACTAAAAACACTGAAAGTAGTAAATGTGAGAATAAATTCTATTCACAAACTTTTCAGAATGCTGATAAAGGTAGACCTCTTTATCATCAAAGTGGTTTTTATGTGACAATAGTCGAACATCAAATTCCACTGTACAAAAAATTGGTGATCGTGGGTCAAACAAATAAAATGAGATGGTACTACAAACCTTGCTGTAAACTATAAATAAGTTTTCTGAATGATCCACATGGTGAATTATGTCATATATTCATCCAGCACCTGCTGATGGCTTAGTTGTGAGTTTGTGAGGTTAGGTGCAGAAAATGATAAAGTAGGATGCCCTATTTATTGAACACTAAAGGGTGCCATGTAGTGAAATAGATTGTAAAAATTCAGTGCAAGGAAATCAGTTGTATTTTCAGCCAGCGTTTTCTGCTCTAGTAGCTGGAGAATACACTCAGTGGCCACTTTACTAGGTATACCTCTACATCTGCTCATTGATGCAAATATCTAATCAGGCAATCATGTAGCAACAACTCAATGCATAAAAGTATGTAGGCACGATCAAAGGGTTCAGTTGTTTTTCAAACCAAAGATCAGAATGGGGAAGAAAGTTGCTCTGTCTGAGTTGGATTGTGAAATGATTGTTGGTAATAGACAGGGTGGTTTGAGTATCTCAGAAACTGATGATCTCATAGCGTTTTCATGCATAACAATCTCTAGAGATTACAGAGAGAAACATTTAGTGAGCAGCAGTTCTACGGGCAAAAATACCTTGTTGATGAGAGAGGTCAGAGGAGAATTGCCAAACTTGTTCAAGAGGACAGGAAGGGAACAGTACCTGAAATATCCCTGTGTTACATCAGTGGTGTGCAGAAGAGCATCTCTGAATGTATAACACATTGAACCCTGAAGTGGGTGGGCTAGAGTAGCAGACCACAAACATACCACTCAGTGGTCACTTTATTAGAACAAGAGGTTTTACCTAATAAAGTGGCCATGGAGTGTATACAGCAGGAAGAAACCAAATAAGGAGATTATCCTTATCCTGCAGTATCCTTCCCTTGGGGCTGTGTCACCCTTAAAAGATTAGAGATAACATGAAGGTGTCCTGTATTCGACAGGCATATCCAGAAATGATCATGATGAAGTCACTCGGGTGATCTACCAGATCTGACTCTTCAGTGGAATTTATGGTGACTTCTGCATTCTACAACACGATCTGAAATGCAAGGTGGGTGCACTTAAAGAAGGACTGAGCTTTAGTGACATTGGCAAGTTTAACAAATCCTTACACCTGCACTGTCTAAACTTCTGGACTGAAGGATTATGAGTCAAGTGAATCAATTCCAAAGTATAGAACATCACTAATGCAGGAGAGTGTAGCTAACTGTAAGGAGTTTTTATGCTGTCTGGGAGGAGTTTATACATTCTCCCCATAACTGTGTGGGCTTCCTCTAAGAGCTCTGGTTTCCCCCCACATTCCAATGAAATATGGATTAATATGTTAATTGATCACATGGGTGTAATTGAGCGGTGCAGGTTTGTGGGTGGAAGGGCTTATTACCATGATTATTTCTAAATAAAAATAAAGTTAAGATTTGCAGTGTGAATCAATTACAGCCCCCCAGAATAATCTTGGTGTTGGGAAGCTGAGAGAAACAGTGATCTTATCAACCACTGAGCCAATCCAGGCAGACAGACTCTGTGGAGGCATAGATACTGTAAGTGTATATGTCCCTGAAGGCCACGGAGGGAACAGGTCTTTAATTTTTTCAACATTTCATTTTTCCACAGGGTTCCCATGCATGCTTGTGCTCCAGTTCCATGTCTCCGAGCAACAACAGTTGTTGTACTCTGTGCAAGCAAGCATTGTAATTAGTTTCCAAGTGTTAAAATGGAGATTCTTCACTGTTGATTAGGAGCATTGAGTTGTCAGCCTTCAGACTTCTGTGAAGCAGAGTGTACAATATTCACCTCGAAGCACGGATGTTCCTTAATTCCACAATACTGCAAGATGAAAGGAATTTCAAAGACTTGGTCTGCAACTGCCTACTGATAGGCACAATCAGAACGATGTTTTCTAAGTTTTATCTGGGCTGCTGCAGAACAATTCTACATGATGCTTGGTCTCACTGGGTAAGCAGAAATCCTCATTTGTGCAACCTCAAACTTATTGGTCAAATTTCCAGAGCTATAGAAATGGTCAAGAATGGTCATTATCACACTTCACGAGAAAAATCTGATTATCAATCCTGTAACATTGTATAAGGACAGAACATTACTGAGCATATAGATTCAAACCGATTCTAAGTCAGGACATTAACTTGTACATCAGTATCCTCTTCATAAAGCTTTCACTTTGGTCCAGAATAATAAATATCTCTGATCCCACGTTGACCACAACAAAGCCTAGCTGAAGTTAATCTTCCTACTGCACTGAATTTTTTTAACAAAGTTAAACAGTCTGTTTTCTGGGGCTGCTGCACAGCTTTACATGGTACTTGCCAGGGCTTATCTTAATTTTTAAACAGGTTGGTTTACGAGGAGCTAAGCAAGTTTTTGGCTTTTCTCCTGCCGTCTCCCGGAAGGATTGTATGTCTCTGAATGGACAGTGAAGATTTCCGCCCAGCCTCACAGCTCTTCGGTTCATTCTCTTAAAGGGGAAGTGCCAACCTGTGTGGTATTCAATTTATACTTTTCACCAGGCACAAGCTAATGTCCAGACGTTTACTAGTCTATTCTAAATAAGATCAGAGGAGCACATTACAAGCCACTTCTCATCAACTTCAGAAATATCTGCTCATGTTTTATGACTCTGTCATTTTATTATGCTCTTTCTGCACTATTAAAGATAATGCTGAAAGAAACTGCCAGTGTCTTGACAATGGTAATTTAGATTCAATAATGGAACATTTATTACAATTAATCATTGTTATTATTCTACAGAAGGCAAGGGCAATGGCATAGTTCTGTCACATTGGTTCAATTGGATGAAAATTGTGAGATTATTCAAGCTGTCAATTTTGGTGCACTGTCTGCTTTGAATAATTCCAATTTGTCACAGGAGTAAAGCATCAGTGAGACTACCGTTACAGTTTTCTACCAGTGCTATTAATTGTCATGCACATTGTGTTGCATGCTTGCCTAACTAATTGCATGCTGCTTTGTGTTTCGTTTTAATTAAATTTGTGCTTGAAAGAAACAAAAGATGGGGATGGCACAGCAGCAGAAGCAAAATATTGCAGTAACTCAAGCAATAGGGGAGGAACGCTATAATGGTAAAATATAGTTAAATAAAAGCTAACACAGCTTATGCTATAGAATGGCTAAACGATAAAACCTTGCTTTGCATATATCCTCTCTGTAATTTCCACAAGTCCAAGGCCTATTACAAGGCAATAGTGTTCTCAGCATTGACAATAACTTCAGCCCCTGTACCTTTGTTTGCATTCTTAGTATTAGTGCAAACAACGATTTAAACTCAACCTTGCATTTACCTAACCTTTCAAAAAAGCCACTTATGATATTAAAAATAAATGCAAATCTTTTGGTGCTTTCTTGGAAGATTCCTAACCAGCTATCACCAAGAAAGGTACAAAACACTATTGACATTTTGTCTAACTCCCCTACCAAAACACTTACAAAGGTATAAATGTGATCCTTCTTTAACTTGGGAGAAGACCTTTATTAATATTGGTATTTCCCATCAATCTCCAGCAGCTTGAATGATATAACCTCTAATTACCTATTTAGGGCTATCTTAAGGATTCTGCTGCTCTTTTCCTAAATGCTTCTGATCACTTTATTCAATTTAAGCTCCCTAGTCTTTGACTATACCTCTCCCCATCATGTTACTTGGAAAAATACCACTCACATTTCTCATTTCCTTCATTTCTGCTGCATCTGTTCTCAGGATGAGGGTCTCCAGTCTAGAACAACTGAGATCCCTCCTTTTTCAAATAACTGGGTTTTCTATTCCATCACCATCGATGCTGCTGTCACCCATATCTTCTCCTTTTCCTGCACATCAGACATCACCCCATTCTCCTGCTGTCATAACAGGGATAGAGTTCTCATTGTCCTTACCTCCCACCCCATGAACCTTGATATCCAGGACGTCATTCTCCATAACTTCCACCTTCTATAATGGGATCTTATCACAAAGTATGTGTTTACTCTCCCCCATGCTCAACTTTCTTTGGGTTCACTCTCTACATGCCTCCCTTGTCCACTTGTCTCTCCCTGCTGATCTTCCTCCTGGACGAGTCACTACACCTCCTTCCTCACCACCATTCAGGGCCCCAAACAGCTTTACCAGGTGATGCCACTCTTCACCTCTGAGTCTGGCTTTGTCATCTACCGTATTGGGTCCTCCTGGTGTGGCATTGGTGAAACCCAACGTAGATTGGGGAGTTCCTTTGCTGAGTAGCTTCACGCATTCTGCCATAAAAGGCAGGATTTCCTGATGGCCACAAATTTCAATTCATCTTCCAGTCCCATGCCAACATGTCTGTGCATGGTCTCCTATACACCTACACAGTCAGGTTGGAGGAGGAACACCTCATATTCTGTCTGCCTAGCTTCCAACCTGATGGCATGAAAATTGATTTCTCTAACTTTTCTTAATTCTCCTCCCCTTCCCTTTTCCTCCTTTACCATTCCTTACTCTGATTACCCTGTCACCTTTTCTCTTCTCCTTACCTGCCTAGCACCTCCCTCTGGTTCCCCTCCTCCTTCCATTACTTCTATGTTTCATTGTCCTCTCCTATCAGATTCCTTCTTCTGCAGCTTTTTACTTCTTTCACCTATCCCTTCCCTCTCCTGCCCACACACTTCTCTCCCCTCACCTGGTTTCATTTGTCTCCCCATTCCCATCTTTTTATTTTGGATTCACCCCCTTACTTTTCTGTCCTGATAAAGGGTTTTGGCACAAAAAGTTGTCTGCTTAGCTTTCATGGAGTTTGAAGGTGCTCTTGCACATAGCTGTTGTGCCTGATTTCACCTCATGATGTTCTGAACACAAACGGTCATGGTACATTCGTTGGACTAACGTTCCTTTGGTGAATTGGTCTGAAACCCAAATAGCTTCACCACTCCAGAGCTGCAAAAACGATTTTGCTCTGTGTCTGAGATCATGCACGCTCTTCAGTTTCACACACTGTGTTGTTGCAAACTTTCTCACTTTATCTAAGTCTGGTAAATGAAATTGGAGAAGTGAAGGAGGCTTTTCTCAGTCTCTAATCCATTGTTCCTAGCAAAGGTTTCAATTCTGAGCATCTGCATAGAGGACTGGTGATGACACAAGTGTATCTGGTAGTCCATGCTGAGTGAATACAGCTTTCAGGTGCTGTATAATTGCTGATGAGGATGTAGGGGACAGCTTGGTCACCTCAAAATTCTATGAGTAGTAATCTACAGTGAGAATATATTTGTCTTCATTCAGTGCAAAAATATAAATGACTTCAATTTGCCATGAAAAAACTGAGAATTCTGTGGAACAGAGATATTCAGCATGATTTTTGTGTAGTTTTCTGCACGATTCTGATTACCTTACATAATCTCCCAACTGTGTGCTCCAGATTGCCTTGCTCTTAGGTGATATTTTTCAACACTTTGATGTCCTTGGTGGATTTGGCTGAGGGCTTTGGCATTGCATAGAAGCGGGAATGATGAGTCTGGAGCCCTTTAGCGGCAAAACAATCAAGAATGGTGAGAGTGCCTCTTTCAACCCAGTAAGGTCTGAGATCATGAGCTCCTATTGGAGCAGCTGGCCATCCATGCTCACCATATTGCCTGACCTTACTGCAGAACTGGTCCTTCTTCAAGAATGCGTGAATTTAGTCCAGTTTACTCTGTGATCCAGGAAAGCTATCACATACCTGAGCTAGTTAGATATTGGAGTCTTCCATGAGGGACGAGTCAACTTCCATCCACTCACTTTTGCATGGCATCCTCAGCACAGGGTCTGGCGTTGTGAAAGATTTGCTGCGGACATGTTCAATATCATAACAGTATTGCATAAGCCTCATTCTGAATCTTTGAAAATGTAGAAGTCATTCAAGTGTTTTGAGCTGAGGAGGCTGACAAGTGACTTGTAGTCTGTTTCAAGTAGGAGTTTAGTGCCTATCAAGTAGCAACTGAAGTGGTCACAAGCCCACATGAGAGCCAGCATTGCCTTTTTGATTTGGGCGTTATGTTGTTCAGCAGGAGTCAGTGCTCTTGATGCATATACCACTGACTTCCATACACTACTGTAATATTACTTGAGCTCTCCCCCTAGTCCAAAGGACATGGCATCTGCTGAGACCTTGGTTGCATTGTTCAGATTAAAAATACCAATGTTGGTGGAGAGATAAGCTCTGCTATAAGTAATGAGAATGACTTTTCCTGTGGTGCGTCCCAGGTCCAAATATTTCTCTGAGAGAGGAGGTCACATCATGGCTTTGTTTCCTCTGCCAAATCTAGAATAAGCTTTCCTGGGTGATTTATCATGCCAAGGAAACTGCAGATCACTGATACATTTTAAACTTTTACCATGTTTTGAACTCTGACTACGTTGTCTGAATCTCATTGCATTCGCTCTGAGGACAGTTGGTGGACTAAGAACCTCACCTCCTACTTTACAAATTCACATTTCTTTTAGTTCTGGGTTATTCCAACCTGTTTCAGATTCTCCAGGGCAGATTCCACTCTTGTGCCATGTTCCACACTTGAACCTCTGAAAATGAGTATATTGTCCATGTAGTAGACTAGTCTTTCCAATCTCTCCAAAGATTGGATCATCCTCACCTGAAAAGAGTTCAGGGTTTGATGAAATGTCAAAAGAGCGTCTCTTAAAGGAATAGCATCCATATGGTATGATAAAGGTTGTGAACTTCTGTGACTCCAGAGCTCCAGACCCCAGAACCCTGAATTTGTATCCACTTTGGTGGAGAAATTTGCTCCACCCAGCATACCCAATGTGTGTTCACAAGACAGCAGAATAAACTTCTCCTGCCTTACTGCATTATTTAATTTTGTTAGATCAACACAATTTCTCACTGTGTCTTTGGTTTGGGAACAAAAGTAATGCCTGCACACCAGTTAGTAGGTCCATTCCCTCTAGTCCATTCTCTCAAGTTCAATTTTGACTATGTTCATCAATTGGACTGATATATGCCTTGCTGTGGTAAGAGAGTAGGGCATCACTCCTGGCCTGAGTTGGAAAAGGTACTCTTCTTTCAGTAACCCCAGACCTATGAATGACTCGGGGTATTTCTCCTGCCACTGAACATTGTTTAGTGACTCCAACCTTGCAATAAGGCTCAGCTTCTCAATGACATGTCATCCCAGTGCTGGTGACAAGAGATTCTGAACAACATACACATCCTCTTATAACTGTTTCTCATTTTTACGGATGGAAGCAGTAAACATCCCTTTCACATTCCCGAGTCTTGGCCCCATGAGCACTTTCTTTGTTGGGTTTAGCATAATGTTAGTTTCCTTACCAGTTTTGTGAACAAACATTTGGGAATGGCCATGACACCTGCCCCAGTGTCCATTTTAACTCATTTTGCAACTAGACTGTAGTATACCAGCCTTGTCAATTTGAATCTAGAGCCCCAAGGGAAGCACTCTCTTTGCCTCCATACTTAAATTTCCTGAAGAACAGTTTTTGAGTGACAATGGCATTTATAATGGCCATCTCTATTGCAGTGGTGGCATTTCACTTCTTTTGCTGGACAGAGCTCTTTGACATGGAATGGAGACTTGCTGCATCTCCTGCACTTGGACACTTTACCTGCTATTTGTTTCACTTGTCTGTTTTATTTGAGCTAAGCTCTACTGTCATCTCTTTCTGAAGACTTTCTGACTGCACCTTGTTTGTACTCTTCTTTTTGTGCAGCTTCT
Source organism: Hemitrygon akajei (assembly GCF_048418815.1). Classification (NCBI taxonomy): domain Eukaryota; kingdom Metazoa; phylum Chordata; class Chondrichthyes; order Myliobatiformes; family Dasyatidae; genus Hemitrygon; species Hemitrygon akajei. The sequence goes on along the minus strand of NC_133136.1, from coordinate 71,939,256 downwards.
GGCTTTATCTCGGCATCAGCTTCATGCCTGAGTTCTGCCTGTTGCTGACAAACATTCTCACTCTGCCTGACCACGCTAATAGCTTTCTCTAGTGTGAGATTTGCCTACAACTGAAGTCTCACTGACAATTTGGGGTCTAGTAGCTCAACAACGATCCTGTCTCTAATGAGCTTATCTCTCAGATTCATATGTCTGAGAGGACATACAATGCTGTGATAAAGTCAATGATACTTTCATCTGGCTCCTGTTTTTTGGAGTTGAACTTTGCCCTCTCATATATCATATTCTTCTTTCCTGTGAAATATTCTTTGAATTTGTTCTGCACTGTTTTGTACTCCTTTCTCTTAGCATCTGTCAATCCTAATCTGCCCAAGATGCCAACTGCTTTGTCACCCACGTAATGTATCAGTGTGCTTACTTGATGCTCTTCTGAAGCCTGAGTGAGACTGCTTGCAACACAAAATCTCTCAAAGCATCTCAGACATCTCGCAATTCCAGTTTTAGAAAAATCAAATGTCTCAGTGTGCTTTATTAGGTGAGTAGATGTTGCTACTGCAGGTATTTGCTCCATTTTCTGTTTGTTTATTTATTATTTTATTTACTTAGGCTACAAACATCTTCCTTTCTTCCCTTGAGAGTTTGACTGACTTCTCTGCTGTGTCTGTGCCTCTGTGCACTTCCCTAGGCTAGTAGCCCACAGAGTTTTACAATGTCACCACGTTTGGGCATAGCTTTAAGCATTGCCAGGCAATCCTGGTCTTTTCTCAGCTTATGCCTCATGCTAGTTAGCAAACTAGTACAGGCAATCCAGGTTGATAGGTCTCTTAAGTCTCTTGATATTTTTCATAGATATATACAAACAAGGACAGTTTTACTGTAAATTCTTTCTTGCTAGGGATATCAATTGGTATGTCCCTCCAATTCATAGATGATCAACCATTTCTGACACCATGTTGAGTTTGTTATTGAGCAATAGTGCAGAGCACACCAGAACACCAGCAGACATGATGCTCATCTGAACTTTATTGATAACCCTGCTTGTACAGTATGTGAACTCCTCCCATGTGGGGATGGCTAACTGAATGGCATAGGAATAACAATATTAATTACCACTACAACTGAACTTGGCATAGGTAGAAAACTAAATTGTTTAAAGTTACAAGGGAAAGAATGATGAGGAAAACAAAAGAGTGTGTAGTGCGCTCTAAAGTTTCACTGCTAATGTAATGGTTTCTCTGTGGCAGCAATGTTTGGGTTGTGACTGGAGATAACGGGGTTTGGAATCCTGTTGCTGTTTCTTGTGAGTCTGGAAGAGAGATTTTTGCAGTCTTTTGCCGGGGAGAGATGAAGAAGGAAGACGCGTGTGGAGAGAGCTGGTAGACCACCGGATGGAGTGGACCGGCAGTGAGAGTCCGAAGGTCGGCAATGCTCGGAGGAGGTCAATGGTTGATGAATGACTGGATTTGTGAGCTCCAATGTGCACATTTGACTTTTCTCTTAAAATGGGCCCTTTTTCTTTTTGTTTTCTTTACTAACCCTATATTCAGATTAAGATTTATGAAGTTCAATCGGTTAATTGAATATGCTGTACTGTCTGATATTTTGCGGTGCGGATTTGTAACTGGGCAACACATCACACAGCATCCACACAAATGAGATTTCTCAGTTTGGCGGGGCCAGAAGTTGTCTTCCCCTAGTCGGACACGTGCTGGTCAAGCCTGAGGGTTACAAGTGGAAAAGGTGGAAATCAAGATAAATTGTATTGCAAATGGTAGTGATGCCAGCTGAGAAAGAATGATGAAGGGCTGTAAATTGCAAGATGAGGTGTCTGTAGAAGTTGTAAATTAGGAATGGATCGTGAGGACAGATGACAGAGAAAACAAGCAAGATTGGAATTTGTGTGAAATGTAACTCAGTGTGACAAAATTTAAACTATATATTGCAATTGATGGAAAACTGCAATGTAAAAGAATGCTGGAAGTATTCAGCAGCTGAGGCAGCAAAAACGAACCTTACAACACAGTATCAGCCGTTTGACCCATAGAGGCCTAAGAGGGTGGAGAGTGGAAAACAAGAGTTAGCATGAAATGTCGATGAACCTTCATCAGGACTGGCCAGTTACAATGTAAAGTGGTAAGTTTGACTCTCTGAGACAGTTGAATCTGAAGTTGAATCCCAGAGACAGCAGTGTGTAGGAAGATCAGATGCTGATGCTTGACCTTACACTACCATTTGTTGGAACAACATAAAAGGCCAAAACCAAAGAGACCAGAGTAAAAGTGGAATTGAGGATATTGGTTTCAGGAGACAGGTAAAAAGACAGATTTTCGCATGTTCTATGCTTGAAGATACCATGAAGATTAAGTAGTTACGCTGAGCAGGGGAATGAACATGGATGGAGAAGGGAAAGTAAATCAGTGAGTCACAGTGACATAGAGGAAGAGCACATTCTGACACTTAGACCAATGGGCAGGATAAAAGGAGAATTCATGATTAGTCCACAGTTCTTTCAAATATGGTTGTAAGTAAGTTTTTGTGAGTACCTAACCATCAAATTCCAGTGTTTATATGGAGCTAATTTAATTAATGCAGTTATACCTCAGCCAAGATGAAACATATATTAGATCGGTTTCAATGTGAAAAGTCACTAAAGTCAGAAAAAAGTATTTGTTAAATAAGTTATATGTTCAAGAAAATATTTTGCAGCACAATTATTTAAACAAATTATGCAACTATAACTTCTGTTATGCTTTGTAACTCCTAAAAATTAATCAAAATAATTATATAGGAGCCTGGGATAATGAGGATTTGGCCCACAGCTGCCAAGCCACAACCATTCTGCATCTTCACTAGGGAAGTGCAGTTTGTGCAGTGAAAATTACAACTGAGAAGGTGCTGAAGAAGCTTAATGGTCTGAGGGTGGATAAACCTCCTGGACCTGATGGAATGCACCCTGAAAGAAGTAGCTGGAGAGATTATGGAGGCATTAACGATGAGCTTCCAAGAATCGATAGATTCTAGCATTGTACCGGATGATTGGAAAATTGCAAATGTTACTCCGCAATTTAAGAAGGGTGGGAGACAGCAGAAAGGAAACTATAGACCTGTTAGCCTGACATGAGTGAATCTGCAGATGCTGGAAATAAATAAAAACACAAAATGCTGGCAGAACTCAGCAGGCCAGACGGCATCTATGGGAGGAGGTAGTGATGATGTTTCAGGCCGAAACCCTTCATCAGGAGTGAAGTAACATGAGATGGTTGAGGGGGGATAAGAAGTGGGGGGAGGGATGAAGTAGAGAGCTGGGAAGTGATAGGCTGGAGGGAAATGGGCTGGGGGAAGGTGGAGAATTATGGGAAATAAAAGAGAAAGGAAGGTAGGGCTGGGGGGAGATTATAGTGAGGGGGGAAAAAGAACCAGACTAAAATTATAGATAGGGATGGGGTAAGGGGAGCAGGGGTATCAAGAGAGGTCTGTGAGTTGAATGTTCATGCCGGCAGGTAGGAGGCTACCTAGGTGGGAGATAAGGTATTGCTCCATTGACCTGCGTGTGGCCTCATCTTGACGGTAGAGGAGGCCATGGACAGACATATCGGAGTGGGAGTGGTCTGTGGAATTGAAGTGTGTGGCCACAGGGAGTGTGTTAGCCTGACATCAGTGGTTAGGAAGTTGTTGGAATTGATTGTTAGAAATGAGATTTCAGAGTGCCTGGAGGCACATGACAAGATAGGCTAATGCCAGCATAGTTTCCTGAAAGGAAAATCCTTCCTGACAAGCCTACTACAATTCTTGGAGGAAATTACAAGCAGGGTAGATGAAGGAGGTGTAGTAGACATGCTGTACTTGGATTTTCAGAAGGCCTTTGACAAGGTACTGCACATGAAGCTGCTTAGCAAAATAAGAGCCCATGGAATTACAGGGAAGTTACTAGCATGGGTGGAGCATTGGCTGGTTGGCAGAGAACAGAGAGTGGGAATAAAGAGATCCTATTCTGGCTGGCTGCCAGTTACCAGTGGAGTTCCACAGTGGCAGTGTTGGGACCATTGTTTTTTACAATGTATGTCAATGATTTGGTTATGGTATTAATGGATTTGTGGCTAAATGTGCCAATGATACAAAGATTGGTGGAGGAGCAGGTAGTGTTGAGGAAACGCAGAGCCTGCAGAGAGACTTAGATAGTTTAGGGGAATGGGCAAAGAAATGGCAAATGAAATACAATGTTGGAAAGTGTATGGTCATGCACATTGGTGGATGAAGTAAATGATCAGAATATTATTTAGGTGGGGAGAGAATTCAAAATGCAGAGATGCAAAGGAACTTGGGAGTCCTTGTTCAAGATACCCTAAAGGTTAACCTCCAGGTTGAGTCAGTTGTGAAGAAGGGAAATGCAATGTTGGCATTCATTTTGAGAGGGACAGAATATAAGAGCAGGGATGTGATGTTGAGGCTCTATAAGTCACTCGTGAGACCACACTTGGAGTATTGTGTGCAGCTTTGGGCTCCTTACTTTAGTATGGATATACTGACTTTGTAGAGGGTTCAGAGAAGATTCACGAGAAAGATTCCAGGAATGAAAGGGTTACCATATGAGGAACGTCTGGCAGCTCTTGGGCTGTATTCCCTGGAGTTCAGGAGAATGAGGGGGAATCTTATAGAAACATTCTGAATGTGAAAAAGCCTGAACAGATTAGATATGGTAAAGTTATTTTCCATGGTGGGGGTTTCTGGGACAAGAGGGCAAGACTTCAGGATTGAAGGATGTCCTTTTAGAACTGAGATGGAGAGAAATTATTTTAGTCAGTGGGTGGTAAATCTGTGGAATTTGTTGCCACAATCAGCTGTGGAGGCCAAGTCATTGGGTGTATTTAAGGCAAAGGTAGATAGGTTCTTGATTAGCTAGAGTATCAAGTCCAATGGGGTAAAAGCAGGGGAGTGGAGATGACTGGATCAGCCCATGATTGAATGGTGGAGCAGACTCTATAGGCCGAATAGCTCACTTCTGCTCCTATATCTTATGGTCTTATGGTCTTTCCGACGTCATCTCACTCCAGAAAAATATTAGGTCTTAGAGGCCATTCAAAATCTCAATCCCCACATAAGGCAACCCCTGACAAGGGTAAGTTCATCCCAGTACTGGTTAAAAAAAGGGAACTGAAAGTTCTGCTGCACATACCCGCCATTTTAGATGTGGGATATCTTTTGGTTTCCTGTTGGATCATCTCTGCCATAATAGGGAGACTTTTGATTTGCATTCGTGAAGATACATCAAGGGGAATGTTCTCTTTAGTAGATTTTTCAGGTATTTACTTTTCCAAGAGTAAATGGGACAAATCTGCAACATTTCCAAGTTTAGTCATCCACTTGAATTTGATCTTGTAATTGCATCCTCCAAAAAACAGCCCATCTCTGTATCTGCGCTGCTGCTGTTAGTGTAACACTCTTCTGTGGATTGAAAGTAGACACTCATGCTGATGATCAATAATGACAGTGAGCACTGTCCAAGTACTGCTTGAAATGTTTCTCACCCCAAATCAGACTCAAGGCCTCTCTGTCAATCAGTGATTAATTTTTCTCTGCAGTGGTAAGAGAATGTGATGTGAAGGCTACGGGATGTTTACTTCCATCACTCATAATTTGTGACATGGCTGCACCTGTACTATTAGGTGAGGCATCACAGGCAAGCTTTACTGGATGAAGTGGATCATAATGTGTGAGCTCAGTGTCTGACATCACTATTTCCTTTCCCTTTTGGAAAACCACCTCGCACTGCTTTGTCCATTGCCATCTCTTCCTGATCTGTAGTAATGATTTCAAGGCGTGGAGTACAGTAGCCATGTTTGACAGGAAGCAGTTATAGTAATTGACAAATCCAAAAATGGACCACGACCGTGACATGTCCTTTGGCCTTGGAGCAGCCACTACTGCTTGAATTTTCTCAGCACACTAGGTGTAATCCTTATGTGTCAATGGTGTGGGCATAGTAAGTGATGCTTCATTTAAATAATTCATACTTGTTGCAATGTGCTCTGAGCCCATATTCTTCTAATCTTTTTAACATTGACTTGAGATTTTGGAAATGTCCCTTCTCATCCTCACTGATAACAATGACGTCATCCAGGTACGACTAAGGGTCTGGACAGTCTTGCATAGCTTGCTGCCAGAGTACAAGTGCAGATTGTGCTCTAGAAATAAGCACATTACAATGATAAAGCCCTTTGTGAGTGTCTATCGTGATAAACACTTTGGACTCTTCTTCCATCTCTATCTGTAGGTAGGCCTCAGCTACGTCCACATTGCCGAACTGCTTTCCTCCAGAAAGGTTTGCAAAGATATCCTCCATCCTAGTCAGAGGGTATTGATCTACTTTCAATACTGGATTGATGGTGACCTTAAATTCGACGCAGACCATTCATCTTGGCTGTCCTTTCTCCACTATAAATTCTTAGTTGGATATCTGCAAGCTTCAGTTCAATGCTATTCAAACTCATTTTATGTAATGACTGAAACCGTCAGGTCAATATCCATTTCCATTTTATTAATTTGCCACCCACTTCTGGTCTAAGCAGTATTGCTTGTCTCTTGTTATTGTAGATCACAAGGCTACTCAGTCCTGTGTCACTCTCATTATTATCCAATTTTTCATAAACAGCATGCAGATTAGTACTTTTTTTGAAACTGCAGCTTTAATTTTTACCTTTTTCTCTTCACTGTGAAGTCCATTTACTTTTGACTGCCTGACCTGCTCTTTGTATGTTTTCTACTTTGTTGCATTTTCTGCAGTTTCACCTTTAAACCTGCATTGGTCTGGTGTACGTGAGCCCCTGCAACAACTGTAACACAATTTGTTTGACCAGGCAGGTTTCTGTTTAGACATTGCAATTTTGTTGAAGCTCACTTTAATCCTTGACTACAACTCAATTGCATTGCTGGCTATTGTTTCCATTGATACAGTGACTTCAACTGTTCTTTTAAACATGTATAGTACTTCAGTTGGGAGCAATTTTTGAATGTTTTCTTGTAAGATTCGACAAACTAAATTATCTTTCAGTGCATGATGAAGTCCATTACTGAATTTGCAATGCTTAGACAATCTCTTCAATTCAACCCTGTAAGCTGAAATGGACTCCCCTTCCTTTTGACTCTGCTTATGAAATCTAAAGTGTTCTTCAGTCTACAATGGTTTTGGTTCTAAATGTTCCGATGTTACTGTCATGATATCAGCAAAGCTAATTCTGACTGGTTTATTTGGAGCAGTTAAACTTCTAAGCAAATTGTAAGCCCTTCCACCAATTACACTCAGTAAAACTGGTACTCATTTTCCACTAGCTATTTCATTTGCTTCAAAATACTACTCAATTTTCTCATTATACAATATTCAGTTATCTCTTGTACAATCAAACACATCTATCTTTCCAAAGAAGCCAGCTATTTCTGCTTATTCATTTATTATTATTATTATTATTATTATTATTATTATTATTATTATTATTATTATTATTATTATCTGGTACTCATTGTTTATGAACCTGTGAGTTTCATAGATTTTCTGCCTTTTTCTAAACTTGAACGTTTAGAACTTTTAAAACTTGCACTTTTGAAGAAAAAAGATTTTCTGTGATTTCTTGCTACTCGATTATCTCTTTCCTCCTCTGCGAAAAAAAAACATGCTGTGCTTCAACAGGTACATTATCATCTCAGGTTCATTTTAGAACTTGCTTACTGCCATTGTTATGTTTTGTAACTCCAAAAATTAATCAGGATAACGTCTATGCTAGTTTCTCTTGCAGCGAGGTGTGCACATATAATGTGGTGGCATAATGATATACATCCATTCATGTACTGTTACATATAACCTATAATGTATTATGTAAGCTACAAAATTGCTGAATCAAATGATATATTTACAATAGTGCTCAAATATTACTGTAATATTAAATATACAACAGCTTTCCCAATTAACTGTGCATTAGTCGTTCAGCAGAGTGACTACTTTAAACCAACTGATATTTCAAGTTAGTACAAGTCCCCCAAAAGTAGCGTACATACTGAACGGTAAAATACTTATGCATCTGTCACACACTCCTTTGCTGGAGATCTCACTGAACGGCACTGTGGAACTGGAATTTGCATGAAATCTCTCAACATTATACAAGGGTAACACATTTTTAACACTACATCAATTGAAACAGCTGCAGGATGTGAGCCCCCATTCATTTAAATGTAGATTTGCAAACAAAAGATTAGAAAGGAAAAGGTGTGTTAAATTACTTATTTTCTACTGATATCACTTACTTAAACTTTTCTTAGAGTAAATTAATTTATTTTTAATTATTTTTAGTTTTTGAATTTAAAATTCATCTAAGTACAAGTTAAATAATGTATTGAATTGAGGGAATAGTTAAATGACTGCTTAAGGACTGTCAGGAGTTCCAGGAGGAGCACATTAGCAGAAGAATTATTTGCCCCCAAGGTCTCATTACATTTCACTGAGAGCCTCCCAGGTGCACAGTCAAATCCATCTTCCATTTGAACTTGATTCGGGTAAGTGCAGGTGAACACCAAAATTAGTAAATCCATGTGCAGGTGGAATCCACACAATATAGCTGGACTATTCCAGGTGGATTCTATTTGAATTCAGTTGTTGCCAAGTATTTAAATACATTTTAGAGTTTTACATTATGGTAGTAAGTAAGAATGGATTAATACAGAATTCTTAATTGATTTGTTAACAATATTAAAGTCTTTTTCAAACAGTGCAGGTAAAAAGCAATGACGGGGAGGGGGTGTGTAGAAATGATTCTCTTTTTTTAAGCTGTCATCTCAATTTTTGTTCCAGCCTGATCCAGCCTTCAATATCTACTCTCAGTCCCTAGCAGTCCATTTTGTTGTTAGCTCGGCTGGTTGTTAGCTCGGCTGGTTTTCAACTCCCTTACACCTGCTGTCTGGTCATCCTGATGAGCACACGACACATATGAGATATTTCAAATTCTTTCCACATAACATATCCCGAAAACCTAGAATCTCCCCAGTGCCTGAGTAAGCAACTTTGCTGTTCATCTTCACCTTTTGCTCTGTCTTTCAGTTCAACACGTTCCAGTGTGTTCATGTCTCTGCATCCTGATGGCCGAAACACCTGCTACAAGCTAATTGATCTGACCTTTGCATTTGAAGGGTGGACTTCGATTTTTGCTCACAACATCAAGCATGTATTGAGCACCTCACTGTGATCTGCACAAAATCTGTAACTTGTAGACCACACCAGTAGCAGGCAGACACTCTCCTCGATCTCATTCAAGGCATGCATTAGACTTGAACTGAACACTTTGATGAACAGTACTTACTCTGTCATTCCTCAGTCTTCCAAAATTATATTACTTTCACACAATTGATGCTGCCAGAGGAAAAAAAAACTACTGGATATCTGAGTACAACAATTTGATTTATGGGCTTTCATAATACTGTGGATAAATTTTCTTGGAGCTGCTTCTACTTGACCTAACATCGCCAGAAGTACAAAAATCAAATCAGTAAGCTAGCGGTAGAGGTCTCAGAGGGTACAAGTTTATGTTTGCAAGTTGGATTTCTGCCACATTTCCAGGGAAGATATGTCAACACAGTGAGAGCAGCTCTGAGAAAATACACTCATCAGTGTAAATTAATATCACCTTGTAAAATGTGTGTGCAAATAGAACCTTGCTTAGAGGCATCACCATTTTTAAAACCCCAATGGCCTTGGCCACGTGATTTTACAGCAATGAATGTTGGACACTATAAATTAAGGAAAAAAAAGAACTGGTCAGTACAAAAACAAAACAATTAAATGACTTAAATGCTTTAAATGCATTAAATAGTAAGCATGCATCACAGAAGCTTCCTGTTTTACCCTAATCCGTAATTTTAATAGTCCTCATGTTCAGGGCTATACTGAATTCTCAATGAGCTTAAGCAAGGAATATATCAGTGAACCAGACCACAAAACTCTGAAGCTTTGCTCTTTTGTATATGCCAAGTTAACTAATACTTAGTTGGAGACAGAGCTTTTGCATTAATCAAATTGGCATTTGTTTGCAAAAAGAAAACAAATCCAGGGTTTTTGTTCCTGGTCAATATCTACCTAACCCAGTTATAGGAGAGGGAGTGGCCATCAGCAAAGTTGAAGCAGTCCTGATTGGGATGCTGTCAAAGTTGTTCAGGCAGCAAAGTTCTAAATAGTAAGAAGCTTTGAGAGGTGCATGGCTTCACCTTGCAACTATTCTTTATGTTATGTCCTCTAGGAGGTCCACAACCTTGTTGCGGATCGGAGGTGTGCGTGCCTCAATGATCCAGAGGGATATACAGGCTGGAGTCAGGGCTTTATGCTTTGGTTCATGCCAGACAGATTTAAGGATACAGGGCAGATTGAGAATGGTCCACCAGTCCTCCTGGTTCCAGCATTCATCTCAGCGCTAAAAACCCCGACTAGTCAAACAAAATTGTTACAGAAACAGCAATGAAGAAACCTTCTATATCTGAGTGGCTCAAGATGGACAGTGATGGAGGACCTTAGTTGATGCCCGAAGCACTAGCAGGTGTAATAGGCAGTAAAGTATTCCTTACGTAAAACCTGATGTTGCTGATTATCAAAGAAAAAATAATAGAAATCTATAGCCCTTGAAATATTAATGGCTGGTTACATTAGGAACATCATCACAGATGTCCATTTGAGATAGAATGTGAAAGAAGTGGAGAAAAATATTGGCAAAAATACAATGTATTAAAACTAGGCTCTTAATTGCACAATGGACTATTGAAGTCTGATTGAGTCTGAATATATAATAAATGCATGAGATTCCGAAGATGCTGGAAAACCAGAGTAACACAAACAAAATGTTGGAGGAAATCAGCAGGTCAGGCAGCATCTATAAAGAAGAATATACAGACTTAATATTCCTGGCTTAGAAGTATTGAGGAAAGCAATGGAAGGAATAAAACTAAAGAAGATGATATATCACTTAAGTGAATTGCTTCCATCCATGCAGTAAAATATGACTGAAACCTTTAGCTTTGTGCATATTACCTTGGTATTCCACCAAAGTGTTGGTTTTGCACTTACTGAAGGGCAAATATGAATCAGGAGTTGTCTAGAACATTATTTAACAGAATGTAAGCCTTTGTAGGTGCTGCCTGTCTTATCACTGTACCAGTAATTTCCAAGGTTGTGCTTCTATCTATTTTGATATAGCTGCAAGAAGAACTAGGGTACCAGAGATGGTAATTTCTGGCAAATATTGCCCATCCTTATCAAGTTTGTTAATCAATAATGAACCAATAATAAAACTGTTTCCAAAACATTGTGAGCTTTCGCAAAAAATGACTAATTAGCATCTTGAGCAAAAAGAATAAATTATATTTAAAATTCTTTAAAAATCCAGAATAAGGATCAAAACAAAAATAAGGCCATTGCAAGTTCACCTTGAACAGGTCTTCCATGACCAATAACTGGGAAAGGTTCAAAACAAAACGAGGCTTCTGATTGACAGAAATTACTTACATTTGCAATATAGAAGATCAAAGATATAGCTTTTCCCATGTAATATTTAATATAGAGATAATGGAAGAAATATCAGAACTGTAGGCTATAAGCATTGGCCCACTAAATACTTAATGGATGTGTTGTAGTAAATGCATACAAACAATACTTTGCAAATGTAATCTAAACTAGTTATTTCTCCAGGGATTAATTTAATCCATCCTGAATGTGAAGGACAATTCCATTATATCTTGAGCCAAAAGATACTAATTTTTATTCAAGGATTTAGCAATAAAAAGAGAACCTATTGTCTCTCGAGCACAGGAGCTTTCAAATGCATATAGTTAGAAGTGTTTTTAGAGATGAGTTGAGAAGCTGCTGAGGTCCTGGCCAGGAAATTTAAGCTTATGTGGTGACGTTGGTGCATACAGCAATCAGAACCGATGTTATACTGCAGTCAAGGAAATTCATTGCTTTGTATTTGCCCTGCAACAACTGTTAAACTGGTTTCTTTGCACAAGGTTAGTGCTTTCGTCCACACTTAAATAAATGGAATGGACAACCTTCAAGTAAGGGAGTGACTCTCTGCATTTAGCTTTATCCCTCCTCTATCTTTCCATATTATGGTTGAGCTAGGACAACTTAATACCCATTCATTCCTTTTTTGATCTTATAAATGGCACAATATGAGTATTATGTGGTGAGTTATGCCTTCAACACAAAACTTAGTTCTCATGCCCCAGTCACTTAAGTACTTTAAGTAATACATTAGTAACTGCTGCAAATTTGTCCCTTTTCTGACTCTGCAATTTCTAAATTTGCTTCACTCAGTCTTCTGCTTCTCTCATTTCCTATCTCTCTTTAACTTTTCATACTTCTACCTCTGCCAAGTTAATCTAAACACTCCACACAACTGCTGCTAGCTTTGCCAAAAGATTCTATTTTGGTTTCCATTATATTTGATCTGTTCACTTTCAACAGGTCTTTCATGACTCAGAATTGGTTCCAGTAGCCTTGCTATCTTAATTATTTCCTCTTATACAATTTCTGCAACCATCTGTTGCCCTGTTTCATCTATGACGCTCACTATCACCAGAACTAAAATTAATATAGAGTTTTCAACATGACGCCACTGACTACCAACACTAGAGGGGAGATGTTGAAGCTAAGAGGAGAAAAAGCAGTTTTTGTAATACAGAGGGTGGTTGATGCCTAAAACCTGTTGCAATGGGAGGTGGTAGAAGCAGATACAAAAACAGTGTTGAGAATGCATTTAGGAAAAAAAGGGATACAAACCATATGTGGGCAGATGGTATTAATGAAGCTGGCATGTGGTCAGCTGCGACATGGTAGGGTGAATGGCCTGCCCTGCGTTGTATGTTCTGTGTTCAGTGCGATCTTTGCTGAAGAACTAATGGCAATGTCCTGCCAAAGGGCTTCGGCCCAAAACGTCGACCGGATTCTCTTCCATAGATGCTGCCTGGCCTGCTGAGTTCCTACAGCAATAATTGTGTGCTGCTAACAACTAAATGAAGATGTTTGCAATCAGAAACAAAATTTAATCAGGATGCATGTTGAAAAATGCAACAAAAGAAAATGTGTTGATTTATAATGTGGGAAAACAATATTAAAATTGTAGTAAAGAAAATATTGAAGAGAGATAGTTGAAATAGAGTCATCATGTAATTTCTGTGCCTAGTTCTTGAACATTTGTGGCAACGTTGAGTTTCCATTTCATTCCACTGGAAGTTTAAATGTTTTCCATGCTGAAGTAAATTCTATGAGTAGAAAAAGAGATAGGGAAAAGTGAACACATACTGTAAATGTTACACAAAGTTGGATTATATTTTTTACAGGCTTGTCTATGCTGCAAACCATTCTGGCATGCAGAACATCAGACCTACATCACTGCCGCTGCAAACAGGTGTCCTGCACCATGATTCTACAGAAAATCAAAGTCAAAGTCAGATTTATTTTCTTGAGTACGATATATTCATGCACAGGTACAATGAAAAACAAATCTGCATGCAGCATTACAGGAACAAAGCATCATATAGGGTGAATGCACAGGAAAAAAAACATAAATTAAATATAAATCATAAAAATTATAGACCATAAATTGTGATGTTATTTCAAGTAATGTGCAAGTGTCACTGTCCATAGGTTGCTGTAGTCCGCACATTGGCTTCACTGTCACCTTTAAGAGAAAATCCAAGGATGGGAAATAAACTCCATCAATGCATACTATACATCCTGAGAATGTTTACTTTTAAGAAAATGAAGAATAATCGATTAAGTTTTGACCTTAGTTTTAAAAATCAATGCAGGTACAAAAAAATCAAATAATACTTGTGCATAAAGTAGCAAATAAAAACACAACAGTAACTCAAATATAGATCCAGCTTTGGAAACCAATGGATTGATCACATATAATGCATTCATAAGTTCTTTATAAACGACTGCTCATTCCACTCTCCTATTAATCGTTCAGAGCAACTTGCTGATGCTATGTTTCCAATCTTTTGCTTTAGGTTAATGATTGCACCAAATGTAAATTGAGAAGAAGCAGAGAAATGAAAAGCCAACACCATTGAATCAGACCAATGTATTTTTGTTGATAGCTGGTTGTTCAACAGAATCCACATTCAGCAATGCCAACAAATAATTAAAATAAATAAATGAATGGTCGTGTGTAGGTGGCATAGCATTTTTGATGTGCAGAGCCAGCAAGTGCACTTCTGTACTGGAAAAGCTGAAGCAGAAAATCTCCCATTTGAAATGCAAGCCTGGCTCCAATTTATCATTTGTTCCTAATTCACCTCACATTATTTTTAGATTTTTCAAATGTGGTGTTGCTGTGGATTTTATCTCTTCAACTCAGTTTTCTCAATTAAAATTTTTTTTATCTTTCTTTCAAACAACACACACAAAATGCTGGTGGAACACAGCAGGCCAGGCAGCATCTATAAGGAGAAGCACTGTCGACGTTTCCAGCCGAGACCCTTCGTCCAACACAGCATTTTGTGTGTGTTGTTTGAATTTCGAGCATCTGCAGATTTCCTTGTGTTTTATCTTTCTTTCAATCTAAATAAAAGAATAAACACTTCTCAAGTTTCCAGCTGGGTACAGGTATCAATTTTAACCTGTGTTACGAATGTGCCACAACTCTGAGGGGCCGAAGGGTACAAAGTAGCCCCTCCTTCTTGAGAATCACAAGATCGCTATTAATTCGGGTCTGGGACCCAGGAAATGAGAGAGAATCCTCAAGGTTTTGGAATGTCCTGGCTCCTCACCGATACAAAGCCACGGATGCCGGCCATTGTCTCTTGGAGATGGAATTGTGTATTGAGTACTGTACTATTCATTGAAGCCCTCATGGAATGACCAGAGTGGGCTGGTTGAGGGATTGCATCATCCCAACCTGATTGACATCTGAGACCCCGTGAGTAAGGATAAAAGAGGGTCTGGGGAACAGCCCCTTCAGACGCACCAGGAGAAATGCTAGAAATCCCGTGACAGCGTTTAATAGTGACAGCCGGTGGGGCCCGCGTGCATCCTTTCCCGTTGCCTGGGATTGGCGGGACTGACCACGGAAGAACGGCTTAGCTAAAAGGAAGAGGCCACCAACGAAGTTTCGAAGGATCGACATCATAAAAAAGGAAAATCTGGCAAGTTCCAAACTCTCTCTCTCTCTCTCTCTCCAACAATTGAAAACCCAGCGGTCCCCGAAGGCGGAAGCCTGCCTGAACTGAATGACTTTTATATTTCCATCGGACAATACATTATCCCCTAGACAACGATAGAGCTATTTCTTATTGATTATTATTATACCCGCAATTTTAGATTTAGTATTGACGATGTATATTATCTGTATGTTTGCATTGATATTATTTGTGTGTATTTTTACCAATAAATACTGTTAAAAATAATACCATCAGACTTCAACAGACCTCTCTATCTTTGCTGGTAAGTGACCCAGTTACGGGGTATGTAACAACTGTTATTCAATGACAAGCTGCCATCTTCATCAGGGATGATGTCTGGGCATGACTAATCCAGTGGTACTTATATGCTTGTCATCTGTCCTTCCTGATAGGTTAGTCCTCATCCAATCGGGTTTTTGCTCTCCCATTTTGTTTACAATGGAATTCCAGATCTTACTTAGAGCAAGACCTTCATCTTTGCAAAAATTGTTTTCCTCAAGTTTTATTTCAATGGCTTCCTTCACTAGATAGTCTCAAAAGCCATTGGTGCAGCACAGTAGTATTACATTGTTGAAATCAATCTTATGACCATTCCGAATGCAGGCTTCTGCCACCGCCACTTCCTCTGGGTAACCCAAATGGATACGTCTCCTGTGCTCCTAGATGTGGATTTTCACTGTGCATGCAATCAGGAGGGTTGGACAACGGGGTATAAATACCGCTGAAGTAAACAAGCCCAGGTATCATCCCTGATGAAGATGGAAGAGGTTGTCATCGAAACGTTGATTAAAATTGCTGCCTAAACTCGGCAGGAAGCCCAAGAAGAGTTTATTCATCGTACACACCAGGAAAGCACTAGATCCTTATTTTTAATGAAAAAATTCAAAAAATTTCTGAACTAACACCACTAAACTGAAGCACAATTAGTAACAGCCATATAACTTTGGAATAAAGTATTCATATTATAACAGGAGCGAGGCAATCAGCCTCTGTAACTTGTTGCACTCATTAAGCAATGAAAACTTATCAATAACTTAAGTCCAAGTACACCAGATTTGTCTTTTATTGTCAACTCATTTAAGAACATTATTTTACTAATGGACCAACACAGATAATTTTGGAACACTACATGTCATATCTTTCTAATACAAGTACTCATTTATTACTTAATATTCAGTCTCCTGTCTCTTGGGCAATAATTTGACCTCTAATCCATAACCTATATTAGATAAAAACCTCTGATAATGAACTTTTACCAGAATCCCTGATCTTCATGTATTCATTGTCCATAAATAACTATATAACAATTACAGCACGGAAACAGGTATCTCGGCCCTTCTAGTCCGTGCCGAACGCTTACTCTCACCTAGTCCCACTGACCCACACTCAGCCCATAACCTTCCATTCCTTTCCTGTCCATACACCTATCCAAAATCCAAAACTTTGAGAAGGTAATTGGAAGAGCCATAAGTCAGAGCATATGGAAATATTGAATAAAAGGTCGCCAAGTTTCCTCAAATTTAAAGGATGTATCAAAAGTCCGACTTCTTATGTTCTCTAAACTTAAACAGGACATAATGGAGGTAAGCCAATAAATAACACTAGGTGGATTAGAATCCTTCCATTTAAGCAAAATGGCCCTCCTTGCCAATAAAGTTGTAAAAGCTATCATCCGTTGAGCAGAAACAGGAATATCTCCTGCTTCCGATGGAATGATCCCAACATTTGCTGTAAATAAATTCAGTTGTAGATCCAAATTCAAGACTTTTGATAAAGTTTTAAAGACTTCTTTCCAAAAATTATCTGACTTGATATAGGACCAGAACATATGTGTTAACGTAGCCACCTCGATATTATATCTATCGCAAATAGGATTAATATTAGGAAAAATACAGGCTAGTTTGCCCTTTGATATATGTGCCCGATGCACGACCTTGAACTGTATCAAGGAATGATGGGCACAAATAGAAGAAGTATTTACCAAATAAAATTTTTTATCTGAAAGTGACTTTTGAAACTCCAATTCCCACGCAGCTTTAATTTTATCATTCGATAACATACGTAAATTCAATAACCATCTATAAATTATAGCTATCAGTCCTTTTTGAAATGGTTTGATCTAAAAAGGAGTATCAATAATATTGGGTGAATAAGCCAAGGGAAAATCTGGAAGTAAACTACATAGAAAATTCCTAACTTGTAAATATCTTAAAACGTGTACATTGGATAGGTCATATTTATCCACTAACTGAGTAAAAGACATTAGACAATTGCCCATGAACAAATCCAAAAAAGTTACTATTCCTTTGGTTTTCCAAATTGAAAAGGTCTGATCAAAAATTGAAGGTTTAAAAAAATAATTAAGATGGATTTTACTAGAAAGAACAAAATTATTAAAGTCAAAGGATCTACGAAACTGAAACCAAATTCTTGATGTATGTTTAATAATAGGATTAAGGTCTTGAATACCAATCTTAGAAAGCAAAAAAGGAAGAGGAGCTCCCAATAAAGAGGCCAAAGAATATCTCTTCACCGAGTTTTTCTCGAAATCCACCCATAAGGGACAGTCATGTATATCTGGAAAATGAATCCAAAAAGAGATATAACAAATATTAGTTTCTCAGTAGTACATTCTAAAATTTGGCAAAGCCATACCACCATACCTTTTTAATTTCTGCAATAAAGGTTTGCTCAATCTAGAATTTTTATTATTCCAAATAAAAGATAAAATTTTAGAGTCTATTCTATTAAAAAACAGTTTAGGAACAAAAGAGGGGATTGCTTAGAATACATATAAAAACTTAAGCAACACTATCCTTTTAATAGCATTAATACAACCAATTAATGTTAGTATCATAGGGGACCATTTAGATATTGCTTGTTGTGTGTACTCAATTAATGGAAGAAAGATACATTTATAAAGGTCGTTAAAATTTTTGGTGATTTTAATACCAAGATAAGTGAAGTTATTTTTAGCAATACTAAAAGGAATTTTGTCATATTGATCAAAATAGTTGTTAATAGGAAATAACTCACTTTTGTGCAAATTTAATTTATATCCAGAAAAACTACTAAATTCAGAGAATATAGATAACAAAGCAGGAATAGATTTCTTAGGATTTGAAATATAAGCTAACAAGTCATGTGCATACAACAAAACCTTATGCACTTTATCTCCTCCTTTAATACCTAGGACCTTATTGAAGTTCTGAAGAGCAATAGCAAGAGATTCTAGAGCCAGGTTGAATAACAATGGACTAAGAGGGCAACCCTGCCAGATACTTCTATATAACGTAAAATAAGAAGATCTTTGATTGTTAGTTATAACTGCTGCCATAGGGGCTTGATAAATTAGCTTAATCCAGGACCAAAATTAAACCTTTCTAAAACCTGAAATAAATAGGGCCATTCTACCCTATCGAAGGCTTCCTCTGCGTCAAGAGAAACAACACATTCAAATTCTTTAGATGGAGAGGAATGAATGATGTTTAATAATCTCCAAATATTAAAATATGAAATTCTATTCTTAATAAATCCAGTTTGATCCTTAGAAATAACCTTAGGTAAAACATTCTCAAGCCTGTTAGCCAGAATCATAGAAAGTATTTTAGAATCCACATTTAATAAGGAAATTGGTCTGTAAGAGGCACATTCAAATAAATCTTACCTTTTTTTGGGAATTAATGAAATTGATGCCTCATAAAACGTTTTCAGGAGGGTCCCAGAAGATACAGATTCAGTGAAAATTTGGCATAGATGAGGTGTAAGAATATCCGTAAACGTTTTTAAAAGTTCTACCGTAAGTCCATCCGTTACCACTTTTGATTTGGCCTACGACAGTGGTGTTGTCCGTAAACTTGAATGTGGCATTGGAGCTGTGCTTAGCCACACAGTCATAAATGTAATGCGACTAGAGCACCCTTGTGGTGCACTTGTGCTAATGGAGATTGTGGGAGAGATGCGGTTGCCAATCAGAACTGACTTGGTGTCTGAGAATGAGGAAATCATGGATCCAGTTGCACAAGGAGGTATTGAAGCCTAAGGCTTGAAGCTTATTGGTTGATTTTGAGGGGATGATTGTATTGAATACTGAGCTGTAGTCAATGAAGAACAGCCTGATGTATGCACCTTCACTGTACAGATATTCCAGGGCTGAATCAAGAGCCAATGAAATGGTGTTTGCTTTTGACATGTTGTGACAAGAGGCAACTTGGAGCAGATCAAAGTCACTTCTCAGGCAGGAGCTGATATGGTTCATCACCAACTTCTCAAAGCACTTCATCATAAGTGCTACCGGATGATAGTCACTGAGGCAGATTACCACATTCTTCTTAGGCATCACTGTAACTGAAGTCTGTTTGAAGCAGCTGGGTAACCCAGACAACCAGTGTGAGAGATTAAAGATATTGATGAACAGTCCAACTAGTTGATCTGTACAGGTCTTTAGTACTCAGCCAGGTAACCTGTCTGGGTCATATGTATTCCATAAAAGTGAATGCAGATTTCTTGTGAAAGTACAACTATGGAAAAAAATAAATTATAAGCAATAGACATTTCTATTATATGTAGTTTGGCAAAAATGATTATATGGTAATGGCTTACTGTAAGGTTGTATTTAAGTGATATGCTAATGTACCGTTACAGAAAGTTGTGATTGCAGGTAATCCACAAACAACGATATAAAGATGGTGAAGCTGAAATCTTTCACTCTGAATTCAGATTGTCCCTATCAGATATGTTCCCGTGGACTTTGAAAGGAGTATGAGAACAGTACAATGAGCACTCTATTCATTCAAAGTACTGAGATCATCTTAAAAGAGCTAAAAGAAAAACAGCCACTCTAACAAGTTGGAGTGCTAGGTCCAATGCTGTAAATAAAATAAATTTCACCAGACAGCCATAGAATTTGATTTTAACTGCTGCTCCAGATTAAGCATGCCCAAGAAAAAAATATTGCATGTAATTTAGGGGGTAAGCTGATGCTCAGTGGTGAGACTACACTAAATAATATTTTAGAATATCTGGCAACTTCAGTGCATGGTTAAGAAGATTTATTAATCACTAATGAGCTATTATTAGCAATAAATTTCACAGTGCTCAAAAGCATATCTAAATCAGAATGACCGTACTTTAGCTAACATAACAACTGCTAAACCATGCTGATGAACTGTTATGTATGGGAATTGGTGAGCTCAGGAGGTCACTATCAATCTTGACCCCAATTTTCTTTGGTTATTCTAAAAGAATTCTATTGTAACTCCAGTGAAAGTCTAGAAGAACATTCAGTTTCAATCTAAAGTTGCCCGTTTTACAGCAAACAATCAGGTTAGGTTCATGCCCTGTATCTTCAAAGTTTTTTTTTCCAGAATTTTTAACTTGTATACTTATGTTATATTAATTTTTATAAGCTGGCGCGTGGCCTAGTGGGCAAGGCATCAGACTAGTAACCTGAAGGTCACTGGTTCGAGCCTCAGCTGAGGCAGCGTGTTTGTGTCCTTGAGCAAGGCACTTAACAACACATTGCTCTGCGACGTCACCGGTGCCAAGCTGCATGGGTCCGAGTGCCCTTCCCTTGGACAACATCGGTGGCATGGAGAGGGGAAGCCCTGCAGCTTGAGCAACTGCTGGTCTCCCATACAATCCTGCCCAGGCTGGAAACAGGCCTGGAAACTCCAGGCGCAGATCTATGGTCTCTCGAGACCGACGGATGCCACCACCAATTTTTATAAAGCATTAAATGAATGTCAAGTGAAGTGAAGTCAAGTCAAGTCCCTTTTTATTGTCATTTCGACCATAACTGCTGGTACAGTACACAGTAAAAACCAGATAACGAATGTCTGAACAGTTTAAAGTTATGATTTAACTCTTTCTGAACTGTTAGCATGTGGGGCCAGTATGTCTGTTAGTGAGTAATATTTGTAGAGTGTCTTTACAAGGGAAAACACTGTATGTCTGTTTATGTCTAATGCATGCTGATAACAGCTGGATACTTTCTTTGTCTCAGGCACATTAAATTGCCAATGTTTGTCAAGTTGGATTGATGCATTCTTTTTTGGATTTTGGCATAACAGTTATATGTAATATTAATGTTCTTTTGTAAATTGAAGGAATGTTGTATCGAAAACATTGGTGGACTAATGGATAAGGAGTGACCACTACAACGTCTAATTGATTTGAGGGCATGCCGAACACTGTGTTAATGAATACAGGATGCGTTTGACAAAAGACAGGCTATATTAACTGTCTCTGTGTGTCTTTATGTTTGTGAAGCTTGTATTTATTGAGGAGTCTTTCCTGGTTTTGGTGGACTTAAACCAAGGGCTAGAAATTGCGAACGGTGCCTAGGACCAGGGGTGCTTTCACAAGTCCGTTGGCATTTAGAGTTCCCCCGACAATGGCAACAATCAAGTAGTGACTACGAATCATGAGTCCTAAAATTTGTATGGACATCTTTGTGACTTGCTATATATTTTATGGTAATAAATTAGGCTAAGTTACTTTGTTGTGCTTTTATGCTTATTACCACATCTCCTGGACACTTGAAATGTTAGGTCTGATTAATCCAGCTCATTACATGTTGGTGCTGTGAGCGGAATCCTGGAAAATATGGAGGTGGACAAGCAAGCCAAGCAATACAGGATTTAGACCAAAGTCTGTGTCAGCGGCAGTGGTTGTACAAGCTGTGCGTGTTTGCTACCCTGCCCCTCTAGATTGTGATGCATCTCTTTATCCCTATTTCACACCTCTGTGAAATGGCAACACAATAATCGTACTTTTAACAGCCCTGGGGCTGCCCCCTTTTCCCTTGGTATGCACACCCGATTGAAGGAACGGGGACCTTCACAGTGCAGGGACATTTTGCTAACTCTGTTAGGACCAGCTGAGGGTCAGACTGTTGCAGACACTAGCAGTCTTTTGGCACAACTTGAGGGATCAGATGTAGATCGGGAGTAGGCTGCTTTTAAATCCAGGCAGCAGCAGGGACAATCTGAGCACATATTGACTGCAGCTAGGAATGCCCCAACGCAGCCGATGACTGCATATTAACAGTCGATATCAAAGAACCCTTCATTCCATCTTAGTAGGAAGGAAATGCTTCTTTCCCTGGATAAGAAAAAATATCCTTATACCGTGTACCTATCAGTGTTCTTTATGTCTTATACTGTGAGCATTGTGACTGAGGTGGGTAGCATTCAATAGTCCAGACAAAAGGACCTCTCACTCTTCCAGCCCCTACACTGGAATGTAATGTTAATCCCAAAAATCAGGACATTCTCTGACTATATCCAGATTTGGGTGAATTGGACAATGGATGGCGGGTTACTCAACCTGTTGCCTAGTGCTATGGCCAGGGCTCCAGGACTCCTGCTGTAGTTATAAGGGCAACTCATATACCCAGTGTCCCAGAGGGATTGCCCTTTGGTGGTCACACAGTGAATTGCCCTGGTGGACACAAGGGCTGAGGTTACTTTATTACATCGGAATCCAGATCTGTATACAGTGTGTATTCAGGGATATGGGGGATCATTTACAGATGCTGTATGAATAAAGAGCAGTCTCATTATTAGTGAGGGGACTCCTTGGTCTGTCCTCATGATCATCTCCCACGCATCTGAAAACATTTTGGGAATTGACTTGTTAATGGAATCTTCTATCATGACACCCTTTGGCAACTTTGCTTTTGGTATTAGGAAGGTTTCTATTCTGGTTAGAAAAGCAAACTGGGAACCTATCTTTATACCTTTGCCATCACAAATAGTAGTTGCCAAGCAATATCATCTCCCATCAGGTCATAAGGAAATCGACGAGACAGCCGAGTCCCTTTTAAACCTAGGGTTTCTTCATAATGCCTCATCCCGTTATGCTAAACCTGTTTAGCCAGATTAAAACCTTGATGGTTCATGACATATGACCATTGACTATCACTCCTGATGAAGGGTTTCGATCTGAAACGTCATCACTACCTCCTCCCATAAATGCTGTCTGGCCTGCTGAGTTCTGCCAGCATTTTGTGTATTTATTTATTTCCAGCTTCTGCAGATTCACTCGTGTTACCAGTTAAATCAGCTTGCCCCTCCACCAGTTGCAGCTTTTCCAGATGTTGTGACACTGATCTTGGATCTTTCTAGCAGGACTGACAGTGATCATACTGCTATTGATTTGGATAATGCTTTCTTTCTTCTCCAATCCTGTTGCTGAGCTGTCTCGAGATTTGTTTGCATTTACATGAAACAGCTTTCAATAGACCATTACACATCTCCCACTGGAATATCTCCATAGTCCTTCTTTTTGCCATAGCGTGGTGACACAGGATTTGCATGTATGTGTCCTATCCCTCAGTGCTGAATGAGCTCACTATACAGATTAAGTGTTTTTGCAGGGATCCTCTGAACAGTTGATTTCAGAAGCTGTTAAGACTTTGACTGAACACATACCATCAAAACAATGGAAATCAACCCTGGTAAAGTACAGGGCCCAGCTACGATTGTTCATTTTCTAGGACTTCAATAGACTAAAGGCAATAGGATAATTCTCGATAAGGTCAAAACGAAGATCTTACACATGCACCCCTATGACAAAACAAGAGTCCCAATGCTTTTTTGGCCTTTTGGGATATTAGCAATGCCACATACCCCATTTACAATGCTCCTCTGACCCTTATATGCTATGACCAGAAATAAATTTAATTTTGTATCAAGCCCCGAGCAACAATCTGTTTTTGAGGCTGCAAATGAGGTTGTCACCGAGGTGCTGATGGGTCAAGTCAACTTGCAGAACTTGTAGTAGTGCATACTGTCATAAAGCATGAAACCAAAAGTCCCATATTTATACCGATTCTTGGGTTGTTGCAAATGGACTTGCTGTCCTGTTGCTCTGATGGAACCAGCAGTCATATACAGTTATGGGGCGACCCTTAAGGGGAGAAAATTTAGGGAAAGATATTTGGAGCTGATCATCTCATGTTACTATTACAATTTACCGTGTCAATGCTCATATGAAAGATGATTCACCGATGACAAGATTTAGCAACATTGTTGACAAGCTCACTTATGTTGACACAGTGACATCTAGCCCTCAGCCTCAAATACAGTCATTGTCACTTGCTCAATGGTCTCATCTGATCATTTGGGGATACAGGGTACCGTGGAGTGATCTAGGTAACGGTGATTAATCCTTCCCTCTGATATGACTCGCACAGAGGTAGGATATTGCAGGCTATGCCTCATAGGCCTGAATTTATTCTCACAAATCAATGAATCTGTTGTAAAAAAAAAGATCACTCCCTACTTGTACATAGTTCTTTCCTTTTGCTTGTTTTTTTATTTCCATTCTTTTCTATAAGTGTATACCTCAGATAAATACTTTGTGGAGATTTGTGATATATATGATTATATGATATATATGTACAATGTCTGAAATACATCTTATGGAAATGTTTGTTTGATGATGAACTTCAATAAAAAGTAAATTATATAAAAAAAGAAGAAATTAGGAACTGAAAGCTTTTAAAAAGACCTTTGACTGATATTCACTGTGGGTGTGCCCCTGCTCAGATTTAGCAAATAGATTATGCTGGTTCCCTTCATTTACAGAGACCATTCCAGTACCTCCCCACTATGGTGGACATTTATTCTGGTCTTTTAATGGTGTACCGTGTAGCTTTCCATGTCCCTGATTATCCTCAGGCCATAAACACATAAATGCATTGGATGACGGTGTGAGGACAGCTCCATCCTATGTATGTGGATGAGGATTAAGAGGGAATGAAAATATTACTACTTTTCCACTTTTGTTTTTAAAGTCCCCCGCAGGTGCATTGCTTTGTTCTGTTTTAATGCTTGTCTTTCATTTTGTTGGATGTCAGACTTCTGTTAAGACCCAACAAGCCGCTGATAACTGTGTTTTGCGAAAAATATATGCATCTTTTTGTGTAAAGATGCATATTATGTGCTAATTTTATTAGCACATAATAAAGTTTTCCCTTTTTTCTTGCTTTCACTCTCTGTTTGAGCTGCCCAGTTCTTCCTTCTTTTTTTTTTGTTTTTTTTTGTGTTTTGAGGATTTTTGTGTACATTTCAATTATATAAGTTTCTTTATCTTTTTTCTTCTTTTTATGGATAATAGATGAATCAATTATCTTTTTCTTTATTATATACTGTTAGATTAATACTATGTATGATCTCGATAATGTTTATTTTTCCTTTTATTTAAATTGTTATTGATATATATATTTGAGATAATTATCCTCTTGTTTACACATATATGTACTCTTATTTAACTAATAAAAAAGATTGATAAAGAAAAGAAAAAAGAAAAGTGGTGACGGATCAGCATGTATGGGGGTGGGGGAGATTGAAAATCTGTCTGAATGGTACCACAATAACAACCTCTCACTCAATGTCAGCAAGACCACAGAGCTAATTATTGTCTTCAGGAAGAGGAAACTGAAGTCCATGAGTCTATCCTCATCAGGGAATTAGAGATAGAGAAGTAACTTAAATTTCTTTGTGCTGTCATTTCAGATGATCTTTCCTGGGTCTAGAGTGTACGTGCCATTATGAAGAAAGCACAGCAGTGCCTCTACTTTCTTAGGAGCCTGCAAAGATTTGGCTATTTAGCACATCCTCACAGAGTAATGTCGCAGGAAAGCAACATCCATTATCAAGGACCCCCACCTTCTAGACCATGCACTGTTCTCACTTCTATCATTAGGAAGAAGGTACAAAAGTTAATACTTCTCAACCATCAAGCCTTTGAACCAGATGGGATGACTTCACTCACCCCGTCATTGAATTGTTCCCACAGACTATGAAACTACTCTCAAGAACTCTTCATCTCATGTTCTCAACATTTATTGTTTATTTATTTATTTTTTCTTTTTGTATTTGCACATTTTGGTGTCTTTTGCATTTTGTTTGCATGCCCATCCTGTTTGGTGTAGTCTTTCATTTATTCTGTTATGTTTCTTGTACTTACTGTGACTGCCCATAAGAAAATGAATCTCAGGGTCGCATATGGTGCATATGCAGTCGGCCCTCCTTATCCGCGGGGGATTGGTTCCGGGACCCCCCCCACGGATACCAAAAATTACGGATGCTCAAGTCCCATAATTAACCTTGTTTAGTGCGGTGGACTTTAGGACCCAGCGGAACCCCAAACTTTATTTAACCTATCTCGTGCATGGACTTCAGGACCTGGAGCAGCTCTGAATCCGCAGTGTTTCTGTTCACAGAAATAATCACGATCACGATTGAAAATAAGGTGGAAGTAATAAAGCGATCAGAAAGAGGTGAAACGCCATCGGTCATTGGAAAAGCATTAGGCTACAGTCGGTCAACGATCGGAACAATTTTAATGGAGCATGTGAAAGGCCCTGCCCCAATAAAAGCTACAATTATTACTAAGCAATGCAGTGGTTTAATTATTGAAATATGTATGTTTCTTAAGTGTTTTATATACATAGAAAGGTAAAATATATACTATATACTAAGAAAAATGTTTTACTAACTGACGCTAAATAATACCAAATGTACCTGTTCTGACTTAAAGATGGACTCAGGAATAGAACTCATTCATAACCCAGAAACTGCCTGTATTTTTAAGTTATCTCTAGATTACTTATAATACCTAATACAATGTATGTGCAATGTAAATAGTTGTTATATTGTATTGTTTAGGGAATAATGACAAGAAAAAATAGTCTGTACATGTTAAAACAACGAGTGCTGGAGAGAGAACTTCCGGGTTTTCCCGATCCGCGGTTGGTTGAATCTGTGCATGTGGAACCCGTGGATAAGGATGGCCGACTGTATGTACTTTGATAATAAATTTACTTTTAACCTTGAATGTTGTACTATGCAAGCTTAAATTAAATGTCTTTAGAATGTCTTAAGTTGTTCATGTCTTACATATTGTAGTTGCAGCTTCACAATACCTTGTGTTTGCTTTACATGGTAAAAGGATATGTTTTTAAATTCATTAATTTCTAAACTCTGTCATAGTATTCTAAAAAAATTCCAAAAATCTGCTGTTAATTTACAGAAGGGGTTTTCTATTACCTTTTCCATAAAACTTTCATAAATGACAATTTGCAAACAGAAATCTTATTTCAGCAGGTCAATAATAACATGGTGAATAGCATATTTCCAGTTATTCATAAGGGTCCTAATCCTGAATTTAAGGTAAACATTAATTAATCTCCTTTATTCTGCGTGGCTGAAATATTGTTACTGCTTTGGGTGTCACGGAAAATTTTCATATGGTTTTTATCTTCTTGGCACTGTTTTATTCAACAATTAATGGCCTTCCATTAGGGATGGAATAAATTGGAGCTACTTCATGACATTGTAAATTGTACATGCCTGGAAAAGAGTAGGCTTGATGTGGTAATTGACCTTTTCTTATTCCATTTCTGATAATTAAACACTGTTGTTGTTGTCCATAGTTGAACAACGTTGCTGAAGATGAGAAATACAAGTAATCCAGTCATGGATCATTATATTCTCTTTATCTTTAAATAAATGATCTCGAGATAAATAGCTTTTTCAGTAGCTATGCTGCTAATCTTGTCACCATAAATGATAAATATCAAGAATTTTCAAAATGTTGCTAAGTAAACTGTCCTCTTTACAGAGAAATTGTGTAACAGAAAATTCCAACTTACTATTTAGCAAATTTAAGGATTCAAGCCCAAGATTTATCAATCAAGAGTCAAAAAGATATAAAAAGCACTGGCCAAATGTGAGATTAAATAACACTCATTGCTTTTGGTGAGAATGAAATAAACACTTGTTTTCATGGTAACATTTTCTCTATGCGGGTGATATTGTTGTTCGATGTTTGTTGTATTATGATGATTGGTGCAAAATGCCACCAGAAAGAGAAGCAGAGGCAGAGATTTCAGAATCATTATGAAATCATGCCACTTTAAGCCCTTCAGTTTTTGATAAGCTAATTGTCTTCCCTCAGAGAAATCTGCTAACATTTTCAAATATATTTCCACATGATTAACTGCATTGCACCATACATGATGCATTGCAAAGTTAATCATGTGGAAAAGGTAATACATTTTAGAAGCTTCCTTTACTTGACTGCTTCTTGCATCTAAAATGCAGCTAAATGCTCTACCTTGTTCATGGTGTTGCTGCAGTTCAGCCAGATTCACTGAAATGGATTTTTTTTTAATTTCGACTTTAGCTCTTAAATGTACAAACTTAGTCACAATTTGATTGTAAACCACCTGACATACAAAGACCTAAATGTGGAGTAAAAATTAGATGAGGTATAAAGTAAGATAATGTTCATTCCTACCGGTGTTTTTAACTAGAACCAAAGGTACTCAATACAAAAGATTCTTGGGTTAGTAAAAATAGACTGGATTTCATTGACACACTAACTTTGGGAATGTTCCCAGTGTTTCAAAAGATGAGTCGATATTTCTGAAGGGTGTCCCTAAGTTGTATTACATTCTACTTCCTGTCTTACATGGATAAAATTTGGCAGATAAACAGCACGATTCAACCAGACAGTGAATAAATATCCTCAAGGCCCTGTTGGAAATAGAAATATTGGATACTATTGAATGTTTCCCTGAGTCGACTGTCAAAGGTGTTTGGGAAAATGCATTAACAACAGGGCTATAAAACAAGCACCATTTCTGTGGATGATGGTGACGAGAAGGACACAACTTAGACCATAAAACCAAAAGACCTAGGAGCATAATTAAACCACACAGCCCATTGAATCTGTTCCGCCATTCCATCATTGGAGATTTATTATCCTCTTAAACCATTCCCCTGCCTTCTCCCCTTAATCTTCAATGCCCTGACCAATCAAGAATAATGAAATTTCACTTTAAATAAAGTTAATGACTTGGCCACCATAGCTGTCCATGGCAATGAATTCCACAGATTCAACACCCTCTAGCTAAAGAAATTCCTCCTGATTACTGTTCTAAAGGAATGTCCTACTATTCTAAGGTTTCACCCTCTGGATCTAGACTCAACTACTAAAAGAAATATTCTTCCATTCCCACTCTGTCTAGTCCTTTCAATATTCGATAAATTTCAATGAGATCCCACCTCATTCATCTAAACTTTAGCAACTACAGGCTTTGGGCTATCAAATGCTTCTCAAATGTTAACTATTTAATTCCTAGAATCATTCTTATGAACCGACTCTGGACATTCTCCACTGCCAGCACATCGTTTCTTAATATAGGCATCCGTTAGTCTCGAGAGATCATGGATTTGCACCTTGGAAAGTTTCCAGGGCGCAGGCCTGGGCAGGATTGTATGGGAGACCAGCAGTTGCCAAGCTGCAAGTCTCTCCTCTCCATGCCCCCGATGTTATCCAAGGGAAGGGCAAGTTCCGATACAGCTTGGCACTGGCATCATTGCAGAGCAATATGTGGTTAAGTGCCTTGCTCAAGGACACAACACACTGCCTCAGCTGAGGCTCAAACTAGCGACCTACAGATCACTAGACCAATGCCTTAACCACTTGGCCACACGCCAACACATTTATTTTCTTAAGTGGCCCCAAAACTGCTCACAATACTCCAAGAAACACACACGAAATGCTGGAGGAACTCAGCAAGTCAGGCTGCATCTATGGAAAAGAGTAAACTGTCAACATTTTGGGCTGAGACGTCGACTGTTCACTCTTTTCGGTCCTAAACCTCGACTGCTTACTCTTTTCCATTGAAGCTGCTTGGCCTGCTGAATTCCTCAGCATTTTGTTGCTTGGATTTCCAGCACATGCAGATTTTCTTGTATTCACAATACTGCAAGTGTGGTCTGACCAATACTGCATAAAGCCTCAGAATTACATCTTTTCTCTCTATTCCTCTTGAAATGAAAGCTAACGTTGCATTTAGTTTCCTTACCACCAACTCAGCCTGGAAAATACAAATAAGCAGCATCCACTGACTCACCATTGTCTATCCTTCCTGGTATTTCTTCAAAGAATTCCAACTGATTTGTCAGGGAAGAATTCTCCTGAAGGAAACCCTGCTAATGTTGGCCTACTTTATCATGTGTCTCAAGTACCACAAAATTTCATTCTTAGTAATGGACTCCAGCATCTTCCCACCACTGATGTCAGGCTAACTGGCCTATAATTTCCTTTCTTCTGCTTCTAACTTTTCTTAAAGAGCAGAATGACATTTGCAATTCTCTAGTCCTCTTCAACCTTTCCAAAATCTTGTGATTCTTGAAATATCATTAATTAATGCCTCCACAATCTCTTCAGTTACCCCTGTCAGAAACCCTAGGGTGTATTCCATCTGAATGAGATGACTTGTCTACCTTCAGACCTTTCAGTTTCCCAAGTGCCTTCACCTTAGTAACAGCAATTACATTCACTTCTGCCTCCTGACACTCACGAACTTCTGGTATGTTACTCATGTTTTCCACAGCGAAAGCTGATGCAAAATACTTATTAAGTTCATCTGACATTTCTCTGTCTTCCATTACTATGTCTTCAGCACCATTTTTCAGCAGTCCAATATGGACTCCCACCTGTCTTTTACTCGTTATATTTCTGAAAATCTTTTGGTCTCCTCTTTTATATTATTCACTAATTTATTTTCATATTTCATCTTCTCTTTCCTTATGGCTTTTTTAGTTACCTTCAGTTGGTTTTAACATGCTTTCCAATCCACTAACCTCTCTGATTTTTGCAGTACTGTATGTCCTTTCTTTGGTTTTCATGCTTTATTTCACCTCCATGGTCAGCCATAATTGACTCATCTTCCCTTTAAAATACTTCTTCATATTGGAATGTATCTATCGTGTATCTTCTGAATTACTTACAGAATCTCCAGCCACTGCTGTTCTTCTGTCATTTCTGATCATGTCCCCCTCCAATCAGCTTTGGCCATTTACTCTCTCATGCTTCTGTAATTCCCTTTACTCCACTGTGGTACTGTTACATCTGAGTTTATCAACTCCCTTTCAAACTACAGGTGAATTCTATCACATTATGATCACTGACTCCTAAGGATTCCTTAACCTTAAGCTCCCCAGTCAACTCTCATTCATTACCAAACACTCAATCCAGAATTGCCTTTCCTCTAATGGATTCACCCACAAGCTGCTATAAAAACCATCTCATAAGTGTTGTACAAATTCCTTTTCTTGGGATCCAGCACCAACCAATTTTTTCCATTCTATTTGCATAGTGAAATTCCCATGGCTATTGTAACATTGCCTTTATTGACATACCTTTTCTGTCTATCATTGCAATTTATATTCCACATTCTAGTTAATGTTTCGAGGCTTGTGTATACAATAATTCTAATCAGGGTCATTTTTTTTTACCTTTGCAGTTTCTTAACTCTACCACAAGGATCCTACATTTTGCAATCCTATGTCACATCTTTCTAAGGATTTGATTTCACTTTTATCACAGAGCCCTCTACTTTCCCGCCTATCCTTTTGATACAATGTGTATGCTTTGATGTTAAGCCCCCAACTATGATGTGCCTTCAGCCATGACTCAGTAATGCCCAGAATATCATACCTGCCAATTTTTAACTGCTTTACAAGACCATTTACCTTTTTCCGTGCACTGCATGATTTCAAATATAACACATTCAGTACGGCACTCATCATCCTTTTGGATTTTGACCCCATTTTCACTTCAACTCAAGTTGGCACCGGTGAACCACAGCGATGTCTGCAGGCTACATACAATACTTCTAAATATGCCTCATTTGAAATACCCTCACTGTAATCTGCAGCATGTAATTTCCTTTAAGCAGTAGTCTTTTAAATCAGCTTAATGATCTACAGATTTCACAGTCTTATGAAGGACTCAGCGGACTTAACTCTCCAGTAAGCAAGTGTGCACCTTTATGCAGACAAAGGTCCATTGGATTGCCGGAAGCACAGCAGCAGGGGAGGACTCCAAGCCAGGCTGAAATACAGAGGAATGAGAACCCCTCTACCCAGCATCTTGTTAGCAAATGTGCAGCTGCAGAACAAGATTGAGGACATGAGGGCAAGATTGATGTATTCAAGGGAAATGAGAGATTGTTGTGTTCTTTGTTTGATCAAGACATGGTTTCGCTACCAGATGAGCTCAATGCCTTCTATGCTCGCTTTGACCATCAGAATATAGAAGAATAATCATGAACTTCTTCAGCCCTTGATGATCTTGTCATTTCAGTCTCTGAGGCCTTCAGGAGGGTGAATCCATGAAAAGCATTCAACCTGGAAGGAGTATCTGGCCAAGTACTGAAGATTTGTGCTGATCTACTGGCTGGTGCATTCACTGAAGTCTTTAACCACTTGCTCTAGCAGTCTGAGGTATCCATCTGCTTCACACAGACTGACACTGGTGTCAAAAAAGAATGTGGTAACTTGCCTCAATGACTGTTGTCCATTGCAATGAAGTGTTATGAGTGGTTGGTGATGAAACACATCAATGCCTGCCTAAGAAGTGACTTGGATCCACTCCAATTTGTCTATTGGAGCAATAAGTCCACAGCAGATGCCATCTTATTGTCTCTTCACTTAACCCTGCAACAGCTGGACAGCCACCATGCATACATGGGGATGCTCTTTATAGATTACAACTCTGCATTCTATACCACTATTCGCTCAAAACTAATCAATAAACTTGAAGACCTTGCCCTCAATAATTCTGAGTGCAACTGGATCCTTGATTTCCTCACTTGCTGACTCGAGTCAGCTCGATTGGCTAACAACATTTCAGCCATAAAGGTGCACCACAAGATTATGTGGTTAGCCCCCTGCTCCACTCGCCTTACCCTTATGACTAAGTGGCTAAGCACAGCTCTTATAACCTATTCATGTTTTTTGATGACACCGCAGTCGTAGGCCACATCAAAGGTGGTGACAAATCAGCATATGGGCGTGAGACTGAAAATATGGCTGAGCAGTGCCGTAACAAAAACCTCTCGCTCAGTATCAACCAGACCAAGGAGCTGGTTCTTGAGCTCAGGAGAAGAAACCAGAGGTCCATGAGGCAATCCTCGTCAGAGGATCAGAAGTGGAAAGTGTCAGCAAATTTAAATTCCTCGGTGCTATCATTTTGGAGGACATGTCCTGGACCCAACACATAAGAAAGCATGCCTCTGCTTGCTTATGAGTTTGCGAAGATTCAGCATGACATCTAAAACCTTGGCAAACTTCTATGAATGCGTAGAGGAGAGTATATCGACTGATTGCATTGCAGTCTGGCATGGAAACACCAGTAACCTTGAATACAAAATCCTACAAAAATTAGTGGATCCAACTCAGTCCATCACCGGTAAAGCCTTCCCCACTATTGAGCAGATCAGCATGAAGTGTTGCTGCATGCAAGCACCATCAATCATCAAGGACCCCCGCCACCCAGGTCATGCTCTCTTCTTGCTGCTGCCATCAGAAAGAAGGTACAGGAGGCTCAGGACTCACACCACCAGGTTCAGGATCAGTTATGGCCCCGCAACCATTTTGCCGTCAAACCAAAAGTGATAGCTTCATTCAACTCCACTTGCCCCAACATTAAAACATTCCCACAATCTATGGACTCACTTTCAAGGACTTTTCATCTCATGTTATTGATATTTATTCCTTATTTATTGATTCATATTATTTTTTCTTTCCTTTTGTATTTGCACTGTTTGTTGTCATTTGCACATTTGTTGTCTGCCCTGTTGATGCAGTCTTTCATTGATTTGATTATGGATTTATTGAGTATGCCCAGACTTGTATTTGATGACATATATGTACTTGGATAATAAATTTACTTTGAACTTTAAACTTTGAAATCATCCTACTGACTGCAATTTTGCCCTATTGTCTGCTTGTTCTTCCTCACAATCTCACTTGTACAGCAACTTCCCATTGGTGTTATCACTCTAGTTCCCATCCATCTGGCAGGACCTTCTTGTCAGATCCTTCATTCACAGCCTTTTTTGCCACACCTTCAGTGATAGTGTGGAATGTACATTTGCTAAGAAGGTCTGTAGAAAGATCAAATCCAATGAAGCATGTCATCTGGTCTGTTTGAAATATGCCAGCCTTCCTTTGCAAAAATCTGTGCTCAAATAACTATTGGTAAGGACTCATTTCCAAGATACAAGGTTACATTCATATTGACATACTTAATATTTTTCTTCATCAGATGGATTATATCTGTAAATGTACCTGTTACTAAGCTTCTTTATAAATCAATATAAAATTCACATTTTCAGTATAGGTTGCATTTTATATTAAGGTTCTTTAAGTTGTTGAAGATGCTTTAAAAGACTTCTGTTTTCCTTCAGTGTAACTATTAAATTCCAACCAAATTCAAAAGGGTAACACGAGTGAATCTGCAGATGCTGGAAATAAATAAAAACACAAAATACTGGCAGAACTCAGCAGGCCAGACAGCATCTATGGGAGGAGGTAGTAACTACATTTCGGGCCGAAACCCTTCATCAGGAAGGGTGAAGGGTTTCGGCCAAATGTCGTCACTACCTCCTCCCACAGATGCTGTCTGGCCTGCTGAGTTCTGCCAGCATTTTGTGTTTTTAAGTTCAAAAGGGCAACAGTTTCTGCTGTGTTGTTGAATCACTTACAGTTTAAGATCTGTAGTGTAGGCATATCTTTTGGATAAGTTAATTTAAAATGAGTGATTCAAGGAAGATCTAGGGTACTTCATACTATTCTGTCCAAAATTTATCCCTCATTCAAAACCTTCAACAATAAAAGCACAGATAAACTGTAGTGGGATGTGTAGCCCTTAACCCAGCTACGTTTATACAAAAAAGGGAATGAACTTTGGCTAGCTTCAGTATATGAAAATCTGAATGGGAGCTGATAAATGACAACAGATGAGAATTTCCTGTTCTGTGTCAATCGATGTATATTTACAAGAACTGAAACATTGCATACACTTATTTTTAGTGCTGTTATTACATCTTCCAATACTATCTTTCTCTAAGTGGTGAGTCTAACCATGTGCATTCGCAGTCACCTAAGTTTCAGTCCTGCAATAAGTCAGTGATAGATGGTTTCAGGTAATTGATCAGTTACCCCTTCTTGATTCTAATGCCTTCAGAGCTAAGACACCCATCCTTATTAGATCAGGTACAATTGGCCTTTATCAGCAGTCTTGACCATTATGTCTTTGTTCTCCAGCTAATGTTTGTGCAACCTTTCCCCCATTTAGCCATGAGCAGCAAATCGTCCTTGTCAAGTCTTCAGAGGACCTGGCCTCAAATATGTAGGATTTCAGCTTTACTAATAATAGTTTGCCTGCCTTGTGTCATCCACACATTTGTTAGAGTACAAATTTAATTCACAATAAACCAACAATTAATTTATACTTCATGTTATGAAATAAATTGGGCAACTCTGCAGGTTTGCATATCCAAACACATCAGGTTGTTCTGCTCCTTGAAAAATATACAGGTACTCAGCCTACTTCATTGTATCATAACATTGGCTGATTGGTCGGAGGCAGAGAATGGAAATAAAAGGATTCTTTTCTGTTTGGATTACAGTGGCTAGTGGTGTTCTACAAGGGTCAGTGTTGGGACCACTTCTTTTATGCAGTATATCAATGAGTCAAATGATGGAATTGATGGCCTTGTTGCCAAGTATGTAGATGATACAAAGATTGGTGGAGGGGCAGGTAGTGTTGAGGAAACAGGAAGGCTGCAGAAGGGCTTAGACAGATTAGGACAATAAGCAAGAAAGTGGAAAATTAAATAAAATACTGGAAAATGGATGGTTATGCACTTTGGTAGAGGAAATAAATAGAAACATAGAAAACCTAGAGCACAATACAGGCCTTCTGACCACAATGTTGTGCCGCACATGTACTTACATTAGAAATTACCTAGGGTTACCCATAGCCCTCTATTTTTTTTAAGCTCCATGTACCTATCCAGGAGTCTCTTAAAAGAACCTATCGTATCTACCTCCACCACCGTTACTGGCAGCTCATTCCACACACACATCACACTCTGCATAAAAAACTCTCTGGATCTTTTCCATCAACTTACCAACCACTGAAGTAAGACTCACTGGCCTATGATTTCCTGGGCTATTTCTACCCCCTTTCTTGAATAATGGAACAACATCTGCAACCCTCCAATCCTGGAGCCTCTCCCATCCCCATTGATTTTGCAAAGATCATTGCCAGAGGCTCAGTAATCTCTTCCCTCACCTCCCACAGGAACATGGGGTACATCTTGTCCACTCTCGGTGAATTAACCAAGTAGATGCTTTCCAGAAGCTCCAGCACATCCTCTTTCTTAATGTCTATATGCTCAAGCTTTTCAGTCTGCTCTAAGTCATCCCAACAATCGCCGAGGTCTTTTCTGTAGTGAATACTGAAGCAAAGTATTCATTAAGTACCTCTGGTTTCTCCTCTGGTTCCATACCAGCTTTTCCAATGTCACACTTGATTGGTCTTATTCTCTCAGATCCTATTCCCTTGCTCTTCACATACTTGTAGAATGTCTTGGGGTTTTCCTTTATCCTGCTTGTCAAGGCCTTTTCATGGCCCCTTCTGGCTCTCCTAATGTCATTCTTAAGCTCCATCCTGCTATCCTTATAATCTTCTAGATCTCTATCATTAACTACTT
Source organism: Hemitrygon akajei (assembly GCF_048418815.1). Taxonomy (NCBI): domain Eukaryota; kingdom Metazoa; phylum Chordata; class Chondrichthyes; order Myliobatiformes; family Dasyatidae; genus Hemitrygon; species Hemitrygon akajei. Next base: position 71,902,451 of record NC_133136.1, on the reverse strand, counting down.
TTTGAACCTTTCGTAAGCTTTTCTTTTCTTCTTGACTTGATTTTCAACAGCCTTTGTACACCACGGTTCCCATACCTTACCATCCTTTCCCTGTCTCATTGGGATGTACCTATGCAAGCATCCCTGAACATTTACCACATTTTGCCGTACATTGCCCTGAGAACATCCGTTCCCAGTTTAAGCTTCCAAGTTCCTGCCTGATAGCTTCATATTTCCTCTTAATCCAATTAAACTCTTTCCCAACTTGTCAGTTCCTATCCCTCCCCAATGCTATGGTAAAGGAGGTAGAATTGTGATCACTATCACCAAAATGGTCTCCCACTGAGAGACCAGACACCTGACCAGGTTCATTTCCCAGTACCAGATCAAATACAGCCTCTCCTCTTGTAGGTTTATCTACATATTGTATCAAGAAACCTTCCTGAACACACCTAACAAACTCTACCCCATCTAAACCCCTCACTCTAGTGAGATGTCAATCAACATTTGGGACATTAAAATCTCCCACCACAACAACCCTGTTATTATTACTTCTTTCCAAAACCTGTCTCCCTATCTGCTCCTTGATGTTTCTGCTACTATTGGGTGGTCTACAAAAAACACCCTGTAGAGTTATGAAGCCCTTCCTGTTCCTAACTTCCACCCAGAGACTCAGTAGACAACCCCTCCATGACTTCTTCCTTTTCCGCAGCCGAGACACTATCTCAGATCAGCAGTGTAACACTCCACCTCTTTTGTCCCTCTCCCTGTCTTTTCTGAAACATCTAAAGCCTAGCACTCTAAGTAACAATTCCTGCCCCTGAGCCTTCCAAGTCACTGTAATGGCCACAACATCATAGCTCCAAGTACTGATCCACGCTCTAAGCTTATCCTCTTTGTTCATAATATTCCTTGCATTAAAATAGACACTTCTTAAACCATTGGTTTGAACACATCCTTGCTCTATCACCTGTCTATCCTCCCTTTCGCACTGTCTCCAAGGTTTCTCTATTTATAAGCCAACCGCCCCTTCCTCTGTCTCTTCAGTTTGGTTCCCACCCCCCATCACTACTAGTTTAAACTCTCCCCAGTAGCCTTAGCAAACCTTCCTGCCAGAATATTTGGCCCCCTCATATTCAAGTGCAACTCGTCCTTTTTGTACAGGTCACGCCTGCCCCAAATGGGGTCCCAATGATCCAGAAATCTGAATCCCTGCCCCCTACTTCAATCTCTCACCCACACATTTATCCTCCACCTCACTTTATTCCTAAACTCACTGCCGCATGGCACAGGCAGTAATCACAAGATTACTACTTTTGAGGTCCTGCTTCTCAACGTCCTTCCTAACTCCCTGTAGTCTGTTTTCAGGACCTCCTCTCTTTTCCTACCTATGTCTTTGGTACCAATATGTACCACAACCGCTGGCTGTTCAGCTTCCCACTTTAAGATATCTTGGACATGATCAGAATCATCTTGAAAGTCTGTTCACAATTAGTCACCATCGTTACATTGAAAAAACATATTACTTCTCCTCAGTCAGCAATATGATCCACCTTTGCATCAGAAATTTACATCAAACACAGCCTGAGAAGACCTCGGGAAGTCACACAGTTGTCAAGGCACACTTTCAGGCAGGATGAACAAGGGTACATTTAGTCACAAAAGCTCAAATACACAAATTCATGATGTGCATGATGTCGAGGTGGGTATTGTGCACTTTAAATGTTGGAACAGCTTCAGTTGCCTATCAGGTAACAAACACAGGGACCAAGAACAAATCTTCAAATTTGTGCAGTATGGGCACCAGGAAAAATTCCAAATGCATATGGTACAGGAGAAAATCTGCAGATGCTGGAAATCCAAGCAACACACTCAAAATGCTGGAGGAACTCAGCAGGTCAGGCAGCATCTATGGAAAAGAGTACAGTTGATATTTTGTGCCGAGATCCTTCGGCAGGACTGGAGAAAAATTGCTGAGGAGATAGAGAAACACAAGGTGATAGGTGAAACCTGAAGAGGGAGTGATGAAGTAAAGAGCTGGGAAGTTGATTGGTGAAATAGACAGAAATCCATGAAAGAAAAAAAGGAGGAGGAGCACCAAAGGGTGGCGGTGGGTGGGTAAAGGGAGGGAGAAGGGGGATGGGAAATGGTGAAGTGGGAGGGGCATTACCAGAAGTTTGAGAAATCGAGGTCCATGCCATCAGGTTGGAGGTTCTCCAGGCGGAATTTAATGTGTTCTTCCTCCAACTGAAGTGTGGCCTCATCACAACAGTAAAGGAGGCCACAGATAGACATATCGGAATGGGAATGGGAAGTGGAATTAAAATTGGAGGCCACTGGGAAATCCCACTTTTTCTGGCGAAATCCGGAAGCTTGAGAAATTGATGCTTATGGTATCAGGTTGGAAGCTACCCAGACGGGATATAAGATGTTGTTCCTCCACCTAAGAGTGGCCTCATCACGGTAGTAGTGGAGGCCATGGATAGACATACTGTAATGAGAATGGGTGGCTACCTATCACAATAATGAGAGAAGAATGTGTCCTGTATGGTTAGGATCCTCTGTGATGGACGCCACCTTCTTGAGACATCAGGCAATGGATGGAGTTGGGTGAGTTTACAACCTTCTGCAGCTTTTTATGTCTTGTGCATTAGCGCCTCCATAGCAGATGGTGATGCAACCAGTGAGAATGTTCTCCATCTGTAGAAATTTGGCAATCTTTTGCAACATATCAAACTCTTAATGAAATATACCTGCTGGCATTCCTTCTTTGTAATTTACATCAATATGTTGGGCCCTGGATAGATATTCTGAGATGTTGACAGCCAGGAACTTGAAGCTGATTGCCCTTTCCAATGCTATTCCCTCGATGAGGACTGCTGCGTTTTCTCCTAACTTCTTCTTCCTGAAGTCCACAATCAATTCCTTGGTCTTATTGATGTTGAGTGCAAGGTTGTTGTTGCAACATGCATCAACCAGCCAATCTACCTCACTCTCATATGCCTGAGTTCAGCAATTTGATTTGTCCTCTCTCCAGACTCCAGCATCTGGAGTCTCTTCTGTGAAATCATACCGAAGCTAGATAATGCCTCATGCTCTACTTATTTTGCACTGATTTTCGCATGCAATTAAGTTCTTATTGATTCTACTTCTTTAAACTTCTCATCTAGAATATTCAAGTGAGGTTTCACTGTGTCCTTCACTTGAATTGCAACAAGAGATTAGGAAAACTCAATGGACAATGAAGTCAGTAATTGCAGATTGAACTAAACAAGCCTTTCAAAAACTATTTCATTGACATAACAGCAAAAAAGTAATATGTATCCTTTCTTGTGACTTTAAAAGAGCCACTCAAAGTCCACTGGACTTTATTCAGAATAAGTAAATGCCCAGAGGAGACCAACTAGAGGAAGCTCTCTCAAAAATCAAAAATCCTTTAGTTTTTGTAATACTTTAGACTCAAAGGCATTAGCAGATAACTTGATAGAATTTCAATAGATAAATTGCACAGTTTACTTCAGTATTTTGTTTGTGAGCAAATTCCTCCACTCCAGAGTACCAATAGAAACATGTTTTAACAAACAAAACCAATTCTTTCGATTATACGGATAAACTCTTCAAAATTCTATGAAAATACAGATAATCTTTGACTCACATTTGCTATGATTTGAACTTCATTACAGGTTTGTGTGTCATATTAATCTGGTATTTCTTCAGGATCCTGGTGATCCATCCAGAAGTCGTGGAAATATAAGGAAGACTTACCAGATTAATACCATTCACAAATCCGTAAGCAAGCTCAAATTGCAGTTTATGTGGATCAAAGGTGATCCGGAACTGACGCTTAGATGATTGCCTGTGAATGGGGAGCAGTATATATTGGCCAGATGAGATGCACAATGGAAACCCACATCAAGGAGCACAGGAGGTGTATTCATTTAGATTAACCTGGAGAAATAAAGTTGTAGCAGAACATTACATTCACAATGGCCTTAGGATTGGCTTTGATGGCACAGAACTACTGTGCCATGGCAATGGCTTTTGGGACCACTTGGTAAAGGAAGACATTGAAATAAAATTAGAGGAAAAGAAATTTTAAAAAAGAGAAAGGTCTCGTTGTAATTAAGAACTAGAATTCGATTGTAAACAAAGTGAGAGAACGGAAACCTGATTGGAAGAGGACTAGCCAATCAGGAGGGATGGACTACAGGGGCTATAAATACTACCAGACAAGACATGCCCAGTCATCATTCCTGATGAAGATGGCAGAGTTTGTTATTGTAATGTCAGTTATAATCGATACTTGTACCCAGATGGAAGTCCGAAAAGAATTTATTTGTAATATACGCTGGGAAAGCTTTCTGATTATTCTCTATTTAATTTAGGTAAATCACATGAACAGTCTAAATGTTTATGGGGATAAAACCCAGACAACGCAAACATCTATATTTGATTACAGTATTGTATAGAGTGGCTGTCTTGGAATACAAACATACCAGGTATTTATGGACACAAAAAAATCTTACCATGACCATGATTGATATGCTAATTCCAAAACACCCAGTTCAGAAGAACCCTTGATCTCATCTAGGGCTGGAGACATGATGCAAAATATTTTGACAATTTTAAATGTTAGATGCCTGATGCACATGACCAGACATACATCTGTTACTTTTTTCAGTATTGATAGATGTCACATTTCCCTCAGTGTAGTCCTGATCAGGGTTTTGATGTAACTCAATTAATATAGTTTTACTGTCTGCACATTTGACTAATACATATAAGAATGACTCATAGTCATGTCAATTTCCAAAGTATATCCTTTAAGAGGCTTCCTGCTATGAGTCAATAGCCTGTTCCCTTCATCTCAAGCAGATGTCTTTGTAATTGGAAAATTGATTACTGCTGAAGATTGGTTCTAGTTCTATGTAACCATATTTCTGCTACCCCCTAACATCCCCAAAGAAAGATTAAATTAATTTGCCTTATACAGCTTCTTTCAGAACTAGTGGGCACTCCAAAATGCATTATAACTAATCAGGTAATTTTAAAATATTAATATTACTACTGAAATATAAACAAATATTGGAGCTGATTTATATAGAACAAGGATCCTGCAATCTTTTTTGGTAGTGTTAAATGAACAATAAATGTAAATCAGGACTCCAGGCAAATGCCTTTCTTTTAAATCAAAACTATCATTAATAATTTCCACTTAAATAGAAAGAGGGTTTTCCTGAAGGTCACTCTGCCAAAATGATACAGGAAAAAAATTGTCTTGGTCAATTGTCCAGTTTTAGAATGAGATTTGAATGTTTATCATAAAGAACTGAAGCATGAATGGATCAATCCGGCTCTGGATAGAATTCCAGTTAAATGTTTTACCATTTGAAGTTTAGATAACTTGTCACATCTTTGATAGATTGCTACTAAAACTGATCTGCCTGAGTTTCAAAAGCTAGATGATTAGGATTTTTATTTTGAACAAAATGCTGTTCGATGCATTAGTTTCCTGTTGTGAATAAGTTTGTTGTTTGTATTTTGGTGCTCTTGCCTTTAATTCAAATAAAGAGGTAAAATAAATAATTTTATCAGCATGACTTTATTTTGATTAGAGATGATTAATTTACCTTCCGTGGCATGACATGCTACAAAACATATTGCTCACATAGAAAAATTATAAGCTAGCTCTTTACCACCAAAATTTTTTCTGTACTTGGATGATTCTGCAGCAGCTTGTAAAGACTTTTTTCAATACATATACTCTGTAGCTGCTGAGGATGCAAGACATTATCAATGATGCTCTTTGTGTTATTATTGTGGTTATTATTGTTAATGTGAAGATAAAGAAGCCTTATGCCATAGCAGAATATTGTGAATGCTTAAAATCTGAAAGATTAAATTACTGGAATTACTCAGGTGGTTAGGCAGCATCTTCCAAGACGGAACTGTCTTTTTCAAAGGTATATAATCAGAAATGGAAATGAAACAGAACAGAAATATGGCAGATGTTAAGATAAGTGAAGAGAAAAAATAAGAAAATAAGGTACCAAGATGGAGGTGGAAGGCAGAAGAAGCTCAATAATAGAAAATGGGTGATGGGATAGGTAAGAGAAAACAATATAGGAATTGATAAGGTGACTGGAAAAAATAGCTGAATCATCATTGGAAACATTAGCATTCATTGTTGAGTACAGAAGGATTAAGACTGCCTTAATGAAAGAAGAGATACTGTTCCTCAAGTTTCTCAAGAATTAAAGAACAAAATGAAGTGAAGGAAAAAAAAGCTAAAATAACAGGAATGGTATTGTCACATTTAGGGTCTGAATGATCAACTGATCTGAGTTTCTTATGAATAGCAAAATAGCAATTCAAAATTGAAAGTACATGTGCATCATTGGAATTTCAATTATTTCACCTGGAATCAGCATTTTGGGTCTTGTACTGTGCCAAGATATGTCTCTTGCATTTTAGATAAAGTTGTCATGGAAATGCAACAGGTGCCTGATCAGAAAACCCTTCAAAAAGTGGTGGATATGGCCCAGTCCATCATGGGTAAAGCCCTCCCCACCATTGAGCAGATCTCCACAGAGCGTTGTTGTAGGAAAGCAGCATCCATCATCAGGAAACCCCACCACCCAGGTCACACTCTCTTCTTGCTGCTGCCATCAGGTAGAAGGTCCAGGAGCCTCAGGACTCACAACATCAGGATTAGGAGTGGTTATTACCCCTCTACCATCAGGCTCTTGAACAAAAGGGAGCAACTTCACTCAATTTCACTTGCGCCATCACTGAAGTGTTCCTACAACCTATGGACTCACTATCAAGGACTCCTTATTTCATGTTCCCGGTATTTATTGCTTGCTTGCTTATTTATTTATTTATTTATCTATCTATCTATCTATTTATTTATTTATTTGTTTGTTTATTTGTTTGTTTGTTTGTTTGTTTTTTGTTTATTCATTCATTTATTTATTTATTTTCTATTTATTTATCCATTTATTTATTTATTTATTATTTATTTATTATTACTTCTTTCTTTTTGTATTTGTACTATTTATTGTACTTCGCATATTTATTATCTGCTCTGTTGGTAAGGTCTTCCTTTGATATTACTATGGTTAGTATTCTAGTATGGTTTATTGAGAATGCCCACAAGAAAATGAAACCCTTAGTTATATTTAATGACATACATATACTTTGATAATACATTTAATTAGAACTTTGAATTTTGGGAGTGATTTTTTTTACCTTGGGTTTGTCAATCCACCGATCTCAAATGTTACCCATCTGCTTCTAACTTTCTATAAAACATTTACATGCCAGAATAAACAAGGCAAGGCCACCTTTGCCCTGTAATAGACCTCCAAGGAACTGCTTCTGTGCAGCCAGACATACTGGGAAGATGGCATGTGTTGATACAGGCTTTTAAAATCCGGTACTAAATTCCAATTCCCATTATCAATGAAGGGCATATTCAATAACAGGCGACTCTGACCCTAGGGAAGGTGCTCATGATGGTTGAATCTGTGTTCTAACCACACACACTTCAAGCAGGTTTAAGTCCATGTGAAAAATCTAAGCCGTGATTCATTCTGCCTTGTTAGAACTGTACAGTACAGAATGTTGAGCCATACCAACTAAACTTGTAATTAAATACCTACCTAAACTGATTCCTTTTTGCCTACACAGTGGCCAAACCCCTTTATTCCCTGCACAATGATGTGCCTATCTAAGATGCTCTTCAAAACCCCCATTGTATTTCCCTCATTGCCACCCTGTCAGCTGTTAGTTTTATTCTGAAGGAAAATCAGATTAGGGAAATTTCCTTTATGTGGTTGCTTCAAAAGATGCAAATGCACCAAGCGAGCAGACTTTGAAATACATTTTTCTTAATCCTCTGCATCCACTTTGTCTTTTATCATTTCTAATATAACTGCCCATTTTTGCTACATGCCGATAAGCAGTATTCTGTGTTGTTGTATTAGAATTACACAAATAGGTTCAATAATATCAATATGGAAAAAGGCCAGCAAAAACATGAAGCATCCCACCCATCCTTCTTTTGGGCTGTTTGTCAGGGAAAAGGCTATGCAGCATCAATGCCAGGAGCACTAGGCTCAAAAACAGCTATTTCCCCCAAACTATCAAGCTGTTCAACACCTCCACCCATTTACCCACCATGTTAATTTATATACTATATACAATCAGTCATGTATACTACAGTTACTTATACATTGTGTTTTACAGGATTGCTTTTATATTTATAGCTATTGTGTTTTTTCTTTATTGTTTTTTATTCAATTCTTGATGATTATTGTGTTTTTTTGTGCTGCATCAGACTTGGAGTAACAATCATTTCATCCTCCTTCACAGCTGTGTTGTTATAGACGGGTCGGTAATGGGACCAAGCTCCCACTACCTATTAAATGCTCCTAATGGCATGCACCTCAAATAACCTCTGACAATCAAGTCCATCTCCTGGCTTTCACATGTGCCTTAGCTACTAAGCTCAGCAGAACCATTTCTACTGGCAAGAGAAGGGTCAGAGGCGGGTTATTGTTGCCTTAAAATCAGTTACATTGAGCAAATGGGATTCGTCAGCCATGGTTGGTAGCACATCTAGGAGAAGGAAAACTCTAATCTCAAACCTCTGCTGCCTTACAGCTATACCCACTCATGGAGTAGGCATTGGGAGTAAATCCCGAGGGAAAAACCGGAGCTGGAGTCCCCAAGACAGTGCTACATTGAGTTCAACACTGACAGACAACTCTGGTAACAAATTGTTTTGGTCTATGCCATTCCTTTGGATTCATCAGATGTATGGAGAGGGGGAGCTTGCTACATGGGCAACAGCGTGCCCTCCATATTGTACCTCCCAGGTCTGCATATCTAGACAGCTGATATCCATGGTCGACTCTGACCGACGGCGGCCCTCACCTCACACTTCTGTTCTGAAAAATGACAATAAACAATCTTGAATCCTGAAAGGCCAGATATCCTTTCTTATATTTCCAGGAATGGACCTGCTGATAAATATTTCCTTCATTAGGAAGGGTCTTGGCCCAAAGCATCGACTATACTCTTTCCCATAGATGTTGCCTGGCCTGCTGAGTCCCTCCAGCATTTTGAGTGTGTTGCTTGGATTTCCAGCATCTGTAGATTTTGCCTTGGTTTTCATTCCTCTACCAGTTTGGATTTTGCTGTAGATTTGAATATCTGCTGTCTCTGGTATTATCTACCCTTTTCCCAGAGTGTTTAAGATTATAGGGAGAAAGCTGGAAAAACTGCACTGTAGTTTCTTTTTATTATATTGATAGAGCTCAAAGAATTTTTATAGAAGAGTAGGATAGAACCCCAAGCCTTTGATAAGGATAATGGCACTAGCAGTAAGAGCATCTCATTTTAGAAAATCTAGTTTTATTGGAATTTGTGAGCTGATATCTAAGATACAGCAACAAGTTCAAATTGGATCAGTGGCAGAACTGATTAAATAAAGAAATTACTGATGTATCATTTAAAAATAATTAATTTGCTACATTATCCTCCAGAACTCTCAAAATGGAAGAGTTCCATGATTTTTTTTTTGTAAACAGAGCCTAATTACCTCAGGATAATCTAGGGCAGGGGTTCTCAGTCTTTTTTATGCCATGGACCCTTCGTTGGGAACCTCTATCTCAGGTGTTATCTCTCAAGGATTCTCATTACCTGTAATCTTTACACCCCCACCCCCCATCCCTTCCCAACTTCCATAACTTTCTATGCTGATAACAACTGTAGTCCGATTTTCATTGCTTAGAGCTGATGATTTAAATACTGCACCTATCATTCACAACCTACAATGAGCTGGAGCCTTGAAATAACAGAATGAATAGTCAGCTGGTCTGCTCTGCTAGTCAACCATTAAAAACTACATTCTTGACTTCGAAGTTTAGTTTTAAAATTTATCTGAATGTTCATTAACACTGGATTCTAAGTTTCTTAACCATACAGTAGAACTGTAAAAGTATTTCCTATGAACTTGTGCATATTTACAGCATATAGTAAAGGTGCACCCATACTAATAGACAGTCAGTATTCCCCAGGTAATAGATTAAAACACTCTGGTAAATGCTTGAATATCATGAAGCAACCACCTAAAGAGACTGTCAGATATTAAACAAATGCATAATCATAACAAAGCTGATTAACCCCTCCCTACAGGACTACCAAAGGTTGAAAATAAATCTATTCAGCCATGAAATTATACACATGATCTCTTTGAAATGTAAAAGCACATCTCTCAGTGCATTTAGCACTGTCAATAATTCTCCTGTGAAAATTTTTTTGACAAGATCAGAGCTATTGTTTTATTTCTCAAAAAAATTGTAACTTCTTTTCTTCATCCCAACTATTCTTCATTATTTTATGAATTAGGTTCAATTCTGGTTCAAGTAAATGGCTCACAGCAGATTATTTTTGAACCTCAGTGAGGATTTTTATGTCAATATTGTCCAAGACTGGTCAACTTTTCTGGTTGCATTGTAAATAGAATAAATAAGATTAAAGAGGTTAAGCTGGATTACTTGAATCTAATATTACTTAGCCTTGCAAAAGCCAAGGAAGACAAATGTTATTCTTTCTGCCATTCAGTGTCACAGATATTCTGGGAAAACAAACATAATTATTTTGTTGTAAGTAACTGTGTTTTCAGCCACTGAAAGCTTTTCTTTAACTGTCATAAAATAATTTCATAATCTCCAATGCTCAATGTAAAATGGTAGGATGCTGAAATCTTAACTCCCTGAATATGTACATGGAAATTGTAATAGGCAACTGACCCAATGCAGCAACACACTAAATCCATCACCTGATTTTTACAGTGAACTCAATGTGAATAATGACCCACCACATTACCTGGAAGTAAATCAGCAGGGTGTCTAATTTAATGAGTGGTTATCACCAGATTAGCCAGCCTGTACTGTTGGATGGAAAGGGGCACTGAGACGGAGGGCAAAATTATTTTGGCAGTGACTGTAGCTTTCCAAAAATCAAAATTCCAGAAGTCATAGGAGTGGAAGAGCTCCATTAACTCTAGGGGACAAGCACATTGATAAGGAGGAACATAGCCTTCTAGACCAAGAATGTAAATCACATACCAGCAATCTTTATTAATCAGGACTTATATCTAATATTCATATCCACCAATGCACCTCATACCGTCGGTATTGTAGCAAGTTTTGCATTCTATTGATGTCCCGCTGTAACCTCTGACAGCCCTCCACACTATCCACAACACCCCAGCCTTTGTGTCATCAGCAAATTTACTAACTCATTCCTCCACTTCCTCATCCAGGTCATTTATGAAAATCACAAAGAGAAAGGGTCCCAGGACAGATCCCTGAGGCATACCACTGGTCACTGACTTCCATGCAGAATATAATCCATCTACAACCTCATTTTGCCTTACGTGAGCAAGCCAGTTCTGGATCCACAAAGCAAGTACCCTTGGACCCCATACCTCCTTACTTTCTCAATAAGCCTTGCATGGGGTGCCTTATCAAATGCCTTGCTGAAATCCATATACACTACATCTACTGCTCTACCTTCATCAATGTGTCTAGTCACATCTTCAAAAAATTCAATTGGGCTCATAAGGCACAACCTGCTTTAACAAAGCCATGCTGACCATATTACGCCTTTCCAAATGTTCATAAATCCTGCCTCTCAGAATCATTTCGATCAACTTACCATCCACTGAAATAAGACTCAGTGGTCTGTAATTTCCTGGGCTATTTTACTCCCTTTTTTGAATAAGGGAACAATGTCTGCCACCCTTCAATCCTCTGGAACCCCTGCTGTCCCCGTCGAAGATGCAAAGATCATCGCCAGAGACTCAGCAATCTCCTCCCTCGCCTCCCACAGTAGACTGGGGTACATCTTGACCGGTCCTGGAGACTTATCCAACTTGATGCTTTCCAAAAGCTCCAGCACATTTTCTTCCTTAATATCTACATGTTCAAGCTTTTCAGTCCACTGCAAGTCATTCCTACAATCGCCAAGATCGTTTTCTGTAGTGAATACTGAAGCAAAGTATTTATTAAATATCTCTGCTGTTTCCTCCGGTTCCATGCACACTTTTCCACTGTCACGCTTGATTAGTCCTATTCTCGCATGTCTTATCCTCTTGCTCTTCACATACTTGTAGAATGCCTTGGGATTTTCTTTATTTCTGCTTACCAAGGCCTTCTCATGGCCCCTTCTGGCTTTCCTAATATCATTCTTAAGCTCCTTTCTGATAGCCTTATAATCTTCTCGATCTCTATCATTACCTAGTTTTTTGAATCTTTCGTAAGCTTTTCTTCTTGACTGGATTTTTAACAGCCTTTGTACACTACTATTCCTGTACCCAACCATCATTTTCCTCTCTCATTGGAATGTACCTGTGCAGAACGCCACACCAATATCCCCTGAACATTTGCCACATTTCTGCTGTATATTTCCCTACGAACTTCTGTTCCCAATTTATGCTTCCAAATTCCTGCCTGGTAGCTTCATATTTCCCCTTACTCCATTTAAGCTTTCCTAACTTGTCTGTTCCTATCCCTCTCCAATGCTATGGTAAAGGAGATAGAATTGTGATTACTATCTCCAAAGTGCTCTCCCATTGAGAGACCTGACACTTGACCAGGTTCACTTCCCAATCCCAGATCAAGTACACCCTTTCCTCTTGTAAGCAATATCTACATATTGTATCAGGAAATCTTCCTGAACACACTTAACAAACTCCACCCCATTTAAACACCTTGCTCTAGGGAGAGGCCAACCAACATTTAGGAAATTACAATCTCCCACCATGACAACCCTCTTATTATTACACCTTTTCATAAGCTGTCTCTCTGTTTGCTCCTCGATAGCCCTGTTACTATTGGGTGGTCAATAAAAAACACCTAGTACAGTTATTGACCCTTTCCTATTTCTAACTTCCACCCACAGAGACTCAGTAGACAATCCCTCCATGACTTCTTCCTTTTCTGCACACATGACACTAACTTGCCTCTCACTATGCCCCCAACTCTTTTGCCTCCCTCCCTGTCCTTTCTGAGACATCGAAAGTCTGGCACTCTAAGGAACCATTCCTGTCCGAGCCATCTCGGTCTCGGTAATGACCACAATATTATAGTTCCAAGTACTGATCAATGCTGTAAGTTCATCAACTTTGCTCATGATGCTTTTGGCATTAAAATAGACACATTTCAAACCATCAGTCGGAGTGCATCCCTTCTCTATCACCTGTCTATCCTCCCTCTCACACTGCCTAAAAAAGCTTTCTCTATTTGTGAGCCAACAGCCCCTTCTGTCTTTTCAGTTCAGTTTCCACCTCCCAGCAATTCTAGTTTCAACTCTCCCAATAGCCTTAGCAAATCTGTAGGTGAGATATTTTTAGATTTCCAAAAGACGCTTGTCAGAATTCCATACAAAAATCTGGTTCACATGTTAAAAGCCCATGGTATTATAGGAAGGACATTAGTGTGGATTGAAAACCAATTAGAAAATAAACACAAAACAGATCTGTAGTAAATAGACCTTACTCAGAATAGATGATTGCAACGAGGAGCATCCTGGGTATCAGTTTTCAGGTCTGCAACTATTTATTATTTACATTGATGACATGAAGGAGAAGGCAGAATATAAAGCAACCAAGCTAGCTGATTGTATGAAAATGGGTTGGAGGGTAGGATGTTATGTGGATAGTGTGACTCTGTAACCGGATATAGATAGACTAAGGAAAAACTTTGCAGATAGAGGTTAATGTGAATAACTTATATCATGCACCTTCGTAATAGGAACCAAAAGGAAGATCATTATCCAAGTGAAAAGAGAATGAAAATGAATAATGTACAGTAGGTATGAATCACAAAATGTTAATAGGCAGGTGAAGCAAGTAATTAGGAAAGCAAATGGCATGTTCATTTCAAAGAGATTGGAAGAAATTTTGTTATAATTGTACTTGTAGATGAGGGCACTGCACAAAGATTTGGTCCCCTTACTGAAAAGAAGTATGGTAGCAATGCAAACAAGAATAACTAGTCTATGTTGTGGGATGAGAAGACTGTCCAATCAAGAGAGTCTAAATAGGCTGGGTATATATTCTTTAGAGCTTAGAAGAATGAGAGGTGACCTTGTTGAAACACATATCCTAAACATAGTAGACCTTGAGATGTTTGCATTTGTGAGATAATCCTACATGGGACCACACAGTTCCAAGGGACTGATCATTTAAGAATATAGTGAATCAAAATGTGTTCTTAAAGAGGGTAATTGATCTCTAAACTTCTCTACCATGGATTATTGAGAAAGTTAGATCATTACAAGCATATAAGCTGGAAGGAGACCCATTTTTTTTATAGATCAGAGCAAAATGGAGGCTATGGGCATTCAACACATAAGGAATAGGTTGGAAAAGTATACATCATCTGTTGAATGTTTGTACAGGCCAAGGAGTCAGGTAGCCTATTCATGTTTCCATTAGAAACATAGAAAACCTATAGCACCATACAGGCCCTTTGGTTCACAATACTGTGCCGAACATGTCCCTACCTTAGAACTACCTAGGCTTTACCAATAGCCCTCTATTTTTCTAAGCTCCATGTAGCCATCTGGGAGTCTCTTAAAAGACCCTATTGTTTCCGCCTCCACCACCGCCGCTGGCAGCCCATTGCTCACACTCATCACTGTCTGCGTAAAAAACTTACCCCTGACGTTTCCTCTGTACCTGCTTCCAAGCACCTTAAAACTATGCCCTCTCATGCTAGCCATTTCATCCCTGAGGAAAAGCCTCTGACTATCCACACATTGCTTTGTGTATCTCATTGTCTTGTGTATTCTTGGAAAGACACCAGTATCCATTGTGTACAATTCATCCCTTCCCTTGCAATAAGAGGAAGTGACACACAAACAAAATCAACTATCCAACAGGACAAAATGTGCTGCATCGTCTTTTACACCACAGAGGAGGCATGAACCTGACCATCACTAAATATTCCTTGGCAAGTGATGGGGCCAAAGCAATAGAAATTGGTTTCCTCATATGTAATTATTTTACATCTCACTTCCCCCTTGTGTTTGCTTCTGAGTTACAGTCTGTAGATGGTGTGATTTGGCAGACTTTACCTTCCCTATAATCTTCTCTCACTACAACCCAGCAAGAAGAAAGTGAAATTGAAAGACACTCTATATGAGAACAAATGTCTTCTCGCAGACAAACAGCATTCAAGAGCTTGCTATCATTACACTATATGAGCTTTTCCAGTTGCCTTTCAAACAGGCAGGCCAGCATGTCAAAGTTCTATCCAAGGCTGAGACTTCCTGGAGATTGTCGTGCAATCTCCAGGAAGTCCCGCAAACAAAATTACTCATTTTGCTGCAGCCTAGTGACAAACAAGAGAAAATCTGCAGATGTTGGAAATCTGAGCAACACACACAAAATGCTGAAGGGACTCAGCAGGCCAGGCAGCATCTATGGAAAAGAGTACAGTCAACATTTCGAGCTGAGTCCGTTCAGCAGCACTGGAGAAAAGAAGATGAGGAGTAGATTTAAAAGGTGGGGGCAGAAGAGAGAGAAACACAAGGTCATAAGTGAAACCAGGGTGGGGGGAAAGGGATGAAGTGAAGAGCAAGGAAGTTGATTGGTGAAAGTGATACAGGATTGGAGAAAGGGGAATCTACTAGGAGAGGACAGAAGGCCATGGAAGAAAGAAAGGGGAGAGGACCACCAGAGGGAGGTGTTGGGCAGGCAAGGAGTTAATGTGCGAGAAGGAAAAGGAGATGGGGATTGGTGAAAGAGGAGGGGGTCATTACTGGAAGTTGGAGAAATTGATGTTCATGCCATCAGGTTGGAGGCTACCCAGACGGGATATGAGGTGTTGTTCCTCCAACCTGAATGTGGCCTCATTGCAACAGTAGAGAATGTGGACTCTCGTATATCAGTGAAACCCAACATAGATTGGGAGACCATTTTGCCGAGCACCTACGTTCTGTCCACCAGAGGAAACAGGATCTTCCAGTGGCCCTAATTTACATTCCACTACCCATTCTCTTTCCAATATGTCAATTCACAGCCTCCTCTACTGTCGCAATGTGTCCATACTCAGGTTGGAGAACAACACCTTCTATTCTATCCAACAAGATGGCATGAACATTGATTTCTTGAACTTTCGGTAATGAGCCCCCACCCCCCCATCCTTCACCATTCCCCATCTTCCTTTCTTTCTCTCACCTTACCTCCATGTTTGCCCATCACCTCCCTCTGGTGCTCCTCTCCCCTTTTCTTTCTTACATGGCCTTCTGTTCACTCCTATCAAACACCCCCCCCCCCTTCTCCAGTCTGTATAATTTTCATCAACAACTTCCCAGCACTTTACTTCACCCCTTCCCCTCCTGGTTTCACCTGTCACATTGTGTGTCTCACTCTCCTCTCCCCACCTTTAAAGTCTACTCCTCATCATTTTTTCTCCAGTCCTACTGAAGGGTCTCAGCCCTAAACATTGACTGTTTACTTCTTTCCATAGATGTTGCTGGCTTGCTGAGTTCCTTCAGCATTTTGTTTGTACTGCTGTCGCCTAGGACTGGAACTGCACTGGAGCATGAGCATCAGGGGAAGATGAACTAGTACAAGGTTTTATATTGCATTTGGCATGCTTTGATTTGTAGGATAAATTGGAAGCATTTACTATGTGCTGGCTTTCAATTTTGACCTTGCAGCTAAATGAACACATGAACATTTAGGAAATAGAAAGGAAGTGATATGGGAACTGTTGCTATATGCATAATTGGGGCGGTATACATTGCCAGCATATTTAGATGAGTTTGTCACAGATATCTTAGCCAGAAAATCTCTGCAGATGCAGCTTCCTCCCTTCCTGATCTTTATCCTGAAACTAATGATTATCTTTGTATTTTCAAGCCATATTTCTGGTGCAGAGTGCTGGACCCTCATAAATGTATTGTGTATCCTTGTACATAAATGCACTACTTTATTGAGGCCTCTCACAGCTTTATATGCCTAATTAAATCTTTTTTTCTACTTCTTATGGTGGTTAGCACAACTCACATCATAAAAGCACAAGCAAATGGATTGCCATATTGGAATTCAGTATTTTTTCACCTTTAGATGAACTTTGCAGCTTTAATTCATAAAGTAATTTTAGAGAAGAGCAAGAGCTTTAAGTATTTTTTCCACTAACAATCTTTGCTATCATTTTGCCATTGATTGAATTGACTTTCTGTCATATTTAAACTTCTGGTATTGTAATAAGAACATCCTGAAATTTTCTAATGAATCTATTGATCATTAAAGTTAAGTGGTAGGGCATCGCCCTAACTGATGATCTCAAAACATTCACTTTGAACTACAGAACACTCAGCTGCAGCATTAATGCCAAACCAAGGCCACTGTTGTGCTTTACATCAGTTCATTAGTAATGCAGTTGTAAATAGATGTATTCAGATCTGCAGAGAGACAGCTTGAATAGAGGTATTACATCAGTATTATCGAGCATTTATGGACAGATGGAATACGTTATATGTCACACATACGAATGAGAAAGACTTAATCACATGGGTAAACAATAGAAAAAGTTTAACTAAATGAAAAATAAGTATTAAGTTTAAGCTGCAGAATAGTTTGGTTCATTTGGTGAAATTTACTTCTGGATATCATGTGGGAAAGAAACATGAGCATTGCCTCAGACCCTGTAGTCGGAGAAGAATCTTGATATGCTGACAGAGGGCAGGAAATACAAATTTCCCAGAACTACTGGGACACACACTGGATTGGAAAATTGATCAGTGACCTAACTGTACTAAACACTCATGACCCCTGACAGATTTAATGTCCCAACTCCCAAGGCACAGCAACCTACCACGAGCTGGCAGTGAACAGAATGCTTTGGGACCCTACTTGGGAATACAAGGTACAAAAGGAATTTCAAGGGCCTGTGGTCGTATCTCAATGGAAAAAGAAATATGATCCTTTCCCTTTGTTTGTCTATCAAGGTATTGAAAGTGGCCGGCATAGAAATGTGTAGCATTGCTCCTGTAGCCTACCCACTTCAAGGTTCAACGTGTTGTGCATTCAGAGTTGCTCTACTGCACACCACAGTTGTAATGTGTGGTTATTTGAGTTACTGTCACTTTCCATACAGCTTGAACCAGTCTGACTATTCGCCTCTGACCTCCTTAATTAACAAGGCATTTTTGCTTACAGAACTGTCACTCACTGGAAGTTTTTTGTTTCTTACACCATTCTTTGTAAACGATAGAGACTGTTGTGCATGAAAAGCCCAGGATAGTAGCAGTTTCTGAGATACTCAAATCACCCCATCTGGCATCAATGATCATTCCACCATCAAAGTCTCTTAGATCACATTCATTCTTCGTTCTGATGCTTGGCCTGAACAACAACTGAACCTCTTGAGCATGTGTGCATACATTTAGGCACTTTTTTGCTGCTACATGGTTAGCTGATTAGATATTTGCATTAATGAACAGGTGTACAGGTGTGCCTAATAAAGTGGCCACAGTCATGTAAACTACTTTCACTTCTTAAAATGCCAATATCTGATCTGGCTTTCAGCAGAGGAAGACACAATAATAGTAGCACTATCTTCTACCACAAAATCAGCAGTAGTTTATTGCCTTCTGCCTCCAACTCCTCTTCTCTTGGTCCATATATAGTTCCTGATAGAAAGAGGGTCATGGAGAAGGAGTAATAAAGTCAAACTGCTTAGAAATTACCCATTCAGTCCTCCATGTTCACAACAAACTTTCTGCCCATTTGCAGAAATCCCATTGCCTACATTAGGACTATGTCCTTCCCGGGCTGTCCCCTGTGAACCAGGAACCTTTGGGACACAAATAATGTTACAAGCACGTTAACAAGCCCTTCATCCCAACTATCCATACCAGATATATCTACCTGTCCTTGTATAAAATGTGGCCAAAACACATTCAGAATCCTTTTTGACAGGAAGGTCATTTCATTATTGAGCTATACGGTTGAGCCAACATGGAACCAATGAGCTATCAGAGCCTTTAGTCAGTTGTGACCAGCCACTCTGAGGAGGTTTCCATACAGAGCCTGAAGATACATGACCTCCAAGTCTCCATGTGCCAACTATTGCAGGAAGGAAGCCAAAGTCACTCGGGTAAGCCAGTCCATCTTCCAAGCCCGGAGAGATTCGATGGTGACCTGGTTTCTTGCAGCAGCTTCCACATCTAATGCTCATTAGTATTTGAATTCCAGCCATCCCGGTTCCCTTCAGAGGGTGGAAAGGTGGGCTTCATTGTCTTTCTTCTGACTGGAAGAGCCCTGGCCTGGACCATCGCGCATTGCGAATGTAGGTCAGAGATTTGCTCAGATTTGAAAGAAATCATGGCCACCATGTGGAAGGTGTTTCATCTCCTCGCTGGAGCCAGCCGAGCCTCGGATCACCTAATGAAGGTTCATCAGGGGGACTTCCAGCAGCCGATTATGTAATCAAATTTCAGACCTTGGCCCAGGAGGGTGGCTGGAACGGTGATGCCTCATCTGGAAGAACAGACTGCCACATCTGTCTGCCACAGATGGATGAACTGAAGAATGCCCTCACCTTGGGAGAGCCAGCAGAAAATTTAGAGGATCTGATCGACTAGTCAATCTGTCTCAATAATCATCTGGCAGAGTGAGAGAGGGACCACATCAGGGGGTTGAAGCGAGCCAGTCCGAGCCTAGTCCCTACACATTGTAGTTTCACTTCCCAACCTTGGACCATGACCAGCCCATCGTCTGCTCAAGATCCAGTCAAATCCATGCAGGTCGGTGGTGCTGGACTATCCGCCGATGACAGATCTTGACATTGGAGTCAAAGTCACTGCTTTTACTACGGGGAAGTAGGTCACCTGCAGGCCAAACGAACGAAGCTGCAGCCACCTAGAGAACTGTTAGGACCGTCCAGTGTCGGAAGTATGATGGTAGCAGCCACTATGCCCAAACCCATGGGTTCTGGTTTCATGCCGAAGGTGGAGTTCACCTGGGGTAGGAAATTAAGGCAAGTGTGGGCTTTTGTGGACTCTGGGGCAGTGGGTAATTCTCTGGATTTAGGAACAGCCCGTCGGTTCGACATACCGCCGTGAGAGATGAGCCAAGCCATGCCTGCAACTGTCTTGGGCAGATGCCCGCTAGGGCCCAGGCAGATCCAGCAACAAACTGGTTTGCAGTTAAGGATAGGGGATCATGTAAAAACTAATGTCATCCACATTATTGATTCTGCATTCATATCCCTGATCCTTGGGTACCCTTGGCTTTCCCTGCATAACCCATCCGTCGACTGGAGGGAGGGGACAATTACTGCCTGGGCCAGTCATTGTAAAAGGGTTTGCTTAAGCATGTTGTTCTGACACCCACATTCTCTTGTGACCAACACCCAATAAGGGAACAGCTTCCAGTGCATGGGAACCTAAGAACTTCTGGAGAACTAGTCCTGTCCTCAAGAGCAGACCAGCTGGTTCCAACCAATGGATTTGTGCGAGTCTCAACACAGTCTAATCGGGTTCCCACTGGAACTAGAGAGAGGGAATCTATTGTTCAGTAGAAGTCCAAAAAGATTCCCAACAAGTCTGGGAAACTTGCTGCGAAGCTTAGGGAATCCCGCAGGCAGGTCTCAAGGAAGGGAAAGACTCCTTTATGCCAATCCTTGAAGACTGTTCCCAAGGGGGCAAGAACCGTCTGTAAAGCCTCGCTGCCATTGTCTGAGGATTCAGATGGGAATTCAGACTCTGGTTTGGCCACTATTCCAATGAGGGAACTTTGTGAGCATAGAGAGAGGACTCCCAGGTCTGTTGAATCACCAGGTCACCTAAGAGGGCTCAGGAGTCGTCCTCAAAAGAAGGTCCAGAGGAGATTGCAATGCTCATACTGATCAAATTCCCTTCCGTCTGCAAGGGCTTGGAGGAGTTCTTCAGCAAGGTAAAGTCCTCAACTCTTCCGCACCGACCCTACAACTGTACTATAGACTTGCTGCCTGGTACTTGTCACCAGCGGAGTCGATTATACATGCCCTCAGGCCCAAAGAGAAGCGCAATAGAGTATATAAAAGAAGCTCTTGACACAGGCTTCATTTGGCCCTCCACTTCAGGAGCTGGTGCAGGCTTCCTCTTCATACAAAAGAAAGATGGGAGCCTGTGGCTGTACATTGATCATAGGGGATTAAACCGCATAACAGCCAAGAATTGCTAACCCCTTCCCCTCATGAATACGGCTTTTGAGATGCTTCAAGGAGAGCGTATTCAAAAAACTAGACCCAAGGAGTGCATACAATCTGGTCCGTATTAGGGAAGGCAATGAGTGGAAGACTGTATTCAATACACCGATAGGGCACTATGAGCACCTGATTATGCCCTTCGACCTTACAAACGCCCCAGACATTTTCCAAGCCTTTATAAATGATGTGCTCCAGTATATTCTCCATAGGTATGCCTTTGTCTATTTGGATGATATCCTAATCTTCTTGAAGTCCATGGAGAAGCATTTTGCTCATGTCATGGACATGTTAAAGAGACTTCTAGCCCATGGACTTTATGTCAAGTTGGAGAAGTCAGAATTTCACATGATGACTGTTTCATTTTTGGGTTTCATCATCTCTAATGACCATCTCAAGATGGACCTTTCCAAGACCTAGACAGTCAGAGACTGGCCACCACCATCCAGTATCAAAAAGGTCCAGTGATTCTTGGAGGTTTGCTAGCTTCTACCCGAAGTTCATCAGGAATTTCAGCTCAGTGGCACGTCTACTGACAGCACTAACTAAGAAATCCACAGGCTCGTTTTTGTGGACTATGAGATGGAAGCTGCTTTTGCCTCAGACATTGGAGTGGGTGCCATCTCGTCCCAACAACCACCTTCAGACAGTAAGCTGCATTCGTGTGCATTCTTCCCCAGGTGGCTATCCCGGCAAGGAGGAAGTATGACATTGGGAATCAGGAACTTCTTGCAGTTAAGTTAGCCTTGTGTCACAGACTATAAGGGTCCAAGGACCCTTTTATTGTTTGGGCTGACCACAAGAACTTGGCTTATAATCAGGAAGCCAAGAGGCTGAATTCCTGGCGGTTAGGTGAGCTTTGTTCTTTAGCCACTTTGAATTCATCCTGACTTACTGACTGGGGCAAAAAACAGAAACCAGACGCTCTATCCCTTCAGTTTGAAGAATCGGAATGAGAAGAGCAGTCTACCACCACTTTGCCCCAAGCTAAGGCGGCAGCACCAATTCACTGGGGTATTGGTGCTCCTGTTCACAAGGCCCACACACAAGGGGAGATTCCTAGGAATGGTCCTCCAGGTGGGCTGTTCACCCGAAGTCCCATCTGGTCCTGGGTGCACCAATGGGGACACTTGTTGATGATGTCAGTGCACCTAGGGGTTGCCAGGACCCTCAGGTGGCCTAGAATGATGAGAGGTTCAGCAGTATATGAAGGCATGTGAGGTGTGCACCTTGAACAAGGAACCCCATACCCAACCTAAAGGCTAACCCTACCTGTTCTGGAAATAACTTGAGCTTACATCTCCATGGACTTTGTCACATGTCTCCCACCATCTAAGGGAAAGTTATTCATCATGGTAGTTGCTAATTGGTTTTTGAAAGCCTGCAAGTGCATTACCTTGGTGCAGTGCAAGTGCACCCTTGTGTGGCAGAGATTGTCCTGGACCAGGTCTTCAGGATCCATGGATTCCCAGTGGAAATTGTCTCGGATCGTGGTCTACAAGTCGCATCCCATTTTTGGAGGGTGTTTTGCAAACCAATAGTGGCAACAGTAAGCCTTTCCTCTGGGATTCACCTGCAGTCCAATGTCCAGATAGAGTGGACCAACCAAGATTTAGGATGCTCCATAAGATGCCCGACTTCAGAAAGACCAGATGAGTGGTATGATCGTGTGATGTGGGCAGAGGTTGCCTGCAACACCTTACAGCATTCAGCACACGGGGTATCACTGTTTGAGTGCCCGTTGGGTTGTCCTCCACCTCTCTTTCTGGAAAAAGAGACCAAGGTTGTGGTCCCTGCAGCTGAAGATAGATCAGGGTGAAAGCTTTTGATGGACTTTACCCAGAAAGAGGAGACCAACTCAAACCAAGAGAGAGTCAGGGACCTGCTTTAGAGCCTGGACAACAAGTCTGGCTGTCCACTCATGATTTGTGTCACCAGGTCCAGATATGGCCCAAGTGCAATGTAAGAGACGCTGAAGCTGATTGATAGTTCACAGACTTTAATGCGAACAGTGTTAAAGGTGAACAAAAACAAACACTAGGCTAAACAGGGCCGTTAACTAAAACTCTCAAATGGAAAACAAAGCCTACACTGCGGCCGAAAAGAACAACTAAGAATAAAATGAACACTGCTAGTCTTCAGAGTCAGTTGACTTGACAGTCCAGTTTCTCAGGCAAGGCGGAATGCAAGCTGGCAGCGAAGTGTTGCTGTGTCTAAGTCTTGAGAAATACTACGACGGAATTAATGGAGTTAAATATTATCACAATGAAATAATAATTAGCTGACACGTGCACATTCACAAGCACAATTGCCGTATCTGCTGCACTGTCAAATCCGTGGTTGTGACAATTTACCTCTCTGAGTGGAATCTAGAAAGAGAGGAGTTGGGTGCCTAAAGAGACACCTTGGATCTGCTTCTCATTCACAATAACATCATCACCTCTCTCAGCAGCCAGCGCTGTCAGGAGTCAGCCCTAGGGGAGGGGGGTCCTGTTACAAGATGGCTCCAATAGCACCAGCTTCTAAGATGTAGACACTCAAAATCCCCAGAGTACAGATAGCTGACACAACCCCTATAAGGGTTCGAGACATTCCCACTAATTGGTAATTATGTTTTGAGCACCAAGAATTGAGTATTTAAGGAACACTTGAACTGTGGTTTGATGCTCAATTGTAAGTCTACTCATGATATGGTCTAGTGTTTGTTTTGAGCTCGGAGTTGAAGGATTTAATCTATGTGATCAAATTGGAGAAGCTGGTATTATTCCCATTGGAGCAAATGGCATATGTGTGATTTAATGGAGTGGTACAAGAATATAACAGGTTTAGATAAGTTAGAGATGGAAAAGTTACCTCTTTTGATTGATGACAAGGTGACATTTATGCTTGTGGGCAAAAAGAATGAAGAGGAAGTGGGAAGAGCTTTATGAATCAGTGCATGGTAATTATCTGGAAGTCACTATTCACAAGTTTGGTCGAAATGGAGATGATCAATGCTTTCAGAAGGAAATTAAATGGGCCATGGTGTTACTCTATATCTGGACAATGTGTTGACTATATCACTCTACAAAAAGAAAACATTGGGCTAATTGACTACTTTTATGTCATAATCATGCTTGGAGAGCACCAGTTCTTGAAGTATAATAGTTATTTCTATAAATTGATTTTAAATGTATTATTAAAATATTTATTAATTTAAATCAAATAAAAGTTACAAGTCATTGTTCTTAACACCTTCATTTCTCTTAACACTTCAGGGGAAGACATCTTCATAAGGATGAATTTGCTTTAGTATAATGTTGTTCACATACTCCTGACATCTAAAGCACTTGGCAGCTTTCTTTTCTCTTTCAGCTGTCAGTCTGTACACAAAGGGACCCCCCCCCCCCCCACACAGCAATTGAGATAAATTGCCTTGTAATTTGTTTTTCAGTGTTGTTGACTGAAGGGCAAATGTTGACTGGCACATTTGGAGAATTTTGTGTTCCTCCCTAATAGTGCATGAGATTCTTTTAAGTGTACCTAAGAGAAAAGGTAGCTGTCAGTTTAAGATGGACTTAAAGAGGTAACAATTCTGCAAAAGTAGCCTTATTTATTTTGGAACTGCACTGAAATGTTAATCAAGATTATTGTTATGTTTGATAACTCCAGAAACTAACC
The DNA here is from genome assembly GCF_048418815.1 of Hemitrygon akajei. NCBI lineage: Eukaryota > Metazoa > Chordata > Chondrichthyes > Myliobatiformes > Dasyatidae > Hemitrygon > Hemitrygon akajei. The sequence goes on along the minus strand of NC_133136.1, from coordinate 71,877,534 downwards.
AAAAGAAAAACACAGGAGCCAAGATATACTTTGTCTATATAATTTTTCTTTAGTGAGGTGCTCTCACATGATATGGTGGCATAATTGTTGTGTATTTAATATTGCAGTAATATTTGAGTAATATGGTAAATATATTGTTTGATTAAGCATTGTTTGTTTGTTTATATAATTCATTATGGGTTATATGTAAGAAGTCTGTGGATGGCATACATCATAATGCCACCACATCCCATGTGAGAACCTTGCTAAAGTAAAATTAAGAACATGAGTACCCCTGGGCTGCTGTGTTTCTCATTCAATTAATTTCTGGAGTTATAAAACATAACAGTGGTGACAAGGAAAGTTTAAAATGAACCAAGATGATTACCTACCCGTTGAAGTGCAACACGTTTTTTTCATAAGGGGAGTTTTTAAAAAGTCAAAAAACATGAAATTCATGCATTCATAAACAGGGAGTACTGGGTGATAATAATAAATTTTTAACAAGCACAAATGCCTGGTAACATGGGAATGATAGATGCTTTCAATTACTCAACAGATAATTAGATCGTGTATACTGAATAGATTGAACAGTATTTTGAAGCAAATGAAATAGCCAATGAAAAGCAAGTGCCAGTGATACTGAGTCCTACATATGGAAAAGCATACACTTCCTTCAATGTTTAACTGCTCCAACCGAATGACAGAAATAAACTATGTTGATATAGTGAACGTACTGCAGGAACATATAGACCAAAACCATTGATGATTGTAGAACACTTCAGGTTTCATTAGTGGAATAAAAAGGAAAGTGAGTTCATTTCAGCTAAGTTGGCTGCATTGAGCAAATCAATTCAGTGATTGGCTTAATAATCCACTGAACTACCACTTAGTTTGTGGAATCTTTCAAGAATGCTCCTAAATGAAGCATAACTCACATTTAAGAGAGCAGTCTAAATTGCTGTATCAATGGAAAGAGCAGCCAGAAACACAATTAAATGTCAGTCAGGAGCAAAAGTGAGTGTGAACAAAATTGCAATGTTTAAACAGAAACCTGCCTGACCAAACAAATTGTGGCACTGTTGTGGTAGGGATGTCATGGTCCCCATCATTTATTCCCTATATTGTTGCTAATTTTCTTTGATTATGCCATGGTCCTGATTGTTAATTTTCCAATTGCTTCCTATTCTCTTTGATGATGGCACACCTGGTTTCCATTAGGGACTCAATATAAGAACCCTGACGTCAATATATTTCTGAGGAGGGCCTTCCTAACCCTGAGACCATCCTTCCACCATCCAGTGTAATGGCTGCCCTCACCTGGGAGATCAAGACCATAATCAAAGAGGCCTAACAAACTCAACCTGACCCAGGAAACAGACCCTCCAAACACCTCTTTGTGTCCGATTCCGTTCAATCTCAGGTTCTTCAGTGGTGGCACATGTCTTGTTTCACCTGTCATCCTGGGATTGATTGGACTCTGTCCCTCCTGAAGAAACATTTCTGATGGCCCTCCGTCGATGCTGACACACATTCCTTTGTCTCTGCCTGTTCTGTTTGTGCTCATGGAAAAGCCTCCCACCAACCACCTGCTGGATTGCTTCTTCCCCTACCTGTTCCTAGCCACCCTTGGTCTTGCATTACGCTGGACTTCATTACGGGACTACCCCCTTCACATGGGAACACTGCCGTACTCACCATGATGGACCGATTCTCTAAAGCTATGCAATTTTTAACCCTTCCCAAACTCCCTACAGCTTGTAGCCCACCTGGGTCATTGACAACCACCCAGTGTATACCGTCCGGTGATTACTGGATGTGCGTCACCGAGGCAGAGATCTCCAATACCTGGTCGGTTGGGAGGGATACAACCCAGAGGAACATTCCTGGATTCCCTGCTCCTTCATCTTGGACCCTTTGCTCATCTGGGATTTCCATCAGGACAATCCGCACAAGCCTGTTGGATCACCTAGAGGCTCCCGTTAGGGAGGGGGTGTGTATTGTCATGGTCCTGATCATTTATTCCCTATCTTGCTCATAATTTTCTTGGACTATGCCATGGTCCCAATCATTAATTTCCCAGTTGCTTCCTATTCTGTTTGATGATGGCACTCCTGGTTTCCATTTAGAACTCAGTATAAGAACTTCAACGTCACAGCCACTAATCTCCAGTTTGTTGGTCTTATTCCTGTGTGATAACTGCATTTCCCGACCGCTTAGAACTGTTTGTTCTAAGTTTAGTTCCAGTTTCAAGGTTTTCCTATGAGGCTTCATCCCTCTGAGTCAAGGTTCAGTGTCAAGGCTCCATATCAGTACTCTGAGTCAAGGCTTCGTGTCAAGTCTCTGAGTCAAGGCTTCGTGTCAAGTTTCTGAGTCAAGGCTTCGTGTCAAGGTTCAGTGTCAAGGCTCCATATCAGTACTCTGAGTCAAGGCTTCGTGTCAAGTCTCTGAGTCAAGGTTTCGTGTCAAGTCTCTAAGTCAAGGCTCCATATCAGGGCTGTATGTCAAGATCCCTCCTGTCTGCTGTTCAGCATTTACACCCGTGTAAGCAACCAAACTCAGTCTCCGTGCCTGTGTCCTGCACTTGGGTTCGCTTCAGTCGCTCATTGCAACAAGGGATTACATACACCAGACCAGTGCAGATTTAAAAGTGACAAGGAGCGCATCAGGCAGACAAAAGTAAATGGATTGCACAGGGAAGTCAAGTTGCAGTTTCAAAAAGAATACTAATCTGCATGCTGTTGATGAATAATCAGACAATGATGGGAATGACACTGGACTGAGTAGCCTTGAGATTTACAATGTTAAAACTAACAATAGACAAGCAACATGGCTTACACCAGAAGTGAATGACAGATTAATTAAAATAGAATTGGACGCTGGCTCAGCTGATCAGTCATTCCATAAAATGAGCTTGAACGACATTTCAAAGGTACTAAACTGAAGCATGCAGGAATCTAACTACACTGGAGAAAAATAAATCCCATGGAAATGACATTTGTAACAGTGAAATACAACGATTAACATGCCACCTTGTGCTTGTGTGTGGTAAAAACAGGAGGGTCAGCATTGTGGAGCGTGATTGGCTGAAACAACTACATCTTGGTTGGAGATTCATGCACAAATATCAAGCCACATTCCCTGCAAAAGATAAACTGAAAATGAGTTAAGAAATGTACTGGATGATACCACAGCAGTGTTCAAGGATGGTACTGGAAAACTCAAACATATCAAGGGTAAAACAGCATTAAATAAAAATGTTGCTTCCAAGTTCTACAAAGCCTGCCTGGTTCCTTATACTATCCTTGATAAAGTAGAGGGTGAGCTATGATTGCATGGAGTTTGAAGGAATTCTTTCCAAGCTTGTGCGGAGTCCATGGGCAACACCAGTGGACCCAGCATTGAATTGAATTGATTTGAATTGACTTTATTACTTTCATCCTTCATATATATGAGGAGTAAAAGTCTTCACTTTACATCCGTCTAAATGTGCAATGTGCAATTTAATCTATAATCCATAAGTCTTAAAGTAATCTATAATAAATATTATGTACAACAGGATAGTCAATATAACATAGAAAGACAGTTGCATCAGCATAAATTAAGCAGCCTGATGGCCTGGTGGAAGAAACTGTCCTGGAACCTGTTGGGCCTGGCTTTTGTGCTATGGTACCATTTCCTGGATGGTAGCAGCTGGAGCAGTTTGTGGTTGTCCCCAATGATCCTTTGGGCCCTTTTCACACACCTGTCTTTGTAAATGTCCTGAATAGTGGGAAGTTTACATCTATAGATGTGCTGGGCTCTCTGCACCACTCTCTTCAGTGTCCTGCAATTGAGAGAAGTAAATTTCCCATACCAGGCAGTGATGCAGCCAGTCAGGATGCTCTCAATTGTGCCCCTATAGAAAGTTGTTAGGATCTGGCGGCCCATAGCAAATATTTTTAACCGTCTGAGGTAAAAGAGGCATTGTTGTGCCTTTTTTCATCACACAGCTGGTTTGTACAGACCACGTGAAATCCTCGGTGATGTTTATGCTGATGAACTTAAAACTTCACTCACTCAAACCCAGATCTATTGGTGTCAATAGGGGTTAGCCTGTATCCATTCCTCCTGTAATCCACAATCATCTCCTTTGTTTTTGCGACATTGGGGGAGAGGTTGTTTTCTTAACTCCACAGAGCAAATGAGATGACTTCTTCCCTGTAGGCCACCCCATTATTGTTTGAGATGAGGCCAATCCGTGCAGTGTCATTGGCAAATTTAATTAGCAGGTTGGAGCTGTGGGTGGTGACACAGTCATGGGTATACAGAGAATAAAGAAGGGGGCTTAGTACACAGCCCTGAGGGGCACAAGTGTTGAGAGTCAGAGGGGCAGAGGTGAGGGAGCCCACTCTTACCACCTGCTGGCAATCTGACAGGAAGTACAGGATCTAGTTGCACAAGGTAGGGTGAAGGCCAAGGTCTCTGAGCTTCTTGTCAAGCCTGGAGGGAATTCTGGTGTTGAATGCTGAACTGTAGTCCAAGAACCGCATTTTTACATAAGTATCCCTCTTCTCCAGATGTGTAAGGATGGTGTATAGAGCTGTGGCTATTGTGGCATCTGTTGATTGGTTGTGTCAGTAGGCGAATTGTAGGGGGTCCAGTGTGAGTGGTAGGATGCTACAGATGTAGTCCTTGACCAGCCTCCCAAAGCATTTGCTTATTATTAAGGTGAGTGTGACAGGACACCAGTCATTCAGACACGTTACCTTGGTCTTTTTAGGTACAGGAGCAATGGTGGATGTTTTGAAGCAGGAGGGCACTCTACATTGGGAGAGGGAGAGATTAAAAATATCTGTAAACACACCTGCCAGTTGTGCTGAGCACATCCTGAGTAACTGCCCTGGTATACCGTCTGGTCCCGCAGTCTTGCAACTGTCCACTAGTTGGAAACACCTGCGTACTTCGGCCTCAGAGATGACCAAGCTGCTGGTCACATCAGCTGTAGGTCTCCTCAGGGTCTCAGTGTTAGTAACATTGAATGTAGCCAAGAAAGATGTGTCTGTCATGATCGTGGTGAATTTATGGCCACCATCAATCCAATACTAATCTGCCCAGGATAGAGGATATCTTTGCAAACTTTTCTGGAATGAAACACTTCAGCAAAGTGAATTTAGCTGAGGCCTACTTGCAATTGGAAATGGAAGATGAGTCCAAAGTGTTTCTCACCATAAGCACTCACAAAAGGCTTTAATTGCCATAATAGGGTCATTTTTGGAGGAGTATCAGTACCTGCATTCTGTCAAAAAGCTATGAACCAGATGCTGCAAGGCTGCTCAGGCAAACTGTGTTACCTGGATGACATTAGTGTTACCAGTGAGGATGACAAGGAACATCTCCACAATCTCTAGACAGTGTTAAAAAGATTAGAAGATTATGTACTCACAGTATGACAAGAAAAGTGTGAATTCTTTAAACCAAGCATCACTTACTGTGGTCACAGTTTTGACATATGGAGATTTCACAAGTGTGCTGTGACAATTCATGCAGTGGTGGATGTCTCAAGGCCAAAGGATGTGTCACAGTCATAGTGATTTTGGGATTTTTTTTCAATTACTGTTACAGGTTCCTGCCAAACCTGGCCACTATACTCCTCCCCTTGAACTCATTGCTACAGATTGGGAAGAAATGGCAATTGACAAAACAGTGTGAGGTAGCTTTCCATAGGACAATGGAAATGGTGATGTCAGACACTGTACTCACACATTATGGTGCACATCATCCAGTGAAGGTTACCTGTGATAGCATATGCCTTATGGTATACACTAGGTGCAGCCATGTCACATGTTATGAGCTCCATAGCCTTTGCATCACATTCCCTTCCCACTGCAAAGAAAAATTGCACACTGATTGACAGAGATGCATTGAGTGTGGTTCGGAGTGAAAAACTCTCCAGTACTTGTATGGGAGACAGTTTACCTTCATTATTGATCATCAACCACCAGTGTCCATTTTCAATCCACAGAAGGGTGTTCTGCTAACAGCAGTAGCATCAATGCCAAGATGGGGTCTAGTTTTTGGAAGACACAATTACAAAATCAAATTCAAGAGGACAACTAATCATAGAAATGCTGATGGATTATCCCATTTACGCTTGGGAAAGCAAATACCTGAAAAATATCCAGAGACTATAGATGCATTGCTAGCAGAATCAGTACCTGACACTGAAATGGAAGTTCGCCAATTTCCTCCTTACATATTCCTCCACAACCAACAGCTCACCAGCTATGTTGTTCCTGAATTGTCCCTTTGCGTTCACACTTGAATCTTGTCAAACCCAATCTCAGAATGCGTATGCAGGACAAATAGCTGAGATAAACTGAGGGCTTCTGAACCAAGGAGGTCCAGTGTTTCACTCCTGGACAAGCTGTCCTTTTGAAGGGCAACAGAAGTGACCAAAAGTGGGTACTCAGAAAGATTAAGGACTTAACTGGACCACTGTTCTACACAGTGGAGATTGAGTCTAATGTTAGCTGGAGATGACACATCAATCAGTTGAGAATAGCAGAGTCAATTGTTAGAGAAGAAGAGTGTCCAGTGTGGTCAGAACCACTCTGGATATTCCAGAGTCTACTCCAAGAACCACCATGGAGGAGGACCCAGAACCTGAGATTGTCTCACAGTCACATTTCCTACCCAGCAGCGTAACCCATACTCCTCCTCCAAATCAGGAAAGATGTTATAAGATGTTATCCTACAAGAGTAAGAAATCCTTGACAATGATTATATCTTTAGGGCTGAATGGGACAATTTAAAATTTACTACGTTGTGAATGTTTAGATAGTAGATTAGCGCTCCTTTTGAAACTGCATCTTCTATATCTTTATTCCTTCCTTATGCGGTTCAGTTATTTTTGACATACTCTTTGTATGTGTCCTTTTTTCATTTTCTGAAAGTTTAGCCTTTAAAATTGCATTGTTCAGCCAGGCAAGTTTCTGTTTCAATGTTGGAACTTCGTCCATGCTTACTTTCATTCCTGAGTGCAACTCAATTGCACCTCTGGCAGCTGTTTCCATTGAAACAGTGATTTATGCTTTATTGAGGAGCTGTTTCTGAATGCTTTCTTGGAGGATTCCACAAGCTAAATAATCTGTCAGTATATTATTGAGCCAATCATTGATCTGGCATTGCTCAGACTGTTTCATCAATTCAGCCACATCAGCTGAAATGGACTCCCTTTCCTTTTGATTCCACTTATGAAAGCAAAAGCATTCTATAATCAACAATGGTTTCAGTTCTAAATTTTCCTGCATTACATTCATGACATCAGCAAAGCTCATTTCTCCTGGTTTCATCAGAGCAGTATGCTTTTCAACCTGTAGCAACAGTGGCACGTTTTTCTTTATTGGATATTTCATTTGCTTCAAAATACTGCTCCATTCATTCACTGTGTTATGCAATTGAACATGTCTATCATTCTGATGTAGTCATCCATTTCTATTTTTTAAATTATTATTATTATTATTATTATTATTATTATTGTTATTATTATCATCATCATCACTTGGTACTCACTGTTTACAAAACCGGGGTTGCTCTCAATGCTTGCAATGGAAAGCATTTAAAGATCGCATGGATAAACTACAGCAATTGTTCATCCCAGTTTGGCAAAAGAATAAACTAGGGAAGGTAGTGCACCCGTGGCTGACAAGGGAAATTAGGGATAGTATCAAGTCCAAAGAAGAAACATATAAATTAGCCAAAAAAAAAAAAGCGGCACACCTGAGGACTGGGAGAAATTCAGAGACCAGCAGAGGAGAACAAAGGGCTTAATTAGGAAATGGAAAAAAGATTATGAGAGAAAGCTGGCAGGGAACATAAAAACTGACTGTAAAAGCTTTTATAAAATGTAGGTCCCTTATAGTCAGAAACAGGTGAATTGATCATAGGGAACAAGGACATGGCAGACCAATTGAATAACTACTTTGGTTCTGTCTTCACTAAGGAGGACATAAATAATCTTCCGGAAATAGTAGGGGACCGAGGGTCTAGTGAGATGGAGAAACTGAGGGAAATACATGTTAGTAGGGAAGTGGTGTTAAGTAAATTAAAGGGATTAAAGGCAGATAAATCCCCAGGGCCAGATGGTCTGCATCCTAGAGTGCTTAAGGAAGTAGTCCAAGAAATAGTGGATGCATTAGTGATAATTTTTCAAAACTCCTTATATTCTGGATTAGTTCCTGAGGATTGGATGGTAGCTAATGTAACCCCACTTTTTAAAAAAGGAGGGAGAGAAAAACCGGGGAATTATAGACCGGTTAGTCTGACATCGGTGGTGGGGAAAATGCTAGAGTCAGTTATCAAAGATGTGATAACAGCACATTTGGAAAGAGGTGAAATCATCGGACAAAGTCAGCATGGATTTGTGAAAGGAAAATCATGTCTGACAAATCTTATAGAATTTTTTGAAGATGTAACTAGTAGAGTGGATAGGGGAGAGCCAGTGGATGTGGTATATTTAGATATTCAAAAGGCTTTTGACGAAGTCCCACACAGGAGATTAGTGTGCAAACTTAAAGCACATGGTATTGGGGGTATGGTATTGATGTGGAATGAGAATTGGTTGGCAGACAGGAAGCAAAGAGTGGGAGTAAACGGGACCTTTTCAGAATGGCAGGCAGTGACTACTGGGGTACCACAAGGCTCAGTGCTGGGACCCCAGTTGTTTACAATATATATTAATGATTTAGACGAGGGAATTAAATGCAGCATCTCCAAGTTTGTGGATGACACGAAGCTGGGCGGCGGTGTTAGCTGTGAGGAGGATGCTAAGAGGATGCAGGGTGACTTGGATAGGTTAGGTGAGTGGGAAAATTCATGGCAGATGCAATTTAATGTGGATAAATGTGAGGTTATCCACTTTGGTTGTAAGAACAGGAAAACAAATTATTATCTGAACGGTGGCCGATTAGGAAAAGGGGAGATGCAACGAGACCTGGGTGTCATTGTACACCAGTCATTGAAGGTGGGCATGCAGGTACAGCAGGCGGTGAAAAAGGCAAATGGTATGTTGGCATTCATAGCAAAAGGATTTGAGTACGGGAGCAGGGAGGTTCTATTGCAGTTGTACAAGTCCTTGGTGAGACCACACCTAGAGTATTGTGTGCAGTTTTGGTCCCTTAATCTGAGGAAAGACATTCTTGCCATAGAGGGAGTACAAAGAAGGTTCACCAGATTGATTCCTGGGATGGCAGGACTTTCATATGAAGAAAGACTGGATTGACTAGGCTTATACTCACTGGAATTTAGAAGATTGAGGGGGGATCTTATTGAAACATATAAAATTCTAAAGGGATTGGACAGGCTAGATGCAGGAAGATTGTTTCCGATGTTGGGGAAGTTCAGAACGAGGGGTCACAGTTTAAGGATAAAGGGGAAGCCTTTTAGGACCGAGATGAGGAAAAACTTCTTCACACAAAGAGTGGTGAATCTGTGGAATTCTCTGCCACAGGAAACAGTTGAGGCCGGTTCATTGGCTATATTTAAGAGGAAGTTAGACATGGCCCTTGTGGCTAAAGGGATCAGGGGGTATGGAGAGAAAGCAGGTACAGGGTTCTGAGTTGGATGATCAGCCATGATCATACTGAATGGTGGTGCAGGCTCGAAGGGCCGAATGGCCTACTCCTGCACCTATTTTCTATGTTTCTATGTTTTTATGTTTTTCTTTTCCTGCCAATCTTGTCTGTTTTCTGCCTTTTTCTTAAACTCGAACGTCTCTCTTTCCCTTTCCAAAGAAAATCATACTGTGATTCAGCCCGTAGGTAATCACCTCAGGTTCATCTTTAAACTTCCTCAAACACCACTGTAATATTTTGTAACTTCAGAAACTAACTGAAAGGAAAACGTAGGAGCTCCTTAGTTTTGTCTACTTCATTTCTCTTTAGTGAGCCACTCACATATGATGTGGTGTAATGACGAAAGCCATTCTTGTGATTCTCACATATAACCTGTGATGAATGATCTAAATAAACAAAGAATAATATATTCAAGATTATTCAAATAGTACTGAAATATTAAATATTCCATAACTCTGTGTTCCAATGATTTCACGGGTCTTGTACACATAACCTTCTGTCCCAGGTGCAAGACCACTACCACTTTCTCAAGCTGATACTTAAGCATGTTTACAAGGTAAATACATTCACAGGACCATTAAGCATGAAATAATCAAGCAAAGAGATGAATAATGTTAAGGTGTGGTCTGCAATGTATAAACAACAGCATCATATGTGCTTCTTACAAAAAAAATCTATGCTTCATGAGTGTTCAGTACAGGTTCCCTACACATCCCCAAAGATCTTTCATCATCTTTCATACCCAAATTCTACATGATAAGAATGAAATGACTTCAAAAGAAGCATTTCATTTGTTCTAAAATGCTTTGGGTCATCTTGAAGTTATGAAAAGAGTTATATAAATAATTTTATTTTTCTTTTATTCTCATAGGCACTTACTGTGCTAGACTGTTGAAAATAATTACAGCCTCTCATCCTCAAAGGAAATCCAATATATAATTATTACAACGCATTAGACCTGTATGATACATTGCCATTTATTGACACTCGAGACTGCTGCAGGATGGACAGACAACCTCTCATTAATAACTATTCTAATTTTTGATCTGCAGCAGTAATATTGGGCAGCTTGGTCACAGAGCTACAGTATTTCATTTTACGTAGACAACATTGTAATGCAGAAATGAGAACTTGTTTATTTGCATAAACAGCAGATGTTTTTTTCCACACCAGAGGAATATGACAATGGCAACCTCCTCTTCCATTGGGTGAAGACTCATAACTTAGTGGTCAACTCCATGTAGAATTTGTGCCATAACTGTTGCATTAGGGAAATGCAGGTTGAGAAGTTAGAAAACTGGATGACCTCTTTGTTCTTTGAGCCTTCATGTCATTGACAAAATGAACATTTACTTTCATTATTAATTACCCTTAGGCAGATGTTTGTGAAATGCATTTTCCTCTTTATACTGGCTATCTTTCCTCTCCACTCTTCGTCTTGATGCAGGGCCTCAACAGGAAACATCAACAATTCCTCCTCCTACCCCTTTACCTCCCCCCTCCCCCCACAGAAACTGTTTGGTTTACTGGGCTCCTCCAAAAAACTCTTTCCTATTGCCCCAGAGTTCAGCAGTTGCATTTTCTCATGTCTCCTTGTTCTATTTCATTTTTTTTGTATTATTTTGCACTAAGTAGACACAGATGAGGTCCTCTTGCAGAATTTCATCCAGAAATGTCAACAATTCCATTCCTCCCATAGTTACTGCCCGACTTGCTGAGCTCCTCCAGCAGACTGTTTGTTGCTTCTCATTTTATTCCAAGTAAAACTAAACAATGGATGGAAAAAGGGGAGCTCAGCATCTCAGATAGCTGTGGCAGAGGGAAACAGAGTCAATGATTTTAAGTCAAGAACATTTCATCAGCATAGGAGAAGTATGGAGACAAACAGCTTTCAGTTTGCTGAGGAGAGCTGCAGACAACAGAGAGAAGACCACAAATGGGACATAGTCCAAAGCTGTTAAAGTAAAAACTGGTGGATTGAACACAATGATACAGAAACAAATTGAAATATATCAAAATGAAATAAAGGTTTGCACATTGTGGAGTCAATGCAGCTAAAATGGCAACTACCCTTCACTCCATGGACCAGGGTTTAACCCAGCTTTTGCATGTTTGCTCTCTTGTCCTCTTTCTGGCTCATATGTTCTCCCTGGTACTGTGGATCCTTCAGTCAGATGTCTTAGGTTCCCCCTCCCACATATCCAAAATATGCGAGTCAGTTAATCGCTTGCAGTACATTCTGTCTTACTTTAAGTAAGTGGGAAAGTGAGATCTCCATTTTTATTGATAAATGGGTATAGCAATCTAGCAGATTTGCAGGACAGAATAATAGCAGAAGGAGTTAGAATGATTAGTACCTATGGATCTGTGGTAATTTTTTATTCATTGTGCAACCATCAATGGATTTATGGCAATTCCAAGCAATTCCTAAGAGTAACTTTGAATGGACTTTCAGCTATATTCGGTGCTTTCATTTAGATTGGTTTCATTACCCAGGGTGCCAAGAAGTACAAGTTGTACTTTCTTCATTTCATTTCATTCATTCTTTTCTTCATTTCACTCTTTTTAATTTCTTTGGTTCTGGTTTATTCTCCAAAATGCTTCAATATCACGATCTTTTCTTAAATTAATAAGACTTAAAATGAGGTTTTCTTCATTCCAATTAATATTTCTAATTGTTTGAAGTGCCTTAAACATGGAATCATTTAATGAATGTCAATGGTCATGGGGGAAATTAAGGTGAACTCCAGATAGGTAACAAGACCTGTTGAGCTGAATTCACAGCACGGTGTTTATGTTTCTGAACTACCATCCAGATGCTGAGATGCAAAGTTCAAAGTTCAAAATAAATTTATTATCAAAGTACATATATGTCACCATTGGCAACCCTGAAATTCATTTTCTTACAGACATTTCCATTAGATGCAAGAAACACGATTGAATTAATGAAAGACCACACCCAACAGAATGGACAACAACCAATGTGTTAGAGACAATAAACTGTGCAAATGCAGAAATAAAGCAATAATAATAATAATAAAGTATAGTATGGTGCATACAAAGCCAGAATAAATAGATCCATGAAATGCATCATACAAAGGAAACAATTATCAGATCAGGGACAATGAAAAATAAGCCACAGGACATTGAAACAAATGTTGACACATCAAAATGTCACCAGCTCTAGCACACAATTACAAACAATCACAGAGATAATGACATTTTGATCTAATAGCTGGTGAAAAAGGGCAACATACAATCAAGAAACAAGCTGAATTTAGGGAGAAAAATAACACACTCACACAGTTGCAGACATGCAAACACCTGAAGTTACATTGTGATTTTTAAAAATATGCCCACAACTGGAAAAGTACAATTGTTGGTGCAAAATGTTTTCTTGCCTTCATCTTTACCTGTTAATACATATCAGCAATTTGTTTAACAATCCTGAAAAAAAATTACTGAGCATGGCCTAGATGGTGGCCTAGATGATGATAGAGGCTGGTTTCCTGTGATAGCACTCCATGTTGATGTGCTCAGTGGTGGGAAGGACTTTACGCTTAAGGCTCTAGGCTATATGCATTACTTTTTGTAGGCTTTTCTGTTCAAGGGCATTGATGTTTCCATACCAGACTGTAAGGCAGCCAGTCAGTATACTGTCCACCACATATCTGCAGAAATTTGGCAAAGTTTTAGATGATAAGCCTAATCTCTACAAACTTCTAAGAAAGTAATAGCACTGCCATGTTTTCTTCATAATGGCACTTACTTTTGTGTTGGACCCAGGACAGATCTTCTGAAATTCCAAGATGGCGGCATGACACAGCTTGCAGCGGCCACTCCGGAGCTGATTATCTGTTATTTGTGAAGCTGGTGCCATGCACAATCATAATCAGATGAAAAATGGATGTGGCAGCACGGAGGAACATCTGGAAATCTCCAGGAAGACCTTCTTCGTTGCTGCTGCTGCTGTGAGGTCCGGGTCTCTGCTGGGAAGAACAGGCCCCCAGTCTTCAGGGCTGTGTTGCCGATGGCCGTTGGCGGGGGCGTCTTAATACACTCGACAGAGGATGGTGCTCGGAGAAGCTGTGCCGGAGGAGATGGTCGGAGGCTCGGAGATTCAACGGACTCGGAGTCCGCTGCGGTCAGGTCACTTTCAGTATGTGTTGTGTCTGCGATGCTGGGTTTGACGGAGCTTTCATCTGCGAGGCTGAGTCGGGCGGCACCGTGGAAGTCCATAGTGGGGGTATTCCCTTCTGCCGCCTGCATGGGATGACGAGTCTATCGGGACCCTGAGGACTTGTGGAAACTGTGTGGCGATTTCTTATGAACTTATAGTCTTTTAACATCTTTGGACTATTTTTACTGTGCCCATGGTCTGTTTTTTTTTTAATCAATTATGCTATTGTTTGCACTGTTGTAACTATATGTTGTAACTATGTAGTTTTGTGCAGGTCTTGTAGCTTTAGTTCTTGGTCTTGTTTTGTCTGGTGGGATTGGTGCTCCTTTCCGGGAAACGCGCTAAGATGGTAGCGCGATATTAATACGCAGCAGTCTCTCTGGACTCTGGATCGGGGATTGCCAAACATTATGTGGATTTTCTGGTGTAGTCTGTTTTGTCATGTGCTTTTGTGATATCATTCTGGAGGAACATTGTCTCATTTTTTAACTGCATTGCATTTGTGGTTTCTAAATGACAATAAACTGAATCTGAATCTGAAATGATAACACTGAGGAATTTACAGTTGTCTACCCCTCTCCGCTTCTACTCCCCTGATGAGGAGCATTTCATGGTCCTTCAGTTTTCTCCTCTTAACTAACTGCAACTCAGTATTATTGTTGTTAAATGCTTATCTGATTTACTCATCTCTTTCAAGAAAGGCATCATAGTCCGATTAGTTCTTTATGTGATACCTCATCCTCTTGGACTGTCTTCATTTGGGGATCATCAGTCAATTAGGAAAATAAATATTGGAATTACTCACACCCCGTGAATATATTTTTTAATGAAAATTATTGGTTCCACTGTAACACGTAATGATTGCTGGAAAAAATGCAATTCCTTTTGGATGCAAGCAAATTGAAATTCTTGATGAAAATTGGATTTGCACTGCAGGATTAAAATCTAGCTACTTGAATTGAAGCTACATTCCCCAGTTCCTCTGTAACTAGATTTAGCAGAGAGAAAATTTACAATGACATTAAAATATGGATGGAATCTGGTTAGTTAGACTTAATTTTGAAAGCAGAAATAGATTGAGTTTTGAACCCAAATCAAAGCTCCAATTGCATTATGAACGCAGAAATAATTTGAGTATGAAAGAGGCTGAGGTGCTGGAGCAAAGGATTAAAAAGAAATGAGTAAAACACCCTGAAAGAAAAATAACATTTGACACAGTTATACAAATTCATGAAGTTTTTGTTCCTAAATTTAAATATGTTCCTACTCATTTAAAGTTCAAACTTCAGATTAAATTTGTTATCAAAGTATATATATGTTACCATATACGATCGTGAGATTCATTTTCTTAGGGACATACTCAGTAAATCCAAGAACTGTAATAGAATTAATGAAAGTCTGTACCCAGCAGGGCAGACAAACGAACAATCTGCACAAATACAAAAATAAAAAGAAATATTAATAGTAAATAAATGCAAAATAAGTATTGAAAGCATGAGATGAAGAGTTCTTGATTATGAGTCCATATGTTGTGGCAACAATTCAGAAATGGGGCAAGTGAAGTTGAGTGAAGTAATCCCCACTGGTTCAAGAGTTCAATGGTTGAGTGGCAATGACTGTTGCTGAAACTGGTGATGTGAATCCTGAGGCTCTTGGATCTTCTTTCCTGATGGCAGCAACAAGTGGAGAGTGTGACCTGGATGGTGGGGTGGGATGATGGATGCTGCTTTTCTGCAACACTGCTCCATGTAAATGTACTCAATGGTGCAGAGGGCTTTACCATGATGGACTGGGCAATATCACTAATTTTTGTATTTTATGTTCAACGGCTTTAGTACTTCCATACCAGGCTATGATGCAATCAGTCAATATACTCTCCACCACACATCCATAGAAGTTTGGCAAAGTTTTGGATGTCATACCAAACCTTCGCAAATTTCTAAGGAAATAGAGGCACTGCTGTTAGAACAATAAACATTATATCTGCATCGAGACATCATACTTCTAAAAATATTTTTTCACTGGTGGTGTAGCGGTGTGCTGCAATAACGACACGGAGTCGGTGAGCTGCAGTTACAAAAGAGGTTTATTCAAACTTTGTGGCCTCGCTTTAAAGCCTTCCTGATCCCGCCCTCCCCGGGTGGGAATGCTGTAGGAAGCGTGTATTCACAGGCCCGTCCCGTGCGTGGGCTTTTCCCCTTGCTGGTGAAGCAGGCTTGGCGCCCTCTTTGGGACCGGCCTCAATGCCGGCGCGTGCCGCTTTGTGAGCTGGTTCGAGTGCGCTGGGAGGTGGGTCGCCACATAACCCCCCCCCCCAGAACCGGCGATACACCCCCCAATGTCCACAGTCTGGGTCAGACTCTGTTTGGGAGGTCTGCCTCTGCACTGCGGTGCCGGAATCTCGACCGGCTGCACCAGGTCCACATGGGCCGGTTTGAGTCGGTCCACCGTGAAAACCTCCTCTCTCCCCCCAACGTCCAGCACGAATGTGGACCCATTGTTTCTGATCACCATAAATGGCCCCTCGTAGGGCCGCTGCAGTGGTGTCCGATGTCCGCCCCGTCGTACAAAAATGAACTTACAGTTTTGCAGGTCTTTGGGTACGTAGGTCGGGTTCTGCCCATGCTGTGAAGTGGGTATGGGGGCCAGGTTACCGAGCCTCTCACGTAGTCTGCCCAGGACTGCTGCGGGTTCTTCCTTTTGCCCCCTTGGGGCTGGTATGAACTCTCCTGGGACGACCAGGGGTGCGCTGTACACCAAGTCGGCCGACGAGTTGTGCAGATCCTCTTTGGGCGCCGTGCGGATTCCGAGCAGGACCCAGGGAAGCTCGTCCACCCAGTTAGGCCCTTTGAGGCGGGCCATGAGAGCCGACTTCAGGTGACGGTGGAAACGCTCCACTAGTCCATTCGACTGTGGGTGGTTGGTAGTTGTGTGGTGCAGCTGTGTCCCCAAAAGGCTGGCCATAGCTGACCACAGGCTGGAGGTGAACTGGGCGCCTCTGTCGGAGGTAATGTGGGTCGGTACACCAAAGCGAGATACCCAGGTGGCGATCAGCGCCCGGGCGCAAGATTCGGAGGTGGTGTCGGTGAGCGGGACCGCCTCTGGCCATCTTGTGAACCGGTCCACGATAGGCAGGAGGTGCCACGCTCCTCGCGATACTAGCAGGGGGCCCACGATATCCACATGAATGTGGTCGAAACGCTGGTGGGTGGGGTGGAACTGCTGCGGCAGAGCTTTGGTGTGCCGCTACACCTTGGCTGTTTGGCAGTGCGTGCACGTTCTGGCCCATTCACTGACCTGCTTGCGGAGTCCGTGCCAAACGAACCTGTTGGAGACCATCCAGACAGTTGTCCTGATGGAGGGGTGCGCTAAGTTGTGAATGGAGTTGAAAACGTGCCGCTGCCAGGTTGCCGGAACGACGGGGCGGGGTTGACCGGTGGCGCCGTCACAGAGTAGGGTCCTCTCACCTGGGCCTACAGGGAGGTCCTGGAGCTGCAAACCAGAGACTGCAGTTCTGAAACTAGGGATCTCCTCGTCTGCCTGCTGCGCCTTCGCCAATGCTTCATAGTCTACCCCTTGGGACAGGGCGTGAATGGTATGGCGAGAGAGAGCGTCCGCCATGACATTGTCCTTTCCCGAGACATGCTGGACATCCATCGTGTATTCGGAGATGTAGGAAAGATGTCGCTGCTGGTGGGACGACCAGGGATCGGACACCTTCGTGAACGCAAAGGTAAGCTGTTTGTGGTCCGTGAACGCGGTGAAGGGCCTACCTTCTAAGAAGTACCTGAAATGCCGGATTGCCAGGTATAGCGCCAACAGTTCCCGGTCGAAAGCACTGTAGTTGAGCTCGGGTGGTCATAGGTGTTTGCTGAAAAACGCCAGGGGTTGCCAGCGACCCTTGATGAGTTGTTCCAGCACTCCACCGACTGCTGTGTTAGATGCGTCCACTGTGAGGGCGGTAGGGACGTCCGTTCTGGGGTGCACTAGCATTGTGGTGTTTGCCAAGGCTTCTTTGGTTTTAATGAAAGCGGCGGCGGACTCCTCGTCCCAGGTAATGTCCTTGTCCTTACCCAACATCAGGGTGAACAGGGGGCGCATGATTCGGGCAGCTGAAGGGAGGAAGCGGTGGTAGAAATTCACCATTCCCACAAATTCCTGAAGGCCTTTGATTGTGTTGGGTCGGGGGAAATGGCGGACTGCGTCTACCTTGGCAGGCAGAGGGGTTGCCCCGTCTTTAGTAATCCTGTGGCCCAGGAAGTCGATGGTGTCGAGTCCGAACTGGCATTTGGCCGGGTTGATTGTCAGGCCGTATTCACTCAGTCGGGCATAGAGTTGAAGGAGGTGGGACAGATGCTTCTGATGACTGCTGCTGGCTATGAGGATGTCGTCCAGATAGATGAAAGCGAATTCCAGGTTGCGTCCCACCGCGTCCATTAACTGCTGAAACGTCTGTGCAGCATTCTTTAGGCCGAACGGCATGCGGAGGAACTCGAAAAGGCCAAAAGGGGTGATGTGTGCCGTTTTGTGGACGTTGTCCAGATGCATCGGGATTTGATGGTATCCGCAGATGAGGTCTACCTTCGAGAAGATTCGTACACCGTGCAGTTTGCTGCAAAGTCCTGAATGTGTGGCACAGGGTAGCGGTCCGGTATTGTAGCCTCGTTCAGCCTGCGGTAGTCGCCGCATGGTCTCCAGCCCCCTGTTGCTTTGGGCACCATGTGCAGGGGGGAGGCCCATGGGCTGTTGGACCACCATATGATCCCCAATTCCTCCATCCTCTTGAACTCCTCCTTCGCCAGCCGGAGCTTGTCTGGGGGAAGCCTTCGAGCACGGGCGTGGAGGGGTGGTCCTTGTGTCGGGATGTGGTGCTGTACTGGGCATGTCTGCCATGAACTGCTGTGCCAGAACCGATGGAAAATCCACCAGGACTCTGGTGAATTCATTGTTGGACAGTGTGATGGAGTCTAGGTGTGGGGCCTGCAACTTGGTTTCACCCAGGGAGAACGTTTGAGAGGTCTCGGCGTGGACCAGTCTCTTCTTGGGCAGGTTGACCAGTAGGCTGTGAGCTCGCAAAAAATCCGCACCCAGGAGCGGTTGGGCTACAGTGGCCAGTGTGAAGTCCCACGTGAACCAGCTGGAGCTGAACTGTAGCCGCACCGTACGGGTGCCGTAGGTCCTTACTGTGTTGCTGTTCGTGGCCCTCAGGGTGGAACCTGGTGCCCTGTTGCGGGTGTCGTAACTTGTCGGAGGTAAGACGCTGATCTCGGCTCCAGTGTCGACCAAAAAGCAGCATCCTGACTGCTTGTCCCAGACATACAGGAGGCTATCCTGATGGCCAACCGCTGTAGCCATTAGCGGCGGCTGGCCCTGGCGTTTCCCGGGAACTTGCAGGGCGGGCTACAGCGGCGGGCCTCTGCGCCCCACCGCTGGTGGTAGAAGCACCATTGTTCGTTGGTCTCCTCACCCCTGCCTCTGGGGTTAGTGGGCTTTGCGGCCGGGCCTGGTCCGGTCTGCTGCTAGAAGCGTGGCCTGGTGATCTGTGTGACGGACACCCCACTCTCCTTCTTGGCTTTCCACAGCACGTCCGCCCGGGCCGCCACCTTCCGGGGGTTGCTGAAATCTGCATCAGACAGCAGCAAGCGTATGTCCTCGGGCAGCTGCTCCAGGAATGCCTGCTCAAACATGAGGCAGGGCTTGTGTCCACCAGCCAGGGACAGCATCTCGTTCATCAAAGCCGATGGCGGCCTGTCTCCCAAACCATCCAGGTGCAGTAAGCGGGCAGCTCGCACGCGCCGTGAGAGTCCAAAAGTCCTTATGAGCAGGGCTTTGAATTCTGTGTACTTGCCATCCTCCGGGGGCGACTGTATGAACTCCTCAACCTGGGTGGTCGTCTCCTGGTCGAGGGAGCTCACCACATAGTAGTAACGTGTGGAATCTGAGGTTATCTGCCGAATGTGGAATTGGGCTTCTGCTTGCTGGAACCACAGGTGAGGTCGCAGCATCCAGAAGCTTGGCAGTTTTAACGAAACTGCATGACCAGATGCGGCGTCGTTCATCTTCGGCTCAAATATCATTTGGGCCGTCGGGGTCACCAATTGTAGCGGTGTGCTACACGCAGCGCTGGAATAACGACACAGAGTCGGTGAGCTGCAGTTACAAAAGAGGTTTATTCAAACTTCGCGGCTTCACTTTAAAGCCTTCCTAATCCCGCCCTCCCCAGATGGGACTGTTTTCACAGTCCCATCCCGCGCGCGGGCTTTTCCCCTTGCTGGTGAAGCAGGCTTGGCGCCCTCTTTGGGACCGGCCTCAATGCCGGCGCGCGCCACTTTGTGAACCGGTTCGAGTGCGCTGGGAAGTGGGTCGCCACAGTGGCTTCTTTAATACAAGATTTAATCTTTTATGTCTTTTGAGTTTTCCTGTACTTAAGTGTGTACGAACACAATTCTTCAAGAAAATCAACAGCAAAACTTTTACAATGCCAAGTTTCAGGCTTCCTGGCATTGTCAATAAGAAATAAGTAACTGAAATGAAGCAGAAGACTGTCTGCCAGGTTGCGACAGCATGAAGATTGTCAATTGGGAAATGAAAGCAAGGAAGCTGGCTGCTACATTACACATTATCTGACTTCCTGTTGCCAGGAAGCTGCCATTCAAACATGGAGGGCCAAGAACATATCAGGTTAGACCATACTGGTGCAGACAGGAAGGCTGGATTGGAGTTGAATGTTGAGGCACAGCAAAATGCAGGACAAAAGTTGAATGTACTGGCATGATTGAGTGTAAGGGAATGGGTCAGACAATGCAGAAGCTATAATGAAAGGGCCAGGAATTCCATAGATAAGGTCATAATTAGATATTGGTGGAAGAAAAGCCAAGTGCAAATAATGCTAAACAATACATAAAGTGTTAAAAGTAAAAAAGACAAAATAATAAGAAGCTTCTTTTATTGTACGTGGTGTTTCATCTATATTATCATGAATTTGAAAAGAACAAAGTTATAATTTAATTCATCTATGCTGTCACATAATGACCATTCAACAACTCATCCATCAGTACTATATTTCAAAATAGTAGATATGAATATATGAAAACTTTAACATGAATATCAAGTGAATGGAAGATGAGAAAATGAATAATCTAACCCCAAATAAGACATTGAACCATGTTGTAGGGTATTCACATAATTCTAAGCTTTCCCATATTAATGATTGGTTTCTATTTTTAAGTTTTAATTATTTAAAGTGATAATTTAGCAAGAGTAAACAAACATCAGAATATTTAAAATAAATTGAATGCAAGAAGAGTAGCCAAAGGCCGTAACTGGTATCCCACAAATGATCTAATCTGATAAAGTCACGTGTTATAATCAATATAGTGAGATGGAAATAGACTGGCTCTGCTTTATGCATTCTCTTAATTCTACAAGTAAGCAAAATGAAACTGATGAAAATGACATGTCAATTTGTATTTTAAATCAAAGCAAACTGGCCTGTGAATGAGAAAATGATATTCTTGATTTAGGTGATAGATATTTCTTTAATTGTATGAATCTGTCCTCTATTTTGATATGCTCTCTCTCTCTCTCTCTCTCTCTCACACACACACACACACACACACACACACACACACACACACACACACACACACACACACACACACACACACACACACACACACACACACACACACACACACACATTTTAGAGACAGTATACAAAACAGATTATTACAGTGCATTGTCAGCGGTCCCAGAGTCACAGTTCTTTTTGGGCAGGAGGAATCTGGTCCAATGATCTGGGTTCACAAATCTGTGAGAATGGAGTTCGAGGCCTAGTGTTCAGGAGTTCAATCAATGCGAAGCCCGAGTGTTTGAACATTGTTGTGTTCTGGGATCAATGTCGAAGAGCAAGGTCTGAGGATCGATCAGAATTCTGGAAGGCGAGGCCCATTGGCTAGAGATGAGGCCGCAACTCCCTGAGTCTGCTGGAGCCCAACATCTACTGGCTTAGGTATGAACTTGCTGGAGGCTGGAGGCCTGTCCCGGGGTTAAATGACTGTGTATGTTCACGGGCGAGAGGGAGGAATGGAGCTTGTTTTGCTGGTGTTGTTTTCAAGTCCAGTCAAGTTTGTTGTCATTGAACTATATAGATGTATATAGTGTACATAATCATAATATAATATACATCGAAATGAGACAACGGTTCTCCGAACCATGGTGTACAGTAGTACACATTACACATGATAACTTTGAAGCTAAGGATTACATCTGCACATGAGTCACACATAAATAAGAAACTCAAGTGCATAAGTTAAATATTGTAAAGTACATAACAGTTTAATCAGTGACACTTTGAATGCAAGGAAATTCAGAAGCCTAATAGCCTGAGGAAAGAAACTGTTTCCCATCCTGACCGTTCTTGTCTTTATGTGTTAGAATCTCCTGCCTGATGTAAGAAAGTCAAAGAGGATGCTGAATGGATGGATGGATAGGATCCGTAATAACTCTAAGGGCCCTGCATAAGCAGCACCAGAAAATTGTCCCCAATGGATGCTAGAGAGACCCCTGTGATCGTCTCAGCTGTCCTCACAGTCCTTTGTAGGGACATCTGGTTTGATGCTTGACTGCTCCCATACCGGAGGGAGATGCAACTTGTCAGGATGTTCTTGTACAACACAGTTAAGATGTTGTTTGTTGTGTGCTATGTTGTTCTGCTAAACATTGTGGGCTTGTGGCAAAACTTGTGGGTTAGAAAAACAGAAACATAGAAAACCTACAGCACAACACAGGCCCTTCAGCCCACAAAGCTGTGCTGAACATGTCCCTACCTTAGAACTACCTAAGCTTACCCATAGCCCGCTATTTTTCTAAGCTCCATGTACCTATCCAGGAGTCTCTTAAAAGACCCTATCGTCTCCGCCTTCACCACTGCCGCCAGCAGCCCATTCCATGCACTCACCACTCTCTGTGTAAAAAACTTACCCCTGACATCTCCTCTGTATCTACTTCCAAGCACCTTAAAACTATGCCCTCTCATGTTAGCCATTTCAGCCCTGGGAAAAAGCCTTTGACTATCCACATGATTAATGCCTCTTATTATCTTGTACACCTCTATCAGGCCACCTTTCATCCTCCATCGCTCCAAGGAGAAAAGGCCGAGTTCACTCAACCTATCCTCATAAGACATGCTCCCCAATCCAGGCAACATCCTTGTAAATCTCCTCTGCACCCTTTCTATGGTTTCCACATCCTTCCTGTAGTGAGGCGACCAGAACTGAGCACAGTACTCCAAGTGGGGTCTGTCCAGGATCCTATATAGCTATAACTTTACCTCTTGGCCCTGAACACAGTCCCATGATTGATGAGGGCCAATGCACTGTATGCCTTCTTAATCACAGAGTCAACCTGCATAGCAGCTTTGAGTGTCCAGTGGACTCGAACCCCAAGATCCCTCTGATCCTCCACACTGCCAAGAGTCTTACCATTAATGCTGTATTCTGCCATCATATTTGACTTATCAAAATGAACCACCTCACACTTATGTGGGTTGAACTCCATCTGCCACTTCTCAGCCCAGCTTTTCATCCCATCAATGTCCCAGTGTAACCTCTGACAGCTCTCCACACTATCCACAACACCCCTAACGTTTATGTCATCAGAAAATTTACTAACCCATCCCTCCACTTCCTCATCCAGGTCATTTATATAAATCATGAAGAGTAGGATGTCCCAGAACAGATCCCTAAGGCATACCACTGGTCACTGACCTCCATGCAGAATATGACTCATCTACAACCACTCTTTGCTTTCAGTTCTGGATCCACAATGTCCCCTTGGATCCCATGGCTACTAACTTTCTCAATGAGCCTTGCGTGGGGTACCTTAACAAATGCCTTGCTGAAATCCATATACACTATATCTACGATTCTACCTTCATCAATGTGTTTAGTCACATCCTCAAAAAATTCAATCAGGCTCGTAAGGCATGACCAGTCTTTGACAAAGCCATGCTGACTATTCCTAATCATATTATGTCTCTCCAAATGTTCATAAATCCTGCCTCTCAGGATCTTCTCCATCAACTTACCAACCACTGAAGTAAGACACACTGGCCTATAATTTCCTGGGCTATCTCTATCCCCTTTCTTGAATAAGGGAACAACATCCACAACCTTCCAATCCTCTAGAACATCTCGCGTCCTCATTGATGATGCAAAGATCATTGGCAGAGGCTCAGCAATCTCCTCTCTGGCTTCCCACAGTGGCCTGGGGTACATTCCATCTGGTTCCAGCGACTTATCCAACTTGATGCTTTGCCAAAGCTCCAGCAGATCCTCTTCCTTAATATCTACATGCTCAAGCTTTTCAGTCCACTGCAAGTCATGCCTACAATTGCCAAGATCCTTTTCTGTAGGGAATACTGAAGCAAAATATTTATTAAGTACCTATGCTATCTCTTCTGGTTTCATACACACTTTTCCACTGTCACACTTGATTGGTCCTATTCTCTCATGTCTTATCCTCTTGCTCTTCACATACTTGTCGAATGCCTTGAGGTTTCCCTTAATCCTGCTCACCAAGGCCTTCTCATGACCACTTCTGGCTCTCCTAATTTCATTGTTAAACTCCTTCCTCCTAGCCTTATAATCTACTAGTTCTCTATCATTACCTAGTGTTTGAACTTTTTTTAAGTTCTTCTTTTCTTCTTAACTAGATTTACAACAGGTTTTATACACCACGGTACCCTACCATCCTTTCCCTGTCTCATTGGAATGTACCTATGCAGAACCCCTCGCAAATATCCCCTGAACATTTGCCACATTTCTTCCATACATTTCCCTGAGAACATCTGTTCCCAATTTATGCTTCCAAGTTTCTGCCTGATAGCCTCATATTTCCCCTTACTCCAGTTAAACATTTCCCTAATTTGTCTGTTCCTATCCCTCTCTAATGCTATAGTAAATGAGATAGAATTGTGATCACTATCTCCAAAATGCTCTCTCACTGAGAAACCTGACACCTCACCAGGTTCATTTCCCAATATCTGATCAGGCACAGCCTCTCCTCTTATAGGCTTATCTACATACCTGGTCAAGAAACCTTCCTGAACACACCTAACAAACTCCACCCCTTTAAACCCCTCTGTCCAGGGAGATACCAATCAATATTGGGGAAATTAAAATCTCCCACCACAACAACCTTCTTATTACTAAACCTTTGCAGTATCTGCTCTTTGATGCCCCTGTTACTATTGGGTTGTCTATAAAAAACACCCAGTAAAGCTATTGACCCCTTCCTATTCTTAGCTTCCACCCACAGAGACTGCGTGGACAACCCCTCCATGACTTCCTCCTTTTCTGCAGCCGTAACACTATCCCTGATCAACTGTGCCACACCCTTACTCTTTTGCCTCCCTCCCTGTCCTTTCTGAAACATCTAAGGCCTGGCACTTGAAGTAGCCATTCCTGCCCCTGAACTATCCAAGTCTCTGTAATGAACACAACATCATAGCTCCAAGTGATGATGCACACTCTAAGCTCATCCACTTTGTTCATAATATTCCTCGCATTAATAACCATCGGTGTGAGTGTGCACCTTCTCTATCACCTGCCTATCCTCCCTCACACACTGTCTCCAAGCTTTCACTATTTGTTAGCCAACCTCCCTTTCCTCCGTTACATCAGTTTGGATCCCACCCCCCAGCAATTCTAGTTTAAACTCTCCCCAATAGCCTTAGCAAATCTCCCCGCTAGGATATCGGTCCCCCTGGGTTTCAAGTGCAACCCGTTTTTTTTGTAAAGATCACACCCGCCCCAAAAGCGGTCCCAATGATCCAGAAATTTGAACCCCTGCCCGTTGCTCCAATCCCTCAGCCAGGCATTTATCCTCCACCTCATTCTATTCCTATACTCACTGTCGCATGGCACAGGCAGTAATCCCAAGATTACTGCCTTTGAGGTCCTGCTTCTCAACTTCCTTCCCAACTCCCTATTGTTTGTTTTCAGGACCGCCTCCCTTTTCCTATCTATGTTGTTGGTACCGATATGTACCACAACCTCTGGCTGTTCTCCTTCCCACTTCAAGATAGCACGGGCTTTTATTTCTCTTATAGCTAGGAGGGCGCTCTTGCTTAAATGGAAGGATGCTTTTCCCCCTACTCAATGGTCAATGGTTACGGGATGTTATGTCATGCTTAAATTTAGAGAAGATCCGTTGTTCAGCTTTTGAATCTAGCCAAGACTTTTATACATTGTGGCAACCATTTTTGTGTTCCTTTCAAAACCTTTGATTTGTCGCAAAAGTACAGATGGTGGCTAATGGTATATTTTATTGTATGATAAGGGTTTTTCCCCCTTTTTTCTTGCTTTTCCTAACAGCTCTAACTTTGGTAATGTGTTTAGATCTTTTTTCTGTATAACAAAATTATTATATTTCAATATTATAGTTTAATTAAATTTTTATGAATATGGGGTTTGTGATTGTAGCTGTATTTTTAATACAATGTATTTGGTACGATTTTATTTTTTTCTTTTGACTTATAATATATATCTTCTTGTACTCTGTATTCCTCTATGCAGAAACTAATAAAAATATTGAAAGAGAAGATATCATGGATGAGATCAGAGACATCCTGGACCCTGGCACATGGGAGGCAAACTACTATCTGTGTTTCTTTCCTGAGTCCACAGAATCGCCTGTCTGACCCCCTAACCATACCCCACTACTGCACTATAGAGTCCCCTAACACTGCTACAACCAGCACCCAAGGAACCACCCATTTGTTGGTTCTTAACCCAAATAACACATTTCACTTCTTTTTGTACGTTAACATGACAAATAAATTTGAATCTTGAATGTTGAAGCCTTTCTTGTTCATTTCATATAAAAAATTTTCCTCAGCTGTTTATTGTAATTATCTTGCAATATTATGTTAGTAATGATATGATGTTTCAAATGTTCACCTGGAACAAAAGCTAGATACAAGAGTAGTAATATACAGCCACAATGAAAGCTCTTTGAACATGTATTGAAGGAAAAGAGGAATACAAATGAATTAGTATCCATCCAAACATGCAAATATAATTTATCTCAAAGCCAAAACAAAGGAAGACCAGTGGTATCAATCTGGAAGCCAACAATAATCAGCTTGGAAAATAAAAGTATTGATTAAGTCGCCAACAGTACTGCTTCAGTGAAAAAACAAATCAGATCCAATGCCTATCAACATGTCACATGTAAAGCCTGGTTATGTTGGTCTAGCAAATTATACTGTCCGTCTGGAGAGAATGATCCATGTGAAGGAGTCAGCAGCATGTGTCTGAGTAGACTATTAATATCAATTCTGAAATCTGTAGCTCCATCTGTTGAAATTGAGAGCAGCATTCCAAGGTGCTGTAGCATCTGTGTGAAGTTCAAGTGTAGATCAGAAAATCTGTTTTTCACATGGTGGAGCCAGGAACAATCTGGTTTAACTCCCTTCTGTAAAAGCCAGACACTGAGGCAAAATAAGTAACATTCATTGGGAAAACTTGTAAAAAAAAACTATACTAAACTAAAAGCCTACTAATCCACTGTGATCTTACTGTAAAATCCAATACAAAAATAATGTCATCAAGATTTAGGAGTGAGCCTACAGATACACACACACACACACACACACACACACACACACACACACACACACACACACACACACACACACACACACACACACACACACACACACACACACACACACACACACACACACACACACACACTTCACATCTCTGGTGGCACTTGCAAACCATTCCAAAATGTTTCTATGGATTTCAATGGGGCTTCAATACATGTGAACATCAATTTGCTTCATGCTGGTGATGAAGGCCCCCAAGGTCAGTGAGTTGTCATTGGGTTCCGGATTTGGAACAGGAGGAATGAAGTCTAATGAATCCCTGGCTTTGCGAATTGGTGAGACTGGAGTGCGAGGTCGAGTGTTCAGGGATCTCACCGAATGCACTGGCTTAAAATCCTGACATCTGGTGCTGTGTGGGGAGTTTGCATGTTCTCCCTCTGACCATATGCATTTCCTTCTGGTGCGCCTGTTTCTTCCCTGTCCATAAGATGTACCGGTTGCTAGGTTAATTGGTTACTATAAATCAAGTGTGTGGGTGAGTGAGGTGAGTGTGATCAGTGGGTGTGGAAATGAGTGAGACTGGTGAGTGTGTAGGCAAGTGATCTGAGAGGATTGATGATAATATGGGTAAATACAATGGAAGTGGTGTTACTGAGTTCTTGTTGGTTGAAATATACTCAATGGCCTGATCCCATCAAAGGGATCAATGTCTTCTTATTTTGACCAACCCTAGAATATCATCTTTAACTGTATTACTGTGATGTTCTCCTTAAAATAAAATAAAGCAATTCCCCCTTCTCTCTTATCCCCTCCTCTATCACACGTGTAGAACCTGTAACAGATCCCCAGCCTTGATTATCCTGAACTATTATTCGGCAATAGCTATAATAGCCCAGTTCTATGCCTATCAATGCCTTGAGTTCAACTGCCTTATCTGTCAGCCTTCTTGTATTAAAATAAAGGCAGATTAGCCTATGAGTTATTCCCTGTTTCTGTTCCCTGCCCATTCTATGTGCTGAATTTGCTTGTCTTAACTTCTAGATTTGCCTCAACTTTCTGAATTGTCACACATCTGTGTTATGATACATACCCAACCACACCAGTTTCTGGTGTTTAGATGCTCCAGCTCTCTGGAATATGGATAGCTGGTGTGGCCCCTTTTAAGATTCAGGTCAGCCCCACTAATTGGCAGCCATAGTTTGGTGCCAGGATTTCAATATTTAAGAGCACTTGAACTGAAGCTCGGTGCTCAATCATCAGTCCTAATTGGATTATCATCCAGTGTCCAGTTTAGTACACTGTTCTCATTTTAGTCTTGCATCATGTCTCGATTTCAGCAGTTGGGTCCAACCATCCTTGCCTAGGTCTCATGTCACAGTATGATTGAGCCTAACATGGATCCAGCAGGGTATTGGAGACTTTTGTCAGCTGTGGCCAACCACAGCAAGAACATTTCAAGACAGAGTCTGGAGATGCACGGCCTTCAGAACTTTATGTGCCAGCTGTCGCAAGGAGGAAGCCAGAGTTGCTTGGGCACAGCGTTTAGTCGCTCTCCAGAGCCAGTCCATCTTCCTACCCTGGAGAGATCTGGCAGTGATCAGGGCTCTTGATGTGGCTTCCTCATTCAAGGTTCATTGGTGTTTGAACTTCAGCTGTCCTGGTTCCCTATGGAATGCGGCAAGGTGGCCTTTACTATCTCTGGGCCATTGCTCATTGGGAGCAAAGGGCGAAGATTTGCTCTGACTCGAAGGAATTTCTAGCTGCTATGAGGAAGCCCATCATCTCACCAGAGCAAACATAGCCTCGGAGCTTCTGATGAAGGTGCATCAGAGCAGTCAGTCTGTTGCTGACTACGCTATTAAGTTTTGGAGTTTGGTCCAAAAGAGTGGATGGAACAAAGGGGAGGCTTTGTCATCTCTATACTGTCATGGACTCTGAGGTGAACTAAAGGATGCCCTTGCCTTGGGAGAGCTGACAGAGGACTTAAAGGTTCTGATCGACCAGTCCATCTGCCTTGATACTTGCCTGGCAGAGTGAGAATGGGAATACCTAAAAAAGGCCGAAAATGGCTAGCCATTGCCTAGTCTCAATGCATCACAATTCCATTTCCCAACCTCAGACAATGACCAGTCATTGGCATCCTATCAAACCGTCAGGTTGAGTGTTAAGGCCATTTGGTGTCAGGAGGACTGTGACAGTAGCAGCCAGTACTCTCAACCCCACAGTTTCTGGTCTCACACTGAGGGCAGAGATCTCCAGTGGTAAAAACTGATGAGAGGTGAATGCTCTTGTGGACACTGGGGTAGCTGATAATTTCCTGGACTTGGGGACTGCCCATCGGCTGAACATACCATTGCAGGGGTTGAGTTGCACTGCAAATGTCTTGGCCGTAGGCAGATCCGGCAGCAGACATTGGTGTTGTGGATGAGGATAGAAGGTCATGCAGAAGAAAGATTAGTTTCTATATCATCGAATCTCCTCACATTCCCCTGATACTTAGGCACCCTGGGCTGTCGCATCATAACCCATCTGTCAACTGGAAGGAAGGGAGGACCATTTCATGGTCCAATTAATGGAAAAGGATATGTTTTCAGCTGACCCTCAGATACTCTTGGGTCCAGGGACCGATGAGGGGGCAGACTCTTGTTTGGGGTAACCTGGAGCCTTCAGGAGACCTAGCCCTTTCTTCAAGGACAGACAAGCTGGCTCCAGCCACAAGGTCTGTGCAAGTTCTGACCATGTCTGGTTGGTGGAGCGCTGGAACTAGAGGGAAAGGATCTCTAGTTCAGGAGCAAGCCAAGGAACTGTCTAAGCATTCTGGAACTCTAGCAGTTAAGCCTAAGGGATCCAGCCACCAATTCCTGACTCCTAAATGTAGACCCTTGGAGCCTAGTTCTGGGAGCATGAGGACCACTTGTAGTGCCTCATTGATGTTTTCTGTGGATACAGATGAGGATTTGGACTCCGATTTAGCCTTTGTTTTAACTGGTGGTCCCCTGGAGTATACATAAAGGAGGCTCTTGCCATGGGATTAATTCAGACCCCCAGGTCACCAGCTGAGTTGTCAAGTGGGACAAGCTCCCACTACTGGAAAGTGCTCCTCACGGCATGCATCTCAAATAGCCTCTGACATCCAAGTCCAACTCCTGGCCTTCTCGTGTGGTTTAGCCTCTGCTTCTAGGCTCCAGCAAAATGGGCTGGGGTTTTCCTGTATTCAGTGTAGTAGTGGGTGCTGCAATGGTACTGAAGTTGTGAATGAATCTCCAGCAAATGCTAGAAACCACTGGAGATGCTTGAGGTGGGGGGTTGCAGCCAGCCTTTGATGGCTTGGGTCTTGCTGGGGTCTGTCTGCAAATTCCCCTGAGTGGCAGTAAACCTGAGGAAGGAGACTGTGGAGTTGTGGAATTCATTCTTCTCTGGATTGATGAATTATTGGTTCAGAACTAAACATTGAAGTACTCATTGAATACATTGGACATGTTTGTGGCAGGTCTTAGAGAAGATGAGAATATCATGCAGGTACACAAAGACAAAGTGATTTCGATTTTCTCAGAGAACATCATTGATAAGTACCTGAAAGACTTCTGGGGCATTGACTAAATCAAACAGCATCACAAAGTATTCATAGTGGCCATTGGGTGTGTTGAAAGAGGTCTTTCATTCATCACCCTCCCGAATGCAGACCAGATTGTATGCATTTTGGAAGTTCAATTTAGTAAAGATGGTTGCCCCTTGCAACAACTTGAAAGGGATGGTCGTCAGTGGCAAGGGGTACTGGTGCTTCACTGTGATCTTATTGAGACCTCAATAATGTATGCACGGTCAGAGTCCACCATCCTTTTTTGCCACAAAGAATTCGCACCAGTGGGGGACGTTGAGTGGGCAGATGAAACTGGATGCTAGGGCAACACAGATGTACTCCTCCATGACCACCTTCTGGAGCTGACAGAGAGTAGAGTCTTCAACAGGGCCGACAGCTTCCGAGCAGGAACTCAATTCAACAGGTTCAATGAGGCAGGAGAGTTTTGACCAATTGCTTACTTAAACTCTAGCTCAGGAGGAGCTCAGGACAGGGCACAAGAGGCAGGAGGCAGCCTGGGAGAAGTAGGAGGCAGGCAACTTAGCTGCATGAAAACCATCTGTGTAGTGCACTGGTGAACCAATTGATTTGTGAGTTGTGGAGGTCTTCCATCTAGAGCCGTGGCTGGTTGATTGAGACGGAACAGGGGAACTCGAGTACAAGGTATAAAAGTTGAGATGTTATGTTGCAACTTTACAAAATACTAGTTGGACTGCACATGGACTAATATGTGCAGTTTTGGTTGCCACATTAAAGGAAGGTTACGACTGAGGTGGAGAGGATGCAAAAGGAATTCACTAGAAAGTTGCCTGGATTGAAGGACTTTAATTCTGGGAGAAATTGAATAGGATGACAAAGACGGGGAAATCTGCTGATACTGGAAATCCAAGCTACATGCATAAAATGCTAGGGGAACTCAGCAGGCCAGTCAGCATCAATGGAAAAGAGTAAACAGTCGACATTTCAGGTCAAGACACTCCATCGGGACCGAAAAAAAACCCTCCTTTCCTCCAGTCCTGATGAAGGGTCTCAGGCCTGCTGAGTTCCTCCAGCATTTTGTGTGTGTTGCTTGAATAGGATGGATTTGCCTTCTTTGAAATAAAAGATGTTGAGGGGTGACTTGATAGAGGTAGATACAATTATAAGGGGTATATACAGCAAGTTAGTTAGTTAGTTAATGTTAAAGTCTGTCCCGAGCCTTATAGGCTCATTAGGCCGGTGCTTATGCTGGTTTCCGTGGCATGAAGTGACTGAGAGTACAAGACTATCCCCCCTCTGCCAGATAGGATGCCAGTCTATCGTGAGGTTAACCCCCAGCATTTTGCCGATACCCATTTTCAGCTGGGTGGACTGGAGCAATGTGTGGTTAAGTGCCTTGTTCAAGGACACAACACGCTGACTCGGCTGGGGATTGAACTCACGACCTTCAGATCATTCGTCCAATGCCTTAACCACTTGGCCACGTGCCAAGCAAGCAAGGTAAAGAATCAGATTTTTTTGTTACAAGTGTTATTAAAACAAAAGAACATTGATTTATGTGAGAAGAAGGAATTTTGAAGGGGAGTATCATGGGAAAGTGCTCTATACTGTTGCTGACTGGAACTTGCTGCAAGAGGAATTGGTGGAGTTAGGTTTAAGTGGTGGTTCTTAGACAGATATTTCAATAGGCAGAGCACAAAAGGAGGGGGCAGTGGTTTAGATGGACAAAGTGACCAACATGGATGTGGTGGGATGAATGGCCTATTTCTGTTCTTTATGAATGTCTATAATGTAAAGCCAAATATACAATCAAATCTATCAGACATCATGCCCCAGATATTGATACTGTAAACAGAGGCAGGGCTGGAATTCATTGCTCTGCATCATGATTGACATTGCTTCGCTTTATTTGGAAGCTTCAACTCTAATTTCCTTCATTAAGCTGATGTTCAAAAAAGCAGACATTCCTTACACTGGCATCATCTAAAATATATAGATGCCAGTTTAACAAAAGTGAACTAACAAACTTCACCCTCTCCGTTCAAAGTTCAAAGTAACTTTATTATCAAAGTACATATATGTATCATATACAAAGCAGAAATTCATTTTCTTGGGGGCAACCACAAAAAATACAAAAGGCACAATAGAATCATGGAAAGACCAATATGCAAAAAAATGGACAACAACCAATGTGCAAAAAAAGAACTGTGCCAATACAAAAAGAAAGAAAGAAAAAGAAATGAGTAATAATAAATAATTAAACAATAAATATCTAGAACATGAGATAAAGAGTCCTTGAAAGTGAGTCCATTTTGGTAGGGACTGTTCAGTGATGGGACAAGTAAAATTGAGTGAAGTGAAGTTATCCCATAAAGCAATTAGTCAATATAGTCTCCACCTTATATCTATAGAAGTTTGTCAAAATTTTAGATGATACTTCAAATCTTTGCAAACTTTTCAGAAAATAGAATTGCTGCCAGGCTTTTTTCACACTGGGACTTACATGCTGGACCTAGGAGAGATCCTCTGAAATGATAACATCGAGTAATTTAAAGTTGCTGACCCTCTCCACCTCTGATCCCCCAATGACGACTGGTTCATGGACTTGTGGTTTCCTCCTTCTGAAGTCAATAATCCACTCCTTGATCTCATTGACATTGAGTAAGAGGTAATTGTTGTGCCCCCACTCAGCCAGATTTTTAATCTCTCTCCTATATGCTGATTTGTCACCACCTTTGACTTGGCCAATGATAGTGGTGTCAATGGCAAACATAAATATAACATTGGAGCTGTGCTGAGCCTCAAGTCATAAATATAAAGCCAGTAGAGCAGCGGACTAAGCACCTAGCCTTGTGGTGCACTTTACTTATGGAGATTGTGGAGGAGATGTTGTTGACAATTGTAACTGACTGGGGTTTGCAAGTGAGAAAACCGGGGATCCAGTTGCACAAGGAGGTATTGAGGCCAAGGACTTGAAGCCTATTGATCAGTTTTGAAGGGATGATAGTATTGAATACTGAGCTGTGGAAAATGAAGAGCATCCTGATGTATGTATCTTCTCTGTCCAAATGTTCTGGGACTGTGTGAAGAGACAATGAAATGGCATCGGCTGTTGATCTGTTGTGATGGTAGGTAAACTGAGTGGATCTAAGTTGCTTCTCATCCAGTCTCAAACAAGGAAGCCAAATAACTAAAACAAATTTTTATAAACTACATAATATCCATTTGTGCGGTACTAAAGTTCTTCAGAAAGCAATATAATGAATAAGTTACTGCTATGATCTACAAACGTTTGTATAATCATTGGAGTTCATAGAAGCACAGGAACGTAGAAAACCTACAGCACAATACAGGGCCTTCGGCCCTCAAAGCTGTGCCAAACATGTCCTTATCTGAGAACTACCTAGGCTTTACCCCATAGCCCTCTATCTTTCTAAGCTCCATGTATCCATCCAGGAGTCTCTTAAAAGACCCTATTGTTTCCACCTCCAACTCCGCCACTGGCAGCCCATTCCATGTACTTATCACTCTCTGCATACCTCTAACATCTCCTCTGTACCTTATTCCAAGCATCTTAAAACTATGCCCTCTTGTGCTAGCCATTTCAGCCCTGGGATAAAGCCTTTGACTATCCAGACGATCAATGCCTCAGGTAATAGACTAATGTAATATAGGAAATAGCATCAGAGGAAAATAGCAAAACTATTGTCCTCTTTATGTAAATTAGAAAATTAAATCTGCACCAGATGGCACTCTTTGACATGGCAACAGATGATGCTTTAATATATTAAAGAAATATATAAAGATATACTGTAGAAAAGAAAAAAGATTGTCAAAATGACGGTAGATATAGATGGCTAGTTCTGATAAAGATAGACAAGGCATGCATTACCTAAAGTTGTAGAACTTGATATCATCCTGCAAGCTGCAATGTGCTCAGATCGAACATGAGGTATTGTTCCTTAACCTTGAAGTAACAGAACAGACAGAAAGGTCTAAGGAAAGGTTAGTGGATGGGAGATCATGAATTAAAATGGTAGGGACCCAACAAGTCACTAATAGAGTTATCTCTTCAAATGCTATGAGGAGAGTGGTAGGATCTATGCATCCTCCTCTTTGCTCCGCATTTTATACCTACCACTGATCATTAGGTGATCTCTCCCACACAGTCAAGGCTCTTGTGTCCTCCGGAGACTTTTACGTCACAGCTTCAGCCCTTCCACAGGCTGTTTTTGTCTGCCATCAAGTTGGCCCCCTATTACAGCTTGCTCTTGCCCCATCCAAGATATTTTATTCTAATTTTGTTCTCTTCTCCCTCCCCAATCCAGCTCTTTCATACTTGCATCCTTGGGACATTGGATGCCCTCCACCACTTTGACAGCTTGCAATTCCTATCTAAGAGCTCTCTACTTACTCTCTGAAAGGAATATCAAAAAAATTTCCTGCACAACTGTGCTCCTTAACTTCTTTCTCTCTGCCCTGCACTGTTAGAAATGCAAAGCTGAGGAGCAGCACGTCATCTGGTATTGTAGCCTACATGATTCAATATCAAGTTCTCCAACTTTGTCTAATTTCCTTCCATCCATTTTATCATTTCTGTCAATGATCATTTTATGATGGGTTCTTTTTTTTCTTTTTACTTGCAGACACTGACTTTCTGGTCTGGTCTCACAAGCTATCGGT
Organism: Hemitrygon akajei; assembly: GCF_048418815.1. Classification (NCBI taxonomy): domain Eukaryota; kingdom Metazoa; phylum Chordata; class Chondrichthyes; order Myliobatiformes; family Dasyatidae; genus Hemitrygon; species Hemitrygon akajei. The sequence continues at coordinate 71,841,904 of NC_133136.1, read as the reverse complement.
TAGCAATACATTACATAGTCAAAAATGTTTAAGCTGATACTAACTCTTCTTTAACGCATTAGACTATCAAGTCTCAAAAGTGATACTTTTGTTCAACTCATTCACCCAAATTCTCTGTCCCAAAAACAAACTTACTTCAAGTTTAGTAATGAGTCCTGCATCAGAAACATTAAATGTTTCTCTTTCCACTGGTAGTGTTGATATCCTGAGGGTTTCCTTCATTTTTGTTTTTATTTTAGATTTCTAGCATCAACAGTACATGTTTTTCTTAAGTATAAAAACATATCTGAATTTTTATTCAAGGAAATAAACACGGAAGATTCTGCGGATGCCAGACCCCCAGAATAACACACACAGCTGCTGAAGGAACTCAACAGGTTAGGCAGCATCTTTGGGGAGGTACAGACAATCAACATTTCAGACTGAGATCCTTCATTGGGATAGTAAAATTGTCAAGAAAATCAATCTTAAGTTTCTTTTCAAAAAAAGTTTGTTTAACATACACTGAAAAGTTACAAACTGGCAAGAAGTTTTTTTGACTCTTTTTGGTCAATCTATTAATAAATTAGTCTTGTTTGCTGCTGGTGATTCATAACAGAATGAGAATAGCTTTCCAATTAAAAAGGAATCCAAGCATTCACTGGATATCAGTGCTCCTTTGGGTCATTATCTATTTGGCGATCAGAGCTTCCAACATTAATCCCTCAATGTACAACAACTGCCAGGATTGCTGTGGCTGGAGTAATGTGGACAGCTTCCCTGACAATAAGAAGGATGTTGGAGGAATAGAAAGGTTATCTGCAAGTACATAAGGTTATTGCTTGTTGAAAGGGAAAAAAGCAATCAAACTGCAATCATCTGATTGGTGGAAAGTTTAGGTGACCTGGTAGAGATATTTCATTGCTTGATGTTTCATGATACTTACAATAAAGGAACTGACTATTCATCTCATCAGTCCTTTGTAAGACCTTTGATTCATAGGTACCTCCTTCCACCTTTCCATAATTAACTCCATCAACATATCCCTTTATTCCTCTCTTACACAAGTGTTTATCTTAGATATATTTCCGTTCAAGTTCCTCATGAGAATCTATTGATGAGAATTACTTTTGGCATTTATCTGCTTATAGCCTCTGATGCTATTTGCCTATGAATGTTTCCTGTTTCAAGCTTCCATTAATTTAGAACTTCAATTACAGCTTTTCTAGGGAAGACTTTTCAAGGTACTCAACTAAAGTAATAAGCTCTCCCTACATATAAAGACTCTCCATCCTTTTTTTTAAAAAGGAATAATCTTTCAAATATTGGCTTCATTCTATTCATTCATCCTTACATTTTCTCTAATGTCTTAGTTTCTTATGAAATGAAGACCAGACCTATTTAAAAGTTGGACTACTGAAAATACGAAGCATATACCATATATGTGTCATATTTATTGCAAGGATCTATATATAATCAATATAACTTCTGCATTTTTCAGCTATGTCACTAGAAATTGGCCTTGTAGTTTTGCTTATTTTTTAAAAATGGTCTTCTTATCCTTTATGGCTGGAATTTCTGGGAGTAATTCAGAAGGCACAGGATAGATTCATCCTAAAGATGAAGAAGTATTATAAAAGGAGGACAAGGCAACTGTGACTGACAAGGAAGCCAAAAAGAACAAAAAAAAGAGGAGGCATATAATAGAGGTAAAAATTAGTGGGAAGTTAGAGAATTTGGAAACTTTTAAATACCGACAGAAGACAACTAAAAGGAGAGAAAAGATGAAATGTAAAGGTAAGCTAGCAAATAATCTAAAAAAAAGGATGCCAGAAGTTTTTTTTTCAAATATATCAAGAGTAAAAGAGAGATGAGAGTGGATATCAGATTGCTGAAAAATGATGCTGGAGAGATAGTAATAGGGAACAAAGAAATGGCACACAAATTTAGTAAGTATTTTGTGTCAGTCTTCACTGTGGAAGACACTAGCCATATGCCAGAAATTTGAGAGTATCAACAGGTAGCAGTGAGTGTAGTTGCTATTATGAAGGACAAGGTGCCTGGGAAGTTGAAAGGTCTAAAGGTAGAGACGTCACCTGGACTGGATAGACTAGACCCTAAGGTTCTGAAAGAAGTAGCAGAAGAGATTTTAGAGGTATTAGTAATGATCTTTCAAGAATAACTACATTCTGGAATAGTTCCAGAATACTGGAAAATTACAAATATCACTTGACTCTTTAAGAAGGGAGGAAGACAGAAGAAAGGAAATTATAGGCCACTTAGTCTGCCTTCAGTGGTTGGGAAGATTTTTGAGTCTAATATTAAAGATGAAGTTTCGAAGCACTTGGAAGCACATGATAAAATGGGCCAAAGCAGCATGGTTTCCTGAAGGGGAATCTTGCCTGAAAAATATGTTGGAATTATCTGAAGAAATAACAGGCAAGATAGACAAAATAGAGTCAGTGGATGTTGTTTACTCAGACTTTCATCAATCTAAGATTGTTTAAACATAAAATCTGTGCAAACTACTCTTATGTACTGAATTTTCACTTTCCAGATTCATTTCTGTTGCATCTTTATTTCAATAACATTCCCTGCTAGCAACATTGCAAATTAGTTTACAGCTCTGTGAGTACATACTATCTCCCTTTGGCAATTACATTAGCTGTTTCTCTTTGTGAAGGTATACATGAGAGACAAACAGTGAGGGGGGGGGGGCAGAAATTATAGTCTTTACCTTTTTTTTCATATTTGTTGAAACAATCCATCCAGAACAGGGTTTCAGCTTTTCTAAGCCTAGACAGTCTTTTAGTTGTTTCTCTTGACTCTCTTTTAAATGTTGATATTTCTTTTCATGTCTTCTTTAGGTATCATGCATATGATGTTTATTAGATTTATATAGTTATGTACTTGTTTTCATCTGTGTGTCCATTGGAGTCCAGTACCTGTGATACTTTTACATCTGTCATGTATGTGGCTGTAAAATACTTGCATTTCTGATATTTTAATTCCATTGTTACTTCTTATTTTTCCATTTTTGGCCTTTTTTAACCATTTGTCTTCTTTGTTCTCTTAAGAACTTAATCTATGTTTTTTTTTCTCATTTCTTCAAGACCATTCTTCACAGTTTTAAATGTAATTAGTTTTAATGTCTTTAGTTTTTTAAGATAGTTTCCAGTTTATTGTCATCACTTCCACTCTCATATCAATACAATAACATCTAGTCTGCTACCTTAACTTTATGCTTTGGACTATACATCTTCAGCTTTAGTATTTCGCAGATGTTCCTCTACATCTTCTATCTTTTATCTTTTCTGATTCATTTTCCATGATATGATCCAGCAATACCTCTCCTGTCCTCGGGTTTTCTACATAACAGAAAAGAAATGAGTCCTGTAGAAACAAGTCACTTCCCATGTTTTCTGACTGGAAGTCAATTTTATGCAATATTACAAAAGGAAGAGACAGACCAGTACAAGAGGATTTTGATGCATAACTATTGAAGTTGCAAGGTTTTTGGGATAGAATGAGTATTCATAAGCAGAGTGTTGGGAGCTGATGGAATTTACGTAAGTTATAGTTTGAAGTACCGATTATATCAACATCTAAGAATAATTTGGATAGGTGATTGAAGGTAATAATATGTGATGACAGGATACAGTAAGAGGATTATGACTTATATGAAATAAGAGAATATACTGCCTTTTTGGGCAGAATGGCTGTTTTACATTGTAATTTATCTGTAATTCCATGTAAAGCCTCTGAATATCATTTAACTTTGCACTTTGATCAATAATCACCAACCCTTCTGGGAGCTGGAAATAAATATACACTGAAATAAATTTCCACACATCTGTAATTTTGATACTTCCCCTCAGAGAATATAATGACAAAATCTTATCAGAAAATAAATTCTTAATAACAGAGCAATGTTATCTTATTTGCTTTCTCTTTGATTTTCTCCCATCCTTCCCTAAAGACATCCATCAACCCTGGGCACTGCAGTTTCTTCCAGCTCAGTCAGACAGCCATTCATCATGAGTGAATCTATACATTGATTCTCCGTGGCTGCCCAAGGAGGGCATTACACACAGTGCTGATTAGAATCTTGTCCTAATTGATACCCAGAGAGTATTACATTCCACTGCACGAGCCCAATATCATCTTTTATTCTCTTTTCCTCGTTAAACCTGCCATCTTTGGCTGATACTAGAGCAATAGAGTCATAGAGTATTACAGCACAGAAATATGCTCTTTGGCCCTATGGTCCATGCTAACCAGGTCTTCTGCCTTGTCTTATCTACCAGCTCCCAGACCTGTCCAAACTTACCTTAAATGTTACAATTGAACATGCATCAACCATTTCTGCTGGCAGTTCATTCCACAGTCACATCACCCTTAGTGGCCTGCAACTAATGAGCTCCTGAATCGGCAGCAGTGGTGACTGTTTTTGTGCCTGTGGACTCATTTTCGTGAACTTCAGTTCTGAAGGTTATTTGCTTACTTTTATTGTCCACACAATTAGTCTTTTTCTCCTGCACGTTGGGGGTTTGACATTTTTCTTTTCTTTAATAGGTTTTGAATGGGTTTCTTTGCTTTGTGACTGCCTGCAAGGACACAAACCTCAATATGAAGTATTCATACTTCAGTAATAAATATACTTTGAACTTTGCCTATCACCCAAGTCACTTGAGGAATGTTCTGGATATTCAGTAACTCAAAATGAGAATCAGAACCGGACTCAGAATCAAATTTATTATTGTTGACAACTGTCATGAAATTTATTTTCTCATGGTAGCAGAGCAGAGGAAAGACATAAAAATCTAGAAATAGCAAAAATAAATTGTGTGGAAAAGGGTATAATGTTCATTGATTCATGGATCATTCAGAAATTTGATGACAGAGAGGAGAGGTAAAAACATGTTATTTTTAACCAACCTTTTTACAGTTAAGTATAATTTTTGGCACCAAGATGTCATAGCAAGGCTCATATTTACTGATTACAACTAACTGCCCCTGAAAAGGTGGTGGTGAGACAGCTTCTTGATCAGCTGCCATCCTTCTGGTAGAAATACTTGCACTGGGAATTCCAGGATTTACATTCAGCTGGACCAGCGGTATCTTACCAAACCTCAATAGTGTGTGACTGGAGGGGAACCTGCAGGTGGTGATGATCCCTTTGTCCTGCTGCAGTTATGCTTCTTGTTGGTGGAGCAGAAGTGCAGTGCAGCAGTTAGAATTATGCTTTCCAGTGCTAGTGATGTTGTTCAATTCCCACTACTGTCTATAAGGAGTTTGTACGTTCTTCCAGTACATTCTCCGAATGCTCCGGCTTCCTTCCACAGGTGAGCATGCTGTGCTGGTGCTGGAAGGAGGGCAATGCTTGCAGCTGTCCCCAGCACATCTGATGCACCATCAATAACTCTCTCTGAGACGTGAAGGTGAGATATCGGCTTTTATTGACTGGAAGAAAGAACAAGCAGTGATTGACCACCATACTACATCCTGGAGACAGAGAGGCCGGGCTCAGGCCTCAATCGCCTTTATACCGGGGTCTGTGGGAGGAGCCACAGGAGCAGTCAGCGGGGGGCGTGTCCAGACAGGTATATGTAGTTCACCACAACATCCTTGGACTGCGTTGGTCATTGACACAAATGACACATTTCACTGTATGTTTCGATCTACATGTGATAAATAAAGCTAATCTTTAAGATCTTTAATCTTCAAAGTTACAGGGTTTGGAGGTGCTATGGGAATAGTCTGAACAAGTAAATGCAGAACATTATGTAAAAGGTACATGCTGCAAGTGCACTATTGATATTTAGGGTGATCAATTTTGCATTCAACATCAGCAAGACCAAGAAATTGATTATAGATTTCCGGAAGGAGAAATTTGGAGAACACTAGTTCACACACAAAATGCTGGAGGAACTCATCAGGCCAGGCAGCATCCATGGAAAAGAGTAAACAATCAACGTTTCGGTCCGAGACCCTTTATCAGAGTCCTGATGAAGAGCATTGTTCTGAGACACTGACTGTTTACTCTTTTCCAATGATGCTACTGACCTGCAGAATTCCACCAGCATTTTGTATATGTTGTTTTGGATTTCCAGCATCTGCAGATCCTCTTGTGTTAGTTATCTGTGTGATTTATCAAAATGAAGTAGATGAATCTCTGAGGCCACTAACATTGATAAGTCTCTGCTTATACTTTAAAGAAATCCTTTTATTGTCACGTGATGTAACTTGCGGCTTTGAAACCTAAATCAAGGCCATCCTAAAGAAGGAATGAAGTGCCAGGGATGTCTAGTTCTTAACTGCCATGTATTTTCATGAATTCCAAAAGAACACTGGAAAATAGAATTGCATTCTGCTTCACCATGTTTCTCTTCATGTTCCTCTTCTCCCACATTTTTATTCTGGCATGTTCACCCTTCCCTCTCAGTTCTGAAGAAAGGTCTCAGCTCAAAAAGTGCTCCACTATCTATTCATTTCCATAGAAGCTGCCTGACCTGCTGAGTTCCTCTAGCACTTTGTGTGTGTTGCTCTAGATATTTAGCATCTGCAGACTTCCTTGTGTTTATAATTTCCTCTTCTAATATCTTTTGAGTCAATGCAAAGCAATGAAGTAAATTAATCCATGGAATCTATTGCTGAAACTGATCTCTTTTAGTGCCTTTCTTCTGTATTGCCTGAGAAGAAGAAGCAATTATAATTGTCTATAACTGTCATTCTCAGGGTTGGTAAAAATATGAATGGAAGCATCAATGATGATACCAGTGACAGATACTTTCTTGATCTGTCTTCATTAGTTCCAACATATTTTGTGTTATCTGGAGGGGAGAAGGGTTAGAAGCCATGCAAGTATTACATACCTATGCTACTAGTTACTCTGTTGTGCTTGAAGAAATTTGATGAGCAAACCAAAGGCAAGCAGCTGATGGCTTAAATAATCATGTAACAACTTCTGGTTTTTGTTTATCTCCAACATCTACTCATTTAAATCCATGCTGACCTGGATTTCCCATGGCCTTAACGCATGAGGAACTAATGGCCTTTTGTCCCTTGAGCTGCATTCTCTGTCTGCTGCAGTCTTTTTGGTGGTGAGGCTGTCACAACGCTGTAGGTTGGGAATTCAGCAGAGTAATTTAATAATTAAAATGGAGGTTCAGAGAAATGGCGTCTACAGTGAGAGCCTATCTCTCAAATAGATTGCTTTCCCTCGGCTCTTAGTATTATTTATCAGGATCAAGATTCATATTCCTTCCAATGCAGCCATTGTATTTAAGCATGATATTATGTGTGCAGATGTAGCAGTCTGCTTCAATCTCCAACACAGCAATACTGCTTGAACATTGTATTTAAACTAGTTCAAATAAAAAAAGCAAAAATATATTGCATTAATCAGCTAAGCTGCAGATGCAAACATGAGTTTTTATAATACTTCGAGGTACAATAAAAATCTGCTAATGAATCTGTTTAAGAGTCTCTGTTGCACAGTAAGTGAATCAATTAATTTCTTAGATAAGGATCTGCAATCTGCACTTACATAAGTCTTATGAATAAGTTTATTGTCTGAAATGAAAAAGATCTATTAATTAGGAAAATAAATAACATTTACTAATTGAAGCATGCAGTTGATTCAACAGAAAATAACTGAAAAAAAATTTACAAATAATTCAAAAATAGGAATTGATTATTAATGTATCAATTTGTTGGGATTAAATTGTATGCATTGTTGACAGTTAAACTGTGCATTACCTTGGTCAAAAACTCATGAAAATGAAAATGATCTTTGGAGATTAGAACATCCAGACTTGTTGGACAATGATAATAGTGATAGGCTTGAGTGAAGAATGCTCCTCATAGCATGAGAGCTGGCATGTTACAACATTGACATTGCTGCATTGGGTGAGACCAGGCTCGCAGACGAAGGTTCTATTTTTGAACCTAAAGGCAGTTGCACCTTCTTCTGGAAAGACAAACCTGAAAACAAAGTTCAAATACATCGAGTAAGATCAGCCATCAAGACTTTGCACTTGTCTCAGCTACCAGCACTGTCGACCTGCGTCAATGAGCGGCTAATCACATTTTACTTTCCGTTCAACCGCTCTCACCACATCATGGTTATCAGTGCTTGGACATGAAGTTAGATATGGCCCTTGTGGCAAAAGGGATCAGGGGGTATGGAGAGAAAGCAGGTACAGGGTTCTGAGTTGGATGATCAGCCATGATCATACTGAATGGCGGTGCTGGCTCGAAGGGCCAAATGGCCTACTCCTGCACCTATTTTCCATGTTTCTATGTTTCTATGACAGTGGTATATTTCATTCAGAGTTTGAGGAGATTCGGTATGTCTCCAAAAACACTCACAAATTTCTACAGGTGTACTTCGAAAGCATTTTAACTGGCTGCATCGCTGTATGGGGACGGGCGTACTGCACAGGATTGAAGTAGGTGCAGAGGTTTGTAAACTTAGTCAGCTCCATCATGGGCAAGAGCCACTGTAGTATCCAGAACATCTTCAAGAAGTGATGCTCAAAGAGGTGGTGTCCATCATTAAGGACCCCCATCACCCAGGTCACGCCTTCTTCTCAGTGCTACTATCAGGAAGGTGGTACAGAAGCATAAAGGCACACACTCAACAATTCAGGAACAGCTTCTCTTCTCCTCAGCTATAGATTCTATGAATGGACTTTGAAACTATGAACACTATCTCACTACATTTTATTTCTATTTTATCACTACTTATTTAAGTTAACTATATCGATAAACTGTAAATCACAGTTTTTTCTATTATTATGTATTGCATTATACTGATGCCACAATGCCAACAAATTTCATGAAGTATGCCGGTGATATTTAACCTGATTTTGATTCTTGTGATTTCAAAATTTCTAGAGTCATGTAGAGCAGAGTGCTGGACTGATCATCAACTGGTTAGATCAATCATCTCACTGCACATCATCCAACTGTACTGGAAAAAACAAAGGTAATTCAACATACTCTCGATACCGACATGTTGCAACAGTCTCGATGACACAATGGCATCCCATATGCCCCTAACAGAAGCATAGCACAGAATTTGGATCGATACAAGACACCATTGATGAAATCAGCAAAGTCAGTCCTCAGACAAAAAAAAAGAGAGATCATTAGGATTGTTTGATAACAATGTTGAAAATATCACCAAACACTGGAAGTGAAGCAGAAGGTATTCCTCGCGGGGCAGGCCATTTCTTCTATCCTGAAACGTAATCACTTCAAGTATCTTCAGAGGCAAGCACAGACTGCACTATGCAGAATGCAAACAGAATGGTGGGAGGGAAAGGCAGAGGAAACCCAGTGCTATGCTGACAACAAAAAACTTTTAAGATGCTCTTCAGTGCTATCAAAGCAATCTATGGACCACACGAGCCAGCCATCACACCCTTTCTGTCAGCAGATGGCACGGTCCTGCTCAAAGAATAAAAGAGCATTAACAACAGGTGGTGAGAGCACTTCAGCAACTGTTCAACAGGCTCTCTAATGTAGAGCAGGCTAGGAAGGATGGAATCCCTGATGAGATCTTCAAGTCAATGGGTCTTGTTGCACTACAGGCCTTCCATGACATTCTGATAAGCATCTGGGAACATGAAGACTAGTCCAATGAATTCAGGGACACTTTGATCCAACTTCCTTTCAAGAACAAAGGCAGAAAAGCTGACTGCTGCAACTACCGTGGCATCTCACTGCTGTTGATCGCTGGCAAGATTCTCGTCCATGACATTCTCTACCACCTAATCATCACCATTTCAAAGAAGCTGACTGAGACACGGTGTGAGTTCTGCCCTGGAAGAAGTACCATTGATATAATGTTTGTTGTCTGTCATGTTCAAGAAATTTGTGTTGAACAGAACCTGGATCTGTACATTTTCTACATAGATTTAACAAAGGCCTTTGACACGGTTAATTGAGAATCTTGTCAAAGTTCGAATGTCCATGGAAATTTGTCACTCTTACTTGCCTCTTTATGATGACTGGCCTTGTCCTCTCAAATAGGGAAGCTTCAGAGCCGCTCAAAAATACCAAATGGCTTGAAGCGAGGGTTTGTGCTGTTCAATCTCTTTTTTGCATGTGTACTCAAACACGTCATCACAGACCTTGAACATGGGGTGTAATTGTAGTACAGACTTGATGGATCATTATTTGGTTTGCATCGCCTAAAATCTAAGACAGTTAATACAATCATATTAGAAGCACTCTATGCAGACGACTGCTCTCTAATGGCACACACTGAGTCTGATCTACAATTGGTTATTGACTGGGTCACAGAATCCTTGCATCTGTTTGGCCTCAGACAAAGTTAGGAATCAAAAGGTTGAGCATGGTGCGACTAAATCTTCTGAGCGACATATATTTCAGTGCAAGAAGTATCATAGGAAAGGAGGATAATAGTGCTGAAGATGAGGTACAGGCAATGTGTAGTGAGGAGAGGCTGTTGACAGGGCAAAAGTGCAGTCCACAGGATGAGTTGCAACGTACAAAGTGGACAAAATCAAAACGGGTGAATACAGGACTGAAGGTGTTGAATTTGAATAGGCACAGTATATGGAATAAGGTTGATGAACTTGCAGCACATTTGCAGATTGGCAGGTATGATATTATAGGCATCACTGAATCATGGCTGAAAGAAGATTATAGCTGGGAACTTAATGTCCAAGGATGCACATTGTATCGAAAGGACAGGCAGAAGGCCTGAGGGGGTTGCTCTGTTGGTAAAAAATGAATTCAAGTCTTTCAAAAGAGGTGACATAGAGTCAGAAGGCATTGAATCATTTTGGATAGAGCTAAGGAACTGCAAAAGTAAAAAGATCCTGATGAAAGTTGTACACAGACCCCCAAACAGCATTAAAGATGTGGCCTACACATTACAAGGAGATATAGAAAACTTATACCAAAAGGGTAATGTTACAATAGTCATGGGAGACTTCAATATGCAGATAGATTGGGAAAATCAAGTTAGCGCTGGATTCCAGAGGAGAAATTTCTAGAGTGCCTACAAGATGGCTTTTTAGAGCAGCTCATGGTTGAGCCCACTAGAGGATCAGCTATTCTGGATTGGGTGTTGTACGCTGAACCAGAATTGATTCGAAAACTTAAGGTAAAAGAACCCCAATCAGAAAGTGATCATAATATGATTAAATTCTCACTGAAATTTGAGAAAGAGAAGCTAAAGTCAGATGTATCAGTATTACAGTGGAGCAAAGGAAATTACAGAGGCTTGAGAGAGGAGTTGACCAGAATTGATTGGAAAAGAACACTGGCAGGGATTATAGTAGAGCTGCAATGGCTAGAATTTCTGGAAGCAATTTGGAAGGCACAGGATATATACATCCCAAGCAGGAAGAATATTCTATAGGAAAGATGACACAAGCATGGTTAACAAGATAAGTCAGAGCCAACATAAAAAACAAAGGAAGGCCATATAATAGAGCAAAAAATAGTGGGAAATTAGAGGACTGGAATGCTGCATAAAAGCAACAGAAGACAACTAAATAAGTTATGGAGAAGGTAAAGATGGAATACGAAAGTAAGCTAGCCAGTAATGTTAAAGTGAATACCAAAAATTTCCTCAGATACATAATGTGTAAAAGAGGTAGTACATATTGGAGCAATGGAAAATGATGCTGGAGAGGTAGTAATGGGGGACAACAAAATGGCAGACAGATTAAATAAGTTTTTTTTGCACTAGTCTTCATGGTCAAAGACAGTAGCACTATGGTGGAAGTTTCAGGTGTCAGGAGTCATAAAGAGTGTGAAGTTACCATAACGAGAGAGAAGTTCTTGGGAAACTGAAATGTCTGAAGTTAGATAAGTCACTTGTAACAGATGGTAAACACCCCAGATCTCTGAAAGGAGTGGCTGAAGAGATTGTGGAGGGCATTAGTAGTAATCTTTCAAGAAACACTAGATTCTGCAATGGTTCCGGAAGATCGGAAAATTGCAAATGTCACTCCACTCTTCAAGAAGGGAGAGAGGCAGAAGAAAGGAAACTATAGGCCAGTTAGTCTGACTTTAGTGGTTGGAAAGATGTTGGATTTGATTATTAAGGATGAGGTCTCAGGGTACTTGGAGACACATGATAAAATTGGCCATATTCAGCATTGTTTCTTCAAGGGAAAATCTTGCCTGATAACTCTGTTGGAATTCTTTGAAGAAATAAAAAGCAGTGTAGACAAAGGAGAATTGGTTGATGATATAATTGGATTTTCAGAGGTCCTTTGACAAGGTGCCACACATGAAGCTGCTTAACAAACTATGAGCCCATGGTATTACAGGAACAATTCTAGCATAGATAAAGCAATGGCTGATTGGCAAGGTGCATAGAGTGAGAATAAAGGGAGCCTTTTCTGGCTGGATGCCGGTGACTAGTGGAGCTCCACAGGGGTCTGTGTTGCGAAGGATTCTTTCTACGTTATATGTCAATGATTTGGATGTTGGAATTGATGGCTTAATTGCACAGTTTGCAGACGATATGTAGATTGGTAAAGGGACAGGTAGTTTTGAGAAAATGGGGAGACTACAGTAGAACTTAGACAGATTAGGAGACTGGGCAAAGAAATAGCAGACAGAATGCAATGTCGGGAAATATATGGTGAAATGAAAGGGTTAACTATTTTCTAAATGGAGAGGAAATACAAAAAACTGAGGTGCAAAGGGACTTGGGAGTCCTTTTGCAGGATTTTCTGGAGGCTAATTTGCATGTTAAGACTGTGGTGAGGAAGGCATATATGATAATAGCATTCATTTCAAGAGGTTTAGAATATAACAGCAAGGATGTAATGTTGAGGGTTTATGAAGCACTGGTGAGGCCTCACTTGGAGTATTGTGAGCAGTTTTGGGCCCGTTATCTCAAAATGAATGTGCTGAGACTGGAAAGGGTTCAAAGGAGGTTCACAAAAATAATTCCAGGATTGAATGGCTTGTCATATGAAGAGCTTTTGATGGCTCTGGGCCTGTATTCACGGGAATTCAGAAGAATGAGGGGTGACCTCATTTAAACCTAACAAATGTAGAAAGGCTTTGATAGAGTATATGTGAAGAGGATATTTCCTATGGTGGACGAGTCTAAGACCAGAGGACACAGCCTCATATTAGAAAGGTGTTCTGTTAGAATGGAAATAAGGAGGAATTTCTTTAGCCATAGAGTCATGAATCTGTGGAATTCAAGTGTTTGTACACATTTAAAGCAGAGGTTGATAGATTTTTGATTGGCCGGGGCATGAGAGGATACAGAAAAAGACAGGAGATGGGTGCTAAGAGGAAAATCAGATCAGCTATAATGAAATGGTGGAGCAGACTCGATGGGTCAAATGAACATAGAACATAGAACAATACAGCACAGTACAGGCCCTTCGGCCCACAGTGTTGTGCCGACCCTTAAACCCTGCCTCCCACATAACCCCCCAACTTAAAATCCTCCATATATCTGTCTAGTAGTCTCTTAAATTTCCCTAATGCATCAGCCTCCACCACTGACTCAGGCAGTGCATTCCACGCACCAACCACTCTCTGAGTAAAAAACCTTCCTCTAATAATCCCCCTTGAACTTCCCTCCCCTTACCTTAAAGCCATGTCCTCTTGTACTGAGCAGTGGTGCTCTGGGGAAGAGGCACTGGCTGCCCACTCTATCTATTCCTCTTAATATCTTGTAGACCTCTATCATGTCTCCTCTCATCCTCCTTCTCTCCAGAGAGTAAAGCCCTAGCTCCCTTAATCTCTAAACATAATACATACTCTCTAAACTAGGCAGCATCCTGATAAATCTCCTCTGTACCTTTTCCAATGCTTCCACATCCTTCCAATAGTGAGGCGACCAGAACTGGACACAGCTATGGCCTACTTCTGCTCTTGTGATCTTATAGTCTTATGATCTCACGATCAGTTTGGACAAGACAGAGGTCTTATTTTAGCCTGCTCCTGGATCTGCACCTTCCGTTCACCATCAAAGGCACAACATTGAGGGTAGTAGAGGAATTTAAATACCCCAGCAGTGTCATCTCCAGTGATGGTTTCTTGGATAAAGAAATCAACACCAGGATTTGAAGACTAGTCAGAGCCTGTCATAACGTGCGCTAAACAAGCATGTCCAGATGTCCACTAAGATCAACTTGTGCAAGGCTGTTGTCCTCACTGGCCTCCTGTATGGTTGTGAAATGTGGACCAAATTGAAGCCATAATCAAGAAAGCACAACTTTGTTGGAACAGACATGTTATATGCATGGAGGACTCTGTACTCCACATTCCCTAAGCACCTGCTCTATGGGCAGTTATCACAGGGAAGCAAAAACCGTACTAAACTTTGTAAGAAATATAAAGACCGTGTGAAAGCCAGAATTGCTTATAGCGGGCTTGCTCCCCAGCATCTGGAATATAGGGAATGAGACAGAACTGGCTGGCGTGCCTTGGTTTAACTTGATCACAGAAATTCAGAAGATAGGTGTCACACAGACCGGGAGACCACCTGACAGAAGAGGAAAGAAACACCAACAGCCTCCCCTATGGAACAACTCCCTTGATTCCACTGTGAATGTGTACGCTGTTCCAGAATTTGCCTCTACAGTCACCTCCAAACACACATCAGTTGAGCTGCACAAACACCACCATCATTGTCGAAATCGATGGACAACAAACATCTTGGATGCCTGCTATCTTCTTGAACTCTGATACCAAAAATCAAATAGTTGACCCCTTGACTTGCTATGACATTATTTTATTTTATTATTCAGTGGTTGCAATTTTAATCTGTTGTAGAGGTTTGTATTGAACATATGGATCCTAGTATGAAACCATTTGGAGTTCAGCCATTCCGGCAGCATCAATTATGGCATAAAGCTAAAGGTGAGGCACCAAATAAATAGCAAACTGATTCTTAGACCTCAGAAGGTACTGGGTGAAGAGTTCATTTCTCAGCAATTGCAGCAGAGGATGAGCAACAATTTTCTTGGCAGAGGATAAAAATGAATTTGAATCAATTTTGCAATGGATTCAAATTCATATTCATCCTCTGCCAAGGATTGTGTGGTTTCCACAGTGCAACAGGTTTCCCACACCAAAAGGAGCCATGCACAGGCTTATTCACGTTTGACAAATTTTCCCTGTAAAAGCCCTGCAGTGATGGACAAGTGGTGATGGGGAGAGGTTAAGTGATGACTGGGATTTTCTTTTCACAAATACACACACAAGCAGCATTTTTGATGGTCATTCTAAGACATGAAATCCTGTAGCTGTAGGAATGACTATGCAGACAGTTCAAGAGTGAGCAAGGTGACATCGGTGAACCGCGGTCATGTTCTGAGACCTACATGTAATACATTTAAATATATCTCCTTTGAATTAATCTCACTGTAATCTGAAGCACTTTATTTCCCTTTAAGTTTCCCTTTAAATCAACTTAATAATCTACAGAGTTTACTCTCCTCTGAAGAACTCGATGGGCCAAGCAGGTATGGCAACTTTAACTGGATAAAAGTTCATTGATATGGCCAGAAATGAGGCAGGAGCAGGTTGAAATCCAAGCCGGGTTGAAAAGCAATAGAATGAGGTCCCCTCTACCCAGCATCTTGTTAGTAAATGTACAACTGCTGGAGAATAAACCTGAGGACCTGAGGGTAAGATTGCTGTATCAGAGGGAAATGAGCGATTGTTGTGTTCTATGTCTGAGCGAGACATGGCTTTCTCCCAGCACACCAGATACAGTGAAGATCAGAAAGCTTCTCAGTTTACAAAATGGATTGCTGATTCAGAAAATGCAAAAGGAGGAGGTGTGTGTTCCATGATAAACTTTCACTGGTGCTCCAATGTGGTGGTCTCGTCAAACTTGTATTCCCCCAGTCTTGAATACTTAACAGTCAAATGCCATCTGCTGTATTTCCCTAGGGAGTTGTCCTCCATAATCCTGACTGCAGTTTACATACCACTGGTGGCCAACGATAATCAGGCACATGAGATACTGCATGATGCTGACTCCAAACAAGAAATAGTTCATCCTGATGCATTTCAAATCATAATCAGGGATTCCAACCAGGCTTGTTTGATGAAAACTCTGCCCAGTTATCATTAGCATATAGCCTCTAGCACCAGAGATCCCAACACACTAGACCACTGTTATATTAAGATAAGGAATGCCTAATGTCCCATGCCCTGTGCATTTCAGTAAATCTGATCACTTGGCTGTTCTTCTCCTACCTGCATACAGGCAGAGGCTAAAGAGCAAAGTTTTAGAGATTAGGTGATCGCGGTTGGCAAAGGAGAGACTACAGGATTGCTTCAAGATGGTGACTGGGCCGTTTTCAAGGACTCATATGTGGATTTGAATGAATACACAAAGGGTGTCATGTATTTTATCAGAAGAGTTGTAGTTGAGTGCATCCCCACAAAATCATTCAGTGTCTTCCTCAACCAGAAGCCCTGGATGAATCATGAAATCTGCAAGAACTTCTCAGTCGATGTCAGCAAGACCAAGGAGCTGATTACTGACTTCAGGAGCAGGAAACCAAGATCCATGAGCCAGTCCTCATCAAATGAGCAGAGGACGAGAGGGTCAATAACTCGGTGTTATAACCTGTCCTGGGTCCTGTACATAAGTGGAATTATGAACAAAACATAACAGCACTTCACTTTCCTTAGGAGTTTGTGAAGATTCGACGTGACATCTAAAACTTTGATAAACTTCTTTAGATGTGTAGTGGAGAGTAGATTGACTCGCTGCATCACAGCCTGATATGGAAACACCAATGCCCTTGAATGGAAAATCCTACAAAGAAGTCAAGAGTGTGGCCTAGTCCAGCACTAGTAAAGCTCTCCTCACTGTTGAGCACATCTACAAGAAACATCGTTGTAGGAAAGAAGCATTGATCATCAGGTACCCCCACCACCCAAGACATGATCTCTTTTGCTGCTGTCATCAAGAAGAAGGTACTGGAGCCTCAAGATTCACATCACTATTTCAAGAACAGCTATTACCCCTCAACCATCAGGCTCTCGAAACAAAGTGAATAACTTCAGTCAACTTCACTTCATCATTGAAATGTTCCCACAACCTATGGACTCACTTTCAAGGACTCGACATCTCAGATTCTCAATATTTATTATTTATTTATTTATTATTATTATTTCTTTCATTTTGTATTTGCACAGTTTGTGCCTTTTGCACACTGGTTGAATGCCTAAGTTGGTGTGGTCTTTCATTGATTCTATTATGGGTTGTTATTCTATTATGGATTGATTAAGTATGTCCACAAGAAAATAATTCTCATGGTTGTATATGATGGTATATAGGTACTTTGATAATAAATTTAATTTGATCTTTGAACTTTGAATACTCACGGGGAATAAGTCTTAAATGTTGCCCTAGAAATTTGTCATTTGAGACAAAAGATCAATCTCACCTGCTGTGTTCACACCGAATGAATAATAAAGAAAAAATGTAAGGTTTTTGGGAGCAACCAACCAGCCACGAACTTACACACTTTTCAACAGACCAAGGTACATGAGCAAGCGAGAACATCTGAGCAATCAAAAGCAGTTGAATTATGCAGAAAAGTGAGGTAAATCCTTAACACAGAAGTTGGAGGAGAGACTTTGATCAACAGACTCTATATTCTCATAGTCAGGATGAACTTCCTGCTGAGGAGCGTTAAAGCAGTCAGCATCTTTAGATAGTTAGCTAGGTCTGATAGACAGAACTATCTCTCACCTCCATCCCACCAGGTGAAAATGGGTTACTTTTTCCACTAATTTCTTAACATAGCCATGAAGGTGGCATTAACCTCATCCACTTAGCATAGATATAGAAAGATAAAATATGGGAAAAAGCCCCTTGGACCAACAAAGTAGCAATTTTAAGGTGATTGGATGAAAGTATAGGGGAGATGTCAGAGGTAAATTCTTTATACCTAGAGTTGTAATGCTTTTAAACTATTTGAAGATCAATCTAACTGTTCTGTCCCACATAGGCCTCCAGTTTTCTTTCATCTTTTCGTCTAAGAGTCGCTTAAATGTCCCTTATGTATTTGCCTCTGCAACCACCTCTGGCAATGTATTCCACACATTTAACACTCTTGGTGTAAAAAAAAACATCTGACAATCCCCACTATACTTTCCTCCAATCACCTTAAAATTATGTTCCCTTGTATTAACCATTGCACATTGGGAAAAATGACTGACTGCCCATTTTATCTATGTCTCTCATCATCCTACTGTATATGCCACTAACAAGTTTCATCTCATCCTCAAATAGGAGGAAATCTGCAGATTCAAGTGACGCACACAAAATTCTGGGTCAGGACCCTGCTTACGAAGGGTCTTGGCCCGAAATGTCGACTGTACTTCTTCTGATAGATGCTGCCTGGCCTGCTGCGTTCCACCAGCATTTTGTGTGTGTCATCTCATCCTCCTTCACTTCAATGGGAAAATCCCTAGCTTGCTCAATCTTTCCTCATAAGAATGCTTTCTTATCTATTTACTAGCATCCTAGTAAATCACCTCAACACTGTCTCTAAAGATTTCTCATCCTTACTATTACGAAGCAAACAAAACTGAACACAATAGTCCGTGTGTGGTCTTTTCAGAATTTTATAGAGCAGTGATATTACCACATGGCTCTTGAACTCTATCCCATGACAAATGAAGGCCAACAGACTACACACCTTCTTAACCACCCTATCAACTTGCATAGCAACTGTGAGGAATCTGTGAACTTGGACCACAAGGTCCCTCTGTTTCTCTTCACTGCTAAGAATCCTGCCATTAAAATTGTATTCTGCCATCAATAACCTTCTCAACTATATTACTTTGTTTTTCTGAATTGAACACCATCTGCCAATTCTCAGCCGAGCTCTGCATTCTATCATTGCTGCATTGTAATCAATGACAACCTTCTGTAGTATCAACAACGCCACCAGCTTCTGTGTCATCTGCATACTTAGTAACCCTCCCTTCCACTTCTTCATCCAAGTCATGTATAAAAACCACATAGAGTAGGGAACCCAGATTCAATCACTGTAGAGCACCACTGGTCATTGACCTCTACACAGAATAAACTCTATCTACCACCATCCTCTACCTTCTGTGGGCAAGCCAGGTTTTGATGCATTCTCTGCTTCCTGGCTTTCTGAATGAACCTATCATCGGAAACTTTGTTGAATGACTTATGAAAATCAATATAAACCACATCCACCACTCTACCTTCATCTTTTTGTTTTGTCACTTCTTCAATAAAGACTATCAGGCTTGTGAGACATGGCCCTAAACTTCACAAAGCTATGCTGGCTATCCCTAATCAGACTATTCTCCAAGTCCTCATAAATCCTGTCTCTAAGAATCCTCTCTAATAGTTTGTCCACCACTGATGTAAGACTCAGTGATCTCTAATTCCCTATTGCCTTTCTTGAACAATTTGTCATTCTCCAATCTTACAGCATTACTCCACGGCAAGTGAGGATGGTAGGATCACCACCAATGGTGGAGCAATCTCTTCCAGTAGCCACTGGGAGATCCCGCTTTGTCTGACAGATGGAGCATATGTGCTTGGTGAAGTGGTGTCCCAGTCAACATCGGATCTCACACAATATACAATAGGCCACAGTGGGAGCACCGGACACAGTATATGACCCCAACAGACTCACAGGTGAAGTGTCACCTCACCTGGAAGGACTGTCTGGATCCTGAATTGTAGTGAGGGAGGATGTATAGGGACATTATCCAGTGGCCACCCATTTTAATTCCACTTCCCATTCCCATTCTGACATGTCATTCCATGGCCTCCTCTACTATTGCATTGAGTCCACACTCAGGTTGGGGGAGCAACAGCCTATATTCCATCTGGGTAGTCTCCAACCTGATAGCATGAATGTTGATTTCTCGAACTTCTGGTAATAGCCACCCCTCCCCTCGCCATTCCCCATCCCCTTTTCCGTCTCTCAACTTACCCCATGCCTCGCACTCTCGGTGCTCCTCCCCCTTTTCTTTCTTCCTTGGCCTTCTGTCCTTCCTATTAGACTCCCCCCTTCTCCAGCCCTGTATCTCTTCCACCAACCAACTTCCCAGCTCTTTACTTCACTCCTCCCCCTCCCGATTTCACCTATCGCCTTGTGTCACGTCCTCCCCTCCCCCACTTTCTAACTCTGACTCCTCATCTATTTTACTCCAGTCCTGAAGAAGGGTCTCGGCCCAAAACGTCGACTGTACTCCTTTCCATAGATGCTGCCTGACCTGCTGAGTTCCTCCAGCATTTTGCTTGGATTTCTAGCATCTGCAGATTTTCTCTTGTTTATGATAAACATCCTTCTGCGTCTGGATGGCCAAGGACAGGCAGAGGTGGAGCAGCTTCATTGCTGCCCTAAACACAAAGGGCATAATGGGCAGTAAGTAACTAAATAAAATTAAATGAAAGTAATTACAATACTTTAAGGAGTGCATGAATTGTATTAACATAATTCATTTGTATAAATTTAATCAGATGGGACACTTCCTCACAAAACTCAAATATTCCAGAACTGGAGCATGTATTTGACAATTCATTAGGTACAAGGTAGGGACAGGTGTTAACTTCCTGAATTATTACTACTTTATGCATGCAAGTAAGTATATGATGTAAATTGCTTTAATAATACCTTTAAAAATATAGTAATATTATTAATTAAGAAAAACATAATTAATTACCACCAATTAAGGTTTAAATATGAAAATAAGTTAAATTAGAGAGTAATTTAAAATATCTGAATCAGAATCAGGTTTAATATCACTGGCACATGTGGAATTTATTGTCATGTGGCAGCAGTACTTTGCAAAACATGATAATAGAAACTAAATTTTCAGTAAGAAGTATATATATATATATATATATATTTAAGTTAAATTAAATAAGTAGTGCAAAAAGAGAAAAAAAAGGTAGTGAGGCAGTGTTCATGGGTTCAATGTCCATTCAGAAATCTGAAGGCAGAGGGGAAGAAGCTATTCCTGAATTGTTGAGTATAGCTCCTGCATGAAGGTAGCAATGAGAAGAGGGCATGTCCTCAGTGATGTGGGTCCTTAATGAAGGATGCCTCTTTTTTGAGGCATTGCTCATTGAAGGTGGCCTGGATGCTGTTGAGGCTGGTGCTCATGATGGATATGACTGTGTTCAAAACTTTCTGCAGCTTATTTCAATCCTGTATGGTGCATCCCTCCCCACCCCCACCACCATATGAGACAGAGATGCAGCCAGTTAGAATGCTCCCCATGGTAAATCTGAAGCATTTTTTGAGTGTTTTTGCTGACATACCAATCTTCTCAAACTCCTAATGTAGTATAGCCTCTGCCATGCCTTCTTTATAACTGCATCTACATGTTGGGATCACCATAGATCCTCAGAGATGTTGACAGCCAGGAACTTGAAATTGCTCACTCTTTCCGCTTCTGATCCCTCGATAAGTACTAATGTGTGTTCCCTTGTCTTACATTATCTGAAGTCCACAATCAATTCCTTAGTCTTAATGACATTGAGTGCAAGGTTGTTGCTGTGACACACTCATTCAGCTGATCAGTCTTACTCCTGTACACCTTCTCGATACCATCTGAAATTCTGCCAACAATAGTCTTGTAACAGCAAATTTATAGGTAGTATATGAGTTATGTCTAGCCACACAGTCATAGGTGTAGAGCGAGCAGAGCAGTGGGCTAAACACACATCTAGAGGTGTGCCAATGCTGATTATTAATGAGGTGGAGATGTTATTAATGATACACACAGACTTTGGTCTTCCAGTGAGGAAGTCAAAGATCCAGGTGCAGAGGGAGGTACAGAGGCCCAAGTTTTGGAGTTTTTTGATCAGAACTGTAGTAATGATTAAATGCTGAGCTGTAGTCAATAAACAGCAGTTTGATGTTCGTATTCGAATTGAAATAGTATGTGAGTAGAAAATTGACTTAACAATGAATGACAATGCAATAATAAATATTACTGTTAAACATGAAAATATTTTTTATTTAAGTTTTGTTTCATAGTTATGTAGTTATATGCCATCCTCAAATGATGATTTCTCCTACTCAAAAACTACATGTGCTGCAAATCTGAAGTAAAAACAGATACAAAAATAATCAGCAGGACTGCGAAATGTAAACAGAGTTAATATATTGGATCAAATATCCTTTGTCAGTTGCTGCTTCTGTTTTTTATTTCAGATTTTTTTTACTATTCCAGTCATAAATCTCAGTAACTTTTTTAAGATTGATAGGATTTTGAATGGATGAGGCTAATCTTTCACAGATATTGTTAGTTACCTTCACATCTTAAATTGTTATTTTCTTAGGAACACACTTAAAATACTGGAAGGACTCAGATGAACATCAAACAGTCAGCAAGTCAGAGAACATCTATAGAGGGAAATGAACAGACAATGTTTCAGTCCAAGACCTTTCATCAGGACCGTCATTTCCCTCTTCGATGCTGCCTGACCTGTTGAATTACCCTGGCATCTTGTGCTCCTGATTTCCAATAA
The DNA here is from genome assembly GCF_048418815.1 of Hemitrygon akajei. Taxonomy (NCBI): domain Eukaryota; kingdom Metazoa; phylum Chordata; class Chondrichthyes; order Myliobatiformes; family Dasyatidae; genus Hemitrygon; species Hemitrygon akajei. The sequence continues at coordinate 71,819,403 of NC_133136.1, read as the reverse complement.
CTCTGCAGTCTCTCTTGTAAATCCATGATGCTATTTTCTTAGAATGCTGTGGAGTAGACTGTTATATACCTTGTGGGTATCTTATAACTGACTTTTGACCATGAGGTAATTGAGTATTTTGTGAGCATGATGTAATTGTCCTGCGATGGTGGGGTGATGTAATTTTCCCGCCAGTGTGAGGTCACATGATGTAATTTTCCTGCCGGTGTGTGGTCACATGATATTAGGTTCCAATAGGTATATAAGGGGAAACCCCTGCTGTGACACAGTTAGTTCGGGGGTGGTTTGATAGTCATTTTGTTAGTTAGTTTTGATGCGTATTCGTCTCATGATGCTGTTTTGTTTTAAAGTAGAGTTTTACTTTCTATTGTAAGGTACAGAATCGTTGTGCCAGCAGTTTCGCAAATCGCTGCCAGTTTTGTTTGGTGTACCTTTGATTTACCTGTAAAGTCTAAGTATTGGAGAGTGAAGACCTTACTGAAGTACGGGAAACCGAAGGATTGAGTAAAGTTGGTGTCGTTCGGCAGTTTAATACAGGATCAACCTTATTGAATCTTCATTCAGAAATAGTGACCTGCATCTGAGATAACCCCTGTAAGTTCAGGAAGAATCGTGCAGCGTTCATTCCCCAAGCAAAAGGTCAGTTCCTTTAAGCCGTTTTATTTCCTTCGTCGTGAATCCTTTGCACAAGGTATCTCTCGACTGTGATCAGCAGATTCGTCATTTTCTTCGGAGAAATTGTTGTTGCAGTAAAGTCTCTCCTTATTGACTGTATAAATCACTTGGACTTACAAATTTATCACTTTAAGACTGTGTTTGAATTTACCACTTTAAGAACTATTCCAGAGTTTGGCGGTTTGTTAAATTGCTTTACAGCAGTTAACTCCCGGTTAAGTTAGTCGTTTGTTTACTTTTCACTTTTGTTGAGCAGAGTATAATAAACGTTTATGTTTGTTTATAAAACCTGACTCAATTCTATATTCATTGTTGCCGGCCACATAACAAGACACTATTATTTCTGCTTTGGAATTGGATTTATATCAGTTTTCCTTAAGACTGACGCTCGGACAAACTATTATTTGTAGCAGAAGTATTTACCATTACTTCTGACTACTAATGTTCAGTATGTTTCTTAAATGAGGAAATTAGGAAAATGGATTAGGAAATTGGCCGAAGTGTGGAACAGGCCGCACTGTAACTCTATGTTAAAAGCACTTTGTCAGCAATTAATCCAAGTATTTCAGATACCTAAATTTAATCATTATTAGTGATGTAAATGGAATCTCAAGAGCACTTGAGTGCAACATCAATGCAAGCAGAGGGGCTTTACATTCTGGAAGTGGATGCATTGGAGTAGGCATCACAGTGGAAACTGCACATTGATTAGAACTTTCTGTTGGATGCTCATTTGATTTTTCAGCTTTTATTCTTTTATACTTTTTGACCTTGTACTCTCTGATTTAATTTCTTTCTAATTAATCCAATTGATTTTTACCTTTACTTTATGAAAGCCTGTCAATTATATTTAAAATAAAGTAAAATCACCTTTTTGCCACAGATGAAGACAACTGAGTCTTCAACTAAGTTATATTTAAAACAAAATATAATAAATTTATAAATCTCAGTCATCACAAAATTGTACGAAAGCCAATTCTCATATTTTCTCATACATAGAAGAAGGTCATTCATCTCATTAAGTCTAAATAATCCCACCATTTCCTCAGTTATTTTAATGACTACCAATATCCAGCCATTCTCCTGTCTCCCACCTGCACTAGGGGCAATTTGCAGAAGGTAGTATGTGTAACCCCCTCTGCAGGCAACTACCTGTTTTCCTGACCCTTTTCCCGTGAGGACAACTGTGTGTCAGACACTGCATTTGATGGTGAATGGTAACTAGCATTGAAGAAAGGAAGGTGATGAAGCTCACTATGGACAGCGACGATAATAGGTCTGCCTATGGTGCACCTTCCTGATACTTAGTTCGACTCACTTCCTCTTTGTTTAGCTCATCCAAACTCTCCAATGCAGTATCACACAGTGTCTCTATGGCCACCCTTGTAATGTTGGCTGCAATTTCCACAATATCAAAGCTTCCTTCTTGTCTACAGCCACTGTCTCCTTTCCCCTTTAAGAGCTGATGTGTTGCCGTTAGTGAAGCCAAATTTCCCTCACATAAACATTTGAGTCAATAGTTAATGCTATCAACACAGCTAAATTATGACAGATATTTGCTTACACCAATGTAACATAACCTCCACATCAGTGCAAACAGACCTAAATTACTGTTTGGTTGTGATTTGTCTCTTAGGTCCATATCTTTGAATCATCATTCTGCAATCTGGTAAGTTAAAAGAGCTTTTTTTCAGCATTATTTTCCAGCTCACATAACATTGTCAGTGTTGCGGGTGCTGGTCATGGACAGAAATGTCTTTTCTATGATGTTCTGATGTCCACATTAGTAGGAGTACACTGCTAATATGTAAATCTGAGAAATTGATTGCTTTCTCCTTGGAAAATGATCCTTTGATGTCTAATGGACAGATAATTCCATTAGGTTTTAAGCTGACCACTGTTCTGTCTTTCAGGAGGAAATTTGTTCTGATTATTGCCAGCTCTGGGATAATTTAATATATGAGGCTCAATCTGCTGTGTCTAAATCACTGAGAGAAACACTAGTGTAAAGGGGATTTCTTCTTTTTCTTTGTTACTGTGTATGTAATCAAAATGGCTTCTTTGTTTTGTTAAAAGTAGGAATGCTTCTTTGTTGCGAGAGAGTGCTGGAAGCTTCTCTGGGTTCAAATTTACTGATAACGAGAATTGTATTCCTTTGTAAACCAATTGGGATTAATGTTCTTTCTTCTGAGTCTGTAAACTATTGTTGGCGGGCTTTTGGAGAGTCGGCGCGAGGGGGTGAGAGAGAGAGGACGCGATGCTGTAAACGGGGCGAGGAACGGACCTCAAGGGGGGGGGGGCGTCCGAGGCTAGGAGGTACCTCGAGGAAAGGAGACGAAGATAGATGTGTTTGGTTGACCACTTCTGGTGGTCCTGAGCTGCGAGTCAAGGAGAAGACGGCCGTTATAAGTTCCCTAGGAGTTTTCTCCTTCTCGGCCCCACTCATCGGGATCTGGCAACATCCACTCCTCAGATCCAGCACCTTAAACCACTTTGCACCACTCAGACAGACCATCGCCTCTTCGGCCATCAGGGCCATATTCTGGTCACTGACAGTGCGCCTCTTCAGCGCAATATAATCCACACACACGCTGCCTACGTCTTCCACGGCTTCAGGGGCCAGTCGCCGCAACCTCTCTCTCTCCGAGGTGTCTTCAGCGGTCAACTCCCCTCCCTCGTGGTATTTCGCAGCGTCCACTAAGAAGGTCTCACCCTCAGATACTTCCCCCAGACCGTACCACCACCGGCTCTTGTTTGAATTCGGTATCGGCCCAACGCTGCTTGTGTGGACGTTTAAAATCCCAGATTTATAACAGATATCCCGGTTTGAAATTTAACAGAACTTTGGACTTGCAACAAAATGGTGGATACTCAGTTGTCTCATTTTGTGTGTGACTTCGCTAAGGCACTGAAACTAATTACAACTACAGAGAACTATCACAGTAACTGGCAGCAAGGAATGACTGAAGGATTACAGGCATCTGTCGAGGAGTGATTTATCTTTCAGCCGCACCTATACATATTTTCTATCCTCTGACAGGTGACCTTATATATTGCTCACATTCCAAGGCATGAAGGTAGAGACTTCAACTTGAACTCTGTAAAAGGACAAAATCCAAATCCAGTGACTCTACAGAGTGGGGGTGTCCACTCGGTCAGAATTAATTTGTGTAATGCAACGTACATTCAGTGCCCACTTAACTAGGTACACCTGTACACCCGCTTGTTAATACAAATCATGTGGCAATAGCTCACTGCATAAAAGCATGTAGACATGGTTAAGAGGATCAGCTGTTGTCCAGACCAAACATCAGAATGCGGATGAAATGTAATCTAAGTGACATTGACTGTGAAATATTTGTTGTTGTCAGACGGGGTGATTTGTGTATCTCAGAGACGGTTGATCTCCCGGGCTTTTTATGCACAGCAGTCTCTAGAATTGGTGAAAAGCATTCTCTCCATAGAATGGTGAAAGAAAAACTGCAATAAACAGTAGTTCTGTGGGCCTTGTTAATGAGAGAGGTCAGAAGAGAATGACCAAACTCATTCAAGTTGGCAGGATGGTGATAGTAATTCAAATAGCACTGTGTTAAAACTGGTGTGCAGAAGAGCATCCCTGAAAGCACAGCACATCGAACCTTGAAGAGGGTGGACTACAACAATAGAAGACCACACTGGGTAGCAAGGTGTACCTAACAAAATGGCCATGGAAAGCATAATGTATACCGCACAGGTAAATTTCAACATTTCTGTGCAAAAATCTCACCATGTTGTTAGACATATCCAATTTGTACATAACAGTAAATTTCAACTAACAGCATCAGGAAACCTCACTACCCAGGACCTGCTCTCTTCTCACTGCTACCATCAGAATGCAGGTACAGGAGCATCAGGACTCACACCACCAAGTTCAGGAACTATCCTTCAACCATCAGGCTCTTGAACCAAACAGGATAACTTCACTCAACTTCACTTTCCCCATCATTGAAATGTTCCCACAACCAATGAATTCACTTTCAAGGACTCGTCATCTCATGTTATCAATATTTATTGCTTATGTTTGTATTATTCTTTCTTTTTGTATTGCTTTAATGGTGGAGGGGTGGGGCTTTAGTGCTTCTGCGAGTGCGGGTGGAAGGGGGGTTGGTCTGCTGCTGCTTTTGCAATAGGAAGGGGAGGGGGACTTGGAGTTCTGATGTTTCTACAATTCTTTTTGTGCGATTTCCTGTTCTGTGGGTATCTGTGAAGAGTAAGAATTTCATGGTGTATACTGTATACATTCTCTGATGTTAAATTGAACCATTTGAACCATTTGTCTTTTAACAGTTTGTTATCTTTTGCACTCTGGTTGAACATCCAAGTTGGGTGGTCTATTATTCATTGTGTGCGCTTGCAACACTGTGTGTCAGACAGAGTGGTCAGCAGCACTGGGGCTCCACAGGGGACTGTCCTGTCTCCCTTTCTCTTCACCATCTATACCTCGGACTTCAACTACTGCACAGAGTCTTGCCACCTTCAGAAGTTTTCTGATGACTCTGCCAGAGTTGGGTGCATCAGCAAGGGAGATGAGGCGGAGTACAGGGCTACGGTGGGAAACTTTGTCACATGGTGCGAGCAGAATCATCTGCAGCTTAATGTGAAAAAGACTAAGGAGCTGGTGGTGGACCTGAGGAGGGCTGAGGCACCGGTGATCCCTATTTCCATCCAAGGGGTCAGTGTGGACATAGTGGAGGATTACAAGTACCTGGGGATACAAATGGACAATAATCTGGACTGGTCAAAGAACACTAAGGCTGTCTACAAGAAGGGTCAGAGCCATCTCTATTTCCTGAGGAGACTGAGGTCCTTTAACATCGGGCGGACGATGCTGAGGATGTTCTATGAGGCTGTGGTGGCCAGTGCTATCATGTTTGCTGTTGTGTGCTGGGGCAGCAGGCTGAGGGTAGCAGACACCAACAGAATCAACAAACTCATTCGTAAGGCCAGTGATGTTGTGGGGGTGGAACTGGACTCTCTGATGGTGGTGTCTGAAAAGATAATGCTGTCCAAGTTGCATGCCATCTTGGACAATGACTCCCATCCATTCCATAATGTACTGGTTAGGCACAGGAGTACGTTCAGCCAGAGATTCATTCCACCAAGATGTAACACTGAGCATCATAGGAAGTCATTCCTACCTGTGGCCATCAAACTTTACAACTCCTCGCTCGGAGTGTCAGACACCCTGAGCCAATAGGCTGGTCCTGGACTTATTTCCACTTCGCATGATTAACTTATTATTATTTAATTATTTATGGTTTTATGTTGCTATATTTCTTCACTATTCTTAGTTGGTGCGACTGTAACGAAACCCAATTTCCCTCGGGATCAATAAAGTATGTCTGTCTGTCTGTAGCACAGTGTGTTTGGATCCTGATTTATGTAGAATTTTCCAGTAGCTTTCCAGTACACATTGAGATGCAAAGCAAGGTGATTCCCAATATTAAGAAGTTTTTTTTTAAACTTCCAGAATACTTCTCCAGTGTATTACCTTATTGTACTGTGTGCTTTGGTAACTAATTTGGAGGAGGGCTGTTCCCTTCTGTGGGCTCTGATACTTAACACAAGCAATTCAGTATTCAGATAACAGGCATCTCAGTGAGATTAACAACAGTTTGAACTGACTGACATAGGGGGAATACATGCAAATGCTAGCTCAAATCAAAGCTTAAAGTACATTTATTTTCAAAGCATGTATATATTTTACATCCTTGAGATCTGTCTCCTTAAAGACAGGCACAAAACAAAGAAACTCAAAATCACCCATTAAAAAATGTCTAACACCCAATCTGCAGTTAGAGAGAAAAAAAACAAATCATGCAGAGAATTGCCAGCACCATCCTAAATCAGTACCTTAAATGCCAACATCCTGAGAATGGAATGCAGTGTCTTTTTACACAGAGCTACAGGCACTGCCCCTGAACAAAGCATCCAAAGTTTCCAGTCTTCTGGAAGATAGATTGCATCACTCTTGTACATGTCAGCAAGCCAGGCCAACACTCGACAGCAAGCCTAACAGCAAGTAACTGGGCCTAGCTGTTGTCTCCCACTGAATTAGTGAGCTGTTGGTGCCTGGATCACATCAGGCAGAACTCTGACTGGTGGGAATCCATTGTAGTATGCAGGGTTTGGATATTCACCATGCTGCTATGGAAACAAAATCTTTCAAAATCAGCGGTGCTGTCACAGGAATGGCAGCATTTCCTGACTTGCTGCCTTCAGGTCCATCTCCTTGCTCTCCTAAAGGTCGTAAAGGTTGGAGAGAGCACTTCCCCCCGCTCCATGACATTTTCATAGTGTCTCTGGCAGGATTAGCAAAGTGCTGAGCACATCCATATGATACTGATGACCCTATTCAAGTAGACTACATAATTGTGGTCCTCGTCCAAGTCTAACTAAAAAGTAATAACGCACAATCATGCCCTCAGGGTTGATGGCACGTGAGTTTTCCCAGTCCTCTGTCACAATTTAGGGTGCAATGGACACCTCTTTCTACTCTTACAATTTGTCCTGAGCCAAGCACTGATTGGTGGTTGATGGTATGGTCTCCTCCTTCTTCAGCTGGCTGGAACTTCTAATCTTACCTTTGAATTCTTGACCTTCTACAGCATTTCACACATTGCAGCTAGTGACTCTGCTATCTGGTTCATGACAGTGTCTGGTAGAGTTTATGGGCTGGTGCAATTTGACTGGAAAATGACCTCAATGATTTGCCGCTCTGGAACTCACAGACATTCATTTGTGTAATGCAAAGGCAATAGTGATATGTGACTAAGATTCTGGGCCTATTTTGCATCCATAGTGTGTCCAAAGTGGATAAGCTCACATTTGCCTTCAATTAAATGCATATGCTATAATTTTGTCCACCATTGATATCTTTATGACTCTTTCTTCACTAAAACCATGCTATTTATCTTCATGCTAACTTATTAACTGAAGCTAAATTTATTCATAAACTGAGGTAAATAGCTTTCTACGCATCATCTTGGTTTTATTTTAAACATAGTATATCATTGACGATCCTATATTTGAGTTTGACAAGGCATAACTGATGACAATCCTTCAATTATAGCATCCTTTAGATGGTCCTGCTTTCTGCATTCCCCACGTAAATCAATTTTCAATCCAAGAAATAATTTGCCCTCAGTTTCACAGCATTTAACTTATGCCAACAATCTTTTACCATCAACATTATCAGATGCCCTCAAGAAGATCATATGAGTAGAATTCACAATTTCCATCACCACTTTAAAAATCCAATTTTAGTTTTATTGGGCATGACCTAAGCATTGCAATTTGTTTTCTAACTCTCTCAGTTTTTCAAAGCCTTTAGCTTTGCAAGATCTGAACTGCACTGGCAGATCATCTTCACCTCAGACCCACTTCTTTCTTCTCCTTTACATGCAATACCATGAAACAAATTATCATCATAAAATGCCAGTAGCAATAATGGGTGTTATACAGAATATTGAGGCAATCTGCCAATTTCCTCAAGGGACCCCTCACCTGCCTATATACTTAAAACTGCTTCAACACACTTAAAACAGACAATGATCATATTGGCTCCATTAAATCTATGCTGAGGAATGGAAGTTCAATAGAGGTGTCATTAACAAATGCTAAAGGATTTATCGGTATAAGCCATTTTCACCAATAATTGACTTCCATTATTATATTATACGGTATATACAATAACTTGTGCTTTATGAAATATATTTTAAAATGAGGAAAAATAAATAAATAGGTGGATTTTAGTTTCATCAACAAAAATAAATATACCATTATAAAATATAGATTTATGTTAGCTTCATTTAGAGTTGGGTATTTTTGGAGTTTTCATACAATGTACCCACAGTGCAAATCCATTTGCAATTTAAATTAGAAAGCCATGATATTTATGAAAGGACTGTCAGAAAATATATTACCTTGAGCCATTATAGTTACCACAAATAAAATAATGGCTTTATGTTGTTTGGATATTAAAATTAAAATCTAGGTCACTAACCTTGTTGTCATATCATCCAGAATAATATGTCCCCTGGAGACATCAATCGAATTTAAAAAGAACACTTTCATAATGCTTGTTATTCCTTGCACGTTTTTTGGATATACTTCTTGATGTGGATTTGCTTGCATATTGGCATTGTTACTTACAGGCATGTTCAATGTACACTTTACATATCACTTCACTTTGGAAAATGTCTTTAGGTGACAATTGTACATTCTGATTCCACATTATCTTTAAGACTGTAGCCTAATCAAAAAAAAACTTTGGATAATCCCAACTAGAAGCTGTTTTTTTCACAAGTAATCTCCAACAAATTTCCCTGACTTCCCCTCCTGAGGTCTAAATTTTAGTGATTCACCAAGTGCATAAAGTAATGTATAATGTTGTTCTTAAGTTTTGTTGTTTTACACAATGGTTTATTTTATATGCAAGCAGAAGAGATGAATGGACTAACAAATTCAATGGGAAGGAATGTAAGTAAGGCATTCAATGGGAAGGTTATGGGCTGAGTGCAGGTAGGTGGGACTAGGTGAGAGTAAGCGTTCGGCACAGACTAGAAGGGTCAAGATGGCCTGTTTCTGTGCTGTAATTGTTATATGGTTATATGGCATTACAGTGGAGATTTTCATGGGTAGGTCAATGCCAGATTTATTTTTCTGTAACTTTGTTTGTCCTCCATAGTCAGTCATGTGCTTAGTTTAAACATCAATTGCATCCAAGGTTTGTGGATTTTGGATGCAGGAATCAGGACACAGTATTATATCCATAAAATGACGGGAATAATTAGCACAGCAGGCATCTGTGGGGAGAGAAGAAGAGTCAATGACATTTGAAAATTTAATTTGGATTGAGTTTATGAAGTTGAAGAAGAGAGTGGGAGAAGGTCATGAGACCATGTGCCCCTCAAACCTGAATTCAGATTTAATGACAATTTGGCTGATCCTTAAGTTTATATTCCCATTCTAAGTCTCTAATTCATCAAAAATACCCTGTGGCTGTGGCTGTAGCAGTTGACATATGGACGTAAGAGTGGGAATATGCCATCTGGCCCTTGGAGCTGTTCTGCTATTTATTAACTTCTACCTCTGCACCATTTTCAAGTGCTTGATTTCTGTAAATTTCTTAACAGAGATTCTAGAGTAAAGAATGCCCGAGCATTACCACCATCTGAATGAAAGTATTTTTCTCCATCTCAAACCAAAATGAATCCCCTTTTTCTGAAAGTTTGCATGTTGCACAGGCATCTCAGCCAGAGGGGACATTCTCACTTCCTCGAGTACAGGGTTCTCAACCCTTTTTATGCCATGAACCAATACCATTAAGCAAGGGGTCCGTGGATCTCAGGTGAGAACCCCTGATCTAGTGTGACAAGCCTTTTAGGACATCTGTGAATAGGCCCCTTATTTCTACCCTTTGCCTCCTGCCACTCTGCTAATCTTCCATCCATGTTAGTATCTTTCCTGTAATACCATAGGCTTTTATCTTGTTAAGCAGCCTCATGTGTGGCACCTTGTCAAAGCTCTTGTGAAAATCCAAGAAAACAACATTCACTGACTCTCCTTTGTTGATCCTGCCTGTTATTTCCTTAGAGAATTCCAACAGATTCTTCAGGCAATATTTCCCCTCAAGGAAACCATGCTGATGTTGTCCAATTTTGTCATGTGCTTCAAGTACCCCAAAACCTCATCCTTAATAATGGTCTCCAACATCTTCCTAACCAGTCAAGTCAGGCTAACTGGCCTATAATTTATTTTCTTTTGTTTCACTCTCTTCTTAAAGAGTGGAGTGACCTTTGCAATTTTCCATTCCTCAGGAGCCATTTTAGAACGTAGTGATTCTTGAAAGGTAATTACTAAAACCTCCACAATAACAGTATCTACTTCTTTATGAACCCTGGAGTGCAGTCCATATGGTTTAGGTGACTTATCTACTTTCAAACCTTGCAGCTTCTAAGCACTTTCTCCTTAGTAATAACAACTACACTCACTTATACCTCCAGATTCTCTTGAAGTTTTGGCTCACTGCTAAGCTCTTCTACAGTGAACTGATGCAAAATGCTTACTAAGTTCATCTGCCATTTGTTTGTCCCCTATTAATACCCCTTGAGCTTCATTTTCCAGTGATCAGATATTCACTCTCACATCTTGTTTACTCTTTATACTTTGGTATCCTCTTTGACATTATTGGCTAGCCTACCTTCATATTTCATCCTTTCTCTCCTTAAGCCTTTTTAGTTGCCTTCTGTGTGTTTTTAAAACCTTCCCAATCTTCTAACTTCACACTAATTTTTGTGATATTATATGGCCTCTCTTTTCGTTTTATGTTGGCTTTGACTTGCCTTTTCAGCCATGGTTGCATCAACCTACCTGTACAATACTTCTTCTTTGGGATGTATCTATCCTGCACCTTCCAAATTTCCCCAAGAAATTCCAGCCATTGCTGCACTGTTATCATCCCTGATAGTGTCCTCTTCCAATCATCTTTGGGCAGCTGCTCCATCATGTCTCTGTAATTCTCTTTTCTCCATTGCAATACTGATACATCTGACTTTATCTTCCCTCTCTCAAATTGCAAGGTGATTTCTAACATATTATGATTACTGCCTTCTGAGGGTCCCTTTACTCTAAGCTCCTTAATCAAGCCTCATTGAATTCCCAATACACAATCCAGAATTGCCTTTCCCCCAGTGAGCTCAACCATAATCTGCTCTAAAAAGCTATTTTGCAGGCATTCTACAAATTCCCTCTCTTGGGATCCATCGCCAACCTGATTTTCCAATCATATTGAAATCGACCTTGACTTTTGTAATATTGCCCTTTTTACATGCCTTTTCTATCTCCCATTGTAATTTATATCCCACATCCTGGCTACTGTTTGAAGGCCTGTATATAACTCCCATTAGTGTCTTTTTACATTTGCAGTTTCTTAACTCTACCCGCAAGGTTTAGTCATGGATCACAGAGTCATTGAAAAGTACAGTACATGAACAGGCCCTTAGGCCCATCATTCTGTGATGAACCAATTAAACTGCCTACTCCCATTGACCAGCACTGGGACTGTAGTCCTCCATCACTTTACCATATATGTACTTATCCAAAATTCTCTTAAATCTTGAAATCAAACTTACACACACTACTTGTTCTGGCAGCTCATTCCACACTCTCGCAACCCTCAGAGTGAAGAAGTTTCCCCTCACAAACCCTTTTCACCATTCACCCTTAATCCATGACCTCTAATTGTAGTCCCACCCAACCTCAGTGGAAAATACCTGCTTATATTTACCTATAATATATACACATCATAATTTTGTATATCTCTATCAAATCTCCTCTCAAAGGAGTAGAATCTAAACATATTCAATCTTTCCTTATAACTCAGGTCTTCCAGACCCGGCAACATCCTTGTAAATTTTCTCTGTACTCTTTCAACCTTATTTACATCTTTCCTGCAGGTAGATGACCAAAACTGCACAAGATACTCCAAATTTGGTCTCACCAATGTCTTATACAACTTCTTTACGAACATATCAAACTTTGATGCAACTTCATTGGACTTATGGACCTGTATTATCAGATCCCTTTCTTCTACTGCACTCCTCAGAGTCCTATTGTTCACTGTGTAAGACCTACCCTTGTTGGTTCTACCAAACTACATCACCTCAGACTTGACTGCATTAAAATTCATTGTCATTTTTCAGCCCATTTTTTCATCTGGTCCAAATCCCGCTACAAGCCCTGGTAGTCATCCTCGCTGTTCACTATACCCCCAATCTTGATGTCACCTGCAAATTTACTGATCCAGTTAACCACATTATCATGTGATCCTTTTTCACATCTTTCTAAGGATTTGATTGAACTTTTAAGCAATAGAGCCAGCTCACCCCCCTCTGCCCACTTGCCTTTCCTTTCGATACAATGTGTTTCCTAGGGTGTTAAGCTCCTAATTATGATCTTCTTTTAGCCACGGCACAGTGATGCCCAGAACGTCTTGCCAATCTTCGACTGTGCTATAAGTCATCTACCTTATTCCATATTCTGTGCACCTTCAAATATGAATTCAAAGCAGCTGAATAACCTGTGGCTTGTACGGGAGAGTGAGGAGATAATTGATCAGTTACAGGGAAGTAGTCATCCCAAAGTCGCAGGAGGCAAGTAGCTGGGTGACTGTCAGGAGGAATGGAAATGTAAATAGGTAGTTAGAGCAGAACTCACCTGTGGCCATTCCCCTCAAAAATAAGTATACTGCTTTGGATACTTCTGTGGGGGATAACTGCCCAGGGGAGTTGTCATGGCGACTGGGTTACAGGTGCTGAGCATGGGTCCATGGTGCAGAAGGGAAAGAGAGAGAATGGTAGTGATAGGGGACTCAGTTCTGAGGGGAACAGACAGGAGATTCTGTGGACATGAACAGGACACCCCGATGGTATGTTGCCTTACCAGGTGCCAGGTTCAGGGATGTCTCAGGTCGTGTACACAACATTTTGGAGAGGGAGGGATAGCAGCCAAATGTCTTGGTAAACATTTGGTACCAATAACATAGGAAGGAAAAGCAAAGAGGTCCTGAAAAGAGATTTTAGAGAGCTAGGTAGAAAGCTGAGAAGCAAGACGTCCAGGATAGTAATTTCTGGATTGCTGCCTGTGCCACTCGCCAGTGAGGGTAGAAACAGGATGATTTGGTGGATAAATGTGTGGCTGAGAAGTTGGTGCAGGGGGCAGGGCTTCAGATTCTTGGATCATTGGGATCTCTTCTGGGGGGAGATATGACCTGTTCAAAAGTGATGGGTTGCGTCTGAACCCGAGCAGGACCAATATTCTCACGGGTAGGTTTGTTAGAGTTGTTGGGGAGGGTTTAAACTAACTTGGCAAGGGTGTGGGAACCGGAGTGATGAGACTCAGGATAAGAGGGATGATAAAAAAGTAAAGATAGCATGCAGTCAGACTGTCAGGAAGGGCAGGCAGGTGATGGGACACAGTCACAGTCCAGAGTGTGAGTATCAGTACATTAGGGATGCAAAGTCAAAAAGGGTAGCAAAAAGGGTATTCAAGGTGTATCTATCTGTGTGGAGTATAAGAAATAGGGTGGATGATCTTGTTGCACTATTACAGATTGTCAGGTATGATGTTGTGGCCATCACTGAATCGTGGCTGAAGGATGGTTGGAATTGGGAGCTGAATGTCAAGGATTATACGTTGTATCGGAGGGATAGGAAGGTAGGCAGAGGGGGAGGCATGGCTCAACTGGTAAAGAATGGCATCAAATCAGTAGAGAGATGTGTCATAGGATCAGAAGGTGTTGGATCCTTGTGGGTTGAGTTAAGAAACTGCAAGGGTAAAAGAACCCTGATGGCAGTTATATACAGGCCTCCCAACAGTGGCTGGGAGGTGGACCTCAGATTACAACAGGAAATAGAAAAGGTGAGTCAAAAGGGCAATGTTATCACAGTTTTGGGAGCTTCATCATACAGGTTGATTGGGAAAATTAGGTTGGTAATGGATCTCAAGAGAGTGAGTTTGTTGAATGTATAAGAGACAGCTTATTAGAGAAGTTTGTCATTGAGCCTACTAGGGAATCAGATATACTGGATTGAGTATTATGTAAAGAACCAGAAGCAATGAGAGAGCTCAAGGTAAAAGAACCCTTAGGAACCAGTGATCACAGTATGATTGTGTTCAACTTGATATTTGATAGGGAGAAAGTAAAGTCTGACGTAGCAGTATTTCAGTGGAGTAAAGGAAATTACAGCGGTATGAGAGGGAAGTTAGCCAAAGTAAATTGGAGTGAGCTGCTGGCAGGGACGTCAGCACAGCAGCAATGGTGTGCGTTTCTGGGAAAAATGAGGAAGATACAGGACATTTGTATTCCAAAAATGAAGAAATACTCAAATAGCAAAATAGTACAACCGTGGCTGACATTGGAAGTCAAAGCTAATACAAAAACAAAAAAGAGGGCAAACAGCAATGCAAAAATTAGTGGGAAGATTAGGGATTGGGAAGTTTTTAAAAACCTACAGAGAGCAACTATAAGAATCATTAGAAGGGAAAAGGTGAAATATGAAAGCAAGCTATCAGATAATATCAATGTGGATAGTAAAAGCGTTTTCAAGTAAAGTTGGCCCTCCTTATCCTCTAGTTCTGCATGCGCGAATTCAACCAATCGTGAATCAAGAAAACCCAGAAGGGCTCTTCCAGCACTTGTTGTTCGATCCTTCAATGGAATGAAGCTTCCGTGTCACCCGAGGGATAACAACATGCCTACAACCACTGCAAGATTTGTTTGATGATGCAAAGTAAAAGAAGAGACAGCTTCCTATAACAACGTTTCTAACAAAAGCATTGCAACTCTGAAGTCTCAACGTTCAGCGCTTGAAGATCCACAGCCCTCAACCTCCACAGTTCCTGACTTTAGTATTATTGAGCCTCCTCCAAAGCATCCTTATTCCCTAAACAACACAGAGTAACAACTATTCACATAGTACTTCCATTGTATTAGGTGTTATAAATTCTCTAATCTAGAGATGATAAAAATTTTTGCTCGTTGTTTGATCACTGTTCGCTTTGTGTCTCATTCGTTTGCTGCTTGTGTTGTGAGCGAAAGGAATATTTACTGTTTTTTGTCTTGTCAAACATTACAGTACAACAACTATTTACATAGCATTTACATTGTATTAGGTATTATAAGTTATCTAGAGATGATTTAAAGCATACGGGAGGATGTGCATAGGTTATATGCAAATACTACGCCATTTTATATAAGGGACTTGAGCATCCATTATTTTTGGTATCCGTGGGGAGTTCTGGAACCAATCCCTCACCAATAAGGAGGGCTGGCTGTATGTAAAAAATAAGAGAGAGATGAGAGTGGATATAGGACTGCTAGGAAATGAGGGCAAGAGAAATAATAACAGGGAACAAGGAGATGGCTGATGAGCTAAATCAGTATTTTGCATCAGTCTTTACTGTAGAAGACACTAGCAGTGTGCCAGATGTTGTAGTGTGTGAAGGAAGAGAAGTGGGCACAGTTACTACTATAAGGGCAAAGGTGCTCAAAAAGCTGAAAGACCTAAAGGTACGAAAGTCACCTGGACCAGATGAACTGCACCATAGAGTTCTGAAAGAGGTTGCTTTAGAGAATGTGGCAGTATTAGAAATGATCTTTCAAAAATCATTGGACTCTGGCATGGTGACAGAGGACTGGAAAATTGAAAATACTACTCCACTCTTTAGGAAAGGAGAAAGGCAGCAGAGAGGAAATTATAGACCAGTTAGCCTGACCACAGTAGTTGGGAAGATGTTAGAGTGAATTGTTAAGGACAAGGTGATGGAGTACTTGGTGACGAAGGACGAGATAGGACAAAGTCGGCATGTTTTCCTTCAGGAGAAATACTTCCTGACGAACCTGTTGGAATTCTTTGAGGAGATTACAAGTAGGATAGATAAAGAGGATGCAGTGGATGTTGTATATTTGGACTTTCAGAAGGCCTTTGACAAGGTGCCACACATGAGGCAGCTTACCAAGTTAAGAGCCCACGGAATTACAGGAATGTTACTAACAAGGTTAGAGCATTGGCTGATTGGAAGAAGGCAGTGAGTGGGAATAAAAGGATCCTTGTCTGGTTGGCTGCCAGTGTCTGGTGGTGTTATGCAGGTGTCGGTGTTGGGACCGTTTCTTTTTATGCTGTAGGCATAAATGATTTAGATGATGAAGCAGATGGCTTTATTTCGAAGTTTTCATATGATACGAGGATTGATGAAGGGCAGGTAGTGTTGAGGTCGAGGAAACAGATAGGATGCAGAAGGACTTAGGCAGATTAGGAGAATGAGCAAGAAAGTGATAAATGAAATATAATGTTGAAACATACATGGTCATGCACTTTGGTAGCTGAAATAAATGTGTGGACTATTTTCTAAATGGGGAGAAAATCCAAAATTCTGAGATGCAAAGGGACTTGGGAGTCCTTGTGCAGAACATCCTAAAGGTTTCTTGCAGGTAGAGTCGGTGGTGAGGAAGGAAAATGCAATGTTAGCCTTCATTTCAAGAGGACTAGAATACAAGAGCAGGGATGTGATGCTGAGGCTTTATAAGGCACTGGTGAGGCCACACCTTGAGGATTGTGTACAGTTTTGGGCTCCTCATCTTAGAAGAGATGTGTTAGCATTGGAGAGGGTCCAGAGGAGGTTCACAAGGATGATTCCAGGAATGAAAGGGTTATCATACAAGGAACATTTCATAGCTTTGGGTCTGTACCCACTGGAATTTAGAAGGATGAGAGAGGATCTCATTGAAACCTTTCGAACATGGAAAGGCCTAGACAGAGTAGATATGGAACAGATGTTTCCCATGGTGGGAGAGTCTAGAACAAGAGGACACAGTCTCAGGTAGAGGGGCGCCCTTTCAAAATAGAGCAGCAGAGAAATTTCTTTAGCCAGAGGATGGTGAATTTGTGGAATTTGTTGGCACGTGCAGCTGTAGAGGTTAGGTTGTCCCATGTGTATTTAAGGCAGAGATTGATAGGTTCTTGATTGGACATGGCCTCAAAGGGTACAGGAAGAAGGCTGGGAAATGGGTTGAGGAGGAGAAAAAAAAAAGATCAGCGATGGAGCAGACTCAATGGGCCAAATTGCCTAATTCTGCTCCTATGTCTTAAATATAACACCTTCAGTCATGTATTATCACCCTTTTCAATTTTGCCCCCATGTTACACTTCCGCTGATCCCACTGACTGCAAAATTGGCTCATCATCTGCTGGTCCTTCCTCATAATCTCACTACACAATATATCTACTTGTATACCAACCACGCCACCCTCAGCCCTATCACTCTGCTTCCCATCACCCCGCCAAATTAGCTCAAGCTCTCCCCAACAGGTCTAGCAAACATGCACACAAGGATATTGGTCCCCTTCAGGCTCAGGTGTAACCTTTTTATACATTGTATACCTTCTGTGGAAGAATTCTGCACCCCTGCACCACTTTCTCAGCCACTACCTTGGAGGTCTTACTCTTCAGTATGTTTCCTAACTTCTGAATCTTGATGCACAGGAGCCCTTCCCCCTTTCTACCCATTTCATTGGTGTCAATGTGCACCATGACTTCTGGCTGCCTCCCTCTTGAGAATCTTCAGCAGCCATTCTGAGGCATCCTGGATCTAATTATCTGGGAGGCAACATACCGACCCAGCTTCTCTTCCACGAGCGCAGAATCTGCTGTCAGTCCTGATAGCTGTTGAGTCTCCTATCACTATCCCGTTACCTGACTGCTGAGCCTCAGAGCCGGACACAATGCCACTGGCCTGGCTGATGCTGCTGTGCCCTGATAGATCATCACCACCCCCCACCAGCAATATCAAAAGGGGTATTCTTGTTTCTGAGGGAAACCCTACACTGACTGTTTACTCCCCTTATATCTCCTGGTGGTCACCCAAATTCTATCTGAAGCCTGTGGTTTGAGTGTGACTATATCTCATCTGCGAGGTTTTCAGCTGCGCATATGGTCCTGAATGCATCCAGTTCCAGGTCCAGTTCCTTACACTTGTCAGTCAGAAGCTAAAAATAGGTGCACTTCCTGTAGACATGGTTATGAGGGAAGCCTTTTGGTACCCTGCAGTAACACATTTTACAGGAGGAGCATTCCCCTGCCTTAACTAAAGCTTAAATTCTAGCCCATGCATTTTCTCGCTTAAGCTTGGTGAGCCAAAGCCTGACCATTCTAACACTGTCTATTGCAACAATGGCCACTCCACTTACATCTCATTTATTTGTTTTGGCCCTTGCCAAATGCCTAAGAGATCATTATGATTGCAGCCCTCTGAAAAAGTTTGTAAGACCCCGAGCTCTTTTTAAAACTCACACTGTTTCACCTACAGTTTCTTGCAATCACCCTCATCTCCTCAATTTTCCTCACTTCGGCCCTCACCCCACCCTTCTGCCACCACAACAGGGACCGTGTTCCCCTTATCCTCACCTGCCACCCCACCAACCTCCGGATCCAGCATATTATCCTCCGTAACTTCTGCCACCTTCAACAGGACCCCACCACTAAGCACATCTTTCCCTCTCTACCCCTCTCTGCTTTTCGCAGGGATCATTCCCTCTGTGACTGCCTGGTCCACACATCCCTCCCCACAGATCTCCCACCTGGTACTTATCCCTGCAAGCATAAGTGCTACTCCTGTCCCTACACCTCCTCTCTTAACACCATTCAAGGCCCCAAACAGTCTTTCCAGGTGAGGCAACACTTCACTTGTGAGTCTGTTGGGATCATCTATTGCATTCGGTGCTCCCGGTGCGGCCTCCTCTACATCGGTGAGAACCGACGCAGATTGGGGGACTGCTTCGTCGAGCACCTCCGCTCCGTCCGCCACAACAGACAGGATCTCTCGGTTGCCACCCACTTCAACTCTGCTTCACATTCCCATTCGGATATGTCCATACATGGCCTCCTCTACTGCCATGATGAGGCCAAACTCAGGTTGGAGGAGCAACACCTCATATACCGTCTGGGTAGTCCCCAGCCCTTTGGCATGAACATCGAATTCTCCAACTTCCGGTAATTCCCTCCCTCTCCCTTCCCCTATCCCACTTTCACTCTGCCTCCTCTTCTAGCTGCCTATCACTTCTCTCATGACTCTGCCTTCTTCTACTACCCGTAGTGCTTTCCCCTTACATTCCTTCTTCACCTCTCCTGCCTATCCCCTCCCTGCTTCCCCTCCCCCACCCCTTGATCTTTCCTCTGATTGGTTTTTCACCTGGCACCTTCACCCTCCCCCCACCTTCTTTATAGGGCCCCTGCCCCCTCCTCCTTCAGTCCTGACGAAGGATCTCGGCTCGAAACGTTGACTGCTTGTTTCTACAGATGCTGCCCGACCTGCTGAATTCCTCCTGCTTGTTTGTATGTGTTGAATTTCTTGCTATGTTTGCAACACATTGAAAATATTAACAGCTTTGTGACTGACATTCTCTCTAACGAAGTGCAAATATTTTAAACACACATCAATTTGAGAATTAAAGTTGGAGAATTGCTTCCTAAAGACCTTGGTATTGGAGGGTATCCTGTTGTGAATCTTCTCCCTCTCCTCTCCAATCACCTTTTCTTGCTATACATGACTTCTGCTCATTCTCCCTGTCATGGTCAATGACAAGCTAAAGGCCAGTAGGTATCAGGAGTAAATGAGTTGTGTAAAAGTTTTATAGTCAGCAAGAATGTTCCTGCCATGGCAATCACTCCAGGTATTTCTAATAGACAAACATGAATGTCTCTAAAATGATTTGCATCTAAAACCAGAAACTAGACTCAGAATTTTAATTTATGTAATGTTGATAAAGGCCTTTTCTACTGCTTAATCAGTTTAAAATTCAAAGAGGGCATGGCCAGCACTGACACACAAAATGTACCACTCTTGCCAGTTCATCACTGCACACTGACTAATGTTTTGATCTACTGTACCTATATCACACACTGCCAAAAGTCAATGCACATGTGCAGCCTAACCACTTTCCCAATGCAGTGCCTAGTGTTCTTTACCTCAGAGGTGTGTCACGCAGTGGACAGTATTTTGTTTTATTACGGGATTCCTGATCCCTGAAGGAATGATTGCCTTTCTCTTTTTGTCTGCGAAATGCTTGAAATCTACTTCCAAATTCACAATTGGTCATTAAAGTGACTCAAATTTGAATAATTCTGTTGAACAATAAGCACCCATTTCAGAAAATCTGAGTTGTATGTTATTTTGATTAATGCAGACTCAGACCTTTTATCTCTTCACAAAAATGATAATTTTCTTGATTTGTTTGGAGGGGACTATTGTTCCCTAGTTGCTATTTAGTTTATGTAGGCTTTGTACATAGAGTACATGAGGTAATTTGTGACATACATCATGTGCCAAGATGTTGGTGAATCACTCCTCAAGCTGTATTTTAACATTAAAACCTGTACTTAGCCCTCAGCTGTTCTCATTCAATCTGATTACAATTGTCTCTGTGTTGAATTGTCAGGCTTGAATTATCTGCCCAATAGGCTTTATGTGTTGTACTTCACTACGCAATCTGAAAATGGTTCACCCATTAGAGAGTGTTCTTGCAGTGCTTTGTAGTTAGATGTTCAGTTTAACTAACAGCTTTGCAACAATGAGCAAGTTTGATAACCAGCTCACACACAAAATACTGGAGGATCTCAGCAGTTTAGGCAGTATCTATGGAATTAATAAACAGTCAATATTTTGGACCGAGAGGCTTTTTCAGGATTGGAAAGGAAGGGGGAATATGCCAGTATAAAAAGATGGGGGGGAGGGAGAAGGAGACTAGCTAGAAGGTGATAGGTGAAGCCAGGTGGGTACGAAAGGTAAAGGGCTGAAGAGGAAGGAATCTCTTAGGAGAGGAAAGTGAACCATAGGAAAAAGGGAAGGAGGAGAAGACATTGAGGGAGGTGACAGGCAGGTGAAAAGAGGTAAGAGGCCAGAATGGAGAATATAGGAATAGGGAGAGGGATTTTTTTTTACCGGAAGGAGAAATTGATGTTCATGCCATCAGTTTGGAGGCTACCAAGAAGAATATAAGGTGTTGCTCCTCCACTCTGAGGGTGGCCTCATCATGGCACATGAGGAGGCCATGGACGGAACAGGAATGGGAACCAAACTTAAAATGTTTGGCCATCAGGAAGTTCCATTTTTGGTGGATGGAGCAGAGGTGCTCAATGAAGCCGTCCCCCAATTTACAACTTGTCTCATCTATGTAGAGGAGGCCACATTGGATCACTACACACTATAGATGACCCCAACAAATTCACAGGTGAAGTATTGAAGTTTTGCCTCATCTGGAAGGACTGTTTGGGGCCTGAATGGAGGTGATTGAGGTGAGGTGAGAAGATGAATGTTCAGGTGTGGCACTTAGGCAACTTGCAGGAATGTGCAAGGACAGAGATTATTGGGTCTAATCAGTTGTGCCTTTGTTGCTGCATTTTATATCATTATCTCAGTCATAGCAATGTTTTATTTCAGAATTTCTGCTCTGTCTGGTATGCTCACAAGCATCAGGCTAACACATCCTTTGAACATTCTTCAGGCCATTATTTTAACCTAAGCGAATGATTTTCTCTTAATAAAATAAGGAAGGAGGTGACTTTAAATGGTTAAACGTCATTCAGCAAATATTAGGGAGATAAGATGAAAAAGCATGAGGAAATTTTGAATTAGAGTGGGGCTATTTTACACAGACAAATATGGAGACTGTACCAAGAACTTCTATCATTTTTAGCAAAAAAGGATGTCAGTAACTATACCTTAAGGGTGTTTATTCCATGGATATATCATCAGAAAAGCATCCCAAGAGTGATGGGAGAAGATTGAAACTTGGCAGATTTTTTTTTGTGTTCCTATCATTGTTCTTACAGAATTCAGCCTGAGTATTTTCTGGCTCATCCTGAACTCTCCACAGCAGTTAAAGTAGATTACATGTTCGAGGTAGTATTTCTGGGTTCACCTTGAAGACTTATTACATCTGTCACCAATGCAATCCATGACCCAGAAGCCAAGTGTGCCTTAAAATAGGCAACAATGTGCCATTGCCATGCTGGATTTGAATGACAATCAATTATTTTTATAATATCTAAGTCTCTATCAGAAAGCAACAACTGACACATTACATCAAAGAAAATCTTGCAAAGGACCAGTTTTAAACAGCTTTGATAGGAAGGCAATTTTTCCTCAAGCGTCCATAGGATAGGTTGATCCGAGAAACCTTTGCTCACATCAGTACCCACCCCAACGTGTTAGCAACATCAAACATGTTACTGGACAAACTCAGTGACAGATGAAAATTTAGTGAGTGAAATTTTAGCTCCGTACAGTATATACAAACATGAAGAGATAAATATGAGCAACATGATTGGTTTTGAGCAGTGTGTATCACAGCAAGAGATGTTAATCTGTGATGTTAATATGTTTATCAGAACAGCGGTGATTTGATTGGACCAAATTTTCCTTTCCATGAAGTTTGCACCTTTTCTCAAATTGTTGAATGATAGTATTTACTATCCCAAATGTCTTGGTGAGCTTATTCTCTCCATTTTCAATCTCTGTAACCCAATTGAAAGCACTTTTAAAAAATTAAAAGTGGACTGTCATTTAGACAATGACTTTGTGGTTGAGAGGAGCAGATCTTTTATCTCCTGCCTGTTAATTTCTGTATCTCTAATCTACTTTTCTAAGGGGGCAGGGGCTAATTTATTATGCAGTATCCATACTGCAAGGAGGACCTTGATAAAGCTGTGATCTGTGAATGAGAAGAAGTAAGCAATATAGCAGGATAGAAAGCTCCTAAATGAATAAACTCATCTATCTGTGGGCATTGGCAGAGAATAAGGTCCATAAGATTAAAGTGGAAGTCTAAGATAGAGCACAGGAAAGTTTCTTCATGGCCCAGTCACTTCACATAAACAGAAGAGATTTTGTTGTAGCCACCCTGACTGTTTCCTCTGGACTCTGGACTCTTTCCTCTGGACTCTGCTGGGGTGTGTGTTATGAAAGGCAGCTTAAGACAACTAATCTCAAAGCTGAGGACTTTTCCTAACTTAGCAAGGAGGATGCCTTCAAAAGTGCAAAATGCTTTGCTCTGTAGAGTTCATCTGGATGTAGGAAACAATTCTGAATCTACCAGAGTCCATCCCTTCAATGGACTAAAGATACTGACCTTCAATCAAATTAAGTAATAAACTTCAGATGGTGGATAATAATATAATTCAAACCAGTTCTATTATGAGATTTCTTCCATTACTGTCATTTTCCTGCATATCTTAATTTTCTTTTTTATCCCATAATTAAATCAATTTCTTGTCTACCCTTCTCTTGCCAACTCTACATATTTGCCATTGATAGTCCTATGCTAAGAATTGCCTTCACAGCTTCATTATGCCATTTTTGATTCATATTATTTTATAATAACAGCAAATCTGCCAACATCTTTTCTCCATGGCCACTCAGAACAATAACTCTTTATCTGAACTACATAATGATCAACATACGAAGTCTATGTTGTGCTACTCGTAAATAATGCGAAGAATGACATTGCCTCTCACTTAATTGCTCCTGGAGAACTGTGTTATCTGCAAAAGCATGAAACTCACAATCTTAATTTTTTATGCTTTTATTTTGTTATCACATATAAAAGCTATCTGTGTCAACAAATGTTCTTATTTTCAGAAATGCTATCATATTGCGTGAAAGAAAGGCTGTCACATTTAAAATATGCAATATATTTTGCTTTAACTGAAGATGTGCTCTCAGAAGACTGATGATGACACAAAAATGCAGCTGTATGGGAAAATGGCTTTTTATGTGTCTAAGACATCATATGATTAAGCTAATATGAACAATTATAATGTGACTAAATTTGTCATTGAGCAACAGACTTACAAAAAAAGCATCTTTTGGATTTAAATGTCAAAGGACAGAATATGGTTCACTCCTTTACCATGACATGGCTGAAGATCAAAAGTTGTGACACAAATAAATATTTAATTTAATCATAGTTAGGAATCAACAGTACATTACAACTATCAGACTGCCTGGAGGATTGAAGACACTGTTTTTCTCATAACATTGCTATCTTTCTGGCAAACAAGTGCAGAAGACTGTGTGGAGGTTGGGGGGCAGTTAGAATACAGAACTTTTCTGGATAATTGAACGGTTTATTCGGTATACAATTCAATGAACTTTGAACATTTTTACACATACGTATGAGAAAAAGAACTCTTTCCACTCTAATGGAGGTTGGGCAGAGGATAGGGGTGGGTGGGTATACAATGGGGACATTGTGCACGATGTAAACTGAGTCTCATTATAATGAGATACCGTGATACAGAGTGGACAGCAATGCCTTTCAAGACAGGCTCTACCATGTGCTGCATACTCATTCTCTGCACCTTTCCCCAACATCCCTCTCCTAAAACTGCTCCTCTACACCCTTGCACACCCCTCCCAATGTCCTTCCATTACACACCATGCCCACACTCCACCTAACATGTCTTCTCTATGCTGTGGGTTTTGACTCAAAACATTGATAATTGATTTCCTCCCATAGATGCTGCTCAACCTGATGATTTCCTCCAGCAGACCGTTTGTTTCTTCTCTATATCCTTCCTCAAAACCCCTTCTTCACAACTCTCCTGCATAGCTGTCCTCCACAGCTCTTCTTTACAACTCTAGCGACTTGGGTTCAATCTTGACCAAAGACATTGTGAGAGAGGAGTCTCACATATTCTCCTTGTGACTATAGAGATTTCCTCTGGGTTCTTCGGTTCTTGTCACCACGAATTAATTCTCTGATGATGTGACAAAGAAGTTGATGAAAGTAGAGTGCTGGATATTGTATATATAGAATTTAGTTAGCTTCCGCATAGGAGGCTTATTCAGAAAACCAGGAGGCATAGGGATCCAGGGAAACCTGGCTGTGTGGATTCAGGGTTGGCTTGCCTATGGAATGTAGAGGATGGTTTTAGATGGTGTATATTCTGCCTGGAGACTGGCAATCAATGGTGCTCAGCAGAGATCTGTTCTGGGACTGCTGTTCTTTGTGATTTTTATGAATGACTGTGAAGAGGAAGTGGCAGATGGCACAACAGCCAATGGTGTTGGGGATAGTATGGTAGGTTGTTGTGGGTTATGAGGGTATATTGATAAAATGTCCTGCAAAGCTGGGGTGAGGAGGGACAGATGGAATTCAACTCAGAGAAATGAAAATGTTTTACTTTGGAAAGTCAAATTTGAAGGCAGAATACAGGGGGGTTAATGCCAGGATTCTCAGAAGTGTGGAGGAATAGAGGCAACTTGGTGAACAGGAACATAGATCCTGCAATGTTACTGTGCAAGTTGATAGGGTTGTTAAAAAGGAGTATGGTGTGTTGGCCTTCCTTAGTCAAGAGGTTGAGTTCAAGAGTTGCGAGGCAGTGTTGCAGCTCCATACAACTCTGGTGATGTGTTTAGTTCTAGTCACTTCATTATAGAAATGATGTGGAAACTTGAGAGAGGGTGCAGAGGTGATTTATCAGGATGCTGCATGGATTAGAGAGAATGTCTTATGGGGATAGTTTAAGTGAGCTAGGGCTTTTTTTCTTTAGAGTGAAGTAAGATTAGAGGTGACTTGATAGAGGTGTATAAATGATAAGAAGTATAGATCAAGTGGATAGGCAAGCATTTTCCCAGGGTTGAGATGACTAATACAAGGGGGCAAAATTTTAAAGTGATTGATAGTCAGTATAGAGCGGTTGTCAGAGGTATGTTTATTTTTACACAAAGAATGGTGGGTGCATCAAATACACTGCCAGGATGGTGACAGAGGCCGATACATTAGGGTCATTGAAGAAATTCAGAGATAGGCACGTGGATGATAGGTAAATGGAGAGTTGTGTGGGAGGGAAGCATTAGATTGATTCTAGAGTAGTTTAATTGGGCAGCACAAAATCATGGACTGTACAGCCTGTACTGTGATGCAATACTCAGTGATCTATAGTCTATGTTCAATTTTAAGCCATACATTTTAACTCTAATGTTTGAAGGACATCAGCAGGATGTCCTTGGAGTGGGCACTAAACAAAGAGCAGGCTGGAAGGTAAGAGATAGGCTAAACTTCCTGTTTCTGTGCAGTAGTGTTCTTTGATTTGATGATTCTCTTTGATTTTATAAATGTTTTATAAATTAATTCCTCAGCAAGAGCATTCATACTTTGGTCCATGATAATTGGGTCCATTTGACCAAAGCAGACGTGTAATTTTGTCAGTATTGACCCAGTTAATGGAAGCTTTATTGTGAATAAGCATTTTTGCTTAAAGTTTGAAAAATATATAGTGACAATAACAGTGATCCCATATCATGCATTTGACCGTGGGATTTGTTGCTTGATGAACTAAACACATTCATTGGTTTCAAAATTTTCAATCAATTATTCAGAACAACCTCATGCACACTGCCTTCATTGTCAAAGCCAAGTCATAAGAAAACCTTTGAACAATGCAATAATACTTGCAGCTGTCGAAGATTTTCCACAGGCCACCCTTCCCCTTCATCTGCCTTCCCAAGCTGGGTGTGACAGTGACAGATTTAGAAATGCTTGCAGGACCTCTTTGTTTAAATAAAATTGATGGGGGAAGTTCTTCAAAAGAAAGAAATAAAAGAGATTAATAGCTACTTTAAAATATTTATAATCATTCAAACTACTCACCAATATCTTCCCAACCAGTACCAAATGCTGAATGGTTCAATTATTGCATGACATTACCTGCAGGCTAAGTGACATGAGCCATATGTTGAACATAATTGACCAATGAAAAACACATGCCACATAAATCTAAACAAGAGTTGCTTCAAATAAGATCAAAATACTACCATGAGTACATCAAAAGTTATAATGCTCCTCCTTGTTTCCACAATACAATATGTGGAAATATAATCATGAAACAAAGCCACTATTCATCACAAACACAATTTTACAGGCTCTCCTTCTAATGATCCTCTAAAGTTAGTGGCAAGAAAGTTATAGCAGAGCACAATAGAGTTCCTCAGAATCTACTGTCAGAAAATATGGTGGACTATTTGACTAAATTGGACGTAAACGTTTTTTCCCTTTGGCAGGTTATCTGTGATGGGACTTGATGAAGGCAAAAAAGGTGGTTGGTGTATTGTGAAACTACGTGGAACAGTGTCTGAGGCAAGTGTGTGACATTTTATAATTGGGATATGAAGATGCACACACTTGCAGACAAAGTCAATATGTTTCACATTGCACTCTGTCCACATCTTTGATTTATGTCTCTGAGCATCTTCTATGTCCTCTCAGTGTTTGTTTATATGCTTGCAGAATCTCCCAGAATCTCTTCTTTGGAAGAGAACTCTCTACATGACTTTGACCAAGGTAACCAAAGCTGCAACAAGTATTCAGGGCACCAGATCTTGACTGTGACCCTGTCTCTGTGAGAACACTAAATTCATGGAATGCCTTTCACCTGTGGTTTCAGCCAGAAAGTATAAGTAAAAAAATGACTTTAAGATGGCAAGCTAGCTTCAATTGGTACCAACCTCCCATGAAATTGGGCCCTTTTCATCTTCGAAGTTCAAAGTAAGCTCATGTATGTATGTTACCATATATCCTTCCAGGAATTTAGTGTTCTTACAGGGACAGGGCCACAGGTAAGATCAAATGCCCTGAATCTTCGCTGCAGCTTTGGTTGCTTGGTCAAAGACATGTAGAGAGTTCTCTTCCAAAGGGGGTCCAGAAGATTCTGCAAGCATTTAACAGGTACTTACAGAAAAAAAAAAGAATTTTATGAAAAACTATACATGCACAAAGACCAACAAACACCAAGGTGCAAAAGAAGACAGTCTTCATAAATAAAATAATGCTGAGAACATGAGTTGTAAACAGTCCTTGAAAGTGAGTCCTCAGAGCATAGAATTAGTTCAGTGTAATGGTGAATGAAACTATCCATGACATTTCAGTAGTCCAATGGTCATGGGGTGATAATTGTTTTTGAATCCGGTAGAACTTAAGGCTTCTGTGCCTCCTACCCAATAGTTCTAGCGTGAAGAGAGCATAGTGGGAGTCTTTGTTGATGGAAGCTGCTTTCTTGTGGCAGCGGCCCATGTAAATGTACTGGATGATGGGGAGGGCTTTGCCATTTACTGGGTTGTATCCAGCATTTTGTGATGACACTTATGTGCAGGTTTCAGGACAGATCCTTTGATATGCTGATGCCATGTGGCTAAAGCACTGGCTCCATCTTAAAGGGATGACAGCATGAATTTTGTATGAATCATGAACTGAGACAAAACGGTTGAGCTATAATTGCACATTGTGGTTCCTTTAAATATTCCCTATTATTATTCAGTCTTAAACCCCATTGTCTCCCCTGAGGAATGACTCCTCCCTGAATGTGACTTTCTTTCAATGTTAGAGTCCAGATAATGGATTCAAGTCTTGCAATAGATGATTAAACTCAAACCTCTGATTTAGAAGCAAGAACTATAAGAATGGAAATTAAAGAAAAAGACAGAGAATGCTGGGGATTCTCAACAGGTCAGGCAGCATGTGTGAAGAGAGAAACAGAGTGAATGATTCCAATCAATGATCTTTCATCTGACTTGCAGTCAGGATCAGAATCACATACAAGGGGTGATTGATAAATTTGTGGCCTAAGGTAGAAGGAGTCAATTTTAGAAAACCTAGCACATTTATTTTTTCAACATAATCCCCTCCTACGTTTACACACTTAGTCCGGTGGTCGTGGAGCATACTCATCAGTTAATATCTCATCAGGGTGATTGATAAGTTTGTGACCTAAGGTAAAAGGAGATGAGTTATTAACTTCAACGTTTCTGCATAACGACTCAAAGAGTTAACCTGCATGTACACGTAACGAGAGCTGTATAACTCACCTCCTTCTACCTTAGGCCACAAACTTATCAATCACCCATCTATGGACACTTTCTGGAGGTCCAAGATCCATATGCTCCAAGACCACTGGACTAAGTGTGTAAATGTAAGAGGGGACTATGTTGAAAAATAAATGTGCTAGATTTTCCAAAATTGACTCCTTCTACCTTAGGCCATGAACTTATCAATCACCCCTTGTATATTACTACTGTCTTATATGATGTGAAATCTGTGATTTTGTTGTAGGAGTACAATACAAAGATCTAAAATTATCAAAAGTTACAAAATACAGAAATAGGGCAAAAATTGATGAGGTAGTATTCATGGGTTCATGAAACATTCAGAGATCAATGGTGGAGGCAAAGAAGGTATCATGAGGGTCCTTTGTGATGGCCAGAGCTTCTTGAGGCATCAGCTCTTGATGAAGTCCTTGATTGTGGGGAGGGTTTTTCCTATGATGGGACTGGCCGAGTGTACAACCTTCCGCTGCTTCTTGCAATCTTGTGCATTCAATTGTCCTGGCATGTCTTCCTTTTGATTCCATCAATGTGTTGGGCCCAGGATAGATCCTCTGAGATGTTGACAGCCAGGAACTTGAGCTGATCACATTTTTCACCACTGACCCCTCAATGACATCTGTTGTGTGTTTTCCTGCCTTTCTCTTTCTGAAGCCCATGAACAATTCCTTGGTCTCAATGACATTTGCAACACCACTCAATCAGACAATTTATTTCCTTGTGCACCTCCTCATTGCCATCTGAAATTTTACCAACAGTGGTATTATCTGCAAATTTGTTACCAGTCAAGAGTCGTAGAGGTGCACCAGTGTTGATTTTCAGTGAGGAGGGAATGTTATTACTGATCCATACTGATGTTGAGAGGGAGGTGCAGAGGCCCAGGTTTAGAAACTTGAAGATTAATTTTGAGGGGATGATATAAATGAAAACTGAGCTATAATTGATAAACAGAGCCCTGATATTGTTTTGCTGTTGTCTAGGTGTTCCAAAAGCAGAGCAGAGGGCCAGTGTGATTGTTTCCGTTTTAGACTTGATGCAATAGTAAGCAAACTGTGGCAGGTTCAGGTCCTGCAACAGGCAGGAATTAATTCTAACCACAACTAACTTCTCAAAAACTTCACTGTGGTAGAGGTGAGTGCTACCAGTTGATTGTCGTTGAGGCAGCTCACCCTTTCTTCTTGGGTATTGGTATGATGGCTTTCCTTTTGAGGCACTGCAGCAGTGAGCGATTGAAGATGGCCTTGAACTCTCCACCTACTTGGTTAGCACAGATTTTCAGTAACCACGCTCTTCACTTCACAGTTGCAGCTTAACCTGCTGAGCATTTTCAAGCTTTTCTGTTTCTTTCCATATTTCAATTATCAAAACTAATTTCCTCTGCCGCTGTCAACCAAGCTAAAGTTTCAAGATCTGCTGAATTACTGAATAACTGAGAGGCAAAAAAAAGAGTTGATGTTTCTTTCCACCTTGCAAAGGATTTATGGGAGTTGTAAACTGATATTAATTGGCTCACTGTAACTCAGGTAAAAAACTGTGGTAAGTAACATTTTTCCAAGTCAGCTAAATCATATCATCATAATTGAAACAAGATCTAGTTCCAACTCTGACAGAAAGGCAAAATATAATAACAAGGCTCTCATCCTCACTAGAATATCATTGATTGACTGTTGGCATAGATACAAAGGTCAGATAAGTGAAAGAAGCAGCAAAAATTTCTTGAAAGCCATGTCTGTTGAAGCCAAGATCTGTTTACAGTCTAATTGCTAGTGGTTATCCTAAAAAAGGCAAACATGAATTGTGGCCACAAAACATCAGCAGTTAAGACACTGTGGCAAACTGAGGTTTACCCTTTTGTGATAGCTGAGAAGCTTGAATCACGATAATTAAAGGTAGAGTCAAACAAAATTATAAATACTTTTGTTAAGGGAGTTTCAAGCTAAATTATATTCCAGTAAATATCCAAAGAACAAGGATAATATAAAATATTTATGATGATAGTATCAAGATCATTTACTTGGATAGGTACATGGAAAGATGGGGGCTTGGACTCATGCTGGAACTATGCTGAACTAGGTACAGTAGATACAAATCTCAAATCATGCAAAGGGTCTGAAGCAACGAGGGAATGAATACAAGAACATCGTTTTTTTAACTGAGAAGATACAACATTGTATTATTAAATTAAATTGGCTGATATATAGCAGGTTTTGTATCTCTAAGTAGTGATTCAAGTAACCATTGTAAATGGAACACAAATGCAACATATACTAAGGAGCAGTATACGGAATAGGTTCAGAGTGATATGAAGTCATGTAATATTCTGTTCATGAATGCTAAATGTGCACTTTTATGCTTGTTCCATGGAGTCTCAATATCACAAATGCTTTATTGGTGATTATTTCAATAAAAGGAGAAATGCAACACTTATCTTTGATCTGAATATGTATCATTATGAACAAAATATAACAGATGTAATGATTTCAGAAGTATTCTTGGGTTTTGATTTCAAACAATTCAAGGATTGTATCGTGATCCTTTGATTACACGTCCTACTTAAGGGCACAGATCTCCTTGGCTGCAGGATTATGTAGTTAACCAGGAAAACTGTGTTTAATTTTCTCATTTCACAAATATATTCTATGTTACATATCACAGCCAATATTCAACTGTTTGCTTCTGTAATTAAG
The DNA here is from genome assembly GCF_048418815.1 of Hemitrygon akajei. Lineage (NCBI taxonomy): Eukaryota > Metazoa > Chordata > Chondrichthyes > Myliobatiformes > Dasyatidae > Hemitrygon > Hemitrygon akajei. The sequence goes on along the minus strand of NC_133136.1, from coordinate 71,787,565 downwards.
AAATACAGAGCACTTTAAAATCCATGCAGAAACTCATTCAATACTGTATGTGGATATTAAAAAATAATGACACCACACCAAGAGATTGGTGTTAATTATCTGGTTTAAATAGAATTACTTTATGGTTTCTGGTGATTTTAAACCAGGACTTGAAACACTATTTTAGAAGCTACAGTAAAGAAGCTACAGAAGCTACGTGTCTGATTCACTAGTTTATTGGTGAGACTGATGGCGAGGGAGCTGTGTGGCCTCAGATGTGTGGCACGGACCAAGCCTCACTTGGGCCCCGGTATTGCCTGTTCTGGTCACTGAAGAAAAAGGCGCCAGAAGTGGCTGTGCACTTCTAGATTCTGCGCTAGAATGGAGGCTTGTCCCTCCTGTTGGTGCTGCTCTCTACCGTTTGTTCAGTGGAAGACGAGCTGGATTGCGTTTGATTGCGACTGCACTGTGCAATATGAGGAACGTGTAAGCCGTTCTCACAGAAATGTGGCTCCAGGATAACATTATACGCCATCAATCTACAGGTCATGACTTGGGTTATACAATTGTTTTTAAAATATTATTTTAATATTGCTTTTTATAACTGCATGTTTGTCTGCTATCATAATTAGATTTGCTCTATGTGCTGTGTGTTTTACACCTAAGCCCCAGAGGAACGCTATTTCTTTTAACTGTGTTCATCTCTGTAGTTGAATGACAATTAAACTTGAATTTGAATTTGCAATGTGAACTTATATTCAAATTTATCAATATCATAACTAATATAAACAGAATATGTTGCAAGTACTCAGTCGTCAGACAGAACTTGGGGAGACAGAGAAAGAATTGACATTTCATATCAGTGATCTCACATCAGATAAGGGAAAGTTAGAAAATGATTGTGATCTAAATTGCTGAGAAGAGGGAAGAATGCTGAGAACAAAGGAAATGTTTGTGGTGGAATGGAAATCAGGAGAGACTGAATGAGGTGCTGCTGATGGCTGACAGATTACGTCACAATAATCTCCTGAGAGGAAGTGTGAAGAAGAAATAACTGAAGTTCAAGAAGGAGAGGGAAAGTGAAGGGAAAATAAAAGTTTAAACTATCAGATGCAAAGCAGTGCGGATGACAGAAAACTCATACTGAAGCTGATATTGCTGATTAGGCAGCAAGTGTAGACAGAAAATAGGAACTATAGATGACCCCTCATCAAAACTGGCAAATTCTATTACTAAGTGAATAGGTTGATTTTTTTTGAAATTATTGAAATCAATGCCTCAAATGAGTGGAAGTAACAATCATAATTGCAAAATAAGGAGATATTCTTTGAGTTAGCAGTGAGCATGGTTGTAAGGAAGTAAGAGGCCAGAGACAGAGGTCAGAATGGGAGCAGGATGGAGAATTAAAGTGTCAGGCTTTTTGATTAGCTCGTATCAAATTTTGCACATTAGTTAGGTCATGCATCTGTGAGTTAAATTAAAATAAATTAAACTGAATTAAATTAAATTATCTCCTCACTCAACAGCCCTCTGGTGCTCAATAAAAAGCAAGTTAAGACTACTCCTGGTTGGAAAGAACAGCAACCTTTAAATACATTGCATATATCCAATATTGAATTGCTACTAATATTTAGTGATTTACTGAAAGTGTTGGTTTTAATGCTGTGATTTTGTACATCCATTGCTTCTAAAACTCGTAATATGGTAAATGCAAATTCTGGGACAAACACCTGATTATTAGTCTGGACTATTGTAAAACGTATGAAGCAACATGAATACAAGTAGTAAATTCTTCTCGCCGAACAAACTTTCACTTCACCAATCATTGGCGATTGGTCATACCATTAGTCATACTAACAATGAATTAGTGTTAGCTACTGAAACTATAAATTTAGAAGTATTTGCATATAACCAATATATAGAGTTAGGTAACACTTTTTCTTTATTTAATAAAGCTGTGTATTTGATATGTGTTGAATTATTCCATGAAGTAATAAAAAATATATTCACTGACAGGGAAAAAATGTGATGAAGATTATAATGGAATATTTCATTGTTCCAAAGAGACACACAACTACATGTGAAGGTAGTTCTCTACTTCAAAGTTTCAAAGTTTCATTTATTATCAAAGAATGTATAAATTATACAATCTTAAGATTTATTTGTTTACAGGAAGCCACAAAGCCAGAAACCCGAAAGAACCCAATTAAAAAAAAGACCAACACCTGATACACAGAGAAAGGGAAAACATAAATCATGCAAACAATAGAAGTGAGCAACAAAATTTTGAACCAAAATTATCTTAGACCTGAACCCCAGAGCTGCCATTGCGTCCGGATCAAGCATGGAGCAAGAGACACTGAAGCGGGTTGATAATTCACAGACCTTAATGCAAACAGTTAGAGGGAAAAGAAAACAGGCCAAACAAGGCAGTTAACTAAAACTCTCAAATGGAAAACAAGGCCGACACTGTGGCTGAAAGGAATAACTAAATATAAAATAAACACCACTGGTTTTCAGAGTCCGTTGGCTTGACAGTCGAGTTTCTCAGGCAAGGCCGAATGCAAGCTGACTTGTACTTTGCTCAAGTCTCAATTAGTGCCACGATGAAAAGAATAGAGATAAATACCATCACAATGAAATAACAATTAGCTGACAAGTGCATATTCACGAGCACAATTGCCGTATCTGCAGCACTGCCATATCCGTGGCTGTGACAGAGCCCCCCTCGCTAGGTGCCACAGATCTGTGTCTGCTGGAAGCATCAGGTGAGTGACTTGTCTGCGATGCCTTTCACCAGGATCCAAGAACTTTCTTCTGGACCATACTCTTCCCAGTTGACAAGCTACTGGACCTTACCACGTACCCGGCGAGACTCCAGAAGGCACCGCACCATATAGACCAGGGAACCATCTACCAAGTGGGGAGGAGGGGGAGGTGGGCTGACTGAGGCCAGGGGTGAGGTGGTAACTGGCTTGAGCTGGGAAATATGGAACACTGGGTGGATCTTCAGTGATGCTAGTAGACGCAATCTACACAACACCTTATTGAGCGCCTTTTCCACTACAAATAGTCCCACATAACGCGGGTACCAATTTGCAGCTCTCGACTTTCAGGGGAAGATACCTTGATGCCAACCAGACCTCCTATCCTGGCTTGACTAGCCTTACCTGTCGACGGAGACGATCAGCCGCCGGGAATGCTGTTCCTGGGCGCGCAGCAGAGAAGCCCTGGCTTGTCCCCAGGTGCGCTTGTAGCGCTGGATCAGCTGTTCAGCAGCAGGAACTCCTACGTCGATCTCCTGATCAGGGAAGAGCGGAGCCTGGAATTCCTTCTGCCATTTAAAGGGAGACATACCTGTGGAAGACAACTGAAGGTTATTGTGGACAAAATCTGCCCAAACCAATTGTGAGCTCCAGGACGTGGGGTTGGACGAGGCAAGACAGCACAAAGTTGTCTCCAACTTCTGATACACTCTCTCAGTCTGGCCATTAGACTGGGGGTGGAAACCAGCGGAGAGGCTGGCCGTGGCTCCTACAAGACAGCAGAAAGCCTTCCAAAAGCAGGAAGTAAACTGTTGTCTATGATCAGACACTGTCTTGAGGGAAGCATGGAGCCTGAACGCATATTGAACCACGAGTGTGGCAGTCTCACGAGCCAATGGGAGCCAAGATCTGATGCATCCACCTCGGCAATGAAAGGCTGAGATGTGTCTGGGTGTTGCAGCAGTGGGGCCGTGGTGAAACGTCACTTTAGCTCGGAAAATGCTTGGTCAGCACTGTCCATCCAGTGGATTCCTGCCGAGGTCTTCTTAGTGAGTGCATTTAACGGAGCCACAATAGAGGTGAAATTCTGTCTGAAGTGGCGATAAAAGTTCACAAACCCCATGAAGCGCTGTACCTGTTTGACTGTAGACGGTTTGGGCCACTCTGCAACTGCCTGAACTTTACTAGGGTCCATTTGAACACTGGATGGGGTAAGTATAGAGCCCAAAAATGACACCTGGTTTCTATGGAACTCACATTTCTCGAGCTTGGCATACAGGTTATTTTCAAGAAGCCATATGAGAACTCTCTGGACATGCTGGACGTGTTCTTGATGAGTGCAGGAATAGATAAGGATGTCACCTAAATACACAAACACAAACTGGTTCAACATGTCCCGGAGCACATTGTTAACTAAGGCCAAAAGGCAACACCATGTACTCAAAGAGGTGTTGAAAGCTGTCTTCCACTCATCTTCTTCTCTTATGTGAACCAGATTGTAAGCATTGTACAGCTCTGTTTTGGAAGACATGGTTGCTCACTGGAGATGTTCGACTGCAGACACCAGCAGGGGAAGAGGGCTGCAACTCTTTACCGTGATGTTGTTCAGGAGCCGATAATCGATGTAGGGCTGGAGCTATCCATCTTTCTTGCTCACAAAAAAGAAGGCTGTTCCTGCTGGTGGGTGGATAAACCCCATGACCAGCACCTCCTTGATGTATTCCTCTATGGCCACCATTTCAGGACGAGAGAGGGAAAAGAGCCGGCCCTGGGGAGGACTAGTGCCAGGTAGGAGGTCTTTGGCACAGTCGTATGGCCGGTGTGGGGGCAGGGTGGTGGCCTTTCCTGTACTGAAAACCTCAAGGGGATCTGCATACTCAGCTGGACTCCCAGACAGGTCTACATCCTTAGCTGAGATGGGAGGGCATTCATGGAACTGAGCTTGAGCTGGACCCAGGCAGGTGGACAGGCTTGCCGGTCCCCACTCTCGGTGTGCTTTCAGAGGCCAATCGATCTGTGGGTTATGTCGGGCTAACCACAGGAGACCAAGCATCAGTGGCAGTTCAGGCAAATCAATCAGACAGAAAGAAAGATATTTTTTCATGATGGTTGCCTTTGCACACAAGTTGGAGGGGTTGGGTGGAAAGGTGGATCTGGCAGATGCCCAGAGGTCGACCGTCCAGCGCCTTGATGTTGATACTTTCTCTCACTTCCTGAGTCAGTACTGTCCATCATTGAGCTAGAGAGATGTCCATGAGATTCCCGAAGTTGATAAATTCCTTAAATTCATGGGTCTGAAACCTTCACACCAAGGAAGCTGCGAACATTGCACAATTAGGGGAAACTGACTGAAGAGAGAACCGATCTCTGAGGACTCCCCTCCCTGCTGATGGGTATTCTCTTTTACTGGGTGCTTGGAACATGCTGCCCGGAAATGTCCTGGATCGCCACAATAGAGGCAGGAACCTGTCCTCCTGCACCGAACGGTTTCTCATCCCTCCTGAGACAGGTACATGCACCCTACTTGCATAGGCTCCTCCGTGAGCTGGGTGCTGGGTTCTGAGGTGGGGGAGAGAGTGAGGAAAGACAGTGATCAGAGTAGGAAGCTTGAAACATTCTTTCCCTGTGCCACAGTTACATGGTTGTCAACTTGAATAGCCAGATTAATCGGATCATCCAAACCATCTTGCTCATCCCAGGAAGTGATCTCATGCCAGAGCCCTGTGTTCAGTCCACGCTGGAAGGCAGTAATGCGAGATCTCTCATTCCAACTCGTATCTACTACAAGCGTGTAGAATTTGACTGCGTAGGCTCTCACTGTCTCTCTGCCTTGGTGCAGGTCCAACAGACGGTGGGCAGCCTCCTGACCTCATACTGGAAGGTCAAAAAACTTGCTTAACTCTGCCACAAAATGACAGAATGACTGGGCTGCGGGGTATCCTTGCTCCCGCAAAGCATTGAACAGGCTGAGTGGAAATCCATCTAGAAGGTTGACTGTGTACGCCAGTTTTCACACATCACCACCAGAACGACCAGGCTGGAATATTAACTCATATTGGGTGATAAAATTCCTGCAACCATTGGGCTTTTCTGCCTGGTGGTGGAATACTCAGTTCCTGTAAGGACGTGGGAGTCTGTGGGGTTCTGAAGGCAGGAGTCATTTCTGGTCCAGGAGCGTGGGAGTGGGAGTATTAGCAGCAGAGGTTGTCGGGGCAGCAGAAAAGGAGGACCTGCAAGATGCTGTGAGTGGGACTGATGCAGCCAGAGGCTGATGAATTGCCTCAATGAGAATGTTAATGGCTGTCAGCTGATGCTGGCTGACCACAGCGAGCTTATGGATGGCAGCCATGAGAGCAAAAATCACAGACACCTAAGTTTGATTGTCTGTGGTGAGCCATTCAACTGTTGTTGCTAGGGATGATACCTGTTCCTGCAGATGAGACTGGACTTGTTGGCACAAGATTATCTGCCTCATTGCTTCCATAACTTCATTCAGAAGAGATTTGTTTTCTTGTAGCTTGTCCTCTAGCTGACCAATAAATCTAAGGACGAAGGTCAGTTGCTCTCTCATTCTCTCTGGTGTGTCCATCTTCGTGTGGTCAAGACTTGCCATTACTATATTCGGATATGACCCAGCTGCAGAGTGACAGATACTGAAGCAGGTCAATAGTTCACAGACTTTAATACGAACAGAGTTAGAGGGAAAAGTAAACAATAAACACCAGGCCAAACAGGGCCGTTAACTGAAATTTTCAAATGGAAAACAAAGCCTACACTGTGGGTGAAAGGAATAACTAAATATAGAACAAACACTGCTAGTCTCCAGAGTCAGTTGACTCAGCAGTCCAATTGCTCAAGCAAAGCCGCATGCAAGCCTGCAGTGGAAGGTTGCTGTGCTTGCTCAAGTCTCGACAAGCGCTACAGTGAAAACAATGGAGTTAGTACTATCACAATGAAATAATAATTAGCTGACATGTGCATAATGATGAGCGCAAATGCGCTGCTGAATCCATGATTGTGACTGCTCAAGTCTCGGTATCAGTCCATCATATTAGTGGGTACAGAACACAGCTGCCAGGAAATGTATTTAGTAATTCAAACATATATCCTAGCGATAACATTGAAATTAATACTTCTTCATATAATTGTTTGTGGAAGGCTATTATGTAAAACTTGGCCGTTATATTTCCTACTCTACAAAGGTGACTACACTTCAAAAGCTTTTTTGACTGTAAAGGAAGATGCTCTAATCCTCCAGCATCATAAACCTTCATAAATAGGAGCTTGTTTTTTTTTCATTTTTGTCTCCCCAAAACCTGATATAATTGTAAGTAATTGATGTGTAATATAATGTGTTTGTAAGTAATTTTCTAATATTTTATCACAAAATCCCTCTTCCTGAGTACAATACGGATTTTATAGACTATAAATAGCTGCTAATCTGGACTACAGTTTGTGCTTTGCCACTTTAATCATTATGAGGATTCACTGTCTAATTTTATTACTGTCTTATTGGTTACAAATCTAATTTGGATTTCAGAAGATTCACACACCAAGTCTCTGAATCTATCCCTCAACTAATTTACTTTACAACTCTAAATCTGCAACTAAATCAACTCATTATCGCTATCTGTGGCCTGTCATGCTAGATAGTTCATGCAGCAGTTTCAAATGAATGTGATAAACCAGTATTTTCTTCCCGCTTCAGATGTCAGAAATATTTTGTGAAATTAGCAAAAATACATTGAAACTTTAAGCTAGATTTTTGCGTTCTGCTGGCCAGAGTAATGATGCAATAGCCAAGCAAGCCCAGCTTCTGAAGTGTCACTTTGAAATAACAGTTTCAAGCTGCCAAACAACGCAGATGTTTTACTTTTCTTTCTAACCATTCTGCTGGTAATGAGGGATGGTGGTGGTATCTCTGACCATTGAAGTCGAGTCACTGAGGCAAAAAGAAATGAAACAGATTATAAACTGCAAGAACATAACGCTGCAAGAACATAATGGTATTTTTGACCCTCAGTGGTGATTGTTATGTGCAAAACAGTGGCAATAGAAATGGAAAATAACAAGAGCTTGAAAAACTATGTTCACCATGAAGATATTTTCATAGTTTAATGGCTCTGGGCCTGTACAAGTTGGAGTTTAGAAGAATAAAGGGGAAAAAGAAGAATCATTGAACCTTACTGAAAATTGAAAGGCCTATGCAGAGTATATGTAGAGAGGATGTTTCCATTAGTGGGAGAGTCTAGGGCTAGAGGATACAGCCTCAGAATAGAAGGATGTCCCTTTATAAAGGAGTGAGGAGGAATTTCTTTAGCCAAAAGGTGGTGAATTCATTGCAACAGAAAGTAGTGGAGGCCAAATTATAGGGTATATTTAAAACAGAGGTTGATAGGTTCTTGGTTAGTAAGGGTGTCAAAGATCATGGAGAGAAGTCTGGAGAATGGAATTGACAGAGATAATAAATCAGCCATGATCAGTAGAGCAGACGCAATGGGCCAAGTGGCTTAATTCTGCTCCTATGCCTTATGGGCTTATGATCTTATTTTAAAATAATAATCACATGATTTGATTAGGTTGACAATTTTTAACTTAATATTTAATTGGCATCCCTCCCTTGTGATTTACTATGTTTCTTGTCAGTCTAGTTGACAGTGACAATGTGTCTGAATTTTCGGCTTGTAGGCATGAAGGAAGTGGGAAAACATTTGCTACAGACAACTTTTTTTCTGGAAAAAATATTCTACTTGTTGAGGTAACATATTTTAATGACAGCCATTGTACACTTGGACACTTCATTTCTGCTAGCTTAAAGAAAAGACACCACTATGGTCTTTGTAATCTTGTGGTCAATTTAATACTGAAATTCATTGAACTCCATGATCTTAGAAAATGAAGTTTGCAAATACATCAATAATTGAAGACTTTCTTAAACAGAAATGAAGGTTATTCTTACAATTAGTTTTTGCAGACTGATAATCAATTTTTTAACAGCAATGTTGGTCAATTTACAGTTTAAACATATATCAGTAAAAATATAACTGAGTTTATGAGTTTAAAAACAAATTAAAATGTCAACTACACAGAATAGAGAGTTTTGACAAAAAAGTGGAAAGAAGAGGCATTGAGTAAATAAAGTAGGAGGCTTATGAAGGATAGATTGAGATTATGAAAGAACAACTCTTAAAAATACTGAAAACTATTATTTTGGAAGGATAGCCAGGAAGCATTGGTGCATGAGGTAGTCAGCTCCATCTTGGGCACCAGCCTACAAAGTAGCCAGGACATCTTTAGGGAGCGGTGTCTCAGAAAGGCAGCGTCCATTATTAAAGACCTCCAGCACCCTGGGCATGCCCTTTTCTCACTGTTACCATCAGGTAGGAGGTACAGAAGCCTGAAGGCACACACTCAGTGATTCAGGAACAGCTTCTTCCCCTCTGCCATCCGATTCCCGAATGGACTTTGAAGCTTTGGACACTACCTCACTTTTTTAATATACAGTATTTCTGTCTTTGCATATTTTTAAATAATCTATTCAATATACGTAACTGATTTACTTGTTTATTTATTATTATGTTTTATTTTATTTATTATTATTTTTTCTCTCTCGGCTAGATTATGTATTGCATTGAACTGCTGCTGCTAAGTTAACAAATTTCACGTCACATGCCAGTGATAATAAACCTGATTCTGATTCTGAATGGAAAAAAAAATCCAAAAGACAAGAAAAATAGAAATGGACATAAACAATAGAATTACAGAAAAGTTACAGCACAGAAAGAAGCCCCCTTATTCATCGAATCCAGACTCATAATCTCATCATTCCCATTCTCCTCATCTTTCCTATTAATCAAGCAAATTGTTTTCCATTATGTCTTTTCATTTCCCTCTGAAAGTGCCAATTGCCTCTTTTCTCACTGTTCTTCTGATCATCACCATCCTCTGTATGAAGAAGTTTTTCCTCATCTTCCTCTCATATGTTTCCTTGTCATTTTAAATCTCCTGTAAACCAGTGAGATCAACCTTTCTCTGTTTTCCTCATTTAAACCTATGATAGTTTTCCATACTTTATCAACCTCCACTGTGTTCTGAGGAAAGCACCAAGACTTCATCATGCTGCCCTCATCTCTGAAATTTCACATCCTTCGAAACATTGATAAATCTGTCTGCAACCTCTCAAGGGTTTCTACATTCCCTTGAAAGTTTGATGTCATGAACCAGATGCCATACCCCATTAGTATCCTTTTTACCTCTCTGGGTTTTTTTTTGTCTCTATCAGTACAGATGGGCAAAAATGCCAGTGTGGACTAATGGGCCAAAGGAACCATATGCGTGTTAAATGACTCAGTAAAGCCCAAGATATCTCACTAACCATTTCTCAACTCATCCCTCTGCTTTCAAAGATTTATTGTTTATTCCTACCCATATTACTTTTGGAGATGCCAATTAATGTATAGTAAGGATAATCTTCTGCCCTGAGCCCACTTTTCTGCTGCCTGTTGCCCCTGAGCCATGCTGTTTCTTCAGTAATGTTCCAGGCTGCAATGGTCAACAGGGCATCTGGATCACAAAGCCAGACATTATACACTACACTATACACTACATTATACAGGCTACCTTGACATGTAGTATGTGGAGACACAAGGGGCTGCAGATGCTGGAATCTGGTGTAACAATCAATCTGACCTGATGCTGGGTTTCAACCCAAAAAAATTGACAACTTCTTCACCGGCACAGATGCTACCGAGTTCCTCCAGGGGACTGTTTGTTGCACATGCATTAGCTGTACTGACAGAATAGCCTTCACAGAGGTGAGCCTAACTTCCAGACCCACCGCCTACCAAACCTGTCAATGTTATCGAATGTCACTCAAGATCTAACAAAAATTGATAAAATATTAAAATTATTAACTGATTTTTTTAAAGTTGGAAGATTAAAAAACACATGCAGGTGCTTAAAATAATTTATAACACTTGAAATAAGAATTAATTCAATTGGAGGAGAAGCTTCGGAGGTGACAATGGTGCCTAACGGTGACTCCTTTGCTTGCATCTTTGGAAACAGCTCTATTTCCATCTTTAATATCTCTATTTTTCCCTTTCAGGGTTCTTTTGAAGATCCTGACCTGGAGTTACACCCTGACTTTGGTTCTTTGTAGGAATGGGACCCACTCTCGGAATTTCACGACTGGACGTTATTCGATATGCCAAGGATGCAACCTAAGAGATTAGCTCGCCTTTGGAGTTCTGGGATCTTGTGGCTCTGGAGGCAGGTGGACAGACAGCCAGTGTCCCGGCAGTGAATTGGTGCATTGTGGGAGAAGGAAGATCTCCACCTGTGTGCCCAGAGATCCGAGACCTTTCGGCACAGAGCTTGGAAAAAGCAATGCAATAGACTTTTAACATCCAGTTGTTTGATATGTCTCCCCTCTCGCTGTGAAATGGAGACATCTCTTTCTCCCTTATGGGGGGGAGAGAGCCCGTGGTATGTCAAATACTGGGTGAACGAGTACTCTTTGGGGTACTGCAAGTCTGTGTCTTTGTTGTTGCTTTGCTGCATGTTTGAGTGCTCGGTGGTCCATGCCAATGCTGTTTTTCTTGCTGGTGGGTGATTGTTGCTATGTGTGGGAGGGGGAGCTGGGGGGGGGGGCTTTGGGGTTCTAACATTTAACTGTCATTCATTCTTTGGAACACTCCTCTCTTTCGTGGACATTTGCGAAGAAAAAGCATTTCAGAATGTATATTGTATACATTTCTCTGACATTAAATGCACCTTTGAAACCTTTAAAAATCCTTTATTTGCCTTTCTCTCAGCCATTGATTTTTCCCTTTCATTGGAACAGGAACTACTGTACTTGCAAACTGTAAATCAGATTTGGCCCCAGTGGGTAGATTTACCATCCTGAGAATGGAGACGTCTGCAGAAGTTCTCTTATTTCTATTGAACAGAGTAAGGAACCCTCTGAGGCAGCACAAGGGTAGCTGGGAAATAAGGCATTCCTGAATTAGTTCTGCATCAATGCCACAAACCGGGACATTCACTGGGAATCATTGGTAATCCAGTATGAGCACTGGGATCAGTGCAGAAGGTCAAGGTGGAAAGTGCCTTGGGTCAGGAAGAGATGAGCATGGAGGAATGAGGGAACTTCAGGCCTTGAACTCTGGACTCACCAACCCAGGGGATCACTGGCTCTTGTACATCCTGATCTGCAGGGACCTCCAATCCTAGTATGTGCCACCCTTGGAAGACTCACCCACCTAGGGGAGTCAACAGCCCTCATGTATGCTGCCTTTGTCCACAGAGCTTGCTGGCCCAACATACATAGAAACATAGAAAACCTACAGCACAATACAGGCCCTTTCACCCACAATGCTGTACTGAACATGCACTTACTTCAGAAATTACCTGGGGTTACCCATAGCCCTCTATTTTCCTAAGCTGCATTAACCTATCCAGGAGTCTCTTACAAAACCCTATCATATCTGCCTCCACCACCGTTGCTGGCAGCCCATCCCATGCACTCACCACTCTCTGTGTAAAAAACTTAACCCTGATATCTCCTCTGTACCTACCTCCAAGCACCTTAAAACTGTGCCCTCTCATGTTAGCCATTTCAACCCTGGGAAAAAGCCTCTGACTATCCACATGATCAATGCCTCTCATCATCTTGTATACCTCTATCAGGTCAGCTCTCATCCTCTGCCGCTCCAAGGAGAAAAGGCTGAGTTCACTCAACCATGAATCACAAAATGTTGGTTTGCAGGTGCAGCAGGCTATCAAGAAGTCCCTTCCTCGGTCTCTTCAGTTCTGTTCCCACCCCCCTGCAATTCTAGTTTAAACTCTCCCCAACAGCCTTTGCAAACCTCCCTGCCAGGATAGGAACATAAAAATGTAGAAAACCTACTGCACAATATAGGCTCTTCGGCCCACAATGCTGTGTCTAACATGTACTTTAGAAATTACCTAGGGTTACCCATAGCTCTTTATTTTTTTTGTCGGCCCCCCTCAGATTCAAGTGCAACCTGTCCTTTTTGTACAGATCATGCCTGTCCCAACAGAGGTCCCAGTGATAGGGAAATCTGAATCCCTGTCCCTACACCAATCCCTCGGCCACACATTTATCCTCCATGTCTTTCTATTCCTATATGCACTGTCACGTGGCACAGGCAGTAATCCTGAGATTACTACCTTTGAGGTCCTGCTTCTCAACTTCCTTCCTAACTCCCTGTAGTCTGTTTTCAGGACCTCCTCCCTTTTCCTGCCTATGTCGTCGGTACCAATATGTACCATGACGCTGGCTGTTCTCTTTCCCACTTCAGGATATCATGGATGTGATCAGAAACATCCTGGACCCTGGCAGCTGGAAGGTAAACTACCATCTGTGTTCCTTCCTGCATCCAGAGAATCGCCTGTCTGACCCCCTGACTAAAGAGTCTCCTATTACTGCTGCCATCCGCTTCCTTTCCCTACCTTTCTGAGCCACAGGACCAGACTCTGTGCCAGAGGCACGACCACTGTTGCTTCCTCCAGGTAAGCTGTCCCCCCCAACAGTACTCAAACAGGAGTACTTACTGTTCAGGGGGACAGCCACTGGGGTACTCTCTAGCACCTGCTTCTTGCCCTTCCCTTTCCTGAGTGTTACCCACTTAACTTTCTCCTGAGGCCCCAGAGTGACTACCTGCCTATAGTTCCTTTCTATCACCTCTTCACTCTCCTTGACCAGATGAAGGTCATCGAGCTGCATCTCCAGTTCCGTAACACGGTCCGTTATCAGCTGCAGCTCGGCGCACCTGGAGCAGATGTGGCCGTCCAGGAGGCTGAGGGTCTCCCAGACATCCCACTTCTGACACCCAGTATGGAATACTGGCCTCACAGACATACTTCCTACTTCTATTCCTCACGGGTAACTTCAGCTTGACCTGTTATCACCAAAGCCCGAATGAGCCAAAGCCCTACTACTCTTCCTCAGATCACCCTGTCAATGGCCGCTCCACTAGTCAGTATCTCCCTTTTATGCCTGAACCTTCCCTGCTGTCTAACTCACGTTTAGTGGTCCAGTTATAGCTGCTGAGAAGATCATCGGGGTCTCTCTTCCCGCCATCACGGACATTTACACTACACGCCGCATCCGCAAAGGAAACAGCATTATGAAGGACCCCATGCACCCCTCATACAATCTCTTCTCCCTCCTGCCGTCTGGGAAAAGGCTCCGAAGCATTCAGGCTCTTACGACCAGACTATATAACAGTTTCTTCCCCCAAGCTATCAGACTCCTCAATACCCAGAGCCTGGACTGACACCTTGCCCTACTGTCCTGTTTATTATTTATTGTAATGCCGGTACTGTTTTTGTACACTTTATGCAGTCCAGTGTAGGTCTGTAGTCTAGTATAGCTTTCTCTGTGTTTTTTTTTACGTAGTTCAGTCTAGTTTTTTGTACTGTGTCATGTAAACCATGGTCCTGAAAAACATTGTCTCATTTTTACTATGCACTGTACCAGCAGTTATGGTCGAAATGGCAATAAAAGTTGACTTAACTTGACTTGACTTGACTTGATAGATCATATACAATGGACAAATACACTAGAAGCTCCCTTTTTAAATAACTGCTGCCAACCTGCATGAAATACCTCTTGGTAAAGCTCTGTTGATGCTGCTGATAGGCCATGTACGTCCATAGGAATCACTTGCCTTTGACCCATGGAGAATTCTTACCTGGACCGCGGTCTGACCTTTAAATACCCCAGACCGCTATCTCTAAAACCTAACCTGATCCCTAACACCCCACTCTGTATGCCCAAAAACATCCCTATGAATCTAGCAAACAATAGGCTGGAGACACGACTTCAACAGAGATCACATTGTCAACAATAGAATGGCTCTGCCAGATTCAATCAGCTTTTACTGCAATAGCAATGTGAATTTACATACAACATCCGCAGTAAAGTCAACTCAAAGTATATAGTATATTTGCAGAGGTGGAAGGGGAGCGGGGATGGTAGTATGGAGATGAAAAAGTGGGAGGGCCAATGCCCATGCAGTTATGTTGAACCATTCTAAGATGCTCAGTGCAATTTCATGCGTGACCTGTCAACTTAAAAGTTATAGAAGTGGTATCCAACATGTATGCTATTTTGCTGGAATCCACTGGGTGTATCTATTGTCATGAGTGCATTGATGCATGCAAGACTAATGGAAAATTGTAGATTATACAAATAAGTTGGCTCCTGATGAAGGGTCTCGGCCCAAATCATCGACTGTTTACTATTTTCCACAGACGCTGCCTGGTCTGCTGTGTTCCTTCAGCATTTTGTGTGTGTTGCTTGAATTTCCAGATTCTGCTGATTTTCTCTTGTTTGAAATAATGTGAAGTCTTGGATTTTTAACATCTCTTTATCACTTAGAATTGGATTTCATAGAACACAGAAACATAGCAGAACACAATCCACTCTCTAGGCTGCATTTCTTTCACTTCATATTAAATACTTGCTTGGATGAAAATAGTGATCAGCACAACAAAGCCACTGCATAGAATACTGGTAGCTGCTAAAGCACTGGAGTTAATTACATGTTGTGTAACTGTTCTAAGTCAGCATCTGCTAATGTATATCTTGGTGTACTGTCTGTGAACAAAGCTACTGAAAATTAACAAGTGAAGCATTTCCTTGTGTGTTGTCATTGGGTAACGATTGATTTATGGAATAGACTTGATACTGCACGGTGTAGTTTCTATGCACTGAATGGCTTTTTGCATTGTTGTATAAATGACCTGACAGCAATTTTCTTGCTAATCTAAAGATGGATTTTCAAGAACACAGGAATACACACAAATAAATTTACTAATAAATTTACTTGCTTGTCAATCATTCCACATATGCATCGGAGTTCAATTGCCTAGAGGCAAATGGGCAATGGAAAATAAAGAATGCTGAAGTATGAAGATAATGAGGTATTTATCTATCACTGTTAAAAATGGAAGCATGTTAGCTGGGATGAGCAGCAATGTAAATCTCGATGTTAAATATCTGAAATTAATTTTAGTATTTAAATTCTTTGACAAAGAGATCTCAATATGAGTGGGGAATAAATTATTCTCAGTACATTGAGAGACCATTTTGTAAACATCACAACACTAGCTAGCTATGGTATACCATGCTTGTTTGCACATCGACTTGCTGACCATACTGGAGGTGAATGGTCAGTGTGTAGGTGCTGCCACAAGGGGCAGTTAACACTGATATGGAACCCTTGTGGATGCCTCTCTGCTCAGCGACAAGAAACTCCTACAATCACCTAAGACACAAGAGACTGCTGATGCTGGACTCTGAAGCAAAACATAAACTACTGGAGGAACTCCAGCATTCTTTTCATCAACAGTTTGTTTTTCTACCCATATAAACCTGTCCTATTCAGGCTGAGTTCTCTGATGCCAGTAACTTAATTTGGATCTTGATCACTGGAGAAAAAGAACAGATCCTCGAAAATAGCAAAAAGTAACATTTTCAAGTTTACTGGAGGCCTTCAGACCTGGAATTCTCTAAGGGAGTCAACTGAAATTTTCTAACCTTGTTTTTGGATTATTATGAGTGTATCCCAATACAAATGGTTCCAAATGTGATAAAGGAGCAGAAGATCCCATTGCGTCTTTATCAACATCTACCTTCTTTGGGATAGGAGGAGCTTTTTCCCTTATGAACAGAGATGATATCCACTCCTAACCAGCTTAATCTCTTTCTGCTTTAAGCTGCATGTATTCTATTTTGCACTAAATTTTACATATATGAGAAATGTCTGGTTTTTTTTGTTCTTTCGCAATTGAATATATAGATGTGTCACACAAATAATCCATTGGCGTGCCAAAAAATTTCAGAGCCAATATTTATAGGATACTGGTCGCGTTACTGAATTGCTCATTTTACATGCAAAAAAGATCTATTTTTACTTTTTTTTCAAAAAAATATATTCATAAAAATCATTCTTTTGAGATTTTCTTTTGGTAAAAACATAAAAAGAGTGGGTCATTATACAGTTTAATGTGTTTCTCTTGTCGATGTGTTCACTCAATCTTCGCATATTTAAGTATATACAACTTACAGTGAGAATTTCTGTGCAGAAGCATTATACAATGGAGATCAGCTTTTCTTTAACGAATCTGATCAGCATAGATAATCACTATTGATTAAACTAAATATAAATGCAAGTGAGGTTATGTGTGCTGATTCAAATTGATTGAGCTAATTGAAAAAATGCTGTGGAGAACACTTGCATATGTACTAGTCAGCGCTTATGTGTACTGGGGAGATTTTGAAAGAGCCACGCAAAAAGGCTATTTATTCAGGAAACATTGATTTTCTGCTCTTTTCTTCATTTCCTGAATTCTCGGGTAAGCTTTTTCCATTGTTGACTTCTGCAGTTCAAAAACTGAAGCAGCCATTTTTCTAAAATAATGCAGTCAAACACTACTGTCTTTATCTTTTATAGAATATTTGTCTTATTTCAAATTAAATCTTATTTGAATATCATTAATGATCACTGGCTGTCTTTAAGCAAATAGCAAGAAACCTATGCTCCAGATTCTTGTTCAATTTGTCAGGAAACATAATGGCCTGTTTTTTTTCCCTTACAGTAGCAAAGCGACAGAGCTTACCACTGACCTTGCAGCTTCAATGAGCTTGGTGCTGTAGCACTTGCTTTTTCTGATGTGGTTTTCCTTTCAGATGCCATTTATAGATACACTACAAGGCATTATCCTGGCTAAAAGAAGCAAACTCAAATCTTGATGAATGCATTGGGACTGAAGGAACTGAGGTTTTATTTGCAGAAGAGTACAAAAGCTATATGAGTATTGACTCATTATTCTGTCGGTATAAAACTAATACCAGTTTCAGCATTATATTGCTGAGAGGCAGACAAGTCACATCACTTTCTTGTCCAAAAGGATCTCAAAATGAATGCACACAGAATCAAACAAAGAAATTGTTCCCTTCCCTCCCACCCCTCCCATTCCCTAGTGCTCCTCCCTGTAAACATAGGAGGTGAAACACTTGTCTGTACCCCTCCTCCTCATCACCATTCAGGGTCTTAAACAACCCTTTCAGATGAGACAGAGATTCACACACACCTCCTCTAACCTAGTTTAATGCACTTGTCCTTGCAATGTTGCTTCCTCTACATTGGCAAGGCCAAGCATACATCAGGCAACTTAGCACCTGCATTCCGCTTGCATCCTGTTGCATGCCATTTCATCTCACCTTTCCACGTCCACACTGACCAGTCAGTCCTTTTGCCTTCTCCACTGCCACGATGAGACCAAACACAAACTGGAACAAAAGCACAAGCAGGAGGAAGTCTGCAGATGCTGGAAATCCAGAGCAACACACACAAAATACCGGAGGAACTCAGCAGGTTAGGCAGCATCTATGAAAATGAATAGATAGTCGATGTTTCGGGCCACCACCCTTCTTCAGGACTGGAAAGTGCCTCAGATTGAACTTGTGTTGCCAACAGCACAATGGTATGAACATTGAATTGAACATTAACCAGCACCATTCCAACTCCCGGCACTGCACAAGGCTCTAACTCTCTTTGCTCACTTTTTCCATTCTTGGATAAAGGTGTTTTTTTTTAATGCTCTTGATTTTATCTTTACTATGCTTGCTTGTATTTTATATAATCACCTACATATACTGAGTCCTGTACACTTGCTCGTTAATGCAAATATCTAAACTAATTATGTGGAGCAACTCACTGCATAAAAGCAAGAGGTTCAGTTTTTGTTCAGAGCAAGCATCAGAACAGGGAAGAGATGTGATCTACATGACTTTGACTGTGGAATGATTGCTGATGCCAGATGGGGTGGTTTGAGTATCTCAGACACTGCTGATCCCCTAGGGTTATCATGCTTAACAGTCTCTAGAGTTTACAGAGAATGTTGTGGAAAACAAAAAAAAAATCCTGCGAGTGGCAGCTGTGTGGGCAAAAATTCCTCGTTAAAGAGAGGTCAGAGGTGAATAGCCAGACTGCTTGAAGCCGACAAGAAGGTGACAGTAAATCAAATAACCACAGTGGTGTGAAGACGAACATCTCTGAATGCACATGTCAAACCTTGAAGTGGATGGGCTGCAGCAGCAGAAGACCGTGAACACGCACTTAGCGGCCACTTTGCTCGATGCAGGAGGCACACAATAAAGTAGCTACTGAGTTCACATGTAACTGTTCAGAGAATTTTCGAGAAATTTTGGTAGAGTTGCTTCTGTATGTTTCTAGAAACTTGTCAGTTTTCTGTAGAAAGTGTCACACCACTTGAATCTGGCAATTACTCATTATCACCTGAACTTTGTTTTCTCTAGACAAGTAAGAGGCAGCCATAACTGCTATTTTGTTCGTCTTTCTTTATTCTCTCACTTCCTACTTTTGTAACAATGAACGTTTATTGCTTCAGATTATTTTGTTATGTCCTCCAAAGAATCTTTGAATCATAGAAGTATTAGGATCAAAGACTTCCTCCTCCAATTGCTGCCTGGACACATCACCCTCCTACACCTGGTCCCTCTACCCATCCCCACATACCTATTTACCTGGATTCCTTCAGCCTTGGCTCAGCTTTCATTTTTCTTCTCAACTTGGTTCCATCTGCCCATCATCCCTCCCTGAACTTGTTCCACTTATCACCCACCAGCCTCTGTTCCCACACTTTTCCTTTCTATCCCCCCCACCTAGCACCACATCTATTTTTTCTTTTTTTTAATGTTTCCATCTATCATCTAACAGCTCGTGTCTCACCCCTCCCACTCACTTCTGTGTACTAGCTATCTTCCCTCTACACTCCCAGTCCCGTTGCACGGTCTGAACCTGAAATGATGCCCATCCCTTTATCCCCATAAATGTTACCCGACCCACTGAGCACTTCAAGCAGTCAATTTGAACTCTTAAATGATACACTACTCTCTCTCTAAAATGCTCATGATTATTTGTAAAACTGGATCCCCACAAGGCTTGTGTCCTCAGCCCCCTACTCTACTCCCTATGAACTCATAACACTGTGGCAAGTTTCTACTCTGAGTCCATCTAAACTTTTGCATATGATATCATTGTATTGGGCTACATTGCAAATAATGAGGAGTTGGAGTATAGAAAGGAGAGAGAGCTGAGTAACACAGTGTCATGACAGGAACTTTTCCCTCAATGTCAGCAAAACAAAAGGTCCAGCTACTGACTTCAGGAAGTCGGGCAGTGCACATGCTCCTGACTTCATCAATGGTGCTGAGGTTGCGAGGTTTGAGTGTTTCAAGTTCGTAGGAGTCAACATCAGTTGGACTGTTCTGGTCCAACCACATAGATGATATGGCCAAAAATGTTCATCAGCATGCATACCTTATCAGGAGGCTAAAGAAATTTGTAAAGTCCCATTCAGTGCTCACTAATTTTTGTTGATGTATCACATAATGCATTCTATTTAGATGCATCAGAGCTTGCTGTGTAACTGCTTTGCCCATGACTGCAAGACACTGCAGAGAGTTGTGGACATGTCCCAGCACATCATGGAAGTCCAACAACACCATCTATACTTCTTGCTACCTTGGTAAAACAGCCAGCATAATCAAAGTCCACACCAATCCCAAATATTCTTTCTTCTCACCTCTCGATGTTTTACAAAACAAATCGATGAAGGGAAAGCGGTGGATGAAGTGTACATGGATTTCAGTAAGGCATTTGATAAGGCTCCCCATGCAAAGCTCATTCAGAAAGTAATGAGGCACGGAATTCAAGGAGATCCGGCTTTGTGGATCCAGGTTTGGCTTACCCACAGAAGTCAAAGAGTGGTTGTAGATGGTTGATATTCTGCATGGAGGATGGTGTCCAGTGGTGTTCCACAGGGATCTGCTCTGTGACCCCTTCTCTTCATGATTTTTATAAATGACCTGGATGAGGATGTAGAAGGGTGGCTTAGTAAGTTTGCTGATGACACAAAGGTTGGGGGTGTTGTGGATAGTCTGCAGGGTTGTTAGAGGTCACAGAGGGACATCAATAGGATGCAAAACTGGGCTGAGAAGTGGCAGATGGCATTCAACCCAGATAAGTACGAAGTGGTTCATTTTTGTAGGTCAAATATGAAGACAGAATATAATATTAGTGGTAAGTCTCTTAGAAGAGTAGAGGATCAGTGAGATCATGGGGGCTATGTCCATAGGGCACTCAAAGCTGCTGTGCAGGTTGACAGCGTTGTTAAGAAGGCGTATGGTGTGATGGCTTTCATCAACCATGGAATTGAGTTCCAGAGCCGTAAGGTAATCTGGGGTCTTAGTTAGACCCCACTTGGAGTTCTGTGTTCAGTTCCGGTCACGTCACTACAGGAAGGATGTGGATACTATAGAGAAAGTACAGAGGAGAAATATAAGGACGTTGCTGGAATTGGAGAGCATGCCTATGAGAATAAGTTGGGTGAGCTTGGCCTTTTCTCCTTGGAGCAACGGAGGTTGAGAGGTGACCTGATAGTGGTGTATGGATAACCAAAGGCTTTTTCTCAGGACTGAAATAGCTAACATGAGGTGGGGGGGGGGGGGGGGATAGTTTTGAGGTGCTTGGAAATAAGTACAAGGGGGACGTCAGAGGTAAGTTTTTTTTTACACACAAAGTGGTGGGTATATGGAATGCACTGCCACTGTCAGTGGTGGAGGCAGATACAATAGGGTATTTTAAGAGACTCCTAGATTGGTACATGGAGCTTAGAAAAATAGAGGGCTATATGATATGGAAACTCTAGGCAGTTTACTTCCTGAAGTTTGCATCAGATCCAATTAAAAAACAAATTTGTGATGGAGTGCTAAAACATCTCAGCTTAGCTGAGATCAGTTGAAATGCAATAATAATTCAGAGTCAGAGATCAATTTCAACCAAATATCTTCTAATTCTGTAAAATTCTAACATGGATCCTACTACTGACATGTGAATGTGGCTTGCTAAGTACTCTAACAAAACAATGCTTTCAATTTACTGGAAATTATATTATTTCTAGTTAGTGTCAAAGTGACATTTTTGATTCAACTAAGAGGCAAACTTGGTTAACAAGCCCCAGGATTCCAGCTGGAAGTTGCCCTGTGGTGGTATGGAGTTCCTCTGTACTTTAATGAAGTGAGTCAAGTGATATTTCATGCTGGTTTAAATATTCCTGAAACATTTGCTTCTTTAACTATTCTGGCTGAACTCTTGCTATACCATTTGAGAATGGGTGAAATGAAGGAATGAGAGTTTATTTGATACTGATCCATTGCACAAAGTTGGTGAATAGAGAACATAGAACCATAGAAAATAGGAGCAGGAGCAAACTATTCAACCTCTCACACTGTTCAACATGATCATGTTTGATCAGCCAGTTCTCCAATCACTCCTGGTACCATCAATTTCAAGAGATTTATTTATTTTTAAAAATACTTTATTTACAATTTTCAGTTTTACAAAGACAAAACATATTGAAGACGTACAAAACAATACAAATGCAGCTCCAGGTGGATCACAGGCAAAACAAATCAAAAACAAAATCAAAAAGGCTGCCAGACAATTTACAAGATTACATAAACAGACTTTCAAACAAAGAATTGACACAATAGTGGCAACACGGAAGCAATGTAAAATAAAATGAATAGAGGAATCCGGTTAGGCACCACACCCACTCATGAGACTAGACAGGTCAAGATCACTATGTATGTGAGGTAATATGACACCGAACCAAGAAAGGTCCCCACATTCTCTCAAATATATTCTGTGTATTGGGTTTGTGCAGATGCAGTCTTCCCATTTGTATAATAGACAACATCTCCCTGAGCCAGTGTGCAAAGGTAGGTGGGGTAGTAGACTTCCAGGTCAGAAGAATAAGTTTCTTAGCCACCACCATTCCTAGATGCAGAACAATCTGCATGTCGTGCAGCAACTCAAGAGTCACTGCAGAACATCCAAAGATGAGGAGTTCATGATTGGGCTGAATGTCTCTAGAATAGGCTTTCGAGAGCCACTCAAAAATTGCAGTCCAAAAGTTGTATAATGTAGGGCAAAACCAGAAAAGATGGGCTAGTGAGCCTTCAGCAGAGCGGCACCTGTCGCGATCAGGAGACACAGAGGGGAAGATGCGATTCAGTTTTGTTTTTGAATAATGCAATCTATGCATCACCTTGTACTGGACTAACCTGTAGCGGGAATGAGTAGAACAATAGTGAACCCGGGACGCTGCCTCTGCCCAAAGCTCCGCTGATATCTCTGAGTTCAAGTCCCTAGCCCAGGCTTCCCTAATAAAATCTGTAGAAACCAAAGGAGTAAAGCAATTCACAAATTTGGATATTAACTGTTTGGAGTCTGGAGGGACCAAGAGGTTTTCAAGAAAGGGATGGGTGGTGGAAATAGGCTCAAAGTGTGGGCACTTTTCCTTAACGTAGTGTCTGACTTGGAGGTAGCAAAAAAAAATGTGAATTTGGAAGATTGAACTTAATGCTTAATTGTGTGAATGATGCAAAATGTACAGATCTAAGAAAGTTTTGATACCCCTCTCTCTCCAGACTGCAAACACCCCATCTAATTGTCCAGGCTTAAATGAGTGATTTTGACAAGTGGGAGCGTGTATGGAAACACTGGGAATTTGGTGAGCCACTTTTATCTGATTTAATATTCGTAAAGAATTCTTTAAGGTAAAGTTTTGTTGGATTAGCTTGTCTGTTGAGGCATAAGTGGAAAGCAGAAGAGCAGGAAGTGAAGAATATTTAACAACAGAGGCTTCCAGCTGTAGCCATGAAGGTTTTTCTTCAGTCTCAGCACCTCCACATTTCCAGTGTGTAAGAGCCCTGGAGTTAGCTGCCCAATAGTAAAGTTTGAAAATTGGCAGACCAACACCGCCCTTCTTAAGAGGTTTGTGTAGGTGAGCCTTAGATATCCTGTATGATTTATAGCCCCACACAAAGGGCAATATGATAGAGTCAAGTTTCTTAAAAAACGACGCATTTAAGTATATAGGCAGGTTTTGAAAAAGGAAAATCCAAGTTCGGTTCATAAGCGTTTGCCAGTGTAATGGGAAGTGAATTGATATACCCAGTTAAAATTATAAACCTGCCATTTGGATCAATTGTGGATGAGTGGAAATGAAAAGGCACAGTCTGACGGAAGAGAATGGCAATGCCTCTGGCTTTGGAAGTGATAGACCTGTGAAATCCAATTAGCCCTGAGTTTCCTATGCTGAGTGGCTTTAACGTGAGTTTCTTGTAAGAATATAATGTCAGATCTCAGTGACTTCAGATGTGCAAAAACTTTACCTCACTTTATTGGGTGACCTAAACCGCGCACATTGTCCAAGAGACCAAGGATAATGAGTCAAGAGTATTATTCATTTGTGGTACCTTTTGCATTATAATGAAACGCAAACTTAACATTCATTCTGGTAGCCAGCAAAAACCAATTAAAAAATAACATGAACAGTTAACAAATATATGAACAAAACCCTCACCCATTGCTTTCCCCAAATGAAGCAGAGTTGCCCTCATCCTAATCTGAGACCGCCGGACAAAAGCAGAGAAGAACACCTCCAACTAACAGCCCCTCATTAGCACACATAGTAAAGAACAAATTGAGGATAGAAAAAAGAACTGCCATTAATTAATGTCTGCTCAGAGCACGTTTAGACTCTCTTCATTTATGTTGTGAAAAATAGCCTTTCAAAGTTTTTGGTCTTCAAAAGTCCTGGCTTCAACCGGGTTGCTGAATACTTTTACTTGCCCTTGGTGATGAACATGGAGCCTGGCCGGGAAACATAGCAAATGTTAGACCTCCTCCTCTCTCAGCAGTTGCAGCACCTCACGGAAACTCTGCCGTTGCTCCATAACCTCTGCGGTGTAGTCGGGGTAGATTAAGATTCGATGACCTCCGTAATCCATCGAGAGTTGCCTCCCGAGCTGCATAATCTTTTCTTTCTCCTGTGCGAAATGCACCTGTGCAATTATCGTACAGGGCCTTGAGCCTTCTGGTGGTTTGGGCTGTTGAGTGCGGTGCGTTCTATCGATAACAACCGGCTCCCTTTCTCCACACCTTCTGGGACACCAACAATCTTTATGTTATTGCACACGAGTGAATCTGCAGATGCCGGAAATAAATTTAAAAAAACACAAAATGCTGGCAGAACTCAGTAGGCCAGACAGCATCTATGGGAGGAGGTAATAACGATGTTTCGGGCCGAAACCCTTCATCAGGAGTGAAGTAACATGGGATGGTCAAGGGGGGTAAGAGGTGGGGGGAGGGATAAAGTAGAGAGCTGGGAAGTGATAGGCTGGAGGGAAATGGGCTAGGGGGAAGGTGGAGAATTATGGGAAATAAAAGAGAAAGAAAGGTAGGGCTGGGGGGAGATTATAGTGAGGAGGGAAAAGAGAGAGAAAGAGAACCAGACTGAAATTATAGATAGGGATGGGGGTAAGGGGGGGCAGGGGTATCAACAGAGGTCTGTGAGTTGGATGTTCATGTGTCTGGATCTCCCTTCCAGATCTGAAAGCTTGGCCCGCAGCCTTTTATTTCCTTGCTGCAGCTTGGCGTCTGAAGTTTCCATGACGTGGATTCGCTGCTTGTGGTCGGCGGTCTGATTTTCGGGTTCAGCAGTCTCTCAGTGAGCACTTGCTGGACAAACAACAGACTGTGGAAACTGTGCTCACACTTGTCAAACCGCTCGTTGAAGGACTGCAAGAGCTTGTTTAACATTTTCTGCCAATTAAGAGGAAGCTCATCTTCCTCTTCGGCTGACAACATTCCTGGAGGGTTCTTGCTAGCTTGGTCCCAGCTAACATTAGCTGCAGCATCGGCTCGCGGGCGAGCGGCTCCCTTCCCGCCTCGTGCTGTTTTACTGGACACGTTCACGTTACAATTTTTGATGGCGTAAAAGAGAAACAAACAATGGTGATCTTGCAACAAAAACTGAGAGTCAAGCGTTCAAAAAGGCAGTTTTAACTGGTAAAGTTTGGTGTGCCATGGGAGCTGAAAAAAACACGGCTATACTGCACTCATCTCGCTAGCGCCCCCTACCCCTCCAAGAGATTTATTTATTGAGATACAGTATGGAATAGGCCGTTCCAGCCCTTTGAGCCACACCACCCAACAACCACCCCCACCCCCAATTTAATTCTAGCCTAATCACGGGACAATTTATAATGTCCAATTACACCACTAACTGATACGTCTTTGGACTATGGGAGAAAACCAGAGCAGCCAGAAAAATCCCACACATTCCTCTGAGAGGAAGTATCATTTCCGTAGAGAAGACAACAGTATTGAACTCCAAATTCCAACGCCTCAGGCTGTAATAGTATAGTGCTGACCAATACACTACTGTGGCACTTATTTACCTCTTCTTGTATATACTTAATGATCAGTCCTTCACATTGTTCTATAGTAGAGGATTTCACAGATTTTCCTGATTTTAGATCTAAATTGTAAACTCAGGATTATAAGGTTGTGACTCGTTGTTCTGAAGCCCCCAGTCTTGGAAATATCTTCCCTGAATCTCCTTAGTTCCAACCTATCTTGCATGTCAGTACTGTACTCAAGAAATCACAATAGTAAACCTTTATTGCTACACTTCATAACCTTTTGCAGCAAGTGATATAATGGTGTATGTACAAGCATCATGCATAATTATCTACCACCCACCAGAATTTCCTCAGTTCTGCTATACGTTCAATGTTTAACCCTTGCGTTTTCTTTGTTCTTGTCTAATCTCCTGAATGTTTCCTCCAAAATCAAAAGATTTTTATTGTGTACACATTGTAATACACAGATTAGTTACACATGCACTGACTACTGCTTGCAGATGCTATTATTTTGTTCATCTTAGCTTGGAAAATATTGGGAGAAGACTTGACTTCATGGGAAAACTTATATATAATCAGAGTACTATGTACTTTTTGATGGTCAGATACTGTTGATAGTCTTTCCTGATAATTGTTTCTGCAAAAGCAAGGGAGGGTTTCAACTTTGTGTTCAGCTCTGGCAGACTGTATAGGTCTTGCAAGGTGTGCATCAGATTACCCATATCATCTGCATCCTTGTAATCTTCACACAATGTCAAATATTTTATCTATTTAAGGATCATCACTTACACTATAGCCCATTTACCCTGGTCAGTTTTCACAAGCTCACTATTTTATACCAGGCTGTTCAGTTCCTCCTCAACTTAAATCTTAAGTGCAAATAGAGCTGATTTGGACTTGCTATAGAACAGCTTTGCATTTGGTCTGACACAAATGTGAGCAAATGCAGGCTGTGCCTGTTGCATCAATGGTGCAGCTGTCTGAGGAGGACCTAAGGAGAGCTAAGGCACTGGTGACCCCTGTTTCCATCCAAGGGGTCAGTGTAGACATAGTGGAGGATTACAGATACCTGGGGATACAAATTGACAATAAACTGGAATGGTCAAAGAACACTGAGGCTGTCTACAAGAAGGGTCAGAGCTGTCTCTGTTTCCTGAGGAGACTGAGGTCCTTTAACATCTGCCAGAAGAAGCTGAGGCTGTTCTATGAGTCTGTGGTGGCCAGTGCTATCATGTTTGCTGTTGTGTGCTGGGGCAGCAGGCTGAGGGTAGCAGACATCAACAGAATCAACAAGCTCAGTTGTAAGGCCAGTGATGTTGTGGGGGTGGAACTGGACTCTCTGAAGGTGGTGTCTGAAAAAAGGATGCTGTCCAAGTTGCATGCCATCTTGGACGATGACTCCCATCCACTCCATAACGTACTGGTTAGGCACAGGAGTACCTTCAGCCAGAGACTCATTCCACCGAGATATAACACTGAGCGTCATAGGAAGTCATTCCTACCTGTGGCCATCAAACTTTATAACTCCTCCCTCGGAGTGTCAGACACCCTGAACCAATAGGCTGGTCCTGGACTTATTTCCACTTGGCATGATTAACTTATTATTATTTAATTATTTATGGTTTTATATTGCTATATTTCTTCACTATTCTTGGTTGGTGCGGCTGTAACAAAACCCAATTTCCCTTCGGGATCAATAAAGTATGTCTGTCTTTGAATACAGTACTTGTCTTCCTGACAAAGAGGCAAGATGCAACTTTGAAGCAGCATGCTGAGAACAGCTTTCCAACGTAGCTTGAGCTGTCTGCCCATTAAAATTAGTGACAGTTTGCCGCAATGAAAAGGATCGTTGCTAACTACCTGTTGGGTTGTACTGTGCACCAAACTTGGACTAGAACCTGTAACACTTCACCAGATTACCTTTTAAATGTGACAGTGCTTTTCCAGCAATATTATTTAGTTGAACGTGTAAACGTATCCTCAGTGGCTACTGTAACAAATAGATCAACATGGGCAAAAAGGAAATTCAGTACAACAGACCATGAGGAACCTAATAGCTTTTTGCCAAATTATTCGAGTGGCAAGTGAGATAACAGAGCCTACATTTAGAAACACAAGCAAGCCTCCCTGTGCCTCTAGAATACAGTCATCAACAAAGATTTACAAGTCAACTCATGAGTCACAAAGATTATACAGATGCTAATGGTTCTACCCCAAAAAATCATTGAAAATAATAAGCTTCATAATCATCATGGGAGTAACTTCCACAAACATTCTGGAATGCAATTTTGTTGTACTAATAGTTGAACAATAAAAATATATATTTCTTGAACTTCATCTTGCAGCAGACAAACAACCTAAAGCTGCATTAGGTACAAAGCATTGTTTTTTAATCACCAATTTTCAAGACATTTGTTGCTATATCTGCTCAGCATTGATATCATACAATCCCAGTTCTTCAATGTGTGAATATACAACCAATTTATGAACTCTCCCTTACTGTTAGGAATTTATTTTGAATGGCCACCATTACTTGCTCAACTTCGCCTTGGATTTTCAGGTTGCCAAAATGGGACTTTATATTGCCAAAAGACATATTATAAAGTGACACAATTTTGATCAATAATAGTCAGTGCAACACTAGCAACTGGTTGAGCTGTTTCAGTATACAATGGATTTAGTTTTGTGGCCTAGGATTTTGCTGCAGCTATACCAACCAGTTCCATAGCTGAAATTCTCCAGCGTTCTTGGATGCTGTTTCCATCTCACAACAATTTTACACGCATGTCTCATTATCAGATCTTGTGTACTCAAAAGCTTCAACTAAATCTATTCCACTAATACAGTGTATCGATGATAAAGACCTCAATATTAAAATACACCAAAATTGCAACGGAAATATAAGTTCCTCATTGAAATAAAGTATTTATTATTTGTCTATCAGGCTTTTGATTCTATGTTCCAGACTTTTGGCTCCCAACTGTTTTTAATCACTTTGGATCAAAGTAATCTTCAATATTCTACAAAGTAACTTTAAACAAGACATTTTTCACCTTGCATGACAGTAATAAATTAGTCATTGTGACATATGCTTCTGATCCAATCTCAGTCTGAAGTATCGTCTTTTTATGCTCACACTTCTTGTCATTTTGGACTCTCACTCAACATCTTCACCTTCAAGCCTCAGGATACTGTTTGCTTTGAAGAGCATGCTCATTCATTCGGTAAGAGAGCTAAATGATTCTCAAGCTCAGTCATGCATGTCTCACCACCCAATATAGGCATCCAGGTTTCCATACTGAGCCAGCCTGATTCCACAGCGACATGGCTAAACTTATGGCACGTGATAATGCAGTGGCAAATCAATATCACTGCTCCTTGGCACTTTGGCTTACAGTGTTATACACTCGTGGTTCACAAAGGATTTCATGCGAGTGGTCATCGGAGGGCACAGTGAGGAATCAGCTTCTGTGATGCAAAGCAGCTTAGAACTTGCAAAATAAAAACCATCAATGTCCTCCAGCATTCCCAAAGTAAAATCCTATTCTCAACTCACTTCATAATGATTAGTTGTACACATTGAGCCAGCAGACATACGTATACATAAAGAGGAAAAGGTTTATTTACAAAATGGCACCCAAACTCTTTTCATATTGAGTCTTTAAAATGTTGGTGCAGACTGAATTTGTAAGACAAATTTTGTAATGTTGCAGTACACCATTCCAAATGAATCTGCCATCCAAATGCATTACAGTATAAATAGAGAAATGGATACAGAGACAAAAACAGATTCCATGTATGAAGATGCACAGTGCCTCACAGGCTTCAGTTCAATTGTGACATTGGGTGGTCTTTATGTAGAATTTGCAAATTTGCCCTTTGACTGCATGTGTTATTTTTCCCCTAAATTTCCAAAGAGATGTAGTCTAGTAAGTTAATGCCCACTTTAAATTATCCATTGTGTGTAGCTGAGTGGCAAAATCTGAGTATGTTGGGAAAATAAAAGAAAAATGGTATTTAGTTAAGATTTAAGTGAACGGGAGGCTGATGGCGAGCACAGACTCAATGGGTTGAAGGACTTGCTTCCATGTGGTATCTCCCTCTGAAGCACTTAAGATATACCATGCAAATGTCATGCATGTTTTCTGTTTTATTGTTTAGTTTAGTTTTATGCCTGCTTGTACTAAGTACTGATGTAAATGGAAATGTCTGCCATGAAGGGAGCACAAGTTGTGAAGATTAGCTGAGCTAAAAGGGAAAATAGAAGGATACAAACACAAATACCTCAGCTTGATTTGGCAAAACTAGAAAGAACACACTACGAGCAGAGTTGCAGCATGGAACAAAAGCACGTTAATTTACAAAGAGGATGGGTTGGTGGTTAGCTTTGGAGGATTCTTCGCTGGGAAGAATCTGGAGCACTTTTTGCAGTCATCAGTTAGACACTCACTCTTGCCCTTGATTCTAACTAGACTCATACTTACCTTAGGCAATACTTCTGTCAGGAACTTCCATAAACCAGTGGGAGGAATACGTGATGGGAAGGATGATGCAGCAAACCACTCTTCCATGATTTAGGGATGGCCAAATATATCCCCACACTCAAAGGGAGACAGAAAAATGATATTGCAAGCTGAGATATTCCAGGCATAACCAAAACCATTAAAACACTTAAAACATAATTAATGATTCATACATATTTAAAATCGTTTGAATGCATTTAAAGCACTTAAAATCATTTTTTAAAAAATAACTTATGTTTCATATGTTTTAATTTAAAAAAACTGCTAAACATTATTAAACAATTTGGAAGACATAAAAACACAACAAACCAATTCAGTATCTTTAAATATGTGCAAAATATAAATTAATAATACAATACATCTTTTATCTTATTCCTAGAAAGAATAAATGTGATAACTTTATGTGAGCTAAACCTACCTAAAAGAATGGTACAATTTCTGAGAGGACAGTGTCATGGTTAATTTGTTATAAGTCAGCTCTCTAGATGCAAACACAGAGATATCTGAACAAGAATGTAAGAGTTAAGGGTTTCTGGGCCAGAATGATAAGATTAATACAATATTAGCTCAGTAACAGGAAGCAAAGGTTGGAAATAAAATATATCAAACTTTGCTCAAGTGCTTGCTCCCTTGTTGAACTTCATGAACTTGGTACAAAATTAGCTCAGTGACAGGAAGCAAAGTTTAGTGATGAATGGATGTTCTTTCAACTGAATGATAGTTTTCAATGAAATTCTCAAGATGTCAGTTTTGGCATTATTACTCTTTTTTATTTTTATAAATGACTGAGATGTTTTGAACAACTTTACAAAGTTTCCAGAAGATACAGAACTTGTTAAAGAAATAAATGAATGGAGCATGCAGCTTTAGGCTTCAGCTAATGTAGAAATGAACAGAAACACTGGTGGGAAAAGAAAAGTGATGCATTTTAGGAGAATTAATATGAAAAGCCAATTTGTCATAAGTGACATAATATTCAAAGGTACCATTAAACAGAGATTGTTTACACAATCCTAAATGTGCCACAATTTTGATAGGAAGGCTGGAGAAAACACATGAATTATAGACATCTTGATGTAATTTAGTGATGTGGAATCTAAAGCAATCTCGTTAGATGTTCAGAAAGCAATTGTTTGGGCCTCAACTGGAGTATGACCAATCACTTCTGAGAATTTCAGAAAAGTTATAATGAAGTTGGATGGACTATACTGACAAGTTCACCATGGAAGTTCCATGGATGATTGTTATGAGAAGAGATAGAAAATTTAGGTTTGTTGTCCTTGGAACAAAAAATGTGACCTAACAGAGGTTTACAAGATGATAGTGGGTATGTAAAATCTTAGACCTGAACAGAAAAGAAACAAGACTTTTGGTCCACCGATAATATGTTGACCATCAAAAACTAATTTTCACTGATCTACTATTAATCTTATTTTATTCTTTCTACTTTCTCTTAGAGCAAAGCCATTAACCCCTAGTGAGTGGATTCAAGATCAAAGGCTATAGGTTCAAATGTGCAAACAAATTACCTTAAAGAATCTTCTTTCATTCTGGAAGATAACAGGATTTGCATGCCCAACTGTATAATCATCACTAATTCAACAAATAATTTTAGAGGGGAGGAGCAGGGTCTTGAGAATGAAGACATTATCACTGTTTAGACAAAGAAAAACATAACTCTATGGGACTTGGCATAGCACTCTTAAATGAAAATCAAAAACCTGCAAATACTGAAATAAAAACATAAAATGCTGGAAATGTGCCACACGTTGGGCAGCATTCCAAAGGTAAATTTCCCTTTGTGACTCCCTCGTATGTTTTCAGTTTGCTGCTGCTGTACTTTTCCATGCCATTGCAAGAGCTGCAACACATCAAGCTTTCACCTTGACCCTTCTCACCAAATCCAAACAGTCCTTCCAAGATGAAGGAATAATTTTGCTCCATTTCTTCCCGTTTAGTGTATTGTGTTCATTTCCTGTGATCTGATGTCCTCTATATTGGAGAAACCAATTACAGATTGGGTGACTGCCTTGAGTAATGTCTTCATCTGGTCAGTGAAAGTGGTCCTGGCCTTCTAACTGTTTGTCACTTAAATTCTCCATCTCACTCTCCTTCCGACCTATCTGTCTATGACCTCCTAAACTTCAAAAGTAGCCCAATGTGAGCATAAGGAACACAACTGCATCTTCTGTTTAGGCCTGTTACATACTTGGAGACTTAATTTGAAATTTAACCATTTCAGATAACTTGCTTTTGCTGTTTGTATTGGACTGCTGTGGGCTTATCAGCTCATTTGTACTTATAATTGTATTTTTTCTCTCCACAGACACCGCTTGATGTGCTGGGCATTTTCAATGTTCTCTTTTTGGTTTGAGTTTCATCAATGACTCTAATCTACATTTCACAGCTTTTGAATTTCTTGTATTTCGTTTGTTCTCTATAACTGCAGTCATTAATTTATTTACTGAATATAGCTCCTTAAACATTGGGAAAAGGTGGGCAATCCTGACCTCCTATTACAGATACTCAAAGAGGGGTACAGGAGAGTTTGTACTATCAACCTCTCCTCCACCCCTCAACAAGTTAAAAAGTTCTCACTTTTCCATTTCTCAGGGAAGGTCTTTGTGCTGAAACAATAACTATAGTACACTTTACACAGATTCTGCCTGACACTTGGGTACATATTTTATCACAGAAGGGGACTATTTTCCCTGTCAAATCATTGTTCGTTCCAAAAGGGCAATCCATTGATTCATTCCAGAGCTGTATAACTCATCTCTTTCCACCTTAGGCCATGAACTTATCAATCACCCCTGCTGTGGACCACCTGGAGGTCCAACAGGCTTTCGTTACATGCACGTGCAGTTCAACTCTTTGAGTGATAATGCGGAAAGTTTGAAGTTAATAACTCATCTCCATCTACCTTAGGCCACAAACTTATCAATCACCCCTGCTGTAGACCACTTCTACAAGGAAGGGATCTGTATGCTCCACGACCGTTGGACTAAGTGTGTACATGTAGGAGGGGACTATGTTGAGAAATAAATGTGCTAGGTTTTCTAAAATGACTCCTTCTACCTTAGGCCACGAACTTATCAATCACCCCTTGTATTTTCACACTGGAAAAACATTGCAAGGTAGTGATGCAAAATAATAAAAATTGTAGTAGAAATTAGTGTTTGCTTACAGCAAATGAAAATGGCTATCCTCTGTAAAATGGAAATAGGTTTTACATAATTGTGACTTTACAGATACAAAATACAAAACTCATATGTAAACATTGTTATTATATACTGTAAGTTGTGTGCATAAAATAAATAAAGTTACTATAAGGACTTTGTTACATTATCCATGACCAGGAAGCATACTCTCACATGTGAATCATTGTAGATTTTATTCATCTACCAGATTAAAGTTGTAAATTAACTGAACAATAGGTCTGCTCCTCAATATTCCAATCTCAGAGCTAGGATGTGAGGAAAAGTGAAGGGCAGAAAGTTTCAGCTAAAGCAGCCAATCAATAATACATGTTGGAATAATATTTATGGATTGGTAAAGCAGCAGTTTTGGAATGAGAATTTATGCCCAGTTTCAATTTATGTATAATCACATCTCACAACTTAAATCTAATAAGCACTTTAAAAATCATTTGTAAACAATAAGCTCTGAGTAAACATGTGGCTTTGTAACTGCTTACATCTGCATGATGATAGGGAAAATCATAGAGAGGAAGGGCAGCCTTAATGGTTAAAGATTAAATTACCTCAGTGATGACAGAGGATACTCCAGTATGCAAGAATGGATCAGAGACTACATGAGCAGAATTAAAAAGCAGAAATGTCTAGAAACTGAATTTTGATATACTAAACTAGTACTTATACAGTAGTATGAAGGATAATTTGCATCACCAATAAAAAATAGTAAAATTGGATGAAATGGCATTTAAAATGGCATTGCAATGCTTGTCATTTAGCAACAGAACCCTTATGATTCCCGGAGGTAACCTGTCCACTTTGGAAGAGTTCCTGACACATGGAAAGACATCAGAACATAAAGACACATTTCCCATGAAAATACATAGCAGCCCCATGTACTTTGCCTGCTATTGAAGAGACAAAGAATGAAAAATCAGAGAGACATTGCCTAGAGACCTGGTCAGTTCCATCAGTGTGATAATACCAGATGGGACATTATTCATGCCAAGGGGAAACAAGAGACTAGTTTTGATGTAATGATCAAAACTAGCTACTGGCTCCTCATATTTGCCCTCCTTCACAGTCCTGTCATATTCTTTGAATCCTATAATTCAGTTTGTCTGGGTTTCCGCAGGGATGGTCCTTTAAGGATTGCCAACCTTCACTCTGTGCAACACAGCAAAGAGGCAGCAATAACAATGGATTTCAGGAGCTCCCATTGAGAATCATGTTTTAGTGCACCTTTTAGGTGATCACATGATCACATCGTCAAGCCTTATTTTGGCCAACTAACTGATTTTCGTAGGGAGAAACAGCTGAATGTCAATACTGAAGACAAAGCCAACTTTTGCACCAAACTTAGAGTATGAAATATGTTGTAATTGTGCAATGTATTGCACCATTTCTCTTTGTACATCCAAAAATCTCAACTTGTTGAGATGCTCAATCAGATTCTTACCATAATTCCAGTGGAAAGACAGACAATTCCCTTTATTGTTTGCTGCACTTTACAGCCCCTGAGGGGCAGCATACATGATCATGGTCTGTAATCAAAGTCCTAATACCTCAACATTCAACAGTTGCACCAACTTTTATATTCTCATTTATTATTATAAAAAATTATATTTTGATAGTTAATAATCCTCAAGAGTCACGAATACAACTAATTCTAGTCAATGTCCAATTTATTTTTTTATATGTAAAAAGCAACTACCACGAATAGTTTTTATTACACATTTGCTCTGTTTTTCTGGCCAAAGTAAGATGAACAGTGCAGACATATCAATGGCAGTTCACTTTGGTATATTATGTTTGCTATAGTATCTGTACATAAATTGGTTCCAGTACTCAGAATACTTATATAAAATGTCACTACCTTCATGTCATGTCCTAAATGACACAGCTCATGGTGGTTGAAGATAAAGTGAAATGCCACAATCATCTTTATCTTTTCTTATCAATTGCTTTATGTTGAATGAGCACCATTTCAAATCTGTGATATATTAAAAAAATACTCTGTGTTCCTCTGAAAGTCTGATGGCTTTGCCATATTCTGTTACCTGTTTATCTTTTGTGCAGAATCTCAGCTGCTCACAGATTCATGGAACTGATTAAATGTCAAGAGCTAAATTTCCAGAACAACATTCTCATACAAAACTCACTGGGAGCAGAATACAGTCACACAGCCTCACCATGGTGAATTAGAAAATTCAGCCATG
Organism: Hemitrygon akajei; assembly: GCF_048418815.1. Classification (NCBI taxonomy): domain Eukaryota; kingdom Metazoa; phylum Chordata; class Chondrichthyes; order Myliobatiformes; family Dasyatidae; genus Hemitrygon; species Hemitrygon akajei. The sequence continues at coordinate 71,751,556 of NC_133136.1, read as the reverse complement.
CCATTCAGGGAAGTGAACTCTGACAAAAATACCCACCCTTCCAGAGACAACAACTCCTGGACAACTCCCTTTCTAATTTGTTCTCATCAAATTACCCTGGAACTCTCCTGTAGATCTTTAGATGGCTGGTACAGTCAAGCATCAGGCTGAAAAGAAGCTACCCAGCTCAGTAATTGAGATATGAATTAGTCTTCCATAAAGCATTACCTCTGCTTTTCTTTTCTATCTTGTCAACGGAACGGATGATGGGTCAAGATATAAACTGGATGGCTAGCATACATCTCACAATTTGGGTCATCTAATCCTTATATTCAGTCAACTTTACATGGAGATGTCAAGGAAGAGAGAAACAGAAATTGAATTCCGTTGAGCAATACAAAGTAATCTTCAATTACATATAGCTTCTATTGCCAGGTCAGACTCACTGCCCTGTATTCCTGTATGAAAAGCCCTCAATACTGCTAAATAAAAGTTTAAGCTCTTCCTATTGGAATATCAAAACTCATCTGTACAATGGGCCCTGTGAGCACTACAGTCAGTATGGACCACAAAGACTTGAACTAAATGTGATTTTCAACTACTGTGACTCAGTTCATACTGAAAGAGATACTCAGTCACCAAACACATAGAAATGATTGATGCAGTGCTCTTTCTTTTTAACTCCGACCAAGATTTTCTTGTTACTCTAAATTCCACCACTAATTGTTTATAAGTTATGCAAGTTTTCCACTGGAACCATAATGATTCAGTTGTGGACACTGAACAAATTTGAGACAGGAAATATTCAGACACATTAGGGACCCACTGGGATAAAGGCCTGTGGTGGGTTGTGCAGGCACTGGGACAGTATGTTTAGTGGTTTGATGATGTTTGGAAATGTTCAAACAGGAACCCCACATCTATGCACCTTTTGGTTCTGCCAGTTTATGAGCTGAGCAGAAGTAATATGAACATACCTGGTTTTCTTTTGAGCATTGAGGAGTCAGGACCAGGATGTGAACTGGCAGGCCCATACAAGAAGAGTGATAGTCTAATTCTTGGTCATGGATCAATGTAATACCCTAGTTTGACAGAGAAGTGGGGTCTCTAATCTCTGGCCTAGGGAGGGACATCTGATTACTAAGTGCAGAATTCTTTATTAGAATGTTGGAGGCACTTCTAATTCCTCCGACTTCTCACCGTATAACATAGAACATAGGTAAATCACGCTGCCAACTCTCTACTCCTCCACGTGGGAACATATTAGCTGTTTACCCAGTGACCCACTTTCATAAACTCAAAAGAAGGCCAGGTAGACCAGGTAGACTTGGAGATTATTTCTGTAAACTTTTATCCCCTCTCTGCCCCAGGACTCTTCTCCAACCCCCAGCTTAGAAGTGTGTTGTTCAATGACCCAACTCCATCAAAGCAGATGTGGATTGTACCTCAATTATCACAGGTTGCAATACGCATGTTGCAGAGAACTGCATTCAGCTTGGGCCACTTCTTGGCCCAATGTCTATTTTCTGTCTCACAGTGGAAGATTGTAACTTCAATGTCATGGTCCTGATTGAACAGCAGCAGGTATCCAAGTTTTGGTGCTCCAGTTCCCCGGACTAGGGTTAGCTGCTGCCAATTATTGCCTGCCACAGTTCTTCATGGAATGTTTGTACTTAAAGGCCTCATGCTGAGCACTCAGTGCTCAATCACGAGAGTTCCATTTCCAGTACTGCTCTTTGTGAATTTGCCTGTGGATTTCATTTATGCAGTCATATTTATTTTGAGTCTGAGTTGGAGTTAATTCTAGACTTTACTGTGCACTTGGGTTCACCACCATCCATAGCACTCTTGTTACATCATGAGTGAGCCATTGTGAACCCATCAGAGTATGAATATCTGTGAGCTGTATTGGCCTACCAGGCAGACATGACAACATGCTTGAGGAGTTCCTTGCCATTCTCCAGAAACTATTCGACTCCAGCGGGCAGAATCCAAGTTCCTCAGGAGTGGCTGCCAGTTCCAGGAATGTTCAAGCTGGAGACTCCGTCAACACTCATGAGGGATCACTGTACCTACCACCTTCCAAGCGGTATAACAGTAAACCCAAAATATGTTGAGGATTCCTGGTAAAATGCCCCTTGGTCTTCAAGTTATAGCCATCTAAGTTGCCATCAAAATGCAGTAAGGTAGCCTATAACATCGTGCTCCTTGCTGGAAGAACCCTTGCCTGGGTCACCACACTGAAGGATTCACCTGTCTGTGCCAGTTCCAGCCTCCTTACAGAGACATTGAGGAAGGTATTCTATTACCCCACCAGACAACATGGGTCTGTGATAAGGCTCTTCAACTTGCGGAAGGGGTATCATTCTGTGGCCAATTACTCCATAGAATGTTTTTACCTTGGCTGCAGGGAGCAGTTGTAATATCGGAGCACTAACCACTCTATTCCATAAGGGATTGAGTGACAAGCTAAAGGATGTCCTTGCAGCCCAAGACCCAGTGGAGGACCTAGAGAGCCTTATGGATCTGATTTGACTTGATAACCAACTAGCAGAAAGAAGAAGGGATAGATGAAGGGGATTATTCTGAAGATACTGTCCCCCATCTAACTTCCATCCTCTCCTATTCCCAGGCCAGGACTACTCCTCAACTGCCACTGCTCCTAGACTCTGAGGAACCTACACAAATGGGCCGGACCAGGCTCTCAAGCAGAAAGGGAAAGGAGGGAGTGGCACTGCATCTACCGTGGAGAGGCCGGACATTATCAGATCCGTTGTCCCAAGCTGGACTGTCTGGTGTAGGGAGGGCTGTGATGTTTGCTAGCCTCACTCCTGGTTCATCTCCTTGGGAGTGGTGATTCCCCATGTCACTTTCACTTCCTGGTTGCTTTTATTGACTCTGGTGCAGCAGGGAATTCTTTTAACCTTGGACCGGCCAGAAGATTGAAAATCCCCTTTTCATGTCTCAACCAGCAGCTCATTGCCATGACCCTGGATGGGGGACTGTTGGTGTCAGGGAAGAAAACCACTAAACATTCCTGCTCAAGCTCAAGATTGGCCAGCAAATGGAATCAAACCAGCTCCATCTCACTTGCTCCCCCGAAATACCATTCATTCTGGGTCATCCCTGGCTGTCGTCCCACTACCCATGAGTCAGTCAGACTACTGGTGCCATTCTGGGCTTATCAAACCAGTGCAAAAGAAAATACCTCCAAAAGGGGCCTAAGACTCCTCCCAAAATACCTTCTGAGTCAACTTCTGGGACTACCTCTGAGAATATTTTTTACATGCCTCCTGAATTACCTGTTGAACATTCCTCCTCAAACCCCAGTGCATCTGATTTGTCTAGTGTACCTGCAGATTACTCAGACCAGCTAGAGGTCCTCGGCAAGGAAAAGGCCTCCACTCTAAGACCTCACTGGAACAATGACTGCACCATCGATCTGCTACCAATTACTTGTCCATAGAACCATAGAACATTACAGCACAGAAACAGGCCCTTTGGCCCTTCTTGGCTGTGCCGAACCATTTCTCTGTCCTCCTCAGGGACAGCTTTACTATCTATCGGCCCCAGAGATAAAAGCCATGGAAGACTAGATCCAAGAAGCTCTGGCATCTGGGTTTATTCAACTGTCCATATTTCCTACTGAGACCCGGTTTTTCTTTGTCACCAAGAAGAGTGGTGGACGAAGGCTCTGCATTCACTATAGGGGCATAATGAAGATACTCTCTTCCTTTCATGAACATGGCCTTTGTGATTCCCCAGTGAACTACAATATTTACCCAAGTGAAACCTCAGTACCTAATCTACATTCGTAAGGGAGATAAATGGAAAATGGCATTCAACACCTTCAGGCCATTAAGAATACGGGGTCATGCCTTTCAGTTGACAAACATTCCAGCAGAATTTCAATCCTCCATCAATGATGTGCTCCAGGAGATGTTACACCACTTTGTCTTCGTCTACCTATGATATACTAATTTTCTCCTGGTGCCCTGAAGAGCATGCCTAGCACGTCCGGCAGGCTCTATAATGGTTTCTTGAGAATCAACTGTTCATCCCGCTCAGAAAGAACGAATACCATGCATCCAGAGTCTCCTGCCTTGGGTTTGTTCTATCTAATGACAGCCTACAAATGGTGCCCGATAAGACCCAGGCCATGAGGAATTGGCGGGAGCTCACCTCTGATGCAATGTCGCCTAGTTCTAGTCTCACCAACCAATGGAAACAACTTTCCTACCTCTATCTTATCTATTCCATTCAAAATCTTGCACGTTTCTATAAGATCCCCTCTCATTCTTCTGAATTCCAGAGAGTATAGTCCCAGGCAACTCAATGTCTCCTCATAGGTTAACCCCTTTATCCCTGGAATCAACCTGGTGTATGTCCTCTGCACTGCCTCCAAAGCCAGTATATCCTTCCTCAAGTATGGAGACCAGAACTGCACACAGTACTCCAGGTGCAGCCTCACCAGTACCCTGTATAGCTGCAGCATTACCTCCCTGCTCTTGAATTCAATCCCTCTAGCAATGAACGCCAACATTCCGTCTGCCTTCTTAATAACCTGTTGTACCTGCAAGTTAACGTTTTGCAATTCATGAACAAGCACTCCCAAGTCCCTCTGCACAACAGCATGCTGCAATCTTTCACCGTTTAAATAATAATCTGCTCTTCTCCAGTTCCCGAACCTCCCCACATCGCAGAATCGTTGAGGAACAACCCACCTATGCAGTCCAGCAGCTTTTGGACACCTACATTGTTTGAGATAAAAGGAATAGGATTAGGATTTGGAGGAATAATGCCCTAAAGAAAAAAAATTGCATTCCTTCATGATACACCCTGAACCCTACCTTGATAAAGGACTTTCACCAGCACCATCTGTGGTGAACTACATATACCTGTCTGGACACGCCCCCTGCTGACTGCTCCTGTGGCTCCTCCCACAGACCCCTGTATAAAGGCGATTGGAGGCACGGCTCCTCCCTCAGTCTCCAGGATGTCACGTGGGGATCTCTTGCTGCTGACTGCTCTCTTCCAGCGAATAAAAGCCTATATCTCGCCTCACGTCTCCGAGAGTTATTGATGGTGCATCAATTTTATTCGCTGAAAGTTTTAAAACATGGAGAGTATTTTACGTCCAGAAAAAATAGACTTGGACCCTCAAGCTCCAGAAGCAGCTCTTGCCTTTGAACTCTGGCTTGCATGCTTCCAATCATACTTGGAAGTGATTCCAGTGACTGAGCCTGCCACAATGCACAAAATCCTCCTTTCCAGGGTTAGCCCGAAAGTATTCTCCCTTGTCAGGGACCTGCCGACCTACCAAGGGGCACTGGACGCCCTCAAAAGACAGTACCTGCGGCCGGTGAACACCGTTTATGCAAGACATCGCTTAGCGACGTGGCGGCAGCGGACCGACGAGTCGAGCGGGGAGTTTGTCCAGGCCCTACAGACACTCGTGCGGGCCTGCGACTGCAAGGGACTGACGGCGGAACACCAGCTCCCCATCTGCCTGGAGGACCGCCCCTACACCGCCTTCGAGGCAGGCGGCAGGCTCTATCACTTCCTGCGCGTCCCCTTCGGTGTCACGAATGGTGTCTCTGTCTTCCAGAGGGAAATGGACTGGATGGTGGACCAGTGCCAACTGAAGGCCACATTTCCCTATCTGGATAACATCACCATCTGTGGTCACGACTGGCCGGATCACAACACCAACCTCCAACGATTTTTCCAAGTGGCCAAAGCCCTGAACCTTACCTATAACAGGGACAAGTGTGTGTTCGGAACCACCTGACTCGCTATCCTTGGGTATGACGTGGAGAACGGGGTCATTGGCCCTGATCCCGACCGTATGCGCCCCCTGTTAGAACTCCCTCTTCCCACCACCCTCAGAGCCCTCAGACAGTGCCTGGGCTTCTTTTCCTATTACGCCCAATGGGTCCCTCATTACACAGACAAGGCCCGCCCCCTGATCAAGTCCACCACATTTCCCCTCTCTGCCGAGGCCTGTGCGGCCTTCAGCCGCATTAAAGGGGACATTGCCAAAGCAACGTTGCATGCGGTGGACGAGACCATTCCCTTCCAAGTAGAGAGTGACGCCTCCAACTTCGCGCTGGCTGCTACCCTCAATCAGGCAGGCAGGCCAGTAGCATTCTTCTCTCGTACCCTTCAAGGCCCTGAAATTCGACACTCCGCGGTGGAGAAAGAAGCCCAGGCCATAGTGGAAGCTATTAGGCACTGGAGGCACTATCTCGCTGACAAAAGGTTCACCTTGCTAACCGACCAAAGCTCAGTTGCGTTCATGTTCAGCAACCAACAGCGGGGCAAAATCAAAAATGATAAAATTTTGTGGTGGAGAATAGAACTCTCCACCTACAACTATGATATCCTGTACTGGCCTGGAAGGCTCAATGAGCCCCCTGATGCCCTATCTCGGGGAGCGTGGGCCATCGTGCAGCTCGACCAGCTATACGCCCTCCATGCAGATCTTTGCCACCTGGGGGTCACCTGATTTTACCATTTCGTGAAAGCCCGGAACCTGCCTTACTCCCTTGAGGACATAAGGACGATGACCAGGGACTGCCAAGTCTGCACTGAGTGCAAACCGCACTTCTACTGTCCTGACAAGGCGCAACTTATCAAGGCCACCCGCCCCTTTGAGCAACTGAGTGTTGACTTTAAGTGCCCCCTTCCCTCCACCGACTGCAATTTCTACTTTCTCAACATTATCGACGAGTACTCGCGGTTCCCCTTTGCCATCTCCTGCCCCGACACCACTGCCACGTCCGTCATAAAAGCCCTGCGCCAGCTCTTCACTCTGTTCGGATATCCCTGCTATATCCACAGTGATAGAGGGTCCTCCTTTATGAGTGAAGAGCTGAGCCAGTACCTGCTGGCTAGGGGCATTGCTACTAGTAGGACCACGAGCTATAATCCCCGGGGAAATGGACAGGTGGAGAGGGAGAATGCCACAGTGTGGAAGACCACACTTTTAGCCCTTAAGTCAAAGGGATTGCCGGTCTCTCACTGGCAGGAGGTCCTCCCCGAGGCACTCCACTCTATCCGCTCCCTGTTATGCACGTCCACCAATGCCACCCCTCATGAGCGCCTATTCTGTTTTCCCAGGAAGTCTGTCACTGGGACCACCCTACCTGGCTGACATCCCCAGGGCCAGTGCTGCTCCAGAAACATGCGCGGAGCAATAAATACTCCCCTATGGTCGAGAGGATTCACCTACTTCATGCGAACCCCCAGTATGCCTACGTAGTCTTACCTGATGGGCGGGAGGACACGGTCTCCGACTGCAACCTGGCACCCGCAGGAGCACCAGACCCCTACCCAGAACACTCCACGGTGACTATGAACCCCGTACCCACCGATGTATATGCCCACCTGATACCGCGCACACCAAGCCCTACACAGACTCCTCATGACACTCCCATACTGGGCGCCTTGCACACGCATGAGGAATCACGGACGCCTAATGGGCTGGCATCTCAAGTCGGGCCGGAACCAGCGCAACCACCGTCACCGGTGTAATCACCACCGGCACTGGTGCAATCATCACCGGTGCTACGTAGATCGCAGCGACAGACTCGACCGCCTGATAGACTTAACCTGTAAATATACTTTTAACCTGTAAATATACTTGTAAGAAACTTCGCCCCATGTGGACCCTCTTTTAAAACAAAAGGGGGGGGGGGTGAATGTGGTGAACTACATATACTTGTCTGGACATGCCCCCCTGCTGACTACTCCTGTGGCTCCTCCCAGAGACCCCAGCATAAAGGCAATTGGAGGCACGGCTCCTCTCAGTCTCCAGTATGTCGTGTGGGGATCTCTTGCTGCTGACTGCTCTCTTCCAGCGAATAAAAGCCTATATCTCTCCTCACGACTCCGAGAGTTATTGATGGTGCATCACCATCCTCATCACTCTGGACTGATCATGAGGCAACTGTAGAGTTGGGTGTGGGTCCTGTCTTGTACCCAACTGAAAAGTGGTAGGCATCCAAGTTTCAGCACTCCAGTTTCCCACAGTATGGTTGCCCCTTTAAGACTCAGATGACTGATTATTGTCTGCTACGTTCCTTCATGGAAAGTCTGTACTTAAGGCCTTGTGCTGAGCACCTGAGGCTCAATTATTAGCATTCCAGTTCTAGTACTATAGTTTGTGATTGGGCCTTTGGATTTTGATTCTCAGTCTGAATTACTTCTAGATCCTTCTCTGCACTTGGGTTCACCACCATCCATAGCTCTCTTGTTACATTTACCTATCCTTGTATGGAAAGTCATCCTCAATCATGAGTGTTAAATTGGCTTTAGGGCAAAAGTTGTGAAGTTCCAATGTATCTTAGAGGTAAGTGCAAACTGTGGCTATTTTTATAATGTGAATTTAGAGAAAGCAACAAGGACAAATATCTGAAGCAGATTTAATAAGCCTGAATTTGTGTTCAGTAATGTAGCAACTTTCATGACCTTCTCTGAAATATAGCCAAAAGAGATGGCAAGTATTAGAATATGGAGCAACACTCTGCTGGAGGAACTCAATCAGTCAAGCAGCATTTGTAGAGGGAAATGGGCAGTTGATGTTTCTGGTCAAGAACCTTCACCTGGACTGATAGAAAAGGTGAAAGGAAGGGTAGAGCAGGAGGTTGCAGGTGATGGGTGAAGAGGAATGATAAGGAGATGGAGGAGAGGAGAAATAGCAACAGAAGCTGGGAAGTGATAAGTGAAGGTGTCAAAGGGCTGAAGGTAACCTAGGAGAGGAAGGTGCAGCATGGTATCAAGTAAGGGAGAGTGAGAGCTCACAACACAGGCAATATATGAGATAATGTTCCTTTAGTTTGCATGTAGCCTCATCCTAGCCTCCTGTGTAGTTTACAACCCCATGATATGAACAGTGTATTCTCCATTTGCTGGTAACTTGCTTCCCCTGTCTCTTTTCTCTTTCCTCCTGATCTATCCAACCTCTCATCCCATTTCTTTCCCCTCATCCACTGACTCCATCAGCCATCTTCTATACACCTAGATTCTATTGTCCACCTTCCCCTATCTGCAGCTCTTTGTTAACTTCACCTATCACCATCTCATTTGTCATTATTTCTATTTCCCCCTTCATCTGCATACAAGTCCCCCACTCGGATCCACCTGTCATATGCCAGCTCTTGCTGCACCCTTCCCTTCACCTTTTTATACTAGCTTGTTCCCTCTCTTCTTGCAATCTTGACCAAAATGTCAACTGTCCAAACATCCTTCCAAACATAACTGAAATGAGTTTGCTTCTTTACATCCCTCAGTGGGATCTTGAGATGAAAATTGCCCCATTGTGGGCACAGATTGATTTTCCATCATGTATAATCCTCAAGGGGAAGAGGGAGGTGGAGTGAGGAGAAATATGGGACAAACTCTGCTCACATGACTGATGAATGACTATTCATTGACTAACCCATGACACAGCGAAGATTTCTGCTGAAACAGTTAAACACCTTGACTAAGACACGCAAGAATACACCAACACATCAAAACTTATTCAAATTAGTGAAAATCTTGGGCACCTATGAGAAGAATTAAGAAAAATGGAACTTTTTAAAGTCACAAAAAAACATTGCATAATATTTGAATAAATAACTAATTAACCCAGTTTGATCATCTAATCCCTCATAGCCATTCACACCTATTGAAAGTAAAAGACTCCTAAGGGCAAGTGTTGAGGATTTGCTACAACTCTGTTCTACTGTTGTAACACCAGAAGCTTTGACGTGAAATATCCTTCAGTTATCAACAAAGTCAGAGTACTGTCTATACACTAACAACTCAGCAAAGGCTAGCTAGGAACTCAATCTAGAAATTGAATCTCCATTCAATATTCATCTTACAACCTATTCAAAGAAGCTAAGAGATAAATAATCACAGATACATTTTAATAATTTTAAATAGCCATCCACCCAAAATGAATTACTAGAGAGCAGAATTCAATCAACATCCAAGAGAACTTTTGAGATCACATCAAACCAAACCAACCAAAACTAATAATGTAACATTTATCTAAAATCACTTGAAAGCAATTACTCACTGAATTGAGTTTCTTGAGGTTTAGAGGGTTATCATCTTAAAACTGTTCAATCCATCTTTTGATAATCCCACAGCATTACTTAGAATGTTTAAAAATATTATCATTTTAAATCTTACAACATTAGTTGTGAAAATTCTAATAGATAATTGATTTAATGTGTATTGGCTGCATTTTTGGTAATATTATTGATTTGATGGATATGCAGTTAATTTTCAATTTCAACCCAAACTTGCAAATGAAGCGCAGATATTAAATCAGTTTTCTACTGTTAGAATTAAAGAAAAACATTTCATAGATCATGGAACCTAAAGGATAGGCATCGTTCTTCATGTCTGCCAAGTTTGCAGGGGGATAGAGTAAACTACCCAATCTTGAACAATTTAACACATTCTCATCATCCAAGAACAGCATGTCATCTCATAAAGCTGGCAATTCCGTTGGCTCAGATTTTTCAAGGAAATACTGGCAGCTCCAGGTGCAACTCGGCATTTCCCTGCATTAAGTGTTTGCAAATCAATGCAAGGGTATGCAAAACACGGAATACCAAGCTTCCTGGCAGCTGACAACATTCTATTCTTGTTATCCAGAATTGGAGTATGAAACTGCAGCACACACACACACAGTACTGGAGATAGTGCAGAATCCCTCCAAACAACTTACACAGGTTAGATCTCCTGGAGGAAGAGGGCTTTTGTTACTTTATAAAGTGAGTTATTTGTCATAGAGTCTTACAGCACTACAATACAGAAACAGCTCTTTGGTACATCAAGTCTGTGCTGAAAAATTATTCTCCCTAGTCCCATCGACGCATATCTCGACCATTGCCTTCCATACCCATCCATCATCTACTGCTCTTAAGTATTGCAACTGAACCTTCATCCACCGCTTCTGCTGACAGTTTGTTCCACATTCACACTACCTTCTGAGCGAAGAAGTTTCCCCTCAGATTCTAAGTAAATATTTCACCTTTCACCCTTAGCATATGACTTTTCATTCTAGTATTACCCAACCTCAGTTTAAAAAAAAAGCCTGTTTGCATTTATCCTATCTATACCCCTCATAATTTAGTATAGCAGTATTTCACATTCTCCTATGCTCCAGGGAATCAAGTCCTAACCTATTCAGCCTTTCCCTGTGACTCAGGTCTTCAAGTCATGGCAACATCCTTGTAAATTTTCTCTGTACTCCTTCAATCTTAATAATGTCTTTCCTCTTGGTGGGTGACCAGAACTGCACACAATACTCGAAATCTGACCTCGCAAATGTCTAATACAACTTCAACATGCCTTCCTAACTCCTGTACTCAGTCCTCTGACTTACGAAGACCAAATTGTGAAACGCTCACTCTCTGACCCTATTGACTTGTGATGCCACTTTCAGGGAATTATGGATCTGTATTCTCAGATCTCTTTGTTCTACCATACTCTTCAGTGCCCTACCATCTACTGTGAGCAGATGCAGTGCAGATGGAGGAATTGAGAGAAGGAGATGGCATTTTTATAAGTAGCAGGATGGCAATAGGTATAGTCCAGCTAACTGTGAGAGACTGTAGGTTTGTAATAGACATCAGTAGATAAGCTGTCTCCAGAGATAGAGACAGATAGATCAAGAAAGGGGAGGGAGATTTTGGAAATGGACCAGGTAAATTTGAAGGCAGGGTGGAAGTTGGAGCCAAAGTTGATGAAGTTGACGAGCTCCGCGTGCATACAGGAAGCAGCACCAATGCAGTCGTTAATGTAGCCTAAGAAAAGTTGGGGAGTGACACCAGTGTAGGCTTGATACATAGACTATTCTACATAGCTGACAAAAAGGCAGAGATAGCTGGGACCCATGTGAGTGTCCATGGCGACTCATTTTGTTTGAAGGAAGTGGTAGCAGCCAAAGGAGAAATTATTGAGAGTGAGGACAAGTTCTGCCAGATGGAGGAGAGGGGTGGTGGCAGGGAAATGTTTGGGTCTGGTGTCTAGAACAAAGCGGAGAGCTTTGAGGTGTACCTGGTGGGGGATAGAGGTAAAATGGAACTGGAATCGATAGTGAAAATAAGATGATCAGGGCCAGGAAACTTGAAATCATTGACAAGATCAAGAGCATGTGAAGTGTCATGGATGTAGATAGGAAGGGACTGGAGGATAAAACTGAGTCGAAGTGTGCAGATATGAGTTCAGTAGGACAGAAACAATCAGGACAGGCAGGTTTGTGTATTTTGGGTAGGAGGTAGAATCAGGAGGTGCAGGGTAAGGAAACTATGAGGTTAGTGGCAGTGGATGCAAGATCCCCAGAGTTAATAAGGTCAGTGATGGCCTGGTGCTCCTTAGTGGGGTCCTGTTCAAGAGGTTAGTAAGAGGAGGTATTTGAAAGTTGTTGCTGGGCCTCAGCAACATAGAGGTCAGTCCGCCAGACTGCTATGACTCTCAAGTTTATTCTATCTGAGTACTGCTGTGACCTTTCCCCTGACTAGTGATGCCATGCCTCCCCTTCAATACTTCCCCTTGTATAATGTCTAAAGCAATGAAACCCTGGAATACTGAGCTGACAGACCTGTTCCTCCTGTAACCAACCAAGTCTCACTACTGGCCGCAATGTCATAATAGCATGTGCTGATCCATGCTCTAATCTCATCTGCCTTACCTACAATACTCATTGTATTGAAATAGACACAACTCAGCATTAGGCTCAGCATGCCTACATGCTAAGTATGTAGGCTTAACATCTACTTTTGCCACAACCACTCCACTGTCTGCCCTGGCATTCTGGTTCCCATCCCCCTGGAACTTTAGTTTAAAAGCCCTGAGGAACACTAGCAAACCTTCCCACAAGGACATTGGCCCCCTCCCTTCCAGGGGCAAACTGTCTTGTCTGTACTGGTCCCATGTTTCGTGGAAGAGAGCCCAATGATCTGAAAATCTGAAGCCCTTCCTCTTGCACCTTAGCCACATGCAAAATTGTACTATCTTCCTATCTCTAGCCTCATTTTGCGTGTGGCAGAGGCAGCAATCCTGAGATCAACACCTTGGAAGCTCTATCCTATAACTTAGCGCCTAACTCCCTGAACACAGGGAGTTTAAAGGAACTACAGTAAGTCTTACTTACATTTTTTTTTACTGTTTGGAATTACTTAGTATTTCTTTACTTGTTTGTTATTCCAACTTGAATAGTTTTTAATTTAAAATTTTAGTGAGTGAAGAAGGCTATGGACATGGAAAGGTAAATACTATACAATGGTTAGCATGGATACTGTGGTGCAAAGGGCTGTGCAGACATAATGACTGTAAAACATGTAGTCTATGACTCTGATAGTTGGAACACATTTTAGACATTTCCAGAAGTTTTGGAATGTTATCATTCACAGTGTTTTGACAGTATTGATATTTGTGTGGCTAAGTCACTTGTAAAAGTTTATTTTCAGCATCTTCATTGATGGTATTGGTTCTGTCTATTTTTTTCCAATTTTGCCTTCTGTCAGGCATCATTTCATGGAAACCTCAGGCATTCCAAAGATGTGATGAGAATGAGCTATCGACAACATTAATAATAATCTCACAGAGTGTAAACTTTGTTGGAAAATGTACAAATTTCAGTTGATATTTTAAGTATTTTGCAGAGCAAAATAAAGATTGAGCAAAATCATGACAGAGGCTGACAAATTAAACATGTTTATTTAAAATTAAAAACAAAAATTGAATTTCATGTGAAGGAGTTATATTCCATGCACACAAGAAATATTTATTAGGCTCAGAAAACTCTCTCTGAAGTCATTAAGACACTATGTCTCATTTAAAACTCATGTGGTCCTCATGCAGCTAAGTATGGTCTCCAGAGTATTTTGCAGCAAGACTAATTTGTTTATATGTTAAAATCTGTGAACTCAACTGTTTTCCCATGATCCTACAAAAGAATGAGCTTGCAATGAAGGGCAAAATCAATAACAGAAACCTTGAAATTGCATGTTTGTGGAAATCCAGAAGTTGCTACAATTTCCTGACATTACCCCATTGAACACTAATAATTTCTTTTATTACTGCAACCACAGCCACAGAAAACAAATCAATAAAATATTAATTTAGTTTTGCAGTACAGAGACAATAATTGTCAGGCTGCCCCTGCCATTCTAAGGGTGGATGAAGCTTCTTTATTTGAATCATTGGGTTATATTCCACAGAGTATTATTCAATCCCCATTTTCTAAATATTTAGGAAGACAAAATATGGACCAAATGAATGTCAAATTTACACAGGTACACTGCAAAGTAAAAAAAAAAAAATGGCTATGCTTGGGGCAATAAATCTGTATATGAAAATACCCTAAAGATGAGGAAATTAAAATCATGTCAGTATTAAAAAAGAGCACATCTAGTTAAGCTACTGAAAAAGCAGATAACTGCTGCTGATGAAATTCTGAAATAAAAACATGCAAGAAAAAATTAGGCAGCATCAATGAAGTGAGAAACAAAGATAAGATTTCCAGAACATTGATAGTATTTCTGTCTACAGCTGTTGCCTGACTTGCTGAGCAATTCCAGCATTTTTTTATTTCTACTTCAGCTAAACAGTGTTCTGTGGTGGACAATGCTGATAAGGTGTTTTGTTTATCATCTACATGCAGTATGCAGTAGACAAGCTCTCGCTTAGGTATTTACATGAAAATGATTTCACAACACATTATGAATATTAATTTGTATAGACCTTTATTGAATTATGTAATGTTAATAGATGAATCCTGTCAAGAGATACTCAAATGGTCTTTATCAACTCGGGCTTTTCAAGCTCCACTCAAAGTCTGGCATAAAATTATTAATTGTCACAGAATTCTTTTAATGATTTTTAAGATTCTATATTAGGGATGTTGTTTGTATTTATCAAGGTTATTGGCACTGTGTTGGTGAGTGCAACCTCTCTTTGTTTATTTTCGTAAGTGACAACAGCAAGCATTTGCAAATCAGGCAATCTCTCTTCCTCTCCTCATCAATCCAAATTTCAGAAATCCCTGCAGCTCTATTCCACCAAAGATATTATTTCCCACTCCCCACCAGAATTTGTAGACTACCTAATGATATATTTTTGCAACACTGCTATTGATGTTTGCATTAGCCTTAGCCTTAGCCTCGGGAGCTTGCAGTAATAGAAGTGATGTAATGCTTTTGTCTCTGAAAGCTTTGAACACTGGAGGAAGAATCTTGTATTTTCCTTCAGGCTGGCACAGCCATTGTGAGAACCATGATGAATGCAAATAGCCTGTGTCCAATAATGTGACCAGATGCAAACTGTCTTTATTTCAGCCACAGGCAAGATGCTCTATGAGACTGTCAATACAGCCTATAATAATAATAATAATAATAAAAAAGCACATTCCATTTGATATTGTAAATAGTCTCCTGACAGCTTGTGCTTTTTAATGAAATTGTGATGGCAAATGAAAATACAGATTCATGGACAGCATTACAATTGTTTTTAATTCAGATCAGACTCTGCTGATGGGTATTAGCGCACTTCTAGGCTAGAAGAAGCCATAAAATTCTGCAAAAATCTTTCAAAGATTGCTCAATAGAATGTATGCAGTTATTTTGTTGAAATTATTCACAACCTTCAGAAGAGCAAAATTACGATTTCAAACAAGAAATCAATTATCTGTAAAATAATGTCCATTGAAACAAAAAGAAAGCTGACTTTTATTGATGTTAGAATCACCTAATTGTAGGGGATAGCCGTAGTTAGAACAGATATTGAGCAATTCCTTTTCAGAGAATGGCCACACTCTAGATGTATATTGATGAAGGCTGAGACAAATTATTAAAATGAAAATAAATGCACTTGCACAGCCTTACATAAACACAACAGATTCTTAAGCTGCTGGAAACCTTGCATAGCACACACAAAGTGCTGGAAGGACTTGGCAGGTCTGGCAGATCTATGGAAAGGACTTTTTGGCCTAAAATCCTTCGTTGGGACTGGAAAGGAAGAGAGAAGAGCCACAGAGACAGAGGAACTGAGGAAAGGGAATGGCATTTTCTCAAGTGACA
The DNA here is from genome assembly GCF_048418815.1 of Hemitrygon akajei. Lineage (NCBI taxonomy): Eukaryota > Metazoa > Chordata > Chondrichthyes > Myliobatiformes > Dasyatidae > Hemitrygon > Hemitrygon akajei. The sequence continues at coordinate 71,735,492 of NC_133136.1, read as the reverse complement.
GTGTACATTGAGGTATGGTCAAGATAGCTGTGAGAGTCAGTAGGTTTTGTAAAAGATAACAATAGACAGTCTGCTCCCCGAGATGGAGACAAAATATCAAGAAAGTAGAGAGGGGTGTCAAAGATAAATGTTGGATACACTTACTAAACTGTTGAGACAACAAAGTATGTCATTTTTTGCACACTCAGCATAAAGTTGTATTTATATTGCATGTTCAACATAAGACCAAATGTCAGTGTGTTTCACGGCAGAATAAAGCAAACTTTTTCACTGAGTAATAGGTGATCAGTGACACACTGTCTGGTCAAAGAAGTAGGGTTTTAAAGGATTTCAGAATGGGAGTGAAAGACTAGGGGATAGTAAAGATCCAAGAGAGTGAAGGAAAGAGAGGACTGAAAATTCAGTTTTAGATGTAGGTAAGCTATTCAGGAGGATTTTAGTCTGTTTTCTATGTCATCGGAGCGTTCATATTTCATAGAAGTAGAAACCAGCTATATTGTAAACTGAAGAAAATGACCTGGGTTGTCTATATATGGAGATGCAGAGAGATACAGTGATTCAAATCATTTCTTGAAAACAAGGCATCACAATTGTGGAAGATGACCTTCAGAATGATGTTGATTCATTTAAAAGTGCAATTAATGAATAAAAAGTGAACACCAGGGAGAACACCAAAAGCAAAAAGAGCAATAAATGAACAAAAGCATAAAATCTTGATAGGACAGCAAGCAGAATCAAATAGAATTAGTAGCAGAACGAAACAGGATTGAAGTAAAATTCAGTCAAGCAAAGTAAGAGTTAAAATACAAAGGGCATTATGAAATAAAATAGAAGCAGTGAAACCTATTGTTTCTCCAATGGATGTTTATATCCAGTTAGTCAAGGTGTAAGTAACTAATACAATTGTATTTGAGAATTATCTGTGATCTGTAGGAATGATGACTAAAACAAGATGATGAAACAAATAAGAATAGATTATCAACTGTAAATGATACCACTGGAATCATGAACAACATAAGAGGTTGTATAAAGTCAGTTTAAATTATTTGAATGAGATTTCAGGTATCAGATTTTATCTTCATCTTAAATAGAATTTGTCAGTTAAAGAAATGAATGTTGCATGGAAGTTGAGTTCTTTTTCAGCAAAACTTGTTGGCATGTTGAAGTAGGAGAGGTTTTCTGCTGATGCCAGACTTAAATATCAAACCTTCCACAATATCAGAACCAAATCAATGACCTCCACTGCAATTGAATCTTTACAATGAAAATATCGCCATGCACAGACAATTTAACCAACCTCTGCCCACAATGATGGATCCCACATAAGATGTGGGATCTTATAGGGAAAAGTTGAATAAGTTAGGGCACCATTCCTTAGCATAAGAGAATGAAGGGAGATTTGATGGAGTTACAAAATCATAAAGGGTCTAGGTAGGGTAAATGCAAGTAAGCTTTTTCACAGATGTTGTGTGAGACTAGGACTCAAGGTCACAGTTTAAGAGTGAAAGGTGAAATACTTTAAGGGGAACATGAGGGGGAACTTCTTCACTCAGAAGGTGGTGAGAGTGTGGACCCAGCTGCCAATGGAAGTCATAGATGTGGGTTCAATTCCAACTTTTAAGAGCAATTTGGATAAGTACATGTTTGCAAGGGTTGTTGAGGGCTACATAGCCTGGGTGCAGATTGATGAAATTAGGCAGAGAAGTAGTTCATCATGGACTAGATGGGTTGATAGGTCTGGTTCTGTGATGTAGTGTTCTATGACTCTAAGATCACCACTAACCACCTTCAACCTCTCATCTTTGCACCAGTTAGCTCCCAACATGCACAGTCACTCCGGCTGTACAAACCACGCTGTATCCACACATATTTAATCCTCCTCTACACCAGAATATCTGCTCCTGGACAGGGACCACTCCTAAGACTTACCCTGCATTGAGCTTTCGACAGGAGCAGAGTTCACTGAGGAAATCAAAAAAACAAACATTGGCAATATTATATGGATATTTATTCACATAATTTAGAAGGAAATGTATTGGAACAGCAGAAACAACTGCAAGGAGATTTGCTGGGAAAATTGTGCCAGCTGTCGAGAATTATATAAATTAGAAGTAGTTGAGGGAGAGGAAGGAGGAAGAAAATTGGAACTGAGATAATCCTATTCATAAAATGAATTGAACTCAAGTCACAAGTTACAATACACAAACTCACAGTGATGCTCAGGATGAGAAACTAGTAGATAGTATTTGGGAGTCAGGCACAGAGGCAATCCTTTGCTAAAACTATAAACATAAATGTTCAAAACATGAGAAATGAAAAGCTGATTTCACAATCTTGCACTTCTAGCGCTGAAGTACTGAATAATCCTCAAGATGTCAGAACTGAAAGTTGTTGCGACAGTGAGGAACTACATGAGTAATATAAGGAGATGCTAATGTATGTAATCTAATAGGGACTGGTGTGTTTAGAAAACATAGAAGAAGCAAGTGGTAAATCATTATTTGAGGGGAACTTCTGAAAATTACAGAAGTTTGGCTGGAAATTCATCCCTCATCAGTCATACCAATTTCATTCTATAACGTCAGCTGCATGGGTTACTCTTAAGTCTGAAACTCAGTTATATTAAAGCAAATGGATTTAAATTTTATTGGTAAACACACCGTGTGCTTGTAGTAGTGTTACCCAATTGGTATGAATTTCAAGGCAGATGAAATTATGTGAGAAGAAAGTTGAGAATAATTGACATTAGTACCTCATTTAACATGACATAAAACACAAAGCATACCTGTAGAACATAGAAAGATAAAGCACAGTACAGGCCCTTTGGCTCATAATATTGTGCCAATCTATGTAAATCTACTCCATGATCAGTTTAACCCTTCCCTCCTACACAACCCATCACACTCCATTTTACTTACACCATGTCCCTATCTCTGAAATAACTTTGTTGTATCAACCTCATCCACTACCTCTGGTGGTGCATTCCATGGATCTACATCTCTCTGTATAAAAAAATCCTACCTCTGCCTAAATTTTCCTCCACTCAGAATTCTAACATTGGTCATTGCCGCATTGAAAAATAGTTGTTGATTGTCCATCTGTCTACTATGCTTCTCATAATTTTGTACACCTCTCTCAAGTCACCTCTTAAAGAGGAATACCCTAGCTTGCTCAACCTTTGCACATAAGGCATGTTTCCTAGTCCAGAAAGCATTCTGGTAAATCTTCTATGCATTCTCACTAAAGCTCCTTTATCATTCCTCTAATGAGGTGACCAGAAGTGAACACAATACTTTGAGTTTTGTAGACTTTTGTAGAGCTACAACATCATTTTACAGGTCTTGAACCCAATCCCCTAACAAGTGAAGGTCAAAACACTATACATCTTAACCACTCAATCAACGTGTGATGACATTGAGGGACTTATGGACTTGTAGTCCAATATTCCCTTTTTCCCTGCACACTGCTAAGAATCCTGCCATTAATCTTGTACTTCTTCTTCAAGTTCAATCATCCAAAGTGTTACCACTTCATATTTTCCTGGATTGAACTCTATCTGCCACTTCTCTGTCCAGCTCTGCATCCTATCTATAATTCAGTTCCATTCTATGACAACCTCCTACACAATTTACAGCACCACCAGCCTTCATGTCATCTGCAGATGTATGAACCCACTCTTCCACTCACTCATCAATGTCACTTATAAAAAGTACTATGAGCATGAATCCCAAAACAAATCCCTGCAGAACACCAGTAGCAAATAACCTCCAAATGGAATACACCCCAGCTGCCACCACTCTCTTCCTTCTGTGAGCTGGGGAATTCTGAATGACTTTTCAGAAGAACTTACCAAGTGGAACCTTGTCAAACACCTTACTAAAATCCATATATATCATATCTACCCTTCTACTTCAGCAATTTGTTTTGTCAGCCCCTTCAAAACCTCAATCAGACTCATCAGGTATAACCTGCCTCTCATAAAACCACATTGACTACCTTTAATAAGGCTATGCTTCTCCAAATGTTCATAAACCTTGTCCTTAATAATTCTCTCCATTATGACTTAAAACTGACTCATCTATAATTCCCAGGATTATCCTTATTAATTTTCATCAACAATGGAACATTTGCCATCTTCCAATTCTCTGGTGATACTCTTGTTTCTAGGGTGGTTGCAAAGTCACAGACAATGCAACAGCAACCTCTTCCTCCACCTGCCAAAGTAACATGGAGTATAATCTGCCCAGCCCAGGAATTTAACTGTTGTAGTGTTTTTCAAAAGCTCCAACAGTATCTGTTCCTTAACCTCAACATGCTCCAGCATGTTGGATGCTGACCTCACATTCATTAAGGTCCCTCTCCCCGGTGAACACTAATGCACAATATTCAGTAAGGATCTCCCCTACCCCCTCTGTCTTCAGGCACATGTATTCCTCACTGGTCCGACCTGCAATCTGTTTCTCATATACAAGTAGAAGAACTTGGTGAATCTGTGGAATTCATTGCAACAGAGGCTGTGGAGGCCAAGTCATTAAGTGTATTTAAAGCAAAGTTTGATAGGTTTTGATTAGGAAGGGTGTAAAATGCAGAGAATGGGGTTGAGATGGAAAATAAATCAGTTATGATTGAATGGTGGAGCAGGCTCAATAGTTCAAATGGCTTAGTTGTCAGGAAATGTAATGGAGGTTTGAAATGCTGTGGGATTGTACTTGAACTACAATTCTGCTGTATTCATTGCTGAATTGGCACTGAATCATGCAAATATCACATGTTGCAAATGTCACTAAGAAGATAGGAAGCAAAAAGATAAAATGATATTTTTTTAAGTGCAAAGCAGTGACTGTGTATGACATGGCATATTTCATGTTCTGAGTAATAATATCCTCTACATGTTCACAGAAAATGCACAACCAATAATCAATAACTTCTATATAATTGAACATATTCTAAATACAAACATAGAATTATAATTTTGATTATATAAGTGGGAACAGCATTAAGTTGCTCCAGAGAAATAAATTGTTGTCCTGAGATGGTGATAGAAATAGGGAATGATGTTATTATGGAAGATATTGAGGAATATGCTTCAGAATCAAGCTAACATAGCATCTACTTTCAACAAAATCTGCATCTATATAGTCCATAGTAAAATGGTAGAACTCTAAGGGGACAGCTCCCTGAGTCCCGAACAGTATTTGAAATAAAATTGAGGTCTTAAATTTATGTGAGAATGGCTAAAGGTTATCAGCATTTTTTAATGAAAACATTGCAAGCATCCATGGCTAATTTAAAAGAATGAAAGAAGCACTGGTTGGAAAAAGCATTAAAAAATTAAACATAGAAAAAAATCTCGAATAGCTTCTTATAGAAGAAGAAAAGCTCAATAAGGTCTCTCAATTCACTGTTTTAATATAATGATTTTCTACATACAATGTCAGTTGACATCTGATGACCATTAATCAGGATTTTAAAATATCTCAGAAGTATCATGATTCATATAAATAACAGATATACTGCTGCCAAGAAGAGAAAGAAAGGTTCACTGCTATATAACAAAGTTGGAAAACTGCACAACCCACTCCATTTGGTCGCCTTTATTAGCATTCTTCAGGCTCATGCAAAATCCTTCTGAATTATAAACCTGATATTATATTTTATAATTTTTAAACTATGTTACTTGAGTACTGATCAAAATTTCATTGGCCTTTAAATGTCTGTGCTTAGATGGGCAGCAGAGGAATTTACTTGTGTACCCATTGAAATGATAAATATTTGCAAAGTTAGTAGGTGCAACAAAAGGACCAAGAAATACTTTCACACTGGAAAAGGTGCATTAAGTGGCAATTAAGTTTTATTTGAATACCCTGGCAGCAAAATTCTATGGTGCATGAGACTGGGAACAGGTGTGATCTAAAAAAAAATCACCTTACATGGATAAGATATATTTTTCCTTTATCATTTTTAGCTGTCTTGGGAGAATGAAGGAAATCTGGTGAGCAATGGAATGCACTGATTTTGTGGAGAAGGATGAGATGGGTAACTGTCATGCTTTTGTCTGATCACTAGGGGGCGAGAATCCACCAGGCTCAGATGTTCCTTTTCCCTTGATTATTAGTTGATCATTTTCATCTGTGTCTCATTTTAGTTATCAATGCAACTTTGCCTTGTTTTGTTTCTCTATTTAAGTTCCCTCTGCTTTGTTTGTCTTTCTGTCTTGGGTTTACCTACTCTGGGTGTAGTGGCTCTTGAGTTCTAGTCCATGTTCTCTACAGACTAATCCTCAAGCAAAGGTTCATTTTTCACCTCCATCCTTTTCTCTGGTCTCCCCTGAACTTGGGTCCACATGGTCTATGTTCACATGGGTTAAAGATATAAAACTTTATCATAATAACCCCAGTTCAGCCTGGCATGGGATCCACCTCAACAAGAACAAGACTGAGCCACAACATGGACCCAACACAGTATGAGCATCTTCAGTCAGTGCAGGCCAGCCAGGAGGTCATGGTGAGCAAATATGAGCGTCTGCTCTTACAGATCATGACTGCCCTGCAGACATGCGCTGATGTCATCTGGCTGAGCCAGGAAACCCCTGCTGCCATCCCAATTACCGAGTCTCCAGACCTGCCAGTGCCTAAGTGATTCACTGGCAACCCACAGACCTGCAGGGGGTTTCTACACAGAGTTCTCTGGATTTTGAGCTGCAAAACCCACCAAGTTCCCCTGTAACTGCTTCAAAGTGGCCTCACTCCTCTCTGGCAGAGCTCTCACTACAAAAGTCTGGAAGAAGAACTCACTGAGTTGTGCAGACATATTCCTCTTCACCAGTGAGATGAAGAGGGTGTTTGTCCACCCAGAGAGTGGACAGGAGGTCGCCAATGGACTCTTACAACTTTAGCAGTGTAGGTGTAGTGTGGCTGACTACGTAATTGAGTTTTGCACCCTGGCTGTAGAGCATGGGTGAAACAGTGAAGCTCTTACATCCATGTCCCATCATGGGTTATCAGGTTAAATTAAAGATGAATTGGCAGCTAGAGTCCCAGATGCGGATCTTGAAATTCTCATCGGTACCTCCATTTAGGTTAACAATCATCTCCAGGAAAGGAGAAGAATGCACTGCAGTGAGTCCTCTGTGGCTGCCAGACTGCAGGCGAAGATTTCAGGGGAAAATCAGTGAAAAAAATAAATACTCAGAAAATGGGCACCGTTGGCAAGGCTGGTCTCTGGACTAATCTGTGTGCAGTTGTACTTTATAGGGCACTTGATAATCATGCTGAGAGTGGTGAGTGATCTGAATCAGATGAGGTTTAACAGCAGTAAAAACAGGTGAACTTGAAAACACTTGGCAGGTCAGACCTCAGGGAGGATCCTCAACTTGAAAGGTTAATTATGTTTTGTTTTTGACAGATGTTGTTGGACCTGATGAGCATTGCATCTTTTTCTGTTTACATTTCAGATTTCCATCATCTACAGTGTTTGGATTTTTCAAAGTTCATTGTTAAGTTCCCCAAAATATATCAGTATAAAGTTTGGCTGGAAATTGTTCAATGCTTGTAAGAGGGCCTGAAGCCCTTGTTTCTTGATGGTCTTTGTACTTTTGCTCATCACAGGGAACTTCAGAGGCACAGAAAGCATCTTGCCTTAGTTTTCTGCTCCTTTACACTGAAATGCATTTCTGCGCAAAAGGAATAAAATATATATTAAAAATATATCTTATATTTTGATCTGATCTGAAAGGTTTGGGGGGGGGAGAATGTTTGGGTTTCATGTGGGATCAGAATGGGTACTGGGGCTCAACTACAAGTAAAGTCAAGAAGCTGAGCAGTTCACCGAGTAAGGATTGGTGTAAGTTAAGAAGTGAAATCAAGAGGGTTATATTGACAGTTGGAGTTGTTAGTTGAGGAATCAGGTATGTAGACAGGAGATACACTGAATGCTTGGGGATTTGAAGTCATTTTGTTGTTGGAAGCTGTTGGGTTATTCATCAAATTAATGGCTGTGAGGATTCAAGTGAGGTCTGTAAGTATGAGGGTGCTGGCTGTCAAATGTTTCTGAAGGAAAATCAAGTAGCAATTTATTTAAAAGGATATCAAATGCACCTTGACTTGCTCAGTGAGGTACACCATAAATTATGCTAAAGCAGATATTGTGAAAGATTTTTTCTCTTTGACTAGCTTGCAGACAGCTTGCAAGTGATGTCACAGGCACTTTGCACACAGTTTGAGTGGGGATGTTCAGGATTGAATGTTCAGTTTAAAACCACATTCATTTTTTTAAATCTCATGCTTCACCATGCAATTCAGTTTCTAAGCAGTTGAGTATTTATATCAACCCAAACTGTTACACATTCATAATGCTGAAGGAACTCAGCAGGCCAGTCAGCATCTATGAAAAAGAATAAACAGTCGATGTTTTGGGCTGAGATCCTTCACCAGGACTGGAGAAAAAGATGAGACGTCATAGTAAGAAAGTGGCACATTCACTATTACTGTTTCTGATGTTTTAAATGAAAATACTTCCTTGATTAGTTTAGCCTCCTGAATCAGGGGTTTAGCATAGGGCTAACAACCCTGATTTGGTAAATCAAAACTGTTACAGAAACAGCAATGAAGAATCCTTCTACATCTGAGTGTAACGGTATTGCGGGGACCTCACCCTAAAGTTTCATGACTGACAGGAGTGAAAACCAAGAGGAATCTACTGGCACGATGAAGGAAGCCCTGAACACCGCCAGAGATGGAGGACCTTCATTGCTGTGCTAAATGCCAGTGGCATTTGGGGCAATAGAGGTTAGAGTAAATTAAGCTGGAAATGGAAACTGATGATAGAAATATTCATCCCTTATAAATGAAAATAATAATTAGCTCTTGTGAATAATCAAATTGGCAGTGGGGTGGAGATACGCCTCTACCAAAGGAGGTGCAAGGCTCTCCTTTCCTCCACTAGCCTGCAGGTCACCCTTGGGCAAGGTGTAATACCTGTTAAGCCCCCTGATCAGAGTCACATAAAGCCAATGGAGCAGGTGGCAGATGGTCATATGAGCAGCTGGTGCATATCAGAAGTCCTGGTTATGTGACTACTGGCGTGAGGCAGACAATCTCTGAAGAGTTTTGATAGTGGCTGGGGTGACCTGTCTTGTTGATTCACTGCCCAGAATAAGGCAATGGCAAGCCACTTCTGTGAAAAGACCATGATTGCACATGTCATACAACATGGGAATGAATGAACGAATAATCAAGCTTCAATACAGATATCAAATAATTGATTTTAACTTAGGTTGGTGTCAATTAGGATTATTTCTTAACAAACTTTAAACAGAATAATTCTGAACATAATCAAATGATCTACTACTTTAGGATATTTTTAATCTGAATTATAAGGATAATTCTATCTTGTCAATTAAGGAAACAAGGGCAAAAAAGCTAGATGATTAAATAGATCCTGTTGGCAAATAGTATGAATGACTGCACATTAGTCATCATTAAATATTAACTGGTAAAGACATTTGTAAATGAAGGCCAAGAGGTAACAGTTCCATTCACTTATACGTATTTTCAATGTAATTCACGTAACATTGGGCTAATCAGCAGAAAACACTGAGGAATATCAGGTTCTTATTCTTGTTGAAAATAGACTGTGTTGGCAGCTAGACTTACAGATGAACCTGTCTACATGTACAGACTGAACTATTAAGGAAGATGAATTTCATCATAAGGCAAACCTTAATAGAGAAACAAGAGACAACAGATACTAGAATGGAGAAACTAGGTAGTGTACATTACTATAACTAATCATTGTTTTTGTTTTTGAGTTATTAGTTATTTGAGATGTTATTAATCCATGGGCTAGAATAGACAGCCTGATTAAAAATGATCATCCTATTTTCAGCTGTTTAATTAAAAGGACAAGTAAGATATCATCTGGCATACAGTTTATGAACAAATGCCTCCAATGCAAAGGAAAATCAACTGTAACAATATAGGTTTAGACTATGTGTTGAGGAGCTAGAGTTAAGATTTATTCATAATCTGTAATGTGAAGTAAAAACTTTCCCCAAATATAATGTTTCTCTAGACAACTGATGGAATTGCCAATGGAAACATTGATGCAGTCTGTTGCCACCTGCAGTCCCTGGTCACCTGCACTTCCTTTCTCAGGATGTGGGGGCTCAACAAGGTGGCCATCTGAAATCCCATTCCTGTACCCCCTACCCTGACAGCTCTCCAACAAGGTAGTCTGTGGCCTCCAAATCTAGAACTTGATCACGTTGTATTAGTAATATATGCCTCATGGAAAGAAAGGCTCTGTGAAAGGTTCGCCGTGGTAGGTTCAGTCAGAAAGTCAAGGGGCGTGGAATCCAGGGAAACTTGGCTACATGGAGTCAGAATTGGCTACCCCTAGATGTCACGGGATGGTAGCAGTGGAATGTATTCTACCTGGAGGTCGGTGCCCAGTGACGTTTTGCAGGGATCTGTTCAGGGGCCCCTGCTCTTCGTGATTTTTTTTTGTGAACGTCTTGGATAAGAAGCAGACTGGTGGGTTAATAAGTTTTTAGATGATACAAAGGTTGGTATGTTGTAGATAATGTAGAAGGTTGTCATAGGTTACAGCGGACCATTGATAGCATGCAGAGCTGGGCTGAGAAGTGGCAGATGGAGTTTAATCCAGAAAAATGTGAAGTAATATACTTTGTAAGGTTAAATTTGAGGCAGAATACAGGCTAATGGCAGGATTCTTAGCAGTGAGGAGGAACGGAGCGATCTTGGGATCCACATCTATAGGCCCCCTTAAAGTTGTTGTGTAAGTTGATAGGGGGTGTTAAGTATGTTGGCCTTCATTGGCTGGGAGATTGAGTTCAAGAAACATGAGATAATGTTGAAGCTCTATAAAACTCTGGTTGGACCACACTTGGACCACTGTCTTTAAGTCTAGTCCCCTCATTATAGGATGTGAAAACTTTAGAGAAATTGCAGAGGAGATTTACCAAGATGCTGGATTAGAGAAACTTAAGAGGATAGGTGGAGCAAGCTAGAGCTCCTCTCTTTAGAGTGATGGAGGATGAGAGGTAACTTGGTAGAGGTGATCAAAATTGTAAGAGGCATTGATAGAGTGTTCAGCCAGAGATGTTTTCCCAGGGAAGTAATAGCTAATATGATGGGGACATGATTTTAAGGTGATTGGAGTAAAGTATAGACAGAAGGGGCATCACAGATAGTTTTGTTTTACACAGTGTGGTAGGTACATGGAATACCCCATCAGGGGTGATTGTGGATTCAGATAAAATAAGGACACTTACGAGGCTCTTAGATCAACAAATGGATGAAAGAAAAAATGAAGGCCATCGGGGAGGGAAGAGATAGATTGATCTTACAGTAGGTTAAAGGTCAGTACAACATTATAGGCCAAAGGATCTGTACTGTGCTGTGCTGTTCTATGTTCTGTGTTCTAAATGTAGAAGTGTACAAATAAAAGAGTGAGATGAACAAATACAGAGAGAGAGAAAAAAAGCAAGAATGAAAGAAAGATAAAAGAATTATTCAGCCAGTTAACAGGCTTTAGAAAGAGTGTTGAAGGACTTGTTTGTTTATACTTGGCATTTCACGTTAACATGCAATTAGCTCAGCTTGAACAGTAAACTAGTGCTGGGAAGAGTTTTACAATTTCTGTTTTCTTTCATCCAGCATGTAACTTCAATATGAATGAGTAATATAATTGAAAATGTTTTCCTACTTGTAAACATTTGAAGTGATATAACCCCATTATAACTATTAAAACTTTGTTCAACCATCTAGAATGTAATCGAGAATTATAATTCCTAAAGTTAGAAAAAATGTATCCAACAGCTAGCACATACACTAGGATTAAAGAAAGAAATGAATAAAAGGATACATAAACAATGCTGGAAGAACTCAGCAGGTCAGGCAGCATCAGTGAGAAAAGAATAGCCAATGTTTTGGGCTGAGACCCTTCATCAGGAGTAAAAGGACTGTTTGCTCAGTCCAGAAGGGAAGGAAGAGAAGGAAACTTAGTATTGCATAAAGGAGAAATGGCAATTACACTTGTATCTGATCAGAATGACTCTACTTAGTAGTGAGACCTCCCAGCAATAAAAATGCTGCAGCTAAGATGTGTGTCATAAGTCATCAGAGCTAATGAGTATATGCAAACTGTTGGGGGCTGGAGAGAAGGGAAAATTATTCTCATGTCAGCTGCTCCATTAAGGCTGCAATAATCTCTCAGATTTAAGATATTTCACCATACAATGAAGAGTTCTATTTCTGTGTCAGTTACTAAAACACCCTGGTCAGGACCTCTGCGCACCTGGCAGTAATTCATTGACTGGCCCATTGTAGACATGCACCCAGTGGGTATTTTATTGGATACATTGTACACCTGCTTGTCAAAGTGAATATTTAATCAGTTAATTATGTGGCAGCAACTCAATGCATAAAAGCATGCAGATGTGGTATAAAAAAGTTCATTTGTTTCAACCAAGTATCAGAATGGGGAAGAAATGTGATCTAGGTGTCATTGACTGTGGAATGTTTGTTGGTGCCAGACAGGGCAGTTTGAGGACGCTGATCTTCTGGGATCTTCACACACAACACTCTCTAGCATTTAAAGAGAATGGTGAGAGAAAAAAAAACAAAAGAAAACATCCAGTGAGCAGCAGTACTGTGGGTGAAAACGCTTTGTTAACAAGAGATGGCAGAGGAGAAAGGCCAGATTGGTTCAAGCTGACAGGAAGGTGACAATAACTCAGATAATCATACATTGCAACAGGGTATGCAGAGAAGCATCTCTGAATACGCAACATCTCAAACCTTGAAGTGGATGGGCTACAGCAGCAGAAGACAACAAACATATGCTCAGTGGCCATTGAGCATAGGTGGCCAGGGGAAGATATAGGTACTACTGTATCTTGAGGCACATATAAACCATTCAATTAACTTAAAACAAATAAAAAAGGTATTGTAATATATAATTCTTTTAACTGTGCATAAAATACTAATCAAAAAGTTTAAAATCTTAAAGTAAAATATGTTTAAGTAAAAAGAACACCAGCACACACTGAACAGAAGTGATGATCCCATTCAAATGAATTACATTACTACTTGCATAAATCTGAGGAATTGGTATAAGTTATATTCACTCCAGTAAGCCACTGCTCTACCACTGGTCATTAACTGAGAGTCAGATGTGCTGGACTTTGACCATCAGCGTCGTGCTGTATGTTTTCTATGTTTCTATGATTCTATTTACACCCAGCAAAATGATGACCAAATGGCAAAATGCTCCCAAATTAAGATGGTGTCCAACATGGTGGGGAACACAGAATTAACGGCATCCCAATGTATATGCTAACTTTATCCTTCTTACTGTTTAAGATTCTAGGTTTGGGAGTTGTTGTCAGGGTAGCGTAGCAGGGCAACTGAAGAATACTTTGTTGATGGTATACATTGCACCTAAAGTGAAGGAAATAAATGTTTAGAGTGATGGAAGATTGTCTTGTTAGATCGACATTCATCCTATCAGAGCATTTTCTTTCACACTCTTGTCTGCTGCCATGTAGATGGATAATCTTTGTTTTGTCAGGAGGTGAGTCACTCACCACAAGATACATAGCCTCTGACCTGTTCTTGCTTGTATAATTTTCTGTGGCTGGTCTAGCTGCTCAGTGGTGTTTCTCAGGATGTTGAAGGTGAGGAACCTGGGGATAGAAAGAGCTCTGAATGATAAAGATTGATTAGATCATATCTTACATGAGATGGTCATTTCCTTGCTTATTTTTGGTACATATTTTCCTTGCCAATTACCTATCCAAACCTGAGTGTGTCTGGCTCTTGCGACAGATAGGCATGGGTTGTTTCATCTGCTGAGTAGTTGTGAATGGAATTGGGCTTTGTGTAATCCTCTGTGAGCTTATGATGGAAGGATGGTCATAGACGAGGTAGCTGAATGTAATGAGGCCTTGGAGTTTCCCCCAGAGATTGTCAACAATGATATCCTGTGGCTAGAATAACTGATCTCCAACAATCTGGCAAACCTTCTCTGTGAAAAATACATCTCGAGCCATGGTGCTTTGATAACAATTGACTTTAATAGTAGTAGAATTCCTTGACATCATCTGTTACATACTGCTTTGATGCACAAATCAGTCACTCTCCTCTCATTCTCAAATTTAACTCTTTGACCAATGTTATTTTATAGTTTGTTTTAGTCTACTAGTCTACTAGAAGAGATGGTGTGTGTTTGTTATTAAACAATGTTCATAGAATTCACTGCACCAATGTGCGGATAGCATTGATGTTAACATTTTGCGGTCTATTGCTTATACTCATAGCACTTGATCTCAGGTAACACGATTTTTTTTATTCATTCACAGGATTAGATGTCATAAGAGCAAAAAAAAAATTGCCAGAAGAAGTCAATGAGTCAAGCAGCATCTGTGGAGGTAAAAGGATGGTGGACATTTTGGGTTAAGACTCTACATTAGGCTCCGGTTTCCTGCATCGACTGCCTCTTTCGTCTCCATGAAATGTCACTGAGAATGCTGACATTTGTTGATGATCCCCAATTGGTGCTGAACTGAAGAGGCAGTTATCAGTAACTGCATGGATTGGAGTAGAGTCGTGTGTAGGCCAGACCTTTGTTGTGTTCGCTGTTGATAGAGAGGGTAGAGGGCACACCAGCATGGCTGCTTGCAGTTATTCAACTGTCCTTTATTGATACTTTGTACAATGAGTGAACCCCTCCCATGTGGGAGCAGCTAAATAAGTGGCATAGGAATAACCTATTATCTACCACAACATCTCCCCTTCTTGAAAAAAAGAAAAACTAGTTATGTACTTCTTGTCCATAGAACTGTGTTGAAATTATAATCACTGAAATTGAGCGATTTAGTTCATCTTACCCATAGCATGTAATTTATGCTCCTTAAATAAACATAAAATGTGCCAAAATTATAACTGTCTTTCTGTTTTTAATTATCCCCCACTCTCTTTGTATAAAAAAAAGAATTAGCAACATCATTGCTGTCTTTCTCTTTGTTCTCCTTTTTTCATCAATTCCCTTTTTATTCAAGAACAGTCTCATGCTGTGTCCAAGATCATGCATGCTCAATGTTTTCTCACACTGTGGTGTCTCAATATTTCTTACTTTGTCTGAGTCCAGTAAGTGAAGTTGGAGAAGGGAAGGAAGAACGGGTAGGCTTGTTCTCAGTCTTCAGCCCATTGACAGCTCTGATGGACTGTAGCTATTCGCAAGAGGTGTGGAGCAATAAGCCAGCAGTGCTTTGCAGGGGTCTTTTGCCTTCAGTAGGAGAATTTTATTAGTTTGCACTGTTCTTTCCACTTTTCCATTTACTTTTGGGTATTGTAGACTGCTTGTCTGATGCTTGAATTTATAGTCCCTAGAAAAGGCTCTGAATTCTGAGCAGCTGAATAGTGGACAATTGTCTACAAGTGTCTCTACTATTCCATAGTGAGTGAATACACCTTTCAGCTGCTGTATAACTACTGCAGAGAATGTAGAGTACAGCTTGGACACCTCAATATTCATAAGTAGAATCTACAGTGAGAAGATGTTTGTCTCTTTTCAACTCGAAATATCTGTGCTTGCAATTTGCCAGTAAAAGTCTGGGAATTCTGCAGGAGGGAGAGGTTCATCATGATTATTGTGCAGTTTTCTGCACAATTCACAATGGCTTACGTAATCTCACGTCTGTGTGCTCAGACCAGGCCACCACGTAGAATGCCTTGCTCTTAAGCAATATCTTTCAATGCCTTGATGTCCTTGGTGGATTTGACTGATGATTTTGGCATGCATAGAAGCAGGAGTGATGAGTCTGGAGCCCTTTAGCAATGAAATATCAAGAATGGTGAATGTGTCTCTTTCAAGCCAGTGAGGTCTGACATTGTGAGCTCCTTTTGGAACAGATGGCCATCTGTGTTCACCATATTGCATGACCTTGCTGCAGACTTGGTCCTTTTTCAACTCAGCATGAATTCCATCCAGGTTACTCTGTGATGCAGGAATCTTTCACGTACCTGAGCTAGGGAGGCATTGGTACCTTCCAAGAGGGAAGATTCAGCATCCATCCACTCACTTTTGCATGGATCCTCAACACAGTGTCTGGAGTTGTGCAAGATTTGCGGGGAGAATGTTCAATATTATAACAGTATCTCATAAGCCTCATTCTGAATATTTGCAGATGTGGACATAAGTCATCCTAGTGCTCTGAGTTGAGGAGGCTGACCAGTGGCCTACCTGTTTCAAGTAGGAATTTAGTGCGTACCAGCTGAAACAATTAAGAGCCTACACAAGAGCCAGTATCTCCTTTTTGATTTGAGCATAATGCTGTTCAGTCGGAGTCAGTGCTCTTGATGTACATGCCATTAGTTTCCATACACCACAGCAGTATTGCCTGAGCACTCCCTCAGGCCAAAGGAAGAGGCATCTGCAGAGACCTTGGTTGCTTTGTTTTGGTCAAAGAATGATGGCAGAGAGATAAGCTCTGCTTTAAGCTGTGGGAATGACTTCTCTTTTGGTGTGTTCCAGGTCTAAGCATTTCCCTGAGAGAGAGGTCATGTAATGGATTTTTTTCCTCTGCCAAAGAGAAATGAACTTTCCCATCTGGTTTACCATGGCAAGGAAACTGCTGATCTCTGATACTTTCATAGGTCATTCCATGTTCTGAACACCTGCCAGTTTGTCTAAATCTGGTTGCACTCCATCTGAGGACAGTTGGTGGCCTAAGAACTTCACACGCAACTTTGAAAATTCACATTTCCTTCTGTTCAGGGTGATTCCAGCCTGTTTCAGTTTCTCCAAGGCAGCTTTGACTCCTTTGTCGTGTTCCTCACTTGAGCCTCGGAAGATGAGTATAGTGTCCATCCAGCAGACTACTCCTTCCTGACCTTCCAAAATTTGGTTCATCCTCATCTGAAAGTTCAACAGTTGATGTGATGCCAAAAAGGAATTGCTTGAAAGCATAGCATCCATATTGTGAGATAAAAGTTGTGAGCTTCTGTGAGTCAGAAGCTAAACGGATCTGCCAGAACTCTTGAGTTTGCATCTAGTTTGTTGAAGAACTTTGCTCCACCCAGAATACCCAATGTATGCCCAACAGGGGGCAGAATAAATGTCTCCTGCCTCACTACATTATTCTATTTCATTAGATCAACACAGATCCTCACTGTGCCTTCTGGCCCGGGAACAGGAACAGTGCCCACACACCAGTTGGTAGGTCCATTCACTCTAGTTATGGTGTCAAGCACCTCCATTCTCTCAAGTTCAGCTTTGACTTTGTTCATCAATGGGACTGGTATATGCCTCGCTGTAGTCAGAGAGTAGGGTGTCACTCCTGGCCTCAGTTGGATAAGGTACTCTTCTTTCAGTATCCCCAGGCCTGTAAACAACTCTGGGTATTTCTCCTGCCATTGGACATTATTTAGTGAATCAATTCTTGCAAACAGATTCAACTTCTTGATGGCATGTCATCCCAGTAGTGGTGGGAAGAGCTTCTGAACAACAACAACATTCTCTTTTAACTGTTTCTTTTTTTTTAATGGATAAAAGTTGTAAACATTCCTTTCACACTGAGATTATGTTTCTTTGGCCCTATGAGCACTTGTTAGGTTGTGGGTTTACTGCAATACCTGTTTTCTTCACCAGTTTTGTGAACAGATATTTGGGGATGGCTGTGATATCAGCCTCAGTGTCCATTTTGAGTGTTACTGCTTCAATTTGCATCTGAACCATAGTACACCAGCCTTGCCTATTTGAATATAGAGGCCCAAGGAATGCTCTTTAATCATCTGAATCATGGTCTTCTTCTGAAGAACAGATTTTGAGTGACACTGGCTTTTATAATACCAACTCTTTTGTATTGGTGATACTCACTTCTTTTGTCGGACAAAGCTCTTGGATGTGAAATCTAGACTAGCCCCATTGCTTGTAG
Organism: Hemitrygon akajei; assembly: GCF_048418815.1. NCBI lineage: Eukaryota > Metazoa > Chordata > Chondrichthyes > Myliobatiformes > Dasyatidae > Hemitrygon > Hemitrygon akajei. The sequence continues at coordinate 71,717,533 of NC_133136.1, read as the reverse complement.
TTGGACACTTTAGCTGTTTTTTGTTTCACTTGTCTGTTTTGTTTGAGCTGGGCTCTATTGCCACCTCTTTCTGTAGTCTTTCTGACTGCACCTTATCTGTACCCTTCTTTTTGTACAGCGTCTAGTGTTACCTCAACATAATTTTCCTGCCTGAATACTGTCTGTTACTGATGAACATTCTCACTCTGACTGACCGTTGTAGTAGTTTTCCCTAGTGTGAAAATTTGGTGCAACTGAAGTCTCTCTGACCATTTGGTGTCTAGTAGCCTGACAAAAATCCTGTCTCTAATGAGCTCATTTCTCAGATTTCTATATGCGCAGTTGTCTGACAGTGTATACAATGCTGTAATGAAGTAAGTTACACCTTCATCTGGCTCCTGTTCTTTGGAGTTGAACTTTACCCTGCAATATATCACCTTTGTTTTTCCTGTGAAATATTCTTTGAATTCATTCTGCACTGTTTTGTACTCCTTTTTCTGAGTATCTGTCAGTCCTAATCCACACATGATGTCATCTGCTTTGTCACCCATTCAGTATATCAGTGTGCTAACTTGATGCTCTTCTGAACCCTGCATGAGACTGCTTGGAACTCTAAATCTCTCAAAGTCCCCTGATTTAGGGAGTCAGTAGATTTCTCTTTGTTTATTGTTCTATTTATTTGGACTACAAAAATCCCTTGTTTTCTCTCTCCCTAAGAGTTAGACTGACCTCTCTGCTGTGTCTGCATCTCTGTGCACTTCCTCAGGCTAATGGCCCGCAGGTTATTACAATGTATCCACTTTAGGTGTAGCTTGAAGGCGTTGCCTAGCAAGCCTGTCCAGATCTCAGCTCTGCCTCACAATGCCTACAGTTAGCAACTATCGTAGGGAGTCCAGGGTGACAAGTCCCTCGACCCCTCCCACAAAATATATGCAAACAAGAACAAACTTTACTGCAAATTCTTTCTTGTGAGGGGTCTCACATGGTCAACGATGATCAACCACTTCTGATACCATGTTGTGTTTGATATTGAGAGAGAGAGACCTGGAGCCCAGCATGCAGGGTATTCAACTGACCTACCGATACTCTGTTTGTACAACATGTGAACCCCTGCCATGTCAGAGTGGCTAACTGTTGGCATAGGAATAACCTATTAACTAGCACAACAAACATGAAGGCAGATTTCCCTCTCTGAACACATTAGTGACTAGATAAGTTTTTAATGACATTCATGTTTACTATAATTAAAATGCACTTTAATTCCAGAATCATTGAGTTAGACAAATTTAAATTCCTTAGCTACAATGGATAAATTGAAGCTTATGTCTCTGGAACATCATTCCAGAAAGCAGGCAACCTCAACCCTATGCTAACCTATCTATAAATCTACCCATTATCCAACATTACCTCAATTGGTCAATAAATCTGTTTTAACATTATTAACTATGGAATGTGTTGTGATTAGAAAATAAAATAGGACATGATCTTGCTGAGAAGTGCCAGCAATTTTATGTCATTTATTCACCCCACCATGTCAATAATAGCAAGTTAAAGACCACACCTGTAGACACCAGAGTCTTGAATTTGCTGGACAAGCCCCACCAGACATTTTCCAGCTCTTCTCCAACATTTTACATCTCAGGTGAACAATGGGGCAAGAGCTCGCTCTGAAATTATGTTGAATATTATGCCTGTTGAAGATTCTTCAGGTTAGACATGCTCTCCGGTACAGGCTTAGTCATTTAAGTGAGAGCAACTGTTGTAGAAATGATTTGAATAATTTTTCAGCAAATTACTTCAATGATCTTAAGTGCTTTAAGTGATTTCATTCTTCTTATTTTAAAACGTGTAATTATTCAGATCTGAAAAAAGTAATTGATTTGTAGTTGCCTTTGAATGTCTCTGAGTGTTAAGGACCTGCTCTGGAGTTTGCAATCTCTTCTAGTGTACAGGATATCATCCATTTCCATTGGTTTAATACTTGAAGCAAATCATCCTTCAGGGATTCATGGTTGTACTGTAATTGAATGCTGGTAACCCTCACCTCTTCCCACAGACTGCAAGCATTGGCCCATAATGCTTTTATTCCTATCCATCAGGTCATCAATGAAAGCAAGAAAAACAGATGAATCATGCAGATGAGGGAGAAGATGCTCAAAAAGCTGAAAAGCTAAGACTACGTAAGTCACCTGGACCAGTTGAACTACCCAAGGTTCCAAACAAGGTAGGGATAGAGATTGTGGGGGCATCAGTAATGATCTTTTAAAAATCTTTGGACTCTGGCATGGTGCCAGAGTACTGGAAAATGTCACTCCATTCTTTAAGAAAGTAGGAAGGCAGCAGAAAGGAAATTAAAGACCAGTTAACCTGACCTCAATGGTTGGGAAAGTGTTGGAGTCAATTGTTAAGGATGAAGTTTTGGAGTACTTAGTGACACAGAACAAGAGAGGGCAAAGTCAGCCTGGTTTCCTTAAGGAAAAATCTTGCCTGACAAATCTGTTGGAAATCACTGAAGAGATTAAAAATAGGATATACAAAGGAAATGTAGTGGATGCTGTATAATTGGACTTTCAGAAGGCCTTTGACAAGGGGCCACATATGAGGATGCATACCAAGTCAAGAGCCCATGGTGTTACGGGAACATTATTGGCATAGTTAGAGCATTGGGTGATTGGTAGGAGGCAGTGAGTGGAAATAAAAAGGATCCTTTTTGGTTGCCTGCCAGTGACTAGTGATATTCCACAAGGGTCTGTGTTGAGACCACTTCTTTTTATGCTGTATATCAATGATTTTGATGATGGAATACATGGATTTGTTACCAAGTTTGCAGATGATATGAAGATTGGTGGAGGGGCAGGTAGTGTTGAGGAAACAGGTAGGCTGAAAACTGACTTAAGCAGATTAGGAGAATGGGCAAGAAAGTGACAAATGAAATACAATGGTGAAAAATGCATGATCATGCACATTGGTGGTACGTTTGTAGAAATAAATGTGAAGACTATTTTCTAAATGGGGAGAAAATCCAAAAATCTGAGATGCAAAGGGACTTGGGACTACTTGTGTAGAACACCTTAAAGGTTAACTTGCAGGTTGAGTTGGTGCTGAGGAAGGCAAAGGCCATGTTAGCATTCATTTCAGGAGGTTTAGTATACAAGAGCAAGGATGTGATGCTGAGGCTTTGTTACGGCACTGGTGAAGCATCACCTTGAATATTGTGAACAGTTTTGGGCTGAACATCTAAGAAAATATGTGCTGGCATTGGAGAGGGTTCAGTGGAGGACAGGAGGGCCACTCCGGAACTGATTATCTGTTATTTGTGAAGTGGGGTGCCATGCGCAATCATAATCGATTGAAAACGGACTTGGAAGCACGGAGAAACATTGGGAAATTCCAGGAAGACCTTCTTCGTTGCTGCTGCTGCTGTGAGGTCCGGGACTCTGCTGGGAAGAACAGGCCCCCAGTCCTCGGGGTCGCATTGCCGATGGCTGTTGGTGGGGCCGTCTTAATACGCTCGGCAGAGGATGGTGCTCGGAGTAGCTGTGCCGGAGGGGATGGTCGTCGGCTCGGAGGTTCGACGGACTCAGGTCGCTTTCATTGTGTGCTGCATCTGCGAGGCTGAGTTGGGCGGCACCTTGGAAGTCCATAGCGGGGGTATTCCCTTCTGCCGCTGGCGTGGGATGGTGAGTCTGTCGGGACCCTGGGGATTTGTGGAAACTGTGGTGATTTCTTTTGAACTTACAGTCCTTTAACATCTTGGACTATTTTTACAGTGCCCATAGTCTGATTTTTATCAATTATACTATTGTTTGCACTGTGGTAACTATGTGGTTTTGTGCAGGTCTTGTAGCTTTAGTTTTTGGTCTTGTTTTGTCTGGTGGAATTGGAGCTCCTTTCCAGGGAACACACTAAGACGGTAGCGCGATATTAATATGTAGCAACCTCTCCGGACTCTGGATTGGGGATTGCCAAACGTTACGTGGATTTTCTGGTGTAGTCTGTTTTGTCATATGTTTTTGTGATATCATTCTAGGGGAATGTTGTCTCATTTTTTAACTGCATTGCATTTGTGGTTTCTAAATGACAATAAACTGAATCTGAATCTGAATCTGAGATGATTACCATACGAGGAATGTTTGATAGCTCTGGGTATGTAATCGCTGGAATTAAGAAGGATGAGGGGGGGATCTTATTGAAACCTTTTGAATGTTGAAAGGCCTAGGAAAAGTAGATGTGGAAAAGATGTGTTCCATGGTGGGAGAGTCTAGGACAAGAGGGCACAGCCTCAGGATTGGGGATCATCCATTTAAAACAGATGCAGAGGAATTTCTTTAGCCAGAGGGTGGTGAATTTGTGGAATTTGTGACAACAGGCAGCTATAGAAGTCAGGTCATTGGGTGTATTTAAGGCAGAGCTTGATAGGTTCTTGACTGGACATGGCATCAAAGGTTAGGGAAGAAGGCCAGGGAGTGGGACTCAGGAGGGTAAAAAAGGACTCAATGGGTCAAATGTCCTATCTCTGCTCCTATGTCCTGTGGTCTTATGGCAGACATGATGTTGTTACTTAATGCACAACAGCATCAAGCTTGAGGACTTTAATCATTCAAGCCTCTACTGAAAACATCTTTCTCAGCTCCAATGTTGGTTCCACATCAGATCTTCCAAGAAGTGTGGCTCTCTGATGTTACAGTTAATGAATGCTCCACTTCTTTAATTTCATTTTCTAATTATAAATAATTATGATGACACATATCTCTACTTTATGAAGATGCTCATTATTCAGGATTTAAAATTAGTATGACAATATGCCATATTTAAAATGATAGTGTATGAAACATAATCATAATGTTTGAATGATTATAGTCCTGTTAAAGGACAGAGCTATTAGTTAGATCAATGATGTCACTGTTTACATTGATTAAGGCACCACCTTCATGGATTATGTTTAAAAAAAAATTAAGAGTTGTACATGTGTGTATATTGCACACAGCAGAATACAAACAGAACTAGTCATTTATTACATTTGAAATTGTCATAGAATCTTCAAGATTTTTCGTCAGAACTTAGTGGTCACAAACCTGAGTCAGGTAACATCCATCATTTGACCATTACATGATCCAACTTGATTCCCATGGGGCAAACAAAGCATGCCCATATATTCTAGCAGTACAAGTCATTCTTGTAACCCTATAGTGAAGGGAATTAGAATTATAATTCTAATCCCCACTAAAAATACCAATTAATATGATCCTTCCTTCTCAATTGGTGATACACTGGTCCATGATTTTACAGGTTGCGGTTGAATATGATAAGCAACATGGACTTAACAGTAGTGCTGCCAAACTGGAGTTTGCACTGGTTAAAACCATATGCTTGTCTCCACTGCAGAAACAGTTTATAAATGATATCTAAATAATTTGGTTGCAAATGTAAAAATCATTTCAAATATTTAAAGATTTTAATTATTAGCTTTATTTGTTACCTGTACAGTACATTGAAACATACAGTGTAATGTCTCGTTTGTTTTGATGACCAACATTGCCTGAGGATGTGCCTCCAGCAGCATCTTAACATGCCCACAACTTACTAACCCTTACTAACCTATGTGTCTCTGGAATATGGAAGGAAGCCAGAACACCTGGAGGAATGACTTGTCAGAGATGGTGGTGGAGGCTAAAACATTAGGGGTATTTAAGAGCCTCTTGGACAGGCACATGGATGAAAGAAACATGAAGTGTTATGGGGTAGTGTGGGTTCAGTACTTTTTTTAAGGATTATATGGGTCGGCACAACATGGAGGGCTGAAGGGCCTGTACTGTTCTGTAGTGTTCTATGGTTCTATGGAATCTACATACAGTCCAGCCAGAACATACAAACTCCTTATAGAGAGTTGCAGGAACTGAACCCTATTTTCTAGCCCTGTAGAGTGTTAGGCAAACCACTGGACTACCATGCATATGGTACTAAATCAACTGGGTTTGTGGACAATGTAGGATATAAAAGTTATAGGTGATCTTGATTGGCAAAAGCCTTCCAATTGAGAAAAGTGCAAGATATTGCATCTGGAGAGGCCAAATCAGGGTAGGACTTGTAGAGTGAAATGGTTGAACCCCATACAGTGTATTGGAATGGAGAGATCCAGGATTGCAAGGGCTTAGTTCACTTAAAGTACTGTTTCAGGTAGATCGGGTGGTGGAAAAGTCATTTGGTACACAGGAAATCATTGGTTGGGGCATTGAATATGGAGTTAGGAAGATATTTTGCAGCTATATAAGACATGGGTGAAGTTTAACTTGGAGAATTTTGCAGTTTTTTTCACCCTGCTTTAGGAAAAATATTAGTGAACTCAAATGAGTACAGAAAAACTATACCATGATGTTGCCTAGACTTGGGGGGGGGGGGTCTGAGTTACAATGAAAGGTGTGTAACCTAGGACTTTATTAGAGGAACATATGAGAATGATGGGTTACCTGATAGAAGTCATTGAGTGATAGAAAAGTACATTACAGAAACAGGTCCTTAAACCGATCTGGTCTGTGCTGAACCATTTAAACAGCCTACCCCCATTAACCTGTACTAGGTGTTTAGCCCACCATAACCCTACCATCCATATACCTATATGATGATGGAGAGGAATGATCAAGTGAAAGCATAGTCCTCTTTCCAAGGGAAGACCTCCTAAGAACAAGACAGCATAGGTTTATATCAGAAGCGAGAAACTTTAAAAAAGGCCATAATGGCATCTTTGTGCAAAGGGTGGTATGTATTTGCAATGAGCTATTGTGCTAGGTACATTAGTAACATTTAAACACTGCCAAGATAAGTACATGAATAGAAGAGGTTTCAAGGGTCAAAGGTGGGCAGATGGATTGACTGACTGGGGGACTGAATTGACGTGAATGAGTTTGCCAGATGGACCTGTCTCCATGTTGTATGAAATCATGACTCCAAAACATACACAGTGGCAAAAAAATTGCCTCTCCTAGGCTACTGGCTACATTACTTAATGAGATATTCAATTGCATGTAGCTTAATTGCTCATTGGTTCCTATGGCCTTCTGCTTCAATTCAGCTGGTGTCTTGTTTCTTCCTAATGAGCGTTCACCATTATTATCCCCTCAAAACTCAACACTAAGCTCCAAAACCTGGACCTTGGTATCCATCTGCACAACTGGATCCTCAGTTGTCTCACTGGCAGACTACAGTTTGTACGGATCAGCAACAACATCTCCTCCACACTCAGCAGCAGTACAAGTGCACTACAAGATTGTGTACTTAGCCTCCTGCTCTACTCACTTTATACTTATGACTGTGTGGCCAAATACAGTTCCATCGCTATATTTCACTTTGCTGATGACACCATTGCGGGCAGCTGAATCAAAGGTGGTAATGAAACGGCATATAGGAGGGAGATTGAACATCTGGCTGAGTGGTGCCTGAGCAACAACTCAACATTAGCAAAGCCAAAGACCCCATTATCAACTACAGGAAGGAAAGACAGAGTACCATGAACCAGTTCTCATTAGGGGAACGGAGGTGGAACGGATCTGTCCTGGACCCAGCACTACTCTATTCACCACTACTCTGACCTGATGCAATAACCTATAGGCTCATTTTAAACGACTCTTTACAACTCATGCTCTTAGAATTGTTCTTTACGTGCATAGTTTCTCTTCTTCACACATCAGTGTTTGTCTGTCTTTGTTAGTGAAAAGCTTTTTGGAAAATTCTATTGTATTTCTTTTCTCCTGTAAATCCCTGCTAGAAAATGCACCTCAAGGTAGTATATGGTAAAACACAGCATATGTACTTTGATAATAAATTTACTTTGAACTTTGACTATTAATGGCACAGTGAAGCAGTAGGTAGTGCTACTACCATACTTCTCTAGTGACCCAAGTTAAACTCTGCCCTCAGGTGCTGTCTTTGTGGAATGTATACATTCTCCTTGTGACTGTGTGTGCTTTCCCCATGAGTGCTCTGGTTTTCTCCCATATCTCAATATCCTACTGGTTGGTTGGCTGATAGACCACTGTAATTTATCAGCCTAGTGTGGGCAAGTGGGAGGAAGATAAGAAAGAAGTTAATGGAATGTGCACTTAAGAAAGAATAGATCACAGGGAAATAAAAAGGACCAGAGGATTCAATAGAATAGACTCAATGAGCCAGGTGGCCTCTCTCTTTACCAGATGGAAATATGAGTAATAAAGTTTCCGACAGATACAAAAGCCTACAGAAGTGTTGTGCCAAGTGATAGAAGAATTACCTTTCTCCTTTGTTGAGGCCCGTAGTCATTGCTGTATTCACTGCTCTAAACATTTCTCGAAATGACGCAGGGAACTGAATTGGCTAAAACCTTCCTTCTGTTGTTATGGAGTCATCAGCAGCTGGATGAATAGATCTCCATCTTGTAGCTAAAAAAAATAGCACAAGTGATACAGCTTTGCTTTTTTCTTAATTTTCATGTGCTTCACGTTATTTGGGATTATTTGGAGTTAGCTGTGCAGTAGGATTATAGGGATTTGATCTGATCTATTGGTTGTGGGATTTGTAAACTTTGTCCATGTGTTCTGTTTCTGCTGTCTGGGCTTATGCTGTACCCTCACCAGACTGGTACCTCATTTTGGCTATACCTTTCCCAACCTGCTTTCCTAGACTCTTTGCACTGCGGTTGAGCCCCTGCTTTGATGGAGAGGATAGAATAAGGAATGCACTGCCCCATGATGTTACATATTGTGGTTCTGTGTTGTTTTACTGCCAATGGCCACATCATTTCATAGATGTTAAAATTAAAATGAGTTCTGAATCTATGATTCTTATCATAGAAAATGGTGGATGCTATCTTCAGTACAAAGACCGTCGCCACAGTAATCTGCTCAGTATCCATGGTGATCATTTCTGTCACCACAGTCACTAACACATTCATCTATGACAGGTATTGGTTTAGTATTTTTACATGTACCAAGTCACAGTGAAAACGTTCTCTTGCATACTGTTTATACACATCCAGGCAGTTCACAGTGTTTTGAGCCAGAATAAGTTTAATAATGCAGAACAAAGTGTAAAAGCTACCAAAAGAGTGTAGTACAGGTTAATGATAAAGTGTAAGATCACAAGGAGGTAGATTATGAGGCCAAAAGTCATAATAAATTTATTAAAAAGCACAGAAGTGGCTGGCTACATCAGAAATATAGACACAAGTTGCTGCACACAAAATAACTGGACATCGTTCACTGAGTGAATTAAGCAGTATTTTAAAGCAAATGGAATAGCCAATGAGAAGCAGCTGCCAGTTTTGCTGAGTGCATTGGGTGGAAGAGCATACAGTGTGAGTGGAAGATTGACTGCTGCAATCAAACTAAATGAAATGACTTTGCTGATATCATGAAATACCGGAACATTTAATTCTGAAACCACTGTTTATTGCAGAATGCTTTAGGTTTCATTAGTGCAATCAAAAGGAAGGGGAGTCTGTTTCAGCTTATACGGCTGAATTGAAGAAATTGTCTAAGCATTGCTAGTTCAGTAATGGGCTTAATGATGCATTGAGGGATCATTTAGTTTGTGAAATCTTACAAAAAGAATTCATAAGCAGCTCATAAAATTGAAGCATAACTTATATTTGAAAGTGCAGTTGAAATAGATGTATCAATGGAAACTATGGACAAAGATGCATTTCAGTTGCATTCAGGAATGAAAGTGAGCATGAATAAAACTAAAGCATTTAAAAACAGAAACCAAACAAATTGTATTGCCATTGTACCGGGGATTCACGGATACCAGGCCAGTGTAGGTTTAAAGGCAGAAATTGCAGAAAATGCCACAAAGTAAGACACATACAATGTTAAGCAGACAAAAATAAATGAACTGCACAAAGAAGAGAATAAGATAAAAAGTCAATTTGTATTTTAAAAAAGAGCACTAATCTGCATGCTGTTGATAAAAAAAAACTGACAATGATAATGACACAGGACTAGGTAGCCTTGAGATTTACAATTTATAAACCACCACAAGACAAGTAATATAGCTTACACCAGCAGTGAATGGCAAATTAATTAAAATGGAACTGGACACTAGGTCAGCTGCTTCAGTCATTCCACAAAATGAGTTTTATCGGCACTTTAAATATACTGAATTGAAGCCTGCTGATATCCAACTAAGAATTTAGATTGGTGAAAAGATAACTCTGTGGGACTGACATTCATAACAGTGAAATACATAACCAACAAATCACATTGGGTTTGTATGTGGTAAAATCAGGAGGGTCATCATTATGGGGTCATGAGCATCTGAGACAAAAATTGAAAGTGAAATTTATTATCAGAGTACATACATGTCATCACGTATAACTCTGAGATTCTTTTCTGGAGGCATACTTAGCAAATCTATAGAACAGTAACTGCAAATAGGATCAATAGACAACAACTATGTAAATGCAAATATAAATAAATAGCAATAAATAACAAGCATGTAATAACAAGACAAAGAGTCCTTAATGAGTGTAGTTAACTCCTTTGTTCAAGAGCATGATGATTGAGGGGTAGTAGCTGTTCTTGAACTTGGTGATGCAGATCCTGACACACTTGTACCTTCTGCCTGACAGCAGCTGCAAGGAAAGAGCATGGCTTAGGTAGTGAAATCTTTGATAATGGATACTACTTTTCTACAGCAATGTTTCAATGGTTGGGAAGGATTTACCTGTGATGCTCTGGACCATATCCATTACCTTTTGTAGGATTTCCCGCATTAGTGTTCCCATACTGGCTGTAATGCATCCAGCCAGTTACACAGTCATAGATGTTTTTGAAGACATGCCAAATTTTTGCAGACTCCTGAGGAAGTATAGGTGCTGTCATGCTTTCTTCAAAATTGTATTTGTATGATGGGATCTGAATTAGTGACACCCAGAAATTTAAAGTTCCTGACCATCTCCACCTCAATCATCTGATGATTACTGGCTCATGTACCTCTGGTTTCCCTCTCCTGAAGTCTACAATTAGTTCCTTCATCTTATTGACATAGAGTGAGATATTGTTGTTATTACACCACTCAGCCTAATTTTCAAGCTCCCTCCTGTATGCTGGTTTATCACCACCTTTGATACAGCCCATATCAGTGGTGTCATCCACAAGCTCGTATCTGAACTTGTATCTGGTTTTGGAGCTATACTTAGCCATGCAGTCATAGGTGTAACGTGAGTAGAACAGGGTGCTAAGTACACATCCCTGCAGTGCTCCTGTGGAAGAGATGTTTTCGCCAATCCAAACTGACTGGGGTCTACAAGTGAGGAAATCCAGGGTCCAATTACACAAAGGGTAATTGATGCCAAGGTTTTGGTGTTTGCTGATTAGCTTTGAGGGGATGCTGGTGATAAATGCTGAGCTGTACTCGATTAAAGAGCATCTTAATGTCTGCGTCTTTACCGTCCAGATGTCCCAGCGTTGAATGAAGAGCCAATGAGATAGCATCCACTGTAGACCTGTTACATCTTTAAGCGACCTGGAGTGGATCCAAGTTGCCACAGACAGGAACTGACGTGCTTCAACACCAGCCTCTCAAAACGCCTCTCCAACACGATAAAAAGATTAGAAAATTAGGGGCTTAGAGTTTGATGCAGCAAGTGTAAATTGTTTAAACCATGCATCATTTACTTTGGTTGCACCATTAACACACCAAGTATGTGCACAAGTCTGCTGACAAAATTCAAGAAATGGTGAATGTCCCATGGCTAAAGAATATGTCACAGTTGTGGTCTTATTTAGGATTTGTCAATTACTGTAACAGGTTCCTGCTAAACCTGGCTACTTCGTTTCACCCCTTGAACTCATTACTGTACTACAGATCAGGAAGAAATGATAATGGTCAAAGTAGCGTGAGGCAGCTTCCCAAAAGGTAAAGGAAATGGTGATGTCAGACACTGTCCTCACACATTATGATCCACATCATCTAATGAAGGCTGACTGTGATGCCTCTCCTTTTGGTATAGGTGCAGAGCAGTCACGTGTTATAAGTGGTGGAAGTGAATGGCCATAGCCTTTGCATCACATTCCCTTATCGATGCAGAGAAAAGTTACGCGCAGAATGACAGAGGGGCCATAAGTCTTGTTTGGAGTGTAAAACTTTTCACCCTGTATTTGTATGAGAGAGAATCTGCCTTTATTACTGATCATGAACTACTAGTGTCCATACTCAATCCACAGAAAAGTGTTCCACTAAGAGCAACAGAACAAATCCAGAGAACAACTTTGTTTCTTGGAGGACACAATTACAAGCTCAAATTGAAAAAGAGGACTAATCATGGAAATGTTGATGGATTGTCCTATTTACCTTTGAAAGAGGTAATACCTTAACAATTTACAAAAGAGGACATTCCGCTTGACGTATTCTTCCTAAAGCAAATTGAATGTCTCTCCATTATGACAGAGATGATCCAAGGAGAAACCGCAAAAGACCCTGCACTGTCTCTAGTCCACGTGGCAGCATAAACTCCAGTTCCCACCCCTTCCAAACAATTTTACCAGCACCAGGTGAACTTGCCCTTAACAGAGGCTGCTTTATATGGGGATTGAGAATTGTTGTACCAAGCTGAGCGAGAAAGTGTTGCAGGAGCTACATGCCAGTCATCTAGGCATGATCAAAATGAAAGCTCTGGTTCAGAGCTTTTACTAGTGGTCTGGAATAGATCAGCAGATTGAGCAGCTTGCCATGCACTGTCTGAGAAGCCAGCACATCCAGAGGAAAGGTATTCAAAGCTGTCAGAACTATTTCCTGCAATCCCAGAGTCAACTCCTTCAACCACCATGGAGGAAGCCCCAGAACCTGAGATTGTTTCACAGCCAGAAGTCTTACATATATGTATATGTGAGTTGAGATGCATTCTATATTGAGTTGAACTTTATAGCTAAGCAGGGAGGAGTATTGTGTATTTAATATTTTACTAATATGTATTATAAATATATTGTTTGATTATGCATTATTGTTTATTTAAATAATTGATTATGGGTTATATGTAAACATACATGAATAGAATATGTCAACATGACACCACTTCATATGTGTGCACCTTCCTTAAAGTAAAACCAAAACTAAGACACACATTCCAAACTCCATGCATTTTTCTTCAAATCAGTTCAATGTTTTGGAGTTTTAAACTAACACCAAGCCTTCTTTGCTCCAGGAAAAAACTCAGCTTATTCAATTTCTCTTTGTAACTTAAACCATCTAATCCTTAAACTATCTCATCCAGTTTCTTCTCTACTGTTTATCCTTCTCAGTTTTTTCCCTTTAGATTTGCAGTGGATACATTAACTTACTTTTGGAAATTTCTTTTTCATGTTGGGTTTTTCATGCCATTTTTTTGCTGCATTTCTCAAAGTTAATGAGGAGGAATTTGCAAAGTCGGTAGGTCTGGTTGTGTCTTTGTTAAATCTGGTGCTCAGTTTTATTATTAAAATACCTGTCAGAGTTGTATCCTCATTGTACATTGTTAGTTCAACTGAGTCCTTTTCAGAGGTCACTTATGAGCTGTGGAACGAGAGTTAAATATAGAATGAGCTAAGACTGCAAAAAATACCAAATTTAAAGAAAAAAAATTCCATCAGATAAGGTTTTTAAGCAATTACTGCCCATTACTGACACTAGTTTATTTCAGAATTTAATTAATTGAATTTAAATTCACCAGATTTATCATGATTTAATATTACATTTCTGGCCCTGAGTCCAGGCCTCTGAGCTACAATTCCAATAACACAATCATGACATTTCTACTCCCCAAAATGACACTAATATTGTCAGACCAGTGACGTAAGACATGGGGCTTGATTTCCAAGTGCACTTTTTCAATGTGGGCAATTTCTTCAAGAAGAAGCCACCCCTAAATTTATGAGTATCATCTGCCTATTGTGCTTCTGGATACTCAGAAAGTCAGAAAGCTCCAATTATCCCAATATACACACAGCTAATGCAACCTGTCTGATTAATGGATCTATAATCTTTTAAAACAGTTGTCTAAATGACTTCTCTTAGCCATCCTTCTCCTCTAAACCTGTTGACCAACTGATTAGACTATACAACAGAGAGGATTGATTACAGTCCCAAAGAGCTTCATTCATTATATTGGTTTTTTTATGGATCTGTACAAGTTACAATTATCAAGCTGTAAATTCTTCCTTGGTTGTTTGCAATGCTACAATATTGCCTGTGTTTGATATTCTACCATTTCCACTACAGCCCATGAAAATGAAGTGGAGTAAGCAAGCAAGCAGCCAAGAAATATTTCTAGCCCAAAGTCAATAAAAGAGCATTTAAGAAAGGTAACTAACCAATATAAATGCAATACAACATTCAATTTACTAATACTTACTTGAACTATGGATCTAAAACATCTGTATTTTCTCTTTTGTTCCCTTAATAATATCAACATTAAGCTGAAGGGATTTCCAAAATGCTGACAGACTATGGCTATGGATTTGTCTTTAGATACATTTGTTGATTAAGTTTCAAATTACTTTTTTTTTCTCTCTCAAGATGCTGATCAAACTTAATTGCACCTTAACAAATGTAAAATCTGCTTGGGGACTGCACAGTCAGGCAGCTCCTGATTTTTTTTAGCATGGTGACAATGCATTTTGAATAATGCAGGTGAAAATAGGGTTACCACAATTTTATTTCCATTCAAACCATGGCAATGAGCATATTTTTAATTTACGAATGATAACCTTCAACAAACGGAATTAGCAGGAGCTCTAAGTGGTGATGAATTTAATCTGGAAATATTCCTGGTTTTTAGAGTGGAAATTAACAGTTCCAGGCAATAGATTTTCAAAACCAGCTATTGTATAAGTTTGTTTTAAGGTACAGTAAATGTAAATTGTGCTTAAAATGTTGTAACCTGTTGCATTAGAACATAGAAACATAGAAAACCTTACAGCACAATACAGGCCCTTTGGCCCACAAAGCTGTGCTGAACATGCCCTTATCTTAGAATTACCTAAGCTTACCCATAGCCTATGTTCCCTCTAATCTGTGCATGTGACCGCACACTAAGGAAATTAATGTGCACACAAAAGGTTAGTTACCTAAAATAATGTAGTAATTAACAATTATACTTATTGAAAATAATCTTTTAGCTAAGTGTTTCTATTAACTATTTAGTCTGTTTTTCAAATACCACAATGCGCAGAATGTGACTTCACATTTGGCGATGAACAAATTAATGCCTTATGTCTGAAATATCATGATTTTCTAGCTGAAAATCATGTAATAGACAGTTTAATGAGTTCAAATTTTTCACGCAAGAAAAAAATAAAATCCAAACTGATTTGAAACTTTGCTGAAATGGTGGCATTTGTGGTAAACGATGTATATCTGTCTGGACACGCCCCTCTGCTGATTGCTCCTGTGGCTCCCTCCCACAGACCCCTGGATAAAGGCGATTGTGTCACTGCTCCTCCCACAGTCCAGGGCAGTCATCCAGCATGGACGTAGTCCATTTTACTGCTAATAAAAGCCTTTCAGTATTTACTCTACTTCCAGTCTTTTGGAGTTATTGATAGTGCATCAGCATTTGTACTTAATAATGAACAGTTTTGCAACCTTGCACAGTTGATGGACATTGGGGGAACCTTTTTTTGCGTCTAGTACAGACAGTGAGTGAGGTTTTAGCCTAATGAATCAACTCAAAAACAAACTGAGGAACTGTTTAGTTGAATGTCATTTGGATATGTTAATGAGAATCAAAAGCTATCAATTAGATGGAAGTTCTATTAGTCTAGTTAGAGTTTACGAAGAATGGGTAAATGCCAAAGACAGGAGAGAGAAAAAATATAACTGTGACTTATATATGTATGTTATTTTGTTGTTATTCTGTGCAGTTTTATGCCAAATATTTTGTAAACCTACATAAACTGTGCCATGTGAGCATTCAGTGCATGCATACTTTTGTCACAGAAAAAAAAATACACAACATAAGATTTTTGCGCACATTGACTCCTAAAAATTAGAAGGAGCATTGCAAATAGCCCTCTATTTTTCTAAGCTCAATGTATTCATCCAGAAGTTTCTTAAAAGACACTACCATTTCCACCTCCACAGTGCCACCAGCAGCGCATTCCACACACTCACCACTCTCTGCATAAAAAAACTTACCCCTGACATCTCCTCTGTACCTACTTCCAAGCACCTTAAAACTATTCCCTCTTGTGCTTGCCATTTTGCCCCAGGAAAAAGCCTCTGACTATCCACACTATCAATGCCTCTCATTATCTTGTACACCCCCATCAGGTCACCTCTCATCCTCTGTCGCTCCAAGGGGAAAAGGCTGAGTTCACCCAATCTATTCTCATAAGGCATGTTCCCTAATCCAGGCAATGTCCTTGTGAATCTCTTCTGCACCCTTTCTATGGTTTTCATGTCTTTCCTGTAGTGAGGCAACCAGAATTGAGCACAGTACTCCAAGTGGGGTCTGACCAGGGTCTTATAAAACTACAACATTACCTCTCCACTCTTAAACTCAATCCCACGATTGATGAAGGCCAATGAACCATATGCCTTCTTAACCACAGAGTCCACCTGTGCAGCAGCTTTGCGTGTCTTATGGACCCGGACCCCAAGATCCCTCTGATCCTCCACACTGCCAAAAGTCTTGCCATTAATACTATATTCTGTCATCATGTTTGGCATACCAGAATGAACCACCTCACACTTATCTGGGTTGAACTCCATCTGTCACTTCTCAGCCCAGTTTTACATTCTATCAATGTCCCACTGTAACCTCTGACAGCCCTCCACACTATCCACAACACCCCCAAACCTTTGTGCCATCAGCAAATTTACTAACACATCCCTCCACTTCCTCATCCAGGTCATTTATAAAACTCACCAAGAGTAGGGGTCCAAGAACAAATTCCTGAGGCATGCCACTGGTCACTGGCCTCCATACAGAATAAGACCCATCTACAACCACTCTTTGCCTTCTGTGGGCAAACCCGTTTTAGATCCACAAAGCAATGTCCCCTTGGATCTCATGCCTCCTTACTTTCTCAATAAGCCTTGCATGGGTTACCTTATCAAATGCCTTGCTAAAATCCATATACACTACATCTACTGCTCTACCCTCATCAATACATTTAGTCACATCCTTAAAAAATTCAATCAGGCTCATAAGGCACGACCTGCCTTTCACAAAGTCAGCATGGACTGTTGTTTACATTGATTCAGTCACAAAAGGAGAAAATACAGGACAGCTTAACAGAATTATTTCTTTATGGGTAATGGTCCACAGAGCCAGAAGTCATTAAGTAGACACATGGCGGGAGCTATGTACCAATAAATATTCAATTAATCTCCACTAAGTACTTGTTGATTAACTTCAAATACTTTGTACACAGAAATAGCTAAACACATTCTATTAATGGTGTCTTATGCCATTGCAGGTCATGTTTCACTGGGTCTGATGGTGCTATTTGCATTATTCTATTCTCATGTGTAAACTGATAAATATTAATTCTATCATTTGAATGGACTTCTATGAGCTGTTGCCCTGGTGTCTTGAACTCCAAGAATTCTGTCAGTGATAGTATCACCTTCTGTGGTGCAAGAATCTGACCATTTTCCCTCAGGATGATGCAAATGTAAAGATGCATAGAAATTTGATGAATTTATTGGCCTTCTGATAATGTTCTTATAAATGGAAAAGTGATATGTTATGCAGCAATTGAACCTTAATCAGTTTATTTTTGGCAACTGATAGCAGACTGCATTAAAAAAGTATAAGAGGGGAAAAAAACAATAAGGTATTATAAGTAATTCATAAAATGTTACAACTTCGGAACAAGATTCGGAACAAGGAGGCAGCGGGAGAGCACCTAAGGATTTCCGGCAGGAAGACACTTTGAGTTCTCGGATGAAGAGAGAGGCCAGACTGCGCAGACACGTGACGTCAGCCAGTTGAGCGTGAACAGTTTAGAAAGAAGGCAGCCATATCCAGTGGGCAGCGTTGGGAGCAGGCAGCGGAGTGAGAGCCAGCAGAGTGAAACGGCTTTGGCTCCACGGGCTTCGGCGGTAACGGGACGAGGTGAGGCAGTTGTTAATTGCAAAAGGAGGTAATATGTGTGTGAGACCAGTTTTCTGTGGTCGGTGTCAGAGGTGGGAGGTCCTGGAATCCCCCGGTGTCCCAGATGGACACATCTGCACCCGGTGCATTGAGATGCAACTCCTAAGGGACCGTGTTAGGGAACTGAAGCTGCAGCACGATGACCTTCGTCTGGTCAGGGAGAGTGAGGAGGTGATAGAGAGGAGTTATAGGCAGGTGGTCACACTGGGGCCATGGGAGACAAATGGGTCACAATCAGGAGAGGGAAGGGGAAGAGTCAGGTACTAGAGAGTACCCCTGTGGCTGTACCCCTTGACAATAAGTACTGTTGGGGGGGACAGTCTACCTGGGGGAAGCGACAGTGGCCGTGCCTCTGGTACAGAGTCTGGCCCTGTGTCTCAGAAGGGTAGGGAAAGGAAGAGGAAGGCAGTAGTGATAGGGGACTCTATAGTCAGGGGTTCAGACAGGTGATTCTGTGGACACAGAAAAGAAACTCGGATGGTAGTTTGCCTTCCAGGTGCCAGGGTCCGGGATGTTTCTGATCGCATCCAAGATATCCTGCAGTAGGAGGGAGAACAGCCAGAGGTTGTGGTACATATTGGTACCAATGACATAGGTAGGAAAAGGGAAGAGCTCCTGAAAGAAGACTACAGGAAGTTAGGAAGGAAGTTGAAAAGCAGGACCTCAAAGGTAGTAATCTCGGGATTACTGCCTGTGCCACGCAACAGTGAGAATAGGAATAGAGTGAGGTGGAGGATAAATGCATGGCTGAGGGATTGGAGCAGGGGGCAGGGATTCAGATTTCTGGATCATTGGGACCTCTTTTGGGGTGGATGTGACCTGTACAAAAATGACAGGTTGCACTTGAATCCCAGGGGAACCAATATCCTGGCGGGCAGGTTTGATAGAGCTGTTGGGGAGGGTTTAAACTAATTTGGCGGGGGGGGGGGGTGGGAATCAGAATGTGAGTGCAGAGATTAAGGTAGAAGGACAAGGGCATGATGCTAAGAGTTCTGAGTTGATTAGGAAGGACAGGCAGGGGACAGAACATAATTGTAGCCAGTTAAAGGGGTTGAAATGTGTCTATTTCAATGTTAGGAGTATTAGGAACAAGGAGGATAAACTTAGAGCATGGATTAGTATGTGAAACTACGATGTTGTGGCCGTTACTGAAACTTGGTTGGAGGAAGGGCAGGATTGGATGATGCAGGTCCCAGGGTTCAGGTGTTTTAAAAGGAATAGGATGGGAGGTAGAAAGGGGGGGGGAGTGGCATTGCTGGTCAGGGATAGTATCACGGCTATAGAAAGGGAGGACGCTGCAGAGGGAGTGTCCACGGAGTCAGTCTGGGTGGAAGTCAGAAATAGGAAGGGATCAATCACTGTGCTGGGAGTAGTCTATAGGCCCCCAAATAGCCCTCGGGACACCGAGGAGCAGATAAGCAGGCAGATTTTAGAATGGTGCAGGAAATACAGGGTAGTAGTTATGGGTGATTTCAACTTCCCTCATATTGACTGGCACCTCCTGAGTGCAAGGGGGATAGATGGGGTTGAATTTGTCAGGTGTGTTCAAGAAGAATTCCTGACCACAGTATGTGGACCGGCTGACGAGAGGAGAGGCTATACTGGATCTAGTTCTGGGTAATGAACTTGGTCAGGTGACAGACCTCTTGGTGGGATCGCATTTTGGTGAGAGTGACCACAACTCCCTTAGCTTCAGCATAGCTATGGAAAGGGATAAAATCAGACGAAATGGTAAAGTGCTTAACTGGGGAAGGGCTAACTTTGAAGGGATGAGGCAGGAACTAGCAAGAGTAAATTGGAAACAGATGTTCAAAGGGGAAAGCACAGAAGTAATGTGGGAGAAGTTTAAGGACCACTTGAGCTGGGTTCAGGATAGGTTTGTCCCACTGAGGCAAAGAAAAAATGGTAGGAAAAGGGAACTGTGGCTGACGAAACACATGAGACAACTCGTCAAGAAGAAAAAGGAAGCATTTGTTAGATATAAGAAGAAGGAAGAGCTTATAAGAAATATAGAGTAGCCAGGAAGGAGCTAAAGAAAGGACTTAGGAGAGCTCGAAGGGGACATCAGAAGGCCTTGGCATGTAGGATTAAGGAGAACCCCAAGGCGTTCTATGCATATGTGAAGAATAGGATGATGACGAGAACGAAGGTGGGACCGTTAAAGGATAAAGAGGGAAACGTGCCTGAAAGCGGAGGAGGTTGGGAAAGTCCTAAATGAATACTTTGCTTCAGTATTCACAAGTGAAAAGGATCTTGATCAGGATGAGGTTGAAGTAGAGCAGGCCTGTGTGCTGGACAATGTGGAGATTAAGGAAGAAGTAGTGCTGGATCTTCTTAAAAACATTAAGATTGATAAATCCTCAGGGAGGTCAGCGGGAGACGCTCATGGAGTGAGTACTGTTTTAGATTTGCTCCATAACCTTTACTTTTTTTAACCTTTGATCACCCTTATTCAACTTATTTTTACCTACACCAAAAGATTCTTGCTATTTTTTTGGACTTATCGTTAAGAGTTTATTGTGAATTTTTGAAGATATGTACTCAGAAATGGCTCTTAGATCTAAAGGACGAGAACCGGGGCGGAACCCGAATGGTAATGGAAAGAAGCAAGCTCATCCGCAACACACTGAATTAACTTATGAACTGTTATTGGAGGTTTTGGATAAAAAAATTTGATGAACAACAACAAATTTTTAAACAAGATATAAAGGCTTTTCAAGATTATATGGAGAAGACGGATTCAGTAATTAACCAGCAGCAAGTTCTTATCGCATCTCTGCAAGAAGACGCTCGGAAACGAGATTTGATAATTGAAAAATTGCAACAGGACTTACTTTCGACCACTAAACTGGTGGAAACACTTAAAGCCAAGAGTGTCGACTTTGAGAATCGGTCCAGAAGACAGAACCTACGTATACTTGGTCTCCCAGAAGGTATTGAAAAAGACGACCCTAGGGAGTATTTTGCTCAACTTTTAAAGGATGCGTTCCCGTCTGTTTTTCCAGACAGTCCGCCGTTACTTGATCGTGCGCATCGAATTATGCGTCGATCACCGAGTGCTTCAGCTAAACCTTCGGCTGTAATTGTCCAGTTTCATTATGTACATGTTAAAGAGCAACTTATTCATGTGGCTCGGCGTGTAGGAATGGTTAAATTTCAAGATCACAATTTCCGCTTAGTAGAAGATTTTAGTCCTGAGGTAATGAGGGCATGGCTTCTTTTGAAACTGCTGATGTCTGAATGTTATGAGAAAAATTTAAAACCAGCGCTCTTATACCCTGCGAAGCTCAGAATCTCCATGCCGAAAGCTCCTCGCCGGGTTTTTCTTTCTACATCTGAAGCGAGAAGTTTTCTGAACGAGAACTTCCCTACTGCTACGGACTCTCAGGCCGAATGAATGAATGATTTTGATCGTGTAAGATGGTTTTTGATCCTCCAAACCAGATTTTGTTTCTGGTTGTTGGTGTAGGTTTACTCTACACTTTATACTCAAGTTAAAGTGTTCTTTCAACATATTAATCGTTTTGTTTTACACACTTTAACCATTATACTGTATCGCTGACTATTTTCTGTTCCTTCGAAGGTGTATTTTTAACCCTTCGAAGGTGAATACGTTTTTACTAAGATGGTGGTTTTTTGAAAAAACATTTTTGGTGTTTTTTAAGATGGCGCTATTTTCTTTCTCTTGTCTTCTTCCTACAATGCATCGCTTATCACAGTTTAAATATTTTTTTTGGTTTGTTTGGGTTTTAACCCGATTTATAAGTTTTTAGTGATTATATTTTCTTCGATTTTTTTCTACTACCAATTATATTAAGAAGTCTGGTTTTAGTATAGTGATTATAATTTTTAAAGTTTGGGTGTTTTTTTTATATATATATCCTTTATATATGGAGTGGTCTTCCGCTGATATGGGGGTAGTGTTAGTTTCATTTTTTCTTTTTCCCGGCCTTTTTTTGGCTCTGTTTTTTTTCTCTTTCTTGAGTGGGAGGGGGTTGGGGTTTTTTCTAATTCTATATTTTTTCTACCAGTTTTTTTTAGTTTTTTCATTTGGGCTGATTTTGAACTATAAATATGTCCGCGATGTCGTTACTTCCGGGTCCACTTTTTATTTTTGTTCCTCTTCTGGGGGCATGAGTTTATAATTTGGTTAACCCTTTTTATACCAAAGGGTTGATTTTAGAACTATGGCTCAGACCATTAATTTTGTTTCTTGGAAGACTAATGGTTTAAACCATCCGATTAAACGATAGAAGATGTTCAAAGTATTCCAAAGACTTAATCCTCATATCATTTTTGTACAAGAAACTCATGTGAGGAAGGAGGACAAATATCGCTTTTTTAGGTTTTGGCGGGATCAACAGTATCATTCGAATTCGATTGCCAAAGTAAAGGGAGTTTCAGTTTTTATTGACTCCTCTATTGCATTTGTCCAACATGATATCTTTTCGGATCCGATTGATAGATTTTTGTTAATTACGGGTTTACTTTTTAATAAAAAGGTTGCTATGGTTAATGTCTATGCTCCAAATGTGGATTGTCCTGATTTTTTTAAGCCCTTATTTACTTCTTTACCTAATCTAAATGAATATAAGTTAATAATGGGTGGTGATTTTAATTGTTGTTTAAATCCTTTGATGGACAAATCTATATCTACTCAGACTGTACCCAATAAGTCGGCCACTTGTATCAACTCTTTTTTGACTGATAATGGAGTTTTTGATATTTGGAGATTTCGGCATCCTAAGGACAAAGAGTTTTCTTTGTTCTCACATGTTTAACATTCTTATTAGAGAATTAATTATTTTTGTATTGACTCTTGTTTGATTCCTTCGGTAAATGGTTGTTATTATGATAGTATAGCTATTTCTGACCATGCTCCATTAAAACTTTCTATTAAATTTACGAACACAGTTCCTAATGCTAGACAATGGCGATTTGATTCTACCTTATTGCAAGATCTGGACTTTATTAAATTTATGAATGAACAGATCGATTTCTTCTTCTCAACCAATTCCACGGAAGATATTTCTTACGGAACACTTTGGGACACTTTTAAAGCATATATACGTGGACAGATTATTTCTTACTCTGTTGGTCTGAGAAAACGCATAAAGAAGGAAGCTCTTTTATTGGTTGATAAAATTAAAGAGATTGACAAGAAATATTTGATTACTCCTAGTAAGGAGCTTTACAAACAAACGATTGAACTTCAAACAGAATATAGTTTATTACTTACATCTTCGATTGAAAATCAACTGATGAAGTCCAGATCTGATTTTTATATACATAGTGATAAATCGGGTAAACTATTAGCTAGTCAATTGAAGAATGCTTTGGTTAAACGTCAAATTACTAAGATCCGTCAGCAAAATGAGGATTTGACAATTAACCATGATGAGAGAAATAAATCATTTCAAGATTTTTATACTTCCCTATATCATTCTGAATTTCCTCAGGATTGCAGTGCCATGTGTGATTTTCTTGGGAAATTGAATTTCCCAAGATTATCACCAGATGATCTTTCAATATTGGAAACTCCTATGACTGATGCAGAAATCAAAGGGGTTATTTCCTCTATGAATTCAGGGAAAGCACCTGGTCCGGATGGGTATACAGCAGAATTTTTAAAATGTTTTTCCGCTACTCTCTCTCCTTGGTTATATAAGGTTTTTGAAGAAGCAATTAGATTGGGCAATTTGCCACAATCTTTTTATAGAGCTTCTATTTCTTTAATATTGAAGAAAGATAAAGACCCTACTGATTGTGCATCCTATAGACCAATATCCTTACTGAATGTAGATTCCAAGATTTTTTCCAAGTTACTTGCATCCAGATTGGAGAAGGTATTACCCCAAATTATTTCGGAGGATCAAACCGGTTTTATTAAAAATTGTTATTCTTTTTTTAATGTTAGGAGGTTATTGAATATTGTGTATACTCCTTCACATAATATTTCAGAATGTGTTATTTCATTAGATGCGGAGAAAGCATTTGATAAGAGTTGAATGGCCATACTTATTTAATGTGTTGGAGAAGTTTAATTTTAGTCCGACATTCATTTCCTGGATTAAACTGATTTATCATACCCCAGTAGCCTCAGTGTTTACTAATAATCAAAGATCTCCCTTTTTTCGTTTATTTCGGGGCACTAGACAAGGCTGTCCTCTTAGTCCACTATTATTTGATATTGCTTTAGAAACCTTGGCAATTGCTATCAGAGAATCACAGGATATTCTTGGTATTAATTGTGGGACAGATATTCATGTTATCTTTGTATGCAGATGATTTATTATTATTTATTTCCAATCCTGAGAAATCTATTCCTGTAGTTTTATCATTGTTGGCTCAATTTAGTGATTTTTCTGGGTATAAGTTAAATCTTAATAAGAGTGAATTGTTTCCTTTAAATAGACAGGTCCCAATTTATGGAAACTTACCTTTTAAATTAGTTAACGATTCTTTTATTTACTTAGGGATTAAAATCACAAAAAACCACAAAGACTTATTTAAGGCTAATTTTGTACCCTTAATTGATCAGATTAAATGCTTGTTTACTAAGTGGTCACCATTATCTTTATCTCTGATAGGTCGAATTAACACTATTAAGATGGTTATTTTACCTAAGTTCTTATATATTTTTCAAGCGGTACCAATTTTTATTCCGAAATCTTTTGTTACTAATGGTGATTCAAAAATTTCCTCATATATTTGGCAGAATAAAAATCCTAGGTTAAGTAAAATATACTTACAGAAGGCAAAGAAGGAAGGTGGATTAGCATTGCCTAATTTTAGATTTTATTATTGGGCAGTTAATATCAGATATTTGATATGTTGGTTGAAAGATTGGGATGGATCTTTTAGCCCTCATTGGGTGAGCCTGGAAATTAAATCGGTACCAGGTTTTGCACTGGGTTCTATTTTGGGGACTTCTCTCCCTTTTCCTCTTTCTAAATTGCCGAAACGAATTGACAACCCGATAGTTAAACATACTTTACGTATATGGTTTCAATTTCGGAAATTTTTTGGGTTGACTCAGTTTGTTTTAAATATTCCTATTGTATCCAATTGTTTTTTCCACCCTTCAATTATAGATCAAGCTTATTTGGCTTGGAAGACTAAAGGATAACTACGATTTTCTGATTTATTTTTGGATAATTGTTTTATGTCTTTTGAGCAGTTATCTAATAAATATAATTTGCCTAGATTTCATTTTTTTAGATATTTACAGATTAGGAATTTTTAAAATACTGTACTTCCTACTTTTCCAAACTTTGTGTCTTCAGGCATTTTGGAGAATTTGTTTGAATTAAACCCCTTTCAGAAAGGGCTTATATCAAAACTTTATAATATAATTATGAAGATACATTCAGAGCCCCTTTATAAGACAAAAAATGATTGGGAAAGAGAGCTCAACATTATTATTCCTATTGAAAATTGGGATAAAATTCTTCAATTAGTTAATACATCATCTATATGTGCTAAACATTCATTAATACAGTTTAAGGTTGTACACAGGGCTCATATGTCCAAGGGTAAATTGGCTCATTTTTATTCCTATATAAATCCTATTTGTGATAGATGTCATCTGAAATAGCGTCTTTAACTCATATGTTCTGGTCGTGTCTGCTATTGAAAAAATATTGGAAAGATATTTTTGATATTATCTCTGCGGTATTGAATATTGATTTACAACCCCATCCTATTACTGCAATTTTTGGTTTACCAATGATGGACTCACTTCATTTATCTTCTTCCACTTGTCAAATGATTGCATTTCTTACACTAATGGCTAGAAGATCTATTTTGTTGGATTGGAAGGAAATTAATCCTCCTACTGTATTTCATTGGTTTTCTCAAACTATGTTATGTTTAAATTTAGAAAAAATTAGAAGTGGTGTATTTGACACTTCTACTAAATTTGAAAAGATATGGAGACCATTTATTCAATATTTTCATATGATGTAATAGGTCCCTGTTCCAGGCCTATTTGATTTTCCAGTTTTGATTGCATATATGTCAAGAGGATCAGAGTTGACGACACTGATGATTTTGTATTTTTGTGAGATATTATAAACAGCCCTTTTTTCTGTTTTTTATTTTTTCTTTTTCTCTCTTTGTTTTTTTTTCTCTTCTATTATTAGATTTTTAGATTAGTTTTTTTGCATAATGATTTTTTTCTTTATTTCTTCTTCTTTTTTTAAATTTTATATTATGATACACCTAGGTTTGCCTTGTCTATTTGTATATTGTATCATTTACAATGTGGGAATACTCATTTATACTGTAATCATTGTTCTTGTAATCTTTTATAGTTAGTTGAAATATGTACGTTTGTAATCCCATTATCTATGTATCAATTTTATTTTGTTGTTATTAATAATGATAATAAAAAGATGGAAAAAGAAAGAAAGATAAATCCTCAGGGCCAGATATGATACACCCCAAGTTGTTGTGAAAATTGAGAGAAGAGATCGTAGGAGCATTAGCTATGATCTTTGAATCCTCTTTGGCTGCAGGGCAAGTGCTGGAGGACTGGAGAATGGCAAATGTAGTTCCCTTGTTTAAAAAAGGTAATAGGGAGAAACCTGGGAACTGTAGACCAGTGAATCTTACGTCAGTGGTATGCAAGCTACTGGAAAGGATTCTTAAGGATAGGATCTACGAGCATTTGGAGAAGTACAGTCTACTCATGGATAGTCAACATGGCTTTGTGGAGGGGAGACCATGCCTCACACCTGATTGAGTTTTTTGAAGAGGTAACAAAAGAAATTGTTGAAGGTGGGGCAGTGGATGTGGTCTACATGGTCTTTAGCAAAGCATTTGACATGGTCCCTCATGAGAGACTCATCCAGAAAGTCATGAGGCATGGGATAAGTGGAACCTTGGCTGTTTGGATAAAAAATTGGCTTAAAAGAAGAAATTTTGCCTGGAGGTTGGTGAGTAGTGGAGTGCCACAGGGATCTGTCCTGGGACCCCTACTATTTGCGATTTTTATAAATGACCTGGACGTAGAGGCGGAAGGATGGGTGAGTAAGCTTGTGGATGACACGAAGATTGGAGGAGTTGTGGATGGAGCTGTAGGTTGTCGAAGGTTACAAGAGGATATAGACAGGCTGCAGAGTTGGGCGGAAAAATGGCAGATGGAGTTCAATCTGGACAAGTGTGAGGTGATGCATTTTGGAAGGACAAACCAGAAGAGTGAGTACAGGATTAATGGTCAGTTACTTAAGAGTGTGGATGAACAAAGGGACCTTGGGGTTCAAATCCATACATCCCTCAAGGTCGCTGCACAGGTTGGTAGGGTAGTTAAGAAGGCCTATGGGATGCTAGGCTTCATTAACAGGAGGATTGATTTCAAGAGTAGAGAGGTCATGTTGCAACTCTATAAATCTCTGGTGAGAGCACACTTAGAGTATTGTGTTCAGGTCTGGTCACCTCATTATAGGAAGGATGTGGAAGCTATGGAGAGGGTGCAGAGGAGATTTACCAGGGTGTTGCCTGGTTTGGAGAACAAGTCATATGAAGCAAGGTTAGCAGAGCTGGGACTTTTCTTTTTGGAGCATAGAAGAATGAGAGGGGACTTGATAGAGGTCTACAAGATTATGAGAGGCATAGATAGGGTGGATAGTCAGTACCTGTTTCCCAGGGCACCAATACCAAAACCAGAGGGCATATGTACAAAATTAAGGGAGGGAAGTTTGGGGGGGACATCAGGGGTAAGTTTTTTACACAGAGGGTTATGTGCCTGGAATGACTTGCCAGGGATGGTGGTGAAGGCTAAAACATTAGGGGTATTTAAGAGCCTCTTGGACAGGCACATGGATGAAAGAAAAATGGAGGGTTATGGGGTAGTGTGGGTTTAGTACTTTTTTTTTAGGATTATATGGGTCAGCACAACATGGAGGGTTGAAGGGCCTGTACTGTGCTGTAGTCTTCTATGGTTCTTAAAAGTAATGCTGAAGCTTGAAGGAATAAGGCTCAGTATTTATTGAATTCTCACCGCCGGAGTGGCAGATTAGGAGCAATTAACATTTACCATGATAGAAACATAGAAAGTGTGATGGAGAAGGCTAATATTTCTACAATGTTTAGGTCCTTTCAACTGCTCAAACACAGTGATTGGAACTTTCACACATACCACAAAATAGTTTGAGTGTTTCCATTTCTGAAACCCCGCATGTCTGTGAATCTGTACCTCAAATTAATTTACAATTCTGTTTACATACAATTACTGATAAATTAGTTATTAGCCTCACTGAAACTGTAACAGTAAAAGAACCAGCTGTAGATTCAGAATGTATTTGCCTTAGTTGCACTGTCAGTGTTATGCTTGTGGTACTGGGAATCCGGTGGCCATGAGTAACCTACAGGAGAGACGGAGAGATGAGGAATAAGTATGAAGCCATTTATTTTGCTTATAAGTCATCTACACAGAATACCGATTCACATTGTGTTCAATACGTAACACACAAGGAAAATGGAGAGCAACCTGTAAGGGTCAAAATGCACATGAATATATTACATATCCCTTTCCCCCCCTTATATTAAATGCTTCCCCCCCCTTCCCAAATACACAGACAAACTATTGCTCTATTAACTACTGGTCTAATGGAGTAATTAACAAATTTCGCCAACCAACAAAAACTATTGTTTTGAACTAAGGTGTTACGTACCCCATAACTGGGTGTCAGACCAGCAAAGACAGAAGTATCCGTTGGAGTCTGTTGGTACCAAAACTAAAGGTGTTTATTAGTAAACTACACAATACAGTATCAAAAATGCAAATTACCATATAACACAAGTTAGGAGTAATAAACCTAAAAGTGTAGGAAAAATTATAAGCAATAGTAAACAAGCTCTATCGATGTCTAGGGGTAAATGAATTGTCATAGAAAAGTATAAAGTTCAGTTCAGTTCATACATGCGTGCTGAGGTGGTTATGGTTGTTGTGTTGTAATTGTTGGAGAGAGAGTGAGTGAGATGTAACAGCTGCAGCAGGCAAACATTCTATTGCTTTCTTATTCCGTCGCATCATTGCGGTCACTCTGCACCCCATTGTCCATCAGGTCTGTTCATCACTCATAACACCCCCATCCTTCTGGGAATTTTCACCAGGGTGAAAATTAACTAATAAAGCATATTACTGAAGTACAGTGTTTACAGAGTTTAACAAAATACAGAAGTGGACTTAACTACAAAAAATATAATACAGATACACTTTCAAATTAACATCTGGATAACCAATCAGCCATTACATTATCACTCCCCTTTACATGGTGTATTTTAATATCGAGTTCTTGTAGCAACAGACTCCAACTTAATAACCTCCTATTTTTATTTTTCATGTTAGCCAAGAACACCAAGGGGTTGTATTCTTAGCTTAGGTGCATATTACAAAGTGTGAACCAATACATGTGTGATTATACTGTGGTAAATTACAGAAGTTTGTGCAAATACTAATCTCTATTTTACTTTTAAACTTAACATTCAATATTTCATGATGTTGTCTTTATTATTCACATGCTTTGTTCAAAAAAAATCAAATTCCCGCAAAACCAGATCCTGTTATTCAAAGTGGCATTTGGTCAACCCTTGCCTCTTTTCCACTTAACTCTCACGTGGTTAGCGTGCTCATCAGCATGGAATAGGCCTTCACAGATCCTTTCACAGGAGCTAGCTTATCACCAGTGTTTTCCAAACTAAGCCCATTTGCTGAATTTTCAAACCACTCATTAATTTTAAGCAGGTCATTAATTTTATCTTCAGGATCTTTAATTCTATTAGTTTCTCGTTTAACATCTGCAGGTGATCCCTCTTGATCAAAACAACACTTCAAGTTCTGGCTCTCCAAATCACATACTTGAACAACATCAAGTTGTTTATCCTTAAATTCCAAAACAAACTGTAATTGACTCACAGGCACCTTGTTAACAAACCACTGTCCCTTCAACATGATTACTACTTCTAAAACCAATCCAGACTTTAATTTTTTTTATTCAAAAGTTTAGGAACAATACTTCTCCCTTTTCCTTCAATAATATTCACATCACCAGCTTTCATCTCTTCACTAACTTTTAACACAAGTGACTGAGAATTCTCACTTTCTCCCGGTGCCAAGATTAACCCTTTCATCACTGAACCAAGTCCATCTGACCCAAAAAGACTGCATTCCTTTTTAACTAAATCAGATACCTCAGACTTTTTCTGAGCTTCAACACTATGTCCAGTACCCTGTGACTCCACATCCTTCACACAAGCAAATGGGACATCTGTCTTTCCTAGGCTTTCAATACCAGTCCCCTTTTCAAATTCTAAGTTCCCCTGATCCTCCCAGTTACTCTCTGGGCAACTCCCCTTTGGAGTAAACTCAACCGTGCGGGTTAAAACAACCTCGTCTGCTAACCCAGCAGACTCCCTCAAGGTAGCAGCATCCTTTTCATCTAGGACTGCTCTTACATCATCGGGAACACACTTAACTTCTTCAACTGAAAACAGCTCTGTCAAGCCAGACAGATCATCTGTGTCCACCCCTGGACCTTCTAACTGCCCCATCTGTTTCTCATCTTTACTCTGTACCTCCATAACCTCCTTCCTCACTCCCAAGTGTCCACCTAGGGATATCTTATGAACCAGGTTCAAAATTTCATCCCGATAAACCTTCAGAACCACCACCTGGTGTACCACCACCTAGTCCTCATTGACTGGCACTGTGGTCGGCCTCCACTTCCTCATTAACACTCCCTCCTCCAGATAGTATCTCCCTGGTTCCTTATCAATCTCTACTTCAGAAAGAGCTGATTCTTTCAATGCCACAAGCTCCTCATCACGACTCAGTTCCTTTATAAAGTCTGGAACTGGGGTTTCTCCTTCCTTAACAGACACCGTCCCTTCCGAGATAAACTTCTTATGCCCCTCTTGGGCTCTATTTAACTTTGTCTTCCTCATTGATCTGTTGACCGACTCAGTACAACCAGTCAGGATTGCTATTTCCCCTTTTCCTGTCTCTTTCTTCGGAGCAAAGCACTTAGATGCTACATGACCAGCTTTCTCACAATTATAACACGTAAAGCTAGGAACCTTCCTGCCAGCCCTTTTTTCCTCCTCATTACCTTTTCCACTAGCTCCCAGCTTATTCTGTACCTTAGCCAGTGGGCTTTCTCTGCTGTCCCTACTGCCTCTCTGGTAGCTCTTATTTGAGGAAAACTTTGTCTTGTGGGTTAAGGCATACTCATCTGCTAACTTGGCAGTCACAGACAGAGTCTCTGTCTCCTTCTCGTCCAAGTAAGTCTTCATACTCTCAGGGACACAACTTTTAAATTGCTCCATGAGCATCATCTGTTGCAGCTTATCAAAATTTCCATTGACCCCTTTTGAGGCACACCACTGATCCCAATAGATTTGCATCTCACGGGCAAACTCTAAATACGTGTGGTTCCATGGCTTTCTCAAGTTCCGGAACTTCTGCCGGTATGCCTCTGGCTCCAACTCATAACTCCTCAATACAGCCCTTTTTACTTCATCATAATTCTTAGACTCATCCATAGACAATGCCGAATACGCTTGCTGAGCCTTCCCCCTAAGTACGCTCTGTAACAGAACAGCCCATTTCCCCTTAGGGCAGTTCTGGTTCACAGCCACTTTCTCAAAAAGGAGGAAGTACTTATCGACATCCATCTCCTCAAATGGAGGTACCAACTAGATCTCCTGACCAATCTTGAACCCCTTATTTGGGTCCGCTGCCTGGTCTCTTCCCTGTGATGCCTTTAACTTCTCCATTTCCAGCTCATGCTGCCTCTCTTTCTCTCTTTCCTCCCTCTGCCTATCAGCTTCTTTTCTCTACCTTGCAGCTTCTTCTCTCTGCTTTGCAGCTACTATCTCCTTTATCTGGAGCTAATGCTCCCTTTTCTCCTTCTCCGCAGCCAACCTTAATCTTTCTATCTGTAACTGAACCTCACCCTCAGCTGGTTTCCTCTGAGGGAACAGGTCCAATGCATCCGACGTGAACACACCCTCGATACATAATGCACAGCTATTGCCCTCTGTATATCCAACTTTCTCATTGATGATTTCACCGCCGAGAGATTTAATCATTTTGCAACGCTTACCAATTCCACCTTCCTGGCATCCTGTAATGCCCCCAAAGTCGGGTCTTTTAAAAATGTGTCAATTTCTATCTCTGCTGGTTTCCTGTCTGGTTATCTGTGCAACCATTTCAGATAAGGGACTTCTATCCCGATTCACTGGCCCCACAATTTGGTAATCAAATCCCAGATGAGCCCCCAATTTGTTACATACCCCATAACTGGGTGTCAGACCAGCAAAGACAGAAGTATCCGTTGGAGTCTGGTGGTACCAAAACTAGAGGTGTTTATATGTAAACTACACCATACAGTAACAAAAATGCAAATTACCATATAACACAAGTTAGCAGTAATAAACCTAAAAGTGTAGGAAAAATAATAAGCAATAGCAAACAAGCTCTATCGATGTCTAGGGGTAAATGAATTGTCATAGAAAAGTATAAAGTTCAGTTCAGTTCAGTTCATACATGCATGCTGAGGTAGTTATGGTTGTTGTGTTGTAATCTTTGGGGAGACTCATAACAAAGGAAAGAGTGTAGACTGCCTCTATTTCCAGATTTTTCTGCCCCATCTGCTGAGGGTTTGTAACTTTACTAGAGATTCTATCTGGAGGCAGCCTGTTCCTGTGACGGTACCAATGACCTGGAGATGATGCCAAAATCACATTATCTCTTGGTGTTTTATGTATACATAGATCTTAGCTTGGGAACTGCATTGTCAGTATGGGACACCTCAGAAAGCACAGGTAATGGGGGAGCATTGGCTGTGTAATTTGATCTTAGAGGAGATTCTGTGGTCATCACAGAAACCCGTACCATTTCTGTAAATGGATCTGGAGTGCTCAGTGTGTGTTGGTTTTCAGTAGCCTCAGAAGTGAGCAACTGCTGATCAACATTCCTTCTCCAGATGTTGTGGTTGCTAGTTTTCACTGTGTATGACACAGGACCAGTTTGTGTAATCATTATTAATTTTGTTCCAGAGATGTAGTTCTGGGCAAGTAATTTCTCTCCTGCTTTGAAACTTCTGTACTGCACTTTGGCCTTCTCTTCAATGGTTACATCCATTCCTGGCTACCAGATGTAGCTGTGTGTGACTTCTTTCATGCATACTACGCTGCAGTGTCCTGCATGTAGCTTGTCAAGCATTTACTTTCTTAATAGTGGAGGAAGGACAACATAGTAGCCACATAGTGAACATCTTGCTTGGACTGTGAGCTTCTTCTATTATATGGTTGGCTCTTTTTTTCATTTGTGAGTTACCATGTTCACCACTTTAGGTAGTGTGATCTGCACACATTGTTATTGGAGGTGTAGGCACTTTCTTGAAGTAAAAGATATCACTTGGGGATTGCTCTGGTGCTCTAACAGCTAAGGGAAATCTGGGCAGCACGGACATTGTGCTTGGACCTCCTGTACTGATACTTATATGCAGATAGTAACAGAGCCCAACACTGCATTCGTCTAGCAGCCAGGGAAAGAATGCCTGCATGTGGACTAAAAATTGATAACAAGGGGTGGTGATCTGTCAGTAGTGTAAATTGTCGACCAAACATTGGAAAAAAAAGTTCAAAAGTAAATTTATTATCAAAGTACATATATGTCACCATATACAATCCTGAGATTCATTTTCTTGTGGGCATACTCAATAAATTCAATAAAATGAATAGACCAAAGAGGAATTGAGGGAATTCTCAAAGACAATTGAGAGTGTTTCCAGCTCAATTTAGATCATGACAACACCATTTTGCCCCTTTAAAAAGCCTCTTCACAGTGATCTGTCCTCTGCCTGTGTTCTGATTTATTTAAAAACTCATAAAGTGGTTTCAGCATGCTAGCCCAGTTTGCATTATATGTTAGTAGTCCTAAGAAAGATCTTAATAGACTAACATTCTGTGGTGATAGAGTCTCCACTGTTGCCTTCACCTTCGATGGTGCCTTGTGAAGCCCTGAGTCATTGGACATATAGTCCGAATATTCAATCAGAGACTGAAAGAGCTCACAGTTGTTCTTCCGGACCCTTAGGCCATTTTATTTGAGTCTTTGTAGTGTAGCACCCAAGTTTTATAGGTGTTCACACTCATTTCTCCCAGTAACGAGCAAATCATCCAGATAGCATTGCTCCCCGTCAACACATTCAGGCTCTCGTCCATTACGGACTGAAACAACGCAGGAACCAAGTTGATGCCAGTGTTCCCACCAATCAAGTACACTCTACGTCAGTTGAGTTTGAGCTGCTCCAATCACGAGCAGAACAGAAGCAGTGTTCAAAGTTTAATTTATCGTCAGAATATATACATGTCACCACATACAACCCTGAGATTCTTCATCTGCGGGCATACTTAATAAATCTATAGAAAAATAGCTTTAAACATCAGGAACTGTTAACTGTAAACAAACTGTGCAAATGCAAATATAATTAAATAGCAATGATTACCTTTAACAATGTCCAGTGGAAGTTTCTTTATCTGTTTGTTAATCTCCACAGTAACAGGTACTATTCCCCCATTGATACAAACTCACCAGTGTAAGTCTTTGATATCAACCTTGCCCATTCTAAGGTGCGATATTGCATTTACTCCTTGTAAACTATCTCTGACACCAGTGATAATGCAGCTGCCGCAGCCTCACTATGACCCTATCAAACCAAAGGGTCATCCAATAGCTATCTTTGTATCTTGTAACAGAGAAAACATGTAAAGCTTCTTCAATCACAGAGTGAGTGTCACTCAGTTCATCCCCAGTGTGCTCCATCTTGTTCACGTGTTTCTTTTTGTTTTTCCAAAAGTCATTTTTTTTCCTTGTTGCAGTGTTTTTGGTTGACAGCGTATTTTTCCTTTTACAGATTCATTAAAGATATCCCTTTTTGCCAGAGCCTTTGGTAATACAAATCCTTATACCAGCATTCTTTTGCTGAATGCCCAGGTTTGTCTCAATGGTAACATTGATTGTCAGTAGTTGTCTTATTCTTAAAGTCAGTGAAAACTTTATGAACATGGGAAGATGGACTTAATAGCTACGCTATTTTAATTGCCATCTCCATAAATTTACAAAATTCAATTGCCTTCTGTAATGTTAGTTTTTGTTCTGTAAGTAGACATTTCTGAATTGCCTTTCTACACAAAGCAGATACAAGTCTATCACGTAGTGTGTCATTCAATGACTTCCCAAAATCAATGTTCAGAACCAATTGCTTCTGCGCCGCACAAACTGTGAAATAGATTTGCTTCCCTCTGGAATCCGTTTATGAAATCTAAACTTCTCAACAATAATCAAAGATAGTGGTCCTTTAAGACTTTAGGTACGTCCTTAAGGCTTATTGCCAGGCTTAGCAGATGGCAATAGACTGCGTAATATATTAAACATTGAATACACAGAAAAGTTGGAATATTAATATCATCTGAAATTTCACTTGTCAGTGCAACGTATTATAATTTTTCAGTATATGAACTCCATTGCTCTGTCATTTTGTTATACTGCCGCCATGCTTCCAAATATTGTCGCCATTTTCAAATACAATCACATTCCAGAACAGTTAAATACACTTGTCCATCTCTCTCTCCCACTCTTATTTGATTTATTTATCTGTCCTATTCTCATTCTCTCCCCTCAGATTCTTCACTCACCACACTTCCTATGGCTGTTTTTATTTTCCTCACCCACATTACGCAGCCAGCATCACACACAGACTTTTCTTGCCAAAGAGAACAAAACAATAAATATCCCATGAAGACTTGTCAGCTCATCATCACTTGTTATGCTTGTGATACTGGGAAGCCGGGTGGCTACGAATAACACACACAAGAGATGGAGAGGCGAGGAACAAACGTGTAGTCATTTATTTTGTTTATAAGTCAGCTACCAGATTGTCCTTTCTCATTTCACGTGCTATCAAAAAGGCAAATGGAATGTTGGCCTTCTTTGTTAGGGGTATTGAATTTAAGACCAAGGAGCTTATGCTGCAACTGTACAGGGCACTTGTGAGAACACACCTGGAGTACTGTATGCAGTTCTGGTCTCCTTACTTGAGGAAGGATATACTGGCTTTGGAGGCGGTGCAGAGGAGGTTTACCAGGTTGATTTCAGATATGAGAGAGTTAGACTATGAGGAGAGATTGAGCCGCCTGAGACTGTACTCGCTGGAATTCAGAAGAATGAGAGATCGTATAGAAACATAAAAAGACAAAAAGGGTAGACAGGATAGAGACAGGGAAGTTGTTTCCACTGGTAGGTGAGACTTGAACTAGCGTACATAGCCTCAAAATTCAGGGGAGTGGATTTAGGACGGAGATGAGGAGGAACTGCTCTTCCCAGAGAGTGGTAAATCTGTAATTCTCTGCCCAATTAAGCAGTGAAGGCTACCTCAGTAAATATATTTAAGACAAGGTTGGATTTTTTTGCATAGTAGGGGAATTAGAGGTTATGGGGAAAAGGCAGGTAGGTGGAGATGAGTCCATGGCCAGATCAGCTATGATCTTATTGAATGATGGAGCAGGCTTGATGGGCCAGATGGCCGACTCCTGCTCCTATTTCTTATGTTCTTATGTATTACGCTCAGTACATAACACACCGGAAGCTTGACAGCAACCCATAAGGATCAGAATATATGTGAAAACGTAACAGTCAGCAGTAATATTTTCCATGTGCAAGAAATACTACTGTATGTCTTCAGAGTTGTTCAGAAATGCCCATATGGCTTAGGGGTAATAGTACCTTTTTCCATTTGACCGGAAAGTGACAGTATCAGGTGCTTTTACACTGCTTTTACCAATTTTGCTTTCCACAATGATGCATAATAAAGAATTTGATGCTGCAGGTTTCCTGCCTCTCGCATTAGGTTAAAATGTCCATTACAAATCTATCCGCAGTGAACTGAAAAGGCACTTCAATCTATTTTCATCATTTTAGTGCTCCAAGCACTGCATCAAGGCTAAAAATACTTACCCTTACTGACATTACAGGACAACACTTCCAAAATAAATCATTGCCTATGAAGCCTTAGGACATCCAGAGGATTTGTAAAGATCTATATATGAAACTTCTTCCTTTTTAATATAACATTTGGTCATGAAATGTACGGCAGTTTCTATTTTGTTCAATATAAGAAGTCTCTGTCTGTTGATCCGAGAAGAATGTTCAGTACCTACTAGGCTAATGGCAAGTGGAAAGAAAGATTTAAACAAAAAAATGGGAACAGATGAATGAAGTAAATATCAAAATTGAATTCTTCCAATACAAATTTCTCTCAGGGGCTCTTAGAGAGACAGCATCCAGGATGCATTCGATGTTGAATTGAATGCCTGCTTACCATTAAATACAGCTGCTGGTGTTCCTTCTTTGTAATTACATCAATATGTTGGGCCCAGGATAGATCTTCAGAGATGTTGACACTGAGGAACTTAAAACTTCTCACCCTTTCCACTGCTTATCCTTCAATGAGGACTGAGGTGTTTTCCCTCACCTTCTCTTTCCTGAAGTCCACAATAATTTCCTTGGTCTTACTGACATTGAGTGCAAGATTGTTTTTGCTACACCACTCAACCAACTGAACTATATCACTCCTGCTGCCATCTCATTGGCCTCTGAGATTCTCCCAATAATAGCCGTGTCATCAGTTAATTTATAGATGGATTTAGAGCTCTGCCTAGCCACACTGTCGTGAGTGCAGCACGCATCCTTGAGATGTGTGCACCTGTGTTGATTGTCACTGAGGAGGAAATGTTATTTCTGATCTACACAGACTTGAGGAAGTCAACAAACCAATCTCAGAGGGAAGTACAGAGGCCCAGAATGTGATTCTTGTTGATTAGTACTGAGAGGATGATGGTGTTGAATGCTGAGTTTTAATCTATAAACTGCAGTAGGTATTGCTGATGTCCAGGGGGTCTATGGACCAGTGGAGAGCCTGTGAGATTACATCCCCTATTGACCTATTGTGGTGATAGGTAAATTGCAGCTGGTCCAGGTCCTTGCTTAGGTACGTGTTAATTCTAGCCATGACCAACCTCTCAATGCACTTCATCACAGGAGCAGCTTGGAATATCTGACTGCAACCTCTTGAAAAGATGTTCTCATGTCGGCCTCTGTGACAGATATCACAGGGGTGTCAGATGCTGCAAGTGAAGTTTGAAGAGAGCAAGATGCTCATCACATTGTAATGTGACCTAAGGCAGGATCTGGGTGGACAAAAGGGCAAGATTTCATTTGGCTACAAATATGGACATGGAAGGTAAGGCCTCATAATCCTACTGACCTTTAGGATTTTAAGAAGGAGGTGTCAGAGAAGTTAATACAGTGATAACATGGCAGTGATATTTTATCAAAGGCAGAAATCTTATATGACATTTATCTCTGATCTCTTGATGTTGGTTCTTCCTATTATAGTGAAGCCAGATTCACTAAGCATTGGATTGTTCACTCGGTAATAAGGAATGTGAGCTAAATTCATGCTGTCAGAAGATAGGATAGTTCTACAGGAATGCTGATGTATTGTTGCAAAAGGAATCCTGCTCAGTAAGAGAGGAACCACAAGTTTGGATGTTTTGGCATATGTGTTTATTAGAGGAGCCAATGGTATGAAGGTGAAGGAATTATGAGTGACTGCCTTTCTCAATATAATGATGCTCTAATGCTACAGGTCACTGGATGTCCTAGGATAACTAACCCTAGTCCATATGCAGAGCTGTTCACTACTAGCCTGGTGTGCAGATGGATAGGTACTGATACTGACCTGTTTACCGTATGATCCTTATGTTCATATGGTACTTGGTGCTATCACATATAAAAAGGTGGGATTTTTGCTTCGAGTTTCATAAGTGGCTATTTTATTGCAAATACTTGAAATACATGCCTGAAGCTAAACTTCTAAGCATTGGTAGTTTACATTTCAAGTTCTCATCAGCTTACCATACAGAGTACAACTGCAGGCTTGGGGTCAGCAGAAAACCACAAAGCTTTACCTGTAAGACATGACTTGGCAGCATTCTTCATATCACAGCAGGCTGTGGATTCAAGGTGTAATCAATGCATTGCTAATCAATATTAATCAATCAGGAACAGGAGAGTGATAAACAAGGAGACATAATTACAAAGTAAGGGTTTCATAAGGGTCACTGCCCTATGAGAAAATTCCTTCTCTCCTAGGGTGGTGAGCCTCTGGAATTCTTTGTTCCCAATGGTGTTGGAGGCTAGATCATTAGATATATTTAAGTTAGAGACAGGCAAATATATGAACAATTGAGGATTATGTGAAACTGGAGCTGAGGCCAGTATAGATCATCCACGATAATATTGAATGGCTTGAGGAGTCTAGTGGTCGACTGCTGCTCCTAATTTATTGTGTTCTTGTACTCTTGAAGATATCTCATTTTCAATGATATGTAGAGTTAAGTCCCCTTTTAAAGATATATTCTGAAGAAGATTACAGATTACTAATGTAGTCCTCAGTTGGCATCACTAAATCAGACTACCTACCTATTATAATATTACTTAATCTTCCTCAAAGTCACGGAGTCATTGAATATCCCAGAACAGAAAGAGGCTCCTTTGTCCAACTTGTCCATGCTGACAAAGGTGCCCATCTAAGCTAGTCCCATTGGTCCACATTTGACCCATGTGCCCCTGAACATTTCTTTATGAAACTGTCCATATGTCTTAAAATACGGTTATTGAACCTGCCTCAATCACTCTCTTTGGCAGCTTGTTCCATATACACACCATCCTCTGTGTGAAGACATTTCTCCTCCCTTTCCCTTTTCACTTTAAACCTTTGTCTTCAGTTTTGTTAATTCCATTTTCCTGGAGAAAATACTGAGTGCATTTACCCTATCTTTGCCCCTTTTGAGGTTATACACCTCTTTTGAGGACATTACTTAGTCTCCCACTCTCCAATAACAAAAATCCTAATCTGTCAAACTTCGCCCTAAAACTTGGGCCCTTGAGTCCTTGCAATATTCTCACAAATCTTCTTTGGCTCTTTCTAGCTTGGTGACAGCTTTTCTAATGCCCGGTAATCAAAATTGTGCAAAATACTTCAGGTGCAGCCTCACAAACATCTTGTACAACTGCAACTTTATACTTAATATTCCAACTAATGAAAACTGGTTTGCTAAAAGCCTTCTTTTCCATTGATGTCAGGGAGCATGCACTTATGCTACAACACTCCCCAGGGCCCTACCATTCATTATGAAGACCTACCTTGATTTGACTTCCCAAGTTGCAACATATGTGACTAAGATGCTTTGAACATTACTTCACATTGCTCAGTCTACTTACCTAGATAATCAAGATGCTCCTGTAACTTTTATAACCTTGTTTGTTCTCTACTATGCCATCTATTTTAGTGTCATCTGCAATCTTACTAACCATAGCAACACACAAAAAATTCTGAGGAACTCAGGAGGTTAGGCAGCATCTAAGGAAATGAATAAATAGTCAACATTTTGAGCCAAGACCATTCTTCAGAACTGAAAAGGAAGGGGGAAGAATAAAAAGCTGGGGGGGGGGAGGGGAAGAAGGATAGCTAGAAGGTGATAGGTGAAGCGAGGTGGGTTGGGAAGATAAAGGGCTGGAGAAGAAAGAATCTGATAGGAAAGGAGAGTGGACCATAGGAGAAAGGGAAGGATTTACTAACCATGGGAAAAATGGAAGTACTTACTGTCTTGTACATTATTATCCAAACAGTTTATAGAAACAACACACAACTGGTTGAGCACTAATCCCAATAGCACACCACTGGTCACAGGCCTCCAGTTTGAAAAGCAACCTCCCTCCATCACCCTCTGCTTCTTGCCATCAGGCCACTTATGAATCTACTTAGCTTGCTCCATCTAGATTCCATGAGTTCTAACCTCCCAGGCTAGTTTTCTTTATGGGCCTATAGAACCATAGAACATTGTAGCACAGAAACAGGCCTTTTGGCCCTTCTTGGCTGTGCTGAACCATTTTTCTGCCTAGTCCCACTGACCTGCACCTGGACCATATCCCTCCATACACCTCTCCTCCATGTACCTGTCCAAGGTTTTCTTAAATGTTAAAAGTGAGTCCGCATTTACAACTTCATCTGGCAGCTCATTCCGTACTCCCAGCACTCTCTGTATGAAGAAGCCCTCCCAATGTTCCCTTTAAACTTCTCCCCCTACACCCTTAACCCATGTCCTCTGTTTTTTTTTCTCCCCTAGACTCAGCGGAAAAAGCCTGCTTGTCAGAGATCATCCTTGTCAAAGATCCTGCTAAAATACATAAAGAAAACATCCATTGCTTGCCCTCATCAATCCTCTTGGTTACCTCTTCAAATATCTGTTACAGATTTTAATTAATTTTAGAATTCAAAATGAATTACACGTCTTTGGGTTTTGTTGTGGTGTGTTGTTCAGGGTGCAGCATGCAACAAAAACAATGACATTTAAGAACTATGAAGAAAAATAATTACATAAAAATAAAGTGAGAGGTTAAAGGACAGATATTAAGTAAAATGTGCATAAATACAGGTTTATAAATACCAACATGTATTTCCAATGTAAACAACATTAGAAAAAGTGGTTTAAAGTGTCTCCAGTGAAGTGCAGTGACAGGGTTAATAAATAGATGGGGGTGGAGGGTTACTAGTAAAATTGCTCAGATTAACTGCCTGGGGAAGAACCTTTAAAGATGGCATGAAGTTTTTGCTTTAATAGTTCTATAGTGCTTTCCAGAAGAGAGCTTTTGGAAAGGCAGTTTGCAGGGTGGGTAGTATCTGTAAAGATTTTTTCCTGTCCACTTCTATGTCCTGGACACATCCTAGTCTTTCAGTGATGGTAGACTGCAGCCAATGATCTCTGATGAGCCTTTTTGTTAATGAAGGAGGTCCTGTGAAATAATGATGTCCAAGAACCAGAATGTTGAAATGGGATGAACCGTAATGTGTGGATGGAGAGAAGATGTATTTCTCCTGAAGTTGATGTGCATCTCCATGGTTTTGAAGGCATTCTGGGCATTTGTAAAATTCATTTTCCCATAAACAAACCATGCTGACTGTTTATAATTAATCCTTGTCCACCTCAATGCCAGTAGATCCTGTTTCTCAGAATCCCCTTGAACTTCCTCATCATTAAAATCAGGCTTTCCTCTCTATAGTTCCCTAGCTTGTCTTTGGTGCCCTTCTTAAAGAGTAGTACAATATTTGTCACCCTCCAGTCTTCCAGAATTTCACCTATGGCTATAAGTCATGTGATTATCTCTGCAATGGTCTCCATAATTTCTTCCTTAGCTGCCCACAAAGTCCAAAGATGCTGCCTGAATGCTGTCTTTCCTATATTATCAGGGTACGATACAAAACGTATGACACTTTGGAACATCCTGATAGAGATGTGGCAAATGCTCCCTGAATGAAAGTTTTCCTTTTGTTATAAGAATCCCTGCAGCCAATAGTGATAAATTCTAATTCTTTTCTGTGATTGGGTCACTACAGTCCAGCAGGCCCAAATCTGTAAACAATGCATTTGTCTGTAAGGCAAATATCTCTTGCTAATGGAGAGTAGAGTAGGAGAAGGAGGAGAAGTGGAAGAGGGCACAGTCCAATTAAATGGTGCTAAAGCCTTGAAGCAAGGTTCCTCACTTGGGGAAGAGAGACTGTTAAATTTAGTTCTGCATCTTGTTCAGTCCACACAGCAAGTTGAAGTGCTCCTGAAAACCATTGTTTCACTGACATAAGTGCATGAAGGACCAGCTTCAGTAATATCACCTCCTGCATATTGATGTGGAAAAATGACAGCAGAATTCTGCCATTTAAAAAAAGACTATGAATATTAGAGAATTAAAGATGAAAAATGCCAAAAGAACAGACTTTAGATGGCAAGCAATAGACTGATGCTTTTGAGACTGATCTTTCCACCAGCTGGAAATAAAATGTAAATATACCTCTGATTAATATTGAACACAGAAAAGAAAGATTGTAATCATAGCCAGTAAGTAGGTAGAATGTCTTGCTGACTGCTTCCTTCAAGAGTGGAAAACTGATAGAAGGCATAAAAGGAGGATATCTCAACAAGGCAATCAATACACATAAAGGATACTAATAGCTGAAATTTACACAGTAGATGCAACAGGGTTGTTTCTTCTAATAGCAAAGTATGAAACTCTGTCATGCGAATGGCCTGGCCATTTATTTCTAAGGTTGAGAGAAGCAGCTTTAATCAGAGGACTCTTGCTCTTTGCAGTTCCTTGTCCCAGAAGAATGTGAATATTTCAGTATACTCAAGGCTGAAACCAATGGCTAATAGACACTAAAGGAATCAATGGGTAAAAGGTTCAGACAGACAAATAGACAAATCAGAGGGCTCCATTGTAGTGCAGCGGTTAACACAATGCTATTACAACTGGGGGGGGGGGAAAGGGGGTTGGAGTTTGGAATTCAATTGCGGTGCCTCTGTAAGTAGGGTTGTATGTTTCTTCCCATATGCATGTGGGTTTCCTCTGGATGCTCTGATTTCCTCCCACAGTCCAATACTGTATCGGTTCTCAACTCCAATTGATTAAATAAAACAACCAGTCTTTCCTCATAATCAAAACATTCTATCCCTGATCATATGCTGGTAAATCTTCTTCACACCCTCTCTAGTGTGATCACATCCATCCGATAAAGTGGCAACCAGAACTACATACAATACTCCTGCAGTGGCCTAATCAAAGTTTTATGAAATTGCATCATGACTTCCGTGCTGATACATTCAAAAGGAGGTCAGCTTCCATTTATCTTCATCATTATCTTAACTACATAAATAGATTACTTTGTTCTCCCTTTGTTTTTCAATACTCCCTAGGACCGCATTATTCATTGTGTATGCTCTACCTTTTTTTAATCTCTCAAACTGCAATACCTTATACTTAACAAGATTAAATTTTGTCATTGCTTCACTAAATTTATTAGCTAAACAATTTTTTTTACTGTAACTTAAGACTACTTTAATCACTGGCAATAGCATCATCAACATTTGTGTTATTTGCAGAGCTTTAATGACACTTCCTGCATTCGTATACAAATTATTAATTTATATGACAAACAGTTATGCTTCTACCAA
Source organism: Hemitrygon akajei (assembly GCF_048418815.1). Taxonomy (NCBI): domain Eukaryota; kingdom Metazoa; phylum Chordata; class Chondrichthyes; order Myliobatiformes; family Dasyatidae; genus Hemitrygon; species Hemitrygon akajei. The sequence continues at coordinate 71,673,309 of NC_133136.1, read as the reverse complement.
GAAGCTCTGTGGTACACTACTGATTATGGGCTTCCAATATCAAAAGCAGACATCCTGCATTACCCTTTGTCTCCTATTATAACAATAACTTTGGATGGCCAATTTATAATGGATCCCATTGTCTCTGATATTTTGCATCAGCCTTTCACATGGAACCTTGTCAAAGGCATTGCTAAATCCCTGTAGACTATATGCAGTTGTTGGAAATTAGATCAAAAACATAAATTCTGCACATATCTGAAGGCTATTCTGACAAACCTACCCACTTTCCCAAGCTTATCTCTAAAAAGAATGTACAAAAGTACAGAAAATGCAAAACATAGAATTCAAATTAATTTTTTTAGGGAAGTATTTTCAATACTTGGATAGTTCAGTAACTCTGCACTGTGATTGAGTTGCAAAATTGACAACAGTAAGTGATGGGATGGAGAAGCAACTCCAACCATTCTGATATGTCCAGAAAAACAAATTCAACAAGATTAGACTTGGTTAGGTGGTTTATTAGAGAGGTTGGAGTGTATGGAGAACTATTTCTGATTGGTCCAATGCATCCCTGTTTCTGATTAGGATTATCCAGGAATTCAAGCAGGGAGTTCAACATTTCATCGCAGTCATTACTGACCTGGACTGAATAGAGTGCTGTACATCCAGATTTGTAGCAGATGCCAGGTTAGGAGGCCTGCTAGTTTGAGTAGAAGTGACCATAGGCAGTTAAAGTCAGTGGATAAGTAATGGAAGATAGAATTCAATGTGGAAAAATCAAGTTTATTCATTTAGTTACATAACTCCATAAAAAGTGGAGTCACCTGAGTAGCCCTCGTCTCACTTTTGCAGAGGTACTCCCATGGTCCACTACAATTCATCACTATTTTCTCTGTAACCCTAAACTAACTTCTTCTCTTTCCCGGTCCAGACAAGAGTTTCCATCTAATCATTAACTCTATTTCTTTTTTAGGATAAGCAACTTGACCTGCTAAGTGCTTCCAGGGATTTTGTATTTTTATATCAGACTTCCTGATCTGGTCATTCCTTGACTTTCAATGAGTTCATTCACCTCAGGTATCCAAATTAATTGATAAAATATATTCTTAGTATGTGAGACTAGCAGCCAAAAAAATACTTACACATCTATGTAGAGGTACTCAGAAGAGCTGTTACACAATCTGTAACTCATCCTTATTTAAACAATTTTATTTCGAGATACAATACGGCAACACCCAATTGCACCCATGTGACTCTCGACTAGATCTACTAACCCATACATCTTTGGTATCTGGAAGGAAACCAGGATACCTGAAGGAAACCCATGGAACAAGCAAGACAAGTAAAGGTCAGACGGTGTTAGCTTGTACTAGCCAGCAAGGCAAATAAAGAAACGTAACGTAACTTAACCTGAACACATGCTGTAAACTGGTCTGAATGGATGAGATAAGAAACAAGTTAACAGGTACTGACCAAATCACTCACCAACATTGCAAAAAACTTACAGAAGAATGGAACCAAATATACTACAAGTTATCAAAAGCTGATTATACAAGCACAAATGCAAGTGTAAAGGAAGCTAAAACTACAAGGAAAACACAATAAAAACAACGATCTGGATCCGATACCGATATTCTAATCATGTTCAGCACCATTCAATTTTTCTGTATTTATCACATCTCTCATTCTTCACTGCAGTTGTGTGATTCCATCATGAATGCATAATAAAGAACAATGGAGATTTTCCAGTTGAAGGGTTTGCTATGTATGTGGAGTAGGCATGAATGATAAATCACGATTACTTGCTCTGTACATGATGATTGTTTTATTTCTCAGATCAGTTGCTGAGTCATAGAGTCATAGCACACTACAGCACAGAAAGTATGGGAGAAGTTTGCTTGTCCAGCTATGTTTGGTCAATTTAATCAGTAGCGTTAACACTTTTTTAATCATAGTACCATTGTCACTCATGTGGTCCCCTGTAAGGAAACATATCTTCATAGTTTGAATGGCTTCGTAACGGACTGAGATCCTCGATGAACAGTAGTGGGTCCTGAACTCAGCGCTCCTTGCCACAGAGCCTTTGCATTAGCTGCACCAAGCTTTGGTGCATCCCTCAGCATGTACTCCTGCAGCCTGGAATGTGACAGTCGGTAGCATTCCTCTATGGACATCTCACTCACCCTTGTGTCCCCATTCTGCAGTCAGTCTTAGCCGACAAGAAAGATAACATTCACAGTTACTTTTCAAATTTAATTTTCTGAGCAAATACTTGGGTTGGCAAAATAACTGCAAGTTTATGGAAACACAATAAATAATTTCTGATGAGATGATAATTTGATCTCAAACAAGTTAACAGATATATTCCCAGCAACTGCTCTTAATAGTTCTGCAAAGATTTTTAGTTTTTAACATTATAGACATTTTAAATTATTATTGGCATAGCTTTCATAGTTTTGGATTTTTGCATAAAGAAATATTGTCACTGCTATTTCAGTAACTTAAAATTCATCACTATTTTCTACTTTTCATATTTCAAAATCAGTTTGATCAAAATATCCAATATTTCAATTTTCAAAAAACAAATTTCCAAATTTCCTCTATCTGTAAAGCTTAATTAAATGGTTGGCTATCTGGAGCATTTAAAGCACAATTAAATTACTAAAATATAGTCTATAACATCATGTGCATCAATAAAATGGTAACATGGTGATTTTTCCAAGTTTGTACTTTGTGATAATCATGCTTTAAACATTGAAGTGCTGAGTTAATTTTCCAATAATATTCAAGTACTGGAAATTTTTTTTGTCAAATAGCATGAAGAGGAAATGTTAGTTGAATAGTTATGGAATATTATTAGAGTTTTTGTTTTAGAACCATCTTGCATACTAGTATGCATCTCTGAGATCAAAATTTGAGTTCTATCCGGAGGAGTAGGTTCAATCTTTCCTTTCACTTTTCACAAATTAGCACTACTGCTAGTGGGCAATGGTAAAGTATACAGTACTGTGCTAAAATCTTAGGCATAAACATAGAGGTAGGGCGCCTAAGACTTTTGCATAGTACTCTATTGTCAATGTGGAGTAGAGAGCATGGTTGTCTCTCAGGTGAGAGCAAAAGGTGTTGGGAGTGGTGAGGGTGGATTGCTATGGAAGGTGTGTGGGACAGGGTGGCAGAGACGGGGTGCTAGCGGTGGGGTTGGTGTGGGTGTAGTCACACACAGCCCTGAGGCACAGAAAGTGTCCTTTGATTCCAAACAATTGGTTTATTAATCATTACAAAATGTCTCTTTTGTGCTTCCCAATCCCTTGCCTCTCCCTTCCCCTTTTCCCAACAATGATTCCACTCTCCCTGTCCTCTGACTATTCTCAATCCACAATAGAGACCCATATCAGATTAAGGTTTCTTACCACTCTCATATGACATAAAATTTGTTTTTTTTTTGCAGTACTGTGTAAAACATAAAATTACTACAGTACTGTGCAAAAGTCTTAGACACCTTTACTATATGCTGTATATGTGCCTAAAACTTTTGCACTTTACTGTAGTTCTGGAATTCAAGTAGAAGGATTAATGACAGGAGTTACGATGTACAGTGTATGCCCTAATGAAGGGCCTCGGCCCAATACATCAACTATTTATTCCTCTGCTTAGATGCTACTTAACATGCTGAACTGCTCCAGCATGTTGTGTGTGCTCCTCAAGAATCCCAACATCTAATGAATCACTTGTGTTTACAATATACATATATGTTGTTCTTTCTAACTGAAATACTCCTATACATCCTCAAAATGAATGAAGAAATATATACATACGCTATTGATGACTTATTATGGGGTAGCTTTGCAGTTCAAAACTTGACTGCTTCATTAAAGTGAGTTGATATGGTAAATACAAAGTATCAAGGAAAACCTAGAAAATGGGGTTAAGTGGCAGAGGAAGGTAGAATAGATGAAGATATTAGGTCACATGGGTGAAAAGTTATCTTTCCATTTCTCAGTACTGGCATCCTGCATTTTGATAAATTGGAATTCACCAAGAATATTTCACAAAACAAATTTGCTTCATAAAAACGTCCCATTGAAAATTAATGCATTGTGATAAATTGAAGAGTTCTATAGCTGGACTCCACAATTTACAATCAGTGGAGGATGTGTATGAACTTGCATGATCTCTTCCCCTTCTGTAAATGAGTTTAATAAATAAAAAGACTGGATAAAAATGGTGGCCTCTAATTTATCATTTGTGGAGCTATGTGCTGCCTAGCTGGGTCATTTTTTCTCTAAGCTTTGTTTGTTTGCAGGCAATTAAATATATAGAGCAGAAGATTAAACAACTGACAATTTTTTAAAAAGAAATGAAAAAATATCTCAGCTTCCCCTTTACAGATTGAAACGGAAAACTTCTGCACTTTCTTTCTCCTTTTTAGTATAGAACTATCCATGAGAAACTCAATTAAACTGTAATAGTCTCAAACAATATTTCCAAACATGAAAAATTCTGGAATGTGAGAAAAACTTAAATACTGGTTGTATCAGAATATCAGATGGATGAGTTGTGAAAAGGACAGACTCAAAGTACTAGTTCAGAGATTTTTCAGCAGGATTGTCTTCTACCTATTAGCTAGCAAAAGTAGCCAATTCATGATTTTTCAATCCAAGTTCACTGACCTGGATTTTATGGTTTAATTAGGCTGAAATTTATGGGTGTTTGCAGATTGGGTGAAGTGGTACTTTTGAGACTTCTGTGCATGTGAAGGTTAACACAGAAACTCCAAAGTTGTAATTAATGATTTAGCTTTCCTCTGCAGGCTGTATTGATTGAAGCCTCCTCCAGGTTTGCTGTCTGGGAGAATTGTTAATGTAATTGGCTGCTTGACCAGATTGATGTCACAGCTCTTTGGGCTGCTGGCTGACAACAGCGAATGCTGAAAACGAAGCAGTTCACTCTTCTGGGCTTACTGAAACTTTGTGGAGAGCTTTCTTCCAGATTGGCAGTGATAAAAATTGCTCATCATTAATTCTGTGCTTTTGACTCAGTCTTGTTTTTTTTTGTTTCAAGTTCCCCATTACATCTTAATGGGGCAAGATTTGAAGTCAACAATGAGTTTCCTGCCCTTCATTACCTGATTTTCCCATTGTGAAACAATGGGAGATAGCCAACTGATCTCAATATCTTCAACAGTAATAGTCTTCTGTACCATAATGGAGTTATGCAATAGTATCCAGAAGAAGGTCCACCACAAAAGCTTTGTTTCACAGCTAAGCAGTTCACAATACTTCATCAAATATGGCAAAGATTATTCCACAAATTCTCAACAAATTCTGAACTGATAGCAATTTAGGGATCTCCATTTAATTGCATAAGTTACAAAATCATCATCAACTATTTTGCAATGTATTTTCAGGAATGAGGTCCAAACTGCAGTACAAATATGGTGATCTCCCTATCATTTAAAATTCAGAATCTGCTCACACACTTACATTCAGGTTTATCTGGCACGGTGATTTCAGTTAACGGAAGAAACTGTGTGGGATTGAGGATAACATTATTGCTACTATGTTGTTATAATTTTTCAAATTTATTTAAACTCTTAATTATTTTGTATTTTTTGTTTCTATCTACTTTAACTAAATAGTTAATTATCTCTAAATGTCTTTAATTGAATTGCATTAAGAATATTAGAAGCTATTTACAACAGTTTTCACTCCCTGGATTTGCTTTAAAGTCGCCTACATAGTTAACAAAGACTTTTCCAGTTATTTAGTGGGTGCTCCCCTCTCCACCCCCAAATTCCATCCTCCTCAACATCACATGCTCTGTATGTTGTGGAATGCTGTTGCTGTCCATGACTTCACCAGTATTAACAGAAATTTAATTTCAGTGTCCATTGCTAGCTATAAATTCCAGGCTAATACTTTAGATGCTGAGAATCCTTCAGGAGCCATCTATGGCTATTAAAAACTATTTAAATTTAAGTCTAAAACTCTATACAATCTTTAAAAATCATAAATTCTTTATAGTATATATTTTTAGAAAACTAAAACAGTTGAGAATACTTTTTATTACAGTAGTTCATGACTCTCATTTGAAATTCTATAATAGGTCTTACTTAAAATAGTCTCTCACAGTCATTTCCCATCGTTGAAATAAATGAGAAACATTCCCTGTACTGGAACCAACCTGAGGCAGAGCCTTTGTGCAGGTTCCTCTTTGCAAACGCTGGGATGGCTCTGCATCCTCCCTTTGCCATAATGATCACTGAAGAGTCCAGTATTAGAGGGCTGCCGGCTTAGCAGCAGGAAATCACTGGCAACAAACTTCAAAATTTATGCACTTACACAAATATCTGCAGAAATCCTGGAATTCCTGGTAGTTATGAGAGAAAACATTGATAACTTTTTCCCAAATTTCTCTTGCTAAAGATGGACCGATAATTCTTATGAGGGGTCTCACCTGAAACATACTTTATGCTTGCCTAATTATTGACCTCGAAACAGAGGGTTCTTTTTATGTATGTGTCCCACAGGTATACGTGTTTATACAACTCTGACGAAGTTGAGAAGTGACTCCACCTTCAAGTTTGAATAGTATTCCTCCATTGCACTTAATGAAACAAATAGCTTTTCTGTGTCATATGCCTACGTGTAACTGTATAATTTCTACAATAAAACTGATATGCAGAGATGCCAAAGGGACTGCACATAACCTCTGAAGCTTTGCATGCCAAATGTACATATCAGGAATACAATGTCAGTAAATCCTGCAGGATCTCTTCCCATTAATTTTAATGGAGAGAAAATACTGTGCAGATCACTGATCTACTTCCTCAGATCTATAATATGAGATGTTGGCAGGAACACTTTGTCAAAAATGTAAAACCATAAATGCAAAATTCTTGATGGTCCACAAGGGCACTGACCTTGGATCACACTTACACCAGGAAACAGAGCAAAATAGGACAAAAAAATCTGAGGAAACAGATGAGTAGAAAAATCAAATGCTGAATATACTGGAAATCAAAAAGAAAAAGAAATTCAACATCTGTGGAGAAAGGTTGAGGAACTGACACAGAATTTGCTTTTCATTGCTGCTTTTGCTGAATGGAACACTTAGGATTTAACATTTTCTCTAGCAGGAAATTCAAGTCATCCACATTCATGTTGTCAGATGTGGAAGTCACAAAATTACGAAATGAAACTGGATGTTAAGAGTAAGACTCTCCATTAACACTCGCCCCATTGGCTTCAGTAGTGGTGGTCAGACTTACTCTAGTTCCTCAGCTGAGGCATCCACTCTCAGATCCTGCTCCAGGTTAGAACTGACAAGATGATTTAACTCAAGATTATTGACATATGCACAAGTGCTGGTACAGTGAAAAACTTGCTTGCAGCAGCATCACAGGCATGTAGATTCAGATACCAACACATAGAACATAAAACACACATAATTTATACACAAAAGTGAAGAAGAAAAATACTCTATTGATTTTGTGAGGATTGTAGGCAAGTAGATGCGAAAAAATATGATGGGGTGAGTCCTTTCTAAAATTGGTCTGTTACCATGTAATTAATTAGATTTTTAGCTAAATTAATTATTTGTTAAATAATATCAGCTTTCTTTTATTCTGTTATTTTTTCTACAGCTGCGTTTAAATGTTTCTGAACAGCTTTGAAAGGCATTAAAGCTGGCTGAGGGACATTTCTGGCTTTTAAAGCTTAAAGAGAGGTTTCCAGAGCAGGAGTTCTTCAACGTGTTGTTATAGTAGATGATACTTAGGGGATGCAAACCAGGGTCACTGGAATCAGAAAGAGTAAGTAGAGGTGCATGGTGCTATGCTACCCCTAGCATAGAGGCCCATGCTTCAGATCACTGAATTTTCATCAAAGTTGCAAAACATTAAACATCAAATGCGTTTTAAGATGGACTGAATTAAGATGACTATATACACTCAGTAGCCACTTTATTTCTTGCCTCCTGACATTAAAAGAGTGGCTACTGAGCGTATGCTCGCGGTCTTCTGCTGCTACAGCCCCTCCACTACAAGGTTTGATGTGTTGTGCACTCAGAGATGCTCTTCCGCACACCAACATTGTAATGTGTGGTTATTTGAGTTATTGCCCCCTTCCTTTCAGCTTGAACCATTCTCCTCTGACCACTCTCATTAAGAAGGCATTTTTGTCCGCAGAACCTCCACTCACTGCATCCTTTTTTTGTTTGCCACACCATTCTCTGTAAACTCTAGAGACTGTTGTATGTGAAATTCCCAGGAGATCAGCAGTTTCTGAGATACTTAAACAACCTTATCTGGCACCAACAATAATTCCATGGTCAAAATCACTTAGATCACATTTCTTCCCATTCTGATGGTTGATGTGAACAACAACTGAGCTTTTTAACCGTAGTGTGCATGCTTTTATGCATTGAGTTGCTGCCACATGATTGTCTGATTTGATATTTGAATTAATGAGCAGGTGTACATTTGTACCTAATAAAGTAGCCCGTGAGTATATAACAAAAATCTGGGTGTTCTAAATTACTTTGCATAGAATGAAATGCATTTAATGTTTTATCACTGTGGTAATGTGGGAAGCTGAACACACAATTAATGCTAATTTGGGATCTGTTTTGGCCTGAGCACAGGTCAGCTCACTTTCTCCTTGCCTTGGAGCTCTGCAACATTTTAATTCCATGTGAGAGAGTAGATAGTGCTTCAACTTACTGTCCTCACTGAAAGACAACAGCTCCAACAATGCAACACTTCCACACTACTTCACTTCAGTACCAGTCTACGTGGACTTCCTGCAGACTGAGACATAAATCCTAGATTCCTGATTTAAAAGTAGACTAAAACTAGGGGACATAATTTCAAGATTCAGGGGAGTGGATTAAGGATGGAGATGAGGAGGAACTGCTTTTCCCAGAGAGTGGTGAATCTGTGGAGTTCTCTGCCCAACAAAGCAGTCATGGTCTTTCATTGATTCAATTTTGGTCATTGCATTTACTGCCCAATGAAGCAGTGAAGGCTACCTCAATAAATAAATTTCAGACAAGGTTGGATAGATGTTTGCATAGTAGGGAAATTAAGGGTTATGAGGAAAAGGCAGGTAAGTGGAGATGAATCCATGGCCAGATTAGCCATGATCATATTGAATGGCGGAGCAGGCTCAATGGATCAAATAGCCGACTCCTGCTCCTATTTCTTATGTTCTTAAAATTTCCACCAACTGGGCCATACTTAACTTTGTAAACTCAATGACCAACATCTTATCATTCAACTATTTTTCAACCAACAATGAATTCAAAACATTTTGGATTTTGTTTCTACTATTCTCATTTTCTGTTCCTCAGAACCTATTCAATCACTACCACACCATTTTGCACTTATATCAAAAATATTTCCATTTAATATCTCCTCCCTTTCATCCTGTCAAAGAAGCATTGTTTTATTTTTGTTTGCTTTCCTTGCTCCCTCTGCATTAAAAATGAAGTTTACAATTTCATGAGATGCTCTCCTGGTTTGATTGCCTATGGATGGATATGGATACAAAGAACTCCATCAGGCCCACAGCAGATGGCATGCGTTCTGCATATTGGGCTGACTTTCTACCACTTTCACCTCAGATAATTTGGATTTGTAAAATATAAAATTTTTAAATTTTCCTACTTTACAAGTCTCAATTCATTGAAATTACAGTCTTATAATAAGGAACTATGCCCGTCAACCCTATGACTGTCAAACATCAATCAACAAAAGTTCTACAACAATTCCATTTTACTCTGCCATCAGCTCCCTCCATATTGCACCACTCACTGACACATTAGAGTCAACTTGGAGTGGCCACTGAACCTACCAAAGTTGACATCATTGGGATATGGGAGGAAACCAGAGCACCCTTTGAAAATCGTATGGTCACAAGGAGATCGTCCAGACTTGAAGTCAGGTCATTGAGTCACAAAGCAAATTTCTGATCAGTCTTATACCCACGCCTCTCAGTTTACAAATGGTGGGTGTTTATAGGTCATGATTTATTATCATAACTGATTTAACTATTTTGAGAAATAACAGAGGTGGAATAAATTGTCTAATTACTATTTGAGGAGAAATCATAAGCACTTCAATACGTGAGTGTCACAAGCTATCCTTATTAGTACTTCAATGACATGGATGATTATTAAAATTAAAAAAGGAACTAAACAATCATAAAATAAGGGAAAAAATTTGCAATTTATTTTCCATATTATCGACTCAGAGTTCTGTCAGCAATACATGTACTAATCACTGACATCCTTCTCTTGACTTGCATGTCAGTTATTATAGTTCATCGTTCACTCTTCTCGGAGATCACAATCTCCTGCTCCTTTACCCATTTTAATCACCCTTCTCTTCAAAGTCCATTCCCCAATACCTGCATGTCTGGTAGCTATCACCTCGTCTCCAAACTTCCTTCCTTTTTGAACATACTGAGGTCTCCAGTCAAGGAGTGCACCAGAGAATATTCCTTAATTGTTAATGTGTTCACAGCCCATCAATGATCCATATCAAATCTGCTTTATTATGCCATCTGCTGCTCTCATTTAAAAAGGAACATGAATATTCCATCTCCAAGGACAAGTCCACAAAATATGTATTCATTGTCATAATTTGTTATTCAACATATTCAGTGTTCGTGCGCAACTGAATATAAGCTTAATATGTCTGTCAAACAACTTGATAGGAAGTAGTGGCCTAGCTTGTCTTTTGACAGAATAATGCTCACAATCTACTACTGTAATAAAAATAACCTAACAAAATGGCTACAGAGTGGAGGTCAGATAATTGATAAATAAAATTTGAGTCAAAGACAAAATCAGTAGCACGTAAGGACATACACGCTGACTGTGGTTCTTTGTGGGAATGGGACTCACTCTTGGAGTTTAATAACTGGCCGTTATTCAGCATGCCGAGGGCTCGGCCTAAGAGCTCAGCGTGCCTTTGGAGGGCCGAGATCTCGTGGCTCTGGAGAATGGCGGATTGAAGTTGGTGTCCGGGCAGGAGATTGGTGTGTCATGGGAGGTGGAAGATCTAAGGCTATGTGCCCACAGACCCAAGACCTTTGGGCACAGAGCTCGAAAAAAGCGACACAACAGGCTTTTAAGATTGTAAACCAGCATGTTGTTTGTTATATCTCTCCTCTCACTGTAAAACGGAGACACCTCTTTCTTCCTTATTAGGGAGAAAGAGAGCCTGTGGCATGTCGAATGCTGGGTGAACAAGTAGTCTTTCGGGAAACTGCAAGTCTGTGTCTTTGCTGTTGCTTGGCTCATGCTTGAGTGCTCGGTGGTGGGTACCGATGTTTTTTTTTTGCCGGTGGGGGAGGGGGATTGTTGCTTGCTGCCACTTACACACGGGACAGAGGGGATCTGGGGGCCACTTTGGGTTTCTAACAGTTAACTGTCATTCATTCTTTGGGGGCACTCCTCTATTTTCATGGATGGTTGCTAAGAAAAAGTATTTCAGGATGTATATTGTATACATTTCTCTAACATTAAATGTACCTTTGAAACCTTTGTAATATAGAACAGGACAGTACAGTACCAGCCCTTTGGCCCATAATGTTGTGCCGACCTTTTAACCTTCTCTAAGATCAAAATAGCCCTTCCCTCTCACATAGTCCTCCATTTTTCTTTCACTCATGTGCCCAAATGTCCCTATCTGTATCTGCCTCTACAACTATCTCTGGCAGTGTGTTCCACACACCTATCTCTCTCAGTGTAAAATACCTACCTCTGACAGTCCCTGCTATTCATTCCTCTTAACACATTATGCCCCATCATATTAGTTATTTCCATCCTGGGAAAAAGAAGCTGGCTGGTTATCAAGTCACCTCTCATCCTCCATTTAAAAGGAAAAAACCCTAGAAAAACCCCATTAGACACACTCTCTAATTCAGGCAGCATCCTGGTAAATCTTTTCTGCATCCTTTCTAAAGCTTCCACATTCCTCCAATAAAGAAATGACCAGAACTGAATACAATATTCCTAGTGTGGTTTAACCAATGTTTTATTGATCTGCAACATTACCTCATGGTTCTTGAACTCAATCACCCAAATAATTAACACACCATACACCTTCCTAATTACCCTCTTAACTTGTACTCCAACTCTGTGGAAAATACGGATGTGGATACCAAAATCCTTCTGTTCCTCTACACTACTAAGAATCCTGTCATGAACCCTGTATTCAGACTTCAAGCTCAACCTTCCAAAGTGAATCACTTCACACTTCCTGATGAAACTCCATCTGCCACTTCATCATATCAATGTCCTGTTGTTATCTGCAACAGCCTTCTACACTATCCACAACAACAGCAACCTTTATGGCATCTGTAAAATTTCTAACCCGCGTTTCCACTTCCTCAGCTAAGTCATTTATATATACACCAAACTCCAGGCAGAATATACTCCATCTACAACTACTCTCTGCCTTCTGTGGGTGAGCCAGTTCTGAACTCATCAGCCAGGTTTCCATGGATTCCATTCCTCCTGACTGTGGCGATATTACGTGCAATGATGTGCCAGCACTTGATTGGACAGAGCACTGAGCATGCGCGGGATTGCCAGAATGTTCCAGCACATGGCCGGGTTAGACGTGTTTGTTTATTACTGTAAATAAAAGTTCTCTAATTCTTCCTGAGTATGATTCTTTGTTGTTAACCCACAGTATGTTTAAACAGAAGTAACATAACACTGACTTTCTGGCCTACCAATGGAGAACCTTGACAAATGGAGAACCATGGAGACAAATGGAGAACCTTGACAAATGCCTACTGAAATCCATACACTGTACCCTCTGCTCTGCCTCCATCAATTTGTTTTGTCACTTCCTCAAATAATTCAGTCAAGCTCATGAGGCAAAGCTTGCCCCAAACAAAGCCATGTTGACTATTCATAATCAGACTGCACTTCTCCAAATATTTGTAAATCCTGTCTTTGAGAATCCTTGCCATCAACTTGTTCACCACTGATGTAAGGCTCACAGGTCTATAATTCCTAGTTATTCCTATTACCTTCCTTGAACAATGGAATAACTTTTGCCATCATCCAATCTTCTTGCACTACTCCTGTGGCCAAAGATCATTGCCAAAGTAGCAGCAATCTCTTCCCCCATTTCCTGTGATAACCTTTGGTATAACCCTTCTTGTCCCTAATTATCTTTCTTAATATCAACATGCCCCAGCAATCAGTCTGTTCTATGCTGACATCACACTCGCCTAGGTCCCTTTCACTAGTGAGTATGGAAGCAAAGTATTCATTAATATCCTCCCTATCTCCTCTGATTCCAGGCATGTGGTTCTCTTTTATCCTTGATCAGTCCTACCCTCAACTTGAGTTATCCTCCTGTTCTTCACATATGTGTAGAATGCCTTAGGTTTTCCTTAATCCTACACACCAAGACCTTCTCATATTCCCTTCTAGTGTTCCTAAGTTCATTCTTCAACTTCCTACTGGCTACCTAGTAACTCTCTGGAGTTGTATCTGATCCTTGCTTCCTAAACTTTAAACTTGCTTCTTCGTTCCTTCTTGACTAGAAATTCTACATTTCTTGTCAACCATTGTTCTCTCACCCTACAATCCTTTCCCAGTCTCAATGTGCATTTCTCTGAGTATATCCATTCCTACTTTACATTCAAAAGTTTTTGCTTAATAGCATCACCCCCTCCCCCAATTAAATACTTTCCCAAACTGTCTGCTCCTGTCCCTGTCCAATGGTATGATACAGATCAAGGAGTTGTAGTCATTGATTTCCAAATGCTCATGCACCAAGAGATCTGTCACTTGACCAGGTTCATTGTCTAGTATAAGATCCAGTATGATCTTTCCTCTAGCTGGCCTGTGTACATATTGTGTCAGGAATGCTTTCTAGAAACACCTAACAAGTTCATCTGTTTGGACGAACTCTAGACATATACGTTTATGAAAGGTGGCCTCCTCACTGCTGGGTCACGTAGCTGTTTGCAGAGTCAGCTAACGAGCTGAGTTTGTATAGAGCATGTATAGAGCCCAGTGAAGGGTTATATTTGTGGGGATCATCGTCTGGGATTTCAAATGCTGCGTGACCACTGCTTTAGAGTTAATTAAGTGGTCTGGGTGTTTAAGGCTGTGTTTAAAGTAGTGTTGGGGAAAATTCTAAAAGTACTCTATTATGGACGACACAGGGATTACAGTTTGGTGTGATTTAAAGAGGTTTACACAAATAATGTTTGTGTTCTGAGCAGGGTTGATATTTGAAGTCCCAATGAGCTGTTATTTAGAGTGCTGAGTTCTGTGAAGTTGCTGGTAAAGTTAAACTGATTGAATGGCATTTTCACCAATTAGCTGGTAAGGATGTAGTGTTAGTTCAGAATAGCAATAATATAACTGAATTTCTGCTGCCTGATAGAGTGGGAGACCCAGTAGAGGCAGGGCCATAGACAGTCCATATTTTTAGAGAAGTGGGGAAGATTCCTCTTGACAAAGACTTTAAAGACAAGTTGTTCCCATTTCTGTAAAGGGTTGTCTGATGTGAAAAGTCTACTGGGAGCTTCAGTAGTTGACAGGAACTCTGAGCTGGTATTGGCTAGTACAGTCCCTGTAAAAAATATTCACCCTGCCTTGGAGGTTTTCATGTTTTATTGTTCTACACTGTTGAATCCGAGTGGATTTATTTTGTTTTACACTGATCAACAAAAAAGACCCTATTGTGTCACAGTGAAAACAGATCTCTACAAAGTGATCTACATTAATTGCAAATATAAAACATGAAATAATTGCTTGCATAAGCATTTGCCCCCTTTGATGCAACACACCAAATCATCACTGGTTTTAGAAACTGCATAATTATTTAAATAGAGATCTGTATTTTGAGACCTGTGTGCAGTCAAGGTGTTTCAATAGCTTGTAGTAAAAATACACCTGTAGCTGGAAGGTCCAACTGCTGGTGAGTCAGTATCCTGGTAAAAACTACACCATGGAGACAAAAGAACACTCCAAGCAACTCTGTGGAAAGGTTATTAAAAAGCACAAGTCAGGAGATGGATGCAAGAAAATTTCCGAGTCACTGAATATCCCTTAGAGTACAGTTAGTCAATCATCAAGAAATTGAAAGAGTATGGCACAGCTGTAGATCTGCCTAGAGCAGGTCGTCCTCAATAACTGTGTGATCATGCAAGAAGGGGACTAGTGAGTGAGGCTGCCAGGAGACTTATGACTGCTCTGGAGGAATTACAAGCTTCAGTGGCTGAGATGGGAGAGACTGGGTGCATCACCAGTTGCAGCTTTCTGGGAGAGTAGCAAAAAGAGAGCCACTGTTGAAAAGAATTTACATGAAATCTCAGCTAGAGTTTGCCAGAGGTATGTGGGAGACTCTGAAGTCAGCTGATGAAAACAAACTTGAGTTTTTTGGCCATCAGACTGAACGCTATGTTTGGCATAAGCGAAACTCCACACATCATCAAAAGCACATCGTCTCTACCATGAAGCATGGTGGTGCTGCATCACGTTGTGGGGGTGCTTCATTGCAGCAGGCTCTGGAGGGCTCATGAAGGGAGAAGGTAAAATGAATGCAGCAAAATACAGGGAAAACATGGAGAAAAATATAATGCAGTCTGCAAGAGAACTGCAACTTCGAAGCAGATTTGTTTTTCAGCAAGGCAATAACCCAACCATAAAGCCAAAGCTACACAGGAGTGGCTTAAAAACAACAGACTTGATGCCCTGGAGTGGCCAAGTCAGAGCCCAGAACTCAATCCAATTGAGAATCTGTGGACTTGAAAAGGGCTAATTACTCATGATCCCCATGCAATCTGACAGATCTTGAGCGGCTTTGTAAAGAAGAATGGGGAAAAATTGCAGCGCCCAGATGCAAAGATAATAGAGACCAATCTACACAGACTCAAGGCTGTAATTACTGGCAAAGGTACGTCTACTAAATACTGAATTGAAGGGGGCGAATCCTTATGCAATCGATTATTTTATGTTTTATCTTTGTAATTAATTTAGATCACTTTGTAGAGATCTGTTTTCACTTCAACACAAAAGAGTCTTTTTCTGTTGATCATTGTCAAAATAAGTCAAATTAAATCGACTGTGATTCAATGTTGTAAAACAATAAAACATAAAAAACTTCTAAGGGGTGTGAATACTTTTTATAGGCACTGTACATCACTGGTTTATAAATACCTAAGTTACCATGGGCTGGGAGTGTTCTCTGGCGGCAACCCCACACCTGATGGGGGAAGAAGAATATGAGGCTTGAACGGAGCAGATATCTTAGTTAACGGATGAGTGTCAGTGCTCAGATGATATGGAAAAACAGAGACCAGTGGAGAATATAAAGGGTCTGGCAACTGATATGGTGAGGTTTGCAAAGGCAGAAAACCCATTAGCCACATCAGCTAATGACTTCCAAGCTCAGGAAGATGCTTTTGGCATTGTTGAAACTGCAGCCATTCTTAGGATGAAGTTTAGGCACACATTCCAGGAGAAAGGAGAGAAGCTCTGCTTTATAGATCCTTTTACAAATGGTATTTGCTGATGTAACGTTGACACCACTCAGTGCCGTTGAGAGTTGGGGGCCTAATACTGATGAGTACCAGTAAGATGGTTACTTGTCATGGAAAATGAAGTTTTTGAAAACAGATTTTGGAGTAACTGAAACTATTGACACACCAATGTTGGTCTACCCAGATGCGATTGAAAAGGGTGAAGCTTCCATTCTTGTGGGAACAAATGGAGATAGAGAAAACTTTTTGAAAACCTTGTCCATTCACCCGGTGCTCAGAGCTGCTTTTGAGAAGGTGCAAGTTCTTCCTATGCAGGGTAATGAACAGAAACAAGGAGCTGTGTGGTACACCCATTCTAAACTTGTCCTGTTACGTCCAGGAGGAGTAGCTAGAGTGACAAGAACCCCAACATTTGCCAGAATGCCCAATGCCTCAGCCGTCCAGAGGGATTCTCCTGACAATCAGGAAGAATAGTCATGCTTACCTACAGGAGTGCTGGTGAGACCTAGACTGCAGAAATCTTTGCCTGTCTATGCAAACAGGATGACAGTGATTGTCAGGAACACCTGAGGAAGAGATGTTACCTTCAGACGTGAAATGCTGATTGCCCATCTTTTTCCTGTGACGGTAGTGTTCAGTCTTCCGGGGGAAAACAAAAGAGAAACAGTCGCCTGGATTGAGGAAGTTGACATCGAAAGCATTCAACTTTGATAATTCATTGATACCTGAGAAATGGAAAAGGAGATTAACTGAGAAGAGGTTGGAACGCGAAGACGGCTTTCCTACTGATGAGTTTGATGCTAGCTGTTCCAAGAGTGATTGCCACACTAGAGTGACAGAGGACATACCTTTTTGAGAGGTTTTACTGGTTAGCACCAGTAGAGGTTGAAGACGTTCGGCAGCACCTGCTTAAAATAAAGGAAGCTTTCAGTGATGAGCTATTGGAAAGGTCACAAGAAGTGCCTGAGGCTGAAGAAGTTGATGATGAGATAAGAAGATCTCAGAGAGTAAGGAAACAAAACCCCTCCTGCCCCTCTGATAGGATGGCATATGATGCACTGGGGAGACAGAGTGTTGCGTCCTTCCCAATGGTGAGATGTTACTTCCCTTTACAATTGAATTGGGAGTCCTGAAATCATGAAGCTAATTTGAATACTGTGTTAATAATAATGGTTTAATAAGTTCCAAAGTCATGAGGACATGACTATTTTTGGAGGGGGAAGAGCGTAATGTGCTGGTTAAGATTTCTACAACTATGCTGTGAGGTAGCTTATATTAGTAGTTTTCTGTAAAAGCAGTGTGCCGTGCTGGAAAGTGAGTTTTGGCTTTGGCTAAGATAAGGACCCATATTGTCCAACTTAGGAATGTTAGTCAGTCAATCAGGATTGTGGGATATGACAGAAGGTTCTAGAGAGCTGTGGGGAAGAGTTTTCTGAAGGGCGTTAGACAGGTGTGGGGTTGTTTGGTGGGAACGATGGAGTGGGACAGAGGGGAAGATGCTGCAGAATGCCATTGGGAGGAGAGTCCCCATTGCAAGAAGTGCTTTGTGCAGACGAATGTCTCCAGGGAGGAAGGGCCAGTACACCTGAGGGAGAGTCAGGGTGTTTGAGATGGAAATTGAGGGAAGTTCGGAATGTGGCGGGTGCTTTGAAGCAGCCTCTGAGTCCACCACATGAGTAAGAGATACACCTCCAAATACTCCAGTATGAGCTCCAACGGTTATGCACACATTGGACTGGTTTAATTACAATAGGCCATTTTCTTTTCTTTTTCCTATTAATTGTTTGATAAAGCTGAAATTGACTTTCTTTATAATTTTACGGAGTGCACAATCTGTTATTTCTTGCAGACCCATAATTGTGTATGGGCAGTGCTTACACATCATTTGATCAAATCAAAGTTTCTTTAATTGGAACAGCATGCCGTTCCTATTCGTTTGAACTCCAAATCATACTGACCCTAGACATACATGTTTATGAAAGGTGGCCTTCACAACGTTGCATCACGTGGCTGTTAGAAGAGTCAGCTAACAAGCCAAGTTTGTATACAAGCCCAATGTGAGGGTTGCATATATGTATATATTTAAATCAAGGGACTGGGACCTTTTATTTTTCCAATATGTAGACAAATGGAATTTCTTATAACAAGCATATACTAATAAAATGCCTTCATACAAGATGACCACCTAATTGTTGAGAAACTGCAGCTAGAAGTATATATTGACCACTTGAGTGCACACACCCGATATCCTCATAAAAAACAATGGAAATATCTACATTTCCAAATGATTAAAAAGGAAACTAACTTTTCAAGAGTAAAGTTTTCCATGGAGTTGAGCACGGTCAAATAAAATTAAGTTTTGCCTAACTTTAGTTTATCCCATAATTCGTAATTTATTGTTCCTGAAGCTTCCTTTAGCTTGCATGATACTGTTGAGGATTTGATCATTACTGACAAGACCATCATTTATGTTTTTCCCCTGCTTTCTCTGTGCAGCTAGTGGTAGACCATGTTTGTGGATCACTGCTTGTTTTAATATAGCTCGGTGCCTCTTTTGGCCAATTTTGAGAAAAAAAATTAAGAATCAACCATGTTGTCATGGGTGTAGGGATACAAGTATGTCAAGCCAGGGCAGCAAGCATTCATCCTTGAAAAACAGCGGTAAATCATTTACCAGTTTATAACAATGTGGCACTTTTAATGATGCTTTTATTTAGATTTAAAAAACAAAATTGAATTCAAGTCATTATACTGGCATGGTGGAATCTGAACTCACATTACATGGATTATTTTTTCAACTCTTGTCCAATCACAATCACTACAATACTTCCCTACCTAATCCCTTGAGCACAGAGTTGCCAATCACTAAAATAGAAAAACTTATTTTTCCATCAATCTGGAGATAACCTTTACTTCTCAAGATCTAATTAAATAACAGTGTGACCTCTGGGGTCATCGGGGCACACAGTGGCACCATTTACTGAATGCTGAAAATATTACATATTTCACCATATATATTATCCTTTCACTAGAGAAACATTTTTTTAACATACAATACAGGAGCAAGTAGCCAACCTTCAGATTGTAAACATTTCCTTC
The DNA here is from genome assembly GCF_048418815.1 of Hemitrygon akajei. Taxonomy (NCBI): domain Eukaryota; kingdom Metazoa; phylum Chordata; class Chondrichthyes; order Myliobatiformes; family Dasyatidae; genus Hemitrygon; species Hemitrygon akajei. The sequence goes on along the minus strand of NC_133136.1, from coordinate 71,653,705 downwards.
CTTGTACATAAGTGAACAGATATCTTGCTAATCTTATCTACAAGTCCACCAGCCGACGTTCAACTCACCGATCCCAAAGATGTTGTTTTCTTTTACCTACACAACCACATCCATAGAGCTGTTGCCTATATTCTGCCTCTATCTGTTGAGGCCGTGCACCCCCAATGACTGACAGAGAGAGAAGGGAATTGGCAATCACTCTGCTTATCTTAAGAAAACTGGACCGGGTACTCAATTCCTCTTCACTTGGTTTCGCATATCACTTGCCACCTTCTTTTTCTGGATTATTCCCCCTTCCCTTTCAGTCCTGATGCAGAGTCCTGACCCAATTCATCATCTATTTATTCCTCTCCATAGGTGCTGCCTGACCCACTGAGTTCCTCCAGCATTTTGTGCACGTTGCTCTGGATTTCCAACATCTGCAGAAAATCCTGAATTTATGAGGAGCGTGGTTTAGGTGAAATGGACAGTTTCGAGTAGGCCTTACACTCACATCCTGCTGATTCCAGTATTGTATTAATAGTGGCAGGAACATACAGCCAAAGCCAGCACAGTCCTTGCTTAAATCACTTACTTAGAAGCCAATTGCCGTAGCGAATGAAGCACAGAAAAGCAGATGTTTGAAAACTACAGTCTGGTTTCACAATGCAGCCAACCACAGAACTAACAGTTGTTAATTTGAAAGCAACAAAGAAGCAAAAAATAGGAAAATATCTATTTGAGCGGGAAAAACAGCCTTAACACCATGGGTCAGTGAACACTGCAGCAAGGAGGCTCCACATTTGTGTTATAACTGTTGCAGCAAATCTTCAACCACCTCTTCATCCCCAATATGACTGAGCCCACAGCTTCGAGATGGTCCAAGAACGATACAAGCGATCAATAGGATGTTCAAATGCATTCTACACCAAATGCATTGTATTGGTGGTTCCTACTCTAATCAGTAGAATTACAGATACACATTTCATCAAAAGCTGCCATCTCAAATGGTTCCCTCAGGCTAAAGTCTGAAAAAAATGCAATAGTAAACTTCCCAAATGAAAAGTGTGAAGGAACACGTTTCAAATTTGTACTCTTGGCACAGAGCTTCCCCTGCCGGGAGCATTAAATGAAGAATTCAGGCGCACACTCCAGATGATTTTCCACCCTTTGTGCACAGAAAGAGTAGCATGTGCTCTGATTTCTTGATATGTGCTCTCAGTGGGTTATTCTTCATGCCTGGAGTACAGATTCATATCAATTACCTATTTATTGTCAGAAGCTTTATCAAAGTAATGCAATCTTAAGTGATAATTTCTGCAGAATAATTAAAGCCAATTTGTGGCAAAGTTTACTTTCACATAACTTAATAAATTAACCTTTTTACAGCAACTTACTATTAGAAAAATGGGAGGAAATGGTTACTTAAGTGCCTAACGTTCGATAATTTTGGTGGAAATATTCAAGTAATTTTTTGTTTCAAAAGAGACACTGTATGTATCAGCACTTACCAGGACAGGATATTTTGTACAAAGCTTGTTTAAAGAACCTCAGATTTGAATTTCATCCAGTTGGTCGTGGTAACCAGAGTGAAAACTCCAGCACATAGCTTGACAATTAAAAACCAGCAGTGAGATCTATTACATCCTGCCATTAACCTAATGTATATATTGTGGACCTAGTAAATGTCAGCATAATACTTCTCAGTATGTAATTCACAGGGGTTGGAACTGCAATTAAACTGGGTTACATAATGTATTTACAACCTGAGATCATGATTAAAGTGCTACCAACTGTATGGGTATACAGATCGGATTCTCTGTAACATTGATGAACTATTCCATGATACTTATTACATCTACACAGCAGAATTGAAGGAGGCAGCAATCTTTTATGGCAATTTAACTAATTTTTAATGATTTAAATTATACTTCATTTATTTTATAAAGTTAATAAGAACTTAAAACAGACAAAAGAGCCTTTTGCCAAAAATGGACTAAGCATTATTTGACACAAACTTCCATCTATGTCTCTCTAACACCTCAAGCAGAAAAAAACTACTAAATCTCCCTTTCTATCTTTCCCTCAAATGGATACAAACTATATTCATTCACTACTCCTGTTGGTTGCAGGTTGTATATTCTAACCGTTTCATGTACACGTTCCCTCTTATTTTGCCCTTCCAGGGGTGTTCCAAGGTGCCCTGAGCTTAGAGGTTGGGTATATTTTCTGTCTAGCCCATCAGTTTTGTAGTAGTTCCAGATGGCACAACATTTGAGTGGAGTCAACAGCTTTAATATGAAAAACAAGTTATGTGCCTATTTTCCAAACATGAAAAAACTGCAGATGCTGAAAATCCAAAGCAACACATACAAAATGCTAAAGGAACTCAGCAGGTCAGGCAAAATCAATGGAAAAGAATAAACAATTGTTGTTTTGGGCCGAGACCCTTCATCAGGACTGAAAAGGAAGGTGAGATGTCAGAGTAAGGTGGGGGAAGGGGAGGAAGAAGTATAAGGTGGCAGGTGATAGGTGAAACCGGGAGAGGGGAGGGGTGAAGTAAAGAACTGGGAAGTTGATTGGTGAAAGAGATAAAGGGCTGGAGAAGGAGGAATCTGATAGGAGAGGATAGAAGACCATGGAAGGGGGAATCATGAGAAGCTTGATGACCTAGAGGACCTGGGATGCTTAGACCGGGTACCTTAGCTCCAGGTCACTTAGATCGGGTCGCCTATGCCCAGGATATCTAAACCGGACAAAAACTTTGAGACAAGGAAAAAAGTCCTTGATAATAGTCTAGACAAGCTCAGAAAACGGACTTAAGAAACTTAGAATGTAAATTAGAGACACTCTGAATGTAGACCCAAAATGTCTACTTGAGAAACTCAGTGAATGTAGATGAGGGACACTTGGAACGTAAACTTAAGAAACTCAGAACATGGATTTGAGAACAGTTGACATTCTCGCCCAAAGCCAAATGATGTCAAAACACCACTGTTCAAACTCTGCTGAATCCATTATTACTTGGTGGGGTCCTCCTGTTACAATGTGCACTGGCAATGTCAGAACCCAAATATGGATGAAAGACAGACCCCGATGTAAAGACGCCAAGCAGAGTTTATTCATGAGAATTCCAACAGAACATTGGTGGCTCGGCCAAGCGACACCTCAATAGACAATAGACAGTAGGTGCAGGAGTAGGTCATTCGGCCCTTCTAGCCAGCACCGCCATTCACTGTGATCATGACTGATCATACACAATCAGTACCCTGTTCCTGCCCTCTCCCCATATCCCTTGACCCCACTATCTATAAGAGCTCTATCTAACTCTCTCTTGAATGCATCCAGAGACTTGGCCTCCACTGCCTTCTGGGGCAGAGCATTCCACATATCCACCACTCTCTGGGTGAAAAAGTTTTTCCGCATCTCTGTTCTAAATGGCCTACCCCTTATTCTTAAACTGTGGCCTCTAGTTCTGGACTCACCCATCAGCAGGAACATGCTTCCTGCCTCCAGCATGTCCAATCCCTTAATAATCTTATATGTTTCAATTAGATCCTCTCTCATCCTTCTAAATTCCAATGTATACAAGCCCAGTCGCTCCAATCTTTCAACATATGACAGTCCCGCCATTTTGGGAATTAACCTTGTGAACCTACGCTGCACTCCCTCAATAGCAAGAATGTCCTTCCTCAAATCTGGAGACCAAAACTGCACACAATACTCCAGGTGGGGTCTCACCAGGGCCCTGTACAGCTGCAGAAGGACCTCTTTACTGCTATACTCAATTCCTCTTGTTATAAAAGCCAGCATGCCATTAGCTTTCTTCACTGCCTGCTGTACCTGCATGCTTGCTTTCATTGACTGATGTACAAGAACATCTAGATCTCGTTGTACTTCCCCTTTTCCTAACTTAACTCCATTTAGATAGTAATCTGCCTTCCTGTTCTTGCCACCAAAGTGGATAACCTCACATTTATCCACATTAAACTGCATCTGCCATACATTTGCCAACCTGTCCAAGTCACCCTGCATTCTCATAACATCCTCCTGACATTTCACACTGCCACCCAGCTTTGTGTCATCAGCAAATTTGCTAATGTTACTTTTAATCCCTTCATCTAAATCATTAATGTATATTGTAAACAGCTGCGGTCCCAGCACCAAACCTTGCGGTACCCCACTGGTCACAGCCTACCATTCTGAAAGGGACCCGTTAATCACAACTCTTTGTTTCCTGTCAGCCAGCCAATTTTCAATCCATGTCAGTACTCTGCCCCCAATACCATGTGCCCTAATTTTGCCCATTAATCTCCTATGTGGGACTTTATCAAAAGCTTTCTGGAAGTCCAGGTACGCAACCTGGACTTCAAGACGTCCTCAAGACGTAACATTCCTAAAACTAGGAACTTGGGAATGAGTGATAATGGTGTGTCCAATTAAATAACACAAGTAACGTGGAAATCCCAAGCCTATCAAAACAAACTTAGCAAGCTTATACAGAAAGCACCAGGAGACCACACTAAAAAGAGTGAGTTGCTCGAGAAAAACACAAGGAACTCTAACCAGTACTCTATTAACCTAGAAGACCTCTGCTCTCTGGCTCCCCGCACAGACCCGAAGAGCTCAGTACAACCAATGACTGACTACTTCAAATTGCCCCTAGTGTGAAGATGAGTGGATAACATATGGGGGTAGGGGGAGCTGATGAGAGAGTGGGGAGAGTAGAATGGGATTCGTGTAAATTGATGTTTCCATTACTACTATTTTGTTAATCACAGGGTATAAGATTGATTTAGTTGGAGACACATCATGAAAATCAATCTATTTAAAATTATCTGCACCTGACCTGGACATGAGGAAAGAAACATGTTTGTAATGAGAAGTAAAAAGATCCACTGCTCAACATAGTGGTGTGCTGAATAGCCTCAGAAACAAATACCGTGATTTCTAAACACATATTCTCCACACTGTAGCATTTCTGAAGAATTTGGAGTGTGCCAGTCTTTTAGAAATTGCTGATTGTAATTAATAGATGAAAGGTATGTCCTGCAGTTTCAAGTTCCTGGGTGTCAACATCTCTGAAGATCTCTTCTGGCCCCAACATGTTGATCCAATTACAAAGAAGGCACAATAATGGCTATACTTCATTAGGAATTTGAGGAGGCTTGGTATGTCATCAACGAGTTTTGCAAATGTCTACCGATTTGTGGAGAGCATTCTAATAAGTTACATCAGCTATTGCTATGGAGGGGCCACTGCATAGGATTGGGAACAGCTGCAGAAAGTTGTAAACTCAGACACCTCCATCATGGACACTAGCCTCCCCAGCATTGAGTATACCTTCAAAAAGTGTTGCTTCAAAAATGTAGTATCCATCATTAAGCACCTCCATCAGCTAGGCCGTGCTCTTCTCATTGCTACCATCAATGAGAAGGTACAGGTGCCTGAAGACGTACGCTCAACATTACAGGAACAGCTTCTTCCCCTTGCCATCAGATTTCCGTATGGACAATGAACCTATGAACACGACGTCACTTTAGTTTAGTTCACTTTTTGCACTACTTATTTAACTTATTGTTCTTACATGCTTATTGTAATTTATAGTTTTATTATCTATTACAATGTACTGCTGCCACAAAGCAATAAATTTTACGGCTTACACCAGTGATATTAAACCTGATTCTGATTCTGAGACGTAGCAAGTTTTCAATTTCTGCCCACACCGTAGCTTTACTTCGCAATAAACTTTGAACAAGTCTTGGAAACGGAGGAGGAGATCACACCACATGGAGCCTTTACAAATAGCCTAACAACTTCTTGCTTGTGTTTCTTTTTTCTTATTGTTGGTTGCAACATTTAATAAATGCTAGCTGGCTTTATCTTTACCACTCTAGTTTCATTTGTTATCGGAACAAACTTGTGCATTCCACAGAATACTGCATTAATAAATAACACGGTGCATTTTCTTGGCAATCTTTTTTCTCTGCTCTTTTTCCATCAGACTCACAATCTTTTCTTAATTTAAATAGCCACTCAATACATATAAAACAAATTTCTTATATTTTAAAATTCATATCCTGTTATCAATTAGCATTACTATTCTCCAGAGAAAACATATTTAGTTTTGTGGGTCCCATTGCATAACTTAATGTGAATTCCTCAACTTGGGCTCTTCTACTCACCTGAACTCTTCAACTCTCTGTCCAAACATCAGGGAATTTGGAATATGCATGGCATAGATTTTTCCAACAGCCAGGAAATATAAAAGGCCGTGACCAATTTTTACAGCATACATTATTAACATGCATGGCTGTCTGGCTGTCAGAGTGAATTTCCACAGGGATTGTTCTTCTTGTCTATTGAAACTTCGGAAAAATTCTAAAGTCTTTCTATGGGATTTCTGCAGCTCTTCTGCCAAAGTTGCAGTTTTAAAAAAATGGAGAAACCCTATTGGGCTTCATTTCATACCATTGAAAAGGAAGATTCATTCCTGTCAAAATGTTCCTTAAGATATTGACACAAACTTTATAAACAAAATAACAATATGTTCAATGGTGCATGCCATTATTAATGTGTAAATAGCTCAACAATTTTTGATAAGGAATGGATTCTCCATCTAAAAATTATTTTTTTCATTTACAATACTGTCATTGGTTTGTTCAGTAATATACTAATAGACCTTTCCTCCAGGAATTTCCAGAAATTTCTAATTCTTTGCAAAGTTGTTACTTACTTAAGCATCTAGCATCATATGAGACTATTTTGTTTTTTTCATTTTGAGGACAGTTTCCCCACACTGGTAAATCTGGGCTATTCTCTTTTAAAGCAAAGTGTCCAAAATGGAGAATTCAATGTGATCACAGAGAAGTGGGAGCAACCTGTGATGTGTATCATCCCATAACCCTATACAAGACCAAGCCTCAACCTTTATCAGAGTACATTACGAATCTTTATCAGAGCACTATAATGTGAGCCCATCATGTGACAACATTTCAAGAACTAATCTATGCATTTAAAATTCCTGTTCAAATAAGTGAACTAACCCCTTTAAGAATAAACTGCATTATTCACAGTTTCAGAAATGCTGCAGAGCATTTGCTGAAGATTAGCTGCTCTGTTCACAACTGCAATGCATCCCTGCTTGTCAAAAAAAAAACAATTCTGAGTGCTCAGGAGGAGGAGAATGCCAAGAGAGTGGTATTAACTATCAGAATCAGACTCACAAAAGATTTTCAGGCATTGTAATCTTTTTCAGGATAAAACTACCCAATGATTTTTTTTCTTTTTACTCAGATGGACAATGTATGCATTTCACAGAGAGTTCTCTCTCAATTGCTAACCCATTGTCTGTAGCTCCTTGCAAAGCACTCACACAAAAATATAGCTCTTTCATCAGCTAACCTGCATGTCTAAGCTGCAGCAGGACATACCTTTCATCTATTAATTACAATCAGCAATTTCTAAAAGACTGGCACACTCCAAATTCTTCAGAAATGTTACAGTGTGGAGAATATGTGTTTAGAAATCACTGTATTTGTTTCTGAGGCTATTCAGCAGGTAGGAATCTCTGACCACAGCAGTGAGGCATTGAAGATGTCCCTGAACCTTCTGCCAGTTGGTAGGCACAGATTTTAAGTGCCTTACCAAGTACTCGCCTTGTGCCTTGGGGGTTCACTCTCTTGAAAGATGTTCTGACATCAGCCTCTAAGTCAGTGATCACAGGGTCACAAGTGGCTGCAGGGATTCACACAGGTGTAATTTTATTCTCCCCTTGAAAGTGTGCATGAAAGCCATCAAGTTCATCTGGGAGTGAAGCATCAAAGCCATTCATGATGTTAGGTTTCTCTTTGTAGGAAATAATGGCCCGCAAACCCTGCCAGAGCTGACTTGTATTCGATTCCTTCTCTAACTTCAGTTGGAGTTGTTTTTTCCCACTCTTAAAATAGCTTTCCTTAAGTTGCACCTGGAGTTCTTGTATAGTTCTGGATCACTGATCTTGAATGTCATAGATCTAGTCCTTAGCAGATTAGGAATCTCCTGGTTCAGTCACAGCTTTTGGTCTGAGTACATCTGCATGGCCTCGAAGGCACACACTCATCCAAACAGGTCTTGATGAAGTCAGTGACTACGCTAGTGTTTTCACTCAGATTCAAATATGAATCCCTGAACACTATCCAGTCCACTAACTCAAGAAGTAATTGTAAACACTCCTCCTACTCCCTTGACCATACCTTTATGTTCCTCACCACTGGTGCTGTGGTCTTTAGTCTCTGGTTGTACCCCGGGAGTAGAAGTAAAGCCAGGTGATCTGACTCTCCAAAATGTGTTCTTGGTGGTGGTAGAACAGTGGTCAAGTGTGTTGGCTCCTCTAGTTTCATAGGTGATATGTTGGTGGTGGTTGTCCAGAGACTTCTTCGTTCTGGCCTGGTTGAAGTACCGCACAATGTTAGGGAAAGCATACGGGTGCTCCGTTTTGTGTCTGCTGGTCACAGTCAGCTCCTCCAGTGCCTGCTTGACACTGGCCTATGCTGAAATGTACTCTGCTACCAGGGTGATGGCTGAAATCTCTCTTGGCAGATATAATGGATGACATCTGACAGCACAGTCTGTTGTTTTCTTCACTCTTTCATTGATCCTGTTTTAGTTACTAATCTATAGATCTGCCAAGTATACTCACAAGAAAATGAATCTCAGCAATGTATATGATGACATATATGTGTTTTGATAATAAAATTTACTTTGAACTCTCTCCAAAGAAATAGCAGTTTTATTCATTAGTTTATAATAAAGCATAAACCATCAGGTTTATTCATAATGCATGTCCAGGATTCTCCAATCAAAGAACAGCAAGTGGTGCTGAAATCTACATAGGGCGACCACTAATTAGAAAATGGGATTAGGGTCGTAATCCTTTTCAGCCAGCATGAGTCAAATGGCTTCCTCTAGTGCTGTAAATTTCTATGATACCAAGAATATTACTCAATATATTGAAGGAAGTCATGAGTAATGCTTTGCTAGTTTATCATAACCTACATAGAAGATACTGCACATGAACAACTTTCCCCATTATCATTCATACACCCATCAGACACTATATTCTACTCCTGTTGATCTTCTGCTATGGTTATATTGCACTTGACATTCTTGAGGTTTACAGTATGTGCTTCAGGTTTATAATAGACCATGAATTCTGTTAATGACTTTGCTCAGTGCTGTGCTAGATCATGCCCCGTGGTATGATTATAATCTTAACTGTATATAGGGATGTATTTCTTGTGCTTTGTATTACCTAAGGACACACAGCCATAAATTGCCAACAAGCACCATCAGAAACATTGGCTGGATAAGGATATATGGCCTTTAAACAAATGAGGTGGCAGGGACTCTGAACTAAATCCTGGGGAAAATGTAAAAATTCTGATCTAGTGCACGGTTCAATTTTAACACAAGTCTCACTTCAAGTAAGCATTATGCTAATGAGATATTTAAAGAGCCCACTGAATTGAATGAATCTCCTTGAATTAAATACTAACAGAATCAGAATTATTATCACTGACATATGGAGTGAAATTCGTTGTTTTGCAGCAACAATTCATTGAAAAGACATCTATGAATTAGAAAATAAATAAATAGTACAACAAAAATGAAATAATGAGGTAGCATTCATGGTTCAATATTCAGAAATCTGATGGAGAAGGGGAAGAAACTGTTCCTAACTCATTGCTGTGTGGATGTTCACACTCCTGATGGTAGTAATGAAATAGTGATGGTCCTTAGTGAAGGATGTCACATTTCTGAGGCGCTTTCTCATAAAGGTATCTTTGACGATGGGAAAGGATGCAGCTGTCCATGTCTACAACCCTCTGCAGCCTTTTTTGATCCTGTGGTGCATCAAGTCAGAAATCTTTCCACTATAGGTTATAGGCATCCATGGATTTTTGGCAAGGTTATAGCGAAGACCAGCAGTTTCCCATGCTGCAAGTCTCCCCTCTCCACACCACCGACGTTGTCCACAGCTTGGCACCGGTGTCATCTCAGAGCAATGTGTTGTTAAGTGCCTTGCTCAAGGACACAACACGCTGCCTTAGCTGAGGCTCAAACTAGCAACCTTCAGATCACTAGACCAACGCCTTAACCACTTGGCCACGTGCCAACACCTTGGAAAGCAGACTGAGCTGTGCTTAGTAACTGAAAAATCCAACAAAGGAATACAGACTTCTTTGAAAGTGGCCACTTCCACTTTAATGGGAGAAGGGAAGATAGGTTTTTTTGAAAATTGGGGCAATTTGGTAATTTAACTATTTTAGTGAGGCCCCATTTCCGGGAACTCATCTAAGGACAGTGTGCCACACTGGTCTCTCTTTAACAAAAGACGTTAAAGCATTAGAATCAATTAAGACAATATTAATTAATTTATTCATTTACTAATTCTTGGAATGGGCATATTGTTGTATGGGGTAAGTTCAGAAGTTCAAAGTAAAATTTATTATCAGGGTACAGGCATGCCACCACATACAGCCATGAGATTCTATTTCCTGCAGGCATTCTCAGCAAATCTATAGTAACTCTTAAACAGGATCACTGAACAACAAAATGTGTAAATGCAGATATAAATAAATAGCAATAAACAATGACCATGAAATAACATGATAAACATGATAAAAAGTCCTTAAAGTGAGACCATTGGTTGTAGGAACACCATAATTAGAATGAATGTAGTTATCACTTTTGTTTAAGAGCCTGATGTTTAAGGGGTAGTAAATGTCCTTGAACCTGGTGGTGTGAGTCCTGAGACACTTGTACCTCTTACCTGATGGCAGCAGTGGGCAAATATCATGGCCTGGGTGGTGAGGATCTTTGATGATGAATGCTGCTTTTCTATTGCGATGGTTCATGTAGATGTGCTCAATGGTTGGAAAGGTTATACCCTTGATGTACTGGGCTGAATCCACTACCTTACATGGGATTTCCCACTTAACGTCATTGGTGTTCCCCCACCCAGCTGTAATGCAGCCAGACAGCATATATCTATTGTATTTGCCAAGGTTTTTCATGACATTCAGAATTTCCGCAGACTCCTGAAGAAGTAGAGGCACTGTCGTGCTTTCTTTGTAATTATATTTATTTGATGGGTCCAGGACAGTTCCTCTAAAATAGTGATACTCAGGAAGTTACTGGCCCTATCCACCTCCGATCCTCCAATGAGTACTGGCTCATGGACCTCTCATTTCTCTCTCTTGAAGTCTGCAATCAGTTCCTTGGTCTTATTGACATTGAGTGAGAGGTGGTTGTTATTACACCACTCAGCCACATTTTCAATCTCCCTCCTGTATGCTGATTTATAACCCTCTTTGATACAGCCCACAACAGTGGGGTCATCATCAAACTTGTAAATGGTGTTGGAGGTGTACTTGGCCACACAGTCTTAGGTAGACTGTGAGTAGAGCAGGGGGCTAAGCACACATCCCTGTGGTGCTCCTGTACTGACGAAGACTGTGGAGGAGATATTTTTGCCAATCCAGACTGACAGAGGGTTGTTACTCTGTGGAAATGTTTTCCTCATATAGTGGTTGAGGATGAGTTCTTGAATAGTTTTAGAGCAAAAGCAGACAGATTCTTGACAAACAGGCTTGAAAGATCATTGGGGGTAGGCAGGAATGTGGAGTTGAGATTATAATCAGAATGACTACAATCATACTAAATACGTAGAAGAGCACCAAATGAATGTAGGATTTCTTAATCTATTTATTCATATGTCAATCAGTGCCTTCAATATATGTCATATACAGTATGTATCCACTGGTGACTGGGTTTCCCAGAGATTGATAGAGCAGATGGTGGTGCAAAGGTCGGAATCTTTCTCAGTTCCTCTCTGCAATTAAACAAACCACTAGAAGAACTCAGCAGATCCAGCATCTGTGGGGAGACGGAGAGGAATACCTCCACAGACGTTCCTCCAGAACATCATGGTTGTTGGCCAGATTCCAACATATACATTCTCTTAGGTCTTCAGTAGTTCTCATTTCGAGAAAATAATTACTGATTCAATTTGTCAATGAGGATATTTTATTAAATAAACAAGAAAGCTTATCAAATTAAATAGAATGTTTTGCTTTCCACAGAAACATAGAAAGATAGAAAAACTACAGCACAATACAGGCCCTTCGGCCTACAAAGCTACGCCGAACAAACATATGTTTACCTTAGAACTCCCTAGGCTTACCCATAGTCCTCTATTTTTCTAAGCTCCATGTAGCCATCCAGGAGTCTCTTAAAAGACCCTATCATTTCCGCCTTCACCACCGCCGCCAACAACCCATTCCACTCGCTCACCACTCTCTGGGTAAAATCTTACCCCTGACATCTCCTCTATACCTACTTTCAAGCACCTTAAAATTATGCCCTCTCGTGCTAGCCATTTCAGTCCTGGGAAAAAGCCTCTTGACTATCCACATGATCAATGCCTCTCATCATCTTATACACCTCTATCAGGTCACCTCTCATCCTCCTTCACTCCAAGGAGAAAAGGCTGAGTTCACTCAACCTATTCTCATAAGGCATGCTCCCCAATCCAGGCAAGATCCTTGTAAATCTCCTCTGCACCCTTTCTATGGTTTCCACGTCCTTCCTTTAGTGAGGCAACCAGAACTGAGCACAGTACTCCAAGTGGAGTCTGACCAGGGTCCTATATAGCTGCAACATTACCTCTCGGCGGTTGAACTCAATCCCATGATTGATGAAGGCCAATGCACCATATGCCTTCTTAACAAAAGAGTAAACCTGCATAGCCCAAGATCCCTCTGATCCTCCACACTGCCAACAGTCTTACCATTAATATTATATTCTACCATTATATTTGACCTACCAAAATGAACTACTTCACACTTATCTGGGTTGAACTCCATCTTCCACTTCTCAGCCCAGTTTTGCATCCTATCTATGTCCCATTGTAACCTCTGACAGCCCCCCACACTATCCACAACACACCAAACTTTGTGTCATCAGCAAATTTTCTAACCCATCCCTTCACTTCCTCATCCAGGTCATTTATAAAAATCACAAAGAGTATGGGTCACAGAACAGATCCCTGAGGCACCCCACTGGTCATTGACCTCCATGTAGAGACTGACAGTTTCTGGCAAGTTCCATAGTAATCAACAGAGAGCAAAAGTATTATGAAATGATGACTAAAATAGTCCAGCACTGAAAGATTAATAATATTTAATAAATGGAAGTATGTCTGTCATGTAATAGCTTTCAGACAGCAAATTTCTGCCCCTTCAACCAATAAGGTGCAAAACTAACAAATAGACCACAGTTTTCAAGTGAAGATACTATCCAGCATGCCTTTGCTCGTGCATCTTCACCATGTTAAGAAAGTCACATGGATAAATAAAATGGAGATCTTCATTGATGGCATTTTCATTTTTATATATTATTTGAATAGATGTTGATATATATTGCCATCTTTATATTTATGTATACATTTTTCTTCTGTTTAGTAGCAAGTAACAAATAATAAGTTAAATTACAAACTGTATAAGTTAAAAATATTTTGCAGAGGCTAACCGTAAAAATAATTTTCTCTGAGCTGAAGAAGATATTTAAATAAGAGGTCTGTCAATGTTCAGCAATATTGTCAGAACAATTTGCATCTATATTTCAGACAGTACAAATGTTGATGGCAATCTCACAGCCTTCTCACAGATTATAATTAAAGCATTTACCTTTGAGCTAGCGAGCCAGTCACCCACATGAATACAAGGGTTTTACTGAGTTAAGTAGCCAGGTCATGTACATATGAGATTATTGGCATCAAAAAGCAAATTTAACTGTGTGCTTGTATGAGGAGCTGTCCTAACAAAACCTGTGGCTAATAGGAAAGTGGATTCAAATAAAAGTAGAAATCTATTAAAGTGGGTACCTTTTCTTGTGAGACAAAAATCCTTGGACTTCTGTTTATACCTACATTTTGGCATTGCCTTTTCCTTGTTTTATTAATGAAGTAGGAAAATCATTAATATAAATATTTTAAACAAGGTCACTAAAAAGAAAGTTCTGAGAGTGCATCTAAGCAGGATCTGAAAATTTAGTTGGTAGATGTGATGAGCGAGAGTGAGTAGGGTTCCCTCTAATTTTAATGCCTTGCGATTTCTTGTCGTCAGAGCAGCTGCCTTCTTTTTAATGTGACCTAGGGTAAAGATTCCAAGGTGAAGTTAAATAGAAAATCAGCCATAAACTAATTAAGTGACATTACAAGCCCGAGGGTCCAAGCAGTCTATTCCAGTTACAGTATCTAACGTTCATATGTTCCTAGGTGCACATGCACTAATAGTGATACTTTATTTTTTATATACCAGATGCTATTTAATTTCCCAAGGAACAGAAGAGTATAGGTCAGTGAAGGCAGTAAATGGTTCAATATAGGATTTATAAAGTCATTTTTAATCACTTTGAATAGGATTGCATACAGGTGAAGAACTACTACCCTTATTAAGGTTATATATTCTGTTATGAACACATTTTCAGCCGTATTAATAAAATTTCTCAAGGTTTCACTCTTGGTTCTATCAATAAATACTTCTTAATGGAAGAGGCTAACAGATTGCATATGATTAAAATGCACATAGAAAATTTTATATCAGTGATTATACAAATGAATTTTAGCATCATGAAATGAAATCAAAATAGGGTCATTTCAAGCATGTTTTCCATAGTGCTGATACTGTGGTACTGGAAGCCATTCAAGCAGCAAGCAAGCAAACATTGGGGTCAGTATGGGTACATGGAGCTTTGAAAAATAGAGGGCTACAGGTAACCCTAGGTAATTTCTAAAGTAAGTACATGTTCGGCTCAGCATCGTGGGCCGAAGGGCCTGTATTGTGCTGTAGGTTTGCTATGTTTCTATGTATGGTAAAAAGAAATGATATTGTTCTTTGAAGTAATAAGAGTCCAGAAGACTGTGCTGGTAACCCAGTGCCAGGGTGTGACACATCTGCATAGGGCTGGAGTGAATCCTACTGGTAGGAAGATAATCTATTCTTATAATACGTGTAGGCATTAATCATATAATTAAGACAAAAAGAAAAAGAGGTTTTGTAACATCAGTGTGAGGATCTTGACACCAAATTAGAAAGAAGAATGACAAAGGTATCTATATTATAGCATGTTTAAATTGCAAACAAGATTAAATAAATAACTTTGTGGCTCAATAAATGTGTGATTCAATTGTTGCCTCTTTTTCATGCAAGACTGGAACAAGTCAAGGGGGAAGTGGAAGAAGGTGTACTCTTGAAGTGATCTATGTCTAAACCTTGCTGGGATCAGAGTTCTGATGAGTAGCACAATGAGGGAAGTGGAGAACATTTTAAAGTAAATAACAGAAGAAATGCTTCATGGTTGATAAGATGTAATACATCAAAGTGGGGACAAGACTAGGGAGAAAAGTACCACACTTTTGTGATGTCTTAGTGATAAGTAAGTCTTGAATCTCATTTTGGGGTTATTAAATATGCCACATCCACGGTTTCGGCAGCGCAGTAGATACGGCAATTGCGCTTGTGAATATGCACGAGTCAGCTAATTATTATTTCATTGTGATAGTATTTAACTCCATACTTGTCATTGTAGTGTTGTTGAGACTTAAAAACAGCACAGCAACACTTCGCTGCCTGTTTGCGTTCAGCCTTGCCTGAGAAATTGGACTGTCAAGTCAACTGATTCTGAAGACTAGCAGTATTCGTTTTATGTTTTAGTTGTTCTTTTCAGCCACAGTGTAGGCTTCATTTTTCCATTTGAGAGTTTTAGTTAGCGGCCCTATTTGGCCGAGCATTTATTATTTTCTTTCCCCTTTAACACTGTTCGCATTAAAGTCTGTGAACTATCGCCCCATTGTCACTGTGGTTCAGATATGGCCCAAGAGTGGAGTGAGAGATGCTGATAGTTCACAGACAGTTGACTCCACAGTCTAATTTCTCAGGCAAGGCCGAATGCCAGCAGGCAGTGAAACATTGCTATGCTCTGCCAAGCCTCGGCAAACACTACAACAACAAGTATGGAGTTAAACACTATCATAATGAAATAATAATTAGCTGACAATCATATATTTACAAGCCCAATTGCTGTAGCTACCATGCTGCTGAATCTGTGGATGTGACAAAATATAGCATTAAATGATTTCAAGTGGTAAGAATTGGAAGCTTAAGTTAGCACCTAAGCTTGTTTTGTTCTGCTTCAGCAAAGTCTATAAAATTGTGACGATGTTCACATAAAGCAATCGCATAATAAGATAATTCCTTTGTTTGGCATACATTCAGTGGCCACTTTTTAGGTATACCTGTATACCTGCTCATTAATGCAAATATCAAATCATCCAATCACATGGCAATAACTCAATGCATAAAAGCATACACAAATGGTCAAGAGGTCTAGTTGTTCAGACCAGACATCAGAATGGAAAGAAGTGAGATCGATGTGGCTTTGACCATGGAATGATTGTTGATGCCAGATAGTTTC
The DNA here is from genome assembly GCF_048418815.1 of Hemitrygon akajei. Lineage (NCBI taxonomy): Eukaryota > Metazoa > Chordata > Chondrichthyes > Myliobatiformes > Dasyatidae > Hemitrygon > Hemitrygon akajei. The sequence continues at coordinate 71,637,208 of NC_133136.1, read as the reverse complement.
TGCATCACAGAAACTGCTGATCTCCTGGGACTTTCACCCACAACAGTCTCTGGAGATTACAGTGAACGGTGTGAAAAACACAAATATCCTGTGAGCAGTAGTTCAATGGAAGGAAAAACCTTGTTAATGTGAGAGGTCAGAGGGGAATGACCAGATTGGTTCAAGCTGGCAGGAAGGCGACAGTAACTCAAATAACCACATGTTACAATAGTCCAGAAGAGCATCTCTGAATGCACAACACGGCAAACTTTGAAATGCATGGGAAACAACAGCAGAAGACCATTAATATACAGGATGCACCTAATAAAGTGGCCACAAGTATAATATGCACTGATTTTTCTGGACTTGCAAAATCAATTTCTACTCACTGATTGTTTACACAACACTCAATAATTAAAGAAAACTTTCTCTATTTTTGTGATGACAAAATAGCATATTTCCTATGTTTTACTCATCTGCCCAACATTCCTCAATTCCTGTCATTGTTCCCACAATACTGAAGTGCTAAGAGTATAGCCTGGATGTTATACATGGCTGGCTAGAGTTCAGAATAGAAAATATTACTAGAACAATCTATCCACTTATAGTCAACTAGATTCATCGATTATCAAAGAATGTATAAATTATACAAATTTGAGAGTTGTTTGCTCACAAATAGCCACAAAGCAAAGGACTCAAAGAATAAAAATGAAAATAAAAGCCCAATACTCAATGCATAAGAGAAAGAAAAAAAAAAATCACGCAAACAATTGAAGCGAACAACAGCAGCATACTAACCAAAATGGACTCTTCAGATCCAAACCCGAGAGCAGCCCAGAGTAGGCCGAAAGCCTTGCTTATTAGTTCATTATATTAGCAGGCATGAAGCACAGCAGCCGGGGCAGTCTTTGTAGCCTCAGCGACATGGAGATGACCATCACAGAAAAAGAACGAAATCCACTCTCGCCCTGATTAACATCTAGTCTTTCTCGGTCTCTCTGGGTCTGCACTTAAATTGACCCAACGATAGAACAGCAAAAGGCTCCAGCACCTTGGAGAGTGGAGTGAAGGTCACAGAGAGTGAGCAAAATCGGCTCTTGCCTCCAATCTTGGCCAGTGTTTAAATTGCCTAAATAGCATATTGTACCTTGCACTAGGACCCAGACAGCGCTGCTGTGAAAGGCTCCAGGCCTACACCACGCCACCCAATGACTTACTCTGAACCCAGACTCAGTCGCCCAGTCCAAAGCTGCTCTCAAGCTCTTCAGAACAGTTCAGCTCCCAGAGCAGTCCAACTTTGCACCCGGGGCAATTGATCGAGCATTGGAACTTCTCTGCCTGGGCCCCGACTTCTCCATCAAGCTCAACATTAAACTCCAGTCTTACTCCTGGGCAAGCTGTACAGGTACCGGAACTCCACCTGCAAAAATTCTGCAACACACCATCTCGGCACATCCTCTGAATGCACCTCACCATCACTCGTCCCTTCACTGTTTGAAGCGATAATTTATCACAATTTGCCTCAGAAAAGGTATTTTTAGTGACATTTTTAGTCGGATTTCTTATCTTTTTAAAACCCAGAAGCTGTTGCACACGTTTGGTAGTGCCATCTTAATTAGAAGAATCAAACTTTCTGTAAATACTGATCAATTTCCTTCCCAACATTTTATATTAAAGATCCAATGTCCAAATAATAAGTTTGTGGCTGTTTATCATTTCATAATTTCAAATAGATTTTCTATGGCAGCTTTATAAAAATTATGTGATCATTCCCATTGTGTTTTACATATGTTGTGGCAGTTATGCTAAGTTTTCTGCACCTGGAAAGCATCATAACTAAATGAAATGCTGAATAGAACTGGAGCTATATGTTGACCTTAATGGGATGGTTAAAAAGGAAACAAAGCCCATATGGATTTTGACACTCGCACAAAAGTAATAATAATGTTCAGGTAATCAACTGGAGCTACCTTGAGAAAGAAATAATGTCTAAGGGGGGAGAGAAACATTTTCTTGTTTCTATGAGAAAGAACCTCGAGATCTTTACTGTTGACATGTGGTGTCGTAGTTAATCTGCAGCAGGAACAACAACAATGCACTCAATTGATCAGGCTACCTCCCTCAGAAGTGAAATGGTGTTAACACTTCAGTTTAATAAATTTCCATTCCATTGGAATGAGTTTGAGTTGAAGCAAGTTATAAAATCCAGAGGAGCAAGGATCCAGTCAGATCAAGGAATTGAATGTGGAATTCAGGAAAGGGAAGTCGAAGGAACACACATCTGTACTCATCGAGAGATCAGCAATGGAAAGTGTGAGCAATTGTAAGTTCCTGGGTGTCAACATCTCTGATGATCTATTCTGCTCCCAACATATTGATGCAATTACAAAGAAGGCATGGCAACAGCTATATTTCTTCAGGAGTTGAAGAGATTTGGTATGGTACCAAAGACTCTCACTAATTTCTACAGATGTACTGTGGAAAGCATTCTAACTGGTTGCATCACCATCTAGTATGGAGGAGCCACTGTACAGGATCAGAAAGAGCTGCAGACAGTTCCAAACTCAGCGAGCTACATCATTGTCGCTAGCCTCCACAGCATCAAGGACATCTTCAAAAGCTGATACAGTATCTCAAAAAGGCAGCATCTGTCAAAGCATGCCCTCCTTCTCATTGCTACTGTGGAAGAGGAGGTGTAAGAGCCCAAAGTCTCACACACACACACACACACACATATATGTATATGTATGTGTATATATATATATATATAATTATTATATATATATATATAATTATAATTCTTTGTTGTTTTAATTTATAGTTTTATTTTTAAATTTATATTATAATTTTTTGTTGTAATTTATAGAGTTTTAATTTATAGTTATCGAGTTTTATTATGTATTGAAATGTATTTCACATATCTCTTGAAAGCATAACAGATTGCACGTACATCATAGCCAAAAGCACACACTCGATCACTCTTGTTATGAAAGTACATCAAAACTATTTACAGTAGACCATTTCCTCCCTTTCTCTGCCTATTTTGTTTGATGCCACTGGATATAAATTGGGTAAAATGTAAAATGGACTGCTGGCCCTCAATCCAACCATTGAACTGTGACCCCCTGTAAGTATTTATTATTATACGATGCAGAATTAATTTGAACAAAACATATTTTCTGAACAGACTAAAATAAATGCAAATTTTGTTAACATTCCGAATCTATGACCTATACTGCATAAGCTGTTCTCGGGCTTCGAGTTCAATACGAGTGTCAGTTTTAACTGATGTTTCAATAACAAACTCCACAATCTTCATCAGGGACAATGAAGATTTTATTGCTACTGTATACATCCAGTAAGTTGTCAAGTATATTAGGGACACTTATGTTAGGTTAAAATCTCACCCGTGTTAATTGTGCAATTCAATCGTAAGAATGAGAGCAAAAATTTCAAGCTAACAGTCTCAAGCCTAAATGTCCATTCAATAAGATTTATTGATAATGAATGCTTTTGCACTTGACATTGTTGCTAAATCAACAGGACTAGTCACAAGACGGATAAAAATTGTTGGCTTATAGGATTATAGAAATAGCCAATCACAATCAGAAAGTTCCTCTCTCTTAATGTGTCCAGATTCAGTTTAAAAAATACCATAATTGCTATTTAACAATTGCCTTCCTGCCATGAAATCAACTTCATCAGCATGAATAATATCAGAACATTTCTCCCCAGGATACTCAATAGAAATTGCAACTTGATTTTTAGAAAAGCACACAAGCTACAGTGGAGCATTGACAACATACTTCATCTGTTGCTCAGATAAATACAAATACCAGTGGAAAGTGTTAATGGTATTAGATAATTGGGACCTTAGTGTTTTTTTTCTCAGAAATAACCCAAGGAATGTTGTCTGTACTTAGGACAAGGATAATAAAGGTAAATTATTTGAACAAATCTGAAATCCGGATTAGGCAGTTTCCATAGCATGTGCCTAATTTATTTTTAGGTCCCTCTTAAAGCAGCTGAGTTATGTTAAAGCTGATCATCTCTTCTGATGAAATCTTAAATATTGCTTAAATCTATATTAAAAGAGCTCAATCAAATAGGTCCATCACTTCCCCAAGATCTAAGCTGCTCACACAATCTCTCCTGTGGCCCGATCTCTGCTTGGAGATCATAATCACATGTTTAAACTCTTGAATCAGATTTAAAATCTAGTCCTAAATGTAATCAATAATCACCTCTCAAAGCACACTCTTGCATATGACAAAGTCAGAGAATAAATGCATAGTCTAGGATGGCTTTCACATAAATCTACATATGTATGTTTATATTCTTAGTACTGACAAAACAATTATAAATGAGCTACTGTATATAGGTAATTTAAGCAGTGTTGATCACACCAAAAGGACATGATGCAACAATGGAAATTCAGGTAACCTATAAAAACATATTTTCCCATGGTAAGCTAAATGAGTTTGCCCTGTTTTACAGGCCAGGCGATTCATACGACAATGCACAGTTTCAGCAAGCTAACACCAAAAATGCCAATGGAGAAATCTGAATAAAATCTGCACATGTAACTGATGCACCATCAATAACTCACGCTGAGACTTAGGAAGCGAGATATCGGCTTTTATTGACTGGAAGAATAAACAGCACTACATCCTGGGGAAAATGAGAGAGAGCAGCAGCCCACAGTCGCCTTTATACAGGGGTCTGTGGGAGAAGCCACAGGAGCAGTCAGCAGGGTCTGTGGGAGGAGCCACAGGAGCAGTCAGACAGGTATATCTAGTTCACCACAGTAACATAGAACTTTTCTAAGTATTTGAGTTGAATCACAAAAACCGAAGCATCTCAGGAACAGGTAATATAACTTCAACATAAGTGGAATGAAAATCACACACATAGGACAGTATGGCATAGGAACAGGTCTTTCCGACAACAGTGTTTTTATTGACAATGATAACAAATGAAACTACTCAATCTACCTGCACATGATCCAATCCGTCCATTCCCTGCCTAAATTCCTCCTGAATGTTTCTATCGTAGTTCCTTTCATCACCTCCCCGGCACCACTCTCTGCAAAAACACATGCCACGTAAATTTCCTTTAAATTTTCATCCCTCTGACTTTAAAGTTATGGCAAAAAGATCTGACTATCTACATTCTGTGCCCCTCACAATTTTATGCACTCAGAATGCAAGTTCCAAGTGTGTAAAATAATATAATCCACTTACATTCAAAGCATATTGTTGTAATGTGAGTATTATTAAAAGTAAGTTAATACTAGTCGGGGAGCTGTTGGTAGCAAGAGGCGGGATCCGGGGTTGGCGGGGTCTTTACTGCCGCTCTCTTTACTCCCAGTATGCATTGTATGTAGTTCCTCCACCCATGCCGCACGAGGTACCTGGAAGCCTCTGTATTGTAAATATCATTTGCCGTCCCAGATAAAGATGCTCCTTTGGCCATCAAGTTGTCGAGTGGTCTTTTTGTAAAGTAGAAGTTACCACATATTTTTGGTGATGAGGTAAACTGGTTTTGTGGACGGGTCGGCCCCGTTTTTGATCAGGAGCTGTGAGCAGGCAAGGAGTCTTGTGTTCAGATGGCTACGATCGGAACGGTCGGTGTGTTCGACGAGCAAATCGAGGAATGGCCGGTGTACGAGGAAAGGTTGGACCACTTTTTCTGTGCTGATGGACTTACTGAGGAGGCTAAGAAGTGCTCTATTCTCCTGAAAGTGTGTGGGGAAAAGACGTGCAAGCTGATACGGAACTTAGCTACGCCATGGAAACCGGGAGAAATTCCATAAGACGAACTGTCCAAGCTCGTTGGGAACCACCACAGTCCGAAGCCTTCGGTGATAGTTCAACGGTTCAAGTTTCACAGCCATGTCCGGAAGCCAGGTCAGTCTGTGGGTGGTTTTGTGGCCGAGCTTCGGCAGCTGTTGGAGCATTGCGATTTCAGAGCCGTGTTGGATGACATGCTCCATGACAGATTAATATGCGCCATTAATAATGATGCTGTACAGCGCCACTTGTTGGGGGAAACCCCACCGTTGACTTTCAAGACAGCCCTAGAGATTGCTCAAGGCATGGAGTTGGCTGCTGATAATGCCAAGGATATACAGAAAGGATATGGGGGATCACAGTCGGCAGCAGTGCTCCAAGTCAGGAGGGAGACTGGTAGACAGGAAAAGCGGGTGGAATGTTTTCGGTGTGGAGGAATGCATTATGCAAATGTTTGTAAATTCAAAGATACTGTCTGCCATGCTTGTAGCAAGAAGGGACATTTAGTTAAAAAGTGCAGGAGCATAAAGGGTAAGGTTAAGCCTGGGCTGGGGAAAGCTCATCAGACTCAGGCAGCCACACACCACCTAGGAGAAGCAGACGGAGAGGCAGCGTGTGCCTACAACATGTCTGGGGTGGAAACGGATGAGGGACCACCTGAACCATATTATGCCACAGTCACTGTCAAGGGAAAGGACATTAAGTTCGAGATTGATTCAGGGGCTACTGCATCGGTCATTAATGAAGAGACCTACAGGAGGACATGAGGGTCCAACCTACCTCCCATCAGACCATCTGAGCTCCAACTCAGGACCTATACGGGTCAGCCCAAACCTCATTTAGGGGTGTTATATGTGGATATTTCGGCCGGGGGCCAGAAGGCTGAAGCCAGGCTGGTGTTAGCTAAGGGCAGTGGGCTCAGTCTTTTGGGCCACGATTGGCTTCACAAAATCCGGCTCAACTGGCAGGAAATTAAGTATGCAGCCTTGACGGAGGACATTCTGCAGCGGTATAGTGACATTTTCAGGGACCAGCTGGGCACACTGAAGGGCATGACTATGAAACTCTACGTCGACCCTGAGGCCACACCACATTTTTTTAAGCCCAGATCAGTGCCCTTTGCCGTGAAAGGCAAAGTCGAGGAGGAGCTGGTACATTTACAGGGCTGGGCATCATTGAGCCCGTCCAGTTTTCAAGGTGGGCGGCTCCTGTTGTTCCAGTTTTGAAGGCGGATAAAACGGTGAGGATATGTGGGGACTACAAGCTTACGATGAATCAGGTCTCTAAGCTGGAGGAGTACCCATTGCCATGGGTGGATGACCTGTTTGCGATCCTGTCAGGGGGTATGCTGTTCACAAAGTTGGACATGAGCCATGCCTACCAACAGCTGCTGTTGAACGAGGATTCAAAGGAGTACGTCACAATCAATACGCACAAGGGATTATTCAAATACAATTGCCTGGTGTTTGGAGTAGCATCTAGCCCCGCCATTTTCCGAAGGACAATGGACTCTTTGCTGCAGGGGATTCCACATGCAGCAGTGTATCTTGATGATATTTTGATCACGGGAGCCACGGAGGGGGAGCATCTGGCTAATTAGAACAGGTGCTGAAGAGACTCTCAGATGCAGGGCTGTGGTTGAAACGCAGAAAATGTGTGTTCCTGGCTCCGAGTGTGACCTACCTGGGACACAAGATTACAGCTGAGGGGCTTTGCCCAGTGGAGGACAAAGTGAGAGCTATCAAGGAGGCCCCAAGCCCCAAGAGTGTCACTGAAATCAGATCAATTTTGGGCATGGTGAATTATTATGGCAAGTTTCTTCCTGACCTCTCAAAGGTTTTGGCCCCACTGTACAAGCTGCTTCACAATGACACTAAGTGGCAGTGGGGTGAAGAGCAGGAGGAAGCTTTCAAGAAAGTGAAAGAATTCCTGCACTCAGCGAAGCTGCTCGTTCACTATGACCCAGACAAGGAGATCACCCTTTCATGCGACGCTTTGCCCTATGGAGTCGGGGCAGTTCTCTCACACGTAATGGAGGACCGTTCATACAAGCCTATTGGTTTTGCTTCACGTACCCTGACGGCTGCTGAGAAGGGATATTCACAGCTAGACAAAGAAGGTCTGGCCATTGTTTTTGCTGTCAAACGTTTTCATCAGTACCTCTATGGATGTGCATTCACAATTTATACAGACCATTAACCACTGATGAGCCTTTTTAGGGAGACCAGATGCATCCCACCGCTAGCCTCAGCCAGGATACAGCGTTGGGCTCTCACATTGTCAGCCTACCAGTATACTATAGAGTACAGAGTGGGTGGGGATAATGCAAACGCCAATGCGCTGAGTTGACTCCCTTTACCTGAGATGCCTGTTACTACATATGTGCCTCCAGAGACTGTGTTTTCATTGGAGAGGCTGTCCGAGACACCTGTAAAGGCGACCCAGATCAAGCAATGGACAGAGAGGGACCCAGTCCTGTCTCAAGTCAAGACTTTTCTTTTACAAGGTTGGCCCAGAGTTGTGGAAGGAGAGGAACTGAGGCCTTATGCCAAACGCAAGACCAAACTGAGTCTGCAGGATGGTTGCATTTTCTAGGGGGCGAGGGTCATCGTGCCTCCCCCTGGACATTCACAGATTGTGGAGGAAATTCATGAGACTCACCCAGGGGTGTTTCGAATGCAAAGCCTTGCAAGATCCTACGTCTGGTGGCCAAGAATGGATCAGGATCTGGAGAACAAGGTAAAATCATGCACGCAATGTCAGACCAATCAGAACATGCCACCACCAGCTCCTTTGTACCCATGGGAGTGGCCAGTCTACTCCTGGTCTAGGCTACATTTGGACTTTGCTGGCCCCTTTATGGGGCAGATGTTTCTTGTAATGGTAGATGTGCATTCCAAATGGATCGAAGCTCACATCATGAGCAACATCACAGCCCCCTCAACCATAGACAAACTCAGGCAAGTGTTTGCAGTCCATGGGTTGCCTGACACTCTGGTCACTGATAATGGCCCAACGTTCACCAGTGAGCTGTTCGGTGAGTTCATGCAGAAGAATGGCATTCATCACATTCGGACGGCCCCTTTCCACCCAGCCTCAAATGGTTTAGCTGAGCGGGCTGTTCAGACAGTGAAGGAAGGCCTGAAGCAGATGACAGGAGACTCTTAATACTCACGTTTCTTGTTTAAATACTGCCTCATTCCACAGACTACGACTGCACACACTCCAGCAGAGATTTGCCCCAGCTGATGGGGCAAAGGCCTAAGTCAAGATTGGACCTGCTGCGCCCGGACATGAAGGCAAAAGTGGAGAGAAAGCAGGAAAAGCAGAAGGAGGGACATGCTCAACATGTGCGAGAGAGACAGTTAGAACCGGATGACAATGCCTATGTGAGAAACAATCAACAATGGCTACCTGGTGTTATTCTTAAGCAGAGTGGTCCAGTCTCCTATGTTGCTAAGCTGACTGATGGGCGTATTTTCCGCAGACATCAGGACCATGTGCGCCTGCGTCATGATTCCGGCTCAGAGTTAGACAGTCCCATGGAGTTTCCAATGGTGAGACAGACTACTGGGGAAGCATGTCCACCAGTGGCTGTACTAGGGGGAGACACACTGGCAGAGGGGGTCATTCTCACGTGGACACACAGACCACTCTCGTGTCCCCAACACTAGATGCACCCAAAACATCCTCACCAGCGGTGCCTGCTGGGTCACCGGGGGTAGTGCGTAGATCGCAGCGCCCTTGTAAACCTCCTGACAGACTGAATCTTTGATTGGATAGTTTCTTTTGTTGTTAGATTGAATGTTGAATTTGCCACTTTTTTTTTTTAGGTGTTTTTGTATTGGTAACCTGTTGCTAATGATATCATTGTTTTTATTTCCCAGTTCTTCTATATTTGGGGAATGTTGGATTTTAAAGGGGGAGAAGTGTTCTAATGTGAGTATTATTAAAAGTAAGTTAATACTAATCGGGGAGCTGTTGGTAGCAAGAGGCAGGATCCGGGGTTGGCGGGGTCTTTACTGCAGCTCTTTTTACTCCCAGTATGCATTGTATGTAGTTCCTCCACCCATGCTGCACGAGGTACCTGGAAGCCTCTGTATTGTAAATATCATTTGCCGTCCCAGATAAAGATGCTCTTTTGGCCATGAAATTGTCGAATGGTCTTTTTGTAAAGTAGAAGTTACCACACATATGAAATTCTAAGTGGAATTTCTGCATATAGTTGATGCATGTTAAGATGCAGATCAGCATTAATGAAATTCATCACACCATTTTGTTCAAATAACCTTCACCTAGTACTTTATTGAATTATATTTTGCATTGACTTCAATGATTGCAAGTTCAACTTCACTGATGAGTGACTTTTCCCCATGTAGTTATGCAAAATTGTATCATGATGCATTGTTCTGCCAATCCTTTGTGTACTGTTGTCAGTTTTACAGTTTATTACAAATAGGCAATGAAGACTCTAGAGATTTTTCCTGAGGAATTGGTTGTGATTCCACTGGATGCTGTCTTTTGTGACAGGTTCAGCAAGTTCTGTTCCAGCTGTGAGAACTTTCATGTTTTGAAGTTAAATTTTGCCATTTGCCCAGGAACTGATGCTGCTAAGAGTCCAAAAATATCATTTACCGTAGATTCCGGATTTTAAGCCGCTACTTTTTTCCCACATTTTGAACAGCTTTGAACTTTGCGGCCAATAATCCAAAGCGGCTAATGCATGATTTTTTTCATGCCGCCTCGTAAACATTTTGCCTCGTAACTGTAGACCAATAAAATTGATGAGTAGTTCACAGAGGTCCAATGAAATTGTACGATAAATCAAGCGCACTTTCACAATTAAATTATTGTAAATCAGTCATTTGTACTCACCCTCATCAACATGGAAAACACTCGAAGCATTGTGCTGCCTAGTTAGTTTAAACTATATTTGTTTTCTGTACTACATCGCGGGATGCTATGATGTCACACCCGGTTTCGCGGTGTCTTGTGGGAAAATGCCGGTTTGCGATGAAACGGGACGGAGGGGGGGAGCGCATTACGCGAGCGGCTTTGGATCCGAGCGAACACTGCTTTTAAGTTAAAGGCAATCAATAACTTTTCCTGGTAGGCTGCAATATATATATTTTTTTACCAGTCGTTAGGAGATATTGGAATGTTGTTCAGTAAAGAAGTATACGCAACGTATATTTAAAAGTAGCCGCGTACGGGCACGGTTCGAAAAAAAGCATTTGCAGTATGTATTTGTTTTTGTTACCATATGGATTTAATTAAAAGTTAAAAAAATCCTCACGTGTAATATCTTTCTGTGTAAATATCTCATATTACAACGTGGGACAACTGCGGCCGAAAATCCGGTGCGGCCTAAAATCCGGTGCGGCCTTTACAATTAAAAAAATGATTTTATTTCTAAAATTAGAGCCAGCGGCTTAAAATCAGGTGCGCTCTGTAGTCCGGAATCTACGGTAATACATGTTATTTCCTGAGGTGGAGTTTTTGCTCTGTTTGCTTAAATGCACGTACAGGAACCATTATACAACAGAAAATGCCCTAGGAAATGTCTATATGACTATAAATAGACATTTTCAATTTTCAAACTTGGCATTCTGTAAAGATTGAAACGTGGGTATTAACACTTTTAAATTTTCATTAGCACAATCTCCTAACAGTACTTGTCAATGGTGTTGATGTCACCCTTGCAGATGTCAGTGATGGTCTCTACCTCCCAGTAATAATTTCTGCTGGGATATACTGCCCACCTTCACATGAATGAGCTCTCACCAACTTATCCAACGAGGCTGAGTTTTTGATCAATTATTCATGGTTGTCAATGAGGATATTTCTGAAAATATATCAGTAAGAACTGTTTAGGAGCTAAGCCTTATTTTCTGTCAGACTAACACTTCCAATGTAATGGAAGATGTTACTATCAAATATGTTTCTAAACTGCATGGCTCATCGAAAAAGAGGTATTGACTAAGAAATAATGCAGAAGCTATTTTGCAGTTGTTTGAATTGTCAGGAGTCAGTAAAGCTGGGTGAGCAATGCAACGAGAAAAGTTATATTGGATACCTCTGATTGAATGAAACTCATGACTGCTCTAGCAAAGATCTGAAAGATGACAGTCATAAATGGGGTGAAATTAGCAGTCACTTTACAGATGCTCACCAAGGAATTTATGATTCTATATCCTTTAATTTAAATCTCTGCACACCAATCACAATGTATTCATTTGTTAAATCTAAAGCTACACAAATAAAGGAAGGAAAAGTGACATCAGGCACTTACTATTACGTCTCTAAATCCTTGGAGGTCATTAACTTTCTGTAACACAATATCAATAGTTTTAATAGAGACAAAGATCTTAAAGATTGCAGACTAGCTTTATTTGTCATGTGCATTGTACATCAATACACTGAAACACGCAGTGAAGTGCGTTGCTTTCATCATGGACAAACACAGTCCAAAGATGTGCATGCAGGCTGCAAGTGTCACCATATTTTCAGCACAATATAGCATCACCACAACTTACAAGCTTGCCAGTGCAATAGCCAGTGCAAGATCTTCATCAAACTTTGGAGCAAACACTATTTACAGTACACCACCTTGGTTTTTGCAAACCATAGTGAGGAAAGTTGTAACTTTAAGGCAATTTGACTGGCATACTAAAATGTTTTATGAATAAGTGCATGGTTTATAAGTATTAATTTTATATGTATCCTCATAGATATTCCTCATTATGCTAGCTCTTCTGGATGTGACTGATCAAAAGTTTCTACCAAGAATGTAAATAAAGCTCTAGGAATTCTTTAACTAGGTAAAAAGTGTGAAATAATAAAGCAAGTCTATTTAGGCCATATATGTCAAACTCAAGGCCCGCGGGCCAAATCCGACCCGCGGTGGAATTATCTTTGGCCCGCGAGATAATATCTAATTACTATTAAAGCTGGCCCCAGTAATCGAAGCACCTATGGCGTATGATATGGCTAATGCTGAGTTTATTCAGGTACCAGGTTTTCAGGGTTTTTAGTGTTTATTCGGCAGTCTTGCTCGGCAGTCTTCTTCATAAGAAACGGAATTTGTAAAGTGAAACACTTTGTAGTTATAGCAGAGACTGAGACACATGAGAGCAGGCTGAAAAAACGGAGGCAACGAAAGCTGCGTTCGCACACGTCCGACTGATCCGGCCCACATGAAGCTGCATTTTGCTCAATCCGGCCCATGACCTAAAATGATTTCGACACCCCTGATTTAGGCCATCAAGTTTTTTCATTCAGTGGATCTTACTTTAAAGATCATCTTTATTGTCATATGTACATCAAAACATCAAAACATACAATAAGTGCATCACTTGCATCAATGATGAATGCAGATCGAGGATGAGCTGGGGGGCAGCCCACAAGTGTTGCCATGCCTCCAGTGTTAACAGTGCATTCCTACAATTCACTAACCCTAAACCACACATCTTCTTAGAATGTAGGAGGAAAGCAGAGCACCAAAGGAAACCTATGTGGTCACGGGAAGAACATACAAACTCCTTACAAACAGTAGTGGGAATTAAACCCTGATCTTTCATTTGGTGCTCTAAAGCGATATACTACGTACAAGACCAGAATGAGAAAAAAAAACCTCTTCTATTGTATAGATTGCGTGATCATCCTAGATTATTTTGGACCTCACTGAGACAGACAGCTTGGGAAAACTTTACAGGGCATTCTAAAGGGACAGTCGCTAATCACGTTGGTAATAATGACAAATGAGCAACGAGACCCTGTGACTTGAATTTATGGAGATGGATAGCAGATTAAAAAGCAAGGCCTCCAGTGTGATTATTTCTGATACCATGCACTAGTGAGTTTAGGAATGAGAGGATAGATACTCACTTTTGTTAGCTGGGGCATAAAACATGAGAAAAGGGAAGTTTTAAAAAAGTGTCTAAATAAAGCATTAGTTAGGTTACAGCTGGGGTATACTGTACAGTTCCAGTCACCTCTTTATATGAAAGATGGGGTAGTATTTAACAGGGTGTATTAAAAAATTACCAGTAGGTCATAGAATTATGCAGCACAGAAAATGGTCCTTTCAATCCATGTTTTCCATGCTGATTTGAATGCTTATCAGGAATGCTCCAGATAACCACCCCCATATGATAAATTTACTCCTCAGATGGCCTTAAAATTCTCCCCTCTCATCTTAAACTCCTGGTCACTAGTTCATGACTTCTCTTCCCTGAGAAAAAGACTAACGATCTGTGCCCTCATTGTTTTATAAACTTTTATATGGACTCCTCTTATCCCTCTTCAATCAAGTGGGAATAAAGCCAAACTATCAAATTTCTCCTTATAACTCCTGACCTGTATTCCAAGTAATATCCCAGTGAATATCTCCTGCACTCTCTCTATTGCTATTACATCTTTCCTGCAGTATTGTGACTATAACTGTACACAATACTCCAACTGATATTTAACCTATTTTTCATACAGTTGCTCTGGATGTAACATTTCAACCATGAGAAAAACGTGTTTCTGGAACTGTTAGAGCCTGTGATTTTCAGTCTGGAGATCGACTGAGGGGTCCTGGCACTGAGAAGATTCCGGGAAGTAAACGCGTGCCTGGACGGCCTCGAAGGGAAGAAACTTTGAGATGGGGTGCAAGCCGATGTTTGACTCCATTTTGCTTAATAAAGTGTCCATGAGTTGTTGATTAAGGTGTTGAGGAAGATTGAGATATCGGGACAAATGTGGAAGGCGGGCGAGAGTTCATCGTTGATTTGCCTTCCTTTTGATCACTACTGGTGAAGGAATCTGTGAGTGGCCTATCGCTGTGTGGCAGGTGGGAAAGCCTTTTGTGTGGTGTCCCTCTCTTATGATGGTGAAGGAGGATGTTACGGTGGTTCTGCGTTATGTATTGGACAGTTGAGTTTATGGACTGTGGACTTTCTCAGACTCTTAGTTTTTATACTGTGTTTTTGCCCATTTTGTTGGGCAAGGGGAGGTGTCTGGAGGTTGACCTTCTTATCGCATTCAGTTAGATATTTCTGCAAGATGAGGCAGGGTTTGGGGAATCGGAATTCTTGTTCCATGTTGTGCAGGGGAAGGGAATATTGAGGACTGGAGGGTGGCTAATGTAACCCCACTTTTTAAAAAAGGAGGGAGAGAAAAACCGGGGAATTATAGACCGGTTAGTCTGACATCAGTGGTGAGGAAAATGCTAGAGTCGGTTATCAAAGATGTGATAACAGCATATTTGGAAAGAGGTGAAATCATCGGACAAAGTCAGCATGGATTTGTGAAAGGAAAATCATGTCTGACGAATCTTATAAAATTTTTTGAGGATGTAACTAGTAGAGTGGATAGGGGAGAGCCAGTAGATGTGATATATTTTGATTTTCAAAAGGCTTTTGACAAGGTCCCACACAGGAGATTAGTGTGCAAACTTAAAGCACACGGTATTGGGCGTATGGTATTGATGTGGATAGAGAATTGGTTAGCAGACAGGAAGCAAAGAGTGGGAGTAAACGGGACCTTTTCAGAATGGCAGGCAGTGACTAGTGGGGTACCGCAAGGCTCAGTGCTGGGACCCCAGTTGTTTACAATATATATTAATGATTTAGACGAGGGAATTAAATACAGTATCTCCAAGTTTGCGGAGGACACAAAACTGGCCGGCGGTGTTAGCTGTGAGGAGGATGCTAAGAGGATGCAGGGTGACTTGGATAGGTTAGGTGAGTGGGCAAATTCATGACAGATGCAATTTAATGTGGTTAAATGTGAGGTTATCCACTTTGGTTGCAAGAACAGGAAAACAGATTATTATCTGAATGGTGGCCGATTAGGAAAAGGGGAGGTGCAACGAGACCTGGGTGTCAATGTACATCAGTCATTGAAGGTGGGCATGCAGGTACAGCAGGCGGTGAAAAAGGCAAATGGTATGTTGGCATTAATAGCAAAAGGATTCGAGTACAGGAACAGAGAGGTTCTACTGCAGTTGTACAAGGCCTTGTTGAGACCACACCTAGAGTATTGTGTGCAGTTTTGGTCCCCTAATCTGAGGAAAGACATTCTTGCCATAGAGGGAGTACAAAGAAGGTTCACCAGATTGATTCCTGGGATGGCAGGACTTTTATATGAAGAAAGATTGGATCGACTAGGCTTATACTCACTGGAATTTAGAAGATTGAGAGGGGATTTTATTGAAACGTATAAAATTCTAAAGGGATTGGACAGGCTAGATGCAGGAAGATTGTTTCTGATGTTGGGGAAGTCCAGAACGAGGGGGTCACAGTTTAAAGATAATGGGGAAGCCTTTTAGGACCGAGATGAGGAAAAACTTCTTCACACAGAGGGTGGTGAATCTGTGGAATTCTCTGCCACAGGAAACAGTTGAGGCTGGTTCATTGGCTATATTTAAGAGGAAGTTAGATATGGCCCTTGTGGCTAAAGGGATTGGGGGTATGGAGAGAAAGCAGGTACAGGGTTCTGAGTTAGATGATCAGCCATGATCATACTGAATGGTGGTGCAGGCTCGAAGGGCCGAATGGCCTACTCCTGCACCTATTTTCTATGTTTCTATGTTTTTGTTGGGGGGGGAGGGATTTTTGGGGCTGATGATTGGGATGCCATTCATTTTTGTGCAGGAGTTGGATTTGCTGTTTCTCTCTAAATAACTTCCACGTTCTTTCTTTGTTTTGTGACTATCTGGAGAAGAAATACCTCGGAGTTGTATTTGGATACATACTTTGATAATAAATGAACCTGTGAACCTCGGATACCCTGTGTTTGTCTTCCATGAAGCACAGAAGGCTTGGGAAAAACCGATTAAGGTGTAGAAAAATGTGTGTGCATGTGTCTTTTTGAATTCTGTTTGTTTATTTTCTTGTTTCATTGTTTATACATCTTTGCTCTCTCTCATTTACCCCCTTTTCCTCTCTGATTGTGTGCTTCCTTTTTTTGTTTCTTTTCATCAGTGCATAAATAGAAGCATAGGCATTCATTTCCCCAGCAGTTTCTTTTTGCCAAGTCCTTTTCTCTCTCTCAAGAAATAATATAAGTACATGTATCTGAAAATAAGTAACATAGATAATTCACTTGAAATCCATGACCAGAAACTGCCTCTATGAGAAGATGCTGGACAATTCCTCTCTCCCATTAATATACCCACCAGCATGTAAATCTTGCATTCAAATTCAATAAATAAACAAATATATTACATATACTCTATATGCTCACTCGTTGGCTATTTTATGAGGTACACCTGTGCAACTGCTTATTAATCCAATTATCTAATCAGCCAATTATATGGCAGCAGCTCAATGCAGAAAAAAAACATGAAGGCATGATTAAGGTGCAGTTAATGAGAAAGGTTGAGGAGAATGACCAGACTGGTTCAAGCTGACAGGAAGGCAACCGTGTCCTGTGAGGAATGTGGCTTATTCTGATGATTGTAAGTTGCTTCCATCGTGGTTGATTAGTGTAGAAACTGTGCTTGTTTTTCTCTTTGGTTAGCTATCTGAGGTCTAGCTTCAAATATCCCAGGTATAAAATAACACGTGGAAAAGGCTTGCATGCTTTCTCCTCCTTTGTTTAAGACAAGCCAAACACATAACCATTGGGATGGTATGCTCTCCGCACACTTTTAACTAAATATATATGTTGAATATTCAGCTTTGTAGTTTTTGTAACTTGGGGACCATGAATGTTTGCTTGTTTTTTTACTGTATGTAAATAAGTTATTAATATATTTATTCACAGTCAATGTTTCCCTGTCTCACTCACCGGGCTCGTGAACCTGATTCAACATAACAGACAGTAACTCAAATAAACACAACTGTGGTGTGCAGAAGAGCATCTCTAATTGCATAGCACATCGAACATTGAAGTAGATGGGCGACTCCTGCAAAAGACCACAAACATACACTAGTGGCCACTTTATCAGGTATCTGCTGTGCCCCTTCTCTGTCCCCTGCACACTCACCACTGTGTAGCCAGATTCTGCTCTAACTTCATTTGCAAGTTTGCAGATTATACTAACATAGTGAAGTCCATCCCAAATAATCGTGAGACAGTGTAGAGGTGTGGTGTGCATGTTCCTGTTTACATCAATGAGAAGATTGGGAGTTTCCAGTTCTTAGGAGTTAACATCACAACAGTAGCCTGCTCTGGTCCAAGCACTTTGATGCCATGGCTAAGAAACCATATCAACTTCTCTACTTCCTCTAAAGGCTAAAGAAATTTGGCATGTTTCCTTTAACCCTCACAAATTTTTATTAATGCACCATAGAAAGAATCCTATATGGATGCATCATGGCTTGGTATGGCAACTGTTGTGCCTACAACTGCAATGATCTGCAGAGAACTGTGGATACAGCTCAGCATATCATGGAAACCAGCCTTCCCTCTTTGGACTTGGTCTTCCCTTTTCACTGCCTCTGTCCAGAGGCCAGCATATAGATCTCACCCACCCTGGGCAGTCTCTCTTCTCCCCATCCCATAGGGCAGAAAATTCAAAAGCCTGAAAGCATGTACCACCAGACCCAATGACAGATTTTATCCTAGGAGACTATCGAATGTTTCCCTAGTGCTTTAAGATGAACTCTTGACCCCAGAATTTACCTTGCTGTGGCCTGGCAACTTCCCTGACTACCTGCACAGCACTTTTACTGAACTGTAACACTTTATTCTCCACCCAGTAATTGTTTTACCTTGTACTACCTCAATACATCTTCGCAATGAAATGATCTGTACAAAGAGCATGCAAGGCAGATATTTCATGTACTTTGGTATATGTGACAATTAAAAAAAACATTTACCAATTTACCACATTACTGGAAGGATAAGCACTAGCAAACTTTAGACACACAGTTTACCTTGCAGTGTAAATAGTAGACTGAAGGGAGACATTGATGACATTGATAATGGACATCAGGAATGTTGAAATTGAGAGTATTTGTGATAAGTATGGCCAAGTAATTTATTGAAGAAGAAAATAAAATGAGGGTAATCTCAAATAGATGAGCACTGATTATAAAAGCTTCAATAGATATGGAAAATGTAGAGATTAATGAGAGTACTTTGTCTTTTATTTTCAGGTTTCCATTGCATCCCATTGTAAAGCACTCTGAACTACATAGCTTGTATGAAAAGTGCTCTGTAAATAAATTATTATTAGTAGTACTAGTGGTGAACAGTCTCCACAGACAGGAGAAAGGTGAGACAAACAGGATCGAAAAACTAAGTATTTGCTTTGTATCTGTCATTATGATAGATGGCAATGAAACATTTTAGAGCTATGCATCTATTCAGAGGAAGAACTAGAAGAAATTACAGTTTGTAGACAAACTGTAGACAATAGCAACTGAGATTAAAACTCACTCAACAGGTTTATATCCTCTGGGAATTCAAGGAGATTTCTATAGAACCAACAGTTCCATTGACTTCCCCATTCCATAGATTATAAACTGGTCCACTTTGATGAAAGATGACAAATTCAAGAGAACAGAGAGAGAAGGAAAGACATCTGTATGCTCATTAGCCTGGTGTCAGTATGAGAGAAATTGCTGGAATCTGGTATTATGGACCCCTGGTACCAAAGCACTTAGAAATTCAAAATGTTATTGGAAAATATCAAAGCAGATTTAAGAAAAGGAAATTGCTTTCGAGAACTCTCTTTGAGCATATTGAGAATGGAATATTAAAATAGACCTATGGATTTACAAAAAAGGTTTCATAAGCTGCCAAACCAGTGGTTCTTATTCAAAACTTGGGGTCCCTGGAAGGGTTATTATGTTAAAACCTGCTGAGGATTGAATTAAAGACACAAACAGAAAGATGGGAATGAAAGGGAATTTTCAGCATGGCTGTCTGCAAGCAGTGTGGCTATGCATATGTATGAGCTCTTAGAATTTGAGTGTGTTTGTGCAGTTTCCCTCCACTATGTGACTTATTTTGTATCATAAAGCTTTCTCTATCCCTCCTCCACTCCTCTTTGAATTCCTTCTACCTTCCCACAGTCCATGAACACCCCTTCTCTATCATCTCTCCCTTCCACCACCACCCAACCTCAATCCTTACACCTTCCCCTCTCCTCACAGACTTGCCCATATTTCCTGCCACATTTCAGGAGTAGTTTAAAAGATTCAGAAGTAATTTAGGAGATTTGTAATAGTGGTAAGAGTATTGATGGTATTTGTAAAGGGAATAACACACATTCTCGATAAAGCCTATTTAGTAAAACGATTCCAGTCATCTGTCTTGTTGTAAATTGTAAAGGCAAACTTTGCATGGTATGGAGGCTTGGAAAGACTGAATTCCCAGTGTCAATACACTTCAGTTTTCATGTACTGTACTGCATGAGTCTTTAACACTGATTCCTTCCTAATTTTTGTTGAGATTATTTACCTGTTTTGCTTTCATTTAAAAGACCAGGTAATATGTTATTGATCATACAGTGAAGCACATGGCAGTTTTGTTATCTTTGGGAGTGACATTTAAATTCAAATATAATTGAATTTCTCCTAGTTAAGTGAATCCTATATGAATCCCCTTTTAATTCTGACAATGCATCCAGAATGTGACAACTTTATTTTATAAGTGAGCTGTAAAATGAGAATAAAAATAGTGCAGGTCTAGCCAATATTGCCACCTGTGTCGTGGATAGCTTGAGAACCAGCCCTTCATTATCCAGAGATCATCTCTAAATTACCCATCATCAATACCCTGAAATCAATACTAACTGTAAACTCAACAGGGTTAGCACAAAATGGACAGGTAGAAATACAGAAAGATAGGAACTGGAGAGGGCCCCATTCTGTCTTCCAGTTCCCAACATTCAATTTAATGATGGCATATCATCTAACTCACTACTGTACTTCTGCTGTCTCCCCATATCCGATGCCCAGAAGTCTGTCCATTTCCATAATAAAAATCCTCAGTGACTGTTCTGTAAAAGAAGTCTCACCTTCTGGCATCTCAAGGCTTCTCCATCATGTATTAAGCAGGGGAAACATCGAATGGGATTATCCTTAATCTAGAGACTGCTGCTCTAGATGAAGATATTGAGAAAGTGTCCTAATGATAAAAACTTTATCCTCTATTTTATTCCATTTTTTACTATTTCCCTTTCTCCATTGTTCTGAAGAACCTGCCCCTCCGAAAATAAAGAATACCTGCCACATGTTCCTCTTCATTCAGATTCAGTTTATTGTCATTTCGAAACCACAAATGCAATGCAGTTAAAAAATGAGACAACGTTCCTCCAGAATGATATCACAAAAGCATATGACAAAACAGACTACACCAGAAAATCCACATAACGTTTGGCAATCCCCAATCCAGAGTCCGGAGAGGCTGCTGTGTATTAATATCGCGCTACCATCTTAGCACGTTCCCCAGAAGGAGCTCCAAATCCACCAGACAAAAACAAGACCAAAAACTAAAGCTACAAGACCTGCACAAAACCACATAGTTACAGCATATACCAAGAAACCAAAGTGAGCAACACCCAAAATACTCCTTCCTTTTATAACTGTGCGTATTCTAAGCTTGTTCCTGTGCTGTAATCCTTTATGAATCTATAAAAAAATTTTGAATCTGATCTTTACACTTTCCAATGGAACCCATGAACTCAGGACCACATGTGGACTTAAACAATGGCCCAACTTGTATTATATACAATTCTCACGTAACCTTCCTCCTTATATTGCTGTACGTCTCAGGTAAGATAAAATAACTTTCCATTTTTTTTTAACCACCTTATTGTTCTGTGTACATCCACACTAAGGAGTGGATTATTCTCTCCATTTTGATTCTCCACACCATTTATTATTCTGTCATTCATTATATATTCTTACACCTTGCTACACCTCCCCTAACTCCATGCTTCACAAGTTGGATTGAATTCCATTAATATACTCTTTTTTTCACTCAACTGACCAAGTCATTCTTGTCTAGTTACAATGTGTTCTCCTTCACTGTCAACCAATGGCCATTTTGTACCATCTGCAAACTTCTTCATCATGTCTTCCACATTTAGGCCTATGTTATTAATATACTTAGCACAAAAGGAAATGGAACAGGTGATGAGTCCTGTGGAAGCCCACTGGCTACAGATTTGCATGAAAATAACACACATCAAACAATACTCTGTTTCCTGCTACTCTTATTTTTTATCCAACTCATCAACTTCCTGATTAGATACATGGACTTTTAGTTTTTTGAACCAGTCTGTTCCATGCAAATTCATCAAAAACTTTTGCTGAAATGCTTAATATTATCTTGCCTCTATTTCTTCTGCAATCTATTAAGGAACCAACAATGGGCCTATACTTGAATTTGATTTTAGCTTAGAGAGTCAGTCCTGAATATCACAGGCTGAACATTATGTCAGTTAAATTATCTTTGTCGTTTCTAATGTGCTAGTTTGGCTCATTAGGCTCTCAAACAAGTAGACTTTTAACATAAGCATTTCATAATGAAATTATGATACCGCAAAGGTTCAGCCAAGAAATTGATCTGCACACGGCCCATAAAGGGTTTATTATGCAAACAAAACTCATGTGAACATGTCATTAATTTTTCAATGAATGAGCTAAACATTTAATGAGAAATTGTTTGTTTAAGATGACATTGAGTACCCCAGTGATGCATATCTGGCACCTAACTCACCCAACGTACATTTAACAGGCATGGAACACCAAAAATTTCCCATCACTGTATTAGACAGTCCATGGTCTACATTTCCTTATGACATAGAAGAATGCTCTTTCAGTCTTTGCTGAACCACAAAGCAATTCTATTCCCCACCAACAGTAATAGCTTTAAATAATGCTGCAAAATGAGTGTTCATTAAAGGATTAACCTTATCCTTTCACAAGTCTCACTTAGAGTGCTGCCAGATTCCTGAAAATAAAACTCAAATTGACTGACCCAGTCTGACCTTGCGCAAATACTCCCAGGCCATTTTAAGGGATCCTCCATAAAATTTAGAGGCCAATAATGCCAGAATTTTTCCTAAAAATAGTGAAATATTTTCATGTTAACTAGATGGAAAATGAGCACAAAGGTAAAGAAAGATGTTTGACAAAGAGGGATGGACTCAAAAGAATTAGTTTCCAGAAGGAGTCAGTCTGGGCATGAATAACATTTGGTGCTCCACATCCAATTGCCCCATAAAGTGTGAAAACAATTGTCATACTTATCAAAAAATAAAACTTCTCCGTTCGTTAGTTGAGCTTTTCTTGAGTTCTACAAATAAAAGTGAATAGCAAATTGACATACGTGACATATATTAGCAGAAGCTGACTGCATATTTCACAAAAGCTCTTGTATTATGGTGTGCCTCTTTATAATGACTACTTTGCGAATACAAGAAATTCATCCTCAGTGTGTGCTGTTTCTAAATCAGAGGAACACAACATGAGAAAGCCCATTAGTGTTCTTTTAGAACTAAAGAAAATAAATGTAACAATTTTGGGTTCTTTTAAAACAATGTTAGAGAGATGTCAATGCTGGCAAATGTCAACTTTCTTTGGTTTAATACCATTATAGTTAAACTATGAATTTTTGTCCTGAGACCCATTTTCATGTCATCTATAGCAATCAAAAGTCTTAAAAAATGCCAATGATCATCCTCAGTCCTAATGAAAGGTCTTTGCCCGTTGACTGTTTATTCATTTTCGTAGATGCTCTCTGACCTGCTGAGTTCCTCCAGCATTTTCAGATTCAGATTCAGTTTATTGTCATTAAGAAACCACAAATGCAATGCAGTTAAAAAATGAGACAACGTTCCTCCAGAATGATATCACAAAAGCATATGACAAAACAGACTACACCAGAAAATCCACATAATGTTTGGCAATCCCCAATCCAGAGTCTGGAGAGGCTGCTGCGTCTCAATATCACCATGACCAAGGAGATGGTGGTGGACTTTAGGAGATCTAGGCCTCATATGGAGCCAGTGATCATTAATGGAGAATGTGTGGAGCAGGTTAAGACCTACAAGTATCTGGGAGTACAGTTAGACGAGAAGCTAGACTGGACTGCCAACACAGATGCCTTGTGCAGGAAGGCACAGAGTCAACTGTACTTCCTTAGAAGATTGGCGTCATTCAATGTTTGTAGTGAGATGCTGAAGATGTTCTATAGGTCAGTTGTGGAGAGCGCCCTCTTCTTTGTGGTGGCGTGTTGGGGAGGCAGCATTAAGAAGAGGGACGCCTCACGTCTTAATAAGCTGGTAAGGAAGGCAGGCTCTGTCGTGGGCAAAGTACTGGAAAGTATAACATCGGTAGCAGAGCGAAGGGCGCTGAGTAGGCTACGGTCAATTATGGAAAACCCTGAACATCCTCTACATAGCACCATCCAGAGACAGAGAAGCAGTTTCAGCGACATGTTGCTATCGATGCAATGCTCCTCAGACAGGATGAAGAGATAAATACTCCCCAATGCCATTCGGCTTTACAATTCAACCGCCAGGAGTAAGATATGTTAAAGTGCCGGGGTTAGGACTCAATGTATTTAAGTAAACTACTTAAGAACTTTTTAAAAGCTATTATTAATGCTTTTTGAGAGGGTGATTTTTAGATGCATATCATATTTTTACTGAGTTAAGTATTGTATGTAATTAGTTTTGCTACAATAAATGTATGGGACATTGGAAAAAATGTTGAATTTCCCCATGGGGATGAATAAAGTATCTATCTATCTATCTATCTACCGTCTTAGCGCATTCCCCAGAAAGGAGCTCCAAATCCACCAGACAAGACCAAAAACTAAAGCTACAAGACCTGCACAAAACCACATAGTTACAAAATATAGTTACAACAGTGCAAACAATAGCATAATTGATAAAAAAAAACAGACTATGGGCACAGTAAAAATAGTCCAAAGATGTTAAAGGACTATAATTTCAAAAGAAATCACCACACAGTTTCCACAAGTCCTCAGGGTCCCGACAGACTCGCCATCCCACGCTGGCGGCAGAAGGGAATACCCCCGCTATGGACTTCCATGGCGCCGCTCGACTCAGCCTCGCAGACGCAGCACACACCGAAAGCGACCTGACCACAGCAGACTCCGAGTCCGTCGAACTTCCGAGCCGACGACCATCCCCTCCAGCACAGCTTCTCCAAGGACCATTCTCTGCCGAGCGTATTAAGACTGCCCCACTAATGGCATTCGGCAATGTGACCCCGAGGACTGGGGGCCTGTTCTTCCCAGCAGAGCCCTGGACCTCACAGCAGCAATGAAAAAGGTCTTCCTGGAGATTTCCAAATGTTCCTCCGTGCTCCCACGTCCATTTTCAATCGATTATGATTGTGCACGGCACCCCACTTCACAAATAACAGATAATCAGCTCCGGAGTGGCCGCTGCAAGCTGCGTCGTGCCGCCATCTTGGAAATTTTATATGTGTTGCTCCAGATTTTCAACATCTACAGAATCTCTTGTGCTGAATCTAGTATGTTTGAATGGTTCTTTCTTCATATTGAGCAGTGTTAAAGGTCTGCATAGATGTATGAGCTTTTCTAAATATCAAAGGATATTTTGCAGCTGAGATCTACATAATATAAATAATCCTGCTTATAAAAGTGGTCATATTTCATCAGTGGTGATTTAAATAGGGCTTCATTTAATTAAAATTTTAAAGGTAGGATGGTATAACCAGAAGTAGACTTCCCATAAATCAAATGGTCCTCATAGGTAACTCAGAGCTATTTGTGCTAAGTGAAGTTGCCTATAAAAATGTGTTCATATACTGCAGTGACTTCTTCTACCACTCTTCCACGTACCTGCTGAAAATGGCAGCTTATCTTCAGCCTTGTTTCTGATTTCCTAAATTTGCCACACTCACATTACAATTACTGCAGAAAAGTATAAGACCAGAAGACTGAGGAGCAGAATTAGGCCATTCCATCATGGCTGATTTATTATTCCTCTCAACCCCATTCTCCTGCCTTCCACCCATAACATTTGACAACCTAATTAATCAAGAAATGATCAAACTCCTCCTTAAATATACCCAATGAATTGGCCTGGACAGCTGTCTATGGCAATGAATTCCACAGATTCATCACCCTCAGTTAAAGAAACTTTTCCTCATCACTTTTCTAAATGGATGTCCCTCTATTCTGAAACTATGTGGTACTAGACTCAACGGTATAGGAAGCATCCTCACAACATCCACTCTGTCTAGATCCTTCAATATTCATTAGGTTTCAATGAGATCCCCCTCATTCTCTAAACTCTAGCAAGTGCAGGCCCAGAGTCCAAAGCTTTTTATAGGTTAGCCCTTTCATTCCTGGGATCACTCTTGTGAACATCCTTTGGACCCTCTGCAGTCCCAGCACATCTTTTCTTAGCTAACTGGCCTAAAACTGTTCATAATACTCCAAAGCGGTTCGACAAAAGCGTTATTACATCGTCGTCCTCCAGAATTGAATGCTAACATTGCATCTGTTTACTTTACCACTGGCTCAATCTCCAAGTTAACCGTCAGGGGATCCTGCACTAGAATTCTCAAGTTCCTTTATACCTCTGATTTTTGAATTCTAATGATACAGAAAATAGACTTTGCCTTTATTCTTTCTACCAATGTGCATGACCCTACAAAACCTAATTCCACCTGCCACTTCTCTTCCGGTTCTCCCAATCTGTCCAAGTCCTTCTGCAGATACTCTGCTTCCTCAACACTTCCTACCTTTCCACCTATCTTCATATTGTCCACAAAGCCATCAATTCCTTTATTAAAATCATTGACATATAAAGTGAAAGAAGTGGTCTCAACACTGACTCCTGTGGCACATCACTAGTTATCGGCAGCTAACCAGAAAAGGCCTATTTTATTCCTACTCTTTGCCTTTTACCAATCAGCCAATCTTCTAGCCATGCTAGATCCTTTCCTATAATACCAAGGGCTCTTACCTTGTTCAACAGCCTCGTGTAAGGCACCTTGTCAAAGAATTTCTGAAGATACAGATAAGCAACATCCACTGACTCTCCTTTTTCTATGTCAACAAAATTCAAAGAATTCAAACAGATTTCTTAAACAAGATTTCTGTAGTAAGATTTCCCCTTAAGGAAACCGTACTGGATTTGGCCTGTTTTGCCTTGTGCCTCCAAGTACCCTGCATCCTCATCCTTAATGGACTCCAACATCTTTCCAAACACTGAAGTCAGAATAACTGGCCTGTAATTCCCTTTCTTGTTCCTCCTTCCCTTCTTGAAGAGTGAAGTGACATTTGCAAATTTCCAGTCCTCTGAAACCAATCTAGAATCTAGTGATTCCTGAAAGATCATTTCTAATGCCTCCACAATTTCTTCAGCTACCTCTTTTAGCAAACTGGGGTGAAGTCCAGCTGGTCAATGTGGCTTTTCAGCTTCTCAAGCACAATCACCTTTTTAACAGCAACAATACTCACCCCCTCCCCAATACTCTTGCATTTCTTGCCTTCTGCTAGGGTCTTCCACAGTAAAAACTGATGCAAAATATTTTTAAAGTTCATCCACCATTTCTTTGTCCCCTGCTACTACCTCTCCATCAGGGAGAATGGAGGTGTCCCAAAATTCCAACATCTCCCACAAGGAACATACCACTAACTCTGGACCCATTCTCAGCACACTATGTACTAACAGTGTGTACTACCACTTCACACCTTGTCATTTGTAAAATACTATTCCATTCTCTCGGTTCCTCCATCTCTATTACATTTATATTCAGGAGAAGGCTTTTCATTTTAGAATATCCAGGAAGTCCTCCTTCTTCAAAGTGTGGTGTTCCTCTTCCACCACTATTGATAATGACCTCACCCGCATTCTTCCATTTCCCTTTTATTTACCTACCACCCCATGAGCCTTCATATCTAGTACATCATTCTCTGCTACGTCCACCATTTCCAACAGAATCCTAATAGTAGGCACATCTTTCCTCCCTTCTGCAGACCAACCAACTCCTACCGTGGGTCTGTTGGGATCATTTACTGTGTTCGATTCTCCTAATGTGATCATCTGCGTTGGTGAGGCCAACATACGTTGTGGGACTACTTCATCTGGCTAGAGGCCTGAGGCCACTCAATTTAATTCAACTTCCCACTGCCATCCTAACATGACTGTTGATGGCCTCCTCTACTGCCATGGTAAGGCCAAACACAGGATGGAGTAGCAACAACCCATACTCTTGTCCTGATTGCATGAACACTGATTGCTCTAACTTCCGGTCATTTCTTCACAATCTCCTTCCTGTTTTTCCTTACTGTCCTCCCTTCTCTTTTTCTTCATTCTCCATTCTGTTATACTCTAACTCCCTCACTCCTTTTCTCCTCCTCCCATGCCTTCATTATCTGCCCATTACCTCTCTCTGGTTTCCTCCTCCTTCCCTTTATTCCTTGGTCCACTGTCCTCTCCTATTAGTTTTATTCTTCTTTATTCCTTTACCGCTTCCACCTCTTAGCATCTTACATTATTCCTACCCTCACCCTCCCACCCACCTTCCCCCTCACCTTGTCTCAAATAACATCTGCCAGTTTGTTCTCCTTCCTAGTCCTTAATCTGCCACATTCCTTTCCAGTCCTGATAATGGCTCTCAGCATACAAGGTCAGCTGTACATTTCCCTCCACAGATGCTGCCTGACTTGTTGAGTTCCTTCAGCACTATGTGTATGTTTCTTTCTTCTCAACTCTTCTTTACTCCTACCAGTTAATTCACATCAGTGCTCCACCTCCTGACCTTCCTTCTATGATAAAAACATAATGAGAAAGGATTTGAATTTCAAATGTCATTATTTCCCCTTACTTTGTTCTCTAACGTTGAATACCTTTCTCTGTATTTTTCTTTTGCAATATGATTTGACTCAAATGATCCAATTCTATTTCACCCATTTCTTCTTTCAGTTTACTTTATTGACACAGACAACACTTTGGTCCTATCAATTACTTGCCCAGCTGCCCTAATTACTCCTGATCAGCCCACACTTCAGCAACTTGCAGAGCAAGGGACATTTGAGCTGAAAAGGGAATAATTAACAGGGAAATTTATGAGCTAACCCATTCCAGTAAATTAGAGGCCAGAAGTATATATTTATTTGTTTATTTATTTTGAGATGAAGTACATTTTAACCCACTGGTTTAGCCCTAACCTAATCACAGGACAATTTATAATGGACAATTAACCCTCTAACCAGAGTGTCTTTGGACTGTGGGAGGATACCCAGCCCGCACAAGAAAAATGCATAAATGGTCTTACAGAGAAAATCAGAACTGGTCTGAATTCCGAAGCCCCATGCTGTAACAATGTCACTGTAACTACTGTGCTATCACGGTGCTTGTTTTCAGAGCTTTGCTAAGATACCTATGTAATTATTCTCTTCATTGTTATTTATTCTTCTTCAGGAGCATGACAGTCTGGTGGAACACACCTGAGGATTTAGGAGATATTTAAAAGAGCTCTGATGATAGTAATATGATTCACAATGACTTCAGACTGCCTAAGAACTGCAGGGTTTTTCCCAATGCTGTTTGAGCAGGTGGAGAAAGAAGGATAGTAATATTCAAACAAAAGTAATCATGGATATACACCAAAATTTTATTAAAAAAATAGACGTAATTGACAGCCACCTTGACATTGTTCTGTGATTACTATTCCTAAGGATCAAGCAATAAAAATGTTTAAATTAATTTGGACAGCACCTTGGCACAACTAATAAACCCACTACCTCATGGAGCTAAGGATGTGAATTCAAAATGGCTGTGTGGAGTGTACATGTCCACCTTGAGACCACATGGGGTTCCTCTCTTCTGCCAAAGATATATGGGTAGGCAAGCTAATAGGCTATTGTAAATTGCCCAAGTGGGAGAATTTGGGGGAGGTGATGAGAATGTGGGGAGAACAAAATTCAGGCATTTAATGGAGGATTAATATAAGGCAGGTGGACAACATAGACTCACAGGGCTGAGACCTGTCTCCATACTGTGCCTCTCTACATGAATTAAAGGATTAATTCGAGAAAAGAGATACCTATCTGAACAGAATCGAGAAAGCAATAACATGCAAGCAATTTTTTAACATATACTGTAGTTTATTTTTCCATTGTCTTTTTTATTTTTAAAATTCTGCTGTAGATTTTAATCATTATTAAACATTTTGCTATATCTTGTGCTTCAAAAATATACTTTCTTCTCTACACTTGTTTAGCATTTTCATGGTCCCCTTTTATAAGCAATATGATTTTGTATACAAGAAAGCTTTCCTGAAATTCAATATGGTGCTTACAAAGACAAACAATGCAATGTCAATGAAACATAACCTGCATTGCACCTTTAACTCAATGAGAACTTTCACTCTTTATTCTACAGGTTTGTGCTAAGTTCACTTACATAGCTCAATAGCCTTATTTGCATTTATAGAATGATAAATTCACATAACTTTAAGCAATGCATTATTATATGGATTAGCTTGGCAGTATTGATAAGTTTAGAAGGAAAATTATGGATAATGGCTGAGTAGCAACTGAACAAAGTCAATGCTGAATAATTGGCTACACTTTATTGACTCTGACAATATTCCTTCTTGGTTTATATATCATTCTACAACTCTTATTATTGCACACTGTTACAATATTGTTCAGGATTTGTTGAAACTCTGATCCAAGAGATGAAAGGGCTGAGGATTAGTTGAGTAAGCAGATATAAAAGCCAGTGTTGTCAATTTGAAAAAAAGTGCAGAGACTTATTTGGCTTAATGATCTTATAAGCTTTCTACCTTGGACAGGATGTTGCTAAATAGACCCACTTCCTACACACACCCTTGAAAAGGACCAACACTGCTCATTTACCACTGTGAAACAGTGTGGTGGAGCACTAGGACCTTGGTCAATGTGACATGAACAATCCAGATTGAGGCCCACCCATGAAACCCATTAGACTGACTTTGACTGTTGGCAACCTTGTAACCATGTTTTTCACGATGTGAAGTCCACATTGATAGAGTCTAACTTGGAGTATTGTGTGCATTTCTGGTTAACAACCTACAAGAAAGATGCGAAGGACAAGGATTTCAGGATGTGTAATGCATACATTCTCTGATATTAAATGGAACAATTGAACAATTGAAATAAGGATAAAAAAGTACAGTAAAAATTTATAAGAATGTTGCCGAGTCTGGAGGATCTGAGTTTTATAGAAAGATTGAATAGGTTTGAACTTTATTCTTTGGAATGTAGAAGATTGAGAGGAGATTTAATAGAGGTGTTAGAGCATTTTTGTGGGGGTTTAGCACAATTAGCAGATAACTTCAGCCAGCAGTCTTCAGATTTGAATATGGATTGTGGATTTGATTTTAATACAGCTCTGAACAATAGCTTCTCAGACTAGGCAGACCAGGAAACAGGCACTGAGCTGATGGTCTGCATACGCTCGAGTTCAAACAACATCCCATTGCATGGATGCGACAGTGATTAACACTTGTTATGAGTGTGATGGAGGGAATATTGTAAATATGGATTGGTTTGACTTGTCATGAATTTTGTTTGATCTTTAGCACATAAAACACATGTAGTGCTTGGCATAAGAAGACCTTTCAACCAAAAGCATCTTCATATGATTCCTGCTCTATCTTTTGTCAAATAATAAAGCTACTTTGAAACTACCATTACTTTTCTTCCAGTGACTTTATTAATACAACATTTGATATCAGAAGTGGGATACCTTCATGCAACCCATCTGCCAGCATTCTTAACATGCTAGCTGTCTAAGTGGGAGAGTATTTTTAAAATTAGCATTCTCACTTGGATCTCCTCGGGTCAATAACACATGGCGTCATGAACCCAGGGCACCACGAACACAAGGAGCCAAACTGGTAGATATCAAATTAGTGTGCATGTATGTATGTATGTGTGTGTGTTTATGTAAGAGATGAAACTTTGTGTGGTAATTTGGTGAGATGGAGCCACCAGTTGCAAAGGGTTGTTATTGAAGGTTTGGGACACCAGTGGGTGTCTGTATACTTGTTCCAGGGGCTGAATTTTAGCATATGCATTTTGCAAGTATGCTGCAAAGGGATACAGCAGGCATCATGATTTCAGGTGCTCAAAAGTGACAGACTGAGGAGTACATATTCTGTGGTTTGGAGTATGTGCTGTTTAACTGGTACTCATCATTTATATTTTGCATAGTGTGGGAATTAGCATGGAGATATTTCAGAGAGAGGTTTTACCAAGATATATCTGACAGAATGGCCCCGTTGAAGTCAGGCAATATCAGACTGAGAACCCTGATGATCCGAGCCAGCCCTTGAGTCTCATTACAACCATTCATAAGCCCTTTGCCCCCAGGGAGAATCAGATCATTTTGTCAGAGTTGCACTCATTTAAAGTCTCAAGTGGGAATTTGGAATTCTGGTACAAGCTTGAGGAAATGGTTGAAACTCACCAGATACAACCAAAAGGTATACACATGTTCATAAAAACAAAGTGCCCAAGGAGTACGTGGGACAGTATGGTCCAAGGGGTGTGGGATGGTACATGGGCAACTATCATGAATGACAACAATGAAGAAAGATATCAATCTTTCAAAGGGGAAGTGAAGCAGTGACTGGAGGAGGTGACAGCAGCTGGGAAACCATTATGGCAATGATTCAAAGAGCTGAAGAGGCAACCATAGATTATGTAGAATGTAAATATTGAGTGTATAAGGAGTATTCTGGGTTGGGTAATCCAAGGAGGGATAACCCAGTCTTCCTGAAAATGTTGAAGGAAGGCCTGAGCTCAGCCCACCAGGATGTTTTAGATTTAGGGATAGCAGTGGGTTTGACCTACTCTTCGATAGTTCTGTGGGCCATTGAGATAAACCAAAGAAAGTGCAAGAGAGACTGTGGATGCAGCTGCTGTGGTGCCATAGAGGGTTTGTTTTGTGTGCTGGCAGCTGGGGCATGAAGCAAAGAACTGCTGGAATAGACTTGGGAAGGTACAGGAGTTAACATGCTTCACTTGTGGTCTATCAGGATACGGTTGGGATACGGCAGGATCCCAAAGAGAGGAAAGAAAAATAGGGGGAAGTCATAACAGACATGCCATCTTTCACCCCATCAGTGCCCAGTTGACCAATCTGATTGTGGATCAGGTCATAGAGCTGGTGAAGACAGCTTCTAGATCAGAAAAAATACATGGCAGTGAGCACACTGGCAGTGCTGGTGACCCGTGAATGCAGACAACATTAGGGGGTAGGCAATGTGATATGCTGGTTGATACAGGGGCATCAGTATCACTAACTGACCTACCCTTGACAGCAACTAGATAGGCTATTTGTATTATGGGTGTAGGAGGAAGATCAGTAAAAGCAGAAAAAAGCAAGTTGCAAATACCCAAAATTGGTGGAGTGCAGTTTCCAGTGTATTTCTGGGTCTGTCTAAATAATGAGGGTATTATCCTTGGACTAGATACCCTAAAGGGAAGCAGGGGCTATTATAGATTCAGAAAAGGGAGAAATAATATGGACAAGCTGGGGGCAGCGAACTTGTATAACTAATAGAGAACACAACATAGCCAACATCGCCACTATGCAGGGTATAGTGAAGGAACCAAAGCACTCAGAGGTACTCAGAGAGACTGTTGCCTACTAACTCGCCTATGTGGCCAGTAAGGAAGTTTGATAAATCACATCAGTTGGCAATAGACTATACTGCTTCTAATAAGACCACACCGAAATTGCATCTGATTAAGGTGAGCCCTACAATAATCCTGAATAACCTGTCTCCAGAACAAAGTTTGTTTCACTCCTGGATATTGCTTATAGATTTTGGGGGTTCCTTTTAACACCCGAGTCCAAAGACCGATTTGCCTTCACCCTGGGTGGGCAAGAGTACATGTGGACCAGACTCCTCCAGGGATTCCTCAATAGCCTAGCCATTTTTCATAAGGTCAGGGTGGAGACTTAGGAAAAGCTCAATCTGACACCTACCGGTCAACCAATTTATAATATGCAGAAGATCTACTAATTGCTTGGAAGATGAAGAGGTCATTAAGGGTTTTCGAGATACTGTGAGACAAGGGGTTTAAAATCAGAATACACAGGGCTCAGATAGGAAAGCAAACCATACAGTACCTCGGCTGCACCATTACCCAGGGAAGAAAGGACATATCAAATGACAGATTTTTGGCAGTCAGCTTCATGCCCTTCCTAGAAAACGTAAGGTGAATGAGGGAGGTAATGGGTCTATTCAATTACTACCATAATTTCATAACAGGGCTCTCAGCATGTTGGCCCTAATATAGGGCTTGATTAAAGGAGGGAAGCCCCCTCTGAAAGAAGCAAGATGGGGGCAGATGAGGAAAAGGCTTTTACAGAAATCAAAAAAAGCTCTGGTCTGTGCACCTGTGCTAGGAATTTGAAATCCTAGCTCACCCCTGCAGCAAAGAGGGAGGGTACTACGCACAAGACCATGGGGGTAAAAGGCCAATGGCATATTATTCAATAAAACAGGCACCCATTGAAATAGGACTTCCCCATTGCATAGCAGCTTCAGACTGCGCCGTGTGGGCATTGCAAGTAAGTGTACCAGTTGTAATAATGGGATAACTCATAATAAACACACCCATACCAGTGTAGAGCTCCTGAGTGTGGGGAGGCTGAGAGAGGTCTCAGGAGCATGGACACCTAATACAACAACTGGTGGAAGCAGTGAGTCTGCCAGCAGACGTGGCAGTAACTAAAGTGAAAGCTCACCAGAAAGGGGAGAGCAAGAGGCAGGAAGGAAATGAGTGTGCAGACATCAGTGCAAAAAAGGCAGCAGAGGAACAAGAGGCAGTTGAAATTGCAAGTGTCCTGGTGCAGAAAGAAATGGCTGAACCCAAATTAGTAAAATTATATGAAGAGGTGGAAGCAGAAGAGAAGGAGAAAGGGAGCAAAGGAGGGACCAGATGGGTGCTGGACACATGGGCAGGAAGGAGTCATCTTGGCACCACCACGTATTAGGCAGATACACTGACGTTATATCATGGAAGACAAAGCATGATCACAACCCTCCAGTAGGACTGGTGGTAGCCAGGAATGGGTGGAGATATTGAGAAATTCTGCCACAGTTGTATCATTTGTGCCAGTAAGGGCTTAAAGCTACAAGCTGGCAAACAAGCCACGGCCAAGGGGACCTGGGAAAACATCCAGATGGACTTCACACGGCCACTGCAAAAAGCAGGGCGAAAAGCTACTGTTTAATAGTTACGCATCACTTCAACTGGTGAACAGAGACTTTCTCCAGTAAGGGACTGCACCATCACTACAGCCGCACAGAGTTCAGTTCAGGAAATCCTCCCAAGATGGGAAACCCCAGTCCAGGTGGACTCGGATTAGGGAGCCCATTTCACAGGGAAAGTGATGAAGGAAATGTGCAAACTGTTACACATGTCCTACCATCCTCAGAGTTCAGGAACGGTAGAAAGAATGAACCGAACAATCAAGAATTCCCTGGCCAAAGCTACAGCTGAGACAGAACAAACATTGGTTGATATATTACCAGGCATCCTGATTAGGTTGCAAGCAACCCCAAACCTCTCACTGGGTCTCAGCCCCGATGAATTATACATGGATTAATTACAGTTGAGGTGAGCCTGGGGCTAACAGGGACAGAATGACACAGTATGTAAAAGACCTTTGTAAGCAAGTTAACATGTTGAAGGACTGAGCACATTGCTGATCAGAGAGAACTGCGGGGAAAGGAGATAGTCCTCCCACTGCCAGGTGACCAAGTCGTTGTTAGAATGCTGCCTGAAGGGGCAAGGTTTTCTCTCAGACGGATAGGACCACAGATGGTAAATTTAACAAATGGCACTTGTGTCTGTGTCCAGACTCGATGAGGAAACAGTGAATGGAGGTTAAACCGTACGACTCACCCTCCCCCAAGATGGAGCAGGAGACCAAGTGTACCCAGTAACTGTGTAATTACAGAGAACCTAAGAGATGAACACTAGCCGGCCACACCAGACCTGAACACATTTGATGAAAACATACCCACAGCAAACGCAAAGGCAGACAACACCAAGAGTGTGACAGAAATCCATGAATAGCATGCTAAAGTGTGATGGTAACAGTACTCTGTTATGAAGGCTGGTTAGTGAAGGTAGATGGTTAGTTGACACAAAGTATGCTGCAGATGCTGTGCTCAAATCAACACGTACAAACAAGCTGGATGAACTCAGCAGGTCGGGCAGCATCCGTTGAAATGAGCAGTCAACATTTCGGGCCGAGACCCTTCGTCAGGACTGAAGGAGGAGGGGGCAGGGGCGCCATAAAGAAGATGGGGGGAGGGTGGAAAACCAAACAGAGGAAAGATCAAGGGGTGGGGGAGGGGAAGCAGGGAGGGGATAGGCAGGAGAGGTGAAGAAGGAATCTAAGGGGAAAGCACTATGGGTAGTAGAAAAAGGTAGAATCATGAGAGAGGTGATAGGCAGCTAATTAAGGAGACAGAATGAAAGTGGGATGGGGGAAGGGAGAGGGAGAGAATTACCGGAAGTTGGAAAATTCGATGTTCATACCAAGGGGCTGGAGACTACCCAGACGGTATATCAGGTGTTTCTCCTCCAACATGAGTTTGTCCTCATCATGGCAGTAGAAGAGGCCATGTATGGACATATCTGAATGGGAATGTGAAGGAGAGTTGAAGTGAGTGGCAAACAGGAGATCCTGTCTGTAGTTGCGAACGGAGCGGAGGTGCTCGACGAAGCAGTCCTCCAATCTGAGTCGGGTCTCGCCGATGTAGAGGAGGCCGCACCGGGAGAACCGGATGCAATAGCCGCAGAGGGAACAATCCCTGCGAAAAGCAGAGAGGGGTAGAAAGGGGTAGGGGATCGCAGGGTCGTTCCCTCCACGACTGCCTGGTCCACATGTCCCTCCCCACAAATCTCCCACCTGGTACTTATCCCTGTAAACGCAAGTGCTACACCTGTCCCTACACCTCCTCTCTTACCACCGTTGAGGGCCCCAAACAGTCCTTCCAGGTGAGGCAACACTTCACTTATGAGTCTGCTGGGGTCATCTATTGCATCCGGTGCAACTTCTTTTGTCAAATAAAGAAGCTGCTTCGTAACTACCAGTACTTTTCTCCAGCAACTTCTTTCACACGACACCAGAGGTACACAGAATTATGAGGGGTATAGACAGGGTAAGTGTAAGCAGGCTATTTCTACCCAGGTTGTGTGGAACTACAACTAGAGGGCGTGAGTTAGGGATGAAAGGCAAAAAGTTTAAGGGAAAGCCTCTTCACTCAGAAGGTCGTGAGGGCATGGAACGAGCTGCCAGCACAGGTGGTACATGTGAGCTTAATTTCAACTTTCAGAGAAGTCGGGATAGGGACGTGGATGGAAGGTGTACAAAGGGCTATGATCCTGATGCAGGCCGACGGGAGTAGACAGTTTGAAGGCTCGGTATAGAGTAGATGGGCCAGAGGGCCTGTTTCTTCATCATACTTTTCTACGACTCTGACTCTAACTGTTAAAATAGAAGCTATTAAAAATGCAATAATATCACCTAAAATAATTCCATGTATGAAAATTAAAATTATTAGAACATTGAAACAAAAGACATCCTATTCTTACTTCCCCCTAGCTGTAAAATCTTCATTCAAGTGCAGTTCCTGTGCCAGGTCCAACTTAGTGCAGGGTACAAGAGCAGATTTCCCAGTGTGATTGAAAACCTTGGCCAGGAATTCAGCACTCATATTGGAATCCTTAACTTGTGGGCATTTGTGTTGAGAAATGCTGACAGGTCTATGATGATCTGTTGAAAAAATTCTTCACGATCCATGTCAGCATGGCAGTTATTTTCAATTCACTAGGAAAAAAAATACACCACTGACTGCACTCACATTTTATTTTAATGTTGCATATGTGGGAAATGCTGAGAGCTGTTTTTATTAAATTATTAGCTGGTGTTTGTGTTTGTAATCACTGTTACAGGTTTTGCACTTTTATTGTACATTTAATTAAACCTGCCCATTTTTAGTGATTTGTAGATTTGCCCAAATTTTCCTCTGTGTGACATTCATTCAACTTGGTTAGTTTCATCTTCAAACTTAAGAATCCAATCAATGTTTTTTTATTACAAGCACGATCACCTTTAAATAACACACCATGCATGACTAATAAAAGCAGATCTCATTTTACATGCTTGCAGTGAACAGTGCATTATAATGCATCGGTTGTTACATTACTGCCACTATTTATTTGCACCTTAGAGTATCCCATAAATTTTGTAGTATTTCTTCCAGCATCTTATTATTCTCACATTTGGGACACTGCTTAGCACTCTATAATTAGCCTAACTATTCATTTTACAAGCTTTGTGCACCTAGTGATCTTTGATTGAATTTTACCTGAAGATATGTTTTTAAATAATAGTCAATTGACAAGCATTCCTGCTTCTCTGATCCATAGTGGGAATGACAATAGATAAAACATTCTTCCTGATTTGAAGACAGCAGCAAGCAAAATAATCTTCTCCCAGCTACCCCCTTCTAGACAGCTTTTTAATTTATTCTGCCTTAAGAAGTGCATCTAATTGTTTCTTGATCAGATTTTTATTTTTCTCCTCTCTTGCAGAAACTATCTTGCTCCTTTTATCCAAATATTTATCATTCCTTGGACAAGGTCACACACTGATTTTATGATAACTTGGTATTCATCCACAGCACACATGGTCAAAATAACAATTGTAATTCTAAAGCTTAGGCTATGCCACTATCCAAAAATCTGTATGGGACCATCTTCTGGAGGAAATTTACTAATTCTGTTATTTCTCAAAATGTTGTCAGATTTACTTTGCATATTATAATCATTTTGTAGTTGACCATCAATACAAAGTAGACCGTTCTTAATTCAAACACAACACAACATTATCTAATATATATCTTCATAGGTTCTGAAAGACTTCTGATACCTAACACAACACAGAAATAAATTTTAACTGTATGATATTTCTTTCATTGTAATATTGTCTAGCCAAATTAGAGATCAGCACTAGAACTAATTTTAATTGGCCTTAACTTTTGATTACATTTGATGTAATTTTTTTTAAGCTGTTGTATTCTTTGGATGTAGCCAACACCAACAAATCAATAGACAGGGCAGCATGAAAACCATCTTGAAAGCCCATTAGGGAAGAAATTGTATGTTGGCGATAAAACCGTACCTTTCATAATCACTTTTCTCTTTACTAAATTTAATTTTACAATTTGTCTTTGGGATTTGAACTCAAATTTCTAGTCTAGTCTCACATTCAAAGCCACCTACATTTGTTAACTGATTACGTGAATCATTCTTTCACCTGCGCCACGTATGTTTACTGATTCCATAAACTGTGCACCTTCAAAACATGTAAATGGAATTTTTCAGCCTGAATTATCGCACTGTCCATTTAGCAATTGTTAGACTTTAGGAATCATAAGGTGTTTTTTTTTTTCCATAACTATCTTAAACTCTTGTATTAATCACACATATAAAGCAGAATACTAGAAATATGCCTGATGTCAGCCACTGCATCATAATAATATAAATGTGCTATAAAGCACGTTTGAAATAAAGCTAAATATAGTGTGTGTGTGTGTGCTGAATCTTTCACCTGTGGTAATGAATAGCAGTAGTACCTCATGTGAGTAGAATAAGTTAATTTCTGCAATACCTGTCTAACAGCAACAGAACAGGAATGCAACATAAAGAATAATAACTGAGAAGATAAGGCATGAAATAGGCAGATGAATTTACCAGTAAAGAAAGTGACAGGGAATCTCCATCTGTGTCATTTTTACTTCAGCAGAGATGTATTCACTGACATCTGCCATCAGTTGCTGACAGTTCTGCAATTGCCCTCGTTGATTGCCACTAGATTACTTGTAATTCAAAGGTCACTGCTACCATGAACGTATAAATCACTGGCACCTTTAAAAGTGCAGGGACTGGCATCTGACAGTCTTAATATGTTATTAAGCACTCAAACCCAACACACAGTTCATGGTTTACTGGACAGTGGCAATCTCTGCCCTGCTGAATGGATTACATTGTAAAATGGAGTACCTACTACCAAACCTGTATTGACAAATTCCTCCAGATCCATTGACAGGGAAAGTGAAAAAGTAGCAGCATATGCGCGGGAAGTAGGTGGGTCAGTGGAGCTGACTCTGGTCAGGTCAGCCATGACCTTATTAAATGGCAGAGTAGGCTCGATGGGCCTCCTGCTCCTATTTTTTATGTTATCCCTGATCAACAGCCTTAATTACAGTGAGCTAGCTTCAAAGAACAGGCCACAGTATTTGCATTCCTGATGACAGATGTCTGAAATAAGTGACACAAAAGAATGCAATCCTGGAATCTGAAGCAGAACAGTTGGAAAGCAGTATCAGAGAGGGAAAAGGAATTGTTGGTGTTTCCTGCAACTCCGTCCTTACCCCTTAACTAATTGGCTGGACCTACCCTTCATCACTCACTCCTCTGCAATTCGCTTATCACCTCTGACCCCATCTCACCACTGCTCCTCGGCTCTTTACACTGGCTCTCTTCCCTCTCCACTGTTAGTCCTGACATAAAGTTTCAACCAGAAACATTGGCAACTACTTGGCAGATTAGACTTGGTGAACTGTGGATGGAACAGAGACAGCCCGATAGTGCATTGCTTCCCTGGTGCCAGGATCTGGGATGTCCCAGATCACATCCATGGCATTCTCAAGGGTGAGAATCAGCAGCCAGAAACCTTGTTGCATATAGATAGATAGATAGATAGATAGATAGATACTTTATTCATCCCCATGGGGAAATTCAACATTTTTTCCAATGTCCCATACACTTGTTGTAGCAAAAACTCATTACATACAATACTTAACTCAGTAATAATATGATATGCATCTAAATCACTAACTCAAAAAGCATTAATAATAGCTTTAAAAAAAAAAGAAAAAAAAAAGTTCTTAAGTCCTGGCAGTTGAATTGTAAAGCCTAATGGCATTGGGGAGTATTGACCTCTTCATCCTGTCTGAGGAGCATTGCATCGACAGTAACCTGTCGCTGAAACTGCTTCTCTGTCTCTGGATGGTGCTATGTAGAGGATGTTCAGGGTTTTCCATAATTGACCGTAGCCTACTCAGCGCCCTTCGCTCAGCTACCGATGTTAAACTCTCCAGTACTTTGCCCACGACAGAGCCCGCCTTCCTTATCAGCTTATTAAGACGTGAGGCGTCCTTCTTCTTAATGCTTCCTCCCCAACACGCCACCACAAAGAAGAGGGCGCTCTCAACAACTGACCTATAGAACATCTTCAGCATCTCACTGCAGACATTGAATGACGCCAACCTTCTAAGGAAGTACAGTCGACTCTGTGCCTTCCTGCACAAGGCATCTGTGTTGGCAGTCCAGTCTAGCTTCTCGTCCAACTGTACTCCCAGATACTTGTAGGTCTTAACCTGCTCCACACATTCTCCATTAATGATCACTGGCTCCATATGAGGCCTAGATCTCCTAAAGTCCACCACCATCTCCTTGGTCTTGGTGACATTGAGACGCAGGTAGTTTGAGTTGCACCATATCACAAAGTCCTGTATCAGTTTCCTATACTCCTCCTCCTGTCCATTCCTGACACACCCCACTATGGCCACTATTGGCACCAATGACATATGTAGACAAAGTAAAGAGGTCCTGAAGAGAGATTTTTAGGGACTTGTGTAGAAAGCTTAAAAACAGGACCTCCAGGGTCATGATCTCTGGATTGCTGTCTGTGCCATATGCCGGTGAGGGTAAGAATAGGATGATTTGACAGGTGAATGTGCGGCTGAGGAACTGGTGCAGGGGCATGGGTTCAGATTTATGGATCATTGGGATCTCTTCTGGGGAAGGTACAACATCTGCAGAAGGGACAGGTTATATCTAAACCTGAGGGGGTCCAATGTAATTGCGGGCAGGTTAACTTGAGTTGTTCAGGAGGGTTTGAACTAATTTGATAGAGGATGGAAAACTAAGTGACAGCGCTGAATATGAGGTAGTTGGTTTACAAGCAAAGGCAATTTATAGTGAGACTTCAAGCAAAGAGAGGTTGATGATAGGGTAAAACTGCAGTCGACAGGGTGAGTTGCAATGTAAAAGGCAGACAAAATCAAAAAGAGTGAACATTGGAAGGTGTTATATTTGAATGTGCGCAGTATACAGGATAAGGTAGATGCACTTGTAACACAGATGCAGACTGGCATGTACAATGTTGAAAACATCACTGAACCATGGCTTAAAGAATATTATAGCTGTGAGACTAACACCCATTGATACACTTTACATCAAAAGGACAGGCAGGAAGGCAGAGGTGGTGGCATGGTTCTGTTGGTAAAAAATAAAATTAAAATATTAGAAAGAGGTGACAGAGGGTCAGAGGTGTTGAATTGTTGTGGATAAAGCTAAGGAACTGCAAGGATAAAAAGACCCAGATGGGAGGTACATACAGACCCCCAAAAAGTAGTATGTGATCTACAAATTACAATGGGAAATAGAAAATAGATGCCAAAAAGGCAATGTTACAATAGTCATGGGGATTCTAATATACAGATAGATTGGGAAAATCAGGTTCATACTGGATCACAAGATAAGGAATTTCTAGAGTGCCTGGGAGATGTGTTGCTCCAGATTCCAGGATTGCATTCTTTTGTGTCACTTATTTCAGGAATTATCTTTCAAGAATCACTAGATTATGGAATGGTACCAGAAGACTGGAAAATTGCAAATGTTATTTCTCACTTCAAGAAGGGAGAGAGGCAGAAGAAAGGAAATTATAGGCCAGTTAGTCTGACTTCAGTGGTTGGAAAGATGTTGGAATCGATTAAGGATGTGGTTTCCAGGTACTTGGAGGCACATGATAAAATAGGCCATAGTCAGCACCGTTTCTTCAAAGGAAAATTTTGCCAGAAAAATCTGTTGGAATTCTTTGAAGAAATAACAAGCAGGATAGACAAAGAAGAATCATTTGATGTTATGTACTTGGACTTTCAGAAGGCCACTGACAAATTGCCATGTGAGGCTGCTTAACAAGTTATGAGCACATAGCGTTACAGGAAAGATTCCAGCATGGATAAAGCAGTGGCTGATTTGTAGGAGGCAAAGAGTGGGAATAAAGGGAGCCTTTTCTGGTTGGCTGCTGTAGACTACTGGTGTTCCATAGGGAACAGTGTTGGGACTGCTTTTTACATTATATATCAATGATCTAGATGATAGAATTGATGGCTTTGTTGCAACATTTGCAGATGATATGAAGATAGGTGGAGGGGCAGATAATTTTGAAGTAGTGATGCTAAAGAAGGACTCAGATAGATTAGGAGAATGGGCAAAGAAGTGGCAGATGGAATACAGTGTCAGAAGAGTATGATCATGCACCTTAGCAGAAGAAATAGAAGTGAACACT
This sequence comes from Hemitrygon akajei, assembly GCF_048418815.1. Taxonomy (NCBI): domain Eukaryota; kingdom Metazoa; phylum Chordata; class Chondrichthyes; order Myliobatiformes; family Dasyatidae; genus Hemitrygon; species Hemitrygon akajei. The sequence continues at coordinate 71,594,038 of NC_133136.1, read as the reverse complement.
TTTCTAAATGGAAAGAAAATTCTAACATCTAGGCACAAAGGGACTCGGGAGTCCTTGTGCAGGATTCCCTAAAGCTTAATTTGCGGGTTGAGTCAATAGTGAAGGTGGCAAATGTGATATTAGCATTTATTTCAAGAGGACTAGAATATAAAAGCAAGGATGTAAGGTTGAGGCTTTATAAACCTCTGTTGAAGCCTCACTTGGAGGATTGTGAACAGTTTTAGTCTTATCTTTGAAAGGATATGCTGACCCTGGAGAGGGTTCAAAGGATGTTCATGAAAATGATTTAAGGATTGAATGGTTTGTCAAATGAAGAGTGTTTGATGGCTCTGGGTTTGTATTCACTGGAATTCAGAAGAATGAAGGGTGATCTAATTGAAACATATTGAATGGTGAAAACTCTTGATAGAGTGGATGTGGAGAGGATGTTGCCCATGGTGGGAGAGTCTAAGACCAGAGGACACAGCCTCCAAATAAAGTGGCATCATTTTAGAATAAAAATGAGGAGGAATTTCTTTAACTAGATTGTGGTAAATCTGTGCAATTCACTGCCACAGGCAACTTTGGAGGCCAAGCCTTTATGAATACTTAAAGCAATACTTTAACTATTAATACTTAAAGCAAACCCTATCAACCTCTTACTTGTCAAGGCAGCATAAAGGGCTATGGGGAGAAGACATGTGACTGGGGTTGAGAGGAGCATTGAATCAGCCATGATGAAATAGTGGAGCAGACTCGATGGACCAAATGGCTTAAGTCTGTTCCTATGTCTATGGTTTTAAACAGTGAAACCGCCATTTAAATATTAAAAGCTGTTTATTTTCAGAAATGAGATGATATTCTGGTCAGATTCCAATACAATTGCCAATTATTTGGCAAAGTCAAAAAGATTTATTGAAAGCTTGTGCACCTGACTCTCTCATCTTAAGGACACTTCCCAAAGGCCCACAATCACAATTAGAAAAAAAAAACCCTGAAATTTAAGAGTTGTTTAATTATAGATAAGGTCAATTTTTTTAAATTGGTGCTGATTCTTGTGTAATATTATAAAACTAGGAGAAAAATTGAAAGGAATCAAATTGTGCTGATTTTCATTTGCACTAAATATCTTGCTATATACATCCTATTACTCTGATTGACTTTATGTACTGAGTTTTTTTTCCCCCCATTTCTCACCATCACTGCTTAACATTCTTTGGATCATGCAGTTAATCCACATTTTAATATATTTATTCAAAGTGGATTAATTTTTCCATTAAAAATAGCAGGCAAATAAATGTCACAAAAACAAATTAAATGTTTTCTATTGATTTTACCAATTATTATTGCTATGCTCAGGTAATCCAAATCCAAAAATATTTGGTATTAGTTTCTTTCAATCACAATTGACTTTCTTGGTCGTGCTAATATTAATTAACATTAATATTGTAATGAAAATTGATCAAATGAATGAGTGGTATAATTCCTTGCTAGTTTTCTATTTGCCCGTGATACACATACTTTAGCTCCCGATCCCCTCACTTGGTAAAAACAGATCACTCACATCATGCTTGTTAACTAGATGGAAGACCTTTCACTTTTATTCCCATATTCCCACAAGTCCCTAAATTCCTGGGTGGATGCTCTTATAGTAATCATTAAAAATGGCCTACAGTTATATTCAGCTCTTCTGCAGCACAATAAATGTGTGAATAATCAAGCATAACTACAGTCAAGGAAACATGCCTATTGTTTACCTGCCAGGCATAATCTTAATTATGATGCAGCGCAGATCCTGATGGTCAGCTAACCTGACACTTAACAGATAGAATTTAACATGCTTTACCTTTAGAGACACAACAAATTGTCCTAACTGCCAAACTGAAGACTGTCATTATGGATGGATTTGCAGTAAATGAAATGCATAAATAAAATAAATGAACTTGACTCTGAAGAGTAAGTGCAACCAATGTGGCAAAAGTGAAAACAGGTTTTGGAAGATGTGTTGGATGGAAGCTTGTCTCGCTAGATGGAAACAGAAAGCAATATTTGGTACCATCCTTTTTTTTAAAAAAATGTTCTTGCAGTGTTATGCAAGTGTAACATTCAGCAATCATTTAAGTAGCTTAAATGTGTTATATTTTAAATACAAAAGCCTATTTTGAAGTATTTCTGACGTACCTCTGCATTTTAATACTTTAGTTAGAATGAAACGACTTTGCGAAGGTCATGAAAGCCATGATCATTATTATATTTTACAATTGCATGCACCATCGCTCTGAGCAGGATGTTTTTACACTACCTTAAAACTGTGCAGCACTTAAAATATTTAGAATGATTTCTTTTAAATCACAATTTTGATTTTATTAATTGAAGGGGATAATGATATACCCTTGAATATAATTTATATTAAAATATAATTTAAAATTTATATTATATAAAAGAAAGTTACAGCTGCATAACAAAGGCTATGTGTGCAGGAGAATTTCAGTTACTGCACATGGAGCTTAAAGGGAATAGTGCACAAAAGGAAATATGTATGTATAAACAAGAATCTAGATGGAAATAACATACTAACTAAAGAATATGCTAAAACAAAACTGTGGTTAAAATTTGCAGAATATGAAGTCAGGGCACTAATAAACTGGTGTTGTGATTGAAACAGACAGGTATCCAGGGACGGAATGAGTACATAAAGTTGACCAGGAAGCTACTTAAAACAAGTTGGGACAGGGCACTGATCAGGAAAAATGAAACCAAACGAGGGTCTGGAACATAAAAAGGACCGTATCACTGAAGCAAAAGATAATTGTATTAGAATGCAAGGCAATTAGGATGAGATACCCAGCCAATGCTGTGAAACAGCAAATAATGAATAGCTCAATCTGTAAAGTTAGAAACAGTACTGGTAATGAAAATATTACTGCATTTTCAGAATGACAAGGGTATGATTCAGAATGCTGTTAGTTACCATGTGAGATCAAAGAGAAAATTCTGGGGTCAGAGGGAGACCAAACCTAACCAGGACAAAGAGCTCCTGCATAAACATGACATAGGAGGAAGAAAAGGGACTATTATGCAGAAAATTGAAGACTAGTCTCTGAGGTTTTCGGGATATTTTTTTGACTTCCATCTTATGAAGTATTATTTCTTTCTATTGTATACAAAGAATTTACTATATTTGCTTTGTTCATAAGTGATACCTACTGTAGATTGTGTAGTCACAGACAACAATCTTGGCAGTAAAACAAAGCCTGCATTTCTCAATGATAATTTTTTTTTTAAAAAGGGATCAGGCTGCCCCAAAGGTCCCACTCTGGCTTTGCAGCACTGGCATATTTGCCATGGTACTTTATATGTAGGTATGCACTTGCATAGCTCCCATTTGGTCTAATTTATAATATCAGATCCTAGAATTACACAGAGTGAATGACAAAATGACCTTATGTCCTCTTTACCTACAGTATGAATATTTCTGCTCTCTCTCACCTTTTCATTCACTTCAACACACAATAAATACCTACTTGTTTCTCTCCTGACTGTCAAACTAGGTTGGTGTTAAGTACATCCATGTTACTCACCTCACCTACAGCTCCTTATGTTCTCATCTCCCCCTCCCCATCTCTGGCCCCAGAAACTTTTCTTTGGTTTCACATGATAACAAAAAACATTCTGACCCTCCCTACTCCTTGTCATTTCCAAAAAGCAGGAGTTCAAAACCCAGAAAGTCCCCCACAACACTGAAAATGAATAGATTAATACACATAAAATGTCACTGAAACTCAGTACATCAGGCAACATCTTTGAACAGAAATAAAGAGCCAGTGTTTCAAGCTGAAACCTACCATGAACTCCACAGCTTTAGACTGCTGGGTTTCTTGAGCACCTGCATTTACTAAATTTTAGAGCTATTAAGCCCAGGTGCTTTTGGTTTAATCTTGTCAAGTTAATTGTGATCAGCACAAATCTGGTTTAATATGATTATTTAAAGGGGACCCTCAGTGTATTCTGCCAGCATTGTTCGACTATGTGTTGGAGAATGCTTTGGCTTGCAGTTTTGTGCAGATGCTCTGTTAGTATTCTTATGTCTGACCTCTTGTTTCTCTCGTTGTGGGGAGTTTGCTGCTCACCTGCTCCTGGGATGAGCTGCTGCCAGCACTTACTGTGACTGAGGATGCTGTCCCGTGCTCCTGGGTTGAGTTGGCTCTAGTGTCCACCATAATAGGGAGGGCCTGCTGCTCCAGCACACTTCGGTCTAGTCCTGGTAGAGACCCTCCTCCAGGACTTCACCAGTCCAGTATCTCCTGTGGTACTGAAAATGAATATCCTATCAGAAGGAATCCTGCACAATTGCACATTTGAGGTCACACCTCATGTCACTGATTCCTAATTAGTGCTATAATGTCTTCTGTCCCCACAACCCTGATTGAGAAGTTACAGAACCTGGTCCTCTGTAGCTCCCTCTGCAATTGAATCCTCAACTTCCTAACTGGAAGACAATCTCTGCTGATTGGTGATAATATTTCCTCCTTGCTGATGATCAACACGGGAGTGTGCTTAGCCCCACTGCTCTACTCTCTATACCCATCACTGTGTGGCTGAAATACCATCTATAAATTTGCTGATGATACAACCGTTGTTGGTAGAATCTCTGTTGGAGACGAGAGGGTGTACAGGAGCAAGATATGCCAACAAATGGGGTGGTGTCACAGCAACAACCTTGTACTTAACATCAGTAAGACAAAAGAGCTGATTGTGGACTTCAGGAGGGGTAAGACAAAGGAACACATACCAAATCCTCATAGAGGGATCAGAAGTGGAGAGAGTGAGCAGTTTTAAGTTCCAGTGTGTCAAGATCTCTGAAGACTTAACCTGGTCCCAACATATCGATGCAGTTATAAAGAAGGCAAGACAGTTGACTATACTTCATTAGGAGTTTGAAGAGATTTGTTATGTCAACAAATATACTCAAAAACTTCTATGGATGTACCATGGAAAGCATTCTGACAGGCTGTATCACTGTCTGGTTTGAGGGAGAGGGGCTACTGCACAGTACCAAAAGAAGCTGCAGTGGATTGTAAATTTAGTCAGCTCCATTTAGGGTTCTAGCCTGCAATGCACCCAGGACATCTTTAGGGAGCGGTGTCTCAGAAAGGCAGTGTCCATTATTAAGGACCTCCAGCAGCCAGGGCATGCCCTTTTCTCACTGTTATCATCAGGTAGGAGGTACAGAAGCCTGAAGGCACACACTCAGCGATTCAGGAACAGCTTCTTCCCCTCTGCCATCCAATTCACAAATGGACATTGAACCTGTGAACACTACCTCACATTCTTTAATATATATTTCTGTTTTTTGCACATTCTTTAATCTGTTCAATATACGTATATTGTAACTGATTTACTTATTATTACTATTATTATATTTTTTCCCTTTTAGATTATGTATTGCACTGAGCTGCTGCTGGTAAGTTAACAAATTTCACGACACATGCCGATGATAATAAACCTGATTCTGATTTTGATTTTGATTCCTCATCCAGCCATTTTAAGAGTTTTTATTACTGTAGTCAGTCACTAAGTAAGCCAGCTTACCTAAAGATGCAACAATTGTGATTGAATTGAAAAAGCCAAAAATAAACATTTTAATTTCTGTTTTTCATTTAAAGTAGAACAGATTTTTCCTTAAAATCAAATAGGACTGTTAACAATGAATAATTTCAGGGAACAAAAAAGGCAGAAGGTAAAATGCACAGACTTCCAAACCAATTTGTCTGCAGGTCATATTAATGCACCCTTCTTGGGCATGCACAAGTGCCACCATCTGAAAAATCATTCACGCACAGCAGGTATTGGGCCCCGGTATTAATGATTTTGCCAAATATCATATTTTGAAGTTTGCTAATGATGCACAACTAGTTGGGGTTGTGATTTGGGAGAAACCTGTATAAAGTCTTCAAGGGGATGTACCCAACATTCTACATGACTCAGCAAGAGAGTGAGCAAGAGAGAATGTTACCAGAACTCGAGGGATTGGGTTATAGAAAGAGGTTCAGCAGACTTGGAATGTGAGAGATTGAGTGGTCATTTTATAGGGGTGTTCAGGGTGATAGGGTGAATACAGTCTTTTTCCCAAGGAAAGGAAAGGAAAACAAAAGGGCATAGGTTTAAGGTGAGAGGAGAGCCATTTAACAAGAACCTGAGAATCAACCTTTTCACATAGAAGTTAGTATGAGATAGAACAAGCTGTAAGAGGAAGTGGCTGAGGTAAGTACACAACAGCATCTAAAATATATTTGGACAGGTACATGAATAGGAAAAGTTTAGAAGGATATGGGTCAAACATGGGCAAATGAGACTAGCTTAGATGGACATCTTGATTGGGATACACTATTTAGGCTGAAAGGCCTATTCCTGTGCTGTATGACTCTGATTCTATAACCTGGCAATGGAATATAATGTAGAAAAATATGAGATTGTTCACTTTTGTGCACAAACTTAAAAGCATAATATTTTAAGTTTGGTGAGAGACTGGTAAGGTTTATGTTTAAAAGTGCCTTTTACATAGACAGCAAAAGCCAAGATGCAGGTAAAGCAAGTAATTAGGAAAGTAAATCCTGTGTGGCCTTTATTTCAAAGATATTTGAATTCAAAAGTTGCAAACTTTGACTAAAAATATGTGGCCTTGGTCAGAATTCCTTGGAGTACAATGCACAGTTTAGGTCTCCACAGCTGAAAAAGAGCATACTTTCTATAACAAACAAGAAAAAATATGTAGATGCTGGAAATCCAAGCAACACACACAAAATGCTGAAGGAACTCACCAGGCCAGTCAGCATCTATGGAAAAGAGTACAGTCAATGTTTACTGTACTCCTTTCCATAAATGCTGCCTGATCTGCTGAGTTCCTCCAGCATTTTGTGTGTAATACTTTCTAAACGTGGAGTACAGCTGGAGTATAGGTAGAGTGTAGGAAAAATTCTCTTGACCTGATCCAAGGATGGTGGGTTTAGTGTATGAGGAAATTATGGACAAACTAGGCCCCTTTTTTTTAGGTTTTAGAAGAAAGAGTGACAGAACTTACAGTATTTTTGTGGGGAAGATATTTCCCCTGGCCGAGGAGTCTAAAATCTAGAGTCACAATCTTAGAAGCTATTTAGGACTGATGAAGAGAAATTTCTTCACTTGAAGTTGGGGAAGTTTTGGCATGTGAATTCTGGAGATACAGACACTGAATCCACTCATAAAGAAATCAGTGAATTTCTGTATATTGGGGGACTAGTGTAACATGAGGACAGTGAAAGAAAATGGTAATAAGATAGAAGATCTTCAAGATCTTGAATTGTGGAGCAGGTTCAAAGGACTGAATGTTGTTCTTGTGGCTTTTTCTTATGTAGTTCATCAGCAGTACTCACAAGAAGATGGTTTTGGGAATTATGTTAATTGTTTTTCATGGTGGTGTTGTGGTGATGATGAAATTAGTGCACACAATATTCTGTATTCCAGCAGTTTATCACAAGTACTATGTAGCAAGCTGAAAATAATCATTGATGTGTGGTTCCATCTTCATTCCATTCATTTTATACATATAGCCCATAATGATCCAATAACAAGGACAACAATGAAAGAGGAGTGGAGACTCCAATGATGATCTAATACATTCTAATGTAGCTTCCAACATGAATACATATTTTATCGCTTTGTTTTTACTTTGGTAACACACATTAATTTACATGAAATTGATAAATTCAACATGTTCTAAGTTATTTTTTATTTCCAATGACATACAAGATGGTCATTAGAATTATCCTAACTCCGACTAAATGAGCAAAAATTACTTTTTAAAAGCCGATTAGCTTTATTTCCAGTTTATCATAAATTTAGCTGCCAGAAGCGAATGACTTCATTGTTCTGGGTCTCCAGCGATTTACATTATTGACATAAATACATTTACTCATCAAGTGAAGATAGTGGATCCAAATGTCTCATTTCAGGAAGATTAATGCTTCCAAAGAGATCTGGACAAATTAAGCTGATGATCTGATGAATGGCAGATGGATACTAACTTATATACTTGTGTGGTATGGGGCAGAAAATGTAAATCATCAGACCATGCTTGAATGCATTCCTTCAGAGGGGAGAAAAAGAACAAATCAGGGATCACTCACTAAAAACAATCAACAAGAAAGAGTTTCCATCCAGTCAATAGAAGAACTTCATTATTTGATTGTATGAAATCAAATAATTACTTCTGTTTAGAATTCCTTCCTTTCAATGAAGTTTTGGACGATATTAATTATATGAAACATATCATTTCTACTTACTGGTAACAGAAAATAAGCAGGTTTTTGAGAATTAAGGAAGATTAAATAAACTTCTGATGTTGCAACAGGGCATTACTTAAATGATAATAACTGATATGAACAATTTAAAAAAGCAAGTCTAAACTATGGTATAAAAATGGATAAAATAACAATTCTCATGCCCTTCCACTCATTGGGGATTCCAGCCTAAAGACGGTTGGCCAGGAGCATCTCAGTGGTTGGTTCCAGTACAATGATCGTGATTCCAGTACAAGGAGAAGTCCAATGAGCTTCCTCACTACTCACAGTTCACAACCAAAGAGCTTGTGCTTATTTCCTAACCTTCACATAACAGTCAGCTATGATTATAATGCAAGCCTTTTTTTCTGAATGATAGATGTATAGGAAGTCTTTACATTGCCAACCAAACTGATCTCTCTCATCTCCAAAAAACACATTTATCTTATCATGTCACACGTATTTATGTTGTGCATCTACATGCTTCAAAGCTCCATGTACCCCATGAATCAAGAGCTTTTGTTTTACTCTTTTTCCTATTTTCACTTATTTTCCTAATTAACATGGTGGCTCATAGTAGCAGACAAATCCATTTTAAATAGGAAGTTCTGTTTTTAACCCTTTCACTATATGTACCCATTGCAAAAAAAAAAGGTTCATTTTTTATATGCATCAGTCTAGTTGGCTCCCAAATGTTTGTTACCTTAACAGGAGAGATGTTCATTTGAAGCACTTTGACTCTGTCTGCATTGCCTTCACTGATTCCATATTCAATTTTGTTATTGAGACAAGCTTTCCTCTGCCCAGCATGCATGACAAATTGTAAAGCTGTTCATGAAGGAGAGAGCTTACAGATATATTGCAAATGACAGGTATTTGTCCAATCATTGCAAGAAGATATGCTCATAATAAGATTTCTATTGCCTTTAATCTGTATATTTGTTCTGGATTGTGTATTTAGTTAAATTGATTCATCTTTGTGTTAATGGCTTATTTGGTTGTCCTTGTTCAACCACATGCAAAACCTGTTATTTATTTTTGTACTGTCATTTTTATTCATAGAATGTGTTTTGAAGAGGATTTAAAGGTCTCCTGCACAGGAGTGCATAAACTAGGATATAAGTGAGGATTTCTTTTCATAAATGTGCAGTACAGGTATAGAGCAATAGAACATATAGCATCTTCTACTGTTGCAAGGTTTTAGTGTGGGGAAAATAAAGAGCCAATTGTGGGTGTTCTTCTGATGTTCTTTATCTGCAAGTCCATAATGTGCATAGCCAGTAAGATACCATCACAATGGACATTCAATCAGTCATCATGTTGCACAAAGAGACTAGAAAGTGTTAAATGTTGGTATATCCTTTACTCTTTAGAAATTCTGGTAATAATCAGCAAGAGGCAAAGCAGGACCTTAGTTATACTCTCTGACTTCCACTGCAATCAAAAACAGAAATCAAAAGTTAACTCGTGTTGAAAATCAGAAACTAATTCAGAAAATGCTGGAAACACTGAATGGTTCCTCCAATTTCTGTTTCTTTTTCATCAGAATCAATTATGGTGACAACCATTAATGGAAAAGTTAGCCATATTTGTCATAACAAGATTACACTGTATTTCAGTTTTTTCTTACAAATTTTCAGCATCTACATTTCACTTTCTTATCCCTAAAAACAGTAACTGCCTCTGCCTCCTTTTCCTCCTCAAAAACCTTGCTAAAACTGCGGCTGGTCAAACCATTCAGTGGACAAACAGACAGCACAAGCACCAGAATAAAGCCATGAAATATAAGGGATTTCCACTTTACTCTATGGTGTTATAAATGGTGCAGTATCTTTTCTCCAGAGACCACTGGCCCATATTAATCCTCAGTATTCACAACGACCCTTATCCTAAACCATTCCTATCCATGTACCTATACAGGATCCCATTAATTGTTGTTGGCATACCTATCTCATCCACTCTTCTAGCAGCTTGTTCCAAATGTGCATCACTCTCTGTCTGAAGAAGTTGCTCCTCAGGTCCTCTTTAAATCTTTTCCTTCTTACCTTAGACCTTGCTTCATAGTTGTGATTCCTTTTACCTGGAAAAAAGACGGTGTGCATTCAGCACAGCAGTGCTCCTTGTGATTTTATGCTCATCTAGATTTAAAATTAGAATTCAATTTCTAAAGAAACTGCGGATTATATTTTAGGGGAATACTCCACAGAGTCTGATCGCAGAGGTATTGTCCTGTGGGGGCATGCCTTATTTTGGTTGTAGAAAGTCACTTCTGTTGTGAATGGTTAGTTTTGAAACTTCAGCTGTTTTTCACACTGGAAAACTGTCTTGTGTTTAGTTTCATATATCCTGTGTATAAAAAAAAGCACCTGGAAAGGGCTTGCTCTCTTCTTCCTTTGCTTAAGACAAGATGATTGGGGACGTATGCTCTGCACACACATTTAGCTAAGTATGTTTGTTGAATGTACGTCTGTTTGTTGAGTATTCAGCTTTGTAATGTCTGTAACTTTGGGAACATGAATGCTTGGTTGAATTTTCACTGTAAATAAATAATTAATATACCTGTTCGCGGTCCATGCGTTTCCTGTCTCACTTTCCAGACCGGCCAACCTGATTCAGCATTCCAGGTATATGTGAGCATTCGTATATATACGTATATATATATATATATATATACACACACACACACACACACACACACACACACACACACACACACACACGTAAATATATATATATATATATATATACACACACATACACATATATATATATATATATATATATACACACACGTATATATATACGTATATACTCTCTCGTATGCCAGAGTTCTAGAAGGGCAAGATGTAGATGTGCTGGTAAATGTGTGAACCAGAGTCCTTGTGTTGTCACTTTCAATTTCACTGCAGTAACAAAGGCAATAAAAAGTGGCAGCAGCAGAAACCTGAGTCCAGCATCTTGCTGTTCATCTCAGGTGAAATACTTTGCAATAAAACAACTGAAATACATAATCATATTTTGTACTGACTTATGGTGCAATTTTGTGGGAGTTTTTGTGGGAGTTCCAATCATCAGATCACTTGCTGTTTCAATCAGTTTACTGTTACCTGAATGTTTCCTTGTGAGGTTCATTATCACTCCTGCACAACAAATTTCCAGCATTGAACAGTGTTAAGTTCACAAAATGATATACCCTTGTGTAACCGAGCCATAATTTTTTTTTGTAATTTATTTTTTTATTGAAGTTGCTAAAAAGAATCCACAGATGTATTTCTACAGTGATACACAACTAGAGACCTATTTATTTTGTGGTATTTTTAAAAGTGCAGATCCCACAATTTCAGACTCTATTGCAAAGCACTGATCACTAGACTCACTCCCCAAAGCTTTTCATAGTTACTGGCACTGTTATTCAGGGGGCTCCTGGTCCCCTGTTGTCCGATCGCAGAGTTTATGTATTTCTTCTTTAACTTTTGCAAATTAAGCTAATTAATAGAATGCAAATAAAACTTCTCTGCAAGTTTGCCACTCTTTTTCATAGCAGTGCCACATTTTTGAGGTGCATCCAAAATTTAGGTGGGTCATTATTTATGGCGTATATTTATCGATGTGGGAACATTTTCTCTTATTCTAAAAGGATACAAAATCAGCACTGAAGTCATCTTCACATGAACTTTGACTAACAATGGGAATGACACATTCTTGTTATGTTGCAGGTGCAATCCTCACAGAAGTTTCCAGGCTAAATACAAAAAAAAAATCACATCTAGATTGCCATAAATTGGAGTGTTGTGTAACTAATTTTCAACCGTATTTGAGTAGTATTGTAAATATATTGTTTGATGAAACAGTCCTGTTCATTTGAATACTTCATTATGGGTTATTTGCAAAAAAAAATGTGATTGCATATGTCATGATGCTATAAATGCTTAAAGTAAATACAAAGATAGATAGATAGATGATAGATAGATAGATACTTTATTCATCCCCATGGGGAAATTCAACTTTTTTCTAATGTCCCATACACTTGTTGTAGCAAAACTAATTACATACAATACTTAACTCAGTAAAAAAATATGATATGCATCTAAATCACTATCTCAAAAAAGCATTAATAATAGCTTTTAAAAAGTTCTTAAGTCCTGGCGGTAGAATTGTAAAGCCTAATGGCATTGGGGAGTATTGACCTCTTCATCCTGTCTGAGGAGCATTGCATCGATAGTAACCTGTCGCTGAAACTGCTTCTCTGTCTCTGGATGGTGCTATGTAGAGGATGTTCAGAGTTATCCATAATTGACCGTAGCCTACTCAGCGCCCTTCGCTCAGCTACCGATGTTAGACTCTCCAGTACTTTGCCCACGACAGAGCCCGCCTTCCTTACCAGCTTATTAAGACGTGAGGCGTCCCTCTTCTTAATGCTTCCTCCCCAACACGCCACCATAAAGAACGCGTTTATCTCCTGGCTTCTTGTTTTGCTTTCAATTAGTTTTAATGTTGTGAAGTTACAAAACATAACAGTGGTGAAGAGGGTTTTAAACAGACCTGAGGTAGCTACCTACATTTTGAAGCACAGAGAGACATCCAAGTTTTTAAAAAAGCACGGCAAGAAATGGTCAAGTAAAAATCAGTACAGCACATGCTTCTTCAGGAATGGAGAGAGGCTGTCGGGTAAAATATTGAGTAAGCCTACCATATGTTAATCAGGCAGTTACTTCCAAAATGTGGCTTGGTTTTAAGCTGGAGGAGAGTTCAAGGAGCTGCAGGACAGTTGCAAGCTTTTGGCTTTTGTGAGTATAAAGAACCTGAATCGACTCTGCGTGCATTAAGGTTATTGCATGAACTTCAAGCAGGAGGCAAAAAGTTGTGTGTAAAAGTAGATGCAAAGACCAAAGCCCAGCTGGATGAAAGGATGGCCAAAAGGAAAGGAGTCAATGGAAATATGAAAACAGAGGATTTATCGGAGGAAAATGGAGACACCTCCTCTGCTTTATTAGGGAGAGAGAGAACCTGTGGGATGTCGAATGCCGGGTGAAACACGAAGTCTTTGGGGTAACTGCAAATCTGTGTCTTTGCTATTGCTTTGCTCACCTTTGAGAGCTTGGTGGTGGTGCCAATGCTTTTCTTTGCCGGTGGGGGAAGGGGGGGATTGTTATGTGCGGGAGGGAACGGAGCTGCCGGGGATGTTAGGGTTCTTACATTTAACAGTCGTTCATTCTTTGGGGCACTTCTCTGTTTTTGTGGATGTTTGCAAAGACAAGGCCTTTCAGGATGTATATTGTATACATTTCTCTGACATTAAATTGGACCTTTGAAACTTTAAACCTTTGATGTGGTGGATGAAGCAACCAAGAGGAGAGAACAGATAGTAAAGGAGCAATAGCATTAATAAGAGAATACTCCAGTGAACTAAAGGACCTTCCCAAGATCAAGATGCACAAACTAGAAGAAAAAAATAGGAAGGAGAAGAAAGGTGTCCCAGAGCTGTCAGAACGACTTCCTGCAGTTTCAGAGTCAACTCCTACAACCAAAATGGAGGAGGTCTTAGAAACTGAGATTCTGCAAAGTCTCACCACCAAGCAGAGTGAACTCTCTTGTGAAGAACGATGTTATCCCACATGAGTAAGAAATCCTCCACAGCAATTAAATCTTTAGGTCTGAATGGAGAAATTTAATTGTACTATGCTCTGGATGTTTGTATAGTGGTTGTATTATACAGCATACTGTGTATACAGTTGTGATGCATTTTTTATTGAGTTGGAGTTTACAGCTAAGCAGGGAGGAGAGTTGTATATTTAATAAATCAGTAGTGTTTGAATAAATATATCGTTTGATAAAGCATTCTTATTCATTTCAATAATTCATTAAGGGTTATATGTAAAATGCATGAATTGCTTATGTCATGACGCTACCGCGGGATAAATGCATACCTCACTTAAAAGAAACGTGAAGTACATATGTTTATGTCCCGGCTCCTTGTTTTGCTTTAAAAACATAACTATATAACCATATAACAATTACAGCACAGAAACAGGCCATCTCAGCCCTTCTAGTCCGTGCTGAACGCTTACTCTCACATAGTCCCACTGACCTGCACTCAGCCCATAACCCTCCATTCCTTTCCTATCCATATACCTATCCAATTTTTTTTAAGTGACAAAATCGAACCTGCCTCTACCACTTCTACTGGAAGCTTGTTCCATACAGCTACAACTCTCTGAGTAAAGTAGTTTCCCCTCGTGTTACCCCCTAAACTTTTGCCCCTTAACTCTCAACTCATGTCCTCTTGTTTGAATCTCCCCTACTCTCAATGGAAAAAGCCTATCCACGTCAACTCTATCTATCCTCCTCATAATTTTAAATACCTCGATCAAGTCCCCCCTCAACCTTTTACTCTCCAAAGAATAAAGACCTAACAATAACATAAAAGACTTTTTAAGATTTCATTATATCTACAAGTGTATGACTACTTATGATACAAAAGCATCTTCTGTATGGTTCAGGCTTAGTAACCAAGTAAATGCTAGTACACTGCCACTTTAGGAATATAGTATTGTCAAATTCATGACGAAATTGACATCATAATGTTCTGCTAACACAGGCATAGTATCATCTCTCTCTTTAAATATAAGAATCCTGAATAATTTCTGAACCATATATAAAATAGAAATAGTTACTTGAAATCCAAAGAAAAATGACTCCAATTCTGATCATTTCAAGTATGAATTTCACTTAAATTCAACTTCCCGTTCAATTCTGCTGATCAGGCAAGAGCACAATAGGTAAGTAGAAGGGGCAGGAAAGAGACAGTGATAGTGAGCATGTAAATTGATGGATTACAGTGTTACAGGCTGGTGTATTTTATGATCTTTTCCTGTGCAGCAATGAGGAAGTACTGCACCATCAAATATGTAACTTGGATGAAGTCCCTGTGAAAGCAAATTGGGTTTCATTTTTGCAAATGTATTAGCAACTATACTTCAAAAAGTACTTATTCAGCTGAAAAGAACTTTGAAATTCTGAGGTGATGAGAAGCCAGTAAATAAAAGTGTTCTTTCATCTCTTCTTTATTTATTCTTGTGTAATGCTAAGGTAAAATAAATAAATGAACATCTCATTTAAATGCATCACAGTTGATTTCAATTTTAGTAACTTTTACTGTCCATAGAAAGACATTTTAATGTTTTCTAGAATACTATAGCAATGCATTTCTGAAATAATCTTTGGGAAGATACTACTTATCTGCTCTTTACAGCTGATTTGTTTCTAATTGCATTTTATTTAGACTATTTCATGGCTGAAATGGTTTAAGGTTAAGGAAGGCTGAGGGAACATTAGTAGCAAACTATTTCTGCAAATCTTGGCACAGCTACCTATCCATCAGCAACAAAACTATTCAGTTTAGACCAGAACTTTCATTCACATTGCATTATTATCAACACTTGGACAATAGGAGCCAATGAGCAGCATATGGGCTTGCCAAGATGGGAATGTGTTCCGCAGATATTTTGCTGGGTCAATTTTGTCTATCACAGGTGGTGCTTGGAAGTCCAGCAAACTCTTGACAATGTTGGTTCAAAGTGTCTCCTAGATGCACTCTTCGGTTGATTGAACAGGCACATCTGCACACATGCATCTTGCTTGCTTTGGCACCTGCTTATACTTTTTTATTTCTTTCTTCATTTCTGTCTCATTCATTTATTTGTCCTTCAGCAGCATCATAATTGCTAAAACAAATTTTAACAACAGCAATGACGCACATTCATGTAACAACCTTTAAGGTAGTGAAAAATTTAAAAGTTGCACCAGAAAAATGTTCGGGAATGATTCACAAACTATGATATTAGATGACTGAAGTCAAAAGTTCCCACTAGCTTCAAAATTATATTTTATTATACCAGTGCCCTCGAAGAGCAGCATCAGCTGCCTTAACGACTATTGTCCAATGACACTCTCATTTTCGATGATGAAATACTTTGAGAGGTTGGTCATGGCTAGAATCAATACCTGTCTCAGGAAGGACCTGGATGCACTACAATTTGCATACTTCAATGATAGGTCTACAGCAGACAGGATCTCAATGGCTCTCCACGTAGTTTGGATCACCTGGAAAATGCAAATACTTAAGTCAGAATGTTGTTTATTGACTATTGCTCACCATTTAACACAATCATTCCTACTGTTCTGATTGAAATGCTACAGAACACAGGCCTCTGTAACTGGATCCTCAAATTCCTAACCGGAAGAACATAGGCATAGCTTAAATGCCACTGATAAATTTGTTGATGATACAACCACTGCTGGCAGAACTTCAGATGGTGATGAAAGGGCATACAGAAGCTAGATATACCAGTTAGTTCAGTGGTGTCACAGCAGCAACATTGCACTCAACGTCAGCCAACAGATCAAATTGCCGATTGTGGACTTCAGAAATGGTAAGACGAGGGAACTCAAACCAATCCTCATGGAGGAATCAGAAGTGGTGAGAGTGAGCAGTTCCTGGGTATCAATATCTCAGATGACCCAACCTGGATGCAACATATTGATGCAGCTATGAGCAAGGCAAAACAGTGGATGTATTTCATAAGGAGTTTGAGGAATTTTGATTTGTCAAATAAAATACTTGAATATTTCTAGAAATGTACCATGGAGAGCATCCTGACTGGCTGCATCATCATCTGGTATGGAGGGAGGGCTACTGCTCGAGATTGAAATAAGTTGCAGAAATTGTAAAATTTGTCAGCTCTATTTTGGGTACCAGCCCCCGTAGTATCCAAGACATCTTCAAGGAGCAGTCCTTAGGAAGGTGGAGTCCATCAGCAAGGATCCCCAACACCCAGGAAATCTCTCTTCACACTGCTACCATCAGGGAGGGGGTACGGAAGTCAGAAGGCATACACTCAGTGAGTCAGGAATAGCTTCTTCCCCTCTGCTATCCAATTTCTAAATGAACATTGAACCCATGAACACTACATGACTACTTTATTATTTCTGTTATTTTCCACTACTTATTTTAACTTAACTATCTTAACTATTATATATGTGTGTGTGTGTGTGTATATATTTAACGTAACTCAGTTTTTTTTCTCTATATTTATCATGTATTTCATTGTATTGTTGCCATAAAGTTAACAATATTTCATGACTTTGGATGATTGTAAGGCTGAAAGAGTCTACAGATATTGGGAGAAGTGACACCACTGAAAGATTTAAAAACAAAGATGCAGTTTTTATGATCAATGTGTTGCTTAATCAAGCACAATGTAGTTAAATCAATGGAAGATTTATTACTTTGGATATAGCTGGTAGAGGTTTGGATGCCTCCACTTACAGAATGATGGTTGAACAATGCAATACAAGACTTCATTATAAAAGTCTGGTCTAGAGGTAACATAAGGGAACAACAGAACGTCAGAGTAGAGGGAGAGGTGGGGGTTGGTGGTGGTGTTACATGTATTAGAGAATGTTGGGAAATGTTGCAGAGCTAGGAAAAGATCCTCTTAATATTTCCAACGTGAAACATAGTGATATAATCAGAAAATGAAAAAGACATGAAAGCTTATTTCTTTAGATGATGACACTAATGTATCCCCTTTCTTAATTACAGGTATAACACTATTCATATTCCGCTGCTTTAAATATCGTGCTAGCAGATTTTGGTAATATGTACACAGGTTGGAAGCTGCTTACCTGTGGACTGAAAGAGTTGCACTATTTCCTTATCATTTCATATTCCCTTCCCTTATTGTCCTATACAGGCTTTGTCATTTCATAATGATTCTGTGATGGGTTCCCACCTTCAAAAAGCCAATAAAATTTTCTGCTCATATACAACTTCAGATTAGAATGTCATCCTTGCATCTAGTCTACTAGGAACAGGGGATGCTTCAGCTATTTTGCCCTCAAGGTCTGGAATTCCAGTATCTTGCTGCATCTCTCCAATATTATCAAATCTCTTTAAAGGTCAGCTCTTCAACCTGCTCATGCAGCCTCCTCCTCTACCTGAAATTGCTTCAGTTGATTTGGTGTGACCTCCCAAGTATGAATTATAGACAATATACAATAGACAAGAGGTGCAGAAGTAGACCATTTGGCCCTTTGAGCCTGCACCGCCATTTTGAGATCATGGCTGATCAATTACTATCAATACCCGGTTCCTGCCTTGTCCCCATATCCCTTGATTCCCCTATCCATAAGATACCTATCTAGCTCCTTCTTGAAAGCATCCAGAGAATTGGCCTCCACTACCTTCCGAGGCAGTGCATTCCAGACCCCCACAGCTCTCTGGGAGAAGAAGTTTTTCCTTAACTCTGTCCTAAATGACCTACCCCTTATTCTCAAACCATGCCCTCTGGTACTGGACTCTCCCAGCATCTGGAACATATTTCCTGCCTCTATCTTGGGATGTTTCATCAGAATGCAGTTGCTCAGTTTGCAGAGTTAAAATAGGATCTAAGCATCAGATGTATTTAGAAATGTGATCCATCCTTGGTAATATTATTGAACACAGTGTAAGGGTTTGCTAATAGAATTGCAAGCTCAAAAATCCTTTCACGCTTTATCAGTTTTTCATTAGCAATACTTAACTGTCCAACCCAGCCTTCATTTTGAACAATTACCTTCATTTTTAAATATTCACATATTTATTTCATTGCATTGTTTAATGCCGTAGCTACTACCTAGACAGAATAGTTAAATAAGTCAATAGAGAGTTTATACAGACCTATTGTAAAGTAGTCACTGAATTCCCTTGGCTCCTCATCATAGTAACAACATTTGGTTAATTCGTCATTCTCCTGAAGTACTTTCAGCTTTGAATGATTATTTTAAATATAAATTTGCAACATTTCATAGAAATCCTGTTAGCACATGTGGATTATATGTACAATATAATAAGCATTATAGTTTCATTCTTCTATATTTAAGAAGGTGTAAATAATTTCACTACTAACTTGTTTTAAAGCCTATTATGATGTATAATCCTTGCTTTTATTGAACAAGGTCTTAAGTTCTTTGTACGCGGGATGATAGCTAATTAATTTTCAGCAGGTGTTATATTGCTTGCAAAAGGGCAGCATAAGGTAATGCCAGCAAACAATTATTTTACAATGATCTGCAAACTTTTTGGAAGTGGAAAGTAGAACAGATGTTATTATAAATGTGAGCTAATATTAAGGCTGTGGACATCATGAATGTCTCTTTTAATCTCAGCAAATCAAAATGTAAGGGGCCAAAGACAAGCAGAATGTGCAACGAAGTTTGCTGGTCCATTTCACTTTTAATAACTAGTATTTTTTGTGCAACACCATTCTAACTGACTTATATTTGCTCTCACTAAAAGTATAGCATTCTATTTTTTGGTAATTCATGAAATTTAGGGGGAAAGTAGATTGACCTTCCAATTAACATTTTCAATGAACATGTGAATATGTGAAATATACTTATTGCACACAATATACCATAGGTCATGAAAATGTTTAAACATAAATCATGAATATTTGAAAATTACGTAAAGAAAGCTCATTGTGAGAGAGTTTATAAAATGATTTGATCAGTTAAAAAGCTAATAGGTTTGAGAAATAATGAAAAATTATGACTTCCACATAAAGATAACTCATAAGCAGCCACTAAGTATGCCATCTATTCTTTTAACACATACAAAATGCTGGAGGAACTCAGCAGGCCAGGTAGCATCTGTGGAAAAGAGCACAGTCGATGTTTTGGGCTGAAACCTTCATCAGTACTCTTTTCCATAGATGCTGTCTGGCCTGCTGAGTTCCTCCAGCTCTTTGTGCTTGCTTAGATTTCCAGCATCTGCAGATTTTCTCTTGTTTGTCTATCCTTTCAGTGTTTGCTTGTATTTTTTTTCAGTTTGAAGAATATTTACACTTACTTAGAATTCTTGACATTCTGGCTATTTGAAAGTATAATTCTAACACTGGGCTAAATTCGTATTTACTCAAAGTTTTCAGAATCCAGTTCAAATCACACAAATATTTGTATGACCTTTGCTGTGATGGTGAACCAAATGATCAAACATTGATCCTGAATTCCAATGTTCAAGTGTGTGCCAAACTTTACTCCAGACAAGTCCTGTTGTCATTCATAATATGGAGTATACTTATTTTCATTATTTTTGACTTGATGATGGATATTCACTTTATAGACCCCAAAAAGCTTATTGTTAACCTCAGCTTTCTAGCACAACAGCTGCCCTTTCCAACGGGTGAGAGCTATTTTGACAAAGTTAAACTTCTAACAGATATTCCTTGCTTAGCTCTTATTGTAAACAAGAACAAGCTTTTAGTTCTTAATGTAAACTGCAAGCAATAATCAGTTTGAAGTTAAAGGATACCTTTGCAAACAAACAGCAGTCTTTAGAATTCAGACTGCTGGCCCACAGCAGGAGTTTAGTTGCTCAAGCGATATGGTTAACAAAGTGAAGTGACCATGAGACTTTCTCATCTGCTTTATCTAAAGGTAAGACAATGTTAATTGACCTACATCAATAACAATATCTACAACTAAGTTATTTGCATCATACTGACCGAGATCAAAGAAGGTTCCAGACCAGACTTACTTTGTCCCTTAGCACATTGTATAATCACAGGTATAATCAATCAATTGTTGAGATATTTGTGTTCTCAGAGAGTCAGGAGCGACTGGGCTTGTATACACTGGAATTTAGAAGGATGAGAGGGGATCTGATTGAAACATATAAGATTATTAAGGGATTGGACACACTGGAGGCAGGAAGCATGTTCCCGCTGATAGGTGAGTCCAGAACTGTGAGTCCACAGTTTAAGAATAAGGGGTAGGCCATTTAGAACAGAGATGCGGAAAAACTTTTTCACCCAGAGAGTGGTGGATATGTGGAATGCTCTACCCCAGAAGGCAGTGGAGGCCAAGTCTCTGAATACATTCAAGAGAGAGTTAGATAGAGCTCTTATAGATAGCGGGGTCAAGGGATATGGGGAGAGGGCAGGAACGGGGTACTGATTGTGTATGATCAGCCATGGTCACAGTGAATGGCAGTGCTGGCTAGAAGGTCCAAATGGTCTACTCCTGCACCTACTGTCTATTGTCAGTCTTCACGACTTGAATTGTAGGTGGCTGGGATGTCTGTCCACATAAGCTTTTAAAACAATCTGTGTGAATTACTTTGGCACACCAAAAGCATCTGAGAAAATAACACATGCAAATAATGTTAACTAGTAGCAAATCAGTAAAAATGTTAGAAAGAATTGGGGGTTGTTTGGAATGACAAGGAGAATGACAAAAAGACAGAGTTGCAGAAAGAAGAACCAGAATTCATTCCTCAACCTTCGATTTCTGCAACGGATGATCCATTCATCTGTAACTCATTGGAACGTTCCTTTAGTTCGTAAGAATTGTACCTGTGTTTGGAAATTCTTTGTAGTTTATAAATCTTCTGGTATTTAAAAATTTCTATAAATCAGATATTTTCTGTGAGTTGTGAATATGTATTAAAACTATTTGTCTAATTTTAAATGTGTATAATTAAAAATAAAATAAACTGTGTTTAAAATATTTTGGTACTCCTTGGTGGGAAGGAGGAATCCACCATTCACGTAGTGGGTATTGCCAAATAGACCTCTCATCAGAGATCAGGAAAGGAAGGAAGCTAGTCTTTGCAAAGTTGTTTGATACTTCATATACTTTATTGTCACCAAACAATTGATACTAAAGCGTACAATCATCACAGTGATACTTGATTCTGCGCTTCGCGCTCCCTGAAGTACAAATTGAACTAAATATAATAAAAATTTTAATTATAAATCATAATTAGAAAATAGAAAAGGGGAAGTATGGTAGTACAAGTCAGGTCCAGATATTTGGAAGGTACGACGCAGATCCAGGTCAGAATCCGTTCAGCAGCCTTGTCACAGTTGAAAAGAAGCTGTTTCCAAATCTGGCCGTATGAATCTTCATGCTCCTAAACCTTCTCCTGGAGGGAAGAGGGCCAAAAAGTGCATTGGCTGGGTGGGTCGTGTCCTTGATTATCCTGGCAGCACTGCTCCGACACCGTGTGGTGTAAAGTGAGTCCAAGGATGTTAGATTGGTTTGTGTGATGTGCTGGGCTATGTTTACGATCTTCTGCAGCTTCTTCCGGTCTTGGACAGGACATCTTCCATACCAGGTTGTGATGCACCCTAGAAGAATGCTTTCTACGGTGCATCTATAAAAATTAGTGACATGCCAAATTTCTTCAGCTATAACGTCCCTAAAGGGAAGGTTCCCATAGTTACATATCTTGGATAGGACTTAAAATCTCCTTTTGAAGTTAGATTTTGCAGACACGGAACCCAATAATATCACTGTCATGGTCCTGGCTGGCATTTCCTACCTTTTCCCTTTCCTCCCTAATTGGTCCTTAATCCCCACACTTGATTCCCAGTCTTTCCCAATTCCTCTCAATCACCAGCACCTGGTTTCCATTAGCCACCGGAGGATAAGACCCCGACAGCTCCGGTCAGCCCTTGCCAGATTGTTGGTCGACTCTCAGAAAGAGAGGAACCTTGCTCCAAGTCTTCAACCCCGTATCTCTTCATGAATCAAGCCTCCCTAGTCCTGACTCAGCCTGATCTGGATTCTGTGCTCGCTACGGAGATCCTGCCTCCGTGTCAGAGTCCTGCACTTGGGTTTGTTCTTCCTGCCACGTCTCTGCAACAGAACAATCTGGCCAGCCATGAACCCAGCGGACTCGGATCCTGTGTAACAGGCCCTCGCCAACCAGGGCCAGTTGCTGGGCGCCCATGACCAAATTCGCTGGGAAGTTACGGAACACCTCCATACGCTGGCCACAAGTGTGGGGAAGGTCAGTGAGCGGGTGGACCGGCTGTCCGTCTTCCTTGGTCCGCCTCAACCCCTGAGAACTCTGGCCGATCCATCTGGGCAACCTGGAACCGTCAACAAGACCCCCTCGAGAGCTGTATGTCCCCGAACCAGAATCCTACGCCGGGGACCAAGGGAAGTGCTGGGCTTTCTTACTGCAGTGCTCTCCGGCTTTTGAGCAACAGCCACGTACGTACTGCTCAGACAGATGAAAGATTGTGTACATCATGGGGCTATTACGAGGGGATGCCTTATCATGGGACAACCGGCCAGAGGTCTGTTCCTCCTTCTCCACCTTCATCTCTTTCAACAGCCCATTCGCGGGATGGACGCCACTATGCACCTTCTGACTCTCCATCAGGGCTCGCGAAGTGTAGCGAAATACTCCGTAGAGTTCTGAACTTTAGCGGCCGACTCTGGGTGGAAGGACGAAGTACTACAGGAAGTGTTTCGACGGGGTCTCTCTGACAAGATAAAAGATGAATTAGTGACCAGGGATGACGCGAACAGCCTGGATGCTTTGATCGCTCTAGCCACCAGGTTAGATAACCGACTTCGAGAACGTCTGAGAGAGAAGGCCAGTCACCCCGCTCCTCAGATCATCCTACGGCCCACCTTACCATCTTCGGCCAGCCTCTCTTCCCCATCCACTCCTAGTGTTGCCCCCACTCCAAAGGTTCTGGTGAATCAGACGACACTCCCTTCAGTTCCCCAAACCCGGATGCAGATCCCAGCTACGGTAACCTACAACCAACAGTCCCCGTCCTTGCCTACCTTGATAGACTCCGGTGCTGAGGGGAATCTGATGGATGAAGACGTAGCTGCCTGGGCCGGAATCCCTCGAAAACCACTCAACACCCCCGTGGAGACCCGGGGTCTGGACGGTAGGCTGCTGGCTCGGGTAACCCACCGCACTCCGCTCTTAACACTAGTCCTGTCCGGTAACCACCAAGAGAAGGCTAGATTCAATCTAATCCACTTGCCTTGAGCCCCGATGGTACTAGGATACCCATGGCTGGTTCACCACAATCCCCAGATCGACTGGACCACCAGGAGGATAGCCAGGTGGAGTCCGGCATGTCACGCCCACTGTCTACAGTCGGCCACATCTCCGAGGGAGGCTCCGGTGACTCCGCCGGTCTCTGAAGACCTTGACCTCTCCCGGGTACCTGCTGAATACCACGACCTGGGACAGGTGTTCAGCAAACATCGAGCACTTGCCCTGCCTCCGCACCGCCCTTATGACTGTGCCATCGACCTCCTCCCTGGGGCCCCACTGCC
Organism: Hemitrygon akajei; assembly: GCF_048418815.1. Classification (NCBI taxonomy): domain Eukaryota; kingdom Metazoa; phylum Chordata; class Chondrichthyes; order Myliobatiformes; family Dasyatidae; genus Hemitrygon; species Hemitrygon akajei. The sequence goes on along the minus strand of NC_133136.1, from coordinate 71,569,607 downwards.
CACCAGTCGCCTCTATAATTTATCGTGGCCAGAGAGGAAGGCCATGGAGAAATACCTGGGTGAGTCCTTTGCAGCAGGCCTCATCAGGCCCTCTTCCTCCCCTGTGGCCGCCGGGTTCTTCTTTGTGGAGAAGAAAGGTGGATCGCTTCGCCCCTGCGTCGATCATCGAGGCTTGAACAATATCACCATTAAGAACAAGTACCCCTTACCTCTCATTAGTTCAGCCTTCGACCCGCTACACGGAATGACCATCTTTTCCAAGCTGGACCTATGGAATGCCTACCACCTCGTTAGGATACGGGAAGGGGATGAGTGGAAGACAGCCTTTAACACTCTTCTGGGCCATATTGAATATCTGGTAATGCCGTTTGGCCTTACGAATGCCCCCACCATTTTCCAGGCCTTCATCAACGATGTGTTAAGGGACTTCATTAACCGTTTCGTGTTCGTCTATCCAGACGACATTCTGATTTTTTTCCTGCAGCCTGCAAGAACACGTTCGTCATGTCTGTAGAGTCCTTCAGAGGCTGTGGGAAAACCCACTGTTTGTGAAGGCAGAGAAATGAGTTCCATGTCCCTTCGGTCAGCTTCCTAGGATACATCATCGCAGGTGGGCAGGTGAGAGCGGACCCCGAGAAGATCCGTGCAGTGGAGGAATGGCCTAGGCCAACGACCCGCAAGCAACTCCAGCGGTTCCTGGGGTTCTCGAACTTCTACCGCCATTTTATCAGGGACTACAGTCAGGTGGTCGCCCCCCTCACCCGGCTTACCTCACCCTCCACACTCTTTTCTTGGGACGCCGAAGCGGAAGCAACATTCACTAACTTAAAGAGACGTTTTACTATGGCCCCCATCCTGATCCATCCGGACCCATCCCGACAATTCTTCGTGGAGGTGGACGCTTCAGATTCCGGGGTAGGAGCAGTCCTGTCCCAATGGTCGGGTACGGATGAAAAGGTTCACCCCTGTGCCTTTTTTTCCCGACGATTGTCCCCCGCGAAATGGAATTATGACGTGGGAAATCAAGAATTATTGGCGGTCAAACTGGTGTTGAAGGAATGGAGGCACTGGCTGGAGGGGGCAGAGCACCCATTCGTTGTCTGGACAGATCACAAGAACCTGGGGTACATTCAAACCGCCAAGCACCTGAACTCCTGCCAGGCCCGTTGGGCATTATTCTTAGGGCTATTCAAGTTTACCATCACTTACCATCCAGGGTCCAAGAACGGAAAGCCGGACGCGCTCTCCCGCCAATATGACCCCAGGGAGGACACCTCCAGTCCAGAAACGATCATCCCCCCCCCCCCCCCCCCCGTCCTGTGTGGTGGCTTCCCTCACCTGGGAGATCGAGTCTGTGGTAAAAGCAGCCCAACGAGATGTCCCGGACCCAGGTAAGGGACCCAGCGACCGCCTCAATGTGCCTGAATGCATCCCATCTCAGGTCCTCCAGTGGGGGCATGCGTCTCGATTTGCCTGCCAACCCGGAAGTAATCGAACCCTGGCACTCCTAAGAAGACATTTTTGGTGGCCCTCCATGGAGGCAGACACCCGCTGCTACGTCGCGACATGCCCCACTTGTGCCTGGGGAAAGGACTCGCATCGGCCGCCTGTGGGATTGCTTCGCCCCCTGCCTGTTCCTGGCCGCCCATGGTCGCACATCGCTCTGGACTTCGTTACGGGTCTGCCCAAATCCCGCGGGAATATGACCATCCTCACCGTGGTGGACAGATTTTCTAAGGCTGTGCATTTTGTAGGCCTACCTAAACTCCCCTCGGCCCAAGAGAACGCTGACCTCCTTGTCCGCCATGTCTTCCGCCTCCACGGAATCCCCGCCGACATCGTCTCGGACTGAGGTCCCCAGTTCGTCTCGAAGGTGTGGAGAGCATTCTGCCGAGCCCTGGGTGCATCGGTCAGCCTATCATCCGGCTTCCACCCCCAGACTAATGGACAGACGGAGCGGGCTAACCAAGACCTGGAAGCGACGTTGCGTTGTGTGACCGAAAACAATCCAGCCACCTGGAGTGACCAACTCCCGTGGGTCGAGTACGCCCACAACTCCCTCGTGAGTTCAGCCATAGGAAAATCCCCATTCGAGTGCTCACTGGGGTACCAGCCCCCATTGTTTCCTGCGCAGGGAGCAGAGATTGCAGTACCATCCGTCTGCGATCTGCGATCATATTGACCGGTGCCGCAGGATTTGGGAGGAGACACGCGCGGCCCTAGCCCGTTCAGCAGATCGCTACAAGGAAACAGCCAACCGACACTGCACCCCGGCACCGGAGTACCAACCTGGGCAGTTGGTATGGCTGTCCTCCAAAGACATTCTGCTCAAGAATGAGCATAGAAAACTCGCTCCTCGCTTCCTAGGTCCGTTCAGGGTCGAACAGGTTATCAATCCTACGGCAGTCCGACTGAAGATACCAAGTTCCCTACGCATCCACCCTACCTTCCATGTTTCCCAAGTTAAACCAGTCTCGGTCAGCCCCTTGTGTCCACTGCCCGATCCTCCCCCACCAGCCCGAATCATTGACAACCATCCAGCCTTCACTGTCCGACGACTATTGGATGTACGCCGAAGGAGCAAAGGGTTCCAGTACTTGGTGGATTGGGAAGGGTATGGGCCAGAAGAGCGTTCCTGTGTCCCCCGCTCCTTTATCCTGGACCCTTCCCTCATCCAGGCCTTTTATCGGGACCATCCCGACAAGCCGGGAAAGTCGTCGGGAGGCTCCCCTTGAGGAGGGGTTACTGTCATGGTCCTGGCTGGCATTTCCCACCTTTTCCCTTTCCTCCCTAATTGGTCCTTAATCCCCACACTTGATTCCCAGTCTTTCCCAATTCCTCTCAATCACCAGCACCTGGTTTCCATTAGCCACCGGAGGATAAGACCCCGACAGCTCCGGTCAGCCCTTGCCAGATTGTTGGTCGACTCTCAGAAAGAGAGGAACCTTGCTCCAAGTCTTCAACCATGTATCTCTTCATGAATCAAGCCTCCCTAGTCCTGACTCAGCCTGGTCTGGATTCTGTGCTCATGACGGAGATTCTGCCTCCTGATCCTGCCTCCGTGTCAGAGTCCTGCACTTGGGTTTGTTCTTCCTGCCACATCCCTGTAACAATCACATCTCATCTCTGCCTTTTCAATGGAACTTTGCCAAAGCAAAGTGATAGCAAAGTGATTGAGACATTTGACTTACTTACTCAAATAGATTGTAAATGCTGGCAAAATTTTCAGACTCAGCCTCTACCATTCTGGTTTCCCATCTCTTTGTACCACTCCAGAAAGTGTTTTCCACTTCCTCCTTTCCAATGAATTGAACTTTTATATTCCTCTTCCAACCCACCTGATTATAGCAGCATATGTTAGAAATATAAAAACCTATATCACAATACAGGCCCTTCTGTGCTGAACATGTCCTTACCTTAGAAATTACCTAGGGTTATCCATAGTCGTCTATTTTTTCTGAGCTCATGTACCTATCCAGGAGTTTCTTAAAAGACCCTATTGTTTCCATTTCCACCTCCACCTCCACTGCCAGCAGCCCATTCCACACGCTCACCACTCTCTGTGTATAATAGCTTACCCCTGACATCTCCACTATACCTACTTCCAAGCACCTTAAAACTGTTCCCTCATGTTAGCCATTACAGCCCTGGGAAAAAGCCTCTGACGATCCATGTGATCAATGCTTCTCATCGTCTTGTACACCTCTATCAGGTCACCTTTCATCCTCCGTTGCTACATGGAGAAATGGCCAAGTTCACTCAACCTATAAGGTATGCTCCCCAATCTTTGTAAATCTCCTCTGCACCCTTTCTAAGGTTTCCACGGCCTTCCTGTAGTGAAGCAACCAGAACTGAGCACAGTACTCCAAGCGGGGTCTGACCAGGGTCGTACATAGCTGCAACATTACCTCTCGGCTCTTAAACTCAATGCCATGATTGATGAAGGCCAATGAACCATATGCCTTCTAAAACACAGAGTCAACCTGCTCAGCAGGTTTCAGTGTCCTATGGACTCGGACCCTAAGATCCCTCTGATTCTCCACACTGCCAAGAGCCTTATCATTAATGCTATATTCTGCCATCATATTTACCTACCAAAATGAACCACCTCACACTTATCTGGGTTGAACTTCATCTGCCACTTCTCAGCCCAGTCTTGCATCCTATCAATGTCCTGTTGTAACCTCTGACAATCCTCCATACTATCCACAACACCTCCAATGTTTGTGTCATCAGCAAATTTACTAACCCATGCAATACACACAAAATGCTGGTGGAACACAACAGGCCAGGCAGCATCTATAGGAAGAAGTGCAGTTGACATTTTGGGCTGAGACCCTTCGTCAGGACTAACTGAAAGAAAAGATAATAAGAGATTTGAAACTAGGAGGGGGAGGGGGAAATCCGAAATGAAAGGAGAAGACAGGAGGGGGAGGGATGAAGCTAAGAGCTGGAAAGGTGATTGGCAGAAGGGATACCCAGCTGGAGAAGGGAAAGGATCATGGGACGGGAGGCCTAGGGAGAAAGAAAGGGGGAGGGGAGCACCAGAGGGAGATGGAGAGCAGGCAAGGAGTGATTGTGAGAGGGGCAGAGAGAAAGAAAAAAAGAAAGAAAAAAGGGTGTGGGAGTAAGTAAATAAATAAATACATATATACATACATAAATAAGGCAAGGGGTAAGAGGAGGAGGAGGAGCATTAATGGAAGTTAGAGAAATCAGTGTTCATACCATCGGGTTGGAGGCTACCCAGACGGAATATAAGATGTTATTCCTCCAACCTGAGTGTGGCTTCATCTTGACAGTAGAGGAGGCTATGGATAGACATTTGAGAATGGGAATGGGACGTGGAATTAAAATGTGTGGTACTGGGAGATCCTACTTTCTCTGGTGGACAGAGCGTAGGTGTTCAGTGAAACGGTCTCCCAGTCTGCATCAGGTCTCACCAATATATAAAAGGCCACACCGGGAGCACTGGATGCAGTATACCACACCAGCCGACTCACAGATGAAGTGTCGCCTCACCTGGAAAGATTGTTTGAGGCCCGGAATGGTGGTGAGGGAGGAAGTGTAAGGGCAGGTGTAGGACTTGTTCCGCTTACAAGGATAAGTGCCAGGAGGGAGATTGGTAGGAAGGGATGTGGGTGACGAATGGACAAGGGAGTCGTGTAGGGAGCAATCCCCATGGATTGCTCCTTACCCGACTCCCTTGTCCATTCTTGCACTTACCCTTGTAAGCGGAACAACCACTCTTTGCTTTCTGTGGACAAGCCAGTTCCGGATCCATAAAGCAATGTCCCCTTGGATCCCATGCCTCCTTACTTTCTCAATAAGCTTTTCATGGGATACCTTATCAAATGCCTTGCTGAAATCCATATACACTACACCTACTGCTCTACCTTCATCAATGTGTCTAGTCACATCCTCAAAAAATTCAATCAGGTTAGTAAGGCATAACCTGCCTTTGACAAAGCCATGCTGCCTATTCCTGATCATAATATGTCTCTCCAAATGCTTGTAACTCCTACGTCTCAGAATCTTCTCCATCAATGTACCAACCACTAAAGTAAGATTCAGTGGTCTATCATTTCCCGGGCTATCTCTACTCCTTTTCTTGAACAAGGGAACAACATCCGCAACCCTCCAATCCTCTGGAACCTTTGCCGTCTTCATTGATGATGCAAAGATCATCGTCAGAGGCTCAACAATCTCCTCCCTCACTTCCTACAGTAGCCTGGGGTACATCACAACCGGTCCCGGAGACTTATCCAATTTGATGCTTTCCAAAAGCTCCAGCACATCCTCTTTCTTAATATCTACATTCTTAAGCTTTTCAGTCTGCTGCAAGTCATCCCTACAATCGCCAAGATTCTTTTCCATAGTGAATACTGAAGCAAAGTATTCATTAAGTACCTCTGCTATCCCCTCTGGTTCCAGATACACTTCTCCACTGTCACACTTGATTGCTCCTATTCTGTCACATCTTATCCTTTTGCTCTTCACATACTTGTAGAAGTAAGGCTTTCCTTAATCCCGTCCGCCAAGGCCTTATCATGGCTCCTTCTGGCTCTCCGAATTTCATTCTTAAGCTCCTTCCTGCTATTATTACCTAGTTTTTTGAACCTTTCGTAAGATCTTCTTTTCTTCTTACAATAGCCTTTGTATACCATGGTTCCTGCACACTACCATAACTTCCCTGTCTCATTGGAATGTACCTATGCAGAACTCCATACAAGTATCCCCTGAACATTTGCCACATTTCTTCCATAAGTTTCCCTGAGACCATCTGTTTCCAATTTATGCTTCCAAGTTCCTGTCTGACAGCCTCATATTTCCCCTTACTCCAACTAAACGTTTCCCTAACTTGTCTATTCCTATCCCTCTCCAATGCTATGGTAAAGGAGATAGAATTGTGATCACTATCTCCAAAATGCTCTCCCACTGACAGACCTGACACCTGACCAGGTTTATTTCCCAATACCAGATCAAGTACAGCCTCCTCTCTTGTAGGTGTATCTACATATTGTGTCAAGAAACCTTCTTGAACACACCTAACAAACTCCACCCTATCTAAACTCCTCACTCTAGGGAGATGCCAATTAATATTTGGGAAATTAAAATCTCCCAGCACAATAACCCTGTTATTATTACTCCTTTCCAGAATCTGTCTCCCTATCTGCTCCTTGATGGCCCTGTTACTAATGGGTGGTCTATAAAAAACTCCATTAGAGTTATTGACCCCTTCCTATTCCTAACTTCAACCCACAGAGTCTTTGTAGACAACGTCTCCATGACTTCCTCCTTTTCTGTAGTCCTGACACTATCTCTGATCAGCGGTGCCATGTCACCACCTTTTTTGCCTCCCTCCCTGTTCTATCTGAAACATCTGAAGCCTGGCACTTGAAGTAGCCATTCCTGCCCCTGCACCATCCAAGTCTCTGTGATGGCCACAACATCATAGCCCCAAATGCTGATCCACAATCTAAGCTCATCCACTTTGTTCCTAAAACTTCATGTTCTGCTGGAGTTTTCCAATAAAAATGTCTCAAGCTGTTGTGCAGGTTGACTCTATGGTTAAGAAAGTATTGGCCTTCATCAATTGTGGGACTGAGTTTAGGAGCTGAGAGGGAACGTTGCAGCTATATAGGACCCTGGTCAGACCCCACTTAGTGTACTGTGCTCAGTTCTGGTCACCTCACTGCAAGAAGTATGTGGAAACCATAGAAGGGATGCAGAGGAGATTTACAAGGATGGTGCCTGGATTGGGGGTCATGCCTTATGAGAATAAGTTACGGAGGATGAGAAGTGACCTGATAGAGGTGTATAAGATGATGAGAGGCATTGATCGTGTGGATAATCAGAGGCTTTTTCCCAGGGTTGAAATGGCTAGCACGAGAGGGCATAGTTTTAAGGTGCTTGGAATTAGGTGCAGAGGTGATGTCAGGGGTAAGTATTTTACGCGGAGGGTGGTGAGTGTATGGAATGGGCTGCCGGCGATGGCAGTGGAGGCTAATACGATAGTCTTTTAAGAGACTCCCAGATCAGTACATGGAGCTTAGGAAAATAGAGAGCTAAGGGTAACCCTAGGTGATTTCTAAAGTAAGGACATGTTCAGCGCAGCTTTGTGGTCCGAACTGCCTGTATTGTGCTGTAGGTTTTCTGTTTCTAACATTTCACCTTCTTACAGTTCCTGGGTAGACTGATTAAATTAGCAGTCTAATCAATTAACTAAATTCATACAAGGAATAGGAATCAGAAAAGTTTCCCGAAACATAAAAATAAGCACTTTTCCCTGTCTAGAGCTGGCTGAACACTACCTGAACACTACTGACTTAGTAAGGGAAATTGAAAAATGTAAAAAATGTAAAAATGTAAGTCCTACCGCCAGGACTTAAGAACTTTTTAAAAGCTATTATTAATGCTTTTTGAGATAGTGATTTAGATGCATATCATATTTTTTACTGAGTTAAGTATTGTATGTAATTAGTTTTGCTACAACAAGTGTATGGGACATTGGATAAAAGTTGAATTTCCCCATGGGGATGAATAAAGTATCTATCTATCTATCTATCTATTTGCATTCCAGTTGCATTAATTCTGTGCAACTTGGGATTTATCCCTAGGACAAATTTGAGTAAACCTGTCCTAAAATTTAGATTTCAATTGAGTTAACAAAACATTGCAGGAAGTGTTTCAAAATGTAAAAGTGAAAAGTGACTAGTGATCTGATAAAGCCAGAAATACAGCAATACTTCTGAAAGTTGTTTTATCCCCAGTGATTTAAAAGCTAGATGTTATTACTGAATTATACAAACTATATCACAAAATAGATCTCAGTAAAAAATGATAGTTACACATTTTTAACTCTGTTCACAGTTTATAGCACAGCAGTTGTTCAAGATTTACTTCAGATTGCCTGACATTCAACTTTGAATCCACAATCTTTCAAATTGGAGGGCAGCAGGGACAATAATCTGAAAGTGTTCCTGGTTCTTTGAATGCAGCAGTCCTCTAAGAAGATCACATAAAAGTATCCTGAAACATAAAGAAACCTTTGTAAATACACATAATGAAAAATAGTATGTATGTTGTGTCTGGAGTTCAAAGTTCAATTCCCACTCTGCTCTGCAAAGAGTCTCTGTATGTCCATGCCACAAAATATGTGGGTTTTCACTGTGTGCCCTGGTTTCCTCCCACAGCTCAAAGATGTACGGGTAGGCTAACTGATCATTGTGGTTAGGGTAGGGTTAATCAGGACTGTGGGGATGCAGGGGTGGTGTGGCTCGAAGGGCTGGAAGGACCCTAACCACTGTATCACTTAATAAAGATAACAAAATACATCATACTCATCTCACCAGATGTTTTAATGAGCTATCTCATAAGTCATAGCAGCAGAATTAGGCCATTCAGCTCATTGAGTCTGATCATGGCTGATTTATTTTCCCTCTCAACCTCATTCTCCTGCCTTCTTCCAGTAACCTTTGACATGCTTACTAATCAATACCAATCAATTTTTGCTTTAAATATACTCAACGATGTGGTCTCCACAGCTGTCTGTGGCAATGAATTCCACAGTTTCAGCATGCGATAGCCAAACAAATTCTTCATCTTCTCTGTTCTAAAGGGACGTCCTTCTATTCTGAGGCTGTGCCCTCTGATCTCAGACTCTTCCACTATTGGAAACATCCAATCTACTTAGACCTTTCAATATTTAATGTTTCAGTAACATGACTCCTCATTCTTTTAAATTCTAGCGAGTACAAGCCCAGAGCCATTAAACACTTCTCATGTGTTAATCCTTTCATTCCTGGGAGAATTCTCATGAACCTCTTCTGGACTCTCTCTAATGCCAGCACATCCTTTTCTTAAAAATATGTTACCCAATGCTACTCATAATACTCAAAATGTGATCTGAAGAATGCCTTATATGTCTTAACGTTATATCCTTGTTTTTATATTCTAGTCGAAATGAATGTCAAAATTACATTTGCTTTCCTTAGTATCAACTCAACTTATCAGTAAACCATTAAGGAATCCTACAGTAGGATGCCCAAGACCCTTTGGAACTCCAATTTCCAAATTTCCTCCATATTTAGAAAATAGTCTATGCCTTTATTCCTTCCAATCTGCAGATTTGGCCACTAAGCCATCAATGCTGTTATCATAACGATAGCAGGGAACAGCAGATGACTTGAAAATGTTTTAACATATCATTGCATTTCTAATTCATTAACTTGAAACCTATTTGAAATACAATACTGCGAGAGGCATTGAGGCAAATATTTCTATCAAATGATATTGTCCATAAGTTACCATCAATCACTCCACACCTGTGTAGAACATTTAAATAAGGACAAAAGAATAAATAATGAAATTAATAATTGCCTTTATGTGTAAACCTGAATGATGCAAAGAACTTCACCATTTTTATTATTGTCCATTTGGTTTCTTGAACAAACTAAATAATTGGGGAAATAGGTATTGCCATGACATTAATCTGGGAGCAGCAAAGTGATTGATTAAGATTATAAGGGATTCATCAACCTTTCAATGGAAACAAATTCTAGTTATTCACAAAGCAACCTTACAAAGTTTGTGAAGAATGGCACCTGAAGGATAATGTTCTCCACTCTATATTAGATAGAGATCAGACTACATTAATCAATGAAGTATCCATTAAAATACCAAGTAACTTGTACTCTTGGTGAGATTCCTTCCATCTGTCACTGTGGAGGTTAATAGAAGGATAAACCTTGATTCAAGCAACATTTGATGATACAAAAACATGGAAAGAGAAAGTGTATTCAATAGCCTGAGAAGAACCTTTCCCTAATTTTCTAATTTTCTCCTTTGGTATCTTAATTAAGAAGCTTGGACCCTAAAATACAAGAACTATTGGAACAAACAAATACTGTATTTTTTGAGTTGTTTTTGAAAACAAAGAGGAAGAGATTATTATACAGTTCAGGCTGAGAGCTCTACAGACAGTCATTAGAGAACTTAATACAAAGGTTTTTTACTTCTAGAATCTGCGAGTGTACATATACATGTTTTCCTTGTTCTACCTCATGAACAACCACCTATATCATAAGGTACCACAAATAAGAAAAAATATTTATGAAAAGATAAAATATGAAATCCTGCATCTGAAGAAATAGTTAGGTTCAAGATGTTTGTTCAATTGTTCAGATATGAATTGAAGCCTTGAGTACCAAAGTTATATGGACTGTCCCTGGTACCATGCTTTAGATATAACTCTGAACTGGCTTCCTCCTTTAGTTTAGTAGAAGCTGAAGATTCTGTGGCACAAGGAGGTGATGTGTCCTTTGTTACTTCACTGTAGTGCATAGTCTAATATTTTCTAACTGTTGTGCATTGTTCATAATTCTGGAAATAAAGTGAATTCAACATATCATTGTGAAAAATGATAAACTCCATAGTCTACAATTTGCTCCAAATTATAATGACCATTGCCATAAGCATGTTCTGTACAAGAGCACCCAGATTTTGTATTAATTTGAAAGTATACTCTGTGTCACTATCCATCATGCCTAAATGTGAAGAATTTCAAGACAACTAGAGAAACACCAGATTTTATTTTAAGGATGCCAACTCATCGCTTATGATAGTACTGAGTAAGATGGAGAAAGTGAATTGTGTGTCTTCTCAAGGCTAAGCTAACCCACAGAGCTTAAACCTTGTGAAGCTAAATGCTCTTATTGAGATAGTTTGAGAGTTGCTCTTATCTTACATGGTACACTGTAATGTTGGAACCATTGACAATGACTTTTGACGAAATAAGTCAGAGAGATAAGCTGTAAGGTAACTGGCCCTTCAGCCCATCAAGTCCATGCTGACTACCAAACATCTACCTACACTAATCCCATTTTTATTCTTCTAACATCCTTATCAGCTTCCCCTAGCAACCCCCTTTCCCACTACCAGTTTCTATTTCCTGTATTTGGGGAAATTTGCAGCAATTAGACAACTAACTTACACATCTTTATGACATAGGAAGAAATTAGGAAACTCCACATTGACAGCATTGGAGGTTAAAATTATGTTATTTCTTCTAAGGCATCCTTTTGGGTTCAGCATAATTTAGGCTTTAAAACTTCACTCTAGCTCACTCTCTATTCTGTGCCTCTGTCCTGTCTGCAAGTTGAATATTTCAAAAGAACCTACTCAAACTCAGTTATTTCATTCATATCATCTATCATTGAAAGAAATTCCCAAACATGTGATTTTAGGATTTTTTTGGTTTGGAAGAGTTGCAGCCTTAAAAATATTGTCAGGATTTCCACATATGCCAGCACCTCACAGCATCTATTTTACTCTCATCAATTTTGTCAAGTACCAGCACTGCCTCACAGAGTCTGGAAGAAGGGAATCTGGCAAAGACACCAAGGTAATGCAGAGGTTAGTGTGACACTCCAACAGTCTGGGAAGTTCCAGAGTTCAATTGCAGAGGTTAGTGTGACACTCCAACAGTCTGGGAAGTTCCAGAGTTCAATTGCAGAGGTTAGTGTGACACTCCAACAGTCTGGGAAGTTCCAGAGTTCAATTGCAGAGGTTAGTGTGACACTCCAACAGTCTGGGAAGTTCCAGAGTTCAATTGCAGAGGTTAGTGTGACACTCCAACAGTCTGGGAAGTTCCAGAGTTCAGAGTTCAATTCTGGTGTCACTCTGTAAGGAGTCTTTGTATGTCCTCCCCGTGGAATGTGTGAGTTTTCCCTGGAGCCTCCTGTTTCCTCCCACAGTCCAAAGACGTGGGTTAATTGGTCATAGTAAATTCTCCCGTGATTAGACTAAGATTTATCAGGATTGTGGGTCTGCTGGGGTGGTATGACAAAAGGCCAGAAAGATCAACAAGAGTGGAAACAGCAACCACAGAGCAGGTACTTCAGCTCTGATCGTAACAAGGGTAAGGAATGAGACTGCCATCCATCCTGAACTCGCTGATTTGAAGTGAGGGATATTTTAACTCTGTAACCTTATTTGGTACTTGCAGTCATTTTTCACCCTGAGCTAGCAGGAAGCAGTGGCAATCTGCCCAGCATGCACCCAATACAAAATGACTGGAAATTGCAAGCAAGAACTCAAGGCATGAGAAGGACACCATATACTAAGGAAATGTCCTCCTGAGTGAATCGAACTACCTGCTCTCTGTTGCTGGGTAGGCAGAATTCAAATTATATGTTAACTCTCTCACATTTTACCTCATGCAATTCCAACTTGATAGGTAGAGGTTGCTCTTTGAGTCTCTTGTACTTTAACAAAAAACTTCCCTTATATTTAGAGAGTGCCAAATGGCAGCCTCTTCAAGCTCATCTGTGAAAACAGCATAAACTCCTCTCTCTACTGTCCTTTTATTTACCTTTTCATGGTGGTTGGGGTTCTGCAATGGCACTTAAAACTGCGTGTTGTCACGACAATGTGTTCCCGTTCTGGGAGCTCACTGACTGATTAGCCGTTTTCCAACATTCTACAGGCATGGAAGACACTGGGCTGAGGCCCTGTGGACAACTGATTCCAACTGGTGCCACTGACTGAGGTGTCGCAGGAGAAGGAACATCAGGATTTCATGGTGGCAGAAGTCTCTGTGCTCGAGAGATCGCTCTTTCTCTCTATTTCTCTCGATGGTGGAGGAGAGTTTGCAGCCAATTCTTGAATTGGGGAATTTTGGAATAGATAGCAACATGGCAGCTGTAGCATCACAACAGCGATTGTGAAATGGGTGACCTCTCCCTGTCCCTTGTTAGTGAGTGTGAGAAAGAGAGAGAGAGCCTATGGCAAGTCAAACTGTCAGATAAACAATAGTTTTTGTTGACTTTAGATCATGGTCTCTCCTTGGGGGCTTTGTGATTGCTAGGTGGTTGGTGGGTACTGACGACTTTTGCTGAAAAGGGTGGGAGTGGGAAGGAGGAGGGTTGATGCTTGCTGATGCTTGCACAGGAGGCCGCTTTGGGGTTCTAATGTTTTTCTGTTGTTCATTCTTTTGAGGTTCTTCAGGTTTTCGTGGATGTCTGCAAAGACTAATTATTTCAGGCTACATACTGTGTACAGTCTCTGATAATAAATGGAACCATTTGATTGGTGGATGCCTGAATATATTGCAGAGGATGATCCTGTAACCTAGAGATTCTCAACCTTTTTTGGCCATGGCCCCCTTAGGAGCTCTTCTCAGGTTCTGGGCCCCCCTTTGAAACAGGGGTACAGCACGAACAGATAGACAGAAAATCATTTATTCATGAACACCAAGAAAACTTGAACATTCCAACATACTGGACAGAACTTAAAAAAAGACTGTATGAAATTAAGCATCTATCAGGCCTAATGCGATTCTTGAGCTTGATGCTTTTCTACAAGTTTCATGATATCGGGCTCCAAATTAGACAATGACAGTCGGAGGTCACCTTTTGTTGCGATATCAACTGTGTTCCGCAGTTTTATCAAGGAAACTACCTTGCAGAATCCGCTCTCAACCAAATACGTTGAGGGAAAGGTGATACAAAATCTTTGGGCTTTTTCCCACAGTGTTGTAAATTTATTCAGCAGATCACTCTTGATCCAGAAATCTTTTTGAAACTGAGTGAACTGATGATGTGCAGTTATATCACTCTGAAGATCAATCAAACGCTCTTGAATTTGCCTAAGTGTCTTTGACTTGGGAATAAGCACACAAAATACAGATACATTACTGACAAAAATGCTGTCACCTGGAGCCAGGGTTGTTTTTTTGGTGATTTCATATGCAGTAATAAACACTTTTCACAACCTACCTTAATGTATAATATACCTAAACACATATACTTTAAAGTTACTAGGCAAAAGGAGGCCTAGCAAGACACTCTGATCTTCGGAGAATGAAGTATGGTGATAATGGATGCGAGCACCCTTGTTTGAATATGTTGACCCAGCGCAGTCTGATTCCCGACTGACTCTGAAGTGAGGCTGTGTGGGAGGAGCTTAAGCAATGACTTTACCAGGTGTGCTGAATTCTAACGGTGTGTTGGAAAGATATTATAAATAGGAGGGAAACTATTGACTCCAATGAAGGTTGCTGCTTGGGTTTTTCATCGGCTCAGTTACCAGGGCCCCCATAAACACTTGGGGCCCCCATTCTCACAGCTTTCAGTCGGTGGCCCCCTACAAATGTGCCAGGGCCCCCGTTGTGAACTGCTACTGTAACCCTTTGGCATCTGAAGTTCCTAGTGGCAAAATGAGGCATCCATATCTTGTTCAGAGAGCAGTTGCTCGGACCTCAAGCTATAGTTGTAAAAACTTTTTTTTCAACTCCACCTTTACCATACCATGTGAATGGCTTGTGAGAATTTTGTGGTGGGAATTCACGTCGCTGCTTACCACTCAGAACTGCTGAAGGTACACTCAGCAGATGCCCAGTATAAAGCCGGTTACTGTTTTACAGGATAGCAACCACAGCGCAAGTCATGATGTATCTGCCAGAGTTTGTACAAAAGTAGTGAACCATCCAAAACTGGACTAGCCTCTGTCAGCTCTTCAAGTTAGAAACAGCCCAGAGACCATCCAACATACCAACAAGAGATAATCTTCCTTCTACTGGGTAATCGCTCAGAAGATGAAGACATAGTAAATCAGTGTTACACTGTACACTGACAGGAACAGTAAAAAAATGTGGTCAAGCATATTGATATCAGGCACATATCTCAGAGAGTAAAGTAATGTAAGGAATCAGTTCTACTTTGCTGAACATCCTTTTCTCTTATGAGAAATGGTATAGCAATACTGCAGAAGCTCAGCACTGATGATAGATGAGGGAGTTCAAAGGATATTGTTGGTGAAGTATTTGTTTTGTACTTGCTGAGTGAAATATCTGCCTCGGGTCTGCTCATAAATGCATTATAGATAGGCATCTGTGCAACAGTCCTCCTGCCTGCACTCATGTTTCACGGTACACAGTATTATGGTTAGTAATTGCATTGAAATTAACTTTCTCTACGATTAGATTTTTTAGACATTCAGACTTTTTATACAACAATATCTTGGTGCAGTTACACTTGCTAATGAATATAAAACCTTGCAAAATATGCCAGGCTCATTGCAGGAAAGTAGAGAATGATTCAGGATTCTCCTGTTCTACTCTCTATAGACACATGAACATGTGACCAAGCACAGCCCCAATGTCACCTTCAAGTTCAACTGTGGAAAGACCACATTTGGCTTACCAAATGGAGATAGTAGCCCTAGTTGAGTGGTGGCACAACAACAACCTCTCGCTCAATGTCAGCAAAACTAAAGAACTTTTTGTTGACTTCAGGAAGCGAAAGGAGGATGGACATGCACTGGAGGATCAGCAGTGGAGAGAGTCAGCAGTTTTAAATTCCTGAGCATTAACATATCGGATGACTTGTCCTGAGCCCAGTACATTGATGCAATCATTGAAAAAAGGGCACTACAGTCTTTACACATTTAGGAGGTTAAGAAAGTTCAACATATTACAGAACACTCTCAACAAACTTCTACAAATGCACAGTTGAAATTCTCGGAACTGGTTGCATCATGGTCTGGTATGGCAATTCAAATGAACATGAACGCATGAAGCTTCAGGGAACAGTGAACTCTACTCAACTTATCACAGGTACATCCGTCCACAAAATTGGGTGTATCTGCAGAAGGTGCCACCTCAAAAAGGCAACATTCACCAGAAAAGATCCCCCACCATCCCAGTCATCCCATTTTTCATAACTCAGCAGGTAAGTCAGCATCTATGGTGAGGAATAACATTGATGTTGCAGGGTCTTGGCCAGAAATTGTGACTCTTTGTTTCTCTCCATAGACGCTGCACAGCCTGCAGAGTTCCTCCAGTATTGTGTGTGTATGTGTGTGTGCGTGCGTGCGTGCTACCCCGGATTTCCAGCATCTGCAGAAACTCCTGCATTCATCTTTTCACTGTGATACTTCACTCCCAGATGAGCTCAGTGCCCTTCAGGCATCCTTTGGAAGGAAGAATAAAACTATGCCTGTGCAAATCGATGCGGTATCTGGTGGCCCTGTGATCTCTGTATCAGAAGCCAATGTCAGAACATCTTTCAAGAGGTGAATCCTTGCAAGGTGTCAGGATCCAGTGGTGTACCTGGTAGTGCATTGAATTTCTGTGCCAACTGACTTGTGGGAGTGTTCAAGGATATCTTCAATCTCTCACTACTGCAGTTGAAGTTTCCCACCTGCTTCAAAAGAGCATCAGTCATCCAGTGCCTAAGAACAGCAGGATGAGCTACCTCAATCACCTAGTAGCACTCACATCTACTCTGATGAAATTCTTTGTGAGGTTGGGCATGGCCAGAATCAACACCTGTCGAAGCAAGGACCTGGACCTGTTCAAATTCGCCGATTGTCACAATAGGTCTACAGTGGATGCAATCTCATTGTCCCTTCACTTGGCCTTGGATCACCTGGGCAACAGCAATACCTATGTCAGGTTGCTGTTTATTGATTACAATTCAGCGTTCAACACCGTCATGCCCTCAGTGCTAATCAACAACCTCCAAAACCTGGGCCTTTCTATCTTCCTCTGCAAATGGAGCCTCAGCTTCCTCTTCAGGAGATCACAGTCGGTGCAGATTGGAACTAACATCACCTCCTCACTGATAATCCACACTGTCGCACTTCGTGGATGAGTGCTTAGCCTGTTGCCCTACTCTCTACACTCATGTCTTTGTGGCTGGGCACAGCTCAAACACCAGCCATAAATTTGCAGTTTGCTGTCTTTTGCATATTGGTTGTCCACCCTGATGGTGCACTCTTTCATTGATTCCATTATAGTTATATACTTAATTGATTATGGGTTGTACAGTGTATGGTGACAATAAATTTACTTTGAACTCTGATCTATATGCCTCCTCATCACCATCAAATATTCTGCCAGCTATAGTTGTGTCATCAGTAAATTTATAGATGGCGTGTGCCTAGCCATATAATCGTGGCTGTAGAGAGAGCAAAGCAGTGGATTAAGCACTGAGGTGCTGCAGAGTTGATTGTCAGTGAGGAGGAGATGTTATTTGAACTTGCTCTGACTGTGGTCTCCCGATGAGGAAGTCAAGGATCCAGTTGCAGAGGGAGGTACAGAGGCCCAGCTACTGGAGTTTTTTGATTAGTGCTGATTGTAGAATGGTGTGGAACATTGAGCGGTTATCAATAAACAGCAGCCGGACATAGGTATTGCTATTGTCCAGGTGGCCCAAAACTGAATGGAGAGGCAGTGAGGTTGCATGCACTGTAGACCTATTGTGATGATAGGAAAATTGCAGCAGGTCCAGCTCAGAGCTTTGTCAGGATTTCATTATGGCCATGACCAACCTCTCAATGTAATTCATCACAGTAGTCACAATTGGGTGACAGTTGTTGAGGCACCGCAACTTGTTCTTCATGGGCGCTGGTATGATTGTCACCCTTTTGAAGCTGTTGGACTGCAGGAGTGAGAGTTTGAAGATATCCTGGAACACCCCTGCCCCAGTTGGTTGTCACAGGATTAGAATGTCCTAATAGGTATAGATTGATGTTTGATGCTTTCCAAGGGTTAACGCTCTTGAAAGAGGTTCTGCTGTCATCCTCTGAGACAGAGATCACAGAGTCATCAGATGCTGCAGATTTGCACAAGTGAAGCTTTATTCTCCCTTTCAAAGTGTGCATAAAAGGCATTGATTTCATCTGGGAGTGAAGCACCACAGCCATTCATGATGTTAACTTTTGATTTGTACAAAGTGATGGCCTGCAAACACTGCTAGAGCTGAAATGCATCTGAATCCATCTCTAACTTCAAAAGAAATTGCTTTTTTTTGGCACTAAGATGCCTCCCATAGGTCAAACTTGGACTTCTCGTATAGAGTGAAGTAGTTCAATTGTTTGAGAAGTGTCACAACAAACTTGCACTTAACATCAGTAAGATCAAGGAATTGATTATGGACATCAGGTAGGAAAAGTCTATGTAACACACACCAGTCCTCATAAAGGGATCAGCAGTGGAAAGGGCGAGCAATTTCAAGTTTCTGTGTCAGCATCTCTTAAGTTCTATCTTGGGTCCAAAATATTGATGCAATAACAAAAAGAAGTTTTTTTTCAGCAGTTAGATCTAATTTTTTGGATTTTGAGGAGATTCGATATGCCACTAACGACTCCAGCAAATTTCTACAGATTTTCTGTGGAGAGCATTCTATAACTGGTTGCATCATCGTTTAGTACAGAGGAGCCACTGCACAGCACTGGAAAAAGCTGCAGGAAGTTGCAAGCTCAGCCAGCTCTGTCATGGGCACTAACCTCTCAAGCATCAAGGACATCTTCAAAAGGCGATGCCTCAAGAAAGATGGCATCCATTATTAAGGACCTCCATCACACAGGCCATGCCCTCTTCTCAATGCTACCACATAGGAAGAGTTACAGGAGCCTGAACACTCACATTCACCATTTTGGTAACAATTTCTTCCTCTCCACCATCAGATTTCTGAATGGACTATAAACCAACCCATGAACACTACATACTTCACTGTTTTTGCTCTCTTTTTGCACTGTTCATTTAATTTCATGTAATTTAATTTATATATATACTTTCTATTGTATTTTTTAGATTTTTCTTGCGCTGTACTGCTGCAACTAAGCAACAAATTTTACAACATAGGTCGGTGATGTTAAGCCTGGCTCTGATTCTGATTCTGGTTACTATTTGGCATGATGTATAGAAGCCTGAGGTCCCATAGCACCCAGTTCAGGAACAACTACTTCCCTTCAACCATTCTGTTATTGAACCAATCTGCAAAACCTTAATCACTACAGTTTGGCAATACTATGACCACTTTGATCACCTTACATCAAATGGACTTATTTTGCCTTCACTGTGCTCTTTTTTCTAAAAATCATGTATAATTTATGTCTATTATATTGATACTCTTCTTCACTTTTATAATGAGGATTTACATTGGAGCATCAATTAACTTCTTCATGATCAGACTTCTTCCCAGAATTTGAAGTTATAGATTATCGGAGATTGTCCAATACTTAAAATATAAAGCAGGTCACTAAAAGTGAAAAAGAATTTTATTTATGAGAGTGTAAGCACACCAAGCTTTAACATCTGTATTGCTGTAAATAATTTAATGGCCCAAGGGAATCTCACATAGTTTAATAAAAAACAGTATTGCAGAGGGGAGATTTTACAACAGGAAATCCATGCATAAGAAAATCTTTTGCTTTTGATCAGTGACCTGGATTTCACTTTTCTGCTGTTACATTATCTAGTAATGGCTAAAAACTCTATTGCAAGAACAAACAATATGGAACATGGTGAGCAACCTTGCTCTGGATCAATGGGATAAAAAGCTGTTCCATTAGAGATCATCAAGAATGCAAGCACTGAATAAAATCAAAAGATTGATCTTCAATATGGCCCTTCATAGAAAATTCCATTCTCCTCACTCTGTAGCTTTGTGTAGTGAGGTATTAAGCAGACTGCATATGTCGGATGGAATACCTCCCACATCTAGTCAAAGTACCCTGAATAAATAAACCAGCACTTCACAGAGAGACCAAAATATCACCGTTTATTTGGAATTTGAAATTTAAGAGAGACATAGCTTTAAAGGAAAATTCTACAGGCACATTTTACCCTTGAGATAGATGATGGAATAAATAAGTATTTGTCCAGGTACATTTATTATTAATTTATTTTAAACATTTGAATTCACACTGAAAATGCATAGTGTTTTATACATAAACTAGATTTGCAACTATTTTATAACTGAAACTTATTACAGTATCAGCTAATAAGATGTACATAATATGTACACCATGTTAAGCACTGTTTCAACGTCAGTGAAATGTTCATATTCCATATTTACAACTTTAATAAAACTGTTACTTAGAAGTCTGGTGGAATGCTTATTTTTTAAAGAAAAGCTGTTAAAGTGTGACCAAATTACTTAACAGTTTATTGAAGCATGCTATGGCTCTATCAAACAATAATTTCAATAAATAGTACTTAAATACTGAATTACCTTCATAAAAGGAAAATCAGCAGCTCATAGGTTTCTGGTATGTGTAACAGTTTTGAATTTCTCATGGTCTGAAAGAAATATTAGAAAATCATAATGCTTGTTCCAAAATACATTGTGTTTAAATTACCAAATCTTACAATTGCTGTGTTTAGCTTATATTCAAATGTCATAATCTTGAACTTAAACATTGTGCATCAGCATGAAAAATGACATCTTTTGCTGAGCAGCTATTGATGTAGTTATTCTTCTGCCTCTGTCGTAACAACAGTAGCAACACAGAATCATACATAAAGCCCTTCAGACTATCGTAAGCTACTTCCAGAGACTATCATATCCAATTCGGCTCCAAGCAACATAAAGAAATGATACCACAGTAGCATAAGCTTAATTAAACAAGCAGTATCCTAAAACAAAATAACAAAAAAAAAGTTTGAGACTGAGATTCTAGAGCTTAAAACCTTACCAGTTTTAAACATGGTCACTGGTTGGGTCGACCAAGAGGTTACAATCAGAAGAACACAGCCTCTTGAAGAGTTGTTCATCTAATTATAGATTAGAGATTTGGGGGAATAGTGCCATGGAGGCATTTCAAGTCCAACAGTAAAATTTTAAAACTTAGATATTTATTAGTTGGAACTAATGTCGGACAACAGGCATTGGGTGGCTTGTCACAGGTTTACACAAAGCAGGACACAAGAAGCCAGTCTTGAGGGAGTAATAGTTCAGTCTTGAGGGAGGAAAGGAATGAGTAGGGGCGACAGAGCAGAGAAAACAAATATTAAAATGATAAAGTCAGTCATAGTAATGAGACAAATACGTGCTCCCGATGGACTTCAGTCAGGTTACAAACATGACACCAAAATTGCGAGTTGTTAGGATTAATTTAATGCATTCACCAGGGGACGGTTTGGAGACCCGGAGAATCTTTCATGGATTGAATATATTGATGATACACCAGAGGAAAAGCTGCATATTCATTGCTACACATTGGGGAAGCAGCCTGATAGTTGAGGGACACTTAAGAAATCATCAAAGGTGATTATGTCTTTATCTTGTAGAGTGAACCTCAAACTGTGCTTTCAGCCAGTGATATGACAAGGCCATCATGTAGATAAAAGGCAAAAGGGATTCAACAATAGATGCCCAAGGGATAGAAATGATAAAAATGTTCATCTAGAAAGAGAATCACATTATCAATAATTCTCTGTCTACGACAGGACAGATATGGACAGAACTAAATTGATGGTCTCCCAATCAGCTGATTAGGATTTGGGCTGTGGAAACTTAATTAAAGAAATAGTGGATTCTATCAAATGTCTTGTTATGTCACCAAAGACACTGGTAGATTTGTACAGATGTACCAGAGAGAGCATTTTGACTGGTTGCAGACAATCCAGTATGGAGGTGTCAGTGCATGTGATAGGGAAAACAACTCAGCTAGCTCTTTCATGGGACTAGTCTCCCCACCACTGAGGATATCTTCAACAGCTGATTCCTCAGGAAGGAGGCATCCATCATTTTGGAATCTCATTATATAGGACATGCCCTCTTCTCATTGCTACCAACAGGGAGGAGGTACAGGAGCCTGAAGACACAGGCTCAATGTTTTAGGAAAAGATTCTCCCCTTCACCGTCTGATTTCCAAACAGGCCATGAACCCATGATAGGACAAGACAGGTTACGGACAATCCACCTAATACATGCATCCTGTATCCTTGGGCTCTTTTACATCTTTTCTCTTTTTAAAATAACAATTTCAAGCAGGACACAGTAGGTGGATAGAGAATTATGGCTTTCCATCACAACTGGCCAGTTCCAATACAGATTGGAAATACTAGTTATCTTAATCTTGTGAATTCAGTGTTGGATCCTAAATCTTCCAGGTGGACTAGGATTACTTTCCTATCTATCTATCATTGCAGTCATCACTTATGTCATTCTCTTCACCTATCCCGCTTATGCACAACTTAAAATATGTTTGGTCTCTGGTTTTTTTCTTGGTTCTGATGGAAGCTCATCAATGTTGCCGGAGCTTGAGAAACTGAGTTACAGAGAAAGGTTGAATAGGTTAGGACTTTATTCCCTGAAGCGTAGAAGAATGAGGGGAGATTTGATAGAAGTGTATAAAATCATGATGGGTATAGATAAAGTGAATGCAAGCAGGCTTTTTCCACTGAGGCTAGGGGAGAAAAAAACCAGAGGACATGGGTTAAGGGTGAAGGGAGATAAGTTTAAAGGGAACATTAGGGGGGACTTCTTCACACAGAGACTTATGGGAGCATGGAATGAGCTGCCAGATGAAGTGGTAAATGCGGGCTCACTTTTAACATTTAAGAAAAACTTGGACAGGTACATGGATGAGAGGTGTATGGAGGGATATGGGCCGGGTGCAGGTCAGTGGGACTAGGCAAAAAAATGGTTCGGCACAGCCAGGAAGGGCCAAAAGGCCTGTTCTGTTTCCGTGCTGTAATGTTCTATGATTCTATGGTTCTATGTGATATGTTCACTTTGTTTCCCCCTCAACAGTTAACTCTGTTTAACATTGGAATATTAAACAGGGCTGAGTATTTCCAGCAGACTCTGTTCCATGTCAGAAATACAGCATCTGTACTTTGTTCCTTCATTAATATTGTGAAGCTCATTTTTGCTTTGAAAGGCTGAATGCCAAGGACAAGGCAAAGGTACAGACAGTGGCGTATCTAAGGTATGGCAGGTACGGCACGTGCCCTGGGTACCACTTGAAGGGGGGCACCACTGAGCAGTTTCTATTAAAGTCAGACAAGCCATCCTTGGATATTGAAAAAATTAATTTTCTTCAGATGTATGATCTGTCTTTGATTATCATGGGTGAGAAGCACTAGGATGGCCTTATTTCAGAGCATTGTGTAAGAAGACCATGAAACGTTTCTTCACGAAGAAGAAGGAAAGTGGAGCTGAAGAATGGAAGAGATAAAAGTTGGAGGGGGAGGAAGCCAAAAAGTCCAGCATTTTCAAAGAAGCTCTTCATGCCCTTCTTTGAAAAGCCCAGAACAAGTAGCTCGACACGTTCCATGGAATCGCCTGCAATTGCTACAAGTTTGTTAGAATCCAAAGCTGGATCAAGTACAAATGCGTCACAAGCCGAGGAGGAAGTCCAGTCAGATAAATCCGAGTATGATGAGATTAAGAGTGAGGCTGCCACAGAGAATGTGGACATGACAGGAGGGGAAGATGTTGGTGGTGGTGGCGATGTTGAGTTTATTGACGAGACTTTACCTGATGAGATTGAACCCGACGACACTGAACCTAGTGAACTGGAAGGTGTCAAAGAGCCTTGAACTGTCATACCAGAAGTGATTGAACAGCCTGACATTGGACTTCTGAAGTTCCACAAGGATACTGGAAAAGCAATTCTGCCTGACGCGTTGAGACAGAAATAATAAAGCTGGGTTCAAAGTATTTCCAGAACAGTGAGGGGCCTTTCCTACCAACAAATAACCGCTCAATGAACAAAACTTATTTCAAGAGGAAATTGGGAAATGGTCGTGGTGAGGAAGTGACTTGCTCATGGCTGGTCTATTCCCCTTCTAAAAAATTTGCATTTTGTATCTGTTGTCTTGGGCAGACCATCAATCCTCATTGGAGCAGGAAAGTGGATTCAACCAGTGGAAAGTATCTGAAAGGTTTAATGTTCATGAAAATGCCAAGAATTATTGGGAATGTTTCACACGGTGGAAAGAAATGGAAAGAAATTTAGCTGGAAACAGAGGAGTTATTGACACAGTATTTCAGTCACAGATTGAGAAGGAAAAGCAGAAGTGGCATGATATCTTGACGAGAATCCTTCACTGCATAAAGTTCCTTGTGACTCAGAACCTGGTTTTGAGAGGACACAGGGAGTCACTTCAGCTAGACAATGACTCCAATGTGGGAAATTTTCTTGGCTTACTGAAATTGCTGGCCGTCTTTGACCCTGTCATAAAAGAACACCTCACTCATTTGGAAAGTCATCCTGGATCCACGTCTTATCTTTCACCGGGTATCCAGAATGAATTCATCCGCATGATGGCATCCACTGTTCACCAGAGTTTACTGAGAAGCATTCGTAAAGCCAAGTACTATGGTCTCATGTTCGACTCAACTCCTGATCAGGCACACCGTGAGCAGATGTCAGAAGTAGTGAGATATGCGGAAGTTGATTTTGAGAGGAAAGCAGTCTGTGTTAGAGAGTCCTTCCATGGTTTTATCCAGATAAGCCAGAAGGATGCTGAGAGCTTGGTTGAAGACATCTTGAAATAGCTAGAGAAGGATGAAATGGAGCTACAGGACTGTCGGTCACGGTGCTATGACAACGCTGCTGTGATGACTGGACACAGAAGTGGTGCTCATCAAAGAATAAGTGTGAAAAACAACCTGGCAGTGTTTGTGAATTGTGACAATCACTCACTCAACTTGCTGGGTGTACATGCAGCCAAGCAGGATACAATGATGATCACGTTGTTTGGAACCATGGAAGCTCTCTATTTGTTTTTCTCTCGTTCAACACAACACTGGGAAAAATTCAAAAATGCCATGCCTGTGGTTGTTAGGTTGGAGTCCGAAACCAGGTGGAGTGCAAGGACAGAAGCAGTGAAGCCCATCAACAAGTATCTTGAAGAAATATTTCACACTTTCCAGAACATGATAGACAATGAAAACGAGACCAGTGAAACAAGAAGTGACGCAAGGCAGCTGTACATCTGTAGGTTATAGATAATAGACAACAGACAATAGGTGCAGGAGTAGGCCATTCAGCCCTTCTAGCCAGCACTGCCATTCACTGTGATCATGGCTGATCATACACAATCAGTACCCCATTCCCTCCCTCTCCCCATATCCCTTGACCCCGCTATCTATAAGAGCTCTATCTAACTCTCTCTTGAATGCATCCAAAGACTTGTCCTCCACTGCCTTCTAGGACAGAGCATTCCACATATCCACCACTCTCTGGGTGAAAAGGTTTTTCCGCATCTCTGTTCTAAATGGCCTACCCCTTATTCTTAAACTGTGGCCTCTAGTTCTGGACTCACCCATCAGCGGGAACATGCTTCCTGCCTCCAGTGTATCCAATCCCTTAATAATCTTATATGTTTCAATCAGATCCCCTCTCATCCTTCTAAATTCCAGTGTATACAAGCCCAGTCGCTCCAATCTTTCAACATATGACAGTCCTGCCATTCTGGGAATTAACCTTGTGAACTTACGCTGCACTCCCTCAATAGCAAGAATGTCCTTCCTCAAATTTGGAGACCAAAACTGCACACAATACTCCAGGTGGGGTCTCACCAGGGCCCTGTACACCCTGTACAGGTTGAATTACAATTTTCTGATTTTGCTAGGATTTTGGGACAAAGTACTCATTCACATTGACCATATTCAAAAGAGGCTGCAGGATCCTAGCATGAAATTCCACGCTGCTCTGGATTTGAAAGTCCTCCGAGATCATTTTTATGATGAAAGAGAAGTGTTTGTCAGTGAGTCACTCGAAGAAGAAGTCAGTCTCTATCAAGAATAGAATATTGAAGTTGAAAGACATCAGAGACGAAAGAAATGAATGGCTGATGAGAACTCGAGAGACGCTGGGTTAACAACTAGGAAGGAAATGGAAAGAGTCATGAAGGGAATACTCGATCATCTTCACAGAGAAATGGACAAAAGGTTTACTCGTTTGTACGACACTGATGCCAAGTTTGGGTTCCTTCTCGATGTTGAGGGCCTGTGTTATGGTGCCAACAATAATGACCTAAAGAAGAAGTGAGAAAATTTGGGTGAATTGTACAGCTCTGATGTTGATGGACAGCAGCTATATGAAGAAATTTTGGATTGTAGAATGTTGCTATCAAGGCGGGTCAACATGAAAATATCAAGACCAGAAGAGCTTCTTGAATTTATTGTTCAGTATGGAGATGAGAGCGTCTTCCCCAATCTTCGCATTGCTATTTAGATAATGTTAACCATCACAGTTTCATCGCCAGCTGTGAGAGATCATTCAGCAAGTTAAAACTAATACTTTTGTATCTGAGAGCCTCCGTGGGTCAAGGCAGACTCTATGATCTTGCTCTGCTGAGTGTAGAAAGAGAAGAAACTGAAAAAACTGACTGATCACATCATAGACCGATTTACATCAGTGGTAGCAAGAAAGATGCAGTTATAGTTTTCATGTAGTGTTAATTAAAAGATTAACGAGCTTGACTTGTATTTTTGAGCTGATATTATGGCAAAGTTATCTAAAAGATGGGTGTCAGATGCTTGGACAGGGGCACAATTTCAGTGCTTGCCGTAGGCGCTATTTTCCGTAGGTGCGCCCCTGGGTACAGAACATTAAGATTTTCTTGATGACTCAAGGTTTTAATTAAAAAGATGACGGGAAGTCTGAAATTCTCTCCTGACATAAAGAAAATTAAAATGGAAACTGGTGGAGGTGCTCTAATTTACTAATTTACTAATTTTGGTATATTGTGCAAGGGAAACCAGCCATTCACTGCTTGTAAGGGGGGGGGGGTAGGTATATATTTCTTATTATGATTTATAGTACTTTTATGTATTGCTCTGTACTATTGCTTCAAAACAACAAATTGCATGACATACCTGGATATCAGTGATATCAAACCTGATTGTGAACCAAATTCTGATTCTAACAATCTCCATTTTAAGGATGCAGGGAGAGAGCAGTAGTACTTTTTAAGAATGAGTACTAGCAGAGTGTGAATTAAGTACTGATCTTTCTAGGTTTCTGTAATTTGCTGTCCATGTGAGAGAAAGGGAGGGATAGAGAGAGATAGAGAGAGCTAGAAAGAGAGAGAGAGAGGGAGAGGGAGAGAGCTAGAGAAAATGGAAAGAGGAATTGTCCAGTGACTTCTCATAGAGACAGTTTCTGATAATGTATTTCAAGTGAATTATCAATGTTAACCTATTTTCAGATACATGTACTTATTATACTATTTCCTTTCTTGCTTTAACAGATACTGTCCAAAATTGTTTTCAAGAAGAGATATACAACGTTTATTAGATTCTGACATTCCAAATAGCATTAAATAAAGCTAACAAATTTTAACTTTGCAGTTGTGACCTTGATTACCCCAGGGGATAGAATTTAATGAAAATCTTGAAACCATTATTTCTATATTTATTAAATATAAATTTCAAGAGACTCAAGTGCATAGGCAAGTGAATGGTTGAATAATCACAGAATTTCATTAGTGCCTGTGGTACATTTCAAAGTATTTTTGCCTTATTCAGTGCAATGTGGTTAAAATTGTTTGAACAAGCAAAAGTCTCACAAAATGGTCCACTGAAAAATGTGTCTAAAAGGGTAGATTTTTTTTTAGTTGTTCAGCTTATTGGTTTCCAAAATAATTCTTCAGAGGGCTGATTGCATTAGTTTCTATTATTACATCACACAGCTAAAAGCAACTGATGTTCTTTATATACAATCACTTGCTGTTCCAGTACTCAGTCAGCCATGCTTTCGATTTCAAAGACCATGTGTACCTCCCCAGGCCCATTAGCTACTGACAGCACTCAAGTGATTGAATGGTACATGGTTACCATCATTGTCAGTTCAATAATATAATCCAGTTGATGGGGGAATTAGATGTAGCAGACAGGTGTTGAAAAATGCCGTGAATACTATCAAAGTCTTTTAGAGCTACTTGCGAGGGCAAGTGGACGACAAAGTGAAATTTTGTGTCAATAATGCCTGATATGTGTGACTGCAGCATGACTGATTCACTTCTTAGTGATAAGTTTTAAAATAACACCAAGTAAATAACCAATGGAAATGTATTCCAGATATGTTTTATTATTATATACTGGCAAATATCAAAATTGTAATGGCACTATCTTCCTAAAGTAATAGGTTGTAGTTTCAAAGTTTCAAAGCTTCATTTTATTGACAGAGTATATACGCACAATACTACTCTGAAATTCATCTTCTCCAGATAGCCATGAAATATAAAAAACAATAGTAGCTGTTGAAGGAAAAGACAACAACTCATCCCCCACATGGAAAAGAAAAAAGAAGCAAAATTCACAAAGCCCAAACCCCCCCCCCCCCCAACCCCTTCCCTCACACAAAAAAACTAACAGATCACCCATATGGAAGTTGGCAGCTGGAACATCAAACCCCAAAGCCCCAACCCCTCCCTCGCATGAAGCTAACAGATCACCTATCCGGAAAACAGCAGCTGGAATATCAAAGCCCAACCCCCATACCACCTCCCTTGCAAAAAACACTGTACTTTTCCTGATATGATTACAGTAGACTCAGAAATGTACAATAACAAACATGCAAAAATTGTTGTACGCTCATGAGTTGCATTCACAAAAGCAAAAGTACTGCAGTTGCTAGAGATCTAAAATAAAAGTAAAATAATGCTGGAAGTGCAACGTTTGAGGGAAAACTAAGTTAATGCTTTTGGCCAAGACCTCGTGTTGTCTCTGATGAAAGCTCCTTGAGCTGAGACATTAACCCTGTTTTTGTACTTATGGATACTGGTTGATCTGCTGACCTTTTCAAATATTTTCTGCTTCTTATTCCTGTCACTTTATATTTGAATTTATAAAACATTTGACATGTTAAGATAATTTTTTCTTAAACCTGACTTCAAATTATTTTGTGATGAAAATCGTACTTTTCTCTTGTTGACGCTAGGATTTCAGGTCTATTTGTAATCACTGAGACAATCAAAACAGTATTAATAGTGCTGTCCTGAGAGTGTAACCAGAACAGTTGGGAAGAGCTTAAAGGAATATAACTCGGAGATGGAAAAAGTATAGGCATGAGACCAACAAGGGAGAACAGGATTAGCAAAGCAGTTGCAGTTGAACCGGTAGATTTATCTGACATTAAGAAAAATATTGTCAGAGGACAAAATAAGAACTAGTTTATGAAGTGGTAAGTTGTTAAAGCAGATCATAGAAGAGGCAAGGGATATAAAATAATAAATGTGAAAACAAGAAAAATTATTGCAAATCAATATTCTAAAAAATAATCATGATTAGTTAATATGTGTATGAATGTGCAAAAACATTCAAAGCACTGTTAGAAACCCTGCTATCTGCTTAAGTGATATAACAGATTATCTATAATTTATTCTGGAAATCAATCTAGCATCACAAGAAGAGGGATAATTACCTCCTGCATCATAAGATTGGTCAAGATTTGGAAATTGTAATCCAGATAGCATGATTTACAGGAACAATAGAGAGAGGTTAAAAAGGAAGACTTTTATCTAGTTCATTCCATTCACAAATTCAGGATGCCACGTAGTTGTATTATGTGTTTTCTGTAGTGAATTCACTCTTTCAGTGTTGGAATTTCTGGACTAAATACGTATGTGCACAGGAAGCTACCACCAAACACCAATGGAAAAATTACTAGCTAGCCTACTGTATTTTAGTGATGTCAATTCAGAGATAAGTATTTATCAGGAAATCAAAAACACATTACTATTGTTCTTCAAAATTGCTCCACTGGATCCTTCACATCTCCAAGAACCACGTAGCCCTGTCTTCACCTCCAAAGTACATCCATTCCTCCAGCTCAACATGTTTCTGCTTTGCCTTTGCCCTCAGTGGAGGTGTCTGATATCCAGCTCGGTTTTGTCTTCCACGTTGAAATGCTTTGGCACAGAAATGTGTTGAATTGTGCATGGCAGCTGACCAGTAATGCTTTTGGAAATATTGGTTGGCAAATAGAATGATATAGCCCTAAGGTGCTAGAAATTAGGACCCTCAAACTGCTGCACCATTGAACCAGATCATGGTTGATTGTCATTCTCAACTCTACCCTACGATATCCTACTACCCATCATTCAGTATCCAAATCCCTTTTTGTTATAGCCTGGATTATTCTTATCAACTGAGTATGGATAAGAAAATTCCTAAAATTCACAGACCTCTGAGTAAAGGAGTGTTTACACATTTATCATTAAGGCCTGCTCCTTTCAGTGATGCTGGGCACAGAGAACATCCTCCTTACATCTCTACTGTGATAATTGTTAGGGATTTTATGTTGAAATGTAAGTCCTTCTCTTTCCTCCAAATGAGAGGAAACATGAGCAGAATGTAATCAATTCCTACATAGAACAATTGATCCCATTCTATGAATCAGATGAGTGAATATTCACTGAACAATTTCTTAGAGAAATATACTCCCTGTGAGGAAGGAGCTCATGATGTCATATCCTGGACTCCTTCACTAAGGAAGGAATAACTACAGCAAGTGAATTTTAGTCATACTCCAAATTCTTTGTCATAGTGCCCAAACATGCCATTTGTTTTCCTAATTATGTATGATTATTACTTTAAATTGGACTACAAGAAGTCTAATATTGCTCTGAATACCAATTCAACATCTCAAATTTAAAAAAAATATTTTGCATTTTTTGTATCAAAGTAGATAATTTTAGATTTTGGCAGATTATGTTCCATTGACCTTTTCGACGATAAGACAAAGGAGCAGAATTAGACCATTCAGCCCATCAAGTCCGATCTGCTATTTCATCATGGCTGATCCCAGATCCCATTCAACCCATACACCTGCCCTCTCACCATATCCCTTGATGCCCTGACCAATCAGGAAACTATCAACGTCTGCTTTGAATATACCCACGGACTTGACCTCCACCGCAGTCTGTGTCAAAGCATTCCACAGATTCACCACTCTTTGGGTAGAAACAAATTCCATTTTACTTCAGTTCTAAAAGGTTGCACCTCAATGTTGAGGCTGTGCCCTTTAGTTCTGGATACCTCCACTAGAGGAAACATCCTTTCCACATCCTCCTTATCTAGTTCTTTCAACTTTCGGTAGGTTTCAATGAGAACCCCAAGCATTATTCTGAATTCCAGTGAGTACAGGCCCAAAGCTACCAGATGTTCTTTATATCTTGACCACTTCATTCCCAGAATCATCATTGTAAACCTTCTTTGGACTCCCTCCAATGACAATGCAACCTTTTGGAGATAAGGTGTCCAGAATTGTTGACATACTTTAAGTGCAGCAGACTAGAGTTTTATAAAGGCTCAACATTATCTACTTGCTTTTATGTTCTATTCCCCTTGAAATAAATGCTATCATTGCATTAGTCTTCTTTACCACAGACTCAACCTGTAAATTAACCTTCTGAGTGTCTTGCACAAGGACTTCTAAGTTCCTCTGTACCTCTGATATTTGAATTTTCTCCCCATTTTGATAATAGTCTGTGCCAATGTTCCTTTTACCAAAATGCATTATCATGCATTTCCCAACACTGTATTCCATCTGCCACTTTTTTGCCCATTCTTCAAATTTCTCTAGGTCCTGCTGTAATCACATTGCTTCCTCAGCACTACCTACCCATCCAGCTATCTTTGTATCATCTGCAAACTTTTCCACAAAGCCATCAATTCCACTATATAAATCATTGACAAACAATTTGAAAAGTAGCAGACCAACTACTGACCCCTGAGGAACACCACTAGTCACCAGCAGCCAACGAGAAAAGGCCACTCTTATTCCCACTCGCTGCCTCCTGCCTGTCAGCCATTTCTCTATCCATGCCAATATCTTTATTGTGACTCCTTAGGATTTAACCTTGTTAAACACCCTATCAAATGCCTTCTAAAAATCTAAGTAAATGACATACACTGCTTCTCTTTGTCCACCCTGCTTGTTACTTCCTCAAAGAATTGTAACAGATTTATCAAGTAAGATTTCCCTTCACAGAAACCATGCTGCCTTTGACTTGTTTTATGATTTGTCTCTACTACCCCAAAAACTCGTCCTTAATAATGGACTCCAACACTTTCCCAACCACTGAGGTTAGGCTATCTGGCCTATAATTTCCTCTCTTTTGACTTCCTCCTTTCATAAAGTGAGGAGTGGCATTTGCAATTTTCCAGTCCTCCCGGACCAAGCCAGAATCAAGTGATTCTTGAAGGATCATGACCAATGTACCCATTATTTATTCAGCAACCTCTCTCGGAACTCTGGAATGTAGTCTATCTGGTCAAAGTGACTTAGCCACCTTAAGCTAACTAATAAATTCTAGGTTATTACACAACACCTAATCTAAGATAGCTTTTCCCCAAGTAGGCTCAAGCACAAGTAGCTCTACTAAGCCATCTAATAGGCATTCAACGAATTCCCTCTCTTGTGATCTGACACCAATCTGATTTTCCCAATCCCTTTAGTGAATTAAGTTCCCCATTACAATTGTGACATTACCTTTATTACAAGGCCTTTCCAGCTGCCTTTACAATCTCAGCCCCACATCTTGGCTACTATTTGAAATCCTATATATGATTGCCCCCCACTGCCCTCTCCTTTACCAGTCCTCATCCCCTTTTTCCTTCTCTCATCTTATTTTCTTGCCTGCCCATCGTCTCCTTCTGTTGCTCCTCCTGCCTTTTCTTTCTTCCATAGCCTTCTGTCACCATCAATCAGGCTCCCCCTTCTCCAGCCTTCTCTTTCACCAATCAACTTCCCAGCTATTTACTTCATTCCTCCCTCTCCTGGTTTCACCTATCACCTTGTGTTTCTCTCTCCCCCCCCCCCCCACCCCTTTAAATCTACTCCTCATCTTTTTTTTCTCCAGTTCTGCCGTAGAGTCTCGGCCCAAAACATGGACTGTACTTTTTTAACCATATAACAATTACAGCATGGAAACAGGCCATCTCGGCCCTTCTAGTCCATGCCGAACACTTACTTTCACCTAGTCCCACTGATCTGCACTCAGCCCATAACCCTTCTTTCCTTTCCTGTCCACTTCCCTATCCAATTTTACTTTAAATGACAATATCAAACCTGCCTCTACCACTTCTACAGGAAGCTCGTTCCATACAGCTACCACTCTCTGAGTAAAGAAATTCCCCCTCATGTTACCCCTAAACTTTTGCCCCTTAACTCTCAACTCATGTCCTCTTATTTGCATCAACCCTACTCTCAATGGAAAAAGCCTATCCACGTCAACTCTATCTATCCCCCTCATAATTTTAAATACCTCTTTCAAGTCCCCTCTCAACCTTCTATGCTCCAAAGAATAAAGACCTAACTTGTTCAACCTTTCTCTGTAACTTAGGTGCTGAAACCCAGGTAACATTCTAGTAAATCTTCTCTGTAATCTCTTTATTTTGTTGACATCTTTCCTATAATTTGATGATCAGAACTGTACACAATACTCCAAATTCGGCCTTACCAATGCCTTGTACAATTTTAACATTACATCCCAACTCCTATACTCAATGCTCTGATTTATAAAGGCCAGCATATCAAAAGCTTTCTTCACCACATGAGATTCCACCTTCAGGGAACTATGCACCATTATTCCTAGATCACTCTGTTCTACTGCATTCCTCAATGCCCTTCTTTTCCCAAGAAGCTGCTGCCTGGCCTGCTGAGTTCCTCCATCATTTTGAGTGTGTTGCTTGGATTTACAGCATCTGCATATTCTCTCTACTTTGTGATATGATTCCCATAATGGATTTTTACACCGGCTCATCAATTCACTTGAACCGTCTATAGAGTTAAATGCAACAAACACAAAATGCTGGAGGAACTCAGCAGGTCAGGCAGCATCTATTGAAATGAACAGCAGTCGATATTTCAGGCTGGGACCCTTCTGCAGGACTGGAAAGGGAGGGAGAATATGCCCTGTGCCAGGTAGGCATTGGATGACCTGATCACTATGATCAGCAGTCAAACAACCTGATCCCTTCCCTACCATTGCAGGGCATTTCAATCAGGCCAGTTTGAAGAAGTCTTTGAACAACTAACACTAGCATACCATCCGTGGAACCAGAGGAGCCAACATACCTGACCTCTGTTCTGGCATCTTCCCCCTTCCTTTCCAGTCCTGAAGAAGGGTCTTGTCTCTAGACGTTGACTGTTTATTAACTTCCATGGATGCTGCCTGACCTGCTGTGTTACTTCAGCATTTTGTGCTTTGTATTTCCAGGTTCTGCAGAATCTCTCATGTGTATAGAATTAAATATTTACAGTTTAATACATATTCATTTCCATGGCTGCTGCTTGACCTGCTGAGTTTCTTCAGCAGTTTGTGCGTGTTGCTTTGGATTTCCAGATTCTGCAGAATTTCTCATGTGTATAGAATTAAATATTTGCAATTTAATGCACATTTCACAATTTGCAACAGAGAGTAATTTACAGTCAATTATACTGCAGCTTGCCTCACTGCATTAAGGTCCAATAAATGATGTTGTGATATTATGGGGCTTGCTGACCAAGAAATTTTAATATCAAGTGAAGACCTTAAGCCCTATCAGATATAAATAGCCATGACTACTTTCACTAAAGACAGATTATACAGTAACTACTCAATCTTCAAAGACTAGTTCACTTCCCTGTTTATTCTCCGTGGCGAGTTTTACTGCTAATACCCACTATTCGAGCAGGGAGTCCCCTCTCCCTACCAAGGAGATTACAGCTTAGCAAAGTAGTTTAAAACACAGTTCATTTATTTTCAGTGATACATATTTAAATCCAAACAACATCTCATAACACATGAAAAACTCACAAAAGATTTCTATCTTAAAAATATACAAATGGCAAACCTTTTTCAAAACAAAAGCCCAAAAGATTCCTAAAGTACAAAGGTCAAAGGAATTCCAAAACACTGCTACAAATCCTAGAAACTAAAAAAAAAAATAATCTGTTGCAGAAACTGAAGCCAGAAGAATGAATTCTCGTTCACCTGCATTTCTTCCATAGCTTTTTGATGTTCCTGAACCATTCTTAATAAGCCTGAACTTCTCTCTTCTTCTCCCACTTGGGTGACCGCACACTCATATGATATTTCCTCAGATACCCTTTTAACACAACTGGTGGGAAATTATTTTTGAAGACAGAGATCTCCATTAATGCTGTAATGCTAACGTCCTTGAGTACATAACGCTTCCAACTATAAACATATCAGTTATTTCATATGCTTCATGATTAACTCATTGCGGTGCACAGATGTGATGGTTCTGTCTCAGGCCTGCTCAGCCAACCTGGAAAATCTAGTGGTTAAGTATTGTCCATTTTATCAGCCAAGGGAGTTTACTGCCATCATTCTTGATAGCAGTATATATTCCACCTCTGGCCAATGTCATGAAGACACTGGAGGATTCAAGCACCATGATCAGCAGTCATGAAACTGCATATTCTGATGCTTTCCCTATCACTGTAGGGGATTTAAACTAAGTCAGCTTGAAGAACAACTACCACCAACATGTCAACTGTGGAACCACGTGACCTAACACAACCTACCACTGTTATACCACCATCAAGAACACTTACCTTACCACCTTATACCCGCACTTTGAAAAGTCCAATTACCTGGCTGTACTTCTACTCCCAGTGTACAAGCAGAGAATGAAAACAGCAGCACCAAATGTGAGGAACAAGGCGGTATGGTCAGGGGTGGTAGAGGAGAGCTTGCAGGACTGCTTTGTGTCAGTGGACTGGGGTAATATTCAGGGATTCATCTTCATACCTGAATGAATAAATCACAGTTGTCACCAAACCAAAAGCTGTGGATGAAGCACAGTCTGCTGTGGGCTAGATACATGGCATTCAAAACATTTGGTCCAGAATTATACAATCAGTCCAGGTACAACATACGGAAGGCTATATTAAGAACAAACAAAACAATTTGATTGAAGTTAGAGATGGAATCAGATGCACGTGAGCTCTGGCAGGGTTTGCAGGCCATTACTTCCTATAACACAAAACCTAACATCATGAAATGCTCTGATGCTTCACTCTCATTTGAGCAAAACAACTTTTATGCGCACTTTGAAAGGGAGAATAAAACTACACCTATGTAAATCCCAGTATCATCTGACGATCCTGTAATCTCTGCCTCTGAGGCTGACATCAGAACATCACACACAAGGTGAACTGATGCAAGGCATCAGGCCCTGATGATGTACCTGGTAGGACACTGCAAATTTGTGCCAGCCAACTGGCAGGAGTATTCAAGGGTATTTTCAGTCACTCACTGCTGCTGTCAGAGATTCCTACTTGCTTCAAAAGGGAGACAAGTGTAGCCGTGCCCAAGAAGAGCAGGGTGAGCTGCTTCAATGGTGATTGCTCATTTGCACTAATATCTACTATGATGAAATGCTTTAAGATTTGGACTGTGAGACTGCCAGCGGCAGAGAGGAGTCGGTACGTGAAACAGGTGTCCAGTGATTGTCTTAGTCACTTTCCCTTGTGATTGCAAGACCTTGTTAGACATTGGTGGTGTGTTGTGGAAGGCCGCAAGTGCAATTGGTGAATGGTAGGGAGCTGTGTGGCCTCAGTCACAGCAAGGTCTAGGCCTCAAGCCATGGTATCACCTATTTGCTGACGCCCAGGATGAAGCATCGGAGTTGGGCACTTTACTGAGAGCCAAAGGCAGTGCACATGCTGGGGTTGGTGTTGCCCCCAGAGTTCACTCAGTAGTAGACAAACTGTACTGTGTTCAACTGCAGGCTGCTGCAATATTCATGGTGTCAGGGCTTGGACTATATGACTGTGTTTTACTGATATCTTATATGTGTGATATGTGCCTTGTGCTGTGCACGACTGTTCAAAGGTCCAATTTAATGTCAAAGAAATGTATACAATATACATTCTGAAATGCTTTTTCTTTGCAACCATTCACAGAAACAGAGGAGTGCCCCAAAGAATGAACGACAGTTAAATGTTAGAACCCCAAAGACACCCCCAGCTCCCCTCCCTCCTGTGCATAACCGGCAGCGAGCAACAATCCTCCCTCCCTCCAAATGGCAAAAAAGAGCCTTGGCACCCGCAAACAAGCACTCATCTAGGAGCAAAGTAATAGCAAAGACACAGACTTGCAGTTACCCCAAAGACTTTGTGTTTCACCCAGTATATGACATACCACAAGATCTCCCTTCCCCTAATAAGGGAGAAGGAGGTCCCTTCATTTCCCAGCAAGTGGGGAGACATAACAAATGACTCGCTGGTTTACAATGTTAGAAGTCCATTATGTAGCTTTTTTCAAGTTATGTGCCCAAAGATCTCAAAGATCTCAGGTCTCTAGGCACCCAGCTATAGATATTTCAACTCCCCTGATGACACATGGGCCTCCTGCCGTGACACCAACCCTTGATTCATCTGCCTCTAGAGCTCTGAGATCCTAGGCTTCCAAATCCAAGCTGAACTCTTAGGCCGAGCTCTTGGTGTGTCGAACAATAATGGCCAGTTAGGAAACCCCAAGAATGGGTCCCATTCCCGTAAAGAACTAAAGTCAACGTGTAACTCCAGGTCAGGGTCTTCAAAAGAACCCTGAAGGGGAAAAATAAAGATATTAAAGATGGAAGTAGAGCTGTTTCCAAAGATGCAAGCAAAGGAGTCACCGTTTAGCGCCATCATTACTTCGCTCCGCCTCCAGTAGATGGCACTGTGTATCACTGTTGGTACTGTGTTTTGCACCTTGGTCTTGGAATCATGAAGTCAAGAATCATGGGTACTCATTTATGGCTGAAAGATAATTAAACTTGAACTTGAACTTGAGAGGTTGGTCAAGGCCAGAATCAATTCCTACCTAAGCAAGGACCTGGACCTGTTAAAATTTGCCAATTCCCACAATAGTTCTACAGCAGATGCAATCTCACTGGCTCTCCACTTAACCTTAGATCAACTGGACAATAGCCATACCTATGTCAGCCTGCTGTTAGTTGATTATAGCTCATCGCTATAACCTGAGCCTCTGTACCTTCCTCTGCAACAGGGTCATTGACCTCCTCATCGGGAGACCACAGCCAGTGCAGATTGGATATAACATCTCCTCCTTGGTGACAATCAATAGTGGCTCATCTGAGAGATGCCAGTGAGATGAGTGCTTAACCCACTGCTCTACTCTTTACACCCACAACACCCTGTGTGGCTAGACACAGCTCAGATGCCATCTATAATTTTGCTGATGACACAACTATTGTTGGCAGAATATCAGACAGTGACAAGGAGGCATATAGGAGAGAGACAGATCAGCAGGTTGAGTGGTGCCCAACATCAGTAAAACCAAGTTATTGGTTGTGAATTTCAGGAAAGAGAAGTTGAGCAAATGCATACCTGTTCTCATTGAGGGATCAGCGTTGGAAAGTGTGAGCAGTTTCAGGTTCCTGGGTGTCAACATCTCTGAAATTCCGCCCTGCACCCAACATATTAATGCAATTACTAAGAAAACATGATGGTGGCTATATTTCATGAGGAGTCTGAGGAGACACCAAAGACTCTGGTAAGTTTCTATGGGTGTACCATGGAGAGCAACTGGTTGCATTATCGTCTGGTATGGTTCACAGGTTCAGAAAAAGTTGCAGTAAGTTGTACACTTAGCCTGTTCCATCATAAGCACTTGCCTCCCAACATTTCAGATGTCTTCAAAAGGCGACACCTCGAAAAGGTGACGTCTGTCATTCAGGACCCACATCATCCGGGACATGCCTTCTTTTCATTGCTACCTTCAAGAAAGCAATTTATCCAATATTTTATTGTTTATTGTTATGTATTTCAATGTACTGCTGCCGCAAAACAGCATATTTCATGACATATGTTAGTGATATAAAACCTGATTCTAAATCTGATTCAACGTACTGTGGGGAATCCACTCTCAGAAGCATATTGGGGGGCAGCGATTGATAAAGTGATAAAAATTGATAGAGTGAGTGATAAAAATTGTCCAGTATATCATGAATATCTTCAGTGGTTCTTCCACAAAGTAGTGCCAAACCAGAAGTCCAAACATGGCATCCTAATAGCACACATACATAAGAGTCATGGGAAATTTTAGCTCAAGGTCCAGAAGAGGGATTTGAACAGATAGTACCTTAGGTAAACAGGAGTAGTTCAGTTCAGCAACTTGGCAGCATGGATGAGCTGGACTGAAAGGACTGATTCCATGCTGAATAACTCTATGACTCTCTGAATCGTCTGAAACTGAACCAAGTTTAATACCAGGGATAAAAATTCATACTCTATTACTCACACCAGATGCACAGTATAAGTGCAGTTGTGCATTGTATTCTGCTCCTAAAGCATGCTTCATTGAATTTTAGCAAAATAGCCCAGGGCAAATTGAGCCTATTATTTTGCAGTATTTTTGTGTCATTTTCTGTAACTCTGCTTCTCTAGTTTATTGAGCAGAGTAATTTCCTATAATCTTAAGGAAATTATGTAACCAAAACTTTAGTTCTTTCTATGCTGAGAAGTCCAAATATTTCTAGTCTTTTATGATCATTCAAGCCTTAGCACTGCCTTTCGACTTAATATACATCTATACAGCCTCACTGTTTCTTGGCAATCATAACTGTCCACAATTCTCAGGGCACGATCTGATTGGAGAGCTGTAGTTGTTTCATTTCCCCAACTGAATTATGTTTCTCTGTTCAGGCAGTTTAGCTCTGTATTCTATTTTTTTTTTGGATTGTTAAGCTACGTTGGTTGGATATATCACTTAAGACTCGTATGTCTCTTTCAATAACATTTTTAGTTACTTTAGCAGTATTCCTGAAAAGCATGCCATCTAATTTTCCTTTCTATGTGAATTACTTCACAATTACCTTTATTCAATTTTATATGGTTCTATTCTGTGCACGTACAGTAAGTCTTTTGTCCATCTAGCCTTTCTCACTTGATAACAACTTCTCGCTTGGACATTTTATGACTCTCGGACATTGGTACAAAGAGAAATAGCAACTCTACTTATATCAAAATGTGACATGACTCACAAAATTATTTCTACCTCTCTTTTTTCTTCTTTTCATTTTGCCATAATTCCACTAACAACAAAAATAAAGCTTCAAATGAGAATTCAAATGAGCTTTAAACAGACTGTCCAATTCCACTCCCTAGTGCCAATATTAGTGATGCTCTGGTTTGGCTTTCCAAAATGCATCATCGCACATTTACCTGCATTGGAATCCATGAGCCACTCTTTGGCCCACTTTTCTAACTGAGCAAGGTACTCATGTAATGTATGATAACCCTTTTCACTACCAACAACACCTCTTAATATTTTTGTCATCTGCAAACTTATTGATAAAGCCTTCTGAATTCTCATCCCAAATTTTATATGAACAATATACACATTTATATAAACAATACCTTGTTACTACATAGATGCTGAGTGCTATTAAAAAATCTAAAGAAGACCTCAAATACACTCTCCCCCCCCCCAAATGTAGCCATACAATACCAGCTAATGATCGAATCAGTCAATGAAAGAAAGTGAAATATGGGTGACAACTGGCAAGAAGTTCGAGGTTGGAAATTGCTCTTTTGCCAAGATCACACTCTTCCTCAGGGAACCATTCCAGAAAGAGTCAGCGAATAATGGTATTGTGTGGGTGTTTGTTAATGTCTTCTCAATTTCCATTTTTCTGCATCACAGCTTAAGAGTTAGCAGGGGATGGTATATCTGATCCCCCAGTCCATTACTGGGCTTAAAACAGAGGCCATGGTAGAGCTCCACTGTGATGAGCAGAGTGGCTGGTTTTTAAAACTTCTCATCAGCCAAAGCCAATGTGTCTAGTGTAATGCTATTCATTTGATTTGGATGGAAAAATTAGTGAAGATAATTAGTTTGACTTTTTTTTTCTTTAGTTTAACTATTATTAAAGTCTTAATATATTTATAGCATTTTAATGTTCTATTTACCTAAATTAATTTCAGCTATTTTATATGCCTCTGATTTTCGGGAGCAAAAGTCTTGTCAGAAAGCTATCAGAACACTATGGTTGAGAGATCCACTCAGGTTCCACAGACACTCTGCCTTACAAGACCACCACTGCAGTGAGGGCTGCAGATTATGTGGATCCTTGGGACTGCAAAATGATCGTCCAGAGGCAGGGATCATTGGAGAGCATAAGGTACAGGTTAGTCAAGTATAATTTTGCTTGTCATTCTTAGTTTAGTTTCATTTACCGTTTCAAAACTTAATTTGGATATCAACTTAATTCATCTCAGATGTATTAAGCTACATATGTGTAATTCTTCTGTTTCAATTATTTTTGTGCTTGTAATTCTCCAATCTCCAATAGGTTTTAAAATGGTCCAGGCATCCCCATCAGGGGCTTATCATCAGTCATGATGAATGGTTGCATTTCCCTCCTTCATATATACAAAGATCAATTACAGGGCCTAAACAGGCTTCCTGTAGTTTTTGTGCTGCCTCTGCACATCACTGTAGTTCTTTATTCAAGCTTTAAGATGTCTCCAGCAAATCCTCTTTCCAGAACTATCATCAGTAAAACAGATTATCGAATCAACAAGCTGCTAGAAAAAAATCAGTGGGTCAGGCACCATCTCTGCAGGCAAAGAGAAAGTCAGTTTTAGGCCAAGACACTGCACCAGGACTGTAAGTCTCAGTAAATACAGTCTATTGTCTCACCAGATTTTCTGATTATTTGTGTAATTGCTCTTTGTCAGAGCCCACAATGGAGAACCTAGTTACACAGCACTATTCTGTATCCTCATTTTAAATACATATACACTCAGTGGCCACTTTATTAGGTATGGCTATACACCTGCTCGTTAACACAAATACCTAATCAGCCAATTATGTGACAGCAACTCAATGAGTAAAAATATGTAGACGTGGACAAGAGTTTCAGTTGTTGTTTAGACCAAACATCAGAATTGGGAGGAAATGTAACTTCTGTGACTTTGACCATGGAATGATTGTTGGTGCCAAACTGGTTGCTTTGGGTATCTCAGAAATCACGGATCTCCTGGGATTTTCACGCACAACAGTCTCTAAAGTTTACAGAGAAAGGTACAACAAAAAACGACATCCAGTGAGCAGCAGTTCTGTGCGTGATAACGCTTTGTCAATGAGAAAGGTCAGAGCAGAATGTCCAGACTGGCTCAAGCTGACAGGAAGGAGACAATAACTCAAATAACCATGTGTTACAACAGTGGTGTGCAGAAGTGCATCTCTGAAAGCATGACACTTTGAAACCTGAAGCTGATAAGCTAAGCAGCAGAAGACCACAAACATAGAGCATAGAACAGTACAACACAGGACAGTATCATTTCTGTTTCCCTCTAGTGTTATAGATGTAAATCTGAATAGAAATCAGTACTTTGGAAAAGCATAATTAACTTTGAAAATGCCTCTTGATTTGGATAGGAAGCTTTATATTTATTTATTAAGATATAGTGCAGAGTAGACTCTTCTGCCCCTTTGTCACATGATAGCAGAATGCTGGCAATGAAAGGAGCCGGCATGGATACCAAAAATCCTTTGTACAAAGTGCTTAGAAATCCTATCCATGATATTTGAACAAGTATCAGCTTCGCTGGTGTTCTTCAGTGGAAAGTTCAATATACGTAGTTCCATTCATTTCAATAACTTTTCAATTTGTCCTAATAGATTTTGTGAAGCAATCAACCTGATGATAAGAATGTAACCTTGGCAAATGCATTCATGTATTTTAGAAATAACTAACAGTGAATCCCTTAAATAAATGTAAGATAACATTTAGATATAATGACATTGATACAAAACAGGAAGGATTATCCAGTTTACATTTTTTCATATTATAACGCTTAAGATAGAGAATTTTTAAATTACAAGTTATGTTATTATAGGACAAAAGACAATCACAGACTCGAGAGCCAGAACAATATAATAGAGAAAGGCATTGGTGTCATTATGTTTAGTCCCTGAAGCTCATTGGATGCCTAAGCTTCTCATTGTTTGTACATGTGACCACAGATTTATCTGATGCCTGATTAAACATAATTGAAGGTGATAGACAGCGCACAAGGCTTGCTAAAAACAGCAAATTAATTTAATTGAGTCCTCCTCATGATGTGGTCAGAACATGGATTCTGTACCCCATTAAATTTTTCCACTAAGGTATATTTCTTTTGACATGGGTCCCTATAATGAAATATATGTCAGATCATATCCATTTTGAAATCCAGATTTTTTCTTTGAACTTCAATTTGTCTTAACACACTGCAGCTGTTGATTTATCTAACCATGTTCTTTACACCACCAATGATGTTTTTCTCTATATTCAAAACAATAGGCTCCATCTTCTCCTCATGAGACCTATTCATAAGGGAAGAGAGAGCTATAGTCAAAAGGAATATAGTTGATACAGAAATCATTGATAGAAACAAGGACTAGCATTCAAGTTACTTCAGTCGAATTTATTGATACTTAAGAAGATTGATTTTGAAATCACAAGGTGCAGCTCTGTAAACAAAGACATCTCTCTATTAAACAGGGGGATAATTTTTTAGAACAGCAGCTGTGATATCATATAGAGCAGGCAGCCACTCGGGAAAATCTGATTTGGAAACTGACCACTGCATTTACACGATGATAGTTTCCCTTCTTGTACATTCAGTATATATTGATATATTTGTTAACTATTGTGATAAAGCAAATATGACAAGGCTATGAGGCATTCCAGGATGATTTACCAAAGGTTCTAGAAACACAATGAGACCACAATGAGATAGCCAACACAACAGACTATATTAAATGTATTCTAAACTCTTTGAGAGACAAGTCAATACTCAAAGGCACAATAAAATCAGAATAAGGGCTATGGGGTGATGTAAAATGTACACATTGGCCAAAAACAGCCATCAATACAAGGAAACAAGGGATGAAAATTCTTGGCTTAAGAAATACTAGACATTTTAGAGTTATGGCATCTGGCATCACTGAAACACAATTGCCTTCTATCTCAATCTTACCAGTAGGACTACAAATGATCTCCCATGGCTACTTGACCAGCTGAGCTCACCAACAATGGTTTTGGTCACATTTGATGGGCTGCTATTCACATGTCTTGTATTATCAGTGCATCTAAAAAAAATTTAAAAACTCAAAGGTATGCACCAGGACCACCCCCCCCCCACATGCTTATTAATGCTGAATAAACACCTCTTACATTATGTGGTTGAAAGTTATTCCTATTCTTTAATTGTTGCATCTATAGTCAAACTTTGCACATGTGAAATCTCTTATGGAGCTGACTAATCTCCCCTCTTTTGCTTTATGAAAGTAGGGCAGCTTCCTTATTTTAATAAACCAAGATGCAGCAGATTAATCAGTTGTTCAAGACATTACATATGTGCAAACTTTTTACAGGAACCCTGTTTTATATATTCAAAACTTTACCACACCTATTACCATTGATTAGAAATTTTGACATAGGCATGTTAGGCTGCAAAATTTCCTTTTGTGCCATGGATTTCTATCATTGCGTTAATCCACAGTTTCATCATCTCATTATTAACCAACAGTAAGTGCCCCCATGCATATTTCATTCTCCTGCCAGTTTCAATTTATGTGATT
Source organism: Hemitrygon akajei (assembly GCF_048418815.1). Taxonomy (NCBI): domain Eukaryota; kingdom Metazoa; phylum Chordata; class Chondrichthyes; order Myliobatiformes; family Dasyatidae; genus Hemitrygon; species Hemitrygon akajei. Next base: position 71,524,756 of record NC_133136.1, on the reverse strand, counting down.
AGTTTTGTTTAAATATACCATCTTACAGATTAAGTTTTTCAGAAACAAAGTTCTACTGAAACCAGCAATTTGAACTGAAAACAAAAGTTGTTGGAAATATTCATAAAGTCAGGCAGTGTCTGCAGAGAGAGAAATAGGTTTTAATGTTGAAGATGGATACATTTTAATCAGAATTGAGAAGTAAAGTAAGAATAAAACAGGAAAGAAGATTGGAAGAGAGCAGAGGGAGAAAAGGAAGATTTCTGATTGGATTAGAGGCTGGATGGATTAAGTGGCAATGTAATGTTAGTGTAAATTGAAATTGGAGTGCAGCGGTACAAGAAAGGGCACAGAAGGTCACCTTAGTGGAAGTGTCGTTGTAGAATAATTATTTCAAGCCACAAAGAATAAATCTGAACCAGTGACATTCACAAAGTGTGAGAGAGAGTTTTGGTTGTTATTGGATCAAAACAAGGGAAGAAGTCAATGAAATTGAACTAGATAAATGAGATAAATGGGAGAGGACAACAAAACTTATTCAACCTGAGGAGATGATAGATAGGAGCTACAAGGAAGTAGTCACCCCGAAGTTGTTGGAAGTAGGTAAATGAGTGACTCAAGAGAAGCAAGGGAAATGAGCAGACAGTGCAAAGCACCCTTGTGACTGTTCCCCTCAATAATAATTATACAGTTTTGGATATTGTTGAAGGGGTTGACCTACTGATGACAAGCCACAGTGACTGTGTCTCTGGCACTGAGTCTGGTGCTATGGCTCAGAAGGGAAGGGGTGAGAAGTGGACCTCAGTAGTGACAGGGGATTCCATAGTTAGAAGAATAGACATGAGATTCTATGGACATGCTAGAGATATCCAGATGGTATGTTGCCTCCCAGGTTCCAGGTTCAGGGACGTCTCAGATTGGATAAATGATATTATAAAACAGGGATTCCCAAGTTGGGATCCACCGATCCCTTGGTTAATGGTAGGGGTCTATGGCATAGCAAGGGTTGGGAACCTCTGTTCTAAAGGCAAGGGTAAGCAGCCAGAAATCTTGGTACATACTAGAACCAATAATATAGGAAGGAAGAGCAAGGACGTCCTAAGGAGAAAATTTAGACAGCTAGGTAGAAAACTGAAAAACAAGACCTCTAGGATGGCAATCTCTGGATTGCTGTCTGTGCCATGCGCCAGTGAAGTTAAGATATGATGATTTAGCAGATGAATGTATAATTGTAAAGCAAGTGTACAGTGTGCCCTTTACTATACTTCTGTGGGCATATATGATCTAGCCTGAACACTGCCTCCTTTAACAGTCAAAAATGTTCATACTCCATCAGTATTACAGTAGTCTGTGACTACCAAAAAAAAACATTGAAAGCGAATACACATTTCTGAAACAACTCTTGTTAGCTGACTTATCAGGTGACAACCTAATGCATTCATTTCATTTAAAAGAGTAAGAAGATAAAAAGAAAATTTAGGGGTTTTGGAATATATGGTGCAGAAGCTGAGGATAACAGATAGTCCAAGCCATCTAGATCAGAGTGACAAAAACTAACATTTTAAAACTGAAATTTGAAGGCATACCAGTAAATAGGTGGAATCTTCAGCACAGCTAGTTCTTTACTAATGGATGATTGTTATCCAATATATGTGCTAACAAAGACCATATTCACAGAAAATCACAAAAGAACAAGTCAAGCAAGAAACTGGAGAAGAAGAAATATCAGCATAAAGTACATGGAAAAAGTCTTTATCCAACAGCTCAATGCAATGTTCTATGGTCCACAGAAATTTCATTCTACCTTACTTCATCTTGTCCTATTGACATATTCTAATTCTGTATTCCTAATCAAATTAGTTTGCATTTCAGTTTTCCTATTGCCATCAAAAAATGTTTTGATAAATAAGCAAACCTTCCTCAATATCTTTCCCTTGTTAGTACATTACAGTCCTTCAGCAAATTGCTGACACTCTACTCCAATTATAACAATCCATGCATTAATATTAATATCCATGAAAATGTTCTAATTTCTTTCTAGCAACCAATTGCAGAATAGAAGAATTATCAGTCGCTGGCATTGTATTGATATTTATGGTTTATGCTGGAGATTTGTTCAATGTCTATTGTCCCTGGGTGATTGCTTATTTCAAAAGTAAGAAGTATAGTGGAAAATCCGATTTCTGGGCTTTTTTTAATCACTGCCTCCCAATGGGAAAGGAAATGAAATGAATAGTACTTGGTCTCCAGTGTAAGTAACAATATCTACACCATATATCTCTGAAGATGGTTCTGACAGCAGAGGCATAGCTATTGTTGAAATACACAGTCTAATCTATACATTGGATTAGGCAATTTTTCAATATGCTTGATTGGAAAGCAGGGAATTGAAAATAATGTTCTGCATAATTCAAATCCATCAAGTGCCTCAAAATAGATTTCAGGTTTCTTCTGATTCCTCTCAAGTGGCCAAGTTGGCAATGAAAGTCACAACTTTACAAGTAGTTTGATTGAGTAACTTTATTTAGCTCTTATCTGGAAGAACACAAAAAAAAAATCAGTCACTCAAGTCAATTTGTTTAGCTGTTAACTAGAGCTGTAATTCAACTTGTAACAGCAGTTACAAATCTAGACTACTTCATCTAAAAGAACAAAACTCATGCTTCTTAATTTGATTCTGTACAAGGTTGCACGGAATTCACAGTAATACTTATCAGCAATTAACAAGTAGTTATATTCTTAACTACTGAGTTCTTAACCGTAGTGGGGGGGGGGGGGGGGGGGTTGGTCCTATACCCTTTAATGAGACATGAAGGTGCAACAAGGTGGCCAGGTTATGGTCGCAATCCAGCCCATGAAGAAGCTCCAAATATCCCTTGAAACAAACTTACTTTTCTGCTGTTCAGGGTTTCCCTTATCTTCCCTTCAAGTAAATAACAATTCCATATAAGAGAAGACATCTGATATGAAATTTACTGGAAACTACAATGTGATTTCCAGTATATCACATCAGACAGGCCTACCTCTGTACCCAAAGCCTAAAACTAAACATGGTTCAGCCATTAGGTCAACATTTTTGACCATTTTGTACCTGTAGCAACAGGGAAATCACTAATTTTGTTTCATCTTACCACATCAAATTTGATAACTTCAGCCATTTTTTTTTGCCGCATGCTTTCTCCACGTGTCCAAAGATGTGCATGGCAAGAGGGAAGAAATATATAGCTGATGCCCAGTATTACTATCACTTCAACCCAATTAGTGATGAAAGCACAAATATGACATCTGAGATAGCACCTACTCAATGGCCTTGAAGTCAAGTTCTAGTTATGTACATTTGGATAGGACAATCATTTGGTGCAGTAAAATATAATTCGTAGTTATCTCCAAAGATGCCACAATTTATGCATTCTGTGCTGCATCATCACAGCTAACTTCATGTCATTATGATATACTGCAGAGAACTTAAGTGATGGATAAGCTTTGCAATCTTGAGGAACATATGTCATGGTGCTTGCAGTAATGCACCCTTTGGGATAGAGATTAATAGGGCAAGATATGTTATAGATTGCACCGAACTGCTGGAACAAGGGTCTCTAAATAAAGAAATGAATAAGAAAATAAGAGAATAAACAGTGGGGAGAAAATAACATTACCTACAAGACCATGATGGTTACTAAATTCAACCTATGGTAGTCCCTCTGTTTATAAAAGATCACATGCTGGAGAAGAGCTGTGCATTTACTTCTAGGGCTCTGGGCAATATTTATTGAAATTACTAAAAGATGGATTGTTTTTGTTCATTCTTGCAATGATGGTTCATGGTTCACAGCCTGTTCTTCACTTGGCTGCTTACCCAATTTTGCAGTGTGTTTCAAAATTCCTGAGGACTTCCACACTCTAATTTTTAGCCCAACAGCTGGACAACTATCAATTTATCCAGTTGGTAGACAGGTAATGAAAGAAAAAATATTTTGAGTTCAAGCTGTGTCCTAAGTCCTGATAATTTGTCACTACTATTTCCCACTACTCTAAAAGATCTGTGTTCCTAATAGCTATCATTACTAAGGTGCTAGCTAACATCTAATGTATTCACAGGATTTATTCTCAATTTCTCTAAATTATTTTGTATCCTTTCTCTGTTTCAAGATTATTTTCTTCTTTTAGGGTTCCTTTCTCTTTTAACTATATTGTTCTGCATGGTGCTTTGCTTTTTGCCCTGTCCATCTTTTCTTTCCGATTAAGTTGCCTCAGCCCATTTGATTATTCAGTTCATTTTGTAATTTCATTTCATTATATTCATGTTATTAAAATCTTTCTTTGTTTTTGTAAAGACTATAAGACCATAAGATATAGGAGCAGAATTGGGCAATTTGGCCCATCAAGTGTGACCATAATATGGTGGAATTCTTCACTAAGAAGGAGAGTGACATAGTTAATTCAGAAACAAAGGTTCTGAACTTAAAGAAGGGTAACTTTGAAGGTATGAGACGTGAATTAGCTAAGATAGACTGGCAAATGATACTTAAAGGGTTGACAGTGGATATGCAATGGCAAGCATTTAAAGATCGCATGGATGAACTACAACAATTGTTCATCCCAGTTTGGCAAAAGAATAAACCAGGGAAGGTAGTGCACCCATGGCTGACAAGGGAAATTAGGGATAGTATCAAGTCCAAAGAAGAAACATATAAATTAGCAAAAAAAAAGCAGCACACCTGAGGACTGGGAGAAATTCAGAGACCAGCTGAGGAGGACAAAGGGCTTAATTAGGAAAGGGAAAAAAGATTATGAGAGAAAGCTGGCAGGGAACATAAAAACTGACTGTAAAAGCTTTTATAGATATGTGAAAAGAAAAAGATTAGTCAAGACAAATGTAGGACCTTTACAGTCAGAAACAGGTGAATTGATCATAGGGAACAAAGACATGGCAGACCAATTGAATAACTACTTTGGTTCTGTCTTCACTAAGGAGGACATAAATAATCTTCTGGAAATAGTAAGGGACCGAGGGTCTAGTGAGATGGAGGAACTGAGGGAAATACATGTCAGTAGGGAAGTAGTGTTAGGTAAATTGAAGGGATTAAATGCAGATAAATCCCCAGGGCCAGATGGTCTGCATCCCAGAGTGCTTAAGGAAGTAGCCCAAGAAATAGTGGATGCATTAGTGATAATTTTTCAAAACTCCTTAGATTCTGGATTAGTTCCTGAGGATTGGAGGGTGGCTAATGTAACCCCACTTTTTAAAAAAGGAGGGAGAGAGAAACCGGGGAATTATAGACCGGTTAGTCTGACATCGGTGGTGGGGAAAATGCTAGAGTCGGTTATCAAAGATGTGATAACAGCACATTTGGAAAGAGGTGAAATCATTGGACAAAGTCAGCATGGATTTGTGAAAGGAAAATCATGTCTGACGAATCTTATAGAATTTTTTGAAGATGTAACTAGTGGAGTGGATAGGGGAGAGCCAGTGGATGTGGTATATTTAGATTTTCAAAAGGCTTTTGACAAGGTCCCACACAGGAGATTAGTGTGCAAACTTAAAGCACATGGTATTGGGGGTATGGTATTGATGTGGATAGAGAATTGGTTGGCAGACAGGAAGCAAAGAGTGGGAGTAAATGGGACCTTTTCAGAATGGCAGGCAGTGACTAGTGGGGTACCGCAAGGCTCAGTGCTGGGACCCCAGTTGTTTACAATATATATTAATGATTTAGATGAGGGAATTAAATGCAGCATCTCCAAGTTTGAGGATGACACGAAGCTGGACGGTGGTGTTAGCTGTGAGGAGGATGCTAAGAGGATCCAGGGTGACTTGAATAGGTTAGGTGAGTGGGCAAATTCATGGCAGATGCAATTTAATGTGGATAAATGTGAGGTTATCCACTTTGGTTGCAAGAACAGGAAAACAGATTATTATCTGAACTGTGGCCGATTAGGAAAAGGGGAGGTGCAACGAGACCTGGGTGTCATTGTGCACCAATCATTGAAGGTGGGCATGCAGGTACAGCAGGCGGTGAAAAAGGCAAATGGTATGTTGGCATTCATAGTAAAAGGATTTGAGTACAGGAGCAGGGAGGTTGTACTGCAGTTGTACAAGGCCTTAGTGAGACCGCACCTAGAGTATTGTGTGCAGTTTTGGTCCCCTAATCTGAGGAAAGACATTCTTGCCATAGAGGGAGTACAGAGAAGGTTCACCAGATTGATTCCTGGGATGGCAGGACTTTCATATGAAGAAAGACTGGATCAACTAGGCTTATACTCACTGGAATTTAGAAGATTGAGGGGGGATCTTATTGAAACGTATAAAATTCTAAAGGGATTGGATAGGCTAGATGCAGGAAGATTGTTTCCGATGTTGGGGAAGTCCAGAACAAGGGGTCACAGTTTAAGGACAAAGGGGAACCCTTTTAGGACTGAGATGAGGAAAAACTTCTTCACACAGAGAGTGGTGAATCTGTGGAATTCTCTGCCACAGGAAACAGTTGAGGCCAGTTCATTGGCTATATTTAAGAGGAAGTTAGATATGGCCCTTGTGGGTAAAGGGATCAGGGGGTATGAAGAGAAAGCAGGTACAGGGTTCTGAGTTGGATGATCAGCCATGATCATACTGAATGGCGGTCCAGGCTCGAAGGGCTGAATGGCCTACTCCTGCACCTATTTTCTATGTTTCTATGTTTCTATATCCACCCTATCAAGTCCTTTCACCATACGATAGGTTTCAATGAGGTCACCTTTCATTCTTCTGAATTCCAGTGATTACAGGTCCAGAGCCATCAAACCTTCTTCATATGACAAGCCATTCACTCCTGGAATAATTTTTGTGAACCTTTTTGAACCCTCTCCAGTTTCAGCACATCCTTTCTGAGATAAGGGATCCAAACCTGCTCACAAAACTCCAAGTGAGGCCTCAACACTGCTTTATAAAGTTTATACATTACACCTGTTTTTATATTCTAGTCTGCTTGAAATGAATGATAACATTACATTTGTCTTCCTCATCAGAGACTGAACCTGAAAATTAACCTTTAGGGAATCCTGCACAAGGACTCCCAAGTCCCCTTGCACCTCGATTTTTTGTATTTTATCTACATTAGAAAATACTCAACCCTTTAATTTCTCCTACCAATATGCATGATAATCCAGTTCCCAATGCTGTATTACATCTGCAATTTCTTTCTCCATTCTCCTAATCTGTCTAAATCATTTGGTAGCCTTTTTACTTTCTCAAAACTACCAGCCCCTCCATATATCTTCATATAGTCTGCAAACTTTGCAACAAAACTATCAATACCATTATCCAAATCATTGACATATAACATAAAAGGAACCAGTCCCAACCCAGACCCCTGTGGAACACCATTGTCACCATCAGCCAGACAGAAAGGCTCCCTTTATTCCTACTTTTTGCCTCCTGCCAATCAGCCACTGCTTTATCCATGCTAGAATCTTTCCTGTAATAACAAGGGATCATGTCTTGTCAAGCAGCCTCATGTGTGGCACCTTGATAAAGGTCTTCGGAAAATCCAAATACCCAACATTCACCAATTATCTTTTGTCTGTTCTGCTTGTTATTTCTTGAAAGAGTTCTAACAGATTTGTCAGGCTAGATATTCCCCTTGAAGAAACCTTGCTGACTACAGCCTATTTCATCATGTGCCTCCAAGTACCCTGAAAACTCATCTTTAATAATCAACTGCAACATCTTCCTAACCACTGAGGTTGGACTAACTGGCCCACAGTTTCCTTTCTTCTGCCTTTCTCCCTTTTTAAAGAGTGAAGTGATATTTACAACTCTCCAGCCTTCTGGAACCATTCCAGCATCTAGTGATTCCAGAAAGATCATTATTCATGCCTCCACGATCTCTTCAGCCACCTCTTTCAGAGTTCTGGAGTGTACACCATTTGGTCAGGTGACTTATCGAACTTCACACCTTTCAATTTCCCTGGAAGTTCTCTCTAGTTATGGTAACTTTACATACTTCATACATACTGATACCTGGAACTTCCCCCATACTATTAGTGTCTTTCACAGTGAAGATTGGTGCAAAATACTTATTCAGTTTGTCAGCCATTTCATTGTCACCCATTACTACCTCTCCAGCATTGTTTTCTGGCTGTCCAATATTCACTGTTGCCTCTCTTTTAGAAGAAACTTTTGGTATCCTCTTTAATATTACTGGTGAGCTTACTTTCATATTCCATCTTTTACCTTCATAATGACTTTCTCAGTTGCCTTCTGTGTTTTTTAAAAGCTTCCCAATCCTCCAACTTCCCACTAATTTTTGCTCTATTCTATGCCCTCTCTTCAGCTTTTTAGTTGGCTTTGACTTCTCTCATTAGCCATAGTTGTGTCATCTTTCCTTTAGAACTTGTCTTCCTCTTTGGGGTGTATATATCCTGTGCCTTCCAAATTGCTTCCAAAAATTCCAACCATTTCTGCTTTTCTGCATTTCTGCCAGTGTTCTTTTCCAATAAATTCTGACTAATTCCTCTCTCATGCCTCTGTAATTCCCTTTACTCCTCTGTAATGCTGATACATCTGACTTTACTTCTCCTTCTCAAATTCCCAGGTGAATTTGATCATATTATGATCACTTTTCCATTAGAGTTCTTTTTCCCTAAGCTCTCTAATCAATTCTGGGTCATTGCACAACACCCAATCCAAAATAGTTGATCTCTTAGCTGAACCACAATCTGCTCTTAATAGTCATCTCTTAGGCACTCCAGACATTCCCCCTCCTGTAATCAACCACTGATCTGATTTTTCCAAATTACCTGCATTTTGATGTTCCCCATGACTATTGCCCTTTTGGCATGCATTTTCAGTCCCCCATTGTAACTTGTAGGCCACGTCCTTACTACTATTTGGGGATATGTATACAATCCCATCAGGGTCTTTTTACCCTTGCAGTTCCTTAGCTCTATCCACGATGATTTAACACCTTCCAACCCTATGTCACCTCTTTTTAATGGTTCAATTTCACTTTTTGCCAACAGAGCAACTCCACCACCTCAGCTTTCCTGCCTCTCCTTTTGATACAATGCATATCCTTGTACATTAAACTCCAGCTATAATGTTTCAGCCACTATTCCATGATGCCTACAACAATCTGCAACCGTGCTGTGAGTTCATTTTCTTTATTCTGTATAATGCGTGCATTCAGATGCAAACCTTAAGTTCTGCATTCACTCTTTTCGATTTTGTCACACCACGCTCAACCTTTCGATTCCTAACTTTGTCTGAAGTCTTACGAACATCTGCCTCCACAACCTCTTCACTAACTGTTCTGGCACTCTGGTTCACATCCCCCTGCAACCCTAGATTAAACCTCACTGTACAGCATTAACAAACCTTCCCACTAGAATATTCGTCCCCTCCAGTCCAGGTGCAAACCATCCCTTCTGTACAAGTCCCACCTTCCCTGGAGGGGAGCCTAATGATCCAAAAATCTTACGCCTTCCCTCGTATATGAATTCCTTAGCCATATATTAAACTGTATAATCTTCCTAGTTCTGGTCTCACTAGCACATGGCATGGCAGCAGTCCTGAGATCACAAACCTGGAAGTCCTGCCTTTAAATTTGGTACCTAATTCTCTGAAACTCACTGTGCAGAACCTTGTCACTCTTCCTACCCATGTCATTGGCACCTACATGGACCACAACATCTGGCCATTCACCCTCCCACTTAAGAATGCTGAGGATTCGATCAAAGGTATCCCACACCCTGGCAACTGGGAAACAACAGCCCATCTGGGAATCTGATTCTCACCCACAAAATCTCCTTTCTGTTCCCCTAAGTAACAAATCACCTATCACCACAGTGTGCCTCTTCTTCCCCCTTCCCTTTCGAATCACAGAGGCAGACTGGGTGCCAGAGACTTAACCACTGTGACTTTCCTCTGTTAGGTCATCACCCTGACAGTATCCAAATTTTTATACCTATTGTTGAGGGGGATGGCCACAGGGGTACTCTGCACAGACTCCTTAACCCTTTTCCCCTTTCTGACTGTCACCCAGTTTCCTGTGTTCTGCACCTTGGGTGTATCTACCTCTCTATATGCCCCATCTATCACCCTTTCAGCTTCCCGAGTGATCCAGAGTTCATCCAGTTCCAGCTCCAACTTCTTAATGCGTTTTTTTTTAGAAGCTGCTGCTGAATGCACTTCTTGCAGTTGTAGCTGTTAGTGACACCCGAGGTCTCTCTGCCTTCCCACTATCCTGCCCGTCATCTCTACCTAGCTGAGCAGATATAAAAAAGAGAAGAAATAAATTTGAGCTTTTCTTTCCTTTGTTTTGCTTTCTTTGAGTGAAGCCTTTCTTGGTTGAAGCGTCGAAGAGCTAAAGCCTTAAGATCACCACTCTATGTCCAATCAGAAGGTAGCGGCTTCAACAATAGCCACTGCACTTTCCTTCCTTCCTTAAATTTGCTCTTACTAATTAATCCCAAATGCTGATTGGCCGCTGGTTAAAACTCTATTACCCAATCGTGAACTGCTCCTGCCTTTTTTGCTTAGGCAGTGCACCTAATTGAAGTCCCCTCCTCTCCAAACTTACAGCGCCTGGGTTGGCCGCTGATCAAAGCTCTATAAAGAATGGTAATCCTTTCTAGTTTACTCTTTTGGTTTGTTTGCATAATCACATTGTTTTTTTTAATATCTTTAAAGTAATTCTACTCTTCCTTTGTCAAGGTGTTAATACACCACAGAACCGGACTCTTCAACCCTTCTACCCATCATTGCCATGCTGATCATCAAGCAGACATTACTTCACTAATCCAGACTTATTTTATTCTCTGCACATTCCCATCAACTCCATTCTCCCTTTCCACACTATAACTTATGAGCACACCCACTCTGCAGAATAAGAATCTGAATCTGGTTAAATATCAGATGTTGTAAAATTTGTTTCTTTGCCACAGCATCATAGTGCAACATGTAAAAGGACTATAAATTACAATTAACTAAGCAGTGCAAAAAGAGAACAAAAATTAGTGAGGTAGTTGTCATAGCTCTGTTCAGAAATCTGATGGCAGGGGGGTAAAAGCAAATCATAAAATGTTGAGAGTTCACAATATCTTCAGGCTCCTGTATTTCACTGCTAATAAGAAGAAAGCATTTCCTGGGTGATGGGGGACCTTAATGATTGAAGCCACTTTTTTGGCATTCCCTTTTGAGGATGTCTTCAATGCTGGAGAGGCTATTGCCCATAATGAAACTGGCTGAGTTCTCAACTTTTTGCAGCTTTTTCTGATCCTGTGCAGTGGCCCCTCCAAAACCAGACAGTTATGCAACCTGTTAGAATGCTCTCCACTACACATCTGTAGAAATTTGCTAAGTCTCTGTCACCATTCCAAATATCCTCAAACTTCTTGATGAAATATAGCCACTGGCATGCCTTCTTCATAAGAAGAACCTACTGGACCTGAGCCTACTGGGCCTGAACACCTCTCTCTGTAACTGGATCCTAGACTTCCTGACTGGGATACCTCAGTCAGTCTGGATCGGGAGCAGCATCTCCAACACCATCACACTGAGCACGGGGCTCCCCAGGGCTGTGTGCTCAGTCCACTGCTGTTCACTCTGCTGACCCACGACTGTGCTGCAACACACAGCTCGAACCATACCATCAAGTTCGCCAATGACACGACCATGGTGGGTCTCATCAGCAAGAACGACGAGTCAGCTTACAGAGAGGAGGTGCAGCAGCTAACGGACTGGTGCAGAGCCAACAACATGTCTCTTAATGTGAACAAAACAAAAGAGATGGTTGTTGACTTCAGGAGGGCATGGAGCGACCACTCCCTGCTGAACATCGACGGCTCCTCGGTAGAGATCATAAAGAGCACCAAATTTCTTGGTGTTCACCTGACGGAGAATCTCACCTGGTCCCTCAACACCAGCTCCATAGCAAAGAAAGCCCAGCAGCGTCTCTATTTTTTGCGAAGGCTGAGGAAAGTCTATCTCCCACCCCCCATCCTCATCACATTCTACAGGGGTTGTATTGAGAGCATCCTGAGCAGCTGCATCACTGCCTGGTTCGGAAATTGCACCATCTTGAATCGCAAGACCCTGCAGCGGATAGTGAGGTCAGCTGAGAAGATCATTGGGGTCTCTCTTCCTGCCATCACGGACATTTACACTACACGCTTCATCCGCAAAGGAAACAGCATTATGAAGGATCCCATGCACCCCTCATACAATCTCTTCTCCCTCTTGCCATCTGGGAAAAGGCTCCGAAGCATTCAGGCTCTCATGACCAGACCGTGTAACAGTTTCTTCCCCCAAGCTATCAAATTCCTCAATACCCGAAGCCTGGACTGACACCTTGCCCTACTGTCCTGTTTATTATTTATTGTAATGCCTGCACTGTTTTTGTGCACTTTATGCAGTCCAGTGTAGGTCTGTAATCTAGTGTAGCTTTCTCTGTGTTTTTTTTATTACGTATTTCAGTCTAGTTTTTTGTACTGTGTCATGAAACACCATGGTCCTGAAAAACGTTGTCTCATTTTTACTATGCCCTGTACCAGCAGTTATGGTCGAAATGACAATAAAAGTTGACGACTCAACTTAACTTGTAATTGCATCAACATTTTGGGAACAGGACAGATCTTCCGAGAAGTTGACACCCTGGAACATGAAACTGTTCACACTTTCCACTGCTGATCACTCAGCAATGACTGGCGTGCATTCCCTCGACTTCCCTTCCCGAAGTGCACATTCAAGTCTTTGGTCTTACTGACTTTCAGTGTAAGATTGTGGTTGCATCACCACTCAACCAACCGACTGATCTCGCTATATTCCAACTCTAGTTCCGGGAACTCTATCACTTACCTAGGAGCAATTAGCTGCAGCCAAGTAAGCCATAAGTCCATACGTTTTTGGGATGTGAGAGGAATTGGGAGCATGCAAAAAAAACACAAGAGTTACAGAAAGAACATGAAACTGACACAGATAGTGCTGAAGATTGAACTCAAGCTGCCTGAGCCCTGAGTAGCAGTTGTACTAGCTGTGCCCAATTAATCTATAAATGCATTTCATTTGCATTAGTAGCTTCCTTAATTACTTGAAAGACATTTATAAGAAGTGAACAATCAGCATGAAGATTTTGAAGTAATATTATTAACGATGATATTCTCTGCATGTCACTCAATGTTGTTTTCAGTACAAACACTGAACAGAGAATTCTTTGCCTCCATACCCCTCACCCCACACCCTCAAAACTACCATCTATTTTCCAAATGTGTTTCAAGGATAATTAAATGTTGAAACTGAAGTACATAATTGGCAAAAAATATGAAAAAAAAACTCCAGGTAATGCATCAGTAATTTTCTGATTGCTACAATGGCTGGCAAAGTACATCACACTGAGATGGAATGAGAAAATATAATTCAATGCTTTCCCTGAATAAACAGCAGTGAATGCGAAATCAATGAAAACCATTAAAATAACAAGCTTTGTAAAATCAGTAGGCTTGCTGGAACTGCCTCATTCTGCTCTCTCCCTGCTAAATAGCTGAGCAGGCTTTCACATTTCTCCATGCCCTGCAATGAGGAGAGCATGCTATTCTAGAAAAACCTGTTGGATTTTCTCACTGTGAAAGATAGCATTGTCATCTATTTACATTTTAAATAAAGTTGTAGTTCTCTTCCCATTGCTCTCCTGCTTGAATTTCAATACATATAAGCAATTGTTTCCAGTCACGCTGCACCAACAGCAGATGTGAAAGTATATTTACATATGGGCAAGAACAGTAGATACCTGCTTTCTTCAAGATTAGAAGGTTCATTTTCATCTTCCTTCTAAATGATTTAGAGTTTGTTGTTTTACCATCAGTGCTGCCAACTGAGACCACGTAATGTTCAGAAGGATTATCTGCAGGTGCTAAAATTGATAGTTCATCAACATTACCCTACTTAGTTCCTTAGATAGTATTATTTCCAGCTTTGATTATATTATTGCAAATGCTTAATATGATATTTCCCAATCCACTGAATTTTTATTATATGCCATAAACTCCCTTCAACATCTTGAGAATTGATTATCCATATGACCAGTTGTGCAAGTTCCCTCCTCACCATCTTAGTACCTAAAAATTCCTTTTAAGCCAAGCAGCAATTTACATGTAATTATAACTTAGTGTACCACATTAAGTACATATGTTGTATCTTCCCCAAAGCTGGAGAAACTAAATGCAGATTAGTTGATTGCTTTACAGAAAACTTCAATTCATTCTCCAGCGGTGATCCTAACTTGCCAGATATCACTTTAATTATCCATCCCAGATCAGTATTGATGGCACAGCAGAAAGAAACCCAAGTATAAGCTTGGGGAAAGACACTTCCTATTCTGACTAGGTATAAGACAGCTCCTATAAATTAACACTTAAGTCAACAGTTTCAGATATGTAGTCGCTCTCTCTCTCTCTGTCAAGAAAAAGCTAATGTTTTGTGCTACCAAACATTAGAACTGAGAAAAAATAGAAAAGTAGATTTAAAACATATATTAGGATGCCAGTGGGACTAGTAGGGAGAAGAGAGTGAAAGGAAAGGTTGGAGATAAGTGGAAGATAGGAGAAATTGAATCACAAATGGGCATATGTGTTACGTGAACTAAGATCGCCATAAAGTAAGTAAGAAAATAATATATTAATACGGAGGAGCAATAGGACAGCTGATGCTGCACGTCTGAAGTAAAACAGAAGAAAAGTTAGTTACAGTCAGCACATCAGGCTGTATCTGTTGGGGAAGAGCAGAGCTAACATGTCTAGTTAATGACGTCTATCAGAATGGTCATCAGTCTGAAGCATGAATTCCACTTCTCTCTTCACAGATGCGGGGTGACCTCCTGAGTACCTTCAGATGTTTCTCTGCACAGCTCAGTCTGAGGGATGTATAACATTCAAACGATTATCTGAGTCCAGGGAGATCAAACCTGATGCTTACTGAAGAAAGAAACAGTTGTGAAAGTGAGCTTTGGAGGTATCTCATCAAAAACAGGAAATACAGAAATAAATAAAGGTGGACAAAGCAGGAGACTCAGGTGAAAGAGAAAATATATTCCAGACAGATGACATTCCATAGAACTGGGTAAAATTAGAGATGTCAAAAAGAAATTCAGCAAAATGGAGAAACAAAGAGGAAGGGTTTGTGTTAGGACAGAGACTGAAACAATTAAATGAAGCAGTGGCAATAGTGCTGGCCAGATATGTTATTGAATAAAATTATCGGTATCAAAGTAAAAAGTAAATTTTATTATCATTGAAGTACGTACATGTCACCATATACGACCCTGAGATCTGTTTTCTTGTGTGCATTCTCAGCAGACCTATAGAACAGTAACTCTAACAGGATTAGTGAAAGATCAACCAGAGTGCAGAAGACAACAAACTGTGCAAATACAAATACAAATTAATAGCAATTAAAAAATGAATGTGAAATAATGAGTTAAAGATTCCATAAAAGTGAAATATTTGATTGTGGGAACATTTCACTGATGGAGCAAATGAAGGTAGTTATCCCCTTTTATTTAACAGCCTGAAGGTAGAGTGTAGTAACTGTTCATGACCCTTGTGGTGCTAGTCCTGAAGCTCTTGTACCTTCTATCTGATGGCAGCAGAGAGAAAAGTGTATAACCTGAGTGGTTGGAAACTCTGATGATGGACACTGCTATCCTACGATAGTGTTTCAAGTAGATGTGCTCCAACACGTTATATCAGAGGGACAGAAGGTTGGCAGAGGCATTGACATGGCTCTACTGATAAAGAATGACATCAAACCAGTAGAAAGATGTGACATAGGATCAGCTGATGTTCAATTCTTGTGGGTTGAGTTAAGAAACTGCAAGTGTAAAAGGACCATGATGTCAGTTATATACAGGCCTCCCAGCAATAGCAGGGATGTGGACCACAGATTATAATGGGAAACATAGAAGGTGTGCCAAAAGGGCAATAGAATGATAGTCATGGGAGATTTCAACATACAGGTCAATTGGGAAAATCTGGTGTGTTTCTTGAATGCCTATGAGATGGCTTTTTAGTGTGGTTTGTAATTGAGCCTACGAGGGGATCAACTAAAAAGAATCCTTAGGAGAGAAATGATAAAATGTGAAAGCAAACTAGCAAATAATATCAAAGTGAATAGTAAAAACTTTTTTTAGTATGTAAAAAATAAAAGAGAGATGAAACTGGATATGGGACTGCTAGAAAATGAGGCTAGAGAATAACAACAAGGGATAAGGAGATGGCAGATGAACTAATTGATTATTTTGCAACAATCTTCACTATTGAAGATACTAGCAGTGTGCCAATGTTTAAGGGTGTGAGGGAAGAGAAGTGAGTGCAATTACTTTTAGAAGAGGGAATGTGTCAAAAAGCTGAAAGACCTAAGGGTGCATAAGTCACCTGGACCAGAGGAACTGCACCCTGGGGTCCTGAAAGAGGTAGCAGTAGAGATTGTGGAGGTATTAGTAAAGATGATTAAAAATTCCACCAGACTCTGGCATGCTGCCAGAGGACTTCAAGATTGCAAGTGTCACTCCAGTCGTTAAGAAGGGAGAAAAGCATCAGAAGGTGAATTATAGACCAGTTAACCTGACTTCTGTGGTTGGGAAGATGTTGGAGTCAATTGTTAAAGATGAAGTTATGGAGTACTTTGTGACACAGGACAAGATAGGACAAAGTCAGCATGGTTTCCTTAAGGAAACATCTTGCCTGATAAAACTGTTGGAATTCTTTCCAGAGATTACAAGTAGGATTGATAAAGGGGATGTAGTGGATGTTATATATTTGGACTTTCAGAAGGCCTTTGACAAGTGCCACACATAAGACTACTTACCAAGGTAAGAGCCCATGGCCTGTATACAACTACCAGAACGGTTATAGCATCAACTGATTGTATGGAGGCAGCCAGTGGGAATAAAAGGGTCCTTTTCTGTTTGGCTGTCAGTGACCAGTGGTGTTCCATAGGAGTTGGTGTTGGGACAACTTCTTTTTATACTGTATATCAGAGATTTAGATGATGGAATGATGGCAGATGATATGAAGATTAGTGGAGGGGCAGGTAGTGTTGAGGAAACAGGAAGACTGCAGATGGACTTAGACAGATAAGGAGAACAGGCCAGAAAGTGGGAATTGAAATGCAATGTTGGAAAGAACATGGTCATGCATTTTGGTAGTAGAAATAAATGTGCAGGCTATTTTCTAAATGGGGAGAAAATCCAAACATCTGAGATTCAACAGGACTTGGGAATCCTTATGCAGAACACCTTAAATGTTAACTTGCAAGTTGAGTCAGTGATGAGGAAGGCAAATGCAATGTTAGCATTCATTTCAAGAGGTCTAGAATACAAGAGCAGGGATGTGATGCTGAGGCTATATAAGGCACTGGTGAGTATTGTGAACAGTTTTGGTCTCCTCATCTAAGAAAAAATGTGCTGACATTGGAGAGGGTTCAGAGGAAGTTCACAAGGATGATTCTGGGAATGAAAGTGTTATCATATGAGGAACAATTGATGGCTCTGGGTCTGTACTCACTGGAATTTAGAAGGATGTGGGGGATCTCATTGAAATCTTTCGAATGTTGTAAGGCCTAGACAGGGTAGATGTGGAAAGGATATTTCCCATGGTAGGGGAATCTAGGACAAGAGGGCACAGCCTCAGAAGAGAGGGGCGTCCATTTAAAACAGAGATGCAGAGAAATTTCTTTAACCAGATGGTGATGAATTTGTGGAATTTTTTACCACAGGCAGCTGTGGAGGCCAGGTCATTGGGTGATTTAGATGAGGGAACGATGGCATCCATTTAAGGCTGAGCTTGAGAGTTTCATGATTGGACATGGCATCGAAGTTTATGGGGAGAAGACCAGGGAGTGAGGCTGAGGAGGGTAAGAGAAGATCATCCATGATTGAATGGCAGAGCTGACTCAATGGGCCAAATGGCCTAATTCTGCTCCTATGTCTTATGGTCTTATGGTTGGGAAGGCTTTACCAGTGATTTATTGTGCCAAATCCATTACCTTTTGTAGGATTTTCCATTCAGAGACATTGGTGCTTCCATATCAGACTGTGATGGAGCCAGCCAATGCAGTCTCCACAACACATTCTGAGAAGTTTGTCAAAGTTTTAGATGTCATGTTGTACCTCTGTAGACTCTCAACCAAGTAGAGGCACTGCCATGCTTTTATCGCAATTGCACTTATGTGCTGGGTCTAAAATTGGTCCTCTGAAATACTAACACCCAGGAATTTAAAGTTGCTAACTCTCTCCACCTTTGCTCCTACAGTGAGGATTGATTCATGGACTGCCGGCTTCCCTTTCCTGAAGTCTATAATCAGTTCTTATTGATCTCGAGTGAGAGGGTGTTGTTATGACACCACTCAGCCTGATTTTCAATCTCCCTCCTGAATGCTGATTCATCACATCCTTTGATATGGCCGACAACAGTGGTGTCATCAGCAAACTTGAAAATGGCACTGGAGTTGTGCTTAGCTTCACAGTCATAGATGCAAAGTGAGTAGAGCAGGATCTAAGATCACAACCTTGTGCTTCACCTGTGCTGATGGAGATACTGGAGGAGACGCTGTTGCTAATCCAAACTGACTGTATTCTGCACGTGAGGAAACTGCAGAGATTAGGACAACAAAGATGTGGTCATCGGAGGCAGGGTATCTGCTGAAATTTTAAATAGAAGGTAATAGCATCAAGTTGAAAGTGCTACAGATTTCTGTGGAAGATGTGAACAATGAATCCATATCCTTGTCCTGAGTGTGAGGAAGGAGGTGACAACAGACGTGGTCAGTGGTCCTGTTAACCTTGGAAGGGATGAAGGGAGGCACTTTGGAAGCATTTGTGTGGAACTTGATATTGTCAGAACTGAAGCTCCAAAAGAAAGTAAATGACTACAGATATTGGAAATCTGAAGCACATGAAGAAAACCTTTATACTATTAAACAACTTTGCTGAGTAACTGCAAAATGCAGCTAGAAGTCTAACATTGATTAGAACCTTTACAGCCTGGACTGATGAAACAGGGCCCTCTCCAGCTGCAGTTAAGAGCTCAATATGAAATGAGTTTAGATAATCTCATGCAACTGCTTGAGTGCATGATTCCTAACATGACAGTGCCTTCAGGAAAGGAGGAAAGCAAGCAAAAATTTATTGAAAGAGGATTTGAAAACTTGAGTACAGATGTCTTGATTCAATAACATCAGTCCCTATTGAGACCATATCTGGAATATTATGTATAGGTCTCATTTCCCAACCCAAGATGGATGTATTTGTGATAGAGTGCAGCAAAAGGTTCACCAGATTGATTTCTGGGATGGCAGGTTTATTGTCGAAGGAAAGATTAAGTAGGCAGGTACACTTTCTAGAGTTTAGCAGAATGAGAAACTCTCTCACTGGAGCAAAAAATATCTCATTGGGTTTGGTGGCCTAGGTGATGTTTTTCTTGACCATGGTACATAGAAACAGGAGCCACTGTTTCACAGTGAGAGATTGGCCATTCACGGCCATGATGAGAAGCAATTCCTTTACCCAGAGGCTAATGAATCTTTGTGTATCTCCACCCAAAGAGGCTGTGGTGGTTCAGTCTTTGAACTATTCCAGAGCAAGTTCAAAAAAGTATCAAGAGAATCAAGGTGATATAAAGTTACCACTGGAAAGAGGCACAGAAGTAAAATATCAGCCATGGAATATAACATGAATGCTGGAGCATTATGACAAGTCAAATAACCTACTCCTGCTTCTATTTTTTTTATATTCTTATCTTTCAATGAAGTTAATTGCAGGATGAAGAAAATCTGGTTGATGCAACAGAAACAGTTCTGAGTATGCACATGGATAGGACAGGACAGGGTAAATTAGGTCTCCCTCTCCAGGTAACTGTGCAACACCTAACTTGGTAGCTTTGAAAGTTGACAATGCGTGACAGATTGCAAGTGTTCAACTCCTGTGCGCAAACATCCTTCAACTTAGTAAGTACAAAATTCATCACCCTAATTTACTCATTCTAGAATAGTTAGAAGTTCACAGTTAATACTATCGTTAGTTTGTATCAGCTTTATTACAATGAAATCTAGCCAAAATAATTTTCCTGTAAATAGCAAAAGTGCAGATAAAATGTAAAATCATTTTCACACTCAGTTTAATTAATCAGAATAAAATGCATGAGTATAGGATAAACATTATTTCATGGGTCACTTAAAATGTAATTTCTGCTGACGGGAGATTCAGATTAATACTGGTATGGCATTTTATGCAGATATTAATCCTTAGTCACTGTCAGCAGCAATATGAGTGCAAGCTGTAAAATGACATATAATTATTCCACATGGCTGTTTCTGCAACAAGAATCATAATTACCTCCAACTTCCTGAAATAAAATTATTGATTATTTTGCAGAAATCTCTCCTACTGTTTATTTTCTAATACTCTAAACCCAACTCCAGTTTCTCACTTAATAGTTCTTTTGCTATTTTGATTAAGCTACTTTACTTTAATGCATGACTAAATCCTTCACAGTTGCGCATTATATAGAGAAAGAAAAGAACTCAATAGAGAACTGTGAAATGCAACTTTTAAGCTATTCTTTTTTATCAACATATTCACAATAAATAAAGCCCATCATTTACTTTATTTATGCCCTTTATGTTTCCTGTTTTTCCACTCAGTCTCTATGAAGCCCATTATCCTACATTCTTTTAACTGTTCTCAATCTGTCTTTTCATCTTCAACCAACTTTGCAATGATATCCCAAGATATCCATTCTACCATTTTAGAATTCTACTCACCAGATTTTATTGCCGCTTTATATTGGAATAAATACAAGTAAATTATTTTTGTCTTTGGCTATCTAGACAGAGGGAAAGGGAGTGGTATAAAGACAGATGCTGCATTTCCTGTGGTTACATGGTAAAATGCTGTGAAAATGGGAATTGGTAGAATCAGAAATAAAGTGTATGGGAGAGAACAGTCAGATTCTAGCTATTGAAATAGCATTGAAGTGTCGCCCCTCTAAAAAGCTAGGGAAATTGCAGCCAACTTACATTCAGTAATGGTATCATTGATCTAAACACTAGAGATAACAGATGCTCTTTTCTTCAAAAACAGTTGTGATAACCCTTTGCTTAAGAATGCACCTGATAACATTTTTGACAGTGACACCTCCCTAGAAATTGAATATCACCATAGATTTTTGTTCTGACACATTTTCTCTGACCTGAAACATGAACTCTGTTTCTCTTTCCACATATACTGCCTGACCTACTGAATGTTTCCAGCACTTTGTTTTTATTTTAAATTTTTTATACCTCTGCAGTGGGATTTAACCCCTCAAGTGTATAGTAAAATATTCTGAGTTAAGGTACATTGCTTGGCAAAGTGCATATTTTATACAAATCTTATTCTACATATTTTAACACATATTGTATTGTCTCAGAAGGACACATATTCCTGCTGAATTTATTCCATGCCGGTAAAGGCAGCATAATGAGATGTCTACTGTACATTGGATGTTATTATCCTCACAGTTCTTTTAGTTGCAATGCTACATCTAAGTCAAAAGTTCACAGATTCAAGAAACATTTCAAGGCTTAAAGACATGAAATTAAAATAAATTCTTCAATGTAGTTTTTACCTTGTTTAAATGAGAGTTTATGCTTTTGGTGAATTTTCCAGGCATTCCCAGGAGTTAATAAAGCACAAATGACATAAAATGGTCTGTTGGAATTTTGGAGTAAAAATATGCACCCTTCCATTTGACACTGAAAGGAAGAAGGTTTGTTACTAGATACTGTAAATACTGTGGGATTTATTTTCCTTGCTCTGGTGAAGGAAGTTAAATAACTCAAAAAGTGGAAAGTTATTATTCTTAACAATCTATATATCAGGTAATGAACTTTCCTCGGGTGATGGGAATGTTTCGAGGAGAAGTGGTAGATTGGAGCATCTTTATCATGGATGGGAAAACTGCCATTAACTTGGGAATTTACTTCCTCTCCATCTCCAAACTGTATGGTGGAGGAGGAGAGCAATATCTATAAAGAATTCCCATGACTTTTTTCAAGGGATGTGAATTTGAGGGATATGACTAAGTCCCAACTTGTCATCCAAACCTCAGTGGCAGCACTCTCACTTGAGTCAAGAGACATGAGCACATATTTGCACTGACAACTCTGTGCAGTACTGTGAGAATCCTATGGCGTTGGAGGTACTTTCTTAGGATACTCAAGGAAGGCTTCATCTGTCATTTTGCTCCTAAATGTTTCCATGCCTCTTTTACAAAAGGTCTGGAGGAATTCTACTCATGTTTGTGCAGTATTTATTGCTCAATCAAAAGCAATAAACATATTATCTGGTTGTGCGAGTACTTTTACCTTGATTGTTCTGTTATTTGGCTCTCCTATACTCCCTAATTTAGAATAGCAGCCTCATTTCAGGAATATTACTATGTCTTTTTTGCAACATACTGAGTCTAAACAGTATCCTTAAACACATTCCTTTTGGCTTGAAAAATCATAAAATGTAGCTGTTGGAAATCTGAAATAGTAAGCAGAAAATGCTGGAAACATATACATTAGGTCAGCCATGGAATAAGAAACAGAGTTAAGGATTCAAATTGAAACATTTACTCTGTTTCTCTGTCACAGGTGCTCCCTAATCTGCTGAATATTTCCAACATCATCTGTTCATTTTGATTTTATTGTTTCTGAATTCTGCAGCAGTAGCATTGGAAGCTGAAGAATTTTCTTAAATTTCAAAGGGAAGGAAGGGGTACCTCAGTAAAGTATCTTCCACAGAGAAAAAACAAAAATCTTGATAGGATCTTCTATGTTTAATTAAAAATAGGTTAAAGTACTAAGCACTAGAGATACCATCATTTCCTCCTGTCCAAGTTTCCTCATTTGGAGTTGAATACTTTTCCATGTTTCCAATAGTTTAGATATTGTGGGGGTCTGAAATAAATAGTTCTCTGAAATGAACAAGGATAATGGGATATGAAAATGCCCTACTTCCAATCAAAGAAATACAAGCAGCACAAAATGTTCATGCTTTCTATTTAACATCATAAACTAGACAGCACTATTGTCAAAGCCAAAAGAGGCACTTAATTGCAGGGGCGCTTTCTGAGAGTTCATTCTGATCTAAGCCTGGGCTAATAAAGTTACCTTACATGAAAAAAGAAGAATATGGAAAAATCATACCATTTAGCACAGGATTCTTAGGAGCTTGACAACCTCCTTTCCTAAGAATGGGAGTGGTGGACATCTCCTCTAGCCAAACTTGCATACCACGTGCAGCATCTAATGGATGATTTTTCAGTTTCCTTTTCAGCAGATTGCTCTGTTGTGCTTTCACCAACTTCTTTGGTAAAGCTGGTTTGCTGGACAATTTTTTTATCATGATTTCTTAGATATTACCCCCAGGAGAGAGGCAATGGCTGGATGAGTACAGTCTGCTAAAATCATTGTGGGCAACACCATTCATGACTCCACCCTTGCAACTTTGCAGGGTCCTACGCTGAGATGATACAGTCTAAAGAATGTTTAAAGTCCAGTGGGACTCGAGGCTCACTATGAAGCTAAGCTGCATGCCAAAAAATTCTTCAGCCTACACTTAAAGCTAAAAGGGGCTTTCCAAATTATTGCTTTTCAATCAACTCCTCCCCTTCCAGTTCCTCTACTCTTGCCTTGCAGATCTACTCTACTCTGTTGTGTGTTGCAATGGCTGTCTCCTCAACATGGGCAGCATATAAGGAACCGACCTGAAAAACATCAGGTTGCCTGCAATCTGCTCAGCATGGAACACCAGAACTCACCTGGAGTCTCCAGGCTCTGAAACCAGAGTATCATTTAGTTTGATTTCACACATTTTGGGTCAGCATGGCTCTCAGTGAAGGCATGCTTTGATTACTACTCAAGTCAATAACCATTTCATTGGTATTGTTCACTAATAATAACCTTTTTTCAGTTTTCCAGGATAGCTAAAACAGTTGTCACTGTAGTTTGTGACAGGTTAAAAGATACAATCACCGATGCCAAAATTCCACAAAGTAACATACATAATGTGTCATCTACGATCACATACCAATTGCATTTAGAACCCCTTTGGATTCAAGAATATGAACAATTAGCTTACAGGAAGCATAAACTAATGGATGAATGGCTCCCTGCCAAAATTTGTAACCATATGACAGGCATATTTTCTTCCTTATCTCAGACAGGTGGAAATGAACATTTTTTTCCTTTGAAAGAAATTCTCAGTGGTGTCTTTTATGTAACAATGGATGGAAAATAAGAAGATGTCAGCAATATCATCTTAAAAAGGTACCCCAGAAGGGCAGCATTCATTTCTAAGGACCACTATCACCTGGACACGCCCTCTGATCATAGTTACCATCAGGAAGGAGGTACAGAAACCTAAAGGCACACACTCAGCAATTCAGAAACAGTTCCTTTTGCTCTGCCATCTGATTTTTAACTGGATATAGAACCCATAAACAAACACTACATCCCTTTTTAAAAATATTATTTCTGTTTTTGCACTATTTTTAATTTAACTATTTAATATACATATATAAATATACATGTACTGTAATTGATTTGCTTACTTTTTCTATATTATCATGTATTGCATTGTACTGCTGCCACTAAATTAACAAATTTCATGACATATATCAGTGATATTAAACTTAATTCTGCTTCTGATTCTGATATATCACGACATAAGGCAGATAGAATTTTCTTTCATGGGCATTGGCAGTGAGATCCATACCATACTCTAAATTTGGAGTTGTTCTTGCAAAGGTTTTCCAACTTCAGAGAAGTATTCATCTCAAAAATTATTCACCACCAAGATTTATGTAGAATTGCTCTCCAAATACACTGGATAGATATAGCCTTCTGATGTAACTTCTGTTCTCCTTTCTCTAGCAGATTGTCCTCTTTGTGCGCTCTCTTAGCCACATTTGATTCTACATTAATGAACTGTGTCAGGATTATAGGTAAATCAAGTCAAATTTATTGTCATTTAACTCCATACATGTATATAATGTATATAATCATATAATGTATATAGAAACAAGACAACGTTCCTCTGAACCTGGGTGTAACACACAGTAGTACCTATAACACACATAACACAGGATAACTTATGAAGGCAAGGATAAAATCTACAGATGGATCACACTAAGTAACAAACTAAAGTGCAGTAATATTAAGTATTGTAAGGTGCGGAACAGAGCAAAAACTGACACTGTGTACAATGTGCAGAAGCCTAACAGCCTGTGGGAAGAAGCTGTTTTACATCCTGATCATTGTTCTTTCTATGAATCATAGTCTCGTACCTGATGGTAAAAAGTCAAAGAGGATGCAGGATTAATGGGTGAGATCCTTAATAATACTAATCAAATTTATTTAAATCTTACATCTGTCCCACAGCATGAGAGAGTAAAAGTCTTTGTCCATCGCAATGTACAGACGTATGAACTTATAAGTCTAATGGTTTGTAAAATGAAGCTGTCCCATAGCCTGTTGGCCCTCGCTTTAATGCTGTGGTACTGTTTGTCAGATAGAAGACAGAAGGAAGGGCCCTGTACTTCCAGCGCTCCTGATAAAATATCCCTGATGGATGGTAGGGACACCCCCATGATCCTCTCAGCTGCGCTTTGTAGGGACTTCCGGTACAAAGCTCAACTGCTCCCACACCAGATGGAGATGAAACTTGTCAGAATGCTCTCAATGGTGCTCCTGTAAAGTGCAGTTAAGATGGGTAGGGTTGACTTTGCTCTCCTCAGTCTTCTTTGGAAGTGGAGGTGATATTAAGGGATCAAGTGAGTTCATCCATGGTGTGAACCCCCAGGAACTTGGTGCATTTAACTCTCTCTATGGAGGAACCATGTATTTGCAGAGGGGGATGGTCTGCCTGCACTTCCTGAAGTCCACAATGTTTTCCTTTGTCTTTTCCATGTTCAGGCTTCAGTTGTGCTACTCCCACCGATCCACCAGCTGCTCCACTTTTTCTCTATGCTCTGTCTTGTCATCGTTCTTCCTTAGGCCAACCAATGTTATGCCATTTGCAAACTTGATGACTCAGTTTGAATTAGATACTGCGGCACAGTCATTGATCAGCAGTTTGGCCAGAAACAAGTTGAGAACACAGCCTTGTGGAGCACCAGCTCTCAGTGTAATGGGGCAAGAGACATTGCTGCCCACATGGACTGATTGTGGCATTACTCTTAAGAAGTCTAGTTTTCAACTGCAGAGAGAGGTGTTGAGATCCAGCTAGGACAGTTTCCCCACCAGTTTCTGGGGTATGGTGGTGTTCAATGCTGAATAGGCAAAAGACAATAGACAGTAGGTGCAGGAGTAGGCCATTCGGCCCTTCTAGCGAGCACCACCATTCACTGTGATCATGGCTGATCATACACAATCAGTACCCTGTTCCTGCCCTCTCCCCATATTCCTTGACCCCACTATCTATAACAGCTCTATCTAACTCTCTCTTGAATGCATCCAGAGACTTGGCCTCCACTGCCTTCTGGGGCAGAGCATTCCACATATCCACCACTCTCTGGGTGAAAAAGTTTTTCCACATCTCTGTTCTAAATGGCCTACCCCTTATTCTTAAACTGTGGCCTCTAGTTCTGGACTCACCCATCAGCGGGAACATGCTTCCTGCCTCCAGCATGTCCAATCCCTTAATAATCTTATATATTTCAATCAGATCCCCTCTCATCCTAAATTCCAGTGCATACAAACCCAGTCGCTCCAATCTTTCAACATATGACAGTCCCGCCATTCCGGGAATTAACCTTGTGAACCTACGCTGCACTCCCTCAGTAGCAAGAATGTCCTTCCTCAAATTTGGAGACCAAAACTGCACACAATACTCCAGGTGGGGTCTCACCAGGGCCGTGTACAGCTGCAGAAGGACCTCTTTACTCCTATACTCAATTCATCTTGTTATAAAGGCCAGCATGCCATTAGCTTTCTTCACTGCCTGCTGTACCTGCATGCTTGCTTTCATTGACTGATGTACAAGAACACCTAGATCTCATTGTACTTCCCCTTTTCCTAACTTGACCCCTTTTAGATAGTAATCTGCCTTACTGTTCTTGCCACCAAAGTGGATAACCTCACATTTATCCACATTAAACTGCATCTGCCATACATTTGCCCTCTCACCCAACCTGTCCAATTCACCCTGCATTCTCATAACATCCTCCTGACATTTCCCACTGCCACCCAGCTTTGTGTCATCAGCAAATTTGCTAATGTTACTTTTAATCCTTTCATCTAAATCATTAATGTATATTGTAAACAGCTGCGGTCCCAGCACCGAACCTTGTGGTACCCCACTGGTCACAGCCTGCCATTCTGAAAGGGACCCGTTAATCGCTACTCTTTGTTTCCTGTCAGCCAGCCAATTTTCAATTCATGTCAGTACTCTGCCCCCAATACCATGTGCCCTAATTTTGCCCACTAATCTCCTATGTGGGACTTTATCAAAAGCTTTCTGGAAGTCCAAGTACACTACATCCACTGGCTCTCCCTTGTCCATTTTCTTAGTTACATCCTCAAAAAACTCCAGAAGATTAGTCAAGCATGATTTTCCCTTCATAAATCCATGCTGACTCGGACTGATCCTTCTACTGCTATCCAAATGTGTCATAATTTCCTCTTTTATAATTGACTCCAGCATCTTTCCCACCACTGCCATCAGGCTAACTGGTCTATAATTCCCTGTTTTCTCTCTCCCTCCTTTCTTGAAAAGTGGGACAACATTAGCCACCCTCCAATCAGCAGGAACTGTTCCTGAATCTATAGAACATTGGAAAATGATTACCAATGCGTCCACCATTTCTAGAGCCACCTCTTTAAGTACCCTGGGATGCAGACCATCAGGTCCAGGGAACTTATCAGCCTTTGCACTCAACAGTCTATCCAACACCGTTTCTTGCCTAATATAAATTTCCTTCAGTTCATCCTTTACCCTAGTTCTTTGGCCACTATTACATCTGGGAGATTGTTTGTGTCTTCCCTTGTGAAGACAGATCCAAAGTACCTGTTCAACTCGTCTGCCATTTCCTTGTTCCCCATAATAAATTCACCCGTTTCTGTCTTCAATGGTCCAATTTTGGTCTTAACTATTTTTTTGCTATTCACATACCTAAAGAAGCTTTTACTATCCTCCTTTATATTCTTGGCTAGTTTACCTTCATACCTCATTTTTTCTTGGCATATTGCCTTTTTTGTTATCTTCTGTTGCTCTTTAAAAGCTTCCCAGTCCTCCGGTTTCCCGCTCATCTTTGCTATGTTATACTTCTTCTCTTTTATTTTTATACTGCCCTTTACTTCCCTCATCAGCCATGGCCGCTCCTTACTTCCTTTAGGATCTTTCTTCCTCTTTGGAATGAACTGATCCTGCACCTTCTGTGTTATTCCCAGAAATACCTGCCATTGTTGTTCCACTGTCTTCCCTGCTAGGGTATTGTTCAAATTGAACTTTGGCCAGCTCCTCCCTCATAGCTCCATAGTTCCCTTTGTTTAACTATAATACTGACACATCCGATTTTCCCTTCTCCTTCTCAAATTGTAGGTTAAAACATATCATATTATGGTCACTACCTCCTAATGGTTCCTTTACCTCGAGGTCCCTGATCAAATCCGGTTCATGGTTTACCTCGAGGTCCCTGATCAAATCCAGTTCATTGAAATGAAGTCTATAAACAGCAGTCTGGCATATAAGACCCCATTATCCAGGTGGGACAGGACAGAGTAGAGGGATGAGGCTATTGCACTACCAGTGGATCAATTTGAGTGAGGAGTGAACTGAAAATGGTCTAGTGTAGATGGGAGAAAGGCTTCAATGTGCTCCATAACCAGCTGCTCAAAGCATTTCATAATGGTTGATGTTAATGTCACAGGACAATATTCATTTAGGCAGTTTACTGTCACGTTCTTTGGCACTGGAATGATGGCTGCTCCCTTGAAAGCCAAGGGGCAGTGGATTGTTCCAGAGAGGTGTTGAATATACCTGTCAGTTCCATCAGCTGGGCTGTTCAATCTTTCAGAACCCGACCTGGTATATTATCAGGTCCTGCAGCTTTGCATGGTTTGCCAGGATCTTCCTCACCTCAGCTTCAGCCAGATGGAGTGTCTGCTCCCCTGGGAAGGGAGGGGACCCTTCCTCACCAGCACTTTGTTCTGCGCATCAAACCAGACAAAGGAGATGTTCAGCCTCTCAGGGATGAAGCATCCTGGTCACGAACGTTCAGGGTAGACATATAGACTGTAATCCTCTGAATTCCCTGCCACATGTGCCTCATGTATTGCAGAAGTGGCTTTATATTCTCTGAGAATGCTCCCATTTCACCTTCCTGATGGAGCAGGAAAGACCAGTTCTTGCTTCCCTGAGAGCTGTCACATTCCCCGATCAAAAGGCAGCATCACGACCCCCTCATCCTGGCACGGACCTCTGCAGTAAGCCATGGCTTCTGATTTGCCCTCACCTGGATGTGTTTCATGATGGTAATATCCTCAGTGCATTTCTCTATGTGGCTGGTCACAGAATCCACATATTCTTCAATTCTTACACATACTCTTACAAACAAGAGAGAATTTGTACAGATGCTGGAAATTCAAGTGTAACACCCTGGAAAAAGTTTTAACTGCTAACATAATGGTCTTTCTGTAGAAGCACTGTTTGTTGGGGGGGGGGGGGGGGTTATGATCAGAGATAACGAGTGCTTTGGAATGTGAGCTGGGTCCTTTGCTTGGCAGGAAATGAAGAGAGAAGATGCTGGAGATTCAACCCGATGGGGGACCGTGATTCAATGGAGCAAGGTGCCGTGATCGACTGAGGATCGGTGAATATGAATTTTGGGAAGAGTTAAGCTCAGCTTGTACACATTTGACTGATTATAATGGGCCCTATTTTTGTTTTTTTTCCCCTTTCTTTTCTTTACTAATCTTTTAGTTAAGATTCACAAATATAATTCATTTAACCGCATGAAGTGTGCTGTCTGTTATTTCCTGTTGTAACAGGGTAGCAAATTACATAGCATCTGCACAAACCGGAATTTGAGTGGAGAGCTGTCTCAATTTCAAAGGTTTGGCGGGACCGAAGTGTGTATTTCCTAGACTCACGCAGTCAAGGAAACCAGTGGGGTTTCACAAGCAACACACACAAAATGCTGGAGGTACTGAGCAGGCCAGGTAGCATCAATGGAAAAAGTACAGTTGTCGCTTTGGGCCGAGACCCTTAGACAGGACTCAAAGAAGTACCATCCACGTTTTGGGCCAAGACCCTTTGGCAGGACTTCCTCGATATTAACATGGTTGCCATAGATATCATTCTCCAGTTCATGTCATCAAAGAGGTCCTGCAGTGCAGAGATTGCACTCTCAGGCCAGGTTTTCACCACTTTTAGAACAGGCTTGACCCATTTGATCACTGGTTTGTATGCTGGAATTCATATTACAGGTAAGTGATCTGAGAGTCCAATGTGGGATCGAGGGACTGCTTTATAGGCACCTGATATGTTAGTGTAAACCAGGTCTAGTGTACTTTCACCTCTGATAGCAAAATCAACATGCTGGTGGAATTTAGGCAAGACTGCCTTTAGGTTTGCATGGTTAAAATCTCTTGTGATAATACAGATACCATCAGGATGTTTGGTTTGAAAGTCACTGATGGTGTTATAGAGCTCCTGCAGCTACAGCTACCAGCACAATTAAAGTGAACTCTCTTGGGATATAAAACAGTCTGCACTTCACAGAAATAAATTCAACCATCGATGAAAGTGGAAGGGGTAAGGCATTATGTCAACAAAAAGTACTTTAGCATCCATCTTGCCACTGAGACTTTAGCAACATCAAACACCATGGAAAACCTCAAAACGATGTGAAAGCAAAACCAAAGCCAGAAAATGTAGAGCAACAGCCAGCTTATAAATGGTTGATTTCTTTTAATATTAATGAGTGAGAAAGGCAGTCATTTGGAAAGGTGGCTTCAAAATGGCTGCCTTAGAGTCAAATTGGTGTCGCCCTTTCATTAATACTATGATGTCCTTATATTTCTGGATTTCTCGTGGATATTAGTTGCATTTCCTTCAGTTTATATCATGTTGGGTTTACCACCTTGGTAGCAAAAGCAGACTCTTAATACCTACTTTTCATATAAGATTTAAAAAGCATCCCGATTAGCACTTGAATTTCCTAGGTTAGTGGGCCATGGACCATGATTAGTAGAGCTAGGATGAAGATTAGCATGGAAATGGTGGGTTGAAGATCCTGTTTCTATCCAGTCTGAGTTGGAGTCCGTGAGTCTATGGCAAAATCAAGGTATAACTGAGCCAAATTTCAAGCTCAATAATTATTTTGACAGAATTTCAAAAACACAAAACGCACAGAACTGCTGAAGCACCTCGTAACACCAATGATTTGAAATAAATAAATAAATAAATAAATAAATATAAATAATGTATCCCTGTTTTTGCAGAGCAAATTAATTTCAGAGAAGCATCCTTTACAATCTGTATCAGAGTTTGTTAATTCAGATGCACGAACATAAATTTAAAACATTAAGTCAAATTTTCTTTCAGCCGACGGTGATTTCCAGCATTTTCTGCACAAGTCCACACTACTTTGTCTTTTATCAGTACTTCAAGATAGTTTTCCCTTCTTTTCTCTCTTGTTTCATTCATTTCATCTTCTCCAGACAAATCATGTGTTAATGAAAGCCATCATTACATTTTCTCATCTGATACCACCTGCCTCATGTCACTCACTCTCTCTTGCTCTCCACTCTATCACAGGTATCCCTTTTGTTCTTCTATCCTCTGCAACGTAAAACACTTTCACTAGATGCTGCCTGACTTGCTGGGTTTGTCCAGAATTTCCGGTCTTTAGTTCAACTGCTCAACAGCTACATTGTTTTTAAATAACTGTGGTAAATCTCATTTAGAAATGGCTAAAATATTAACTATTTGATGCATGTTATATAGAACTTAAAGGACAGGAAGAGATTGATCAGCTCAGATGATCCATGCTTAATATCCGCATGGAGAGTCTTCACCTTAATTTATCAACACATTCATCTCTTTCTGCTTCCTGCTTCTATCTAGCATTTCTTTAACAGTGCCTTTCACCTGGTACTCCAGCTGCAGTGCTGCCAGCAAAAAAGCCTTGCAGAGGGTGGTTAGGAGAGCAGGGAAGGTTATTGGGGTCTCCCTACCTTCTGTCCAAGACCTCTTTCAGAGTTGATGCCTCCCGAAGACACGGTACATCATTAAAGGCCCCTCACACCCTCTCCATGAACTGTTTGTTCTTCTGCCATCAGGCAAACGTTACAGGAGCATCAAAACTAAAACCACAAGGCTACTAAACAGCTTCCTCCTACAAGCAGTCAGACTGCTAAATAGCTGCTCTACCTGACTCTGCTTTGGACACTTTTAACTTGCACTGGACACTTATAACTTGTTTTTAATTGACATGTGGCTGTTGTGTTTTACTATTTATTGTTATGTTTATTATTTAGTGTTGCGTTTGTTATGTTATGATTGCACTGCTCCTGGGAAACGCTGTCTCATTCTGCCCTGCAGAGCTGCAGGTTAGAATGACAATAAAGTTTTTGAATCTTGAATCTTAACAATTCCAAGTGGCTGTAAATTCTATATACATCTAGTCTCCGCGTGAAAATGAGTTATTGTGCTAACCATGCCACTCATTCCCAAAAAAATCAAAATGATCCTCCATCACAAGCTGTTTATTTACTTTTACGTGCAAACATACACAACATAAATGGAAACAAAAGTAATCTAAAATAGGCAAAGCAGATTGAAGGAGACAGCCTGCCATATATTACAGTCAAACTGCAGTAACAGAAACACATCTGTTACATCTTCACTAACCTCAAATCTTCATACACATCCTATGTTTACAACAAAGCTCAACTCTTTGGATGACAGCACTAGCAGAACAATCCAGCTGAAAATATAGGTGGCATAGTATTAGTTTGATGATAAGGGACATGAGCACAATGAATAAACAGGTGAAAAGCAGCTCAAAAATTATATGGGGTCTAATCCCACAGCAACCAAGAACATCCTATAAAATTCCTGTGTTTATTGGAAAATTGAGGACCAGGGACAAAGTATATACTTGTACAATCCACTTGAGCAATTTGCAGCACTGTCCAACAACAATATATTTTGTTCAGTGAAGCAGAGTTTAGCAGCACTAAGTGGCTTTCTAAATCTAAATTCAAATCCTGTTCTAGCCTTGCTTTGCTCCAGTGCACTGAGGAGAATTAACCATACAGAAACATTTTCAAGAAGGTATATAATTGTTCCTGAAAGCGGTTCTCGAAGTATTCCATGAATTCATCCTCCAAAAACATTTGACATTTTGATTTGCCTGTGTGTTTGAAGATTAAGGTCCCCCATGATTATTGCATTATCTTTGCTGCAAGCTTTTATTTCTTGTTATTTCTCTCTGCAAATGTATTGCTGCTATTATGAGGCCTGTAAGCCATTTCAAACATTGCCATGACCTTGGTTATCTCTTAATGTCCCTAATACTGATTTTATTTCCAGTTCTTCTGGACCAATCTTTGCTCAGCACTGCCTTTTCTACACTATTATTATCTGCTAATTTGGTCATTTTCTGTTCCTTTCCAATGTCAAGTAGCTTGTGTTAAATTCCCAACCTGGTCACATGCAAATGGCTCTCTGTAACTGTTAGGTCAAATCTATTTCTATCAACAGTGTGCCTATTTTTGATACAAAAGGTATTATGTTTAGATACAATTGACTTGAAATTGATCCCCAACTGTAGTATAAGATGACAGCACAAACTGGAACAGTACATTGTATTCTTCTTCAGAAATGTATTAAAAGAATGAAATGTGGTGACAGAATATAAATTCCTCTAGGTGTTAATGGTGGCTTAATTTTCAGACATTCAGACCTTTATCTACAACTTCTCATTTTTTTAGCAAAACCTTTTTTACGCTTACCTCTATCTGTGTTGCTGATTCCTGGAAGAAGGCAATTAGATCATCTTCCTTTCCTCCCATTCAGAAAAGAATGTCCTTAACTCGATTTTGTGATAGACAACACCACTTTCAGAACATCTGATTGTACCAAATGAGAACAGTGTCTAACTAATATAACTATATCATACACAAAATGCTGGAGGAACTCAGCAGACCAGGCAGCATCTATGGAAAAAAAGTACAATTAACATTTCGGGCTGAAACCCTTCGGCAGGACTGGAGAAAAAAAAAGCTGAGGAATAGATTTGAAAGGTGGGGGGAGGAAAGAGAGAGCTCCTAAGGGACCGTGTTAGGGAACTGGAGCTGCAGCTCGATGACCTTCGTCTGGTCAGGGAGAGTGAGGAGTTGATACAGAGGAGTTACAGGCAGGTGGTCACACCGGGGCCATGGGAGGCAGACAGGTGGGTCACGGTTAGGAGGGGGAAGGGGAAGAGTCAGGTACTAGAGAGTACCCCAGTGGATGTACCCCTTGACAATAAGTACTCCTGTTTGAGTACTGTTGGGGGGGACAGCTACCTGGGGGAAGCAACAGTGGCCGTGCCTCTGGCACAGAGTCCGGACCTGTGGCTCAGAAGGGTAGGGAAAGTAAGAGGAAGGCAGTAGTAATAGGGGACTCGATAGTTAGGGGGTCAGATAGGTGATTCTGTGGACGTAATCAGGAGACCTGGATGGTAGTTTGCCTCCCTGGTGCCAGAGTCCGGGATGCTTTTGATCGCATCCAAGATATCCTGAAGTGGGAGGGTGAGGAGCCAGAGGTCAGGGTACATATAGGTACCAATGACATAGGTAGGAAAACAGAAGAGGTCCTGAAAGGAGAATATAGGGAGTTAGGAAGGGAGTTGAGAAGAAGGACTGCAAAGGTAGTAATCTTGGGATTACTGCCTGTGCCACGCGACAGTGAGAGTAGGAATGGAATGAGGTGGAGAATAAATGCGTGGCTGAGGGATTGGAGCAGGGGCAAGGATTCAAGTTTCTGGATCATTGGGACCTCTTTTAGGGCAGGTGTGACCTGTACAAAAAGGACGGGTTACACTTGAATCCTAGGGGGACCAATATCCTGGTGGGAAGGTTTAATAGAGCTGTTAGGGAGGGTTTAAACTACTTTGGTAGGGGGGGTGGGAACCGGAATGATGGAGCGGAGGAGAGAGAAAATAGAAATAGATCTAAGGCAGTGAGCAGTAAGGATGTCAGGAAGGACAGGAAGGTGATGGAGCAAATTTGCAGCTATTGGGATGAGTTGCAGTGCAATAAAGTTGGAGTGCAATCAATGCAAAAAGTACCAAATACTGGACTTAAGATGTTATACTTAAATGCACGCAGCATAAGGAATAGGGTGGATGATCTTGTTGTACAGTTACAGATTGGCAGGTATGATATTGTGCCCATCACTGAGACGTGGCTAAAGGATGCATGTCTCTGAGAGCTGAACGTCCAAGGATACACTGTGTATCGGAAGGATAGGCAGGTAGGCAGATGGGGTGGCATGTCTTTATTGGTAAGAAATGATATTAAATCATTAGAAAGAGTTGACATAGGATCGGAAGAAGGTACACAAACTTTATGGGTTGAGCTAAGAAATCGCAGGGGTAAAAGGACCCTGATGGCAGTTATCTACAGGCCTCCAAACAGCTGCAGTGATGTGGACTACAAATTACAACAGGAAAAAGAAAAGGCTTGCCAGAAGGGCAGTGTTAGGATAATTGTAGGAGATTTTAACATGCAAGTGGATTGGGAAAATCAGGTTGGCGTTGGATCTCAAGGGAGAGAATTTGTAGAATGTCTACGAGATGGCTTTTTAGAACAGCTTGTTGTTGAGCCCAATAGGGGATCGGCTGTGCTGGATTGGGTAGTGTGTAATGAACCAGAGGTGATTAGAGAGATGGAAGTGAAGGAACCCTTAGGAGGCAGTGATCACAACATGATTGAGTTCACTGTGAAATTTGAGAAAGAGAAGCCGAAATCTGATGTGGCGGTATTTCAGTGGAGTAAAGGAAATTACAGTGGCATGAGAGAGGAACTGGCCAAGGTTGACTGGAAAGGGACACTAGCGGGAAGGACGGCAGAGCAACAGTGGCTGGAGTTTATGCGAGAAGTGAGGAAGGTGCAAGACAGATATATTCCAAAGAAGAAGAAATTTTTGAATGGAAAAAGGATACAACCGTGGCTGACAAGAGAAGTCAAAGCCAAAGTAAAAGCAAAGCAGAGGCAAGGAAGCAAAAATTAGTGGGAAGACAGAGGACTGGGAAGTTTTTAAAAGCTTATAAAAGGAAACTAAGAGGGAAAAGATGAACTATGAAAGGAAGCTGACAAATAATATCAGAGGATACTAAAAGCTTTTTCAAGTATATAAAGAGTAAAAGTCAGGTGAGAGTAGATATAGGACCGATAGAAAATGATGCTGGAGAAATTGTAATGGGAGATAAGGAGATGGCGGAGGAACTGAACGAGGAGCTGAATTTTGCATCAGTCTTCACTGAGGAAGACATCAGCAATATACGGGACATTCAAGGGTATCAGGGAAGAGAAATATGCAGTCACAATTACGACAGAGAAATTACTCAGGAAGCTGAATAGTCTAAGGGTAGATAAATCTCCTGGACCAGAGGGAATGCACTCTTGTGTTCTGAAGGAAGTAGCAGTGGAGATTGCAGAGGCATTAGCAATGATCTTTCAAAAATCAATAGATTCTGGCCTGGTTGCAGAGGACTGGAAGATTGCAAATGTCACTCCACTATTTAAGAAGGGGGCAAGGAAGCAAAAAGGAAATTATAGACCTGTTAGCTTGACATCGGTGGTTGGGAAGTTGTTGGAGTCGATTGTCAAGGATGAGGTTACGGAGTACCTGGAGGCATATGACAAGATAGGCAGAACTCAGCATGGTTTCTTTAAAGGAAAACCCTGCCTGACAAACCTACTGCAATTTTTTGAGGAAATTACAAGTAGGCTAGACAAGGGAGATGCAGTGGATGTTGTGTATTTGGATTTTCAGAAGGCCTTTGACAAGGTGCCGCACATGAGGCTGCTAAACAAGATAAGAGCCCATGGAATTACGGGAAAGTTACATAGGTGGATAGAGCATTGTTTGATTGGCAGGAAACAGAGAGTGGGAATAAAGGGATCCCATTCTGGTTGGCTGACGGTTACCAGTGGTGTTCCACAGGGGTCCGTGTTGGGGTCACTTCTTTTTACGTTGTATGTCAACGATTTGGATTATGGAATAGATGGCTTTGTGGCTAAGTTTGCTAATGATACAAAGATAGGTGGAGGGGCAGGTAGTGCTGAGGAAACAGAGAGTCTGCAGGGAGACTTAGATAGATCAGGGGAATGGGCAAAGAAGTGGCAAATGAATTACAATGTTGGAAAGTGTAATGACATGTACTTTGGTAGAAGAAATAAACAGGCAGACTATTATTTAAATGGGGAGAAAATTCAAAGTTCTGAGATGCAACTGGACTTGGGAGTCCTTGTGCAAGATACCCTTAAGGTTAACTTCCAGGTTGAGTCGGTGGTGAAGAAGGCGAATGCAATGTTGGTATTCATTTCTAGAGGAATAGAGTATAGGAGCAGGGATGTGATGTTGAGGCTCTATAAGGCACTGGTAAGACCTCACTTGGAATACTGTGTGCAGTTTTGGGCTCCTTATTTAAGAAAGGATGTGCTGACATTGGAGAGGGTTTAGAGAAGATTCACTAGAATGATTCTGGGAATGAGAGGGTTAACATATGAGGAACATTTGACCACTCTTGGACTATACTACTTGGAGTTTAGAAGAATGAGGGAGGACCTCATAGAAACATTTCGAATGTTGTAAGGCATGGACAGAGTGGATGTGACAAAGTTGTTTCCCATGGTGGGGGAGTCTAGTACGAGAGGACATGACTTGAGGATTGCAGGGTGCCCATTCAGAACAGAGATGCGAAAAAAATTTTTTAGCCAGAGGGTGGTGAATCTATGGAATTTGTTGCCACAGGCAGCAGTGGAGACCAAGTCGTTGGGTATATTTAAGGCAGAGATTGATAGGTATTTGAGTAGTCAGGGCATCAAAGGTTATGGTGAGAAGGCGGGGGAATGGGACTAAAGGGGAGATTGGATCAGCTCATGATGAAATGGTGGAGCAGACTCGTGGGGCCAAATGGCCGACTTCTGCTCCTTTGTCTTATGGTCTAAATGCCAGGCGATAAGTGAAACTTGGAGGGGGAGGGATGAAGCAAAGAGCTTGGAAGTTGATTGGTGAAAGAGACAGAAATCCATTGAAGAAAGTAGGAGGGGGTAGGAGCACCAGAGGTAGGTGATGGGCAGGCAAGGAGATAACATGTGGATAACATGTGGATAAGGGGATGGGAAATGGTGAAGGGGGTTGTGGAAACACTACTGGAAGTTTGAGAAATCAATGTTCATGCCATCAGGTTGGAGGCTCCCCAAGCAGAATATAAGGTGTTGTTCCTCCAGCCAAAGTGTACATTATCCCAACAGTGGAGGAGGCCATGCTTGGTGAAGCAAACTCCCAATCTACATTGGGTCTCATCGATATACAAGAGGCCACACCGGGAGCACAGAGCACAGTATATGACCCCAACAGACTCGTAGGTCAAGTGTCGCCCTACCTGGGAGGACTGTTTGGGGCTCTGAATAGTAGTGAGGGAGGAGGTGTAGGGGTAAGTGAAGCACTTGTTCTGTTTGCAAGGATAAGTACCTAGAGGGAGATCAGTGGGGAGGGACAAGTGGACAAGGGAGTCACGTAGTGAGTTAAATTTGCAGACAGCAAACGTGGAGGGGAGGGAAAGATGTGTTTGGTGGTGGGATACAGCTGGAGGTGGCGGAAGTTTTGGAGAATTATGTGCTGGACGTGGAGGCTGGTGGAGTGGTAGGTGAGGACAAGAGGAAGCCAATCAACTTCCTAGCTCTTTGTTTCATCCCTCCCCCTTCAAGTTTCACCTATCGCCCAGCATTTCTCTCTCCCCTCCCCCCATCTTTCAAAATCTACTCCACAGCTTTTCTTCTCTAAAATATCAACTGCACTTTTTTCCATAGATGCTGCCTGGCCTGCTGAGATCCTCCAAGCTTTTGTGTGTTTGTTGCTCGGATTTCCAGCATCTACAGATTTTCTCTTGTTTGTAATATAACTATCTTCTTCTCAACCACAATCACACCTTTTTCTTCCACACTTTGAAGTATTTATCACAGTGCTGTAGTTCGATGGTCCAGTCTCCCTACAAATCTTGGTTTAGGTCCATATAGAATGAAATTACCTTGTACTGTTGGAATGGGTCAGTAATTCAGATCTCTGCTTCACTGGGTCCATATTGATTCCGAATTACACACTCCTGTCCTTAGCCAAAACCTGGCTCCTCTTTAAAATAAGAAATGTCCCTTTCTCCCTGGTTCAAATGATTGAGGTAACTCTTTCTCTGAAGCTCTGATGTAGCTGCAGCTCAGGTTCCAGCTCAACAAACCTAAAGTTGTGTTCCTCAACTCACAGGCACTCACACTGCTACTGCATCACTTACCTTGCCATCTCTTTTCAACAGATATATTACACATTTAATTAGTTTGGATTCATTTGCTTGACATTTAGTTTATTTTAACTGGTTCACCTTCAAGAAGTTAGTCACGTGTGTGTGTGTGTGTGTGTGTGTGTGTGTGTGTGTGTGTGTGTGTGTGTGTGTGTGTGTGTGTGTGTGTGTGTGTGTGTGTGTGTGTGTGTGTGTGTGTGTGTGTGTGTGTGTGTGTGTGTGTGTGCGCGCGCGCACGCATCCGAAGCAATGTGCTAACTTGCATTAAGTATTAAACAAGATGTAAACATTTAACTGAATACAGAAACCACCGCAGAGTATTGGAGGTACAAGGCAGCATGTAATTTCAATTTTCATCAAGTTCATACATTCCCCAATTTCTCATGTTGGCACATAAAAACTATTGGAATTTAACAAAATCTACTTTTGAAAAGCTTTAAACTACAGCCAAATTTCAACTTCTGGCTCAATTCCTGCCAATATTAATCATGACTGATTCAGATAGCCATTCACTTTCAAATGCTACAGAAGGCAACTTGTTTACTGTTAACCTGTAGCATATACACTGTTCAGCTTTTGTTAAATTCTTAATGCTAAACTAAATATCAGATTAAGATTCACCAGTTTTCACACTGACTGAATTGCCAATTTTACTGTGTTGTTAGCATTGCTCATCTGCTCCAGGAATAAAGAAATTACTCAATATTTCAAAACTGACTTGTTAATTCAGCATCATTTTATCACCCAAAGAGCAGGATCAATGAATGGGCAAGAGCATAGAAGACAACAAACTGTGCAAATGCAAATATAAATAAATAGCAATAAATAACAAGATGAAGTGTCCTCAAAGTGAGATCATTGGTTGTGGGAGCATCCCAGTAGATGAGTGTAGTCATCCTCTTTTGTTCAAGAGCCTCCATATCCTGATAAGTACAGCACAAGAAGTGAGCTACCTGCCAATAGAAGTAGAACAAAGAACCAGAGGGTATTTACGCTGATCTCTTTGCAGATAGTAAGGACCATCCAGCCTACACCCAAGATTAGTCTCCATACTAATTTCACTTGTATGAAAGCAAGCCAAGGATTGGGGAGATTTGAAGCATATTGGGGTGACTTTATTTTATTGAAACAGAACATCCTTGCAACAATACATTTGGGAAAGTTATTGAAAACATTTACCGATATTTTATCAAAATTATTTTTCAAAATAATTATATCATGAAACATCAAAATCTAAATATTTAACTACTTGTTAATTTGCATGCAGCAATAACAGTTAAAATTGATGATATTGATTATGTAAATATTGAAAGTCCCTTGGCAATCTAAGAACAGCTGTAAAAAGAACCAGTAAAAATATTAACTAGCAGATGACAACACCTGTAATTAGAAAATACAAAAAAATTGACTTTATTCATCACATGCTGCTCTGCAATGTACTCAAGAATAATCTAGAGACGGCACTCTACTACCCTCCTGGCCCAAGAACTGTCACTTCTGAGAGAGTTGGCCTCACTTATCACAATGTCATGACTATTGGGAACATCAGGTAGGAAACTCAGAGCTTTGAGGCCCGTGCTTAGAGGAGTATTTTACTCATGTAGTTACTGGCTCCTAACTATACTGGAGCAAGCAAGAGTAGGGGAAAGGTGAGGTTTTAGGAGGGATACTTGCATTGCTGTTGGATCTATTCTATGAACAAGAAGAGCTGGTGAAGCAAATGCCTAAAACTACTCCATTATCTCTAATGTTCAGATATGAATTGGCAGATGCATTCTTAGAAATGCAGTGAGTGAGAAATGCATTCATTAATAAGGGCCAAATGATGGTTTGTAGCCTGTTTATTTGTGGTCAGTTGATTGCAATGCATCCTGCTGCTGACCTCAATGGTTCTAACGATCCCGAGCAGATTCAGAAAACAGACTCACCACCATCACTCCGGATTCCAATGACCTCAAAGTACCGATTGTGCAACTTCCAACTCCAACTCCAGCCTGGACCTTGACCAACAGCGCCTCCAGGCCGGGATTTTACGCATAGCCACTGGAACCCTCGCCTCCCCTTCCACCACCACCACTCTACAATCGCATGTCCCTCAGGCCCCACCACCAGCTCTTGGGTCCTCAGGGACTCCATCTTCCTCTTGCCCTACCTTTCCTGAACACCCCAAACCTTCCCACTCCTCTGACACTACCAACCCCCTTCCCTCCTCCGATCCCAGCTCTCATCCGTGCCGTGTCTGCATCGTGCCCTCTGACCTCCGCTCTCTGAGTCAGAATGTATTGCCCTCAGTAAGGGCCTCTGCATCCACTGCATTCACACATCAGTGAGTTCCGTGCCCGCCATGACACTGAGCTCTTCTTCTGCTGCCTCTGTCTCCAAGCCTACTTCTTTGGCAAGTATTCCCTACCCTGCATGGATGACCCCTTCTCCCGCCTTCAACCCTCCTCCTCTTCCTGGACACCACGCTCTGGTCTTCTAGCTGCTCTGGATCTTTTTTATTGCTAAATGATGACGGAACATCAACTGCCTTGACTTCACCATTCCTTTCTCCAATTCCACCCTCACTCCTTCCGAACGCACTACTCTTCACTCTTTCCGCACTAATCCTAACCTCACCATCAAACCCATAGATAAGGGAGGTGTGTTAGTAGTCTGGCAGACTGACCTCTACCATGCTGAGGCCTGGTGAATTCTGTCAGACATTTCCTCTTACTTACCCCACAAATAGGACCCCACTAGAGGCCATTGTCTCCCACACCGTCACTGACCTTATTAACT
This sequence comes from Hemitrygon akajei, assembly GCF_048418815.1. Lineage (NCBI taxonomy): Eukaryota > Metazoa > Chordata > Chondrichthyes > Myliobatiformes > Dasyatidae > Hemitrygon > Hemitrygon akajei. The sequence goes on along the minus strand of NC_133136.1, from coordinate 71,482,426 downwards.
CTGGGAATCTCCCATCCACTGCCACCAACCTCATACTTTCATCACCCCACACCTCCCATTTCTACCTCCTACCCAAACTCACAAACCTGCCTGTCCAGATAGACCCATTGCTTCTGCTTGTTCCTGCCCCACTGAACTTATATCTGCATGCCTCAACTCAATTTTATCCTCCCTAGTTCAATCCCTTCTTACCAACCTCCATGATACTTCACATGCTCTTGAACTTTACAACAATTTCATTTTCCCTGGCCCTTATTTTCGCTATGGATGTCCAGTCCCTAAATACCTCCACTCCCACCAGGAGGGCCTCAAAGCTCTCCATTTGTTTTTTGGCCACACTCAGGTTAGAGGAGTAATACCTTGTATTCCATCTGGGTAACCTCCAACCTGATAGCAAACATCGATTACTCGAATGTCTGGTGATGCCCCCATCCCACCTCCTTCACCGTTCCTCATTCCCATTTCTCCCTCTCATCTTACCTGCACATCACCTCTGGTGCTCCTCCCCCTTTTCTTTTTTCACAGCTTTCTGTCCTCTCTATTCAGATTTCCCACTCTCCAGCCCTGTATCTCTTTCACCAATCAATTTCCCAGCTCTTACTTCACCCCCCAACTCCCAGTTTCACCAAAGCACCCTGTGTTTCCTCCTCCCCATGCCCACCTTCTTACTCTGACTCCTGGTCTTTCTTTTCTCCAGGCCCGATGAAGGGTCTCAGATGGAAACATCGACTTTTCTTTTTTCTCTAGATGCTGCCTGGCCTGCTGAGTTCCTCCAGAATTTTGTGTGTGTTGCTTTCAAAGAGCCTGTTATTTTGCTCCCTGATTAACTGCTTCACATCTGCAGGAAGCAAATTATCCTCTCAGTTAACATCCACAGGTTGATGACGTTTCCTTCATCTTACTGGTGGCAGCGGAGCTGTGACTGTTATGATTGCAGGTTTTCTCTTCTCTTTTGGGCCAGACGCATCTGAGTTATCTTGGCCTACCTTTAATCGCAGTATGGTGGCTGGGTGATGGAGAGGCAGTTAGATGAGGCTCATTGTGGCCAAGTGACCAAACCCAGGTAGCCTCTAGGGTCAGTGCAGGTGCCAGGCTGATACCGCAACTCGTCTCCTTATAGTCAGTGTGGTCAGTATAGTCAGTCTTCCTTCTTTCCTTCAGAATGCTGATCACATTCATTCTCCTTTCTCCTTTGGCTCACATTCCACCACCTCACTGGCTTTCAGAAGCATTTCAACTGTTGGAAGGAAAACAGATGAGTTCATCAGTAAAGCTTTTTTTTCAAATGTCGTATTCTTGAAACTTAGGTGCAGTTATTATTAGATCTTGTCTTCACAAATTATGATCCATAAATAAGTATGTTTCAGGTAGGCTGTGTATGACACTCACTTTCTCCATCTCCAGTGTCCGACAGAGAATCAGACACTGGACTGACATTGATTAACCACAAATTAATGGCGCTTTCTTCATACGCGGTCAACTTCTTTAGAGTGAACATTCTTCCGTTTTTTTGAAGATTTATTGAGGTTCAGCTCACTCTGAATGGAAATTAAAAAAAAAAAGTCATGGAAAGAGACCCAATTTGGTTAGTTTGGTTACTAGAGAAAACTACAAAATAGAATTTCATAATCCCACATTTATGCACTATAAATGTAAACAGTTACAACCACTTAGAGGCCTGTATCCTATAGCAAATTTTAAAATTAATTGACTATTTTGAACAATGATCATCTGAAATTATGATTGTCTAAATGCTCAGCTAATGGTTGTACCAGCATCAACTCAAGAGGTATTAACTTTAAAACATCAAATAACAATACAAACCCAGGCAGCATGAGATAAGTCATTCAGTTTCTGGTGACATTGCTCTGAACCCTGGGTCACAATCTCTGCCACCTCTCTCTGGGGAGCCTTGCTATTCCCATTCCCCAAAAGTTAATGATGCCATAACACCACTTCATTGAGAAGTTTATGCACATCCTCGTCACTGAAGTTATGATTTCTCAAATCTTCCATCTGCGGTTGTTCCAACTTTTTTCTGTTTTGAAAAACTTGTGTAGTTACCTGGAGTTAATTGCTTTAGATCTTCTGTTATTCAGCCCTTTATAGTCTGCCCATTTTATTTCACAGTATTTCTAAGATATTAAAAACAAATTGTAAAGGAGAGTTTATGCGGTTTTAAATCATTTCAGGAAGTTAATATTTGCTAAAATCTTTCTAAAACTATTTGGAACTCTTACAATTTTTTTTTCTTGCAAACTTTGGAAATCTTCAGCAGTCTTTGAAGGGAATTATTCCAGAAAAGCACTGAGTGAGACCAGTCAAATGCAGGCAGATGGCGCTTAACACCCGCTCACCTTGCCCTCTCATCCTCATTGAGTAAAGCTCGATGCTGTAATCATTGAGTTGTTCAAGAATTGGAGCCAATCATGTGTTTGTGCTCTAACATTAGGCTGCACACTCTGTTCCCAACTTCACTCTCGACCATGCCGAATTCCATTAGAGACAGCAACATCGCTAGGTCACTCAGTCAGCCCAAAAACACATTATCAAAATGTAAATTACAAGCTCCAGGCACACACAGATTAGCAGTAGAAGTATATTTAAAAGAAAAAGAAGAAAGAAGTAGTTTTGTGAATTGTCTGCAGGACATTGCTGTTAGTAGTGTTGGTCGCCGGCACTGTCTTGCATCTTACATTTCAGTCCTCTCAAAATGAATGCTAACATTGCATTTGGTTCCTTTTCACCAACTCAATCTGAAATAAACCTTTAGGAAATCCTAAACAAGGACTCCCAAATCCCTTTGCACTGCCAATTTCTGAATTTGCTGAGTATTTAGAAAATAGGCTACGCCTTAATTCCTTCTACCAAAATACAAGACCATACACTTCCATGCACGTTTTTCTATCTGCAACTTTTTTGCCCGTTCTTCCAGTCTGTCTATGTCCTTCTGCAGATAACCTGCTTCCACAACATTACCTGCCCCTACACCTATCTTCATATCATCTGCAAACTTGACCAAAAAGCCATCAATTCCAGCATTCAAGTCATTATCACATAATGTGAAAAGATACAGTCTCAGCATCGACCCCTGTGGAAGAGTAGTGGTCACTGGCAGCCAACTAGTAAAAGCCCCCTTTATTTCCACTCATTGCCTCCTGCCAATCAACTAATCCTCTATCTATGCTAGAATCACTCCTGTAATACCATTAGCTCTATCTTGTTAAGCAGCCTTATGTGCAGCACCTTGTCAAAGGCCTTCTGAAAATCCAAGTAAACAACTTCCACTGATTACCTTTGTCTTTCCTGCCTGTTATTTCCTCGAAGAATTCCAATATATTTGTAAGACAAGATTTCTCTAAAGGAAAACGTGCCAAATTTGGCCTATTTTATCATGTGCCTCCAAGTACCCCGCAACCTCATCCTCAATGATAGACTCCAACATTTTACCAACAACTGAAGTCGGGCTTAACTGGCCTATAATATCCTTTCTTTTGCCTCCCTCTTTTCTTAAATAATGAAGTAATATATGCAATTTACCAGTCCTCCAAAATCATTCCAGAATCTTGCAGATTCAATACTAATGCTTCCACAGACTCATCAGCTACCTCTTTTGGAACCCTGGGGTGTGATCCATTTGGACCAGATAACTTAACTACCCTTCAAACCTTTTAGCTTCCCACCACCTTGTTCTCAGTGATGACAACTACACTCACTTTTGCCCTTTGACAGTCTCAAATTTCTAGTGTACTGCTGGCATTTTTCAGAGAGAAGACTGATGCAAAATATATATTAAGTTCATCCACCATCTCTTTGTTCCTTCACTATAACCTCACCAGTGCCATTTTCCAGCCGTCTGATATCCACTCTTGCCTCTCTTTGACTCTATATACATCTGCAAAAACATATTTGTTTTTACTTTTTATCTACTTTTACACTATTGTCTAGTTTACCTTCATATTTCATTTATTCTCTCCTTATTGCTATTTTAGTTGCCTTCTATTGGTTTTTAAGTTTCCCAATCATCTAGCTTCCCACTAATTTGTGCTGTAATATGTGCCCACTCTTTTGTTTTTACAGTGCCTTGAAAAAGTATTCATTCCCCACGACTATTTTCATATTTTACTATCTCATTTTCTAAATTTAAAATATATTAAAATAGAATTGTAAAATGCAAAAACCTGTCAACAATTTAGTAAAAATTAAAAATCAAAATTGTGAGGCTGAAAAAGTATTCACCCCCTTTGTAATTATTACGCTCTTTTCCTCCGGTGCAGTACATTACCTTACCAACTCACAAAATTTGTTGATGTAGAAAATTGGAGGATCACGTATTTTCAATGAAATCAACAGAATAAATACACCCTTTCTCTATAAGGTCCAATTGTATAGTAGATTTTCAACAGACCAAAGAGCATTCAAGACAAATCAGGAACATGAAAATAGAGAAGCACAAATCTGAGGAAGTGGACAAGTCCATTTCAAAGGCACTGAGCATACCTCGGAGTCAGTGCAGTACATAGTGAAAAAGTGGAAAGGATATGAAACCACAACTGCCCCTCTAAACTTCAGTCGCCAGAGAAGAAGGATACTTGTAGGGGGGCTACTGTGACGCCAGCAGTCACTCTGAGTGAGCTGCAGAATCCAGTGGCTACAAATGAGATGAAGTTCAGGGCTCCGCATCAACTTAACTGAGAAGTTTTACTTTTGAATCACATGCTCCATTTATCACAACCCCAGAAAACTGGGGAAATGGTAAAGTATGAAAAACCGAGGACTTGCATAGAAATGGCACTTATTGGAGAGTGGCAAGGAAGAATCTCTGGCTGAAAAAAGAGCGTATACTTACCCATAAAGATCTTGCAAAGCATCACTTAGAAGATACTGTAAAGGTGTGGAAAGTCTTGTGGTCACATGGGACTAAAGTGGAACTTTTTGACCTCGACACTAAGCGGTACATGTGGTGTAAATCTAATACTGCACGTCAACTAGGTAACACCATCCCTACTGTAAAGTAAGGAATAGCAGTATTATGCTATGGGGATGCTTTTCAGCAGTAGGGAAGGAACTCTGGTCAGGATTGATGGGAAGATGAATACTGCTAAATACAGAGAGATCCTCTGCTAGAAAGTTTAAACTCGGGAGGAAGTTTGTCTTTCAGCAGGACAAACTGATATAAGTCTTTACCGTAAGAATATCACTCTACATAAATCTGGTTCATTACACAATCTCATGCCTGAATTACCTTTTGATTTATTTAAATACAAATATGCACTTGATTAAAATTACTTTAACTTTGTACAAAATGAAGAACCATTGAAATATAAGCAAGAGAAAATATAAAGATGCTGGAAATCAAAGCAACACACACAAAATGCTGGAGCAACTCAGCAGGCCAGGCAGCATCTATGGAAAATACCAAACATTTTGGGCCGAGACCTGAATCATTGAAACATGTTACATCACAAGTGGAAATTGATCTAGATCATGGCTGGCTATTGTAGTTTTTTCCTTAGAACAGGATTTCTAACTGGTAGTGAGCCAGCTACATTCAGGAACCATCTTAGCCAACTTAGCCAGAATGGTTAAAGACTGACTTTTTCAAAATTTCACTATTCAACAATTACAATTCTAAAACACTTCAAAACACAGATATGGAACTGACTACAATATTACAAATCTTACAGTACTTACTTACAAGTCTTTCCCTTAAATGAAATGATTGGAGCACTGCTCAATGCACCAGCTACAGAGGATCTCAGAAGTTCCACAGCTTTCCATTTCCACATCAAACTCCAGCATTGAAGTGCAGGTGGCTCCCCAAGGCAAACTGCTTACAACAGCTTCCAGAGTCCTATGCATATCCAAGGTAGTTGTAGTTATTTGAGGTAAAGTCAATGATCCAACAGTTTTGTCAATACTGGAATTGTAAAATTCAGCCCAATATATATACCTGCAAAATCCAAACGTACAGATACTAGATTTATTTCTCAACCTAAATATGACAGAACTATATATAGTGCCAGCACAAAGTATGCATTTATTTTAATGTCTGTCTATATGTTATGATGTAACTGGATTCATGGCTGGTTATGCAGCTGGGAAGCCATGACCTTACTGAATGGCTGAGCAAGCACATGATCTCCGCCCCTAGATTTATTTCTTGTTTTAATGAGGTCACACTCACATTGCCTGGCTAAGTCAAAGGATACTTTGTAGACCTCAGTGTGAAAAATTATTTTAGGGCCTTGCTGTGAATATGCAACTTTGGCTCCAAACCACATCAGCTTTGGACACTGAATCAACCAGATGAGGGTTTGGTGGAAATGTGACTCTGTGGATGATTCCAGAGTGAATGTTGCTAATATTTTGCCTCGTGGACTATCCAGCTTAGATTGAACACATGAAGCCTAAATATGATTTCTTCAGCATCATTTATCCTGGGGTAATTCTGAGTAAGGACAATAAAGCCAAATGGAAATAAGATTGTATTTTTCTGCATTAAGTTTCCACTGTAGTTATAGAAATTGAATTCACAAATTCCAAGGCAGGGAGAGTAATAAAAGAACGTGAACAGATGCTGGTCTTTTCATAGATTTGGATCTTCTAGTTAATATGTCAGAGAGAAGATTGTACTAAAAGAAATGCTTATAATGCTTTGTTAATGAGTATGCAGACAAAGTGCCATAGAATTCTCATATTTTCCCAGTCAATAAAACAGTAATGTTTTTTTTTGGTATGATTTCTTCTCCATGATCATCAAATTTAGATTTTTCATGTTCATTTTTATTTAATTGAGGTTTTCAACATTCGATCAACAATGTTAGAAAGAACAAAACTACAATTTACAAATTAAATCCCATTATGATTGGTATTTTCATTTGCTGTTACATGGAACTTTAAACAAAACTATGCCAGTTATTGTGGAGTATCTAATTAGGTTAATCAATATCAAACATTGCTTAACCGAAGCATACAATTCAAATATAAATAAACTTAATGATGGAAAATCAGTTGTAGAGGACACATTAAGCAGTGTAAATGGCAATAAAAATTGTAAATAATAATTGATAAATATGAGTGAATATGTTCCTCAATGTGAAAATTCAAGTATCCCATGATGGATTTGTGGAAGATGATAGTCACAAATTCCCTTCCTAATTTTTTTAATGACTTTTAAATGGTATTGTGTGCCCTGACATGATTTTAAGCCCCATAAAGATTGTGATTCAATGAACAGAAAGTGCTTGCAGACAGTCAAAAATTTTGGAGTGTTAGTGGAGAATGGTGTCTAGGGAGGGGTAGCACCTCTGGTGGTGGGGGGGGGGGCCTGCAATGCCCTTTACAGGACAGCTCATCCACTTTTGGTCCCCACCTGGTGCTCAGCTCTCATCTGTGCCTCTAAGTAGCTGTAACATGCGCAGCGGCCACACCCTGGTAAACCATCTCAGCAGACGGGCCAAACCAGGTGAGGGCAGCCGACGGGTCTTCGACCCTCGGTGAGGTAGGGGATCTGTCTGTCTCAGCGTGTGAAGTCTAGCACTGGCGGATTGAGCGGAAGAGACCAATTAACGGTCCAATGGTCAAGAAGCTAGGCCAGCAAGCATTGTGGAATGCTAAGAGCACGACAAGACACTTAGACATCCTGGTCATCCACTGCAAGAGGCGGTGATCTTTTTAAAGTCACCCAGCAGAAGGCAAAGGCTAACCACTGCTGTAACCTGCCACGAACATGATTTCCCAATATGTCAGAGTGTCGTGCAGGGAAATCGTCCGCCAACTGGAAATTCCAGATGCGATCTAACAACAAGTGGAGAATGGGTCTAGTGTATTCTTCTCATGCACAATTGCCCACCAGGACAATACCTCGATAATTCTGGTGGGAGGTTTCCAAGTAGAGTCATGCTACATGTGTGAAGTCTATGAATGCCTGTATTTTGGGCAGCCTTCATGCTAACTCTGCTTGTGACAATCAGGTGATGGAAAAGTGGACAAAGATTTTTGTCAATGAGATTGGGTAATCTCCCTAATAGAGCAGGCAACAGCAAGTAGCAAGATTTTACAGAAATCAGTTACAGGAGATTGGAATAATCCCTAGGCAAAGAAACTTAGAGTAACTATGGTTTGAATTTTTACTGGTAAAGCTGCCCAGGCGTATGTGGCTGTACCTCAAGTGGCAGGACATTACATATTTCAGTGAAGAGAGCCTTTGTGAAGTCTTGCCTGTATAGACGTTACTTCTTTGGAAAGCCCACAGTAAGTTACTGTATAATATGTCTGCACAAGGGCTTTGTGTAATGTAGGGATGTAATGCAAACGAGTGTGAAGTGCTGCACCTCGGGAAGGCAAACTAGGGTAGGTCTTACATGGTGAGTGGTAGAGCACTGAGGAGTGTGGTAGAACAGAGGGATCTGGGAATACCGACCCACAATTTCTTGAAAGTGGTGTCACAAGTAGATAGGGTCATAACCATTGGAACACTGACATTCATTAATTAAAGAGATTAAAGTGCAGGAGTTGAGCTGTTATGTTGAAGTTGTATAAGACATCTCTGAGGCTGAATTTGGAGTACTGTGTGCAGTTCTGGTCACCTACCTATAGGAAATATATCAGTAAAATTGAAAGAGAGCAGAAAAAATTTACAAAGATATTGCCAGGATTTGAGAACTTGAGTTTAAGAGAAAGATTGAATAGGTTATGATTTTATTCACTAGAGTGTAGGAGAATGAGGGGAGATTTGACAGAGGTATACAAAATGATGACGGGTATAGATAAGGTAAATGCAAGCAGGCTTTTTGCACTGAAGTTGGGTAAGAAAACAACTGGAGGTCATGAGCTAAGGCTGAAAGGTGAAATGTTTAAGTGGGACATGAGGTGAAACTTCTTCACTCAGAGGGTGGCGAGAGCATGGGACAAGCTACCAGTGGAAGTGAAGGAATTGGGATCGATTTCAATAGTTAAGGTAAGTTTGGATAAGTACATGGTTGGGAGGGGTATGGAGAGCCATAGTCAGGTTGTGGATCAATTAGATTAGGCAGATTAATAGTTCAGTATGGACCAGATGAACTTAAGGGCCTGTTTTGCACTATAGTGTTTCTGGAGCTGACCTGACTTCCAAAGGCATTGATTTGAGTCCCCACACATTCGAACTTAATGATCCAGATGCCAATCCCACTGGTGCTGAACATTCTGGAGGTGGGCAATGAGGTCACAGTGGTGACTCAGTCTTAGGTGGCAGACAACTCAAAACCCACTCCAAGGAAACACAATAGATTCTGACAGAATGTAAACGTGGTGGTATAACTCTGCCTTCCATCAAAGCCTGCAAATCATTTGAATCGTTTTCAAATGCCTGCATTCACAGATATCTAAAAACTATTAAGATTGATGCAATTAATGTTAAAATTTTAAAAGTTAATTTAGAAACATATTAAAAAATTAAGAAATTATTAAAGACTTCAAAGTAAGATCATTTAGCAGAAACTTCTTACTTAGTGGAATAGATAGTAAAGCTGCTGCCTCATACCTACACTAATCATTATTCATTTGAACTTGTCTCCCACAACCTTCACAATCAGACATTTACAGTGAAAGTCAGTCTAATATCTCATGACCAATCACAAGGTATCAAGGGGACATTCAAGTCAATGGAATATAACTCAGAAATGATAATCCACAAAAATGAAAAGTCTTATATGCCAAGCTATATATGCCAAACTATCCGTCTTTATCAGAATCGACTAAAACTAGAGTTCCTGAACATTTCAAGCATTCAAAACAGGTAAATGAATTACAATTTTTATTTCACTTACAAGAGAAAATCAGCAGATGCTGGAAATCCAAGCAACACACACAAAGTGCTGGAGGAACTCAGCAGGCCAGGCAGCATATACGGAAAACATCATTTTTCCATAGATGCTGCCTGGCCTGCTGAGTTCCTCCTGCATTTTGTGTGTGTTATTACAGTTCTTATTTTTGTATTAACAGGTTTTTTAGAATCTAGAACACATCAACAATGAACTGAAAAGCTTTGTTCCATTCAGTTCTTGGAGATTGCTCTGCACTTAATTGTCCCCATTTTCAATACTATTTTGGAGATAGCAAATTGGAACCAATTTTATGACACGTTATCTGAACTATCATGAAATTTACTTATCAAAATGTGTTGGTAGCTACCACAAAAAAAAGATGAAGAAATTGACAAAAGCTGCGTCCAACACCAAGCATTCATTTTCCAACATTTTTTTTGCCAGTTCTGTAATTGGCCCTGAGGACAATACAGCAGGAACAGAAACAGATCATCTGCCTTTGTGGCTGCTCCACTATTCAATAAGATGAAGGCCAATCTAATCTTGTCTTCAGCACCACTTTTTCACTCTCTCCCCATACCCCCCAAATCCCCTCATACTTAACTTCCCAAGAAAGTTAGCACAACTTTGTGTTATCATCTTGGGCTCTGTGTGAAATCCAGTGATAGATACTGTCAGCAATACAAACCTTTTACATGCTGACCATAATGTTCGGACTTGCAAGGAAATGTGACATTCCTGTCAGCCTGTGGGAAACTGGTGCACAATAACTGCTAATATTACCATGTAAAAATTGAGCAACTGAAAATACTTTTTCCAAAATAAATTACAACCTGCTTTTATTTATCTGTATGTAAATTTAGCAACATGGTGGGAGCAGAGAACCATTCTTTGTAGACAGCAGATCCAGAAATTTATGCAGTAAGTTCGCTGGAAACCACTTTATCCAGTTGTGTACAACATATACCTGACTCCCTTTCAGATTCAGAATTTAAAAGCAAACTGATGGATTCCAGAGATATATTGCATAAATAAGGAAGAAACCAGACTGCAGGCATGAAACGGCTGCACAGTAAATTCCATCTGGAGATCTTGGTAGAGCCTATATAATCATAGGGCTGTTATATTCTTTGTCTCATGCAAGGACTGAGGTATGCCTGGGAGCAGAAATAAGCAATTGGAATCTGATGTTTTACTTTTGGATTCAGTGCCACAGCTTAATGACTTTTTCAGAGCAAGAGAGAAAAGCACAGTGATTTAATCTAAATTATTAAACTATTCTAGCTTTTTAATATGTCACTTCAGTATAGATTTGGGAAAAAATGCTTAACAATGAATCTTCAACATCTAGTCACAGTTCTAACTCACAAACTGGATTATCCTTAGGAGAGAGATAAATAATCACGCCTCCTCTTCAGTGAGAGTTTCATCACTAATACTGAAAGAGAGATCAAAAGAGTTACTTTTGAGCACAAATGTGGTAATTTTTTTGGCTTCATCCACAGAACATTAAAAGAGGTACTCAATTGATTCCATATAGGATCTCAACAAGCCATGTACATCATAAATGTCATCTTTAACAGGATATACAATTACCCAATATTTGGCTTTCAGTGCCTAAATGACTGAAAGGTCATTCATTGTGACTGAGAACAAGGTTTAAAAAGAGCTTGGGTGCATTTAGGACTTATCAGTGGGCTGCAGTCACAATAATTAGGCAATTAGTAGGTGCCACTAAGAAGTGAGATATAACTGAATCAGTTATTGTTGGAGTGGGGTAGTGTTAGAATGGTCATGTTTGGGCAAGCACAAGTGGAAGTCCTAAGTATATTTCTAGCAAGTTTTTTTTGTTAGTACTTAGCTAATGCACTGAGAATGGGTCCAGAGTTAGTGGTATGTTCCTTGAGTGAGATGTGAGAACTTTGGAAGACCTTCAGTCTCCCTGATAACCACAGCTGCTCAAAGTGCACCAAGCTGCAGAGACAATGTTAAAGAGCTAGAGCTGAAGTTCAATGACCATCAGCTCATATGAGAAAAAGAGGAGGTGATAGGTAGGAACTCAAAGTTTCAGGATGAAGGTACCTAGGTGACTGTCAGGAGAGGGAAATGCAATAGGCAGCCAGTGCAGATTACCCCAGTGGTGTTCCCCTCAATAATAAGTGTACTGCTTTGGACACTGTTGGGAGTGTAGGGCAGAAACGACCTATCGGGGTAGCGGCAGTGATCTGGTCTCTGGCACACAGCCTGTCTCTGTGGCTTAGAAGGGTAGGGCTTGAGGAGGAGAAAAGGAGTATAGTAGTGATAGGGTATTCCATCACTAGAGGAGCGGACAGCAGATTCAGGTACATTGCATCCCAGATGCTAGGGTCAAGAATTTCTCAGATCGGTCCGCAGCATTTGTAAAGGGGGTGAATGAGCAGCCAAATATCTTGGTAGATATTGGTACCAATGACAGAAGTATGAAACAGGAGAAGGTCTTGGAGAGACAATATAAGAAGTTAGGTAGAAAGCTGAAAAGATTGCTGCCTGTGCCATGCACCAGTGACGGTGGCTGTTACTTAGGAAAAGGTTATTGGGAAGCCAAACAGTCTGAAGATGGATAAGTTACCTGGATGAGATGAACTATGCCATAGGATTCTGACTGAAGTAGCCAATGAGATTGTGAAGGGATTAGTAATGATCTTTCCAAAATTACTAGATTCTGGCATGGTTCTGGAGGACTGGAAAACTGAAAATGTCACTCCACTCTTTAAGAAAGGAGGGAGGCAGAAGAAAGGAAATTACAGGCCAGTTAGCCTGACTTCAGTGGTTGGGTAAATGTTGGAGTCCATTATTAAAGATGAGGTTTCAGGGTACTTGGAGGCACATGACCAAATAAGCCAAAGTCAACATGGTTTTTAAAGGGAAATCTTGCAGAACAAATCTGTTGCAATTCTTTTCAGGTAATTATAGGCAGGATAGACAAAGGGAAGTCAATAAATGTTGTTTATTTACATTTTCATAAGGCCTTTGATAAAGTACCACGTATGAAGCTGCTTAACACGATAAGAGCCTATACTATTACAGGAAAGATAACAGTATGGGTAGAAGACTGGCTGACTGGCAGGAGCTAAAGGCTGGGAATAAAGGGAGCCTTTTCCGGTTGGCTGTTGGTGACTAGTGGTGTGCTGCAGGGGTCAGCACTGCGACAGCTTCTTTTCACATTGTACGTCAACGATTTGGATAAAGGAATTGATGGCTTGTGGCCACGTTTGCTGATGAAATAATTTAGGTAGAGGGGTACGAAGTGTTGAGGAAGCAGGTTGTCTGCAGAAGCCCTTAGACAGATTGTGAGAATGGGAAAAAACCTAGTAGATGGAACCAAGCAGGATAGAACCAGACTACAGCGCACAGTGAGGACTGCCGAGCGCATTATTGGAGCCTCCTTGCCCTCTATTGTGGACCTGTACTCTTCCAGGTTGAAGAAGAGGGCGGGGAAACTCATAAAGGACTCCTCCCATCCTGCGCACGGACTGTTTGATCTGCTTCCGTCTGGTAGGCGCTTCAGATCCCTCCAGACTAAGACTAATAGGCACAGGAGAAGTTTTTTTCCCTACTGCGGTCACTTTGCTGAACAGTTAACTGCCGGTTAACTGTCGGCTAACTATTACTTGGATTGCACTACCTGTATGTATAATTTATATTTTCATTTATATTTATCATTATTATTGTTATGAGCAGAGAGACAACATCTGCCGGAAGTAAATTCCTTGTATGTGCATAGGTACTTGGCGATTAAAGTCTGATTCTGATTCTGATTCTGATTCTGATTCTGATGTTGTGTAGGAAAGTACATGGTCATCCATTTTGCTAGAAGGACTAAAGACATGGACTATTTTCTAAATGGGGAGAACATTCAAAAATCAGGGGTGCAAAGTGACTTCGGAGCCCTTGTGCAGGATTCCATAAAGGTTAATCTTCAGGTTGAATTGTTGGTAAGAAGACAAATACAATGTTAGCATTTATTCTAAGAGGACTAAAATACAAAAGCAAAGATGTAAATGCAAAGGCTTTTTAAGGCATTGGTCAGACCGCACTTGGAGTATCATAAGCAGTTTTGAACCCCTTATTAAAGAAAAGCTGTGCTGGCATAGGAGATGGTCTAGTAGAGTTTCATGAGAATAATTCCAAAAATGAAAGGGTTAACCTATGTGGAACCTTTGATGGTTATGGGCCTGTACTTGCTGAAGCTTAGGAGAATGAGGGGTAATCTCATTGAATCCTAGTGAATCTTGAAAAGCCTTGAAAGAGTGGATGTGGAGGGGGTGTTTCCTAAAATCAGGGAGGCTAGGACTAAATAGCACATTCTCAGAATAGGGAGACATTCATTTAAATCAGAGATGAGGAAAAAAATTCTTTAGCCAGAGGATGATGAATATGTGGAATTTATTGCCACAGATTGCTGTGTAGGCAAAGTCATTGGGCATACTTAAGGCAGAGTTTGATAGGTTCTTGATTAATCAAGGTTTTAAAAGTTACGGAGAGTAGGCAGGAGAACGGGGTTGAGAGAGATATAAATCAGCCATGATGGAATGGCAAAGTAGACTCAATGGGCTGAATGGCTAAATTCTGCTTCTATGTCTCCTCATCTAAGTCTGAGGTCCACAGATTTGTCCATGGTATAAAAACCATTGGGTACCCATGGTTTAAATTATTGTAGCGTTCCATAGCTTGATTACAGGAAAAGTGAAAGATCACATTCTTCACTTGTCTCGATAACTGACTCTGAATAACCAAACTATAATTAGGCTCCAACAACACAGCATGTCCAAGAACCTTTTAGATGACAAAGCAGGCTGCTGCCACTCTTCTGAAATCACAGCAACAGCAATAGTGGCAGAGTAAAGATTTATACCTCTGCAAATAGTGTAAGGGATGGTTGACACTACGTTTACTGTAAAATTTAGCTTAATATATACATTACCTGTACACAGTATTTTTGACTCTTGCAGGAATTTGTCAGCCTTGAAGTACTCCTGTGGAATAGAGATACATAATAACACTGAGCAATGAGTGGGTACGGGATACAGGGGAACAGACATGCAAATGGTCAACGAGTCTCTGATTCTGCCATTGTTTTCACCACTGCAAAGTTCAGTAAAAGGTAGAGAGAAAAACAATATTTCACATCTACATTATATAGGAAGATTGGCTGAGAGAAAATTACATTATTTTGAAGTCCTAGGTACAAAAGTAAAGCACTCCTCCTGTATACTTTTTGCTTTCTTGCTCATGTTCTTCCTCATATGCACCTGTCCTCACTTCCCATAGAGCCACAGAACACTACAGTACAGAACCAACCTGCCTCCCCCAGCCCATTTATCCATGCTGGCTGGCTTATTGCATAGTCCCATCTACTAATACCTGAACCATAGTCCTCCATACCTCACTCATCCAAACTTCTCTGAAATGTTTTATCTACCACTTCCATTGGCAGCTCATTCCACACTTGCACCACCCTCCAAGTGAAGCAGTGCTCCCTCAGATTTCTCTGAAATATTTCACTTAATCTATGTCCTGCAGTCTCATCCAGTCTGAGAGGGAATAGCCTGCATGCATTCACCATATTTATGTGTCTTATAATTTTGCATAGCTCCTAAAATCTCCCTTCATTCTCCTATGCTCCAGTGAATAATGTACTAACCTATTCAACTGTTACAGGATTACCCCTTAGTAATAATAATCAGAGAGGTGCAGAGAGAATCTGTAATTACTGGCAAGTTCCTTTATTGATTCAATGGAAGAGGAGGTGAATTTACAGAATCAAGTATCTGTTTGCACTCATAGTGAGTTTTTCTGACCCTCAATGAACAGAGAAAAGGTAATTCCTGGAAATGGAGCCTATGCTGCCCATGCATTCCTCATGGTCTGGCTCCAATCTCCACATGTCCTTAGGGTCCTCCACATCTGTGATGGTTGGAGAGTTGTTGCTATTTTGCATTTGAAGCTTTTGCTTTTGTAATCATTCCTTACCTGTTCAAATGTTGCATTTCAGTATTATTGGTTATGGGTCATCTGACTGACCTGTAACACCTTCTTATTGACTCTGCTCCAAGCCGGCATCCATATATTGCCTCTCTTCCACAAGTAGCAACTAGTAATTTATGGCTCTGTTCTAAATCAGTTCCCAAATCAGTAACCAGATCGAATCACTCAGGGCATACACAGACCCCACCATCCACAAACCTGCTTTGGTGGGAGAGTCTAAGACTAGAGGACACATCCTTAGAATAGAGGGGCGTACTTCTAGAATGGAGAAGAAGTGGAATTTCTTTAGCCAGAGAGTGGCGAAGCCGTGGAATTCTTTGCCACTGGCAGCTGTGGAGGCCATGTCTTATTTAAGGTAGAGGTTGATAAATTCTTGATTGGACAGGGCATGAAGGGATGTGGGGAGAAGGCAGGAGATTGGGACTGAGAGAAAAATTGGATCAGCCATGATGAAATGGTGGAACAGACTTAATGGGCCAAATGGCCTAATCCAGCTTCTTTATCTGATGGTTTTATCTGTACTGATGAGGAGCCATCTGCAAAAATGTCAAAACATGTTTCTTTACTGGTTTGTGTCTTTGTTCTTGGGTATTGCTTTCTGACATTCTGCTTCTCCCCTTATTACTTTGATACAAATGGTTCCATGTTATAATATGCTATCATATCCTGACATCCATGTAGCTCTCCATTACAATGAAGATTATCTGCAAGAAAGGTAGAAACTTTAATACCCTTTACAGCTACATCTCAACTCTGCAGTGTCAAAGCTGACTGACCAAGATATTTTAATTTGAATATCCAGCAGCAGCTAGATAAATGTGTGTGGGAATTAATGCTGAAATGCTATTTGGACCAGTCCAATATTTAAATTGAATTTCCATTTGCAATTTACATGACAAAATACTGATTGCTTCAAAACTATTTTCCAAGGAATCTCAAACTCAAAATCAGTATGTCATACATCTGAAGCATTTTTTTTATTCTGTAAAAGAGAACAGTCTTGTTGGTGAAATCAACTTTTGGGAAATCAACCACAGATACTGCAATCTTCTCAAAATGTTAATTTCAAATTCCAAAATTAACTGTACACCAATAAGCAATTTCCCTAAATGCCCAACTCCATCTGAAATGTGGGTATCTCACATCTGGAATAGAGATGCTCATTTTCTATCTCTTTAACTGGATTCCACGTTTGGAGTCTGGGTCTTTCACTAAATTCAATTCCATGGAAAACAAATAAAGAAACAAACTAAAATCACAGACAGGACAAACAAAAATTAATGTTTGTCTTGTTCTTCCTTCAGAACCTTCATAAATAACTGCAAAACTTACAATAAGCAGTTAATTCTCACCATGAAATGTTTTCAAGCATTTTTCAAAGAATCAAGGAAGAGAGAAAAAAAAACTGGCAATGGTGTTGGAGGCGGATACGATAGGGTCTTTTAAGAGACCCCTGGATAGGTACATGGATCTTTGAAAAATAGAGGGCTATGTGTAACCCTAGGTCATTTCTAAAGTAAATACATGTTCAGCACAGCATCGTGGGCAGAAGGGCCTGTATCGTGCTGTAGGTTTTCTATGTTTGTAACCTTAGCACAATATCCCAATTCCTGTTCTCAGTGCTCTGCTTTACGAAGGTCATTGTGCCAAATGTTCTCTTTATAATCTTATCTATTTGTAACACCACTTTCAAGGAATTAAGAGACCTGTATTCTCAGATCCATCTGTTTTACTGCACTCCTCTGTGCCTATCACTGTGTAAGTCTTACCCCGGATTGTCCTCCGCAATTGCAACTCTTCCACCTGCATTAAGTTCCTCCTGCCATTTTACTGTCCATTTTCCCAGCTGGTCCAGATTATGCTGCAAGCTTTAATAGCCTTCCTCACTGTCAATTATGCCCCAGTCTTGGGGTCATCTGGAAATTTGTCATTCAATGTATATTCAATCCAGATCGTTGATATAAGATGACAAATAACAATGGACCCAGCAGCAATCACTGCTGTATACCACAAGACATAGATAACCATCTACTACCACTCTCCGGCTTCTACCACAACGTCTATGTTGAATTTATTTGACTATTTAATCCTAAATACCAAGTGACTCAACCTTATAGACCAGCCTTCTATGTGGGACTTTGTTACAGTCCATGTAGATAGCACTCACTACCTTCATTTCATCAGCCTTCTTGGTAACCTCCTTGAAGAGCTCTATAAGATTGACTTGCCATGGCGATTTATCCACCCTAATTCACTTCAAGGTAGCAAGCACTTCCCCTTCCATAATCTGGATACAGTCCATGACCTCACTAGTCAGTTCGAAAGGCCCTGTGTCTGTTTCCCCCATCTGTAAATACAGATGCAAAAAAGAATCATTTAAGATCTCTCCTCTAATTTTTGGCTTCAGAAAGAGCTGACCACACTGATCTTCAAGTGGACCAATTTTGTCATTTTCATCCTTTTGCTTTTAATATACAGTGGCATGAAAAGGTTTGGGGACCCCTGGTCAAAATTTCTTTTACTGTGAATAGATAAGTGAGTAGAAGATGAACTGATATCCAAAAGTCATAAAGTTAAAGATGAAACATTTTTTTCAACATTTTAAGCAAGATTAGTGTGTTAGCTTTGTTTTGTACAATTTTAGAGTGGAAAAAAAGGAAAGGAGCACCATGCAAAAGTTTGAGCACTCCGGGAGATTTGAGCTCTCAGGTAACTTTTACCAAGGTTTCAGGCCTTAATTAGCTTGTTAGGGCTCTGGCTTGTTCACAGTCATCGTTAGGAAAGGACAGGTGATGCAAATTTCAAAGCTTTATAAATACCCAGACTCTTCAAACCTTGTCCCAACAATCAGCAGCCATGGGCTCCTCTAAGCAGCTGTCTAGCACTCTGAATATTAAAATAAATGATGCTCACAAAGCAGGAGAAGGCTATAAGAAGATAGCAAAGCATTTTCAGGTAGCCATTTCCTCAGTTCGTAATGTTATTAAGAAATGGTAGGTAACAGGAACAGTGGAGGTCAAGTTGAGGTCTGGAAAACCAAAAAGACAACTGCTCGTAGGATTGCTAGAAAGGCAAATCAAATCAAAACCCCTGTTTGACTGCAAAAGACCTTCAGGAAGATTTAGCAGACTCTGGAGTGGTGGTGCAGTGTTCTACTGTGCAGCGACAGCTGCATAAATATAACCTTCATGGAAAAGTCATCAGAAGAAAACCTTTCCTGCATCCACACCACAAAATTCAGCGTCAGAAGTTTGCAAAAGAACATCTAAACAAGCCTGATGCATTTTGGAAACAAGTCCTGTGGACTGATGAAGTTAAAATAGAATCTTTTGGCCGCAATGAGCAAAGATATGTTTGGAGAAAAAGGGTGCAGAATTTCATGAAAAGAACACCTCTCCAACTGTTAAGCATGGGGGTGGATCGATCATGCTTTGATCTTGTGCTGCAGTCAGTGGCATGTTGAACATTTCACTGGTAGAGGGAAGAATGAATTCAATTAAATACCAGCAAATTCTGGAGACAAACATCACACCGTCTGTAAAAGAGCTGAAGGTGGAAAGAGGATGGCTTCTACAACAGGATAATGATCCTAAACACACCTCAAAATCCACAATGGACTACTTCATGAGGCACAAGCTGAAGGTTTTGTCATGGCCCTCACAATCCCCCAACCTAAACATCATTGAAAATCTGTGGATAGACCTCAAAAGAATAGTGCATGCAAGATGGCCCAAGAATCTCACAGAACTAGAAGCCTTGTGCAAGGAAGAATAGGTGAAAATCCCCCAAACAAGAACTGAAAGACTCTTAGGTGGCTACAGAAAGTGTTTACAAGCTGTGATACTTGCCAAAGGGGGTGTTACTAAGTACTGACCATGCAAGGTGCCCAAACTTTTGCTTTAGGCCCTTTCCCTTTTTTGTTATTTTGAAACTGTGAAAGACGGAAATAAAAAAGTAATCTTGCTTAAAATATTAAAGAAATGTGTCATTGTTAACTTCATTCCTTTTGGAAATCAGGTCGTCTTTTACTCGCTTAGCTATTCACAGTAACAGAAATTTTGACCGGGGTGCCCAAACTTTTGCATGCCACGGTAGCTATATAACCCTTTGAGATTCTGTTTCATCTTGTCTGCTAGAGCAACATTTTGTGAGCCCTCCTGATTACATTCTTAACTGTTCTCTTGAATTTTTTATATTCCTCATTGAAGTTCCTAACTGCCTATACCTTACATATGGCTCCTTTACTGCAGCCTCAATGTTCCTCAATAACCAATTTCCCTTTAATCTGTTAGCCTTGCCTTTTATCCAAACAGAAACATATAAACATTATTCTCTCAATATTTCACTTTTGAATGCTTCCCACTTACCAAGCATCCCTTTTCTGGAAAACAATGCATCCCAATCCAAGTCTGCCAGATCCCTTCTGATGCCATTGAAGTTGGCCTTCCTCCAGTGTAGAATCTTAATGGATGGACCAGCCCTATCCTTCTGCATAATTATCTTAAAACTGATGGAAATATGATCATTAGATTCAAAGCTTTCTCCTACACTCAGTTCTGTCACCTGCCCTGTCTCATTCCCTAAGTGGAGATCCAGGTAAAAAAGAAGCTGGTAGCTTTTATGCAAAACATAATTTTAAAGGATTTCCTGGTATAATCGTTGGTGCCTCCAACTGTGTATTTAGTCTCAGCAATGAACATTCATACTTTGTCAAGGAGTTCCACTGTAGATATGAGGTTTGTGGTATTTTCAAACAGTTATTTTCTTGAAGCAGTTTACTTGCAGGAGGTTATTTAATACTTATTAATCGCTGTCTGTAAAAGAAGTTTCTGCTACACCAAAATGGAACCAGCCTGAGGACAGATTTTTATTAGATAAGTTTACCTCAGTTGACCTGATGTAGTTTTAAACCAGTTTTGTTTTCCTCAATGAATTAACTGCACAGAATACAGCAAAAGGACAGAGAAACAATTATCACCTATCTGTGCTACTTATATTCAAGTTCACTTAATTTACCAATCTCATTATTCTTTTATGCACAAAGGAATTTTATCTGTGCCACATTCACTCTCTTATTTAATCCTCAACAAAGAACATCCTTTCTCAATGTGATAGAACAAGGGGAAATACTTTCTCAGCTGAGATTAGTACCCATGATGCCATGGTACTAAACTCACTTAGGTCAGATAAAGAGGGTTAGCCTTGATGACCTTTTGCACCATGAGGGCAGACAACAAGACACCGCTATGCATCAGGTGGCAAGTGGCATCAATTTGCATATGATCGATGAGTCGTTGGAGATGGAAGATCTCTGGCCGCGTACCCAGAGAACCGAGATCTTCGGGCACAGAATGCAGAAAAAGCGATGCGAAGGACTTCTAACAGCATAAACCAGCAAGTTGTTTGTTATGTCTCCCCTCTCGCTGTCAGACAGTGAAACTTCTTTCTCCTTGTTAGGGAGAGAGAGCGCTGGTGGTATGTCGAATTCCGGGTGAACCAGTAGTCTTTGGGGTCTTCCAAGTCTGTGTCTTTGCTGTTGCTTTGCTCATGTTTGAGTGCTCGGTAGCCAGTGCCAATGCTGTTTTTTGCCGGTGCGAGAGGAGGGATTGTTGCTTGCTGCCGCTTACGTGCGGGAGGGCGAGGAGCGGGGGCTGACTTTTGGGATTCCATCATTTAACTGTCATTCATTCTCTGGGGGCACTTCTCTTTTATCGTGGATGGTTGTGAAGAAAAAGCATCTTAGGATGTATATTGTACACATTTCTCTGACATTAAATGTACCTTAGAGACCTTTGAAACCTTTGAATAACAGACTTCTTGCACATACAGGGAACAGCAGCCATGCAAACTTGAATATTTACCTTGTGAGAACCCAACCAATTCTTAAGATTGGTTGTGCATTCTGCACCAGTTTCTAGACACTAGAAGACACGAGGCACTAGAATTCTATAGCACAGTACAGGCATTTCGTCCCTCGATGTTGTGTCGACCCATATATTCCTTTAAAGAAAGTACAAAACCCACACTACCCCGTAAACCTCTATTTTATTTTCATCCATGTGCCTGTCCAAGAGGCATTTAAATACCCCTAATGTTTTAGCCTCCACCACCATCCCTGGCAAGTCAATCCAGGCACCCACAACCCTCTGTGTAAAAAACTTACCCTTGATGTCTCCCCTAAACTTCCCTCCCTTAATTTTGTACATATGCCATCTGGTGTTTGCTACTTATGCCCTGGGAAACAGGTACTGGCTATCCATCATATCTATTCCTCTCATAATCTTGCAGACCTCTATCAAGTCCCCTCTCATCCTTCTACACTCTAAAGAGAAAAGTCCCAGCTCTGCTAACCTTGCCTCATATGACTTGTTCTCCAATCCAGGCAACATCCTGATAAATCTCCTTTGCACACTCTTCATAGCTTCCACATCCTTCCTATAATGAGGTGACCAGAATTGAACACAATACTCTAAGTGCGGTCTCACCAGAGATTTGTAGAGTTGCAACATGACCTCTCTACTCTTGAAATCAATCCCCCTGTTAATGAAACCTAGCATCCCATAGGTCTTCTTAACTACCCTATCAACCTGCGCAGCGACCTTGAGGGATGTATGGATTTGAACCCCAAGGTCCTTTTGTTCATCCATACTCTTAAGTAACTGACCATTAACCATGTACTCAGCCTTCTGGTTTGTCCTTCCAAAATGCATCACCTCACACATATCCAGATTGAACTTCATCTGCCACTTTCCTGCTCAACACTGCAGCCTGTCAATATCCATTTGAAACCTTCGACAACCTACAACTCCATCCACAACTCTTCCAATCTTCGTGTCATCCACAAACTTAGATACCCATCCTTCCGTCTCTTCATCCAGGTAATTTATAAAGATCACAAAGAGCAGGGGTCCCAGGACAGATCCCTGCGGCACTCTACTAGTCACCGACCTCCAGGCAGAATACTTTCCTTCCACTACTACCCACTGCTTTTTTTCTGTAAGCCAATTTTTTAACCAAACAGCCAAGGTTCCACTGATCTCATGCCTCATGACTTTTTGGATGAGTCTCTCATGGGGGACCTTGTCAAATGCCTTGCTAAAATCCATGTAGACTACATCTACCGCCCTACCCTCATCAATTTCTTTTGTTACTGTGGTGAACTACATATACCTGTCTGGACTGCTCCTGTGGCTCCTCCCACAGACCCTGCTGACTGCTCCTGTGGCTCCTCCCACAGACCCCTGTATAAAGGCGATTGAGGCCTGAGCCCGGCCTCATTCTCCAGGATGTAGTGTTGTTCATTCTTCCAGTCAATAAAAGCCGATATCTCGCTTCTTATGTCTCAGAGTGAGTTATTGATGGTGCATCAGTTACCTCTTCAAAAACTTAATTAGTCTTGTGAGGCACGACCTTCCCTTCACAAAGCAGTGTTGACTATCCTTCAGTAGACAGTACTTCTCCAAATGCTCATGTGTTTCGTCAGCCACAGTTCCCTTTTCCTATCATTTTTTCCTTGTCTCAGTGGGACAAACCTATCCTGAACCCAGCACAAGCGGTCTCTAAACTTCCTCCACATTACTTTTGTGCTTTCACCCTTGAACATCTGTTTCCAATTTACTCTCGCTAGTTCCTGCCTCATACCTTCATAATTAGCCCTTCCCCAGTTAAGCACTTTCCCATTTTGTCTGTTTTTATCCTCTTCCATAGCTATGCTGAAGCTAAGGGAGTTGTGGTCACTCTCACCAAAATGGTCCCCCACCAAGAGGTCTGCCAGGTTCATTACCCAGAACTAGATCCAGTATGACCTCTCCTCTCAGCGGCCAGTCTATATACTGTGTCAGGAATCCTTCTTGAACACACCTGACAAATTCAGCTCCATCTATCCCCCTTGCAGTCAGGAGGTGCCAGTCAAAATGAGGGAATTTGAAATCACCCATAACTACTACCCTGTATTTCCTGCACCATTCTAAAATCTGCCTGCTTATCTGCTCCTCAGTTTCCCGAGGGCTATTTGGGGGCCTATAGACTACTCCCAGCACAGTGATTGATCCCTTCCTATTTCTGACTTCCACCCAGACTGACTCCGTGAACACTTCCTCTACAGCGTCCTTCCTTTCTATAGCTGTGATACTATCCCTGACCAGTAATGCTACTCCCCCCCCCCAACACCTTTTCTACCTCCCATCTTATTCCTTTTAAAACACCTCAACCCTGGCACCTGCATCAGCCAATCCTGCCCTTCCTCCAGCCAAGTTTCAGTAATGGCCACAACATCATCGTTCCATGTACTGATCCAAGCTCTAAGTTCATCCCCTTTATTCCTAATATTCCTAGTGTTGAAATAGACACATTTCAACCCCTCTAACTGGCTACATTTATGTTTTGCCTGTCCTTCCTCACCAACTCAGAACATGTATCATCATACCCTTGTCCTTCTACCCTAATCTCTGCACTCACATTCTGATTCCCACACCCCACCAAACAAATTTAAACCCTCTCCAACAGCTTTAGCAAACCTGCCCGCCAGGATATTGGTCCTTTTCCAGTTCAGGTGCAGCCCATCCCTTTTGTACAGGTCAGACCTTCTCCAGAAGAGAATCCAAAGATCCAGAAATCTGAACCTCTGTCTCCTGCACCAACTCTTCAGCCATGCATTCATCTGCCATAACTTTCTGTTCCTATCCTCTCTGTCTCATGGCACAGGCAGCAGTCCTGAGATTACCACCCTTGAGGTCCTGCTTTTTAACTTCTTTCCTAACTCCTTATATTCCTTCTTCAGGACCTCATCCCTAATCTTATCTATGTCTTTGGTCCACACTTGGACCACGACATCTGGCTGCTCACCCTCTCTCCTGAGAATACTGAGAACCTGATCTGAGATATCATGGACCCTGGCACCAGGGAGGCAACAGACCATCTGGGATTTTCAATCTCTCCCACAGAACCTCTTATCTGTCCTCCTAGCTATTGAATACCCTATCACTACTGCTCTCCTCTTTTCCCTCCTTCCTTTCTGAGCTGTAAATTATTCCTTTGAGGAATAATAAAGGACATTCCCAACACTTCAGTCACTCATAAGGAAAGCTTCAATCATCATCTGTACACTGATTAATATGATGCTTGAGTATTGTTTTCCTGGCAGAAGTATGCAGTGAATTGTCAGCAAATATCTAGTGTTTTAGACCATAAGACAGAGGAGCAGTATTAGGCCATTCAGCTCATCGAGTCTGCTCCGCCATTCCAATATGGCTGATTCTGGATCCATCTCAATCCCATACACCTGCCTTCTCACCATATCCTTTGATGCCCTGATTGATCAGGATACTATCAGCTTACACCATAAATACACCCATGGACTTGGCCTCCACCACTGTCTGTGCCAGAGCATTCCACAGATTCACTACTCCCTGGCTAAAAAAAAGACTCCTTACTTCCGTGCTAAAATGACGCCCCTCAATTTTGAGGATGTGCCCTCTAGTTCTGGATATCCCACCAGAGGAAGCATTCTCTCCACATCCACCTTATCTAGTCCTTTCAACATTTGGTAGGTTTCAATGAGATTCCCTTCATTCTTCTAAATTCCAGTGTACAGGCCCACAGCTGCCAAACACTCTTCATATGTTAACACCTTCATTTCCAGAATCATCCTTGTGAACCTCCTCTAGACTTTCTCCAATGACAGCACATCCTTTCTGATATATGGGGTACAAAGCTGTTGACAATACTCCAAGTCTAATGTCTTCCAAAGCCTTAGCATTATTTCCTTGTTTTTATATTATATTTCCCTTGAACTAAATGCCAACATTGTATTTGCCTTCTTTACCACAGACTCAACCTGTAAATTAACCATCTAGGAGCCTTAGATGAGGACTTCTAAGTCCCTCTGCACCTCTGATGTTTGAACCTTCTCCCCATTTAGATAATAGTCTGCACTATTGTTCCTTTTACCAAAATGCATTATCATACATTTCCCAACACTGTATTCCATCTGCCACTATTTTTGCCCATTCTTCCAGTTTGTCTAGGTCCTGCTGCAATTGCATTGCTTCCTCCGTAATACCTACCCACCCATCTTTCTTTTTTGCCGCAAATCTATCAATTCCATTATCCAAATCATTGGCAAACAACATGAAAAATAGTGGTCCCAATACTGACCACTGAGGAACATCACTAGTCTCTGGCAACCAACCAGAAAAGGCCCCTTTACTCACACTCACTGCCTTCAGGCTGTCAGCCATTCCTCTATCCATGTCAGTATGTTTTCTGTAACATCATAGGATTTTATCTTGTTAAGCAGCCTCATATGTGGCACTTTATGAAATGCCTTTCATGGGCTGGAAGTCACAGTAAATTGAACAAGACTCCTTTTTTCTAAATCTTGATGAATGGTTATGTATACATATGGACAAAATCTATTGTCATTCTACAATCTAAGCTTCTTCCATGAACCAGCGTTTTAGTTTCTACGTATTCCTTTCCTACAGGATGTAAAAGAATCAAAGTCGTCTGCAGAAATCCAAGCTTCCTCTAGTATTTATTCAAAAGAGCAATTAAACTTTTGTCACAACCCCTAAAATCTCAAAAGGCCAGAAGCCACAAGTATAGGGAGTAATACAAGCTACAGTTTCAGCAAGTTGCCCCATGAACACAACATTTCTGGTACAAATCAATAGTCGTGATTTGGCACACACCAGAATGGAATGGTGCCAATGATTGAAAATATACTAATTTATCAAGAGATGGCCAGGACACTCCCTCAGCTCTGATCCTGGTTGGGGCCAGATGATGCCAAGGCTGTTCCTTTACCAGGCTGGCTGATCTTTTGTTGTTAGTCCCTCCCCATCTGACAAGCTTCATTGCTGATGCTCCCCTACTGTTCCCTTTATGCTTCCATACCAATGGCCTGGCCACTCCTAATGAAACGCTTATTACTAAATTGCACTCTAAGAGACTGTGTTGTACATCTTCAAAAAAAAGGCTCTTGGCTAACTGTGCCTCTGCCAACCATCTTGCAATCCATACTAATTCCACTTGCTTGCATTAATTCCATAGCCCCCTGTACTTTACAGATTTAAATACTTACAGTATTACTGTTCCTGTGTTCTCTGACAACTCATTCTAGATACTAGTACATTTGTAAAAAAAAAATCTCTCCTATCCTTCAAATCTCCTTTCCAGCACCTTAAATTTACATCTTCTCATATTAGACATCCCTATCATGGGAAACACACTCTAACTCCCTACCCTATTCATGTCTCTCAATGTTATATACTTCTATGATGTTATTTCTCAGCCTCCATTGTTCCTGGGAAATCTGAAGCACCATATCCAATCTCACCTGATAGCTCAAGCTCTCAATCAGGTGACTTAGTCATATTTTCCTCTAACGAGGTAACCGAGGCTGCATACTATACTTCAAGTGTAGCCTCACTAGCCTTTTGTAACATCCCAAATGACAGATTTTTTTAAGTGTGCTAGCTATGCAGGTGGAATGCCAGACTAGAAAAATGGAATTAACTACGTTTAAATATGATATGTTAGATATCATGGATGCTTACTTGCAACTTTCTTAGTTTATTGAAAATGTGATAGAGATCAAGTTATACAGCATGGAAGCTTCTTCAGCCCAAGTTGTTCGTGCCCACCAAGGTTCTTCCTGATTTACCCATATCTAAACCTTTTACGTCTATGAACCTGACAGAAATTCACACAAACTTCTTCAACAATAGGACGTTGTGGTTCTACTAAAATTAGCTTCTCAATAAAATTGGTTTTGTATATACTTGACAAGAATAATGACAAATCTAAACTCGCCAATTGAGATTCCTTAGGATGAACAATGTTGTAAATAATGCCATTGAGATCAGCTTTTCGCCTTTAACTGCTCAGCTACTCGGTTTCTGGGCTCAAGAGTCTAATCGAGGCTCGATGCAAGATGGTGTATATGGACATTCCCTAAATTAAGCATGGCATTCCCTAAATTCAATAAAGCATGGCATAGCAATCAAAAAATCAATAAGTAAAAGCTAACGTGCCATAAAAAATCATAATGGTTGTTTTAAACCAAACAAGATAATAAAAACAAACTTCCTAAATTACACAGATTAGAATTTTTGATTTAAAAACACATAACAAATTACAACATAACTTCGAATTGGGACTTATAATCCCATTTCCTTCGGGTGCTCCAGTTTCCTCCCACAGTCCAAGGGCATATTGGTTGGAAGGTTAGCTGATCATTGTAAATTGTCCCATGATTAAATTAGGGTTGAACTGGGGGATGTTGGGCAGGCACGGCACAAAAGGCTGGAAGACCACGAGACTGTAAGACCATAAGGTATAGGAGCAGAATTTGGGGATTTGGTACATCAAGTCTGCTCTGCCATTTCATCATAGATGATCCAATTTTCCTCTCAGCCCCAGTCTTCTGCCTTCTCCCCATATCCCTTCATGCCATGTCTAATCAATAATCTATCAACTTCTCCCTTAAATATACATAAACACTTGGTCTCCACAGCTGCCTATGGCAAAGAATTCCACAGATTCACCACTCTCTAGCTAGAGAAATTTCTCCTCATCCCTCTTTACCTTTACTTTTCAAAGAGGACACTCCTCATTCTTCTGAATTCCAGTGAATACAGGCCAAGACCCATCAAACACTCTTCATATGACAAGCCATTCAATCCTGGAAGGGTCTCCCTGTGCTATATCTGTAAATAAATAAATATAATATTTTGTTTTAATCACGTTACTCAGTGAAGTCACTCTAAAGATAAAGCAGCATTTGGACTTAATGGAGGTGATTTAACATGATCAAAGATCAGCCATGGTCTCAGATATGAAATGTTTAATGGCCTGTTCTTGTGTTCTTATGGCACATAACATTTAAGTTATATAACAACACAAGAAAGCCCAAAGACTATCTCTTGGCTTTCAAGTGATACTAATGGTCCTACAATCCAAACCATGAGGACAAAACTGACCAGAAGCTTAAATGGACCAGTGAGCACTAACCTCCGTAGTATTTAGCACAGCTTCATGTTAGTGATGCCTTAAAAATGTGGCATCCATCATTAAGGACCTCAATCACCCAGGTCATGCCTTGTTCTTATTGGTACAATCAAGAAAGAGGTACTGGAGTGTGAAGGCACATAATCAGCAATTTCCCGGACAGCTTCTTCCCCTCTGCCATTCAATTTCTGAATGGACATTGAACCCATAACACTACCTTACTGTTTTTATTTATTTCCATTTTTGTACTACTCATATGATTCAACTTTTTTTTATATATATGTACCTAATCTAATTCACAGATTTGTTCTCCTTTATTATGTATTGCATTGTATTGTTGCTGCAAGTCAACAATTTTCAAGATATATGACGGTGATATTGAATCTGATTCTGATACAGCAAGCAGGTCTCTGACAATGAGTCTGGCTTTCTGATTCAGAAGGGAAAGGGGGGGGGGGGTAGAAGAGGTGAGCTGTAGTAATCGGGGATTCATTGGTTACGGGAACAGAAAGAAGGTTGTGTGGATGAGGCCGAGATTCCCAGAAGGCTTGTTGCCTCCCAGGTGCCAGGTCAGGACCATCTCAGATCGAGTCCACAGTGTTCTTAAGTGGGAGGGTGAGCTGCCATAGGTCATGGTTCACATTGGTATCAATGACATGGGTAAGATGGATGATCAGATCCTGTATAGCAAATTCAGAGAGTTAGGTTCTAAGTTAAGTATCAGTACCACCGGAGTTGTGATCTTGGGATTGCTACCCATGACATGTGCTCGCGAGACCAGAAACAGGAAGACCATACAGTTTAACATGTGTCCAAGGAGTTGGTGCAGCAGGGAGAGCTTCAGATTTTTGGATCATTAGGCCATCTTCCAGGGAAAGTGGGACTTGCACAGGAGTGGTAATTTGCATCTGAATTAGCGAGGGACTAATATCCTAGCAAGAAGGTTTGCAAGTGCTGTACGGAGTGGGGGGATGTTGGTACAAACTAGAGCTGCAGCGGAATGGGAACCAGAGCTTTAGAATAGAGTGTGGAGTGATTGTGGAGAAAGATGTTGTTAAACTTACTTACAAAGTCAGGAATCAAAAAGTTGAGCATGGTGGGAATGGCATTCTGAGCTGCGTGAATTTCAAATGCAAAGAGTATTGTAGGACAGGCGGATGCACTTAGGGAATGCATCAGCATGTGGAACCATGACATTGTACCCATTAGTGAGACTTGGTTGCAGGAGAGGCAGGACTGGTAGCCCAATGTTCCGGGGTTGCCTTGTTTTAAGTGTGAAAAAGAATGACAGATTGGTGGGGGTGGGTGTGGTGAACTACATATACCTGTCTGGACACACCCCCCTTGCTGACTGCTCCTGTGGCTCCTCCCACAGACCCCTGTATAAAGGCGATTGGAGGCACTGCTCCTCCCTCAGTCTCCAGGATGTTGTGCGATGGTCTCTTGCTGCTGACTGCTCTCTTCCAGCTAATAAAAGCCTATCTCGCCTCACATCTCCAAGAGTTATTGATGGTGCATCAGTGGGGTTGCTGGCATTACCAGTTAGGGAAAATATCACGGCAGTGCTCAGTCAGGCTAGACCGGAGAGCTCATCTAGTGAGGACTTATGGGTAGAGCTGTGGAATAAGAAAGGTATGACAACATTAATAGTATTATATTATAGACCGCCATGGGACTTACAGGAGTACCTTTATAGGCAGGTTGCATACGGTTGCAAAATACTTAAGGATGTGATAATTGGTGATTTTAACTTTGATTGGGACTTTTACACTGTAAAAGAGCTGGATGAGAAAGGGTCTGTCAAATGTTGTCAGGAAAGTTTCCTTAAATGGTACATGGAAGTCCCAATTAAAGAGAGTGTGATACAAGATCTTCTTTTAGGGAATGAGACAGGGCAGGTAACAGCAGTTTGTGTAGGGGAACACTTTGCTTCTAGTGATCATAATGCCAATAGTTTCAAAGTAATCAGGAAAAATATAGATGTGGTCCTCAGGTTGAGAATGTCAATTTTGATGATATTGTAAAGGATCTGGCAAATGTGGATCGGGACAGGCTGTTTTAGAGCCTTCAAAAGTGAAATTTCAAGAGTACAGAGTTTGTATGTTCTTGTCAAACTAAAAGGCAAGGCCAACAGGTTTGTGGAACCTTGTTTTTTTTAAAATATATTGAGGTCTTGGTTAAGAAAAAGAAAGAGCTGCATACAGGTATAGGCAGACAGGAACAAATGAGGACTTGAGGAGTATAAGAAATGCTAGAGAACACTAAAGGAGAGCATGAGGGCTAAAAGGAGACATGAAATTGCTCTAGCAGGCATGGTGAAGGAGAATCCTAAGGATTTCTACAGATATATTAAGAGCAAAAGGATAGGAAGGGACAAAATTGGTTCTCCAGAAGATCAGAACGGTAATCTCTACGTGGAGCTGAAAGAGATGGGGGAGATTGTAATTTAACTTTTGCATCTCTATTTACTCAGGAGACAGAAACAAGATTCTATAGATATAATGCAATGTGGTATTGAGGTTATAGACCCTATATAGATTACAGAGGAGGATGGGTTTGCTGACAAGGCAAATTAGAGTGGATAAATCCCCAGGACCTGGCAAGATGTTCCCTCAGAAGCTGTGAGAAGTTGGTGCAGAAATTGCAGGGGGCCTAGCAAAGATATTTAAAACATCCTTAGCCACAGGTGAGGTGCCGGAGGATTAGAGGATAGGTAATGCTGCTTTATTGTTTATGAAAGGCACCGAGAATAAGCCAGGAATTTATAGATCATTCAGTCTGACATCAGTAGTGGGAAAGTTATTGGAAGGTATCCTAAGGGACTGGATATATAAGTTTTTGGATAGGCAGAGACTGATTAGAGATAGTCAACATGGTTTTGCTCGTGGTAAGTCATGTCCAACCAACCTTATAGAGTTTTTGAAGAAGTTACCAGGAACATTGATGAAGGCAAGGCGCTGGATGTTGTCTACATGGATTTCATCAAGGCCTTTGACAAGATCCCACATGGGTTGTCCAAAGATGTTCAGTCGCTAGGACTCAAGGAGAGGTAGACATTAGACATTGGCTTTGAGGAAGAAGCCAAAGAGTGGTTGTATATGGTTGTCTCTCTGACTGGAGGCTATGAATAGTAGTGTAACGCACCAAGATTGGGAGAGTAGTGGGCAGTGTGGAAGGATTTTCAAAGCCTACAACAGGATCTGGACCAGCTGGAAAAATGGCAGATGTAATTTAATGTGAACCTGTGAGTTATTTTACTTTGGGAGGAACAACCATGGTGGATCTTACATGGTGAGAAGTAGGGCACTAAGGAGTGCAGTAGAACAGAAGGATCTGGGAATCTTGATCCATAACTCCTTGAAAGTGGTGTTACAGGTAGATAGGACCTTCATAAATCAATGTAATGAGTACAGGAGTTGGGATGTTATGTTGAAATTGTTTACGATACAGGTGAGGCCTAATTTGGTGTATTGTGCACAATTTTGCTCACTTACCTACAGGAAAGAATTAATTAAGATTGGAAAAGTGCAGAGAAATTTTTCAAAGATGTTGCCAGGACTCAAGGACCTGAGTTGAATAGGTTAGGACTTTTTTCCCTAGAATGTAGAAGACTGAGGGGAGATTTGATAGACATGTACAAAATTAAGAAGGGTATAGATAGGGTAAATGTAAGCAGGTTTTTTCCACTGAGGTTGGGTGAGACTAGGTCATGGGTGAGACTAGGTCATGGGTGAAATGTGAAGTATCAGAGGAGAGCATAAAGGGTAACTTCTGCACTCTAAGAGTGGTGAGAGTGTGAAAGAGCTGCCAGCAGAAGTGTGGATGCAGGGTCATTTTTCAACATTTAAGAGAAATTTGGATAGGTATATAGATGAGAGGGGTGTGGAGGGTGTGGTCCATTGCAGGTCGAAGGGCCTAGGCAGATTAATAGTTTGGTATAGACTAGGTGCGCTGAAGGGCTTATTTCTGTGCTGTTGGCTTGTATGACTCTATAACCTCTCATCCTCCTTCACTGGAGAGAAAAAACAAAGCTTGCTCAACCTTTCCTCATAAGACAGGCTCTCTAATCCAGGCAGCATCTGTGTAAATCACCTCTGTGCCCTCTCTAAAGCTTCCACATCCTTCCGATGATGATGTGACCAGAACAGAAAACAATATTCCAAGTGAGATCTAACTGGGCTTTTATAGAGCCGTCATTATTACATTGCAGCTCCTGTGCTCAATCCCTTGACTAATGAAGGCTAACACCATAGGCTTTCTTAATAACCCTATCAATCTTTAAACTTCTTTTAAAAGTTTTTACTTCTGCCATGGCACTTTTGAAATTCCATCATTGTAGGATTGAAAATACTTGCAATTGTATTAAATAAAAGCTAGAAGCTAAATTATAAGTGGAAATAGTTATTTAATATATCAGAATCAGGTTTATTATCACTGACATGTGTTGAGAAATTTGTTGTTTTGTGGCAGCAGTATAGTGCAAGACAAAAAATTACGATAAGTTACACTAAAAAATATATGAATAGTGTAAAACAGGAATAGTGAAGCAATGTTCATAAGTTCATGGACCATTCAGAAACCTGAAGGCAGAGGGAAGAAGCTGTTCCTAAAACACCGAGTGTGTGACTCAATGGATGCCGCTTTATTGAGGCATTGCTTTTTGAAGATGCCCTCGATGCTGGATAGAGTTGTGCTTGTAATGAAGCAGGCCGAGTCAACAACCCTCTGCAGCTCTTGCAGATCCTCCGCACTGAAGCCTCTCGGGCAGAATGCTGTCCATTGTACAGCTGTAGAAATTTGCAAGTCTTTAGTGACATACAAAATTTCCTCAAACTTCTAATGGAGTAGAGCTGCTGGTGTGCTTTCTTCATGATCGTTTCAATAAGTAGGGCCTAGGATTGGTGTTAACACCCATCAACTTGAAGTTGTTCCCCCTTTCCTCTGTTGACCCCTCAATGAGGACTGGTGTGTATCCTTCTGATTTCCCTTCTTGAAGTCCACAATCAATTCCTTGTTCTTTCTATTGCTGAGTGTAAGGTTATTGTTGGAACACGACTCAACCTACCCTACTCCAATACTCATCTTCATCACATTCTGAGTGTATGTTAACAAGCCAATTGAAATTGGATTCCACGTATCAGATTTCTCAGCATACAACAGAATTTACCATTGGGTGGGTTGGTGTTGGGGCATCCTGCACCAGGAACTACATTGACTTATTTCCTGAAGTTACCATTCAGTTCTAAATAAATCTGTTACACACTGTAATAACTGGACACCATCATTAATTGGGCATATGGAACCTTTCCTTTAATTGTACGAACAGAATTGAGCAGCAATTTGCACATCATTGAAAAAGTAAATCTAAATATTCCTTAATTACAGCAGCAATAGTTCCATGTTGTTTCTGTTTGACAAATGGATCACAGTACAATAAAATAACCTCCCACATCATGTTGATTCTTTTAATTCATGAGACTTAAGCAGTTGCTCCACACTCACAAAAGCTATTTATTTTGTAGCAAGTCACAAGAAATCAAATGTGATTATCCTTATCTCTGTTGTTGTCAATCTATTTCAGCTTGCCAGCCATACACTGACTTACATAGTTATAGCTACAGTGCTGTGCAGAAGTCTTAGGCACATATATAAAGCTTGGGTGGCTGTACGAGCAACTGGTACATATCACTCATCCTGGTTATGCAACCACTGACACCAGGCAGACAATATCTGAAGAATGTTGGTAATGGTTGGAGTCACCCAGCTTGTAAAGTTACTGTCCAGAAGAAAGCAATGGCAAACCACTTCTGTCGAAAAAATTGTCAAGAACAATCATGGTCATGGAAAGGCCATGAGTGCCCACGTCATAGGACATGGCATATAGCGAACATAATAATTTTATGTATTGCACTGTACTGCTTCTGAAAAAAGACAGATTTAATGACATATGTAACTGATGTCTGATATGAGATTCTATTGTAGACCAAGAGTGGGTAGGTGCAGGGAGGAGGAAATCATTGGTTGGGAAAAGGGGAAGGGAAAGAGGAGGGAGCAGGAAGCACCAGAAAGTCAATCTGCAATGTTTAATAAACAATTGATTGTAATCAAATGACCTTGCCTGGTGTCTTAGGACTGGGTGTGTCTGCACCTGTGCCACTCCCTATCCCTGGCACTCCTCTGCCACCTGTGCCACATACCCCCCCACCCGTGATGTTCAACCCTCACCATTCCCAACATTCTTGGCTCCCACCAGATTTACAGACTTGCTCTCCGCTCCACGTTGACAAACACTGCACTGTTCAAAAGTCTTAGGCACAAAAGCTATAAGGTATATTTGTGCCATAGACTTCTGCATATTACTGTATATTTATAATGATCAAAGTACTTTGCCAATCTATTATTTCTTTACTTCATTTCAGTTGTATTCTTTCATGCGTTATTTTACCATTGCTAAGTATTTCCTTGCCTTTGTAATTAAACTTATTTAATACAGATCTTGGGTTGATGTGGATTTTGCAGCACAAGTACCAAACACTGGAGTTAATAATCAAAACACTGCAGATGCAGGAGATTTAAAACAACAGAAGAAGCTAGAGTATCTCAACAGGGTAGAAAGAGAAATGGTGTTAAACTATCATATTTATGACCTTTTGACAGAACTAGTAAATGAAATAGAAAAGGGAAGGTGGGGAGAAAATAATAAAAATAACAATCTGTGACAAGGTGAGTGATAACCCAAGTCAAAAATTGATGAGCCATGGGGCAAACAAACAAAAATGGTCAAGAGGAGTTGCAAATGGCAATAGTAGAATCATTTCCAGTGCAATGATTGAAACAAAAATAGATTGACCATTGTTCTTATACTCTCTTACTCTCTATTCCATTTTACATTTTGTTTAATTCCTCAATTCCCATGTATTTGAACTTTCTTAAAAACAATTGAATTCATAACATTTCTTCAGTTCTCACAAAAATAAATATTAATATGGCTCCTCTCACCAGAGATGTTGCCTATTGAGAATTTGAATAACTGCTACACGTCATTTCAAAGTGTGAAGGCTTGGGAAAATATTGTGAATTGACGAAGTCTTTACCACACTAAAAGTTCAAACAATGAGTTTTCAGTATAAATAAGCAATTGTTTAATCTTTGAATTTAATTATGTAATTGGGCTTCCAATTCTATGGGTGAATTTAACCAAAATTTATGGTGATTCTTACCCTTTGTTTTATTTTTTCATCATAAATTGTTGCGGGTTTCCTTTCTTGCAAAAATCATAATTGCCATGGTTTATTTTCCTATTTTCTTCCAGCAAATTCAAGCAAATACATTTTTGAGCCAGTATATTATATTTTTGAATTCTGTAGGTTCATTGTGGTATTTAATTTGTTTAGAAACTGGCAGGGTTAAAAGACAAACCATACCTTCTTAAAGTTGCCCATAAATTAGACTTGTAGATTTTTTCTTTGCTTTTTGTTCATATGCTATGCATTAAAATTTTCATTTATTTTTAAAGAGTAGAAATTGATATTGATAATTTCCATTCAGGTTGTGCAACACTGAAATTTTGATTGCCATTGACTAGCTGCAAATCACCCTTGTATACCTAACAAGTATTTCAGAAATGTATTAAATACTATTAGTTCCCCATGCAATTCTCTCCTTTTGCTCTGTTACTGGTGAAACTACCACAGGTTATTCTAAGAAGCTCCACAGAAAACCTAAAGGATACCAGGCTGGAACCTATTCAGCTGAGTCCTATTGTATATCACTTCTCCTTTGCTCCTGCTCACCCGACAGTGAATCCCATAACCCTAACGGCCCATTCACTTATTAT
Organism: Hemitrygon akajei; assembly: GCF_048418815.1. Lineage (NCBI taxonomy): Eukaryota > Metazoa > Chordata > Chondrichthyes > Myliobatiformes > Dasyatidae > Hemitrygon > Hemitrygon akajei. The sequence continues at coordinate 71,445,742 of NC_133136.1, read as the reverse complement.
TCTCTGATGCCCAAATAAAGATCATATTATTACCTGCAACACCTACCCTTTGCAACACAACACCACTTTCAACAATTAGAAACATTTGAGAATAAGCAGTAATTGTTAAAAATATTTGTATTTTTAATTATGGATGATAATTGCAGACCAAACAAATTACAAACTTTCAAAAGGCAAAATAAATGTAATATGAATGATTAAAACTTACCTTTCATCTAACCCTTTGGAAAACTCATAATTTCTAAGATAGTCACCATATGCCCTTTACAACTGAAGCCTCAGTTCATCACCTGCACACACTGCATGATGTTTTTGTACAAGTTAGGATGTACAATTGCATGGCTAAAGCAGCTGCCACCCAATCTACGTCACCTTCTTAATTACTGAAACACTATATATTTCAATTATCGGAAATGTGAAAATAATTGTTAAAATTTATATACTTTTAAATTATGGTTCCTAATTACATACCAAAACAAATATAATTATGAAGTTTCATGAGACAAAGCAATTACCTTCAGACCATAAGAAATGGGAGCAGAATTCAGCCATTTGGCCTATTGAGCCTGCTCTGCTATTCAATCATGGCTAATTTATTATCCTTCTCAACCCCTCTCTTCTGCCTCTCTCAATAATCTTCCATGCCTTGATCAATCAAGAACTTCCGTCTTAAATATACTCAATGACTTGGCCTGCACAGCCATCTGTGGCAATGGATTTCACAGATTCACCAAACACTGGCTAAAAATATTTTTCCTCATCACTGTTCTAAATGAATGTGCTGCTCCAGGGATTTGAATCCAAGGTTCAGAATGCTGTTATTTGTTTCTATTGTTTGCATGATTTGTTTTTCTTTTTCTCTTTCTCTTTATTTGTGTGAATTGGGGGATTGGTCTTTATTTTTTTTAAATTGGGTTCTTTCGGGTTCCTTCCTTTGCAAATGCCTGGAAGCAAATAAATCTCAAGGTTGTATTATTTATATATATATTGATAATAAATATGTTTTGAATACTTGAAAATCCCTTTATTCTGAGGCTGTGTCCTCTGGTCCTAGACTCCCCAACTATAGGAAACATTCTCTTCAGATCCTCTCTATCTAGGCTTTTCAATATTTGATAGTCTTCAATGAGATCACCTCTCATTCTTCTAAACTCCAGCGAGTGTAGGCCCAGAAACATCAAATGCTCCTCATTGTGATCCTTTTCATTCCTAGAATCATTCTCATGAACCACCAATCTTTTCTTAGATAAAGGGTCCAAAGCTGCTCACAATACTCTAAGTGTGATTTGGCCAATGCCTTATAAAGCCTTACATCCTTATTTTTGTATTCTAGTCCTCTCAAAATGAATGCTAACTTTGTATTTGCTTCCCTTATCACTTGCATGAGGACTCCCAAGTCCCTTTTCTACCTCTGATGTTTGAAATTTCTTCCCATTTAGGAAAATAGTCCACACTTTTATTCCATAAGTCGATGGCCTTGCACTTCCCTAGACTATATTCCATTTCCTACTTCTTCGTCCAATCAATCTAAATCCTTCTTAAAACACACTCTTTCCTAAACACTATCTGCTCCTCCATCAATCTTAAGATCATCCACAAACTTGGCAATGAAGCTATCATGTCCTTCATCCAAATCATTGACATATAATGTGAAAAGTAGCAGTTGTAACACTGGCCCCCAGAGAACACCACTTGAAACCAGCAGCCAAACAGAAAAGGCCTCTTTATTCCCACTCTTTGCCTCCTGCCGGCCAACCAATCTTCTGTCCATTCAAGTATCTTTGCTGTAATACCATGGGCTCTTATCTTGTTAAGCAGCCTCATGTGCGGCACTTGTCAAAGGTCTTCTGAAAATCCAAATGAACAACATTGCTGACTCTCCTTTGTCAGTACAAATACTGTCTGTCTTACATAAAATTCTACCGTTTCTATGCAAGTTTAGGACCAAGTATTTATAAAACTGCTCTATATTCAATGTACTTAGTTGAAAAAGATGGCTTATCTTTCCCTTTTGACAATAATACTGACAGCTATACAATGCACTGAAAACGGGATATGAAAGTGAATGAGGGTTAAGGAGTACAACATCACCCCAACAGCAGAAAAATAACAAAGTAACATTCAGAAAACAAAAGGAGAGAGTGGCACTATTAAAAAAAAAACATGTTAACTTAAAGAAATTATCAGACATGTACATTAAATCCACTGAGACACTGTTATCACTTTAACAATTACACTGGAATTGCTTACAGCCTGCTTATCTCTCGAAGGGTTTCGGCAGTCTCACTGCAGAGCAGAAAATCTTGTTCCACTCCGAAAATGGTTATGCAATTTCTTTGGGATTATTTTTCCACTTTGTTTGAATTCTTGACAGTCCTCATAAGAGGATCAACATCCAAATGTTTTATCTGCTGCAAAGAAGTAAATGTTATGGTCAATTTCCATAAACCACACTAGTTGTCTAATAACCTTGAAATGTGTTGAGGATTATAAATGAGAGTCGCAATGACATAACTCCTTAGTGATTCAGTCATTGTTTAGAATAATAGTGTCAAATAACCTTGAAAGTGGTCGCAGTAGCATACACTGCCTTGAAAAAGTATTCGGCCCCCAACTCTTTGTTCACATAAATATGAACAAACATGTACTGCTAAAAAAACATATCCTTTCCAATAAAACATCACAAAGTGTCACTTAGAAGATACTGTAAAACATGGAGGAAGGTCTCATGGTCAGATGAGACTAAAGTGGAACTTCTGGCCTCAACACTGAGCAGTACCTGTGACATCAAGCTAATACTGTTCATCAGCCAGGGAACACCATCATGCTATGGGGCTGCTTTTCAGTGGCAGGAACTGGAAATCTGATCAGGATTGATGGGAAGATGAATGCTGTTTTAGTACAAAGAGATCCTGAATAAAGCAAGAATAAGGGAAAAGTTGCTCATTTCTGCATTGGATATGTTGCTTTCTTGTTTTAATTCTGACAAATGATCACTACTTAAAGTGTCATTGCATATTCTGATGAAGAATCACTGATATGAAATATTAACAGTTTCCCTTTAACTCTGTTGCTGACAGACCAGTGGATAAACTCTTCATTTTGGATTTTCATGCCACACTTCCAGTATTTACAGGGTTTTTTTTAAATTCAATCAATCCATCTTTGCTCTTTAGGAAACTCTTGATTTGTATTTCTACCTGCTATAATGTTTCAGCAGAACACTGTCAGGATATATCTACTACAATCACTTTGATTGAAATGGATTCATAATCTGATCTTGTCACAACAAATATTTTTGACAGCATACAAAATTATAATCTCCTTCATTTTGTTTGTTTCAGAAAATATATTGCATATAGAACTAATATATTTTAATAAATTTTCAGGACTACAATCACTGCAAACTGCAGCCTGCAAATTCCCGGTAGTAAGTGTGCTTTTGAACCGTCTGTTCTGTAATGCATGGATCTATTTCTTTTAGAGCAATGACCACCAGCTCCCTGTTTACACTACATGTTGATCTGTTGTCTACACATGCACATTGCAATGAGAATACACGGGTTAAAGCTATATCCAACATGCAATCTTTTATTTAATTGATATGTAGTTGTGTACAGACAGAAGAAATTGGCGATGAGGATGGGATCCTGAATGTAAGAGAAAATCACAAACTGCACTGACAGTTACGGGACAATACAGTGAGAGTTAAATAGCATGAGAAAGCCAAAGGACATGTGAGTAACAATGTAAAATGTATTGCATTTAAAGTGAAAACAATGTGGTGATGGCTTCATTCAGGCAAGTTGATGATTTGATAGTGGTAAAGAAGGCTGGGGGTCATATATTTAGAGGATGGAACTATATTGTAACATGAACAAGGTGGAAGAGCAAAAGAAAGCCCTGACACTTCTTAGTTTAATGGGCCCAAAATCATACAGTCTCTTACGCAACTTAATAACCCCTGCAAAGACAGCAACTAAGATGTTTGATGACAAAATCACTTGAGCCCTAAACCACTGGTAATACTTGGTAGATTTAGATTTTACAACAGGAACCAGTCAAAAGATGAAAGCCTTTCTGAATATATTGCAGAACTCTGCAAACTTTCCCAGTACTGGTACTTTAGAGATGGACTTTCTGATGCATTAAGGAGCATGTTTGTATATGCTATGCAAAGTCAAAGCACACAAAAGAAGCTATTATCCAAAAGAGATCTAACCTTAGAACAGGCAATGACCATTGAAGTATTGCTAGAGACTGCAGCAAAGGATGCAGCAGAGCTACAAAAAAGGGAACTAGAAGGCGAAATGCACAAAATGTCCCTGAATGGTGAAAAAAGCCACAAATGTTTTTGATGTGGCAAATCCTCCTATGCTGCAGATGACTGTTGGTTCAAAGAAAAAGTCTGCAGAATGTGTCACTGACAAGGTCACATAGAGAGCATGATGGCACTGACCAGAGATTGTCACAGCTGCTTAATGCTAATCAGAAGGTATTTGAGAAGGGAATAGATAGACAGACCAAAGTCTTTGCCCAAAGCTATTTGTGATGCCAATATTTCAAAATGCACCCCCACAGGCATCCTTTCACCTGTGGGATTTGCCATCATCACCATGGCAAAGAGTACATATTGAATTTGCTGGGCCATTTAAGGACTCCATGTTTCTGATTGCTGTGGATCCTCATTTGAAGTGGCAGGAGGTCATACCAATGAAGTCAGCCACTTCAGCAAAGACTGTCTCTGTCCTGAGGACTGTCTTCACCAGAAATGGCTTACCAGAACAAAATTGTGAGTGACAACAGACCACAATATATGTCAGAAGAATTCCAACAGTTCCTGCAGAAAATGGCATCAGACATTTCAAGTCAGCTCCTCATCACCCAGCAACAAATGGGTTGGCTGAAAGGCTTATCCAAATCTTGAAGAAGTCCATTAAAGGGATGGGCAGGGAACATATTTCTCTGCAGAACCTGGTGGACAACATCCTTTTTGTGTATCGGAACTCTGTTCATGTGATTGCAAATCAAACACTTGCAATGTTGTTCATGGTCAGGAATCTGAGATCTCGCATAGGCCGCCTGAAACTAGGTCTAGTACAGAATAAACAGTTCAGCCAGTTGCCAAGTGAGGCAGCAAGGAGTTTTAAGATTGGCCAGAGTGTCCTAGCGTGTGATTACCGAGAAGACAAGTGGACACCTGGTAGGACAGCTACAAGAATAAGACCATTGATATGCAAAGTGGATGTGGAGGTTCTACATAGAAGTGTCATGTGGACCAGATATTGGATGCTCAACCGATGAACACAGCTAAGACAATTACATCCAGCAAGACAGACACATAACTCTCAGTGACGCGATACTGGGAACTGAGAACGTTGTCTCAGAGAAGGCACCTACCAAACCCAATGCCATTCCACAGGTCCAGAGACACTATTCTGAAATAACCAGAGCACCACCCAAAAGACTGAACCTTTAGAACTGAGGTTAACTATGGATTGCTATTGTGAAAGCATGGTTACTTGGAATATGGGTTTGTAAAAGGGAAATTGAATGTTTTGTACATATACAGTTGTATGTTGCGTTAATCTGAAGGGGGAGGAAGTGTAATGTATGGATCTAGAGCAATGACCACCACCTCTCCCCTTTAACACTACGTAATGATCTGTCGTCTGTCCATGCACTGATATCTACGCATGTCTATTATTCTCTCACTGCAATGTGAATACACCAGTTAAAGCCATCTCCCACGTTCATGCTTTTATTTAATTAATATGTAGTTACACACAGACACAACAGGTACAACCTAGTGTTTTGGTGATAACCTGAAGGATTTGGCAAAATGGTCTCTCAAGAATGCAGGCACTGCCTCAGCAGCCATTGCTGGAGTGGACTTGCGGTTGCACTAAAGGTTCAGACCAGATTGAAGCGGCAGAGTCCCGGCCTGAGAGCAGATAACAAACCGACATTTGACTGCTTTACGTGCTGAGTCAGATTAAAGAGATTAAGGTATTGAGTCCAAGGGCGAAGGCTAAACAGGTGTTCAGTTCACTACTCTGTGATGCTTTACCTGCCTCAGCACAGAACTAGCTCCACAGCTTTGGCCTGCAGTCATCAGCACTTGCTTTAGTGCTGAACCTGGCTCCACGTCTGTGGCCTGTAGACTTGGAGCTCCTGGAGTGGCTGCAGTGCTGAAATGGCTCCGTGAATGTGGACTTACTTTCAGACATTTTGTGGCTCATGTCCTGTGGATTGTTTATTGATTTTTTATTGTTTGAATGATTTGTTCTTTCTTTTTCACATGTTGAATGTTTGACTGTTTTTGTGAGTTTTTTTCCGAATGCTGGTGAGGGAGGAAGTGTAAGGGCAGGTGTAGAATTTGTTCCAGAACAAACTCCCCCCACTTTCTGCTTTCCACAGAGATCACTCCCTACGTGACTCCCTTGTCCATTCGTTCCCCCTATCCCTTTCCACTGATCTCCCTCCTGGCACTTATCCTTGGAAGTGGAACAAGTGATACACCTGCCCTTACACTTCCTCCCTCACCACCACCATTCAGGGTCCTTCCAGGTGGGCAACACTTCACCTGTGAGTCGGCTGGTATGGTATACTGTGTCTGGTGCTCCCGGTGTTCCCTTCTATATATTGGTGAGACCCGACGCAGACTGGAAGACCATTTTGCTGAACACCTACGGTCTGTCTGCCAGAGGAAGCAGGATCTCCCAGTGGCCACACATTTTAATTCCACGTCCCATTCCCATTCTGATATATCTATTCATGGCCTCCTCTACCGTCGAGATGAAGCCACACTCAGGTCGGAGGAACAGCACCTTATATTCCATCTGGGTAGCCTCCAACCTGATGACATGAACATTGATTTCTCTAACATCCGTTAAGTCAAGTCAGGTCAAGTCACTTTTATTGTCATTTCAACCATAACTGCTAAGTACAGCACATAGTAAAAATGAGACAACATTTTTTCAGGACCATGGTGTTACATGACACAGTACAAAAACTAGACTGAACTACGTAAAAAACAACACAGAGAGAGAAAAACAACTACACTAGACTACAGACCTACACTGGACTGCATAAAGTGCACAAAACAGTGCAGGCATTACAATAAACAATAAACAGGACAGTAGGGCAAGGTGCCAGTCCAGGCTTCGGGTGTTGAGGAGTCTGATAGTTTGGGGGAAGAAACTGTTACATAGTCTGGTTGTGAGAGCCCGAATGCTTCGGAGCCTTTTCCCAGACAGCAGGAGGGAAAAGAGTTTGTATGAGGGGTGCGTGGGGTCCTTCACAATGCTGTTTGCTTTGTGAATGCAGCGTGTAGTGTAAATGTCCGTAATGGCCGGAAGAGAGACCCCGATGATCTTCTCAGCTGACCTCACTATCCGCTGCAGGGTCTTGTGATCCGAGATGGTGCAATTTCCAAACCAGGCAGTGATGCAGCTGCTCAGGATGCTCTCAATACAACCCTTGCAGAATGTAATGAGGATGGGGGTGGGAGATGGACTTTCCTCAGCCTTCGCAGAATGCCTGTTAATGCCCCTCCTCTGCTTCTCACCCCATCCCTAATTTTTAATTTATTTATTTTTTCTCTTTTTCCCTCTCACAATCACTCCTTGCCTGTTCTCCATCTTCTTCTGGTGCTCTCCTTCCCCTTTCTTTCTTCCAAGGCTTTCCATCCTATGATACTCCTCCAGTCGTGTATCCCTTTTGCCAATCAACTTCCCAGCTCTTAGCTTCACCCCTCCCCCTCCTCCTATCATTTCGGGTCTTCCCCCTCCCACTTTCAAATCTCTTACTATCTCTTTTGTCAGTTAGTCCTGTTGAAGGGTCTCGACCTGACACGTCAACTGTATTTCTTCCTATAGATACTGCCTGGCCTGCTGCATTCCACCGGCATTTTGAGTGTGTTGCTTGAATTTCCAGAAGCTGCAGATTTTCTCATGTTTGCGTTTTTAAAGTCTCTATATTTTCAAAGTTTTTGGAAGCATCACCAGGATCCTGAAGAAATACTGGATTAATACCATCTACAAACCTGTAAGGAAGCTCAAATCACAGCTTTATGTGGGTTAGCGATGGCCTGGGACTCAGGACCGGCTCATATCTAGAGGATTCACAGTGAATGCGGAACAGCTTACATCGGCCAGACAAGGTACAGGGTGGAAATCTGCATCAAGGTGCACAGGAGGTGTATCTGTTTGGGTTACCTGGAGAAACTGGTGGTAGCAGAACATTGCCTTTGCAGTGGCCATCAGATTGACTTTGACGGCACGAAACTATTGTGCCACGCCAATGGCTTTTGAGATGGCCTAGTGAAGGAAGCCATTGAAATAAAACTAGAGGAAAAGAATTTTAATAAAGATAAAGATCTGGCTCTAAGTAAGAACTGGAATTCAATTGTAGGCAAGGTGGGAGAGCAGAAACCTGATTGGATGAGAACTAACATATTAGGAGGGACGGACAATGGGTGTATAAATACCACTGGACTAGACATGCCCAAGTATCATCCCTGAAGAAGATGGCAGAGTTTGTCATCGAAACAACAGTTATAATTGGTACCAGTACCCGGCTGGGAGCCCAAGAAGAATTTATTTGTCATATACACCAGGTAAGCACTAGATCCTTTTTCTCAATATTTTTTGTTCACCAAATAAGAAATATTTAACTAGAATCCTGTAGATGTGAAATAGAATACAAGGAAGTACTAGCTGACTCTTCAACTTTATTCCATTCCCCAGGTAAATTTCTCACTTCAGGCAGCACATTTACTGAGCAAGTTCAATCAGGAATCATGGAGAATAACCCTTTTCCTAACGGTACAACCTTGGATTGCAATGATGTATGGTGACATCACAGCCAGGAAAGTTCACTAGTGTCTTTACTTCCTCAGAAGCTAAAGGAATTACCAATTTTTATCAATTAACTTGGAAATTGCTCTACCACAAAAAACTACAGAGTTGTGCAGTCAGTTCAGCACATCACAGGAATGATTCTCCCCTCTACTGACCAAATTTATATTTCCCGCAGCCTCAGTAAAACAGCCAACATAATCAAAAACCCCACCCACCCTGATCATTCTTTCTTCTCCCTTCTCCCTTTGGGCAGAAGATACAAGAGCCTGAAGACAATTTCCACCAGGCTCAAGGGCAGTTTCTATCCCACTGCTATCAGACACTTGACTCACAATCTACCTCATTATGATCTTGCACTTTATCATTTATCTACACTGCACTTCTTCATTAACTTTGACACTTTATTCAGCATTGTTGTCTTTTAAATAATTCTAGCTCAGTGCACTGTATAATGATTTGATCTGTGTAAACAGGGTGCAAGACAAGTTTTTCACTGTATCTTAGTCCATGGACAATAATGAGCAGATACTGTGCTTTCAAGTTTTAATAGTCACCTAGGTTCAAATAGCAGTGTTGTTTCAGCTTAAAGGTTATCTATAGTAAAGATCCATGGTGAGTTGCTTAAATTTCAACATTTTAAAACCTTTGTGCTTGGTCGGTTGTGTCTAACTAAGTTTATTGCTTTTTGAGGAAGTTACCTGGAAAGTTGATAAAGGCAAGCCAGTGGATACTGTCTGCATGGACTTGAGCAAAGCCTTTGATAACATCCCACATGGGAAAGTAGTCAAGAAGGTTTGGTTGCTTTGCATTCATGATGTGGTCATAAATTGGTTTAGACATTGGCTTCGTGGGAAAAGCCAGAGGGTGGAAGCAGATAATTGCCTCTTTGACTGGAGGCTTGTGGTGGAGTGCTGCAGGGATCAATAATAGGTCCACTTGTGATTGTCATCCAGATAGTTAATGTAGATCAACTGTATTAAACTGGATCAGCAAACGTGCAAATGGCACCCTTATTGGGGGCACTGTGGGCAGTAAGGAAGGCAATCAAAGCTTGCAGCAGGATCTGGATTAACTGCAAAAATGGACTGACAAATAGCAGATGAAATTTAATGCAGACAAGTGTGAGGTGTTGTACTTCAGGAGGACAAATCATAGTGAGCAGTAGGGCACAGAGGGATCTGGGAGTACAGATCCACAATTGCTTGAAAGTGCTGTCACAGTAGATAGGGTCATAAAGTGAACTTCTGGCACATTGGCCTTCATAAATCAGACTATTGTGTACAAAGAGTTGGAATGTTATGTTGAAGTTGTATAAAACATTGCTGAGGTCTAATTCAGATTATTATGTGCAGTTCTGATTACCTACCTACAGGAAAGATGTCAATAAGATTGGAAGAGTGCTGAGTAAATTTACAAGCATTTTGCTAGGACCAGATGATCAACATTATAGGGGAAAATTGATTAGGTTAGGGCTTTGTTCCCAGAGCATCGGGTAATAAAGGGCGATTTGACAGAGGTAAATAAAATTATGATGGGCATAGATAGGTTGAATGCAAGCAGGTCTTTTCCACTGGGGTTGGGTGAGACCAGAACTAGAGGTCATGGGTTAAAAGTGAAAGGTGAAATGTTTAAAGGGAACTTGCGGGGGAGATTTCTTCAATCAGAGGGTGGTGAGATTGTGGAACAAGTTGCCAGTGGAAGTAGTGGATGCAGATGGGGTTTCAATATTAAAGAGAAATTTCGATGGCTACAACGATAGAAGAGCTATGAACCAGGTACAGGCCAATGGGACTGCTTCAGTACAAGCTAGACTGACCGAAGGGCCTGTAGTATCCTAAGGCTCTAAATATTCAGCTGAAATATTTTTCAATATTAAAAATGAACCTAACTTTACTGTGGTCCTCAAGCAATGATGTGACTGGTTTGTTATATATTTTTGAAAATACTGCCTTATTGTGCATTTTCTAAGGTGCTCCAATTATCATTGCTTAATTCCTTCAGTCCACCTTCTGACATACTGTAAGTAGAGGGACATTAATTCCAAACATAAACAGGAACATTAAGAATTAGTGCAAGGAAATGCAAACTTGGAGTTGGAACCACATTTCTGAATTTGAAAATTTTCAAGTGATGTATAAGTGCAGATAAATTACTGTATATCACAAAGAATGCTTGGTTCATGTTAAATATGTAAATTTGAATTGTCTATGTAAGTCATCAAAGCCACTAAAACAAGTTTTAAACTAGATTTAGAATTGCTTCAGTGTCAGTTAAAAGATGAAAACCTACAGCACTACTAAATCCCTGCAAAACAGGTCTATATTGCAAATAACCTACCAGGTGCCTCACCCTAGACGCAATGATCTAAAAAATACTATTGTCTGCCTGAAAACACTTTATTATCATTTCCTTAATTCCCTCAAACTGCTCTCAAATATCCACTTTAAATCATTTCCCTCGATTACTCCACCAAAATCATTATAGAGATTTTCCCCAACTTCTGTCTCCCGTCAAACAAAAATAAGGCTTAGCAGTAGTTTAGAAACTACTTTTATCTATTATAGATTTAATTATGCTGATAACATTATACTAACCAATCCATGGGTGGCAAACCTATCACACGTGTGCCCATGATGGCACATGCATAAGATTTGTTGGCGCACATTCAGGTAGTACTACCCACCCCCACATGATAAAAAATAACTGGTCTGCCTATCAAAATAATGTTCACTGCCCTCACCAAAAATAAATAATTACACAGACAAACCCCACCCAAAACATATTAGTGGCCAGTTGATTCATCACCCAATACAAATTACAGCCTAGGTGACCCACGCACACCAAAACAATCCATTGCTCAGGTGCTCCCCTACTTAAAAATGCACTATCCATTTGTTCTCATGAAAATAATGTTTAAAACTGCTCAGGTGCCACCTTCAGAAAATAAGATACCTGCTCAGGTGACTACCGCCCAAATAAAACACACCCCCATCACATTATTGACCATGCAGCTTTTGCTCAGACAGCCCCAGTCTCTGGGTAAGAACAGATGAGTCACTTGTAGGTTTTGCATACCACAGAATTTCTCAGGCTGGTCCTGGCTGAGTGTCTGGGAGGGGTGCGGCAGCTGGTCTCAGTTGGCTGGAAAGGGACAGAGCATAGTGCTCATTCTTTCAGTGCAACTGGTCACCAGACAGCAAGAGCCTGCAGAAAATGCCCAAAACACTGAAGTCACAAGAGCGAAGGCGCAGCCCTGCCGCTTGGGTAACCAGTGGTCCATGGACTGGCTTCAGTGTACACGGTCTCGGTGTGAGAAGGCAATAAACAGCCGCTGTCTCAACGCAGCTCACTGCCAAGGTCGTCGGGAATTTGCTGGCATCCATACTCGCCACTGGCTTCTGATTGAAACATCGTCGTACTTACCCGAAAAGAACCTGGCTACAGGGGTTTGTTCCATAGAGTCACCACGATCCTGCAAAGTGAAATGCTATCTGCAACCGACAAGGTAAATGGTTATGTGACAGAGACAGACACAGCTCCTCTTCTAACTATCACAAATGCTGCTGATTCAAGTAATGAAAGTCAATATTTCAGATGCAACAGAAGTAAAATACGAGTTTTAGTTGAATAAACATATTAAAAAATAATTGTAAACAAAATACTTACAAATAAATCTTTAAATGTTGGAAATACTCAGCATGTTAGCCTGCTTTTGTTGGAAGAGAAACAGAGTCAATATTTCAGGTCCAGGACCTTTTGTTAGAACTGAATAGGAATGAAAAACAGTATGCAAAACTCCAAGGAGGCATCACTGATGAGGTAAAACGGAGTTGGCCATGGGAATAACTCATAAAGAATTTTTTTTTGTCAATGAGTAAGGACAGAGACAAAAGAATGTGGAAACTGTAAAATGCAGAGCAGGAGGACAAGACCAGCAGGTCAGAGAGTTGTGTCCTTTTCTCCCAGAGAGAGAGAAAAAAGGATAAAAGTGATCCAAATGGTAGATGACTGATACAGTTTGAAAAGTTATTACCTGGAGTTGTAGCATTCAATACTGTGACCAGAAGGCTTCCAAATGCCCGGATGGAAAATAAAAGCTTGCATTGGGCCTTACTGTGACAGTGCAAGAAGTCACAAACTGATAGGTCAAAGTGGAAAGGAGAAATAAAAAGTAGGCAACAGGGAACTCAGGATCACATTGTTAACCTAAATGCAGATGCTCCACAGAGTAATAATCTAATCTGCAACACACACAAAATGCTGGTGGAACACAGCAGGCCAGGCAGCATATATAGGGAGAAACACTGTCGATATCAGGATCAAGGGTCTCGGCCCGAAACATCAACAGTGTTTGTCCCTATAGATGCTGCCTGGCCTGCTGCGTTCCACCAGCATTTTGTATGAGTTGCTTGAATTTCCAGCATCTGCAGATTTCCTCGTGTTTGGAATCTAATCTGCAGTTGTTTTTTCCAATGTAGAGGAGACCACATTGCACACACCAGATAGTCAAGTGGGACTGCATGGCAGCATATGGTTAGCACAACACTTTACAGCATCAGCTGTGAGATCAGGGTTCAATTTCCGCTGCTCATTTTGGAGCCCTAATGCAAAGACTAATCATTCAAGATCAGAGAGGTAAAAGATCAGAAAGGATAGTGAACGTGCAAGAGCTGAACTGGGTGAAGAGATGTGGCCTGAGGGAAGTGAAGAGAGAGAGGGATCCTGGATGGTGGGAATAGAGGACTGAACCAGGGAGTAACGGAGAACAATCCATGCAAACTGCTGAGAAGAGAACATGTGCTTAGTGCTGGAATCTTTTTGAAGCTGACAGAAGTTGTGGAGAATGATCTGTTGAATGCAGAGACCAGTGGGAAGATGAGGACCAGGGCAACTCTATTCCTGTTCCAATGGGGGTGGGGGGGGGGGGGGTTGGGGGCTAAAGGCACAACTGTGGGAAATAGAAATTAGATTAAATATGTTCAAAGGCTTTATTAACTATCATAAAAGAGAAGCCATGGTTCACAAAGAAAGAAGACATATCAGAGGCATATGTGTGGAAAGTCTCAGTGGACGAAATGCAATGGAGATAGAAGAACTTGGATAATGGAACAGAGATCGTACAGAAGGCAGGGGCAAAAAATAGTCAAGGTAGCAAAGGGAGTCAGTATTCTTCTAATTAATATTAGTAAGTAACTTGTGCTAAGATGCAAACAGAAAAATACAGAATAAGAAGGGAAGGGAGATTACCACTTGCAAGTGAGGACAGAGCAGAAATAGATGACAAAAGTAATGAAACTGTTGACTTCTGCTCAAATGGTGAAGGCAGCACAAATGATCAATGTGGTTGTTGTTGTACTGGAAAAGAACTAGTGGAGCAGTCCCTAGCAGGACTAAAGCAAAGAATGTTTGACATATCCGCAAAAAGAGAGGCATAACCTGGGCCTATGCTAATGCTCACAGCTTCTCCCTTAATCCAGAGAAAATGAGTGCAGTTGGAAGAGCTGTTGTTTAATGTGAGAATAATTTTAGCCAGGTAAATAAGTGGTTTGGTAGAGGTGAACTGGTTGGGCCTCTCCTCTAGAAAGAAGTGGAAGACCCTCAGATCATTTTGATGTAGGATGAAAGTATAAAGAGCTTGCAAATACATGGTAAAATAAAATCTGCTAGGACGTGAGAATTGCTAACAGATAAAATAGCAGAGAGCGTTGAATATGTCATAAGTAAGTGGGAAAGGACTAGAGCATTTGAGCAAGGATAGAGTCAAAGTAGGAAGAAATATCTTCATTGGGGTGAGTACAGGTTTAAATACGGTGAACCTGCATATGGATTTTGGTAGGAGGTAGAAGCTGAGTATCCAGGAAGTGGCACAGTAAGAGAGAAGATGTGGAGAGAAGATTTCTCAAAGTAAGGAGGAGCCTGTAATCTGGGATTGGCCCAGATTGTGAAGAGGAAATATTTCATTTGGAATCCATGTGGGATAAACTTTAGCCTGTGGTATGTGCTCAGGAGAGAGATCTAAGTGTAGAAACAGTATTAGCAGACTCTGAGGTTCAGGTTACCTGTCACTTTCTCAGCTGACTTCCACTCCGAAATATTGTTCTGTGGCTGTCACAGTGCAGCCCAATATAAGCTTCAGAAATAGCAATTCCTTTTCTGTCTGGAACATTGTAGCCTTCTGGATTCAATATAGAGTTCTACAACTTCAGTTAACTTTATTTCTCTGTCTGTATCCTTGTAGTACTAGCTTATACAAACCCCATTTCCAGAAAAGTTGGGATATTTTTCAAAATGCAATAAAAACAAAAATCTGTGATATGTTAATTCACGTGAACCTTTATTTAACTGACAAAAGTACAAAGAAAAGATTTTCAATAGTTTTACTGACCAACTTAATAGTATTTTGTAAATATACACAAATTTAGAATTTGATGGCTGAAACACACTCAAAAAAAGTTGGGACAGAGGCATGTTTACCATTGTGTTACATCACCTTTCCTTTTAATAGCACTTTTTAATCATTTTGGAACTGAGGATACTAATTGTAGTAGATTTGCAATTGGAAATTTTGTCCATTCTTGCTTGATATAAGACTTCAGCTGCTCAACAGTCCGTGGTCTCCATTGTCTGATTCTCCTCTTCATGATGTGCCATATGTTTTCAATAGGAGATAGATCTGGACTGGCAGCAGGCCAGTCAAGCACACACACTCTGTGTCTACAAAGCCACGCTGTTGTAGCCCGTGCAAAATGTGGTCTGGCATTGTCCTGCTGAAATAAGCATGGACGTCCCGGGAAGAAACGTCGCCTTGATGGCAACATATGTCTCTCTAAAATCCTAATATACGCTTCAGAGTCAATGGTACCTTCACATACATGCAACTCACCCATGCCATGGGCACTGATGCACTCCCATACCATCACAGATGCTGGCTTTTGCACCTTTTGCTGATAACATCAGGATGGTTGTTTTCATCTTTGGCACGGAGAACTCGACGCCCGTTTTTTCCGAAAACTAGCTGAAATGTGGACTCATCTGACCACAGCACACGGTTCCACAGTCTTTCGGTCCATCTGAGATGAGCTCAGGCCCAGAGAACTCGCCGGCGTTTCTGCACAGAGTTGATGTATGGCTTCCTCCTTGCGTAATACAGTTTCAAGTTGCATTTCTGGATGCAGCGATGGACTGTGTTAAGTGACAATGGTTTTCCGAAGTACTCCCAAGCCCAGGTGGCTATAATTGTCACAGTAGCATGACGGTTTCTTAGGCAGTGCCACCTGAGGGCTTGAAGATCACGCGCATTCAACAGCGGTTTCCGACCTTGCCCTTTACGCACTGAGATGTCTCTGAATCTTTGAATCTTTTCACAATATTATGTACTGTAGATGTTGAAAGACCTAAATTCTCTGCAATCTTGCGTTGGGAAATGTTCTTTTTGAACTGACTAACAATCCTCTCACGAATTTTGGCACAAAGGGGTGAGCCACAACCCATCCTTGCTTGCAAAGACTGAGCCTTTGATGAACGCTACTTTTATACCCAGTCATGATACCTCACCTGCTACCAATTAGCCTGCTTAATGTGGAGTCTTCCAAACCGGTGTTACTTGAATATTCTGTGCACTTTTCAATCTTATTTTAACTCTGTCCCAACTTTTGTTGAATGTGTTGCAGCCATCAAATTCTAAATTTGTGTATATTTACAAAATACTATTAAGTTGGTCAGTAAAACTATTGAAAATCTTTTCTTTGTATTTTTGTCAGTTAAATAAGGGTTCACGTGAATTAACATATTACAGATTTTTGTTTTTATTGCATTTTGGAAAATATTCCAACTTTTCTGGAAATGGGGTTTGTATTTTATTTCACTCACTCTAGGATTGGAGGGTGTAACTAGCCTGGCCTGCAGTTCCTTCATGGGTAGAGCTCCTCCCACCATCAAGGACACCTACAAAAACAATGCCATAGGAAGGCACCATTCTCTATTGAAGACTCCCACCATCCAGTTCATGCCCTCTTCTCATTGCTGCTATCAGGTAGGTTGCTGCATCAGTAACCTGAATATCTACACCATAAGATTCAACACCGCTTCTTCCCTACTACCATCAGGTTTTTCAACTCAACTGAAAAAAAACCTTAGTCCTACCTTGGACAATACAGTATTTCCCTGAACTTACATTGATGTCATTAATGTTTATTTTGTTGTGCAAGTTATGTATAATTTATATTTATTATATTGTAATGCTCTATGCAGTGGCTAAAAAGATAACTTTCATGGCATTTATACCTTGGGTATATATGCAAATGACATTGAATTTGATTTGAACTTGTCTTCCTGCTCTGCATTTTGCAATTCCCATATTCTGTTATCCGTGTCTTCTTCCTCTGTCTGCTGCCATTGACTCACTGAGCAGATATTTTTTTTAATTTCACAGTTTAGCCCAGATTATCTTCTTCCCCAATCCTTCTGCTGCTTTACACACTGCTTTTATTTCTTTCTCAGTTCTGCAAAAGGTATCCGGAATTGATTAGAGAGGTCAAGATAAAGGAAATCTTAGGGACCTGTGATCATAATATAATAGAATTCACCATGTAATTTGAGAAGGAGAAACTAGCGGTAAATATATCAGTATTATAGTGGAATAAAGGGAATTACAAAGGAATGAGAGAAGAGTTGACCAAAATTGATTGGAACAGAACACTGGTAGGGATGATGGCTGAGCAGCAAGGATGGAAATTCTGAACGCAATTCGGATGGCACAGGATATATACATCCTAAAGAGGAAGAGGTACTCTAAAGGCAAGATAACACATCATGGCTAACAAGAGAAGATAAAACCAACAAAAGCCAATGAAAGCACATATAATAGAGCAAAAATTAGTTGGAAGTTAGTGAATTGGGAAGCTTTTAAAATCCAAAAGAAGGCAACTAAAAAAAAATTAAGAATGAAAAGATAGAAGACAAAAATAAGCTAGCCTATGATATTCAAGATGATACCAAAAGTTTCCTCAGATACATAAAGTGAAAAGAGTGGTGAGAATAGATATTGGACCATTGGAAAACAATTCTGGAAAGGTAGTAATGGGGGACAATGAAATAGTGGACAAACTGAATAAGTATTTTGCATCAGTCGTCACTGTGGAAGATTCTAGCAGTTATGGTGGGAATTCCAGGTATCAGGAGGGATGAAGTATATGAAGTTTCCATAACTGGAAGGTCTGAAGGTAGATGAGTCACCTGGACCAGATGTGTTCACCCCGGAGTGCTGAAAGAGGTAGCTCAGTGGTCCCCAACCACTGGGCTGTGGACCGGTATTGAATTGCAAAGCATGTGCTACCAGGCCACAAGTAATGATATGAGTCAGCTGCACCTTTCCTCATTCCCTGTCACGCTCACTGTTGAACTTGAACGCACGCGAGGTCATTACCCACGTGTCATCCATGTCAGCGCGGGAAGAAGATCAACTCCTCGAGCTTGCAAATGAGGGTGGGCTGAAAATATGTTTGACATAACATCTCTGCCGGCATTCTGGATCAAAGTCAAGGTTGAATATCCCGAGATAGCCACGAAAGCACTGAAAACGTTGCTTCCATTTCCAACATCGTATCTCTGTCAAGCGGGCTTTTCTGCAATGAATGCAATGAAAAATAAATTGTGAAATACACTGGACATAAGGAACCCCCTTTGAGTTTCGCTGTCTCCCATCACCCCTCGCTGTTGCAGGGTAACAAGCCCAGGGCTCCCACTGATTCAGCAATATTGGTGTGCTGGAATTAATTTATGTTCATACGGGGAAAATATGCGCTGAGTGTGTAATATTGAATTCATTAGATAAACTCTTTTAGAAATGAAATTGAGTATATTAGCCACTTGTAAGTGACTTAGTTGACTTATCACCTATATTCCAGCCGTGGTTAACACCAACCCCTCTGTGGCTGAACCATGTAACATTCTCAAAGCAGTATGGCAGAAGGATCTTGGAAGTGATATTGAAGATAATGAGTGGTCAAATATTTTACCAAATGTGGGTAGACATATTAGGGAAGCGAGAGAGAAATGTATTCAGTATAAGATAGTACACAGGTATTATTGGACGCCAACTAGACTCTACGAAATGGGCATTTATTGATAATAATTGATAATAATTTATGCTGGAAATGTAAAAATGAGGTGGGCACATATTTTCACATGATTTCGGAGTGTTCCATGGTTCATCCATTTTGGTGTAGTAAAGTTCTTGATTTGTTGGGGAATTATCCTACATGGCCCTTGTGCCCATGGCTTTGTCTCCTGGGTGATAGGACAATGATACCTAATGTAAACAATAAACAAAAAAAAATCCATTTTTATATATTACGATCAGCTTTTTTTCTTCAGCTCTATTAATTGTATACATATTAATTTGTCGAAGTTTTGTATCATTCTATAGCTGTAGAAGATTATGTATCAATAAAAAGATTCTAAAAACGAAATGAAACAATGACAAATTTACTATTTTAAAGGTGGGTTTCATCACTGCTGCAAGAATTATATTGCAAAACTAGAAAAACCCAGATGTCCCACTGCGAGGGAATGGACTGAGGAAATGGTTAAGATTTCATCACATGAACACATGTTGGGAAGAATTAACAGTGAGGGAAAAGTGCAAGACGCGTGGGATCAATTTTGGTTGTATGTTAATTTAAACAAATTAGAAGTTTTTTTCTGTTCCTTCTTTTTATATGTTTTCCTGTCATGGGATGGCTGTATAAATATGCTGTACTCTATTTGCTCTATGATATGCTGTGCTGCTTTGTAAAATAAGAATAAATAATAATACAAATTTGAATTACAAAAAAAAAGTATAGGCCAGTTAGTCTGACCTCAGTGGTTAGCAAGATGTTGGAATTGATTATTAAGTGTGAAGATTCAGGGTACTTGGAGGCGCATGATAAAATAGGACATAGTCAACATGGCTTCCTCAAGGAAAATTCTTGCAAGATGAATCTGTTGATTATTTTTTGAGGAAATAACAAGCAGGATTGACAAAGGAAAATGGTTGATGTTGTTTTCTTTGATTTCAGAAGGCCTTTGACAAGGTGCTACACATGAGGTTGCTGAACAATTTACAAGCCCGCAGTATTACAGGAAAGATTCGAGCATAGATAAAGCAGTGGCTGATTGGCAGAAAGCAAAGAGTACGAATAAAGGGGGCCTTTTCTGGTTGGTTGCTGGTGACTAGTAGTGTTCCACAGGTGTCTGTGTTGTAACCATTTCTTTTTACATTATATGTCAATAACATGGACTATGGCTTTGTTGAAAAGTTTGTACATGATATGAAGATAGTGGAGTGGCAGGTCATGTTGAGGAAGTAGAAAGGCTACAGAAGAACTTAGAAAGATTAGGAGAATGGGCAAAGAAGTGGCAGATGCAATACAGTGTCGGGAAGTGTATTGTCATACACTTGGGTAGAAGAAATGAAAGGGTTGACTATTTTATAAAATAGAGATGAAATACAAAAAAACCTAAGATGCAAAGGAAACATAGAAAACCTACAGCACAATACAGGCCCTTCGGCCGAAAAAGCTGTGCCAAACATGTCCTTACCTTAGAACTGCCTAGGCTTACCCATAGCCCTCTACTTTTCTAAGCTCCATGTATCCATCCAGGAGTCTCTTAAAAGACCTATTGTTTCCACCTCCACCACCGCCACCGGCAGCCCACTCCATGCACTCACCATTCTCTGCGTACCCCTGACATCTCCTCTGTATCTACATCCAAGTACCTTAAAACTATGCCCTCTCATGCTAGCCATTTCAGCCCTGGGAAAAAGCCTTTGACTATCCACATGATCAATGTCTCTCATTATCTTGTATAATTCTATCAGGTCACCTCTCGCCCTCCATCGCTCCAAAGAGAAAAGGCCGAGTCACTCAACCTATTCTGATAAGGCATGCTCCCCAATCCAGGCAACATCCTTGTAAATATCCTGTGCACTCTTTCTATGGCCACTCCTTCCTGTATTGAGGCGATCAGAACTGAGCACAGTACTCCAAGTGGGGTCTGACCAGGGTCCTAAATAGCTGCAACATTACATCTCGGGAGACTTTGCACAGGATAGCCTAAAGTAGTGGTCACTGACCTTTTTAAGCTCAAGATCTCCTAGCTTGGCCTTAGTGAAAGGCAAGATCGACCTACTAAATCATTTAGAGAAAAAACAGCTCTGATTGTACTTCCACCTTGAGGCCTTTTATTTGGGCTAATTGTATTTTAATTACATAAAATGCTTTTGTCAAACTTTCAAATTAATTCAACCAAGGAAACACTGTAACTAGCATATCAAACAGGCCATAGCGGCATCGAGCTCATCCAGTAACGCCTTGAATAAGCGGTGCTGAAGTGCTTTTGCTCGAATCAAGTTTATCAGTTTGATCACCATGAGAAAAGTCCATGACCTTCCCAGCCAAGGCCTGTTGATGAATTACACAGTGATAATCCAGGAAGTCGGGAAAATCAGGGTCATTACGGCACAGTGCCATAAAAACCAACACGCACACCGTGCATTGCTGGGGCCCCATCAGTAGTAATTGCCTCCTGTTTATGAATGGGGATGTCATTTTCATGGACATTTTTTTAAAACTCATTGTAAATATCCTCACCTCTCATTCTCTCCTTTAAGTGAAAAAGTGTGAGGAAGTCCTCCTTTGTTGTAAAATCCTGGAAAGCCTTTCTGACAAATACAACAAGCTGAGCTGCTTGCACTACATCCAGGGATTCCTCAAACTGTCGTGAAAAATATTCACAGAGTGACAAGTCCTTTAACATTGTAGATCCACGTCCTCTGAGCCTTCAACCCCAATTTCAGCTCCTCACCTTTCCTGGTATTGGTAAACTGTTACTGAGACACTAGTATAAGTTTCAGGGGTACGCAAGCTAATGACACCACTGTTTTTGTTTCCCATTTCTTTACGTTTGGGGAATGTTGGAATTTAAATGGGGAGAAGTGTTGTACTGTGAGCATTATAAAGCTAAGTTAATACCAATTAGGATCATAGTAAAGCTGCTTGTAAAGAGAGATTGTTTCCTGGGTTGTGGGGTTTTCCTTCTGGTCTTTTCTGCCCGGTGCGCATTTGTGAAAACATCTGTATGCGAATATTGTTTTACGGTCCTAGATAAAGTTGTTCCTTTTGGGTATGAAGTTGTCGAGTGGTCTTTTTTCAAAGCAGAAGTTACTACATATTTGCATCAAAAGGTTTATCAGGCATAATGTATTTGTGTATTTATTTTTCTTTTTTTTTGGGATCTACTAGGAAAGTCTCAAAGACAGACCAGTCGATCATGATCGACTGGTTGGCGACCACTAGCCTAAAGGTTACTTTGCATGTTGAGTCTGTGGTGAAGAAGGCAAATGCAATGTTAGCATTCATTTCAAGAAGACTAGAATATAAAAACAAGGATGTAATATTGAAACTTCATATGGCATTGGTGAGGGGAAATCTCATTGAAACCTATCGAATAGTGAAAAGCCTTGATAAGGAGGATGTGGAAAGGAAGTTTCCTATGGAGGAGGAGTCTAACACCAGAGGACACAGCCTCAGAATAGATGTGCATCCTTTTAGAACTGAGATGAGGAGGAATTTTTTTAGCCAGAATGAAATCCAGAGCCAGGCAGCTGCGGAGGTCAAGGCTGCATGCATATTTAAGGCATGTAGATTCTTGATTGATCAAGGCATGAAGGGATATGTGGAGAAGGCAGGAGATTGGGGCTGAGAGAAAAATTGGATCAGCAGGTTGAAATGGCGGATCAGATTTGATGGGCCAAATGGCCTAATTCTGCTTCTATATATTATGATCTTATGGTCTTAGAATAGTCATCATGGGTTTCCTCAAGGGAAAATCTAGCCAGGCAAATCTGTTGGAATTCTTTGAAGAAATGACAAGAAGATTGACAAAGGAGAATTAGTGGATTTTGTATACTTGGACTCTCAGAAGCCCTTTGAAAAGGTGCCATACAAGAGACTGCTTAACAGGTTAAGAGTCCATGGTATTACAGGAACGATACCAGCATGGATAAAGCAGTAGCTGATAGGCAAGAGGCAAAGGGTGGGAATAAAGGGAGCTTTTGCTGGTTGGATACCGGTGAACAGTTGTGTTCAACAGGGCTCTGTGTTGGGACCATTCTTTTTATGTTATATGTTAATGACTTGGATGATGGAATTGACTGCTTTATGGTAAAGTTGATGGATGATATGAAGATGGGTGGAGGGGAAGGTAGTTTTGAGGAAGGAGAGTGGTTACAGATGGATTTAGATAGATCAGAAGAATGGGCAAAGAAATGGCGGATAGAGTACAGTGTCAGGCTGATCTATTTTCCTCTCAAGTCCAAACCTCTACCTTGTCTGAGTATTCCTTCAAGCCTTGTCTGTCAAGAATCTATCAACCTCAGCCTTAAATATACCCAATGACTTGGACTCCACTGCCATCTGTGACAATGAATAAATAATTTATAAAACCTCTCTTTACTGGGTGTCTCTAGAAATGCAGCTGGTTAGTCCCTCGCTAACAGGACAATGGAATCAGCAGTTCAAAAACCACCTTTCTCGAACTCCGTATGTCTAGGTTCAATATGACTTGGGTCCCACCAGACTGGGAGAGCCAGGATGTTTTTCAACCACCTGCAGCCCAATCTGAGCAAATCCTTTGTAAATGCTGCCCACTTGCAATTACCTGTTGGCAAGAAATAACAGATTATACAGTACATGCAATTATAAGAAAGGTGTACTTATAAATATCAACTTAATTAAACTATTGTTAGAAGAAAAAAAAGGAAAAATATAAAAGGGCCCATTATAAATAAGACTGTCAAATGTGCACAAAGTTTGAGCTCAGCTCATCCAAAGGCTGGAGATGTCCATGTACTCATGATGCCAACTCTTATTCACTGATCACCAATAGAAATTCCCAACTTGGACTCCATTGAATTGGTTGGATGGACTCCTACCACTGGCTGTCTTGGTCTTCTTCTCTCTTCATCTTCCACTGAAAAAGGCACAACCCCTTTAGTGTTCATCACAAAACTTCTCCATCCAGATTTCTCTAGAACCTTCCCCAATTCTACCATCCTGACTGGCTGACCTGGCATTCCTAAGCTGAACATCACAACATTAACTGTAACAACCCATGCACAACCAGCAGAACACACTGCTTCTACAGAAAACTATTAAATGTAATACCCTATAGCATTAGCAGTAACATCTTGATACATTTTTAAAATCTTTATTGTTACATAATCTTCTACAACTATAAGATTATAAAAAACTTCAACAAGTTGATATATATACAGTTAATAAAGCTGAAGAAAAAACGTATCAAAAAAGGATAATATATGATGATGAAAAGAAATTTATATAAAGAAAAGAAGGAAAAAAGATAACCCCAACTTACTAAAAAAAAGAAGAAACCCCACTAACTGCAAGAGAAAGAAAAAGTAAAAAGAAAAAAAAACCATTAGGAATCAACTCCCGGAGCAATACGACTTGCCGTCATCCATATACATAAAAAAAAGAATCATCCACCACCAATTCATGTTTATATAAAATAAAATTGGAAGGAAACCATATAAAATTATTCAAATTAAATGATAATATTTGGCAAAAGAGCACCATCTTCTCTCAAAATCAAATCAAGGATCAAAAGTTCTACTTCTGATTTTTTCCAAACTAAGACATAACATTACTTGAGAAAACCATTGAATTAAGGTCAGGACAGAGGTATCTTTCCATTTTAATAAAATTGCTCTTCTTGCCAACAATGTAACAAATGCAATTACATGTTGGTCTGAAGATGAAATACTCTGAATATGATGCAGAACTATTCCAAATAGAACAGTTAATGTATTAGGTTGTAAATTAATTTTCAGAGCTTTAGAAATTGTAGAAAATAAAGATTTCCAAAAAGATTTTAATGAAGGGCATGACCAGAACATATGAGACAAAGTGGCTACTTCAGTTTTACACCTATCACAGTAATTATCTATGTTAGGAAATATTTTAGATAGTCTCTCCTTTGTTAAATAATAATGGTGAACAATTTTAAATTGAATTAAACAGTGATTGGCACATATTGAAGAAGAATTGACCATTTTCAGAACTTGCAACCAATCTTCATTAACAAAGGTCATATTAAGTTTTCTCTCCCAATCTTGTTTAATCTTTAGTAAATTCTACCAATAGAACCTTTTACTAAAGGATTCATATTCAAAATAGTATCCAACAAATCAGATTCTTGCAAATATGGAAACTTAGATAAGTATTTCTGCAAAAAATGTCTAACCTGAAAATACTGCAAAAGTGTGTGTGAGAGAGAGAATATTTACTAATTAACTCTTCAAAAGTCATCAATCGACCATCACAAAATAAATCTGCAGAAAAACAGATCCCCTTATTTCTCCATAATAGAAAAATGGGATCAGTTATTGAAGATTTAAATAAAAAATTTCAATATAGAGAGCTAAACAATTTAAATTGTTTAACATTTTAAAAATTGCAAAGCTGAAACCAAATCCATAAGGACTGTTTAATAACAGGGTAGAGATTTAAATTTGGAATTTTAGAGAGATGTAAAGGTAATGGAGCTCCTAATAATGAGGCTAAATGAAATTGTTTGATAGCTTTTAATTCCAAATCAATCCAAGCTGTAAAATCTTAACCAGGACATTATACTCCCCCCCCCACCGGAAATAGTCATATCTTCATGACGGTGAAATTATCCCCCATCATTAATAACACAGTTTTCATATGAATTTAGCGATATCAGGAACTTCAATCCATTTGTAAATGAAAGTGACATATCTCAATAGGGGGATAGACACAACTTTCTCTTTCCCCAGTGTATCATAGGCCAGCCTGTCTGGGGTTTCCTGACTCTTTGAGACCTCCTTATCCCAGCTTCAGCTTCTTCATCCTCAAGCACTCCCTGATATCTTTCCTGTCTACTTGGGGATTACTCCTCCTGTCCTTTCCTTGTGCATTCTGGCAACACTGGTCCCCCTGTCACTTGACTGTGGTCTGCTGCATTGCCAATTACATTAGAGCCCATTTTCCTTTTATCATCTAGCATCAAGTCTGCATGTCCACTGGTAGTCTCCCTGCTACCTTTGACTTAGTGTTGGAAGTTCAGGAATATCTTCATCAATTTTTGGAGAGTTTGCATAAGGTAACGTATACCCCACCCCCATTTCCTCGTCCTCTTTCAGCATTCAGTGGTTAGGTCCCTTTCAAGTCTTTTCACTGATTGCCTTTCTGTTCTCCCACTAATGTACAGAGTCCCCTACTAGGTGTAGGGTCCATGTCAGGTTCTGGGTCAACAAGTACCACCTGCCCTAGAGGTGAAAGGTGATTCCAATGGAGCGGCTCGTCTTCTAGTTTCACCTGGAAAACTGGCATATTTGGCATCTGACTCTTCACTACGTAAGGCATAGCCATCCAGCAGTCAGCCAGCTTATGCTTCCATGGTAGACCCAAGTTCCATATTAATACTCTGTCTCTAGGCATCAGTTAGGAGAACCTAATCTTTTGATCGTATCTTCTCTTGTTTCCTTGATTCTGCTTGGTAGCAAAGAGACCTCTGCTAGTTCATAAGCCTTTTGTAGTCCTTTCCTCTTGTTAGACACATACATGTGGCAAGTCTTCCCTGCCAGTCCCAGAACAGATCTACAGGCAATCTCGCTTCACACCCAAGCATCAAATAGTATGGCGAGTATCCAGTAGTTTCATTCAAATGCCCAATATGTTGACTCCATTTGTTCTTCTTGCTGATATGCAGGGTTCTGAGCATGTCTAGCAAGGTCCATTTGAACCTCTCAGGTCACTCTGAGGGTGATAAGGCATGGTCCTCAACTTCTTTACTCCAAGCGTGCCCAGTAACTCATATATGAGTCTACTTTCAAAATCCCTTCCCTGATCACTGTGTATTCATCTTGGAAGGCCATAATGAATTAAAAACTTCTTCCCTAACACTCTGGCCATGGTGGATGCCTTCTGATTCTTTGTAGGGAAAGCTTGAGCATATCAGGTGTAGTGATCAGTAATAACCAAGACATTTGCAGTGTGGCTTGAATCAGGCTTAATGGAGAGGAAATCCATATATACTAAATGAAGTGGACCAGCACTCTGTAGATGGGATAAAGGAGTCACCCTCGTAGGCAGTGTCATCCTCCGAATACATCAAAATCACAACTTTCAGTACTCTTCAATCTCAGCCTTCATTCGGGGCCACTAGAACTGACCTTGGACCAATCTATAGGCCTTGTCAAACCCTAAATGACCTGAGTCATCATGAAGTGACTTCAACACAATCCTCCGATACTTCTCAGGCAAAACCAACTAGGAAGCTGAAGCCTGTCTGGAAGAGATGAGCCAGTATAGAACCTGGTTCCTCAACTCCAGTTTGTTCCATTCTCTCATCATAGTCAGGGAGTTTCATCTTTTCATCTAGCGCTATATCCCCTTCTGTGATAGCTGATTAAACAATCCCTGCACAAGGGTCATCTTGCAGAGTTGCCACCAGTTCCCCAGGACTAAAAGCAAGCAATTGCTTCATATTCAGAGTGGTCGAGTTGCAGTAAGCCTGTAGAATGGTGTAACCAGAAGCTCCCAAATGATCCACAGCTCTTTCCTGCCCTAATCTTGCCTCTGATTTCTCCATGGCAGAAAACTGGCAGTTTGTTTTAACTCCAGAGGCAGAAACGTTCTTCCACTTTACGTCCATTTTGGGCTGTTCATATGAAAATTGGGACAAGGCATCCATGGGCTGTTCATATGAACATTGGGACAAGGCATCCACATCAATGTTCCGGCTCCCCAACTGGTACTTCAGGCTGAAATCAGAGGCGATCAACGACGCCAACCAACAATAGCCGGAGAAATCCAATTTTGCGGAGGTCAGGATACAAGTCAATGAATTGTTGTCAGTCCTCACTTTGAACATGTCACCATTAGATAATCGTTTAACTTAGCCATTAAAGCCCATTTCAAACCCAGAAACTTCAATTTGTGGGTGGGGTAGTTTTGCTTAGAGGGCAACAGATTCTGGCTGACAAGAGCAACATGTTTCAACCCTGTGTCTTGATCCTGATTTTGGATGCCCCCCAAACTCTCTTGGCTTACATACAGCAATTGGGTGTTTGCAAAGGTCAACACTGGTCAGCAACTACTTCAGGAACTGGAAGATCTCTTCACAGTTTGTATCCCATCCTGCTCTGACTGATTCTGAAGGGCTAAGATAAACTTTATCATCTTCTCCATTCATCCTCCTCTCTTTCTTCCCCAAGGGAGGGTATTCACAAAGAAGCTGATTCAAAGGAAAGCTTACTTTCCAGTAGTCCTTTACAAATTTCCAGCCGTACCCACAGAATCCAAGGAATAAGCGTGGAGAGGCCATATGATCACTGCCTCTATCCTGGACGGATCCGTAGCTGCTACATCTCGTGAGACTGCACCTGACATAGTTGACAGACCTCTTGCAGAACTGGTACTTGTCCAGTGACAGTTTTAATCCTTCAGCTTTCAGGCAGTCTAACACCTTCAATATCCTCGTCTCGTGCTCTTTCAGAGTGGACTCGAACACTATAAGGTCATCCAAGAACACCAGTACCTCAAACAAGTTCATGTCCCAAAAGGCCTTCTCCATGATACATTGGAAAGTAGCTGATGCTCCTAATATGCACTGGGGCATTGTTTAAAACTGGAAGAATCCAAACGGCCAATCAGCTTTACTCATGGGTAACACGCACTCCTTAGGTTCAGCAAACTGAACCATTTTGCTCCACTCAGCAGGCCAGTGCATCCTCAATCCAGGGAACCGTATACTGGTCAGGGACTGTACGTCAGTTCAGTGTCCAATTGTCAACACACACTCATACCTCCCCATTCTTCTTCCTCACCACCACCATGGGTGATAATCTTAGCTTCCTGCATGTTTAGCAGATGCTGCCGAACATCCTCCACCCCTGGTGCGAATCACTGGGACCTTTCTCTGAAAGGGGTGTTGTTTGTCACTCAGATGGTGTGGTGAGTACTCCTGGAGCAACCTACATCAAACTCAACAGTAGAAAAGACATCCTCGAATAACATCTTCTCCATCGGTCTCCTTCCCCAACTCTCCATCACCCAAAGCTGATTGACTTGGCTGTCAACTTTCCTGATCCAGGAGATAGTCTCTCTCCTGGTTTTCTCACAACGAAGCTAGACATTAAGGTCACTGGGAAAAGCCAGCATCCCCTAACTGACGGTGATCTCTTCTCTCTGAGGTGTTCCTGACAATCACTCCCATCCTGTTCACAGGTACTGCTGATGGTTTCTGTTCCAGCTCACCAGTACCCAGCAGCTAAGTGTGGCTCCTTTTCCTGGTCTTTCGAAGGATCCACCAGGAGGTTCTTGGCATCAGGCCTTCCGGGAGATTTGGGGCTTCCCGTCACTCCAGCTAATTCTCCAGTATGTAACACGATGGGTTTGGACTGGGTGTACCACACAGTTCCTCGTCTGTGCTCATCATTCAGACTAGGATGGGCTTGCACTTTCTCAAAACCAGCTCTGCACATCGGGGGAATGGACAAGGTTTTCAGAAAACTCTCTCCAATTCTTTATTTGCAGGGTCCCGCAACAGGACTATTTGTTCCCACAAGAATGGAAGCTTCACGCTTCTCAATCGGGTCTGAACAGACCAACACCAATGCATCAAAGGCCTCAACTGTTCCAATATCTGCTTTTGAAAATTCCAGCTTCAACAGCAAGTGACCTCATGTGGGTAGTCATCAGTACTAAGGCCCCAAAGCTCTAGGGCGCTGAGTAGTGTCAATAGTAAATGTATCAAATATCAATTGTAGAAGGATCCGTCGAGTAATCTGAGAGCCTGTGTCAAATATAGCTTTAGCATAAATACTCTCAATCCATATAGATACACTGGAGCTTGGCCTCACTCAGCCTTTAGGGATAGGGTTTTGCACTTGGGTGCGTCCCTTGCTGCATTGATTGGAATGTGTTTCCTCCGAGATATCAGGTCTCTGAATTTTCCTGACTTCCTCATCTGTTTCAGTAACCGTAGGTTCACTTTCCAAAGGTTTTCTTATCCTTCACACTCCTACTTGAAATGTCCATCTTGGAACAGAAAATCCCAGTCACTCCCCACTCAATGGACCTTGCGCAGTAGCAGCCCTCTGCTTAGTAGGTCTCACTAGTGGTCCTGGCTCCCTATCAGCTTTGTCATGCTTAGTAGCAGCACCAGCCAATATCAACCGAGGTATCTTGGTTCTAAAACCTTTCACAAATTCCTGCTAAGCCCCTGCTTGTGTATCATCAAAGGCTGCTTCAGTAACAAAACCAAGGACTGTGCCCTCCTTTGTTACTTCCCAGATCAGCTCAAAAAATGAGGGAGGGGGACATTTCCTTTAGGACATTCGGAGGCTTAAAGTAATCACATCACATGACTGTGCCCCCAACACCACTTGGTCCATTCTTAATTGATTCATATCAGCCCCTTTATAGTGCAAGCAAAGCAGCTGTCTCTCCAGCTGAAAAATGTAGACAGACAACTCCTCCCCTTTCTCCTGGAACATGAGTCTGAACCTCATTATAAGCTATGTTGGGCTGTCCATTGTGCTAAAAACATTTTCTAACGCTTGCACATAGCCTGTGGAAATGGCAAATGGGTCCTCTGACTTTAAGGGCATTACCACTTCAGCAGACGGATCTTTTAGACTCTACCAGTCATTGCCTTTTCATATCATCTGAGCACTACCACTCATCCAGCAACTGAGATGGCTGCTCTGCTCGTCTCCTCCACTTCAGAGGCTGGCTTCATCCCAAGAACCTTCTCAGCCTATGATAACTTTCCATTTATCTACCAGAGAGTTAATTGCTGAAACCTACTTGGAGTTTTCACCACCAGCTGAGGGAATTATTAGACCTTCCACATCAGACGGCTCCTTCCCCTCATTCTGCAGAAACAATAGCAACTTGTCTTTAAGGTCTTTGCTCCCAACAAGTGGGAAACTTGTCTTCCAATTCTTCACCCACAGCTATACTCTCCACCTCTCTAAAGGAATGGATGGCTCAGGGCCCAGTTTCTCCAGAAGCCCCAATTATACTAGGCAGATCTACTTCTGTCACAAAAAAACTGGATGAACTCAGCAGGTCTGGCAGCATCCATTGAAAGAAGCAGTCAACTTTGCGGGTCGAGAACCTTTGTCAGGACTAAGGAAGGAAGGGGCAGGGGCCCTATAAAGAAGTTGGGGGGAGGGTGGAAAACCAGTCAGAAGAAAGATGAAGGAGTGGTGGAGGGGAAGCAGGGAGGGGCTAGGCAGGAGAGGTGAAGAAGGAATCTAAGGGGAAAGCACTATGGGTAGTAGAAGAAGGCAGAGTCATGAGAGGTGATAGACAGCTAGAAGAGAGAGTGAAGGTGGGATGGGGGAAGGGAGAGGGAGGGAATTACCGGAAGTTGGAGAATTCGATATTCATAACAAGGGGCTGGAGACTACCCAGACAGTATGAGATCTGGGTAGTCTCCAGCCCCTTGGTATGAACATCGGATTCTCCAACTTCCATTAATTCCCTCCCTCTCCCTTCCCCCATCCCACCTTCACACTGTCTCCTCTCCTAGCTGCCAATCACCTCTCATGACTTCGTCTTCTTCTACTACCCATAGTGCTTTCCCCTTAGATTCCTTCTTCACCTCTCCTGCATAGCCCCTCCCTGCTTCCCCTCCCCCACCCCTTCATCTTTCCTCTGACTGGTTTTCCACCCTCCCCCCATCTTCTTTATAGGGCTCCTGCCCCTTCCTTCTTTAGTCCTGACGAAGGGTCTTGGCCCGAAACATTGACTGCTTCTTTCAACGGATACTGCCCAACCTGCTGAGTTCATCCAGCCTTTTTGTCCGTCTTGATTTGACAGCAGCATCTGCAGTGTACTTTGTGTCTACTCCCGTCACATCCTTGCTAGTCTGGACTAACACAACATCCTTACCAGACAATTGATCAAAATGCCGTTCAACAACGGTAACTTTCCCTGATACTTTAATGATACTTAAAAGCCTAATCAACAATTCGTCTCGGCTGTGGAGTTCTACAATGCTCAGAACACAAGCATTTGTTGTGAGTAATCTCCTTGAATCACACAAAAGCCCTAATCTCTGCGGCATCCATAATCAAGTGTCTTATTCCTTTCCCAGGTACTAGTTTAAACACAGGATTAAACACACAAACACGTAATCACTTCTTACAGCAGATACACAATATTAGTGAAACAGATCATGGACCATAGCCCACACATTGAAACCCCTCTTTACTTGGCAATCTAGAAACACGGCTGATTAACCCCTTGCTAACAAGCCAATGGATTCAGCGGTGAGAAAACCACCTTTCTTGAACTGCGTATGTCTTGGGTCCAACCAGACTGGGAGACAAGGAACGTTTCGACCGAATACTGTGTAAATGCTGCCCACTTTCAATTATCTGTCAGCAAGAAATAACAATTTGTGCAGTTCATGCAATTATAAGAAAGGTGTATTTATGAATGTCAACTTAATTAAACAGCTGTTAGAAGAAAGAAAAAAAGAGGGGAAAAAGGGCCCATTGTATTTATAAAATAGTCAAATATGTGCACACAGTTGGAGCTCAGATCTTCCAAAGCTGGAGGTGTCCTTTACTCATGGCACCAACTCCTATTCACTGATCACCAACAGTATTTCCCATCTTGGGAAATCATACATTCTGGTTGAATCAAATCCTCCCACCGGTTCTCTCCATCTTCTCTCTCCATCTCCTGCCAAAAAAGTCCACAATTCCTTTAGTGTCCATCACAAAACCTTATTGCCCAACTTCTCTTGAACCTTCTCCCAATCGGATCACCCTGATTGGCTGTCCCAACATTCCTAAGCTGAACATTACAGTCCTTTACAGTGAACATTACAGTGATCATTAATGGAGAATGTGTGGAGCAGGTTAAGACCTACAAGTATCTGGGAGTACAGTTAGATGAGAAGCTAGACTGGACTGCCAACACAGATGCCTTGTGCAGGAAGGCACAGAGTCGACTGTACTTCCTTAGAAGGTTGGCGTCATTCAATGTCTGTAGTGAGATGCTGAAGATGTTCTATAGGTCAGTTGTGGAGAGCGCCCTCTTCTTTGTGGTGGCGTGTTGGGGAGGAAGCATTAAGAAGAGGGACGCCTCACGTCTTAATAAGCTGGTAAGGAAGGCGGGCTCTGTCGTGGGCAAAGTACTGGAGAGTTTAACATCGGTAGCTGAGCGAAGGGCGCTGAGTAGGCTACGGTCAATTATGGAAAACTCTGAACATCCTCTACATAGCACCATCCAGAGACAGAGAAGCAGTTTCAGAGACAGGTTACTATCGATGCAATGCTCCTCTGACAGGATGAAGAGGTCAATACTCCCCAATGCCATTAGGCTTTACAATTCAACCACCAGGACTTAAGAACTTTTTAAAAAGCTATTATTAATGCTGTTTGAGATAGTGATTTAGATGCATATCATATTTTTTTTACTGAGTTAAGTATTGTATGTTATTAGTTTTGCTACAACAAGTGTATGGGACATTGGAAAAAAAAGTTGAATTTCCCCATGGGGATGAATAAAGTATCTATCTATCTATCTATCTATCTTTCTCTTTAATGGTAAACCAAACATTATTGGCAGAAACACTACTTCTAAAGAAAACTATTAAATGAAATACTCTACAGCATTCACAGTAAAATCTTAACCAGCGTATTACTATATATACATGATATAATTTACACATAGTTAAAACACTTAAGTATTTAAAAGTCTTCAGACAATTTAAAAATACAAACTGGCAGCTCATTAATAAAGGGCCTTGCAGAGGTTTATGTTTACTGAATGAATGGGAAAAATTTAGTTCTCCAGATCCAGCCGAATGCATGCTAATTATGCAGGTTCCTTACTGTAAGTGGTTAGAAATCTCCACATGTTTCTGCTCCCACCAACAGTGGCGATGGGTGTGCTCATAAGTTAAGTAGGCAACACAAACAATGCAAAAGAGATAGTTGTTGACTTCAGGAGGGGACGGAGCGACCACTCCCCGCTAAACATCAACGGCTCCTCGGTAGAGATCGTTAAGAGCGTCAAATTTCTTGGTGTTCACCTGACGGAGAATATCACCTGGTCCCTCAACACCAGCTCCATAGCAAAGAAAGCCCAGCAGTGTCTCTACTTTTTGCAAAGGCTGAGGAAAGTCCATCTCCCACCCCACCATCCTCATCACATTCTACAAGGGTTGTATTGAGAGCATCCTGAGCAGCTGCATCACTGCCTGGTTCAGAAATTGCACCATCTCAGATCGCAAGACCCTGCAGCGGATAGTGAAGTCAGCAGAGAAGATCATCGGGGTCTCTCTTCCCGCCATCACAGACATTTACACTACACGCTGCATCTGCAAACCAAACAGCATTATGAAGGACCCCATGCACCCCTCATACAAACTCTTCTCCCTCCTGCTGTCTGGGAAAAGGCACCGAAGCATTTGGGCTCTCACGACCAGACTATGTAATAGTTTCTTCCCCCAAGCTATCAGACTCCTCAATACCCAGAGCCTGGACTGACACCAACTTACTACCCTATTGTCCTGTTTATTATTTATTGTAATGCCTGCACTGTTTCGTGCACTTTATGCAGTCCTGGGTAGGTCGGTAGTCTAGTGCAGTTATTTTTTTTTTCTCTGTGTTGTTTTTTACGTAGTTCAGTCTAGTTTTTGTACTGTGTCATGTAACACCATGGTCCTGAAAAAACATTGTCTCGTTTTTACTATGTACTGTACATAGCAGTTATGGTCGAAATGACAATAAAAGTGACTTGACTTGAAATGGTGTTGCAGAGACCTTTGAAAATGTGGAGCACTTCACATATAGAAACATAGAAACATGGAAACATAAAACTGCTACAGCACAATACAGGCCCTTCAGCCCACAAAGTTGTGCCGAACATGTCCCTACCTTAGAAATTACTAGGCTTACCTATAGCCCTCTATTTTACTAAACTCCATGTACCTATCTAAAAGCCTCTTAAAATACCCTATTGAATCCGCCCCCACCACAATTGCAGGCAGCCGATTCCACATTTCACCACTCTCTGAGTAAAAAACTTACCCTGACATCTCCTCTGTACCTACTCCCCAGCACCTTAAAACTGTGTCCTCTTGTGGCAACCATTTCAGCTCTGGGATAAAGCCTCTGACTATCCACATGATGAGTGCCTTTCATTGCCTTGTACACCTCTATCAGGTCACCTCTCATCGTCCGTCACTCCAAGGAGAAAAGGCCGAGTTCACTCAACCTATTGTCATAAGGCATGTTCCCCAATCCAGGCAACATCCTTATAAATCTCCTCTGCACCCTTTCTATGGCTTCCACATCCTTCCTGTAGAGAGGTGACCAGGACTGAGCACAGTACTCCAAGTGGGGTCTGACCAGGGTCCTAGATTCAGATTCAGATTCAGTTTATCGTCATTTAGAAACCACAAGTGCAATGCAGTTAAATATATATTTGCAACATTACCACTCGGCTCCTAAATTCAATTCCATGATTCATGAAGGCTAATACACTATACGCCTTCTTAACCACAGAGTCAACCTGTGTAGCTGCTTTGAATGTCCTATGGACTCGGACCCCATATTTCCTCTGATCCTCCACACTGTCAAGACTCTTACCATTATAAAAATTACGAAGAGTAAGGGTTCCAGAACAGATCCATGAGGCACTTCATGGGTGACTGACCTCAATGCAGCATATGACCCAACTACAATCACTCTTTGCCTTCTGTGGGCAAGGCAGTTCTGGATCCACAAAGCAATGTTCCCTTGGATCCCATGCCACCTTACTTTCTCAATAAGCCTTACATGGGGTACCTTATCAATTCCCTTACTGAAATCCATATACACTACATCTGCTCTTCCTTCATCAATGTGTTTAGTCACATCCTCAAAAAATTCAATCAGGCTCGTAAGGCATGACCTGCCCATGACAAAACCATGCTGACTACTCCTAATCATACTATACCTCTCAAAATGTTCATAAATCCTGCCTCTCAGGATCTTCTCCATCAATTTACCAATCACTGAGGTAAGACTCACTGGTCTATAATTTCCTGGGTTATCTCTACTCCCTTTTGTGGAACCTCTCCTGTCCCCACTGATGATGCAAAGATCATCACTAGAGGCTCAGCAATCTCCTCCCTCACCTCCCACAGTAGCCTTGAGTATATTTCATCTGGTCCCGGCGACTTATCCAACTTGATGCTTTCCAAAAGCTCCAGCACATCCTCTTTCTTAATATCTACATGCTCAAGTTTTTCAGTCTGCTGCAAGTCTTCACTACAATCACTAAGATTCTTTTCCATAGTGAATACTGAGGTAAAGTATTCATTAAGTACCTCTGCTATTTCCTCCGGTTTTATACACACTTTCCCACTGTCACACTTGATGGGTCCTATTCTCTCACCTCCTATCCCCTTGCTCTTCACATACTTGTAGAATGCCTTGGGGTTTTCCTTAATTCTGCCTGCCAAGGCCTTCTCATGGCCCCTTCTGGCTCTCCTAATTTCCTTCTTAAGTTCCTTTCTAGTATCCTTATAATCTTTTAGATCTCTAACATTACCTAGCTCTTTGAACCTTTTGTAAGCTTTTCTTTTCTTCTTGTCTAAATTTATTACAGCCTTTGTACACCACGGTTCCTGTACCCTACCACAACTTCCTTGTCTCATTGGAATGTACCTATACAGAACTCTACACAAATATCCCCTGAATATTTGCCACATTTCTTCCGTAGTTTTCCCTGAGAACATCTGTTTCCAATTAAAGCCTCCAATTTCCTGCTTGATAGCCTCATAATTCCTCTTACTCCAATTAAATGTTTTTCTAACTTGTCTGTTCCCATCTCTCTCCAATGCTATTGTAAAGGAGATAGAATTATGATCACTATCTCCAAAATGCTCTCCCACTGAGAGATCTGACACCTGACCAGATTCATTTCCCAATACCAAATCAAGTACAGCCTCTCCTCTTGTAGGCTTATCTACATATTGTGTCAGGAAACCTTCCTGAACACACCTAACAAACTCTACCCGATTTAAATCCCTTGCTCTAGGAGATGCCAGTCGATATTTGGGAAACTAAAATCTCCCATCATGACAACTCATATCTTTAGAACCATCCACTGAACACAGATATTCTTTCTTTTTCAATCTTTTATTATTATTATTATTATTATTATTATTATTATTATTATTATTATTATTATTATTATTATTATTATTAATAATAATAATATCAATATAACAAGATTGATATATAGATAATGGGATTACAAACATACACATTTCAACTGAACATGAAAGAATACATAAAAGCAATAGTTACAATATAAATGAGTCTTCCCAAATCATGGACGATACAATTAACTAATAAACAAGGCAAACCTAGGTATATCATAATATATATTTTAAAAAACCAGAAAAAAGAAAAAGAAAACAAAAAATTATGCAAAAAAACCTAATCTAACTATCTAATAACTAATAAGAAAAAAAACAAAAAAGAAAAAAGGGAAAAAGAAAAAATGAAAAAAAGGGCTGTTTATAATATCTAACAAAAATACAAAATCATCAGTGTCGTCAACTCCGATCCTCTCAACATATGTAAAATCGAAACTGGAAAAACAAATAGGCTTGCAATAGGGTCATATTACATCATATGAAAATATTGAATAAATGGTCTCTATATCTTCAAATGTAATAGAAGTATCAAATACAACACTTCTAATTTTTTCTAAATTTAGACATAACATAGTTTGAGAAAACCAATGAAATACGGTAGGAGGAATAATTTCTTTCGAATTCAACAAAATAGATCTTCTAGACATTAATGTAAGAAATGCAATCATTCAACAAGCAGAAGAGGATAAATGAAGTGAGTCCACCATTGGGAAACCAAAAATTGCAGTAATAGGGTGAGGTTGTAAATCAATGTTCAATACCGTGGAAATAATATCAAAAATGTCTTTCCAATATTTTTTCAAAAGCGGACAAGACCAGAACATATGAATTAAAGATGCTATCTCTGAATGACATCTATCACAAATAGGACTTATATAGGAATAAAAATGAGCCAATTTATCCTTGGACATATGAGCCCTATGCACAACCTTAAACTGTATTAATGAATGTTTAGCACATATAGATGATGTATTAACTAATTGA
Source organism: Hemitrygon akajei (assembly GCF_048418815.1). Classification (NCBI taxonomy): domain Eukaryota; kingdom Metazoa; phylum Chordata; class Chondrichthyes; order Myliobatiformes; family Dasyatidae; genus Hemitrygon; species Hemitrygon akajei. The sequence continues at coordinate 71,407,625 of NC_133136.1, read as the reverse complement.
AGAATTTTATCCCAATTCTCAATAGGGATAGTAAGGTTAAGTTATCTTTCCCAATCATTTTTAATCTTATAGAAGGGCTCTGAACGTATCTTCATAATTATATTGTAGAGTTTTGATATTAGCCCTTTCTGAGAAGGATTTAGTTCAAACAAATTCTCCAAAATACCTGAAGACACAAGATTTGGAAAGGTAGGAAGTACAGTATTTAAGAAATTCCTAATCTGTAAATATCTAAAAGAATGAAATCTAGGCAAATTATATTTATTAGATAATTGTTCAAAAGACATAAAACAATTATCCAAAAATAAATAATGATAGCTTATGTATATCCGTCCCACGATTAATGCCAAAAATGTTCTGTGATTCTCTGATAGCAATTGCCAAGGGTTCTAAAGCAATATCAAATAATAATGGACTAAGAGGACAGCCTTGTCTAGTACCCCAAAATAAACAAAAAAAGGGAGATCTTTGATTGTTAGTAAGCACCGAGGCTACTGGAGTATGATATATCAGTTTAATCCAGGAAATGAATGTCAGACTAAAATTAAACTTCTCAAGCACAGTAAATAAGTATGGCCATTCAACTCTATCAAATGCTTTCTCCGCATCTAATGAAATGACACATTCTGAAGTGCTATGTGAAGGAGTATAAACAATATTCAATAATCTCCTAACATTGAAAAAAGAATAGTGATTTTTAATAAAACCAGTTTGATCTTCCGAGATAATTTGAGGTAATACCTTCTCCAGCCTGGATGTCAGTAACTTGGAAAAGATCTTGGAATCCACATTCAATAAAGATATTGGTCTATAGGATGCACAGTCAGTAGGGTCTTTATCTTTCTTCAATATTAAAGAAATGGAAGCTCTATAAAAAGATTGTGGCAAATTCCCCAATCTAATTGCTTCTTCAAAAACCCTGCATTACCAAGGAGAAAGAGTAGCGGAAAAACATTTTAAAAATTCTACTGTATACCCATCTGGACCTGGTGCTTCCCCAGAATTCATAGAGGAAATAACCCCTTTAATTTCTGAATCTGTAATAGGAGTTTCTAATATTGAAAGATCATCTGATGATAATTTTGGAAAATTCAATTTCCCAAGAAAATCATACATGGTATTATAATCAGGAGGGAATTCAGAATGATACAGGGAGGTATAAAAATCTTGAAAAGATTTGTTTAGCTCACCATGGTTAACTGTCAGATCCCCATTCTGCTGACAAATCTTAGTAATTTGACGTTTAACCAAAGCATTCTTCAATTGATTAGCTAACAGTTTATCCGATTTATCACTATGTATATAAAAATCAGATCTGGTTTTCATTAACTGATTTTCAATCGAAGATGTAAGTAATAAACTATGTTCCATTTGAAGTTCAACCCTTTGTTTGTAAAGGAACAAAGGGTTTGTAAAGGAACTAGGAGTAGTTGAATATTTCTTGTCAATCTCTTTAATTTTTTCAACCAATAAAAGAGTTTCCTTCTTAATGCGTTTTCTCAGACCAATGAAGTAGGAGATAATCTGTCCACATATATATGCTTTAAAAGTGTCCCAAAGTGTTCCGCAAGAAATATCATCTGTGGAATTAGTTGTAAAGAAGAAATCGATCTGTTCCTTCATAAATTTAATAAAATCTGGATCTTGCGGTAAGGCAGAATCAAATTGCCATTGTCTAGCACTAGAAACTGCATCTGTAAATTTCATAGAAAGTTTTAATGGAGCATGGTCAGAGATGGCTATAATATCATAATTACAACCAATTACCGATGAAATAAAACAAGAGTCAATGAAAAAATAATCAATTCTCGAGTAGGAATGATAAACATGTGAGAAAAATGAAAACTCTTTGTCCTTAGAATGCCGAAATCTCCAAATATCAAAAATTCATTATCAGTCAAAAAAGAGTTAATATAAGTGGCCGACAATTAAAGTCACCACCCATTATTAACTTATATTCATTTAGATTAGGTAGAGAAGTAAATAAGGACTTAAAAAATTGGGATAATCCACATTTGGAGTATAAACATTAACCATAGCAATCTTTTTGTTAAAAAGTAAGCCAGTAATGAACAAAAATCTACCATTCGGATCCGAAAAAATATTGTGTTGGACAAATGCAATAGAGGAGTCAATAAAAATTGAAACTCCCTTTACTTTAGCATTTGAATTCAAATGGTACTGTTGACCCTCCAAAACCTAAAAAAGCGATATTTGTCCTCTTTCCTCACATGAGTTTCTTGTGCAAAAATAATATGTGCATTCAGTCTTTGGAATACTTTGAAAATCTTTTTCCGTTTAATCTGATGGTTTAAGCCATTAGTATTCCAAGATTCAAAATTAATGGTCTGAGCCATATTTCTGAAATCAACCCTTTGGTATATAAAAGGTTAACCAAATTATGAACTCATGCACCCAGAAGAGGAACAAAAATAAGGGGCGGACCTGGAAATGACGACATCGCGGACATTTTAGTAGTTTAAAATCAGCCCAAATGAAAAAACTAAAAAAAACTGGTGTAAAGAGCATAAGATTTAGAAAAAGATTCCCCACCCCCCACCCAAGAGGAGAAAAGGCCGGGAAAAGGCCGGGAAAAAAGAGGAATGAAACTAAATCTACCCCCATATCAGCAGAAGGCAACTCCGTATATAAAGGATGAAAAAGATCCACCCAAACGCTAAAGAAATAATAATCACTATACTAAAACCAAACTTCTTAATATAATTGCTAGTAAAAAAAACAAAAAGAATATAATCACTAGTAACTTATAAATCGGGTTAAAACCCAAACAAACCAAAAAAAATTTAAACTGTGATAAGAAATGCATTATAGGAAGAAGACGAGAGAAAAAAAATGGCGAAATCAAAAAAAAAGCCAAAAATATTTTAGAGAAGAAACCGCCATCTTAGTAAAAAAAATTCACCTTCAAAGGATTAATAATAATGACCAAAGATAAAGTACAGTGATTAAAGTAAGTAAAATAAAAAGATTAGTACATCAAAAAAAAACTTTAGAGTATAAAATATAGAGTAAACCTACACCAACAGCCAGAAACAAAATCTGGTTTTGGAAACAAAAACCATCTTGCAACGATCAAAATCACTTATTTATTAGAGATGAGAATCCGTAGCAGTAGGGAAGTTCTCATTCAGAAAGCTTCTCGCTTCAGATGTAGAAAAGAAAACATGCCGAGATGCATTGGGAGGCGAGATTCTGAGCTTCGCAGGGTATAAGAGCGCAGGTTTTAGATTTTTCTCATAACATTCGGACATCAGAGGTTTAAAAAGAAGCCTTGCCTTCATTACTTCTGGACTAAAATCCTTCACTAATCGAAAATTGAATTCTTGGAATTTGACCATCCCTACGCACCGAGCCACACGAATAAGTTGCTTTTTAACATGCACATAATGAAATCGGACAATTACAACCGGTGGTTTAACTGAAGCACTTGGTGATTGACGCATAATTCTGTGAGTGCGATCGAGTAACGGAGGACTGTCTGGGAATACAGAAGGGAACGCATCCTTTAAAAGTTGAGCAAAGTACTTCGAGGGGTCCCCTTGTTCAATACCTTCCGGGAGACCAAGTATGCGTAAGTTCTGTCTTCTGGACCGATTCTCAAAGTCGACACTCTTGGCTTTAAGTGTTTCCACCTGTTTAATCGTCGAAGATAATTTCTGCTCCAGTTTTTCGATTATCAAGTCTTGCTTCCGAGTGTCCTCTTGCAAAGTTGCGATTAGAGCTTGCTGCTGGTTAACTACTGAATCTGTCTTATCCATATAATCCTGAAAGGCCTTTATATCTTGTTTGAAAATTTGTCGTTGTTCTTCAAACTTTTCATTTAAAACCTCCAATAACATTTCATAAGTTAATTCAGTGCGCTTAGGATCGGTCTTTTCCTTCTTCCCGTTCCTGTTAGAATCTTTCCCAGGTTCTCGCCCTTTAGATCTCAGAGCCATTTCTGTATTCATTTCTTCAAAATTTACAATAAACTCTTAAAGATAAGTCCAAAAAAGTAGCAAGAATCTTTTGGTGTAGGTAAAAGTAAGTTAAGTAAGGGTGATCATAGGTTAAAAAAAGTAAAGGTTATGGAGTGAATCTGAAACAGTGCTCACTCCATGAGCATCTCCTGCTGACCTCTGAACACAGATATTAATGATGAAATTCAATATATACTAAAAGAATTGATACAGCCTTTGAGTAAGTTGATGAAAAGGATATTTGAACATTAAGTCCTGAGACCAGCCCAAAACTCAGTCTATCACAGAGTAGTAATCCCTGCCGATATGATTCTGAGACCGAGACCACTAACAATAGAACACTTGAGGAATTGGAGAGAAGCCACTGATGCCTGCTGTACAAACATGTCCAAATACATTTGAAATATAAGCAAACCTACTCCAACATCTACCTAGCCAACATTCCCAGTTAGTTAAACTCACTGGATTATTTTGTACAGGTGTGGGTGTTTGTATGCCCAATATCAGATTCCTAAATTGGACAATCTATTCTGAGCAGGAAGATATTACCAGGCGAACAGATGAAAAGGTTCAAAGTTGAGTTCAAACCATATTGAAAGACTGCAATAGCCTCACTGACTTCTGGAACTTTCTCTATGACTGATCAAAGTTAAGAAGCAGCACAAAGAGGCATGCAGAATGAATTAGATTGGCTGGATAAATAATAGCAAAACAACAACCCTGCACTCAAAGTCGGGTAGACCAAGGAGTTGATTGGGGACTTCAGGAAGGGGAAGTCAGTAAAACCTGCGCCAATCCTCATTGAGGTGTCAATAACTGAAAGAGTGAGCAGTGGGCAGCTACAAGTTCCTAGGGATTAACATCTTCACAATTCTTTCCTGAGACTTCATTAATACAATCATGAAGATGGAACTCCAGCAACTCCACCTTGTTAGGACTTTGAGGACTTTTGATATGTCACCGAAGACTCTTAGAAATTTCTATAGACAAATGGTGGAGAGATTTCTGTCAGGTTGCATCACAGCCTGCTATAGAGGTTACAACATACAGAAAAACAAAAGGCTGCAATGGGTTGCAGACTTAGTCACTACATTATGTGCAGTACCTTCCCTACTATCCAGGACATCTTGAAGAGGTAGTGTCTGAAGGAAGTGCCATCCATTAATAATGACTGTCACTGTCTGCGACATACTCCATTTTTGTTACTTCATGTTATGAACATCAGAGAGGAGATACAGGAGCCTGAAGACCCATGCTGAATGATTCAGGTACAGCATCTTCCCCTCCATGATCAGATTTATTAACAGTCCCATAAATACCACCTCATTATTCCTTTTCTTTTGCATTAATTATTTATTTTGTAATTTATAGTCATTTGATATCTTCACATTTTATGACTGCCACAAAACAAGAAGTTTCACCTCATTTACTATAAACCAATGTTCATAAACCTGATTCGTATTGTGATTCTAATCCTGCAGAAGTTTGAAGAGAATCATGCTACCTCACCTAGTCATTCATTTGTATGGAATACACAAATCCTGTTCAGACGTCATTGTTACAACTTTATGCTGAGAAATAAAAGCTTATTACCGCTTTTCATATTTGTGTAGGGAAATTTATCATGAGTAACCATTTTTCCATTAAATAGGAAAGATAAAGTGTGGCTATTTGGGAATTTGGTCTTTGAAAAAGCCATGCACTTAATCTCACTCCATACTCTTTGCCCAAAACCCCCAATGTTTTCCCTACAACCCCTCACTCAGGGGCCATTTCAAAGCTACAATTGAAATTGTTCCACAACACTAATTTGAAAAATACATTGCATTTCACTCTGCTTTTTATTATTTCTCATATTGTCACTGTTTTCTTACCAAATATAAAAACCTATGCTCTTTTTTTTGATGATCTTGTGTCAATGGAAGTTCCTCTTTGCTACGAGGCTTTCTGATCTTAAGCATTGCTATTAAATATTCCTCAACTCAATCAATAAAAGCAGTAATGCCCATGTTCTCTATTCACTTAATATAAAGTTATCCCTGCCACCATTCTTGAAAATCCCTTCTGCAGCCAACTGAGCACTGATTCAGAGTTTTATAAAGTTTCCTTGATTTTGTTCCTTATGCTTCTATTTACAAACCCAAGCATGTATGTGTTTTATTAACAACCTCGTTTAGCTGCAATGCCACCTTTAAAGACTTATACATGAGAGTCACCAGGTCTCTGCTTTTGCACTCCAATAAAATTTCAATCATTAATTTTTCTTGCCTGTCCTCATTCTTCCAGCCAAAATTAATAATTTCACTGCCTATCTATAATATAAAAAAATAGAAACTGGAGATTTGGCCCAAACTGTCCTTGCCTGTGTTACGCATCACATAAGACATACCAAATGACATGGTCTCCACAGACAACTATGGCAATGAATTCTACAGATTTACCACTCTTTAGCAAAAGAAGTATCTCACAATCTGTGTTCTAAAGGGATGTCCTTTTATTCTAAGGCTGCACTCCCTGGCCACTATTTGAAACATCATCTGCACCTCCAATCCATCTAGCCTTTCAATATTTCATAGATTTCATTAAGATACTCCTTGATTCTTCTGAAATCCAGTGAGTACAGGTTTGGAGCCATTAACTGCTCCTTATATGCAAACCCTTTCTTTCCCTGCATCATTCTCATCAACCTCTTCTGTATCTCCTCACATGTCAGAATACCTCTTCTTGGACATGGGTACCAAAACTGCTTATTTTACTCCAAATAGAGTCCAACAAATACATTATAAATCTCATAATTACATCCTTGATTTTATATTCTTATCATCTGGAAATAAATGCTAACATTGCATTTGCTTTCCCTGCTGTGACTTAACCTGCAAGTTAATCCTGCATTAGGACTCCCACATACATTTATTCCTCTAATTTTTTAATACACTCTACATTTATAAAATAGTCTACATCTCTATTCCTTCTACCAAAGTGCATGACCCTACACTATATCTCTATGTTTCACTTCTTTGTCCATTCTCCTAATCTGTCCCAGTCCTTCTGCAGACTCCCTGCTTCCAAAACACTACCTGCCTCTCCAACTAGTGTTGCATTGTCCACAAACCTCCCCACAAAGCTATCAATTATGTCACCCAGATCATTAACATATAAAGCAAAAAGTAACAGACCTAATATCAACCCCTGCGGAACAACAGTAGTCACTGGCAACCAACCAGGAAAGAAATCCCACTTATTCCCACTCTTTGCCTTCTGCCTGTCAGACAATCATCTGCTCATGCAGGTATTCTCCTAGAATACTACAGGCATTTTATTTTTTTCAGCAATCTCATGTGCAGTACCTTATGAAAGGCCTTCAGAAAATCCAAGGAAATAACATCCACCGACTCTCCTTTGTCTATACAGCCTGTTATTTCCTCAATGAATTCCAACAGCTTTGTCAGGCAATACTTCTCTTTAAGGAAACTATGCTGACTTTGGACTTTTTTATTGTATGCCTCCAACTATCCCAAAATCTCCTCCTATAATAGATAATGAACTATAATATCTTGCTAACCATTGAAGTCAGGATGAATGGCCTATAATATCCTGTCTTTTCCCTCACTCCCTTCTTATAGAGAGGAATGATATTTTCTATTTTCTAGTCCTCTGGATCCATTCCAGTATCTAGCGATTCTAGAAAGATCACTAATAATGCCTCCACAATCTCCTCAGGGTGTTCTTTCTGAGCCCTGGTGTTTAGTTTATCTGCTCCAGGTGACTTATTTACCATCAGACTTTTAGCTTCCCAAGCACATTCTCCTTAGTAATACTGACTACACTTCCTTCTGCCCCTGACACTTCCACATGACTGGCATGCTGCTGGTGTCTTCAACAGTGAAGACTGACACAAAATACTTAATAGTGCATCCACCGTATCTTTGTCCTCCATTGCTACCTCTCTAGTGTCATTTTCCAGTGGTCTATTGTCCACTCTTGCGTCTTTTACTCTTTATGTATCTGAAAAATCTCTTGGTATGCTCTTTTATATTATTTGCTAGCTTACCTTCATTATTAATCTTTTCTCTCCTTATTGCTCTCTTAGTTGCCTTTGGTTGTTTCTTAAAATTTCCAAATCCTCCAGCTGCCTAAGAAGTTTTGCTATATGATATGTCTCTCTGGCTTTTATGGTGTCTTTGACTTCTCTTGTCAGTCATGGTTGTCTCATTTTCCCTTCAGAATGCTTCATCTTTGAGATAAATTGATCCTATGTCTCCAGCCACCACTGCTTTTCTGTCATCCCTGCTAGTGCCCCTTTCTAATTAATCTTGGCCAGCAGCTCTCATATATCTCTGCAGTTTCCTTTGTTCCATTATAATACTATTACATATGATTTTGACTTCTTCCTCTCAAACTGCAGGGATAATTCTATGATATTATGATCGCTGCCTCCTAAGGGTTCATTAACTTAAGCTCCTTAATCAAATCAGGTTCATTGCACAACATCCAATCCAGAAATCCCTTTTTGCTAGTGGACTCAACAGCAATATGTTCTACAAAGCCACCTCATAGGCATTCCTTCTTTTAGAAACCAGCACCAACTGTATTTTCCCAATCCACCGGCATATTGAAATCCTCCATGACTATCATAACATTGACCTTACACATCTTCTTTATCTTCCATTATAATTTGCACCCACATCCAGCCTACTCCTGTTAGGGTCTTGCTACACTTGCAGAGCCTGGCTGTTTGGATTTTCCCTGCAGAATCTCTTTCCTTGTATTTCCTACATCATTGGCACCCACTTAGGCCACAACAATTGGATCTTTTGCTTCTGCAGGTCATTTGAGATGTCATAAACCCAGCACCAGGCAGGCAATACAGCCTTGATGATTCCTGATCTTTGTAACAGAGAATTGTGTCTATTCCTATAACTATACAGTACATTCCCCAATTGCACCTACGTTTCTTCTCTCTGGCCCTTCTTGAATAAATCCCTGAATCAGGATCCCACATTCAGTTGCTCAGCCTTTTAAATGCCTCCTACTCTCACCTCACAGGAGTCAAGAACATCAGACCTGCTGGACAAGTTCAAGAGTGGAGGCTCCTCCAGCACTTCCTGTTGAATCCTCCTAGTTCCTTCACTTGCAGTTGCAGCCTCTTGGTGCTTAAATTCATAGAAGCTGAGAGCGCAAATTTTTCACAGAAAATACTTGCTCTGGTTAATGGTGAGAAAATATTTCTTGAATTTTTGTACCTTTCCAGCTTCCAACATCTCAGCGTTAACTCTCATTCAGAAATGCAAAATGGAACTTAACAGAGGGAAGCAGATCTATACTAGAAACATAGAAAACCTACAGCACACTACAGGCCCTTCGACCCACAAAGTTGTGCTGAACATGCCCCTACCTTAGAAATTAATAGACTTACCCATAGCCCTCTATTTTTCTAAGCTCCGTGTACCTATCCAAAATTCTCTTAAAAGACCCTATAGTGTCCACCTCATCCACCGTTGCTGGCAGCCCATTCTACGCACTCACCACTCTGAGTAATAAACTTACCCCTGACATCTCCTCTGTACCTACTCCCCAGCAAATTAAACCTGTGTCCTCTTCAACAAATCAACCTAATCAACAAACTCATTCGTAAGGACAGTGATGTTGTGGGGGTGGAACTGGACTCTCTGACGGTGGTCATCATACCTCCATCCCCCACTGAGATGGTCTCAAAGCTCTTCGCTTTTCTGTTGGATTCCAGACCTAACCAATTCCCCTCTACCACCACTCTCCTCCGTCTAGCGGAATTAGTTCTTACTCTCAATAATTTCTCCTTTGGCTCCTCCCACTTCCTCCAAACCAAGGGTGTAGCCATGGGCACTCATATGGGTCCCAGTTATGACTGCCTTTTTGTTGGCTTTGTGGAACAGTCCATGTTCCAGGTCTATACAGGTATCCATGCCCCTCTTTTCCTTCGCTACATCGACGACTGCATTGGCGCTGCCTCCTGCAAGCATGCTGAGCTCGTCGACTTCATTAACTTTTCCTCCAACTTTCACCCTGCCCTCAAATTTACCTGGTCCATTTCCGACACCTCCCTCCCCTTTCTTGATCTTTCTGTCTCCATCTCTGGAGATGGCCTATCTACTGATATCTACTATAAGCCTACAGACTCTCACAGCTACCTGGACTAATCTTCTTCCCATCCTGTCTCTTGCAAAAATGCTATCCCCTTCTCACAATTCCTCCATCTCCGCCGCATCTGCTCTCAGGATGAGGCTTTTCATTCCAGGATGAAGGAGATGTCTTCCTTTTTTAAAGAAAGGGGCTTCCCTTCATCCACCATCAACTCTGCTCTCAAACGCATCTCTCCCATTTCCCGCACATCTGCCCTTACCCCATCCACCCACCACCCCACTCGAGATAGGGTTCCCCTTGTCCTTACCTACCACCCCACCAGCCTCCAGGTCCAACGTATAATTCTCCGTAACTTCTGCCACCTCCAACGGGATCCCACTACCAAGCACATCTTTCCCTCCCCCTCTCTTTCTGCTTTTCGCAGGGATCGCTCCCTACGCAATTCCCTTGTCCACTTGTCCCCCCCATCGCTTCCCACCGATCTCCCTCCCGGCACTTATCCTTGTAAGCGGAACAAGTGCTACACCTGCCCTTACACTTCCTCCCTCACCACCATTCAGGGCCCCAGACAGTCCTTCCAGGTGAGGCGACACTTCACCTGTGAGTCGGCTGGTGTGGTATACTGCGTCCGGTGCTCCCGGTGTGGCCTTTTATATATTGGTGAGACCCAACGCGGACTGGGAGACCATTTTGCTGAACACCTATGCTCGGTCCTCCAGAAAAAGCTGTATCTCCCAGTGGCCACACATTTTAATTCCACATCCCATTCACATTCTGATACGTCTATCCATGGCCTCCTCTATTGTCAAAATGAATCCAAACTCAGGTTGGAGGAACAACACCTTATATACCGGCTGGGTAGCCTCCTACCTGATGGCATGAACATTGACTTCTCTAACTTCCGTTAATGCCCCTCCTCCCCTTCTTACCCCATCCCTGATATATTTAGTTGTTTGCCTGTTCTCCATCTCCCCTCTGGTGTTTCAGCCCCCCCCCCCCACTTTCTTTCTCCTGAGGCCTCCCGTCCCATGATCCTTTCCCTTCTCCAGCTCTGTATCACTTTCGCCAATCACCTTTCCAGCTCTTAGCTTCATCCCACCCCCTCCGGTCTTCTCCTATCATTTCACATTTGCCCTTCCCCCCACTACTTTCAAATCTCTTACTATCTTTCCTTTCAGTTAGTCCTGACGAAGGGTCTCGGCCCGAAACGTCGACAGCGCTTCTCCCTATAGATGCTGCCTGGCCTGCTGTGTTCCACCAGCATTTTGTGTGTGTTCTCTGACGGTGGTGTCTGAAAAGAGGATGCTGTCCAAGTTGCATGCCATCTTGGACAATGACTCCCATCCACTCCATAATGTACTGGTTAGGCACAGGAGTACATTCAGCCAGAGACTCATTCCACCGAGATGTAACACTGAGCATCATAGGAAGTTTAGTGAAAATTCACTAGTGAATAGTGTGTCTACTCAAACTACTGAAGCTCTGTGCTCCCATACCTCCTTTAAATTTTCTCTACTTGATTTATAAATCTCATGTGATGCATAACGCAGGCATGCCTAATGAAAACAGGTTGAGTGAACTCGGCCTTTTCTTCTTGGAGTGACAGATGATAAGAGGTGACCTGATAGAGGTGTATAAGATGATGACAGGCATTGATCGTGTGGATAGTCAGAGGCTTTTTCCCAGGGCTGAAATGGTTGCCACAAGAGGACACAAGTTTAAGGTGTTGGGGAGTAGGTACAGAGAAGATGTCAGGGTAAGTCTTTAATGCAGAGAGTGGTGAAGTGCATGGAATGGGCTGCCGGCAATGGTAGTGGAGGGGGACAATATCAGGTCTTTTAAGAGAATTTTGGATAGGTACATGGAGCTTAGAAAAATAGAGGGCTATGGGTAAGTCTATTAATTTCTAAGGTGGTGGCATGTTTGGCACAACTTTGTGGGCCAAAGGACCTGTATTGTGCTGTAGGTTTTCTATGATTCTAGTATAGATCTGCTTCTCTCTGTTAAGTTCCGTTTTGCATTTCTGAATGAGAATTAACGCTGAGATGTTGGAAGCTGGAAAGATACAAAAATCCAAGAAATATTTTCTCACCATTAACCAGAGCAAGTATTTTCTGTGAAAAATTTGCCCTCTCAGCTTCTATGAATTCAAGCACCAAGAGGCTGTGACTGCAAGTGAAGGAACTAGGAGGATTCAACAGGAAGTGCTGGAGGAGCCTCCACTCTTGAACTTGTCCAGCAGGTCTGATGTTCTTGACTCCTGTGAGGTGAGAGTGGAAGGCACTTAAAAGGCTGAGCAACTGAATGTGGGATCCTGATTCAGGGATTTATTCAAGAAGGGCCAGAGAGAAGAAACGTAGGTGCAATTGGGGAAGGTACTGTATAGTTATAGGAATAGACACAATTCTCTGTTACAAAGATCAGGAATCATCAAGGCTTTATTGCCTACCTGGTGCTGGGTTTATGAAATCTCAAGTGACCTACAGAGGCAAAAGATCCAATTGTTGTGGCCTAAGTGGGTGCCAATGATGTAGGAAATACAAGGAAAGAGATTCTGCAGGGAAAATCCAAACAGCCAGGCTCTGCAAGTGTAGCAAGACCCTAACAGGAGTAGACTGGATGTGAGTGCAAATTATAATGGAAGATAAAGAAGATATGTAAAAAGGTCAATGTTACGATAGTCATGGAGGATTTCAATATGCCGGTGGATTGGGAAAATACGGTTGGTGCTGGGTTCTAAAAGAAGGAATGCCTATGAGGTGGCTTTGTAGAACATATTGCTGTTGAGTCCACTAGCAAAAAGGGATTTCTGGATTGGATGTTGTGCAATGAACCTGATTTGATTAAGGAGCTTAAGTTAATGAACCCTTAGGAGGCAGTGATCATAATATCATAGAATTGTTCCTGCAGTTTGAGAGGAAGAAGGCAAAATCATATGTAATAGTATTATAATGGAACAAAGGAAACTGCAGAGATATATGAGAGCTGCTGGTCAAGATTAATTAGAAAGGGGCACTAGCAGGGATGACAGAAAAGCAGCGGTGGCTGGAGACATAGGATCAATTTATCTCAAAGATGAAGCATTCTGAAGGGAAAATGAGACAACCATGACTGACAAAAGAAGTCAAAGACACCATAAAAGCCAGAGAGACATATCATATAGCAAAACTTCTTAGGCAGCTGGAGGATTTGGAAATTTTAAGAAACAACCAAAGGCAACTAAGAAAGCAATAAGAAGAGAAAAGATTAATAATGAAGGTAAGCTAGGTAAGTAAGCAATAATGATTGGATAGTGGACTACTTGACAGATAGACCTCAGTATGTGCGGTTGGGAGACTGTAGGTCTGACACGGTGGTCAGCAGCACAGGAGCGCCGCAGGGAACCATACTCTCTCCGGTCCTGTTCACCCTGTACACATCAGACTTCCAATATAACTCGGAGTCCTGCCATGTGCAGAAGTTCGCTGATGACACGGCCATAGTGGGGTGTGTCAGGAATGGACAGGAGGAGGAGTATAGGAAACTGATACAGGACTTTGTGATATGGTGCAACTCAAACTACCTGCGTCTCAATATCACCAAGACCAAGGAGATGGTGGTGGACTTTAGGAGATCTAAGCCTCATATGGAGCCAGTGATCATTAATGGAGAATGTGTGGAGCAGGTTAAGACCTACAAGTATCTGGGAGTACAGTTAGACGAGAAGCTAGACTGGACTGCCAACACAGATGCCTTGTGCAGGAAGGCACAGAGTCGACTGTACTTCCTAAGAAGGTTGGCGTCATTCAAGGTCTGTAGTGAGATGCTGAAGATGTTCTATAGGTCAGTTGTGGAGAGCGCCCTCTTCTTTGTGGTGGCGTGTTGGGGAGGAAGCATTAAGAAGAGGGACGCCTCACGTCTTAATAAGCTGGTAAGGAAGGCGGGCTCTGTCGTGGGCAAAGTACTGGAGAGTTTAACATCGGTAGCTGAGCGAAGGGCGCTGAGTAGGCTACGGTCAATTATGGATAACTCTGAACATCCTCTACATAGCACCATCCAGAGACAGAGAAGCAGTTTTAGCGACAGGTTACTATCGATGCAATGCTCCTCAGACAGGATGAAGAGGTCAATACTCCCCAATGCCATTAGGCTTTACAATTCTACCACCAGGACTTAAGAACTTTTTAAAAGCTATTATTAATGCTTTTTGAGATAGTGATTTTGATGCATATCATATTTTTTACTGAGTTAAGTATTGTATGTTATTAGTTTTGCTACAACAAGTGTATGGGACATTGGAAAAAAGTTGAATTTCCCCATGGGGATGAATAAAGTATCTATCTATCTATCTATCTATCTAGCAAATAATATAAAAGAGCATACCAAGAGATTTTATGTATAAAGAGTAAAAGACGCAAGAGTGGACAATAGACCACTGGAAAATGACACTAGAGAGGTAGCAATGGAGGACAAAGATACGGTGGATGCACTATTAAGTATTTTGTGTCAGTCTTCACTGTTGAAGACACCAGCAGCATGCCAGTCATGTGGAAGTGTCAGGGGCAGAAGGAAGTGTAGTCAGTATTACTAAGGAGAATGTGCTTGGGAAGCTGAAAGTCTGATGGTAAATAAGTCACCTGGAGCAAATAAACTAAACACCAGGGTTCTGAAAGAGCACCCTGAGGAGATTGTGGAGGCATTATTAGTGATCTTTCTAGAATCGCTAGATACTGGAATGGATCCAGAGGACTAGAAAATAGAAAATATCATTCCCCTCTATAAGAAGGGAGTGAGGGAAAAGACAGGATATTATAAGCCATTCATCCTGACTTCAATGGTTAGCAAGATATTATAGTTCATTATCTATTATAGGAGGAGATTTTGGGATAGTTGGAGGCATACAATAAAAAAGACCAAAGTCAGCATAGTTTCCTTAAAGAGAAGTATTGCCTGACAAAGCTGTTGGAATTCATTGAGGAAATAACAGGCTGTATAGACAAAGGAGAGTCAGTGGATGTTGTTTACTTGGATTTTCAGAAGGCCTTTCATAAGGTACTGCACATGAGATTGCTAAAAAAATAAAGTGCCTGTAGTATTCTAGGAGAATACCTGCATGAGCAGATGATTGTCTGACAGGCAGAAGGCAAAGAATGGGAATAAATGGGATTTTTTTCCTGGTTGGTTGCCAGTGACTACTGTTGTTCCGCAAGGGTTGATATTAAGTCTGCTACCTTTTGCTTTATATGTTAATGATCTGGATGACATAATTGATAGCTTTGTGGGGAGGTTTGTGGACAATGCAACACTAGTTGGAGTGGCAAGTAGTGTTTTGGAAGCAGGGAGTCTGCAGAAGGACTTGGACAGATTAGGAGAATGGACAAAGAATGAAACGTAGGAATATAGTGTAGGGTCATGCACTTTGGTAGAAGGAATTGTTACGGATTCAGACAACAACAAATATATGAGTTAGGCAAGGGTTTTTATAACAAATAACACGTTTATTAAACACTGAAAACAAACCCCCCAAAAGTAAACAAATCACGAACGTAACCAGAAATCAGCTGCTGTGCGGCAGCTTAAACAGTCCTTAAAGCAATGAAGCTTACAGTCCTTAAAGCAATGTTGCAAGAACAGTTCTTTAACGTAGTATTGCCAAAAGTTCAAAATGCTCACAGTCCATTTAAAAGGAAAGACTTTTTGAGACGATTTAAATTCTCTTTCATGTCGTTTTGTTTCAGTTCCCAAAGTCAAACTTTTCCCACGAAGAATTCACGAAACGAAACAAAACGGCTTAAAGGCACTGACCTTTCCTTCAAAACACCATTCTCAATCCTTTCTGGTATTTGCCAGGGATTAACACGAGAATAGTCAACGAGGATCAAACAAGGTCGAACCCGTTTCACCATCGAAATCGATTCTCCTCGATCTTTAACTCCCGAACTCCGATCTTCACTCTCCACTGATTCTCAACTAGCAGTATTGTAAAGAAACTTCTGGCAATGACCTTTTAAACTTTAGGCATTAGATAAAACTTCATCTTTCAACTAAACTGCGTCATAACATTAAATCACGCAGTGGCATGAAGTCAACATGGCAAATCCAGCCACGAACTGCCCCTCCTCACAGGGAGGGGTCCTCCTTTTATACCCTGTAAAAAAACCTGTCACATGCTCTCTACTGGTGGGAAAATGACGTCACTCCACCATCACAAGACCATTACCTCAAGTCCAGTATAACTTCAACCCCAATCATGTGACAAGGGTACCATTGTCACGTGTCACGAGTACGTAACAGAATAGAGATGTAGACTATTTTATAAATGTGGAGTGTATTCAGAAATTGGAGGAATAAATGTACCTGGGATTCCTAGTGCAGGATTAACTTGCAGGTTAAGTCACAGCAGGGAAAGCAAATGCAATGTTAGCATTTATTTCCAGATGATTAGAATATAAAATCAAGGATGTAATTATGAGATGTATACTGTATTCGTCGGACTCTATTTGGAGTAAAATAAGCAGTTTTGGTACCCATGTCCAAGAAGGGGTATTCTGACATGTGAGGGAATACAGAAGAGGTTCATGAGAGTGATGCTGGGAAAGAAAGGGTTAGCATATAAGGAGTAGATAATCGCTCTAAACCTGTACTCACTGGATTCAGAAGAATCAAGGAGTATCTTATTGAAACCTATGAAATATTGAAAGGCTAGATGGATTGGAGGTGCAGATGATGTTTCAAATAGTGGCCAGGGAGTGCAGCCTTAGAATAAAAGGACATTGCTTTAGAACACAGGTGGCGAGAAACTTCTTTTGCTAAAGAGTGGTGAATCTGTAGAATTCATTGCCACAGTTGTCTGTGGAGACCAAGTCATTTGGTATATTTAAGGCAGAGGTTGATAGGTTCTTGTCTAGTCAGGGTGTCAAACGTTACAGGGAGAAGTCAGGAGAATGGAGCTGAGATGAAAAATAAATCAGCTATGACTGAATGGCGGAGCTGCCTCAATGAGCCAGTGGCCTAACTCTGCTCCTATATCTTATGGTCTTCAGCAGAAGAGTTATAGAAGCCCAGGGAAGTGGGAATACAACCACGTAACCATATAACAATTACAGCACGGAAACAGGCCATCTCGGCCCTTCTACTCCGTGCCGACACTTACACTCACCTAGTCCCACTGACCTGCACTCAGCCCATAACCCTCCATTCCTTTCCTGTCCATATACCTATCCAATTTTACTTTAAATGACAATACCGACCCTGCCTCTACCACTTCTACTGGAAGCTCATTCCACACATTTACCACTCTCTGAGTAAAGAAATTCCCCCTCGTGCTACCCTTAAACTTTTGCCCCCTAACTCTCAAATCATGTCCTCTTGTTTGAATAAACAATCTTGTTTGATATTTGTTACCACATCTCTTTATTTGTTTTCCATTTAGTTTTAGAAAAAGAGTGATAGTTCCATGAGACAGATATAAACAGATTAATTGAACATATGTTGGTGGGTTATCACAGTAGATTCTGTTTGTGCATGTCTGTGCATTTTTCTGCAGTAAATCAGAACAAGAAAGGGTTGTCCAATCATTTTCTTCCCTAGCCGAGTTAAAATATGGCTGGCTAAGATTACCTTACTAACTGCAAGCTTTTGATTAAGTATGGGATGTAATCAGAAGTCTACCTACTACTACACCAGGCAGTGCAGTTGTCCACAAAGATATAAAGGCAAATGAATGGGCTAGATTTTCTGCCTGTGAAAAGCTGCATATGCACATTATAGTAAAACATTATTCCTTTTGTGGATCTGCCATGTATTTTCCAAGCTGTTCAGTTCCCAGACTGTAAACAAATCTTAGTTTGGAAGCAGGTCTCTCACTATGTAATCCTATCAGAGGATGGGAAGATGACAAAAGAAGATATGTTCCATTTATTAAAAAAAAGAATTCTCAAAATTATTTAAGGGCAGTTATCAAATAATGTTCTGATATTTAATTTGCTTCTTTACTGTTCCTTTTTATTTAAATGAAATTGTGGGAGTGCAGTGGGTGGATTTCTTGAGCTCTGCAATGCCTTGATGAGGAGTGAAACTGGTACATTGTCAGAAAGTTGTAGCAAGGAGTAGTCAGCAAATTGATACTTAAGATAACTTTTAGTTTGAGTTTTTCAGGTGATGTCTATCATTATGACCATCTAACAAGCTTAAAGTTGGCCTTAAATGCCTCCTGCATCTGGCCCCAAAATATTCAAAACTCTTTATTAACATGCTTGAGGTTTTCAGTAACTATGCCAATGACCTAAATGACCCAGACATTTGCAAAAGCTTTTGCTCTTTCCTGATTTACTGTGGGGCAGTTGCCATGGTTGTGGAACATCACGCATGTTTAACACATTCCACTTTCTGCTGGTGGAAAACAAAAGGCCATTAAGATGTGTTCCCTACATGAACTTACAGAAAGCCTGCTAGTTACAGAAACTTACATTTCAGCCATAATGTTCTGACCCTGCTTAGGTATTTCATCTGCTACATTTCCAATACCTATTATCTGTAGCTAATCCTCTGCTGATTCACAAAGCTGAATAATGGTGAAGTGCCTGATGTCTTGTAAAAGCTGTTGTTTGTTCCATGCCAATTGAATTGTCATATTCAATGAAGATAGCAGATAAGAAATGTTAATTTACAAAAAGAAATTACATAATTAACTTGTAGACAAACAAAAATGCATCAGGATCTCAATAGAATTCATGTAACATAACATAATACATATTTAACCTCATAATTATCTATATTATGATTCCTGACCCAGCAGGTCAGGCAGCAAAAAGGAAGGGAGAAACAGAGCTCAGGCCTCAGTTTAAGGTGTTGACTGTACAATTGTAGGGATAGTCGTGAGGATAAGGAGAAAGGGTTGACAATAAAATAAAACCTAATGCCACTAAATGAGCAAAAGAGGATAATTACTTGCTGAGTATTTCCAGCATTTTTCCCTTTATTTCAAATTTCCAGCGTCTGGAGATGGGTTGTTTTTAATTAATTGTTTGACTTGGAAGGAGGGTGTTGGGAATGGGAAGGGTGAAGGTCATCAAGCAGATTCTACATCCCCTGTGACTGCATTGAAACATTCTGTTAGAAGGGGAAACGGTCTGAAGAGTGAGTGAAGAGCACTCCAGGGTCTTGCAGAGGAATGGTTGCTTCAGAGTCCTGAAAGATAAGAGTATGGCAAGCTCTTTTTAATGGTGTCATTAAGCTGAAAGTGGCAGAAATGGCATTAGAAATAGACATGGGGGTGATGGGAAGGTAAGATAAGAAGATTCCTTAATGTTTCAGGGAATAAGGGAAAATATTAAGAACAAAAGTTAAAGAAATAGGATGGACAAGATTTTGGTACAGTGTACTGTGAAAATGAATGCAATATCAGAGGATGTTAGGAAGGTAGTGTTCTCAAAATGGATGCAACATGTATGGAGAAACTGAAGGACTGTTATATTGTCTTTACAGGAATTTGGGTTGAAGCAACTGTGATTGATGTAACTGTGTATGTCATTTGTGGTGTAATCTGTATTTGCTTCTTGCCTTTTGCCAGAAATGGAGGTGAAGGGAATAATAAAGGAAAGAAAACAGTTCAGAGATATACCATGTGAAAGATAAAAAGGGATGGAAATCAGAAACAAAGCAGTTTAAATTTTCCGGTTCAGGACCACTTACTGTGTGTGTTTATTAGCCTGACCTAGTGATCTTTTACGATCCAGAACAAATGCTGCTTGCAGGAATGTTTTCTCTAGCTGCCAGTCCCTCTCTTGCATTATTATTAGCCTTGCAGAGTGAGCAGGTGTTTGCCAGTAAACCTGAGGCTTTCTGCAATCATTGGGCATTGCAGGGACCAGAGTGTGAAGCCAGTAGAAGATATATGATTTAACTTGATAAATTTTCTTTCTGTTTCTGTATAATTTGTGTATTTATTATCAGTTATTTTCTAAACAAAAGACACATTGTTTAATTCATTTCTATTGCTTGATAATACTGTATGTACTGTTTGAATTAATTCGCTAAGGTAAAGAGCAGATAATCTCAGCTGCACTTAATGAGACAAAATCACATCTCTCAAGAGCTTTGCATTTTACTGAGAAAAATAGTACCACTACCCTCTACTCTGTCTTTTCTGAATCCCCTGCAGCATAAGGTGAACTTCTGTCCCACTGTTTAACTCTTTGAATCGAACTATATTGTTATTTATTCCAACATACTATAGCCTACAGTTGACAATACATTTTCTGTTAAAGAAAATTGCACTTTTATGCAGCCGGCTGAAATTTCATAAGAATGTGAATTTCAAGTTTACAAATAGGTTTGTCAGATTTTTTGAGTCTGCCCACGCTAAAACATTTTTTATCTGAAGCATGATATTCTTTATTAATACCTTTTAAGTTTTTACTTTTGTTACAATGTTTCATAATATGTTAAGGTAACCATACTTTTGGTACATTTCCTTAAAGTAGAAAGGAAGGAAAATTGAATCTGATGCTGCACAAATATCCAAAGGTAATACAGGGTAAAATAGAGCAGAGAAAAAAGCCACATGAGGTATGCCAGGTTGATAACTAGAGCTGACACCAAAAAAAAATGGAAGTAAGCAAAGCAAAGAAAGAGCATGAGAAAAAAAATCAGCAATTATTAAAGAAAAATTGAGATACTCAAAAGGCAAGTGAAAAGATATATGGTTGTACTGTAAGTGAAGAGGTGGAGCCAATCAAGGGGCAGAAATGTAAACTACTCATGAAGGCAGAAAGCATTGCTTATGTACTAAGTGAGAACTTTACATCAGCCTTTTGTTAAGGCAGAAGCTGCTGTTGGAGTCTCAGCAATGGAATATGGGCTAAAAGTGAGAAGAAGAAGATTATTTATACTGCAAGTGGATAATTTACTTGGTTTAGGTCGGATCTTAAGTGGCTGATGAAAATCACAGAGTTTCTGATCACAATTCTTCCAAACCTCCATATATTCAGAAGTGGTGCAAAAGGACCAGAGATTTATAAACAATAGTTCCTTGTACAAAAAGTGGGATGTAGCAATAAAGAGGCAAGTCGGTTCAACCTCAATGACACCGAGCATTCTAGAAAAATGATGAAAGTCAGAAATAGCAGTTGCTTAGAGACGTGTAGGTTGATTCAAGAAAGCTAGCATAGATTTATTAAAGGCAAATTGTGTGTAATTACAATTATATTGATTTTTTGATGAAGTAACAGTGAGGTTCAATGAAGGAGACACAGTTGATCTGAGACATGTGAACTTTGTAAGATGTTTGATAATCTCGCTTATCATCAAGTTCTAAATCCTTGGAAACAATACAGCAAAAAAGATACACAATTGACTAAATAACAAGAAATATAGTACAGAAGAGGAGAGTTAATTTTCATTCTATAGGTGAATGCCTAGCGGAGGTCCTCCATCAGTTGGTAATAGGAGCATTGCTTTACTTAATATATACCAATGAATAGAACTTCTGTGTACAGGACACATATTTCGAAATTTAGCAGTGTACTGAACTGTAAGGAGAATCCAGCAATAGACATCTAATAGTCAAGCTGGTAGAATTGTCAAATAGGTATGCAAAGCATTGCAGTGGGTGGTTTTGCACACCCAGCAGTTTGAAAATGCTCATAGTTTCCATTCTATAGAAGGGTGTGAGTGGAGTGAGTTCTCTTAAAGTTGATAACCATCTCCTTTGTTTTGTTGGCATTAAGCGTTTATTTGCTTGGCTCTAGACCTTGAGCTCTTCCACCTCCTCTCTGAAGGATGTCTCATTGTTTTTTTGTTTTTTTACTTTTTTTATTTACTAAATTTTAGAAATTACAAAGAATAAATGTGATATAAAATAGTAAGAAAAATAATATTAACCCTCCCCCCCCCCTTAACTCTTATCTAAAGAAAGAAAAAAAAAGGAAAGAAGAGAAAGATTGCCTGGATATCGGAGGATCCCCACATGCTCTATGGAGTTCAAAATAATTTTAATATTTATTTTTACTTTCCCCCGTTACTTTATAATTTTATCTTCAAAGGACCTATGTATTTAATCCTATCTTTTGTAAGTATGGGAACCAAATTTTCAAAAATATATCATATTCATTTCTTAGATTGTACGTAATTTTTTCAAGTGGAATACAACTATGTATTTCATTATTCCAATGATCCATAGTTAAATATAAATCAGATTTCCAAGTAACTGCGATATCTTTTTTGGCTACTGCCAATGCAATTTTTATAAATTTTTTCTGATACTTATTCAATTTAAGCTTCGGTACTGTCCCTTCAATGTCTCCTAATAAAAATAATAGTGACTATGTGGGAGTGGTACTCCAGTAATTTGTTCCAATAAAAGTCTTAAATTTATCCAAAATGGTTGAATTTTAAAACAAGACCAAGTAGAATGTAAAAAAGTACCAATTTCTTGATTACATCAAAAACATTGGTCATGCATATTTGAATTTAATCTATTTATTTTCTGTGGTGTTATATATAATTGATGTAAAAAATTATATTGTATTAATCTAAGTCAAACATTTATTGTATTTCTCATACTATCAGAACATAATCTTGACCAGTTTTTTCCATCAATTTTAACATTCAAATCAGATTCCCATTTTTGTCTTGAATTATGAATTCCTGATTTAATTGTCTGTTTTTGAATCAAATTATACATACAAGATGTAATTTTTTTAATTTTTCCCTTCTGAATTAATATTTCTATTTCACTAGGTTTTGGTATCAACATTGTTTGACCCAGTTTTTCTCGTAAATAAGCTTTTAATTGAAAATAACAGAAAAAAGTGTTATTTGATATTTTATATTTATTTTTTAATTGATCAAACGACATCAATATACCTCCTTCAAAACAATCACCTATATATTTAATCCCCTTTTGGAACCAATTATGTAAAAGTTTATTATCCATTGTAAAAGGAATAAGCCTATTTTGAATTAAAGTTCTTTTTGCTAATAAAGATTTCTTTATCTCATCGTCCATATTTACCTTATTCCATAAATCAATCAAGTGTCTTAATATAGGAGATTCTTTTTTTTCCCGTATCCATTTGGATTCCCATTTATATATAAAATCTTCTGGTATGTTTTCTCCTATCTTATCTAATTCTATTCTAATCCATGCCGGTTTCTCTTCATCAAAAAAAGACGCAATAAATCTAAGTTGATTTACTGTATAATAATTCTTAAAATTTGGAAATTGTAACCCTCCTAAATCAAATTTACATGTCAATTTTTCCAATGATATTCTTGACATCTTTCCTTTCCAAAGAAATTTCCTTACATATTTATTCAGTTCTTGAAAAAACTTCTGAGGTAATTGTATTGGTAAAGTTTGGAATAAATATTGCAATCTAGGAAATACATACATTTTTACAGCATTAACTCTACCTATTAATGTTATTGGTAACATCATCCATTTATCAAGATCCTCTTTTTTTTTAATAATGGCAAATAATTTTGTTTATATAAATTTTTTACATCATTATCAACTCTAATACCTAAATATTTTATCCCATTTATTGGCCATCGAAATTGAGTTACTAATTGACATTGATTATAATTTCCTTTGGTAAGGGGTAAAATTTCACTTTTATCCCAATTTACTTTATACCCTGATATTTTCCCATATTCTTCCAATCTAAAAGATCATCTTTGCAAAGATTGCAATGGGTTTGTTAAATAAATCAAAACATCATCAGCAAATAAATTAATCTTATATTCTTCTTGATTGACTCTAAAACCCCCAATGTCTGAATCTGTTCTGATTAATTCAGCTAATGATTCTATTACCAATACAAATAAAGCAGGTGATAATGGGCAGCCTTGTCTAGTTGACCTCGTTAAGCAAAATGGTGTTGAAATCTGACCATTTGTAACTACTTTAGCTTGAGGATTAGTATTTAAAGTTTTAATCCATTGTATAAAAGATTTTCCTAACTCATATTTTTCCAATACCTTAAATAAAAAATCCCATTCCAATCTATCAAATGCTTTTTCTGCATCCAAAGCAACTGCCACACTCATTTCCTCTCTTTTTTGTGCCAAATGAATTACCGTAGATTCCGGACTACAGAGCGCACCTGATTAAAAGCCGCTGGCTCTAATTTTAGAAAGAAAATCAATTTTTTACTTGTACAGGCCGCATCGGATTTTAGGCCGCACCGGATTTTAGGCCGCACCGGATTTTCGGCCGCACCGGATTTTCGGCCGCAGGTGTCCCATGTTGTAATATGAGATATTTACACAGAAAGATATTACACGTGAGGATTTTTTAACTTTTAATTAAATCCATATGGTAACATAAACAAATACATATTGCAAATGCTTTTTTTCGAACCGTACCTGTAACGCGGCTACTTTTAAATATACGTTGCGTATACTTTTTTACTGAACAACATTCCAATATCTCCTAACAACTGGTAAAAAATATATATACTGCAGCCTACCAGGAAAAGTTATTGATCGCCTTTAACTTAAAAGCAGCGTTCGCTCAGATCCAAAGCCGCTCGCGTAATGCCGCTCCCCCCCTCCTTCCCGTTTATCGCAAACTGGTATCCCACAAGATGCGGCGAAACCGGGTGTGACGTCATAGCATCCCGCGATGTAGTACAGAAAACAAATATAGTTAAAACACTTCTAACTTTAACTAACAAATGAATTACTAAGCGAAAATATTATAAACTAATTAACTGCCATAAAGGCAGCACAATGCTTTTCTTCGAGTGTTTTCCATGTTGATGAGGGTGAGTACAAATGACTGATTTACAATAATTTAATTGTGAAAGTGCGCTTGATTTATCGTACAATTTCATTGGACCTCTGTGAACTACTCATCAATTTTATTGGTCTACTGTTACGAGGCAAAATGTTTTTAGCGGCATGAAAAAAATAATGCATTAGCCGCACCGTATTAAAGGCCGCAGAGTTCAAAGCTGTTCAAAATGTGGGGAAAAAGTAGCGGCTTATAATCCGACATCTACGGTATACTAAGTAACCGGGTTATATTATCCATTGATTGTCTGTTTTTGATAAAACCTGTTTGGTCCATATGTATTAATTTTGGTAAATATTTAGATATTCTATTAGGTAAAATTTTTGCTAGTATTTTATAATCTGTATTCAACAAAGAAATAGGCCTGTATGATGTTGGTTTTAAAGGATCTCTATCTTTTTTTGGCAATACAGTTATGATCGTTGTTAAAAAAGATTGTGGGAGTTTATGTATTCTTTCCACTTGGTATATTAATTCCATAAAAGGAGGAATTAATAAATCTTTAAATTTTTTATAAAATTCAAGAGGAAAACCATCTTCTGGAGATTTATTACTCTGAAGTGATCCTAAAGCTTCTTCAACCTCTTTTAATATAAATGGCATATCTAATCCTTTCTGTTCTTCCAAATTTAATTTTGGAAGGGTTATTTGTGATAAAAATTTATCTATCTCAGCAATCTTATTTTGTGATTCTGATTGATATAGTTCAGTATACAATTTTTTAAAAGTTTCATAATTTCTAAAAATTTCTAAAGGCTTATAAGTAACCTTATTTACACTTGTTCTAATTGCATTTATTGTTTTAGAAGCCTGTTCTGTTTTCAACTGCCAAGCAAGAATTTTATGTGATCTTTCACCTAATTTGTAATATTTCTGTTTAGTTCTCATAATTACTTTTTCTGTACGATATGTCTGGAGTGTATTATATTGTAGTTTTTTATTAACAAGTTGTCTTCGTTTTTCTTCTGTCATATATCTTTGAGATCCTTTTTCTAACTTTATGATATCTTTTTCCAATTGATCTATTTCTGCTGCATATTCCTTCTTAATTTTAGATGTATAACTTATAATCTGACCCCTTAAATATGCTTTCATCGCTTCCCATAATACAATTTTATCCTCAACTGAATGTAGATTTGTATCCAAAAAAATTGAATTTGTTTTTTCATAAAACCACAAAAATCTTGACATTTTAATAAAATTGAATTAAATCTCCATCTATAGATCGATTCTTCCTTATCCATCATTATCATTGTCATTATCAAAGGGGAATGATTTGACAGTATTCTTGCTTTATATTCCACACTTTTCACTCTATCTTGAATATTTTTTGATAATAAAAAAAATCAATCCTTGAGTAAGTTTTATGTCTATTTGAATAAAATGAATAATCTCTTTCTCTTGGATTAATTTTTCTCTATATATCAATCAGGTTTAAATCTTTCATTAATGATAAAGTTAGTTTTGTTACTTTTGATTTTGTAACAACTTTAGTTGACCTATCCAAAACTGGATCTAAACAAAAATTAAAATCTCCACCTATTAATATTTTATCATGTGCGTCAGCCAAGTTCAAAAAAACTTATTGTATGAATTTTGCATCATTTTCATTTGGTGCATAAATGTACATAAAAGTCCATAATTCTGAAAAAATTTGACAATGTATAATCACATATCTCCCCACAGAATCAATTATTACATTTTGTATTTTAATTGGTAAAGATTTATTAGCCAAAATTGCAACTCCTCCCGATTTTGAATTAAATGAAGCTGCAATGACATTTCCAACCCAATCTCTCTTTAATTTCTTATGTTCTGTTTCTGTTAAATGTGTTTCTTGTAAAAAAGCTATATCTCCTTTCATTTTCTTAATATATGATAAAACTCTTTTTCTTTTCACAGGTCCATTAATTCCATTAACATTAAAACTTAAAAAAATAATTAAATTAATCATTTATAATACCTTGGGAACTCTTTAAAATTCTCCATGTTGCTATGAGTCTCTCCCCAACCATCCAGGCAAAAAAGAAGAAAAATAGAAGAAAGATAGCTAATATATAAAAAAAACCAAAATACCCCCCCCCCACTAATGTTGCAATTAAAAAGAACACAACATTACCCCCCCATTTTACGGGTCATGGCAATCGCCATGATTGTACACATGAAAACCGCAGCCATCGATCAGGAGCTCCTCCAGCTCCCCTGCAAAAAAAAAGAAAATATATTAATGAAGAAAAAAAAAGAAAATAATTAATGTCTCTACTCCCAATTAATACTCCTCGACTATTTTTTTCCTTTGTAAATGTCCATCAAGTCCAGCCTTGTTTCAATCTTCATCATTAGTCCATTTCAATTCTATAATTCTTTACTCCTCTTCATGAACATCAGGTAATTCTTGTAAAAATTTCTCCGCTTTCCGATAGTAAACGAAAAAACTTCTTTCTTCGTTATCCAGGAAAATTATCAATTTTGCTGGGTAGCTCAATAAAAATTTATAGCCCTTTTCCTATAAAGATTTTTTCACTGGATTAAATTCCTTCCGCCTCTTCAGAAGATCGTAACTTATGTCTGGATAAAAAAAAACTCTTTTCCCTTCTATTATCAATGGCCCATTTCTCTTTTTAGCACCTTGAGTAGCCGCCTTCAAGATCATTTCTTTATCTTGGTACCTTAAACATTTTATCAAAATTGTTCTTGGATTTTGATCTTGTTGAGGTCTTGGTCTTAAAGCTCTGTGTGCTCTTTCAATTTCAATTACTTGACTTCCTTCTTTCATTTCCAAAATTTTCGGAATCCATTCTTGAAAGAATTTTATTGGATTTTCTCCCTCTGTACCTTCCATTAGACCAACAATTTTAATATTATTTTGTCTACTAGAGTTCTCAAGCGCATCCATTTTTTCCAACATCCATTTTCTTTCTATTGTCCAGGCAAGATTATTGTTTTCTATCTTATCTATTCTTTCAGTGTTTTCTTCCACTTTTACTTCCATCTCTTTAACTTTATTATCCATCTTCTTTTGTTTTACCACCACATTATCGAGTGTACTCTGCATCCTTATAGCTTTTAATTCATTCATCATATATATCAGGATATCTTTTATGTCTCCTTTAATCTCTTTCTTCTTTTCTTTTTCTTCTTCCTCTGAACTTCCCAAAGAGTCTGGTTCACTTCCGATTCACTTCCAATTTCACTTCCAGCCGTAGTTGGGATTTGTAGATTTGTTAATATCTGTTCATGCATACTTTCGCGCATGCGTTGTTCTTGCCATTTCTTCTTAGAGACCGCCGACAATACTGCAACTTCCTGTCCCGCATCATCAGAAGTGCCATGCACTTCGCCGGGAGGAGATCCAACTTGAGTCTGAGGCTTCGCCGATACGGTTAGGCCTTTCTCTGCGCCGATTTGCGCAGTCTTCGAAGTAGTAGCTTTCTTCTGTTTCAGTTTAGGAGCCAAATCAAAATATAATCCTGAGTTGCTTATAAATAGTTTCTAGTAGGTATTTGTTAACTCTTCTTCATTTAAACCCTATTTCATTACTTTTTACGAGGGAGCTGGATTCCCAATGTCTCAATCCTACGTCATCACGTGACGTGCCCCCGGATGTCTCATTGTTGTTGGTGATGAGCCCCACCACTGTTGTGTCATCGGTAAAATTGGTAATGTGATTATGTGAGTGTTTGGCTGTGCAGTCATGTGGACTCAGGGTGTACAGAAATATGCCCAGCACATAGCCCTGTGGGGCACCCGTGCTATGGATAATGGGAAAAAGGAGCAGTTCTGTGTTCTGACTATCTGAGGTCTGTTGGTTAGTAGATCCAACACCCAGTTGCACAGAGCTGTAGTTAGACTGAGAATTAGAAGCTTGTTCACCAGAGTCTGAAGGACACTTGTGTTGAATGCTGAGCTGTGTTGAACCATGATGGCATAATGGTTAAAACAATGCTATTTCAGCTCAGAGTGTCAGAGTTCAGAGTTTGGAGTATGAACATCTTCATTGGCACAGGTGCAGCAAAAATCTGTGTGCTTTGCCCCCTACTCTAGTCAGTTAATCCTAATGACTGTGAGGCTATGTACAGCTCCAATGCCATTGTTAAGTTTGCTGCTAGCCCACTGTTGTTGACCAAATTGAAGGTGGTGACGAATCAGCATATATGAGGGAGATTGAAGATCCGGCTGCTTGGTGCCACAATAGCAACCTCTCACTCAATGTCAGCAAGACAAGGCAGTTGATTATTGCCTTCAGGAGAGGGAAACTGGAGGTCCATGAGCCAGTTCTCATTGGGGGAGTGGGTGGGTCAGTGATTTTAAATTCCTCATTGTTTTCATTGCTGAAGACCTGGTACGTAAGTGCAATTATGAAGAATCATGGCAATGCCTCTACTTAGAAGTTTACAAAAATTCAGCATGACATCTAAAACTCTGAGAAACTTCTGTAGATGTATTCTGAGGAGAAAATTGACTAATTGCACCATGGCCTAGTACGGGAATAGAAATGCCCTTGAATGGAAAATTCTATGGAAGGAAGTGGACATGCCTCAGTTAATCATGGTTAAAGTCCTTCCCATGATTGAGCACATCTACATGAAGAACTGTTACAGGAAATCAGCATCCATCATCAAGGACCAGCACTACTCAGCCAATGCTCTCTTCTCACTGCTACTGTAAGGAGAAAGGTACAGGACCTTGAGGACCCACACCACCAGCTTCAGAAACAGTTATTACTCCTCATCCAGCAGGCTCATAAACCAGTGGCGATAATTTCAGTCAACTTCACTTCCCCCATCACTGAACTGTTCCCACAACATATGGATTCAATTTCAAGGACTCTTCATTTCATGTTTATTATTGCTTTTTTTATTAATCATTATTATTTGTATTTGCAGTTTCTCTTTCTTTTGTATTTGAGGGTTATATATGGTGATATATATGTACTCTGGTAATAAATTTATTTGGAACTTTGAATTCCGGCACTGTTCTGTAAAGTCTCTGTACACTGTTTTCGTGGAATGAGAAAGGAAAAAATAACAAGATAAAATCCTATGGTGTTATAGGAAAATATCCTGGTATGAATAGTAGAATGGATGAAAGGCAGGAGAGAGCGAGTGGGAATAAAAGGGACCTTTTCTGGTTGGATGCCAGTGACTTGTTCCTCAGGCGTCAGTATTGGGATTGCTGCTTTTCACATTGTTTGTCAATGATTTGATGAAATTGATGGCTTTGTGGCAAAGTTTGCAGATGATATGATGATAGGTGGAGGGGTAGGTAGTGCTGAGGAAATAATGTGATTGCAGCAGGACCTAGACAAATTGAAAGAATGGGCAAAAAGGCGGCAGATGGAATAGCGTTGGGAAACATACGATGGAGTATTTTGGTAAAAGGAACTGTAGTGCAGACTATTATCTAAACGGGGAGA
Organism: Hemitrygon akajei; assembly: GCF_048418815.1. Lineage (NCBI taxonomy): Eukaryota > Metazoa > Chordata > Chondrichthyes > Myliobatiformes > Dasyatidae > Hemitrygon > Hemitrygon akajei. The sequence continues at coordinate 71,377,330 of NC_133136.1, read as the reverse complement.
AGGTTCAAACATCACAGGTGCAGATAGACTTAGGAGTCCTTGTGCAAGACTCCCAGAAGGTTAATTTATAGGTTGAGTCTGTGGCAAAGAAGGCAAATGCAATGTTGGCATTGATTTCAAGGGGGATGGAATATAAAAGCAAGGAAATATTGCTGAGACAATAATAAGACACTTGGAGTTTTGTGCCCCATAACTCAGAAAGGATGTGCTGTCATTGTGTGCTGCTCTTATGCCTTATGGTCTTATGGATTGGTTGGTTCTTCACCAGTTGTACCAGTTTCCTCCCACAGTCGAAAGATGTACCAGGTAAGTGGGGGTGGGGGAGCGGCATTACTTTGCTGCTGCTTGTGCGTGGGGGGGGGGAGCAGGGGGAGCTTTGGGGTTCTACATTTTTACTGTCACTCATTCTTTGGGGCACTCTTCTGTTTTCATGGATCTCTGCGAGGAACGAGAATTTCTGGTTGTATATTGTATACATTGATATGAAATGGATCTATTAAACTATTGAACTATTGAGGTAATTTAGTTGGTCATTGTAAAATGCTCTGTGATTAAGGGCCTACTCCGTATAGTATTGCTAAATAAATTAATAAATAGTTTTGCATGCCGAACTGAAATCCAGAAACAGCATTATGACAGAAGTGTTCTTGTTTTCTTGGTGTGTCAGGTGTAATGTAGATTCTACAGCATCTGTCGTCGAGTGGTTCTGTCGTTAAGCATATCAGTGAGACTTCAGTGTGGCAGGAATGGAGTTTTTGATGTGAGCCATTACCAACTATTTGAAGCACTTCATAATGGTTGGCATCAGTGCCACTTGGGCAGTAGTCATTTAGCTCTGAAGTTGTAGAGTTCTTTGGTACAAGGATGATGGTTGTTACAGACAGTGGCTGCTCACCTGTGAGTAGCGGTAGCTTTCATGGTTGGCATTGTGTTGTGTGCCTTGAAGCATTGATAAATGATTTTTCTAAGAGTGTCAGAGAGGGAGGTGTCACTGGCACAGACCATGCCATTTTTTTTGTGCCCTTAATGCCCAGCCACATATACTATGCCAGGATTCATCATCAGATGGATGTTCCTGAATAATTTGTGTGCAGGTGGTCTTCGCTCTATTAATGCCGAAGATAACGTTTCTCCTGGATCCTCTGAGAGCTGTTCTGTCTCCAGACTTGAAGGCAGTGTTCGAGGCTTTTAGTAGTGAGTGCACCTCTATGCTGAGCCAAGGCTTCTGGTTGAGCTATGAAATGACCACTCTTGAGGTGCCCATGTCATTTACACACTTATAGATAGCAAACCTGATTCTGAATCAAAATCATTCCAGTGATGAGGAACTTGTTTACTGACAACAGCTCAGCATTCAACACAATCAAACCCTCTGTTTCAATCAACAAGCTCCAAAATCAGAACCTCTGTACCTTCCTCTGCAGCTGGATTGCTGACTTCCTCACTAGGAGACCACAGTCAGTGAGGATTGGAAATAACATCTTCTCCTCGATGACAACCAACACTTGTGCACCTCAAGAATGCAGGCCACTGCTCTACGCTCTCTACACCCACAATTGTGTGGCTGGGCGCAGCTCAAACATCATCTATAAATTTGCCGAAGACGCAACTATTGTTATCAGAATTTCAGATGGTGATGAGGAGGCATACAGGAGTGTGATAGGCCAGTTGGTTGAGTGGTGTCACATTAACAACCTTGCACTTGTAACACTTACCCAACAGGCTGGTATATGTCTAGGGAAAAAAGAGATCCAGCCACACACCAACCCACCTCCCGTACACGCAGGTGCTGTGAGAATCGCGTTTATGCCTCGCGCCCGCCAACAGTATCAAACCCACAACAAATACCGTTATGAAATACACTTTAAAGAGTTTACTAAAATTAAAAGAGTATTAGGCAATACTATATATATATATATATATACAAGAAAAAAAAGGCACCAACTTATCAAAGTTCAGTCAGTTTAGTGCACATCGGTGGAGCTCATCCAGCGAACCATTCGACTCCTCGGTGGTCGTCCTCCCGAAACTCCCACTTCGGACTCCCCGGTGGTCGTCCGAGCGCACGTCCTCCTTCCTCGGCGTCTCCCTCCAGACTCTCCTCACACCCCAAGCCCACGCAACCCCTCCCCCAAGTTCCCAGCCTCACAAAACACAATAACATTCCCCATTGATTAACAAATGAATACAATTACCATATCAGCCGTTCTAAAGCGAAACAACGGCAAGAGAAACTTTTAACAGACAAAGAAGCATTCCTACTCATAACAAACCAAAGAAGCCATTTTTAGTAACATACACAGGACATTGTACACACTCAATGTCAGTAAGACCAAGGAATTGATTGTGGATTTCAGTAAGGGGAAGTCATGGGAACACACACCAGTCCTCATTGAGGGGTCAGCAGGGGAACGTGTCAGCAGTTTCAAATTCCTGGGTGTCAGCATCTCTGAGGATCTATCCTGGGCCCAACATATTGATACAATTACAAAAAAGGCATGACAGCGGCTATATTTCATTAGGATGAAGTTGTCTCGGCCCATAACAATGACTGTTTACTTTTTTCCATAGATGCTGCCAGGCCTGCTGAGTTCCTCCAGCATTTTGTGTGTGTTGTATTTCATTAGGAGTTTGAGGAGAATTGGTAGGTCACCAAAGACTAGCAAGTTTCTGAAGATGTACCATGGAGAGCATTCTAACGGGTTGCAACACCACCTGGTATGGAGGGGTCACTGACAGGATCAGAAAAAGCTGCAGTAAGTTGTAAACTCAGTCAGCTCCACTATGGGCACTAACCCCTCCAGCATCAAGAACACCTTCAAAAGATGATGCTTTAAAAAGGCAGCATTTGTCATTAAGAACCCCTATCACCCAAGACATGCCCTCTTCTCATTGCTACCATCAAGTGGGAGGTTCAGGAGCCTGAAGACACTCACTCATGGTTTCAGGAACAGCTTCTTCCCCTCCACTATCAGATTTATGAATGGACAATGAACTCACAACCACTACCTCAGTATTTTTCCTCTCTTTTTGCACAACTTATTTAATTTACTTTATTTATAAATATATACTTCTTGTAGGTTAGTTATTATTAATATTATTATTATTATTATGTGTTGTAATGTACTGCTGCCACAAAACAGCACATTTCACCACATATGCCAGTGATATTACACCTGATTCTGATAATGAGCTGGACAGATTGCAGAATCAGGTAAGATCGTATTAGCACATGGCTCAGGTACTTGAAATGATAAGGTAATAGACATAGTAAAAAGAGAGAAATTGTCCCTTATGGCAGATGGGTAAAGAACTAGAGAACATAGAATGAAGCTGATCAGCAAATAGCTAAGTGTAAAATGAGGAAAATCTTCGTGCGGTGAGTGCTGAAGCTGTGGAATGCACTGTCAGAATGGAGACACATTTAATTGTAGCATTCAAAAGAAAAATGAAGTTTCTGATAGGAACATATTGTCAAGACTTTGTAAAAAGAGAACAGCTGGCTTGCTGTAACATAAAATCTGCATAGACTTTAATGTCCAAGTGGCTTGCTTCTTTAACGCCATGATTTTGTGAAGGGTGATCCTCTCTGCAGAAACTCTTAAAGGAGTATGGTAGTATATAAGCAACACAGTTCCAACTGCATTGGAGTGTTGCGAATGAATGACTATGAGCTTGTCTTCAGCTGGTCAGAGCGAGCTGAATGGAGCAACAAAGAATAATATGCTTAGGAGGCATATTCTATGAGCAAGTGGGTCATAAAAATCTTCTAGGGACACAGACAAATACTCCAGGAGATCTTTATTAGGACACGAGTGCAGTCTATAAATGTCTCAGGATTCAAAGTTCAAAGTACATTTATTATCAAAGTGCATATACGGATTACAACTCTGAGATTCTTCTTCACCAGGAGACGAAACAAAGAAAGCCATGGTAGCTATTTGAAGAAAAACATCAACCCGCTTTTGTGTTTGACTTTAGGGAACATTGGGGAAGACTACTACAGTTCAGGAAAAAGTGCAAGTCACCTCTGCTCCTGTGAGATGAAGGTAAAATAGATGAAATTTCTTCACCTTGAGTACAGAGTTCAGATGCCTTTCCCTGAATACAGAAGTGAGTGGCAAACTGAAACTGTGACAGTCAGTGCTCTAACGCCATGAAAATTTATCCTTGACGCCCAACTTCAGGGCATGCAAAGGAAAAGGGGATAATTAGTGAAATTTACCTTTAAAACATCATGATGATAGTTCCCACAAGTGGAAGGATTTCCTGCTAGCCACCCATTTCAATTCAAATTCCCATTCCCATTCCACGGCCTCCCCTAATGCCATAGTCAGGCCACACTCAGGTTGGAGGAGCAACGTTTCATATTCTGCCTTGATAGCCTCCAACCTGATGCCATGAACAATGATTTCTCTAACGTCCAGTAACTTTTCCCCTCCCCCTTCTCGCACTTCCATTCCACAGACTGCTCCCCTCTTAACCTTTCACTTCTCACCTGCTTATCACCTCCCTCTGGGGTCGCCCCCCCTTCTTCCCTTTCTCCCATGGTCCACTGTCCTCTTCTATCAAATTAGTTCTTTTTCAGCCCTTTACCTCTCCACCTATCATCTTCCAGTTTCTTACTTCATTCCTCCTCACCTCATTTAACCGATCACCTGCCAGCCTGCACTTCTTTCCCTTACCCCACCTTCTTATTCTGGTTTCTTTCCCCCTTCCTTCCCAGTCCTGGAGAAGGGTCTCGCCTGGGAATGTCAATTGTCTATTCCTTTCCATAGCTGCTGCCTGACCTACTGAGTTCCTCCAGCATTTTGTGGGCATTCCTCTGATGGTGGCAGTTTACATCTTGTTTTTCTCTTAATTAAACTGTTGTCTGTCTGCTTCCTCTGGCAGCAGTATGCAATGTGTTCAGCTGCTGCACCAATTCAGCACTGCCGGGATGCAAATTTGCCTTAAAATTCAGCCTTCATGACCGAGTGATAGAAACCTAACATGGAAATGAGAGGAAAACAGAATTGAGAGGAAACAACTGTTAGGAATTTCACCAGACCAGATCCCATCCCCCCATCTCCCTACCGCATGATTGCTGCTATGCATCCATTCACATGCCCTAACAAGCCCCAAGCTATTCTCAACTTCATCTTTAGAATCTGTTGAATAATCAAATTATCTTTCAAAATATTCATAATGTCCTTGTGCTGTTCTAATTTAAATCTTACTAAAATTAAAATTAATGCTTAATTCCATCTCCCTTTCCCCAAATATTTTAGAAGGTTATCACTTAGCTTATTCTGTGAACATCTAATAATCAACTAAATAGGGATACTTTTTACAAAAATCTTTAAGCCAAATGTACAGTTCAATAATTCCACACTTTAGTAATGTCCTTTAGTTCTTTATTGCAAACTAACAAAGGACAGAATGACAACATTAAGTCATTCATTTTCTTGAAACTAGTAAATCTATAGTCTAATCACAGTCTTTGGTCTAGGTTGTCTTCCACAGCATGTTTTTTGAGTGAACTTCAAAGGCTGAAGTTTTTACCACATTTTTCCATTTGTATTTATTAAAAGTATTAATATTTACAATTTTTACCCTTTCTTCAGAAAATCATGAAAATTATCTAACAGTGGTACATTGATATTCTCAATCTGAGCTCAGGGAATCATAACAATAAATTTAATTAAACATTCACTGGCATGTAAATATCATTGAAAACTTGAAGTGTCTCATTGAAATTTTTTTTTTAGCATTATAGATGATGTCTGCTATTATACTGGTACAATACCCCTTGATAATATTATCATCATCCTTTCTTAAGACGTTTTAATGTTAGAGCACCCTGATGATTCAGCTTGCTTTAGTATCTGAGTTGGCAGAATACCCTACCACAGGTGCATCACAACGTGTCTCAAGCTTGTCCTCATCTGACATTGATTTATCCTTACACAACACCATGCATGAGTATCGCAGCTTCAACATCAACCTCCAATACTTCAGAATCATAGCTACTACATTTTCTCAAATAACTTCACATCGCAGGCAGAAACTCACTCCACTCATCTATCTGATGAGACAGGTGAGGTGTGAGGGAAGACATTTACAAAACGTAACCCTTAGATATACATCTGGGTGGCAGTGTTTACAATGATAAGTGACATATCATGGTGTGGCAAGGCAAAGGGAGGCAGTTTGCAAACCACATCCACTCCACCAGCTGCCTTTTCCATGTTTGGTTCATTAGTTGTGATTAATAAAATGTCTGGGTCAGTCTAGGTTCTTGAGTTGCCTATTGGGTCTTTTGTTCAAAAGTTCTAGTCTGTCCAAGCTCCTCAGTCAATACTCCAATAAACAAAAGAAAATCCGTGTTCAGTTGTATAATAGCTGGCGGCAGAAGTTATCTGTTGTTTACCTACTAAGTACAGCTGAACCTAAAGAATAAGAAATATATAAGAAGATCCCAAGATGAAATGATTGCTTTTATTGGTGGGTTCAGTAATATCAAGAGTATTCCTCCTGCAGAATGAACTGTCCTTTGCTCCATCAACTTATTCTTCCTTTATAGCCATCGACGAACCGAGTTAATTTTGATAAACTTCAACCAATGGCTCTTCTATTTCCACAGCTGTTTTTTTTTAATCCTCAGGTTCAGACCATCAAGGCTGGCTACTTGTTTGCTTTTAATCTATCTGTCGTTTCTAATGACTTGACCATCATAATAATAATTGTTACAAGTTATTCTGTACTGTTTGAAACCTGCTGATCGTAAATCATTGGGATGTTTGCAGTGTTCTCCATCATGAAGACTGATGCAAAGTATTGATTTAACTTAACTGCTATTTCTTTCTTCCCCATTACTAATACCTCTATTTTTGTTCTCTTGAGGTCCCTTACTTACCCTAGCTATCTCTTCTTCTTTATCTCTTAAACAGAACTATCTTCAATTTAAGAAGGTGTGCAAGGCAGATTAAATCAAATATTGAATTTAATTCATGGATAGTAGGATTTTACAGTCCAGAATCCCTGAGATTTCTGGGGTATCTCTGTGAGCATAGGATCACATTGAAATAAATTCTAACAAAGTAATAATATTGAGGAAGACCATATAATTTCAACCATTCAAGGAAAAATATCAAGGAGGTAGAATTTTATCTTTGTCCATATAAGTATATACAATAGAGACACAAGAGGCTGGACCCTTGAGTAAAAAAAAACACTACAGGAATTCAATGGTCATACTGCATCAGCGGAGGGAAAAGGACTTCCAACATTTCTGTTCAAGGCCCTTTATCTGGACTTTACTGCTCACTGAATTGTAAAAATATTTATAGAAGACAATCTGTAAGGAGGTTCTAAACAGAAAAGGTATACCATGTCTGAGCTCCTTATCTTATTGGAGTATTATGCAAATAAATTTTGCTAGATATGAGGAATAGACAGAGATCATATACTCCACATTATTTTCACATATGGTTCCAAACATCAATTCCACTTAGATTAATGCAGTTGATCTTTAGAAGCACAGCAGGCATACCCTTGAATATTTCCCATTTTGCTCATGTGACTCAGGGTAAATTTCTACCTGAAGACTTTTTTATATTCTTGCCTGATCATACTTTTTAGTTTGTCCCACAAAACAGAAGAGCTTGTATTCATGAACTTCACCTTAATCATAACAATGTTATCTTGTGTTATTCATAACAAATTACAATTAGATAGAAAAACAGGGCTGAGAATGATGTAGTCTGAGAGGAGAGGAAGGTGAAACATGATCTCAAGCTACAGAGATGGAGAGAGCAGATGAGAATAGTTTGGCAGGAGAACCGGTGGGAGGAGTGTGTACTTGATGAGCAGAAGGAGAGGGTGGAGGAGGGGAGAACAGTGTGATGGGGGCTAGCATAAATGTAGGAAGAACTGGGTAGATCAAAAAAAGAGAGAAAAAGAACAGAGAGAGCAGTTTATTAAAAGATTGTGAATTCACTTTTCATACCATTGTGTCGTAGGCTACTCAGGCAGTGCTATTTCATTAACTACAGTAAAAGCTCATGATCCTTCTTTCTTATATTAAATTTTGTAAAATACTGGATGAAAGCCTCAACTGTTCAACATGACCATTTAACTCTTTTGGAGCTCGCAGCATTTCAAGTGTCTGTAAAATGTAAACACTGTAGGTCTGTTCATGTCTATTGATAGCAGCTAAATTCTTTCTTACTCTCAGGCATCATTAACAGGAGGATGTCCGCTGATTACTAATCGTCTGTTGGGCACTTAGAAAACTAAGATGATAGACTCCTTGGTGTCTCTCTAATTGGCTTGATTGATTCATTTTTGGATTCAAACTTATTGCTTATATGTAACATTAATGTTCTTTAATAACTGAAGGAATGTTAAGTCCAAAATGTTGGTGGTCTGATGGATAAGAAGTGACAAGTAAAGTGTCTATTTGATTGATATGAGTATGCTGAACACTCTGTTAATGAACACATGAGTTATTTGAATGAAATAAACCAGGCTGAATTGAAGGTAAGAGAACAGAAGATCGAAGTGTTTGTCTCCCTGAGCTTATGGAACTCACTTATTGGGTTACCTTTCTCTTGATGCTTTGGACTTTGCCTAGACCATGGTTAGTGTCTGGGACTCAGAGAGAGATCTCATGAGTGAGTCAGAATTTGGAGATGCCCCAACAACAGCGTTGATCAAGAGGTGACTAAGAATTATGAGCCCTAGAACTTTTATGACCTATTATGTAGTATTTTGTGTGGTTTGTTTGTGCTTTCTATTTTTATGATAATAATTAGGCTTGAGTTACTTTGTTGTGCTTGTGTGCTTATAACATATCGCTAGGTCACTAGAATAGTTTGGGTTTGATCAACCCAGTCCATTACATCTTCCCTGCAAGTACACTTTTTTTCCCAATCCCTTTGTATATCACCATATTAGTGTTATGATTAAATTCTTATTACTATAGACACAGTCTGCTCTCCCTTTGGGGGAAAAAATAAACACAGTGTGTCGTGGAAAATGGACAGCAGTCTGAACTTCATTTCAAAGGACCAATATTTTGAGTCACAACCCAAAATTATGTTCATCTCAGAAAAAATAGTGAGGATTCACTTCATTTATTTTGGACACTATGTCACTCAATTGGAGCAGTAAACTGTTGCCAAACAGTTTCTAATTAGCATCAGACGCGTGAAGTCATGCAGCCATTGGATATTACTCTGCACTTAGAGTAAACAGTTTTTAAATAGTGTCAGTTATGTGTGCTTGTGTTCAAAAAGCAGCAACTTTTCTCACTAATAGTTGACACAAAATAAGCAGGAAGACAATTCAGAACTGCTTTGCTCACAGCGGTTTTAAACATTCAGGCTTGGAGATGCCAGAAATGCCTGAGAGGAAAATGAAATGACTTCACGACTTCAACAAGTTAGGAACTCCAAAGAATTTGAAGATATCGGCAATCAATTTAAATGTTTCAATAAAAATGAAGATTTGAAGGATGCAATCATTGATGCCATTGTATGAAGGCAGTCCATTATCTGAACTCTTGAGTCTGCACTGATTTTGTTAATTTACAGGCCGTCAAAAGAAATTGGTGGCATACACTGGATGAACTATTAGGAACTAATACACAGCTTTGTAGTACTGTAGTAGTATTGATAATATTCTAATTTGTTCTGTATTTCATTTAAATACATAGTTTGTTACATAGCAATTTGTCAAAAAAGCTTTATTCTCATTCCATTTTCCTTAATGAGTAAGTTCAAAAACAGTTTATGCTGCAATATTTCAATCCATTCAGCATCTTACAAAATAGATAACTCACCTAAATGATGGTTGCATGTATCAAATAATTCTTTGTATTATCATACCAATCTTTTTTTAGCTCTAGCCTCTGAACTGCATACCCAATGTTCCAGCGTAACTCCAAGTATGTTTATATCTGCCTTGCTGGAAGAGTAAACTGTCAGGGGAGGCTACATCATGGTGGGTATTAATCTCACAGACAAGAGATAACACTTCAATTTTATGTTTCATAATCTCTCCATACTCATTCTCAAGATTTGACACAAGTTGAGCTTGGATTTTTACATTCTCTAAAGCATTAATGTACAAGGTCATTGGTAGTCAGCTGGGTCTACTTATTGTTATGTTTTCTAATTCCAAAGCATAAAACTAATCAAAGTAAAAACAAGGGAGCCTGAGAGAAGCATGTGGACTTTAATTTTATTTTTAACGTATGGCATGGTGGTGAGATGGTGTATGCCATTCAAATATTTTTACATACATGCTGTAGGAAATTACATAAACTATAAAGCATACTTAATCAAATAATATATGTAATCCTCAAGTTCAATTAGGGGCTTAATCTAGGAGGAGACAGCCTCTGGCCTGGAGAAATCTTATTTGGGTGATGCTGTGTGATGTGTTCCCATTACAAATCAGTACCACCAAATAACAAACAGTACACAATATGCAATTAAACGATTGAGCTTTATCATTCTTAATTTGACTATATGGTTAGTAAAGAAACAAAAAAGAAAAAGGGCCCATTCACATGAAACAGTCTAATGCGCAATGTTGGAGCTCACGGTTTTCCTGTTTATTCGTTCTCCATTGATTCCCCGCCCCCGACCCCCCCCAGGCGTCGACTCCCAACCCCATTCCAAGGTCACATTGTCCTGCAAACTACAACTTCCCCGTTCTACCATCTTCTGCTGAACAAAAGCCCGCAAAATCTTCTCTCGGGCCCCCAAGAAAGAAAAACACGCCTCTCATTGAATGGTGCACATTATCTTGTAGGATAATGTCTTTCCTAAAGGGTTAGGTGTGGGTTTACTTTGCCTGGTAGGTAATACTTGTGGCTGTGAAATAATCTCAGGTTCTGGGGCCTCCTCTGTGGTGGTTGTAGGAGTTGACTCTGGAACTGCAGGAAGTGGTTCTGACAGCTCTGGACATCTTTCTTCTCCAACAATTGACTCTGCTCTCCTCAACTGATCGATGTGTCATCTCCAGATGATACCAGAAGCAATCTCCACAATGTAAGACTCTGGTAGAGTTCTGACCTTAATCTTTCCAAATGCACGCTTTTAATCACCTCTGTATCCATTGCCAGGACTGCTTGTCCAGGAGTGAAAGATCGAACCTCCTCAGTTGTCCTGCATATTCCTTCTAAATTGTGTTTGAACAGATCCAAGCATGAGCACAAGGGACAACCCAGGAACAGTATAGCTGGTGAGTTGCTAGTTGTGGAGTGTGCTGTGTTGTGATATGCAAGGAGGAAATGGGAAAGCTTCTGATTCAGTGTTAGTGTAGTGTGTTCTGCTGACATTGCTCCCAGTGTGTTCTTTAGATCCTGGAAAAACCTTTCTGCCAAGTCATTTGTAACTGGGTGGTGTGTGTGTACATCCATCACGAGTGATGAGGACCTCTGACACCCTTGGGAGGATGTGTTTGTTATTTCTTTGTCCTGAGGTGACTGATGAGTCCAATCTGGGCTAGGAAGTATCCCCTACACACAGGGCAAGTGTGTAAAGGTTCTGTAGTTGAGGTTCCTGTCGCCCATTCTTTCTGCTGAAGTCGTTTGATTTTGTTTCAACATTGCGATGCTTTTTATAATACTATTCCATTCATTGATAAGAATGATTGAGACTGTTCCACGATGAACTTGGTATATTGTCACTGACTGAGTGTGTTGCCTTTATGGCATTTGCTTAGTTTATAATATTTTCGCTTTAGTAATTTGTTTGTTAGCATTTTCTAGTTAAAGTTAGGATTGTTTAAAGTAAATTCGTTGTCTGTGATATATTGTGGCATGCGATGACGTCACACCCGGTTTCGCCGCGTCTTGTGGGAAAATACCGGTTTGGAGAAATGGGAAGGAGGGGGCTCACATGTGCAGGATCAGCACAAGAAAAGTTTTCTTTCTACGCACTAGAAACATCAGTGAAGCAACACCGTAAGTTCATGAGATAATCGATGTGTTGAATTAAAAATGTTAATGCTGATTCTGTTAAAAGTAATGATGGTTGATAAGGTTTATGTTTTCGTTAGTTAAAGAGTTGCGGATAGTTTGTGTTGAAGTGTATTTAAAGCAGTCAATGGCGTAGGTAGATTCTGACTGAATGTTGCACTTTAATGTAATGTAGTTGTAGTTTTACTTTTGCAAGTATTTACGATGTAAATGTGATATCAAGAAGGAAACAAATACTGTATACATTTTGTATTGTTCTATCAACAGTTTTCACCATACGTTAATGTGGAAGAGTGAACAGTAAACGGTTAATCTTACTGCGATCCTGTTTTCATTGACTACGGTTTACCTCGGTGTTTAGTTCAGCGTTCTCTTACACCTGAGCGAGAACACTACACTGAGTGTTCTGGTACACCAGTCCTTGAGAAGAGACTTCTCGACATATCAACAGTGTGCAAGGCTGCAGTGGGGGATTTTGGGAAAACATCTGGCCACATTGTGGCTGCACCCACTACTACCAAGATATTAGCGCCTATGAATGATCTGACAGATCAATACAGGCCAACCCCAGGGATAGAGGGACACTGCTCCTGGTATCTTCTGGACGTTTTGACATTCCAAACAGTGCACGACTAGCTGCTCGATCTGCTGATCTATCCCAGGCTATTCAAAGCTTTTGAACCAACACTTTCATTTTGTCCATGCCTAAACAACAGGTATGTAGCTCCTTCAACACTTTAGCTCTTAGTCTGGATGGTACAACATCTCTCAATCCCTTCATAAGGAAATCCCTGTCAAGGGCAAGTTCATCCCAGTGCTGGGAAAAATGGAGAATTTGGAATTTCAGCTCCACATTCCAGCATCTTGAGTTGTCATGTAGACCTGAAACAGTGTGGGGTCTTTGCTGATATCCCTATAGATCATCTCTGATAATCTCTGCTGAAATAGCAAGCCTTTTGATTTGTGTTAGTGGGAGTACATGAACAGGGGTGTCCTCTACTGGCAGTTTTTCAGGTATTTCCATTTCCAAGGGTAAATGGGGCAATCCATCAGCCATTCCATGACTAGTTGTCCTTGCAAACTTGATCTTGTAGTTGTGTCCTTCAAGAAACAAAGCCCATTTCTGTATTCGTACATCTGCGGTGGAAAACTTTTCTGTGGATGGGAAATAAACACCAGTGGCTGATAATCAGTAATGAGGATAAACTCTGTCCAGTGCAAGTACAGGTTGAAACATTTTCACCACAAACCAGACTCAAGGCCTCTCTGTCAAGGTGTGTGTAATTTTGCTCTGCAGCAGTAAGGGAATGTGATGCAAAGGCTGTGGGTGTTCACTTTCATTGCTCATAACATGTGACCTGACTGCACCTATATCATAAGGTGAGATGTCACAGGCAAGCTTCACTGGATAATGTGGATAATAATGTGTGAATATCACCATTTTCTTTACCTGTTTGAAAACTAGTTCACACAACTTTGTCCATTGTCATCCCGATCTATAGTAATGAGTTCAAGGGATGGTACACAGTAACCAGGTTTGGTAGGAATCTGGTATAATAATTGACAGATTATAAAAAAGGACCACAATTGTGAAACATCCTTTGGCTTTGAGTCATCCACCACTCCTTGACTTTTCTCCGTGCACCTTTGTGCATTAATGGTATGACCAACGTAGGTGTTACTTAGAACCATAGAACATTACAGCACAGAAACAGGCCTTTTGGCCCTTCTTGGCTGTGCTGAGCCACTTTTCTGCACCTGGACCATATCCCTCCATACTGAGCACTGATCCCTGTGGCACACCACTAGACACAGGCCTCCACTCAGAGAAGCAATCCTCCACTACCACTCTCTGATTTCTCCCAGTGATCCAATGTCTAATCCAATTTACTACCTCACCATGTATACCTAGCAACTGAATCTTCCGAACTAACCTCCCATGTGGGTCCTTGTCAAAGGCCTTACTGAAGTCCATGTAGACAACATCCACTGCCATCCTTTCATCCACTTTCCTTGTAACCTCCTCGAAAAACTCTAATAGATTTGTTAAACATGACCTACCACGCACAAAGCCGTGTTGACTCTCCCTAATAAGTCCCTGTCTATCTAAATACTTGTAGATCCTATTTCTTAGCAGTCCTTCCAATAATTTACCTACTACCGAAGTCAAACTTACTGGGCTATAATTTCCCGGCTTACTTTTAGAGCCTTTTTTAAACAACGGAACTGCGTGAGCTATCCTCCAATCCTCCGGCACCTCACCCGTAGATACCGACATTTTAAATATATCTGCCAGGGCCCCTGCAATTTCAACATTAGTCTCCTTCAAGGTCTGAGGGAATGCCCTGACAGGTACTGGGGATTTATCTACTCTGATTTGCCTCAAGATAGCAAGCACCTCCTCCTCTTGAATCTGTCTAGGTTCCATGACCTCACTACTTGTTTGCCTTATTTCCATTGACTTCAGGCCAGATTCCTTAGTAATGTTACATACCCCGTAACTGGGTCACTTACCAGCAAAGATAGAGAGGTCCGTTGAAGTCTGATGGTACTATTTTTAACAGTATTTATTGATAAAAATACACAAAAATAATATCAATGCCAACATACAGATAATATACGTCGTCAATACAAAATCCAAAAGCGCGGGTATAATAATAATCAATAAGAAATAGCTCTATCGTTGTCTAGGAGATAATGTATTGTCCGATGGAAATATAAAAGTCACTCAGTTCATTCAGGCTGCAGCTTTTGGTTGGAGAGAGAGACAATGTTTTTAGAACTTGCCCGTTTTCCTTTTTATGATGTCAATCCTTCGAAACGTTGTCGGTGGTGATCTCTTCTTTAGCTAAATCGTCTTCCGTGGTAAGGCCTCAATCCCGGGCAACGGGAAAGGACACATGTGGACCTTCCACCGGCTGTTGCTATTAAACGCTGTCACGGGATTTCTAGCGTTTCTCCTGGTGTGTCTAAAGGGGTTGTTCCCCAGACCTTCTTTTACCCTTACTCACGGGGTCTCAGATGTCAATCAGGCTGGAATGATGCCACCCTTCAAACAACCCACTTTTGGTCATTCCCTGAGGGCTTCAAATAAATAATACAGTGCTCAATACACAATTCCGTCTCCAAGAGACAATGGCCGTTTTCCGTGGCTTTGTATCGCTGAGGGGCCGGGACACATTCCAAACGTCTCTCTCTCATTTCCTGGGTCTCCTGACCTGAATTAATAGCGATCTTGCGATTCTCAAAAAGGAGGGGGCTACTCAGAGTTGGGGCACAGTCGTAACAGTAAATACAGACGCAAAAAAACCATTTAAGATCTCCCCCATTTCTTTTGGTTCGATACACTCTGATCTTCAAGAGGATGAATTTTATCCCTTACTATCCTTTTGCTCTTAATATACCTGTAGAAGCTCTTTGGATTATCCTTCATCTTGACTGCCAAAGCTACCTCATGTCTTTTAGCCCTCATGATTTCTTTCTTAAGTTTTTTTTGCACTTTTTATACTCCTCAAGTACCTTATTTGCTCCCTGTTTCCTATACATGTCAAACATTTCTCTCTTCTTCTTTATCAGAGTTCCAGTATCCCTAGAGAACCAAGGTTCCTTATTCTTATTCACTTTGCCTTTAATCCTGACAGGAACATACAAACTCTGCACTCTCAAAATTTCTCCTTTGAAGGCCTCCCACTTACCAACGACATTCTTGCCAGAGAACAACCTATCCCAATCCACACTTTTTAGACCCTTTCTCATTTCTTCAAATTTGGCCTTTTTCCAGTTTAGTATCTCAACCCGAGGACGAGATCTATCTTTATCCATGATCAAGTTGAAACTAATGGTGTTATGATCACTGGAACCAAAGTGTTCCCCTACACACACTTCCGTCACCTTTCCTATCTCGTTATATAATAAGAGATCTAATATTGCATCCTCTCTAGTTGGTACCTCTATATATTGATTTAGAAAACTTTCCTGAACACATTTTACAAATTCTAACCCATCTAGACCTTTAACAGTATGGGAGTCCAAATCAATATGTGAAAAATTAAAATCCCCTGCTATCACAACTTTATGTTTCCTGCAGTTGTCTGCTATCTCTCTGCAGATTTGCTCCACCAATTCTTGCTGACTGTTGGGTGGTCTATAATACCACCCCATTAATGTGGTCATACCTTTCCTGTTTCTCAGCTGTAACCATATGGCCTCAGTAGACAAGCCCTCTAATCTGTCCTGCCTGAGAACTGCTGTAACATTTTCCCTGACTAGCAATGCCACTACCCCCCACCCTTCGTCCCTCTGTCTCTATCATGTCTGAAACATCGGATCCCTGGAACATTGATTTAAAGTATTCGCAATTGTTGTGTTGTTCGAACACCTTCTGGAATTAAGCTATACAGCAAATATTAACTTCAGCAATGACTTTCAGTAACCAATCTTTACACCTGAACATGGATTGCAGATTAAATTTAAAATGCTTTCCTTGACAATTGTTATCGGAACTGTGGACATCAGTTACTTGAAAACCAGATAATACTGATTCACATTCATTTTGGGTGTCTGGAGTATGGATGTGGAGAAGGAGGTGTTAAAGTGATATGCGATTCAAAGGAAGAATTGTAGATACATTGTATCTATAAAATCATCCTTTGATCTTTAGCATAAAAAATAATATAATGTTGGGTTGAACCAGCCTCTTCTCCAGAGAGTATGTCATTTTATTGAATAAAATACTACATTTCTATCTACCAGCTATGTCTCTCAGGTTACATTGTTAGCAATTCAACAGCATTGAGCTCTGAGCTTATAAACTAATCTTTTTAACACTGTATCAAGATTTTGGAGATGCTCCTTGTCATCCTGACCAGTAACAATGATGTCAAGCAGCTAACACTGTGTACCTGGCATTCTTGCAGCACCTAGTCCAGAGCTTTCTGCCAGAATGCAGGGGTACATGCTACTCCAAAAATAAGCTTATTCGAGCAATAAAGCCCATTGTGAATGCTAATAGTGAGAAACACTTTGGGCTTTTCTTTTATCTCTATCTGTTGCTAGGCATCCACTCAGTCCACTTTGCTGAAGTGTCTCCCTCCAGAAAGATTTGGACTAGGCGCTACAGACGGTATTGGTCTCCCCTCAGTACTGGGTTGATGGTGACCTTAAAGTCACCACAGATCCTGACAGACCTATTCTTCATGGATACTGGGACTATTGACATTGCCCATGAGCTCCACTAAAGCTTGGAAAGAATTCCACAACCTCTATGCAATCTAGCTCATTGGCTACTTTATCACCGATGGTCTGAAGGTAGATAAGTCACCTGGAATAGATAGTGTAAAGCCCAGGGTCTGAAAAAGGTGGCTGAAGAGATTGTGGAGGCATTAGTAACGATCTTTCAAGAATCACCTGATTCTAGAATGTTTCCAAATGACTGGAAAATAGCAAATGACTCTCCACTCTTCAAGAAGGGAGAAATCAGATACATATTTAAGTATAGATTGTTGGAAGAAAGAAATCTATGGCTGTATTCCATTAGAAAAAATTACTTATAATTTAAGAGATAAATATGAAGCATTTTTGAAAATTTGGTGCCCTTATTTACAAAAGACAGGATTAAATATATAGGGCTCTGAAGATGAAACAATTGGTTACTTGGGGAAAGAAATAAATATATATACTAAAGTTATTAAGAAGTCCATGGAGCATGTGGAGACCTTCCAACAACCAGGCACTCTTTCTTTTTTTTCCTTTCTTAATTTCTCTTTTTTAATATAGGGAAGCTAGGGGGGAGGGGTTAAGGGGAGGGGCAAAGGGACATATACTTTTTTTTTCCATACTTGTGATTACTTAAAAATGCAATTAAATAAAAATGTTTTAAAAAAAAGAAGGGAGAGAAGCAGAAGAAAGGAAATTAGAGGTTAATTATTCTGACCTCAGTGGTTGGGAAGATATTTGAGTTGTTAAAGATGTGGTTTCAGGGTACTTAGGGGCATATGGTAAAATAGGTTGTAGTTAGCATGATTTCCTTAAGGGAAGATCTGTTGGAAATCTTTGAAGAAATAGCAAGCAGGATAGACAAAGGAGGATCAGTTGATGTTGCCACACATGAGACTGTTTAACAAGTTAATTGGCCATGATATTGGCAGGATGAAAAGTATGGTTATAAAGGGAGCCTTTTTTATTTGGCTGCCAATGACTAATGGTGTTCCACAGGGATCTGTTGGGACCACTTCTTTTTATGTTATATGTCAATGACCTAGATGATGGAATTGGGGGTTTTCTTGCAAAGTTCGCGGCTGATGCGAATTTTAAGTAGAGGAACAGGCAGTTTTGAGGTAGTAGAGAGGCTACGGAAGGATTTAGACAGATTAAGAGAATGGGCAAAGAAGTGGCAGATGGAATACAGTGTTGGGTAGTGTATGGTCATGCACTTGGTTAGTAGAAATGAAAGGATTGACTGTTTTCTAAATGGAGAATCTGAAGAATCTGAGATGTAAAGGGACTTAGTTTCCTTAAAGGTTAACTTGCAGGTAGAATATGTGGTGAGGAAGACAAATGTAATGTTAACATTCATTTAAAAAAAAACTAGAATAAGAAAGCAAGAATGTAATGTTGAGTCTTTATGAAGCAGTGGTGAGGCCTCACTTGGAGAATTGTGAGCAGTGTTGGGCCCCTTATCTTAGAAAAGATGTGCTGACAATGTACAGAGTTCACAGGCAGTTCACAAAAATGTCTGAAATTATATTGTAAAACAAGGAAGTTTGCGAGATGCATAAAAACTTAATTTTTACTTTTAGTGAGACACGCGCGTATGACATGGTGGCGTGATGACGTATGCCACTCTCATACTTCTACATACGACCCATAATAAATTATGTGAACAACAAAGAATACTTAGTCAAACAATATATTTATGATATTACTCAAATTTGACTGAAATATTAAATACACAACACTTATCATTTAGCAATGTATTTCCAATGCTTGCCTTAAGTGGACTAGCACCCTTTTATCAGCACCTGATTTTTTCACGGCAGAGTTATTATTTTTTTTGCACTCTCATGTGTGATTTCATCCTCATCCTCTGATTTGTGTATATTTGTGCACGACAGTTCACCACTTGAAGACTGTGCCTAGTTCAACATAACATTAAGCATGATTTATTCCCCTATACCCATAAGCATGTACGAGTGAACCAGATGTTTGTCTTTGCTTTTTTTTTGGGTGTTAAAGTGAACTGTGACTGCCCTATGTTGTTCTAATAAGCTCCTAAATAAAAGCACTCCTTTAGCACCGATTGAAAAACTGCATTGTCTTGGTCTCTGGAGAATTAACACTGTTTTGAGATGAGTGGGCATCAATAGCCTGAATTTATTGCAGCTGCTGGCACCTAGATCCACAGCTGTGAGCTCCTGAGCTAACCCTATACAATGCTTTCAGCTTTCTTCCAGGTTTGGCAGAGTCCTGTTTTTTTTAAACATAGAATGTAGCAGTGAACCTGAGAGCAAGGAGCATGCTCTTTGGCTAGCAGACAGCTTAGATGACTATCTTCCCAAAAGGAGGTAAGTCTTGTCAAGAAGTGGGCCACAGATAACCTTTAGGTCTGTATGTGGACAATTCAAGCAGAGATTTCTGGAGAAGTCTCCACGAGGAGACAATGTTCTTCACTTCCCTGACCAGTACCAAAAGAAATATTATTCCCTGACAGTGCAGGTCAAGGTGATTTTTCACATCTAAGTTTCTTCAGCAGGCCTCTACTTCACTCACTCTCACACACACTTCACTTACTCCTGCCTCCTTACTCCATTTCTCGACCTTTCCCTCTGCCTTTTGCTTTAGCAGTGACCCAGCTTCTCTCCCTTTCACATGCCCCATAAGTTTATCACTCATTTACAGCCCTGCTTAGATATATATTGTCTAGATTATTCCACTGGAGCCAGCACGGCAATTTAGCAGTTAGCACAATCACTTTATAGCACCAGCGATCATCAATTCTGGTTTGATTCCCGCCACTGCCTGTGAGGATTTTGTACATGGGCTTTCTCTGGGTTCTCCAGTTTGCTCCCATATTCCAAAGACATGCAGTTAGGGTTAGTGAGTTGCAGGCATGCTATGCTGGCATTGGAAGTGTGGCAGCACAGCCTTCAACCGTGTTGGTTTTTAACACAAACTCAATGCATTTCACTGTATTTCCTGTCTGGCATTCCACCTGCATATCTAATGCATTAAAAACTACTATTGGGGTTGTTACAAAAGTTTAGAGAGACTGCACTTGAAGCATGGTGTGTTATTGGTTACTACATCACAGGAGGCTGTGATTAAACTGGAGATACTATCTGATTTGGAGACTTAAGCAATCAGTAGCTCAAGTAGTCAGGATGCTACCCACTCCGCATCATCTTCAGCGTGGGTCCCCCACCCCCAGGGTTCTGTGTTGAGCCCATTGCAGTTCACTTTGCTCAAATGACTGCATGACCAAACACCCATGTAAACACATTGCCAAATTTACCGATGTCATGACAGTGATGGGGCTCATCACCAACAACAATGAGACAGCTGACAAGAGGGAAGGTGGTAGAGCTTGAGGCATGGTTCCAGGCAAATAACCTCTTCCTCAATGTCAACAAGACAAAGGAAATTGTTCTCAACCGCAGGAGAACTCATGCCACTCACGCTCCTCTTTGTGTTGGTGCACAGCAGTGGAAGCTACAACTCTGGTTCCCCCCCAGCCCCCCATTTAAAGGATGATGATAAAACTTTGCAGAGGGTGCATAGAAGGATTTTCAGGATGCTGCTTGGATTAGAGGGCATGTTCTATAATGACAAACTGGACAAATATGGGTTGTTTTCTCAGGAGTGGCAGAGGCTAAAGAGAGATCTAATAGAGGTTTGTAAGATCATGAAAGCCATAGATAGAGTAGACAGACTATCTTTTTCCCAGTGTTGAAATGTCTATTACCAGAGGGCACGTAAGGTGAGAGGGGGTAACTTTAAGGAGATGTAAGGGGCAAGATTTCTGCACAGTGAGAGGTAGGTGCCTGGAATGCACTACCCAGGTAGTGGTTGAGGTGGATGCATTAAGGGGTATTTAGATATGCACATGAATGTGAAAAAAAATGGAAGGATATGGACTTTGTGTGGACAGAGTAGCCATTCTGGCCATATTCCTGTGACTGGATACCCAAACCACTCCATGGTTTTTTTTTGGTTTTCACATTATTCTCTCTGAACTCTAGATACTGTTGTGCGTAGAAATCCCAGAGATCATCTGTTTCTGTGATACTCAAACCACCCTGTATGGCACTAGCAATCATTCTACGGTCAATCATTTAGATCACATTTCTTCCCCATTTTGATGTTGGTCTAAACAACAACTAAACCTTTTTACTATGTCTGTATGCATAGAGTTGCTGCTATATGATTGACTGATTAGGTATTTGCATTAATTAGCAGGTATACCTAATAAAGTGGATACTGAGTATATGTGTCAATATTTTGATATACATATAGCTTATATTTATCTAATCTCTTTACCTTTATTCACCCTGCATCCTCAACCTTGTGCTGATATGTGCAGGCATTTGTCCAAGGAACCCATAACGCTATGTCTATTCTACCGCCTTCTGTAATTCTGTTTTTCTGCAGCCAAGGAAACAATTCTCATGACTGGAAGAGAACCACTGAAGCAAGGTCTGTTAAGGAGGGAGCTTCAAAACAGGTCATTGTTGTGGCAATTCTGAACAGCAGAAGCTTGTACAAGCTCCATTGAGTACACATTCATTACCTTTCATACTAGCTCACTCTTCAATTCGACATGTATGCCAGCAGATACTGCATCTATAAGCAAGAAGTAGCTTGGCGATGAAGTACAATATTTGGGGTGCAGCTCTACAGCAAAATCATATGAGGTAAACGCTTTTTCTTTATCTGTAGATTTTCCTAACGGAAAAGAAAATGCAGCCCCAGATGAACAGCCAACGAGATCTGAGAAGTTGATGGAAGAAGACACAATGGTAAAGTTCAAGAGGAATTTAGATTGGCTCATGAACAGGCCAGGGATGGAAGATATGACCCATGTGCAGGCAGGTCTTTCAATGGACTTACAGAGGAAGGAGGTGGCAGGAAACCAAACAGTGATAGAGGTGGTCACAACATTCAACAATGACTGAGTAAAAATTTATCAGGATGCAGCCCAAGATGTTACATTTCCTAAACTGATGTAGGAGGAACGATCTCTGCTGGGCTTTCCTAGTGATGGATATAATGTGCGTCTCCCACTCCAATGTATTGGCAATGTATTGACTCGACCACAGATGCAAACTGACCATTAATTTCAAAATCCCCCTCTTGGAAATAGGAGGCAGGAGGTTGTCGGCAGAAGTCAATCCTCATTTCCACTATCTTGAAAGCATCAAGTTGTCATGAGCACACCATGCTGCAAGATGGTCATACCTCTCTTAGGCAGCAAGTCACATCATTACTTGAGATGAGGATAACTACAGTTGTGTCATCCACAAACTTTAGTGTTTTAATGGATTTGTCTATGGGGGTAGAGTCATTTGTATAAAGTGAGAACAGGAGGGGTGGAAGAATAGCCCTGGGGAGAGCCTGTGTGTATAGACATTGGATCAGACAACAGACAAATAGGAGCCCAGCTTTACATGCTTCTTCTTTCCTGTCAGGAAGATCGTAATCCATTGGCAGATATTGTAAGGTGCAGCCAAATGAGCTTGCTGTGGAGCTACTTCAGAACAACAGTGTTGATGGTGGAGCTAAAATCCACAAACTAGTTCCTCACCTAGTGTTGGCAGAGTCCAAATGTTGAAGAATGTAATGAGGGCAGAAGTTTACTGCATCCCAACTGAGCTATTTGCTCTATACACAAACCAGGAGGTCAAGAAGAGGATCAGTAATGGATTAAAGTAGATGAACATCAGATGTTCAAAGGTTTTCATAACCACTGAAGTCACAACAACTGACATATATCCATTAAGTCCTGTGTGTCACAACCACAGATTCGGCAGTGCAGTAGATACGGCAATTGAGCTTGTGAATTTGCACGTGTCAGCTTATTACTATTTAATCGTGACAGTATTTAACTCCATACTTGTCGTCATAGTGCTTGTCGAGACTTGAACAGAGCACAGCAATGCTTCACTTTTGTTTGTATCAGTCTTGCCTGAAAAATTGGACAGTTCGTTTAATAATTAGATGTTCTTTTCAGCCGCAGTGGAGGCCCCCTTTCCCGTTTCAGAGTTTTAGTTAACAGCTCTGTTTGGCCTAGCATTTTTCTCAGCAATATTTTTATAAGTTTTTTAAATCAAGAAAGCATAGTACGAAGGAGGTTTGTGCAGTACATAACAAATGTAACAAATGTAGAATTCACATCTATGAAAGAGATGTACCCATGCATAGTAAAACCATGCTTTGGTTGCCTCCCTACCCCGACCCACCCCTCCCAATTCCCATCTCCAAGCCATCATTGCATTAGCAAAAAGTGTTAAACAGAACCTATACCCCCACGGAGCTGCATTGGTATGGAGAAGGTGTATTTTCTTAACACATGAACTGTTGTATGTTTACACGTCTGAGATTGTAGAATTTTACCGGAGAATGCTGAAAGTCAGGGATTTATGTGCAGAGGAAAGGAAGAAGGGATGAATCTTTAGCTTGTCTGGGAATTCTGAAAATATTCAAGAAAGGGTCCCCACTCCTTTTGGAACTTTATGTCCAAATTGAGAGTTGAATAATGGATCACCTCAAAGTATAGACTGGACATGATGTCTCTGAGCCACTGAGCATGGGTGGGCAGGCCAGCATCCCTCCACCTGAGCAAGACTGAGTGCCTGACCAAAAGAGAGGCAAAAGACAGTATACGATGTTTGATCGGACTTGGGTGCATATCCCCCTCTCCAGAGGTGCCAAAAAGAGCAATCAAAGGGTTAGGTTCCAAATTGTAACATTATACAATTGCAAATTGTATTTAGGATAGAGGTTGGAAAGTGTCTTTCCAGTATTTTTACAAGCTAGGGCATGTCCAGTACATGTGAATAAGGGAAGCCTTGCTCCTTTTTCATTTGTCGCAGCAGGGATTAACATCTGGGTAAATGCGAGATAATTTAGTTTTAGACATATGGGCTGTAACAGGCAGTGGCAGGCACATAAAGAGGTTGAGTTAACTAACTTGAGAACTGAATCACATACACCGTCTGACAGTGAAAAATTTAAATCTTGCTCCCAGGCTGTTTTAATTTTGTCAAGTGGGGCTTGCCTCAGAACTGCTAGCTTGACACAAATAGTAGATATTACACCTTTGCGCAATGGATTCATGCAGAGAAACATATCAACGACGTTTGTGTCGGGTGCCTCAGGGAAGTTTGATAACAAAGGGTTGATAAAATGTCTAATTTGCAAATATCTGAAGAAATGAGTGTTGGGTAAGTTAAACTTTGCAGACAATTGTTCAAATGATGCAAAGCAGTTGTCTATAAAAAGATCTTTAAAGCACCTGATGCCCTTTCTATACCAGTCATGAAATGTCAGATCATGTATAGAAGGTTGGAAGAGGTGAATAGGACTTGAAAGAGAGAAGCCATAGAGACCACTATACTTTCTGAACTGAACCCATACTCTCAGGGTGTGCCTGATAACAGGATTAGCAATTGGTTTAGGCATAAGAAAAGGGAGTGCAGATCCAAGAAGTGCGGAAATAGAAACATTCTTAATAGAGTTCAGCTCCATTGCCACCCATATTGGGCAGTCAGATTGGTTGTGGAAATGAGACCAAAAGATGAGATAGCGTATGTTAGCTGCCCAGTAATATAAGTGGATATTGGGCAGAGAAATGTCCCCAACACTTATAGATTTTTGAAGATGGACTTTACTCAGTCGGGGACACTTGCCCTTCCATAAGTAGGATGAAATGACTGAGTCTAGCGAGTCAAAGAAGACTTTAGGAATGAAAGGTGCTATGGATTGAAAAAGGTATAAGAATTTAGGAAGGATGTTCATTTTTTCGGCCCATCAGGGACATGAACGTGGATGACCACTGTGCTAGGCTCTGTTTTTTATGATTTGACAAATTAGTGAAATTTTCTCCACAAAGGCGCTTATAATTCCTTGTTACTATGACACCAAGGTAAGTAAGTCGGTTATTCATTACCTTAAAAGGGAGGTTATGGAACTCTGATGCTTGTGCTTCTCCATTTATTTGAAAAAGTTCGCTCTTGTATAAATTAAGTTTATATCCTGAAAACAGGTTAAATTTGTTGAGGAGTGAGAACATGGGGGGTAAGGAGGTGATCGGGTTTGATATAAAAAGTAAAAGATCGTCAGCATTAAGGGAGACTTTTTATTCAACTCCTTCCCTCCAAATCCCTGTCAGATCTGCACAACTGCGGAATGCAATCGCCAGTGGCTCTGTGGCCAGATCGAAAAGTAACGGGCTTAAGGGGCACACTTGGCGGGTTCCACGTTTGACATTGAAAGGTTGCGATTACTGAGAGTTGGTCAAGACAGAGGCAGCGGGACACAAATATAACAGTTTAATCCACGTGATGAAACTTGGTCCAAAATCAAATTTTTCTAAAACAGCAAAGAGGTAATTCTATTCCACACGGTCAAACACTTTCTCTGCGTCTAAGGAGATAACACGTTCAGGAATCCCAGCTAAAGGTGAGTATAAGATATTTAAAAGACAGTGTATGTTAAAAAAGGGAGGCGGTTTTTGACAAAACTGGATTGGTCTTCTGAAATAATAGAAGGTAAAAGTTCTCCAACCTACAGGCCAGAACTTTAGCTAAGATTTTGGCATCAACCTGTATGAGGAGTACTCCATTGGATCTTTTCCACTAGAAGAATGATGCATGCCTCATTAAATGATGCTGGCAGTTTACCTTGTTTAAACAAATTAGATAAAACCAAGGTTAGTTGAGGTCAGAGCAGTGCCAAAAATGATAAAAAAGAATTCTACAGGGAACCCGTCGAGTCCTAGAGATTTACCAGTCTGCAGTGAAGAGATGGGTGAGGATATTTCCTGTAATGATATTGGCTCATTCAATCTCATTTTGAGATCAGGAGAAAGTGTAAGGATATTTAAGCAATTTTTAAAAATTCTCAACCAAAATGTTATAATTTGGGGATTCAGTGCTGTAAAGTAGGGAGTGAAAGTTCCTGAATGTGTTGTTGATTTAAGAGTGATTCGAGGTGATTCTACCGTTTTCCATTCGAATTTTTGTGATGTGTTGTTTGGCTTTGAAGCCCCTTAATTGGTGGGCCAAAAATTTACCAGATTTGTCACCATAAATATAGAACCGGCTCTTGCTTTTCAAGATTTGATGTTCAATTGGGTGAGTGGAAATAAGGTCAAATTTAGTTTGGAATTTCACTCGCTTTTAGTACCGCTCCGGATTTTTAATTTGAGCATATTGTTTGTCTATTTCTTTAATTTGATTGGCCAGGTCAAGTCATTCTTTATGGTTCTTTCTTTTCATATTCATAGTGTGGGAAATTATTTGACCCCTGAGGTATGCTTTCAAAGCATCCCAAACAACCAGGCTTGAGGTTTCAGGTGATGTATTGGTATTAAGGAAAAAGATTATCTGGGCCTCCATAAATTTTACGAAGTCATTATCTGACAGTAAGGTCGAATTAAAATGCTAATGTTTATTTATTTGAGGAAGGCCAGGAAGAATTATAGACAGGACAACTGGAACATGGTCTGATATCACTATGCTCTGATAAACACAGGAACGGATTGATAGAATCAGCTGATTATCAATTAGAAAGTAGTCAATTCTAGAAAAGGTGTGAAAGAATATTCTCTCTTATTTGGGTGGGGAAAGCACCATACATCAGAGATGCCATAGTTGGAGAGGAAGGTCTGAATTAATGAGGCATATTTGGTTAGTACTCTGAGAATAGGAGACCATCAATCCAACACTGGATCTAACCAGCAGTTGAAGTCTCCACCTAGTATGAGAGAGTATGAACTCAAATCAGGCAGCCCAAAAAAAATGTTCAAAGATGTCCACATCATCCGAGTTGGGAGCATACGTGTTAGCTAAAACTACCAGTGTGTTACATAATTTCCCCAAGGCAATGACAAAACAGCCATTTGTATTTGATATTTTATTGTGGAGCTCAAAGGAGACATTTTGATTTATGAGAATTGAGACCCCCCCCCCCCCGGCTTTAGCCTGAAAAGTGGAGTGAAAGTACTGCCCTGCCCATCGTGACATAAGATGGGAATTATCAGAACTGCGAATGTGTGTTCCTTGTAGAAATGCAATTGCTGCGTTAAACTGTTTGAGATGTGAGAACACCTTCCTTCTTTTAACAGAGTGGTTCAGCCCCTTGACATTCCAGCTCACAAAATTTAATGGACAAACCATTCTCCTTTAAAAAGGATACAGGATGATAGGCATAAGCAGAGTCACATTTTCGGGTATCAGCTCTAAGGCAGAAGTGTAATACAAAGGGAAACAGGGCAGAAGTAAATCCTGTACAACAAGGACTTCTAAAGGTTCTTAAAACAAAACCGGCATTAGAGTACCCTCTCCCCACACCTCCAACTCACAACAAGACAGCTGCCAAAGAACATAGCAGCAAGCTCTTAAGAACAATAATCATCCAACAGTACAACTTCCTGTCACACTTAGCATCTTCAACTCCGTTATTGTTATTTAAAGGAAACAGTAAGCATTCAACACTCTTAAACAGACAATGTGCTTAGTGAGAGGTAAAACAATTCCCCCAAGGTCTATTGGACATGACTAAAAATTGAACCATAAAACAAAAATAAAAACTGATACTTAAAAAAAAATAAACTGACATTACCCAGTGCTCTTCCCGTGAAAGTTTGTAGAGTTCACTGAACTGCAGGTAAGAGGAAATACGCTCTCAAGACAGCAGACTGAATGAGTATTGATGGATGGGATAGATACATCAGATTTTGGAATGGTTCCAGAGAAATAGAAAATTACAAATGTTGCTCCACTCTTTAAGAAGGGAGGGAGACAAAAGAAAGGAAATATAGGCTAGTTAGCCTGACTACAATGTTTGGGAAGATGTTGGAGTCCAATATTAATGATGAAGGTTTGGGTACTTGAGGCACCTGATAAAATAGGCCAAAGTCAGTATGGTTTCCTTAAGGGGAAATCTTCCCTGACAAATCTGCTGCAAGTCTTTGAGGACGTAACAGGCGGGGTAGATAAAGGAATGTCAGTGGATGCTGTTTTTTGAATTTTCAGAAGGCCTTTAACAAAATGCCACCCA
This sequence comes from Hemitrygon akajei, assembly GCF_048418815.1. Lineage (NCBI taxonomy): Eukaryota > Metazoa > Chordata > Chondrichthyes > Myliobatiformes > Dasyatidae > Hemitrygon > Hemitrygon akajei. The sequence goes on along the minus strand of NC_133136.1, from coordinate 71,349,081 downwards.
TGAGGCTGCTTGACAAGTTAACAGCCTGTGGTGTTACAGGAAAAACAACTGCATGCACAGCAGATTTGTTGGCTGACAGATAGAAAACAGTGGGAATAAGGGGGGCATTTTCTGGCTAGATGGTGTTGTTCTGCAGGGTTCAGTGCTGAGACTGGTTCTTTTCACATTATATGTCAAAGATTTGGATATTGGAATTGTTTGAGTTGCGGCCAAGTCTGAAGATGATATAAACATAGATGGATGGGCCTGTAGTTTTGAGGAAGCAGAGTGTCTGCAGAAGGACTTACACAGATTAGGAGAATGGCAAAGAAGTGGCAGCTAGAATATAATGTAACGAAGTGTGCAATCATGCACTTTGGTCTGTTACGAAAACCCCGTAACCAGGTAACTTACCAGCAAAGATAGATGGATCAGCTGAGTCTGATGCTACTATTTTCAAACGTTTTATTCAAAAAGGGGCACAAACGTAAGGTTAATACAAACATTCAGATCATATACGTCGTCAATACTCAATCTAAAACACCGGTGTAATAATAATTAATCAGAAATAAGCTCTATAGTTGTCTAGGGGTAATACTGAGTCCAATTGAATATTAAAGTCACTTAGAAATCTGCAGTCTTTTCCGTTTGGGAACCGCTGGCATTTCACGTGTTGGAGAGAGAGAGGACTGGTGAAAGAAAGAACACTTGCCCGTTGTCTTTGCGAAACAATTCCCTGGAATCAGTTGTTAGCTAAAAGCGATTTTCCTTTGGCTTCAGCCACAGATTCCCGATCCGGAATCTGACGCACGTGGCTTCCTAAAAAAAATGGCTTCCCGCTCCCACGGGAATCGGTATCATGCTTCCTTGGTGTCTCCTTGGTGCGTCTGAGGGTCCTCCCCTCAGACCCGCCTTTATACTTCTTCACGGGATCGCAGGTATCAATCAAGTTGCAGGTAATGCGATCTTTCTCTCAACCAGCCCACTTTGCCCGAGGGCTTTTCACGTGGTCTCCATGAGACAATAGTCAAAGTCACTTTTTATTCTGCTTCTTGGAAGAACGTGGTCTTTCGCACGTCTCTCTCTCTCTTGGGTCAGTTGACCCCCCTTAACTAGAGTTCTTGCAATTTTCACAAAGGAGGGGGCCAACGGCATAACACCTCCCCCCATAATGGGTTTTTAACCAGCGGTTAAAACCAGGTTGTCACAGGAATTTTTTTTTGAATCTACATACTACACAAGCTTTTCTCTTCACAGAGTACTACTGTTATACATTCAAGTCAGTATCTAAACAGGTAACAAGTACAGTGCCCCTTTTCTTTAATACCTTAACCTCATGTGCCATACTAACGCCTGGTAGCATCAAACTTCAGCTCAATAACCACCTTATTTATTTGCTTTCTTCAGCAACATAACTAAGGAGGTGTGATCTTAGCTTACATACATCTACAAAGGTTCATGCAAAAGACAAATTTTTATGCTACTTTCAAACTTAACAGTCAAGCTTCCATGGGTGTGGTCTTTATTATTCACATACTTTGTCAAAATCCCTTAAAACCGGCTTCTGCTATTTAAAGTGGCATCCCGTCAACCCTCGCCCCGTTTCCAGTTAAGCTTGTGCACCAGTGTGGAATAGGCTTTCGCCTGCTCCTTTCATATGAGTTATTTTATCAACAATGTGTTCCAAACTTAGACCATTTTCCGATTTTTCCACACAATTCTTTAATTTTAAGCAAGTTGTTGGTTTTATCTTCAGGACCCTGCATGTTATTAGCTTTCAGTTTAAACTCTTGGTCCAAACAGCATTTCAAATTCTGCCTTTTCACAGCACCCTCTTGAATAACAATAGCGTGTGGGGCACCTTTACATTCCAAATCAACCTGTAATTGATTCGCAGGCACCGTGTTACCAAGCCATTGTCTCTGCAGCCTGGTTGCTGCTTCTGACATCAATCCAGACATTAAATTTTCTTCCTTCGATTTGGGAATTACAGATTTCCCGTCTCCCTCCACAACAACAGTTATCTCCCCATTCGTAAACTCCACATTAACTCTGAAGACCCCCTTCTGTACAACCCTCTGGGAACTCACACTTCCCAAGGTTAACCCCTTTTTCCCCGAACCAGGTCTATCTGACTCACGAGGACGGCCGCCCCGTTCCCCCGAATCAAATACCTCAGACTTCCCCTGAGCTTCATTACCAGGGTCAGCACCACGTGCATCCCCAACTTGGACACACTCAAACGGGACATTGGCCTCTTCCAGGCTTTCAACACCCGTACCTTTTTCAAATTCTAACATCCCCCGATCCTTCCAGTTACTCTCTAGGCAGCCCCCCGTTGGGGAAGGCGCAACCCTGCGAGCTGAAACAACCTCCTCGGCCATTTCAGCTGACTTCTCCACAGCAAGGATACCCTTCCTCTCTAAGACTGCCCTCACTTCACTCTCGGGACCATCGAGACCACCTTTAGAACTCTCAACTTCTCCAAACAATTCTGCCAAACCAGACAGATCAACCACGTCCAACTCTGGACGTTTTAACAGCTTTATCCGTTTCTCATCTTTATTTCCTACCTCTAGGACCTTTCTCTTCACTAAGGGGGGGAGCTATCTCCTCGCCCTTACCCCCTTTTACTTTACTACCTTCCGTTTTACCACCCTCTGAACCCTTGTGGTGTAGGGTCGGTAAAAACGTCTGGGCCAATTTCAAACTGCGCGCTGTCCCAGCCGCCGCTCTCGACAGGCTGCGAGTGACCGCGCATGCGCGATAGCTTTGGGACTCCAGGGGCGGGGCCACCGTACTCGCCGGTCGGCGGGTCGGCATCATGGCTGCCCAAATCCTCCCTCCTGCTAACACACTTTGTAACAACGCGACCCACTGCTCTTGTGGCCACTTCTGGTTCACTGCCACCTTTTCAAAAAGCAAGAAATAACTATCAACATCCGTCTCCTCGAACGGAGGTACTAATCTCAGCTCCCGACTAACATCAAACCCCTCCTCTCTCTCTATCCCTTGAGCTCTTTGCTCTTGCCTTCGCCTGTCCAGCTCCAATTCATGGATCCTTTGTTTCTCTGTCTCTGCTCGTTCCTTCTCTCTCCCGACCACTTCTAGCTCTTTTGACTTAATTTCATGTTCCCACCGTAATCTCTCTATCTCTAACTGATCCGTCGTACCAGCGGGTACTTTTTCAGGGATATTTTCCAACTCCTCTGCTTCAAACACATTCTCCCCAATGTAATACTGAGTTATGGCCCTTCGCACCTCCCGGTTTTTCATGGACGACTTCACCTCTGCGAGGTTTAACCCCTTCCCCAAATTTAACAAGTCTGATTTGGTGGCCATCCCTAGCGCCTCCATAGTCGGGCTTTTCATAAATTCACCCACGTCCATCTTTGCTGGTTTCCTGTCTGGCTACCTGCGTAACCAGATTTAAGTTTGGACTTACAGCCCGATTCACTGACCCTCCCGTTTGGTTTCAAATCCGGGACGAGAACCCCACTTGTTACGAAAACCCCGTAACCAGGTAACTTACCAGCAAAGATAGATGGATCAGCTGAGTCTGATGCTACTATTTTCAAACGTTTTATTCAAAAAGGGGCACAAACGTAAGGTTAATACAAACATTCAGATCATATACGTCGTCAATACTCAATCTAAAACACCGGTGTAATAATAATTAATCAGAAATAAGCTCTATAGTTGTCTAGGGGTAATACTGAGTCCAATTGAATATTAAAGTCACTTAGAAATCTGCAGTCTTTTCCGTTTGGGAACCGCTGGCATTTCACGTGTTGGAGAGAGAGAGGACTGGTGAAAGAAAGAACACTTGCCCGTTGTCTTTGCGAAACAATTCCCTGGAATCAGTTGTTAGCTAAAAGCGATTTTCCTTTGGCTTCAGCCACAGATTCCCGATCCGGAATCTGACGCACATGGCTTCCTAAAAAAAATGGCTTCCCGCTCCCACGGGAATCGGTATCATGCTTCCTTGGTGTCTCCTTGGTGCATCTGAGGGTCCTCCCCTCAGACCCGCCTTTATACTTCTTCACGGGATCGCAGGTATCAATCAAGTTGCAGGTAATGCGATCTTTCTCTCAACCAGCCCACTTTGCCCGAGGGCTTTTCAGGTGGTCTCCATGAGACAATAGTCAAAGTCACTTTTTATTCTGCTTCTTGGAAGAACGTGGTCTTTCGCACGTCTCTCTCTCTCTTGGGTCAGTTGACCCCCCTTAACTAGAGTTCTTGCGATTTTCACAAAGGAGGGGGCCAACGGCATAACAGGTCAAAGAAATAAAGGCAAAGTCTAATTTCTAAATGGGTAGAAAATTCAAAAATCCACCATCTTTTTTAGAATTTTGTAAATGATACTTATTAATTCTTGGTCTCTTATCGTTCCAAATAAAAGAAGAAATAAGAGAGTCAATTTGATCGAAAAATTTTTAGTTAAAAAGTTAGGTATATTTTGGAAAATGTATAAAAATCATCCTTTTCACAGCATGATTACAACCGATTAAAGAAAGAGTAAGTGGATTCCATCTAGAAAATAGTTGTTTCATGGAGACTGTATTATTGGGTTGTGAATATTAGACAATTATGTTTTTGGTTATATTGGATTGATAAGAACCAAAAACCATTATGGATTGATTTGGAATTAAAAGCTGTTAAACAATTTCATTTAACTTCAATTTTAGGAGCTCCATTACTTCTCCAGCTCTCTAAAATTCCAAATTTAAATCTCTATCTGGTTATTAAACAATCCCTATGGATTTGGGTTCAGTTTCATAATTTTTAAAATTTTAAACAATTTAAGTTATCTAGTTTTTATATCGAAACTTCTCATTTAAACCTTCAACAACTGACCCCATTTTTCTTCTATGGAAAAATAAAGGAATTAATTCTTTTACAGATTTATTTTGTGATGGTCGATTGATGACTTTTGAGGAGTTAATTAACAAATATTCTCTCGCTCATACACATTTTTTGCAATATTTTCAGGTTAGACATTTTTTACAATGATATTTACCTAAGTTTCTATATTTACAAGAATCTGATTTGTTGGATACCATTTTAAAATTGAATCCCTTAGTGAAAGGTTCCATTAGTAGAATTTATAATTTATTTTTGTTACAAAAAGAGAACCTATCACTAAAGATTAAACAAGATTGGGAGAGAGAACTTAATATGACCTTTGTTAATGAAGATTGGCTTCAAGTTTTGAAAAACGTAAATTCTTCTTCTGTATGTACAACATACAGAATTGAATTGTTTAATTCAATTTAAAATTGTACACCATTGTTACTTAACAAAGGAGAGACTATCTAAAATATTTCCTAGTATGGATAACTATTGCGATAGATGTAAAACTGAAGTAGCTACTTTGTCACATATGTTCTGGTCATGTTCTGCATTAAAATCGTTCTGGAAATCTTTATTTTCTACAATCTCTAAAGCTTTGAAAATTAATTTACAACCTAATAGATTGACCGTTCTATTTGGAATAGTTCCGCATCATATTCAGGGTATCTCATTTTCAGGTCAACATGTAATTGCATTTGTTACACTACTGGCAAGAAGGCTATCTTATTAAAATGGAAAGATATTTCTTCCCCTATATTAATTGAATGGTTTTCTCAAGTGATGTTATGTCTTAGTTTGGAAAAAATTAGAAGTAGAGTTTTTGATCCTCAATTTGATTATGGGAGAAGATGGGGTTCTTTTGCCAAATATTATCATTTAATTTGAATTAAGTTATATGGTATCCTTCCAATTTTATTTTTTTTATAAATATGAAATGGCAGTTGATGACTTTTTAAAATATATTTAGATGATGGTCAAATGTATTGCTCCGGGGGTTGATTGCTAATGGGTTTTTTTTTGTAGTTAGTGGGTTTTTTTTCCCTAGTTAGATGGGGTTCTTTTTTTCCCCTTTTTCCTATATATATATATTTTTTTCCCATTTTTATATTTCAAGATCAGTTTTTTATCTTCAGCTTTACTAATTGTATACATATTAATCTGTTGGTTTTGTATCATTTTATAGCTGTTGAAGATTATATATCAATAAAAAGATTCTAAAAATGAGAAAATTCAAAAATCAGTGGTGCAAAGAGACTTCGGAGTCCTTGTGCATGATTACCCGAGGGTTAACTTGCAAGTTGAGTCAGTGGTAAGGAAGGCAAATGCAATGTAACATTCATTTTGAGAAGACTAGAATATAAAACCAGGGATGTAATACTGAGGCTTTATAATTCATTGTTGAGACTACACTTGGAGTCTTGCAAGCACTTTTGGACTTCTTATTTAAGATGTGCTGGCTTTGCAGTGGGTCCAAGGGAGTTCATGAGAATGATTCCAAGAATGAAATGATTAAAGTGTGTGGAGTATTTGATGACTCTGGGCCTGTACTCACTGGAGTTTAGAAGAATGAGGGAGGATGTCATTGAAACCTATCAAATATTGGAAAACTTAGATAGAATGGATGTGGAGAGGATGTTTCCTATGATGGGTGATTCTAGTACCAGAGGGCACAATCTCAGGATAGAGGAATGTCCATTTAGAATAGAGATGAGGAGAAATTTCTTTACCCAGAGGGTAGTGAATCTGTGAAATTCATTGTTATAGGGGGCTGTGGAGGCCAAGTCATTGAGTATATTTAAAATGGAGAGTAATAGGTTTTTGAGTAGTCAGAGTGTCAAAGGTTACAGGGAGAAGGCAGGAGAATGGAGTTGAGAGGGATAATAAATTAGCTGTAATAGAATGCCAGAGCAGATGCAATCCCTAATTCTGCTCCTATGTTTTAAGGTCTTATGGTCTTATAAATTATCGCTAGCCCTTACCTCTACTCACAGTTGGGATATTACATTTCATTTATGCAACTCTCACCAATATGTTATTTGCCACATATATGATTTTACAGATGTTTCAGAAGATATTGGACAAATTCAGTGTTAAAATATTTCTGATAGGCATCTGTTGCTGTTGTCAGGAAAGAGTTCACATAATTTCCTTTCATTTTTTTTTCAGTGGTAACAGAAGACAAATCATGATCTCTCTGGTTCTAAAGATTTCCCCAGTGCCACAAAAGCCATCCTTGTATCCTCGTGTGCTGTCACTGAACAAACTTGTTTTCCAACAGTGAAAATTATTTTATTCTATGACCACTCAAATGTTGTTTGATTCCAATATATTTTTTGTCGTCTGGAGCATAGTTGCATTGAGTTAATCATTCATGCCCTTCAAGATCATGTTAAACAACACTGTGACTTCTGGAGCTAACTCCCCTTGGGTAAGTGCGAGAAGGAAAATACCTCAGAAACCATAACTTTTATACATCCCACTGATAGAATAATGTCATCTATAGAAGGAAAGATGATTTATAGGGGATGATTTAAAGGTTCTGGTTAAAAGTGTCAGATACTGAAGCATCTGCTGAGTCCCTCAGCACAATATGTATTAAATGTCCTTTACACACCAGAACCATTGATGTTCTGGTTGTGATTTACCCGCCTTAGTTCCTGAGTGCTCTGCCCTTATTCCTCTTCAGGTGGATATACAACCCTTTGTGTAAAACAGTTGCCCTTCAATTTCCTGTTAATTTTTTCTCCTCTGTTGTTTAGCTCTTGAAATAATGCTGTTTAGCTCTTGATTTTCCCATCCTGGGGGAAAAACTGATCACATTTAAACTATCATCATTATGTTATATACCTCTATAAGATCACCTGTCAATCTCCTTTCCTCTAAGGAATAAAGTCCTGCACTACCCAAATTTATCTTATAATTCAATCCCTCAAATCTCGGTAAAAATTCTTGTGTATCTTTTGCACTCATTCCTGTTTAATAACATCTTTCCTATAGTACGATAATCAAAACTAAACATAATGCTCCAAGTGCGTCTTCAGCAAGATCTTGTACAACTGCACAGGACCACCCAGTTATTAAACTCAGTATCCTGACAGATAAACCCAACATGCTGAAAAGGTTTCTTCACCACACTGTCTATCTGTGACTCCACTTTTAAGGAATCATTTACTTGAACTCCAAGGTTCCTCTGTTTTACTTAGGTGCTGAAACCCAGGTAACATTGCAGTAAAAACACAAAATGCTGGCAGAACTCAGCAGGCCCGACAGCATCTATGGGAGGAGGTAGTGACGACGTTTCGGGCCAAAACCCTTCATCAGGAGTGAAGTAACATGGGATAGTCGAGGGGGGTAAGAAGTGGGGAGAGGAATAAAGTAGAGAGCTAGGAAGTGATAGGCTGGAGGGAAATGGGCTAGGGGGAAGGTGGAGAATTATGGGAAATAAAAGAGGAAGAAAGGTAGGGCTGGGGGGAGATTATAGTGAGGGGAAAAAAAAGAGAGAAAGAGAACCAGACTAAAATAATAGATAGGGATGGGGGTAAGTGGGGGGTAGAGGTATCAACGGAGGTCTGTGAGTTGGATGTTCATGCCGGCAGGTAGGAGGCTACCTAGGCAGGAGATAAGGTATTGCTCCATCGACCTGCGTGTGGCCTCATCTTGATGGTAGAGGAGGCCATGGACAGACATGTCGGAGAGGGAGTGGTCTGTGGAATTGAAGTGTGTGGCCACAGGGAGATCCCGCCACTGCTGGAGGACTGAGCGCTGGTGTTCGGCGAAACAGTCTCCCAGTCTGCGGCGGGTCTCCCCAATGTATAAATGGCCACATTGGGAGCAGTGGATACAGTATATCACCCCTGTTATCTCACAGGTGAAGTGGTGCCTCACCTGAAAGGTCTGTCTGGGGCCTGGGATGGTGGTGAGGGAAGAAGTGTGGGGGCAGGTGTAGCACTTCTTCCATTTGCAGGGATAAGTGCCTGGAGGGAGGTTGTTGGGGAGGGATGGGGGGGATGAATGGACAAGGGAGTCGCGTAGGGAGTGATCCCTGCAGAAAGCCGAGAGTGGGGGGGGGGAGGGGAAGATGTGGCTGGTGGTGGGATCACGTAGGAGGTGGCGGAAGTTACGGAGGATTATACGTTGGATTTGTAGGCTGGTAGGTTGATAGGTGATGACCAGGGGGACTCTATCCCTGGTGGGCTGGCGGGGGAATGGGGTGAGGGCAGAGGTGCGTGAAATACGGGAGACGCGATGGAGGGCAGAGTTGATAGTGGACGAAGGGAAGCCCCTTTCTTTAAAAAAGAAAGACATCTCCTTTGTTCTAGAATGAAAGGCCTCATCCTGAGAGCAGATGCAGCGGAGGCGGAGGAATTGAGAGAAAGGGATAGCATTTTTGCAGGAGACAGGGTGGGAGGAGGAATAGTCTAGGTAGCTGTGGGAGTTAGTAGGTTTGTAGTAGACGTCAGTGGATAGGCTGTCTCCAGAGATAGAAACAGAAAGATCTAGAAAGGGGAGGGAGGTGTCGGAAATAGACCAGGTGAATTTGAGGGTGGGGTGAAAGTTGGAGGCGAAGTTAATGAAGTCGACGAGCTCAGCATGTGTACAGGAAGCAGTACCGATGCAGTCGTCGATATAACACATGAAAAGAGGAAGACAGATACCGGTATAGGCTTGGAACATAGATTGCCCCACATGGCCGACAAAAAGGCAGGCATAGCTAGGACTCATGCGGGTGCCCATGGCTACACCTTTAGTTTGCAGGAAGTGGGAGGAGCCAAAGGAGAACTTGTTAAGGGTGAGGACTAATTCTGCGAGGCAGAGAAGAGTGGTAGTAGAAGGTGACTGGCTGGGTCTGGAATCCAGGAAGAAACGGAGAGCTTGGAGACCTTCCTGGTGGGGGATAGAGGTATATAGGGACTGGACATCCATGGTTTCACCTACCTTCCAGTCTATTGGCACTGCACACATGGCTAATGATTATGCAAAAACAGACTCTGGATGAATGACTACTAGAGGACCATATATGAAATCCAGAAACACACTTTCAAAGGAAGTCCTAATAAAAGTTCATTTTATTGTCAAAATATGCATGAACAACACAACTCTGATATTTCTCTTCTCCAGATAGCCACGTAATACAGAAAAACCAAGGAATTTGTTGAAAGAAAAGACATCAACCCCCTCCTCCATAGTATGATAAAGGAAAAAAAAACAACACTCACAAACCCCAAATCCTGCACCCTCTCCCTCACACAGAAAACTGACATAATGTCCGCAGGGAAAACTGCAGTAGGAGCATCAAAACCCCAAACCCCCAACCACTCACTCACAAAAAAAATAGTAACAATAACATCAAACCCCGAACTCCTCCCTTGCAAACAAAACTAGCACCAATAACACTAAATCCCCAACCGACTTACTTGCAGAAAAGAACAGCGACGATAACATCAAACCCCCTACCCACTCTCTCACACACAAAAAAACAAACACGGAGAAAAACACTAGCAAGAACGTCAGACGCCGAATCCTCAACTCCTCCCTCGCACAATAAGTAACATGTCACCCACCCACCAATCGGTACCAAGAAATAAAATACTGAAAACTGAAGGAGACCAAAATACATTCCAATAATTACGTAAATATCGGAATTTCGAAAATACTCTCTGATCAGCATCGAGGAGAGCAGCTGCACAAACCCAGTCCTTTCCTGAAGAGTGACCACCATGCCAGGTCCGAATGCTGCCAACCTGGCTACTGGCCACTGTCGACTCTGTGGGGAATGTCTATTGACCTCCTCCACATTCACCTTGATGCCTCAATCTCTGGTCTTCTCCATAAGGCAGTTCGTGCTCCTGGTCCTCTCTGGGGACAGCAGAGTGCTCAATCATTTAATCAAATTCCAAATGGCACGTTACAGGCTTAAACAGATTCCAGAACACAATTAAGATGGAAAAAAACAAGCAGAAGATGTAGAGAAAGTGAAATAATTGAAGAGGTTGGCTATCTGGAAGATATCGCCCGAGGAATTGTTATTTGCAAGTGCCATCTTAACCATTAACACTTAGCAATTAGGTTTAAACTATTTCTCGCACAAATGGTGCATAAAAAGATTGCAACTCATGTAGTATTTCAAAATCCTTATGTTTTTGCATTTCTTAGAGTTCTAAATTTAGATTTTGATTTGAAAATTGGTCGTAGATAGCTGAATAATCTAACATCATTGGCCAAAGATTATTCCATGTTTGCTACATTTGTAAAAATGTAAAAAAAACATACCTGAACACACATTTGGAAATTTAAATTTGTTTCTCATAAAGGAAACACTGCTAGAAACAGATGTCATTATTTTGCACTATGCAAAATTTAATTTTTGTATATTTTGCTTTAAGTCTATCACAGCTGGCTTTTAAAATGTTTTTCAATACTTCTGACCAGTGCCATTTGTCTGTGTGATGCACAGACCAGTGAATTGCAATGATGAATAAAGAGAAAATATGCAGGTGTATGAGGGCAAAAACAGAAAGTATTCACAATTTCATGTAAGATTACAAGAACTTACAAAAGCAACTATTCAGTGGTTCAGTGGTTCAATTTAATAAAAGTGAATGTATACAGTATACTACCCAAACTTCTTACCTTCACAGACATCCACAAAACTGAAGAAAATCTGAAAGAATGAATGACAGAAAAACGTTAGAACCCCAAAGGCCTCCTCCCCTCTTCCACACAAAAGCAGTCCTCTCCCTGACCCCACTTGTTCCAGCAGGAAGCATCAGCACCTCCCACCCCTCCCACCATCACCTTCAAGCAATGCCACCAAAGAGACCATGATCTATAGACTATCAAAAGCTACAGTCCATAACCCAGCACTTCAACATGCCACAGGCTCTATCTCTCACTAGCAAGGGAGAGAGAGGTGTCACCCCTTGCAGAGCAAGAGGGTACACCAACAAACAACTCACTGATATGATGTTTTTGTCTGCATCATCGCTTTTATTCTGAGTTTCTATGACTCAAGAGTGGCAGCAAACTCCTCCCCACTATCGAGAGAGCGATAGAGAAAGTGATCACCCAAGTGCAAAGGTGTCTGATGATCACACCCGCTATCTCAATGTTCCAATCTCCCACAATGCTTCCGTTGCTGACACTGGCAAAGGCCGCATCCCAAAGTGCACGTCTTCCAGGATATATCAAAATCTGTTGGCTGGTGAGCTCCAGAAGTGGGAACCCAATGCCGTAAAGGATCAGAGTTTGAGTGCAGCTGTAAATCATGGTCTCCAACAGAATCCCAGCCACTTTGAAAAGGCAAAAAGAAACATTGAAGAGAGAGATTTAAGCTGTTTCGCAGATGAGCTCAAAGAAGTCTCCCTCTGGTGCTACTTTAGCCTGTACTCATTGTTGTTACAAATATTGATTTTATAGTTACGACACTTTTCTTGTGACTTATGTAATTATTTTATGTATTTGGAATTTGCTCATTTTTCTGAAAAAATAATAAAAACTGTGAAAGCATAATTGATGAGTCAGAATACAAAGAAAAATGCTCAAACTCTACATATGTTGTATCAAAGGTTCAAAGTACATTTATTATTAAAGTATGTACACTGAGTACAACTCCAAGATTCACCCACTTGCAGGCAGCCATGAAACAAAAAAATAACCATGGAACCCATTCAAGAAAACATCAAACACCTAACGTGCAAGAAAAAAACAAATTCACATTAGAATGAAAGTACATGGGTAGGAAACAACACAAGCATGAAGTTGATTGCAGCAGACTGTTACAGTCAAAAACATCACAGAATATTTTGAAAATCTGGTATTGAGAGCAGCTGGCCAACTACAATTTGTGCACCGGTGATGGAAACATCAAAAAACAAAAAGTTCAAAGTTCAAATAAATTTATTATCAAAGTGCATATATGTCACCATATACTACCCTGAGATTTTTCTTGTGGGCATGATCAGTAAATCCAAGAAAATGGAATCAATGATAAACAACGCACAACAAAAACAGACACATGACTATTGAGCTAGAAACAACAAATTGTGCAAATACAGAAAAGAAAAAAGATTTAAAAAAAAGTAATACTGTGAAATCAGTTCAGTGTTGGGGTGAATCATGTTATTCACTCTTGTTTAGGAGCCCAGTAGTTGAAAAGTTCCTAAACCTAATGCTATGGGATGATAGGTTCTTGTACCTCCTTCCTAACGGCAGCAGAAAGAAGTTGAGCACAATTACGAGAAAAATCTGCAGATGCTGGTGATCAAAATCAACACACACAAAATGCTGGAGGAAAGCAACAGGCAGGACTCAGGAGTCCTGAAGAAGCGTCTTGGTCCGAAGTATCGACTTTTACTTTTTTCCATAGATGCTGCCTGGCTTGCTGAGTTCCTCCAGCATTTTGTGCGCGTTGCTGAGAAGAGAGCGCAGCTCGGATGGTGGGAGTGCTTAATGATGGATGCTGCTCTCTTGTAACAGCACTCCTTGTAGATGTGCTCAGTGGTAGGGAGGGTTTTACCTGTGATGAGCTGGGCAGTATCCATTACATTTCGTAGACTTTTCTGTTCAAAAATGATATGAACATGCATCAGGTTAGGCAGTATTTTTGAAAAGAGGGATAAAGTTAATATTTCAGATTGAAGATCCTTCTTCAGAAACAAAATATTACTTTTGGTTCCCGCTTCACCATGCTGCCTTATTCTGTGTGAGTTTCTGGAATTTTCTCTTTCTACTTTAGAGATGCAACATTTGCAGTATTTTTTTCCATTTTCAGTGTAAGTATATAATACATGAGAGATCAGATGTCTGTTGTTCACACTTCGTATCTGGCCCCTCAGATTCACACAGCCAGAGCTTCCACGAGTATCAAGGCTCAATTCATTTGAGAGCAGCTGCCATCCTGCATGAAAAAGATAAGTGAAAGCAAATGGTTGTAGTTTTATTTCACAGTAAAATTGATTTACATAAATTGAACACATTTTAAAATAAATTTATTCATATTTTTAAGAAAGTAATTTCAGCTGCTTCCTGTGGTATGGCAATCACAGTGACGTCCCCAATGCACAGGGCAGAGTATGGCTGTAAAATGTTTTTTGTGCCTATGAGGATCCTGTAGGAGGCAAATGCAAGGTGTTGACTGGGCCAGTGTTTAGCAGCCATTCATGTGCAGATATAATAATGATATTTTTTCTTAACATTTTTTTCAGGGCCAGAGGTGTAAACTTTTACCTTTTTGTCTGACAAACCTACTTGTTTTTCATATATTTCCTTTTTATAGCTAATTGGTTGAGTTATATACATGTTATTTCCACTATTTCTTGAGTCATCTACCTATGAATTGCATCGATATGCTAAGCCCATTCACTTACAGGATGTTGTTTTACTCATAATTCCCCTTCAGATGTCAGTACAGACCCACCTTCATGAGCCACTGCAGTCTCTATCTGAAGAAACATGGAAAAAGATGAAGACATATGTTGGTGTTATATAGACAGAACTCGAATTTTGGCCTTACAACAATGATAAATCCAAAATATGTTTATAACTGTGTGGCTTGGAGAAGAAATTGTAGACTTTGTTTCTATAGAATTCTGTCCTTATCCTTGTTAGTTGACAAATACTTTGAGCTTATGAGACACTGCGCAAAGATTCTTGGCTGGTCGATGTAGTGAATCATATAGTTGGTGCAGACGTGGTATGCCAGTGCTTAAGGTGGTGGAATGAATGCCCATCAAACAGGCAACTTTGCCTTGGATTTTGAAGAGATTCTTAAATATGGAGTGAACTGCTCAACTTGAAAATAGATGAGCCTGATATATATCCTGATATTTGCCTTTTAGATGGTGGAAAGATATTGGGATGCTATGAAGTAAGTTAGTTGCAACAATAACCTTATTTTCATAGCCACAGTATTTAGCCAGTCAGTCCATTTCAATGGCCTTCAAAGTGTCGCTGGTCAGGAGGAGTGTGATGATCATATCACTGAATGTCAAAAGTAATTGGTTTGAATCTCTCTTTTGGAAACAGTCATTGCCGGAGACTTATATAGCTTAAATATTACAGCCATTTGAATGTTGTCATTGTTTTGCTGCATACAGACATGGGCTGCTTCATTACCTGAGGAGGTGAAAATGTAATTTAACTTAGGCAATCATCCCCACCTGTGATTATGGTAGAGGGAAGGTGATAGGGGGAAGCAGTTGAAGGTGGTTGGGCCTATAATACTGTTCTCAGGAATTTCTGCAGGATATTCTGGACTGAGAGGTTGGGCCTCCAGCACTCAATTTGCTGAGTTATTACTCTAAGGTTTGGAACATTTTCCTTTTGAGTACTCTTAAATAGGGTTTTTTAATGCCATTGTTGGTCTGATATTCATGGGAACGAAAGGGTTAATGCACGAGGAATTTTGAACGCTCTTGGCCTGTATTTGCTGCACTTTAGAAGAATGAGGAGGTATCTCATTGAAACCTTTTGAATATTTGAAGGCCTGAATATAGTGCATGGGGAGAGAATGTTTCCTGTAGTGGGAGAGTATCAGAATACAAAGATGTCCCTTTGGAAGAGAGATAACAAGTAACTTCTCTAACCAGAGGTTGGTGAACCTGTGGAATTCATTGCCATAGATGTTGTTGAGGCCATATCATTGGGTATATTTAAAGTGGAGGTTAATAGGTTTTTGATTAGTAAGGACATCAAAGGTTATGCGGAGAAGGCAGGAGAATGGGGTTGAGAGGGATAATAAATCAGTCTTGATAGACTGGCAGAACAGACTTGATGCCCAGTGTGCTTCGATGTCTTATGGCCTCATGACATTTAACACAGTTATTCTCATCTCAGGTCTGAAATAGCAACTTGCTCCTTTTTGGATCCAACATTCTGATGAGATTGGGGGTGAATTTGATCTGGCAAAACCAATGCACATGTTATTGATTAAAGCTACTGGTAGCACAATTAACAGATCTATGGTATCTGAATAGATAGATAGATAGATAGATAGATACTTTATTCATCCCCATGGGGAAATTCAACTTTTTTTCCAATGTCCCATACACTTGTTGTAGCAAAACTAATTACATACAATACTTAACTCAGTAAAAAATATGATATGCATCTAAATCACTATCTCAAAAAGCATTAATAATAGCTTTTAAAAAGTTCTTAAGTCCTGGCGGTAGAATTAGATAGATAGATAGATAGATAGATACTTTATTCATCCCCATGGGGAAATTCAACTTTTTTTCCAATGTCCCATACACTTGTTGTAGCAAAACTAATTACATACAATACTTAACTCAGTAAAAAAATATGATATGCATCTAAATCACTATCTCAAAAAGCATTAATAATAGCTTTTAAAAAGTTCTTAAGTCCTGGCGGTAGAATTGTAAAGCCTAATGGCATTGGGGAGTATTGACCTCTTCATCCTGTCTGAGGAGCATTGCATCGATAGTAACCTGTCGCTGAAACTGCTTCTCTGTCTCTGGATGGTGCTATGTAGAGGATGTTCAGAGTTATCCATAATTGACCGTAGCCTACTCAGCGCCCTTCGCTCAGCTACCGATGTTAAACTCTCCAGTACTTTGCCCACGACAGAGCCCACCTTCCTTACCAGCTTATTAAGACGTGAGGCGTCCCTCTTCTTAATGCTTCCTCCCCAACACGCCACCACAAAGAAGAGGGCACTCTCCACAACTGACCTATAGAACATCTTCAGCATCTCACTACAGACATTGAATGACGCCAACCTTCTTAGGAAGTACAGTCGACTCTGTGCCTTCCTGCACAAGGCATCTGTGTTGGCAGTTACTGAATTGATCTACTGAACCTATCTCTCTCTCAAAGTTATCTGTTGAATTTATCTTCAGTGAAAAACAAAAGAGAAACAAAAGCAAGTGAGGTTAGAAAGTAGAAAGTAAAGAAAGGGAGCCACACATTTTGAGGAAAGAAAAACAAAAGAGCTGCTGCAGTATATTATATTAAAAGACATCTAAGCATTATGTGCCTGCCCTTACTCGAAATTAGATCAAAAACTACAAAAATTTGTAGAAGAGACGTGGAAAGCTCACCATTATTGAACTTACTGCTTTCTGCACATATGCCTTTCTCATTTCTAAAAATTATATCTTCATCGCATCTTTTGATGACTCTTCGGTGTTTTTGCTTCTGGTAAAATCATTCACAATCCTTTGCACTTTTCCTTATCAAACTATCCCAAATCCATTTTTCACTCAGCCCCTAGGACTGTATTTTGGATTATTTCCAACTCATATATCCAAATATCTTACAAATACTATTATTCTTTTAATACTTTCAGTCCCATCTCCCCAATTTTGTTTCCTTGGGAAATAAAATAATAAAAATATTTCTGCTTTGCAGAGCATTATAGCTATTTGATTTATGTTTATATTGATTTTTTTTTTCTTTCTGTTATGTGAGTTAAAATTAAATTAGAAGAAAATCTACTCACTGGAACAGTTAAAATCATTCCCTCAGTAAATAGCAAATCTGGCCAAAATTAAGACATCATGGTGGAGAGTGTCCTTGATGTCTGCAAAGGTACATTAAACTGTCTTTGAGTGTTGGCTCATTGCTTTATTATGCAATTTGATGCCAATGGCACTCTGGTGGATTGTAGTTGCATAAGGCAAGACACTGGGTCAGTGTAGAATGCATGAAGGCAATCAGTTAAGTCCAGGGGTGTGGACTTGGTCCAGTAGCACCCCTGAGCTCACGTTGATTCTGCACTTTTAAAAAAAGTGATTTTGAGACTTGAGATTACTGAAATAGTTCTGAGTTGTTTTAGGAGTCTGGGGCCAGTTATGCAGCTGGACATCATAACCCAGCCACTGGAGCTGCTAGAGTGTGATCTGTGCTAGAGTACTGGGGATGTTGATCTGATGAAGGACACTGACATTAGTTGGACTGATCTCCAAATGGATTTGGCAGTTTTCTCAAATGCACAGTGGATGGTATAACTCCAATGCATTGAGGTGATTTTTCTTAACTTAGCAAGATATTCAATATATATGGGAGAATGGAGATTCAGATTTATTTTTTTATTACATGTGTATCAAAACATACAGTGACAGCTCACTATCCTGGAGTTTCCTCCAGCCCTCATCCTCACTGTTCTGCCAGCCCAACATCTGGCCATGGAGGTCCTTTGTCAAACATACATATCACTGGATTTTGAGCACATGGAGGTCCAGACTCCATCTTAACCTCTGATTCCCCCACACCCTTGTTTCTAACCCAAATCTGAATCCTAACTCCCCTCTCTGTCCCCAAAACTGTCCTGCACACAACTAGGTCTAACCATGATCTCGAAAGACACCACAGCTTGGCAACATCTTGACTGGAAACAAAAGGTTGAAAGATCTTCTACTTGGCAAATGATGCGTTTGGTTTTAGCTTTGAGTTTTTGGTCTTTGAACATCTTCTTCCTTGAGGCGGGGGGCAAAGACTCTCCTAGAACTGTGCAGACTGTGCTTAATTACATTGATGTCAGCCTCACTTATGGAAATACTCTTTTTATTCCCCAACGTTCCTTAGTGAAAATCAGGAAGCCTGCAATTCTGTTAATCTGAAATAACAAAAAAAGATGATTGAAACGCGACTCTGTCAGGACTGGGACGAAAGTAGAAGTTAGGCTAGATAGGATGGTGTGAAACAAAAGGATCACCTCCAGTAGGGTGAGACAGAATGACATAATGTGGCATGTAAAGAACATCTAATGTTAGACGACTTCTCCATGTCCATGAAATCAATTGTCAATGGTCAGGCTGTGGGTTGTGCTTAGCAAGACTTTCAGTTTCTGGTCAAAAGTGAACACTGGAGTACGGATGCTGGGAAAAATGTGAATGTAGCACCATTGTTTTTAAGAGTAGGTGGTTATTGCCTGGCACTTTTGTAACACAAACGTTAATGGCTACATATGAGCCCATGCCTAACAAATGTCTATCTTGTTGCATGTATGCATAGATCACTTCATTTGTTGCAGCAGAGTTTTGAATGGAATTGAACATTGTGTGATCATGTTTCTCTGTATTTCTCAGTTCCCTCCAAATTCTAATGCCACTGCTAAGCTGATTAGCTAGTTTATCATCACCAAGTTTACGAGCAAGCTCCTCTTTCAGAGTGTTAGTTCAGATGGAGAGCAGGCAGTTTGTGAATTGAGCACATTATTTGGTGGCACTATGAATATTACTGATGTTTTTTGAGAACACATGGAAGTCCCTTTCTATGTAACATGGTCACTAGATTATGTGAAGATCATGATTGTCCAGTACTCCAGTGCGCTTGTATAAATAGATAAATCCTTCTCTCTAAAGTAGTCCTTTTATGTTAGTGAATGCAAATTTGCATAGAAAGGCAGTGAATAGGTACCACCTCAACAAGAATGTTCTGCTATTATTTCTTATTTGTGACAATGTTCCCATTTGTGAGTGTATATAAGCAATGATTGGCACTGAATGGAAGATGTCACTCACCACTTTGTAATTGATCGTATGTTTTTGAGTATCGGTGTCATGCAAGTAGGTCAAGCTGTCCCCCAGTTACTTTATATGCAGAAAGAGCTGTTAGTTATGTGAAAATAGAGATAGATACGGTAAGCCTTTAACGACGGTGGAGAGTATCAGCTACCCATGGATGGTGAGGAAAAAAATAACGTGTTAGTCAAACTCCTTCCAGTAAGGCTGCAGCAAATCAAGAGCAAACTACTTAAAAGCCTGAATATACAAGTCTTTCACTGAGGCTACATCCACACTAGACCGGATAATTTTGAAAACGCCGGTTTTGCGTAAAAACAATAGGCGTCCACACCAGGCTTTTTTGAAAATACCTCCGTTCACATTAAAATGGGTATTTGGGCAAATCTCCTCCTACTTGGCATGTGCAGGATACATCTACAGAAAACAAGTGACATTTGGTGTCGAATCTCGCCATGAAATGGGCAATTGTCCAGTTACATACTAGAAAATCTTAAAAGGAAATTGCCAAACAATGGACAGCTGTTGGCTCTCACGCAGGAGGACTTGAAACTGAAAAAAACGAATACTGGAGCGTATGGAGGCAACCGACAGGGAGTTCACAGACTCTATGAACTGGCTGACGACGAACATTGAAAAACTGACTAACTCTGTTGCAATGTGATTTGCAATGATGAGGAATATGATGGCTGCCCCCCCCCCCAGTACTTTTCACCACCACAATACCCGCCTCACAGCCACTACAATAGCTAAACATATGGACACACAGGCCGCCAGGTGGCCCCACCAATATCTTCCCCACTCCCACAGAGAGGTCACCCTGGAAACATTTCCAATAGCCATAATCTCTTCACGGATGAAAGGGACGACAGTTACAACTAAATGCAATAAGGCTTGTTACTGGGAAAAAGTGAAATTTGCTGTTACCTCATTTGTTTGCCTTTACTTTTGCCATGTCTTTCTGTATTGTTTTGCTGTATTTAACTTGTGCAATAAAATGAGTTACTGGGCAAAAGTGATTTTATTTTTGCCTGAGTAAAAGTGAAACTTACTATTTTCCTTTTTTGGCCTTAACATTTTCACGTCTATGCCAAACATAAGTTACTACTTAAAAATGACATTTTGGAAGTAGTGACAATTGCATCTATTGAATGTTTGCACAAGCAATACATTAATAAAGCTCCTTGTTAAATATATAAAACATGTCTGCATCAATGTTATCTTGTATTTCCATATAATGTTACATTAGGCTGTTATGCATCTATTGTCAGAGAAGTACTTGCATAAATAAGTAAACCGCCTTCATACAAACAAGGACAGAAAACAGGGCCAAATGAGTATACTCATTTATTCAGTAAGTTATGGGTCAAAGTATTTGATGAGTACATTTCTGACTCTTCAGTCTTCAGTCTCTTTGCTGTCTGTTCTGAAATTGTAAGGTTGTGTGGGGGTTAAAATTCTCTGTCATACTGCAAAGCTGCAGTAACATTCTGCTCGGGGACAGTCTCCTGAAGCCATCCGCCATTGTTGTTGTGGTGTTGGAGGTTGCTTTCAAGAAAACAATGAAATGCCGCGTTGCTGCTGCCATCTGTTCTGGCACGTCACGACAGAGCTTTCAAAAAGACTCGGTTACCCCATACACACTACACTGGCCAATCAGCGTTTTCAAATTTACACACTCTGGAGAGTGTTTTAGAAAAGCTCCATTTTCGGGGGAGGAAAACATCATTTCAGTGTGGACTGAGGGTCAAAACGAAGAGAAAAGGTTTCAGTTACGGATTTATCCAGTCTAGTGTGGACGTAGCCTGAATTGCTTTCACAGGCCAGTTGGAAGAGTACAGGTGACAAAAGAATTTAGTTGATTTCCTCAATTTTGAATAGCTTATCTAATTTGCAGAATCCTTCCAATTGACCCAATCAAAGACAATGAAATGTTAATGCATTTTACTGACCTGCGATTACTGACTGTGTCTAAATGCATTCATTGCCCTTTATTCCAGCATACAAAACCTTGTAAGCAGGGAAATGATGTAGCAGAGAATCCTTTGAATAAATGTACTCTGACCGGGGGAGAGCTGCATCTTGTGTCAACAGCCCTCTGCGTGAAACACAGGCTCTGCTCATTTTGTTCTATCAATGATAATTGATGAAATACTAAATAAAGCTAGTTAACATTTTCTGCTCCAAATATATGTTTTGATTATTAATTATTTAATATGTAAGATCAAAATGTTCTGTTTTAATTCTTTGCAGCTTAATGTTCTGCAGAATAAAATGAATTACACAGCCAAAAGTACTTCATATATTGGCATATCTAATTCCTTATTAGAGCAGATATTCAAAATGATGGCACATATGTGTAAGTTCCTCTTAAAAATATTTTATTAGACAAAGCTTAGGCACAGATGTCTATGAGCCACTAATGTGAACACAGTGATGCAGAGAATGTTGCAGAATGTGAAAATCATTTTAAGTCACGCCATTGCACAAAAAAAACTGTTCCTAAGCAACATTGCTTGCTCTTAAGTCTTTGCAAAAAAAAAATGCAAACCAATCAAAATCAATAAGTGCAAGGATAAAACTTACTGTTGAACAAAGTTTCCAGCAAAGTAAAGCTTTCTTTCATGCCTGGTCCCTATGGGAGTTCTAATGACTAAATAAGCACACTATTTTCTTTCAATTTATGATCTGATTTTGTGGATACATTAAATATGGATCATTGTTAAGGAATAGCCTATCTCCATTGCTGCCTGAATATTTTGTTGCCTGGAAACTTAATATTTTTCTTGACCAGGTCACCAAGGAATTATTGCTTTATCAGCAAGGCCATTCTACACCTGGAAGTTACTGACTTAGAGAATTTCAAAACTGACAAGGGAGTGGGTGCTGATAATATCAATATAATGGGTGTCTGTTCAACAGTTGACCTTTATCATTACGGTGAACTATTGATGGAAGAGAAAAATACACCAGCACATCATCTGTGCAACAACTAGCTACCTCTCATATTCAAGGATGATTAAATTCCAAACAAACCTTCATCAGAGGGTCTAGCAGCCTTGATTATGTCTGCAACATTTATTTCTGAGGAAAATTAATTGCTAGAATTGTTGATTTGACCCACAACACTGAGTATGCTGTTCCTTCTTGTTCAATGCCTCACCAAAGGTTAAAAGATTTTCATACAAGTCCTCCGTTTTCTCCCATAATGGGTTTTCTGTTGCACTAAGGGAACTCTTTCTCCACCCACTTCCAATTTGTGCCAGCTAAGCTCAGAGTAAAAATATGCATTAAAGCAACGATTATCATGCTGGCATGTCATATGGATGCCAATACCCAAATCAATCCCTTCTCAATTATATATATTCACAGTGGAAGGTCCAGACGTTCTATGAATAGCGATAAGATGAACTGAGTTCACTAATGGAAATAATTCAGCTCAGTTTTGGTAAAGTTTTGTATCGCAAAATAGAAGGTAAAATAGTCAGTTAGCAACTTAAGCTGAAACCCCACAAGTTGTTCTCCAAAACAAACGAGTTGCACAGAGGCTCATTTTCTGGAGCTATTGCATCACATCTCCAACAAATCTAGGTTCAATCTTGACTTGACTGGATGGAGTTGTATGCTCACCCTGTGACCACATGGATTTTCTCAAGGCACTGCAGTTTACCCCCACAATATGCAAGTTAATACATTAATTGGACACAAAAATAAAACCGTAATAGAATCCAGTGGGGGTTGATGGGTATCAAATCAGATCAAATCAAGCTTAATTATCATTCAACCACATACATGGTTACAGCCAAATGAAACAGTGTTCCTCTGGGGGGGGGAGGGGACAAGGTGCAAAACATACACAGCACATTCAGGTGAGAGAAAAAAACATAGTTACTTAAAAAAGACACATAAATAATCCAAGACTCTGAGCGACATGTCTCGCAAATTGATGGTAGAGAGTTCCTGGAAAACAAGAATGTTGTTCCACCGATTGAACACTGGAGGGCAGCACCAATGGGAGAGGCCAGCCTCCGACTGAACATGGACAACACGCTACACTGCCTCACCTGCAATGCAGCAGTAGGCAAGCCCACGGCTTGAGGTCTAGTCCTCACTACAACTGAGGCTACGCAACTCCCATGCTGCCTGTCTCTCCACCAATAAGGGAAACAGGCCTGCAGCATCTTGTATTATCATTTCCATCAGGGTCTTGCAATTGCAAGAGAAATATCCTAAATGATCACCTGCAGTTACAATGCACACCACCTTCGCACACCAATTCCCATGCCTTCAAGTAGCAGGTAGCATCACGGTTTGCACCCAGGTTTGTTCCTCAGAAACCCAATCTGGCTCCTTGGAACCACTCAGCAGCTCCTCTTCTTCAACCTGCCAGTCAGCTCCTCCTCCGACATGCTGGCTGATTCCTTCTCTACCACAGCCAACTACTCTGATCAACAAGCAGCTCACTGATGTAGTAGATTTGCTGTACCTGAAGGTCTTGTAGTCCTGTATAGACTTATGACATAATGAACACATTTCACAAAGAAAATAATACACCTTTGGTCAGCCTCTGAGAGGCCACTATGTCCAAAGGGGCTGCCATCCTCCCAGAAGTGGATAGAAGTATGTGAGGACAATAAAATGAATTAAAATATATTTGGTGCAATGAAGTCCCCAAGGGTTGGTGCAAATTTCATGGGCTAAAGAGTTCGGTACTATGATGCATCTTTTTCTGCCTTTCTGAGTCAAAACAGGATACCCAGCTGTAATAAACTTAAGATATGGATATAAGAAATAGAGGCTTGGAAATGGATCAATTAATATACAAGAATGCTGATCCTGTTCTTTCATTGAAGACTCAGAGCAATTAGTCACTTGCAAAAAACATTTCAAGGTCTCTGCCCGATCATAAAAGCCAGGTTGGTGCTGAGTAATATTGATTAGTAATATAAATGTTTTTAATGATAAAACAAGAAAGAAAGAAGCAAGGCACTTTGGCAAGTTTGATTATCTGGATGTCTTTCTACGCCTGACATATAGGCAGCGACGAAAGACCACTGCACCAATGGTGAGGACAGTGAAGGTATGGTCAAGAGGGTCAGAGGACCATTTACAGGACTGACCAATATTCATCTTTTCTTCTGAATGAATATGCCATGGTCCACCCTGACTTCATGAAGACCTGCATAGATGAGTGTCTTCCTTTCGAACATAGTAAGTTGTCTCAAACGAGAAGCCTTAGATGAACCAAAAGATTCATAATTACTGAGGCCTAGAGCTATATTGTTCAAGACTCACAATCAGACATCCTGCATGAAATGCTGATACAACCTACAGAAGGTCATTGTGAGAGTGAAAAGGTAATTGCATCTGAAGTCATGGACAGAATCGGATGCATAACAGCTGTGGTAGAGTTTGTGTGCCATTACTTACTATAAGTGAAACCTTACATCATAACTGGCAGTGAGCCTCACTCCCTGATGAGCTCAACACCTTTTATGCATGCTTTGAAAGGGAGAATAATTCAATGCCGGTGAGAATCCCCACTGCATCTAATGACCTCATGATCCTTGCCTCGGAGGCTGATGTTAGGGCATCCTTCAAGAGGATGAAATTTACCACGGCATTGGATCCCGGTGGTGTACCTGTCTGGGTACTGAAAACCTGTGCCAACCATATGGTTAGAGTGTTCAACCTCTCACTGCTGTGGTCTGAGGTTCCCACCTGCTTCTAAAGGTGCCCAAGAACAGGGTGAGCTGTGTTAACGACTGCCACCCAGTCATAGTCACATCTACTATAATGAAGTGCTTTGAGAGGTTTAAGATGGTTAGAGTTAACTCATGCCTGAGCAAGGACCTGGACCTGCTGCAGTTCATCTATGGCTACACTAGGTCTACAGTGGATGCAATCTCACTGGTTCTTGTTCTGCTTTGGAGCATGTAGAGAGAAGCAAAAGAGTTTATCCATTGCAGGTTGGCATTCACTATTGTCATCCCCTCTGTATTAATCACCAAGCTTCTAAACCTGAGCCTCTGTATCTCCCTCTGCAAATGGAGACCACAATCATTAGAGATCAGTGATTACATCTCCTACTCTCTAACAATCAATACAATTGCACTCCAAGGATGAGTGCTTAGCTCATAGTTCTACTCTCTCTACACACACCAAGGTGGATAAGCAGCATTCAAACGCATTTGTAAATTTGCAGATGACACCAGTGTTGTTGGTAAAATCTTGGATGATGACAAGGAGACACACAAGAGTGAGACTGATTGTCTGGTTGAATAGTGTCACAACAACAACCTCACATTCAATGGTAGCAAAACCAATGATTGTGGACTTCATGAAGGGGAAATCAGAAGAATATGCATCTGGCCTCAAAGAAAGGCCAGCAATGGAAAGGGTGAGCAGCTTTAAGATCCTGGGTATCAGCGGCTTGGAGGATCTACCCTGAACCCATACCGTTAATGCAGTAATGATGAAAGCCTATTGGCTGCTCTGCTTCATTAGGAGTTTGAGGAGATTGGTAGGTCACAAACTTCTCTTGCATGTTTCTATAGATAAACTGTGAAAAACATTCTGACCAGCTGTATCACAAGTGCACCTCAAGAACGCATGCTTAACTCATACACTCCATACACTTATCCATTTCAACTGTAGAGATGCACAAGCCAAGAAAAGAAACCTGACAAAGCCTGTGGGGTCAGAAAGAGTTCAATTAGTGAGCACCTGAATGACAGTCATGTATGCCAACATAACTGCATTTCACACACCAGAAATTACCGTCCAAAAGAGTTGAGATGAGAAATAGGACTCAAGGTCTCCTATTGACAACAGATATGAGCACAATGCCAGAAGCATTTATTTCTATTTTAGTTTTTCTTTTCCCTACTTCCATGAGGATATCAAAGCAAACTAGATAACACTGGAGTGTTTCCATTGGCCCTAGTTTGCATCACTTTGATGGCTAAGTGAATGGGAATTCCACCTGTAGACAGTCTCCAGCACTTGCCAACTTTCGTTACACTTTTCTTTGTCCTGATGCCCTGATTGGGAATAATTAGAAACACCACTGATGGATTTCAGGTTGAATTTTCTGCTCCATTGGTAAAGTAACCCTGAATTTGTTGCAGAAAATGATAACTCTTTAGTGAAGACACAAGAGACTGCAGATGCTGGAATCTGGAGCCACAAATGAAGGAAAACAGACTATGTCGCATGAATAGTCAAGAAATTTGGTGAGACTAATTTTGTAATACAGTTCAATACTGCAAACTATCAATATTATATCAATATCAGGATAGATTCTAAGATTATTACAGATTTTATAGAATTGGGGAATTTTAAGTCCCTGGATAGTTGAGAAATTTACAGTTTAGTTAGATTAGACAGAAAGTGGTCTAGCTGGTGGAGATAAGCAAAGATTCAGAGTTTATGAGGCATTGTTTTTAAGGGCAATGTGCCCGAGTTACTTGTTTACCATTACTTGGGTTTCATTTTTAGAGTGTTGATTTCATCAGCCCCTTTCATTTGTAGCATTATTAGGACATTTTAAATCTTTGTTCTTGTTGAACAGGATTTATGCAAGAGCAGAGATATCTTGTTTGTTTCTTTCTTACATTTCTCAGACTTTGGGACTTCCTTGAGTCTAGTTGGACTTCAATTGAGGGGAAAGTTTCTAAATGGTGCATAGGCTTGTAAGCTAATTTGCTAAATAGTTTACTTTCTTAATATGCTGTATCTGTAAATGTAGTTTCCTACGTCAACCAGACTTCTACAAATTGAGTTTACAGACCACTGAGAATTCAAGTGAATTGATGAGCAACTGTTGCTTTTAAAATGAGGGAAAATTAGTGTGATGAGGAGCATGTGGTAAACACACTCCTTACACATGTGATGAGTGTGACGGAGAGCACACAGTAAATACACTCCATACACGTGCGCATTCATTCACACACAAACATTGCCTTGATATTGTGCTGTCATTTCCCAGCAGTCACGTGGTGTTCACTGGGTTCTAAATTGAGCTGATGCTCTCAGGTTGATGTCATGATCGCTTTCCTGCCATGTACAGCAGAATATTACATTTTGTTAGTATTGGGGATGTATGAATGTGTATATATTGTCTGTACACTGTACTTGAGAATACTTCTGTTCGTTTTATAATATGTTTGTAACTACATTGTAGGGAGCATCATATTCTAATTGATGTGCAATTTTCAGTTAACTTTGTTGGTAATTACAGATGATATGTCCTAGTGCCTAATACAAAAGGAGTTCTTCATCCTCTGTATGAGAGACAGATAGGACTGCCAGGAATTCACACTGGACAAGAATAAGTATGGAGTTATTATTGTGTTTTCTTGTAAATATCATTTTGTAAATATTAGCATTTTTCTTTTCACTATTTTCACTAATTTTTGTAAGTTTGATTTTTGAAACTCTAATCAACACACTAGCACCAAAGTGCTAAGTGACTCCAGACGTTTTTCTTTGCTAATAACCCTCATATCTAACAATGAGAAATAAATAGCTTTCTTTGCCTTCTACTGAACAATTTATAAAATAATATTTCAACTTTGTCTTTTAAGTTTCTACTACTGATTAATTTTTGGATTTAATTTTACTTAGGGATACAGCATGGTAACAGAACCCTCAGGCCCAATGAGCCTGCACTGCCCAATTACATCTATGTGATCAATTAACTTACCAACTTATACATCTTTGTAATATGACAGGGAACCAAAGATCCTAGATAAAACTGAGGTGGTCATGGGGAGAATGTACTAACTGCTTACAGACAAAATGAACTCAGTTCACTGCAGCTGTAATAGTGTTATGCTACAATGCCACCTCTGAATTGCTATACTCTCTTTAGAAGATTCCAACTTCTATGGCTTCTGTCCTGCTGTCTACCTTTTGTGTGGTGTGATGAGCATTGGTATTGGGCACGTTAACCTGGCAGCTGGTTCATCCCTTAGCACCAGCATCAATTTATATCTTTGTAATAAAGAGCTATGATCCTATACAGAATAATACTAGTGACAAAGGATGTGGTCCATCAAGTTTAAATTCAAATTCAAGCTCGTTAACTTTGTCACTCAGTCATACAGCTAAATGAAACAACATTCCTCTGGGGTGGAAGTGCAAAACACAATGCATGCAGTCACACACAACACACAGTAGAAATACTGTAGTTACAAAATAATATTAGAACAAATTCCTGAGTGGTAAGGCCTGAAGATTGAAGGTTCACGGGATGTTGTCCTGGAGCCATGTTTCTGAAAGAACAAACCTGCAGCAGTTTCTCATCTTGCACTGGATTAGCTGTGGATGAAAGGTATCCAGCTTGTCTTGTGCTGGGTCAACCACAGATGAAGGCAATCTAGCTTGTCTTCCAGGGAGCAAACACTGGAGTGCAGCACCGTTGGAGAGCCTTTGTGTATGTGCCAACGCTCAACTCAGCACGGATTCCAACTTGCCCGGTCTGCCTCTGTTCTCTCCCAAACTACCTCCAGATCCTCTTCCCCAAGTACCATCTACCCCTCTGTCCCCATCTATCATCTCTGATAACTAAATTATATCTGCTTTTCATGATTTTATACCTATCATGACAGATTTTATGTTTCAATATTACTGAGCTTGCTAAATAGATAGTGTATGAAATTTGCATGTTAGATGTCTCAATTTCCATGTTAGATGTCAGAAAATGTCTCAAACAGTGTTTAAGTTACATAAGAATACATTTATTGTACTGGAAACCCTGTTCTACCTGTCATGTTGTTGATGGATTTGGATGAAACTAATCTACTGGTCTCTTGAGCAGTCTCCAGAGCAAGTCCTTTAATGACCATAGTTTAGGCAACTCCATAGCCTGAAGATCATATCAAAATTTGTGCAGAGGAAGTTAAAACTCATCTCTGTGGATGATTTGGAAAAGGACCCCAAATTCTTATTTTAATATTGAAAAGGGGTCCATCACAGTTTTTAGACGAAATGATCCAGAGAAAATTAGTATCGGTTGAGAGAAGTATGCAGATCAAGCATTTGTTTCTTATCTGATGGCTTTGGGTTCTTTGTCCACAAAACCCTAAATTCTAAAGAAGCTCTTGAACTTACCTGATCTATATATATATATATATATATATATATATATATATATATATATATAAAACTACAGGTACCTTCATTATAGGGAGGTTATCCTATATCGACCTACACTTCAAACACAAGGAAATCTGCCGATGCTGGAAATTCAAACAACACACACAAAATGCTGGTGGAACACAGCAGGCCAGGCAGCAAACATGAGGAACACTTCAAAGGCTAGTTTTTTTTCCCTGTCTAGTCTCTGTGGTGAGGTTCATCTGCTTGAGTGGTTGATCCCCCTCCCTACCAAGAAGGAAATACTTCTGGCTAATGAATTGGATTAAACACAGTGTTTTTTTTTATTTTAGTGATAAAAATTTAATTTATACAAATAGTTCTTAACACACATCTAACACTCACAGTGTATTTCTGATTCATAAGATATCTGAATTGCAAAACAATTACAAACTGCAATGGATGGATTTCCAAACACTGGTAAAATTCTTATGAACTAAAAGAATATACCAATGAGTTGCCGTCAAATGAGTTGTTCATCAAAGAAACCAGCATCTGACCAATAAATTCTAGGTTTCTTTCTGTCACCCATTATGTCAGTTATTCTACTTATCACTCCTAAAACTCTCATCACTTCATAATATGTACGTTGTTTTCTACTAGATGACATCATCTGGATGTAATGTTCTCCAGATACCTTTGCTGGGACAAAGTAATTCACACAGGTGGTCTAAATGCTTCTGAGGAAAATGCAATGAACAACTTAATTGTAGTTGCCTGTTTTAATATAGGCCAATTAACATTACCCCAGTTACTTGCATTTGGCTGATGCATGCAAAATTCACTTCATTTTGCAAACAATATCACTTAACAGCCAATCTAAATGCCCTGTTATATTCAAACTAACAGTTGCTTGCAATTTACCTTAAGAAATAAAGGCTGGTTCTTGTTTATACTAAAGGTTTGAGCAAGAAATATTTGTAAGAAGTTTAACTTTGTCACTAGCAACTCTTATCCTTTGGAAAGTTCATGATGCTGTAGTAGAAAGTTGAGGTTAGCAATAAGCCTGTCAAGCTCTGTAAAGAGAATAACCATCACACTTCTTGGCTGACTTCATCATTGATATGCCTACTGTGCATTCTACAAAACAGACACAATACTGCTGTTCGAGGTTCTTACATTGACTTCATTTTCACAGATGCTGCCTGAGCTGCCAAATGTTTCCAGCATTTTCATGAAAGTTGAATCATAAAAGGTGAATCAGGCTTATTATCGCTGACATGTGTTGTGAAGTGTGTTGTCCTGTGGCAGCCATAAAGTGTAAAAAATTACAAAAATAAATAAGCAAGTAGTGCAAAAGAGAAATAGCGAGGTAGAGTTCATGGGTTCATTGATTATTCAGAAATATGATGGCAGAGGAGAAGAGGCTGTTCCTAAAATCTGAGTGTGGGTCTTTAGGCTCTTGTTCCTCCTCACCAATGGTAGTAATGAGACAAATGCATGTCCAAGATGGTGAGGGTCTTTACTGATGAATTTTAAGATTTCAAGCCTTCACGCCTTTTTTTTGATTATTCTGAATTTTGCTTCTCCCACTCCTAACACTCTTCAAATATACTAAACTCATGAAATTCTTTATGACATATTGGAAGTTGTGACATCTATCTGAAGTGGTTTGACTTAGGGATAGCGGGTTCTCACATTATTTCCCCTCCAGCCCTGTAGCTGCCTGGGATCTTACTGTTTCTCTTCTTCTGGTTTTTTGATCACTTTGTATGTTGCCAGCTGGCATGTCTTCATGGCTTGAGCTCTCTGCTTCTTCCCTCAACTGTTCTGCTCTTCTCTCTCATCTCTGTCCACTAAGTTGCTCCTTAAAATCTATCTTTCTATCCTTAAATCTCTTAGCGACTTGGTAGATAAATTGGTTTGATGAATATTATAAATTATTTTGGAATGATTGACCACACTGAAACTGTCATATCATTGCAAGTTGTTTTTTTTTAAATGCCTGTGTATAACCTAAACCTTTTTTTTAAGTTAACACACACAAAGTGCTGGAGGAACTCAGCAGGTCAGGCAGCATCTATGAAAACGAGTAAACAGTTAACGTTTTAGGCCGAGACACTTCAGCAGTCCTGATGAGGGTCTCAGCCCGAGATGTCGCCTGTTTACACTTATCTATAAATGCTGCCTGATCTGCTGCATTCCTGCAGCATTTTGTGTGTGTTGATTAGATTTCCAGCATCTGCAGATTTTCTCCTGTTTGTTTAATTAAGATAGATTTGCCACGGTCAACACCATTGTTTTGTGTTAATAAAGCGATTTTCTCAGGATTTATTTCAACGACATGACTCAACTTCAAACATACACATTTGAGGTAGTTTCCCACTGTGAACATTGAAGACACTCTTGGAGCAATTTATGGGGCATATTTTCCACAGTTATCTCTGACACTTGAAAATTATATCAACATAAACATTCCATATTCAAGAGTTCATAAAACAGCAATGTACTTTAAATGACTACCACACAGTAAACTTTCATACTGTGCCTCTGATACATCAAATTCTTGATGTTCAGCTTCACCCTGATTTTTTAACTAATAATGTTACTCTCATATTTAATATTATGCTTGTTCATCACTGATGAAGAGCTGTGAAAAAAATGCAATCAATCAAGGATTACAATGCAGGATTGCTTGTGAAATGTAAATAAAATTACAGTCAATGTATCACCAAAGTCAGCTGCAACTTCTTTTTAGCACAAAGTTTCTTTTCATTTTCATCCTTTAATTTAACTTTGATTGATCTACCCGGAACCGTTGTGTCATGTAGTTTTCATTCCTTTTATATCCCAAAGTGACAGGTTCGACAAAAACAATCCATTTAAAGTGGGTGAATCAGCAGCAAAAATGTTCTCTGCAATGATTTATGTTAATTAGAGCACTGTTCTTGATTTACAGGTGTTGATTAAACTTTAACCATTTATTTCGTCCTCTGCAGATTTCATGAGAAAGACTCCAACTGATTTTGCCATGATCATGCTAGAAACTTACTTATGAAAATTACGTCAAAATACATTGCATTTTACAACAATTTTTTCTGCTTATTGCAGTAGCAACATTAAAAAGAAATAGTTTAACTTAACTGATCTGCTTGAATTTGGCTTAAAACTAAGGCCAAGAATAGAAGGTTCATCAATGTCTAAAACAGGACCCAACAACAGTAAAGCCAAAATACCATTTAACCAGACATTGAGGAAATACTAGATTGTGTGCTGCATTTTCCTTATGCTTCTCTGCGATTTTGTAAATTCATTTGTAAATATATTTAACAAATATATTTGAATGTTGGCCAGATATTTGAACTTATGCCTTCAGTAAATGATTGTGTTTTTTCCATCTTTGTACATGAAAATGATAACACCATTTACATTTAAAGAACCACCAATCAAAAAAGAGCAAAAATATATATAGAATAACATAAAAATAACCAGATCTCAATTCATTAACCACTTAGTGTAGGTTGATTTTGTGGCATATATGTTTCGTTCTTCTGCGGCTCATAATAGGATATGAGCTATGAAAACAGTGGCAGAATCAAAATATTGTTTTTATCACAGTAGAAGTTTGTTTATTGAATTGACATTACATTTCTGTGACTCAGAACTGTCTCACTCAAACAAAAATCAAACATTCATTGCCATTGCAAAAGACTTTGGACTCTGTATTTCTCGCCACCTTAGTAAATGAGCCAGCCGAATCAAAGACTACTCAGCCTGGACCCTCTCTTTTCTCTCCTCTTCCATCAGGCAGGAGTTGCAAAAGCCCAAAAATATATATCATTTGGCTTCAGAACAGCTGCTACCCTGATGATATTGTTAAATTGTACCCCAGTATGATAAATTGGACTCTTGACATCATAATCTACCCCATTATGATCTTGCATCATAAAGTTTACCTGCACTGCATTTTCTCTGTAGCTGTTACACTTTATTCTACATTGTTATTGTTTTAATCCGTTGTACCTCAATGCACTGTGTAATGATTTGATCTGTATGAACAGTATGCAAGGAAAGCTTTTTACTGTATCTCAGTACACACGACAATAATAAGCCAATGCCAACACCAACATTTTCTCACTTTAGGCCAATGATTGCACGGAGAACTCGAGTATATCTGTCTTGTGCTCCATTGCATTACCGTAAGTATCCTGAACCGAGAGGTCTGGCTCCTCAAGTTATGTCCGTCATGGCCAGAGTATGCAGTAATTTCAATGGGGCTGCTGACCTTAATTGAACAGTTACCTATTTTTTATATTTTAAATTATTTTTACTTAAGGCGTTTTAATTACAATTATTATTTTCTATTTCATTATCTGTTTCTGTTTGAATTGATATTAAATATCTGATTATCCTTGCCATTAAATGAAGTTCAAAATGCCTTCAAAGGCTATCATGGTGTGTCAAAGACAGATCTTCATGAAATGCCACACAGGCCTTATCAATATTTGAGGTTCATTCCAGCTTAGAGAGCAGCCTTTCTTCCATGGCCTTCTGTCCTTTCCTATCAGATTCCACCTTCTCTAGCCCTACATCTCTTTCACCAATCAACTTCCCAGCTTTTTCCCTCACTCCTTCCCACTTCACAGTTTCACATATCATCTTGTGGTTCTTCCTCCCCTCTCCCCACCATCTTACTCTGACTCCTCATCTTTTTTCCCAGTCCTGACAAAGGATCTGGGCCTGAAACTTGGACTGTACTCTTTTTTATAGATGCTGCCTGGCCTGCTGACGTTCTTCAGCATTTTGTGTGTATTGATAAGATCGGTTAGACTATGCACACAGCCATAGTGACTATCCTTAATCTGTCTATGTCTATCCAAATACTTATATATCTAGTCCCTTAGAATAACTTCTAATAATTTTCCCTCAACTCACTGGCCTATGATTTCCTGGTTTATGATTAGAGTCTTTTTTAAACAGTGGAACAACATTGGCTATCCTACAATCCTCCAGATGATCTAAATATCTCTGTGTGGGCCCCAGCAATTTCTGTGCTTACCTCCCAGAGGGTCTGACGGAACATCTTCTCAGGACCTGGGGACTTATCCACCATGATTTGCCTCAGTTGAGCAAACACTTCTCATCTGTAATCTGTACAGGATCCATGAAGTTAATGCTGTGTTGCCTTACTTCTATAGACTCTGTGCCCACTTCAAGAAAAAGTATAAATGCAAAAAAAATATAAATAATTAATATCTCCCCCATCTGTTTTAGCTCCATACATGGATTACCATTCTGGTCTTCCAGAGGACCAATATTGTCCCTTGTAATCATTTTGCTGTTAACATAGAATCCCTCAGGATTCTCCTTCACCTTGTCTACTAGAGCAAATTTGTGGTTTCTCCTGATTACTTGCTTTATTAAGAAATATCTTGCATTTCTTATACTCCATAAGCACTTCATTTGCTCCTACCTGCCTATAGCTGATATGCACCTCCTTACCTCCTTTCTTCACTTAACCAGGGCCTCATTATCCTTTAAAAACCAAGATTATTACACTTGTTACCTTCACCTTTTACTGACATCAAGCTTTGTACTCTCAAAATTTCACTTTTGAAGGCCTCCCACTTTCTAAGTACACCTTTGTAGAAATTAGCCTGTCTCAATATACACTTGACAGATCATTTCCAATACAGTCAAAATGGGCCTTTCTCCAGTTTAGAATCTCAACCTGCAGAGCAGAGCCATCTTTTTGCATTTTGACTATGAAGCTAATGGGACTTTGGTCAATAGATGCACCCCTGCACAAACTTCTGTCACCTGCCCTGTCCCATTCCCTACTAGTAGACCCAATAACACACGCTTTCTCATTGGGACTTCTACGTACTGATAAAGAACATAAGAAATAGGACCAGGAGTAGGCCATCTGGCCCATCGAACCTTCTCCGCCATTCAATAGGATCATGGCAGATCTGACCACGGACTCATCTCCACCCACCTGCCTTTTCCTCAAAATCCTTAATTCCCTTACTCTGCAAAACTCTATCCAACCTTGTCTTAAATACATTTACTGAGGTAGCCTCCACTGCTTCATTGGACGAAGTTTTCCACAGATTCACCACTCTTTGGGAAAAGCAGATCCTACTCATATCGTCCTAAGTTTACTCTGATGAATCTTGAGGCTATGTCCCCAAGTTCTAGTCTCACTTACAAGTGAAAACAATTTTCCTGTCTCCATCTTACCATATAACATAGAACCATAGAACAATACAGCACAGTACAGGCCCTTCATCCCTCCATGTTGTGTCGTCCCATATAATCCTTAAAAAAAAGTACTAAAACCACACTACCCCATCACCCTCCCATAACCTTATCTATCCCTTTCATAATTTCAGGTTTCTGTAAGATCTCCTCTAATTCTTCTGAATTCCATTGAGACAGACCCAGCTGACTCATTCTTTCCTCATAGTCCAATCCCCTCATCTCTAAAATCAACCTGGTGAACCTCCTCTGCACCACCTTCAAAGCCAGTATATCCTTCCTCAAGTACGGAGACCAGAACTGCACACAGTATTCCAGATGCTGCCTCACTAGTACCCTGTACTGTTCAGCATAACCTTCCTGATCTTAAATTCAATCCCTTGGCAATGAAGGCCAACATTCCATTCGCCTTCTTGATAGCCCGCTGCATCTCCAAACCACCCTTTTGCGATTCATGCACAAGCATTCCCAAATCCTTCTGCACAGCAGCATGCTGCAATCTTTTGTCATTCAGATCATAATCTAGTCTTCCATTTTCCCTTCCAGAGTGGAATACCTTGCATTTATCAACATTGTACTCCATCTGACAAACCCTTTCCCACTTACATAACCTATCTCTCTACAAACTCCCCGTATTATCTGCACAATTTGTTTTTCCACTCAATTTAGTGCCATCAGCAAACTTAGATGCACTACACTCGGGCCCCTTTTCCAGATCGTTAATGTACATTGTGAACAGTTGCTGGCCCAGCACTGACTCCTGCAGCACACCTCTCACTACTGATTGCCAACCAGAGTAACACCCATGTATCTCAACTCTCTGCTTTCTATTGGTTAACTAATTCTCTATCCATGCTAATACATTATTCTCAAATCCATGCATTCTTATCTTATAAGTCTTTTATGTGGTACCTTATTGAATGCCTTCTGAAGATCCAAGAAAATAACATCCATCTGTTCCCTTCTATCCACTGTGTTACCTATATCCTCAAAGAAGACAGACAGACATACTTTATTGATCCCAAGGGAAACTCCAGTGAGTTTGTCAAACAGGACCTGGCTTTGCTGAATCCATGCTGGTCTGCCTGATGGACTCATTTCTTACCAGAAGCCTCACTATTTCATCCTCTAAATCCCTTGGACTGTTGGGCAGTCTGTAATATAATCCCATCAGTGCGATCATGCCTTTCTTATTTCTCAGTTCCACTCAAACTGCTCACGAGGCAAGTTCACCATTCTTTCCTAATGGAGCACTGCCATGACATTTTCCCTGACTAGCAACACCACTTCTCCTCTTTAATCCTGCCCACTCTATCACATCAAAAACAATGGAACCCCAGAATATTAAGCTGCCAGTCCTGTCCCTCCTTCTACCAAGTCTCACTAATGGCTACAATATTGTAAATCCAGGTGTTG
This sequence comes from Hemitrygon akajei, assembly GCF_048418815.1. Taxonomy (NCBI): domain Eukaryota; kingdom Metazoa; phylum Chordata; class Chondrichthyes; order Myliobatiformes; family Dasyatidae; genus Hemitrygon; species Hemitrygon akajei. The sequence goes on along the minus strand of NC_133136.1, from coordinate 71,311,984 downwards.
ATCCATGCCCTTAGCTCACCCACCTTTCTTATGATTCTTCTTGCATTGGAATATACGCAGCTCAGGACACTAGTCACAACATGTTCAACCTTTTGATTCATGATTTATTCTGAGGTCTTACCAACATTTGTCTCCACAATCTTTCCACTAAGTCCCACCTTCCCTAGAAAAGAACACAATGATCCAAAAATTTTAAGCCCTCCTTCCTACACCAACTCCTTTGCCACGTGTTAAACTATATGATCTTCCTAGTTCTGCCCTCACTAGCACGTGGCATGTGTCACAATACTGAGATCACAACACTTTAAATTTACACCCAACTCCCTGAACTCCCTATGCAGTACCTCGTTACTCATCCTACCTCTGTCATTGGTACCTACATGGACTATGACATCTGGCAGTTCACCCCCCCACTTAAGAAAGCTGAGAACTCAGTCAGAGATATCCTGAGCCCTGGCACCTGGGAAGCAACATATTATCTGCAAATCTCTTTCTCGTCCACAGGTCCTCCTGTCCATACCCCTAACTAACAAATCCCCTATCAACAAAGCGTGCTTCTTCTTCCCCCTTCCTCTCTGGGTCACAGTGCCAGACTCAGTGCCAGAGACTGGACCACTGTGACTTTCCTCTGCTCGATCATCCCCCTCAACAGAGTCCAAAGTGATATACCTGTTGTTGAGGCAGATAGCAACAGGAGTACTCTGCACTGGCTGTTTAACCCCTTTCCTCTTCCTGACTGTCACCCTGTTTCCTGTGTCCTTCACCTTAGGTATAACTACTTCTCTATATGTCCTATTTATTACCCTCTCAAACTTCAGAATGATCCAGAGTTCATCCAGTTCCATCTCTGACTCCTTAATGCAGATAGATAGAAACTGTTGTTAGATGCACCTCTGGCTGAGACTTCAATCAGCACATTTACTTCTCCCGTTTCCAATAAAATATGCTGGATTTGCTGATAAAGGCAGAGTCACCTCTATGTCAGAGGGCTAGAAGCATGTTCCCATGCTAATGGGCAGCTGTCCAGTTTGCTCCCACAGGCCAAAGACTTACCGGTTTGTAGGTTAATTGGTCATTGCAAATTTTCCTGCGATTAGGCTAGGGTTAAATCAGTGGGCTGCTGAGCTGTACGGCTGGAAGAGCTGGAAGGGCTTTTTCTGCGCCGTGTCTCTAAATAAAATAAATTTGAAAAACATCCTTTGTCTATTCCTCCTCTAGTCTCTCAGTCCGCAGATATTAGCACTGTTCTGGTGTAATTTTGAAAAACATCTTTCAGATGCAGCATTGCATTCAGAGGTCACTAAAACTGATCATGCTATTCCCATGTACATCTCCTCTTTGTCGTTCTACCCTTGGATCAATATGCACAATCATTCCTTTATTGTTTAAGTGTTCCTTCCTTCCACTCTACATCCTACATTCTATTTTATTTTTCCCTATTTTAACCACCTCCCTCTCTCTCACACACAGACACATACACACTTACACATGTACATGAAAGGGAAAGGGTATGAGTTGGTGCAGGAAGTGGGAAGAGCTTATCTGGACATTTTGATCAGCATTGACTACATGAGTTTCCATGCTGTATGACTCTTGACTCTGTAACTCTACGACACAGTAGCCTCTGACTTTCTCTGGTTCTTAAATTTTACATGATCACATTTATTTTTCATTTCTAGTGAAAGGCAGTTATCAAGGAATATAAACACAAGAGGTCCTGCCACTGCTGGAAATACAGCATAGCAACACAAAATGCTGGAGGGACTCTGCAGGTCAGGCCGCATCTATGGAAAAGAATAAGCAGTCATTATTTTGGGCCATGGACTGACACACCAGAAAAGAAATAAGGATTCTGACATGTTGGTCCTTGGCTTCCAATTCTGCCCTGATGAAGCCACTTTCAGCTTTATTTAGTTATTTAGAGATACCGTGCAGAATAGGGCCTCTTCTTTTATCAGATTCCTTCTTCACCAACCCCTTACCCTCTTCACCAATCACCTCCCAGCTTCTTACTTCATCCCCCCTCCCTCACCCACCTGGTTTCATCCAGTACCTTCAAACCTGAAGTCCTTCCTCTCCCTGCACTTTTTATTTTGGCTTCTTCCTACTTCCTTTCCAGTCCTGATCAAGGGTTAACTGTTTATTCATTTCCATAGATGCTGTCTGATCTGCTGAATTCCATCAAATTTTTCATGAAGCAGGAATATAATCTGTGTTATTCTCCATACAGAGCCTGATTTCTTAAATATTTCCATCTTTTTTTTTGGTTTTTATTTCAGATGTCCAAATGAGTTTAATATATCACTTTTATTAATTTTTTAATGGTTGCTTAATTGTATGCCAAATATTTTGGGCTTTTATTCTTTTGTCATATAGATGACCACAACAATTAGCAAAAACTGCAACATGGCTCAACATGCAAAGCTTAGAACTTTTCAACAAGACTTTGAGAGTGTTTCTTCCAAGACATGTGTCTAGCTAGAATGAGGTATCTCGTGGAATAAGGTACTGACTTGACATTTAATGCATCAAATGTTTACACTATGAAATTGAAGTGTGCACTTGCAGTGGCATTATGAGGGCAATAAGGCAAACTAACATTTGGTTAGTAACAAGTCCATAGGTGATTTCCTTAAGCAATGAAATTTACGGATTAGAAAATAATAGAGGGATGATGACAAATGAGATTAAGTGAATTAGAGTCAAATCTTGTGCTGAAATTGAAATAGAGAGGGATTATTAAAAAAGGAACATTAGCACATAATTTGCAGTGCCTTCTCATACTGTAAAAGCTGAAGAATCAGAAGGGACTTTTGAAAACACATAATTCCTGAAAAATATTTTATTTAAGATTCATATTACGGTTGTTAATTGTTGATACTTTTATCAAAAACAAAATCTGCTCTTGAACATCTACATATAGATTCAAAAATTCAAAGAACATTTATTATCAGAGTATATACAGAATACAACCCTGAACTTTTCTTCCCACAGACATCCACAAAACAAAGAAACATTATGGAATCTGTTCAAACAAAACATCAAACACTAATGCACAAAAAAGAACGAATTATGCAAACAATAAAAAGTAAGTGGAGAAAACAGAATATATAATATAAAATATCAAACCACAAAGTCATTAAAACAGTCTATGAATGTTCATTTAGTTTGTTTCAAGAGAGAGAGAGAGTGAGGCACCTTCCTCCAGCAGCAGTGAGTGAGAGGGAGAGGGAGGCCAGTCAAATGCAGGCAGAAAGTGCAGCCTTCCGCTCTTGTCTTCGCTGATTTCAATCTTGCTTGATGTTTTAATCAGTGAGATCAGCAAGAAATGGAATCAATCATGGGCTTGTACCCCACCTCTAGGCTTCTTAACCTGCAGGCCATACACTCCGTTCAAAACCTTACCAAACTCCTTCGGAGACAGCAAAGCACCAAATCACTCAATTGACCGGAAAACACATCATTAAAATGTAAATCACAGGCTCCAATAGTAGTGGAATCATATTTGAAAGAAGAAGAAGAAATAAGACAAAGTTTTGTGAACAGTCTGAAAGGCGTCACCTTTGGTTGCATTGTTCGCTGGCGCCATTTAACAATAATAAGAACTTTTTCTATTATTGCAGATAAATCTTAATGCAGAAACTTAACGTTATTTACAGGATCTCTGCATGACCTTTTCTTGGAAGATCTGATAAATACAACAGAGTTCAGTCAATTAAGACTACGTTGTCGAGAATGTGATACGATTGTAATACAAATGAAATTGAGCACATATGTTTACAAGACAAAATAATCGGGAGAATTTTTAGTACATTCAGCATCGTGCACATCCATACTATTAATTAAAGGAAGACTTAGAAGCAACAGTAAACTCACATCCTCCTCTATAGAAGGAACAGTATCAGCAGGTTAATAGATTTCCATGCAAAAAAAATTAAAACTGCAATTCAGGAAACAAATGGTTAATACAGTTTTGATTCTGTAAATAGAAGTTCTAGTGTTGCACCTGCATTTGAAACAGCAGTGAGTCTTGATTGTCTAAGGATGATTACCACTTCCAGAACACTGGAAGCAAAATGTACTTTTTGTGCTTTTACCTGAAATTATCCATTAGTCATTGTATAAAAGACTGAAATCCGTGCCAATCTTGGGATGCACTCACAATGTACAAAATTAAAAACCTGTGAATTATTGCAGCCAATGGCAATTGGAGCTCTCTTATTAAAAAAAAAGTGTTTTCCCCTTCCCTTGGATTCAGAGAAGTGAGGTAACCCATTGCAGAGAGTGCTAACATTTATTTTACAGGCTGCAGTGGATTAATAGGTTCAATGGATTACTTTACCTTTTAGGAAAAGTATTTTTTAATTTAATAAGTAACAGTAAACTTGCAACAATATATCACTATTAATTTCAAATCTTCAACTATGAAAACAATGATATATTAAAAAAGTTGTCAACAAAGCTTATTCATTGCAGAGGACAAGGGGCAAGCTGATTCCCAAAATCAATTCCGGAATTTTTATGATTCCCCAAGAGAAAGGAAACACTTATGATATAGTGTGATAGGGCCATAGTTCAAGGACAACATGGAGATCTCCCTTTTCCACTGTGAAATTTAATGGGAAGGATTTGAATACCAATAATAAAAACAATGCAAGGAGTTTCTACAGAACTTCCTACTTCTGCCGAATTTTGTACAAACTTTTCATGAAAAAGTGTGAATAAGTGTGAGGTTATCCACTTTGGGAATAAGAACAGGAAGGCAGATTATTATCTGAACGGTGTAAAGTTAGGTAAGGGAGAAATACAAAGAGATCACTGAAGGTGAATGAGCAAGTGCAGCAGGCAGTGAAGAAGGCTAATGGAATGTGGCCTTTATTACAAAGGGAATTGAGTACAAGAGCAAGGACCAGTACAGAGCCCTGGTGAGACCACATCTGGAATATTGTGTACAGTTTTGGTCTCCAGGGTTAAGGAAGGACATCCTGGCTGTACAGGAAGTGCAGCGTAGATTCATGAGGTTAATTCCTGGGATGTCTGGACTGTCTTACGCAGAGAGGTTAGAGAGACTGGGCTTGTACACGCTGGAATTAAGGAGATTGAGAGGGAATCTGATTGCAACATATAAGATTATTAAGTGATTGGACAAGATAGAGGCAGGAAATATGTTCCAGATGCTGGGAGAGTCCAGTACCAGAGGGCATGGTTTGAGAATAAGAGGTAGGTCATTTAGGACAGAGTTAAGGAAAAACTTCTTCTCCCAGAGAATTGTGGGGGTCTGGAATGCACTGCCTTGGAAGGCAGTGGAGGCCAATTCTCTGGATGCTTTCAAGAAGGAGCTAGATAGGTATCTTATGGATAGGGGAATCAAGGGATATGGGGACAAGGCAGGAACCGGGTATTGATAGTAGATGATCAGCCATGATCTCAAAATAGCGGTGCAGGCTCGAAGGGCCGAATGGTCTACTTCTGCACCTATTGTCTATTGTCTAAAAAGCAGGAGCAGCTTGGGAAATTCCTGGCCAATTAAAACCCAATGAAAGTAAAAACATTTCTAGAAGTTAGTCTTTGAACACAATGTTTCAATGCAGATTCCTTATAATATATCTAATTAAAAGACAATTTACACCTTATCTTAAAATAGCATGGCTCTACATAAAACTGTGGATTTAATCAGCTAAGTATGAATTGACTTTCGTTCTTTGACATAGTTTAAAAATGGTACTATGGATAATGGAAGGTTCCTTGTTGTCAAGCAGTACTTTCTTCTTTGACAAATAACTATTATTACATTGGCGTTGCTTACCATTAGCTCATAATCATTGAACAGATTTAAGCTTCTATGGTTGTAGTCATTGATTCCTTTTTTTGTTTCTTTGCACCAATTGAGATGAAGTGTAATTGTGTAGTGGAATTGGATCATTTTCACTTTTGCAACCAATATTAACGTCGTGCCATGGATGGAAAATTCTTCATGAATGCATATGCAGAAGGCACTTGATTGATTTAGCATGATTTTAGAAACTTGGTATAAATGATCTATTGCAACAGAGAGAAATCAGAGGATCTTAGTGGGCTAGTCAGCATCTTTGGAGGGTCACAGTCAACACTTTGGGTCAAGAATGAAATGAATAAACAACCCTATGGCACAAGGTCAAATATCTGACATTTTCTGCAATAATTTTAGCAGGACAAAGTCAATTAATTTACTCAGCAAACTGTGGGGCTATCCTAATCAAGTTTTAAATCAGATTTTAAATTTAATCTGAAGTTGATGATGTGGAATTTGATTCTTGGAATTACTTTTTTTTCCTGGAGAGGGAAAGCAACTTTAGATGATTCTTTTTGAAGGTATTGAGAATTATTCTGTTTTTTTTTTAACATTTACTGGTGCTTTTTTTGCTGAAGTTGGAATCAGCTGATTGATAGAATATGTAATACTCGTCTTAGAGTTGCAGAGTTAGAGAGCACAGAACCAAGCCAATATGGCCTATTGGCTCTACACTAACTATCAAGCAGCCATAGAAACTTGTCAGCATTGATATTTTCTGTTTATGTTTACAGTGTCTGATGCCATTTGTGGAAAGTCTTCAAAGACTTTATTAATGTGTAGATGACATTTTCATATCTAGTGTTACACTTTGAATGTGGGAGCCTCAAAAGAATGATTCTACTGGGAATTCCTGTACTGAGATGTACAGTTGTACTGCCTTAGATGGATAGTCCATTTCTGCATCTTTATCTTTGGTTCCTACTATCACCAAGCATGCTTATGAGAAATTGGTAGGATGAAGGACAAAGGATTTTTTTGATAATAAAAAGAACAATGAAACCTTTTTGATGTGCTTCCTTCTTGATTTGAGCATAATAGCACTCATTACTTGAGTGTGTAGGAAACAAAAATGAAGAGATCATCTTTCCTATCATCCACTATGTGACATATTACCACAATTATAACATGATATATGTTGTGTCAACTACAACTTATATACATCATGATAGTAAACATGAAGTACTTTGTTTACTATGCTTTTCTTGCATTCATTGTATTCAGTTTGCAGCTCTTAGCTTTATCCCTCCCCTTCCTGTCTTCTCCTATCATTTCGGATTTCCCCCTCCCCCTCCTACTTTCAAACCTCTTACTATCTTTTCTTTCAGTTGTCCTGACGAAGGGTCTGGGCCCGAAATGTCGACTCTACTTCTTCCTATAGGTGCTGCTTGGCCTGCTGTGTTCCACCAGCATTTTGTGTGTGTTGTTTGCAGCTCCTTTTACACCATTTTTCAACATGCAGTTTATTGACATAGGTGCTGTTGCAAGAGGAAATTATATGTAATGCTGTATCAATCTTAGAAATAATTCTAATTCTGCCACATTTTTCAGATTTTGGTGCGTGGCTGTAGGTCACCACACTCTTTGTTACACTGGGTGTAAACCACTGATATCAACCTTTAAATCAGAGATAAACAACTTCCCTTGGAAAAAAAACATGCAGCTGCTCCACTCTAATGACGTAGCGTACTAATGCATTCTCGTAAACACTTCAAACAGGTTCAGAACATTTTCTTCTGCTGTGCTCGTTACACAAATAATAATCTGTATTTTGCAAGGTTTATGTCACAGTGGTCTGGAAAATGTTGGGTGAAGATTTGACTGCAGAGTAATTTTATGAATAGGTAGAGGCCCTTATTGGTGCTGATGGTCAGTAATTGTAGTTTTGTTAACACTTAAATATGCATAGCCATGAGAAATTGACAGGATTCCTTTGTACATGCTTTGGGAGGTTGGGAGAAAATATTGTTCATCATTGATAGAAAACTCTGTGCTTGTGCTTTGTGAGGCTAAAATTGAGCCTCACAATTTTACCTTGATTACATAAAATTATTGCATGTCCACTCAGTGATCAGTTTTTGTAAGCACTATGTAAGGCAATTAGTTTATTTCAGTAACATGAACTGAAAAGCTTTGATTTGTTATAAGTTAATAAGTTCAAATTGAAGTTCACGTTTAATTGTGATTCTACCAGACACATGAATTCAGTGAAATGAAACAGCATTCCTCCGGGTGTAAGGTACCACATTACCAACAGTAACGCACAGCACAGAGTACATATGGCACATGTAATTATGTTAGCAGAAAAACACACAAAAAACACATGCCATTAGGGAGAGCTCCCTTAATCTCATATGAGCACGAGTACAAGTGGAGAAACAACTTGTGTGCCTACTGCAGAACAGCCAACCACCAACACACTGTCCAGAAAACAGGGTCGCCAGGTAGGGGCCAAGTATCTGGCAAGTTCTCCCCGGCCTCTTGTGCCAGCACCACAGCCTGCCTCACTCTCTCTGCCCTTCTCCATATTCTGTCAGCTCAACACACTCAAGTGGATTCTGGTGCAGCAGGCAACTTTTTGGATCAGATTCTGTGTGTGCAGTTTGGACTCCCTACCGAGCCTCTCTCTCATCCCTTTAACATTACAGACATTGATGGGCATCGTGTGGAGTCTAGAATGGTCAGAGCACACACACGGCCTATGATCAACTCACCTAACACTCCTCTTATTCCATGGAGATGGAGGAAATCCTCAAACTCACCAAAGAAATTAATATTAGTTATTAATAAGTCCAACAGTGAAACAAGAATTGTGGTGAATCTGTGGAATTCATTGCCACAGACAGCTGTGGGGGGCCAAGTCACTGGATATATTTAAAGCAGAGGTTAAAAGGTTCTTGAATATTCAGACCATCAAAGGTTACAGGGTGAAGGCAAGAGAATTTGGCAGAGAGCGATAATAAATCGGCATGATGGAATGGCAGAGCAGACTTCTTGGGCCATATGGCCTAATTCTGCTCCAATGTCTCATAGTGATGGTAGTTTTCTGTCAAGGATCCAGTTACAGAGGCTCAGGCTTTGAAGTTTGATTATTAATACTGATGAAATAATGGTGTTGAAGACTGAGCTGTAATTGATAAACTATAGTTTGTAGTATGTATTGGGGTTGTCTAGGTGCTCTAAAGCAGAGTGGAGAGCCAGTAAGAGTTCATCAGCTGTAGACCTGCTCTGGTGGAAGGTGAAATGCCGAGGATCCAGGTCCTGGGTCAGGCAGAGGTTAACTCTAAACATTACAAAATTCTCAAAGCTCTTCACTATGCTAGTTCTGAGTGCTATCAGACAATAGTCATTGAGGCAGTTTGCCCTCCTTTTCTTGGGCACTCAAATTGCTGCTCTTCTGAAGTAGGCAGGAAGCCTAGACTACAGCTGTGAGAGGTTGAGATGTCCTGGAATACTCCAACCAGCTGGATGGCACAGGTTTTCAGTGTCCTTCCAGGTCCCATCACTCCCTGTTCAACCCATAAATGCGTGGGTTTCCTCCAGGTGCTCTGGTTACCTCTCAGAGTCCAAAGACACACTGGCTAGTAGGTTAATTGGTCATTGTAAATTGTCCCATGATTAGCTTATGATTAAATAGTGGGATTGATGGGCGGACTGGCTTGAAGGGCCGGAAGGGTTGTATGTCAATAAATAAATAAAGAGACACATTGTCACGGCCTGGTGCCTCAGGAGAGTTCACCCTCTTGCAGGATAGTTGGACATTCGCTATCAAAGATCCCAGGATCACTGGGTACTGTGGAGATTCACATAGTGTTGTGATTGTTTTCAAAGCGTACATAAAATTCATGAATTGGGCTCATTAAGGAGGGAAGCACGACTGAAATTAATACTGTTAGGTTTTGCTTTATATGATGTTATGGCATACAGACCCTGCCCCAAATGTTGTGCATTCGATTCTGTCTTTAGCTTCACTTCACATTCACTTTTTGCTTTCATGATGTCTTTCTGTAGGTCATACCTGGACTTCTTATAGGATTCTGGATTGCCAGTCTTGAATACCAGAGATTGTGAACCATCTAGTTCATTCAGGGCCTCTCATTTGGGTAGACCCTGTATACTCTCAAAGACACACACTCATCCACATGAGATCTTGATGTCAGCCATTGCATATTAATTCAGATCTGAAGATGAATCACTGAATATGGTCAAATCCACTAATTTGAAGCCATACTGTAAATGGTCCTTTACTCTCTTGACCATACCTTTGTGGTCCTCATCACAGGTACTGCATTCTTCAGACTCTGCTACACCCTAGGAGTAGAAGTATAGTTAGGTGATTGTACTTGCCAGAATGTTTTGGTGGGTTGGCAGGTTAAGCATTCTTGTCAAAGGTGTATGGCTCATCTGGTTCCAAAGGTGACATGCCGGTGGTAGTTTTTCAGAGATCTCTTCAAGCTGGTCTGGTTGAAGATTCCCCCTGTGATTGGGAAGACATTAGGGTGGTTGGTCTCATGACTGTTAATCACAGTGTTCGGCCCTTGTTCTCCTTTCTGTGGTCACTTTGCATTTTCACTGAAATTGCTGTTGTTGCAAGTCTTTGGTTCTGCACGCTTTTCTTTTGGCGAGTAGAACACCCAGCTGGTTCAAATGTACAAAACTGTGACCATTGGTGGCCACTGATTGGCCTCACCAGAGAACTTCAGAAACAGGTGTCACAATTTCAAACTTGGCTATGGTTCCCTTACTTTAGTAGAAGCAACTCTATTTTCTTGTGACGATAAAAAATCCTCTAGATTCTTGGGTGACATTTCCACCGACACAGTAATTTTACATATGAATTCAAATGTCAGGTCGTGCATGGTCAACAGCTTTGCTGAGATTGTTCATCTACCAGCCCACACTTACCTCACAGGGCAGAATATTAAAAGGCAAAAACTTCGCAATGTAAGAAAAAATTCTGTAATGAAACCATGCACTTTCTAATTGCCTTATCCTGTTTCTGGCCTCTCATCCCAAACTTATTGCTTTCAGCTAAAGAATTTGGATTAAAGTAATTATCTGGTTTCTGCAAATCTTTAAACCAGATGTGTGTCACCTTGGTTGATGATTCGAAAAGTGCTGTTATGGAAATGCTTCTGCCAGGCATGTTGCTTTTTCATGTTTGCCTTGTGCATCATTTTGGACAAATGCAATATCACCTTTTCCTTCAAACTTCAGGATATTATTCACGTTAAAGAACAAGTCTCTTTATTCATTATAAAACATAAATTACTCCTCAGCTCAATCATACATGCTGATGCTCCCAATATATCCATTTGTGACACTTCAAATTTTGTGATGTTGTTAAATGCATGTAGGTCCAATAATAAATCAATAGTGCAGTCTTTTTCAACTGTGGCTTGTTGTGCCTCGCACTTTCATCAGTGTACAAGGAGGCATCAGGCAAACTAAAGTCCAGGCATGTGGTCACAAGAAGACATTTGGAAGAATCAGTTTTGAAGTCAGGGGAATATATACCATTCAGTGATGGAAATGGTGAACAACTTCAAGTTGCTGGGTTTACCTGTGGTCAACACATTGATGTAATCATAAAGAAGGTACCCAGTGACTACTTCATTAGGAGTTAGAGGAGATTTTGCATGTCACCAAAGACTCTTGCGGTTTGTGGTGGAGAGCATTCTGACTAGATGTATCACCGTCTGGTATGGAGGCTCCAATGTGTGGGATTGAAAGAGGCTATAGAATATATAGATTCAGTCAACTCCACCACAAGCACAACCATTGTCACTATCACGGATACCTTCAAGAATTAGTATCTTCAGCACCATCTATCTTTAAAGACTCTCACCATTAAATAGGAAGCATACCTTTTTTGCATTACAGCCATTAGGGAAGAAGTACACAAGTTGTGACCCACACTTAATAACAGCTTCCTCCTCTCTACCATTAGGTTTCTGACTGGTGCATGAACTCATGAATGCTACCTGATTATTACATTTCCTTTGCATTATTAATTTGTTTTGTAGTGTTCTGTCCTTGCACTGCACTGCTACTGCAAAGCAATACATTTCACATCATTTAAGATGGTGATAATAAACTTGATTTCTGATTTCTGAAGCTGTGAACTCACTGAAAGCTTGCCAAGTAAGACCAATTATGTATGTCTTGTACATTATGTGCATGTTGAGTATTCAAATCTCTGCTGCTGATTGCTCTATCCAGTCAGTGTTACATTGTTAGACCATAAGACCATAAGACATAGGAGCAGAATTAGGCCATCTGGCCATTCGAGTCTGTTCCACCATTCAATCATGGCTGATCCTTTTTTTTCTCTTCCTCAACCCCAAAATCCGACCTTCACCCCGTAGCCTTTGATGCCATGTCCAATCAAGAACCTATCAATCTCTGCCTTAAATACACCCAACGAACTGGCCTCCGCAGCTGCATGTGGCAACAAATTCCACAAATTCACTACCCTTTGGCTAAATAAATTTCTCTGCATCTCTGATTTGAAAGGGCGCCCTCTCTCCTGAAGATGTGCCCTCTTATCCGAGACTCTCCCACCATAGGAAACATCCTTTCCGTTTCTACTCTGTCTAGGCCTTTCAATATTTGAAAGGTTTCAATGAGGTCCTCCCCTCATCCTTCTGAATTCCAGCAAGTACAGATCCAGAGCCATCAAACGTTCCTTGTCTGATAACCTTTTCATTCCTGGAATCATCCTTGTGAACCTCCTCTGGACCCTCTCCAATGTCAGCACATATTTCCTAAGATGAGGGGTCCAAAACCGTTCACAATATTCAAGGTATTGTAAAAAAAAACGACATCACCTGACTCTCTAATCCAATGGAATCATATGTCCACATATATATTTACATGAATCGACACACTGGGCATGGATTGTCTTCATAAAGCTGATTTTAAAATTGAACTAGTTGCCCTCCATGTGACTTATCATGCTAAGAATTTTAGAAATTGTTATCATGCTACTCCTCAACAATTCAACTGTGCAAATGTCTCTTCTTGACATTCAGTTCTGTCTTACTATAAATGAAACACTTAGTAGCCAGCTGTGTCGTATTTCCAGTGTAATGAGCTAAAATTTACTTGCATTTTCTCAAACCATTTTAGCAATCAAATGTGGAAATATTTATCATATATTCAGTCTGCAAGTAAAAGTCTTAAAAAGTTGGGAATTTTAAATGATGCATGAATTGCAGGGGAGGACATTTACTGCCTGACTGGCTGTGGATGCCACAGCAAAAGCTGTTGTTCATTTTGAGGGCAGAGCTTCATTCACATGCATCTAGAAAGCATCGTCCCCAAACGGGCTTCACAATGGCAGCTCAATCATAGCTGGAGTCAAGACTAACTGGATAAGCCAGAAAAATGTAGGTACAGGTAGAAGAATAGAGTGGGGTGGTGGGTGTGTGATGGCAGTACTCTGTCTTCTTGTGGAAGTTAAGGTGAGGAGCTCCATAATTGGTACTTATCTTGTGAAACCTGAGGACCACTTCCTCTTGTCCTAATAATCAGTCTTTAACACATGTATTTTGTGTCTTGTCATTTCACTCAATTGACATTTTACTGAGCAGAGCATTCATTGGATAATGAGTTATTCACATCATCCTATGTCCTATGTGATATCCATTACTTTAAGCCCTATGAGAATGGAGGAACCCTAATATATGTGTTTTGAAGAGACTTGTTTCAAATGGTGCTTCAGCTGCTGATGAACAAAGTGGCATAGGAGGGGATGGGGAAGAATCAGAACCTAAGAATATAAGTAGAAGTAAGCCATTTGACCTCTTACTGCTTCTCCATTCGTTACATAGATCATGGGAGATCTGTGAACTCAGTGTCTTTTTCCTCACCAGCCCTGTATAGCATGATTCCATTCATCATGCTGGTGTTTAATTCTATGATTTAATATATTGATTTTTGTTTGATAAGTGATACTAAGTTTTCAGCTTGCATGGAAGAGGAATAAATTGTTTGACTGAAGACAAGGGAGAGTGGCAGAGAAATATGATGGCAGAAAAAGACTGGCTGGCCAAAACTGTGTGAAAAATGAACAAGAATGAGTGTGCTTTAACAAAATAACATCAGCAGTGATGTCTGAGAGGATTTCAGAAATAAAATAAAATTGTTTTTGACAAATGTACAGAAGCAGGCTTTCACTTCAATCTGTGACCGGCATTTTTAGCTTCTACCCTTCACGGCATTGCTTTTAATCTAATGTGAGTTAGCCATTTTTATGCATTTCATGATGCATGTCATCCTACTCATTCCAAATGTGCTGCTGTGCGTGTTGGCATGTGTCTCTAATACACATTGCTTTTGAGTATTATTATGATTATTATGTGTAATACTGAAAATGTCATCCCACTAATAGTGTGATCTTTACCACTAATTATGTGTGGAGGAGTGAATCCAATGAAATGGTAAATGTATAAGGAGGCATAAACTTCAACTTATTTATTTCTTAAGCGTTTCCTGCAATGTTGAAAATGTGTTGTTTTTTTTCGGTGAAGCAGAATTGTATGTGCACTTCCAATGAATTGTTTCATTTCACAGGGAAGCTGGTGCAGTTGCTCATTTGGTAACCTAATGAACAAACTCAGACAATACAACATGAATAATTGTACATGCCATATGAAATAATAAATGCCCTTTCGCATTCTGGATTCTACGGAATGTCTATTACCACTGAAGTCCTGAGCATACCAGATGACTGCTTACATCTTCTATTTAAGAAAGAGCAAACAAATAAACCATAAAGGATAACATTTACTATTAAGCCAGACATAAAGAGGAATTTGCCATAGCGTGCAGTATCACGTATAGCACATACAAATCCAATGATGGGGACCAGCTTTTTTACATGGACTGCAGCAATTCAAGGACACTTCTCAAGGATGAATGCCATGGTACACTTATGGTACAATACTACGATGATAAGCTGCACTTATCCATGCTGGGGGAGAATATTCTATTACACTCCTCACCACTACTAATCCCCCATAAACAGGATAGAACTTGTCTAAATAACAGGAAAGATTAGAAATGAAGGAAATGTAGAGTAGAGTTCCCTAGAGCTGGTACTAGGACTGTTGCTTTTTGTTGTATAAACTAGAGCCAGAGACTTGAACGTACAGTCCATTAAAAAAAGAGCAAAATTAGGCAATCTGACCCATTGCATTTGCTCTTCTATTCAGTTGTGGCTAATTTACTTTTCTTCCCTCATTTTGTCCTGCCTTCTCCCTATAACCTTTGATGCCCTCATTTATCAAGAATCTATCACTTTCTGCTTTAACTATACCCGTATACAGGGCACAATTTTCAAATTATGGAAAAGCAATTCTAAACAATCCCATCTCTAGCTTTTTCTGCCTGCAGTTTAAAGATGAATTTATCCTACACTGTATTTTAAATTCTTGAGTTTTTCTTTCATTCCTTACACAATCTTATATCGGATCTAACAGGCCATTTGGATTTGGAGTTCTGGATTTTTATGAATTGCGGGATCTCCTGCTTCATCAGATATAGTCTCAAACATGTGCCTTGCTCATGTTGGGCATGGTAACGAGTAATCTCAGTTTCCTGTCCTCGGGATTATTTAAGGCTGAACATGCTAATGCTGATCTCTGCCACATCTCACAGTTTGCTGCTCAATGGTCATGACAGAGATCCCCAAACTCTGCATAGTGTTACGACCCAGCAACAATAAATATAGAATTGAGACTTTTTTTTATAACTAATAAAACATTTATTAAAAACTGCTCAAAAAAACCCAAAAGTGAACAAACGACTAACTTAACCGGAAGTTGGCTGCTATAAGGCAGCTCAAACAGTTCTTAAAGCAATAATGCAAAATCAGTTCTTAGAGTGATAATGTAAGAAGTCCAAGTGATTTATACAGTCAGTTAGGAGAGATTTTTCTAGAAGTAACGAATTCCTCGACGTCACGACGTTACTGCTGATCCCAGCCGAAATATGCCTTGCCTGAAGGATTTATGGCATAGGAAATAAAACGGCTTAAAGGCACTGACCTTGCCTTGGCGAAACCTTGTTCCAGTCCCTTCTGCTCTTTAGCAGGGACTATCTTGGATTGCAGGTTACTAATTCCTTCCGAATGAGCATTAAATAAGGTCAAACCTGTTTTACCACCAACACCACCAAATTTTCTCGATCCTTCAGCTTCCCGAACTTCGATAATTCTTCACTCTCCGACTGGACTTTAACTGGCAATGGTTTTCAGAACTGCCGGCACAACGATTCTTACAGTAGAAATTAAAACTCCACTTTAAAACGAAACTGCGTCATGAAATCAAATACGCAGAACGGAGTCACTGACGAATTAATCCATGAACTGACCTGCGTCACCTGTTGAAACAGGCCATCACATGACCTCTCACTGGCAGGAAAATGACATCACTCCACCATCACAAGACCATTACATCATGCCCAGCAGAGCCTCAATTACATCATGGTCACGTGACAGTCACAAGATACCCATGGGGTATGTAACAATTGAATGAGAAGGGACTTTACATATTAAATTTTCAGCCTATGGGAACAGCCGGAATAGTCGTAGGGTCTGCCAGCAGGCTTCCAACAAAGACTGGACTCTCTTGGCTTTACACAATCTCCACATCAGGCACCTGGCCTATATTCTCTCAACTTCCATTCCACTGGCTCTCAAACTTCATTATTTAACATTCTCCATTAAGCTGGAAAAATTTACCTGCCTCAGCTGACGTTCTGAAATTACCTCTGTGAAATCATTCACCTCTTCCTATTATTCTCCTGAAATTCTTCAAGCTTCAGAAAATGTTTCTTACTTTACTTCTCCCAACAGTACGTGTTATAATATTCACTTGTTTAGCATTTAACATTATAAGCCACCCTGGGGCTCCTCACATGCATGTTATCAGATAGGCAGAATTAGGCTGCTTGGCCAATCAAGTCTACTCTGCCGCTTGATCATGACTGATTTATTTTTCCCTCTCAATCTTATTCTCCTGCTTCCTCCCCTTAACCCTTGATGCCATTACTAATCAAGAAACTATCAAACTCTGTTTAAATTCTTCCGGTGACTTCGGTCCACAGCCATCAGTGGTA
Source organism: Hemitrygon akajei (assembly GCF_048418815.1). Classification (NCBI taxonomy): domain Eukaryota; kingdom Metazoa; phylum Chordata; class Chondrichthyes; order Myliobatiformes; family Dasyatidae; genus Hemitrygon; species Hemitrygon akajei. The sequence goes on along the minus strand of NC_133136.1, from coordinate 71,295,030 downwards.
TTGAATTCCAGATTCACTACCCTGTGGCTAAATAAATTTCTCCTTGTCTCTGTTGTAAATGGATGTCCTTTTATTCTCAGTCTGTGCCCCCCGGTCCTAGACTCTCTTATTATTGGAAATATCGTATCTACTCTGTCTAGGCCTTTTGATATTTGGTGGGATGCTATGAGGTACCCTCTTATCCTTATAAACTCCAATAAGTACAGGCCAAGAACCATCAAACACCTTTCATACATTAAACATTTCATTCCTGGGAGACTTCCGGTAAGATGGCGATTGCTTAGCTGCTCCGAACTTTTGTTCCGTTACTGTCGCTATCTTTGCACTAAATGTCTCCATTTTTTAAACCTTAGTTAGGAATTATTTCGGTATCTCTTACTTGCCTGTGAATATATCTAACTTACAATGTCTAGCAAGAGTTCTAAATCCGGGAGAAAAGAAGCTATGACCCCATCGGACGAGACGATGGTTGCGCTTGGAAAGCTCCAAGACAAAATCTTAAAGGAATTTAAAATCGCTTTCAAACAGTTAGAAGACAAACTGGATCGGATCAACGATAAAGTGGACAAACATGCTGAACACTTATCTCGCATCGATTCGACTTCTGAAGATTTAGAAAGTCGTGTTCGATACTTGGAGACTCTCTGTTCCAGCTTAGAGGAAAAATCTAACAAACTTCTTTCCAAAATGGTGGATCTCGAAAATCGCAGTAGAAGCTGCAATATCAGAATTCTGGGATTGCCAGAGGCGACCAAAAAGGGATCAACCGTGAAGTTTTTCGCCGAGTTTCTCTGTGAGTTATTCGGGAAAGATTTGCTTCCGAAGCCGCCTGAGCTCGAACGGGCACACAGAGTTTACGTTCCCCCCGGAATTCTGAGTTCCCGCCCGCGACCAGTAATCTTGTGTTTCCATCAATACCAGGTAAAACACAGTCTGATCGTAGAGGCGCGTCGCAGGGGGTCGCTTCCTTTCAAGGATACAACCATTCGCTTTGTGGAAGATTTTGCACCCCAGACCTTAAAGATGCGCGCTGAGTTTAAAGGCACAATGAAAGTGCTTTTTGATCGTGGTTTCAAACCTTCCCTTCGTAATCCTGCCGATCTACGAATCAAGCTTAATACCGGGAAATACAAGTGGTTCAAATCAGCGAAGGAAGCTGAAGCTTTTGTGGCAAGTCTTCCGGCTATCCAGTCATCTTCGGAATCTGATCAGACCTCCTAAAATGGTGGATAATTACTCCTCGTAGTAAAATTACTTTCTCTGGACTCGGAATTCATTTGAATCACTCAGACATCATTCATTGAAACTTTAAGGGCTGTTGACAATCTCCCCCGGGATTTGGTGTGTGTGTAATCTATTTTTATTCTTGTATAACTTTACCTACAGCGTTCTACAACTAACTCTAACTTGTTTTGGAGGTTCGAAGTCTTTAGTGAAGGCCTCCCTGTTTGTCGGTTCATAGTTCAACTGCTGATTTATTTTTCCTTTGTTTTAAATATGTATTTATTTTATCTTTTTCTTTTCTTCACCCCTTTTTTCTAATCTCTGAATTTTTTTCTCCCTTCTCTGTAAATGGTTGATAAATACTCGTCTTGAATTTATAATTTTCCCCTTCCTCTTCTTTTTTCTTTTTCCTTCTTACCCTTTTGTTCTCCCTTTCTCTTACTTTATTCTTCTATAATTTTTCGCGGGTAGGTTAGTTTTGGTTTTCTTCCAATTTTCTCTGTATTAAGTTTTATATTTCTGCAGAAGGTGTTCTAATCTGTAGTTATGTTTTCTAGTGCATAAACTAGTTATTATTTGCTATAGTATTTATACGGAACTGTTGTTAATGACACAGATCTGGAAGTTGTATTTGGGTTAATTATTTTGGTAGAGCTAGCTGCTTGTTTTGGTAGCCGTCTAGTTTTGGGTTGTGCGGATGGGGTGGGTTTTCCAGTTCCAACATCTCTTTATTGCTTAGGACATGTTTATATTTTGACCTTACGAATCTATGTTTACATCTCTGCTCCCAGACTGCTATTGTACTGCTTGACTATTTATATGCCTGCTGCCTTTTATGCATTAGTAATTGATAATGGCTAGTGCACTTAAATTCGTGAGCTGGAATGTAAAGGGATTGAACCACCTTGTTAAAAGGAGGAAGGTATTTTCACATATTAAACAACTCAAAGCTGACATTGCTTTCCTCCAAGAAACTCATATTCGTTGTTTTGATAATTCCCGGCTTCTGTCAAAGTGGGCGGGTCAGCATTTTCATTCATCCTTTGCTGCTAAAGCTAGGGGAGTTTCCATTCTTATTAACTCAAATATTCCTTTTGCACTCCATAATAAAATATCTGATACAAATGGCCGTTTTATTATTGTTTCTGGTAAACTATATAACACTAAAGTTGCACTAGCAAACCTGTATGCCCCCAACTTTGATGATGTTAACTTTTTTGAACGGTTTTTTTCCTCACTACCAGACTTAAACTCATACTCTCTTATACTGGGTGGTGACTTCAACTGTTGGTTGGATCCTAATCTGGACCGATCGTCCTCTGTTACCAGATCACCTACTAAATCTGCCTTAGCTATTCAATCGTTTCTCTCTAATTTTGGTATCTCTGATATATGGCGTTTCCTCCATCCTAAGGAGAGAGATTATTCTTTTTTCTCACATGTTCACCATACCTTCACTAGAATTGACTATTTCCTACTCGATAACCAACTTATCCCATTTGCCCACTCTTGTGACTATCAGAGTATACTGATTTCTGACCATGCCCCAATTACCCTCTCTCTGAACTTTCCTGGTCTCCCTCAGAGGAACAAACACTGGCGGTTCGATTCAACTTTATTATCGGATGATGATTTCGTAAAATTTATTAAGGACCAGATAACCTTTTATTTTAACACTAATACATCACCTGAAGTGCCATCCCAGATTGTCTGGGATGCCATGAAAGCATATCTCAGGGGTCAAATAATCGCTTACACAGCAAATCTCAATAGAAGATCCCGTGCAGATCGAGCAGACCTCATTAACCAGATTAAAGATTTGGATCAAATATATGCCCAAACTAAGAACCCTGAATTATACAAGAAGCGCGTTGAACTCCAAACTAAATTTAACCTTCTGTCCACTCAACCTGTCCAACGCCAACTTCTCGAAAGCAAGAGCCGCTTTTACATTCATGGGGATAAGTCTGGTAAATTCCTAGCCAATCAGCTGAGGCGTTCCAAAGCCAAACAACATATTACAAAGATCCGGAAGGAAAACGGAGACTTTGCATCGGATCATTTAGAAATTAATGACGCATTTAAAAATTTTTATTCTCGGCTTTATTCCTCTGAATCTCTGAATGACAATATCTCTGTGGATCAATTTTTACAGAATCTGAATATCCCCTCACTTTCATCTGATTTCAAAGCCAAACTCAATGCGCCTATATCACCAGAAGAAATATATTTTGCAATTTCAGCACTGTCCTCAGGGAAATCTCCTGGACCTGATGGGTTCCCTGTGGAATTTTATAAATCATTCTCTTCACTTCTTTCTCCTCAGTTACTTTCAGTATTATCTGACTCGTTTAATTACGGCAAATTGCCACCCTCTTTCAATGAGGCATCTATTATTCTTCTTTTAAAAAAGGGCAAAGACCCAACAGAGTGTTCCTCGTACAGGCCGATCTCTCTGCTCAATGTTAATGTAAAGATCTTAGCTAAAGTGTTGGCTCATAGATTAGAAACCGTTATTCCCTCCATTATCTCTGATGACCAAACAGGCTTTATTAAAAACCGTCTCCCTTTTTTTAACATTCGGCGTCTATTTAATATTTTATACTCAGTTCCAACTGGGACTCCTGAATGTGTTTTCTCCCTTGATGCGGAGAAAGCATTTGATCGTATAGAGTGGAACTATCTTTTTGCAGTCAGAAAAATTTGACCTTGGCCAAAGTTTCATCTCTTGGATCCAATTGCTGTACCTGTGTCCTACTGCTTCTGTTCTAATTTTCAGAAATCCCAAGTATTTAATCTCAAACGTGGCACCCGTCAGGGATGCCCCTTAAGTCCCTTTCTCTTTGATTTGGCTATAGAACCTCTGGCGATAGCATTTCGAAATTGTCCTGAATTGACCGGGATTTAGAGAGGGGGTGTTGAGCATAAAGTTTCTCTCTATGCTGATGACTTATTACTCTTTCTCTCAAATCCGTCTACATCCTTACCTCTAATGTTTTCACTTCTTGACCAGTTTAGCCAGATCTCTGTCTATAAACTCAACTTACATAAGAGTGAACTTTTCCCAATTAATAAAGAAGCACAAGAACTAATATTTCTTGATCTCCCTTTTAAAGTAGTCCATAATCAATTTACTTATCTTGGAATTACAGTCACAAGGAAGTTTAAAGATCTCTTTCGTGAAAACTTTGTCAATCTTTCATATGCTATAAAACAGAGTCTGGTACAATGGCCACCTCTATCTATGTCCTTGGTAGGTCGTATTAATGTTGTTAAAATGTATGTTCTCCCCAAATGTTTATACTTATTTCAATCTATCCCAATTTTTATTCCTAAATCTTTTTTTGATTCCTTAGACTCTATTATTTTGTCATATCTGTGGCAGAATAAGCGCTCTAGAATTAATAAAATCCACCTCCAAAAATCTAAAAAAGAGGGTGGCATGGCTTTACCTAACTTTCGCTTATATTACTGGGCAGCTAATATATGTTGTGCTGCCTTCTGGTCTTTCTTCCACGGTCAACCCAAGTGCCCTAACTGGGTGGCAATGGAGTTGAGCTCCACTAAAGAATTATCTATATCTGCACTTCTTGGCTCTGCACTCCCTAGCAGTCTGCCCAGATCAATAGCTAATCCTCTGGTTAGACACACTTTGCGTATATGGGCTCAGTTCAGGAAATGCTATGGTTTCCAGGGGTTTTCCGTTTCTAGCCCTGTCGCACATAATCACCTTTTTTTACCTACTACGTACGATTCAGCATTCCATGTTTGGTACAGGAAGGGCATTAGACATTTTGAAGATCTCTTCATTGATAATCGCTTCGCTTCTTTTCAGCAGCTCTCCGTTAAGTTCAACCTGCCTAACGCACACTTTTTCAGATATCTCCAAATCCAACACTTTACTGCTCCTTTAATTCCTAACTTTCCTGAAATCCCTGCGAAAAATGCTATGGACCTATTTCTTTCCATTAATCCACTAGGTAAAGGTTTAATTTCAATTATCCGAGATAAACTAACAGCCTTACGACGGGCCCCTGTGGATAAAATTAAAATGGCCTGGGAGCAGGATTTAAATATCTCCTTATCCGAGGAGAGCTGGGACTCAGTTCTCAAATCGGTTAACTCAACTTCCCTTTGTGCTCGCCATTGCCTCTTACAGTTTAAGATTGTTCATAGAGCCCATATGTCTAAATCTAAACTATCTCGATTCTACCCTGGCATTAGTCCGCTCTGTGATAAATGCAAGAGGGGCGTGGCCTCTCTCATCCATATGTACTGGTTCTGTCCTAGTTTGGAGAAATTCTGGAAAGATGTCTTCACTACATTATCGGGTATTCTGAATCAGCACCTAGAACCTAACCCCTTAATTGCTCTTTTCGGTTTTTGGGGCGAGAAAGATTTATGTCTGGGTCCGACCAAATGCCGAATACTATCCTTTGCCTCTCTCCTGGTGAGACGCTTGATCCTCCTTAGATGGAGAGATGTTGCCCCGCCCACTCATGCGCAATGGCTTAACGGCATTATGGCCTGCTTGGACCTCGAAAAAATTCATTATTCAGTTCTCAATTCGGATCTAAAGTTCCATAAGGTCTGGGGCCCTTTTATCTAGTACTTTCATAACCTTCCTCTTGACTAGGGTTTTTTTTTTCTTTTTTTTTCTCTTCTTTTCGGTCCCTTGCTTTCAGCTCCCTTTTTTTTCTGGTAGTAGGCATTATTATCCTCTGTTGCTAAGTGTATTCACAGTCTGGGAGTTTGACTGTCCGGACTTATACTCTTTATACTGTGTGGTGGTTGGTCTGGAGTTGTTGTTGTTTTTTTCTTGTGTTGTGGGGCTTGGGGAGGACACTAAGCTCACTTGTCTTTAATTTAGGTGCTTTTTTGTGAAATTCTCTTCCTTTGTAGCATATTGTTATTGTATGCTTAATCTTGCACTGTATTAATGCTCCTCATTGGGATTTGGGGTTTTTAATTTTGTAAAATGTTTTGAAAAACTAATTTAAATTTTTTTTAAAAAAAACAAAAAAAAACATTTCATTCCTGGGATCATTCTGCTGAACCTCCTCCAACACCAGTCCATCCTTCATTAGATATCAGGCCCAGAACTGCTCACAATACTCCAAATATGGTCTGACAAACACCTTTTAAAGCCTGAGCATTACATCCTTGCTTTTATCTTCTACTCATCCTGAAATGAATGCTAACAGAATCAAAATCAGAATCAGGTTTATTATCACTGGCATGTGACATGAAATTTGCTAACTTAGCAGCAGCAGTTCAATGCAATACATAATCTAGCACAGAGAGAGAGAAAAAAATAATAATAATAATAATAATAATAAATAAAATAAAACATAATAATAAACAAACAAATAAAGCAATTATGTATATTGAATAGATTATTTTAAAATGTCCAAAAACAGAAATACAGTATATTAAAAAAAGTGATGTAGTGTCCAAAGCTTCAATGTCCATTTAGGAATCGGATGACAGAGTGGAAGAAGCTGTTCCTGAATCACTGAGTGTGTGCCTTCAGGCTTCTGTACCTCCTACCTGATGGTAACAGTGAGAAAAGGGCATGCCCTGGGTGCTGGAGGTCTTTAATAATTGACGCTGCCTTTCTGAGACACTGCTCCCTAAAGATGTCCTGGGTACTTTGTAGGCTAGTGCCCAAGATGGAGCTGACTAGATTTACAACCTTCTTCAGATTCTTTCAGCCCTGTGCAGTAGCCCCTCCAAACTAGACAATGATGCAGCCTGTCAGAATGCTCTCCACGGTAGAACTATAGAAGTTTTTGAGTGTATTTGTTGACATGCCAAATTGCTTCAAACTCCTAATAAAGTATAGCTATTGTCTTGCCTTCTTTATGACTATATCAATATGTTGGGACCAGGTTAGATGCTCAGAGATCTTGACACCCAGGAACTTGAAGTTGCTCACTCTCTCCACTTCTGATCCCTCTATGAGGATTGGTATGTGTTCCTCCGTCTTACCCTTCCTGAAGTCCACAATCAGCTCTTTCATCTTATTGATATTGAGTGCCAGGTTGTTGCTGCAGCACTATTCCACTAGTTGGCATATCTCACTCCTGTACTCCCTCTCGTCACCACCTGAGATTCTACCAACGATGCATTTGTCTTCCTTATCACTGACTCAACCTACAAGTTAGTCCCACATGAGGACTCCAAAGTCACTTTGCAGCTCTGATGTTTGAATTTCCACCCCATTTAGGAAACAGTCTACACATTATATTCCCGCATAACCATATACTCCTTATACTATATTCCATCTGTCACTTCTTTGCCCATACTTCTCATCTGTTTAAGTCTTTCAGCAGACTCCCTGTTTCCTCAACACCACCTGCCCCTTCATCTACCTTTGTATCATCCACGAACTTGGCCAAAAAGCGATCAAACATCATCCAAATCATTGGCATATAAAATGAAAAGAAGCAGTCCCAACACTGATCCCTGTGGAGCTCCACTAGTCATCAGCAGCTAACCAGAAAAGGCCCCCTTCATTCCCATTCTTTATCTCCTGCCAGTCAGTCAATCTTTTATCCATGCTAGTATATTTCCTATAATACCATCGGCTCTTATCTTGTTTAGCAGCTTCATGTGTGACACCTGTCCAAGGCCTCTTTTATATTATTTGATATGATATTATACATGAAGCTTGTTAGCTTCAGATTTTATCGTTTCTTCCTTTATTTTGTTCATAGTTGCTTCCCATTGATTTTTTTTTAAACTTCCCAATCTTCTAGATGTGCACTAATTCTTGCAATATTGTTTGCCCTCTCCTTTGCTTTTTATGCTATCTTTTCCCTTGTCTTCCAAATTACTCCCAGTAATTCCTACCATTGGTGCTCTGTTGTCATCCTTTCTAGGGTCCCCTTCCAAACAACTTTGCATAAAGTTTCATATTTGCATTATATGATTAAAAACCTTGTTTTTGAAGTGGAACCCAATAGAGGTAATTTAGTGTCAGTTAGACTTACAGTCAAAAATTGGATTAAATGATTTAAATTGTAATATCAATTTAAGTCCATTACAGGGTCAGACAGAGTGATGTCATTCCTTGTGTCATAGCCCTTTTGAAGCATTAAAGGGGGTTTGTTCATTGCAGGCTCCTCATGTGGTCCTAAACAAATGTATTAGAGTCCTAGAAGTCAATGAACTACTTACCTGTGTCTTTGAGCTTTTTATCCCAAACTATAGAAAAGTTTTCATCATTCTCCACTTACCTAGCAGTCAATCAGAATCAGAATCAGGTTTATTATCACTGGCATGAGAATTGAAATTTGTTAACTTAGTGGCAGCTGTTCAATGCATTACATGATATAGAAGAAAAATTAATTAAAAATAAATAAAATAAAAATAATAATAATAAATAAGTAAGTAAATCAATTATGGCATACATATATTGAATAGATTAAAAACATGCAAAAAACAGAATACTGTATATTAAAAAAGTGAGGTACTGTACAAGAGTTCAATGTCCATTTAGGAAGCGGATGGCAGAGGGGAAGAAGCTGTTCCTGAATCACTGAGTGTGTAACTTCAGGCTTCTGTACCTCCTACCTGATGGTAACAGTGAGAAAAGGGCATGCCCTGGGTTGTGGAGATCCTTAATAATGGACGCTACCTTTCTGAGACACTGCTCCCTAAAGATGTCCTGGGTACTTTGTAGGCTAGTACCCAAGATGGATTTGGTGGTGGTCTCCAGGTCTCCATCAAGGAGGAGCATTGGTGCAAACTTTTCCCCAATTGCTGCCTGAAATTCTTCAGATGGCGGTGTCTTTCAGTTTTTTCAAGGTTGAATCTCAGCCAGCTGTTTTTTGACTTGTTGATTCTCCTCAAGCGCACTCTGATGTTCATCATCACCAATACTTCTCCTTGATGGAGACCTGGAGACCACCACAAATAACTTTAACACAGTGATGACGGAAACAGCAAGCAAGATTCTGGGGAAAAGCCACCGCAAGTCTAAACTATGGGTCACTAACAAGATACTGGATATGTGTGACACAAGAAGGAAATTAAAGAAAGATAAAAACACAGCAGAGGGAAGAACAAAATACAGGAAAATCAACAAGGAAATCAGGAGGGAAATGAAGGAAGCAAAGCAAAAATGGATAGCTGAACAATACGTGGACATTGAAGACAGCCTCTCCAACAACAACACAAAGAAGGCATTCCAACTGGTGAAAGATCTTACCAAAGAAAACAAGCCAAAGTGAACACCATCCAAGTCAAAAATGGCTAAAGTCTTACAGAAGAAAAGGAAATAATGGAAAGGTGGACAGAGTACTGTTCAGAACTGTATAATTACCAGAGCAGAGGGGATCCAAGCATGCTGAATGTACAGGAATCTTCCAATGAGAATGATTCTCCAATCATGTGTGAAGAAGTTGAAGCTGCAATATGATCACTGAAGTGCGGGAAGTCATCCCTGCTGAACTGCTGAAGCATGGAGGAAAGGCCACGATAGACATGCTTACCACCATCTGCCATAAGCTCTGGCTGACTGGTGAATGGCCAACACCTTGGACTCAGTCAATGATCATTGTGCTTCCCAAGAAAGGCAATCTCCAACTTTGCCAGAATTACCGTACCATCAGTTTGATTAGCCGTGTGAGCAAGGTGATGCTCAGAATCATCTTGAACAGACTGAGATCTCAGGCAGAAGACATCATTGCTGAGGAACAAGCAGGCTTCTGGAAGGGCAGAATCACCACTGAGCAGATTTTCAACCTCCGCACCCTCTGTGAGAAACACCTTCAGCACCAGAGAGAGTTCTACCATGTCTTCATAGACTTCAAGAAGGCATTTGACAGAGTCTGGCATGATGCCTTATGGGCCACCATGAAGAAATTCAACATAAGCTAATTCATATATTCCATTAGCTTGACACCAAGGCAGCCAGTGCAGTATTTGCTCAGGGCACCATCGGGGAGTGGTTCCATACCTCTGTAGGAGTCCATCAGGGCTGCCTCCTCTCCCCCACTCTCTTCAACGTCTTCCTGGAACAGATCATGAGTGATGCCCTTGAAGATCATGTGAGCACAGTCAGCATTGGAGACAGGAACATCACAAACCTAAGATTTGCTGACGACGTTGATGGACTTGCAGGAAAAGAGGATAAACTGGCCAACCTGATCAGCCATCTTGACAGAGCCTCCACAAAGTTTGGAATGGAAATAATTGCCGAGAAAACCAAGCTCATGGCAAATGCCTACGGTGCCATCACAACAGACATCTCAGTCCCTGGCCTGAAACTTGAGACAATGCAGCCGTTCAAATACCTGGGGGCAATCATCAGAGATGAAAGATCAAGATCAGAAGTCCTGGCAAGAACTGCACAGACAATGACTGCACTATCCAAACTCAAGACAATATGGAGGGACAGCAAAATCAGCATGAAGTACAAGATCAGAGTCCAGTGTGCACTGGTATTCTCCATCTTCCTGTATGCATGCCAGACATGGACCTTCACAGCAGAGCTAAAGATGAAGATACAGGCATTGGAAATGAGATGCTATTGCAACACCTTGGGTATCTCATACTTGGACCACATCACAAATGAGCAGGTCCGCAAGACCATCCAGCACCACACTGGCCCTCATGAAGAGCTCCTCACAACGGTGAAGAAAAGAAAGCTGAGTTGATATGGCCACATAACAAGATCCAGTGGCCTTGCATAGACCGTTCTGCAAGGATCTGTGGAGGGGAAAAGAAGGGGAGGCAGACAGAGGAAAAGATGGACAGACAACATTAAAGAATGGACAGGAAAAACAATTGCAGTGACCCAGGCCTTGGCACACAACTGTGACAAATGGAAAAGACTGGTGCAAAGCTTGTTATGATGGCACCCCGATGACTCCACCAGGTGTTAAGGGTGCAAGAAGAAGAAAAAGAAGAAGAACCCAAGATGGAGCTGACTAGATTTACAAACCTCTGCAGCTTTTTTCAGTTCTGTGCAGAAGCCCCCCACCCCTCACATCCCGGACAGTAATGCAGCCTGTCAGAATGCTCCACAGGTACATCTATAGAAGTTTTTGAGTGTACTTATTGCCTTGGCAAATTGCTTCAAACTCCTAATGAAGTATAGCCGCTGTCTTGTCTTCTTTATAATTACATTGAAATGCTGGGACCAAGCTAGATCCTCAGAGAGCTTGACACCCAGAAACTTGAAACTGCTCACTAGATGTACTTTCCTGCCCAGATGCTCTGCTTTGACTCTAGTTGTAGCTCTTCCCAATTTCCTCCAAGAATCCATCAACCTTTCTCTCTCCACAAGCCCAAAATCCATCCCCAATCACCTTGTTCAAACCAGTCTCCCTCTATCATCCTCTAGTATTCCTCAATCCCCATATTTCCTTTTCTCAGATTTCCCCATTCTCATCCATAATGCCCTAACCTCCAATGCATAGTGGCCCCACTGTTGACCATAAGATTGGGTCTGCAATAGAAAACCTTCCAAACATAACTTAGGGAAAATTGGATCTGTTAGTTCACTTTTGCCTGCAAAGTATACAAAGTTGAAAGTTCAAATTAAATTTATTATCAACATTCATATATGTCACCATATACAACCGAGATTTGTTTCTTTTTGGGCATACATGATAAGTCCAAGAAACACACTAAAATCAATGAAAGACTGCACCAAACAGGATGGGCAATACAAAAGAGAATAATAAACAAATAAATAATAGATAGATAAATAAATAAATAATAAATGGATGGATAGATAGATAGATAAATAGATAGATAGATAAGCAAAAACTATAAACAACATGAGATGGAGAGTTCTTGAAAGTGAATCCTTAGGTTGTGGGAACAGTTCAGTGATAGAGCTGAAGATGAGTAAAGTTATCCCCTCTGGTTCAGGAGCCTGATGGTTGAGGGCTAATGTGTAATGTCTAATGGATTCACTGGAATTTCTGTATATTCATGTTCAGAACTAAAGAAGCTTGCAGTTCAATAACTGTTTCACTAAGAGAGAAGATAAAAACAGATGAGTTTCTAAAGTAAATGTCAATGGAGCTACATGGAAAAATAAACTGACTGCAGCAAGCTATCCTCTAAATTCCCAAAGACACACTGCCTTATCTTTGGCCCAGTGTAGATACTTGATGAAAGAATCAGCAAATAGTTGTTGAACATCTAAGAGAGAATAGATGATGGGGAAGTGTCACCCAATGTGGATATGTCCCAAGTGCAGAGTGAGAGACACTGAAGTGGGCTGATAGTTCACAGACTTTAATACAAACAGTTTTAAAGGGAACAGAAAACAATAAATGCTAGGCCAAACAGGGTTGTTAACTAAAATTCTCAAATGGAAAACGAAGCCTACACTGCGGCTGAAAAGAACAACTAAGAATAAAACGAATACCGCTAGTCTTCAGAGTCCGTTAACTCAACAGTTCAATTTCTCAGGCAAGGCAGAATGCAAGCAGGCAACAAAACGTCACTGTGTCCAAGTCTCGACAAATACTATGTCAGAATGAATAGAGTTGAATACTATCACAATGAAATAATAATTAGCTGACACGTGCATATTCACAAGTGCAATTGCCATATCTGCTGCACTGCTGTATCCGTGGTTGTGACAGAGAATGGGATTGATGGACCTCCTCTGAGAAATGTTATGGGCTTGATGGACATAGAACATAGAACATAGAATAGTACAGCACAGTACAGGCCCTTCAGCCCACAATGTTGTGCCAACACTTAGACCCTGCCTCCCATATAACCCCCCCACCTTAAATTCCTCCATATACCTGTCTAGTAGTCTCTTAAACTTCACTAGTGTATCTGCCTCCACCACTGACTCAGGCAGTTCATTCAACGCATCAACCACTCTTTGAGTAAAAAAACTTCCTCTAATAATCCCCTTGAACTTCCCACCCTTTACCTTAAAGCCATGTCCTCTTATATTGAGCAGTGGTGCCCTGGGAAAGAGGCGCTGGCTGTCCGCTCTATTTATTCCTCTTAATATCTTGTACACCTCTATCATGTCTCCTCTCATCCTTCTTCTCTCGAAAGAGTAAAGCCCTAGCTCCATTAATCTCTGATCATAATGCATACTCTCTAAACAAGGCAGAATTCTGGTAAATCTCCTCTGTACCCTTTCCAATGCTTCCACATCTTTCCTTTAGTGAGGCAACCAGAACTGGACACAGTACTCCAAGTGTGGCCTAACCAGAGTTTTATAGAGCTGCATCATTACATTGCGACTCTTAAACTCTATCCTTTGACTTATGAAAGCTAACACCCCGTAAGCTTTCTTAACTACCCTATCTACCTGTGAGACAACTTTCAGGGATCTGTGGAAATGTATCCCCAGATCCCTCTGCTCCTCCACACTACCAAGTATCCTGCCATTTACTTTGTACTCTGCCTTGGAGTTTGCTCTTCCAAAGCGTACCACCTCACACTTTTTTTTAATTGATTTTTTTAATGCATTTTCTACAACACTACAAACAAAAAAAAAACCCAAAAACAAAGTAGGAAATTAGTACAGTGCAAGATAAACATACAATAGTAATATAATACAAAATAAGATAATTGAGAAAGCACCCAAGTTGAGGTCATGTAAAGTTAGTGTCCACCCCAAGCCCCACAACAACAAAAAAACTCCAGACCAACCAAAACAAAATGTAGAAAATATAAACCAGAACATTCAAACCCCCAAAACTGTAAATACACTTGAAAACAGAAGATAATAATGCCTACTACCAAAAAAAAGAGCTGAAAACAAGGGACTGAAAAAAAAACTTAATTAAGAGGAAGATTATGAAAATACTCAATAAAAGGTCCCCAGTCCTTATGAAACTTTATATCCGAATTAAGAATTGAATAATGAATTTTTTCAAGGTCTAAACAGGACATGATATCGTTAAGCCATTGAGCATGCATGGGTGGGGCAACATCTCTCCATCTAAGGAGGATTAGATGTCTAGCCAGGAGAGAAGCAAAAGATAATATTCGACATTTAGTCGAACGCAAGCGTATATCTGTCTCACCCAAGAAACCAAACAGAGCAATTAAAGGGTTAGGTTCTAAGTGGCGATTCAGAATACAGGATAAGGTTATAAAAACATCTTTCCAAAATTTCTCTAAGCTAGGACAGGTCCAATACATATGAATAAGAGAGGCCTCTCCACTTTTGCATTTATCACAAAGAGGACTAATATTAGGGTAAAATCGAGATAATTTAGATTTGGACATATGGGCCCTATGAACAATCTTAAACTGTAAAAGACAGTGGCGAGCACAGAGAGAAGTTGAATTAACCGATTTGAGAATCGAGTCCCAAACCTCATCAGATAAAGGGATATTTAAGTCATGCTCCCAAGACATTCTGATTTTATCCACAGGGGCACGCCGTAAGGATACTAATTTATCATGGATAAAGGATATTAAGCCTTTACCCAGTGGGTTAATAGAAAGAAAGAAATCCATAGCATTTTTCTCGGGCATTTCAGGGAAGTTGGGAATTAAAGGATTGATAAAGTGTCTGATTTGGAGATATCTAAAGAAATGGGCATTAGGCAGTTTCAACTTAGCAGAGAGCTGTTGAAAGGATGCGAAGCGATTATCGATAAAAAGATCTTCAAAATGCCTAATGCCCTTTCTATACCAATCATAGAATGTTGAATCATACATAGTAGGTAGAAAAAGATGATTATGTAAGATAGGACTAGAAAGGGAAAAACCATAGAAACCATCAAATTTCCTAAACTGGGCCCATATTCACAAAGTATGTCTAACAAGAGGATTAACAATTAGTCTAGACAAACTACTAGGGAGTGCAGAACCAAGAAGTGCAGAAATAGATAGCTCTTTAGTGGAATTCAGCTCCATTGCTACCCAATTAGGGCACTCAGATTGGCTATGAGTAATAGACCAGAAGATAGGGCAATGAATGTTAGCTGCCCAGTAGTATAAACGAAAATTAGGTAAGGCCATGCCACCCTCTTTTTTAGATTTTTGAAGATAAACTTCATTAATCCTAGAACGCTTATTCTTCCACAGATAGGACAAAATAATAGAGTCTAAGGAATCAAAAAAGGTTTTAGAAATAAAAATTGGAATAGATTGAAATAAATATAAAAATTTAGGGAGAACATACATTTTAATAACATTAATACGACCTACCAAGGACATACATAGAGGTGACCATTGTGACGGACTCTGTTTTGTAGTGTATAAAAGATTGGCAAAATTTTCACGAAAAAGATCTTTAAACTTACTTGTAACTGTAATACCAAAGTAAGTAAATTGATTATGAACTACTTTAAAGGGGAGGTCACGAAATGCTAATACTTGTGCTTCTTTATTAATTGGGAAAAGTTCACTCTTATGTAAATTAAGTTTATAGCCAGAAAACTGGCTAAATTGATCAAGAAGTGAAAGCATTGGAGGTAAGGATGTGGAAGGATTTGAAAGAAAAAGTAATAGATCATCAGCATAAAGAGAAACTTTATGCTCAACACCCACCCTCCAAATCCCAGTCAATTCAGGACAGCTTCGGAATGCTATCGCCAGAGGCTCTACAGCCAAATCAAAAAGAAAGGGACTGAAAGGGCATCCTTGATGGGTGCCACGTTTAAGGTTAAATAACTGGGATTGCTGAGAATTAGTCAAAACAGAGGCGGTAGGACATAGATATAGCAATTTGATCCAAGAGATAAAACTTTGAGCAAGGTCAAATTTTTCTAAAACCGCAAAGAGGTAGTTCCACTTTATACGATCAAATGCTTTCTCCGCATCGAGAGAAATAATGCATTCAGGAATCCCAGTTGAAGGTGAATATAAAATATTAAATAAACGCTGTATGTTAAAAAAAGTAAGATGGTTTTTAATAAAACCAGTTTGATCATCAGAAATAATAGAAGGTATAACAATTTCAAATCTATGAGCCAAAACTTTGGCCAAGATTTTAACATCAACATTAAGCAAAGAGACCGGCCTGCATGAGGAACACTCTGTTGGGTCTTTACCCTTTTTTAATAAAAGAATAATACATGCCTTATTAAATGAGGGTGGCATTTTACCATAGTTAAACGAGTCAGATAGTAATGAGAGTAACTGAGGTGAAAGAAATGAAGAGAATTATTTATAAAGTTCTACGGGGAACCCATCAGGTCCAGGAGATTTGCCTGAAGACAGTGCAGAAATTGCAAAGGATATTTCTTCTAAAGATATAGGCTCATTAAGTTTTGCTTTAAAATCAGATGAAAGCAAAGGGATATTGAGAGTATTTAAAAAAAGATCAACAGAAATATTCTCATTCAGAGATTCAGAGGAATAAAGCCAAGAATAAAAATTTTTAAATACGTCATTGATTTCTGAGTGATTCGATGTAATATCCCTGTTCTCCTTCTGGATCTTTGTGATATGTTGTTTAGCTTTAGAACGCCTCAACTGATTAACTAGAAATTTACCAGATTTGTCACCGTGAATATAAAAGCGACTCTTACTTTCAAGAAGTTGACGTTCAACAGGTTGAGTAGAGAGAAGGTCAAATTTAGTTTGAAGTTCTACATGCTTCTTATATAATTCAGGATTATTAGTTTGAGCATATAATTGATCTAATTCTTTAATCTGATTAATTAGGTCTAATCGATCTATACGGGACTTTCTATTAAGATTTGCTGTATATGAAACTATTTGACCCCTCAAATATGCTTTCATAGCATCCCAGACAATCTGGGATGATATTTCAGATGACGTATTAGTGTTCAAAAAAAATTATCTGATCTTTAATAATTTTTAGAAAATCATCATCTGATAATAAAGTCAGGTTAAAACGCCAATGTTTATTCCTCTGAGGGAGACCAGGAAAATTTAGAGACAAAGTAATTGGGGCATGATCAGAAATCAGTATACTCTGATAGTCACAAGAATGGACAAATTAACTAAGTTGATTATCAATTAAAAAATAGTCAATTCTAGTAAAGGTATGGTGAACATGTGAAAAAAGGGAATAATCTCTCTCAGTAGAATAAAGGAAATGCCATATATCAGAGATACCGTAATTAGAAAGAAAAGAGTGAATAGCTAAAGCAGATTTAGTAGGTGATCTAGTAACAGGGGACGATCGATCCAAATTTGGATCTAACCAGCAGTTAAAGTCGCCACCCAATATAAGAGAATATGAATTTAAATCTGGTAATGAGGAGAAAAAACGTTCAAAAAAATTAACATTGTCAGAATTGGGAGCATACAGGTTTGCTAGTACAACTTTAGTATTATATAATTTACCAGGAACAATAATAAAACGGCCATTTGTGTCAGATATCTTACTATGGAGTTCAAAAGGAATATTTGAGTTAATAAGGATGGAAACTCCCCTAGCTTTGGCCGGGAAGGATGAATGAAAATGCTGACCCACCCACTTTGACATAAGCCGAGAATAATCAAAACTACGAATATGAGTTTCTTGAAGGAAAGCAATGTCAGCTTTAAGTTGCTTAATATGGGAGAAGACCTTCCTTCTTTTAACAGGATGATTCAATCCCTTTACATTCCAGCTCACAAATTTCAGTGTATTAACCATTATCAATTGTTAATACGTAAAAGGTAGTAGGCATATATAAAATCAAACATTGCAATAACAGTCTGGGAGCAAAAATATAAACATAAATCAGTAAAATCAGGACAGAAACATGTCGTGAATAACAAGGGAAAACAGAAAAAACAATAAATAGTGTTGGAACTGGAGAACCCACCCCACCCTCACAACCCAAAACTAGATGGCTACCCAAATAAGCAGCTAGCTCTACAAAAAAAATGATACCCCAAAAATAACTTCCAGTTCTGTATCATTGACATAGGCTCCGTATAAATAATATAGCAAATACTAACTAATTTATACACTAGAGAGCAAAATTACAAATAGGAACAACTTCGTCTGAAAAAATATGAAACTTAATACAAAAAAAATTAAAAAAAACTAACCTACCCGCGAGAAACTTTGAAAGAGAAAGATAAAAGGGCGGGGGAGGGAGAAATTTTATATTTAAAGAGAGTACATATCAGCCGTTTAAAAAAAAAGGCAAGTCGTATACCGTAAATCGACAGGGAGGCCTTCAATAAGAAACTGCAAGCCTCCGAAACAAATTAAGACCAATTGTAGTTCTCTATAGTTAAAGTTATTCAGAAGTAGAGTAAATTACACAAGTAAAATGTAAAGTCCGCAGGGAAACATTAAATTTAGATCATCTATTTAAGAAAATCGCACAAAGTCCAGGGAGAGACTAACTAGAACCCTTAGAATCTCAGTAGTTAATGTCTGAGTTATTCAAGTAGAGTCTGAGTTCACAAAAAAAACTTTAATTCAAGAAGTACTTATCAGCCATTTTAGAAAATCAAACCGGGTCTGAAGAAGTCAAGATGGCTGGAAGATTTCCAACAAACAACTCAGCCTCCTTCACTGATTTAAACCACTTATATTCTCCAGTAGTAAGCGTAATTCGAAGATCGGCAGGATTATGAAGTGAAGGTTTGAATCCACGATTAAAGAGCTCTTTCATAACGCCTTTGAACTCAGCACGCATCTTCAGAACCTGAGGGGCATAATCTTCCATGATATGAATGGTATTATTTCGGAAGGTCAGAGTACCTCTTCGGCGTGCCTTCATAATCAAACGGTTTTTCACTTGATATCGATGGAAACACAGGATAATTGGCCATGGTCTAGAACCCAAAACAGCACGAGGGACATAAATCCTATGAGCCCTTTCTAGCTCAAGTGGAGTCGGGAGAAATTCTTCCCGAAAATCTCACAGAGAAAAGAAGAGAAAAATTCAACGGAAGAACCCTTTTTGGTGGCCTCCGGCAAACTGAGAATTCGCAGATTGCAGCACCTGCTCCGATTTTCGAGATCCGCCATTTTGGAAGTAAGTTTACTGTTTTGCTCCGTTAGGTTGGAGCAGAGAGTTTCTAGATGTTGAACACAGCATTCTAAATCTTTAGAGGTTAGGTCGATATGAGATAGATGTTCAGCATGGTCATCCACTCTGGCGTTAATCTGATCCAATTTTGACTCCAGCTGACTGATAGAAGCTCTAAATTCAGTCTTGATATCTGTTAGAGTGTCTTGTCGATGTTGTTCCAGGATAGAGACAATCTTGGCCGACAGAGACGTGGGAGTTTCTTTTTTCCCGAGTTTAGTACTTTTTTTAGCCATTATAAGATAGACGTATTCGCAGGCAGATAAAAGAAAGCAAATAAAATAATGAACTAAGGTTTAAAAAGGGAGACACATAGTGCGAAGATAAGAAGAATAACGGAGCAAAAGTTTGAAGCGACTAAACAATCGCCATCTTACCGGAAGTCCACCTCACACTTCTTCGGGTTGAACTCCATCTGCCACTTCTCAGCCCACTTTTGCATCCTATCAATGTCTCTCTGCAATCCTCAACAATCCTCAACACTATCCACAACACCATCAACCTTTGTGTCATCTGCAAACTTGCCAACCCACCCTTCTACCCCCATTGCCAGGTCATTAATAAAGATCACGAAAAGTAGAGGTCCCAGAACCGATCCTTGTAGGACACCACTGGTCACAACACGAATGTATTCCCTCCACCACAACCCTCTGCTTTATGAAGGCAAGCCAATTCTGAATTCACCTGGTCAAACTTCCCTGGATCGCGTGCTTACTGACTTTCTGAATAAGTCTACAGTGTGAAATCTCTTGCAAATAACCTCTTCCATTTCCAAAGAAGAGAGGAAAAGTTTCAGGATATGACACATAAACCTTTTCTGTACAGTAATTATCTTTGATTCTATAGCATAATTATGACCATTCAACTCATAAGATATAACTCCTTACATGTTTATAGTTTTATTGATACACCAATGTATTATTTTACAAAAGACTCCAGTGATATCACTAATGAAGACTGAAAGAAAAATGGAGTAATTAACCTTTGATTGATCGAGACTCCAAGTCAGACTTCTTGATTGATCTTCACCTGTTCTTTCAACTTCTGCATGATACTTTATGCCCCAAATTGATGTCTCTGCTACCACTTTCTGAAGTCTATTTCCCCCTCTGATAGATTCCTTCCATTTAGAAGCCGAGCTATTATTTCAATTAGATACTCAATTGAAACAACGCAGTGTACAAAAGTTGTTGTAAGATTAAAATAATGCATTAAGAAGTAGCACAGATTTAAGTTTGTGAAGGGTAAACTTAGTGTAAGCATCTAATCATTTTACAGCAAGTTGTTGTGCAGACATGTTAAAGGCCATGATGTTGCACTAATTGAAGTGACAGTCAGATTCTGCTAATAGGATAGAGTTCAAGTACTGCCAATGGGTTGTGAAGCTTCACTAATAAAAATTGTGAATCCATGAAAAATTATTTTGGAAGAGAGCAGGATACACAAAATAAAAGATAGATCCAGCCTTGTAAATTATTTCATTCAATATCCAATATACTTCAGTAAATTCTTGCTGCAGTGGCTTAAAAATATAATCAAGTAATTAAACTATAATTGATGCATAGTATTAAAGGCAATCTTATATTAGCAGAAATACACTAAATTGGAACTTTTTTCCAAATGAATGCAATTAATGTCACTGCAAAATTTTATTATGATGTTATCTGTAACAGAATATATGATATATTTTGTAATCTTAAAATACTCAGCTGGGTTTTTAAATGCTGATAATATGATGAGATTGAATTAAATGGATTGTTAATATTGTACCAAGGAGTGTAGTTTGGACGCCAAGATTAAAGAAATTGCATAACTACCCCTAGCCCAATTAAAGTTTTAGCTCTTCAAAGTATCTCACAGAAGTAGTAGATGCATTGAAAATCACTTTCCAACATTCTTTAGATTCCAGAACATTCGAATGAATTGGAAGTTTCCTAATGCAACCGCAATGATTAAAAAAGTGAGACAGAGAAAAAATAGAAAGTTGCATATTAGTTAGGGTTATAATAAAATGCTAGAATCCATTATAAAAGATGTAATAGCCGAGCACTTCAGGAAAGGGTGAGCAGGTCAGATACAGCTAACATATACTTATAAAAGGAAAATCATGTTTGACAGATCAATTGGAAAATTTTGTGAATATAACTCATAGAATAGATGGGAAAGAAACTGTGGAAATAGTGTATTTAGACCTTAAGAAAGAGATTAGTGTACTAAATTAAAAGATGTGAGATTGAGGGTAAGGTGTTGATGTAGAGAACTGGTTAGGATATTAGGATAAACAGGCCATTTTTTTCTTGAGAGGTAGGCAGTTGCTATTGGGGATCCCACTGGATTAGAGCTGTTCACAATAAACAGTGTATAAATGACATGGACAAGATAATTAAGCGTAACAAATCCAAGTATGCAAATAACACATTGATGAGGGTAGAGTCGTAGATGCAGTGTATATAGATTTTAGCGAGGCATTTGATAAGGTACCCCATGCAAGACTTATTGAGTAAGTAAGGAGGCATGGGATCCAAGTGGGCGTTGTTTTGTGGATCCAGAACTGGCTTGCCCACAGAAGGCAAAAAGTGGTTGTAGATGGGTCATATTCTGCATGGAGGCCGGTGACCAGTGGAGTGCCTCAGGGATCTGTTCTGGGACTCCTTCTGTTCATGATTTTTATCATTGACCTGGATGAGGAAGTGGAGGGATGGGTTAGTAAATTTGCTGATGACACAAAGGTTGGGGTTGTTGTGGATAGTGTGGAGGGCTGTCAGAGGTTACAGTGGGACATCAATAGGATGCAAAACTGGGCTGAAAAGTGGCAGATGAAGTTCAACCCAGATAAGTATGAGGTGGTTCATTTTGGTAGGTCAAATATAATGAAAGAATATAGCATTAATGGCAAAACTCTTGGCAGTGTGGAAGATCAGGTGGATCTTGGGGTCCGAGTCCATAGGACACTCAAATCTGCTACACAGTTTGACTCTATGGTTAAGAAGGCATATGGAGCATTGGCCTTCATCAATCGTGGGATTGAGTTTAAGAGTCAAGAGGTAATGTTGCAGCTATATAGGACTCTGGTCAGACCCCACTCGGAGTACTGTGCTCAGTTCTGGTCACCTCACTACAGGAAGGACATGGAAGCCATAGAAAGGGTACAGAGGAGATTTACAAGGATATTGCCTAGACTGGGGAGCATACATTATAAGAATAGGTTGAGTGAAAGCGGCCTTTTCCCCTTGGAGCGATGGAGGATGAGAAGTGACCTGATGGGGGTATACGAGATAATGAGAGGCATTGATAGTGTGGATAGTCAGAGGCTTTTTCCCGGGGCTGAAATGGCTAGCATGAGAGGGCATAGTTTTAAGGTGCTTGGAAGTAGGTACAGAGGAGATGTCAGGGGTAAGTTTTGTACGCAGTGAGTGGTGAGTGTGTGGAATGGGCTGCCAGTGGCAGAGGTGGAGGCGGAAAAGATAGGGCCTTTTAAGAGACTCCTGGATGGATAGATGGAGCTATGAAAAATAGAGGGCTATGGGTAAGCCTAGGTAATTTCTGAGGTAAGGACATGTTTGGCATAGCTTAGTGGGCCGAAGAGCCTGTATTGTGCTGTAGGTTTTCTATGTTTCTATGATGTAACGCTGAGTGGGAGAATGAACCTTTTAAAAAATGCAGAGAAGCTCTATGTTGAGGTTTCATAGATGCAGATTTATGTGGGAATCTCTGCGGTATTCCAGTTTGGTTGCAATAACTGGAATCAGTTGTTTGAGCAGAGAGAGGTTGGGTAAAGGGGAGGTGCAACAATCTTTGGTGTTTTTGGCACCTGTTTGCTGAAAGTAAGCAGCAGGTGATTAAGGAGGAAAAGAGCATGCTGGCCTTCATAGCAAGATGGATTGGGAGCTGTTGGTTTCTTTTTACAATTATCCATTGTCTTGGCAGCCTACTTCACCTAGGCATCACTTAATTGAATCTTCTCATGAATCAATATTTTCCTATAGTACATTCTTCAAAATTATTTTGAATGATCAAAGCAGGGGGCATGGTAGTGTAGCTGTTAGATCAAAGCTCTTTTTACAGTGTCAGCTGTAAGATTGGGGTTCGATTCCTACTGCTATCTGTAAGGAGTTTGCATGTTCTCTCAGTGACCACATGAGTTTCCTACGGTGCTTTAGCTTCTTCCCACATTCCAAAGTTGTATGGGTTAGGGTTAATAGATTGTAGGTATATATCCATTGTGCCGGAAACAAGTGAACACTTGCAGGCTGCCCAGCACAATGCTCGTCGTTCTGATTTGACACAAACAATGCATTTCCCTGTATGTTCTGATGTACAGGTAGCAAATAAAGCTTATCTTTAATCTTTAAATTTTTTTCCTATTCCACTATTACATCTTGATACAGTGGATTCTGGTTAATTGGGCCATCAGTTAATTGGTGCAGCAGTGCATTTGGGACAACTCTTAAAGAATAAAAATCAATTGGGAAAATAACCAGAATTCCCTTTGTTTATTTCAAACACTATGTCAATTAATTGGGGCAGGAATTTATTGCTGAGCTGTTTCTAACTAACGTCAGTCAAGTGTACTAGTGTGGCTGTTAGACACCACACCATGCTTAGAGTGAACAATTTTTAAATAACATTAGCTGAGTGTGTTTGTATTCAAAAAGCAGTGAATTTTGTCACTTATAGTTGGCAATAAACAAGCAGTAAGTCAATTCAGAATTGTTTTGCTTACTGTGGTTTCAAATATTCAGGCTTACAGAAGCTAGAAAGAATTGGGAGTGAAAATGAAACAATTTCAGTACTTCAACAAGTTAAGAACTACAAACAATTTGAAGGTATCAACAATCACCTTGAATGTTACAATGAAAACAAAGATTTTGAGGATGAAAGTGTTAAAAGCATTGCATGAGGGTGGTCCATTATCGACACTAGATGTTTGTATTGATTTTGTTCATTTATAGTCAATCAAAAGAACACAGCAGCATACACTGAATGAATTTCTCCATTGATAACTATGAGGAACTAATACACATATTTATAGTACTGTAGTACTATGGATAGTGTTCTAATTTGTTCTGTATTTCATTTGTTACTCAGTTTGTCTTTTTTAATACCTTTTTAGCTATGTCCATGAAACTTCATCTAACTGGGGCCAGCCGTCTTATTGGGCCAATATATACTCATCCCGATGTATTCCAATAAACTGGAATCTATTGTACTTACTTACACATCTTTCATAAAACATGGTATTACAGGAATTTTATGTGATGGTGTTTTTAGTGAAAATGCTGCTTTTAATGTGTTAAAACCTCTGATTTCTCCACTCATCCAAGTTACAGACAACCACATCTAAAAATAGGGAATAATGAATGAGATGTATTGTTGATCATTACAATGATACATTTACATCTAATTGGAGATATAATTAGATAATAGTAATTACTATTTTCTGATTTTATTTCCAGTTCTGTTTTGAAATAAAATATAATTTCCAGTATAATTGGAAACAGAATCAGAAAAAAAATAATCTATAAGTAAAGATGCAGGGCATTTTAAGAAATGAAAATTGAAATAATCCCAATGGATTGAAATCTAGATTTATCATTATACCTGATTGAGAGCAGAACAGTCCAATTCTCAAAAATAGGTACATTGGTAAATTAATTTGTCATCATGTATGTCAAGTTACAGTGAGTGGCATCCAAAATTAAGGATCCCCATCACACCGGACATGCCCTCTTTTCATTGCTACCATCAAGGAAAGGTACAGGTGCCTGAAGACACAAGCTCAATGTTTCAGAAACAGCTCCTTCCCTTCCATTATCAGATTTCTGAATGATCAATGAACACATGGATAATATCTCACTCTTTTTCCCTCTCTTTTTACATTACTTACTTAATTTCATTTTCTTTTATTTATATATTCTACTAAAATTTATAGCTGTTAGAGTTGTGTATCACAATGTATTGCTGCCACCAAACAACAAATTTCATGACATACTGAATGCCAGTGATAGTAAACCTGATTCTGACTCTGATTCTGAATCTGACGAAGTTGTTTTGCATGCTATTTATGCAGAGCATTTCATCAGATCAATGTAATGACAGTACAAGGAAAACGAATTGCAAAGTATAGAATAAAGGTACACAGAAAATGCAGTGCTTCAGACAATAAGGTGCAAGACTATAATGACTAGATTTTGAGGGCAGGAGTCCATCTTATTGTTCTAAGCTTTTATTCAGTACTGCTTTAGCAGTGAGATAGAAGCCATCCTTGAGCCTATGGTATGTGCTTTCAGGCCTTTGTATTTTCTGCCCAATAGGAAGGAGAGAAAAGTGATACCCGGGGTGGATGAAATCTTTGAGTATGTTGACTGCTTTACTGAGACTGTGAGAAGTATAGACAGAATCCATGGAGGGGTGGATGGTTTCAATGATGTGCTGAGCTATGAATGCAACTATCTGCTGTTCCTTGCAGTCTTGGGCAGAGCAGTTGCTATATCAAGCTGTGATGTATCCAGATAGGATCATAGAAAACCTACAGCACAATACAGGCCCCTTGGCCCACAAAGTTGTACCGAACATGTCCCTACCTTAGAAATTACTAGGCTTACCCATAGCCCTCCATTTTTCTAAGCTCCATGTACCTATCCAAAAGTCTCTTAAAAGACCCTATTGTATCCATCTCCACTACCATTGCCAGCAGCCCATTCCACGCACTCACCACTTTCTGCGTAAAAAATTTACCCCTGACATCTCCTCTGTGCCTACTGTTATGCCGTTGGCCCCCTCCTTTGTGAAAATCGCAAGAACTCTAGTTAAGGGGGGTCAACTGACCCAAGAGAGAGAGACGTGCGAAAGACCACGTTCTCCCAAGAAGCAGAATAAAAGTGACTTTGACTATTGTCTCATGGAGACCACCTGAAAAGCCCTCGGGCAAAGTGGGCTGGTTGAGAGAGAGATCGCATTACCTGCAACTTGATTGACACCTGCGATCCCGTGAAGAAGTATAAAGGCGGGTCTGAGGGGAGGACCCTCAGATGCACCAAGGAAACACACGAAGGAGAAACGCTAGAAATCCTGCGACAGCGTTTTAATAGCTACAGCCGGTGGTGGGGTTCGTGTGCGTCCTTCCCTTGCCTGGGATTGGCGACTTCACCATGGAAGACGGCCTAGCTACAGGGGAAGCCACAGATGAGAGTCCATTCCCCCAACGAGACTTCCGACTACCTCCTACAGGTTGGAAAACCTGTCGGGTAAATGCTTCATGTTCTCTGTCTTTCTAACTAAAAGTGCACCAACGCGACACTTCCGCCGGCAACTAAGTGAAACTGCCGTGATCTAAAAGACTTTTAGATATCCAGTGAACGATATAAAATCTACATTACCCCTAGACGACGATCGAGCTTGTGTTTTGAATGATTATTATTACACCGGTGTTTTAGATTGAGTTTTGATGATCTGAATGTTTTGTATTAACCATACGTTTGTGCCCTTGTTGAATAAAATGGTTGAAAATAGTAGCATCCGACTCAGCTGATCCATCTATCTTTGCTGGTAAGTTACCTGGTTACGGGGTTTTCGTAACAAGTGGGGTTCTCGTCCCGGATTTGAAACCAAACGGGAGGGTCAGTGAATCGAGCTGTAAGTCCAAACTTAAATCTGGTTACGCAGGTAGCCAGACGGGAAACCAGCAAAGATGGATGTGGAGGAATTTAGGAGAAACCCGACGGTAGAGGCGCTAGGGAAGGCTACAAAATCAGAATTGGTAAATTTGGCGCAGGCATTAGACCTCACAGCGGTGAAGCCAGCAATGAAAAAGCAGGAAGTGCGAAGGGTCATACAACAGCATTACGTTGGGAAGAAGGTGTTTGCAGCTGAGGATTTGGAAAATATTCCCGAAAGGAGATTAGTGAGTGGGACAAATCAGGCAGAGTTGGAGAAAGCAAGGCTGGAACATGAGTTTAAAATAAAGCAGCTAGAAGTAGAAGCAGCTGAGAAGGCTGCAGAGAGAGAGAGAGCTGAGAGGGAAAAAGAAGCCGAGAGAGCCGCACAGGAAAGGGCTGTGGAAAGAGAGCATGTGTTCAAACTAAAGCAGCTAGAAGCAGAAGCAGAAGAGAAAGAGAAACAAAGGAGCCATGAATTGGAGCTGGACAGGCGAAAGCAAGAGCGAAGAACTCAAGGGCAAGAGAGAGAGGAGGGGTTTGATATTAGTCGGGCGTTGAGGTTGGTCCCCCCGTTCGAGGAGACGGATGTTGATAGTTATTTCTTGCTTTTTGAAAAGGTGGCAGGGAATCAGCAGTGGCCCAGAGAGCAATGGGTGGCGTTGTTACAAAGTGTGTTACGAGGAAAAGCACAGCGGGTATATACCGCGCTGCCCCCGGAAAGGGACGGAAATTATGCTCAAGTAAAGGAGGCCATTCTCCGAGGTTACGAGTTAGTACCTGAGGCGTATAGACAAAGGTTCCAAAATTTAAAAAGAGGGTGGAATCAAACGTATACCGAGCTAGCCCATGAGAAGGGTGTGCTCTTGGACCGTTGGTGCACAGCTGAAAAGGTGGCCGAGGATTATGGACGTCTCAGGGAGTTAGTTTTGATTGAGGAATTTAAAGGTTGCGTTCCGGAAGAGATCCGAATGTATTTAAATGAGAGGACGAATCAGTCCATCTCAGAGATGGCTAGGCTCGCAGATGAATATGCCCTAACCCACAAGACAAAGTTTTCCTCGCCAAAAAGTTACCCGAGAGACCGTCGGAATGGTAGGGAAAGTCCGCCGGCTAAGGGAGAAACTCCGCCGGGAGCTAGCACAAAAAGTGAGGATAACAGACAGGAAACCTGGAGATCTCCTGGTTTAAACTGTTTTAATTGTGGAAAGGTGGGACATATTGCATCAAAATGCTTTGTTCCGAGAAAGGAGCCAGAGAGGGAGAGAGCAGCGACCCCTATCGGGCGTGCAGTGGTAATCAGGAAGTTGACAAGAGGGCCCCAGGTAGATGGAGTACCGGAGGGGCGGGAGACATTTAGTTCCGAAGGAACCGTGTCTTTGAGGGAAGGGGACCCCCCCATCCCCGTACGAATTTGGAGAGACACGTGGGCGGAACTATCGTTAATTAGCCGTAATGTGTTAAATTTCGGCCCTCGGACGGGGGAGGTTGCCCTGAGAGGAATCGGGAACCAGACCGCGGTCGTGCCTTTGCATAGGGTCTTTCTCGATTGCGAGTTGGTGTCGGGACCTGTGGAGCTAGGAGTCCTGCCGGAGTTACCGGGGGAGGGCGTGGACCTCCTGTTGGGTAATGACCTCGCGGGTGGGAAGATGGGAACCGCCCTGATAGTTGAGGCCCCGCCCATGGAGTCCCTGAGCTATCGCGCATGCGCGGTCACTCGCAGCCTGTCGAGAGCGACGGCTGGGACAGCGCGCAGTTTGAAATTGGCCCAGACGTTTTTACCGACCCTACACCACGAGGGTTCAGAGGGTGGTAAAACGGAAGGTAGTAAAGTAAAAGGGGGTAAGGGCGAGGAGATAGCTCCCCCCTTAGTGAAGAGAAAGGTCCTAGAGGTAGGGAATAAAGATGAGAAACGGATAAAGCTGTTAAAACGTCCAGAGTTGGAGGTGGTTGATCTGTCTGGTTTGGCAGAATTGTTTGGAGAAGTTGAGAGTTCTAAAGATGTTCTCGATGGTCCCGAGAGTGAAATGAGGGCAGTCTTAGAGGAGAAGGGTATCCTTGCTGTGGAGAAGTCAGCTGACATGGCCGAGGAGGTTGTTTCAGCTCGCAGGGTTGCGCCTTCCCCAACAGGGGGCTGCCTGGAGAGTTACTGGAAGGAGGGGGGGACGTTAGAATTTGAAAAAGGTACGGGTGTTGAAAACCTGGAAGAGGCCAATGTCCCGTTTGAGTGTGTCCAAGATGGGGATACACATGGTGCTGAACCTAGTCACGGAACTCAAGGGAAAGGGGGATGTGTAGTTCCCAAATTGAATGAAGAAAATTTAAAGGCTGGACTGATATCAAAAGCAGCAAACAGGCTACAGAGACAATGGCTTGGTACCACAAAGCCTGTGAATCAATTACAGGTTGAGTTGGAAGGTAAAGGGGCCCCACAGGCTATTGTTATTCCAGAGTGTGGTGTGAAAAGGCAGAATTTGAAATGCTGTCTGAACAAAGCGAGATCGCTTGCGGATCTTAAATTGGAAACTAATAGCATGACGGGTCCTGAAGAGAAAAACGACAAATTGCCTAAAATTAAGGAATTGGGTGGTCTAAGTTTGGAACACGCTGATAAAATAACTCCTATGAAAGGAGCGGGCGAAAGCCTATTTCGCCAGGGTGCCCAAGATCGCCACGAGGGAATTAACCGGAAAAAAGGCGAGGGTTAATGGGGACGCGATTTTTAAAATAGCAGAAGCCGGTTTTAAGGGATTTTGACAAAGTATGTGAATAATAAAGACAACACCCATGGAAGCTTGACTGTTAAGTTTGAAAGTAGCATAAAAATTTGTCTTTTGCATGAACCTTTGTAGATGTATGTAAGCTAAGATCACACCTCCTTAGTTATGTTGCTGAAGAAAGCAAATAAATAAGGTGGTTATTGAGCTGAAGTTTGATGCTACCAGGCGTTAGTATGGCACATGAGGTTAAGGTATTAAAGAAAAGGGGCACTGTACTTGTTACCTGTTTAGATACTGACTTGAATGTATAACAGTAGTACTCTGTGAAGAGAAAAGCTTGTGTAGTATGTAGATTCAAAAAAAAAAAAATTCCTGTGTCAACCTGTTTTTAACCGCTGGTTAAAAACCCATTATGGGGGGAGGTGTTATGCCGTTGGCCCCCTCCTTTGTGAAAATCGCAAGAACTCTAGTTAAGGGGGGTCAACTGACCCAAGAGAGAGAGACGTGCGAAAGACCACGTTCTCCCAAGAAGCAGAATAAAAGTGACTTTGACTATTGTCTCATGGAGACCACCTGAAAAGCCCTCGGGCAAAGTGGGCTGGTTGAGAGAGAGATCGCATTACCTGCAACTTGATTGACACCTGCGATCCCGTGAAGAAGTATAAAGGCGGGTCTGAGGGGAGGACCCTCAGATGCACCAAGGAAACACACGAAGGAGAAACGCTAGAAATCCTGCGACAGCGTTTTAATAGCTACAGCCGGTGGTGGGGTTCGTGTGCGTCCTTCCCTTGCCTGGGATTGGCGACTTCACCACGGAAGATGGCCTAGCTACAGGGGAAGCCACAGATGAGAGTCCATTCCCCCAACGAGACTTCCGACTACCTCCTACAGGTTGGAAAACCTGTCGGGTAAATGCTTCATGTTCTCTGTCTTTCTAACTAAAAGTGCACCAACGCGACACTTCCGCCGGCAACTAAGTGAAACTGCCGTGATCTAAAAGACTTTTAGATATCCAGTGAACGATATAAAATCTACATTACCCCTAGACGACGATCGAGCTTGTGTTTTGAATGATTATTATTACACCGGTGTTTTAGATTGAGTTTTGATGATCTGAATGTTTTGTATTAACCATACGTTTGTGCCCTTGTTGAATAAAATGGTTGAAAATAGTAGCATCCGACTCAGCTGATCCATCTATCTTTGCTGGTAAGTTACCTGGTTACGGGGTTTTCGTAACACTACTCCCCAGCATGTTAAACCTGTGTCCTCTTGTGGCAACCATTTCAGCCCTGGGAAAAAGCCTCTGACTATTCACACGATTAATGCTCTCATCATCTTATACACCTCTATCAGGTCAACTCTCATCCTCTATCACTCCAAGGAGAAAAGGCCGAGTTCACTCAATATATTCTCATAAGGCATGCTCGCGAAACCAGACAATCCTTCCTGTAGTGAGGTGACCAGAACTGAGCACCGTACTCCAAGTGGGGTCTGACCAGGGTCCCATATAGCTGCAACATTACCTCTCTGCTCCTAAATTCAATTCCATGATTAATGAAGGCCAATACACAGTATGCCTTCTTAACCACAGAGTCAACCTGGGCAGCTGCTTTGAGCATCCTATGCATCCATCTTCCACTTTTCAGCCCAGTTTTGCATCCTGTCAATGTCCCGCTGTAACCTCTGACAGCTCTCCACACTATCCACAACACCTCCATTCTTTATGTCACCAGCAAACTTACTAACCAATCCCTCCACTTCCTCATCTAGGTCATTTATCAAAATCACGAAGAGTAAGGGTCCCAAAACAGATCCCTGAGGCACGCCACTGGTGACTGACCTCCATGCAGAATATGACCCATCTACAACCACTCTTTTGTCTTCTGTGGGCAAGCCAGTTCTGGATCCACAAAGCAATGTCCCTTGGATCCCATGTCTCCTTACTTTCTCTATAAGCTGTGCATGGGGTACCTGATCAAATGCCTTGCTGAAATCCATATACACTACATCAACTGCTCTTCCTTCATCAATGTGCTGAGTCACATCCTCAAAATATTCAGTCAGGCTCGTAAGCGATGACCTGCCCTTGACAAAGCCATGCTGACTATTCCTAATCATATTATACCTCTCTAAATGTTCATAAATCCTGCCTCTCAGGATCTTCTCAAACAACTTACCAACCACTGAAGTAAGAATCACTGGTCTATAATTTCCTGGGCTATCTCTACTCCCTTTCTTGAATAAAGGAACAAAATCCGCAACCCTCCAATCCTCTGGACCCTCTCCTGTCCCCATTGATGATTCAAAGATAATCACCAGAGGCTCAGCAATTTCCTCCCTCGCCTCCCACAGTAGCCTGGGGTACATCTCATCCAGTTCCGGTGACTTATCCAACTTGATGTTTTCCAAAAGCTCCAGCGCATCCTCTTTCTTAATATCTACATGCTCAAGCTTTTCAGTCTGCTGCAAATCAGCAATACAATCACTAAGATCCTTTTCCATAGTGAATACTGAAGTAAAGTATGCATTAGTACCTCTGCTATTTCCTCCAGTTCCATACACACTTTCCCACTGTCACACTTGATAGGTCCTATTCTTTCACGTCTTATCCTGTTGCTCTTCACATACTTGTACAATACCATGAGGATTTCCTTAATCCTGCCCGCCAATGCCTTCTCATGGCCCCTTCTGGCTCTCCTAATTTCCTTTTTAAGCTCCTTCCTGTTAGCCTTATAGTCTTCTAGATCTCTAACATTACCTAGCTCTCTGAACCTTTTGTAAACTTTTCTTTTCTTCTTGACTAGATTTATTACAGTCTTTGTACACCACGGTTCCTGTACCCTATCATAATTTTCCTGTCTCATTGGAACGTACCTATGCAGAATGCCAGGCAAATATCCCCTGTGTTCCTATCTCTCTCCAATGCTATTGCAAAGCAGGTAGAATTATGATCACTGTCTCAAAAATGCTCTCCCACTGAGAGATCTGACACCTGACCAGGTTCATTTCCCAATACCAGATCAAGTACAGTCTCTCCTCTTGTAAGCTTATCTACATACTGTGTTAAGAAACCTTCCAGAACACACCTAACAAACTCCACCACATCGAAACCTCTTGCTTTAGGGAGATGCCGATCGATATTTGGGAAATTAAAATCTCCCATCACAAGAACTCTGTGATTATTACACCTTTCAAGGATCTGTTTCCCTATCTGCTCCTCTATATCCGTGTTACTACTGGGCGGCCTATGAAAAGCACCCAATAAGGTTATTGACCCCTTCCTTTTCCTAACCTCCACCCACAGAGACTCCATAGATAATCCCTTCATGATGTCCACCTTTTCTGCAGCCATGACACTATCTCTGATCAACAGTTCCACGTCCCCCAACTCTTTTGCCTCCCTCCCTGCCCTTTCTGAAACATCTAAACCCCAGCACTTATAGTAACCATTCCTGTCCCTAAGCCATCCAAGTCCCTATAATGGCCACCACATCATAGCTCCAAGTACTGATCCACGCTCTAAGCTCATCCACTTTGTTCACAATACTCCTTATGTTAAAACAGACACATCTCAAACCATTGGTCTGAGCGTGTTCCTTCTCTATCACCTGCCTATCCTCCCTCACACACTGTCTTCAAACTTTCTCTATTTCTGAGCCAACCGCCTCTTCCCCAGTCTCTGCAGTTTGGTTTCCACCCTGCAACAATTCTAGTTTAAATTCTCCTCAGTAGCCTTAGTAAACCTCCTCACCAGGATATTGGTCCCCCTGGGATTCAAGTGCAACCCGTCCTTTTTGTACAGGTCACACCTGTCCCAAAAGAGGTCCCAATGATCCCAAAATCTGAATCCCTGCCCCCTGCTCCAATCCCTCAGCCACACATTTATCCTCCACTTCATTCTATTCCTATTCTCACTGTCGCGTGGCACAGGCAGTAATCCGGAGATTACTACCTTTGAGGTCCTGATCTCAGCTTCCTTCCTAACTCCCTGTAGTCTGTTTTCAGGACCTTTTCCCTTTTCCTACCTATGTTGTTGGTACCAGTATGTACCACAACCTCTGGCTGGTCTCCCTCCCACAGCAGGATATCGTGGACATGATCCGAAACATCCTGAACCCTGGCACCTGGGAGGCAAACTACCATCTGAGTTTCTTTCCTGCATCCACAGAATCGCCTGTCTTAACCCCTGACTATAGAGTCCCCTATCACTACTGCCTTACTCTTCCCTTCCCTACCCTTCTGAGCCACAGAGCTGGACTCTATGCCAGAGGCACAGCCACTGTCGCTTCCCCCAGGCAGGCTGTTCCGCCCAACAGTACTCAAACAGGAGTACTTATTGTCAAGGGGTACAGCCATAGGCGTACTCTCTAGTACCTGACTCTTCCCCTGCCCTGTCCTGACTGTTACCCACTTGTCTATCTCCTATGGCCCCAGTGTGACCACCTGCCTTTAATTCCTTTCTATCACCTCCTTGCTCTCCCTGACCAGACGAAGGTCATCGAGCTGCATGTCCAGTTCCCTAATGCAGTCCCTTAGGAGCTGCAGCTCGACACATCAAGTGCAGATATGGCCGTCCGGGAGGCTGGGAGACTCCAGGAATTCTCACATCTGACACCGAGCACAGAAAACTGGCTTCACACACATACTTCCTTTCCCCAATTAACACGGGTAAGCCTACCTTGCCTCGTTACTACCTAAGCCCGTTGAGCCAAAGCCCTATAACTCTGCCACCTCTCACTCCGCTGCCCACTTGATGTAGCAGTCTTCTTTTTAAACTTTTCCCTCTCGATTGGCTGACGTCTCACACCTGCGCAGTCTTGCCTCTCTTTTACCCCAAGTGGTAAAATGCCTTCACTCTGGAAATCCTTAGCCGTTCCACTTACAACCTTCTTGCTCCAAATCCATCCAATTGTGTATTGAGAAAAACTGAAAATCTCAAATCCCTCAGCCTCCTGAGGAAGGAGTCACTAGTGAGCGTTCTTAGCTGTGGTGTCTACACGTCTGGACCAGGTCAGACTATTAGAGATATTTGCATGAATCTCTCAGCCCTCTCAACCTCACTCACTACAATTGATGTAAATAGCAGCATGGGTATCATGCACCTTCCGAAAGTCAATCTCCAGCTCTTTTGTTCAGGGTCAACGATGAATGTTTTATGAAAAGTGGATCCTAGTGTGACATGTGCCATGGTTACTACAGCTCGGGGAGTCAGAGATCAGAGTTCGGCCCTAGCGTCCTCTGTAAGGAGACCCTGTACATCCCTGTGGAATGCATATGTTTTCTCTGGGTCTTCCATTTCCTCCCACAGTCTAAAGAAATACTGGGTACCTTAGGTGCTTAGGCCATTTTCCAGTATTTAAGGGGAGGTAAGTAGCAGAACTGCTGACGCTTTCGGTTGATTTAATTTAGTGACCATGTGCACCAGTGTGAAGTGTATTACTTATGCAGCTCCTGTACATTGCAATATGGCGTAGGTTTTTGGGTGAGGCAGTGATGTGCTTTATTATACTGATGTAGTAATTTTACCTAACATACTTTATTGCACTTTATTTGGTCTGATGATAACTTAGGAGCTGTATTTCATGTGAAAATCTGACGTGCCTCTCTATGTGCAATGATTTTAACAAAACTGCTGTTTGCTAATCATTTTTTTATAACCTTAAATTACCTTGATGGACTGCCTGTCTTAAAGGGGTACAGAACCTGCCTGTAATCCTGGCTCGGAGGTTATAGGCTGGTGTGAACTTCATTGGAGAGAAGGAGTCGATATGTAGAGAGGCAAGTCACTCCACACAGTGCTTCAAGGTGTGGCACTGAAGCAATAGTGTGGCTAATGCAGTGGCCGCACAGAAGTCGAGCGAGTGGGACTGCGTTGAATGAGAGTCACCATCATCATTTCAGCAGCAGTCTGCTTATTCGACAGTGTGGAGTGGGTTAATACGTTTGGTTTTGGTTATCTTGTTGATTTGCTTGTCTAATGCTGAAATTGTAAGCTCTTTGAGCAAGGGTACAGGGAGAGGAGGAAGCTATGATGCATTTGAAAGAAACAAATGAGACGTTGTTGGCACAGTTACAGGAATAGCAACGGAGCAAGTAACCGCTTCCTTGCCTTCGCCTACTGGTGATGGGCCTACTGGCAGGCAGGATGAACCAGGTGAACCCCTCAAGTCAGGGAATGTGTTGTACGTTGGCCAAAGGAGTAAGTATAGGATTTTCTTGGGGAAGCGGGCGGGGGGGGGGGGGGAGGTGTGTGTTCCAGTGCTGTGCTTTATGAGTGGCTAGAATACCCAATTTCAGAGTTAAGCCTTCGCTCCTTGCTGAAAAGGCAACCTAAATTTATGAATATTTAGGAGGGGAGGCAAAGCAAGAGATTAAATATCATCTGCAGTCTGAACGGTCAGACCCTTAACACATTTTGGAGATCCTTAGAGAGATATATGGACAGCCCTGTGCACTCACTAGGCTATAAAATCAGTTCTTTGAGAGAACACAGCAGGAAGGAGAGTCCATGCGTGAGTACTGCCATACCTTGATGTCCATAATAGAAGAGATTAATGATTGCGAGGTGAAGGCAGCATGGTGCAGCAATTGTGCTCTGTGCGACCAATTTGCAGAGAATGTTCGCGATATCAGCCTCCACGGGCAGCTCAAAAAGATTATTAGGCAAAACCCAACAATTTCTTAGCTCATCACAAAGAAGCCCTTGAGTGGTGGAAGGAGGCAGAGGCTGGTGTGGAGCGAACTAGACAGAGGGCCAGCTCCTGAGAGATGGAAGCCACTGTAATGGAGACTAATGTGGTTTCTTCACCTACTAAGTCAAACCTAACACAGTCCTGAACAAAATTATGGACATTTTACAGAAGCAACAGGTTTTTATTCACAACTTGTCACAAAAGGCAGATGACATGCAAGTCTGGGTTCTGGTAGGCTGTAACCGAGATGGGATTCGTCAGTTCAGATGACCCACTTTAAATGCTGAAGTGCAGGCCTTATTGCATGACACTGCCTATCGTCCGGGTCAAACCATGGGCAAAGAGGCCATTCTGCACCCGTGGCACAAGAGGGTGGCAGGGCAGCACACGCATCAGAGCAGCAGGGAAAATTGCTCCTCTTGCAATAAACATCCAATTCACATGTTGGGTACTGTCTGGCCGGGGGTAGCATGTATTGCAGGCAAAGACTCTTTTGAATGTCTTCTGGGAGAAAGTCCACTTGTAGAGGTCTGTGAGGGGTGGGGGTGGGAGAGTACTGCCTCTTCTGAAGGTTTGGCCATGGACCACCTTTCTGAAACTTATAGTGCCCCCCTCGGCCCATTATCTGGTTGCAGCCAATGAAGAGCAAGTGACTTCCCCAGGTTTAGACTTTGAGGCCACCGGTAGCTTCCACACCTACAGCAAAGAATTCCTGGCCACTCTTCAATGGGCTGATCTGGTTATCTCAGGTACTGAACTGGGGAGAGCAACAGTGCTGGCAGGAGCAGCTGAAGGAGGAGCCGCGACTGCAGGGACTGCTGCGGCAGTAGAATCGGGTGGTGGGTTGTGAAGGAGTTTTTTTTATCATCAGCAACAGGCCCAAAGAGAGGGCAGCTAGAGCCAACTCATCCATCCAGCCTCCCTGCTGGAGCAAATGATAACCCAAACTCATGGTGGGGGCCATGGATGCCAGCAGGTGGAGAGAATGTTCAGGTTGGGGAGTGGAATATGTTCCTGGCCAAGCATGTATCATGATGTTAAGGAGTTCTGCAAGTTCAGTGAGAGAAGCATTGTGTCCAAGACCCACAACCCAAACTAGTAACATCTATGGCGAGTTTGTTGGCATCCAGGCTATTGGAAGTGGTGGCAATGGACTTCAGTGTTGAGTCATTGTCTGATGGGCAGGATAATGTGCTGGTTTAGACGGATGTATACTCCAGGTTTACTGCTGCTGTTGCAACGCGTGATCAGCCGGGTGCCACTGTCACCAAATGCTTGGTGAGGCTCTGGATTCTGGATGGGGTGCCAACTCGGATACACTCAGACTAAGGGAGGTGTCTCGAAGCTGAGGTGGTCCAGTCCCTGTGTAAACTCTATGACATCGGAAGAGCAGAGCAATTTAAGTATCACCTCCAGGGCAATGGGCAATGTGAACACTTTAACCAGATGCTTCATGACCTCCTTCGTGCCCTTTCCCCACAGAAGAAGAAATGGGTGGAGTATGTCCCTGAGGCTGTCTTAGCAGCAAAGCACTGGGAGTTCTCCATACTTTCTCCTCTTTGGACAGACACACAACATATCCTTAGACATCATATTGAGGGCTGAAGAGGATGATTTTGGAGGAGGGGTGGACGAGCAGATCCAGCAGCACCAGGACCAACTGCAGGTGGCCGATGGCCAGGCTGTGCCACAGCTGGAAATGGCAGCTGAGTCAGCGCCCGGGGCACCGCACAATGGACCCAGGACAGTTAGTGTATGTGCAGAATTGGCAATACACGAGCCACCACATGATTCAGGATCTCTGGCTTTCCATCCCCCACAGCTGAGCCCTGATAAACCAGAGTATACAGTAGTACCAGTGGATTCTTCACCGCCGCCTAGATATCTCCACTGCTCTGAATTTTGACCATGTGGCACTGGAGTTAAGGACAAAGGGCAACCAGAGAGATGTGCACCTGAACGGGTCACTACTAAGCCAGAGAGCAATGAAGAGGAGACAGACTCAGAGTGTGGTGGGTCTCTGGGCTCCCTACGGGCCAGAAGAATGTATGTCAGGTAACAGCCCAGTGCTAGATAAATAGGAAGAACATGAGAGCTCTGGGCAGGACCAGGACTCCTCTGGGTTGGAAGAGGAGGAAGGCAGAGAAGGCTCCCGCCCTACCCTGGAGATCGACTCAGACCACTGCTGGAGTCTATTCCAACCCATTCAACTTTCTGACGTCTGTCATCCATCACCAAAGCGGAGAGAGCGTGGCTACATTAGGTAGTGCCTAGCGGTCTTTGTAGAACCTATAGGGAGGATTTCATAATACAATTTGCAATCGGTAATGTAAATGAGTATCAGTGGGACACTTATCAGTTTTTTGGAGGGAGGGTGAATGTAGTCATGTAGAACAGAAAATTGTCTGTTGTTTCCAGCAGGAGGGAAAATTGTGTGTGACCTTCCTCCCCATGTGGCCTTAAAAATGTGCCCACATGTGCTCAGGGCATTGTCTAGTGCATAGTGGAAGGTGAGTGGCAGTATTGCTGATCTTTTGGTTGTGGTTTTGTGACAATGTGTAAACATGTGATGTGTTATTTATGCAGTTATTTCTGTACATTACAGGATAGTGTAGGTCTTTGTGTGAGTCACTGCTTTAGCCTTTTATTTAATGCTTTTTGCTTAACTTGAGTTTGTGGTATTTGTATGGCAAGTCTTAATTTCCATGTAAATGTGAGGTACTGATGTACTTCATTATACCGGTGTAGTAATTTTACCTACACTCTTAATTGCACTCCATTCACTCTGATAATTCAGGAGCTTTATTTTATGTGAGATCTGACTTGCCTCTACTGCTTATTACTAAAACTTGCTATAACTTTAAACTACCTTGTCAGACTACCTGCCTTAAAGAGGTACAGAACCAGTCTGTAATTCTGACCCATTGGTTACATTATCCTCACAGGAATACAGACATGTAGCAGAGGCAGAAATCCAGGTCCCACATTTTCACTTCCTACTAGCTCCGTAAATTAACATGGTGGTGGGGGGAATGGCCATGTTGCAGTTAGTGCAAAGCTATTGCAGATCGGGATTGTACTAGAATTTTGGTAACTTCTACACTGCCATGAAATTTGTGTATATTTCCTGTGTGTGCGTGCGTTTTCTCTGGGTGCTCCAATCTCCTCCTGTAGTCCAAAGAAAGACCGATTGGTTAGTAGGTTAATCGGTCAATGTAAATTGTCCTGTGATTAGGTGAGGGTTATATTGTTAGTTTGCTGGGTGATGCAGCTCTGTGGGCCAGAAGGGATGTTCTGTGCTGTAGCTCTAAATAAACGAATAAAATTCTGAAAAAAATATCCAGTGCTTTCCTGGCATTTACGATGAATGAACTCTTCTCGGCCAGATCAGAGATTAAGGGAGCTAGGACTTTACTCTCTGGAGAGGAGAAGGATCAGAGGAGACATGTTAGAGGTATACAAGATATTAAGAGGAATAGATAGAGTGGACAGCAAGCACCTCTTCCCCAGGGTGCCACTGCTCAGTACAAGAGGACATGGCTTTAAGGTAAGGGGTGGGAAGTTCAAGGGGATTATTAGAGGAAGGTTTTTTACTCAGAGAGTGGTTGGTGTGTGGAATGCACTGCCTGAGTCAGTGGTGGAGGCAGATACACTAGTGAAATTTAAGAGACTACTAGACAGGTATATGGAGGAATTTAAGGTGGGGGGTGGTTATATGGGATGTAGGGTTTAAGGGTCAGCACAACACTGTGGGCCGAAGGGCCTGCACTGTGCTGTATTGTGCTATGTTCTTAAATCTGCCAAACCTTGGCTTTCCTTTTACTCTCG
Organism: Hemitrygon akajei; assembly: GCF_048418815.1. Classification (NCBI taxonomy): domain Eukaryota; kingdom Metazoa; phylum Chordata; class Chondrichthyes; order Myliobatiformes; family Dasyatidae; genus Hemitrygon; species Hemitrygon akajei. The sequence continues at coordinate 71,254,948 of NC_133136.1, read as the reverse complement.
GGGCCTGGGCCCCACCATTTCAATCTGTCCCCATGTTGACTACAGCAATGGCCACCACAACTGTACCAGCATTCTTGAGAGCCCAGTTCCTTGATCCTTCAGGATACTACAAAAATCACCAGGTTGTAGATGGTTCAAAAGCACAACTGCCAAAGCAGGTCACAGAGCCTGGCTCTGTCAATGCCAATGACCCACTGCTGAGGCTCTCCACTGATAAGTCAACCCAACAACATCATCTAAAGTGGTACATTTGATATGGAGGGGAACAACCACGGGGTATTCTGCACTGTCTGCCTAGACCATTTCCCGCTCCTGACAGTCACTCATCTAATGGCCTCCTGCAACTTGGGTGTGACTATCTCCTAGCTACCACCACCTCACTCTTCCACATGAGCTGAAGGTCATCCAGCTGCTGCTCCAGTTCCTTCCCACGGTCTGTAAGGAGCTGCACCCCAATGTTCTTCTTGTAGATTTAAGTCAGAAAGACTGGAGCTCTCCCAGATCTCCCACACTGTACATAAGGGGCAGACATTGAATCCAGTCCTGCTGAAGGATCTTGGCCTGAAATATCAACTGTGCTCTTTTCCATAGATGCTGCCTGGCCTGCTGAGTTCCTCCAGTATTTTGTGTGCGTTGATATTGGATCCATTCTTGCTACTCTAGGAAAGGAACCTCATTGTAGTCTCTGCCTCTCCTTGCCAAAGCACTTTGAGCAAAAACCTTAGTTCTCTACTCTAACCCTGTCCCACTGCCACAAATGGGTGCTTCACTTAAACCTAATTGGCCCTTGCCAAGTGCCTAATAATCACAGTAATCTTAAAATTGCTTAAGTCCTTGCAGGTTTTGTTCACTTTTAATAATAACATTAAATTAGATGAAATTATGGACTGTGCACATATTACACTACACTTTCAGACATCAATCACATTGTGTATTAATTATTTTGAGAAATAATAAGGAAAATTGATTCCATTCTTAATCTTTCATACAAACATATTAGATAAATCTGTTGGGTTTAATTCAATATTCTCTGTTTTCAATAACAGAGTAAACACCACAGATTTGTACTAATAATGGTGCCTAGCATGGTAACTGAGTTAATTTGGGAAATAATCCCTCTTATGCTTTTTTAAATCTTAATTTTAAATTTCTTTTTGAAATTTAGCCCCTGATTTGTTCTGTTTTCTACAAAGTCAACAATCAAGACGATACAATTGAATTTGGTATGGAAATTAGTTGTCAATCAGATTTCCTTTGTGTTTGCCATCTAATGAATCCAGATGAAAATTGTCTCTGAGGAGTGCAAAGGAAACAGCCGAACCATGTTGACTATGTGCAGCTGAACAAAATAAGGGCACTCAGGGCTTAGGAAGCATAAATACACCACCAAAAAGAACAAGGGAGAAGAAAGAGTATATTTGCAAGGAAATTACTGACCACTTCAAGAACAGTTGGATGGTTTTGGTGTGAAATGTCTGTTGTCCTTAGATTAACTTAAATGCCATCAGTGCAAAAAGAACAGGCACACTGGAACACCTAAATTCCTTTCAGGTAGAACTGCTTGGCTGTATATAACAAGCCAAACAAAGTGATGCAATTCCAAGGTTTAACTTTGGTGGATAAAATTTTAGTCAGATGGAAAGTGTGTCTTTTAGAGAACACTTGCGGAGGTGTCATTATAATTTATTGGGTTTATCATTGTGGATAAGAATAAAGATAAAGCAGGAATTGAGTTGAGAGTTAAGGGGCAAAAGTTTAGGGGTAACACGAGGGGCAATTTCTTTACTCAGAGAGTGGTAGCTGTGTGGAACGAGCTTCCAGTAGAAGTGGTAGAGGCAGGTTCAATTTTTGTCATTTAAAAACAAATGGATAGGTATATGGACAGGAAAGGAATGGAGGGTTATGGGCTGAGTGCAGGTAGGTGGGACTAGGTGAGAGTAAGTGTTCGGCATGGACTAGAAGGGCCGAGATGGCCTGTTTCTGTGCTGTAATTGTTATATGGTTATATAGGAATGAAGGGTAAGTTTACCAGAATGACTTGAAGCAAACTCTTGAATAAAACTTAGCCTTTAAGCAAGGGGAGCCATTAAGCAATGAGATATTCTAAAGCTTCCAAGCAAATATGCTCTCACAATAAACTAATGTGGGATTATCAGATCTTTTAGAAGACAAGTGGCATGAAAAGTGAGATGAGGCAAAAAAAATGAAAGCTGAGCTCTTCAAATAGCAGAAGTCTTGGAAGAGTTTTGAAGCTGAAGGAAATTAGGAAATTAAAAAGAATAGGTCTGAAAAGATGTAGGCAAATAAGTTTAAAAAAATAACAATCAAGGGACTGTATGTAAAGAACAAGGAACAAGAAGATGAAGGCCGTTTGCTAGAGGATGAAACACAAACCTGTATGTGAAAGCAAACATCACAGGCAAGGCTCTTAATGAACATTTTCCGCCAGTCTTCACAAAAGAGTGTGATTAAGACAAAACAGTCTGAAATATTGAATGTGTAACATATGTTAAAATGGGAAGGAATAAGCTCTATTTATCTTTAGCAAGGAATAAAAGTTACACTTTGTCTGTGTCCTTGGCACTGAGTGGGAAAACCTCAGACTGTAAGAAGATGCAGAAAATCTGATCCATTGAGCAGAAAAGTGAGGAGGGGAATATCGATGGGAAGCAATGGCCTGGACAGGTGCAAAAAAGCACGGGAAATAGAATGAATAGTGGTGTCAAGGAACAAAGGACCTTGGAATGAACATCCACACAGCTTTAACACTCTGAGGACAGACAGGTCAGTGAAGAGGAATAAAGGCACGAGAATGCTTTACTTTGTTAGTTAAAGCACAGTTCAAAAAGTAGGAGACAATGCTTGAGCAATGTACTTGGATCATAGATTAAGTACTTACAATAAAAATGTTATTGCACTGGAAATGATGCAGAGGGGATTTCTTAGAATTGAAAAGATTAAATAACCCAGGAGGACTTCATTTAGAAAAGAAGTTTGTGGGAAGATGTAATAGAGTTGTGTAAACCTCTGAGATGTATAATGAAATGCAACATTTTCCTTTGGCAGAAAGTCTAAAAGTGTGGGGTACAGATTTAAAGTAGTTAGTAGCTATTTCTATGATACCGAAAGATGTTAATTAAAAAGAACATTGTGGGCAATTCTTGGCACATCCTTTTAAATGCAGATACTATATTTTCAGGAATGCTTTGAAAGGATGAGAGTTTATTACTTAAAACAAAAAGTTTGGATGGGAGTGTAATTCACTATTACTGAAGGTACAAAACAGGATATCTGCCCACCACACCACGTTTTTTTCTCATTCCCTTCCCGCCAGTTTATTTTCAAACTCTTAGCTAATTTAAGAAGCAATGAATCAAAAGCCACCGTTAATAGTTATTTAAGCTTCCATGTTTTGCACCAAGTTCCGTAAAATTCCTATCACACGGTGTTCCAAATCAATGCTTATTGAAATCTAATGCAATACGACCTAAACAATGAGATCTGGGCTGAGGAACTCCATCCAAACTAACATTTTTGGCTAAATCTTTTATAGAAATATTCAAACAATTCTTAAGTAAAACAATTTGCTCGACCAAGCAACATCCTAATGATGAGTGTGAAAAGTGGAAGTGAGGAAGGGTGTAAAGAATAACTTGATAATTCAAAGGGAACACTGAATATAAAGCAGCAAAGATTTTACAAATATTTACTACTAACAGACGATATTGTCAAAGTATAATGCTAAGACAAAAGTGTACCGATGCTTGAAGTTTTCAGCATGCCTCGATTTAGCAGGAAGTTACAAATGTGTCAGTCAATCAACATCATCTCACTTGCAAGGATCCACAGTAGGCTTAGGGTAAAATAATAACAGCATAAATTTCTTTGCTATGGGTTTGTTCCAGCCACTGAGATAAATTCTCTATAGTCAAAAAACAAAATCCACCTATATTTAGCTGCTAACTAATACACATTCTTGAGTGTTTGCAGTTTCATGCGTTCTCTCACAAATCCTGACAAGCTGTTTGTCTGATAGTAGAGGCTGTGTTCTTTTGCTGGTTTTCCCAGTTTCCTTGTGAATCTATATGGAAGTATGATTGCTATTAGTCACTGTGATGGAATGTATGAGCTGCATGGCTCACCATTCCTTTAATATACAGAAGGTTTATGATGGCAAGCAATCCTTCCTTCTGGTGGGTGTGAAATTCTTAAGCTCAGCATATAATTCATTCAATGTGAATTGGCCCTGTTTTAGTGCTGGCAAGTAAAGTGATGGGAAATATCACTGTGCAAAACATCACTTTAGAGAAATTACTCTTGTTGATGAAGTCTATTTTCCTCACAATTGCAGTTTTGTTATCTGTTGATCCATTGTGAGATCAGGCCTTAAATTACACCTGCCAATCAAAGAGAAATCTAGAAACGCAGATAAAGGGAATACTGGCCAAAATCAATATATCTACCAAATAGGTGACCACTATGGTGAGACTGGAACATAATGGGTGACTAAGGATTTTAAAATCGGGTGAAAGAAGCAGAAGGCCTGTGGTGCTAATCCATGTGATAGGTAGATACTTTATTGATCCCAAAGGAAATTACAATGTCACCGTTGCATTACAAGCGCACAGATATACAAATAGTAGAAGAGAAGTAAGAAAGAATAAAAATAAGATGCCTCTACAGGAGGTGGGGGGGGGGGGGGTGTCATCACTTCGCCGGCTATAGGTTGACTCATTATACAGACTAATGGTCAAGGGTAACAATGATCTCATATAGTGCTCTTTGGAGCAGCACAGTTGTCTTAGTCTATTACTAAAAGTGCTCCTCTGTTCAGCCAGGGTGGCATGCAGAGAGTGAGAAACATTGTCCAGAATTGCCAGGATTTTCCAGAGTTCTTTGTTCTACCACAACCTCCAGTGTGTCCAGTTTGACTCCTATAACAGAGCCAGCCTTTCTGATCAGTTTATTGAGCCTGTTGGCATCATCCATGTTGATGCCAGTGCCTCAGCACACCATCACATGGAAGATTATACTGGCGACAACAGACTGGCAGAACATGTGAAGGAGAGGCCTGCACTCTCCAAAGGACTTCAGTCTCCTCAGGAAGCAGAGGCGACTCTGCCCCTTCTTGTACACAGCCTCTGTGTTGGTTCCAGACTTCAGTCTATCATCCAGGTGCACTCCAGATACTTTTTTAGGCCCTCACTACATCCACATTCTCAGCATCAATAGTAACAGGCAGCAGTGCAAGCTTAGTCTTCCTAAAGATGTTTTCTTTAAGGAACATGGGAAAATGGGTGTACTATGATGACCCTGTCACATTACATCAAGGGCAGTTCATCATTTTAGTATTTGAATACATTTTAAAATGATTGGGAAATGCCTTAGTGCAAGATTGCAAGCCAATAGCACTTCTATTCTAAAGTATCATGTCAATAAAAACAAAATACTGTAAAACTGCAAGGATGCTATTTGCAGTCATATTTGGAGGCAAGTAGTTCCATGTCAATGTGACATAGACAAGTCAGATGACTGGGAAAAACGATAATTAACAAGGTTAAATATAAGGTTATTCCGTTTGGGTCTATAAACAGAAAGGCAGATTATTGTTTGAATGATGTTGGATTACGAAAAGGACTGGGGTCATTGCACAACTGCTGCTTAAAACAACCATTCAGGTGCAGGAGTAGTTAGAAAAGAAAATTGTGTCTTGAACTTCATTGCGGAAGTACAGATGTCTTGCTTTGGTGAAACCCTATCAGGAGTTTGTTGTGCTATTCCAGTCTGAAGACTTTCTGTCTTTTGCTTGGGGAAGTGGGGGAGGATGGAGTGAAATAAAGATTTACTAGAATATTCTGCCGTCTCAGGAATCAGAGTGCAAAGAGAGATTACCATGGTGAGGGCTTTACTCATTACAATAATAGGAGATTCTCAAAGAAATCTATGAAATTCTAACGTCTTTTAATCTACTTCAAGATCAGTCTATCCCTTCTCTCCCACATAATGCAGTCCTTCATTTTCTATTGTCCATGTACCTTACCTGACACTCTCTTAAATATCCTTGAAGTATCTGACTCTAATAATCGTCACTGGCAGTGTGTTCCACATGCTTGCCATTCTATGTGTTTATATATTTAAGAAGAAACTACCTCTGACATATCCCCCCATGCTTTCATCCAATCCCTTAAATATTATGACTCTTCGATTAGCCACTGCCACCCTCGGAAAAGGCATAGGCTGTCCACTCTATCTATGCCTCTTATCACCTTGTACACATTACTGTCTTGTGCATCGTCCACTCCAAAGAAAAAAGCTCTAGTTTACTCATCCTATCCTCATAAGACATGCTCCCTAATCCTGGCAGCATCTGGGTAAATCTCCTCTGTACCCTCTCTAAAGCTTCTATATCATTCCTATAATGAGGTGATCAGAACAAAGCACAATACACCAAGTATATCTAACCAGAGTTTTATAGAGGTTTCAAAAGTACATTTAATGTCAGAGAAATGTATACAATATACATCCTGAAATGCTTTTTCTTCGCAACCATCCACAAAAACAGAGGAGTATCCCAAAGAATGAATGACAGTTAACTGTTAGAACCCCAAAATCCCCCCAGCTCCCCTCCTTCTCGCGTGTAAGCAGCTGCAAGCACGATTCCCCCTCCCACCAATGGCCAAAAAAAAGCATTGACACCCGTCACCGAGCACTCAAGCGTGAGCAAAGCAACAGCAAAGACACAGCACAAGGAAATCTGCAGAGGGTGGAAATTCAAGCAACATGCACAAAATGCAGGTGGAACTCAGCAGGCTAGGCAGCCTCTGTAGGAGGAAGTACAGTTGATGTTTCAAGCTGAGATGCTTAATCAGGACTAACTGAAAGAAGAGATAGTAAGAGATTTGAAAGTGGGAGGGGTAAGGGCTGAAATGATAGAAGACAGGAGGGGGAGGGATGAAGCTTAGAGTTGGAAAGTTGATTGGCAGAAGGGACACAGGGCTGGAGAAGGGAGAGGATCATGGGACGGGAGGCCTAGGGAGAAAGAAAGGGGCAGGGGAACACCAGAAGAAGATGGAGAGCAGGCAAAGTGTGATTGTGAGAAGAACAGAGAGAGAGAGAAAGAGAGAGAGAGAGAGAGAGAGAGAGAGAGAGAGAGAGAGAGAGAGAGAGAGAGAGAGAGAGAGGAAAAGACAAAAAATAATAAATAAATAAGGGATGGGGTAAGAAGGGGAGGAGGGGCTTTAACAGAAGTTAGAGAAATCAATGTTCATGCCATCAGGTTGGAAGCTACCCAGATGGAATATAAGGTGTTGTTCTTCCAACCTGAGCGTGACTCCATCTTGACAGTGGAGGAGGTCATGGATTGACATATCAGAATGGGAATGGCAAAGACACAGACTTGCAGTACTCCAAACACCACGTGTTCACTTGGTATTCGCTTTTATCTTGGTATTTCATTTACAAACATAATTTTTCTTCACATAGTTGCTTTATCTGGAATAACCACAACCTAACTTATAAGAATAGATCTTTCTTTTATAAAGATTGGTTTGATAACAATATTTTGTTTGTTAAACAGTTATTTAATTCAAGCAGTACTTTATTGAGTTATACTGAGCGATACTTTATTGAGTTATCCACCTTTGAATTTCCTGTGACTCCAAAAGAATTTGCTGTTGTTACGGATGCAATTCCCTCTGGTGTAATTATGTTGTTTAGAAATACATCATATTTGGTAGTTGAATTACCCAACTTGGATCCATCCAGTACAACTGTAGGAAATATTTGTTTTCCTCTGTCTTTAAAAAAAATAATAAAGGTATTAGAAGTGTCTTTCAGAAAGACATTACTTCTATTCCTACAGCTGTTAGTTTTTGGAATAGTCGCTTGGGGAATCTGAGGTGGAGGAGTATTTGGGGCTTATTTAATAAATTTTTATTGAGGAATAAAATTAAAGAAATTTCATTTAAAATTATACATAGATATTATCCAGCCAATGTTTATTTGACAAGGTTTAATTCTGATATTGAAACTAACTGTTCTTTTTGTGGTTTATATCCAGAGGATTTATTTCATCTGCTTTGGGATTGTGAATATGTTAAAACATTTTGGATTGATGTTTGTCAATTTATAGATCAATATATTAATGTGGATTTTACTTTTTGTTTTGAAAATGTCTTATTTGGGTTTACTAATAATACAAAATCTCAGGGATCATTTCTTTATCATAAATCTTTTGATAATTTACAGCAAATTTTATATCCATAAATGCAAATACAGCAATAAGAAACCTTAATTTATTTTTTTATGTCAGAATTCAAACTATACATTAATACTCTGAAAACTTTCCATAACCAGAAATCTGTAAAGACTGTACAAATCTGCCAACGTTTCGGGTTATCTCTGTAAATGTTTCTGTTTTGTGACTCCTTTTAGATGTAGTTCCTTCTGTCCAACAGTATTTAGACTGGATTTTCTTGTTTATTTGAATATTTAAAGTTAATAGTTATATATTTGTTGCTGCTTATGTGTGATTCCCTGGCTTTGTTAGTATATGTTTAGTGCTTCTGTTTTTTGTTTGTGTTCAATAAAAATAAAAAGTTTTAAAAAAGAGTTGTCTCCATTTCACAGTGAGAGGGGAGATATAACAAACAACTCACTGGTTTGCAATGTTAAGACTTTTTCTGAGCTCTGCGCCCAAAGATCTTAGGTCTCCGGGCACACAGCCAAAGATCTTCTGGCTCCCTCGACACACTGGGCTGTTGGGACATTGACCTTTGATCTGCCTGTCTCCAGAGCCCCAAGATCCTAGGCCTCCAAAGGTGAGCCGAACTCTTAGGCCGAGCCCTTGGCATGTTGGATAACAGCTAGTCATGAAATCCCGAGAGCTGGTCCCATTCTCGCAAAGAACTGAAGTCAGCATATAACTCGAGGTCAAGGTCTTCAAAAGAACCATGAAAGGGGAAAAATGGAGATAATAAAGATGGAAATAGGGTTGCTTCTGAAGACGCAAGCAAAGCAGTCACTGTTTAGTGCCATCTTGACTACGCTCTGCCCTCCAGTATAAAGATACCACATTTTGACTTCTGGCTCTTAAACTCAATTATCTTACGAATAAAAGTCAACACACCATATACCACCTTAGCCATCCTATCAATTTGCATGGCAAATTTGAGGGATCTAAGGATGTGGATCCCAAAATCCATCTATTCCTTCACATTGTTGTGAATCCTGCCCTTAAACTTGTACTCTTCCTTCAAGCTTGAATTTTCAAAATGTATCACTTCACCAGATTGAACTGCATCTCTCATTTCTCAGCCTAGCTCTGCATCCTATCAATGTCCTGTTGTAGCCTAGAGCAACCTTCTACACTATCCACACCATCTCCAATGTTCATATCATCTGCAAGATTCCAGATTCTTTAACATCATTTCCAGTACACAAATGTAAAGGGGAACAAAATAATTGTTACTCTGGATCTGATGCAGCACAAAAAAACAGAATAAGGTATAGAGTTTAATAATAGAATACACAAATATAAAGACATATGTTAGCTTATATGTTGATTATATGTATGTTCATAAAGTGACATTGGGCACAGGAGTGTCTGTACATCAGATGACTAACAGGAAATGATAAAATAGTCGTTTTGGGGGGGGAGGTGGATGGGTGGGTTAATAACCCACTAACTCATCCTTGCTAAACCATCCTTCCACTTCTTTAACTATTTGTATATTATAAAAAATTCACGAAGAGCAGGGGTTCCAGAACAGATCACTGCAGAGCACCTCTAGTCACAAACCTCCAGACAGAAGACACTTTCTCTAATACCACCCTTTGCTGTCTGTGAGCAAGACAGTTCTGAATGCCCACTGCAAAGCTTTTGGGGATCCCATGCCTCCTGACTAAAATCCATATACAACACATTCACTGCTTTATCTTCATCAATTTGTTTTTTTTTTATTTCTTCAATCAGACTTGTCAGGATTGACTTGTCTCTCACAAAGCCGAGCTGACAATTCGTAATCGGACAATGCTTCTCCACATTCACAAAAATTCTATTTCTAAAAATCCTCTCCGGTAGTTTTCCACCACGAACCTAAGACTCGTCAGTCTATTGTTCATAGGATTATTCCTATTACCATTCTTGAACAAAGGAATGACATTTGCCACCCTCCAAACTTTTGATACTACTTCTGTGGCCAGTGAGAATGCAAAGATGATCGCAAAAGCTGCAGCAATTTCTTCCCTTGCTTCCCATACTAACCTAGGGTATACCCAGCCCCAGAAGAGACTTGTTTATCCTAATATTTTTGTAAATTCCAGTGCTTCCTCTTTCTTAATGTTAATATGTTCCAGCATATTAGCATGTTGTGTTGACTTCACACTTGCCCTCTCACTGGTGAACAATGAAGTAAAGTATTCATTAAAGATCTCTCCTACCTCCTCCGACTCCAGGAACATGTTTTTCCTTTAATTTCTGAGTAGTCCTCCTCTCACTCTGGTCATCATCCTGTTCTTCACATATGTGTAGAAATCTTGGGGTTTTCCTTAATCCCATTGTCCAATGCCTTTTCATGACTTATTCTGGCTCTCCTAATTCCTCCTTAAGCTCCTTAATAGCTACAAGAACCCTGTTTGATCCTTGCTTCCTAAACCTTAAATATGCTTCCTTAATAATCCACATGGACCACACACTTCGCCAGTCCTCTTGAGAATTAGACCACAGATAATTTTGCAACACGTCACAGCATCCTATTTGTTTAATTTACTGCTATGTCAAAAGTTTTTAGATTGAGTGAGCAGCAAGTCAAAGTAGACCTCCAGATCCTTCAAATGCCAATCTTTCAACTTGATAATTCAGTGTAATCTGCTGCTAAAGTTGTTTGCCAGTTTGAGAAGATTTTAAAAAAATTCACCATTGTTATATTTGCATGTTTATCTGCTGATGTCTATACTTTGTAAATCATTTTATCATAACAGGGAGCCAAACCTTAAGCAGACCAACATGCTAGGATTTAAAAGTCCACTCACACTGCAAGTGGTGTGATTACAATTTAATCTTCCCTTGGTGGTCGTCGTCACTGTACCTGATTTTTTTTTTGCCAACAGATTTGTTTGCTAACTAATTTTAATTCACCAGATCCCATGGAAAAATGTAAATTTGTGTCCCTGGATCATTCATTCAGGCTCCTGGGTTATTAGTCTAATAATTCAATCATTGTCATCAGAAGAAACCTATTATTACTTCATGATGTACACATGCTAGTCACTTCTCTTCTAATCAGATAGAATCCATCTGAGATTAGCTGAATCTCCATTGCAAAACATTTCATTTACACATCCTAGATTACTGCTCCTTTATTTCCTTGTCATGCTTGGAGTATAAACACAAGAAATTCTGCTGATGATGGAAATCCAAAGCAACACACACAAACATAGCAGGTCAGTCCACATCTATGGAAAAGGGTAAACAGTCAATGTTTTGGGTCAAGTCCCTTCCTCAGGACAGGGAAGGAAGGGGAAAGACCCCTGACTAAAAAGGTGAGGGAAGGGGAAAGAGGATAGCTAGAAGGAGGTTGGTGAAGCCAGATGATAAATGGCTGGATAGAAAGGAATCTGATTGGAGAGTAGATTGGACCATAGGAGAAATGGATGGATGAGGAGACCTGGGCAGGGGGAAATGTCAGCAGGTGAGAAGAGGTAAGAGGCCAAAGTGTGGAACAGAAGAGGGGAGGTGAGGGAATTTTGTTTTATCGGAATGAGAAGTCTATAATTCATGCCATCGGGTTGGATGCTCCCCAAATGGAATACAATGTTGTGCAACTCCACCTTGAGCATGACCACCTCATGACACAACTTCTGACCAACAGGTCAGAAAGGAGAATTGGAATTGAAATGTTTGGCTACTGGGAAGTTCCACTTTCGGTGGATGTAGTGGTGGTGCTTGATGAAGTGAACCCAGTCCACTACGGGTATCACCAATGTAGAGGAGGTTACACCAGGCACAACAGATGACCCCAGCAGATTCACAAGTGAAGCATTGCATCACCTGAAAGGGCTGTTTACTGCCCTAAATAAAGATGAGTGAGGTGAATGGATAGGTGTAGCACTTTGGCTGCATGCAGTGATTAAGTGCTGAGAGGTTGATTAGTAAGGAGGGACAAATAGACAAAGGAATCACAAAGGGAGCGGTCCCTGTGTGGAGAGGGCGGGGGGGGGGTGTGTCTATATATATATTTGTTGGTAGGATGTCTTTGGAGATGGTGGAAGTTGTTGTGTTGGATGCAGAAGCTCATGATGTGGTAGGTAAGACCAAAGGAACTCTCAGTGTTAAGGCAACTGGAAGACAGGGTGGGCATAGATATTCAGGAAATGAAGGATATGCAGTTGGGGGCAGCATCAATGGTGGAGTGAGGGAAAGCATGTTCTTTGAAGATGGAGGACACCTCTGATGTCCTGGAAAGGACAGCTGCATATTGGGTACAGATGTGGTGTAGAGGAAGGAACTGAAAAAAGGAAATAGCATTTTTACAGGAGACAAGGCAGGAAGAAATATAGTCAAGATAACCATGGGAATCAATAGTTTTTTTAAAAAATATATATCAGTTGACAGTTTGTATCCAGAGGTGGAGACAGATTGGGAAAAGGGAGAGAGGTAACAGAAATGGAGTGAGTGAATTCAATAGGTACATTTAATGTCAGGGAAATGTATACAAAAAGCACCCTGAAATTATTTTTCTTCACAGACATCCACAAAAACAGAGGAGTGCCCCAAAGAATGAATGACAATTAAATGTTAGAACCCCAAAGCACCCCAACTACCCCTCACATGCATATGCAGTAGCAAAGTAACATCCCCCCTCTCCCAGACCAGCAAAAAACATCGGCCCTCCCCATCATGCACTCAAACATGCAGCGAAACATCAATAAAGACACAGGCTCCCAAAGGCTACTTGTTCATCCAGTTCTCCCACTCTCCCCCTCTCCCTGAATAAAGAGGTGTCCCCGTTTCACAGTGAGAGCATAACAAACAAATAATTTATGGTGCTAAGTCTGTTGTGTCGCTTTCTCTGAGCTCTGTGCCCAAAGAACTCGGGTCTCTAGGCACACAGCCAGCAGCCAGCTCATTGCTTTCGATCTTCTGTCTCCCACAACACATCTGACAGCGGCACTGGCCTTGAATCCACCTGCCTCCAGAGCCATGAAAATCTGGCACACTGAAGGCATATTATTCTGCCAGGCCGCGTCCTTGGCATAGCGAAGAGAGGCCCAAAAGCTGGTCCCATTTCCGCAAAGAACCGAATTCAGTGTGTAACTCAGGTCAGGGTCTCCAAAAGAACCTTGAAAGGGGAGATAAAAGAGATATCCAAGATAGAAATAGAGTTGCTTCCGAAGATGCAAGCAAAGGAGTGACCATTGGGCCCCATTGTCCTCCTAAGCTCCACCTTTTTTTAAGGGCAAGGTGGAAGTTGGAGGCAAAGTTGATGAGGTAGACTAGCTCAGCATGGTGCATGAAATGGCACCTGTACAATCATCAATGTAGTGGAAGAAATGTTGGGAAGTAGTACCAGGGAAGGGTTAGAACATAGACTGCTCTACATAGCTAATGAAGAGGCAAGTATAGACGGAGGCCATTTGAGTGCCCATGCTTTTCCCTCAAGTCTGGAGAAAGTGTTGAAAAATTGTTGAAGGTGAGGACCGGTTCTGCCAGATGGTGGAGGGCACCTGATTGTTTCTTTTATTGAGGAAAGGAGCAGTAAGCTTCAAGGCTGTCTTGATGGGGGGGTAGAAGAGTATTGAGTGTGGATATCCATGGTATAACTGAGGTGGTTAGTACCAGGAAATTGAAAATTAGTGAGGAGGTTGAGAACAGGAGAAGTGACATGGATGTAGGTGGGAAGGGACTGAACCAAGAGAGGTAGAATAGAGTTGAGGTATAAGGACATGAGTTCTGTAGGGCTGCAGCAGGCAAAAACAATGCCCTATCAGGACAGTCAGGTTTGTGGATCTTGGATACAAGATAGATGCGAGCTCTGCGGGGTAAGGGAACTATAAGTTTAGTAGCAGTGGATAAGAGTTCTCCAGAGTTGAAGAGATCAGTGATGGGGCTGGAAGCAATTTTCTGATTATCTGGAGTGGTGTCCTCTTCAAGGGGAAGGTACGAGGTGTCTGAGAGAGTTGCTGCCTGGCCTCAGCAAAGCAAAGGTCAGTCTGCAGCACCACAGCAACACCCCCTTTGTCTGCGGAATTATTGGCAAATTGTGATTGGAGAAGAGAGTAGAGGGCAGGGCGTTTAGAAGGGTTATGGTCTGAGGAGTGCTGAAGTCAAGATGGCTGATATCTCATTGACAATTCGACATGAAAAGATCCAGAGCATGCAGAGAATCAGAATAGGTATCTCAACAGAGGAGGTTGGGGATGGGAGAAGAGGACACCAGTGCAGGAAGTGGAATTCTTGCCAAAGAAGTGAGCTTTGAGACAGAGGCAATGGAAGATATCGCCATTGTGCCAGGGAAAAGCAGGACAAAGGTAAGGCCTTTGAGAACAGAATGTTCTGCCAAAGGGCAAAGTCAAAGTGAATGGTGACAGCACACAGGGATTAGTGTTTGGTGCTTGGATTGCGAGGGGGGTGGGGTGCGGTGTGGAAAGATTTTGTGGCACCAGTGGAGCAGAGAGGGTTGGTGTGTTCAGGTAGAGGCTCCAAGAACCCAAGACTAGAGTGTACTTTCTCTTTTGATAGTTGTAGCTATTAAACCCAGAGAGGGTCACTTTCTTATTAAACTAATAATCAACCCAGATAAGCATGAGGTGCATCATTTTGGTAAGAAAAATATGATGGTAGAATATAGTATTAATGGTAAGACTCTTGGTCGCATGGAGGATCAGAAGGACCTTGGGGTCTGAGTCCATAGGACACTCAAAGCTGCTGCGCAGGTTGACTGTGTGGTTAAGAAAGCGTACGTTGTATTGGCCTTCATCAATCATGGGATTGAGTTCAAGAGCCGAGAAGTAATGTTACAGCTATATAGGACCCTGGCTATAGAAAGGGTGCAGAGGAGATTTACAAGGATGGTGCCTGGTTTGGGGAGTATACCTGATGAGAATAGATTGGAGCAATGGAGGATGAGAAGTGACCTGATAGAGGTGTGTAAGATGATGAGAGGCATTGATCGTGTAGATAGTCAGAGGCTTTTTACCAGGGGTGAAATGGCTAATGCAAGAGGGCACAGTTTTAAGGTGCTTGGAAGTAGGTACAGAGGAGATGTCAGGGGTAAGTCTTTTACGCAGAGAGTGGTGAGTGTGTGGAATGGGATGCCAGCGATGGTGGTGGATACAATAGGGTCTTTTTAAGAGACTCTTGGATAGGTACATGGAGCTTAGAAAAATAGAGGGCTATGAGTAACCCTGGGTAATTTCTAAAGTAAGTGCATGTTTGGCACAGCATTGTGGGCTGAAGGACCTGTATTGTGCTGTAGGTTTTCTATGTTCCATTTATACAAATTAAGTTGCTATACTTTCTCCAAATCTTCTCAGGATAAAGGCATCAAGTTGCCTGCTCTGCCAATCAAGTCTTAAAAAGAATTTCAATTCCAGAGAAGCACACCGATACAAGGAATACAGCAGGTCAGGCAGCATCAATGAAGTGGTATGAGCAGTCTACATTTCATGTGAAGACCCCTTCATTTGGACTGAAAAGTAAGGGGGAAGGAAGCACTGAGAAAGTAGAGGGAGGAAAAGAGTACAAGCTGGCAGGTGATAGGTGAAACAAGGTGGGTCATGGGGGGGGGGCGGTTGGAGTGAGAAGCTGGGAGGTGAGAGGTGGAAGAGGCAAAGGTGTGAAGCAAAAGGAATAGGGTAGGAGAGTTGGATATCACTTCTAAAATGGGTACGGTTGAATACTCGATACAAACTGGATGATGTGGAATCACAGCCAGGCCAAATAAGGTTTAGTATTCAACTATCTTCGGAACACTAAGAGTGTCAATCCAAGAGCACATTTATAGGCATTAACAATGTTAATAACCATCTGATTGAATAGTGTTGCCCCAATATCATACAACGTAGAAACATACTAATTAGCCTGCTCTGTGGAAGACCCATCTAATTAAGACTGCCTTCCTTGTCATTCTTATAAATCATTGAACTGCATTGCACAAAAATATGCCCCTGAGCCAGCCAATCAACACTAAGCATCAAGCACCAACTATTTGTCGAACTCATTTTTGTCAGTGTCAATTTATTTCAAAGTTGTGCATATGACACCATATACTACCCTCAGATTCATTTTCTTGCAGACATTTACAGGAAAATAAAGGAAAACAATAGAATATATGAATTCTATCATAAAAAAACCAATATGCAAAAGAAGACACATTGTACAAACAAAAAGAGATGTGTAAATAATACTAAGTGTATGATTTGTAGAGCCCTTGAAAGTGAGTCTGTATGTTATGGAATCTGTTCGGAGTTGAGATGAGTGAAGTTATCCATGCTGGTTCAGGAGCCTGATGGTATAGGGTAAAAACTGTTCCTGGACCTATTTATGTGGAGCCTAAGGCTCCTGTACTTCCTGCCCAATGGTAGAAGCAAGAAGAGAGAATGGCATGGATCATGGGGGTCCTTGATTATGAATGCTGTTTTCTCGTGTTAGCATTCCATGTAAATGTGCTCATTTTTGCACATTACCTCAGAAACTCCTTCTCTGCTCCTTCAAGCCATGTATTATACGTTCTCATGAAATGCTGGGCTTGAAATGATACTATTCAGTTTTCTTTTTATCTGCTACAACTTCTTGCCTGGGGAAAGTATTTGTTGGTGCTGTTTTTCTGTGTTTCCCAGCAGATATCTAGGCCATTGATTGTCTTGGTATTACTTTCTAATTGTTTATTTCTAATGCCTGAGCATTTTGCATGCATTTTTAATGGTCTTTCCACCTTCAAAGACTTGCATACATGAACCAACAAAGCTGTCTCTCCTAATCCATCTAGCCGGTTAGTTGGAT
The DNA here is from genome assembly GCF_048418815.1 of Hemitrygon akajei. Classification (NCBI taxonomy): domain Eukaryota; kingdom Metazoa; phylum Chordata; class Chondrichthyes; order Myliobatiformes; family Dasyatidae; genus Hemitrygon; species Hemitrygon akajei. The sequence continues at coordinate 71,237,946 of NC_133136.1, read as the reverse complement.
GGTTTATTTACACAATCTGTAGCTGTGACCCTGCCATTAAGATTAGTTTACCTTCTGTGACAGCTTCTCCTGTGCTAAATTCAGCTATTTTGAACTTTACCTGCAACTGCCATACTTCTAATGAACAACTAGGACCTTAGTCTCTAATGCAGACTTGTAATGCTGGATATTTGCATATTAAATCCCATGTTCTCTCTTTGTTTACCTCATTGCTTTTGTCAATAATTGTTTAACTTTTTGATATATTTTGCAGAAATTCAGTTCTTATTATGTATTGTAATGTACTGCTGCCACATAACAACAAATTTCACGGCATATGCCGATGATATTAAATCTGATTCTGATTGATTTGGGAAGAAAGATGTATCCAGGAACTGTTTGTTTTGTTGTCTTAATTATACACTTATTAAAATATTTTTCAAAGTACAATAAATTTATGTTTTTGTTGAAAGCACAATTTTCTGATTAACACTTTTGAGTCTGTTTTTATCCACTTGTGGGACGCAAGTAACTTGTTTCCTGTTACTAAAGTGCAAAAACTGTGATAATTATGGCTGTCTCATATTGCTGTATTCATGAAGGTAACACAATGTTGATAGGAAATTACTGCATTATTTGTTGGTGCTGTTTTTCTGTGTTTCCCAGCAGATATCTAAGATGCATTCACATCTTCATTTTGCTCATTTCACATATTATGCTTATTATTAAAATGCTTCTTGTCTTTAAAAAAAAAGCTTTTTAATTTTATTCCAAACCAGCTCAGAGGACAGCAATCCATGTGGAGACATTTGACTGTGGATGCTGGAGTCTGCAATGGCAGACAATCAGCTGGAGGTTATCAATGAGTCGAGCAGTATCTGCGGAGGAAAATAATTGTTGATGTTTTAGTTTGAAACACTGCTGCAGGACTGAGTGGAGAATCATGATGGCCCGTGTATAAAGGAGAAAGGGAGTAGTAAGTCTGGAGTTACTGTTGGACTGAGGAGGAGTGTAAGATGAACAAATATTGCCAGACGAGCTAGAAGAGCACGGCAGGTAAATTTTAGATGGAGGCAGATGAAGAGGGAGAAAACAAAATTGAGATCCAGACGTGTCAAGGTGGGGAAAAGGATTATGATGGCTGGAGACAGCTGCAGAAGGGAGATAAGCAGGATCACTAAGTGCTACCAGTGTTGAACGTCCCTAATAAAGAAGGTGATAACAGGGTAGGTAGAACCAGAACCAGAAACAGGTGGAGGAAAATGGGTGCGCGGGGTTTAGCCTGTGAACGAATTGTATGTATGTAGTGAGTTGATAAAAACCAGAAGTAGATAGGAATGAAGACCAGACATGGGGGGAATGGGAGGCATTGAGGAAAATGGGAGGGCCCAAGGAGGATCAGTGGCGGAGGGATAAATAACCCACTGGAGAGCAGGTTAACCTAAAATTGGAAACACTCATATGTTCATGCTATTGGGTCTTCACTTAGCTGTGATAGTCTCCCAGGTTGACAATTGATCCCCTCCCTTACGTGATGCCACTTGCTTTTCTCTTACTACCTTCCTATTCCATCAGTTGCCTCAGACTCCCCTGTTGCCACTCCACTGCTCCCCTTTTATAGTGGCCTCCTCATCTCTCCACTCTCAATCCTGATGCACGGTTTTGACCTGAATCATCGCCAGTTGCTTCCTTCCCGCAGATGTTGTTTAACACACTGAGCTGCTCCAGCAGATTGTTGCTCAATAATCTATTTAGACTTTAATATTACCATATCAAGACCTGCTCTGACTTGTGTGTTTGTCCTGATGGAGTAGGCCTCAGTTGTAAAGCCTGCTGCTAAGTGTGTGCCTGGTACTATACAAAGGCCATGCATGTGTACTGTAAATGCATTTTGCAGGGGTGGCATTCATTCACTGCTTCATGCCACTGGACCAATCTAGATACCTGTGCTCATCCAGAAACAAATGTTGCATATGTTGACAAAGCAGAATAAGAATGGAAAATGTTGGACATGCACAGCAGGTCAGCCAGGGTATGTGGTGAGAGGAACAGTTATCATTTCAGGTTGATAACTTTACTTCAGACTATGCTGATCACATTTGAAATTCATTTTTCCCATGAAATTCTATTGTGCAATGCAAATGAGCTTCATGGCATGTAATAGAATTTCCAGGCTAGAATATTTCAAGGCAGACAGGAGAAAATTGTAATTGGTATGTAAAAAATTAATTAACTAGTTAGAATTCTGTAGCAGTTTCCATTATTAGGTTTACAGTGGTTTGACATAGCCTAGGATGACATGCTTCCAGGGCATCCAAGTTATCATGTGCAATGTATTGACAATCAACATTTGTGTTCTAGCATGTTCCTAGTTCCTAGCTCAGTTTTGATAACTTGAAGAGATTTATCAGCCAGTGAATTTGTCCCTTATTGGGTTATTGCCCCATTTGAATTATTGGAAAAGTCAAGCAACAATAAAGTGCTTGAAAGTGCATTGGATTCAAACTCTGGCATTTGAAAGACAGCTGTTGAGCTTTTGTGTTATCGGCACCTTGTACCGTCTGTTCAATCATTCATGAAAAATGCTGAGCCCTTCACCATTCAGTACAAAGCTCCAAATTTGATTCTTGATTCAATTGAGGATGAATAATTAATTCTTATTTTTAATAGTTGATTAAAAATTTATGGAGTTGGTTTAGAGATGTGTTACTCAATGGAAAGATGGAGGCTAAAGACTGAATCTTTCCTAAATACAACAATAAATTTGGGCTATTGTGTGTGTTATTATCATTGAGTAAAATATTGATTAGTTTAATAGAAACTTCTAAGTAAAGCCACAGTTTATTCATTAGCAGCTATGTGCTTAAAACCATAGTTGTGAAAGATACGATTAATATGCCAAAGAACGATGTTATGCACGAAATGGGAGGTGAGATGGGAGTTTGCTCATCAATAAAGAGATAGTGATGAGCAAGCTAGAGGGCTTGAAGGTAGATAAGACCCCTGGTTCTGATGGGATGCATCCCAGGGTGCTGAGGGAATTGGTGGAGGTTACAGTAGACACGTTAGTAATCCTCTAGATAAACCAAAATCCTCTAGACTCTGGGCAGGTCCTGGTGGATTGGAAGACAGCAAATGTCATGCCACTTTTTTTAAAAAAAGGATGTAGGCAAAAGACAGGCAACTATAGTCCTGACAAAGGGTCTCGGCCCGAAACGTCGACAGCGCTTCACCCTACAGATGCTGCCTGGCCTGCTGTGTTCCACCAGCATTTTGTGTGTGTTGCTGTTTCAACTATAGGCCAGTTAGTTTAACATCTGTAGTCAGGAAAATGCTCGAAGTTGTCATTAAGGAAGAAATAGTGAAACATTTAGAAAGGAGGGGTTCCATTAGACAGACACAGCATGGATTCAGAAAGGGCAGGTCCTGTTTGACAAACTTACTGGAGTTCTTTGAGGACATAATTAGTGCAGTGGATAGAGGGGAACAGGTGGATGTCGTATACTTGGATTTACAGAAGGCATTTGATAAGATACTGCACAAGAGACTTATAAATAAGATATAGGTGCATGGAATCGGAGAAAGTGTATTGGCATGGATAGTGGATTGGTTAACCAATAGAAGGCAGAGAGTTGGTATAAATGGGTATTTCTCTGGTTGACTGTCAGTGGTGAGTGGAGTGCTGCAGGGGTCGGTGCTGGGCCTGCAGCTGCTTACCATTTACATTGATGATTTGGAAGAGGGGACTGAGTGTAGCATAACATAATTTGCTGATAACACTAAACTGAGTGGAAAAGCAAATTGTACAGAGGATGTGGAGAGTCTGCAGAGGGATATAGATAGGTTAAGTGAGTGGGCCAAGGTCTGGCAGATGGAATACAAAGCTGGTAAATGCGAGATCATCCACTTTGGAAGGAATAACAGAAGAGCAGATTATTATTTAAATGGTGAAAATTTTCAACATGCTGTTGTGCAGAGGGACTTGGGAGTGTTTGTTCATGAATCACAAAAAGTTGGCTTGCAGGTACAACAGGTTATTAAGAAGACAAATGGAATGTTGGCCTTCATTGCTGAAGGGATTGAATTCAAGGTCATGCTGCAACTATACAGGGTACTGGTGAGGCCGCACCTGGAGTACTGTGTGCAGTTCTGATCTCTATACTTGAGGTAGGATATACTGGTTTTGGAGGCAGTGCAGAGGAGGTTCACCAGTTTGATTCCAGGGATGAAGGGGCTTTCCTATGAGGCGAAATTGAGTTGCCTAGGACTATACTCTCTGGAGTTCAGAAGAATGAGAGGGGATCTTATAGAAACATATGAAATTTTAAAAGCGATAGATAAGATAAAAGTAGGAAAGTTATTTCCATTGGTAGGTGAGATGAGAACTAGGGGACATTGCTTCAAGATTCAGGGGAGAAGATTTAGGATGGAGATGAGGAGAAACTGTTTTTCCCAGAGAGTGGTGAATCTGTGGAATTCTCTGCCCAGGGAAGCAATTGAGGCTTCTTCACTAAATATATTTAAGATACAGTTGGATAGATTTTTACATAGGGGAATTAAGGGTTATAGGGAAGAGGTAGGTAGATGGAGCTGAGTTTACGGACAGATCAGCCATGATCTTATTGAATGTCAGGGCAGGCTTGATGGGCCCGATGGCCTATTCCTGCTCCTATTTCTTATGTTCTTATACAATTGACTATTATCAAAATATTGCTAAATATTGTAGCATGCCCAAGATCTTATTTGTATCTGAAGTGAAATAAATAAGACCATAAGACATAGGAACAGACTTGGGCCATTTGGCTCATCGATTCTGCTCTGCCATTCAATCATGGCTGATTATTTTTTTATTCCTCCTCAGCTCCACTCCCCTGTCTACACATAATGTTTGATGCCATGTCCAATCAAGAACCTATCAACTCTGCCTTAAGTACGCCCAATGACCTGGCCCCAACAGCTGCCTGTGGTAATAAATTCCACAAATTCACCATCGTGTGGCTAAACAAATTCCTCCACATCTGTTTTAAATGGATGCCCCTCTCTCTTGAGGCTGTGCCCTCTTGTCCTAGACTGCCCCACCATGTGGAAACATCCTTTCCACATCTGCTCTACCTAAGTCTTTCAACATTTGAGAAGTTTCATTAAGACATCCCCCCCCCCCCCCCAACCCATCCTTCTAAATTCCAGTGAGTACAGTCCCAGAGCTATCAAACGTTCCTTGTATGATAACCCTTTCATTCCTGGAATCATTCTTGTAAACCTCCTCTGAACCCTCTCTCCAATACCCAAAACTGTTCACAATACTCAAAGTGAGGCCTCGCCAGTGCCTTATAAAGCCTCAGCTTCACATCCCTGCTTTTGTATTCTAGATCTCTTGAAATGAATGCTAACATTGCATTTACCTTCCTCACCACTGACTCTATCTGCAAGTTAACCTTTAAGGTGTTCTGCACAAGGACTCCCAAGTCCCTCTGCATCTCAGATTTTTGGATTTTCTCCCTGTTTAGAAAATATTCCATACATTTATTTCTTCTACCAAAATAAATTGTAGCAGCAATTATTTAAGAAAGAATTCTAATACTTGACTAATCATTTTACGCTTTAATAGCCATAGAGCCAAATTGAATTTAACATTGCAGTGAAATATATTAATTCTCATTTCTGAAGGTTAGCTAAGCAATAAAATTACTAGTTTAGTAAGAAAACTGGTGTCTAGATTGACTGCATTTTAAATATTAAAGATAATTTGTTGGTTGTTTTTTGTTGACAATATTTCAGATAGTGATGGGAAGCTGCAGAGGATTAAAATTGGTTGTCTGGTTGAGTAGTGTCACAACAACCTGGCAATCAACATCAGCAAGACCAAGGAGATGATTGTGGACTTCAGGAAGTGGAAGTCAAAGGAACATTTTTTAATTCTCATAGAAAGGTCAGCAGTGGAAAAGGTAAATGGTTTCAACTTCCTGGGTGTCAACTTCTCAAAGGGTATATCCTGTGCCCAATACTTTGATGCAATCCTGAAGAAAGCCCATCAGCAGCTATGCTACATTAGGAGTTTGAGGAGATTTTGTATGTCAACAACATTTGTGAATTTGTACAGTTGTATGTTAGAAAGTATGTTAACTGGTTGCATTTCTGAATGATCCATGAACTCCTCACTTTTCCTCTTTATATCTAATTTATACTAGTAACTTGTACTATTTTTTAGTCTTTGCACTGTACTGCTACCTCAAAACAAACTTCACAACATAGGTGAGTGATAATAAGCTTGATTCCGATACTTTTAACTCACTGAGAATCATTATTTTCTAGGCGTACTGCAATTGATCCTTTAAGAGCTGTGTTTTGTGGGGAAAGCCAATAGTTCTAATCAGTATTCCCTTTATAACTACCAGCAAGTTTAGGGTTTCTATGCATGAATGTTAAGCTAAGAAACCTGTTGGCTATTGTTCAGCACTGATTTCTGATGCTGCAGTATTAGAATGTAAATTTCCAGGTATTTCCTACATTTACACAAGGGCAGCAGTTCAAAGAGCCTTCAACAGTTTGTAGGAATTGGCTGTCTTTATCAGTGAAGGATAAGAATTAGTTGCAAGCAGATTAAGATAAATCCTAGTGATCTCATTTGAATGCATTTGTTTTTGTGATTTCATTATTTCAAACTTCCTAGTGCATTTCATTAATTTAATAATTTCATAAAATATTAATTATTTTAGAAACTTAAGACATTTTTTGACAGTTGTTGTCTACATTTTCCCAGCAGTTTCTTGCTGTGAGGCTTATATGGAACATAGAACAGTAGAGCACATGAAAAGCCCATTTGGTTCCATTGTGTCTGTGCTGACCTTGATGCTAATTTAAATTTATCAAATCTGTGTGTACATGATTCATAACCCTACATTCTTGGCCCATTCATGCATTTTTCCAAATACCTCACTTCGTCTCTCAACACCATCTCTTTGGTTAAGAAAGCAGAGCATCATTTCTCTTTCCTGAGGAGCTCCAAGGTGAGTGAGGCTCCTCTTTCTCCTCCCACCTCCACCATTTCCAAAGGAGCATCAGCTGCATCGCCCTTTGGTATGAGAATTGCAAGGCACCAACCACAAGCCCCTACAAAGGATTGCAAGAACTGCTGAGAGGTTCATCAGGGTCTCTGTTCCAACCATTAGAGATATTTATCAGAAGTGCTGCATATGCAGGGTCTTTGGCATTGTCAATGATCCTTCCCAACAGTCCAACAATCTCTTTGACCCCCTTATCATCAAGCAGGATGTACCTTAGTACTAGGACAAAGGCTGGTAGGCTGGGAAACAGCTTCTTCCCCCAGACCATAAGACTACTGAACTCCTGCCAACACCCAGGTCTCGTCACATATGAAGCATCAGTTGCATTTTAACTTGTATCATATATGCACCTTATTATTTGTTAAATTATTTGTTGTGATATGACTATGTGCTGTGTGTAAGTCATATATACTATGTTGGGCACCTTGGTCCAGAGGAACATTGTCTCATTTGGCGGTATGCATGTGTATGGCTGAATAACAATAAACTTGAATATTGCCATAACATCTGCTTCCAACATCTCCCTTGACTTACTCTACATTGATTTCTTCATCCATTCACCTCTGTACACATACATGTACATGTGCATGCACACATGCATACTCTGATGGGAATTTTCAAGCTGAAGGCCATGTTTTACTCTCAATTCTCACCACTGAAGTTGGCAGCAATACTTCACAGCAAATTCTCAGTGGATGAGGCTGGGGGAAGAGATTTGCAGAGAGCAAGTGCCTCCTTTTATAGTAATGAAGAAAAGTCCATTCTTTGTAGAAATAAAAAGCAATTGTGTTTATTAAATCATTTTCTTCAGGTTATGGGTGTAAGTGGTAAGATTAGTTTTGATTTCTGAGCTTAAACCACTAATGATATAATTGAATGGCTTACTAAGCCACTTCAAACAACAGTTTCATCTTTGTTCCAAAACTATAACTGTTGGACTGTTTCTTATTGTAATCTTAAACCTAACCTCCTTTAATTTGAAATGAATCAAATTCCCCACGAATACTTAAATGTAACATTACAATGCCATTTTTCTATTTATTTAATGTTCAAAGTAATTGTATTATTGATTCAGAATTGGGTTTAAAATCATTGGCGTATGTCGTGAAACTTGTTGTTTTGCAGCAGCAGTACCATACGTAATAAACTATAAATTACAATATCTATATACAGCACATATATATAATTTAAATTAAATAAGTGGTGCAAAAAGGAAAAAAGAAACACAAAGTCACAAGCACAAAAGAAATTGGTTTCTAACTTAATTATTGATCTAACTATTTAAAGTTATCCTCCTAATACCTCAGGCAAAACTACCGAGGTAATGTTCATTGTCCATTCATGAATCTGGCGGTGGTGAAGAAGCTGATCCTGAAAGGTTGAAGTGTGTGCCTTCAGGCTCTTGTATTACCTCCTTGATGGAAGCAATGAGAAGGAGCATGTCCAGGGTGATGGGGGTCCTTGATGATAGATGCCACTCTTTCAAGGCATCACTTTTTTGACGGTGTCTCGGATGGTAGGGAGGCTAGTGCCCATGATGGAACTGGCTGAGTTTATAACTTTCTGGGGCTTTTCCAATTCTGTGCAGTGGCCCTGCCATACCAGATGGCGATGCAACCAGTTAGATAAACGTGTTCTACCGTTCATTTTCAACATGGCAGATCATCTGTTAACATACTAAGCCGAATTTAAATCACATAAATGCATGCTATCCTATATGCTAATATTGAGTACAACTTCTACATTGGTTTTGTTGAGCTAAATTACATGCATCTGAAGAAACAGGAGCTAAATACTAAATATGGTCCTGTATCTGTAACATTTTCAATACTATTTTGAATAAGAAATCACATGCAATGAAAAGTTTGATAGCTTGTAATTTAGTATGACTTTGCCTGAGGTATTAGTAGGACAAATTTGATTAGTTGGATCAATAATGAAGTTAGAAACAAGGTTCTTTTGATATACAGTCTACTTGTGATTTTGGGTTGTAACTGCTTATACACAAATATAATAAGCTCAATATTAAGCATTAATTTAATTCACAGTTGGAACAACTTTTTCACTGGATATTGCCAGCATATGAGCAGGACTTCCATCATGGATTACCTTACAAGTAAATGTTGTGCTATAAATCTAAATTGCAATCTTCAAAAAAAATCTTGAAGGTTTCCACTAAGAAGGCTAAATATTCTGTATTCTCAGCATCCTGCAATAAATCACTCATTTAAGCAGGATGGATTGCAGCTTTTCCACATCTATAATTAACAGTTAGCCCCTGGAAGTCTGACTGCTGATTCAGCTGAAGGTTTCAGCAGCGCCTGGCAGCTTAACCCTTTGCTTCCTCAATATAAGTGTTATAAATATCTTTGCATTGTTCATTGGTCTTATTATAATGTCATTGAAGATTTTGCCCTATTACTAACAGAGGGTCAAAATTGTGTATTCTAGCTTCTACATCAAATGTACAACCAAAGCTGAGATGAGACACTTTCTGACCATAGTTAATATACTTCCTCACCAAAAATTGTGATTTGATTAAACGTTAGCTGTATTCAAACTATGACTAAAGGCTGTGCACCAGTAAGAAGAGCTACAGTCACATAAGGTGAAACAAAATGCTCTCCCATCTAACCAACATCTGTGCCCGCCTAATCATCTTTAGCATTTAATCACATTAATCCTGGTAGTCACCTGCCTTCCAGCAACCAAAGCTTTAGTTCCATGGCCATTAAATGCTTGCCACACTGTTAGTTAATGCCTCTTATAATCAGAGAAAACCAGTAACAATGGGAAATTGATCTAACTAACATGAAAATGTTAAATGGCCATAATAAATTAATTATATTAAAATTAATTGCAATATTAAACCTATGTTAATGAATTTAAAACAAATTTTTATTGAAATTAATAATTTCTTCTTGATGTTTTATGTCAGCTTATGGATGTCAGCGGCCCCATCGTCTTCAATGTGGTCGTTTGAGATGTACCATGTACAGCTGGTGTAAAACCAAAATGGAATCAAAATAGAACTGGTCTACATCTAGTTATAAAACAACTCTAGACTCAATGTGTAAGGGTGGAGTGAGTGGGCTAGGTGGCCAACTTCTAACCTTCTGTGTATTTTGTACTTCTTTTCTGCAATGAGCAGGTATGCAAATATGGAATGCATCATTGTGAACATGATAGTTAACCAGCAGTTTTCTGTGGAGTCTGGGCCATCTCTTTGAAGCTATGGTACTTTTTTATTGCTGTAAGTTATTTGGCTTATGGGGTTTTGATATTTAAACATCTAGTGTGTATGTTCTTTTCTTTTGATTCTTATTTCCTCCTAGGTGGGTTTCTTTGATCAGTTTGCATGTTAAAAACATAGATGTGAGCTGCATAGATGCAAATAATTGATGTTGCAATGGAGATAGGAGTGCAATCATGTTGTATGCCCTTGTTCCTCTGTGTATAGGTTTGGTCTGCTTCTTGTAGTTCTAGAGCTGGGGCATCCTCCTCGGAATCACTGAAGTGCAGTGCTCCTTCTGCGTGAAAAATGCAACAACAGGTTATCATAATTTTGAAAATGTACTCAAAATGTCCTTGTATCACTGTTAATAGTTTCCCATGGCTCTTTGTAGTAATTCCCTGCTGCCATTTATGGTCTTCTTATTGTGATTTTGAGAGTGGTCTTTCATTTTGCCTTCTCCATGTGAGTCTAGTGACAAATCATTAGATTTGGATTATAAAGAAATAATGCATATATTCAACAGATCGTGCAGCATCCATAAAGAATGAAACAACATTAATATTTTGGTTTCTGGACTTTTCTTTGGAGCAGATCCTGATACTGCACCTGCACAGCCTGCAAGGAATAGAAGAGTGTGAAGAGATGAATTTTCCAAAGCAGAGTGGTCTAGTGCCAGAGGAGTGATGCTCCAGTAATTCTGTTCCTTTATCCTGAAAGAGTGAAAGAACAAAACTTGAAACCTGTACACCAGTCATCTTAATATCTGCTAAAGATGTGCACAGGAAAATGTCAGAAAATAATCTAGAGATACAGAAAAGTCTTGGATTTTGAAAATCTTAAACACATTAACTAATCTAGTGGAATTCTTCACTTGCAAAGTAAGATGTAGGCCTTAGTTAATCTGTAGAAGCACTCTGAATTTTAAAAGACTTTTAATGGGATACTAGATTTTCTTTAGATGGTAAGCTACTTGTTAAAGAGCGACAGTGTGCAAGAATAGTGAGATCATCCTGCAATTTTACAAAGATTTCATGACACCGCACCTGAAATGCCATGTACACTGGAAATTCTGCAGATGTTGGAAATCCAGAAGCAGATCAGGCAGCGTCCATAGAAATGAGTTGGGCCAAGACACTTTTCAGAACTGGAAAGAGGAAGACAGCAGAATAAAAAAGATGGGAGTGGGGAAGGAGGACTAGCTAGAAGGTGATAAATAAATTCATGTGGGCAGCAAAGGTAAAGGGCAGGAGAAGAAGGAATTTCATTGGAGAAAAGAGTGTATCATGGGAGGAAAGGAGGAAAGGGTGGAGATAGGCATGTGAGGAGGAGGGGCAAGAGGCCAGAGTGTGGAATAGAAGAGAGAACAGGAGGGTGAAATGACTGGAAGGAGAAATTAATGTTCATGCCATCAGGTTGGAGGCTATCTAGACAGAATATGAGGTGTTGCTCCTCCACCCTGAGAGTAACTTCATTGTGGCAAATGAGGAGGACATGTTGGAACAGGAATGAGGGCAAGAATTAAAATGGTTGGCCACTGTGGAATTCCACTTTGGTGGATGGAATGAAGATTCTTGACAAAACAGTCCTGCAACTTACACTGGGTCTCACCACATACAGTTACACAGGTGAAGTGTTGACTCACCTGGAAGGATTATCTGTGGCCTTCAGTGGAGGTGAAAGAACAGGTGTAACATTTCTGTAGCTTGCCAGGAGCGTGGGACAATTGAAGGGAGGGATGATTGGACAAGAGTATCACAGAGGGAGTGATTCCTGTGGAAAGCTGAGAGGGGTGGGGGTTGGGGGGGGGTGGTAAAGATTTGGTTCATGGTAGGATCCTGTTGAAGGTGACACAAGTTGTGGAGAAGGATGTGTTGGATACAGAGACTCATGGAGTGGTAGGTGAGGGCCAGAGGAACCCTATCCCGTAAAGACGGTGGGAAGATGGGGTGAGCATGAACTTCTGGGAAATGGAGGAAATGCAGGTGAAGGCAGCATCATGGAGGAAAGAAAAGCCAGTTATTTGAAGAAAGAAGGTATCTCTGATGTCCTGGAAAGGAAAACCTTACCCTGGGAACAGATGCAGTGGAGACGATGGAACGGAGAAAATGGAATAGCATTTTTACAGCAGACAGGGTGGGAAGAGGTAGGTTTACAAAGATGTTGGTAGGCAGTTTGTCTCCAAAGATGGAGACAGAGAGATCGAGAAGTGGGAGAGAGGTGTCAGAAATGGACCAAGAGAAAATGTTATGTGCAGGTTTGATCTCTGTAAAGAAGGATATACTTACCATACAAGCAGTGTAGCATATCAGTTTATAGTTTCAATAGTTTGATTAATGGGGCTAGGGAGTTGTCCTTCTGCAGTCATTGTACAGGTTAATGTGGTACTTTAAACTATTTGAAGTAAAATAAGTGGTTTTATTGAAACATAGTGGATTCTGTGAGGCGTTATGAAGGTAGAATATAAGAGCTGTTTCCTTTGGCCAGAGGGTCTAGAGCAGTGCAATACATCAGTATTAAACAGTTGGCTATTTTAGAGAGAAGAAAATCTTTGCACAGTAGAGGTATGAATCTTTAGAATTCTTTGCTCCCAGGGGATGACAATATTTGGACATTAGATATATTCATGGCTGAGACTGATAGGCATTTGAATGCTGATGGAGTCAGTGAATACAAACATTGGGCAAGAACATTGGATTACATTGATGAATTATTTATTGGTATTGTCTTCTATTCATGCTTCAATTTCTTAATTTCTTGTGGCCAAAGCCTGTGGCCAATGGAATTGGCTGGTGAACAGCTTAATGGTTACTCAGATAACTAAATACTCAAAAGCAGAATTTGGATAAAGTCTCAAAATTCCACTTGGCAGACATATCAGAAAGCAATGTTCTACAAAGATCAACGCTCGGACCACTAATTCTAATCATTTGGACATTGGAATTTGTGACTCAACATCAACATTTACAGCTAATATTAAATATAGTTAATTAAACAAGGTGGAGGAAAGCAACACAACAAGACAGTGGAAAACTTGTTGAGCTGATAATTATGTGCAAAGTAAATTTTAATAAAATTAAATGTTAGCTGATACGCATCTATGAAGAAAAAATATCAGATGTTGAGGGAAGGAGAACTACTAAAGGGTGTACAGAAGAATATAAAATGCTCATACAAGCTTAACAAGTTGCCAAAACAATCAGATATGCTAATAAATCAGTGTCAATTTTTGGATATAGAAATCAAAATTAATGACATTATAGTAAACTTGAGAGTAAGAGCAAGGAGCTTTGAGTACCATGCAAGGAGACACTAATTTATTGGAGAAGCTAAGGCAAGTATTTATAAGAGTGACATCAGAACTAAAAAAAATTTAAAAATCCATTGTTTATATTCTTAAATAAAAAGATGATAAGATTTTTGTGTGCTTAAAATTTAAAATGGTTCAAAGGATTATATTTGGTCAAAGGAGACTTCAAAGTTGGGGATAAAGAATATTAGTTAGTAAATACAGTGAAACAAGAATTATGGTGGATCTGTGCAATTCATTACCACAGATATCTGTGTGGGCCAAGACATTGGGTATATTTAAAACAGAATTTGAGAGGATCTTGATTAGTCAGGGCATCAAAGGTTAGGGAGAGTAGGCAGCAGAATGGGATTGAGAGGGATAATAATTCAGCCATGATGGAACAGTGGGCTGAATACCCTAACTCTGCCCCTATGTCTTATAGTCTTTTCGTCTTGTGGAGTAACTTCATTTATTTGTCCTCAAAATTATTGCAATGGGAAATGGTTAAGTCAAAAGTCAATAAAACTACAGATACTAGAAATCTGAAATAAAGAGAAGGTTCTGGAAATACTGGAACATGACCTTGCAATTATACTTCAGAATATTGTTTACCAGGTAGCCATGGACCTCATTTCCTTAGATCTTCCCCCATAGCCATTGGCCTTGTTGTCTTCTAGACTTTTTTTTTTAAACTTTAGTTTACCTACCCCCCACCCACCCACTCCCAAGATTCACAAGCAGATCTGAAGAGGAAGATCACTTTTTTCAGCATGCTCTTGCCCAAAAGAATTTGCATCTTGCTACCTAGATCTCATCCTTTCTTCCTGTTCGAATTCTTTCCCAATTATGTGATGTTACTCACGTTTTGTACCTCCTCTGAAGTTTTTACTTTCCTGATCCCAACCAGCTCAGCTATATCATTTCACTGTACCTACATTCCATACCAGGACAGTCATCCTTGCAAAACTGTGCACTGTTCTAACAGTATAGAAGGCATTGGCAGAATGGAGAAGCAAAATGGCAGACATCAGGAGATCCTGGGTCAGTCATCCTTTCTGAATGAATGCAGGTGCTCCACGAAGCATCCAGAAGAAGGCTGACAAAAGCTTGAGGAACAGCACCTCCATCTTTCTTCTGTGCATTGAGCTGCCTTAGTTTTCAGTGTCAAATTCTACAACTTCAGGTAGACTTCTCGACGGGATCAGAACTGACCATTCATGCCATCAATCAACTATATCTGACATATCTCACTCCATATGAGTGAGATGTATCACAGATACTCCAGTATTTTCACTCTTCAGCTATTGTCAAAATCAAAGCTGTTGCTTTGTTTTATTTACTTTTTTCTCTCTGTAGCCATTCCCATTAACCCATTGATTAGATTACCTCATTTACAACATATCTTCTCAGCATCTTGATCTCACTCTATCAGAGATAATCTGTGTGTCTCTGCAATGATAACTAAATTGTTTTCCTTCTTTCCCAATTCTAAGGATTGTCAACTTGAAATACTAACATTATTTCTCTTTTCATAGCATAACCCGGTCTCTCGTTGTAACTGAAATACTTCATCTTAGGCAATATTGTTTACTGCACCTCCAATGCATTCCATCCTTCCTATAATGATGATAAAAGCAGTAATCAGTTCTTCAACTGTGGCCTACCAATATATTATAAATCATAATCTCCCTTCGTTGGTACTCTATCCACTGGCTAAGGAAGTCAAGTGTATACCTTAATCACCTTCTTATCTACTTGTTCTGACAGCATCAGCAATCTTTGGACTTGTACATTAAGTACCTAGACTCTCCAGTGTCCTGCTATTCATTGTGTATACCTTTCTCTTACTACTCCTCCCAACATGCAGCACCCTATACTTCTCGGGATCAATTTCCACCTGACATTGCTCTGTCCATCTTACTAAATGATCTCTATCATCCTGCAGCCTAAGACTACCCTTCTCGCTAACAACAATACCACAAATTTTTGCAAAATGTTCAGACATGATAATCATAACTTTTATACAGTCATATCCAAGTTGCTAATGTATAACAAATAGTAAGGGTCCCTTCACTGACCAGTGGTACACTACTAGTCACAGACCTCCAATCACAAAATGGCCTTCTGCATTATTTTGAAGTATTTCCAGCATTTTCTGTTTTCACTTAAATTTTCCAATCCATTTTACTCCTACATATTCATCTGATGCCCTCAGCTGTAATACAAAATCAAACATAAGCTTAAGGAATGGTACTCGCCATCTTCTACATTGTAGCACAAGACCATAAGATATGAGCAGATTCAGGCTACTTGGCCCATCAAGTCTGCTCCGCCATTTCATCATGTCCGATCTAATTTTCCTCTCAGCCCCAGTCTCCTGCCTTCTTCCCATGTCCCTTCATGCCCTGACTAATCAAGAACCTATCAAACTCTGCCTTAAGCATTTGCTACAACTTGGCCTGCACAACTGTCTGTTGCAAAGAATTCCACATATTCACCATTCCCTGGCTAAAGACATTCCTCCTTATTTCTGTTCTAAATGGATGTCCCTCTTCTGAGGCAGTTTCCTCTGGTCTTAGAGTCTCCCACCATTGGAAACATCCTCTGCACATCCAATCTATCAAGGCCTGTCACTTTTTGATAGGTTTCAATGAGTTCATGTCTCACTCTTCTGAATTTTAGTGAATATAGCTCAAGAGTCATCTAATGCTCTTCATAGCCATTCAATCCTGGAAACACTTTTTGAAGCTTCTCAAGTTATCACTGAGCATACTAGACTCTGTATTAAATTCAGGTAATTTTCTTTCTCTTTTGTATTAACCACATCTGCTGCAGGATATCTGACAATTACTACAACTTATTTTTTCTCCCTCTCTCAATTAACACTGTTTCTTCTGTTTGGTATTTACTATAGCACTGACAAACACTTCAGTTTTTACATGTTCTTTTGATTATGTTTTCTCTCTTTTACTGGATTTATTAACTAATCTAATGTCTGCAAAAGCAGCTTATCACTGCAGAAAAATCTGTTCTTGCCCTCTTGGTGATATTTCCTTTATTCCACCCAACACTCCACCACTTCTCTCCAATATAAAGTGAATTTGTTTTCTTTGTTTCCCAGTTCAAGTAAAAGATCAAAGTTCAAATTCAAAATAAACATATTATTGAAGTACATGTATCTCACCACATATACCCCTGAAATTCATTTTTTTGTGTTAATGCACAGTAAATCCAAGAAACACAATAGTCAATGAAATACTGTACCCAACATTACAAACAAATAATGTCCAAAAGACAACAAACTGTGCAAATACAAAAGAATAAAATATAGTAACAACAAATAAATGAGCAATAAATATAAAGAACATGCGATGAAGACTCTTGTAAGTCCGTAGTTTGAGGGAACACTGATGAAGTTGAGTGGTTCTCCCCTTTGGCTCAAGAGCCTGATGGTTGAGAGGTAATAGCCTCCCTTGGCTGATTTCTCTCTTTGGGGGGGGGGGAATGGGTTCTTCCAGAAAGCTGATTGGATGTTTTTACTGTTTTATTTATTCGCTATCTGCATGTCTGTGATAACCTTTTATACATTACTAAAGGATACTTGATGGATTCTTTTGTTAATATACTTAGTTTTAATGTGAAAGGTCTAAATAACCCTGTTAAACAAAATAAGATTTTCTCTGCAAACACGAGGAAATCTGCAGATGCTGGAAATTCAAACAACAACACACACAAAATGCTGGTGGAACACAGCAGGCCAGGCAGCATCTATAGGGAGAAGTGCTGTCGGCATTTCGGGCCAAGACCCTTCGTCAGGACTAACCGAAAGGAAAGATAGTAAGAGATTTGAAAGTAGTGGGGGGAGGGGGAAATGCGAAATGATAGGAGAAGACCGGAGGGGGTGGGATGAAGCTAAGAGCTGGAAAGGTGATTGGCGAAAGTGATACAGAGCTGGAGAAGGGAAAGGATCATGGGACAGGAGGCCTCAGGAGAAAGAAAGGAGAGGGGGGAGCACCAGAGGGAGATGGAGAACAGGCAAACAACTAAATATGTCAGGGATGGGGTAAGAAGGGGAGGAGGGGCATTAACGGAAGTTAGAGAAGTCAATGTTCATGTCATCAGGTTGGAGGCTAACCAGACGGTATATAAGGCGTTGTTCCTCCAACGTGAGTTTGGATTCATTTTGACAATAGAGGAGGCCATGGATAGACATATCAGAATGGGAATGGGACATGGAATTAAAATGTGTGGCCACTGGGAGATCCTGCTTTTTCTGGCGGACCGAGCGTAGGTGTTCAGCGAAATGGTCTCCCAGTCTGTGTTGGGTCTCACCAATATATAAAAGGCCACACCGGGAGCACTGGACGCAGTATACCACACCAGCCGACTCACAGGTGAAGTGTCGCCTCACTTGGAAAGACTGTCTGGGGCCCTGAATGGTGGTGAGGGAGGAAGTGTAAGGGCAGGTGAATTTTTCAATGATTTTAAGTTCCCTGGCCCCCACCGTCTTAGTTTCACCATGGACGTCCAGTCCCTATATACCTCCATGCCCCACCGAGATGGTCTTGAAGCTCTTCGGTTTTTTTTGGATTCCAGACCTAACCAATTCCCCTCTACCACCACTCTCCTCCGTCTAGCAAAATTAGTTCTTACTCTCAATAATTTCTCCTTTGGCTCCTCCCACTTCCTCCAAACCAAGGGTGTAGCCATGGGCACCCGTATGGGTCCCAGTTATGACTGCCTTTTTGTTGGCTTTGTGGAACAGTCCATGTTCCAGGTCTTTACAGGTATCCATGCCCCTCTTTTCCTTCGCTACATCGACGACTGCATTGGCGCTGCCTCCTGCAAGCATGCTGAGCTCGTCGACTTCATTAACTTTGCCTCCAACTTTCACCCTGCCCTCAAATTTACCTGGTCCATTTCCGACACCTCCCTCCCCTTTCTTGATCTTTCTGTCTCCATCTCTGGAGACGGCCTATCTACTGATATCTACTATAAGCCTACAGACTCTCACAGCTACCTGGACTATTCCTCTTCCCACCCTGTCTCTTGCAAAAATGCTATCCCCTTTTCACAATTCCCCCGTCTCCACCGCATCTGCTCTCAGGATGAGGCTTTTCATTCCAGGACGAAGGAGATGTCTTCCTTTTTTAAACAAAGGGGCTTCCCTTCATCCACCATCAACTCTGCTCTCAAACGCATCTCTCCCATTTCCCACACATCTGCCCTCACCCCATCCACCCGTCACCCCACTCAGGATATGGTTCCCCTTGTCCTTACCTACCACCCCACCAGCCTCCAGGTCCAACGTATAATTCTCCGTAACTTCCGCCACCTCCAACGGGATCCCACTACCCAGCACATTTCTCCCTCTCCCCCTTTCTGCTTATGGCAGGGATCGCTCCCTACGCGACTCCCTTGTCCACTCGTCCCCCCCATCCCTTCCCACTGATCTCCCTCCTGGTACTTATCCTTGTAAATAGAACAAGTGCTACACCTGCCCTTACACTTCCTCCCTCACCACCATTCAGGGCCCC
The DNA here is from genome assembly GCF_048418815.1 of Hemitrygon akajei. Lineage (NCBI taxonomy): Eukaryota > Metazoa > Chordata > Chondrichthyes > Myliobatiformes > Dasyatidae > Hemitrygon > Hemitrygon akajei. Next base: position 71,218,842 of record NC_133136.1, on the reverse strand, counting down.
ACTATCTGGCCGGCAAAAGGTTCACCTTGCTGACTGACCAGCGGTCAGTTGCGTTCATGTTTAGCAACCAACAGCGGGGCAAAATCAAAAATGGTAAAATTTTGCGGTGGAGAATAGAACTCTCCACCTACAACTATGATATCCTGTACCGGCCTGGAAGGCTCAATGAGCCCCATTGATGCCCTATCCCAGTGAGCGTGTGCCAGCGCACAGCTCAACCGACTATATGCCCTCCATGCAGATCTTTGCCACCCGGGAGTCACTGGACTTTACCATTTTGTGAAAGCCTGGAACCTACCTTACTCCCTTGAGGAAATCAGGACGATGACCAGGGACTGCCAAGTCTGCGCTGAGTGCAAACCGCACTTCTACCGTCCTGAAAAGGCTCAACTTATCAAGTCCACCCGCCTGTTTGAGCGACTGAGGGTCGACTTTAAGGGCCCCCTTCCCTCCACCGACCACAATGTCTACTTTCTTAACATAATCGACGAGTACTCACGGTTCCCCTTTGCCATCCCCTGCCCTGATACCACTACCACGTCCGTCATAAAAGCCCTGCGCCAGCTCTTCACTCTGTTTGGATATCCCTGCTATATCCACAGTGATAGAGGGTCCTCATTTATGAGTGACGAGCTGTGCCAGTACCTGCTGGCTAGGGGCATTGCTACTAGTAGGACCACGAGCTATAATCCCTGGGGGAATGGACAGGTGGAGAGGGAGAATGCCACGGTGTGGAAGGCCACACTCTTAGCCCTTAAGTCAAAGGGGTTGCTGGTCTCTCGCTGGCAGGAGCTCCTCCCCGAGGCACTCCACTCCATCCGCTCCCTGTTATGCACGTCCACCAATGCCACCTGCCATGAGCGACTCTTTTCTTTTCCCAGGAAGTCTGCCACTGGGACCACCCTACTGGCTTGGCTGACGTCCCCAGGGCCAGTGCCACTCCGGAAACATGCGAGGAGCAATAAATACTCTCCGCTGGTCGAGAGGGTTGACCTACTTCATGCGAACCCCAGTATGTCTACGTGGTCTTACCTGATGGGCGGGAGGACACGGTCTCCGTCCATGACCTGGCACCCGCAGGAGCACCAGACCCCTACCCTGAACACTCCACCGTGACTATGAACCCTGTACCCACCGATGTATATACCCACGAGACACCGCGCACGCAAAGCCCTACACAGACTCCTCACGCCACTCCCATACCGGGCGCCACTTACACGCATGAGGGATTATTGATGCTTAACGGGCTGGTACCTCAAGTCAGGCTGGAGCCAGCACAACCACCGTCACTGGTACAATCACCACCAGCACTGATGCAATCACCACCGGTGCTACGTAGATTGCAGCGACAGACTCGACTGCCTGATAGACTTGACCTGTAAATATACTTGTAAGAAACTTCACCCTGTGGGGACTCTCTTTTAAAACAAAGTGGGGATGAATGTGGTGAGCTATGTATACCTGTCTGGACATGCTCCTCTGCTGACTGCTCCTGTGGCTTCTCCCACAGACCCCTGTATAAAGGCGATTGGGGCACGGCTCCTCCCTCAGTCCTCGAGATGTTATGCTCCCCTTTTGCTGCTAATAAAAGCCTATCGTTCACTTCCAGTCTCCGAGAGTTATTGATGGTGCATCAGCACCGTATACCTTCTTAACCACACAATCAACCTGTGCAACAGCTTTGAGTGTCCTATGGACTCAGACCCCAAGATCCCTCTGATCCTCCACACTGTCAAGAGTCTTACCATTATTACTATATTCTTTCATCATATTTGACCTACCGAAATGAACCACATCACACTTATCTGGGTTGAACTCCATCTGCCACTTCTCAGCTCAGTTTTGCTTCCTAGCGATGTCCCACTGTAACCTCTGACAGCCCTCCACACTATCTACAACACCCCCAACCTTTGTGTCAACAGCAAATTTACTAGCCTATCCCTCCACTCCCTCATCCAGGTCGTTTATAAAAGTCATGAAGAGTAAGGGCCCCAGAACAGATCTCTGAGGCACACCACTGGTCACTGACCTCCATGCAGAATATGACCCGTCTACAACCACACTTTGCCTTCTGTGAACAAGCCAATTTTGGATCCACAAAGCAAGGTCCTCTTGGATCCCATGCCTCTTTACTTTCTCAATAAACCTTGCATGTGGTACCTTATCAAATGCCTTGCTGAAATCCATATACACTACATTCACTGCTCTTCCTTCATTAATGTGTTTAGTCACATCCTCAAAAATTCAGTCAGGCTCGTAAGACATGACCTGCCTTTAACAAAGCCATGCTGACTATTCCTAATCATATTATGCCTCTCCAAATGTTCATAAATCCTGCCTCTCAGGATCTTCTCCATCAACTTACTAACCACTGAGGTAAGACTCATTGGTCTATAATTTCCTAGGCTATCTCTGCTCCCTTTCTTGAATAACGGAACAACATTCGCAACCCTCCAATCCTCCAGAACCTTTCCCATCCCCCATTGATAATGCAAAGATCATTGCTATAGGATCAGTAATCTCCTCTTTCGCCTCCCACAGTAGGCTAGGGTTTTTCTCATCCAGTCCCGGTTGACACATCCAACTTGATGCTTTCCAAAAGCTCCAGCACATCCTCTTTCTGAATATCTTTATGTTCAAGCTTTTTAGTCCAATTTAAGTCATCCCTACAATTACCAAGGTCCTTTTCTGTAGTGAATACTGGAGCAAAGTATTCACTTAAGTATCTCCGCTAACTCAGAAAGATATTTTTTCAGATACAAAAAGAGTAAAGTAGAGGTGAGAGTGGATATCAGAAAACTGGAAAATAACATTAGAGAAGTAGTAATGATGGACAAAGAAATAGCAGACGAATTTAGTAAGTATTTGTATCAGTCTTCACTGTGGAACTCATTAGCAGTCACCATAAGTTTGTACGCATCAGGGAATAGAAGTGAGTGGAGTTGCTATTATTAAGGAAAAGGTGCTTGGGAAATTTAAAGGTCTGAAAGTAAAAAAAAAACGGAACCCAATGGACTAAACACCATTGTTTGGAAAGAAGTAGCTGAAGAAATTGTGGAGGCATTAGAAATGATTTTTTTAGAATCACTAGATTCTGAAATGGTTAAAGGACGATTGGGAAACTGCAGACCTCACTTCACTCTTTCAGAAGGGAGGAAGGCAGAATAAAGGAAATTATAGGCCAGTTAGCCTTACTTCAGTGGTTTGGAAGATGTTAGAGTCCATTATTAAGGATAAGGTTTTGAGGCACTTTGATTTATGTGATATAATAGGCCAAAATCAGCACGATTTCCTTAAGGGGAAATCTTGCCTGACTAATCTGTTGGAATTCTTTGAGGAAATAATAAGCAGGATAGATAGAGTAGAGGCCATGGATGTTGTTTACTTGGATTTCCAGAAAGACTTTGACAAGATCCCATACATGACGCTGCTTAACTAGTTAAGAGTCTAACGATATTACAGGGAATATACTAGCGTGTATAGAAGGATGGATAACTGGCAGGAGGCAAAGAGTGGGAATAAAGGGGGCCTTTCATGGTTGGCTGCAGGTGACTAGTAGTGTTCTGCAGGGGTCAGTGTAAGGAACCACATATTTTCACGTGATATGTCAATGATTTGGATGACAGTATTGATGGTTTTCTGGCGAGGTTTGCAGCTAATGTGATGGATGGAGAGACAGGTAGTGTTAAGGAAGCAGGGAGCCTGTAGAAGGATGTAGACAGATTGGGAGAATAGGCCAATAGGACTTGGCAGATGGAATATAATGTACTGAAGTGCGTGGTCATGCACTTTGATAGAAGGAATAAAGACATTCTAGTTTCAAAATGGGGAGAAAATTTTAAAAATCTGAGGTACAAAGGGACTTGGATATCCTCGTGCTGGATTCCCTAAAAGTTAGCTTGTTGATTGTGGCGGTGGTGAGGAAGGTAAATGCAGTTCTAACATTCATTTCGAGAAGTCTAGAATATAAAAGCAAATATGTAATGCTAAGGTCTATTAAAACATTCGTCAGATTGCATTTGGAGTATTGTGAGCAGTTTTGGAATGCTTATCTGAGAAAAGATGTGTTGGCGTTGAAGAAGGTAGGGGACATTCACGAGAATAATTCTAGGAATGAAAGGGTTAATGTATGAGAAGCGTTTGATGGCTCTGGGCCTGTACTCATGAGAGTTTAGAAGAATGGATGGTGATTTCACTGAAATCTACCAAATATTGAATGGCCTAGATAAAGTAGATGTGGAGAGGATGTTTCCTATTCTGGGACAGTCTAGGACAAGAGGGCATTGTCACAAAATAGTGGGATGTCCGTTTAGGACTGAGATGAGGAATTTATTTAGTCAGAGGGTAGTGAGTCAGGAATTTGTTGGCACAGATGGTTGTGGAAGCATTGGTTATATTTAAAGTGGAAGTTCTTGATTAGTCAGGGTGTCAAGGGTTATGTGGGGAAGGCAGGAGAATGCGGTCGAGAGGGATAATAAATCAGCCATGATGGAATGGTGAAGCAGACTTGATGGTCTGAATAACCTAATTTGCTCCTGTATCTTATTGTCTTATAAGAACAGAATTAAGCTCATTGAGTCTGCTCCACGATTTAATCATGGCTGATTTATCTTCCCTCTCAATCCTGTTCTCCTGCCTTCTGATTACCTTTGGCACCTTTACTTATTGACTTATAAACTAGACGAAGTACCTTGTTTCTCCTTGTCCAAGTTATGGTTCAGGTTTTACTGGTGGAAAGACCAGGGTTTATATTGGCTTTTGGTCAAATGGTCACCTGCTCAACAAGGTGACACGCTGATCATCAAACAAGCCGCTTTTTGGCTGCCTGCTCATGAAAGACACCATTTGCTTTCTGGGAGGTAGAATCTCTCAATCTTTTTGGCGGCTTCCACTCCCCACATCATTCAGTGATGTACATAGCTTTGGTGTAATTTGCTGGTGCAGTCAGACAGCTAAGTGGGTAGTGGGCTGAACTCCTGGCTTGTCACAAGGTCCCTGGCTCAAACTGGAGCTCCTGGGGTGATGGGGAGAGAGACATGAGGGGGAAGAGAATCAGTAAATAGTTCCTTTTGAACTTGCTTGCCAAAATACTTCAATTTTTGGGCAAGAAATTAAATGTCGAAATAGACCCTGATTTTGTTTTTTTAAATATTTTTTGTTTGCAAACTCCTGGTTTTCCCTTGACAATTGGCATGGGAATTCTGTTAACCTTTCTCAGCTGTGTCCTTTTCTGTAGAGAAGGGTTCAAGATTGCTCCTCTCACCCGGAAATAAGACAAGGCAAGGCAGTGTAATTTTGATCTTAAGATACCAATGAAGAATAAATTGCCAGCAATGCTTTTAAACTCCTAACAATCCAAATATGGTGACAGCTGTTGGATCAGGATTTTAAAGCAGGATTTCAAGTGTCTGAACCAGTCACCCTCTTACTCAGTTCAAAAGCCATCCATTGTGTTCTGTACAGAGTAGAGGTGAATTTTATTGCAGGAGTTTGAAGATGTCCCTTAGCAATCTAGGGAAGAAGTGTATGAAGGGTAAGTGGCTAGGCCAACTCATCTGCCTGGATGATTTTGATCGGCACTTTACATAAATGCAAAATAGTCGTCCCTCTGTGAAAAGTGTGCTATAGAGTATATAAGCACTCAAACCCCTACTGCCTGAATTTCCTCATTTCACTACTGCGTTAATCAGAATTTTCCTCTGCACAAGAAACAATTAACAAATAATCCAGTAAAATCCATTTCTCTGCTCTGAATGTGTCTTTGTTTGCTTCTGCTTGGTGAAGGAATGGGCCATTTGCCTGCTCAGTCCTAGTCTTGTTTCTCTCTTTAGGTACCACTTTGCAAATGCAATATACAGATTCCCATAGATAGCGTTATGACTTGACTGTGTAAGTTACCTTGTTTCTGTTGGTACTCTGGTGGTATCGCCAACATCTCAGTACAACTTGCCACTTGGCCAAACGTTCTTTGCCTCTTTATTGATTCACAGTAAGTACTAATGATCTGCCTGAAGATGTGGCAGAGGTAAATTCAATCTTGGTCATTAGAAAGGAATTAGACAAGTGCTTGGAGGAGTAAGAAATCTCAGGATTAAAAGGATAAAGGAAAGGGGCTAATTGGATGGCTCTTGAATGTGATTGGGTACTTTCTGTGTTGTATTGACTTTATGGGTCTGAGGTCCCCATACTCATTGAGATCATGTGGAACCTGATGTGAAAGGAATAAAAGAGAGGAGACAGGTAATCTGAGAATGCACAAACATGCAATAGGCAAATGAATCAAAGACAAATCTTGCCTTTGATAAAATCAAGTCATTGGAAAGGAGATGAGGGAATTTAGATGCAAGTGGTCAGTGTTTTGCAGCAACATTGTTATAAGCCAGAACATGGCAGGCTAAATACTTAGCAGATATATTGTAAAAATGAAGCTTTTCTTACAGCGAGAATTATATCTATTATAGAAGGCCTTCACCAGGATCCCTCTGAGAATATTTGGCACATTTGTTTCCATAGACTATAAATAAACATTTTGCTACCCTCAGCAGTTTCTGCTGCATGGGAGCTCTTCTGCCAAAGATTTCTTTCCCTCTCCAACCCCCATCTCACAAAAAATGAGCTTAATTTCTCTAATACAACCTACAGTATGACCCCCAGGCATGAAGGAATCAATTTCTGGTGACTTTACATTGACGGCAGCTTTAATATATCCTTTAAGTTTACTGCAGAATATTTGTCTCCTGTAATAGTAATTCCGTATCTTGCTCATGTACTTCTACAATCTCATTATCACTTTCACTATAAAAACAGAGCAATGTTATTTATTGTAGGATTTTAGTCATAATCTTTGTACTCTTCATTATCAAATATGTATTAAGCCCTGGACACCATAACTAAAATAAAAGTTGATTAAAAACCAGAGTCTAGTTCAAAGCCAAAGGTTAATCTCATAAGCCATGCTCAGCATAATTTAACCATTATAACCAAGCTAGGTTCTACAAGCTCAACCCCATATGTAATTAAAGCAAGCATTTTCAAACAAGCTTTATTGGCAGAGGTTCTGCTGTATTGCAGAGGTTTTGTATTGCTGGACCAGAGTGCATATCTATCCACTGGGCCTTAAGCTTTTGTCAAAGTATTTCTTACTAGAACATCAATGTATTTGCTTTCTTCATAGACACCAACCGATACTGAATAGTTGCAGAAACCTCTTGCTTCCTGTATGCTATTATTTTAGGTTTTCCTATGAGAACAATTGACACAGAAATGGAGATGGGAAAAATGAGCAAAATAATTGCAATGTGAACCAAAATAATTAAAATTGCTTACAAATATTCTAGCTTATTTTCCCAGGAACAATCTAAGAAAAAAAAACACAATTCTGGAAATACTCACCACACCAGAATGAAGAATAAATCGATGTTTAACATTTTGGGTAACTGACTTGATCAGAGCCATGAATGTGCCGACTCTGTCAATTGAATTTTTACCTTCCTTAAAGTTTTCCCCTTTGCAAATAACTTCTGCTCACTGATCAAACCCTTGCAGTGATTAACATTGTCATAATTGCAGAAGAAGAATGGGTCTTTACACAAAGGAACTAATCAGGTGCGTACTTATACAGGTGCTTTTCTTGGCCAGCAGTGCTGTACTTACATCCAGTTTGAACTGGTTGGCCCCTTCTGGCAACAGCAGTAACGAATTGCAAATGCATAACAATGGCATCACAAACCACAGTTCTGATTTTCATTTAAATTACAGCTGAAAATTTTCCATATTATATGAGAAAATCCACATGTCGTCAACTTTAACTTCATTGTTGCTAAATAAAAAGTGATGTTGTTCCTGTCCGACACTACATCTTCACCAATCTAATGTCCAGGGAACAAAACCTCCCAAAAGGTACTCGCTGCTGTCAGAGATGCAAACCCCATTTCACTTACATGATGTTCTCTCGTGGGACCTGTCTCCTGAATGTTACTTCAAACGAACTGGCTCAGGACCAGTGAAATGAACTTTGTTTCTCTTGCATTTAGTTGCCTTTAGGGTGCCTCTTTAGTTCTTGTTCCAAAGGCCTTGGTATTTAATGTCTGGCTTTACAGTTTTTAAATTTCAAATCTGTAATGTGGACCCCATGAAGAATTGAAGTGAAGTTTAACTCAGACTTCCAGAAAATTCTAGCTAACTTTAGTTAAAATTCTTATCCAATGTGCTCTATGAACACATCTCTTATGTTCTCTATCTCACTGGCTCATATTCCTTTTCATTACCTCTCTAGATCTCTCACTCTCTCTTTCGACATTGTGCTCTCTCTCTCTCTAGCTCTCACCCTCTCTTTCTCGCTCTCTCTCTCTCGATATCTCTGGTCATTTGAATGAAGTTTTTATTTGTTCATAAGATGACTGCCACTGGCAGAAACTGAATAGAAACTAAATCTCTTGAACAGAACAGTTTGTTGAGTTGTTTCTGGAAAGCTTTTACAACAACTTAATGGTTATGTGGCCAGCAGATCAGTCATTTTTTATTCAGCATTCAATTAATTAAAGGTAATTAACTGAAATCAAATTCCCCAAGTGCCAGGGTAGGACTTGAATTCATTCCTCTGGACCATTAACCCAGGAATCTAGATTACTTTTCTCTGAGTATGGTCGTGTATAAAATGGGCATGGATGGCAGAATATGCATTATTAAATCTGTTGGGTTCCTAGCACATTTGGGTGGTTTTGTAGTCTTCAGATTGGTATTTTATTTCCAGGTTTAATTATTTAAAAGCTATTTAACTGAACTGTAATTCTGCAAGAAGTAGAGTGAGATTTGAATTCATCTTCTTGGATCTTTAGCCCAGACGTTTAAATTACTAATCCAGTAGCACATACATTTGTACAACCAAATCTTGCATAAAGTTTTGTGCATGGTGCCTCCAGTTATTTGTGTATGCTTACAATGGCAACATCACATGTTAAATCTGTCTGCAATGTGTTTTCTGACAGTATGAAAATGTAGGTAAAGGATAGCTGGTACAGGCCAGTACAGTACACTGGTGAGAAAATGGCTACACAACCAGCTCAAATGGGTTAAAATAATAATGTTAATGTGACCATATTAGCAAGCAATGTGTTACTTTTACTCTTGAATGTAATTATATTCCACTCCTGAATCCCACATACATTTGAAAATAATATAATGGGCGATAACTAGCATTTCTTGAAATTCAATCAGAAACCTGCTCTACAATTTGCTAAGCAACACATTCCATCTAAAAGTGGCCTCATTCCATTCCCACAAGTATAGAATTCAACACTTCAGTGAACATGGAGTTAATGAGGTGCTGTGAAGCTCAAAACTCAGCAAACACCAGGGCCAGAAGAATAGGTCCCTAATTGCCTTTTTGGTCCCAAACATGATTCCACATTTTCCCCACCAACACCTTCTCAATTTGCTATTTAACAGAAGCAAACCAAAACACTACGAATGCTTTTTAAAAAAAAAACTGATATAGAAACAGAACATCAGCAAGTCAAGCAAAGCATAGGGACAGAGAAATAATTAGGTGAAAGATAAGTCATTAGAGCCGGAAAAAAAATCAGAAGCAAGTGCATAGATAGAGGGAGGACCATAAAGATTTTGAATCTGTTGATTACATTTCACATACCTCTGTTTTTCCATCCAGAGTCCTTCCTTTACCCTCTTTGCAATCTTTGTTTAGGTTGCAAACTTGACATCAAATTGCCATTTACTTGTCACTTTAAATGTCCATCCCAGCTGCACTTTGACTTCTCAGACTTTGCTTTTCTCTGTCAAACCAGATGACCTAACATTTTCGTCTGAACTGGGTTGTGAGCGACAACAAAGGTGAGATTTTTTTTTGTTTTAAATGATGAAGGACTGAAAGACACCTGGCTGATGTTCAAACAGACATGATTGCACATAAATCACTGAAAATTAGCGTGCAGGTGCAAGAAGTAATTAAGAAGACAAGCATATGTGGCCTTTATTATGTGAGAATTTGAGTGCAAAACAAAGGATGTTTTTCTGGAGTGTCCTGGTGAAATCATATTTGAAACGTGGTTGATTTATGGTGGATGTGGTTAGAAAAATGGATGACTTTACATGCTCAAGCATCCTTGGACAAGGAACATTGCAACCTTCTAGATTTAACAGGGAGTTCAATGCATTCTGATAATGCACATTTTCTACCTTTTTATTTAAGGCATTCAGCAACCAAATCTTATTTTTCCCGATATTTTTGTGTTTCATTTATTCTGCCTCAACAATGACCTTTATTCACCTTTACATCTGCCATTGCCACTTTCCTTGTGTTGCATAGTAACATTTTGTGTGCTTGCTTTTAATCTTTCCTGCCTCCCAAACCATTAAAAGCTGGCATGAAAATGGTTTATGATGATGCTTTAGCATTGATTTAATGCTGTGGGTCATTCTAGCAATATTTGTGTAAGCTGCATAAAGAATGAGAACTCTCTTTGTTAGATCCATAGAACAAGGTTTCCAACATTTCCTTCCATTTTCCTGCTCAATAAGATCATGGCTGATCTTTTCCTCAGCAACATTTCCCTGCACTAACCTCATATCTCTGGGTTACCTTAATATCCCAAAGTCTATCACTCTTTGTCTTGAATGCACTCATTTCTCTTGGGCAGATTCCAATGACTCATTATCTTCAGGTTGAAGAATTTCTTCACATTCCACCCCTCAATGATAGATCCCTTACATTGAGCCTGTGGCCCTGATTCTATAACACCCCAGATTGGGGAAATATCATTCCTGTATCTACCCCTGACAATTTTTCAATGCTTCAGTAGAATCAACCTACTGAATCTTCACTGCACTCCCTCTGTTGCGCAGAGATCCTTATTCAGAGAAACGGGTTCACTTAGAACATCTCAAATCTGGTTTCACCAGGAAACTACATTGTTCCTGTAAAACATTCTTAGAGTGGCATTTAAATTCTCATATAATAAATACCACATACACTTGTCTTCCCAGTCACCTGCTGTGCCTGGATGTTGATATTCAGCAACTTATGTGCAGAGACAACCACGTCTCTTTAAATATCAATCAATTGCCTTTCAACTCTTCCCTATTTAAAACAAAAACACTCAGCTTTGTTTTTAATTTTCTATTAAACTGAAGGTCCTTAATCTTCCATGTCCAAGGGCATTCGCTTAGAATATTCACATCTCCCGGAAGCCTCTTTGCATCTTCCTTATGACTTAAGTTGCCTTTGAAGATTCCTCCACATCCCTCTTGCTCCAATAGAAATTTGTATCAGCTGATTCATTTCTGTGGAATTAAAGCATTGTTTCAGATATATTGTTTGTAATCCATGCTGCAAAAAAACTGAAATGAGCAGTTCCTCATTACAACTTATTATGAAACAGAAGGGGGCCTTTCAGGCGTTTGCTGGTTCAGAGCTGTTCAATGCTGTTGATTCTATGACTCTTTCTCTTCATCACATAGGATACTTCAACTGTACGACCAAACAGGGGTACCTAGAGCTAAGAAGTTTTAAGCTCAATATTCAGGTCATCTTTTTTCCTTAATGTTATATTTCAATGTCCAATAGATAGAAGTATTCTGTGGGAAAATGTAATACCATGAGGGAATCAGAATCAGTTTTATTATCATTGGCATGTGACATGAAATTTGTTAATTTAGCAGCAGCAATTCAATGCAAAACATAATATAGAACAGAGAAAAAAAGTAAAATAAAATATTAATAAATCAATCAATTATGGTATACGTATATTGAATAGATTTTAAAATGTGTGAAAAACAAATACTGCATATTAAAAGAAAAATGAGGTCGTGTCCGAGGGTTCAATGACATTTAGGATTTGGATGGCAGAGGGGAAGAAGCTGTTCCTGAATCACTGAGTGTGTGCCTTCAACCTTCAGTACCTCCTACCTGATGGTAACAGTGAGAAAAGGGCATGCCCTGGGTGCTGGAGGTCCTTAATAATGGATGCTGCCTTTCTGAGACACCACTCCCTAAAGATGGCCTGGGTGCTTTGTAGACTAGTGCCCAAGATGGAGCTGACTAGATTTACACCCTTTGCAGCTTCTTTTGGTCCTGTGCAGGAGCCCCTCCTCCCCCATAAAAGACAGTGATGCAGCCTGTCAGACTGCTTTCCACGGTACATCTATAGAAGTTTTTGAGAGTATTTGTTGACATGCCAAACCTCTTCAAACTCCCAATGAAGTATAGCCACTGTCTTGCCTTCTTTATAACTACATCAATATGTCAGGGCCAGGTTAGATCCTCAGAGATCTTGACCTCCAGGAACTTGAAACTGCTCATTCTCTCCACATCTGATCCCTCTGTGTGGATTGGTATGTGTTCCTCCGTCTTACCCTTCCTGAAGTCCACAATCAGCTCTTTTGTCTTATTGATGTTGAGTACAAGGTTGTTTCTGCAGCGCTACTCCACTAGTCAGCATATCTCACTCCTGTACGCTTTCTCATCACCACCTGAGATTCTACCAACAAAGGCTGTATCATCAGCAAATTTATAGATGGTATTTGAGCTATGCCTAGCCACACAGTCATGTATATATAGAGAGTAGAGCAGTGGGCTAAGCACACACCCCTGAGGTGCACCAGTGTTGATGGTCAGCGAGGAGGAGATGTTATCATCAATCTGCACAGATTGTAGTCTTCTGGTTAGGAAACTGAGGATCCAATTGCAGAGAGAGGGACTGAGTCCAAGGTTCTGCAACTTCTCAATCAGAATTGTGGGAATGATCATATTGACTAGCTTTATTTATCACAAGTATGTTGAAGCATCAAAACTTACAGTGAAATATGTAATTTTTTTCATCAGATAAAATCAGCAAGGATCGAGCTGGCAGCCCTGAGGTGTTGCCATACTTCCAGCATCAACATAACACGCCCACAGCTCACTAATCCTGACCATCCGTGTTTTGGAATCTGGGAGGAGACTGGAACACCAGGAGGAAGCCTACGTGGTCACAGGGAGAAAGTATAAATGCCTTGCAGACAGCCGCAGGAACTGAATCCTGATCGATGATTGTAGGCAGTGTGAGGTAATAGCCACTCTGCTACTCTGCCACCCACAGTATTGGGTCATTTACAAACTGGATAACTAATGATAAAGGCAGAAGCTTTAGTTATCTAGTAAAATGAATGTTCCTGTACAGTTAAAAATTCCAATTGGCATGAGGACTGTAAACCTACTTCCCAGACACTGGATTTCATCCTCAGTTGGAGCATAAAATGGGTGTTGCAGAAAGCTATCTGAATAGTTCCTAATGGTGGATATGTTCAACATGATGAAAACTGCGTACTTGGATCTCAGCTGTCATGCCATTCCTGCTGGGAAATATTGGAAGCTGATGTGTAGTCTTCAGGATGCCCTGCAATATCGGCAACAGAACTGCAGCATAAAAGGCTGCCATAAAGTTGGTGACAGTCAACATGTCTGCAGTATGCGTGGCTACAAACACAGCCCTCCCCTGCAATCAACCTCACAGTTGGATTCTCATATTTTGAGAATTTGCAAGCCACTATGAGTCTTGATTTCAGACAGAGGTTACAGCATATCTGTGCTGTGCAATATATTGAAAGCCTGCAGTAAATTACTACAAGAACCAATGGTGTAACAAATGCCTGTGCCGTTGAAACCAAGGCAGGAAGAAGCAAAATATTCTCCCAGTCAGGCAGTTAAATTCACTTGCAGAGGGATATGCTCATTGTTTTACTGCATCAGTTTCTGTTGGTAAAGCAGAGATAAATATTGTGCAAAATAAGGATATTGTCATCTGTATGAGTGACATTAGGAAAACATCTGCTCTGCTTGAAAATATCCGATCCAATTTCTCATTAGATAGATCTTACACCTAAATCAAGGGCAACATAATTAGAAATAGGTGCTATGTGTTGCAAGTAGACACGTACGTTCCTTCAAACTTAAGTTTAATATCACCAAATGATTTCTTCATTATTTTATTCCACATAGGCCCATCTATGTTAGATGGAAAACTAATTAGCTAATTGCACAGGAAATCTCATTAGGTTACCTCACCAGGGCTTTTCTTCTGCTGGTATTAAGTAAACAATGCCAGTGTAGTTTCCAGGGTTCACATTAAAAAGAAATAGAGGATTAATACTAAAAATGCATTAAAATCACCATAAGTATCATTCTGGGTCATTAGACATGCCTGCTCAATTTTACACAGAACGTATGTTATTCATGCAGATCGGTGTGATTGGTTTATCTACAAACCTTAACATTGGGGGAAATATTACTGGTCATGATTGGAATGTGCAATTTTGAAATGCTTGTTTGTGGGGAGAGCACTAAACTACGAACAGTAACAGTTTTGTCAAACCCAATCCTCATTTTCTCATCTCAATTCCCCATAAACAGATGGTTGTAAATGGGGATCTATTTGCATCCATGCGACCTATGCATCCATTTTAATTTCAGGTGGATAGGATATGCAATCAATCTACACAGTCCATGAAAAACAAGAAGGTAGGGATGAAGACACACAATTTCTCAATGTCATTCCCTCAGTCAAAGGCTGGAAATGGTCCCACACCAATGAAAGCAGCTGTCACTGATTCGGAGTGAGAAGCTGGGAGGTTATAGCTGGAAAAGGTAAAGGACTGAATAATAAGGAATCTGGTAGGAAAGGAGTGTGGAACATGGGGGAAAGGGAAGGGTTATCAGAGGAAGCTGATAGGCCAGAAAAGAGAAGAAAAGGGGTGTGACGGGAGTTAGAGTGGGGAATAGATAAGGAGAGAAGGTGGAGGGGGCGACAAATTACAGGAAGTTGGAGAGATCAATGTACATGCTGTGAGGTTGGAGGTTACCCAAACATGTTGTCAGGGTAGAGGCTATCTTTGCCTTCATGGCGAGTTCAGGAATTGACAGAACACTGCAGCCTGGAGTTCCATGTTGCTGGGCGTTGCAGGACTCCTATAGTGCTGTATCGATGGTGGAGGTAATATTTCTTCAAATCAATGATCTGATCTGTTAGATGAAAAGCATTTGTACATATGTTGCTTGGTATCAAATGATGCCCTGATCACCCATTAACTACCATTTTGATGTACCATTATAGCTCAAATACATTGATACATTGAAAATGGTAGTAGCTACTAAAAAAAAACTAACTTGCTTTCTCTCTTGAAACATTAAATATTGTTTCCCAAAGATACTGAGTGTTTCCAGCATTTTCTCCTTACTTTCAGATTTCTAGCATCTTGGTTTTTTTAAATTTCTAACCCTGATATGCAGCATCCAAGAACTCATATTCAGTCAATGATACCCTGCACAAAGGAAGCCAGTAATATTTGCATAGTTATGTGCTCCTTCCATCTACTTAGTGAGTTAAATGAGGTCAACTTTCATTGGTTAGAGAGTATCAATAACTTTCTTAATACTTCAGTCACTGACCAACTGAAATATTTAAAAAAAAACTTTACCTCCAATGTGAAAGGATACTGATGCATAAAAGTCCATTGTATAAGTCATTTTAGCAAACATAAGTAAAAGACAGAATTTCCCTTTCCTGAGGTAACAGTTTGTTGCTTCAACAGTTACGACGACAGTGCAGTGAATCGTATGGAAAACAGATCTCTTATACATTATTCCTTATTGAGGATCATGGAAAAGCAATGTCCCCTGGAAACAATGATGGTTATGGCCTTCTCCCTCCCATTCCTCCCTGAGAGCTGATGGATGATGCCAAGAGAGGTTTGTTCATTAGCACTCATTGAAAACTTCAATATGAACTAAATTTAATAAGCAACGAACCCCTGCTGAATTGCAAGAAGAAAAAAAGAGAAAAACAAACAAGAAATCTCAAATAATTGATGATCCCTTTAACTAGCTTTGCTGTAAGAACCCTATTGTCACAGTGAACTGTGAGGCTAATGGACCATTCAGCTGAAAACTGACAGCAATAATGGAACATTATGGTTGCACTCTGGTTGTTATCATGATCCACCTGCTCTTCATATTTTCAACAAACTGATGGTGCAAGTGCTACCAATCCTTATCAATACGATCTCAGACATTCTTTCTGCTACATATGTATGTGCATACTACAGATATTATTCTGGGCCTTTAAGGCAGTGGTTCCCTCTTCTGGTTTTCTGACTGATTATGCAATTTAAGGGGCTCAAATCTAAAAAGTAATGGAATTGGCAAGTATAATTATCTACTGCATGTTATGATACATTGCCTAAATGTTAACTGCATCATTTTGGATGACAAAAAAAGAAATCAGTGTTCAGGTGGGGTCATGCTGAGGAAAAGCACGATGCAAAGTTCTCCCAGAGAATCTTCAACTCTCAGTACTTGGACCAATTTTCTTTCATTGCTTTGTATTTCGAGTTCTGCTTTTACCATTTACTACCCAATGTGAATAGTGTGGATGGGTTTAAAGGTTGCTTTCAAGCTCTGTATAACAATTAGTTTTCAGCTTCTGTCTGAATATTTTAAAATTCTTAATGTTAAATTATTCTGCAATGTTCAGGTACATTTCAAAATCAATATTTGCATACACATTGTCAATCCAGACACGTTGTTCTGCACGTGATCTGAAAACTAAAGCATTACCTCACCAATATTCCAAACAGCACTCCACGTTTATGATTATCCATGCATCATAACTTCTGTACCAAAGGATATATTAAATCATCTTCATCTTATATTCCTCCCTAGGTTTAGAATATTGATCTAATCCTCTGACCAAAATGTGTGTTTACAATTCAAACTAGATTTTTTTCAACTTTTGTGGTTTTACATAAATGTGCATGTTGCAGTATCTCAAAAGATTTCCCTGTTCTAACATCAAATTTGCAATTTGGTTTCGACTGCAAGAGAGTTTCCTTGAGTACTAATTTTAAACAGAATGAGAATTAGAATCAAGTTCAGTTTTAATATCACGGGAATATGTCATGAAAATTAATCTTTTTGCAGCAACAGTAAATTGCAATACATATGTTAAAAAGAACTATAAATTTCAATAAGAAATATATATACTGTATATGTATATTTCTTCACCATCAGATTGCTGAATGGCCAATGAACCGATGTACACGACCTCAGATATTTTTTCTTTTTGTCTTTTCTTTTTGCACTATTTATTTAATTTTATATATGCAGTTTATATAATTTTAAACACTGGTGTAGTGTACATGGGTTCATTGTCCTCATAGAAATCTGATAGTGGAGGGGTTCTACATTATCAATAGTCTACCTTATTTGGTGTTATCAATTCTTTAGGTTATCTTTGAATGCAAGCGACTTAGTCCCACAGCTCGTTATACTCAGTGCTGTTATTGTGCTGCATCATGCCTCAACACATAAGCGCCTCACTAATTTATCTTTGCTTTGAATGAGGCAGAGTATGAAAATCAAGAATTGCTTTTGTCCTTCAAAAAACTACTTTTCATAAATGTGTTTTAATCCTATTGATCCACTTTCCCATATAATCTGGTTGCTACTCAGCAACGGGAAGTGGCTTATGAATTTAATATAAGTGATTTATTGAGAGACCTGAGAAAAACTCTTCTGCTGTACCTGGCCCACAAGGAGTGCAGAAATATTTGCTTTGGGGAGCTAACAGCTCTGTCTTTATTTAACTGATGAATCTCTTGTTGGTTGGGAAGCCCAAGCAGCAGTTGATCAGAGTCCCAACTGCAGTGGAACTGCGTAGAGACTGAGTTGCCTTTGTCTCCTTGGCAAAATGCTTAGATTTTTTTTTATCCACTTCTTCAGTGGTGATGCACCATCAATAACTCTCTGAGAGGGGAGGTGAACGATAGGCTTTTATTAGCTGCAAGAGACCACCACACAACATCCTGGAGACTGAGGGAGGAGCAGTGCCTCCAATCACCTTTATACAGGGGTCTGTGGGAGGAGCCACAGGTGCAGTCAGCAGAGGGGCGTGTCCAGACAGGTATATGTAGTTCACCACAAGTGGTAATGCGCGTGACAACTTAAGTCTACTTTTTGTTTGCTTCCTATCTAACTACAGTTACAAATTAATCAATTGAATCTTATGGATGTGACCCCATTTCTGTGAAAAGATTAAACTGAAGAATAAACGGGTACTCATAGGAGTCTTTCTGGCATTGCTTCACTGTTCAAAATCAGAATCAGGTTTATTATCACAGACATTAGTCGCAAATGAGAAGAGGGCATGTACTGGTGATAAGGAGGGGGGTTTCTTAACGATGGATGCCGCCTTTTTAAAGCATCACCTTTTGAAGCTGTATTTGATGCTGGGGAAAGTAATGCCCATGATGGACCAGGCTGGGTTTATAACTTTCTGATAGCTTTTCCCAGCCCTGCACAGTGGCCCCTCCATACCAGATAGTGTTGCAACCAATTAGAATGCTCTCCACGGTACATGTGCAAATATTTGCTGGAGTAATTGGTGACACACCAAATTTCCTCAAACTGAAATATAGCTACTGTTGTGCCTTTTCTGAAATTGCATCAGTATGTTGGGCCCAAAATAGCTCTTCAGAGGTGTTGTCACCCAGGAACTTGAAACTGCTCACCTTTTCCACTGGTGTGTGTCCCCTTGACTTCCCCTTCCTGAAGTCTGCAATCATTTCCTTGGTCTTACTGAAGTTGAATGCAAGGTTGTTATTGTGACACCACTCAACCAGCTGATCTATCTCAGTCCTGTACGCCTCCTTGTCATCATTTGAAATTCTGCCAGCAAAAGCTGTGGACAACAGGATGGGCTGTGTTCAATGTTACTACCACATGTCATTTCCATGATGTAGCTTGGCTTCAAATGTTGATCAGACACGAGGCTGATAGAATCTGAGGACCAGCTACCAGCTTCCTTCATTGAAAGGCAACTTTCGCTGCTTTAAGTGTGTCTGATATTCAGACACTTTTTTTTAAAAAAAAGCTAGACTGGATTAGATCAATAAAAATGGGTTTCAATAGGTATATTTAATATCAGATAAATGTATACAATGTACATCCTGAAATTCTTTTTCTTCGCAAACATCCATGAAAACACAGGAATGAACTACAGTTAAATGATAGAACTCCAAAGCTCCCCTCTCCCACACAAAAGCAGCATCAAGGCAACAATCCCCCCTCTCCTACCAGCAAAAAAGCATCATCACCCCCCAGCAAGCACTCAATCGTGTAGCAAAGCATCAATAATGACACAGACTTGCAGTATCCCACAACTACTCGTTCACCTGGTAATTTAACATACCACAGGCTCTCTCTCTCCCTAATGAGGGAAAAAGAGGTGTCCCTGTTTCACAGTGAGGTGGAAGACATTAAAGTTAAAGTTACCCTAAAAGTAGTTGAAAATGAAAATCTATTGAAGCTTATAGCATTCAATAAGTCCTTAGCTTTTTGGTTGTGGGGGACAGTGAAATGCCCTTTAATATTAAATGCTGTTCCTCTCTGAGCCTTGTGGTGCATCAGGTGGCAACCTTGCTGTTTCTGATGAGGTGAAGTTGCTAGCTTGACACTCAACCCAGCATGGATGGAAAGCATACAAGAAGTCAGCCAGATTCAAACCCAGGACCATTTGCCTCAAAGTTCGCTGCTGATGCCATTACACCATCTGATGGCTTTTTAAAGTGAATGGTTTGAGAATTTTAAGATGAGGTTCTTTCATCATAATGTGAAATTAACTGGGGAGGCTGGATCTGTGGATGATGAAGAATCACACACATATCCCACTAAACTTCTAAAATTACTTGCGGAAAGAGGATGCTTGGTGCAAGTCTTCAATGCAAAAGAGAATGCTTTAGGGTGGAAAAGGATGTCAAAAAATGTACCTCTCTCAGGAAGAATAAAGACATCTGTGTTCAAAAATGTTCTATGTTCAATGTTCCATGAAATCATTCTATGTTCAATTTCTACAAAATTGTGGATGGGCTATCTGTTTACAAGAGTGCTGTGGAAATGGTTGCAAATCCTGAAAACCACTAATATCATTATTGGTCAGAACTGCAAGTAAGTAAAAATAATCCAAGGTTGTTAATAAACTTACTTTAATATACCAGATGATAGTGATACATTAGAGTTACTACTCTTCAGCAAAATCATCTGGATAAACCCAAAAGGTGTGTAAGATAAGTGGCAGGGATAACTCCTGAATGGTAGTGAGAGAGGTGATGGAAGATAAGATGGGGAAGGATACAGACTGTGTTGCAGAACATGGTTAAAGGCAACATTTTTCTCTTCCTTTGAAGATCTCTAAATATTTCCCAGTACAAGAACAATACTTGAGCAATTTCTCTTTTAATTCAAAGACTTTGTTTTACGTTTGAGTCAGATCTGAGATCCTTTGCATACTTCAATGTTTTGCTGTGTATGTATAGTCCCAACTTGCTTTGGGCAGAGCCTATAACTCTCTGTAGTTTTGTGTGATCTTGAGCATTGGAAGTCCCATACCAGACAGTGATGCAGCCAATGCAACCAAAGTGCTCTCCACTGTACATCTACAGAAATTTGTAAAACTTGAAATAGAGCTGCACATTGCATCAATGTGTTGAGTGCAGGATAGATCCTCTGAGATATTAATCCCCAGGAACTTAAAACTTCATCTGTTGACTCCTTAATAAGAACAGATGTGTGTTTTGCTGACTAGCCCTTCCTAAAAACCATAGTCACTTCCTTGGTCTTGCTGACACTGAAAGTGAGGTTGTTCTTTTGATGCCACTAAACCAGCTGAATTACCTCACTCCTGTAAGCCTCCTCAACGCCATTTGAGATTCTACCAATAACATCGGTGAATATGTAGACAGCATATGAGCTGTGCTTAACCATACTGCCAAGTATGTATAGAGTGTGGAGAGAGTGGTCCAGCTAATGAGAAGTATTATCACTGGCCCGCATTGAATGTTGTCACCCAATAAGGAATTGAGGATCCAGTTACAGAGGGTGGTGTGGAGGCCTAGATTTTGAAACTTGATCATTAGAACTAAGGGAATGATGATGTTGAAGTGTTTGATGCCAAGCTGAAATTGATAAACAGTAGTCTGAAATATGTCTTGTGGTTGCCTCGATGCTCTATAGCTGAGTGGAGAGCCAGTGAGATTGCATCTGCTGTAGACCCATTGTATCAGTAGGTGAACTGCAGCAGTTCCAGCTCCTTGCTCAGGCAGAAGTTACTTCAAGCCATCACCAATCTCTTGAAGCAATTGAGTGCAACTTAGTGACGGTCATTGAACAGTTCACCCTGCTCTTCTTGGGCATTGGAATCATTACTATCCTCTCACATCAGGTGGAAACTTTAGACCACAGCAGTGAGGGTTAAAAAATGTCCTTAAATACTCCAACCAGTTGTTCAGCACAGGTTCAAATACCTGACTGGGTATACTACTGGAGCTTGATGCCTTGTGAATGTTTACTCTCTTGAAGGATATATAAATATTCACTGGGATAGAGGTCACAAGGTTGCAAGATACTATGAGGATTCACACAGGAAGAATATATACGAAGTTAACCAAAACATTTAACTATCTTTCCCATTTGAATAAAGGTTGATAGCCCCATTTAGATCAGTGGAGTTGTTGCTTTTGTCACCTTGCATGTAATGCTGGTGAATGAAATACAACATGTGTTTGATTTTTCATTGCGGTTAGTTTGTGAGCTGTAGTTGCACTCAATGTTGAGTCCAGTGAGGAAGGAGAAAGGCAGATACAGGGGTGCTGGAATACCTAGCGGCACTTGCAGTCTGTCACCTGTACATCCCTAGGTTGTGTTGGTTCTTACTGCAAATGACATTTACTGCCGGATGCGATATATATTTGATAAATAATTCTGAATCTAAATCAGAATCGGAATCTGACCGACCTCCACTGCACCTCCAGCTTTTATGCTGCATTGTGTTGATGTGAACATCAAAGGTATGCTGATTTGCACCCGTAGTAACACAAGGTACAGATCACGGTAGACAGTCTAAGCTATGCACTTTAGAAAGTGTGTCATAGCCTTGAAAACAATGGATGCTCGCATTTTTCAGGAGGCATGGAGAGAGGAATTTGGTTGATGGGAGAAATGGAGAAGGAGGTGTTCACGAGCCAAGAAACTGGGGCAAGTGACATTCAGAACAAACTGCAATGGTGAACAAAAATCATGGAAGTAAAATAATTGGTCAAAAACTAAGTTGTGAAATGAGTAATTTTTAACACAGTGGAATGTTAAGGTCTGGAATGTATTAACAGAAAGGATGGCAAGATTATAAGGCAACATTCAAAATGCTCCTTTCACCTTTTCCTTTCTTCTATTGCCTTCTGTCTCTTTCACCATTAACTTCCCAGCTCTTTACTTCATCCATTCCCCTCCAGGTTTCACTTATTGTCTGGTGTTTCTCTCTCCCCTCCCCCCCCCACCTTCAAATAGACAATAGACAATAGGTGCAGAAGTAGACCATTCGGCCCTTCAAGCCTGCATTGCCATTCTGAGATCATGGCTGATCATCTACTATCAATACCTGGTTCCTACCTTGTCCCCATATCCCTTGATTCCCCTATCCAAAAGATACCTGTCTAGCTCCTTCTTGAAAGCATCCAGAGAATTGGCCTCCACTGCCTTCTGAGGCAGTGCATTCCACACCCCCACAACTCTCTGGGAGAAGAAGTTTTTCCTTAACTCTGTCCTAAATGACCTACCCCTTATTCTCAAACCATGCCCTCTGGTACTGGACTCTCCCAGCATCTGGAACATATTTCCTGCCTCTATCTTGTCCAATCCCTTAATAATCTTATATGTTTCAATCAGATCCCCTCTCAATCTTCTTAATTCCAGCGTGTACAAGCCCAGTCTCTCTAACCTCTCTGCGTAAGACAGTCCAGACATCCCAGGAATTAACCTTGTGAATCTACACTGCACTTCCTCTACAGCCAGGATGTCCTTCCTTAACCCTGGAGACCAAAACTGTACACAATACTCCAGGTGTGGTCTCACCAGGGCCCTGTACAAATGCAAAAGGATTTCCTTGCTCTTGTACTCAATTCCTTTTGTAATAAAAGCTAACATTCCATTAGCCTTCTTCACTGCCTGCTGCACTTGCTCATTCACCTTCAGTGACTGATGAACAAGGACTCCTAGATCTCTTTGTATTTTCCCCTTACCTAACTCTACACCATTCAGATAATAATTTGCCTTCCTGTTCTTACTCCCAAAGTGGATAACCTCACACTTATTCACATTAAACGTCATCTGCCAAGTATCTGCCCACTCACCCAGCCTATCCAAGTCACCCTGAATTCTCCTAACATCCTCATCACATGTCACACTGCCACCCAGCTTAGTATCATCAGCAAACTTGTTGATGTTATTCTCAATGCCTTCATCTAAATCGTTGATGTAAATCGTAAACAGCTATCATCCCAATACTGAGCCCTGTGGCACCCCACTAGTCACCACCTGCCATTCCGAGAAACACCCATTCACCACTACCCTTTGCTTTCTATCTGCCAACCAATTTTCTATCCATGTCAATATCTTCCCCCCAATGCCATGGGCTCTGATTTTACCCACCAATCTCCTATGTGGGACCTTATCAAATGCCTTCTGAAAATCGAGGTACACTACATCCACTGGATCTCCCCCGTCTAACTTCCTGGTTACATCCTCTAAAAACTCCAATAGATTAGTCAAGCATGATTTGCCCTTGGTAAATCCATGCTGGCTCGGCCCAAACCTATCACTGCTATCTAGATATGCCACTATTTCATCCTTAATAATGGACTCTAGCATCTTCCCCACCACCGATGTCAGGCTGACAGGATGATAGTTCTCTGTTTTCTCCCTCCCTCCTTTTTTAAAAAGTGGGATAACATTAGCCATTCTCCAATCCTCAGGAACTGATCCTGAACCTAAGGAACATTGGAAAATGATTACCAATGCATCCGCAATTTCCAGAGCCTCCTCCTTTAGTACCCTAGGATGCAGACCATCTGGACCTGGGGATTTGTCAGCTTTCAGTCCCATCAGTCTACTCATCACCGTTTCCTTCCTAATGTCAACCTGTTTCATTTCCTCTGTTACCCTATGTCCTTGGCCCATCCATACATCTGGGAGATTGCTTGTGTCTTCCCTAGTGAAGACAGATCTAAAGTACTTATTAAATTCTTCTGCCATTTCTCTGTTTCCCATAACAATTTCACCCAATTCATTCTTCAAGGGCTTAACATTGTTCTTAACTATCTTCTTTCTCTTCACATACCTAAAAAAGCTTTTGCTATCTTCCTTTATATTCCTGGTTAGCTTGTGTCCGTACCTCATTTTTTACCCCATATTGCCTGTTTAGTTAAGTTCTGTTGTTCCTTAAAAACTTCCCAATCATCTGTCTTCCCACTCACCTTAGCTCTGTCATATTTTTTTTTTTAATGCTATGCAATCTCTGACTTCCTTTGTCAACCACTATGGCCCCTTTCCCCCCTTTGAATCCTTCCTTCTCCGGGGGATGAACTGATTTTGCACCTTGTGCATTATTCCCAAGAATACCTGCCATTGCTGTTTCACTGTCTTTTCTGCTAGGATATCCGTCCATTTAACTTTGGCCAGCTCCTCCCTCATGGCTCCATAGTCTCCTTTGTTCAACTGCAACACTGACACCTCCAATCTGCCTTTATCCTTCTCAAATTGCAGATAAAAACTTATCATATTATGGTCACTACCTCCTAATGGCTCCTTTACTTCAAGATCGCTTATCAAATCCTGTTCATTACACAACCCTAAATCCAGAATAGCCTTGTCCCTGGTCGGCTCTCGTACAAGCAGTTCCAAGAATGCATCCTGTAGGCACTCTACTAACTCCCTATCCTGGGGTCCAGCACCAACCTGATTCTCCCAGTTCACCTGCATGTTGAAATCCCCCATAACTACTGCGACATTACCTTTGCCACATGCCAATGTTAACTCCCTATTCAACTTGCACCCAATATCCATGCTACTGTTTGGGGGCCTGTAGACAACACTCATTAAGGTCTTTTTGCCCTTACTGTTCCTCAGTTCTATCTACACAGACTCTACTTCTCCTGATCCTGTGTCCCCCCTTGCAAAGGACTGAATCTCATTCCTCACCAACAGGACCACCGCACCCCCTCTGCCCACATTTCTGTCCCTACGATAGCACGTATACCCTTGTACATTCATTTCCCAGGTCTGATCTCCCTGCAGCCATGTCTCCGTTATCCCAACAACATCATAGTTACCCATTCGCACCTGAGCTTCAAGCTCATCGGCCTTATTTCTGACACTTTGTGCATTCAGATATAGAATTTTTAGCCCATTTCTCCTCTCTCTGTTTAAATCGCTGCCTATTGTGCTTAACCCAGCTCCCCGAACTCCCATCGGGCTATATGCCCCTTGAATTTTGTTGTCCTTCCTAAATTTACTTATTCTTTCTGCACATTTAACTCCATGTTCCGTCAGACCATCCCTCTGTACAATCTACTCCTCAGCTTTTTTTCTCCAGTCCTGCCGAAGGGTTCGGCCCCAAACATCATCTGTACTTCTTTCCAGAGATGCTGCCTGACCTGCTGAGTTCCTTCAGCATTTTGTGTGAGTTGCTCGTATTTCCAGTATCTACAGATGTTTTCATTTGGTCTTTTTGTTGCCCTGTTCCATGAAAAACACTTGTATCTTCATCTAAAAACAATGCAGCTGAAGTGGCTGCTTGCTTTGAAAAGCAACATAATCTTATTGGGGTGAAACCTCTATGTTAGTTTACCTACTGATATATTATTCTTTTCCCATATTTGTGAGGTGTCTGCACTTGCCCTTGCATCAAGGTGTAGATATCTCTTGATTGGTGATCTTTCCACAGGACTTGCTCTTCTTAGCACCATGTACTTGCCTTCAACTGACAATCTGAATGCGACCCTGACCATCATACTTAATGTCATCCACTCTCTGGACTACTATTGTACATTGTTTGGAGAAGATATTTTTCAATTGACATTGGACACACTTTTTATCCCAAATGCAAGGCAGTTCTTTTTCAGTAATAATTGTAACTTCTGAGCCATTTGTCTGTGTCACCCTGTGGCTCACTGGCATTCACCATCCAATATTACTTGTTTGACTTGGGTTAGTTTCACGGGTTTGTATATGTGTAAATTTCTGAAATTAACTCTGTCGTAAGGTAGCCATGCCTTTAGCTTGGACTCCTAATTCCACAAATCATCAAATTTATGATAAGTGAGTGATGGAATTATCTGCTAACATTCTAAGTTTCATTAAGAAAGCATCAAAAGAGTCTCTTGAAAGAGTTTGGGAATTCATAGCATCATCCTGGAAATCGGGGGACAATATCCTCGATGCACTTCTGGATTAAACTTGTGACCCCATCCATGAACTCGAAGACATCCTCATCATGGAAGACTTTCCAGCTGACGTCGTCAAATCAGTCCTGTAGCATGGAGGCCAATTGGTCAGACCAACAATGGACAGTTTTAACTATGGCCACTTCATGTTTCAGCTTCTGCCTGTACTTTGGCAGCAGCAAAATGGGGAAATGATCTGATTTTCCAAAGGGGGGGCATGAAGGAGCACTTTGTAAGCATTGCGGAAGGGAAAGTAGTAACCGCTCCCTCAATGTCACAAAAACAAAGGAGCTGGTTGTGGACTACAGGAGGAATGGAGACGGGCTAACCCCTATTGACATTAATGGATTTGGGGTTGAGAGGCTGAACAGATTTAAGTTCCTCGGCATAAACATCACTGAGGATCTCACATGGTCTGTACATACTGGCTGTGTAGTGAAAAAGGCACAACAACGCCTCCTTCATCTCAGACGGTTGAAGAAGTTTGGTGTGGGCCTCCAAATCCTAAGAACTTTCTATAGTGGCACAACTGAGAGCATCCTGACTGGCTGCATCACTGCCTGGCATGGGAACTGTACCTCCCTCAACTGCAGAGCTCTGCAGAGAGTGGTGCGGACAGCCCAGCGCATCTGTAGATGTGAACTTCCCACAATTCAGGACATTTACAAAGGCAGGTGTGTAAAAAGGGCCTGAAGGATCATTGGGGACCTGAGTCACCCCAATGACAAACTGTTCCAGCTGCTACTATCCGGGAAACAGTACAATAGTATAAAAGCCAGGACCAACAGGCTCCGGGACAGCTTCTTCCATCAGGCCATCAGACTGGTTAACTCATGCTGCCACAACTGTATTTCTATGTTATATTGACTATCCTATTGTAGATACTATTTATTATAAATTACTAAACATTGCACATTTAGACAGAGACAATAGACAATAGACAATAGGTGCAGAAGTAGACCATTCGGCCCTTCGAGCCTGCACTGCCATTTTGAGATCATG
Source organism: Hemitrygon akajei (assembly GCF_048418815.1). NCBI lineage: Eukaryota > Metazoa > Chordata > Chondrichthyes > Myliobatiformes > Dasyatidae > Hemitrygon > Hemitrygon akajei. Next base: position 71,191,521 of record NC_133136.1, on the reverse strand, counting down.
GCTGATCATCTACTATCAATACCTGGTTCCTGCCTTGTCCCCATATCCTTTGATTCCCCTATCCATAAGATACCTATCTAGCTCCTTCTTGAAAGCATCCAGAGAATTGGCCTCCACTGCCTTCCGAAGCAGTGCATTCCACACCCCCACAACTCTCTGGGAGAAGAAGTTTTTCCTTAACTCTGTCCTAAATGACCTACCCCTTATTCTCAAACCATGCCCTCCGGTACTGGACTCTCCCAGCATCTGGAACATATTTCCTGCCTCTATCTTGTCCAATCCCTTAATAATCTTATATGTTTCAATCAGATCCCCTCTCAATCTTCTTAATTCCAGCGTGTACAAGCCCAGTCTCTCTAACCTCTCTGCGTAAGACAGTCCAGACATCCCAGGAATTAACCTTGTGAATCTACACTGCACTTCCTCTACAGCCAGGATGTCCTTCCTTAACCCTGGAGACCAAAACTGTACACAATACTCCAGGTGTGGTCTCACCAGGGCCCTGTACAAATGCAAAAGGATTTCCTTGCTCTTGTACTCAATTCCTTTTGTAATAAAAGCTAACATTCCATTAGCCTTCTTCACTGCCTGCTGCACTTGCTCATTCACCTTCAGTGACTGATGAACAAGGACTCCTAGATCTCTTTGTATTTTCCCCTTACCTAACTCTACACCATTCAGATAATAATTTGCCTTCCTGTTCTTACTCCCAAAGTGGATAACCTCACACTTATTCACATTAAACGTCATCTGCCAAGTATCTGCCCACTCACCCAGCCTATCCAAGTCACCCTGAATTCTCCTAACATCCTCATCACATGTCACACTGCCACCCAGCTTAGTATCATCAGCAAACTTGTTGATGTTATTCTCAATGCCTTCATCTAAATCGTTGATGTAAATCGTAAACAGCTATCATCCCAATACTGAGCCCTGTGGCACCCCACTAGTCACCACCTGCCATTCCGAGAAACACCCATTCACCACTACCCTTTGCTTTCTATCTGCCAACCAATTTTCTATCCATGTCAATATCTTCCCCCCAATGCCATGGGCTCTGATTTTACCCACCAATCTCCTATGTGGGACCTTATCAAATGCCTTCTGAAAATCGAGGTACACTACATCCACTGGATCTCCCCCGTCTAACTTCCTGGTTACATCCTCTAAAAACTCCAATAGATTAGTCAAGCATGATTTGCCCTTGGTAAATCCATGCTGGCTCGGCCCAAACCTATCACTGCTATCTAGATATGCCACTATTTCATCCTTAATAATGGACTCTAGCATCTTCCCCACCACCGATGTCAGGCTGACAGGATGATAGTTCTCTGTTTTCTCCCTCCCTCCTTTTTTAAAAAGTGGGATAACATTAGCCATTCTCCAATCCTCAGGAACTGATCCTGAACCTAAGGAACATTGGAAAATGATTACCAATGCATCCGCAATTTCCAGAGCCTCCTCCTTTAGTACCCTAGGATGCAGACCATCTGGACCTGGGGATTTGTCAGCTTTCAGTCCCATCAGTCTACTCATCACCGTTTCCTTCCTAATGTCAACCTGTTTCATTTCCTCTGTTACCCTATGTCCTTGGCCCATCCATACATCTGGGAGATTGCTTGTGTCTTCCCTAGTGAAGACAGATCTAAAGTACTTATTAAATTCTTCTGCCATTTCTCTGTTTCCCATAACAATTTCACCCAATTCATTCTTCAAGGGCTTAACATTGTTCTTAACTATCTTCTTTCTCTTCACATACCTAAAAAAGCTTTTGCTATCTTCCTTTATATTCCTGGTTAGCTTGTGTCCGTACCTCATTTTTTACCCCATATTGCCTGTTTAGTTAAGTTCTGTTGTTCCTTAAAAACTTCCCAATCATCTGTCTTCCCACTCACCTTAGCTCTGTCATATTTTTTTTTTTAATGCTATGCAATCTCTGACTTCCTTTGTCAACCACTATGGCCCCTTTCCCCCCTTTGAATCCTTCCTTCTCCGGGGGATGAACTGATTTTGCACCTTGTGCATTATTCCCAAGAATACCTGCCATTGCTGTTTCACTGTCTTTTCTGCTAGGATATCCGTCCATTTAACTTTGGCCAGCTCCTCCCTCATGGCTCCATAGTCTCCTTTGTTCAACTGCAACACTGACACCTCCAATCTGCCTTTATCCTTCTCAAATTGCAGATAAAAACTTATCATATTATGGTCACTACCTCCTAATGGCTCCTTTACTTCAAGATCGCTTATCAAATCCTGTTCATTACACAACCCTAAATCCAGAATAGCCTTGTCCCTGGTCGGCTCTCGTACAAGCAGTTCCAAGAATGCATCCTGTAGGCACTCTACTAACTCCCTATCCTGGGGTCCAGCACCAACCTGATTCTCCCAGTTCACCTGCATGTTGAAATCCCCCATAACTACTGCGACATTACCTTTGCCACATGCCAATGTTAACTCCCTATTCAACTTGCACCCAATATCCATGCTACTGTTTGGGGGCCTGTAGACAACACTCATTAAGGTCTTTTTGCCCTTACTGTTCCTCAGTTCTATCTACACAGACTCTACTTCTCCTGATCCTGTGTCCCCCCTTGCAAAGGACTGAATCTCATTCCTCACCAACAGGACCACCGCACCCCCTCTGCCCACATTTCTGTCCCTACGATAGCACGTATACCCTTGTACATTCATTTCCCAGGTCTGATCTCCCTGCAGCCATGTCTCCGTTATCCCAACAACATCATAGTTACCCATTCGCACCTGAGCTTCAAGCTCATCGGCCTTATTTCTGACACTTTGTGCATTCAGATATAGAATTTTTAGCCCATTTCTCCTCTCTCTGTTTAAATCGCTGCCTATTGTGCTTAACCCAGCTCCCCGAACTCCCATCGGGCTATATGCCCCTTGAATTTTGTTGTCCTTCCTAAATTTACTTATTCTTTCTGCACATTTAACTCCATGTTCCGTCAGACCATCCCTCTGTACAATCTACTCCTCAGCTTTTTTTCTCCAGTCCTGCCGAAGGGTTCGGCCCCAAACATCATCTGTACTTCTTTCCAGAGATGCTGCCTGACCTGCTGAGTTCCTTCAGCATTTTGTGTGAGTTGCTCGTATTTCCAGTATCTACAGATGTTTTCATTTGGTCTTTTTGTTGCCCTGTTCCATGAAAAACACTTGTATCTTCATCTAAAAACAATGCAGCTGAAGTGGCTGCTTGCTTTGAAAAGCAACATAATCTTATTGGGGTGAAACCTCTATGTTAGTTTACCTACTGATATATTATTCTTTTCCCATATTTGTGAGGTGTCTGCACTTGCCCTTGCATCAAGGTGTAGATATCTCTTGATTGGTGATCTTTCCACAGGACTTGCTCTTCTTAGCACCATGTACTTGCCTTCAACTGACAATCTGAATGCGACCCTGACCATCATACTTAATGTCATCCACTCTCTGGACTACTATTGTACATTGTTTGGAGAAGATATTTTTCAATTGACATTGGACACACTTTTTATCCCAAATGCAAGGCAGTTCTTTTTCAGTAATAATTGTAACTTCTGAGCCATTTGTCTGTGTCACCCTGTGGCTCACTGGCATTCACCATCCAATATTACTTGTTTGACTTGGGTTAGTTTCACGGGTTTGTATATGTGTAAATTTCTGAAATTAACTCTGTCGTAAGGTAGCCATGCCTTTAGCTTGGACTCCTAATTCCACAAATCATCAAATTTATGATAAGTGAGTGATGGAATTATCTGCTAACATTCTAAGTTTCATTAAGAAAGCATCAAAAGAGTCTCTTGAAAGAGTTTGGGAATTCATAGCATCATCCTGGAAATCGGGGGACAATATCCTCGATGCACTTCTGGATTAAACTTGTGACCCCATCCATGAACTCGAAGACATCCTCATCATGGAAGACTTTCCAGCTGACGTCGTCAAATCAGTCCTGTAGCATGGAGGCCAATTGGTCAGACCAACAATGGACAGTTTTAACTATGGCCACTTCATGTTTCAGCTTCTGCCTGTACTTTGGCAGCAGCAAAATGGGGAAATGATCTGATTTTCCAAAGGGGGGGCATGAAGGAGCACTTTGTAAGCATTGCGGAAGGGAAAGTAGTAACCGCTCCCTCAATGTCACAAAAACAAAGGAGCTGGTTGTGGACTACAGGAGGAATGGAGACGGGCTAACCCCTATTGACATTAATGGATTTGGGGTTGAGAGGCTGAACAGATTTAAGTTCCTCGGCATAAACATCACTGAGGATCTCACATGGTCTGTACATACTGGCTGTGTAGTGAAAAAGGCACAACAACGCCTCCTTCATCTCAGACGGTTGAAGAAGTTTGGTGTGGGCCTCCAAATCCTAAGAACTTTCTATAGTGGCACAACTGAGAGCATCCTGACTGGCTGCATCACTGCCTGGCATGGGAACTGTACCTCCCTCAACTGCAGAGCTCTGCAGAGAGTGGTGCGGACAGCCCAGCGCATCTGTAGATGTGAACTTCCCACAATTCAGGACATTTACAAAGGCAGGTGTGTAAAAAGGGCCTGAAGGATCATTGGGGACCTGAGTCACCCCAATGACAAACTGTTCCAGCTGCTACTATCCGGGAAACAGTACAATAGTATAAAAGCCAGGACCAACAGGCTCCGGGACAGCTTCTTCCATCAGGCCATCAGACTGGTTAACTCATGCTGCCACAACTGTATTTCTATGTTATATTGACTATCCTATTGTAGATACTATTTATTATAAATTACTAAACATTGCACATTTAGACAGAGACAATAGACAATAGACAATAGGTGCAGAAGTAGACCATTCGGCCCTTCGAGCCTGCACTGCCATTTTGAGATCATGGCTGATCATCTACTATCAATACCTGGTTCCTGCCTTGTCCCCATATCCTTTGATTCCCCTATCCATAAGATACCTATCTAGCTCCTTCTTGAAAGCATCCAGAGAATTGGCCTCCACTGCCTTCCGAAGCAGTGCATTCCACACCCCCACAACTCTCTGGGAGAAGAAGTTTTTCCTTAACTCTGTCCTAAATGACCTACCCCTTATTCTCAAACCATGCCCTCCGGTACTGGACTCTCCCAGCATCTGGAACATATTTCCTGCCTCTATCTTGTCCAATCCCTTAATAATCTTATATGTTGCAATCAGATCCCTCCTCAATCTTCTTAATTCCAGCGTGTACAAGCCCAGTCTCTCTAACCTCTCTGCGTAAGACAGTCCAGACATCCCAGGAATTAACCTTGTGAATCTACGCTGCACTTCCTGTACAGCCAGGGTGTCCTTCCTTAACCCTGGAGACCAAAACTGTACACAATACTCCAGGTGTGGTCTCACCAGGACATAACGTAAAGATTTTTATTCCTCATGTATATGATGGATGACATCCATTAGTCTCGGGAGACCATGGATCTGTGCCTGGAAAGTCTTGCTTCAGTCTCTCCAGGGCGCAGGCCTGGGCAAGGTTGCATGGAAGACCGGCAGTTGCCCAAGCAGCACGTCTCCCCTTTCCATGACACTGATGTTGTCCAAGGGGAGGGCAAGGGCTGATACAGCTGGGCACCAGTGACGTCGCAGTTGCCAGAGTCAGATTGAAAGTAATGTTGGACTGCCTTAGGGACTCCAGCTCCAGATTTGTCCTCAGGGTTTACTCCCGAAGCCTTTCCCATAAGTGGGTATGGCCACAGGGCAGCGGAGGTTTGAAATCAGAGTTTTCCTCTGTATATGAAGTCAATTCAATTCAATATTTCTGTTATCAAGATACTGAGTAGCCTAAGTACAGCAACAGGTAGCATGGCTTTTTAGCGATGAAAGGGTTTCTCTCATCAAGCAAGTGTATCAAGTGATGTATGGTTCAACTTCGTATATTTTCCCACTTGGGACGTAGAACTTGCAAAATTGCTCCTATGGAGCAAACTTATCTTCTCCCTAATGATAAGTAGCCTTTTTAAAAATATTGATGTCTCCAAAGCCAACAAACCAAACAGCTCAGCAGGCCAAGCAACATCTATGGAAAGGAGCAGAGCTGACGTTTTGGGCCAAGACCCTTCATCAGGATGTCAGTTCCTCCAACATGTTGTGTGTGTTGCTTAAGTTTCCAGCATCTGCTGATTTCCTGTTGTCTGTGATGAAACTGAACAGCATAGCATTAGAGCATCCTGAAATCCGAGTCGTTGATTTGTTATTAAAACTGCAGATATCTACATTTTTCTAAGTGAAGACAGAAACTAATCAAGAGTATCTGGATGTTATAAGAATTTTTAATCTCACCCCACATTGACTGATGTGTGTAATACACAGTCTTGTTACTAATGTTTCTGCTCTCTGCTGCTTCTGCAGAAGTTTATTCAATTCTCATGAAAATAATTGTATTTATAAATAATTACACACATTGATTTGCTTACATTTTACCTGTATATTGAAAATATCAAATTGTGGCATAGAAGCATTCACATAATCAGAGAGTAAACAGACTGTGGATTCCCACACAGAAGTTTTATCTTTAGAAATGTATTAATATTGGGGGACGTGAGTACAGCTAGTAAGGCCAGCACTTATCCCCCATCCTTAATTTCCCTTGTGTAGTTGGTGATGAGATAAATTCTTGAGCTCTGGCTATTCTCTAGTAAAGGTACTCCACAATATTGTTTAATTAGAAGTTTCAGGATTTCCAGGAGCTCACACTCAATTTTTCAGACCACTCATCATTTCTCTATCATAAATAGTGAATGTTTTTTTTTAAAAGCAACTGATTTTGAATCCAGGGTTTCTTCTGCATTAGGATCTCACTAAAATGCAGAATAAAAGATAGCCAGTGAGCCAGAGTGCTATTTCAGATGTCAAGAGGCTACTGGCCGAGATTGAAAGAATAGCATCTAAAACTCAGATATTGTGGAAGTGGACTTGTGGTCAAGTCTCATATTGTGGAAGAAGTTAAACCAAGAAAGAAGCCTTGAAATTCACTGCTGAGGTTAGAGAACATTTCTGCCTTCTCTGACCCTTGGGAAAAGTTTAAAACGGAAGTCCTTGAGAAGTATCTGATCACGTTTCCCTTACTTCAGCTATTGGGAAAGCCACAAAGTTGAGTCACCAGTTCAAACTGAAATTAAATCTTCCTCTGCATACTTGAAGGAAAATCCTGCTGACTTTAAACAAATACTTGCCAATTGGGAGAGGTTAAGCTGAAAGAAGGCAGTAATGGAACAGGAGTAGTGGCAAATAATTTTAACCATTTGCTACCATGCCTACACTGGCAGGGTAGAGTTAAAGCTGTCCCTCATTTTATTTTTCTGTCTCTTCTGTGGGAGAAAGCAGGAGCCAAAAATCATTGAAACCATAGAAAGGGTGCCAAGGAGATTTACAAGGATGTTGCTTGGATTGGGGAGTATGCCTTATGAGAATAGGTTGAGTGAACTCGGCCTTTTCTCCTTGGAGTGGAGGAGGATGAGAGGTGACCTGATAGAGGTGTATAGGATGATGAGAGGCATTGAACTTGGTGATAGTCAGAGGCTTTTCCCCAGGGCTGAAATGGCTAGCACGAGAGGGCATAATTTTAAGGTGCTTGGAAGTAGGTACAGAGGAGATGTCAGGGGTAAGTTTTTTTTTACGCAGAGAGTGGTGAGTGGTGGAGGCAGAAATGATAGGGTCTTTTAAGAGATTCCTGTATGGCTACATCGAGCTTAGAGAAATAGAGGATTATGGGTAAAGCCTAGGTAATTCTAAGGTAGGGGCATGTTTGGCACAGCTTTGTGGGCTGAAGGGCCTGTAATGTTCTGTAGGTTTTCTATGTTTCTAGTTACTATTAATTTATTACCTCGCTAAGGTTGTCAGTAATAGCATTTCTCAATACGTTACATTTGTTCTCATATACGAAGACAAAGATCTACACTCTCCAGTTTACGTTATCATTGAATTTTACAGCTATTGTTGAGAAAGTGATAAAAGACCTTATAGACCATGATAGTGCGGCTTGTGAACATTCAATAGCTAACCTCAGCTTTAAATGCTTCCCATCTAATCTGGTGAACATTGTGCTAAAAGACCATAGCCATTTTGGAGCTTTCAGCCACGTATTTGAAAAATAAGACTGTCAATTGGTCAGCTTTCACAGCCCATGCAGAATGCCCATGTAGTTAAATTAATTATTATGGCTCAGCATCAGCTGTTGTGGAGATGGCCAGAAGCTGTGGAAATGCAGTGGCAAAAGGCAAATCATTAATTCTACAGATGGACTTATCATTGGTGATATCTGGCTGCTTGTAATTGGAATTACTAGGTAATGGCTCTAGGCCTTTTACTAACTTGTAATCCATTACTTATTTTTGTTTAGCCTGCTCTTGCTTTCATAAATTAGTGATTTAGTCAGGTCAGAAGAGTGCAGAAGCTAAGAATCAGAGAAACTTACGAATGGGAGGAGGTTATTCAGCCCATTATGACTCTGACTGGCAAAAAAAAATAATATTCTGACCTATTCCCAATTTCCGACTTCTGGTTTGTGCATTTGTAGATATTAGAATTTCAAGTACCTATCCCTACATTTTCAAAATATGAGAAAGGTTACTGCTTTCTGCCCCGCTGTCATCTGTTCCTCCTCCACCTCAAATCTACATGAAACCATTTCTTCTTCATTTCCAATCCTTCATCCTTTAACTTTAAGTTAATAGGCCCCAGTATTTGATGTCACTGTAAAAAAAAAAATGGACACTTACAAGCCCTTTATGAACCTCAGTTGAAAGTTTTCTCAGTCTCCTCTGTTTCAAAGAAAACAATGCAGCCAATTTAACAGTTCTTCATTCCTATTTTTCCTGATCAGGAAATATCCTCACTAATCAACTCTGTACAATCTCAACTGCAATTGTGTCCTTCCTCTAATGCATTCACCAAAACTCGTGCTCACATATTCTCTACTTTAGCCAATAAAGGCAACCATATTCATTTTTTTATTTATTGAGATACAGCATGGAATAGTCCCTTCCAGACCTTCGAGCTGTACAGCCCAACAATCCCCAGATTTAACCCTAGCCTAGTTATGGGACAATTTTCAATGATCAATTAACCTACCAACCGGTACATATTTGGACTGTGTGAGGAACCCAGAGCACCTGGAGGAAATCCATGTGGTCACATTGAGAAATACAAACTCCTTAAAGACAGTGGTAGGTCATTGATACTATAAAACATTGTACTAACCACTATGCTATTGTGCCAGCCCATATTCATTTGACATGAATATCTTCAAAGTTCAAAGTACATTTATTATCAAATAGATATAAATTACAGAACCTTGAGTTCTTCTCATTACAGTTAGCTACAAAACAAGAAACCAAAAGTACCCATTTTTTAAAAAAACTAACAAACATCCAATGCACAAAGAGAGGGAGGAAAATAAAACACAAATCATGCAAACTATAAAAGCAAGTAACGGCATTCAGAATGAAAGTGAGCCCATATACATAAGGCCTGGAGCAGGTCCACAGCCTGAGCCTCAGTTCATCACACAGTGGAGCAAATCATTATGGAGCTTGCAGACATGAAGCCTGGAGCAGGCCACAGCCTTAGCCTCATGCCACTGCGAGCAGAATAAATGTCACGGAGCAGCGAGCTGAACCAGCCTGATCTGCCTCTGGTCCCAACACCTTGCCTTTTCAATCCATCCAGCTTGGCATTAAAATCATCAAAACATCAGCTCATCCCCTACTCTAAGACCCGGGCTGAGTTGCATCGATACTCTCCGGACCTGGACCCTGCCCCCACAATCCAATCCATACCCAATCTTTCCATTTTGGCCCAGCACTTAGTTTGATCTAACCTCATGACTTCTCTCCATTTTGCATGCCCCAAATCCCTCTTGACCATGTCTTGACGTTGCTCTGACTACTTCACCTGGAACATGCCTCAACCTTGTTCCAACTTTGCATCGCACCTTTACACCTCAACACTCAAGTAAGCCTCACTTTCACTTACCTCTTCATTGCTTGCAGTGATCCACAGTGGACCATCCACAATGGTCCACAGCAAAACTGTCAATAATAATTGTATTTCTTGCTTTATGAACCACCAGTAAGAGCAAGACAGTGCACACTGAGGTAATAAAATGCACAGATTTTTGTTCTACTTATCCTGTATTCATGTTTTTGTTTTCCTTTAAAACTATTCTGGAACAAACTGTACATAACCTACATTTCTTTAGCAAAGTTACTTGCCAGAAAAACTTCAAGAACTTGTCATTATTAAGTTTTTTTTTACACTCATAAATGGGGAATAAGTTAATTAAATAAACCTGGAATTTAAAAGAAAACATATAAATAACAGTAATAGTAACCGTAAAACTACTAGTTTATTTTAAAAGTTCATCTGGTTTACCAACACTGTTCAAGGATGGAAGCCTGTCATCTTTGTTCGATCTATTCATGATGACAGACTTGAGATTGCTCTCTGAAATGCACTAGTGAGCAATTCAGTTCAAGGACAATTTGGGTTTGGCAATGAATGCTAGCTTTGCCCACAACACTCATATCTCATTAAAGAATAAGAAGCCAGATGATATGTTTTCTTCCAAGTTTAAATATTATACTCTTGTTACTATGGATTCATTCACTTGCCTGCAATTCTGCAGAAATACTCAAGATAACGTAACTTACATGGTAATAGTGTTTTCATATATAATGTCATCAAAGTGACATTAACATTGATTTCAATCTTCTCCTCTTCTACTTTAGTTATCCTTCTTTGAAAGTTCTAGTGCTCGGTCTGGATAGGTTTCATCTTCCTGGCATCTTTCTGAAGAATCTTGGTACTTATAAAGAATATGCAAGTTTTGTCTACTGTCATCTACTGCCAAGATGAAGCCACACTCAAATTGGAGGAACGAAACCTTAAATTCCGTCTGGGTAGCGTCCAACCTGATGGCATGAACATTGATTTCTCTAACTTCCGTTAATGCCCCTCCTCCCCTTCTTACCCCACCCCTGTTTTATTTATTTCCCCCCTCCTTTTTTTTCTCTCTGCCTATCACTCTTTGCCTGTTTTCCATCTCCCTCTGGTGCTCCCCTCCCCCTTTCTTTCTCCCTAGGCCTCCCGTCCCATGATCCTTTCCCTTCTCCGGCTCTGTATCCCTTTTGCCAATCACCTTTCCAGCTCTTAGCTTCACCCTTCCCCGTCCTACTTTCAAATATCTTATTATCTTTTCTTTCAGTTAGTCCTGACGAAGGGTCTCGGCCCAAAACGTCAACAGTGCTTCTTCCTATAGATGCTGCCTAGTCTGCTGCATTCCACCAGCATTTTGTGTGTGATGCAAGTCTTGTTCTGTTTTGTTCAATTCCATCCAGTAATTTTTTGGAAGAGGGCTATTAATTTGGATGGACTCTATGGTGCTTCTGCTGCTGCTTGTATGGCGGGCTATGTGGGTGGGTCCAGGGCTTCTGCTGGTGCAGGTGGGGGTGAAGTGGAGGGGGGGTCAATGCTTTTGCTGCTGCTTGTGCAAAGGGAGGGGTCCGTCGGCGCTTTGATGTTTTTATTGTATTACGGGGTTTCTTTGTTTAGTGAATGAATTTCAGTTTGTATCCTGTAGACATACTCTGTTATTAAATGTACTTTGAGACCTTTGCAATATTTTTCCAGTTCAGAATGCTTAACCCTTTAAATTGGTTCCAGGATATTAAATCCTGCAATTTATAAATCTTGGTTAATTATCTTCAAATTGGATCTATTTTCCATGTGGCTAAAATAGTTGACCCTCGGTGTTCATCGAGAGCTATAAGTACTGAATGTAAAGTGCCTGAATGAAATTCTATACTTCACTGGCTAGTGTGTCCAACTCTTTCTCATCTTTGACAGCTTCAGATGTAATAAAACTCTAAGGCATGTATTTTGAAGACCCAGGATAAGCAAAAAATTAACATAATTCCCCACAATATATATTTGTTTCTGATTTGAAAGGTATAAACTGCAGTTGAGAAAGGATATTGTTCTTGGGAGGAAATCAGTCAATATTATTTTGTTAATTAAGCTCCATGCCTCAAATTTTGGTAACTAATTGGATTTAACAGACAAAGCCTTGAGTTTCAAGAGGGTTTGGAAACCTGCAAGTGATTACTGTACTTGGATCTGGTGCCTTTCCAAAACTTTTAATTAATGCAATGAGCATGTATATTTTGCCAAGAGTGCCAGTTACCAGCTAGCTGCTGCAAGTCTCATACTCTGCGATAACCAGTGCAGAATATCCCTGTGGCTGCTCCCCGCAGAGATAAGGGGCGAAATATAATGCAAGGAGTTAGCTTACTACTTCTGCTGTGCCATTTGAGAGATGCAACAGCTCTTTCCCATCGGTTGCCCTGTGTGCCACAGCACAAGAGTCTGGTTCTGGGTGCCTGAAGGATATAAGTGTAGCACTTCTGAGAAGCTCACTGGCTTTGCTTTGTGTCCAGGAGTTCCTCTTCATACTGAGGTCATGACCATTGCTGAAGAGCCATTGAGAAAGCATGCTGCAGGTATAGGAAAGCCCACGTGCACCTGTAGCTCAGTATCTGTTCGTAGGATGTTTAGTTTTGAAGGTATGTAACTTGGGGAGACTTGATAAAGCACCCATTGAGTTTGAAAATGTTACTGAATGTTTTGTGTTGTGGGTACAAGAAAGAGACACACAGCTGGTATGCTGCCACCCGCCCCACCATTTCCAGGGTCAGGGACGTTCCAGATCGGGTCCATGGCATTCTGAAGGGGAGGGTGAGCAGGCAGAAGTTTTGGTAGCTATTGTCACAATGACATAAGTATGAAAAGGGAGGAAGTCCTGAAGAGAGAATTTAGGGAGTTAGATAGAAATCTAAAAAGCAGGACCTCCAGGGGAGTGATGTCTGGTTTGCTGGCTGTGCCATGCTCCATTGAGGGTAAAAATAGGATGACTTGGCTGATGAATGTGCGGCTGAGGAACTGGTGCAGAGGGCGGGGACTTCAGAGTTCTAGATTATTGGTAACTCATCTGGGGAACATATGACCCATACAGAAGGGACAGATGTATTGCATACAGTGCTAGTCAGGGAGTTAAACACCTTCTCAAAAATCACCCAAACCGGAAGCTATCTTCAGGGATTCTAACCAGAAAACTTTGTGAAACTGCAGAAGATCAAGTAAAGCATGTATAACATTCAGTGCAGAATCGTTGCAGGCCTGAATATGCTAATATTGTCGAATATTCTCACCATCAACTTAATGCACATATACAATAGTCTATAGCTATGCCATGGACAGGAATGATCTTATGACACAACAATGGCTTAATAGCGATGAACAATTAACATAACACTTGCTTCAAACACACGTACTAAATGTTTACCGATATCAAGAACCTCAAGATTCACAGGTATTGCTGTTTCAAAGTCCAAATAATGAGTGGATAGAAATGGATGTCTTTCTACTGTGAGTGCTTCAAGTCAAAATCCGAATTAACGCATGTTGGAAATGATGTAAAAATAGTTTATGAACAGGATGTGCTATTTATACGAAACAAACTGCATACACAAGGAACAGTGCCTCTAGAGGCAGAACAAAGATGCAACTGTGGTCGACAAGAGAAGTTAAAAACACCATAAAAGTAAAAGAGAGGGCATATAATGGAGGAAAAGTTAGTAGGAAGTTAGAGAATTGGGAAGCTTTTAAAAACCAGCAGAAAGCAACTAAATAAGCCATAAGGAGATAAACGACGAAGTGTGAAGATAAGCTTGCCAATAATATCACAAAGGATACCAAAGTTTTTTCAGATATTTAAAGAGTAAAAGGGAGGCAAGAGTAGATATTGGACACTGGAAAATGATACTGAAGAGATAGCAATGGGGACCAAGAAATGGTTTTGCATCTTTCTTCACCGTGGAAGACATTGGCAGTATGTCGAAAATTTGAGAAAGTCAGAGACAGAAATCAGTGCAATTGCTATTACTTGGTTAATGATACATCAGAAACTGAAAGGTCTGAAGGTAGGTAAATCACCTAGGTCTGATGGAATACACCCCAGGGTACTGAAAGAGATTGTGGGGGCATTAGTAATGAACTTTCAAGAATCTATAGTTTCTGGCATGGTTTCGGAGGACTGGAAAATTGCAAATATCACTCCACTTCAAGAAGGGAGAGATACAGAAGAAAGGGAATTATAGGCCAGTTAGCCTGAACTCTGGATGGGAAGATTTTAGGGCCATTTTTAAGGATGAGGTTTGGGGTACTTGGAGGCACGTGATGAAATTGGCTAAAGTCAACATGGTTTCCTTAAGGGGAAATCTTGCCTGACAAATCTGTTGGAATTCTTTGAGGAGATAACAAGCAGGGCAGATGAAAGAGAGGCAATGGATGTTGTGTACTTGGATTTTCAGAAGATCTTTGACAAGGTCTTGACAATCTTTGACAAGATTGGCAAGAGGCAGAGAGTGGAAATAAGAGGAGAATTAGGGTGACCAGTGGCATTTTGCAGTGGTCAGTGTTGGGACCTTTCCATTTCATGTGGAAATGGGGAGAACATGCACCAGTTTTCATTGATGATTCAGCAATGGAAGGGATGGGCAGTTTCAAGTTCCCTGACATCAACATCTCAGAGGATCTATCCTGAGTCCAGCATATTGATGCAATCGTACCAGGCACATCAGCAGTTATACTTCATTAAGAATCTGAGGAGTTTCGGTATGTCACCGAAGACTCCAGCAAATTTCTTCTTGTATCCTGTGAAAAACATTCTGACTGACTACAACACTGTGTGGTTTGGAAGCACAATTATATTTAGACTCAGCTAGCTCTATTAAGCATAACCCCCTCAAAGACATTTACCAAAGGAGGTGTCTCAAAATGATAATGATAAATCACAAAGGCCCCCGCTATCCAGGACATATCCTCTTCTCATTACTACCACAAGGGGAGGTACTGTATGTGAACCTAAAGACTCACACTCACATTTTAGGAACAGTTTTACTCCCACACCCTCAGACTGCTGAACTGTCCAGAAACTTATGAACAATACCTTCCTGGGAGATTTTGGCCCATGAGTACGCAAAGTAAAAAGGAGCATTCAGAATGGTATTAAGAACTATTAAAACCATGCAGAAGTCCTGTCTAAGTTGTCAAAATAGCAAAAAGCTGATAAAGTACCCACATGCCTTCCACAGTCTGGACAGCACCCAACAAGAGAGAAACAGAGGCAAAGCTTAACCTTTCATTAGCACCCATTTTTAAAATTGCTTAAATGTTGAGATCTTTGTGATTTAATTTTCCATTCATGTTTTGTTTTCTTTTGCTTAAGATTCTATTTAAGAGAAATTAATTTTACAAAGCGATGAGATGCCATGCTGAAAAGAGATGGACCAATACATAGTCCAAAGCTCCAGAATCAGCCCTTGCAACATGGAGAGAGATTCCAATCCACTGACTCAAGATACTCAGGTACTCTTTGAAAAGCCAGGTGGCATCCCAGGTTTGAAGGTGGTTCTGTAGCCAGTTTCTCAATAGATTCTCTTTATGGGAGTAAAGGGAAAGCATGCTGCAGGCACAGTGATGCTTCAAGCAGAGCTGCTGTCCCACAGTTTCAGTGGCGCATGTTTGATCCTGATCTCCGGTACTGATAATGTGGTATTTGCCTGTTTTCGTTGTAGGCTTTCTCCAGATGCTCCAGCTTCCTCTACTGTACATTTCAAAGATGCGGGTAGGTAATTTAACTGGCTGCTCTAGGTTGTTCTTGGTGTGTACTTATAACCATATAACAATTACTGCACAGAAACAGGCCATCTTGGCCCTTCTAGTCTGTGCCGACACTTACACTCACCTAGTCCCACTGACCCACACTCAGCCCATAACCCTCCATTCCTTTCCTGTCAATATACCTATCCAATTTTACTTTAAATGACAATACCGAACCTGCCTCTACCACTTCTACTGGAAGCTCATTCCACACAGCTACCACTCTCTGAGTAAAGAAATTCCCCCTCATGTTACCCTTAAACTTTTGCCCCCAACTCTCAAATCATGTCCTCTTGTTTGAATCTCCCCTACTGTCAGTGGAAAAAGCCTATCCACGTCAACTCGATCTATCCCCCTCATAATTTTAAATACCTCTATCAAGTCCCCCCTTAACCTTCTACGCTCCAAAGAATAAAGACCTAACTTGTTCAATCTTTCCCTGTAACTTAGGTGCTGAAACCCAGGTAACATTCTAGTAAATCTTCTCTGTACTCTCTCTATTTTGTTGACATCTTTCCTATAATTTGGTGACTAGAACTGTACACAATACTCCAAATTCGGCCTCACCAATGCCTTGTACAACTTTAACATTACATCCCAATGCCTATACTCAATGCTCTGATTTATAAAGGCCAACATACCAAAAGCAAAGTGCTTTTGAGTGCTGGAATTTGGAAGGAGGAACTTTTAGGAATATAAGGAAAATCAAATGGGTTAGAATAGGATTAGAGTAAGGTACTTAGTTTTTTGTGCAGACTCAGTGGACCAAAGGGTTGCTTCCAAGTTGTTTTTCCCTATGAGTCAAAGTACAAGTCTACATTCACTGACTTTGACTGATGGGTTCAACTCCAATACAGAGGCATATCCTATAAAGGACTCTGTGCCAGCAAAAGAGGTCTAACTCATGCATTTTCCCATCTCACAGGATCATTTTTTTTATTGCTAGAGTCACGTGCTGTAATTTAAATGTGAATGCTTTTGAAAGCGCACATAAAACTGATATTATACATAAAGGCACGTATTGAAATTAGCGAGTCTGGACTGTGTTATGTCCCTGTTGCCAACTCTACCTTTCCTATCTCCACTGTATGAAGCTCTGCTTATTGTTTTAAATGTGCTAAGGCATGATTAGCCTTTGCAAGTTATGAAAAATAAAAAAAAACTTCTGTGACCTGGCCTCCACTTATAAGTATGCAGTCAGTGTGCCCATTTCTTTGAATAACTCTTGCCAACACAGTTTATTACTCCTTTTCTTTCTTTCAAAGACAACTTAAAGCCTCATCTCTTTCATTGTGGTTTTGTCCTCTCTACCATAATTAGCTGTTTCTTGCTTGTCTCCTTGCGTATGAACCATTCTCAGACATAAATACTTCAAACCTACTAGCTGCGGTCAGTTAAAAGCATCTGAATGTGAATATCCCCGGGAGAAAGCATCTTACTAGAGTCAGCGGGATAAAGGTAGCATTAACAAGTATTTCAGAACAATAAAGACAAATTAATATCCAGAAAATAATTATACGGCCAGACTAGAGCTGGCAGAAATCAATTGTACAGGTTAGCATGGTATGTAGAAAATAACCAAAGCTTTGTGAAAATGCCTCTGCGTCAAAGTTCATTGCTGAAACTAACCAATGTTATTATGACTTACCGAAGAGCTTGTGAGATGAGAATACTTCTGAGCTTGAGCTTTCCTGCCACTGAATGCAGCCTTAATTATTGGTTCAGTAATTAAAGTTGAATTTGGAGACTGTGATAGGAAATCTTTTAAACATATATCCTTCAAAAGGAAATTAAAAGTGGACAGTCTTTGTAATTGGAGGCCAAACTAATCCATCAGATTTACAACCAGCTGGAAATTTCAAAATCTATTGCAATTATCATGGCCTCTTAGTTTTCTGCTTTTCATTTAATCAACACCAGTCTTTACATGATTAAATTCCTCCTGAAATATATCACTTCCTGGCAGATTAAACTAACCACGCGACTTCTTGAGTACTTCCACATAGCATTTAGAGAATGGGGTTAAAAGATCTGTTTACACTAAAATCTATTTCTCTTATTAAGCTTGGTTCACATTCCATAATAATTAAAAGTTGAGTTGAATTGTGAAGTAACATTTTTAGAAACCAAAATTAATTTCTGAGAATCTGTTTAAGGTGTCTATTAGATTTGTACAGTTTTAAAGTTCAGCAATTCTCACTCTACCTAATTAATTCTCAAATCTCCATTAACTCGAATGGAATATAATATACACTTAAAACAGAATATGCATGTTAAAATATGGTATGTTTTTCCACAGTATCTATTTATTTTATTAATTATTACTGTGTTTTTTTCCAGACTCCATTATAAGAATTTCAAGAGAAGATTGATTGCTGACACAGTTTTAATGAAATGTATTGCCTGCACATTAAAAGGATTCAATTTAATTCCCTACATCCATTTACCTGTTAGATTTCCCACCTCACACATCAGCCTATCATTTTGTTTTCTATTACAGAACAATGGTTATTAAAAAGAGAACTGAAAAAGATAGGTCTGTAATACTGATAAAAAGTAGTTTTTTATATGCTTTCTTTTTCTTAAAAACAGATTTTGGCATTTGTAAAATATATCCATACAATTTTAAAATAGCCAGTATAAAGGATAGATTTTGAACTTCCAGTTTGGTCTAAAGCTTGTGGATCAGATTATCTTCTTATTACAAATGCAATTTGAACTTCATAATCCCAAAGCTAATTTCTGATTTAACACTCGTTCAAAAAAAAACATTTATTCGGCAGAGCAGAAAAAAAAATAGTAAGCTTAAATGAGAAATATCAAGATTAGTCAACAGAAAATAAGAAAGAGGAACAAAAATAAGGCATGATTCTTTTGTTCCTCTAGGACAGAGGTTTTCAACCATTTTTATGCCATGGGCCCCTAACATTAACTGAGGGGTCCATGAGCCCCTGGTAGGGAAGCCCTGCTCTGGGATATCATGCTTGCTTTCAGAGACTAGAACAAGTTATCCACCAAAATCTGAATGCCATGTCTGTGAAATGATGAAAAGATGGAAAGGTTCTATATGAATAGGCCTGTAAAGTAAGACTGAAATAAATAATTCATATGGAGCTTCATGCAGGTTGAAAATGTGACTTTCATTATAGTTCACAGAGAATGTGCTTGACCTTACTGATAAAGTTTCTATCACCTTAAACTGGATCATCTAGTTCATTTTTTTGACAACACGCAATCCACTTTAAAGTTTACCAAAAGATTTCTAAACAAATGCATGGTACAGCCACTTCCATACATAATCTATGTTAGTGTCACTGATATTTTCCCAATATCAGGCATGTACCAGGTGATCTTTTGTCACATAATGTCACTACTTTTTCTATGTTCTAACCTTGCCAACTGAAAGTAGTAGCTGCTGGCAGCAAAAGGTCAGGGAGACTCTGAAAATGAGGAGGTGCATCCTGGAGACAGCAGAGATAAGAGAGAGGAGAAAGAAGAGAGCTAATGGGGTATGGCACTGTTCATCATTCCCTCATCTTCCTGATGACCAAAAGGTATATGCATTGGTCAAAAAGTTTTCACAAGCAGCCTGCAACGTAACATTTCCCAAACCAAACCAAGTGACCCTCTCCACACTATAAGGTAGTACACCAATGATGAGCCAGGAGAGCCCAGACAGCGAGCAAGTCTTCCAAATCCTGCACTGCTGATCCGCCTGCACCGGATACACAACATGAATCAATGAACAACTATTCTGATTGTGTTAGTGGTTTGCTGCAGTATTTTTGTATTTCCTAGTGATTGGCACTTCATTACAAGAACTCAACCAACTGTTTTGAAGATATTTCACTATTTAAACTCTATGATGTAAATTATAGAGTGAAGATAATCTCAAATGTATAACATTTTTTAAGTGTTACTTCAGTTTGTGCAGATGTTGATCCCTAATGGAGAAAATCACAACTATCACCTGCCTGGTGCTTCTTATATAGGATCTAATATGTCTCCTGGCTCTCTGGGTCACAGGTACTTCCTTACTGAAGGCGGGGTATGTCTCGCTCTCTGCTGCTTCATGGTAGCCAAAGTCTGTGTTGCAGCTGCATAGTTGTCATGGGGATGCAGCTTCTGAAGACTGCATTGTGAAACGTAAGGGTACAGGCAAATTTGTTTGAGGTCCAGTTAGGAACTGTCCAAGTCTCATACCAGACTAGCTGGGCATAAACCATCTAAAAATCATATCAATTGCTTTTAACTAATTTTTGCAATTCTGATTCTTGTAAGGAACCTCATTGGTTATTTATGCTAAACTTTAATTTAGTGCAGCAAAAATTGGTGTGATCTAACTTCAAGGCATATGTTTTTTTTCCTACCCCAGCTGCCACCAAAACCACTTCAATCATGTTGGAGTTTGGTTGTCCCCTTAATGCAGATTTCTCACATCAAATGAAGTATTTTGGCCACAGAATCTATGTCAATTCTCAGAGTTGTGCTATTCTTCTAATTAACCCATATATTATTTACTAAACTTTAAAAATCTTCTCAAGGTGACTTCCATGACATTACATAATTCACAAATGTGAATGCTTTGTTGTAATTTAATATTATATGAAAGTACTTTACTTGTCTTTTCCAAACAAAATTAGTTAAACATTTAGTAACAGAAAATTAGGTGTTCTGTCCAAGTACAAGGATTTGTGGTATGTTGATATAATATTTTCCTGTTTAATGGAGCTATTAATCTATTAAGAAATGAATGCCTCCATTACAGAAACAGATGTTGCTGAAGAAATAGGCTAATAATAAGCTAATACTGTATGTCTATAGGTAATTTAGAATAAAACAAACTTGGTATAGAATAAGCAAAAAAATATTCAACCATTCTAAGCTCAAGTTCACAGTTCAGTCAAACCACTTCATCTCATTGTTTCTAACCCTATCCATATTTCCTTCAATCTCAGTTCACCCTCACTTACTTATCTAGCCTCCTCTTAAATCCCTCTATATTGTTTCATTCAACCACTCTTTATAATGGTGTGTTTCAAACATACTCAGCAAAGGACTATTTTTCTAAAAATCCCTAATTGATTTTGTGATAATTGCCTCTCATTGATGACCATTGAATTTGAATGTTTCACAAGGTAAATTCTCATGCTGAAACATCATGTATATATATTTCTTGATTAAGCATTCTTGTTCATTTAAATAATTAATAATGGGTTATATGTAAAATACGTTTATTGCATATATTATCATGCCACCACATGATACTTGCCTGACTCACTTAAAGTGAAGACAAAGTTACACCCATATTTTGGACTTCCCATGATGCCCCTTGAATTAATTTAATGTTTTGAAATCACAAAACATAACTTTGGTGATGAAGTATGTTGAAAACAAATCCAGTATGGCTACCAACCTACCAAAAGGAGACACTGCGCAGAACAGCAAAATAGAGTAGCACATGCAGAGACATCGAATAAAGAGGCCATAAATGGAAGAATTCAGCATTCATAAAGAGAGAGTACCAGATGATAACAATTATTAAAAAAAAGTGCAGAAATGGCTGACTACGTCAGAAGAATTGACGAGAATGATTACACAATGGGTTATTAGTTCATGTATACTGAACTATTGGAACACCGTTTTGAAGCAAATGAAATAGCCGGTGAAAAGCAAGTGCCAATTTTGCTAAATGCATGAGGTCTAAAGGCATACGGTTTGCTTCAAAGTTTGACTGCTCCAACCAAAGCATCAGATATTAGCTTTACTTCTATTGTAAAAGTGATGCAGGAGTATTTGAAACCAAAGCCATTGTTAAGTTCAGAATGCTTTAGGTTTCAAAAGCAGAATCAAAAGGAGGGAGAATCCATTTCAGCATATGTGGCTGAATTGAAGAGATTGAGCATTGCCAGTTTATTGATGGCCTTAATGATACACAAAGAGATCATTTAGTTTGTAGGATCTTAAAGAAAGCATTCAAAAATAGCTCCTAACTGAAGCACAGTTTACATTCAAATGAGCAGTGGAAATCACTGTTTTGACAAAAACTGCAGAAAGACACAACTGAGTTGCAGTCAGGAACGAAAGTGAATGTGAACAAAATTGCATTGTTTAAGCAGAAAGCAGCCTGGCTGAGCAAATTGTGTTACCGCTATGGCAGGGGCTGTAATGCACTAAAACAAATGCAGATTAAAAAGTGAAACTTGCAGAAAATTCAGCAAAGTACATCACACACAAAGAGCATGTTGGGCAGACAAAAAATAAATGGACTGCACAGAGAAGAGAAGAAGCAAAAAAGTCAAGTTACAGTTTCAAAAAGAGCATTAATTTGCCTGCTGTCAATGAGAAATCTAATCATGAGTGACGCAGAACTGTATAGCCTTGAAATTTACAGTGTGAAAATCAGCAATAGACAAGCACTGTGGCTTACACCAGAAGTGAACAGCAAATTAATAAAAATGCAATTGAACACTAGTTCCGCTGGTTCAGTCATTCCACAAAATGAGCTTGAATGGCATTTCAAAGATATTAAACTGAAACCTGGAGATACTCAACTAAGAACTACCGGAGAAGAGATAACTCTTGTGGGATTGACATTCATAACACTGAAATACAACATTCAACATGCAGCATTATGTTTGTACAGAGTAAAAACAGGAGGATCATCATCATCAGGGCATGATTGGCTGAGACAGCTACAACTTGATTGGAGATCCATCCACCATTTGCATGCCATAACACCTACAATGAAGACAACTGAAAGTAAATTAAGAAAGGTACTTGAAGATGCCACAGCTATCTTCATGCCGAACACAATGAACCAGTACCACACAAAGGACGAACATATGTTGGTGGCAACATTTGTGCCTTTGATTTGGAAGCATATTGAACCAAGGAAGGACAGCGCAGCTCAGAAGTTTGAAAGTAATGAAAGCAGTGGTCCAACTACAACATTTTTTGTAGGTAACATATTTGACAAAGCTTCTGATATGTTATCGGGCAGTTACTTGCAAAATGCAGCTTGGTTTTAAGCTGGAAGAGAGTTCAACAAGCTTCAGGAAGTTTGCAAGCATTCAGCATTTGTGGGTATAAAGAACCAGAATCCACTCTGCGTGCATTAGGGTTATTGCATGAACTTCAATTGGGAGACATAAAGCTGCTTGTAAATGTAGACATAATAGACAAAGCCCAGCTGGATGAGTGGAATCAATGGAGATATGAAAACAGAGGATTCATCGGACGATGGAAGAAGAAACCATGAGGAAAGATCAGATTGTGAAGAAAGCAATAGAGAGATCAATAAGAGAATACTACAGTGAACTAAACGCACCTTTCCAAGGTTAAGGTGCACAAGCTAGAAGAAGAAAAAGGAGGAAGAAGAAAGATGGCTACTGCAGTCTCAGTGTCAGCTCCTACAACCTCTGCATAGAGGCCCCAGACCTGAGATTATTTCACAGCCAGAAGTCTCACCTGCCAAGCAGAGTGATCCCACTTGTGAGGAAAGTCATTATCCCACAAGATTGAGAAGTGTCATGTCCTCAGCCCCCTCCTTTGTGAGAATCGCAAGAGAGAGAGAGAGAGAGCGCCTTACGGTTTGGAATGTGGGCTGGTCGCTCAACAAGACAAAAGCCTCGGACATAGCCATTGTCTTGGGAGACACCTTTGTTGGATAAGGAACTGGCCTACGTGCAAAATCTCAGGGCAATGTGAGATGGGTGATGGGGGAAGGATTGCCTCGCCCCCCCACCCTGATGGACATCTACAACCCTGCCAGTCCAGATAAAAGGTGGGCTGCCGAGGTGGGGCGCCAGACGCACCAGAAGACGCGCTTGAGATCCTGTGACAGCGTTTTGATAGCGACAGCCGGTGGTGGGGTTCGTGTGCGTCTTTTCCTTGCCTGGGATTGGCGACCCCACAACGGAAGAACGGCTTAGCTACAGGGGAGGCCACAGATGAGCGTTCATTCCCCCAACGAGGCTCCGACAAACCGAACTCCTCCAGGTTGGAAAACCTGTCGGGTAACTCTTTCATCCCCCCTCTCTCTCTCTGTCTAACAAAAGTGCACCAACGCGACACCACAACGACGGCAGCGGGTGGAACTGCAGTGACCACAAAAAGACTTTTAAATATCCAGTAAACAATATATATCTACATTACCCCTAGACAACGATAGAGCTCATTTTTGATTGATTATTACTACACCTATGCTTTAGATTGAGTTTTGACGATGTATATGATCTGAATGTTTTGTATTAACCATACGTTTGTGCCCCTTTATAAATAAAACGTTTGAAAATAGTAGCACCAGGCTCAGCGGACCCATCTATCTTTGCTGGTAAATTACCCGGTTACTGGGGAACGTAACAAGTGGGTTGCTCGTCCCGGATTTGAAACCAAAGGGGAGGGTCAGTGAATCGGGCTGTAAGTCCAAACTTAAATCTGGTTACACAGGTAGCCAGACAGGAAACCAGCAAAGATGGATGTGGGTGAATTTATGAGAAACCCGACTGTAGAGGCGCTAGGGACGGCTACCAAATCAGACTTGGTAAATCTGGCAAAGGGGTTAGGCCTCGCAGAGGTGAGGTCATCAATGAAAAAGCAGGAAGTGTGAGGGGTCATAAATCAGTATTACATTGAAAAGGAGGTGTTTGCAGCTGAGGATTTGGAAAATATCCCCGAAAAGAGATTAGCGAGTGGGACAGATCAGGTAGAGTTGGAGAAAGTAAGGTTGGACCATGATCTTAAAGTAAAGCAGCTAGAAGCAGCTGAAAAGGCGGAGGAACGAGCTAAAAGGGAAAAGGAACGAGCTGCAAAGGAAAAGGAAAAGGAAAGGGAGCAGGTGTTCAAACTAAAGGAATTAGAGATGAAACGGGGTCATGAGCTCCAGCTAAAGCAGCTAGAAGCAGAAGCAGAAGAGAAAGAGAAACAAAGGAGCCATGAATTGGAGCTGGACAGGCGAAAGCAAGAGCGAAGAGCTCAAGGGCAAGAGAGAGAGGAGGGGTTTGATGTTAGTCGGGCGTTGAGGTTGGTCCCCCCCTTCGAGGAGACGGATGTTGATAGTTATTTCTTGCTTTTTGAAAAGGTGGCAGTGAATCAGAAGTGGCCCAGAGAGCAGTGGGTGGCGTTGTTACAAAGTGTGTTACGAGGGAAAGCACAGCGGGCATATGCCGTGTTGCCCCCAGAAGGGGAAGGGAATTATGATCAAGTAAAGTAGGCCATTCTCCGAGGTTACAAGTTAGTACCTGAGGCGTATAGACAAAGGTTCCGAAATTTAAGGAAAGGGTGGAATCAAACGTATACCGAGCTAGCCCATGAGAAGGGTGTGCTCTTGGACCGTTGGTGCACCGCGGAAAAGGTGGCCGAGAATTATGGGCATATCAGGGAGTTATTTTTGATTGAGGAATTTAAAGGTTGTGTTCCGGAAGAGATCCGAATGTATTTAAATGAGAGGACGAATCAGTCCATCTCAGAAATTGCTAGGTTCGCAGATGAATATGCCCTAACCCACAAGACAAAGTTTTCCTCGCCAAAAAGTTACCCGAGAGACCGTCGGAATGGTAGGAAAAGCCCGTCGGCTGAGGCGGAGATCCCGCCGGGAGCTAGCAGAAAAAGTGAGGATAACAGACAGGAAAGCTGGAGATTTCCTGGTTTAACCTGTTTTAATTGTGGAAAGGTGGGTCAAATTGCATCTAAATGCTTTGCTCAGAGAAAGGAGCCAGAGAGAGAGAGAGAGAGCAGCGATCCCTATCGGGTGTGCAGTGGTAATCAGAAAATCGGCAAGAGGGTCCCAGGGGAGCAGGGAGTGAGAGGGGTCGGAGATTTACCTGTCACATGGAACCATGTCTGTGAGGAAGGGGGACCCGCCTATCCCCATACGGATTTGGAGAGACACGGGGGCGGAGCTATCATTAATTAGCCGTAACGTATTACAATTTGGACCTCCGACGGGCGAGGTAGCCCTGAGAGGAATAGGAAAAGGGACAGAAAGGGTGTCTTTGCGTAGGGTCATTTTGGATTGTGAGCTGGTGTATGGATCAGTTGAAATGGGGGTGCCATCAGAATTCCCGAGAACTGACGTGGATGTCCTCCTTGGGAACGATTTAGCAGGAGGAAAAGTTTGGTCAGCCATGACTATGACCCGCCGACCGGTGCGTGTTGAGGCCCCGCCCATAGAGTCCCCGAGCTATCTCGCATGCGCGGACACTCGCAGCCTGTCGAGAACGGCAGCTGAGAAAGCGAGCAGTTTAAAATTGGCTCAGACGTTTTTACCGACCCTGTGCCACGAGGGTTTCGAGGGCGGTAGAACAAGGAATAGTAATGTAAAAGGGGGTAAGGGAGAGAAGGTAGATCTGCCCTTAGCGAAGAGAAAGGTCCTAGAGGTAGGAAACAAAGATGAGAAACAGATAAAGCTGTTAAAAGGTCCAGAATTGGACATGGATGATCTGTATGGGGTGGCAGCCCTGTTTGAAGAAGTTGAGAGTTATAAAGGTGTTCCCGATTATGAGATGAGGGCAGTCCTAGGTGAAAAGGATGCCATTACCTTGAAGAAGTCTGCTGGGTTGGCAGATGGGGTTGTTTCAGCCCGCGGGGTTGAGGTTACTCCGGAAGTGAGTTGCCCAGAGAGTAACTGGGAGGATCAGGGGAATTTAGAATTTGAAAAGGGTACGGGTATTGAAAGCCTGGAAGAGGCCAATGCCCCATTTGAGTGTGTCCAAGATGGGGATGCACGTGGTCCTGAACCTAATCATGGAGCTCAGAAGAAGTCTGAGGTATTTGACTCGGCTGGACGAGACGGCCGTCCTTTTGGATCAGATAGACTTGGTTCGGGAAAGAAGGTGTCTGTGCTAAAGGGGGTGTTCAGAGTTAAGGTGGAGTTTACGAATGGGGAGATAACTGTTGTTGTGGAGGAGAACGGAAAATCTGTAGTTCCCAAATCGAATGGGAAAAAGTTAAAGTCTAGATTGATGCCTGCGCATCGATTACAGGTTGATTTGGAATGTAAGGGTGCCTCACACGCTATTGTTATTCGAGAAAGCGCTGTGAGGAAGCCGAAATTTAAATGCGGCCGGAGAAAAAGGTTCGAACTAAAACACATCAGCCTGTATGGTCTTGACAAAAGGGTTAACTACCTGTGTAGCATTAAGGAATTGGGCGGGAGAGTACCTCGCCAAATTACTCAAGTTCCCCACGGGGGGACTCCCCGGGAAAGAGAAGAGGGTTAATAGAAATTGTCATTTTTAAACAGCGACGCCGGTTGTACAGGTTTGCGCCCAAGCCGGTGACTAATAAAGACAACCCTTTTGGAGACCTGCCGGTGAAATAACACGACCGAAACGATTAGTATTTGTATAAACTTTTGTAGATGCACCTAAGCTAAGATCACACCTTAGTTGTGTTGCTGAAGAAAATAAATAAAAATAGGTGGTTATTGAACTGAAGTTTGGTGCTACCAGACTTTAGTACGGTACGTGATGTTAAGATATTAAAGAAAGGGGCACTGTAATTGTTACCTGTTTAGATACTGACTGGAATGTATAACGGTAGTACTCTGTGAAGAGAAAAGCTTGTGTAGTATGTTAGAGTCCAAAAAAAAAGATCCTGTATCAACTTGTTTTTAACCGCTGGTAAAAAACTTTTAAGAGGGGAGGTGTCATGTCCTCAGCCTCCTCCTTTGTGAGAATCGCAAGAGAGAGAGAGAGAGAGAGAGAGCCTTACGGTTTGGAATGTGGGCTGGTCGCTCAACAAGACAATAGCCTCGCACATAGTCATTGTCTTGGGAGACACCTTTGTGGGATAAGGAACTGGCCTACGTGCAAAATCTCAGGGCAATGTGAGATGGGTGATGGGGGAAGGATTGCCTCGCCCCCCCACCCTGATGGACATCTACAACCCTGCCAGTCCAGATAAAAGGTGGGCTGCCGAGGCGGGGCGCCAGACGCACCAGAAGACGCGCTTGAGATCCTGTGACAGCGTTTTGATAGCGACAGCCGGTGGTGGGGTTTGTGTGCGTCTTTTCCTTGCCTGGGATTGGCAACCCCACAACGGAAGAACGGCTTAGCTACAGGGGAGGCCACAGATGAGCGTTCATTCCCCCAACGAGGCTCCGACAAACCGAACTCCTCCAGGTTGGAAAACCTGTCGGGTAACTCTTTCATCCCCCCTCTCTCTCTCTGTCTAACAAAAGTGCACCAACGCGACACCACAACGACGGCAGCGGGTGGAACTGCAGTGACCGCAAAAAGACTTTTAAATATCCAGTAAACAATATATATCTACATTACCCCTAGACAACGATAGAGCTCATTTTTGATTGATTATTACTATACCTATGCTTTAGATTGAGTTTTGACGATGTATATGATCTGAATGTTTTGTATTAACCATACGTTTGTGCCCCTTTATAAATAAAACGTTTGAAAATAGTAGCACCAGGCTCAGCGGACCCATCTATCTTTGCTGGTAAATTACCCGGTTACTGGAGAATGTAACAGAAGTCGTACACAGTAATTAAAAGCTTAGGCCTGAATGGGACAATTTTAAATTTATTATGCTGTGGATATCTGTATATAGTAGTTGTATTATATAGTAAGCTGTGTAAATAGTTGAGATCAAGTCAAGTCACTTTTATTGTCATTTTGACCATAACTTCTATGTACAGTACATAGTAAAAATGAGAGAGTGTTTTTCAGGACCATGGTGTTACATGACACAGTACAAAAACTAGACTGAACTACATAAAAACCAACACAGAGAGAAAAAAAAAACAACTATACTAGACTACAGACCTACCCAGGACTGCATAAAGTGCACAAAACAGTGCAGGCATTACAATAAATAATAAACAGGACAATAGGGCAATAAGTTGGTGTCAGTCCAGCCTTTGGGTATTGAGGAGTCTGATAGCTTAGGGGAAGAAACTGTTACATAGTCTGGTCGTGAGAGCCCAAATGCTTTTCCCAGACGGCAGGAGGGAGAAGAGTTTGTATGAGGGGTGCGTGGGGTCCTTCATAATGCTGTTTGCTTTGCAGATGCAGCATATATTGTAAATGTCTGTGATGGCGGGAAGAGAGACCCTGATGATCTTCTCAGCTGACCTCACTATCAGCTGCAGATCTGAGACGGTGCAATTCCCGAACCAGGCAGTGATGCAGCTGCTCAGGATGCTCTCAATACAACCCCTGTAGAATGTGATGAGGATGAGGGGTGGGAGATGGACTTTCCTCAGCCTTCGCAGAAAGTAGAGATGCTGCTGGGCTTTCTTTGCTATGGAGCTGGAGCTGAGGGACCAGGTGAGATTCTCCACCAGGTGAACACCAAGAAATTTGGTGCTCTTAACGATCCCTACCGAGGGGCCGTCGATGTTCAGCAGGGAGTGGTCACTCGGTGCCCTCCTGAAGTCAACAACCATCTCTTTTGTTTTGTTCACATTCAGAGACAGGTAGATGACTCTGCACCAGTCCACTAGCCACTGCACCTCCTATCTGTAAGCTGACTCGTCGTTCTTGCTGATGAGACCCACCACGGTCGTGTCATCGGCGAACTTGATGATATGGTTCAAGCTGTGTGTTGCAGCACAGTCGTGGGTCAGCAGAGTGAACAGCAGTGGACTGAGCACGCAACCCTGGGGAGCCCCTGTGCTCAGTGTGATGGTGTTGGAGATGCTGCTCCTAATCCAGACTGACTGAGGTCTCCCAGTCAGGAAGTCTAGGCTCCAGTTGCAGAGGGAGGTGTTCAGGCCCAGTAGGCTCAGCTTTCCAGTCAGTTTCTGAGGGATGATTGCGTTGAATGCTGAACTGAAGTCTATGAACAACATCCGAACGTATGTGTCTTTTTTGTCCAGGTGGGTTAGGGCCAAGTGGAGGTGATGGCAATGGCATCGTCTGTTGAGTGGTTGTGACGGTACGCAAACTGCAGGGATCCAGTCAGGGGGGCAGCAGGGTCTTGATATGCCTCATGACGAGCCTCTCGAAACACTCCATGATGTTGGATGTGAGTGCAAAGGGACGGTAGTCATTAGGCAGGACACTGAAGATGCATTCTCTATTGATTTTAAGTTTATAGCTAACCAAAGAGGAGTGTTATGTACTTAATATTTCAATAATATTTGAGTAATCTTGCATATATACTTTTGTTGATTAAGCATTCTTGTTCCTTTAAATAATTAATTATTGGTTATATGTGTAATGTGCTGTAATGTTTCATGCTAATATTATAGTTTCCCTGCAGCAGCAGTGTTTGGGTTATGACTAGAGATGATGGGGATTTTGGAATATGTGCTGGCCAATGAGGGATGTTTTCTTTCTTGTGTGCCCAAGTGAAGGTTTTGCGGTCTTTTGTTTGGTGGAAGATGGAGAGAGAAGATACCAGAATGGGGAAGTCATAGTCTACAGGACAGAGTAGACTTGGAATGGGATCGAGAATCAACAGCCGGGGATAAAATCGAGGGAAAATGAACTGATGGAAAAATCGTGAGCTCCAACATTGTGAAATAGACTGTTTCATGAGAATGGGCCCTTTTTCTTTTTTTTTGTTTCTTTACTAACCCTATAGTTAAATTAAGAATTATAAAGGTCAATCATTTAATTGCATATTGTGTACTGTTTGTTATTTGGTGGTACTGATTTGTAACGGGAACACATCACGCAACATCCACCCAAACAAGATTTCTCAAGTTTGGCCAAGCCAGAGGCTGTCTTTCTCCAGAGTAATCTGCCAGCCAAACCTGCGGGTTACATATATAAAACACATTAACTGCATATGTTATCACACTACGTCATGATTCTTGTACACCATGCTTAAAGAAAAGATTAACTTACACCTGTATTTCAGACTCCCCGTGACTTCCTTTGAATTAATTTAATATTTTGAAGTTAAAAAAATATAATACCATCCCCTTCTCATTTCCCTGAAAGGTGAAGTTTCATATTTTTTTTTTGTTTAGGGATCTGAATATTAGTGACAATGCAAGTGCCTATCATTAAACTGTAATTAACCTTGAGCTAGAATGATCAGCCATCATTTTTATTTGCTGCTATCTTTCTGCTGAAGATACTCCCACATGATGTTAACAAGGGGGTTGGAGGATTTAGATTCAGCAATGATGAAGGCTGAACAATATATTTAAATGTCAGAATTGTGTGCATCTTAGAGAAGAATGAGGCATAGTTTTAAGGTGTTGCTGTCCCCTACCCTTCTACAGGTTACAAAATAATGAGACACTGTTAGATTGGCAAGTGCTTTTTGTAGATTGTAAATACTGCAGTCATCGTGGGCCAGTGGTGGGGAGCACAAAAGTTTAGCTGCCAATCATGGGACTATCCTTCTTGTGAGTGCTGTTGTGAAACCTGAGCTTTGCTGGAATTGCATTCATCCAGGGAAGTGGAGAGGATTTAATCATCCTTTAATGTGCATGTTATTAAAGAGGTGGGAATCGATTCAGGTATCAGGTGTAATCCCTGGGACCTTGATGGACTCAGTGAAAGTAATTTCATTGCTTGCCAAGGATAAAAAAGTGGATTCTCCTTATCTGGAGATGGTCATTGCCTCGCATTTATGGAATAAGTATTGTTCGCCGAAATTTTGTTTCAAGTTTTAGACACGGGTCATCTCATTTTCAGAGTAGTTGCAAATGGAATTGAGCATCATACAGCCCACACTGGCTCTTGGATGGAAGGAAGATTATTGATGAAGAGGTAAAGATAGCTGGGTCTAAGGCACTCCTGCAGTGTTTGTTCACTTTATGATTGCACTGTATCTTTATAAAATAGTAATCAGAGTATACTGTCTAGTCCATATCATAGTCATAAAGTTATACAGCATGGAAGCAGCCTCTTCAACTGAACTGTACAATGCTGACCAAGACGTCCTGTTTAAGTTTGTCACATTTGCCAGTATTTGATCCATAGCCTCTGAACCTCTCCAATCTATTAACCTGTCCGATTGTCTTTTAAAAGTTCTTGGTATACCTGACTCAACCACTTCCTTTGGCAGTTGAGATACAGTTAGATACTACCCTTTGTGTAATACAATTGCCCCTGAAATGCCTCTTGAAGCATTCGACTCTCACCATATTGTGGCAAGCATTTGGTCCATAATGACAGATGAGGAAGCTTGTTAACTCAACAACCGTTTTATTGTGATAAACACAAAACAGATCAGATACCATGACCCAGAGAGTGAACACAACCAGTCTCACACAGACGGGGGAGGTGACCATCACACACCCTGGTTACATTTAGGGTGACCCACAAATACACAAGTAAATAACTGTATAACCCAAGCTGTGTCAGAGAAGGGTGTCAGACACCCTGAGCCAATAGGCTGGTCCTGGACGTATTACCAATTGGCATAATCTACTTATTATTATTTAGTTATTTATGGTTTTATATTGCTATATTTCTACACGATGGTTGGTGCGACTGTAATGAAATGCAATTTCCCTCGGGATCAATAAAGTACGTCTGTCTGTATAAAATGTAACAATAAATGAACTGGAACTTCCAACATAATCACTCAAAAGCATTTTAATACAAGAACAATAAACAGTACTAGTCATTAAAAATGAAGAGGCGGGCTGTTGACCACCCACCCCCAGAGCATCACACTGCCCCCACCTGAGGGGTCAGCCATCCTTGGCATCCCCAGAGTCCATAGCAAAGTCCAAATGTCCTGGTGGGTGTCGACACTGCTACCTGTTTGTATGAGACAAGAGACAGGGCACTGGGAGTGTCACTTCCTTCCTTCAGCCTCACTGGGTCAGTGGTGGCCAAGAGCTGACGCGGAGCCAGCCAGTTCCAGTGCAACACGATTGCCTTCCGCCGCTCAGGCAACCACATCCGGTACACCACGTTGGAGATGCGATCGAGTACCTCTCCCTGCCCCTTCCAGTGAGTCCCAAGCCTAGGGGATAGTCCCTTCTTCCAGGAGGGGCAGTAGACCAATACTTTGGCCCCCACCATGTGCTGCTGCATTGGCTCCCCGGACTGGCAGCCTGGCCCCTTCTTGGTCGTGCAAATGTCGCAGCAGTGCATGAATAGCTCCACATCCTGCTTGTACCCAGGCCAGTAGAAACATTTACGTAGCCTGCCTAAAGTCTTGGCAACTCTGAAGTGGCCGGCCCCCACCAGCCTGTGCAGGGACCACAGCACCATGGTGCAGACCCCCTAGGAGACCACAAGATGCAAGAGATGTTTGTCACCATCAGACAACTGCCCCCACCAGAACAGCGACCCATCATGGACCACCAGCATTCCCCACTGTGAGTCTAGGTCTTTGGTCTCTGGGACCAGGGCAGAGACCTCTGTCACTCTGGCCATTGTCCCACACCTGCTCCTGGTTCAGCTGTGTTGGGTTGGACAGCTGTGGAAGGTGCTGCACTACCCTGGGATGCTGTGTAACCGGTGGTGATTACTGCCCCTGTTGGTACCGCTTCCTGCAGCAACCCCACTGGAGAGCCA
Source organism: Hemitrygon akajei (assembly GCF_048418815.1). Lineage (NCBI taxonomy): Eukaryota > Metazoa > Chordata > Chondrichthyes > Myliobatiformes > Dasyatidae > Hemitrygon > Hemitrygon akajei. The sequence goes on along the minus strand of NC_133136.1, from coordinate 71,158,334 downwards.
GAGTCAGCACTGAGGTAGAGTGTTGCCCCTGACACATCCACATGGGACCTCTGGAGGGACAGCAGCTCCAGCCCAATGATGCAGGGCTCCCAGATGTCGGGTTGCCATATCTCCTGCTGCACTGTACTTTTCCCCACTCTGATGCACAGCCTCCTCTTCCCTTGCATTGCCACACAATCGCTGGTGACTGTAGACAGCCGGACTGCTGTCGTCGTGCATCTAGGCTGTGATGGCTGGTCCATTTTGGGGAGAACACAGGGATGGATGATAGTGATAGTTGACCATGTGTCCACCAACTACTGGCAGCCTGAAAGTGAGAAACATGAATAATCCAATTTTTAAAAAAGACTAAAACCCACTGCACAGACCAAGAGAGAAAATAAATCTCAAAACATGCAATCAATAGAAGCAAGTCAACAGCTTTCCAAGCCAGACTGAGTATGCAGGTCACACCCGGAGCAGCTGGAGTAGGCCTAAGCCTTGGTCCTAGTTCATCATACCAATGGGCCAAAAATGCACAGCAGCCAGGTCGGTTCACAGCCTCAGTGCCACAGAGAGAGGAATGAACTTCAGTGGGACAGCAAGTAGAATCAGCCCTACCCTCACCTCCGGTCCAGACACTCAAGCTTCCAGCCTATCTTGGCCAGCATTTAAATTGTCCATGCACCAGGTAGCATGTCGCTTTAGGACCCAGACCCCAGTGCAACAACACAGCTGCCCCACACATCCCGAAGCTGGTCTCAATCTCACCAAATCGGTTTGGAATGATCCAACCTTGCATCCCGGTTAAGTGGACCGGCATCAAAGCCCTTCCACATAATTTCTCTCCAGGTAGCTCACTCCGTCTCTGACAACGAGACCAACTCCACCTGAGACACTGGCTCAAACACATTGCACCTCGCAATGCCCCAGCACGGCTCATGCCCGAACCAGCCTCACCTCCACCTTGCTCCTCACTGTCTGCAGCAATAGTTCACCACAATTTGCTTCAGAATAGGTGTTATAAGTAATGTTTTTAGTTGAAATCCTTGCCTATCAAATTACCAGTAAGCTGCTGCATGCCTTTAGTAGCGCCATTTTAAACCCAAAGTATATTCAATGCCCTAACTTACAAAGGCCAGTGTGCCAAAAGTCCTCTTCTCCATCCTGTCTACAACACTCCCTGAGGCCCTGCTGTTCATTGTGAAAGTCCTATCTGGATTTGACTTTCCAAAATGCAAAACCTCACTCTTACCCAAATTAGACTCCATTTGCCATTTGTCAGCCCACTTAACCAATTGATCAAGATCCCTCTGTAATCATAGATAAAGTTTTAATTGTCCATCATGCCATCTATTTGAGTTTCATCTGCAAACGTACTAGCTATGCCTTGTACATTCCTATCCAAATCATTCATATGGATAACATCACATCTACCATCCTGTGTTCATCAAATTTCTTGGTTATATCATCTAAAAATTTCAAAAATACAAGACATTCTGTGCATACCAGCAATCCAGAGCAGCACACACAAAATGCAGGAGGAACTCAGCATGAGAGATAGCATCTATGGAGAGAAATAAACAGGCAACAATTCAAGCCAAGACCCTTCATCAGAACTAACAATTCTGTCCAGTTTGTAAGATATGATGACCAATGCACAAAGCTGTTCTGACAGCCCCAGCTATAAAACATAGACCAGTACAGCACAGGAGCAGGACCTTCAGCCTACAATATCGTGCTGAACCAATTAAATTATTAATTAAATATCTAAATAAATCTGGGTAGGTGTAGTTTGTCAGCCTTGACAGCAGCCCACCTAGAAGGAAAACTCTGATCTTAAACCTCCGCTACTTTGCGGCCATACCCATTCACAGGAAAGGCTTCAAGAGTAAAACCCTGTGGATGAAATCCACTTGTCATTTCTCTGCCTGTATCTGCAACTTATCTCCATTCTGCTCTATTCTTTGCCAGTTATCTACACTATCCACAATATCATTCACAAACGTACGAGCTCACCCTTTACATTTTCATCCAATTCATTCATATACACATCACAAACAGTACAGAACCTAGTACAGATCCCTGCAGAATGCCATTAATCACATACAGTGCTGATAAAAAGTATTCACTTCCCCTTGGAAGTTGTCATGTTTTATTGTTTTGCAACATTGAATCACAGTGGATTTAATTTGTGTTTTTTCACAGTAATCAACAGAAAAGACTCTTTTGTGTCAAAGTGAAAACAAATTTCTACAAATTAGTCTAAATGTATTACAATTATTAAACAGAAAATAATTGATCGCATAATTATTCACTCCTTTCAAGTCAGTATTTAGTGTAGTTTTGTGTCGCTTTGCACATCTGGACATTGCAATTTCCCCATTTGTCTGTACAAAACTGCTCAAGCTCTCTCAGATTGCCAGGGGATCATGAGTGAACAGCCCTTTCAAGTCCAACCACAAAGCTGCAATCAGACCATAGAACCTTCTTCCAGATACTTCAGAGTCTTCCACATGCCTTCTGGCAAACTCTAGCTGAGATTTCATGTAAGTTTCTTTCAACAGTGGGTTTCTCTTTGCCACTCCCCCATAAAGCTGTGACTGATGAAGCACTCGGGCAACAGTTATTGTATATGCAGTTTCTCCAATCCCAGCTACTGAAAACTGTAACTCCTCCAGAGTTGTCATAGATCTCTTGACAGCCTCCCTCACTATTCCCCTTCTAGCATGGTCACTCAGTTTCAGAGGAAAGCCCACTCTAGGCAGATTTACAGTTGTGTCATATCCTTTCGTTACTTGATGAGTGACTTAACTGTACTCCAAGGGATATTCAATGACTTGGATATTTTCTTCTGTCCATCTCCTGACTTGTACTTTTCAATAACCTTTTTGCAGAGTTGCTTGGAGTATTCTTTTGTCTTCATGGTGTAGCTTTCCCCAGGATGCCGACTCACCAGCAGTTGGTCCTTCCAGATACAGGTGTCTTTTTTACTGCAATCCATGGAAACACATTGACTGTGCACTACTGATCTCCATTTAACTAATTATGTGACTTTTAAAACCGACTGGCTGCACCAATGATGATTTGGTGTGTCATATTAAAGGGGGCAAATACTTATGCAATCAATTATTTTGTGTTTTATATGTATTATTAATTGAGATCACTTTTTAGAGATCTGTTTTCACTTTGACATGAAAGAGTCTTTTTCCGTTGACCAGCATCAAATAAGCCAAATTAAATCCACTGTGATGCAGTGTTGTGAAACAATAAAAAATGAAAACTTCCAAGGAGGTGAATACTTTTTATAGGCACTATACCTCCAACTAGAAGAAGCCCCTCTGAACAGCACCCTCTGTCTTTACTGGGCAAGTCAGTTCGGAATCCAAACGACCATTGATCCCATACATCTTAATCTTCAAAATGAGCCTCCCATGAGGGAATTTGTCAAACACCATGTAGGCAGCACTCACAGTTCTACCTTTATCAATCACTCTTGTCACCTCATCAAAAATTGTCTTGACTGGTCAACCACTGTATTTCCATATGTAGGTATATCTTACTGCTCAGAAACCTTGAACTACCACAGATGTTATATTTACTGCACTATAGTTCATCGGTTTCTCATTGCTGCAATCCTTAAATAAAAGTATAACATTCACTACACTCCAATCTATTGGCACCTCACCCATGGATTAGTATTATTAGTATCCCACATCAGTATTACAAATACATTCTCAGTCCATAAGTTTTATCATAAATTGTATTAATTTTCCTGTATTAACAATGCCGCACTCTCTATCTATCCCTTACCCAACCACATTTAGTTCAGTCAGTAAGTTTATAAATTGCCCTTATTTTCCATTTTTACATGCTGCAATAAGCCAGGTGTTGCAGAAGATTATCTACAGTATGTGTTGAGTATGAACTTACATTTTTAGATATCAGTCAAGGTCAATCTTCTGACCAGATCTTCGTCAACTTCAGTGTCTTACACACACATGTCATCAAATGGTAAGACATGCAAAAAAGATGCTTGCCTAGGAATCAGTTGTGGAAAACCTGGGCAGCTGTCTGAGCTGGTTTCTGGATATGTCATCTGTCAAACATGCCAAAACATTGAAATATTTTGAAATGTCTCTGACATACAGAAAGATTTAAAGACTATTAAAAAAGCAATCAAGCAATTAGAGTATTTTAAAATTTATGGAAGTTTGGACCAAAGCATTAAAAAAAACTTAATACATCAAAACAATATAAGAAGTAACTAAATTCAATTTGCAGAAAAAACAAATGTTTACCTTTTATCCTTGGTAACAACCCTATTCTATTTAAATAACTGCAGCCATTTTTCCTGCACCAAGTTGAATCCATTCATAGTTTCTCAAGTTAATGCAACCTTATCTTCCCCTGCTATGGGGGAGTGGGTGAGGTCTGGGTCTGACATTCTGCTCATCCAGGGAAAGTGCACACACAATACATCGCCTCTCTTTTCCCGGTGTAGTGATCGCCATCTGGCTTGTTAGGCAGGAGGCCACTGCAAATGGCCTCTCCTGCACTACTGTGTCCGTAGCAACACCTTCTTGTCAGTGCCCCGCATTTCCACCGAGCTGGCTACATCATGGCGCGACCGAATGTCCGGCAGTATAACTGGATGGGTAGGCTGGGTTCGTTAGCCTTGGTTGGCAGCCGGCCTAAGAGAAGGACAACTCTGACTCCAAACCCGGGCAGGTGGGGCTCATCAGGCCATCCACCTAGGAGAAAGACACTCCAACGTAACTCCTACGACCTGAGGACCTCGTTGTCACCGTCCCAGCTTGCTAGGCTATGGCAAATGAACCCCGGGTGTAAAGGGTGGGGCCAGTACTGCGCACACTGCACTCCACCTAAAAAAACAATTGTGCAGGCCGAAGGATGCCACCAGCGAGCCTGCAGCAGACGTGGGCAGCCCCCTTCCTAAATCTTCGTTCACGAAGCCAAGCCACAATGATGATCTTCCTCTACTACATTCCATGAGAAACTCAGTGTTGGAGCATAGTTAGGATAAGGTGATCAAAGGGAAGACAGCTGTATCTGGACTGCAAGCTACACAAGGTCCAGGCCACTTTGATTTATTACAATGCCATAGTTGTTTATATTATACAGGTTCTACTGTACCCAGAGCTTTCTACCTTCTACCATGCAAATGGTGAATTTTTACAGTCAGATATTTGCCATGAAGTCAGCTAGCTACTAATTTCTGGCCTCCACATATTTTGCCCATATCCATCAGTATGCTATGTGAATCCTGCCTGAAGGTCTAGATGAATTTCAAACACTGGATGACCTCTGTGTATTCTCTTTGGTCAAAGAATTCAAGGAAATTGATCAAGCAAAGCAGAATTCCCTTTTGCTATTAAGTGCCTATAAGGCCCTACTAATGTGATAGTTCAGATTTGAAGGAAAATATAACTATGTGTAACTTGAAAAATTCCTGTCAATTGAAGAATTCTCAAAACTATGGTCAGACATCCACAGTGGGGAAGCTGTGCATCCACCCTGCTCCAGGCTGGACCAGCTGTAAGGCATCTTCCTTATTGATTTCAGAGAGAATAATGTTACGGGAGCAGTAATGAAGAACCCTTCTACATCTGAGTGCGATGGTATTCCTGAGTCTCCACCCAGGACCTGCATGATTGACAGTAGTGAAAACCGCACTATTGCCACATTTAATGAATCCCTGAGCACCACCAGAGATGGAGAACCTTCACTGCTGCCCTCAACACCAGCAGCGTAATGGGCAGTAGGTAGAATGACTATGAGATATTACAGTAAGTAGTAACTTAAATAGTTTTAATTATATCACTATTTAAAATATTTTTGAATTTTAATTTTTTCTAGGATTTTAATATGTCTTTTAAACTATTTTAATCTTTGAAAGTATCCATATTCTATTGAATACAAGAAATATTCAAAGGATTCAAAGTATATCTATTATCAAAATATGGATACAATATACCACTCTGAGATTTGTCTTCCCCACAGACCACCATGAAACAAAGAAAGGCATGGAATCTGTACAAAGAAATATAACCCCCCCAACACCACACTCAAAAAAACAAATCACACAAACGGCAACATAAAGGAATAAGCAAAAACACAGAATATAAAACATAAAAATGAAAGAGTCCATATTCAGTTCAGTTCAGAAAAATACATTGCTCCTGACAGCTTGCTAAACTAGGGCCATGGTTTAGCCAGGTGTCAAAGTGCTTTCTAGCTTATTTGTAGGTAGGCCTCCACCTTCCCTCCCATGCAATCTCATTACATCATGGAAAATCCTGATGCTGTTCAAGGCTTTGCCAGAAGAAATTCAGTTATCAACCAAATTCCTCCTGTGAAAATTGCCCAGATAAACACAAAAATTACTTCAAATTTTGGGCCATTATCTTCATCCACATGAATTCTATTTCTCCTCCTCCTGTAACGTGGGTTCTTGCATCAGTAATGTGGTTCCTTTGTTTTACTATTCATATAGCATATGCCACTGCACAGCCAGTGTTAATGATTGTTAATGACTGTTCCTCATAGTTTATTTTTATATATCCCTTTCTATAAACATTCATTTTCTTCCGGCCATTCGTGTCTTCCATTACATTAACCTGCCCAGTGCTCTCCTATCCTGCTTCATTTAAATTCAGATATTTCATTATTGTGAACATTCAAATAATGAAAACATTGAATTAAGGGCAAGAGTTTACCACATGACACTTAAAACCCACTCCACCATTTAATGCTTGATTGAATTAAATTGCAATCTTAATTTTGCATTCTAATCTACCTACAGTAATCTTTGATTCCTTTGCTTTTCAAGTTTTATCTACTTCTGCCTGAAAAAGTACTCAAAGACTTTAATTCTATATTCTTTGAGGAAACAAGTTCCAAAGTTTGATAGCTCTCTGATAGATAGACACACCTTTCCCACCTCCTCCACATCCCATACTCAGCTGACATCATTTTCAAATGTCGTAAATGGGACCCCCTTCTTGCTAAGGAACTCCAACCTGACCATTCAGTTACTGAACAGTAAGGGAGTGAGGCTGAATGCATTCTGTCATTCACCATAAGTTCCTTGCATTGGATGTACTGTATGTGTAAAAAAGATGGAAGGTTTTAATATGAGTTGTTGTGCAGACACCAAGGAAGAGTTGTTCTGTTATTCCAGGATAATGCTGGAACAGTTTAGGCAAAGGGAAACAAGACTTTCTGTAGACTAGTCTGTTCTGCTAATGAATTTCTAACACAGTTGTTCAACACACTCATTCAGAGTGATATACTGTAAGCTATACTGGAATTACTGTTCTACAAGAAACAGAAGCTGCAGGCATGACAAACATACAGGTAAGTGAGGAAGAAATGTAGCCTTCTTAATTTGGTATAATAGCAGTAATTCAAGGTAACATTCTTGGGGAATGTTATAGTGAGACCATATGGGTGGAACTTCAAAACAAGAAGGAGCGGGTCTTAACTCGCTCTTTTGGTGGAACTGTGTCATAAATCTCCACCTCCTCCCACCCCCAAATGTGAACTTGAGGAACAGGTATGTAGCCAAATTGCTCAATGTAGAATATTAGGGTTGTATCAGAGAGAAATTTTAAATTCCACAGTTTCAACTGAGCTACCCAGAGTATGAAGGCATTGGACAGGGTGAAATTTATGAAATGTGTCTAGGAAAGTTTCTTTTTTTTTAAATTTTTTTATTAGTTTTTCAAAACATTTTCCAAAATTAAAAACCCCAAATCCCAATGAGGAGCATTAATACAGAGCAAGGTTAAGCATACAATAACAATATGCTACAAAGGAAGAGAATTTAACAAAAAAGCACCTAAATTAAAGACAAGTGAGCTTAGTGTCCTCCCCAAACCCCACAACACAAGAAAAAAAACAACAATTCCAGACCAACCACCACACAATATAGAGAGTATAAGTCCGGACAGTCAAACTCCCAGACTGTGAATACACTTAGCAACAGAGGATAATAATGCCTACTACCAGAAAAAAAAGGGAGCTGAAAGCAAGGGACCGAAAAGAAAAAAAACCCTAGTCAAGAGGAAGGTTATGAAAGTACTCGATAAAAGGCCCCCAGACTTTATGGAACTTTAAATCCGAATTGAGAACTGAATAATGAATTTTTTCGAGGTCCAAGCAGGCCATAATGTCGTTAAGCCATTGCGCATGAGTGGGCAGGGCAACATCTCTCCATCTAAGGAGGATCAAGCGTCTCGCCAGGAGAGAGGCAAAGGATAGTATTCGGCATTGGGTCGGACCCAGACATAAATCTGTCTCGCCCCAAAAACCGAACAGAGCAATTAAGGGGTTAGGTTCTAGGTGCTGATTCAGAATACCCGATAGTGTAGTGAAGACATCTTTCCAGAATTTCTCCAAGCTAGGACAGAACCAGTACATACGGATGAGAGAGGCCACACCCCTCTTGCATTTATCACAGAGCGGACTAATGCCAGGGTAGAATCGAGATAGTTTAGATTTAGACATATGGGCTCTATGAACAATCTTAAACTGTAAGAGACAATGGCGAGCACAAAGAGAGGTTGAGTTAACCGATTTGAAAACTGAGTCCCAGCTCTCCTCGGATAAGGAGATATTTAAATCCTGCTCCCAGGCCATTTTAATTTTATCCACAGGGGCCCGTCGTAAGGCTGCTAGTTTATCTTGGATAATTGAAATTAAACCTTTACCTAGTGGATTAATGGAGAGAAATAGGTCCATAGCATTTTTCGCAGGCATTTTAGGAAAGTTAGGAATTAAAGGAGCAGTAAAGTGTTGGATTTGGAGATATCTGAAAAAGTGAGCGTTAGGCAGGTTGAACTTAACAGAGAGCTGTTGAAAAGAAGCGAAGCGGTTATCAATGAAGAGATCTTCAAAATGTCTAATGCCCTTCCTGTACCAAACATGGAATGCTGAATCGAACGTGGTAGGTAAAAAAAGGTGATTATGTGCGACAGGGCTAGAAATGGAAAACCCCTGGAAACCATAGCATTTCCTGAACTGAGCCCATATACGCAAAGTGTGTCTAACCAGAGGATTAGCTATTGATCTGGGCAGACTGCTAGGGAGTGCAGAGCCAAGAAGTGCAGATATAGATAATTCTTTAGTGGAGCTCAACTCCATTGCCACCCAGTTAGGGCACTCAGGTTGACCGTGGAAGAAAGACCAGAAGGCAGCACAACGTATATTAGCTGCCCAGTAATATAAGCGAAAGTTAGGTAAAGCCATGCCACCCTCTTTTTTAGATTTTTGGAGGTGGATTTTATTAATTCTAGAGCGCTTATTCTGCCACAGATATGACAAAATAATAGAGTCTAAGGAATCAAAAAAGGATTTAGGAATAAAAATTGGAATAGATTGAAATAAGTATAAAAATTTGGGGAGAACATACATTTTGACAACATTGATATGACCTACCAAGGACATAGATAGAGGTGACCATTGTACCAGACTCTGTTTTGTAGCATATGAAAGATTGACAAAGTTTTCACGAAAGAGATCTTTAAACTTTCTTGTGACTGTAATTCCAAGATAAGTAAATTGATTATGGACTACTTTAAAAGGGAGATCACGAAATATTAGTTATTGTGCTTCTTTATTAATTGGGAAAAGTTCACTCTTATGTAAGTTGAGTTTATAGCCAGAGATCTGGCTAAACTGGTCAAGAAGTGAAAACATTAGCGGTAAGGATGTAGACGGATTTGAGAGAAAGAGTAATAAGTCATCAGCATAGAGAGAGACTTTATGCTCAACACCCCCTGTCCAAATCCCGGTCAGTTCAGGACATTTTCGAAATGCTATCGCCAGAGGTTCTATAGCCAAATCAAAGAGAAAGGGACTTAAGGGGCATCCCTGACAGGTGCCACGTTTGAGATTAAATACTTGGGATTTCTGAAAATTAGTTAGAACAGAAGCAGTAGGACACAGGTACAGCAATTGGATCCAAGAGATGAAACTTTGGCCGAGGTCAAATTTTTCTTGGACTGCAAAAAGGTAGTTCCACTCTATACGATCAAATGCTTTCTCCGCATCAAGGGAGATAACACATTCAGGAGTCCCAGTTGGAACTGAGTATAAAATATTAAATAGACGCTGAATGTTAAAAAAAGGGAGACTGTTTTTAATAAAGCCTGTTTGGTCATCAGAGATAATGGAGGGAATAACGGTTTCTAATCTATGAGCCAACACTTTAGCTAAGATCTTTACATCAACATTGAGCAGAGAGATCGGCCTGTACGAGGAACACTCTGTTGGGTCTTTGCCCTTTTTCAAAAGAAGAATAATAGATGCCTCATTGAAAGAGGGTGGCAATTTGCCGTAGTTAAACGAGTCAGATAATACTGAAAGTAACTGAGGAGAAAGAAGTGAGGAGAATGATTTATAAAATTCCACAGGGAATCCATCAGGTCCAGGAGATTTCCCTGATGACAGTGCAGAAATTGCAAAAGATATTTCTTCTAGTGCTATAGGCGCATTGAGTTTGGCTTTGAAATCAGATGAAAGTGAGGGGATATTCAGATTCTGTAAAAATTGATCCACAGAGATATTGTCATTCAGGGATTCAGAGGAATAAAGCCGAGAATAAAAATTTTTAAATGCGTCATTAATTTCTAAATGATCCGATGTAAAGTCTCCGTTCTCCTTCCGGATCTTTGTAATATGTTGTTTGGCTTTGGAACGCCTCAGCTGATTGGCTAGGAATTTACCAGACTTATCCCCATGAATGTAAAAGCGGCTCTTGCTTTCGAGAAGTTGGCGTTCGACAGGTTGAGTGGACAGAAGGTTAAATTTAGTTTGGAGTTCAACGCGCTTCTTGTATAATTCAGGGTTCTTAGTTTGGGCATATAATTGATCCACATCTTTAATCTGGTTAATGAGGTCTGCTCGATCTGCACGGGATCTTCTATTGAGATTTGCTGTGTAAGAGATTATTTGACCCCTCAGATATGCTTTCATGGCATCCCAGACAATCTGGGATGGCACTTCAGGTGATATATTAGTGTTAAAATAGAAGGTTATCTGGTCTTTAATAAATTTTACGAAATCATCATCCGATAATAAAGTTGAATCGAACCACCAGTGTTTGTTCCTCTGAGGGAGACCGGGAAAGTTCAGAGAGAGGGCAATTGGGGCATGGTCAGAAATCAGTATACTCTGATAGTCACAAGTGTGGGCAAATGGGATAAGTTGGTTATCGAGTAGGAAATAGTCAATTCTAGTGAAGGTATGGTGAACATGTGAGAAAAAGGAATAATCTCTCTTCGTAGGATGGAGGAAACGCCATATATCAGAGATACCAAAATTAGAGAGAAACGACTGAATAGCTAAGGCAGATTTGGTAGGTGATCTGGTAACAGAGGACGATCGGTCCAGTTTAGGATCCAACCAACAGTTAAAGTCACCACCCAATATAAGAGAGTATGAGTTTAGGTCTGGTAGTGAGGAAAAAAACCATTCAAAAAAGTTAACATCATCAAAGTTGGGGGCATACAGGTTTGCTAGTGCAACTTTAGTGTTATATAGTTTACCAGAAACAATAATAAAACGGCCCTTTGTGTCCGATATTTTATTATGGAGTTCAAAAGGAATATTTGAGTTAATAAGAATGGAGACTCCCCTATCTTTAGCGGGGAAACTGCTGACCCGCCCACTTGGACAGAAGCCGGGAGTTATCAAAACAACGAATATGAGTTTCTTGGAGGAAAGCAATGTCAGCTTTGAGTTGTTTAATATGTGAGAATACCTTCCTCCTTTTAACAGGGTGGTTCAGTCCCTTTACATTCCAGCTCACAAATTTAAGTGCACTAGCCATTATCAATTACTAATGCATAAAAGACAGCAGGCATATAAAAAATCAAGCAGTACAATAGCAGTCTGGGAGCAGAGATGTAAACATAGATTCGTAAGGTCAAAATATAAACATGTCCTAAACAATAAAGAAATGTTGGAACTGGAAAACCCACCCCAACCACACAACCCAAAACTAGACGGCTACCAAAACAAGTAGCTAGCTCTACCAAAAAAATTAACCCAAATACAACTTCCAGATCTGTGTCATTGACAGCAGTTCCGTATAAATGCTATAACAAACAGTAACTAGTTTATGCACTAGAAAACATAACTACAGATTAGAACACCTTCTGCCGAAATATACAACTTAATACAGAGAAAATCGGAAGAAAACCAAAACTAACCTACCCGCGAAATATTATAGAAGAATAAAGTAAGAGAAAGGGGAAAAAAAAGGGTAAGAAGGAAAAAGAAAAAAAGAGGAAGGGGAAAATTATAAATTCAAGACGAGTATTTATCAACCGTTTACCGAGAAGGGAGAAAAAAAAATTCAGAGAATGGAAAAAAAAGGGGGTGAAGAAAAGAAAAAGATAAAATAAATAAATATTTAAGACAGAGGAAAAATAAATCAGCAGTTGAACTGTGAACCGACAAACAGGGAGGCCTTCTCTAAAGACTTCAAACCTCCAAAACAAGTTAGAATTAGTTGTAGAACTCTGTAGGTAAAGTTATACAGAGGTAAAAATAGATTACACACACACCAAATCCCGGGAGAGATTGTTAACAGCCTTTAGAGTTTCAGTGAATAATGTCTGAGTGATTCAAGTGATTTCCGAGTCCAGAGAAAGTAATTTTACTACGAGGAGTACTTATCCACCATTTTAGGAGGTCCGATCAGATTCCGAAGATGACTGGATAGCCGGAAGACTTGTCACAAACGCTTCAGCTTCCCTCGCTGATTTGAACCACTTGAATTCCCCGGTATTAAACTTGATTCTTAGGTCAGCAACATTATGAAAGGAAGGTTTGAAACCACGATCAAAAAGCACTTTCATTACGCCTTTATACTCAGCGTGCATCTTTAAGGTCTGGGGTGCAAAATCTTCCACAAAGCGAATGGTTGTATCCTGGAAAGAAAAAGATCCTCTGCGACCTGCCTCCACAATCAGACTGTGTTTTACCTGGTATTGATGGAAACACAAGATTACTGGTCGCGGGCGGGAGCCCAGAATTCCGGGGGGAACGTAAACTCTGTGTGCCCGTTCGAGCTCGGGCGGCTTCGGAAGCAGATCTTTCCCGAATATCTCACAGAGAAACTCGGCGAAAAACTTCACGGTTGACCCCTTCTCAGTTGCCTCTGTTAATCCCAGAATTCTGATGTTGCAGCGTCTGCTGCAATTTTCGAGATCCACCATTTTGGAAAGAAGTTTATTAGATTTTTCCTCTAAGCTGGAACAGAGAGTCTCCAAGTATCGAACCCGACTTTCTAAAGCTTCAGAAGTCGAATCGATGCGAGATAAGTGTTCAGCATGTTTGTCCACTTTATCGTTGATCCGATCCAGTTTCTCTTCTAACTGTTTGAAAGTGGTTTTAATTTCCTTTAAGATTTCGTCTCGGAGATTTTCAAGCGCCTCCATCGTCACGTCCGACGACGTCGTAGTTTCTTTTCTCCCGGATTTAGAACTCTTGCTAGACATTGTAGGTTAGATATATTCACAGGCAAGTAAGAGATACCGAAATAATTCCTAACTAAGCTTTATAAAATGGAGACATTTAGTGCAAAGGTAGCGACAGTAACGGAACAAAAGTTCGGAGCAGCTAAGCAATCGCCATCTTACCGGAAGTCCAGGAAAGTTTCTTGAGTCAATATATAGAAGGCCCTATCAGGGAGGTACAGAACTGAACCTTTTCTTGGGGAACGAGGCAGTATAAGTAACTGAAGAGTCAGTCAGGGAGCACATTGGCTCTACTGACTATAATTCTGTTAGTTTTAAGATAGCAATGAAAAAGATAACTTCTCATTTAGAGCTTGGCTAATTTTGGGGGATTTACGCAGGATCTAGCAGAGGTCAATCGGGTGAGCCTTCATGAAGGGAAAGGAATGAATGGCAAGTAGGAGCCTTTTAAGAGCATGATATCAAATGTCCAGGAGCAGCATGTACCTGTTATGGTGAATAGTAAATAGTAAAGTGTAGGGGATCTTGTGAATGCAGCAGTCTCTGGGGGACCAACCAAGGGTGTTTTTTTCTTTGTAAAATTTGTTTTTTTATGATCCAAAGAAAATTCTACTCCAAGAACACCGGGTACTACAGGGCTACTCCATCAGTGAGCTGGTCAGAGTAGCTGGACTGGGGTGTGCACTGGAACCGACCAAAGTGTCAAAGGGGCCGGCTGAGGCGTCAAAAGAGTGGGCTGAGATGTCAAAGGAGCTGGTCAGGGTTTTAGAGGAATCCGTTTGGGATATTGGAGGAGCCCATTGGAATATCTGAGGAGCCCGTCTGGATATTGGAGGAGCGCGTCGGGATATCGGATGAGCCAGTTGGGAAAAGTGACAGGTTGCACCCGAATCCAAGAGGGACCAATATTCTCAGAAGCAGGTGTGTTAGAGCTGTTGGAGAGGGTGTAAATTAATTTGGCAGCGGCGTGGGAACTGGAGTGAATGGACTCAGGATAGGACAGATGGTGAAAAAGCAAAGATAGCATGCAGTCAGATTGTCAAGGAGGACAGGCTGATGGCAGGACAAAATTACAGCCAGTAGGGTGAGTATCAGTGCATTAGGCATGTAGAATCACAAAGGGTAGCACAGACAGTACTCACAATGTTATATCTTAATGCACTGAGTTTAAGAAATAAGGTGGATGATCTTGTTGCTCTATTACAGATTGACAGGTATGACATTGTGGCCATCACTGAATCATGGCTGAAGGATGGTTGTAGTTGGGAGCTGAAAGCCCAAAGTTACACATTCTATTGCAGGGATAGGAAGGTAGACAGACGGGATAGCGTGGCTCTACTTGTAAAGAATGGCATTAAATCAGTAGTAATTAAATTAAATAATAGACATCATTACTGATGGCAGTAATATACAGTTCTCCCAACAGTAGCTGGGATGTGGACCAAAGATCACAATGGGAAATAGAAAAGCTGTGTCAAAAGGTCAATGTTGTGAGAGCATTGGGAGATTTCAACATGCAGTTTGATTGGGAAAATCAGTTTGGTAATGTATCTCAAGAGAGTGAGTTTGTTGAATGCCTATGAGATGACGTTTTAGAGTAGTTTGTCATTGAGCCTACTAGGGGATCAGCTATACTGGACTGGGTGTTATGTAAGGAACCAGAGTTGATTAGGGAGCTTAAAGTAAAATAACCCTTAGGAGACAGTGATCCCAATATGATTGAGTTCAACTTGAAATTTGATAGGGAGGAAGCAAGTATGACATAGCAGTATTTCAGTACGGTAAAGAAATTACAGTGACATGAGACAGGAGTTAGCCAAAGTAAATTGGAGGAGATGCTGTCAGGGATGACAGCAGAACAGTAATGGCGTGAGTTTCTGGGAAAAATGTGGAAGGTGCATGATAGATGTATTCCAAAAATGAAGAAATACTCAAATGGCAAAATAGTACAGCTGTGGCTGACAAGGTAAGTAAAAGCTAATATAAAAGCAGAAGAGAGGCCAAACAACTATGTAAAACATAGGGGGAAGATAGAGAATTGGGAAGCTTTTAAAAACCTACAGAGAGCAACTAAAAGAATCATTAGGAGGAAAGATGAAATATGAAAGCAAGCTAGCAAACAATATCAAAATGGATAGTGAAAGCTTTTTCAAGTATGTAAAAAGTAAAAAAGAGATGCGAGTGGAAATAAGATGACTAGAAAATGAGGCCAGAGAAATAATAACAGGGGACAAGGAGATGGCAAGTGAACTAAATGAGTATTTTGCATCAGTCTTCACTGTGGAAGACACCAGCAGTGTGCCAGGGGTTGAATGGTGTGAGGGAATAAAAATGAGTGCATTTTCTACTACAAGGGAGAAGCTGCTCAAAAAGCTGAAAGAACAAACGGTACATTAGTCAACTTGACCAGATGAAATGCACCCTAGGGTTCTGAAAGATGTAACTGTAGAGATTGTGGAGGCATCAGTAATGATCTTTCAAAACTCATTCAACTCTGGCTTTGTGCCGGAGGACTAGAAAATAGCAAATGCCGCTCCACCCTTTAAGAAAAGAGGAAGGCAGAAGAAAGAAAATTATAGGCCAGTTAGTCTGACCTCAGTGGTTGGGAAGATATTGGGAATCAATTGTAATGGATGAGGTTATGGAGTACTTGATAACACAGGACAAGATAGGACAAAGTCAGCATGGTCTCCTTAAGGGAATATCTTGCCTGATGAAGCTGTTGGAATTCTTTGAGGAGATTACATGTAGCATAGATAACGGGGATGTAGTGAATGTGTATATTTGGACTTTCAGGAGGCCTTTGACAAGTTAAGAGCCCAAGGTATTATAATAAAGTCACTAGCATGGTTAGAGCATTGGCTATTTGGTAGGAGGCAGTGAGTGGGAATAAGAGGATTTTTTTTTAGTTGGTTGCTAATGACTTAGTTGTGTTCCACAGGGGTCAGTGTTGGGACCGCTTTTTTTATGCAGTGTATCAATGATTTAGATGATGGAATAGATGGCTTTGTTACATAGAAACATAGAAAAATAGGTGCAGGAGTAGTCCATTCGACCCTTCGAGCCTGCACCGCCATTCAGTATGATCATGGCTGATCATCCAGCTCAGAACCATGTACCTGCTTTCTCTCCATACCCCCGATCCCTTTTGCCACAAGGGTCATATCTAACTTCCTCTTAAATATAGCCAATGAACTGGCCTCAACTGTTTCCTGTGGCAGAGAATTCCACAGATTCACCACTCTCTGTGTGAAGAAGTTTTTCCTCATCTCGGTCCTAAAAGACTTCCACTTTATCCTTAAACTGTGACCCCTCATTCTGGACTTCCCCAACATCAGAAACAATCTTCCTGCATCAAGCCTGTCCAATCCCTTTAGAATTTTATACGTTTCAATAAGATCCCCCCTCAATCTTCTAAATTCCAGTGAGTATAAGCCTAGTCGATCTAGTCTTTCTTCATATGAAAGTCCTGCCATCCCAGGAATCAATCTGGTGAACCTTCTCTGTACTCCCTCTATGGCAAGAATGTATTTCCTCAGATTAGGGGACCAAAACTGCACAGAATATTCTAGGTGCGGTCTCACCAAGGCCTTGTACAACTGCAGTAGAACCTCCCTGCTCCTGTACTCAAATCCTTCTGCTATGAATGCCAACATACCATTTGCCTTTTTTACCACCTGCTGTACCTGCATGCCCACATTCAATGACTGGTGTACAATGACACCCAGGTCTCGTTGCACCTCCCCTTTTCCTAATCGGCCACCATTCAGATAATAATCTGTTTTCCTGTTCTTGCAACCAAAGTGGATAACCTCACATTTATCCACATTAAATTGCATCTGCCTTGAATTTGCCCACTCACCTAACCTATCCAAGTCACCCTGCATCCTCTTAGCATCCTCCTCACAGCTAACACCGCCGCCCAGCTTCGTGTCATCCACAAACTTGGAGATGCTGCATTTAATTCCATCTTCTAAATCATTAATATATATTGTGAACAACTGGGGTCCCAGCACTGAGCCTTCTGGTACCCCACTAGTCACTGTCTGCCATTCTGAAAAGGTCCCGTTTACTCCCACTCTTTGCTTCCTGTCTGCCAATCAATTCTCTATCCACATCAATACCATACCCCCAATACCGTGTGCTTTAAGTTTGTACACTAATCTCCTGTGTGGGACCTTGTCAAAAGCCTTTTGAAAATCTAAATATACCACATCCACTGGCTCTCCCCTATCCACTCTACTAGTTACATCTTCAAAAAATTCTATAAGATTCGTCAGACATGATTTTCCTTTCACAAATCCATGCTGATTTTGTCCGATGATTTCACCTCTTTCCAAATATGCTGTTATCACATCTTTGATAACCGACTCTAGCATTTTCCCCACCACCGATGTCAGACTAACCAGTCTATAATTCCCCGGTTTCTCTCTCCCTCCTTTTTTAAAAAGTGTGGTTACATTAGCCACCGTCCAATCCTCAGGAACTAATCCAGAATCTAAGGAGTTTTGAAAAATTATCACTGATGCATCCACTATTTCTTGGGCTACTTCCTTAAGCACTCTGGGATGCAGACCATCTGGCCCTGGGGATTTATCTGCCTTTAATCCCTTCAATTTACCTAACACCACTTCTCTACTAACATGTATTTCCCTCAGTTCCTCCATCTCACTAGACCCTCGGTCCCTTACTATTTCCGGAAGATTATATATGTCCTCCTTAGTGAGGACAGAACCAAAGTAGTTATTCAATTTGTCTGCCATGTCTTTGTTCCCTATAATCAATTCACCTGTTTCTGACTGTAAAGGACCTA
Source organism: Hemitrygon akajei (assembly GCF_048418815.1). NCBI lineage: Eukaryota > Metazoa > Chordata > Chondrichthyes > Myliobatiformes > Dasyatidae > Hemitrygon > Hemitrygon akajei. The sequence continues at coordinate 71,140,031 of NC_133136.1, read as the reverse complement.
CATTTGTCTTGACCAATCTTTTTCTTTTCATGTATCTATAAAAGTTTTTACAGTCAGTTTTTAGGTTCCCTGCCAGCTTTCTTTCATAATCTTTTTTCCCTTTCTTAATTAAGCCCTTTGTCCTCCTCTGCTGGTCTCTGAATTTCTCCCAGTCCTCAGGTGTGCCACATTTTTTTGCTAATTTATATGTTCCTTCTTTGGACTTGATACTATCCCTAATTTCCCTTGTCAGCCACAGGTGCACTACCTTCCCTGGTTTATTCTTTTGCCAAACTGGGATGAACAATTGTTGTAGTTCACCCATGCGATCTTTAAATGCTTGCCATTGCATATCCACCGTCAACCCTTTAAGTATCATTTGCCAGTCTATCTTAGCTAATTCACATCTCATACCTTCAAAGTTACCCTTCTTTGAGTTCAGAACCTTTGTTTCTGAATTAACTATGTCACTCTCCATCTTAATGAAGAATTCCACCATATTATGGTCACTCTTACCCAATGGGCCTCGCATGACAAGATTGCTAACTAACCCTTCCTCATTGCTCAATACCCAATCTAGAATGGCCTGCTCTCTAGTTGGTTCCTCGACATGTTGGTTCAGAAAACCATCCCGCATACATTCCAAGAAATCCTCTTCCTCAGCACCCTTACCAATTTGGTTCACCCAATCTATATGTAGATTGAAGTCACCCATTATAACTACTGTTCCTTTATTGCATGCATTTCTAATTTCCTGTTTAATGCCATCCCCAACCTCACTACTACTGTTAGGTGGCCTGTACACAACTCCCACCAGCGTTTTCTGCCCCTTAGTGTTATGAAGTTCTACCCATATCGATTCCACATCCACCAGGCTAATGTCCTTCCTTTCTACTGCGTTAATCTCCTCTCTTACCAGCAATGCTACCCCACCTCCTTTTCTTTCCTGTCTATTCCTCCTGATTATTGAATATCCCTGGATGTTGAGCTCCCATCCTTGGTCACCCTGGAGCCATGTCTCTGTGATCCCAACTATATCATATTCATTAATAACTATCTGCACATTCAATTCATCCACCTTGTTACGAATGCTCCTCACATTGACACACAAAGCCTTCAGGCTTGTTTTTAGAACATGCTTAGCCCTTATACAATTATGTTGAAAAGTGGCTCTTTTTGCTTTTTGCCCTGAATTTGCCTGCCTGCCACTTTTACTTTTCACCTTACTACTTTTTGCTTCTACCCTCATTTTACACCCCTCTGTCTCTCTGCACTTGTTCCCATCCCCCTGCCACATTAGTTTAAAGCCTCCTGAACAGCAGTAGCAAACGCTCCCCCTAGGACATTGGTTCCAGTCCAGCCCAGGTGCAGACCATCCTGTTTACACCAGTCCCACCTCCCCCAGAACTGGTTCCAATGCCCCAGAAATTTGAATCCCTCCCCCTTGCACCATTTTTCAAGCCACATATTCATCTGAAATATCCTCCTATTTCTACTCTGACTAGCACGTGGCAGTGGTAGTAATCCAAAGATTATTACCTTTGTGGTCCTACTTTTTAGTTTATCTCCTAACTCCCTAAATTCACTTTGTAGGACCTCATCCCATTTTTTACCTATATCGTTGGTAACTATGTGTACCACAACCATTGGCTGTTCACCCTCCCATTCCAGAATGTCCTACAGCCACTCAGAGACATCCTTGACCCTTGCACCAGGGAGGCAACATACCATCCTGGAGTCTCATTTGCGGCCGCAGAAACGCCTATCTATTCCCCTTACAATCGAATCCCCTATCACTATAGCTCTCCCACTCCTTTTCCTTCCCTCCTGTGCCACAGAGCCACCCATGGTACCATGAACTCGGCTGCTGCTGCCTTCCCCTGATTGGACATCTCCCCCAACAGTATCCAAAACAGTGTATCTGTTTAGGAGGGAGATGAGCTCAGGGGACTCCTGCACTATCTGCCTACTGCTACGCTGTCTAGTGGCCACCCCTTCCCTTTCTGCCTGTGTAGCCTTTACCTGCGGTGTGGCCAACTCACTGAACGTGCTATTCATGACTTACTCAGCATCGCGGATGCTAGAGTATGAATCCAATCACAGCTCCAGACGCTCAATGTGGTCTGCCAGAAGCTGCAGTTGGACACACTTCCTGCACACATAGTCGTCAGGGACAATGGAAGTATCCCTGATTTCTCACATGCTGCAGGATGAACAAACCACGGGGCCAATCTCAGCTGCCATGACCTACCCAATACTTGCCTCAACTTTTGAAACTTTCTCCTTTGAAAGGAACTTACCCGGCCTTACCTCACTTGGAGTGAAGCTCGTCCTCAGCCTCTTCTCGTCATAGCCTCAAATTTCCACTCCTTCACTGGCCGCTCCGCTTGAGGTAACCCTCTATTTATTTGTTTGAGCTTTTCGAACTGCTTGGTCACCTGACCTCGATTGCCCAATCAGCTGCTTTCTGCTGAGTCTAAGCTATTCAAATCTTGATTGTCTAATCAATGGCTTTCTGTTGAGCTATTCAAATCTTGATTGACTTGATTGCACAGTCCAACTGCCAAAACTGCCAGAATCTCTCGAGTCAAAGCCTCAAATCTCCACTCCTTCACTGGCCCATTCACTCACAGGCCACTCCGCTTGAGGTAATCCTCTATTTATTTGTTTGAGCTTTTCAAACTGCTTGGTCACCTGACCTCGATTGCCCAATCGGCTGCTTTCTGCTGAGACTGAGCTATTCAAATCTTGATTACCAAGTTTGCAGACGACACGAAGATTGATAGTGTTGAGAAAAGAGGTAGGATGAAGAAGTACTTAGACAGATTAGGATAATAGGCAAGAAAGTGGCAAGTGAAATTCAACATTGAAAAATGCATAGTCGTGCACTTTGATAGTAGAAATAAACTTTCTAAATGGGAAGAAAATCCAAAAATCTGAAATGCAAAGGGACTTGGGAACCGTTGTGCAGAAAACCCTAAAGTTTAATTGCCAGGTAGTCAGTGATGAGGAAGGAAAATGCAATGTTACCATTAATTACAAGTGGTTCAGAATACAAGAGCAGGGATGTGATGCTATGGTGTACTGTGTAAGTTTTGGACTCCTCATCTAAGAAAAGATATACTGGCATTGGAGAGGGTTCAGAGGGATTCACAAGGATGAATCCGGGAATGAAAGTGTTATCATATGAGGAACATTTAATAGATCTGGCTCTGTACTTACCGGAATTTAGAAGGATAAGGGGAAATCTCATTGAAACCTTTATAACGTTGAAAGACCTAGATAAAGTAGATGTGGAAAGGATGTTTCCCATGATGGGGGACTCTAGGACAAGAGGGCACAGATGTGGAAAGGATGTTTCCCATGGTGGGGGACTCTAGGACAAGAGGGCACAGATGTGGAAAGGATGTTTCCCATGGTGGGGGACTCTAGGACAAGAGGGCACAGCCTCAGGATAGGTAGACATCCATTTAAAACAGCGATGTGGAGAAATTTTGTCAGTCAATGGTTGGTGAATCTGTGGAAATTGTTACAACAGGCAGCTGTGGACACCAGGTCATTGGGTGTATTTAAGTTAGAGCTTGATAGTTTCTTGATTGGATACAGCATCAATGGTTACAGGGAGAAGGCCAGGAGTGGGATTGAGGAAGGGAAAAAAGGATCAGCCATAATTGAATGGTGCAGCAGACTCAATAGGTCAAATGGGCTAATACTACTCCTATTTCTTACGTTTCAATGGTCTAATGGTTACTGGAGGAGCTGGTTGGGATATTGGAGGAATCAATTGGACTATCGACAGATCCCGTCAGGATATTTGAGGAGCCCGTCGGAATGTTGGAGGAGCCAGTTTGGGTTTGGAGGAGCTGAGCTGGTTGTAGACTGTGTTGCTGCTCACTACTCAGATCACCTGAGTTAGTGCAGTAAAATCATAGGAGATTGTCTCGGACATTTCACTTACAATCACAAGATTCTGAGGGACAGTGATAATGCAAGTTGCTGCAGGCCTGTTTCCCTTGTCTGGTGGAGGGACAGTCAACATGCGAGCTGTGCATCTTCATTTGTAGCCACAACTAGGCCTCAAGCCTTGGGCTTGCCTGCCACTGCAGACCAGGTGAGAGATACGGAAGTGGTACAGCATGGTTGAGCTTGAATGGAGCCTTAATTCTCCCATCAGTGCTGTTCAAACAGTGGAATGAAAGGCTGGATTGCTTGTGTCTGTACACTGCCAGGAGACTGTACCATCGATTGCTGGACATTGTCGCTTAGGGTCTGGGACTATATATATATACTTCTGAGTGAATATACTTCTTTGCTCAATATTTTGAATTACGCTACTCGCTATTTTTGAATATTTGCTTGCTATTTTGAATGTTTTGCACCTTGCGCCAAAAGAACCCTGTGTCATTCAGATGTATCTATGTATGGTTTGAGTGACAATTAAACTTGATTTCATTTGATATTTTTTCAGGATAGAGGAAGTCAAAACTAAGGGCCATAGATTTAGAGTGAGAAGTCAAAATATATAACTTCAGGGGCACCTTTTTCACGCAGAGGGCAGTAAATAGAGGAGATGAGCTGCCAGAAAAATGGTTGAGGCAGGTATAATAACAGTGTTTAAGAAGCACTTGGATGGCTACATGGCAGCTGGGCACCAGGGTCAGCATGGACAGGTTGGGCTGAAGAGCCTCTATCCAGGCACTGTTGCTTACAACTCTACAACCACCAGGTTCCCATCAAGGCCAAATTCCTCCACAGCAATCTCTTGAGGGCAAAGCCATTATTCACATTTGAGCAAACATGGTGGGAGAGATTGCAAAGGTGTAATGATAGCCCATCCATGGGCAACATCCCTCAGGTCAACTGAGGGGGGGGATGAAGTGAATAGGAAGGAGATGGATAAGATTGAACCCCAGCAGTTATACTAAATGAGCAAGTCAGCGGGGCAAATAAGAAGGGGTAATCAGCAACTGCTTCCTGTCAGGATATATTTGTGACTGCCTCTAAACAAGATCTAATTAAAACAGAAAATGTGTAACAATATGTGGAATGTGCAAATTAATGTACCACAGGCTATGCTTGGTGGTGGTGAAGAGGACTGGAACTCAGTGTATTACACAAAATCTATTATATGAGCATTGCATACTGTTATAGTGCATATGGGATCAAAAATATATTTGCTAAATTGAAATGGAATTTCTATTTTAGAAGTTTTCTTGTCATTTTAATAACAAAAAGACCTTTGAAACAAAATCAGAATTATATGGATTTTTTTCTTCAAATCGTTATCTTTATGGACTCTTTCATAACTGTAAAAATAAGTTACACACAAAGAACTGCATCTAATGGGAATGCTATTCAGAGATTCTTTATAAAAAGCTGCATAGAATCATTTTTGTTTTATTGTTCTTGAAGGTTTTCCTCAGGGTATATGGGCTGACTGGCACAAAGCTCATATTGCTAAAAGATATGCTGCTGGATTCAAATGGAATCTCCCACTGCCAAAATCCAGCATCAAGTCAGGGATCTCTAAAGCTTCAATTCATAAGCTGCTCAGGCTTTGTCTGAGGCAAGTCTTTTTCTGCTAGAATATTATAACATTCATTTATTCTCCTCATAACCAACAAGAACATCATGGGCTCATGTCACTGGTTTTATTTTTCAAAGCCCGAATTACAAAAAAATTAATGGAAACGTCTTGAAACCTTGTTTCACAGTATTAATGCACCAGAACAAAAGATCCCAGCTTTCTGATTTGGATCATTTAAAGAGGATCAGAGATATAAACTGCAAACTGGAATGGCTAAATTAAACCTAAACGTCTAAAACTGCACTGCACAGATACAACATAACCAATCTTTTCAAAGGTATTGGCCTAAAGATCCAGGTGCAACTTGACTTTGGCTCCTCACAGGGTTTAAGGTCGACCCAGTATTGGAACTGTGGTAACCATAAGTGGAACAAGATCTCAATGCTAAATGGTTAAATGAGGGATTAGGGTGGGGGTAGGTCCATGTTGGGGGAAGGGTGTGTGTTTGTTGAATATTAATAATTTCAACTTTTAGAAATAAAATCCATGAGTTCCTGATGTTTTTTTCTTTGTAGTGCATGAGGATGGAGTGGAGTTTTTGTAGAAAGTTATTAGAGTGTTGAAGTATCAGAATGTAACATCAGCTGAGAAGAAGATCAGCTATGGCAGGACCTCCTTTGAACCAAGGCATACAACATAATCAATATTCACCTAATTGTAATTCTAAAACCCACCTTGTTATGGTCTGCCCTTGTCCCTTTACAAATGCATCTTCGAGTGGACATCAATCTGAATCAAATTGGTAATGTCTGACTTGGGGTAAATAAACCGGCAGATGAGGCCTTAAACATGCCTGATTCATGGATCAAATATAAGTTGTTCAAACATTGTGAAAAGAATAATTTGTTAGCTACTGCTCATCCTCAATTTCAAAAGTATTCATATCTGAAAGCCTCCTGTCTTTTGAGTATTGCAATACATTTTTAATATGTTTTCATTCTGGACTTCCAATTTATTTTATTCTCTCAGCTCCAGCTTTTGGTTTATTCTTATATATACAACACATTTCCCATTTATATCAAGATTTGTTGAAGTCTTTATTTGCTTCTTTATTTTGCTTTTTAATTTGCTTGTTAATCCATTTAGGAGCTTGCTGACTTGGTTATGCATTTGTTCCACATGCTCAGCACTATTTCTTGAAAGGTCTTCCAAACCACGATTTAATTTTCTTGTGATTTGTTTCAAATACTGTAAGCACTTTATAAAATTCAATAGTCTGCACCTATCAATAGGATGTCTGAATTTCCAATTACATTAATTTCATTATTATTGCTATCAACTAAAGGAGTTATGGTTTCCTTTTGCTTAAGTTTTCAGGCAATTGTGGTTAATTTTTGAGTATTAAAATCAAGTATGATTTGGGTGTTTAATTATTTAACCTTTTTCCTGTGTAAACACCAAGTAATATCTGTAAAGAGAAAAGTCAAGATCAACATCACAGTCTGGAAATTTGAGTTCACAATATCTAGTTTATGAGTTAATTATGTATCATAGCTGCTGTTCACATGTTAATATGGTCCCTCTTTCCTGGAGTTCTTCTTCCAGAGAGGAGGTTGGACAGAAGTCACCTGGTTTTAATTTAATTTAGAATGCATGATGTTTTTTCTAGTACCATACATGATCTCTGCTTTACCAAATGATAATGGGACAATAATATGCAATCTACAACCTTTGTTTTTAACCTCCACTAAGATCAGGAACCAACCCTTCTACAGGCCAGCTCAGAGTCCTGTGCTTAGTGAAGCTTCCAATTCCATGATCTCATCCAAAGAGACCAACAGCTGAATGGATGGGTATGTGGACAGGAAATGAATGGAGGGTTATGGGCTAAGTGTGGGTCAGTGGGACTAGGTGAGAGTAAGCGTTCCGCACAGACTAGAAGAGCCAAGATGGCCTGTTTCTGTGCAGTAATTGTTATATGGTTATAAGTACACACCAAGAACAACCTAGAGCAGCCAGTTAAATGACCAACCCGCATCTTTGAAATGTACAGTGGAGGAAGCTGGAGCATCTGGAGAAAGCCTACAACGAAAACAGGCAAATACCACATTATCAGTACCGGAGATCAGGATCAAACATGCGCCACTGAAACTGTGGGACAGCAGCTCTGCTTGAAGCATCACTGTGCCTGCAGCATGCTTTCCCTTTACTCCCATAAAGAGAATCTATTGAGAAACTGGCTACAGAACCATCTTCAAACCTGGGATGCCACCTGGCTTTTCAAAGAGTACCTGAGTATCTTCAGTCAGTGGATTGGAATCTCTCTCCATGTTGCAAGGGCTGATTCTGGAGCTTTGGACTATGTATTGGTCCATCTCTTTTCAGCATGGCATCTCATCGCTTTGTAAAATTAATTTCTCTTAAATAGAATCTTAAGCAAAAGAAAACAAAACATGAATGGAAAATTAAATCACAAAGTTCTCAACATTTAAGCAATTTTAAAAATGGGTGCTAATGAAAGGTTAAGCTTTGCCTCTGTTTCTCTCTTGTTGGGTGCTGTCCAGACTGTGGAAGGCATGTGGGTACTTTATCAGCTTTTTGCTATTTTGACATAGAGAGAGTTGACGTGGATAGGCTTTTTCCATTGAGAGTAGGGGAGATTCAAACAAAAGGACATGAGTTGAGAGTTAAGGGGCAAAAAGTTTAGGGGGAACAGGAGGGGGAGCTTCTTTACTCAGAGAGTGGTAGCTGTGTGGAATGAGCTTCCAGTAGAAGTGGTAGAGGCAGGTTTGATTTTGTCATTTTTAAAAAATTGGATAGGTATATGGACAGGAAAGGAATGGAGGGTTATGGGCTGAGTGCAGGCCAGTGGGACTAGGTGAGAGTAAGCGTTCGTCACGGACTAGAAGGGCTGAGATGGCCTGTTTCTGTGCTGTAATTGTTATATGGTTATATGGATGGAACTGAAGAGTCCCAAATTGGGAAGATGAGGACACTACAAATTTCAATATTCATGATGAGTCCTGGCTGTAATCATTGAAGGGATGGGCATTTTGAATTCTAAAATATAGCTCTGAAATTGGGATCTTAGGAAAAGGGATATTTGTGATGGTCTAAAGAAGCACAGTCATATATAGTCAAGTGATACATGTCCCAGTGTTCTCCACATACAACCTGTCAGTGCAGATCAAGTAAAGACAATTTTGAGATTATCATTGGAGATTCTTCCTCTATTGAATTCCACTTGTGGAAATAATCAAGGAAATTCAAAAATGCCGAATTTATTTTGCTTGCCGGGACCGAGGGGATCTGAGGACCATCTGATTAATTTAATGGATTACAGAAGATACTCAAGGAGTCATGCTGTAGTGGAAAGGGCTGTAAATTTTGGGAGGATTTGGTAGGCATGCATAAACATGGAAATACAAGTGGATGAATTGCCCATAAGGGTGAGTTTCTTCTGCCATCCAATAAAATTATAGATGAACTGGGATTCAACTCCATGTACGTGAACGAATGACATTTCACCTAGAATCTTTGCTTAATTAAAATCTGTAAATCACAAATTTAAAATTAACTTACCACCATACATTGATTATAATTTGTTGAAAAGATTTTCAAAATGGCCAGTTTTTCTGTGCAGGTGTATTCTCTGTCTTAATTCTTAAACAATCAAGTTTTCAGAATTAGACAAGGCGGTAGTAATTTGTCCACACGGTAGGTGGACTTAATGTTAATGTGGTGAATAGAATAGCTTGCAGAAGCATTGAACCAATGCACATATGCTATTACATTATGAAGTTTTTACTAAACATGTAACTAAAGAAGAATAACTTTTCTGAATCCTAATCCAGGGCTCCCTAAACAAATGAAACATTTTCTCCCTATCTCAGCTACCAGTTCCCTTAGTGGGCCTTAGAGGTTCCTGAAAAATAAAATCAGACCTACTAAAAATTGACAGCACAGAGCAGAAAATACTGAAACAGTCAGCAGGTCAGAAAGGATCTGTGAAAAGAGAAGCAGTGTTAACACTTCAGACTGAAGACTCTTTATTAGAACTGAAACAGCATTTTCAGCCTAAAAAGTTAATTTTCTTTTCTTTTCCATAATTTTGCCTGACCTGCTGATTATTTTCACTTTTAATTCAAATTTGCAACTCTTCAATTTTGTTTTAGTTCTCAAGAACCACTGGCATTTTCCTTTATAGGTGGCAGGAAACTTGACACTGATATGCAAATATGGAATTGCAGGCTTTAACATTTATTTACTTATTTACATACTGTGATTACAACACCAATGTCTTACAGTTTCCAACATTATCTTTGTCGTTGGTTCAACAACTCATTCCATTTCAATGGAGAGGAATGACAGTGATCCAGAAAGGAAGCTTCAGTTAGGTTATTTTTTTGCCGTTAATTAAGTTAATGCACAGTAAGTGTATTTGATCTTTTTACACTTTCTAATGCTTTACTAAGGAGAGAATTGCATCCACTCCAATTTGACCATCGTCACAACAGGTCAACAGCAGATGCCCTTTCATTGGCTCTTCACTCAGCTCTGAAACACCTGGACAATGAAAATGCATACATCAGGATGCTCTTTACTGATTACAGCTCAGCATTCAGCACTACCATCCTCTCAAAACTAATTACTAAGCTCCAAGACCTCAGCCTCAATACCTGCTTGTGTAACTGGATCCTCAATTTCCTCTCTTGTAGACTTCAGCCACTACAGATTGGCAACAAAGAATACGTACACAACGCTGGAAGAACTCAGCAGGTCAGGCAGCATCTGTGAGAAAAGAGATTGGCAACAACATCTCCTCCACATTTGTCATCAACGTGAGTGCACTACAAGGATTTGTGCCTCGTCTCCTGCTCTACTCGCTTTGTACCTATGACTGTGAGGCTAAGTGCAGCTCCAGTGCAATACTTAAGCTTACTGACACCACTGTTCTTGGTCGAATCAAAGGTGGTAATGAATTGGCTTTGGGAGAGAGGTTAAGTGGTGCCACAACATCGACGTCTCACTCACTGTCAGCAAAAGCAAAGAGCTGATTTTTGACTAAAGGAGGAAGAAACTGGAGGTGCAGAAGACAGTCCTCATTAGGCGATCAGAGGTGGAGAGAACCAGTAACTTTAAATTACTGGACGTTATAATATCAGAGCATCTGTCCTGTGACTAATACATAAATGCCATCACAAAGTAGCACCTCTACTTTCTTAGCTGTTTGCACGGATTTGGCATGTAATCTGAACTTTGACAAATGTCCAGAGATGCACAGTGGGGAGTATCCTGAATGGTTGCATAACAGCGCAGTATGGAAACAACAAGGATCGAGATGGCATCACGTATGGCAGCCGTGTTGCGAGCTATGTTCCAACTTTACAATTCAGTTCAATTCAACAATGCCCAAGAATGGAAAAGCCAGAAAAAAAGTGATGGATACAGCCCAGTCCATCACAGGAAAAGCCCTCCCTACCAGTGAGCTCATTAACAAGAGGTGCTGTCTCAAAAAAGCATCATCAAGGACCTCCACCATCCAGGCCATGCTCTCTTCTCACTGCTGCCATTGGATAGGAGGTACAGAAGCCTTGCATCTCACACCACCGGGTTCAGGTACAGTTATTACCCTTTCAGCCACCAGGCTCCCGAACCAGCATGAATAACCTTAACTTTGAACTGATTCCACAACATATGGATTTAACTTCAGGACTCTACAACTCAGTATTATTTATTTATTTTTCTGTTTGAAAAATTTGTCTTCTTTTCTACATTGGCTGCTTGTCAGTATTTACATGTAGTTTTTTTCATTGATTCGATCGTATTTCTTTGCTCTACTGTGAAAGCCTGAAAGAAAACGAATCTCTAGGTTGCAAAGGGTAACATACTTGGATAGTCAATTTACTTTGAACTTTGTTTTAACACATTCATTTTTAGCAGAATAGAAATATACAGAGCCATTTATTGCCATCAGAAATTCCAGGCTTACTTAGGTTTTGATTAAAGCATTCCTTGGTCCTTTAAATTTGAGGGTATATAATTGTAGATCATTTAATTTTTTCCTTTAATTTAACAATTCATATGCTCAAAATTACTCATGATACTCCAAGGCTTGTTTGTGTTGTATATATCTATACGGCTCTGAGTTGTAGTCAGTGTAAAGCCATCGTAGAAATTTTGCCTCTTTCATTCTGACATCGAGAAGTAAAAGTAAAAGAAAGAAGTAGAAGAAACTGGATGGCAGAGGGGAAGAATCTGCCCCTGAATCACTGAGTGTTTGCCTTCAGGCTTCTGTACCATCTCTGCAATATTGATGCCCAGGAACTTAAAAATGCTATTTCTTTTCACCCATGACCCTCAATGAGGACTGGTTCACGTTCTCACGACTTCCCTTTCCTGATGTCTATAATCACCCACCAGAGAATAGGCAAGCACCCAAAGAGAGACCATGTTCTGTAGTCAACAAAAACTATTGCTACCTGACAGTTTGACATGCCACTGGTTCTCTCTGTCACACTAACAAATGACAGAGAGATATCTCCCATTTTTACAGCGAAAGGGGATGCTGACAGTTCCTGCTACGAAATTACAGTCTCCCACACTGCTTTTTATCCCAAGATTCTCCGGCTCGAGTATCAGTAGCAAACTCTCCCACCATCGAGAGTATAATCATCAAAATAATACACTGTACTTCTCCCTCTGAAATATATATAGACCTGCCCAGAGGAAGTGGTGAAGGTCAGCATAGTTTAGCCTTTATACGCAGGGATCCAAGAATGAGTAAGGACCTTAATGGTGAAAAATAAGATTTCCCCCAATGGTTTATATCATTAGGGCTCCATTATAAGTATCATTGAAATGTTGTGTGCTCTGTGGTCGACTACAATGCACCATGGTGCAACTGAAAACCACAATTGCTTCACACTCATTACCACTTGTTAGAAAGTACGTAATTATCTCTACTAACTAACCACAACCTTTTCTGCTCAGAGATCAGAGTTTTTAAGAAGTATACTTGCTGTAAAAATGTACATTGACAAAAACAGTATGTAATAAGCATTTCAGAATAACATTTAGTACCTTTCTAAAAGGATGTGGTAAAGGCTCCAACTATGTCTCCTTGTCTTATTGAGGGCTACATCATCTGAGGACGATGTGAGCAGCCTCTTTGAACTATTTCTTTCTGTTCCTTCTCTGGCACAGTCAAACTATTTGTGATTTCTCTGTGTGTATTGCACTCTCACCTATTTCACTTCCCCTCACTTAATTCACTCTGAAACTCCCAGGATGAATACAGCTGATTTGGGGTCATTAAAACGTGGGTTCCTGCCTGCCATGAACCAATGTCTTGCTGTTCTTTGCTACTTTCCAACTCAGCTTCCTGTGGTTTCTTGAGAACTACTCACGTGTAACTCAAAGCAGAGTGATTGACATCAAGCTGTCAATCATCTTCCGAACTAGCACAGTTTTATGATATGTGGAAAGAAAATCGATTGCCCAGGGGAAGCCCAAAGAATCAGAGGGAAAGCATGCAAACTCCTCACAGACAATGCCAAGGTGCAGGACTTAACCTGGATCACTGGAACTGAGAGGGAGTAGCACTACCCGCTGAGCCACAGTGCTACCCTCCTTGTACTTCTGTTTCCTAAATTTCCTGTTCTCAGTTTGTATCTTAGTTACTACTCCTCTAACAGAGCAGGCTTATCTACAGAGCAATGCACACAAAATGCTGGAGTAGCTTAGCAGGTCAGGCAGCATCAATAAAACAGAATAAAAAGCTAATGTTTTAGTTTGAGACCCTTTATTAGGACTGACGTGCTGAATTATTCCAGCATTTTATGTATGTTGTTTCTGGATTTCTAGCATCCGCAGGCTCTCTTGAATTTATGGGGCTTATATGAAGCTGGTTATTCTCATCAGAAGAAGAGTAAACAGAACTAGAGGAATTTGAAAAATGCATTTCAGAAGCATGTTGAAGTATTGTTGGATATCAGGGGACAACTTTTGATGTTCGTCAACTGGTTGCAAGTGTGGCACATCTTGAAACCAGCTCATTCAGCTGCTTTGGTTAAAAATTAATCTTATGATCCAAACTTAGAGCTCGCTACTTTTTGAATAGTTAACTATACATTACCATCTGAAATTATCTATTTTGGAGAGTTATGTAGTGAATTAAATGCTCTTACTTTGGGTATGTGTTTGACTCCTTGCGGATTCAAAGTTGAGTCAACCTATGATCAGAAGAAAAGTGATTTAGTACAAAGTCTAAAATGCCTGATGTAAGCAATTGCATGTTCCTAAAGCTGAGGCCAAACTGATGAAAGTGTAACCAGAAAACTGGCCAGAAGTTGCTGCAGGAGCAAGTTTGTAGGTGAATAATGTTAATTGGATTTTCATGTGCATCATTGACATCTGACTATATTTAGTCTGAAACAAAAATATTTACTGTCTAAGTTCATCATCTTTACCCATAATACTCCTAGCATTAAAATACACATACTTCAAACTATCCATCCCTTCATTCCTATTATTTCAATTTTACCCATTAATACTTTCCCTGATATCTAACTTTATGTCTGGTCCTTCACTAACTGACTTGGTGCTCCTGTTCCCAGTTCCCTGCAAAACTGGTTTAAACCCTCCCAAATTGCTTTCATAAACCTCTTGGCCAGAGTATTGGTTCCTCTGCAGTGCAGGTGCAAGCCGTCCTTCTTGTACAAGTCACCCTTCCCCAGCGAAGGTTCCAATGACCCTGCTCCCTGCACCATCTCCTCAGCCTCTCCTTCATCTGTGCTATCATCCCATTCTTATTTGCACTAGCCCCTGACACCAGGAGTAATCCAGAAATTACTACTGTGAAGGTCCTTCTCTTCGCCCTCTTTCCTAACGCCCTATACTCACTGAGCAGGGCCTCTTTCCCTTTTCTGCCTATATTATTGGCACCAATATGCACCATGGCCTCTGGCTGTTCACCCACCCCCTTGAGAATATCCTACAGCTGCTCCAGTACAGTCTGCACCCGAGCACCCAGAAGGCAACATAACATCATGGTGTTTCTTTCTCAGCCACAGGATCTCCTGTCTGTCCCCCTAACAATTGAGCCCCTATCACTACCTGACTTTACCCTTCCCTGCTGAGCCTCAGAGCCAGCAACAGTGCCACGAGCCTGGCTGCTGCTGCTGTGCCCTGACAGATCATACCTCTAGCGGTATTCAAAGAAGTATACTTTTTCCTTAGGCCACAGGGGAAACCTGCACTGCTCTCCTTGTGGTCACCCATCTACTATCTGAAGCCTGTGTGACCACCTCATCAAAAGTCTCTTCTGAAGCATCTTCACCCTCCTGGACGATCCGGAGTAAGTCCAACTCCAGCTCCAACTCCTTGACCCAGGCAGTCAGGAGCTGAATTCCCCCATCTGACAGGAGAAGCATTCCATCCTGACTACTCTGTACAAAAAAAAAACTTTACAATCAACAGGGAAAAAAAAGCTTACCTCTTCTTATCTGTGTTTCAGCCTGTTCTCGCTGAACCCTGTTAAGCCTAAGCTTTCCCACTCTAACACTGGCACACTCCAACAATAGCCCCTCTGTTTGACCCTACCTTCCTTTTATTTGGTGCTGAATTTAGACCTCTGGCACCAACACATACCACACCCACGTAGTCAAAAAGACCAGCCTTACCCAAAGCTGCTCCTTTTTTTCCTCTCTCTCTCTCTCTCTCTCTCATCTGACCTTTGGTAGGGCTCCGACACAACACTTATCATGCCTGAGCCACCAAAAAAAGAAAACAGATTTACCTGAAACTGGTCCTTTTATATCCTCACTTCAACCTTCGCTAGGCCTCTGACATCGACACTGGAGCCACTCCTTTTTTACTCAATCTTTCCTGACCTTCAGTAGGCCTTTGTAAAAAGACTTATCCAACCACAGAGGTTAAATGCCTGCTTGCATTTACCATATCTATACCCCTCATAATCTTGTATACTTCTGTTAATCTCCCATCATTCTCCTGCGCTCTAGGGGATAAAATCTTAACGTTTTCAACCTTTCCCTATAAACGTCTTGGTAAACTTTCTCTGCAATCTTTCAATCTTATGGATACCATTCCTGTTAGTAGGTGACTAGAACTGCACACAATACTCAAAATTAGGCCTCACCAACATCTTATTCAACTTCAACATAACAGTCCAACTCCTGTACACAATACTTTAATTTAAGAAGGCTAATGTGCCAAAAGCTCTATTTATGACCCGTTCTACCTGTGGCACCCCTTTTATAGTAACTAAGGATCTGCATTCCCAGATCCCTCTCTTCTACTGCACTCTGCAGTGCCCTACTGCTCACCAAGTCTGTCGAATATGCCAGTTGTCTGCAGATGTGGAGTGAATTATGTCATCTGAACATTTATAAATTAGCTCATAAGGAAAATGTCTAAAAACAATAGGGAAAAACACATTGTTAAAGCAATACATGGAGCTTTCATTGACTGAGAATGAAAATTAAGGTGCTCTTGTCTCTGATGGATAAACTAAATTTGTCAGCTATTATTTAAAACTACAGAGAGCTACATGAATCATTGATCAGAAAATGGATTGAATGTGGAATTAGAAACTCACCCTTAAAGAAAATGGATTTAGGATAGCAAAATGTGCAAGGCAGAAAAAAAATTGTTCAGACACAGTTGGAAAGCATTTGAGATTGCAGCTTGACAAGATGAGACTCTATGCAGTTAGAATAATTATCATCCACTGTTGCCAGCACAAGTGCAGTAGTGTGAGAGACTGTGGGCAGGAACAGGAATAACAGAAAGAAAAATGGTCTTTATTTTAGCCTGAAGCCCTGCAATTCTTTCCTTCAATCATGTTGCCATTTCAGTTCAGTCGCCTGTTTCCAGAAACGGCTTACAATCAACATCTTTGATAAACCTTTTGGTTTGACTTGATGTCAATGACTTCCTGAGTTTCTTAGTCAGAGGTGCTATCTAACTATTGCTGTTTTTGATTTTTTTCCCACATAGGCAGAATATCGCAGACAGACTGGTGTATAACTGCTGTCTCCAGTAACAACCTGGAATAATCATAAACTGTTCCTAATACTTTCATTTTTCATGGAAGAACAGAATTTACTCTAGAAATAGCTTGGAAATCCCCCTAAAGTGCATTATCAATGCTCCACTGTGATTTTGACCTTTCGTAGGCAATGGCAGTGAAATTTAATAAATGCAAAAACAAATTTGAAATTTTCAGAGCAAAATGTCTAATTTGCATTGTTGCTTAGGCTAAATTTATCTTCCAAGGCACCCCTTAGTAGAACAGCTCAATTCAAACTGAAATCTTACAATCATTTCCACAAAATATGTTGAATCATTTCAAAATTTGCATTGATCAAATGTTGAGTAACACACAAAATGCAGGAGGAACTCAGCAGGTCAGGTAGCATTTAAGAAGAGGGATAGAGTCGATGTTTCAGGCCGAGACCCTTGATCGGTGCTGAAAGGAATGTGGAGAAAGGTCGACTAAGAAGGTGGGGGAAGGAGTGGAAGCTGGAAGGTGAGGCTAGATGAGGTAGAAGGTAAATGAGTGGGGTAGGTCAAGGGAATGAAGTGAGGATCTTGGAGGTGGTAGGTTGAAAATGTAAAGGGCTGAACAAGGAATCTAACAGGAGAGGAGAGTGGAACATTGGAAACGTTCAGATGTAAAAAGTATGGAATCATTAACACAGCAAAGTACAGCACAGAATCCGGCCCTTCTGCCCATCTAGTCCAAGCCAAAATAATTTAAACTGGCTACTCCCTTTTACCTGCAATGGGACCATAACACCCCATACCTCTACCAAACATGTACCTATCCAAACTACGCTTAAAGATTGTAATCGAGCTTGCAGCTTGTGCTGCCAGCTCATTCCACACTCCCACGACCCTCTCAGGAGAGTTTTCATTCATGTTCCCTTTAAATATTTCACTTTTCACCCTTAACCTATGACCTCTGGATTGTCTGCATTATGTATCCAGTCCCTTAGAATACCTTCCAATAACTTTCCCAATACTTATGTCAGACTCACCAGCCTATAACTTTGTAGTTTATGTTTGGAGCCTTACGTAAACAGTGGGACAACATTGGCGATCCTCCAATCCTCTAGTACCTCTCCTGTTAATAAGGAGGATTTATGTAACTCTGCTAGCACCCCAGCAATTTCTGCACTGGCCTCCTGTAGAGTCTGAGGGAACAGCTTGTCAGGCTCTGTGTATTTATCCACCCTGATTTGCATCAGGACAACAAACACATCCTCCTCTGTAATCTATCCAGGGTCCATGACCTTGCTGCAGCTTTGCTTCACTTCTATAGACTTTTGTGTCCATCTCTTGAGTAAGTACAGATGCAAAAAAAACTACTTAAGACCTCCCCCAACTCTCTTTGGCTCCACACATGGATTACCATTTTGATCTTCCTGATGATCAATTTTGTCATTTTGCTCTTAACATATCTGCAGAATCCCTTAGGATTCCCCTTCACTGTGTCTGCTACAGTGACCTCATGCCACCTTTCAACCCCATTCCTTATTTGTACCTACCTGCCTATACCTGCTATGCATCTCCTCTTTTCTCTTAACCAGGGCCTAATATCTCTTGAAAACCAATGTTCCCTACACTTGTTATCTTTACCTGTTATCCTGACAGGTACATATAGGCTTTGTAATCTAGAAGTTCACTTTTGAAGGCCTCCCCCTGACCAAGTACACCTTTGCCAGAAAACAGCCTGTCCCAGTCTACACTTGCCGGAACATTTCTGACAAAATCGGCCTTTCTCCCATTTAGAATCACAACCTGTGGACCAGATATATTTTGCATATTTTACTTTGAAAATGATGGCATTGTGGTCGCTAGATGCAAAGTGTTCCCCTGCACAAACTTTTGTCACCTGTCCTGTCTCATTCCTCAATTATTACACAGTCTCTCATTGGCATTTCTACATACTGATGTAGGAAACTTTCCCAAGCACATTTGACAAACTCTGTCCAATTTATTCCTTTTACAGTTTGGGATTCCCAGTCTATATGTGGAAAGTTAACATTACCTACTATAATAGTGGTCACCAAACTTTTGAAGCCCAAGAGCCCCTACCTCGGCCTTAGTGAAAGGCAAGATCGACTCCAAATCGATTAGTTACACGCATGTGCAGCGGGACAGAAAAGACCGGAAGTAAAACCCCACAACCCAGAAGTAGAAATAATGTATGAACACCAGGGGTCACCATCCTTTTTTTGCACTGCGATCCCGTTTAATATTGACAATATTCTTGTGGACCGGCGGGTTTAAACACGACTGGAATACAGCGATACTTGAAGCAGGTTCCTTATGTCCAGTCTATTCCGCAATTTACTTTACGTGGCTCTCAGCACTTAGCTGCTGTCCCGCTTGCTCACGTTTTTAATGCTGGAGAAAAACTCAGCGGGTTTGTATTTAAGTGTGGGGTGCTTGGACTCAGGGTACCGAAGCAGTTTTGAGGGCTTCATTGCCTCATTAGACAGCCTCCGGGCCCCAACTCCAGACGCCTTGGCCAGGTGCGGCTGGTCATGAGTGGGGTGAGAGGACAAGGTAAGGGCCGGAGATCCAAGTGCTGGGGCCGTGGCGGTCGCAGTCTGGAGAGAGCGAACGACCGAGCGAGGAGTGCGACAGGACGCGTCCCCGCCCCCCTTGTAGGATCTATTGGACGACAAAAGTTTGTTTCAGTAGATTGCAGCGAGGTAGCTACTCTGCTACTTACGAAACCCTGAGCCCACATTAGGTCATCTGCGAATATTTCAGCACCGGGTTCCCCACGAACATTCGGTGTGCTAAAAAGGTTTAGAGGCAGCACCCGTCTGTCCGCGCTCTAGGCCGGTAGCAACAGCACTTCACGCCGGCTGCGCAAGGCGGCCGGTTACCCGAGGCCAGCCAGTGATCCCTGGCACAAGGCTATCACTGCGTTTAGGTGACTGATGATCTCGTGTGCACTCAAGTTCAACAAATCACATCGTTTCCTCGCAGCCCGGTGGTTGGGGACCACTGAAGTACACTGCATAGTCACTTGGCTGGGGAGCTACACACATGCGCACTGGGCAGAAAGAACAAAACTAAAATCCCGCAACCCAGAAACAATCTCTCAACAGTATTTGTGTATTTATTTTTCATTTTTTTCGTGATCCACTGGAAAAGTCTCAAAGATCCACCAATTGATCGCAATCGATGGGTTGGCGACCACTATACCATAACAAACTTATGTTTCTTGAAACAGTGTGTGATCTCTTTACAAATGTGTTTCTCTAAATCCCTAGAACTGTTGGGCGATCTGTAATATAGCCCCATTAACATGGTCATACCTTTCTTATTTCTGAATTCCACCCATAATGCCTCACCAGTCTGGTTCTCTAGTCTGGCCTGATGGAGCACTGCCGTGAGATTTTCACTGACTAGTAATACCATCCCTCCTTCTTTAATCCCTCCCACTGTCATGTCTAAAACAACAGAGCACTGGAATATTGAGCTCCCTGCCCTGCCCCTCCTTACAAACACATCTCACTAATGGTTACAATATCATAATTCCAGGAGGTGATCCATGCCGTGACCTCAATCGCCTTTCCCTCAATACTTCTTGCCCAGAACTACTCCTGGTGCACACTGCAGTGATAATGGAAGAGACAAAACAAACTGCTTGAAGAACTCAGTGGGACGAGTAGCATGTGTGGAGGCCGAAGGATAGCTGATATTTCAGGTTGTGACTCTACATTAGGACCGAGGGTGTAGAGAGGAGGTAGTCAGTATAATGAGGAGAGGGGGACGAGTGATGCAGAAGCTGGCAGGTGATAGGTGGAACTAGGTGAAGAGAGGCATGATGGGCAGTGACCAGTTAGTGAAGGTGGAAAAATGAAGGTAGAAACAGAGACTGGAAGATGATAAATGGAGTAAACAAAGAGCTGCAGATTCTAGGATCTGATAAGTAAGGAAGGTGATAAGGTGATAAGCTTAAGATAGCTATAGATATTGATATGTATGCACCTTGAAGGAGAGTATTCAATTGAAGCAGGGAAAATTGAGACTATTAGGCAGAGACTAGGAAGAGTTAACAGGTAAGAGCTATTTTTCTGACACATGGAGGGTGTTTAAGGCCAACTGCACAGAGTATGGGACAGTATTTTCCAAAAAGGAGGAAGGACAAATTCAAGTTCAAGTTTAATTATCATTCAATCATATATGAATACCCATGAATACAGCCAAATGCAACAGTGTTCCTACAGGGCCAAGGTGCAAAACACAGTACCAAGTCATATGTATAATCTATGCAAGATGTATGCACATATAATACATGTAAGATAGCAATAAACATACAGCCACACTCACACTATATATATATATATATATATATATATATATATATATATATCTCCAGTATATAATTATATACTGTATAGCCAAAGTAACTGAGTAACAGGTCCTATAAGTTGATAGTGCATAGGTGTTGTCGACAGAACAAACAATTCTCAGCAGTGCGCAGACGAACATACACATGCACACGAGTGTATCTTTGCCTCACCTGGATTTGCTTTATCGCACCATGCTTGGAGTCAGCTCTGAAGATTCAATGCTGCTGGAATTCAGTGATCATTTACAAACTGCTAAATGAGCACCAGACTTGAAGACTGCTCAGTGCAATTAACCCCCGTTATTTCCAGCAATGAGGATACAAAGTCACTTACTTAAAATTCCTTTCCCCAACATTTATTCAGCACTAACACAGCTTTGCACCAGTTGCTGAAAGCTTGAACCAGCTACCTATTCTGCAACCTAGGTGAGTACATTGCCAACACCATCACTGACTCACTTTCCACTGCAGGGCAAGGTGAAGGAAAACCAGGAACATCAGCCAATGACCTGAAGGGACTACAGTGGTTGTATCACCTTCTCCTCACATAATGGAGACTATCCATGGAGTAATGATTACAAATATCTTTAAAGAAGACAAGACAACATTACCCTCATCCTTCAAACCGGGTGTCTCGCATCCTACTTCCTTTCAGCTTACAATCTCTTCTGATTCACAACTTACAACCTCCACGCCTGTTTTCCATAACCCACCCTCGTATCTTACTTTCTTCAGATTAGCAAGAATGGCAACTTGGACAGGCAGTGGGAGAAGAGCAAGTAGTGAGTGAAAATGCAGGAACACTCGTTTGATGCAATATTTTGAAAGTTAGCTTAGAGGAGAGATGATCTCTGATTTATTCGATGTGAACTGTGTTGTTTAGTGGCAGCAGCACAATGGAAAGACATAAAAATGAATATAAATTACAAAATAAATAAATAGTGCAAAGAAAAGAAATAACAAGATATTGTTCATGGGTCGATGGACTTGGGCTGTTCAGAAATCCGATGGTGGAAGAGAGGAAGCTGTTCTTGAATTGCTGAGTGTATATGGTGAGGCAATAGGCACAAGCAAAACAAATATAATAAATAACACGGGTCACAGTCCAGCAGAGAGTGAGGTCATTGTTAGGTTCTGGGGCACAGGACTCAGGTAAAGGGTTTATTGGGGCTCCTACAATGGAAAGCTGATGAGTAATGCAGTAGAAATGCTCAGTCCTTATGTTGCACAGAGCTTTGTGTGACCCAGCGGCATCCTTGGAAGTGGCATACAGTTCCACCAGCACACTTACAGGCTAACCATCATACCATACCTCAATGTCTATTAGAGTTATAGAATAATAAAACATGGATATAGGCCTTTGATTCAACCTGCCCATGACAACCATGACTGAAGTTGTCCCATTTGCTTGCATTTGCCTCATATCCCTCCAAACTGTTCCTTTCTATATACTTATCTAACTATCTATTAAATGTTGTTATTGTACCTACGCCTACACTTTCTCTTGCAGCCTATTCCAAATGCATAACACCTCTGTGCAAAGAAGGTGCCCTTCAAGTCTCTTTCAAACCTCCCGCTTCTCACCTTAAACATATGCCTCCTAACTTTAGTTCCCAGTCCCTGGGATAAAGACGGTGTGAATTTACCTGCAAATGCCTCTCATGATCTTATACACACCTATAAGTTGACGTGTCAATCACTTTTAATCCAAGGAATAATGCCCTAGCCTGCCTAACAATTTCTATAACTCAGGCCCTTGAGTTCTGGAAATATTTTGGAATTCTATTCTAGCACAAGATTAGGCCATCCAGAGTGTAGCAGTGGAAGATCAGCCAGCCACCATGCAAGCTCAGACAGCTCCATCCTGGTTCTGGGTGATGGTTGTCCAACAGACATGTTGGTGCAGCACTATGGCATTCAATGTTATCATCTACTCAAACTAATCAATAAGCTTCAAGACCTTAGCCTCAATAATTCCTTGTACAATTAGATCCCCGCTTTCCTCATTTGCAGACCCTAATCAGTTTGGACTGTTAACAACATCTCCTCCATGATCTCCATCAGCACAGGTGTGCTATAAAGCTGTGTGCTTAGCCCCCTGCTCTACTCGTTTTACAATTATGACTGTGTGACTAAGCACAGCTTCAATGCCATATTCAGGATCACTGAGTACACCACTGCCATTGACCATACCAAAGGTGATGATGCATCAGTATATAGGAGGGAGAATGAAAATCTGGTTGGGTGGTACCATAGCAACAATCTCTTACTCAGTGTCAGCATGACCAAAGAGCTGATTATTGACTTCAGGAGAAGGAAACAAGAGGTCCATGAGCGAGTCCTCATCAGGGGATCAGAGGTGGAGAGAGTCAGCAACTTTAAATTCCTCAGTGTTATTATTTCAGAGGACCTGCCCTGGGCCCAGCACACAAGTGCATTTACAAAAAAAGCACGGCAGCACCTCTGTTCCCTTAGGAGTTTGCAAAGACTCGGCATGACGTCTAAAACTTTGACAAACTTCAATAAATGTGTAGTGCAGAGTATATTGACTGGCTACATCACAGCCTGGTATCGAAACACCAATGCCCTTGAACAGATAATCCTACAAAAGGTATTGGATATGATCTCGTCCATCACAGGTAAAGCTCTCCGAAAGTCATGTTACAGGAAAGCAGCTTACATCATCTGGGTCTCTTACCGCCTAGTACATGCTCTCTTCTCACTGCTGCCGTCAGAAAGAAGTCACAGGAGTCTCAGGACTCACACCACCAGATTCAGGAACAATTATTACCCATCAATGATCAGACTATTGAACCAAAGGGGATAACTTCATTCAACTTCACTTTCGCCATCATTGAAATTTTCCCACAACCTATAGAATCACTGTCAAGGACTCTTCATCTCATGTTCTTGATAAGTATTGATTATTTATTTATTATTATAACTATTTCTTTCTTTTCATATTTCAACTTTGCTGTATTTTGCACACTGGTTGATGGCCCAAGTTGATGCAGTCTTTCATTGATTAGATGATGGTTATTATTCTATTATGGATTTATTGAGTATGGCCACAAGAAGATGAATCTCAGGATTGTATATGGTAACATATATGTACTTTGATAATAAGTTTACTTTGAACTTTAAGGCATAATGTGTATCTGTACCCGAATGGGCAACTCATATTGCATTTATGATAATAGATTTTGTTTAGAGAAGTTTGATATGAAAGTGTACCTAGAATGCCGTCTCCCTTCCATTCCTCCTCCTCCACTTCTGCATCTCCTTCTCCCTCTTATTCCAACTCCTCTCTTACCTCTCTATAGACTTGTAGCAAAGACTGAACTTTTTCATGATAAAAAGCTGCTACAGTTGTTGTCAATTATAACAAATCTAGAATCCTTCTTCAACACAAGGGACAACCATCCGTTACCACTCTATAGCTTCTATTGCTAAGCCATTGTTGAATCCAGTTTACTACTTCATCTTGAAAACCAAGTGACTGAACTTTCTGACCAACCTTGCTAAAGTCTCTCTAGACAATGTCCACTGCCTTGCCTTTATCAACTTTTCTGGTAATCTTTTCAAAAAAACTTTATAGGATTGGTTAGATATGATCTACCATGCTCAAAGCTCTGTTGACTATACTGTATAAGGCCTTGTCATACCAACTACATATATATATCCTTCCTTTAGGATATCTTCCAAAAATTTACCCACTACTGATGTCAGGCTCACTGGCCTATAATTTCTTGGCTTATTCTTAGTGCCTTGCTTGAAGAACAGAACAACAATATTTCACTTCTGAAGACCATTTACTTACCATGCATCACTATGCCAGAAAAAAAAATTATCCCAATGCAAACCTGCCAGGTCCTTTCTGATGCGATAAAAATTGCAATTTCTCCAATTTACAATCTCCACCTAAGGTTTAGTCCTATCCTTCTCCATAATTATCTTGAAACTAATGATTCTGTCATTTGTCCTGTCTATTCCTTAATAGCTGTCTCTAGTTGGGAGCTCTATTTAAGAAACCTTTCCTGAACACATTTGACATACCCCACCCCATCTGGTTCCTTTACTGTATGGAAGTCCTAGTCAATATGTGTAAGTTAAAATCACCCACTATCATAGTCTTAAGTTTTTTGAAACTCTCCACTATTTCTCTACACATTTACTCCTCTAAATCCCACAGACTAGTGGGTGGTCAATAATATAATTGGAATAATGTGGTAATTCTTTTCTTATTCCTCAGTTCAACCTGCAGTATATAGTCTCCTGTCTGTCGTATTTTAGCACTGCTGTGACATTTTCCCTGACTAGTAATGCCACCCCACCCACTTTAATATCTCCCCCTCTTTTATGTCTAAAATAACAAACATTGAGCTGCCAATCCTGCCCCCCTTGCAACCAAATCTCAGTAATGGTTACAATATCATAATTCCATGTGCTGCTGCGTGCTAATCTGCCTTGCCAAATAACAGCTTGCCATGGACTAGATATGCCAAAGGGTTCGTTTCTATGCTGTAGTGTTCCATGACTACATAACTGAGAGAGTCTGAAGATGCTGGAAATCTGGAACAACACACACACTGTTCTACTTACAAAGAGAGTTCTTCTCTGTAATCCTGAATGCAGTTTACATACCACCAAAAGCTGGTGTTAAGTAGGCACTCGAAGTATTGAGTGCTGAGATCAGCAAACAAGAAGCAGCCTAACCTGACACCTTTTAAATCAATGCCGGAGACTTCAATCAGGATTGTTTGAAGAAATCTCTGACCAATTATCGCCAGTATGATACCTGCAGTACAAGGGGTCCCAACACACTTATCACTAATTAGGGATGTTGACCGTTCAGACCGTACAGGCTGAAGAACAAGACTCCAGATGTAAGAGCAACAAAGAGATGGTCATGGGCAGTGGAGGAGCAGCCATGAGATTGCATCACATCGGTGAAATGAGATGTGTTTAAAGACTCATCAGAAGATCTGAATGAACACTCCATGATTGTTACGGACTTTATATAAGCAGTCGTAGATGAACGTGTTCCCACAAAATCACTCAGAGTCTTCCCCAACCAGAATTCTAGATGAACCATGAGATTTACAATCTACTGAGGGCCAGATCAGTGGTGTTCAGGTCTGGTGACCAAGTAAGATACAAGAGATCAAGGTACAACCTTCAGAAAGCCATCTCAAATATGAAGTGGTAAATGAGGACCAAACTTGAATCACTAAAGGATGCTCGACAGCTCTGACAGGCTTAAGCTATCATCTCCTACAAAGTGAAACCAAGTGACATGGGTAACAACAAGTTTTCACTCGCAGGCCACAGTGGGAATTGAACCAGGGTCACTGGCACTGTAAAGCATTGTGCTAACCACTGCACTACCATGCTGCCCCTTTGGCCATCAAAACATGGAGGCAACTTCACAAACTCCCATAACCCCCGACTGCCTTGTCATTTCAGTCTCCGAGGCCGACATGAGAGCATCCTTCAGGAAGATGAACAGATGAAAAGCATTTGGCCCAGATGGAGTACCTGGCCAAATACTGAAGACCTGTGCTGATCAACTGGTTGGAGTGCTCACTGACATCTTTAACCTCTCTCTCTCCCACCTGCTTCAAGGAGGCTTCAATTATACTGGTACCTGAGAAGAAGGTGAAAACCTGCCACAATGACTATTGTCTAGTAGCACTTCCATCCACAGTGATAAAGTGCTTTGAGAGGCTGGCGATGAAACATATCAACTCCTGCCTGAGAAGCAACTTGGACCTGATCCAACTTGCCTACAGTCATAATAGGAAGGCAGCAGATGTCATTTCACTGGGTCTTCACTCAACCCTGAAACATCTCGACAGTGAAGATGCATACATCAGGATGCTCTTCATTGACTACAGCCTGGCATTCAATAACATCATCCCCTCAAAACTGATCACTTAAGCTCAATGCCCAAGGCCTCAATACCTCCTTCTGCAACTGGATCTTAATTTTGTCACTTGCAGACCCCAGTCAGTTGAGATTGGTAACATTATTTCCTCCACAATCACCATCAGCATAGGTGTACCACAAGGCCGTGTGCTCAGTCCGCTGCTCTTCACACTTTATAACTATGACTGTCAGGCTAAGCACAACTCCATTGCCATATTTAAGTTTGCCAATGGCATCATTGTCATTGGCCGAATCAAAGGTGGTGGTGAAGCAGCATAGAGGAGGGAGATTGAAAACCTGGCTGAGTGGTGCCAAAACAACAACCTCTTACTTAATATCAGCAAGACCAAAGAGATGATTATTGACTTTGGCACCAGGAAACCAAAGTTCCATGAGCCAGTCCTCATTAGGGGCTCTGAGTTAGAGAAGGTCAGCATCACAGCCCAGTATATTGACTGGTTGCATCAAAGACTGGTATGGAAGCACCAATGTCCTTGAATGGAAAAGCCTATGAAAAATAACGGATACAGCCCAGTCCATCAAAGGTGAAGTCCTTCATACCATTGAGAACATCTACATGGAGCACTATTGCAGGAAAGCAGCATCAATCATCATGAACCCCCACCACCCAGGCCATGCTTTCTTCTCTCTGCTACCATCAGGAAGAAGTAACAGGAGCCTTAGGACCCACACCACCAGGCTCAGCAACAGTTATTGTCCCTCTACCATCGGTCTCTTGAACCAATGGGTATAACTTCATTCATCCCAACACTGAACTGAACACAACCCATGGACTCTTTATCTCATGTTCTTAATACTTATTGCTTATTTTTATTGTTAATATGGTTATTTTTGTTTTCATACTTGCACAATTTGTTGTCTTTTTCACATTGGTTGTTTGTCCATCTTGTTGTATATGGTCTGTCATTGATTCTATTGTGTTTCTTTGTATTTACTGTGAATACCCACAAGAAAATGAATCTCAGGGTAGTATTTGGTGACATATATGTACTTAGATAATAAATGTATTTTGTACTTTTAACTTTGAACAAAATGCTGGATGAACTCAACAGGTGGAACTGGACTCTCTGACGGTGGTGTCTGAAAAGAGGATGCTGTTCAAGTTGCATGCCATCTTGGACAATGACTCTCATCCACTCCATAATGTACTGGTTAGGCACAGGAGTACATTCAGCCAGAGACTCATT
The DNA here is from genome assembly GCF_048418815.1 of Hemitrygon akajei. Classification (NCBI taxonomy): domain Eukaryota; kingdom Metazoa; phylum Chordata; class Chondrichthyes; order Myliobatiformes; family Dasyatidae; genus Hemitrygon; species Hemitrygon akajei. Next base: position 71,111,989 of record NC_133136.1, on the reverse strand, counting down.
CCACCGAGATGTAACACTGAGCGTCATAGGAAGTCATTCCTACCTGTGGCCATCAAACTTTACAACTCCTCCCTCGGAGTGTCAGACACCCTGAGCCAATAGGCTGGTCCTGGACTTATTTCCATTTGGCATGATTAACTTATTTCTATTTAATTATTTATGGTTTTATATTGCTATATTTCTTCACTATTCTTGGTTGGTGCAGCTGTAACAAATCCCAATTTCCCTCGGGATCAATAAAGTATGTCTGTCTTTCTGTCAGGCAACATCAATGGATGGGAATAAACAGTTGATATTTTGAGCGGAGATCCTTCGTCCTGGTGGCTGAATACTGCTGTTCTCTTCTATTGTGCCAGGAGTCTACACTAATTTATTTCAAGTAGCAGCACGGCAGTCAATGTAAATATCATCCCCATGGATCAGGTACTAAACTCACTGTCCACCTCCTCAGTGGATAGGTCTTCTCACTACTGTCATCTCTTGGCTTGTCATAGTGCTTCAAGGAAGGTGACACAGAAGACTGTTTCAGAGTGAAGTCAAAAGCTCCTGAACCAAGAAGAAGCCGTACACCTTCTGCAACCCAGTTTTCTCCTGACCCCCACCCCCCGCACGCACTGCTTTCTGGCTGGAAAAAATGACAAATCCAGTTCTCTAGGTAAAAAGAATGTCAGTACTGTAGAAAGAAGTGGATGACAAGCTGTGAAATGCTGTTGTTATCTAGTTAACTGGTGGAAGGAGTTATGTTTTGTAACAAAAACATTAACTAATTAAAAGGAAAACATGGAGAGTCTGGAATGCAAACTTAACTTTGATTTTACCTTTCAGCGAGGTGTGTATGTATGATATGGTAGCATCATGACATATCAATTCGCATAACTTTACATATAATCAGAAGTAAATAATTTAAGTGAACAATAATGCTTAATTAAACAACATATTCACAAATAATACTGAAATATTAAATGCACAACATTCCTCCCTGCTTAGCTATAAATTCCAACTCAATACAGAATGCATCTCAACTATTTACACAATGTACTATATAACACAAGTACTATTTCGACATCCACTGCATAGTAAACTTTAAATTGTCCAATTGAAGAGGTGGAGCAAAGTAATGATGGCACTAAACTGTGACATCTTTGCTTGCATCTTTGGAAACAGCTCTATTTCCATCTTTAGTATCTTTCTTTTTCCTTTTTAAGGTTCTTCTGAAGACCCTGGTCTGGAGTTACACGTTGACTTTGCTTTTTTGTGGGAATGGGACCTGCTCTCAGGGTTCCATAACTGACAGTTGTTGTTTGGCACGCCAAGGGCTCAGCCTAAGTGTCTGGTTCGGATTTGGAAGCCTAGGATCTCGGGGCTCTGGAGATGGGCTGATTGAGGGTTGGTGTCACGGCAGGAGACCCGTATGTCATTGGGGAATTCGGGATCTCTGTGACTGTATGCCTGGAGACCGGAGATCTTTGAGATCTTCTGGCAAAGAGCTCAACAAAAGTGATGTAATGGACTTTTAACATCATAAGCCAATGAGTTGTTTGTTATGTCTCCACGCTTGCTGGGAAAAATGAAGACACCTTCTTATTAGGGAGAGAGAAAGCCTGTGGTATGTTGTATACTAAAGTCTTAGGGGTAACTACAAATCTGTCTTTGCTATTGCTTTGCTCATGCTTAAGTGCTTGGTGGCAGGTGTGGATGCTTTTCTTTGCCGGTGGGGGGAGGGGGTTCGTTGCTTTCTGCCATTTACGTGCGGGAGGAAGGGAAGCTGGGGAGGATTTTGGTGTTCTAACATTTAACTGCCGTTCTTTCTTTGGGGCACTCCTCTGTTTTAATGGATGGTTGTGAAGAAAAAGCATTTCAGGATGTATATTGTATACATTTGTCTGACATTAAATTGGACTTTTGAACCTTTGAACATTTGAACCTTCAGGCCTAAAGATTAATCACTGTGGAGGCTTTGCTACTCTTGTGGGATAACGTCTTTCCTGACAAGGGAGATTCCTCTGCTTGGCAGGTGAGACTTATGGCTGTGAAACAATGTCAGTTCTGGGGCCTCCTCTCTGGTGTTTGAAGAAGTTGACTCTGGGACTGTAGAAAGCGGTTCTGACATCTCTGGCCACCTTTGTTCTCAAACAATTGGCTCTGCTCTCTTCAAGTGATTGATGTATTGTCTCCAGATAATATCCACTGTGTAGGAGAGTGGTCTAATTCTCCCCTTAATCTTTCCAAGAACCCACTTTTGATCACTTCTGTAGTGCTTTTCCAGGAGTAAAATATTGAATCTCCTTGTTTGAGGAGCCATCCTTATTTGTCCTGCATACTCCTTCAGAGGGTGGATTTGAGGAGATCCAAGCCTGAGCGTAAGGGCCAACCCAGGAAGAACATGGCTGGTGAGTTGCTGGTGGTGGAATGTGCTGCATTGAGAAAGTCTATGAGCTTCTGATTCAGTGTAGTGTGCAGATGAACTCAATCCTTGTGCATCAATGGCGTGAGCACAGTAAGTGATACTTGGTTTAAAGAATTCACACTTGTGTCCTCTTCTGAGCCCATAATCATTTCTAATCATTTTAACACAGTCTTGAGACTTCAGAGATGTTCCTCATCATCCTCACTGATAACAATGATGTCACCCAGGTAACTCAGAATGTCTAGGCAGCCTTGTAGCACCTGGTCCATAACTTTCTGCCAGAGTGCAGATGGGGATGTTGCTCCAAAAATAAGATTATAATGATAAAGCCCTTAGTGAGCACTGATGGCTAGAAACACTTCCATAGGTAGGTAGGACTCAGCTTAAACTAGTTTATTGAAGTGTCTTCACCCTGTAAGTTTTGCAAAGGTAGCCTCTATCCTGGGCAATGGATCTACTTTCAGTACTGGATTAATGATGACCTTAAAATCACGTCAGATCCTGAAGATTTTTTTCTTGGCTACAGGGACCACTGGTGTTGTCCTTGGGCTCCACTCAACCTTGGAAAGAATTCTTCAGCCTTCATGCATTTCAGTTCACTGGCGACTCTGTCCTGGATGGTATAAGGAACCAGACAGCATTTCAAAATTGAGGTGTAGCATTTTAATTTAACATTTTGTTACCGCTGACATGTTTAGGTTTTCTAATGCCATTCTTGAACACTACTGTGGCATCTTCCAGTACCTTTCTCAATTGGCTTTCAGTTGATGGTATATGGCAGGTGATGTGGCATGCAAATGGTGAATGGATCTGCAATCAGGTTGTAGTTGTTTCAGCCAATTATGCAGTCACAATACTGGCCCCTTCTAGTTTTACCACATACAACCCCAATGTGGCTTGTAGTTGTTATATTTGATTGTTACGAATATTATCCCCACAAGGGTTAACTTTTTCTCCAGTGTATATACTTAGTTGGATATTACCAGGTTTCAGTTCAGTACCTTTGAAATGCTGTTCAAACTTATTTTGTGTATTGGCTGGAACAGCCAAGCCAGTGTCCACTTCTATCTGAAATAGTCTGCCATTCACTTCTGGTGTAAGCCATATTGCTTGTCTTTTGTTAGTTTTCACACTGTAACTCTTAAGGCTATTCAGTCCTGTGTCACTCCCATCATTTTCAGATTTTTCATCAACAGCATGCAGATTAGTGCTCTTTTTCAAACAACAGATTGACTTTATATCTATTTATCTTCCTTGTGGAGTCCATTTATTTTTGTCTGCCCAAAATGTTCTTTGTATGTGCTTTACCATGTTGCATTTACAGCAAGTTTCAGCTTTAAACTTGCATTGGATTGGTGTTTGTGAGCCCCTCCAACAACCACAACACAATTTGTTCAGCAAGCCAGGGCTCTGTTTAGACACTGCAATATTTTTCATGCTAACTTTCACTCCTGACTGCAACTCAATTGCATTTCTATCTGCAGTTCTTATTAATACAGCTGTTTCAAGTGCTCTTTTAAGTGCATGTTGTGCTTCAGTTAGGAGCATTATTGGATGCATACTTGCAAGATTCCACAAACTAAACGATCCCTGATTAGGCACATTTCTGAATTAACAATGCTCAGACGATCTCTTCAATTCAGCCACAAATGCTGAAGTGGACTCCTCTTCCTTTTGATTCCACTTATGAAGCCTAAATTGTTCTACAATCGACAATGGTTTTGATGCTAAATGATCCTGCATTACTTTCATGCTATCAGCAAAGTTTAGTTTAGCTGGTTTGGTTGAGGCAATTAAACTTCGAAGCAAACTGATTCCCTTTAAATCCAATGCAATCAGCAAAACTTGTACTTGTTTCACTTTGGCTATTCCATTTGATGTATCTGTTCCATATACATATTCCAGTTATCTTTTATGTAATCAAACACATTAATCTTTGTGATGCAGCCAACTATTTCTGCTCTTTTTTATGATTTTCACCTTGTATTCATTGTTTATAAATCTGTGAATTCTTCCGTTTTCTTACTTTTTTACTCAATCATTTTTCCTTTTCCAAAGAAAATATGCTGCTCTGAAGAAAAATAAAGTGCGGCACTTCTTTTTTCAACTCAACTTTACTTGCTGCGTCTTTTTAAAACTCAAAACAGCTAAGTAGTTGTCTTGGTTTCATTTTAAAAATACCTCATTGTCACTGTTTTATGACTCTAAAACCTTCAACTAATTGGAAGGAAATGCTGGAAGTCCGGTATGAGTGTCTAACTTTGTTTTTACAAACAAAGAATACTTAATCAAACAATATATTCACAATACCACTCAAATATTACTGAAATATTAAATACATATCAGAAAGTGATCAAGATACAGCCACTGGCAAGAAGGATTCCATCCTGAGCTGAATTGGGAGTCATAACAGAAAGATGCATTATGTTTAAAACAGAGAATTTTTATTGGTTGAGACAATAACATTGATTCATGCTAATCTGGATATATAATATAGTGCAGCTGAAAGGATAGAAATTCTATAGCTCAGTTGCACCCATTGCATTGAACAGGACATAGACTTCAGCTTATCACTTTGAGAAGCCATTTTTTGTGTCTCAAATTCCCACAATAGAGTTATTTAGATAACAGGGAATTGTTTGTTGGACTTGTATTGACACAACAGGGGCCCCCAATGCACTGAGCAACAGTGTTTTGAAGCGTCACATCTTGCTATCTTGAGACATGGGAACTCAAGGCCCAGACAGAGCCAATATCGCCATTGGGGAATAGATTTACAATATGACAATAATAATTGATCCCTTTGGAATCAATTATCAATTGCTTCTATTTTCCTGGGTCTCACATAACATTCAAACCACAGCCCTTGTACACTTTAGCAAATGATGGAACCATTTGATGAACTGGGTGTATTTATGCCATAATTTCTCAGACAGCATAAGAAGGTTCTACCCCATAAAAGGTGAAAAGCCGCATTATTTCATTTTCTGATTGGGGTGAACAAGTGAAAGATCCTGATTCCAAGCGAAATTGCAGTCCCAATATCAAAACCCCTTGAGTTATGCTCTATCTTCGTCATAGGAAAAAAACCTGCATTGAAAGCAATCCACAGAAATTTGGTAATTGCTATTTTTTAAAAGCCCCAATGATCCTGGAGTGGACTCATCTAATATAAATGCAAACAGTGTGAAATTATTTGTGTCTAAAACATATTCTCATTGGCCACCTTTGTAGGTGTTCATGGTCTTCTGCTGTTATAGCCCATCCACTTCAGAGTTTGACATATTGTGCATTCGGAGATGTTCTTCTGCATATTACTGTTATAATGCATGGTTATTTGAGTTGAAGTTACGTTCCTGTCAGTTTGAAACAGTCAGCAGATGGGATTAGCAGTTTTTGAAATACTTAAACCACCCCATTGGGCACCAACAATCGTTTCATGGCCAAAGTTACTTAGATCACATTTCTTCTTGATTCAGATATATGGTCTGAACAACTACTGAACCTCTTGACTATGTCTGCATGCTCTTATGCATTGAGCTGCTTCTACAAGATTGGCTGAATAGGTATTTCCATTAACAAGCAGGTGTACAGCTGCTATTAATAAAGTGGGCACTAAATGTATATGGACAGGATTTTGCGTGACTCCCTTGTCCACTCGTCCCCCCGATCCCTTCCCACCGATCTCCCTCCTGGCACTTATCCTTGTAAATGGAACAAGTGCTACACCTGCCCTTACACTTCCTCCCTCACCACCATTCAGGGCCCCAGACAGTCCTTCCAGGTGAGGTGACACTTCACCTGTGAGTCGGCTGGTGTGGTATACTGCGTCTGGTGCTCCCGGTGTGGCCTTTTATATATTGGTGAGACCCAATGCAGACTAGGAGACTGTTTCGCTGAACACCTACGCTCGGTCTGCCAGAGAAAGCAGGATCTCTCAGTGGCCACGTCCCATTCCCATTCCCATTCTGATATGTCTATCCATGGCCTCCTCTACTGTCAAGATGAAGCCACATTCAGGTTGGAGGAACAACACCTTATATTCCGTCTGGGTAGCTTCCAACCTGATGGCATGAACATTGATTTCTCTAACCCATTAATGCCCCTCCTCCCCTTCTTACTCCATCTCTGATATATTTGTTTCCCCCCTCCCTTTTTTTTTCTCTCTCTGCCCATCACTCATTGCCTGTTCTCCATCTCCCTCTGGTGCTCCCCTCCCCATTTCTTTCTCCCTAGGCCTCCCATCCTTTCCCTTCTCCAGCTGTGTCTCCCTTTTGCCAATCACCTTTCTAGCTCTTAGCTTCACACAACCCCTTCCTGTCTTCTCCTATCATTTCGGATTTCCCCCTCCCCCTCCTACTTTCAAATCTCTTACTATCTTTTCTTTCAGTTAGTCCTGACGAAGGGTGTCAGCCCAAAACGTCAACAGTGCATCTTCCTATAGATGCTGCCTGGCCTGCTGTGTTCCACCAGCATTTTGTGTGTGTTGCTTTTCCTTTTATTACATGGGGGAGATGAGTTGTTAACTTCAAACTTCCTGCATAATCACTCAATGAGTTGACCTGCATGTGCATCTAACAAGAGCTGTGTAACTCATCTCCTTCTACCTTATGCCACGAACTTATCAATCACCCATCCATGGACACTTTCTGGAGGTCCAAGATCTGTATGCTCCATGACCACTGGACTAAGTGTGTAAATGTAGGAGGGGACTATGATGAAAAATAAATGTGCTAGGTTTTCTAAAATTGACTCCTTCTACCTTAGGCCATGAACTTATCAATCACCCCTCGTACAATGATAAGATATTGTATCCTTTAGGAACAACCACCTTGGACAGTTGGCAAAGTGGTGAGTCAGTAAATACAACTTTTGTTAGAATAAATCGCACAAGGATTCAAAAGAAGCAGGGAGGTGAAACTAAAATTATTTCCTTTCTTATACTGAACAGCATACGCTTGACTGATTTAGTGTATTTATTTGATATTAAGCAGTACTTAAGCTTGTCAGACTAAGTACACTGACATTATTGAGCTGTTCTCCTCCAATGACATTTCATGAAATGTCCTGCTCTAATGGGAGATAACAGCACAGGTGGATTCATATCAAGTTTCCATTTTCTCTATTGTTTGTTTCTATTTTCAATTTAATCTATTTCATTCTGTTTATTTCCACCTTCTTTACTCGCTGTTCATATTCAACTACAATTATCTTCTTATTTAGTAAGAATACACATTGACTGTCCTGCCATTATTTCTTTGTAAGCCCCCATGCACTGAACAATCAGCAACATAATCACATCCAGCAGTGGTTGTGACTGAATTCATTCATTCATTCATTCTTTCATGGTTTGGCTTCGTGAACGAAGATTTAGGAAGAGGGCTGCCCACGCTGGCGGCGTCCTTCAGCCTGCACAATAGTTTTTTCAGGTGGAGTGCAGTGTGCGCAGTACTGGCCCCACCCTTTACACCCAGGGTTCATCTGCCATATCCTAGCAAGCTGGGACGATGACAGCGAGGTCTTCGGATCGTAGGAGTTACGTCGGAGTGTCCTTCTCCTAGGTGGATGGCCTGACGAGCCCCACCTGCCCGGGTTTGGAGTCAGAGTTGTCCTTCTCTTAGGCCGGCTGCCAACCAAGGCTAACGAACCCAGCCTACCCATCCAGTTATACTGCCGGACATTCGGACGCGCCATGATGTAGCCAGCTCGGTGGAAACAGGGGGCACTGACGAGAAGGTGTTGCTACAGACACAGTAGGGTAGGAGAGGCCATTTGCAGTGACCTCCTGCCTAGCAAGCCAGACAGTGACCACATAGTGAACACTACACTGAGAAACAAGAGGCGATGTATTGCGTGTGCACTTTCCCTGGGAGAACGGGACGTCAGGCCCAGACCTCACCCGCCCCTGAATTAATGTCCAAAGGTCTGGACATATGACCTGAAATAAGAGTTGTAATTCCACCAGAACTGGGAAGATATTCAAAAAGATAAATAAATCTGGAATCAACTGATTGCACTGATTAAAACAATAATTGGTTCACTATTGTCCCTCACAGTTAGATACTTGCTTTTGACTCCAGATTCATTGCACTGTGGCTATTTCTACACTGCCTTGGGAAATAGCTGATCAAGCTACCGTACTCATTTAACATTGGATCAAAAAGATACTTTGAGAATAATATGGGTAATAAATACTGCCCCATTAGCAACACCCACATGACATCAAGGATTTAAAAAATATTGATGCTCAAGGGCATTCTGAAAGTCACCTTAATACATAATGATGCTGAGTAGTGTGGGCTTCTTTAACTATTTTGGACCATATGAAAATGAGACAATTTCTGAAGTAGGTATTAGCTAAAGACAAAATAGCATCACAGAAAATGTATTGTCTCAACATAAAATTATAGATTCTGATTTAAGCTGTAACTGCTCCTACTTTACAGATGTCTTCGCCATTAATTGCTAAGATGAGAATTTGTGATGGGAAAGAGTGTTTAATTAGTTCATTATTTTACTTTAAAATAAACATAGGGAACTGCAATGAGGGATCTGTAGTGATTCAGTAGGTAAAATGCTCACTTATAAGTAAAATCGTTATTGGTTCAAGTCACATCACAGAATGCACTGACATTTGAACCTATTCTGTCTGTGCACAATCTAGCTTCCCATCTCAGTGGAGTATCACCACAAGTATTTCTTTTGGATTAGGCATTAAATCCTTTCTCAAACATTTGCTTTCTCTTTCTGATTGACATAAAAAAATCACAAAGCACTATTTCAAATAAATGCAGGAAAGTTCTCCCTGTGTGCTGGCTGTTAATTCTTCCCTCAAATCTACATTATAATAAACCGATTATCTAGTCATTATCGCTCAGATATCTGTGTGAGCTTGCTGAATATAAATTGGTTGCTATAATTTTACATTACAATTGCAATATTTTAACCATAGATCATTAGCTGTGAAATGTATTGGATTTTAGATGCTGTGGAAACACAAGACAAATACAAACCTTGTTTTTTTCCCTCTTTTAGAACACAATAAGAGAAAATTAAGTAGCGGCATGCTGTAGTGTTTTAATTTTAATTATTAACCTTTAATTTGCAACTTGATGGTTTGAGCATGGGTCCTGGAATTAAGCGTTATCCTCCAGTTTTTGTCATGGACTTAAATTTGTGTGTCCAGCCATAAAGGATTCAAATAAATCTAGGAGAGTGACATTGAGCATCACAGATGCTATCATTCACTTCAATAAAATATTATTCTGTATGCAGCAAAAACTCTATCTAATTTATACCTTGATCTACTGCAGTTCTGTACCCAGGGGGATGTCACATTATATTTGATTGAGAATCAAAACCTATCCAAATAAAATTCTTATTTCCAACATAATAAAGTTTGACAATTCTCCCATCACCTACAAGGCTATTTATCATATAGCCGATTACAAAATCCTCTTGACTTAAAGGGTAGTAAACAGGCATCCATGCAGGATAGGTTCTCTGTATGATTTCCTCTGTGGACATTGCATCAGAAGTAAAAACGGAAACAAGCCACTTGTTCTCCAAGCTGCCATTCCTCCTGACCAGCAAACAATTCCAAAAGTTCCACACAGCTCTAGCTTTTCTTTCAAATAGTACCTAACCTGGAGAATGTGAAGCAAAGCTTCTAATTCTAACAACTAGATGTTCTTTTTCTTGCCAACATCATGCAGATGTGCTTACATTATTAGCCAGTATGGAGTCTCATTTAGGCACAGCTTGATACATGGATGCTTTTACTCTAAGAAAATATAGTTATGTCAATGTCAAATAACAATTAAAAGTACTATAATTGACAAAGTAATAGCTTGCAGTTGAACTATCTTCATTACCTTAAGACTCCAAAATTTTTCAGGTCCATTTTAGGATATCAGGTAGATTAACGCAAAATATCATGCAATAAAGGTGTATCAATACTTCCCTTAGATGCAACTATGTGTGCAGATCAGTCCAGACTTGAGGAACATGGGAAGTTTCATCAGATGAAACTATACACGTTGAAAGAAATCTGTTCAATTTTCGTTCTCTTAATTCCTCCATGCATTTGGATCCTTTTATGAATGCGCAGAAGATCATTCCCAGATTTCCACTCTATAGTGTGCTCAAGAAATCATATCCAAGGAAATATTTTATTATTAATTCTTTAGACAGAAATTCAATTTGTCCTGTCCTCTTCTCCTGTTCACAAAACTTTGCTTCATGCAGCAAACTAATAACTCTGCCTTAAGCAGGGTCATTTGCTAATGCATACTGAAATTTATCAACTGGAGAGAAATACATCATTGTCTAGCTTCATTTACCTTGTTTATTATTATACACTTATCTCTGCTTTTAAAAAAATCATACTACAATTGAAAATACTGTTTGGTTTTGCAAAAATTTATCTTCACTGTTCATAGGTTAAAACTCTATTAGCTACATCAAAAGTATTAAATCTATTCTAAACTGATATGTATGTAAAGCAGAAGCTTTTCTTCAGACTGAAATTTTAAGCCAATGTTTGCAAGTTCTATGAGGGCATTATAATTATACTTTATTGTGAGATATTAGAATAATTATCGGCAACCATGCAATTAATGTCAATAGATCAAGGAATTGATACTTGACTTCAGATAAGGGAAGTTGGGGGAACATATTCCAGTGCTCATGGATGGGACAGTGGTGAAAAGTGTGAGTAGATTTAAGATCCTGTGCACCAACATTTAAGAGGGTCCATCATGGGCCCAACGCATTGATGAAATCATGAAGAAGGCAGGGTAGCAGTTGCAAATCTTTAAGAAATGAGAAGATTTGATATGTTACCAAGGAATCTTGCAAGTTTCTGTAACTGTAGAGTGTGGAGCATTCTGACCAGTTGCATCACCACCTGTTAATGGAGATCTAATACGCCTAAGACTATAAGACACATGAACAGAATTAGGTAATTTGACCCATCTTGCCTCCTTTGACATTGAATCATGGCTGATTTATTTTATCTCTCAACCTCATTCCTCATTCCAACTTCTCTCCATTACATTTGAAGCCCTCACTAATCAAGAACCTATCAAGCTCCGCTTTAAATATATCCAATGACTTGGCCTCCACAGCCATGAAGCCAAATTGACAATGAATTCAGCTGATTCACCACCCCTTAGTTCAAAAAATTCCTTATCAAGTCCTTTCTAAAGAGACTGCCTTCTATTTTGAGGCTGTGTCCTTTTGTTCTAGACTCTCCCAATATTGGAAAAATCTTCCCCACATTCACTTTGTCTAGGCCTTCCAATTTTCATTAGGTTTTGTTCTTTTACACAACAGTGAATACAGGCTGAGAGCCATGTCCCTCATACATTAACCTTTTTGTTCCCAGGACTATTCTCGTAAACCTCCACTGTACTCTGTTCAGTACCAGCACGTCCTTTCTTAGATATGGGAGCGAAAACTGCTCGCTACATTCCAAATATGGTCAGAACAATTCCTTATAAAACCTCAGCACTAAAACATTACATCTATGTTCCAGTCCTCTCAGAATGAATGCTACTATTGTATTTGCCTTCCTTAATATCAATTCAACCTGCAAGTTAGCCTTTAAGGAATCTTGCATGAGGACTCCCAGGTCCCTTTGTACTTCTAATTTCTGAACTTCCTCTGTTTAGAAAACAACCTATGCCTTTATTTCTTCTACTAAGGTGCATGACCTAACACTTCCATACAATATACCCATCAGCTTCTTCTTTGCCCATTCTCCTAATCTGTCCAACTTTTCCTGCAGTCTCCCTGCTTCATCAACACTTCCTGCCCCTCACACCTATGTTTGTATTGTCTTCCACAATGATCTTCTTTCAACCATGACCCTATGATGATCACAGTGTTATACCCCCAATGCTGAACTGCTCTGCAAGATCATCTGCCTTGTTTTATGTATTTGTGCATTCACATATAACACCTCCTGTATCCACAAACCTCAGAAACTTTCTTTTCAAATTTGTCTCCATGTTGCTGGAAGTTAAATTCTTATCATTTTCTAAACTTTTTGTCTTATTCCGTCCTCTAGAGATTTTAGTAGCCCCTCCTGCACTTTTCTTTTGCTTTACTTTATCCACACTCCTCCAAACTATTGAACCCACCTCCCTATACTTAGTGTAAAGCTCTATCAACAGCCCAGGATAAGCAATTTTCCAGGACCCTGGTCCCACCATGGTTCAGTTAGAGGCCATCCCATTAGAACAGCTCCCTTCTTCTCCGATCCTTGCACCAATATCCTGCAAAGACAAGCCCATTTCTTAAGGCACCAGTCTTTTAACCTTGAATTTAGCTCTCTTATCTTATTAACCCTGTGCCAGTTTTCACATGGATCAGGTAACAGTCCAAAGATAATTACTTTTTTCAGTTCTATGTTTTAATATATTCACAGCTGCTCAAATTCACTCAACAGAAACTCTTTTTTTCCCTATGTGGTTGGTACTCACATAAAAAATGACAACTAGATCTTCCCCTTCAACTCCAAATTGTTCTGCAGGTCAGTGAGATGCCCTGACCCTGTGCAGCAGGCAGACAACACAGGGTTCAGGACTTTTGATATTTGCGACAGATAATTGTGTCAATTCCCTAACTATACTAACCCCAGTTACAACTACGCTTCTTTTCTCCCCCCTGTTATGAATAGCTCCCTGTACCATGGTTTGGATGTTCATCCTTCCTACAGCAGCTCACAATAATCTTGAACCTGTTGGATAAAGTCAAGGGCTGATCCTCTTCCAGCAGGATGGAAAGAGGTCAGAGAGCAGTGTAGACTCAGTCACCTCTATAGTGCACACTCCCATCTTCACCACTGAGGACTTCTTCAAAAGCTGGTGCCTCAAGAAGATCGCATCCATCATTCAGGACCCTTACCATTTGAATCATATCTTCTTCTCATTACTAACATCAAGGAGGAGGTACAGGAGCCTGAACCACCCGCAGTCAATGTTTTGGAAGCAGCATCTTCCCCTTTGCCATTAGAGTTCTAGATGATCCATAAACACTATGTTGCTATTCTTCCTTTGCACCATCTATCCATCTATTTATTTATTACCTTTTACTTTTTTTGCATTTTGTTTATTTATTTGCTTGTTGTTTGTCATATACATTAATGATCTGGATGATGGGGTGGTAAATTGGACTAGTAAGTATGCAGATGATACTAAGATAGGTGGTGTTGTGGATAATGAAGTAGGTTTTCAAAGCTTGCAGAGATATTTAGGCCAGTTAGAAGAGTGGGCTGAAAGATGGCAGATGGAGTTTATTGCTGATAAGCGTGAGGTGCTACATTTTGGTAGGACTAATCAAAATAGGACATACATGGTAAATGGTAGGGCATTGAAGAATGCAGTAGAACAGAGTGATCTAGGAATAATGGTGCATAGTTCCCTGAACGTGGAATCTCATGTGGGTAGGGTGGTGAAGAAAGCTTTTGGTATGCTGGCCTTTATAAATCAGAGCATTGAGTATAGGAGTTGGGATGTAATGTTAAAATTGTACAAGGCATTGGTGAGGCCAAATTTGGAGTATTGTGTACAGTTCTGGTCACCAAATTATAGGAAGGATGTCAAAAAAGTAGAGAGAGTACAGAGGAGATTTACTAGAATGTTACCTGGGTTTTAGCACCTAAGTTACAGAGAAAGGTTGAACAAGTTAGGTCTTTATTCTTTGGAGCATAGAAGGTTGAGGGGCAACTTGATAGAGGTATTTAAAATTATGAGGGGGATAGCTGGAGTTGACATGGATAGGCTTTTTCTATTGAGAGTAGGGGAGATTCAAACAAGAGGACATGAGTTGAGAGTTAGGGGGCAAAAGTTTAGGGGTAACACGAGGGGGAACTTCTTTACTCGGAGAGTGGTAGCTGTGTGGAACGAGCTTCCAGTAGAAGTGGTAGAGGCAGGTTCGATATTGTCATTTAAAAGAAAATTGATAGGTTTATGGACAGGAAAGGGATAGAGGGTTATGGGCTGAGTGCAGGTCAGTGGGATTAGGTAAGAGTAAGTGTTCGGTACGGACTAGAAGGGCCGAGATGGCCTGTTTCTGTGCTGTAATTGTTATATGGTTATATGGTTATTTGAAGTTCGAGTAATTTTTATGTCTTTCACTGTACTTCTGTTGCGAAACAATAAATTTTAGAAACATACATTAGTGATGCTAAATCTGATTCAAAATGATAAGATTGCTTATTCAGCCCTGCTGCCATCTTTGGTTGTTTTGTTCTACATAGGCCTACAGATTGCATTTGATTTTCATACTCAGAGTCTGCCAGTTTCAAACTGCCCAAACTTGTTGTGAACTACTTGAGAATTATCATTCCATCATTAATGGCCTGTCCAGAGAAACATGAAGCAGAATTGGATTGTAAGTACAATACTTAGCCACAACACTTAGCCAGCAAGATTACATGCTCGAATAGTTTAGTGTGCTATTGTACAAATAAAGACATTCTGCATTATAGGAAGGGCCATTTTACAGCTGTTTTATTAAAATAATTTTTCTTTGCTTGTTTTAACATTTCAGGTCAGTGTAGAAGATTTCGTATCCCTATTTGCAGAAAGACATCTCAGAGCAGTGACCGAAGTGGCTGAATGAATACCTCTAAGAATATTGCATAACAGATCTTTATTTCACTAGCTGCTTGTGGAATCTCAAAGGCACATCAAGAAGTAGGTCCCATAAAATGTGAAGAGCCTTGAGATGTTCCAAAGACATGATAACATAAATCAAATTTATTCCTTATTTATTCCTTATTCAATATAACTATGTAAAATTTGTACAGTCCAGTCCCTATACACTTCTATCCTCCATCCGGAAGGCCTTAAAGCTCACTGCTTCTTCCTCAATAAAAGAAACAACCAGTTCCCTTCCATCACCACCCTCGTTCATCTGGCAGAACTGGTCCTCACCCTCAATAATTTTTCCTTTGGCACCTCCCACTTTCTCCAGACTTGAGCACCTCTGCATTACCCATCAAAAGTGGAACATCCCTGTGGCTAAAGATTATAATTCCAATTCCCATTCCATTCTGACATGTTGATCCATGGCCTTCTCCTGTGCCATAATGAGGCCACCCTCAAGGTGTAGGAGGAACACCTTATATTCCGTCTGGATAACCTCCAACCTGATAACATGACTATCGATTCATCCTTCCAGAGAAAAAAAGTCCTTCCCCCTCCTCTTTTCTACTATTGCCTACACTGGCCTCTTACCTCTTCTCACTTGCCTACCACCTCCCCTGGGTCCTCTCCTCCTTCCCTTTCTCCAATGGTCCACTCTTCTATTAGGTTCTTCCCTCTCCAGCCCTTCACCTTTCCCACCAACCTGGCTTCACCTATCATCTTCAAGCTATCCTGCTTCCTCTCTCCCCATCTTTTTTATTATGCCGTCTTCCTCTTTCTTTCCAGTTCTGAAGAAAGGCCTTGGCCTGAAAGGTTGACTGTTTATTCATTTCCATAGATGTTGCCTGACCTTCTGAATTCCTCCAGCATTTTGTCTGTGTTGATATAAAAAAAACTGGCTATTTTTTCACTGCATGTGTACAAGTTGTTTTCCCTTTTTGTTTATATAACAATGGTTCTACTTCAAAGATATTTAATTCACTGTAAAAATGCTTTGGGAGGTCCGGAGGACATTAAAAGAATTATATAAATGTAAATTCTTCATTTCTGTGTTCTGACAATTCTACTCAGATAGTAACAGTACTCCCCAAATAAAACTAGTTAATATAATCACAACAGGAAGCAAATTTCTTATTTCAAAACAATTGGCTATAGCAAGTCTTCTAAGGAATTAACTTGCACATAAGCTAGTAGTCAGTCATGCTCGAGACAGTTCCTTTGAGGAGGATGAACAGAATAAAAATGCTTTTTAACAGCTTGCTTCTCATATCTTATTTCTATAGGAACAAACATGAATTAAACATAGCTATAATTTGCAAAAATCACCAATTCACCTTAAAAAGGGTTTTTAATCATAAATCTGTGCAGTTGACAGTGAGAGAAGACAACACCTGATTTTTCAATAAGTTCCAACACTGCCTTCCAAATTGATAGCTTCCAGTCTCAGGCAAGTCACTTAATTCCTTTGCAAATTTCTGGCTGCCTGTATATAGCTTAAAATTCCAGTCAGCAGGTAAAGAAGACAATGGTTTCTTTAAAATACTTGTGTTCACAGAAGTTTTCTGATGCATTGCATTATATCAATTTTTCTTCCTCCCGCAAGTGTTTTTAATAATAATGCCATAATGTCAATCATATAGGGATTGAAATTCTGCCAATTAGAAGTTAAGGCCGGTTTCCGGTGACGTCATCATCGAGAATGGCAGCTTAAGTCACTAGCTCCTCCGGAAAAATGCGTATTAAGCCCCATTAACCCATCAAATATAATATTTTTTGAAAAATATTTGAACTGAAAAGAGGGACAAGAATGGGGAGAAGAAATGGAAATTAAAAAAACGACTCTGCGGAGCCTGCGTCCGAGATGAGTGCAGCGGACGGCTCTCCGACCCGACTGCATGCTAGCGAGGCGGCTGCTGGGCCTCGTTCTGACGAAGTGGCGAATATCTTCGAAATCCTGAAAGAAATAACGGAGGTCCAGAAAGATATAAAGCAGCAGCTCCGTGATATTAAGTCAGAGCTCGCCAGCGTTAATCAAAAAATAGCGGTGGCAGAGACTCGAATTGAGAAGGTGGAAGATCGCGTTCAAAACGTGGAACGGATACTGAGCAAGACAATAAAAATAATACATCACCAAGAAGGTAAACTGCTTGATCTGGAGGGAAGATCATGGTGGAAAAATATCAGAATCAACAACGTTCACGAAGGAGCGAAGGGCTCGTCCATGACGGAGTTTGTCGGAAAGTTACTGCGGGATGCGCTGGAGCTTCCCCCGGCTATGGAGCTGGAAATCGAGAGAACGCACCGTGCGTTCGTTCCGAAACCTACCCAGGATAGAAAGCCAAGCTCAATAATAATTAAATTCCTTCGGTACGGCACCAAGGCGGAGATTCTACGAAGGGTCTGGAGTAAGAAGAGAGTGTTTATCGATGATAAATTAATATATTTCGACCAAGATCACCACCCCTCCGCGGTCCTCCGGAAACGCAAAGAATACTTTGAAGTAAAGCGAGTACTAAAGCAAAATAAGATTAGTTTTCAAACTCCGTACCCTGCTAAACTTCGAGTGTTTTATGACAACAGGACGCGGTTGTACCAGACAGTGGAAGAGGCGACTACAGACATGAAGGCGAGAGGGTTGCCCATCAGCATGACCAAAACGAAAGAAAGTCTGATTTAGGAATTATCCCGCTCCGCTTGGGAAATAGTGCAAGAATTGAGAAGGCAGGAGACGGGAGGAGGCCAAGAGAAATATATCAGGAAGGGACCGGGAGTTTCCCAAAGACAGTCCTCACCCGCTTCAGAAGAGCCATAAGGTTTGGCTAACTTTAAAAATGTTGAGAAGCTAAACAGAAGCAAAAGTACATGGTGATATACCTATCTCAAGAAACACTTACTATAATGTGGATTTAATATTACTTAGTTGTTATCCTTTATTCGCTCACTTACTCCATTTTCCCCACCAAAATGAGAATATATATGTGTGCATATATGTGTATGTATGTAATGTTTATGTGTGTGTGTGTATATATATATATATATATATATATATATATATATATATATAGGAGGAGTACACAGGGAAACCTTTTCTGTGTAATGGATTTGTTCACTGACTTTTATGAATACTGCAATGGGGGCCTTCAACTCACAAGTAGGAGAGGTTAACCCCACAGCTAGACATTTCCTCTAGCTCAACACAGAGTCATCTACTAGAGACCTCAGCCTTGGAATCACACGTTCATTGCCATTTTTGTTATTATTTGCGTTTCTTGGTTCTTATTTGTTCAGGGAGTAGATCGATTAAGTTTTATTCTAATTTCAATAATACATTGACAGATAAATACAGATGGCTAAGGACAAGCTAAAATTCATTTCTTTTAATGTCAATGGGCTATTAAATCCAATCAAGCGTAAGAGAATTCTATCCAAAATGAAAAAAGAACAAGCCCATGTAGTATATTTACAGGAAACTCATTTAAGTGATAATGAGCATAAAAAACTAAAGAGAATGGACTTCGCTAATCTGTTTTTCTCCTCATATAAATCAGGACATAGGAGAGGAGTTGCTATTCTTATCTCAAGTAAGCTAAATTTTGAAAAAGTATTCGTAATGGGAGATAAAAAGGGCAGATATATTCTGGTATGGGGGAATATAGACGGCAATTCAGTTACTCTATTGAATATATATGCACCCCCCGGGAAGTGATATTGGTTTCTTTCAGAAAATTATTAATATTATGGTAATGGAAACAGAAGGTCTCCTGATATGTGGGGGAGACTTATATTTACAATTACAACCAAACTTAGACTCTTCCAATAGAAAAACCTATGAAACAAAATCTTTACACAAGAAAGTTAATACATTTTTTGAGGATATTGTTTTAATTGATATATGGAGGGACCTTTTCCCTGACAAAAGGGATTACACTCATTATTCTGCTCCCCATTCTGTATATACAAGAATAGACTATTTCATAACATTTGGAAAAGACAAAGACAAAATAAAAACCTGTGGAATTGGGACAATAGATGTAAGTGACCATGCACCTATATATTTATCTGTTGATTTTGACCTACAACCAAAGAATACTATTTGGAAACTAAATTCAAGTCTACTCAATGATCCGTACTTTAAGGAACAAATTAAAAAAGAAATTGGTCTCCACTTAGAATTTAATGATAATGGAGAGGTTTCACCTCCCATGTTATGGAATACTCTGAAGGCGGTCTTAAGAGGGAAAATTATAGCAATATCTTCATATAAGAAAAAAATAAGGAATAAAACATTAGAGGAATTACAAAATAGGCTGAAGGGACTAGAGAAAAAAACACAAATTGAATTTGGCACAGGATACATTAGGGGAAATTAAAAGAATTAGAGATGAAATAAATAATTTGGCTACGCAAGAAATCAGGAAAAACTTAATGTTTCTGAAACAGAGACATTATGAAACTGGATCGAAATCTATGAAAATACTGGCGTGGAAACTGAAAAAAAAAGATAGCAGAAAATACAATTCATAGAATTAGGGACCCAAGAATGAAAATGATAAAAAATAAGCTAAGTGAAATTCAAGAAGCTTTTAAAGTGTTTTACAAAACTCTATATTCCAAAGTTCCAGGGGTAAGCATAACCCAAATTGACACCTTCTTGAATTCTCTAGAGTTATCCACTTTAAGCGAAGAACAAAATAGAACGATGACTGCTGATATAACTGAAGTTGAATTAAAAGCTGCAATTAATAGGCTTAAGTTCAGCAAGTCACCAGGATCAGATGGGTATACGGCAGAGTGGTACAAATAATTTAAAAATGAGTTAATTCCTGTTTTACTGCCCACACTGAACTGGGCTCTAAAAAAGGCACAAATGCCACCCAATTGGAAGGAAGCGATAATCTCAGCTATACCGAAAGAAGGCAAGGATAAAATGGAATGCGGGCCATTTAGACCAATATCCGTTCTTAATGTAGATTATAGGTTATTTACCTCCATCATGGCCAAACGATTAGAGGAGTTTCTACCCATACTGATATGTAACAATCAGACAGGTTTTATACGACAACGCCAGACACAAGACAATATATGAAGGACACTCCACATTATGGATCATATACAAAAAAATAAAATCAAAGCAATAATGATAAGCGTGGACGCTGAAAAAGCATTTGATTTGGTTAATTGGAATTTTCTTTACAGAGTTTTACATAGATTTGGTTTCCAAGACATAATTATTAAAGCTATACAGACATTATATGACAATCCTACTGCTAGGATTAAAATCAATGGATATTTATCAAATAGTCTTAACCTAGAAAGGGGCACGAGACAGGGTTGTGCATGGTCACCACTACTCTTCGCGTTATACCTGGAACCATTAGCTCAATACATCAGGCAAAATGAAGATATCAGGGGAATTACTATTAAAGGGACAGAGCATAAATTGGCTTGTTATGCAGATGACATCTTGATCTATCTAGGGCAACCAACATACTCTTTGCCTAAATTGATGCAATCCTTTGAACAATATGGTCAATTATCAGGATACAAGATCAACATAGATAAAACCCAATTACTTTCATATTACTATAGCCCACCAAGAGAAATTGAAAGTCGATACCCCTGGGCATGGCACACAGAGTCTTTCAAATATTTGGGCATCATTATACCAAAAGATTTGGCAAAATTATCAGAATGTAATTATCAGCCTTTATCTAAAAAATTAAGTAAGATGTGGCAAGATGGAATCTGATGCCTTTTCTCTGTCTCAGTTCAAGGATTGAGTCTATTAAAATGAATGTACTGCCCAGACTATTATATCTCTTTCAGACCCTACCAATAGAGATTAATCAAAATCAATTCAATGAATGGAACAAGATGCTATCAAGGTATACTTGGCAGGGTAAAAAGCCTAGAGTTCATCTCAAAACTTTGCAATTAGCAAAGGAATAGGGGGGATGGGGTCTACCTTCTCTTAGAGATTATTATTTTGCAGCACAGTTGAGAGCTGTGATATGTTGGTGCAACCCATCATATGACGCTCAATGGAAAAACATTGAGGAACAGGTACTTCCCATCCCCATACAAGCAAGTTTGGCTGATAACAACCTGCAAAGGTACATTAATACTATTGATAACCCATGGGTGAAATTGACTCTTAAAATATGGAAAACTACTATAAAAGAATATAATCTAGAGGGAGATATTGCAATTCTTAAATGGTGTGCATATGACTCTGATTTTACACCAAATAAATTGGATGCTAGATTTAAGGACTGGACAGCTAAAGGAATAACAGTTCTTTGCAAAATAATGAAAGAAGGAACACTGTTCAGTTTTGAAATGCTTAAAGAGAAACACTTATTAGAAAAACAAGATTTTTATCGGTATTTACAGATGCGACAATATGTTAATAAGATGCTTAAAAATGTAACCCAGGCAAATGCATGCTTGATAGAGCTCTTTAGAAAAGCATATAATTCAGATAATGGTAGTAGAATCATTTCAAGCATGTATAAGGGGTTGTCAAATCTTAAAACACATTCAACTTCATACATTAAAACAAAATCGGAGAAGGAAGGAGGGACAATTATATCTGAGGAGGAATGGACAACAATATGGAGGTATCAATGGAAGTGTACCAGTTCACATAAATGGAGGGAGTTTGGATGGAAAAACTTGATAAGATATTTTATTACACCCTCTCAGAAATCCCATTATGATAGTAACCTCCCTGTTTGCTGGAGAAATTGTGGAAATCAAAATGCAAATCATTATCATATTTTTTGGGACTGCCCTGTTATCAAAAACTATTGGAGGGGGATACACAATGTCCTACAAAACATCTTTAAATGTGAAATACCCTTAGAGAGTAAGACCATATATTTTAGATATATACCTTAAGAATGTTTGAAAAAATATAAATATTTAATGAATATACTGTTGGTGGCTGATAAAAAGACTCTTACTAGGAAATGGTTATCACAGGAGAGCCCAACTTTAAATGCATGGATGGAAATTACAATGGACATTTACAAAATGGAGAAGATAACAGCATCCGTTAATCATAAGCTGGAACAATTTGAATCATACTGGGAAAAATGGTTTAACTACATAATGCTTCATAGGCCTGATTTTATTCTCACAAATCAACGAATCTGTTGTAAAAAAAAAGATCACTCCCTACTTGTACATAGTTCTTTCTTTTTGCTTGCTTTTTCTTTCCACTCATTTCTATAGGTGCATACCTCAGATAAATACTTTGTGGAGATTTGTGATATATATGATTATATGATATATATGTACAATGTCTGAAATACATCTTATGGAAATGTTTGTTTGATGATGAACTACAATAAAAAAATAAATTACAAAAAAAAATGTTAAGGCCTTGAGAACAAAATCTGAATCTTTGCAGTTTAATCTCATATAATACTTACTTAGGCACATATATAAAATAAACTTCTGTAGACCACCAAATCATTTTCCAATATTTCAGCTTAAATAGGTGTCCATGAATGTCTAAATATGAAGAAGGAACAAGTGAAAAGTCAGTGGAGGTAGATTCAATAGAAACTTTCAAAGGGAGTTGGGAGCTGTAGAAGACAGAAAACTTTAAAAGGGATTTAGATGAGGAAGAAGATCATTTGGAGATAGCTGTTTCTAACTACTTTGCATGGCCAATACGGTCAAACGGCCACCATCTGGCATATAAACGTCCCATAAATTGACGTATACAGGAAGTTTTCCTCCTAACAGACTCAGTCCTCATCAAACGTTGCAAAGGGTTTTGAGAATATCTCTGCAGTGTTTCGTGGGTTTACACCTCAATGAGCAGGAAGTGAATCTCTTAAATCCCTGTGTTCTGTTCTCCAACACTGATGTGCGAAGTTGAAATTTAGAAATTGGGATACACAATTCACTATGTACTATGAAATCTATAAAAGGGCTGGAGAGTTTGACCAGGAAGTTAACAATCATTAGCTTTGTTCTCAGCCAACATATTACAAAGTAAACCTAGCAAGTGATCAATGACCTAGTCAATTCTATCATTGTTTATATTATACATCAAAGGTGTGGGTCCAAATCATACTACCCGAGAGCAAAGTGTTCAAAAAGAAACTACTGGCGAACAGCTGCTTCAATTTCTTGGAATCCAACCCTCAGTTTTAAGCCACACTCATCTGGAGATTGAATGGAAATGCATTCATTTGAATGGAATGCCAAATAAACACAGTAGCTATTTTATTAGGTATACTGCATACCTGCTCATTGATGCCAATATCTAATTAGCCAATCATGTGGCAGCAGTCAATGCATATACGGAAACAGATATGGTCAAGAGATTCATTTGTTGTTAAGGCCAGATGATATGTTTTGTAATTTCAGAACATTAAACTAACTCAACAGAAGATATGGGAGTCCAAACTTCATGTTCACTTTAACCCAGGTGCGCAAGTATCACATGGCAGTGTGATGATGTTTGCAATTTGCGTACTTTTATACTTAACCATAATTAAATCAAAGAATATATTAACAAGATTACTCAAGTATTACTGAAATATTTAATACACAGCGCTCCTCCCTGCTTCTGTAAACTCTATCTCAAAGGAGAATGGATCCCAGCAATATACACAGTATACTATATAATACAATTACTATATAGACATCCACAGCACAGTAAAATTTAATTTGTCCCTTTCAGGCCTAAAGATTTAATAGCTGAGGAGGACTTCTTACTCTTGTGGGATAACGTCTTTCCTGACAAGGGGGGAATGACTCTGCTTGTCAGGTGAGACAATCTCAGATTCCGGTCCCTCCTTCGTGGTGGTTGTAGAAGTTGACTCTGAGACTGCAGGGAGTGGTTCTGACAGCAGTAGCTACACTTCTTCTTTCTTTTTCTTCTAGTTTGTACATTTTGATCTTGGGAAGGTGCATTTAGTTCACTGGAGTACTCCTTATTAATCCTTTTATTGCTCCCTTTACAATCTGATCTCTCCTCTTGGTCTCTGCATTCCTAAAATCATTTCAAGAATCCGCTGTTTTTGTATCTCCATTGACTCCTTTCTTTCTGGTCTTCTATTCATCCCCCGAGTTTTGTTCGTTGCATCTACTTTTACAAGCAGTTCTTATGGCTCCCAATTGAAGTTTATGCAATAACCCTATTGAATGCAGAGTAGATCCTGCTTCTTTATAGTCATAAAGACCAAATGCTTGCACCATTCCTGAAGCTCCTGGAACTCGCTTCCAGCTTAAAACCAAGCCCCATTTCACAAGTAACTGCTCAATTAACATATAAGAATCTGTCTCAGAGAAGTTGCTTACAAAAGCTGTTGCTGTCAAGACTCCTGCTTCTGTCACTTTCAAGAGTCCTCTGAGCAGTATGGTCCTTACTTGGTCAAATATGCTTTCCAAACAGAGGCACAGAGGTTGGCAGCAACACCTGTTTGCCCTTTGTTGGGGAACAGTTCATAGTATGCTACATGGAGACAGTTGTGACATCATCCATTTTACTGCTCCGTTTTACTGCTAATAAAAGCCTTTCAGTATTTACTCTACTTCCAGTCTTTTGGAGTTATTGATAGTGCATCAACACCCTCAATCTCAAATACCTGGGGCTGACTTCTCTCTGCCCTCATTGTTTCCACCTCTTACACTGGTAATGTTGTCATGGGCAAGGGTAGATCAGTTATTGATACGGACGATCCCGTGTCCACTAACACTTTGCAGTGCTGGCTCCTAATAAACATCTGTGGATGACCACTATTGGCAACAGTGGTTCAATGGTTCTATGGTCCTACAAAATACTACCTTGGCGCCTCACCGTGGTGTAGGAGTGACACTGGCCAAACATCAGTGAAGTATGGTGGAGATTCGTTCTCTGGCAGGTCTAACCTAGCCGTGAAGGTGATGTTCCATCAGTATACTACTAGAATGGTAGGATCATGGTTTGCTAAGTCAAGGAGGTAAGCATAACTTTGTTACTTTGTAGGTTATGCCTCTTCAGGCAAAGGCTGCACCCAACAAGGACGCCAACCACAGGGCGTCTGATGGTGTCTGTGGCAGATGAATCCAAAGGGCTCAATGGTACAGCCGCCTTGGTGGCATGCGGAGGAACCAGAGTGTTGGTCAACGGATGGCATCACTAGACTAGTTAGTTGTCACTGCCAGGCAGCTTCCTAATCCACTCAGTCTGTTACACTCCTGTGTACCACTTAGCATCAGATTTGCAAGCCCAAGGAGACTGTATGGTGAGGGGACGACACCGTCTGTCTTACTACTGTGCAAGGCGTGTTGGAGTAGAGTTTCTGGATGGTGTGGAAGACTAAACTCTCAGCACAGTCAACGTCAAAATCGATGGACAGCCGAAGAAGAAGGTTCAATGGTTCCATTTAATATCAGAGAATGAATACATGACACAACCTGAAATTCTTACTCTTCACCTGACATCCACGAAACAGAAGAAAATCCCAAAGCACAAATTACCAAAAAACATTAGAACCCCAAGGCCTCCCACACACAAGCAGCAGCAAAACATCAATAGTCCCCTCTCCCTCTCCCCCCCACTTGTTCTAGCAGGATGCATCAGCACCCACCACCCACAAAGCAAGCAATAGCAATCTCCCAAAGAGAAACTGTGGTCTGCAGTCCAATAAAGACTATTGTTCACCAATGTACCACAGGCTCTTTCTTTCACTAACGAGAGACAGAGAGTTGTCACCCTTTCCACAGCAAGAGAAAATGAACAGATCACTCTTTTGATTTTACAATCTGAAGTGATGCTTATTGGAGAGAATTCAGCTTAAAATCAGCAGACTATCCCCTCTAACCCCACCATCGAGAGACAGAGAGAAAGGGAGAGAGAGAGGAAGTAAAATAGGGCACTCACCTGAGTACAGAGGTCTCCGACAGCAGCAACTGCTGTCCCAATGTTCCAATCTTTGTGACGTTCCAAAGTTTTGGTGATACTGGCAAGGAATTGAGTCATCCACAGGGGCCACATGAGGCCACACCCTACAAGCACATATCTTTTAGTCTGCTCCTTGAAAAATGACCAGTTGGTGCGTTCTGGAAACGGGAACCGCAGTTTGAGTGCAGGGGTAGATTGCGAACTCCAACAGGATCTCAGCCACCATGGAAAGGAGAATAGGAGACATTAAACTGAAGAATTTAAGATGATGAGCTCGAAGAAGTCGCCCTCCTAGCTCTTCCCTCTGCCAGCAGCCATTTGTCTGACCTCACCAGCAGCCAAATTGGAAAGAGAGGGTGCTGTTGTGGATTCTGCCTGATTTAGTGAATGATTTTCATATTTTCCTCTGATTTTAGGACACTGCCTCCAACCATGGCCTGAGGAGCCACAGCTGTAGCAAATCATCTCCTTTACCCTCCCACATCTATTGTAGCAGTTCCTTGCTACATGACCTGGCTGCTGGCACACAAAGCAAGTTCTCTGTGCCATCACGGGTAGCTACATTCACTGCAGCCACTTTACAAGTTTTCCCTGCCCCTCCTCTGATTTATCTCACTGTCCCATGACACCATTGCTGAGTAGGTCAATCCCACCACTATCCCCACTTCTAAAACTTCCCGGTGGGCTCACTCGGGTCATTAGGGTTCTTGACTGATGTTGCTTGACCTCAATAAGTGCCACCCTGACAGATATATCTGGACAAAACATCTCCCTGAAATATCTTTACATTAATTCCCACATGACGCAAAACATAAATGATGAATACAAGTTAAACACACACAAACACACACACACACA
Organism: Hemitrygon akajei; assembly: GCF_048418815.1. Classification (NCBI taxonomy): domain Eukaryota; kingdom Metazoa; phylum Chordata; class Chondrichthyes; order Myliobatiformes; family Dasyatidae; genus Hemitrygon; species Hemitrygon akajei. Next base: position 71,085,162 of record NC_133136.1, on the reverse strand, counting down.
CACACACACACACACACACACACACACACACACACACACACACACACACACACACACACACACACACACACACACACACACACACACACACACACACACACTTATATCTACCAGTTCAGCTCTCCACTGTGTTCATGATTCCTAGCGAACCAGGTCCAAGTATAAGTGCTAATTTAAAAAATACTCACCCACGTAGCATGCTGAGACCACTGGCCACACAAAGGGGCACAAATGCATCCCAGAGGAGCCCCCAAATATTGTCACATGAACAAAGTTACCGGAGAGAAGTACTGCCAGTATGAAGCAATCTCTTCGATTGAGAAACAATCATATGGAGACCCTTTCAAAGGAAGAGATCTGCTCGACACAATGTCACACAACACTTTATGCGCTGACAATCAAAGGACAATTCCATATTTACAATGCCTCCTGTGAGCTTCACACCTCCTGCTTCATACCCACACCACATGCATTTTAATCAGCACTGTCAGGCCTTCTGCTTAACTAAGATTCACGGCTTTTAGGAATCCACATTTCAGAGCTGCATTTTAAATTTAATGTACAGTTTATATTCATATTTGAAGACTGATGACTGAAATCAGTTGCTGAAGTTATTTGCTATATGCTCTAACACAGGAAGATTGATCAACCCTTCCACTGTCAGAGTCACTCTAAGCACACACATTCCTGGGCCTGGTGTCACTTTATGGACATACAAACAATCTGTGTACACAAGCTATCTTATGTGTTTATATTTATTATATTTATTTATTATTGTGTTCTTTATCTTATGTTTTGTTTTATGCTGCGTCAGATGTGGAATAACAATTATTTTGTTCTTTTTAATACTTGTGTTCTGGAAATTGCATTAAATGATCTTGAAACTTGAATCTTGAATGTCTATTACCGCAGGTCATGTATCTAAGTTGAGAAGAAGTAAATTCAAAAGAGATGTGTAGGCAAATTGTTTCGAATGGTGGTGCCTAGAATACCCTGAATGGAGTGATTGTAGAGACAAATACAATAGAGGCTTTCAGGAGGCTCCTAGAAAGGCAAATGACTATGCAATAAATCAAAGATTTGGACATTGTGTTGGCAGATGTACTGTGGAAGAAGGTTTGTGGACTTGGTGAGTGAGACAGAAGGCACATGTTACAAATACATATATTAATCATTTACTTACAAGCAGTAAAAGATTTGACCAAACATCAAACTTCTTCCAAGTTACACTAACTAAAAAACTAACTATTCTACAAACAGGTACGTAGCTAAGCAGACACGTGGGCCTCCTAAATCTGGAGCAAAATTTCCCAATGGTTCTTCAGCACTGGTTGTGACCTCAGTGTGAAGCAGGCCCTAGGGATAAAAGACAAGAGACTGAGCCTCCTGCACCGGTGCCATGGCACACAAGGTAACCAATGAGAAAGAGCTGCTGCGTGCTTCAAACGTGCCAATCAATGACCAGCACAGCAGAATCCAGTTGCCAATGAGTATGCTGGGCAGCCACTAATTGCTGTACCTTCATTAGCTGGCAGGCTGTCTCTGTATTCCTATCTTTTAGCTCAGCGGCCTGGGTCTGGGCCTACCAGCAGGGCATCTCCCATAGTGGAACAATGCTGAATTACCACCTCCACCTCATTCTTAAGGTCCACAATCATCTTGTGCTGGTGCCTTAGCTGCAAAAAGCATCCATCTGTCTCTTTTCTCCCGGGAAATCCCAGTCTGTAAAGTATGGGCACAGTGTGAGATCCAGTTTCAACCTTGGGGAAATCCAAGTAGTCTGACCAATCTCCAGATGTACATTCAGATACTTCATCATTACAGTATTATCATTGTTGCATTACTGTTTAGGTGTCTGTGTAAAAATTCCATCAAAACTTTCTACCCATTGCATTTCTGAGCTCCACTTAAACAAACGCAGTTTGAATTTGAGAACTAAGATATTTCTTCTTCTGCATCTTGATATTCACCTCCTTTTTTACTTCACCTCCTTTTCTACTTCACCTATCTTTTCTAAAACTGAAGTATCCTTAGATATTTCATTCGCCATCTTGATCATTTTGCAATTGTGACTCTGTAATGACCTTTAAATCACAGTAATGTATTTGTTTTTGTGGCATTAATTCACCCACCTTGATACATATATTGTGACAAAGCCTTCAGTGTCTAGTTAAAACACAGGACAGCAAAAATTTTGCTTCCTGAATATTTTTGGGTGTATCTTATAGATTTAGGGCTGCTAATCACGAAAATCACCATATTTCCCTAACATGCACCACCATTTTTAAAAAAAATTGCCTATATTTATTATTTCAATTCATAATTCAAGTCAATTAAGACAATGCCCACATGTAAGCTGACAATTTTTAGAACTTGTCCAGGCATCCCTGGGCATTCTTAGGTAGGGCAGATGCTGCATGGCAGGATAGGTTTTAGAAAGGCTATAAAAGTATTGCGTTTACACGTAAACTGGCTTGCAATCATGTTGGTGCACATGATCGATGCGCATAGCATATTGTGAGTACTCATTATAATAAAGTATTTGCGATAGCAAAATACCTCACCAGTGTTGCAACAGCCACAGAAATTTCTGTTATACTTGTGGTTAGTATATGCTTAAATCTGAAACAGAGCACGACTCCACATCAAGAGAGCCTGTGAACTCCACTTCAGGTGTAAAACTGGCAATCAAGACAAAGTGTTGGCTTCTCACATTTGTTGCACAACATGCACTGTCAGTTTTAGATCTTGGCTCAGAGATACTCAATGCTGTTTGCTTTCAGGATGATATGGTGAGAGCAGAAGGATCATGTGACAGACTGCTACTTCTGTCTGACCAGAATGTCTGGTTTCTCTGCTAAAAGCAAGAAATCCATTGAATACCCCAAATTCCCTTCAGCCATGAGACCTGTGCTGCATGACGATAGGCTTCCAGACTGAACCAATCAGAGACATGGAATCTAGAAGGGGCAAATGAAGATGCCATGATGCATGAGCCAGGAATGGCAAATGACACTGATACTGATACAGGTTTTGAACCCTTTATATTGATTGTGCTTCATCTGATAATTCAATCTGAGTTAAATGACCTGGTCAGAGACTTGGGTTTATCAAGTGGGTTCAAGACTACAAGATGGAATCTGCTGTCACCAGGCACAAAAATCTCCATGAAAGATTTTGATATTTGAAACAGTTGTTTCCCAGAATAACTGATGCCAAGATTGAGGAAGGTATTATTGTTGGGCCACAAATCAAACATGTTATCAATAACAGGCAACTTGAATAACTTCTAGTGGGACTGGAGGAAATCACATGGAAGGCATTCACAGACGTTATTGAAAGATTTTCTTGGTACCTACAGAGCACCAAGCTATGTGCAGCTGGTTTACAACATGTTTCAGGTATACAAAATTATGAAATGCAGCTTGTCACTAAAGATTCAATTTCTGTGTTCCCATTTAGACCTCCCAGCAGATCTTGGTGCTGTCAGTGGTGAGCATGGTGAAAGGTTTCACCAGAACATTGTGGTCATGGAGAAACCGCATCCATCAATACTGGCTGATTATTGTTGGACACTTAGGTAAGAAGCTTCAGACACTGAGTACCAACAAAAATCATCAACAAAGTATTTTCAGCTTAGCTGAACTATTGCAAAGTGCCGACACTGTTATGCAATTAAACACACTATATTCAATAAAAGTTAATTTCTTGTTTCTTCAAATTCCTATGTGATATAAGTAGCCTGAAATTATATTTGTGTTCTGCTTCAAGGATTCTATCATATAAAAAAACATTTCTGTGGAAGTAAAACTTTGGAAACAATTTGCTTTGCAGTATATTCACTCATTTTGCAAACCTGCACTATTGTTTTGTCCTTTCGTTTTAGCATTCTAAATTTTCACAATTTTCACTACTGACATGATTGCCAAATGAATTGAAACTGGTTCCTCCTATACCAGGTTCTGAGTCAATTATTCAATTCGCTGTTCTATGTATCCCATACTAATTTATAAAGGGTCAGGTGGAAATCCAGAGATCATCTTCAACAATGTGGGCCCTTGCCACTCTAACCCCTTCACGAGAGCTTCCGTAGTCCCAGCTGGGTCATTCACTCACATGGGCCAGATGTCATAGAGTCATAGTAATGTACAGCACAGAAACAGGCCCTTTGGCCCATCTAGTCTGTGGCAAACCATTTAAGCTGCCTACTTCCATCGACCAACTCCAGGACCATAGCCCTCCATACCCCTACCTTCAATTAACCTTTCAAAACTTCTCTTAAATGATGAAATTGAGCTTACATGCACCACTTGTGCCAGCAACTCATTCCACTCTCATGACTCTCTGATGAAGAAGTCATTTCCCTCATGTTCCCTGTGAACATTTCATCTTTCACTCTTAACCCATGACCTCTAGTTTTGGTCCCACTCAACCTCAGTGGAAAAAGCCTGCTTACGTTTTTCCTTTCTAAACCCCTCCTAATTTTGTATACCTCTATCAAATCTCCCTTAAATCTTCTATGTTCATTGGAATATAGTCATAACCTGTTCAATCTTTCCTCATAACTTAGGTCCTCAAGTCATGGCAACATACTTGCAAATTTTCTCTGCACTCTTTCAACCTTATTTACATCTTCCCTGTAGGCAGGTGACCAAAACTGCACACAATACTCCAAATTAGGCCTCCTCATCATCTTATACAACTTTAATATAACACCCCATAACATGGTTGTAGACTGTTTCCACAAATGTGCTGAATAAGTGCATTGTATATTCCTCTGTTTTTTAAGAACCTTCTCTCAGAAATCCATAACTACATTTTAAGATTTAAGAATAACTCACACTGTATGTGGAAAAGCATTTTTATGAAAAGCAAAAACAGAACTGCAGATGCGGTTATCTGCTACAAAAACAGGATGTACATTAACTTTTGAATATTTCCAGCTTATTCTGTTTTTAATTAAGCAGTTGTAACTTTACTTTTAATACCCGTTCCAGAGGTGTTCACTCATTTACATTCTAGAACAATATGTGGGCACTGATGGGAGGTGGGGGAAATCATTAAGCAGTGGGAAAAAGTTTAAAGGGAGCCTGTTAGCTATAAATTACACTTGGTATTTCATAGAATACAAAAATAACTATCTCCCAGAAATATTTCATTAACATCAAAATGTCCTGAGGTTGTGAAACGGCGTGCTTTGTAAATTGAAATGTTTTGAATATGTTTGCAATATGGCAGGGCAGGTACAAATACTGAACAATAATCCAATTTTCTTGGCTTGCAGCCACCTACCTAAAATGACTTTTTCTTGATGACATTAATTATGTTTGAGAGAAACCATAAGACCAGAGCCAAGAACATGGAATGGATTCTTCTGAGCTGTGTGTACTTGAACAAATTATGATAAGTATACATTCTGTTCAGACATGAGAAATAATCAGGCAAGGACATTCAAAGAGCAAATACAGCGATGTTAGGAAGGAGGATCAAAGACAAAACTGAAACACTTACCACTACCTGTAACAGGGTGCCAAGAGATAATCTAGCTCAGTTTACACCTGAGATCACAAAAGCAAATCTTCAGACAATTCAATTTATTTGCCAAGTATGGCTGAGAGAACTGGATACAGCAAAGGCTGGGGGATTGGATAATATTAAGGTTGGACAGACCACTGCTCTAGTTAAACTACACCCCAACACTTGAACCTATTTATAACTTCCTGTCCATTAAAGTAGGATAGTTAACAGCCCACCTACTCTCAATCACCAGCAAAGCAATGAACTGTTATCAACAGAGACTTGCTGAGAGAGGGACAGGAATGGGTTTTTAATATCCCAGGATTTCAATGTTTTAGAAAAGAGAGAGAGAGTTAAAAAGAGGTGGGGGTTGAGTTACACTACTCATCAGGGACAATTCACAGCTGCGTAATGGGAACGTAGGTGTCATCCACTGAGACGATAAAGATTCATAGGGTCATACAACACTACAACACAGACACTGGCCGTTTTGGCCCATCTAGTCCATGGCAAACAATTAATCTGCTTATGCCCACTGACTTGCACCCAGACCATAGCACACCATACCCCTCCTATGTATGTATGTATCCAAATTTCTCTTATATTTTGAAATCGAACCCACATCTACTAGCAGCTCTTTCTACACACTCACTACCCTCTAATATGGATAGATTTCAAAAATAGTAAGGGTACAATCACTCTGATGGAATGCAAACACCTCCTCCCAATAGCCACTGGGACATTGAGGAACAGATATACAGGCAGATTAAGAAAAGGTGTAAAAGCAATAGGGTTATTGTCAAAGGTGACTCCAACTTCCCTAATACAAACCTGGACCTTCTTAGTTCAAGAAGTTTAGATGGGACACAACTTGTTAAATTCTTCCAGGAGGGTTTCTTAAATCAATATATAGATAGTTCAGCAAGAGGAGGGGAAGTACTGGAGTTGGCGTTGGGTAATGAGCCTAGCCAGGTGACAACTTCAAAGGTTCGAAAGTCCAATTTAATGTCAGAGAAATGTATACAATATACATCCTGAAATGCTTTTTCTTTGCAACCATCTACAAAAACAGAGGTGTGCCCCAAAGAATGAATGACAGTTTAATGTTAGAACCCCAAAGTCCCCCCTCAGCTTTTCTCCCTCCCGCTCGTAAGCGGCAGCAAGTAACGATCCCACCCCCCCACCGGCAAAAAAAAAGCATCAGCACCCGCCACCGAGCACTCAAGCGTGAGCAAAGCAATAGCAAAGGCACAGACTTGCAGTTACCCCAAAGACTTTGCATTTCACCTGCTATATGACATACCACTGGCTCTCTCTCTCTCTCCCTAATAAGGGAAAAGGAGGTGTCTCCATTTTTCCCAGCAAGCGGGGGGACATAACAAACAATCCATTGGTCTACGATGTTAGAAGTCTGTTACATCGCTTTTTTTGAGCTCTGGGCCAGAAGATCTTAAAGATCTCAGGTCTCCAGGCACACAGTCACAGACATCCTGACTCCCCCAGCGACACATGGGTCTCCTGCTGTGACACCAACCCCCAATCCACCCACCTCTTGGAGCCCCGAGATCCTAGGCTTCCAAATCAAAGACGGACTTTTAGGCCGAGCCCTTGGCGTGCTGAACAACAATGATCAGTTATGAAACCCTGAGGGTGGGTCCCATTCCCGCAAAGAACCGAAGTCAGTGTGTAACTCCAGGTCAGGGTCTTCAAAAGAATCCTGAAAAGGAAAAATAGAGATATTAAAGATGGAAATAGAGCTTTCTGAAGATGCAAGCAAAAGAGTCGCCGTTTAGCGCCGTCATTACTCCACTTCGCCTCTTCCATCTTGAATGTTACAAATTCATAGTTTGTCAAAAGCATTGCATGGGCTGCCTTAGAGCAGCAGAATAGTATAGTGATTAACACAACTCTTTCCAGTATAAGCAATCTGGGTTCAACTCCTGCCACTGCCTGTAAGGAGTTTGTACATTCTCCCTGTGACAGTGAGGGTTTCCTCCGGGTGTTCCGGTTTCCACTCACAATCCAGAGACCTACCAGCTGGTAGATTAATTAATCATGATAAATTGTCCCATGATTAGGCAAGGACTAAATCAGGGGAATTGATGGACATTCTGGCTCGAAGGGCTAAAAGGGCCTATTCCGTATTGTATGTCAAAAAATAAATAAATTAAATCAGTAAACAAATACATTAAATTAATATATATACATTGTTACGATCCAGCAACAATGAATATATAATTGAGACAGGTTTTTTTTTATAACAAATAAAACATTTATTAAACACTGCTCAAAAAACTCCCCAAAAGTAAACAAATGACTAACTTAACCGGAAGTCGGCAGCTATATGGCAACTCGAACAGTTCTTAAAGCGAGAAATGCGAACTCAGTTCTTTAAAGTAGTAGATGCAAATAGTCCAAAATGATTTACAGTCAGTTAGGAAAGACTTTCCTTGAAGTAATAAATTCTCTTTCGTGACGTTACTGCTGATCCCAGCCAAAGTATGCCTTGCCCGAAGGATTTACGATAAAGGAACTAAAACGGCTTAAAGGCACTGACCTTTCCTTGGCGAAACTCTGCAACCAACTCTTTTTGCTCTTTTAGCAGGAGCTATCTCAGACACAGGTTACTAACTCCTTGTACGAAGATTAAATAAGGTTGAACCTGTTTTACCGCCGACAACATCAACTTTCCTCGATCCTTCCGCTTCCCGAACTTCAATAAGTCTTCACTCTCTGACTGGACTTTAACTGGCAGGTGATTTTCAGAACTACTGGCACAACAATTCTTACAGTAGAAATTAAAACTCCACTTTTAAAACAAAACTGCATCATAAAATCAAATACGTAGCAGAACGGAGTCACTGACGACTTAAGCCACAAACTGACCTGCGTCACAGGGAGGGGTTCTCCTTTTATATCCTGTTGAAAAAAAACATCACATGACCTCTCACTGGCAGGAAAATTACATCACTCTACCATCAAAAGACCATTACATCATACCCAGCAGAGCCTCAATTACATCATGGTCATGTGACAGTCACAAGATTCCCACGGGTACATAATAACATATACAATAAATAACACACACACACACACACACACACACACACACACACACACACACACACACACACACACACACACACACACACACACACAATATTAAAGTAGTTAATATGGCTTCCTCTATATCAGTGAGACCAAGTGTGGTCTAGGTAACCCTTGGGAAGAGCACAATCCACATTAAGCTTCCATTTATATATCACATCAACTGCTTTTCCTCATCCCATTTGCACACTGATTTTGTCCAATTCAAGTTTGAATTGTGATTCAGATTTCAGCATTTTCAGTTGCTTGTGTCTCCATTTAACTCTGCTAATCTTCCTGCAAGAACTGCCTAATCTGAGGTGTTGTTATTTTCCCCGGCATTTGCTGTTTTATCTCAGGGACATAAGGTTATTCCATTGCACACCAGTCAAATGGAACACAGATTTTGGGGAGTCAATAGGTTAAATACTCACAACAGAATATTGCCGCAATTGACGTTCTGGTTAATAATGTTCATTAGTTGGTTCATTAGTCAGGACCTTGGTTATGGCAAGAGTACTGGTTGTAATGTCTCACTGTCACTTGAATATTTCAAACACTCAACTAAAATACTACTGATGAAATCGGTTGCATTTGTAAAACATGAATCAACTTTGCAAGTTTTATATATAATATTAATTTTGATAAATGAAATACAATCTCCTTATTTTCTCTTTTTATTTAATTTTATAGTGATATTGAAGCAGTGCATTTTGTCCAAGTCAGTTCTCAGAGGAGTATTCCTTTTACTTCCCATTCTCCCCCTCATTTCCCTGAACTCATGTAGCTTATTCCCTCACACATTTGCCTATCAACTTCCTTTTGATTTCCATTACCATTATCTGACATCTACAGTGACATCTGAACATTATCTGACATCTAGCACTCACATCAACAGTGATGAAATGCTTTGAGAGGTTGGTCATGACTAGACTGAACTCCTGTCTCAGCAAGAACCTGGACCCATTGCAATTTGCCTATTGCCACAATAGGTCAATGGCAGATATGATCTCAGTGGCTCTTCACACAGCTTTAGACCACCTGGATAACGCAAACACCTATGTCAGCATGCTGTTCATCGAATATAGCTCAGCATTTAATACCATCATTCCCACAATTCTGATTGAGAAGTTGCAGAACTTGGGCCTCTGTACCTCCCTCTGCAATTGGATCCTCAACTTCCTAACTGAAAGACCACAATCTGTGCAGATTGGTGATAACATCTCCTCCTCACTGACGATCAACACTGGTGCACCTCAGGGGTGTGCATTTAGCCACTGCTCTACTTTTGATATACACATGACTGTGTGGCTAGGCATAGCTCAAATACCATCTATAAATTTGCTGATGATACATCCATTGTTGGCAGTATCTCAGGTGGTGCCAAGAGGGTGTACAGGAGTGAGATATGCCAACTAGTTGAGTGGTGCTGCAACAATAACCTGGCACTCAATATCAGTAAGACAAAAGAGCTGATTGTGGACTTCAGGAAGGGTAAGATGAAGGAACACATACCAACCCTCATATAGGGATCAGAAGTGGAGAGAGTGAGCAGCTTCAAGCTCCTGGGTGTCAAGATCCCTGAGGATCTAACCTAGTCCCATCATAACAATGCAGTTATATAAGGTAAGGCAGCAGATATACTTCATTAGGAGGTTGAACAGATTTGGCATGTCAACAAATACACTCAAAAACTTCTATAGATGTACCATGGACAGCATTCTGACAGGATGCATCACTGTCTAGTAGGAGTGGGGGCTACTACACAGGACCAAAAGAAGCTGCAGAGGGTTGTAAATTTAGTCAGCTCCATCTTGAGTACTAGTCAACAAAGTATCCAGGACATCTTCAAGGAGCGGTGTCTCAGAAAGGCAGCGTCCATTATTAAGGACCTCTAGCACCCAGGGCATGCCCTTTTCTCACTGTTACCATCAGGTAGGAGGTACAGAAGCCTGAAGGCACACACTTAGCGAATCAGGAACAGCTTTTCCCCCTGCCATCAAATTTCTAAATGGACATTGAACCCTTGGACACTACCTCAATTTTCAATATATATTATTTCTGGGGGTTTTTTGCATCTATTCAATATACATATACTGTAATTGGTTAACTTATTTATTTATTATTATTTTGTTTTGTTTTTTTTCATCTATATTGTATTGAACTGCTGCTGCTAAATTAATAAATTGCACGACACATGCCGGTGATTCTGATTCTCACAGAAGCAATCATTTACGCTAACCTATTTAATACCAGCACATCTTTGTTGTGGGACCAATCCAGAAAAGCCAGAGAATACCACAAATTCTCCAAGAATGCACAAAAACAGTGTTACTAGACCATAGGACCATATGACACATATTCAGAATTAGGCCATTCGACCCAGCGAATCCGCTTCACCATTTTATCATGGCTGATCTATTTCCCTCTCAGCCCCAATCTCCTGCCTTCTCCCCATTACATTCCACACCCTGACTAATAAAGAACCTATTACATTCCATCTAAATGCACCCAGACACACAGCCACCTTTGGCAACAAATTCCACAGATTTACCAAACACAAAGTACACCGCAGATGCTGTGGTCAAATCAACACTTACAAACAAGCTGGATGAACTCAGCAGGTCGGGCAGCATCTGTTGGAATGAACAGTCAATGTTTCAGGCCGAGCCCCTTCGTCAGGACTGAAGAAGGAGGGGGCAGGAACCCTATAAAGAAGGTGGGAAGAGGATGGAAGGTGCCAGGTGAAAAACCAATCAGAGGAAAGATCAAGGGGTGGAGGAGGGGAAGCAGGGAGGGGATAGGCAGGAGAGGTGAAGAAGGAATGTAAGGGAAAAGCATTATGGGTAGTAGAAGAAGGCAGAATCATGAGAGAGGTGATAGGCAGCTGGAAGACGAGGCAGAGTGAAAGTGGGATGGGGGAAGGGAGAAGGAGGGAATTACCAGAAGATGGAGAATTCAATGTTCATACCAAGTGGCTAGAGACTACCCAGATGGTATATGAGGTGTTGCTCCTCCAGCCTGAATTTGGCCTCATCATGGCAGTAGAGGAGGCCATATATGGACATATCTGAATGGGAATATGAAGCAGAGTTGAAGTGGGTGGCAACTGGGAGATCCTGTCTGTTGTGGCGGACAGAGGGGAGATGCTCCACATAGTGGTCCCCCAATAGATGACCCCAACAGACTCACAAGTGAAGTGTTGCCTCACCTGGAAGAACTGTTTGGGTCCCTGAATGGTGGTAAGAGAGGAGGTGTAGGGACAGGTGTAGCACTTACGCTTGCAGGGATAAGTACCAGGTGGGAGATCTGTGGGGAGGGACGTGTGGACCAGGCAGTCGCGGAGGGAACAACCCCTGCGAAAAGCAGAGAGGGGTAGAGAGGGAAAGATGTGCTTAGTGGTGGGGTCCTGTTGAAGGTGGCAGAAGTTGTGGAGGATAATATGCTGGATCCGGAGGCTGGTGGGGTGGTAGGTGAGGACAAGGGGAACATAGTCCCTGTTGTGGTGACAGGAGGATGGGGTGAGGGCCAAAGTGCGGGAAATGGAGGAGATGTGGGTGAGCGCATCATTGATGATGGCAGAAGGGAAACCACGACTCTTAAAGAAAGAGGACATTTGAGATGTCCTGGAACGGAAAGCCTCATCCTGGGAGCAGATGCGGCGGAGAAGGAGGAACTGGGAATAGGGAATAGCATTTTTACATTTGGCAGGGTTGGAAGAGGTTTAATTAAGGTAGTTATGGGAGTCAGTGTGACCGAGAGATCGAGAAAGGGGAGAGAAGTGTCCGAGATTCACCAAGTGAATTTAAGGGCTGGGTGAAAGTTAGAGGCAAAGTCGATGAAATTGACGAGCTCAGCATGGGTGCAGGAAGCAGCACCAATGTAGTCGTCAATGTAGCAAAGGATATGTCCATACATGGCCTCCTCTACTGCCATGATGAGGCCAAACTCAGGTTGGAGGAGCAACACCTCATATACCGTCTGGGTAGTCTCCAGCCCCTTGGTATGAACATCGAATTCTCCAACTTCCGGTAATTCCCTCCCTCTCCCTTCCCCATCTTTCACTCTGCCTTCTCTTCCAGCTGCCTATCACCTCTCTCATGATTCCACCTTCTTCTACTACCCATAGTGCTTTCCCCTTACATTCCTTCTTCACCTCTCCTGCCTATCCCCTCCCTGCTTCCCCTCACCCACCCCTTGATCTTTCTTCTGATTGGTTTTTCACCTGGCATCTTCCACCCTCCCCCTTCCTTCTTTATAGGGCCCCTGTCCCCACATTCTTCAGTCCTGACGAAGGGTCTTGGCCCGAAACGTTGACTGCTCTTTTCAACGGATGATGCCCGACCTGCTGAGTTCATCCAGCTTGTCCACAGACTTACGACCCTCTGGCAAAAGAAATTCCTCCTCATTTCTGTTCTAAATGGACGCCCCTCTGTTTTGAGGCTGTGCCATCTGGTCCTAGACTCCAACACCAAAGGAAACATCCTCACCACATCCAATCCGTCTTGGACTTTCAATATTTAATAGGCTTCAATGAGATCCACCCATTTTCTAAATTCCTGTGAGTACAAGACCAGAGCATCAATCATTGCTCATATGATAAATCTTTCATTCCCAGAATAATTTTTGCAAAACTCCTGTGATCCTTGTCCAAGATCCTCAAGCTTGTTCCTAAATAAAGGGACCAAAACTGCTCACAATACTCCCCGTAAAGCCTCAGCAGTGCCTTATATAGCCTCAGCATTACATTATTGCTTTTATATGCTAGTCCTCTTCAAGTGGATGCTAGCCTTGCACTTTTCTGCCTCACCAGCAATACAACCTGCAAATTAACCTTTAGGGTATCCTGCGTGAGGACTCACAAATCCCTCTGTTCTTTGGATTTTTAACTTTTCTCCTTGTTTAGAAAATAGTCTATGCTCTTATTCCTTCTACCAAAGTGTATGTCTATACCATTCCCGACACTGTATTCCATCTGCCACCTCTTTGCTCATTTTCCTAATCTGTTTAAGTCCTTCTGCAGCCTCTCTGCTTCCTCCACCTATTTTTGATTCATCTGCCATCTTGGCCACAAAGCCTTCAATTTCATCATCAAAATCATCGGCATATAATGTGAAAAGAAGTAGGTCCAACACAGACCTCTGTGGAACACCACTTGCCTCCAGCGTACAATCCAAAAAGGATCCCTTTATTCCCAATGTCTGCCTCCTACCAATCAGCCAATGCTCTATCCATGCTTGCAAATTTCCTGTAATACCCAGAGTTTTTATTTTGTTTAGCAGCTTCAAGTATGGTACCTTATCAAAAGGCTTCTGAAAATCCAAGTACACAAGAAGCTTGAAGATTCGTACGGCCAGATTTGGGAACTGCTTCTTTCCAACTGTGATAAGACTGCTGAACAGATCCTGACCCGGATCTGGGCCGTACCTTCCAAATATCCGGACCTGTCTTGCACTACCTTACTTTCCCTTTTCTATTTTCTAATTATGATTTATAATTTAAATTTTTATTATATTTAATTGGATTCTTACTTTGGGAGCGCAAAGCGCAGAATCAAATATCGCTGTGATGATTGTACGCTCTAGTATCAATTGTTTGGTGACAATAAAGTAAAGCAAGTAAAGTCATTACATCTACTGATTCTCTTTTGTCTATCCTTATTGTTGTTTCTTCAAAGAAATCCAACAGATCTGTCAGGCATGATTTTCCCTCAAGGAAACCATGCTGACTACGGCCTATTTTATCATGTGCCTCCAAGTACCCTGAAACCACATCCTTAAAAATCGACTCCAACATCTTCCCAACCACTGAGTTCAGGCTAACTGGGCTATAATTTCTTTTCTTCTGCCTCCTTCTCTTCTTGAAGAGTGAAGAATCATGCCAGAATAGATTGACTATTGAAAAATCATTGGTAATGCCTCTACCATGTCTGCAGCTAGCTCTTTCAAAACTCTGGGGTGTAGTCCATCAGATCCAGGTGACTTGTCTACCTTCAGACCCCAGCATCATAACCCTAGGAATAGCAATTGCATTCACTTCTGCTGCTTGACACTCTCAAACTTAGGCATATTTACTAGCAATAAATTTAATAGTAATGCATAATTTAAGCCACTTGGTCAAAGCGAATAATGAATCTCCTATTATGCAAAGATTAGACACAGACGAAGGACTTGGAATAAATTACAACTAATTATAATAAATCTGTATTCTATTCGGCTTCCAGTCAACCCAGACTAATACAGAATGCTAGATATTATGCACATAACACAATCAATCGCACTTACATGGGGCTTTCAAATATTATAATAACATTAAACATAGAGAATCATTTAATTTCTTTGGAAACAAGACTGCATTTGTAGAAGTACTAAGCATTAGAGAAGTCTTTGGTAAATGCACAAAAATAGTAACAGTTCACATTTTGGCAAAATTGGGGGCAGAACACAGTCATAATGCTTGCATAAAGTCCAAGGCCTAGAGTAAACTTATGTTTTTCATTTTCACAATGTTTCCTGCAGATGCTGGAAATCGTGACCAACACAAAGAAAGTGCTCGAGAAACTCAGCAGGTCAGGCAGCATTTATGGAAATGAAGAAACAATCAGTTGACATTTTGGGCTGAGACTCTTCAGCAGGTCTGGAAAGGAAGGGGAAAATGCCAGAATGAGAAACTTGGGGGAGAGGAAGGAGAACAAACTAGAACGTGATAGGTGAAGCAAGATGGGTAGCGAAGTGGGGATGAAGTAAAAGCTGGGAGGTGATAATGGAAAAGGCAAATAGCTGGAAAAGAAAGAATTTTTGGAAGTGCTACAGCTGAGCATTCACCTCATCTCTTACTTTCATTCAAAGTCCCAAACAGTCCTTCTAGGTGAGGCAACACATCACGTGTGAATCTGTTGGGGCCATCTACTATATTTGTTGCTCCAACTGGGGGCTCCTCTAAAGCTACATCGTCAAGATACAGAATTTCCTGGTTGCCAACTATTTCACTTCCTATCCCCATTCCGGTTCTGACATGCCTATCATGATGAGGCAGCTCTCAGGTTGGAGGAGCAACACCTTGTATTCCATCTAGAAGTCTCCAACCTGATGGCAAGAACATAGATTTCTCCAACTTCTGGCATTTTTTCACTTTTCCCCTTCACTCTTCTTCATGCCTACCCTGGCTCTTACCTGTTCTTCCCACCTGCCTATCACATCTCCCAAGTGTACCTCTTCCTTCCCATTCTCCCATGATACATTCTCCTCTCCTAACAGATTCCTTCTTCTCCAGCCCTTTACCTTTCCCACACACCTAGCTTCACCTATCTCCTGCTACCTAGTACTCCTTCCCCTCCACCAACCTTTTAATTCTGCCATCTTCTTTCTTTTCCTTTCCAGTCCTGAGGAGGGGTCTCAGCTGGAAACATCAACTATTTATTTATTTCAGGACCTGCTGAGTTCCTCCACTAGTTTGTGTGTATTGGTCTGGTTGTCATTTTGTTTGTTTTTAGCAAAATATCTTCATACTTCTGGAAAATCATTCTACTGACATTGCAGGATGAATGTTAGAGCATAAACCAAAGCATCATAAATTAAGATCATAAGATATAGGACCAGAATTAGGCCATTTAGCCCATCGTCTGTTCCTCCATTTCATCATGGCTGATCCATTTTCCTTCTCAGGCCTATTCTCTAGTCTTCTCCCCATATCCCTTCATGCCCTAACTAATCAAGAATCAACCACCCTCTACATTAAGTATACCCAGTGACCTGGCCTCCACAGCTGCCTGTGACAACAAAATCCACAGATTTACCACTTCTCATCTCTCCCACCATATCAAGGCCTTTCAACTGCAGCTATAATGAAAACTACTGTCAATTTCACAGTGCCTGACAACATGTATCATTGGTTTCTCATCATTAGTAATGCAAATTTTTATTTGTTATTTTTATGGATTATATTCCTGTGCAAAGACTAATAAATAATGGAGCTGTAAATAATAAATAAATAAACAGACAAATAAAACAATTAAGTAAGGAAATAAATAAACACTTTTTAAAAGTAATTTTAAAAAATCCACAAATGCTATATTTGGCACAGAACTATCAAACAAAGGCCATCTCCAACATGAGAGAGTAGAGCCACCAACCCTTGTCAATCAGTGCCATTACTATGGCCGATTTCCCCACTGTCAATATCCCAGGGGTCAACTTTGATCAGAATCTCAACTGGAGAAGCCACATTAAAATCATGCCTTATAAGAGCTGCATTTTCTTTCACACAATGTGCAGTAATATTCATTGTGAGTCTTTTATCTTTCATCTTTTCAAATACCTATTGCTACTACCTACTAAAATGTGATTTGGAATCACATTTCTTTTGCACAGCTGAAGGCAATAACAATGTTGCCACTGCCCTTTCCATACTCCAAGATGCAGCCGTTAAGCTACTTTGCAAAATTGGGTGGTTATGAATACAATCAATATTGTGCTTCTATACGGGAACTGTGATCTCCATGAGACCCAATAGGTAATCTACAAAGCAACAGTTCAAAGATCCACCAAAAAGCAAAGTTTGTTGGAAAGCTCATGTGTTGGGACCCAGGTACAACAATTCATCTTTTATGCTCACCACATTTCCAAAGACCTTTGCAGTCCTTTTAGTCTCTTCCATTCTTGCCAATTAATCTCCTCTTTCCTGACTATTTCCCTTGCTTTTCTAGAATCTACCTATATGATGCTTCTAATAATGTTGTGGACCATTCACTACATTCAATGCAATCTACAATGCAATAGTTTACAATCAGGACATGACATTCCAAAATCAGAGGCATGATATCTTGTAATTCTATTCCTGTGCAGAAGAAGGTAAGAGGCAAAGCTAGAACAAAATAACTCATATTATACCATGGCTACAAAACACTGTACATTCTTAAAGACATTACAATGTGTTTACAGTTCTCATATGTATGTTGTCCCTGACATTTCAAATCATTCTAGTTATGATGACTTGACCTAAGGATGAAATTGATTAGGGTATATTTGGCACTCTATTGAATGGGAGAACAAACGTGATCAGAAAATGTAAATAAGATAAATATTAACCTGCTTCAATGTGGAAATTTTCTATTTGCACAAATGCACCCAGAGCTGAAAGGGTTAACTGTCAGCTACTAATGATCTTTGACAATTGTTTGTGTGACTCATCCTTCAAAAACTTGCCTCTCCTACCCCAGCACCGTTCCAATCCAGATCAGAAATTAAGCACTGCCATGACGTCACACTTCTCAAGTAGCAGCAAGGCCTGAAAATTATTTTTGCTGATTTTCCATGGTCAGAATTCATTATTTCTGCAATATCAGGACTGAGAAGGAAGTGTCTCCTCCCTATCTTTCCAGTCTTGAAGAAGGTTCTCAGCCTGAAAAGTCATCTGTTTATTCATTTCCACAGATGCTGCCTGCCCTGCTGATTTTGTTTAGCATTTTGTGTGCTTTGCTATGGATTTCCAGCATCTGTAGACTCTCTTCTGTTTATATTGGCTCAGTTGTTTTCCGTTTATTAGCATGGCTTGGCTTACTGGACATTCCCTACAGTTTTAAAAGCTTTTACGTTCCTTCATTGTGTTTCCTCACATTCTTTAACTGCCCTCACTGTTTCACATTCCACAAATGCTGACTGATCTGCTGAGTATTTCCAGCAGGGTCTGTTTTTGGATCATATTTTCAGTATTTGTGTTTATTTTTAATTTTCTTTTACCATTGTTAAGAACTGGATTAATCATGGACTTTTCTTTAATTTGTCTTTAATTATCTTGTATCAAGTCCACGAGATTCTAAAATAGGAGCAGCCAGAGACTTGGTTCATATTGGCACCAACAACATCAGCTGAAGAGAGATTTTAGGGAGCTGGGTAGAAAGGTGGAAAACAGAACCTCCAGGGTAATACTCTCTGGATTGCTGCCCATGCCACACACTATTGAGGGTAAGAATAAGATGAAATAGCAGATTAATGCATGGCTGAAGAACTGGTGCATGGGGCAATGGTTCAGATTCTTCACTCATTGGGATCTCTTCTAGGGAAGGTACAACCTGGACAAAAGGGATAGATTACATTTGAACTGAGTGTGACCAATATCCTTACAGGCAGGCTTGCCAGAGCAGTTCGGGAGTGTTTAAACTAATTTGCCAGGGGGATGGGAACCGGAGTGATAGCGCTGAGGGTGCGGTAGTTGTGCAGTGAGTCTGTGAACAAGGAGAGGCTGGTGGTGGGGCAAAATTACAGTCAACAGGATGAGTTGCATTGGAAAAGATGGACAGATTTTTAAAGGATGAATACAGGACTGAAGGTGATATATTTGAATGTGCGCAGTATGCAGAATAAGGTAGCACTTTCACAGATTGACATGCATGACATTGTGGGCATCACAGAATCGTGGTTGAAAGAAAATTAAAGCTGGAAGCTTAATGTTGAATGATACATATTGTATCAAAAGGACTAGTAGGTACACAGAGGGGATAGAATGGCTCTGAAATCAAATCATGAGCAGGAGGTGACATAAGATCAGAAGTGGTTGAATCATTGAAGGTAGAGCTAAGGAACTGCAAGGGTAAAAAAACCCTGGTGGGAGTTATATACAGACCCCCAAACAGTGGTAAAGATGTGGTCTACAAATTACAATGAGAGATAGAAAATATATGTCAAAAGAGCAATGTTATGATAGTCATGGGGGATTTCTATAAGCAAATAGACTGGGGAAATCAGGTTGGTGCTGGATCCCAAGGAGGGAATTTCTAGACTCCCTATGAGATATATAATAAAACAAAAATAAGTGGGAAGTTAGAGCATTGGGAAATTTTTAAAAACCAACAGAAGGCAACCAAATAAGTCATAAAGAAAGAAAAGATGGAATACAAAAGTAAGCTAACCAATAATATTGAAGAGGATACCAAAGGTTTCTTCAGATATGTAAAGTGTAAAAGAGAGGTGAGAGTAATTATCGGACTGCTGGAAAATGATGTTGGAGAGGTAGTCATGAGGAGCAAGGAAATGGCAGATGAACTGAATACTGTGGAATCCTTTCACTGTGGAAGACACTAGCAGTAAGCCAGAAGCTCAAGAGTATGCTAAATTGCTATTACTAAGGAGAATCTCCTTGTGAAACTGAAAGGTTGAATTTCAACAAATCACCTGAACCAAACGGTATGCACCCATGGTTCTGATAGAGGTCACTGAAGAGATTCTGGAGGCATTAGTAATAATCTTTCAAGAATCAATTGTCTCTGGCCTGGTTCCAAAGAACTGGAAAATAGCAAATGTCACTCTACTCTTCAAAAAAGGGGGGGGGGGGGTGTCAGAAGAAAAAACGTACAGCCACTTCGTCTGACCTCAGTGGTTGGGAAAATAATGGAGTCAATTTTTAAGTGTGTCGTTTCAGGGTACTTGGAGGCACGTGATAAAGCGGGCCATATACAGCATGGTTTACTTCAGGTAAAATATTGCCTGATAAATCTATTGGAATTCTTTAAAGAAATAACAATTAACAAAGACAAAAGAGAACTGGTTGAGTTTGTATTCTTGTATTTTCAGAAGGCCTTTGAGAAGTTGCATACACATAACGCTGCTTAACAAGTTAAGAGACCATGGATTACAGAAAAAATACTAGCATGGATAGAGCATTGGCGGATTGTCATGAGGCAAAGAGCAGAAAGAGAGAGAGGGCCTATTCTGGTTGGCTGCCGGTGACTAATTGTGTTCCACAAGGGTCAGTTTTGGGACTGCTTCTTTTTACATTATATGTTAGTGATTAGGATGATGGAATTGATGGCTTTGTGGCCAAGTTTGTGGACAATACAAAGAAAGATGGATGGCCAGGTAGTTTTGAGGAAGTAAAGAGGCTACAGAAAGACTAAAGTAAAGGCAGATGAAATACAGTGCTGGGAAGTGTTTGGTTGTACACTTAGTAGAAGATGTAGAAGTGTAGATTATTTTCTATTTGGAGAGAAAACTCACAAATCTGAGCTGAAAATGGACTTGGGAGTCATTATACAGGATTCCCTAAAGGTTGATTTGCAGGTTGAGTCAGTGGTGAGGATGGCAAATGCAATATTAGTATTTATTTCGAGAGGAATAGAATATAAAAGCAAGGATGTAACATTAAAGCTTTGTAAAGCTCCACTGAGGATTCACTTGGAGTATTGTGAGCAGTTTTGTATCCCTCATTTAAGAGCGTATGTACTAATCTTAGACAGAGTTCAGAGGAGGTTCACAAAAATAATTCTGGGATTGAATGGCTTGTCAAATGGCTTTGGGCCTCGACTCACTGAAATTCAGAAGAATGAGGTATGACCTAATTGAAACCTATTGAATATTGAAAGGCCTTAAAGGAGTGGATGTGGAGAGGATGTTTTCTATGGTGGGGGAGTCTCAGACCAGAAAACACTGCCTCAGAATAGAGGGGTGTCCTTTTAGAATGGAGATCAAGAGGAATTTCTTTAGCCAGAGAATGGTAAATCTGTGAAATTCTTTGCCACAGGCAGCTGTGGAGGTCAAGTATTTATGTATATTTAAGATAGAGTTTTGATAGCTTCTTGATTATTCAGGGCATGAAGGGACAAGGGGAGAAGAGAGGACATTAGGGCTGAGAGGAAAATTGGATCAGATATGATGAAATGGCGGAGCAAACTCGATGGCCCAAAAGGCCTAATTCTGTTCCTATATCTTATGGTCTTATGTTTGTGATCTATTGCAAAAATGCAACAGGCTGTCAAGGAATCAGAATCAGAATTAAGTTTAAGGTCATCAGCACTTGTTGTGATTTTACAAATTTGGCTGTAAACCAATGAGGCAGTAAACCATTGTGATGATTGTCTTCCCAAAGACAGTGCACCAGAGCTGAAAAGGTATGAAGTGTGCTCATACATGGTAAGAGGAGAATTTAATGAAAGAGAACAATTATAAGAGACCCAGATAACCAATTGTAAATGGCTTGTTAATTTGGAATGCTTTCTCCTTAGCCTTTTTAAGATAAAATTGCTCCTACATGTGATGTATTGTGAAATGTTTTCAAGGGGTTTCTGAATTTTTCTGATTGCTTTAGAAGGTTATGCTCCATGCAGTTGAGGCATTGCTGATTATACTGTCAGATTTATTTGTAAATTGTAGGTACCTTGCCTTGACAGTCTGTAACAAGCCACTTACGTGTTTGTACAACACAACAAAGTCAACGGTACACCAGGTGAAAAATATTACACCTTATTGATCATGTTTACATTGGGAGTATCAATGAAAATAAATGGGCAGCTTTTATGTAGCCAGTTGGAAATATTCTGAGCTCATTATCAACCGTCAAATTCAGGAATATTATGGACAAGCACCTAGAAAGTGGACTCCTCGGCTTTTGGGTTTCATTTGTAAAATGTGCCCACGAATTGTTATTACATTCCTGTCAAACTTCCAATTGAAGTCTTACTCAATGGAAATGTGGACTCCATGATTTGCCACAGTGCAGATGTCATTTGCTTCCATCACGATATCATGAAAATACACAATGTTCCTTTCTGCCTTTCCACCAGGAAGAGGAGAAGAAGGCGTGACCCATGCTCTGTGTTTTAGCTCTTCATAACAAAAAAATACAAATCATGCAGACAAGCAGATATGTTTAATAGTTACTCTACTTATTTTTCTGTGTGTATGCGTACATTTGGACTGCTCCTTCTACTAAAAGAAATCTTTGCTGTATCGTATTGTGATGAATGTTCATTGTCACAGTGATCCTAAGCATAAAATATGGAACAGTACAGCATAGAAACAGGCCCTTTGGCTCACTATGTTGTGCCAAGCTAAGTAAACTAATGATTAACTGCTTAATGAAACTAATCACTAACAAATCTAAGAAAGTTGTGATCCTTACAGACTTCTGAGCCTAAGCCTTGAAATGGCACTTGGTTCTCAATGAACAAGACAGGACAAAAGATGAACACTGAGTGGGGCAGTATTTCTCTGCTATTCACTTGGATTTCCACTCATCTCCAAGCAACACGTTCTGTAGCCGTGCCAATTGGAGATATTTTATCCAAAGACCAGGAAACTTCATATGACAATGTAGCCACATGCCACAAAAGCCAACATTTTTGAAAAGCATTTTTGTTTCTTCATGATTCTGAATTTTGATCATTTCTTCTTGCAAGTTCTCTTCCTGTTCTTTCACCTTGAAAAGAAATGGATTAATTACCAAGTCTGGAATTTACAGATTGTTCAAATCCTTGAATAGATTCTGAAAATCCTTCCTCAGTGCAGGTGCAAGCAGTACTCTTGCAAATCACCATCTGTGAAAGAGAGTGCCATTCTTTCTATGCAGGAAAATTATGAGAACATTCTTCTCCCAATGTTTTGCTTATATATTTCCAATTTTCCAATAAAAGTGGACACTGCACTTTTTTCCTGGATTAAATTTGAAATTCTCACCCTGCAGTTTTATATTTAGAATGTTCATTTTGTCATACAGTTCAGCTAGGTATGCCGCATCTCCGTGTAGAAGCTCAATCTTGATTCCTAAGCGGTTGTTGATATTGAGCAAAAATTCAGAAACACACTTCAGTGTAAAGAAGCAAGCATTCAAACTCTTCCTCATAATTTTGGCATAACTGGTGAAATATTCTGCTATTTAAAGGATGAGATTTAATTTTGTTGATAGCAGATATTACAAGAGATATGCCTGAAAACAGTTGCTTGCTGAAGTTTTGGCTGTGAGATGTTGACAATGAATGAATTGCAAACAGACTTGGAACTTCTTTTTCATAAATGCCACTGAATCAGCATGGTAGCCTGTCATCGATGGTAGTCCATCTGTTACATAAGAAATCATGTTCCTAATTGGAATACTTTTATCGGCAATGTTTATTTTGAGTTCACCGTAGATTGATTCTCTGTTGATATTTGTTTTGGACTTTTTACAAAAGAGATCTTTTCATAAACTTGTCCATTTTTGATAAAGCGTACATATGCCATTAGCAACGCCTTGTTATCTCACACAGTTGAGTCATCCAGTTTAATATCAAATTCAGTTTTTTGTAAGTCTGTGCATAGTTGATACTCAATGTCTTCACTCATTTCATCATTACAATAAGCTACAGAGTTATTACTCAAAGGATTTTATTTTAAAATTCTGGTATCCATTCTGTGAGCAGTGGTGAGCACTTCTCATACAGCAGGCATTATTCATCTTTCACTAAATGTATGAAATTTTACACACTTTGCTATCATTTTGTAAATGTTATAAGATGCAAAGAGACAACTATCAAAGTCATTTTTTAGCTTTCTTGTCAAATGACTCGAGTGTGCAACACCTTTCAAATACTTCTTTCATCTTCTGGAACTGAGAAATACCATGAGTAGCCTTTTCAGAGTGCCTTTTACAAAAGTGTTCCTGCAAATTTGATGGTTTCCTGGCTTCATTAGACAGTACAGTGTTACAAATAAGTCACTGATCTGACGGGAATGGAATAAAACCATACTCTAGGTATGTAACACTGTATTGATGCACATTCTGCAGTTTCTGTTTCTTAGAATGATTAGAATTCAAGGCTTCACTACCTTCAGACTTACAGAGATCGCGGAATACCTATTTATTCATCATTAATGGAGCTAAATT
This sequence comes from Hemitrygon akajei, assembly GCF_048418815.1. Lineage (NCBI taxonomy): Eukaryota > Metazoa > Chordata > Chondrichthyes > Myliobatiformes > Dasyatidae > Hemitrygon > Hemitrygon akajei. The sequence goes on along the minus strand of NC_133136.1, from coordinate 71,060,928 downwards.
AAAATAAAAATTTAACACAAACCGGAAATGCCTGGTGGATATTGATGATGGCAGTAAGTAGACTCGGTCGGTCAGATCTCATGCCTCAAGTCAAAGTGCTACTTACCACCGCCTCCTCAAAATCTTGAACACCCCTCACCGATTTCTATTTCCCCATAGGACATGTAACCACCCGCTCGGGGTGGGGGGGGGGCGGTAATGCCCCCAGTGGTTATTGCTGCCCTAGGATTTTCCTTCACCTTGTCTGCTAAGGAAACCTAAAGCTTTCTTTTAGCCACCCATATTTCTTTCTTAAGTGTTCTCTTGCCTCTCTTATAATCCATAAGCACCTCATTTGTTCCTACCTGCCTACACCTGCAATGCACCTCCTTTTTTTCTTAACCACCCTCAATATCTCTTGGAAACTAAGTTTCTCTATGCCTGTTATCTTTACCTTTTCTTCTGACAGGTACATACAAGCTTTGTACTCTCAAAATTTCACTTTTGAAGGTCTCCCACTTAGCAAGTATACATTTACCAGAAAACAGAATGTCCCGATCCACACTTGCCAGATCCTTTCTGATACCATCAAAATTGACTTTTCTGCAATTTATAATTACAATCTATGGACCAGACCTGTCTTTTTGTACATTTACTTTGAAACTAATGGAATTGTGATCAGCTAGATGCAAAGCGTTCCTTTACAAAAACTTCTGTCACCTGCCCTGTTTCGTTCTCTTAAAGCAGATTAAGTATCACATACTCTCTCATTGGGACTTCTATATACTGATCAAAAAAACTTCCCTGAATGCATTTGACAAACTCTATCCCATCTAGTTCTTTTACAGTCAATATGTTGAAAATTAAAATCACCTACTATCAGAACCTTATGTTTTGGTGGAAAAGATGTCTCTCTACAAACTTGTTCCTCTAAATCCATGGAACAGTTGGGTGTTCTGTAATAGATCCCCATTAATGCAGTCATACTTTCCTTATTACTCAGTTCCACCCGTAATGCCTCACTATACGAGTTCTCCAGTCTGTCCTGACAGACCTCTGCTATGACATTTTCATTGACTGAAAACGCCATCCCTCCCTGTTTAATCCCTCCCACTCTGTCACGTCTAAAGCAATGGAATCCCAGAGTACTGATGGCAGTCCTGCCCCTCCTGCAACCACGTCTCACTAATGGCTAGAATATCATAATTCCAGCTGTTGATCCATGACCTGAGGTGATCTACCTTTCCTATGATACTTCTTGCATTGAAATATACACAGCTTAATACATTAGTCACACCATGCTCAACCTTTTGATTCCTGAATTTGTCTGAGGTCTTAACATCTGTCTCCACAACCTCTCCACTGTCTGTTCTGGTACTCTTGTCCCCATCCCTCTGCTACTCCAGTTTAACCCTACCCTTCTCCACAATGCAGCACTAGCAAACCTTCCCGCTAGGATAATTTTCCCCTTCCAGTTAAGGTGCAAACCGCCTCTTCTGTACAGGTTGCAACTTCATGGTAGAGAGCTCAAAAATCCAAAAATCTTATGCCCTCCCTCCTTCACCAAATCCTTAACCTTGTTACACTGTATGATCTTCCTCCTTCTGACCTCACTGGCATGTGGCACGAGTAGCAATCCTGAGATCACAATTCTGGAGACCCTGTCCTTTAACTCAGACACTCTGAGTTCACTCTGAACACTCTGAACTCACTTTGCAGAAATGTTTCCCTCTTCCTACCTATGTCATTGGTACCTTCATGGACAACAACCTCTGGCTGTTCACTCTCCCACTCAAGAATGCTGATGTCCCATGATGTCCTGGAGTCTGGCATCTGGGAGGCAACATACCATCTGGGAAACTCATTCTTGTCCTCAGAAACTGCTTCTGTTCCCCTAACAAGTGAACCACTATCACCACACCTCGTTTCTTTTTCCCCCTTTCCCTTCTGAATCACAGAGCCCAACTAAGAGTCCTGACCACTGGGACTTTTCTCTACTAGGAACGTTGATGCTGGGAATCATTGAGGCCCTATTGCAGCACAACCAAATACACCAACAATATTGCAATGGTAGGCTTCATCAATTTTGTCATTTACATAGGGTATCCTGATTGAACATTTCAAATTCAGATTCAGATTCAGATTCAGATTCAGATTCAGTTTATTGTCAATTAGAAACCACAAATGCAATGCAGTTAAAAAATGAGACAACGTTCCCCCAGAATGATATCACAAAAGCACATGACAAAACAGACTACACCAGAAAATCCACATAACATTTGGCAATCTCCAACCCAGTCCGGAGAGGCTGCTGCGTATTAATATTGCGTCTTAGCGAGTTCCCCGGAAAGGAGCTCCAAATCCACCAGACAAACAAGATCAAAAACTAAAGATACAAGACCTGCACAAAACCACATAGTTACAACAGTGCAAACAATAGCATAATTGATAAAAAAAAAAACAGACCATGGACACAGTAAGAATAGTCCAAAGATGTTAAAGGACTATAATTTCAAAAGAAATCACCACACAGTTTCCACAAGTCCTCAGGGTCCCAATTGACTTGCCATCCCACGCCGGCGGCAGAAGGGAGTACCCCCACTATGGACTTCCACGGCGCCGCCCGACTCAGCCTCGCAGACGCAGCACACCAATGAAAGCTCCGTCGAAACCAGCCTTGCAGACTCAGCACACACCGAAAGCGACCTGACCGCAGTGGACTCCGAGTCCGGCGAACCTCCGAGCCGACGACCATCCCCTCTGGCACAGCTTCTCTGAGCACCATCCTCTGCCGAGCATATTAACATTTGCACCAAATCAAGTTAAATTTCAAGATGACTGTCACAATCATGCATGCACAGGGTTTCAGTGTCATAAAAACTAAATGTATCACATTTCAGAACACCAAATAACTGTTAAGTTCAATTTATAGGGAAGGGCCTGGTGATTTTGGGCATGACTGGGGGGAGAGAGGAACAAGATGAAATAAGCAAAGGACTCTTGAACATAACCTCAAGAAAGGGGTCAAATGCTGGAAACACTCAGCAAGTCAGGTATCGCCTGTGGAAAGAGAAACAGAACTACCAGAAATAGTTTTGAGATCCTTTGTCACAACAGGGAATGGGTTGGCTTTTAGTAGCTTTATGATGTGGGAGCAATGATTAGAACAAAGCAAATAAAAGATGAGACCAAATGAGTTAAAGTGGTGGTTAGAAGGACACCACAACCAACTTAAAGGGTTTATATCCTATCAATGGATTAGTTCAAAGCAGTTAGATGCTCTTCAAACTACACAGTATCCTGTTATGAAAATCTATTGTCATTCCTTCACCATCACTGGATCAAAATCCTTGGGTATACCCTCACCTCAATGATTGCAAAGTTCAAGAAGGCAGCTCATCACCAGCTTCTTGATTCAATAAGTGATGGAAAATTAAGTACAGTCTTATGTTTTTATCATTGATTTTGCTGCAAATATGTTTCTATTTCAGAACTTCTGTCTGCAAATATCCAGGCCACAATATCTTAAATGCAATATATCATTCTTGTATTACATCGCTTCCACCAACTTCCCTAGTATTCTCCTACTCTTCTTCATTTTACAGCTCAGCTGCAGTTACACAATTGTACTCACCCAATATGCACCCTCAGTAAATCTCCCTTTGTAGATGTGCAAGTTAGCCTTTAAAAAGGATGAATTATTAAAGATATTGGGCTAGGCTCTGATAGGTAGAGCTAACAACCAATGTGGGGACTAGATATCATTGAATTGAATTGAATGATCTTTATTGTCATTATACATAGGTACAATGAAACTCTGTTTAGCTTCCTCTCAGGCAATTAAATAAAGCTGTAGATAAAAACAAGACAGTAATAAAAAAACAGTATTAAATAGATAAGTAGCAGAAAAGAAGTTGTAGCTGCAGCAGAATATCACAGTAATGCACAAAGTGCCGTTAGTGCAAGTATTTGAGTCCTTGTGTGTGCTCACAGTTTCAGTCATTGTTCTGTGGGAGTGGTGTGATGGAGGCCACAGCTCTGGGGTAAAAGCTGTTCCTCAGTCTATTTGTTCTGGTTTTTAGTGTCCTGAACCTTTTACTGGACGGCAGCAGGTCAAACAAGAAGTGGCCGGGGTGTGTGATGTCTCTGGTTATGCTGATTGCTTTCCTCCTGAGTCTGCTGGAGTAGATGGTGTCCAGTCCTGCGAGCTCCATCCTGACAATTCGCTGGGCTGCCTTCACCACACGATGCAAGTCTTGTCGCTCAGTGGCTGTGCAGCTGGCATACCACACTGTGGCACTGTTGGTCAGGATGGTTTCAATTGTGCTTCTGTAGAAGTTAAGCAACAGCTTTTGTGGGAGTTTGGCCTGTTTCAGCTTTCTGAGGAAGAAGAGTCTTTGCTGTGCCTTTTTTACAAGCAGTGAGGTGTTGCTGTTCCATGTCAGCTGTTTTGACAACATAACTCCAAGGAACTTTAGGTTTTCCACACTTCCCACTAATTCTCCATGTATATGGAGGGGGGTGTGTACTCTGTCCTTTGATAATAAGAAATTCAGAAAAAAACTGCAGATACTGTAAAATGGAGCAAAAAAGAACAAATTTCTGGAGGAACTCAAAGGGTTAGACAGCATCGGTTGAGGCAGAGGGATGGTTGGCATTGTGAGTTGACACCCTCCATCAGGGCTTTATTGATATCATTGTAATTAACAAACTGCACAAAGTAAATTTACAGTCTGCATTCCATTCAATGGGCACTGGTTAATCTCACATTACAATCCCTCCACTTGTTTTCATGTAATAGTCAATGTATTGCCTTAGGCCTATAACATAAATTAAAAGAGAATTAAAGTGAATAAAGTGGAAAGGGCAGGGGAATGTCATTAGATGGATAGCTTTAACTAAAGATCTGGCAACTGTACAGACAATACGGACCAAATAGTTCCCTTCTGTACTGTAATTAACATTGCCGTATAACTGCTATGCATTTTCTTTTCTTAATTTACTTTAGTTGGAAGAACAACAAATTATTTTCTGTTAAACAAATTGTCTTTTATTTTCTTATCAAGATGCTGCTGAAAGGTGCAACCAGTTCTAATAAAGATAATCACTGACACCTTCTTTCAATTCAACCACAAAAATCTATCAGGATTACCCATTGCTCTTTCATCTTCATTCTTTTACTGAACAGAAATGATGTTTTCAATTCTTGATTCTGTCCAGTCGCATGGGATTATGCCTTGATTATCTGTGAAATGGAATTAACAACACTGACTAGGGAAGTTTCACACCATTTCAAAAGTGCTAGAGTTTTGAGGTAGATTTTCCTTTAATGCAGTAGTGTTAAATAGGTGACAGCTAACTATTTTAAATTCTCTGAAAATCTTTGATCAATTGAAGATCAAGGGAATAGAAACTGGGGAAAGATTTAAAAATGTCAAACTTGCTATCGCCAGTTTAACTTTAGTTAACAATTTCAAAACTTGAGTTTTAGAATAGGTATGCAAAATTGATCAGTCAGAGCTGGAATAGAGAAATGTCTTGGTTGTCTTTATCGTAGGACCATATTCTATCCATCAAAATTTTACCTGACATCATACTGTTCCCTTGTAATTCAAACATAATTTTCATGCAGCTGGCAAGTCAGGAACTCCCCATCCCTCATGCACATTTCCCACTTTCTTAAAAGCTACTTCTTCCATCAGTCTTATCTGTCCTGATGTTTTGTTTTACAACCTTTCACCATTTTTGCTTGAACATAATGTTGTTAAAGGATTTGGTATCCCTTATTATGTTAAACTAAGTTGCTGAGAAATTGCACTGATTCACCCCCATTTTAATGCACAAATGTTTGCCCAACATCAGCTGTGCAGCTACTCTCTGGTGATGAATCAGCGTATTGAAAATCTGGCTGAGTGGTGCCTCAGTGACAACCTCTCACTCAATGGTAACAAAACCAAGGACTTGATTATTGATTTCAGGAGTAGGAAACTGGAGGTACAAGAGCAAGTCCACATCAGGGGATCGGAGGTGGAGAGGGTCAGCAACTTCAAATCCCTCAGTGTTATCATTTCAGAGGATCTGTCCTGGGTTCAGCACAGTAAGTGCCATTACAAAGGAAGTGAGGCAGCGCCTCTATTTTCAGATAAGTTTGTGAAGATTTGGCATTTCATCTAAAAATTTGACAAACTTCTATAGATGAGAGTTGCATCATGGCCTGGTACAGAAACACCAAAGCCCTTAAATATAAAAATCCTACAAGAAGTAGTGGATACGGCCCAGTCTATCACGGGTAAAGCTGTCCCCACCATTGAGCACATCCATGAAAGCAGCATCCATCAATCACGGCCCCCTGCATCCAGGCTATACTCTCTTCTCGCTGCTGACATCAGGAAAAAGGTACATACTGTCATCACCAGGTTCAGGAACAGTCATTACCCCTTAACCATGAGGCTCTTGAACATCCTGTTGGGTGCAATCTTTCATCCTTTCTATTGTGTTAGTGGGATTTATTGTGAATACCCACAGGATTATATATTGTGACATATACGTACTTTGACAATAAATTTACTTTGAACATGGAACTATATTCACAGTAGTCTTATCCAATTTAAGCTGCTTCATTAAGGTGCTGTTTATGACTTTTGTTTATTCAGCACGTATACTCAAGGGATATATCCTAAAGCAAATCAGGAAGAGAAATGACGTGACCTCAGTGCTTCACTATCCACAGCACTATCACTCTGGTTCTAATCACCCTGCCAGATTAGTTTAAACCTTCTGAACGGCTTCAGCAAACCTACTCAAAAAGATTGGTCTCCCTCGGGTTCATGCATAACATGTCCCTTTTGTACAGGTTGTACCTTCCCCAGAAGAGACCCCCATGATCTATAAATCTGAACTCCTTCCTCCTGCACCAGTTCCTCAACCACATTATCCTTTTCTTACCCTCACTGGTGAATGACCTGGGCAGCAATCCAGAGATTATTACCCTGGAGGTCCTGTTTTTCAGCTTTCTACCTAGCTCCTTAAGATCTCTCTTCAAGACCTCTTCACTTTTACTCCCCTATGTCATTGGTGCCAAGGTGCACCAGGACTTCTGGTTCCTTACCTTCCAACTTGAGAGTGCCATGGGCACGATCCGAGACCTTCCTGACCCCAGCACCTGGAAGGCAACATTCCATCCGGGTGTCTCTATCATGCCCACAGGATCTCGCCTCTGTTCCACCTATTGTCACTGAAGTCCTCTTCAGCTCTCCTCTTTTCTGAACCACAGCAGCAGTCTCAGTGCAAGATCACTGTGACTGGGTCACTGCTGTCATCCACCCCCCCACATCCTGACAGTATCTGAAGTGGGGCACTTGTAATTGAGGGGAACGGTGCAGGGGTTCTCTGTACTGGCTGCCCATTTACATTCTGAAAGGAAAATGGACAGCTACTTATTTCCTTACTAGAGGTCTTTCACTTTAAATTATAGACTAAATCAGATTTCAATAGAAGTGTAAAATCTCCGCCATAATTTCCTAGTGTTTGACTTGCACCTTTGTTTCAGCAGAATTTGTAAGTTTGTTTGAAACCATCTAATATATGCCAGTAATAGTATATTTTGGAAATAAAGCTAATTTGTATTTCAATGGAACTTAGTGCAATTTATATCCATTTAAGAACTGTAAAATACACTAACAATTACAAAAATTATTTCATTCATTTTATGCAAGTTAAAATAAATTGTATGTCAATAATTAGATCAATAAACTCTTGTTATTTTCATGCCCCAGTTGTTGAAAACAGCTCATGGAACTGATTAAAATCTAAGCATAGTTACACTAATTAATTAGACCAGCTACTGGTTGAGGGTCACTAAACTCTTTCTAATTTGTCGAAGTGCGCTACTTCATAAAACAAAGCAAATCAAGAAAACAGTCTCTAATGGTGGACATTACAAGGCTCTCTCCTAGTTCTCATTTTCAATAATGCACACTTCACATTCCTCTTGTGGACTAACACACATAAAATGACTGTTGCTTTTCTTCTTGGGAATGTTGGCTCTACAAGGAAAACACATGAGTTCCTTCAGGTAATCTTCTTGGAGAACTTTGTAGGTCATTAGCTATACTTCTTTACAGTTTAAAAGATTTATTGGAGATTCCAACCAGATTGATGAAATCGAGGTGAGACATTCAGTAAAGCAGAAGAAAATTTTTCCTTGGTTTTTATGATAAATTGTAATCATCATGGAACACAATGCTCATTGGCTCATTGGTGTCCCATATACATTACATCGTCAGAGAGTCAAACAACATGGACAGGCTCTTTGGCCCACTGAGCCTATGATGACTATCAACTTATTTTCCTAATCTTACACTAATTCAGTTTTATTCCTACTCCATTCTATCAGCTTTTCTCAGATTCTATCACTTAGGTATACACCAGAGGCATTTTACAGTAGCTAATTACAGTAGCTAATTAACCTAAAAATCAACCTAGTCTTCACAAAAATACTGCCACTAAAATTGCAATAGGAATGCAGATGCTGGAATTCTAAGGAAGTATATGTCTGAAACATAACAACAGTTTATTTCTCCACAAGTTACCTGAACTGATGAGCATTTCCATCAATTTCTCTTTGTTTCAATTCTTACAGCTGTCATTTCAGCAGTCTGCATTGATTCAAGTCTGAATGCGTCATAATTGGAAAATTTGGCAAAAAGACGGTTCTTTAGTTAAAAATTCCACTTCATCTTAGAAAAACCATGAACAGCTTTTTACGATCATTGTTTTTCACCAATGATTTGTCTAACAAAATGGGAATTAAAGACAGTTACCAGATTTTCTGTGCGTGTGTTTGTCAGGGAAATATGCCTGGAAGTTAAGGGAATGGATCACACAATTTGCACCAACAGAATTTCTCTGACCTGAAATGCAAAAAACGTGTTTCTGAACAGATCATGCCAGAATATTTCAGAATTTTCTGTTGTAATTCATAATTCCGGTATCACTATTTTCACAGAAGGACTCACATTCAGCATTCACTGATGTATCAGAGAACTGAGGGATGTCTGTGTGTCATGGTGTGCGCTGGAGATGACTAAACTTAGGTGTGGAGGAACGGCAGACTCCCATGTTGAGACAGAAACAAGAGATTTTCCCCAAGGGATTCCAACAGAACATCAGTGGTTTGAATGACTGACACAGCGAGACAAATCATTTTTCAAATACAGCATTAATTGGGAGTTAATTCTAATTAATCACAGTCCACTGAAAACCAGCGCCAGTCAAAATAAACCTGACAAGATTAAACAGAAAGCACAATGGCTTAAGAATCTAGATAATACAACAATTAACAAATACAGGTTCACAAGCCCACAGGGTTCATGACAGTACCTCCCTTCCTAAGGCTGGCATCTAGTGGTCCAGGGAGCCTGGGGAAATCGAGGCAGGGCTGCTAAATTTGAAACAGACCTAATGCTCTCAATTCAGGACTAGTAAATACAAGACAGACCAGATGCTCCCAAAACAGGCCTGGTAAATTCGAGACAGACCTGATGCTCTTGAGACAGGGCTGGAAACTTGGGAAAATTGCATTGCACTTACTTCAGGACCATGCAACTCAGAAACATGCAATCAATTGCAAAGACATGGAATAATTCTTAGAAACCTGAAGGGCCATGAAAGATCCTTCAAACCTTGACAACCTTGAAAGTAGACCAGAGAAACTCAGAATGTGGACTCGGAGCATAGCCTCAGGACAAGCATTGAGACTAGAAGGCACCCGTGCTACCAGCCGACCGATGTCCAAGCCACTGTTGAACTTTTACTGGGACTTTCTGTCACTGTGTGCGCTGACAGGCAACTGAACCCCGGTGCAGAGGAACAACAGACTCGCATGCAGAGACAGAAACAAGAGTTTTTTCATAGGAATTCCAACAGAACATTGATGGCTTGACTGAGCAAGAAATCATTGTCGAAGCACAAGGATCCTGAGAGAAGCACTAATTAGGAGTCCACCTTAAAAAAATCACAGAACATTGAACATCCGTGCCAGTCAAAATAAATTTGACAAGATTTAACAGGAAGCACAAGAACTTAATGACTCTGGATAGGACAACAATTTTCAAATACAGGTGGACAGGCCCGCAAGGCTCATGATAGCTATGAACTTTGTCTCACTGAAACATGGCTTCACTCGATTGTGTCATACAACCTCAATTCAATTGATACACTTGGGAGTATATCAAGTGTCCGAGTGTCCTTGGGAAATCTTAGTTGCAGGGATGTCTGCTTCCTAATCAACTCCTCATGTGGTCAGATGTGACAGTCCAGGCAAGTTGCTGCTCACCCAGCTTGGAAAATCTAACAGAGAAATGTTACCCATACTACATGCTACAGAAGTTCACTTCGGCTACCTTGATGGTAGTCAACATACGACCTTGGGTGAATGCTGAGGAATACGCCAAGGCCCTCTTCATCATAGCTAGTGCTTTAACCAGGCCAACTTCAAGACTGTGTTTCCAAAATACTACAACCACGTCTCCTGTCCCAACACGGCCCAACTGCCCTTGGTCATTGCTACAAGCCATCAACCTACCAAGTCATCGCCCATCCGTATTTTGGTAAATCAGATCAGCTGGCTGTGCTCCTTCTCCCTGCATGCAAACAGAAGCTGAAGTTCAAAGAGACATCAGAATGTCATAGAGTGCTGCTCTGCAGACATAGGTGGAAAAGGGTACAGAAGGTGGTGCATACAGCCCAATGCATCACAGGCAAAGACCTCCCCACCATTGAGCACTTTTACAAGGAGCACTGCCACAAGAAAGCAACACCCATCATCAAGGATCTCTATTATGCAGACCATGCTGTCTTCTCACTACTACCATCGGACAGGTGGTACTGGAGCCTTAGGTCCTACAGTCCAAGATCAGGAACAATTATTACCCTCAAACTATTAAGCTCCAGAACCAACATATCAACTTTGTTCACCTTAACTCTGAATGGATTCTACAACCTATGGATGCACTTTCAAGGACTCTGCAACTCATGTTCTCAGCTTTATTTAATATGGTTTTATTTGCACATTTTGTCTTCTCTTGTACATTGGTTGTTTGTTAGTCTTTGTGTATGTATCTTTTTTCATAAATTCTATTGTATTTCTTTATTATGCTATGAATGCCTGCAAGAAAATGAATCTCAAGGTAGTACATGATGACATATATATACTTTGATAATAAATTTAGTTTTGACTTTTTGACTATAGATGAGTTTCTATATGATTACTTTGAGTGGTAGACGGGTCCATGCTCAAGGACTCAGCAGTCAACCTAGTTGAATGTGTCGCCATTATCATAGATTTTCATCAGCAAGCGCTTTGAGGGCTGTGTACCAAAGAGGACCGTTCAGTGGTTCATAAACCAGAAAGCAAGGACGCACTGGAAGATCAGCTGCCCACTGAAGTCTAGGATTTCAGCATTCAAATCAAATAACCTTAACCTTTACAAAAAGAAGCAGGATATAACTCTATAAAGCTATCAGGGATCCCAAGAGTCAGGACCAGTTCAAAATTGAGTTCCAGGGCAGCTGACAGCTGTGGTGGGGCTTACAAAACAAAAGTCAGGCAGCATCACCAAACACAGTGCAAATGTTCCCAATGAACTTCATGCAACCTGTGCGCTTTTTAAACAGAAGTGGATGGATTGTCTTCACCTACGCAATCTCCAGTCCACCTGAATCCACAATTACCCCAGTGAACTTAAAATGAATCTTCCAGAGAGCAAACCCACAGAGAGCACCTGGCCAGGGATGCTGTCCCTGGCTGTGTCCTTAGATTCTACGCAGATCAGCTGATGGGGAATAAACAAGTCATTTTTAACACCTCTCTGCTTCAATTTGAGGTTTTTATTTGTTTTAATAAAGCCACTAACATCCCAATGCATAAGAAAAACAAGGAAAAGTGCCTTATTGGTTACCACCCAGTGGTTCTGACATCTACCATCAATAAGTGCTTCCATAAGACCACAAGACATAGAAGCAGAATTAGGCCTTTCAGCCCATCAAGTCTGCTCCACTATTCCATCATGGATGATCCCGAATCCCACTCAATCTAATACACCTGCCTTGAACACACCACATTCTTCTAAAGTCCAGAGAGTACAGGCCCAAAACTGCCAAATGCTCCTCATATGTTAACCTCTTAGTTCCCAGAATCATCCTCATGAAACTCCTCTGGTCCCTCTCCAACGACAAAACATCCTTTCTGAGATATGGGGCCCCAAACTGTTGACAATACTTCAAGAGACTGGTCATGACATGCATTAACTCCAGCCTCCCAGACAGCCTCAACTCATGGTAATTCGCCGACCACTGATAAAGATTAGAGCAGATGCCATTTCTCTATCCATTTGCTCTTCTCTATAGGATCTGGACAATAAAGACATCCATATTATGTACTGATTACTGACTACCGCTCTACCTTAAATACTATAACTCCAAGCAATCTTATGTCCAGACGCAGACTCTGATCTCAAAATCTGCTTTGCAATTGGATTCTTGACTTCCTAAACAACAAGTCGCAAACTGTAATTATAGAGAGCAACAACAACACCATGGCTATCCTCAAAACTGTGTCCTCAGTCTCCTGCTTGACCCCTATACACTCTAGATCCTGTGGCCAGAGGCTGCTCCACCTACAAATCATAGCATGTAGTGATTTGTAGATTTCAAATATCGATGGGCCAAAGCACAGGAAGGACATAGAGAGCCCAGTGTATACAATTGTATTTCTACGCTATATTGACCGTCTGTTGTACATACTATTTATTACAAATTACTACTAGAAATTGCACATTGCACATTTAGACAGAGACATAACGTAGAGATTTTTACTCCTCATGCATGTGAAGGATTTATGTAATAAAGTCAATTCAATTCAGTGACACATTGTTATGACCACCTTTTCCTTAATGTCAGAAAAACAAAATTGACTTCAGGAAGGGAGTGGGTGGAGCACATGCTCCTGTTTACATCAGTAATGTTGAGATCAAGAGGGTTGAGGGCTTCACGTTTCTAGGAGTTAACCTTACCAATTGTCTATCCTAGTCCAACCACGCTGATGCTATGGCTAAGAAAGCTCACTAGTGCCTCTACTTCTTCAGGAGGCTAAAGAAATGTAGCATGTTCCCTTTGACCCTCATCTACTATCAATGCACCATAGAAAGCACTTTATCCGTTTGTATTACAGCTTGGCATAGTAACTGCTCTGACCATGACTGCAAGAAACTACAGAGACATAGGCACAGATCAGTAACTCTCAGTAACCAGCCTCCCCTCTATGGACTCCGTCTATCACTCCCACTGCCACAAAACCAGCAAACATAATTAAAGACCCTACACCACCACTCCCCCTGAACATTTTCCCTTCTCCTCCCTTCCACTAAAAAAACTGAAAGCATGTGCCACCAGACTCATAGGCAACTTTTATTCTGCTTTAATAAATTTATTGAATGGACATGGTATGATGACATCATAACTTACATCATTGTGTCCTTGCATCTTACTGTCTACCTCCACCAAATTTCCTCTATAACTGTAATACGTTATTATTGTTACCGTTTTCCCTGGTACCACCTCAATGACCTGTTGTAATGAATTGATCTACATAGATGGCATGGAAATCAATGCTTTCTCTATACCTTGGTGCATATATCAATAATAAAAAAATTTACAAGGGTTGTATCAAAACTCAATTTAGCAACAAATTATGCAAGAAGGGAATAGAATATAAGAAGTGTTTTGCCAGAGAAAATAGTTATAATGACTATTGTGATAGAAGAAGGAAGTGATGGATTTCAAAAAGTCAACTCATCTATACTGCTCAAGTTGCCTGCCTAAAGTAGTCTCATTTGTCTGCCATTGGCCAATATCCCTTTAAACTTTTCCTATCCATGTACTTGTCCAAATATACAGGTGTCCCTCACTTTACAAGGTAGAGCGTTTCTATGAAACCTTTCTTAAGTTGAAATGGCATAAAGCGAAGAACCATTAATTTATATGAGATAAATTTTCTTGAAAGCAAAAATCCTCTTTGTAATGCGAAAACAGGTTACTAATGTAGGTCTTTTGTAAAAGCGAAATGGCGTCAAGCGAACATTTGTAAAGTGGGGGACACCTGTACTTAAACCCAATAATAATACCCAACTGTATTACTTCTTCTGGCAGCTTGCCAATGTATCCACTACCCTTTGTCTGAAAACATTGCTCCTCAGTTCCCCTTTCAATCTTCCAAAGACTCATCTAAATTCATCAAGTCTAGATTGAGATTTCCATACCTTGGGAAAAAGCACTTTTTACCTTTTACTTTATCTGTGTTTTTATGTACCTCTAATGCTCAATTGTCTATTCAATCTGTATTGTTAAATTCCCTGTGTGCCAGGGAAAAATGCCCCAGCATATCCAAGCTTTCCTTATAAATCAAGCCCTCCAGTCTGAAACATTCCTATAAACTTTTGAGAACCCTTTCCAACTTAATGATATCCTTCTTAAAGGTGGGGAACCAGAACCATTCATAGTGGTACTGTATAGATTAGTAGATAGATAAATCACCAGGGCCTGGTGGAATTTATCCCAGAATGCTAATGGAGCCAAGGCAACTAATTGCTGAGACCCTGACCATTGTTCAGGAAACAGCCAGGAAAGTATATGTCAGTGAGCCTCACATCAGTGGTAATAACATTACTGGAGAATATTCTTATGGTTAGGATTCATTTGCATTTAGAAAAGAATGGACATTATAAATAATCATCTTTTTTTTAAACAGGGGAAGTCCTGTCTCACAAATTTGATTGTTTTGTTTTGAGAAATTAATAAAGATAGTTCATAAGTGTGGGACAGTGGATGTTGAGTAAATGGACTTTAGTAAAACATTATCAAGGTCCCATATGGTCCAGAAGAATAAATTACATGAGATCAATAAAATACACACATATGATCTGGATGAAAAAGTATCTGGTCTAATTAGTAAGTCTGCAAACAACACAGAAATTGGTGGAGTTATGTCTGGTGAGGAAAGTTGTCCAAGGATTCAGCAGGATCTTGATCAGTGAACAGTTGGGTGGAGGAAAACTGAAAAGTATGAGTTGTTGCATTTTGTTAGGTGCAAGAGGAATGCATTCAGTAAATAGAAAGACCCTTAGGAGCTTTGATTACAGAGATACAGTATACTGGAGAAGAAGTTCATACCTCTAGTAAACTGGCAACTTGAGTGCATAGGATGGTAAAGAAAATGTAGGGCATCCTTGCCCGCATCATTCGGAACATTGACTATAAAAGTCAGAAAAAAATTAGAGTTCTATAGAAATGTAGTTAGGCTGCATTTGCAGTATTGTGTTCAACTCTGGTGCCACACTACAGGAAGAAGGTGGAGGCTTTGAAGAGCATGCAGAAGAGATTCTAGAAAGTTAACTGGATTCAGGACCATGAGAGCAATAGATTGAATAGATAATTGGGAGTCTATTCCCGGAAGTGGAAATGTCAAATACTAGTGAGCATAGGTTTAAGGTGATGGGGGATACTAGAAAGGAGATTTAAAAAGCATACTTTTACACTAAGTATGGCAGCTGCCTGGAACAAGTTGCCAGTGAGGCTGTTAGAAGTAGACATGATAGCAACATTTAAGAGGCACTTAAGAGGCACTTTATCAGGCAGGGAATAGAGCATCCCCAGGTTTGGAAAACTCGACTTATTGATAATCCTCCATATGAACAAGCTCCCAAAATATTATTAAATTAAATATTCTTATCTATATACATCATTCATTCTTACAAAAAGCAGAACTAGTTTCCTCTGTCCCTGCCCACTTGTAGTAACTTTTAGGTTTTCTTATCAGTGTTCTGTGTTTTTGAAGTCATTCATTATAGTATTCTCTCGGTATGGTAACAACATTGGGTAATTTTTATTTATTTTCAGACTGATGGACAAAATACAATTATGCATGCCTGTAAAAATGGTAACCAACCATTGCCTGGGGACAGCCCATAGAACTGTGAGCAGGTAGAGGCACTATGATCAGCACAGACATATTGGGCTGAAGGGCCTGTTCCTGTGTCCTTTTCTACGTCCTAAGTTCCACGTTCTATATTTTATATTTTATGTTCTATGTCAGAAAGGTGGAAGATATGGCAGCAGTGGAAATAATTTTATGATTTTATGATTTACTTCCTATTCAGCAGTTTCCATATCACATTCCTTCTATTTGCACTGCACTGTGACTCTTTCAGCTAACATAACTTCCACTCTTGCATCCTTATCTAACAATATTTTCTTCAGATAGGGTTCTCTACTCTTATAAAAATGTGTACAAGATCAACATTGAGTTATAAAATATTAATGCACGGAAGTACAGTTGGCCCTCCTTATCCACCGGTTCCACATGCACGGATTCAACTAACCGCAGATCGGGAAAACCCAGAAGTTCTCCCTCCAGCACTTGTTGTTTGAGCATATACAGACTATTTTTTTCTTGTCATTATTCCCTAAACAATATAGTAAAAACAACTATTTACATAGCATTTACATTGTATTAGGTATTATAAGTAATCTAGAAATGACTTAAAAGTACAGGCAGTCCCCGGGTTATGAATGAGTTCCATTCCTGAGTCCATCTTTAAGTTGGATTTGAAGTCGGAACAGGTACATCCGGTATTATTTAGCATCAGTTAGTCAAACATTTTTCTTAGTATATAGTACATGTTTTACCTTTCTATGCATATAAAACACTTAAGAAACATATGTATTTCAATAATTAAACCACTGCGTTGCTTAGTAATAATTGTAGCTTTCATCGGGGCAGAGCTTTTCAAATGCTCCATTAAAATTGTTCCGATCATTAACCGACTGTAACCTAACGCTTTTCCAATGACCGATGGCATTTCACCTCTTTCTGATCGCTTTATTACTTCCACCTTATTTTCAATCGTGATCGTGATCATTTTCGTGAACAGAAACACCGCGGATTCAGAGCTACGCCGGGTCCTAATCGCCACCGTTCTGAACATGTTAAATAAAGTCCGGGGTTCCGCTGGGTCCTAAAGACCACCACACTGCTTTGGGTTAAATAAGGGACTTGAGCATTTGCGATTTTTGGTATCCGCAGGGTGTCTCAGAACCAATCCCCCGCGGATAAGGAGGGCCGACAGTATAAAAATCAAGAGTTGAGACTTACAGCACACATTATTATTAAAGTGGAAGGAATTATTATTATACCTAAGAATGACTGAGATATGGAAAGTAGCATGAAGTTGGGAATTGAATATCCATTGCAATTTAGAGGTATAATGTACATAAAAGGAAGTATACCCACCTACATAGATTAGCTAGGCAGAATATCCTTTTTCTTCCTGTACTGTCATTTTGTTGACTTCATTTAGACCAACATGAACACAAGACACAGGAAAATAAAGCCCATTCAATCCAACTATCCGATACAGGTTGAAGTGCTTCATTCTTATCTCCTCATATGGTTAGGAGATTACTATGGTGTAGCATTCTTTTCTCCCTTGTATATTTATAAACTCAGATATTATTCTCCTCAACACTTTCAATAGTTTGTTCCACATTGGACCCATCTTCCATGTGCCAAAATTTCTCCTGATCTGCCCATTGGAATTGTTATTAATTTTTTCTCAGAGCAGCTTATGGAGCAAATGCCACAGAGCTCCAATGATCTAGGGATGATCCTAATCTCTCATGGGCTAGAAGTCTTGTTTCTATGCTGTTTATCTCTATGACAATGGATTTATTAATGACTATCATACTTTAAGAATCCTAATTTAGATTTCACCCAAAAAAGTAAACATTAAAGCTTTTCCAGGACTGAAATGCTTTTCTTTTCAGGTAGAAAGAGACCTAACCTATTCAGCCTTTCATGGTTAATCATTTCCTCATCACCAAACTAGTGTTTTAATAAGCAAGTCAATAGTGACACCTTTGGCTCTTTATATTTTGTATGGGTATCAAATTACCCCACCATGATGTAAATGCATTTTAATATCTGTAACATTGACATTTCATGATTTTTTGTGTAAACATGTCAAATCATAAATAAAATTGATTCTAAACAGGAGCTCAGCACTACAGTTTTGAAATAATTATGCACATGTAATCTTCAATGGACCATCTTGCATACAAACTCAGTTTATTTTAATAATACACGAGTTGTACTAACCCAACATGTTTGCTTTTTGAACAAGAACAAAAATATAATTATAAAGACAAGTGAATTGGCTTTTAAAGACAGCAGCCTTAGAAATTCAATGGTGTCAGAACACACACTAGAATAACAATACATATGGGACTTATGCCAATTTCTCTTCCTGTTGCCTTCACTTGAGATTAGCATATGCACTTCACTAAATGATTTTAACATTTAAATAAATGATATCAACAAATATAAAATAATGCGTACGTAACTTTTTCACCGGAGCTCGTGTAAGAACTTGGCTCGTTAGTTAACTCCGCAAACGTCCACGTGACTCAGCAGTGAGAAAGCCACCTTTCATAAACATCTAGGATTGGTATGATTTTGGGTTGAACCAAACAGGAACATCAGGATGTCTAGATCACTCTGTCCAAAGCTGTGACGTGAGAGATTTCTACAACCCTTGAATTATTGAAGGGAGGATTTCATTGCAGCTTCATCTCTAATCAGTGGTATCAGTACTTATATGAACTTGTTTCAAAATGAGAATGTGATAAGTTTATATAGTCTTGACATGAACTCACCTATGGCTAGCATAGTTCTAAAGATTGAATTTAAAGTCTCTAATTCATTGGAAAGAGGTCCAGCCTGTTGTACTGCATCATGGATCTCAGGAATTGGAATATTGACAAACTTAAATTCTGAAATGCACCAACACCTGCAGAGACCAAAATTGAACTATAAAGCTAAAATCTATTTCAAATGTTAATTATAGATTTATATTAATACTGCTTCCGATTAAGCAGAAAGACAAGCATCATATGTCAACATTGAACTCTGTGCTTCCAAATCTTTTTTCTGTCAATCTGTCTTAACACCCGTGACCCTTAGGGCAAAAGAAATTTCAAATGAAATTCAGTCCTGTACTATGGATTCAGAAAGATTTTCCAATCTATTGTTCTCATCCTTTGGACATCCTCTCATCTCAGCTGATGTTTTGTATTTCATTGTGTGCACTTAAATGTGAATGGTATTTTATTTTGTTTTCACCTTGGTTATTGATGGTGTATTACAAGACATTGCTGCTTCAAAACATATATAGTTAAAAGGATTATTATTGCTTTACTTATCCTTTTCAGCATAATAAATTCCAAAATAAACTAAGAGGATATTACATAAAGAAAACTTTAATAAGGATTACAAAAAACTTTATGTATTAACAGATAATATTAAATATAACTGTTAATTTATGTGAGCAATAGATTGTCTTTCAAAGCCTGCAAATTAGCAAAAGGATTTAATTAGATTTGCATGTATTATCTGCTTAGATAAAGGATGTAACAATAGAGTTTTAATCCTTTCAATAAGTTATACATTAATAAATTAGTTATAAATTAGAATAATTTTTAATGTTTGGGAATGGTGTATTTGATTTACTTATTTGAATATCAAATTTCCTCTGCAGATAAAATGTATGTTATAAAAGTCTTTCAAAATAATTTTAGTAGATCTTGATAATGGCATTAAAATATGTAAATGTTACAAGAATATATTCATCAAAAAATATTTCAGAAACCTACCACTCAGTTTCATTATATGCATATTTGCTGGAGGTGCATAGTTATATTAAGATTTATTGACATAGTTTTCTTTACACCAGCAATAATATGTCTAACAGTTGAGCAATCCTGTTCGTCTGAAACAAAGAAATTTTCAAAGCTGCATAAGACCAAACCTTTTGTTGTGTTATCCTTGACATAACTAATCACCTTCATTGTGGGCTGAAAAGTAAACTGAATGGATTGACAATGCATTCATAACAAAGCTCAACCAATTTTCTATTCACTTCAGCAAACAGATGGAACATTGAGTGAACTCCAT
Organism: Hemitrygon akajei; assembly: GCF_048418815.1. Lineage (NCBI taxonomy): Eukaryota > Metazoa > Chordata > Chondrichthyes > Myliobatiformes > Dasyatidae > Hemitrygon > Hemitrygon akajei. Next base: position 71,040,884 of record NC_133136.1, on the reverse strand, counting down.
TAGGGGCTAGCAATGCTTCCCACTCAATATTATTCAGTGAAGTTGCCCACCAGATATCTGTGCCCAAGTGTAACACAGGCAATTCTGTCAACTAGTCTGTGCTCCATCTTTCCTACTGTTGCACCCAGCTCAGTCTATATCATGTTTCTCTGCTATTATGTGGCAGGAAGCTAATTCATACCAGCAGTAAACTGACCAGCACATTGTGAAAAGACAGCAGGCAGAAAAGGAACCTCTTTTGGTACTTTTTTATTTCTTTTTGTTGTTGTTTGCACAGAACAGATCACAGGAACAAAGAACTTCACTCTTCTCACTTCAGTATCATCCATTTAAATAGTTCCTGATCCATTCAGTAATATCACGTTCCCACTTTGCAGGTTCATTAATGTCATTTAATTTACTTAGGATGCAATACCCTAAAATTATCTCAAATAGATTGTACACATTTAAATTGTCTTCCTAATTCAAAGCCATTAGTTACAAAGTTAATTCAGGGTTATACTGCACAAATAATGGAGGCCAGCTTTCTGACTAAATTATCAACTTAGATCCTGGTCCAATTCCTTATTTTGCTGCTAATTTCAGATAAGATGTGAGTGAGGATGATAAATGACAACAGAAGTATTTCAAATCATATAGCTCTACAATACTTAATCATATACAATCAGGCAAGTCTCATGTTTTATATATGATTTATTTTAATGTGGTAATATCTGTTGGATATTTTTCTCTTAAATCCTTTGCAAGATGTGCATTATATTTGTGCAGTATCACCTTTCCAACTATACCCATCAACAAGGATTGTCGACCCAGTATTCTTTAAGTTTAATTGTTTTAAGATCTGCTATCTTATTTATTGGCCTCTAACTGCCATTGAAAAGATTGTGAGAAATCTCTACTAAACTACAACCATTCTTTTGGTAAGGATGTTCACGCAAAATGGTTTGGTAGCAAGATTCAGGTTTTAGATACATTATAAAATGAAAGAATTTACATACAATGGTGTGTGTACTATCAAGATTTTGCAGGAAACACTGAATTGAATTTATTGTATATATCCAAAATTATTTAATGTGTTAACCTCATTTTACCTCTGAGTTTCCACTCATCAGAGGCTGACGGTCTGTATGGAACATATGTGATGCAGTCTCACCACTGCACTTACAAGGGTGGTGTAAGAAATAGCTAAATGATACGATGAAAGCAGGAATGTCACCTTTTACATGTTCTCCACATATAGCACAACTTCCTCACTCTGCTTTGTCAAACTTGGTCTGTCAGTTTACTTCCCACATATAGCATAACCTCACAGGTCCAACCTCCTCTTTTGTTTCACCTCTTCACACTCCCATCTATTGTTCCACTATCTGGCTTCATCAATCTATTTGCAAATTCTTCCCTCTCCATCAGTAAACTATTTATGCTGTTTTGATTAAACTAACACAATAATGTTCACCCATAAGATCTTTATTTTTTTCCTTCCTCACCATAGATGAGAGCAGGAAACATCAAGAAGACTCAAAATAGCAGATATGTCCCTTCACAGATTTCCCGATTGACGACTCCAAAGGAACTAATTCTGGAGATCAGTGGAGTTTCAATATACTGATTGTCAGAAATGCTGACTGCCTGGTGACATAATTTAATAAGTGCCACCCACATATAATAAGACTTTCAGTTGTGTTGACTGCTTCAACAGCGTGTGAAATATGATCAAATTCATATGAGCAACTTGCAAGATATTCTTCCATTGCCAGGACTAATTTATTTCTTTTAACTCTAATCAGGCCTTTATAGATGCAGTGGCACTCTACAGAGGTGGCCGAAAGCAAATCTCCTGAAGAGCACAGTGCTGCTGTGGCAGTCAAAGATCCTTATGCTAATGACTAAGTCCAGCTTCTATGCCAGTGAACCACTCTGTAGAGGATCTTCCCAGCCTCCAAAATACTAATGATTGCACTCAGCATTGAAGTGATGCTCAAAACTGTAGATGTGCTTCAATGCAGGCAAGTGTGAGGCCCACAATGGATATATATGGAAAAAAAAAGACAAACTGGGAAACTTCCGAAATGGTGAAAGTCTTGGTGGTGAACAGTAGAAATCCAGATGATAGGAAAGGAGTGAGATTGCCATGTACTCCATCTCTCTCTTTTCTTTCCTCATCCAGCACAACTGGAATTTGGTCAGCCTGGGAAATACATGGTAGGAGTTGTAGGAAAAGGAAGAGTTTTTTGGTGCTCAAGCATATGCTCAAGGCTGTAGGTGAAGGTCTTGTGACATTAAGTTTTGAGCCTTATTTATTAAACTCAGAATCATAATCAAGTTTATTATCATAGATTTATATCATGGAATTGTTTTGTTTTGTAGCAGTAATACAGTGCAATACATAAAAAGTTACTACAAGTTACAATAGGAAATGTAAAAAAGTAAGTATAGTGTCAAAGAGAACAAAATAGTAAGTTGTATGAGTTAATGTTTATTAAGAAATCTGATGGTGGAGTAGAAGAAGCTGTTCCTAAGATATTGAGTGCATATCTTCTGGCTCTTCTCCCTCGTCGCTGATGGCAGTAATAAGAAGAGGGCATGAACTGGATGGTGAAGTTCCTTAATGTTGGAAGCCACCTTTCTGGGACATCATCTTTTAAAGATGTTCTTGATGGTGAGGAGGTTGGTGGTTATGATGGACCTAGCTGTGTCTACAACCATCTCAGTTTTTTTTTGTTTCTCTGCATTGGAGCCTACATAGCAGGTGGTGATGCAGATAGTCAGAATGCTCTCCACCATACACTAGAATACTATAGCACAGTACAGGCCCTTCAGCCCTTGATATTGTGCCAACCCATATATTCCTTAAAAAAAAAGTACTAAACCCACACTACCCCGTAACCCTTTATTTTCCTTTCATCCATGTGCCTGTCCAAGAGGTTCTTAAATACCCCTAATGTTTTAGCCTCCACCACCATCCCTGGCAAGTCAATCCAGGCACCCACAACCCTCTTTTTAAAAGTTATCCCTGATGTCTCTCCTAAACTTCCCTCCCTTAACTTTGTACATATGCCCTCTGGTGTTTGCTATTCGTGTCCTGGGAAACAGGTTCTGGATATCCACTCTATCTATGCCTCTCATAATCTTGTAGAACTCTATCAAGTTCTCTCTCATCCTTCTACGCTCCAAAGAGATAAGTCCCGGCTCTGCTAACAGTGCCTCATAAGACTTGTTTTCCAATCCAGGCAACATCCTGGTAAATCTCCTCTGCACCCTCTCCATAGCTTTCAAATCCTTCCTGTAATGAGGTGACCAGAACTGAACACAATACTCTAAGTGTGCTCTCACCAGAGATTTGCAACATGACCTCTCTACTCTTGAACTCAATCTCCCTATTAATGAAGCCTAGCATCCCATAGGTCTTCTTAACTATCAACCTGTGCAGCTACCTTGAGGGATGTATGGATTTGAACCCCAAGGTCCCTCTGTTCATCCACACTCTTAAGTAATCGACCATTATTCCTGTACTCAACCTTCTGGTTTGCCCTTCCAAAATGCTTCACCTCACACTTATCCGGAGTGAACTCCATCTGACACTTTCCTTCTCAACTCTGCATCCTGTCTATATCCTCTTGTAACCTTCCACAACTCTTCGAATCTTCGTGTCATCCGCAAACTTACTCACCAATCCTTCCGCCTCTTCATCCAGGTCATTTATAAAAATCACAAAGAGCAGGGGTCGCAGGACAGATCCTTACAGCACACCACTAGTCACCAACCTCCAGGCAGAATTCTTTCCTTCCATTACCCTCTGCTTTCTTCCTGTAAGCCAATTTTTTATCCAAACAGCCAAAGTTCCACTGATCCCATGCCTCATGACTTTCTGGATGAGTCCCTCGTGGGGGACTTTGGCAAATGCCTTGTTAAAATCCATGTAGACTACATCTACCACCCTACACTCATCAATTTCTTTTGTTCCTCTTTGAAAACTCAATTAGGCTCGTGAGGCATGACTGTCCCTTCACATAGCCGTGTTGACTATCCTTCAGTAGACAGTACTTCTCCAAATGCTCGTAGATCCTATCCTTAAGAATCCTTTCCAACAGTTTGCAGACCACTGACATAAGACTCACTGGTCTATAGTTCCCAGGATTCTCCCTATTACCTTTTTTAAACAAGGGAACTACATTTGCCATTCTCCAATCCTCCAGCACCTCCCTTGCAGCCAAAGAGGATTCAAAGATCATAGCTACTGCTCCAGCAATCTCTTCTCTCACTTCCCATAGCAACCTGGGGTATATCACATCCGGTCCTGGGGGAATACCAATTTTGATAATTTTAAGAAGATCCAATCTTCTTCCTTAATCTCCACATTGCCCAGCACACAGGCCTGTTCTGTTTCAACCTCACCCTGATCAAGGTCCTTTTCACTTGTGAATACTGAAGCAAAGTATTCATTTAGGTCTTCCCCAACCTCCTGTGCCTCCAGGCACATGTTGCCTTCTTTATCCTTCAGCAGCCCCACCTTCATTCTTGTCATCCTTCTGTTCTTCACATACGCATAGAACACCTTGGGGTTCTCCTTAATCCTACATGCCAAGGCCTTTTCATGCCCCCTTTGAGCTCTCCTAAGTCCTTTCTTAAGCTCCTTCCTGGCCACCCTATATTTCTCATGACACCCTCCTGCTTCCTGCTTCTTACATCTAACATATGCTTCCTTCTTCCTCTTGATGAGTTGTCTCACGTGTTTTGTCAGCCATGGTTCCCTTTTCCTATCATTTTTTCCTTGTCTCAGTGGGACAAACCTATCCTGAACCCAGCATAAGTGGTCCCTAAACTTCCTCCACATTACTTTTGTGCTTTCACCCTTGAATATCTGTTTCCAGTTTACTCTCGCTAGTTCCTGCCTCATACCTTCATAATTAGCCCTTCTTCAGTTAAGCACTTTCCCATTTTGTCTGTTTTTATCCTTTTCCATAGCTATGCTGAAGCTAAGGGAGTTGTGGTCACTCTCACCAAAGTGCTCCCCCACCAATAGGTCTGCCACCTGACCAGGTTCATTAGCCAGAACTAGATCCAGTATGGCCTCTCCTCTCATCAGCCGGTCCACATACTGTGTCAGGAACCCTTCTTGATCACACTGACAGGAGGTGCCAGTCAGTATGAGGGAAGTTGAAATCACCCATATTTACAACCCTTTTGACTAAGATCAAGTGTAGTGTCCTTTGGGATATGCAACGATCGGAAGGCAGAGAAGGTTTTGTGCTGACGCAGGGGTGGATCCTAATGCTGATTGGCACCCAATCTAACACCCCTTTCCAGCGACGATGACAGTGGTAAAGAGGATGGCTGCAGACATCAGCACATCGGCCCGAGGCCCGGGTATCAAGGACACTGTCCAGCTGACAGTGCAACGCCAGAACGAGGGCAACATCTTCACAAGGGAGACCTTCATCCGAAAGGTCTTAATGGACTGCTGTGGATTTACAGTTGATGACATCTACTGAGTCCAGGACTTTGCTGGGTTGATTGCAGAACATCTTTAATTTAGCAGCACTGGCAATACAGAGAGGGAAAAGAAACATCTTTGTATCAACCTACACTTCCTCCTCCTCTTTCTCTTTATCCCTCTTTTAAGTTGAACAAGAAGAAATGAGCTTCTGGCTATATTCCTCTAGCAGGTTCAATATGTGCTGGGGGTTGCAGAGTTGTTAGTTACCTTAGGTGTTGAAATTTCTGAGTACTGACTTAGCCATTTAAAAGAGATGGGGGAAAAGCATCTTCTTCCAATCAAATATCTTTTAAATCTGTGGAGTCTTAGTCATTGAATATATTAAATGAAGAAAGTAACGGATTTTTACAAATACAGGGAATCGAGAGATATAGGATTAATTCAAGAAAGTAGCATTGAGGTAAAAGGTAAGACAAGATCCTCAAAAAGGTGGCATCTTCATGAAGGACCATCACCATAAAGCAAAAGTTGATAGGAACTTGATTAGTAAAGGCGTCCAAGTTTACAAGGAGAAAGCAGGACAATGTTGTTGAGACGGATAATAAATAAGCTATGATGTAATGGTGGAGCAGACTCAATGGGATAACTGGCCTAATTCTTCTCCTATGTCATCTGGTCTTATGGACATACCCTTTCTCATTACTACTATCAAGGAGAAGGTACAGAAGCCTGAGGTACGTGAGCTTTTTCCCCTCTGTATTCAGATTTCTAAACATCCATGAACCCATCAATAACTCACTATGTGTCTCTTGTTTAACTATTCACTTATTTTTTCTATATTACTTATTACAACTTATAGTAACTTTATAATGTACTTCACCGAACTGTTGTCACAAATCAACAAATTTCACGACATATGTCAGTGGTAATAAAACTGATTCTGATTGTTAGTTTTGGAATGTTCTGATGTTCTTAAACTGCAGCAAACAGCTATAAGGCTCTGCTTGAGAAGAACTCAGAGTTATAAGGTCATACAGCTGAGAAATAGGCCCTTTGAACCACCATATAGATCCCAGTCTGAAACTTTGCAGATGGCATCATATTTAGCATGGGTACTGTGGGTCAAAAGATCTGTTACTGTGCTGTAAATTGATTTACTTTCTATTTTTAACCACTTTCCAATTTAACAGCACTTACTCTGAGGTCTTCTGCCTTGGTAGTGCTTGTATAGATATTTCTTAAGTGTTGTGAGAGGCTCTGCCTTCACCATTCTCTCAAGCAGTGCATTCCAGATTTTTACCACCTTCTACTGTACGTGATAAAAATACTTCCTCAGATCCCCCTCTAAACCTTTTATCTAAAATTAATTGTTGTCAATAGTAGCAACATTTAAAAGGCATCTGGACAGGTACTTGTATGAGCAAGCAGCGAAGTGGAATTAGTGCAGATAGCATGACGGCTGGCATCAACACAGTGGGCCAAAGGAACTGTTTTTGTACTATGCACCTCTGTAATTTATGCCATAGGGAAAGCAGAAATTAACTGTAACTTCCTACTGTTGTCCCTGTCTATGTTTCTCATAATTTTGTACACCTCAGTCAGGTCTTCTCGCAGTCCCTCTGCTTCAAGAAATACAAACATGATGAGCTATCCAGTTCTTTCTCATAAGTGAAATACTCCATTCCAGGCCAGACCCTGAAAAAATCTCTTCAGAACCCTTTGCGTTGGAATCAGATCCTTCCATTGAAATGTGGAGATCAGAACCAGATACAATACTCCAGCTGAGGCTAACTAATGATTTATAAAGGTGTGCCATATGCTCTCAGCTCTTTTATTCTATGTCCTATTTATGAAGGCTTGTATTTTGTATGCAGTTTTGCTATTTATCTACCCATACTTCCACCTTTCGATTTCCTTGAACTTGTGCACCAAAGTCTCTCTGTATTTTCAACACTCCCCAAGACCCTACCATTCATTGTTTATGTCCTACCATCAATCTATATCCAATCTTCGTCATCACACACTTATCAGGAATCATTTCATTGCTCTGTACATTTCACCAATTGATTAGTATTATCTTGTAACCCGTAAATATCTTCCTCACTATCAGCAACACTACCACTTTTTCTGTCACTGGTGAATTTAATTGCACCTCCATCCCTCATTCATATCCAAATTGTTAATAAAAATGACGAATCATAAAGGTCCTACCATTGATCATTGTTCATAGGTTTCTACTCACAAAAGAGGACCTTCAACCTCCTGTAATCAAGCCATCTTTAGGATCAATTTGTCAAAGGTCTTACTGAAGACCATACAGACCACACAAACAGACTGCCCTCATCAACACATTTTGTTAACTCCTCAAAAAAAACAAATTGTTCAGATAATATATCCCCTAATTTATTTGTGCAGACTATCCTTGATTAGTCCATGTCTTTCCACGAACAAACCTGGTACCTCAGATGTTATCCAATGATTCCTCTACCATTGACGTTAGACTCACAGCAGCGTAAATACTAGACATATGTTTTGTTCATTTATTTATTGAGATAGAGTGCAGAATAGGCCCTTCCAGCCCTTCGAGCTGCACCCAATCAGCAAAATCCGATTTATTGATTGCCTCATCACACGACAATATACGATGATACAATGTAAAATTAACCTACTAACTGGTAGTATGTCTTTGGGCTGTGAGAGGAAACTGGAGCACCCAGAGAAAACCCACACATTCCATGGGGATACAAAATTCCTTACAGATGACGTCAGAATTGAACACCAAACTCCGACACCCCGAGCTGCATTAACATCATGCTAGCCGTTTCAGCCCTCTGTTGTCCTCCATCCATTTGGCACTTTACCTGTCCCAGCAAAGAATTAAAACTCTCTTCCAGGGTCTCAGTAATCTTCCGCTTTCCTTCACTGAGCATGCTGAAGTACATCTCATTGGCTCCTGGGGACTTCCCTACCTTTAGCTTACGAAGACAGCTGATACCTCACTTCAATGCTAACATGTTCCAGAATTTCATCATCCTCTTTTTGAATTCCCCAGCTACACAGTCCTTCTCAGTAGTGAACACAGATGAAACGTATTCATTCGAGACCTCACATATGCCCACTTGCTCCAGAACAGATTTTTATGTGCGGCCACAGAAAGAATACACATCTGCACACAAAGATGTAAAATCCTCCTGATTAGCCTTCCTTGTTTTTCAGTTCTCAGAATCTTGCTTTTTCCCTTTGTCCAACCCTTGATTTCCCTTGATATCTACGAATCCCTGAACTATTTGGTGTTTCCTTTTACCTTTATAAGGACACACTGGCTTTGAACTCTCATTATTTTACTTCTTGAATGTTTCCTATTAGGTCTACCCTGAAAGAAATCTACTTTTGCTTGGTCGTGTATTTTGATACTGGAGTCTGTCTTCCCCCGATTCAGGACGCTAATTTCTGGGCAGTAATGTCACATTTGCATGTGCTGAATCAAAGGTTCAATTTCCACAGCTTTATAAGTCAGACTGTTTGCACTTTAATAACTAATGCCTCTCAAGTACCTTATCATGTACATGTTTTCCAAGCCAACTAGACTGAGTAAACGTCCCTTCAATGTTAGATTGCACCACTCTTCAGGTACACATCTTCTCTTTCAGATTCAAATTCATTTAGTTACCACATATACAGCAAACTATACAGTGAAGTGTGTTAATTGTGTTAACAACCTACACCCCTCCCCCTCCCCCCAAGGATGCTAGTCCCATTTCACTTCAGTACGTCCAGCTTATAACAGTGCCACTTTTCCCAAAGCTGTCCCACTGATCTAGAAATCTGACGTTCTCACTTCTGCATCATCCTTCATGTCACGTGTTCATCTGACCTAACCACTTACTCTTATATGCTCAGGAATATGGCATCAGAAGTAGTCAGGGGATTATAAACTAAGGGTTCTGCTCTTCAATGCAAGGACCATTAATTCATGTTGCAGAAGCTTTTCCTATTTTAAAAAAACCTGGTACAATTCTGAATGACAAGCACTGGCTACTCATTGTCTCCTTCTAGGATCCCTGCACCCATCCTAGTACCAGGAGACAACACAACATACAAGAATCTCATTTGTGCCCACAGAAGCATCCCTTCGCTCCCTCTATGTCTGCATACACACTCAGTACAGTGATCCTGATATTTGTCCTTCCCTCTTGTGAAGCAATTCCATGAGCGAGAAAAACTGAAGCGGATCGACAGTTCATTGACTTTAATGAGAACTGCTGTGGAATTTAAAGGAAAAGGAAAACAATAAATGCTAGGCTGACAGTGCCATTTCACTAAACCTCTCAAACTGGAAGTTAAATAGCAACACTACAGCTGGAAGCAATAACTAAATTGTGAATGAATACAGCTCCTTAACAGTGTTAGTTGAAACGAAATCCTCTTTCCCAGACAAGGATAAGGGTAAGTACGGAGCGTAAAAGTTGCTGTGCTTTTGATCAAATTTCAACAAGACTTGAATAAAAAGAAGGGCATTAAATGCCACTGTAATAAAACAGTAACTAGCTGGAATATTTATGAGTGCAATTGCCAAATCTAGCACACAGCTCACCACAGCAGAGTCCGTGGTTGTGACATATATTTGTTGAAGGGGATGACTACCAGGAATTCCTAAATTGCCTGCCTGCACGTACTACTCATCCTGGTGGTCACTCATCCATATTCAACCTGTGTATTCAATAAGCATGAGGTGACTTGTTCACTAAGCTTGTTAGCCCTCATGTCCTCAGTATTACAGGTACCACAGTGAATCCATTCACAGCTCCAGATGTGCAATAGGGTCATTCAGTAGTGACAGTTGGATGCACTTCCCATATACATGGTCAATAGGGACACTGAACAAGGTCATTGATTTAACACATAGCCAGAAGAAGCATATCATTGGACCAAGTTCATCTGTCATGGATTACACATACATTATATGAGTACTCTGAACTGACAAGAGGAACAAATTACATCAAGTTTTGTTCCACTCTGAGCACAACTAACTACGGTCTTGAGTCCAAAATCAAAACTGAAAATGCTAGAAATATTTGGCAGATCAGACCATATCTGTAGGAAAAGAAACATAGTCAATACTTTCAGCAGAAGTCAATTTGAGTTTGCTGTCATATGGATAAGTATGGGTACCCATTAGTGCAATGAAAAACTTTCTTGCAGCGGTATCACAGGCACATAGCTGTAAGTACACAACATTCACACCCATTATTTAAGAAAGAACACAATTAGATCAAAAATCAAATGATTGAATGAAGTAGCTACTATTGAATTGAACTGGGTGGTGTGGGACTTCAGGCCTCGATACCTCCTGCCCAATGATAGCAGCGAGAAGATGGCATGGCTTAACTGGTGGGGATCTTTCATAGTAGATACAGCCTTCCTGAGGCAGCCCCGCATGTACATACTACTGTTGATGGGACAACCTGAAACATTAACTCCATCTTCTTTCCCACAGATACAGCCTGACTTGCTGAATATTTCCAGCAAATATTTTAGACTTCTATTTAAGACTTTGATTTTCATTTACATTCTGAATTCCCTACTTTTGCTTTTATATGAGATTTAAATCAGTAACGAAAGATAGAAATAGTCACCTGTTGCTGCTCACCAAACACCCTCCTCCCCATGTCCAAGCTCATCTGAGACGGCTGCAATCCAAATCTGCTGATTTTGTAAAAAGCATGCTGTGCTTTCTCTATGTGGCCTTCTATACATTTAAACACTAATAAACTTGTCAAATGAAATTGATTGACTGGAAATGTAAAGGTTACAATTGCAAAAGGGGGCCCTTTTAAAATATTCATGCTTACCTGAAATTGCAGACTCCAGCGAAAATCCTCTTACCTACTATGATTGAACTTGGAAAAAAAAAAGTTACCAGCTTTGACTATTAAAATCAGGATATATTTAAAATGAAAGGATGTTATGACATGTACTTTGTCACATTGCAGTCAACTTTCTTGGAAGTCAATCACAGCCACAAATTCCAGTAAGCACATTTTCAGCTTGGAAATTTTGAGGTCAGTGGGCTGGAGACAAATCCTTGGCTTTCTGAATAGAATCTTGATGGCTGTGGCTAACAGCTCCTTAAGGTACCACTGGTGTTCAGCAGCTATTATTTACTAAGTTCCAAATGTGACCTGATTCACTGCTAGCCCAAAAAGTGCTGAGCAACATTTTTACCAGCTTAGTCCGTGAACATTATGGCGAGGAGTTCAAATTTCACTTGTAGTGCCAACCAGATCCAGCATAGAATCCATCTACATTTAGTTGAAAGGAAATTAGAAAGCAATTGGTATTATATTTAATTCTTAATTGTTTTTGTTTAAATGCTTTAGATATTTTTATTTATCTAATTTAACTAATTTAAATTTTAAAATAATTTATGTAGTTTTTGTTTCTTGAATTACTTATAAATGTTAAATGTTGCCTGGGAGTATAGCACCACTACAACTCATGCCAGCAGCAAAGTATGTGCTTCTCACCCAATATCCTGTCAACGTCTATCAGAACAGAAATAGGTTGCACTTGACTGAGGCCAAATCATTTGAAAGTTTTCCTGCACCTCTCTTTGTAAACCAAGGATGTGGCTGGTTGACCCTCCATATCTAGCAGACAAAATTCAAACAGAAATTTAAGAGAAAAATTAATTAAAGCAGAGGAAGTATAAAACCTAATACTCAACACCTACTTAAATGATGGATTGTGCAGTGATTGGTTAATCAAAACCTACGAAAGCTGCTTACTTTTATCTGACTCCTTCATTCCTAATTTGCTGCAAATCCAGCCTTTAGTGTCATGATAATGGCTTTGCAATTTTACCACCAAATGTGTGTAGCAGTTTCTTAAATGTGTACCTCTCTGATGTTGTAACAAAGGTGACTGGGTTAATGAATTTGTTATTTTAGAGTTTAAAAGGGGTAAGCAATACTGATAATTATGGCTTTTAGTTTAATGGTACTATTTAGCTATCTTGAATGTCCTTGCAGTGGATTTTCTACAACACTGTTTAATGTGGGCAGTTGAGTGGCAATTAGCGATGGATGTACTAGTTCCCCAAAATATGTCACTTTCATGAGTTCCAGCTTTGTGTAGTGGAATGGATTCAAAGAAGATATGAAGGAGGGAGATAGGGCATCATTACATGTGTAAATGTAGCAATTATAGACTTCATATCTAACACTACCAGGGAAGCAGAAGGTTAATTTTCTTCTAAATTAAGATCATCACACCTTGTACCAGTGTCTTAATTATGCTGGATTACAGCAGGTAATGTTAGTGCATCAAATGCTGTAAACCATTTGTTTTCTTCAGCAAGGGAAGCCATCAACAATAGGCTTTGGCAAGTGCTGCAAGGTATTCTGAATAACCCAGTGGCTTTGTAAATTCTGCCAGAAGCTCAACAACATGGCACAGTAAGCCTGAACCACTGACATCTGTTGTGCAATGATGTTCAACACTACTGAATTGGCCAGATGCAAATCCAGCTCTCAGTAATTTAGTTCAGTTTGAGCTGAATTGGGAAATTCAGCATATGATTTTGTGTAATTTGGTAAAAGATGGTGATTGAAGATAACATGACGTCCTTATGAATAGATACGTGTAAATAATGGAGGTATTCTATATTTGCTTCTCTAAATACTTACAGTAGGCCATAAGAATTTTGTCCAGGACATTTCAATAAAATTATTATTAAATGAGGAATGTGATGCACAAAAGTTAGCATCAGCAAATTAACAGTTATGAAGTAAACAATGATACAAGTTGACAAATTTCTAGGGCTAGATCCTGGGAAGGGATACAGAGTGAAAACAGTAGAGGTCAATTGTTCACGTGAAGAATTACTTTCGGTGGCCACTTTACAGGACAACAGGTTTAGGGAACCTTGATTTCTGGGAGACATTGAGACCCTGGTTAAGAAAAGGAAGAAGGTATATAGAAGGGATGGGCAGGCAGGAACAAATAAGGTACTTGAGGAGTATTCTAAATTCAAGAGATCACAAGAAGAAAATTAGGAAGGGTAAAAAAAGGCATGATGTCGCTCTAGCAGACAGAGTGATGGAGAATCCCAAGGTCTTCTACAGATATATTAAAGGCGAAAGTATAGCAAGGGACAAAAATCTATACACAGAGCCAAAAGAGATGTGGGAGATCTTAAACTGATTTTTTGCATCTGTATCTAATCAGACACAGAGTCTATAGAAGTGAGGCAAAGCAGCAATGAGTTAATGGACAATATACAGATCACAGAGGAGGAAATGTTTGCTGTCTTAAGGCAAATTAGGGTGGCTAAATCTCCAGGACCTGACATGGTGTTCCCTCAGACCCTGTGGGAGGCTAGTGCAAAAACTGCTACCACCTCAGCACAAATATTTAAAATGTGCTTACCCATGGGTGAGGTGCCGGAGGATTGGAGGATAGCTATTGTTGGTCAGTTGTTTAAGAAAGGCTCTAAGAATAAGTGAGGAAATTATAAGCTGGTGAGACAGACATCAGTAGTAGCTATACCATTGGAAGGTATTCCAAGGAACCGGTACTTCAGTAAGTATTTAGATAGACAGGGATTGATTTGGGATAGTCAACATGGCTTTGTGCATGTAGGTTGTGTCTAACCAACCTTATAGAGTTTTTCAAGGAGTTACCAGGAAAGGCAGTGGTTGTAGTCTACCTGGACTTTAGCAAGGCCTTTGACAATGTTGTGCATGGGAGGTTGCTCAAGAAGATTCAGTCACTTGGCATTCAAGGTGAGGTGGTAAATTTGATTAGTCATCGGCTTTGCAGGAGAAGCCAGAGAGTGGTAGTGGTAGTAGATTGTTGCCCCTCTGACTGGAGGTCTGAGACTGGCAGTGTGCCACAGGGATCAGTGCTGGATCTGTTGCTGTTTATCATTTATATCAATGAACTGGATGACAATTTGGTTAACTGGATCAGCAAATTTATCAATGTCATCAAGATTGGGGGTGTAGTGGACAGTGAGGAAGACTATCAAAGCTTGCAGCGATATCTGGATCAGCTAGAAAATTGGACTGAAAATGGCAAAAGGAATTTAATGCAGACGAGTTCAAGGTGTTGTACTTTGAGAGTACAAACCAGGGTATGACTTAGGGTAAGAGCAGTAGGGCAATGAGGAGTGTGGCTGAAAAGACAGATCGGGGAATACAGATCCTTAATTCCTTGAAAGGGGTGAAACAGGTAGATTGAGTAATAAATATACACAAAATGCGGGAGAAACTCAACTGGCCAGACAGCATCAATGGAAAAAGTACAGTTGATATTTTGGGCTGAGACCCTTCAACAGGACATTGATTGTACTCTTTTCTATTGAGGCTGCCTGGCCTGAAGAGTTCCTCCAGCTTTTTGTATGTGTTGCTTGGATTTCCAGCATCTGTTGATTTTCTTGTGTTTGTGATAGGGTCGTAAAGAATGCTTTTGGCACATTGGCCTTCACCTACCAACAGGAAAGATACTAATAAGATTAAACAAGTGCAGAGAAAATTTACAATAATGCTGCCAGGTCTTCAGGACCTGTTATAGGGAAGGGCTGAATCCGTTTGGAATTTATTCCCTAGAGCATAGAAGAAAGAGGAGAGATTTGATGCAAGTATACAAAATTATGAGGGGTATAGATAGGGTAAAAGCAAGCAGGCATTTGCCACTAAGGTTGGGTGAGACTGCAATTAGAGGTCATAGGTTAAGGGTGAATGGCAAAATATTCAAGAGGAACATGAGGAGGAATTTCTTCACTCAGAGGGTGGTGAGAGTGTGGAATGAGCTGCCAATAGAAGTAGTGGATGTGGCTTTGATTTCCAGGTTTAAGAGAAATTTGGATAGATACATGGATGGGAGGGGTATGGAAGCTGCAGGTTTATTGGACTTGGCAGATCAATAGTTTGGCAGGACTAGATGGATTGGAGGGCCTGTTTCTGTGCTGTAATGTTCTACAGTATGACTCTATGACTCTGTTAGGTACAGTACCTAATAAAATGGCCAAAAATGCATTTCAGTATGTTTGTCATCTACTGCTGCAGCCCATCTGCTTCAAGGATTGACATGTTGGCCATTCAGAGATGCTCTTCTGCACACCATTTTTGTAATGTCTGGTTATTTGAGTTACTGTCACCTTCCTGTCAGCTTGAACCAAATTGGCCATTCTCCTCTGAGCTCTCCTATTTACAAGCTGTTTTTGTCCACAGAAATGCCACTCAGTGGATTTTTTTTTTTTGCTTATTTAGCCATTTTCGGTAAACTCTTGAAACATATGATCAGCAATTTCTCAGATACTCAAAACAACCCATCTGGCATCAACAATCATTCCATGGTCAAAGTCATTTAGAACTCATTTTGCCCCATTCTGATGTCAGGGCTGAAAAAAACAACTAAACCACTTGACCTTGTATGTATGCTTTTATCTATTACATTACTGCCAAATGATTGGCTGAATAGATATTTGCATTAACGAGCAGGTGTATAGGTGTACCTGATAAAATGGCTACTGAGTGTATTCTGTATCACTTATCTTACCAAATGGCAGAAAAGCTCAAATGACTAAATAACTACTTATTCCAATATTTTTAAATGTTAATCCATTTAGTTCACTGAATAATCTATGTAAGAAATTACGCAAATTTGTATGTTCTTTATTTGCAAACAGCATGGCAGATGCCTTAAGAGAAAAGTAAACTAAGACAATCTCAAAATATTTTAGAGCACTGTCTGAAGAAAAGGAACCTCTTATTTTAAAAAATTAGCATTGAACAGATAGACATAAGCAGAATATTAAATTTAAAGTGTGATAATAGAATAATGATTTGTAATTGAAAGCAGCAACAAAAATCCTAATATTCTCACTCTACCTTCCCCTGTAATATTAACAAGTAGTGTCTTAATTATTAATATTATTCATTAGTATATTAATTTTAAGCATATTCCTTAGATAAGAAGAATGAGTATCTGGTTAAGAACAAATTAAGTTTCATAAGAACAAACACAAATATTGTTGTATGCAACCATTTTATGAACACTGGTTTGGAAATCATATGATGTCTAAATTTGGAGTCTAAAATTAATGAGCACTACTAAATGTACAGAAGTTTGACTGCCCAACAAAACCAGCCAAGATGAGTTTTGTTGATATTATGAATGTAATGTAGGAACATTTAGAACCAAAACCTTTGTTGATTGCAGAGCACTTTAGGTTTCAGTAGTGTAATCATGAGGAAGAGGAGTCCATTTCAGTTAATGTGGCTGAAATGAGGAAATTCTCTGAACGTTGTCAGTTCTGTAATGGGCTTAATAATTCATTGAGAGAGTGTTTAGTTTGTGAAATCTTACGAGAAAATATTCAAAACCAGCTCCTAACTGAAGCACAACCCACATTTGAAAGAGCAGTTGAAATCACTATATCAATGTAAACTGCAGCCAGAGACACAATTGAGTTGCAGTCAGGAACAAAAGTGAGTGTGAACAGACTTGCAATGTCTAACTAGAAATATGCTTTGGTAAAACAGATTGCATTATTGTTGTGGTAGTAGCTCACGTACACCAGACCAATGTAAGTTTAAAGGCAAAACTTTCAGAAAATGCAATAAATTAGGACAACTACAAAGAGCATATTGACAAACAAAAATAAGTGGACTGCACAGGGAAGAGAAAAAGATCAAAAGTCAAGTTGCATTTTCAAAAAGCACTAATCTGCATGTTCTTGATGAAATTTCTGATAATAATGAAAGTGACACAGGACTAGGTAGATTTGAGATTGATAATGGGAAAACTGACAAAGGACAACTGATATAGATTACACCAGAGATTAAGGGAGCTAGGGCTTTACTCTCTGAAGAGAAGGAGGATGAGAGGAGACATGATAGAGGTATACAAGATATTGAATTGATAAAGTGGACAGCCAGTGCCTCTTCCCCAGGGCACCACTGCTCAATACAAGAGGACATGGCTTTAAGGTAAGGGGTGGAAAGTTCAAGGGGGATATTAGAGGAAGGTTTTTTACTCAGAGAGTGGTTGGTGCATGGAATGCACTGCCTAAGTTAGTGGTGGAGGCAGATACACTAGTGAAATTTAAGAGACTACTAGACAGGTATATAGAGGAATTTAAGGTGGAGAGTTATATGGAAGGCAGGGTTTAAGGGTCAGTACAACATTGTGGGCTGAAGGTCTGGCACTGTGCTGTATTGTGCTATGTTCTATGTTCTAAAACAGAAATGGACACTGACCCAGCTGCTTCAGTCATTTCACAAAATGAATTTAAATAACATTTTAAAGATACTGATTTGATGCCTACAGATATTCAGCTAAGAACATGTACTGGAGAAAAGACAATACCTGTGGGAATAACATTCTTAACAATCAGTAAGCTACATTGGGCTTGTATGTGGTAAAAACAGAATGCCCAGCATTATGGGGCTGTGAGTGGCTGAGACAATGAGAATTTGGTAGGACATCCATCACCGGGAATACAGTGAATTGAAAATGAAATAAGCAGTATTCAAGGATACACTGGAAAACTCAAATATATCAAGAGCAAAACAGTGTTAAATGAAAATGCCACACACAAGTTTTACAAAACCTGTCCGGATCATTATACCATCCACGATAGTGTAGCCAGTGAGCTAGATCACATGGAGGCAGAAGGAAAATTTTCCAAGGTTGAGCGGAGCTTATGGGCAACACCACTAGTCCGGGTAGCCAAAAAGAATGGGTCCATTATGAGTTTAAGATCACCATCAACCCAATAGACAATAGACAATAGGTGCAGAAGTAGACCATTCGACCCTTCGAGCCTGCACCGCCATTTTGAGATCATGGCTGATCATCTACTATCAATACCCGGTTCCTGCCGTCCCCATATCCCTTGATTCCCCTATCCATAAGATACCTATCTAGCTCCTTCTTGAAAGCATCCAGAGAATTGGCCTCCACTACCTTCTGAGGCAGTGCATTCCAGACCCCCACAACTCTCTGGGAGAAGAAGTTTTTCCATAACTCTGTCCTAAATGACCTACCCCTTATTCTCAAACCATGCCCTCTGGTACTGGACTCTCCCAGCATCTGGAACATATTTCCTGCCTCTATCTTGTCCAATCCCTTAATAATCTTATATGTTTCAATCAGATCCCCTCTCAATCTCCTTAATTCCAGCGTGTACAAGCCCAGTCTCTCTAACCTCTCTGCGTAAGACAGTCCAGACATCCCAGGAATTAACCTCGTGAATCTACGCTGCACTTCCTCTACAGCCAGGATGTCCTTCCTTAACCCTGGAGACCAAAACTGTACACAATACACCAGGTGTGGTCTCACCAGGGCTCTGCACAAATGCAAGAGGATTTCCTTGCTCTTGTACTCAATTCCCTTTGTAATAAAGGCCGACATTCCATTAGCCTTCTTCACTGCCTGCTGCACTTGCTCATTCACCTTCAGTGACTGATGAACAAGGACTCCGAGATCTCTTTGTATTACTCTCTTACCTAACTCTACACCATTCAGATAATAATCTGCCTTCCTGTTCTTACTCCCAAAGTGGATAACCTCACACTTATTCACATTAAACATCATCTGCCAAGTATCTGCCCACTCACCCAGCCTATCCAAGTCACCCTGAATTCTCCTAACATCCTCATCCCATGTCACACTGCCACCCAGCTTAGTATCATCAGCAAATTTGCTGATGTTATTCTCAATACCTTCATCTAAATCGTTTATGTAAATCGTAAACAGCTGTGGTCCCAATACTGAGCCCTGTGGCACCCCACTAGTCACCGCCTGCCATTCCGAGAAACACCCATTCTCTGCTACCCTTTGCTTTCTATCTGCCAACCAGTTTTCTATCCATGTCAATATCTTCCCCCCAATGCCATGAGCTCTGATTTTACCCACCAATCTCCTATGTGGGACCTTATCAAATGCCTTCTGAAAATCGAGGTACACTACATCCACTGGATCTCCCCCGTCTATCTTCCGGGTTACATCCTTGAAAAACTCCAACAGATTAGTCAAGCATGATTTACCCTTGGTATATCCATGCTGGCTTGGCCCAATCCTATCACTGCTATCTAGATATACCACTATGTCATCCTTAATAATGGACTCTAGCATCTTCCCCACCACCAATGTCAGACTGACAGGTCGATACTTCTCTGTTTTCTCCCTCCCTCCTTTCTTAAAAAGTGGGATAACATTAGCCATTCTCCAATCCTCAGGAACTGATCCTGAATCTAAGGAACATTGGAAAATGATTACCAATGCATCCGCAATTTCCAGGGCCACTTCCTTTAGTACCCTAGGATGCAGACCATCTGGACCTGGGGATTTGTCAGCGTTCAGTCCCATCAGTCTTCTCATCACCATTTCCTTCCTAATGTCAATCTGTTTCATTTCCTCTGTCACCCTATGTCCTTGGCGCATCCATACATCTGGGAGATTGCTTGTGTCTTCCTTAGTGAAAACAGATCTAAAGTACTCATTAAATTCTTCTGTTATTTCTCTGTTTCCCATAATAATTTCACCCAATTCATTCTTCAAGGGCCCAAAATTGTTCTTAACTATCTTCTTTCTCTTCACATACCTAAAAAAGCTTTTGCTATCTTCCTTTATATTCCTGGCTAGCTTGCGTTCGTACCTCATTTTTTCTTCCCGTATTGCCTTTTCAGTTAAGTTCTGTTGTTCCTTAAAAACTTCCCAATCATCTGTCCTCCCACTCACCTTAGCTCTGTCATACTTCCTTTTTTTTAATTCTATGCAATCTCTGACTTCCTTTGTCAACCACTGTGGCCCCTTTTCCCCCTTTGAATCCTTCCTTCTCTGGAGGATGAACTGATTTTGCACCTTGTGCATTATTCCCAAGAATACCTGGCATTGCTGTTCCACTGTCTTTTCTGCTAGGCTATCCATCCAGTCAACTTTGGCCAGCTCCTCCCTCATGGCTCCATAGTTTCCCCTGTTCAACTGCAACACTGACACCTCCGAGCTGCCCTTATCCTTCTCAAATTGCAGATAAAAACTTACCATATTATGATCACTACCTCCTAATGGCTCCATTACTGCAAGATCACTTATCAAATCCTGTTCATTACATAACACTAAATCCAGAATAGTCTTGTCCCTGGTCGGCTCCCGTACAAGCTGTTTGAATATTGCAAGAAAATCAATACTCTCTGTCCAGGATAGAGGATAGCTTTGCAAACCTTTCTGAAGGGAAACACTTCTGCAAAGTTGACTTAGCTGAGACCTACCTACAGATGGAGGTGGAACACTTACCAGTGACAATGGAGCACAGTTTGTAGCAGAATATTTTCAGTAATTCCTGAAAATGAATGGTACCCTTGCAACGCACCATCCAGCTACGGCTTGGCGGAAAGGTTTGTCCAGAGGCTAAAGAATGCATTGTGAGCAATGTCAGCAGAACACAAGGACACTGACACTGAATGAGAAGTATGTCTATTTTGCCCTTTCACATCACAATGCAGCACACTCTACAACCAAGACCTCACCAGCTTTGCTGTTCCTGGGTTGACCCTTGTGTTCACACTTGGATCTCATAAACCCTATCTCAGAAGGAGTATGTGAAACAGACTGCTGAGACAAATTGAGGTCTCCTCAAACAAGGAGGTTCAATGTTTCACTCTTGGACAAGCAGTCTTGGCAATGGACTACAGAGGTGATCAAAAGTGGGTGCTTGGGAAGATTAAAGACAGAATTGGAACACTCCCCTTCACAGTAGAGATCGCATCTGATATCATCTGGAGATGACGCTTGGATTAGCTGAGGAGAGCAGAGTTAAATGTTAGAGAAGAAAGGTGTCCAGATCTATCAGAACCACCTCCTACAATCTGAAAGTCAAATCCCACAAACATCATTGGAGGAGTTCCCAGTACCTGAGATTGTTTCACAGCCACAGGTCTCACCTGCCAAGGAGAGTGACCCCATCCCCACCTATTGTCAGGAAAGACATTGTCCCCACAAAAAAATCCTTCACAATGTTTAAATATTTTGGCGTGAATGGGACAATGGGGCAATTTAAAATTTACTATGCTGTAGATGTCTATATAGTAGTTGTATTATGTAGTACACTGTATGTGAATGTGTACATGTATACTGTACACATATATGGTATGTATATGTGTGGGTGTACATTTATACTGTACATATAGATGACTAAAGAGCCATAAGTTACATATTTGATTCTAGATGCATTTTATGTTGAATTGGAGTTTAGAGCTAAGCAGGGAGGAGGGAGAGTTGTGTATTCAATATTTGAGTAATATTGTAGATATATTGTTTGATTAAGTATCTTTGTTGGTTTACATAATTGATTATGGGTTATATGTAAAAGGTTCATGAATGGCATACGTTGTGATGCCACAACATCATACGTGAGCGCCTCACTGAAGAAAAGAAAAGTAAAACTAAGTAGACACCTAACCCTGGCTCCCGAATTTCTGTTTCAATTAGTTTTTGGAGTTATAAAACATAACAAGCATTCTCTCCAGACCAACATCCACAGCATTCACACACATTTTCAACACATTTGCACAGGTAATGTTATTTGCATGCCAAAATCCAAATTCTTATGGCAGATACATTATTCCAGGCAAGGCACAAAAAGAAGTTACCAAATGGACAGGTGAAATTATTAAGGATTTTCTGCAAGCGGTTTTAAAAAAATGCAGTATCTCCACTGATTCCAGGGAATCTCCTGACCCCTGAAAGCTCAAATTGGTGAAGAAATATTAGGAACTAATGAGGCTAATGACAGGAGTTGTTCCATTCCAATTATTTCAATGATCCTCAGCAGTAGTTTGGATTCAATTTGTAGCAATGGAGTGCTTTGTCCAAGCAGAAGGAAAGCAAATTCAAGCAGTTCAATCAACCACATTATCCACTGGGTGGGATGCTCATCAAAAGCCACAGCAGAGGCAGTGGCAACAAGACAAGAGCTGAATGATAAACCCTTTACAATCATTCTTCACCAAGAGCGTTAGAGTCAATGCAAAGTGATTTAAAAATCTATCAAGGTGTGTGCAGAAAATCACTATATAAATCTCTAGCAAATACTAGATGCTATGTCATGTTTATCACCTGTGACAAGTACGGAATGGGAAAGGGATACCTTGCTTCTCTTCTTTCCGCTTCTTAGTCTACTACTTCAACAGACAAAGCATGCGCTTTCCCTGCATACATTTTCCAGTGCAGTTAATCTGCTAGGGATCTTAACAATCACTGCTAAAACTGGTCAAGAATGACACAAGAGACTGCAGATGCTGGAATATGGAGCAACAAGCCATCTGTTGGAGAGGCTCAGTGCATCAAGCATCATCTGTGGGACGAGAGCAATTGTCAATGTTTTGGGTCAAAGCCTGTATCAGTAACTGAAATGTTAGCAATTTCTTTTGACCCACTGAATTTCTCCAGTAGATTGTTTATTTATTTCACAGGACATTTTGCCAAAATATTGAACCTTCTGCTTATTTTCCATTCAAGTGGGCACTTGTCTGAAGCCCGAAGAACGTATATTTTCTATGATAGGAATACGATTTTTAAATTGCTCCTCAAAGATATGTTCATAAATTATTCCTCACCCAAAAAGCTTGGACGTAGCAGGAAATGGCAGGTTTTGAAGTTAAACATTTAATTCTACTAAAAGGCCTATGCAACTTTGATAAAATAAAATCTTGAATTTTCATGGAAAATATATTATCAGGGAATAATAAAGGCTTAACATGGCTGCATAAAAAGAGCTGCAGAAAAGCAGTAAACATGTGCTTATCCTCATTGTCAGCAGTTTCAGTTCTGCAAGGCAGATGCCAGCCTGCTGTTGGATGAATTCAATACTTTTGGGTAAACCACAGAGTTTCACTCAACACTTTGAAGTAGTACAAGCTAGTGCAGTGAGCAGGTACAAATGTCAAAGTTCAAATGAAAATTATTATCAAAGTACATATATTTCATCATACACTATCCTTAGATTTATTTTCTTGAGAATACAAAGAGGTACAATAACATCAAGGTACACACAGAGGCGAACAAACAACCAATGTGCTTCAGAAGCACGTTGATCCGACTGAACAATTCGAGAGTCTGTGAGTTTTGATAATAAGCATACAAGCACACCAAAGTAACCTGAGCCAAATTCATTATCATAAAACAAACAACACAAATAAAAAATAAAAAGCTACATAGCAAACCACAAAGATTTCTACAAGTCAGGAAGAGTTCTGTGCTCACGATTCTTTGTCACCCCTTGATTGTTGCTCCGAATTCCGACTCGTGAAACCAACCCCCTCCTTGGGGCCCCAAGCACCAATCACGATCCCAGTTTGGAGAATTCCAAAGGAAATTCAAAAAGCAGCCCAATGTATCACTAACATCTCAAGCACAGAGCAACCACAAGCCAGACAAATTCTTTGTTCTCACCCATTAATACAGTTTGGTTTCCTTCATTCAAAACAACACGTGTCTTTTGACACAGTGTTCAGCATACCCTCATAGATCATTTAGACATTTTAATGGTCACTCCTCATTATCTCAGAGCATGCAACATTCCTTGGGGTAACAAAGTACATTATTGATTAGATGTTCAAGCAATAACAAAGAACATAAGATATAGGAGAAGAATTAGGCCATTTGGCCCATCAAGTCTGTTCTGACATTTCATCATGTCTGATCCAACTTTCCTCTCAGCCCCAAGTCTCCGGCCTTCTTCCCATATCCCTTCATGCCCTGACCAATCAAGAATCTATTAACCTCTTCCTTAAATATACAGGAAGACTTAGCCTCCACAGCTGCCTGTGACAAATAATTCCACAGTTTCACCACTCTCTGGCTGAAGAAATTTCTCATCACCTCATTGTTAACAGATCCCATCTATTCTGAGGCTGTGTCCTCTGGTCTTAGACTGTCCCACTATAGGAAACATACTCTGCACATCCACTCTATCAAGGCTTTCACCATAATCTTTAACAATAATCTTTCAGCCAGGATCCAGTGATGCCTACAACATCATACCTACTAATCTCAATGGTGCTGTAAGTTCATTTCCCTTATTCCGTATACTGCATGCATTCAGATACAACATCAGCAGTCCTATATTCCCCCTTTTCGATTTTGTTGCACCATGCTCAATCTTTTGATTTCTAACTTTGTCTGAGGTCTTAACAATATCTGCCTGCACAACCTCTCCACTAACTGTTCTGGCACTCTGGTTCCCATCCCTCTGCAAATCTAGCTTGAACACCACCATGAAGCATCAAAAATCTTTGCCTCTAAGATAACAGTCCCCCTCCAGTTCATGTGCAAACCATCCCTTCTGCACAGGTCCCACATTCCCTGGAAGAAAGCCTAATGATCCAACAATTTTACACCCTCACTGCTACACCAACTCCTTAGCCACATATTAAATTGGATAACCTGCCTAGTTCTAGCCTCACTAGCATGTAGCATGGGTAGCAATCATGATATCACAACCCTGGAGGTACTGGCCTTTAACTTAGCACCAAACTCCCTGAACTCCCTAAGCATAAACTCGTCACACATCCCACCCATGTCATTGGTGCCTACATGGACCATGACTTCTGGCTATTTGCCCTTCCATTGGAGAATGCTGAGGACTCAGTCCAGACCCTGGCATCCATGAGGCAACAACCCATCCGGTTATCTCGTTCTTGCCCACAGAACCTCCAGTCTGTTCCTGAAGCTAACAAATCCCTATCACCACATCGTGCCTCTTCTTTCCCCTTCCCATCTGAGTCCGAATCCAAAAAGAATCCATCAATTCAACAATCAAACCACTTGACAGATATTCTACTAACCTACAGACTCCACATACTAAAGTTCACAGAGCTAAGTATCATTTAACTTGATCAACGTTCATTCAACGTTTTACATTAGCTTAAACAGCTGTGATGTTTCTGCTGCTGGACCGTCGAGTCATCAGCCGGGCCCATCTGTCTACAGATGTTTCATCCCCTAACCCGGAACATCCTTGGGTTGGTGGGTCAGCAGTAGGTGATCAGTCATCTACCCCCGACAGTCAGACATCCAGCTACTACCGTCCCTTCGCAGCCAAAGCCAACTGGATGCTCGCTCTGCTGCTTGAGCCATGGTGTTAACGGCTCTCTCCCTGGTTCTCCCTCATATCCCTAAAGCTGCCATCATCTTCCAGCATGACATGGCAGGAAATCCTCTTGCCTCCACTACGACAGTGAAGTTCCACGTCTGCCAGCCTTGCCGTCTGCAGTCCGCCACCAGGTCTTCGTACCTCGCCAGCTTCCTCTCATGAACCTCTTGGCATCGGGTCTCCCACGGTACTGTTAGCTCTATCTCCATGAACTTTGCACTCTCTGACAATAGTATAATGTCTGGTCGAAGTGTGGTCTCTACTATTGGTGGAAACACCAGCTTCTTTCCAAGATTGACCTTCATCTCCCAGTCCTTTGCCATGCTCAGGATACTGTCTCTGTGCTTGTTTGTTGCTGCAGCATGTTCCCCGGTCCTGATGAAGTTTGGTTGGCTGTCCTTTTTGTGGTCCTTCTTCCTCTCTGTCTCCAAAGTGTGGGCGAGTGCTCTCAAAACCTGGTCGTGTCTCCGTCTGTACCGTCCCTGAGAAAGGGCAACCTGGCATGAGGAAAGAATATGCTCTAGGTTGGCTGGTTTCTGGCACAGAATCTAATATGTATGCCACAAACCAGCCCTTGGGTATTGGTTAGATTGGAATTATACCTTCGGCTTAAAACAAAGAATACTTATTAATATCTTTTGAATGATTAGAATTAATTCAAACATCATTCATAAAATATGAGGAATTACACAGATCTAAGGACTTACCTCAACATTTACATTAAAATGCGTGTCCTCATCTTGCAATATGCAGAAACAAGATATTCTAATCCCCAAAGAATACTATCCTGATTAGTTTAACAGTAGTGATTGACAGCAAAGAACACAATAACTGCCTACCATAACAAGGAGGTACTGGAATCACTTCTGTAAAGGAAGAGAAACAACATAACCTATTTGCGAATAGCAGCCTAGGGTCATTTTAAAAGAGGTCGGTCCTTAATTTCTACAAAGTAAATATAGCCCACAATTCCCCACCACTGTATGACTTATATCAGTGGGTATGTATAAACCCTGCTGCCTAGACCATGCTACAGTAGCCAAATGTCCAGAAGACCTATGGCCCCACCTAGCAAGTGACAATAATGGTACTTAAGGCTGAGGGTTAGATGTCACCGTGTTAACACAAGTGAGTTTGTCAGAAATGTTACTAAATCTTGTCATTGGTTAACCATCTTTCGAATACACACTCGCTTCCCTGTATATAGATCTGGATTCCCATGTAATAAGGTAACCTCAGCCCCAATGTCCATCAGGACATTTCTCCTCTGCTTATTGTCGTGTGACCACCGAAGGGTAATAGGTACGTATGGTCTCAGGCCTCGTTCCGGGATGCTGAAAGTATGAGTTGCCGTAGCAGCAGCAGTGGTCCTGGAGTCTTGGCCATATCCCTAGGCCAAACTTTATGCCCTAGCAAATTCCTTGAAATAATTTTCAGATCTCAGGAAAACACTGCATAAAATTTATTGAATCTACTGCTTCTGGTATGTTAGTGTGATCAGTAAGTTGTAGAGATAATAATCCTAAAATAATTGTCAATGCTGTCTTGAGTAGAGAATGAATTTCCAGCCAAACTTTCTTGAAAAATCAGGCAGTGAAGCTTAGCTTGCCTTTCTTGAAATTAATCTCTTTCTTTTCCTTTCAAAAAAATTTAGAAGCTCATATGGCAAACATAATAAATTTCTGTTCAATAACTGCCTTAAGCCAAAATGGAATTTAATTTTCTAGAGGTAGGCTTGGTAGACTTAGTTTAAATTAAGGCTGTAAATTGTTTTTAATTCATGCTATTTACAGCATGAAAATTTATTGACAATGTTAAATAGTAAATTTACTAAAAACCATAAGCCAAAGCCATATGAATAAAACTATAGCCTAAGAAAGACATAACTTTATACAAGGCTTTGAAGAAACATTTTCTTACTAAGTGACATGATCAGGCTCAAATATAGGCCTAGCACTTGAAATCTGTGCTAGTTTTTTGCTGCACAAATACTCAATTCTGGGTCAAACTTGAGTTAAGCATACATGGAATTCACCTTCAACTGAAAGGAGATGACCTCTATCCTTGCTCTTGATGCTTATTAAAGAAGAAAAAGCTTGCTCACGCATGTAAGAAGTTGAAAACTGCAGCAAAATGTTCAATGCTTTCCTATGATTGGTAGGATACCTTTCTTTCACAGAAATCCAGAACATCTAGAAGGTCTGTAAATCTCACCTTGAGTTCATGATCAGACTGCTTCTCACAAAGTTCTTTCTCTTCTCTCAATGTCATGTTCTCAGGCTGAGCATAAGGTTCAGACAAAGGGTCCCTCACCCAGTCATACACATGTTAAAAGGGAGGAAAAATATTGTTCAATTTTGTTATGCAGTTCTTCTGGGTGTTTCTCAACAGGTCTGGAGGCTTTCTGATCCTTCCTCACTCTCAAGCCCAAACAGCAGTGGAAATATTTCAAGATTTTCTTTTGCAATATGATGTTTCCAAAGATTCAGTTTCTTTTAAATCCAAGAATTTTGTCACTTGAAGTCAAAAGCCTTGCAGAGACTTCTTCGACTGGTTCGTGTGATGAAAAATGTCTGCTAAGTAGGCTAGTTTCTGCAGCCATTCTTCATCTTCAGAGCACTCAACAAAATCTGGCCGACTATTTTCTTGGAAGTACTGCTGAATTCAGCTCAAACACCCTGTTCAGAAAATTTCCTCTGCTAAGCCATTAGATTTCTGTATGTAGCAAAAGTTTGATGTGCTCTTTGTCCAGGTTTTCAAACAGTTTTAAACTGGTCTTTGTTTAATAAAGTTAACCATATTTGTAAGATCATCCAGAACATTTTTCATTTAATCTCCAAGAGTTTTTGATATCAGCACCTCTCTGTGAAGAAAGCGGTGTGCTGTGACAATGTCAGGACTGTTTTTTACAAGAGAACCAAACCCCTCACAGAGACAACAATTGATGGGGCACCATCAGTACAGTTGAAAACAAAGTTCCTCCAGGACAGAGCTTTGTTTCCAGATATGAAAACAAACCAGTAAATATAGCTTACCCTTTACTTGTTCCGGGCAGCTTTTTGCAATAGAAAAAGTCTTCTTGAACTTCATCATCATTTACAAACCTTACAAATGCTACAACATGGCATTTCTTTGTGAAATCTGTTGACTCATCTACCAGGATAGAGAAAGGTGTTATTTTTCAGTTTATCATAAAAGAACTCTTCAGCATCCTGTGACATGTCATCAATACATCAACTTATCATACTGTTTGAGAGTGGCCACCTTCTTACCCAAACAAAAGCTGTGCAAGAGCCCATTCTCAAGCTAGTATATGCGGACAATGGTGCTCTTCTCACACACACTGATGAAAAGTTACAAGCCGCTGTCACAGATTGCCAAGGCTGCAAGGGCTTTCGGGTTAATGGTCAGTCTGAAGAAAATAATGATCCTCCATCAGAAGCCCCCTTGTGGCATTTACCACCCACCTGGGACCACCCTCGCACCGCAGATGAGCAGTTTACCTACCTGGACAGTATCATCTCCAGTGACACCATGGTAATAAGGGACATTGACAATTGGCTCACCAGAGCCAGCAGTGCCTTGGTGCCCCTCCAGAAACATGTGTAGAAGAACTACCAGCTGTGTCTGTCCACAAAAATCTAGGTGTACAGGATTGCCGTCATCACAACATTGCTATACGACTGCAAAGCCTGGGTCTTGAAACGCAAGCAAATTTGGTTGCCCGAGCACTTCCATCAGCACTGCCTCTGCTCCATCAACTGGCAAGATCGTGTCTCCAACAACGAGATCCTGGAAAAGGCTCAACTTCCAACCACTGAAACCACTGTTTCTGTATTCCTGCTGCTCCAGAGTCTGCAGATCCAGAACTGGCCTCCACAGTCACCAACAACTGTGCCATCGCTCCTGAGGACTCTTCTTCTCTCCTGATCTTCACAAGCGAAGAACCAACCATCATCATCACTAATCATGAAACCTTTTCTATTTCTCATACTGCATCGTTTCCTAGCATTTTACCCATTATAATTTTACATGCTGGCATTATTATGTTGTGTTGCCATCGCACAGAGGCGTGAAGTAGCCTCCAGCGGGGCTTTTCTCAGAAGAGGGGATGCATCCCGATCCAAAGGGACAGGGTGGGGAGCACAAACAGCTTGTATGATCACTGCCCACAGATAGCGCTCAGCTCCGTCAGCCTGACCAACCTGCGATTCAGCCGGAACCAACAAATCTGTTGTTAATGACCCGAACTGAATCAGTTCATCCACATTTAAAAAACAAGTTTGGGAGGCTCTTAAATCATGTAGGCGGGTGAGCTAGCTCGGCAGGGTTTCCCCTGGCAGCCAATGCAGCCACTGGGCTAAATCCTGGAACTCAGTGGCAGACTTGTTATGGATCATGGTCTCGGTGGTGGTATGGACATCCTATGCAGCTTGATTTTGTTCGTCCGACTGGTGTTCCTCTTCAACTTTTACATGCTGGCGGGGGCGAGCCTTGATTATAATAGTTTTGTCACCATCTGAATCATTATCATACGAGATATCCCCGTGCGAAGTTTCTGGGTCCCAGTCCTCCTGCAGGACCATACATTGGACTTTCACAGGATCCACCATTATGCAGCTGTACTGCATGTGGTGCTTCTGAATTACAGCAGCCAATCTACATGCCTCAGCAATCTGCTTATGCACCATTCACGTGTTTCACTTAAAGTAGTGGTCTGAGAATCCGAAGAAGCCAACTGTTGCTGCAGTCACTCATTTTCCTCATAGAGTTCTGCTTTTTTAGCTCTTCATTTCTGCAATGTGGTGCTAAGAATCCACCCTACCTGAGGCAGAGAAACCCACCTACAGGGAAATGCGATATACGTAAGGCATTGTAATATTACATACAGAAGCTTAATGTCAGACAATTCAGCAAATAGATTCTCTCAAATGTCTTACAGGATATCATTTACACAGAACGTTGGCCAGCAATCAAAAATCCTCAGAGTTATCTGTCCATCAGGAACCTAATAAGTCTCAGGTATGGTATAGTTCAGTTTGCTTGTTCACCTCCACATTTTCCTGGACACTGCCAAAGTGTAAGGGATTGCATTGATCAGACCCAAACAATTTGAATGTCCAAGAGATATAGTTACAAGAGGACAAGCACAACAAATAAGTTAAGCCTAATTTTCTATCATAAAGCAAACAGCAATAAACCACACAAAATACTACACAGCAAGTTACAAAGATTTCTGGACTCATAATTCTCAGTTGCCACTTGATAGTTGGTGTTAGGGGAACCCTGAATTCCAACTCATGAAACCACCCCTAGGCCTCAGGCACCAATCATAATCCCAGTCTTGGAGAAGTTTAAAGAAAATCTGAAAAAAACAGCCCAATATATCCATAAGTTTTGCAGGCATAGTGCAACAACTAGACAGACAAAATCTTTGTTCACACCCATTAACACTGCTTGGTTTCTTTCACTCAAACAACACATGTCCATTAACACAGTATTCAGCACACCCTCATCAATCAGTTAGATATTTTAATGGACACTTCTTCTTATCTCATAGCACACAACATTTCTCAGATTTAAAAAAGCACATTAATATTTACACGTATAAGCGAAAAGCACAAATCCAAAAAGAATTATCAAAGCACTTGATGAACAGACCTACCGACATGAAATGCTGAGTTCAGAAAGAGTTAATTGTTATTCAACCAGACAAGCATTCATTCAATGTTTTACAAAACCTAATATGCATGCTACAGAGGAAACTCAGTGCAATTACAAAAAAAAACTAATTATAATAATTATAAATAAATAATATTGAGGACATGAGTTGTAGAGTCTTTGAAAGGGAGTCCATAAGTTGTGGAATAGTTCAGTGTTGAGGTGAGTGAACTCTGGTTCAGAAACCTGACAGCTGAATGGTAATAACTGTTCCAGAACCTGATGCTGTAGGACATAAGGTTCCTGCACCTCTTTCTTGGTGGCAACATCAAGAAGAGAGGATGGTCTGGATTGTGGGGCATGGGTTCTTGATGATGGATGCTGCTTTCTTGTGGCAGCACTTCTTGTATATGTGTTCAATGGTGGGGAGGTATAATCTTGTGATAGACTGGGCTATATTCACTACCTTCTGTAGGTTTTTCTGTTCACAGGCATTGATGTTTCCATACCAGGCCATGTTGCAACCATTGTGGTAGCTTTTTGTATGAGAAACTAATGTTATTTAAGCAGTACATCCATGCAGGATGTCAAGCTGCACAATAAACTTTCTTCCACAACTTCTACAGGGAAAATTCGATGCAAATATTTTAATTCATTTATCAATGGAAATTTCTTCCATTATGATATCATCAGTGAAAACTAATCTTTTTCTATGAACAGAATTGTCAAGTTAGTTTGCTGAACAAGACTATTTGAAGCAGGTATCAGAGAGGAAACCCACACGCTTAAAAGGCATCAATCTTCATGGGACCTTTCTACAGATGCAACATGTTATACAAATTAACAAGCCACTACAGATACACTGATGAACAGGAAATTTCAGACATATATTGATGCTCTTCCATGAAAATGCAAATACACAGAACTGGGAATAAAAGCGTAAGCTCCATCACCACCATCTCAGGCACATTATGGTTGCACTTGTGTGGTGTCAACAGATTTCACTTATATGATTGACTGAGGATTTGTCAGCGACATGATTCAACACCACTACAGCACAAAGGGATGGATGAGAAAACAGCTTTGTCCCCACAGACTGTACATTCATAGCCTTCTGCTGCAGTGCCTTCAAGGTTTGACATGTTGTGCATTCAGAGATACTCTTCTGCACACCGCTGCTGTAACGATTGGTTATTTGAGTTATTGTCGGTTTCCTGTCAGCTTGAACCAAACTGGCCATTCTCCTCTGACCTCTCTCCTTAACAGGCCATTTTTGCCACAGAACTGCCACTGATTTGGGTTTTTTTGCACCATTCTCTGTAAACACTAGACCCTGTTACGTGTGAAAATCCCAGGAGATCAGCAGTTTCTTAGATACTCAAACCACCCTGAGGGGAAACAAAAGTCAAAGTCACTCAGATCACATTCCTTCCCTATTCTGATATTTGGTCTGAACAACAACTCAACCTCTCAACTATGTCCATCTCCTGTAACCTCCTGAGGTCACTGATAATAGTGAAGTACTGCTTGGATCTTATAAGGGTGGGCAATTCCCTGCTTAATATACCCCTGATGTTCAGCCTGTCAGTGCAGCTGATGTCCCTGAAATGAGCATCCCGAAATGAGTAAGTGTTGTACCAACTTCAGTGCTGTAGTGACATTGATGATCTCTGGTACGGTCTAGATTCTATTGTTCAGGCAGCAAATCTAGTGAGAGGGAATGGCAGTCTATGCACAATATCCTTACACAGATGCTGGCAGTGGTGTTTACTGAGCTTTGTGCTGTTCCTCATTCTCAAAGTCTTGTTCTATCCAGAAAAAAGAATGGATTTCATTATGAATTCTTCTTCATGACTGGAGATGAGGCAAAGTCAAGATGATGCGAAACAACAACTCCTTTGCATGCATCTTCAGAAACAGCTCTATTTCTATTGTTGATATCTCTTTATTTCCTTCTCAGGGTTCTTTTGAAGACCCTGATCTGGAATTACACCTTGACTTTGGTTCTTGGTGGGGATGGGACCGTTCTTAGGGCCGCTTTTTGATATCCCAAGGACTTCAGAGTTCTGGATTTTTGTGGCTCTGGGGTTGTGCTGATTCGAGGCCAGTGCTCCTAACTGAAGTGTCACGGGAGAACATGGGATCACGGGAGCAGCAGGTTAGCTGCCAGGGGTTGTGTGTCTGGACAGCTGTGCCTTTTTGGTGCCAACACTTTGGCTGCAGGGCTTGGAAAAAGTGAGACAACAGACGTTTAACATCATAAAGCAGTGAGTTGTTTGGTATGTCTCCCCTCTCGCTGTGAAATGGGGACACCTCTTTTTCCTTTATTAGGAAGAGAGAGAGAGCCTGTGGTATGTCGAATGACCAGGAGAACAAATAGTTTTTGGAGTACTGCAAGTCTGTGTCTTTATTGATGCTTGTTGCACTCCTGAATGCTCGGTGGAGGGCACCGATGCCTTTTTGCTGGGTGGGAGGGGGAGTCATTACCTTTCTGCTGCTTGTGCATGGGAGGGGGGCATTGGGGTTCTAACACTTTAACTGTCATTCATTCTTTGGGACACTCCTCTGTCTTCGTGGATGTTTGCAATGAAAAAGAATTGCAGGATGTATATTGTATAAACTTCTCTGACATTAAATGCACCTATTGACAAAAGGGCTATAACTTCCAAAGGGACAGTAGTTACCGCTGTTCCAGGCATCTTGTCAAGAGAGGAGTTGATTGAAATTAGCCTTCTCTGCTCTTCAGATAAGGTTGTGTCATTGCTCCAACATTATCCTCAACAACACACACAAGGTGCTGGAGGAACTCAACGAGTCAGGCAGAGGAAGAAATAATCAATCAGGACTATCCTCAGTCTTTCTATTGACAACTTTACACTTCATATCCAACAAGCTTTCCCACTGGAGTGGAATTGTTGTTAGTACTCAGGCCAATGTTTCAGAGGCAAGGTCACTTGAATGTCATTAGCTGAGTTGTAGTATGCAAACAACAGTAGTAGATTCACACCCTCAAAGGCTGAGCACAAAATTATTGTTGACTTTTAAAAACTTTTATTTAGACATACAGCACGGTAACAGGTGAACCTACGCTGCCCAAATACACCCAAGTGACCTGTTAGCCTTTTAAAGCATACATAAAGCATTTTTTTTAAAGGATTATATGGTTCAGCACAACATGGAGAGCTGAAGGGCCTGTACTGTGCTGTAGTGTTCTATGGTTCTATGGTTCCATCTTTAAGATGTGTGAGGAAACCGGAGCACCCAAATGAAACCTATTCAGTCAAGCGGAAAATGTACAAAGACCTTACAGACAGCAGCACAGATTGAACCTGGGCCATTGGCACTGGAAAGCTTTACAATAACTTCTACACTACTCTGCCATCCCCAAACATAAACAGTGAAGTAAACAAGAGGTTGGGCCTTACACAAAACATCCACAGGACCAATAGAATCTAAAAATGTGACCCAGCTGCTTTCTGATAATACCCTGGAAAATGTGGATGATGTCTACATCTTGAAAGTTAGCACTTGGAAAAGACCAGAACTGACTTTAGTCAATTGATGGAAAAGTTATCTGACCAGCAGCACCTCATACTTGACACAAAAAGTCATGATCTGCTGGACAACAGTAATTTCCTATATAATTCTGTGATCTGGACTGCAATAGGCATCTCAAGGTCTTAGAGAGATACCACCAATACTAATACTGCAAAATCCTACAAATTCAGTAGAGGGAGAAGCAAATCAATATAAGACCTTTCACTGACCTCCACTGAAGCCTTTGCTGTCCTTGATCAATCACACTGAGTAAGCCATGTCACCAGATCATGATTCACTAGGCTCCTGAAACAACTGTGTCATGGGATTAGATTACCACATCCAGGCAGTGGAAAAGATTCAAGAATGTGTACAAAGCCTCCTTGAAGAGGTTCAGCATCCCTTCTAACTTTTGAAAACTTTAGGCCATGAACAAAATGGAGAGAGTATTTAGAATGTGAGGGGCCATGAAATGGGAGCATAGAAAGGTCCTGCATAAGCAATGGAAGGAACATACAACCTCACAAGCTACCTACCCACTTCTCCCAGTGGCCACTATCTGTGTAAGAGTCTGCAATACCTATGTTGGCTTTACAAGTCACTTCAGAGTTCACAAAACCACGGTAGAAGCAAGTCATCCTCAATCCCAAGAGACTGACAAAAAAAGATCACGTATTGCCTCAGTCCATAATGAAAACCATTGTCTATTGGCACAAATAGTTGTTTGGCCAGGTGTGAATACATTACTACCTTGTATCGGATACTTTAGACTATCATTCCATTAAAACTCTGATTACAGCAGTTATTGACTCAAACAGAAG
Organism: Hemitrygon akajei; assembly: GCF_048418815.1. Classification (NCBI taxonomy): domain Eukaryota; kingdom Metazoa; phylum Chordata; class Chondrichthyes; order Myliobatiformes; family Dasyatidae; genus Hemitrygon; species Hemitrygon akajei. The sequence goes on along the minus strand of NC_133136.1, from coordinate 71,005,264 downwards.
GACCACTTCTGCAGTCCAAATTCCTATTGCAGCTGACACTTGGGTGAGCAACATCTGTCAGTGTTCAAGCCTTCACCTTCAATTAAACCATAAGACTTAGGAGGGCCATTAGGGCATTAGATCCATCATGTCTGCTCTTTGATTGAGGAACAAAGATGGATAAGGATGTAAGGAATCTAGGTAGACTTTGTGGTAGCAGAATTTAATGATACTCACAGATCTCTGATACATAGCTGGTGTAGCAAAACATGGCAAGTAATGGATGAGACCACAGCAGTGCCCAGATTCTTCAGAAAAGCAGAAGGAACCCAATTCTTCCCATTTCTTTTTGGCCTTCAGTGCACTGTAAACTCACGAGTAAAGAATTTGTCAATAAGGCACCTCAAAGGCACTCGAATAGATGTAATGCCTTAAAATAGTAAGATGACTGCCTGGTTATATTTGGCCATTAACTGTGTGCAATTCAAAGTACTCTTGCTTTGTGAATTCTTATTCTCAGTGGATGCTTCATATATTGCTATAACTGCATGATGGCATTTGGTGTAATTACTCTTCTGTGAGTCATTAATGGAAGTTTCTTTGTCTTTGAACATATCTTGATTTAGTTTCAGAGTGAATTATCATAGTTTCATCATGAATCTCTTATATTTTGCAATTAGGTTGTTTGACTGTACACTCATTCCTGTCTAAGCCCCTAATACAATTCTATAGAAAGAGTACAGGATCATACAGTTCCTGCATTCAGCTCAGAGCTTGCTTTTTTATGGCTTAATATTTCTGAAAACCTGGCAGGTGCTGCTCATATCTGCATAAAAATGTATCATTCCTTTTATTCATTGTTTTGTTAATCACTCAGATCATAGTCACCTGAGAAATGGTCCAGAGGAATTGTTCTGAGTTCCACATGCAGAGAGTGAAGTCTGACTTTTTTATGTTTCTGAAGTATTGTCATGTGCAGGAGTATGTGTTGTTTTGCAGGAAATTTCTTTCAAATGAATGTAGTGAAGACAGTATTTTGCAGGTGGAGATAATTAGATACTCTGTCTTTAAACTGGCCCATCAGCAGGAAGTAGCAACATCTGCTAGAGCATAAGGGCTGAGTATTTCAGGTCTTCCGGTGCTGTCATCCACTTGCCAGTGTTACGTACCCCGTAACTAGGTTTACAGACCAGCAGAGAGAGAAGAATCTGTTGGAGCCTGGTGGTACCAAACCTAAAGGTGTTTATTAGTAAACTACACAATACAATATCAAAAATACAAATATACATATAAAACAAGTTAGCAGTAATAAACCTAAAAGTGTAGGAACAATAATAATCAATAATAAACAAGCTCTATCGATGTCTAGGGGTAAATGAATTGTCATAGACGAGTATAAAGTTCAGTTCATGCGTGCTGATGTGGTTATGGTTGATGTGTTGTAATTGTTGGAGAGAGAGAGAGAAAGCGAGCGAGATGTAACAGCTGCAACAGGCAAACCTTCTGTTGCTTTCTTATTCCGTCGCATCATTGTGGTCATTCAGTTATGATCCCTCTGTTCTTCAGCTAGACCATTCTTCTGTGGTGGATTCATCACTCTGGCATGAGTGGACACACACGCAAGTCCCCACCAGCCCTGCCATCACACTGAGAGCTTTACTGACTGATCTCCTGATTCGGTCCTTGAAGCCCCCACCTTCCTGTGGGTTCACAACACTCAGTCAGTGTCCACTGCTGTGTCTGCTGGGTGTCTCCCCAGACCTGTCTTTTATCCCTACTAACGGGGTCTCATCCATCCATCAACTCTAAATGACTGTGTCTGTCAAATCAGGCCACTCCTGCTGTCTCCTGAGGAAGGTTAACGAGCAAAGTAACATCCTTGTAGTGAAAGGTAAATAATCCAGGAAGAGTCAAAATACAATAAATCAACAGTCTCTCTCTCCCTCTTATCTGTAGCAGATGTTCCTGCCTCTGTGCTTCATCTCTCTCTCTCATTAGCAGCATAGTAACAGCAATAGTTCATAGTTCTCGGGGGGGGGGGGAATGGTTAACTCTGCACCCCATTTCCATCAGGTTTGATCATCACTCATAACACCAGTATTGGGTCCTTGCCATAAAACAAAATAGTAATGGTCACTGCTGGAATTATCTTGGTAGTGAAACCACAGGACACAAATCATCTCTGGCCAGGTATCTGATTAATGCTGTTCACAAAATGTTGACAATTTCTATCACGAGTCTTGTCTAGATGCTGCAATTTCAATTTTAACAGGCTTAAGCAGAACTGTTGTCCATTTGGGTTTTCTTCTATCTGTAGCTAGAGCTAAGTTAGCAGAAACCTACCCATTTTCAGTCATAACTTTTGAAATGTATGCCAAAACAAACATGTTTTCTTCCCCCTGCTGATGTGATAATCATTACCATTGAACTTGACAGGTGTCACTTTCTAAACTAAAAACTAATTTGATTCAATCGAACAATATTTTGTTTTACCTCAGTTCAAAATCAATTTCAGTTTTACTTTTTCAAGAACATTGTAATGCTTTTCTTAGATTCCCCCATATTGCTTGTGAGTTTTTAAAGAAGCTTCTTACAAATCTACCGGTATTGAAAAAGAAATAATTTTGAATTTGCTCAATTGCTGATTAAAGTGTTTAAAATAGAACAAAATCAACAAATCATAGGAAGGAGGGCAATTTAGCAAGACTCAACCAATACCTTCAGTACTAAGCTTCAAAACCTGGGCCTCAATACATCCCTTTGCAACTAGATCTTGACTTCGTCATTTGGAGACCTCATTCAGTACAGATTGATATTAATATCTCCTCACTGACAGTCAACACAGGTGCATTCACAGATGTGTGCTTAGCCCACTGCTCTACTCTTCCTTTGGTCATGATTATGTGGCTGGGCACAGCTGAAGCACCATTATAACTTTGCCAATGACACCACTGTTGTTAACAGAATTACAGATGGTGATGAGGAGGAATATGGGAGTGTGATAGATTGGCTAGTTGAGTGGTGTTGCTGCAACAACATTGCAGTCAACATCAGTAAGACCAAGGAATGAATTGTGGACTTCATGAAGGGGAAGATGGGAAAACACACACCAGTCCTTTCCAACATCCCCTCTTAATTTCTCTTACAGCTGTGCAGGCCAACCAATGCTTTGACCAGGAAAATTTTACACAGCCTGAAAACTGCAGGGTACTTTAAAAGGTTTTTTTTTGTAATATGCATACTATGAATATTTAGAAAGAAAGTTCTAACACTGACAATATAAATACATGAAAGCTCTAAAATGTTTCAAAGTAATGATTGTCGTCTATTATTATATTAACGTTATATAAAAGAGAATTCCAGCTGCGCAACAACAAAGGCTTTGTGTGTGGGAGCAATTCAGTTACTGCACAGCCACACACCCGTGCAGCTTAACAGGAACAGTGGACCTGATTGAAGGGTCTGCAGTGGAAGGTTGAGTAGCTTCAAGTTCCTGGGTGTCAACATCTCAGAGAATCTATCTTGATCCCAACAAAACGATGTAATCATGAAGCAGGCAAACTAGTGGCTATACTTCATTAGGACTTTGAAGAGATTTAGTATGTCACCAAAGACGCTGGCAAATTTCTACAGGTGTACAGTGGAGAGCATTTTAACTGCTTTTATCGGCACCTAGGATGGAGGTTCCAATGCAGAAAATCAAAAGGGGTCTGCAGGGAGTTGTAGATCCAACTAGCTCCATCACAGGCACTAGCATCACCACCATCAAGGATGTCTTCAAAATGCAGTGCCTCAGGAAGGTGGCATCCATCGTTAAAGATCTTCACCATCCAGAACATGTCAGCTTCTCATTCTTACCATCACGGAGAAGGTACAGGGGCTGGAAGATGCATACTCAGTGTTTTAGGAACAGCTTCTTCCCTTTGCCATCATATTTCTCAATGGTACAAGAAACCAAGAGCATGAGCTCACTATTCATCTTTTGCACTCTTTATTTAATTTATTTTGTATTGTAACTTACAGCAATGTTTGCATGCATTTTACAATGTACTGCTTCCACAAACAAAAAATTTCACAACATATTGTATGTCAGTGTTAACAAACCTCTGATTCTATGATTCAGGTTTACATTTGGTAATAATGTATATCTGATGATGCAGAGTTGCAGGTGAGTATCAGAAAGTTCTTATCAGGTAATATCGTTAACATTATCTGAGCAGCAAGGAGTAGGAATTATATGATTCCCTCTGAACCAGCCAACCAGTAAATTCAGCAAAGTTAGGAAGCAAATGAGAGCTGCCTAAAATTACTCACTTCTAATTTTCTTCCACTCAGTGGCTTAATCACTTTTCATTGATTATTTTTAGTATTTGTCTCCACTTTCTCTATGCATAAATGTTCCAATTATCATCAATATCTACACTACTACTCATTCCTGATTTCATTTAAAGTATTAGAACCCCATTCATGCCACTATGACGTAGTCTTTTTTCTCTCTCTCTGCCCATCACCCTGCCTGTTCTCCATCTCCCTCTGGTGCTCCCCTCCCTCCCCTTTTCTTTCTCCCGAGGCCTCCCGTCCCATGATCCTTTCCCTTCTCCAGCTCTGTATCACTTTTGCCAATCACCTTTCCAGCTCTTAGCTTCATCCCACCCCCTCCGGTCTTCTCCTATCATTTCGCATTTCCCCCTCCCCCCACTACTTTCAAATCTCTTACTATCTTTCCTTTCAGTTAGTCCTGACGAAGGGTCTCGGCCCGAAACGTCGACAGTGCTTCTCCCTATAGATGCTGCCTGGCCTGTTGTGTTCCACCAGCATTTTTTGTGTGTTGTTTGAATTTCCAGCATCTGCAGATTTCCTCGTGACGTAGTTTTCAACTTTTTTTACATTTAAATTCTTACTCTTTTTTTGCTCATCTTCCTAATCCAACAAGATCTTTCCTACATGTTCCCACTATATGTTCTACATTTTTCATCATCAAAATTAGCAGTGGCTCTTTTAATCTTAACTGATCCCATATCAAGAATAGATTGAATTTTTCTTCTCCTGTCAGAGCATGCTAAGAATAGATCCAGTCTGATGATTTAGTAAATGCTCCTTTGAATTTCCACAAAGAAGCCATTCAATTAAAGACACAAGAAAACCTCAGAACTAGTTCATTTAGAAGGAAGCTTGAGAATGGGCTTTCAAGAAGCCAGTGGTTTAGGCTTTTACTTAAGAGGAGCTGGTATCAATATAAACAACCAATAAACTGATGGCCTTCTGCCACAGTGTTAAAAGCAAAAACCTCTCATTACATTAAAAAAAATGTATTCAGTGGTATCCATGAAAGAAAACAGATTATCACATCATTTTTCAGTGTGCTGCCTCCCCCCATCATTTGCAAATGGTACTGAGCATGTTGGGATGGTGGTGGTGGGAAACGGAAATGACAATGGGCGATCGAAAGACCTCCAATTAAATCTTAATCAGAGAGATATTTGGAAATCCAGGCCTCAAGTATCCCAGTGGTTTCCAAGCCACATTTCTAGAATATTAGTTTGTGAAATTTTTTGAATTAATCATAAACAGGAACTGAATCTTCATTGTTTATTAAAAATGCACTTTCCCTTTGAGTCAGCTGCCTCAGAACACAGATAACTAGTCCTGATGTTAATATTGCTCAAAAGTAAATTTTAATTCATTATACAATGTAGATCTTTGCAAATGTATGAACAATCATGCTGATGTCCTGGACTGGAGCCTGTAAAATGATGCAAGTAAAGTGTATCATTAATAAATAAATGAACTAAAACTGTTCATCAATAGTCTCCAGAATAAACAATTTTATAAGTTCTTAAGAGTAAGTGTGGGAGTCAGCAACAGCTTCTCTCCTTCTCCAAATACTCTCTTCCACAATTTTCTAAATCCATTTGAGGGAAGAATTTGGAAATTTAAAGTAAAATGTTTTGAAATCTGTGTAGAAGTCATGAACATCAGAATAGGAAGTGGAGATGGTGGTGGGAGACTATTATGCAGTCATCTGGCATAATACCCATAGAAATTACAATTTACAGTGTTCTTTCTGGTTTGATTTCAGATTGCCTGAAGAATTCTCCTCTATTCTGAAAAAAAACATAAAAGAATGGAGGTAATTAATGTATACTCATGGATTTTTTTTGTATCTAGAATATCTCTTATGTTTTAAACAATAAGTCAATAAATGGCCTATTTTACAAAATACACAATTCTACTACCAGAAATACATTTTCATCCATCTATATGAAAGTCCTAAGTAATCAAAAAGGTTTACTCTTTTTTTCCTACTACAACCAAAACTACATCAACATTCAGTGAAGGTAAAGGCAGAGTTTTCAGGTCTATGCTCTCATTGTTGAAATATTTTTGGGTGACAGTAACAGACTGCACTACCTGCACCTGTGAAACAGCAGAGTTAACTATAAAGAAAGAAGGCTGAATTTCAGATAGTGACTTGAGAGGCTTCAATGGGTGAGAAGTAGAAGTCAGTTGAGTGGAAGTTCCAGCTCCATGTGCCTTTTTGTCATTGACTTTCTCTCTTTCAACTGAACCTCACCTCTATCTCTCCATTTAGCCAAGGCCAATATACTGCATCTTTTCTCCTGTTTAATCCATCAAAGAGATTGACATATAGACACTGGATAATTGTGTTCAGCACCTGCATGGATTAATTTGATTGCTGTGATTGTAATTCCATCCAGTTAGTCATTCTATCAATAGCTGGTTACAAAACCATTCTTAATTGGCAGACTTTCTTCAGTTTCTCATTAATTAAGGAATGCACATGGAAGGCCTACCAGCACCTCATAGGTGTTTGAATGCCTTCTGAAATTAAACTTTACAGGTATACAGTTAAGTTAGTACCGGCAATTCAAAAATATTGAAGTTCAGTTTTACCACTGAACTGTCTCTCAGTGCAGAGTGGCACCAAACTCTACTACTGGAACAGGTTGAATGAGATGAATGGACTAATTCTACTCCTATAGACTTATGGTCTCTAAAACTAATTTTTATCTGAGTGGCACTCCCTTCGTGCCATAAGTATGAAAATAAAAGTTGTTAGGGTTGGAGATGCACTTAGAGAGAGAGAAAGGGATAATTGTGTTTATAAGATGAATTGCTATGATGTTTTCACAAGGTAAGATGATATGTATAATAGAATATACAGTAAGTGAATTTGAAGTTGTACTTACCTTTCCTGATCTTGCACACAAAGTTCCTCACGTTAGCATCCTGACCCACATCCAGTGACATTTCCTTTAATGCTTTTGACTTTTTCCTTTCAATTGCCGTTTAATAAAAGCCCTCTCCATGTTTTCAGTTCACATGGCTGTGCAGCATTGCTAAATCAAAGTAATATTTTTGACCAAAGGCTTCATAGTGTCCTGAATCAATGATTAAATAGTTCACTTTATTTTGGCATTTAACATTCCACAATTCATCTTTTGCTTTGCCTCTTAAGAGGATAAATTGAGAACATATCATGTGACCAAGCCCACACTAACTTTCACTTCCATTCATCTGATTCTAACTCCAGATATAATGCTACAATGAACAGGCTGCTTTAAAATCCTACAGAATTGCAAACGGAAAGTTTCTTTTGTTACGTTCCCCAGTAACCGGGTAGTTTTCCAGCAAAGATAGATGGATCCACCGAAGCCTGATGTAAAAATTTTCAAACGTTTTTATTTATAAAGGGGCACAAACGTATGGTTAATACAAAACATTCAGATCATATACGTCGTCACAACTCAATCTAAAGCACAGGTATAGTAATAATCAATTAGAAATAAGCTCTACAGTTGTCTAGGGGTAATGTAGATATATATTGTTTACTGGATATTTAAAAGTCTTTTTGCGGTCACTGCAGTTCCACCAGCCGCCGTCGGTTGTGGTGTCGCGTTGGTGCACTTTTGTTAGAAAGAGAGAGAGAATGAAACATTTACCCGACAGGTTTTCCAAACTGTAGGAGGTAGTCGGAAGTCTCGTTGGGGAATGAACTCTCATCTGTGGCTTCCCCTGTAGCTAGGCCGTTCTTCCGTGGTGAGGTCGCCAATCCCAGGCAAGGGAAGGACGCACACGAACCCCACCACCAGCTGTCGCTCTCTAAACGCAGTCGCAGGAATTCTCGCGTATCTTCTGGTGCGTCTGGCGCCCCGCCTCGGCAGCCCACCTTTTATCTGGACTGGCAGGGTTGTAGATGTCCATCAGGGTAAGGGGGCGAGGCAATCCTTTCCCCATCACCCATCTCACATTGCCCTGAGATTTTGCACGTAGGCCAATTCCTTATCCCACAAAGGTGTCTCCCAAGACAATGGCTATGTCCGAGGCTTTTGTCTTGTTGAGCGACCAGCCCACTTTGCCCGAGGGCTTTACACATGGTTTTCATGAGACAATAGTCAAAGAGTCGCTTTATTCTGCTTCCCTGGGGAACGTGGTCTTCAGCACGTCTCCCTCTCTCTCTTGGGTCATTTGACCCCCCCTTGACTAGGGCTCTTGCGAATCTCACAAAGGAAGGGGCTGGGGTCATAACACTTTGAGCATACTCTTTCATATTGCATATGCTAAACACCACTCCTACCCTTGTTAATCCAAAGACTGTTCTGAGTTACAGTCTCCTGAAATTTTCATGTCATTTTCTTCCTAATCAGAAACAGCACGATTTATCTATATACGGTAGACCAAAATAAATGAACTTCTGTAGAATTCTGAATAAACTATTTAGTTTATTGAGTATTTATGTAACATGTAGATTCCTATTTACCGAAGGCTGTTATTCCTATATGCGTGATTATTTATTATTATTATTAATTATCTAAGGAATTAACAATACTAACATTTTTTTTTAAAAAATTGGGATATTTTGGGGTAAATTTTAACATTGAAAACCAGCATGCCCTCCACAAACGATGTCCACCATGGAAACCCAGTCTCTCCTCCATGGAACATGACAACACTTTTCACTGCCTCAGTAAAGCATCTAACATTATCAAAAACTCACTTCCACCTCAGTCATCTTCTCATTTTGCCCTTACATCAGTCAGAAAATACAAAAGCTCGAAAATATGCATCAGCAGGCTAAAGGACAGCTTCTATTCAACTGCTAGAAGACTCTTGGATGGATGTCTTGTACATTGAAGATGAACTCTTGACCTCATAATCAACCTACTCATGGACCTTGCTCTGTATTGTCCACCTCCATTGCACTTCCTGTGTAACACTGCATTGTGCATCCTGTCGGTGCTTTTCTTTGTACTACCTCTTCTTTATATACTTATGCTTTGAAATTATCTACATGGATGGCTTTGAAAAGCAGTTTTTCGCTGTACCGTGGGACATATGACAATATTAAACCAATTCCAATTCCATTTTCACTGTTGGGAGCTAAGCTAATGAAAATGTATCCACCCCGCCTGAATTTCTTCTCTATTGAAGTCAGTCAAATAAAAAATCAGCAAAATATATATTTGTAGGCTGACAAGTTATTAATCAGTGTTACATGTCTTTTATTTAAACAACTTAATTTATTCCAAATAAAAATACTGTATATACAACAGAAGAGACAGTGGAAATCCTTGCACATTCACTGTCCACACATTCAGTAGTGTAAACTTATTTTTAAAGGGGGAAAATGAACATCTCGTTATGCCACTTATCTGGTCCCCTGAGGTATTAGATCCTCTTACATTGTTCAAGGACCTTCCCTACCCAACTCTGCTCCTCCACATCTGGTGGTGGGCAGAGCCTCAGAAGTGATCTTTCGCCACAGAATTTTAGCATTCAGTGCGTCCCTCACCACTTGCACTTCCAGCCTTGCAATGTGCCGTTCGGTAGCATTCCTCATTGGTGAAAGGCCAACACATTTTGGGCAAACCAACCAGTTCTCTTACTGAACTGATAACCTTCCAGAAGCACTAGATATCTGTTCTTGGTGTGTGTCATTGCAAACAACCCATTGATCAGAGAATCCTATGGTCTGCAGCTGCCGAGGATGAGCCAGCCTGCAGATTCCTGCCTCATTTCCCACACTCACTCGGCAATTCAGTCTGTGAAGGAGTTTGTGATCATCTCTGCCTCACAACAGCTCTCCCGTAGGCAGTATTCATTAAGGAGTAATATGTCATCTATCACTACCAGCTAAGCAATGTATTAGTGCTTTTGAGTGAGATTTGGTGTGGGCACATTCTGCCAGATGGTTTGGACTGTTTGCTCAGGAATAAACCCACCACTTTATAACTGCAGGACATTCTGCACTGACCATTACCCGAAGAACTGTAGTCAAATGTGTTTACTTGGAAGAACCCTTCCACAAAGGACGTATATTATGACAATGTCCAGTTGATTGGGACCTTGTGTGATAGAGGAACCAGGCCTTTCTTCCACAATACTGGGGAGAAATAGGACAGATGGAACTTCAGCATATAGTGATACTTGGTGCCCACCTACTCTGAGTACACACACCACCTGATGCAGCCTCACAAAAAGGTGGCCATCAGGATTGAGAACAATGTCGATATGTCAACAAACACATCAGAATTACCTTTACTAGGGATCTTTCAAGCCAAGTTTCATTACTCAGGTTCCATTTCATGGTTGCTGGATCTTTCCCTATTTATTTCTAAGTTCCACTTCTGCTGAGTGAAAACTGTCTTTTAAACATGAAAAACTCGGCATTTTAATTTAGTTAGATCCTAATTTCATGCATAACTGCAGAAATACTTTTGTATGCAGATCATGTTAAAGCTACTGATAAAATCTAGCCTCATTTGACAGCACTGTTGTATTGTCTTTGTTTTATGCCAACTATATAAAATTACACAGAGATAAATATCAAACTCTCGGAGTTGTACAGCACTGAAGCAGGCTCTGTGGTCCATTACATCCATTGGGATCATCATGCCTGGCTGCACCAATCCCACTTTCCTCCATTAATTCCTTACCCCTATATATCTTACTCAGTCAAGTACATATTCAAAGGTTGTTGCTGTTCCAGCCTCCGCCACCTCCTCCGACAGTTTATTCCAAATACCAACTACTCTCAGGGTAGAAAGTTTACTCATCAGATCCACTTTAAACCTCCTCTCTCTCACTTTGAACCTATGCCTTCTAATTTGAGGTACCCCCATCACATTTTATCTAGCTTATCTATATCTCATGTAATTTTGTTTACTTTTTCAATGTTATTTCCCAGCCTTATTTGCACCAGGGAAAACAGACACAAACTTAATTGCAAGCTCTATTTCAGATTGGGGGTTGGGGAATATGTGGTTTTAAATAAATGCAGCTCGGGTGATGGTGTAGATATATGTCTTTACCACCACTAGGCTGCAGACACCCTTGGACAAGATGTCGCACTGCTTAGCCACCTAATCAGGGTCACATGAAGCCATCAGAACAGATGGTGGATGGTCATATCAGCAGCTGGTGCATATCAGAAGACCTGGTTATGTGACCACTGGTGCCAAGCAGATAATCTGTGAAGAGTATTGATAATAGATAGGGTAGCCCATATTGTAAGGACACTGTCAAGAAGAAAGTAATGACAAAGCAGTTTTGTAGAAAAATTTGCCAAGAATAATCATGGTCATAGACAAGACCATAATCACCCACATCATACAACCCAACACATAATGATGATAATTGTAGCACATAATTTAATACTTCTACTGTGGCAAATTTCACATTACTCATTCACTCACTCTTCACCTTTTCTTTTCAGTATGTTTTCATTCAATTTGAAGTTGAGCCTGCTTAAGCAAATCTGTCCTGCATCAGATGCCAGACCGATATCAACAAAGAAAGCAAGTGTAATTGGCGCGATGAAGCTCAGAGTTAAGAGTCCAGTGTTCCTGATTAGTGACTGAATGTTTGATGGTGCTAGGGTTTGCATTAATCTCTTGCCAGTCCCTCTCCAATTCAAGAATCTTTCCAGATCTTTCAAGAATTACTAGATTTTGGAATTGTTCTGGAGGACTAGAAAATCTCAAATATCACTCCACTCTTTAAGAGGGGAGGAAGGTAAAAAAAAATTGAATTGCAAGCCACTTAGCCTGACTTCAGTAGTTGGCAAGATGTTAGAGTTAATTATGAAGGAGGAGGTTTTGGAGTACTTGGAGGCACATGATAAAATAGACAGAAGTCAGCATAATTTACTTAAGGGGAACAGGCAGGATAGATAAAGAAGAGTTATGGAAGTTGCTTACTTGATTTTCAGATAGTCATTGACAAGATGCTGCACATGAGAATGCTAAACACTATAAGAGTTTAATGTGTTTAAGGAAAGATATGAGCAGGGAAAGAAGATTAGTTGATTAGCAGAAGAGTGGAATAAAGAGGGCCTCTTCTGGTTGGCTTCTGGTGACTGGTGGTGTTCTCCAGTGTTCAGTCAGTGTTGGAAGGATTCACGCTATATGTTAATGATCTGGATGATCTTGGTGATGGAATTGATGTCTTTATAGCTACGCTTGCAGATAATACAAAGGTAGATGGAGGAAGCAGGGTGTTCGCAGAAGGACTTGGACAGATTAGAATGGACAAAGAAGTGACAGGTGGAATATAGTGCAGAGAAGTGTATGGTCATGCACTTTTGTAGAAGGAATAAATTGGGAGCAAACTCAAAAGTAGGAGATGCAAAGGATTCCCCAAAAGTTAACCTTCAGGTTGAGATGGTAGTAAGGAAGGCCGTTGCAACAGTAACATTCATTTTGAGAGGACTTGAATTTAAAAGTAAGAATGTAATGCTGAGGCTTTATAAGGCATTGTTCGCACCATATTTGGAGTCTGAGCAGTTTTGGGCCCCATACCTAAGCAAGGTTAGAAGAATGAAGGAAATCTCATTGCAACCTACTATTGAAAGTCCTAGATAGAGTGGATGTGCAGAGGATACTTCCAATAGTGGGAGAGTCTAGGACCAGAGGGCATTCACTCAGAATAGGATATCCCTTTAGAACAGAGATGAGGAGATAATGTGTTAGCCAGAGGAAGGATCAATGGAATCTATTGTCACAGGCAGCTATAGATGACAAGTCATTGGATGTATTTAAAGTGGAGTTTGATAGGCTTTTGATTAGTAAGGGTTACAGGGAGAAAGCAGAACAATTCTGTTGAGAGGGAGAAAAATCAGTAATAATAGAATGGCAGAGCTGGTCTTATGGACATTGGATTGTCAAATATCTGAAGAATCAAAACCAAGAACCAACGTTACTACTGCATGCTACTGAGATGTAGCATCAGAGAATTTAACAATCAGTGTAGAACAGAAAGAAAAAGAGACCATTTGATCCATCGAGCCTGTGCTGACTACATCTTTCACTTTTGCATGTATACATAATTCTTTGCCTTTTTCCGTGGCACTTCTCCAAGTAAGATGAAAAGCAAATTATGCTATAGATCTAAGCAGCCTAACAGCACAACAGATTTCACAGGGAACTAGCTGTAAAACCTATGTTGCATCGTAACAGCTAGTGTCTATAATGGAGCTAATTGAGTTTGTAACCCTCTGCTGCTTCTTCTGATCTTGTGCAGTGACTCCTCCATACCAGATGGTGATGCAACCAGTTTCAATTCTCTCCACAGCACATCTGTAGAAAGTTGCTAGTCTTTGGTGACATACCAGATCTCCTCAAATTCCTATTGAAATATAACTACTGATGTGTCTTCTTTATAATTGCATCAATACGTTGAGTCCTAGATAGATTTTCAGAGATGCCAACACCCAGGAACTGGAAACTGCACAACCCTTTCACTGCTGTTCCCTCTACGAGGACTAGCGTGTGGTCCCTCAACTTACCCTTCCTGAAGTTCACAATCAATTGCTTGGACTTACTTACACTGAATGCAAAGTTATTGTTGTGACTCACTAAGCCAACTAATCTATCTCACTCCTCTATGCCGCCCTTTCACCACCTGAGATTTCTGCCAACAAAAGTTGTGTCATTGGCATATTTATAGATGGTATTTGAACTGTTCCTAGCCACATAGTCATGGGTGTAGAGAGAGTAGAGCAGTGGGCTAAGCATGATTCCTTGAATTGTGCTGCTGTTGATTTTCAGTTAATTTCAACCTGCACTGACTATGGTCTCGCAATGAGGAAGTCAAGGATCCAGTCAGAGAGGGTGGTATAGGGGCCAAGGTTTTGAACGTCACTGATTAGTACTGAGGGTATGATGGTGTAAAACACTGAGTTGTAATCGATAAGGAGCATCCTAATGTTGGTATTGCTGTTGTCCAGGAGGCCCAAGGTTGAGCTGCATAGGCAAGCTTTTACAAAAATGTTATCTGCATCATATGATGTTGGATAATTCATTGGAGTGTTTCCTTGTGCTTGTGACATTATCAGACTCTGACTTTTAGGCATGTATTTTAATTACAGAAGCTGCGTCACTCAGAGCACTACAGCACGGAAATGGGCTTGTCAGCCCACCAAGTCCATGACGGCTTGGTTTGCCTCGTCCCAGCTACCTGAACCTGGGTCATAGCTCTCAATACCTCTCTCATCCTTCTCTTAAATATTACAATCTTCTCCTAGATAGTATAATTGAACCCATGTCTACTGCTTCCTCTGGCAGCATTTTTCACACTCGTACCATGCTCTGAGTGAAGAAATTTCCCCTTAGATTCCTCTGCACTAATCTGCCTTTCACCTAAACGTATGACCTTCAGTTCTATTCTCCCTCAATATATCCACCCTATTTATACCACTTATAATTTTGTAAGCATCTATAAGGTCTCTCCTCATTCTCTTGTGCTCCAGGGAATAAAATCCTAACCACTTCAAACATTGCCTATAACCCAGGTTTCCAAGTCCCAGCAACATCCCTGTAAAGTTTATCTGCACTCTTTCAAGCTTATTGATATAACTCCTATAGATAGGTGACCAGACTGTCCACAATACTACTATTTCAACTTCACTAATGTCTTATACAACTTCAACAACTGGGATTCAGAGATCTTATTCAATTTAAATCTTGAAAGTTTTATCTTAGTTATAACATTGAGCACATTAATAATTGACCTCATTATATATTCTTGATATAATGTTAAATTTAGTAACGTGACATATCATATACAGTGGTATACAAAAGTTTGGGCACCCCTGGTCAAAATTTCTGTTACTGTGAATAGTTGAGTGAGTAGAAGATGAACTGATCTCCAAAACTCATAAAGTTAAAGATGAAACATTCTTTTCAACATTTTAAGCAAGATTAGTATATTATTTTTGTTTTGTACAATTTTAGAGTAAAAAGAAGGAAAGGAATACCATGCAAATGTTTGGGCACCCCAAGAGATTTGAGCTCTCAGATAACTTATACCAAGGTCACAGACCTTCATTAGCTTGTTAGGGCTATGGCTTATTCACAGTCATTGTTAGGAAAGGCCAGGTGACACAAATTTCAAAGCTTTATAAATACCCTGACTCCTCAAACCTTGTCCCAACAATCAGCAGCCATGGGCTCCTCTACGCAGCTACTTAGCACTCTGAAAATTAAAATAAATGATGCCCACAAAGCAGGAGAAGGCTATAAGAAGATAGCAAAGTGATTTCAGGTAGCCATTTCCTCATTTCATAATGTAATTAAGAAATGGCAGTTAACAGGAATGGTGGAGGCCAAGTTGAGGTCTAGAAGACCAAGAAAACTTTCTGAGAGAACTGCTCGTAGGTATGCTAGAAAGGCAAATCAAAACCCCCGTTTGACTGCAAAAGACCTCCAGGAAGATTTAGCAGACTCCGGAGTGATGGTGCACTGTTCTACTGTGCAGTAACACCTGCACAAATATGACTTTCATGGAGGAGTCATCAGAAGAAAACTTTTCCTGCATCCTCACCACACAATTTAGCATCAGAAGTTTGCAAAGGAACATCTAAACAAGCCTGATGCATTTTGGAAACAAGTCCTGTGGATTGATGAATTTAAAATAGAACATCTTGGCTGCAATGAGAAAAAGTATGTTTGGAGAAAAAAGGGTGCAGAATTTCATGAAAAGAACACCTCTCCAACTGTTTAGCACAGGAGTAGATCGATCATGCTTTGGGCTTGTGTTGCAGCCAGTGGCACGGAGAACATTTCACTGGTAGAGGGAAGAATGAATTCAATTAAATACCAGCAAATTCTGGAAGCAAACATCACACTGTCTGTAAAAGAAGCTGAAGATGAAAAGAGGATGGCTTCTAAAACAGGATAATGATCCTAAACACAACTCAAAATCCACAATGGACTACCTCATGTGGTGCAAGCTGAAGGTTTTGCCATGGCTGACACAGTCCCCCAACCTAAACATCATCGAACATCTGTGGATAGACCTCAAAAGAACAGTGCATGCAAGATGGCCCAAGAATCTCACAGAACTAGAAGCCTTTTGTAAGGAAGAATGGGTGAAAATTCCCCAAACAAGAATTGGAAGACTGTTAGCTGGCTACAGTCAAAGGGGGTGCTACTAAGTACTGACCATGCAGGGTGCCCAAACTTTTTCTTCGGGCCCTTTTCCTTTTTTGTTATTTAGAAACTAAAAGATGAAAATAAATAAAAGTAATCTTGCTTAAAACATTAAAGAAATGTGTCATCTTTAACTTTGTGCCTTTTGGAAATCAGGTTATCTTTTACTTGCTTAGCTATTCACAGTAACAGAAGTTTTGAACAGGGGTACCCAAACTTTTGCATGCCACTGTACTGTCAAACTAAGTTAAGCGCTGAGGACTTTAAGACTGGATATGAGTTGATGGTAGTTCTTATCATGGTTATGACATACTTTAAAGGATTGTTGATTTTGTACTTTTGACTTGCTTCTACGGTACATTTCATATAATTTTACCACAGAGTAATTAACTGTGACATATATTGTACATAAATTCAAATCAATCTTTCCTCCAAAGAACATAATGCATCTTTGATATTATGCAAATGAAAAGAAATATTGGGAAGCATCGACTTTGCTAATGTTTGTTTACCAAAATAATGTGATTAGGGACTGCACAACAAGAGCGCAGAGAAATCATGCAAACTGTCTACATATGACTATCTAATGGTCTGCAGGCCTTTGTAAGCAGAGGACTGGAATACCAATGCACAGACAAGTGGCACATTCTGTAGCTATATAATACCAAGTTAAATCACAGATGGAACATTATGAGCAGTTTTGTGCACAACCTAAGGAAGAATATTTTTGTCTCAAATGGAATATAAGGTAGATTTACAATAATGATACCTGTCTTCTGAAACTTAATATATGAGAAGTGACTTTGGAAAGTAGGCATCTTGGATTTAGAAAACTGAAGTAATTTTACTGAACCTTTCCAGAAATCACTGAGAACTAATGGACTGATAGAGAGAAACTCTCTCTATTGATTAGATATTCTTAGATGAGGACATATAGTCCCCAAATTGAAACCAACCCTTTCAAGGGAAATGTTTGGAAACACTTCTATGTGTATTCCAATGAAGAAGCTTTCAACTATCTTTTGCAAATGCCATTTGGTACAAAGTCATCTGTAAATTTTAAATCTGAGAGTAATATTCTTCTTTATTTATAAAAAAAGCACTAAGAGATAAATGGAAAATGTGATATATAGAAGTAGATTAATGAGCAGAATATGAGTTCGCTGAAAGCAGAACAAAAAAAAATTGCCTATTTCTGTTTCTATGTTCCTGTGCTCATGGGGTCATTCAACACTGAAATGCTTTTGCCCACTGTGCCAACCAGCAAATACTTACTTATATCAATCCCATTTACTAACATTTGGTCCATAGCATCTTGGCGTTAAAATGTATGACCATAAAGGATAATGGTGAATGAGGCTGGTGGCATGTTGATCTGGAAACCCCAAGTGAAGTAATCAATTGCCAGCAAGTTCATAATTCCACAGGGTAATTAAACATTTCCAAATCTGAAGCACCTTCTCAACACCACATTAGGGTAGTCATGATTTTAAAAAGAAAAATATTGACATATTCTTCTGGGTGCAGTACGCCACTTTGTTGAAAGAGGTCCTCTGGCTGATTGCACGACTGTTTTCAAATGATATCCAACAATCCTTCTTGAAATAGTAGAAAATGCAATCTGTGCCTTCATCCCTAAATGAAGATGTCACATCCCCACTGGGAGTATCACTTACTATTTCCTCCCATCTGTTTCAGCCAAACAACCATAACAGCACAAAGCTAAGAACCCTGTGATATTCCCACCACCATCCCTTATTCCCACCATCTGCTCTGCATGATGCAATCTGCAAGCATTACAATACAGAATGTAACTAACAATAACCTTAGGAAAGCTGCAGCAATGGTTCTATGTATCCCCAAGGAAAAGAACTACATTTTAAACTCATCTTCTTAATGCTCAAACCCAAATTGTCCAAGGTTCAATCCTGACTGAGACGCAGCAAGATCCCAACCTTCTCTGCATGAAGTTAGTTCTACCTTTTTAATTGCTTGACTGACACAACACTATTAGCAATGTATTGTTGAACCACAGCATCTTCTTGTTGACAAATGATACCTTGATGATAGACAGTCGTGATTACTGCATGAATTCTAAAAAGGGATGCCTCACCAGAATCTTAACATCCTAAGATAAGAAGATTATTACCCTGTTTATAAAAAACATTTTATATTCCTTCGACACATCCTAAACGAATGATTTTGACTGTAAGCAATACTGGGTGCAGAGACAAACAAGTCAACTGATTTCTTTCTACATTATAAACTCCCATGATTCTTCCAGGACACATCTGACACGACAAACTACCTCAGAGTAGTCACACAGAATGCCATTAGATAATGCATGAAGTTGAGTAATTGGACAGAAAGGAACTCAGAGTAGAGGGAAAAGAGGTGTTGTCAAATGCCACCAATTCTCACACTAACCTGCAAAAAATCAAGACAGTGTTTGTTTACTGTGCTACTGTCCCAAAATCAGCCATTAAGCTATAAATCCTTAGGAAAAGGAAAAAGAGGATATGGATGAAGTCAAAGAAGAGAAGGGCAAAGAGGAAGATGATGAGAGATATCAAGACTTCTGAGTTTCTGGACAAGTTTCCCAAATTATACTGTCAATGGAGGTCTGACCAGTTATTACAACCCTAATTTCCCATTCACCACCATTGTGACTTCAATTCTTCCTTCTCTTCCAGTTGTCACATTGTTGAAATGGTCCATCTGCAAAGATAAAAGCTACTTCAAAATAAATTAACAAACTATGTCATTTGCTTGCAAAGGACAACTGTTCATTTCTCCATTCCATTATTGTCTATCTTCCATGTGTTTTGGCTTACTCAAATCCTTCCACAGAATGCGGTCTGAGTGGTGACACCACGACTGGTGGAAAGTAGCTGCCTTTAAACAGAGAGGATTTATTTTGAATAGTGAGCTGTCATGGTCTGGTCCGGAACCCGCTTTCTGGGTCTTGATTCGGTCCGTGGACTCCAGACTCCGGGTCTTGTAGCTGTCTCTCCTTTCACCCTTAAGCCCAAATAGGATCATCTTGGCTTAAGGAGGTGCACCTGGGACCTATCCGCTTGCAGGTGGATATAAGGGGCTCTGGGACTGAGTCCAGTTGGGGGGGGGGGTGTTCTGGGCATTGGTTTGTTTTGTATCTGCTGTTTGCCTGACTAGCCTTTTTTGACCCTGGCTTGGAGTACCCACTGTTAATCATCTAGTTCTGTAAGTCTGTTCTTGTAGTCACCCTGGCCTGAGTTCTTTTCTGATCCCTTGCCTCTGTTGGGTAAGCAGGCTGGACTGCTGTTGCCTGGTGGGGAACTCAGACCCTTTCCTACTTGTCTTCTGATGGGTTGTGCCCTGCAACCTGCCCAGGTGCTCTGTCTTGTCCAGGCCCCTGTGTTTCTGCCTGGGAGGGGGCCCTGCCCAGGAGCTATGCAGCCTGCCCTGAGGACTCTGACACTTTCCTACCCCTTGCTTCCAATGGGTGGTGCCCTGCATCCTGCCCAGGCACCTGTGTTCCTGCCTGGGAGGCTGTGCCCTGCCCAGAAGTAATGTGGCCTGCCCAGGGGGTTATCCTCCCAGCATGCCTTGTCCCATAGACCCATCCTTTAGCCTAGCCAGGGTCCTGCCTTTGCCATGAACTCCTGAACCCAGGATCACCTTTGCATGCCATGGTCTCCCCATCTTGTTCTATCCTTTAGTTGTTCCTGTCTTGCATTTGGGTCCAGTCTCAGTGTCCCTGTGTGACATGAGCTGTATGGATCATAACAATTTGGGCTGCCTGGCTGCTGGGAAGTGGGTTGAGTCTGGCAGACAGCATGAAGTAGGTTGAGGGGAAAGATACATTTTGCCCATCTAGAAGAGTATTGAGAGATTTTTACCCAGGACTCTACAGTATCAATGTCTTCTTTACTCTTTGTTACTGAATGCAGGCTTTCAGGCCAGTCTATACTTTCTTGAAGCATTTTGTTGTTTGTCCATCAGTTTTATCTGTATGATGCTACAATATTGATTTCTGCTGACACCTTTGCAGTGGGACTCCTGAGGAGCAAAGCTCCTGGATAACCATTTCTTCTGACTTTGGAGGTGAGGCATAGAGAATATGAGAATGTACTGGAGTGTAAAGTTGTTAGTAGGAAACAAAAAGGGTGCAGTGAATTGAGTTGTGGTAGAGCAATTTTAAGCATCTAAAATTAATTTTCACCACTCAAAGTTTTTGTATCCTGCACTTTGTTCTGAGAGAAGCAATGCTTTTCACATCCATTTTGTTAAATATAATAGAGCAATGTGTACCAAACTGCTAACCTAGTCAAAGATGATTTTAACACTTGGTCTCATAGCCTTCCTTTTTACTTTCATTCATGTGCCTATCTTAGAACCTCTTAAATCTCCCTAAATTATCTGCCTCCACCATCAGCCCTAACAGTGCACTCCATACACCCATCACTCTCTTTTCAAATACCTACTTCTGACTTCCCCATCTACTTTCCTCCAATTACCTTAAAATGATACCCTTTTGTATTTGCCATTTCTGACCTGGGAAAATGTCTTATCATCTCATACACCTCTATCAAGTCACCTGTCATCCTTCACTCCAAAGAGAAAGGACCTATCTCACTTGTTGCATGCTCCTAAGACATTGGTGGCACAATAGCACAGCAGTTGGCATAATGCTATTACAGTGCCAGCAATCTGGGTTCAATACTGTGGCAATCAATAGGGATTTTGCACATTCACCTGCTGACTGTATGAATTTTCTCTGGATGTTCCGTTTCCTCCAACATTCCAAAGAATTAAAGGATAGTAGGTTAATTGGTCACATGATGTCATTGAGCAGTGGGGGCTTGTTGGGCCAGAAAAGCCTGCTAACATGCTATATCTCCAAGTCAGTGATTTCCAAAATGGGGGGTGGGGTTACATATCCTAAGGGGGTTTTAGGGGCATAGAAGGTGTTGGAGAGTGTGCGCAGGGGGCAGGAAGCAGCTCCCTGTCTTGGAACATGAGACCTGACTGACCATTAGTAGAGCAGGCACTTCTAAAAATGATGAGGTGCTGGAACACAGGAAGAACCACAGCTGTGCAGGTGGTGTGCACTTGTCATCAAAACGTGTCTGAAACTCAGCAATCTCATCTGACCTTGCTGACCAGACATATTATTGAGGATGCATAAATTAACAAGCAGGGTGCACAACAATTACCTTTGAATCACGTGATGGAACAAGTTCATGCAATTTAACAGTTTGTAAGTCAAGCACATCAACAGAATGTTGTCTACAGATCTACAGAAAACAGGTCATGCAACAATACAGCACTGGCCATAAACAAACAGTGAAATAGAAACAATCAGTGAACCTGCTGACCCCAAAGAATCCTCTTGAGTTGCTCAAAGTGACCTTCATGTGTGCAGTCAAAAACCTTCTTTGACCTTACATGATTGATCAATTGTCCTAATTGGAATAGTATAAAAAGGTAGCTTGCTGAACACCAACTCTATACCGACTAGCGTTCAGATCCCAATGTGAATCCTTGTCAATGTAATTTGCGCAGCCACTTTGTGGGATCTATGAACATGGACTCCAAGATCCTCCTGTTCCTCCTCAATACTATGTATCCTTCCATTAAACCCTCTACTCTGCCTGCAAATTCAATCCTCCAAAGTATATCACTTCTAGAATGGACTCTACCTGACACTTCTCAGTCCAGTTCTGCATCCCTTTGTAACAAATTAACTTCATTTGAAATGCAGGCACTGTGGAGTATTTCTCCTTCTTCCTTTGTCCTTCACAAGACAACCAGCATAAATTCAAATAATCATATATCTGCTCTCTTCCACACTAGGTCATTCTGCAAAATTGTGTAGATCCATCTCAGTTGGGCATCATCTACTGGCTACTGTTAAGTGCAACATGCATCATGCAATCCACTCACCATTACGTTCTGCTGTTCACCCCCCCACCCACCAATGACGGTGGATCTCCCCACCATCACCACCTTTAAGAGACACAAGCCAGTAATTCACTGGCCATCAGCTGGAATATCGAGCTAATGAAGAGAATGTTTAGTGCAAATTCCACATCACAATGGTGGAATTGAGCAGGCCAGCAACAATTGGTCTGGTCCTGTTCTCTTGAATGGTGAAAGTTTAAAAACATGTAATAATCTAGCATTTTTAAGATGCTATTGAATTTAGCACCATTTTTTCAAACAAAATCAGTGAAGTTTCAGGTAAGTACTCTGTCATAATTGTTTCCAATATATTTATGGCTACCCTGTGCCTTAAAAACAAACTTCACTGGATAAATTAAGCTATATGATTAATATTCAGTATTTGCACAGCTGCTCACTGTAGGCAGGCAGAATATAAACATTACGACTGCTTCCCCGTTTGATATTGTAACATATTTCCATAACTAAATACTGCTGTGTTTTCATTATCATGCTCAACATGATGCCAATAGGATTAAAATCAGTTAAGTTCTGCAACCAACAGACAGCCTATTTTGTCCCATCACCATCATCACAGCAAAACTGAAAGCTACTCGCACTACTTCACTTAGCTGTGTTGTCAGTTTACTAGTTTGACAGAAGAAAATGTCTGGACTGTATATTTGGTGGACTAGCTGAATATTAATCCCAGAAAATGGTAAAATGGTTTATTATTACCACATGTACTGAGGTACAGTGCATAATGTCCATACATATTATTTCATTGCAAGGGTATAAGGGAACATCACACTAGAATGCAGAATGAAATGCAAGTTACAAAGAAAGTGCAGTGCAAACAGACAATAAGATACAAGGTCATTGAGTTAGATTGTGAAGTCAAGGGTCAATTTTATCATCATGGGGGACCATTCAATCATCTTATAAGAAGCTATCTTTTGGCCTGGTAGTACATATGTTCAGGGTTTTGTAATTTTTTCCTGGTGGGAGGGGTAGGTGGGGTCCTTGATTAATGGAGGTAGTGAGAAGTGTATTGAATTGACTATTACTTACATCCTTCATATACATGAGGAGTAAAAATCTTTGTTATATCTGTCTAAATGTGCAATTTGTAGTAGTTTGTAATAAATAGTATGTACAACAGGACAGTCAATATAACATAGAAATATAATTGTATCAGTGTGAATTAATCAGTCTGATGGCCTGGTGGAAGAAGCTGTCCCGGGGCCTATTGGTCCTGGCTTTTATGCTGCAGTACTGCTTCCCGGATGGTAGCAGCTGGAACAGTTTGTGGTTGGGGTGACTCAGGTCCCCAATGATCCTTCGGGTCCTTTATACACACCTGTCTTTGTAAATATCCTAACTAGTGGGAAGTTCACATCTACAGATGCGCTGGGCTGTCTGCACCACTCTCTGCAGAGTGCTGTGATTGAGGCAAGTACAGTTTCCATACCAGACAGTGATCCAGCCAGTCAGGATGCTCTCAATTGTGCCCCTGTAAAAAGTTCTTAGGATTTGGGGGCCCATACCAAACTTCTTCAACCATCTGAGTTACAAGAGGGACAGTTGTTTTTTTCACCACACAGCCGGCATGTACAGAGCACGTGAAATCCTTAGTGATGTGTGTACTGAGGAATTAAAAGCTGTTCACCCTCTCAACCCCAGATCCATTGATGTCTATAGGTGTTAGCCTGTCTCCATTCCTCCTGTAGTCCACAACCAGCTCCTTTGTTTTTGCATCATTGAGGGAAAGGTTGTTTTCTTGGCACTACTGT
Source organism: Hemitrygon akajei (assembly GCF_048418815.1). Taxonomy (NCBI): domain Eukaryota; kingdom Metazoa; phylum Chordata; class Chondrichthyes; order Myliobatiformes; family Dasyatidae; genus Hemitrygon; species Hemitrygon akajei. The sequence continues at coordinate 70,981,116 of NC_133136.1, read as the reverse complement.
GTCAGGGAGATGACTTCTTCTCTGTAGGCTGCCTCATTATTATTTGAGATTAGGCCAATCAATGTAGTATCGTCAGCAAATTTAATTAGCAGATAGAAGCTATGGGTGGCAACACACTGGTATACAGAGATTAAAGGAGGGAGCTTAGGTCACAGCTCTGAGGGGCACCTGTGTTGAGGGTCAGAGGGGCAGAGGTGAAGGAGCCCACTCTTAGCACCTGTCGGTGATCAGACAGGAAGTCCAGGATCCAGCTTAGGATCCTTCATAGATAGAATCTATGAAGGACTCTAATTTTTGTGATGTGCTGAGTTGTGTTCACAGTTCTGTACCACTTATTGCAGTCTAGGGTAGTACAGTTGTACATCATGATGCATCCAGATAGGATACTTGTTTTTATTTAGTGCATTGATAAAAATTGCTGACATGTCATATTACTTTACCCTCCTGAGGAAGTAGAGGCTCCAGTGAGCTTTCTTGCCCACTGTCTACATGGAGAAATGTTCTACTCCTATAATTGTAAATAATTCTTTACTCCATTGCAAGTGTAGAATTACTTATTGGGATGTTCTGATATTCAGTGGCAATGTCTGTTGAAGACCCAGTCTGAATATCTATTAACGCTATTTCTCCAGAGGTTTTCCATTACACTGAGCAGCTGTCCACCATCTGTGCAACCAGCACTGGATACATAGGAATACAAGGACAGGCAAAAGGACTTGGAAGACAGACTTTAAAGGTAGCCTGGAAAGTGTTTTATTGATTTTTGAATTATAAGTTTGGAATGATAATGTTGTGGTAGTTTTAATTGTTGTTCTGCAGTTAAGTGCATAAACAAATGAATCTATTTGACTTTTAAACAGAATACTCCGTTGTTTAATAATTAGGCTAGTTCGGATTGAATATGTTATGGTGCCATAAACTTTTGATTTGTAATTAAGTAGATACAGTAATGCTGAGTGACTGAGAGAAGATGAACTTTGAAGTGAATGATAATTGGAGACAGGGGTTGGGTTTACAGTGCCTATCAAAAGAATTCGCCCCCTCTCCCCTTGTAAGTTTTCATGTTTTGTTTTACAACATTGAATCACAATGGATTCAATTTGGCTTTTATAACTCTGATCAACTGAAAAAGACTTGTTGTAAAGTGAAAACATCTCTACAAATTGATCTAAATTAATTTTAAACAAACACATAATTATTGATTGTATTAGTATTTACCTCTGCTCCCCTCCCCTTTAACGTGACATCAAATTACCACTGGTGCAGCCAATTGGTTTTAGAAGTCACATAATCAGTTAAATTGAGATCTGGGTTTGGAGACCTGTGTGCAGTCAAGGTGTTTCAATTGATTGTAGTAAAACTACACCTATGTCTGGAAGACTGAACTGCTGGTGAGTCAGTATCCTGGCAAAAGCTACACCTTGAAAACAAAAACACTGCAAACAGCTCCGTGTAAAGGTTATTGAAAAGCACAAGTCAGGAGATGGATGCATCTGATTAACCCTCAAAGAACAATAAAGTCAATCAAGAAATGGAATGAACTTGGCACAGTTGTAAATCTGCCTAGAGCAGACCATCATCAAAAAAAAAACTGATTGACTGTGCAAGAAGGGAACTAGTGAGGGAGGTTGCCAAGAGAACTATGGCAACTCTGGAGGAGTTACAAGTTTCAGTGGCTGAGATGGGAAAGACTGTGCATACAACTGCTACCCGGGTGCTTCACCAGTCTCAGTTTAGGGAAGAGTGTCAAAGAGGAAGACACTGTTGGAAAAAAAAACTCAGATGAAATCTTGGCTAGAGTTTGCCAGAAGGCATGTGGCAATCTGGAGTCAACTCTGAAGTCAACTGGAAGAAGGTTCTATGGTCTGATGAAACCAAAATTGAGCTCTTTAGCTATCAGACTAAATGCTATATTTGGCGTAACCCAACCACTGCACATAATCAAAAACCCACCATCCCTACAGCGAAGTGTGGTGGTGCCTGCATCATACTGTGGGGATGCTTCACTGCAGCAGGCCCTGGAAGGCTTGTGAAGGTAGAAGGTAAAACGAATGCAGCAAAATTCAGAGAAATCCTGGAGGAAAACCTGATAGTCTGCAAGGGAACTGTGACTTGGGAGAAGATTTGTTTTCCAGCAAGCCAATGACCCCAAGCATAAAGCCAAATATAACCCAGGTTAATTAAATCCAAAAGATATAACGTTAGAAAGCTCCACCTGTGGAGGGGTGAAAACCAGGTTTACCATTTAAAAAAAAAGAGAACTTGGGGGTGTAAAAAGCAAAGTGAGAATGAGGCATAGCTAACTCGGGCGTGGTCAAGCTAGAGAAATGCAGCAAACTATTAGAAACTAAACGTATGAACTGTTAAAAATGGAATTAGCTGTTAGTATCTCTACCCTACTCATGTGAAAACTTCAGGGTGAAACCCTTGGAGAAGAGATGATAGTGATAAAAGGTTTATTGAAGCTACAACTATAATGAACAACAGCTATAGCCAGACACTATCAGCAGAGATGAGTGTTCAAGATCTCTACCATATAACCGTGAATTAATTCTGTTAAACCATACCAAGGGATTTGATGAGTTAAAACACTTTTACTGTTCTGAGTGTATAATTTGTCTGTGAAATATGTTCAGTAGTGTTGTAACTGAGAAATGTTTGGAAATGACAATGAGATAAGCTAAAAATAGAATCCATATAAGAACTTATGGATTGTAATCCTGTTGTATACAGGTCAGGTTTTTTTGTTTAAGTATTATGAATCAGCTTTCCATGGATGATCAACTATTTCATCCAACAAACCCAGAAACAAGACGGCAAGCTAGCCAAGATCAAAGAACCAGCGTGGGGACGAAATGTTTAATGATGTACAAGATTTAATACGGTTGGATGTATAAACTTGTATTTCACTCAAAGGATCTGAATTTGATTTTCTGCAAGAACTGATTATTTTTGCAAAAACTTTAAGTTACTGAATAAGATTTACTTTGTTTAAAAGTTACGATGTTGAAGAATTTGTCGTGGAAGAAGTTAAGCTGAATCTATGTATTTTGGTGTTGAATTTGAATTTGCAGAGGTACTGACATGAATTGAAACTGAAGTTAACTATAACAATAAGAATTCAATTAGTTTTCTAACTAACTAAGGATAAATAGAAAGGCAATTGTTAGTCTGTAAACCTTTAAATAGAGAATAGCATTAGATCTTATTAGTTGGAGAAACTGAAGTCATAAAGGTCATTCTAATGAATCTCACTGATTCTAACTTAAAAAGGAATTTAGTTTTCAGTGGTATGTGAAATTTGGAACCTAAAACAATGTTGGAATTTTGAATTGTTCTTACTCATGTAAACATTTTGTATAACTTGTTTTTAATAAATAAAACTTATTTACAAAAGTGTGCATTTTCTATTCACCACCTCTATCTGATACCTAGAGCCTCAGAAGGCCTACTACCACCTAATGCAGTACTATGCAAGTAGATTTTCTCTCTTCCCCCTCCCCCCTCCCCCCCCCCCCCCCCCCACATGGACAAATCTGGGTATTCTGAGCTCAGAATCACCACCCAGAGAAAGACAACAAAGGTGAGCAATTTTGAGAGCAGAGCAATCGTTTTATCTTCTTTGGAAGAGGAAAGCCTGCTTTGTGAGTAAGCTTTGCCAAAATGAGTTAGTCAGGTATTTTCCAGTCACCTAATACAGCAACCACATTGGCCTTACCATTAATCTCAGAACTGACTGAACCAGAATCCAAGAGAAAGAGAAGAAGAATTTAATATATGCCTGCTACAATTGCCATCCAGCTTATATCAGAACTGTTGATGCACTCTGCTCACCTTTTTTGGGATTTTATAGTCCTGTTACATTTGAAGGAAGGTGATATTGTGTTAAATTTCACCTTTACTTCATGTTTTTCACCATAGATTTGCAATTTGCTTCCCTCAAATCTACCTTTTAATAATTCCCTGTCAGTGTTTGCATATCAGCATTACATTACAAAAAAAAAACACACATCTGTATCTATCTGCCACTCACAGTATAGACAAAACCAGAACCATCTCCATTTCAGCATTGTTTAAAAGTCTTTTGAATGTATTTGCATATAATCTGCATATACTCCATATTTGAATAGTAATACATGCTGAAGGAAAACCAGTTCAATAAATACCCTCTCTTGGCAATCTATTAGCTTCTCTTCTTTTCAAAACTGGAAGACATTAGTTGATAGTATACATATTAGCCATTATTTAACATATAATCTCTGTGGACATCTTACAATCAACCATTGGAGGTAACTAATCATTTCTTGGTTATATTTCAATGTGCAGGGCTCAAAGTACAAAATTTATCTACAATGGTTTAAGCTTCTCATGACTAAAAAGATTATTTTTCTCTGCAATGCAAATGAAGATATCTGCTACATACATAAAGAATACTGTATTTTAGTAATCATATTTGGATCATCGTGGCTAGCCCTATTTTAGTGAACACCAAACAAATAACACTTTATAGGATTTTTCCTGCTCCATTTCTATAATTTTCACAGAACCCTTTGAAAGGGAATTAGGACAAACTTTAGCTGAAGATCATCCCTTTGGAAACTTGCCCAACAAAACTCAATGAACTAGCAGAAAGCAAACAAAGTTCAAAGAAAATTCATCATCAAAGTACATACATTATATATCACTATAAACAAACCTGAGATTTGTTTTCTTGTAGGCATGCTCAGTCAATCCAAGCAACATAACAGAATCAATGAAAGACCAAATCCAATGGGATATACAAACAACTAGCATGCAATAGACAACAAATAGGCAAATACAAAAGAAAAATAAAGAAATAATAATAAATAAATAAGGAAAAAGAGTTGAGAACATGAGATGAAGAGTCCTTGAAAGTGAGTCCTTAGGTTTTGGGAACAGTTCAGTGTTGAGGCGAGGGAATTATCTCCCCCCCCCCCGGTCCAAGAGCCTGCTGGTTGATGGGTAATAACTGCTCCTGAACCTGGTGCTAAGGGTCCTGAGGCTACTCTACCTTCTTCCTTATGGCGGTATTGAAAAGAAAACATGGCCTAGGTGGTGGGGGTCCTTGATGGTGGATGCTTTTTTCCTGTAACAGTGCTCTGTTTAGATGTGCTCATTGGTGGCAAGGGCTTTACCCTTAATTGACTGGGCCATATGCACTACTTTTGTAGGATTTTCCGTTTAAGGGCATTGGTATTTCCATACCAGGCTGTGCTGCAGCCAGTCAATATACTCTCCATCTTTAGAAATTTGTCGTTTTAAATGTCATGCCAAATCTTCACTAACTTCTAAGCAAGCACTTTCTTCATAATGACATGAGTCATGTCATCTGCAGAAATTCTCTGAATATTCAGCAATAGGCGTATAAAGGGAGGACAGGTGGATGAAGTCAGGGCCCTAGTGGAGGACTTTGTCAAATGGCACAAGCTAAATCACCTGCATCTTAACATCAGTAAGACAAAGGAGATGGTGATGGACTTTAGGAAGACTAAGCCTGCACTGCTTCCCGTTACTATTGCAGGTGAGGATGTGGTGAGGACCTACAAGTACCTGGGGTGCACCAACACAGAGGCTGAGTACAAGAAGGGCCAGAGTCACCTCTACTTCATGAGGAGACTGAGGTCTTTTGAAGTATGCAGGCCTCTCCTTCTGTCATGGTCCAGTCCAAAATCCGCATTCCGGTTCACGTTCCGGTCCGCGGACTCCGGGTCCTCCGACTGTCCCTTGTTTCAGTTGGACTCAAACATTTGCACCAGATGCTCATCTTGTTGGCTGGGAATATAAGTGGCTCTGGGATTGAGTGTAGTTGGAAGGTTGTCTTGTCAGTATTTTGCTTGGAGTAACCAACCGGTGGAAGGCTAGTTCATTCAGTGAGTTATGGATTTGGCTGTTCCGTAGCCCGCCGAGGTTACCGGCTGCCTCGAGACTTGGAGCCACCCCAGACTGAGCTCCCTTGCCTCCGTCGGGTAAGCCAGGCTGGTTGCCGTTACCCTGCAGTTGGATCTGTCCCTTCCTGTCCCTTGCCTCCGTCGGGTTGAGTCCCACGTCCTGCCCAGGAGTCCCGTGTCCTCCACGTCTCCAACTCCTAGAACCCAGGCCATGTCACGTCTTTGCCTGGTTTGAGGGTCCGAGCCCGAGTCAAGGCCCAGGCTCTGGGTCCATGTTCAGTCTTGAGCTTGGAGTCCACCCCAGTCTCCTTGTTCCCAGTCCCTCGTCCCGGTCCTGCTTCTCCAGCCCTGTCTGCGACCTGTCCCGTCCTGTCCTAGTACCTCAGTGTCTGCGTCCTGCATTTGGGTCCAGCCTTAATGCCCCCCCGTATGACACCTTCATGTGTTCTACCAGTCTGTTACTGCTAGTAAAATCTTCTTTGTGGTGGTGTGCTAGGGCAATGACATCATATGGGTGATGCCAATAGGCTCAATAAACTGATTAGAAAGGCTGAAGTCATAGGTGTCTGTTATAGGACTCACTAGAGGCTGTAGTAGAAAAAAGGACCCTACAGAAAGTCCTAGCAATTCTGGAAAATGCTTCTCACCCTCTGCATGACACCTTGGGTGAACAGACAAGCACGTTTAGTAGACTAAGACAACTGCACTGCTCCAAAGAGCTCTGTATGAGGTCATTCTTGCCCTCAGCCCTTGGGCTCTACAGCCGGGGAAGTAATGACCCCTCCTGCAAGAATGTTTGAGGTAACTAATTTCTTTATTCTTTCTTACTTCTCTTCTAATATTTGCATAGTTGAATATCTGTGCACTTGTATTGCTTCTGTGAGACTGCAATCTCCTTTAGAATCAATGAAGTATCTATCTATAATTGTCCTTACAAGCTGGGCCCAGGGCAAATCCTCTGAAACAATATCATAAAGGAATTTATGATAGACGTTCTCCACCTCTGATCTCCTGATGAGGAATGGATCACGAACCTCCGATTTCCCCCAGTGGAATTCAATAATTAGCTCCTTGGTCTTGCTGACATCAAATGTGAGGTTGCTGTTGTGGCACCACTCAGCCAGATTTTCAATTTCCCTCCTATATGCAGATTCATCACCATCTTTGATTTGGTCATCAGCAAACTTAAATATGGCATTGGAGCTGCGCTTAGCCACACAGTTATGTGTAAAGCAAGTAGAGTAGGGGGCTAAGCACATAGACTTGTAGTGCAACTGCTCTGATGGAGATTGTTGCAGGCGATGTTGTTGCCAATTCGAACTGTTTGGGATCTGCAAGTGCGGACCCAGTTGCACAAGGTAGCATTGAGGCAAACGTCTTGAAGCCCATTGATTAGTTTTGAGGGGATGATAATTCTGAGTGCCAAGCTGTAATCATAAAAACCATCCTGATGTATGCACCTTTGCTGTCTAAATGTTCCAGGGTTGAGAGAAGAGCCAATGAAATGGCGTCTGCTGTGGACGTCATGCTGGTAGGGAAATTGGAATGGATCCAAGGTAGGAGTTGATGTGTTTCATCAACAACCACTCAAGGTACTTTATCACAGTGGATGTAAGTACTACTGGATGATGGTCATTGAGGCAGATTACCGCCTTTTTCTTAGCAAAAGTTTTAAAGATAAATATAAAGAGCAAACACAAGGAAATCTGCAGATGCTGGAAATTCAAACAACAACAACACACACAAAATGCTGATAGAACACAGCAGGCTAGGCAGCATCTATAGGGAGAAGCGCTAGTCGAAGTCCTGACGAAGGGTCTCGGCCCGAAACATCGACAGCGCTTCTCCCTATAGATGCTGCCTAGCCTGCTGTGTTCTACCAGCATTTTGTGTGTGTTGTTGTAAGATAAATATACATGTGTTATATATAGAGGAATAATATAAACACAAGACTATGTGGTGGTGTTGAACTATGAAAGATAGCTGCTTGTAGAATTGTTGAAAATATTCATTTATTTCTGCATCATTGTCAACTTTGGCAGCAAACTACACCTATATACCCAATTTACAGTAGCAGATAAACTGTAATTTTCAAGTAAAACAATGTGGGAAATGTTGAAAATAGTGCTGCTGACTTCTTTTTAAAGACATAGAGTAGGAATAGTGGATGAAATTTCTAATCCATCTGCTAACTTTCCAGTCTTACAAATAATAAATGAGGAGGTAAGAATTGTTTAGCCCAAATTATTTTGTGCTGACCATTTAATATTATTCAATGCTTTTTCTTTCTTGAATATGATAACTCACAATGACCAACACACGATGTGAGTTGAATTTTCTTTTATCTCATTTACGCTCAGTGACTATTTTATTAGGTATCTCCTGTACCTAATAAAGTTGCCACTGGGTGTATGTTCATGGCCTTCTGCTGCTCCAGCCTATCCACGTCAAGGTTTGATGTGTTGTCTGCTTACTGCTCTGCTCTACTGTCTTACTACTGTAACGTGTTGTTACTTGAGTTACTTTCACCTTCCTATCTGCGTGAAACAGTCTAGCCATTCTCCTCTGCCCTCTCATTAACAAGGCATGCTGCTCACTGAATGTTTTTTTTTTGTTTCTCACACCATTCTCTGTAAACTCTAGAGGCTGGTGTGCATGAAAATCCCAGGAGATCAGCAGTTTCCGAGATTCTCAAACCACCCTTTCTGGCACTACAAACATTCCACGATCAAAGTCTCTTAGATCACATTTCTTCCCCATTCTGATGTTTAAACAACAACTAAACATTTTGACCATGTCTACACACTTTTATGCATTAAGTTGCTGCTATATGATAGGCCAGTTAGCTTAACATTTGTATTCGGGAAAATGCTTGAAGCTGTCATTAAGGAAGAAATAGTGAAACATTTAGAAAGGAGTGGTTCCATTAGACAGATGCAGCATGGATTCAGAAAGGGCAGGTCCTGTTTGACAGACTTACTGGAGTTTTTTGAGGGCATAATGAGTGCAGTGGATAGAGGGGAACAGGTGGATGTCATGTACTTAGATTTCCAGAAAGCATTTGATAAGGTGCCGCACAAGAGACTTATAAATAAGATACCAATGCATGGAGTCAGAGGAAGTGTATTGGCATGGATAGTGGATTGGTTAAGCAATAGAAGGCAGAGAGTTGGTATAAATGGATGTTTCTCCGGTCGGCAGTCAGTGGTGAGTGGGGTGCTGCAGGGGTCGGTGCTGGGCCTGCAGCTGCTTACCATTTACATTGATGATTTGGAAGAGGGGACTGAGTGTAGCATAACATAATTTGCTGATAACACTAAACTGAGTGGAAAAGCAAATTGTACAGAGAATGTGGAGAGTTTGCAGAGGGATATAGATAGGTTAAGTGAGTAGGCCAAGGTTTGGCAGATGGAATACAACATTGGTAAATGCGAGATCATCCACTTTGGAAGGAATAATAGAAGAACAGATTATTATTTAAATGGTGAAATATTGCAGCATGCTGTTGTGCGGAGGGACTTGGGAGTAATTGTGCATGAATCGCAAACAGTTAGCTTGCAGATATAACAGGTTACTAAGAAGGCAAACAGAACGTTGGCCTTCATTGCTAGAGGGATTGAATTCAAGAGCAGGGAGGTTATGCTGCAACTATACAAGGTACTGGTGAGACTGCACCTGAAGTATTGTAATAATTCTGGTCTCCATACTTGAGAAAGGATATACTGACTTTGGAGGCAGTGCAAAGGAGGTTTGCCAGGTTGATTCCAGAGATGAAGGGGTTAACCTATGAGGACCGATTGAGTCGCCTGTGACTACTCTCTGAAATTGAGAAGAATGAGATGGTATCTTAGAGAAACATATAAAATTTTGAAAAGGATAGAAAAGATAGAAGTAGGAAAGTTGTTTCCATTGATAGGTGAGACTAGAACTAAGGGATATTGCCTCAAAGTTCAGGGGAGAAGATTTAGGACGGAGTCGAGGAGAAACTGTTTTTCCCCAGAGGTGGTGAATCTGTGGAATTCTCTGCCCAGGGAAGCAGTCGAGGCTTCTTCACTAAATATATTTAAGATACAGTTAGATAGATTTTTACATAGTAGGGGAATTAAGGGTTATGAGGAAAAGGTAGGTAGATGGAGCTGAGTTTACAGACAGATCGACCATAATCTTATTAAATGGCGGGGCAGGCTCGATGGGCCAGATGGCCTACTCCTGCTCCTATTTCTTGTGTTCTTATGTTGTTATGATTGGCTAAGTATATACTTGCATTAACGAGAAGGTATACATGTATACCCAATAAAGTGACCAGTGAGTGTAGATGACTGCTTTTCAATGTGCAACCCTGGGTGATTGATAGTAAGTGCATGGACCCGAGCCTGCTCTTGACTAATGTCAACAGACTGTCATTTTCAGCTTCTTGTGTGGGCAGGTTTAAATGTTTATTTATTTACTTTTATTTGGAGATACAGTGCAGAATACGCCCTCTAGCACTTTGAGCCACGTCACCCAGCGACCTACCGATTTACTCCTAGCCTTATCATGGGACAATTTACATTGATCAATTAACCTACTAACCGTGCGCCCTTTTGACTGTGGGAGGAAACCTGACCATTTGGAGGAAGCCCCCACACACATGGGAAGGAACTTAACAAACTCGCCAACAGAGAACTCTGGAATTGAACCCTGAATTTCAACACCCTGAACTGTAATAGTGTCACACTAACAGCTGTGCGACCGTGCTGCCCCGAAGTTATAGGTGAAAAAGTGTGGTGTTGGTCTAATTGTCATGATAGAAATCAACACTAATTTTTCCTTCCACAGAAAGAGAAAATTTGCAGATGTTGGAAATCCGAGCATCACATACAAAGTGCTTGAGGAACACAGCAGGGCAGGCAGCATTCAGAAAAAGAGTGTGGTCAATATTTCCAAAACGTTGACTGTACTCTTTCCCTAGATGCTGCCTGGCCTGCTGTGTTCCTCCAGCATTTTGTGTGTGTTGCAATAATTTTAGATTACTGGATATGGAAGAGACCTTGGGATACCTCCACCAAATAACAGAAACAGAAGTTTTTTAAACAAGTTCTCCACTGAACCATTTAGATCTGCCTTGTTCTGTCATTGGAACTTACTTCTCTTGGTTCTTATTTGCTGCCATATTCTCCAGATTGCCCTGTAGAGGCAGGTACACATAAATGAGTAAATGATTTGTCTTCAGCAATAGAAACAACCTCTGTTGCACCAAACAGATGCATGATCAATGGGTGCCCCTTTCATGACTGCATGTCCAGTTGCTTCAGCAGGTCAGTCAGCAACCGTATGAGAAAACAGCATTTGTGTCAGCACTGTGGCACCTCAAGAGGAAGTGCTGCCCCACAGTTCTGACAATACGAGTTCAATCCTGACCTCAGGTGCTGTCAGTATAACGTTTGTACCTTCTCCCTGTGACCACATGGATTTCATCTGAGTGCTCCGGTTTCCTCCCACTTTCAATGACATGCAGGTTTTTCATTAGTTAACCACAGTAAACTGTATAGGTTAGAACCTGAAGAGAGTTGATGAGACGAAGGGAAAGCAGAAATGGATTAACGTATACGTGTACAGGGGTGAGATGGATTAGCTCACTGTAGAAAAAGTGAGCAGCTTCAAGTTCCTGGGTGTCAGCACGTCAGAGCGAAATTAAGAGAATATGGGAATACAGTGTGTGAAATGTTTTTGCAGCTTCCTTTCATTACCTGAGTCTTGATATTTACCTATTTATTTTCCTTGCATTTGTTTCTGTGGCATTGAATCATATCTATCACACAGCTGTGTGTGTAGGGGAACTTGCATCTTTGCTCATTATGAGCAGCTTCACCATCAGCATTTTTACATTTTGTACACAAGGGTAGTACTGACTGCAATGCCTACATTTATGTCATCGTGGTCTTCCTTCTATCGTCTCCTTGAGGACAACTCACATTGAAATTATTTCCATTAGCTATGTGTCCACATTGAAAAATCTGGGGCTCTTTCTGCTGCTTTATGCTGAAGTTGATCTTTCTACTACCAGTCAGTCCTAGAGTCTTCCACATACTGCAGTGTATTCCTTCTTTAAATAACTGCGGCATTTTAAATAACTGCAGATTCACAGCTTCTCATCTGCCCACTGGTGATTAAGCTATTAGAAACAGAAATACTTCTGTCCACCCACTCCACAAAGATGATTAGGTTCTCCCACATCCACCTCAGGAAAAGAGGCAGCTTTCTAGTTTACATCATTGGCAAGTCACACGACTATTCTCTTGGCTTAGAGGAAATTTACAGTCACTTTTCATATAGTGACTACAATGTGCAATTCAAAAAGCAATATGACAGGGGAAAAAAATTGCCTGTTAGTCGACAAAAATAATCGGATTAGGATGGGTATTCCCTGAAAGTGGGCCCAGGGATCACCTAGTACAATTAAGCTGTAGCTGTGCATTGAAATTCAGGCAGGTTGCAAATGTTTGTGTTCACTGCTTATTTTCATGAATTTTCTCTGCGTCTAGGATAGCACAACATTTTCATTGTCAATGCACATCAGTGGAGTCTCCAAAGCAACACACCCAAAATGCTGTAGGAACTCAGCAGGTCAGGCAGTATCCGTGGAAATGAATAACCAGTTGACATTTTGGGCCAAGACTCTTCTTCGGGTCTGGAAAGGAAGGGTGAAGATGACAATAAAAAGGAGGGTGAGGGGCAGGAGAACAAGCTAGAAGATGAAGCCAGGTGGATAGGCAAGATAAAGGGCTAGAGAGGAAGGAGTCTGATAGGAGAGGAGGGTGGACCATATGTGAAAGGAAAAGAGCAGGGTAACCAGGGGAAGTTCAGAAGAAGTAAGGGGACAGAGTAGGGAGTAGAAAGGTGGCGGGGGGGGGGGGGGGAATGATTTTTTTTTACCAGGAAGAGAAATCAATATTCATGCCAACAGGTCGGAGGCTACCCAGATTAAATATAAGGTGTTTTCCCTCAACCCAGAGGGTGGCTTCCTCGGAGTACAAGAGGAGGCCCTAGACTGACATGTCAGAATGGGAATGTGATTGGGAATTAAAATGTTTTGCCACCAGGAAACTTTGCTGTTGGTAGATGGAGTGGAGGTGCTCAACAAAGTGGTCCCCCAGTTTATGATGAGTTTCACCAATGTGGAGGAGGCTGCATCAGGAGCACCAGACACAACTGATGACCCCAGTGGATTCACAGGCGAAGTGTTGCCTCACCTGGAAGGATTGTTTAGGCTCCTGAATGGAGACGAGGTTGGAGGTGACTCCAATATTGTTCGTGCCAAGAAGAACATAAACTAGCCCTTAAACCTTAAAGAAAGGGTGTGTTGGGACTGCAGAATGTGACATTGGTGGTAACATATTGAACAAAAATCAACAATGTCATGGAACCTAGAAAAATGGAGGGCTATGGGTAAGCCTAGGTAGTTCTAATGTGAGGACATGTTGTTTTGACCCCAGCATCTGTAGAATATTTTGTGTCTAAGGTAAGGACATGTTCACACAGCTTTGTGGGCCGAAGGGCCTGTATTATACTGTAGGTTTTCTATGTTTCTAATGTCAGTGAGCATCAAGGTTTTGAAGGAGGTGTTGGAACAGAGGTGCTATACTTGGTATCATCAGGGGGATCAGAGACTTTATAGCTCTTAAGATGGAGACATGGGATAACAATGCCCACAATACCAACACCCCAAGAATATAGGCATACTGTTCACACATCTCACGTAAAGATTGAAGATAAAAAAAGCATTATTTTTCACATGTAGCCAAGATGTGGACGTGAGATTGCAAAGGGAGCTGGAAAGGGCATGTAATAAAGGTAATGCCACAATTGTAACTGGCGACAGCAATATGCAAGGGGATTGGGAAAATGAGGTTGGTATCAGATCGAAAGAGAGAGAATTTGTTGAATGCTTATGAGATAGCTTTTTAGAGCAGCTGGTGCTCGAGCCTACAAGGGGAAACGGTATCTTAAATTGGATGCTGTGTAATAACTCCAATTTTATTAGTGAACTTAACATAAAGGAACCCGTAAGAAACAGTGATCATAATATGATTGAATTCATACTGCAATTTGAGAGGGAGAAGCATAAGTCATTTGTAACAGTATCATAATGGAATAAAGGGAATTACAGAGGCATGAGAGAGGAGTTTGCCCGGGTGGATTGGAGTAGGATGCTGGTGGGGATGCCAGCAGAGCAGAAGTGGATGAATCTTCTACAACTAGATCACAAGGTGCATGCTAGATGTGTCCCACAGAAGAAGTTCTCAAATGGCAAGGCTAGGAAACCATGGTTGACAGGAGAAGTTAAGGACTGCATAAAAGCCAAGGAAAGAGCATATCAGGAAGCAAAAGTGAGTGAGGTTGGATGATTAGGCAGCTTTCGAGATCCAACAAAAGGCAACTAAAAAAAATTATAAGAAGGGCAAAGATGAAATATGAGAGCAAACTAGCCAATAATATAAAGCAGGATACTAAAAGCTTTTTCTCAGCAATATAAAGAATAAAAGGGAGGTGAGAGTTGGTATTGGACCACTGGAAAGTGATGCTGGTGAGGTAGCATTGGGGGACAAAGAGATGGTAGATGAACTTAATAAGTGTTTTGCTACAGTCTTTACTGTGGAAGACACTAGTGTATGCCAGATGTCTGTGAGTGTCAGGTAGCAGGAGTGAGTGCCATTACAATTACAAACAAAAAGTGAACTGAAAAGGCAAACTGAAAAGTCTTACGGCGGGTAACTCAACCAGACTAGATAGACTACATCTCAGAGTTCTGAGAGAGGTTGCTGAAGAGATAATGGATGCATTGGTCATGATCTTCCAAGCGTCACTTGATCCTGGCATGGTCCTGGAGGACTGGAAAATTGCAAATGTCACTCCATTCTTTAAGAAGGTAGGAAACAAAAGAGAGGAAATTATAGGCAGGCTATCCTAACCTCAGTGGTTGGGAAAGTTTTCGAGTCCATTATTAAGGACGAGGTTTCTGGGTACTTGGAGACGAATGATAAAATGAGTCAAAGCATGGTTTCTGTGAAGGGAAATCTTGTCTGACAAATTTGTTAGAATTCTTCGAGGAAGTAACAAGCAGGATAGACAAAAGAGAAGCAGTGCATGTCATTTGATAAAGTGCCTCACATGAGGCTGCTTAACAAGATAAAATCCTATGGCCTTACAGGAAACATACAGGCATGGATGGAGGAATGGCTGAAAGGCAGGAGGCAATGAGTGGGAATAAAGTGGGCCTTTCTGGTAGGTTGCAGTAACTAGTGGTGTTCCTCAGTAGTCAGTATTAGGACCACTAGTTTTCACTTTGTCAATTATTCAGATAGTGTAATTGATGGCTCTGTGGCAAAGTTTGTGGATGATACAAAGACAGATGTAGGGGTAGGTAGTACTGAGGAACTAATGCGATTGCAGCAAGACTAAGACAAATTGGAAGAATGGGCATTAAAAAGTGGCAGTTAGAATAGTGTTGGGAAATGTATGATAATGCATTTAGGTAAAACATAAAACCATAAGATACAGGAGCAGAACTAGGCCATTCAGCTCATCGAGTCTGCTCTGCCTTTCTGACATGGTTCCCTCTTATTTCCATTCTCCTTCTTCTGACACTCTTAATATTCAATAAACTATTAACCTTCGCTTTAAATATACACAGTGACTTGGCCTCCACAGCCATCTACAGCAATGAAGTCCATAAATTCTCCATCCTCTGGTTGAAGAAATTTCTCCTTTGTTCTAAAAGGATGTCCTTGTATTCTGAGGCTGCCTTTGGTCCTGTTCTCCACCACTCTTGGAAAAAAATTCTCTCCACATCTGCTATTTCTAGGCCTTTCAATTTTCACGAGGTTTCAATGAGATTCTCCCCTCATTTTTCTAAACTCCAATGAGTACAGTCCCAGAGCTATCAAATACACCTCTATGTTAACCCTTTCATTCCCTGGAATCATTGTCATGAACCTCCTTTGGTCTCTCTCTAATGCCTGCACATCCTTTCTTAGATAAAAGGAACAATAGTGCAAACTATTATCTAAGTGGGGAGAAAATTCAAACAACAGAGATTCAAAGGGACTTAGGAGTCCTCGTGCAAGACTCCCAGAAGGTTAATTCACAGGTTGAGTCTGTGGCAAAGAAGGCAAATGCAATGTTGGTATTTATTTCATAAGGAATATAAGAACAAGGAGATAATGCTGAGGCTTTATAAGACACTAGTCAGACTGCACTTGGAGTATTGTCAACAGTTTTGGGCCCCTCATCTCACTAAGAATGTATTGTCATTGGATAGAGTCCAAAGGAGGTTCACAAGGATTATTCCAGGAATAAAGGGGTTAACATATGAGGACATTTGGCAGCTTTGGGCCTGTACTCACTGGAATTTAGAAGAATGCGTGGGGATCTCATTGAAACCTGCTGAATGTTGAAAGGACTAGATAAGGTGTATGTGGATAGAATGTTCCTTCTGGTGGGGGCGTCCAGAGATAGAGGCACCACATCAAAATTTAGGGGCAACTTTTTAGAACAGAAGTAGTGAGGATTTTTTTTCTGCCAAAGAATGGTGAATCTATGGAATGCTCTGCCACAGACTGTGCTGGAGACCAAGTTTATGGGTGGAAGGTAATTGATTACTGATTGGTCAGGACATCAATGGATATGGTGAGGGGCAGGGATCCAGGATCAACCATGATGAAACAACGGTATAAATTCATTGGGCCGAAAGGCCTAATTCTGCTCCTTGACTTATAGTTTTATGGTCTTACGGACAAGCTCCTTATAGACAGTGGAGGAAATTGAACTGCGATTGCTAGAGCTATAAAGTGTTATACTAGATACTATGCTACTCTGTTACCACTCAAATGATATATGATCAAGGTTAATAAATACACAAACTACCAACAGTTTTAATGCCCTGAAACACTGCTTAATGCTGATAAATCTGCCAGGACTGTACTCAGTGTCGAGGGACATGGAGGAGTCGGCACCAACTTGGTGCAGGGCTTTGAGCAGTAATTTTATCCGTTCCTCCAGCCTGTAACAGGAAGAATCTATCAATGGAACCAAGATGGCAGCTTGTTTTCTTTGTAGCAACATTAACAGGCCCCATACAAAATCAAAACCTGCCTAAGTGGTTTCAGATTGTTAATATGCCAGCTTGTTCTGCCACTAGCATAGCTTATGGATACCAGAGATAAAAGGTTATTTATATATATGTATATTGCATTTTTTTTCCTCATTGAACTTAAACTGAAAGAAGCTATCTATGTCTTATTTTCACTTGGATTTTCAAGTCTCCTCCGTACTTCACTGTTACTTGTATTACTGAACTCAGTTTCTCTTCGTCTTCACCCTCTCACAGATATTCTCTTAGTTCTCTCCAACCTTCACCCTTCTCTGCAATTTAAAATATGCTTTCTTCCCCAGTCTGATGGAAGTCTACAACCTGGAATATTTATTTTTGTCTGTTCAGCAGTGATGCCTGACCTGATATGCATTTCCAGTGTTTTCCTGTTTTATTCTTTATCTGCAGATGTTTGTCCAGAAGGTGGTGGCTCAGACTATTGACTAATGATGTACAATTGGTTCAGCATGCATACCACATCCAGTCTTTAGAGCTTCTCAACAAAGTTCTACAAAACTTCTGCAGTACATTACAGGGAGCAATATTGGTCTCATTAGTTTTCTCTAATGATTATCATTGCTTCAACTTCCTCCCTCCCTTTTGGTCTCTTCCTTTGACCTCCTTAGTCAGCTAGGGATAAGTCATCATCTTTATAGAGCCTTAGAGCCAGGCACCTGAAAACAGTGGTTCTTACTGAAATTCACACACAAAAGTATGCACAAGCAAAAAATTGTTCATGCATTCAATGACATATTACACCACAGAAAAGTTTGCTGTCCAAGAAATGTTTGTGCTCTATTTGTCTGCTTCTCTCTGGTGCGAGGGAATTCACTTCATTTACCCGTGCACGTACAGCCTTGGTAATGTCCATTATACAGCAGTGCAGTTTAAATGAGTGATGTTGCTTTTGTCTCTACGTGCTGCTTACAAGTTCAGAGCCATTCCTATGCTGACAACTGCCGAATTTGCAGTTTTATCCTGTACTGCATGTGGCATATATACCACACTAGGTAATAGATTTCAGTGATTCTCTCCTCCGTTATTTACCAATATCAGTCTGTGCTCATGTTCAGGCACTCAATCCGCACAGTAAGTACTATCTGTAGAAATGGTTATTTACCGTGAGTCCTCCCCATCTTCCTCTTTTCATTTATGACAATTAGTGCTGCTCTGCCCAGTCTCTGAGTATTCACCCATTCAGTGCCAGGCAAATAACCTCTTTCTAAATGTCAACAGCACTTAAGAGATGTTTATCATCTTCAGGAGAACTCTCACCGCTCACACCCACCTCCCTCCACCCCCCCTTTACATTTGTGGTGCAGCAGTGGAAACTGCAAGCAGTTTCAAATTCCTGGAAGCACCTACCACACACAAACTCTCATAGTCCCAGAACATATCCTGCACAATCAGGAAAGCTCACCAACGCCTCTGCTTTCAGAGGAGGCTGAATAGAAGTGGGCTATGCACATCTATTCTTGTGTCATTCAACAGATACACAGCAGAGAGCATCCGAACAAGCTGCATTACTCCTTGGTACGGTAACTTCACTGCGGCAGCCAGGAAGCTCTACAATGTGTAGTCAAAACTGCCCAACATATTAAGGACACCAGCCTACCTGCCATCAAGGACATAGACACAGAAAGGTACCTGAAAAGAGCCAGTAACATCATGAATGATCCCATCCACCCTGCTCATGGACCATTTGTCCCACTCCCATCGAGGAGGAGACTATATTGCATCCATGCCAGGAGCACCAAACTCAAAAACCATTACCTTCCCCAATTAGTAAGGCTGATCAACACCTCTGCTTGCTTCTCTTTGGTGAGAGGGATGGCACTACATTAACCTACCTCTCCATGCGGCCAAGCACCACGGCTTTATTACTTCCACAGATGCTGCCCGACCTGCTGAGTTCCTCCAGCTTGTTGTACGTGTTGCTTTGACCACAGCATCTGCAGTGCACTTTGTGTTTACGGATTTGTTATTTACTGTCAGTCACCTTATGAGACAGTACAGAGACTCCTGTGCCTAGCATCACTTTATGGTCATAAAATCTAACTAAGTATATGTTATCTTATCTATTTATATTTAATTGTTTATTATTATTGCAATTTATTTTTCTTAGCTCAAGCTAGTAAAACCTGAGGTACAGGCATAGCAAAGCACACTCATTTCTCAATTGAAGGAACTTTTGGACTATTCTAGTAGTGTTTAGTATAGTGACTTTCTGACGATAACATAGATGCTGCTGCGTACACTTAATTGTCTAATGCTTTGTGTTCTATCTTCTGTGGGATTTTTTTTTGTGCTGCAATGGATCCAGAGTAACAATTATTTTGTTCTCCTTTACACTTATGTACAGAAAAGTGACATTAAACAACGTTCCATTTTGAATCCTGAATCATACAAATTGCCCATGAAGTAGGTCTACTCGTGGTTCTATGCCCAGTTTTAGTCAATGCAGAAACATTCAAAAAAGGGAAGGAACACATCAACACAGCAACCAGATAAATTCCATCAAAAACCATCCTTTAAGTAAATTATAATCACTTTAAACAGAGCTGCTGGTGGCTCCTTGCTACTTAATAAAGTACTCAGATAAGCACAGCTAAGAGATGATGTAGGCTGGAACTATGAAACTCTAAAATAGCAATGCTGGTACCAGCTTAGCATTGCATGCTGGTTTATATTATGAACAGCAATTTCCTTAGGATTATCATGTATGCAAGAACTGTTATGCTAATAGTGCACATTGTGTTCTGGCACACGGATGCCATTTCCATTCTAAACATGTATCATAACACTAAAAGCCAAGTACCATTGCGCAGAAATGAGTGCATGTTGAGAAACATGTCAGGGTCCATGGGTATTTTTGTTTATTTCTTTCTTGAATACTTTTGTTGATCATTGAAAGGGAAAGAAATAAATGCTTTTATAGGATCAGAGTAAAAAGAGCATTAATCAGCTTTTGAATATGTGCATAATCAACACAGTCATATATTTCTTTCATGACATTTTGGGTAAAACAAATTTTTGAGTGATCTTACACTTGTCACTGGCAAAAATGCTAGCAAATTACCCAACATCAACAATACCGAGTGTTATTCTTATCCTTTGCCATTTGCCTCTGATATAAATGCTGGGCTATTCCAAAATTATGAACTGAGTTTATTTAATTGACGCTTAAGTGCTGAAGTTAAAAATATAATTCTGCATATATCTAATCATGTTGTCACTGTTACAGCTATTGCAACATTTCTTCAACCACTTAATGATAAGTTTTCAAGACCTCCAAGCTGATGCTCTCATTCGATCTCAGCTGTTATTCTTATTTAATCATTCCATTGCGATTTTTGAAAATTTAGTATTTCTTGTTTATGAACTGGACCTTCTGAAGTGGAAGGGGTTAATCCCCCTACTAAATATACCAGATCTGGGTTTCAATTCTATGTCTTAATTAATTGTTTTCATGAATTGATATCCCTCTGGGTCCAGAAGCACATAAAACATTTCTTCACGTGATATGCGTGCAATTAAATTTAAATGTTAAACCATATTTACTGACCTGTTAGCACTTATTTCTTTTAATAAAAGATTGGAAGATTATTTCTACTTGAAGGACACATGGAATTCTTCCCCACAAGGGCACTTGAGATAGAGTTTTCCTTCTTGGAAATGTAATGTGAATTAATTGGCCAAATTTAGCTACTTTTGATTAACTTTCTTCGTGTTTCTGCTGTGTCTTTCAAATGCATTTAATGAGTGAGAAAGCTAAAAGGTAGAACAATGGGAATACTTAATAATGAAAATAATCCACGTTTTCTATCTGACTGGGCGACCACACTATAATAGTTTATCTAATATTTAACCAGGCAAAGATGATGACAAAATAGAACAATCATTACAGAAATTTATGCTCTGTGTTTTTTTTTAGCGCAGAAAATAAGAGAAAAAGAGAGATCATAGAAGACAGTCAGAGGGAAGTTCAGAGACTCCTGGGACTCAAGGAAGTACAGAAGTTCATATATATTAGTATTATGAATTTTAAAATTGTTTTCCTTTGATCGGCTACTGTAACTTTGGCGGAAGATCAATGGAAACACAGTTCACACATCTACTGGGGTTTTCTGAAGATGCTCCATCAAAGTTAACGGAACCATTGAATCAAACACCTAAAAAAATTCTCAAGCAGATTATTGACTGAAACTGAGATATACCTAATTTATATATAAATCATTTGGACAAAAATGTACAGTATGTGGGCTGATTCGTCATTTTGCAGATGACACAAAAATTGATGGAGTTGTGGTTAGTGAAAAAGGCTGTCATAGGATTCAGCATGGTAAAGGCCAGTTAAAATCACGAGTGCAGAGATGGCAGGTTTGCTGTAAATGGCAGACTCTTATGAACATTGATGTACAGATTGATCTGGAGGTGCAATTCATAGCTTCCTGAAAGTGGTAACAAAATTAGGCAGGGGGTAAAGAAGGCATAGTGCTCATACTTGCTTTTGTTGTTTGGAATGCGGAATACAAAAGTCAGTAAGTCACAATGCAGCTGTATAATATTTTTTGGTTAGGCCTTGTAGTGTAATTAATATTTCAGTTATATTTGAGTAATATTGTAAATATATTGTTTGATTAAGTATTCTTTGTTTATATAATTCATTATGTGTTATATGTAAGAAATACATTACTGTGCAAAAGTCTTAGGCATATCATATATATAAGACTCTTCCATAATACTGTAGTAGTTTTATGTATTGCACTATACTGCAGCCACAAAAAAAAACCAAAAGTTTCATGACATGTGCCAGTGTTGATAAACCTGATTCTGCTATGGGTCTCTATTGTGGACTGTCAATGTGAAGGGAGCAGGGAGATGGAAATCATGGTTGAGAAATGGAAAAGGGAAAAGTGAGAGAGGGGGAAGCACCAGAGGGACATTCTATAATGACCAATAAATCAATGGTTTGGAATCAAATGACCTTGACTGGCATCTCAGGGTCAGGTGTGCCTATACCTGTACCAACACCCACCCCTGGCACTCTGCCACCTTTCCCACATCCTTCCCCCCCTCCCCCCAGGCACTCAACACTCGCCATTCCCAACATCTCTTGCTCTTGCCAGATTTACAAACTCACTCTCTGCTCTATGTTGACAAATACATTACTGTGCAAAAGTCGAAGGCATCTCAGCTTTATATGTATGTCCCTAAGACTTTTGCACTCTACTGTATACATATGATGCTAGAGAGCCATACGTTACATATTTGAATTGAGATGCATTCTATGTTGAGTTTGAGTTTATACCTAAGCAGAGAGGAGTGTACTTTATTTAATACTTCAGTAATATTTGAGTAATATTGAAAATATAGTGTTTGATTAATCATTCTTTGTTTACATAATTCATTACAGGTTATATGTAAGAAGTAAGTGAATCGCATATATCATTACGCCACCACATCATATGTGAGCATCTTGTTGTCTCGTTAAACAAAAAAAAACTGAGTAGTCATGTTTCTCGGCTCTCATGTTTTTCTGTCAATTAGTTTCGGGAGTTACAAACCTATCAGGCCTCACTTGGAGTATTGTTTGCAGTTCTGGTGAATGTGGAGTCTTTGGAAAAGTTCACCAGAATGTTATCTGGATTACCGAGGTTTCATCTATAAGAAGAGATTGTACAAACCTGGATAGTTTCCTCTGGAGAGTCAAAAGCTGAGCGGTGACGTGATTGAAGCTACAACATCACAGGAGGCATGTAAAGGCTAGATAATTGGAGACTTTTTCCCAAGATGAAAATGTCAAATGCTAGAGGACATTCATGGCAAATTTTTCACACTGAGTATGGTAGGTGCTTGGAATGCACAACCAGAAAAGGTCAGAGATATAATATAATAAGTAAGAGGTATTTAGACAGGCAAATGAACAGGCATAGAATGGAGAAATACAGACTTCCTGCAAGCAGACATGCAGTTTAATTTGCATTGTGGTCAATATAGACATCATGGGCTCTATTGTTCTATATTCTAAATAAGCACTTTAATTGCTCAGGTTTAGAAAGGTATGGGCCCAAGTGCCTGGAGATGGGATTGGTGCATGTAGGTGTCCATGGTCAGCTTGGATATGGTTAGCAGAATCTGTGTTATACATCTCAGTTACACTGATGCTAATAAGGAATAGATGTGGTGGAGGTGAAGCATATCATGTAGAATTGAGTGAGTGAGTGAGTTTAGTTTATTAGATATGGATAAAAGACAGCTTTGGGAAAAGTCAAAGATTATGATGAACATCCTTTTGTGGGAGGAGGGGGAAGGAAACAGAAGTATTGGTCAGGCTGGGGCATTGTTTTTTCCATGATGGTTTCAATTATGGAATGAAGTGCAGGTTGATGGGACAATAGAATTGAATACTTCTTCTCCTGGCCCACAAGCAGTGGTGGGAGGATACTCACCTCCTCAATATAGTGATCTTTGCTTTACCTCAGCTGCTGAATTCCTGTGGTTTGGAAAGTCCACCTTTCCAGAGTTAAATGCAGAGGCACAAGAGCCTACTGATTCTGGAAATCTGGAGCAATATACAAAGGAGCTGAAGAATCTCAATCGGTTAGGCTGTGTCTATGGAGGGAAAAAACCTTCTTCAGGACTCTTTATTTAAAGAGTAATAATTTTGTTGATCATCTACACTACCTTCCTTCATCACCACTTTGACTAAAACCTTATCTCTGTCAAAACTGCAAGTGAGAAATTGCTCTGCATTTTGATTGCCTCCTTTATATCCAAATGGGCATCCTGTTCCACCTTCCTTTTAATTCTCTCATCACAAACCTTGCATCATATTCCCGACATAATTGCTACCTACTCTATTAATGGCAGTTAGTTTCCTAAAATTTAAAAAAATTTCTTGGAAGCACTCGACAATTTAAGTAGATACACAGAAAGTGAGGTGAGAAACGGGTAGTTTTAATTCTAGCTTGTGATCCCAAACAGGAGGCTGGATCAATATTGACTCAGTTGCCATCCGTCCTTGTCAAAGGCAAAAATTTCACCAGGTACTTTGTCAACAATGGGATGTTTTCTTGATGCATTTGGAAGAGGAAATATGTATGTATCTAATTCAATATTGCTATAAAAATAAATATGAACAGATTCACAATGCTTGTCACAAATATATCAAAGAATAAGCCCTTAAAATGATGGATAACTTATTGTCATTGGTTCTTAAATTCAGCACCAATAGCTCACACATTGCTTTTACTAAACTCAGAATTATTTTCTATTCATCAGCTGAGAGAGCTTGAGCATGAAATTCAATGCCCACCTGAAATGTGCAGATGCCAGCTATGTGGTTGCTTTGCCCTCTTGCTTTTGTTAGCATGAGGCCCAGATTAAATTTTAGATCAAGCCTTGTTGAAAGGAAACCTATGGACCATCGGTAGATGCAGCCAATGTAACAGCTGGTGACTGAGCTAACTGGCATATTGGGCCGACTGTTTGGCCAGGGCTGGGAGCTGTTAAAAGGAAAGGCAGAATGGGCCTCAAATTGTCCATAAGTTTTATTTCTGAGCTGAGTAGAAATACTTCTAATCCTCCAGTATATGCAAAAGTGAAAACTAATATATACTGGGCCTTTGGCGATGGTTCATTTAGGTTAGATCATTCACTGTCTGAGTATATTGAATACAGCACATATACCTTTGGGTAGCTTACAACCCGTAAGAATGATCAATACATTTTCCAATTTCAGATAATCTATATCCTTGGTGATCTCCTTTTGCACACACATGACTGTCTACCTAGCTTTACTCTCCCTTTATTCACCTCTTCCCATTCCCATTCCAGCCCTCATCCCCATTCCGTTATTGATTTAAGCAGCACAGAAGCAGGCCTAATTGTTCTTCATTCGCCTCCAAACTCTGTTCATTTTGTTCCATATATCACCACTCCCTCGCACTTCCATATGTTTTTTTTTGTTGCAGATTGCAACATCTGCTGTCTCCTTTGCCTTCACATAAAGCATGTGCCCTGCCAGTTTATATCTTCTTTCTCTTCCTGAAATCACCGTCAAATTTCACGCCCAAATAGATGAGCTCTATAATGTAAGCCAATTTACAGATCTTCCTGACTATCCTCATTAGTCTTAGGTATTTAGGCTGCTGAAGAGTTCCACTGACCAGTTGGCTACTTTACCCACTCATCGGTAAATTTGTATGTCTTCATTAGCCGTAGACCAACAAGCAATTGCAACTGATATTACTTTATATCTCTTTTACAAAGAACTTTAATGGTCTTTGAATTCCAACAGCTATGGACAGAGTTGTGATGACAGAAATGATGAGTCCCAGTCTGCCAATATCAGTCTGTGCTAATAATTTTTACTAAAAATAAATAGCATCTGTCAAAGATTTCCATCCATCTATCCAATTCAACTGCCTAATTTTTAATGAGAATCAGTTGGTCCAGGACCAAAATATATTGTACCAAATTGGCAGGCATTCATCTGCAAGTATTACTATCAGCTGCACTGGTCTGTCCATCCGTATTCTCATTCCTACCTAGTGAAGCCAGAAGCACTGTAGGAACGAACCATCAATTTACTCTGCCAGTCTTTCCTTCAACAGACCCCACGATGCATGGATTAAATCACAGATGAATATTTGTGTTGCCAACTTGCTGAACCTGCAAAACTGTTCCTAAAATTGAAATCTGATTAAAATTCCAATGCAAAGATTATTAATCTTTCCCATTCGGTATCAATTTAGCATTTCTGAATCTACTGGAAGAAATACATCGTACATTTTATCACTGAGTTCATGTTAATCCATACTGTTCAAGAAATGATGCCATATTGAACTCAAGGACAACACTGTGATGCAGCAGTTAGTGCTGCCACTGCATAGCTTCACTGAGAAAGATGAATGTATAGAATGTGTACATTCTTTTAGAGTCCACATGGGTTTTTCCTGGGTGCTCCAGATTCCTCCCACCTCCCAAAGATGTGCTACCTGGCAGGTTCATTGAGTGCACGTGGGCTGCAGGAGAATCAAGTGAGGAGAAATGGGAATTGATGAGCATGTGAGAGGTAATTAATCATGAGGAAACAGGTGAGGGAACAAAGCTGATGGCAATGCCTTTTTTGTAATTATGGAGCATAATTGACTTAAAGGGGATCAGTCTGAACAGTCCTCAGGCCAGTACTGAGTGCATGCACATTTCCATTTTAAGATAAATATATTTCTAGGGATATTGGCCAGTGTCCTCTCCCAGACCATCATTCCAAGGATTAAGGCTCTAAATTCTCTCATTTAGGTACAATGGGAAAGCTGCATCATTTGAACTGCTGGTATATCCTGACTTCTGTTGTGGAAGGACATTACCAGGTGGAAGACGGAAAGTTTCCAGAATGTACTGAAGTCCCCATTGAAGAAATGTAACAGATGAGAATACTTCAAAACTGCAGACAAGGTAACTGAATGGGAAAACAAACATGACTGATACAGTAGTGTGGAAATGTGAAGTTACCCACTGTTTTAGAATAAATTTAAAAGCATTATATTTCTAACTGATAAGAAATTAAGAATTGTTGATGTGCAATAGCTCCTGGTTGTCCTTGTACACAAGTCAGTGGAAACTAACAGATGCAGCAGGCATTTAGAAAACCAAACTGTTGTTGGTTTTTATTGCAAGAGTATTTGATTACAAGATGAAAGATGGCTTGGTAAAATTACATAAGACTTTGAGGAGATTGCCCTGGAGTTTTGTGTACAATTTCGGTTTACTTCCCTAAAGAAGGATATATATGTTATAGAAGAGTGCTGCAATGATTCATTTGGTTCTGAGGGTGCCAGGTCTGTTATATGTACTGATGTTCAATGAAAAACTTATCTTGCATACCGTTCATACAGATGAATTCATTACAACAGTGCATTGAGGTCGTACAAGGGAAAGCAATAACAGAGTGCAGAATTTAGTGTTACAGTTACAGACATAATTCCCACAGTCCTGATCGATAAGCTACATAACCTGGGCCTCTGTAGCTCCCTTTACAATTGGATCCTTGACTTCCTCATCTTCCTAACCAGAAGACCACAATCTGTGTGGATTGGTGATAATATCTCCACCTCACTGATGATTAACACTGGCGTACCTCAGTGATGTCTACTTAACCCACTGCTCTACTCCCTTTATACGCATGACTGTGTGGCTAGTTATAGCTCAAATACCATCTATAAATTTGCTGATGATACAACCAATGTTGCTAGAGTCTCAGATAGAGATGAGAGGATGTACAAGAGTGCTGTACAGCTAGTTGAGTGGTGTCACAGCAACAACCTTGTGCTCAGTGTCAGTAAGATGAAAGAGCAGAATGTGGACTTCAGGAAGATTAAGATGAGGGAACACGAACTCATCCTTATAGAAGTGTAACGCACCATAAGGTTTCACTGCTAATGTAATGGTTTCTCTGTAGCAGCAATGTTTGGATTATGACTGGAGATAATGGGGCTATGGAATGTGTGCTCTCCAATGAGAGGGATGTTGTTCTTTTTTTGTGTGTCTGGGAGCAGGGATTTTGCAGTCTTTTGTTGGGGAGAGGTGAGGAGAGAAGACATGAATGGAGAGAGTTGGTAGACTGCAGGATGGAGTGAACTTGGAGCAAGGGCCCAAAGGTCAGCGATGATCGGAGAAGGTCATTGGTGGATGAACAGCCTTACCAGTGAGCTCCAACATTTGCGTATTAAACTGTTTCATGAGAATGGGCCTTTTTTCTTTTTGTTTCTTTATAGTCAATTAAGAATCATAAAACTCAATTGTTTAATCGCTTATTGTGTACTGTTTGTTATTTCCTGGTACTGATTTGTAACAGGGGACACATTGCACAGCATCCACCCAAACAAGATTTCTTAAGTTTGGCCAGGCCGGGGACTATCATCCCCTAGATTAAGCCGCTAGCCAAACCGAGTGTTACAGAGGGATCAGAAGTGGAGAGAGAGTGAGCAATTTCAAGTTCCTGGGTGTCAAGATCTCTGACGATCTAACCTGCTCCCAACATATCGGTGCAGCTATAAAGAAGCCAAGGCAGCAGCTATATCTCATTAGGAGTTTAAAGAGATTCAGTTTGTCACCTAAAACACACTTCTATAGGTGTATCATGGAGAGAATCCTGACAGGCTGCAACACTGTCTGATAAAAGGGGGGGAGATGGGGTCAGTTCCATCTTGGGTACCAGCCTCCATAGTGTCCAAGACCTCTCTAATTCTGATTCTGATTCTGAAAGTGCTGTGCAGGTAGACAGGAGGTGAAAGGTCATTGAGGTAGATTATAAGGTTAAGAGTCCATCTTAACATATTAGGGAATTGTTCAGAAATTTTATAACAGCAGGACAGAAGCAGACCTTCAGCCTGGTGTTACATGCTTTCAAGACTTTGTACTTCTGACTGATTGGAGTGGGGAGAGGAGAGGATATCTGGAGTGTGTAGGGACTTTGGTTATGCTGGCTGCTTTACCAAGGCAGAAATAAGTGTAGACAGAGTCTTTTGAGAGGAGGCTGGTTTCCATGATGTTCTGAGTTGGGTCGAGATACCGCCTGCGACTAACAAGACTAATGGTGACGTCCTACAAACAGTTCATGAAACAACTACTTCTTCTTTTTTTAAATGCCTTTCTTTCAGAGGTTCGTTTTATCGTCAAAGAATGCATGTACAATGCAACTCTGATATTTGTCTTCTCCTGATTGCCATGAAATACAGAAAGACCATGGGATATGATGAAAGAGAAGATGTTAACACACCCCCCCACCCCCCCCCCCCCCGCACGGCATGAAAGGGAAAAGAAATAAAACTTTCAGAGCATAAAAATCTCCATCCCCTCCCCAGCAGAAAAAAAGCAGCGACAATAGCATCAAATCCCCCACCTCTCCCCGCCGAAAAAAACAGCGACAGTAACTATCCCTATCCCCCTCACACGCAGTAAAACACAGTGACAGTAACAATCCCCAACCCCCTCACTCACAGAAAAAAAACAGCAATAATAACAATCCCCAACCCCCTCGCTATGTGGGAAGATGAATCTCATGTTCGTATACTGCATACATACTTTGATAATAAATGCACTTTGAATTTGACTTTGGATTCTCTGCAGTTTTTTGTAGTCACAGGCAGAGCAGTTGCCATACCAAGCCATCGTGCATCTGGATAGGATGCTTTCTATGATGTAAGTTTCTTTACTGTCCTGGTGCTGCAAAATTTAGTGTAGGACCAAGAAGATGGCACCTGCTGAGGACTTGTTTCGGCAGAACGAACTGCAGTGAGCTGAGCATGCCTGGGAGGCTGAAGTTAGTACATGCTATGACCAACCTCTCAAAACACTTGTTGATACAAGATGTCAGAGCCACCAGGTAGTAGTTTTTATGGCACATGATCTTGTTTTACTTAAGAACCAAGATGATAGTGGTTCAATTACAGAAGGTGGGAACCTTAGACTGAAGCAGGGAGAAGTTGAAAACATTTGCAAATACCCCTGCCAGCTGATCTAAGGTCTGTACCTGAGACACTATCCAGTTCAGATGCTTTCAGTAGGTTTGTTCTTTGGGAGATTGATCTGCAACATCGGCAGTGGTAACTTTGGGTTCAGATGTATTGGAAGCTGGCAGGGTGGGCTGTGACATTCCAATCCCCTTCTGTTCGAAATGCACATAGATTATGTTAAGGGAAGGGAACGTGCTGTTGTCCGTGATGTTTTGTCGCCCATTTTAGCATGTAAGCCATACCACAACTGACTGCCAGTCTGGATCTCGACCTTGGGCCACTATTCTCTCTTGGCATTCCTAATAGCTTTATGGAAGTCACCTCTCAATTTCTTACAAGGGTCAGGGTCTCCCTGATTTGGAAGCTAATTGTGGTAATTCCTAATGGGGTTCCCAAATGTCATGTAATCAGGGAATTTTATTTTTAGTGAATCACTGTGATGCTTTCTCTCTGTTTACTGCATTGACCTATGGTGTGGGTGATTTCACGAGCAACCTCGTGGAGAACTCTCAGTTGCCATGTCATCATTATGAGGGAGCCTGCACCAGTCAGAGTATGAAGAAGGTGCCTTTATGGGAGACAGAGCAGTTATCTACAAAAAGCTCTCATAGAACTAAGTGGAAGAGTAAGCTAAAGAGGACACATGTGTAACCCTCAGCTTTGGCCAGCATGTGTTCGTCTAGGGGAAGACCACCTCTGGCCCTGCCAAACTGAGAAATCTCATTAGTATGGATGTTGCGTGATGTGTTGCCCGGTTACAAATCCGCACCACAAAATATCTGTCAGTAAACCGTGTGCAATTAAATGATTGAGCTTTATAAATTTTAATCTGAGTATAGGGTTAGTAAAAAAAAAAAAATTAAAAAGGGCTCATTTTAAGGAAAAAGTCAAATGTGCACATTGGAGCTCACTGATACGGCCATTGGTCCACCATCGACCTGCTCCGAGCGTTGCTGACCTTTGGACACACGCTTTTCGTCCACTCTCTCCGGTGGTGTACCAGCTCTCTCCACACTTGCCTTTTCCCCTCATCTCTCAGCGATAAAAGACCGCCAAATCCCTACTCCCAGACCCACAAGAAAGAACAACATCCCGCTCAGTGGCTAACGTACATTCCAAAGGACCCGTTATCTCTACTCATAGCCTAAACATTGCTGCTACAGAGAAACCATGACCTTAGCAGTGGAACATCACAGGGCGGCCATTACATTAGCAGTGAAACCTTATAGTGTGTTACACATGACTTGAAGATATTGGTCACACACATGTCCTACCACCACAATTATCTGCACTGAACCAGTGGGAGGAACGGACACATAATTCTTCAAGATCTCTATCATATGTCAGTGCTGTGCAAAGATTTCCAACCTAAGCAGAGCACTGAAAAATCAAGCAAGGACATGAAAACCGTGAATCATTAAAAGTAAAACATTAATGTTCTGTGAAGATTTCTTAATTCAAACGTATTCACTCTTTACTTACTAAAAATTAAATCAAAAGGTTGTATGTCACACACAATTCGACAAGTATCTTTTATTTAGAAATGTGAACCATATGCATTAGTGACATCTTCACAGATATGAGTAACTCCAAAAAGGATGTAGCCAAGATGCATTGTATCTGGATCTGGTAGTGTCCAATACAGTTTCCCAATGGGCAGGTATGTAACCATACTAAAATGTACGCAAAACAGATTTTCTGTATGATTTGTATGTTAAAAATGATGCCCATGCAGTCCAGATTCCTGGTTCCTGTTAACTCACAAAGCATCAGTTGAAAGCTCCAATTATCTTTCAAGACTTAAAATGTGCACTTTGTTCATCATATTGTTGATTTGATAAAAGATACACTGTTGGCAAGTTGCATTTTTTCCTAATGTCCATGATGGCTATGAATTGGCAACCTGAGCAATCCTTTGCAACTCTTCTAAGAGATAAAGCAAGGCTGAGTTGCAATGAGCGTATGATTAATGGGAAAAAAACACAGCTCTGAAAATAGGACATTAGGGAGGCGGTTCAGTGAAAAAAAAAGTAAGGAAGTGTTACTGGAGATGTGACAAAAATCTTATGGGATTAACTTTAACAATGAAAAAAGTTGGAACTTAAAATCCAAAGCAATAAAAGACCTAGCACATATTCCTACAAAACACAGTTGTAAATGACTTTCACTATTTCACAAAAGGAAGTACAAAGACAAACATCATTCTTTTGTTTTGATGAAGTATACTCACAATACAGATTGAATGTTGTTTAAATCTTGGGAAAAAATAAAGTGATAGAGATTAAAATGGAAACTGGTTATCAGGGCCAAATTCCTCACTAAATAAGTTATGGTTTTCAGGAATCTTTTGCCATATGTGCATTGTTAATATTCTTAGACACAAGTGGATGTATGAACACCAAAGTTGCCAATTAACCCCTTTTGGGGATCTTCAGGGAATTCCAAACTCAGATGACAATATTTATTTTTACCACATGTTCCATGAAGCCAAAGAGATAAAAACTCATGTTAATGCAGTAATCATATTTACAATTAGGTTTGGAAATTACCATGATTCTATTGTTAAGGATAAATTTCCACAGGGACTCCATAAGCACAGTCATTGCCACGAGGCCCTGTCAATAAATCATATCCCTGGATTTCTTCAATATTTTCATAGAACTCGGTTTATTTCTGTCATTTTTTCCTAAATCTTTCTTCCTTTCTTACAATTTTATTTATTTCTTCTTTAAACTTTTGATATGTTCTTTTAGTGACCAAGCTGAATCCATTATCACTTAACAAGTTATCTTGTTACTGCCTGGCAACTCAATTGGATCCTGACAAGATAACTTGTCAGCAGCAATCTAATGGCTCAGAATAATGCTTAAATTATAATAATAGAGTGACTGTCAAACCCACTATTAAAGATAAGATCACATCTTCTCACAGCTGATTGAGCAAGAGTGTTGGAGAAAATAGTCCACATAGATTGTATGCATTCAATATTGTCAAAGGGAGTTTGAATGGAGCAGTAAAGGAATAGCTGGATCATTAACCCAAAGCCATGACATGAAGCCATGAGCACAAGGACACAAGGGATAGGGATTCATTTGGACAACTCCAAACAATGGTTGAGATTTGCATTAGCACAGACAAAAGCAGATTGCATGTACCTCTGGGTATCTTGGTGTCAGTCACAAACATCAGTTGTAAAGCTGCCGAGAAAGGGCCAGTAGATAAAATGAGAGATGTGGGTAGAGAGTCAGTGTAGATATAATGGATTCAACATTGGCTTAGCGTCTTCCTGATGTGTTGTAAACATTTTATGATTCTATAATTCTTTGACAGATGTTCTCTTTTTCTTGCAGCATGTGTCACAAGCATCCTTAGCTATTGCTCCATTTCAGTCTTTGATTTGCTTAGTATCTGAGCACACGTAAAGAGGCAATGAGTATGCTAAACATGTTTATGTTGGATTTTAGCCACAGGTAGAATAGTGTTCATATAAGACTCAGGATTATGGCCCTGACTGATGCATGGACCTGCTGTGATACTGCAATGTATTAACATCTGACACTAGGAGGTATTCACTTAGCCAAGTGTAGTTCGTCTTTATGTGTGCTGTGGGTCGTGATTCGTACTTAGTTAATGGACCAACTTAATAACCTACAGATGTTAATAGCCTCCAATTATTGAGTGTTCTTGAAATTGAGCTCTCTTGGTCTAGATGCATGCCAACTCTGGCTCACTGCGGATACACCAAATACGTTAGTAAGACCCAAGGGCTTCTTGATACACAGAATGGACCGGACTGCTGATTTGGAGAAGGCAAATGGTGGGGGTCTGTGTTTCATGATAAACTCTTTCTGGTGCTCAGACACAGCAGTCTAGTCACGGTCTTATTCCCCTGACCCAGAACATCAAACAATTAAGTGCCAACTGTTCTATTTACCAAAAGAGTTGTCCTCAATGATCCAGATGGCAGTTTTCATACAGCCAAGGCAGTTGTTAACAGGCACTTGAAGTATTGAGTGCTGCTGTCAGCGACCAAGGAACAGCCTACCCCAACACCTTTCAAATCATTGTCGGGAACTTCAATCAGGCTTGTTTAAAGAAATCTCTGTTCAATTATCATCAACATATAACTTGCAACACCAGGGGTCCCAATGCATTCGAGCACTGCTATACTAATTATTAATGTCTACCATTCCATCCTTAGCCTGTATTTCAGGAAATCTTATCACTTGGCTGTCCTCCTCCAACCTGCACACAGGTGGAAGTTAAAGACCAAGGCGCCAGACATAAGGACAACAAAGAGATGGTCGCGGGAGGCAGAGGAGCAAGTACAGGATTTCTTTGGAATGGTAGACATTCCTAATTAGTATATCAGTGGTTGAGTGGCAAAAACATCTTCCTCACAATCCCCATCAGCACAAGTATACCACAAGACTGTGTGCTTTGGGGTACTTGCTTTATACTTATGACTGCGAGGCTAAGCATAGATCCAATGTCATATTTAAGCTTGCTGATGACACCACTGTTGTTGAGTGAATGAATCAGCATTAGGAGGGAGACTGAAAATCTGGCTGAATAGTGTCATAACAACAACCTCTGACAATGTCAACAAAACCAAAGAGCTGATTATTGACTTCAGGAGGAGGAATCCAGAGGTCCATGAGCCAGTCCTCATCAGGGGATCAGAGTTGGAGAGGTTCATTAACTTTAAATTCCTCAGTTTTATCATTTCAGAGGTTCTTTTCTAGGCCTAGCACCTAAGTGCCGTTACAAAGCACAACAGTGCTTCTAGTTTCTGAGGAGTTTGTGAAGATTTTGCATGACATCTAAAACTTTAACAGATTTCTATGAATGGAGAGTATATTGACTGGAATACATGTACTGTATAAATCAGTATATTTCTGGTCACCTTACTCTAGGGAGTAATGGGATTACTCTGCCATTAATCTAGAAGGTGTGTAGAAAAGATTCACAAGAATGACTCTGGTACTGGAGGGTTTTGAGTTAAAAATAGACCAGGGATAGACTGGGGCTTTCTTCCGTGATGCATAGGAAGATGAGGATTGATCTTAGGGAAGAATATAAAATTATGAGAGAATAACATAATATTCCTGGGCAGAAGAATCTAAAATTAAAGAGCATAGGGCTAAAGTGAGAAGGAAAAGATATAAAGGAGACCTGAGAGGCAACAGAGGGTGGTGGCTGTATGCATCAAACTGCCAGAGGAAGTGATAGAGATGGATACAATTACAATATTTAAGACTCTTAGACAGGGACATGGATTGGAACCATTTAGGGGGAAATATGTCAAACACAGAAAAATGGGACTAGCTACGTTAGGCTACTTTGTTGACGTGCATGAATTGGGTTAAAGGGCCTGTTTCCATATTGTATAACTCTAAGACTCCATCACTCTAATTAAGCTGTTCAAAATTATAAGAATCCTGCAGAGGCTAGATGTATGAACTATTTAACTTGGCAAAGAGATCAATAATTAGGGGACATAAAATTAAAAATTTAAGATGGTTAGCAAAGAAAAAGAGGGGAGCTAAAGGAAAAAATGTTTCATCTAAAAGTAGTGGGACCTGAAAGTCACTGCCTGAATGGATGGTAGAGCCCAAAACATCATCACAGATGAGCACCAGACAAATGCATTTATCAGACTACAGGGATCAAGAGCTGGGCAGTGAAATAGACATTTTTTTGTTCAATATGACCTCTTCTGTGCTGTAAATTGCAGTGACTATATGGCAGGAAATCACAAGTATCTCAAGGTACTCCATATGGGATGATATATTTTGAAGCATGAGTTCAAGTCATTTATCTACATAGTGTGTCAAAAGAGCCGTTGTTTCCCACTGTACAACAATGAACAGTCATGAGAAATAATACTATCTTTTAATGTTAATAGCTTTCTTATCATGTATTTTTGCTTGAGTTTTTTTGTGTGGGAGTGATTTAAAGCCAAAATTATAATTTCCCACAAATTAATTTATTCCTGAAAATGTATACTGTATATGCAAATGATGAAGATTGTTTCATTAGCTCATCTCTAATGGTGAATCAAGTTCAGGAATCTAATACTAACTACTGTTGGTTCCAAAATCTTATACTCCTTAATGCAGATAAAACTTTTTTGGATCATTATTTTCATTTCCATTTTATCTCTGGAAAAAGTGCAGTAATTTACAATACAGCCAGTCAGTTTTGTGGCTTTTATTTAGAATAATTAGAGATATATAAATCTAGTTATTTCTATACTGTTCTATAGCTGAAAGAGAAATCCAGTTTCCCACTCAGAATTAAGGTTAGAACTCTAAACACAGGGAAAGAAGCTAGAATTAAGTCAACAATTAGCAAACAGTAGGAGGCAGCAATCTTTTAACAGTAACTATAAGAGAATAACTAATATGGTATGACAGGAAGCAGAGTACTGATTCAAACGTGATACTTTGGAATGGCTCAAAGTTGTATGAAAGTAGTCAAGGTCAAGCCAGTTTTATGATCACATGCATAGACATATGTATTCAAAAGGACAATGGAAGACCTCTCGTAGCAGCACCACAAGCACATATCATTTGAGGCACATCATTCACAAAACATAAATTAAACGTAAGTTATACAAAATTATACAAGAAAAAGCACAATCAGAACCAAAAAAAAATGACCATTGTAGTGCGATGTGATCAAAGCAGCCATAGGGTTGCTGTTGAGGCGTACAATTGGGATTACATGGGTTGATTAAAGAACTGAATGGTTGAAGGGAAGTAAATGTTCTTGAACCTTGTATTTGTAGGCTTCTGTACCTCTTGCCCGATGGTAGCTGTGAGAAAATGGCTTGGCCTGGTTGACTGATAAATTAGATGATAGATGTTACCTTGAGGCAACACCTCATGGCAGCATCCATCCACTTTTGATGGTGGAGAGGGATCTATTGATGAGATATTAGGCTGAGTACATTACTCTTTACAATTTCTTACATTCCTGTGCTTTTGAGTTGCCATACCAGACTATGCTGTAACCAGTCAGGATACTTTCAACAGTGCATCTATAGAAGTTTGTTTGGTGACAAGCCAAACCTCCTTAATTTCCAAAGAAAGTAAAATGCTTGTACGCTTTCCTTATGATTCAATCTACGTGCTGGGCCTGGGACAGGTTATCCAATATGTTAATGACCTGGAATTTAAAGCTGCTGACCTGTTCCTCCACCGATCTACCAATGGAACATTTTCCCCAATTCTCTATCCTGAAGTCAACAATAAGTACTTTAGTTCAGCTGACATTGAACAAGAGGCTTGTGGGATCACTCAAGCAGGTGTCCTATCCTGCTGTAGTGTTGGGTGTTGCCACTTATTCTAACTGCTCTTATGTCATAGGAAGATCATGCCTTGTAACCAGTTTCTACTGATGCAAGGAATAGTCTTAACAGAAATGTTCTCTAAGTTCAGAAGGATAAGAATTTAGATAATGTGAGTGTTTAGTTGGAATGTAAGAGATGTTGTCCTTTGCCCTCTGCTATTTCTGCAGATTTGATTAAATATAAGTCAAAAATCATTTAAAATTTCTCCAGGGATTTTAATATAAATTTTTGTGTCAGAAACAAAACTTCTAATTCTTTGTCTCACCCCTACACTGTCCTCAACTTCTTCTCTGGTTCTAATGAAACTCCATGTAAGTGAGAAACAGCACTTCATCTTCCAGCTGGACCCATGGAAACATTCCAAACACAACAGTGAGTAGGAATATCCAGCACTGTCATTCCACTTTTCCAGCTTTTACAGATATATTTCTTCTGCCAATTTCAGATCATTATTTTTGTGGTCACAAAACTTTTCCTGTGTTTTCCCCTAACATCCCTTTCTTTGTATCTTAAAACTTTTTTTTACCTCGAACTTCCTGTGATTCTGAGGAAAGGTCATTGGAGAAACAGCAATTCTATTTTCTCTGAGCAGTTACTACCTAAGTGCTAATTCCAGAACTTTATAACTCTATTTCAAGATTAGAGCATTTATTTTATATCAATATCCATGATTCACCATTGACAAAAGATTGAACTTCACTAGCCTCAAGCCAAAAAAAAAAGTCTGGGAATTTGCACATATTGATTCTGCAAAGACTTTTCACCATCAATGTCAAAAGCCAGAAGTATGATGGAAAAGTCTTCATATGCCTGAATGTATACAGCACTGACAATATTTAGGAAGTTCAAATAAATCACCTGTGATACTACAGCACATATGATTTTCTTGTAAAGAATTAACCTAAACATTCACTTCCTTCAATTCCACTAGTCGATATTCTATAACAACAATATGTATCAGTTACAATGTCAACTGCAGCCCCAAAAATGTTTCTTTCACAGCATCTCCCAAACTTGCGAATCAGCCCTCTTGTGCTCTTTGATCTCGTCGCTTGAGATGCAGTGTCACGCAGCCCTGCCACTTTGATCTGGCCCACGCCTTCATTAAGCAGGTCCAACACTTGCCTTTCTTGGATCTTGCCCCTCCTGACACAGGTCATCAGGTTTGTGGGGGTGTGGCCAGGGTTAATCGGGATGCGCCTAGGGTTATTGGGGACCTTAGGATTAGGTTTTCAGCTAGGGCTGATGGATGTATATGTTGGTTTGGGAGAGATCATGTTGTGGAGTTTTGTGGGGTGAGCATGTAGGGCTCTGTTGGAAAGGGTGGTATAGTGGCTGCGGGTTTGTGAGGGTGTGGCCAGGGTTAATTCGGATGCACCTGGGGTTAGTGGGGGCGTGTGCCACTTTGGACCTTAGGTTTAGCTTTGAGGGTAGGAATGGCGGATGTATATGTGGGGCTGATAGAAGAAAGGTTGTGGAGATTTGTGTGGTGAGGTATGAGGTGCTATGGCGAATAGGGTAGTGTAATGGAGCCAGTTTAATTTGGCCCATGCCTTGCATTGTCGTGGTCCGACGCACCTTGGTTTAACCAACCGGGTGTGCACTGGGACACATCATCAGTAATGCAACCTTAGGTCATTGGGTGTTATGGGTCTTTAATCATTAGACATCCTCCCCAAGGTGGCCCAGCCAGAGTTGATCAGGCCCGGCTTGTGTTTATCCCATGGACCAAGATAATGAGAGGCAAGTAATTTTTAGGGTAATTATATTTTGAGACAGCATTATCTGGCATCTGTATGCCTGGGATTGCATGGGTTAAATTGACACTGTTCACTGGGGATTCAGCATCACTCCACACTGTGACTGAGTTAGTGACTTGTTTTCTATGGACCCAGCTTGGGTTTAACTTACTGGTTCTCTCTCCCCTTTTGGGTATCTGGGCTTTTCTATTGGCATTTTGTGGACCGGGAGAATGAAGGGCGTGTCACTGTAAGGTTAGGTTGAGAGTATTTGGGCAGTGGGCGAATCAGCCCTCTTCTGCTCTTTGATCTCATTGGTTGAGATTCAGTGCCACGCAACCCTGCCACTTTGATCTGGACCATGCTTTCATTAACCAGGTCCAACACAAAATTTACATAAGGTGAAAATTTGGTAGAGAGGGAACGAGGAGCTGCTCTTTATCTCCTGCTACTCCTGAATATTTGTATTAAATTGAACCAGTGAGAGTTTACAATTTTTTTCCCAAGAATTTTAATACCTAATGGAAGCTCTTGTGGCCAAAAAGGAAATCTACAATTCTCAGTATCATCAGCACCCAATCCTAAACATCCTCTCTGGTTCCATTGAAGCTACATGTAAGTGAAGAATAGCACTTCATCTTCCAACTGGACTTATTACAAGTTTCCAAATGTAACAGTCCACTGATTTCCAGCATTTTTACTCTACCTTTCCAGATCTCACAGATTTTTCTTCTGCCAATCTTGGATTCTATTTTTATCAATTTCCATCTCCTCCAGACAGACCTTTAGTTATTCACTAATGTCTTCAGTTCCCTATTTCACATTGTACTGCTAAACATACAGATTATGAGCAGGAGGTGGGGGTACTCAATTCATGGTATCTTTCCATCTTTTATTAGATCATGGCAAATCTGATTATAACTTCTGCTTTACATTTCTAATAACCTACTATAATGCATAACCCCTTGCTTATCAATAATCTACCACTTTCATAACAATTCCAAAATTCTGTTTTCACTGCCCTTTGAAGATGAGTATTCCATATAACTCTGAAAGAAAAAAAAGTCTCTTCACTTTTGTAAATAGTTGACCTCCATTTTCCCATATTATACTCCATTTGCCAGATTTACCAATTCAGGTAACCTACTCATATTCCTCAGCAGCTTCCTTATATCCTTTGCATAATATGCTCTCCTACCTATTGTGTCATTAGCAAATTTAGTAGCCCTACTTTTGCTGCTTTCATCCAAGTAATTTATTTAAAGTATAAATGTTTGGGTGCCCAGAAATAATCCTACAGCACACCATTCTTTACACCTTGCTGACCAAAAATGTCCTGTTTGTGCTGTTATTTCACACAACATTTCAAATGGACTTATCAATTACCTTCTGGTAATACGTCCCTAATCCTGACACTGTTCAAGGACTGAGATGCATTGGTCAGATATTAATTTCTTTTCACAATTCTCAAAGTGTTGACAAAATACCCTGATTTTTATATATATATATACAGCTCCATTAACACCCTTTTCACATTTAATTACTATTTTCTTTCACTCTGACTCAAATCTATTGTGTTCACACTTCTCGTCATATTCCCTGTAATCTTAAAACTTATTTTACCTCCAACATTCCACAATTCTGATAAAAGGCCATTAACCTGAAGAATTAACTCTGATTTTCTCCAAAGAGCTGCTGTCCAAATTCAGAGTAATTTCTGCATTTTATTTCCATTCTATTTCAAGTTTCCTGATTCCTCTATATTTTTCTTTTGTATCAATATCTTTGGATCACTGTTGACCAAATATCGAATTTTATTAGCCACCAGCACAGATTGATTCTGTAAAATGATTCCACAATCAATGTCAATATCCAGGACATAATGGAAATGAATTTATATGCCCGGATGTATACATCTCTAACAATTTTTGGGAAATGAAATTGAATAATACAACATATATGGTTTATTTGCAAGAGATTAACTTAAACATTCACTCCCTCCACATGCACTGGTCAATGCTACATGATCATAATATGGGGCAGAGCTATGATGACACTTAACAGCAACTCCTTTGAGCTCATCTGCAGAAACAGCTTAATTTCTACCTTTAACGTCTCTCTTTCTCCTTTTCAAGGTGGATGGGGTTCTGTTGAAGACCTTGACCTCGAGATACACTCTGACTTTGGTTCTTTCTGATGATGGGACCCAGTCCTGGGGGCTCATAACCAGCCATTTTTTGATATCCCAAGGATGCAGCCAAGAAGACAAGCATGCCTTTAAGGTTGTGATGGGGAGGAGCCGATTCTATACCAGTGCTGTCGACTGAAGTATTCCAGAAGAAAATGGAACATCAGGATCAATGGATTGGCTGTCAGGGGCTCTGTACTCAGCACATCATGCACTCTCTCTTTCTCTCTCTTGTTATTGGGGGACAGTTTGTTGCCAATTCTTGAGTCAGAGAACTCAAAAAAAAAAGGTGACAAGGCAAATTTTATCATTGCAAATCAGTGAGTTGTTTTGTTATGTCTCCCTTCTCACTGTCAAAGGGTGTCACCTTACTGTCTCTTTAGTCAGGAGAGAGAACGCTGGTGGTATGCTGAATTGTTGGGTGAATGATTAGTTTTTGTTGTATTGCAGTTCATGGGCTTTCTCGGGGGGCTGCGCTAATGCTTGCTTGGTGGATAGAGTGTGATGATGCTTTTTCTTGCTGAAGTAAATTGGGGAGGGGAGGGTCATTGCTTGCTGCTGCATGTGCTTGGGAGGGGTTGGGGTTCTAAAGTTATACTATCACTCATCCTTTGGGGCACTCTTCTAATTTCATGGATGTCTGTGAAGAACAAGGATTTCAGGTTGTATAGTGTAGATATTTCTCTGATATTAAATGGAACTATTGAACTTGTGTACCAGTATAAAATTTATTGTGGAAATCTGACAAGGCTTCTTTCACAGCACCTCTCAAACTTGTTACTTTCATCCACTAGCAAAATTTAGATAAGGTGCAAGTTTAGTGTACAGGGAAAGAAGTGTTGCTCTTCCTGCCACTTTTGAAGATTTGTATGAACTTCAGCAGCAAGTATTTGCAATTTTGTCCAAGTGTTTTAACGCTTAAATGAAGTTGTGGCCAGAAAGAGAATATTCAATTCTCTGTATCACTCTCAACTTCCTCTCTGGTTCCACAGAAGCTACATGTAAGTGAGGAACAGCATTTCATCTTCCAACTGGACTTATTACAAGTTTCCAAACATAACAATCCACTGATTTCCAGCATTTTTAATCTACTTTTCCAGATTTCACATGTTTTGTTCAGCCAATTTCAGATTCTATTTCTTCCACTTCCATCTCCTCCATTAGACCTTCAGTCATTCACTAATGTCTTCAGTTCCCTATTTCACTCTGCACTGATATACATGCAGATCATGCACTCAGTTCCTGGTGTCTGTTCTGCCATTTAATAACATCATTGCTAATCTGATAATAATTGATGTTTTACATTTCCAATGATTACTGAGTCCTTTTGCCCCTTTTCATATCAAGAACCTACCTATTTCTATCAAGAACCTCTCTATCTTAAGAGTATACAAGTGCTCTCTTCCAACTATCCTTTAATGATGAGGGTTCCAAAGATTGAAAGAAAAAAGAAATCTCATCACTCTCTTAAATAGAGAGCTCCCCCATTTTTTAAATTGAGTTTTATTTCCAGATCTTCAAGTGAGAGCAAAGATTCTTTCTGCATCCACCCAATCACATTAGGACCTTAAGTATTCCAATCAAGTTCCCTCTTATCTTTCTAAATTCTGGTAGATATAGGCCTAGAAAGTCCACAGTACATCCTATGTTTCCTTCCAATATAGGTGCTTGATTATCAGACTTCCTCTGAGTTGCTTCCAGTGCATAGGCATCATTTCTTAACTAAGAAGACCAAACTCACTTCTGGTCAAGATGGCACTTGTGTACAACACTCCTGAGGTTGACATCTAACAGATAGATCATGAAACCATATACTTCACTCCTTTTATGTGTTTTTCATTTGTTTTTCATCTTGAATGTGATTCTGGAACTGCTGGATCCCATGGTTTGCAGTTTGGTGTCCGTTTGGATGTTTCAGCACTCTGAGAGTATTCCGGGAGGCAGAGGCAGTGTGCGGGAACCTCGTGGCAAGAAGGCTGTGGGACGGGATGATCAATTCAATTTTGCCAATTAGAGCTTTCATTGTTCACTGATTGAAGTGATAAGGGAGATTGAAACTTCAAGGCAAATGGGGAAGGTGAGTCCTGGCTGTCTGCCTTTTGATCACTGGTGAGATTGCTCTGCTATGGAGAGGAAAGACTGCCTTTTGATCTCTGGTGGGATTGCTCACTGCCAGACGGGAAAAGGCCTGCCCCTGCCACTGTCTCAGAGAATGTTAACCAGGTTTTCTGCGTTTTGGATATGGACTTGGATAATAGATGTCTTTTCAGTCTTATAGTTTTTTATATTCTGTGTTTTCTGCCTGTTCTTTCTTGGGATCTGTGGGTTTCAGGATTGATGACTGTGCTTTCTTTCTTGGTTTTGTGACAATCTGGAGAAGAAGATTTTCAGAGTTGTATACTTTGATAATAAATTAACTTTTGGAACTTTTAACTGTTCACAGTATTCCAGTAACAGAAAACTCTGCTGATACTAGAATCTGGAGCAAACAAAACAAACTACTGAAGGAACTCAGCAGGTCTCTGTGCAAGTCCTGCACAAGGTCTTGACCACATATGTTGACTAACCCTTTGCCTCCATAAGTGCTGCCTGACCAGAAGAGATCTTCCAGCAGTTTGTTTTGCCTATGTACTAATGCCAATGCCTTTTATTCCCGAATCATATCCTATTTTTGTTCTGTTAGTTTTTATAATTACCAGCCACACCGCTACACTAATCTTTCATCAATCATGCACAGACACCCAGATCCCTTAGCATCTCAGAGCTCTGCATTCTCTCACTATTTAGATAACATGGTTTCTCTCAGATTTTAATCTGCCAAAATTACAGTTTCACACTTTTCATAATTATACTCCATTTGCCGGAGTTTGTCCACTTAATTATCCATCTTGTATCCCATCTGTAGTTTCTTTAAATCCTTTGAATAATTTATTCTTCAGTTACTTATCTCTTTCATAACTCTTGCTGAGCATGTTTTCTCTGCGAGCTAGAAAAATAAAAATAAGAGTATAAGAATACTACTACCTCCATTATAGCAATAATCTTGACTTGATTACTTTGTTGTTACTAGGCCTAAACCCTTTCCAGGAGTATTATGGGTGTACCTGTAACACACAAATTGCATTAGTTTAAGAAGATAGCTCATTTGCTGTCATGTTGTGGACAACAAGGTATGGACAATAAATCAGTATCCCTGCCCCTTAAGAAAAATGATTCATTGATGGTCTTGCTGAAAGTTGTTAACAGAGAAAACTCTACCACATTGAAACTTGAAACTATTAGATACAAAGAATGTCCCAGAAAAATAAATGTATTTTTTTTTAAGCAGAAGAAGAGATGAAAGAAGACATAAATGATGTTTTTTTTTTTCTCTCTGTACCCTAGCAAGTATGGTTTGTTAGCAGGTTATTTAATTTTTCACTGCAGGACCAAAGGACACGAGTGCAAGATTAAGGAGCCCAAAGCAAGAGGGGGAATTAGTATTTTGTATTTCCTACTCAGCAAAAGCTATGTGGGA
This sequence comes from Hemitrygon akajei, assembly GCF_048418815.1. Taxonomy (NCBI): domain Eukaryota; kingdom Metazoa; phylum Chordata; class Chondrichthyes; order Myliobatiformes; family Dasyatidae; genus Hemitrygon; species Hemitrygon akajei. The sequence goes on along the minus strand of NC_133136.1, from coordinate 70,936,754 downwards.
ACATCCATCAGACATACATATTGGTAATTCACTTAATCTCTATATAAAGTTGCTGAATATTCCAGCTGTGAAGAGATTTTGAAGTCTGAAGGATAAATTTAGTCCATTTTTAACAACTTTAATGTGCCCTGACATAGATTACATAGGGGGAAACTACTAGTTTTCAACCCACATAGGTTTTGTAAGCAGATGAGTCTGAACTCAATGTCAGTCCAAATGTAACTTTATTTTAAAAAATGTTATTTAATCTCGCTAAAAGCATCAAAAAATCCACCGTGGTATGTTATTATCAGAATAATATATTTCAGCCTCTATGGATAAATTATTAAGCAATTTGAAGTCTTTCCAATTCAGATGTGATTATCCTTTAAAGACAACAGATGTATCTCTAAATCTAACCTGGTTTCTATGGGAATATTTCCTTATATGTTTACCTTCCCAGAAAGTTTTCTACAGCTATTGACCTAATATAGATAATATAGTGCCATTAAGTTATACTGGATATATTTTACAAGGTTGTCAGAAATAGCTGGTTCACTGGATTACATGATTCCTTATTCCATGGTTTGGCCATCAAATCAATGACTGCCTGCATCCCAGGTCATGTTGTTTGTTACCATGTAGCTCCAGTGCAGTCTTCAAGAATGAGCCTTACCCCAAAGTGCACCATAGGGCTGACTGAGAACAGATAGGACACCATGTTTACAGACTGGCTCTCACAGCCAGTAGGTATGTCTTCCAGGTTCGACAAGTATTATTATAGCCATCTGTATTACTAATTGATTTGATAAATCTTCAACATTTAAACTACAGTGGATTCCAGTTAATTGGGCCATTAGTTAATCGGGTCAGTAGTTTATATGGGACAACTCTTAAAGAACATAAACAAATTGAGGAAATAACCAGAGTCCTTTCAGTTACTTGGAACACCATACTGCTTAACTGGGACAGAAGACTGTTCCAGTTCTATTTCTAATTGGCATCAGATACGTGTACTTCTGTGGCTGTTAGACACTACACTGTGCTTAGAGTGAACAGTTTTTAAATAGCATCAGTTGCGTGAGCTTGCGTTCCTAAAGCAGTGATTTTTATCACTGGTTGTTGGTGAGAAGTAAGCAGTAAGACAATTCACAACTGTTTTGCTCACTGGAATTTCAAGCATTCAATCTTGGAGATGTCAGGAATGACCAGGAGAAAAAGGAAACAGTTTTGCTATTTTAACAAGTTAGGAACCACAAAGAATCTGAAAGTATTGCCAATCATCTTGAATGTGACAATGAAAATGAAGATTTGAAGGATGCATTCAGTAATGGTATTATATGAAAGCAGTCAATAATCTACACTAGATGTCTATGCTAATTTATTTCATTTACAGTCAACATACAGGTAGACTAGATGAATTTCTCGGTTGATAACAATTACACAGTTTTATAGTACTGCAGTAGTATAGTTGGTGTTATAATACTTTCTGTTTTTCATTTAAATACATAATTTGTTACTCAGCTCAGTGGTGTTTTGACTTTTTTATACCTTTTTAACTATTTCCATGAAGCTTCAGCTAATTGGAGCAGCTGCTTAAATGAGCTAAAATGTACACATCCCAATTTGTCCCAATTAACCAGAATTCACTGTATTTTTAGTCCACTAATTATCTTATAGCATTTAAGATAGAAATTGTGAATGTCAAAGCCTCTCCTTCTCTTTACCTCTCTTTCTCCCACCCTCTCTCCCTCTCTCCCTTCCTCCTTCCCTTCCGCCACAGTCTCCATCTAATCTTTGGTATTGTTTCATGTTCTTCATCATCCCTCTGAAACTTAAAACATATTTGTTTTCTAACTTCTAGTGCTGATGAAAGGTCACCAATCTGACATGTTAGCTCTGCTTCTCCCTCCATGGAAGCAGTTGATTATTTCCAGCCTTTTAATGTGTTTCTAGTTTGACATCAGTGGTGGGTAAATTAATGGAAGGTAACCCAATTTCCCTCGGAATCAATAAAGTCTGTCTGTCTTAGAGATGGTATATATAATTATCTGGATAGACAGGGTCTGATTAGGAACAGTCAACATGGAAACACGGATGTGTGCGTGGAAGGTCATGTTTGACAATTCTTATTGAATTTTTTGAAGAGGTTACGAGGAAAATTGATAAGGGTAAAGCAGTGGATGGTGTCCATATGGACTTCAGTAAGGCCTTTGACAAGGTTCCACACGGAAGGTTAGTTAGGAAGGTTCAATTGTTAGGTATTAATATTGAAGTAGTAAAATGGATTCAACGGTTGCTGAATGGGAGATGCCAGAAAGTAGTGGTGGATAACTGTTTGTCAGGTTGGAGGCCAGTGACTAGTGGTGTGCCTCAGGGATCTGTACTGGGTCCAATGTTGTTTGTCATATACATTAATGATCTGGATTATGGGGTGGTAAATTGGATTAGTAAGTATGCAGATGATACTAAGGTAGGTGGTATTGTGGATAATGAAGTAGGTTTTCAAAGTTTGCAGAGAGAGTTAGGCCAGTTAGAAGAGTGGGCTGAGCAATGGCAGATGGAGTTTAATGCTGATAAGTGTGAGGTGATACATTTTGGTAGGAATAATTCAAATAGGACATACATGGTAAATGGTAGGGCATTGAAGAATGCAGTAGAACAGAGTGATCTAGGAATAATGGTGCATAGTTCCCTGAAGGTGGAATCTCATGTGGATAGGGTGGTGAAGAAAGCTTTTGGTATGTTGGCCTTTATAAATCAGAGCATTGAGTATAGGAGTTGGGATGTAATGTTAAAATTGCACAAGGCATTGGTAAGGCCGAATTTGGAGTATTGTGTACAGTTCTGGTCACCAAATTATAGGAAAGAGAGAAGATTACTTTATAGAGAGAGTACAGAGAAGATTTACTAGAATGTTATCTGGGTTTCGGCACCTAAGTTACAGGGAAAGATTGAACAAGTTAGGTCTTTATTCTTTGGAGCGTAGAAGGTTGAGGGGGGACTTGATAGAGGTATTTAAAATTATGAGGAGGATAGATAGAGTTGACATGGATAGGCTTTTTCCATTGAGAGTAGGGGAGATTCAAACAAGAGGGCATGAGTTGAGACTTAGGGGGCAAAAGTTTAAGGGTAACATGAGGGGGAATTACTTTACTCAGAGAGTGGCAGCTGTGTGGAATGAGCTTCCAGTAGAAGTGGTAGAGGCAGATTCGGTATTGTCATTTAAAGCAAAATTGGATAGGTATATGGACAGGAAAGGAAGGGAGGGTTATGGGCTGAGTGAGGGTCAGTGGGATTAGGTGAGAGTAAGCATTCGGCACAGACTAGAAGGGCCGAGATGGCCTGTTTCTGTGCTGTAATTGTTATATGGTTATTTAGTTTTTTTTTGTAGAAGTGTTACATTTGGATAGATAGGATAGTTGAACATACTGTATATTCTGACAAAATAGTCATGTTTATTTTAGATATACATAACTTGATCTAATGTTGCAACAAGACATAAGTTCCAGCTATGGCAAAATTGTAAAATAGGAAGAAAAGGATTACCTCATATGCAAAAAAAAACATGAAATAAAATTAATGGGACCAACGAAGTGAATGATTTGTCCAAAAACAGACATAATAGCAACTACTGCATGTTCAGATGGCTTAAAATTATGAATTTTTTTTAGCATTACAGTACAGAAGGCCCTTCAAGTCCTTTAAGCTATGCCACTCTATCAACTCCCCCAATAAATCTGATTAACCCTTACCTAATCACAGGACAATTTACAATGACCAATTAACCTACCTGATATGTCTTTGGATTGTGGGATTCCACCAAATTCCACCAAACCCTGATTAGAAATTTGTAACAAACTGGCTATTGTCTTTTTAAAACTTCTAATGTATGAACATTGAAGACTAGTTCAGATTTCACATTTTTATTGCTAATTGGCAATGAAATTGCATTAATTCTAATTTATACCTCCTGCTCCACTGCAGATAAGAAGATTTTTTTTTGATGGAGGCAATGATGTGCATGAATTCTTACTGTTTAATTTATCAACATTTTTACAGACTATAGCCAACAATAATAAATTCAGCTTAGTTATGAAGACATCAAAATATCTTCTTTTTAACAATTAGTTCTATTCATAACACTCAGCTTGTTTCTACCTGGAAGTTCAATACTAAATAATTATTAACATTGACATACACATGATTACAGCCCTTGGAAACTTTTGAACAAGAAAAGATTGCAAATGTTTCAAAAGAAACAGAATATATTTGAAAGCTATTCTGTAATTAAAGCCCAATTCAGCAGGATAGAGTGAATCCCCTATCTATTTTGCTCTTTCATGCCCTCTAGAAATAATTAATAATCAAATAACTTTCAATTGAAGAGGCAAATGATGTTTTGCATGTAAAGGCATATTCTTTCATATCTAGACTTTTACCATATTCATAAATATTACAAATTACAATTAATTTTATGTATGGCGATAACTTAGCAAAATGCTGACATCTCTCAATTCATTAATCAAGCTTAATTTATCTCCTATAAATGGAAACTTCTGGAATTTTGTTAATTATCTACTGGAAACATGCTGAATAGGGATTTCATTTTCTTTGTAAGAAAGCTTACTGCAGTCCATTGTTAAATACAGATGGCATTCAGCTTTTTCTGATATAATTCCTACTGAAATTCTAGAATACAAACCATTCTGTTTTTGTGGGTGAGGTGTGATAATGTGGTTTGTCTTTTAATAAGGAGATCCATATTTTCTGCCTTTTGCTAGTTGTTGACATGCACTTTGAAAGCAAATGTGCTAAGGAATTCTATGGAAAGATTAATGCTGACACTACATAAGTGAAGTAATTAGCTTCACAATTAACAAACACTCCTCTGGGTAAAGAGCTCCTAGACTTGTATTCAAAACTCATATAAATAAATGCATGGCCATTAGCAAATATAAATTACAGTCTTATGAATTTCCTTGCATCTAGTTCAAATTTGATTTCTCCAAAGGAAATAAGAGGCTCACTATTTATATGAGCATTGGGCCAAATGGATCCAGTTGCTCAATATAGTAAGCATATAAGCCACACATTTCAATTCTTAGAGAAGATACTTTTCACTATGTTTTGAAACAGCTGTCTTGCTGACAAACTAAGTGTTGATTTTTCCTATTACAAGTTGGCAAGTTATAGGTGAAACCAGGTGAGCTGGAAGATAAGAGGGAAAGGGATAGGTGAAGTGAGTAGTTAGCAGGTGATAAGCAGACGAGCAAAATGAGCTGAAGAAGAAGGAATCTTTAATGAGAGTAGAGGGGACAATGGGATGAAGAAGGAGAAGGGGCACCAGAAGGAGGTGGTGGGCAGGTGAGGTGACATAAAGAAGTAAGAAGTGAGCCAGAATGGGGAATGGAAAAAGAGAGGTGGGGTGAATTACCATAAGTTGGAGAAATCAATGTTCATGCCATCATGTTGAAGGCTACCCAGTTGGATTATGCCACCCCAACTTGAGAGTGACCTATTTGCTACAGTAGAGGAGGCAATAAACCAACATGTTTCAATGAGAATGAGAAATAGAATTAAAATGGCTGGCAACCAGGAAAGCCTGCCTTTGTGGCAAACAGCGCAAAGGTGTTCAACAAAGCAGTTCCCCAATCTACGTTGGGTCTCACCATTGTAGAGGAGGCTGCACAGGGTAGGGTACCATAAATGGCTCTGATAGACTCACAGCTGTAGTGTTGCTTTGCTTCACATGGAAGGACTGTTTGATGCTCTGCATGGCAATGAGGGAGGAGATATAGGGGGAGGTCTAGCAATTGTTCTGCCTGCATGAGTAAGTGCCCAGAGGCAGATAAATGGAGAAGGATGTGTGGACAATGGAATTGCATACAGAGTGATCCCTGTGGAGAGTGGAGGAGTGTAGGGAAAGACATGTTTTGTGGTAGGATCCCATTGAAGACGGTGGAAGTTGCGGAGAATGATTTGTTGTATGTGGAGGCTCATGAGATAATAGGGTAAGGGCAAGGGGAACATTGTCCCTGATATGGCGGTGGGCAGATATCTGGGAAGTGGAGGAGATGCGGGTGAGGACAGCATCAATAGTAGAGGAGGGGAAACTCCATTCCTTGAAGAAGGAGGATATCTCAACGTTCTGAAATGGAAAGTCTCACCTGGGGAACACATGCCGTGCAGAGGGATAAACTTTAAGTAATAGCATTTTTACAAGTAACAAGGTGGGAGGAAATATAGTCAAAATAGCTGTGAGTCAGTAGGCTTATAAAATATATCAGTAGACAGTTTATCTCTAGGGAGATTGAGAAAGGGGAAAACAGTGCCAAGAAGGACGGTTAATTTGAGGGCTGGTTGGAAGTTACAAACAAAATTACGCTTAAGACTGTGTGTCTAAGCACAGCTCCAATGACATAGTCAAGCTTGCTGATGACATGACTATCATAGGCTGAGTCAAAGGTGGTGATGCATTGGCATAAAGGAGTGGGGGTGGAAATCTGACTGAGCAGTCCCATAACTGTTAAGTTTTGATACTTCAAAAAAATAAACTAATTCAAAGGAAGCCACAGGTGTGTAAAATATGGGTCTAACTTTATGTTTACTTTAACCTAAGCATGCACATATCACACGGCAATGTGATAATGGAGGCAATTAGCATATATACATAACCCATAATGAATTGTTTAAAGAAACAAGAATGCTTAATCAAACAACATACTGTAACTATAAATTTACTCAAATATTATTGAAATACACAGCACTCCTCCCTGCTTAGCTATAAACTCCAACTCGATATAGGATGGTATACATAGTATATGATTTAATGCAAGTACTATATACAGATATCCACAGCACAGTAATCACCATGGAGGATTTCTTACACTTGTGGAATAATGTATTTCCTGACAAGGGGGATCATTCTGCTTGGCATGTGAGACTTTGTGGCTGTGAGAACAATCTCAGGTTCTAGGGCCTCCTCTGTGGTAGTTGCAGAAGTTGACTCTGAGACTGCAGAAGTGGTTCTGACAGGGGTAGTCACCATTATTCTTAATTTTTTTCTTTTTCTAGTTTGTGCATCTTGATCTTGGGAAGGTGCATTTAGTTCAGTGGAAGATCCTATCATTAATCCTTCTTTTACCTCCTTTACGATCTGACCTCTCCTCTTTGTTTCCTCCTCCATATTGTCATCTGATAAATCCTCTATTTTGTATCTCCATTGATTCATTTCTTTTTGGCTTTCTATTCATCCAGCTGGGCTTTGGTCTTTGCATCCACTTTTACAAGCAGGTTTTTGTCTCCCTCTTGAAGTTCATGCAATATCCTTAAAGCACACAGAGTAGATTCATTTTTTTTATATTTAGAAAAGCCAAATGCTTACATCTTTTCTGAACTCCTTGAACTCACTCCCAGCTAGAAACAAAGCCACACATAGCAAGTAACTGCCTGATTAAAATATCAGATGTTCTCTCAGATATGTTGCCGAAAAAAACCTGCTGTAATTGGACCACTGTTTTCATCACTTTCACGATTCCTCTGTGAACCATGGTTCTTCCTTGGTGCAATATACTTTCCAACCAGAGACAGAGGTTGGCACCAACACCTGTTTGTCCTCTGCTGGGCAATGGTTAATGGTGTTCCACTTGGAGACAGTTGTGGCATCATCTGGTACCTTCCTGTGGCTTCATTACAGGGTATGTAGCATGCACCTTGTGCATGGATCTCGAATCAATTTGTAAATATCTCAGCCAGTCATATCCGCTCAATACTGGTTCTCTTGTTTTTACCCATACAAACCCAATGTGGCTTATTGTTTGTTATATCTTACTGTTATGAATGTCAACCCCCCAGTAGTTAATTTTTCTCCAGTATGTGTTCTTAGTTGGATAACTTCAATCTTCATTAAATGCCATATTTTCCTTCCGGTGTAAGCCATGTTGCTTGTCTTTTGCTATTTTTCACATTGTATATTTCAAAGCTGCACAGTCCTGTAGCACTCTATTCATTATCAGATTCTTCATCAACAGCATGCAGATTAGTGCACTTTTTGAAACTGAAACTTGACTGTTCGTATTTTTCTCTTCTCTGTGCAGTCCATTTATTTTTGTCTGCCTGACATGCTCTTTGTATTTGTCCCACTTTGTTGGATTTTCTGCAAGTTTCACCTTTCTACCTGAAGTGGTCTGGTGTATATGAGCCCCTGCCACAATAGTAACACAATTTGTTTAGCCAGGCCAGTTTTTGTTTAGATATTGCAATTTTGTTGATGTTCCCTTTCATTCTTGACTGTAACTCAAATGCATCTCTGTCTGCTGTTTCCATTAACACAATAATTTCAACTGTTCTTTTAAATGTAAGCTGTGTTTTAGTTAGCTGTTTTCAAATGCTATCTTGTAAGATTACACAAAATGAACAATCTTTCTGTGCATCATTACACCCATTACCAAACTGACAATGCCCAGACAATCTCTTTAATCCAGCCATGCATGCTGAAAATGACTCTGCTTCTTTTTGATTCTGCTTATGAAACCTAAAGTGCTCTGCAAGCAACAATGGTTTTGATTTCAAGTGCTCCTGCATTACTTTGACAATATCAGCAAAGTTTATTTCAAATGGTTTGGTTGAAGCAGGTAAACGTTGAAGCAAACTGTATGCCTTTAAACTCAAAGTACTTGGCAGAATTGGTACTCATTTCTCATTGGCTATATTATTTGCTTCAAAATATTGTTCAATTCTCTCAGTATCAATATTCCAGGTATTGCTTGTGGAATCAATCAGCCTAATCTTTCTAATTAGCCAGTCATTTCTGCTCTTTTAAATGATTATTATTACCCAGTACTCACTTTTTATGAACCCATCACCTCTGATTTTTTTATCTCTGCATGTACTGGACTGCGTTTTTCACTCATTTTTCCTTGCTTTTTTAAAATTTTTTTGTTTGAACATCTTATTGAGCTTTAACAAGTCAATAACTGTCCGGGGTCTGTTATAAAAAATATCTTGTCACCAATGTTAAGGTTTGTAACTTCAAAACATTAAACTAATTCAAAGGAAGACATGGGAGTCCAAAATGCATGTTCAACTTTGTGTTTACTTTAAGTGAGGCATGCATGTTATCACATGGTTGCATGATGACATGGGCAATTCATGTATTTCTACATATAGCCTATAATGAATTATTTAAATGAACAAGAGTGCTTAATCAAACAATATTAATATAAGATTATTCAAAATGTATTGAAATATACATCTTACTCAATGTCAGCAAGACCAAAGAGCTGATTATTGACCTCAGGAGAAGAAAACCAGAGGTCCATTAGCCAATCCTCATCAGAGGAACAGAGGTGGAGAGGGTCAGCAACTTTAAATTCCTCTGTGTTATTTCAGAGGACCTGTCCTGGGCCCAGCACATAATTGCAATTACAAAGAAAGCACAGCAGCGCCTGTACTTCTTTAGGAGTATGTGAAGATTTGGCATGACATCTAAAACTATAATAACCTTCTATAGATGTGTAGTGGAGAGTATATTGACTGCCTGCATCACAGCCTGGTATGGAAACACTAATGCCCTTGAACAGAAAATCCTAGAAAACATAGTCGATACAGTCCTATCCATCATGGGTAATGCCCTCCCAACCATTGAACACATCTACATAAAACACTGTCACAGGAAAGCAGCATCCATCATCAGGGACCCCCACCATCCATGACTTGCTTCTTCTCACTGTAACCATCAGGAAGAAGGTACAATAGTTTCAGGACTCACACCACCAGGTTCAGGCAGAGATTCAATCATTCAGCCGTCAGGCTCTTGGATCAAAGAGGATATCTTCACTCATCTTTACTTGCCCCATCATTGATATGTTCCAACAACCAATGGACTCATTTTCAAGGACTCTTCATCTAATGTTCTGTATATTTATTGCTTATTTATTTATACTTGCACAGTTTGATGACCTTTGCACGTTGGTTGAATGCCCAAGTTGATATGGTCATTCATTGATACCTTTTGGTTATTTTTTATGGATTTATTGAGTATGCCTTCTAGGAAATGAATCTCAGAGTTGGATATGGTGAGATATATGTACTTTGATAATAAATTTACTTTGAACTTTAATCCTTGAAGTTGATGAAATTGATGAGCTCAGCATGGGTTCATAAAGTGGCACCAAAGCAATTGTTGATGTAGTATAGAAGGGGTTTGGGAGCATTCCCAGTGCAGGCTTGGGGCATGAACCTTTCCTCATAGCTGACAAAATACAGACATAGCTGCAGTCCATGCAGATGCTCATATTTAAATCTTTGGTTTGGACAAAGTCGGAGGAGTAAAAAGAGCAATTATTGGGGGTGAAGGCTAGTACTACCTGTCAGTGGAGTGTGATGGTGGAGGGAAACTCATTAGGTTTGTTGTCAAGAAAGTAGAGGGGAGCCTTAAGGCCTTCTTGATTGGAGATTGAACTGTATAGAGACTGACATCCATAGTGAAGATGAGGCAATTAGGGCCAGGGAATTCAATGACTGAGGAGAGCAAGAGTGTATGAGGTGACCAGGCTATAAGTGAAGAAGGACTGAACCAAAGGGGATAGGATAGAGTTGACGTAGGTGGACATGAACCCTTTCTTGGGTAGTAAAAGATTCTTTGACTTGATTGAAGACCAAGATTCTAATTAATAAATTCCTCATGAGAGAATGGCCTGCTTACTTTTGGAGATAATGTAAGTCACAAGACACTAGTGGGAGAGTAATTAAGTTGCAAGTTGAAAAAAATTAAAGAATAAAATAGAAAGATGGTTGGGTCAGAAAATTGATAATTGGTTTGAAATTTAGGAATGGTGGAGGCAGGACGGTGAAATAGGCAGAAACACAGCAGGGAGATTTCAATGTTGGAAATATACACTTCGGGGGAATTAAAATGAAAATACAGTATATCTTAAACAAAGGGATATTTAAAACTCCAGATAAGTACAGTGACATTGTAGTCTATGTTCACAATTTTTTTATAAGTAGTAGCTGTAATTAAACCATGACTTGATCTCTGATACTTGTTCTTAAGTTGTGCATGATCAAGCATTAACACCAGGGTGCCTAGCAAACAGAGACAAAGCAGATCACTTTTGACATACAAAGTACTTTACTGCCTACCAGAACTAACATCTGTCCACTTTTTCCCTGATCCGCATTCCCTGCCATATTGATGAATACTTGAATAGGCATCCTAAACACCAGCATAAAGCAGGTTTTAGACAATTTTGCATATTGAAATAATGCAATGAATATCTGTTTGTTGGTCTGTTTTCCAATTGTAGTTTCATATTATATCTTATGAGATGCAATCAAGATACATTAACAATAAAAATAAGCATTCTTAACATTTCCCTTCTCAAGGAAAGTTAAGTTCCTTTCAAATTTAATGTTAAGTGGAAGGTTACAAATTATTTTTTAAAAAGCATTTTGGATTTCTTGGGTTAAATCATTGATTTTAAAAACTCTGAAGGAAGATGAGAAAGAAGAATTATTTTTCACATAGTTGTTTCATGATCTGGAGCCTATGAGGCGGAAGCATATTCCTTAAGGATTTTCTCAAGTTTAGACAATTGTTCCAACAATGAGGAACTCAAAGGATCAAAGGCAACAGTGATATGGTGGAAATGAAGAAATAGAAGTGATTGTCCAAGAGCTCTACTACGGGTAAGTTGGTATATTTTGTAAAGATGTATATTGTGATGTTTAATGGGAATTGACTTTGAATTGAGGTATGAGGAGAATGCTGATGCAGAGTTTTAACAATAAGTTAAAAAACTACAGCTAGAGTCGGTCAGTATTTCTGGCTTGAGCCATAGTAAACAACTTTCTTCTTTCTTCTTAAGAATTCTCTCATGATTGAAGGTGACTTACTTTCACTCTTATTTTCTGCATAGATAACCAAAGGTTAAAGAGTCTGGAGACTCTTCCCCAGATGGACGGGTCGGTAGTTTGTGAGTTAATGTGCTCTTAATACATGGAGTCAAAGTTCCATCTGAAAGCTCCCTTTCCACTGTGATTGGTCATGGTCCAAGTATTCCCAAGAGTTAATGGGAATATTCCCATTTCTTCCTCAGAACATGTAACTATTTGGCACAATTTCCACAGAAGTTTCATCCATACAGGAATCAACTGTAAGGAGAGAAAAACTAATTTATAATCAAATAAAGAACATAAGTCTTCTAGAAGAATAAATGAAACACATATGTGAAGTACACCTTAAACCTAAAATGGTAAATCCACTGTGGAAAACAGAATAAAAAATTAGTGTTCAAAATGATTTTACACAGAGATGATAATAACAATTTTAGGCAGGAAATGTATGTTTAAAGTGTCCAATATGCCAGACAGCTTGTGTAAATAATTCTGAACTGCATTCTCTGCCATATTGATAAAGTCTCTTGTACTGGTATCCTAAATAAACAGAGGGAACAAATTTTAGACATTTCAGGCATAAAAATATCATTTAACATTCTAGATGAAACATTTATTTGTGTATGCCTGCAGCACAAAATGTGTTGAAGATCAGGTCAAATCATTCAGTCTGCTACCTGCACTCATTGCCAACTTTTATTTTTCCCAGATTCTGAGAGTGCAACACTGACTCTCAACAATCAAGAAGCATTCTGTGAAGTCGAGCAAATTCCAACAAAGGCCTTTAACAGCACCCACCCAAAAGCTTTTAATCCATTTTTAACTGGGACTTGTATTGGTTTATTATTGTCACTTGTACTGAGATAGAGTGAAAAGCTTTTGTTTGTGTATTAGTATATAGTATTACGGTTACAGGGAGACAATGTGGTAGATTGAGAATTCAAAGTTCAAGAGTTAATCTTAGCTTCTGAGAGGTCCGCTCATGGATTCAGATTCAGTCATTTATCATGTGTACTTTGAAGCATACAGTGAAATGTGCTACAAGCAACACAATTTGGATCAACAACTGCAACAACAGAACAACAGCAAAGCAAACCCTTTTAATCCATCCCACCCACACACATGTTAATTCCAGGATAGTCCACTTTCTGGCCTTTAACCTCCAGTCCCTGGCCGGGACTTGCAAACTCACAAATATCAGGCCTTCAATTCTCAGAACTTCCAACCCAGGGGTCTCAACTTTTGGACTCGCCAAATTTGGTCTTTTTCCTTTGGTATCAACTGTAGGACTCACTGATCATGGGGCTTTGAACTCCAAACCTTGAACTCCAGACTCACACAAGTTTTTTTTATCCTGGCACTTGCTGACCTTGCTGTTCATTGTTGGCCAAACTCATAGATACACAGACTTTTGGCCTTGACTTCCAATCTCACCAAGTATCTATATATAGACAGATAGATAGATATATTGAATCATTGGAATCTCTTCTAGGGGAGGTATGACCTGTACAAAAGTGATGAGTTGCACCTAAACCCTAGGGGGAACCAATATTCTACTGGGCAGGTTTGTTAGAGGTGCTGGGGAGGATAAGATGGATGGTTTTTAAAAAAAAAGTGAAGATAGTATGAAGTCAGACTATCAGGAAGGGCAGGACAATAATAGGACAAAATGGCAGCCAGTGGTGTGAGTATCAGTGCATTAAGAATGCAGAATGAAAAAGAGTGGCAAATACAGTACCCAGTTTCATATCTCAATGCATGAAATATAAAAAGTAAGGTGGATGACCTTGTTGCACTATTACAGATTGTCAGTATGATGTTGTGGCCATCACTGCATCATGGCTGAAGGATGGTTGTAGTTGGGAGCTGAATGTCCATGGTTCCATGTTGTATCAGAGGGATAGGAAGGTAGGAAGAGGGGATGGTGTAGTAGTAGTAGTAGTGAAGGCCTCCGTTAGTCTTGATAGACAATGGATTTGCGCCTTGGAAAGTTTCCAGGGTGCAAGCCTGGGCAAGGTTTTTTTTATGGGAGACTGGCAGTTGCCCAAGCTGCAAGTCTCCCCTCTCCACACCACTGATGTTGTCCATGGGAAGGGCATTAGGAGGGGATGGTGTGGCTCTACTGGTAAAGAATGGCATCAAATCAGTAGTAAGATGTGACCTAGTGTCAGAAGATGTTGAATCATTGTGGGTTGAGTTAAGAAACTGCAAGTGTAAATGAACCCTGATGGTACTTATATGAAGGCCTCCCAACAGTGGCTGGGATGTGGACCACAGATTACAATGGGAAATAGAAAAATTCTGTCAAAAGGGCAATTGGGAAAATTAGGTTGGATCTCAAGCAAATGAGTTTATTGAATGCCTACAAGATGTTTTTTACAGCAGTTTGACGGTGAGCCTACAAGAAGATCAACTATACTGGAAAGGGTGTTATGTAATGAACTGGAGTCAAATAGGGAGCTTAAGGTAAAAGAACCCTTAGAAGGCAGAAATCACAAAATGATTGAGCTCAAATTGAAATTTGATAGGGAAAAAAATAAAGTATGATGTAGCAGTATTTCAGTGGAGTAAAGGAAATTACAGTGGCATGAGAGAGGAGTTGGCCAAAGTAAATTGGAAGGAGATGCTAGCAGGGATGATAACAAAGTAACAATGGCCTGCGTTTCTGGGGAAAATTAAGAAGGTGTGGGAGAGACGTATTCCAAAAACGAAGTAATACTCAAATAGCAAAATAGTACAACTGTAGCTGTCAAGGGAAGGCAAAGCTAATAAAAAAGCAAAGGAGATAGCATACATAAAAGCAAAATTATTAAGAAGACTGAGGATTTGGAAGATTTTAAAAACCTACAGAGTGCAACTAAAAGAATCATTGGGAGGGAAAAGGTGAAATATGAAAGCAAGCTAGCAAACAATATCAAAGTAGAGAGTATAGGATCTTACAAATATGTAAAAAAATAAAAGAGAGATGAGAGTGGATATAGAACCACTAGAAAATGAGTCAGGAGAAATAATAATGGGGAACAAGGAGATAGCAGATGAATTAAATGAGTATTTTACATCAGTCCTCACTGTGGAAGACCCTAGCAGTGTGTCAGATGTTGAAGTGTGTGAGGAAGAGAAGTGAGTGCAGTTACTATTACAAGAGAGAAGGTGTTCCAAAAGCTGAAAAACCTAAGGCTACATAAATCACCTGGACCAGATGAACTGTACCATAGGGTTCTGGAAGAGGTAGAGATTGTGGAGGTATCAGTAACGATTTTTTGAAACTCATTCAATTCTGGCTTGGTGCTAGAGGACTGATAAATTGCAAATGTCAGTCCACTCTTTAAGAAAGGAGGAAGGCAGCAGAAAGGAAATTATAGACCAGTTTGATTGACCTCAGTGGCTGGGTAGATGTTGGAATCGATTATTAAGGATGACGTTATGTAGTGCTTAGTAACAAAATAGGACAAAGTCAGCATGGTATCTTTAAAGGAAAATCTTGCCTGACAAACCTGTTGGAATTCTTTGAGATTACAAGTGGGATAGATAAAGCGGATGCAGTGAATGTTGTACATTTGGACTTTCAGAAGGCTTTTGACAAAGCTTACAAAGTTAAAAGACTATGGTATTATAGGAAAGCTACTGGCATGGTTAGAGCATTGGCTGATTGGTAAGAGACTGCAAGTGAGAAGAAAAAGATCCTTTTCTGGTTGGCTGCCAGTGACTAGTAGTAATGATCCACAGGTTTTGGTGTTGGGACCACTACATTTTATGCTGTACATCAATGACTTAAATGATGGAATAGATGGTTTTGTTACCAAGTATGCATATGATACAAGGATTGGTGGAAGAGCAGGGAGTGTTGAAGAAACAAAGCAGATGAGCTTAGAGTGTGGATCACTACTTGGAGATATGATGTGGTGACCATTACAAAGAATTGGATGGCTCAGGAACAGGATTGGTTACTTCAAGTGCTGGGCTTTAGATGTTTCAGAAAGGACAGGGAGGGAGGCAAAAGAGGTGGGGGCATGGCACTGTTGATCAGAGATAGTGTCACAGCTGCAAAAAAAGTGGACACCATGGAGGGATTGTCTATGGAGTCTCTATGGGTGGAGATTAGGAACAGGAAGGGGTCAATAACTTTACTGGGTGTTTTTTGTAGGCCGCCCAATAGTAACAGGGATATCGAGGAGCAGATAGGGAAACAGATAGTGGAAAGGTGTAATAATAACAGAGTTGTCGTGGTGGGAGATTTTAACTTCCCAAATATTGATTAGCATCTCCCTAGAGCAAGGAGTTTAGATGGGGTGGTGTTTGTTAGGTCTGTTCAGGAAGGTTTCTTGACACAGTATGTAGGTAAGCCAAGTAATTTCTAAGGTAGGGACATGTTCGGCAGAACTTTGTGGGCCGAAGGGCCTGTGTTGCGTTAAAGGTTTTCTATGTTTCTAAAGAAGTGGGCTGCAGAAAGACTTAGATTAGGAGAATGGGCAAGTAAGTGGCAAATGAAATACAATGTTGGAAAATGCATGATAATGCACTTTGGTAGTAAAAATAAATATGCAAACTATTTTCTCAATGAGGAATAAATCCAAAAATCTGAGGTGCAACGGGACTTGGAAATCCTTGTGCAGTACACATTAAAGGTTAACTTGCAGGTTGAGTCAATGGGTAGGAAGGCAAATGCAATGTTCGCATTTATTTCAAGAGGTCTAGAATACAAGACCAAGGAGGCACTGGTGAAGCCTCACCTTGAGTATTGTGCACAGTCCTGGGCCTCATCTAAGAAAGGATCTGGTGGCATTGGAGAGAGTTTAAAGGGGGTCCACAAGTATGATTCCATGAATGTAAGGGTTATCATATGAGGAACATTTGCTAGCTCTGGGCCTGTACTCACTGGAATTCAGAAGGATAAGAGGGGATCTCATTGAAACATTTCAAATATTGAAAGCCGTAGACAGAGTAGATGTGGGGGTCTAAGACAAGAGGGCACGGCCTCAGGATAGAGGGGCATCCATTTTAAACAGGGATGCTGAGAAATGTCTTTAGTCAGAGGCTGATGAATTTATTATATTTGTTACTACAGGCAGCTGTGGAAGCCAGGTCATTGGGTGTATTTAAGGCAAAGATTGATAGGCTCTTGATTGAGCACGGCATCAAAGGTTACAGGGAAAAGTCCGAGGATGGGGTTGAGGAGGGCTAAGTATCTCTGTAGAGATATTGATATCTTTAAAAGTGTTTTTTTTCTCTGTTTTAAGATTAGATTAGGTCAAGTTTCACTGTGAACCATGGGGAGGTATATAACATCCCAGTAA
Source organism: Hemitrygon akajei (assembly GCF_048418815.1). Classification (NCBI taxonomy): domain Eukaryota; kingdom Metazoa; phylum Chordata; class Chondrichthyes; order Myliobatiformes; family Dasyatidae; genus Hemitrygon; species Hemitrygon akajei. Next base: position 70,919,580 of record NC_133136.1, on the reverse strand, counting down.
TAAACTCACATTTCATTATGCTCTTTGTTATAATTTAGCTAATTAAATTTGACAGCATCTCTTTGCAGTTACATATAGTTTGAATGCATAGCCTGTATACTACACAGATCTTTGACATTTCAGGGCTTCATTCTGGTAAAATAATTACACCATCATTTGCAAGCCTTGCATCAATATGCAAATTTGTTATTTTATATAGATTTACAAAATTTAAAATGTGCTTGTCTAGTATTTATTAACACTTAGATTAAATTAACACCCATGTATATCTCATTTTTTGATTGTTGAAAGAATTAATAGATTTACTACCATTTTAGAGTCATCACATCACTGCCAACAAAAGCACAGCTGGCTTAGTGAGAAGATGCTCCTTTTCAGATTAAGCAGATTTCTTGTCATAGGATCTTCGCTTTGCTTAGGAACTGGGACATGCTGCATTGACATTATGGTAATAAATCAGCAGCCACATCCTGACTCAATGCCAAATATGCAGAACTTTTTACAGTCCAGTTCAGTACACATATTTGCAACTGAAGTTTGAGACAATATTGCTGTTGATGTTATTACTATTGCCAGAATTAACAGTATTTATACTACATAGCAAAATAATTTGTGGATTAATTCTTTAACAGATTTTTTTTTTTTTTTTTTGCTCTGCATTGATGACTGCCCATTGTCTAAATTAGTAGTACTTATTGGTACTAATAGTCCAATTTGGAGTTCATCCTACCACAGCTTTTATTAAATGTAGTTGAAAACCATAAGCCACTGAAATCATGCAATTGGCAGAGTTGATGCATATTCACTCATGTTTAGTAATCTGAAGTTTTACTGAAAAAAAAGTCTCCTTTTGAGCCTCAGCAGGCAAATGTATCTGAAAATTTGGTTTACAAAGGAGATAAAGAAGTCAATTTCTATTGATTCAAAGCAAGTAAATTATTGTTATTTTGATTAATATTTCATCTTTATTGTTTCAATCTAACAAAAACATCATCTCTGTAAATCACTAAGATCTTTTTCAGAGCCAATAAAGTACATTTGTGCTATAATCACTGCTGTATTTTCAAAAATGCAGCTGCCAACTTGTGCATAGTAAGTTGCCACAAATGGCAAGTTGCTACTAACCTGATGATAATTATATTCAGAGAAGGGTAATTTTTTATTTATCCTGTTAATAGCTACCATTTGAAATAATATCTTGAGATTTTTTCTATACCAACTAGACTGAGCAAACACACCTCAGTTTAAGAACATTTTGTAAAAGCAGCTACAGTGCTGTATACTTTCAATATTTATCAGGTGCCAACCTGGATTTTAGTAATCAGATTTTTGGTTTGGCAAGTGAACTGTCAGAACTTTCTAATAGAGGCAAAAGTACAAATGATTGGGTAGAGAGATATCATTGTAACTATTATCATCACTGGATCTGTTAATTATGAGAAAATTTTGCAATCTTGCTGCTCTAACTTAGTGGACTTGTGACACATAAAAACATTTCCAGCAAATGAAAGTCTTTGTTGCTAATCTGAACTCCTGGGTTTGAGGAAGTGATAATTCAATCAGACCTCAAACATATTCCCTGACTTCTGGGAAATGCTTCTGGTAAAATTCCACCAATAAAGATTATTTGATGAAATGTGGAAATAATTGATAAAAATGAAGTCAGAAAAAAATAAACATTGCGTAGTGGGATTAAGACAAAAGTTCTGATTTACAACCTAGAGCCTGCTTTGGTTTGTGTAGTACACTAAACTGATTACAAATATGAAAATGTGACACTGAGTAATTAAAGAACTCAGGTTTATTCTCATGTGGAGTACTGTTGTCAGTTCTGGTTTCTCTACAATCAGAAGAACAATGCAGATTTGGCATGTCATCTAAAGCTTTGACTGTCTTTTATAGATGTGTGGTGGAGAGTACACTGACTGGTTAAATCATGGACTGGTATGGAAACACCAATACCCTTGAATGAAAAAGCCTACAAATAGTAGTGGATACACTCCAGTCCATCACGGGTAAAGACCTCTCCACCATTGAGCACATCTACAGGGAGCGTTGTCGCAGGAAAGCAGCATGCATCATCAAGGACCCACACCATCCATGCCACGCTCACTTCTCACTGTGGCCAACAGGAAGAAAAAATAAGAACCTCAGGACCTACACCACCAGATTCAGGAACAGTTATTACCCCTCAACCATTAGGCTCTTGAAACAAAGAGGATGACTTCACTCATCCCATTACTGAACTGTTCCTATGAACTATGGACTCACATTCAACATCTCTTCATCTTATGTTCTCAATAATTATTGCTAATTTATTTATTATTAATATATTTTTTCAGCTCATGCCAGTAAAACCTGAGGTAAGGGCAAAGCCAAGCATACTATTGAACTATTCTTCTGGTGTTTAGTATTGTGACTTTTTGGGGATTTACATAAGTATTGCTGTGTTGGCCTAATTGTTTAATGCTGTTATGTACTGACATTGGGATGATACCAGTTGTAGATCTTACTACTGAAACAATGTATACCTTGTTCATGTTCGTAGTCTTTCAATTTCCTCTTTAAATTCAGCATATTTCTGCTGTTTTTCACTTATTGATTTCTGTATATTATGTACACTTGGAATTGGTATATCTATTAAGTAAGTTCTTACTTGTTTATCCTGCAATATTATATCTGTACAGTTATAATCTATTGACTAATAAATATAAATTTCTCCCTTTGGTAAAAAAAAATTCTCCCACCTCCCCTCTGAACAGGTGAGAAGACAGCTTAAATGTTCCCACCCAAGCAAGGCTGCAGGCCCGGATGGTGTCAGCCCCAGGGTGCTCAAAGCTTGTGCCCCCCAAGCTATGTGGAGTACTTCACCATGTCTTCAACCTGAGCCTGAGTCTCCAGAGGGTTCCTGTGCTGTGGAAGATGTCCTGCCTCGTCCCTGTACTGAAGATGCTGCGCCCCAGTGGCTCCAATGACTGCAGATCGGTGGCATTGACCTCCCACATCATGAAGATCGTAGAGAGACTTGTTCTAGAGCAGCTCCAGCCTATGGTTAAGCTACACATGGACCCCCTCCAGTTCGCCTATCAGCCCCGACTAGGAGTTGAGGATGCCATCGTCTACCTGCTGAACCGTGTCTACGCCCACCTGGACAAGCCGGCGAGCACTGTGAGGGTCATGTTTTTTGACTTCTCCAGTGTGTTCAACACCATCCGCCCTGCTCTGCTGGGTGAGAAGCTGACAGTGATGCAGGTGGATGCTTCCCTGGTGTCATGGATTATTGATTACCTGACTGGCAGACTACAGTACGTGCGCTTGCAACACTGCGTGTCAGACAGAGTGGTAAGCAGCACTGGGGCTCCACAGGGGCTCCTGTCTCCCTTTCTCTTCACGATCTACACCTCAGACTTCAACTACAACACAGAGTCTTGCCATCTTCAGAAGTTTTCTGATGACTCTGCCATAGTTGGATGCATCAGCAAGGGAGATGAGGCTGAGTACAGGGCTATGGTGGGAAACTTCATCACATGGTGCAAGCAGAATCATCTGCAGCTTAATGTGAAAAAGACTAAGGAGCTGGTGGTGGACCTGAGGAAGGCTAAGGCACAGGTGACCCCTTTTTCCATCCAAGGGGTCAGTGTGGACATGGTGGAGGATTACAAATACCTGGGGATATGAATTGACAATAAACTGGACTGGTCAAAGAACACTGAGGCTGTCTACAAGAAGAGTCAGAGCCGTCTCTATTTCTTAAGGAGACTGAGTCCTTTAACATCTGCCAGATGATGCGAAGGATGTTCTATGAGGCTGTGGTGGCCAGTGCTATCATGTTTGCTGTTGTGTGCTGGGGCAGCAGGCTGAGGGTAGTAGACACCAACAGAATCAACAAACTCATTCTTAAGGCCAGTGATGTTGTGGGGGTGGAACTGGACTCTCTGACGGTGGTGTCTGAAAAGAGGATGCTGTCCAAGTTGCATGCCATCTTGGACAATGTCTCCCATCCACTCCATAATGTACTGGTTAGGCACAGGAGTATGTTCAGCCAGAGACTCATTCCACCAAGATGCAACACAGAGCATCATAGGAAGTTATTCCTGCCTGTGGCCATCAAACTTTACAACTCCTCCCTCGGAGTGTCAGACACCCTGAGCCAATAGGCTGGTCCTGGACTAATTTCCACTTGGCATTATTTACTTATTATTATTGAATTATTTATAATTTTATATTGCTATATTTCTACTCTATTCTTGGTTGGTGCCACTGTAACAAAACCTAGTTTCCCTCGGGATCAATAAAGTATGTCTGTCTGTCTGTCTGTCTGTTTCTTCCTCTATTCCCCACTCTGATCTTTTACCTCTTCTAGTTACCTATTACCACCATCTGGATCCTCTCCTCCTTCCCTTTCTCCTATGGTCTACTCTCCTCTGCAATCAAATTTATTCTTCTCCAGCCCTTGACCTTTCCCACCCACATGGCTTCACCAATCACCTTCCAGTGATTCTCCTTCCCCTCCCCCTACCTTTTTATTCCAGCATCTTCCCCACTTCCTTCTCTGTCCTGAAGAAGTGGCATAGCCCGAAATGTCAACCGTTTTTTTTTCATTTTCACAGATACTGCCTGACCTGTTAAGTTCCCCCAGCATTTTGTATGCATTGCATTTGATTCAGTCCACCATGTTAAAGCTTGTTATGGATATTTGCTATGTTTCTTCTTAGGTTTCTTTATTACATAACTAGGAAATCATTTTCTACTATTTCCAATATGAAGATTATGTGTTAATATCCCGCTTTGAATTCTTGCATGTGATTCTTAATAATAGTGTACACTGAAATTTTGATAGAAAAAATTAACTTTCTTTTCAACTTTATAATTAACTATATATTTCAAGAGGTCTATAATATGAGAAAGGGTGTGATACCTTAAAAATTGTGAACAGTTTTGGGCCCTTCATCTTAGAAAAAACCTACTGGCATTGGAGAGGATCCAGAAGAGGTTCAAAAGGATGATTTCAGGAATGAAAAGGTTATATATGAGGAACGTTTGATAGCTCTGGGTCTGTATTTGCTGTAATTCAGAAGGATGAGGGGGGATCTCATTGTAACCTTTCGAATGTTTGAAAGACATAGATAGAGTAGATGTGGAAAGGATGCTTACCATAGTGGGAGAGTTTAGGAGAAGAGGGCACAGCCTTAGGATAGAGGGGCACCCTTTCAAAACAGAGATGCAGAGAAATTTCTTTAGCCAAAGGTTGGTTAATTTGTGGAATTTGTTGCCACATGCAGCTGTGGTGGCCAGGTCGCTGGGTGTATTTAAGGCAGAGATTGTTAGGTTCTTGATTGGACACAGCACCAAAGGTTCAGGGAGAAGGCCGGGAACTGGGGTAGAGGAGAAGATAGAAAAAAGGATCAGCCATGATTGAATGGCATAGCAGGCAAGATGGGCCAGATGGCCTAATTCTGCTCCTGTGTCTTATGGTCTTATACTAAATTTTATATGCAATTATTTGTGTCATCAATATTGCCTATTAAAACAAAGAATTATTATCTGTGACTAAGGTACAAGATGTGCTCAAGGGAAATTAATTAAATATTTTTATTCAAAGTACAATATTTTATGCCTCTTTTTCAAGTAGAGCATAACTTCTCTCACTCTTCATTAATGCATGTGATGCCAATTCTGTTGGTTATACTTGCCTATCATCTATTTACATGACGGATTACAATGCCTAACTCATAATCTGTAGCATCCGGCTCATATTTCAAAGAACATACTTTATTGTGTAGTTTCACAAATCAAAACTTCTAATATATTTCTTACAGTATAAGGAAATGTTGCTTTCTGTTCAATCCTCCAATTCAATTCATTGTCTTTCTTCAGTAACTGATGCAATGGTGTCAATACTATTGCAAGATCTGGTGGAAAGCTAAGATTTCAGTAGTTCATTGTTCCCTTGCCTTCCACCTTTTCCATAGCTGCATACCATCCTCAACTTATAGTATATTTATTTCTATGCCAAGATAAACTACTTCATATGGAAGGGCAAATATGCATTTTGTAAGGCGTTTATTATATTTGTATAATTGCTGAATACTTTTGATATTTGTTGATGTCTTCAGTATTTTGGCTACTAATATACAACCTCGATTTTCACAGAAAATGATCTATAACTTTAACATCATGTCCTTCAGAGCTTAAAGGTGCTCCAGTGAAAATTTCAAACATAAGTTATTTAACTTCTAAAAGAATTAAGCTCCATATATTGTCAAATATGGGAGGCTCTCCTTCACTTTCAGTTGATCAGATCATGTAAAACAGCTTGGAGGAAACATCGGCTTCTGTTGAGTTACTAAATATACATTATAAGAAGGAGGTAGATAGATCAAACTCTGCAGGTACTTAAGAATGAAGTAAGTAAACAAAAAAGTATCAAGGATATAAGAAGGGAGCATGAATATGAAGCAGAGACTTAAAGTCAATCAGAATTGGATTGATTAGAAGAGCACGCTCAAAGAGCCAAATAATCTACTGCTCCTATTTTCTGTTGTTGTTTGTAACTAGGCTTGTAAAGCTAATGACATAGGCAACACATCGTCATCTACTTAATTCAATGTCATCTTATATTCACCACAGAATAAATTTATCATTTTTGTTCTGGGCACTTCTATAGATCATGTTGTCTTTACCCTCAAGCTTATCTTCACAAGAACATTTTGCTTAAATATATCCAATTCTTTTCCCATCTGATTTATCATGGATGTAGAATAGGTTGACGATTAAGTGAGACTTGTTATTCAAATATTTAGATAAGCATATGAGCATATTTCTTTTCAAAGTGCGTATGGTATATCCTTAAATATGATTGCATACTGTCTTAATCATATATCTAAGTGTGACTTAGAAGCATCCATACTTACTATACCTTTCCAATTAGCTTCATTTTTGAACTAATCTTTGCTTATCACACTCAATTGGCATCATGATCTAAACATTGCATCTGCATGAAGTCTTCAATATTTCATCAACAAGTTTTTCTGGTCTCTATACTCTTTTTGTTGGTAACACTTTGTTGAACTTACACGTTTGCATTTAAAAATGTAACTGGTGCTGTCCATGTTATTGCACTTTTAACTATAATTTTATCTAAGGGTCTTTTTTTCTCTAGTCATTAATGGTATAACTGCTAAATATGAACAATTCTGGCTTCAACAGTAAGTCAAATTTAGGTCTACATCTTCTTGCTATGAAATCTTGATGTCCTTCGGTTTTTTTTTTCGATTACGGACTACAGTACATTTCTGTTCATTTAAAATGCCATTTTCTACTTACAATGCATTCTACAAATAATACTTCTGGAGTTCATCCAAACTTACATTAGGAAATGTATAAAGTTTGACATTTCATAGTTTTATAAAATTCGTGTCAATGAAACCCCCTTTGTTTCCTTGGCCGCGTAAGTCTAGGGAGAACACTCTCTGGTCCCTCTAAACCCGTGAGATTGAGACGGCTCTCCCACCCCTAACCCTGGTTTGTGTGGATGCTGTGTAATTTGTTACCCTGTTACAAATCAGTGCCATGAAATAACAGACAGTACACTGCAAATGATTAAAGGAATTATATTTATGAATCTTAACTAAAGGGTTAGTAAAGAGAAACAAAAAGAAAAGGGTCCATTTTAATTAAACAATCAAATGTGCACAAGTTGGAGCTCCTCTTGAACTTCTCTGTCACTCACGCGCTGGGCCCTCTGTTAGCGTCAGATCACACACCACCTTCCGAACGTCGCTCGCAATCCATCTCGAACAAACGGGTCTTCCACCAGGTCGTATCCTATGTCCGGTTCTCCCCAGTGTCTTCTCTCTTCATCTCCTGCTGAACCAAAAAAAAACCCAAGACCAACCTTAGTTTCCCTCACCAAGGAAACCTCCCCCTAATTCTACCATCCTAATTGGAGGACACACATTCCTTATCTTCAACAATAACCCAAACAGGCAGCCAACAGAACAGACTGCTCTTACAGAACTGCTAAATGAAATACATTCAGCATAACATTAAAAATATGAACCAGGGCATTACACTCTCCTCCCACCAAAATAGTCATGTCCTCATGTTGTAAATAATCTGTCATCCATCATTAATAACACCATTCTCAAATGAATTTTGTCAGACCTCCAATCCATTTGTAAATGGTAGTAACATATCTCACTACAAGGATAGTCGTAGCACTCTGTTCCCCTGGTGCTACACAGGCCAGCCTATCTGGGGGTCTCCTGGCTCTTTGAGACCTCCTTATCCCATCACCTACTTCTTCAGTTTCAGACACTCCTTGGGATACTTCTGGTCTACATGGCGAGGCCTCCCCCAGTCTATCACTTGTGCCTTCCTGAAACTTGGACCCCTCTGCCACTTGGTTGAGCTCAGCTTCATCCCTTGTTACTTTAGATCCCAGCCCTGCTTCATGGTCCAGCTGCAACCCTGCCTGAGCACTGTTAATCCCCCCCCTCCATTTCACCTGCCTCTTCCTCAATTAGTGGGGAGTTGGTGAAAGGCAGCATGTACTACACCCCCATTTTCTCATCCTTTGAGTCTGTATCACAGTCAGGGGTGGGGGCTGATCTAATCCTTCCTGCTCTTGGTCCTTTAGTCTCCCCACGTCACTGCAGAGTCCTCTTACTAGGTGTAGGGTACAGGTCAGCCCCTGGGTCAACACGCACCTCTTGTCCCAGAGGTAGAAGGTGGTTCCAATGGAGAATTTTGACAGGCCCTTTCTCATCCTTTGGTTTCACCTGGAAAATCGGTACGTTTGGCATCTGACTCTCCACTACTTCGGGCATAGCCACCAAGCTGTCAGCCAACTTATGCTTCCCAGGAAGCCCACATTCTTTATGAGGACTTGGTCTCCAGACATAAGTTGGGATAACCTAACCTTTTGATCATACCTCCTCTTATTTCCTTGATTCTGCAGGGAAGCCAAGATCTCAGCTAACTCATAAGCCTTTTTCAGCTCATTGTCATATCAGACACATACTTCAAATAAATCTTCTGAGGTAGACCTTCCTTGGCAGTCCCAAAACCAAGGTCAATGGGCAACCTCACCTCATTCCCAAAAATCAGAGTACCCAGTAGCTTCATTCTGTGTACAGTTGTAGCAGTGGACCAGCTGTCCAATATGTTAACTCCACTTGTTCTTTTTGCTGATTTCCAAGGTTCAGAGCATGTCTAGCATGGTCCGATTGAACCTCCTGGGCTGGGAATCACAGTCCTCAACTTCTCAACACCAAGAATGCTCAGTACCTCATGTATGAGTCTACTCTCAAAATCTCATCCATGATTGCTATGTGTCCACATGGGGAGGCCATAATAAGTGAAATACTTCTCCCATAACATTTTGGCCACAGTGGACGTCCCCTATCTTCGATGGATCTGTAAATGCTCCATCCCATGGGACTACATGCCCAACACAGTTGACAGATACCTTGCAGTACTGGCACACTTGTCCAGAGAAAGTTTTAACCCTTCAGCTTTCAGCCGGCTCACTACCTTCAGTAGCCTCACTTCATGTTCCTCCATGGTGGCCCTGAATGCTATGAGGTCATCCAGGTACACCAATACCTCAAGCAAGTTCATATCCCGCACCATTTTCTCTATGACATGCTGGAAAATAGTAAGGGTGCCTGATATGCCTTGGGGCATCCTTTCGAACTGGAAGAATCCCAGTGGACATATGAATGCCATCTTCTCTTCGTCAACTCCATTCATGGGGATCTGGTAACACCCATTCCTCAAGTTCAGCACACTGAACCATTTTGCACCACTCAGGCAGGCCAGTGCATCCTCGATTCTCGGGACTATGAACTGGTTGGGGACTGTACACCTGTTCAGAGTCTGATAGTCTACACACATCTGTACCTTCCCATTCTTCTTCCTGATTACCATTATTGGAGACGCGAAAGGGCTTCTGGACTCAGTGGTGATCCCAGCTTCCTTTAACTTCCACAGATGCTGCTGAACATCCTCCACTTCTGCAGGTGCCAGGTGTCGTGATCTTTCTCTGAACACATGTCCTCTGTCACCCGGATGGTGTGGCGAGTGCTCTTGGAAAAACCCACACCAAACTCATCAAAGATATCTTCCAGCTTCAACATTTTCTCTATCAACCTCCTCTTCCAACCCACAGGTACTGGGGAGTCCCCAAAGTTGAATGATTTGGCAGTCACCTTTCATCTTTTCAGAGAGGGTGTCTCCCTGGCTTGTTGCACAGGGACACTGGACATTATCGTCACTGGAAAGAGGTGCGTCATTGGCATCCCCCTGCCTGAGGGTGACCTCTCGCTCTGAAGTGTTCCAGACACTCACTGTCATCCTGTTCACCTGTACAGTCAAGGGCTTCTACAGTTCCGGTTTCACCGGTACCTCAGCAGGCATGTCTGACTCCTCTTTGTGCTCTCCTGGAGCCTTCACCAAGAGGGCTACTTTGCCAAGGGGACTACTACCGAGGACTGTACGCTGCTGACAGAGGCCTTCCATGCCTCCATTGCATTCTCCTCCTCCTTACTTCTCTGATTACCTCAACAAACAAGGGGGGGGGCGCAACTTACGAGACATTTAGAGACTGCAAGTGATCAAGTCTGGTGACTAGGCACCTTTCACCACTTGGCCCATTCTTAACTAATTCACCTCAGCCATTTGAATGGCCCCTCTATGCCATAAGCAACTCAGCTGTCTCTCTAGCTGAAAAATATAGGCGGAAAGTTCCTCCCCCTTCTCCTGAAACATGTTTTGAAACTCCGTCATAAGCTCCAATGGGCTTCCCCTCGCACCAAACACATTTTCTAGCACTTGCATGTAACCCACAGAGGTAGAGAAGGGGTTTTGTGTCTTTATGGATCTCTCTTTTTCAGCAGCCTGCCCCTTCAAACATTCAACCAATCACTGTCTTTTTATGTCATCAGAGCACTGCCACTCATCTAACATCTAAGAGGTCTGCTCTGCCCAAGCCTCATACTCCTCTTCCCCCTTGGGCGTGGGCTTCACTCCTGAGAACATTCTCAGCTTTCAATAACTAGGACCCCCCCTTCCATCTGTCCACTTTGCCATTTACTGCCAGGGAGGTAAGGGTCAATACCAACTTAGAATGCTTACCCCTTACTGGAGGACTCATTAGAACTCCAACTCCCAAATTAGACCACTCCTTCCCCTCACTCCACAGAAACGAGAGCAATCTATCTTTGAAGTATCCGCCCCCAGCTACGGGAAACTCAGCTTCCGATTCAGCACGCTCGCCTTCACTTCCCTCATCCCACAATGTATGGACAGCCCAGGCCCCCAACAGTACCAGGCAATTCCACTGCCAATATGCCAATGCTAGTCTGAACTAAAGCAAAGCCTTTTCCCGCCCTTTATCAAACCTCCAACCCACAATCGTAACTGATTCTACTTATTTAACGATATTTAAAATTCAAATTAACAATTCATGAGGAATACGAATTTCTGCCCCACTCAATACACACACATTTGTTAACGGTATCCCAATGGGTTCACACCACCACTCATCTCCTGCAGAATCCATAAACACGTATCATAATCACTTTAACAAACAATAGTATAACATGGGTTTAAACACACAACCCACTGGATCAATGCTCAGGGCAATCACACAGCATCCAACGAAATCGATCCTGGACAAGCCTCCACAATGAAACCACCTGACTGAGACGGTTCTCCCATCCCGAACCCTGGTTTGTGTCGATTCTGTGTAATTTACTACCCTGTTACAAATTAGTGCCATGAAATAACAGACAGTAGACTGCATATGATTAAAGGAATTATATTTATATATCTTAACTAAAGGATTAGTAAAGAAAAACAAAAAGAAAGTGGCCTATTTTAATTAAACAGTCCAATGTGCACAAGTTGGAGCGCAACCTGAACTTCTCTGTCGCTCACGCTGTGGGCCTTCAGTCAGTGTGAACGCCCACACCACCTTCCGAATGTCGCTCACAGTCCATCTTGAACAAGTGAGCCTCCCACCGGGTTGTACCCTACAACCAGTTCTCCCTTCATCTCCCGTCAAACCAAGAAAAAAAACACAAGACCGACCTTAGTGTTCCTCACCAAGAAAACCTCTCCCTAATTCTACCATCCTAATTGGATGGCACAGATTCCTTATCTTCAACAATGACCCAAACAGCCTGCCAGCAGAACAGCTAAATGAAATACTTACAGCATAACAGTAAAAGTATGAACCAGGGTATTACATCAGCTGTGTATGAAGTGAAGAGCATGCAGCTGACTGATCATTACACACACCTAAATACTGAAAAAACTTCATTTCTGCAACTTTCTATGGAATGCATCCGGACCAATACAAATAGCACTTACATTCTTGGAATGGCCTCTTGAGTTCTAAGAGCAATATATTATAAGTGTATTGGAATTGTTTTGATTCACTACCTTGGATTTAGAAATACATGCTGATGGCTCGTGTTCTTTTCTTGGCTGATGAAATAGATTGCCATTCAAAATACTGCAGTTGGTGGCTTCCACATTGCTAATTCACCCCACAGTCATTTATCTGCTTCATATTCTGCATTGGAACTCTAGCCTTCATTATTGCTCAGTGATTATAAAGTATTTTTACACACAAAATGCTGGAAGAACTCAGCATAGCTGGCAGCATCTATGGAAAAGAGTAAATAGTCTATGTTTCAGGCCGAGACTTCTTCATTCCTGATGAAGGGTCTCGGTCCAAAGCTTCAACTGTTTACTTTTTTCCATGGATGCTGCCTGGCCTGCTGAGTTCCTCCAGCATTTTGTGTGTATTCCTTTGATTTCCAGCACCTGTAGATTTTCTCCTATTTTCACCTGGCTTTGAGCAAAACTCTTTAGCATTTCTCATTACTCTCTCCAAAGTTCTTTCAAGTTTGCATCCAAGCTCAAATGTGAAATCCTGTCTGTTCAATAACTTGGATTAAATTAGCTCAATGATTAGCCAACAAATAAACTTGTTATGCAGCAGGCATTCTAAGGTATGCCAAAGTTGCAGTGCTGAAACATATCTTTTAATGAGACACATTGACAGTTCTGTTTGACTTCTGATTCCTAGTCCAAGTTTGCAGCTCTCTCTGATTTCCAAAAAAAACTTATGACTAAAATGATCCCTGTAACCTGGCTACAGTTTGGTAAGCAAAGTGTGTTATAAGCAAAATATCATTGGCAAGAACCATAAGATTCATGATGCTGATGAGTACACAAAAACTTCCAATGTTCAGGGCTTGACTATTAGCAACCATTCTGTCCTCTTGCTGTGCTTCTACAACAGAATTCCCACTGAAGAACTAATGCTTGTTATGCTACCATTTCTTCTGTGTTTTATATGTGCTAACTATTTTGTCTCCGCAGTATTTGCTAAGGACTTAAACTAATCCTTAGCAAGGTCAATGTTAAATTAAGAAGGCACAGATTTTCAGGCTCATTCCACGAATTATTTACTCATGCTCATTCACCACTCAAAAAACTTATTTTTCTTGTTCATCTTCTGTCCTCATTGCTAATTTGTAATGAATGTTCTAAAGTGCTCATTCTTTACTTCCAAACCCAGTAATGCAGAGTATATAAAGAAACAATGGAATCAAAAAGAGGACAGAAAATTATTGCAGCGGGTTCATTCAACTCTCAGATACACTGTACAAGTTATATCTATATACCTTCTATATGTACAGCAATGATGGATGTTTCACTGTCTTCAGTGTGGTACTCCATAGCACACAAAGTGTAATTTATATATACTTCAATAGATTTTTAACCTTTAATAAACCGGAAGTGTTCAGAATGAACATGTACACCTTGTATGTGTCAAAGTTCAAAGTTCAAGGTACATTTATTATCTAAGTATGTATACACTATACAACCTGCAGAGTCGACTCCTAACAGGCAGCCACTGAATAAAGCAACCAAAAAGAACTAATTAAATAAAAAGACAGTTGAACACCCAGTGTATAGAGAAGGAAAAATAAACAAATTATGCAAATGATAAATACAAGCAAATCATGTTCAGAACTGAAGTGCACAATGTGTCTGTCCACGTTCAGTGTAGAGTAAACTTCTCAGAGCAGTGGGCAGAACCAGCCCGTCGTTCGCCTCAGGCCCGAACACCTTGACCTTTCCAATCTGGCCTGACACCTTAATCGTCCAGACATCGGATTCAGTCCCTTTGAAACGCTCTGTGGCCTGGACCCTGTTGCCTCAATTCAGCTTGTATCTGACCTTTGCAATTCAGCCCAGCACTTAAAGCAACTGAACTTCGGGGCTTCCTCATTGTTGGTGACAGTCTGCTGCCTTGCCTCGACTTGGTTCTGCCTCATCAAATTGCCTCCAAGTCCAAAGGGAAGTTACATGCCATTGTTTGTATCATAAGGAACTTTTCAAGGATACATAGTTTATTCATGGCTCTCTATTGCTTTTGGAACGTTCTACTGACATTATTGCATTTCAGAGAGCAGTCAATCTCATGTGTATCCTGAAATGAGTGAATGCCTCACATCAATGATTATTGTTAAAATGTGGTATTATTTATACCAGTAAAGCTATTAAGGCAATAGGGAAAGTTCAGAAGTCAGAATCGAGTCCAAGTCCCTGGGGCTGTGGGACAGCATTTCAAACTGCTACACCATTCCCCCCTCCCCAGGGTGCATTTGTTAAAGCAAAACTTCCAATGGTAATTGTTAAGCACTCAGAGTAAGTAGGCAGCTGTTTACCTTGAACTTAATGGCCTAATGACTGATTGTAAGACGACTACATGGCCAAAGTGAAGTGCTAGTTGCAGAATTACCTCTGAGTTCCAAGTGCATTACTGCTTCATTGAAACCAATAGACATGAGACCAGCTGGTGCAGAGAGACCAGTAAGAAACTCAAAACAAAATGGACTGAGGCCTTAATGAATGCATTAATATTTTAAGAAAGCAGATGTTTTCTGCTTACTCACTCTCACAGTACAGACCTTGGAAACAAAATCCAAAATGTGTAGCCATAAGAATAAATGGCATGTGTTGCTACTTTATGCCATGTTGAGTATCATGATAATATGAGCATCGCTCTGTCTCCACCTTTGTCTAAAACTCCACAGAAATCAATAGAACCATTGCACGTACTGATTTAGTTTAACTTTAAATTGAGAGCAGTGGGGAGAAAAACATAAAACTGAGCACTGTCATCTGTAACACTCTCCAAAGCACTCAATTCTCTCAAATGTATTGTAGTCACTTATTATTTAGGCCATAACACTAGCTTGATCATTTAACAGTTTAAACCTGCTGTTCGCCAGACTTCTGAGTCCATAAAATCTCAAGTATGAAATTATTTTGAATCACATAATCACTTAACAGTAAAATATAGATCAATTTTCACATGTGCACTACATATTCTTGTTATGATAATCATGATTCCCATGAAGACTGCTGAAATTTAACAAGATTTCTGAACGTTTCCATTAAAAATTCCCTGTAGGTATGCCACAGGCAAAAAGACTCTTAGCTCATGAGTTCCTTCACTTTGTTGCCGAAGCTCATTAAATAGAAGGTCATCCTCATACGTATGTTCTTCATTGACTTGGATTGGCCCACATTTATTCAGATTCCGGTGATCAGTAATTATCTTGAGGTCTGTGTCATTGCTAATAGTTTAACGTCCGCCCCCTTCCATTTCCTTAGATTGAAGTATGAGACTGGAATGCCCTCTGTCATCATTTATCATCATTATTTACTCTTGTAAATGTAAATCTTCAGAGAACGTATGCTGTTAAATATATGCTACAAATAAGCTCATCTGCAAACAAATACTTATTTTTTGCCATCAATAATTATTTTTTGCATTTTCTCTCTGACCCCTGTATTTTTTTTTCAGATCTAATTGTAAGTCTGCAGAATAATATTCCTGGAGATAAAATTGGGATCAATTGTAGGGATAGGCTGGTATCCAGTCCCTTTGCCAAGGGAATTGTTACTATCTTTCTCTTTGCGTTAGGTTATAAGTTATCCCGTTAGTGTCAACATATGCAAAAATAATCAGCTCTATTTACAGTACTTAAAAGAACCAAGCCTGAGACAGCCTATTATTTTGTTGTTGTTAAAATGCAATTTCATGTTTTACCTGACATTTATTGGAAACATTGTCCTGCATTTTTTTTTCAGTTTTGTTTGCTTCACACTAGTTGAATTTGTTCATTTTATGATGGCTGATTTTCATTAATGTATTTCCAATTATCTTTAAAAAGCACATAAATTTAATGAATTAGAAATTTAATCCTGTGGCTTCAATTTTTAGGGTGCAACAGGTCCTGATTTGTGCAGATTTCCAATCATAAAGAGCAATTATTGTGTGCTTCATGTAGTTTACTAAATTAAGTTGCAGTTTTGTGCACATTGTGTTATTTAAAGTAGATGGTAGCAACATTAATTTACATCTAGCACTGATTTGACACCTGCCTTTCTGTGCCTTGCCTCTGATACACAGTCTGACAAACACAGGAAATCAGATGCAAACAACAGAAAGGAAGTTAATTGGAAATGCTATCAATATGTTCACAATATTAAGAAAAATAATCCAATTGAGGTAAAAGGAAAATTTCCATTAGGGAAGAAAGCATGGGTCAAAAGCCAGAGTTTTCACAAGTGAGGTAAAGATAAACTTCCAAATGCCAAGTGTGTTAAAGCGTGGAACTTCTTCTACAAACGACAAATGATGTCAGATTACTTGCTAGTTCCAGACCTTCCACCAAAGATCTGGAATAACATCACTGGTCATCCATGACCATATAGAATGTTGAACCAGACTGAGTAATAAATGACTTATTCCTGTCCCTTTCCTCCATTAATTTGTCATTAAATTGAAGTTAATATACATAAAATTGTGAGAGCCATTGCAATTATGCATTTAATAGCCCAACTAAAGTTGAAAATTCTGGCAAGTAGGCATTGTGTTATCCAGTGCTTTGAATCTTGTGATTAACCATAAAACATTTTGCTTCAATATTTATTACTTCATCTTAATTTTAGCAGCTATCTATTGTAGCGATTCTCTAAGGTTAATTAATGCCCTCATTGCAAAGGTGACCTGAGATAACAGTGGCCAGAGTATGATTAAATATTCCATCACTTTCAAGGAAAGAAGAATGATACAATACTAATATTTAAACTTAAGTAACAACAATTATAAGAGGCATTAATGCAGAGATAGCTAAAATGAACTGGCAAACAAGGTTAAGGGATCCATTAATTGAGGTGCAGTGATAAAAATGATAAGAAGATCTTTAGAATGACATAGAATTAATTAATTCAAACAAAAATAATCTTTGAGGGGAAGTTGCATCAGCTATAGTTAAATAAAAAAGTTAAGAAGTAGTATAAAGCATCAGTTTGCAAAGATGTTAAGAGGTCAAGAGATTGGATGAAAGCAAAGAATGACAATAAGGTTAGTAAGGAAAGACAAAAAATGTGCAAGATAAAGCTGCCAGATATATAAAAATAGATAGTAAGAGTTTCTGGAGCGACTTAAAATAAAAAGAATTAAAAAGAAATGAGTGTGGGTCTAATAGAAAATGAACTTGGAGAATTAATGATAAAAAACAAGGAGATGCTAGGCAAAGTCATAGGGTGTCTTGCATCAGGAACAATCATAGAGGTTACAAATAACAACCCATATAAAACAGAGATTACTGAAGTTTGTTAGATGCAATTATTTGGGAAGTGTTGATCATATTGTTGGAGGAAAGGGCTCCCAAGTCATCCAGTCCTAATCATCTTCATCCTAGGATATCAAAGGCTCATGGGATAATCGGTATTTTTTCAAAAATTGCCTAGATTTGGGAAAAGTTGAATTAGATTGAAAGACAACAGATGTAACAGAAAGCATGAAACTGCAGGGCAGTTAGCTTAACACTTACCACATGGAAAATGTCAGAGGATATTAAAGATATAGCAGAGGTCTTGGAAAGTTTGAGGGAAGTAGTGGGAAGTTAACCTGGTTTTGTGAAAGGCAAATCACATTAGACCAACTTATTGGAGTTACCTGAGAAAGAAGTATTTGATGTGGATAAAGGGGAACTGATGGATGTGCTAAGATTTCCAGAAGATACTTGATAAGGTGCAACGTCAAATTGGGTAAAGTAAAATCTCATGGCTTAGAAGATAACATTTTGCGTAGCTAACAAGAACCAGAGTAGGCAGAACTGGGCTTCTGTCTGATAACAAAAGAATAAGTAGGAAAGCAAAATGGAAGGTGGACAGCGTTCATGGAGAGCAAGTAATGAAGAAGTCCATCCAAATACCATTGTTCATTGTGAGAGCAACTGGATACAAAAAATAAGGAGGTAATGCTTCAGTTATATAGGGCTTTAGTGGAATTACACCTGGAACACTGTGCACAACGTGAGTCTCTTTACTTAAGGAAGCACATAAATGCATTGGAAGCAGGTCAGAGGATGTTTTCTAGATTGATTCCTAGAATGGGTGAGTTGCCTTGTAATAGGTTGCAGGGTAATAACCGTTCCTGCACCCAGTGATGTGGGACCGAAGGCTTCTGTACCTCCTGGCGGATAGTGATAGCAAGGAAACAACATAGCCTGGATGATAGGGGTCTTTGATGATGGATGTTACTTTCCTATGGCAGTGTTCCATGTAAACCTGCTCAATGGTGGGCTTTGCCGGTGATGGACTAGGCTGTATCTACCACTTTATTTGGTCTTTTCTGTTCCTAGACATTGGGGTTTACATATCATATAATTCAGTGCATGTCAAAATAATCTAAATAATGTTAGTCCTGTAACCAGGAGGGCTTGTGGATGTTCCATGCACCAAGGATCTACTAGCAATCAGATCAAATTCATAAATAAGGAGTGTTATATTTCTGGTTGCATTGAATTAGATCATGTGAGATATCCTGGAAATGAATTTCCAGGGAGTACTTATTAGGGGCAGATCTTGAGTTAAGTGAAATTCAGCTTGTCAGTTAAGTATAATGGGGTTTAGACACAGTGTACTGTAGATCCTGAGTTTGAGAACAAGTAACCATCCTTTTATTTTATTGCACTAGTTTATTCTCAGGGGGAAAATAGCTTTTCAAATATCCCTCCTTGTTCCATTACTAATGGAGGAGAGCAGATTTGGACAAGTACCCATAGACATCACCTCATCAAATATTTAAAAAAAAACAAACAAGATGATGCCTTTTCCTCATTTGCATTGTTTTTTATTCATAGCTAAATCCTACCTAAATCTTATTAAATCTGCCCAAAATAAAACATTCTTTTTCTTTGCTTAAAGGTTCAGAATTTTGGATTTGGTTTGTCTGATTCAGAGAAGAATTTAAAGAACATTTGCCATTTGAGTAATTGTTCTATTGAATCTTATTTTGCTGTTAAAATGTCACAACAGTAGGAATGTGAAGATAAAATATACCTATCATGTTTCAGCTTTGCAGTAATCTCTTTAGTCAATAGCTACAAAGGTGTTATTAAAGAGAGAAAAAAAAACTAGCTTCAGTCAGATTCTTGCCCCAGGTTTCAAGTTTGATTGGTTTTCTGTGAACCTAAGTTATTTTGGAACAAGCACATTTTCCTAGTTGCATGATTTGCTGCCAGTTGTTTTCATGTTTAATCAGTGGTTTTCTACATATCAATAATGATGCAAGACGGAAATATTTGTCAGTTGCAAAGTGCTTTGATGATAATTCTGAGGTTATGCAACTCCTCTAAGTTGCCCCTGGTATAGGTGGGAGAATCTTGGAACATTAATGGGCATGTGTAAAGAGAAATGTTCACAGGGAAATAGCTGAGAGCATGGGATTGATGGGATTGCCCTGAGAGCTGGCAGTGATTCAAGGAGCTAAATGGTTTTCTACTATATCATAAGAAGATATGTGAAACGTTGGCTAAGTTAAATGCTTTCTTTTTTTCTTCTGCCTTTCTGCTTGTCTAATCTCAAGTTGCTCACATACCTATCTACCTATCAGATGCCTATCTAACTGTTTGTCTGTCTGTCCATCTGTCTGACTATCTATCCATTACTCTGCTTAACTAATGCACTTTTTAATCTACTCCTCAGCTTTTATTCTCCAGTCCTGCTGAAGGGTTTCAGCCCGAAACGTTGACTGTACTTTTTTCCATATGCTACCTGGCCTGCTCAGTTCCTTCAGCATTTTGTGTGTGTTGCTCGGATTTCCAGCATCTGCAGGCTTTCTATTGTTTGTTCTCTTTATCTATTTGCTTATAACATTTGGCAACTATTTTAGGTCCGTGTTGAATGAGCAGCAACAATATTGTAAATGCATTATAATATACTGTAAAATATTGAATATTATATATTATAATATATAATATGTAGAATAGCATAGCTACTACCAATTCAAATGAACTTCTGACTTCTGACTTAGTTGTGACATGCTGCCATTTTATCAATACAGTGCAATGCTGAAAAACATTGATAGACAAATAACATATTGATGACTGTTTATTTTAATTATGCTGTGCACATTGCTGAAAACTTATTTTGGATATCAAAACAGGTGTAACAAAACAAACATTTTTCCGAGGCTTAGAGAATTGGCTTACCTGTGAGCATTATTTAAATTATGGAAGCCAAAAATAAAATTTTCTCTAAGACATAAGAGAGCACACAGAATGTCTTTAAAGAAAAAAGATGCTGAGAATATGAAGTAAAATGCCAGAGACACTCTGCATGTTAACCTAGGACTGTCAACCAATAGCAAATCAGTCAATATTGAAGATACACAGTTTTTTTTTCCTCAAAAGCAGGAAATGTTTGCCTAGATATTCAACAGACTAACACTTTCTTGACAATTTGCAATTGAAAATTGGTTTTTATTTCAGAGTCAAGCATTATAACAACAATTCAGGGTCATTCCACATCACTCAGAAGACATAACTGAGCTCTCCCAGTTGTCAGTCACCCTTGCTACCAGATTGCAATTTCTGAGATAATGTGATTTCCTTGTACTTTTGATGCATTTGTAGGGGAACTTGGACCACATTGTCCTGGGGCTTATTTATTGTATCTATAGGCATTTTTGTCTTTCTATTTGCATAAACAAATGATAAACAAAGAGCTATCAACAGAGCATCACTTTTTTATAGCAATAAATCTCAAGTGACAGCGATAGTCTTCATTTTAAATGAATGCCTCCTTCATCTGTCAGGATCGAGAATTTTAAGAGTTATCCTCTGACAGATTTCTCCTCACCTCAGTATTAAATGACCTACTCGCTCGGGAATGTGGCACTGGCACTAGATTTCTCATTTGAGAGAAACATCCTCCCTACACCATCATGTTGACTGTTGAGTCCTGTAACAAGTTTTTAATTAGATCACCTCTCATTCTTGTAAATTGTTGTGGTTATGGGCCTAATCTATTCAATCTATCTTCATATGGCAAACCTGCTTTCCTTGAAATGAATCTGGTAAATCTTTATTGCAATTTCTCTGTGGAATGCATATCAATTTTTAGGGAGAGAGTCTAAAGTTGTGCATAATATTCCAGGTGAGGCCTCATCGATATCCCATGTTATTGTAGTAAGACCTCCTAATAAAACCTAATGTAATATTGCTAGGCCTGGCTTGCCATAGTGTCCTTTAGCTTCATCTCATGGTTATTTCAAGAAAAATTGGTTCAAGGATGGTATAATGGCACAACCACTGCCTCAAAGTGTCATTAATCCTGGTTCAGTCCTGACCTTAGATGCTGCCTGCTGGGGGTTTACATGCATTCTCTGCCATCACATGTGTTTCCTCCCATATCTCAATAATGTGTGTTTTGGTGCACCAACTGGTAACTGCATCTTAGCACCAAGCATGTAGATGTGTGGTAGTAAGTGGGAGGTATTGACAAGAATGTGGGAAGAATGGATAACTGAGGTCTATGTGGTAGGATGGGTTGGATTGATCTTAGAGGATGATAGAAGACCGGCACAACATCATGAACCAAAGGGCCTGCACTGTGCTGTAATGTTCGATCTTCTATGTTCTACATAATATAAATAGCGTTAATATAGGATTAGTACAATTGATTGGTTGGTTGATGGTCAGATTAGACTCAATGGGTCGAAAGGTCTGATTCTGTGCTTTATGACTCTATGACTCAAAAATGGCTAAAAATTGAGAAAAAGAAGCTGCCAAGACTGAGCTGCATTATTGTTAATTAGTTATTTTGCTACAAGATATACATCAACATCATATAATTCTCAACTTTTATTGATTGCACAGGAATTAATAAAGCACTCTATTCCTTAAATGCAACACGCCCTTCTTCATGTCAATTCCAAACTGGATCTGAAACTTAGGTCACTCCTGAAACATCCATGGCAAGGCCTCCCACCTTTTCTACCTACAGGTTTGGCAGCCTTTTTTCCTTTTGACTGTATTTGTGACTGCTATCCCTGTTTACAGAATCCCCATGGCTCGGCAGTAAACAGTCTTGCCACCTTTACCATTTGTGTTGTTTGACTCCTGCTTGCTCCTCATAAGCACTGGGGCGAAATTGTCTCAGTGAACTCCTTTGAACAATAAAGGTGTAGTAATGCATAATTTCACCCAAACTTTCTCATTCAATAGTTCATCTGTTAAATAATACCACAACTCCCAATCTGTAAGGCTCTGCTTATGCATCTGTTTGATGATGACATTAGCTTGACTGTATACAGTAAAACTCTGATAACCTCAGTTCTGTTGAATTGACATCCTGATGGATTACTGTTTCCAGCATTCCATTTTAACATTTCAGTTCCCCTTTTCTCTACTCCATGTAAATATGTGACATACTGTATGTGACAAATGGGTTTTATTCCTAGATGAACTCACTGACATTTATGCTCACCTTAACCATGGAGACACTTTCACAAACTCCCACAGCCCCAGGTTAACCTATGATTTCAACGTGAGAGCGTCCTCCAAAAGGGTAAATCCATGGGTACCCAGCTAAGTGCTGAAGACCTGTCCTCAACAACTGACTGGATTGTTCACTGATATCTTTAACCTCTTGCTTCCGCAGCCTGAGGTACCAACCTGCTTCATGCAGGCTTCAATTATACCAATAGACAATAGACAGTAGGTGCAGGAGTAGGCCATTTGGCCCTTCTGGCCAGCACCACCATTCACTGTGATCATGGCTGATCATACACAATCAGTACCCCGTTCCTGCCCTCTCCCCATATCCCTTGAGCCCGCTATCTATAAGAGCTCTATCTAACTCTCTCTTGAATGCATCCAGAGACTTGGCCTCCACTGCCTTCTGGGGCAGAGCATTTCACATATCCACCACTCTCTGGGTGAAAAAGTTTTTCCGCATCTCTGTTCTAAATGGCTTACCCCTTATTCTTAAACTGTGGCTTCTAGTTCTGGACTCACCCATCAGCAGGAATATGCTTCCTGCCTCCAGTGTGTTCAATACCTTAATAATCTTATATGTTTCAATCAGATCCCCTCTCATCCTTTGAAATTGTGTATACAAGCCCATTCGCTCCAATCTTTCAACATATGACAGTCCCGCCATTCCGGGAATTAACCTTGTGAACCTACACTGCACTCGCTCAATAGCAAGAATGTCCTTCCTCAAATTTGGAGACCAAAACTGCACACAATACTCCAGGTGGGGTCTCACCAGGGCCCTGTACAGCACAGAATTGCCAAGAAGAATGTATTAATCTACCTCAATAACTATCATCCAGTAGCAATTACATCCACATTGATGAATGCTTTGAGAGGTTTGTGAAGAATAACAGCAAATTAATTGTATACATTCTCTGATATTAAATGGGACCATTGAACTACTGAACTCCTATCGGAGGAGTGACTTGGCCCACTTCAATTGCCTACCATCACAAGTCAACAGCAGCTCCTGCCTGAGGAGTCACCTGGACCCACTCCAATTGTCTATCGTCACAAATCAACAGCAGATGCCATTTCACTGGCTCTTCACTCAGCCCTGCAACATTGGGAGAGTGAAGGTCCATTAATTAGGATGCTCTCAACTCTATCATTCCCTCAAAACTAATCAATAAGCTCCAAGACCTAGGCCTCAATACCAACTTATGCAACTGGATCTTCAATTTCTTCACAGGCAGACCCCTATTAATATCTCCTCCACAACCTTCACCAGCATGGGCGCACCACAAACTGTGTTCTTAGCTTCCTGCTTCATTTGTGTTATACTTATGACTCTGAGGCTAAGTACAGCTCCGTTGCCATATCATACAGCTCTGAAGTTTGCTGATGACACCACTGTTGTTGGCAGAATCAAGGATGGTGATGAATCAGCATTTAGGAGGGAAATTGAAAATCTGGCTGAATGGTGCCACATCAATCCTCCACAATGTCAGCAAAAACAAAAAGCTGATTATTGACTACAAAAGGAGTAAACCAGAGGCAACCTGGTCCTGTACTGCCACAACGTATCCTGCTGTTTCTGGGAAGTGGTCTCCAACTCTGAGCCAGGCATTTGATGTTTCCTTGTCCGCATCAAATCTTCTCAAATTATGGGGTTGTCTTCCATGGAGGGTCATGCTCTTTAAGACAGAACAGGTTGGCATTGCGAATTCCTCCACTCACC
This sequence comes from Hemitrygon akajei, assembly GCF_048418815.1. Lineage (NCBI taxonomy): Eukaryota > Metazoa > Chordata > Chondrichthyes > Myliobatiformes > Dasyatidae > Hemitrygon > Hemitrygon akajei. The sequence goes on along the minus strand of NC_133136.1, from coordinate 70,894,971 downwards.
TTGCCCCTTGGCTGGTTAGTCACCCCTCCTCATTCTGTTCCTGGTCTAGTTTACCCAGTAGTTCACACACTTTGCCCTCCCATTCTGCAGTTCTTGGGAATTCACCACTTACATACCCCAACAGTAAAACAATCACTATCTTGGCTAATCAAAACAATCCCTTCAGTTAACGTGCTGTACTGGTTTATAACTCATAAAAAATAAGGATTCTAGACACAGGCATTCCAAACAGTTCCATTTATTATCACTTACACCATTACATCAGTTTGTAGGCAGTAGAACAGCCCCAAAAGACCCGAGGGACAGTTTGGGGTGTCCTAAAATAACGCTTGGGTTTGTGGGAGCAGACACACAACACCCTACGCAGGCAAATTTAAACCCTCAGTTTGGCTTTGCTGAGAGTTTGGATTTAGGTAGTTATGTCACATCCAGAATTACTTCCAGGTAGCGGACGATTTCCTTCCACGCTGCTCGGACATACTGGGATATCAGGTACTAGGCAAGTTACAGCAGTGGTTTGCCATTGGGTGAGTTTTTTTTTAAGAGATCACCAGCTCTTAATGGGAACCGGCTCGAAGTCCAGCGCTGATGCCATTATGCCACCAGCTGGCCTAGGTTGGATTTGGTGGTTGGTAAATAGTTATATTGGAAAGTTAATGGCAAAGTGTGTTGTGGAGAGAACCTCTGTATATTTGTAAATTTTTGTACATGTTCGTTTTCATTTGTCTATGTGTAAATACTTTTTTCTTCACAACCTTTGGGCAGCTTTTACATTTTTTTCACCTGGCACTAAATAAAACCCCTTGCACCAATGTGCTGTTGCGGCATACCATGTGTTTTTTCTCCCAACTGGCGACCCTCGTCGGGTACTCTTACCCACACCTGATAGTGGGGTGTAACTCTCTTCCATTGGTTAATTTTTTTCTTCAATTGTGATAATTTCTTCATTTTCTAAGTTGTGCTTTCACTTAAGTTTGCTGAGCTGTTCTTCTTTTCAAAGTTGCATATGCTTGTGTGGAGTGCTAAGTTCTGTTTTTGTTGATGAAAATACTGTATTTCCTTAGAAGTTTTATTGGACTGTTGTGTCAAGTTTTTGTTTGTTATTCGTCTTCTTCCTCCTTCTGTACTAGGTAATGTTAATCTAAGCACATCATGTTTCCTTTAATTCGTCATTTCAGTTCTTATATTTTTTACTTATTTATTGCAATTATAAAAATTTTAAATATTTTTCTCAGCTGGTAAAACATGAAATATGGGCACAGCCAAGAACTCACCTTTCTCAGTTGCTAGGAAGTTTTGGACTATTCTAGTGATGTTCATCATTGTGGCTTTCTGATTGATATTGCTGTGTAGACCTAGGTGTTTAATACTATTGTATAGTGCCTTTGGGATGATGCCATTTGTAGATATCATTATTGAAACAATACATAACCTGTTCATGTTCCATAGTCTTTCAATTCCTCTTTTAATTCAGCATGCTTCTAGTGTTACTCACTTATTGATTTCTGTAAGTTATGTGTGTTTGGAATGGCGATATCTATTAAGTAAGCTGAACTTGCTTGTTTATCCTGTACTATTATATCCGGATAGTTATTATGGATTGTTCTATATGTAATAATGGATCAGTTGTAATACAATCTGTGGTATTCTGACTCTGAAACTCGATCAGGCTTGTATTTATAGTAGGATATGATTTCTTTTATGAGTTTGTATTTCAAAACAAAATTTTGGTGAATGATGTTTACCACTTGAATGAGCCCGTGTAAGTGATCAGAATGAGTTCAACTGCTACAGGATCCTGTAATGTTAGGATTAATACTGTTCTTTTCTTGACATTTTCTAGATTTATCATCTTGAATTTATTGGTCTTTTATTATGTATTTTTGATTATTTTTGTGTTAACTCCTTGATCCTGTATTGCCACAAGGAACCACCTATTTCAGGGAAGAGGTCTCCAACTCTGAGCCAGACATTGAATGCTTCCATAACTACATCTAAATTTCTCAGATCATGGGGATGTATTCCATGGAGAGTCATAGTCTTTCAGTGGTTAATTTTTTTCTTCTGTAATGATAATTTCTTCATTTTTCTGGGTTGTGCTCTCATTTAAGTTTAGTGGCGTGTACTTCTTTTCAGAATTGGATATACTCACATGGAGAACTGAAATCTACTTCTGTTGATGAAAATATATCCTTCGAAGATTTATCTGACTGTTGTCTATATAACCTCTTCAGCAGATCCATTGTAACTTCATGTATTTACATTTCTTCAACTGAGTGTGTGTGTTTTTTCCACCCTGCCTATCCAGCTTACTTCTTGGTGATGATTATTTTTATTTTTACTAATACTACTACTAAACATGGGTAGATTTTGTTATTTCCCTCAATTAAATAGACATTAAATATATCTAACAGAGTCAATTACGGAATAGTGAAGTCTGCTTTTAAACAGAGGAAATAAAATTCTCAATATCTTTATTACATAGAGAACAAAGCAAGAGCTGACAGACAGAAAGCAAAAGAAAAAAAACAATTATGATGTTAAAAATGAATATATTGCTACAAAACATCACAAGCAAATCAAAATGCTGTGAAATTTTTCAGATTGTGAATAAATTCATAAACATAGTATAGAGCCACCAAGCAGTCAGACTGTGTAAGTACAATGAAAAGTTTATAGTAGCTTCTATAATGGGTGTCAAAATTTATAATGAATATAATTAACACAAAATTGACATCTAAAAACTTGATAAAAGGACTTCAAATGTTCTGAACAAAAAAGTGCTTGCCAATTTTAAAATTTTAGATTTATGTTACTTTCTGCTAATTTGCAATATCATATATTAAGCATCATAAATATTATATTGTTTAATGCAATTAATTTCTATTTATGACATCAACAACTCCTGAAAAAAAAACACCATGTGTACACTTCCAGGACTCTATTGCATGAGTCTATGTTTAATTATTAAGTCTCATAACTGAAGCATGCCTCCAGTGCACATCTATTTATTTACATTCTATTTATCTACATTGGTACTGTTACAACAAAAATATATTTGTCAACGTGCAGTATTAATGCCTTGCATTTTTGAACATCACGTTTGCGAAGGATACTGGGGAGAGTTTAAACTAGAATTGTTGCGGGGTGGGAACCGAACTGAAGAGACTGGGGAAGAGGAGGTTGGCTCACAGATAGAGAAAGCTTGTAGACAGTGCGAGAGGGAGGATAGGCAGGAGATAGAGAAGGAACGTGCTCAGTCCGACGGTTTGAGATGTGTATTTTAACACAAGGAGTATTGAAAACAAACCAGATGAGCTTAGAGCATGGATCAGTACTTGGAGTTATGATGCTGTGGCCATTACAGAGACTTGGATGGGTCAGGGACAGGAATGTTACTTCAAGTGCTGGGTTTTAGATGTTTCAGAAAGGACAGGGAGGGAGGCAAAAGAGGTGGGGGCATGGCACTGTTGATCAGAGATAGTGTCATGGCTGCAGAAAAGGTGGACACTTGCATATGGTTTACTTCACAGGGTGGTTGATGAATTATAATATGAGTGTATTCTGGATCATCTGACATGTTGTGGATGTGTGTGGGCCTTTGTCTTGAAGGAGTGTGGGGGTATGGCTGTGAAATGTCCGTACTTGTATTTGTGAAGTGTTGTATTGTAAATACATTAGCTGCCTTGGTATGTTTGGGGAGGGTGAGTGAGGGGAGTTCTGTTTAGGGGTAAGATATAAAAGCAAAATGGAGGAAAAAAAAGAAAAGCTGGATGCCATAGAGGGATTGTCTACAGAGTCTGTGTGGGTGGAGGTTAGAAACAGGAAGGGGTCAATAACTTTACTGGGTGCTTTTTATAGGCCGCCCAATAGTAACAGGGATATCAAGGAGCAGATAGGGAAACAGATCCTGGAAAGGTGTAACAATAATAGAGTTGTCGTGATGGGAGATTTTAAATTCCCAAGTATCAATTGGCATCTCCCTAGAGCAAGGGGTTTAGATGGGGTGGAGTTTGTTAGGAGTGTTCAGGAAGGTTTCTTGACACAATATGTAGATAAGCCTACAAGAGGAGAGGCTGTACTTGATTTGGTATAGGGAAATGAATCTGGTCAGGTGTCAGATCTCTCAGTGGGAGAGCATTTTGGAGATAGTGATCATAATTCTATCTCCTTTGAAATAGTATTGGAGAGAGGTAGGACCAGACAAGTTAGAAAAGCATTTAATTGGAGTAAGGGGAATTATGAGGCTATCAGGCAAGAAATTGGAAGCTTCTCAGGGAGAAGTACAGCAGAAATGTGGCAAATGTTCAGGCGATATTTGTGTGGCATTCTGCATAGGTACGTTCCAATGAGACAGGGAAGTTATGGTAGGGTACAGGAACCGTGGTGTACAAAGGCTGTAATAAATCTAGTCAAGAAGAAAAGAAAAGCTTACAAAAGGTTCAGGGAGCTAGGAAATATTAGAGATCTAGAAGATTATAGGATTTTAAGAGACTACTAGACAGGTATATGGAGGAATTTAAGGTGGGGGTTTATATGGGAGGCAGGGTTTAAGGGTTGGCACAACATTGTAGGCCGAAGGGCCTGTACTGTGCTGTATTGTTCTATGTTCTAAACAGGAAGGAGCTTAAGAAGGAAATTAGGAAAGCCAGAAAGGGCCATGAGAAGGCCTTAGCGGACAGGATTAAGGAAAACCCCAAGGCATTTTACAAGTATGTGAAGAACAAGAGGATAAGACTTCAAAGAATAGGACCTATCAAGTGTGGCAGTGGGAAAGTGTGTATGGAACCGGAGGAAATAGCAGAGGTACTTAATGAATACTTTACCTCAGTATTCACTATGGAAAAGGATCTTGGTGATTGTAGTGATGACTTGCAGCAGACTGAAAAGCTTGGGCATGTAAATATTAAGAAAGAACATGTGCTGGAGCTTTTGGAAAGCATCAAGTTGGATAAGTCGCTGGGACCGGATGAGATGTTCCCCAGGCTACTGTGGGAGGTGAGGGAGGAGATTGCTGAGCCTCTGGCGATGACCTTTGCATCATCAATGTGGACGGGAGAGGTTCCGGAGGATTGGAGGGTTGCGGATGTTGTTCCTTTTATTTTCTTCTTGACTAGATTTATTACAGCCTTTGTACACCACAGTTCCTGTACCCTACCATAACTTCCCTGTCTCATTGGAACGTACCTATGCAGAAAGGGAGTAGAGATAGCCCAGGAACTTATAGACCAGTGATTCTTACCTCAGTAGTTGGTAAATTGATGGAGAAGATCCTGAGAGGCAGGATTTATGAACATTTGGAGAGGTATAATATGATTAGGAATAGTCAGCATGGCTTTGTCAAGGGCAGGTCCTGCCTTACGAGCCTGATTGAATATCTTGAGGATGTGACTAACCACATTGATGAAGGAAGAGCAGTAGACGTAGTGTATATGGATTTCAGCAAGGCATTTGACAACGTACCAGGTATGGGATCCAAGGGGACATTGCTTTGTGGATCCAGAACTGGCTTGCCCACAAAAGGTAAAAAGTGGTTGTACATGGGTCTTATTCTGTATGGAGTTCGGTGATCAGTGGTGTGCCTCAGGGATTTGTTCTGTGACCCTTACTCTTCGGGATTTTTATAAATGACCTGGATGAGGAAGTGGAGGGATGTGTTAGCAAGTTTGCTGATGACTCAAATGTTGGAGGTGTTGTGGATAGTGTGGAAGGCTGTGAGTGGGACATTGATAGGATGCAAAACTGGGCTGAGAAGTGGCACATAGAGTTCAATCCAGTTAAGTCTGAAGCGGTTCATTTTGGTAGGTCAAATATGATGGCAGAATATAGCATTAATGGTAAGACTCTTGGCAGTGTGGAGGATGAGAGGGATCTTGGGGTCCGAATCCATAGGATGTTCAAAACAGCTGTGCAGGTTGATTCTGTGGTTAAGAAGGCGTACTGTGTATTGACCTTCATCAATTGTGGAATTGAATTTAGGAGCCGAGAGTTAATGTTGCAGCTATATAGGACCCTGGTCAGAGCCCACTTGGAGTACTGTGTTCAGTTCTGGTCGCCCCACTACAGGATGGATGTGGAAGCCATAGAAAGGGTGCAGAGGAGATTTACAAGGATGTTGCCAGGATTGGGGAGCATGCCTTATGAGAATAGGTTGAGTGAATTCAGCTTTTTCTCCTTGGAGCGATGGAGGATGAGGGGCATTGAATGTGTGGATAGTCAGAGGCTTTTTTCCAGGTCTGAAATGGTTGCCACAAGAGTACACAGGTGCTAGGGAGTAGGTACAGAGGAGATGTCAGAAGTAAGTTTTTTACTCAGAGAATGGTGAGTGTGTGGAATGGGCTGCCAGCAACGGTGGTGGAGGCGGATATGATAGGGTCTTTTAAGAGACTTTTGGATAGGTACATGGAGCTTAGAAAAATAGAGGGATATGGGTAAGTCTAGTAACTTGTAAGGGTGGGACATGTTCGGCACAACTTTGTGGGCCGAAGGGCCTGTGTTGTGCTGTAAGTTTTCTATGTTTCTATGTAAACAAGATATTTTGTTTTCCTTACCTTCAATATGTTTGTGGCGGTTTCTCAGTTACACATTACGACATATCACTGCCACTGCAATTTTATTTGGACTATATTATGGCATATCTATTCCTTAAAAATTATTCTGAACTATTATTTAGCCAACATGACTGCTTTTAGTTAAAAGAATTATATATCACTAAAAAGGATCTGCTGAAATTTAACACTGGAAGAAGTAGAAGAGCAAGACTGGTACTGAGATCAAGTGGTATTAACTCCCTAGTGAGTGTACTTATCGCATGTTTTCACAGCTGAATGAATTCCTAGCCAAGTGTTTTGGTAATAACTTCCACAGGTTGTGAATGTATCCAAATATCAATTCCAAATGAATTTTAGGAACTGGATTTGTGATTATCCACACCAATTTGATCCAGGACTATTAATGTTTTATTTTTACACTGTTTTTATGCATTACCATGAATGTGCTTCCATGAGAAGTAAAAGTCAAACATTATATAGTGGCAGACTAGACTAGAATGGAAAGTGAGTAGCGAGGATAGAATGGATGAGGGCTATGAGGCTGCCATGCAGAGAGATTCGCCTGCTCTAATGTACCCTAAATCCCATCTTCCTCCTTTTCTCTTGCTCCTTTCCTTTCTCTTACGATAATGCAGTGGTCAAAGGACGCAAAAATGGCCCTGAAGTATCATCTGTAGCAGATGATGAGAAAGGATAAGATTTCCTCTGCAGATTATTCCAGGGTGCACTGTTAATAGACAAAGCAATTTCCCCATAAAGATCCAGATGGCAAGCTCCCCGCAACATCATGCAGCAACGTAGCTGCAACCATGATTGCATTCTGTAATGCAATCCAAAAATTGGATTGCAGTGAGGAACCAAGAAATAGTGTGGGACTTACTCCCAAGAAATGATCTACGAAATGATCCAAGATGGCGGCGCAACACAGCTTGCTGCAGCCACTCCGGAACTGATTATTTCATATTTGTGAAGTGGGGTGCCGATTGAAAATGGACGTGGAAGCACGGAGAAACATCGGGAAATTCCAGGAAGACCTTCTTCATTGCTGCTGCTGTGAGGTCCGGGACTCTGCTGGGAAGAACAGGCCCCCAGTCCTCGGGGTCGCGTTGCCGATGGTCATTAATACGCTCGGCAGAGGATGGTGCTTGGAGAAGCTGTGCCGGAGGGGATGGTCATCAGCTCAGAGGTTTGATGGACTCAGAGTCCTTTCGACGGACTCAGGTCGCTTTCGGTGTGTGCTGCGTCTGTGAGGCTGAGTCAAGTGGCGCCTTGTAAGTCCATAGCGGGGGTACTTCCTTCTGCTGCTGGCGTGGGATGGCGAGTCTGTCGGGACCCTGGGACTTGTGGAAACTGTGGTGATTTCTTTTGAACTTACAGTCCTTTAACATCTTGGATTATTTTTACTGTGCCCATAGTCTGTTTTTTTACCAATTATGCTATTGTTTGCACTTTTGTAACTATATGTTGTAACTATGTGGTTTTGTGCAGGTCTTGTAGCTTTAGTTTTTGGTCTTGTTTTTGTCTGGTGGATTTGGAGCTCCTTTCTGGGGAATGCGCTAGATGGTAGCATGATGTTAATATGCAGCAGCCTCTCTGGACTCTGGATTGGGGATTGCCAAACATTATGTGGATTTTCTGGTGTAGTCTGTTTTGTCATAATCTTTTGTGATATCATTCTGGGGGAACGTTGTCTCATTTTTTAACTGCATTGCATTTGTGGTTTCTAAATGACAATAAACTGAATCTGAATCTGAATTTCTTCAATATAGCAGCTGTAATGTGGTAGGTACATCATGATTCTTGACCATAAGGATGTTTTGCTGATGATCATAGTCCTGTTCATTAAGGAAATTGTAGATTTTGTGACCTAAGGAAAACACTGGAGACTATATGAGTATGTTGATTACTTCCTTAAAGTTTAGGAGGTCTGTATTTTCCCTCTAATTCTTATATCCTGGGAAAACTTAGAATCTGATACATGCTCCTTCAACAGTTGGAAATCAACATATTTTCCTCAGGTCTATTTTCCTTTTGGTTCCTCTCCTTCTGCATCTGGTCATTTCATAAATACACAAATTTCCCTACAAAATTGAAAGCAATATAGATGATGGAGACTCTGCCAGTTCTCAATGCTATCTTATCAATCCTATTTCCTCACTTACAGTATCTCCTTGTATCCTTTTCACTCAAACATGCCTATTATCAGCTGCTTGTCTCTTATACCAGCCACATAAATAGGGAGCAATCTGGGATGCCAGAGAAAAGTAGAGCAAATGAAAGGAAACCCATTGAGCTACAAGGAAAATTTACAGACTCCATGTAGCACATTGTGTGAATTCAGAATTGAACATAGGTCACTAAGGATGTGAGACAGTTGCACTATTGGTACCACTGTGCTGTCCTATGCTGAAAGTTCTTCTGAACATCCAATAAGCAGAAAAAAATGGACTAAATGTCTTTGGCATTTACGTACTCAAAGTTCAATGTACATTTTATTATCAAAGTACATATATGTCACCTTATACAATCCTGAGATTCATAGTGTGACTTCAAGCAAAGTATATACATAAAATAGTAACTTCCTTTAGCAAAGCTCATCCAGCCACTTAAGTCTTCCATATAACTTATCATTTGAAGAAAAGATGGTTAAGGTGAAATTTCTTCATGCCTGTTGTTTGGAAAATGGAAAGCCTTTCAACACTGCACAATTGAATTAGAGATCATGGCAATCATTGAAAGTAATTTGAATAATCATCAAAAATTGAGGAAGGTATGGGTCCATGAAAGAATCCAAGACAATGAGATTCATTTTGGATTTCTTCTGGAAGAACTGGCACATGTGAAAAAAGTGGCAAATATCTATGTTAAGAACTTAAGAGATTGGTTCTTTCAAAGGAATATAAAGTCCTCATAAGCCATAAATATCTTCAAGGAAGGAAATCAGCAGAATAAAATGTCCTGTAAGTTCCAAGATTTACAATCTAAGTGATTATTCCAGGATTCATTCTGTCAGTCATCCCTAGTGCTATATAGTTTGTGAAGAAAGTAGATAAACTGTTAATTTGTATTAATTCAATGGATTACCTCTGTTATCTGCATGTCCTAAACTGTTAGAATTATAGCAGTTATTTGGTATAACCTCCAGAATTATTCTTGGTTAATAAATTCAAGGGATAAGTGCTCTGATATTTAATTTTCATATTCTAATTTTAGGTTAAAGCACATCTGAAGATCTGTGCAACAGAGCAACACACATGAAATGCTGGAGGAACTCAGCAGCATGTATGGAAAAAAGTACAGTTGACATTTCAGGTTGAAACCCTTCCCGAAAAATCGACTGTACTTTTTTTTTCCATAGTTCCTCCAGCATTTTGTGTGTGTTGCTCCAGTTTCCAGCATGTGCAGATTTTCTCATTTGTGATCTGTACATCAGGTTTGTTGTTGCATCGTAAGAAAATACTGAAGTATTATTTTCATAAGTGAGTTTGCCTCATTTTTCACTAAGTATAAAACTGCCTGAGTCATCAGATAAATCTATCTGGGGGGTAAGAATATACAGACTTTAGCATTACAGTCTATGGAGATAAAAGAGTGCTGTTGAGATTGAAGGGATATTTGCATATGGGAGTTGAGTAAATTGGTGTTGGATTGCTTGTTACAACAAGATGTCACACTTGGACTAATTTGCTGTTATGTGCACACTTCAAATTTCCTTTAAAGTTACTTTCTTTTTTCTTAGACAGCCATTGATATACTATAATTGGTCTTAGCACCTTTCAAAAAGAGATATTATATGATCTTGTTGCATATGCTAGATAAAAAGAACCAAGGTAAATTTTCATGAGTGAAATAAGTACTACAGCCAAGGACATTCACTAGCATCTCATCTGAAGATCTCAGCTTAAATCATATTTGCATCAAGCCTATATTAAGATCTTGGCAGAACTTCAATTCAGACTAATAATCCCTGAGGGATAATGCCAAGATATAATTCCCACCCTTGGAATTCATTGGTAATACCAATTACCACATTTCCTACTATAAACTTTCTGCAGAATTATCACTTACCATGAAATTCAAACAGTTCAGCTATATAATTACTACTGCCTTGAGCAAATCAAGGCTGAATTTGCAATTGGTTGTTTACCTCCTGAATTTCACATCCTGCTACAAGGAACATATTAGGTATGGCAAAATGATCTACACTAACCTGGTTGCAGTTCCAATAATGGCTGCAGAATTTGCCACCTATATGAAGCAACCTATCAAGGCTTTTTCAACAACACTTCCCAAATTCTTCATCTTTCTTGTCTCAAATAAGAAAGGCAGCAAATGCTTTGAAAACTCCTTCATGCTACAATGATATTATAACTTCGACATATGGATTGTATTGCTTTAAGAAGAAAAAGCATCAGCAAATTCTTGAAGACTGCTAAAGAAGTGCAATAAATGTCAGTGATACCTATATCCAAAGACTAAACAATAGAAATAAGAGTGTTCTATTCATATTCTTCTTTTCCTGTGTAACACAGATTATAGGGCAATATTGTCAATGTCTCTGTGGGATGCCATCAACCTAGCCTCAAATTTGAATCACTGGCTAAGTTTCAATACATTATTACTAGTTCATGGGAATCATTAGCTAATTTCCATTTATCATGAATAAAATTATTCTTTGTCGGATATTGCCTAGGTTTGGAACTTTCGTTCACATGTTAGAAATTGTCAGTGTATTTATGACCAGGTAGGACTTGTCACATGATTATAGAATAGAGTTATTATGTGCTATGATGTAGATACCAACCAGTGGTGTAGTGGCACAGCATTGGACGTCGAGACGAATGGTCCCGAGTTTGAAACCGGCTGGTTCTTGGCACGATTTCCATCTGTGCTGGGTTGAGCATCAAGGTGGCAACTCGGCCCAATAAAAAAAAAACAATAAAATGCTATGGAAATGGCAAAAGTGCCACACAATGCATCACAAGGCATGAGAAAAGAGCAACATATGAGGTACAGATAATTAGAAATCAATGCAGGTATTATTACAGTCATCTAAACTGGGAAATATAATATTACCCATGGCAATAAATATTACTGCTAATACTGAAGTAAACAGCATATATTCATTCTTCACATTGATATATTTTAGTTAATTTATTTGAGGGATTATTGATAAGGAAAGAATTAACAATGGATAATTGCCAATGCAAAGATGATTCTGGGCTGCCTTTATGAAGTGTTGCAGTGAAGATCCACCACAGTCAAGAATTTCAGTAGTTAGACTCAGTTACAATGAAGAAACACTAATATGTTTCCAAATCAAGAAAGCGTGTGAGGCTTAGAGTGGAATTTGAGGTAGAAGCTGTGTGTTTGGTAGATGTTGTTGAAGTGGGCTTGATAAATTGCTGCATTTGATTTAGTACATTATATGCAATGCAGCCATCATGTGCTAGGAGAGAGAAGATGCATAGTGTGGAGGACTGGGAGTCAGTCAAGTAGGATATCTTCTTGTAAATGTGTTTGAGTATTGTTGGGGTCACTCTCATTAGTCTTTTACAGATGTGACATGCTTTGTGAATGAGGAAGTCTTGAGGAGTCAGGTCAATCATAGGCCTCTGATCAGTATTTAACAAGCTGCTCAAATCAACTTTCCTGCCAACAGTGATTCCTGTCTTGCCCCCACTCCGACTCTCCAGCCTCAGGAGTTGATGGAGTAGAAGATTTTCTGCAATTCCACTCAATCTCGGTAACGTACCCTGCCCAACTATTTTAATTATAATCTTGTGGATTTGCTCTTCCTTCACCTCACCACTGGTTCTATGTCTTCAGCTGTCCAAGTTCTAAGTTCTGAATTCTCTCCTGCTGTCTTTTTGTCTCTCTTACATTTTGCTCCAACATTATGCCCTTTACTAAAATTAACCATTTGCTTACTTGTCCAAAATGTCCTATTTTGGATTACTGTCAATTTTATAAAAAAGAAGAGTTTATTGACAAAGTTGTTATCTAATTGCTTGTTGATGTCATAGTGAGACAAGATTAAAGCATAATTCTCCACTTCCTCAAGCTAAATGTAAGATTATATGAATCAGAATGATGCAAATAGTTTCATGAGAAACATCGGTTTACTCCTAGCCCAAGGAAAACTATAATACTTGTAGCATTTGATATTAATGGGTAATAAGCAAATAAGAATAATAGCTGTGAAATCAATTAATCTGAATTAACACACAGATCATAACTTTTTAGCACCATTCATTGATTTTTTTGTAATTTATAATAATTTCATGTTTTCTACTGCACTGCCTTCACAAAACAAATTTCACACTGACAATTACTCTGATTCTGACTATAAATAACACTCATCTTTATTCCTATATTTGTATTTGATTTACTCAAGAGTTTTAAACAGCCATTTGACATACACAAAGAATTTTTTTTTCCATCTAAGTCCTTTTGCTTAATGGCTTTAGTGGGAGGAGAAGTAACAAGATAACTTTACTGTGGTCATTGATATGATTAAAAATAGAGGTATGAAAACAGGGGAGGCTACATTCACTTGGTTTACAAACTGAAAATATATTAATTCTGAATAGGTCCATTGAGGAAAATTAGGGCCAGTGATACCTTAATCAATCGGTCAGCAATACACTCTTGGTACCCCTTCATTTGCAAAGTTGTGTTATCAATCACTTTTTCTCTGTCTAACCATCTTCTACCGTGCTTCCCCCCTAGAAACCAGATGTGCCTCTGAATGACAGCCAGTTGGTTGATCTGGATTCCACAGCCAAACAAGTAATGGAAGCACTTTCAATGAATAAAGTGTGTAACCACTAAGAGGATGTTTTACAGCTTTCACTAACATCAATTAATACACACCAATAGTTCTTCTGAAATTTTTATGGCATTTATTTAAGACTGAGTTCTTCAGAAGTGCTGAGCCACTTGGATTAAACATACTCATTTTCTTGAGATAAGTTAAAATTCCACTGTACGAATAAAATTGCACCAAGTCATCATTCTATGTATCACAGAAGATTTTCAATATATTACAAATTCAACCATTTTCTACTATCTACCTGATTATACTGTTTCATGAACGATTTTACACTTAGTGATTTGCAAATATATTTGAGCAGAACAATGTGCTATAAAGAAAGCTACATCTGAAGCCTAGAGTCATCATGAATCACAAGTACAATCTGAATCCAGATTGCTGAAAGTATTGGTCAATGATGATATGATCCAAGCTGTTGCGCTGATGCATGCTAATGATGATTAATTAATTCAGCTAGCATATAGTTGCTGGGCAGAAGGTAAAGAATGGATTCTCATGGTTTCTCTGTGGTATCAGAAGAACAATGTAGAATTAAGTCCTTGTGATAAAAACTTCAGTAGAAACATAAGATATTGCAGAATGAGAGTCCCACTGTACTGGTGACCTCTGCCCCTACCCTAGCAGAAATATTTGAGAGGAAATGTCATAGTATTTGATCATCTTGGTAGGTATCAACACCATCTAAGCATGGATGAAAAACATCACTTGGACAACAAGCCAGCCTTACCCTGAAGTGTGATTTAGCTCACACTCCACTAGAGAGTGAGCGCCTCTGTATGTTTGAGATACATGTCCAGATCGGGACCTATGACTGGGTCACAGGTGGTGCTACTTATACATTAATTGGTCTGAATGATAGATTATCTCTGGCATCTAATTCACTGAGTGGAAAGGATACATCTGCTGAAGGAATTCCACAAGGGAATTGATACTTTACTCCTCCATAACTTCCACCTTATTCCTCCACATGAACATATACACATAACCCTACATTAAGGGTGGCTGGAATTATTGTCTGCCTCAGATTTCTAATTCTTGACATTTTCACCTATACAAATAACTCATCCCATTTTATTCTGTCTGTCGCCTTGGAGATTTTAAATCCCATCACAATCTCCTCTTTTCTAGGGTGAAGAATCCCAGATTCTCCAGTCCATCTAAAATATGTTACATCTATTCTTTATTCTCCTAAAGCTTTCATGTTCTTCCAAAGGTGTGGTGCCCGATCGTGGACACAATACTCAGATAAGGAAATATCTGGTTCTGCTCCTGACATGCTCTTTCATGCCAATCAGAGAGAAAACGAGTTAACATTTTAGATTTCATCAGAACTTTCCTAGCATCTGCAGTGTTTGCTTTTTCAAGTCATGCAGAATCTTTAATTGAATAGAAAATGTTAATCTGGTTCATGCTTTCAAGTTAAACCTTGAACTCATGTCAAGCAGACATAAATCTCAATTGACACTGCAATGTCTGCATTACACAAAAATATGGGTAAACTCCAGAATGATCTGCTTGGTAGGCACTGAGACAAGGCTGTGCAGATACAGGCTATGCATTAGGCTTAGACAGTTCCTATCAAAAGATGAGAGGGACAAAATAATCACACTCACTTCTACTGACCTCTGTGACATTGCACAGATGACAACAATTTCCTGCTGTTTGCCAAATAATTATATTTAAGGATGGACCCATGAGAAAATGTTCTAAAATTATTTTGCACACAGGCATTATTAATAAGCACAGCTTTATGGTATCTAATGTCCATATATATGAGTTTTCCAGCAGGGGTCACTAGATAGCAATTAGCAGCAACCAATTTTACTCCAGTTTGAAGGCTAAAAGCCAGTTACAGAAGCTTACCTGTATTCATGACAATCAGTCGATGCAGTAAAATTCAAGATCTTAATCTGTACCTACCACCTTCTGATATTTTTTACAATATTGTGCATTGTCCTTACCCATTTGGTGAACTATAGAATTGTTCTCTTTCATTTTATATTTTATCACCAGATACTAAAGCAAACCCTGAGAAACATGTGAAGATACTTTCTTTATCCATAAAATTATCTTAAATTGAAATCTAATAAGATTTTATTAAATTAATGATGTCAAATAATTTGTTTAAAACATTTGTGGGAGAGTGTATGGAATATATGATTTGAATTTATCTGCCCGTTAGTTTCAATTTGCTTGTAAGTGCTGCCCTAAAGCTCAGTGACGGGGGCACAAGAGATTCTGCAGATGCAGGAACTCATGAGCAACAGACACAGAATGCTGGTGGAACTCTGTCGGGCAAGCAGCATCTGCAGAGGCAAATGAATGATTGACATACTGTGCCAAGACATCTTATGCTCAAGCTCTCAGGCCTTCCTTCACCAGTCTCTTACATTTAAACAACCTCCCTCAAAAGAAAATTAGCAAGTCAGCTTTTGTGAACTACGCTCATAAACTGTAGAACCTAGTACCTAAAACTATAAGGGTTGCAGACTCACTCCACACTTTTAACATGAGCTCAAAACCTATTTATTTAACCTTGCTTTTAACAAACATCTTGTCTTTTATTTTCATGCTTACTTTTTTATTCTTTGAATTTTATTTTCATGTTTGTACTTTTATCCTACTGTAAAGCACTTCCAACTACATCATCTGTATGAAAATAAAATCATTATTATCATTAAGACCCTCCATCAGGACTCAAAATTAAGTGGGGGACAGAAGCCAGAATAAAAAAGGTAGGGGAAGAGGAAGGAATATATTTTCTGTGTTGCTCAGTAATGGGGTCAAGTGAAGTAGCAGGGCCTTGCACAATGAAAATTTGCTATGTTTGGCTGGGGAAGCGGGGGTCATGGAAGTAACAGAATGGGCTAACCTCATAATTTCTGTAATTTGATAGCCAGCTGACCATCCCCACTCACACTACTTCCAATAATTTCAACACATCAAGGGCTATAACTGTTCCTGAATGGGTTTGATATTCAAGAACACTCAAATATGATTAATAATCAATGGATTCTATAAAACATAAAATTATTACTTTTTAAACAATTAAAACATTGAAAAGCATTTAATTCAAAAATGTAGAATGCTAATTTCTATCTAGGACTCTCACACATATGCCTACCTATTGAAATGAATGGGCTCAACTATCCCTGGTTCAGTTGTAATATGGTGCATATTCTGTGCATATATTCCCCTGTGCTGAAAATGACATCAGGATCATTTTGCAATTCTCTACGAGTATTATGACGATACATCCAGTGAATCAATGAGGCAGAGTGGCTAAAATGTCTAATACTTCTGTTGTTGGTGCATAACTCTTGAAACAGGGTGGCTGTGATGCAGAAAAATAAAGGTAAACTGGAGAATTAACATATTTATTCAGTGTAACGATGAAAATATGACAGTGTGTTGGTATTAAAGCTCAAGCAATGGTATGTGTTTCACTGAGGATGAATCCTTTCCATAAATGCTAACATGTTATGTTTTAATATTATCAACCGCAATTCAAATTTTAAATACTTTAGAAAATGGTTAATCTTTATTATCAAAATTGCCTTTGCAGTCAAAAGACCTGAAAGCAGTGATTCATAAATATTTAGTTAGCATACTATTTGTCATTGTGTCCCCAACATCACCAATATAATTCTACAGAGAAAAAACATGGTTACTTACATATTCCACTGTATTAACATTGTCAATGCACTTCTGCTGAGGCATGAAAGTGGTATAAAATTACTGCAGATTTTCTTTCCCTAACCTGTAGGTGGAGATATAGAGTTTATTTCATACCTCTGCATCACTGCTCATTTTTTTGCGAGTTCACAATATTGTTGTATTGTGTTGTTGCTATTCCTTTTATGCTTCATTTATGCTTACAGTTGCTTTCTTCTTAAATATTATTTTACAATTTTCTCATGACCATCAAGCATTTGTAGTCCCTTTGGTTATGCTTATTTTCACCTGTTTTGCCTTTGCTTTCAATTCATTCTACATATTCATTCCACTGAAGATAGTGCATCCATCCTTCTACTTTCAAAATTATGCCTTGAATGGCTACTAAAGTATTACTCTTGCAGAAAATCTGAAATGATCACATAGTATTGCATTATTTACATGTAAAAAAAAGAAATGATGATTGAAGATGGGCTTTTAATAAGACCAACAGATGGCATTAACTTACAAATGTAATTTTGCTTTCATATTTTGTTCTGGAATCAAATTGAAATGATTTTCAAGAGTAACAAAGAGACATGGAAAATTCAACCCCCACAGGAATTACTTTCCTCTGTCTACTTCTCTGTTTAATCACCCACATCCCCGTTGAGTGTTCAGGACTTTGGTAGACAGATCACGTGGAAAGGAAGCCCATCTGATTTTTAATTTTATTGGTAGCTAACAATGGGATTGTTGCTGTGTGGTGTACCCAACTGGAGAATAGAAACACTGTCTGTGATTCGGAATATTTAGGGAGCGGTTCATATAGAGAGGAGCCCTGAGATGAGTATTGATTTTGTGAGTTCAGTGCTTTGGAAGAAAGCAGCTTTTGCTAGCTGCTAGCACTTTCAGACTGTCGAAGGGATGATCTCAGTGACAGAGCAGTGGAGGGCCTAATGGAGCATGTGCTAAAAAATAAAAGAGGATGTCATGACCAAAAATAGCATTGTTCCAAAACATTAACTAGAACTGGAAGTGAGTTGATGAATTTGTCAGTGCCTGAGGCATCACCCCAAGTATATAGTGCAGAAACACAATTAATGACCTGTCCAAGACAGCAACCACAAGACACAAGTCTTCCTGTCTCTATTTATAAGTGCCAAACATTCCCATAAGGGCATTATTGCACTCCACCCCATAAGCATGCTGAAATTACCTTCCTAGTACTCTACAAGCTCTGACTCCATCAACAAGTTATAGATGTATTTATCATTACATTGCAAATATTGAACTGCTGCTTATTGTTCTTCAACAGTTACAAACAATACATGAACAGGATAACAGAATTAAGTCATTCAACATTGCATGCCTGTTCTACCATTCCATTAAATTGAGGTATTTCACAATATTTCCCCACATCTTTTGTAAATTGGGTTGGCCTCTCACAATGGTAAGATTTCCACCCTCTGCCTGTTGTCTCTAGCTACCTGTGAGATTGCTCTTACATGCGATTATGACCTTGTTTCTTCCATCTTGATCCTTGTTCTTTCCATAAAAATTGGAGCAAACTCATACACCTGCATATCATTTACTGCAAAACCATACCCAACCTTTGCCACTCTTTGCAGAAGACATTCTCCCAGTAGGGGTTAAGACTGAATATGGGATATGGAAGAGGGACAGGGATCCATGGGCAGGATGTATAATTTTGCAGCTTCAGGAGAAAGAGTTGCTGTTCTTTTTTTTAAAACTTTTTTTTATTGTGTTTTCAAATAGTTACAGAATAAAAGTATGTGAAAAAGAAAATATGTGTTACCCATCCCCCCTCCCCTTAACCCCTCCCCCCTAACATCCCTACTGAAAGAAAAAAGAAAGAAAGAAAGAAAAAAAAAAGGAATGCCTGGATATTGGAAGATCCCCACATGCTCCACGGAGTTCGTAATAACTTTAGTATATATTTGCTGTTCTTGACTAAGAAAATTGCAGGAGCATTGTTTATGCCATAAACTAAACAAGTGACTTCTGGCAAAAGTCTTGACAATGTAAATATTAAGATGTTGGTTCTCTTTATGGAGGAATATAGAACTAGAAAGCATGGATTAAAAATAATGGGTCATTCAATTAACATTCAGTTAAAGATTTTGTTTTTCTTGGAAGGCCATGAATCCTTGGAATCTTCTACAGTGGAAAATTAAGGAGGCAAAGTCATTGAATATATTCAAAGCATGGTATTTCTATTTGAGGGGAATTAGAGCAAATAAGCTAAGGTCAGATTGGTCTTGATTCTTCAATGGTAGAGCAGGGTCAAGAGACTATGTAGCTTAGCCTTGGACTAGTTTCTTGTGTTCTAAAGCAGTTCTCCTTGTTAACCTGATCCTTCACATCAGATTTGTGATGGTGCCTAGCACTGATGCTCATCTGTGGCTTCTTCGCACCATAATGGTCATAATAAACCTTGGCCGTAGCCCCTTTTCTAGTTTTTCCAAGATTCCCAAATTGGTTGAAGCCTTGATAAAAAGAGAATCATCAACTCACTCTATCAAATGCAAGTTCTGGTTTGTAGATCTGCAGTACAATATGAAGTGGTAGGTTCTGAGTTATCTTCTGTTAGTTGCTGGCAATAGCTGTGGCTGAATGGTTTGGAGATCTTGTTGCAGATTCTCCTCACTCTCATCTCCTTAGAGCTCTTCTTGCTGCAATAACAAATCAGTCTCCACTGCTGCTGGCTCAACATTTTCAAGGTTTGGAAGGTCAGGTGACCACAGTATAACAGATGGAATGGATTGGTGTTAAAGAAAATCTTAGATTTATGAGATCACTTTTTTATCATTGTTTAAAAATATGATTGTTTTGTTTGATTAATAGTCTCATGGATAGCAATGAATAGCCTACAAATAAGGTTTTTGGGTAATGAATCAATATCATTGGCAATGATTCATCTCTTCAGCTAAGTGCTGGGACCTTGTTGCTCATGATTAAAAAGAGCAGAGATCTGAGAATGAAGGAAGAAGCACATGCTTTAAATGCTTCAAGAGAACTGATCTGAAACCTTGCTTGATCATAGTTGATGGTTCCACATCATTGACAGAATGGTATTCTCTGCTGGCACAGGATCCCTGTTGGACCTGGTCATACCTTAAATGCCAGATGAAGGCATTCATGATCACTCTGGACGGGGGAATCTTAGGTATTACTTTAGATCCTATTGGCTCATCATATTTGCTCTCAGTCACTATGGGGAACCTTATGTACTGGCATTCCTTAACAAACAGAGCATCTGTCTGTTGTTTTATGCTGGCACACTGAGCCAACTAGTACCATGACTCCCACTTCAAATTGTAAAGACCCTAAAGCAAAAAAAAATGATAGCAGCTGTTGCTTGACTGCCACTGACAGAGGATGGTGAGACAGCACAGAAGCTGCAATTCCTACAACAGGAAGGACGCACAGGTTTGCCTGAGGAATCTGCACTTACAGATTTTTTCTCTGTGAACTTCTGGAAACTGATACCAAGGACTTGGGCCTAGGAGGAGAGAAGTGACAGCTGTATACAGACGTGGTGCTCTGACAGAATGTATTGCAGTTCAGCTGTGTTTTCCTGTCCACCCCCCACCCCCCATGCTGAGCTGCTTGACTGTGTTCCTCTTCCTAACAATGGAATGGTAGAATAACTCTGTCTCCTCACAGTAACTGTACGGAGTTATATTCTCCTCATGTCCATGTGCTCCAGTTTCCTCCCACATTCCAAAGACATGCAGGTTAGCAGGTTAGTTGGTTACATGGGTGTAATTCAGCAGTGCAACTTCATTGGGTCAGAAGGGCCTGTTACTGAGTTATATCTCTAAATAAATAAATAGATCAGGTTTGTCAGCCAGTAGTTGCACATTTAGCTCAACTTAATCATTTATTCAGAGTTGTGATGAAATGTCATAAGCCTGAAATGTCAGCTCAGTTTTTCTCTCTCCACAGATGTTGCCTGACCTGCTGGGTACTTCCGGCATTTTCTGTTTTTACTCCCTGATCCTTGGCATGAAAGATTGATGAACAGACCACTCTTCTCAGCTTTTAATTTTTGGCCACCGAAGGTGACACCAGAGTTCTATTTGTGCTATAGCATTTTGATTTGCATAAAGACACTAATCTGTTCTCAGATAGCCTGAGGATCACATGAAATGTAACTGGCAGCAAAGTGGACAAAAATGGCTCCCCTTCGTTTGAGGCTCTACATCGGGATTGAGCAAACAGGGGACTGAGCTTAACCCACGCAGGCTTAGCATTGCTGAAAATAGACAACAGGCTGTGGAGATTCCCAAGTAAATTTCATTTCAATTGCAACTATTGATATTAAGGCACATATTTTAGGCTCCTGTCAAACTGATTGGTTCATGTGCTGAAGAAAAAAAGCGCATGTAGATCTGTAGATCTGAAGCAGGCAAAAGCACCTCCAGAGATGGTCTCAGTTCTTTCCATTCCCCAGCAGTGGCTATACAATTGCACTTAATAACAAGAGCACTTTATAACAAAAGCTTTTTTCACATTTTGAAATATGACGTCAAGTTTTTTTTTCAATTTCTGCTGATTAAGCAGAGTGATCTTGTTACCTACTCTTAATTTGAATAAACCTATCAGATAATAGGGGCAGCACACATAAAATATTGGAGAAACAAATCAATTCAGGCAATATCTATAGAGGGGAATACAGAGTTGATATTTTGGGCCGAGATCCTTCATTAAGACTGGAACGAAAGGAGCAGAAGCCGGAATTACATGGAGGGAATCTACATTCCCACTAGGTGTCTGAATAAGAGAATAACTCACAAGTAAAGTGAACACACATTTTAAACATTTCAGTTACTGCAACAAACACTGTTAGAAGTTTCTCTTTAATGTTGGACTGATGTAAAAGTAATGCCCTCTGAACAGTCGGGAAAAATGTTTCAGTGCTTTTAAAGCTAAAAGCTAATAAAAGCAAATGTTTGTTACCTTCTAATAAGTTATTTTCTTGGAACATTGGAACAGACTGTATAATTTAAATGACAACAAAAATCAAAAACGGACTGAAATTAATATTACGGCCATGTAATATCTTTAAATTTCTACTTTTTTTATATTCAACTACTTGCATTGCAGTACTGAAATCATACTCTACCTTTCAAATCCAAGTATTATTTTACTGATCTCTTTCTGTTTTTGCAGTACTTTACAGTACTTTCATTATTTTATTGGATGTTGATTGGGAGCTGATAGGAATAAACTTCAAGACTAAAGGAAAAGGAAAGGGGTTGGGGTCAAATTATATTGCTCTTGCACACAGAACTTTCTACATAAAATCCTAACACATGCACTTCTATGGATTCTCAAGAGATTTTAATTGCACTCAGATCTCCTTCATAACAGTGGTTCACATAATTTATTATCATAATTATTAAAATAAGCAAAAGCTGTGATTTTCATTAAAGATATATCATCCGTGTTACCCATCTCTTTATATAATCTCATGCTAAGTTTTGTGTTATAATGGTACTATTTGAATCCATGATGTTGTTCTTTTTCTATGGCACTTGAGCTGGATATTGACCACATTATTTATAGAAACAGTTCAAACCAAATGACACTTAAAGGTTAAAAACTTAGGACATACATCTCAACCAACTCTAAATGTTCCCTGTGACAGATAGATGTCTCTTTTATAATGGCACAGATTTTATTACAAATTAGAGGTGGATCTGATTTACCTCTTTAAACATGATGACTACCAATAGTAGCATTCTGTTATCTTTATGCACCAATTCAAAAGTGAAATCTTCAATGTGTTAGGAAGATATTAGAATTTAAACAAAATTGCTATCTTTAAAACAAAATAGGTCAAAATTATTTAATATATTTAACCTTTTATTTTAACAATCAAGTGTCCTGGCAGTAGAAAATACAGGAAATATTTTGTATATCAAACAGCATCAATGGAGAAAGAGATAAGTTTACAATACAAGTTGAAGCCTTTCACTAGAATAATTTTCAATACGGCTATTTCAAGTAACCTTTGCTTTTATTTCCAATATTACTATGCAAAGAACTCTGTTCTTACATCATAGTTGCTTACAAATTTTAGCTTGAACAATCATAAATAAGAATCCATGTGCTTTTTAATAACTAGGAACATGTTTGGAATCCAATCATGGCTCAGATTCTGTTTCTACCTTTTAGAGAACGAAGTTCTTCAGAGGCCATTTTCTGGCTGATAAAAGCTTACGGCAAAAATTGTTTATAAAGTTGAATTAATTTATATCAATTTAGTATCTTCACCGAAGGAGTTCAAAAGAGTGGCTGGTATAGGAAATAAAAAATTTGCACCCAGTGCATTATCCATTCTGCAAGTTCAACTTCAACATGTGTTGCTGAAAAGAAATGGTTAGTGTTTTACTGATATATCTGGTCACCAAAAAAGTAATCATTCAAAAATCAAGCAGCAAATCTGATTACACTTGGCTTTAGGAGTTCTTTCTAATAAACTGTTTGGAAGGTGATGTACATAATTATCTGCATATTTCAGCATAACCTGTCTTTTTTCATTCATGGCATCATCTTGTTTTATCCGTATCACCTTCTATCTTTCAATGCTGATGTTCCTTACTTTCTATTTAGTCTCATACTGCTCATGAGGAAAAACAAATTAAGCAGATTAAGGGGTGAGGTAACAATATGGAACCACAAAACAATACATTACTGATTTGAAACATTCCATTCTAAAGGTCAGCTTCACTCTGCTCATAATTGCAGATAAGATACAAATAATCATGGGTTGGCTGAAATGTCACTTGCCAGGTTTCTACTTGTGACTAAATGCAATGAAAAACACGAGTCCTGTCAGATTTATGAGACTTACCTGAGTATTTATCTTACAAAAACTTTTGTATTCCACCTTAGTTTTTTGTACAACTATTTGATTAAATACACTGTTTTCATAAAAAATTAATCTATTCTATAAATGTCTTTCTCAAATGTTCTTTAGGTGGTCATCCAAGTGATAAATATTCGTGTGTTCACAATAATTAATTCTGATGATTATTCACCAATACTCTGCCTGAGGGTCCTGCCCTCTTACAATCCTTCTTACATCCGACAATCAATCAAACACATAGAATAATCAACAGCAAGCACAGATACCTGATCCAGTTTGTGATCATGGGTGGGAACATAGGTGATATTTGTTTTGCTTGCTGGCTCAGAGTTGTGAAATCCACAGTGGATCTACAACCAATCAAAAGAGATAATTCAACACAATCTATGTAGCAACACCAAAGAAAACTTACTAATACAAAGTTGAATAGAGATATATCCGACATAATGTTTACTCTCAGCCTGATAGCTCATATGCCTTTACCGACTGAGCCATTTGATAATAACTGAAAATTTGTAATATGTCATGTAATAATTGAAATTGCTAATCTGATGATTACAGGGTTATACTTACCAATCTGATATTACATATGCTGTATAACATATATTTGAAGTTAATTACTGTTTAATGTGCCTATTTCCCTTAAAGCCAAGACCCTACGTTATACTTGGTAGTGTTACAGAGGTTCATGGTAATATGTAAAACCAACAATATCACAGCTTTAATTGCTAAGCAGGCTAACACCACCACCGCCATGGATAGTGCAAGAGTGTATTATTGTCTTCGGCATTAAGAAACCACATGTGAATTCAACAACAAAACTGCACAACCCTAACCTTTCTCTTTTGCATAACATCCCAAAAATACTAACTTTGCGCACAGCGCTGGGGTCACAATTTAGAAAACTGAACTGGACTCTTATTTAGAACTTGGCTGCAATTTGCATATATCAAGATCTTGATTGCACGATTCTAGTCACATCGACGATGAATTGAGTCTATGTTGATTAGACTGCGTAGTCATCTGACCTTTCAGTTTAAGATCAATTACAACTAGAGTACCGCCGTCCACTGTTTATCAATGGCCATAAAGTTGAAATACGAGTTATTAGATCGCGCCATACTAAAGCTATGTCAAACACTAGCAGCTCAAAAGGCCAACAGTATTCCTCGTTTTAATTAAAATTCTGATTCATTGATAGCGCCGTTTCTACATCCTGTCCAGAGCCGCTCATGCATAAGAATGCAGATCGCACCGAAAGTTTCTTTGATATTTAAATATAGTCACCGATATTAAATAAATAGTCTTCGAACCGATTGTTAGCATCACATTATAGTTGTTTCACCGAATACCCAAGCCGTTTAAAGATGCCTTTATTCTGTTTTGGTTTTGGACAGGCTATGTATTAAAAGCTTCAATTATGTTGAGCGATAACTGATGAGGTGGGTGAAGCAATATATCCTGATTTTCAACCTGGCAGGATTTTCTCTCTTTTCCGTTATTTTTGCACACATTAAGCCACGCTCTTTCGGCAACGTCTCCTTGCTTTCGCTGAGATTTTTTTTTCTGTCTCTGTCATCACTTTCTGGCTGTCACCAAAAGCTGCCCCACACCTCTGCTCCCTCCCCTCCCCTCGCCGCGCAAGCGCCGCTCAGTGTTGCCGCAGCCTCACTGCGTTCCGGCCGCTTCGGCACTGCGCTCTTCAACACTCAACTTTCGTCCGGCGACTGCAGCTCCCCACAGCCCACATCGTGCGTCTCCTCCCGGCTCTCTCTTGAAAAAAAAAGTCACGGTAATGATACGCCACCCGCCGCTGCAGCAACCTCTCCTTCAAAACAGCAATGTTTCACTGAAATGTAATGGAAACACAGCTATGCGTTTACCCGAAGGTGCCTCGTTAAAGCGTGCTTTGTTTTACACATATTTATCACCGACACCCGAGCGCTGGCTTTGCGGGAAAGAGGCACATAACGAAAAGCTTAACCTTTATCACGTTTATAAATAAATAGTTTCCTTAAACAAATGCTACGTTATATGCACATCAAACTCACATTTAGCCTCGGTCTCTCTTTCTCAGACAAATATGAGCTTTTACTACCCCTGCTGTGTCTGTATAAAAGACGAATTTTAAAACCACGCATTCTTTGAAAGCGAAGGGGGTGCTTGTTATATTTTTAATCGAATATGCAAATACACACATATATATTCTTCATAAATAGCAATCTACTTTCGAGAAGCTGCTTCAGACGGAAGACTAGTAACCGAATGCACGGCATGAGATAAAACAGGAAGAGTATGTGGAAAGATTTTAAAATGCCACTAATCTGCTCAAGAAGCAAATTACGTTGAATTGAAATGAATAGAACGGCTGGAAAAAGGAAGCAAATGAGGGAAAAGATTGATGATGTAGAAAAAAGGAATCTCTGCATTTCCTGACCGTGCATCAGTTCCTTTTTACTCGTGTAGGTGACGCTACCTCAAATGAGTCAGAAAACTCTCACATTCACCCACACTCCGAGCGGGATGGCATACAAAAGAGGGAGGGAGCGAGAAATCGGAACTCTGCTGTTAACCTGAATCCACAGCCAACAGCGTGCAGATATAGGAGGGAAAGCGTCGGAATTGCAGATCTTCAGCCCGAGGGAGAGGACGTTATTGCTTCCACTCTGTTATAGACTCCGATCCTTTGAGAAACATCGGCATTGGAGCCGGATTTGCGCTATAACCCTACAGCTACACTCTGAATACAGAAGGGTGAATTGTACGGGGAAGGCAAGCCCAACTTCAACTGCAGGAATAGCAATGAACTACTCAGCAGAGCAAGACTAATCGAATAACAAGGACTTTTTCCCCTTTAAGTGGAGGATTCAGCACACAGAAAGGACTGCGTCAGAGAACCAAATACAGTTCAAGGGGTTGGAATCAGAAAACTTGCTCTTGTGAAAGTACGACAGCCAAATCACTCTTTAATTGGTGAGGTTTTGTTTATTCGACTGCTCGGACTCAATCCAGAAGCTATCCACTAGCGGACGCCGTTTGCCTTAAAAGATCCGCATCGTGAGATCAGCTCGCTCTCATTCGGATTTCTGATTTATCAGCCAGGATTTCCCAATCCACGTTCAATCCGGATGAATATCTGCATCTAGACGCATCTTGGCAGCTCACCCCCTTGTACCGTTTCCCTGGGCTGAATACGAATAAGAAAGTCATTAGCCGCAATCCTTATTCTGCTGGACTCCTTCCTGTCTAAATCTTCTTGAGCACGGAGAAAGAGATTGCGTTCACAGTAATTTTACAAACGCCCTTTCAACTTTCTGCCCGGGTTCCAGACCGCTTTCCGCTATTCAGTAGCTGTCTCCCGAGCCAGTCAGGAACGGGCGAAGAGGGAGGGAAGGGGAGGGAAAGGAAGGAGAGATGAGAGTGTGAGAGAGAGAGAGAGAGGTAGAGAGAGAGAGAGAGAGAGAGAGAGAGAGAGAGAGGGGGTGGAGAGAGAGGGAAGAGTGTGCAGAGAAAGGGAAAGACTGCAATAGCAAGGTTGGGGCACTCAGAGTGCTGCACACACAGTTCACAGTAACCACTAGCATGCAGGTAAAACACCACCAACTGCGGATGCAGGGCAAACTTGGAACAGCGTGAATGAAAAGGCACGTCCCAAGCACTAAAACGGATTCAGGTGACCATTTTTATTAAATGCTTCTCCTTTACTGCGTCGTTGTCCCGCAAACTGCATTCGTTTGACCGGAATAGAGAGAGTCAGTTTGAAGAAGAGGGATGTCAAAGCTAAAGCGGTGTTTCTGTGAGTCCCGATGCCGGTGAGTGTTTCTGCAGTTCACTTTATTGAGTGTTGCCGGACTGTTGAAACGGACAATAGGAACCGTGTTCAGTGCAATTAATCTGTGGAGGGAGAGTGGCGGTGGTGGTGGTGGTGGAGGGGGAAAATACTTGGAGAGATGAGTTTCTGTGTACCACTGGTGCTTTTGCTGCTGATCGCCGCCGTCCTGGTGAGCGCAAAGCAAGCGCTCCGCTACCGGATCACCGAGGAGGGAGCAGCCGACGTGCGGATCGGCAACGTGGCCAGCGACTTGGGCATCGTGGCGGGCTCGGGAGAGGTGACTTTCAGCCTGGAGTCCGGCTCCGAGTACTTCAAGATCGACAACATAACGGGCGAGCTGAGCACTACCGGCCGGCGCATCGACCGCGAGAAGCTGCCGCAGTGCCAGCGCATCTTCGACGCGAACGAGTGCTTCATCGACTTCGAAGTGTCAGTGATCGGTCCAGCGCAGAGCTGGGTCGACCTCCACGACGGCCAGGTGGTGGTGGACGATATCAACGACAACGCTCCCGCCTTCCCTTCGCCCGTGCTCACGCTGACCGTGGAGGAGAACCGGCCGGTGGGCACCCTCTACCTCCTGCCCACCGCCACTGACCGCGACTTCGGCACCAATGGCATAGAGCGGTACGAACTGCTGCAACTGCAGGACGAGAGTGGTCAGGCATCCAGGCGAGGGTTGGAACCGGCGCGGGGAGGCAGCGGCAAGGAGCTGGCTCCCGGCGGTGGTGGCGGGGGCAGCGACGACCCGGGGCCGGGCGGCAACAGCGTGTTTGAGCTCCAGGTGGCCGATACCCCCGACGGGGGCAAACAACCTCAACTGATCGTCAAGGGGGCTCTGGACAGGGAGCTGCGCGACTCCTACGAGCTGAGGCTGCGGGCGAGCGATGGCGGGCGGTCCCCTCGCTCCTCCAGCGCCCTACTGAGGGTGCTCATCTCGGACGTGAATGACAACAGCCCTCGCTTCGAGCGGCAGCTCTATGAGGCCAGGCTGCCAGAGAATAGCCCGGCGGGCAGCCGCATCTTACAGCTGCGAGCTGGCGATCCGGACACCGGGGTGAACGGCCAGGTGGAGTACGCTTTCGGCGGGGCGAGCGAAGCGGCCCGGCGGCTGCTGCGTTTGGACGAGAACAGCGGCTGGCTGAGTGTGCTGCGCCGGATCGACCGCGAGGAGGTGAGCCAGCTCCGCTTCGGCGTCCTGGCTCGCGACCGGGGCCAGCCCCCCCGCACGGACCGGGCCACCGTGCTGCTGGCCATTGGCGACCAGAATGACAATGCGCCGCTCGTTGACATCCGCAAAATCGGGCGCATCGTGGTGCGCGACGGCGCCGCCAGCGTGGCCGAGGACGTGCTGGTGGACACTCCGGTGGCTCTGGTGCAAGTGTCGGACCGCGACCAGGGCGAGAATGGCGCCGTGACCTGCACAGTGGTCGGAGACGTGCCATTCCAGCTGAGGCCGGCCAGCGAGACAGACACCGACCAGCAGCAGCAACAACAGCAACAGCAGCCGAGGAAGAAGAAGTACTTCCTGCACACTTCGGCCCCGCTGGACTACGAGACGGTAAGGGAATACTCTGTTGTAATCGTGGCCGTGGACTCGGGCAGCCCCAGCTTGTCCAGCAACAACTCCCTGCTGGTTAGAGTGGCGGACGTCAACGACAATCCGCCCATCTTCCCGCGGGCCGTCTACCGGCTGTCCATCCCTGAGAATAACTTGCCCGGTGACCTGGTCGCCGCTGTAGTGGCCACTGACGCCGACGACGGCAAGAACGCCGAACTGGGCTACTCGCTGGACGCGGCGGCCGCCGGCGTTTTCTCTATCGACCCGGTCAAGGGCGCCATTCGAGCCAACCTGGTGCTCGACCGGGAACAGACTGAGCGGTACGAGTTCCGAGTGATGGCTCGGGACCGCGGCACCCCCTCCCTGCAGGGCAGCGCCACCGTGGTGGTCCAGGTGCAGGACACCAATGACAACGAGCCCCGCTTCATGCAGGACCTCTTCACTTTCTACGTGAAGGAGAACTTGCCGCCCAACAGCCCAGTCGGCATGGTGACTGTAATGGACGCCGACCAGGGCAAGAACGCCGAGATGAGTCTCTTCATTGAAGAGGACAACAACGTGTTCTCCATAGACAACGACACCGGTACCATCTACTCCACCGTCTCTTTCGACAGGGAGCAGCAGACCACCTACTCTTTCAAAGTGAAGGCCGTGGATGGAGGAGAGCCCCCGAAATCCTCCACGGCTATGATATCGCTGTATGTCATGGATGATAATGACAATGCACCCACCATCACTTTCCCCAAGAATGCATCTTACACCTTGCTGCCTCCCTCCAGTAACTTAAGGACAGTAGTGGCCACAGTTCTGGCCACAGACAGTGACACTGGCATTAACGCTGACCTCAACTATAGCATTATTGGAGGAAACCCCTTTAAACTTTTTGAGATTGATTCTGCCAGTGGAGTCATCTCGTTGGTGGGGAAGCTAACTCAGAAGCACTATGGGTTACACCGATTGGTGGTGCAGGTCAATGACAGTGGCCAGCCTTCCCAATACACCACTGCAATGGTCCATGTGTTTGTGAATGAGAGTGTTTCCAATGCTACCATAGTGGAAGCTCAGATAGCAAGGAGTCTTCGCACTTCCCTGAAACAAGATATTGCAGGTGACCCAAATTACGAGATGAGCAAGCAAAGACTCAGCATTGTTATTGGAGTTGTTGCTGGTGTCATGACAGTGATATTAATCATCTTAGTTGTGGTTTTGGCAAGATACTGTAGACCAAAAAAAAGCAAGAATGGATACGAGGCTGGCAAAAAAGACCCTGAAGACTTTTTCACACCCCAACAGCATGACAAGTCTAAGAAACCCAAAAAGGACAAAAAGAACAAAAAGGCCAAACAACCTCTGTACAGTAGCATTGTGACTGTGGAAGCATCAAAACCAAATGGACAGAGATATGACAGTGCGCATGAGAAGCTTACAGAGAGTCCTGGCATGGGATGTTATCACTCCATGAATGGTGGACCAGGGAGTCCTGACCTCGGAAGGCATTACAAATCCAGCTCTCCATTGCCAACAGTTCAGCTTCACCCCCAGTCACCTACTGCAGGGAAGAAGCATCAGGCAGTGCAAGAACTCCCACCGGCCAATACTTTCGTAGGCACAGGAGATAACATCTCAATTGAATCAGATCATTGCTCGGAATACAGCTGTCAGACCAATAACAAGTACAGCAAGCAGGTAAGAAGCAATAATTACCAATATAATGTCTCAGTGCTCAGAGGAAAGAAATCAAAATGCAGAATCTTGTTTTCATTTGTTGATATATGCAAATGTTTTAATGATGTATATGCTTTCATAATTGATTTCCATAAGCCTGTACTGTTACAAAATAGAATTAGAACTTAGTAAAATTTCAGATGAATTAATTTTTGAATAATTGAAATCCTACATTTATGCAGGTGAATCGATAAATGTGAAGGTAAAAATAACTAAACACTTTCAGGCAGTTGTAAGTGTGCTGTTTGGGGACTTCAGCTTGTGTAATGTCACTGTACTTAATTTCATTTTGTGCTTGGTTTTCTTCTCTTTTTCTGCCTCTTTATTCTCTCCAAGTCAAAGAGAATCAGTTCCTCACAGATCTAGTTTACATTGACAAATACACAAATGTACATTCATGTACTGCTATTCATCAGGTGCAAGGTAACCAAGTAAGAAAGAAAATTAGTCTGTGGAGATTTCTTTAAATTGTTGTTATTTGGAACATTAACATTTAATCATATCGCAGTCATTGCTGGTAAAATTCAGGCAATATGGATGCCATTTTGAAAACAATCTCTAGGGATTTTTCTTTACGTTTATAAACATGTCTGTCTTCACGTATTTATCATTATATAGATCAGCAAAGCTGCTACATTTGATGCTTTAATAGCTATAGAACTGCAGCTCAGATATCCTGGGATGGAGACCATTTATAGCGGCATTCATGTGTTAGACCTTATTACCGTATAAGCATTTAGGGAAGACATTTATTAGTTTAAATTACCAAAAATATCAAAGATGTTAGTGATTGATACAATTTAACTACTTCATTAGGATCTGAGAATACTTATCTATGCTTAGTTAGTTTTCTATGAACTTCAAGTGGACACCATTAATCAAAGTTTCAATACTTTGTATAAAGTAGTTTGTAATGTACTATCATGTAGAAATATTTCTGTAACCTTGAAAGTTTTAAAATGATTTTGTTTTTCCACAGTTTTTTGTGTATGTTTGAAATCAGACCTTATTATAAGTTCTATATTGCCATTCGAGCATTTGTAAAATTCTAAATGTTCTTCTAAATACTTTAAAATAGAATTCTGACATTATTCTGATACTAATGCTTTTAAAGTTCTTAATGTTTTCAGAAGTTGAATTTTGTGACTTGCTACTTTTTGTAAATATGTGTTGAATTGTAGGTCAGTCTCTCATATCAAACTACAGACAAAAAAATCTGAGCTTTACTGCTCTTCTGGATTTGTTTCTTGTCTTTGGACTACGTCAGTTTTTTTGTTACTTAGCCGCTGACTCCATTCAATAACTGCAAAATGCCTAGAGCCTGAAGTAGACTGTTCAGAAAGTTGGTGTCATAGTTGACCTCAAAGTGAGTTCTGACCACAACCTGCTGGCAACACCAAGTCTACATAATTCTACCTCTAAAACATTGCCTGATCTGCCCTGCCTCAGTTCAGCTCTGCTAGAAGTACTTGTCAGTGCCTTTGGTTACCTGTGAACTTGATGATTCTAACTGACTGCTAGCCAATATTACGTTCTATATTCTCCACAACCTCAAGAATATAAGTCCAGTTAAATCATCTCTCGTTCTCAATAATCTGCATTAGTTCCAAGTTGCATAATGTCATAATTCTAAAATTCCCACCTTGTTCTCAGATCCCTGCATGGCTTTACTCTCCTTATCTCCGTATTCTCCTTCAGTCCTGTGGCACTGGAATATCTGCACTTCTCCAATTCTGGCCTTCTATGTAGTCCTGGCTTTAGTTCACAATTGATGGTTGCTTTTCTGCAGCCAAGACTTTACAATCTGTAATTCTCTTGCTCAATCTCTTTGTTTCTCTATCTCTTCTTTCTCTTTGAAGATACTCCATAAGAGCCATTTCTTTGATCATACTTTTGGTCATTTGCCCTAATGTTCTCCTTTGACTCAGTTTCAAATGCAGCATGGTGGTCCTGCTGTGAAGTGCCTAGGGATGTTTATCAAGTTGGAATATGCTATACATGGAAGTAGTTGTTTGTTGAATTTATATAGCAACCAGATGTCACAGTAGTTAAACATTTTTTTTATCAATTAGAAATTATGTTGAATGTAGAACTAATTAAACAGAAGTCATACTTTATAAAGAAGCCCTTTATACAAACACCAAAATTCAGTTGTATGACTAATCTGCATTCTCTATTTATTAATTTAATTTGTGGCAGGGCAATTGAGGTCAAAATAGCACCTTTGTATATTGCGTTTGATGTAAATCGTAGTCTTTCAATGCATGAATCTGTTGTGCATCATGTGTTTATTTCTCTGTTTTCATGTTAAGTAAATTTACTGTGGTGTTCTTATGGCAGAGACTTCTAAAATAAAAATAATGAAATGAGCTTTATGACAAGTGTGAGAAATTTTAATAACAAGTTGTAATTCAAGTCTGTCTTATTAGTGTTTTGCATTGTAATGCCATATCAAAAAGCTTTTAATTAAGGAAATAGATCTCTTTTAATTTGTATTAGTGAGTATATCCTTATTTTTTGAAGTTTTGCAATACACAAGAAAAGCTGTATGTCTACTGACCTTGCAGTGCATGTGTTCAAATCTAGGCAGGGAATTTAACACCTTCTCAAAAAGAACTGGAAACTTTTTCAGGGGTTTTAATGAGAACTTAGTTGTGAAACTGCAAAATGTGAAGTAAAAGACATATTATATTCAATACAGAATTGTCACATGCAGGAATATACTATACTGTCAATTATTCTCATGATCGTTGTTAACCTAGGTAATGTACACAATAATGATACTGCGTAGAGCAGAGTGAACTTGGCATAGTGATAACTTAATAATAATAAATGATAAAAATAATACTTCCTTCAAAATATATCTACTAAATGTTTACCTATACTAAGAAAGCTTAAGATTAACAGATTAAACTTAAGATTGCTGCTTCAAGTGCAAATAAAGAGGAGTGGAGATGGATGCTTGTGCAGGAAATGATAGGAAAAAAAAGTTTACCTACAGGAAGTGATGTTAATATACAACAAACTGCACCTCTAAAGGCCAGAACTCTCCCTGCCTTGCATCCATGGGATGTCAACTTTACTACTGTAACTCAAAGTCAGATAATCATTTCATTAAATCATTGGCAAATGAAAGACAGTCTCAGAGACTGATCTTGAAAACAGTCTTACTACACAATTTTTAAATGCTCCCGCTTCAAAAATGTCAGCCTTGATGACATACTTGCTCATAGTAACGTCTGATGAGCAGTGTAGTGACACAGTGCTCACCCAGAATGATGACTGGGTGAGGTACCTCTGAATTGAGTTGTGCCATCTCAATACGTCCTCCAACTCGCAATAGCCTCTCAGACTCAAGAAAGGGACAGAGTTCGCCAGGGTAACTTGGGCTCGAGGAGGTTCCTGCTTTGTGATGCACTGCACTTCCTCTCCATGCACCTGTCTTTGACCAACAAGCAAGATTCTAATCTTTGCCTGATTTTGTTGCACTGTGGTGAGAGGTTGCTTCCAAGTGTGCCAAATACAACAGAGGCTGTCTTTGGCTACTCCGACAATCTTCTCTTTCCTATACCTTCTCTTACAGGGTTTGAAAGGACTTCCATTCTCAAGGATAATGGTCTTAAATGCTGACAGTGAGCTGCGGAGAACCATGAAGGCAGATCTTACCCACTGTGACCCAACCCAGGTCCAGTTGTTGGGCATAAGGTGCATCACATTGTGCTGCTCACATACAGCGCCTTATGTGCACAGATTGTATTTCTGCCAAGCAACAGGAGAATCTCAGCAGAAGAGTCAAGTGGGGTAAACTTGTCAGTTATGTCTTTAAGGTGTGAATGTCTGGGTGCAGCTTCAGGAGTTGGGATTTCATCCCTTTTGTTGTGAATATGATCACAGTCAATGAGGGTTGGCAAGGGTAAGAAGACCTTCCATCAAGAACAAATCCACTTGCTCTTCCTGCAGCAACTGATGTTGCAGGGTGTACCTAGAGTGTATGAGCAAGTTGCTACGTTTGATGGATGCTCAACTGCGCGTGTGCTAGAACCAATAACAGATTAAGGTGCTGGCCCTCAATTTACAGCTGTATCTGGGTCTAATACTAATGAAGTGACAATGGATTCTTGGCTTATTTTCCTGGATTCCACTGGTGCTTGCTGCACCATGTGTCAATCTGTGTTATGCAATATATTGTTACTGTTTCTCCAGTTCCCCTCGCTTTCCTCCCCAGGTTTTCCACCACTGCTTTCTGCATGACTGTCTTGTCCTTATTCGGACTGACCCTGCCTCACGGCTTCTCTGGCCAGTTTCAGTATCTCACAGAAACTATTGTCCAATGGTGATTTATTACCGCAGCCTGGTGCAATGAGTGAGGGCTGTGCAGGTGGTTTTGTGGTAGCTTCTACTGAAAGGTGAGCCACTGATGCATTTGGTGCATTGTTCTGCACCTGTCTGCTCTAATTAAGTGGGGAACACCCCACCCAGGTGTTTTCAGTTTGGTGACCTTGGGTACTTTTCAAATTCTGCTTTAAATGGAGGTTCCTCTTCGGGGTTGAATCTGAAGCAGAGGATGTAAATTAAGGAGGAGGACTGGGTAAAAATTTGATCTGGAGCATGACAGGAAGCCTGTTCCTATCTTTTTAAGGAGTTCAAGATGGTGCTGGTGAACCACGCCGATATGTTGCAGGCTCCGATTGTTGAACTTTGAACTGTGCTGTTTTAATTTCATTCAACCATGTCATATTAGAAGGCTTGCACCAATGGTCGATTCTTCGGTCATCTTCCCAGAAAGGTTACCACCCCTTTGTAAATCAGCTGCTGCTTCATGCACCTTTGCCTCTGCTAAGGCAGCCTCAGTTTCATGCTCCTTCTTGACTGCACACAATGTAGCCTCTACATGAGCTTGCTCGATGTTTGTATGTGCTTTCTCCATGTCTATAAGAGCTTTCTCCATTTGCGTTTCGACTTCACGTTTATTATACCCTGCTCTTATTCTTGCCACTTCATTTGTGCCGCAGGCTTGTGCTGCAAGTATGCTAATTGTCATTTGCTTGAGCATCACAAAAACCCACACTCTGACCTGATCGGCGGTCAACGTTGCCCCGGTCAGAAACTGACATTGTAGCATATAGCATTCAGATCTGTAACCAGTCCGCAGGTGATGTCTTTGAAGATGGGTGATGTCTTTTCACTCTTTTGCCTTTGCATTGCATGTGTACATATCTCAGCAGGGAGTTAAGCATTTGCTCAAAAATCACCTGAGATGGATGCCTTTAGTATTTTTAATGAGAACTTGTCAAACTGCAGAAAGTTAAGTAAAAGAAATATTAAATTCAGTACAGAATCATCGCACACTGAATATACTAATACTATTGATTATATTCACGATCAGTGTTATCCAAGGTCATACACACACGCAACATTCCATAACTGTGCTATGCAGATCAGAGTGATACTCATACAATACAAACTGCACCTCTGGAGGCCAGAGCAGTATGTGCTATATGAGTTTTCTTATTAGATGACTTTGAAGATAGTAATCATCTTACTATCATCGTACAACAGGTTTATTTGTTAGTTGGTTTTCTTAAGGCCAAAGCTTAACAATCGTATCTGTTCCAAATAGATTGAAAATTTTATGCAGCTATATTGCCAGACAAAAACATCAAATAAACTTTGACTATATATATTCTTTGAGCTACTAAGTAACATTTTGGAAATTTACCTTAGACATGAAGATAAATAAGAAAATCAATCAGACAATTTAGGTAGGTGAGCATTCTTGTAGTTAGATAGGTATTTCATTGGATATAAATAAAGTAATATAATTAGTTGAAATTCTGCTATTGTATATAAGAATAGTTATACCCTCACTTTCTCTGAATTGATTAACATGATATACTCTTTTAGTTGAACCAAAGTTGATTCATATCTAAATGGAACTTTAACTTAAGTTGTCTTTTTAAATTTCTATTGCAGTGAGGAAATGACTAATGTAAAAAGTAAATGATTGCTGATGAGATGTAAGTTTAGGGTGACACACATGCTCCTGTGGAGCTCTTGCTTCAGCTTATATCAATGTACAGTATACCATATTTTGAAAAAGAATGTATGACAGCTTTAAGGAGTGTCTTTTTTCTTGCCATTTATTCACTGAATTATGGCTGTAGTCAATACCGTATACAGTAAACTTAATCTTTATGTGTTTTGAGTATGCTACTTCTAACAAGGCTCCTACAAGTGCCCAGGGGTGATGAAGTAAAAGAAAAGTTAATTTTTAAACTTTTGCTTAAATACTCGCAGGCACTATCAGGAACTTACATATAGGAATTTGAAGAATTGTGTTCAGTAAAACTTAAGTTGAATAAAAGTGAGTAGACAGTATAGCTTTATTTTATTTGTTCACTATTTGTTCTGCAAATTAATTGCAGTTGTATGTGGATTTGAGCTTTCAATTAACTGTACTATCACTGTGGATCTCATTGAAATCAGCAACACAATGTTCTGTATATTTCAGTATTGGCTAAGTCTCTTACTGCTTTAGGAAGCAAATGACTACATGGCTAACATCTGCACTGTTGGAGTTATAATATGGTGACTCGGCTCTGCTGCACAAGTTATATTGTGTTTGTGTGCCTAACAACAAACTCCTGAAGTATTCACTCTATTCTGAGCTCTGTTATGGGAAGAGCTAATCAAAGGTTTCAATGGTACATTTAATGTCAGAGAAATGTGTACAATATACATCCTGAAATGCTTTTTCTTTGCAACCATCCACAAAAACAGAGAAGTGGAAGTGCCCCGAAAGAATGAATGACAGTTAAGTGTTAGAACCAGGTAGAGGAAATAATTCAAGCTTGTTATCAGAGCATCTTTGAAGAAATGTAACCACCCCATCGATTTCTGGGAATCCCTAAACCATGACCAATAAATATAGAGAAAGAATATTCAGGATGGTTTTGTGAACCAGGACCCTACA
The DNA here is from genome assembly GCF_048418815.1 of Hemitrygon akajei. Lineage (NCBI taxonomy): Eukaryota > Metazoa > Chordata > Chondrichthyes > Myliobatiformes > Dasyatidae > Hemitrygon > Hemitrygon akajei. The sequence continues at coordinate 70,856,942 of NC_133136.1, read as the reverse complement.
TTGAGATGATACAGAAACCCAGTATAAAGAAAGGAAGGAGAACGCTACTTCACTGACTCTTCAACCACTTGGCACACAAGGAACTTCCTGCGTTATTTGTAGAAGAATCTGTAATTCTTACCTTGGTCTCATCAATCAGCTCAGAGCCAACACAATCAGTGTAGAAGTAGTCATCCTTGATCCAAGTGCTTGCCTACGAAGAATAATAAGATAATGATGAAGAAGGAGTTTTTCTGCATGTCCTTGGGTCAATGTGGTGAGTTTTGATTTAATGCTGGAGACTGTCTTATTTGAGTAACAGACAAATAGGCAAATTCAAACATTGAAGTTTTGTCACTGAGGATTATATGCCACCTAGCTGCAAAACAAGTATGATAAAAATTTAATGGAGAGCGTTTAACATCTTTCTAATTCAGCTATTGTTGGAGGTAATGACAAGCTACATGACATACATGACAAATAGATGGCAATTTAGAATAATGCCTAAAATATTAATTATTTGAATACACTTTGCCCAAGTTGAAGCTGAGTTATAAATGTTTCCTTATGAACAACACTTTTAGAATTCCTTCTGTTAGATTAATATACCATTCCGGTCAATAAAGGGGGTCAGTTCAGGTGACCCCTGCCACCTCCACCAACTTAGGAATGAAAAAGTTACTTAGAATCTGATCTTGTCATGCCCCATCCATCGTTGAAGAACATGTATGAAAATCTGTTCTGTAAGCATCCGTTTTCAGGAATCCAGTAACTTGCCCAGAAGGCAGCCATTTGTTTGAAAGAGAGAAGTGGTGACTAAAATAGTGTATTGGCAGCTTTACATTTCTCAACAACAATGTCAGTGTTTAGTTTCCAATTTTTTCTTTATCTTTGGTTCTTTGTTTCTCCAGTTATATTTCTGGTCCTTGATTTGCATTTTCATTTGCTTTTTAATTTTTCTGCTTCTGTCCATTAGTTTTTGTTCATTTCTGATCCCTTAATTTATAGCCAAAAATCAGCTTTAATTTTGATTCCATTTACTTGTATTAGAATATACAAAAAGAGTGACCTGAATAAATTTGAGGAAGCTGTTTAACCTTCTAAATGACTCTAATTAAAGAAAAATGTTTTGTGTAATATACTGTATGTTCTTTTTATTTTACCACATTGAATTCCTGTGCTTTTACTTAACAAAGGTAGCATTTTACATAATACTGAGCATTTAAGGAAAGCAAAGTTTATAGAATATTGATTTGACATTCTTCACTACTTTATAAACACTGTAATAATAAGTAGATGTTGTACATAGGATAAATTAATTGTGGCTCTTTTAAAGCAGGAAGTAGTAAAATTTACTCATGTTTTCTAATAAAGTAATATGTATACTATGTATTTCCAGAATATTAAAATGAACCAATTAGATCTATACTGCAACAAAGACTTTAGATAACATCCTCATTAATTTAAATAATTCTTGAAATACTGGGTTGTTCATTTCTAGGAATATATTAATCAAGAATGTCAAAATAATGTAAGAAGTAGGAAGAGTTTCATTCATCCTGTTTAAAAATTTGTTGTTAGAGTCATCTTTAAGAAGAAAAATGTACCAATTTGTACCAATTTTTAAAGAATAGAAGATACTCTATTTTTTTAAATTATATGACAGAAAAGTTATAATTAAAGTATATTTTCTGGAGGAAATTGCTTGGAACTATTATTTGATGATGGGAAGATGTCTTGGGAATATCGTTGCTAAGGTTATATTGCTGGTGGCATTTTCTTTTGTCAGATGTGGAGAGTATAGTGAAAAGGGGGCTTGCTATTGCAGGCTTGAATCAGAGTACCATCTTGCCAACAGGTGGCGTCACATTATTATAATTGGTACTGTTACACACTTCTCTAGTTAACAAAACCTGTTTCAAAAGCTTACTTTAAAGACAAGCCTTTAGTTCACAGTAGGCTATATTTCTGTGCCTTACAGTTTTTGATAAGCTAACTTTTCTTTCAAGTCTTCTCAGCTTGTAGAAATTAACCACTCGTAGAAGTCTGAATATAATACTTAACTCAGGGATTTAGTTGGCACCTATAAATCCACTCCCCCTCCCTAATTTTACAGCAATGTTGTCTGTTACTGTTATTCATAATGCTTTTGTTACTGTGGTAGTAAGGCAATGTGAAATATAAATAGATATGTAAAGGTTCTTGCTCTCGACATTCGATCTGATAATAAGCATATTTTTCTATTGATTTAATGTGAGTCACTGTCTCACTTGTCTCTGATTTTAAGAGTCCATGCGTCAGGAATTATAGATGGAGAAAAGGATTTCAGTATCATAATACAATATAATGCTATTTATAATTAAACTATTGTGGAATATCACAAGATGAGTGCTGGACTTCACCTATTTCAAGTACAAGTTCCATTGTCATTCAACCATACATGCATGTCCATGAATACAGCCAAATGAAAGAGGATGCCTCTGAGACCAAGGTGCAATACAAAGTACAAGCAGTTATACACGGCACAAGGCACATACTGCATATTTAAGACAGCAGTAAACATACAGTCACACAAAAACATATAATATAGCCCAAGATCCTGAGTGTCACGTTCTGTAGATTAATGGTGCATGGATGTGGTCAGCAGCATCATACATTAGTGCGCCCACAGATGAGCACAATTAAGCTTTCCCTCCTCTGAATGAACACTGGAGGGCAGCACTTACAGGAGGGAGCCAGCCCCAAACCCCGCATGGACCAGCACACCCGCTGTACCTCTGCTGTCTCCCATGCTGCCTCCAGCATGTCTCTCCTGGATGGCTGCAACAGGCGACCCCATGCCTTGCGGTCCTAGTCCACACTACAACCAAGGGCATGCAGCTCTCTCGTCACAGTCTCATCAGTGAACCAGTATTCTACATTGCCAATGTCCAACAGGATCTTGCATCCTCAAGAAAAGTGTCCAAAACAATCACTCAGTCCATTTGTTAGACTTCACACCGCCTTTGTGCAACAACTCCAAAGCCTTCCTCGTGCAGGCAGCAACACTGTTCGCACCAAGCCCAGCTCTTCCACTATCAGTAACTCGGTAGTGGGGTAGGCTCGCAGTACTTAATGTTCTTGATAACTAGCAGTGTCGTGCGATCGTAACAAAGACATAAAGGATGAACAGTTATACCTTAGGTTGACCCAGAGTGGTTGTGTGACCATGTGTGCCGCCATCTTACTGGATTGTACCTATAACAATGGCTTGGATAAAAGGACCAAGTTTCTGATGATGCAGACAAATTTAAAGAAGGGTATACATAACCTATAAGCAGGTAGGTTAACTTAAGGGGCAAGAAGTTGGCAGGTAGAGTACAATGTGAGAAAAAGTGGTTATTTAACTCCAGGCTGCAAAATGTCATGGTATAATGGAATCTGTGAGTCTTTACATGAATCTGAACAAATCAGCTTGTATTTTAAGCAAGTAATTTTGAAGACGAATGGTTTTGTTGACCTTTACTGGAGGAAGTTTAAAGGTAGGGAAGTTTTGTTGCAACTTTACAGGGAGCATGTGAGTCCATATCTGCAGTGCAGAATACAGTTTTGGTTTCTATATTTTAAAAATGATATACAGCATTTGCATTTTTATATTCATTCTGAGCTAGCATTTAATTTGCTCATGAGAAGGTGGTGGTGAACTGCTTTCTTGAACCACTGCGGTTCCTGAGGTGTGGGTATAGCCTTAATGCCTTAAAGAGGGAGTTCCAGGATTTCATAAGCAATGTTGAAGAAGTGGTGATATATTTTCAAATGATGATGACATGTGACTTGGAGGACAATCTCCAGATAGTGCTTGTCCCAAGCTTTTGCTGCCTTTGCCCTTTTGGTTGGCAGAAGTTGCGGATTTAGATGGCACTGTCTAAACAGTCTTGATGAGTTGCTGCAGTGTATCCAGTGGATGGAACAAAATGCTGCAGTTTTGTACTGGTGGTGAAGTGAGTGAAATGAAGGCATTGACGTTTGAAGAGAGGTTGATTTGAATAAATTTACAGCCATTAAAGCTTAGAAAAAACATAAGATTTCAGGGAGCATTGACACAGTAGGTGGTGAGAGAATGTTCTGTTTCGTGGGGATATTTAGAACTGGAGGCTCAGTTTCAGAATAAGGGGTAACACATTTAAGATAACTATGAGTAGCAATTTTTTTTAGGGATTTTAAATCTTTGGAATTTTTTTTCCTCACTGAGGTAAAGGCAGAGTGTTTACCTCAAGGCACAGACATTGGCATTACAAAGGAGCTGTGAACTATGGGGAGAGGACAGGAAAGTAGCTTAAGTCATTATCTTATTGAATGATAGAACAGGTTCATGAAGCAAACTGACTGATCTATTCCTTTTCCTGTTTTTATGTTTTGATAGTTTATTGTTTGTAAATTAAAAGATGGCAATGTTTACCTGTGTTTGGAGTGTAACTTCCTGTCCTCATGGACATTAATTCACTCGAGTGCAAGAAAAAAAATTGAAAACTAAGGATATTGAAAAGAATTCTGAACCGTCATTGAATCATTTTTTCATTAACTGACATAAACAGAACAAGAAACTTTGTTTGTATTCTTTTCACTTTTACCTCTATACAAAGCAGTTTTTTTTACTCATACTGCAATTAAGTATTAAGAATCATCAGAAGACAAGGCAAAAATAAACTTGTGTAGGCAAATGGAACCATGCTGCTATCTGTGCTATTTCAGTTAATTTATTGGCACACAAATTGAAAATAATTCCATCCTTCTAATGTTTTCAAAACACAACCTTCAACCTTCCTCTCTTTATACACCTACCTCTCTCTCCCTCCATCTCTTTGTCCCACTCCTTCCCACTCTCCCTCTCTCTTTGCCCCCCCCCCCACACTCCTGCCTCTTTCTTCTTTTTTCTCTCTCACTGCTATGCCAAAAATGTTTGAGCACAGATAAAGATGAGTAGAATAAAACTTCACAGGATCATAAATTTAACTTATTTTGGTCAGAACTCCTTACTTCCCTCGTGTTCCTATTTGCCAAGTAGATGATTTTTCAGACTTTTGAATATCTACCTCATAACTGCTCCAAGCCTCTGAAGTTATCTGCACCTCATTTCCGGTATGTCCGTGCTCCATGCAGATGTATGTACTTGTGATGTGTTCTGTAAAGTTTGATGATTTTGTTCCATCTTATATGTCTTTAAGGACACTTGAAATCACTAACCTTCTTCCTGATGTGTTCCTTTCTTCAAGAAAGATAATTGGGATAATTCTGGGAATTATGGACCAGTACATCTTGCATTAGTGGTGGAGAGGATTCTTAGAGGCAGGGTTTATGAGCATTTGAAGAAGTATGGTCTGTTTAGTGTTAGTTAGCATGGCAGTGAGGGCAGGTCCTTTCTCATGAGCCTGCTTGATTTCTTTTTGAGAAAGGACAAAACAGATTGAAGGTAGAGCGGTGGATGAGGTGTGTGTGGATTTTAGTAAGACATTAAACAAGGTTCCCCATGATAGACTTAGGTAGAAAGTCAGGAGGCATTAAATCTGGGGAAAGTTGGCTGACTGAATTCAGAAATGAGTTGCCCACAGAAGGCAGATTGTGATAGTATTCTGCCAGATATCGGTGACTAGTGGTGTTCCATAGGGATTTGTTCTGGGACCCTTGCTCTTTATGATTTTTGTAAGTGGCTGAGATAAGGGTGAGTTAGTAAGTTTAGTGATGATACTAAGGCTGGTGGTGTTGTAGATAATGTAGAAGGTTATATGTTACAGTGGGACATTGATAGAATCTAGAGCTGGACTGAGAAGTGGCAAATGGAGATCAATCCTGAGAAATATGAGGGAGGGAAGAGTTAGCTTTATGTTGACCAACATCATGGTATGAGGGGCCTACGCAATGCCCTTCATACTGTTCTCGTATTGTTCTATGTTTTATTTTCTGTTGCAGACTGAAGCTCAGAACTTCAGTTTCATCATCCCCTTTCTTTTCTCCAAGGCTAATAATTTCTACTTATCTTCACTATTGGAATACAAAAGATCAAATGTTGTCTGTGGGGGCTCTCTTGACATTTGTTGTATTATTTTTTTCCCCATCTTTGGGTCTCTGGATACACCATCTCTTGAGGATGACTTAGATAGGGTATCTCAGGGAAGAACTAATGGAATTTGAGGCTCATTTTGACTAAACAATATAGTGATAAATTTCAAACCTGGTGGCAGGAATCAATAATGTTTATACAACAGCATTGACCTTAGTATTTCTAGCATTGATTAATAAAAAACAATGTTATTTGTAAATCTTACTTAATCATTTTTGGAGCCCTTGTAGTTTCGCAGAAAATGCTGAAAGACAGATATTCCATGATAATGATCATTGAGTATCAATAGTTCTATTCCTCATTACAATGTTTTTACATTTGCTGGATGAAACTTAAATACTCAACTCCAAATTTAAGAGATTTGTTTGTATATGGATGCATTGAAAGGGATCAGTCCCTCTGCTTAGTTATTAATGTTGATCTTTAAAAAAAACTTAAAGAATAGCTGAATTGCTTGAAATGCAATATTAGTTTGAGGAACACCTGGTATTATTTGCTTAGCTGAAGTAAATGACTTTCTGTGACATTACCAGAAAGCAATGAATGGATTGACTCCTATTATGACATTGTTGTCTTAGCAGGCAATGTATACTGCATGAGATCAATCTTCTTGTGTATGGATTAGATCATTTTCTTTAATGAACTCATCTAATTTAAATTTCAAACATCATACCAATGTTCCCTTTGGAATCAGTTTGGTTCCACAGTTTTAAACAAGTCACAGGGACATAGTTTGAGAAATAAATTCTAGCTGGACGCAGATATAGACAGTTTGTATGTAAGTTTATTAGTCATCTGACTAAATGTACAGTAGTTGTATTATTATGTATGTGCTGCAGAACATTATAGTTATAGCTGATTATCTACACATTTGGCTTAGCTTCATTTTTGGGAGCATCCAGATAAAGGTGAAATCTGTGAAATATATTCATAAAGGCTCCAACACCTGAAGTGTATGCAGCACAGTTGGACAACAACTTCCGTTATTCTGTTCCACTCACTTAAATCAATTTTTTAAAAAAATTAGGAACTGATAATATTAACATTTCCACAAAAGTAAGTTGCACCGAGTGACATGCAGTTCTATTTTGGATGTAGGAGTGAACAGAAATTAACTTGCATCAAAGACCAACAATTATTGTTTGATAATGTTTACAGGCACAAGTTGCTGAGATTATATCTGGAAATTGAAATATTGGAATAAAGTTGTATCTTAGAAAACTGTAACAAACACTCTACCTTTAACACAATTATGCAGAAATTATATAGTGTATATTTACATAATTGCACTTTACTATTATTTGCTGTGTCATAATTTTATAGTTTATGTTATTATACTTTCCTACATATGTAACAATTCTAAACTGAATGCCACAATATGTTCATATTTGGCATTTCTCTTCGATGTCAATATTTGCAGATTGTCTTGAAATGTTCTCTTGAAATAAGTTTTGGAAATTTTGCATTATGTTTAATGCTATTGCACAAGCTTTGACAATATTTTGGATTTTCTTCTCCCCAGGCATGCCCAAATTCAACTTCAGAAATTTTCACTATTTTGATTAAAAATTCTTGATAACTGTGGATTTTAAACTTCAAAATAGATCTATATCACTGCTCAGCTTGATGCTGTAAAATAAAAGTTAGCACCAATGTGTACCTTGTTTGGTTTCAGCAGCTTTCATCAGTTGTAATTACAGTGGCATGCAGGAAAAGGATAATGATCATTATTTTGATTGTGGGTTTCAAAATGATTTGTGAATCATTTAAACTCCTCTGATACTTCCCTGGAAGCTTTTAATTAGTATTGCATGTGGAGATGAGTCAACTTCCTGACACACGCAATTTAGCCTTTGTAAATTTTGAAGCAAAATATTTCCAAGATATTGATAACTCAAAACATAAAGTTTACTGATTGCTTCACTAAGTAGACTTTTAAAATTTACTAGGTGGTTCATGTTGCTACATTTTGTAGGATGATTAAAAATTCTGCAGTTGAATTAAACTTAGGAATGTTAAAATCCTTCAAGGATTATTTGGTAATTTCATTTGTGAACATTTGATCTTTTCCTCCTTACTGTTATAGATCCATTTTTCCATGCCCAATACTATTTTTGGGTCCTTCCTTTTCTGAGTGTTTTTTTTTCCTTAAGTCAATTGTCTTGTCTCCCTATTTTCTTTCAATCACTGTTTCAACTTTTTATTCCCTTTTTGTTCTTTCCTCTCATTATTTCTGATTGTATACAAACTCTGTCCTTGGCTATTCCAAATTTACTTCTTCCCTTACTCTTATTTTCTATTTGCCCTATTAGCTGATTACATTTTCCCATCTGACATGGATCCAGAAACATGAGGCATGTATGCATGTTTTCACTTTTAGGGACTTAATGTTTTCAATGCCAGATTATCAAAAATAATTGAGGTTCAGTTAGTGTTGTACACAGTACTGAGTCATTGATATCAAAAATATATACATATCAGCAGCTGAGTGCTCAGGAGGATCATGGGTTAGTTAATCCCTGATAAAGTGTGTAATAACAATTTTGAAAAAAAAATTAAAATAATGTGTTGGTTTGACACATAAAATGTGAATACCAGACCGATTCACTATATAGTCTGATGCTGTAAGTTAAGATTTGTAACAGAATCGGCACCAATATGTGCACTGTTTGGTTTCATCAGCTATCAGTATCATGTAAACACTGAGTGTAATATTATACTGACTCACCGTGAGCAACAAAACAAACTATCAAATAACAGCACAAGGTTTATAGTAGGATTATGAAATTAACACCTTAGGTTAGTAAAGCATTTTTAGTCTGCTCCTCTTCTAGTTTCAGTGCTTGTTATGTTTCAGTTTTTTTCTCTTGATTAGTCAGGTGAATTTGTACATTTCATGTTTTTCCATCTTGGCATGCTTACTGTGACATTTGTTGCAATAATCACACACATTGCCATTTAGTTCAATAAATATAAATTAAGTATGGTTTAATTTATAGAATGCATTTGATGAATGTTCATATAATATTTAAAAAATAAGATTGTGAAGCTTTGTGTCAAAAAATTAAAACAACAAAATAAAATCATGTACACATGATCTGTAAATTTTATACATATGCTGAAGTATTAAAAGGTGACAATCTTCCAGACGTGTTTGTATTAGAAATAATATTAGATTAATATTACATCTTATTGAAATTGCCAGAGAAGAAACTGGGCAGAACATCTATCAGAGTATCATTTACATATGTAATTTAAAGATTACTTCTGGGTTGTCATGATGTGTGTTTATCAGTTTAGTAGAGCTCTTGATAAGATGAAATTTATTGTTGAATTAGTCCTCAGAAAAGTCTTATCAAAGATTAACTGAAGAACATTATCTGTTTGTGTGTTAGATGTGACATTGAAATGTATTGTATTTCTGCTAATAACATTTGCTTTTCCATGAAACAGTATCTGTCAATCTTATATTCTCCAATAATCCTCAAGTATTTAAGAAATACGATTGGTGTTGCTTAATCATTGTTACCTGGTTTACCTTGCTTTTCCGCTTTTCTCCAGCCTTGCAATGTACTGCACCTTGAACTAATCATTCTTTATTGAAGTTTTCTTGAAAAAAATACTGTCACATTTAGAATATAGTCCAGACAACTAGAAAGAGAAGTGCCAACATATTTGGTTAAATTCAATGATTCTTAATTAATTTTATGAAAACCCCCATTTAGCTGTGAAAAGTATGTTTGAGAAGGAAACATTCAATTTTTAAGTGAACATTGCAAAAGAAAAATGTAAAATTTAGGCAAAAAAACCAGAATGTTATCCAGTATGTATAAATTTGCAAATTGCAAGTGAATGTTTACAGAACTGTGAAAAAGGAATAAAGCATGCTCACTAATTAGGTTATGATAGTTTAGGATGAAGAGCAGAAAACACCTCGAAGTTTTATTTGAATCTAGCATGTATCATTTCTAAGTAATGTGGATTTAAAGTTCAAATAGCTTTTGATGAAATAGTGAGGGGCATGGATAAGAAAACATATTGAGTATTATATTCACTTTTGATCAGTGAGACACGGAAGATACATTCTACACGTGAAGTTGGGTTGGACCAGCATCTCCATCCATAATTACATTGTGATTCTCTAGTACTAGAGACAAGCCAACATAGTAGAAGCAGGAAAGTGTGATGCAACAAAGTAAACTTAATATAATGGAGCTGAAGAAAAATGCAAAGGGTCAAGCAAACAGGGACAAAGCACATTGAATCCAAGGCAAACTGGTTAATTAGATCCAACATTGTCTTGGTATAGGAGGCAGAGGGATCCTTTTCTAATTGGAAGTCAGTGAAGCTGTACTGTACACAGGGTTTGATGCTGGGATCCTTGTTGTTAGTGATACCTATTAATAACCTGGATTGGATGGAGGAGGTATGCTTAGTAAGATTGTGGAATACACATTTGTGTGGTGTGGATAGTGCGGAAGGTTGTCTAAAGAGTGAGTGGGATATGGAGCAGATGGGAAGTTGAGCAAAGCATTGGTAGGTGGTATTTAATCGAGTGTCACAGTAGCGTGGTGGTTAACATGATGCTATTACAGCTCGGGGCACTCTGGAGTTCGGAGATCAATTCCAGGGCCATTCAGTAAAGAGTCTCTATGTCCTTACAGTGGAATGCATGGGTTTTCTCTGGGCCCTCTATCCAAAGATGTAAGGGGCAGGATAATTGGTCACTGTGAATTGTTCCATGTTTAGGGTAGGTTAATTGGGTTTGTTGGGGGGTGGCTGGGGCGACCTGGCTCAAATGGCTGGAAGGGCCTACTCCACGCTGCTATCTTAAACCCTGACAATATGAGGTGAAGCAGATTGGAGAGTTCAATAGAGGTAGCAAAGTAAATGATAGGAATGTCAATGAACAGAGAGGCCTTGGTTTGAAGTTCATTGTACCCTAGAAGTGGCAACACAGGTAGCTGGGGTGGTGAAAATGGTACGTGGCATGCTTGCCTCAATGTTCAGGGCATAGAATGTAGAAGTTAGGATTTTATGCTGCAACTTTGCAACACTTATTTGAACTCACTTGGAATACGGTGTACAATTCTGGTTGACATATGATAGGAAGCATATGGCTGCACTGGAGAGAGTACAGAGGAGATTCAGTACAATATTGTTTAAATTGGACAACTTTAGTTATGGCTGTGCTTATTGCTTTATTTTATCAAAGGAGGCTGAGAGAGCTATAGAAAATTACAGGAGACATAAAGAGAGGAATTAGAACCTTTTCCCCAAAATATCTAAAGTTAGAGGACATATGTTAAAGTGAGAGGAAGGAATTTTAAAGGATATTTGAGGGGAAGACTTTTCACACAGACAGATGATGATATCTTGAACTCATTGCTAGATGAGGTTGCTGAAATCAAATATAATCGCTTTGTTTCAGACATTTAAATAGTTGCTTGAAAATGCAGAACATAGAATGATATGGACCTAATTTAGGGAAATGGTATTAGTGTAGACAGATAAGTCTTCTACTTTGGTAGAAGGAATAAAGGTGTAGACTATTCTCTAAATGGGGAGCAAATTCAGACATCAGAGATGCAAAGGCACTTGGGAGTACTAGTGCAGGATTCCTTAGATGTTAACTAGAGGTTGACTTGATAGGAAGGAAGGCAAATGAAATGTTAGCATTCATTTCTAAAGGGGTAGAGTATAAAAGCAAGGATGTAATGCTGAGGCTTTATAAGACACTGGTCAAAACACATTTTGAGTATCGTGGGTAGTTTTAGACCTTGTAACTAGGTCTTATAAACCTTGTTCTTTGTTGGAGAGGATTTACAAGAATGAGCCTGGGAATGAAAGGATTAATGTATGAGGAACATTTGCTGTCTTTGGTCTTGTTTTCACTGGAATTTAGAAGAGTGATGGGAGTGGAGGTCTCACTGAACCCCATTGAATATTGAAAGATATGGATAGAGTGGACATGGAGAGGATGTTTTCAATAGTGACAGAGTCTAGGATCAGAGAGCACAGCTTCAGAATAGAAAGACCTGCATTTAGAACAGAGATGAAGATAAATTTCTTCAGCAGGAGAATGTTGAATCTGTGGAATTCATTGCCAGACATGGCTGTGGAGGCCAAGTCATTGGGTATATTTAAAGCAAAGATTGATAGGCTTTTGATTTGTAAGGGCTTCAAAGGATATGGGAAGAAGGCAGGAGAAAGGGTTTGAGAGGGATAATAAATCAGCTATGATGGAATGGCAGAGCAGACTCGATGGACTTCTCTGCCTTGTGATGTTATGGAAAAATGGTTGATAAGGACATAGTTCTATTCTCTACAACTCTATGACTTTGTGAATCTATGACTTCTTTGCCAAATGTTTCACTGATTGAAATAACAATAAAGATGCAAGGTGCTCATAAACAGTCTTTGTTCGATCTAGGCCAGTGGAATAAAACAAAATCTAAAGGTTTAACTTGTTTCATATACAGTGGATTACGGTTATTATGAACATATCCAGACCAGTACATTTTGGCCCAGTTAAATTGCCGTCACAATTAGCCAAAGTTTCATGGAAATAGTTAATAAAGGTATAAAAATGACAAACTATCATTTAACTAAATACCAAGCTATATATTTAAATTAAATACAGAAAAAATTGGAAATGACCAATAGCACTACAGTACTATAAAGTTGTATATTAGTTCCCAATAGTTATTGATAGAGTAATGCATCCAGTGTACACTGGTGCATTCTTTTGATTGACTGTAAATGACCAAAGTCAGCATAGACAACTTGTGTAAATAATGAACTGCCTTCATAGAATGCTGTTGAAGCTGGTATCCTCCAAATCTTCATTTTCATTGTAACATTCAATATGATTGGTGATGCCTTCAAATTCTTCATAGTCCTAACTTGTTGAAGTAGTAAAATCATTTCATTTTCACTCTCGGTGGTTTCTGGCATCTCTGAGTCTGAAAGCTTGAAACCGCAGTAAGTTGAACAGTTCTGAATTGTCTGGGGTCCTATTTCTTGTCAGCTATCAATGACAGCCATCACTGCTTTTTGAACACAAACATACACAAGTGAAACTATTTAAAAACTTTGCTCTAAGAACGGTAGTGTCTAACAGCCACACAAGTGAACGCGATTGGTGCTAGTTAGAAACAGCTTGCTGTCCCAATTAAGTGACATAATGTACTATATTGTGCAAAAGTCTTAGGCACATATAAAAAAAATCCTGTAAAGCAAAGATGAGTTCTTAAATAATGAATTAAAAGTTTCTAAATAACAATAAAATTATTATAAAGAGCAGTAAACAATGAAAAAAACTTAATCAAATCAATATTTGGTGTGACCACTCTTTGCCTTTAAAAAAGCATCAATTCTTTTAGGTTTTATAACAAAATCAACTGTGAAGTTGTTCCAAGCATCTTGGAGAACTTGTCATAGTTCTTCTGCCGTCTTTGACTGTTTAGCTTGCTTCTATCTCTCCAGGTAATCCCAGACAGCCTCAGTGATATTGCAATCAGAGCTGTGTGAAGGCTATACCATCTGAAATCATATAAAAATATAGACTGCCTATGACTTTCGTACAGTACTGTAGAGTTCTAAATAAACAAAGGGAATCTCAACTATTTTTTCTTTTTTTTTGTTCTTTAAGAGTTATGCTAAATAAGCAGCTACGCTGATTAACTGATGGCCCAATTAATCGGAATCTGCTGTATATTATTATGAAAAGATTTTACTTTATTTTAAGACTCCTATAGGTATTTAGTTATAATAATGCTTTATTTTCAATTCTTCAACATTCCTTTATCTAGGATTTTTATTAATTGTTCTGAATTGAATATTCAATTGCTTATCCCTATGAAGTGGATGTTCTAAATATTTGACTAAAATCACTTATAAATCCCATCTATTTTCAATAGAATTTACACAAAAGAATGCCTGATAGTGTTAAAATGATTTCTTATAAATAAGAATTTTGTTGTGCAGTGAAATGCATGCTTCTTTTATAATTGAAGTTATATTGGAAAGGTGTCAAGCTGTAACTTGGAGAGAGTAAAATTAGCTCCAAGGCAAACTCAATATTTCAAATGATTGTTAAAGGAACATATAGTAATTATGCCAATGATTTGCAAAATTAGTAGGTATGCTTCAGTTAATAGCTTTAACATGCATTGTTTTCAATGCAATTACTGACTGTTCGCAAGATATGAACAACGTAATGTGACAATATATTGGAATGTTTTGGATAATGTATACAGTTGACGATAATTTTTGGAATTATGGCAAGCCAGCTAATATTCTTCAGGCACTCCTTGGATCTCAGAACCCAATGAAGAAACTGACAAATTACTACACAATCAGGAAAGCTCGCCAATGCCTCCACTTTCAGCGGAGGCTGAAAAGAGCTGGATTATGCACTTTCATACTTGCATACTTCTATATTTACACAGCAGAGAGCGTCCTAATATGCTACATCACTGCATGGTATGGAAACTGAACCGCAGTGGACAGAAAGCTCTACGATGGGTAGTCAAAACTGCACAACCCGTTCACCGGCACCAGCTTGTTATGTTTGTAACTCAAAATAAAACTAATTGGAAGAAAAGCACACTTATTGCCCATAATCTTCTAACCTTTTTAGCAGCTACTTGAGGTTTTGGAGATGTTCCTTGTCCTCCTCACTGGTAACACTGATGTCACACAGGTCATACTGAGTGCTTGGGCAATCTTGTAGCACCTGCTCCATAGCTTTCTGCCAGAGTACAGGTGTAGATGCTGCTCTAAAAATAAGCTTATTATAGTGAGAAAGCTCTTTGTGAGTGTTTATGGTGAGAAACATTTTGGACTGTTCTTCTATCTCCATCTATGGGTAAGTCCACTTTGCTGAAGTGTTTCCCTCCAGAAAGGTTTGCAGAGATACCCTCTATCTTGGGCAGAGTGTAGTAATCTACTTTCAGTATTGGGTTGACGGTGACCTTAAAATCAACACAGATCCTGACAGGCCCATTGTTATTGACTACTGGGATCACCCAAACTTGGAAAAAAATCCCTTCATTTTTCAAAGTGATCTGACTCATTGACTACTTTATCATGGATAGCATAAGGAAATGGACAGGCTTTTTAAAGCTTGTGTGTGCCATCTTCATTTAACACTAATTTTTCCTTGATATTCTTGAGGTTTCAAGTGTCGTCCTTGAACACTGCTGTGGCATCAACAATACCTTTCTTAATTCACTTTCAGTTGAATCAGTTGCAGGTGATTTGGCATGCAAGTGGTGGATGGATCTCCAATCAAGTTGTAGGTATCTCAGCCAATCATGACCCCACAATGACCCACTTCCTGTTCTTATCACATTCAAGTCCAATGTGGCTTGTTTGTTGTTGTATTTCATTATTATGAATGTCATTCCCACAGGAGTTATACTGGAGAAAAGTCCAGTTCTTAGTTGGATATCTACAGGCTTCACTTTTGTATCTTTGAAATGCCATTCAAACTCATTTTGTGGAATGATTGAAACTGTCAAGTCAGTGTTGAATTCCATTTTAATTACTTTGTTGTTCACTTCTGGTGTAAGCTATATTGCTTGTCCTGACGAAGGGTCTCGGCCCGAAACATCACCAGCGCTTCTCCCTGTAGATGCTGCTTGGCCTGCTGTGTTCCACCAGCATTTCATGTGTGTTGTTGCTTGTCTATTGTTAGTTTTCACACTATAAATCTCAAGGCTACCTAGTCCCATGTTACACTCCTCATTGTAAGATTTTTCTTCAACAGGACACAGATTTGTGTTCTTTATGAAACTGCAAATTGACTTTTTTATCTTTTTTTCTTTTCCAGTGCAGTCCATTTATTTATGTCTGCCCCACATGATTGTTTCTGTGTGTGTGTGTCCTACTTTGTGGTATTTTCTGCAAGTTTTACTTTTAAACCTGCGCTGGTCTTGTGTATGTGAGCCTCTTCTACTCATTTATCCAGCCAGGTTTCTGTTTAGATGTTGCAATTTTGTTCATGCTCACTTTCATTTCTGTCTGCACCTGTTGTGTCTCTATCTGCTGTTTCCTTTGATACAGTGATTTCATCCGCTGTTTTAAACGTGAGTTGAGTTAGGAACCATTTTAAAATGCTTTCTTGTAAGATTCCACAATCTCTCACTGCATCATTAAGCCCATCATGAACTGGCAATGCTCAGACAACAAATAGGTACTGAGGGGATGTCAGGGGTATGTTTTTCACACACAGAGTGGTGAGTGCTTGGGGTGCACTGCTGGTAGTGGTGGTGGAAGTGGATACAATAGGGTCTTTTAAGAGACTCTTAGAGAGGTACATGGAGCTTAGAAAAATAGAGGGCTATGCACTAGGGAAATTCTAGGCAGTTTCTAGAGTAGGTTACATGGCTGGTACAACATTATGGGCCGAAGGACCTGTAATTGCTGTAGATTTCTGTGTTCTATGTTCTGAGTTGTATTACACTCAGCAAAACTGATACTTTTTTCTCATTGGCCTCTTCTTTTGCTTCGAAGCTCTGCTCAGTTTGCTTAGTATACATCACCCAGTTATATTTTGTGCAATTGAACATTTGTCTTTCCGATGTGGCCAGTCATTTCTGTGTTTTTATCAGTTATTATTATTGTTATCACCCTGACTCACTGCTTATGAACCCATGAATATTGTCCAATTTCTACCTTTTTGACTTGACCGTTTCTCTTGTTCCAAAGAGACATATGCAGTGTGTTTTCTTCACTCAGCTATTTCTCTCCTCTTGTGAAGAAAGCATGTTGCACTTTTTTTAAACTCAAATGTCTTGTAGTGCTTCAACAGATTGGTAGTTGTTTTACTCGTCAATGTTGTTATGTTTTGTGATTCCAAAACATAAAACTAATCAAAAGGAAAACATGGAGCTGGGGATAATGTGCCTAGATTTGTTTTACTTTAGCAATACATGCACTTAAGATATAGTGGCATAATAATGTATAGCATTCACATACCTTTGCATATAACCAGTAATGAACAATGTAAAAAATGAAGACTGCTTAATTAAACAATATATTTACAATATTACTTAAATGTTACTAAAATATTAAATACACAAAACAGCCTGCCTCCCTCCTCCCCAGTTGAGGACATAAATACAGAAATGTGTTGGGAAAGGGCTAGTAACAGCATGGAGTATCCTACCCATCCATTTCATGGACTATTAGTCCCATTTCCATCAGGGAAGAGGCTACGTAACATCCAGACCGGGGCCACAAGCCTCAGAAACAGTTACTTTCCCCAAGCAATAAGGCTGATCAGCATGTCCACCCATTAATCCTATCCCTCCACATTCCCCCACCCTCACCATCACTACTTTCTTACCATATCACTTTACATACAGACACATGTGTGGCTCTCATCACTTTATGGGCATCCAATCAATCTATGTTATTTAGCTATCTGATGTATTTATATTTATTATGTTTTTTTTATTATTGTGTTCCTTATTGTATTTTTTGTGCTGCATCAGATCTGGAGTAACAATTATTTCATTCTCCTTTAACCAACATTAAACAATGCAGATTCATAAATCAGAATTACATACTATTCAATATAATGTGCAATTGTCTTGAAACACTCATATCAGGATTTCTTTTCAAAATCTATAATAAAATCTCAAATTTGTGAAAATAATATGCGATTGGATGATGTCACACTACTCCAGTCAGTCAATATTTAATTTCTGATATTGGTAAAGATTTTTCTAATGTTAAATACTCAACTGATATTGGTAGGTTTCTGCTTTAATCCTGACAGAGGTTCATTATATTGAGGGCAATATCTGTAGAAAGGTTATTGCCCATGAATTGAATAATATAATTACTTCTTGCATTATTATCAACAGCTAAAGATGCTGTTCACAAAACAACGTATGTTATAAAAAAAGCAAAAATGTGAACAAATTAATCAGAATTTATTTCTGAAGAAAATAATGCAGAATATCCCAGTTCATCAAGGAATTTGACTTGACAGAAAAGAGTACTAAGATGGCAAATTACATGATGAGTTATTAATTTTAACTGGTTGTCTATTACTATTTGTATCCTTCCTCTAAAATGCAGTTGATCACAACTCATCACTAATTGTTGTTACAGCAAATGAAAAACATGTCCATTATTTGACAAAGTAAGCAAATTTGTCCCTTTTGTGGAATTGCATTCTTGTGAAAAAATAATTGAAATTTTAATATGCTATTTTGTAGCATGAATCATTCGACATTTTGTTGAGATACAACCTTGCTGTAGAATATTCCATAATTAAACATTAATTGATAAATCAAAATGCATCCCAGCCCTTTGTATTTATATATGGTAAGCTCCAATTATCAGCGGTGTCTTGGATAATTAGTGTCACCTGTGCTCAGATAAAATAATCATATTCAGCACAGAGAGCTATTCTTAGTTCACATAAACTTTTGGAAAAGTTTGGAATAACAATTGTGCCAGCATCTCTTTGCACAGCTCATTTCATGTGAGGAGTCCATTCTTTCTTAATATTTGTGTGGGATTATTGGTTATGTGTTAGTTAACAGTCCTTAACATTGATAACAATGCACCATCTATATATCCCATGTTTTAGATGATCCTTGCCTACAAAGCATTACTGTCAAAAATTGGGCATCTTTGCATCTTTTTCCCCTTTAAAATTGGCTCATAAATCTCCACTTTGGATTCAAGATTTATATCTTATATTTATGTGCACAACTGCCAGAAAGAATGATACTAACACTGACACTGGTAACATTTTGCTAACTGTAGTATTTGAATTGGACCAAATTATCTACAATTATTGAAGTTCACATTTTGACTTTTGAATCTTAAAATAGTCACACTATTTTAATTTGAGCTAAATATCCTGCTTTATTAATTGTTTATCAGTAAATCAAAAATCAATTGATGAATATACTACAATTAACAGAAAACTCAAGAAAAGCTCACATTTTCTTTTGTATTTAAAAGATGTGCCCCGAGACTGCAAAACAGAGCAGTCACTGGTTTTCGGCTGAGAAACAGAGCAGCAAATTTGTTGACATCAAACTCCATACATAGCAATTAAGCTGAAAGATTTGTTGCTGTTTTTAATGATTCTGTTGGAAGGAATTGATGCAGGCCAGAACATCTGGAGAATATGCTGACTCTCTTTGAAGAGTGTTATGATGTCTCTGAAAACAGGCAGTCAAAACCTCTCCTTAACATTTTATCTGAAAGAACAAACAAGTATTTAGTTAATTTAAGGGTCCTTGAAGTTGATACATTAAATCTTTATAAAAATAAACACATAATAACCTTTCTAATGGCAAATTCTTTGATGTAAAATGATTTGGGACAATAAGAGATCGTAAAATAATTCTCAAAGGTTTAAGAGTAATGTTCATACAGTAAATGTTTACTAATGTTCATTAGTAAACTTCACCTTTCAGAGATATATATCTGAAATGTGGAGTATTGGTCATAATTTTGCATCATCTGAGCTGAATTTTTGGTAATGAGCAGACAAACAGACTTCTCACTTGGGAAACAAAGCCAGGAAATACCACTGCTATAATCATAACATTACAATCCCTTTCACAGTATGGTACTCTAAAATGATGTACAAGTGCTTTTGTAGATACCTCTGTCCTGCAAAGGACAGCTGCTGTGCGAAGATTTCTGTTGCAATGCAGGCAATGGTACCACCAAGCTCACTTAAATATTCTGTATCCTTTAAGAAACATATTAAATAATAAAATACCCATATCTATTTGCTTCTTTCCCCTTACTGGACTTGTGCAATTTTATTTTAGATATGCACTCAGTGGCCAATTTATTTGGAATCTCCTGTACCTTATAAGGTGGCCACTGAGTGTATGCTCATGGTCTTCTGCTGTTGTAGCCCGTTCACTTCATGGTTCGACGTGTTGGGTGTTCAGAGATGCTCTTCTGCACACTACTGTTGTAATGCGTCCTTATTTAAGTTTCTGTCACCTTCCTGTCAGCTGGTACCATTTGGGTCATTCTCCTCTGACTTTTCTCATTAGCAAGACATTTTCACTACAGAACTGCTGCATACTGAAATTTTTCTTTTTGTTTTTCGCCCCATCCTCTGAACTCTTTTGAGACTGTTGTGTGTGAAAATCCCAGGAGATCAGCAGTTTCGGAGATTCTCAAAACCTGTCTGGTGCTAACAATCATACCACAGTCAAAATCACTTAGATCACGGTTCTTCCCCCATTGTGAGTTTGGTTTGAACAACAATTAAATCTCTTAGACATACCTGCATTCTTTTATGCATTGAGTTGCTGCAACATGATTGGCTGATTAGATATTTGCATTAATGAGCAGTTGTACCTAATAAAGTGGCCACTGAGTAGAATCTTAAATGATAGGTTGGTCTCAAATATTAGATCCCATAGAATCCAGGGAGAGCTAACTAGGTTAATTCAAGATTGGGTTGGAGATTGGAAGCAGAAGGTGGTAGTTGTTTATTTCTTGGAATGGAGGCTAGTGATTAGTTGTGTGGTGCAGGTCAGCATTGGGACCCTTTGTTATGTGTTGTTTATAATAACTTATAGTAATTTAAATACTAATACACAAAGCTTGATCAGTAAGCTTGTGGATCAGGTGTTAACAATGAATAAGGTTATTGTAGATTACGTGGGGATCATGATCATTTAGGGAAGTGGGTTAAGGAGGTGTTGTGGATAGCATAGAAGACTGACAAGGGATACAGTGGGATATACATCAGTAGCAGTGGAAAATTGGCAGTGGAGTTCAAAATGTTCAAGTGTGAAGTGTTGCACTTTAGGTGGACGAATGTAAAGAGACATTATAATTCTAATGGTAAGACCCTTGATGGTGTTGATGTGCAGAGGGATCTTGCGGTCCAAGTCTATAGCTTCCAGAAAGTGGCCACACACGAGTTGTTATGACAATAAAGAAGGCATATGGCATACTTACCGATGTTAATAGCGGAACTGAGTTCAAGAATCGGGAAGCTATGATGCAGCTTTCTAAAACTCCAGTTCAGCCACATCTGAAGTATTTAATTCAGTTCTGGTTGCCTCATTTTGGGAAGCATGTAGGGGATTTAGAGAAAGTGCATTAGAGATTTACCAGGATGCGGCATGGAGTATAGATCATGTGCGATTTGGAGAGGTTGGGCAAACTTGGGTTGTTTTCTCTGGCATGGTAGAATGTTTCCTGGCCTCCATCCAACCCCGCTTCCCATTTAAGAGAACCAGAGCAGCATCATTAAACATTAAATTATGCTCTCAAGCCAACGTACTTTTTAAATTTAGGAACTTTAAGTGATCAAGGATTTTGTTTCACTGGCTTTGCATTTTTACAGTTAAAGTGGTTAAGTGAATGAATGTGCTGGCAAAGAAATTTACTTTTACATAGTTTGCAACAAGTAAAAGCTGCCATAAAGTAAGTCTACAATTATATTATGCTGTCATTCTCATCACAATGTTTTTCCCAAAAATGATTTTACTGCGGATATCATGTGATCACAGAATTAAAAACCCCAGGAGGAGATTATTTCATCCAACAAACCTGTGACGGTTCTTTGATAGTTATTCAATTAATCCATTCTCCTGCTTCTTCCTCAAGGCACTGTAAATGATTCTCCTCAAGTATTTATCTAATTTCCTTTGGAATATTATTACTGAAGCTAGCTCCATTACCCTTGTAGGCAATCCATTTCAGATCACAGCAATGTGTTAGGGTAAGAGCATATTCCTTTCCTAATCAAAGTCAATGTCAAGTTCATTGTCATATGCATATATGGACAGGTGCAATGTATAACTCACTTGTGGCAGCATCACAGGCAGACGGCATCATAAGCAGCATTCATTAGAAAAGCATAAATTATACACATTTTGTACAAAAAAACACAATTGGAGCACTAAGTCAACCTCTCATTCAGTGACAGCCAAACCAAAGAGCTGATTATTGACTATAGGAGGAGAAAACTGGAAGTCCATGAGCCAGTCTTCATCAAGGAATCAGAGATAGTGAATTCATTCATCAGGAACTGCCACCATGCAAATCCTGCTCTATTGTTGCAGTTGCCATTAGGAGCCTCAAGTCCCACACCAGCAAGTTCAGGGGCAGTTATTACCCCTCAACCATCAGTCTCTTAAAGGAGAGGGATAACTTCACTCACTCAAACACTGACTTGATTTCACAACCTATGGCCTCAATTTTAAGGACTGTAAACCTCATTTTCTCGACATTTATTATTCTCATACACCATTTCTATTATCATTATTATCATTTTGTTCTATTTTTTTCATTTACACATTTTGTTGTCCTTTGCACATTAGGTGTTTGTCCTTCTCTGTCGTGTATGGTTTTACATTGATTCCATTGGTGTTTCTTTCTATTTACTATGAATGCCCGGAAGAAAACGCGTCTCATAGTTTTATATGGTGACATATATGTACTTTGATGATAAATTTAATTTGAATTTAGACTTTGAAAACAAATAATGTCTATTTCAGTACAAAGTGGTCATAGTATTGCTGAATTGTCATGATACTGGTTTTTGAACAAGAACTGAATGGTTGAAAGGAAGTAAATGTTCTTGAACTTGATGGTGTGGTGCTTCAGTCTTCTGTTTCCCTGCCCAATGGTAGTTGTGAAAAATGGCACAGTTCTGGTTGGTAGAGATCTTTGATGATGAATGTTGTTTTCTGTAGGTATCTTGCATCTTTGATTTCTCTGATGTAAATGTGGATAAACCACCACTGAAGTTTATACTCATTTTAACCCAAATTCATGATTCATGATATTGAAGACCTTTATTAAATCTTCCCAACTCCCTCCCCCCTTTGAGGAAACAGTCACAGTCCCTTGAACTTCTTCACATAATGGAAATCACGCGTCATTGGTATGACACTTCTATACATTTTCAAAGTTGTTGATGTACTTTCTGAGGGTGGCACTGAAATTTGAGTGCAATATTTTGATGACTATGCAATGCACAGTACTGTGCAAAGTCTTAGGTCACATAAAAGACTTCTGCACAGTACTGTATTTGACAATGTGGAGCAAGTTTGTACATTTGGCAGGAGTAAATGATGTTGGGAACGCCATGGGTGGAGCATCACGGGTTGGGTGTCAGACAAGTGGCAGAGAAGGAGGGCCAGTGGTGGGGAATGGTGTAGTTCCAGACACACCCAGCCCTGAGACACAGGCAAGGTCATTTGATTCCAAACAACTGGTTTATTTATCTTTACAGAATGTCTCTCTGGTGCTTCCCACTCCTTCCCCTTTACCCAAATATGATTCCCCTCTCCATGCCACCTTCCCACTCTCAGTTCACAATGGAGTCCCATATCAGAATCAGGTTTATCATCACGCACATATGTCATGAAATTTGTTGTTTTTTTTTGCAGCAGTACAGTCCAATACATAAAATTACTACAGTACTATGCAAAGATCTTAGGTACCCTAGCTAGATATACTTTTGCACAGTACTGTACTTTGCTTTTGATTCCATTGCAATAAAATAAAGCCAACGATCCAATAACTTGTCTGTTCTGTTAGTTTCAAAGATTAATAGATATTAGCCCCATTGGTGTTCTTGAACCTCTCTTAAAGTGGTACCATTGAGTTTCTTTGCCTTTCCTCATAGCTGTGTGCAAAATATATCAATAAATTTCATTAGCAATTTTTTCACAATCCTACTACCAATATGTTTAAGAAAATTTATAAGAGTCTGCTCACTATAAAAGATATGTAAATCAATAGTGAAGATTATGTAGGTACAAGCATTGGGGAAATAGCCTGATAATGCTTTTGAGTTATATTGGACAGAAGCATCAAGCTTTAAAGCTTGAGATTTAAAAATCTGGAGGAGGGAATGATTTCTTGTTGCTTGGTAAGACATTAGAGTCATAAAGCACTACGGCACAGAAAGTGGTCCTCTGGCCCATCTAGTCCATGCCGAACTGTTTTTCTGTCTAGACCCATCTGCCTTGACCTATCGTCCATTACATGGATCGTAGTCCTCCATACCCCTCAAATTAAAGCATTTCCAATTTGTATGTGCCATATACAGACACCCAAAAAATTATACATAAATAGAGAGATATATTTGTCTTAAATACTGATTAAACACTTGTGTCCTTTGCTGATAACATCAGCATATATGCCTCCTCCATTGATGTTTTCAAAATTGTGTTGATCCATTTTTGTGAATCACTGCAGTCCATGTATATTGAAGGTGTTCCCACTTCACTGATAAGTTGGGAGTTCCATGAAATTACTATTGTGTTAGGAGGTTGGGTATCAGAGGAAAATATGCAGACCATGATGTTGTGCTATATGGTCTATACTTGTTTTCGTATATGGTGGATCTTATAGTTTGGTGAAATGCTAATGATGAAACCTGAAGGTTTCTTGCTGCAGTGCATTCTGTAGATAGAATGTATTGTTAAAAAAAATGATGTTTGTGGACAATCTGTATGTAATACTGAGTGTTGGATCAACTGAAGTAAAAATAAAAGGCTTTGATTATACATAGCTGGGATGATGTTATTATACTGGTGGTTCTGGTGCCCCTCCTCCTTCACTTTCATCCATGGTCCACTCTCCTTGCCTGCTGGGTTTCTTCTTCTCCAGCTCTTTATCTTTTCCACCTAACACCTCCCAACTTCTTTCTTCATTTCCACTTCCCCCACCACCTGGCTTCACCTATCACCTTCTAGCTTGTACTCCTTTCCCTCTCCCCCCCCCCCCCCACACATCATCTTATTCTGGCATTTTCCCCCCTCCTTCTCAGTCCTGATCAAGGATCTCATCCCAATACATTGACTATTTATTAATTTTCATTGTTACTGCCTGACTTGCTGAGTTCCTTAAGCATTTTGTTTATGTTGCTGTTATTATACTTTGAGTCCAAAATCTTTCATGTCCTTTCCATTGGAAAGTAACAGTTGCAAGTTATGTGCCTTTCAGTATAGAAAGCTGAAACCTGGCATATTACTCTTTGGGGTTATTCAACAATTAATTATTTCAAACCTGTTATTATAGCAGAACTGAAGGAAGCAACCATCTGTTGAAAGGAGCAAAATTTAAGAAGTGTAGTGCAAGAAAATAATTGTGTTCACCTTTTGTGTTTCATAAATTCTTGTTTAAAATGTAAACACTTTTTTGATCACTTAACTGCTTCAGTATGTCACTATTTTATGCATCTTCTATTCTTTGCCTTGTGCTTTTTTCTCGTTTATTTTGCTTTATTTCTTTCTCTCAGTGCTTGTCATGATGTACTGAAGGTGGGAAGTCATTCCAGTATTTAATGTGATAATAGGTAAATATCTCTACCAGGTGAAAATTCTTCATGTATGAATATGTTGTGTTTCATCTTAATGTCATTTTACAAATGTACATCCTGATAACCACAAATTTCTTCAAAGTTTACTCACCTTCCTTAAGCATACCCAAATTCTCCAGCGATTTCTATTGTTATTCTAACACCCTAGTTTACGTCAAGATGCAACCAGAAGTTGTTGTCTCTATCTTGCATTTTATTTAATAGTTGCAATTCTAAGCTAAGACTCAGAAAATTTCATTGCAACAATTGAAATATTTCACATTTGTTGAAGTATGAAAGCAGTCTCTTTTTCAGTTATGGAATCCATCCTCTGACATTTTGATAATTTCATTATAAGCTACCATTCTGTAGGAGTATAATAGAAGATACCAATTAAAATTTTCAGATGTGGAGATGGGAAAAGACTTAATTTAGAATTGGAATTCCTACTTGCACCTCATGCAGTTGTCAATCATATGATAATTGGTAAAATACATTATTTAGCAATTATCACTGGATACCCACATTGGTTCTCTGTCTGCCCTGGACCTTTATCTCTAATCGCTGACAATACATCAACTGACTCAACTTCAGCATTCCTCACTCCTTGAACTTTACACACTCAGAACGTACTGTCCTTCACATCCTTTGCACCAATTCCAACTTTACCATCAAACCTGCACACAAAGCGAATGCTATAGTAGTGTGGTGCACTGATTGCTATCTTGCTGAGGTCAGGCGGCTGCTCTCAGACTCCTCCTCATACCTACCTCTTAAAGAAGACTCCAGTCTGGACCATTATAAAACTGCCTCCTACACCATCACTGATCTCATCAACTCTGGCGAACTCCCATTCACTGCCACCAGCGTCATAGTTTCCTTATCCTGCACTGCTCACTTGTACCTCCTACCCAAGATCCACAAAACTGACTGTCCAGGTAGGCCCATTGTCTCTGACTGCTCCTGCATCACTGAACTCGTATCCTCATACCTTGTCTCCATTCTATCCCCATTGGTACAGTTCCTTCCCACCTACATCTGTGACATTTCTCATGCTCTCAATCTCTTCAGTAACTTTCTGTTCCCTCTCTCTGACTGCCTCATTTTCAACATGGTTGTCCAGTTCCCTTCTACTTCTATCCCCCCATCAAAAAGGCCTTAAAGGCCTTTCTCAATAAAAGAACCAACCATTTCCCCTCCACCACCACCATCCCCATTTGGTAGAATTGGTACTCACACTCAACAATTTTTTTCTTCAGCTCCTTCCACTTTCTCCAGACTCAAGGGGCAACCATTGGCATCTGCATTCTGAACTTGTCAATTTCATCAGCTTTGCTTCCTACCTCCACCGTGCCTTTAAATTCACTTGCTCCATTTCTGACACCTTGTTTCTCTTTCTCAGTCTGTCTGTCTCCATCTCTGGAAACAAACTGTAGACCGGAATCCTTTTAAAAAAAAAACTGATTTCCACAACTATCTTGACTATACCTCTTTCCACCCTGACTCCTGTAAAAAAGCAATTCCCTTTTCTCAGTTCCTTCATCTCCACCACATCTGTTCCCATGATGAGGCTTTCCTTTCCAGGACATCTGAGATGTCATCCTTTTCCAAGCAACTTCCACCATCTCTGAAGGGATGCTACTACTGAACACATTTACCTCTTTCCAGGGGATTCATTCCTTTCTTGAATCCCTTCTCCATTAATCCCTTTAATTTAATCTCCTTCCCAATGCTTATCCCTGCAAGTGGCCAAAGTGCTACACCTGCCTCTTCGCCTGCTCCCTCTCCGCCATTCAGGGGCCCCACACAGTCCTTCCAGGTGTAGCAACTCGTTGCCTGTGAATCTGTTGAGGTTGTCTATTGTGTCCAGTGCTCCAGATGCAGCCTACTTTACCTTGGTGAGACCCATCAAAAATTGGGGAGCTGCTTCATCGAGCACCTTCGCTCCACCCCCAAAAGAGGAACTTCCCAGTGGCTAAACAATTTAATTCCAATTGCCTTTCCCATTCCGACATGTCATCTAATGGCCTCACTGCCATGATGAAGCCACCCTCAAGGTGGAGGAGCAACAGCTTATATTCTGTCTGGGTAGCCTCCAAGCTAATGGCATGAATATTGATTTCCCCCTTACGGTAAAATAAAATTCCTTCCCCTACCCTTCTTCTTACGTTCCCCACTCTGGCTTCTCATCTGCCTATCACATCCTCTAGTGCTCCTCCTCCTTCCTTTTCTCCTATGGTCCACTCGAGTCTCCTGACAGATTCATTCCTTTCCAGCCCTTTACCTTTCTAACCCACCTGGCTTCACCTATCACCTTCTGGCTAAACCCTTTCCCCTCAATTTATTTTGGCATCTTCCCCTTTCTTACCTGCTTCTGAAGAAGGGTCTTACTTGAAATGCCTACTACTTGTTCATTTCCATGGATACTGTTGACCTGTTGAGTTTCTCCAACATTTTGTTTGTGTTGCTTTGGATTTTAAGCATCTGCAGAATTTATCAGCGTTATTGCTCTAATTGTAGTCCTTCTTGCTGGGGCAACATATCTGGAATTTTCATGAACATTATCCTCCATTTCCTACTCACCCTGTGAATGGAGAGAAATGGAATGTGTTGTAGGAACTTTTGCACTTAGGTTGTGTACTGTAATCCCTTCAGTTGAAAACAAAATCACCTTCAGACCAGAATTATTTGGGACAAAAAGTTATTTTGGTAAAATAATTTACAATATTTAAAGTTATTTTGAAATTAATTCAACATTACGGAACAAAGCCTAAATAAAACAAGAATGGGCCATTATGTCATCTGATATCAATAAAATGTTGAATGTTCCACTGATGGTTCAAGCTTGTATGTCACATAATGATCTGAAATGAATGACAAAAGAGAAGGTGGAATACAGTTAAAAACAAAATGTTCACAGGACAACAAAGAAGCCATCAAAGCACAGAATCAAAATAAAACTTAGTTGACCTGAATACATGATCGTCAAAGCAACAATTTACTCCGTGAGGGATTTAGTATGTCTTCAGAGTCTGAACAGTCTGGTAAGTTTGATACAGCGTTTATTTTCTTTTAAAAAACATCTCCTAGCGCAGTTAGTTTGAAAGCATTGTTCATAATATCTACTTTAATCAGTTTGCTAAACTGAGTTTGTAATGTAATTAATTCACATGAATAACATTTTCTGTCCATATTAATAAATTTCAATTGAATTATCTAAATTATTCCATGCTTCTCTAGCATCTACAGCAGTCCTACTTTTCCACTGGAAGATGAGTTCAAATCATTAATGAATTAAACTCTTTAATGTCTCCACAGATGAGTCACCTTCATCCAGATGTGCTGCATTTGTCCATGAGGCTATAAGCACAGAACGATATTGAGACCACAGGCAAAGGGAAACCAATATCTGTCATCGATATTATACCACCCAGGTTCACTGTGCTGAGAATCGTTGGAGAGATCTTTCTTATTTTGCTCGATAGGGCCTTCAGGACTGCATCTTGATCCTCCACAGGAACTTTACTGGAGTACAGAATAGAAACTGGGTATAGCATCAGTTATTATTCCAGGGCTTGCTGGAGGAGGATTTACAGTATGTCTTAAACTCTATGTGCGGCAGTTAAAATCCTAGTTTGCAATGACTAAAGTCACCAGCATATTTTTATGCAGTGGGCTTTTTCATAGGTAAGCCAGTTGGTTTGTTCCACAAATTGATGCCAAAATAATAACCCTTCTCTAAACCACCCAAGATATTACCTTTCATTGTTGTACAGAATTTTGAGATCTTTCCTTCAAGATTCTGGGGCAGTCATCCAATTCTCCTCAGATGAGTTGGGCAGAATCCGGAGAACTATGCCAGTGAGATAGTTTGAATGATAGATACTCTAGTAGCTTGGCAGGTAGAATATTGCACGTCTGTAAACATAAGAATGTTGCATACTTTCAATGCACAAATTATGTTAAATCATTGTACAAATATAAATTATGTTTTCCAGTCATAGTTTCTAAAATAAATTTATTGCTCCAATGGTAGAGTTAGTACAGCACTGCCAACATTGCACAAGGACTTTCACATTTTGTTACAGTATTTTCTATTTATTTACTCTTAGCACCTCAGGATGCAATAAAGATAAATGGACGCATAAAGTTGTATTAGTTTTACTGGCCAAATAGTCATTTACTTTACATATAATGGTTTTCTAATTTTTTTGACATTGACATTTATTTTCTATATACAGTATATTTCCACTGTCATTCTTTTTCCAAATGGAGCAAGTTTCCTATCCAGTTTTTATATGTATGGCAGAACCTCTGCATGTTGCTTATTCATCCCTCTAGATGTGTAACTGAAGATTTAAAGAATGTTCAGTCACATGTGGGACTTCTATACCATGTATCTCCAGTCATTACTATATACATGTACGAATGTTTTGACATCTTCCAATTATAACTAATAAATGTTTTCCTTCACATAAATGTTGCACGTGTCATTTCAATTATGTCCTTTTGGTGTTTCAAAATGTGTTCTAGCAGCAATTTTTTGTTTACTAAGTAACCCACATGACCTTTTCAGAACATAGTGTTAGGACAGCACACCTCCATATGCAGAGTACTAAATAAAGTTATTTAAAATGAACATATTCAGAAAACCATTAAAAACTGAGAGTCTAAATAGTAATGAATGAAATACTGTGATCCTTCTTCAAAATCCCATTGTTAGTTACTCTATCTGAGTTGAGTATGTTTAAAAAAAAATTGACTGCTGTTGTCTTCAAGATTTAAGTATTTAAAATTTGAGTATGAAACTAAAGTAGTTTTGCTAATTATAAAAGTCTGCAGATCCTGGAAATCAAAAGCAAAATACAAAATGTTGGAGGAACTCACCAAGCCAGGCAGCATAAATGGCAATGAATAAACAGTCAACATTTCAGACTGAGACCCTTCTTCAGGACTGAGAAGGAAAGAGGAAAATGCCAGAATGAAAAAGCTGGGTGGGGTGGTAGGGGAAAGAGGTTAACTGGAAGGTGATAGGTAAAGCCAGGTGGTGGGAAAGGTCAAGGGCTGAAGAAGAAAGAATCTGATAGGAGAGGAGAGTGGATCATAAGAGAAAGTGGTGGAGGAAGCTACCCAGTAGGAAGTAATGAGCAGGTGAGAATAAGTAAAAGGTCAGGGTAGGGAATAGAGGAAGGCTGGGTGGGGGGGGGGGGGGGGCGCGGGTAGAAATGTAGCCATCAGAAGGAGAAATCAATATTCATGCCATCAGGTTGGAGTGTACCAAGACAGAATGTAAGATCTTGCTCCTCCACTCTGAGGTGGCCTCATCTTGGCACAAGAGGAGGATGTGGACCAACATGTCGGAACGGGAATGGGAATTGGAATTAAAATGCTTGGCCACCAGGAAGTCTTACTTGTGGTGGATGGTGTAGAGGTGCCTGACAAAATTGTCCCCCAATTTACAACAGGCCTCATCAATGTAGAGTGACCTGAGGTGACCTGTGTAGTTTATAGGTGAAATGTTGTCACCCTGAATGGAGATGATGGAGGAGGTGTATGGGCAGGTGTAGCACTTAAATTGCTTGCAGGGATACGTGCCTGGAGGGAGATTAGTGGGGAGGGATGAATAGACAAGGGAATTGTGGAGCGGGGGAGGGAAGTGAAGATATGTTTTAGTAGTAGGACGCCTTTGGAGATGGCAGGTTGCGGAGGATAACTTGTTGGATGTGGAGTCTGGGGGGTGGTGTAGGTAAGGACGAGGAAGTCTACCATTTCTGTAATGTAAAATCCTGAACTTGAATAGCTGTTGTGGCAAAATATTGGAGAATTCAGCCAGTGGATATTGCTGCCTTTTGGGAAGGAATATCTATCACAAGCAAACAATTGAAACCTAGTAACCTTAAGTAATTGGTGTAAGTTAAATCCCATTTGCAACTCTGGCATATAACCCTATGCTGAATAACTGGTTAAAATCTGCATCTGAATTTACCCGGATCTGTGTCCTCCCACAACTGATCGGTTGAGTAAACGGGTCTAGGAATGGCAACTAAAGTTTAATTTGGTTAAGTGTGAGGTGTTGCATTTTGGGAGGACAACTGAGGGTAGGAGTTTCATAATGAACTGTAGACCTCTGGGGAGTGTTATAGAACAGAGGGATCTGGGAGTACATGTAGCTGCCTAAAAATGGCATCACAGGTGGACGGAGTGGCTAACAAGACTTTTAGTACACTGGCCTTCGTTAGTCAGTAGAAATGGTATGTTGCAGTTGTACAAAATGTCAGTGAGGCTACACTTGGAATATTGTGTTCAGTTTTCATCACCCCTCAATAAGAAAGATGTCCTTAAGTTGTAAAGAGTGGAGAGGAGACTTACAAGGATGTTAATGGGACTCAAGTGACAGCATAATGGAGAGAGGTTGAGCAGCCTGGGATTTATTAATTGAAGCATTGGAGCATGAGGGGTGATAATATAGAGGTGTATAAAATCATGAAGGCATAGATAGGATGAATGTACACAGTCCTTTTTCCTTGAGTTAGGAAATCAGGAACTAGAGGACATGGGTATAGGGTGAGAAGGGAAATATTTAATCAGAATTTGAGGGTCAGAATGTGGTCCAAATACTGAATGAGTTGTCAATGGAAATTGTTGAGAGAGGTCCATTATTTAAAAGTAATTTGGACGGGATAGGAAAGATTTTGGGTGAAATGGACAAATGGGACAAGCTTAGTTGGGAAACTTGGTCAATATGGACCAGTTTGGCTGAAGGGCCTATTTCTGTACTGTATGACTCAATGCTCTAATGACAAATTTTTCAAAAAAAACCATTGATACTACACATACTATGCAGACTATACATTGTAACCAAATTGTTTAACTACAATTTGATGTGAAATGATTTCTGCTATAGCTTGAAAAGCTTTGAATAACTGCAGCTTTCTAATAATGAAAACTTTTTGTTTTGCTTAATGCATTGCTGAAGTCTGCAACCTTATGAACTATTTCTCTGGATGTTAATTTTACCAATTCACTAGAGCTTCAAACAGAATTTCAATTCAAAAAGCATTGATAATTATTCTTAAATAGATTTTGTCATTTTCCATGTTGAGAAACTTATTTTCACTCTAAATCTCCTCAGCATTTTATCCTAAACCTTTCTAAATTGTATGCTTTCACCTATAAGAAATATTGGTAGTGTTATATTTGTAAAGAAGCAAATAATAACTAGAAGCTTATGAGTACCTGGGATTTCATGGATATTAATTTTGAACTTTTGATTGCAGTATTCTTTTACAAGCACAGACGCTGCCAGGGCACTGGTGAGCTGTGACAGAAAGAGCTCCCGTAAGACAAGAGACATCTATTACAGTGTGATTTTTAAACACAGAATGAGAAATGTCAAGGAACCAGGATAATTTGATGGAGCTAGATTAGATTCTCATTTCTGGTTTCAGTGGCAGTGAAGTCATTGCACAAAGCAAAACAAAGCAGATGTATTTCTGAGTTGGAAACTTTACCCCTTTGCATTCGCCATGAGTTGTGTGCTTTGGAAATGTACTTAATGCTTGATGTACAGTCATTTACAAGCCTCTGGCTTCAAATTTCAATATGAATTTATTTTTACAATACATTTTCATTCTGTTTTATCACTAAAATGTCTTTAGGATATCAATTTAGAACAGAGAATAGGAGGAATTTTTTTAGTCAGAGGGTGGTGAATTTGTGGAATTCAGTGCCGCAGACAGCTGTAGGGGGCCAAGTCACTGGGTATATTTAAAGTGGAGATTTTTAAGCTCATGATTAGTAAGGGCATCAAATATTATGGCGAGAACAGGGTTGACAGGGATAATATATCTGTGGAGCAGAATTGATGGTCAAATAGCTTAATTCTTATGGTATCATGGTCTTATTCCCTCCCAGGAATGTGTGCGTTATAAACTAGTTATTAAATTCAAATCCCTACCTGACTTCAGTTCATAATCCTTCAATAGTTTAAATAACTAAAGGAGTAAAATTATTACCCTATTCAAATCAGCCCAGATGTCATTCTGTGGGTTATTTTAAACATAATTTCCTGTACTTTGTCAGCAATGACCTCATTGCTTTGAATATTTAGCAGTAGACTTTGAACAGGAATGGATAAGTATGCTGCTGTCTATTGGAATTTTGCAGAATTGTATTAATGGCATGGGGAAGGCTTCAGGAGTAAACCCCTAGGAAAAATCCGGAGCTGGATTTCATAAGACAGTCCTATATTGAGTTCAATGCTGCTGGCAACTCCTGCGATATCGCTGGTGCCAAACTGTATCAGTCTCTGGTGTTCCTTTGGATTCATCAGCTGTGTGTAGAGGGGAGCCTGCTACACAGCCAACAGGTTGCTTTCCATATTGTGCTGCCCTGGCTTGTGTATCATGTAGACAGCTGGGACGCAATAACCATGGTCGACCCTGATGAATGGAGGACCTCATTGTTTTAATCCAGCCTCACAATTTTAGCTTTGGTGTCTTATTGGACAAAGTGTGAGTTGTGGCCCCTTTTTATCATTCAGCCTTACCTGCATGATTTTGTGAATATGCCTAGACACATTTCTAGTGTGATGTATAATGCTCATGGGATGCAGAATGTGGAGCTTTTGTTGGGTAACTAAATAAATAATAGTGAGTGAGACAACTTTTGTAAATCCGCCTGCACCACAATTCATTCTTCACCTTGTCTCTCCTAAAAGGGTACATTTTTGTCTGCTTTAAAACAAGCTCAGCAATCCTGAACCAGCACCAGAATAAGTGATGAATTTAGTGTTAATCAGTCCTTAAGCAGTTGTAGTTTATAGAATATAGACAAGTACAAATTAAACTGGTATTTTCATCTCAAATTCAGAAACTTTTATGTTCATTCTAATTTAGTACAATTTAGTTAGATTGATTTTAAGTTGTGCTCCCATAGAAGTCATTTTAAATTGCTTTCTAGTGTGTACATAGCAAACTTAATTACACTGTTTGATGAAGTGCAGAGAGTTTGTTCATCCTAACCACCAAAATACAAATTATTTGACCAACATGTATGTGGTCTTGCTGTGTACAAACAGATTTACCTGCACACCGTAATGATTGCACTTCCAGATTAACTGTTGGTTTAAAATACTTTGAGGCATCCTGAGGATAAGAATAATCCCTGGACTTTATTTGTCATAAATATGTGTCAGTATTTAGCTGAGAGTAACTGACACATAGAAAAGTAAAACTCAGACTATAATGACCTGTAATTAACCTTTGGTTGATGCCGCCAGAGAGAACCTTTGGCAACTTCCCTGATATTCACGTAAGTCAGAGATGAGCTGGAGGCTAAATGCAGGTACATTTGGCAGCAGTACTTCACTAGTGAACCCAGTACTGAAAGCATATTGTATTGAGGGGCTGATGCAATTTCATTTATTGTTGACGGTGATTAAGAAGCTGTTCAAGTAAATGGATTTCTTAATTTTCTGTACTTTACATTTTTATTCAACCTCTAATAATCTAAAGTGTCTATTTTCTACTTAAATACTCATGAGAGTTCACAACCAGTTTTTATTCTTCTTGCTGGTTTACTCTCATATTCCACTTTCTCTTTATCAAATTTTTTAGTCAATGTTTACCAGTTGTTAACAAATACCTAATTCTTAGGTCCACTAATATCATAACATTATAGGTCTTTCGTTTCTTTCTTATATCATCCTTTAGTTAGCCATGAATAGATCATGTGAGGCCTTACTTCTTCATATGCAGTATCATAATTGCATATTCACAGACTCCTAAGTTTTCACCCGTTAATTTAAAGAAATGGAAGATTGGAGGGTAGGCTTATTTGATTTTGTAGCATGCACTAAATTGTATGTGGTACTTTCCAGCATTCCACTGTGGTGCCGATAACCAACTATTAAGGTAAAAGATTAGTTTTGTTTCTCATCCCATAGATGATCTGTTGAGTGTTACAATATTTTCTAACTTATTTAAAAATCAAACTCCTTAAGCTTTACTGCAGATTGATTACTTTCATGCTAGTTGATTACTCTTGCAGTGAAACAGGTAATGAAAATTATCAGAAGAGATGAGAGTCATAAAGTAAGTAAGTAAATAAATAAATAAATAAACGAATGACAGGATAAGTGTTGTGGTTTGAAAATTAGTGTTTGAATTTAAATGAGAACTGCAATTCTAGTTTGGTTTAGTATATTCCTAAACTCTTGTCAGCTACCTACTTGCCAGCTCATGTCATCTTAGAGGTTGTTAGAAGTAGTATATTTTTAGGTTTATTGTGGTATGAGTGATTTGCTAATTATAGTTTCCAAGACTCTGTAAGAGTGTTAACTGGGTGGTAGCACTGACAGACACTGGGTGTCAGGGATCATCTAGGAAGTGTCTTGTTCGATAGAGAATGGCATATTCACTGCAGACAAGTATTTAAGTTGTCAGTGAGCAGCATAAAACTCTGA
Source organism: Hemitrygon akajei (assembly GCF_048418815.1). NCBI lineage: Eukaryota > Metazoa > Chordata > Chondrichthyes > Myliobatiformes > Dasyatidae > Hemitrygon > Hemitrygon akajei. The sequence goes on along the minus strand of NC_133136.1, from coordinate 70,821,068 downwards.
AAGGTTTTGCTTCAGTCCTGAAATATTTGAATGTGATATACTGGAATGTGCAGCAATAATTTAAATACCTTTATGTTTTAAGACAGTTAATTTGGTACTCATTCCTCTTCCTACTTAATAATAATGAAGTAAATTAATTGATTTCTTTTGTATCAGTTCAGTAGAATGAAGTGCATATAAGTTTGTGGCAACTGACATGTTTCAAACAGGACATTTAAGTTTCCATTTGCAGGGCAATAAAATCATGTAATCAAACCTTTAATGAAGAGAATACATTATCTGTATATGCAATTTTCTGTGGTAAGCATTCTGTTTGGAACTACTTACGTTGCCTGCTTGGGTATAGGCCAACAGCAGTAGCAGTCTTCTATCCTGGAACAGTTTTTCAAATTGACCCCACGTGTCGTCTATCTTCTTAGATCCTTCCTCTCCCAGGGATGAGGACTTTGAAGCTTCTATTGGTGTTTCTATAGCAATGGACTTCTACAGAATGGGGTTGCTAGCCCCATGCCCACCCCTCCTCCTATTACAGGAGGGAAAGGGCCGTCCATGGCAGAGTTGCTTGCAAGCACAATTACTAAAATTAAAATGTTGATAAACCTAAATATTATAGATTAACTAACACATTTAAATATGACTCATCTTAATATATCTGTAATGCTGCTAGCTGCCTAGAAATATCGATTTACTTGCACCTTTAACCATCCGTTTTGCAGTGCTGGAATATTGAAAACACAGACTAAGAGTTACAGTACATGGCACAATACCAGCAGACAAACACTTGCCATGTTCCTCTACAATTGTTTTCTCTGTTATTTGAGCAGTGGTGCTGATTGTTTTGTTTTAAACAGGTTAAGACTTCTTGTAAAATGGCAGAGAGACTGGAATTTATGACAGATGATTGAGTAGAAATTGGTGGCATAATTTAAAGCCCATAACTTTGGCTTGTGATTTTCTTCCTCATAACCAGTGGTAGGAAGACTTAAAATAGCTCCATTTATAATTGAAGACTAACCCTTTTGCTGAAAAAAAAGATTAATTAAATGTTTATATACCACTCTCGAACACTGGGAAAATATATGATTACAAAAGTAAAAATAGTTTATTTTAGATTTGTAACACTTGGTTTATGGCAACTGTGCTCTACTTAAAATAATCTACAATAATGCAGAATTATGTAATTGGAACTCTGTAGGTATCAATCAACCCTCATTAAGTATCTTAACTGCACCATTTTGATCAAAACAGCTGGCCATACTAGAGAAAAGGCATCAAGCGTAGGTTACTATTACCCTTTACCACGGTTCATTAGCATATATTCCAAAATGAGATTAACAGTGTGCTAGACAGGCTGCTGAAAATTCAAAGTACATCCATCAAACCACAGGGAGGTTTACTGCAATTCAGCTGAAGTGATAATGTAAGTAGAAAATGAAAACATGATTTTATCCAGTTTATTGTAAATAATGTGAAATAAATGCGAGATATAGTCCCAAAGGTTTCTAACTTAAAGTTCATTGTATCTGCAATGATGTGTATGTTTTTGACATTTAAGGATAAAATGAGAGACAGTAGAATTCTGTTAAGTTTGGAAAAAACTAATGTCAAATGACGTAAGAATCCCATGTGTTATAACGAGGGCATAGCATTTATGACTATAATTAACTTCACTCAAAATCATTTCTTGTTGCATACAGTTACTGTGCAATTACACAAGATTTTGCAGGAGTCAGCAGAATGAATTTCGTGCATATAATTGCAATTAGTTTACGTGTTCAGAATGATAGATTCTGGTTGATAGCCATGGTCATGCTTTATTGCATTTATGAAACCAAGCTGTTTTTGCACAGAATGTGGCCAATTACATTCAATTTCCCTTACTATTACTGTGTTCAGCACAACAATGGTTACTTTTAGTTTAATGAAAATTACCCAGTTGATTTTTCAGCCTAAGGAGAATTGGAGCGTACCTTGGCCAGAAGCTGATTTTCTGTTAACAAAACCTCACAATAGTGAAAAGTGGAAGCTGGTGTTTGCAATAGTTTGGCTTTGTGGCCTTCCATGTTCTTGATAAGCAGATTGGGATCTTAGTTGTTCGACAAGATCACCTGCATATTAATGCTTGGCATAGATATTTGATGAAAAAATCAATTGATCACTTGAATCAGTGGTACAGATTTGCCCTGGGTTTCTTCAACTCTGTCCTTTTGTATGTCATGTGTAGGTGTGATGGTGAAGTAGGAAAGGTTCAAAGAATTTTACCCATTCTTTCCTTCAAAGGCTTACAATGCTGGATTCCACCTAGTTTAAAAAGAAAAAAAACGGATAGAAATTAAGCTGCAATGATTATTGCTTTTGAGCTCTTCAGATTACTGTAAGCCAGTTGCTGTCCATTTATTCAGAGGCATCATATATAGCAGTCTTTGCAGCTCACATGGCAGAACATAGAGTGCAATGCATAATGTGTAATTTTCCTTAACATCCAATCAAATTTGAAAGATATTTGACAGTTTATTACAACCATGGATCATCAGATCATGTGAATATTGGCCACTGAAGATAAACTGAATGAGACAGTTGATTCCTATGAAAGAGCTGACCATGGTTCTTGAAGTAATTTGTAACAGTGTGAAAACCATAGCACAATTTCTAGTTCAAGTTCAAGTTTACTGCCATTCAATTGTATAGATGTATACAGCGAAATGGGACATCGTTCCCCAGGGCCCAAGGTGCAAAGCACAGTACATATAGTCAAAAAATTCCACATAGTTATGATGCAGCACTTACTTACACAAAATAATATTGGGACAAGTCCATGAGTGGCATGGCATAACGTGCGAGATACATGTCAACATAAGACTGTATAATGTTATTGGGACTATTTTAATAAAAACAAGCAGTAGTATAAATATGTGAAACAGTAGCAATAAAAATGAAATGTGACCAGTGGCTAATTTACATTATTGACATTTGGCAATTGTTAAATACAGGTTTTTATCTAGTTGTGTGGTGTCTTAAATGATTGTATAAGAAAAACATCTAGAAAATCATCCTTTGGTAAGTAGTACTGAGTACACTTTGTGGATTGTACTCTTCCTGTAAAATGCATTCCTTTGTAGTCAATAGAATGAATTTTGGATACAAAGTAGTACATGTTGACAAGACAATGTAGCACATATAATAATATTGATTCAATCAATTTTGATGCAAGCATCTTTGTTTTAATCAGAGAAATATTCGTATAATGTTCTCAAACACAAGAAAATCTGCAGATGCTGGAAATCTAAAGCAACACACACAAAATGCTAGAGGAACTCAGCAGGTAAGGCAGCATCTGTGGAAAAGAATAAACAGCCAGCTGATGAAGGGTCTCAGCCTGAATGGTTGACTGTTAACTCTACCCCATCGATGCTCCCTGGCCTGCTGAGTTCCTCCAACATTTTGTGTGTGTTGCTTTGCATAACATTCTGATTTGCACTAATGCATTGGTGACATCTCTAGGTAATTTTATCTCTATTAGTAGGGATCAGATATTGTAGCAAGTTACTGTGCACAATCACCTGAGAATTCCCAATGTCAGTTTGGATGGTAAGACAGTGAAATTTTTGTCCTGCAACACTCTGAAATCCTTTGATAGGAGGCAAAGCTGTGTCTTGCTTTCAGACCAAATCTATGAGATTTTAAATGTCTGATATTCTGGTTGAAATTATTAAAATTTCTTTAAGTAAATATAATATTTTAAAATTGTTAAACAGTAAGGAACAAGAAATATTTATAGAATAAATAAAGACCATAAGAAATATCTAAGAAGACTAAAGTCAAGTAAAGTAGCTAAAGAAATGGGTAACTGAACTTATCCTTTCCCTCCTAAACTCCAAGTTGGAAATAATTACTAAACTATGGGGGATAGGAGTTTGGCTAGAGATGGGCATACTATGTCTATGATATACCCACCCGGAAGAGGATCCGTTCAGAACCACTGGTCCCAATTAGTCCAACTTGCCCAAGCATCACTGAAACCTATTTCTCTGTCTTCGTTTTGATTTCTTTCAGCTTCTTCATATTTTGGTATGAAAATATTCCTTCAGCTCAGCATGGCAGCAAAAGCCAGTAACCTACTGACATTTCTTTTGATGATTTTAATGAATGGTTGCAATCTTTGAGGAGACATTGTGTTGGATTGCATCTATTGATAATGGAAATTGAAAGCTAATTTAACACGGCTGTGGGTGGCAGGGTGTGGTGGAAATGACCAATTGATCAGAGATTAATTTGTGCTTAGTACTGTTTCAATAATTAAATAAAAAACTATACAATTCTGAGCTGAATATTAGACAATACTAGAGATAAAAAGGAGAATTACTTTTTGATACGATATAGGTAAAAGTGGCCTATCCACTTTTTGTTGGTGCCTTAGACCAAGGCCAGTTTCATGGTGGTTTGGGTGGAATAGATACAGCTGACGCTTCAATGGTCTCTAGTCTACCTGAAAAGAGCCCCACTCTTGACCATCAGAAAATTGTCTCTGACTTGACCTGATAGAGGTGTATAAGATGATATGAGGCATTAATCATGTGGATAGTCAGAGGCTTTCTCCCAGGGCTGAAATGGCTAACACGAGAGGGCACAGTTTTAAGGTGCTTGGAAGTAGGTACAGAGGGGATGTCAGGGGTAAGTTTTTTTATGCAGAGGGTGGTGAGTGTGTGGAATGGGCTGCTGGCAATGGTGGTGGAGGCGGATATGATAGGGTCTTTTAAGAGGCTCCTGGACAGCTACATGGAGCTTAGAAAAATTGAGGACCTAAATTACCCTAGGTAATTTCTAAAATAAGTACATACTCGGCACAGCATCATGGGCCAAAGGGCCTGTATTGTGCTGTAAGTTTTCTATGTTTCTACAACTATGCTATGTAATAAAAAAAAACAATTCACCCTCAGATTTCTTTTAAATTTCTTCTTTATCAACTTTCAAATATTTATCCTGAAGTTCTAGACTCCCTTGATCTGAAGAAAATGATTGACTACCCACCCTATTTCTGTTCCTCGTAAATTTATAATCCTGTTAATTTTATAATTCACAGTCTTCGACATTCCAGTGAGAATAAAACCAGCCTATCAATCTCTCCCTTTATAACTACAGCCTTCCAAGCAGTATTCTGGTAAATCTGTGTTCTCTCTATTGCTACCATATCTTCCTTGTTGTGTGGTGACCAGGACAGCACACAATATTTAAAATGCAGTCCAACCAATGTGGTGTCCCAGCTTTTAAAGGTAAGCATACTAAATGTCCTCTTCATGACAATATCCACTAGTGTTCCCACTTTCAGTGAGGTATGGATATGTGATCATAAAAAGTACATTTAAAAAAGAAATAACGCCTTCGGTTGACCCTGTAGAACCTTCCACATCCGCACACACCACCATCCTATTGGAAGGGATTTGTTGAGTGAAGTTACTGAGTAGAGTGAAGTTATTCCCTCTGGTTCAAGGACCTGATGGTTGAGTGGTAATAACTGTTCCTGAATGTGGTGCTGTGAGACCAGAAGCTCCTGTACCTTCCTCATGATGGCATCGAGAAGAAAGCATGGCCTGGGTGCTGGGGGTCCACGATGATGGATGCTGCTTTCTTGCAACAGTGCTCCATCTAGATGTGCGCAAAGGTGGGGAAGACTTTACTCGAGATGGACTGGGCTGGATCCATTACTTTTTGCAGGATTTTCCATTCAAGGGTATTGGTTTTTCCATACCAGGCTGTGATGTAACCAGTCAATAAACTCTCCACCATACATCTATGAAAATTTGTGGAAGTCTTAGATGTCATGCCGAATCTTCACAAATGCCTTAGGAAGTAGTGACAATACCATGCTTTTTCATAATAGCACTTACATGCTGGTCCCAAAAAAAGGTCCTTTGATATGATAATACTGAGGAATTTAAAGGTGCTGAACCACTCCACCCAAAGAGGACAGACTCAGGGGAGTCAAATTTCCTCTCTGAAGCCAATAATCAGCTCCTTAGTCTTGTTGACATCGAGTGAGAGTTTGTTGTTGTGGCACTACTCAGTAGATTTTCAGTCTCCCTCCTATATGCTGATTCGTCACCACCTTTGATTCTGGTGTCATTTGCAAACTTGAATATGACATTAAAGCTGTGCTTAGCCTCGCAGTCATAAGTATAAAGCGAGTAGAGTAGAGGGCTAAGCACGCAGCCCTGTGGTGCATCTGAGCTGATGGAGATTGTTTTGGAAATGTTGTTGCCAATCTGAACATACTGGGGTCTGCAAGTGAGGAAATTGATGATCCAATTGCACAAAGAGTTATTGAGGCCAAGGTTTTAAAGCTTATTGGTTAGTATTTAGGGGATGTTTGTATTAAATGCAGAGCTGCAGTCAATGAAGAACATCCTGATGTATGCACCCTTGCATCCAGATGTTCCAGGGTTGAGTGAAGACTCAATGAAACGGCACCTATTGTAGGCAAATTTGAGCGTATCCAATTCACTTCTCAGGCAGGAATTGATTATGTTTCATCAGCAACCTCTCAAAGCACTTTATCACTTTGGATGTAAGTGTTAATGGACATTTGTCATAGAGGCAGGGTACCATGTTCTTCTTAGACACCGGTACAGTTGAAGGCTGCTTGAAACAGGTGATAACTTGGACTGCTGAAGCAAGAGGTTAAAGATAATGGTGAACACTCCAGTTAATTGATCAGCACAGGTCTTTACTACTCAGCTAGATACCCCATTTGAGACAAATCCAATGCTTTCTGTGGGTTCAGCTTCCTGAAGCATGCTTTCACATCAGCCCTAGAGACTGAAATCACAGGGTTGTCAGGATGTATGGGAGTTTGTGAAGGTTCTTCCATGTTTTGCTGGTCAAAAGACCATAGAAGACATTGAACTCATCAGAGAGGGAAGCCTTGTTGTCACCTATGTCATTTGGTTTCTCTTTGTAAGGGGTAATAGCATTCGAGCCCTGCCAGAGCTGATGAGCATCCCTCAGTGATTCAAGTGTGGTCCAGGATCACCACTTTACAACTGAGATGGCTTTCTGAAGATCGTTACTAGACCTCTATTATCTTACTTTTTTGTCAGACCTAAATGGCACTGATCTGGCCCTCAGCAGATTGCACATCTTATGGTTCATCCGGGGCTTCTGGTTGGGGAAGACTCAGTATTATCTGGTGGGGGTATACTCATCAACAACTGTTTTTATAACCTCCATGACAACCATGGTGTATTCATTCAGATCCTTTGAGGAGTCCTTGAAAAAGGCCCAGTCCACTGACTTGAGGCAATCCCATAAGTGTTGTTCTACCTCCCTTGGTCAACTTTGTTGTCTTTTAAAAGCAAGCCACTATAAATGCCTGCAATTAAAAATAATTGAAATTCACATCTGGTTAAGTCACACTGGTAGAGAGAGAAACACATTTTAAGGTCAATGACTGACCAACTGAATATTATATATTCTAATTTCAGTTTTCCAGCATTTTTTTTGATAAGCCACTGGTTTTCTAATGTCCTTCAAACATATCAGCAAAATCAAATTTTCAACAATATGTTTTTGTGTCATGAATATAATCTGCTCAAAAATCTGATCTACCCTTGATAATACTTGATACAGTTATTTTAATTTGCATTGCCAATAAGATTAATTTTAGATGTTGGACAGAGGCATTGTACAGATAGTATAAATGGCTCTGATACTGCACACCTACACTCTAAGCTATATTTAGACTTTGAGTCAGTATCAGACTGTAATTCATCCATCAGCAACTCCCTAAGTACAGGATTTTTGCCTTGTAAGCATTTGATCAGTGGTTGCCAGAACAACTTAATTTAACTTGAGTTCTTACTTTTAAGTGTTCAAACCTGATTATGTTTCTCCCTCCCCTTTTATTTGCTTCCCCCACATGACTTTCTCCTAGATCACTGTTGTTTAAACTGAGAGGGATTTGTGGTTTACTGGTTAAGACTTGTTACTCCCACCCCACTGCTATCTCACCACCCATGCCAGGCCTGAACCCTATCACTGCTGTCTCTGATTTCTACTTATTGGCCATTTTATAGGTACACCTATACCCCAGCTCTTAAATGCAAATATCTAATCAGCTAATCATGGTCAAGTATCTAATCAGCCACACATGGTCAAGAGATTCAGTTGTTGTTCAGACCAAACACCAGAATGAGAGTGAAATGTGATCTAAGTAACTTTGACCATAGAATGATTGTTGGTACCATACTGGGTGGTTTGAATATCTCAGAAACTGCTTATCTCCTGGCATCTTCACACACAACAGAACCAGAGTTTACAGAGAATGGTGCAGAAAGAAACCCAAAAAGCATCTAGTGAGTATCGGTTCTGTGGGTGAAAATGCCTTGTTAATGAGAGAGGTCAGAGGAGAATGGCCAGATTGGTTCAAGCTGACAGGAAGGTGACAGTAATTCAGACAACCATATGTTACAACAGTGGTGTGCATAAGAGCATCTCTAAATGCACAACAGACTGAACATTGAAGTGGATGGGCAACAGCAGCAAAAGACCATGAATTTTCACTCAGTGGCCACTCTATTAGGTACAGATGTATCTTATAAAGTGCCCTCTGAGTGTATACTCCTTTGATCTCTGCACATCAATTTCAGTAAGGACCACAACAGAATTATATTTGATCATTATAAATTATGTTAAAATAAATCTCTTTCTCTGTGTTTTAGCATTATTCCTTTGTCTTGTGTGATGTGCAACTGTTAAAAGATTTCCCTTCACCCTTAAAATGTATTACAAGGTTTTCAACCTGTTGGGAAGCTAACATTGAATCCTACAATAAATATTTACTGTGCATGTGTTCCTGGCGGGACACCTCCCTTACCAGCATCACATAGTGGTTAGAGTAGACTTGCTAAATTATTTAACAACCAGTAATTGAGAAGTCTTGAAAATTATGATGGGCTGTGGTCTAAATTTTGACACTGAAAAGGTATCATATGAGATTTTATAGATTTCAAAAACTACCTCAGTTAGCCATGTATATCTCTATTCAATGAAAGAGAGATAAGGATTGAAAAGAGAAAGAACTGCCTCGTGTGGCCTCCCATCATTGCAGACCGTGATCTTGTGTGCTTCGGGGATTGGACCTATCCAAGCTTGGTGAATGGTTTTATCAGAGTTAGATACTTTCCCTCTATTCCCAAGGTTGGGGATTCCCACTCACCCTTACAATTTTGTCTATGCATCCACTCACAGCCACAGGTGTATGTTGCAGTCACAGCCTGCTGTGAAATCCCCCATTACTGCCATGATTAAAAGCATGTCAAAGTTAATCTCCACAGCACGTGGAATATCCTGAACCTTCAGGTTTTTCCTGGAGATGTTCTCATGCATTATATACCAGTGGCCCCGCTCATCCATCAATAGATGCCAGTGAGCCGCCGGAGATAATTGACTGGCCAGGGGATGGAGAAGACGTAGACCTGGATGTCATCAATGTGTGGATTAAGGTCAAAGTAAATGCTTTGCAGTATGTGATCGGTGAATCAGATGCAAAAATAATATAAAAAGTGAGAGGACATTTTATCATTTTCCTGTTTTAAAACTGCGGGGATGCTTTCTTTAGAAGTTTTAAGAATAATTCTATAACACTGTGTTGCTGGTAGGGAGCATCATTAATCATGTCATTTAGTAGTTCAAGTGAGCACTGAAAACTGACACAGATCCTTAAATTAAACCATTTTCCCTTTAAATGTTTCCATTTATGAGACTGTTACCACCCTTTGGTTAACCAAAGTGTCATTGCGATGTTCTTGGAGATCCATATTCACCAACAGTGATGCTCAGAGATTTTGGCTCCACTTAAGCACCATTTTACCCATTTTGGCCAAGAAATTCTACCAAGTAGTGTAAAGCTTTTATGTATCATTAAGTGGAAGTTTATCTAAAATTCAGAAACTTAAGTGCATATCATGTATTTTCTCGCAGATGCTACTGGGCTCATTTGATTAATTGACAGTTGGCATACAATGTGTAGTTAACAAGACTTGTTGTTTTTCCATTATGGGTTTGTGTGTGATATACACTCAGTGGCCACTTTATAAGTACACCTGTATACCAACTCGTTAATGGAAGTATCTAATCAGCCAATCAGGTGGCAGCAACTGAATGCATAAAAGCATGCAGTCATGGTCAAGAGGTTCAGACCAAACATCAGAATGGGACGAAACGTGATCTGAGTGACTTTGAACGTGGAATGATTATTGGTGCCATATGGGGTGGTTTGAGTATCTCAGAAACAGCATATCTCCTGGGATCATCATGTACAACAGTCTTTAGAGTTCACAGAGAATGGTGCAAAAAGCATCCAGTGAGTGCCAGTTCTGTGGACGAAAACACCTTGTTAATAGAAAGGTCAGAGGAGAATGGCTAGACTGGTTCAAGCATGAAGGAGGTAGTAACTAAAGTCACTGACAACGGTGGTGTACATAAGAGCATTTCTGAATGCACAACGCATTGCATCTTGAAGTCAATGGGCTTCTACAGCAGAAGTCCATGATATACACTCAGTGCCACTTATTTAGGTACCTCCTGTGCCTAATAAAATGGCCACTGAGTGTACAGATGGTATGGATCCTGCCTGGGGCATTTTACCATCATTTAGGCTGAAGTATTGACTGTGTTTTGTAATGTGTTAATAAGTGTTTGCACTCAAACTGAATGAGTTGTTTTGAAGCAGATTTTTTTTTGTCAGTGACAGGTTTGAAAAATGGTCCTTAACACTTATTGAGAGTGTTTTCAAGTTGTGGGTAATGTATATATAAAAAAAAGTGGCATGAAAACCATGAAATATTATTTTGTTTTGTAACTGACATTTTCGTCAAAGGTTTCTCCTTCACCTTTTACTTCAAATCTACTTGTGGAAATCAAATGTCACATGGCCTTTGAAAAGTAGATTGATAGCATATAGCTGCAAAATGCGTGATTTAGATTTTTGTTTGCTTGGTTTCTGTTGCCCAGACTTTCCGTGTAAAATGAAATTATCCGCTTTGTTAAAAGAAATAAACATGGTTTATCTTTTAAACTACAAGGTTTCAGTGTTAATGGGGACCTGGATTTCTCTGTAAATGGACCATCATGCAGGTACAGTCGGGAAATGGGAGGGCTACCAGTATTTTAGCCTTGATTTAATTTGAGTTCGACAGAGTATTTTCTTCAAATTCAATAGAGCACTGTTGAACCTATCCTGGATTATTGTGAACTAACTAAGTCAGAAAAGAAATTGGTAAATAACAAAGCTTCATCAGATTGATTCTAGGGATGAGGTCTCTGTCCTAGAGCTGAGATTAAGCAAATTGAGCCCATACTGCCTTGAGTTTAAAAGAATAGTAAGCTATTTCACTGAAAATTACAAAGTACTTACAGATCTTTACAGAATACATGATGAGTTATTGTTTTCATGGGTTGGAATTTCTAGACCAAGGAGTCAAAAGCTGTAAACTAAAGATGTGGCCATTCTAGATAGAGATGAAATTAAGTTTCTTTATGAAGAGGATGTTAAATGTTTGGAATTCTGTGCTAACAGATTATGTATATATAGGCTTGGTTGCTGAAGTTACTCAAGACAGTGATTAAGATAACTCAGTGGCTTTGGAAACAAAAAAAACTGCAGTTATTAATAATCTGAAACAGAACACTAAACATTTAACAAGTCAGGCAGCATCTGTGTGGATAGACCAGAGTTAAAGTTTCAGGAAAATACTCTTATTGCTACGAATGCAGCATCACTGGAAGGGAAAAGGCACTATGGTAAAAGATTAGACATTATAGTTCTGAAAAGCATAGCCTTTTTCCATTTCTGTTGCTTATCTTCTTATTCTCAGCACTTACTTTCTCCAGATCTGGAAGTCCTTTCTTGCTGGCCATGATGATTATGGCACTGAATGGCAAATCTCTTGATAGCATTAGTGCTTGAAGAGGAAAGTGGGGGAGGTAATCACACAGGAACAAAGCCTGCCCTGAAATTTCTTCTGGAAATTTCTGACAGATGGCAAATCTCCCTCTTCAGCTTTGACAGTAGTCAAAGATACCAGAACTTTTCAATATTTCTCAATGTCTGCCATTCAGGAAAAAAATGAACAGTGAAGCTCAAATGGTAAAAATAGTTAAAGTTATTAATCTTGTTAAAAATCAACAAAACACATTAAATAAATAGAAAGCTTCGGACTGAACATATTTTAAAAAAGATATTGCTTACTTTTGTCTACTTCGCAGCTGTGCAATCCTCATTCACATGAATGGGCTCAGAGATCCTGCAGCAGATCTAAACTGGCACAGCATCCAAGAGCATAGTTGCCAAGTGAAGCTCATGCAGAGTCCAGCAGTTGGGTGCAGCTGAGAGATCGCTGGCAGAACTCGGCCAGTAAGTTTAGGACTTCCGCATTCACTCAGGACTCCAGAAACTTGCTGGCACTTTAGCTGAGAAAGCTGAACTGCTGGCAAGACTTAACAATGTCTGGGCCAATATTTTCTCTTGTCTTTGTTAAAGAAAAAAAAGAGTAAAGCTGTGACAGAACCTTAGCCAGAGTAACGAAGTTTATGAGTAACACAATTGTCTTTAAGTTTTTTTCGATATGTAAGCACTGAGATGCATAGCATGCTGGATTTGTATCCTAAGTCTTGCAAACTTGATTCTGAAGTTCTCCGCCTCAACTTCCTTGTATTGAACGTATTGTATTGTATTCACTTATTCACGGTTAAATGACTATTTTTAATATCCCCTGTATCAGCCATCTATCAAAATGAAAAGGATCAATAATTCTAATTCAAATGATTCAGATTACTGATGGGTTGCAGCTCACGGATCACTCTTTCTTCGAACAGTTATAATTGAAACAAATTTGCAGATTTTACAGCTGTTTTGTTTTCTGCTAGTTTTTATATTTGGTTCACTTGCAATGTGCTCTATAGTTTGTATCACTGTGTGGCAAAATTAGCTATTTGGAAGCTGAAAAGAGCTCACTGAAGAAGTATATCAACTGCTGGTTATACACCAAATCAAAATCAGTGATTGTATCCCCAACTCTAACTCCTTCTCCACTGCATTGATAATTACAATGATGCTGCTTTCTGCACCTATGCAGAGCTAGAGCATTTTATTAGCTTTGCTATCAACCTCTACCATATCTTCAAATTCACTTGGTCCATCTCTGACACTTCTCTATCCTTTCTGGATCTCTAAGTCTCCTTTCAAGGGCAAATTATCCACCAATATCTAATACAAACTCACTGATTCCCACAGTTATCTTGACAACATCTCCTCTGACTCTCCCTGTGGCAAGAATCTTTTCTTAGATTCCCCACCTCCACTGCATCTATTCTCAATGTGAGATCTTCCACTCTAGGACATCCAAAATGTTCCCCTCTCTCAGATTATGAGGTTTACTCCTAATACCACCCCCCCAACTGTTACAGTGAAGCACCCTACTGAATTTCCTCTATAGTCCGCACATTTTCCCTCCCCTTATCCTTTCACAAGTAGAACATTGACGGAGTTTCCCTGGTCCTCACCTACCACCACACCAGCCTACACATCAAACTTATCATTCGTTGCAACTTATGCTATCTATAAGAAGATCCCGCTACCAGTCCCATCTTCCCATCCCCTCACCTCTCTGCTTTAAGCAGAGATTACTGTTTCTGAGACTCTTTTGTCTGCTTATCCCTCCCCATCCATTCCCCTCCCTCAGCAGGCACTCACCCCTATAACTGTGAAAGTTATGACACTTGACCTTGCACCTTGTTCCTGTCTGACACCCAGGGCTCTAAACAGTTTTCCAGCTGAGACAGTCCCTCACATACAAATCCTGCAGCATTATTATTGCATCTGGTGCCCTCATTGCAGCCTACACTACTCTGCTGAGAATGGATGCAGACTGGGTGACCACGTCCCCGAGAATCTGCCGTGCCAGTCAGGATCTCCCAGTACCCTGACATGTTTTTTTCTCCTTCCCACTCCCACACCAACATGCCTGTGAAAGGTCCCCTCCACTGCAAGATTGAAGCTAAAGGCAGATTGGAGGAACAGCACCCTCATATTCCACCTAGATCATCTTCAACCTGACAGCATAAACATCAAATTTTCAAACTTCTTGTAACTACTCTCCCACTGTCCTTTTTCCCTTTTCTCTTCTCTCTCCTCTGATCTACCTATCCTCTATTACTGTATCCCTTTCTTCTGCCCCGCCTTTTCCACCTGCCCATCACTCACACACTCGTTCTGCTGGTTCCCCTCCTAACCTCCTTCAATTTATTTCATGGTACACGCCCATCTCCAATTAGATTCCATCATTTTCAGCCCTGTGATACTTCCAGCTCTCACCTCCCACCTTCTGGCACCATCTCCAGTCTCCTCTCTCTTGTATGGCTATGAACTTCTTCCCCACTTTGATACACCTATCACCTGCAAATCTTGTTCCACAACCACCTCTCCCCAACACTCTTATATACTGGCTATCTCCCATCTATTTATAGGTTCAGATGGATCACCTTGACCCAAGACATAGACTATCCATGTTCTTCAATGGCTGCTGCCTGGCCCTATGAGTTCTTCTTCTGATGTCTTGTCTGTGGCTCCATATCCTAGCACTGGGCAGCCTGTTTTGTGTCTCAGAAATAATATTGATTACAGGCAGACTCTGGCTTTGAATGAATTACATCTTCAGAAAAATATTTTATGTTTTATTTTATTTAGAGATACAACACGTTAACAGCCCCTTCCAGTCTACGAGACCAAGCCCCCCCCAATTATATCCATGTGACTAATTAACCACCTAACTTGTACATCTTTGCAATATGTGAGGAAACTGAAGCACTCAGAGGAAACCTACACAGTCATGGGGAGACCATACAAATTCAACACAGAAAGCAAGGTGAATTGAACCCACTTCGCTGATGCTAAATAGTACTACTCTAAGTGCCACTTCAGTGATGAACAAATTCTCTTTGCTGCTACACTTACAGCATGACAAGTACATCCCTCAACAAACACTGGTCGGCAAATAACTATTTTGAAAATTAAACAAATGAATGAAAATGTCAACTATAAGATCAAAAGACCATAAGATATAGGAGCAGAGGTAGGCCATTCGGCCCATTGAGTCTGCTCCACCATTCAATCATGGCCGATCCAATTCTTCCAGTAATCCCCACTCCCCTGCTCTCTCCCCATACCCTTTGATGCCCTGGCTAATTAAAAATGTATCTGTCTCTGCCTTAAATGCACCCATGTCTTGACCTCCACAGCTGCTCGTGGCAACAAATTCCACAGATATACCACCCTCTGACTGAAGTAATTTCTCCGCATCTATGTTCTAAGAAGATTTCCTTCAATCTTGAAGTTGTGCCCTCTTGTCCTAGACTCCCCTACCATGGGAAATAACTTTGCCATTTCTAATCTGTTCAGGCGTTTTAACATTCGGAATGTTTCTGTGAGATCCCCCCTCATTCTCCTGAACTCCAGGGAATACAGCCTAAGAGCTGCCAGACATTCTTTAGACGTTAACCCTTTCATTCCTGGAATCATTCTCGTGAATCTTCCCTGAACTCTCTCCATGTCTGACATTTATTACCACCATTGAGACTTTTTCTGATTTTAAAACTGAATATTATTTTGCTATTTTCAGAGTGTTTTTTAAATTTTATTGGGTAACACTACAAATTTCAAATACCTTTGCATGGTCAAAAAAAGGAAAAGAGTGCATCTCATCAAGACGTTACCTGTGGATGTAATGGACAGAATCGTCTCTCGATTAGAAAGACTTACTTGCTCATGGAGTGAGTCTGTAAATGCTTCCCATGATTTTGCCATTTGAGATTTTTTGACTAAATATAAAGAAGTGTACAAATGTAGGACAAATATTTATAAGTGGGAGAATAGCATGCCCAGAAACGATTTTTAATGATGTGAAGAAGAGATTCTAAAGGACTGGATTGATTTGATCCCCCCCCCCCCCCCCCTTCACACTCCTATATTTCTAAATTCTCCTGGAGGCAGATGTAACATACAGCAACATTCCTGATCTGCCTGTCTTCCTACCTTTGGCTAATTATTTCTACAGATTTTGATATAAGATATCCAATGTGGACTTGTATTATGAATCATCATTGCATGTTCAACTATCTGAAATGACATAACATTCATAGCCTTTAGGTATTCTACTCAAATTTTTGTGTAGTTTAATCTGATGGAGTGTTGGTGTTCAGATATAACCGTTATATTTGATATATATTTCCTTCTCTACCACTTTATGAAATTGTTTGAGTTGTGTTTTACTGTTGTAACTCTAAGTTATGCTCACCAGCAGTGATACCATGACTGACTATGAAACCACTTCCTGTTCTTGTTCCTGATTAACTGATAATTTATAAGAATTCTGTAAATTCTCTTGGAAAGCTTTGAACATATGAATGCATAAACAATAATAGATGTAAGTTAAATCCATGTAATTGTATAACATCAAGAATAAACTGTCGATCCCATCCAAAAGCATATGATCTCGAGTGAATCAGAGTCAGGTTTATTATCACGGATACCTGTTGAGAACTTTGTTGTTTTGCAGCAACAATACAGTACAAGACATAAAAATGACTGCTGTAGATGTTACAAAAATAAATAAATTGTGCAAAGGAGGGATAATGAGGTACCATTCGTGGGCTGTTCAGGTGTCTGATAGCAGAAGGTAAGAAGCTGTGCCTTATAACATTGAATGTAGCTCTAAAGGCTCCTATATTCCCTCCCTGATGATAGTAATGCAAAGGGTTTATTTCCCAGATAGTGAAGGTCTTTGATGATGGATCCACCTTATGGAGGCACTGCATTTTCAAAATACCACTGATGGTAGAAGGGGTTATGTCTGTGTTGGAGTTGGCTGAATCTACAACTATATGTAGCCTATTGGGATCATGTGTATTGAGGTTTATCTAGCGCCTAATGAAGTAGAGCTGCTAGCATGCCTTCTTCATGATTGCATCAATGAGTTGGGTCCAAAATAGATGCTCTAAGATTAAAGTCAGGCAGAAAATTGGGCCAGAGGGTTTGTGGGGTGGGGGGAGGGAGCTTTCGCAGAGGAGAAAGCTCTGAGAAATTCCTCTCCAAAACATCTTGCCAATGACAACAAGTTCAGAATATTGCTCGTTCTGAACTATAAACTGCTCTCAACACCAATCCGTCTGTTTGCTGCTTGAAGGCAATGCCCAGTTTTACAAATATATTATTTTGAGAAAAGAACCAACTTTTAGAACGTAAAGCTGGATCTGTTCTTACACAACTTATGCCTACAACTCTGTAAATTCCATTTCCCTGCCTCCTTCAGTCCTAATCTATTTAATTCAAATAAGCTCTTCAAAGAAAAATATTCTATTCTAGTCTTTGTTCATCTGATAGTCCTGTTCCTGGCCCTTTCTTTGCTACTGTAATCATTTCTTAATTACTTACCTATTCACAGAAACCTCATATCTTGTTAGTGTCTACCACAGCACAGTTCTCATGCACTGCTAACTAGTTTTCATGTTATCTCAGGCAGGTTTTCAGGCTTGAGTTGGGCCTGGATTATGGTCATGGTGAGTCTCTATCATCTTTATCACCAGCCTAGCACCCTCCCCCTCACTTGAGTGCTTTTGGATTCTGATATATTTAATCCAAGGCTCTTTCAGAAGTGAGAAGAAACTTGTTGCTTCATGACCGTTTTATTAAGTGTTAATAGAACAAAGAAAGTTGAAAATGGATAGTCACAGGAGCAAAGGTATTAAGTGAAGGGAGAGAAGAAACAAAAAGGAGATGGTGGAACCTTGTGGTCAGCTCTTTTTATTCCTCTTAGATAAGAAATATTCCATTCAAATTTGCAGATAAGAGTCAACAAATCAGATAGCCCATATCAAATAGTACAGCAGCAGAGAAACTTCCAGAGCTGTCCAGAATGTTACAAAGAACTGTAAGCTTTAGGGGACACACCGACAAACTCCATACACATACAACACACAAAAAATGCTTGAGGAATCCAAACAAGTATAAACATACTGTAGACACTAAGATACATACTGAACAGTTATATGTATATAAGAAGTTATAAAAATACTAGCAAGTAATTAATTATTAAGTTACAAAGAAAATTGCATTTAAACAGGCTAATCCAACAGTGTGAAGCATAGATCCCCTGCTTTTCTTCAACACAGTTCACCCGAGAGCTGCATTTCTCATCTGCATTTCTCACCTGAAGGAAGCTGCCTCTGACTCAGTAGTGCAGTGCAGATTTAGACCAGAATCTTGTGTTCAGGTTCTTGAATTATGCCTAAGTACACATCAGTCTGACTCACGGATGACTGTTTCCAACACGAGCCTGGTGATGAATATGTAGCTGTGTTTTCAAGACGAAATATAGTTGTTGACATTTGACTGAGTGCCTGCTGATTGATTTCTATGAGATCTTAGTTGTTATAACACTTTAAAATGTAGAGAAGTGCAGAGAAAGTGTTTTCACCTGAAATTGGGAGACCTGAAGCTTTTCCATTTTCCAGAATTGTGATCTTTCAGTAGCTACATTTTCAGATCCTTCAAGCATTACTTTGACTTCTCCTTTCGACATGATGATTGCAGACATGCAAGCGCAAGATAGAAGGGTGGGACAGAAAGCTAAAAAATATAGCTGGAGATGTTTAAATTATGTGCAGAATTTAAAGTTATGGTGAATTTGAAAGTTGGCTATTTTTGCTTACATAATGACTAATGTTTAGGGGTTATGAAGGCTAAAGTAAGCTGCATAATGAAGAATGATACTCTTGTTAGGCAAAATTGCAAAAGAAATAGACAATTAGGTGAGCTACTGACAGCTCAAAAGCACACAAATTGATGAAAGGGAACATAGTTTGCTTCTGTTATAAAGTGTAAAAGTAGCTGTTAGTAGAAAATCAGTCAGTTTTCCCTTTCCTAGATTTTCATTTCAACTGAAGTCAAATTGTGGTGTTTTTTTTTGTGCCTTAGGTTAGTACATGAAAACCTTTAGAGAATTTAAATGCTCAGACTTGACACACTATATATCATGAAATTTATAGCTCTAGTTATACTTACATAATTTTTTTAACTGTACAATTTGAAGATAAAATATACACAAGATGCTGGAGGAGTTCAGCAGGTCAGACAGCATCTATGGAATTGAATAAACAGTCAACATTTTGGGCCAAGTTCCTTCTTCAGGACTGATTTCTATGTGGACTCATATTGTTTAGTGTTATGCTTAAACTCAGTTTAATGGAATTATATCATTTATGCTTAACATATTGAACACTACATTTAATGCAGCAATTGAGATACTTGAATGAAGTTCATCTTCCACGTTTAACCACCTGATTAAAATTCATAAATGAACAAATTAAGTTTTATATGAATTGGCAATGAGGCTACCAAATAAATGGGACTGTGGAGAGGTTGAGGACACTGCATTATTGAGTGACGAATACTGTAGGTTGGAATGTTTTAAAGATTAAATGTGAAACATGCATTAAAATTAATTGTATGATACAAAACCAATGTAAACATCCTCTGGATCCGGTGACATATAATGAATTTTTTCAAGGAATATGAAGTAGAACTTTAGTCAAGTGCCTTTTCCTAGTACTAATATATCATTCTTAATAAGCTTATGAATGTTCTGACTTCACCTGTAATACAAAATAATGTGGAGAAGTAAAAACATAGGAATCCCTATTTCAGAATTTGAACTTTCAGTTGTTATTTTGTTGAATTGAGATGTCTGTTTGATCTTTGAAAATGCGATGTTTATATTAGGGTATGGATATGCATGTTCAGGTATGTGCAGACAGGAGAGCTAACTTTAATTTTTTTCTAATTAATTCCTGGAATATTCTCAAATAAATCAGCAACAGATAATATTATGAGTCACCTTTAATTGAGAGAGAGAGAGAGGGGGTGGAGAGAGTGAGAGAGACTACCCATTAACCTTTATTGCAGAATGGAACATGATGGATGCTTGCTTTTATTTACCAAGGACATCATTGATTCTGCAGCAAGTACAGTTATTTAAATACATATGAATTTGATTCTCTAAACTGCCTTCACTTTATGTTACTCTTTGATATTCAAGCCATTTGTATTGTTTGAAACTAGTTTTATTTGGTTATTCTATCGGTTATTAAATTTTTGCCCTCTTGGTGACCTTTAAAGACTGCATAAAACACACAGAAATACATTCATATAAAATATTCTTAAAGTTACATCTACATCAATTCTATTTGTAATTTATACAGCAGAGAGAGCAAATGTTGTAATATATATCCCAGAAGATTCTTTGTATTCACAGTTTTAATCTGCACAACTGTCATAAACATTGGAAATTAATTCAGACATTCAGCATTGCTTTGAGATTACTCAGACATGGTTTGTGATATTTTGAAGTGGAAATTGACTAAAATAATGGACCAATGGTTTTGCATATTCATAAGAACATAATTTTCAAGCCGTTCTATGTTCTCCAAGCATTCTGAACTTCAGAGATAAGTTGACCTCTTTAGTGTGAAAGAGTTTTTTGGTAACACCTTGACAGAAAATTTTACTTCTTCAGAAATCATTTTGAAGTCCTCTCATAAATTAGTACTGTTTTCAGTGCAAAATGTAGACAGCTTTTATTCATTTAATAAGTCTGAAACCTCACTGTTTTGTTTCTCTTTTTTCAAAATAAATTTTAAAATGTGCAATCCAGTTATACTGAAAAAGAAAGCCTCATTTACAGACTTAAAGAATTTTTAAAAATTTACCTCTGACGTCCCCCCTGTACTTTTCATCAGTCACCAAAAAATTATGCCTCCTCATATTAGCAAATGCTAAAAATCAACAGTAACATTTTTTTCTATGGCTAATGGTGTATACTTAACTGCATGAAGTATAATGGATAAGGCGGATGAACTGAATGCACAAACAGTCTTGCTGAAGAATGTTGCTGGAAAATGGCCCAAAGTGAGGATCTTAAAGTTTTAGAGCCTTACTGTCTGTTGTAAATTGTCCTAGGTGGTGCAGCTCATTGGGCAAGAAGGGCCTGTTCTGTGCTTTCTCTCAAAATAAAATAGAAAATAAAATATGGCAAGATGCAATGAGGGAAGGATCAGGCAAAAGAGAAAATTTTATACAAAGGGATTAGCAATAGGAAGAAAATTGGATAACTTTAGCAACTGTAAGTAAAAAGAAGGTAAGTAAAATCAAATAAAATCTAAAGGTGTTTTATAAATACATCAAAAGCAAGAAAATAATTAGGGAAAGATTAAGGATTATTGCAAACTCACAAAATAACCTATTTGCGGAATTTGAGGTTGTGGATAATGCTCTTAATGAATACCTTGTGGCTGCTTTTCACATTGTTTCTCATTTATATGACATTGTGATTCATGATGAAGAGTGGAAAATATTGGATTGAATAAATTGAATATGAGACAGAGTATGAAATACTTTAATAGTTTTGAAAGTAGATACAGTAAATCACTAGGTCCGGATGAACAAATCCATGATTTAAAAAATAATGGGGAGGGATTTACAGAGGTTTTAGTTATCATTTTTCATTGCATTTTGTTACAGTTGACTGTAGGTCATTAATATGTGTATGAAGGGACTGAAGGATCTTGGAATATATGTCTATAAGGTACATCGATTAATAAAGTTAACTAGATGCATTCCTTTGTAAACTGAGGTGCAAGACAAACAAAGTTACATTGCAACTGAATTTAACAAGAAATAGACACTGTTTTGAATCACTTTGCACCCTTCTGGTTCACCAAATTACAGAAATGATATGATTGCATTAGGGACAGCAGAACAGAAATGTGTATATTGCCAAAATTATAGATAATTTCATGTTTCAGGAAAGATTGGATAATCTGCAGTTTTCTAGGGGGAAAAAGTGATCAAAAAGAGAACTGAATGAGGTAAATACATTTAAAAGAGGCCAAGGTAGAGTAAGTATGATTAACCTAGTTTTCTTAGCAGAAGTATAAACATTAGATGCCATAGACTCAAAGTTGTTGGTAGAAGATTTTGGGAGATGTCAGGACTTTTTTCATGGAGGAGTTCAGTAATTTACACCTTGATGACTGCGGGAGGAGAGCTGATCAGAATAAAATGTTTATAAATGTGTATTTGAAGAACTGTCGTCTGCAGGAATGTAGGCCTAGAACTGTCATGTGGTTGAGACTGAGTTATTCTTAGTAGGCTCAAAGTGCCCTTTCTGAATTATCAATTTTCTTTGGATTCAGGTTTTTTGGATTGCATACAAGAACAAAAGCTTTGATGATTAGGGTTTTTATCATTTTGGAAAATACCATTCTGAAAATAGTGTAACCAAATGTTATTTGCTCACATATTGTGGATAATAATCAAATTGAGTGACAAAACATTTTTCAAATATGTTAGGCAACATAATCAGAATTAGGTTTATTATCACTGACACAGGTGGTGAAATTTGTTGTTTTATGTAAGCATTAAAGTACAAGACATAAAATACTATAAGTTACAAAAGATAAATAAATTGTGCGAAAGAGGAATAGTGGGGCAGTGTCTATGGGTTCGTGGACCATAAGGAAGGGAAGAAGCTGTTTGTAGAACATTGGCTCCTGTACCTCCTCCTCGATTGCAGTTCTGAGAAGAGGGCATATCCTGAATGGCAAAGGTCTTGATGATGGATGCTGCCTTCTTGAGGCTCAGCCTTTTGAAGACAAGGGGAGACTTCTGGCATTGATGGAGCTAGCAGCCTCTTTCAATCCTGTCCATTGGAAGCTCCAGGCAACAGTGCAATCAGCTAGTCCTTGGTGTTACTGACACTGAGTGCAGGTTATGTTGTGATACCACTCGACCAGCTGATCTATCTCTCTCCTGTATGCCTCCTCATTTTTATCTGAGATTTTGTCAACAACAGTGGTGTTATTGGCAAACTTATAGATTACTTTGTGCTGTGCCTAGCCATGCACACTATTATTTATCACTATTGAATATTGATAACAGGAGTAAATGAACAGCACAGGATTGAAAGAGGCTGCAGAGGGTTGTCGACTCAGCCACCATCAGCACGGACACAAGCCTTCCACTATCAAGAATATTTTGAAAGGGCAGTGCCTCAAGAAGGTGACATTAATCATTAAGGACCTTCACCATGTGGGACATGCCCTTTTTCAGTACTACCATCAGAGAGAAGATACAGGAGCCAAGAGACCCACAGTCAATATTTTCAGAACAGCTTCTTCCTCTGTATGATCAGATTTCTGAATGGCCCATTAACCCACAAAGGCAATCTTGCCTATTCTAATTTTCACTATCTATTTATTTGCTTTTTGTAATTCACTATGACTTTTTAATGTGTTGCACTTTACTACTGCCACAAAACAAATTTCACAATACATGTCAGTGATAATAAACTTGATCCTGATACTGATTCAAAAAACTCAGTCAAAGTAAATTTATTTTCAATATGCACGCTGTATATGTCAGTATTATGCTACATTGAGATTCATTTTCTTGCAGGCATTTACAGGAAAATAAAGAAATGCATTCAATATTATGAAACCTATTCATAAACTAAGACTGACAAACAATATGCCAAAGAAGATAAATTCACAAACAAAAAAAAACACATAAATAACCAAATAAATAAATAAATTGGTTAATAATTAACACTGAGAACATGAGTTCAAAGTCCTTGAAAGCGAGTCTGTGGGTTGTGGAATGCTCAGAGTTGAGGTGAGTGATGTTAACCACACTGGTTTAGGAGTGTGGTAGTGGCAGGGTAATAAATGTTCGTGAGTCTAGTGGTGTGGGACCCAATGTTCCTTTATCTCTTGATGGCAGTGGCAGGAATAGAGCATATGGCCTGAATGGCAGGGACCCTCAATGAATGCTGCCTTCTTGTGGCAGTGCTCCTGGTAAAGCTGGGGGTGGGGGCTTTGACTGTGAGGGACTGGGCTACATCCATCACTTCTGTTTCTGAAGTGTTGAAAATACATGATTTTAAGTAGAATTCTACCTGAAGTCTAACTCTAAAATACCTATTTTATCTGTTACTTGTTTTTCCCTTTAATATTTAGATTTCGATGAAGGACACAAAACATTTATTAAATTGATTAAAATAATGCACCAGCCAGATAGACAGTGTGTTTAAATATTTCAGACAAACGTGTTATGATCTTATGGTAGTGTTTTGATAGGAAAATAAACAATTTTTTACACATCGGCTGAACAATAGCAAAAACAGTTGAATAAAATGCAATGACTGTCTCAAATATGAGTTTTAATCATCTATTCATGACATTTGACAGCATTACTATTGTCAAATCTCCCACTGTCATCTTAACTAGATAACATACACTCGATAGTTACTTTATTAGGGACACCTGTACATCTGCTCGTTAATGCAAATATCTAATCAGCTAATCATGTGGTAGCAACTCATGAATAAAAGCATGCAGGGATGGTCATGAGGTTCAGTTGTTGTTCAGACCAAACATCAGAATGAGGAAGAGATGTGATATAAGTGATGTTTACTGTGGAATGATGGCTGTTGCCAGATGGTTTGAGTATCTCAAAATCAAATGTGGTGATGAATCAGCAAATAGGAGGGAGATTGAAAATTTAGCTGAATGGTGCCCAACAACAGCCTTTTACTCAAAGTCAGCAAGACCAATGAGCTGATTATTGACTGCAGGAGGAGGAAGCTGAAGGTCCATGAGCCAGTCCTTACTGGGGGGGGGGAGATCAGAGGTGGAGGTCAGCAACTACAACTTCAGTTCTTGGTGTGATCATTTCAGAGGACCTGTCGTGGGCCCAGCACTTAAGTGTAATTACAAAGAAAGCATAGCAGCGCTCTACTTTCTTAGAAGTTTGCAAAGATTTGGCACAATATCTAAAATGTTGACAAACCTCTATAGATGTGTGGTGGAGAGTGTATTGACTAGCTGCAACACAGCCTGGTATGGAATCACCAATATACTTGAAGAGAAAATCCTTCCAAAAGTAATAGACATGGCCCAGTCCATCCTGGGTAAAGCATTCACCACCAATCAGCGCATCTACACGGAGCATTGTTACAAAAAAAAACAACATGCATCATCAGGGACTCCCATCACCAAGTTCATGCTCTTTTCTTGCTACTGCCAACCTGAAGAAGGTATAGGAGTCTCAGGACTCAGAACAGCAGGTTCAGGAGCAGTCTTATCCTATAACCATCAGGCTCCTGAACCAGAGGAGATAACTTCACTCAGTTAGCCCTGTCTATCCTTGAATAAAATCATACTTGTAATCTCAAATCTGTATTGCTGCCTAATCCTCATAATCTTTTATCCCTTTGTTAATATTTATATGTCCCAACCAAGTATCCTCTCACTCTTTTAAACTTAAAAAAGGCTTTACACTACCATCAAGATGAGCAGGGCAACAGAGACTTGAGAGAACAACCACTTGCAAGAGCCTTCCAAATTGCATACCATCTTGCCTTGGAAAGGTACTGTAGTTTGTCATGGTTGCTGGATCTAGAACCTCACCGACAATGGTTGGGATGACCTTCACCAGAAAGCAGTGGATCCTTAGGTCCAAGGCTCAACTAATAGCTGTCAAAGGTATTCTTAAGATTTCTAAATGTTACTTGATGATTGGAAATAATTAAAGACACTGAAGGTTATTTTTAAAAGATTAAACAAAATTAAAATATGTATTAAATAAAAACTTTAGTTCATAGATATCTATCAAAACATTGAGATTGATTAAAATATGAAACAAATGTTCTATCTATTTCACTTTACAATCTAACCACATCCAAGTGACTTGTTGGTATAAAATGAAGGGCTGAATGGGCTTTATTAGTGTTGAAACTAGCAGGTGCTCAAATATGTTGGTGTTCCTCGTTATTCCTCTTTTGCACTAGTTACTTATTTTTTAATTGTTATGTACTGTAATTTTTGTCTTGCACTCTACTGCTGACACAAAGCAAAAAATTTGATAATATATCAATGATAATAAACCTGATTCTTATTCTGAGCTGCTATCCAGTGCATTTCCGACTTCCCCTCAGCTGCAGAATTGAGGAATGCCTTGACATTTGCACCAAAGCTAGCTGGGTTTTTTTTTACAAAGTCACCTGCTAATCATCTCCTCAAGATTTAACACATTAATATATCATCACTGCAATGTTGTAGTCATAGAGGGAGACAACATAGAAACAGACTACTTGGCCCAACAACTCCATACTGGTTATCAAACATTTATGTTACACTAATCCTATATTAATCCCATTTTTCAGTTCTTCCCTCATCTGAAATTCTCCCAATTCTACCACTCACCTACATATATTGGGCAAATTACAGTGGCCAAATAACCTGCTAGCTTCCATGGAGGAAGCACATGCGATTTCAGGAAAAACGGGCAAGCTCCTTTTAGGCAGCACCTGAGATCAGAATTGAACCTGTGTCTCTAGCACTGTCAAGTATCAATTCAGAATCAGAACTGGGTTTATTATCAGTGACATATGTCCTGAAACCCATTGCTTTGCAGCAGCAGGGCAGTGCAGAACCTTAAAGGTACTATAAATTAAAACAAGAATATATATAAATATTGCAAAAAGAGAGTGAACTATTGAAGTAGTGCTTATAGCTTCATGGAACACATAGGAATCTGATGGCATGGGGAAGAAACTGGTCCTAAAACATCGAATGTTGGTCTTCTGACTCGTGTATCTTTTCCCTGATGGCAGTAATGAGAAGAGAAGAATGTCCTGGATTATGTCATCATAATGGATGCCATATTCTTGAGGCACCAGATTATGTAGATTTCCTTGATAGTGGGGAGGCTAGTGCCAATGATGGAGCTGGCTGATTTTACAACCCTCTGTAGCTTTTTCCAATTCTGTATGTTCATGTCTCCATACCAGAAAGTAATGCAACCAGTCAGATTACTTTACAAAGTCTGTACATTGGTAGATATTTGCTAGAATCCTCGCTGATGTTCCTAATGAAGTATAGCTGCTGGTCTGCCTTCTTTGTAATTGCATCAATATGTTAGCCCAAGGATCAGTCTTCAGAAATGTTGACACTCCCGGAGCTTGAAGCTGCTCACCCTTTTCACTGCTGACCCCTCAGTAGGAACTGTTGTGTGTTTTCCTGATTTCCCCTTTTTGAATTCCAAAATCAGTTCCTTGATCTTATTGATGTTGAGTGCAAGACTGTTGTTGTGACACCACTCTACCAATCAATCAATCTATCTCACTTCTGTACACCTCCTCATCACCATGTCAGATTCTGCCAACAGCGGTGTTGTCATCAGTGAATTTATATAAAGTATTTGAACTGTGCCTAGCCACACAGTCATGAGTTTAGATAGAGTAGAGCAGTACACATCCTTGAGGTGTGCCTGTATTGATTGTCAGTGAGGCGGATATGTTATTTCCGATCCATGCTGATTGTGATCTCCTGATGAGAAAGTCAAGGATCCTGTTACAAAGGGAAGTACAGAAGCTCAGGTTTTGAAGCTTGTTGATTAGCACTGAGGGGATGTTGGTGTTGAATGGTGAGCTGTAATTAATGAACAGCATCCTGATTTACAAAGGTATTGCGTTTGTCCAGCTGCTCCAAGGCCAAGTAGAGAGCCAGTGAGATTGCAGTCGCTGTAGACCTATTGTGACAGTAGGCAAATTGCAGCAGGTCCAGGTCCTTTCTTAGGTAGGAGTCAATCCTAGCCATGACCAACCTCTAAAAGCACGTCATCACAGTAGATGTAAGTGTTATTGGCACCAGTCTTTGAGATGTTGTAATTCAATTAGATTTGTAGTTCCATTAATAAGAATGTTTTAATTCAAAGCAGGGTTGAAGAAAGTGTTAAAAACAATGGCAATGGCACAGCTTGAAGTGACAGAGAAAAAGGTATACTACAAGGATATATTTTGTCCTGTGTTTCCAAGGGATTTATTAACTTGTGAATATCAGGTTACCATGATATGACTGGTTGTTCAGTATTTGAGTAAATTAAGCAGTAATGTATCAGAAAGCATGTGAACCTCAGGGATAGGGCAACATTAGCAAGGCTTGTTGAAACAATAGAGAGGTAAAATACTTTCTTTGCTTGTATTTGAGAGAAATATTCCCATTACAAAGGAACAATCTGAGTAAAAAGTATCACTCAATGGTTCTATTTTTATTACTCCCTGGTTATATTAATTACTGATTACCATTTTACAAACTGCTAAAACTAATAAAGCTGAATAATTTTCAGTTGGAAATTAAATTGTGAATATTTGTACTTTGTGTCTCCATACAGATTGCTATTGAATACACAATTCCAAAATAGAATTTTGACTTTAGGTAATTATGCAGTGCAAAGATGACTATGCACACTTCATTTTTTTCATTCCTATAAAGGATTTAGGTGTTTCATGGGAACCCAGTATTTAATTACAATCTCAGCTGTCCTTCAGAGGCTGGTGATTAATTGTTTCTAAGGTGAGGGAACTTTTACATTGCTGTTAGGCAGAAAGTTCCAGAACATCCCCCAGTGATAGTGACAAAATGATGATGTTTATTTATGTCAGGTTGGTTTGGAACTTGGAAAATAACTTTCAAAGTAGCATATTGGCATAGCTCATGTAGTCAGACCCCTCTCTGCTCTCACTCTGTCATGGTATGGAGGAGGTGTTGCTGTCACTTGCAAGCTCCTTTTATTGTAGATTTGGGATATGCTGTCAAAGAAACTTTAGTGAATTGTTGCAGTCTACCTTGATTGCACACAGTGCAGATATAGTGCAGTGCCTTAGAAGAACCAGGTATATAAAGTGCAAAATAGTGTAACAGACTGATTTGTCCTGAATGGTGTAAAGCTCCCAATATCTCATTAGAACTGCATTCATACAGGCAAGTAGACAGTCAAATCTTGTGTCTTTTAACACTTAGGAGATTGTAAAACTGGGGAAAATCCGAATATGAGTCATTTTCCATTGAATATCTAGCCACTGATATTTTCCGTAAATCATGGTCTTTCTGTTTTACTTGAGATTTTAATGGTTGTTCCTTTCATGATAGCAATGTCAATGAACAGAAAGAATGGATGTGTTATATGTTAGACAGAAACATTGGGCATATTTTCTGTCTTTTTTTAGACCCGTAAAATAAAATCACTATTAACATTCCTCTACTGAATCTGACATATCTGATACTGAATACTGGAATCTAGTGAGGGGAGTTTTTCATTTTAAGAGATGCAACTTTATTGTAGGAAAAATGAATGCAACTGTCTGAGATGGTAAATGATATTGGATATTTTCTTTGGCGTTAACCAAATATTTAGTCTGCTGCTGATAATGACTTAAAACATAGAAGCAGCCCTTTGCCCCACAATTTTCTCTTTAACCTTTTAACATACTCTAAGGTCAATCTAACCCTTTCCCTCCCACATAGCCCTCTATTTGTCTATCATCCATGTGCCTATTTAAGAATCTCTTAAATGTTCGTAGCATATATGCCTCTAGCACAACTCCTGGCAGGGTGTTCTACGCACCCACCATTCTCTGTCTAAAAAAATTACCTCTGACATCCCCCTTTAATTTCCTCCAATCATCATAAAATTATGCCCCTTGTATTTGCCATTTTCACCCTGGAAAAAGACTCTATCCACTCAATCTATGCCTCTTATCATCTTGTTCACCTCTATCAAGTTGCCCCTCATCTTCCTTCTAGTGGTGTTGCCACTTGATTTTTTTCTAGATTTCCTAGCTCAGGACCAAGATTATAACAAGGAGTGAACCATGAAGAATTCAATACAGTCGACCTTCACTAATCCGACTACCTGTAGTCCGGTTCCGTCGATAATCCGGCACTGATTTCAAATTTTCCGCGCAACTGTAATTTCAAATTTCCCGGGCCACTGTACCAATCTGCTGTGCATTGTTTTGGTTGCGCTAGATCTGTTCATGTGTTGGCACCCTCTTGTAAGCACAGACAGGTGATTCCTGCTTGTTTTCCTGCATTTATTAATATCATTTGCGTGAGGCGCGGCCGCCTGGCACCCGCCCATTTCACCCACCAGCAGCGGGAGAGTTGGTGTGAGCTGGATCGGTTTGCCTTCTCATCCGCCTGCCAGCAATCACGCACTACTCTCCAGCATCACCCAGCCCTCGCTCTATTATCTTCTTCCTACGACCTCAGATCAGACGTGGTGACCTGCTGAATTTAAGCATATTACTAAGCAGAGGAAAAGAAACTGATGAGGATTCCCTCAGTAACTGCAAGTGAAGAAGGAGAGCCCAGCGCTGAATCCCCGGCCGTCTGGCAGTCGCATGAAATGTGGCATATAGAAGACCTCCTTTCTCCAACTTCTGCTTTTGCTCACCCAGACGTGCTGCCACCATCATCAATAGTTTTTGAAGAAACTGTTGTGCCAGTTTCAGCACCTGTTCCTGATGCCTCAGTCATTTTTCAAGATGAAGATCTTGATGATCCTGACAAACCCACACTTGCAAACATGTCACTTTGCCTGAAGGTATATTAAACGTCTCACTTTAGAAGCGGAAGTGCTCAACTGTTCTGTATAAGTTAATTCCTGTACATTTACCCGTACCCTTTATTTTATCTGTGCCTGTACAGTATATTTATTAAAATTTCACTTTCTACTCATTTAATATTTCTGTTTCATTATTATCTAACTTGTACTGATTTACATTATATTTTAAAGGTATGATGAGGAGGTTAGCTATTGCTTAATGTGATCCTTCTGTAATTCGGATTTTCACTAATCCGGCACTCCTTAGGTCCCAATGGTGCCGGATTATAGAAGGTCGACTTGCACATCAAAATAATCCCAGTGGTAGGATTACATTTTACTGAACCAGGATTCTATGCTGTATTTCTAGCAGTCATTGCCTGGACAGGGTGCAACTAAGGGGCAGGAAGAATTTAAATGCAGGCCTGCCTTCCAGACTCTTAACAATTACAGATTCAGAGCACTAGCCCAAACCCAGAAGGATTCTTGATTCTGTGCACTCTCACTAGTGTCAAATGTAACTCTAACATTGGTCTGAGTGGGGAAGCAGCAGCAGCTTTTTGGGTCTAAAGCTAATCGATGGAATAACCAAGAGGAGAAGACTCTGTGCCTTTTCTACATGATCAATATATTCATATTGCCCAGTACATTTCGTCCACTACTCCAAATCATATCTACACTCAGGGCTGTTAGGTCGTACACCGGTCTGGAGTACGTAATGGACTCGACACAGTCCTGCACTAACATCCCACCATAGCTGAGCGACCTGACTATACTGACTCAATAACAGTTTCTGAGATGGATTGTGTGCACTGGAAGTTGAGGAACAGCCCACTAGGCAGCTGGTCCTTCTACTGCCATTGTCGGATCAACTAAATTTTCACTCAGTCGCTTTCCTGCTAGGAAGTTAAAACGATCCCTTCGTGTGCACAGTCAGGCTTATCTGAAACAGTTGGTGCTTGTGTTCACTGGCTGGTTCATGCCTTGTAATGTAGCTTTAATGACCAGCTGCTAGACTACAAAGCCATTCACATCCACAGATGAAATTGTGCTTGGCAATTATTTATTCATGCACCTTTTAGCAGGTGTCATTCTATGAAAATTCAGAAGCCCAAGTTCTAACAGGTATCTCCTTTGCTTAAGCTATGGGTATACAAACTTACTCTTGAGCAACAACTGAACTCAGGAAAGTATCATGTATATTTCAGTAATAATCCTTGCACAGGAGAACAGTTCTTCATTTCCTCTAATGTGGCCACATGAATAGAGATAAGAAGGTGCAGCTGTGTACATTAGCATTCTTGCCTAATTCTTATCCAAAGCAGTCTTTCTGACAGAGGACAGATGTGACAGGTACATCATTGCATATTTCTTGATACCCGACATGTAAGCTAATGAGATTCATTTCAATAAAACTGCACTGCTCTGAAAAAAGTAAGATAATTGCCTTACTTTAGCAATAATAACGATTTCTGTAAAAAAGTATTGAGGGCCTCTGACCCTGAAAATTGGATTCAATTCAGTGCAAGATCTATCATGGAAAAGATGCCAAAATTGGGTGGCAAAACTTAGCTCATTGTCCAGGCCTTAATTTCCATCCATCACCTACCTGTCTATTCCTTTCCTATTCTACAGGCAGGAGCCATTGCCAATTCCTTTCGTGCATCTCAATTCAACAACACTCCATGTCCCGAGATCAACAAATTCTTGTTTCATAATGGAACAGCAATTATAAATCCATTTTAAGACTGTTGATAGGTCATGCATGGTTTTACCAGATGTCTGCCACAGCCATGTCCTGTGGAGGTCTATGTTGAGTCAACTTGCTGCAATAACCATCTCCTCTTTGGATCTGATTAAGAGATTTATGTGCTTTTCACCCTGGACAAAGCTGGCAGGTACCACTTTTGGGTCCAGCTGAAGCCTGTGATGTGCACAAAGAGCATTGCATTAGAATGTTGCCAGTAAGTTACCAGCAGATGAAAGATCTGGATTAGACTACAAAGAACGTTAAGAAAATCCTGTTATTGCAGTTTTTCCCTATGTTAATGGAGAAAATACCTCATTTTAAAACATTCCTACGGGGAGGACAAAAAATGGCCCAAATAAACTAAGCTTTCAATGTAACCATATCAGAATCCCTTTTAACAAGAGATAAAATCAGTTTTCAGTCCTATGCTTGGAACCTTTTTCGAAGGCTGTACCAATACACAAGCTTTAGCCATTTCAGAAGTTAAAAAGGACACCATAGCAAACTGGATGATATGAAATCTATTTAGAAAAGGTGAGAATTTCAGAGAAAATATCGAAGTCAGTGACTACTCAAATGTATAATTGTAAACTTTAAATGTTTCTCCACTATGATTTTTCTGTGCATGAGTACTGGGACCATTTTCATTATGTTGAGATTTGAGACAAGCAGGAGGGTGAGAGGGATTTTCATTCTTCACTGTTCGTTATTAGTAATATTCCATTTGAACATGTCAGGAATCATAACATAGCCAGCCTAGAAAACAGGACTTTAGTTTGCAGAATTCTTGGAATAAGGATTCTGAAAACTTAGATTAATATTCATGGGGGAGGAGACACAGGGAAGTATTAGATCCAAGATGTGAATGGCTCAACATAGTGTTTATAATTTTTTTCAAGGTCTCTTCACTGACGGATTGTTTTAACAACTTTCTCTAAAACTTTGTTGTACCCGTCAGGATAGTTGCAATCTTTGCAGATATTATAGTCTTGAAGTACAGTTGTTGTTCAGAATGGATTATATATGTACAATATATGCTACAGTACTGTATTTTTGAAAAATGAATTCAATTAGTATGTTTTCAAGATTTGCAAATTTAATTTAGTTTGTACTCTTTCAACATTGCGGTTGTAAATAGTGTTGATTATGGGTGCATCAGTTTATATTGGAGATTCGTTTTGATTTAGCACCTTGACCCTTGTCTAAAAGCTTACATGTTGACTTGAGTTGAATGATAGTTACACTCACATCAGAATATTTCCAATCTCAGTTTCTTTTGCTGCTTTCCTGTATGTTGTTTAGTGGATAAAATAATCAATGTGGACTTTATAGGATGTCTCTCCGATTTTCACAAGATATTTCCTAGATGTGTGTACCTTAATTTCTCATTGTCCCATCAGTGATCTCTGACTTGAATGATGGTTTTATTGCACACGTTCTGAATCTCTTCTCCCTGTTCATTGCAACAAGATATCTTTCCTGCTTTAGCTGCTCCTTCTCCACGTTTTAATTCCGGATTAGACTGAACATGATGCAACTGACATTTGATCAGACTTTCCATTTTTTTAAATTTCAAGTCCTCCTTATCTGTGCAAAATTATCTATCTACTTCCTCATTGGGAAGTGGATGATAAAAGCAACTATTTTACTCCATAAAACTGAAACAATCTAAGCTGTGAAGCATTATCTGATGCAATTTTTTCAAGAATTCTATTTGTGGCAAAGATATATCTTAGTTCTTTCATTTAGAGGTGATAGTAAAATCCCAAGCACTTCATCTTAGTTATTTCGAATAAAGATGTCATGTCAATTTAATACTAAAAAACAGAGACACAAAATAGAATACATATACTGGAATCTAGAGCAAAATCAAATTGCTGGAGGAACTTAGCATGTCAATCAGCACCTGTGGAGGGAAGTGATAGCTGATATTTCAGTTTGGGACCTTGCACCTGCAGAAAGAAATTGCCCATTCTTTTTTAACAGCACAACATTTGGATGCACTAGAAGAGTTGTGGTTCAACCTTCCTGGCAGAATACCATATTCCTTTTGACTAGTTCTTTTATCTGATTGTCAGTTTCACAAAAATATCAGAGTTAGAATCAGAATCAGGCATATTATCACTGGCATGTGATGTGAAATTTGTTAACATAGTAGCAGCAGTTAAATGCAATACATAATATAGAAGAGAAAAAAAGTAAAAATAATAATAATAATAATAATAATAATAATAATAAGTCAATTACAGTATAAGTATATTGAATAGATTAAAAACATGCAAAAAACCAGAAATATTGTATATTAAAAAAGTGAGGTAGTGTCCAAGGGTTTAATGTCCATTTAGGAATCGGATGGCAGAGGGGAAGAAGCTGTTCCTGAATTGTTGAGTGTGTGCCTTCAGGCTTCTGTCACCTCCTAACAGTGAGAAAAGGACATTCCTTGGGTGCTGGAGGTCCTTAATAATGGAAGCTGCCTTTCTGAAACGCTGCTCCCTGAAAATGTCCTGGGTACTTGGTAGACTAAATTTTAAGCCCTCTGCAGCTTCTTTTGGTCTTGTGCAGTATCACCCCCCCCCCCCCCCCACCATACAGTGGTGCAGTTCTCTACGGTACATCCATAAAAGTTTTTGAGTGTATTTATTGACATGCCAAATCTCTTCAAACTCCTAATGAAGTTTAGCCACTGTCTTGCCTTCTTCATGACCACATTGATATGTTGGGATCAGGTAGGTCTTCAGAGATCTTGACACCCAGGATCTTGAAACTGCTCACTCTTTCCACTTCTGATCCCTCTATGAGGATTGGTGTGTTTTCCTTCGTCTTACCCTTTCTGAAGTCCACAGTCAGTTTATTCATCTTACTGACATTGAATGCCAGGTTGTTGCTGTGGCACCACTCCACCAGTTGATACATCTCATTCCTGTATACACTCTCGTCACAACCTGAGATTCTACCAACAATGTTTGATTCATCAGCAAATTTATAGATGGAATTTGAGCTATGCCTAGCCACACAGCCATGTGTATATAGAGAGTAGAGCAGTGGGCTAAGCACACACCCCTGATTTGCGCCAGCGTAGATCACCAGCAAGGAGGAAATGTTATCACTAATCCACACAGATTGTGATCTTCCAGTTAGAAAGTCAAGGATCCAGTTGCAGAGGGAGGTACAGAAGCCCAGGTTATGCAACTTCTCAATCAGGATTGTGAGAATGATGGTGTTAATGCTGAGCTACTGTCAATGACCAGCATCCTGATGTAGGTGTTTGTGTTGTCCAGGTGGTCTAAAGCCATGCGGAGAGCTGTTGAGATTGCATTTGCTGTTGACCTATTGTGGCAATAGGCAAATTGCAATGGGTCCAGGTCCTTGCCTAGGCAGGGGTTCAGTCTAGTCATGACCAACCTCTCAAAACATTTCATCACTGTCGATGCGAATGCTACCGTGCGATAGTCATTAAGGCAGCTCACCTTATTCTTTTTAGGTACTGGTATGATTGTTGCCTTTTTGAAGCAAGTGGGAACTTCTGCCCGTAACAGTGAGAGGTTGAAAATGTCTTTGAAAGCTCCTGCTAGTTGGTTGGTACAGGTTTTCAGAGCCTTCCCAGGTATTGCATGGGACCTTCCCTATATAAACATATCATCTGTCTTTTATTTAATATAATCAGATATTCTGCATGGAATTATTTGATCAATATGCTTTATAACTCTTTTGATATCATTTTATGTATTGCTGATTGGTGGTTAAT
Organism: Hemitrygon akajei; assembly: GCF_048418815.1. Lineage (NCBI taxonomy): Eukaryota > Metazoa > Chordata > Chondrichthyes > Myliobatiformes > Dasyatidae > Hemitrygon > Hemitrygon akajei. The sequence goes on along the minus strand of NC_133136.1, from coordinate 70,785,023 downwards.
TCTTCATGTCTGTGTGCAGTTTTGGGCTCCTTATTTAAGGATTTTATCAGCACATTTAAGGATGTGCTGACATTGGAGAGGGTTCAGAGAAGATTCACTAGAATGATTCCGGGAATGAGAGGGTTAACATATGAGGAACATTTGACCACTCTTGGACTGTAAACCTTGGAGTTTAGAAGAATGAGGGGGGTCCTCATTTAAACATTTCGAATGTTAAAAGGTATGGACAGAGTGGATGTGGCAAAGTTGTTTCCCATGGTGGGGGAGTCTAGTATGAGAGGGCATGACTTAAGATTGAAGGGTGCCCATTCAGAACAGAGATGCAAATACATTTTTTTAGCCCGAGGGTGGTGAATCTGTGGAATTTATTGCCACGGGCGGCAGTGTAGGCCAAGTCATTGGGTGTATTTAAGGCAGAGATTGATAGGTATCTGAATAGCTAGGGCATCAAAGATTATGGTGAGAAGTTGGGGGAGTGGGACTAAATGAGAGAATGGATCAGCTCATGATAAAATGGTGGAGCAGGCTCGATGGGCCGAATGGCCGACTTCTGCTCCTTTGTCTTATGGTCTTATGATGAAATATATTTGTGTATCGACTGAGACCTGTATTTGTAACTGTCTACCACACAACTCTTTTAGTGGATCAATCTTATTTGAAATTACTGGGATGAAATGTTTGGAGTCTTACTGCTACCTCCAAATGAAAGAACTAAGATCTATATTTGCAACTTCATAAGTGTTCTTGGGTGTAGCAGACTTTAGCTCCAAAATGGTTAACCGTGACTTCGAGTGAATAACCAGCCTGAGTGACCTTCCCACCAGTGATTGTTGAATCAGGTTCATTATCAATGACACATGTTAAGAAATCTGCTGTTTTGCAGCAATTGTACAGTGCAATATATTTAAATATCTACAAGTTAGTGTTCAATGCTTAAGGAACAGCTTCTTCCCCCTCTGCCATCAGAACTCTTAGAGGTTTATGAATCCATGATCATTATTCAACATCTTTCTTTTGCACTATTTAAAAAAAAATTGTAACTTAAAGTAATTTATTATGTCGACACCCTACAGCTGCCACAAACAACAGATTTCACAACTGATGTTAGTGACAATAAACCTGATTGTGATTCTGATACTGATGGGTTGGTAAGTGAACCTTGGAATATGAGAGATGTGGTGAATTTACTCAAGAAGAGAAAGGAAGTATATGTAAATTTTAGAAAGCTGAAATCAAACAGATCCCTAAGAAGCAAGAAAAGAACTCAAGAAGGGAACTTGCAGAACCAGGAGGGGTCATGAATAGTTCTTGAAAAGTAGCATTAAAAATATTTGTTGCCTATATTAAGAGGAAGAAAATAACCAAGGAAAGGATAGGACCAAGCAAGGATAAAGGAGGGACATGTGCTTGGAATGGACGATGTAGTTGAGGTCCTAAATGAGTACTTTGCATCAGCATTTACCAAGGAGAAGGACGTGGTAGATAGTAAGATTGGTGTAGAGTTACCTAATGTGCTAGGGCACTTTGAGATGAAAGAAAACATAATATCGGGTGTTTTGATGAACATTAAGATGGATAAGTTCCCAAGGCCTGATTGGATATACCTCAGGTTATTGAGGGGTAAAAGGTGGCAAATCTTCTCTAGACAAAGTTGAGGTCCCGGAGGACTAGCAAGTAGTTAATGCTGTTGTTTTAGAAGGGAAAGAAGGATCTTCCGGTTTCTATAGGTAGATTAGTCTCATCTTAGTGGTAGGGAAGCTATTGGGGTGGGTTCTTATGCTGCTGGCTAGAAATGATTTTGAAAGTTCTTCATCATTTCATACACAGGGTGTCAGTTTGGGAATGTTTCATAAATGGCTTGTTTTATTTCTATTTGCAGCTCACCGTTGTGCATTCACGTGAAGGCTTATTGTTATATCCCTTGTTCTCAATTTCAATACTGTTATTTGCTCAGCATCTCATTTTCTTCCCTTGATGTAGGATATGAAGAGCCCCTGCACCTGAGCTGTCGATATAACTGATCTGTGACTTCCCTGCCATTATGTATTGTCTACTACAAAGTTTCCAGACTTGATTTTTAAGTTCACACAGTTTTGCTGCGCTTTCTTCCTCTTCATTTTGCATTAGTCACTACCTTAGTCATCCCGGATTATTTGCAAGCTTTACCAGTTAGACAAACAATTTACATTGCCATTCGTTCTCACTGTCAGCACCTGAGTTCATAATATCTTTGGTGGTGAAATCTATTAACTCATACACAAGCCATGTGAGGAGTCAAAGTCGAGTTTTTTGTCATATGAATAGGTACGTATATGCACAGATGTATTGAAAAGCCTTCTTATCACCGACACAAAACAAATTATCAAAATTCAGAAGCAAAATCTGTATTCGATATAAATTAAACACAACTTGATATGCTGAAATGTGAATGCAAGGCAGAGCAGTACAATATGGAGAGTAAGCTGTTGCCCAAGTAGCAGGTTCTCCCTCTCCACACAGCTGATGAATCCAAAGGAAACGCAGAGGCTGATACCGTTCGGCATCATTGGCATTGCAGAATTTGACAGTCAACATTGTCTGCCTTTTGAATTCCAGTTCCAGATTTTTCCTGAAGCCTTTCCCATGGGTGGCTGTCTCCCGGATGACCTGCCAACCATGGCTAACAAACCCTTTCTGCCCGAAGTGACTGGTTTAAGTGCACGATTGCCCCATCTATCAGTAGAAATGATTTCTCTGGGCTTAGGAGCTAAGCTACACCTATATGCCAGGAGCTGGACTTTGTTGTCAGAGGTTATTTGAAACTCACGCCATTGGGAGCATTTAATAGGTAGTGAGAGCTTGTCCGATTACGTCCCCCAGCTATGACAACCCTAAGGAACTTAGCAAACTTACTTCTACCATCTATATTGATAAGTGTGACATATGAATCTATTTCTATTAGGGCAATGACTCACCCCCCCACCCCCACAATGTATTGATCTGTTGTCTACGCACGAGCAACCTCCTCTCTCTCTTTCTCGCTGCGAAGTGAATACACCAGTTAAAGCCATCTCCCATGTCCGTGCTTTTATTTAATCAATGTGTAGTTGTGCACAGACACAACAAATTGGCTTCGAGGATGAACCTGAATGTCAGAAAATATCACACCTGCACCAACAGTTACGGGACAAAACAGCAAGAATTAAGCAGCAGAAGAAGATCATCACAGGCGCTAACAAACGTGTGAGTAACAGTGTATAGTAACAGTGAAAGACGCACTGAATTTAAATGATAATAATGTGGCGATGGCTTTAGTGGGGAAAGTTGATGAATATGATAGCACTGATGGAGGCTGGGAGCTGTATATCGTAAGGATTGAACTGTATGGTAATGCGAACAACATGGAAGAGCAAAAGAAAGCCCCTACACTTCTTAGCTTAATGGGCCCAAGAAACATTCCGTCTCTTAACGCAAGCAAGACATTCAACAACATTTTTACAATTTTATTCAATCACTTGAAGCCTCAACCACTGGTAATAGCTGAGAGATTTAGATTGTACAAAAGGAACCAGTCAAAAGATGAAAGGCTTTCTGAATACATTGCAGGACTATACAAACTTTCTCAGTACTGTGACTTTAGAGATAGAATTATTGATGCATTAAGGGATAGTCTTGTATGTGGCACTCAAAAGAGGCTATTATCTGAAAGAGACCTAACCCTAGAATGGGCATTCACCCTTGTAATATTGTTTAAGACTGCAGTAAAGGATGCAGCATAACTACAGAAAAGGAGGATAGAATGAGAAATGCACAGAATGTCCCTGAATGGTGCAAAACGCCAAAAATGTTATTGATATGGCAAATCCTCCCATAATGACTATTGGTTGAAGGAAAAAGTGTGCAGTAAGTGTCACAGACAAAGTCACCTAGAGAGACTGTGCAATGCAGTCAGAAAGCACAACTGAGTGAGAAGTCTCAAACACAAAACTAAGAAAATGCATAAAGTTACCGAATGTAAAACAGAATCAGACAACATAGAGTCTGACAAAGGTGAACTACCATGCCTAGAACTGCATTGTATTACTGACACAGATCGCAATATAATATGGATTACAATAGATGTGTCAGGTGTAAAACTGAAAATGGAGCTGGATACAGGGTCAGCTTTGTCTATAATGCTGGAGGCTGACACAACAGATTGTGTTCTAGAGAAGACCTCAGTGATGCTAAAGACTTACAGGGGTCCAGAGGTATGACGAGAATGTTATCATTGACAAGACACCCGCCAAGCTTGATTCCTCTCCACAGGTCCAGAGGCGCTATTCTGAAAGAAACAGAGCACCACCCAAAAACTGAATCTTTAGAACTGTGAAGTTAGTTATGGACAGTTATTGTGAAAGCATGCTTATTTGGAATATGGGTTTATGAAAGGGAAATTGAATATTTTGTACATATACAGTTCTATGTTGTATAAATCTAAAGGGGGAGGATGTATAATGTATGGATCTATTTCCTTTAGAGCAAAGACCTCTCCCCCCCACGTATTGATCTGTTGTAAGTTCATGCGCTGTTATTATGCATGAGTATTGTCCTCTCTCTCACTGCAATGTGAATACTCCAGTTAAAGCCACCTCCCACATGTGTGCTTTTATTTAATCAATATGTGTTTGTGCACAGACACAACAACAACATGCTTTTGTACCAATGTAGATCTATTCAAGAAGAAAGTAGAACAAAAACGGTCAATATCTAACTTCAAAGTATATATTATTTTTTTCCATCTGCAAAAGCTGATAAATGCAAACTGTGATTGGTTAGTGTGTACATTAGCCTTTTAGTGACTTTTGCCATGTGTGGGCAGCTGAAGCAAGTGGCACATTACTGAAAGCAAGATTGAATGCCAATCACTTTGCTAATGAATTAGAACGTGCTGAAATTGACCCGTGTTCAGGTTTCCGTAGTATAGCTCTGAAATTGGTACTCCTGTTTATTAACCCTTCTGTAATTTCATCAGCTTCTCTCTAATTGTAAGTGAACTGATCGACAAGTGTTGATTATTATGGTACTTGGCAGGCTGAAGACAGCAGTGTCACATAGCAAGAGTCCATCATAGACAGCTAGATTAATTCCAGTGCTCAAAGCACAAACAACTTGCTCAGAATATCTGATTGTACTTTTATCGCTGTGCTGCAAAGAAACAGAGAAATTCTTGCTTCCTGCAGCAAAGTAAACAAGGACTTACTCAATCACACTGGTTGAATAAGACACATTGCATAATAATTCTTCATACAAGAGCTGCATTGAATTTTGTGCATTGAGCATATCTATAAAAGAAATGCAAATTCTGCAATTAAAAAAAGGGTTACTAATAAAATATTTGATTTTCATCAGTTGATCATCTAACCAGCTTATGTCTTTGCTGGTGTTTTGGTTTAAACTGAACTAAAGAAATCTTAACATAAACAGTATTGTAACAAACCCAAAACCAGTGTTGGAGTGATGTCATGTGAAAACCAACTAATGCACATGAGGCACTAAGGTACTTCACTATAAACTATTGTGCCTAAACTTTATTAGTAGATTCTCTTAGTTTAGGAACTCCATTACTTTTGGATGTGGAAATTCAGCATCTTGGAAGTAAAAGGTGAGCTTTTTTCCATTGAACTTTTTCCACCGTACCAAGATGGGTCTGACAAGGTGCAGGCCCCTCATACCATTTCTCATCCCTGAATGATATTTGCAGCTTACCAACAATATGTAAATTAATCTGTCCCTGTGCAGACAAGGTGATCTACAGTAGCTAGCCAGAAATTCTGATCCGTCATTCCCTAGAAACTGAAGTTGGTGATTTTCATCTTGGTGCTTACAATTAAACTTTTCCAAAGAACATCTGAAACGCTGATGGTTGTTCCACACTAGTACTGGACTTTCTTTTAGGATTCTTGGCATCAAAACCCATCTTACTAGCATTGGAAAAGAAGCATCTAAATATAACGGTGTCCTCTGGGTGGACTTTTCTTGCACTCTGACTAGCTCTGTGCAGAAGATTACAGGAAAGAGCTGATGCTAATATGTAACACTTACTATGGTATAAACTGCGACTTCCTGGACTCCTTTGGAGGCTGAGCAGATGGTATATGAATGTGTCAGTCCTTGAGGACCAGCAGTTCCTCACCCAGCTTCAGGAATGTTTGTTTCAATTTCCTGAGATCATCACAGTTCAGCACAGAAACCTTAACAATTCTGGTTTGGGAAAAATGCCAAGGCATTTGTATGTTTTAATATTGTGGACTCTGCTTCTAAGAAAAAAAAAGAGACTTTGTCTTTCCAGAGGCTTTGGAAAAGTGACCCTGTGAATAGAAAATTGTTATGATTTTAAAGGGTTAGACATCTGAAATGCTGTCTAAAGACCTGGAAAAAATTCCCTTTCGTCCAATATTTTAATCTAGGTCACCTGCCCACCAAAAGCCATGTTTTTGATAGATATAACTGATTGCCAGAACAACAGAAATTTTTTTTTATATATTACACAATTCCAGTAACAACTTCTCCAAAATGGTTCACAAAAGGCTCTTGAACTGAAACTGATTTAGTTAGGACATGTGAGTGGTGGTACTATTACTGAAGGAGATGTTGAAGGTGAAAAAAGATGATATACATAGAGAGACATAAGTGGAGCCAAGAAAGGCATTTGAATAATTCTGAAGTGGTTATATGAATACACAGGGAGAAGCCATTGCCAGAGCATTGGGATAGATGGGTCTGTTTTCTTACATAGACAGAGGAAAGATGGTAAATTGATCATGCCAAAATCACAGAGAGTTTCAAAAAGGAGAGAACAGATAATGCATCATAGTCATGGATAACAATGGTGATTTTCTCCAAAGTGCTTACAATTAAACTTATCTTAAGTATATAAAACACATTAGAAAGTAACTCTGCTGATGCAGTGTGCAATATTGGAAATGAGAGGAAATTCAGAGATGGTAAATAAATGAATTAACACATTTCAGTTTCTTCTGGAGCAAGCTTATTTCATTTGGATTATAAAATGCCATAGTGGATGGATTTGTTGGTTGTATCTGCCAATGTCCCTAGAAGCAGCAAAGGAATGGTTCTTATAGTTTTCCAAAGGAGCAGCTGTATTTATATGAAAACAATCTAACTCCACATATTGTACCAAAATGTGTCTATGAATCCAGATAACTTATTTGATATGGCAAACATCGCTGCATATTTTAAAAATATACAGTGATGATTTACATAAGTAGATAGCAATGCTTTTTGTTACCAGTAATTCAACTTACAGCTGTACATCATTGCTACATCATTGAACTCAAGCTATGGATATCATCCTAGGTTTGGATGACGCAAGTGTTTCCAGTTGGCATTTCTTTATTTCATTTGTTATTTGTATGAATATTATATCGTTCCAATTAACTAGATACCGCTATTGTCCAAAAACATTGATCTTGTGTTAAAAATATCATAGCATTTCCTATAGCTAAACTTTTAAGATATGATAAGATTAGCAGAATTTTGTTAGAACTTAAAGTGTAAAATTTTATGTTTGATATTCTTCCATAAGATCTGATAAATTCTCTTGAGCTCCTTCATTGACTGCTTTGTTTGCAGCTCAGGGTTGTGTTCCATGCCTGTCATGTTAAATAATACTATTTCACCAAGCACTATCAAACTCGGTGTTAGATTGCACTAGCAACGTTATTTATGTTTTCCCTTTGTTAATGAAATACTATTTTGTAAAGATGTGCATTGAAGTTAATTGGACAGAGTTTTGGAGATGGTCTGTCAAAGATTGCTACTATATAGCTTGCTTAGTGCTGCTGACCTGAGATGAATTTCAAGACATCATTGCATTTGACAGGCTGGACAGTTGGCTAAACCTAGGGGTGCAGCTTAGCCAGCTATCACCTGCTTAATCATTTTTATTGATGGGGAGGGCTTCTTCTGAGTTCCAGCCCTCATCTCCTGCTGCCCTATTCCCCCCAAACCCACCATCTCCCTGTCCCACCCAGCAATATCCATGTATAGGGAGCTGGTCATCCAGGACACTGTAAGTGCAGAAAGCCTTCCAGTTGAGAAATTAACCCATGTACATCTGCCAGGGTAAATATGGATTAGAATTCAAAGTTCAAATTAAATATACTATCGAAGTATGTACAAAACCTTGAGATTTGTCTCCTTATAGGCAGCCAGAAAAGAAAGAAATCCAATAGAACCCATTAAAACAAAAGAAGACCAACAACCACCAAATGTGCAGAGAGGAAAAAAAAACCAAATTGTGCAAACATGAAAAGCAAGCAAATAGCATTCAGAATTGAAGTTCGTGAAGCCAGGCATCAATGCAGCTAATTCAGAAGTCCATTAGTTGCATGTCACAGCGTCAGCTCGGTGCAGAGACGAGTAAACCTCGTGGAGCATCACGCTGAAGTTCAGTGTAGAGACAAAAGTACAAAAGTCAGCAGCAAAAGCACCAAAAATTTTGGATAAAAGTTTCCTTCAGTAATTACAGCAGCTCTAGTTAAATGATGATGCAAATATCCTGCATTTTTAACAGGGTTTTCCTACATAGAAGTATGTGTGGAAGATTGGGGCAGGGAGATTAGATAGATAGATAGATAGATAGATAGATAGATACTTTATTCATCCCCATGGGGAAATTCAACTTTTTTCCAATGTCCCATACACTTGTTGTAGCAAAACTAATTACATACAATACTTAACTCAGTAAAAAATATGATATGCATCTACATCACTATCTCAAAAAGCATTAATAATAGCTTTTAAAAAGTTCTTAAGTCCTGGTGGTAGAATTGTAAAGCCTAATGGCATTGGGGAGTATTGACCTCTTCATCCTGTCTGAGGAGCATTGTATCGATAGTAACCTGTCGCTGAAACTGCTTCTCTGTCTCTGGATGGTGCTATGTAGAGGATGTTCAGAGTTATCCATAATTGACCGTAGCCTACTCAGCGCCCTTCGCTCAGCTACCAATGTTAAACTCTCCAGTACTTTGCCCACGACAGAGCCCGCCTTCCTTACCAGCTTATTAAGACGTGAGGCGTCCCTCTTCTTAATGCTTCCTCCCCAACACGCCACCACAAAGAAGAGGGCGCTCTCCACAACTGACCTATAGAACATCTTCAGCATCTCACTACAGACATTGAATGACGCCAACCTTCTTAGGAAGTACAGTCGACTCTGTGCCTTCCTGCACAAGGCATCTGTGTTGGCAGTCCAGTCTAGCTTCTCGTCTAACTGTACTCCCAGATACTTGTAGGTCTTAACCTGCTCCACACATTCTCCATTAATGATCACTGGCTCCGTATGAGGCCTAGATCTCCTAAAGTCCACCACCATCTCCTTGGTCTTGGTGATATTGAGACGCAGGTAGTTTGAGTTGCACCATATCACAAAGTCCTGTATCAGTTTCCTATACTCCTCCTCCTGTCCATTCCTGACACACCCCACTATGGCCGTGTCATCAGCGAACTTCTGCACATGGCAGGACTCCGAGTTATATTGGAAGTCTGATGTGTACAGGGTGAACAGGACCGGAGAAAGTACGGTTCCCTGCGGCGCTCCTGTGCTGCTGACCACCGTGTCAGACCTACAGTCTCCCAACCGCACATACTGAGGTCTATCTGTCAAGTAGATAGATTAGTTAGTTGAGTTAGATTCAATTATCAGGCTTTTTCTTCTATTTTATCATTTTTTGATTGGAATTTGCTTTCAAAGCCTCTTTCAGAACTAAAATATGACAACATCAGCATATAATCCTTTTCATTGCCAATTTACCATATTTCTGTTCATACAAATTTTCTGAATGTAGGAATACTCTTGCATAGTAACCACATACCAGAGATCTTTACAGTGGGCTCACAGCTTTGGCTCACAGTTTTGCAAGAGTAGCTGGATGAAAGGATTGTTTTATCACTAATCCATATGCATGCAAAATGAAAGGCATTCACAACATTCTGATTCAGTGACTGAATGATATTGATTTATGTCAGAAAGTAGCCTTTAACTCTTCAGAACATAGCTTCAAATAGGCACTTTCATCCATTCAGATCCCTATGTGCAGCTTTGAACTAAGAGAGAAAAAAATAAGAATTTGTAGTTGTGTCACTAAAACAGAAAGCATGTCCAGTGCCTTATAACAACAACACTCACGTTTTGGAAGATGGGGTTGGATTTTCTAAATGGGATTAGTGCTTGATGCTTGAGTGTCCCATTCCCTATTACTTAAATCTGTAAGTCTGAGCCTGCTGATGAAGAACCTCCTGAACTTGAATGGCACAGCACAGCATGGTGTCAGAACCTCATAAGACAAAAGTGGATCATGAAAGTGAGTCAGAACAAGCCACAGTTACTGAACTACGTGGAAGACATTTGGCTGATAAGGCTTTGGAATGCTCAACAAGTAGTTTTTAAAAAAAATCACCAAACTTTGTACATAATACATGATAAGATTTCAAAAGCAATTTTGAACCATCTGACCCTTCATAATAACCTCTGCCCACCAAAGTGCTTAGTTCTCCAATTTCTTCTTTGGGTTCAGCGGGATCCATTTTCACCTTCACTGCCCTGGCAGCAATCTGGAGATGAGGATGGTTGCTGAACTTGCCTGATCTTTATTTTATGACCTAAGAATCAGGCAGGCTGTACAGTGGGTGGGCCATCTGTTGCACCCAGTTTGCTGTGTAAATGTTGAAGGTGAAACCTAATCTGGTCATTAACCCTGACGATCTCACTGGATATTTTGTTCTTTGATCAATTCGATGGTTTCTCAGGCATGTTTCTATTAAAAGGAAAGTCACAGTTCAAGACATCACCATCATATTTCCTAGGCTGCATGTGGAGTCAGTTTGCTCAGTCATAAGCTGTTGGTGTGGAAATTATTTCTTTCATTCTTTTTACTGACAGCTGACAGCCCGTCTCAGTATGAGTTTACTGTGATTAGAATTGCAAAGTTGTCATCTGTGCATTTCTTACTGTTCTATGGGCTGGACAAGCCCCCTCCCTCATCACGTACCAGATTCACTGCTTGGTTCCTTTGGATCTCGTAGTGTGCAGCATGCTTCAAAGTGAATTCCATTAGCAGCAGGAAAAAAATAAGAGTTTGGTAATTCACCCCAGATATATTTTTTTTCATGTCAAACTGTAACTGCAGTGCCTCTTGTCCTACAGATGGTACATTGTGTCACTATGAAGGGATAGACAGTGTTAAAGTAATGCCTTTAGGCTGGGGAGATAAAACAGTGGCTAGATGTTACTTTAATGGTAAATAACTATGCTGCAAAATACTTCAGGCAACTGCTAATTTTAAACACCACAGAAACATTTCCAAAGCAAAGCTAACTTTCAAACCTATATCATTTCAACCTCAGTGTTAAAAATTAGCTAGAACCTCCAGGACATGCTAAATGGTTTTCTGTAAGGATATTAGTGTCAATGAAAATGGCTGTGGAGGCCAAGTCAGTCATTGAGTCTGTTTAAAGCAGAGGTTGATAGGTTCTTGATTTATGAAAGCATCAGAGGTTATGGGGAAAAGATAGCGAAATGGGGTTGAGTGTGATAGTAAATCAGCCATAATGAATTAGTGGGGTAGACTTGATTGACCTAATTCTGCTTCTGTGTTTTATAGTCTTAAGAGGTCTTAAAAGAACAATGACTGGTTTGGTCACTATATCAGCATTTACTTGGGTTCAAAGCCTGACACAGCTACCCAGCTTTACTCACATTTGTACTTGAATCTCAAGGTTAGTTTTGGAAAGTTGGGATATTGGCCCTTTGTGGAGGTAGCAATTTAGTTTGAAATTCTCTTGAGATAACCTACCTGGCACTCATTAATGGCTCTCCATGGTCACTGATAAAAGCTGGCTAAGTCACCCAAGGGCAAGGCATTTGTGAAAGGGAAGGTCTAAAGGAGAGCAATGAAAATATTTGTGGTCACGATGGAGAGCATTTTGAATTCAGAACAGAAGGTAGTTGAAGGTTGGGGGAGTAGGACTAGACATGGAGTGGGAGATGGGGAACTCAGAGGCATGAGTAGGGAAGGAGGTGTACCATTGCTTAATATGAGTGAGCAGACTAGTGTGCAATGATGTGAGGAGGAGAGGCTTGAAGCATAGCTTTTGGCGAGGAGAATTCTTTAAATGCTCATGTCCACCACTTGTTTTAAGATTCATTACATGACATCTTTTGTGCCGTAAGTTCTATGGAATTTTCCATACAACTTACCCCTTTACTCATCCAGTCTCAGCTCTGAAATCTTCTTCAGACTTTGGCAAACACCAGGTCCTCAAATCCACTCCTCCTAAATTTCTGAATCACGTTTTGTCTCCTTTTTCCACCCATCAGCCTCCCAATCTAGCACCTCCCACCACCACCCCACTACACAACCAGAGAACCCTTTCTCTGACTGCCACCCTGACCATCAACATGATGTGACTACAGAGCTGTCTCCAACCATCACAATTCACATTGACCTGAAGCAAATTACACACCATTGACCATGAAGCACTGTCCCTCACTACCTGAGAAGACATAACATTTGCCACTCTCTGAAAACTTAGGAACTGGCCAAGCAAAGTAAACAAGTCACTTCTTGAATAAAAATAACAAATCAGAGGTGGTGTAATGTGTCACAACAACACTATTTATGTTAAAATTGTACCAAATTGAAAACTATTTCATAAGGTAGTAAGTAGCTGAATAAATTCATAGTTGATTTCTGTTTTAAACTTGATTAAATGGTTTCTATACTCCATGTATGATTGACATCTATCATTGATGAAGTGTAAAGTGATGCATAGTGAAAGAAAGAAATGGGTTGCTTTTGTACAGACACAGACACCCACACACAGGCTTGAGAATGTTTCAGGGATTGTTTCTTTCTATTTCAGATTTGTGTAGTGATTCTGTGGTCAGAAAATTTCTGTCATAATCTGGGAGGATATATATAGGTTATCAATGCAAAGAATTTGTCAAAATCTTCTTATAATGTAAGGATAGGGTCTAGATTATTTGCACACATAATTGCAAAAATTGTGTAGAATGATACAGGAGGTCATTGAAATGCTTTTCAAAATATAGCTGCTCAGTTACTTACACACTTTTCTCCAATAATTCCATGATTGTTTTACTGTTTAATGTTTTATGTAATTCCCTTTTGAAATTATTATTGAATCTTCTTCACCATTCTTTCAGACAGTTTATTTCAGATATTAGCAGCAATAAAAATTAAAAATGAACAGTTGAAATACTGAGCAAAGTGTGATGGAAATGCGAAGACAGAAGTCATATTTCAGGATTTCAGGTTGATATCTTTTCATCAACAGATGCCACTTTCCCTGCCCAGTTTTTCTACATTTTGTTTTTGTCTTTGATCTTTAGCAGCTACAGATTTTGGCTTTGAGATCATCATATCTCAATTGTGATTCCTTTTGTCAAGCCAATGAAATCTATGTCCTCTGGATATCTTTTCTTCTGCAACCAGAAGTCTTTTCCATCAAATCTAGCTTAACCTTCTCTGAATGTAGGATTCAACTCAATTTCTCCATTGTTTTGGGAAGTCTAACCTCCTTATCACTATGTGCAAAGGAACAAATTTCCATAACCTTTTTATGGACTATTCTACCCGTCCGTCCATCTTTCAAGGATTTTGTGCATAACCTTATTTTCTTTCCTTTGACACAAGTTATTCAAACTACTAACATTTCATTTATACTGCTTTCCTCTTTTACATTCTATCTGCTAAGTTTCTTCCCATTTCAACAGTCTATGTTTAGCTGAAGTTTTTAATAGTCTCCTGGGTTTTGTGTCATCAGCAAGTTCAACACAAAAATAGCATGTGTCCAAAAATAACATTGAAGGTATACTCGAACATATGTAAGTCCAAAACAAATATGAATAACAACATTCTTCCCTCTGCCTCCTTTAACAGTTTTACTTCCACATAGCCACCATCAAGTTAATCAAGTTATTTTTATCTCTATATTCATTGGATGGAAATCTTTCACAAGACTGTATCACAAGAGTAAATGTAGTACTTTCATCCTCCTTTTCTCTTATTTTAGCAAACAAAGCAGTCAAGTTATTCAAATTTGATTTGTCATTAATAGATTCATGCTATTTTTTATTCATTGGTTCATCACTTTTTTAAGCTTCATTTTGCTTTTTTACCTCCTGACTAATGTTTCGAGAAGTTTAGCAAATTTCGGCATTATGGGGTTGTAATGAATGGGTTTATTGATTACGTCTTTGGACATGGTACACAACAGAAAATGACATCCATGAGGCTTACATCAAACATCATTTAAAGGTAATATAGCCTGTGGCTTTAAAAGGTATGAACTATATCTGTGCAACCAAATTCCATTATTCCCTACTCTTAAAAGCCATCTTATCTCAAGACTTAGGTACTCCAGTGCAACACCATGGTAAATTGACCAGCACCATTTTTCTGAGGGAACATTTTCCATGAAAAGTATGTGGATAATCATCTTGAGTTGCTTTATTAAGGATCAAATGAGCCAGCCATGAATAGAACATTTATTTATTAATAAACAATCCAAACGACCATTTCTTAAAGTAAGTCTCATTACACTATGTTTTTAAAAAAAATTAGATATGCAAAGTGAGTATTCTTTTGGAACCTGCTGTTCTGTCTGGCATAAAGTGAAATATTTCAATAGAGAATTGCAAGAAACAATCTGTATTTTGTTCAGAGCTGGATTGCCTGTTTAGTCATGAGATGAGGTACTCATTGCCAAGAACTAGCTTCTGTCATGTACTAAGGCCAAGTTATTGATATGTTGGCTCTATATACCTGTTGATTCCCTGGTTGTTGGTAAGTTATTTGGCAATGATAGTACTGTTTAGATCAGAAAATTGTACTTTTTTCTTTTGTTAAGAAAGGGAAGTCATTACCTGGTTTATGTGTGGGTCAAATGCTACCAGCTACTTGTCAGCTTAGACCTGGATGTTGCCCAAATCCTGCTGAGAACTGCCAAGAGCCGCTTTGCTGTTGGATCAGTTATGAGTGAAGCTGAATGAACACTGTGGAATTGTCAAGGAGCTGACCTATTTCTGACCACATGAAGAAGAAGGCGGCATTGACGGAATAGCTGAAAATGATTGGGCCAAGGGTATTTCCTTAATAAGTCATTGCAATGATGTGCTTGACATGCTATGACTTTATAGGCAGTTATATATCTCTTTAGCCACTCAGCTTTTGCAGTAAGTCTGGATCAAAGCTACACCTCGAGGTGCGGTTCATACAGAATCAGAATGGAACTCTTTTTTTTACTGACAGGTAGAAGATGACAAATAAATGACAAGTCATGATTTGTGAAGGTTTTTATATTATTGTATATCTAGGCCATTTTCCATGCTGATTTGCTAGACTTCAATATCATTACTTGATTAAAATAGATTAGCTTGAACAGACAAAGGCCTATAGACCTCATACAATACACAATGGAAAGAAATTCGGGACTTTTGCATACATGCATGTAAACCTATTGCCGTAAAGGTCTGATAAATTCTAGTTTACCCCCGCACGAGTCCAGTGATTGAGCACCAACTTGGTAAAATTCAATATTGCAGCATACTGTTGCCCTCTTTTAAAGATTTCTTCAGCAATTTCATGGATGGATCCTTTGCTATCCTCACCAAGTAAGTTGTGTTGTACCAAATGGAACATTGCTGACTTGGTCCAGGAATTCTTGACTGACATTTTCAGCCTTTGCATTTGAATTAGGTACAGACTCGATAGTGGGTATTAAAGTGTATGGTTCCACTCAGAAAAATCTAGACCACAACTTCAAACTGTACTCCAAACCAAAGGGAAAGGGGGTGTTAAATTCTCACATTGCAATCTATTCCTGGTACTGCAGTCATGGCTCCTTATTCTCCACTATTTGTAGTTTATTCAGGGTAAGTACAATAGACAAGCACAGGAGAACTTAATTATGATGATTTGTAAAACACTAAATAAAGATATTTATGTAAGATGTGTACTTAACTCAAAAAATAATTTCTTTTTGAATGGTAATGCATGTAGTGTATACTGTAATATGTACCAAAACTGAAAAAAGAAGTTATATTTTCATTGTTTATTGTATGCTATTATGAGAACAAGTTTGGTTTAAACTTTGAAATTTACTTTTCACAGACAATATGCTACTCCATCAGTATGTTAAAATATTGCTTCACAGTTTTGCAGAATTACTGTTTTACGAAGGACCAATCGCTGGCAGTTTTCTTTATGCACTGAGTGATAAATTTACTGTTCATTTCTTTGGTTACATATTAAACCATTTAGAAGGTCATTGCATTCTGGTGATCCACCGGTACTATTTTACAACAGTTTCATACTAAATTTGTTAGCACGTTTAACAATTTCACTACAGGTCATATTTACTTCTATGTAAGTACCTTTCCAATGTGTTTACCTTAAATCTCATTTGTCAGTGGCAACTCCTTCTGGAAGATCAGCTTTATGCACTACTGAAGTCTTTTGCTAATTCATCCAAATGATATTTGGCATTCATAAGCCTGAACAGTGAACTTTAACTGTTTGATCTTCCAACCTCAATTTGAAGATTTAATGGTTTAAAATATTACTTAAGAAATCCAGAGCTTGACTGTAAAATATATCGGACCTTGATCAAAGTAGCAGCAGTGGGAAAGTAACTCATACCTCCACATGATGAGGCACTTCTGTCTCTCTGAGTTGAATGATAGCACTCAGAACATTGATCCTAGAGTAATGGACTCAAAGCTTTTGAAAGCAACTTTATTTAGTACTGTCAAAAGCAGACAAAGAATTACATGTGTCTGTAATTGAATTCTAGTGCATGATTTGTAATATACAAGTGTGCAGGAATGGCAAGTACAGTGGATTCCAGTTATTAGGACACACTCGGTTCAGTGCATTTTGGCCCAATGAAGTGGCTGCCCCAATTAGCTGAAGTTTCATGGAAATAGTTAAAAATGTAGAAAAAAGAACAAACTAATTTGGAACATATTAGAACACTACCAATACTGCTACAGTAATATAAAACTGTGTATTAGTTCTTAACAGTTATCAACAGAGGAAATCATCCACTGTGCAATCTGTGCTCACTTGATTGACTGTGAAGTAACAAAATCAGTGGAGATACCTAGTGTAGATAATGGTCAGCGTTCGACATTGCATCCACCAAATCTTCATTTTCATTGTAAAATTCAAGATGATTGTTGATACCTAACATACCTTGTAGTTCCTAAAATCATTTCATTTTCACTCTGGCCATTTTTGGTATCTCTAAGCCTGAATGCTTGAAACCATGGTGAGCAAAACAGTTCTGAATTGTCTTACTGCTTTTTTCTTGCCAACTCTCAGTGATAAAAATCACTGCCTTTTGAACACAAACACAGTTTATGCTATTCAAAAACTATTCACTCTAAGCACAGTATGGTGTCTATTGGCCACACAAGTGCACATGTCTGGCACTAGTTAGAAACTGTTCGGCAACAGTCTCCTGTCCCAATTAAGCAGCATAGTGTCCTAAATAAGCTAAGGGAATTCCAGCTATTTTTTTCTATTTTTTTCTTTAAGATTTCTCCCAAATAAGTGACTGCCCTGATTAACTGACGGCCCAATTAACTGGAATCCGTTGTAATTAGTAAAGCTAACAAAATGCTATTGCAAAGGGATATAAAGGAATCTAAATTCAATAGGTCCATTCACAGTTATTTTCCCACAACTATCAGGCGCCTGAATTGTCCTGGATAACTTCACTTATCTCTAAACTGATTCCTCAACCTACAGACTCATTTTCAAGGACTCTACAACTCATGTTCTCAACATTATTGGAGTTTTTCGAGGATGTAACCAGGAAGTTAGACAAGGGAGTTCCAGTGAATGTAGTGTACCTCGATTTTCAGAAGGCATTTGATAAGGTCCCACATAGGAGATTGGTGGGTAAAATCAGAGCTCATGGCATCGGGGGGGAAGATATTGACATGGATAGAAAACTGGTTGGCAGATAGAAAGCAAAGGGTAACGGTGAATGGGTGTTTCGCGGAATGGCAGGTGGTGACTAGTGGGGTGCCACAGGGCTTGGTATTGGGACCACAGCTGTTTACGATTTACGTCAATGATTTAGATGAAGGCATTGAGAATAACATCACCAAGTTTGCTGATGATACTAAGCTAGGTGGCAGTGTGACATGTGATGAGGATGTAATAGATTCACGAGGTTAATTCCTGGGATGTCCAGACTGTCTTATGCAGAGAGGTTAGAGAGACTGGGCTTGTACACGTTGGAATTAAGGAGATTGAGAGGGGATCTGATTGCAACATATAAGATTATTAAGGGATTGGACAAGATAGAGGCAGGAAATATGTTCCAGATGCTGGGAGAGTCCAGTACCAGAGGGCATGGTTTGAGAATAAGGGGTAGGTCATTTAGGACAGAGTTAAGGAAAAACTTCTTCTCCCAGAGAGTTGTGGGGGTCTGGAATGCACTGCCTAGGAAGGCGTTGGAGGCCAATTCTCTGGATGCTTTCAAGAAGGAGCTAGATAGGTATCTTATGGATAGGGGAATCAAGGGATATGGGGACAAGGCAGGAACCGGGTATTGATAGTAGGTGATCAGCCATGATCTCAGAATGGCGGTGCAGGCTTGAAGGGCCAAATGGTCTACTTCTGCACCTATTGTCTATTGTCTATTATTTATTTATTTGCATTATTAATCTTCTTTAATGCATTGGTTGATTTTCAGTCTTTATGCATAGATTTTTCATAAATTCCATTGTATCTCTTTATCTTTTCTGTAAATTCCTGCAAGAAAATGAATCTCAGGGTAGCAGACGGTGACATATATGCACTTTGGTAATAAATTTACTTTGACTTTTTGCATTTGACTTTGAAGTAGGGAGGCTTTGCTACAGCTGCTTAGAGCTTTGGTGAGACTAGATCTGTGGGTGTGTGGGATTGCGACGAGCATGTTGAATGTTGAGCCATCAGGATTGGTTTGGAGTGTCTGAATGACGGGAGTGAGAGTTCAGAGTGAGCTGGTTGAATAGCCAGGTTGAGGGATCTGATCCAAACGGCTAATTGATCGGGGTGAATGATAATGACCAGAATGAAGGATTGAGATCAGAGATAGCCAGGTGGAGGAATCAGGCTCAGAGTCTCGGTCAATTGCAGGTTAGCAGCAAGATCAGACAGTGCTGAGTTAGTGATGATTTACCCAGCAGGAGTCTCGTCTAATATTGCAGTAATAAAACCAAGTTGCCTGGAGAGCAACCAGCATTCTCAGTCTGGAAGTATATAAAGCTGTGCGGCGGGAGCTGTTATTATTGTGCCTTCCAATATTGTCCCACTTGCTGGAAAAAATAGAATTCTGATTGTATGTCACTGAGCACAATGGAATCTTCGGGCATTGTTTGTGAAGAATAGGCATTCAAAAGTACACAAAATAAAAAGTAACTTTAATACAAAAGGTTGAAAGTCAATCAAAAATTGAAGCATTTCACCCTTATAAAAAGAATAAAAGGAGATGATAGGAACTGTGCAAATAAATAGAAAGATACTTGAAGATTGAAAAATAAGGTAATACAGCTCAAAATTTAGCATTTGCTTTTCTTATATACCCAAATTCAAAAAGATGTCAGATGCAGAGCATGCTTGAGATGGGAACCATTTTAAATTCTTGCTAAATCTGACCATACAATGCTGAGGTCATTCCCATGCCTCCGTGAAATGAAATCTATTTTAAAAATTGTTTTGTGTTCCTTCCTGATTCAGCTCGGGGCATTCAAATATCCATTCACAAACAGAGGGAGGCACTGCACACGTGTTAAGCCACAAGAAAACACCTTATTAGAACTAGCTCAAATGCAATACAGAAGAGAAAAAAAAGCACAAATATGCACAGTTATCATACTAAGAACAAAAATAAAATCTATCATCCACTAAATGAGCTGAACTGTAGAATGCCCACAAACTTCCACGCAGCCTCTCTCTTTCTCCTTCAAACTCAACATATTTTAACTCTTTCAACATACTTGTCCCTATCTTCTTCAACTTTTAGCAAACCTAGGCTAGGACAAAGTTCTTCTGCCCCATAAAGAAATTTCCCCATTGTGTCCTTCAAAACTCCCTGCACTGGTACTTTCCCATGCATTTGGTATCTACATTTAAACAATAATCTCTCCTTCCTCAGGCAAATAAGTTTTTCACCATTATCTACTATTATGGTTGTAGACTTGTACTCCCTTGAGTTTCTCAAAACACTGCTGTGTTCTTGTTATCTTTTACTTTCTCAAAACAATCCCAGTCCAAGCTAACACAATTTTGTCTTGCGGACACCATTTTATTTTAGCATATAACAAGGAGATATCAAAATTAAATCTTTCCTTACACTGCAGAAATGCTATTGTCTGGAAAAATATAAAACACTATTCACCGAAGTGAGTTGACTGACAGAACTGTTCCGTAGGTGCATTGGATTCATTGAGTTCAGTGGACATCAAGCATAGGTGTTTAGAGTATGGGCAATTCTATACACTCACACTACCCTCCCCTCCCCTTGCCCCCACAAAACAAACAAACAAACAAACACACACACACACACACACACACACACACACACACACACACACACACACACACACACACACACACACACACACACACACACACACACACACACACACACACACACACTCCTTCTACAACCTCCTTCTTGCTTATCTTTCTCTGTAGTAAAGAATATCTTGAGACCCTACTTCTACTACTGTTTTAGGGAGAGAGTTCCAAAATTTTTCAGATTTTCTGGGAAAATATGTTTGCCTCATTCTTGTTTTATATGGATGATCCCTTGTTTTCCAAAGTTTTAGATTTTCTCACATGAGGACATATTGTCTCAATACTCACCGTATCAAATCTCCTCAGAGTCCTCTAAGTCCTTTTCCACTTTCTTAAACTCCTGCAGATACACCCTACCCATCATTTCAGATATTATTGGCTCTTAAGCCAAATGGGATAACCTCACTTGCCCCATCACTGAAATGTATCTACAACTATGGACTGATTTTCAAGGACTCTTTATCTCATGTTCTCAATTTTTATTGTTTATTTATTTATTATTACTTTTTGTATTCCCCTTCACACAGTTTGTTTTCTTTTGCACACCGGTTGAACATCAAAGTTGGTGTAGTCTTTCATTTATACTATTGTGGGTTATTATTCTATTATGGATTTATTGAGTATACCCACTATAAAATGAATCTCAGGGTTGTAGACAGTGACGTATATGTACTTTGATAATAAATCTACTTTGAGCTATAATGCTTAAACTGTTTACAGTTTCTTAAGTATTGGAACCAGAGTTGTACACAATACTTCAGATATGGTTCTTTTATTATCAAATATAGAGTAAATGAACTTAACATGCTTAAGAGTTTATTCAGCTCCCTAGTAGATAACATTTTTGAGCAATGCATACATTCAGCAAGTCAGACAGCATCAATCAAGGGGAGTAAACAGTTGATGTTTTGGGCTAAAACCCTTCAAACAAACTCTATTGCATAATTGATAACATTATGTGAATTTTCCTGGTTATTTACTGTATTATGCAGATCTCCTCCTCCCTTCTAATCACACCCACCCCAGATTCTATCTGCTGGTCTTGTTTTAATATTGACTCCCTAAGAAAACTGTTTGATTCATCAGATCCGTGCTGGCTCCCAATAAAGCAACCATACTAAACTCAGTCCCTCTTTTCTGCAACTTACTCTCTTAAAGATGTCTTTTCACACAACCTTTGACGTATTTTTGCTGTTAATATCATTAGGAACTAATTTACCAGTTAAGTCCATGGAGTAACTGTGCAACATCCACATGGACGGCATGGGTAATCAGGAGTGAACATAGG
This sequence comes from Hemitrygon akajei, assembly GCF_048418815.1. Taxonomy (NCBI): domain Eukaryota; kingdom Metazoa; phylum Chordata; class Chondrichthyes; order Myliobatiformes; family Dasyatidae; genus Hemitrygon; species Hemitrygon akajei. The sequence goes on along the minus strand of NC_133136.1, from coordinate 70,763,090 downwards.
CTGTTTGGAGCAGCACAAACATTGCATTTCTAGGCTCACCCTCACCATTCAACTAGTGGTCCTGACCTCTCCTTCCCCATTCTTCACCACCATAATTCCAACCAGTGGGAAGATTTGAACTTTTCCTCATTTCCACTCTCCGCTTTGATCTGGCTCTGACATTGCCGCCCGGGGCTGAATCCTGGTTTGTGAAATTTTAAGTTTCTGTAAGACTGGGTCAAACATTGTAAGCTCTCTGTCAGTGTACTAAGTATCATTAAATAATTAAATATAGGATGGAGATGATTATGCCATTATTATTTAAAATTAATTCTAGATGCTGTAGACTCTTGGAGCCAGTAATTCAATGACAGGTTGCTGTCTCCCGTTATTGCTGAGCATAAAAACAAAATGACTGTTCCGTCCCTGAAATGACCTTTGCATACATGTGTGCTCATCCACTGCATAGCTTGGATCAGTGCACCAAATCTATAAAATAAATAAAGTTTACTTAAACTAGTAGTGAGCCTTACCATTTTCCATACAACACCTTAAGAGTTTAAAAGTATTTTCGGAACTTTAGACATTTAAAAATATAAATTACATGTAAGAGTTGAAAATTGACACTTTTGGAGAAGCAGATTCTAAGACATTCTTTGTAAATTTGTGGTCCTTTCATTGTATACCAAATACACAAATTACCAAATAGAGCCATCTTGCCTTTTGCCTTTCTGAAGCAGCTGTCAATCAGTGAATCCAGCAATATTTGAAATAAAACTTTGTGAGATCTTGTTAAGGTTTATAAGGTTATGATGGATATAAATAAGGAGAATTCAATGAATTGATAATGATAACCACATCCTTTGTAACCACAAATAAGGATTCAGGCTTAGAAGGGACATGTTTCCATCTTTTGGAGGAAAGTGGATACAGTGAGTGGACTACTAGTGAAGGCAGATTATTTGCACAAACTCCTTTTGCTTTTCTGTTCCATTTGTCATTTTCCTATTTAAGATAAATAATTTCTTGCTCTGTCTCCATTTTGAAATGAAGTTTGCCAGAAAGGCCATACTTACCTAGATGACTGAATGGAACTTCCAAGCAGTGGGCCCATGCCTCTGAAGGTCATTGGTGCATCACTTAATGAGTGATTTAAGGTTTATGCAAGGCACAATGACTTTTGAAGCCATTATGCTTAGTTTCTCAAGTTAACGACAAAAGAAATTTTAAAAAATCAGAAATTTACCACAATCGGTGTTAAAATAAAAATGTGAGATTGGTGCTAGAAGATTAGGGTTGGTGATCTAGTACTGTTGAGACACCATTTTTCACATGGCTAGCTCGTACAAAAGTATAACTCAACAGGGAACACTTAGGTCATCATCTAATCTTAATTTATTGCATCAAATCTAGCTCAGCTGGTAATTATATACATAAATGTAAGTTTTCTTTGGATAATTTTCTAGTCAACCATGGCTGTTACTGGTGACATTTGATCAGCTGTTCCTGGTAAAGCAAATATGGCCAAACATATCCCTTGACATCCTTCCAGCTCTCTCACCTGGTTTTATGCCAATATTTTACAGGTGGACTGTCTGCCACATCTGATGCATAGACTAGTTGTTTGGACAGAAAATCAACATTGTACACGTTTCCTGTGTTGGCAATCAGAAGTCAGGATCCTGATATCTGATTGTTTACAGTAGCTCCTGCCAACATCAGTGCATCCCGGCGTGGTTTACTGGCAATCATTTCCACAATATATTAAAACATCCAATCGCCATTCAGTGATTACTCTGTAGGATGTGAGTTAGCAAAAAATTAATTAAATGAGCCTTTGCAAGCAGTTGAACATTTTTGTGCAATGAACAGACCTGTGCTTTTTACTGTAACCAGGTTCAATGAAGAAACAATAAGAAATGCTATAAAGCCAACCTATCTGCCTAGGTCTTGTCTTCTATGGTCTGGATGCGAGACTCCCTTCCCAGAGCCCAGCAGCATGCCCTCAACAGCAACCGGGTCTCTAGCAGCACCAGTGAGAACACCCTGCCCCATCAAATAACATTTGAAAGCTTCCACTGACTTTGAGGACCTTCGCTTAAATTTAGTTTACACCGGTGACCAAATAACCTTCTAACTGAAATGTCTTTGGAATGTAGGAGAACACCAGAGCATCTGAAGGAAAGCCACACGTTCAGACACCTCTCAGACAGTGGCAGAATTGAACCCGGGTTGCAGCATTCTGCTAACCTCTATACTACTGATACCGTCACACCCCAATGAAAAAAATAAATCTAATGTTTCTCTATTTCCTTCTAATTGCCTTGCAATGTCCAATGAATCCTGCTGCAGGATTTCAGTAGTGCTTCTGCATTCTACTGCAAGGGAACTGTGGCAAGCTTGCACGTAGAGGCTGTTAACTCCAGGTGGCCTTTCAAATCTGCCAGAAATTTGGTGTCTTCCACATTGGATAGTGTCTGCACAGATGTCCTAAACTTACTGCATTGCTCAATTTACAGCATTCATCAACAGGATCTGGCACACTGGCAAAGCAATGATACTTATAAAATTTAAATTTGTCCATGACTTGTAATTATTTAATGCATCATGGTTTCAGGAAATCATTTTACATTGGGATGGCATAATGGTGCAGCTAGCAGATCCTCAGCATCAGAGACCTAAATTCAGTCCAGACCTTTGATGGTGTCAGTGTGGAATTCTTCCTGTGTCTGCGTAGGTTTCCTCTGGGTGCATTGCTTTGCTCCCGATTCCAAAACAGTGTGAGTTGGGCCGCAGTAAATTATCCCTGCTGTATAAGTGAGCGGTAGAACCCGGAGCAAGTTGATACATGCGCGGAAAGAATAGACAATGCGATTGGGGAAAGATTGCTGTAAATGGGTGAAATTGGTAAACTGGCTTATTATTGTCAGATGCATGGAGCTACAGTGAAATACTTGTATTATATATGATCCATACCGATCATTCCATTACAATAGTGCTTTGAGGTAGTAGAAGGTAAAACAGTAACAGTGCAGAATAAAATTTAACATTTGCAGAGGAAATGCAGTCTAGGTAGGCAATAATATGCAAAGCCATATTGTGAGGTGAAAATTTCACCTTATAATACGAGGGAACCATTCTATAATCTTAAAAGAACGGGATGAAAGCTGTCCATGACCCTGGTAGCTGATGGTTGGGATGGGTCTGATGCACTAATGAATCTACTTTTGTAGTGGATTCTCTTTGATTCTATGACTCTATGTGTGCTAAAAGTCTAACTGCAGAATTGCTTTAACTGATAAAATACATGTTTTTGTACGATACCCCGGTTTAGAGCCTCAGTCAACAGCCATAATCACCCAAAGGTAATATGTCCAGATTCCATCGCAGTTTTGGTTTTTCATTCATTTCTTCACCAGCAGGTTTCCAGACTCTCTTTCGGTTGCTCAGTTTTGTAGAGGGCACCTGGACAATACAGGAGAAAAGTTTATTTTAAAAAGTCATTTGGAAAATAGGAACTCTAAGAAATTTTGTTTTATTTTCCATTATACAGTGATCTGTGATATCTTTCCCATTGTTGGGCCTTCAGTTTCACTAAAACACAAAAGCAGACAAGGAAACTTGATGAGTTAAGCCATTCCTGAAACTCAAAAATTTGTGTCAAGTTAGCTCTATTTAACTTATAAGTCAGATGGATCATAAGAGGTATTAATAATTCAATCAAGGCTTCAGAAAAGCTATATTCCTTTAAAACTTGTAAGAGATATACCTTTTATAATCAATATGTTAGGTCTTCTGTGGCTTTGGAATACAATACTATTGCAATAATTTTACACAGACTTGTGTGTGTCCTGGATAAGTAGTCAATCACTCTAAAACTTACAAGTATTATAATAAATCTATAACTATTATATTGTTGGGGTAAATGGTCCTCTTCCTATTAAGAAAAAAATAGGAAATTAGAGACTTTTTATTTTGACATCTGTTGTTGGCAGTGATTGGAATCTCCAATTAGGGACAGAACAATGGGGCACGATGGAGCATTTAAGAGGAGCTTGATCTGATTTTACAAGAAGCAATTGTAAAGGGTAGGATATATATAACAAGTCTCACTGAACTTAAATAGGGGACATGGGAATGCATGATGAATTTTGTGAGCTTCCATATGGAATTAGGTAAGCTTCCAGTTGGGAGACTATTAGGCAAAATCAAACCTCACTGGAAATGAAAAGCTTTAAAACTGGTGCAAATTTTGTTTCACAATAGAAGAATCAGAAATAAAATCAGATTTATTAATGTTGAATATGATGTGAAATTTGTTGTTCTGAAGCAGCAAAGGCATTCAATTAATATAAATTACAAAATAAATAAATAGTGCAAAAAGGGATTAATGTGGTAGTGTTCATGGGTTCATCTAATGGCAGAGAGGAAGAAGCTCCTTCTGAATCATTGTGTGTAAGTCTTCAGGCTCCTCTATATCCTCCCTGGCGTTAGGAAAGAGAAGAGAGCGTGTCTTGGATTGTGAGGGCCTTTAGTGATGGATGCTGCCTTCTTGAGGTACCATATCTTGAGGATGTCCTCAAAGGTAGGCAAGGTTGTGCCCATGAAAGAACTGGCTGATTCTCCAACCCTCCACAGCCTCCTGTGATTTTGAGCATTGGAGCCTCCACACCAGACGGTGATGCAACCAGTCAGAATGCTACTGCATATCTGTTGAAATTTGCACTAGCCCTTGGTGTCATATGAAATCCTTTCAAACTCCAAATGAAGTAGAAGTAGGTATACCTTCTTCATAATTTCATCAATGTGTTGGGCCCTGGATAGCATCTCTGTAATGTTGACATCCAGGAACTAAAAGCTGCTCACCCATTCTATCATTGACCCCTCAGTGAATACTGGTCTGTGTTCTCCCACCTTCCCCTTTCTGAAGTTCACCGTCAAATCTTTGGTCATGTATGTGTTTGTTGGTGTGTCACCACTCAACTCTCTCCCATATGCTTCCTCAAAGCCACCCGAGACTTTACCAACACAAATTAGAATTGTGTGTTTGATAATGTCCTCCTGGGCTGGGGTATCAGAAATTTAGTACATCTATTAATAATATGGAAACAAACTCTGCCAATAAAAAAATAGATCCATGGTTTAGTATATGGTGTGTATGGAAGTGTTAAATTAAAAAAGTCCTTAAGTAGTTTACCGAATAGGAATGTGACAGATAGATTTCAATGCAGGTGTATATGAGGTCATTCATTTTGGAAAAATAAAGAATTAATTTAAATACCAATTAAATCATGAAAATTTTGAAACATGGAGTGCAGAGAGTTTTAGAATCTAAAAATGCAGATTACAAAAATGGTGATATATTAGGCACATAAAATAATTGAAATTGCTAACCTAATCAAATCTTAGCATTAATATGCAGACGGCATGGAGGGAAGAAGGCTTGTCCACAGTTACACTGATTCTACTTTAGAGAACAGCTTGGCTGATGTATGCATCTCTCTGCACTACATCTGAGAATTAATATATTGGCATTGGAAGGCGTCCAGTGCAAATTCAGCAGTATGTTACCTGTTTCCAAGAATAGACTACGAGGAGTGATTTCATAAGCTATCACTCTCTCAAATGTAGAATATTAAAGGGTAATTTAATTAAAGTCTATAAAATCTTGAAAGGAATTGCTCAGTTAAATAATACAAAATTTCCATTGTTTGGGGAATCTACAACTGAAAATTCTAAAACATGAACCGTAAAATAAGAATAGACTATTAAAAATGCAAAGCATGGAAGTTGATTAGAAAAGATTGTAAATGTTAGTTATTTGCCAGTTGGAACGATAAGGAACTGTAATTGATAGATCACTGCAAATAATGACTGAAAAAATTGTCCAAGTGGTTGAAGTTAAAAATTACAGCACATGATATCATCACAATGAAAGGGTAGAGAAATAAAGTCACAGAGGTGTATCAGTAACATCAGTTTAGCCAGCCAATTAAACTAAGTAAGTATACTGCCGGAACAGACAACATCCCTGGTAGAGTGCTCAGAGGATGTGCAGACCAGCTAGCAGATGTTCTCACTGACATCTTCAACATCTCCCTGAGCAGCACCACCATTCCAATGTGCTTCAAGGCTGCCACCATCGTCCCCGTGCCAAAGAAGTCTTCAGTGTCCTGCCTAAATGACTATCGTCCCGTTGCACTTACATCCATCATCATGAAGTGTTTCGAGAGGCTCGTCATGAGGCATATCAAGACCCTGCTGCCCCCTTCACTGGACCGCCTGCAGTTTGCGTACCGTCCCAACTGCTCAACAGATGATGTCATTGCCACCACCCTCCACCTGGCCCTAACCCACCTGGACAAAAAAGACACATACGTTCGGATGCTGTTCATAGACTTCAGTTCAGCATTCAACACAATCATCCCTCAGAAACTGACTGGAAAGCTGAGCCTACTGGGCCTGAACACCACCCTCTGCAAATGGATCCTAGACTTCCTGACTGGGAGACCTCTGTCAGTCCTGATTGGGAGCATTTCCAACACCATCACACTGAGCACGGGGGCTCCCCAGGGCTGCGTGCTCAGTCCACTGCTGTTCACTCTGCTGACCCACGACTATGCTGCAACACACAGCTCGAACCATATCATCAAGTTCGCCGATGACAGGACCGTGGTGGGTCTCATCAGCAAGAACGACGAGTCAGCTTACAGAGAGGAGGTGCAGCGGCTAACAGACTGGTGTAGAGCCAACAACCTGTCTCTTTATGTGAACAAAACAAAAGAGATGGTTGTTGACTTCAGGAGGGCATGGAGCAACCACTCCCCGCTGAACATCGACGGCTCCTCGGTAGAGATAGTAAAGAGCACCAGATTTCTTGGTGTTCACCTGATGGAGAATCTCACCTGGTCCCTCAACACCAGCTCCATAGCAAAGAAAGCCCAGCAGCATCTCTACTTTCTGCGAAGGCTGAAGAAAGTCCATCTCCCACCCCTCATCCTCATCACATTCTACAGGGGTTGTATTGAGAGCATCCTGAGCAGCTGCATCACTGCCTGGTTTGGAAATTGCACCATCTCGGATCGCAAGACCCTGCAGCGGATAGTGAGGTCAGCTGAGAAGATCATCGGGGTCTCTCTTCCCGCCATCACGGACATTTACACTACACGCTGCATCCGCAAAGCAAACAGCATTATGAAGGACCCCATGCACTCCTCATACAATCTCTTCTCCCTCCTGCCATCTGGGAAAAGGCTCCGAAGCATTTGGGCTCTCACGACCAGACTATGTAACAGTTTCTTCCCCCAAGCTATCAGACTCCTCAATACCCGAAGCCTGGACTGACACCTTGCCCTATTGTCCTGTTTATTATTTATTGTAATGGCTAGACTGTTTTTGTGCACTTTATGCAGTCCTGTGTAGGTCTGTAGTCTAGTGTAACTTTCTCTGTGTTTTTTTTTACGTAGTTCAGTCTAGTTTTCGTACTGTGTCATGTAACACCATGGTCCTGAAAAACATTGACTCAATTTTACTATGTACTGTACTAGCAGTTATGGTCGAAATGACAATAAAAGTGACTTGACTTGACTTGACTTGCATTATGAAAGTACACAACAGTAGAACATTACAGGCCAAATTCATGATTTCACTCCTCCAAAATAGTTTTTGATAATCCAGAATTAACTCAGTAATTCCTGAATGAAATGAATAATGTAATCACATACAATTCATATTTGCTTCATGTAGAAAATTTAATGATAACTATTCAACACATCATCTGAAATATTATGCAGCATTATGAATTACAAATAGACATAGTGCAATCATCTTTCCCACAACACACTGAGGAAAAGTTAATAATTGAACCTTTGCTAAGCCTTAGAGGGATAACCAGTGAGATGTTTTGAGAACAAAGCAATCTATAATAATTATACAGAAGAGTCTATTGTCGGATTGCTATGACCTCTCCATCCAGCTTTCCTTCTGTTAGGTCCTGCTGTGCCATGGATTCCCACAGTAGGTCATAATTAAGTAAGGAGAACAGGAAATATGTGTTATTTTTGTGACCAATACTTTAGAGGTATGCTGCTATTGGTGAAATCACTGTTCCTGCCCGTAGACATTGTGAAAAAGTGAGAGCTGTTTGAAGAGTTTAAATTACCACCTATTATTTATCGGATTTGATCTTCCTTTACATGATAGTCTTTCTAGTGAGGGATCTGTCAGGCACTCCACCTCAAAAGTGCATATAATGGTCCTTTAATCACAATGGAGTAGCGGAAAGCATGAAGAGAACCTAGGTTTGCGGCCTTTTGGAGGGAGACATGAAAACAGCCTTAAGGTGTATAAGATGATGAGAGGCATTGATCATATGGATAGTCAGAGGCTTTTTCCTAGGGCTGAAATGGCTAGCATGAGAGGGCACAATTTTAAGGTGCCTGGAAGTAGGTACAGAGGAGATATCAGGGGAAAGTTTTTTTTACACAGAGAGTGGTGAGTGCGTGGAATGGGCTGCTGGCGGAGGTAGTGGAAGTGAATACAATAGGGTCTTTTAAGAGACTCCTGGACAGGGACATGGAGCTTAGAGAAATAGAGGGCTGTGGGTGACCCTAGGTAATTTCTAAGATAGCGACATGTTCGGCACAGCTTTGTGGGCTGAAGGACCTGTATTGTGCTGTAGGTTTTCTATGTTCTATGTTAATATTACAGGATGGCAAGTTGTGCATCTGTTCATAAGGTCTCAAGTGCTGAATTGGAAGGGGAGTAGCAATATACTACCATAGATTATAGACTGAGAATTGGCTAACTGAAAGAAAGCAACAGTTGTATCTTATGGTCTTTCATAGCTTGGTGGGCTGTAACTGGCTGATTAGTACAGGAGTTGGTGCTTCGGCACTATATCAAAGTTTTGACCAAAGTGATTAAATGTTGTATTTCCTTAATTGTTGATGACACAGGATCAGATGCGGTAGTGAGAAGGGAGAAGGATGTAAAAAGCTTCAAGAGAATGTAGACAATCTGAGTGAGTAGACAAAGCTATGACTGGAAGTACATGAAGTGAAAGGAATACAAGGTCATCCACTGATGCATAAGACAGAAAAGCAGTGTTTTTTTAATGGCATTGGGTTTGGAAACATAAATTTTGAAAGGGATTTGGATATCCTTGTACATAAGTCATTGAGAGCTAAGATGAAGATGCATCTTATGACCTTCATAATGAAAGGATTTCAGAACAGCAATAAAGATGCCTTTTTTTAATTATATCGGGGGCTGGTGATTCACACTCAAATTATTCTGCACAGTTTCGTCTCAACTAAAATAATGGTATAATTGCCATACAAGAATTGCTATTAATACTTACAAACTGATTCTAGTCATGATGGGTTTGATGTAAGTGGAGAGATTCTATAGACGATGCCTGTTTTCCCTGGAGTTCATAAGAACGAGTGCTGATCTTGGTGAAACAGACACAATCTTATAGTATTCGGCAGACTGGATACATGATATTTCCCCTGACTGAGGAATGCAGAACTAAGTGTGAGAATATAGGTGGGCCATTTACAACTGAAAAGAAGAGACACTACTCCACTCAAGAGGAGGATGAATCTGTACAGTTCATTTCCTTGGAGGGCTCTGGAGATTTAGCCATTGGGTTTATCCAAAACAGAGACTGTTTTCTGGATGAGAAGAGAATTAAAGAGATTGAGAATAATATAGGAAAAATAAGTCTGGGCATAGGACCAGCTATCAAATTGGTTAGTAGTACAGCAGCCTTGAAGATCGAGTTGATCTATTCCTGCTTCTTCTTTAAGTTCTTAAATCACATTCAAACTGTGGCATGGCAGAAACACTTTTCCTTCACTTGACTTAAAACTGTCAGCTGCATATTTTTCAGGTACCTAACAGCTGAAATGCGACCTCCACAGTAATTGTCCTATTGTGAAATTCTTGTTGCTGAAGTGAACCTATTCTGCTGTAATACAATGGCAGCAGTAAACTTCAGGGCTGCTAAATTGTGTATTTCATTATTGTTAGAAACTTAATATTGTGATACTCAAGATACGGCATAAATGCAATAAATCCTTGATTATCTTTTGAGAAAGAAAACAAGAGGGTTCAAGGAATGTGAAATTGAAATAGGGACGTTAACAGAGAAATAAATGAAGTTGAACATTGTACTTTATATGGAAATTTCAATTATTGCTAAGTTTAGTCCATATAAGTAAATACATATAAAATTGATGAAGGTGATTAAATTTGATATTATAAGTTCCAACCTAAATGAAGAAAGGGACATGTATAGTTTTAATTGTAATGGGAAAGCTGTTTGCAATAATGTTAGAAGTCAGGTATCAGTTAAGAACTCAATAGCCCTTTAAGGGATTTGTCAGGTGAATTATGTATGAAGATAAAGGATCTTGCTGATAAACCGATACACTATATTGATTTGGCTTACTTACGGAAGTCAAAGCCGCAGTTCTAGTTTTTTAGGAATGTGAGTTGCTGAATTGCTTCATTAGAAATACCTAAAGAAATGGTATCAGTGATATTTTTATGATTGATAGTACAGGATTCAAAGTAATTTATTGCAGAGTGGTTGGGGAAATGGAGTGGTGATATAAAATGGTAAATTAGCTAGGTGGTTTATTATTGTCACATGTAGATGCAATGGAAAACATGACTTATATACTGTTAATACAGACTAATTCATTACAACAGTACATTGAGGCAGTGCAAGGTAAAGCAATTACATACTGCAGAATAAAGTGTTATAATTACAGTGAGATTGTAATGTAGATAGACAATAAAGTGCAAGGCAATAATGAGGTAGATAGTGATGTCAAGAGTTCATCATGTATTGGGGAATTATAACAGCAGGAATTTCCTGGTGACCAACCATTGTAATTCCTGGCCCTATTCCAGTTCTGAGATGTTGGTCCATGGCCTCATCTTCTGCCATTATGAGTCCACTCTCAGGTTGAAGGATCAATATGTCATATTCCATCTGGGTAGCCACCTACTTGATGGCACAAACACTGATTTCTCCAGCATGCGGTAATATTTCCCCTCCCCCTTCCTTCTTTTTCTATTCCCCATTCCCCTTTTCTCCTCACCTGCCTATCACCTCTCCTGGTGCCCCTCTTCCTTCCCTCTCTCCCATGGTCCACTCTCCTCTCCTATCAGATTACTTCTTCTCCGGACCTTTGTCTTTTCCACTTACCACCTCTTATCTTCTTACTTCACCCCCTTTCGCTCACCCAGCTGACTTCACCTGTCACCTTCTGGCTTGTCCTCCTTCGCCTCCCTCCACCTTCTTATTCTGACTTCCTCTTTCCTTTCCAGTCCTAGTGAAGGGTCTCAGCCTGACACATCAACTGTTCATTAATTTTCCTGGACGCTGCCTGATCTGCTGAGTTCCTCCAGCATTTTGTGTGTGTTGTTTTGAATCTTCTGCCAATGGGAGGTGAGAGAATGCCTGGGGTGTGTGAAGGCTTTGATTATCCTGGCTGTTTTAGCAAGGCAGAGTCCATGCAGGGGAGGCTAGTTTCTGTGATGTGCTGAGCTGTGTCCACAATTCTCTGCAATTTTTTGTAGTCATGGGTGAAGCAGATGCTATACCGAGCGATGATGCATCTGGATAAGATGCTTTCTATGCTGCATCAGTAAAAATTGATGAGGGTCGAAAGGGACATACTACATTTCTTTTGCCCTCTGTGGAAGTAAAGGTGCTGATGAGCTTACTTAGTTGTGGCATCAGTCCGATTGGACCAGGATAGGCTATTGGTGTTATTTACTCCCAGGAACTTGAAACTCTCAACCATCATGACCTCAGCACCATTGATGTAAACAGCAGTATGGGCACTGTCCAACTTCCTAAAGTCAATAACTAGCTATTTTGTTTTCATAATACTGAGAGAAATATTCTCATGACACCATGTCACTATGATTTCTACTTCTTTCCTGTACTCCAACTCATCATAATTTGAGATATAACCCACTATGCTAGTATATTACCAATGGGAAATTATAGCCTAGTATGCTCAGGAGATTGAGCTCAACTTAGAGAGGTATTTAGCAATGTGTATTGCTGGCATTCTACCTGACCTTGACCAACAGAGACTGGAGCTATTGTCAGTGTCAACTATCTTCAGAAGTTTTGCTGCAATCCATGCTTCTCTACTGAGTTCAGGACAGATTAGTTGATTTCATGAAAATTTTGGTGTCCTGCTGTAAAATATGCTTTGTTCCCTCCAGTTTAAGTGCATTTTAATTGGTAAAGTAATTCATATCTGCTGCTGAGCAAACTTTATTGGACTTAACAAACATCTTAGACCATGCAACACTGGAGCAGAATTAGGCAATGTGTTCCACCAAGCATGTTCCGTCATTTGATCATTGCTGATTTTTTTCCCTTTTCAACCCTATTCTCCTGCCTTTTCCTGGACAATTGGGATCTCATTGAAACTTATCTAATACTGAAATGTCTAGAATGGACGTGGAGAGAACATTTCCACAGTGGAAGGAATGCACAGTTCCAGAGTGCACAGCCTCATAATACAATGATGTACATTTAGAACATGGAGGAAGAATTATTTTAGCCTGAGGGTGGTGAATCTGTGGAATTCATTGCCATAAATGGCTGTGGAGGCTAAGACATTGAATATATTTAAAGTAGAGGTTGATAGGTTCTTGATTATTAAGGGCGTCAAAGGTTACAGGGAGAAGGCAGGAAAATAGGTTTGAGAGAGCTAATAAATCAGCTATGATGAAATGGTGGAACAGACTAGATTATCTAAACGGCCCAATTCTGTTCCTTTGCCATATGTTGTTACATTACCCCCAATTAGAAGTACATTTCTTATCTTTCTCCCCTCTTGAATGACTCCTTGAAGCACGGTACATGGTTCAGTTTCTTAACCTTCCTACATTAAGCTGGGAAAAGGTAATGAGTCTAGGTTAAGAGGTAGGGATAAATAGCAAAGATGATAAAAGGAGGGAGACATTGTGTGGATGAATAGCAGTAGGAAAGGAACACGAGGTGTGGGTTACCTGACACTGGAAACCATTCACTTCTTTCTCTATTCTTTCCCAGTGGAGCAACTGGGCTTGCATACACTGGAATTTAGAAGGATGAGAGGGGATCTGATTGAAACATGTAAGATTATTAAGGGATTGGACACACTAGAGGCAGAAAACATGTTCCTGATGTTGGGGGAGTCCAGAACCAGAGGCCACAGTTTAAGAATAAGGGGTAGGCCATATAGAACAGAGTTGAGGAAAAACTTTTTCACCCAGAGAGTTGTGGATCTACGGAATTCTCTGCCTCAGAAGGCAGTGGAGACCAATTCTCTGGATGCTTTCAAGAAAGAGTTAGATAGAGCTCTTAAAGATAGCAGAGTGAAGGGATATGGGGAGAAGGCAGGAATGGGTTTCTGATTGTGGATGATCAGCCATGATCACATTGAACAGCGATGCAGGCTCGAAGGGCCGAATGGCCTACTCCTGCACCTATTGTCTATTGTTTATTACTAAGGCAGTATCTTTCCAGAGTCATAGTTATACTGAACAGAAACAGATCCTTTTCCAACTTTTAGCTCATTACCTTCCAAAGCTTCCCAATCCTCCCAATTCTTGTTCTGAGCAGCTGCCTTTTAGAAATTATCAGTTTATCTGCCTCAACCATTTTCTCTAGCTGCTGATTCCACATGGACACCGACTTCTCAAGAATTGGTCGTAAGTTCCTCTTAAATCTCACGCCTCTCTCACCTTAAACCTATACCCTCTAATTCTTGACTCACCAACTCTTGGGAAAAAAAAGACCCAGTCAGGATGTCCTCTCTATGCTCCTCATGATTTTATACTCCTCAATAAAATCACTTTTCAGTCTCCTATTCACAGAGGTATAAAGTTGTAGCTATTCCAACCTCTCCCTATAAAACAATCCCGCAAGTTCTGGCAGGGTCCCTATAAATCTTTTCTGTAGTCCCTCCAGTTTAATAACATCTTTTCTATATTAGGGCATCTAAAGCTTTGCACAATCCTCTCAGTATGGTCTCAGCAGCATCCTATGCAACTGCACGATGATCTTACCACAAACGAGAAATCCCAGCAATACACACAAGATGCTGGAGGAACTCAGCAGGCCACACAGCATCTGTGGAAAAGAGTATAGACGACCCTACATGGGAGGTTAGTGAACGTTTTGCCTTTATTTGAGAAAGGTAGCAAAAAAAAAACCTGGTTACTATAGACCAGTAAGTTTAACATTTGTTGTAGGGAATGTAAAGTTGAAGAAGGAAGGGGGAGAAGATAAAAAGAGAAAAAAAATACCAGTCGGAGAAATTGATGTTCCTACCATCAAGTTGGAGGCTATCAGGATGGAATATAGGGTGATGCTCCTCCACCCTGAGAGTGGTCTCATTGTGACAGAAGAAGAGGCCGTGGACCAACATGTTGGAATGGGAAGGGGAAAGGAATTAAAATGATTGGCTATTAGTAAATTCCTCTGTACATTACACTGAGTGTAAAGTAATTATGTGTAATTTTAAAATAGTTGCCATGCAGTGTTAGATTCCAGTGTTCTAATTCCAGTGTTGGAATAAAGTATTGATTTGCTAGATAAATAGAATTGGTATGTACAAAGTAACTTGTAATTATATGTTTTCTGTATTTAGTAATATCATTTTTGTGATCAGTTTAGTGGCTATCTCTGATGTACGTTAAACTTATATTGGTTACAGCACCTTTTGTAACATTAATTATTTCTATCTGAGATTTGAGGCATACATTACGGTGATACTTTGACATAGTAATGTGAGACACTCTTTGCTGCCGTGAACTCATATGAATTCCAATTTACCCATCATTCCTATGCCTGCTGACTGTGATGGTCTCTCACTCTGGCAACAGCTTGATTTTAATATTCCCATGTTTGTTTGCAATTTCCTGCTTGACCTTGCCTCTTCTTATTTCTAGAATTTCCTGCTACAATATCTCACTCCTCTTCTTCTAGTCTCATGTGTCTTTGATCGTAATCACTACAGCAGCAAATGATGTGCCAAGAGCAGTCCTGATGTGAAATCTTACAATAAACCTCTTAGCACCATTACCCTCCACTTTTAATCTGCCGTTTTATACCTATCTTCACTTAGTTTTGCTCCTGTGTTCTATTATCCTTCAGCTGTGTCAACTTTACGCAGTGGCATATCGGAGGGGTTCCTGGGATATTTAAGTTTGTTGAAGTTACTTCATAAATACTATGTGTCAATAATGCTAAACTTAGCACTATAAGATATATACAGTTTTAATGGTTTCTAAAGCAATGTAAGGAGAAGATCAGAGTAGTTGTGGCATTCCTGTTCCATTTAGGAATTCCAAAGTTTCCAATACCCTCAATTAAGTGGACGCTGCCATCTGTGGTTGTCAGGAGCACTGTGTAGTTGAGAGGATGACTCATGAACACAGTTATTATTTTAAGAGATGGATGTTTCTACACCATGCTCACATTTAAAAATCTGACTAATACATTAAGATGCCCAATGGGCTTAATTTTTATATTACTTACCTCCCGACAAAAAGCTTTAAAATAGTCAAAAGTTAATAATTATTCTTCAGATGCCCTGGGCTGCATGCTATTTTACCTTACTTTTCTTTCAGAAAATGGGAGCAATAATTGACACTTACCCACACTCTCTCTCTTAACATTTCCAGCTTGTCGTATGCATGACAAAACGATGGGGATTACAGTTGTTGAAATGGAAGGAGTCCAGGGTAAAAACCTAATAATTTGCTGTGTTGTTCCTTTTCACACCTTGGACAACATTTTTGCCATTTCATTTGCATTTGACTGCCTTTTATGAGGCGAAGTTGCTAGCTCAGACACTCAACCCAGCACATGTGGAAGGCAGCTGGATTTGAACTCAGGACCTTTCACCCGAAAGTCTGGTGCTGGCGCCACTACACCACTGGCCAGCTAATAAATTGTCCTTAGATGAAACTACCAGTGCTTATGTCAGATTTTCAAATTTTTACTATTTTGATATGCATGATTCATCCTTGAATATTCTTGTGCATAGCTTTCACATATTGCCTTAAACTCACTAAGCTAATTTATTTAAATCAATAAATTCCAGGCAATGGTTATTAATATTCAGGCATGGCTATTAATATTCTCCAACTCTAATGACGACTAATACTTATTTTCTTAGAACCATAGAACATTATAGCACAGAACCAGCCCTTTTGGCCCTTCTTGGCCGTGCCGAACCATTTTTCTGCCTAGTCCCACTGACCTGCTCCTGGCCCATATCCCTCCTTACCCCTCTCATCTATGGACCTGTCCAAGTTTTTCTTAAATGTTAAAAGTGAGCCCGCATTTACCACTTTATCTGGCAGCTCATTCCACACTCCCACCACCCTCTGTGTGAAGAAGCCTCCCCTAATGTTCCCTTTAAACTTTTCCCCCTTCACCCTTAACCCATGTCCTCTGTTTTTTTTTTCTCCCCTAGCCTCAGTGGAAAAAGATTGCTTGCATTCACTCTATCTATACCCATCATAATTTTATATACTTCTATCAAACCTCTCCTCATTCTTCTACGCTCCAGGGAATAAAGTCTTAACCTATTCAAACTTCCTCTGTAACTCAGTTTCTCAAGTCCTGGCAACATCCTTGTAAACCTTCTCTGCACTCTTTCAACCTTATTAATATCCTTCCTGTAATTCAATGACCAAAACTGTACACAATACTCCAAATTCAGCCTCACCAATGCCTTATACAACCTCACCATAACATTCCAACTCTTATACTCAATAGTTTAATTTATAAAGGCCAATGTACCAAAAGCTCTCTTTACTACCCTATCTACCTGTGACACCACTTTTAGGGAATTTTGTATCTGTATTCCTGGATCCATCTGTTCTACTGCACTTCACAGTGCCCTACCATTTACCTTGTATGTTCTACCTTGGTTTTTCCTTCCAAAGTGCAATACCTCACACTTGTCTGTATTAAACTCCATCTGCCATTTTTCAGCCCATTTTTCCAACTGGTCCAGATCCCTCTGCAAGCTTTGAAAACCTTCCTCACTGTCGACTACAACTCCAATCTGTGTATCATCAGAAAATGTGTTGATCCAATTTACCGCATTATCATCCAGTCCATTGATATAGATGACAAATAACAATGGACCTAGCACTGATCCCTGTGGCACACCACTAGTCACAGGCCTCCACTCAGAGAAGCAATCCTCCACTACCACTCTGTCTTTTCCAATTGAGCCGATGTCTAATCCAATTTACTACCACACCATGTATACCTAGCGACTCAATCTTCCTAAATAACCTCCCATGCGGGACCTTGTCAAAGACCTTAGTGAAGTCCATGCAGCCAACATTCACTGCATTCCCTTCATCCACTTTCCTTGTAACCTCCTTGAAAAACTGTAATAGATTTGTTAAACATGACCTACCACGCACAAAGCCCTGTTGACTCCCCCTAATAAGTCCCTGTCTATCTAAATACTTGTAGATCCTATTTCTTAGTACTCCTTCCAATAATTTACCTACCACCAACGTCAAATTTACTGGCCTATAATTTCCCGGATTACTTTTAGAGCCTTTTTGAAACAATGGAACAACATGAGCTATCAAATCTTCCGGCACCTCACCTGTAGATACGGACATTTTAAATATATCTGCAATTTCCCCTGCAATTTCAACAGTAGTCTCCTTCAAGGTCCGAGGGAATACCTTGTCAGGTCCTGGGGATTTATCTACTCTGATTTGCCTCAAGATAGCAAGCACCTCCTCCTCTTCAATCTGTATAGGTTCCATGACCTCACTACTTGTTTGCCTTATTTCCATTGACTCCATGCTAGTTTCCTTAGTAAACACAGATGCAAAAAACCTATTTAAGATCTCCCCCATTTCTTTTGGTTCTATGCATAGCCAACCACTCTGATCTTCAAGAGGACCAATTTTATCCCTTACTATCCTTTTGCTATTAATATACCTGTAGAAGCTCTTTAGATTATCCTTCACCTTGACTGCCAAAGCTACCTCATGTCTTCTTTTGGCCCTCCTTATTTCTTTCTTGAGTAATTTTTTTGCACTTTTTATACTCCCTAAGTACCTTATTTGCACCCCGTTTCCTATACATGTCATACATCTCTCTCTTCTTTATCAGAGTTCCAATATCCCTAGAGAACCAAGGTTCCTTATTCTTTACTTCCCTTTAGTAATGATCCCTCCTCTTTGATCTGTGCCCACAAAGCACCAACTTAATATGGCACTTGTTTTTTTTTTATCAATCCATGTCTTTAATAGTCATATTTACACTAAGTGGCCACTTTATTAGGGACACCTGCTTATTAATGCAAATATTTAATCAGCCAATAATGTGGCAGCAGTTCATTGGATAAAGAACATGCAGACATGGTCAGGTGTTGTTCAGACCAAGCCTCAGAATGAAGAAGAAATGTGCTCTAAGTTACTTTGACAGTGTAATTATTGTTGGTGCCTGACAGGGTGGTATGAATATCTTAGAAATCGCTGATCTCCTAGGATTTTCACGTAGAACAGTCTCAAAAGCTTACAGGGAATGTTGCAAAAACCAAAAAGAAATTCAGTGAGTGGCATCATTAAGCAGCTGCCTCAATTAGCAGAGGTTTCATGGAAGTAGTTAAAAAGGTATAAAGAATACAAACCCAAGCAAGAGAAGATCTGTGCATTGTAAAAAAAATCTAAACTACCATTGAAGTGAGTAACAAATTATGTATTTAAATGAAATATAGAAGAAATTAGAAAGCTACCCATACAGTACTATATAACTGTGTATTAGTTAGTTCTTAATGGTTATCAATGGAATGTGCTGCCATGTTCTTTTGATTGACTGTAAAGGAACAAAGTCAGTGCAGACACCCAGTACAGATAATGGAGTGTCTTCATCAAAGTTCATTGTTCAAAGTATATTTATTATCAGACTATATGTACTATAAACAACCTTGAGATTTGTTTCCTTTCAGTCCGCTATAGAACAAAGAAACCCAAAAGAACCCATTACAGTGGAAAGACTGTCAAATACCCCCAAAAATGAACAAATCAGGCAAATATAAACTAAGCAAATAGCATTCAAAACTAAAGTTCATGAAAGTGAGTTTACAGCGATGAAGCCAGTCCCAGATGATCAAGCAGCTTGTTAGTTGCAGGCCAGAGTCTCGGTTTAACACAGAGGCGAGTAAACCTTGCTGATCAGCAAGGTCAACACTGGCCTGTCCCTCACCTCCGGCCCCAACATCTTGACTTTTTCAATCTTGCTCGGTGCTTAAATCTGCCAAACCGTAGCTTGTTCATCTCTCTCTCACCCAGGCTCTGCCACTTCGATACTCTTGGACCCTGCCTCGGTTCGGCCTGAACCTGAGTTTTCCAATTTGGTCTGGTGCTTAAATTGGTCAATATCTGCTCATTCGTTACTCTCAAGCATACTCTCATCTCTCTGCCTTCCCTCACCTCGGATCTGCCATGTCCAGTGGCCACGCAAGTTCACGAGACTGACGCTCGTTAGAATCTGATGAGCAATGGTCTCCTGTCACAACTAAGCAGCATCTTGTTTCAAATAAATGAAGGGAATCCCGGTTATTTTCCTGATGAGTTTTTGTTCTTTAAGAGTTGTCCCAAATAAGAGGCTGCTCTGATTGAGTGATGGCCCATTTGAATGGAATCCACTGTACAACTTCCAGCAGTGTAAGTATGAGTAAAATTCAGGATTATAACGCAATCTAACTTTTCTAGAAAGCCTTTAGCTTTACTGATACAGTTCATGATTTAATTTTAACCTCCCTTTTTCATTCACTAATTTTTATGTTTCAATTTTTTCTGTTTGAGAATGTTAATTAATTGATACTGAAACCTGAGCAACTTCTCCAAATTGCACTTAACTGGCCTCTTTCATCCTATAAGGACATCTACATGATGAAAGGCAGATAACAATGTAAATATGTAGATGGACAATTAAAAAAAAGCCAAAAAGACAGGATATAGATTTCACTGTAGGCTAATGTGTACTTAGGTACTTTGAATTTAAAACTGCTGTTGCTGGTCATGTGTGTGGGTCAAGTTTAAGAATTGAAAATAATCAAAAAATATGAATGAAATGCTGCCCTCTATATACAGAATGGAAAACTTGTGTGTAGAAATTATACGGCAGTCACAGGAATCCCTAATTAGACCATACCTGGAGTACTATTAGAGGTTAAAATTACAGATAGCTTTACACAATGATACTCGGACACCAGAGTTAAATTACAAGGAGAGATCTGTACTTAAATTGCCAAGGCATAAAATGTTACAGCCCTAATGTCGATAAATGGGATTAATATATGTAGGTATAATGGCTGGCATGGACACGATGGCCAAAGGATCTGTTTTGCTGCTGAATGACTCTAAGACTCTATTTTAGAAACCAGAGTGATATTCATTGGAATTTCAAAGCCAAGATGTGATTTGATTCAAGTCTGCAAGCTATGAAGGGAATCCAATGAGACAATAAGAAACTATGTTGCTTGTTGGGTACCTGTAAGAAATACATTAAATACATTTAAAGGAATACTAGAGATATATGGAAGAAACCCTCAGGTTTGGCTGAAACTCATCAAAGAGAAAAAGGGTCTCAAGCTAAATTGTTTCCTTTGGTTCTCAGTCTGTTATGACCATATATATATATATAAAGAGTTATTGATTTTACATACATAACCTGAATCTATTCTTGTGAATAATGGTACTGGGGTACCATGAAATAATATTTTATTTTACTCTTGTTAACTTCACATATTTTATGCTGAATGAATATTTGATGGCATAAATTAAACTTCATTATGGTGCCATAGGAAGAAAACAGAGACATGTCTCTCAAGTCTGGAGGAATGTTTCTGCATTGCAGATACACAGTATATCTATAAATATTATAGTTATCCAATTTGAATAAAATGATGACGACTTGCTATATTTTAATTTTTGCCATTCCATTTAACTGTTTATATTTTTATATTCTGGTTTTGGAGTCATCTTCCTCTAAATGACTATTCTTGTTCATAATATTAAGTAAAGCCATGAAAACTGGAACGTAGCAGCCTTACCTTCATCCGGTCATTTAATATAACCAGCAAGCACTTTCCTGCAGAAACATATGTATCTACTAGATTATTCCTCCCCCCACAGTGATGCATGTGTCCCAAGGTATTTTTCATAATCTGACATGTGCTAGTAATGGTTCTATTAGCTGCAGTATGTCTGCTGAGCTTGCAGTTTTCAGCATCCTGGTCGTCATTACAGCTTTCTACAGCTTTCATATTAGCATGTGCCCTTCACTGACTCTGGAGCTGCCATCACAAAGAATTAGACGCTTTTTACGAGACCTGTCCACTCTGCTCCTCTCTCACACTGACAAACACTGCTGATATTGCAGTAAAGTCACAATATATGAATACAATATTTTTTATGTTCGGATACGCCATAGATGAAATGTGTAAAAATGGATCCAGTAGCACTTAATGAAAGGATGGATGTCATGTTAGCTACTTAATAGTTATCAGATATGGTAAGATCATAAATAAGTCTGCTTAGTAGTTTGAATGTATGTTTTTAATTGAATGGCCTGAGCTGTTGACAAGGAAGTTTTCAATCATCTGTGGTCTCCATTGTATGCTGTAAGGCAAAATCATGACTCATAGATACACCTGCTGACAGCACATGCCTTAAGCTGAGTCTGCTTTTCATTGATTGCTGCTAGGCACTGATACTCAAAATTGTGATAAGCAGTGTTGTAGGATTTGTATTCGCAGGGCAGAATCCTGGACCCAACCATCATCAACTGCTTTACTGCTGACCATAAGAAGATCAAAATTGGGAATGTCCTCTAATGATTCCCAAATGTTCAGTTCAATATGAAACTCTTAAACAAATGAAGCAACCTACATCATTCTGCAACAAGATCTATACTGCCTTCTGGTATAGGAAGAAATAGGGCAATATATACTTATGCCACAAACATGCCATGAGAGTCTTACCATTCATGATATTCAGAGGCATTGCCATTCTCAAGGGCTTCAGCATCAGCATCCTGGAGATTACCACTCAGCATGAACATAACTGAACAAATACATAAAAAATGAGCACCAACTCATCAAACATTGAAGACTGAAATTTGTCCAATCCATTTACGCTCTTCTCTCATGTACTGCATATCTGGAGAATGAAGCCAGAAAAGACTCTGTCTTTCAATATATTGTTTCCTCCATGTTGAGTCTCCCTACTGCTCCATATTTTTGTAGGGAGCAGGAGAGAAGCAAGACCAAAAACACAATGCAGTTTAGGACTTTGCAGACAGTGAACCCAATACCATCACACGAATAAGAAAGTTTGTTCCAAAAAGGTTGAATAGGGAAATCTGCTAATTCATTTAAAAGACAACCAGTCTTCGCAAAAAGAACTGTTTATATGAAACGACAGCACAGTAATCAAATTGACACCATTATCTATTAAAAACACAGGCTGTGGGTTCACAGCTGGAAGCCAGTTAGGAGACTTTCTTTGGGAACTGTAAAATACTTCATCACATAATGTAACGTCCATGGATACTTTAAGATTAACAAAACTTGCCACTGGATGTGGGATTTTCTGATTCTGTACTTTGCAGCTACACAAGGGAAGACAGTAAAGAATTATACATATTAATTAACCCTTAATTAAATTGTTATTTCTGATTTGCAGAAAACTTTGTTTACAGAACCCTTACGTAGTCCAGGGACTGTTTGAATTGCTTTTTTAGAGGGAGGCAATGAAGCATATATGAACATTAGTGTACTTTTAATTAATAAGTGCACTCTATGGTATGACTTTTGATGCATTCTTTTACTAGGCACAAATGTTACTTGAGAGATGACTGCCTTAAGAGTGAATATATTGTTGGTAACCCCACCCTCTGTTGTTTGTCTAAGTAAGCGAAGCACCAAAGAGCCATTAATTGCTACAATTATAATATTTCTTGAAGTAGGTAAAGGATGCAAACAATTAGCAATTTTCCTTGGTCACTTTTGGATTCAATATTTCCAGAACCCAGAACCCAGAACTGAAATGGCTCACTGATCAACAAGTCTGTCTGCTCTTCTCCTGGAAAATCGTGGTGACATTTGGTCACCCCCTCCCCCACCCACAAACCCCGCTTTTTCTTTACCGTGCCTTCTATTATGAGCCATTTTGTCCTGAAAATAAACAAGGGAGCTTAGGAAAGGTTTTCATGATAGCTGATGTACTGAAAGTTCATTGCCTCTTTTAGCAGTGATGGGTTCCAACATGCCATATATTTTGGCATCTTAGATCAGTTTCAAGAAGGATGCAGGGTTTTTTTCCAAGGCTATTTCTCTTCAATGAGGACATCCTTAAATATATCCAATAATCTAGATCTCCTCTTACAACTCCTATATTCAACTGCTTGCAATTAAACAATAAACAGTTTGCAGTCTTGTGAATGAAATCTCCTGTGAAGGTCCCTGACTGTCAAATGTGGAGAAGAAATGATACCTGAAACAAAACAAACTATGTCTCATATTGGTTGTGTTGTTAAGAAGGACTGCTTGGCTCAGCCAAATATCAACTTAAACCCTCTTTTATTGTTGGAATAGAAGTTCACAATGTATAGAAACATAGAAAACCTACAGCACAATACAGGCCCTTCGGCCCACAAAGTTGTGGCGAACATGTCCCTACCTTAGAAATTACTAGGGTTACCCATAGCCCTCTGTTTTTCTAAGCTCCATGTTATCCAAAAGTCTCTTAAAAGACCCTATCGTATCCACCTCCACCACCGTTGCTGGCAGCCCATTACACGCACTCACCATTTTCTGCGTAAAAAACTTAACCCTGACATCTCTTCTGTACCTACTCCAAATCAATGTATGTTTGATATTGATTAAGTGACATGCTCCAAGACCATATAGTATTTCTAAATGAAGCCCTTTAAATTGTCAAATGGTTTTGTTAATGATTCTGCTAACTTGATATTCAACCGTATATAAGTTATTGTCATTTCCATATTCTGAAAGCAATTTTCCTTATTGTGATCAGAAATGCTAATATGTATTTAGAAAGGTTATCAATACATTGGTGCTTTTTATGTTGTTTTCTATTTTCTGGAGGTGTGATTGACCACAAAGCTAGTTTTGAGCAGCAATAGCTCAGCTTTTCTGTGTCACAAAAATGCATCTTTGTTACCACACAACTATCATATAAAATAATGTCCTTGTATTTGCAAGGAAGGGCATTGACTTATTGGCAATAGCAGAAGTATTTGTTATTACGGCAACCTTTTTTTCCAAATTGTTTTAATTTCAAGATATATGACAGACTCTCAGAGAATGAGCAAAAGTGAAATTCAGAGATAAGACCATTCAACTTATTCAGTGTTTTTCTTCCTTATCATTATTTGTGACTTTGAAATCTTCAATTATTTAAAGAATTCTGGAAATATCATTCAGTAACTTTTTGTGTCCTATACTGTGTTTGTTTCTCAAAAGAGACTATTTTCATAGATTCTGATTAATTACGTTCATTATTTTTCCATCTCTGTAAACCTTATTTTTTCTGGATCCACTTTTCCTGTTTGCCTGTTTTTATGCTTTCTGCAGTGTAAATTTGTCAGTAAATAGTAAGTAGATTTTCAATTGATGGGTGTTTCATACCATTGTATTTTAATATACATTTTAATATTTTGTGCAAAAATGCCTCAAAGATTGATGATATCTTTCATCTTGTATATCGGTAGGTTTGTCATTCTAAAGAGAGAGAAATTTATTGCATTACCTTATTTCTGAAAATCAATATGTAAGTAATTTTTTCCTGTATCTGAAAAGGAAGCAACACAAAATAGATCCTTTGAGACAACACAGCAAATTAGCCTCACATAAAGTTGCAGTACCTTACCATTTCAGAACAAAAATACCCTGAAAACATCTTAGTTGATGTGAGGTTTTGTCTTCAATTTCAGCATCAGGAATGAAGCATTCTATTATTTATCATTCAAAATTTAAAGGATAAAGGAAATGAAATTCAATCATCCAGTGATTATGGCTACTGCAAAAGTTCATAGCTTATATGTGACAGACTAGTTCATTTCATGAAAGCCCGTATGGTTTGTTATCATAAAAGTTAACTTTCTGCTTTATTGTGAATGAGGATACCCAAATCCCTCTCCTCAATGGCTCCATTTAATACTGTATCTGATTTCCTGATTGTTATAATTGATTCTTTTATGATCCAAGTGTTGCCGCTTGAATTTATTGTCCATTTCTAATTACCCTTGAGAAGATGGTTTTAAGCCTTCTTGAACAGCTACAGTTTTCTGGTGAAAGGGCACCCATAGTGCCCTCTACATTTTGTTCTACATTTTGGCAGGAATAATCCAAATAGAACATACAGGGTAAATGGTAGGGCATTGAGGAATGCAGTGGAACAGAGAGATCTAGGAATAACAGTGCATAGTTCCCTGAAGGTGGAGTCTCATGTAGATAGGGTGGTGAAGAAGGCTTTTGGAACGCTGGCCTTTATAAATCAGAGCATTGAGTACAGAAGTTGGGATGTAATGTTAAAATTGTACAAGGCATTGGTAAGGCCAAATTTGGAATATTGTGTACAGTTCTGGTCACCGAATTATAGGAAAGATATCAATAAATTAGAGAGAGTGCAGAGACGATTTACTAGGATGTTACCAGGGTTTCAGCACTTAAGTTACAGAGAAAGGTTGAACAAGTTAGGTCTCTATTCATTGGAGCGTAGAAGGTTGAGGGGGGATTTGATCGAGGTATTTAAAATGTTGAGAGGGATAGATAGAGTTGACGTGAATAGGCTGTTTCCATTGAGAGTAGGGGAGATTCAAACGAGAGGACATGATTTGAGAGTTAGGGGGCAAAAGTTTAAGGGAAACACGAGGGGGTATTTCTTTACTCAGAGAGTGATAGCTGTGTGGAATGAGCTTCCTGTAGAAGTAGTAGAGGCCAGATCAGTTGTGTCATTTAAGGTAAAATTGGATAGGTATATGGATAGGAAAGGAGTGGAGGGTTATGGGCTGAGTGCGGGTAGGTGGGACTAGGTGAGATTAAGAGTTCGGCACGGACTAGGAGGGCCGGAATGGCCTGTTTCCGTGCTGTGATTGTTATATGGTTATATGGTTATAGTGCTGTTGATGAGGATATTCTAGGGTATAGATGAAGGAATAATCCTGGAAGTTGAATAATCATTGGAAATTATATTTCCCAGTCATTTTGGTGTGTGGCTTGAAGAGGAAATAGACAGGAATGAAACATTCCATTATCATTCCAAGTTAAAAGCTGGTCTCATATGCCCACTGCATTCATGGTGCGCTTTGAAGCTGCTGTTGAATTTGTTGCTTTACATTTTGCAGTTGGTTTGTACTCCAGTGATGGAGAGTGTAAGTGTTTATGATGGTTGAAGGGGAG
This sequence comes from Hemitrygon akajei, assembly GCF_048418815.1. Classification (NCBI taxonomy): domain Eukaryota; kingdom Metazoa; phylum Chordata; class Chondrichthyes; order Myliobatiformes; family Dasyatidae; genus Hemitrygon; species Hemitrygon akajei. Next base: position 70,736,607 of record NC_133136.1, on the reverse strand, counting down.
CCAAACAAGTGTGCTGCTTTGTCCTGAATAGTAGGAAACATTTTGATTTTCGTTGGAGCTCCACTCATCCAGGTGTCTATTGTGACCTGGTCTAGCTACAGCAGGTACCTCAAGCACCAGGCAGATACCACCAATGCTATCTCCATAAAAGCCTTTAGACTCACTGGAAGCATAAGCTAACTAATATTGTTGTCCTCTCCCAGGCCAAACATCCCCAACATAGAGTCCCACCTTACGCTGATTTGGATCAATTGAGCAGGGAACATAGATGGCATACTCAGCACAAGAAACTGAAAATAAACACTATATTTTGAGCTCTATCACCTCAAGGGATTCCTCCCTGGACAGAGGAAAAGATTCAAGGATGTGGTCAAAGCCTACACGAAAGGTGTAACATCTGTGGTTCAGGACCCCTGGCCCTTGATTACCCAAAATAACCAGGAAAATTCAGGATAGAACATAGCAATCAACAGCACAGTACAGGCCCCTCAGCCCACAATGTTGTGCCGACCATGTAACCTACTCTAGAAACTGCCTAGAATTTCCCTACTGCATAGCCCTCTATTTTTCTAAGCTCCACCTATCTAAGAGTCTCTTAAAAGACTCTATTCTATCCACCTCTACCACCATTGCTGGCAGTGCATTCCAAGCACCCACCATTCTCTGTGTAAAAAACTTACCTCTGACTCCCCCCACCCCACCCCATCGTATCTACTTCCAAGCACCTTAAAACCATGTCCCCATTTCAGCCCTAGGAAAAAGCCTCTGGCTATCCACATAATCAATGACTCTCATCATCTTATATACCTCTATTAGGTTCCCTCTCTACTTCTGTCACTCCATGTTTACTCAAACTATTCTCATAAGGCACGCTCTTCAATCCAGGCAACATCCTTGTAAATCTCCTCTTCACTCTCTCTACAGTATCCACATCCTTCCTGTGAGGTGACCAGATCTGAACACAGTGCTCCTAGTAGGGTTTAACTAAAGTGTTAAATGGCTATAACATTACATCATGGCTTTTGAATGTTGATGAAGGCCATCACACCATACGCCTTCTTAACAACACTGTCAACTTGTGCAACAGCTTTGAATGTCCTGTGGACACGGACCCCAAGATCTCTCTGATCCTCCACATTGCCAGGAGTCTTACCATTAATATTACATTCTGTCTTCAAATTCAACCTACTAAAATGACCCACTTCACACTTATCTGGGTGGAACTCCAACTGCCACTTCTCAGCCCAGTTTGATGTCCCACTATAACCTCTGACAGCCCCCCTGTCTATCCACAACAACCCCAACTTTTGCCCACCCTTCTACTTCCTCATCCAGGTCATTTATAAATGTCACAAACAGGAGGGGTCCCAGAACAGATCCCTGCAGAACACCACTGGTCCCTGACATCCATGCAGAATATGATCCATCTACAACCACCCTTTGCCTTTTGTAAGCAAGCCAATTCTAGATCCACAAAGCAAGGTCTCCTTGGATCCTATGCCTCCTTACTTTCTGAATGAGCCTTGCATGGGGAACATTATCAAATGCCTTACTGAAATCCATATATACTACATACACTGCTCTTCCTTCATCAGTGTTTTGTCACATCCTCAAATAATTCAATCAGGATCATAAGGCACAACCAGCCCTTGACAAAGCCACGCTGACTATCCCTAATCGGATTATGTCTCTCCAAATATTCATGAGTCCTACCTCTCAGGATCTTCTCCAACTGAAGTAAGACTCGCAGGTCTATAATTACTTGGGTTATCTCTGCTCCCTTTCTTGAACAAGGGAACAACATTTGCACGCCTACAGTCCTCTGGTACTTCTCCCGTCCCTACTGATGATGCAAAGATCATTGCCAGAGGCTCAGAAATCTCCTCCTCCCTCACCTCCCACAGTAGCCTGGGGTATATCTCGTCCGGACCCAGCAACTTTTCTAACTTAATGCTTTTCAAAAGTTCCAGCACATCCTCTTTCTCAATGTCTATATGCTCAAGCACTGTCATCCCCACAATTGCCAAGGTCCTTTTCCTTGGTGAATACTGAAGCATAGTATTCATTAAGTACCTCTGCTACCTCCTCTGGCTCTATGCACTTATTTCCAATATTGCACCTTATTGGTCCTATTCGCACATGGCTCATCCTCTTGCTCTTCATATACTTGTAGAATGCCTTAGAGTTTTCCTTTATCCTGCTCACCAAGGCCTTCTCATGGCTCCTTTTAGCTCTCCTAATTTCATTCCTAAACTCCTTCCTGGCACCCTTGTAATTTTTTGGAACTCTAACAGGCCCTAGATTCTTGAAACTTTTGTAAGCTTTTCTTCTTACTTAGATTTTCTACACAGTTTGTACACCATGGTTCTTTTACTCTACCATCCTTTCCCTGCCTAAATTGAACATACAAATATTCCCTGACCATTTGCCACATTTCTGCCATGTATTTTCCTGAGAACATCTGCTCCCAATTTATGTTCCCAAGTTTCTGCCTAATAGCATCATATTTCCCCCTACCCCAATTAAATGTTTTCCCAAATTGTCTGCTCCTATCTCTCCCCAGCCCTATGGCAAAGGAGATAGAGTTGTGATCACTACCTCGAAAATGCTCTCACACTGAGAGATCTGACACCTGACCAGGTTCATTTCCCAATACCAGTTCAAGTACAGCCTCTCCTCCAGTTGGCTTATCTGCATATTGCATCAGGAAACCTTCCTGAGCACACCTAATAAACTCCACCTCATCCCAACCCCTCATCACAACAACCCTATTATTATTGCACTGTTCCAGAACCTCCCTCACTATCTGCTCCTCAGTGTTCCTGTTACTATTTGGGGGTGCCTATAAAAACACCCAGTAGAGTTATTGCCCCTTTCTAGTTTCTGACTTCCACCCACACTGACTCAGTAGACGATCCCTCCATGACTTTCTCCTTTTTTGCAGCCATGATACTATCCCTGATTAGCAATGCCAAGCTCCCACCTCTTGTGCCTCCCTCTCCATCCTTTTTGAAACATGTAAAGCTTGGCACACAGCAGCCATTCCTGCTGCTGTGACATCCAAGTCTCTGTAATGGTTACAATGTCGTAGTTCCACATATTGATCCATCCACTCAGTTCATTCACATGGTTAATGATACTCCTTACATTAAAATAGACACATCTTAAACCACCTGGATGAATGCATTATTGCTCTATCATCTGCCTATCCTTTGTCACAGACTCCCTATAAGTTACCTCTACGGGTGCAACAAACGCCCCATCCTCTGCCCCTTCACTTCAGTTCCCACCCCTTGCAAATCTAGTTTATATCCTCCCCAACAGCATTGTCAAACCTTCCTCCCTGGATATTGGTACCCCTCCAGTTCAAGTGCAACCCATCCCACTTGTAAAGATCACCGCTTTCCCAGAAGAGGTTCCAATGATCTAAGAATTTGAAATCCTGTCCCCTGCACCATATCCTCAACATTCCTCTGCACTTTCTTCCTGTTCTGACCTTCACTAGCTTGTGACACCAGGAGTAATCCGAACATTACCACCTTGGAGGTCCTCTTTTCAGCCTCCCTCCTAACTCCCTAATCTTGCTGTGCAGGACTTTTACCCCTCTCCTGCCTATGTCATTGGTACCAATATTTACCAGAACCTCTGGTTACTCACCCACCCCTTCAAGAATATTCGGCACCCACTCAGAGACTTCCTGGACCATAGCACCCAGGAAGCAACACACTATCCTGGCAACCATGAGGAAATCTGCAGATGCTGGAAATTCAAACAACAACACACACAAAATGCTGGTGGAACACAGCAGGCCAGGCAGCATCTATAGGGAGAAGCGCTGTCGATGTTTCGGGCCGAGACCCTTCGTCAGGACTAACCGAAAGGAAAGATAGTAAGAGATTTAAAAGTAGTGGGGGGGGGGAGAGAGGGGGAAATGCGAAAATTTCCCCCTCCCCCCACTACTTTCAAATCTCTTACTATCTTTCCTTTCGGTTAGTCCTGACAAAGGGTCTTGGCCCGAAACATCGACAGCGCTGCCTGACCTGCTGTGTTTCACTATCCTGGCATCTCTTTTGTTGCCGCAGAACCTTCTAACTATCACCATAATTATTGAGACTGCTATGAATGTTGCTCCGCCTGATTTCACCTTACTCTTCTGAGGCTTAGAGCTGACCACAGTGCTATTGGTCTGGCTGCTGCTGCCTTACCCAAATAGTTCACTCCCCTCAGCACTATCCAAAGAGTTATGCCAGTTACTGAGGGAATAGCCACAGAGGGACCCTGCACTGACTTCTTTCTCCCTTTACCTCTCTTGGTGTTCATCCATCTACTCCCTGAATTCTGCCCTCTGGGTGTAACCGCCTACTCAAAAGTCTTATCTATCAATTCCTCTGTCTCCTGGATGGTAATTAGTTCATTCAACCCCAGCTCCAGCTCCTTTATGCAGTCTTCACGAATTCCCGCATCCTACAGGAAGAGCATTCCACTGCCATATCTGCCAATCTGCCTGCACTGCACTACGGGCACCCAAGACCAAATAAGTAATAACAACAGGAAAAATCTACTCTTCTTACCAGCTTCTTTACCCTCAACCTATTCTCGTTGAAGACGCTAAGTTCCCACTCTGACCCTAGCCCCTACTCCAGTGATGGCTGCTCCAACGACGGTCACTCTGCTATACCCGATCTCTCTTTTTGGTTTAAAAAGTAAGAAAAACCCTCATGGAAGGAGAAAGAACTAATCGGGTCTGATGGTGCTGTACCTGCCTTCCACTGCCGCTGATGCCTCTGATACTTCCTGTGTATGCACCTCAGATCCATGCCTCAGGAACACAGAAACCTAACATAAGCAGTGTAAGTAACACACCATCTCACAAACTAACCACTCATCTGTCATGTTGGACACTCACTTTCTAATATATGGATCAATCCCATATTAGCATCATCAATCGTCTTAGAACCCACAAAAATGGGTCCTAAGCAAGCAGTACACCCTTGATTCTAAGGATCGGAACTGTCTAATAAGAATAACTCATCCAGACAAATGGAGCATACTCTACCATGCCCATGGAAGGTGAAAAGGTTTCAGAGTGCTTACCTCTGTCTTGCTCTTTGAGCCACAATATTTATGTGGCTAGTTCCAATGAGCTGCTAGTCAGTGGTGACCCCCAGAACTGGGTAATGGCAATGCAATATCATGGTTGTTGATCTGAACCTCAATCAGTTATCAGTTAATATTCCCATTTCTTACCATATGATCGAGGAAAGGCCATTGATGAAGTGGTTGAACACTGTCATGAAAAAAAAATCCTACAATGTTATCCTCATGTACAAGTGATTGACCCTCAACAGCTGTAAACATTTTCCTTTTTGTGAGGTACAGCTTTATACACTATGGTATTTAACTTTTGAAAATATGAGAATTGACATATTTAGTCAAACGCTGTCTTGATATTAAAGCTATCACTTTGTTTTCATTTATGGAATTTTGTTGTTAGGTCCAAGTTTGAACTTAGCTTTTCATTGAGGTCAGGAATTGAGTAGTCTTCATTGGGCAGGCTAATGATAAGTAAGTGCTACTTGATTGTTATACTGATAACAGAGTGTTTTAATTTTTGTGTGTAATAATAATAGGCATCCGTTAGTCTTGAGAGACCATGGATTTGTGCCTTGGGAAGTTTCCAGGGCGCAGGCCTGGGCAGGGTTGTATGGGAGACTGGCAGTTGCCCATGCTGCCAGTCTCCCCTCTGCACGCCACCGATGTTGTCAAGGGCAAGGGCCGATACAACTTGGCACTGGTGTCATTGCAGAGCAATGTGTGGTTAAGTGCCTTGCTCAAGGACACAATACGCTGCCTTAGCTGAGGCTAGAACTAGAAACCTTCAGACCACTAGACCAACGCCTTAACCACTTGGCCACGTGCCAACACAATTTTTGTGTGTAGTACTAACAGTACCTTGTCTACCTTCTACATAGTTTGCTATATACCAATGTTGTAAATGTACCAGAATAGCTTGATGAAAGCCACAGCTATCTCTGAAATGCTGGCTGCTTCAGTCGCCTTTTCTGTAGCCAGCCAACAGAGTTGAGTTAAAATTGGTCCCCTTGGTCTCCTAAGATGTCTAGGAAGATATATCTATGAATAATAAGGACAAAAGATTGTTCATAGCGTGACATAGCATTAAAATAAGTGTAAAGCTGAAAATAGGAAATAAAAAACTTAGCCAATGAGGCAACACCGTTGGAATGAGAAAGAGTTGCTGTTTCAGGGTAAAGACCTTTTTATCAAAAATAAAGAAATAATGATTAATTAATTATGTCATTCTCCACTGATTCTTCCTGAACAACTGGGTGTTTACAAAATGCTTTCTTTTTTAATTCCATGTTGAAATAGCAAAATAATATTATTTTTTAGAAAGAAACCCTTCTTAGAATCTTGTTGATGCGAAGTAAAGTTTTACAGGAATTTGATAAACCACTGATGTTACTGAAGATTAAAAAAAAAACAATCTTTTAAAATTTTAAAATGAGGAAAATAGAAAACTTTAGTACCACATATGGTCCAGGCCCATTTACAACTGATCAGGCACAGGACATTGTTGGCACTGAATCCACTGGCAATTTGACTATTCATAGTGGTGGAATGAAATAAATCTGGTTTTGAAGTTGGTGTAGGACTCAAGGTTTGGAAAGAACCGGATCCACTGATTTCCATGCAAAAAGACCTCCTTCCTTTGGTTTGATGACACCATTAAGCTGCGACTCTTGGGTTACAGCTCCAATGAGAATCATAAAATATTCTTGTTTAGGACTACAGCTGAAATCCACAATCACAGTCATGGGTATTTCAGTAAGCAGCATTGTTTTAAGATGTTTAACAAAATCTATTGATACTCAAAATTGATGAATTCCGGACAGGAGACTGTGTTGCAAGCAGGAATGCCAGATTGGTCTACAGCTACAATTGAAATGCAGAGACATTAGAATTTCAATCCTGACTATCCTGCTGATGAATGTGCAGCCTCTGAAAAATAAAATTGAAGAACTCAGAGCAAGATTGCTCTACCAGAGGGACATCAGGGACTGATGCGTACTTTGCTTCATGGAAACATGCCTATCCCCTGCCATTTTGGACACAGTGCTGCAGCTTGATGGCTTCACTATTCTCTGCAAAGATAAGACAGCCCAGTCTTTTAAAGGCAGAGCAGGTGAAGTATGCTTTATTCAGATTCAGATTCAGTTTATTGTCATTTAGAAACCACAAATGCAATGCAGTTAAAAAATGAGACAACGTTCCCCCAGAATGATATCACAAAAGCATATGACAAAACAGACTACCCCGTCAACGGCCATCGGCAACGCGACCCCGAGGACTGGGGGCCTGTTCTTCCCAGCAGAGTCCCAGACCTCACAGCAGCAGCAGCAACGAAGAAGGTCTTCCTGGAATTTCCCGATGTTTCTCCGTGCTTCCATGTCCGTTTTCAATCGATTATGATTGCGCACGGCACCCCACTTCACTAATAACAGATAATCAGTTCCGGAGTGGCCACTGCAAGCTGCGTCGCACCGCCATCTTGGATTTTTTATGATTAACTCATCATGGTGCACAAATGTGGCTGTTCAGTCTAAGTCCTACTCACCTTACCTGGAACATCTAGTGGTCAAATGCTGTCCATTTTATCTGCAGAAGGAGTTTTCCACCATCATCCTTGTAGTGGTGTACATTCAACCTCAGGCAAATGTTGGGCAGGCACTGGAGGAGCTGAACGATGTGAAATAGTGCAACCTGATGCCTCCCTATCATTGCAGCAAATTTCAACCAGGCCAGCTTGACGAAGTCTCTGAACAACTACCACCAACATATCACCTGTGGAACCAGAGGAGCCAACACACTTGACCACTGTTATACCACCATCAAGCATGCTTACTGTGCCATCCCACACCCGCACTTTGGAAAGTCTGCTCACTTTACTGAACTTCTTCTCTTGGTGTACAGGCAGAGACTAAAGGACCTCAGCACCCGCAGGAGGTCCAGAGAAGTACAGACAAGGGAGGTGGAGCAGTGGTTTCAGGACTACTTTGAGTTGGTGAACTGGACAATATTCAAGCATTCATCTTTGAATCTGAATGAATATGCCACCGTTGTCACCAACTTCATCAAGAACTGTGTGGATGCATGTGTACCTTCAAGAACATACTGGACACACACTAACAAAAATCTATGGATAAAAACCAGGAAATTTGTCATCTGCTGAGGGCTAGATCTGTGGCATTCAGCATTATACAAGAAATTCAGGTATGACCTACAGAAGGCTGTATTTTGGATGGAAAAATGGATGCAGGTCAACTCTGGCAGCATTTGCTGGCTATTATTTCCTACAAAGTGAAACCTTATATCATGAATGGCTGTGATGATTCCTTCCAGATTGGCTCAAAACCTTTTACATATGCTTTGAAAGGGAGAAAAAAAACTGCGGCTGTGCGAATCCCTGCAGCAATGAGTGGCCATGTGATCTCTGCCTTGGAGGCCAGATCAGAACATCTTTCAAGAAGGTGAATCTTCGCAAGGTATGGGGCACTGATAATGTAGCTGGTATGGCTCTGAAAACCTGTGCCAACCAAGTGGCAGCAGTTTTCATGGGCATCTTCAATCTCTTACTGCTTCAGTTGGAGGTTCCAACCTGCTTCAAAAGGGTGACGATTATAGCAGTCACAAACAAGAGAAAATCTGCAGCTACTGGAAACCTGAGCAATGCACACAAACTGCTGGAGGAACTCAACATGCCAGGCTGCCCACAATTACACCAGTGCCCAAGAAGAGCAGGGTGAGCTGCCTCAATGACTATCACCCAATGGCACTCACATCCACTGTGTTGAAGTGCTTTGAGAACTTTGTTATAGCAGGAGTCAACTCCTGCATAAGCAAGGATTTGGACTTGCTGCAATTTGCCTATCACCATAATAGGTCTACAGCAGATGCATCACTGGCTCTCCGCTCAGCCTTGGATCACCTGGACAATAATAATACCTACATCAGGCTGCTGTTTATTGACTACACTCAAGTACGGTGATGATGTCATCCGTCTAGGAACAGAATAACATGTGACATGAGGGAGCATGGATATGAGAATGAGAAATAAAGACACGGTTAGAGCATGAAGCATCGAGTCATGATATATGCACTATCTATTTAAGCACTAAGGTAGATTGCAAATACACAACAGTGGTGACAAGGATGTGGACTTTGAAAGTACGTTTAACATTAATTGTTGAAAATGGAGAAATCCGGGATCCAATGCTTCCGATGTCTTACAGAGCCAGCAATGATGGACACAGTGGCTCAGCTCATTTGAACTTTATGCCGACGGTAAAGGACTGATAGTGGATGATAACACAACAGATACTTCAAAACAAAGAAGGGGAGCACTACTTCTGCACCTTGCAGGACCAGATGTGCAGGATATATTCTCAGCACTACCAAACATGGACAAGTCACGGACTACGCAGCAACAGTGGATGTGCTGCATGCATACTTCATTCCCCAGGTCAACACAACATTTGCCCGGCAGCATTTTCATTAGCTTGCCCAAAAACAAGGTGAGATGGTTCAACAGTTCTCTACTCAATTTTAGCAGGCAGCAAAAGGCTGTAATTTTCTAATTGACATGGACAACCAAATCGGGGATGCCATATTGGGAAAATGTAACTCAGTATATGTGCGGAGAAAACCACTGGAGAATATGCAGCGTCTTACACTTGCCCGCACACTGCAAATAGCAGCACAATGTGAAAAAGCAGAGGAACAATTATCAGCCTTGTCACTGAGGGAGCTAGCCAGAGACTGTGCTCCTAGTTCCCTGTTGTGAGGACACAACACATGGGAAAAGGACAGAGGGAAAAAGAAAGTCTAGTACTAATACAAATGAAAGGAAATGCTACAGATGTGGAAACACAGATCATCTGGGTAGAGATCCGAAGTCCCCAGTTCAGAAAATACACTGGAAAGGACCACTTTGCAAAAATGTGCCAGACAAAAGGATTAAAGACACAAAAATTGAACAATGTTGAGGATGAACAGAAGGAATTTGCATTTGTTGTTAATGAGACTGAGCCATCTGAAAAAAATAACTTTTTGCGTAGGGGGTGTAAATAGAACCATAGAACCATAGAACACTATGGCACAGTACAGGTCCTTCAGCCCTCCATGTTGTGCCGACTCATATAATCCTAAAAAAAAGTACTAAACCCACACTACCCCATAACTCTCCATTTTTCTTTCATCCATGTGTCTGTCCAAGAGGCTCTTAAATACCCCTAATGTTTTAGCCTCCACCACCATCCCTGGCAAGTCATTCCAGGCACTCACAACTGTCTGTGTTATAAAACTTACCCCTGATGTCTCCCCTAAACTTTTGTCCCTTAATTTTGTGCCTATGGCCTCTGGTGTTTGCTATTGGTGCCCTGGGAAACAGGTACTGACTATCCACCCTATCTATGCCTCTCATAATCTTGTAGACCTCTATCAAGTCCCCTCTCATTCTTCTACGCTCCAAAGAGAAAAGTCCCAGCTCTGCTAACCTTGCTTCAGATATATATGCTTCAAATCTGTGCATATAGGTAGTTTCAAGAGCCAGAAGTAATATACTGGGTGAAAATGTGTGGGAAAAACTTGTCAGAGAAAATAAAGTGCCATTCATAAATAGAAGAGAAACCAGTACCCATATTCATCTGGCACATTACTGGAGGTTCAGGAGATATTTCAATGTGAAATAAGTATGGGAATCAGAATAGACCAGGCAGCGTTCATTGTGACAAAAGGCAATGTTGAACCACTCCTAGGTAGAGAAACAGCTATAAAATTGGGTGCATTTAAGATTGGAGTAAATGTGTCAGTACTGACAGACATTAAAGAGTCACTTAAGCTGCAGTACCCAATGTGTTTGAAGGGGTAGGAAAGCTGAACACTAAGCAGGTCAGTCTGCACATTGATCCAAAGGTAAAGCCTGTGGCCCAGCCAGTCAGACACATCCCTTACAACTTCAGGGAGGTTGTTGAGAAAAAAGTTGAACAGCTACTGAAAATGGACATTATAGAGAAAGTTGAAGGCCCAACTCCTTGGATTAACCCGGTAGTAGTTTTACCAAAACCCAACAAGGACTTGAGGATGTACCTAGACATGAAAACAACAAATGAAGCAATTGTGAGGGATCGAGATACCCCATTCCAATTGTAGATGAGATACTACAGGGTATGAATGAAGCTCTGGTGTTTAGCAATCTAGACTTGAAGTGGGGCTATCACCAGCTGTAACTAACTCCAGAACCTAGAGAGAGAACCGCATTTGCTGTGCATAATGGAGTGTGGGTATTTGGAGTGTCATCAGCCAGTGAGCAGTACCAGCATGACTGTGCAAGTGTTTTAGCTGGAACTGAAGGAGTTGAAAACTTCTCAGATGATGAGATTGTACATGCGCCTAACCAAAAACTGCATGATGAGATTGCGTGACTGCATGCTGTCTTCAACAGACTTGCAATGTGTGGACTGACACTGAACCTGAAGAAAAGTCAGTTCAACATGGACAGATTAGATTTCATAGGAATTCTCTTGTCACAGAAAAGCATCAGGCCAACTGAGGAGAGAGCGCGAGCAGTAATGGAGGCTCGTGAACCACAAAACGCCACAGAAGTGCGGAGTTTCCTAGGTCTTGTTGTCTACAGCAGCAGATTCATACCACAGTTTGTAACTTTGTCAGAAATACTGAGATGATTGACCAGGAAGGACACCCAGTTCAAGTTTGGAAAAGGATAGAGACAAGCATTCAAGGCCCTAAATGGGGAGCTAGCTGAACCAGGTACATTGGCCTATTTTGATAAAGGTGCATCAACCAAAGTAATAGTAGATGCCAATCATGTTGGACTGAGAACAGTAATTATACAAAAATAAATTTAAGAAATGGTACCTGTCTGCTATGTGAGCTGTAGTCTCACAGGCTGTGAATGAAAATACTCACAGCAAACAGAGTGAGAAGCATTAGTGGTATTATGAGCCTGTGCAAGACTTCATCCTTATTTGTATGGGAGAAAATTTGACCTGATCACAGATCACAAACCTTTAGAGATGATTTACAGCCCAAGATCTAAACCATGTGCACACATAGAACGGTGGGTCTTATGATTGCAACCATATGACTACAGGGTCATACACATGCCAGGAAAACAGAACATTGCAGACCCACTGTTGAGGCCACTGGCAGAGAGACTGCTCAAAAAGAGAGACACAAGCATTACTCAGAGGAGTATGTCAGTTTCACAGCTGTGAGTGCTAGGCCTAAAACCCTGACAACACAAGAGGTGGAGAGAGTGTTAGCCACAGATCTGGAACTGCAGAATATGCATAAAGCCATCAGAAGTAGACACTTCGAGAACTGTGAGGCATATGCACCTATTGCAGATGAGCTGTGTGTAGTGGGTCATCTTATCCTCAGAGGGACACGGATTGTGTTACCTAAAGCCTTGTACACACGGGCACTCGCTCCAGCTCATGAAGGACACTTGGGGATAGTATCTCAGAACCAAGGTTTGGTGGCCTGCTATGGATAAAGCCACTGAGAAATATTGCAATACTTGCCACGGCTGTCAAACAGTATCATGACCTGACTCGCTCCAGAACAGCGAAATCTCATGCTGTTACTGGATGATCCTTGGCAGGAGGTACTGTTGATTTGCTCGGATCATTACCAACAAATCATTCCATTCTTGTGGTAGTTGATTTCAACAGCCAATTTTATGAATATGGCATTTTGACCTCTACACTGCAACAAGAGTTATTGACAGTATGGAGGACATTTTCAGTAAACCTGGAGAGCCCATATCTATCACATCAGATAATGACCCCCAATTCCGATCTCAGATCTGAACAATTCATGGAATATTGTGAGAGTAATGGAATGAAACACCTGAAAACAACACCAAAACGGACTCAGGCAAAGTGGTGAAGTGGAATGCCAAAATGCATCACTGATGCAAAGGATTAGGATTGCTTATGCAGAAAGACTTGACTGGAAGTGTGAACTGCAAAAGTATGTAATAGTGTACAGATGTGTGGAACATGCTGCTACAAGAAAAAGTCTTGCCAAACTTCTCTACAACTGCAAAATGAGGGTGAGGTTACCAGACATCGAAAAGGTACACACAGCAGAGCTGGAAGTACGAGATCGGGATGCAGAACAAAAAGAAAGTAGAAGATGTATATAGATGGTTACAGAGGAGAACCAGAGTCTACTGTAAAAGTTGTGGACACTGTGCTTATCCAGCAAGAAAAAGTGGACAAATTTGCCACACCTTTCAACACAACACCACACAGGGTGCTGAGGAAAGCAGGAAATCAAGTGGTAGTTGAATCTCCAACTGGAGTTCAGTTTGTAAGGAACACCACACATGTAAGAAAGTTCAAAGCAAGAGAAACTTCTGACAAACAGGAGGAAATTCAAGGTTTTGACAGTGAGGTACCAGGACAGGAGGATAATATGAGGGACAGTTATGGACAAGCTCAGGTTCACAGTGAGCAAAAGCCATTGCCAAACATTGAAAGCAAAGAGAAACAGGTAAGAAGGCAACAGGTTAGAAAGCAACTCTGGAGTTTAACGATTTTGTATTGAAGTAGTGCTTTAAGTTGAGGTTTTGAAACAATAAAACTGTTGTAAGTTGAAAATGAAGTTTTCATTTCCAGAGTTATCATTAAGTTGAAACAGAAAATGTGTTGATTATAGTCATGCCTATCAGAGAATATGTGTTGAATTGAAATGGTTAAATCTGTGAGCTGAATGTGTTCTAAAATATTGAAATTTATTTCTCAGGAAATGAGGGATGTCATGTATTCAAATGGTAAGGTCAGTTAATGTAGTTTGATACTTGTCAAGTACAGTGATGATGTCATCATCCTGGGACAATACAACATGTAATGTATGGGAGCATGGAAGCATGACTGAGAAATAAAGACATGTTCAGAGCATGATGCATTGTGTCAATATATATACACTATCTAATTAAGTACTAAGATAGGTTACAAATACACAACAGTGTGGATTGGAAATAACATCTCCTTGCTGACAATCAAAAATGACTTCAAGGATGCATATTTAGCCCAGTGCCCTACTCTCCCTATATCCAAAATTGAGTGGCTAGGCACAGATGAAGCACCATCTATAAATCTGCCGATGACTCAACTATTGTAGGCAGAATTTCAGATGGTGACGAGGTGTATAGACAGACAGACAGACATATTTTATTGATCCCGAGGGAAATCGGGTTTCATTACAGTCACACCAACCAAGAATAGTGTAGAAATATAGCAATATAAAACCATTAATAATTAAATAATAATAAGTAAGTTATTCCAAGTGGAAATAAGTCCAGGACCAGCCTATTGGCTCAGGGTGTCTGACACTCCGAGGGAGGAGTTGTAAAGTTTGATGGCCATAGGCAGGAATGACTTCCTATGACGCTCAGTGTTGCATCTTGGTGGAATGAGTCTCTGGCTGAACGTACTCCTGTACCTAACCAGTACATTATACAGTGGATGGGAGACATTGTCCAAGATGGCATGCAACTTGGACAGCATCCTCTTTTCAGACACCACCGTCAGAGAGTCCAGTTCCACCCCCGCAACATCACTGGCCTTACGAATGAGTTTGTTGATTCTGTTGGTGTCTGCTACCCTCAGCCTGCTGCCCCAGCACACAACAGCAAACATAATAGCACTGGCCACCACAGACTCGTAGAACAAGTCATAGGAGCAAGATAGATCAGCTGGTTGTGTGGTTGCAGACAAAAAACACTTGAACTCATTGCCAGTAAGACCAAGGAATTGATTGTGGCCTTCAGAAAGTGAAGGTCAGGGGAAGGCATGCCAGATCTCAGTGAGGGATCAGAAGTGGAAAGAATGAGCAGTTTCTAGTTCCTGAGTGTCAACATCTCGGGGTATTTATCCTGGGCCCAGTATGTTGATGCAATTACAAATAAGACACAGCAATGCCTATATTTCAGTAGGAGCTTCATTCACATTGAGGAGAATTGGTATGTCAGAAAAGATACTCCTATAGAATAGATTCCTATAGATGTATTGTGGAGAGGATTCTAACTGGTTTCATCGCCATCTGGAATGGAGGGGGCCTCTGCAAAGAATAGAAAAATCCTGCAGAAAGTTGTAACCTCTGCCAGCTCTATTGTGAGCAATAGCCTCCCCAGCATTCAGGATGCTTTCAAAAGACGATGCCTCGATAGGCAGCAGTCACCATTAAGGTCCCATCATCCAGGATTTACCCTCTTCTCTTTACCAACATCGAGGAGGAGGTACAGAAGCCTGAATGCACACTATCAATGTTTCAAGAACAGTTTCTTTCCCTTTGCCATCAGATTTATGACTGGACAATAAACCCATGAGCACTGTCTCAGTATTTTCGCTTCTCTTTTTGCACTACTTATTTAATTGAATTTTACTTCTTATTGTAATTTATAGTTTTTATTTTATGTTTTGCAATGTACTGCTGCTACAACATATGGTAGTGATATTAAACCTCATTATGATTCAGATTTTATTTCTGATTCTAACATGACCTGTACCAGCTTGGGCTGTGGATTCTTGAATAGGGATTCATTGATGTTATTACTTCTGGAGTTGGAGCAGAGAAATTGTTCATTCATAGATCATAAAAGAAGTTTTGGATTGAAGATTTACCACAATTCTGTCTAGAATCTTACCCCAATTGATCGTAGCTCACGTTAGCCTCGTGATTATGCATTGTTGGATTTTTTTTTTAAAGCTGCAGGATATTGGAATTAAAAAGCAGAAAATTTTGGATATATCTGAGTAGAGAGAAAAGTAGAATTAAAATATTATTCACAGAAAACAATAGATGTTTCCTGGTTGTGAGATAAAAGCAGCAGCTTAGGGAAAATGGCCATTATTGCATCACAACCTGTAAAAAAAAAGTAATATTTTAGTTTTATAGCCCTAAAAAAATAAGCAAATGAGCTCCTAAATAATTGTTTATTTTAGTGACTGATCCCATGATAAACAATATTTCCCATGTTTTTCTTCCTATAAGTACTGAAATGCAAAATATTCAATGTTAATTTATGCAGATTCTGAGAAGATAATTTTATCTTCCAGTTTATTTTCATGTCCCAGGTTTTTTTCTTTGGTTTTATCTCTGTTAATATAAGCCATCTGTAATGTTGGAATGGCATCAGGAAATTTATTTATCTCAACTTTCTTCTGCTACTTTGAGCAAAGTGGGAAATTAGTGGAAATGTTGATTAAGTACCAATGTGAAATCAGTTCTTGCCATTTACCAAGTGCTCTGGATCAATACCTATAAATAAGGCAGACTGGGTGAAATTTAAAGGGTGCTGAGAAAACAAATAGATTAATAATTGGCAAAGGAAGTCTTTATGAGAATTATCATTTGGTGTATGATTATGAATTGTGCTTATCTTTCTGGTGTTTCAAAACTCATGAAAAATGCAATAATTTAACAAAAAATAATTTCTTTTTCTTGAATCTGCTACTTTGTTGCTCAAAATACCATTGCAAAAATTTCCGACTATGGAGAACAAGGTTCACAAAGCCAGGCATCTTATTTAACAAAATTTCCCAAGTATTATTTATAAATCTTTTCTGGCAAGCACGGCTGTTTGTTTAGCCATTGGCTAAAGAAATTTATGGGCAACTAATGCACATTCAGAAACTGTTGCTTGCAAATTACTGTCGCCCTTGCTATCGCATGATAGTTTATTGCACTTGAATTAAATTCCTTTCCCTATTTTTGTGATGCTTGCCTATTTTAAATGGAGTAATATCTCTAGTAAAACAATGAGAATAGTAATTTGAATTTGAGAAAGATGTGTAAAAAGATAACATCACAGAAAGTAATTTCTATCCCTCAATTACATTTGCCAGCATCGTATTTTCAAGATCAAAATATCTTGCTGCAAATGCATGGGTTTAGTTTGTGTTTAGGACAATGTTAGAAGGTGCAGGGTCATATTGACTGTTATAATTCAGTTGCTTGCATCTGACTGATGTGAAAATGAGAAACTGTATATCCTGTTTACCTGCATATATTTTTCTTGGGATATAAAATTAAGTACATGCGCAAATCCTCAATTTTTCATTCTGACTTTTCTTTCCATAGATTTGTTGGAAAAGAAAACATTATGAAAAATAATATATGAAGCAGACCATCTCTCTGCCTATATTCATTGGGAAACTAATGTCTTTCAAAAGTGGAGAACAGACAGGCACAAACTTCCTGACAGGGGCCACATTATGTTGTACATCTCTAAATTAAGATGGCAGAAAGGAAGTTAATTCAGGTGAAAACTGGGAAAAGCAGTTTCTTTCAATTGTGTCCTAGAAATGTGATTATTCCTAAGCTGGGGAAGACCATTAAGTTTAGTTTATTCATGAAATTGACTCAGGAAAAGACCACAAAGCTTCCTCTGTAAATGCAAACATCCTCAACCTACTGAGTTTTCCGAAGTCCCACATGTATTATTGCAGCACTGGACCCGTCACTGAGGTCCAGCAATGGAACAAAGTTTTTCTTTAATTGCCAAGTGGTTATGTATGGGAATCTGCCCAAATCACGAACAATGGGACACAGAACCATGTAGTTGAAAGGAAATTAATACTGGAGATATAATGGGTAAATACAAGTTAATTTCCATTTATTGAACCCGGTTTGCTCAAGTATTTGTTCATTATTTCAACATTTTAAATGCTTTGGTTTTTAAGTTTTGATTTTTATTCTCAAAAAGGTAATAGTCTCCAGATTGTTCCATGATCCATGTGCTAATTGGCACAGGGTTATCAAGGTCAGAAACTAAATGCTTGGCTCAAAGACTGGTCGTAGAGAAGTAGGTTTGTATGTGTGGGATATTGGGATCAGTATTGGAGTAGGAGGAGGCTGTTATAATGAGACAGGCTCCATCTGAACCATGCTGGGAGCAGGGCCCTGGTAAATTGCATAACTAGGACTGTGGAGGAGGGTTTAAACTAAATAGTGTGTGAGTATGTGTGTGCATGTGCGGGGGTGGGGGGCTGTGGTGCAACAGCTTGGAGAAGTATGGATGAAGGAAAAGGGAAGAATAGTGCAGCAGAAGTTAATGAAGTCTTCAGAATAAAGAATAAGACAAAAATATATAATGAGATTGGAATTTAATTCCAGGCAACATGCAGAAAAAATTGCAAAAAAGGAGAGCAGATACAGGATTGAAATTTTTTAATACACACAGTCTAGGAAATATGGTAGATGATCTTGTAGTGTAGTTGGAAGTTGCCAGGTGTTTTGCAGACTTCACAGAGTCTTGGTAGAAAGAAGATCACAGCTGAGAGCTATCATCACAGATACACATCATTTTGAAATGACAGTTTGTTGTCCAGAGGGACAGGAGTGGTTTTGTTGGTAAGAAATGAAATCAAATCCTCAGGAAGAAGTGACATAGGATCAGAAGATGCAGGATCCTTGTGTGTAGAATTAGGATATTGCAATAGTAAAAAGACCCTGATGAGAATTATAATATATACAAGCTTCCAAATGGTAGCCAGGATAATGGGTAGAAATTATTATGGGAGATAGAAAAAGCATTTAAAAAGGACAATGTTATGATGGGCCTGGAATATTCCAATATGCAGGTAGATTGAGAAAATCAAGTTGGTTCTGGATCTCAAGAAAAGGAAGTTATCGAATGCCTACAAGATGGATTTTTGGAGTAGTTTGTGGTTGGGCCCACTGGCGAAAAAAACAATCCTGGATTGGGTGTTGGGTAACGAACCAGATTTGATTTGGGAAGTTAAGGTAAATAACCCTTAGGAGGCAGTGATCATAATCTCATCTAATTCACCTTGTAGTTTGAGAGGAAAAACTAAAATCAGGTGTATTGTTGTTACCGTTGAATAAAGTTAACTGTAGAGCCATGAGAGAGGAAATAGTCAAATTGATTAGAAGCCACCAGTAGCAGGAATGGTGGTTGAACAGCAATGGCTGGGGTTTTTGGGAGTAATTCGGAAGACACAAGAATAGTTTACTTCAAAGCAAAAGAAAATCATTTTCAATGGAAAGATGAGCAACCATGGCTCAAAAGGGAAATCAAAGAGATCAGAGAAGTAAAAGAGAGGGCATACTATGTAGAAAAAAGTAGTGGGAAGCCTGAGGATTCTGAACTCTTTTAAACACAGAAGGCAAGAAGAGAAAAATAAAGCCCTTAACTCCGAGTGGAGTCATCAGGACACCATCGTGACAGCGTATTTTTAGCAGGCTTTCTTGTTTTTACAAGGCTGAGTTGCTAGCTGGACGCTCAACCCAGCACAGATGGAAAGCGTGCAAGGGAGCCAGCTGGTTTTGAACTCAGGAGCCTTCACTCTGAAGTCCGGTGCTGATGCCACTATGCCAGCAGCCAGCTAAGGTACTTGGAGACGTGCTACAATACGCTGAAATCAGCACGGTTTCCTAAAAGGCAAATAATTCCTGACATATCTATTGGGATTCTTTGAGGAAATAATAAGCAGTATAGACAAAGGTGAGTTAGTGGATATTGTTTCCTTGAATTTTCAAAAGGCCTTTGACAAGGTGCTGCACATGATGCTGCTAAACAAGATAAAAACCAGTGGTATAACAGCAAAACTACAGCATGCAAAAATACATGCATGAGCAGGAGATTACCTGACAGGCAGAAAGCAAAACGTGGGGAAGAAACGTGCATTTTCTGGTTGGCTCTCAGTGACTAGTGGTACTTTGCTGAGCTCAGTGATGGGTTTGCTACATTTCATGTTATATGTCAGCGATTTGGATGACAGGCTTGATGATTTTATGGCCAAGTTTGCAGATGACACAAAGATAGGAGGAGGTGTAGAACTTAGACAGAATAGGAGAATGGGCAAAGAAGTGGCAATAGAATACAGTATAGGGAGGTATATGGTCATGCATTTTGGGAGGGAGAAATAAAGGCATAGATTATTTTCTAAATCAGAAGTGAATTCAGAAATTGGAGGTGCAAAGGGATATGGGAGTTGCAGCATAGTATTCCCTAAAGGTTAATTTGCTGGTTGAATTGGTAGCAAGAAAGGCAAATGAAATGTTAGCACTCATTTCAGGAGGACTAGAATATAAAAGCAAAATGTAATGCTAAGGCTTTATAAACCATTGGTCACCACACTTTGGGGTCTCATGGTTCAGAATGATGTGCTGGCATTGCAGAGGATTTAGAAGAATAATGCTGAGAATGAAAGTATTAACATTTGAGGAGTATTTGATGGCCCTGAGCCAGTGCTCACTGGAGTCAGTGGGATTCCTTTGAAACCTACAGAGTATTTAAAGCCTCTGCGAGAGTGGATCTACAGAGGATGCTTCCAATCTATGGCAATGTCCAGAACCAGAGTGCACAACATCAGATAGAAGGATGTTACTGTAGAACAGAAATGAGGAGGAAATTCTTTAGCTGGCTGGGGGCGGGAGTGGGGGTGAGTGGTGAATCTGTAATTCTTTCCCACAGATGGCTGTGGAGGCCATGTCATTGGGTATATTTAAAATTGAGATTGCTAAGTACTTTATTAGTAGGGGCTTCAAAGATAATGGGGAGGAAGCAGGAGAATGGAGTTGAGTGGAATAATAAGTCAGCCATGGTTGATTGGCGAGCAGACTTGAATTGCTGAATGCCCTAATTGTATTTTGAGGTCTTTTGTTCTTATGGTAAAGATAGTAGATTCAAATGTTGTATTTGCAAGATCGAGTGTGAGTTAGTTGTGATTAGTAGCAAGTGCTCTCACATGACCTTTGTATTTGAAAAGTCTGTGAACAGGTCAGACTTCTTTGATATACTCCACATTTCTGACAGAAATATTTCAAATGTCATTAGAAACGGGGATGGTGCCGGAGGATTGGCGTATTGCTCGTGTTGTTCCGTTGTTTAAAAAGGGTTCTAAGAGTAAACCTAGCAATTAAGTTTGACGTCAGTGGTGGGTAAATTAATGGGAAGTATTCTTAGAGATGGTATATATAATTATCTGGATAGACAGAGTCTGATTAGGAACCATCAACATGGATTTGTACGTGGAAGGTCATGTTTGACAAATCTTATTGAATTTTTTGAAGAGTTTACTAGGAAAGTTGATGAGGGTAAAGCAGTGGATGTTGTCTATATGGACTTCAGTAAGGCCTTTGACAAGGTTCCACATGGAAGGTTAGTTAGGAAGGTTCAATCGTTAGGTATTAATATTGAAGTAGTAAAATGGATTCAACAGTGGCTAGATGGGAGATGCCAGAGAGTAGTGGTGGATAACTGTTTATCAGGCTGGAGGCCGGTGACTAGTGGTGTGCCTCAGGGATCTGTACTGGGTCCAATGTTGTTTGTCATATACATTAATGATCTGGATGATGGGGTGGTAAATTGGATTAGTAAGTACGGAGAAAATGTACTAAGATAGGTGGCATTGTGGATAATGAAGTAGGTTTTCAATGTTTGCAGAGAGATTTAGGCTAGTTAGAAGAGTGGGCTGAAAGATGGCAGATGGAGTTTAATGCTGATAAGTGTGAGGTGCTACATTTTGGTAGGACTAATCAAAATAGGACATACATGGTAAATGGTAGGGCAATGAGGAATGTAGTAGGACAGAGTGATCTAGGAATAATGGTGCAT
This sequence comes from Hemitrygon akajei, assembly GCF_048418815.1. Classification (NCBI taxonomy): domain Eukaryota; kingdom Metazoa; phylum Chordata; class Chondrichthyes; order Myliobatiformes; family Dasyatidae; genus Hemitrygon; species Hemitrygon akajei. The sequence continues at coordinate 70,714,916 of NC_133136.1, read as the reverse complement.
ACTTCCCTAAAGGTGGAATCTCATGTGGATAGGGTGTTGAAGAAAGCTTTTGGTATGCTGGCCTTTATAAATCAGAGCATTGAGTATAGGAGTTGGGATGTAGTATTAAAATTGTACAAGGCATTGGTGAGGCCAAATTTGGAGTATTGTATTGTGTACAGTTCTGGTCACCGAAGTATAGGAAAGATGTCAACAAAATAGAGAGAGCACAAAGGAGATTTACCAGAATGTTACCTGGGTTTCAGCACCTAAGTTACAGAGAAATGTTGAACAAGTTAGGACTTTATTCTAGCGTAGAAGGTTGAGGGGGGACTTGATAGAGGTACTTAAAATTACGAGGGGGATAGATAAAGTTGACGTAGATAGGCTTTTTCGATTGAGAGTAGGGGAGATTCAGGCAAGAGTACATGAGTTGAGAGTTAAGGGGCAAAAGTTTAGGGGTAACACGAGGGGGGACTTCTTTACTCAGAGAGTGGTAGCTGTGTGGAATAAGCTTCCAGTAGAAGTGGTAGAGGCAGGTTTGATATTGTTGTTTTAAAAAAAAAATGGATAGGTATATGGACAGAAAAGGAATGGAGGCTTATGGGCTGAGTGCAGGTCGGTGGGACTAGGTGAGAGTAAGCATTCGGCAGGGACTAGAAGGGCCGAGATAGCCTGTTTCAGTGCTGTAATTGTTGTATGGTTATATGGTTATACACTGGTGGTAATGGTAGACATTGTGCCTACTAACATTCTGGCACATTTCATAGAAACAGAGAAACAAGCCTTTCAGTCCAGCCGGCTCTTTTTGATGTTTGCACTTGCCATAATCACATTTACCCAATTCTTCCAATCCACTTTCCATCATTTAGTTAACATATTTTGCATGTTTTTATTTCGACCTTAACCATAACATTTAGAAACTTAACTCTGTGACAATAAGACTTGTAGAGGACAAAAAAGATGTGTGAAAAAAATTATAGCTGAAAGAAATCATGTCAGATTCCATGAGATTATACAATTTAATGGTAGCATGAAATCAAATATTATCAGTTCTTCATGACTTCATGTTATTCCTAATGTATTATATGCAGTTTGATATAATCCTCATTTGTGAATGAAGTAACTAATTGGTAGTTTCAGAGATATTAAACTTGTTTTATCCAGATTCTACTCATAAAAGAAATGTTTCCAATTTCTGAATGAATAATTCACAATTCATCCCTCTTCCTGTCTTCGCACCTTCATCAGATTTTAACAGTCTTCAATTTAGGCCGGTACTGATGTCAGCATTTTTTCTCGTGTTTGAGGAGTGTAGAATGAGCGGTGTTATATTTCAGGTCAGACAATGTGACAATTTATGTGTTGCTGTGTGCTTCCCTTTGCCATTGCAGATGGCATTACACACAGAAGAATGTTCCTACTGAATTGCCATTTTTGGATTCTCAGTAGTAGCAGTTGATAGCTGTGGCAGAGTAACCCATTGATCTTTCACTCTGCAGTGCAGGCAGATCTTTTAGAATTGTTGTTTATTTGGGAAAGCCATATTTTCTCTCTTTTATTTTAATAGATAATAATAAGAGTTTAAAGCAGACTGCTAGAAATAATTGTGCTTAACACATCTACCCCACAAACAACAAAGCAAAGGGGCTCTTCACATACTTTTGACATGAGGATGGTGCATTTTTAAACTTTTAGTCTTAGCAAACTTTTCATTCATATGTAATTTGTGAAATACCATAGAGTTTCTTACAATTCAGGAAATGCCAATATGTTTTCTCTGAGTAACAAAAACTAGATTAGACCAGACCAGCTGCAGTTCTTTTATAGGATCCATATAATGGTCAGCTGTATGCTGCTCTGTGCTTTCATTATTTATCAATTTCTGGTGTGTTTCATGATAATTCCATATTGCTAAAGTCACACAAAATGTACTGTGTATCTTCACTTCATTCATAGAAGCAGATTCAATTTTATCCTCACTCCAATTAACAGAGAATTATAAAGGTTACAGAGGACTTTACCTATGATTTCTTCTTATATTTGTTCTTCCTTTGATCTTTAATTAATTGTCTGTAGGAATCTGGATGAAAGAAATGTGTAGATCCCCTGTTCTACAATAATATAAAGTCCCTCTCCAGTTTTAATGTAGTAATACCATATTTCATCTGCCAGGTACACAGCTGCATTAAATCACTGTATTTCAATGCTTTGCCTGTTGGATCAAAATGTTAATAACAAACAGATATAAATAATGCTTCTTACAGAGTTAGCTTTGAATTCCTGGCCACCAATGCATTTTCCGATCATTCTATGTATTCCACTTTTCTCTTGTTCCAACTGGAGTTTAAAACTACAATAAACTAAAACCCATGATGACATTTGAATTCAACAGCTCAGGTTTATTTATTTTAATAGAATACTTGGGAGAATAGTGCTATTTCGGCTTGTATATAAAAAAAAACCTAATGGAGTCTCACACAAATCATGGCAGATTAGACAGAGGGTATTAAAATCTGCTTTGATATTTAATCAAATCATTCAAACTCTATTGAGAGTTACCTTATATACATCAATCAGTGGTAGAAGGAAGGGGTACTGACAAAGAATGGAGAAAGTAAAAGAGGAGACTGCAGGAAAGGTTACAGAAGTCTCCAGAATAAAGAATAAACCCAAATGATAAGAGTTTAACTTCAGGTAATATGGAGACAAAATTGAAAAGAAAGATAGAAGGTTTCATATTTGAATGTATGCAGTACACAAAATAAGTTACATGATCTCATAGCACATTTTGAAATTGGCAGATATGATGTTATGTGCATCATAGGTGAGAGCTTAACATGAAGCATACTCATCATTTTGAAATGCCAAGCAATTGGCCAAAGTGGGAGGAGTGTTAGTAAAAAATGAAATCAAATCTTCAGAAATAAGTGACGTAGGATCAGAAAATGTATAATCATTGTAGGTAAAATTAAGAAACAGGAAAGGTGAAAAAAGACATCGCTGGGAGTTATATATTGGCCTCCAAACAGTAGCCAGGATGTGTTGTACAAATTACAATGGGAGATTAAAAAACGCATGTTAAAAAATCAATGTTATGATGGTCATGGGGCGGGGGTGGAGTTTTCATATGTAGTTAGATTGAGATAAACAAAGTGGTGCTGGATTCCAAGAGATAGAATTTGTGGAATGCCTACAAAATGGCTTCTTTAAGCCGCTTGTAGTCGGGCCCATAGGGAAAAGGCAATTCTGGATTGGGTGTGGGGTAATGAGCCATAATTTATTAGGGAGTTTAAGGTAAAAGAATCCTTAGGAAGTAGTGATCATCCTATGATAGAATTCACCTTGCAGTTTGAGAGAGAGAAGATAAAGTTAGATATATCAGTATTACAGTTGAGTAAAGACAACTATAGAGGTATGAGTGAAGGGCTAGCCTGATTGGAAGGGGATATTAACAGGGATGGAAGATTAACAATGGCTGGAATTTCTGGGACTAAGTCAGAAGATGCAGTAATGATTCATCCCAAAGAATAAGAATTCTAAAAGGAGGATGATGCAATTGTGGGAAACAAGGGATCTCAAAGACCAAAAGAGAGTTCAAAATCTGTGGGAAGCTAGAGGAGTGTGAAGCTTTTAATAACAGAAGGCAATTAAGAAAGTAATGAGAGAAAAGATGAAATATAAAAGAAAGCTAGCCAATAACATAAAAGAGGATGCAATAAGTTTTTTTTTTCCTGATCTATAGTGAGTAAAAGAGAGGCAAGAGTGGATATTGGACCACTGGAAAATAATGCTTGGAGAGGTAGTAATGGGAGACAAGGAAATGGCAGACAAAGTTGGTATTTTTTGTCAGTCTTCACTGTGGAAGACACCAGCAACATGTCAGAAATACAAGAGTGTTTGGGGGACAGAATTGAGTGTATTTGCTAAAACTACAGAGAATATTCTTGAGAAGCTGAAAGTTTTGAAGGTAGATTAGTCTCCTGAACCAATTGGACTACACCCAAGGATTCTGAGATAAGTACTTGAAAAGATAGTGAGACTGAGATTGATAGTGAATGTTCAATAATCTTCAGAATCTTGAATGGTTCGTGGGGAGTGAAAAATCACAAATGTAATTCCACTCTTTAAGAAGGGAGGGATGCAGAAGACAGGAAATTATAGGCCATTCAGCATAGCTGCAAGATTTTAGAGTTCATCATTCAGGCTGAGGTTTTGGGCTACTTTGAGGCACACTATAAAACAGAATGAAGTTGGCATGATTTCCTAAACTCAAAATCTTGCATGACAAATCTGTTGGAATTTTTTTTTGAGGAAATAACAGGCAGAATATACAAATGAGTGTCAGTATATGTTGCTTACATGGATTTTCAGAAGGCCTGTAACAAGCTGCCACACCTGAGGCTGCTAAACAAGCTAAGAGCCCTGGTATTACAAGAAGTACAATAGAATAGCCAGAATTTTGCTGGCTTGCAGAAGGCAGAGAATAGGTACAAAGGGCTCCTTTTCTATTTGTTGCTGGTGACTACTAGTGTTCCGCAGGGTAGGTGTTGGGTCTACTATTTTCCACGTTATACTACTTTGCATGGAATTAATGGCTTTGTGGCCATGTTTGTGGATGATACAGATGGAGGGTTAGGTATTGTTGAGGAATTAGGAAGTTTGCAGAATGACTTGGATGGATTTGGAGATTAGGTAAAGCAATTGCAGATAGAATACAGTGTAGGGAAGTGTATGGTCTTGCATTTTTGCAGAAGGAATAAAGGCATACACTGTTTTCTAAATGTGGAGCAAGTTCAGAAATCAATGGTGCAAAGGAATTTGGGAGTCTTAGTGCAGAATTCCTTAAAGATTAACTGTCAGTTTGTGTTGGAGTCAAGAAGATATATGTAATGTTAGAATTCATTTTGAGGGAACACAACTAAAAGAAAAAGGATGTAATGCTGAGTGTGTATAAGACATTGGTCAGACTGCATTTGGGGTATTGTGAGTGGTTTGAACCTCGTATCTACAAAAGGATGTGAAGAAAATTCAGAGGAGATTCACAGGAATAGTTCAGGGAATGAAACAGTTAATAATGAAGAATTTACTCACTGGAGTTTAGAAGTGTGAGGAGGTATGTCAATGAAACATCCTGAATACTGAAAGGATTAGATAGAAATGGATATGAAGAGCTTGTTTCCAATAGTGTGAGCATATAGGACCAGAGGTCTTTCTCAGAGTAGAAAGACATCTTTTTAGAACAGCAATGAGGAAGCGTTTCTCTAGTCAGAGAGTGATGAATATAGTCATTGGCTATATTTAAAGTGGAGATTGTCTTGATCAGTAAGACCTTTAAAGGTTATGGGGGAAAGGCAGGAGAATGGGGTTGATATGGAAAATAAATCAGCCATGACCAAATTGTGAAGCAGACTCAATGAGCCAAAGTGACTAATTCTGCTCTGATGTAAATGGTAAGGATGAAATCAAGCAGTTTTACATAATGAAATTTTACATAATGTTTTTATTCTTCAGCAATTTTGCATCAATATCAATATTTGTTCTACTTTGTACATTTAGGAAATCAATGTTATGTGATTTGATCACGAAGTGTTAAAATGGGACTTTCTAACGTAAAGACAATCTCCTGTATTATCTTTGGTTAATTAATATCTATAAAACAATTGATTAATATCTTTAAAACAAACTAAAAGTCTAGGAGAGTAGGTTTGTTGTTTGAAGAGGGATAATGCAGACTGATATTCTTCAATTCACTTTGATCTCAGAGATGTGTGGCTTAATAGGTTAATTGACCACTCTCATGTGTCCTTAGTATGTGGATATGTAATAGAAACTTAAGGGAATTTGATAGGAATGCAGGAAGAATAGAATGCAGAGTGAGTTGATGGGCCAAATCATCAATTCTTTGTTTTAAGGAAATATGGACATGTGTTACGTCAAGCTACTGAAGCCAGAACAGTTATAATTTACTAGATAGGATGTCTGAAATGAATTTCAGACAGGAAAATTAATTTGCATTATTTTTTAAACAAAATCCCATGCTGTAGGGGATGCTCAGGCAGCACTACAGTAAATTAATCGGCAGTTGGAGACTATCTGGATCAGGTGGAAATGCCATAGATTATCAAATAAATAGATATGGGATTAAGCAACCTTCTTGCTAATATTTTTAAGAGCTCCATAAATTTAGAAACTGTGCCTGACAACTAAGGATATAGATAATAATCCTGATGTTCAAAGTTGGATTAATCAAAATATTGTAAAGCAATTTGTCTATTATGAGTCATGATGTAAATGCTGAAGAGCATTTTACAGAGAACTTTCATTGTTCATCTAAATAATTGAAAGGCATTATGGAATACTCAGCATGGATTCATTATATTTGACAAATACATTCAGAAGAATATGTATATTAGAAGCAGGAAAGGTCAGTCAGCTCTTTGTGCCTACTCCATCATTTAATAAGATCATGGATTTTTCCATTTTACTCTCAACTCTGCATTTCAGACTCCTTGTGGTAAACTTTCATGGCTCCTTCCAATTCCTTTGGTTATCAAGAATCTATCTACTTCTTAAATGTTCAAAGCATTTGCTTCCGCTCTCTTTTGAGGAATAAAATTCAAAAGACTCACAACTCTCTGATGGGAAATAAAAACAACCTAATTTTTGCTTGAAGTGGAGAACCCTTAATTTTAAGAATTTTTTTTGGGTATTCCTGTAAAAGTATACATCCTTTCCACAACCAAGCTGTTAAAACCTCTCAGGATTTCATAGATTTGATTTCATTCAAAGACTCCCTCTCTCACAAATTTCAGCTCATAGAAGCTTTGCTAGTTCAACCTATCCTCATGAAACAATTTGCTTATTTAAAATTTAGTAAATCTTCTTGACTCTCATGTAACTGTGGAGATGAGTACTATAAACCAGATGTGGTCTCAGCAGTACTCAGAATAGCTGAAAAGAAATCTTGATAACAATGTGATGGCCTCCGTTTGTCAGAGGTGTCCATGGATATTGCATTCTAGCTGTCTAGATACACAAGCCTGGGCAATACAATATGGAGAGCAAGTTGTTGCCCATGTTGCAAGCTCCACCACTCCACACATCTGATGAACCCAAAAGATCGCCACAGACCAATGGAGTTTAGTACCAGCAGCATTACAGGAGATGCCAGTCAGCATTAAACTCAATGTAGGATTGCCTCAGAGACTCTAGCCTTGGATTCCCCCCCCCCCCCCGGTTTACTCCCGCAGCCGTTCCCATGAGCGGAGAAAGCCACAAGGCAGCAGAAGTTTGTGATTAGAGTTTTCCTTCTCCTAGATGAGTTGCCAATCATGGCTGATGAGCACTCCAGCCCGAAGCAACTGGTTTTATGGAACCAATAGCCCGCAGTTGCCCCTTCTGCCAGGCATGGTACCTAAGCCGTACGTGAAGGCCAAGAGCTGGACTTGGTTGTCTGAGGCTGTTTGAGCCTCATTGGGAGCTTGTTCTCATTACCACACAGGTGATAAAACCTTAAGGAACCAACTAAGTCTGGTATACACTGCATTTTCTGGAAAGTTAAATCTGCAGACCTTACAACAAGGAAGAAATGTATCATGGTAGAATGCTAGATATTAACCCATCAAATTTCATATTGTGATCACTACATCCTAAGGGTTATTTTACCTAAGGCTTCCTAATCACCTCCAGTTCATTATAATACCCAATCCAGAATTGCTGATCCCCTAGTAGGCTCAATAACAAACTTCTCTGAAAAGCCATCTCATAGGCATTCAACAAACTCACTATCTTGAGATCCATATCCTACCTGATTTTCCCAATCAACTTGCATGTTGAAATCTCCCATGACTATCATGATATTGGCCTTTTTAACACACCTTTTCTATTTCCTGTTGTAATCTGTGGTCCACATCCCAGCTACTGTTGTGGGGCCTGTATATAACTGTCATCAGGTTCCTTTTACCCTTGCGGTGTCTTAACTCAACCCCAAAGGATTTAACATCTTTCTAATGATTTCATGCCATTTTGTACCAGCAGAGCCACACCAGCCCCTCTGCCTACCTTCCTATCCCTCCGATACAACGTGTAACCTTAAACATTCAGCTCCCAACTACAACCATCCTTCAGCCACGATTCACTGATGGCCACAACATCATACCTAATAATCTGTAATAATGCAACAAGATTATCCACCTTATTTCTTATACTCCGTACATTGAAATATAACGTTGTGAGTACTGTATTTGCTACCATTTTTGATTCTGCATCTCTAATGCACTGATACTCACCCTGCTGTCTGCAATTATATCCTATCATCTGCCTGCCCTTCCTGACAGACTGTCTGCACGCTATCTTTGCTTTTTTCACCATCTGTCCTATCCTGAGTCCCTTCACTCCAATTCTCAGCCCCTGCCAAATTAGTTTAAACCCTCCCCAACAGCTCCAACAAATCTGTCTGCGAGAATATTGGTCCCCCTGGGTTCAAGTGCAACCTGTCACTTTTGAACAGGTCATACCTCCCCCAGAAGAAATCCCATGATCCAAGAACCTGAATCCCTGCCCCCTGCACCAGCTTCTCAGCCACACATTAATTTGCCAAATCATCCTGTGTTTCCCCTCACTGCCGTGTGGAACAGGCAGCAATCCAGAAGTTACTACCTGGGAGGTCCTGCTTCTTAGCCTTCTACCTAACTTTCTAAATTTTCTTTTCAAGACCACTTTGTTTTTCTTTCCTGTCATTGGTCCATTATGTACAAAGGCATCTGGCTGCTCTTCCTTCCTCTCCAAAATGTGGACTGGATCTGAGATGTCCCTGACCCTGGCACCTGGGAGGCAACATGCTATTCAGGTGTCTCCTTCACGTCCAGAGAATCTCCTGTCTGTTCCCCTGACTACTGAGTTCCCTATCACTACTGCTCCACTCTTCTCCATATTTCCCTTCTACACCATGGACCTATCCTCAGTCCAGTAACCCAGTCTCCATGTCATTCCTCTGGGAGGTCATCCTCATCAACAGTATCCAAAACGTTATACTTATTATTGAGGGGAATGGCCACAGGGGTTCACTGCGCCAAGTGCCTATTCACATTTGTTACCCAACTACTCGCCTCCTACAACTTCAGGGTGATTACTTCCCTGTAACACTGATCGATTATCTCCTCACTCTCCTGTACAAGCCGAAGGTCATCCAGCTGCTGCTCCAGATCCCTAACATGGTCTCAAGGAGCTGCAGCAGATGTACTTTCCAGGGAGATTTTGGTCTCCCAAGACTCCAACATCCGGCATAAAGTACACACAACAGCCATTTACTGCACATTTACTACTTGGCAACTTAGTGCCTGCTACGCCACTAATATTTAGGTGGCAGTGAAGGTCCTCAATCTCTGGCTGTGTTCAGGGTTTCCTTCATCATGTCAGTACCTTCCTCTTGGTGTCTGCTAATGTCAGTCACACAAGTCCCTGGTGGAGACTCAGGAATACCATCGCTCTAAGGTGTAGAAGGATTTTTCATTGCTGTTTCCAAAGCAATTTTGTTTTACCAGTCAGGGTTGTTAGCCCTGAGCTGAACCTATGAACCTGGAGGATCAGTGGACTACTCTTAGTCTGTCCTCTAGCCTTTGACCTATTTGGCATAGATGACCCTACCAAGAGCCAAAACATAAAGCCGTGACTCGAGCTGACATAGTTGTCTGGGTCATCGAGGCATACAAGGCTCCAAACTACAAAAAGGTTGTGGTCCTTTTGGAAGGCCTACCTTAGTGCCATCAACAAAATTAGCAACTGTACCTTTGAAGATTTCATCTGTCATTAATATAAATTATATGAATTTTAGATCAATCACACTACTCATTACAAATTGGCAATTAGAAAAGTACCTGGAAATACCTGATCTTTGTTTCCCATTGACAACTAATCTCCAATCCACAACAATAAGTCATATTCAACACACCGATGCCTATTTTCTTCAACGATCTTTGACATAGCATGTCAGCAATTATGTTCAAGAAATCTTAGTTTATTGCATTCAACTCCTCTTTATCCATTGCACATATTCCCTCAAAGACCTCCAATAAATTACTGAAACATGATTTTCCTTTCATAAAACCACGTTAATTTTGCTTGATCCCCTTTAAAATAGCTTCCAACATTGTCAATGTCAAAACGTCAAACCAAAATTTAAATGTCAACTCAAAGCTTTATCAGAGGGTAACTAAAAAATCCGGATTATGTAATCGTGGGGGATTTCACAGGCCAGCTTGAACAACTATCACCAACACATCACCCGTGGAGCCAACACACTTGATCATTGTTAGACCACCATCAAGAACGTTCACCATGCCATCCTATGCCTGCACTTTGGGAAGTCTGATCACCTTACTGTATATCTACTACCAGCAGAGAGGCAGAGACTGAAGACCACAGCACCATCATTGAAGAGCAAGAAGGTATGAACAAGGGAGGTGGAGGAGCTCTTATAGGACTGCTTTGACTTGTTGAACTGGACAATACTCAGGGATTCATCTTTGAATCTGAATGAATATGCCACAGTTGCCATCGACTTCAAGAACTGTGTGGGTGAGTGTATGCCTTCAAAAACATACTGTACAGACTAAAATCCATGGATGAACAGGAGATTCATAGTCTGCTGAGGGCTAGATCTGTGGTTTTTAAGACTGGTGATCCAGATCTATACAAGAAGTCCAAGTATGACCTCTGGAAGGCTGTTTTAAGAATGAAGGAACAATTCTGATTAAAGTTAGAGATGAAATTAGATACATGTCAGCTCTGGCAGGAATTGCAGGCCATTATTTCCAACAAGGCAAAACCTAACATCATCATTGGCTGTGATACTAAACTCCTAGATGAATTCAATGCCTTTTATACACACTTTAAAAGGGAGAATAAAACTACATCTGTGTGAATCCCTACAGCATCTGGAGACCCTATAATCTCTGTCTCAGAGGCTGATGTCAGAATATCTTTTGAGAGGTGAACCCTCGCAGGAGGTCAGACCCTCACATTTGACTGCCTCAGCATATGAATATCACCCTTGTTTCTTGTTGAGCACAACTGGAATCAGTATTCTAAGATTCAAGTTGCTTGTCCATTAGTGTGGTGTGGGGATCATGCTTGATTTCACTTGAACTAGTTCATATTCTATTACTTTAACTTAGTGCTTCAGTTTTTCTTTGGCTTTGATTTTTGTTGTTTCTCATTGGCTGCACACTAATCGAGAAATTCATCCTCAGCCAGCAATACTAAATCTTCTACTTGGCAGTAATGGTGTGTTTTACACAGTTATTAACATTGACTGCATTAACATCAAATTTCAAAAACTCTGTATCCCTTCTGCCTCTGAACAGGCAGTGTAGGTGTCACAGTGGCTCAGGGATGGAGTTGGGCTAAGTCAGCAAGTTGCAGAGTAAAGATGAGTTAGGTTTTCAAAATGGCAGTAGAGAGAGGTATTTGGCTGCTTGGATGAGGGTCACAAGCTTGGATATGAGGTGACAGTCACTACCATAAAAAGGTTCCTGAGATAGAAGGCCTGAGGGACTGTTGAGGCATGAATTACTTAAAACAAGTTTAGCTGAGGTAGTGCCCAAGGACAATATCAGTACCTGTTTCTGCATAAATATAAAATTGTGGGTCATTCAGTTGCATGCATTCCATAAGTACATTGTTGTGTTGCTCGATGCTTTAGCATGTCAGATGTACTAAAGATCCAAAGACAAATCAGTGACTGTGTGACCCATGCAGCAAGTATGTCACATACCACAATCCAATTTACAGGGTGTAATCTTTTTGTTCTAGAAGGACTAACAGTCAGAGTTTCCTAATTGTTAGTCCTATTTAACAATTATAAACAAACAATTACGTTTGGATAGTAGCCATCTTCTGAAGTGTTTCTACAATTTTAAAAAAAGGTTGTATGAAGGTTAGAGAAGGAGTGCATAATGTTTCTCTTTCATATACTTATTTTTGATCACTAAAATCAATGAGCAAAAATTTTGTCTGATGTTATTGCATACATTTGACATTTCATACTTGACTTTACACAATTAAGTCTATATATGCTTAAATAGCTACATTCTAAGCAGGAAATTCTGCACTGGTATATATAAAATTCACTGACACTCTCTATTATTGGACCTGAAATCCCTGGTTGTTATGCAACCATGTAATGTCTTCAAGCCAATCCATCATTCCTTCTGTAAATTCATTTTGCCTATTTATTATTCTGTACATGCCTGGTGTTATGCACCATTGGCCGTCACATTTTGCACACTTTGGGGTTGAATTTCTGTGTGTTTCTCCTTTCACTGACTAGAATACGATTTTCAAATTTAAAAGAAAATAATGGTGCATACACTTATATAGTCTTTTTGGTTCTTTTAATCATCCAAATAATCTCCAGTATTGTTACTTTGCAGCCATATTGCACAGTTATTTTCAGTTCAGAAGTTTACAATAAAACATGCCAATTGCCCCAATTTTTGATTCACTGCTCTGTATGTTATAAAAGCATGACAAATTAGTATTCAAATCAGATTACATAAGAATATATTAGATAGTTTAGCACAAAACAAGTTTACTTGTTTGTTGTTAGGAACAATATGGTACTATTTCATTTAAGGTGTCTAAGTATCGTAGAAGCAGCTGTAGAACATTGTTAAATTACTATTTTTTATTCAAGCGCATGTGGTATTTTTATCATGCTATGCTTTAGGGTCCAGATTTGATTCCAGTTAAAGATAGAATTAATGATGTTCCTGTGTTTTTTCACTTGTACGAATACTTCACAAAAGAGAAGTAGTCTACCCCATGTACAAGAATAGGATGACTGAAGTGCAAACAGAACAAAAAAATATATTATCTGTGACCAATGCTGACATTTCCTAGAGAATGAACACACATACAATTATGACAGGAGTGTATCACATTTTGACATTGTTACTGTTGATGGTTCTGTGGAAAAAAAGTGTTTAAAACATGTGATTTTTTTATCAACAAATATATGTTTGGTAACTGTGTTGAAGAATGTTATTGGTGAGATCATAATAAAATAAAAAATATCAGAACAGCTACTTGACAGTGAATCCCTATTCGCTTACAACAATTCATGCCCACACTCACATAAAGTACACAGATATATGCAAGTTATAAATTCAAATTTTTCAGAGCACGGGACAGATCCATGCACTTGGCAACAACAGAAGACTACACACATTTTTTTTTACTGGGGGATAAACAACAACTAATGTGCATCTGGGAATTAACAAAAAAAAACAGACATTTCCAATTCTGCAATACTAGCAGTACTCCGAGACTGTTTTCAGATATCTAGACCAACCTCCTCAAACATTGCCACTCAGGACAAAACCAAAGGAAAATGCTAGAAATGCTAGCTGTTTTGGTGACATCTGTGAAAAGAGAAACAGAATAAATTATTTAGTTTGGAGACCCTTCATCAGAACTAAAAAGCAGCCAAAAGCGTGCAAAACTGTGGGGAAGGTGGGGTAGGGGCTGTCTGTGACAGAGATAGTAATCAAAAGAAGCCATAAACAATGAACTAATAGGAGTTGTTCAAGAGGGAGAATATAGACAAGAGAAACCAGGCAAAAGAATGTGGGAGATGCAAATTGCAGACTAGGAGGGCATGCTTGGCAGGGAAGGGTGCCACACTATGAACAGTAAATGCAGTGCACTAGATTGAGAGAGAAAAAAAAACATGCATGTAAACTACTGCTTCTCCTGGAAGGTCTGGCTCAGTTCCTGGATGCTGGGAACAGGTGAAAAGATAAAAGTTGATAGGTACTGTAGGAAGAGGAATTCATTGGTTGAAATAGAAGAGTCAAGAAGGGTCAGGTCAGGAATGATCCTTGTAAAATGCTGTAAAGGGAGAAGAGGGAAAAATGTGTATGAAAGTAATATCTCTGAAGGTGGCAAAAATTTGTGGAGAACAATTTGTTGAATGCAAAACTGATAACATGGGAAGTGAGGACCAGGAGAATTCTGTCCTTGGAGGAGAGAGTGTGAGAGCAGAGGCACAGAAAATGAATGAGAAGCTCTCAGGGGCTTGGTTAACCATGGCAGAGAGGATACCACAGTTCAGAAATAAAGAAGGCAATTCAGATGCACCGATATGGAAAGTCTTATCATCAGAAATATTATGGCAGAGGCAAAGGAACTGGGAGAATGCAATAAAGTAGTACAGGAGGCAAGGTGGGACAAACAGTAGTTTAGATAACCATGGGAGTCACCAGGTTTGTTAGGAGCTAGCCTATATCTTGAGATAAAGACAGAGGTATTCAGAAAAGGCAGGGTTGTGTCATTGATTGACCATGTAAAAATGCGAGGTTAGCACCTTTTGTCCATATTCTCTCTCTCTAGTGCTGCTATGCACTCATTGACCAGAAAACCTTGTTTATAGCTTCTCCCCACAGTCACCCTGGTTTCACTGTATCAAAGCCTCCCCAAAACTCCCTGCAGTATTACGAGTTTATTTTGTTCTGACAAAGGGGCTTTTTCCTCTAGTGTTAACTCTTGTTTCTCATCTCACAGATGCAGCCTGACCTGTTGAGTATTTCAAACAATTTTGTCTTTTATAGTGAATTCCCAGCATACCTATTCAAAAGTCATTATTTTTCTGATTTTTGTGCCACGCTATAGAGCCTGCTACATTCTTCAGCTCCTTCAAGGAAATCGGGGTGCTCTGGACAGAGCCGACCTTGGGTTTCCTTTATGTATTGCTGGAAAAATACAATTAACTGATGATCTAGCACTGAAAGAATAAAAATTCAAATACTGAGCAGGAAGGCTTTTCTCAGCTCCACAGCAGTTCTGTTAGTCATTGCCATCAGTAGTCTGTTCACTTTCCCGCCACTTACCATTTTTTCTCTCTGACAGTTGCAGGCAGCACACATAGATTGTAGAGGCTAGACCTAAACCACACTCTTGAGCAGACTGGGATCTCTTGCACCTGTGTCTCAATATTTAAAACCCCATTATTGTAATTATGAAAAAACAAAAAGGTATAGAGAACATACTTTCTAAAAGCACGCAAGTGAAAAGAATTCATCAAAATTAGGTATTAGAGTTAGAATCTTTGGCTTTTCCCTTTATCGGTTCAGAACAGAGTCTGTGGAGAATATGCCTTTGCATCTTTCATGGATTACAGAGAATATCTGACAGCCATAACAACTAACACGTCTCTGAGAGCCAAGTCCAGCTCCTGACCTTCACGTGTGGCTTAGCTGCTAAACCCGGCAGAACCATTTCTACTGATGGGAGAAGGGGCAAATGTGGGTTACTGGCACCTTAAAATGCTGACTGGCAACTCCTGTAATGTTACCGGCGCCAAACTGTGTCAGTCTCTGCCCATCTTTTGGATTCATCAGCTTTTGTGGAGAGGGGCAGCCTGCTACATAGGTAACAGCTTGCTTTCCATATTGTACTGCGCTGGCTTGTATACTGGCTTGCATATCATCTGGGTTTCAACATTCATGGTTGCCGCCAACCAATGGAAGGCCTCAAATAAATAACAACCAAATTTTACTCAGAGTCATTACAAAGAAACAACATCACCTTGCATGATAATAGTACAAGAAAAGATTGCAAGCCTGTGTTGGACAAGTATATTTGATTTTTCACAAAATAATCTATACTTGACCTTTTTAACAGTGGGAATCTAAAACTTTTAGTTTCCATATATTTTCAAATTTTCATGTATACATGCTAGAAGTCTTACAATCACATTTTAAGATTACCACAATAATTCAAACCACCTAACTCAGCTAGAAAATTACAATATTTTGGATGCAAATACGTTTCAAGTTCCATTTGGATTATTGTGCTGCTCTGTGTTTGAAGTGCAGGCAATATGTATTCATTTGTTTGACAAAGAAAGTGTAAAATGTGGGCAGAAATTGCTTTTGAATTTTTATGCAAAAATAAATGCATTTTGGTATTAGGTCCTAAGAGTACAGAATAACTCTGCCTGATAAAAATGTAATTTGTTCTCCTCTGGGTCTAGAGAAACTTAAAAGAGTGAGAGATGACTAAAGCACTTCTGATCCTGTGGACTTTCCACAGGGTTTCCACCTTTGGGAAAAATTAAAACTGGGCATATGGATGAACAATAAGAGACTGCCCATTTAAGACACAGAGATTGTTTTTTTTTCTCGCAGAGTCAAATGTCTTTGGACCTCTCTTCAATAAAGGGTAGAGGCTTCAGAATCTTTGAATACATTTCTGGCGGAGGTAGTTAGATTTTTGATAAACCAGAGGGCAAAAGTTTAAAGGGCATAGATTGGACTGAGGACGAGGTTATAAACAGATAAAATGTGATCTTATTGAATGGTGGAGTAGATTTGAGGTACTGTATGATTATTCCTATTCCTATTCTTGATTTCTATGTGAATATATTTGTATTTCTCATTATTGTTCCCATAGAAGTCCAAACATTTATTTTTCTGTGATACAAATAATACTTCCTTCTGAAGTAGGCAAAGCAATTCTAATTCAAATAAGCATACGACTAATTTTGAGTTGTGGGTTTGGGATTGGTTGTTGGGGTGGGGGAATGTGCTGGTGAATCACATTAAATGTGCCATAAAATTCAGCAGGTGACGAAATTGGTTTTAATATGATCACATAAAATGCTGAAGGAACCCAGCAGGCCAGGCAGCATCTGTGGAAAAAGGTACAGTTGACATTTCGGGCTGAGTCCCTTTGGCAGGATTGGAGAAAAAAAAGATGAGGAGTAGTTTTAAAAAGTGGGGGGAGGAGAGAAAGAAACACAAGGTGATAGGCAAAACCAGAAGGGGGAGGGATGAAATAAGGAGCTGGGAAGTTGATTGGTGAAAGAGATACAAGACTACAGAAGGGGGAGGCTGCTATGAGAAGACAGAAGGCCGTGGAAGAAAGAAAAGGGGGCAGGGTACTAGAGGGAGGCAATAGGTAGGCAAAGCGATAAGGTGAGAGAGGGAAAAGGGGGATGGGGAACAGTGAATGGGAGGTGGGGAAGCATTACTGGATGATCAAGAAGTCAATGTTCATGCATCAGGTTGGAGGCTACCCAGACAGACCATAAGGTGTAGTTCCTCCAACAGTAGAGGAGGCCATGGATTGACAAATTGGGATGTGAAAGGGAAGTTAATTCCACTTCATGTGGCAGACAGAGCGTAGATGCTCGGCAAAGTGGTCTCCCAATCAACATTGAGTCCCTCCAATATACAGGAGGACACACCGGGAGCACTGGACATAGTGATATAGTGACTCCAGTAGCCTCACAGGTGAAGTGTCTCCTCACCTGGAAGGACTGTTTGGGGCCCTGAATGATGGTGAGGGAGGAGGTGTAGGGGCAGGTGAAGCACTTGTTCCGCTTGCAAGCATAAGTGCCAGGAGGGAGATCAGTGGGGAGGGACGAATAGACAGGGGAGTTTTGTAGGGATCCAGCACCAGAGAGTTCCAAGCTAAAACATTGTGCCAATAAAGACTGAAGAACTGTCAGGAATATTACCAACGTGTGTGAAAACCTTGACTGTTTCCCTGCATGTTTCCGTGAATGACTTTAGTCATGGAGGTTGTGCTGTAAACAAACTTTGCTAACTTTTGATGAGAAGTTCTAAGCTTATACCTTAGCACAGATGAGGACCGACAAAGAAGGATCACCTTTCACAGAAATGGTAATAGTTTCTCAAACCTGGATTGAGATTGCTGCCAAATGGTTAATGGTCACAAATTGCTGATGTCAGATTGCTGTTCCAAAGCACTAGTGCTGCAACAAAAATTGCAAACACTAAAACATAATGCATGACAACCACATCAACATTGATAATAATGAGACAATAAACTGCTGCTGTAGTTTGCAATTTTGGCTTCTTTCATGTGCAGCATGCCACTGACTGTACAAAATTTATGGCAGTCAAAGGTCCATCCAGGTCACATACCACTGATTTTGAATGTAGGGTCTATAGTCCAACAGAGTGCAACTTGCGTCCAGTCAAGGGGTATTCTTTCTACATTTATGTGCATGATACCCAGACATTTGAATCATATTTTCAACTTGTGGCAGATTTGTATAGATCTCTTCATATTTCAAAGCAAACTTATTAGCTGCTTACTTGGAAAAAGGGAGTGATAAATATTCATAACTTTTAAACAATCTCTTTGGCACAGAAAATGAACCTTTGCAAGTGTGAATAATTTACTTCAGTTTTTTTTAAATTTACTACAGTTATTTTATTAATACAAAGTAAGATTTGATCAGCCTGTTCTATTTATCATTCTCTCTCTTACTCCCAACTTTACTTTCCCGTATAATTTACAATTCTGTCCATAATTTGACATTGAGCCAATTGTGCTAACTGGTTTAAAAACTGTCAGTAGGACATGGCTGACCGATTTCCTCCTGATTCTCTTACTTAGGCCCTGATGTTCTTAGTGAAGTTGTTAGGGCACCGAGAACATCAGTGAATTAATGCAGAGTATGCAGTTCACGATGTTAAATCTGATCTCTTGTCAGTGTTGCCATTTCGGCATTCAGTGGTCCAACTAATCTCCTCTCTTATCCCTGCCAGACTGGAAACCTGTTCAGTGGAAGGAATGGGTACCTACCTTTGAAATTTATAATGTAGCTGTTAATGTTTTCTATGTATGAAGTTTCTTCTGTAACTGTTACTAGGAGCAAAAGCTGGGCTGGTGGATAAGTAGCAATTGCATTTAAGACTTCTGTGTATATCAGTGGGTACAAGCAGGGGTAATTTCCATTGCAGTAGAACATGGTGAGCTGAATGAGCTTGGGACATTAAAAGCAGGGCAAGTTGTTAGAAGCAAAATAAGAGCAGGAAGAGAAAGCCTATCAGTGAGAAAGTTGAGCAGCCTACAGCTTTCAGGTAGCAATTCTCTGACATGGACATCAGTGAGCAGCAGCACGTGAAATGTCTTCACTCATAATGACATGCTGTTAAAATCTGCTGCAGTCTCAACTGCAGCTTCAAGTAGGATAATAACCTTGTTGCCTGTGGTTGTCAAGGTGACTGTCTATTATGCATTTAGTTCATTCTTGGCTAGAGCTGGAGATAATTGCAACATCCCACAGTTTACCTTGTGAAGGAGGTCACTGATGCTCTGGTCTCAAAGAGAGCTGACTGCATCTCATGCTCTCTTACTAGAGACCAGAGAGAGAAAGAAAGAGAGAGAGAGAGAGAATGTAGTGTCACTTGGATTTCAAATTTCACTTGGATCATTGATTGCACTGATGTTGCTTGGCAGTGTAACATGTTAGCTCTGCCACAATTGATTTTGCTTTCTCAACATGTAGTTGGCTTGTGACCATGGGCTGTGAATTATAAGCAACACAAACTAAACTCAGCAGGTCAGGCAGCATCAGTGGAAACAAATAAACAGCTGATCTTCTGTGCTGAGACCCTTCTTCAGGATGCTTCTATAGATGTTGCCTGACCTGCTGAGTTCCTCCAGCATTTTGCATGCCTTGCTTTGGATTTTCAGCATCTGCAGACTTTCTCATGTTTATGATTGGCTGTGAATTTTGTTGGTGAATTCCCTGCCTCTAACTACACAGATGTAAAGGTGCATTCATTCTCCATTGATTCAATTTTTACAGCTGTTTTTAAGTTTCTTCAGCAGACAGAAGTCTAGTTACTTAGTGACAGCTATGATTTGGCTGATAATGCCTCTGTGCAGCCATGCTTACAGAGAAAGTTATACTCTAACACAAAATGCAATAGAACCAAGCATTTGCATATTATGTTGTTGCTTCTTCCCTCTGGATCAGCCTAGAAAAGGATTATGGTGTTCAGTAGAGATGGTGTGAAATTCCTAAAGACAACTTTATGCTACACAATCTCACTGTAAAGGGGGATCCCTGCATGCCAGTAGCTTAACAATAGGTATTTAGGAACAGAATCAATAAAACTGAGGTTAATGTTGATAGGTTTAATTTGTTTCCAGGTATAATTGTTATTTCTCAATGTGGATTGGCCAATAAAGATGTATGTCATAAACACAAGAGGTTCTGCAGATGCTTGAAATCCAGAATGCTGAAGGAACTTGAGCCTCCACTGCACCCTGAGAGTGGCAGTAGGGGAGGCCATGGTCTGACATGTCAGGATGCAAATGGGAAATTAAATTAAAATGGGTGGTCACCAGGAAAGTCTGCCTTTTGTGATGCTCAAATAAGCAGTCCCTTGCTCAATATTGGCTCTCAATGAAGTAGAGGAGACCACACTAGGAACACATTAGGTGACCCCAAAGGACTTACAAATTAAATGTTGGCTCACCTGGAAGAATTTATTGGGAATGCAAATGGTGATGAGAGAAGAGGTGTAGGAACAAGTGTAGTACTAGTCCCACTTGCAGTGGTAAGTGCCAGGAGGGAGATCAATTAGTTTGTTCATTTCAGTGCTTAGAAACAATTTTAAACAAGACATCTCATTATAATTCTATTAACACCAGGTCGCAGTATGTTTCAGTTTCAAATTTGCTGAAGAAATCTGAAATATTAAAATCTTTAAAAATCAGTCAGAAAAATGGAAGTAACTGAAAGAAAATATTTGGATAATATAATGAAGTCTTTCAAGACCCAGCTTTGAATTCAAATCCTATCTACATCTTCTTTAGTCTCACTTTTTGGTTCTTAACACATTAATTTCTAATATTGCCTTGGTTTTGTCACTTTGACTCTCCACCTTTCCATCTTATAACCTTATTACAGGTTTTCTATTTTGTTATTTTCTTCCATGCTTAAAATCTATGCCATTGAACTTTTATGTTATTAAAGAATATTGTTGATCTGAAACATTAACTGTGCATAAACTGAAGTATTTTTTGCATATCTGTGTGGATGCTCCATTATGACGCATCCTTAGCCTCTGCTCTAACCCCTGTACAATGATGACTGCATGGCATATTCTGCTCTCACTCCGTCTACAACTTCGCAGATGATATCACCTTAGTGGACTGTATCTCAAATTATGATAACAAATTTTCCCTCAGTATCAGCAAAACAAAAGAGTTGGTCATTGACTTCAGGAAGAGGGCAGTCCATATGCTTCTGTCGACATCAAAGGTATTGAAGTTGAGAGCGTTGAGAGCTTCAAGTTCCTAGGAGTGAAATTCACCAATAGCATGTCCTTGCCTAACCACCATGTCCTAGGAAGCTCACTAATATCTCTGCTTCCTTAGGAGGCTAAAGAAATGTGACATGTCCTCATTGACCCTTACTATTTTTTGTCAATCCACCATTGAAAAAATGTTGAATTTCCCCATGGGGATGAATAAAGTATCTATCTATCTGTCTATCTATCTATCTATCTATCTATCTATCTATCTATCTATCTATCTAGAGAACATCCTATACAATGCAAAACAGTTTGCTATGGCATCTGCTTTGCACGTGATGGCAAGCGATTGCACAGAATGATGGACACACCTCAGTGCATCATGGACAAACAGCCTTTCCTCCATGGGCTTTGTCTATACTTCTCGCAGGCTCCATAAAGCAGCCAGCATAATCAAAGACCCCACCTCTCCCAAACATGCTCCCTTCTCCCCTCTTCCTTTAGGCAGAAGATAGAAAAGCTGAAAGCACATTTCACCATGCTTCAGGACAAATTGTACCTTTCTACCCCATTGTTATAAGACTACTGAGTGTTTCCCTTGTATGATCAAAAGGACTCTTGTATTGCAATCTATGTTGTTATGATCTTGCACCTTATTATTTAGCTGCACTGCACTTTCTCTGTATCTTTTAAACATTATTCTGCTTTGTTATTGGTTTATGTTACTCTACTTCAATGCAATGCCGGCCGGTAGAGTAGAGGCATCCACACTGGACTTCAAATCCAGGTTCTGGGTTCAAATCTGGCCAGCTCCTTGCATGCTTTCCATATGTGCTGAATTGAGTGTCGAGCTGGCAATTCAATCTTGTAAAAAAAAAACAGACAAAAAGCTAAAGAAATTGCAAAGTTAGCACCTAATACACCACAAGGCATAGAGAGAAACAACAATTTCAATCCAGAGCACAATGATTTGATCTGTATGAGCGGTATGCAAGCAAATGTTTTCACTGTATCTCTATACATGTGACAATAATAACCCAATTCCAATTCCATATAGCTGTTTGATTTGAATATAAAGTGATTGGGCATAAAATTCACATTTGGTTGTTTATCACTGGAACCAAAATTAAGAGGCAATTATTGTATTGTGCCTGGATTCTACACTATAAACTTATTTCTACACCGGTTTCCAAAGCTTAACATTAAATGGTTCAGTCGATGAAATAGAAAATAAACATTTCTATAATTTTATGCTGCATTATTTTGCCCCCTTCATCTAGGTGGATTTTAAGTCCTTGCAACATCTGCTGTGATTTTTTTTCCAATTTGCCAAGATGATTCCTATTCATTTGCAATAATTTACTTGTCACCAATCTCTGAAGATGTTTATTTAAAGTATTTTATGAACATTCAGATCTTCAGGAATAGGCAAATTACAATTTTATGAGTTAGTCTCAGATGGGTCATTTATTAGTGTGAGACACATATTTGATTCAAATGACTGAGCATGAAAGAACTGACAGAAATAGAAGGCATTGTTCTCAGAGAGAAACCTTTTGTTCTTCTTTTCAGATATCTGATCGTTTGGATGGGAGAATAATACAAATCATTCTTACTATTCTTTTACTTGTTTTTAATGTGTTTTACAAATTGGATGGTGCAGTGGGCAGGACTTATTTTGTTTGTAAGTCAGATAGATAGCAGTTTACATAGGTAGTGTTGTATTAAGCGCAGATATATAGCAAGCGTTTGCAATACAGGTGGCACTGTTGGTACAATTATAAAACAGGCATATGTGACTGTTGGCAAAGTTGGCATGAGTGGCACAAATGAGAACTTTGGAACAGATGGCAAATTTGGCAGGTTTGACAAAGTAGGCCTGGCTGGGAAGATTTTTACAGATGGTATAATTGGCATTGCAAGGATGAAATAGTACACATGACACATAGGCTCACAGAAGTATCAAACCTCCAAAACATAGTTGCAATAATTGCCATGTATTTTCATCTATATTTATTTGGGGTGGTGCTATCGTTAGCTTCCCATTTTTTGCATTCTACTTATATTTGCACAGGGAGGTGAATTTACACAGGGATCTTTGCATTCTTCACCATAAACCTCAAGGATAAATCAATACTTATGTATATTTTATGGTATTTACTGAGGTTTCAGTGCATTTCTGTTTTTATTACAATGGCTAGATTACATCAGGGGTCCCCAAACTGGGGTCCATAGACCCATTGCTTAATGTTATTGATCCATGACATAAAAAAGGTCAAGAATCCCTGGATTAGACCATAAGATATACTAGGAGTAGGATTAGGACATTCAACCTGTCAAATCTGCCTCACATTCCTTTCTACCCCATCATACTGCCTTCTTCTCATAACATTTGATACACTTACTAATCAAGAACCTATCAACCTCTCTTTTAAGTATACCCAATGACATCGCCTCCAATTGTCTGCGGTAATGAATTCCAGATTCATAAAGAAATCCCTCCTCATATCTGTTCTGAAGGGATGTTCTTCCATTCCAAGGTTGTGCCCTCTGGTCCTAGACTGTTCCACTATTGAAAACATCTTCTCCAAGTCTACTCTATCTAGGCCTTTCAACATCCTGTAGGCTTCAATGAGACGGGGCATGCAATAGGATTTCACCCCATTAACAGACTTTAAGTCCATTCCAGTCTAAAACCTGCTCAAAAAGATCTCTGTTACAAATTCCAATAGATCTGTTGAATCAAGTATGGGCTAAAGGCACCATCAAGTTTGAGTACAGGTGATGAGATGTAAAATACAGTTTAGTCATGGGTTTTAAAGGCTTTACAATGTCAAGGGAAGAGGAAAAAGTAGGTGCAGATAAAGAATTGTATAGCCAGGACTACAATAGACAATAGATAATAGGTGCAGGAGTAGGCCATTCGGCCCTTCTAGCCAGCACCGCCATTCACTGTGATCATGGCTGATCATACACAATCAGTACCCCATTCCTGCCCTCTCCCCATATCCCTTGACCACACTATCTATAAGAGCTCTATCTAACTCTCCCTTGAATGCATCCAGAGACTTGGCCTCCACTGCCTTCTGGGGCAGAGCATTCCACATATCCATCACTCTCTGGGTGAAAAAGTTTTTCCGCATCTCAGTTCTAAATGGCCTACCCCTTATTCTTAAACTGTGGCCTCTAGTTCTGGACTCACCCATCAGTGGGAACATGCTTCCTGCCTCCAGTGTGTCCAATCCCTTAATAATCTTATATATCTCATTCAGATCCCCTTCTAAATTCCAGTGCATACAAGCCCAGTTGCTCCAGTCTTTCAACATATGACAGTCCCGCCATTCCGGGAATTAACCTTGTGAACCTACGCTGCACACCCTCAATAGCAAGAATGTCCTTCCTCAAATTTGGAGATCAAAACTGCACACAATACTCCAGGTGGGGTCTCACCAGGGCCCTGTACAGCTGCAGAAGGACCTCTTTACTCCTATACTCAATTCCTCTTGTTATAAAGGCCAGCATGCCATTAGCTTTCTTCACTGCCTGCTGTACCTGCATGCTTGCTTTCATTGACTGATGTACAAGAACACCTCGATCTCATTGTACTTCCCCTTTTCCTAACTTGACTCCATTTAGATAGTAATCTGCCTTCCTGTGCTTGCCACCAAAGTGCATAACCTCACATTTATCCACATTAAACTGCATCTGCAATACATTTGCCCACTCACCCAACCTGTCCAAATCACCCTGCATTCTCATAACATCCTCCTGACATTTCACACTGCCACCCAGCTTTGTGTCATCAGCAAATTTGCTAATGTTACTTTTATTCCCTTCATCTAAATCATTAATGTATATTGTAAACAGCTGCGGTCCCAGCACCGAACCTTGTGGTACCCCACTGGTCACAGCCTGCCATTCCGAAAGGGACCCGTTAATCGCTACTCTTTGTTTCCTGTCAGCCAGCCAATTTTCAATCCATGTCAGTACTCTGCCCCCAATACCATGTTCCCTAATTTTGCCCACTAATCTCCTATGTGGGACTTTATCAAAAGCTTTCTGGAAGTCCAGGTACACTACATCCACTGGCGGCCCCTTGTCCATTTTCATAGTTACATCCTCAAAAAACTCCAGAAGATTAGTCAATCATGATTTTCCCTTCATAAATCCATGCTGACTCAGACTGTTCTTTCTACTGCTATCCAAATGTGTCGTAATTTCATCTTTTATAATTGACTCCAGCATCTTTCCCACCACTGACGTCAGGCTAACCGATCTATAACTCCCTGTTTTCTCTCTCCCTCCTTTCTTGAAAAGTGGGACAACATTAGCCACCCTCCAGTCAGCAGGAACTGTTCCTAAATCTATAGAACATTGGAAAATGATTACCAATGCATCCACAATTTCTAGAGCCACCTCTTTAAGTACCCTGGGATGCAGACCATCAGGTCCCGGGGACTTATCAGCCTTCAGACTCAACAGTCTATCCAACACCGTTTCTTGCCTAATATAAATTTCCTTCAGTTCATCCTTTACCCTAGTTCCTTTGACCACTATTACATCTGACTACAATATTGAACAAATAACATCAGCAGATTTGACACATTGTAAGTGAATTGTGTATAAATTTTCCAACTTGTTTCAAAATAAAATTTCTACTCAATTGATAAGGCAAGTTAAAATATTTGAGTTTCATCCTCAAAAAGAACCAATACATGTTACCAAAGTTTGATGATTTTAACCTCTGGCATTTACAAGGAAAATTGAGCATTGTAGATAGTGTGTGGCTGACCACCAAAGCTGCTCTTTGTCTGCCATTGTAGACATTTTGAAATCAGTCCGAATGGGTTATCTGAGAATTAAGTGAGTTCTATTTGGTTAGACTGGCAAATATTACATGAGATAAATTCTATAGCCACAAGATGTATTGTTGTGAGGATGTCTTCAAAGTAAACAATAATAGATGAGAGACTGGTAAAAATTAATGCAGTAACATGCAAAAATGCTAGCAAAATCTACTGTGGCAAGTTATGGCTAGCTACATTAGTAACGTCTGGCGTACCCAAGAATTTTTCACATTGACACAGTGACATTTGCTGCTGGACTATAAGCTGAAATGTTCATTCAGTATTACAACAAGTTACCATTGTATTCTCTGTGCTTCATATAACACAATTGTTGCTTTGCGAATTTAATGATATAAATACAACTATGACACTTATAGTCATGTTTCTTCTAGCCCTTTCGTCGAGTGACTTTCTCTGTGGTGAGTCAACCTCAGGATCCACATCAAGGGTCCCTACAGAGCTGTTACGACAGCGGCTTAGAGGAATCGGAAACTCCTAGCAGCAAGAGTTCATCGGGACCAAGACTAGGTTCACTCCCACTTCCAGAAGACAACTATGAGAGGACCACACCTGATGGAAGCGTTGGTGAGGCAGAGCATATGGAAAATGGTAAGGTTGTAAAAACACTCCTGTTTTCTTCAAACCATTAATTATATTGATTTTGATGCTGGAATAAAGGATTTACAGAAGATAACTTTGCAATACCAAATTCAAAGCACGGAAAACATTATTCTGCTTTTTTTTTAAATAGTCCTCAGTGAATGCAAAGAAATATTATTCCATTCACATTAAGATTGTAAACCTTATTCAAATTTCCAGGAGAGTACATTATGGTACTTGTTTATTTTAAGTGGACTTGATTAAAGGGCTTTTTATCATCTTCCCCTGAATCATCTACACATGCTTTTAATGGGACTGGAAACAATTTTATTTTAATTGTATTTGTCAAGCCATTGAACCTATTTTGTTTGCTCCCTTTTCTTTCCTGTTGTAGAATGTTTCAATGGACACAGGTTGTCCGCGGCTACATTATTCACATAGTCTTTATTCATGTGTGCCTTTGGAAGGTTACAGGTCGCTATCTAATGGGCTAATGGGCTGCGCTGCTGGGTGCCTCAATACCTCACTCATGGCAATTGATGATTGCCCCATTGCAGATTATTTCTTCGAGACAAATAGAATACTGGATACCTCTGAGGCTGATATGGTCATAGTGTTAAGGAGAGGTTATGAACAGTGAACAATGCAATGATGTTTTATTCATCGCTTTAATTTTAGTATGTCTTTAGAATTTTCCCTTTAACTTTTATTGTTCTTCAAATTGCAGTTTAAGTTGAATTATTAAATAAATATATGACATTCATTCATTATCAGATTAAAAATAATTTTTGCATTCACGATTGACCTATGTGCAAGAACTAGCTGCGAATACTACAGACAAAGTACCCGGGGATTCTGGAAGATGGATGACTCATGCTGCATTAACACTGGAAGGTCATTTATTTCACTTTCATGAAATAATCTTCCTGGTGAAATTAAGTTAAGGCACTGTTTAGCCAACAGGATATTTTTTGCTGTGTAAGAGAGCTGATCTAAGTAATCGTTCATGTCCTTGCTCAAAGATATATTGACTTGGAAGAAAGTTATATTGGCCAGTATGTCAGGATACAAGCTTCGCTGTGAGACAAGCTGCATATGTCAGCAGTTATAGAACCTGTGTGGTTAGAACTTGCATTAAGGCAGCATTAGGATTAATTACATGGAGGAAGAATAAATAATTTTGCTATTTTGCTGTCTTGCACTCAGATGTATTTTGATAACACTGGAGATTGAATTTTATTATGTATTTGCTACTTACTTTGAAGCAGGAAGATGCATTTTCTCTCAAAAGCAATTTTCCTCCTTTTGCAGCTCTGTTCTTAAACCTGTGCATTATTAGTTTGGGAAAAGAAAGTTATTTTCTAAACATAGAAAGCCAGCGTAGTTAATTCTATTTATGCTGTTCTCCTATTTATTTAAACCAGTAGCTTCTGCAGCAGAACAAAGCCTGGAACAAGCGCCACTTAACCCATTCATCTGCAGTTTTTTACATGAATTTTTATATGGAGACAGTAACCAAATTCAGGGGAATCAGTGAATGAAATTGTTTAACATGTCTTCTGGTCAGAAGAATTCAATATGGAAGTATAAAGTACTGGCATACTAAAGTCAAAGAGCATTATTTTCATAATGATATTATTATTTACTCTGAAATAATGTTTTTCAAATTTTATAAAGATGTTTTTTTTCAAATGGCTTGCACACTACTTTGTTATTAAATTTGTTTGAAATTAATGAATGGAATGCACTGGTACATCATTGGTAACCCAAGATAAAATATAAATATTTACTCTCAAAATTGAAATCTCAGCTCTATACAAAAAAATGTATAGGGTCACTTATTGTGTTTAAACGACCTGCATAATTTAATTAATGCACTACTTAAGTGTGGGAATTAATCTCTTATTTTATTGTTAATCTTGCAGCCTGTATAAACCTTGAATATATTTGTTGCAAATGATACAAGGAAATGGGCAAAGAAGTGGCAGATGGAATACAGTGCCAGGAAGTGTATGGTCTTGCAGTTTTGGCAGACATAAAAGTGTAGACTATTTTCTAAATGAAAATTCAAATATCTGACATGCAAAGGGACTTGGGAGTCCTTGTGCTGGATTCTCTAAAGGTTAATTTGCAGTTTGAGTGGGTGGTGAGGCCTCACTTGGAGTATTGTGAACAGTTCTGGGCCCCTTATCTAACAAAGGATGTACTGACATTGGAGAAGGTTAGAAGGAGGTTCACGAAAATGATTTTGGGATTGAAAGGCTTATCAAATGAGGAGCATTTAATGGCTCTGGGCTTGAACTCTCTGGAATTCAGATGAATGTGGAGGGATCTCATCGAATATTGAAAGACCTCATCAGAGTCGATGTGGGGAGAATGTATCCTCTGGTGGGAGAGTCTAAGATGAGAGGACACAGCCTCAGAATAGAAGGGCATCCTTTTAGAACAGAGATGAGGAGGAATTTCTTTATCCAGACAGTGGTGCATCTGTGGAGCTCGTTGCCACGGGTAGCTGTGGAGGTCATGTCATTGTATATGTAAGGCAGAGGTTAATAGATTCTTGATTGGTCAGGGATTACAGGTAGAAGGCAGGAGATTGGGGCTGAGAGGGGAAATAGTTTAGCCATGATGAAATTACAGAGCATACTCAATGGGCCAATTGGCATAATTCTGCTCCTGTATCTTATGGTCTAATGAAAATGTATTGAATATGTGGTCTTATAACATTTCTCCTTGTCAGGGAGACTAAGAAAAGGTAATGCCTTAATTCCTTTAATACAAAATTTTATCTGTGCAAACACATCTGCAAAAAGATAACCTATCTTATCTTAACCTATCAGATAGGTTACCCTACAACCTATCACCTTGCATATGCAAGTAGAAACATTAGAAATAATGAAGAATGCTTTTAAAGCACATAATCTTGTAAATAGCTTTTACCATTTCCGCCAGATTCCTCATTTTGAAAACTAATTGACCTTCCCACTTCTCACCTAACAACCATCAGCATTTTCTTTTAAGAGAGTTACACTGTGGAATCAGTTTCAACTGTGTATTATTTGACATTGCACAAACATAGAATATGGAATAAGTAGGTTGCAAGGATTGATTTAGTGGCAGTACTTTAAGAATCCCTTGAGGAGCATATCAATGACATTTCACCTACACAGCCAGTGCCAAATAAAACCTCACTTTTATATTTTTGCAGTCAGCAAAAGGGCTGACAAGACAGTCTGTTAAAATGCTCAACTAGCAGATTTTGGAAAGTAGGGGAACTATTACTAAACAGTATTCATTGTTATCAAAGCTTAACAATTTCAAGCTGATACCTGTAGCAAAACTGCTGCAACAATTAAAACCATGAAAAGGGTAAGATTATTTCTCCTTTTGCTCATGAATACCGACTGATTACACTGTAGAGCAGCCTTTCTCAACCTTTTTTGCCCTGGAGAAACCCTCAAAATAATTTTCAGGTCTCAGGAAACCCCTGCATAAAAATAATTATATCTACAGCTCACAGTCCGTTAGCATGTTCAGGAAGCTGTCGATATAATAATCCAAAAATAATTGCCAGTGCTCTTTTGAGTCGAGAAAGAATTTTTAGCCAACCTTTCTTGAAACAAAAACAGATAGTTAAGCTTAGCTTAACTTTCTTGAAATTAATCTTTCTTTCCCTTTCATAAATTTTAAAAACTCATAAGGCAAACATAATAAATTTCTCAGTTCTGGGTCAAACTTGAGATAAGCACACACAGAATTCACCTTCAACTGAAATGAGATGATTTCTATCCTTGCTCTTGATGCCTGTTAAACAAGAAAAAGCTTGCTCACCCATGTAAAAAGTTGAAAACTGTAGCAAACTACATTGCTTTCCATTGAACGGCAGTATACGCTTCTTTCACAGAAATCCGGAACTTGCTCAGGGGCTGGTCAGTAAATCTCTTCTTAAGTGCATGATTAGTGTGCTACTTACAAAGCTCTTCCTCTTTACTCAAAGTCAAGTTCTCAGGCTGAGCAGAAGATTCAGAGAAAGGGTCCCTCACCCAGTCATACACTTGTGTTGAAGGAGGAAAAATACTGTTCAATTTTGTTCTGCAGTTCTTCCGGGTGGTTTTCAATAAGACTCGAGACTTTCTGACCTTCCTCACTCTCAAGCCCAAGCAGCAGTGGAAACATTTCAAGATTTCCTTTTGCAACTTTATTTTTCCAAAGATTCAGTTTCTTTTTAAATTCAAGAATCTTATCACTTGAAGTCAAAACATTTTCTCCAGGGCCTTGCAAAGACTTGCTCAACTGGTTCATGTGATGAAAAATGTGTGTTAAGTAGGCTAGTTTCTGCAACCATTCTTCATCTTCATAGCTCTCAGCAAAATCTGGCCAACTGTTTTCTTGAAAGTACTCCTGCAATTCAGTTTTCAGTTCAAACACCCTGTTGAGAACCCATCCTCCACTAAGCCATTGGATTTCTGTATGTAGCAGGAGATTGGTGTGTTCTTTGTCCAGGATTTCACACAGCTTTTTAAACATTCGAGTGAACTTCTCTTAAAGCTACTCAATAACTTGCTTCCTGCTTTTTTTTTATTGACTGTGACTTTATTATCACAAGATTGAATATGTTTGTTTTGAGATTCCGATAGTTACTTATAATAATCAGCACTTTTATCTGCCGTATGGCTGTGATTTGTAGTTAAGTGTCTTTTCAATTTTGCTGGAGCCAATGCTACATGCGTAAGTTGTTTGCCATAGACTAGGCACAGTGGAATAGAAGAACTTGGATCACCAGTCCATTAAAACCCATTGATAAGCAACTTTCATTGTAAAAATTGACCTTTTTGTGTCTGTTGTTGCACTAGTGCAGTGAAATAACTCAGAAGATTGTAATTCTTCATCATTAACTTTATCAGAATTGTCCATAGGCTTAAGCCTAGACTTCTCTTCCATCTCACAACTTCTCTTCAAAAATCGCCACACTGGACCATCTTTAGAATGAAAATTTCCCTCCCGTTTTCTACTACACTGGTAGGTTATTTGCTCCCATAAGTCAATGAACAGTGAGTAAGCAGGGAGGGGGGAAGAGTCTGACATCACAGCCCAAGTTCACAGCTCGGAAAGTGCACTTACTGCTCCTCAACAGCCTACCAACCTACCCTCTGTGCAATACACCGCTGATCAATTATCAATGGCCTCCCATATTTTGCATCAAAAACTGAGAATGGGCTCAACCAAATAAACGTGGTCCAACTGCGCACTACCACACTGGGCTGAGATTGCTAATAGGGCTGCTAGGTCACTACATGTGCTAGCAATGCGCATTGTGCACAGTTCAAAAAGCGATGTTTTCTTTTAATCACAATCTCTCACGGAACCCCTAGAGACCTCTCACAGAACCACTGATGAGGAGCCTTGCTATAAAGGATAATAGAATGATTTGTTCACCTCTACCAATAAGCAAGTCAGTTACTGCCACAGAATGTTGTTTTTTTTTTGTGAGTTTGACAGCCCCAAATAGGCAACAGTCAAATTTTAACTTCTAAAGTCAGTACAATACTGTAAGTCTGCAAGCATGCGGATGCAAGTCATCTGACCCACCGGTTCTTATTAATTTCTGAAAAGTAATCCCTTACATCTCATTCAACAACTGTGCCCCTTACACTTTTGCATCAACCTGCCTTAGATTCTTTCTCCATTGAGAGATAATTTAGAGCAACTCATGTACCAACTCATGTTTGAAATGTGGCTTATGCTTAAGGATAGAATGTATAACTGCACGGACGGCACCTGAGTTTAGGAATGAACCCAGGTCCCTGAGGCTGTGAAACAGCACAACTAACTGTTTTGTTGTTTTTCATCCTATTTAAATGCAAGCGAATGCTTAGTGTCAAATTGAACAGGTAATCATGATCTGGGTGAACTAAAAAATGAATTCTGATTCTTGGAAGGAGACTTGGATCTTGCATTCAATATATCCCAATAGATTGGGAACAATATCTAGTGTGTTTAAATATACAATTGGTGATACTGAATCAAAGTTGTTCAAGTAGATGAAAACAAAAATAAGAAGAGACATGAATAGGGCATCCATTCGGTATTACTCATTTTATAACA
Source organism: Hemitrygon akajei (assembly GCF_048418815.1). NCBI lineage: Eukaryota > Metazoa > Chordata > Chondrichthyes > Myliobatiformes > Dasyatidae > Hemitrygon > Hemitrygon akajei. The sequence goes on along the minus strand of NC_133136.1, from coordinate 70,682,299 downwards.
CTGAAGGATGTAAAATTTACTGTCTATGTATATGTTAGCTTTTGCATGTAGATGTACATAAATCAGACATGATTGAACAGCAAGCAGAATCGATGGGCTGAATGGCCAAATTCTGCTTCTATGTTTTATGCTCTTGTGATCTTAGATCAGAGATTTCCCACCACAAATCTAGCTACTCTGTTTTGTGATTCCAGATTCTATTACCTCAGCTTCCCCTGCTACATTAGACATGGGAGTCACCGAGGTGTGATTGTACGTCTTAAGTTTCAATTACCACTATCTGATAGCTAAAACATGAAAGAAATGTGTATGTTTTTTTCTACCAACATCTCAATGACAGAAGGTATTTTGTTCAAAGTTTCTTGTCATAACATATGTTTAATATTGTGCTTTATTGAATAGAACCAGAATCTTTCCAAGTGTTCACTTTAAAGGTTACCCATTTGCTAATCTCATATACAGATTCCCAAGTAACATATTAACTGATTCAATCCTCCAAAAGGTAATGAGGTGTAGTACAAATAAACATTGAGTCTAAAATATAGATTAAAAATCATACCTGTCACACATATTGACTAAGTTATAGGCAGGTATTCTCTATTTACTTCTGGTAATAGAGAGGCAGTTATATGATTTTTAAGCTGGCAGAAATATAGTAATCAAAATTAAGCCAAAGCCTTGCAATAAATATTACCTACAGAAAAGCAAAATGAGTGCTATTATATGTCATGAACAGCAGGAAATAGTTAACATGCAAGGTGATTGGTATAAGTATCAAAATTATCCAGAGATTTATTTTCCCCACCTCTTCTGTGCAGATACATTGCTAATTCTATATGAATTGCAGTATTATAGGGGGAAAAATAAACAAATCAAGATGTTCAGTAACAGTGGAACAGAAATGAACAAAATTTACTTAGAGTATTTCAGCTTTGAGATTCAAAAAACCTTTGCATAGAAATAGAAATCCTTGAACCAAACTCAGATAAGAACGTATGGGTTGGTTCTAATTTTTTTTTTATATAGTGTTCTACAAGAAAACAAGGGAAAAAACTCTCAAATCTTAAAGCTTGTGTGGGTCACACAGATTGATGGAAGACACTAACAATGAGAGCACTGAACAGAGGACTAAATGTCGACCTACAGATTGTTAAACCCGCTCTGCCATGCAGTAAGAGGACTGATTTTCTGATCGAACGGGGTGCAGTAGCATAGCAGATAATTCCTAGACCGGTCTTGAAATTCCTGGACAAATAATAATCCAGAAACAGGGGTGGAAAGCTCACCATTCCAGCTATGGCATTTTAATTCATGTAATTATGACCTTTATTAATAATGACCATAAAGGTACTGGATGGAGGTTAAAAATTCATTTAGTTCACTAATATCCTTTAGGGAAGGAAAATCTGTTACCATTGCCCCACCTGGCTCAAATACAGTATAACAGAACACCCAATATGGTTGATTCTTAAGTGCTTCCTCAGTTTAGAAGCAATTAGCAATAGACAATAAATGTTAGCATTGCCAATGAAGTTTACATCCTGTGATAAGATGTAAGTTTGATTTACCATCCAAGTGTTAAAATACATAAAATGTGCTCTCTGGATTAATTATACTCAGATCAAGTAACTTGAAGATTTTGTTTCTACATAGCAATAACTAACTTATTTGAATGATATTGTTAGCAAATAGTTTAATATACTGTATGTAAATTGTATTAAACTATTGCACATCAACCTACTCACATATATTTTAATTCATGTCCAAAGAAAATATGTCAATCTCAGTCTTGAAGATAATTGATTGATTTCTAGGGTGACGGTAAGCATAGGAACCTCAGACCTTGGTGTCCTTATGCTGACCTGTTTTTATGCTGGGATTGTGTCCTCCAGTTCTAAACTCTTTAAAGCATGCATTTAACATCCTCCTCCGAATTTTATGTATTTCAAAGAAATTTACCTTCATTCTGAATGACTGGACAATATACTCTCCACCACGTCTCTAGATGTTTCATAATTAACTTGTGCAACATATTTGCATATTTTTCAGAATTTTCCCTGTGAATATCTTCCGTTCTTTATTAAATGGTAATAGTTAACTAAGTACTAATTGGGATAAATAGCAACATAATAATAATTTTTAAAAATGTTTTGTTCTCTTAATCTGTCAAGCACAGCAAGGTGTCATTGAAAGATCTTCACAGGTGCATTGTTCACCAAAAAAAATCTTATATCATCAAGCTGTTAAATAAACATAGACTTTCCTCGAACCCTTTTCTGCAGTCATTATTTCGCAGTTGGTTAAAGCAGAATTCCTGTTTCTGAATCCCAAAAATGCAAGCTTAAATTGGAAGATAATTGAATAAAGGTTGAATGAAATCTACCTTCCTAACCCACATGGGCTTTTCGTGTATACTGTCCAGTTGATCCTCATTACACATGTGCTTATGGCTGAAATTAACAATCTTGATCAACAGTGATAGGTTCTGATTTTAGTCTTCCATCAGGGTCTATATTCCAAAATCCTTAAAAGTTGGTCTGTTTATTTCCTCTAATATAGATTTTGATCTATAACAGCAATATTAGAATGTGTATTTTATGTAATTGGCGGGGCTGTCACAGCATTAACTTCCTACAAGGTGCGGTCAAAAAGCATACAATAGGCTGCTATTTATCGAGCACAACTTGGCATTCAACACGTTTATCCCATTGAAGCTCATCATGAAGCTTCAAGAGCTGGGCCTCTATACATCTGCTTGCAACTGGATACTCAACTTCCTGCTCAACAGACCTCAATCAGGGAAGATTGGTTACAAGATCTCCACCTTGCTGAACATCAACTTAGGTGCACCTCAAGGTTGTGTGCTTAGCCCCATGTTGTACTCTGTATACACAAATAACTGTGTGGCTAAGAACAGCTACAATACCACATTACTAATCTTGGATGAATCACAGGTGGCAATCAATCAGCTTAACAGAGCAAGATAGGTTCTGGTTGAGTGGTGTTGCAAAAACAGCCTCTCACTCAACATCTGCAAAACTAAAGAGTTGATTGTTGACTTCAGGAAGGGGAAGGAGAGTGTAATGTGCCAGTCTGCATTGAGATATCATATTGAATTGATTTTATTTCTTACATCCTTCACATACATGAGGAGTAAAACTCTTTATGTTATGTCTCCAACTAAATGTGCCATGTTCAATCGTAGTTTATAATAATTTATAATTAATAGTCAATGTAATATAGAATACACTCAAATCAGTGTGAGAGCATCAGTCTAATGGCCTGGTGGAAGAAGCTATCCCAGAGCCTGTTGGTCCTGGCTTTTATGCTGCAGTACCACTTCCCAGATGGTAGCAGCTAGAATAGATTGTGGTTGGGGTGACTTGGGTCCCCAGTAATCCTTCGGGCCCTTTTTACACACCTGCCCTTATAAATGTCCTGAATCATGGGAAGTTCACAACTACAGATGAGCTGGGCTGTCCGCACCACTCTCTGCAGAGTCCTGCAAATAAGGGAGGTAGATTTCTCATACCAGGCAATGATGCAGCCAGTGAGGATGCTCTCAATTATGCCCCTGTAAAAATTTCTTAGCACTTGGGGACCCATACCAAACTTCCTCAACCATCTGAGGGATAGAGGCGCTGTTGTGCCTTTTTCACCACACAGCTGGAGGGTACAGACCACATGAGGTCCTCGGTGATGTGGATGCTGAGGAACCTGAAGCTGTTTACCCTCTCAACCTCTCAACCCCTGAACCATTGTCAATAGGGGTTAGCCTGTCTCCATTCCTCCTGTAATCCACAACCAGCTCCTTTGTTTTTGTGACATTGAGGGCAAAGTTGTTTTCTTGACACCACTGTGTCAGAGAGATGACTTCTTCTCTGTAGGCCACCTCATTATTGTTTGAGATAAGGCCGATCAATGTAGTGTCGTCAGCAAATTTAATTAGCAGATTGGAGCTGTGGGTGATAGGGAGAATCAGCAGCTTTAAATTCCAGGGATTTAGCATATCTGATGACCTATCTTCAGAGAAGGAAATGTAATCATAAGGAAATCGCGTCAGTATCTTTACTTTCTTAAGAAGTTAATGAGGTTCGGCTTGTCATCAAACACTGTAACAAACTTCTGCAGATACACTGTTCAAAGTATCGTGATGGTGTGGCATTTGGAATGTGCCGTTATGTAAGAAGCTCTAATGCACTCTGCCCAATCCATCATGGGTACATCCCTTCCCACCAATGGCAGTATCTCAGGAGGTGCTGTCTCAAGAATGCAACTTCTATCATCAAGCATCCAAACCATCTGGACTATGCCATTTATTTTTCTTTTTTTGCATCCACCATGGGGCAGGAGGTACAGAAACTTGAACTACCATTCCACCAGGTTCAGCTACTTAACTTCAACCATTTGGTTCTTGATCTAACCAGCAAAACCTTAATCACTACAGTTTAGCAGCATTGAAAACTTTGATCACTTTGCATTAAATGATTTTTTTTGTTCTACTTGTGTTTTCGTGTAAAAATTGTGTATAATCTATGTTCAATTATTTTTTTCTTATTAATGCTGCTTATCTAATGTTATATCCCGTAAAGCTGATGCAAGTAAATTTTGCATTGCACGTGTGCATATGGCAGTAAATTCGATTCTGAGGGAAGTTTTGAGTGTGTGCATTATTTCATTTTGTTATTTTCTATCTAGCCACAATATATTTTATGACATGCTTTTTTACAGATTTTTTCAAGTTTTAGGTTTATGTTTTTGATTCTTCCCCAGACTTCTGTTATGAAGAAAGAAAACTTTTTTTCTCTCTTTCTCAGAGGCTATCAGCTAATTTCTGAGATTGTATTTAGCCATTCCCATTGCCTCAAATTCTGTGTGCTGTATTGGAAATTGCACTTATTGGGCAGAATAGAACTAAGATAGGGGTTCTTTCTCATTCTGTGTGATCTAGCGTTAGATAGATATATAGACAGATAGATACTTCATTGATCCCAAAGGAAATTACAGTGTCACAGTAGCATTACAAGCACACAGATATATATATATATATATATATATTAGAAGAGAAGTAGAAGGAATAAAAAATAAGTTACCACAAACAGTCTGACGGTGGGGGGGGGGGGGTCATCACTTCTCTGGCTATAGGTTTGCTCATTATAAAGCATAATGGCCAAGGGTAACAATGATCTCATATAGCACTCTTTGGAGCAGCACAGTTGCCTTAGTCTATCACTAAAAGTGGTCCTCTGTTCAGCCAATGTGGCATGCAGAGGGTGACAAACATTGTCCAGAATTGCCAGGATTTTCCGTAGGGTCCTTTGTTCTATCACAGCCTCCAATTTGACTCCAATAACAGATACAGGCTTTCTAGTCAGTTTATTGAGCCTGTTGGCATCACCCTTATTGATGTCATTGCCCCAGCACACCACTGCATAGAAGATTGGACTGGCAGCAATATTGGAAGGAGAACATGTGAAGGAGCAGCCTGCATACTCCTAAGTCTCCTCCGGAAGTAGAGGCAACTCTAGCCCTTCTTGTACACAGCATCTGTGTTGATGCTCCACTCAGGTCTGTCATCCAGGTGCACCCTCAAGTGCACCCTCACCACATCCATGTCCTCACTAACAATGGTATCAGGGAGCACTGCAGGCTTAGTCTTCCTGAAGTCTGTCACCATCTCCTTTGTCTCACTAATACTGAGCTGCAGGTGGTTCAGCTTGCACTATTTGACAAAGTCCTCCACCAGGGTCCTAAGTTGTGTTATCAAATGACAATCTAGTGGAACTGCTGGTGATAATTGTCTGAATAATGTTGTAATTTGTCATGAGTACAACTGGTTCAAATATTTTAGGTACTGCACATATAATATATAACTACTAGTTATTTTGTAATGCTGTATTTTTCTAGCAGGGACAACAATTGTCCATTCATGAACAGACAAGGTTATATCTAATAAGAATTGAGCATCCTCATGAAAATTAAAATCTTGCCTAAGAAGGAAATGTTCAAGCTGCTTCGTCTTCTGAATATTAAATCTGTGATCTGCATGGATTCCAATATAAACATAAAATGACCGTGTTCAGTTTTCTTTTTGTCAATAACAGAGATTGATGTGCTTTGCTATTGTCAAATTTAAAAATGACACATAATTTCAATGATATATATTGGTCCTGCAGTATCAATTTTTCTTTTTTTTAATTTCAAGAGGTTAAATAACTAGTTCCTTTTCTCTTATTGTTTAACAAGGCTTCATAACAGAAACAGGGCAGAGAAATGAGCCACAAAATATCCCTGCATTGATCAGAACAATGGCAAACAGCTATTACATGATATATTCCTTCAATTTTGGCTATAGCATCAGCTATGGATCAGTTTGTAGCACAATTTTCTCTGTGTCATTAGCTTGTGGATTCAGATCCGATTCCTGAAACATCAGCATAAAAAAATGATGCTGACTCTTCAGTCTGACACTGTGGGAAATCCATTGTGCAAGGTCCCTGCCTTTCCAGTTTAATATTAAGCTGAAATTTTATCTGCTTCCTCAGATTGAGGTTAAAACATCCATAATGCTAAGTTGAAGAAAGTTAGTTGAATTATCCTTGTGTCTTATTCAATGCATATTCCTCCATCAATATCATTAAACAGATTATCTTATTACAACATGCTGATTACAGGAATTTATTTTGCACTTCCAGTTCTATTTTTCCAACATTTTAACAGTAACTACACAGTTTAGTATTTTGTGAGGGTGAGAAAAATGCCTATGTTATACTTAAAGCAAAGACATTCAAGGCCAACTACCTTGAAGTTATTCGTGCTTGATACTTCATAACATTTTGTCAGTATTGGGTATGGCTATGGCTTTGTTTTTGTGAGTCTGAGGTGGCTGATGACACCAGTGTAAGCACTAGAGACTCTTCCATAAAAGGTGCACATGTTTTTTGATGAGGGAAATCAATGGGTGGTTTCTGAGAGGATCTGTTGTTTCTCCTGGTCTGTGTGTTATTGATGCATAATTTTGCGGTTCTCAATACAATTTCAAATGTTCCTTTTCCACTTTGAGTAGACATGGGACAGATATTCATAGGATTCAGTCAGGATATCACTTTCTTTAAGAACATGTTTAAAAAAAACTACAGCCAGAATGGATCCCAGGGAAGGCCTTTGGAGGAGGAGGTATGATAAAGTTGCAATATTAAACTGTAACTCTTTCAGTCTCTCGGATTAAAAATATTGTTGTATTACCCTCACAGTCATAGTCTCTTGGCTACATCAATAAATATTTTTTCTTTATAGATTCCATAAAACAGCTTAGAGGTTCATACTCAGATTGAAGTTCATACTTTGATCTTGGAACTTAAATTTAATACTACATAAGCTGATAAATAACTTCCCCTTGACCTCAATCCACAAAGCTCTTTTCATAAAGTCTATCATATTCTGCAGGTATTTCCTAGGTGGACAAGCATTTTTTAAGCAGTTCTTTGACCAGGAATAGATCCATTGTAGGGTTATCATTTACATGTATTCAAAATTCTTAATAACTAATGCTAGTCATTAATATGTAAGAATGTTTATCCAAGGAGAATTTTTCCAATATAACAGGAAAAAAAGTCTTTATTTTAATTTCTACAATTCTTGAGTATGTGCAAACTTCAGCCACAGCAGAAGCTTAAAGCGGAGTGATGTGAACTTTCTGGCTGTTGCAAGGACGAGGCTGAGGATGAACCCAAGTGCAGGACCCAGGCGTGGAGGCAGAGTTGTGAGGCATTAGCACTGCCGCAATCGGAGAACCGGTATCCAGGAGAGTCTTTACACGGTGACAAGGTTTACGTAGAGTATCCAGGAAATGATGCAGAGATTAGGACAGATAGTCCTAAAGAATCAGGTGACGAGGTTTACTCACACTAGAGTCAGCCAACGAACTGGCAAAGCACGCCTGTGATGCCTGAGTTTTATCCTATGTTCGCTAATGGGAACCAGGTGTGCTGTAATTAGTGGAACTGGGAATGATTGGAAATCAGACTGGGGATTAAGGCCCAGTTAAGGAGGTTAGATGAGAAAGTTAGATGGGGAATTGCCAGACGGGACCATGACACTGGCCTAATTTTAATGAGACTGGCAGGTTTCCTACATGATTGCTGAACAGATGGAAATCCAGCAGATTTCAAGGTCAATTCCTGAAGGGCCTGCAGAAGTCTTCTTTAAGAGGATTGCATTCAAACCTGACTGAGCTGGAAGAAAAAAGAATTGTTCTGTGAGATAAAGGCAAATTCTCAAAGTTCTCTGAAGCTTCACTTGAAGTCCTCGTGGAAGAATCAAAGGCAACAAAGAAGTTTTGTTTCCACTGTGGGAGAAGGATACCCTAGGGAAAGATTTGAAAGATCTCATACCATTCACACTGGGAGTGAGAACTCTTCATCATTCTTTATTTGATAACGCATCACTCCCTTTCTCCCTAGCATTCTGAACAAATCTACAGAAATCTACAGCAAATGATGAAACCAGAGTTTTCTGTCTCAATGCCTTCATCCAGCCAAGGTATTAAGATGTTCAGATTTAATGCCGACTATCTGGTGACATATTAGACTTTGGTCAAGAAGCTCTTATGACATATAAATGTAGTGAGAATTTTATATCTATTTATGTTTTCAAATTCATTAGCAATGAATCAAGGTAGTAGTGGAGTGTAAAAGAATTGTACATGTGGAGGCTATCACATGTAAAGAGATCAAGCACTTACTAAAAGAACTTACATCATTGCAGTGTTTCCTCCCACTTTTTTTGTATTCCTCCATCACCTTTTCCAATTCTACTTCAGCTGTTCTGTCTTTTTTATTGCTCTAACTCCTCCAACTCTAGCGTAATACATTGATATATTGTGTAGAGCACAGGAACCTTTGCACCAGTACTTCATTGATATGCCCCAAGACATTCCTGGTGAACCTATGACTGACTATATCAGAGCCCTTCAGTCAATGTGGTTTTGTCAATGAACTATGTGATTAATGTTTGTCTTTTATTCTCAGCCAATCATTTTCTATCATTACTAGGTGGCTAAAATAGTGAATATGGCAGTAAAACTCGTGTGTAGTTGCACTAGCCCATTGCTTTAATCGCCAGCTTTATTTGCACCAAAAGCTTTGCTTTTGTAGCCAATAGGTACATGGAGGTATTTTATTGAATGAGGACGAATGAAAGCTAATCAGTGTAGCAAAAATCAAAGTTGTTTCTGAAATTTGACATCACAGGTCAGCAGGTTTATGATTGGTGACTATTTCTTCTCAATCTCATTTGATTTGTCAAGAATTCTGATTCAAATTCATTGTTGTAGCAAGGAGTATACCACACTAAAACAAAACATCCAAATCAGTCTAATCTACTTAATTAAATAGAAAAGGAAGCGGTGGATAGCCATATTTTGCATTTGCAACATGTAGAAACTGATGGACTCCTTCATAGTTCAGAATGATTACATCTATAGCAAGCATTGACTGCTCGAGGCTCTTCAGCTGAGAATGAATGAGTTGAAATTCAAGCTTCAAAGATGGAAAAATTACCTGGACACCAAGCTCCAAGAAACAGCCACACTTATTAGATTAATTTCCCTAAATTTGATCAGAGTTCAAGCACTGAAGATTGTGACTGCAAATTGGATAGGTGGTAGGATCCATGGGGTAGTCCTGGAGAAGCCTGAGCTCTTATCCTTATTCTTCCTCCTTGTTTAATCAAAGGTGGCGATAAGTTAAGGGCGCCCCATTCAAGTCAAGGGTGAATCATATGGGATAGCATAGTTAGGGGAACAGACACTATTCTCTGCAGCAAGCAGAGAGACTCTCAGAGGTTACGTTGCCTGCCGTATGCCAGGGTTAAGGTAGACTGTTCCGGATCGGGGAAGAGCTTGGGAAAATCAGTTGTTGTGGTGGAGATGTACGAAGAACAGAGGTAGTATTAAGAAGAGAGTTCTGAAGAATTTTGGAATAAAGCTGAAAATCAGTAAAACAACAGTGATAATCGCTGGATTATTATCCAGAATATAAATTGATGGATTAAACAAAATTATAGAAGCAAACAGTTGGTTTAGATATTGGTGTGGGAGAAATAGGGTGTGATTCATGTGCCATTAACATCAGCACTAGGAAAGCAGGGAGCTGTTCCATTTGAACACCATTCACCTGAATAGCACTAGGACCAGTGTCCTGACAAATAAAATTCATAAATTTGATGTAAGGGCTTTAAACTGCTTAGAGACAGGGAGGGTTCCAGAAATGGGAAGCTTAATATATTGAAAAGAAATGAGGTGCAGGATATTGTGGAGGAAAATGAAAATAAAAGTGTGACAGAGCAGGACAGAAAAATGTAAGCAAAAGTGTGAGGTCGGATTTAAACCCAGAGTCAGAAAAAAATTTAGAAAGTTAAAGCTTGAGGCTCTTAAGCTGATTGCCCAGAGTATTTGTAACAAGATAGAAGAGTAGATGACACAAATAGGAATATATGTGTATATTCTAATACCTGTTACAGTAATATAGCCACAGCATGACTAGAATGAGAATTCAATATTCAAATTTATGCAAGATTCTGAAAGAACAGGCAAAAAAGAGAAAGAAGGTTGATAGGTGTTGTTAAGGAAGATATCTGTGTGGTGATGTGTTGTAGTGATATAGATGCAGTGAATTGTGATGTGCTATCAGTATTTGTGGAAATAAGAAATAGCAGGGGATTAGAGTATCCTAAAAAAACAAAATGTTGCTCTTGGCTGTGACTAAGAATAAATGGAGAAATAACAAAGCTATGTAAATGCAATTATTATGGGTGATTTTAACTTGAATATCAAACTGATAAATGCATATTCTTTTTTTGCACAGCATTGGGCCTTATCCACGTTATTCTATAATTACACACTAAAGCCATAATTACAAATTAATGACTCTGTAATGAAGAGGATGTTGGAATATTGGTACCCTTCAGTCTTGACCAAAACTGGCATAGGTCCCCTCCCCAGCTATTTCTGCTTAAAGGAAAGCTTTTTATAAATTGAAGAATCTCTAGACCATTAACTTTAAAAATAAATATGCACAATAACTAATCAATCAGTCTCCTTCAGTTATTAGAAAATAAATTTAATTCTATTTTGTCTTTTTCCTCACTATCCATCAAACATTTAACTAATTTTATAGCTGGAGTGAAAATATATCAAATCTTTGTGCAGCTGAAATTTGTCATTGCATCATAGGTTGAACTATAAAGAGAGTGGCAAGATGGGAAATCTTGACTTATTTGAATGGCATCTGTAGTCATACTGAACTGTTAGTTTATTTAAAACAATTTAGTAGTGGTAGCTGTGAGAATAACTTTTAGATATGCTGAGATTATTATTCTGATACCCTAGGTTCAAGTCTTACATCACTAGTTGGTGTATGCTGCAAATATAAGATGGCAACATGCCAAGATTTAAATATTTGATTTAAAAGAATGTACAAAATTTAAACTCAATATACAACATTTGCAAAAGAAAGAATAGAATCATGATTGGTGATTTAATAAGGAAGTCATTTTAAAATAAGGAAGTTAGATATTTTAAGATAAAAAAATTTAAAATGATATCTCAATATAAAATTATAAGGTAATTAGTTGGCAGATCCTCTAAATGTGTTAGATCGATTTAATTATCTGTATTGAAATAATAAGCCTGCATACACAAATGGTCATTATTGTTTTAAACATTTAAAGGCATTTACATTTTACAGAAGTAGAAATGCTAGTTCATTTGTATCAATAGCAGTGTGACCTCTTGGTAAATCAAAAGTCAAAAGTAAGATATAAGAAGAAATGGCTCAAACAGAAGACCATAGAGCTGACTGAAAGGAGACCATGTTACTTTCATACAGTTTAACTGAGACAACACTCAGTGGCAAAAGCCATGACCGTTAGGCACGTTGATGAAAGCAAAATGAGGGCTATGTGGGAGGGAAGGGTTAGATTGATCTTGGACTGGGTTAAAATTTAAGTAGACAACATTTTGGGCTGAAGGACCTGTATCATGCTCTGTAAGAGTCTGTTAGCTACATTCCTGTTCTTTGCCTTGAAGTCATGGTATCAAGCAGTAGGAAGTCTAATGCTCACCAATATCTTTCTGTAACCCTTGCGAATCAGGAGTGAATAGAGAAGAAATCCTGAGCAGTTTTTCTTGCAAATCTGTTAAATGACTGGAAATGTGTTCTGATGTGTTTTCAGATAGTTGGCATGGATGAAGATTATAATGTTCTGACCTGATTTGACTCCCACAAATGGTAACATCTAAAACAATGAACAGAGCCTGGCCACTTTTGTTCAAGAAGGTACTCTGGATATTCCAGGAAAATGTTTGCAACCAGTCCTCATAGAACATGTGAAATCCCAGGATTTCGAGATTCAAGGATGTCTAAGTCACTTGCACAAATAGGCCAAAGATATAGGAAATATTAGTGCTCTTACAAAATGCCAACTATTTTCTTTTATAATTAAATGATTAATGTAATCCCTGAATGATGAACAATGTTCAAATGAATTCCAAATCAATCACAAAAAATCACCTCCACTTACTAAGCATCTCATTGTGCAACATTGGGTAATGCATTAACAGCTAAAATACTACAAGCCATTTAAAGGTTTATAGTGAACAGACCAAAGGATTTCAGATTTAAATCTTCACTGTGTTGAAAAATGGTAACTGTGAACCTTTGCTCTTGCCATAAAATTGTCCAAAATATATGTTCTGGACTAGGTTGGTGAAAATTGAAGCATGAATTATAATGTTTTTTAATCAATCTTTGCAGATTTCCTCTGAATGAAGATCTAGCTAGCTTGGGCCAACTTGTAAAGTTATTTTAACAATCAGGTGCTAAGCAGAACACTTTACCATCATGTTACAGTAAAGTGCATTGAGGTAAAAGCTATTACATTTCATGTTGACATAATCGTTTGGTGCAACTAAAGGAAATTCAGTGTTCATAGTTAGAGTTCAACAAAGTGAGGAAGTATCTTTTTTATTTTAAAACCTAATACATTGTTAAAGCCAGTTCTCATTTTCAGAGCAGAGAAATAGATTTTTAGGTTAAATTAATTTCCTTAAAAGGTTTTCCAGTGCAAAAGGATGACCTGAATTGCAAACTATGAAAGAAAGTCATCAATGATTGATGACAGTAGTGTAAGGCATATTTGTTTTATGTCAGTGAAGCTAGAGGTAAGAATTCTGACTAATCTTAATTATAGAACAGGGCTCCTCGATGTTACGGAATTGAATTCTGGTATCGGAAATAGAGGTCAAGAAAAATAGTTCATCCATCAAAATATTTTCTTTCCAGAAACCCAGTATTAGATAAGTAAGGGGAATTTCCAGTTTGTATGATTTCTGCACTTGTCCCTGATTCTAAGTGAATTCTAACCTTTGAACTTCACAGTAATGCACAACGATTCAGTATGTGATGCAATAAGTATATATTTTTTCACCCTAAATTAAGCTGAAAGCTCAATTAACAGGTTATTTCCTTGTAAAGTAAATGAATAATGACAATTTCCAAGGTGCATTTGTCTCCTAAATTATATGAATTACAATACTGAATCTTTTGCTGAAGAGGATTGATTTTGTGTATGAAGCTTTTAAATCAGAATCAAAATCAGATTTAATATCACTGGTCAATGTTATGAAATTTGTTGTCATGAGGCAGCAGTACATTGCAATATATAATAATTATAAAATGTCAATTACAGTAGATATATATATTAGATATATAAATTAAATTAATTAAGTATGCAAAACAGTAGTGAGATAGTGTTCATAGGTTCAATATTCATGCAGAAGTCTGACGGCAGGGAGGAAGAAACCATCCCTGAATCATTCAGTGTGTGCCTCAGGCTTCTGTACCTCCTTCCTGATGGTAACAATGAGACGAGAGCATGTCCTGGGTGATCAGTGTCCTTAATGATGGAGGCTACCTTTCTGAGGCATTGCTTCTTGAAGATGCGCTGGAAGCTACCAACTGGTTAAGTCGAGTTGAATAGAATAGTTACATACAGTATGTTCAAAACAAAGCAAGATTAATTGACAAATCAAGATAAATTTTTTAAAGTAGAAAGCAACAGACAGCCTCCTGTCCTTTTAGGTTATCAAAAGTTCTTACCTGCTGTTAAATAAGCTCATCCCAGTGGAACGCAGTTAGTAGCCTTGAGTTATTAAAAGCCTTGTCTATTATTACATTTTGTAGCCTAGCAGTATTTTTTTTTACAGCCAATTCTACACAATGTGGATGGAATCAAAGAGTGAAATTTGGTAAAAGAGACTGACAGACAAGTGACATTACATTACCCAGTCTTATAGTTTATAGCATCCTTGCGACAAATTAGTAACTTTACTTTCAACTTTGAATTTATTAAATTTATGGATTCTTATTCTGGATATTTTTCTAAGTATGCCACTGTTTAACATTTAACTCATCTGTACAGTTCACAGTTAAATCATAAATACTGTATTTTGCTTTTAATTTATAGTTTTATCTATAAAGTACGAAGTGTATGAGTATACTGCTTTGATGACGATATATAATGAGTCTCCCAGTCAACCCCAACCCCTCTCCATTTGATTGCTTCGGAGAGAAAACTCACAATGCAGAAAGTGAATTAGGATCTATTTTAAAACAATTACTTATCAAAGGAATTGTTTACTAAAAAAGGAATTTAAAAATTGTCAAACACATAGATTAAACAAACCCTACAAGCTGACTAGAATTGTTTTTAATTAAGTGATGCGTAGCCATCAAAATGTTCATTCTGGGTTTTGTATCCAAATAGGTCTGGCCATTTTCTTTAATGAATCTTTTCATTAATACCATAGAAATAACACACAGTATGATATGAAAAAGAATGCTTATGTGTTTTTTTCAATTACAATCCAATTGTATTTTTTGATATTCACCTGGACTTTCAAAGGATTTATTTTTCATATTCAACTACATTTTCTGGATGTTCAACCATAGAAAACATTTATCTGTTTTTGAGCCCTTTTCCTTAGGTAAGCAATAGCTTTGCTTACAGTTAAGAAAAAAAACTTCAGAAATCAGAATTTTTGTGAATACATTAATATTGTCATTTTATATTAGGGCATTAAAATATAGTTCTACTTTCGATGCATCCGCTCAAAAATGTAGAGCTATTAGAGTGCAATGGCTCATATGCTGCATCATATTCATCAGCACAAATCAAATCTTGTGGTCAATGGAGGAGGTGGATGAATTATGCACTTATAAAACAGTTTATAACTTTTCAATGCACTAAAACAGATTTACCTTTTGCTGGTTGATTGGAAGAAAATGACTGGCAAGATATCCACGTGTTCTTAACTCCTTCAACTTCTAATGCCAATGGAGGCACAATATAGAGAGTCATAGGACATTACAGCACAGAAACAGGCCATTTGGCCCATCTAGTGCTAAACTATTAATATGCTTGGTCACATCGATCTGCACATGGACCACAGCCCACCATACTCTTCCCAGCCATGTACTGTACCTATCCAAATTTCTCTTAAATATTAAGATTGACTACGTATCCACCACTTACACTGGCAGCTCATTCTACATGCTCAACACCCTCTGAGTGAAGAAGTTTTCCCTCATTTTCCTCTTAAATATTTCAACTTTCACACTTAACCCGTGACCTCTAGTTCTAGTCTCACACAAACTCAATGGAAAAAGCCTTCTTGCATTTATGCTATCTATACCCTTCATAATTTTGCATACCTCTATCAAATCTCCCCTCATTCACCTATGCTCTAGGGAATAAAGTTCTAATCTATTCAAGTATTCCCTATAACTCAGGTCCTCAAGTACTGCCAACAACCTTGAAAATTAGGACTTTCATCCTTGAAAATCTTCTCTGAAATCTTTCAATCTTATTGACGTCTTTCCTGCAGGGAAGTGACCAAAACTGCACACAGTACTCCAAATTAGACCTCTCCAATGTCTTCAACATAACTCCTGTTTTCAATATTTTGATTTACGAAGGCCAACGTGCTAAAAGCTTTCTTTACGACCCTATTTTCCCGTGATGCCACTTTCAAGGAATTATGGATCTGTATTCCCAGATCCCTCTATTCTAATGCACTCCTCCATGCCCTGCCATTCACTATTTAAAACCTATCCTGGTTTGTCCCCCCAAAATGCAACACCTCACACTTGTCTGCATTAAATTCCATCTGCCATTTCTCAACGCACTTTTCCAGCTGGTTCAGATCTCACTACAAACTTCCTCGCTGTCCACTATACCCCCAATCTTGGTGTCATCCTCAATTCTGCTGATTTCATTTACCACATTATCATCCAGATCATTGATATAGATGACAAACAACAATGGACCCAGCACTGATCCCTGCAGCACACCATTATTCATGGGCATCCAGTCAGAGAGGCAACCATCTGCTAACACTCTCGGGCTTCTCCTGTGAAGGCAATGTCTAATCTAATTTACTATCACATATTGGAGATCAAGTGACATCACATATGACCGTTGGACATGTTATCAAATCAAGAGGCAGAACATAAATACACTAAACAGAAAGGCTGGAACACTTTCTATCTGCTCCCTTAGCTTTATGGCAGCCATTCAAATGAGACCACCATTATATGGGGAAAAGTTACAGCCAGTGTTTTTTTTATTATTTTAATTCCTCTTAATGTTTGTTTATAAATTAATTTACATTAATTGTATTGGAAAGTATTTTTAAAATTCACTTTCAATATTTTATTAGATTTAATGAATTTATTTAATCCGCTTTTAAATAACTTTGATTATCAGGGACATGCAAAAATGACTGCTAAGGGTACAGCAGGTCTATCTGAGATGGGGCCTCACACTCCTGTTGAGAGCCTGTTTGCCACTTTCTGACTGTTAAGCTTCTTGGGACTGCCACCGAGGTCCTAAGACAAGACAGCCTATGGTCCATATCCCTGTTGGATTTTTGTGTGATCTAAAGGTTGATCAAACTAATTATTTTCTTGATGGAGCAAATGAGAATGAGAGGCAACTTAATGGAGGTATATACTATTGTAAGAGACATAGATAGATAGCATCCAACATTTTTTTTCAGGGTGGCAATGGAAATACCAGAGGATTCCTTTTGAAGAAAGTGAAGGGGGAAAGCTCACGGGAGATGCCAGAGTTTGTTTTTACACGAGTATATTAAGTCTACCGCCAGGGATGATGGTAAAGGCTGATACGTTATTACATTTAAGAGTCTTTCAGATAGGCTCACGGATTAAAGAAAAATTGAGTGTTATAGGCTATGTAGGAGGGAAGAGTTAAATTAATCGTGGAATAGGTTAAAAGTTTGGTAGAACACAGTGTGCCAATGGGCCTGTACTGAGCTATACTGTTCTGAATTCTATGCGCGACATCTATCATTAAAGACCCTTACCATCGCAGGACATGCCGTATTTGAATTGTTACTGTCAGGAAGGAGGTACAGAATCCTGAAGCCTGACACTCAGCAGTTCAGGACAGCTTCTTCCCCTCTGCCTTCCAATTTCTAAATGGACACTGAACCCACGAACACTACCCTCACTAATTTTTAAACTTATTTCTGATTGTTGCACTGCTTATTTTAATTGAACTTTTTATAATTACTGTAATTCATTTTTTTCCTATATTTATCATGTATTGCATTATACTGCAGCCCCAAAGTTAACACATTTCACAATATATGTGGGTGAAATTAAACCTGATTCTAATTCTGATTCTAATGTTAGGTGAGTACAGATTAAGCAGAATCTTTCGAAATAGTGCAGCATGCATCTTGTGTATTGTTGACATGCACGTGTTCATTAATTTGAAGTTTAAATGTGTCAAGAGCAGCGTAATTATAACCTTACCTTAAAACTGCATTGTCTAATGAACTCATAAGTGTCTGAGTATAATATATTACTTCAGTACTTAGTGCCACTTAAGCAGCTATAGATATCTGTTTTTTGATATTGAAGTTGTTGATTTGTATAATAATTTGTTCTGCTGAATCAACTTCAGCTATTAGTAATTACTGAGCTACTAGTATTAGTAGAAGATCCCAAAATGGACAGGCAACTTTCCCAAAGGTAATCCTCCTGTTGTTTTTTTTACTGGACAAGGTAACGTATGAAATTAATGCTTCTAAATGAAAGCCATTTAAGTGATTCCAAAGGCAATGATTATCACAAGCTATATGTCAGTGTGTACATTTATAAAGTCTCATTTTTGCTTTATCGTTAATGAAGGGTAATCCATGGAATGGCAGTCTAACCTTGTAGAGTCTGAAGAAGAGATGTGCACTAATATCATTGTCGCTATGTTAGTATATTGAAGTCAGAAGCATGAATATCAACTTTGCATATATTTGATTCAGGTTCTGCTTGTAATGTGCAGCAACATAGATTCTGCACAACGTGGACAGCAATGTCAGGGGGCATAAAGTGCAAAATGTATATCCATGGGCATAGAAGGAGTTCCAGCAATGAAACTGTTCGAGCAAGGCCTATTCTAGTGCCAAAGGTCCTCACAGTACTTTGTGGCAGTCAGGGAGACCAAAACATCATTTTTATTTACGTTAGGTCATTTTTCTTAGCTTATATCGCATCCTATATTATCTTCATCTTACTAATGAGTTTAAGATCCCTAAAGCTATTTCCCAAACTTGTTCTGAATCTTAATTCAGCATTTTCACCCAGCAGTTAATTTCCTCAACGTCCCTGCCCCACCCAACCAGTGTGGCCTTTTCCACCAATCACCGCACCACCCTGTCCACACCCAGGCTGATACTCAACAATCTTCCTTCACTGTTTCTGTTCTCTTCAATGAAGGGGAATTGAGGATGAATGTCTTTCATTCATGACTAATTGTACTGGTATTAGCTTGACAGAAACAATGCCTCTGGGCCAGATGGCTGAATTGCGCTCCTATATCTTATGGTCTTATGTTGGTCCATGGCCTCCTCTTTAGCCATGAAGAGGCCACTCTCTGGGTGGGTGGAAGCGCAACATCTCACATTCCATCTGGGTAGTCTCCAACCTGATAGCATGAATATTGATTTCTCCTTCTAGTAAAAAAAATTCCTGGCTTCACCTATCACATCCCCACTCCTTTTTATTCTGGCAATTTCATCATTCCTTCTCAGTTTGAAACTTCAACTGCTCTTCATTTGCATTGATGCTGCCTGACCTGCTGAGTTCCTTCAGCATTTTGTGAGTATTGCTCTGGATTTCCAGCATCTGGAGAGCTCTTGTATTTATAATTAAAATGTTATTTATTTATCACATTTAGACAGTAAACTGCTACAAAGTCTTTCCTTGGAATTTTATCAATTTACTTTTGACACCCAAGCCAAACAAAGATATGACACAGATTGGGAGAAAGTGTAGGTGTTCAAATGTAGAAATAATTTGTGGAAAGAACTTGGCATTTTGAATGAGCTAAAATGTATCTAAGGCAGAAGGTGGGAGACTAACCATGAAAGTTTTAGTGTGAAAGGCACAGGCAAGTATTTAAACAGGGCTGCTGTAGAGCAACAGGTCAGGTGATGCTATGGCAATAGAAATAGATAAAATGGATATAGGGTTTCAAATTTATCAAAGGATCATCTATGGTACTACATTTATGAAGGGTCGTGTCCAACTTCAAGAATGGGGCACTGAAAAGGATGGTCAGGGAATGCCATGGAAATAATTCAGAAAATGTGTAGCTCAGGTGGTTGATGATTGGGTTGAGTTGTTCTCCGATCTTGGCAATTGAGGAAACATCATCAGTGAATTGTTAATTGTGATGTGTCCTCCAAATGCTTGGCTTTTATATATTTATCAATCAGTTGATTGGTCATCATTTCAGAAACTCAGTTATGATGTGGGGAGGAAATCTCATCACTAATTGGTTGCAAGATGAACTTCATGCATTGTGGTCTGGAATTTTGCCCACATTGGCTAATAAATAGGTTTGAGGTCTACATGTCTATTTACAGAATTGTTCACAGAACACCACACTTCTAGGAATTATCTTGCATGCCGCGTGTTTGATGCAAGCAAACTATTGCCACGTCTCCTCGTATAATGACAAAATGTTTGCACGAAAATTGCCAAAATTGGAGAACAACTCAACCAAAACAGAGTTTGCAATGTTTGAGAAAATTTCTGCTCACACTATTATGGATATCATACAAAATCTTGCAGTGCAGTTACAGAGGTATGATCAGATCAGAATGATAAAGAGGAACTTAGTTTTTCTTTTCCAATCTTTTTATTAATATCAAGATAGTGGATATAACATCATATTGCTACATAATTATTGGGATTACATTGTTAATGGATAATATATATATAATTATATATTCAGTTAGTACAAAGGTAATAAACCTCCCAAAAATGTTCGAGTACAAATGTAGAATACATAAAAATAAGGATTAACATATCCAAAAAGGAAAAAAAAAGAAAATATACCCCCCAAAAAACTGATCTAAACAATACTAACCAAAAAACTAAGAAAAGAACATGGGCTGTTTACAACATCAAAAAAAAAAGAAAGGACCATTAGTGTCATCAACTCCGAACCTCCCTGTATATATTAACACAAGGGAGTAGGTTTGGAAAGAGGTCAAATCACCTCATATGAAAGTGTTGAATAAAAGGCCTCAAAGTCTTTTCAAATTTAATAGATGGATCATATATAACACTTATGATTTTTTTCTAAATTTAAGCATAACATAGTTTGAGAGAACCAATGAAATGTGCTGGGAGGATTCTTTCCAATTCAGCAAAATAGATATTTTAGCCATTAATATAAGAAATGCAATCTTCCGACATGCTGAAGAGGTTAAGTGGTGTGGTTCTATCATTGGTAAACCAAAAATTGCAGTAATAGGATGAGGTTGTAAATCAATATTCAAAACAGTTGAAATAATGTCAAAGATATCTTCCCAATATTTTTTCAAAGAGGAACATGACCAAAACATATGGGTTAAAGAGGCTGTCTCAGAATGACATCTATCACACACATGAGAATAATAACAAGCTAATTTATCCTTAGATATATGGGCCCTGTGCACAACTTTGAACTGTATCAACGAATGTTTAGCACATATAGAGGATGTTAACTAATTAAGGACTTTTTTACCATTTTTCGATAGGTAAGGTAAGCTTAAGTTCCCTTTCCCAGTCATTTTTAATTTTATTAGATGCATCTAAACGAATTTTCATAATTATATTGTAGACTGTTACTATTGCACCTTTCTGAAAAGGATTTAAATCTAAAGTTTTTTCCCAACTATCCAGAGTATAGATTTGGGAAAGTAGGAAGGACGGTATTTAAAAAGTTTCTAACATGTAAATATCTAAAGAAATGGGATCTAGGTAAATTATATTTGTTAGATAATTGTTCAAATGACATAAAACAATTATCCCAAAATAAATCACAAAATCGTAATATACCTTTAGTTTTCCAAGTCAAGTAGGCTTGGTCCATAATAGAGGGATAGAAAAAAAAGTTAGATATAATAGGACTTGCTAGAATAAATTGATTCAACCCAAAAAATTTCCAAAATTGAAACCATATTCGTAAAGTGTATTTAACTATTTGATTATCTAATTGTTTATACAATTTAGAAAGAGCAAAGGGAAATGAAGTCCCTGAAATAGAACCCAGTGAAAACCCTTGTACTGATCTACATTGGAGATTTACCCAATGAGGGCTTGAGTTATATCCAAGTCCCATAGCCAAAATTTCAAATAGCGGATATTAATTGCTCAATAATCAAATCTAAAATTTGGTAGCACCAGACCACCCTCCTTTTTAGACGTCTGTAAGTATCTTTTGCTTAGTCTCGGATTTTTATTCTGCCAAATATAAGAAAAATTTTTAGAATCAACTCTATCAAAAAAAAAAGATTTCAGAATAAAAATTGGTACCACTTGAAATAAATATAAAAATTTAGGTAATATAATCATCTTGATAGCATTCATCCGACCTATCAATGATAAAGACATAGGTGACCAATTGGTAAATAAGTGCTTAATCTGATCAATTAAAGGTAAAAATTTAGCCTTAAATAAATCCTTATTTTTTTTGTAATTTTAACCCCTAAATATATAAACTAGTCGGTAACCAATTTAAAGGGTAAACACCCATAAATTGGAACCTGCATATTTAGAGGAAACAGTTCGCTCTTATTAAGGTTCAGTTTGTAACCTGAAAAATTACTAAACTGAGCCAACAAAGATAAAACTGTGGGAATGGATTCCTCAGGATTAGAAATATACAATAATAAATTATCTGAAAGAGGAACTTATTTTTGAATCAACACACATATATCCATTGTATTTTCAAATTATACCTCTGAAGTAGATGAAAAAAGTTGTGGAGGGCAGAGGAATAAACAATTATTTCATGTGATTCACTGGCTTTGACAAGACAAGCAAAAAATGAAAGTAGTTAAGAGCTGCCCCACACACATAGCAGAGGATAGACGATTGAAATAGTCAACCATGTCAAAGGCTGTAAGATGGTTGAGAGAAATAGAGAAAATAGTAGTGTATCTTAGTTCCAGTCATGTAGGGATGGTGATTTTGATAAGAGCTGTTTCATTACAGTGGCAGGGCCACATGCTGGGTCAGATGGAATCACATACGAGATAACAGAATAAATGTGCCAGGATTAGTAAGTAAGGGAAAGCACACACAAGAAGAAAGCCATGTGGAAGATGGGGCAGCAGTTTCCACAATACCAGGATTAAAGTTTTCTTTTCATGAGAGGCAGGATGATAGCATATATAATGAGAAAGCAGTTTGTCAACACAGTGGCTAGGAAATAATTTGCTACATCTTCTTTAAACTTACCCTCTCTCACTTTAAAGCTATGTCCTCATTATTTCATATTTTCACCCTAGGAAAAAAGATTCTGACTATGTATCCTGACGGCATCTCAGACATGTCACCTCTCTGCTCAGTCACCAACACTCCAGAGAAATCAATCCAAATTCATTCAACTTCTCCTTATAGCTAATACCCCAACCCAGGCAAAATCCTTTCCGAGGTCCTCAATTCTTCTTTTGTTGAGGCAACCAGAAATGTGCACCATGCTCCAAATGTGTCATAACCATAGTTCTATACAGCTGCAACATAAATTTACAACTTTTATATTTAACACTCCAACCAATGGAAGTTGGTAGTAATGCCGTCAAAGGAGCATGAGGTGGGTCTCAGGATCATGTCTGATGTAATTATGTCTGAAAGGTGATGATGGAAATAGATTGTGTTGAAGCTGACAGATTGTTTAAGTTAATAGTTTAAAAATAAACCAAATTAGATAGCAGGAAGCTGGGGACCTCAATTATAGACTGTTGACTCCTTTGGTGCCTTTAAACAATATTTGACCCTATCCTGACAAAGGAGAAGATAACCTCTTACAAAAGCTAAGTACCAAATAGAATTATGAAGTTGGTGGGTTTTAATTTTGAACTGATACCTCTCAGGGCAGCACAGTATTGTAGCAGTGAGTGCATCACTTTACAGTGCCAGTGATCACTGATTGGGGTTCAATTTCCACTGCTGCCTGTCACGAGTTTGTTCATTCTTCCCATGGTCATGTAGGTTTCCTCTACATTCTTTCATTTTCCTCCCACATTCCAAAGACATATGGTTAGGGTTAGGGAAGTGTGGACATGCTGCATTGGCACTTGAAATGTGGCAACACTTGCGGGTTGCCCAGCACATTTCTTGCTGAATAGATTTGATGCAGATCACACATTTCACTTTATGATTTGATGTTCATGTAACACCTCTAGCTAATCTTTTAAAAGATAATGTTATTTTTTTAAATGGTGCGGTGACTCAGTGAGTGGGACAGGCTGGGAGGCCTCTCTGTGAGTTCTGCAAGAATCAAGTGAAATAGGTTGCAAAGAGACAAAAACTTCTGACAGCGTAACTTCTATTCTGATAATTAAAGATTATTTATAATTAGAAATCAGGTGGAAAATGCAGCCAATTTGTGGAATCAGTAGATAATTATGCCTTAATGGACACATACATGTTGCAAACTCCTTAGATAATAATATTTTCTAGGTTGATAACTTGGATTTCTTTTTATTGATTCCTTTTGGCTGCCTGACATGGAATCAAAAAGAGAACCCAGCTCTATTCAGGGCACAGAGCGATGAACAATAAACATCTGTCCTTGTAGTTCAATATATATTTTTATAAATGGCATAAACACTTTTATAAATGTGCTTTTATGATTTTGCTACACCACCCAGGAAACATAACTCTTTAATATCTTTATATTTTGTTTTATGTGAAATGCTTTTATAAGAATGGTTTCCAATATTAAAACATTATTATTCCAATTTTGGGCCAAAAGAGCCTGTTTCAGTGCCATATAGTTCTATGTTTCTATAAGTAGCAAAATTGCTGACTTTATCATAATACTCAAATTTCAAAGCTAGAAATAACCTGTCTGTGTTGTATTTTTATTTATGCTGTGTCAACCAAATCATTCTAAGTAATGTTACACCCTGATAATATTCTGCTCTGGATTCCAATTTTTAAAGCAGTAACACTTCAGTAATATCATTCGAAAATAGCAATAAGAAAAATGGAATTTTAAATCAAAGGTTATTTTAAAAAGTAACTCTCACTACCCTACCCAGGTCAGTATTAGAATGTGATTTTTTTTTCCATTCAGAGACTGAAAGAAGATTGTCTACTGTAGACACAAAGACAACTTCTGTGCTCTGATGGTATCACACTATCACTAAAGCTGCAGTATTAAAAGTCTGCCAGAGCCACTGTTTGTACTAAATGACAAATTTTAAATCCGATGATGATGCTACTTTAATTCAACACCAATAAAAAATCAAGCCAAGCCAGCAAGAGACAGCTTAATGTAGGAAATCAAGATTTCTGTTCCTCACCTTGGCTGAAAGATGCATTTAATTTAACATTACGTTCAATAAAGCCAGCAGTGTATTGTTGAGAAAATTAATCTTTTATTTACTGTGCCTTGATTGACACGCACAGCACAGATCTCTGCACAAGGGTTTTATTTTCACATCATATGTTGATGTGTCCCTCATGTTCTAAAAGAAATGAGAACTCTTCATTACGTTTAATTTCTAAAGCATTATTTTTTTATTAGGAACTAAGCTTAGCATGGACAACATTCACCCTTTATATTTAGACTAATTTATCAAAAATATTATCAGCTCATCAAATAAAATGCCCTGTGTCAATTGGCACTTGATGTGAGATTCCTAAGGATAGTTAAATTGGATATTATCAAGGACTTTCCTTATCAAAGGATGCAAAAAAAGGACAATCAACCAACTCACCTGCTTGACAAAGAGTAGCTGATGACTTCTATCTTTTTTGCATCATTGTCTGAAACCTGTCCTTCGTATACCGAACATAATACAGGCAAATATCCTACCAGATGTTGTCCAAGTTAAGGTTGCCAGAAAGAAGGACATAACAAGTTGGAGTTCTGAGTTCAAAATAGTAACATATGTATTTATAACCTGATGTATTTGTTGGGATTTGCCTTACAACTATCATTGCAACAGTAATAAAAATTGGTATAGCCTGAATATTTGGGTGAATGCTATTCATCTTGCTCTGAAAATTAAACTTTTTATGTTACTGACTATGGATAGGAACACAGGATGGACTAAGTCACAGTAGTTTATTTTTATTTGTACCTTCTACCAACTGTCATCAAACTATATAGCTCCTATGTTCTTTAACAAGAACTACAATTTGATTCACCTCATTTTTGTTTCTGCCAACGATTTCTTGACTCATGCTCTCAGCTCAACATTATTATATTCTACAGTATTTGCAAGACTCCATGACAATTTCAATGTAGCTAGCCATGTTAACAGTATTCCATTTACTAACTTTTCACAACATAACGACAGACTAACCTTAACAATAGTATGTGGTTCAACTCAAACCCATTTAAATCTTTGTTTTTATAATTACTCTGATCTTTGACCTCTACCAGGAATGTGATTATATCATTCATCTGCAGGAACATTTCCACTTGCTGCATACAAGGGGTGATCTCCAAGTCTACTTATCTCACACCTACTGATATATATGCCATATCTACTGCCTGCCATCATCGCCTCCTTAATGAGCAAACTCCATTCTACGTGAAATTCACACGTGAATGCTCTCTTGTTATTTCCTCAAGTGAAATATGTCTTAAACTCATTGTTGCATTCCTCAATAAAAAATAACTTTTAATCCCGTTAACTTGAAAACTCCTACATTACCTATTTCTCCAAAGTTCTTGAGTGTGCTCTTGCCCTGATTACCAATCCTAGCTCATCTATCCTACCAACTCATGTCTTGATTCCTTTTAACCAGTTACCTAGCCCTGCTAGAGTTGTGAACAGTCGTTACCAAAATTATAATGCCAAGGTGAATGGAATAAAGATGCACTGTTTGTTTCCTTCTTGTAGCCTTTGACATAGTGGACAATATTCTTCTGTCTCCTCTGCCTGTCCTTTGTTATCCGGGATTGCGGCATTGCTTGAACTTAATCCCATTCTTAGCAAGTCCATTCAAATCTATAGGCATTTTGGGATATTGACAAATCTGTGTATTTCAACTCAGCACCAAGCAGTAAACTCATTCAATGTAAACTATCCTTTCTGAATAGTGTCTTCATCAGACATGACTTCTTCTAAAAGCACCTTATACCCTTCAGTTAACCTTGTCCCAACTTACCCCATTGTAAATCGGGGGACCGCTTCATTGAGAACCTCCGCACCATCTGCCAGAAACGGGACTTCTGCACCATCTGCCACCAGCAGGTCTTCCCGGGAAGCCAAACTTTTTAAATCTGATTCATGTTCCCGTTCTGACATGTCAGTCCGTGACCTCCTCTTGAGCCAAGATGAGGCCATCCTCAGAGCGGAGGAGCACGACATTATATTCCGTCTTGGTACCCTCCAAACTGATGGCATGATTTGTCTTTGCAGTAACCAATTACACCTCCTTTTCAAAGCTTGTCCTGCAAGTCACCGTTCTGAGCTTAAGTAGTTGATGTTAAGTCCAGTGCACTTCATTTCAAAGTCAAATTAGGATGCCTTCTAGAGTGCCGGAGGAATCTCTCTTGAGAATTACAATATTAACATTATAGAAGTAAAATTGTGATGTATCTGTCCTTTAAAATAAGGTGCACTGGACTTAAAATCAACTACTTAAGCTCAAAGCGGTCATTCTTGTGATATGCCTTATTATGAGGCCAAAGACCCAGCAAGTGACCTATGATTGGTTTTATAACCCTTTGGAAAATAGGCAACTAAAATCTATTAAAGTCTGATGCGGTTTTAGACATTGTATATATATTCCATTTATAATTGTAGGATGTGACCACTTCCTCTATGCATATACTGTATTAAGAAAGACTTGTATTGAAGGAGTTTGCTTATCAATGGGAATAGACATGCACAAAGAGATAAATGGCTTCTCTCTCCCTCAAGCCTCTTTTGTTTAATAATGTCCTTTGTTAATTTAATTTACCAGCTATCCATCAGTATCTGAGAAAGTGGATTCTGTTGAAGTTACGTTTTCTCAGTCTACTCTTTCTGTGGTGCAATATTTCAATCTATTATTGATCTGAAGGCTTTAAATTCATTTATTTTAAATAGAAAATAAAAACAGTAATCTCATAGATCATCAAAGAGTGCTAACTTGGAACAATTGTCCTTAAGCAGAATCTATAGATTCTCTTTGAAAATAAATTAGCTTTAAATAGAAACAATGTTAGTGGAGAATATATTTTGTTTCTTGTACTACATCTCAGCTTCCAGATAATATGTAAATTCTTCGTAGCGGTTACTTGAAAAACAAAGCAAAACCACTGAGAAACTACATGAGGAAACTGGCACTGGATGATGCACTTGCAGATGACTGAGTACCGAGTCAATAAATGTACATTCGGTCCTTTATTACGAAAACAGCAAAGATGAACGATCAAAAATAGCAATAACAAAATAAGTATAATGGGACTAATTGGCAAAATAGTGAAGTTAATTGTTTAAATGAAATGGGAATAATTAGCATCCAACAAAAATATACATTCCCTGGCTCACCCCCCTCTATCTAAATTAACGAGGACAAAGCGTGAATACGTGACTATACCCATTTACTTCTACCGTGCATCATCCCACATGATCAATCAGCATAACCCAGAATAAAAACATGCAACATTTCATATATAGCACTAGCACAAAACATATATGTGTTATTAGGACTAGACATTAAACTGTGATCATACATAAAGTGACAATGCACAATTGTATTGTTACATATGAAATTATATTAGGAAACCACCCTCCTACTTCAGCTAGCAAACACGAGGAAATCTACAGATGCTGGAAATTCAAACAACACACACAAAATACTGGTGGAACGCAGCAGGCCAGGCAGCATTTCTAAGGAGAAGCACTGTCGACATTTCAGGCCGAGACCCTTCGTTAGTCCTGATGAAGGGTCTCGGCCCGAAACGTCGACAGTGCTTCTCCCTATAGATGCTGCCTGGCCTGCTGTGTTCCACCAGTATTTTGTGTGTGTTGTTCCTACCTCAACTACTATTTCCAAAGTATTTCACTCATATCAATAGTTTGAAAATTTTAGTTGGTTTTAAATTCCTTCCCCATTAAAAAAATAAGATAACTTTTTGACTCTGATTTGCTACAACATTAAAGATCTGTGGGTAGTTTTCTTTTGAGTATTTATATATTTGTTTTTTTATGTCAGACAGATATTTTTATATATATTTTCACTGTTTACTAATGGAATTTCAATTATCAAAATTATCAAACAGCTGCCATTATGGTATAAATGGTTAACACCCTTGTGCAATTTCACTTACAATTATGAATATCATTAGTTGAAATGAGTTAATGCCTCTATAATAATGCCAAGAAAAGAAATGTCATTTTACTCTGTTAAATGCTGAGTAGCTAATATTATTGACAGTAATTTCTAGGAAGATAATACAACTAAGATGACAGCTTGCATCTGAATTGTGATTTCCAGCTTTGAATGTTGACAGCTTTCATGAATCAAGTAACTTTAGAATTTCTACCATAAATAATTAAAAGCAAATGGATGGTGTTTTTGGTTATCTTTCTAGTTACTATTAATTTGATAGTAAGAAGAGGATTTTCTATCCAATCAGACTTTAGTCAACTGGCCAGTAAATCACAGCAACTTCTGCCTGATTGCCTGTCCTGGGATCTCCTATAACTTTTTGGCAATTCCAGGACCAGGTAGCTCGATCTGAGAAAGACAAGTCTGTGGTAGGAAGATGCAGAAATCTATTGTCTAAGTAGTGGTGGAGGGAACCATGATGTCTCCTAGCGGTTTTGAGATATCAAAACCACCCTGAGACAATTGCTGAAGAAAATTCACTCCTCCACATCGTTATTAACATTCTGATGAAATAGTGACCTTTACCTAATGTACATAAAAAAAGCAATCCTAACAAAAAAAAATCTCTATAAATTCCCCATTTTTCAGCAAATGTTTTATTATATCTAAACGAGTCTCCTGACACAAGTGTGCAATTATGGCCCAACTGCAGAGGGAGAGACACTGAAGCAGATGAACAGTTCACTGACTTTTAATAAGACTGTACAGGATGAAGGAAAAACAATAAACGCTAGGTCATTAGGGTTGTTAGTTAAAATTCTCAAACTTAAAGCTAACTCCAATACTGTGGCTAAAAAGTTGTAACATATTGCTAAATGAATACTGCTCCTTTACAGCATCAATCAAGTCTTTGTTCCTGGAACATGGATGAAGGTAGACTGGAAGCATAGATGTTACTGTGTATTTGGCTAAGCCTTGATAAAACTGGAATGAGA
Source organism: Hemitrygon akajei (assembly GCF_048418815.1). Classification (NCBI taxonomy): domain Eukaryota; kingdom Metazoa; phylum Chordata; class Chondrichthyes; order Myliobatiformes; family Dasyatidae; genus Hemitrygon; species Hemitrygon akajei. The sequence continues at coordinate 70,652,382 of NC_133136.1, read as the reverse complement.
GGAAGGCAGTTAAATGCCACCACAATGAAACACTACTTGGCTGGAACATGCATATTCAGGAGTTTAATTGCCGAACCCATTCCACAGTTGGCCTGCGAGGGTGCACAGACCCCAAGGATGAGCCTATGGGTGGGACAGGACCACCCTCAATAGGTGCAGCTTCTGAAGCAGCAGAGACCTCTGCCCACTGAAAGTCTCAGATGAGAGACTTGTCCAGGCTGTAACCCAAAAATGTTCCTCGGACCATATTCCTCCCAATCCACAAGATATTGGACTCGGCCCTTGCACCCAGTAAGATGTCAGGAGGCCCCACACTGAATAGATCAGGGACCCATCCACCAAATGTGGAGGAGGGGGAGGTGGAGTTGACTGGAGCAATGGAGGAAGTAATCACCTGCTTGATTTGGAAAACATGGAACACTGGATGGATCTTCATTGGTAACAGTAGGTGCAGTCTATATGAGATCTTGGTGATAGCCTTCCCCACTACAAATGTGTGGGTCAATTTCTGGCTCTCAACTTTCAAGGGAAGGTCCCTAGAAGGCAGAAAGACTTTCTTCCCTGGCCTCAGAGTTCTCATTTGTCAGTAGAGCCAGTCAATCTGCTGGGTACGTTGTTTCTGAGTATGCAGCAAAGAAGCCCTGGCTTATATCCATGTGCACTTGTAGCGTTGGACCAATTGTTCAGCAGCAGGATCTCCCACATCAGTCTCTTGGTCTGAGAAGAGTGGCAGCTGAAATCCCTTCTGGCATCCAAAGGGGCATAAGCAAGTGGAGGTTACTGTGGGCAATCTCTGTCCAAATCAGTTGGGAGCTCCAGGACATGGGTTTGGAAGAGGCAAGGCAGCAGATGGTTGACTCCAGCTTCAACACCTCCACTGACCACTACAAACACCTTGTGATGCCATTTGATCTGGCCAACACCTCTGATGTTTTTCAGGCCCTAGTCATGTGGGACATGTTGAATTAGTTTGTTTTCAAGTATATGGTTGGCATTCTGATCTATACTGTTACGTAACCTCGTAACCAGGTAACCTACCAGCAAAGATAGCGGGATCAGCTGAGTCGGATGCTACTATTTTCAAACGTTTTATTCAAAAAGGGGCACAAACGTATGGTTAATACAAAACATTCAGATCATATACATCGTCAAAACTCAATCTAAAACACCAGTGTAATAATAATCAATCAGAAATAAGCTCTATAGTTGTCTAGGGGTAATACTGAGTCCAATTGAAATATAAAGAGTCACTCAGAAGTCTGCAGGCTTTTCCCTTTTGGGAACCGCTGGGGTTTCACGTTGTGGAGAGAGAGAGATGGTTGAGAAAAGATAAACACTTGCCCGTTGTCTTTACAGAGCAAATCCTTGGAATCAGGGGAGCAGGCTTCCCCGTTGTTATTTAAAAGCGGTCTTCCGATGGTTCCAGCCACAGATTCAAAATTTGGAATCTAACGCACGTGGCTTCCTTCAAAATGGCTTCCTGCTCCCACGGGAATCGGTATCGTGCTTCCTTGGTGTCTCCTTGGTGCGTCTGAGGGTTGTCCCCCCCCCCTCAGACCCTCCTTTATACTTCTTCACGGGATCGCAGGTGTCAATCAGGTTGCAGGTGATGTGATCTCTCTCTCAACCAGCCCACTTTGCCCGAGGGCTTTTCACGTGGTCTTCATGAGACAATAGTCAATATCGCTTTTATTCTGCTTCTTGGGAGAACGTGGTCTTCCGCACGTCTCTCTCTCTTGGGTCAGTTGACCCCCCCTTGACTAGGGCTCTTGCGATTCTCACAAAGGAGGGGGCCGAGGGCATAACAATACCCACTCGCTTCATTAAAGCTGTGCTCTCCTGTGGATAACTGGCTATGCCCATGTGTCTTTCTTTCCCACCACTTGATGAGAATAAATATGATGTTGGGAACTGAGAACTTCTGGCTGTCAAGGAGGCCCTGGAGGCATGGAGACACCAGCTGGATGAGGCAAAGAACCCCTTTACTGTATAGACAGATTACAAGAATCCCTCCTACACTGGGCTCTCTTCTTCACCCAGTTTAATTTCACCCTCACTTGCTGCCCACTCATTCCCTTCTTGGATACGAACCAAGTTGTAAGCACTTTGCAGATCAATCTGTGAGAATGTGGTTGCCACTCAGAGATGTGCAAACAAAGCAACCAGGCAAAAGGGTAGCAGTTCTGCACTATGATGTTCCTGAGGGGTTAATAATCAATGCAGCGTGAAGCTTGCCTTCTTTTCTCGACACAAAAAGACATCCTCCCTCTTTCTGCGAGGTTGATTGATAGATAAATTCTGTGGCCAACGACTCCTTGATGAATTCTTCCATGGCCTGCATTTCTGGATGAGAGAGGGAAAGGAGTCGGCCCCAGAGAGAACTGGTATGAGGAAAACGGCACAGTCATAGCTGGAGTAGAGGCAGGAAGTTGGTCTTCTTCTTACAGCGGACCTCAAGGAGGTAGCTCAAGCATTTTCAGCCGGAACATCATTCCAGCAGTTGGCACAGGAGAGGGGCTTGATCTGGACCCAGAGAAATGGGTCCACTCTGGGAGCTCCTTTAGGTACCAAGCGATCTGTGGGGTGTGTTAAGATAGCTAAAGAAGTCCACACACCAGTGGTAGATCAGGTGAATCAACAAGACAGAAGGAAAGCCATTCCCTATGGTTGACCTCTTGCACAAGCTGGAGGGATTCTGTGGAAAGGTGGATCTCGCCGGTGCCTAGAAGCTGGCCATCCAGAGCCTTGACATCAATATTCTCTCTCAGGTGTTGAGTCAGAACTCTCCACCTCTGAGCCAGAGAGATGTCCACAAGGATCCCGGTTGCCCTGCAGTCAGTAAGTGCCTGAGGTCTGCCTGAGCTCATGGGTCTTGCACCACCCCCCCCCCCCCCCCCCCACCCGACGAGGAAACTGAGAGTATTACGCGGTTAGGGAATGATGAATGCTGGGGAATTGACTCCTCAGAATTCCACTTCCTGCTAATGGATATCCTCTTCTATTGGGCACTTGGGACATGATGCCTGGAGTGTCCTGGATTGCCACAGTAGAGGCAGGACTGTGTTCTCCTTGTCGATATTGTTCCTCCTGCGAAGGTGCATGCACCCCAACTGTATTGGTTCCTCCATGGACTGAGTATTGGGTGAAGAGGGGGAGGGTGAAGACAGATAGTGGTCCATATATGAAGAAGCTTGGGGCTCTTAGTTGCCCAGTTGTCAATTTGAATGGCCAAATTTATTAGGGCATCCATACTGTCCAGCTTGTCACGCACTGTGATCGCATGCCAAAACTTTGCACTCAGCCCACGCTGAAAGCAGTGATGAGGGAACTCTTGTTCCACTGTGCCTTAACTGCAAGCATGAGGAACTTTACTGCATAGTCCCTCATTGTCCCTTTTCCTTTGCACAGTCCCAGGAGTCAGTGAGCTGCCTCCTGACCCCCATACTAGAAGATCAAACACTCTCTTGAACTGAACCACAAATTGTTGGAAGGACTGGGCTGCAGGGGAACCTTATTTTTATAAGCATTAAACAGGCTGAGTCGGGATCCATCCAAGAGACTCACCTTGTAATTCAGTTTACCGCTTCATCAGCGAACCAGTCTGGCAGGGCTTGGAACGTCATCTCACACTTGGTAATAAAGTTCCTGCACCTTCGGGGCCACCAGAGATAACAATCCCTCTGAAAGTACTTTAGGTTTTAGGTGTTTGATGTTACAAGAGTAGGTAAATGAAGATGATGATATGTCGAATGTGGTGGCTAGAAGGATGGAAAGTGAGAACAAGGAGAACCCTATCCTAATTCCTGGAGTGCATCAAAAGGGTGATTGCAGAAGTGTGGCAGTTGAAACATGCATGGTTCTGGGCCACATCATCTGTGTATTTTAGGAAAGGTCAGAGAGTTTTTCAGGTGGAAAATAGGACTTCTGGCACAACTCATCGATGCCAAACAAGATGTCTTCCTTAGCCAGTCCAATTTGATTGCTTGTCCAGTTTGATTGCTTGTCCATGCAGTTGTTCAAATGCTTTTTAAATATCATTATTGTATTTATCTTATCACTTCCTCTGGCAGCTAACTTTGTGCACCTACTTCCCTCTGTGTAAAACACATGCCCCTTAGGACCCCTTTAAACCTTACTCTTTAAATCTATCTCCACTCGTTTTCCTTGTTGCATTCTACTTTATCTACAGTTCCTCATGATTTTAGCAAACTTTATAAGTTTGTCCATCAGCCTCCTTCATGCCAGGAGAAAAGTCATAGTGTATCCAATTTAACCTTATAAGTCTCCAATGGAAGTAATTGCCACAGAGATCTGTGGAGGGCTAAGTCTTTGAGTTTATTTAAAGCGGAGGTTGATAGGCTCTTGATTAGTAATGGTATCAAAGGTTCCAAGGAGAAGGCAGGAGAATGAAGTTGAAAGGGAAAATAAAATAGCCATGACTGAACGGTGGAGCAGACTCAATAAGCTATATGGCCTAATTCTTCTCCTGTGTCATATGGTCTTGTAACTCAAGCCTTGTAGTCCCAGGTACATCCTTGTGCATCTTTTCAGCTCGCCCTATAGCTTAACGGTATCCCGTTCAGAATTCTGCCAGAACTCTGGAGCTTAGAAAAATAGAGGGCTACAGGTAACCCTAGGTAATTTCTGAAATACGTACATGTTCGGCATGACATTATGGGCCGAAGGGCCTGTATTGTGCTGTAGGTTTTCTATGTTTCTATGCAACTCAAATGTAAAGACCCAGAAAATTCTTGACAGCAAAATTGATGTGATTACTGTCCAAATGCTTAGGGGTCATTTTTCCAAAGACATGTCAGATACTGAAGAGTCAAGACAGCTTCCCGAGTTCCAGTCCTAGTTCAGTCTGTTTTTAGTATGAGGTACCATCTTCATAAAGTGGTTGTGCATGTGTTTGGAATAGCTAGCCAGGGAAGGTTTAAGACTTTGGCAGTTAAATTGGCTGTTAGTGTTTGTTGAAGTGGCTGTATGACTTTTTGATGGTTATCACTTTAATTAATGACTATCCTCAGGCAATTAACTGAAAATAATAAAGACATCATTGCTAGGTATTTCAAACTCTAGTGAAAGCCGTTCACATTTTTCAGTGTTGGAGATGAATTGATCATCTGCTGCTGTAATAATCCTTTGGAAATGCCATCAAATCTGCCAGTTTTATTCTGGTAATTTTCTTGGCCCCTGACCTAAAGTGAGTGCTATCCTGTAGTATTCCACCTGGTCTTTCATGAGTCACAGGATTAAAGGAATATTTGGGCAAAGGGATCTAACCTTCTTATCCTCTTTGATTATAGGCTGTATATGAGGAAAAGATCAGACAATTGAAGCTACACTTTTCTAACTTTGCAGGCATTGTTCCAGCATCATGTCCAGCAATTGGTTCTTGACCAAGCTTAAATATTTACAACATGATTATTGTCAACTCTCAAACAAGTTGTAGGCAGGAACTAGAATTCTAATGAATGTACTTTTAAGTACACTTAGTGTTTTATTCTCTATAAAATATAAACTTCTTATGGCTATCAAATTATTTTCCCTGAAGCATGGGGAATACCTTTTTGACAAATTGTTAGCTTTATTCCTTAGAAACCAAAGTGAGGAAATTCTGTTCTTTACAATCCTTTCTTGAGACATGAGGAATTCCAGGCAATTACATGGAGATTACGCAAACTCCAGTGTGTCAACTCTTCTTGGTTTCCATCTGAGGACCCTACCTATGTGTATTCCAGCCTTTCGGCAATTGAATTCACTGCTCAATGTTGTCAAGGAACAGATAATAATTCTAGATACAGCTTTGGGACAAGATAGCATGCCAGCTGTAGTACAGAGGTTGTACATTCGATCTAGTTGTGTCATCAATCAAACCATACCATTAAAATTACAGACTGTGGAAAATAATCCATATGTGCCCTATCCAGGAAAAAAGCAGAACAAATCCAAACAAATTAATTATCAGAAAAGCAGTAGAAGATCCAGTCAACAGTGCTACAAAAAGCTTTTATTAGCCAAATTGTTCCTTACTATTTCCATAGTGTGTTTTGAACGGCTATGGGCCACATTAGTCTCTTAATCCATATATGGAAGAAAGTGCAGGATTTGACAGGGAAAGAAATGTTCTTGCTATTCCAGGCAGCAGTTATCCAAGTAGCCAAATAGACATTAAGGAGTGCTGCACTATGGTAAAATCAGTGTCCTGATGAAGGGTCTCAGCCTGAAACATTGATTGTTTATTCACCTATATAAATGCATTGTTGAGTTTCTCCTGCATTTTGTGTGTGTTGCTCAAGATTTTCAACAACTACAGAATTTCTTGTGCTTAAGTTGTTAGGGAAATTACCATTTTCATAAAAAATAGTTCTGTGCCATGGTCATGGAAATAATTATGGTGCACCATCAACAGATTTTTCTCCTTCTAACAGCAGAATATACATTGACCACACAAAAAAGCTTTAAATCAAGCAAAACAACTGCCTTTCAGTTGAAGGGAAAGTGGCTGAGCATGTTGGTTCTCCACTGGCTGGATAATCACCTGTGAAAGGGAAGGTATTTGTGATTGTTGGTGGTCAATCATTCCAGTCCCAAATCATCACTGCATGAGTTCCCGAGATCTTTGTCCAACCCCAGAACTACAACCATCCTCATCTGGTTCATTTTTAATGATCTGTTTATGGTAAGGAAGTATGGATGTACACTGTTGAATATAAAATATTCATTTCCACATTTACTCCTTAGACAATGAAGAAGAGCAAGATTACATTCAGCCACAGCTGGACATCATTCATGCAAGGGGTAATAAGAGGCAAGCAACATACGTATCACTTTTAGGCAAGCCAATGACAAGAGAATGTGAACTATAAAAATCCAAAATTCCCATTTAGTGATAACAAAATGCTATTGATTAAAATGTCCGCTGTATGTATTGTACATTATTTTGACCATCTCTGGTTTCTCATGAAAAAAGTGGTGTGAACTTCAAGTCTATCTGACAAAGGTGGCTCATTAAAATAATTAAGAAGTTGGATTCAGCAACAGTAGAGATAAAGTCATATACTTCTAAGGCAGGGCAGTGTTTGACTATGAAGTGAACTGGCAGGAGATGAAGACTCCATATATCTGTTAGCCTTGTTCATTTCAGAAGGTACAGATCATGGGTTTGAAAGACATGACTTGTTGCTGTAAATTTTGTAGGTGAAATATACTCCAGCTAGAATGTGACAGGATTGAATGTTTGGGAAATAGATACAAATTCTATTCAAGGGAGTTGTTTTTGCACAAATGTTGTCAAATTTTGAATAATGTTTGGAGCTTTAGCTAGGTGCAGAATATTTCTAGTTGCTCCTGATCTGTACCTAGTAGAAGGTAAGATAGTTTGGGGTGTTCCGGACTCTAAATTGTTTTAGTGTCCACAATATTTGTGAGTCAGTCCAATTATGTTTTATGATTTTGATGGGAGAAGATTTTGCAATACCTGTGACATTTCATAGCATTATTGAGTTCCAATTACCCATAACAACTTTTACTCTAAATTTTGGTAGCACACTTACAAATATGGTCACTAATTACAGTACATATTTTGCAGGGAGCAGCTATAATTGGCCAATTGATCTAATTGATCCAATTGGCTAATTGTCAATGTTGTTAGTGACATTTTATGCATGGCTCCTCTTACCTGCTTTTGATCAAAACATTTCAAGAAAATCAAAACTAAGTTTCTACTGTGACTTAGAGCCAATACAATCAATATTGCTGAAATTATAATTCTTTTGAGATCAAGTGCAAGAACCAATGGAAGATAGCACAAAATTTGAATTGTTCCTTAGAAAGAACAATCAGGAAGAATTGGTGGAGCAAAAGTGGTCCAGAATTGACAGATTTACAAAGTTCACTCTATCTTTCAGTTTAAATTCACAGCAAAAATCAAATCCTAGCAGGATAAGGAATAGTTTTTTTTGTGTACATTCATAAATTGTAATAAAATTGTTTAAAGAATAAGAGAGCACTTTCTCTCTTTAAAATCATTAGTTAAATTTGTATATCAGAATAAAATTATGTTTCCCAGAGTCAAAGTGACCCTAGATTTCATCATCAAGCTAGCTTCAAATTTTCAGATTTATTTGTTAAATATACAGTACATTGACATGTGTCATTTGAATTAACAAACAATACATTAAAGGATATGCTGGACATAGCCTGCCCAAAATGCTCTGCAGAACATGAGCAAAATCAAGCTTCTTTCCTATCCCTCCCATCACCAACCCACTCACACACAAAGAGGTCTCCATCCCATAACAGGCTACCTTCAAGGCTGCAGTCCTTCTACCTGGATTTTCAGGCTCACAGACCTCGGCCCTCCAACTTTGGATTTCGCCCCAAGACTCGCTGATTTAAGGATCCCACCCATCCATCCAGCAACCTTTTTGACTTTCTACCATCCGACTGGAAACTACAATGCATAAAAACAAGAATGGTCAGTCTGAGAAACAGTTTCTTCCCTCAGGCAATAAGGCTTCTGAACTCCCGGCCACATCGTAGTCAAAGTGCTAATCTGTTCCGTGCCTTACAATAAGTAATACTAATGCACATTAGTTTATTATTTATGTGTAATTCATCTGTAGGTGTTATCCTTTCCTACATTAGTTATCATGTGTTGTGTCTATTATGTGTGTTATATGCTTTACATCCTGGTTTGAAGAAATGTTGTCTCATTTCTATGTACATTATATACATTAGATACATGTATGTACTGTAGTTAAATGACAATAAACTTCACTTGACTTGACTTAATGACTGGTATAAGAGCCTCTAAGTATTATAATTCAAAGAGACACTGGATAATATTGAACTAATTCCCACACAGTGGGAGACAGTTATTATCCAAGGAAGACATTGGTGATAAACTGCATTATCATTGTACCAGCATACTCTTTGCCATCTGAGGAGAAATGTATCTGACCATTAAGACTCAAATTTGACACTAAGTTCATGCATCTGAGACCTGAACTAACTGCAGCAGGCACTTCAAATGGTGAGGAAGCACTGATTACACAGAGTTTTCCAAATCCACTTGCAGGATAAGTGAATCAATGTCCTACCTAGGACAACATCCCCAGCAGAGAAGAACTAGGCAAGCCATCAGCCCAAATTTCAAACAATGGAAGATAAAGGCAAAGAGAAAAATCGTCTACTTTCAACATGTGTGATCACCATTTTTTCTGACCCTTTCTGCACCCAAAATGCAGGTGTGCCTTAAAATTAGGAATTATAGTCTTCATGTTGAAATTATTCCCAAGGAGGTACATTTCCATAATCTTTGAGACTGTCTTTTCCATTTCATTTTTTCAGTTTTCCCCTATCGCCTACACTTGCCTAAGATCACTGCACCATCACACTCCAATATCATTCAGCCTTTCTCCCTGTTTTCATGAATAAAGTAGTTTCTTTGCTGACCAGACTTCCTGCAGCTGGCTACTCTTCATCAACTGAGCCCCTCTGAAGAGTATCCGATTCATCACCATCTGACCTGGTTGTTTTACTTCCAATACTCTTGTTAGAGATTCCTGCATCTCCCTTATGGAGAAGGCTTCCTTTGCTCCTATTACTTTTCACTAAGCTGTTTAACTTTCTGGCCCTCACAGGTAGTTTCCTCATTTCAAGTCAATATGAACAAGATTGGCCACATGTCAATTAATTGGCTGATCTGATCCTTTTCCGAGGAGATGTATTAAATGAAACATATCCAATTTTTATGTATTTACAAGTTATATGGAAGGGTACTTGATTCAAAAATAAGGAATACATAAATTTGTTGTTTTATCTCTGTTTTATTTTCACAAATTATTTATTTTATACAAAATGATGCAAAACTCATCAAAGTTGCGTGGCTACTAATCTGTGAGTTTCATTAATCTATATTTAGCGTCTCTGTAAGTTTCACTTTGGGAAACATTGGTGTGATGAACCAGATACTTTAAATTATAATTATTTTAATGGTGTTAAATGAAAAATAATTTCTTTAATCAATTCTATACTTAAATCAGGTAGGGCACAATTTATTTCTAGAGTTTCTTGGCAATTAATCTTGATTTTTGCTTTCAATATGAGTAACTAATTGTAGTTTTACATTTACCAGCATTTTGTCTTGTAGTGATTTTGTCATATACTATTCAATCATTTCTTTTCTTGTTGCCTAACACTGATTTATGTACATTTGTACAAATTACTGATTACTCAGTCTTTGGTTTGACTGATAATTGTAATGCTATTTATTAAACACTCGCAAAGTTATGATCATGTATCACCATGGTGAATAAATGAATAATGTCTGCAGGGACTGAATTAATCAGCAAAAAAAAATGTAACTTGATTGAAAAATTTTGAAGAAGCGCAGAGACTGATTAAAATTCTGTTAGTAGAAAGGAAATTGTCATAAGAGAGTATGTTTGGGGGTGTAAAATCTCATCGGTTGGCAGCAATCTGACAAATGAAATATGAGAAGAATTCAGTAAGATAACAATGATCATTGCAAAACTGAGAATAATATTTCTCTATGACATCTAAATGTGAGACACTGATCTGTGCTTTTGTGGATCTCCTAGGAAATCTAAAAGCAAAAAATCTGAAAAAAGGTAAATAATAGATACTGGAACGAAGAAGATTAGCAGCATCTACAGAGATAGAAACACCATTAACAAGTCAGGTTATTGACCTTTCTCTGAATACTAATACCACATACAAACAAAAAAATAATTCCTGGCATATTCAATCTTCCTCCAAGCCTTTAAACCTCTTGCAATGAATCTGTTGATATTCTAGCTAAGGTCAACAAGTATAGACTAAATACGGAAACAGAGACTCTCTCAGCAGAGGCTCAGTCTCTGGGATAAACTTGCTATTTGAAAGAAAATGGTTTCAAACCTCATGGTCTTGATTGCCAGAGCCTGGAAAGATACCTTTTTTTTTGTGGATACAAGGCAGTAAAATTCTATAGCCCACAAAGTCCAAGGAGTCTCATAATATAGATTAAGCCTTGCAAATTTTGTAAACTACAGTTGCGGATTTCAGTCCTGGAGTATGGAGATAGAGGGTAAAGCCATAAGACCATAACATATCGTAGCAGAATTGAGCCATTTGGCCCATTGAGTCTGCTTCGCCATTCAATCAAAGCTAATTTATTTTCCTTCTCAACCCCATTCTCCTGCCTTGACACAATTAATCAAGAACATATCTACCTATGTATTCATTGACTCAGATACCAGAGCTATCTACAGCAATGAATTCCACAGATTCGTTACATTCTGGATAAGGATATTTCTCTTCCTCTCTTTTCTAAAAGGATGTCCTTCTCTTCTGAGGCTGTGCCCTCTGGTCCTAGAAACTCCCACTATTTGAAACATCCAGTCTATCTAGGCAATTCAATCTTCAGCAGTTTCAATGAGATAATTCCTTCCATTCTTCTAAATTTCAGTAATTACAGGCTCAGAAAAAAACACATCTGGACCTTCTCCAAAGCCAACATATCCTTTCTGAGATAAATGGCCCAGAACTGCTCATGATACTCCAAGTGTCATCCAACCAATGGTCGATAGAGTCTCAGCATTATATCTTGCCTTTACAGAATCCTGTACTAGGACCCCCACATCTCTTGAAGGGTAGAGGGGCCAGTTAACAGTTATGGATAGGGGAAGGGCACCAGTAACAGGGATGGTTGCATGCTCTGGCAACAGAGTTGGGTTTGAATGACAATGGAAGTGGAAGGTTAGTCAAGGACAAGAAGATGTTGAGGTAATGATTGGGTGGAGATGATCTGGCTAGCAGGGAAAGTGCAAGTGAATTATGATCAACATAGAGTGAATAGGAGCACAAATTGGTCTAATGATCAGAGGGAAAGTTTGCCTGTCTCTGGCTCTCAAGTGGTATTAAAAGTAAGCTCAGTCAGTGAGTTTACCAAGGTAAAACCAACAACTGGTGGATGTTTGGTGAAAGGGAAGCCTTGTTGTCATTAAATTATGGTGGTAATAAGGAGAGGGGTTTAGGTGAGGGAGGAGAAGTGGGTAAGTGCTGAGGAAAATTTAAGAGCCAATGATGGATAAACAATTGAAGTGGGTTGATGAGGAGTGCACCATTGATAAGAGAGCAGATGGGGATCAATACTGGACTTAGAAAAGCTATCTTAAAGAAAAGTATATAACTTAAAGGAAACTGACCTGAGGCAGTTTTCCAAAGTGGGTCCCCAATGACTTACTCTGAAGTAGACCTTATGTACTGACTTTATGACATCACTATCAACAAGTCATTGTATGTTGAATAGACATGAAGCTGGATACTGTGCCAGTTAATTCTTTGAGCAATAAGACATGTGCACTGTGGAAGATAGGTGACTGCATGATCTGTGAGGAATTGACACAACTTTTTAGATAAAAATATTTTTATAGAAGTTCAACCATGTGTGCAAATCGACATGGACCATTTGACAGAATTTGTAAGAATGTATATCTCTGCTACATGAAGTTAGAGAAAATTTATTCTTCTAGCTTCCACTTTTATGTATTCCACATGAAAAAATTCCCTTTTGATCTTCCTGTAAAGAAATTTGTTACAGTGTGTCTTCAGATTTTGATATCTATCAGTGGATTCTCTCCAAGATTGAGATTTGAAAGTTTCTGTAGTATTTTAACTGAAGAGCTTTAGTATATTTTTGCTATATACAGAAGTAGCCTGCAGTATTTTCTGTGAGGTATCCATTGGACGGATGGATCTTAAATGGCTCAAATTTACAGCTACCTCATATGAGTTCGTCACAAATGTATGTGCCATGCCCAGGCTATTCAATATGCCCAGCTACAGTAACATAAGAACCCACTCAGGTGGATGCCAAGATAATTGTCTAATTTGAATTGTGGTTTGTTTCTTTCTCTTTCAATGCTACTTTGCCCAATAATTATCAACATTTAACCTGCAGCACCAAAGATCCCAACACACTTGACCACTGCTACAGTACGATTAGGAATACCTACCATTCCATACCTAGATTGTATTTTGGGAAATCTGATCACTTCGCTGCACTCTACCACTCCATAAGTGCATGCCTCACTAGAAGTAAAAATGAAGTAAACACATTTATTCCCAGCTCCATGATTCCCTTTAGATTTGTTTTATGTTTTGAAGATAGAAAAGATAAAAGTGACGACAAGTAAGTTTTAAAACAAACCCAAGACTACTACCTTCCTTTTGAAGCACAGCAAGATGATGAAGTTTTTAAAAAAGCGCACCACTCTTTCTTCGCAAAGGGAGAGAAAAGATATAAAAAAGGGAATCATCTATCTCTTCGGAAGATGAATAGAAATGGACAAGTTTTAAAAAAAGGGAGAAAATGGACAAAATTTGTGAGTTCCTAAGCAGTGAGCGGAGAGATACTAATAAAAATAAATGTTACCAAAACAGAAATGGCTGTCTACATTGGAAGGATAGACACATTTGATTGCATTAGAGATAAGTGGATCTTGTATACTGAGTGAATTGAGCAGTATTTTGAAGCAAATGAAACAGCCAATGAAAAATGAGTTCCAGTTTTGCTGAGTATATTGGATGAAAAGACATACAGTTTACTTAGAAGTTTGACTGCTCCAACTGAAATGAACGTTGCTGATAGCATGAAAGAATTGCAGAAAATCAGAACCAAATCCATTATTGATTGCAGAATGCTTTAGGTTTCAGAAACGGAATCAAATTGAAGGGGAGTCCACTCATTTGAATTACAAAGCAACTGAGCGTTGTCATATCAGTAATGGGCTTAATGATGCACTAAGGAATCATTTGGATTGTGGAATCTTACAAGAAAATGTTCAAAAATGGCTCTTAATTGAAGCACAACTCATATTTAAAAGAACAGCTGAAATCGCTGTATCAATAGAAACTAGTCAGAGACACAATTGAATTGCAGTCAGGAATGAAAATGAACATGAATAAAATTGCAACATTTAAACAGAAACAAGCCTGGCCAAACAAATTGTGTTACCATTGTGGCAACAGTTCACATTCACCAGGACATTTAAAGATGAAACTTGTAGAAAATGCAACAAAGTAGGACACATACAAAGAGCATGTAGAGCAAACAAAAATAAATGAAATGCAGAGAGGAGATAAAAGTAAAAAGTCAAGTTGCAGTTTCAAAAACAGCACTAGTCTTCAGGCTGCTGATGAAATATCTCAAAAAATTGAGAGTGACACAGGACTTGGAAGCCTTGTGATTTACAGTGTGAAAACTAACATGAGACAGGCAAAGATACTGAATTGAAGCCTGCAGATATCCAACCAAGAACTTATATAGAAGAAAAGATAACTCCTATGGAAGTAACATTTGTAACAGTGAAACAAAACAATCAACAAACCAAATTGGCTTTATATGTGGTAAAAACAGGAGGGCCAGATTTATGGGGTTGAGATTGGCTGAGATAGCTACAAGTTGATTGGAGATCCATCCACCATTTGCATGCCACATCTCAACTGAAAGCAATTTAAGAGAAATACTTGATAATACCACGGCAGTATTCAAGGATGGCACTTGAAAACTCAAGCATAACAAGGGTAAAATAGTGTTAAATGAAGTTGTCATCTCCAAATTCTACAAGGCACATCCAGTTCTTTATACCATCCATAATAAAGTAGTCTGTGCAATGGACCGCATGGAGGCTAAAGAAAGCTTTTTCAGGAGTGAGTGGAGCCCATGAGCAATGCCAGTGGTCACTGTATCCAAATGGAATAGGTCTGTCAGTACTTGTGGTGATTTTAAGGTCACCATCAACCCAATACAGATCAACACATTCTGCTCAGGTTAGAGGATATCTTTGCAAACCTTTCTGAGGGAAACACTTCAGCAAAGTGGACTTAGCTGAGATGGAAGAAGAGTCCAAAGTGTTTCTCACCACAAACAGTCACAAGGGGCTTTAATGCCATAATAGACTTATTTTTTATTGTAGCATCTGCACCTACACTCTGGCAGAAAGCAAGGCTGCTTGAGCACTCAGTGTTACCTCAATGACATTGTTGTTACTGGTGAGGATCTCCCCAATCTCAAGGCAGTGTTCAAAAGACTAGAGGATTATGAGCTCAGAACATGGCACAAACAATGTGAATTCTTCAAGCCAACCATTACTTACTGTAGTCACACCATTGGTGCACAAGTATTACACAAGTATGCTGAGAAAATTCAAACTGTGCTGCATGCCCCAAGGCCAAAAACTCTGTCACACTTGCAGTCATTTTTAAAATTTTTCATTTATTATAACAAGTTCTTGCCAAATCTGGCTATTGTGTTCCACCTCTTGAACTCATTAAGATTGGGAGGAAATGGCAATGGACAAGTAGTGTAATTTTAGAAGGAGTATGCAGGACAAAAGGCTGAGACATACAGAGGGCTCCTCAATTAAGGAGGTTCAATGTTCACACCTCACTAGAAGTAAAAATGATGTAGGCACATTCATTCCCAGCTCTGTATTTTTCTTTGAGTTATTTTACATTTTGCAATCACAATACATGACAGAGTAACTTTCATGGACTCCACAGCCCCGGATGACTCTAACTTATGTTTCTGAGGCCAATATGAGAGCATCCTTCAGAAGAGTAAATCCACAAAAAGCATCTAGCCCAGATGGGTACCTGGCCAAGTACTAAAGACCTGTGATGATTAACTGTCTGGAGTGTTCACCAACAAATTTAAGTACTTGCTTCAGCAATCTGAGATACCCTCCTGCTTCAAGCAGGCTTCAATTATACTATTGCCCAAGAATATTGTGGTAAACTATGTCAAAGACTGTTGTCCAGGACCACTTACATCTACTGTGATGAAGTGCTTTGAAAAGCTGGTGATGAATCATATTATCTCCTGCCTAAGACATGACTTGTATTTGCTCCAGTTTGCCTACCATCATAACAGATCCATAGCAGATACCATTTTGATGGCTCTTCGCTCAACCCTGGAACATCTGGACAGTGGAGATCCATACATCAGGATGCTCTTCATTGACTACAGCTTGGCATTCATGACTACCAGTCCCTCAAAACAAATCAATAAACTTCAAAACCTTGACTTCAATACCTCTTCGTGCAACTGGATCCTTGATTTTCTCACTTTGACCCCAATCAGTTCAGATTGGCAGAAACATCTCTTCCGCATTCTGCATTACCACATGTGCGCCACAGAGCTGTGCGCTCAGCCCCCTATTCTGTTTGCTTTATACTTATGACTGTGAGGCTAAGCACAACTCCAGTATCATATTTAAGTTTCCTAATGATTCCTCTCTCATTGGCCGAATCAAAGGTGGGGACAAATCAGCATATAGAAGGGAGATTGAAAATCTGGCTGAGTGTTAACACAACAACACCACCCCCCCTCAATGTCAGGAAGAAGAATAAGCTGATTTTTGACCAGGATGAAACCGGAGGTCCATGAGTCAGTCCTCACTGGGGAAATCAGAGGTGGAGAGGGTCAGCAACTTTAAATTGCTGACCTTCTGTGTTTTTGTTTCAGAGGATTTGTCCTGGGTCCAGCATGTAAGCACCATTATGAAGAAAGTACACAGCTCCTCTACTTCCTTAGATGTCTGCGAATATTCAGAATGTCATCTAAAACGGTGGCAAACTTCTATAGATGTACAGAGTAGAGTATATAGACTGGTTGTTTCATGACCTGGTATGGAAACATCAATTGCCTTTGAACGTAAAATCCTATAAATAATACTGGATACAGCCCAGTCCATTATGGGTAAAATGTTCTCTATCATTCAGCACATTTACATGGAGCACTGTTGCAAGAAAGTATCATCCATTATCAAGGACCCACATCACCAGATTCAGGAACAGTTTCTACCCCTCAACCATCAGACACTTGAACCAGAGGGGAATAACTTCACTCAACTTCACTTGCCCCATCACTGAACTGTTCCCACAACCAATGGACTCACTTTGAAGCACTCTTCGTTTAATGCTCTTGATATTTATTGCTTATTTATTTAGATCATAAGACATAGGAGTATAATTAGGCCATTTGGCCATCATGTCTCCTCCGCCATTCAATCATGGCTGATTCTTTTTCCCCCTCCTCAGCCCCACTCCAAGGCATTCTCCCCGTAACCTTTGCTGCTGTGTCCAATCAAGAACCTATCAAGCTCCACCTTAAATACACCCAATGACCTGGCCTCTGCAGCTGCCTGTGGTAATAAACTCCACAAGTTCACTACCATTTGGCTGAAGAAATTTCTCTGCTTCTCTATTTTAAATGGACACCCCTCTATGCTGAGGTTTTGCCCTCTTATTCAAGACTCCTCCACCATGGGAAACATCCTTTCCACATGTACTCTGTCAAGGCCTTTCAACGTTTGAAAGATTTCAATGAGATCTCCCTTAAGCCTTCTAAATTCCAGCAGGTACAAACCCTGAGCTATCAAAAGTTCCTCATATAATAACCCTTTCATTTCTGAAATCATCCTTTTGAACCTTCTCTGAACCCTCTGCAATGCCAGCACATCTTTTCTAAGATGAGGAGCCCCAAACTGTTTACAATACTTAAGATGAGGCCTCACCAGTGCCTTATAAAGCCTCAGCATCACGTCTCTACTGTTATATTCTAGAACTCTTAAAATGAAAGCTAATATTGCATTTGCCTTCCTCAACACCAACTTTACCTACAAGTTAATTTTTAGGGAATTGTGCACAAGGACTCTGAAGTCCCTTTCCATCTCAGATTTGTGGATTTTCTCCGCATTTAGAGAATAGTCTGCACATTTATTTCGACTACCAAAGTGCATGACCATGCATTTTTGAACATTGTATTTCATTTGCCACTCTGTTGCCTACTTCTGCTCATCAGTCTAAGTCCTTCTGCAGCCCACCTGTTTCCTCAACACTATCCACCCCTCCAACAATCTTCATATCATTTGCAAACTTGGCAACAAAGTCATCTATTCCATCATCTAAATCATTGATATACAGTATAAAAAGAAGCAGTTCCAACACCGACACCTGCAGAACACCACTACTCAATGGCAGCCAACCGGAAAAGAATCCTTTTATTCCTACTAGTTGCCTCCTACCAATCAGCCAGTGTTATAACCATGCCAATACCTTTCCTTAAATTCCAACCTGGGAGAAACCTTGTTGCTGTGACCTGCTGATTGGATCATCGAAATGAGACTGAACACCCGCGAAGCTCTCCTCTTAAACAAACATTGCTGACCTGTGAGAAACTTCATCGCTGTGACCTACTTCTGCCACTGACTGGACCATCGGAATGAGCCTGAACGCCTGCAAAGCTCTCCTTTTATTGTCATTTATTATTATCATTTGCTTTGATTGTTGTCTTTTGTACATTAGTTGTTTGTTTGGCCATCCTGTTAGATGCAGTCTTTCATTGATTTTATTGTGTTTCTTGGATTTACTGTGTACAGGCCCAAGAAAATTAATCTCATATATGTACTTAGATAATAAATTTACTTTGAACTCTGAATTTTACTGACACAACAGGGAGAATTAGAAGCTTTATTTTTGCAATATATCAATCTATCTTTGAGTTTCCAATTATCAAAACGCTGACATTGGCCCCTGTGGGCAGGAAAATACAAATAAAACTAGTATAAAATGTAATTAGTGTCAAACTTAAATCAAAATGGAGCCTAAACTTAACTACTATAACAGTGATGAAAAAAAGCAGAAATTAGAGTTAATGAACTCATTTATTCCAGCAGTGTAACAAAAAAACTTCATGGGTTGAAGCCAAAAAATGTAGTCAGAAGTTACTTTGTTCATATATTTTTGTACAGAAGGTTTGGGAATAACTTATCTTAAATAAGGACCAGAGTAAAATGTGCATTTTTGTTACTAAAACATGGAGGTTATTTTCTCTTGCATTATATATTATCATCCCAATACACTTATTCCTGCAACAATAATACCCAGTCTAAGGTGAGTTTTATTGTGCAGTTAACGATCAAGTACCATGTCTGTGAAAGCAACAGTAGTTAAAATGGCACAAAGTGACCCCTGTTCTCTGTGCCTGTATTGCCATCATACTACTGCACAAAGTAACTTTATATAACTCCATTCTTCAGGACCATAAGAGAGAAAGGGTACAAGTTCATTGATGCAACTTCATGTAAATCTTTGTGAAAGGAATTCAAATGAAGAGAAATAGTCTGCCTCAGATTGAAAGCAAATCTGCTATCAGCTTTTAATCCAGCTATCAGTACTGCTCTATCTACAGAGTCCTTTCCCCATGATCATATGGATTGCCAGACAGCTTGATGGGGCAAGTGGGTTACTCCTGCACCTATTTTCTTGTATTCCTGCTTGGTAAGGGAGAGCTCAATCAAAAGACCAACACTAATTTCATTTGTCACATAAAAATCTATTGACTTATAACTCGTGTTGAATTAATTAGCAAAACTTCAAAAATGGATCACAGAAAGTACAGCAATGTGAATCAGAATTCAAATCTTAAAGCCAAAGAGAAAATACACCGTTAAGTAGATCTCTTCAACAGTAGATCTCGACTCTCTGTTCAACCACTTGTTTATTTGCTCTGGCAGCTGGTCATTGAGAAGTAAAAGAACAAGCCTAGAAACTTCAGTTTTAAGCAGCCTTCATGTGCAGCAGTGGCAATTTAAGTATTGCAGCTGTCTCTCAACTCTTGCAACCTGAGTTCAGTTCTGACCTCTGGTGTTGTATGTGTGGAATTTGCTTTTCTCCCTGTGACTGGGAGCTGGTAGTTAGGTTAATTGAATACTGTAACTTGCCCTTGGTGTACTGGCAAATGAACTGATGTGTGTGGGGTGAGGGAAGCATGTTACTGATACTTGACAAAGAGTGTGTTGCAGGGATATACGTTGGGGAATGGAATTGATTTAATGGGCCAAATAGATGCCATTTTATACCACAAGGACTTGTAAGGTAGAAATCACATCCTGTCAACATAGTGTAAAGCAAAGTTTAATGTATGCTGACAGGAAGTTCAAATGTTATTCACCTGCTCACTAATCCCCTGGGTAGCCACTACTAGTTCAGGTTTAAACTTAAAATGTCATTAAGCACAGGCTAAACCAAATACACTGCAAGTTGGGAAAGTTATGGAAAGACTAACAAAGGTAACTAATCTGACCAATGACCTTTTCGTCAGAACCCACATCTACAGTATTTTGGTTTCTTTATATCTTGAACTGTTCACTCCCAGTGTAGAACAACTGATATGCAAAAAAAAAACAGTAAAACCAGTAATAATTCTGTTGTCAAATGGAATAGTTCTGTACTTTTGCAAAATACTGTAAAATTCTTATTTCTATATAAGCAGAGGGTTAATGCTACAGTTATTCTATTGTCCTTTAGGACATGTCACACATCTAGTGATTCTTGTAGATTTCATTTGATTTCCTATTTATTCAACATTATGTTATCCCCCTTGATCTCTTCAAAAACTTCCAATTCCCTGGCCCTGATCACCTCACTTTCACTATGAATGTCCAGTCCCTATACACTTCTATCTCCCACTTAAAGCTTTCAGCTTCTTTCTCAACAAGAGACCCATCTCCATTTCCACCCACCTCCATCTGGCGGAACTGGTCCTCTCAGTTAATAATTTCTCTTATGGCTCCCCCCTCTTTCTTTAAACCCAAGGTGTAGTCATGGACATTCACAGGGGCCCCAGCTCTGCCTGCTTTTTGATGGCTACATTGTACAGGCCATGTTCCAAGCCTTCACGGGTAATGTTTTCCAACTCTTTCTGTGCTATATTGATAACTGCATTAGTGCTGCTTCATGCACTCTTGCTGAACTCAGCAATTTCATCAACTTTGCCTCCAACTTCCACCATGCACTTAAATTCACTTGGTTCATTTCTGATAGCTCTCTCCACTTTCTCAATCTCTCTATCCTTATCCTTGGGGGCAAACTGTCTTCTGATATCTTTTATAAACCTACTGACTCACATGGTTATCTTGATTATACTTCCTCCCACCCTGTCACCCTGAATGCTATTCAGTTTCAGATTCAGTTTATTGTCATTTAAAAACCACAAATGCAATGCAGTTAAAAAATGAGACAATGTTCCTCCAGAATGATATCAACAAAGCACATGACAAAATGGACTACACCAGAAAATCCACATAACGTTTGGCAATCCCCAATCCAGAGTCCGGAGAGGCTGCTGCGTATTAATATCGCGCTACCATCTTAGCACGATCCCCAGAAAGGAGCTCCAAATCCACCAGACAAACAAGACCAAAAACTAAAGCTACAAGACCTGCACAAAACCACATAGTTACAACAGTGCAAACAATAGTATAATTTGATTTTAAAAAAAAACAGACCATGGGCACGGTAAAAATAGTCCAAAGATGTTAAAAGACTATAAGTTCGAAAGAAACCACCACACATTTTCCATAAGTCCTCAGGGTCCCAATAGACTTGTTATCCCACACCGGAGGCAGCAGGAAATACCCCCGCTATGGCCCCCCAACTCAGCCTCGCAGACGCAGCACACAATGAAAGCTCCGTTGAAACCAGCCTCGCAGACGCAGCACACAAAGCTCCATCAAACCCAGCCTCGCAGACACAGCACACACTGAAAGCAACCTGACTGCAGCGGACTCCGAGTCCGTCGAACCTCCGAGTCGACAACCATCCCCTCCGGCACAGCTTCTCCGAGCACCATCCTCTGCCGAGCGTATTAAGACGCCCCCGCCAACAGCCATCGGCAACGTGACCCCAAGGACTGGGGGCCTGTTCTTCTCAACAGAGACCTGGGCCTCACAGCAGCAGCAGCAACAAAGAGGGCCTTCCTTGAGATTTCCAGATGTTCCTCCGTGCTCCCACGTCCATTTTTCATTAGATTAGGATTGCGCACGGCACCCCTGCTTAACAAATAACATATCAGCTCCGGAGTGGCCGCTGCAAGCTGTGTCATTCCTTTTCTCAGTTCCTTCTTGTTTGCCACATCTGTTGCCAGGATGAGGCTTCCCTTTCCAAAATATCAGAGCTGGCCTAATTCTTCAAAGCACAGCATTTCCCTTCCTCCACCATAAATGCTGCCCTCACCACATTTGTTCCATTCCTGTGCATCAGCCCTCATCCCATCCTTCTGCTGCCTTAACAGGATTGAGTTCCTCTTGCCCTTACCTACTGCCTCATGGGTGGTAACACATCATTCGCTGCAACTTATGCCATCTTTTACAGGATCCCGCCACCAAACACATCTTTATCTCCCCCTTCCCGCTTTCCACAGGAATTGATCTCTCCATAATTCCCTTGGTCCATTTGTCCTTCCCCACTAATCTCCCTTCTGGCACTTATCCTTGAAAGTGGAAGAAGTCCTCCACCTGCCTATTCACCTCCATTCATGGCTCCAAACAGTGTTTCCAGGTGAGACAACACTACATCAGCAAATCTGTTGGGGTCATCTCCTGTATCCAGTGCTCCCAATGTGACCTCCTCTACATCGGTGAGACCCAATGTACACTGGGGGTCCATTTTGTTGAGAACCACTGCTCCATCCACAACAAGCAGGAGTTCCCACTCACCAACCATTTTAATTCCACATCCAGTTCCCATTCCGACATGTTGATCCTTGGCCTCCTCTACTGCCATGATAAAACCACCCACAAGCTGAGGAGCAACACCTCATATTGTGTTGATGTGGCTTCCAACCTGATGGCACAAACATCAATTTCTCTATCTTATGGTAATTCTTCCTCCTCCTCCTTTCATCTTTCTTCTAATCCCCACTCCAGTTCCCCTCTATCTCTTCTCCTCATCTACACATCACTTCCTTCTGGTGGCCTTCCTCCTTTCCTGTCTTCCATAGTCCACTCTCTTTTCCTATTAGATTCTTCCCTCTTCAGCCCTTTAATTTTTCTATTTTCAGTTCTACACTTAATCCCCCACCCACCTGGATTCACCTATCACCTTCTATGCTGGATTCCTTCCCCTCTCCCCATTTTGTTATTCTGGATTCTTCACCCCTCTATTCAGGCCTGATGAAGGGTCTTGGTCTGAAATGTCGACTGTTTATTTCTTAACATTGATGCTGCCTGACATGCTGAGTTCCTGCGGCATTTTGTATGTCTTACTCTGGAACTGCTGAGATGGAAACAGCTTCTCCCCCCAGGCTGTAAGACTTCACTGAACTCCCTGCAGCCATGCTGGTCTTGTCATGTGTGAAGTGCCAGGAGTATTAAACTGTTTACTTTTTAACTTGTATCATATATGCACCTTGTTATTGTTAATGTGTCTGTGGTAATATTACTTTATGTGTTCTGTGTGTGAGTTATATGTACTGTGTTGTGCCAGTCCAGAGGAACATTGTTTCATTTGGTGGTATATAGTGCATGTTTGCAGTTGAATGACAATAAACTTTAACTTGAATTTGATTTCCAGCATTTGCATAATCTCTTGTGTTTCTGTTCTTTATTTGTTGACTTTGTGTTCAAATGAATGAGCTATCACCAGGATCCTCTTAATAATCAATGAGCTTTATGACCTACAGGATAACAATGCAGTTATTCTCTCTCTCAAGATTTGAGAGAGATGCAATTTTCAGTTCTTCACAAACTTTGTAGAGTATACCTTCTATGATCTGGTTCCATTTTATATTAAAATATTGATATATGCAGTGGTAGAGCAACATCTTGCTTAATGCCAGCTTTGCTTTTACTTAGCACCATAATTTTGAATACTCTCATAATGGATTTGGTATTCTGTAACATTTGCTTTGTAACTGGTGGAATGATTGTTGGCACTGGATACATGATCTTTCCTGTGTGAAGAGCTGACATGATGTCAAATCTCAAGAGTAGCACAGCCTGCTGAGACTACATAGAAGATCTTGTTCACATGCTTGTATTATTTGAATGTTTTGTGTGAAAAAATAATGTGCCGAGAACTATCAAAGGACATTTTCTGACATTTCCTTGCAGAGTTGAATTAAGAATGCTGTTTTGAATGTTTGTTCACTCATCACGGTAGCAAATGCTCCTTTATTATCCAGTATGTTGATTTGTAAATGTCCTTCTCAAACCATGGCTGAAATTTCTGAAAAATACTGTGAATGTGTACTCAGGATCATCCAATGTTCTCGATCTCTATATCAGCTTGAATGAAAACTGCTATGAATTCTGAATTCTGAAGCATTGAGTTTGCTGAATGATACATTCTCACAAAATGATAAAATATTCTGCATTACGCTTATCCTTATCAGGATTTACTAGGCCTCAAACTCCAAGGAACACTCATGAATTGAAGAGACTGAAGTTTGAGGCCTAGTGTTCATGGTCTCACCATCATGAATATGGAGTTCGAGGCCTAGTGTTCAGTGATCAGTGTGTCTGGGGATTGAGGCTGAAGATCAAAGCTTGAGTGTTGAAACAGACGTCTAGAAGTCAAGGCCTGTTGGCTAGAGTGGAATCTGTGAATCTCGATGAGCCTTTTGGGGAAGTTGAAGCCAAATGTCTGCCAGCCCGAGTCTGAGTCCGCTGGAGGTTGGAAGCTGGAGGCCTGTCCTGAGGTTAAAGGACTGTGTATATACATGGGTGGGAGGTACGAACAATGCTTGTTTTTCTGTTTTGCTTTGTTACTTGTTCTTTTCTATGTTGATCAACATTTAGCTTGTACAGGGACCTAATTAATGGGATGGAGATCAATATTTGCTAGTGGTTTGGATTTAGATTTAGAGATACAACATGGTAACAGACACTTCTAGCCAAATGAGTCCATGCTGCCCAATTACACCCATATGACCAGTTAACCTGTAATCCCCAGTTATCTTTGGAATGTGGGAAGAAAGCAGAGCACTTGGAGGAAACTCACATGGTCACAGAGAGAATGTATAAACTCCTTACAGTCATTGGTTGCTGGGATAACTAACAAGTTGATAGAATTTAAAGGAATCTTCCACATTGGATTAAAAATCTACAGCAAAGAAACTAACACAATCCAGATATGCAAAATGGCAATAATCACAGTTTAATTTGCTCATCCTCAATGCCAGTGACAACTGCAAATCTGATCTGTTAAATCAATTAGACAGACTAACTATGCAGTCTAACAAACAATTGCTTTCTTTATTTGCATGCTCAGAAGAAAACATTTTCAAGATTATTGAAAGAAAATAGAATAGCAGAGTATACTAACAACATTGCAGATTGCAAATCCAACTTGGTGACTAAGAAGCCCACTTATAAGAGAAATCAACATACTTCATTGAAGGAACAGTAAGAAGAGAACATTGTGTATTCTTACTGTCATAGGTAACTTTTGGGTAATTTAAAACCCGAATTATGCTGCCTTGTTCTTGTACTATGTAGAAAGTTGCCTACATGTCTTCTCTTCCTCCATTTGGTACAAGAATGTGAATGTCTTATTTTTCTTAGAATATAGAGAACAATATTAATTTATTTTCTTGTTATCATTCTTGGGTTTTTTTCTAAGACAAAACCGTTTTCTACATTCCCTCTTTGATTACTCCTGTTCTTTATCTAGAATGTGAACAGTGGCTACATGTTGAGTGGCCGTTACTGTATGTATACCTTTATCATTTTTCAGTCATGGCCATTACTGATATCATGCTCCTGTGTCTATCTGTAACCTCAATTCATAACAGAAACTTCAGTTTCTCCTGCTCCCTGTAATAAAGTTTTAACCACCAAGCACTGCTAAACTATTTTTGGTTTCCTTTCCCTTTCATTTGACTTTTATATTTCAATTCATTTTCTACATCACAACTTATTGCAACTTTCAAATTACTACCCCATTTCCACGCTTTTACAAAGTTAGCTTAAACCCACATCTAAAATGCTTGCATATCTCTGTGCCATGATACTGTACTGACAATGGCTATTTTGAGATGCACCCATTGTGTTTATAACCCCAGAACCAGGTGCATTGACTCAGAATTCTCTGCCCCATCTCCTGTAGTGAACATGCCAACCAGTATCTTTGTACTGTTTCTGAACAGACTAATAGATCAATAGTTTACTACTTTTTTTTATTTTTCTAACTCCTTCTTATCTACAAAAAGGATTGAGTTCTTCTTTCCATCCATGACAGTGGTATTGATGAAGATCATAACATCTGGTTATTATCCCACTCCTCTCAGAATGTTTTATGGCTGCTACATAACATCCTTGGCCCTGGTATCCTGGAGAAAACATACAGACCTGAAATCATGTCTATGGCTAAAGGAATATGTTTTCCTTTATAAATGTTGAATCTGTGACCATTCCAGTGTCATTATTCTATCTAATCTGTTGTATACAGCTTAGTTGTATTATTCTGGGACAATGCACCTGGTTCTGGGGCTACAAGCCCAATGGATCTTGTGTGATATATAATTAGAGCCCTGAATGATCTTCACAAATAAGCACTGATGACTAAACGTTCAATTCTGAATTCTGTGGAATAGATGTTTGTTACTGTTAACTCAGTATTTCTTTATTAAAAGTGTAGAAATCGATTGAATTTAAAAAAAACAGAATACCAAAGTTTGTTCTTGTAGATCAGCATCTCACTGCTGAATTAATTTGCAAAGAAGTTTTGGGTTTCTTTTACTACTATGCCATTTCAAAAGTATAAGCAAAGAAGCAGTGAAAGATAGTTGGCTATCAGATATGTTTTGTATTATACAGCAGAATGGTGTGTTCTGTATTCTGTGAGCATATTCGTTTCACTTTTGAACTTGACATTACAAAACTTGCTACTCATTGTACAAAGGTGTAATCAATGGCAAAATGACAACTTAATTGCTTTGTTCCATTGATGCGAATCCTACCCTTTGAAATTTCAAGCTGAGTAGGAAGGAAGATCAGTTGAAAAGGAACAATACTTAACCCATTTATTTTTGGGATTAGAGCATCACTGGCAAAGCCAGGTTTTTAATTGTCCATCCCTAGTAGGGTGTAGTGGTGATCTCTCTTAATGATCTCTGCAGTCCTTTGGTGAAAGGCCTTTCATAGTACTCGTAAAAGTGTTGCACAACTTGGATCCAGCAATGATGAGTGAACTGCAAAGAGTGCAACCTTGTGAGGAACTCGCTGCCCTTGTCCTTGACAGTAGAAATCGCAGTTATAGGGTGCACAATCAGAGCAGTCTAGACAAGTAACAATTTAGAGATGGTTAATGCTATAACCACACCGGTGGTAGAGAGAATGAGCCTTTAAGGTGGTAGATATACTATAAATTAAGTAGGAACTTTTTTCAGAATGGTGTTAAGCTTCATGAGAGGTGAGGGTTTTTCACATCTAAGCATGTAGAAAGCATTCCAAAATAGTCCTGACTTATGCTTTGTAGATTGTAGAAAGGCTCTGTATGTAAGGAAGTGAGCATGTCCGTAGGATATCTAACATGTGATTATTTCTTTTGGCCGCGGTATTTATATAGCTGGCCCAATTATGTATCTGGTCAATAGTAACAGTATGAATATTGACGGTGGGGAATCAGTGATAGTAATGCTATTCAACGCAACGGTTGATGTTAGACTCTCTTTGGAGATGGCACTTTTGTGGCATAAATATTACTTGCCCATTCCTAAATGTAGCCTGGGTGTTGATGCAGGCATGTAAGGACTAGCTTTTCTATTACCTCCTCTACACCCATGACTGTACTGCCCCACACAGTGTCAAATTTGCAGACAACACAACATCGATGGGCCTTACTTCTAGTGGTAACAAGACTACCTGCAGAGGAGAGGTTGACACCCTGACCCAATGGTGCCAAGATAACAACCTTTCCCTCAATGTCCAAAAAAACAAAAGATTACAGGAGGAACAGAGACAGGCTCACCCCGATCAACATCAATGGGACTGCAGCTGAGAGGGTGAGTAGTTTGAAGCTCCTCAGTGTATACATCCCTGAAGATATCACCTGGACTGTACACACCAGCTGTGTGGCAAAAAAAAGCACTACGGCGTCTCTTCCACCTCAGGCAACGAAAGACGTTTGGCATGAGCCCCATATCCTCAAAACCTTCTACAGAGGAACTACTGAGAGCATCCTGTCAGGGTGTATCACCACCTGGTATGGGAACTGCACCAGCCTTGATTGCTGGGCACTGCAGAGAGTGGTACGGACAGCCCAGCACATCTGTGGATGTGAACTTCACTCCCTTGAGGACATTTATAGCAGCAGGTGTGTAAAATAGGCCTAGTAGATTATCGGGGACACCTGTCACCCAACCATAAACTGTTTTTCAGCTGCTTCCGTCTGCAAATGGTAGCCCAGTATTAAAGCCAGGACAAACAGGCTACGGGACAGCTTCTTTCTACAAGCCATTAGACTTATAAATTCACATGTCTGTACATTACAATGGGGTCATAACGCAAAGTTTTTCACTCCCTCACATTGTGAAATGGATGTAAGTTTGAAATAAATTCTAATTCTAATTAATTTGGCAAGAAGTTGTGAATGGAACTGATCACTGTACAGTCATTAGCAGACACCACCAAGTGACCCTGAGATGGAAAGAATGTTTCCACTAGTGCAACTGAAGCTGGATATACCCAGAACACTGCCCTGAAGAACTCCTGTAAGTGCATGAATTATAACTCTTCTTCTTTAGGAACAGGGAAATGCCAGTTGTTTACAAATTCCTATTTATTTTAACTAACCCCAGTACCTCATGTGCCTTAGATTCTCATTCTTGCTTTATCACAGACATTTCTTGTTCTATAAAAGCCTAAAAGGGACAATTTATGTTCTTGTGCTTTCATGGTTAATATTTTGGTCAATATTTAGTAGAACATAACAAAGACAGTATGTATGATTTCCCTGTTGTTTTATTTTAATGAGAAAAATCTTATGGACTGGACACTGACTAAATGGTGCTCATTGCTAAGAGCCAGGAGTCATTCCAGTAGTTGACTGATCAGTAATATTTGTTTCAGTGATCATTCCCAAAAAAAACCATTTCATTAAATATGTTGAAAGTACAACTTGTTCACACACTAAAGCAAAATTTATAGGGACATACACTAACCTTTATCTGTTGTTAGCATTCATCCTATTTTAGTGTTTATTGCTCCACAGGCCGAACACTAATGTGCATTTATTCAGCACTAATTAAGGACAAATATGCACATTTCTTCACGTTTCCAATGCAGCTTATATTTTAGAACTGATGATGCCAAGACAACTGGGGTATTTGACAGTGGCCCAGCATGGAAAATAGCAAAGGAAGTTGAAAGGGGCAATTATACAGCAGCTCTGTTGATATTAATCATCAAAGCCGTAATTGGTTCTGAATTTAGTAAGCTGATTAAGATAGTGCAATTGGCTCTACTGTCTTAGGTTTAGATGAACAAAAAATAGTTCAGGAACCCACTGTTGATATTGTAGAAATGCTTACATTTTGTTATTCAAGCTTTTTGGGGCATAAATAAAAGGACAGGTAACAAAAACAAAGCATGCCAGTAATGTAAAAAGCAGAAAATGGTTCACTCACAAATGTGCAATTAAAGAGTACGGCTGTATATTTATTTTGAATATTAATATTACTCACCTTGAAATGCTCTTTAGACAAGAATTAATGGTTATGGATCATTTGCTCAACTGCAGTCCCTCCCCCCTGCTCTTCACCTGTAACTGTGAGCAACCTGATAACTCTGTTCAGAATTCAGCAGTCCTCAAGTTCTTCTAATATCGATATTGGCAGGGATCAGTACAATGTAAGGGTGAGTTAAGAGAGAAATTGGCCGTGCATCATGATTTTGTAATGAAGGATCACGTCATTGTTCACTTCTTACCAGAGAGAACAAAGCAATATTAAGTGTTCTGTTTAGACTGAGAATAACTACAAAATCTTTAGAAAATTGTTAATCCAAAGTTGGATATAAAATAGAGCATTTTAGCAGAAATCAGATGTCAGCCTCTAAATATCAATTAAAATGTGCAATATTAAAATACAACATAATAATATAACTATTTATTATACTAGTTGAATAAGTACATGGCTTTAAAACCTCTGAGGAAATGCTTAATGTGAGATTTTTTCCAACTTGAATCATTGGCAAGAGACGTTTAACTGGATTGTACTCATCTCTTTTCTGAGGTTTCCTTTTTTATAAAAGGAATGTTGAAAAGATTACCTTGATATAACAAACAAAATAATGTCCATTCTCATTAACTAGCAATTTTGGCTAGGTATAATATTTCTGCATGTACAAACGTATCTTTTTGTGCACAGAGTTTACATACAGTAATAATGGTGGAGGCAGGTTCCCTCATAACATTTATTAGAAATATGGATAAACACTTTCATCAAGGTATTAAATGCTACAGACCAACTGCTAGTAAACAGATTAGTGCAGATGGGTACTTGATGGTTGATATGGATGTCATGGGCCAACACGATTGTTGCTCTATAACTTTACACCTATCAGTTGTCTATAATTGATGCTTTTCTGTAATTTAATGAGCAGTAAGTAATATATTTAAGCATTACAGAAAGCTTTAAGAAGGTTGGCTCTTTTGTATCAAAAGAAATGTTAACTGCATTATTCAAAACAATTATAGATGCAAGGTTATGAACAATGTTTCTGTTTGGCATCTGTCAAGACCAAACACCTGACTTAATCTCTTTAGGCTATTCATTTTAACAAAGTTTTGTATTTGTTCAGTTTCATACAATATATCCAATATGCATTTACAATATAGAAAGAGGCCATTTTGTCCCTTCATCACTGCTTCACAGAGCAGCCCCATTCACCCACAGATTTTCAATGTATCCCCTTCTAATTAACACACGCCTACTTTCTACAACTCACTTTCTCTGGAAGAAATTTACAGAGCTGCCTGTTAACCTGTCAACCCTTGCATCATTGGGGATGTGAGAATAAACCAAATCCTACTTTATTTCAAAGGTTGACACAAATGTGATGGCCAAGTGTTGGACATACTTCAGCTAGAAGTGAATGATTTTAAAAAAAGCTTCCAATTTGTATTCTGGACCAGAAAGCAAACTCAAAATATAATTTGATGTTGGTTTAGGTGGGTTTGGGTTACATTAATTTGAACCAAAATAAGAGGCTGATCCTTTTAGCTGCAGTATTCATGTTGAATGGCCAGGATTTATTAAGCCTGTTCATGCTTTTTCCTCAGCTGTTGATACAGCTTGCTGTTGAAACTGTGCCCTATGTACTGTACACCCAGAAAATAACTGCACATTGGGAAATAGAATGATATTTCTACAACATTTTATGTGATTTATTGATATAATAATCAGAATAAACAAATGGTTTTCATCTTTTTCAAAGTAAACACTATTTGGCATTAACATTTGACCTTCATTTTTTCTTTTTTAATATGGAATGGTTTACAGATTAGTAGACAAAGGAAAATTTATTTAGGGTATCAGAATTAGGAAAAGGTTTAATATCACCGGCATATGTCATGAAATTTGTTGTTATGTGGCAGCGGTACATTGCAATATGTAATAATTAAAACTATGAATTACAGTCAGAAGTTAAATGAAGTAAAAGTTAAATTAAATAAGTAGTGCAAAAAAGTAGGGAGGTAGTGTTCATGGGTTCAATGTCCATTCAGAAATTGGATGGCAGAGGGAAAGAAGTTGGTCCTGAATTGTTAAGCATGTGCCTTCAGGCTCCTATACATCCTTCCTGATGATAGCAATGAGAAATTATGAGAGGCTGAGATAAGTGGATGGTGACAGTCATTTCTCCAGATTGGGGAGACCAAAACTAGTGGGCATAGATTTAGGGTGAGAGAAGAAAAACTTAAAAGGGACCTGAGGGACGGGTTTTTCACATAGAGGGTGGTAAATATAAGGAATGAGCTGGCAGGTAAAGCAGTTAAGGCAAGTTCAATATTATTCCATGTTTCCTTTGCTTTCTTCTCTCCCTTCCTTCCTGTCTTTTTTCTTGTTTGGTTGTTCTAAAATGTAAGAAGCAGAACAGTTTTAGGCATACAGTTAACTGAAGCTGATCTATTGGAATTCCAGTTCCTGCCTATCCAGATAACTCTATACTTTCATTATATCCATAACCAAGTTCAGATACATTCTCTATTGAGTTACAGTGGAGTCCTTTCATTTTTTTGATTTCTTGCTTGTCTTTCTCAGCCTTTTAAAAAGTCATGAACTGTATTGCACTTGAGCTAAGTTGTGTACACATTTACTTGTAATAGAAAAGAAATCGTGAAAGAGTGAATTATCTAGGATGCAGGGCTATAGTCATGAAAATGCAATTCCTATTATTTTCATATTTAATTCATTAAACCATTAATTATCCTTTTTTTTTGTTAAAATAGTGGACCAAAAGAATTAGAACAGCAAATAAAGCCATGGTGCATTAGTTTTTGCAGAGTATTTCTCAGAACATTGTTTATTGGTTGAAGTCAGGCTAACGGGCCCAGAATTTCCTTTCTTCTGCCTCCCTCCTTTCTTAAAAAGTGGAGTGACTTTTGCAACTTTTCAGTCCTCTGGAACCATTCCAGAATCTAGTGATTCTTGAAAGATTGTTACGAATGCTTCCACAATCTCATCAGCTATCTCTTGCAGAACGCTGGGGTGTAGTCCATCTAGTCCAGTTGACTTACCTGCCTTCAGAACATTCAGCTTCCCAAGCACCTTGTCCTTAATGAATAGCAACGACACTCACTTCTGCCCCCTGACACTCTTGAGTTTCTGGCATACTGGTAGTGTCTTCCAAAGTGAAAACTGATAAAAAATACTTATTAATTTCATCTACCATTACTTTGTTCCTCCATTACTACTTCTCCAGCTTCATTTTCCAGTGGTCCAACATTCACTGTCACCTCTCTTTTACTTTCTGTATTTCTGAAAAACTTTTGGTATCCTCTTTGATATTAATGGCTAGCTTACTTTCATATTTCATCTTTTCTCTCCTTATGTTTTTTCTCTAGTTACCTCCTGTTGGTTTTTAAAGCTACCCAATCCTCTCATTTCCCATTTCTTTTGCAATATTACACACCCTGTCTTTTGTTTTTATGCTGTTTTTGACTTCCCTTGTCAGCTTTGGTTGTCTCATCCACCCTTTCAAATTCTTCTTCATCTTTGGGGTGTATCTATCATGTGTGTTCGTGAATTGCATGCCCCCCCACAGAAACTTCTGCTGTCATTCCTGCTAGTGCCCCCTCCAAACAATTTTGGTTAAATCCTCTCTCTCATGCCTCTGTAATTCCATTTACTCCACTGTAATACTGATACATCTAACTTTATCTTCTCTCTCTCAGACTGCAGGGTCAATTTGATCATATTATTCCTTTTTCTCAAGCTCCCAAATCAAATCTGGTTCATTACACAGCACCCAATCCAGAATTGCCCTTCTCTTGTAGGCTCAACCACAAACTACTCCAAAAAAAGACATATCATAGACAAATTCCCTCTCTTGGGATACAGCACCAACCTGATTTTCCCAATCTACCGGAATATTGAAACTCCCCATGACTATTGGAACATCATCCTTATTACATGCCTTTTTTTTATTTCCCATTGAAATTTATATCCTTTTTCCTTGCTACTGTTCAGGGATTTATATATAACTCCTTATGACATTGAAGATAGTAATTCAACCCAATACTCCATTACCTTATTTCCCTACAGTCCCATAACTTATTTTCTCTCATCTGTCAGTCAACTCACATTCAATTATTTTGTTGGTTATCTACGTTAAGGGACAATTGTCAGTACCCCCTTAGCCTATTAGTACATCGTTTATAGGTGGGAAAAAAACTGAAGAATTCAGTCAAAAAAACAATTGGCCAAGGAGAGATGAAAATGCCACAGATCCTGGATCCATGAGGCAGCAGTGAAGTAACTGTGCCATCATGTTGGAAACACAGAAACATAGAAAACCTACAGCACAATACAGGCCCTTCAGCCCACAAAGCTGTGCCAAACATGTCCTTACCTGAGAAATTATATAGGGTTACCCATACCCCTCTATTTTTCTGAGCTCCATGTCCCTGTCCAAGAGTCTCTTAAAAGACCCTATCATACCTGCCTCCACCACTATGGCTGGCTGCCCATTCCATACTCTCACCACCCTCTGCATAAGAAAAACTTACCCCTGACATCTCTTCGATACCTACTTCCAAGCACCTTAAACCTGTGCCCTCTTGTTGCAGACATTTCAGCCCTGGGAAAAAAAGCCTCTGACTATACACACGATCAATGCCTCTCATCATCTTACACTCCTCTATCAGGTCACCTCTCATCCTCCGTCGCTCCAAAGAAAAAAGGCCGAGTTCATTCAACCTATTCTCTTAAGGCATGCTCCCCAATCCAGGCAACATCCTTGTAAATCTCCTCTGCACCCTTTCTATGATTTCCACATCCTTCCTAAAGTGAGGAGACCAGAACTGAGCACAGTACTCCAAGTTGAGTCTGACCAGGGTCCTATATAGCTGCAACATTACCTCTTGGCTTCTAAACTCAATCCCACAATTGATGAAGGCCAATGCACCATATGCTTTCTTAAATACAGTCAACCTGCGCAGCAACTTCGAGTGTCAAAGACTCAACAGAAGGAAGACATTAAGACTATCCCCATGAATCCTGGGGTTTAGTTTCCAGCATGCTCTCATAAAGCTGCCTTGGTAGGGTCTGCTCTATGCACTTCCATTTAGAAGTTTGAATAGAGCTACAGTATTCTAGGGACTGGTGCAAGTACAGTATGTGGCATGACCAGTGGCCTATATCCATGAGTACAGAATATCTATCAAAACCATAACAAAGCATGAATCTAACAATCAGTTTTCAATTTCAAAATTGTTCCTTAATGCTGAAAGATATGTCTTTTCCAGCAATATCCTTCAATGAACACAGTAAAAACAAAATTTATTTCTGTTTGCTCTTCGTGTGACTCTGCTGTATGCAAATTGGGGCCAGAATTGATTCCTACAAATTGAAAGAAATCAATTCTCTGAAGCACCTGAAGACATCCTAGTGCTATAAAAAAAATGACATAACATTTATTTGTCTTTCAAATATATTCTGTGCTTTTAGTTTCTTTCTAAGTACACTACCAAAGAGGAAACTTCAGAGATTTTTAATTTTTTTTTAATTGAAGTTCATCATCAAACAAACATTTCCATAAGATGTATTTCAGACATTGTACATATATATTATTTAATCATATATATCACAAATCTCCACAAAGTATTTATCTGAGGTATACACTTATAGAAAAGAGTGGCAAGAAAAAACAAGCAAAAGGAAAGAACTATGTACAAGTAGGGAGTGATCTTTTTTTTACAACATATTCATTGATTTGTGAGAATAAAATCAGGCCTATGAGGCATTATGTAGTTAAATTATTTTTCTCAGTATGAATCAAACTGTTCCAGCTTATGATTAACAGATGCTGTTATCTTCTCCATTTTGTAAATGTTCATTGTAATTTCCATCCATGCATTTAAAGTTGGGCTCTCCTGTGATAACCTTTTCCTAGTAAGAGTCTTTTTATCAGCCACCAACAGTATATTCATTAAATATTTATCTCTTTTCAACCATTCTTGAGGTATATATCCAAAATATATGGTCTTACTCTCTAAAGGTATTTCATATTTAAAAATGTCTTGTAGGGCATTGTGTATCCCCCTCCAATAGTTTTTGATAACAGGGCAGTCCCAAAAAATATGATAATGATTTGCATTTTGATTTCCACGATTTCTCCAGCAAACAGGGAGGTTACTATCATAATGAGATCTCTGAGAGGGTGTAATAAAATATCTTATCAAGTTTTTCCATCCAAACTCCCTCCATTTCTGTGAACTGGTGCACTTCCATTGATACCTCCATATTATTGTCCATTCTTCCTCAGATATAATTATCCCTCCTTCCTTCTTCCATTTTGTTTTAATGTATGAAGTCGAATGTGTTTTAAGATTTGACAACCCCTTATACATGGTTGAAATGATTTTACTACCATTATCTGAATTATATGCTTTTCTAAAGAGCTCTATCAAGCATGTACTTGCCTTGGTTACATTTTTAAGTGTCTTATTAACATATTGTCGCATCTGTAAATACCGATAAAAATCCTGTTTTTCTAATAAGTGTTTCTCTTTAAGCATTTCAAAACTGAACAGTGTTCCTTCGTTCATTATGTTGCAACGAACTGTTATTCCTTTAGCTGTCCAGTCCTTAAATCTAGCATCCAATTTATTTGGTGTAAAATCCGAGTCATATGCACACCATTTAAATTTGCAATAGCTCCCTTTAGATTATATACTTTTAAAGTAGTTTTCCATATTTTAAGAGTCAATTTCACCCATGGGTTATCAATAGTATTTATGTACCTTTGCAGGTTGTTACCAGCCAAAATTGCTTGTATGGGGATGGGAAGTACCCACTCCTCAATGTTTTTCCATTGAGTGTCATATGATGGGTTGCACCAACATATCACAGCTCTCAATTGTGCTGCAAAATAATAATCTCTAAGAGAAGGTAGGCCCCATCCCCCCTTTTCCTTTGCTAATTGCAAAGTTTTGAGACAAACTCTAGGCCTTTTACCCTGCCAAATATACCTTGATAACATCTTGTTCCATTCATTGAATTGATTTTGATTAATTTCTATTGGTAGGGTCTGAAAGAGATATAACAGTCTGGGCAGCATATTCATTTTAATAGACTCAATCCTTGAACTGAGACTGAAAAAAGGAATCAGGGTCCATCTTGCCACATCTTCCTTAATTTTTTTATATAAAGGCTGATAATTACATTCTGATAATTTTGCCAAATCTTTTGCCCAAATATTTGAAAGACTCTGTATGCCATGCCCAGGGGTATCTACTTTCAATTTCTCTTGGTGGGCTATAGTAATATGAAAGTAATTGAGTTATATCTATGTTGATCTTGTATCCTGATAATTGACCATATTGTTCAAACGATTGCATCAATTTAGGTAAAGAGTATGTTGGTTGCCCTAGATAGATCAAAATGTCATCCGCATAACAAGCCAATTTATGCTCTGTCCCTTTAATAGTAATTCCCCTGATATATTCATTTTGTCTGATGTATTGAGCTAATGGTTCCAGATATAACACGAAAGGTAGCAGTGACCATGCACAATCCTGTCTCGTGCCTCTTTCTAGGGTAAGACTATTTGATAAATATCCATTGATTTTAATCCTAGCAGTAGGATTGTCATATAGTGTCTGTATAGTTTTAATAATTGTGTCTTGGAAACCAAATCTATGTAAAACTCTGTAAAGTAAATTCCAATTAACTGAATCAAATGCTTTTTCAGCATCCACGCTTATCATTATTGCTTCGATTTTATTTTTTTGTATATAATCCATAATGTGAAGTGTCCTTCGTATATTGTCTTGTGTCTGGCGTTGTCATATAAAACCTGTCTGATCATTACTTATCAGTATGGGTAGAAACTCCTCTAATTGTTTGGCCATGATGGAGATAAATAATCTATAATCTACATTAAGAACGGATATTGGTCTAAATGACCCGCATTCCATTTTAACCTTGCCTTCTTTTGGTATAGCTGAGATTATCGCTTCCTTCCAACTGGGTGGCATTTCTGCCTTTTTTAGAGCCCAATTCAGTGTGGGGAGTAAAACAGGAATTAACTCATTTTTAAATTCTTTGTACCACTCTGCCATATACCCATCTGATCCTGGTGACTTGCTTAATTTAAGCCTACTAATTGCAGTTTTTAATTCAACTTCAGTTATGTTAGAGTCATCGTTCTATTTTGTTCTTCGCTTAAAGTGGGTAACTCTAGAGAACTCAAGAAGGTGTCAATTTGGGTTATGCTTCCCCCTGGAACTTTGGAATATAGAGTTCTGTAAAACACTTCAAAATCTTCTTGAATTTCACTTAGCTTATTTTTTTTTATCATTTTTGTTCTTGGGTCCCTAATTCTATGAATTGTATTTTCTGCTGTCTTTTTTTTCAGTTTCCACACCAGAATTTTCATAGATTTCGATCCACTTTCATAATGTCTCTGTTTCAGAAACATTAATTTTTTCCTGATTTCTTGCATAGCCAAACTATTAATTTAATTCCTAATTCTTTTAATTTCCCCTAATGTATCCTGTGCCAAATTCAATGTGTTTTTCTCTAGTTCCTTCAGCCTATTTTGTAATTCCTCTAAAGTTGTATTCCTTATTTTTTTCTTATATGAAGATATTGCTATAATTTTCCCTCTTAAGACCGTCTTCAGAGTATCCCATAAAATGGGAGGTGAAACCTCTCCATTATCCTTCTGTTTCCGTTACCATAATATCAGTAATTTTCTGAAAGAAACCAATATTACTTCACGGGGGTGCATATATATTCAATAGAGTAACTGAATTTCCATCTATTTTCCCCCTTACCAGAATATATCTGCCCTCTTTATCTCCCATTTTGAATACTTTTTCAAAATTTAGCTTACTTGAGATAAGAATAACAACTCCTCTCCTATGTCCTGATTTATATGAGGAGAAAAACAAATTAGCGAAGCCCATTCTCTTTAGTTTTTTATGCTCATTATAACTTAAATGAGTTTCCTGTAAATATACTACATGGGCTTGTTCTTTTTTTCATTTTGGATAAAATTCTCTTATGTTTGATTGGATTTAATAGCCCTTTGACATTAAAAGAAATGAATTTTACCTTGTCCTTAGCCATCTGTATTTATCTGTCAATGTATCATTGAAATTAGAATAAAACTTAATCGATCTACTCCCTGAACAAATAAGAACCAAGAAACGCAAATAATAACACAAATGGCAACGAACGTGTGATTCCAAGGCTGAGGTCTTTAGTAGATGACCCTGTGTTGAGCTAGAGGAAATGTCTAGCTGTGGGGGATAACCCCTCCTACTAGTGAGTTGAGGGCCCCCATTACAGTATTCATAAAAGTCAGTAAACAAATCCATTACACAGAAAATATTTCCCTGTGTACTCCTCCTATATATACATATATATATGCACACACACCCACACACACACACACAAACACACACACATATATATATAACATACATACATATATATATTCTCATTTTGGTGGGGAAAAAGGAGTAAGTGAGTGAATAAAGAATAGCAACTAAGTAATATAAAATCCACATTATAATAAGTATTTCTCAAGATAGGTATATCACCGTCTACTTTTGCTTCCATTTAGCTTCTCAACATTTTTAAAGTTAGCCAAACCTTATGGCTCTTCTGAAGGAGGTGAGGACTGTCTTTGGGAAACTCCCAGTCTCTTCCTGATATACTTCTCTCAGCCTCCTCCCATCTCCTGCCTTCTCAATTCTCACACTATTTCCCAAGCGGAGCTGGATAATTCCTCTGCCAGGCCTTCTCTCGGTTTGGTCACGCTGACGGGCAACCCTCTGGCCTTCATGTCTGTAGTCGCCTATTCCACTGTCTGGTACAACCGCGTCCCGTCATCATAAAACACTCGAAGTTTAGCAGGGTACGGAGTTTGAAATCTAATCTTTTTTTGCTTTAGTACTCGCTTTACTTCAAAGTATTCTTTACGTTTCTGCAGGACCGTGGGGGGGGGGGGTAATCTTGGTCAAAATATATTACTTTATTGTCTAAAAACACTCTCTTCTTACCCCAGGCCCTTCGTAGAATCTTTGCCTTGGTGCTGTACCGAAGGAATTTAATTATTATTGAACGTGGCTTAACTTGGGTAGACTTCGGGACTAGTGCATGGTGCGTCCTCTCGATTTCCAGCTCCATAGTCGAGGGAAGCTCCAGCGCGTCCCGCAGCAACTTTCCAACAAACTCCGTCATAGATGAGCCCCCTGCTCCTTCTGGAACATTGTAGATTTTGATATTTTTCTGCTGCGATCTTCCCTCCAGGTCAAGCGTTTTACCTTCTTGGTGATTTAATACTTTTATCGTCTTACTCAGTATTCGTTCAACATTTTGAATGCGATCTTCTACCTTCTCATTTCGAATCTCTGCCACCTCTATTTTTTGATTGACGTTGGCGAGCTCTGACTTAATATCATGTAGTTGCTGTTTTATTTCTTTCTGGAACTCCCTTATCGCTTTCAGAATTTCGATCATATGCACCGCTTCGCCTGAGCGAGGCCCAGCGTCCGCCTCGCTAGCACGCGGTCGGGTAGGAGAGCCGCTCGCTGCACTCCTCTCAGCCACAGGCTCCGCAGTGTCGCTTTTTAAATTTCCATTCTTTTTCCCCATTCTTGCCCCTCTTTTCAGTTCAAATATATTTTTTAAAAATACTATATTTGATGGGTTAATACGCGTTTTTCCCGGAGGAGCTAGTGACTTCAGCTGCCATTCTCAACGATGATGTCACCGGAAAACCCGAAACTTCAGAGATTTTTACAAATCATTGTTAGGCTGCAGATTGGAAATTTGTTTCCATTTTTGATACTCTAATTTAGCAAGGATCTCAGGGCAATGGAGACAGTACAGAGAGGATTTCAATTATATTTGTACATAAGGCTTTAATTACAAGGAATGCCTAAAGAAACTGGATAATTCCAATTGAACAGAGACACTTATGAACCCATTCTGAATTGACATTCAAAATATAGAGATTTGGATTAAGTTAAACATTAAAAAAATTATATTTCCATTTGTTCAGTGAGCTGGAATTTAGCCGATTCATAATCAAAAAGAGCTTTATCAAAAGAATAAAGCATAGACTTGGGAAATTAGTTTTAATGGCAATTAGTTGTTAGGGCATAAATGCTTCTATGTAACTTCAAATAAATAAATTTTGGAGGCAAAGAAAAATGTGCTGACATAACTACATGATGCATTAAGCACTTTGATTATGAGTGAACCCTGTGCAATGGTTGACTGAAAACAATGGCTGAAGCTGAATCTATCATTATTAAATGCAATGATGGATGAGTATTTAAGAATGATAAATGAACTTAGAAACAAACAAGGAATAGGTAAATTATAATGGTTATTCAAGGAACCAGCACACACAAAATTGGGCAAATTATTTCCTTCTGCGGAATAGTACAATGGAGACACTAGTAACTGCAGATGCTGGAATCTGTAAGAGGAACTAAAACAATTCCTTTCCTCCCACAGATGCTGCTTGACTGGCTGAGATGTTCGAATAAATTATTCTTTGCTCCAGATTCTAACATCTGAAGTCTCTTGTGCCTCCATTATTTCCTTCTCCTATGCAAGAAATCTTGATATCACAAAATAACAGTCCAATCTCAGTGCGGTATTTTGCCACAAAATTCTTTGGATATTTGAATTTGGATGTGAGTCTCTCCATTCAAATATGGTTGGTTGATATTTTATCTAACTCTATGAAGACATCCTGTGCATTCCCAGGTGTAAGCAGTTGATGCATTTTATCATGATGTCCTTTTGTCTCGTTAAGTGTTATCTGGCTGCTCCAGGAGATGAGGTCACTTTGAAAATTCAGTACATCTCTGTTCTCAAATCATGGCCCAAAACAGAAGTTCAACCTTTTCCAGTGTCTCTTTCAACTCTGTCTGAATCACTTGATTCATATTATCTTTTCTTATAGCTTCCTCAATCTTCTCTGCATTAGCTGAGAATTTGCAATATGTCTTGCCATATTGAATGTATCCAGCTCGGCACCTTGGAGTTTTTGTGGCAATGAGAGAGATCCGGCTAATGCAACTTAACCATATCCTTATTCTGATAATCTTGTATATTCAGGTATCTATTTTCTCACAAGAATTCTCTCCAAACTCTTTGTTGCTATGTGAAGGGGCTTAACAGCAATGATTTTGAGTGGCTTATGATCCCTGTTTTTGAGTTCTTCTATAGTTGTACTGGAGTAATTTTACTAATCCATAGTAAAT
Source organism: Hemitrygon akajei (assembly GCF_048418815.1). Lineage (NCBI taxonomy): Eukaryota > Metazoa > Chordata > Chondrichthyes > Myliobatiformes > Dasyatidae > Hemitrygon > Hemitrygon akajei. The sequence continues at coordinate 70,610,571 of NC_133136.1, read as the reverse complement.
GGCTGCTTCTCAACATCTTTATATCTGAAAGAGCACTGTATCTGTGTGCTGCTCCTGCAAGATCATTGCTCTAAGATTCATCTCTGACGCATCTATCATTTGCATCAGCTCCTCCTTTCCAATAAGGTATTACAACACAGGTTTTGCTGTGCCTCCTTTTAACTGCCTGTTTATGAACTTCCAAGTAGCAATGATCCACATCCTCCTTTGTCAGCTGCCTGACCAGCTATATGCTTCACTCAGATGTGGCAGGAACTTGTTCAGCCAGTTCATGCAAGTGTTGCATTCCTGCAAATTTACCAAGGCTTTGTATCTTATCCTTGCATCTGACTAGTTCAGGTTTCGTAAATTATCAGCTGCTTAGCCCGCTGGAATATTCTCCCTAATTCTACTCTGTTCAGCCCTCTATGAATTTTGAATGTTTAAAAGTTTAAATAATTAATTGGGATGCATGCAGTCAAAATGATGCAAAGAGGATTCAAGGAGACACAGACAAACCAAGTGAGTAAGAAACAATATAGGAGATGTCTTCATCTCACCCTTCTATTCTCTGAAGAACAGGCCAAATTTATTCACCCTCTCCTCCAATCTGGTGAAATTTCACTGCACTCACCTCTAACAAATATATCCTCCTTTGGGTAAGGAGATCAACATTGTGTATAATACTCTATGTGTAGTCTCACAAACATATTATAATTGCATGAAAGACATCTTTACTCTTGCAATGAAAGCCAACATATCATTTGTTTTCTTAATGGTGTACGTGGACAGTTAAAAAACAATGTTTTTCAGTGTCTCGCCTTTTAAAAATATCCAGCACTTTGTTTTATTTACCAAAGTGGATAAGTTAAACTTTATTATCATCACCACTGATGCACATGGTATAACTGCCATGAAAATTAGCTTTTATAGCAGCAGTGCAGTACTTTACAAATATTACAAGCTTAAATTGAACCTGTGGAGAGAACTGGATAGTCAATGATCCTTCAACTTAAGACCCTTCGCTGAGGCATCTGCAGCCTCGTGTCTCCATTTTGCTGTTAATACATTCAACAAAGATCTCCATATCCATGCCAGCATTTATTGCCCATCCCTAGCTGCCCTTTGAGGGTCGGCTACTGGGGTGGATTCACAGCCTTCTCCCACATGTAATATATTTCCATGATATATTTCATCTCCCGTGTTGTTTACTAGTCACTTAGTTTGTCTATCCTCTTTGTAAATGTTTTACTGTTCACATTCCCACTCAGATATTTAAGAGCAAACAAGAGAAAATCTACAGATACTGGAAATCCAAGCAACACACACAAAATGCTGGAGGAACTCAGCAGGCCAGGCAACATCTATGGAAAAGAGCACAGACAACGTTTTGGGCTGAGACCCTTAAGCAGGACACATTTTGTGTGTGTTGCATTTAATTTAAAGCTTGAATTTGGTTGCTATTGACTAATGAAAATGTTACTGCTTTTGTATTGGTAACTAGAAATAAGACGACTTTTGCATTCAACATCTGCGAGGAAAACTGGTGTCGTGCAGGTCGATGGTTAATTTGAAATGAATAATTTTTGTTCAGAAGAATAGTTTTATTTTACATATTGGCTGACCCCATTAATGCTCTTTGGGGTATTTTTCCAGGAGACCTTTTTTATGTATTCTCTCAGCCATTCATTACTTTCTTGGCAACAGACCATAATCCCATTTTAGATGCAATATCTCAGCATTAAAATCCTTTGCAGAGAATTCATGATTCACTGTTGTCGCTATTTGACTTCAAAGGTTGCCTTTTATAAAATATATCTTGACCGCCGAGTTACAAAGTGAATACAGATTAGGTTTACAGATTCCTATTTAGATCCTTGCTGCTGGCAACTAATGGTTATAATAGACCAGCTCACTAATCTTTGTAAAAATGTTTCCTCCTTGTGGATTGCAGGTTCTTTGAAATTAACAATTTCAAATAAGTTCACTGGTTTATTTTACAAGGTTCATTATTAATGTGCAGTCAGTTATGGATATTTCAAGATGTTTTAATGAATAAAATCCTATATGATTGAGGGAGTTATTGGATTTAACTGAGTCTTGTGACACCACAACAAGTGATCTCAGATTGATAATTTCAGTATTGATTCACAGTACCAACACTTGATTTACATTGCCCCACTGCAAATCCAATTCTTGTAGCCAGAAGGGTGGTCCATCAATACATGTTCTATTTCCATTCAGTATGTATTAAACATAATGTCAGTGCAGGCAGCAATGCTTTCTCAAAGCAGCTAAATAAGTTTTGCTTAAGTTAGTAAAATAGCCAGAAGGTGTTTAAGCTCAGTTTGATGCTACTTTGCAATTGTATCATGCCTGCTTTCAAACTAAATGATGGGAAATAACTTTCCTGAGGCAGTGTGCATCATGATGCCCTGTGACAGCTAAAGCACACTGCTTTTTTTCACTGTGAAGCAGACATTTTGCACCAATATTATATTTGTAAGAAATAGTACAGTCTGGTCTTAGAGATAAATTTGTATATGGAAAACTTGTACTTTGGTGGTTGCTTCTTCATTTAAACTTTGATAATTAAAGTTAACTATGCAAGAATATCAGTTTAAGTAGCATTTGATCTTCTGTGCAGCCAGAATGTTCTACTTTTCTTGTTGTTGTGAAAGTAATATAAATTTAAACTATTTGGAATAATTATTCTGAAAACAGTAGATGAACTATTATATGTTTTTAGTTATCTTTATAATGTCCTCTTTTTGGACTGTTCTTGGTTTAGCTTACAGCGATCGTAATTTCAAGTCACTTCAACATTGTTGCCTCATTCTGACCATTGCCTTTAGTTTATTCAGTGGTATTGGCAGGCTGACAGAACAGTTGGATGTTGTCACTTAGAGTATCAAACATGGTCACGGGTATAGGTAATCAATAGTTTTTATGTACTTAAAATATTTGTATACTCAGAGACAACCCTGGCAACATTAATTTTGGGTGTCTGGGATTTTACCCGAAGAAGCTTTTAAACTATTTGTGTGAATTACTTTGTGACAAATATTTTTGAACATTCGGTGGTATCTGTCACTATAGATAAGTAGTTCAAAGGAACCATTGTCAACCCAAAATATTGAAGGAACTTACATCATTCTAACTATTGAAATTGTATGTCAGTTATTGTTACCTTTGATCGTAAGGGTATAAAAGTGTGGTTAAATTTTGGATTTGTAAACCTCTTCTGAAGGTACCTCTAGAATGATGCCAGCCCATTGTGATGAATAAAGACTTCTAAACCAACAACTTCAGTGTCTCACCAGTGACTTTGATCACAGTCACAATTAGCAAGAAATAGCAGTAAGAGAATACAGAACTGCTAGTTCACTGTGGTTTCAAGCATTCAGATTTGGAGATGCCAGAAAAGTCTAGGAGTGAAAATGAAACAATTTTACAACTTCAACAAGTTAGGAACGATGATGAATTTGAAGGTATCAACAATCATTTTGAATATTACAATGAAAATGAAGATTTGGAGGATGCAGTCATCAAAAGCATTATATAAAGGCAGTCCATTATCTGTACTATTTGTCTGCCCTGATTTTGTTCATTTACAGACAATCAAAAGAACATGGCAGTGTGTACGGGATTAATTTTTGAGTCGATAACTATTAGGAACGAATAAAGTATTTTATAGTACTGCAATAGTATTGATAGTGTTCTAATTTGTTCTGTATTTCTGTGTTACTATGAATTATTAAAATTACTAATAAAGCCAAAAAAATGAATAATCCAAACATGGACTGTTCAGAAATCTGATGGTGGAGGGGAAGAAGCTGTTTCCGAATCACTGACTGTGGGTATTCAGACTCCTGTGCCTCCTCCCTGATCATAGTAGTGATGGAAGCTGCCTTCTTGAGACAGCACTCTTGAAGATATCATTAATGATGGGGAGGTTTGTGCTTGTGATAGAGTCCACTGAGTCTACAATACCCTGAAGAATATTGCAATCCTGTGCATTGGAGCCTCTGTATTAAACTGCATTTTAACTAGTCCAATATTCTCCACTGTACATGTACAGAAATTGCAAGATTCTTTGGTGACATACCAAATCTCAAATTTCTAATATCATAGACATGCCTTCTTCAGGATTGCATCAATATGCCAATTCCACAGTTAGTTCTCTGAGTTTATGATGCCCAGGAACATGAAGCTGTTCACCCACTCCACTGCTGACCTTTCAGTAAGGTCTGTATACATTCTACGGAATTCTCCTTCCTGAATGCTACAATCAATTCCTTGATCTTGCTGACTGTGAGCAGAAGGTTGCTGTTATGATAGCACTCAATCAGCCAATCTCACTCCTGTACACCTCTTCATCACCATCTGGAGTCATTAGGATATTTATAAATGGACTCTGAGGTGTCCTTATCCATTAAATCATGCGTGTGGTGAGAGTAGTGCACTGGGCTAAGTTTTCTCATTCAACTCTTTATCCAGTTTCACTTTGTTCGATTTATTACCAGTTGTTAATGAATCTGTTTCTACCTCCTCTTTTGGGTAACGTGTTCAAGATTGAAACAAATCACTGTACAGAACAATATCCTGATGATGCTTTGTTTCTGTTGCCAATTATCTTAAACCTGTGTCCTGTAATAACCAATTATATCTGCCACTTGAGACAGTTTTCCTTATTTATTCAATAAAACGTATTAGTAATGTTTAAAACCTACATCATTTAATCTTCTTTTCTGGTGGATGAATGACTCAATTTTCCCCAGTTTTTGTTTAGATACCTGAAGTCTTTCATCTCCAGTGTCATTCTGTAATCTCCTCTCACCTTCTCTAAAACCTTCCACATCTTTCCCAATGTGTGGTGCCTAGAATCCTCTTAGAATCCATCTGGGACAAAGAAATTCCCTTAAACATCATGGATCTGCCTGTTTATAGGCAACAGGATCTACAAAAGTTAGATTGATACCTTGACTGAATGTTGTGTTGCCAGGTGCACCTTCTTATGATGGATAAATCTGAAGAAACTGTTTAAAATAAAAAGCTGTTCTTTTCCAGATTTTAGACCAACTTGTTAATGTTCTCAAAACACTGTCTGGTTCTTGATTAACACAAGAGCAGTTCAGTAGCCATGACTGGCTTTGTTTGTTGTCTTAAAGCAATCACTGTGACTGTAACTTTTCCAAAACTGTCTGCTGTTTAGCTCCCCAAAGTGGATGATCTCATATTTTCCACATTATGTTCCACCTGCCATGTTCTCACATGCTCACTTAGCATATCCATAACCCGAAAGCTAATTTTAAATTAATGTCCTTATTAATAATAGCAATGCAGCCTTCAATTTAGGAGGATGAAAATAACATTCAGCAGAATTACATCATTGATAAATGTTATTATTTAGATACTAGTCATCCAAAAGATGAAAAACGTCCTTAAAAGGCTTCTAAAGCATAATTCAAAAATATGTGAATATATGAACTTGCGATGGTTACCAGAAAGTTTTCATGTTTGGAGGAAAATATTCTGGTAACCACCACAAGTTTAGTTTATAAGATTATGTCTGTGTACGTTTCCATCATCTTCAAATGCTCCAGAATCCTCAGTTCTTTGTCAGGCCTGTTGCAGGCAGGCATCTCTCAGTCTCCACCCAGCTATCAGGAGTCACCTGCAGCCTATTTAAACCCAGCATTCAGCCACAGTGCTTTGTTCATTCATCGAACCAGCCAACCTCAGCCAGTTGTTCCTAGCTTTCAGTCACCTTGTTGTGTTTGGTCTCTGTTTTCTCTTATTTTGTGGCTTCTCATTGTTTGTTACCTTGCAGTTTATTATTAAAATCATTCACTGCTAAATCATTTTCACTGTTCTACATTTCATGCTATTCTTAGTCCCATCTGGTTAGACAAGTTACCCTGTGCCTTCATTGTGACATCACATTGTTTCCTTTGTCATTCTTGTTCGATATAGACATTTCCTCTAGGTCTCTTATCAATGCTGACTTGGACATCTGGAACTGATTTGAATATTGAGTGCTTTTCTTTCAATTGTAAACATGCTGTAATAAAAAGGGATATAAATGATCAAAAGCATTAAAACACTGGAAGGAATTTGTAATATGAATAGAGAAAGAGAATGGTAAAAATTACTGAGGGAAAAAGACACGTTTTGCTAAATACAGTAAGAGACCTTCATTAACTGACTGTGATAATGACTGCATTGCAATTAGTCCCATCATTATGTTCAGTAGTGCCAATTTTGCATTGATAATTCCTGTAAATCACAGTATGGAGAGGTTTTCCCATACCAATTAAAAACTCTGTTTTGTCTAAATGGATGATAATATATATCTGGATGTATAAAACATATCCTACACTCTCATTCTAGTCAGTCTTAAGTTAAAAAAACCACTCACCCCTCCTTTTGTCATTGATGTATTTCATTTCTTAACGCCCTTCCCCCAAGTTTCCTCTTTTCACCTGCAGAAACTTCAGACCCGTGGTTCTCAACATGGGTCATATGACCCTTAAAGGGGCCATGCTAGATTTTGTAGGGGCTACAAGTAAAACACAATAAATTTGGGGGGGGGGGGGGGGTGCACACAAGAGTTTCTGAATGAACCATGATAATTTACTATTTCAATGAAACATTACAAAAATTTCTTCATAAAAAGCAATGAATATACAGTATGTAATTTTATTGGAACCCTGAATAAAGTGAATGGGAAAATCCACTAGGTGATGCAAATAAGGCAGCAAAACAGTTTAGCTTGTGTGTGTGCGGTGGTGGGCAGCACATCAATCATTATCTCTGCTCCTGCTTGACCATGCACAAATCACCATTCATATCCTGCAGGGCGGCCTGCTGAGCTCTGCTCAACATCCATCCCTGAATTACTGATGATACTGTGAGCAGATGGGCTTGACCCAGTAGGGTACCCGGTGACGTGCTCCACCAGCTATTGATTATGATTACTTTGTTACAGATAGTTACATGTTAGTAGGGAACCTTCCGCATCTAATTCCTACTGAAAGACTGTCAGAAGTTGCCAGGTTTTCTGTATCAGAACTCCTATCAGAAGGAGATTAATATGGAAAGCCTGGCATGGTAATCTAATTGAAATGTTTATAACTATCACATCAAACTGCAGACAGGGTTATCCAAGAAAGAAAGTTCAATTCATCTTCTTGATGAGCATATGCATTTTATTGCCACATAGAATTTGCATATATTATAGTGTTTTAAAAAAATTATGACATATATTTAAGAAGTGCCCCAAAAGTTAGTTTTATTTTTAAATGTATATTCAATACTGATATTTTTTCATGTGAGATCACACATAAAAACCCGTTGGCAATATTCCATTGATTACTGCATTCCTTGGAAAACCTCAAATTTTTCAACATTAACATTGGACACTGAATTTATGCAATTTCCTTCACTGACCACTCTTAAAATAGAATCTCAAGAAGATGATCAGGTCGTATATGTTGATCATTTGAAACAATTGCACACTGACACGGAGTTTTGATTCAGACACCTGCTGGCGAGACATTCCAGATTGGGCAGTGGATCCATTTGGGGTGGATGTGAGTGATGATGCCACATTGCAAGGATGGGTTATTGAGCTGCAGGGTGATATAACAGCTCAGGCAAAATTCAAATGCCACTAGCAAAATTTCCAGATTACTAGTGTTATTCAAAATAAGTTTCCACAGCTCTGGGAGATACTAAAAACAATTTTGCTTGGATTTTTCAAAACTTATCTAGTTTAATGTGATTTTAGTCAAACTCTTCACCTGCTGTCAAAAGCTCAGAACTGTCTTGATGTTGTGAAAAGAGGTGATCTTAGATCATCTTTAACCAAGATAAACACATATTCAAAAACTTGATAGTTTGCATTAGTTGCAAGGATCTCACTAAATAACAAAACTAACAATACTAAGCACTTTTTTGTTGCTGGTTGTAAAAATATTATATATATATATATATATTATAAACTATTTCAGAGCTTTGAAATAGTTTTATTTTTCAATTACACCTGTAACATTATTATACCGTAATTCCTATAACCTGTTAAAACATTCACTGTATATTAGAATAATTAGTACAGATGAGCAAAATAAACTTTAGTAACTAAGGGAGATTGTAGAGGTAGGAAGCCACAGAGTTAAATGAAAGTCACAAGTGCACCATGGACAGAAAAAAAAATTGAGAACCACTGCTTTAGACCATGTGAAATTCTATCACCACCCCTACCTCACATTCACATATCCTAATTATTACAACATTTTATGTTAAGCCATCACTTCAACCTTCAAATCATTCTATCCTTTTGTTCTGTAGACCCTTACAATTCTGGTTTATATCTTCTCCTTCCTCCACTTTCAAAGTGATAAATTACTGCAAATTATAAAATAAATAATCTAGTGTTTGCGGCTCGTGGACAGTTCAAAAACATGAAGAGGAAGAAACTCTGTCTGAATGGTTAAATCTGGATCTTGAGTCTTGTACCTCCTCCCTGATGGTAGCAGCAAGAGTGCATAAGGGAATGCCCCGGAGGCTAAGCACCCTTACTGATGGATGTGCATCCTTGAGGCACTGCCTCTTGAAGATGTCCTCATTGTAATGCAACCAGTTAGAATGCTTTCCACCATTCATCTATAGAAATTCGGAAGAGTCTTTAGTGACATTACAAACCTCCTCAAACTACTAATTAAGTAAAGCCGCTGGTATGATTTCTTCATGATTGCATTAATGTTTTGGGCCCAAGATAGATCCTCCAAGGTGCTTTAAGATGCCCACTCTTTCCACCACTGACGCCTCAATGAGTATGTGTTCTTCTAACAACTTGAAATGGTGTGCTCTTGGAGAAATGGGGCCAGGTGCAGAGGAACAGCATGGTCATCAGGATGAGACAGAAACAGGAGGTTAAATGTCAGAATCAGAACCTCAGAGGAGGAGCTAGAGCGACACCATGAGGTAGTTCTTCCTCTCTGATACAAGGACCTGACTAAGGCATCAACTGGGAGTCCTCTTTAAATAATCATAGACAGCAGGAAACGCATGTTGGCTACAATTACCTTCACAAGGTTAACCAAAAAGCAACCCAAGGATTTAAAAACTCTTGTTAAGATAATGATTAGTAAACACAAGTGCTCAAAAAACTTTAGAAGCTCAATGCTCTATGATAAGCCACAGGACTCATGACAATACCTAATCCCCCCACCCTAAAGGCCAGCACCAGACAGCCCAGGGAGCACTAGAGGAAGGTCTGAAAAACAAGACAGACCTGGAGCTCAAAACACAGCATATGACTTAGAAACATAACATTTGATTCAGAACTATAGCTCAGTACTCAGCACCAATACAACAAACAACTTTGAACCTTAGCACCTGACCCAGAAGCACAGGACACAACTTGGAAACATTGCATTTGACTCAGAAACATAGCGTATGTTTGGGGGGGCGGGGGGCGGTGGAGGAGAGCATAAAATGGGAGACCTTCCAAACCTTACTGATCCAGTAAAAAAAATTTGAAGACAGACTGGAGAAGTTCAGAACCTCCACTGGGTCCGTATTAGTGGGGTCATTCTGTTGTAGTGCACTCTCAGAGAACCAGACCCAGGTGCAGAGGAATGGCAGGATCCCCAGGAAGAGATAGAAACAAAAGGTTAAACATCAGTCTGAGCAACACCGCAAGGTAATTAATCTTCTCCAACACAATAACCCCACTAAGGCACCAAATGAGTCCTCTTTAAATAATAATAGACTGTGGGAAACATGCCAGTCACAATTAACTTGACAAGATTAACCAAAAACACAAGGGCTTAACAACTCTAGTAAAGATCACAATTAGTGCTCAAAAACCACAGAAGTTCACGATGCTTCTTCCTGAAATCTGCAATCAATTCCTTGGTTTTGCTGATGTTGAGTGTGAGGTTGTGGATGTGACACAACTGAGGTATGATCACTTTTACTGAACTGCTGGATAACCCATCCACCACTACTCTTGCTAAGCCTATGCTGTCTGAGAACAAAGTCTGACCACACTGATTTTTAAAACTTATTTTTATAAAGTTCTATTAAATGTATTAAGTCAACGTTGTGTTTTAAGAAGATACAAGCTTGCTTTTGTCCTTTAGTATATAAAAAAGTAAGATAAAGATTTTTTTGAAAAATCAACTGCCTTGAAATTCCTTGTTATGATCCCTTTGGTTAGTACGTGTTAACCAGCTATGTCAGTAACTATATCTGTGATCTATATCTATGTCTATATCTCTTACTATCTTTCGGTTAGTCCTGATGAAGGGTTTCAGCCCGAAACGTCGACAGTGCTTCTCCCTATAGATGCTGCCTGGCCTGCTGTGTTCCACCAGCGTTTTGTGTGTGTTGATGTCAGTAACTTCAGTTTTGCCTGTGTTAAAGTGGGATATTGTCTAACAACATTTGGCAGAATCCCAGCAAACATGATTGCTTTTTGTGATCTGAGTTAGGGATTTTCTAGCTTTTAATGTGAAATTCTTCTTTGCTGGTGATTTTTTTTTTCTCTGTCTTATCAACCTGTACCCGATAGCTAATTCTGAACAGATGTGCAGCTTGTTGATGAGATGTCAACTTATGAAAAGACTGCCTTTCATCAGTATGGATTTTCTGGCTCAAGATTTTTGGGGATGTAAACATATATACAAAGGTTGTTTTTAAAGAGCAAACATGAGGAAATCTGCAGATGCTGGAAATTCAAACAACAACATACGCAAAATGCTGGTGGAACACAGCAGGCCAGGCAGCATCTATAGGGAGAAGCGCTGTCGACGTTTCGGGCCCAGACCCTTCGTCAAGGTGTTGTTCCATAGTTTGTCTCTGCATTTTACACATAGAAATCTGCCTATACTCAGAAATATGTCAACAAAAAAAGAGAGTGGACAAGATTGGCAAGCTGGTAGCATTAAAAACTAGACTGAAGAAAGAAGATAAGACTAAGGATCACTATCCCTATAGTATAGAAAGTGTTGCTGTAAAATTAAAAGCTAAGTATGAAAGCAAAAGGACGTATGAAAAATATTGGCAAGTAAACTCAGAAATTCAAGAGATGATTTGTATTTGCATTAAGGGCACCAGCTCCATAGCAAAGAAAGCCCAGCAGCATCTCTACTTTCTGCAAAGGCTGAGGAAAGTCCATCTCCCACCCCCCATCCTCATCACATTCTACAGGGGTTGTATTGAGAGCATCCTGAGCAGCTGCATCACCGCCTGGTTCGGAAATTGCACCATCTCGGATCGCAAGACCCTGCAGCGGATAGTGTGGTCAGATGAGAAGATCATCGGGGTCTCTCTTCCTGCCATCACGGACATTTACACTACATGCTGCATCTGCAAAGCAAACAGCATTATGAAGGACCCAATGCACCCCTCATACAAACTCTTCTCCCTCCTGCCGTCTGGGAAATGGCACCGAAGCATTCGGGATCTCACGACCAGACTATTGTAACAGCTTCTTCCCCCAAGCTATCAGACTCCTCAATACCCAGAGCCTGGACTGACACCTTACTGTCCTATTGTCCTGTTTATTATTTATTGTAATGCCTGCATTGTTTTGTGCACTTTATGCAGTCCTGGGTAGGTCTGTAGTCTAGTGTAGTTGTGTGTATTTTTTCTCTCTGTTATTTTTTTACGTAGTTCAGTCTAGTTTTTGTACTGTGTCATGTAACACCATGGTCCTGAAAAAGTCTCATTTTTACTATGTACTGTACATAGCAGTTATGGTCAAAATGACAATAAAAGTGACTTGACATGACTTGAAGTGCCTGAGTAAGAAAAGACTAGAACCTACGAAGGATGTAAAGATGGCCTATCCATAGAGATGAAGGACGTAGATGAGTTTCTTAACAGTTATTATGAAGCCAAGTACAAGGCTTTCATTGTAGTCAATGTGAAGTGTTCAGTTGAATAAACTCAGTAAATGAGGAATGGAGAAAATCAAATCATCATCTGCCAATTCTCCCCAGTAGTAGGAATAAACCAGATGATTATTCAAGCTCATACGACTAGGTGTTTCAATCCCTTTGATCAGCAGATCCTAACTCAGGTCATAGCATAGAGATCTTAAGGTGGGGCATGGTGAGCAGCAGATGCTTCCCAGTGTCATCAGATGGGCACCCCCTTCTTAGATGTTTCTTCAGTGTAAGCCCACTACATCCCTAGAGGGCTCTAATATAGCAAATTGTTCAAAATGGGAGGATTATGTGAAACTTAGTATTTAGAGGCTGGATTCTTTAACATATCGATTGTGAGGGACAGTGTAAATCATTTAGATAGATGCAGATTAATCAAGAACAGTCAGCATGGATGGTCACGTATAACTAATCATGTGAAATTTTTTGAGCAGATAACAAGAAGAGAATAAGGGTTGTGCTTAGTGTAATCTACATAGATTTTAACATGGCCTTTAATGAAGTTTACATAGCAGGCTGGTCAAAAATAATAATAGTTAGTGGAATCCATAGGAAAGTGACAAATTAGATCTGAACTTGCATCACTGGTTACACCTGATAAGAACTTTGGCATCTAAAAGACTCTTACCAATGGGATTCTACATCTCAAAACCCAATCCATTTATTTAGGAGAAAACATATTCATGATCTATAGAAGTTATGGGAGTATGGAATTTAAATTGACAGATGATTCAAACATCGATGATGCTGCTGACAGTGAAAAGAAAAAACCTCAGATTTAGAGAGGACATGAATCAAAATTGTCAGGAAAACCTGATTTAGTACATTTATGATTGTGCAACAAGGCAAAGGTATACACAATAAAGAGGAGGACAATGAAAAGTGTGGAGTAACAAAAGGACCTTAAAATGTAGGTCTATGGATTTTAGAAGGTAGCAGAACAAGTGGATCAGATTGTTAAAAAGCTGAATGGGACATATGAATATTGAAGTATTTCTTGTCATTACAAACAGGAAAGATGTGAGTATACTGGGGTGGATGTGGTGGCAGGATTGGAAAATTCAAGGAACGAGGAAAAGTCAGATAGCCTAGGGTTTGAAGTAGAATATGGTGAGAGGAGACTTACATGGCATATAAAATTATGAGGGACTCGTTAGATTACATTCAGCAGAAGGGCCAAAATTTGAGGTCATTGATATAAAGAAATTGGTCATGCAACAGAGGAAATTATTTTTCATTCAGAGAGTAGTAAAGTATAGGATCATAAACCTAGTGGTAAAAGCTGGAATTAGATCAGGTAGCTCTTTCTTAACTATCTTGGACACAGTGGGATGATTGGTAGTCTCCAGTGAGCTAAGCTTGTAAATTCTGCATATTACTGAATACACCTATGTTTTGAGCAAGGGAACTGAAGGTCAGTCAGCCTGATATCAGTCATGGGGAAGTTACTGGAGGGAATTCTGAGGGACAAGATCTACCAGCATTTGGATAGGCAGAGTCTGGTCAGGAGGAGTCGGCAAGGTATGAAGAAGTTGAACATCTTAGATTTTTTTTTGAAAAAATAAACAACGTAGGTAGAAGAGTGTAGGGGTGAGGGAAATGTCATTTGAACCTACGCATGGCCTTTGACAAGCTCCCACATGAATGTCTAATTTGGAAGGTTACATCCCATACAATCTAGAGAGAGATAGTTAGCTCGAATTAAAAATTGGTTCAGAGGTAGGAAGCAGAGGGCGGTGGTTGAAGGTTGTTTTTGAAGTGGAGGCTGGTGACTCGTTGTGTGCTGTAGGCATCAGTGCTGAGAGCCTTGTTATTTGTTATTTATAAACATAGAAACATAGAAAACCTACAGCACAATACAGGCACTTCGTCCCACAAAGTTGTGCTGAACATGTCCCTACCTTAAAAATTACTAGGCTTACAAATAGCCCTCTATTTTTCTAAGCTCCATGACCTATGCCAAAGTCTCTTGTAAGACTCTATCGTACCCGCCTCCACCACAGTTGCCAGCAGCCCATTCCACGCACTCATCATGTAAAAGATGTAACTAAGTATGTATCATGTAAGTAAAAGACTTACCCCTGACATCTCCTCTGTACCTACTCCCCAGTGCCTTAAAACTGTGTTGTCTTGTGGCAACCATTTTAGCCCTGGGAAAAAGCCTCTGACTATCCACACAATCAGTGGCTCTCATCCACCATCGCTCAAGGAGAAAAGGCCAAGTTCACTCAACCTATCCTCATAAGGCATGTTCCCCAATCCAGGCAACATCCTTGTAAATCTCCTTTGCACCCTTTCTATGGTTTCCACATCCTTCCTGTAGTGAGGCGACCAGAGCTGAGCACAGGACTCCAAGTGGGGTCTGACCAGGGTCCTATTTAGCTGCAACATTACCTCTCGACTCCTAAATTCAATTCCACAATTGATGAAGGCCAATACACCATACGCTTAACCACAGAGTCAACCTGTGCAGCTGCTTTGAGTGTCCTCTGGACTCGGACCCCAAGATCCCTCTGATCCTCCACACTACCAAGAGTCTTACCATTACTACTATATTCTGCCATCATATTTGACCTACCAAAATGAACCACTTCACACTTATCTAGGCTGAACTCCATCTGCTACTTCTCTGCCCAGTTTTGCATCCTATCAATGTCCTGCTGTAACCTCTGACAGACCGACACACCATCCACAACACCTCCAACCTTTGTGTCATCAGCAAACTTACTAATCCATCCCTCCACTTCCTCATCCAGGTCATTTATAAAAATCACGAAGAGTAAGGGTCCCAGAACAGATCCCTGAGGCACTCCACTGGTGACCGAACTCCATGCAGAATATGACCCTTCTACAACCACTCTTTGCCTTCTGTGGGCAAGCCAGTTCTGGATCCACAAAGCAATGTCCCCTTGGATCCCATGCTTCCTTACTCTCTCAATAAGCCTTTCATGGGGTACCTTATCAAAAGCCTTGCTAAAATCCATATACACTACATCTACTACTTTTCCTTCATCAATGTGTTTAGTCACATCCTCAAAAAATTCAATCAGGCTCGTAAGGCATGACCTGCCCTTGATAAAGCCATGCTGACTATTCCTAATCATATTATTCCTCTCCAAATGTTCATAAATCCTGCCTCTCAGGATCTTCTCCATCAACTTACCAACCACTGAGGTAAGACTCACTGGTCTATACTTTCTTGGGCTATCTCTACTCCCTTTCTTGAATAAAGGAACAACATTCGCAAACCTCCAATCCTCTGGAACCTGTCCCATCCCCATTGATGATTCAAAGATCATTGCCAGAGGCTCAGCAATCTCCTCCCTCGCCTCCCACAGTAGCCTGGGGTACATTCCATCTGGTCCCAGAGACTTATCCAACTTGATGCTTCCAAAAAGCTCCAGCACATTCTCTTTCTTAACATCTACATGCTCAAGCTTTTCAGTCTGCTGCAAGTCATCACTACTATCACCAAGATCCTTTTCCATAGTGAATACTGAAGTAAGATATTCATTAAATACCTCTGCTATTTCCTCCAGTTCCAAACACACTTTCCCACTGTCACACTTGATAGTTTGTATTCTTTCACGTCTTATCCTCCTGTTGCTCACATACTTGTAGAATGCCTTGGGGTTTTCCTCAATCCTGCCCATCAAGGCCTTCTCATGACCCCTTCTGGTTCTCCTCATTTCCTTCTTAAGCTCCTTCCTGTTAGCCTTATTTTCTTCTAGATCTCTAACATTACCTAGCTCTCTGAACCTTTTGTAAGCTTTTCTTTTCTTCTTGACTAGATTTATTACAGCCTTTGTACACCACAGTTCCTGTACCCTACCATAACTTCCCTGTCTTATTGGAATGTACATATGCAGAACTCCACACAAATATTACCTGAACATTTGCCACATTTCTTTCGTACTTTTCCCTGAAAACATCTGTTTCCAATTTAAGCTTCCAATTTCCTGCCTGATAGCCTCATAATTCCCCTTACTCCAATTAAACGCTTTTCTAACTTGTCTGTTCCTATCTCTCCCCAATGCTATTGTAAAGGAGATAAAATTATGATCACTATCTCCAAAATGCTCTCCCACTGAGAGATCTGACACCTGATCAGGTTCATTTCCCAATACCAAATCAAGTACAGCCTCTCCTCTTGTAGGCTTATCTACATATTATGTCAGGAAACCTTCCTGAACACACCTAACAAACTCCACCCCATCTAATCCCCTTTCTCTAGGAAGATGCCAATCGATATTTTGGAAATTAAAATCTCCCATCACGACAACACTGATATTATTTCACCTTTCCAGGATCTGTTTCCCTATCTTCTCCTTGATATCCCTGTCACTATTGGGCAGCCTATAAAAACACCCAGTTAAGTTATTGACCCCTTCCTGTTCCTATTGTCCACCCACAGAGACTCCATAGACAATCCTTCCATGGCATCCACCTTTTCTGCAGCCGTGACACTATCTTTAATCAACAGTGCCACTCCCACCTCTTTTGCCTCCTTCCCCATCCTTTCTGAAACCCGGCACTTGAAGTAACCATTCCTGTCCCTGAGCCTTCCAAGTCTCTGTAATGGCCACCACATCATATCTCTAAGTGCTGATCCACACTGTAAGTTCATCCGCTTTGTTCACAACACCCTTTGCGTTAAAATAGACACATCTCAAACCTTCGGTTTGAGCGCATACCTTCTCTATCACTTGCCTATCCTTACTCACATACTGTCTCTTAGCTTTGTCTATTTGTGAGCCAGCCACCTCTTCCCCAGTCTCTTCAGTTTGGTTTCCACCCCACAACAATTCTAGTTTAAACTCTCCCCAGTAGCCTTAGCAAATCTCCCCACCAGGATATTTGTCCTCATGGGATTCAAGTGCAACCCGTCTTTTTTTGTACAGGTCACATCTGCCCCAAAAGAGACCCCAATGATCCAGAAATCTGAATCCCTGCCCTCTGCTCCAATCCTTCAGCCACGCATTTATCCTTCACCTCATTCTATTCCTATTCTCACTGTCGCTTGGCACATCATTTATGCCAGTGATTTGGAAAGGAATACACAAGACTTCATCAGTAAATTTGTGGATGATGAAGAAGATTATTTTTGATTACAAGGAGCTCTTGATCAATTGGGGATGTGGCTGAGGAGTGGCAAATGGACTTCAATACAGGTAAATGTGATGCATTTTAGAAAGTTAAATCAGAATTTATAATCTAAATGGTAGGACACTAGGGAGTATAATAGAACAGAAGGACTTGGGAGTTACAAGTGCCTTATTCATTAAAAGTGATTTTACAGATAGACAGGGTGGTATAAATGCATTTGGCATGTCTGCTTCAATCTGTTAGGACACTGAGTATAGGAATTAGGACATTATTTTGCAGTTCCATAAGTCATTGTTAAGGCCTCACTTGGAGTACTGTGTACAGTTTTGGTTACCCTGTTATAAGAAAAATATGGTTTACTGGAAAGACTGCGGAAACATTTTTCGAGGCTGTTGCCAGACTAAAGGGCCTGAGTTATTGGGAGGAGCTGTCTAGGGTAGGTCTTTATTCCTTGAAATGTAGGCACATACATTAAGAGGTGACCTTATAAAAATATTTAAAAATATGAGAGACATAGATAAGGTGGGTGGTAACATCCTTTTCCCAAGAGTATGAAAGAAGGATTTAAGGTGAAAGAGGGAAGATTTAAAAGGGTCCTGAGGGACAAGATTTTCATGTGGAGTGTTTTGACTATATGGAATGAGCTTCTAGGCGAAGCAATACTATCATTTAAGAAGCACTTGGTCAGGTACTTGGGGGGTGGGGGCTTAGAGGGATATAGGATGAATGCAGGAAATTGGGACCGGCTGGGTGGGCAATGTTGTTGATGTGGACTCTTAGAATAACAGGGACCGTATCCCTGTGTTTTGTTCTATGATTCTATAACTTTATATGTTTGAAAGCTAATTGAAGGTATTTTTGTATATGATCCTCAAAGCATTGGTTAATCTGTTTATTTTCAATTTAGCCCAACCTCCATTGGTCACATTACATACAGGTTGCCCCTGTATAACAAACATGTTCCATTTTTACACAAATCCATAACTTGATTTCATCTATAAATTGGAAAAATCACAAAGGTGACTCTTTGAAAACCAGACATCCACAGTATTGTAATGAATAACATCAGAATCACATAAAACTAATAAGAAAAAAAACACATGGAGAGAGAAGTTAAGCAAATTCTGCCTTTGAATGAATGTATGTATGTATAGGAAATAGAACATAGAAATCAAGTCATGTCAAGTCACTTTTGTTTCATTTCAACCATAACCACTGGTATAGTACACAGTAAGAAGGAAACAACGTTCCCCCAGGACCATGGTGCTACATGAAACACAAAACTACACTAGACTACATGAAACAACACAAAACTACATTAGACTTTAACCCTACAGGGGATTACATAAAGTGCACAAAACAGTGCAAGACATTACAATAATTAATAAACAAGACAATAGGCATAGTAAAGGGCAAATTACAATATAATAATGATGTAAATGTTAACAATGTTTTAGCAGGAATTGGGAATGAAATGAGCAAAAATTACACAGGGAGTGGAGTGGAGTGGAGGAGAGAGCGAGAGAGTGAGAGAGAGAGAGAGAGAGAGAGAGAGAGAGTGAGTATGTTGGGCCTAGTGTCAGATTAGACTCTGGGAATTGAGGAGTCTAATGGCTTAGGGGAAGAAACTGTTATACAGTCTGGTTGTGAGAGCCCGAATGCTTCGGTCCTTTTGCCAGATGGCAGGAGGGAGAAGAGTTTATATGAGGGATGTGTGGGGTCCTTCACAATGTTGTTAGCTTTGCAGATGCAGCGTGTGGTGTAAATGCCTGTAATGGCAGGAAGAGAGACCCCAATGTTCCCTTCAGCTGACCTCACTATCTGCTGCAGGGTCTACAGCACATCACAGGCCCTTTGGCCCACAACGTTGTGCTGATCATGTAATCTACTCTAGAATTTTCCTACCGCATAGCCCTCTAATTTTCTAAGCTCCATGTACTGATCTAAGAGTCTCTTACAAGACCCTATTGTATCTGCCTTTACCACCTTTTCTGGCAGTGCATTCCATACACCCACCACTCACTGTGTGAAAAACTTATCTTTGACATCCCACTTGTAACTTTTTCCGGGCACTTTAAAGCTATGCCCCCTTGTGTTAGGCATGTCAACCCTGGGAAAAAGCCTCTGGCTATCCACACAATCAATGCCTCTCATCATCTTCTACACCTCAATCAGGTCACCTCTCATCCTCTGTCGCTCCAAAGTGAAAAGGCCAGTACACTTATCCTATTCTCATAAAGCATGCTCTCCAATCCAGGCAACATCCTTATAAATCTCCTCTGCATTCTCTCTATAGTATCCACATCCTTCCTGTAGTGAGGCGACTGGAACTGAACCTAGTACTCCAGGTGGGGTCTAACAAAGGTCTTATAGCTGTAATATTACCTCATGGCTCTTGAACTTAATCTCACAGTTGATGAAGGCCAACACGCCATACGCCTTCTTAACAACTCTGTCAACCTGCGCAGTAGCTTTGAGAGTCCTATGGACGTGGACCCTAAGATCTCACTGCTTCTCCGCACTGCCATGAGTCTTACCATTAATATTATATTTTGTCTTCCAATTTGACCAACCGAAATGAACCAATTCACACTTATCTGGGTTGAACTCCAACTGCCTCTTCTCAGCCCGGTTCTGCATCTTATCGATGTTGCGCTGTAACCTCTGACAACCCTCCAGACTACCTGAAACATCCCCAGCTTTTGTGTCACCAGCAAACTTATTAACTCACCCTTCTACATCCTCATCCAGGTCATTTATAAATATCACAAAGAGGAGGAGTCCCACAACAGATCCCTGCAGAACACAACTAGTTACCGTACTCCATGCAGAATACAAACCATTTACAACCACCCTTTGCCTTCTTTGGGCAAGCCAATTCTGGATCCACAAAACAAGGTCTCCTTAATATTTTCTGAATGTGCCTCGCATGAGGAACCTTATCAAGTGCCTAACTGAATTCCATATACACTATATCCACTGCTTTACCTTCATCAATGTGTTTTGTTACATCCTCAAAGAATTCAATCAGGTTTGCAAGGCATGACCTGCTCTTCACGGAGCCATGCTGACTATCCTAATCAGATTATGTCTCTCCAAATGCTCATATATCCTGCCTCTCAGGATATTCTCCAACAACTTGCCCACCACTTTTTGTTAAAGGAAGTAACACATTGAGTTATTGACCACTTTACAAACAAAAAACCTTGATTATTTTGCAGATATGTAGCCCAGTAAAGGATTAAAGAAAGGTAAGTATATAAAATGTGTGTTTGTGTGTGCGTGAGACTTCTGAATTTTATTAGGGAACTCATTATTTTGTAGTGGCTGTTCATAGGTTGGACTTTCTTAATTGTGGAAGCAGCCTGCATTGTGAAGTGAAGCATGATAGAAATTAGTTTTGTGATAATACATTCCCAGGTTCTCAATGTGTAGAACAACAGCAAACAAGCTAGCATTATAAGTAAATCAGTGATCACAAAATAATGTTATCTGTGACCTACCAGAACCTCATCTTTAATTAGCATTAAATGTGCCTTAGTTTAAACAAAAGAAGCGCCAAATGATTTAGCAACAATCTGTCAGAGCAATTTCTTTCACCTCAGTAAATCCAAATGCTGAAGTTGCATGATTGTCCATGGATTCTCATGTCAGCTGCCTGCTCCACTGAGGGGAGCAGCAGATCTGTTATTTCAGACTATCAAAGCCTGAATGGAAATATAAGTGTGACAGTGCTTAGCTCACCAGTCAGCAAAGACTGTTTTTTTTAAATCAGCAAAAGGTTGACGTGCACTTGGGGAGGATAAAGCAACCATGGCAGGGAAGGTGGAAAGCTGGCAGCATATCAGATGCATCAATCACATGCACATGAAGTATAAAATTAACTGAATTACTGTAAACTCTCAGCTACAAATAGATACAAAGTTTTATTGTAATAGCTGAGCAACCAAATGCAGGAAGTATCAGAATCGGTTTTAATATCACTGTCTTCTCTGATGTGATATTTGTTGTATTGCAGCAGCAGTACAGTGCAAAGACAAAAAAATACTATAATTTACAAGCAAATAGTGCAGAAGTAGGAACGTTGATCATCTGGATAGTCAGAGGCTTTTTGCCGGGGCTGAAATGGTTGCCACAAGAGGACATAGGTTTAAGGTGCTGGGGAGTAGGTCAGGGGCAGTTTTTTTACTCAGAGTGGTGAGTGCGTGGAATGGGCTGCCGGCAACGGTGATGGAGGCGGATACGATAGGATCTTTTAAGAAACTCTTGGATAGGTACCTGGAGCTTAGAAAAATAGAGGGCTATGGGTAAATATAGTAATTTCTAAGGTAGGGACATGTTCGGCACAACTTCGTGGGCCGAAGGGCCTGTATTATGCTGTAGGTTTTCTATGTTTCTATTAACAATGAGGTGCATTCATGGACTGCTCAGAAATATGATGCAGTGGAGGAAGAAGCAGTTCCTGAGTTATCAAGTGTGCATTTTCTGGCTTCTGTAATTCTTCCCTGGTGGTAGTAATGAGAAAGGGACATGTCCTAGATGCTGGGGGTCCTTGATGATGGATGCCTTTTTCTTGAGGCACTGCATCCTGGTGATATCCTTGATAGTGGGCAAGGTTGTCCCAGTGATGTAGCTGGCTAAATCTACAACCCTCTGCAGTTCCATGTAATCCTGTGGTTTGGAGCCTGCTTTTCAGAACATAGTGTAACCAGTCAAAATGCTCTCCACTGCACAGCTATAGAATTTTGCACATGTTGTTGTTATTTTCTGCCATGGTAAAAATGTGCCTGGATATTTTTCCAGAAATGTAAATGTAGTATGATATAACATCAACACATTGGCATTTGTCATTTGTATCTATGATGGAATTCAAGGTGACAAGCAGAACTTTGTGAATAAATGACACTTGTACAGTTTTCAGAAGTTCATGTTCTGGTTTTCTATTCATCTGATTACATCAGTACTGAATCATTTACCTGACGAGAGAAAAACTGAAAGGATTAGCTCCTAAATAGTGCAGAAAAATGAAGTAAGTCATTCAGTTTCACAAACAGGATCAGTAGTCCAAATGCAAAGCAAATACAAGAGGTGAACTACTAAAGCATTAGTTAAGTCTGCGAGATTATATAAATTGGATTCTGCTTTTATATAATTCTTTGTCAGAGAACTTAAATTTTTCACAAACCAAGTATATTATACAGGGAGATTTTATCGTCATCTTGCATTTCATTTGATCTTTTCTTAGAAATGTTCTCCAACTTTCTAAGGGGATTAAAGGATATAGCATTTTGAAATAAAGTTGATATGTCAACCTCTAATCTAACATTAGACTTTGGCACATGGACGTACAGAAACTCTGTGACAAGTTTGGCTGCGGATGATTCTTTTTCACTAACTGGTTACATCTTGCCGTTCTGGCACCACTTGCAGATTATAGATACCTTCAGCTATTTGCCCGATTAGCACATCTACCTTTTGATAAACTTCTTCATCAAAAGTTGAACTGTTTGATTTTAAGTGTTTATCAGTCAAAGCAGTTACCACTTTCTGAAGATGGGCAATTCATTGTGTTGCACTCATCATTGTTTATACTGAATTCTACCTATCTGGTGGTCAGCCTTATTATTTCCAGTGTGATTGAGTCATCAGTAAACTAGCAACCAAAATAAATAATAGAAAAGTAAAATATTGCAGGTATTCCAAATGTAAAACAAAGACACAAAACTCCGGAAATGTTTAGCAGGTCAAGCAACATATGTGGAAAGATAAACAGATCTGGTGTTTTGGTGTGGTGTAATGTCATTTTTTGTGGGAGGTTGTGAAACAAGAAGTCTCAAAATTGTCTGTTAATTCAGTGTAAAACTGGATCCAGTTTTAAAACTATGTTTTGTAAACCAAGACACAGAAAAAGGGAGAAGTTGCTCTAGAACTTATTATAATATTTAAATTGAATAAGCTTCAAAAGTTCCCAAATAATAAAAATATACCATCTTGACTGATTGCTAGTGCTAATAAGGAACCATCAAGACCATTTCACAGATAAGTCAGGCTTCCTACACAATCCCTATCACAAAGAAAAACAACTTACAGTAGTTGTTTAACTCATTTGTCTCAATGTGATTAATGGAATCTTCAGCTTCAAAATGGCCTCTATATTTCCTTCATAAAATCTAATATATACAAAGCTGTTTAACATATTTCTTGAGAAATTTTAATAAATTGATTTATGCAAGACATGTGGCCCTCTGTACTTCATTGAGATAAGAGATAAAAAGAAAGATTCCTCCATTGTAACTAAAAAATTGAAGCCTTTGTGGATGACAAATTGTATATTCTTTTCGTCGCCACTTTTGACAATATTTTCTTTCATTGAAAATACTTGCTTTCATTGATAGAAGAAAAAAAGATGAATGTTTCTAGACTGGTATAAACTTCTCAAATATTTTTTAGAATTTTTTTCCTTTAAAGGCTCTGCAATCTATTGTATCCTAAGAACATCAGTGACGTTAATCCAACTGATTTACAATGACAATACTGCAATGCACAATGGAAATGTTTTTAGGCTGATTTGTTCCTTTAATTTCCTGTTCGTTTATCGGTAGATTAAATAACAAAACCATCACATTGGCCTCAAAGTAGAACATTCATCTGAAAGCCAGAAACATGTGGTTGAAGTACCATTCCAAAGATTTGGAGATGTTATCAAGGCTGTTTATCTATTCATGCATTGAAGGAGTGCTGCAATTGATAAAGATGCTCCATTTCAGATGAGACAATAATCTAGGGCCCTTCTGCCTCTCAGATTGATACAAAAGGTTGTTAGATTCTTGATTTGTCAGGGCATGAAGGGATACGAGGAAAGGGCAGGAGACTAGGGCTGAGAGAAAAATTGGATCAGCCATGATGAAATGACAGAACTGACTCAATGGGCCAAATGGCCTAATTCTGTTCCTATACCTTGTGGTCTAATGGTCTTCAAAGATCCCCTGACACATTTCCTTAACTGTATTTATTCTTCAGCAACTAAAACACAGCATTTTTGAACAATAATTTCATTATTATTTTTGGGCTTTGCTGTGTCAATCTGAATGGGGCGGCACTTTAGCATTATGATTAAAGTAATGCTCTTACAGTGCCAGCGATCAGAGTTTAATTCCTGCTGGTGTCTGTAAGGTGTTTGTATGTTCTCTCTGCCACTGCATGGGTTTTCTCTAGGCGCTCCTGTTCCACTCACATTCCAGTGATGTAAATTTAGCATTGGTGAGTTGGAGGCATGCTATGCTGGTGCCAGAAGAATGCTGGCACTTGCAAGCTACCCCCAGTGAATCCTCAAACTGTATTGCTTTTTGATGCAAATGATGAATTTCACTGTATGCTTCAATGTGCATGTGACAAATAAAGCTAATCTTTTTTCTCACCTTCTCAACATTAGTGCCTTTACTATACCTGCTGTCTTGCACCCAGTCTTATTATCTCTGATTTTTTTCTGTCTACTATTATCTGCAGCATTTCCTATTATTTTCTTAACTGTTAGCACTGCTATTTATACAGCAATAATTCTCTCACCATGGCAGTGCAAAGCTTTCCCTTTTATGGGTAAGAAGATTACAAAGGAATGTGCATGGCACAGAACCTTCATTTTCCTCTTGCAAATCCAGGCATCTCATTTTGGTGAAAAAGTGTCACAGAAAACAAACAGAATTGTTTGTGTGGGCAAAATAAACAAATAGTATTTGTGAGATTTGCCTGTGGTTAAATGTTAGCCAAGGTTGCCCTTTGCATAAGTGTTGATTCCTTGGTGATGGTGGGCAAGCCAGTGAATGAAGGCTATATTGGGGGTTTCGCATATGATGGCCATACCATCTTGTCTCTCTTTGAGTGGTATTAATTGTACAGTCTTGCAATTTTAAAGCTGTACCCAGAGCTCTGTCACTGTACAGTCTGAACCACAGCCTTATGAGACATCTTCCAAAGCCTTTTTCCAAAGAATGCATTACAAGTTTCATTCACACCCTGTGCAGGAGAATTTTCTTTGGCTGCATCTTTAAGTATAGGATTCCTTGATCCATTGCATTTATTTTGCAGAAAAAAAATTAATGTCCCTGATGTGATTTTGCTTCTGGGATACACGTGCATGCAAACATGCATATTTTCAGGCACATGTCCATGTTTCTGTTCAAAGTAAGAACCGGAGTATAATACAGTAACTGGGAAGTCAAATAGAGAAATCAGAAAAGACTTCAAGAAATGTTTTGCTCAGAGAATAGGTATTTATTGCCTCAGAGCTGTTTGAAACAAATTGTATAGACATTTAAGGAAGGCTACACATTATGCCAGGGAGAAAGGAGCAAGTAAAATGAAAATGATTGGAAGGAGGTTTGAAAGCAGTGGAACAGCTGCATGGTCTATCTGAACAGAACGTTTTGCTTCTATGCTGCAGATTCTCTGTGGCAATGTTTTGAATGCTAACAATATGAATGCATTCCTTTCATTGACCACCTTAGGTTAACTTCTCTGTGGTTTATGACTTGCAGAGTGGGTTGACTGCATTTTGTTAAGCAGACCAAATTGTAAGGGAACTGAACCTGCCAAATGAATCGTGGCAGTCTAAATGACCACAATTCAGAATCTGTCACATTTATATGGATTCTGGTGTTGCGATTTAGAAATTACACACAAGATTTATAGCACTTAATCTGTTCCAATGTAAATGAGTGAATTATGTGATTTGGTCTCACAATATTGCTATAAATAAGATTGTTCCAATTAAGGTTTTATTGTGTTCATACAATTGAGAGTATCTCTGTAGCATGAGATAGTTGAGATGAAATAAACTTGTTTATATTGTCATAGGTGAGTCATTGCTAACTGTGGACCAACCATAATAATTTATTGCAGACAGAGCTAGTTTAAATTCTGAGCATGGTATATACTTCAAAGCTGTAACATGTTTACACAATTCAACCTTATCGTGGATATTAATAAAGTAAAGACTCTGTGTATTTACCATATTTTCCTGATACAAAGATATTTTCAAAATTAAAGATCTGCCACATACCACATTGCAAGATAAAGCATTAATCTTGAGAGGAAGAAGAAGGAATTGTAAATGTTTTGCACAAGAAGCAAACCACTCGCAGGTTAAAAGATGGAGTAGCTGGAATAATATTCATTACACAAACCTGAACTCCAAAAAATGGCACCGACCTCGGGGAAAAAATTGCAGTAAAGAAGATAAGTTGATTGTGTGTCGGTGCTATTTTTTAAGATGCCATGCTGCAGTGAACAGGGATTAAAAATGGCACTGTGTTTTTTTTAGAGCTCAGGTGTCTTTGTAGCTTCAGCCAGTGATTTTCACCATAGTGACTACTAAACTAGACAAAAAGGGGCTAACTATGACTGCCATAAGAATTATAAAAGAGAAGTTCATTTAGCATACAATCGATGAGAAACATTTGTTATGGCATTTCAAGTAAACTACGGTAACTTGATTGAAATAAGTTGAGCTTTATTGTAGAGGCAGCCAAAATACAAGGGGTGATTAGTTTGTGACCTAAGGTAGAAGGATTCAATTTTAGAAAACCTAGCACATTTACTTTTCAACCTAGTCCCCTCCTACATTTACACACTTAGTCCAGCGGTAGTCGAGCATACGGATCTTGGACCTCCAGAAAGTGTCCACATCAGGGGTGATTGATAAGTTTGTGGCCTAAGGTAGAAGGAGATGAGCTGTATACATGCACATGCAAGTCAACTCTTTGAGTGATTATGCAGAAAGCTTGAAATGAATAACTCATGGGGGTGATTGATAAGTTTGTGACCTAACATAGAAGGAGATGAGTTATTAAATTCAAACTTTCTGTATAATCACTCAAAGAGTTGACCTCCATGTGCATGTAACAAGAGCTGTATAATTCATCTCCTTCTACCCTAGGCCATGAACTTATCAATCACCCCAGCTGTGGACATTTTCTGGAGGTCCAAGATCCTTCTACCTTAGGCCACGAACTTTTCAATCACCTCTCGTAGTTTGAGGCTGACAAGACCCAATCAGTTCTCTGATAGGTATCAATGCATTATATCTTAAAATCTTAAACCATTAGTAATTCTAACTGGAAAGAGTTGTTGCTCTTCCTTTTGAAAATATCTACATGGAATTTGAAGTATTTCCCTTGTCTCAGTGTGAAGCATAAATTCTGGGCATTGACTTAAGCACGCATCTTGAAAAATATTAGCTGCCTCTCTGTGCTGCAGATGGTTAGGATTACCTCACCCAATGTAAGTGATCAGGAAGGAAATAATTTATCAATGTTGTAAATGATACATAATCATATGTCTTTGTTGTGTGATTAAATGGTCTTTTTAAGTGTGCAAAAATATCTGCTAAATATTTATAGTGAATTTTTTAAAAGTTACTGTATATTAAAAGAGGTAAAATGACTCCTTGAGGCAGATGGGAAGCACTACCCTTTTGATAATATGGGTCAGCCTTTTGTTATTTTAGCAACAAATCATTGTAAAACATTTTTCAACATTTCAACAGTTGAAATAATATGATGAGATGGAGAAAAAGGTAAAAATTACTAGTACAATTTTCACCAGGAATACTGAGTGCCCTTGCACCAATGGCATTAACCACTTGTCTGGATGAAATATGTCACAGATCATTAAAAGAAAAGTAAAAAAATGCAGAGCACCTGGTTATCGTTTGCCAATTCTCACAACATTTGATTTCAATTCATTTTGGTATTGGTGTAAAGTAAGCTACATTGATTCCACTGGCCATATTGGTGTTCTTCATTTCCTATGCATTTATTTTCTTGAAGGTCAGGTGAGATGTGCAGAAACCAAGAATACAGCTTCACTCAATGCAGGGCCCTGAACGACTTTATGATCATTTAATGGTATCTTCATTGAGAATCTTTACTTTAAAATAATTTAAACTTAATTAGAGCAAAAACAAGTAGAATGCGAAATTGTAGAATGGATCTCACAAAGTTTCACACTGAAGATAATCATAATAAAATAACGATATAAATGATAATAAAATAAAATATAAGAAAGAATTTCATTGGAATCTCTCTAAGAATTTATCCACCAAGCAACGCATCATCCTGACTTAGGAATATATAACCAGAGCTCTGTTTAAGATCTGTTTAGCTCTGTTTACCACACCCTGATATCGTGACATCCTGTGCAATGTTGTGTAATACCACCAGAAATTCTTAACTGGGTGGTGTGAATGTGCACCAATGTACACTACAACCTTATCAATATCAGCTTGGAAATCTTGTCATCTTTGACTAGTAAATCTTGTACATCTGATTTTAAAGTAACTTTTTTTTCACTTCTCTTCAAATATATGTGTATATGTGCACTTGTAGTGGTATTGTGACACTGTTGTTTCCTTTGGGATCAAAAAAATATCAATCTGTATTACTATTCCTTTACCATCAGTAAGTCACATTCCTAGAACCTCGCTAACAACATTATGGATATGCCACACCTCAAGGACTGCAGTTGTTCAAGAAGACAACTCACTATCACTTCCTCAAGGGTAACTGGGAAAGGAAAATTAAATACTGGCACAATCTGAATGAATAAACAAACTGATTGCTTGTTTCAAGTGTTAAAATATTGTTTTAATTTTTAGTTAAGTGGGGGAGGATTCACTGCATGATGTCATCTGTATTGTTCAGTTACACAAACCCACAGCTTTTGTCTTTATTATTCAGCTTTTCAGCTAGCAAAATCTCATCAATGTTAAAGTGAATGACTATTTATTAATGTAGGCCTTAATGTTATGAGCTTTATTGTGCTAGGAAAAAATCAATAGAAACTATTTCAATCTACATTCATTAGACTCAGCTGATGTTTTTCTTTCACACTTCTTAGATTTTTTTTAATTCCCTTCTGCTAATATTATATTTGTCTGTTTGAATTTTATTTGCAAGATGTCACTGATTAGCATTGAATTACAATTCATTATCATGCAGAAGTCATTATATATATTTAATTAAAGTCAATTAAATAAATTTAGAGCACAGTGTAGTTCAAAACAATTTAAAATGTTCCCTTAAAACAGAACTAGTGCTATATAAAATTTACTTTCAAGGATGCACTTCATTGACTACAGCTTTGCATTCTACACCAAGATCCCCTCAAAACTAATCAATAGGGTTTAAGACCTTGGCCACAATACCTCCTTGTGTAACTGGATCCTCGATTTCCTCACTTGCTGACACTAGTCAGTTCGTATTGGCAACAACAATCTCCATCAGCACAGGTGCAGCACGAGGCTATGTGATTATCACCCTGCTCTACTCACTTTATCTCTATGATTGTGAGGCTAAGTACAGCATATTTAAACTTGCTGCTTAACCACTATTGTCCAAATCAAAGGTGGCGATGAATCAGCATATAGGAGCGAGATTGAAAATCTGACTGAACTGTGCCACAGGAACAAACTCGCATTCAACGTCAACAAAACCAAGGAGTTTATTATTGACCACGAGAGGAAGAAAATGGAGATCCGTGAGACAGTCATCATCAGGGGATCAGTGATGGAGAGGGTCAGAAATTTTAAATTCCCTGCTGTTATCACTTCAAAGGATTTGTCCTGGGTACAGCACGTTATTGCCATTACAAAGAAGACACAGCAGCGCCTCTGCTTTCTTAAAAGTTTGTGAAGGTTCAGCATGTCATTTAAAACACTGACATATAACTATAGATGCACGTTGGAGAGCACACTGACTGGTTACATCCTGACCTGGTGTGGAAACACCGATATCCCTAAATGGAAAAACCTATATAAGGGAATGGACCCAACCCAGTCCATCATTGGTAATACATAGAAACATAGAAAATAGGTGCAGGAGTAGGCCATTCAGCCCTTTGAGCCTGCACAGCCATTCAGTATGATCATGGCTGATCATCCAACTCAGAACCTTGTACCTGCTTTCTCTCCATACCCCCTGATCCCTTTAGCCACAAGGGCCATATCTAATTTCCTCTTAAATATAGCCAATGAACCGGCCTCAACTGTTTCCTGTGGCAGAGAATTCCACAGATTCACCACTCTCTGTGTGAAGAAGTTTTTCCTCATCTCGGTCCTAAAAGGCTTCCCCTTTATCCTTAAACTGTGACCCCTCGTTCTGGACTTCCCCAACATTGGAAACAATCTTCCTGCATCTAGCCTGTCCAATCCCTTTTGAATTTTATACGTTTCAATAAAATCCCCCCTCAATCTTCTAAATTCCAGTGAGTATAAGCCTAGTCGATCCAGTCTTTCTTTATATGAAAGTCCTGTCATTCCAGGAATCAATCTGGTGAACCTTCTCTGTACTCCCTCTGTGGCAAGAATGTCTTTCCTCAGATTTGGGGACCAAAACTGCACACAATATTCCAGGTGCGGTCTCACCAAGGCCTTGTACAACTGCAGTAGAACCTCCCTGCTCCTGTACTCAAATCCTTTTGCTACGAATGCCAACATACCATTTGCCTTGTTCACCGCCTGCTGTACCTGCATGCCCACCTTCAATGACTGGTGTTCAATGACACCCAGGTCTCGTTGCATCTCCCCTTTTCCTAATCGGCCACTGTTCAGATAATAATCTGTTTTCCTGTTCTTGCAACCAAAGTGGATAACTTCACATTTATCCACATTAAATTGCATCTGCCATGAATTTGCCCACTCACCTAACCTATCCAAGTCACCCTGCATCCTCTTAGCATCCTCCTCACAGCTAACATCGCCACCCAGCTTTGTGTCATCCGCAAACTTGGAGATGCTGCATTTAATTCCCTCGTCTAAATCATTAATATATAGTGTAAACAACTGGGGTCCCAGCACTGAACCTTACGGTACCCCACTAGTCACTGCCTGCCATTCTGAAAAGGTCCTGTTTACTTCCACTCTTTGCTTCCTGTCTGCCAACTAATTCTCTATCCACATCAATACCATACCCCCAATACCGTGTGCTTTAAGTTTGCACACTAATCTCCTGTGTGGGACCTTGTCAAAGGCCTTTTGAAAATCTAAATATACCACATCCACTGGCTCTCCCTTATCCACTCTACTAGTTACATCTTCAAAAAATTCTATAAGATTCATCATTCTCTGCCATTGAGCACATCTACACGGACCGCTGTTGCAGGGAAGCAGCATCTATTATCAAGGATCCCTACCATCTGGGCTATGCTCTCTTCTCACTGTTGTCATCAGGAAGGAGGTTTAGGAGCCGAAGGTCGCATGCCATCAGGTTCAAGACCGGTTAATACCCCTCAACAATCAGGATCCTGAACAGAAGTGGATAACTTCACTCATCCAAACACTGAGGTTCCAACTGATTCCACAACCTATGACTCACTTTCAGAGACTCTACAACTCCTGTTATCAATATTATTTACTACTTATTTATTCATTATAATTACTTTGTTTTTCTTGTTACATTTGCACAGTTAGTTGCCGTTTGCACACTGGTTGTCCAGCTTGCTTTGTCTGTAGTTTTTCATTGATTCTGTTGTATTTCTATGAATTTATTGTGAATGCCTGCAAGAAAGTAAATCTCAGGGTAGTATATGGTAATGTGAACTTTGAATTTTAAGCTCATATCCATTCTCTTCATATATTGCTTTAAATTCAACATTAGGTTTTCTTGTACCATACTTCATCTCTTGAGAAAGTGAACATACAAGTAGGTTCCCAAGTTCTGTCAGTGGCGTTTTAGCTCTAATTAATAGGCCATGGCTCATTCTTGATGTTCTCATCATCTTTTGGGAAAAAAAAGGTAAGAAAATACCTTAAGAAATTGTAAAAAGGCATTGGATTAATGTCTTTAAAAAAAGTTGGTGTCAAACTACTCAATTTGTAAATCATTTCTGCATCAGCCTTTTATTTTCATACTTCCGTCTAGTTAATCACTTTAGAAAATTTTCTGCTGAGTTCTTCCTTTTAACTCCTGAAAATAATCATTTCAGGAGTTATTGTGTGTCAAAATTTTATGTGAAATTCAACATAGCAAAGTCTAGCATAACTTCAAAATCTACTGTGGCAACCATTATGTATAGTTACTGGCCCAAGGTTAGCTGAAACACTGGGTATTTATTTCAATTTGACACCTTAATTTAGATATTAAAAGGAGCATTTACGTAACCTTGGGAACAAATGTGTGACCCTCTGGTTAACATTTACTGGAATATTAGTTATTTATTCCAATTAAGGCTTTTAATTTTTGACACTAGGATGAATGAAACTTTTGCTGAAGTTGTACATTTAATTTGATGGACGCTTGAAGATTTATTTGTAGTAGATTCTCTCTCTGTTTAAGATAGAAATCTGGTATTACAGTTTAGATTTTTGATTCAGTAAGCCATTCCTATTGAAATATAATGTGTTTTTAGCTTTAGCAATTTATAATTAAGTAAATAATATGCATTATGATGGATGAAACAGGAAGCAAGTAATTGTTGACACCCATCAGTCCAATTTTCTTTGTAGGTAACTGATTCTATCATGCATTTCTCTACATCCTCATTGTCTGCGATTTAATAGGAAAATATCCTAGGTCTGGATCTTTGGTTGGAGCAAAAATGAGGAAAATTAGCTTTGTTTGAATATACAGTGTACAAAGAATCTGCTGGGTTTGTTCATTTTTCAGGAGGAAAATCAGTTGTGTTTTTTTTTCAAGCATATGTGCAAGTCTATGTTCAGATATTAGTCCAGGCAATCTAATAATGTGTTTGAATACATAAAATAAAGCTTCTCCAAGTAGTTTTTTAAATATAAAATCAGGTTGTCAAATGGGGTTTCCTAATCAGAGTTATCTAGAGTCTGCACCCAAGACAGGTTTTCTGAAGGAAGGGAATTTATCAGTTATAGTGATCTCCTTTTGTTTTCAATACAGTTTGAGAAAATTCATTTGTTGTTGCCCCATGTCATTGATTAAAGTATCTTTGAAGTACCTTGCACCATAGCACAACTGAGCAATTCTACAATCCTTGTGGCGTGTATATACTCACATGGCTGATAGTCAATACAGTGCTGCATAAAACTAAAACCTTAAATGCAAGCTAATAGACACCAGACTCAAACCTTGCGGCAACAAAGAACCAAAGTTAAAATAAAGTTCAAGATGAACTGTTTGAAAATAATCATAAATTTGTAGGACTTGTGTTGAAGAAATCATAATTTCTGGAACTAAGCAATAGATATTTTCTGGGCTAGCTGGATGTGAGGTTTCATGCCATGCTGTATCTTTTGCTTCACTTTTTTCTCACTACCACCAAAAGATACTTGTACATTCATTAAGAGAGGGGAGGGCAAAGACATCAGTTTCAGGTTTTTAATTAAAAGTGAGACAAAGCGTGCACTCTCCTTGTGTGTGAATTTCTTTGAATTTCAATGAGGTCCCAGACATACTGTAACACCTGAGAGCGAAGATCAAAATATACAAGTGAAGTGGGAGATTGAAGAATGATCTTGTTAAGTCTTCAAATGCACAAGAGAAATAGTTTTCCTGTGCTGCATAAAGCAGTTGATGGCTGCTGTTGTTTCTCTGACTTTCCTTGGTGCTGAAAACTGAGATTGGTGACCCTGATGTGAGCTACCCATTCAGCTTTGGTGCCAAATCGCCCAGTGTTGCAACATCTGTAGTAAAATGGCTCCTGGTATCTGGACACACATATGATCATTTGTGAGTTTTCTATTGGAAATGAAACATTTACAGCTTTCATTGATCCAGTAGTGTCGAATACCCAATACACAGTTCAGATGGAATTAGAAGGCATGGAGAATGTTCTGGTCCATTATTGGCAAAGTAACAGTGGAGCTAAATAGGAAATTATCTTCAAGGACAAACTGGTGTGCAGCCAGTACGCAATGTGAACTTGATTGTTGCAGAGCATAATCTCAATGGCATACATATAGGTCTAATCACTGCATAAAATGTGTCCTACTGAAACAGACATTCTCTTTTCATGCTCCATTTTGAAATGTCTTGAGTGCATAAAAAGTGAATGTTGAAGTATGAATCAAAATGGAACCTCAATTGTTATGCAGACTCTTGCTCTGTGCATCTCTGTTTTGCATCTGACCTGCTTTGTAATTGATGACTAGGCCCGAGGAATTTATCATCTGATACTGTGAACTTACTTACCAATCACAGCACCGTGCTCTTTGTAATTGATGGCTATCTGATCAATTTATTAGTAGGGAGAAAGGAATGATAGAACTCCAGGGAGTTCCTCTGTTTGCTTTCGCTGTTAATTTGTTCAGCAGTCTGGTAAGGCAGCATAATGCTAATGATAAATGAAACCATTAACCTCTTCCATTACAAAATCTTCCCCAAAAGGAGTTTGTTTATAACTCAATCTGTCTTCTGGCTCTGTAAAATTGTTGTAAAAGTATTCTGGCTTCTTTGCCAGAAATGTTTGCTGATATGTGTGTCCCAATGTGTTATGGAGAAAAACTGAAAGCATTTGAGTCAGTTTCAAAGACTTGAGGAATGCAATACAAGAGAGTCACATGCTTCCCTACAGGAAGTAAAGAAATTTTCCATGAAAGCATTCTGTACCACTCCCAGACACCCCACATTACTTACTGTCCATGGTAATTTAATATATTTATTTGCAGAATCTCATTAGCTTAGTTTACAAATTAGGCACTTGTTTACTACTTTTTATTAATGTTCCCGAAGTGTATACCTGGCACTAGACCACTATGCTGCAAACATATGTTTACTAAATTACCCTTATTATTCTTGCAAATTTCACAACTCCCAGGAAGATGACAAAAACCTGTTCTTCCAAGGAAAATATCATATCATTTCAAAAGAGTGCATTGAGAGCTAGGTGACACTTTTGCACCAGTTTTAAGGACTGTTGTTATATAAAATAAATGTATTTACTGTCTGTCCAAAATATCAACCATCAAATCCTGAAATTTCCTATCCAAAAGCATCGCAGGAGTACTTTCACTAAAAGGATAACAACAGTTGAGATAACACATCCCCATCTTAAGAGTAAAAATAGACGAACAATAAATGCTGGCCTTAACTGCAATAACTGCATTCTGAAAATTGAATAAAAGAAAGAAAGGCTAACTCTTCTCTAACTCCTGAGAATTTTTTTAATATTGGCTTGGTTGCACAGTGACCATGAATGTAGCATCTAGAATGTGATAGATAGATAGATAGATAGATAGATACTTTATTCATCCCCATGGGGAAATTCAACTTTTTTTCCAATGTCCCATACACTTGTTGTAGCAAAACTAATTACATACAATACTTAACTCAGTAAAAAAATATGATATGCATCTAAATCACTATCTCAAAAAGCATTAATAATAGCTTTTAAAAAGTTCTTAAGTCCTGGCGGTAGAATTGTAAAGCCTAATGGCATTGGGGAGTATTGACCTCTTCATCCTGTCTGAGGAGCATTGCATCGATAGTAACCTGTCGCTGAAACTGCTTCTCTGTCTCTGGATGGTGCTATGTAGAGGATGTTCAGAGTTATCCATAATTGACCGTAGCCTACTCAGCGCCCTTCGCTCAGCTACCGATGTTAAACCCTCCAGTACTTTGCCCACGACAGAGCCCGCCTTCCTTACCAGCTTATTAAGACGTGAGGCATCCCTCTTCTTAATGCTTCCTCCCCAACACGCCACCACAAAGAAGAGGGCGCTCTCCACAACTGACCTATAGAACATCTTCAGCATCTCAGTACAGACATTGAATGACGCCAACCTTCTTAGGAAGTACAGTCGACTCTGTGCCTTCCTGCACAAGACAGGTAATTTAAGACATTTTCCACATGCTTAAAGATAGTTTCTTCTCCCAAGCTGATTTATGGTTACATCCGGCAAAGCTGAGGCTTGCCAAATTAAAATTGTTCGGAGGTGACAAGTCATCAAACTAATAGCTCATGCATATGAACTTGCCAAGAATAGTGGGAAAATGGAAGATTGGGAAAGCTTTCAAAAGCAACAAAAATCCGCTAAGCAAGCATATAACATGGGAATACAGATTATGAAAATAAACTAGCACTAAATATAAAAACAGATAATAAAAGTTTTTATAATTATATAACATTTAAAATGGTGGCAAAGTGATGTAGGTCATTTGGAAGATGAGAAGGGGAATTAATATTGAGTAATATGGAAAAGGCTGAGGTCTTGAACAACTATTTTCTGGTGGCCTTCATGGTGAAGGATACAACTTGTATGCCAAAGAGAGGTGCTATATATACGAGAGATGGTGAGGGCCTTGATGCAATCTCTGTCACTAAAGAAGTGGTGATAAGCCAGCAGATAGATGTTCAGTATATGCATTAATGATTTGGAAGAGAAGACTGAGTGCAATGTATTTAAGTTTACTGGTGACACTAAATTGAATACAAAAGCAAATTGTGCAGAAGATGTGGAGAGTCTGCTGAGAGATATAGATAGGTTAAGTGAATGGGCAAGAGCTTAGCTGGTGGAGTATAATGTTGGTAAAGGCAAGGTCATCTACTATGGTAAGTAAGTGGAAGATAAGATTATTATTTAAATGGTGAAAGATTACAACCTGATATTGTGCAGAGGGACTTCGGTGTTCTTGTACATGTATCACAAAAGATTGGTTTGCTGATGCAACAGGGTATCAAGAAGGCAAATAGAATGTTGGTCATCATTGCTCAAGGGATTGAGTTTAAAAGCAGAGAGGTTATGATGTAACTATATAGGGTACCTGTGAGACCATACTTGGCATACTACATGTAGTTCTGGTCTGCTTGCTAGAGGAAAGACATACTGGCTGTAGAGTCTCTACAGAGGATGTTTAATAAGTTGAGCATGTTAACCTATAAAGAGATATTGCGTTTCCTGGAACTATATTTACTGTAGTTCAGAAGAATGTGAAGGGTTCTTATAGCAACATATAAAATCTTGGTAAGACAGAAAAAAGAAAGTTGTTTCCACTGGTAAATGAGACTAGAACTAGGAAAATAGCCTCAAGATTCAGGGAATAGATTTGGAACAGAAGAGGAGATACCACTTTTCCAGAGAGTGGTGAACCTGTGGAATTTTCTGCTCAGGGGATTAGTAGATGCTACCTCATTAAATATGTTTAAGACACAGGTAGGTAGATTTTTGCATAGCTAGAGAATTAAGTGTAACGGGAAAAAAGTAGGCTGCTGGAGTTGAGTCCACACCCAGATAAGCCATGATTTTATTGACGTGGATCAGATGGCCTACTCTTGCACCTATTTCTTATGTTGTGTTATAAAGTCAGTTTGAAAGGAGAGGAAATGCCAAAGATAACGGAATCAACATTTGTATTGAACTAAAGCACAAAATGGGTGAAAACAATGGATAAACAGATTTATCTTGTGACAAATATTAGTTGCCTTGGAATTAGCAAAAATGAAAATAAGACTGGAAACTGATATTCATTGTTACCCATTCAGCATTAGTACCAAGGTGAATTTTATTTCATCTATATTAGAATATTTCCAATTTTAGGCTCACTGTAAAATATCTACAAAAAAGCTACTAAATATATATATATACTAATACGTCAGGATTGTATATATAAGATAATGTTAGGATTTTTGAAGAATGTTTAGTTTTTCTTCACACATTTAAAGATATGAAACCTTGTTTGCATGCTTCAATTGAGAGTGATTGTAAGTGCAGTAATTTACAGAAGTGCCTATTGATGCCTTTCAGCCCCATCTAATTGCTTATGCTTTTAGGATGATGTGAGTATTTTCAGCAGGTTTCTGAGCCTACCTTGCAAAGGCAGCCAGAAATAAGAGAAATGTCTGTTAAATTAATACTACCCATTAAAATATGCAATAATGGATTGAGATAAATTTTAAAATAATGGTAGCTTCACTTCCATTTCACTTAAATCTATCCTGGACTGTTAAAAAAAATCAACTTGTTTATTATTGGCTAATATTTGTCTGCTTTTTTTTTATATATAAAATCTCCCCACTTCCCCTTCTGCCCATTCACAAATGCAATTGTACACACATAGGTCTTAAAACAAGGCATCCTCAAGAAATAAAACTACTGAGTATTTTTTAAAAGTGAGAGTTTAGCAAGAGTTTATGTTCAAAGGGTTCTGAGTATCTTTGTTCACAAAAAGCTAAACTTAAGCAGGTGATTAAGAAGACAGATGATATGTTAGCATTTATTGGTGAGGTATTTGAATGTAAGAGTGAAGATATCATGCTGCAATTATAAAGGATTGGTGACCTTGAATGTAGTGTGCAACCTTTGTCTGGTCACATTTAAAATATGAAATATTACCACAGAGAAAATGCAGTGAGGATTCACTGGACCATTTCCTGAAATATGAGGAAGATGGAGAAGGCTAGAACTCTATTCTTGAAAATTTAGAAAAGTAACTAGTGACCTCAATGAAATACAATATTTTTTTCAAAAATCTAGGCTCTTGGGTAGTTAAGGGAAGGTTGATCTTTTCTGACACAGGTTTGGGGGGGGGGGGGGTTACAATTCCAAATTAAGGAATCATTGCTGACAGTACCCATCCATCAAATTGCCTTTTTAAAAATACCCTTTTGGAAAGCACTTTAAGGTGATATAGGAAAAAGAGAAAAGAAAACTGTGAGCATAAAAGCCTCTTCCCTCAGACAGTTAATATGATCAACTTCTAGGTGGTTAGCCATCCCCTATCCCCCTTCTGTCTATTTCCTCAGTCACTATACTGCACTTCAAACCAATTTTATAATGTTCCTTACACTGTAAGTACATGTTGATAAATTTTGCACATTTATTCCATATTAGTACTTCTAACTTTATTTTTATATCTTTAAGCTTTATGATAGTTGAATGTTGTTTTTTTTGTTGGGGGGGTCACACCAACACATCACAGCAAATACTCAGTTCATGTAAATATATATTTACAGTGGATAAAGATGATCCTTGATCTTTGTCAAATTCTGTGCTGAAATTATGAGGATTGCAGATCTTTGTAATTTTTTACTGTGGAGGGCTTTGGAGGCACAGGCATCATTTTCATTGGAGTTAAGGAATGAAATGATATTGAGGTGGGTGATCAGTCTTTTGCTTGTTGAATAGCTCAGCAGGTTTGAGTGTGAGTGGCCTCCACCTGCCCATGCTTCTAATATTTAGGATCTTAAATAATGTACACATTGTCACTCCATGCCTTTTCTCTTGTAGGATAAGTTTCTCTCATAGTGAAGGTCGTGGACTGAACACTGTGAATGGAAGTAACATGCCAGAATGGCTATGTAGTTTTCCAAGTTGTCTTGCTGTGCATTATAGTTACAAAGAGTTTCAAACCAGAAGTTTTATTGCCATTGCAGATGGTAAATGGTGAGGTAATTTGGCTAGAGGAAAGTTCAGCCATCCAATTGACACAAAATCCAGACACTGAGTTAGTGTTATGCTAAAGTGAATCATCAATATTGTTTATAGGGCTAGCAATATATTGAGCATCTTTCTGCTGAACGAGAGCATGCTTTTTTCATTATCTTTGGAGTTCCTGCCATACACATAAGAACATAGCAATCTCGAGCAAATCCTGACTGCAACCTTGCAGGTAGTGGAACAGCTTCATGATATAGAGAGCTAAATCTTGTGGTATTTTGTGATGCATTCTTACAGTCATGGTGGTTAACTATCTGGTCAGTAGTCCCCAGGAAATTATCTTTGAGGGACCTTGACTGGCAGGGGTAAATTATACTTCCATAAAGCATAAAGTCTCTTATAGACACTGATGTGCTGCAACAATAGCTTACTTGTGTGTTCATAAAGAGCAAAATGTTGCTGAATGTGGCATTAACTGGTATCTTGTTTCTGCTCACGATATATTGCCTTGAAATTCACAAAGCCGATCTGAATGTCACTTTTACACTTTCAGCTCTCATGGATTATAGGTTTCCAGGAATCAATGGGGATTTTGCATTTCTTGATGGAACCTCTTTATTGTGTGAGTGCAAGATATTCCTCCAGGGTCCAAGCAATGAAACTTTAACTTTAGAGCAAAATAGCATACTCCAGTAAGTCATGCAGTTGAGAACACAATTATAAATGCATTCTCCTGTACAAACAGGAGTCCAAAATGAAGAAATCAAACTAGTTTGTTCCTCTGAAGCCACTTGTTAATTCAAAGTAGCAGCTGACTACATTGAACACAGTGGACTACCTTATCGTGAGCATTTTATGTGAGCTCTATTTATGCAGACCATCAGTAATGTTTTTTTCCAATGATAACATGCGAGCTACACCTTTGGTAAAATGATAACCTTTCGACGTCACAGAAAGTTTGCAGTGCATGTGTTGCTCAGAGAGCAATAGATAACACAGTCTCCTGTTCCATGAACTATCAAGGAAGCACACATTCCTCGAAGTTCTCTGCCATTGAGACAACTGCACCTCTCAATTAGAGAAGAAAATAGTTTTCTGTCACATCAACAGCAACCAGTTGGACTTGAGAAGCGTGAAAACACGTAGCTCACTCAGGTTTGCTGATTGATTAGAAAAGGCAACAACTTGCAGAAGTTTGGTGTTTTGAGCAGCTGCCAATCAGCTTTTGGGTTTGATAAGTATGATCAAATTAAAATAAGGCAAGAGCAAGTGGAGCGGCCATTGTCACAGCAGCCGTCATTGGAGTGGACAGAGTTATGACTGAATGGGGATTTTGAGGCTTTAGCGAGTAAAGACTACAGACTGAGAATGAGAAAAGCTGCAGGTAGATCTTCTTTCCCCACAGTTTATTTATAGTTTTTCTCCTTCTTTATATTTGCTCAGTTAGAACAGGAGGGATGCCAGGCAGGGTAGTTGAATGCTCCTCTTGCAGAATGTGGGAAGGCAGGGAGACCTCCAGTGTTCCTGACGACTACACCTGCGAGAAGTGCAGCCAGCTGCAGCTTCCAACGCTCTGTGTTAAGGAGTTGGAGCCGAAACTGGATGAACTCCGTGTAATTTGGGATGCTGAGGGGGTGATAGATAGGACATGTAGAGAGGTAGTTACACTCAAACTGCAGAACACATGAAACTGAAGACAGGAAAGAGAAAGGGTTAAACAGCCAGTGCAGAGTACCCCTGTGGCCATCTCCCCCCCCCCCACCCCCCCAACAACAGGTGCAGCACTTTGGATGCTGATGGGGCAGGGGGAAATGACCTAGCAGAGGAAAGTCACAGTAATCAAGCCTCTGGCACTGAGTCTGACTCTGTGATTCAAAAGGAAAGTGGGGTGAGGAGAAGAGTAGTGGTGATAGGGGTTTCGTTCGTTAGGGGAACCGATAGGAGTTTATGAGAATGAGATTCCCAGATAGTATGCAGCCTCCCGGGTGCCAGTGGCTGGGACATCTGGGATCGAGTCTTCAGCATTCTTCAATGGGACATTGAACAACCAAAGGTCATGGTCTATGTAGGTATCAATGAAAAAGTAGGAAGAGAGATGAGGTTTTGCAAAATAAGTTCAAGGAGTTAGGGGCTAAGTTAAAGAGCAAGACCACCAGGGTTGTGATCTCAGAATTGCTACCTGTGCCACATGCTAGTGAGGCCAGAAATAGGAAGAATATACAGCTTAATATGTGGTTGAGGAGTTGGTGTTGGATGGAGGACATCAGATTTTTGGATTATTGAGCTCTCTTACAAGGAAGTTGGGACCTGTACAGAAGGGACAGTTTGCATCTGAACTGAAAGCGGACTGATGTCCCAGTGCGAAGGTTTGCTAGTGCTTCACAGGACTGAGATGTGGTTAAACTAGAATTGCAGGGGAATGGGAACCAGAGTGCCAGATAGTGAAGAGGTTGTGGAAGCAGATGTTGTTAAGATCTCAGATAAAGTCAGGAATCAAAAGATTGAGCATGGTGCGACTAATGTCCTGAGTTGCATATATTTCATTGCAAGAAGTATCATGGGAAAGGCATGGATCAACAAATGCAATTATGATATTGTAGCCATTAGAGAGACTTGGTTGCTGGAGCGGCAGGACTGACAACTCAATATTCCAGGGGTCTATTGTTTCAGATGCATCAGAGAGTGATTAATTAAAGGAGGAGGGGTGGCTTTACTAGTCACTGGAAATATGATAGCAGTACTCAGTCGGGACAGACTGGAGAACTTGTATACTGAGGCGATATGGGTGGAACTGAGGAATAAGTAAGTTTGACCAACTTAATGGGGCTATATTTCAGACCATCCAACAGTCCAAGGGATTTAGAGATCCCTAATTTGTAGAGCGATTGCAGACTGTTGCAAGAACCATAAGGTGGTAATAGTAGCTGATTTTAACTTTCCGCATATTAACTGGAATTCCCATATGGAAAAGGCTAGATGGGAAAGAGGTTGTCAAATGCATTCAGGAAAGTTTCCTTAAAAAGT
Source organism: Hemitrygon akajei (assembly GCF_048418815.1). Taxonomy (NCBI): domain Eukaryota; kingdom Metazoa; phylum Chordata; class Chondrichthyes; order Myliobatiformes; family Dasyatidae; genus Hemitrygon; species Hemitrygon akajei. The sequence goes on along the minus strand of NC_133136.1, from coordinate 70,568,163 downwards.
ACATAGAAGTCACAAGAGGAGTGTGCGATACTTGACCTACTATTAGAGAATGAGGCAGGGCAGTGACAGAAGTCCGTGAGGGGGGGCACTTTGCATCTAGTGATCATAATTCCACTAGTTTCAAAGTAAATATGCAAAAAGATAGGTCTGGTCTGCGAGTTGACATTCTAAATTTGGGAAAGGCCAATTTTGTTGGTATCAGGAAGCATCTGGCAAGTGTGGATTGGGACAGGCTGTTTTCTGGCAAAAGTGTACTTTGTAAGTGTGAGGCCTTCAAAAGTGAAATCTTGAGATGTGCCTCTTAGAATAAAAGGTAAAGATTGCAGCTTTAGGGAACCTTGGTTTTCAAGAGATATTGAGGCCATAGTTAAGAAAATAAAGGAGCTGTACATCAGGCATAAGCAGGTAGGAACAAATGAGGAACTTATGGAGTACAAGAAATACAAGAGAACACTTAAGAAATCAGGAAATCTAAAAGAATGCATGAGGTTGCCTTAACTGTCAAGGTGAAGGAGAATTCAAAGGGATTCTACAGATATGTTAAGAGCAAAAGTATTGAAAACGACAAAATTTATCCACTGCAAGATCAGAATGGTAATCCATGCATGGAGCCAAGAGAGATGCGGGATATCTTAAATGATTTTTTTGCATCGATATTTACTGAGGGGATGGACACAGAGTCTATAGAAGTGAGGCAAAGTGGCATCAGCTTCATGGATCCTATACAGATAACAAAGGAAAAATCCGCAGTTCCCAACAAGGTGTTGCCTTGGACCCAGTGGGGGGTAAGTGTAGAAATTGATGGGACCCTAGCAAAGGTATTTAAATCATCCTTAGTGACAACTGGGGTACCAGGGAATTGGAGGATAGCTGATGGTGTTCTGCTGTTTAAGGAAGGTTCTTAAAAGTAAACCAGGAAATTATAAGCAAGTGAGCCTGACATCAGTTGTGGGAAAGTTTTTGGAAGGTATTATAAGGGACCAGATATGAATATTTGGATGGACTTGGATTAATTGGGGATAGTCAGCATGGATTTGTGCATGGTACATTGTGTCTAACTAATCTTATCAAGTCTTCTGAGGAAGTTTACCAGGAAAGTTGATGAAGGCAAAGCAGTGGATGTTGTCTACATGGACTTTAGCAAGACATTTGACAAGATCCCACATATGAGGTTGGTCATGAAGGTTCAGTCACTCGGCATTCAAGATGCAGAAATAAATTGGATTAGGCTTTGGCATTGTGGTTAAAGCCAGAGAGTGACAATAGATTGCTGGTTCTGGAGGGCTGTGACTTATGGAGTGTCTCAGGGATCAATGCTGGGTTTTCTGTTGTTTGTCATCTATGTCAATTATCTGGATGATAATGTGGTTAACTGGACTGGTGAATTCTTGGATGATGCCAAGGTTGTGGGTGTAGTGGACAGCAAGGAAGACTCTCATGACTTGCAGCAGGAAAAATGGGCTGAAAATAGCTGGAGAAATTTAATGCAGACAAGTATGAGGTGTTACATTTCAGTAGGACCTACCAGGGTGGGTTTTCCAGTGAACAGAAGGATACAAAGGAGCACTTTAAAACAGAGGGATCTGGGAATACAAGAGGGCATAGTTTTAAGGTGCTTGGAAGTAGGTACAGAGGAGATGTCAGGGATAAGTTTTTTACGCAGAGAGTGGTGAGTGTGTGGAATGGGCTTCCGGCGACAGTGGTGAAGGGTCTTTTAAGAGACTCGTGGACTGGTACATGGAGCTCAGAAAAATAGAAGGCTATGGGTAACCCTAGGAAATTTCTAAGGTAAGGATGTGTTTGGTACAGCTTTATGGGCCAAAGGACCTGTATTGTGCTGTAGGTTTTCTATGATCTAAGTCCATAATTCCTTGAAAATAGCGCCTCAGGTAGAGAGGGCCATAAAAAAAGAGCTTGTGGAACATTGACCTTCATAAATCAAGGTTTTATGTATAGGAGATGGGATGTTATGTTGAAGTTGTATAAGATGTTGGAGAGGCCTAATTTTGAGTATTTTGTGCAGCTTTGGTCACCCACCTACAGAGAAGAATCAGAATCAGGTTCATTATTACCGGTCTGTGATGTAATTGTGAACTTCAGGAAGGGTATGATGAAGGAGCACATACCAGTCCTCATAGATGGATCACAAGTGGAGAGAGTGAGCAGCTTCAAGTTCCTGGGTGTCAAGAATTCTGAGGATCTAACCTGGTCCCAACATAACGATGTAGTTCTAAAGAAGGTAAGACAGCAGTTATACTTTATTAGGAGTTTGAAGAGATTTGGCATGTCAACAAATACACTCAAAAACTTCCATAGTTGTACAGTGGAGAGCATTCTGACAGGCTGCATCACTGCCTGGTATGGGGTGGGGGGGGGGGGGAAGAAAGGCTACTGCACAGGACTGAAAGAAGCTGCAAAGGATTGTAAATATAGTCAGCTCCATCTTGGACACTAGCCTACAAAGTACCCAGGACACCTTCAGGGAGCAGCCTGTCAGAATGCTCTCCATGGTACATTGATAGAAGTTTTTGAGTGTATTGGTTGACATACTGTGGTGAACTACATATACCTGTCTGGACATGCCTCCCCTTGCTGACTGCTCCTGTGGCTCCTCCCACAAACCCCGGTATAAAGGCGATTGGAGCCACAGACCCTTCCTCAGTCTCCAGGATGTTGTATGATGGTCACTTGCTGCTTGTGCTTTCTTCCAGCCAATAAAAGCCTACCTTAACCTACATCTCAGAGTTATTGATGGTGCATCACATACCAAATATTATTCAAACTCCTAAGGAAGTACAACCACTTTCTTGCCTTCTTTATAACTGCATCGATATGTTGGGACCAGGTTAGATCCTCAAAGATCTTGACACCCAGAAACTTGAAACTGCTCACTCTCTCCACTTCAGATCCCCCTGAGGATGTATGTGTTCCTTTGTCTTACCCTTCCTGAGGTCCACAATCAGCTCTTTCATCTTACTGACTTTGAATCCCAGGTTGTTGCTGTGGCACCAATCCCCTAGATGGCATATTTTGCTCCTGTACGCCCTCTCATCACCACCTGAGTTTCTACCAACAATGGTTGTATCATCAGCAAATTTATAGATGGTATTTGAGCTATGCCTAGCCATACAGTCATGTGTATGTAGAGAGTAGAGCAGTGGGCTAAGCACATAGCCCTGAGATGCACCAGTGTTGATTGTCAGGGAGGAGGGTATGTTATCACCAATCCACACAGATTGTGGTCTTCTGGTTAAGAAGTCGAGGATCCAGTTGCAGAGGGAGATACAGAGGCCCAGGTTCTGCAACTTCTCAATCAGGATTGTGGGAATGATGTGATGGTATTAAATGCAGAGCTGTAGTCAACGAACAGCATCCTGACGTAGGTGTTTGTGTTGTCCAAGTGGTCTACAGCCATATGGAGAGCTGTTGAGATAACGTTTGCCATTGACCTACTGTAGCAAGAGGCAAATTGTAATGGATCCAGGTCCTTGCTGAGACAGGATTTCAGTCGTTATGACCAACCTCTCAAAGCATTTCATCATTGTAGATGTGAGTGCTACCAGGCGATAGTCAATAAAGATGTAAAAGAGTACAGAGAATATTTACAAGGATGCTGCCGGGAATGGAGGAATTGAGTTATGAAGAAAGATTGAATAGGTTAGGACTTTATTCCTTGGAATATAGGAGATTGAGGGGTGATTTGATAGAGGTATACAAAATTATGTGGAGTATAGATAGGGTAAATGCAAGCAAAACTTTTCTGCTGAGGTAGGGTGAGACTACAACTAGAGGTCATGGGTTAAGTGTGAAAGGTTGAAAGTTTGAGGGGAACATAAGGGGAAACATATTCACTCAGAGGGTCATGAGAGTGAGGAATGAGCTGCCAGCGCAAGTGGTTCAAGTGAGTTTGATTTCAAAGTTTAAGAGAAGTTTGGATAAGTATCTGAATGGTAGCGGTATGGAGGGCAATGGTCTGGGTGCAGCTCGATGGGATGAGGCAGTTTAAATGGTTCAGCATGGACAAGATGAGCTGAAGGATCTGTTTCTATGTTGTACTTTTCTATGATCAGTAATGAACTCCAATGAAGTTCTATATGCCTTAGTGATCTTCCTCGTGTTTCTGTGTAACACAGAGTAATGAAAACCACTCTGCTGAATCGATAGATCAATTTATTAGAAATCGGCATTTGACCTCAACAACCCTAAACTCAATTCCTCTCATCCCATGGTTAAAAATACAGCATTTCTTCTACTTGTTACTTATTATGGCCTTGTTAGTAAATAAATCTTGCAATTTAAACTATAATCACAATTTCTGCACCAACAGTATTATCTTCCAACTAATGAAGATGCTTAATGATTGCTGTAGTTACATTGTTTTCAATAGCATGAAATGCCCTCTTGTCCAGCTTGCACTTTTTCATTTTATTGTGTTAACTCATCCAGAGGTTCATCCAAGTTCAGGAGTCATGGCCTGAACATAAGGGCTAAGACTGATAAATTGATCAGTGGATTGAAAAGTGAAAATAAGTTCCTTGATTCAAAGGATGGTGAATCTTTGGAATTCCCACACATAGAGGACTGAGGAGGCCAAGTCATCATGTTGTTAAATTGAGTGGATTACAAAATGTGCAGTTATTCTGTTATCACAGTTGAAATAGTCTAAAATAGTTTAAACCGTCACAAAGAAAATACCTCAGTTTTCATTAGATCTAACTACCAGCAGACTGCCTCCATTCATAACTAAAATATAGACTCCTTTAACAGCAAATTGTCATCATTATATGGTGAACCTCTGTCTTTTTTTAAGAAAAAGAGTAGTAATTCTAACTGTGATTTACTTAAATGTATTTGCAGTTCTGCTAAGTACTACCAATGCCTTTAATTTTAGTCATCCCAAAACCGTCCACCGTTTTTGGTGACACAGGAAGTAGAGATGTTATTTTGCAGTGCCAGAGACCCAGGTTCGATCCTGACCTCAGTTGCTCTGTCAGGTGTGTTTGTTCCTCAGTGGCCACGTGGATTTCCTCCAGGTGCTCTGCCACATCCTGAAGGCGTGTAGACTGGTAAGTTAAATGGCGAATATAAGTTTCCCCAAATGTGTAGATAAGTGGTAGAATCTGGAAAAAATTGGTGGGAACAATGGGAGAATTAAAAAAAAATAGGATTAGTGTAAATCAGTGAGTGAATCATAGATCTGTAGACTCAGTGACATGTGATTTTTTTCTCGCTGTGACTCAATGACATTTCGTGTTTGAAGTGTTCATTATACATGGAGAAGGGGGTAGCAAAGATGTAATGAAATCAAATGATTTTTAGAAGATTCATAGGCTGCTTTTTCTTGAATGTTTACAGCATTATTTGTTCTCTTGAATTACTTAAAAATCAAGAAAATAAAATGTGTGGCATGTCATTTTCTATTATACGTCATTTATTGGGTTCATGTCTTATTTGGTGATGCATTTTATTTTTAACTTTTTAGCTCATGCACAAGATTTTTATTGGATGCATCAAATTATAAGAGGTTTAGATCAAAGAAATAGGATGAAGCTATTTCCCTCAGCAGAAAAATCAATAACAAGGGGAGCATAGGTTTAGGGTAATAGCTACTTCAGAGAAGAATGAAGGAACAGCTGTTTTTACCCAGGCGGTCAGGCACTCTCTTCCTAAAAGCATGGTTCAGGCAGAAAATCTCAGAAAATTTAAAAGAAGGCACTTGATGTGCATTAACCTACAAGTCCTGGACTAAGAGCTGGAAAGAAAGATTAGTTTGATGGCTCTTTCATTGCTGACTTGGTCAGGATGGGCATATGACCTCCTTTTGAGATGGAAATTTCTATGACTCCATTTCTTTTCCTGTTTCATACTCACTTGCTGATCTTAAGTCCGAAATCAGAAGTAAATTTAATATTGAATCTTTGTTATTCCTCTTGCCAGAAATATCAGTATGTATGAATGCAAGGGGTGTAAAAGAAGATAGCTACTTAGCATTTACTCTGTGCTCATTGTTGGAACAGATTATTGTTTGGACATTTTGGCACATTGCTGTAATTACTGTACTGTACTTAACAGCTGGAAAGGGAAAAATTAAAAATTATAGTGTTTTCCTTTGAGTGTATCAAAACACCATCACTGCCAGTGCAGCCTCGTACACTGACTGTTCACAATCATTTCATATCATTCTGACTTACTCTATTATTTTGCTCTGTTTCTCTGAGCTACATTTAAATATGCAAAATATGTTAATGGATGCCCCTCACACGGGACAATTGGTGTTTCCTGTCCCATTTTTAGTACAAAAGATGTTTGCAGCACTTTTTTCTATTTTTACATACTCAAATTGTAGACCCAAAAGAGCTTTCCAGCTATCATCATACTGACTTTCAAACTAACATGTTGGCACAAACACAATGTCGGCACAACATTGTGGGCTGAAGGGCCTGTAATGTGCTGTACTATTCTATGTTCTATGTTCAAGTGAATTATGAATTTGCAACTATTTTTAGCATGCAGGTTTTTCAGTACTTCATGTAATTTCTTTCTTTGATTTAGTTTTACTATGTCCTTATGACTACACCCAAGTCCACAGTTAAGGGACCAAGAAGGAGGCTTGTTTTCAGAAGAGACAAATTAATATATTACCTGATTTTTGATTATGCTTCTTTACTAAATGAAGCTCTTGATCCTGACTCCCTGCTATCCTTCAAGTGTATGCAGAGGCATTTACCATTCAAAAATTCCTGGTCGTCGGAACTTGGCCAGTTGTGGAGCAGAAAGCCCATTCCTGCAATTGGACTAAGTTTGCATTTCCTTTCCAGCAAAGGGTTTCAATAGAGCAGGAGCAGCTTGGATCAAATTCCTAATTACTGCCTTCATTCATGCTGTACCAGGCAACAATGTGCAAGACTTCCATCAATGTCCTTTGCTAGGTCTTTTTGTTTGTAACATAGCGGAAAGAAGATTGTGTAATTCAGAATCTCTACAAGTATTTGTTAACTGTATACTTCAGTATGGATCATCAAGGTAATGTGTTTAATATGGAAATTATACATTTCACAAATTGTATATTATGTAATTATCAAATTTATTTTGATAGTTTTACCATGTGCAGAAGTCTGCTTACTACGACATGGTAAACCACCTATTTGACCATTCATTTGGACTGTGATACAGCAAATCAACAAATGTGACTTTAACAATATATGTGATAACAGCTACTCAGTCAAGAAATTTAAGTTTACTTCTATGGAATCTCATTTCCAAAATCTTGAGTATTTTCAAAATGCGATGTAATATGCATCAATTTTGGAAGCACATTGAATACTGCTTCTGAAATTAAAATTTTAGGAACTGAGTTCAACATGGGCATATAAATACATCATGTGTTTGGCATAAATATTGAAAGAAAAAAAATCAGCTTTTTATTATTTTAGTCTCTTTTATCTTCATAACTTAATCTCATGTGTGTTTCCCAGCATGTATTTTCCATCGTTGTACGTCACTTAAATCTAACTTGCTATACTTCATCATTCCTGTTCTTGACTTTGGGATAAGAACTGAGCTGAAACTGTCATGTGACATTAGACTCATTAAAATTTCTCCTGGCTGCCTGCAGAGAAGTAGTGTTCTTGTGCATGCAATATGCTAGGAGTAGTATATGCAAATGTTGCAAATCCCAGACTTCCAATGCAGCTACGCACCGCAACTGTGCACAGCTTCAGGGAGCGATGACAAGCAGGAACTTGTCAGTTAATCTCATGCAATAGAGAGTGGCTAAATAAGGAAATTCAAATAGTGGGATTGAGTTGAAATGGCTGAAATAGGAGTGATGAGATCGAGATGATTCTGACGAAATCTTATGATGTTCTGTTCAGAATTAAAATATGTAATATGTGATGGATATTCAGTTCCTGGGCTGGGTGGAGGTGGGGGGGCTCTTGTTCATTGCCAAGCTTAACTTTCTAAACATAGCAGCTCCCACTTGTAAAGATTAAATGATGGCTGGCTCTTCGCTTGCAAAGATCAGGAGAGAAGAAGAGTCCTCAGGAGCGATGGCACAGTCATTGGCGACTGTAGAGGCCAATTCTGGACCTGCAGACTCTGGAGCAGTAGGGACATGGGAACAGCTGGGCTAGGGGCATTTGGGTAACAGTATCCTTCCTGCATCTCCTCCTCAGCAGTCACTCTTCTCGATTCCTCAAAATTCTTGGCTGCTCTGTGAATCAGTGTTCTCCAGCAGCCTCTGTCACAAGCCAGCTGCTGCAACTCATTTACCTCAATATTTGCCTGAGAGAGCTGCTGCTTAAGTTGGTCTTTGTACCTCTTATGCAGGGCACCATGATCTCTGTTGCCCGGGAGAGTTCAGTGTAGAGTTCTGCTTTAGGTAATCTGGAGTTGTCCATGCGAGACACGTGGCCTGACCAGCAGAGCTGCTTCAGCAACAAAGTGGTTTCCAGTGCTTGGAAGTTGAGCCTTCTCCAGGATCTCGTTGTTGGAGACACGATCCTGCCAGCTGATACCCATGTTGGAGCAGAGGCAGCACTGATGGAAGTGCTCAAGCATTGGATTTGCTTGCGGTACAAGACCCAAGCTTTGGAGCCATCTAGCAGTGTTGTAACAATGGCAGTCCTGTACACCTGGATTTTTGTGGACAAACACAGCTAGTGGTTCTTCCACACACGTTTCTGGAGGTGCCCAAAGGCACTGCTGTGTCTGGCAAGCCAATTGTCAATGTCCCTCACCACTGTAGCATCATTGGAGATGATGCTGCACAGGTAGGTGAACTGCTCAACCTCTCCCTCAATGTCACAAAAACAAAGGAGCTGGTTGTGAACTACAGGAGGAATGGAGACGGGCTAACCCCTAGTTCCATCAATGGATCTGGGGTTGAGAGAGTAAACAGCTTTAGGTTCCTCGGCATCCTCATCACCGAGGACCTTGTGGTCTGTACACACCAGCTGTGTGGTGAAGAAGGCACAACAGTGCCTCGCTCACCTCAGACGGTTAAGGAAGTTTGGTGTGGGCCCCCAGATCCTAAGAGCTTTCTATAGGGGCATAATTGAGAGCATCCTGACTGACTGCACCACTGCCTGGTATGGGAATTGTACCTCCCTTAATCACAGGATTCTGCAAAGAGTGGTGTGGACAACCCAACAGGTCTGTAGTTATGAACTTCCCATGCTTCAGGACATTTGCAAGTACAGATGTGTAAAAAGGGACCATAGAATCATTGCAGACCCGAGTCACCTCAACCACAATCTATTCCAGCTGCTACCATCAGGGAAACAGTACCGCAGCATAAACGCCAGGACCAATAGCCTCTGCGAAAGCTTCTTCCACCAGGCCATCAGTCTGATTAGCTCAAGCTGATTTGAGTGTACTCTATATTACATTGAGTGTTCTGTTTATTCTAAATGATTATAAATTACTATGATTACACATTGCACATTTAGACAGAAACATAGCATAAAGATTTTTACTCCTCATGTATGTGAAGGGTGTAAGAAATAAAGTGAATTCAATTCAATCGTGTGTGTGTGTGTGTGTGTGTGTGTGTGTGTGTGTGTGTGTGTGTGTGTGTGTGTGTGTGTGTGTGTGTGTGTGTGTGTGTGTGTGTGTGTGTGTGTGTGTGTGTGTGTGTGTGTAGCACCGTCATCCGCATTTAATAGCTTGAGAATGGGCTCTTGCAGGGTTTTTGTTCGGGCTAGAAGGCGGCAGAGGTTGAAGATATTTCTTTCAATGCAGAACAGAATGTAGATGTTCTCCAGTGTGGTCTCTTTTGCTTCCCGTGGCATCATGCTGAAAAAGATGGCAAAGAGCATTGTAAGTTAAACATCCAACTCAAATTCATTGTTTAGCTTCTGGTCTTAAATAGGAGTCAGACTTTAGTTCTTAATGTTAATAAAGAGCACAGCTTTGCAAACGAGCACTGCTATAGTGCAAGATACTGGCCATGGCAACTGCCTTATTGCTCAGGAATTGCAGTATAAGACACTGGGCTATGTAATTTGGTTTGTTTCAAACAGACAATGCTGACTAGGTTGCTTAATACAAGGAAGCTTGCAGACCAGATGGGGATGATCACTTAGCACATCAATAACTTATCTTTTAATAAGATGGAAGGTTTATGTACTCAGGGAAGTTAGCTTCACAGCATTAATTAGAAGTACCTGGGATCTGTGACTCCAGGAAGATTTTAGACCATTTGAGTTAAAAAGTATCTGAAAGAATATCATATGCGTGTGAACATTGTTCTCTAAGCTGCTCGGGTGTGTAGCCACACAGTAACTGACATGCTCTTGCACACATAGCCTTTGTTGCTGCTCAGCTGGAATTTTTTTTAATAAAATATTTTATTAAAGTGCTGTGCAATTTTCAGGCAGTGTGTAAAAAAACAATTACCTGCTCAGAGCAATGGTTGGTCTGCAGCAGCTGTAAAAGAAAATGAGAATGACTATTGTGTGTGAAGACAAGTAAAGAAGCTGTATAAATAATGAGTGCAGTTCACGCTTATTAGGAACGGGGTAAGGAACATCAAGAAGCATGAAAGAAACACAAGGTGAACTAGAGCCCATTCCACTGACTTTGATTTCGACAGTGAATGACTGGTTGGTCTGCATCGTTGGTGTGTCTTTTTAGCTAATAGAAATTGTACCTGTGTTTTGAAAACCCTTTGTTTTTTAAAAATCCTGAGTTTTGCATGTGCTTAAAGAATGTTGTTTGGACATAAACATGAGAAAGTCTGCAGATGCTGGAAATCCAAGCAACAGACATAAAATACTGGAGGAACTCAGCAGGCCGGGCAACATCTATGGAAAAGAGTATCGTCAACGCTTCGGGCTGAGACCCTTCAGCAGGACTGTATTCTCAAGTACTTGGTTAGCTGGAAGTATCTTCTCCTTGGTAGAAGAGATACCAAGGGAACCATTCATATAGTGGATGTTGGCAGCTAAAATAAACATGGAAAATAAACAGGGATCTTAGATTATTGAATAGTTAGGGTACAACCTCCCTTTAGTGAGGGTACTCAGGGCCATTTTTGTCGGATAAACCTCAAGATCTTCATTTGAGTTTAGAACTTTGCGGTTAGCAAAGCCAATACCATCATGAGCAATGACAATTAATTTATTAAAGAGTGTATTTTATTAAATTAAGAAATGCACATATTAGACAATGCCTGTCTACTAATCCATGATGCAAGTTCAGTCATCGATGTACATTTTACGCTGTGGTTTGCTTCTGTGACAAGAAGTCCTTTTCGGGATTAGATGTTAGCCTTGTTAACCAAATCCTACCAGGCGGCCCGATACATTAGCAATTTATTGATCTCAGTGAAATCCAGTTTGGCAGTTTGCTTAAAATTTACTTGCAATTTACTTACTGTATAGTTGTTATCTTACTATTAGAAACATGGGAAACCTACAATACAGGCCCTTCGGCCCACAAAGCTATGCCAAACATGTCCTTACATTAGAGATTACTTAGGGTTATCCATAGCCCTCTATCTTTCTGAGCTCCATGTACCTGCCCAGTAGTCTCTTAAAAGACCCTATCATATCCCACCTCCAACACCGTTGCCAGCAGCCTATTCCACACACTCACCACTCTCTGACATCTCCTCTGTACCTAATATTATAGAGGACGAGAAAATCAGCCAATGCTGGAAAGGATCTTGGCCTAAAACGTCGACTGTTCACACTTTTCCATAGATGCTGCCTGACCTGCTGAGTTCCTATAGGATTTTGTGTGTCTTACGTATTATTATAGAAATTCAGTGTTCACTAATAGTGAAGTAGTGTGAAAGTGGCTCTTCATTGTAACAAATTTGACTCCAGTTTTACTGTGGAGAGTTCTATAAAGGCATGAGGATACAAAGTAATAATGGTCTTTCATGGAATCATTAATCCCTGAGTGAGACAGTGTTGAAACCTATCAGCTCAGACGTTTCATTGCTCTGTTGGTTGACTATCTATTGACATGATCTTGCACACATGGAACTTCAGGCATCTATACTCATGCTCCTTTATGAGTTCACAGCAGCTAAAAAAAAACCAAACTTTATCCCTATTATTTAAAAAAAATTGAAGTGGATTTTTAAAAAAAATTCATGTGAAAAAATTCATGGAACTATAGATTACATTTCTGAAGTTCACGGTAGATTTTCACATGAGAAAATTGTTCAGAGTATTCTGGTTTATGTAATTTTTTAGCGATCTGTATATCAGTACAAGCTACAAAATAAAATGGCTGATGGAGCACAGGACACTTTGAGTTCATGGTTAATCACTGTTTGCTGAAAATTCTATTTGACAGTCATCTAAAGGTCACCACGATAGCCAGGGGACTTAAATGTTAATGCGTTTTAATAATGTCTCATTTTGGACATTAAAAGGACAACATTAGCAAGAATTCATGGCTGTAGACCTGTAAAACCCAGATGTAAATGAAGCTCGTGCTTAATAGCACCCAACAGGCTTTTTAGTTTATCTGTTTGAAGAGTTTAAATTATATAATCTTTATACAATACCTTACATTGGAAAGAGATTTAAAGAGGAGCTTCATTTGCTGCTTGAGATATGGGTAAACACCCTCTGTATGCATTCAATGCACAACTGTATGATGGCTCGCAGCAATGCTGTGTGTCAATTCCAACATTCTCCCTCCGAAATGGGACTAATCTGCAAGACGAATGGGAATCACCATATACAATTTCTACTCAGCAGCCCTGGTCAGCCCAACCTCAGTATCTGAGCTGCAGGTCGCAGCTGAGAAACACATACTACATGCACACATTTGGAGGCCAAGTTGCAGGTCATCTTGCACAGATTCACTGGAGTATAGGAGAGGATGAGCCTTGCACTTAACATCTGCAGAAATACTACACTGTCTGCCCCTGCCTTGTAATACTACCTTCCCACGATAAAGGAGATAGACTAATGGCATCACAATCTACCTCATAATGATATTACACTTTATTGTTTACCAGGACTGCACTCTTTCAGTAGTTCTTCACTTTATTCTGCATTGCTGTTGTTTTACCTTTATTCTTGTCCAATGCGTTATGTAATGATTTGGTCTGTGTAAACTGTATGCAAGATATGCTTCTCACTGTATCACAGCGCATGTGACAATACCAGGAAAGATGTGAACCGCTTCTGATGTCTCATGACTCACCTGTCAGTGAAAGCAGACTGCAATGACAAAATTTTCAATTGATTTTAGTGCATCAGGTTAGCTTTCAAGCATCTGAAGAAAGGATTCTTCAAAGTACAAGATCGCAAAGTGAGAACAAATCACATAGGTTATTATTTAGCAGAGCTCCCTGCCCATCTTTATGACTCTGAGCCGTGAGCTATGTATAGCAGATGCCTCACAACACTGGAGAGATATTGAGACACCTTCCACAAAATTCTGCTAGTCTGTTGGCTGGATACACAAGCCAATGTGAGTATCTATTCCCATGCTACACCATTAGTAGTGAGACAGTATTCTAAGTCCACTCCAAAGTGGGTATGCCATATTGTTTGCATGTCTGACATTGGACACCCAGAACAAACATTCTGTTCTGAGGTCCGTCATTCAAAAAGATTACCTGTAGTTAGAGGAAAGACTTAAGGGTTTTTCTAAAATGTCTTGAAAATATGCAATGTTCCCACCAGCTTGTGGGAATCCCTGGCATGTGGCGACCCACTTTCTGCGCAGGCAAACCAACTCACAAATAGCCAGCGCCGGGGGGAGACTTTGGTAATGCACCTCTGATGTCATTTCCGCCCGGAGAGGGTGGGCACCGCGAAGTTTGAATAAACTAGTCTCGAAACGACTTACCGACTGTGTGTCGTTATTTCAGCGCTGTGTGTAGCACATCGCTACATTGGTGACCCCGACAGTCCAAACGGAATTTGGACCAAAGATGACCGACTCTTCATCTGTTCACGCAGTTTCGCTAAAACTGCCGACTTTCTGGACACTGGGACCACGCGTGTGGTTCAGCCAAGCAGAAGCCCAGTTCCAGATTCGGCAGATATCCTCTGATTTCACGCGTTACTACCACGTGGTGAGCGCCCTTGACCAGGAGATGGCTGACCAGGTTGCGGATTTCATACAGTTGCCCCTGGAAGAAGGCAAATATGAAGCATTCAAAGCGCTGCTCATTGGGACCTTTGGCCTCTCACGGCGTGAGTGGGGTGCCCACCTGCTTCATCTGGACCGCTTGGGAGACAGACTGCCGTCAGCATTGATGAACGAGATGCTGGCCCTGGCTGACGGACACAAGCCCTGCCTCATGTTCGAGCAAGCGTTCCTAGAGCAACTGCCCGAGGACATACATCTACTGCTGGCCGACCCCCGGAAGGTGGTGGCCCGGGCAGACATACTGTGGAAAGCCAAGAGGGAGAGCGTGGCGTCCGTCAGTCAGATTACCAGGCCACACGCCCAACAGCGGACCAGACCAGGCCCGGCAGGGGGGCACACACAACACAGAGGCAGGAGTGAGGAGGCCAGTGAACAGTGGTATTTCTACCACCAGCGGTGGGGCACAGAAGCCCGCCGTTGTCGCCCGCCCTGCAAGGGCCAGGGCCAGGGCCAGCTGCCACTAATGACTATGGCAGCTGGCCACCAGGACAGCCTCTTGTACGTCTGGGACAAACAGTTCGGACGCCGCTTCTTGGTCGACACCGGAGCGGAAATCAGCGTCTTGCCCCCGACAGGGTACGACACCCGCAACAGGAAGCCAGGACCCACCCTGAGGGCCGCAAATGGCAGCACGATACGGACCTACGGCACCCGCACAGTGCAGCTGCAGTTCGGCGCCAGCCGGTTCACGTGGGACTTCACACTGGCCACGGTGGCCCAACCACTCCTGGGGGCGGACTTCTTGCGAGCTCACAGCCTGCTGGTCGACTTGCAAGGGAAAAGACTGGTACATGCCGAGACTTTCCAGACGTTCTCCCTGGAGGAAGCCAAGTTGCCGGCCCCACACCTGGACTCCATCACGCTGTCGGACAACAAATTCACCAGAGTCCTGGCGGACTTTCCATCGATTCTGGCACCCGCAGTTCACGGCAGCCATGCCCAGACACGGGGTTCAGCACCACATCCTGACCAAGGGATCACCCCTCCACGCCCGCGCACGAAGGCTCCCCCTGGAAAAGGTCCGCCTGGTGAAGGAGGAGTTCAAGAGGATGGAGGAATTGGGGATTGTACGGAGGTCCGACAGCCCATGGGCCTCCCCCCTGCACATGGTGCCCAAAGCAGCTAGGGGTTGGAGACCATGCGGCGACTACCGCAGACTGAACGACGCTACAACTCCAGACCGCCACCCCGTGCCGCACATACAGGAGTTTGCAGCAAACCTGCACAGGGCAAGAATATTTTCCAAAGTAGACCTCCTCCAGGGATACCATCAAATCCCGGTGCACCCTGAAGACATCCCCAAAACAACACTTATCACCCTGTTCGGCCTGTTCGAGTTCCTCCGAATGCCGTTCGGCCTGAAGAATGCCGCACAGACGTTCCGGTGGCTAATGGATGTGGTGGGACGCGACCTGGACTTTGCGTTCATCTATTTGGACGACATCCTTATAGCCAGCAGTAGTCGCCAGTAGCATCTGTCCCACCTCCGCCAGCTCTACTCCCACCTGAGTGATTTCGGCCTCACGATCAACCCGGCCAAATGCCAGTTCGGTCTCGATACCATCAACTTCCTGGGCCACAGGATTACCAAAGACGGGGCAACCCCTCTGCCCGCCAAGGTAGACGCGATCCGTCACTTTGCCCGGCCCAACACGGTCAAAGGCCTGCAGGAGTTTGTTGGTATGGTGAACTTCTACCACCGTTTCCTCCCCTCAGCAGCCCGTATCATGCACCCTTTGTACACCCTGATGTCGGATAAAGGCAAGGAGATTACTTGGGACGAGGAGGCCGCAGCCACTTTTGTTAAAGCCAAGGAAGCCTTGGCAGATGCCGCGATGCTGGTGCACCCCAGAACAGACGTTCCGACCGCACTCATGGTGGACGCATCCGACACAGCAGTCAGTGGAGTGCTGGAACAACTCATCGAGGGGCGCTGGCAACCCCTGGTGTTCTTCAGCAAGCACCTACGACCACCCGAACTCAAGTACAGTGCTTTCGACCAGGAGCTGTTGGCACTGTATCTGGCAATCCAGCATTTCAGGTACTTCTTAGAAGTCAGGCCGTTCACCGCGTTCACGGACCACAAACCGTTGACCTTCGCATTCACAAAGGTGTCGGATCCCTGGTCGGCTCGCCAGCAGCGACATCTGTCCTACATCTCCGAGTACACGATGGACATCCAGCATGTCTTGGGAAAGGACGACGTCGTGGTGGACGCACTCTCCAGACCAGCTGTCCAGGCCCTGTCCCTGGGGGTGGACTATGCAGCACTGGCAGAGGCGCAGCAGGCAGACGACGAGATGCCCAGCTACAGGACCGCAGTCTCGGGTTTGCAACTGCAGGACTTTCTCATAGGCTCAGGCGAGAGGACCCTCCTGTGCGACGTGGCTACCGGCCAACCTCACCTCATCGTCCCGGCAGCCTGGAGGCGGCGAGTTTTCGACTCCATACACGGTTTGGCGCACCCATCTATCAGGACAACCGTCTGGCTGGTCTCCAGCAAGTTTGCGTGGCACGGACTTCCCAAGCAGGTCAGTGAATGGGCCAGAACATCCGTGCAGTGCCAAACAGCCAAGGTGCAGCGGCACACTAAAGCCCCAACGCAGCAGTTCGAACCCACCCACCGGAGGTTCGACCACATTCATGTGGCTATTGTGGGCCCCCTACCAGTGTCCCGAGGACCAGTGTCCTAACCATGGTAGACCGGTTCACGAGGTGGCCAGAGGCGGTCCCACTCACCGACACATCTGCCGATTCCTGCGCCCAAGCGCTGATTGCAACCTGGGTAGCACACTTCGGGGTACCGGCCCACATTACCTCCGACAGAGGCGCCCAGTTCACCTCCAGCCTGTGGGGAACACAGCTACACTACACTACTGCCTACCACCCACAGTCGAACGGACTAGTGGAACGCTTCCACCATCACTTGAAGTCGGCTCTCATGGCCCGCCTGAGAGGACCTAACTGGGTGGACGAGCTTCCCTGGGTCCTGTTTGGAATTTGCACAGCGCCCAAAGAGGATCTGTACGCCTCGTTGGCAGAGTTGGTGTATGGCTCACCCCTGGCCGTCCCGGGAGAGTTCGTACCATCCCCAAGGGGGCAAGGGGAAGAACCCGCAGCAGTCCTGGACAGGCTACGTGAAAGGCTCGGCAACCTGGCCCCCATACTGACTTCACAGCACGGACTGACCCCGACCCATGTACCCAAAGAACTGCAAAACTGTAAGTTTGTGTTTGTACGAAGGGGCGGACACCAGGAACTGCTACAGCGGCCGTACAAGGGGCCATTCAAGGTAATCAACAACAACGGGTCCACGTACGTTCTGGACATTGGGGAGAGAGAGGAGGTTTTCACGGTGGACCGACTCAAACCAGCCCATGTGGACTTGGCAGAGCCGGTCGAGGTTCAGGCACCACGGCGCAGAGGCAGACCTCCCAAACAGAGACTGATCCAGACTGTGGACATTGGGGTGTGTATCACCGGTTCTGGGGGGAGGGGTTATGTGGCGACCCACTTTCTGCGCAGGCGAACCAGCTCACAAATAGCCAGCGCGCGGGGGGAGACTTTGGTAATGCACTTCTGATGTCATTTCCGCCCGGAGAGGGCAGGCTCTAGGGATTAAATGCCAGCGCCACGAAGTTTGAATAAACTAGTCTCGAAACAACTTACCGACTGTGTGTCATTATTTCAGCGCTGTGTGTAGCACATCGCTACAGGCAAATGATTATTCAAAATTAAAATGGGGATATTTGGGATGGCACTGAGAACTTTGAGTGCCTGCATTGGGAATTCGCAGAAGTGCAGCAGAAACAATGGAGCAAGAGCATCAAGCTCATAAATTGCCTCCTGCCCCACTCTGATGGAGTTTGCCATCAGTCACTTCAGAATACACAGATCTGCAAAAGAAGCAAATTGTATTCAATCCTAAGGAATTGTCTAAAAAGTACTCACCAGTGAAACAATGGAAACAAACTATTCCTTGGGCATCTTAAGTTGCAACCTATCAGTAAATTTATGATAATGTCAACATTCCACAGATATTTTCACGACCATGGTACAGGTATATAAACAGTACAGTAATTGTAAGTTTCAAACCGGGTTCAGTAGGCTCTTAGTCTATTGACAAAACAGGGCACAGCTATCACTGTCTTAATTGGGAGGTAGACCGCTGAAGCACCTGTCCACTTGAAAAAAGGGGTAGGCCGTCTTCAATGCTGACTTGGCCCAATGGTATGTGATCACACGAGATGTAATCAAGGAATAGCCATCACAAATTTAAGCCATTTTTTTTAATGGTGTTGTAAAAAGAATGATTCTCCTAGGCTCATGCAACATTCTTGGATTATTGTTGGACTGATTCTTTGTGACTCTAGAAATAAGACTACAACACAATTGTGTCACAATTTGCCCAAAGCACTGAGTATTGTGCATTGAGGAGCACAATGAAGAACTACAGGTTATCTATCAAACTGAAAGGGCACACAAGGTGGTAAATAGAGTGGGGATTTTTTTGCCACCAGAACAGGCAGAATTATCCCTATGGCTTTAGCCAGTTATGTACATAGTATGCTTGGAATGCCAGCTGAATTTAGGTGTAAAAGTGATAGTAATATTACCAATTTTCAGACCTCCATTGATATAAGGTGCTGCAAGTAGATGGTTCACAGCTTTGGATCATATTTCAGAATTCTAGTCACCCTAACCTCTGCATCCCAGTCATGAAGGAGTAAAAGATGAAAATAAATATGCCGAGAAACTTGTATTCAACCTTTGTTAACAAACAAGAGAAAATCTATAGATGCTAGAAATCCAAGCAACATGCACAAAATGCTGGAGGAACTCAGCAGGCCAGGCAGCATCTATAGAAAAAAGTACAGTTGATGTTTCGGGCGGAAACCCTTCGGCAGTCCTCTCGAGTTCTGTGTGTGTTACTCAGAATTTGTTGCTTCTTTACCTGTGTTCCGTGATTTGTGATAAGCATGGACTGTTATACAAGTGTCCATTTGGGTGAGTACACAAAGCTGGAAAATCGGTGAGAACCCCAGTGGGGGGTGGGGGGGGGGGTCAAGTTGGTTTTGACCCCAAGTCATGTACAAAAAACTTTCTTACATATTTCCCAAAAGCAGGTGCCTGCAACACACGGAACTATTACTTCATTGCCATACTGACCACTAGGAAGTCAAGCTAGAGCTTAAGGAACGTTCCCCATGGTGAACACAATAGTTTCACTAAAGACTGTCATGGAAGTCAAGGGGGACTCACTGTCTCTTCTGTGTCTAAGCATGCTATATGTGATGGACTGCCTGATCTTCCTACAAGCTGAGAGTGGCCCCAAGCTCATGAAGTGGCCAATGAAAGCAGCATCTTACGCTCAGCTGCTATATGCAGAGATGCTATGATCTTTATTATTGATGCTTGGGGACAAAAATGGAGCATAGAATAATGAGGCTGGCAGAGCAACACACTAATGTTCTGACAGAGTTCCTTTAATTTGCATCTCTTTGTTTTCTTGCTTTGGGCTTTGCTTGTGAAAAACTCAGATCATAGGGCATACCACTAACAGACAATTTCTTCCAGTGAGCATTGATCACCAGAGGCTGGAAAATGTCAGACGTACTAAAGTGAATTGCAACTGGAAATGCCAGGGCCAATTTTACAATGGTTATTTGACCTGGACTTGATTGCAAGCATGATCTGGTATGAGCAAGTTTTCCCTAATAAGAGTAAGCAACTCTGTCCAATTATATGGCATGCAGACAATATTGTCTTGGTTTTTCTCTTGCAAGATAATGAAAATCATTCATTTTATCTCACTGAACAGACCCACAACTCTGAGATTCATTCCTGACGTTTTGAACTTGTTAGAAGTCTCATCATTTTGCTTACCATTAAAAGCCAACTTCCTCCCAGGAATAGCTAGTCACCTTGACAAAAAAGTAATTAAGAACTCATTATTTTCCTATTTGCAATTGGCAAGCTTCTGCTTTATCTTCATACTGTCCATTCACAAGTAGCATTGAGTAAAATATTGTATCTAAACCACCCATTTTTGATAGTTAGTCAAAGCCCCATAACAAAACTTGGATAGACTTCTACAGATGCACAGTGGAGAGTATCCTAACTCATTGTATTATGGCCTGATATGAATAAAAAATGCCCAGGAATGGAAAAGGATATAGAAAATGGTGGAGTTAGCCATTCCATCACAGGCAAAGTCCTTGCTACCATTCAGTAGATCCACATGGAGCACTGCCACAAGAAAGCAGTATCCATCATCAGTGACCCACACCATCCAGGCCATGCTTTCTCACTACTACCATCAGGTAGGAGGTACAGAAGTCTTAGGTCCCTTACCCCCAGGGTCCTCAGCCATCAGGCTCCTGAACCGACCTAGATAACTTCAGTCATCATTACTCGGAACTGATTCTGTGACCTATAAATTCACCTTCAAAGGCTATATACAGCTCATATACTCAGTATTATTTTTTGTTTGTACAGTTTTTCGTCTTCTGCGCATTGGTTGTTTGTCAGTCTTTTTCTGTTTATGCATAGTTTTTCCATAAATTCTATTGTACGTCATTTTTCCTGTATATACCTGCAAAAAAAATCTCAAGATAATCTATGATAACATAAACATATTTTGATAATAAATTTACATAGAAACATAGAAATTACTTTGGAAAGCATGTGTTTTACACAGCGTGTCACTACGAATATTATGCAATAGAACCAATTGCAAAACTTCTCATAAAATGAAAATGTGGAAATATGGAACTAGTTTCCAAAAATGCTGCTGATAGTGAGTCAAATATAATTTTCAAGACTGAGATTTTTGGCTGAATGCGAAATGTAAGTAGATAAATGGAGTTTAGGAAACTGGATGCAGGATCTAACTAAGAGGCAGAGTTAAACTGCCCAAAGTTCCCATAATCTGTTACTTCAGCAAAATTTTCTGAGGAATTTAAAAAAAATATATATTCAGATATGAAATGGTAGAGTTGCAAGAGTGACGAAGGTGTTGGTTGCAGTTAGGTGTCAGTTCAAGAGCTATGTCATCAAGATGGCAGTATAATTGAAGAATTCTCTCAGATGACAAACCTGGAAGGAGAAAGATCAATCTCAAAGTTTTAAATTATTTAAAAGATCGCAAAATGTGAATTGGAGCAGAAAAGTACAATTAACAGATAGGCTAAAATATCATGAATAAACTTTAAAATGTACAGTATGTGTTTTTTTAATTCTGTGTCCCAAGGAAAGAGTAGTTCACGTTTGCCAAGAAATAATAATGGTTTAGTAAACCTTTGAAAACTCCCTTGGACCCCCAAGGTATTTTATAGCAAACTGGTTTGTAAATGTAATTTGAGTAGATAAGGTTGAAGTTCATAAAGTTCTTGTCATTACTTATTTCCTTCTTCTGGTGGAGAGGATTGCAAAACAGGTAAGTTGTGGAAGACTGACAATGACAGCAACTGTGGCATTTCTATATTAATCTAGGCATATGTGCATTCCATATCTGAGACAACTAACAATCTTGCTGTCATTACAATGCATCTCTATAATGTCCCTGATAATACAAATTACAGCATTTAGTCATGTCAGTTGTCCAAACTGGAAAATGGTGTCAGGCTGCTGTTTATCAATATTAGCTTGGCAATAAATATGATCATCTCTCAGAAGCTGGTGGGTAAACTGTCCTGTTTGAGTCTCAGCACCTCTCCCTGTAACTGGATCTCAGAACTTCTTGGCAGAAAGACCACATTCACTCCGTGTTGGCAGCAACATCTCTTGCTCCATCGGCGCACCAGGGCTGCATGCTCAGTCTATCCCTCTTCAGGCTGCTGACATTTGACTGTACTTCTAGATCCAGTTCCAACCAAATCATCGAGTTCGCAGATGACACAGCAGTGACTGGTCTCATCAACAATGATGACGAGATGGTGTACAGGGAGAAGGTTGGTAAGCTGCTAGAATAGTGCAAAAACTTGAATCTCAATGTGGACAAGACTAAAGAGATGATTGTGGATTTTAGGATGATGTAGGCAGACCATTTCTCACTTCCAACCCAACCCCAAGTCTAACCAATTTTTACAGCAGCATCATTGAGAGTGTTCTGACCAGCTGAATTGCCATTTTGCAAAACCCTACAAAGGATTGTGAGGATTTATGATAGGATCATCGATGTCTCATGATGGTAGTGTGTACGACATCACACTCAGCATCAGGACTGCATCGAGAAGGTGGAATGTAGAAAACGAGCAATATGGCATTTACATTTACAAAATGGCAGTATGCCAATAAACATTGACTTTGAAATAATGTTTCATCATACTGTCCATAGCTCTAGTTATAACCTAACTGCTACTGAGAAGTTGTGGGTTCAGGAGAAGCACTGTTGTTGATCTTGCCCTCCATGAAAGGCAACAACAGCTAAAATAGCAAGGGATGTAACATAGGTACCTGATCCAAACTTGTGCATTCCCATGGGATGAATTGAGTTGAAGATATTTGTACAACTTTAGTAAAAGGAGAAAGACATAATCAAATGAGAACAGATGAAAGATAAAAGCTTATGTTGTTTGATACTATTTATTATAAGTAATATTTATAATAATACTATTTACTATAAATTACTATAAATTGCACATTTAGATGGAGACGTAACAAAGATTTTTACTCATGAATATGAAGGATGTAAGTAATAAAGTCAATTCAATACTTTATAGTACTGGTGTATTTCTTGTACTGGTGCTAATTCTATGTTAGAAAATGTAGTGCTGTTTTTAAGGACAGGAGCCATAACCTATGCAAAGCTCATATAGTTGCATCTTAGCAGTAGAGCAATTATGTTCCTTTTAGCCACCATTGTAAATCACCTGTAAATAAACTCTGAGTGAAGTCAAAATTTGATTGAATTTCAGAGTCCATAAAACAAAAAAGGAGAATTGGATCATTACACTCATTCTAAGTTCTGATTTTCTTATATTTAATGTTTTATGAAAATTGCCAATATCTACATACCTTTTACTGGCCAGACAACTAACCAAGGTTCCGCTATTTTGTTATGAGTTTATAGTAAGAATCTGGATCAACAAAATAGACAAACAATCCACACTAAAAACTTAATAATTATGCTTTATGAGGAACTTCACTAAAAATGGCAAATTACCTCTTAAAGAAGTAACGTTGCACTTAAGTACCAAAGGAAGATGCGTATTTTTTTCAGGTGAAATCGTATAGAAGCATGATATATCTACAGATCACATTTCAGTAATTATTATGTGCTCACAGCAAAGCAGGGATTTTTGAATTAGGTTTATTGTATTAATTAGGGTTATTTGATTTTTCTGGCACTTCCTTTCTTGCTTTGAGATACAGTTTCAAAATTTCTTATTTCATATTGTTTAAAATGCTGAGATGTCTATTGCATAAATAAACAGTTATTCTGTTTTTGCAAGTGGTTTTGTTTGTAGAAGTTGTAGAAAAGTTGAATTTTCAAGTGAGGTTACTAGTAATGGAAACACAGTCACGGAGTATATAAAAATCATTGCAAAAGTCATTAGTGCCATTATTAGCAAGTACAATCATTGTTTTTGTTCATTAGTAATTTGGCATCCCACCATCCAACTCTAATTTACCCATCCAGCAGATAACTGATGTATCCTGTACCATCATGACACACACATTAAGCAACCGCTCATTAGGACTTCTGCCAAGGATCAGACCTCTCTTTCATTAAATTTTCTGATACAGAAATCCTTCATTATGAACTTAAGAGACAATTAGCTAATTTTAAAGTTGCCTTGATTTATTAACTAAAGTGGTATCTTTGCTGTAATTCTTCAAAGCTATTTCCTACTTTTTTATATGCTCTGTTCCATTTCAATCAATTTCTAGTGATAAACAAAACATCTTTTTCTCCCCCAATAGGAAATTGATTTTTCTACTTTACTCTAAAACATCATACTTTAATCCAAATCACTATTGTTGCACCTGAATGATACTTTTCATTCCAGAATCAAAATCAGATTTATTATCACAGACATATTTGTTGCTTTGTTGCTCTGCAGCAGTATAGAACATAGTTACTGTATGTAACAAAAATAGTACAAAAACAAAGAATAACAAGGTAGTAACACACACAAAATGCTGGAGAAACTCAGCAGGCCAGCCAGCATCTATGGAAAAGAATGGCAGTCAATGTTTTGTACTGAGACCCTTCATCAGGATTGGTTCTGCCTGGATGCTTCTAGCTGAATCTATAACTTTATACAGCCTCTCACAATCCTGTGCATTGGAGCCTCCATGCTGTGATGCAACCTGTCGGAATGCTCTCCACCATGCATCTGCAGAAATGTATAAGGAACTTTAGTTACATATCAAATCTTTTCAAACTATTAATGAAGTAGAGACACTGGTGTACCCTCTTTGTGATTGCATCAACGTGTTGAGTCCATGATAGAACTTGAACCTGCTGACCCTTTCCACCATTGACCCCTTATTAAGACTGGTGTGTGTTCTCCTAGCTTCCCCCTCCTGAAGTCCACAATCAATTTCTTGATCTTGCTGACATGGAGTCTGACAGTTGTTGTGACACTACTCAACCAGTGGTTCTACCTCATTCCTTTAAGCCTCTTCATCAGCATCTGGGGTTTTGCCAACAACAGTGGGGTCTTCAGTAAATTTATAGCTGGTGTTTGAGCTGTCCTAGCCACACAATCGTGAGTATAGAGAAGAGAGTAGAACCATCAGCTAAGCATACATCCTTGAGTTAGCCTGTGTTCATTTCCAGAAAAGAGCTAATTTGCACTAACCAGGGTCCCACAATAAGGAATTTCAGGGTCCAGTTGCAGATGGAGGTACAGAGGCCCAGGTATTGAAGCTTGGTTATTGGTGCAGAATGAATGATAGTGTTAAACACTGAGCTGTAATCTATTAGCAGTGACCTTGTGTATGTTTTGTTGTTGGTTAGCTTCTGCAAAGCAGAGTGGAAAACCAATAATACTACACCTGTAGACCTGTTGAGGTGGTAAACAAATTGTAGTAGATCCAGTTTCAAGCTCAGGCAAGAGTTAATTCTAGCCATCATGTACTTCTCGAAGCACGGTGTACAATGGAACTGATTGCATCTGGGTGATGGTCGTTGAGGCAGCTCACCTTCTCTTCTTGGGCACCTGAATGATTTTTGCTTTTTTAAAGCAGGTGGAAACCTTAAATCACAGCAGTGAGAGGTTGAAGATGTCCTGGAATATTCCATCTAGTTTGTCGGTACAGATTTTTAGTACTGGGCCAAGTGCACTGTCAGGGTACATGACCCGTGTATCTTTGCTATGTTAGTACTGTACAATGGCTTGTGTTCCTATAGCACTTTTAACATAAAACATATTCCATATTAATAAAATTTATCACCATATTAGACCCAAATAAATTTCCAATCACTGTACAGTCCAGCCAATAGATTCATACTGAATATTATTTGACAATAAATCTTGAAAAAACTAAGCTCATTATTATATGATCTAATGGAAGAGTATATTTATTATATTATTCAAAAGATGCCTAAAACATACCAATTTTCAATTTACTCTTTATTAAAAGCTTTCGACAGTTGAAAATAGAGTAATTCTGACTGTGATGTTCATTTCGTAAATTATATATGAGAAATTCATTTAAGATTCCAGACTGTTGACTTTAATCTCTTGAGGAAACTACAGAATATCCTATTCATATTGGTTTGAATTACAGTTTTACAGGTTTGCCAGAAAATTGAGCAGCACCACAGCTATTTTTGAGAAATCTTGTGGAAGGAAATTATCTCTCAGCTTAGTATCACTAAGCATCTAAACTGCACTCTAAGTGCCCTTGGGTATTTCATTGGCAAAAATGTGCATGAGCAGTTTAAATGTAACTAAGTTTTAGCTGATCTTCAGTTATGAATTGAATATAAATGGATTTAACAATTTCAAGCATGTCTTTGAACTGCTGTGAAATTTTCTGGAACTTAAAGCTTTTGGATCCCCCTTGAGTAATTTGGATTTAAAGATAAGACTATTGATAACAAATTTAGTTGTACCAATTATAGTATTGTTGAAGGGATAAAGTAAAATACTGTGTATTGATTTTATTTGGAGTGAAATGTCAGAAAATATGAATCAATAATCTTGAACTCTAAAATTTTATTCAGGTTTAACTTGGCCATTATCTAGTTCATAAGTCAAGATCTTTTCCCCGAGATTATATTTACTGACATAATTGTGAATCATTACATATATTTGATTTCCTAGATTATAAATACAAAACTGAAATACCACACAAAAGCTTCCAGGTTATTTTTCAATTAACGTGCAACTTCTTGTTGTCTGTCACTGGTAATAGCTTTTAGCTCCATTTAATTAATGTTTTTTTTGATCTCCAGTATCATCTTTGAGATTGTTTTCATCTTTGAGGTCCACAATTATTTTGCTGCATTCTTGTTACTGCAAAGCTGTGAATGTGAGGCAGCTTGAATTTAAGAATATTTTCTGTTTTGGAATAAATTTCTTTTAATTTGGAATAATTTCCCCAGAGCAATGAAATAAGAATTCAGTCTGAATTTACTCTTATTCTGTAGTGTGGCCTCCTAAGATAGCTAGGATAAATAGCCCTGGAAAAACATACTTGCTTTTTCCTAGAACATTATTTGGCAATTTTTCTGATGTGAGGTGAAGAAAAGTGGTTCTTTTTGCTTGGTTCTAATTTTAAAATCAGCTGGCCCCAGGAACTATGCTGGATGTCTCTTTGTATGTGTGCACAGAGTTCCATTGTCAAGTTAGTTCAATGTGATTTGCAGAAGAGCTTGCCTAGATGTACAGGAGAGGCTGAATTGACACTGAATATAAAGTAACTCATTAAAAGTAGATACATCACTGCATTTCACTACATGTAAACACCCTCCTCTAAAGCTATCCATATCCAACATGATGTTCCAAACGATATCAAAATTGAAAGCAGAATGTTACCACAATTTTTTGATTAATAGTTGTTGGTCAAATAAAGAAGGAATAATAAAGCAATAAATAACAAACACAAATCAAAGTAAGCAGTAAAAATATTCAAAAAATATAAACCAATTAAGTCACACTTTTTGAGTTGTTCATTATAAACAGCAAAATGAAGAAGAGATTATGTTGGAAATTTCTTGAAAGAAGGATAGATAGATTGAGTTTTTAAAAAATTAGTTCTTTCCAGATGAGCTGTCATATCAATTAATAAGCCAGATGCTGCATTATATTCGGCAGTTGATCATTTATACCTCATGAACTGACAGTCATCAAACTCAGCTTCCTGCCTGGGGACTAAATTGCTCATGGGCACCCTTTAGAAAGTCATGGCACTGGAGGAAAGGGCAAGAAATATCACATACAGTTGACCCTCCTTATCCACGGGTTCCACATGTGCGGATTCAACCAACCGCAGATCGGGAGAACCCGGAAGTTCTCTCTCCAGCGCTCGGTGTTTGAGCATTGTTTGCCTCGCGTCTCATTCGGTCGCTACATTGTTTCTGTGGAAAAAATGGCTCCTAAAAAGCAATTAAGTGGTCAAAGGCTAAGAAGGAGCATAAAGTGCCACCTCTCACTGAGAAAGTAGAAATCTTAGATCTTTTGAAAAGTGGCATGTCACTTGCCGAAATGGTCCTCAGCCCTCAACCTCCACAGATCCTGACTTAAGTATTATTGAGCCTCCTCCAAAGTGTCCTTATTCCGTAAACAATACAGTGTAACAACTATTTACATAGCATTCCCATTGTATTAGGGAATGTATAAGTACTGTAATCTAGAGATGATTAAAAGTTTTACTCGTTTGACCATTGTTCGCCTCGCATCTCGTTCATTCGCTACTTGTGTTGTGAGCGAGAGGAAGGAGTTTAAGGCTAGTAAGGGATAGCTGGCTAGCTATGTAAAGCGCTACAACTTCAAGAACTTAAAGATCACGGGAGAATCGGGATCGGCTGATGCCGAGGCAGCATCAGCATTCCCAGAAGAGCTACAATGGTTGCCTCTGTACTGAACACATACAGACTTTTTTTCTTGTCGTTATTCCCTAAACAATGCAGTATAACAACGATTTACATAGCATTTACATTGTATTAGGTATGATAAGTAATCTAGAGATGATTTATAATATATGGGAGGATGTACATAGGTTATATGCAAAAACTATGCTATTTTATATCAGGGACTTGAGCATCTGTGTTTTGTGGTATCTGTAGGGTGTCCCGGAACCAATCCCCCACAGATAAGGAGGGCCGACTGTATAAATACAGCCTCAGGTCTACAACAATAGCCTGTGGCTGAGACATCAATATCCAAGATAATATTTCAGATCAGCTTTAGCCACGGAGACCTGTGATCTCTGGAGTTAGCTGGTAGCCTGGAGAGAGGCAACAAAGCCATGTTCTTCAGAGCATCTGTGTTCCATCTGCAAGGAGAAATAGACTGAAGTGATCAAATGGCCAAATCTTTATCTAATATTCTTTTGTTTCCTCTCACTTTGAGCACTTGTTTACCCAAATATGAGGTAAGAGATGGGAACATTCCATGCTGCTATAATTTATATGTTGCTGTGTGTTTTACATCTTGTTCAGGCATTTGCCTAATAGCCAATCCTTGGTTAAAAATGCATAATGTTGGCATTACAATCTGACTAATGTGAGCTGAATGCTAAGTTTAAGGATGTACTAACCTTCAGACATTATTTAGTGCTGTGACCAAAGTAGCTCAGAGATTCTGTTTATTGCTTTGGATTTTTTCTTCTTCTCTTCCCTTCTTTGTTGAGAAACTTCTACTCATTGTAGCTTCTGCTTTCCCTCCATTTCCTTAGATGAGGAAACAAGTGGAGGAAGGGGAGTGGGCACAGCTGCTTGAAGAACCAGGACAATGATTCTTCTCTCTTTCGGGCAAGAGCCAGTCTTGCCTGTATAAGTTTAGGGAGGTTAATTTTACCTTGGTCCCAGCACTTAGCTAGTTACTCACATGTTCTCTCCTTTGCCTTACCATTCAAATTCAACAACCTTCAAGGCTTAAAAGGCTTCTTCAAAAATAGAGTATCATAGATGTGTGAAATCTCAAAAACCAACAGAAAATGCTGAAAATGTTCAGCAGGTTAGATAGCTACAGTGCTGAAAGAACTGGTCTCTAGACAATAACTTCCTGTCAGATGCTGATGTGGTAGCTGTCATTTTCTTTTTTGGATTCTTGTTATATGGTTTTACATGTTTAATTGTGTAGCTAGCATTATAAAAGACAAAAGAGTTTCTGCAGATACTGGAAATCTTGAGCAAAACACTTGAAATGCTTGAGGAATTCAGCAGTTCTGGCAGCATCGAGGGAGAGAAATAAACAGTCGAGAATTCAGGTTGACACCCCTCATAGTGACTGGAAAGGAAGAGGGCTGAAGCCAGAATAAGACAGTGCAGGAGTGGGGAGGGGAAGGAGTACAAGCTGGCAAATGAAAGCTGAGATCAGGTGAGAGGGGAAGGTAGGTGGGTACAGGGGGAGGAGTATGAAAGGGAATCATTTGAGAAGTTGAAAGATGATAGGGATGCAAGAGGCATTTGGCTGAAGAGAAGGAATCTGCCAGGAATGGACAGTAAACCATGGAATAAAGGGAAGGAGGAAGGAAACAACAGAGGTAATAAGCAGCTTGTGACTGTGGAGGTGGAGAAGAGAAGGGGTGAGAGAGCCACAGGAATGAGAGAAAACTAACGGAGATGGGATAGGAAAGGAAAACAGGAGGGAATGATTACAGCGTTAGAGAAGTTGATATTGATGTCATAATTTCAAATGCTTTCCATGACCCAGCCCCAAAAGCCTTATTTTTACCATGCACATTCAATTCCTATGCATTTCCATCCCCCATAAGGCAGGCATTAAAGCTCTCCACCTTTTGCTTGGCAACAGACCAAACCAATTCCCTTCCACTGCTACCCTCCTCCATCTGGCAGAACTGGTACTCTCAGCAAATTCTCTTTTGGCTCCTCCCATTTTCTTCAAACCAAAGGTGTAACTATTTGCATATAGATTGATCTATGATCAATGGATCTGGGGTTGAAAGAGTGAACAGCTTTAAGTTCCTCGGCATAAACATTACCAAGAATCTTACATACTGGCTGTGTGGTTAAAAAAGGCACAACAGCGCCTCTTTCACCTCAGATGGTTGAAAAAGTTTGGTATGGGCTCCCAGATCCTAAGAACTTTATATAGGGGCACAATTGAGAGCATCCTGACTGACTGCATCACTGCCTGGTATGGGAACTGTATTTCCCTCAATCACAGGACTCTGCAGAGAGTGATGTGGACAGCCCAGCACATCCGTAGATGTGAACTTCCCATTATTCAGGACATTTACAAAGACAGATATGTAAAAAAAAAGGCCCAAAGGATCATTTGGGACCTGAGCCACCCCAACCAAAAACTATTCCACGTGCTACCATCCAGGAAACGGTACCACAGTACAAAAGCCAGGACCAACAGGCTCCAGGACAGCTTCTTCAACCAGGCCATCAGACTGCTTAATTC
This sequence comes from Hemitrygon akajei, assembly GCF_048418815.1. Lineage (NCBI taxonomy): Eukaryota > Metazoa > Chordata > Chondrichthyes > Myliobatiformes > Dasyatidae > Hemitrygon > Hemitrygon akajei. The sequence continues at coordinate 70,537,480 of NC_133136.1, read as the reverse complement.
ATGCTAACACAACTGTATTTCTATGCTATATTGACTGTTCATATTTAATCATGTTACTGTCCTGTTCTACATACTATTTATTATACATTACTATAAATTGCACATTGCACATTCAAACGGAGATTGAACATAATGATTTTTACTCCTCATGTATATGAAAGGTGTAAATAATAAAGTCAATTCAATTCACATAGATTCAAGCTAAGCCTGTCTTTTCAATGGCTAGTTGGAATAGTCCATGTTCCAAGCCTACACTGGGAACGTTTCCCAACTATTTCTCTGCTACATTGGTACCTGCATAGGTGCTACTTCTTGCGCCCATGCTCAGCCTGTCAATTCTGTCAACTTTTCCTCCATTTTCCACCCTGCTCTCCAATTCATTTGGTTTATCTTCCACACCTCTTTTCCCTTCCCTGACTTCTCCGTCTGCATCTCCAGAGACAGATTACCTATTGACACCTTTACAACCCCACTGACTCCCACAGTTGCCTTCTCTCATTTCCTCTGCCTCTAATACATCTGTTCTCATGAAGAGGCTTTCCATTCCAGAACATTTGAGGTGTCTTCATTTTTTCACAAAACAGGGTTTTCAATCCATTACTGTGAATGCTGTCTTCACCTGTATTTTCTCTATTTCCTGCATGTCTGTCCTCACCCAATTTCCTCCCTCTCACCATCTAGACATAATAAGGGTGGGATTCCCCTTGTTTTCACCTACCATCCATACACCTCCACATCCAACACATCATTCTCCGCAACTTTTGATATCTCTGACAGGCTCCCATCACTAGGCATACTTTCTCCTCTCCCCCCACCCCAACTTTTCACAGGGATAACACTTTCCCTGACTCCTGTGTTAGCTCATCAGTCCCCACCAATCACCTTCCTGGAACTTATTCCGGCAACCATGCCAAATGCTGTACCTGCCCTTACACCTCCTACCTCATCACCTATCAGGACCCTGGACATTCCAAGCAGACGAGACTGCGCTTTACCTGTGATTCTAACAAAGTTACCTGGTACTCCCAGTATGGCCTCTCCTACATCAATGAGACCCAGTGCAGGTTGGGGTACCATTTTGTTGAGCACCTTCACTCTGTCTACCACATCAGCCAAGTTTTACCAGTGGCCATCAATTTCAATTTTACTTCTCATTTCCACATCAACAAGTCTCTCCACAACCTCCTATACTGCCAAATGAGGCCTGGCACAGTTCGGATGAGTAACACCTCATATTCCATCTTTGTAGTCTCCAACCTGATGGTGTCAACATAGATTTTTCTAACTTACACTCCCATCTATTTTTCTTGCCCATCTCACTTTATTTTTACTCATTTTTATTGCCTCTCACCCCTTCTCTTCCCGACCCACACCCTCAAAGCCTGATCATCTCCTCTCTGGTTCCCACTTCCTTCCCTTTATTCCTTAGATTACTGTCCTCCTGTCAGATTCCTTCTTCAGCACTTTGTCTCTTCTACCTTTGACCTCCTAGCTTCTCACGTCATTTCCTTTCACCCACCCACCCACCTATTTTCCCTGACTCACCTGAACTTCTCTATTATCTGCCAGCTGTACTCTTCTCCATTCCTTTTTTTTTTAATATTCTGCCTTCTTCACTCTTCCTTTCCAGTCCTAATAAAGGGCCTCAGCCTAAAATGTTGACTGCTCATTTATTTTACATAGATGCTGCCTGACTTGCTGAGGTCCTCCAGCATTTTGTGTATGTTGTTTGACATTATAAATTCCTGGATTACGCTCATTAATAAACTATAATAATTAAGACTGTATATGAAAATAGAAGTAGAAATTCAGTGATAGCAACTGATACTTTGTTTTCCAAACATTGTAACTACCTTTCAGCATCTGATTGAGCTAATACAGAATTACACTGGCCTACCAATGTGTACATTTAGAAGGAATAAGAAATTCATAATTCATTTGTGCTGAATAATGCTATTTATATGGGCACAGAATGGTCTGAGATTATTGGTATTTGACTACTGAAAGTGTAACCTAGCTTAACAGTTCCTTCAGTTTCACAATTTAACTACATATTACATGCAGAAAGCCAAAGTAATCAATTATTTTTGTAAGACAATGCAAGATGTAAATACCAATTTACCTTTCATAAAAGATCAGGTGGAAAGATTGTTTTGAAGTGTGTTTACAGAAAGATCCTTGGCATTTGCTACATCAAATAGTTTAGAAAAAAAAGGAGATGCAGTCAGGTTTTGTTTACAGATCTGGCAATTGCTTGATATTGTAAAGCAAATTTAGTTCTGCAATGAACAAGATAAAGAGGCAAATGGACAGTGTTCAGTTGGATATACTGATCTTTAAGGTAGAGAATTATAATCAAAAGAAAAGAACATTAATTGCAGCTGTGTATAAGCACAAAAAGCCAAAAAAAATCACATAATCAAACTAACATCTTAAAACAGCCCACAGATTCCTTTCTGATCTTGTAGCAATGAATTTTGTGAGTAGAAGTGTTGGCTGACATCTACAAACAGGAAAACCAAATATTTATATTCCCTGAAAATGCTGTTGCTTTGTTTGCAAATAGAGCAATTGAATGGTTAGCATGCAGGTTCATATGGCATTTAACCAGTGGGAATAAATACTGGGAGATCTCCAGTATGCAACAAAAGAAGATCCCAACTTGAGACCGCAAAGTTCCGGCATTGAGATATTTTTTGCAGATGTTGATTAGGATTGGTTTGTTACTATTCCAGTGGCAGGCTGGAAAAGTTCTGAAAGAAATGAAATATTCTTCTATTGAAGCAGCCTTCCTGAGAGCGCATTATTTTGAATTTTGCTTTTTAAGTCTGTTTATTATATATGTATTTTTCAGTTAATGTTTTTCTAATATTATTGAGGATTACTATAGTCATATAAATATGATGCTATTAGTTATACTTTATATTATAGCTAAGATGAAAAGGATGTTTTAACTAGGAATGCAGTTAGTGGGTAAATCAGTTATGTATGAATAACTTCAAATACTGTTCTGTTCTTAATTTAAAAATAATTATTTTGCTTCTAACAATTCAGCCATGCAATCCATTTAATCCAGATATCAAAGAAATGGATAAGTCTCTCTCCATGGTAGAGAAGTTAACTGGAGGATATCCATTTGGATTTTCACACTTTGCAACTTCATTCATACATTAATATATTTATGTTTTAATATTCCATCCATATTGTCTTCTAAATATCAACGTGGGCTGTGTCAGAGACATTATCAGTGATAGGTTTTGAGATGATGCTTTCATTTGTGGGCCTAGACTTGAAAGAAAATAATTTGAACACAAGAACTCAAGGAAATAAGAACAGGGATAAACAACCAGGTCCTTAAGCCTGTCCTGCCATTCAATATCATCATGACTAATCAATCCTGACCTCAACTCCTCATGTGCCAGTTCTGCATAGCTCTCAATTACTTTGACCTTTCAAATATTTATCTATCACCACCTTAATTATAGCAAATAATCTGACTTCTATTTCTTTGGAAGCAGACAGTTCTAGGGATTTACTACCCTTTTGAGAAAAGTCATGTCTATATACCTCATTACCACCATCAAACAGGATATTCTGGAGCCTGAAAACCCGCACTCAATGACTTAAAAACAGTTTATTCCCCTTCTGCCATCAGGTTTCTAAATCTGTAAACAGTACCTTGTTGTTCCTCTTTTTTCAGCATTTATTTGTTTGTCTTCGCACTACACTACAGCCACAAAACAATAAACTTCACATCATGTAAGACAGTGATAATAAGCCTGATGCTGATACTCAGTTTTAAATGTTCAGTCTCAGTGACGCCCCTTGTATATTTAAATAATGTCACGCCTCATTCTTCTAACTCTCAAGGAACACAGACCCAAACTGTCTCAGCCTCTCCTATAAGACCATTAGATATAGGAGCAGAAGTAGGCCATTCTGCCCATGGAGTTGGCTCCACCATTCAATCATGGGCTGATCCAATTCTTCCAGTCATCCCTACTCCCCTGCTTTCACTCCATACTCTTTGATGCCCTGGCTAATCAAGCACCTATCTATCTCTGCCTTAAATACACCCAATGACTTTGCTTCCACAGCCACTTGTAGAAACCAATTCCACAGTTTTGCCACCTTCTAGCTAAAGTAATTTCTCTGCATCTCAGTTCTAAAAGGACATCCTTCAATCCTGAAGTCATGCCCTCTTGTCCTAGAATCCCCTACCATGGGAAATAACTTCACCATATCTAATCTGTTTAGGCCTTTTAACATTCGGAATGTTTCTATGAGATCCCCCCTCATTCTCCTGATCTCCACAAAATACAGCCCAAGAGCTACCAGACATTCCTCATACAGTAACCCTTTCATTCCTGGAAACATTCTGGTGAAACTTCTCTGAACCCTCTCTATATCAGTATCTCCTTTCTAAAATAAGAAGCCCACAACTGCACATAGTACTCCAAGTGTGGTCTCACGAGTGCCTTAAGGAGCCTCAACATCACATCCCTTCTCTTATATTCTTTACCTCCAGAAATGAATGCCAACATTGCATTCACCTTCTTCACAACCGATTCTTGCACAAGGACTCCCAAGTCCCTTTGCATCTCTGCATTTGAATTCTCTCCACATCTATATGATAGTCTGCCCATTTATTTCTTCCACCAAAGTGCATGACCATACACTTTCCACATTGTATTTCATTTGCCTCTTCTTTGCTCATTCCCCTAAACTATCTAAGTCTTTCTGCAGGCTCTTTGTTTTCTCAGCACTACCCACTCCTCCACCTATCTTTGTATTATTGGCAAATATAGCCACAAAACCATTAATACCATAGTCCAAATCATTGACATACATTGTAAAAAGCAGCAGTCCCAACACCGACCCCTGCTGAACTCCACTGGTAACCGACTGCCAGCCAGAATAGGATCCCTTTATTCCCACTCTCTGTTTTCTGCCAACCAACCAATGCTCCACCCACGCTAGTAGCTTCCCTGTAATTCCATGGGCTCTTATCTTGCTAATCAGCCTCATGTGTGGCACCTTGTCAAAGGCCTTCTGAAAATCCAAGTACACCACACCTACTGCATTTCCTTTGTCTACCCTGCTTGTAATTTCCTCAAAGAATTGCAGTAGGTTAGTCAGGCAGGATTTTGATTTCAGGAAACCATGCTGGTGTTGGCCTATCTTGTCACGTGCCTCCAGGTACTCCATAATCTCATCCCTAACAATTGATTCCATCAACTTTCCAACCACTGATGTCAGGCTAACAGGTCTATAGTTTCCTTTCTGCTGCCTCCCACCTTTCTTAAATAGCAGAGTAACATTTGCAGTTTTCCGGTCATCCAGTACAATGCCAGGATCTACTGATTCTTGAAGGATCATCTTCAGCTACTTCCTTGAGAATCCAAGGGTGTATTCCATCAGGTCCAGGAGATTTATCCACTCTCAGACCATAAAGCTTCCTGAGCACCTTCTCAGTTGTAATTTTCACTGCACAAACTTCACTTCCCTGACACTCTTGAATGTCTAGTATACTGCAGACATCTTCCATTGTGAAGACTGATGCAAAATACGTATTCAGTTCCTCTGCCATCTCTGCATCTCTCATTACAATATCTCCAGTGTCATTTTGTATTGGTCCTATATCTACCCTCGACTCCCTTTTACCCTTTATATACTTAAAAAAGCTATTAGTATCTTCTTTGATGTTAGTCGCCAACTTTCTCTCATAATTCATCTTTTCCTTCCAAGTGACCTCTTAGTTCCTGATAGAATAAATTTCTTCTCCCTGGAGTTAGGCCTGTAAATCACTTTTTGACTGTCTCCAATTTTATTATATCCTTTTTTTAGTTACAGGAATCAAAACTGTGCATAGTATTCCACATGTGGTTTTACTAACACCAGTTCAACTGTAACAAAACCTCGCCATTATTTAACCCCAACTCCTTTGCAACAAATGCCAATATATACAACCTTTTGTTTTCTTAACTCTTGTAGGACCTGTCTGCTAACTATTTGTAATTCATGCACTAGAACCCTTTGATCCCTTGGTACTTTCTTCATTTAGTTATTGATCTTCCTTTTGACTCCTGTTACCGAATTGCATGACGTCATTCTTCTTCACATTAAATTGTTTTCCAAGTTTTTACCCAATCACATAATTTATCTATACTCCCTTGCAGAGTTACTATCTCCTCAATGCAGCATGCCCTTCCATTTTTGTATCTTTCTACAATGTCATTTATAATGAACCTTTGAGTGGCAAATGCTATTTCCGGGGGGTGCTATGTTAGTTACATCATCCAACCTTAAAAGAACCCATTTATTCTAGGTCTTTGTTTTCTGTGGGATGGAGGGTTTTCAATCCACACAAACACAATTCCTATAATAATGTGTGCTCTTAATTTTTGTACCACCTCTTCTGTGGCACCTTGTCAAAGGCCTTTTAGAAAATCTAAAAAATCTAAAGCTCTATCATCTTTGCCCATCATGGCTTCTAAGAATTCAACTAAATTTGCCAAACGTGAGTTACCTTTCACAAGAGAAAGTTCGGTTATATTCAGTTTTTCTAAACTATCAGTTACTTCCTCTTTGATTCCTGACTCTAGCATCTTGCCAGCAATCAATGTTAAACTGACCCTGTTTTTCACCTTCTAACTTCCTCCCTGTTTGGACAGGGGATCACACTGGATGTTTTCTATCTTCTGGAACTCTCCATGCATTAAGTAGGTTTTGAAAAGATCCAATCAGTGGTTCCACTGTCTCTTTAGCTATTTTCTTTAATACTGTTTAATGCAGGCTGTTGGATCTCCAAGCTTACCTGTTTTTAGCCCATGAAGTCCACTAATATGCTTATCCTTTGTAAATAGAGTTTTTATGAATTCCTCCCTGTTATTTGAAATTAGCTGTTACCTCGTGAATGGTGTAGTATTCTCCATTGTAAAGAGAGCTGAAAAGAAAAGATTTAACATCTGCCATTTTTTTCACCAATTTCATTCTCCAGAGGTTCCATTCATAGCTTTGACACCTTCCTGTTTGCATGTCCATTGAACATTTGTATGTTCACTGTTTCACTGTCTTTCAAAATCAAATTTCTCCATTTTTGATATTTTGTCTTTTCTAGCTAGATCCTTACTAGTTGTCTGATCTACCAGTCCTTGCCACTTCATACTTTTCAACGTAACCTTATCCTTGATCTCCTTTATTCACCACAATATGTACCTCCTCTTTTATGGAATTCTTCTATCTGGAACATTGATTTGAATCGCATCAAGTATTACTGAATAACGGCATATAAAAAGGCAATTGCATTCAATTGCCCTAATTACAGAGAGAGCTTTGATAGCTCACAGTGTGAGCGGTAGTCATTTATTAGTTGCCAGTAGGCAAACACAGCAGATGAACAATATGTGTTGTGAAAGTCATACCAAAGCACCACGGATGGAGCTTCCAGCAAAAGATTGGACTGGTAGATACACTGGAACAATCAATTTTAGGGCAATGATCCAAAGCCAACTATCAGTTGGGAAGTCACCTTTAGATTAAATAGTGCACTGGTCAGACCTTTCACACTATGATAAGTAGCTATATTTCATCAAGGTTGTAGAGGTGCATTCTGGAACAAAAATGACAGGGAAATGTCGCTAGACTGATTGCTCGTGTTGGAAAACTGAATCATGAAGCTAGTATAGAAACTATGGCTTTCCAGCCTTGAACAGGGCCAGCGTTATAGAATATTTGAGGATGATTTGTGAGATGGAGAGAACAAAATTGGGAAATGTGCCTTAAATCAATCTGTAAGGTTAAGATAACAGGATACTGCTTCAAAAATAGAAATAATCCTCTTTAAATTTGTAATCAGGCAATTAACAAGTGTGTTAGTTGCTGCCCGACCTGCTCAATTCCTCCAGCAAATTTTGTATGTTGGTTTGGATTTCTAGCATCTGCAGAATTTCTTGTGTTTAGGTGTGTTAGATGTTGGATGTCATACCACAAGCTACTGCCAAAGGACAATCCTCACAGATTGTCAGTGGGGTTTTCATCACCAATATTGTATACAGTTCATCTGGACAAACGATTGTAACTAGTAAAGGATATTTTCACTGTGTATGTTTATATTGTAAATTGATTTTCAGGTTCTTCCCTGCTTATGTCCTGAGTATGCATTCCAGGTTCCGTTCTTATAATTTAGATATCACTGTTGATAAAGAAAAATAGAAGGAATTTTCCTTGTATGTGATAACATATATACAGTAAGTATTTTTTTGGAAGAGTCAATTTTGTGTGTTATTACATTTCAATATTAGTAATCGAATAATTGCTTTCATATCAGTTCTCTGCAAATTTCCAGAATGACTCAGATCACTAGCAGAATAAATAATGCAGTTCATTGCATGTTATTTTCTTTCCAGTGAAAACTTGTGTGTCAGTGAAACAGAAAAGAACTGGGTTAGAAGATCCAATATTGGCTTATTCAAAATTGTATTTATCCTTTAGTCCTGGTTATTTTTTCTATGATTGCTGCCACAATTCAGAACAGCTTATGTCCCAAACCAAATGAAAATAAGACCAAACACTCAAAAAGAAAGTAACCCGATAGTGTCACCAATACACTATGCGGAATGGTAAAGGTCAATCAGGAAATTTATATTACAGTAGATTCTAAGAGTAGAATAACAGTGCACAGATTACAAATCATGAGACAAATATAGAATTGCAATTTTGTCACAAAAAGACCGATGGGAAAGTCGTAGAAAAAACATAGGCTATGAAATTGTTCTTCAGAAGTAGTACAAAATGGAACAAAAATGAATTGACAATTCCTTATACAATCTATTCCCCATTGCTTTCACCAGAAGCGTGGAACATCTGGTCAGTAATATGGGGAGTGGGTAGCCAGCCATTTGCTGTACTCATCCGATTTTAATTTTATCAATCTGATCAAACCACTTGGTTTGGCTTATGTCTGGGCTGCAAAGTTGGAAACAATCCCCGTTAAATTTATAATCAGGTATGTTAGCTGAAATATTAGGACTCATACAACATGGTATCATCACGGAGATGATTTGGCATACTTGTTAACTCAGTTGGGGAAAAATTATTTCGGCACAAGAAACATATGCTTTGGGATAGTTCTGTAGCAATTGAACAATTATATCTAAATATATGGCAGCCTACCCTGGATCAGACTTAACAGAGTTCCATGATCCTACAGTTCATACCTCAGTAGAGCCTGACATGCACTGGGCTTCTATGGATTCTGAAAATCAACTTGAAATTAAAACATGATAAAATTATCCTTTGCGTAAGATCTGTTAGTGTTCAGTTGCTTGTAGTATAGTACACCATCAGTACAGGACAAATAGCATATGATGACAACTGGAAAACACTTTATGCAATTAGAATGAACAATACTTGTAGTGGCAGGAAGCAATCTCCAGAGTGTCTGAGGTATTACAGATGAGTGGAGAAAAATGGTCATTCCTATTTCAGGAAATCAGACAATGTGACAGGCCAAGTCAATAAGAGGTTTTGTAAAAGGCAGTAACCATAGAGCTGATTAGCTATAATTTTATTTCCTTTCTGACTGAATTTTCCAGTTCATTTGCAAGGATTTCTACTGTAGTAATGCATTTAATAAAGAGCAGCTTTAGAGACCATGTGTGACCCGTGTAGGTGAAATCCAGGAGAATAGAATTTATTAAAAATATATTTTGTTTCCTAATATGGATGTCAACTGAAAATGTTACTTGAACTACTGCCTAGTCTGCACAAGCAATATTTTTATTTTGCGTTAGAATGTAATCAGAAATGACACAAATATAGAACCTTCACATCGAAGGCTGATTTTGCCATGTAAGTGGTGTGATGGATAATTGGTTTAAACTCTGAAATGAAATATGCCAAGATGACAGAGAAATTATGTCTATGTAGCATTTAATAAGATGTACATTAGAGAGTCATCCAGGCTATGAGCTTCCTTTACGTTGTTAAAGATGTAACCCTATAAATCAGGTGCCTGTACTTCTGTATTGCCATAGATAATTTCAAGTATGTTATGTCCCATTTCCTATCCCTAAAGAATGAAAAGCAGAATTCTGTAATATCTACAGACCAACAAAAAATGTCTCACTGGGCTTAGAGGGAGCATACTCCGTTGAAAACTAGGCACATATTAGAGCAGCAAAGTAACTAGAGTCAGACATCATGGAACTGGAGATTCTCAGGGGGTAAGGTGATTAAGTGAAATTACCCAGGGGCTTGAAGGAATTATGAGAAAAATTAAGCAAATAAATAGAGTGTTTTATTTTCTTTGGCTTGCAATAGATCACAGCACTGCCTATGCCGTAATCACACGTTTACAGAATAATTTGCAGTTGAAGTTAACAAGTGGTGCATGTTAATTACATGCAAACGTGGCTTACAGCATTAACAGATGCCAAATGACATTTAAGTGATGCACTCAGGGGCAGAGCCTGACAAGATTTAGGTTGGGGTGGGAGGGTCAGGTGTTGGTGCTAATTTTGACTGTTGATGATGCAGACAGGAGCAATGCATAATGGTAGCAAATTGATGGTACCTGCTATATGCTATACCCAAAGCCATTTCCATCACTGCTGATTACCAACCTAGGAAAAATATAAAAACAGTTTCTTGACTGCTGATTGTAAAACTTCTAAAGGATATGAAGATGGATTAAACTCTCTTAATACCCTTTCCTATGAAAGAGCGGACATCTCCAACTTGTATGTCTCCCAACAGGCTAACCTAAGATTGGTAACCAATTTCATAGTGTCCTAGACAACTTTACAGTATACCAATACATAAAAACCAAAATGAATAACAACAAAAGATTAGTACGGTAGCATAGCAGTTAGCGTAATGCTATTACAGTGCTAAAGGTTTGTGAGGAGTTTGCACATTCTCCCCGTGACCACACAGATTCCCTCCAGTTGCTCTGGTTTCCTCCCACATTCCAAAGACCTCCAGGTTAGTAAGTCAATTGGTCACATGGGTATAATTAGGCAGCACAGGCTCGTTGGGCCGGAAGAGCTTGTTACTGTGCTGCATCTCGAAATAAAATTTATAAAAATAATAATCTCCTTTCTGTTGGAAGTAACACTGTGGAACTGTATTTCATAGTGCCATCACACTCAAAACAGGAAGGAGTGTAGGCGACTTGCAAGAGTTATTTTAAATTACTTACATTGGGTTAGTGGAATGCTAACTGGAATAAATTTCATCAATTGCTTGAATACCAGATGTGAAATATCATTTTAATTTAAGTACAGTAATTGTCTTTCTGCATTAAATAGTATTTGTCTCAGTGAACAAGTAGTTGTTTTACTGCTTTGCAAACAGCTGTTCAAGTTAGAAGGCTGTTAGAATACTATAACTCATTCAATGGCTTCACATTTTGAGTTTCCCATAAAAAGCACAATCTAAATGCCAGAATCTTACTCTATAAAACACCATTATTATTTTTGCTTAATTGTAAATAAAATAATAAATTGTTTTTTTTCTCGATTATCACATTTAATTATGTTATATTTAACTTCTGGCTCTTAGAGTTGTAAATGACTTCACCAAGTATGAAGTTTGACAAGATCAATGCAAAGTGAATGCTTCACGTAGCTGAGTGTCCAGAGACAAGAAGCTCTCAAAAATCCCAAAATAAGGAGGTCAGCAATTCAGGACTGAAATGAAATAGAAATTTCTTCACCAAATGGCAATGGAATCCATAGTGTGCCAAACAGTTGAGGCAAAATCATGGAATATATTCAGCACAAACGTTACTTTCCTCCGCCATAAAATTTGCCATTTAAGTGTTAGGTGTGGCATATGTTGAACTAGTGCACTAGAATTGAAAATCCTGTTTTATATTTGTAAGCAGCAAGCACTTCAGAGACATTTGCTGCTCTGGAAGCAAATCAGCAATATTATCAAAATATAGGTTGTGTTGTTACTGTTATAGTATTCCTCATTTTTATTAAGAATTTTACAAAACTTAAGGTTGAAGGCTTCAACTTTCAAATTTCTTTCTAATTTGGCATTTCAGATTGGTAATCTTGAATTTTTGCTGAAAACAAATTGTCCTATTTATAGGTTTTGATGAATGAATTTGTTACATGGCATTGCATTTCCATGACAAAACAATAGCTTTTCAATTGTCAAGTGTAGTTAGAACTTACTATATGACCACTGACAATTCTGCATTTGGGAAGAGAACTGAATTGTAGTCAGAGAGTTGCTGTTGAAATCTGACAACTTATTGGGGCATTAGTTGAAATTCTTCACAAAACTACTTTGAGAAACACAGCGATAAAATACATTTCTTTGATGCCAGTGTGTTTTTAGCATTGGAGAAATTTATGAAATGCCATATAGTATATATTTCATTAATATTTTCAGTTATATATCTTTTAGAAATCAGTAGGGTTGGATGAAGGATCATTGTAGCCTGGAGTAATCTCAAATCAGTGTCACAAGAAATGATTGGGAGTACAGTTGGGCACTATTTTCTTAGGCGTGTTTAACTCAATTATGTTCCAATGCACATTACAGTATATGAACAAGAAACAGAAAAAGGCAGGTAGAGGAGGGAAAATTTGGCTTCACAGTTGGGCATTCTCCTTTAGTATTCCACATACCGATTTCCGGACCTCAATCCCAGACCAGATTTCAGTTGTGGCAGGGTTTAAATGCTATAATAGGCTAAAAAATGAAGTCAAGCAGCTTTGCTGACAACAGCACATCCATTCCCAAGGAGCTTGATGTACATTTTGAATGGAAGAGGATTAGAATGTCACCACTCATCCTGTTAGCCTCCAATACACCTGAACCCACAGTTACCATTGTGGATGGATGATCTGTCTTTTGAAGATTGAACCCGCAGGAAACATTTGACCCAGATGACCCTGGCAATGACCTTAGATCCTGCGCAGATCCACAGGTAGGGGTATTTGCCAACACTTTTAATCTCTCCATGCTTCAATATGAAGTTTCCACCTGCTTTAAGAAGACCATTAGCATCACAATATCTAAGAAAAACAAAGTAACATGTCTTAACAACTACCACTGATGGCTCTGACATGAAGTGCTTTGAGAAGATGGTCATGGCAATCATAAACTCTGACCTCCCAGACAACTTCAATCCGCTATAATTCAACTACCACTGAAATAAGCCTTGAGCAGATGCCATCTCCCTTGCCGTACTCTCATCTCTAGAGCATACTGGGGCACCATGACAACATAGCAGTTGGCATGAAGCTGTTACAACTTGGGGCATAGAAGTTTGGAGTTCAATTCTGATGCCATCTCTGAGGAGTTCTGTCCTCCCCGTGTTACACATAGGTTTCCTCTGGGTGCTCCAGTTTCCTCCCACTCCAAAGTAACTGGTCACTGTCAATTGTCCTGCAGTTAAGCTAGTGTTAAATAGGTGGGTTGCTGGATGGTGTAGCTCATGAGGTCAGAAGGGCTTGTTCTGTGCTCTATCTCTAAATAAAAATCTGGACAGCAAAGATAATTGTGATAGATGACTCTTTGTTGATTACAACTCTGCTCTCAATGCTATAATTCCAAATCTACTCATGTCCAAACTCCTAGACCTGGGACTCGACACCTCCCTTTAAAACACGATCAATGCACTTAAAATGCTGGCAGAACTCAGCAGATCAGGCAGCATCTACAGAGGAGATGGCAGTCAACGTTTCAGATCAAGACTCCTCATACAGATGAAGGTTATTGGTCTGTAACTGGATCCTTGATTTCCTGAGCAACAGACTGCAATCAATTAGGATAGGCAATACCGCCTCCACTTAATATCATTTTCAACACTGTGTTCCACAAGGCTGTGTCTACTTATATAGAAACAAGGCTGTGCGGGCAGATTCTGCTCAAAATCCATCTGATAATACCTTTGTACTGGGCCTTATTGTAAATAATGATGAACCAGAGTACAGGAAGCAGATCCATAGCCTAGTGATATGACATCATGACTACAATCTTTCCCTTAATGTCAGCAAAACAAAAGAGCTGGACATTGACTTCAGGAAGTGGGACAGTACCCTGCTCCTGAGAGGAGTGAAAGCTTCAGATTGCGAGGAGTGAACACCATTGATGGCTGACCAGGTCCAATCACTTAGATGTCATGGCCATCAAAGCTCACAAGAGTGCTACTTTCTCACGAGGTTAGAGAAATATAGTATATCCCCTTTGAACCCCCAACCAGATGCAACATACAAAGCATTCTAGCCAGATGTACAATGCCTTGGTGTTGCACTGCCCATCAATGCAAAAAACCATAGAGAGTTGTGTACACTGCTCAGTAAATCACAGCAACCTGTCTCCCCTCCATGAACTCTATCTACACTTCTCACTGAACTTTATTAAATCATTGGTTTAGCTGCAACTAATTTATTCCCAGTCTTGGCACTCCTAACAAACTCAAGGGATGTTGTAATGGCCAAAGAAAGGGCCAAAATCTTGCTGCCTCAGTAAAGCAGCCAGCATAATCCACCTAACCTAAAGAGTCCACCTATCCTGAACTTTCTCTCTTTCCTTCCTCCTTTCCTTAGGGCAGAAGATAAAAAAAGCCTTGATAGGACATACCACCAGGCTCAAGTGGAGCTTCTATTCCCTTGTTACAAAACTATGAAATGTTCCCTTGGTAGAATAAGATTGGCTCTTGACCTCACTATCTACCTCATTATGACTTGCACCTGATTGTCTACCTCCACTGCATTTTTCCTACCACTACCTCAATGCACATTTGCCATGAATTGATCTATATGAACAGTGTGCATGACAATTTTTTCATGCATATGACAATAATAACCTAATTCACCAATATAATATACTAAATAAAAGCTAATACAGTAAAGGTATGGACACAATTCTGTACTTGTAACTCTGAATTTAATGTCACAGTGACCTACAGAACAAAAGCACCATCAAACCAAATAATAATCAAATTGAAAAAGATAATCACTAAAAGGAGTTTTACTCTTTGAGAAAGATGTTGAAGCTCAAAGGCTATAATTAACAGTCAAAATTGGTAATTTCATCAATTTCATAGCTCATAAATACTAAATATTTTGCCAATTTTGTATATTATTGTAAGTATATGCTATGTCTAAAATACATCTCCATTTAAATTCCATTGACCTTTGATTTCTTTTTCATTCTCCTTTTGTATTAGATTCAATACTAAAATCAACATTTAGGATTTTTTTCTTAAGTCTAGTCACTTTTCATTACAGAGCTATCAAAAATCAATTTTCATGCATTAATCCTAAATTTGAAAAGCAATGCAAGATTTAATCAAAATATTACAATTTGCAATTTGTTTCTACAAAATATCTAAGAAGGAATTATCATAACTGTCTTATAAAACCTTATCCTACTTTATGATATTAAGCTTTTATATCACTTAATATCGTTATTAAAGGTATTATATGGCTAAAGACATGTTTACGGATGCGAGGTTCCATGTAAATTCAGGGGTTTAGCTTTTGCTTTGTAATCTGGTCTTGTATCCATGCCTAATGTTGCTTTAAAAATATTGCCAAACAATACCTTCTGTAAATTCATTTCGATTAATGGAAAATAAGAAAAGGCCACTGTAATTTTTCAGAGATCTCAAACATTTAACTTATAATATACTAAGGTAGATGCTAAATATATTGTAATTTTTAAAGGCAGGTCATGCCATACGAGCCTGATTGAATTTTTTGAGGATGTGACTAAACACAGGTAGAGTAGTAGATGTAGTGTATACGGATTTCAGCAAGGCATTTGATAAGGTACCCCATGATGCGAGGCTTATTGAGAGAATAAGGAGGCATGAGATCCAAGGGGACTTTGCTTTGTGGATCTGGAGTTGGCTTGCCCACAGAAGGCAAATGTGTCATATTCTGCATGGAGGTCGGTGACCAGTGGTGTGCCACAGGGATCTGTTCTGGGACCCCTTCTTTTTGTGATTTTTATAAATGACCTGCCTGGATGAGGAAGTGGAGGGATGGGTAAGTAAATATGCTGTTGACACAAAGGGGGGTGTTGTGGATAGTGTGAAGCACTATCAGAGGTTATAGCAGGACATCGATAACTTGGAAAACTGGGCTGAGAAGTGGCAGATGGAGTTCAACCCAGATAAGTGTGAGGTGGTTCATTTTGGTAGGTCAAATATAATGACAGAATATAGTCTTAATCTTAAGATTCTTGCAGTGTGGAGGATCAGGGGGATCTTGAGGTCTGAGTCTAAAGGACACTCAAAGCTGCTGCGCAGGTTGGCTATGTGGTTAAAAAGGCATACAGTATATTGGCCTTCATCAACTGTGCGAGATTGAGTTTAAGAGCTGAGAGGTAATGTTGCAGCTATATAGGACCCCACTTGGAGTACTGTACTCAGTTCTGGTCACCTCGCTACAGGAAGGATGTGAGTGAACTTGGCCTTTTCTCCTTAGAGCAACAGAGGATTAGAGGTAATATGATAGAGGTGTATAATACTCCCCAATGCTATTAGGCTTTACAATTCTACCGCCAGGACTTCAGAACTTTTTAAAAGCTATTATTAATGCTTTTTGAGATAGTGATTTAGATGTATATCATATTTTTTACTGAGTTAAGTATTGTATGTAATTAGTTTTGCTACAACAAGTGTATGGGACATTGGAAAAAAGTTGAATTTCCCCATGGGGATGAATAAAGTATCTATCTATCTATCTATCTATCTATCTAAGATGATGAGAGGCATTGATTGTGTGGCTAGTCAAAAGGCTTTTTCCCAGGGCTGAAATCGCTAACACGAGAGGTCACAGTTTTAAGGTGCTTGGCAGTAGGTACAGAGGAGATGTCAGGGGTAAGTTTCTTACGTAGAGGGTGGTGAGTGCGTGGAATGGGCTGCTGGCAACGGTGATGGAGACAGATACAATAGGGTCTTTTAAGAGACTCCTGGATAGGAACATGGAGTTTAGAAAAACAGAGGGCTATGGGTAACTCTAAGGTAAGTACATGTTCGGCACAGCATCATGGACCGAAGGACCGGTGTTGTGCTGTAGGCTTTCTATGTTTCTATGTATTCTATTTTTTAGGTCAGTGAATTAGATCCTAACCAAATATGCTAATACAAAAGTACATTTTAAAGGAATACCATGCCATTGATGATACAATATCACTGATTTCTAAATAAGTGGGTTAAATGATGAAGTCAAGACAAACTAGCCCATGCAGATAGTGACATACACAGCTCACAGACACTGTAGTTAATTGTAATATTGGGCAATATGATTAATGATAAATGAGATGTGCATTTTTTTAGAATATCCGAACGGACAAATTGACTTGTGTGGGGTATGTAACTGAGTTGTAGTATGTAAAATCCTGACAGTTATAAAATATTAAATGAAAATCAAAATTACCTACAATCAGTAATGTCAACAGCAACTACCATATCAATGTCACTACCAAGGGAGAGCTATTGTGACTGTTTTGTCATAGGCAACAGCTCAGGCAGGACCCTGAAATCTAGATAATAGGCTCCTGAACAAAGGCCAGCAGCACCTTCTGTATTATAATAAACAGAATACTGCAGGAATTCATGTCTGGCATTCAAAGGTATAACAATGTATGTGAGAATGACTTGATCTGAGGATGATAGGAACTGTTGATTGATCCTGAGGTGACTCAGTAACCTGATCACTGACTGACCAATCCCATTACAGGAATTACAAATGCTTGTGTGAGAGAGCTTCCCACTGGGCTGAGGATATCTTCTTTACAAGGTACATAAGTTAAAGTTATATACAGTATGTTACATTTTCAGTTTCCTTTTTTTAATTCTTTACAGCAGGAGGTTTTGATGACTTTGAAACTAATTGGTGCTCAGATCTTCCAGTTCATGCTACTCCTCATTTTCATGAAAGAAATTATGATGTGTCTTCATTGCACATCCTTCATCATCACATCTCTGTAGATCACTTCATTATGATTTAAAAGGACCAAATTGACTGTAGTGGTTCCAACAATAAATAGGCCTCCTGAAATTAAAATGAAAGCCAACAATCATAATGGTTTTCCCTCAGAAACACCAGGAAGTCCAATAGTTTTTTCTTGATCTGACTATTTAACCTTGGACCCAATCCACTAGTTGCTCTGATTGGCTGCCAATCTGACCATTCTCCGACCCTCACTCGCTCTTTACAGAAACTACCAATCTGCCAATCTTCACTACCACCTCGACAATTTGCTACCCCGAACCACCCCACTATCCCCTCTCCCTACCAAGTACTCAGCCATCTACAGATTTCCATCCCTACTATTAATAGAATTAAGCCTCTTCCGTCCAGTTTAGAATACAGTGTTCTGATGTATGTTTACCAGAGGATAATCCTGCAATGAAATTAAAGCACAAGTTGCTACTTCCATAATTTAATGCAATTCACCCTGGCAGGCCTTTGCAAAATATTTCCCATAGAGCACTAGTGTAAGTCCTGCTGAGAGGACCTGCTGACTCCTTTCGAATCTTATCAATTGCTTTTCTTTTGAGGGTCAAAAGTAAAGAACACTTATTTCTTTGTGTTTTTTTTCCCCTTTCTTAGACTTATTCCACATTCCAGTAGCCTGCTGTTTTGATGCAATACATCTCCACTTGAATGACCATGAGTTTTCTACAATGCACCTTCAGCAAAGTTAGTGGGTTAATCCAATATGTCATCCAGCTCCCAAAATATCCCTGCTCTGAAAGTCGAGAGCTCTGCCGGTCCTTTACCTGTTAATCTATTTTGACATTTAAAACATCCATTACATTTTAATTGACATTAGAGTGGTTTGAAAAATTGGTTTTAAACCTCTGTCTGAGAAGGACTGATAATAAAATAATATCAAGAATAGAATAGAACTGTTATTAATTGTTGTTTACTTTAAATTCATTCATGTATTGATTGACACTGAGATTGGTCTGAACTTACACTGTTTATCTCACAGAAAGAGTCTGAAACTGATAAATTTTGACTAGCATATTGCTAGTGTCAGACACAACTTTCACCTTTTGTGGGAGGGGGAATTAGTTGCCCACTGCCTTCCATGTGAACTGTTGGTCTTTCCATTGATTCACTAATACGCAAGAGGAAAGGTGAATCAAAGGGCACTTCCTTCAAATCTAAGGCTTCATAAAATTTCTGAGAGAGGGTTAGTTGCTGTTTTTCTTTTGCTGGCAGTTGTCATCTTAGAGGAAGAATTCTGTTCATTCATTTTTTGTGTTATTGGACAATATATTAGTTGTAGTATGTAGATTGACGTTATCGTTTAAGCTAATGAATTATAATTGGCTTCTAAAAAGAGCAGAGACCAGTCAAATGAAAAGATTAGATGTTGTTTAATTATTTAAAAAAGTCAGTATGTTAAAATAACTATTAAAAGAACATATATAAAGTGAATCATCTATTCTGACTCTGCTGATTTTGACATGTCTTCCTTTTTTATATAAATTTAGAATAATTTATTCATAAATTTGTAAAGCCTATCACTGGTATGAAAATGAATAGATTGTACTTGGAAACCATCTCTCAGAATGTATGTGCCAGATGCCTGACCATCATTTATAGTCATCTATCGTAACCTTGATCCTTCATCAGGGATTGGACTGAAACCTCGGCTGTTTATTCCTCGCCATGGATGCTGCCTAACCTGCTGACTTTCTCCACCATTTTGTGTGTTGCTCTAGATTTCCAGCATCTGCGGAATCTCTTGTTTTGTAACCCTTGAGCCATCTTCTTTAAGAGTGGCAGTTCTTCTGATGATGGTACAATGCATTTGGATAAAGGATTGCAGGAATTAGATTAAAAGGTATTGATTGAGGGATGAAATGCTTGCAAGTCAGGATGGTGAGGGTCCTGCAAGGGAACAAGTAGGCAGTGACTTTTACCATGCACCTCTGCTCTATACACCATAGTGATGAGATTGTTGCTTTGTGGGTGCTTTTAGAGTAGCCTAGATGAGCAACTTTCCTGCAAATGGCACATTTTGTTATCAAGGTGCACCTTGTTTGTAGCTGGTGAAAGATGTGCCAATCAAGGAGGCTGCTTAGTTCTGGATGAATTGATCTTCTGAAGTGTTACAATCTGGACAATTGTAATCAATTATGCCCCTGACTTGTAAATGGTGGAAGGACTTTGGAACATTTAAGGTAAGTCACTCATTGCAGGGTAACCAGCCCTATTCTGTCTGGCAGCTGTAGTAATTACATGGCTAATCATAACAATAGCAATCATTCCAATGTGTTGTTAGTGGAAGGCTCAGGGATGCTGAATAACAAGGATGGGTATTTTGAATCATTTTGTTAAAGGTGGTCATTGGCTGACATTTTTGTGGCATGTTACTTGCCACTTGATAACACATTACTAAATGTTGTCCGAGGATTGACTGTTTCATTTGCTAAGGAATTACAAATGAAATTGAACATGTTGAAAACATCAGTGTCCATCCTGACTTCTGAATTTATGACGCAAGCCACAGGTGAAGCAGCTGAGGATGGTAGAGCCGAGAGACTGCTTTGAGGAATTCCAATAGTTGTTTTATGGGATGATTGACCACCAACAATCACAACAATTTCCTTTGATAAAAGGTAGATACCAACCACTAAAGTATTTTCATCTTCTTTGCCAAGTAACTTCCGTTTTGCTAGAGCTCTGTGATGCAACAATCTGTCAAATGCTGCCTTGGGGGCAATCACAGCACCTCAGGAACTCAGCTCTTCTGTCAATATTCATACCATTGTTGAGATAAGTGTACCTGTTGAAATACAAACTGGGGCATCAGTGAGCCTTGTTGAATGAATGTGCCACTTGATAACTGTGGTCAATAACACCTTCCATTACATCACCTTACTGATGATCTAAAGTTGACTGGGCAGTAATAAACCAGATTAGATTTGTCCTGTTTATTGTGACTGGCAGTTTTCCACATTCTTAGGTCAATGCCAATATTGCAACAGTGATGGATGTCTGAGTCCATTGTATTTGCTATATCTAGTACTTTCAACCATTTCTTGATATTCTGGAAAGTATTAAATTGGCTGAGAACGGAATTCTCTGATCTTAGGAATCTCCAAATGAAACTATGACAGATCATTCCCTGGCTACTTTTGCCTGAACATAGTAACAAATGTTTCAGCCTTGTCGGTGGCACTTACATTATAGGTCCTGCCATTCGTCAGGATGTTATTTGATAGTAAAGTCACATATTTCCTCACAAATTTTACATTGTGCAGTTACTACCAGAATTTTCCTAGATATATGCACAAAAAACACTAAATTATTATAGATAGATAGTTACTTTATTGATCCCAAAGGAAAAATAGTGCCACAGTAGCATTAAAAGTGTACAGATATACAAATATTAGAAAAGATGTAAGAAAGAATAAAAAATGTTATCATACCTCAAACCATCTAACAGGAGGGATTCATCATTTCCCCTGCTATAGGTTGACACAATATAGAACCTAATGGCCGAGGGGAAGAATGACCTCATTATTGCTCTTTGGAGCAGCACAGTTGTCTTGGTCCATTACTAAAATTGCTCCTCTGTTCAACCAAGGTGGCAGACAGAGGGTGAAAAACATTCCCCAGAATTGCCAGGATTTTCCAGATGGTCTGTTGTTCTACCACGGCCTCCAGAGTGACCAGTTTGACTCCTATAACAGAGCTATACTCTCTAATCGATTTATTGGACATGTTGGCATAATCTGTGTTGATCCCATTGCCCCAGCACACCACCACAAAGAAGATTATACTGGCGACAACAGACTGGTAGGACATGTGAAGGAGAAGCCTGCAGGAAGTAGAGGTGACTCTGACCCTCTTTGTGCACAGCCTCTGTGTTGGTGCTCCACTCAACTCTGTTATCTTGATGTCCCCCCCAGGTACTTGTAGTTATCACCACATCCACAATCTCACCATCAATAGTAACAGGAAGCAGTGCAGGCTTAGTCTTCCTAAAGTCCATCATCATCTCCTTTGTCTTACTGATGTTGAGATGCAGATGATTCAGCTTGCACCATTTGACAAAGTCCTCCACCAGGGCCTTGTAATCATCCTCCCATCCTCCCTTTATACACCCAACTATTGCTGAGTCATCAGAGAATTTCTGCAGTTGACATTACTGAGTGTTGTATCTGAAGTCTGAGGTATACAGGGTAAACAGGAAGGGAGCCAATACAGTTCCCAGTGGGGTCCAGTGCCACTCATAGCCATGTCTGACACACAGCTCTGAAGACACACAAACTTTGGGCTGCCAGGATACAATGGAAGTGCCAATCTGCATTGAATGGAGCTTCTTTCCCCCAGCAATGAGGGCTGTATGGTACTGAAGGCTTGTGAGAAATCAGAAAATGTGATCCTGACAGTGCTTCCCTGCTTATCCAAATGGGAGTAGGCTCTGTCCAGCAAGTGGATGACAGTATGGTCGACTGCAATATGCTTCTGGTAGGCAAACTGGAGGGGATCGAGGGCTGATCTGGCCAGCTGGTCCTGGTTGGAACTGAGCCAGGACCAGCCTCTAGGGTCTTCATGTTGTGCGAGTTCAGGGCACTGGATGGCAGTCATACAAGACTTCCGGTTGGCACTTCTTGGGTACAAGAACCAACCATGATGTTTTCCAGACCCTTTCAAGAACAGAATATTCACATGGTAATTGTAAGAAATACTGTGGAACAAAATTGCACACGCTGCTCTCTCACATTCATATTAAATAGTAATATAAGCTCAAAGTACTGATTGCATTACAGGTTACATCAACTTCTGTGTGGATATTATAATACCATAAAGGACTGCTCAGTGCTTCCCTAACAACAAACCATGGGTCACCAGTGATCTAAAGGCTCTTGCCAACTACTAAAAGAGTGAATTCCACACAGCTGCTCAGCACTCTCTTTCAGGACCTTGGGGTTCACACCATCCGGTCCCGATGCTTTGCCGTGTCTGAGTTTCCCCGGACCCCTTCTCACCTGCTCAGTAGTGAAGGTGAGTCCGTGAGGACAGGGGAGTTGGTGGGAGGTGGGGACTGGGGGAGGTGAAGATCGGGACAATAGCAGTTGGTATGTGGAGGTGTGGATGGTAGGGCAAGAGGGAATGTAGACAGTGGTAGCCTGTTTTGTTCATCCACGTGTTGAACTTGAGGGGGGAGGAAGGAGGAGGGGAGGCATTGGTGCTGAGGGAGAATTGGAAGCCTCAGTACCTAGACTGTTGTGCTGATGGGGGTGTGAACAGAAGAGCAATTGTAAAAGCTACTGAAGAGTTGGTTTAACTCATCAGCCCATTCACGGCGGCATTCATCTAGGCTGATTGAAGCTAGTGATGTTCTTCATGCTCCTCTACACCTCCCGTGTGCTACTCTGTCCAAGCCTGCTCCTCAGCTCTTTCCTGTATTCCTGTTTAGACACCTTGATCTTCTCCTTTCACTCCCACTGCACTTGTTTCAATTCCTCCCTGTCTTCTGATCTAAAGGCTCTCTTCTTGTGATTAAGAAGAACCTTCAAATTACTAGTGACCCCAGGGTTTGTTGTTAGGGAAGTGGCAAACAGTCCTTGATGGTATTATGATGTCCACACAGAAGTTGTCATAGCCAGTGATGCAATCAGTAAATTCATTAATGTCCTTGCCACATAGCTCACAAAGCACTTCCCAGTCAGTATCTTCAAAGCAGCCCTTCAAGACCTTGATGGCCTCTGAAGACCATTTCTTTACAACCTCAGTGTAGTTAGCTGTAGCTATTTCATATAAATGTGTGAAACAGCTTATGCGGTGTTGTTCCACAATATTACTTTTGATTACCATGTGAATATTCTGCTACTGTTTTTTGAAGTTAATGTTATGGTAATGACTAAAACTTTTACACTATTTACTTTTGAAGAGGACCATGCTCCTCCAACTCGTCCCTGAGGGTTATTGTTTTTATCCGCTGATGACATATTGGGCTGCTTCTTGCTACTTATCACCATTGGATCAAAGGGGAAGCCAGTGATTTTTGACAATTTGCATTGGGCTGTCTGCTCCACTCTTGGACTGACTAAAGGGTCAACAGGCAAGCTGTGACTCTGAAGCCAGGGTCTGCATGCACTTTGCATCTTCTGAGTGCAAACCCCACATGGGTCTTGCTTGTCATCAATTCTGTGGGCTAAAGGATCTGCTTCCCTTTAGTAAAACACATAAAATGCTGGAGGAACTCTGCAGATCAGGCAGCATCTATGGAGAGGAATATATACTGTAGTTGACATTTCAGGCCAAGACAATTCATCTATGTTTCCCTGTGGGTAGACTCAATACCTTTCAGTATGCTAAAATTCAATCCTTAATTGCTATGATATTTTTATTTCTGCGGTCCTATCAATCTTATTTTTGATACTTTGGTTCTCTACTATCACTTAATCTTCATAGTTTTGTTTCCTTTTTTCTATAACATGCAATACTGATTTTGAACAAAACTTACGTAGATATTAGGTTATGCATTTTTTTAATTTTTCATTAACTGTACCAATGAACAATGTCAATATTTTCCATTTCTCCAATGACAATGTGGTGTGTTATAGTAAGCCTTGAAAACATGGTAATAAATAACAATAACGCCCAGCTGAAGGATGACCATGTGCAGCTAAATATCGAACTGCAATAGTGTTTTATTTTCACTGCACTTTCATGTCTGCCAGTTATTTGTGCTTTACTAGGTTTTGTAATGGAATGTCATTTCCCCATCTCCCTCACTAGAGTGTAACAGTGCTGAATCGGCAGCACTGTCAGCTCCACTCTGACTTCTGCTATTCAGCCACAGAAATATCCGAGTAAAGTGAAAGAAGGCATCAGAAAGCATTATATTCACACCACAGAACAGGAACTTGAACTAAATGAATATCACTTTGTATTTTCAATAGTAATTTTATTTTTTTATTGTATAGAATAAATTTGCTTCTCTATGCTACAAAAAAAAATCTCCTTGAAGTGCAAAGTCTACTGTGACCGAATTCCAGCTTGATGGTAAGATGCAGGTACCTACAACTGGATAGTTAAAACTAACGGAATTGACAGAGTTGGTTGAGGCTTTCAGCCCTGTATTTTAATAACAGTGCATGTATGATTCTGGGTACCTTGACCTGTCCCAAAGGCCAGATGTCACATCATCAGTGTTTAAAGTGAAATCGAGTAAGTTCAGAGTTTGAGGGGAAATATTGGCATTATAGACACCCCCCCCCCACCCAACTGTACAAATGTTTTCATTTTCGCATATCACTGAGAGCATATACAATATTTCCATGCAATTCGAGAATCCTGAACTTGCATCAAGCAGTTTTTTCATAGAACTCCCAAAACAAAATTCCAAAGACGTAGTATTTCCCCACTACTTATTCCCATGGAATCCACTTGAACCAGCTTGTACTTAACATGCAAAATACTTGGCCTTTCACTTCAGTGCAGGGAATATCTGAATGGGACCAAGGGAAATATTCGTTCATCAGGGTAATTTAACATTTTAGATTTTTTCATTTCTTTTTCAAAAATATTTTAAAAATGTTATATAAAATAATGTAATAGCTTTTAATAATATATTAATAGCTTTTGGGATTTTGTAAGATGTTTTTGAGTGCTAGAAATGAAGTTTGACAGTTTTGACAGATCAAGCTAAGCCACGACATGTAGTGTAACTGCCAGCCAAAATCTTTACTGCGCCTGAACCCCCCCCCCCCCAAATCCCCCATGCCACCATGTTTCTCACGCCCTGCAGAAGGCCTTACCACCACACAGGACTCAACTAAAAGATTCATTTTGTTCTCCCTCCTCTGCAGACTGTAGCTGTCAATATTGTACTAGCTAATTACACATAGCAGCCATTTTATTAGGTACCTCCTGAGTGTATGTCAGTGGTCTTCTGCTGCTGTAGCCCATCCATTTCATGGATCAATGTGTTGTGCATTCATAGATGCTCTCCTGCACACCACAGTTTTAACACGTGATCATTTGAGTTATTGTCACCTTCCTGTCAGTTTGGAATGGCTCGGATCTCTCACACTAACAAGGCATTTTTACCCACATCGCTGCCAGGCACTGGATTTTTTTTATCATTCTCTGCAAACTCTAGAGACTGTTGTGCAAGAAAACTCCAAGAGATAAGACCATAAGACATAGGAGCAGAATTAGGCCATCTGGCCCATCGAGTCTGCTCTCCCATTCAATACAATGCTGATTCTTTCTTTGTCTCCTCCTCAACCCCAGTTCCCGGCCTTTTGCCCGTAACCTTTGATGTCATGTCCATTCAAGAACTTTGCTTTAAATACACCCAACGACCTGGTCTCCACAGCTGCATGTGGCAACAAATTCCACAAATTCACCACCCTTTGGCTAAAGAAATTTCTCCACATCTCTCTTTTAAAAGTGCATTCCTCTATCCTGAGGCTGCGTCCTCTTGTCCTAGATTCTCCCACCATGGGAAACATCGGTTCCACATCTACGCTGACCAGGCTTTTCAACATTCGAAATGAATTCGAATTTAATGAGATCCCCCCCTCATCCTTCTGAATTCCAGTGATTACAGACTCAGAGCTATCAAACGTTCCTCATATGATAACCCTTTCATTCCTGGCATCATCCTTGTGAACCTCCTCTGGACTCACTCCAATGCCAGCACATCTTTTCTAAGATGAGGGACCTAAAACAGTTCACAATATTCAAGGTGAGGCCTCACCCATGCCTTATAAAACCTCAGCATCAGCAGCTTTTGAGATATTGAAACCACCCCATTTGGCACCGACAATCATTCTACAGTCAGATGCTTAGATCACATTGCTTTCCCCAGTCTGAAGCTTGGTCTGAACAACATCTGAACCTCTTGACCACGTCTGCATGTTTTTATGCATTGAGATTCTGTAACATGATTGGCTGATTAGATATTTGAATTAATGAGCAGTTGTATAGGTGTACTTAATAAAATACCCACTGAGTGTATGTGCACACCTCAAAAGTTGTTAGGTCACAGCTGGACACTAATTCTAAGGCAAAATGGTCAATATCTATCTTCAAAATCTATATCTTTAGCCAGCTGTGCCTCCAGCCAATTCCCTGCAGCGCCGATAGACTGCGAGCGTGGAGATACGTGATGAATCAATCAGATCCTGATCTAATTATTTTTAACTATCAGGCTGGACTTACTTTGGTCTGCTATATGAAATGCTGTATAACAGTACAATGCGTTCCAAGGCAGAGTGACCACAGTCTAAACTGATAGATTATTTGGACCATTCCGAGTTTGTGAACAATTAGCAAGATCAGGGCAAAACCCGACTTGCATTGAATGAGCTATCTGTAAATCAACACCATCCTCAACTTGACAGGCCTCAGCTCTCATCTGGTTGCACTGCTCAACTGATGCAATGTACTTGGATTAATCTTCAGATCCAGTTCAGCTTCTCTCACAAAGTTCACAACACAGTGAAAGAGAGTTGTGGTTGTATTCACCATGCCCCAGTGGTCACAGACTGAATTAAGTTGTCTTGAACCTAATACTCACCTTTCTAGTGTTCTCAATAGACTATAATAAGATTGCTTTAGACAAGGCATGGTTTTTCCATTATGTACTCAATCTATGAAACAAGTTTTGAGTTTTCAAGTTTAAATTAGTCTTCATGGTAATGAGCAAAAGACATGGCTCTGGCTACCTGGGTGGCATGATAATGCAGCAGCAGCCCACAGCTTTACAGTACCAGTGAGTGGTGTTCAATTCCAGCTGATGCCTGTAATAATTTTGTACATTCTTTCCATGACCACATGGGATTCCTCTGGGTAGTCAGGTTTCCTCACGTACTCCAAAAGTGTAAAGGGTTAGTCAGTTATCGTCAGGCTATGCTGGTGCTGGAAACAAGGTGGCACTTACGGGCTGCCCCAGGACGTCTTCTGACTGCATTCAGCAGTGATGCCAACAACGGATTTTACTGCACTGTTCAATGTTTCAATGTATATGCGACAAATACAGCTAATCTTTATAAAATATTTTATCCTTATAATTTATTCTTTTGTTTTCCCATACTGTTGAAGTAAAGCACATGCTAGCATCTGTAATTTGTCTTGGCATTCTCTGTTCTCCTGGAGGTATTGACTTCTTACATGGGGGGCTGCTCCATAGTCAATTTCCCAACAACACCTCATGTGATTTTTTTTTCCATCACTAATCAAAAGAAGTGAGCGTCGGTTGCACCTTTGATCACAGCAGTGTCTCTTTATTCACCTTCCATGGCAATCGATCTTGTTTGGTGCAGGTCAAGTATTGGCAGGCAAATTAGATTGATATCGCATAGAGACCACAGGGCCTACTTTCAAATGGTTAGCATCTGGATTATCAATTTTTTGTTATAGCTGATTTTTTTATTTGGTTAAAAAGATTTAGAATTAAGAGATGCTGTATATCAGAAAGATATATGAGATTTCCTTGCCAGCAATTTATTTTAAATACCAATATGTTGGTGAAAATAAGTGATACATTTTCCATAGCAATTAAGCCTACAGCACCATCAAATAATGCATTATACAGTGCTGTGCAAAAGTATTAGGCACATATATATTGTGGACTGAGAGCAGAGCGAGGAGAATCACGATTGGGAAACGAGTAAGAGAGAGGGGATGGAATGGAAAGCACTAGAGAGACATCCTGTAATCATCAATAAATCTACAGTTTGGAATCAAATGACCTTTGCCTGGTGTCTCAGGGCTGCTGTCTGTCTTCAACTGTACCAACCCCTGCCCTTGGCAATCCTTCACTGCCACCTGTCCTACACCCCACCCTCACCATTCCCAACATCCTTTGTTCCCGCCAGATTTACAAACTCGCTCTCCGCTTCACGTTGACAAATAGAGTAATGTGCAAAGTCTTAGGGTCTCAAGCTATATATATATGTGTGTGTGTGTGTGTGTGTGTGTGTGTGTGTGTGTGTGTGTGTGTGTGTGTGTGTGTGTGTGTGTGTGTGTGTGTGTGTGTGTGTGTGTGTGTGTGTGTGTGTGTGTGTGTGTGTGTGTGTGTGTGTCTAGGATTTTTTCACAGTACTGTATCCAGTGGAGTATTTACAAACAAGAGAAAATCTGTAGATGCTGAAAATCCAAGACACACACACACAAAATGCTGGAGGAACTCAGCAGGCCAGGCAGGGTTTATGGAGAAGAGTACAGTTGATGTTTTGGGCCAAGACCCTCGAACACCCCCTTCTTTTTTCTCCAGTCCTGCTGAAGGGTCTCAGCCCAGAACGTCGACTGTACTCTTCTCCATAGATGCTACCTGACCTGCTGAGTTCTTCCAGCATTTTGTGTGTTTCATGGAGTATTTAATTCTGTTTAGGTTTAATGCTACAGAACTTCATAATACATCTCTCATGCATTTAGACATGAAACTAAATCCTTTTTAATTTTGTCTATAGTGTATAGAGATTCACAAAAGGGTTCCTTGGGTATTTTATTTTTATCAAACTAATGAATTGGGGTATAAATGGGTAGATTGCATTGGAAAATGAGCATAAAACCTTTGATGACCCCAGAGTTGCATTATAGCTTTTCAGGGATTTACTGTGATATTATGGGTGAGAAATCTGATTATCCTGGTGAAATTCATAATCCAATCAATCAATTCAGCTTTAGTTCTTAAAGCACTGGTAGAATCAAGGAAATCCAAACTCCCTGAATCAAGCAATGTTGAAACGAACACTAATGCCATAAAAAAATAAAATTGCCAAAAATATCTTTCCCACCTTGTCACTGACCTCAGCCATGATGAATAATGTGTTGTAACCAATTCAACATTTGAATCTCCCTATATCAAGCACCTAACTGATATTGCCTGAGCATTATGTCATTCATGGTAATTTGATCAGGAAACCCATCTGTAGTACAGCATAATGAGCTACTTTTACATAAAGTGCAGTAATTGTGTGGATAAGTGAAGCTGCTGATAGTGTTGTTTTATAGAAATGCACTGTGTGAAAAGTTGTGTATCAGCCAGATTTTTGAGTGGGAGCCATTTTGATCACAAGCTGCTGTCAGTTAAGCTTAAAAAATATCATTTTTTATATTTGTTGATAATCAAGTTGACATCCAATTTTTCATGAAAATGTTGAACTTTCAGAGGTAGTTCTCAATCAGGTTCTGCTGTGTTAAAAGCAATATTAGCCATAAACAGAAATGATATTCTCTGTAACATTGCAATGTGACTTGCCAATTTTTATAGATTAGAGCACAGCACTCCTGATAACACCCTCACTTTTAACCCACTGCTAGTAATCTATTCAGTACTAGGGTAACTGCCACCCACTCGCCTCGTTTAGGGAATCATCAGTTAACTTCAGCTCAGCTGCTGCTAGATCTCTTGTGGCCTTTGCTATAATCGTACAATAAATGACATAATCTCATTAGACCTTCAGTCTGCTTATTTTTATTCCCAGAAGAGTAGGTGCCAAAACACCTAGTGACCTATTGTACTCCGGACGTCGTCATTGGTACATAGTCTGTCCCTCCGGCTGAAAGGTACCGGGTGTATGTAACTGAGTCCGAACCTGTACAGGCAGTAACAACTGTTTCTGGCTAGGTTGTCCATGAACAACTCATCTGACTATGTTGCCAGCAGACACAGTCACAACTCTGCTAACCCCCTACAGTCCCTCACATTATCTTATCTTTACAGCTGACTATCACAGCACTACCTTGACCTCACTCCTACCACAAAATTACTATGCAAGCCAATTGCATGAATTAAATCATTCCACAGTGTATGCAGAAGGCAACGCTGTCCTAATGCCCCAAAGCAGTATTAGCTCATTGCCAGCAAAATGGCTGGTTAGAAAGCTGCTAAAATTCCCAGCATTTATGCATCATGTGTTAGTAATATGCAACAGCAGTTTGAAAAAGACTCTAGTTTATTTCTTGCTAGAAATGAGTTGCTGACTTGTACACTTCTAATTTTATCTCTCATTTTCATATGAGGTAAAAGTTTCTGCCGCATATCTCGATCCCATTTGCAAATGCAATATATGTTAAATACTGTTGACACATAAGCTCTAGTGTATTTGAATTCTTTCTCTTCATGACTTGAGCCATAACTGTGCTTCTGACTTAAGTACTTCTCTTCCACTTTTCTCTCAAGATTTGTCTGAACTAAACTCTATTACATTTGCGGTCTTCAGTGTATTCATAAAGGTGGGAGTGAATAGGCATCATTCTACAGTTTAATAAAAGGTCAATAAATGATAAAAAAGTCATGTCACATTTGGCTTAAGTTGAAGTTAGAATATCAAGACTGGTCTACAAATTTCACGTCATATGTCGGTGATAATGCATCTGATTCTGATTCAAATGCCAACTCAAACTCTGACAGCTTCACCTGACTTTGATACCTGCTACCATATTACACAATTTCTGACAATTTTGACATCGAAATTATGCTGAAACTTATGCACTACGTGGCCAAACAGCTTTAAGATATTCATTAAAGTGGTGATTATTTGTGACATAATTCATTTTGAAAAACGAATTGTGGTGCTGCTACACAGCTTCTTTTGTTGTGCACATTGTCCCACCATCATCAGCATTTTCCAACATTTTCCTGAAAAAGAAATTTCATGTGTTCTGTAAAAGATACACACCTCTTTATTTCCACAAAGGCTTTCAATGCAATGTGAAAAAATATAATTTCAGGATGTATATTGTATATATTTCTCTGACATTATATGTATCTATTGAATCTGAGCAGCTACTTTGATTTATTCTTGCTTTAGAATTGTGCAGTTTTTGTTTGAAAATTGTTATTTGGTCTAATGCAGTTCTACTGTGCTTTTTATCCAATCACTGTTATTTAATACTGTCAGTCAATTTAGTCTAATCATTGCGTGAAGCCAAATTTGAAGCAAATTATCATAGGCTTCCAGATTTGCCCCGTAACTATTCTCTCAAGCTCATCAGTAATCTGCTAGACTTCACTTTTGTCTTATTCCATGACTCTACTATTATCTTTTTATTTATTGGTATTATATCTTCATTACCAATTTGAAATGTCTGTGTGCAAACAATACAATTTTTTTTTACCTCTAACATGGATGATGTTGTGCACATAGAGAAACAGAAAAGGTTAAGGATAGCTAGAACATTCGTAGATAAATCCACCAATTAATTAGATGGCAAAGATACAAGTACATCACAGATTTGTACTGACCAGACTAGACATTTAAAATATTAATCCCCATCTGAGTTATGGCTAAATTTTGGTAGTGCAATCCAATGACATAATTAAGCCTGAAGCACGAAGTTGGTTTGCTGCTTCTATCAGTGCCCAAGGATTTTAGGGGAAAAGAAGTGAGGGATTCAAAATTTAAGTTTCACCTGTGTTAGATTCTGATGTTTTTTTTTAAATAGAAATCAGGAAAGAGGCACAAAATATGATGCTTCACAATCATTTTATTAAGTGTTGATAGATCAAAGAGAAATTGATATGAACAGCGTAGCTGCCTACTAATTGAATGGAAATCTGAGATTAACGGTGGTGTTACTTCATACTCAGCTATTTTTATACCCATAGATAAAGGAGAATTCCATTTAGATTTGTAGATAAAAGTTAACCAATGAGGAAAACCATTATTCAAACAATACAGAACAAAGAAGCTTCCAGAATCATACTTTGTATAACCATTAGTGGACAAATTGAACTTGCATACACATTCTAGGAAGCATATATGTACTTAGGTAATTATATAAAGTACAGGCAGATAATTAATTGTTAACCTGCAAAGACAATAACAATTAAACTGTCTAATCTAAGAATTAAATGATCCAATGCCTGTTTTTCATGACCTGATTAAAATTATACCACTTATAAATTATTCAGTTAGAGAATCAGCAGGAATTCATCATTTCTTGAAACATTCGAACATGCTTTTGGGTAATGCAAGTTAAGAAATATGTGTTAACTCACATCAATTATTGGACTTGCCCCAGGAATTTCAAATCTTAGACTCAGCATGGCTTGACTGTAAATGTAGGCTGAATGTTAAAGTATCCTCTACAAAGGGACATCCATCGACTGCACATGTAGTAATTAATATATTTATTTTTTGAGGATTTTGAAAAGAAACAAGGCTATTGTAAAAATTGTCTAAGATTTTGATATAATTATATAAAATACATATATTTCTATAAGAAACATGCAGTGATAAATACTGTCTTTAAATCTGACATTTATTTATGCAGAGAATTCAGGTATAGCTGCATGTTTTGTGATTTTGTACTTTAGAGTGTGTTTGAAATAGACATCCAAAAACCTTTTTGTGAAAGAGATCTTTGTTTAGTTTCGACTGTGATTGGAACTGAACTTACCATATCTTTGTTCACGGTCCAAGGAAATGCTGAAAATCAATTTAAAAGAAATCTGGTACTGCCCAGAAAAAAAATCACTATACTGATCTTAAACTTCAGCATATCCTTAGCAAGGCAGTAACCTACCTTTCAGATTCTTTGACACCACAAATAAAGTAGTTGTTCCATATACACCATTGAGTATCTCTTCAACATGATGTTAAACTTTTTTGTTCTTTAAAGGTTCAAAATACAATTATTATCAAAGTATACACGCAGTATACAACCCTGAGATTCATCTTCCCACAGTCAGCCATGAAACAAAGAAACAACATGGATGTAATTCAAAAAAACATCAAACCCCCAGCACAAAACGTATCATGTAAACGGCAAAAAAAGAGAGAAAAACACAGTATAGGAAACACCAACCCATGAAGTCATCGTAAAGGCTGATTTATACTTTTGTGTAGTAGTCTACACCACAGCCTTCGTAAGCGGCCTGCGCCATTGTGAGCATCTATACCTGTGCGTTGGTGTGTCTGCGTCACTCTGCAATTCACCGCCAAAATGCTAGTTGGCGGTGGGGTTTCTAATGGCGACTGAGCACATCATGTTCCAGTTGGAGCTGATAAATGTTGAACAATGATTACTTTTATTGAAGTTACTGCAACGCTGACAAAAAGAGAAGATGTCAGAAGAGGTGGTATGTACGACCATTGAATGGATTGAGGCAGAAGAAGGGTGAATTTTCTGTGCTTGTCGGCCACTGAGAGACGTAAATGAGGAAATGCATTTCAAATATTTTCGGATGTCGGCAAGTAAATTTGACTATTTGGTTCATCGTCTCCAACCATTTATTTCGCACACTACGCACAGTATGCCTTTAGACAGGAGGAAATGTGATGCTACCAAGCGGATCAATCACAGTTGTTGCAGTCTATGTCACCGTGACGTGCAATTACATTTTTGGAGAGGTGTGCATCAGGCTATGGCGTAGGGTACAGCGTAGGTTACGAGGCTATGCTGTACCTACGGCATTCATTTGATGCAGAAATATAAATCAGCCTAGTCCAGGCACTTCAGCACAGCTCTGTTCTGTTCAATCCAGCGCTGCAGCACTAATCTTCTGCAGGCTGCCACAATCAAAAACTGCACAAAATGGCAGCAAATAAAGAAGTGACAAGAAACCAGAGGCACATCATAATGTGAACCACAGAGTCGAATCCACAAATCATGTCAATTAAACCTTGCCAAAGACCCAGGACTCCAAAACCATCCTCCGGCTACATCGAGCAAGGGGGTGAGGGTGGGAACCATTTAAACATAGGAACCATCCTCCAAGAGCAGTGGACAAGAGGGTAAGAGAAACACACAGAAACCTTCATCCGCAGCTGTATGTGAGAGGCCGGTAAATGGCACATTTACCATGGCTCTCCACTCTTCCCTTGATGACTTCAATCTTCCTCAATGCTTCGGCAGTACAGAATTGTACAGGTTCACAATCCTCCCGTGAAAAATTTCTCATCTGTCCTGTATGATTTACCTTGTATCCTGAGACTGTGAATCTTGCTTCTTTACATCATCAGCACCTTCTCTTGCAGCTTGGAGGAACATCCTTCCTGTGTTCCGTCTGACAAGACCTGTCATAATTTTGAGAGGAGATCCCATTGAAATATATTACGGTTGTGGTTCTGGCAAGCTGGGTGATCATGAATGACGCACACACAAGACAGAGTGGTGGGGAGCAAATGTGCTGCTGTTTATTTTGTGTGTTAGACTTCTGCCCAGAATGCCCTCTTATATTACATTCAGTACGTAACACACAGGGAAACTTGACAGCAACCAATAAAGGTCAAAAAAATACATGAATACCTAACATTTCCCTCCCCCTTATTTTAATTGGTTCTTCCCCTTCCCATACATATACAAATGTTTGTACCAGGTGATGAACTATTAACATTCAATGGATTAATCATCAAATTTAACTAACAACAAAAAACGTATTTTTTTCTCTAAATTAGGAAAAGAGGGTAGACTGCCTCTATTCTCAGACATAATCAATGGCCTGCGGATGACATTGAAGCTGTTTTATTTCTTGGTGGTGTATGTATGTATATGTTCGTATGTGTAGATCTTGGCTTGAGTACTGCATTGTCAGTAAAGGACACCTCAGAAAGCACAGGTGTTGGGGACAAATGGCTTTGCTGATTCGGGACTGGCATGTGATCATTTTAACTGTCAGGCTGCTCACCTCGAGAATCTGAGGATGAAGGCTGCATTAGAGGGGCGGTACAATTTCAAGGGGTTTTGATTACACTTTCCTTCATACTGTTAACCAGCTCATTGAAAGCAGTTATATCTGTATTTAAGTTTTTGTATTTGTTTAGGACCAGATGATGCAGTTAGTCAGTTCCTGACGATCCATCAGGAAAGGGAAGTTAGTCAGTCCCTGATGATCCACCCGGAAATGGAAGTTAGTCAGTCCCTGATGATCCACCCGGAAAGGGAAGTTAGTCAGTCCCTGATGATCCACCCGGAAAGGGAAGTTAGTCAGTCCCTGATGATCCACCAGGAAAGGGAAGTTAGTCAGTCCCTGATGATCCACCAGGAAAGGGAAGTTAGTCAGTCCCTGATGATCCACCTGGAAATGGAAATTAGTAAGTCCCTGATGATCCACCGGAAATGGAAGTTAGTCAGTCCCTGATGATCCACCCGGAAATGGAAGTTAGTCAGTCCCTGATGATCCACCCGGAAAGGGAAGTTAGTCAGTCCCTGATGATCCACCCGGAAATGGAAGTTAGTCAGTCCCTGATGATCCACCAGGAAATGGAAATTAGTCAGTCCCTGATGATCCACCCGGAAAGGGAAGTTAGTCAGTCCCTGATGATCCACCCGGAAAGGGAAGTTAGTCAGTTGCTGATGATCCACCTGGAAAGGGAAGTTAGTCAGTCCCTGATGATCCACCAGGAAATGGAAGTTAGTCAGTCCCTGATGATCCACCCGGAAAGGGAAGTTAGTCAGTCCCTGATGATCCACCCGGAAAGGGAAGTTAGTCAGTTGCTGATGATCCACCTGGAAAGGGAAGTTAGTCAGTCCCTGATGATCCACCAGGAAATGGAAGTTAGTCAGTCCCTGATGATCCACCCGGAAATGGAAGTTAGTCAGTCCCTGATGATCCACCCGGAAATGGAAGTTAGTCAGTCCCTGATGATCCACCCGGAAAGGGAAGTTAGTCAGTCCCTGATGATCCACCTGGAAATGGAAATTAGTCAGTCCCTGATGATCCACCCGGAAATGGAAATTAGTCAGTCCCTGATGATCCACCCGGAAATGGAAATTAGTCAGTCCCTGATGACCCACCCGGAAATGGAAGTTAGTCAGTCCCTGATGATCCACCCGGAAATGGAAATTAGTCAGTCCCTGATGATCCACCCGGAAAGGGAAGTTAGTCAGTCCCTGATGATCCACCAGGAAATGGAAGTTAGTCAGTCCCTGATGATCCACCCGGAAATGGAAGGCAAACTTCCTCTCAGATTCCACTTGGAGAGCTTTGAGTTCTGCCTCCACCTCTTCCACAGACAAAACGACTCTAGTCTGTGTGTGATCTCTGCATTAGTTTCTCTCTGTTGGACAACAATGGTTTCACGTCCGTATTTGCTTTTCAGACTATTTCCAAAATATCAACTTTTTTACTAACAAGAGAAAATCTGCAGATGCTGGAAATCCAAGCAACACACACAAAATGCTGGAGGAACTCAGCAGACCAGGAAACATGTATGGAAAAGAGTACAGTCGATGTTTCAGGCTGAGAAGGTCTTAGCCCGAAACATCAACTGTAATGTTTTCTTTTAAACTCCTCATTATCTTCTCATGATAGAATGGGAGCAAATTAGTTTCCAAGTTGCAAATGAGAAGTAGTATCCTCTGCTCCAGACCAGCAAGTATCTCAAGTTCTTCATGTAGGGTAGACCACAGACTGCTGGAGCTTCTGCTTGGTCTACTTAAGTTAGTTATAAACCATGATTGAACTGGTTGGATGACTCTGATCCTTCACCAGGCACCTCTTTGATTATCAATGCTAGTCCAGGGACACTTTTCTCCAGGTTGAAGAATTCTTTGAAGTCAAAGTCTGCCAATGAGGGCTCAGGCAGGACTGCTTCCTGGGGAACTACTTGGTCAGCTTATGATGTTGAAACAGTAGGTATCTCTGTTTGGACAGCACCACTGCATTTTACACCTTCTTTAATGGTTTATGATTGCTTACTCCATCTCTTTGCCTGCCTTGGATCCTTCAGTAGTGCTTTATCATCAAAACCGCTCAGCTCTAATGTTTCTGATTGACTTGTGGGGCCAGCAGAAAACCATTCTGGTTCCTCTTCATCATAGGATTCACATCACCTCTACTCACCAAAAACACTTCTGCCATCACCAAACTCACTCCTACAGCACTTTTCCTTGTAGTCTCATTCCCTTCCTTGTCTAGCAGCTGTCGCACAAGCCATCCCAATCAAAGGGGCTTGATGTTATTATGTCTGCACTTCCAATTCTCCACTGACACCACAACCCACAAATATCTTCATTCTCTTTATTTTCCAGTGGGATTCTAGATCACCAACCATTGGGGGTATTGGTCACATGATAGCCACTACCAAAGCTTTGGCACTGAGGACTGAGTACAACATCAAGATCTATTCCCTTTATTCTC
Source organism: Hemitrygon akajei (assembly GCF_048418815.1). NCBI lineage: Eukaryota > Metazoa > Chordata > Chondrichthyes > Myliobatiformes > Dasyatidae > Hemitrygon > Hemitrygon akajei. The sequence goes on along the minus strand of NC_133136.1, from coordinate 70,499,422 downwards.
TCTCATGGATATGCAATTCTTAACTTGAGAACTGCTCTCTCCAAATCTGTACCATCTAGTGGTGAATTTCTGCCAGAACTGGGACACAAGAATGCATGGTACTTTCCAGGGTCCCAGATGTCTTATTTGTCCAGAAGACATCCTGGTCTCTCCTTTCTAGCAGGTTTTGTTTGGAATATCTATATGGTTACTTCATGCTACACATTTTTATTGTATCATTTAATTGATCTTTCTCATCTTTCTCTGCAATCCATTTTTTTTTATCCATGCCCCCCCCCCCCCCTCAAGTTTCAGCAGCCACCTCTGCTGCTCCACTAAGAACCAGGCTTTACAGCCAGTTCAACAGTGATTCCTTTCCTACTGTCCAGTTCTCCTTTGATTTACTTCTGCATGTTTTCTTCAATATCTCTTGTAGACCAGTGCTCTCAACAATCAGGTGCACATTGTGCCAGTTGAGTTTCAGCTGCTCCAACCACAACCAGCCAAGAAGTGCTGGATAACTACCTTTAAAAATGTACAGTGGAAATTTCTTCTTCTATTCATTAATTTCCACTGTAACATTGTTAACCCTCACTGTAACAGCCTTATCAGTGTAAGACTTTTAAGTCAAGCTTGCCTCTTCTGAGGTGAGATGCTGCATTTTCTCCTTGTAAACTGTCTCTGACACCAGCAATACTGTAGCACCCATGTCCACCTGCATTCTCAGTAAAGTCCATCCAACTGCTGTTTCACCCAATAGCCATCTTTCTGTCCTGACATGGATAGAAAATGGAAAGCTTCTTCAACCACAGAGTGAGAGTCACTAAGTCCATCCTCAGTATGACCCATCTTATTCTGTACTTGTCCAGACTTAGCAGGTTGCACTAGTCTGTGTAATAAATAATGTTCCACCCATCACAATCAGAAAAGTTGGAACACGAATATCATCTGAAATTTCATTTAGCAGTGCAAAATATTCAAATCTTGCATTATATGAACTCCATTGTTCTGTCATTTCATTATATGGCCCCATATGGCCAAACATTTTCACCATTTTCAAACACAATCACGTTCCAGAAAAGTTAACTGATCTCATCCGTCTGTCTCTCTCTCCCTTATTTGTTTTATTTATCTGTCCTATTCTCATTCTCTCCCCTCTGATTCTTCACTCACCACACTTCCTGCAGCTTTATTTTCGCATGCAGAGTTTCCTTTTCATTCAGCCACATTTCTTTCGTTCAGACTTTTCTTGCTGAAGAGGACAAACAATAAATACCGTGAGGATTTGTCACCTGGGTGGCCGTGAATAACACATGTGAGAGACAGAGAAGTGAGGAACAAATGTGCTGCTGTTTAATTTGCACATGATTCTTCCACCTACTGTGGTCAGTACGTAACACGCAGGAAAATTTGACCGCAACCCATAAGGGTTATACATATATATATATCAAAATATACATGAATGCATATCAAAATGTACAGTATATTCTTTTAAACTCTGGGGCTTAGTCAGCATAATGTCACTACATTCAATGCTGCTGCTAAATCAGGAATGATTGCATGCCCTCAGTAGCATATTCATTACTTCTTAGTTAATGAAGTAGTTAGCCTTAAGTGCTGCTTTCTTTTCCCCACTGTAGAGTCAGCATGCATCTCAAGTCAGTAAGGTATTGCATACTTCTGAATAATGTTGGTCACATAAAGGGTATCAAAATATTATTAGACAGCATTGCTTAAGGAAGGACCAAAAATGAATTCTGGAGAATGTCATTCAATTTTACTACTTATAATAAATTGCAGTTTTTTTGTGATTAGTTTAGTATTGAAAATGAAGTAAACGTTTGGAATGAAAGTTTTGGCCGTGATGTAATGTTGAGCAGTCTCTGTGTAAGTGCAAGCAAACACTCGCAGACTTCATGATAACAAATTGTCCAACTCAGCTGCAGAGCCTAATTTGGAAAATGGATGAACTCAACTGAAGTGTGTATTTAATCTCATGATTACCCTAAGGGTTGGAAACTTCAAATTTTGTTGAAAACTCACATATTACAGTGCAGTGCAGAAGACACACATTCAATTGTTTATTGCTGCTGGGGTATACTGTTTGTGCCAATTTTGTTCATAAGTAGAACAATTAGTAATCATTTGCATGATTGCTCATATGAAGTGAATGGCTTTTGTGGCTGCAGTTCTTAAAGTGAAAGTTCTTACATGGATCTATTTCTCAAGTAGTGGGATGTCTAGGCTTAAGCTGAGCAGCTATAAGGAGTGCAGAAAAATATCTGCTTAGACATGTCACTTTTTGTAATTCTTCACTGAAGATGATTGGATGCAAAGAGATGCCAACCAGCAAAGATAAAGACTCACTTTATTAGTCACATGTGCATCAAGCATTGAAACATAACAGTGAAATGCATTGTTTCTGTCAATGACCAACACTGTCCAAGGCTGTGATGAGGTTCAATTCCAACCGTTGACAGCAGTGGGATTTGATCTTTGATCGTTACCACTAAAGATTGTTACTCTAACTGCTGCACTACCATGACATCCTATCAAAGTTTTAGCTCACTCCCATCATTGGGTATATTGCGGAGTTCATTACCTCCCCAAGCTGCGTAACTTAAGCAAATTGTTTGCATCCCTTGTCAAACGTGTAACCTTTCTGACTGCCGAACCTACTATCATATTTCGTGGAGATCCTAATGACATGACACCCAGAGAGTCTCCTGCAACAGAAGATTTTGTCTGTACAATCTCAGAAACCAGTTCAATTGTTGCAACTGATTTGACCTCACCCATGTCTTCTACAGCCAGTGTCCAAAAGAAGTAATTAGAGTTGCACATGAGTGGAGCTGCTCCCTCTGTTGGGGTCTGCGTTCCAGTTCATGATCTATACTGCTTCTTCATCTTGTATCCATGATGCAGTCTGGAACCAGTGATAACAGGAGTGTCTTCACGACAGTCAGCGTCACTGCTGAACTGCCAGTGCTCTGCATGCCCAATCTATCATACATGCAATCCAGAGTTCTAATGATGTGCATTGTAAGATTCCTGTTGGGTGTCTGTGATTGGTTTTACATCTTAACTCAATAAAACGTGCATGATTGAATTTCAAGGCAATGGTGTACTTTCAGAGTCGTGCGGAATTCATACATTTAACTTGCTTTATGGAAGTGGTTGATGCTAGGATCAAAAAGTGGGAAAATCAATTTTCTAGAGCTGGCATTTGTTATCTTAATGAAAGAATGAATTCCTGTTATATTTATCGATCAATAGTGCTGGTGACTAGGGAATAGATCATATCTTGAATTCTACACTGAAAGAATCATATTCAATATTGAGAATTTTAAAGGTAACAAAAAAACTTTCAATTTTGAGGTGAACCATTTACAGAATTATCTTGTAATCTTTACCCTATGGAATATATTTCTCCTGGATTCTCGCTGTGTATTAAAATCTGCTTTCTGTTTCTCTTGACTTTTGATAAAGAGAAACTGTTGCTATTTGCAGAAAGTTGAAAAACAACAGTACATAGATCAAAGTAGCTGGAAATAGAAGCAAGAATAAGATGAAAACATTTTTTTGTTGCCATGCAGGAAGTGGTTGTGATCTGGAACACCTATCTGAAAGGATGTTAGTAGTAGTTTTAACTATAAAGAAAATAATCTTGCAAGGTGCAGGGCAAAACTCTGGGTAAGGTTGGCAAGAACTTAATGGGTGAAACAGTTACATGTTGTACTCTAATGATTCTACAGTCTTAGATTAGACTCAGGATTGGCTGCTGGGCAGACTCGGGTGTTTCCTGGAACAATCAGATTCAACAATTTCATTTTTAAAGAGTTCAGTAGCAGGGATTGTAATGTGTGCAGCTTTGTCTCATTATTGCCCAGATGTGTCCTGAATGCTCCCATAGTTGTGAGTATTGGGGAGGAGTGGAATGAGGTAAGATCCTGTGCTTGAATGTAACTCCCTTTTCATTTCTCCGAATGCTGGATTTTATTTTTCTTCCCACCTGAATTTCTTAATGGCCCTAAGTACCAGCAGACATGTTGGTGACTGAAATGTTGATGGAGCCGCATCTTAATCGCTCTTGGTGCTACTGATTGGTGACTAGACTATATACATTCCTTAATCTTGGGAGATAGCACAAGAATATGCAGTAATTGTTTCAGGTCAGTGGGAATTGCACTCCAACATACCAAGGCCAATTGTGGAGACAAGAATGATGTGGAAAGAACAGGAAAGTGAAACAGAAGCCAAGATTAGATTATCAATATTCTTGAATGGTGTGAGAGGTCTGTGAGACCACACAGCCTATTCCTGTTCCCACTTCACAGATAATTATGTGCCAGTTGAACACGTCAAATGGAATCTTGGGAAATTTGTAAACTATTTGTATCCTTAATAGCAATCTACAAGCGTGTCAGCAGTGTTAATCTAAGAAAAGATTGGAAAATGGGAGAATATTAAATGAAGACAAAAATTATGTACTTGCATAAGAGAGAGAGGGAGAGAGATTTAAGAAAATGGTCAAAAAAGTGAACAGTAAAAATAATAGATCTAGTTTAGGAGTAGAGACATTATGTTATAGAAATGCAAACACAAGGTAATCTGCAGATGCTGGAAATTCAAACAACACACACAAAATGCTGGTGGAATGCAGCAGGCCAGGCAGCATCTATAGGAAGAAGTAGAGTCGATGTTTCGGGCTGATACCCTTTGTCAGGACTGCTGACGAAGGGTCTCAGCCCAAAATAGCGACTGTACTTCTTCCTATAGATGCTGCCTGGCCTGCTGTGTTCCACCAGCATTTTGTGTGTGATGTTATAGAAATTTAAGTCTTTGGTGAGATTGCATCTGGAGAATTGTGTACAGTTTTGGTCACCCTGTTTATAGGACGGACATTGGCAAGCTGGAGAGGGTATAGAAGAGACTTACAATAACACTATATTTCCTATACCAGTGTGACCAAAACTGTAGCAGCAATTTTAAAACATGGAGAGCATTTTACGACCCGACAGATTGGATATTGACCCTCAATCTCCAGAAGCCGACATCGCTTTTGAACTCTGGTTTGCATGCTTCCAATCGTACCTGGAGGAGATTCATGTGACCGAGCCTGACACGATGCACAGAGTTCTCCTCTCCAGGGTCAGTCCGCGGGTCTACTCCCTGATCAGGGATCTGCCGACCTACCAAGGGGCACTGGACGCCCTCAAAAGACAATACCTGCGGCTGGTGAACACCGTCTACGCGAGACATCACTTAGCGACACGGCGGCAGCGGGCCGGAGAGTCGAGCGCTGAGTTTGTCCAGGCCCTACAGACACTCGTGCGGGCCTGCGACTGCAGGGGACTGATGGCGGAACAGCATGCGGAGCTCCTGGTATGAGATGCCTTCGTTACGGGGATCAGGTCAGTGTACGTGCGCCAGTGGCTGCTGGAACACGCCGATCTTACCTTACGCTCGGCGATCAAGCTGGCCGACACGCTGGAGGCCACTCTGCACGATGCTGATGCTGTCCAGGCGCGCGATCTCCCGCCGGCCCCGTGGACGCTGCAGTCCCCGCAACCCGCCGGCGAATCGACCTTGGCTGCTGCCAGTCGCGAGTCCGTGAAGTCCCCGCAATCTGCCGGTGAGTCAACCACGGCTGCTGCCAGTTGCAAGTCCACGCAGTGTTACTTCTGTGGACTCGAAAAGCACCCCCGAAAACGCTGCCTGGCCCGAGAAGCTACCCGCTCCAGCTGCGGAAAGAAGGGCCACTTCGCCAAGGCCTGTGAATCCAAACCACAAGCGGGGTCGAGCAGCACCGCATGCGAGGCATGGGGGTGGCCATCTTGGTCGCCGCCATCTTACCTGCCTGCCGTGTGCGAGGCATGAGCGTGGCCATCTCTGTCAGCGCCACCTCGCCCCGCCTCCGACCCACGGGTGCTTACCGGGCACCAAGACGGCAATTCAACTCTGACCTCCGTGACCCTCTGTATATAACAAAGTGAAAATAACAGCAATAGAAGAAAAATCTTACTGGAGATTTTACAATTTAGTGGAAAACTAGACAGAAATATAAGTTGAAATGGCTTGTGCCTTTTTACTCTGAAGCTAGGAAGAGGTTAGCAGAGACATTTTACCCATATATCGTCGTCGTGGCTGTCCCTCGAGGTCAAGGATGATTGTCTTCATTCCATTGATCTATCACGGAGCGAAGACGCCTGTGTGTGTATTTGTTTAGCATGTACCATATATAGTACGGTTTATAGAATATTCTCAGAGGGCAACATATTTAATTTCTCTGTACAAACAAGAAAGAGAAACTAATTCAAGGGAAAAAAATTAGCTTAAAGGAAGTGAAACCACTTAAAATCTTGACAATATGATTGAATAATATAATGAGATATGAAGAATATTATTAGAATACTTTGCCTTTCTTAAATAGATCAATTGTATCTGAGTTCCTACTACAGAAATGGTAGACAAAGGTAACACATTTAAAATAGCTGCTGTGGATGTATTGAAGGTCATCATTAAAGTGACAGTTCAGAGAGTCGTGATAAAGCTCAAGACGAACAGACAGTTTGAAGCCTGCCTCCAATTATGAATAATAAGGGTAGACATTAGAGGACATTTTCAGCAGTGTCAATGTTGGCCTACCCAGGCAAGGGTTGAGAATTATTTATTTAGTTATTGACATACAGCGTGGAGTAGGCCATTCTGGCCCTTAGAGCCGCACCGCCTAGCAATCCCCCAATTTAATCTTACCCTAATCATGGGACAGTCTACAATCGCCAATTAACTTGTGTATTTGGAATGGGGGAGGAAACCAGAGCACCTGGAGGAAAACCCACACGGTCATGGGGAGAATGTACAAACTCCTTAAAAGCAATAGTGGGAATTGAACTTGAGTCACTGATACTGTAAAGCATTGTGCTAACCTCTACGCAACCGTGCCACCTCTGCTGTTCTTTTTAAAGGAAGATCGGATACATGATCAATAGAGTTAAATTTAGTATGAAAGCCAAGTTTGAGAGAAACAAAGTTGTCATTTATTAGTTGGAAGTAAAACATTAAATATGCTGAAGAAAGAAATCCTAAAATACATTTACATAAATTACAAAAAGAACAATGTATATGACAAGACTAAAAAGCATGCAAAAATTTATATGTAGGTGTGAATTGAATACATAAGGAATATTATGCACAACTCGTGTATCTATGCTCCAAAAAGCATATTGAAGAACTATAGAGAGTGTAGAAACCATAGAGAGTTCTGAATTTAAATGCAAAATTGAAAATCTCAACTCTCTGGGTCTTTGGAGCATATTTAACATTTAGAAGACTGGGCATGAAAAACATGTAGCTAACCACCTTGCAACTTACTACGAGCAAGTTCAGAATAAGATGACATAAATATACAATAGCTACTAACAGATAAAATGAAAAGGATGGGAGCTATTATTTTACAGACTGAGAATGTGAAACATTTTGCTGTGCAGAGAAACTGAATCAGTTCATGAATACTAATAAGGTGAAACTTGGTGCACACTTAGAGAAGGTGGGGCAATTTGATAGCATAGTAAATGGCGATTAAAGTATAGAGAAGGTTAACATGAGCACAAATACCTGTATAATTCAATTGAGCCAAGTAGTATAGTAGATACTGTGTAAAATAAAACAAATAACAATTTTGTCTATTTTCCCCAAGAGCTTAATGTTGGTCAGATTTTCAGAACTTTTATTGTTCTTTATATTTTTTGGGTTAAATTTTCACAAGGCAGGGAAAGATATCTGGAGTAAAGTTTGAACAGCTTTTTGATGGAAGATGTGAGAGGGCAATAACTGATTTAAGTCATTGCAGTGTTTATTATGCTGTGTACCTGTAATATATTCAGTTTATTTCTTTTGAGTTCTCTCTCTGGTGTTCTGGTGTCTTTATAGTGTCAGTTCATGCCTCTATTGGCAAAGTGTTGCGTTGCTCTCAGACGTTGCTGCTGAGTGTGTGAGTTTAATTTGCATAGGATCTAAAAGTTTTACTGGTACAGGAGGAAAATATATGCCTGAGTAGAAACTGATGAATAAGAGAACTTCAATGGGTACAAAGTGGAGCTATCAGCAGCAAATCTGGCTGTAACTGCAACAACCGTTGCTTCAGTCCCTCAAAGTGAAGTGAAAATCCAGAGGGATTTTTAGCATAGTGTCAGAAACCATGTCAAAACCATATGTCAGAACCTCAGACTCTACCTGATACTGATAACATTTCAGCCCCATAAGGTTAATAATTGACTGGATCCTTTTGTGAATATTCCTAGTGGAGTTTCACTGCTATCTGCTTGGACGGAAATGTTTCAGCTATCACTTTCAATGTGAGCTGCTGGTTAAATTGTGGTTTTATATGTGTCCCAGCTACTTTGTACTGTGATGGCTGTAGTAATCACTAAACCTGCCGTCCAGTTTTTGTACGTTTCAAGTGATCACTTAATAAACAGTGCTATCACCCAAAAGAGAAAATTGAAAGAAGTGCCAGTAACTGGTTTTCTTCATAGTAATATTAAAGGGATAATGTAACAGTATGCAAGAAAGAGCAAGTAATAGTAGAAGGGAGATCAGAGACCCTGAAGAGAGGGGTGAGAGACCTTGGGACAAGGAGTACAGATAATCTTCTGAAATGCAGGGTCTGTGGGTCAAATGATCTGTCCCATTGCACTTGAGACCTGCTGTTGCAGGATTTATAATGTTACAGTTTAAATAGAGCACAGCTCTGTCTACAAGTTATATTGGTATTGAATATAAAAATAAACTAACACATTAAAAAATGTAAAAGAATTAGGTCCACAGTTGGCATGTAATTTTTTTTTGCTGTTAGTGATTTCTCTTATCTATCTTTTTTACAGAAGTTAACATGACTGTTAAGACATGGAAACACTCTTTTAAATGACCAGTTGATAGTATGATTTTTTTTTAAATAGTGCCATACTTTAAATAGCTTTGTGGCTGGGGGGAAATTAATTTCAGAAGATCAGTTTTGTATTGGATTAGCAAGTCACTGAGTCATAATGATTTTTTGCTGTTATGTCTCACTATAGAAGCACAAGCTTGATCACAAATTCACTGAAGGACAATGTATTTTCACAAAATTAAACAGTTGCTTTTAAATCCAGTCCAAATGCAATTTTTTGTTGCAAAATAATAAGTACATTATCTACAAAAATGTAGCAGAGTTGGCATTTTAGGTCAAATTCCCTTTATCAGATGAAATGCTTTTAATGCCCATCAGTCTTTTACATAATGTGTTAATTCTCTTTCTGCTAATGTGGCCTGGTGTGCTGAGTGCTTATAGGATTTTCTATTTTTATTTCAGGGGTTCTCAGCACTTACATTTTAAAATGTTCAAGCATGCTTTCTAGTCTAGTTAGTATTTTCCTTTTCAAGTTGGACTATTTGTGATTGACAAATAAAATCCGGTATTCATTAAATATATGAGATAGAAGAAACGTGTTCGACTTAATTTCAGGAAATCTGTCCTGTAGATGTCATGTAATGCTGCATCTATACATTGTAAAGTCCTACTCTGAATGATAGGATTTCAGACCCTTGGGCCCTACACACTCTTAAATTACTGTTCAGCTCCTTCCATCCCAGGATAGATGGAAAAGGTACTGACTCTTTCAGACATGCGGCATATTGCAGAATGGCAGTGACCCTACAGTATTTCTATTGTAAACGTGCAAAATACTTTTCTTTTATAAATCTTCTATGTGGAATGTGACACTTTAATTCTTCTTCTTCTTCTTCATGTGCCTTGCGCATTACACACTTAGGTGATCAGAGCTCTCCACATCGAGCGACCCCTCACAGCATCAATGATATCTCGCACATTTAGATTTGTTAGTTCTTTCACAGTGTCCATATATTTTTTTCTTTGCCTTCCTCTTCCACATTTCCCAGGCATACAGCCTTGTAATGTATGGCATTCTATTTCTCCCTTTCTGATGACACATGGCCCAGGAAATTAGGTTTCCTCTTATTTAATGTTCTCTTTTTGTATGGGCATGTTTTGGGCTCATTAGTTACCCTATCTCTATATGATATTTTCAGCACTCTTCTAAGAAACCACATTTCTGTTGCTTCTAAGTTTCTTTGGAGTTCTGGTGTTATAGTCCATGTTTTGGAAGGATACAGCAAGATTGACCAGATGTAACATTTTAGTAGCCTAAGCCTTGTTGTCATAGAAATGTGCCTGTTGGTAAAAATGGGTTTAATTTTTTGGAGGTTGGTTTTGGCAATGGCAATTCTTCTTTTTATTTCTACTTTACTTCTAGCCTCTTGTGATATAAAACTACCAAAGTAATTAAAGCTGGTCTTGTGTTCAATCCCTTGGTTACAGATGTACAATAGGCAGTTGGGAGTATACTGATGTTTTGATATTACCATACATTTGTTTTTTTTTACAGTTGATGGTTAGACCAAATCTGCACGTGTTTGTACTTGTTGGGTCAGTTTGTATACTGACTTTCTTGAGCCCTGATTTAGCGTGACCCCGCTTTTTTTGTGATGACTTTTTATGAACCCAAATGATCCCGTTGTAGCAGGGTTTCACTGTACTTTGTCTAGGAGGATTTGTAGGTCTTCTGCAGCACTTGCTATTAGGGTGGGATCTTATATTGGGCATATCTTATATTGTTGATGTTAACACCTCCAATTTTTATCCCATCTAGGTCTATTTCTCTGAGAATCATTTCACTATAGATATTAAATAATTCCAGTCAGGCAACCCATCCCTGTCTAACTCATCTTTGAATTTTAGTCCAACTGCTTATATTATCATCAATTTTTACTGCTGGCATTTGATTCCAATATAAATTTTGAAGCAGTTGTTGGTCCCTTCCGTCAATGTTTTGGTTAGCGAGAATTTAAAATAATTTTTCATGATGCACTTTGTCAAATGCTTTAGTGAAATCAATAAAACTTAAAAAGACATCATTTTGATATCCAATTGCCCTTTCTGAAAGTGTTCATAGTATGAAAATTGCGTCCCTAGTTCCTCTATCCTCAATAAACCCATATTGCAGTTTAGAAGTTTCTGGCCTTAATTTGTTTTTTAATTCAACTCAGAACAATTCTCAACAAAATCTCTATTATGTGACTCATAAGACTGACTGTTCTATAATTTTCTCAGTCAATAGTTCCAGGAATTTTTGGCAGAGTTATAAATACTGATTTCAAGAGATCGTCAGGCAATGCACCAGACTCATATATGCCATTAAACAGTTCAAAAAGAATATCTATGCTCAGATCTTCTAGGGCTTATATCATTTCCACTGAAATTTCATCAGGTCCAGTGGCTTTACCATGTTTCATACTTTTCATTGCTTTAGTTATTTCTACTTTGGTAATAGGTGGGTCAGAATTAGGGTGTTTAATATCTGGGAGTTTCTGTCTAATATCTTCAAAAAGCTGCTCTATATATTGAATCCAACTCTCACACACTTTATTTGGGTCTGTTAGTATGGATCTGCTGATCTTATGCATTCTTTAGAGGAGGTTTTCTTAATTCCAGTAATTTCCTTAATTTTCTTGTATATTTCTTTGTTGTTGTTAATATGGTTTTCTACTTCATTGCATTTTTTAAAAAATTTTTTATTAGTTTTTCAAAACATTTTACAAAATTAAAAACCCCAAATCCCAATGAGGAGCATTAATACAGTGCAAGATTAAGCATACAATAACAATATGCTACAAAGGAAGAGAATTTAACAAAAAAGCACCTAAATTAAAGACAAGTGAGCTTAGTGTCCTCCCCAAGCCCCACAACACAAGAAAAAAACAACAACAACTCCAGTCCAGCCACCACACAGTATAAAGAGTATAAGTCCGGACAGTCAAACTCCCAGACTGTGAATACACTTAGCAACAGAGGATAATAATGCCTACTACCAGAAAAAAAAGGGAGCTAAAAGCAAGGGACCGAAAAGAAGAGAAAAAAAAAGAAAAAAAAAACCCTAGTCAAGAGGAAGGTTATGAAAGTACTCGATAAAAGGTCCCCAGACCTTATGGAACTTTAGATCCGAATTAAGAACTGAATAATGAATTTTTTCGAGGTCCAAGCAGGCCATAATGTCGTTAAGCCATTGCGCATGAGTGGGCGGGGCAACATCTCTCCATCTAAGGAGGATCAAGCGTCTCGCCAGGAGAGAGGCAAAGGATAGTATTCGGCATTTGGTCGGACCCAGACATAAATCTGTCTCGCCCCAAAAACCGAACAGAGCAATTAAGGGGTTAGGTTCTAGGTGCTGATTCAGAATACCCGATAATGTAGCGAAGACATCTTTCCAGAATTTTTCCAAGCTAGGACAGAACCAGTACATATGGATGAGAGAGGCCACGCCCCTCTTGCATTTATCACAGAGCGGACTAATGCTAGGGTAGAATCGAGATAGTTTAGATTTAGACATATGGGCTCTATGAACAATCTTAAACTGTAAAAGGCAATGGCGAGCACAAAGGGAGGTTGAGTTAACTGATTTGAGAACTGAGTCCCAGCTCTCCTCGGATAAGGAGATATTTAAATCCTGCTCCCAGGCCATTTTAATTTTATCCACAGCGGCCCGACGTAAGGCTGCTAGTTTATCTCGGATAATTGATATTAAACCTTTACCTAGTGGATTAATGGAAAGAAATAGGTCCATAGCATTTTTTGCAGGCATTTCAGGAAAGTTAGGAATTAAAGGAGCAGTAAAGTGTTGGATTTGGAGATATCTGAAAAAGTGAGCGTTAGGCAGGTTGAACTTAACAGAGAGCTGCTGAAAAGAAGCGAAGCGATTATCAATGAAGAGATCTTCAAAATGTCTAATGCCCTTCCTGTACCAAACATGGAATGCTGAATCATACATAGTAGGTAAAAAAAGGTGATTATGTGCGACAGGGCTAGAAACGGAAAACCCCTGGAAACCATAGCATTTCCTGAACTGAGCCCATATACGCGAAGTGTGTCTAACCAGAGGATTAGCTATTGATCTGGGCAGACTGCTAGGGAGTGCAGAGCCAAGAAGTGCAGATATAGATAATTCTTTAGTGGAGCTCAACTCCATTGCCACCCAGTTAGGGCACTCGGGTTGACCGTGGAAGAAAGACCAGAAGGCAGCACAACATATATTAGCTGCCCAGTAATATAAGCGAAAGTTAGGTAAAGCCATGCCACCCTCTTTTTTAGATTTTTGGAGGTGGATTTTATTAATTCTAGAGCGCTTATTCTGCCACAGATATGACAAAATAATAGAGTCTAAGGAATCAAAAAAAGATTTAGGAATAAAAATTGGGATAGATTGAAATAAGTATAAAAATTTGGGGAGAACATACATTTTAACAACATTAATACGACCTACCAAGGACATAGATAGAGGTGACCATTGTACCAGACTATGTTTTATAGCATATGAAAGATTGACAAAGTTTTCACGAAAGAGATCTTTAAACTTCCTTGTGACTGTAATTCCAAGATAAATAAATTGATTATGGACTGGTTTAAAAGGGAGATCACGAAATATTAGTTCTTGTGCTTCTTTATTAATTGGGAAAAGTTCACTCTTATGTAAGTTGAGTTTATAGCCAGAGATCTGGCTAAACTGGTCAAGAAGTGAAAACATTAGAGGTAAGGATGTAGACGGATTTGAGAGAAAGAGTAATAAGTCATCAGCATAGAGAGAAACTTTATGCTCAACACCCCCTCTCCAAATCCCGGTCAATTCAGGACAATTTCGAAATGCTATCGCCAGAGGTTCTATAGCCAAATCAAAGAGAAAGGGACTTAAGGGGCATCCCTGACGGGTGCCACGTTTGAGATTAAATATTTGGGATTTCTGAAAATTAGTTAGAACAGAAGCAGTAGGACACAGGTACGGCAATTGGATCCAAGAGATGAAACTTTGGCTGAGGTCAAATTTTTCTAAGACTGCAAAAAGGTAGTTCCACTCTATACGATCAAATGCTTTCTCCGCATCAAGGGAGATAACACATTCAGGAGTCCCAGTTGGAACTGAGTATAAAATATTAAATAGACGCCGAATGTTAAAAAAAGGGAGACGGTTTTTAATAAAGCTGTTTGGTCATCAGAGATAATGGAGGGAATAACGGTTTCTAATCTATGAGCCAACACTTTAGCTAAGATCTTTACATCAACATTGAGCAGAGAGATCGGCCTGTACGAGGAACACTCTGTTGGGTCTTTGCCCTTTTTTAAAAGAAGAATAATAGATGCCTCATTGAAAGAGGGTGGCAATTTGCCGTAATTAAACGAGTCAGATAATACTGAAAGTAACTGAGGAGAAAGAAGTGAAGAGAATGATTTATAAAATTCCACAGGGAACCCATCAGGTCCAGGAGATTTCCCTGAGGACAGTGCAGAAATTGCAAAAGATATTTCTTCTGGTGATATAGGCGCATTGAGTTTGGCTTTGAAATCAGATGAAAGTGAGGGGATATTCAGATTCTGTAAAAATTGATCCACAGAGATATTGTCATTCAGAGATTCAGAGGAATAAAGCCGAGAATAAAAATTTTTAAATGCGTCATTAATTTCTAAATGATCCGATGTAAAGTCTCCGTTCTCCTTCCGGATCTTTGTAATATGTTGTTTGGCTTTGGAACGCCTCAGCTGATTGGCTAGGAATTTACCAGACTTATCCCCATGAATGTAAAAGCGACTCTTGCTTTCGAGAAGTTGGCGTTCGACAGGTTGAGTGGACAGAAGGTTAAATTTAGTTTGGAGTTCAACACGCTTCTTGTATAATTCAGGGTTCTTAGTTTGGGCATATATTTGATCCAAATCTTTAATCTGGTTAATGAGGTCTGCTCGATCTGCACAGGATCTTCTATTGAGATTTGCTGTGTAAGAGATTATTTGACCCCTCAGATATGCTTTCATGGCATCCCAGACATTCTGGGATGGCACTTCAGGTGATGTATTAGTGTTAAAATAAAAGGTTATCTGATCCTTAATAAATTTTACAAAATCATCATCCGATAATAAAGTTGAATCGAACCGCCAGTGTTTATTCCTCTGAGGGAGACCAGGAAAGTTCAGAGAGAGGGTAATTGGGGCATGGTCAGAAATCAGTATACTCTGATAGTCACAAGAGTGGGCAAATGGGATAAGTTGGTTATCGAGTAAGAAATAGTCAATTCTAGTGAAGGTATGGTGAACATGTGAGAAAAAAGAATAATCTCTCTCCGTAGGATGGAGGAAACGCCATATATCAGAGATACCAAAATTAGAGAGAAACGATTGAATAGCTAAGGCAGATTTAGTAGGTGACCTGGTAACAGAGGACGATCGGTCCAGTTTAGGATCCAACCAACAGTTGAAGTCACCACCCAGTATAAGAGAGTATGAGTTTAAGTCTGGTAGTGAGGAAAAAAACCGTTCAAAAAAGTTAACATCATCAAAGTTGGGGGCATACAGGTTTGCTATTGCAACTTTAGTGTTATATAGTTTACCAGAAACAATAATAAAACGGCCATTTGTATCAGATATTTTATTATGGAGTTCAAAAGGAATATTTGAGTTAATAAGAATGGAAACTCCCCTAGCTTTAGCGGCAAAGGATGAATGAAAATGCTGACCCGCCCACTTTGACAGAAGCCGGGAGTTATCAAAACAAGGAATATGAGTTTCTTGGAGGAAAGCAGTGTCAGCTTTGAGTTGTTTGATATGTGAGAATACCTTCCTCCTTTTAACAGGGTGGTTCAATCCCTTTACATTCCAGCTCACGAATTTAAGTGCACTAGCCATTATCAATTACTAATGCATAAAAGGCAGCAGGCATATAAAAAATCAAGCAGTACAATAGCAGTCTGGGAGCAGAGATGTAAACATAGATTCGTAAGGTCAAAATATAAACATGTCCTGAGCAATAAAGAGATGTTGGAACTGGAAAATCCACCCCATCCGCACAACCCAAAACTAGACGGCTACCAAAACAAGTAGCTAGCTCTACCAAAAAAATTAACCCAAATACAACTTCCAGATCTGTGTCATTAACAACAGTTCCGTATAAATACTACAGCAAATAGTAACTAGTTTATGCACTAGAAAACATAACTACAGATTAGAACACCTTCTGTAGAAATATAAAACTTAATACAGAGAAAATCGGAAGAAAACCAAAACTAACCTAACCGCGAAAAATTACCGTAGATTCCGGACTACAGAGCGCACCTGATTAAAAGCCGCAGGCTCTAATTTTAGAAATAAAATCAATTTTTTAATTGTAAAGGCCGCACCGGATTTTAGGCCGCACCGCTACTTTTAAATATACATACGTATCGGTAACACAAATTACGTTGCATATACTTTTTTACTGAACAGCACGAACAACATTCCAATATCTCCTAGCGACTGGTAAAAATATATATACTGCAGCTTACCAGGAAAAGTTATTGATCGACTTTAACTTAAAAGCAGCGTTTTCGCTCGGGTCTAATCGGCTCTGACGCGCTTGCGCAATGCGATCGGGTCTAATCGGCTCTGACGCGCTTGCGCAATGCGATCGGGTCTAATCGGGTCTGACGCGCTCGGGTCTTGCTTTTCTTCGAGTATTTTCCATGTTGATGAGGGTGAGTACAAATGACTGATTTACAATAATTTAATTGTGAAAGTGCGCTTGATTTATCGTACAATTTCATTGGACCTCTGTGAACTACTCATCAATTTTATTGGTCTACTGTTACGAGGCAAAATGTTTACGAGGCGGCATGAAAAAAAACCATGTATTAGCCGCTCTGGATTATAGGCCGCAGAGTTCAAAGCTGTTCAAAATGTGGGGAAAAAGTTGCGGCTTATAATCCGGAATCTACGGTATAGAAGAATAAAGTAAGAGAAAGGGAAAAAAAGGTAAGAAAGAAAAAGAAAAAAGAAGAGGAAGGGGAAAATTATAAATTCAAGATGAGTATTTATCAACCATTTACAGAGAAGGGAGAAAAAAATTCAGAGATTAGAAAAAAGGGGTGAAGAAAAGAAAAAAAAGATAAAATAAATAAATATTTAAAAGAAAGGAAAAATATATCAGCAATTGAACTGTGAACCGACAAACAGGGAGGCCTTCACTAAAGACTTTGAACCTCCAAAACAAGTTAGAGTTAGTTGTAGAACTCTGTAGGTAAAGTTATACAAGAATAAAAATAGATTACACACACACCAAATCCCGGAAGAGATTGTCAACAGCCCTTAAAGTTTCAATGAATAATGTCTGAGTGATTCAAGTGAATTCCGAGTCCAGAAAAAGTAATTTTACTACGAGGAGTACTTATCCAACATTTTAGGAGGTCCGATCAGATTCCGAAGATGACTGGATAGCCGGAAGACTTGCCACAAACGCTTCAGCTTCCTTCGCTGATTTGAACCACTTGTATTTCCCGGTATTAAGCTTGATTCATAGATCGGCAGGGTTACGAAGAGAAGGTTTGAAACCACGATCAAAAAGCACTTTCATTGCGCCTTTAAACTCAGCGCGCATCTTTAAGGTCTGGGGTGCAAAATCTTCCACAAAGCGAATGGTTGTATCCTGGAAAGGTAAAGACCCCCTGCGACGCGCCTCTACAATCAGACTGTGTTTTACCTGGTATTGATGGAAGCACAAGATTACTGGTCGTGGGCGGGAGCCCAGAATTCTGGGGGGAACATAAACTCTGTGTGCCCGTTCGAGCTCGGGCAGCTTCGGAAGCAAATCTTTCCCGAATAACTCACAGAGAAACTCGGCGAAAAACTTCACAGTTGATCCCTTTTCGGTCGCCTCTGGCAATCCAAGAATTCTGATATTACAGCGTCTGCTGCGATTTTCGAGATCCACCATTTTGTAAAGAAGTTTGTTAGATTTTTCCTCTAAGCTGGAACAGAGAGTCTCCAAGTATCGAACACGACTTTCTAAATCTTCAGAAGTCGAATCGATGCGAGATAAGTGTTCAGCATGTTTGTCCACTTTATCATTGATCCGATCCAGTTTGTCTTCTAACTGTTTGAAAGCGGTTTTAAATTCCTTTAAGATTTCGTCTCGGAGCTTTCCAAGCGCAACCATCGTCTCGTCCGACGGGGTCATAGCTTCTTTTCTCCCGGATTTAGAACTCTTGCTAGACATTGTAAGTTAGATATATTCACAGGCAAGTGACCCTAACCCTAATCCCTAACTAAGGTTTAAAAAATGGAGACATTTAGTGCAAAGGTAGCGACAGTAACGGAACAAAAGTTCGGAGCAGCTAAACAATCGCCATCTTACCGGAAGTCCTCCTTCATTGCATTTTTGATTCAGCCGTTCTTCCTTTGCAATATTGCACAATTGTCTGGTCTGTCTGTCCAGCTCTCTGTATTGCACTTCATTATTCTTCACTAACCTTCTTTGTTCCATCAGATCTAGAATTTCTTGAGTTATCCACTCCTTGTTGGTGTGTTGGATTTCTTGTAATGGGATTATCTCCTCTGCTGATTGCTGTATAGCTTATTTATATCTGTCCCAAATAGGCGTTGTTTCATTTTCGTTGAGGTGTTCTTCTACAGCTGTTTTGAATTGTTGCTTAAATATGCTATCATACTTAAGTTATCCAAGCATATACTTCTTTCTCCTTTTTCCACATTTCAGTCTTTTAAATTTTGTTTTGATGGTAGTTGTTACTGGATGGTGATCTGAAAAACAGTC
The DNA here is from genome assembly GCF_048418815.1 of Hemitrygon akajei. NCBI lineage: Eukaryota > Metazoa > Chordata > Chondrichthyes > Myliobatiformes > Dasyatidae > Hemitrygon > Hemitrygon akajei. Next base: position 70,480,766 of record NC_133136.1, on the reverse strand, counting down.
TGCTCCTGGGTAGGCTTTAGAATTTGTTTGTTTTGTTATTTGTGTTTTTTTAATTGCATTTCCTTTTACTTTTTATATAAAATGAAGTTACATAAACTAAAATTTGAAATCACATATAAAAAATATATTTTCCACCTGGATTAAAGCATTGGTGTATTCAGAACTGCCAGAAAGTATTAATGTCATTGTCTGTAGTCACAGCTTCGCAAGTTCAGCAATGGTCAAAGTTCATTTTGGAATCAAAGAATTGTTACCAAACAGGGTGAGGCCATTCATCCCTTCAAGCCTATACTGATACCTTGCAAAAAAAGCAATTCAAACTGCTCCTTACACCCGCACAAAGATATTTCAATTCTTTTTTTTCTAAATCCCGTAAGAATCTACCCATTTCCTTCCAAAAGCAACAATTGTATTCACCATTCTTTCAATTGCAGACCTTGACAGTGTGATTTTCTACTTATATTAGTAATATCTTGTTTTGCTAACCATTTTATGTCATTTGAACCTTAAATCTTTCATGATTTTAAAAACCATTATATTCACCTTCATCCACTCTGTTGTAAGAACCTCAGAGTGGAGACCATTCTATTAATATTGGAAATGGTTTATCATTGTCACGCGTACCATGAGGCAGTGAATAGCTTGTACTGCATACTGTTCATACAAATCAAATCATAATACAGTGAATTGAGGTAGTACAAAGTAAAAGAATAACAAAGCGGAATAAGGTGAAACCATTATACCGAAAGTGTAGCGCAGGCGAACTGCAAGGTCGGAGGTTGTAATGAGTCAGATTGTAAGATCAAGTGTGCACTTTGATCTAAGGAACCATTCAATAGTCTCATAATAGCGAGGTAAAACCTCCTTGAGCCTGGTTGTCTGTGCTTTCAGCCTTTTGTATCTTCTGTTGTATGGAAGAGGGGAGAGAAAAGTAAGTCTGGGGTGGGTGGGGTGTTTTTACTCTGTGCTTCTAATAATAATGCTTGGGATTCCTCATGCTTTACTAATTTCTTTCTGAACCTGTACCATCATCAATGATTTGGGCATCAATAAACTTGCCATTCTGACTTGTCAGTCTACTTCCTTTCCCTATTCTGACATGTCAGTCCATGGCCTCCCCTTGTGCCGAGATGTGGCCACCCTCCCAGTGGAGGAGCAACACTTTATATTCTGTCTGATGCCCTCCAACCTGGTGGCACGAATATTGATTTCTCCTTCCAGTAAACAAATACCCCCTTCTCACCATGCCTTCTTTAATTCCCCACTCTGACCTATTACTTCTTCTCACCTGCTTATTACTTTCCCTGGATCCCCTTCTCCTTCCCTTTCTCCTTTGGTACCCTCTCTTCTCCTTCTTCTCCAACCTTTCCCAGTCACCTGGGCGTCGCCAATCACCAGCTAGTCTTTTCCTCCCCCTCCCCCACCTTTATATTCTGGCAATTTTCCCCTTCCTTCTCAGTCCTGAGGAAGGGTCCCAGCCATAACATTAACTATCTGTTCATTTCCATAGATGCTGCCTAACCTGCTGAGTTGCTCTAACATTTTGTATGTGTTGCTTTGGATTTTCAGCATCTGCAGACTTTCTTGGGTTTATCAATAAATTTATTGTTTTTGCATTCCTTTAAATATGCATTATATATAACAGATTGTTTTACCTCCATCCCCCTGCTGATCAAGCCCTTGCCCATTTCCTCATATTAAATTTCTTCAAATGTACTAATCATTAATACATTTCAGGGAAAACAGTGGTCCTGCCTTTAGAGAGCAGAATTTCATGCCTTCCTTTAGTTTGAAAATCCTACCAAATCACCATGACTCCCTGATGTCTAACGTTAAGGCAATTTCTAATTAATGTCCTATAAGTTTCAACTTCCTTCATAATCTTATTATGTGACATTTTATCAAAATCCTTTTGAAAATCCAAGTTTGTGACATCAGCTACTCTGCCTTCATCAACCCTCTTTGTTACCTCATCAAAATATCAAATCAAGTTACTTGAACACACCTTGTCTTTTACAAATCTAAGTTGGTTGTCCTGTACTAATCCGATGTCATTCAAGACCATTAATTTTGTCTCTGATTGACATTTACGAGGTTATTTGCTAAGATTTCCTTCACACCCTCTTTTGAACATAAGAGTAACATTTCATTTGTCCAATCCCTTGTCATCATCTCATTTCTGTAGTGGATTGGATTGTGTTTACCTTGAATGTTATTCAGCTTTTTTTTAAGTAGAAATCTTGAAGATCTTCTTGAAAGGCAATTAATCTTCAAGGCTTTCTAAATCTCTAAAATACTGCAAATACTTTTTTAATGAAACTTCATTTCATAGAAATGAAAAAATAAAAATATAGGGTTTCCATAATAGTTTATTTAATAACTGTAGTGCTTCATCAGTCCCTAAGGCATACAGAATGAGCGTGATCACCACATTATGCTAAGATAGCTGGTCAATAGCACAAACACAAGAAAATCTGCAGGCGCTGGAAATTCAAGCAACACACATAAAATGCTGGAGGAGCTCGTGAAGGGTCTCGGCCCATAACGTCACCTGTTTTATCTGTCTGACCTGCTGAGTTCCCCTAGGTGTGTGTGTGTGTGTGTTTATGTGTTAGTTAGTTAGTTGATCAGTACTGTTCTGGCAGGAATTTATGACAATTTATCAGGTGCCGGTGGGGTAGGAAGGGACCATGTCAACCAATTGCCTGTCTTACTGCATGTCTTTGCAAAATGCAAGTGTGGGTACTGGAATAAGGCAATATGATGGCCTGTCACCAGCCGTTTCTCCACTTAGATGTGTAAAATAGCCAAAGTACTGAAGTAGACCTGATAGCCATGGAAACGTAACGCAGCCTGAACTAGTTTCTGAGAGAGGAAGGTACTTGTTCAAGATCCATTCATTGTTCAACTGAAGAAACATTAAATATTATATCCAGATGCGCAATGTTTCTGCCTTTCGATTATGATGATATGTCAGCACTTCAATGTCATTCTGTCCTCGTTAAGACCATGATACTAAATAACACGATACTCTCCAGTACCCATAATGCGACAAAGCAGAATTTGGCCACTCTTCCCAACTGGTCTCCTCTGCCATTCCTTCATGGCTGATCTATTATCCCTCTCAAACTCATTCTCCTGCCTTCTCCCAGTAACCTCTGAAACCCTGACTCACTGAGAACCTGTCAAACTCCAATTTAAATATACTCAGTGATTAGGCCTCCACAATGAATTCCACTGATTCCACAGATTCACCACTCTCTGGCTAACAAAATTACTTCTCAACTCTTTTCTAAATGGGCATCCCTCTATTCTAAGGTTGTGTACTTGATGCACCATCAATAACTCACTCTGAGACGTAAGAAGTGAGATATCGGCTTTTATTGACTGGAAGAATGAACAACACTACATCCTGGAGAATGAGGCCGGGCTCAGGCCTCAATCGCCTTTATACAGGGGTCTGTGGGAGGAGCCACAGGAGCAGTCAGCAGGGGTCTGTGCGAGGAGCCACAGGAGCAGTCCAGACAGGTATATGTAGTTCACCACATATACATAGACTTAGACTCACCCATCATAGGAAACATCCTCTTCACATTCACTCTATTTAGGCCTTTCAACATTCAATTGGGTTCAAAGAGATACTCCTCTCCTTCTTCTAAACTCCAGCAAGTAAAGGCCCAGAGCCATCAAATGCTTCTCATATGCACGTTTGCTGGAATCATTCTCGTGAACCTTCTCAGGAACCTCTCCAACGCCAGTACATTTTTTCTTAGATAAGGGGCCCAAAACTGCTCACAATACTCCAGGCACACTCAGCTAAATGCCTCACAAAGCCCCAGCACTACATCTGTGCTCTTGTATTCTAGACCTCTTGAAATTAATGCTAACATTGTATTTGCATTCCTTAGACAGATTCAACCTGCCAATTATAATCTTTAGGGAATCCAGCACAAGGACTTCCAAGTTCCTTTACACCTCAGATTTTTAAAAAGATAGTCTACACCTTTATTTCTTAGTTACATGACCATATAATCTACTTCCATACACTATATTCCATTTGCCACTTATTTGCCCCTTTTTCCAATCGTTCCAAGTCCTTCTGCTTCCTCAACACTACGTGTCCCTCCGCCTGTTTTTGTATTGTCTGCAAACTTGGCCACAAAGCCATCAATTCCAGCATCCAAATTATTGGCATATAAAGTGAAAAGAAGCAGTCCAAAATATCAAACCCTGCAGAGCCCACTAGCCATCAGCAGCCAGCCAGAAAAGGCTCCCTTTATTCACACACTTTGCCTCTTACTAGTGAGCCAATCCTCTATCCATGCTAGTATCTTCTCTATCATGCCATGGACACATGTTAAGTAGACTCATGTGCATTACATTGCCAAAGGCTTTCTCTAAATCCAAGTAGACAATATTCACTGACTCTGCTTTGTCTATCCTGCCTTTTATTTTCTCAAAGACTTACAGCTGGTTTATCAGGCAAGATTTCCCCTTAAGGATACCATGCTGACTTTGCCTTACCTTGTTGTGTACCTCCAAGAACCACATATCCTTAACAATAGACTCCAACATCTTTCCAACCACTGAAGTTACCCTAACTAGTCTGTAAGTTCCTTTCTTCTGCCTCCCTCATTTCTTAAAGAGTGGAGTGAAATTTCCAATTTTTCAGTCCTCTAGAACCATTCCAGAATCCAGTGATTCTTAAAAGCTCATTATTAATGCCTCCACAATCTCTTCAGCTACTTCTTTTAGAACACTGGGGTGTAGGTGACATCTGGTCCAGGTGACGTATCTAACTACAGACCTTTCATCTTTGCAAGCACCTTCTCCATATTAATAGCAACTATACTCACTGCTGCTCCCTGACACTCTCGAATTTCAGAGAGTGGTTGGTGCGTGGAATGCACTGCCTGAGTCAGTGGTGGAACCAGATACACTAGTGAAATTTAAGAGATTACTAGACAGGTATGTGGAGGAATTTAAGGTGTTATATGGGAGGCAGGGTCTAAAGGTCAGTACAACATTGTGGGCCAAAGGGCCTGTACTGTGCCGTACTATTCTATGTTCTAAGTAGGGGATGGTTTACTAAGTTTGTTAATCATCACAGGCTTCACAACTTAGCTGTGCGTGGTGAGCAAGCTAGTGCTGACCACGAAGCTGCTGAATGCTACCCTTTGCAGTTTCGGGCTATGATAGCTGAATTAGGCATCACACCAAAGCAGGTGTTTAATGCAGATGAGACTGGGCTTTTTTGGAAGCGTATGCTGAAATACACTTACATAAGTAAGGATGAAAAGACTGCGTCAGGTTTCAAGGCAGCAAAGGATAGGTTGACTCTGCTTATGTGTTCCAATGCCAAAGGGGACCGTAAGATGAATCCTCTCTTAGTTTCCATTCACTAAACCCCGTGCTCTTAAGGGTCTAGTATGTTAACTTTCTAAGATTTATTATGTTGAATATTACCTTAAATTGATGAAATATAATACGAATGTGGCCTTGTGGTACTGCTTTTGTGTCGTATTGGTATGAAATTGTGAATAAATTACAGATAAAACATATTTAGGGAGCCCTCCAGAATGCATCCCTATTTTCTCCATTTAAATAATTACTCACATTATGCGTTCCCGTACTATGCGCCGACTGCGAGGAATATAATGAGGATAGGGTGTGCTTTCAAAAATAATCAAACTCTTGTTGGAAACTAATAGGGTGGAACTTCCAGAAGGAAGACATCAAATAGGTTTGAATGTTACACTTATTTTTTTTTAGGAAATTACAATAAAATATTGAACATTTACATTTGGCCCGCACAACCATGCTGTGCCAGAATCATTCATGTTCAATTGCTTTTTGCCATGTATCAATGTATCACTGAGTAAAATGATTCCTTTTTGATTTAAAATCTAATGTAAAAAGGCATTGCAGTCTCTATTTTTTTTGCCCTTCCTGCTCCGATCCTGAAGCTGTAATAAATTGTTACTTTAGCCTGCAGAGAGTAGAAATTGAATTGTGATTTGAATTAATGAGCAGGAAGCATTTTTATTCCACCTAACTTACATAGAATTTTCAGGCCATACACTTCATTCAGGGACTGATGTAGTTGACAGTTTACAATATTTTTGTTACCTACCTCTGGCTGAACAAGGCAACAGGAATAATATTTGAATCCAGATTTATATGTATTTTAGAAGCAAATCTGAAATATTTTCCATAAGTGAGAACCAATCTTCAGAAATATCCATACTATGTGTTATCATTTTCTGAATTTTTACAAGTCACGATTTCAGAAATTTAATTTCTGTTGTTGTGGAGATTACCACCCCTACTGTAATTAGATGAGCGATCAGATTTGGGAAAATGGAGAATATTCTCAGTTAGTGGAACATATTAAATTTATAACAATTTAGTTTCACAATTTATTAGCTGCAATGAAGTTTAGGGGATAGAAGTGGTAATTTTAACTGTAAACAAAAAAAAATGTTGAAACTACTGAGCAAGTCAGTGATATTACCAGAAATATTGGTTCACTCTCTCTCTCTCTGCAGATACTGTCTGACGTTCTGAATATTTCAAGCATTTTCTTTTTCAATTTCAAACCTACAAAGTCAAAGAATAATTTTGCTTTCACACATTGTCAAATGATATTGAAGTGGCACCCTGCCTAATTAAATTTAACAAAAGGAAAGTTAAGTGAGATCTTTAAGAGGTGTTTCAACTCATGCCATCCATACCACACCATTGCCAAGAGTTAAAGTTACCAAAAGTAAACATATCATTTTTACTTTGCCATTCTTATTTACATACACTTAAAACAATAGCTTTTTAACTTCAAGCAATTTTCGGAAAATTATTCTGCAAAATGAAATGAAGTGAAATAACTTTGTAATCAATAGCATTGCAGAAAAAGCTGAAGCACAATCAGAATGCTGGAGGAACTCAGTAAGTCAGGCAGTGTCTATGAAGGAGAATAAACAGTTGATGTTTCAGGCCAAGAGGACTGGAAAGGAAGGGGAGCAGAACCCAGAGTAAGAAATTTGAGGGAGTGGAGGGAATACAAGCTGGCAGGTGGTAGGTGAGCTCCAATTTTAATGGAAGCATTGTGGAAAACAATACATAGTCTCTTCTGATATGCGTGGGGAGACATTTTAAATATCAGAGGTTAATCAGCTATGAGGAAATTGCAGAAAAGGTTCATGAATTCTCCAGAGTATTGTTGAAATAACAGCAATTTATGCCTTGAAAAATATAAAAATAATTAATTTTAATACCGGACAGGCAGATCTAATCTTAGTACGTGACATACTGATTTAACATATACTACCAATTAATAGCATTTTATTTTCTTCACAGATTCAAGGCCTTTGCCCGATGTAGCCTTGACAGGGAAATGTACACGGGAATGTGATGAGTTTGGCCACTCTGACTCCTGTTGGATGCCTGTGCGTACCTCACCCGAGCGAAGGAAAAAGAACCAACCCAAGTTTTCCACATTCATGCCTGTTACAGACAGAGGGAGTCAGGAGAAGCTGCCTAATGGCACTCCGCAGATTATAGGCGACCGCAACCGAAATCTTCTCAACAAGAGGCTGACTTCATCATATGAGAATTTCAACACAGCTACCTATGGTAAAAATGAGGAAGGGAATCCTGAAGATATACCCCTGACTCAAACAGCAGATTTCAAACCATCTTCTGTTTCTCAACTCACTAGAAGAGAAGTCTATCTGTGAGATATCTGAGCATGAATTTGTCAAACAAAAAAGCAGCAAATATGATGTCTAAATTAAAAGAGAGTCAAAGAAATGTGCAGGATATCCCATAAAGGGGCTACCAAAGAGATATGCAAACGTTTGCTGTTCTTGACTCTATATTTGGCATTCGATCACTTATCGCCTGACAGTTCTGTAAACTATTTAAAAAATCATTCTGGCTAGCTAATTACATGCATGCTATAACACACCCACCCCAAAATGCACGTGATCCAGCACATGGACATCGAATTTTACATGTTAAAAGGTCGCAATGTATATAAGAGAGAAGATGTAACTAAAGGAGCACAACAAAAGAGTAGTCCAGTATCAAGTCCCCCCATCAGAAGCATCTAATGTAATTGTCTCATTGTTTTTAAAGCATGTTCTAAATTTCCAGAGTGTGGATTGCAGTGTGCTTTGTGAGATGTTTAACTTGGAAACTAATGCTGGAATTGGATGATGGGTCAGTGCAGAATTTTCAGAAATGAATTACAATCAGAATACATTCAAGTCAGGATTTTCCTTTGAGCATTCGCTGAATCATTGCTGCTTCAGGAAGCCTGCCTGAGATACGTATTTAAATGACATTAGCTCTGGCTTCTTACATGTCTTTGGGAAATAATATTAAAACAATTCTTTCCAAGTCTGGACACACAGAATGTACTTCTTTTTCATTATAGAAACTGATAAAATTCACAGAGCTGGCAAGAAGTCATGTTAACTTTTTGTACCAGGCTGAAGTTTAAAAAACAATTATGCAATGATTGGTCTCACCGTATAATAAAGAGAAATCATTGTGCTGATCTGGAACACCGTTATGGCGATGCCAAGATTAAGGACACAGAGATAATTGCAATAGAAGTTCCTGATCTGTGAGCCATATAGATGGAACATTAGAAGCAATTAATCAGGATCATCACTCCATGAACTTATACACAGGCACAACCATGGTGTAAAATGTGAAACTACAGCTTCTGTGAACATGAGTCAAAGACCCAAACAAGACTCTGGAGAAAACTTACTGTGGTATATTGTTCCAGAGTTCTGTGGTGAAATCCAATACTCTGCCAGTCCCAGGGAACGCTGTCATTTTTGTTTGCACGCAAGAAGAAATGCCACAATACAGGATTGTTGGTTCACAACTGTGCTGTTACATAGGAAACTGAACTACTCACTTTCTTGTACAAACAGTCCACTTTTGAGACAAGTTGAACAACATACCAGCCTAGGAATCTCATTAAACAGTCATATTGGTCTGGATGTTTGAAAACTGATAACTTGCTCAGGAAAAGCAGTAATATTGGAGAACTCATCTGTTTTTCATATTTGTTAATGAAGAAATGCTAGACAACATCAGTAGAGTGCATGTTATAGCTTTAGCAAAAATGTAGCATTATCTAGGCTATGACCACCCTAAATGAAGACTACAGCACATTGTTGTGGTTAGCATAGTTTACCCTGTTCACTGAAATGTTTAGTGATGTTATTTGCTTTGGAATTTACCAAACGAGATTCAACTCTGACTAGCTAAGAATCCAGACTGTAACTGAATGAGGACTCTCACTGGAGATTGTGCTTTTTTGGGTACATGAGAAGGAATTGAGATGATTTTCAGAATTGACTTTAAGGATGTACTTCAGGGGAACCAAAAGTGTTGAAAAATCTTCACAGTAGTGTTGCAGTGAGTTATCTAAACATCAGGCATTCTCAGAGAGACATCAAACTAATATGAGCGCATTCTGATTAATCACAAAATATTATTATTTAAAAAGGTAAATATAAAAAAGTTCAAAGATATGAACTTCAAAGTGGCACGTAAAGTGAAACTTGATGTTGCTTTGGTAAATTTTGGGAAAATACTGCTTTTGGTAGAATACAGTGCTTTTCATAATATGCATAGAGTTATTTAAAGTTGTAGCAGCTTAAATATTGGTCAATTAATCAATAAATACTTGTTGCACCCTTTGTTTATCTGGTATCTGCTGTCTTTCACTGTTTTACTGCATCCTTTTCCATGACATTTAAGCCACAGGTTGAAATATTTCTTACCCTTGGCACATGAACAATCTAATGTAATCTTGCATATTCCTGGTGAAAGCAGTGTTAAACAGTGGATAGTGTAATGTAAATACAAAGCAAAATCAGCTATTTGAACAATCAATTATGATTAAGAATGTTGTAATTGATTAATATTGGAATGTTCAAATTTCTGTTGCACTTCTGTTTAATAGTGAGGTACAAAGCTGCTCCTACCAGTACTGCTGTGTAGATACAGTAAGTACTTGTTGTTTATGGATGTTCTCATTAATTACAAGTATATACATATGTATTTTTATTGCACGTTACAAAGATATTCACTAAATGCAAAGGAACTTCCTTTAATGATAATAACTGTAGGTCTTTGTTTTTTTTTACTGGAAATATGAAGCTAACCAATACAGTTAGATCTGTGTCCCCTCCATAATATCCCCAAACAGTGAAAATTATCCTGGTTGATTGGATTAATTCAGCCGCACAATTTAGCATCTAATTGCATATGACAAGCATAATAGGCACCATTTGCAAAAAAAGTGGGAACCACACCTTAATGACTTTCATGCATTTGACATGATAGGTGAACTTCTGCAAAGGAATCAGATTTATTATTTTTCATCATTAAAGTACATGAAGCAAAATCATCAGAATGAAGTACCACTTAGAATGATATGCTGTTAAGATGGAGCATGATGCTAAATTAAAAATCTACGATGTAAATTAAATGCTGGCATTATCTAATGTCACATTTTAGAATGCTCCTACAGCAAAGTAAATGCAATCTATGAAACTGTGCCTTTTATACCCAGAAGTATAATGAATAGTTGGTTCATGAGGTAAAAGAATAGAAACTAATATTGAAATTTTATATGAGGCGGATATGTGTTGTCATTAGAGGTGCATTGGCTAATCATATATATATATGAAATGCAAGATACAAGAAGTGTAATTTTTTTTCTTATATTAGTTTCATGGCCATATAGAAACATCATAATATGCATAAAGAATTGAAATGGTGATTGATTTTTCCCTCATCTATGAAATGTTACTTTGATGCTTAAAGCGAAAGCAATTGTACATTCAGTTGGATAATTGCCTTTTTCAAACCATTGAAACTGTCAGTTTCAACTTACAAAATAATGTTGATTTCAATTAAATGTTCTATGTTTACACATGAACAATCTCATTGAAAATGTGTTTTTATTTGTGTCCAAATGCACATACTACAGAAGTGTATCTGACATCTACTTCTAAGCATCAGCCTCATCCCAAACCGATTCTCAGCAATTCCTCCTTGCTTTGCAAGTGCATCTGCTTCAATAAGTTTACTGTGAAGAAAACAAAATCATTTGGCACATGTGCGTTTTGTCAACTGATGTAAGAATCTCTGAATTATAATAACTTAATTTTTCACGAAATAATAGGATTTTTTAATAAAGCAACCCACTTAAAATATGCTTCAGAGCATAGAAAGTTTTAAGATGGTACTGAAAAGTAAGATTTAACTGTTGAATATTCTTTATGAAGCACTGCAAAATTTTGGATTAGAATATTGAAAAATAATAGTAGTTCCTCTGTAGAGCATTTATGAAATATTTTCAATAATTATCTCCATTATGATAATTAAATAAATTATAGCTGCAAAAATTAAATCTACCCTGAGTGGAAGGTTAGAAAAAAGTTAATTGCCCTGTCATGGAATACACACAGAATAGCTGAAGTAAACATTGGTTCATTACGTTTGAGTAAAATTTCAAACATATCAATGGTTTTTGAAATAAAACATCATATAAACAAGTATATTCAACAAACTATGTTTCTTAAATAAAAATCTTGAATTTTCTAATTTATAGCAATACATTTCCTTAGGCAATACTTGAAGTGAACTGTCACTTTATGCAAAATGGCACTACTTCCAATCATAATTCCTTGCGATTAATGCAATTTCATTCGATGTTATTTTGATTTGCTTATAGTAATAATAATCATGAGCCATTGTGCTGTGACTTTTGTGTTGATGAGAAAATGAAGAATAATTTATCAATATTTATTTCTGAGTCACTGTGCATGTATTTTTGTTGAATATGACTGAATGTGTCAGTCCATTTGTATTCAAAACAAACACAATTTAATCAGTATTGTATAGTTTACTATAGACAGCAGAATTGCCTTTCATTGTCTGCAAATTCATCACTTGTTGGAAATTTTGTGTACTTTTCATAATATGCTTTCGTATTCTGTTTCCTTTCACAACAGTTTCCTTCCTTCCTGTCACTCAGCTGCCTTTTGGAAATAGATCTTTTAATATTGGCAGTAACGATTCTCAACTTATCGTTAGTGAGAACAAGTAAAATCTTCCTTTTTGTTTTCTTTTGATTTGAAAGGATTGCTCAAATATAGGAAATGTCCTACAAGATTTTGTCATTACCTTCATTTCCATATGTACAAAGCTGATTTACTTAGCACACTTTGAAATGTGTTAACCTGGTGGATAATTTAAATCGTGCTTCACCCAGCAGAAGAAAAAGAAAATCTGAAAGAATAAAAAATAAAGTTTGCCCGCACCTTAAAAGTTGTATTATTTCTCCCTGCATTTTACAATAAAAAGAAAAGTTAATTAATTGACTAAGTTTTAGTTCATGCAACACTTACTTTTATCTATGCAGGAGCATTAAAGATAAAGGTAATCATCAATGAGGAGAACACATCTCCCAATTCTGTTACCTGCAAAATAAATACTCAATTGCTCCATAAGATGTCTTGCCTTTAGATGACAATAATTCACAAACATTCAAAAGGTGACATCCTTCCAAAATACATAAATGAAACAACAGCAGAAAATTTGATACTTGTCTGGAGAGAAAGAAATATCTACTAAACTTCTGTTCAGATATTCAGAAGAGGAGGTGTCCAAGTGTTTCAGTATTAGACTAATCTTGATTGACCCTGAAATCAGTTTTAGTTTTAAGTTGTCAAGCAAACCACTGAAAGAGAACATATGCCAATGCATAAAGACAGCATTCCCAATGACATTTCTGATTAAGGGTCTTGGACATGAAGGTCTGGTTCTCCTTCCATAGATACTGCCTGACATGTTGATCATTTCCAACATTTTCTGTTTTTGTTTCAGGTTTCCAGCTTTTTTCAAAAATTGTCAGTAACAATAATTATTGTCTTACCTTATCACTCTGACGTTGCCTTTTCTGAACTAAAAACATTTTTCTACAGTTAAAATAGCTGGCACTGAAGCCACTTAGCCCAATCAAGAATTATTTTAATTCCATCTTTACTGAATTCAGTGAATGTCAAAATTATGAGAAATGTAAAATGGATTCCTTATTCATTATCATCCATTTTAGATTGTACATTGTCAAGGCTACCTGCCACTCATCCTTACAATGCACCAATACTATGAGTTTATGGACCTGATCATCATTATTTCTAGGCATGGGTCTACCTCTGGTCACTGTATACCTTATTCACCAGGATAAATTCTCAAAGAACTGTATGAGTCATTTTAATTATGGTTCTGAAATAATGATCAATAACTAAGTATCTATATAAAATAGACGAATACTTTGTTTGAAAGGTAATAACTAGTTTGAACAATGCTTATGAAATGGTTTCAATAACTGTGTCCAAAAATGTAATGAAGTTCTTTAAACACAGCCATGTTGTGAGGGCATATCTATCCATCTGTAGATTCTTAGGAAGGATTAGAGCAGTTATATTCAATATTGCATCTTTGTTATGCCACTTGTGCTCATGGTAAATATCCTTGAACTTATGTAAGAACACATCTACACAGGGTGAGATTTTTGAACTGAGCCAAATAAAATGATATGACCTCCAGCAATTAGACTAGCAATCTAATTTAAGCGCATGTTATGTACAGTTGTCAATAACAAACATTTACATAACTATTGAACAAACCTTATACACTGCTGAAGAAAAGTAAGAAGCAGAAGCCAAATTCAGAATCTAGACCTTATGAAATCCCAGTTATTGTATATTTGCTATTCTTTGTATGATCTGTTCCCATAGTGATGTGAAAGGTTGCCTTAAAAAAAACACGTTCATTACCTTCCTCCAGAGAGAAAAGCCTGACTTAGTATGGTGCAGTTCCACACTACTCCTAATATATTAACTGAACTACCTTGTAAAACTTGTAAATTAGATCACTGTCAGAAGACCAATAGAACAGATTTGTTTTTAAAGTCTGTTTTGGCAAGAGTGAGAAATCCCTTTTCGTAACATGTTCAAAAAGCAGGCCTCTGTCAGATTTTTACTTCTCTGAAAGCCTGTTGAATCAATGGGATGGTGTCCCATAGGAATCAAACACAACTGTTACTATTTTCATTTTTTCAAAGGGGTTAACCTATTTTCTGAAAATATAGAAGAATTTCACTTTCATGTGAAAATCTCTAATCATTTGATTTGTTTGCAGTCTCTTTCCCATTATTATATCATTAAGACCTGAAAACATAAGCCTCAGTCTCTGGAAATCCTTTCTAAATATCTCCATTTCTTTTGAGACCATTTTTCAAATTTGCATCTTCAAGATTTGATTAATTACAAGTCATCAATCCATCATTTCCCCACTCACACCTTTATGAATTGCTTCAGAATTCTACTCCATGTTAAATTTACTAAGAAGAGGTAGTCATAAATCCTTAGTTGGATGCACCAAACATGTGATTTAATACAGTTTATTTCTAGACCAACAGAGTTGAAAATAGACACTTTTCTAAACTGTATTGAACCCTGGATAGATTACCGTGTAATGATCTGATCACCAGATTATAAAATGTGCAGGGGGCAATGAGTGCAGAGAAGATTTACATGGATGATACAAAAAGTCTGAGTGTGTATGTGTCTACCAGAAAAGGATGAACAGATTGAGTCTATATTCATTTAAAAAAGTTAATGTATCAGAGTTCTTTAAGGTGATGGAAGATTTTGATACAATTCATACAGAGGGACTATTTCCATGTGAGGAAGAGCATAACTAACAGGTCATTGACATGAAGAAATCATTAGAAATTCATTGGGGAATGTGAAGGAAACTTCTACCCAGAGAATGTGGAACTTACAAACACAAAGGTAGCTGTTTTTAAGGGGAGGTTGGACAAGCAAAAGGAAGAAGTGAATAGAAGTTTAGATGGAGAAGGATGGAGGGAGCCATACTAAACCAGTCAATTTGGATTGACAGCAACATCCTCTCCACAATCACCATCAGCAAAGGAACACCACAAGGTTGCGTGCTTATCCCCCTGCTCTACTCAATTTATACTTTTGAACTTAAGGCTAAGTTCAGTACCAATACAATTTTTAAGTTTGCCAATGATACCCCTGCTGTTGGCCGAATCAAAGGTGCTGTTGGATCAGAAGATAGAGGCAAGGTTGAAAATCTAGCTGAATGGTGCACAATAATCATTCACTCAACATCAACAAAAGCAAAGAGCTGATTTGTGACTACAGCAGGCGTAAAGCAAAGCTCCATGAGCAAGTCCTCATCAGGGGATTAGAGGTGGAGACAGTAATTTTAAATTCCTCCGCATTGTAATTTCAGAGATCTGTCCTAAGTCCAGCACAGAAGATAGAGTCTCTACTTTCTTAGAGATCTGTGAAGATGTGACATGCCATCTAAAACTTTGGTAAACCTCTATAGATACATAGCGGAGTGTATTCTGACTGGTTGTTTCATGGCCTGGTATGAAACATCAATGCTGTTGAATGAAAAATCATACAAAAAGTAGTGGACACAGCGAAGTCCATCACAGGTAAAACCCTCACTACCACTACATCTAAATTGTGCTCTACTTGCTGCTGACATCAGGAAGAAGATAAAGAAATCTTAGGTCTCGCACTACCAGGTTCAGGAACAGTTATTACCCCTCAACAATCAGGCTCCTGAACTAGAGTGGGCAACTTCAATCAACCCAACACTGAACTGATTTTGCAACATGTTCATTAGTGCAATAGTTCCATTAAATATCAGAGAACGTGTGCAATTTGAAACCTGAAATTCTTGTTCTTCACAGACATCCACAAAAACAAAAGAGTGCTCCAAATAATGATTGAGAGTAAAAATGTTAGAACCCCAAAGTCCCCCTACTACCCCTACCAAAATTGGAAAAAATGAAACTAATTGAAAGAACCATGAAGTCTCTAGATGATATCAGATGCAATCTCCACCGTGTAGGAGACTGGTCAAATTCTGTCCTTAATCTTTTGAAGTATCCACTTTTGATCACCTCTGTAGCCCCTCAGCTGGACTGCTTGTTGAGAAGTGAAACATCAATCCTCCTTGATTGAGGAGCCCTCAATTTGTCTCAGCTTTTTGTCCTGCATACTTCTTCTGAGACTTTCAATTTGCATTAGGGAGAATAGGTCAAGAGAAGTATCCCATTTTGTAAAGTTTTCAGGTATTTCCTTTTCCAAGGGTAATTGGGACAATCCATCAGCATTTCTATTGTTAGTCACGCTCTTGAATTCAATCTTGAAACAGAGCCCATCTCTGCAGTAGTGCTGCTCCCGTTCGTGGAACACCATTCTGTGGATTGGAAGTACACACTAATGCTAATGATCAGCAACAAGGGTAAACTCTCTCCCATACAGTACTGATTGAAACGTTTTACACCCCAATCAAGACTCAAGGCTTTTTTGCCAATCTATACAGAATTTTTCTCTGTAGGGAACATGATGCGAATGCTATGGGGCATTCACTTCCATCACTCATAACATGTAACATGACTGCACCTATGCCTTGAGACGATGTGGAACATAATGTGTAACGTCACCATTCCCCTTGACTTTTGGAAAACCATCTCACACTACTTTGCCTATTGACATTTCTTCTTAACCTGTAGTTATGAATACAAGACATGGAGCAGGTTTGGCAGGAACCTGTTATAATAATTGACAAATCCCATAAAGGACCATAATGTAACATGGCCTTTTCCCATGGAGCATCCACCACTGCTTGAATTTTCTCAAACAGAAAATCCGCAGATTTACAGACCTGATGAAGGGTCTCAGCCTGAAGTGTCGACTGTACACTTTTCCATAAATACTGCTTGGGCAGCTGAGTCCCTCTAGCATTTTGTGTGTGTTTCTTGAATTTATTCAGCACAACTGTAAATCTTGTGCGTAAATGGTGTGACCATAATAATTGATGCAAGGTTTAAAGAATTCACCCATGTTACGTCATGCTCTGAGCCCATAACCTTTTACTCTTTTTAACACTGTCCAGAAAGTTTGGGAGATGTTCTTTGTCATTCTACCCAATAACAATAGTGTCATCCAGGTAACAATGGGTGACTGCACATTCTCACAGTATCTGATCCATATCTTTCTGCCAGAGTGCAGGTGCAGATGTTACTCCAAAAATAAGCCTATTACAATGATAAAGCCCTTTGTGTGTGTGAATGGTGAGAAACACTTTGGACTTTTTTGCAATTTCCACCTGTAAGTAGGCCTCACATAAGTCTACTTTGCTGAAGTGTTTTCCTCCAGAAAGGTTTGCAAACATATAGTATCCTTTATCCTGGGCAGCGGGTATTGATTTACTTTCAGTGCTGGGTTGACGGTGACCTTAAAATCACTGCAGTTCCTGACAGATCTATTTTTCTTAGTGACTGGGACTACTGGCTCGCCCATGGGTTCCACTGAACCTCCATAGAATCTAGCTCACTGGCTGCTTTATCACGGATGGTATAACGGACTAGATGGGTTTTGTAACATTTTGGTGTGGTATTTTCAGTCAACATTATTTTTAATTTTAGTAATATGTTTTAGTTTTCTAATGCAATCTTTGAAAACTGCTGTGGCATCATCCAGTAGCGTTCTTAATTTGCTTACAGTTGACACTGTTGCAGGGGATTTGGCATGCAAATGGTAAATGGCACTCCAATTAAGGTGTAGCTGTCTCAGCCAATCACTGCCCACGATGCTGGCCCTCCTGCTTTTACCACATACAAGCCTCATGAGGTTTGTGGGTTGTTGTATTTCACTGATAAAAATGTCATTCCCACTGGAGTTATAATTTCTCCAGTATAAATTCTATGATTGATATTGCAGGCTTCAGTTTGGTGTCTTTGAAATGCTATTGAAACTCATTTTTGGAGATAAATGATCCAGCTGAGCCAATGCCCAATTCCATTTTAATTAATTTGCTGTTCACTTCAGGTGTAGGCCATAGTGCATGTCTATTGTTAGTTTTCATAGTGTAAATCTCAAGGCTACCTAGACCTGTGCCATTAGCATCATTATCAGATTTTTCATCAGCAACATGCAGATTGGTACTCATTTTGAAAATGCAACTTGACTTTTTATCTTTATCTCTTCCCTGTGCTGTCCACTTAGTTTTGTCTGCCCGACATGCTCTTTATCTGTGTCCTACATTGTTGCATTTTCTGCAAGTTTCACCTTTAGATCTGCATTGGTTGGGTGTTTGTGAGCACCTGCCACAATGGTAACACAATTTGTTTGGCCAGGCTGGTTTCTGTTCAGATTTTGTCATTTTGTTCACACTCACTGTCATTCTTGACTGTTACTCAATTGCATCTCTGTCTGTTGTTTCCATCAATACAGCAATTGTAACTGCTCTTTTAAATGTGAGTTGCGCTTCAGTTAGAAGCCATTTTTGAAAGCTTTCTTGTGAAATTCCACAAACTAAACAATCTTTGAGTGCATCATTAAGCCCATCACTGAACTGTTAATGTTCAGACAATTGTTTTTTTCAATTCGGCCACTTAAGCTGAAAGAGATTCCCCTTCCTTTTGATTCTGTTAATGAAACATTAAAGCTTCTGCAATCAACAATGGTTTCAGTTCTAAATGTTCCAACATTACTTTCATGATATCATCAAAGCTCATTTTGGCCGGTTGTGTTGGATCAGTTAAACTTCTAAGCAAACTGTATGCCCTTCCAGTAATTACACTCAGTAACACTGGCAGCTGTTTTGCATTGGCTATTTCATTTGCTTCAAAATACTGCTCAATTCACTGAGTATACAAAATCCAGTTAACTGTTGTGCAACCAGAGGCATCTCTCTTTCCGATGTAGCCAGACATCTATTTTTTTTAAAATTTGTTATTATCACCCAGTATTCATTGTTAACAAGCCTGTGAAATTTGTCAATTTTCTGCTATTTTTTTTAAACCCGAACCTCTCACTGCTCTTCGGAAGAAAATAAATGTGCTGAGCATTTTTTTTAACTTGACCATCTCTCCTCTTTCTCCCCCTTGCTAAGAAAAAACATTCTGCACTTCCACAGATAGGTAGACATCTCAAGTTCATCCTGAAACCACCTTGAAACTCCAGAACATAAAACTGATTGAAGGAAAATCACAGCTGGGAATAACTCATGTACGCTGTTCGTTTCACTTTTAGTGAGGTATGCAAATAAGACATAGGAGCATAATGACACTTGCCCTTCATATACTTTTACTTATAGCCTGTAATAAATTATGTAAACAACAATGAGTACTTAATCAAGTAACATTATCTATTTACAATTTTACTGAAATATTAAATACACAACACTATGGACACATTTTTAAGGACTATCTGACTTGTGTTCTCAATATTATTTAATATTCTCAATATAATTATTATTTTGGTTTCCTTTTTTGTAATTGCACTTTGGCTGTTTGTCCTTGTTTGTGTAGTTTTTTCATTGACTCTTTTGTGTTTGTTTGTATCTGCTGTGAATGCCCACAAGAAAACAAATCTCTGGGTAGTATGTCATGACGTATATGTACTTTGATAATAAATTTACTTTGAACTTTGAAGGCAGAAACAAGGCTTTTGGGCCCACCGTGTCAAATACCTATCTATACTAATTTGTTTACCACCTCTTAGCCCACAGCTTACTATGCTGTCATGATTCAAGTTGACACGAGTATTCAAAGTTGTGAGAGTAAGTGCCTATAACCCTTTTGCCAGCACTCTTGTTCAAGACTGCAACCATCCTCTGACCTGAAAGGTACAAATGCCATCATGAACTAGTCAGGCTCAATAGCTTGTATTTATGCCTCACATCCTACTTATTCCTATAAAATTTAAGATGTCATAATATTACTCAGACAAAAATCTGCAGTACATTTATTTGTTAAGTTAAAAGAGGAATGGGATATCTCTTTGCTGTCTTTTATCTCATATGTACTGCAGATCGAATCTGATTTAAGAAACACGAGAGTTTTTTTATTATTTCAAAAAGTCTACCTCAGTTACTGAATAATCAAAGATGTTAAGCTCTTATCTTTGATTAATATTTAAATCCACAGTCTTGTGAATGAAAGGCAAGCAACTGAATTATCAATGCTCCTTACATATTGTAGTCTAAAACTTCCACAGGAATTGAACTGGTTTATTTTCAACCAATTATACAATTCATCTTAGGCTTCATAAATTGCCACTTGCAGTTCTGATAGTTAAACAGGAAAACTTGGTCATTAAACAGTACATTTATAGAAATTCATAGCCACACATATTATATTTGTCCATAAGTAGTTGTGGAAAATTGCACCAATTAAAAGGGGGTTCTTCATTCCACTAATTATAGATTGCACATCAGTTCAGTTTTGCTCATAGAGCCTTTACTGAACACTTATAAGGGATGGTTGCTTGCTTAATTTACCTGGAGATCACACATGAGACAACACAAAGGTGCAGAGATTCTTACAGAAATTGTTGAAAATATCCTCAGTGGGGAGAGAATATCGATAGTTGCAAAGAACTCCTACTTCTGCGTGATATCATGCTCACATCCTTACTTCAGAAATATAGAACATTGCATTCATGGTCACAACAGCTATAATAAGATATAAGCCATATAAGATTATTAAGGGATTGGACATGCTAGAGGCAGGAAACATGTTCCCGATGTTGGGGGAGTCCAGAACCAGAGGCCACAGTTTAAGAATTAGGGTTAGGCCATTTAGAACGGAGTTGAGGAAGAACTTTTTCACCCAGAGAGTTGTGGATCTGTGGAATGCTCTGCCTCAGAGGGCAGTGGAAGCCAATTCTCTGGATGCTTTCAAGAAAGAGTTAGATAGAGTTCTTAAAGATAGCAGAGTCAAGGGATATGGGGAGAAGGCAGGACTGGGGTACTGATTGTGGATGATCAGCCATGATCACAGTGAATGACAGTGCTGGCTCAAAGGGCCGAATGGCCTACTCCTGTACCTATTGTCTATTATCTATAATGTTATACAAGATGATGCATCTGATGAAATACTATAACTACTGTTGAAAATTCTAAAACTGTGGTTAAGAAAACTGAGATGGCACAAGAGAATTGAGTTTGATAAAAAGGGCTAATACTGTACTGGCTGGTGAGGTAGAGATACATCTCTGAGGTGTAAGGAGCTCCATTTCTCTGCTGGACTGTAGGTTACCCTTGGGCAAGGTGCAGGGCCTGCTTAACCCCTTCCCAAGGTCACATGAAGCTATGCGAGCAGGTGATGGATAGTCTATGAACAGCTATTGCATATCACAAGTCCTAGTTATGCGATCGCTGATGCCAGGCAGACAATCTCTGAAGAGTATTGATGATGGCTGGTGTAACATGCCTTGTAAAGACACTGCCCAGAAGAAGGCAATGGCAAGCCAATTCTATAGAATTTGCCAAGAATAATCATGGTCATAGACCACGATCGCCATACAACATGGCACATAATGATGATAACAAATATTGTATCCCAGAGCATTTCTAATATTAACAGCATTTCTCAATGGCAGTTTGCAAGAAATTCAAACTGTAATGAAGCAGAAAAATTCATAAACTCAAGGGATTCTGCAGATGCTGAAAATCTTGAGCAACACACACAAACTACTGGAGGAACTCAGGATATCAGGTATTTCTTTGGAGAAGAATAAACAGTTGACATAATGGGCTGAGACTTTTCATCAGAACTGGAATGGAAAGAAAACCCGAAATAAAAAGGTGCAGGAGATAGATGTTACTAGATGAAGGGGAAGATGGATGGGTGGTGAACAGGGGATGAAAGAAGAAGCTGGGAGATGATCACTGGAAGAGATAGAAGGCTAAAGAAGGACAGTGGACTATGGAATGAAGAGGAGCACCAGAGGGAGGCACTGGGCAGGGAGGAGAAGGGGAGAGAGTGGAATTAGAATGAGGAATGGAAATAGAAAGGTGAAGAAGGCAGGGAGAAATTACTGGAAGTTAGTGAACCCAATGTTCATGCCATCAGATTGTAGGCAACCCAGATGGAATATGAAGTGCGGTCTCATTGTGACAGTAGAGGAGGCCATGGATCGATATCCGAATGAGAATGGGAAGTTGAATTGAAATGAGTGGCCACCAGGAAATCTTACCTTTTGTGATGAATGGAGAGAAGGTGCCCTACAAAGCGGTTCCCTGAATTTTCGATTGGGTCTTACTGATTTAGAAGAGGCTGCACTAGACACAACAGATGACTCCAACAGTCGCAGGTAAAGTGCCACCTCACCTGGTGTAGAGACAGGTGCAGACTGGTCCCACTTTCAGGGATAAGTGCCAGGAGATACTGGGGTACTGATTGTGGATGATCAGCCATGATCACAGTGAATGACAGTGCTAGCTCAAAGGGTCGAATGGCCCACTCCTGCACCTATTGTCTATAATGTTATACAAGTATAACAATGTCCCTCAGTGAGGGACGAGTGGATAAGGGAGACACGTGGAGAGCAATCCCTGCAGAAAGTGGAGAGGTGCTCTCTGATAGCCAGACATCCAACCAAAATATGACCATATAGTGTAGTGGAGAGCACAATGTTATACAGCTCAGGGCATCGTGGTTCGGAGTTCAATCCCAGTGTCCTTTGTAAGGAGAAGATACATCCTCCCCGTGGAATGCATGTTTTTTTTCCTGGGTCCTCATGTTTTCTCCCATAGTCCAAAGACACGCTGGGTAGGTTAATTGGCCATTGTAAATTGTCCCGTGATTAGTTTAGGGTTAAATCGGGCTTGTCAGGGGCTGCTAGAACAGTGCTGCTCCATGGGCTGGAAGGGCCTACTCTGCACTTCATTGCTAAATAAACATTTTTCCAATATCATTGTTCAGTTCATCATATCTGTAGTGACCAGAGGTACCCACCCTATCAATCCTTGGCAATCCCATTTAGCAGCACTCAATTGTTAATTGTTATTTTTTGTAACTTTGGCAACAACAGGAACACTTGCATTGGTTAACCCCAATTGCAAAGGTAATGCAGCTACAAACTTATGATACACTTCTTAGTTACATCAGGCCAGCAAATTACAGACAGCAGTAGAGGCAATAATGACACTGAAAGCGAATAAGTCTTCAGCACATGATAATTTGTATCTTAAAGTACCAAATGGCATAGCAGTGGAAATCATGGAAGCACCGATCATCATTTTCCAGAATTTTACCAGCTTTGGAATAGTTCCCATGGACTGAAAGGTGACACAAGTAATGACACTATTTAAAAGAGAGGAAGGAAAAAACAGGAAACTATGGACTGGTTAGCCAATACCAGCAGTGGGAAAAATGCCAAAATCTATCACCAAAGCTAACAGGACACTTGGAAGATAGCAATGAGTCAATGTCAAAATATGTTTGATAAGCTAAGTATAGAGATCTTTTTTAAGATGGAACTTGCAAAATACCTAATAGAAAACCAATGGATGTGATATACTTGAACTTTCATAAAACCTCTGATAAAGTCCCAGGGTGCCCTGTAGTAACTAGTGGGGTAGAAGAGATTAGATGCACCGGCCTCGGCTATTTATAACATACACCAATGATTTAGATGAGGCAACAAAATGTAACATTTCAAAGTTTGCTGATGATTCTAAGCTAAGCAGAAAAAAATGCAAAAAAGCTTCAAGGCAACTTGGACAGATTCAACGAGTGGGCAAATGCAGTAAAAGGTGGATATCTGTGAAATTATCTTCTTCCATTTGAACAGAGAAAATGGAATAATATCTAAATGGTTTTAATTTGGAAAGTGCTAATACACAAAAAAAACTTGGGCAATCTTAGGCCCAAGACACTAATGCGGGTGCAGCAAGAAATGAAGGCAGCAAATGGATGATAGTTTATTGTTACAAAAGGATTTGAATAAGTATGATTTGTTGTAGTTACAGAGGGACTTGATGAATTGGAGCAGTTTCTCCAATCTTACTCTCCTTGGCCAAGAATTGGAGAAACTATCCTTCTTAGCAGGGCAGTGAAGTTTCACCAGGCTGTGATGGCTTGACCAGCATATGAGGAAAGATTAAGTTAATTAGATTTTCTGTTCACTAGAGTTTAGAAGAATGAGAGGTGATCCAACTGAAGGTCACAAACTCCATTCAAACTAGATATAAGGAGATGCTTCCCTTGGATGGGTTCCAGAATAAGGGCCATGGTCTTAGCATACAGGGTAAGCCATTGGCAGTTTCTTCACTCAGAAGGTGGTTAACCTGTGGAATCAGATTTTAAAGATGCTTTAGAGGTCAAAGTGCTGAATATATTTAAGGTGTCAATAGCATGAAAGAAAGACTAGAAAGGATAGTTTTGAGACTGATCAGTCATTAACCGGGCAGAAGTCTGAACATTTGGCAATATAAACATGCCCATTTATTGAACAGGCTGAAAGGGCCCACCTGTTCCTATTTGCCTATGTTTAAATGGTCAGTAGTTGCAGCTTGTAGACTCACACTATTTCTAAAATAAGTTAACAAAGCAGTTTCCTTAAATTGCTCTGCCTGCCTGCATCAGGCAGTTTACTTTTCGGCAGATCCTATTGAAACAAGCCAACTCTAATTTAACATTGATACTATTAATGATAGATGAAACAATTGATAGATATTTTAGGATTTAGAATTTGGGGAAAAGGCCAGAATCCTAATTTTTAAGAAACATTGTCCTAGAAATCAGACTGCATAATTCATATGTTATGTATTCTGTGCCCACATGCATGCAAAACCAATTGCAATTTACGATCATAGCATTAGGATACATCTCATGCGTATTGAAAAATTCAACCATGCAATGTGGACATGCCCAAGGGAAGCAGAATATGCTGTGGTGGCATCAATCACTGTGCAGTTCACATTGGCACTAGTTTCGTCAAAATTGATCATGCATAAGCATCTAACATAAAGGGAGGCTAAATGCAGGAAGCAGCTTCGTTTAATTTAAAGATGCCATTCATTAGTTGCACCTATGCTCAGTGGCCACTTGTTTAGGTACACCTGTACACCTGATTGCTAATGCAAATATCTAGTCAGCAAATCATGTGGCAGTACCTCAATGCATAAATACATGCAGAGGCTAAGTTGTTGTTCAAATCAAACATCAGAATGGAGAAGAAGTGTGATCTAAAAGTGTACAGGAGGGAGATAAATTATCTGGTTAAGTAGTGTCACAACAACAACCTTGCACTCAATATCAGTAAGACCAATGAATTGATTGTGGACTTCAGAAAGAGTAAGGGAACACACAAGGGTCTCATCGAGGGATCAGCAGTGGAAACATGTTGCAGATTCAAGCTCCTGGGCGTCAACATCTCTGATTATCTATCCTTGCCCCAGTATATTGATGCATTTACAAAATAGGTACAACAGCAGCTATATTTCATTAGGAGTTTGAGGAGATTTGGTATGTCACCAAAGACTCTCACAAATTTCAACAGATGTACTGTCGATGTAAAGAGTATTCTAACTGGCTGCATCACTATCTGGTACGGAGGGGTCACTGCACAGGATAGGTAAAAGCTGCTGACATTTGTGAGCATGGCCATTTCCATCATGGACACTAGCCTCCCAGCATTGAGGATATCTTTAGAAGGCAATGCCTCAAAATGGTGGCATCCATCATTGAGGACCCCCATCACCTAGTACATATCCTCTTCTGTTTGTTACACTTAAGCGGTTTGGATAGGTACATGAATAATAGTGATATGGAGGGCCAGGTCAATGGGAGTGAGCAGTTTAAATGGTTTGGCATGGAATAGACAGGCCAAATGGTCTGTTTCTGTACTGTACTTCTCTATGACTCTATGCTACCTTCAAAGAGGAGGTGCAGGAACCCAAAGGCACACACTCAGCACTTCAAGAGTGCATTCTTTCCTCTGCAATCAGATTTCTGAATGGGCAATAAACCAATGTAAACTACATCACCACTTTTTTTTCTATTTTTACTCTCTTTTACTGTGCAAATGTATTAGCCACATATACTGCCTATAGATAGTATGCCCAAGACATTTGCACAGTATTTTATCTATATATAGTATATTTCTTATTGTAATTTATATTTTTTATTATTATGCATTTCAATGCACTGCCACCACAAGACAATACATTTCACAGCATATGCCAGTTAAACCTAATTCTGATTCAAATAGCCCTTTTCTGTGGCTTGTAACATACTTCTAAATCTAGTTATTAAGTATCAGATAGGATAAGTTTCTTAAACTTTGACCAAACTTGGGCTGATAAGCGGGCAATTCAATGTAACATCAGTTTCTCAAGAGTTAACACTGCTGGTATTTGAAGTTACTTCTGTTCAAAATTGTGTAGTCAGTGGGTAATTGCAAATGCAAGGGTAAGTCTAATATAATAATTGTTGTTCAGCACTGGCAATACAGAGGTCTATGGAAAGCTGGAATTCTCTTTCCCTGATGGCAGTGTTGTGGGATCAATTGATACTTTCAAGACAGAGTGACACAGCTGAGGTATCAAAAGATATAAGGCAAATCAATAATGTTGAAAAATAATCAACCCAATGCCATCCTACTATTGTTCTTTAATATTTATTTGCAAGCTTGGAGGGAGAGTTCTTTGTTGCCAGATAGCTTGACATTTTACTCATATGTATTGAAGGACTGACGCAGAAGAAATACCTGCTACCAGTAATCATGCTACAGAATCTCAAGAGGTGCTTCTATATCAAATGGTACACATGCAGGGAATGGAATTACTTTTGACTGAAAGTTGCCAGGTTGATGATGGGAAGCATACCAGACAATAAATTGGCGCAGACTAAAATGACCCTGTGCTGCTAAGGTTAAGGAACACATTGATCTGAAGAACTACAGTCGCAGTCAATGCTGCTCAAGCCCTGGTTTGGAACAGAATTGTTGAAGCCTGTTTGCTATTCTGTCCAAGTCATTTCTCAATGGTGTAATTAAGGTCTCTGTGTTAGAACTAAACAAGTTATTGGTTGCATCGGTGTGCTGTGCTCTGCCTCTGAAATTCATATCAGTGTAAAAGACCACAGGGATGTGACTATAAACAGCTTTTGATACTTCTGATCAGAGATCAATTTCTAGGAGGAAAACTGCGAAAAATTCTCTATGTGAATATGACCTCTTGTCCCTATTCTCTTCCTCCATCTTCTTCCCATTGCTCCTATTCTGTCTTCAAAGTTCTAAGTAAATTTATTATCAAATTATATATAGTATATTTTTTCCATATACTACCTTGAGAATCATTTTGCAGGCATTTTTAGTAGAACAGAGAAATAAAATAGAATCAATAAAAGACTACACACAAAGACTGACAAAGAACCAATTACAAAAGAAGCTAGACTGTGCAAACAAACAAATAAAAAATAAACAAATAAATAATGCTGAGAACATGAGTTGAGGAGTCCCTGAATGAGAATCCATAGTAGGTGATTTTAACTTTCCACATCTTGACTGGGAGTTCCATACTGTAAAAGGACTAGATGAGATAGAGTTTGTCAAGGAAGTTTTCTTCATCAATACGTAGAAGCCCCAATGAGAGAACGTGTCATACTGGATCTGCTGTTAGGGAATGTGACAGGGCAGCTGACTGAAGTTTGTGTAGGGGAATACTTTGCATGCAGTGATCACAATGCCATTAGTTTTGAAGCAAATATACAAAATGTTAGGTCTGGTCCGTGGGTTGAGATGCTACATTGGAGAAAGGCCATTTTTGATGGTATCAGAAATGATCTGGCAAGTGCAGATTTGGGAAAGGCTGTTTTCTGGCAAAAGTGTACTTAGAAAGTGGGAGGCCTCCAAATACAGCAGTTTGAGAGTATAAAACTTGTATATGTGAATCAGAATAAACAGTAAAGATACCAAGTGTAGAGAAACTTGCTGTTTAAGAGATATTGAAGCTCTGGTTAAGTGAAAAAAGGCGCATAGCAGGTTTAAGCAAGGAGGAACAAATGAGGTGCTTATGGAGTAGAAGAAATGCAAGAGAACACTTCAGAAATAAATCAGGAAGGCTAAAAGAAGGCATGAAATTGCTCTAGTAGACAAGGTGAAGGAGAATCCTGAAGGATTCAATAGGTATGTTTAGAGCGAAAGGACTGCAAGGGTCCAAATTGGTTCTCTGGAAGACACGAATGGTAATTCATGTGTGGAGCCGAAACAGAGGGAGGAGATCTTAAATGAGTTACTTGTATCTGTATTTACTGAGGACATGAGCACAGAGTCTAGGGAAGTAAGACAAAGTGGCATCAACTTCATGGAGCCTATACAGATTATAGAGGAGGAGTTGTTTGCTACCCCGAGGCAAATATGGGTGGATAAATCCCCAGGGGTGACAAGGTGTTCCTTCAGAGGCAAGTGCAGAAATTGCTGGGGCCCTAGCAGAGATATTTAAAACATCCTTAGTGACAGGAGAGGTACCAGAGGATTGGAGGATAACCAATGTTGTACCACTGTTTGAAATAGGCGCTAAACATAAACCAAGAATTTATAGGCCAATAGTCTGATATCAGTCATGGGAAAATTATTGGAAGGTATTCTAAGGCTACCAGATATATAAGTATTTGGATAGACATGGGCTGAATAGGGATAGTCAGCATAGATTTGTGTGTGTTAGATCATATCTAACTAAACTTATAGATTTTTTCAAGGAAGTTACCAGGAAAGTGAATGAAGCCAAAGCAATGGATGGTGCCAATATGGACTTTAATGAGGCATTTGACAAGGTCCCACATTGGAGGCTGGTCAAGAAGGTTTAGTTGCTTGGCATTCAGGATGGGGTAGTAGACTGGATTAGACATTGGCTTGTGGGAGAAACCAGAGATTGGTATTACAGGGTTGCCTCTCTGACTGGAGGCATGTAACTAATGCTGTGCCAGGGGAATCAATGTTGGGTCCTTTGTTGTTTGTCATCTATTGTTATCAATGATCGAGAAGATAATATGGTTAACTGAATTTGCAGCTGACTCCAAGATTCGAGGTGTAGTGGACTGTGAGGAAGGCTATCATGAATGTAGGGGGATCTGCATCAGCTAGAAAAATTGGCTGAATAATGGCAAGTTTTGCACTTCAGTAGGACCATCTAGGGGTAAGTCTTACACAGTGAATGGAAAGGCACTGAGGAGTGTGGTAGAACTAAGGGATCTGATAATACAGGTACATAATTCATTGCAAGTGGCACCACAGGTAGAGGTATTGTAAAGAAAGCTTTTGGCACATTGGCCATCATAAATCAATGTACTAAGTATAGAAAATGAGATGTTACGTTGAAGTTGTATAAGATGTAGGTGAGGCCTAATATAGAGCATCGTGTGCAGATTTTGTCACCTACCTGCAGAAAATAAGGTTGAAAAAGTACAGAGAAAATTTATAAAGAGGTTGCTGGGTGTACAGGACCTGAGTTAAAAGGAAAGATTGAATAGGTTAGGACTTTATTCTTTAGAACATAGAAGACTGAGAGGAGATTTGATAGAGATATACAAAATTATGAGGAGTATAGATAGGGTAAATGCAAGCAAGCTTTTTCCTCTGAGGTTGCATGGGACTACAACCAGAGATCATGGTTTAAGGAAGAAAGGTGAGAACATGAGGGGAAACTTCTTCAATTAGAGAGTTGTGAGATTGTGGAAAGAGTGGCTAGCACAAGTGGTGCATGTGAACTTGATTCAACATTTAGATAAGTTTGAATGACCTAATTCTGCTCCCATGTCTTATGACCATAGGAGCAGAATTGGGCCATTTGGCCCATCAAGTCTGATCGCCCATTCAATCATGGCTGATCCTTTTTCTCCCCTCCTCAACCCCAATCCCTGGCCTTCTCCTCATAACCTTTGATGCCATGTTAATCAACAACCTATCAAGATCTGCCTTAAATACACCCAACGACCTTGCCTCCACAGCTGCCTGTGGTAATAAATTCCACAAATTCACCACTCTCTGGCTAAAGAAATTTTTCCACATCTCTGTTTCAAATGGAAGCCTGTCTATCCTAAGGCTGAGCCCTTTTGTCCTAGACTCCCCTACCATGGGAAACATCCTTTCCACATCTACTCTGTCTAGACCTTTCAACATTCAAAATGATTCGATGAGTTCCCCCTCATCCTTCTAAATTCTAGCAAGTACAGACCCAGAGTTATCAAAGGTTCCTCATATGAAAACCCTTTCAATCTCAGAATCATCCTTGTGGACCTCCGCTGAACCCTCTGCAATGCCAACACAACTTTTCTTAGATGACGAGCCCAACCACTGAGGTCAGGCTAACTGGTCTATAATTTCCTGTCTGCTGCCTTCCTCCTTCCTTAAAAAGTGGAATGATATTTGCAATATTCCAGTCCTCCAGAACCATGCCAGAGTTCAATGATTTTTGAAGGATCATTACTGATGCCTGCACAACCTCTACCGGTACCTCTTTCAGAACCCTAGGGTGCAGTTCTCCTGGTCTATGTACCCTTAGGTCTTTCAGCATTTCGAGCACCTTCTCCCTTGCAATAGTAACTGAACCAATTCTCTTCCTTCACACCCTTCAGCAACTGGCACACTGCTAGTGTCTTCCACAGTGAAGACTGTTGTAAAGTACTCATTTAGTTCATCTGCCATCTCCTTAGCCCCCATTATTATTTCTCTGACCTCATTTTCTAGAGGTCCTGTATCCACTCTTATCTCTCTTTTATTTCTTACATACTTGAAAAAGCTTTTACTATCCACTTTGATATTTTTGTTACCTTGCTTTCATATTTCATCTTTTCCCTCCTAATGATTCTTTTAGTTGCTCTCTGTAGGCTTTTAAAGCTTCCCAATTCTCTATCTTCCCACTAATTTTTCTTTGCTATTTGCCCTCTCATTTGTTTTTACATTTGCTTTGACTTCCCATGAACCACTTTTGTCCAATTTTGCCATTTGAGTACCTTTTCATTTTTGGAAGGCTAAGATCCCATTGCAGATTGATGTGAGTAGGCAGTTTAAATGGTTTCAGCATGGGCCAAAAGGCCTGTTTCTGTGCTGTACTTCTCTATGAATTTTGAAGTTGAGGAAACAGTTCAGAGTTGATGTGAGTAAAGTAATCCATGCTAGTTCAAGAGCCTGACTGTTGAAAAATAATAACTGTTCCTGATCCTGGTGTGGGATCTAAGGCTCCTGTATCACCTTCTCGATGGCAGAAGTGAGAAGAAAGGATGGCCTGGATGGTGGAGGTTTGTAACGATGGCAACTGCATTCTTGGGGCAGCATTCCTGGTCGATCTACACAATGGTGGGAAGCATGTTGCCTGTGATGGACAGGACTGTGTTCACCACTTTTTGCTGGCATTCTCATTCCTGGGCTTTGGTCAGGTCAGAATCAGAATCAGGTTTATTATCACTGGCACGTGACATGAAATCTGTTATCTTAGCAGCAGCAGTTCAATACAATACATAATCTAGCAGAGAGAAAAAAATAAAAATAATAATGATAAATAAACCGGTAAATCAATTATGTATTTAAAAACATGCAAAAACAGAAATACAGAATTTCAAAAAACAGTGAGGTAGTGTCGAAAGATTCAATGCCCATTTTGGAATCAGATCAGAGGGGAAGAAGCTGTTCCTGAATCACCAAATGTGTGCCCTCAGGCTTCTATACCTCCTACTTGATGGTAACAGTGAGAAAAGGCATGTTCTGGGTGCTGGAGGTCCTAAATAATGGACGCTGCCTTTCTGAGACACCGCTCCCTGAAGATGTCCTGGGTACTTTGTAGGCTGGTACCCAAGATGGAGCTGACTAGATTTACAACCTTCTGCAGCTTCTTTTGGTCCTGTGCAGTAGCCCCTCTGTACCAGACAGTGATGCAGTCTATCAGAATGCTCTTCACGGGACAACTATAGAAGTCTTGAGTGTTATTGCGGACATACCAAATCTCTTCAAACTCCTAATAAAGTATAGCTACTGTCTTGCCTTCTTTATAACTGCATCAATATGTTGGGAGCAGGTTAGATGCTCAGAGATCTTGACACCCAGGAACTTGAAGCTTCTCACTCTCTCCACTTCTGATCACTCTACGAGGATTGGTGTGTATTCTTTTGTCTTACCCTTCCAGAAGTCCACAATCAGCTCTTCCATCTTACTGACATTAAGTGCCAGGTTATTGCTGTGACACCACTCCACTAACTGGCATATCGCACTCCTGTACACCCTCTTGTCATCACCTGAGATTCTACCATCAATGTTTGTATTGTCAACAAATTTATAGATCGTATTTGAGCTATGCCTAGCCACACAATCATGGGTATATAGAGAGTAGAATAGTGGGCTAAGCACACACCCCTATCGTGCACCGGCATTGCTCGTCAGTGAGGAGGAGATGTTATCACCAATCTGCACAGATTGTGGTCTTCCAGTTAGGAAGCTGAGGATCCAATAGTAGAGAGAGGTACAGAGGCCCAGGTTCAGCAACTTCTCAGTCAGGGTTGTGGGAATGATGGCTATAGTTGATGAACAGCATCCTGATGTAGGTGTTTGTGTTGTCCAGGTGGTCTCAAGCTGTGTGGAGAGCCATTGAGATTGCATCTGCCATTGATCTATTGTGACAATAGGCAAACTGCAATGGGTCCTTGCTGAGGCAGGAGTTCAGTCTAGCCATGACCAACTTCTCAAAGCATTTCATCATTGTCAATGTGAGTGCTACTGGGCAATAGTCATTAAGCCAGCTCACATTATTCTTCATAGGCGCTGGTATAATTGTTGCCTTTTTGAAGCAAGTGGGAACTTCTGCCCGTAGCAGTGAGAGGTTGAAAATGTCCTTGAGTACTCCCGCTAGTTGGTTGGCACAGGTTTTCAGAGCCTTAACAGGTATTCCATTGGGACCTCTGCCTTGCGAGGGTTCACTCTCTGTAAAGACAGCCTAACATTGGCCTCTGAGACGGAGATCACAGGGTCATCAGGTGCAGCAGGGATCTTTATAGCTGTAGTTGGGTTCTCCCTTTCAAAGCAGGCATAGAAGGCATTGAGTTCATCTGGTAGTGCAGCATCGCTGGCATTCATGCTATTGGGTTTCACTTTGTAGGAAGTAATGTCTTGCAGACCCTGCCAAAGTTGTCGCACATTTGATGTCGCCTCCAACCTCGTTCAAAATTGTCTCTTCGCCCTTGAAATAGACCTCTGCAAAACACACATGGTTTTCTGGTACAGATCTGGGTTGCTAGACTTGAATACCACAGATCTAGCCTTCAGCAGATGACATAACTCCTGGTTCATCCACGGCTTTTGGTTTGGGAATGTACAGTAAATCTTTGTGTGCACATACTCATCCACACAGATTTTAATGAAGTGGTGTTTCCATATCAGACCATGGTTCAACCAATCAGGATACTCTTCACTATACATCTATAAAAGTTTGTTAAAATTTTAAATGACATGCCAAATTTGCACAATCTTCTTTGATAGCAAAAGTATTTCTGTGCCTTCTTTGTGATGGTACTTCTGTATAATTCCCAGGGCAGATTCTCTGATATGACAATGCCAAGGTCATTGTCCATGTGCAGACAAAACCGGATGCTATTGAATTCAAAATGCACTTGTAGAACTTTGAAATCACCCAGTTTCATTAGTAGTCTGCAAGTCAAACCAGAAACTTGGCCAAGTGGAAAGGGTAAGATTTTTAAATAGTGTTTCCATGGGTCATTTTAACTATTAACATCACAAGTTGCAGTTGAACTTCTCAAGTGACGAATCAGGTTTTGAGGTAGACTAATTTGATAGACAAAGAGTTTTCTCAACTCCAATGCTTCTCCAGAGACCTATATGGGACCCACTGCTGGTAAAGCGTTGCTTCAGAAACTTCTCTGTCCCTGTCTATGGATATAAAACCAGCAGTAACAGTTTCGGATAAAGTTTAAAGATCAATTATTGCTGATCTTAGATCTTCTTTGATTCCAAAATGGCCTCGTCGTCTTTTCTACTCCATCATATAATAATAACGAAATATGTGCATTCAATTTATTTGCATTTTATATTTTTGTACTTCTGGAATAACATGCAGTCACTCAATAAATAAAATGCTGCTAAAGATACCCATCTACTAACTATAGCAAAAAGGGTAAGCAATTCAAATTATCCAGAAGCTTAACCAGCAGATTGCACAATTTAAAACTCCCTATAAGCTGTAGCTTGTGGTAATGCTGCAGTCTGTGCTTGGTGACATTCAAGCACAACATTTCACTAGAAGGCTTTCAATTCTAAATGTTAATTGCACATCAGCAATTCCTAAAGGAGAAATTGACTGGAGGCCATACCATGCTGCTGTTTTATAATGAATACGTCATTTAGTAACTGAGCCAAGAAAGAAATGTAATTTCTACAGATTACAATTAAATGGTAATAATCTTGAAAGTGAACATTATTTCATAGCTGACACTACCAAGCATTCTGGAGATGATTTTACACAGTGCTGTTGAAAACCTTACATGCTACCCTTACACATTTCAATTTTCTTGTTAGGTCTTACTTCTGATGTGAAATATTCTTTAGACTGTGTTGTATTAATGTACATAACTGACAGCTGATGTGAAATTGAAAACTTCTCCAACAACTTATGGTTATGCTTATTTGAAATCTTAGTTGCACCTTATTATCCATGAACTCGTGATTATAATTACCCAGAGGTTTTGATCTTACTATCAATTTGTAGAACCTTAAGCAATGCTAATTGCAGTAGAATGATTCCACTTTAATTATAATGTATCATTTCCTTTTAATTAAAATTATCTTTAATTGTATATTAAAATCCCCTTTCCACATAATGAAAAGTTCTCCTATTTTAGCCTTTATTTAATGCATCATTTTATTGCAATTTAATGATCTGGATGACTTATTAATATCAATAATTATCAATCTGTCTTAAAATGCTAACAAAAGCTTACACATGGTTTTTTTTGAAAGAATATTTTCCAAAACATGCACAATTTCATTGATGAGATTGCTTAATGATAAAACATGACAGAGAAACAATGTATAAAAATGTAACAAAACTCTACATCCATTAGATTCCATTACAATGACATTTTTGTTAAGTATTAATACCAGGTACCTTCAAGGATTTCAAAAATGTATTGGTGTTTCAGCAGGGACATCTTTCATGTTTCATCCCAGTGTTGATGCCAAGAACTGTTTAATCTGTTGTAGCATTTACTAGGTTCATAGTTAATCCTGTCCCACACTACCCAACTAATGAAGTAGGTATTCATCTCTTTAATCTTTGTGAAAAGTGTCATCTGAGTGAATCATAGGGGGGAGAATGGTGCCAGTGGGCTGTACATCTAGACTGGAGGCCACTCATCCTCTCCTCCATTTAGTTCAGGTTGTGATGTAGTGTTTATTTTTCTTCTTTGCACGTATCCAGATGATGAATTATATCTACATCCAGCCCATCTGGGAGTAGAGATATATAAAAAAAGAGAATAGTCCTTCAAGCTTGCTCTAGCATTCATCAAGATCACGATTGATCTCCTACTCTGTCTCCATTATCCAATGCAATTTACATTATCCTTCATTTCCATCATTGCCCAGAAATCCATTGATCTCCATTCTGACTGAACTTCCACAGCTGTCCAAGATGGGGAATCCCGAAAGTTCATCAGCTTCCAAGTAAAGAAAACTTTCCCCATCCTAAGCTGCTTTCTGTTATGCTGAAACTATATTGCTAGTCCTAAACACCATAGTCAGTGGAAACATCCTCTCTGCATTTTTATGACCATGTTCATGATAACTTCTCACATTCTTCCAAATACTAGAGAATGCATGCCCAGCTCAGCTTATACAGTACATCTGCTGTTCTTGAAACCACACTGGTGAATCTGTAATGTTCTCCTTACATTACCAAACTAAGGATATCCTTCCAATGGTAAAGCAATATTTTTTGCTGCTTTTTTACATGCTAAAGATGCTGTTGCACCAAGGTCACATATCTGCAATAAGGCTTCTTTACTTCTGCATTTAAGTCCATTCACAATAGCAATCCTTATGACTTTACATGTTAGTGATCTGAAATAAATATAAATAAATATATTCATCTGAAATAAATTTCACATGCACAGATGTGTACTTGAATACAAGCATGAGTAAATAAGGAGAAAAGACATTGTTCAAAAAGTACATTGGGAATGATTACTGACCTTTTAACTGTACCCTGTCACTATAAACTTTCATTAACTATACAAGCCAAGTACACATAGCAGATATGAACACTTGGTAACACTTATTTCATCTTAGAAATCAAACATGCATTCACATATCAATGCTTTTTATAATTTTGGACATTCTACTGTCATCAGGAAAATTAGGAATCAGTAATAATATGGAAAGTTTAAGTTAGGGGTTCTCAAACTTTCATGTATGTAGCCTTACCATCAAGGGATTCATGATTGGGAACCTCTGGTTTAAGGAATTAATACAATGAATCATGTCATAAGGCTAGCAAGAACTGCTTGCTAGAGAGAAGAATCGAGGAAGATGCAATCTTAAGACGTGCACAGGTTGATATGGTATTATAATGCCAGAAGTGCACCTAAATTGAAGTGAACTGAAAGTGAGGTCACTATTGAAAAAAAAAGTGAAATTTCAGGTTCTTTTTAAAGCATTCCGGTCTTGGAGAAGGTGCAACACAAATTGGCAAGATCAATGTAAGTAGGATTAAATGACTAATGAAAGTATGGCTATATAGTTTCATTCAAATATTGTTGGTGGTAGAGGAAAAAAGGGGAAATGATGATGCAAGCAATTATTAAATGGAATGCTCTCCATTTAGATAGTTTATGGAAGCATTGCCTTATTTGGGCATGCTTATATTTTATACGATTAGTAATATTCCTGCATTCTGGTTTCACAATAACATCAAATGATAGCTTACTTCAGTAATTATATACCTCAAATGCATTAACATTCTGATTGGATCTTTTAGTAATTCTGGTTCTGAAGATTCCTGCAGAACCCCAAAACTGACCTGATAAGGAAGAAGGAAAGCTGAGAACAGAGTACGTAAGGCAAGGATGTAAAAGAAAATTTGTATCTCTTTGGTATAAAAGTGAATATTTTTAAGAATTCCCCAGGTTAGGCAGCAACTTAGGAAAGAAACAATGTTGATGTTTTTAAGTTCGTAACCAATCAGGAGAACTACATGCTGGGCACAATTCACTAAAGAAAAGAGTATATAGCACAATTCTACATTATTTGAATTCTCAACAATTTTATTTAGGGAAAAGCGAAAATATTTCTGCTTGAAAAAAAGATGGTTCTGCCAATAAATAACAAGTCAATTAACATCTGAAAAGAGAATAGTGTGCAATTTGTGCTTGGATGAAACATGTCAGATTGCATGCAAGAAAATAAAATCCATTAAACAACTGTTACCAATTAAATGTAGTGCATGATAAAACTCTACACTTCTTTATTAATTGCAATTAGTTCAAACTCAGAGTTACTATGTAGATTAAACAATTACTTAACTCCCTAGTTTTATGAGTGTAAGATTCACCAACACTTTTGTTAGACAGCTCTTTAGTTAGTCATAGAGTTACAGAACACAACAATGCAGAAACAGGCACTTTAGCACATCTAGTCTGTGCCAAACCATTAACCTACCTGTTCCATTGACCTGCACCTGAACCATGGTCTTCATACCTCTCCCATCCATGTATCTATCCAAATTTATCTTAAATGTTTAATTGATCCCTTGTGGTGGCAGCTTATTCCGCACTCTCACCACCTTCTGAATGAAGAAGTTCCCCCTGATGTCCCCCTTAAACATTTCACCTTTCACCCCTAACCCATGATCTCTATTTGTAGTCTCACTCAACTTCAGTGGAAAAAGCCGCCTTGTATTTACCCTAACTATACCTCCAATAATTTTGTAAACCTCTATCAAATTTCCTGTCAATCTTCTATGTTCTAAGTCCTGATAACTCAGATTCTCAAGTCCCAATACCATCCTTGTAAATTTTCATGTACTCTTTCAATCTTATTTACATCTCTCCTATAGCTAGGTGACCAAAATCGACACAATATTCCAAACTAGGCTTCACCAACATCTTATACAGTTTCAATATAATATCTCAACTCCTTTACTCAGTGCATTGATTTATGAAGGCTAATATGCCAAAACCTTTCTTGATGACCCTACCTACCTGTAACATCAGCCATTTTCAAGGAATTATGGATCTGACTTCCAAGATCCCGCTGTGCTACCGCGCTCCTCAGTGCATTATCACTCGCCATGTAAGACCTACCTTGGTTGGTCCTCCCAAAGGGCAACACCTTACACTTGTCTGCATTAAATTTCCTCTGCCATTTTTTCAGACCATTTTTCCAGCTGACCAAGATCTAGCTGCAAGCTTTGATAGTTTCCACTACACCCCCAATCTTGTCATACGCAAATTTGCTGATCCAGTTTACCACATTAAAATCCAGATCATTAATATAGATAACAATGTCACAGACCTCAAGTCAGAGAGGTAACAATCTATGACCATTCTCTGACTTCTTCCACAAGGCCATTGTCCAATCCAATTTACTACCTCATCTTGAATGCCAAGTCACTGAAACTGCTTGACAAATCTCCCAAGAGGCCTTTTCAAAAGCCTTACTAAAGTCCCTGTAGACACATCCATTGCCTTGCCTTCATCAACTTTTCTGGGAACTTCCTCAAGAAGCTCTATAAGATTGGTTGGGCATGTGCAAAGCCATGTTGACTATCCCTAATCAGTCCCTGTCTATCCAAATATACACACACACACACACACACACACACACACACACACACACACACACACACACACACACACACACACACACACACACACACACACACACACACACACACACACACACACACATATATATATATATATATGGTCCCTTTCAATAGCTATTCTTAGAATATCTTTCAATAATTTTTTCCACAACTGATGGCAGGCACACCGAACTATGAGTCACGTAATTTACTTACCCAACTTCTAAAATTCGGACAGTACCTGAACTAGTTGAATGTGACTGAAATTAAAGTTGACAAGTTTTTTCCGAGTCTCTGGTTCAAGGTCTTCTTCTACAGTATTGAAGTCAATGCTGTTGGCACACAGAGCACCTTTTTATACATTCCTGCACATTGAATAGACAATAAGTGCAGGAGTAGGCCATTCAGCCCTTTGAGCCAGAACTGCCATTCAATGTGATCATGGCTGATCATCCACAATCAGAACCCCGATCCTGCCTTCTCCCCATATCCCATGACTCCACTATCTTTAAGAGCTCTATCTAAATCTTCCTTGAAAGCATCCAGAGAATTGGTCTCCACTGCCTTCTGAGGCAGAGTATTCCATAGATCCACAACCTTCTGGGTGAAAACGTTTTTCCTGAACTCTGTTCGAAATGGCCTACCCCTTATTCTTAAACTGTGGCCTCTGGTTCTGGACTTCCCCAACATCAGGAACATGTTTCCTGCCTCTAGCGAGTCCAATCCTTTAATAATCTTATATGTTTCAATCAGATCCCCTCTCATCCTTCTAAATTCCAGTGTATACAAGCCCAGTCGCTCCAATCTTTCAACATATGACAGTCCCGCCATTCCGGGAATTAACCTTGTGAACCTACGCTGTACTCCCTCAATAGCAAGAATGTCCTTCCTCAAATTTGGAGACCAAAATTGCACACAATACTCCAGGTGGGGTCTCACCAGGGCCCTGTACAACTGCAGAAGGACCTATTGCTCCTATACTCAACTTCCCTTGTTATGAAGGCCAACATGCCATTAGCTTTCTTCACTGCCTGCTGTACCTGCATGCTTACTTTCAGTGACTGATATACAAGAACACCTAGATCTCATTGTACTTCCCCTTCTCCTTATCTTGTCCCTCTCAAATTGTAGATTAAAACTTAACATATTATGGTCACTACCTCCTCATGGCTCCTTTACCTCGAGTTCCCTTATCAAATCCAGTTTATTACACAACACTAGATCCAGAACTGCCTTCTCCCTAGTAGGCTCCAGTACAAGCTGCTCTAAGAATCCATCTTGGAGGCACTCCACAAACTCCCTTTCTTGGGGTCCAGTACCAACCTGATTTTCCCAGTCTACCTGCATGTTGAAATCCCCCATTACAACCTTTGCGACATTCTAATTTTAGCTCTTGATTCAACGTACCCTATATCCAGGCTACTATTTGGGGCCTGTAGATAACTCCCATTAGGGTCTTTTTGCCCTTACAATTTCTCAGTTCTATCCATACTAACTCTACATCTCCTGATTCTATGTCACCTCTCACAAAGGACTGAATTTCATTCCTCACCAGCAGAGCCACCCCACCCCCTCCACCCACCTGTCTGTCCTTTCCATAGGACGTATACCTTGAATATTCATTTCCCAGCCCTGGTCCTCTTGCAGTCATGACTGTTATTCCTACAACATCATACTTGCCAATTTCCAACTGAGCCTCAAGCTCATCCACTGTATTTTTTATACTTTGTGCATTCATATATAACACTTCTAATCCATTACTCCCCTCGCTTCTCACATCGATCTCTATTGCACTTGGCCATACTCTCTCGTCCTCTCCTGAGCTTTCTGCCCCTTTAATTCTGTTGTCTTTCTTAACTTCTCTTATTCTCTCTTTTCCTTTAACTGCATCCTTACGTTTCCAGTGGTCTCCTTCCCCCCACTTATTAGTTTAAACACACCCGTGTAGCAGTGGCAAACCTGCCTGCCAGAATGCTGGTCCCCTGCCTGTTAAGGTACATACCTTAAAGTCAATTATATAAGACTATAGACCATAAGACATAGGAGCAGAATTAGGCCATCTGCCCCATCGAGTCTGCTCCGCCATTCAATCATGGCTGATCCTTTTTTTCCATCTCCTCCTCAACCCCAGTTCCCAGCCTTCACCCCGTAACCTTTGATGTCATGTCCAATCAAGAACCTATCAGACTCTGCCTAAATACACCCAGCTACCTGCCCTCTACAGCTGCACATGGCAACAAATTTTGCAAATTTAGCACTCTTTGGCTGAAGAAATTTTTCTGTATCTCTGCAACTATATCCAGTCCATATCAATACTGATACGTGTGATGACTAGTGGTGTGCCTCAGGGATCTGTACTGGGTCCAATGTTGTTTGTCATACACATTACTGATCTGGATGATGGGGTGGTAAATTGGATTAGTAAGTATGCAGATGATACTAAGATAGGTGGTGTTGAGGATAATGAAGTAGATTTTCAAAGCTTGCAGAGAGAGTTAGGCCAGTTAGAAGAGTGGGCTGAAAGATGGCAGATGGAGTTTAATGCTGATAAGTATCAGGTGCTACACTTCGTTCGGAATAATCAAAACAGGACATTCATGGTAAATGGTAGGGCATTGAAGAATGCAGTAGAACAGAGTGATCTAGAAATAATGGGGCGTATTTCCCTGAAGGTGGAATCTCATGTGGATAGGGTGGTGAAGAAAGCTTTTGGTATGCTAGTCTTTATAAATCAGAGCATTGAGTTTAGGAGTTGGGATGTAATGTTAAAATTGTACAAGGCATTGGTGAGGCTGAATTTGGAGTATTGTGTACAGTTCTGATCATCAAATTATAGGAAAGATGTCAACAAAATAGAGAGAGTACAGAGAAGATTTACTAGAATGTTACCTGGGTTTCAGTACCTAAGTTACAGAGAAAGGTTGAACAAGTTAGGTCTTTATTCTTTGGAGCATAGAAGGTTGAGAGGGACTTGATAGAGGAATTTAAAATTATGAGGGGGATAGATAGAATTGATGTGGATAGGTTTTTTCCATTGAGAGTAGGGGAAATTCAAACAAGAGGACATAAGTTGAGAGTTAGGGGGCAAAAGTTTAGGGGTAGCACAAGGGGGAATTTTTTTTTACTCAGAGAGAGGCAGCTGTGTGGAATGAGCTTCCAGTAGAAGTGGTAGAGGTAGGTTCGGTATTGTCATTTAAAGTAAAATTGGATAGGTATACGGACAGGAAAGGAATGGAGGGTTATGGGCTGAGTGCAAGTTGGTGGGACTAGGTGAGAGTAAGTGTTTGGCATGGACTAGAAGGGCTGAGATGGCCTGTTTCCGTGCGGTAATTGTTATATGGTTATATGTATCTTTAACCTCTTCAAATTCTTGTTGGCACTGTTCCACAATTAACTTAGTTATTTCTTTTCTTTGTTTGGTTATTTGTTAGTGCTTTTGCAAATCACCAGACTGTTCCTTTCACCAGGTACAAGTTTTCAGAACATCCTTATCTACACTTATCTCTGGAGCATCTGGATAGTCAAAACTCCAACACTAAACAATTGTTTTATCAATTATAGTTCTGTCTTCAATCCTATAATTCCAGGGAAACTCAACACTAAACTCCATACTCCTGGAGTCAACACCTCCATCTGCAATTGGTTCCTTGACTTCCTGACGAACAGGCTGCAATCATTAAGCATACCTCCACCATAACTATCCTGAACACTGGTGCCCCTCAAGGTTGCATCTTCAGCTTCCTACTCTACTCCCTATACACATGTATATTGACTAGATTCTGCTCTCACT
This sequence comes from Hemitrygon akajei, assembly GCF_048418815.1. Classification (NCBI taxonomy): domain Eukaryota; kingdom Metazoa; phylum Chordata; class Chondrichthyes; order Myliobatiformes; family Dasyatidae; genus Hemitrygon; species Hemitrygon akajei. Next base: position 70,438,231 of record NC_133136.1, on the reverse strand, counting down.
CCATCTACTAGACTGTATATGATTAACTCCAGTGGGCCACACTTCAAATAACAATGAGTCAGACTATAGGAAGGAAATAGAGAGGTTATTAACATGGTGTTGTGACAACACATTGTTCAGCAATGTTAACAAAGGAGCTGGCTATTGACTTCAGGAACTGGAGCAGTGCTTATGCTCCTGTCTACATCAACAGTTTTGAGGCTAAAAAATTTGAGAGCCTTATGTTCCTTACAGTGAACATCTTTCATGGTCCACTCACATAGATGCCATGGGGAAGAAAGCTCACCAATGTCTCTACTTCTTCAGGAGGCTAAAGAAATTTGGCTTATCCCTGTCAACTCTTACCTATTTTTATCAATGAATCTTAGGAAGCCTCCTGTCTGGAAGAATGATGTCATGATGCGACAACTGTTCTCCACATAATCACTAGAAACTGCAGAGAGTTGTAGACACAGCTCAGCATGTCATGGAAATCAAGCTTTCCTCTCTAGATTTTGTCTATATTTCTCACTGCCTCAACAAAGTTTTCAGCATAATCAAACACCGCCCACCCTGACCATTCTCGCTTTTTCACTCTTCCATCAGGCAGGATATACAAAAGTTTGAAAGCACATACCACTAGGCTAAAGGACAGCTTCTAGCCCACTGTTATAAGATTATTGATTAGTTTCCTAGTACGATAATATAGACTCTTAACCTCACAGTCTACCTTATTATACATTTCACCTTAATGTTCACCTGCATTGCATTTCTCTATATCTGTTATACTTTATTCTGCATTCTGTGACTGGTTTCCTTGTTCTGTGTAATGATTTAATCTGTATGAACAGTACGTTAGACAATGTACCTTCATCTCAGTACATGTGAGAGTAATGAACCAATTCCAATTCTAATTCCTTCTCTGCTTGTTCTGTGCTCAGGATCAGCTCACAAAGCTGCATGGACACACCTTTTCCAAGACCGAAACCAAGGAAATAATTATGGACTTCAGAAAGGAGAAATTGGGGGAATACGGAACAGTGCTTATCGACGGTTCAGCATTGGAAAGGGTGAGCAGTGTCAAGTTCTTGGGTATCATTATCCCTGATTACATATGCTGGCCCAACATATTGAGGCAATTATGAAGAAGGCATGCCAGTGGCTGTATTTCAGTAGGAGTTTGAGGAGATTTGGCATGGTACCAAAGAATCTAGTAAAAATCTAAAGATGTACTATGCAGAGTGTTCTGACTAGTCACATCACTATTTGGTATGGAGGCACAAACGCACAGGATTGGATAAAGTTGCAGAGGGTTGTAAACGTTAAACTAACAAAGAGGGACAATTGCATAGCAGTTAGTGCAACATTATCATAGTTCAGGGCGTTGGAGTTTGGAGTGATTCCTGCACCCTCTGTAAGAAGTTTATATATCCTCCCGTCAAATGCATGGGGTTTTCCCTTGGTCCTCCAATTTCCTTCCACAGCCCAAAGTGTACTGAATAGTTTAATCGGTCATTGTCAATTGTCCTATCAAGGTTGTTCAGGTTGCTGGGTGGTGTGGCTCGAATCCCCTGAAGGACACATTCCACGTTGTATCTCCAAGTAAAGAAATAAACTCCATCACTGAAGACACCTTCAATAGTCGATACCTCAAGAAGGCGGCATCCATTATTAAGGAACCTCTTTATCCAGGGCATGCCTTCTTTTCATGGATACCATCAGGGAGGAGATACAGGAGTCTAAAGGCACATACTCAAAATTTTAGGAATAGCTCTTCCTCTCCACTATCAGACATCTGAATGGACTGTGAACCCATGAACACGGCCTCATTTTTTGGATACTTTTTTATATTTTTTATTGTAACTTATCATAATTTTTTTTATGTATTGCACTGTACTGCTACCATAAAATAAATCAATTTCATGACCTATGAACCTGATTAACCTGATTCTGATGCTGCAAGTTTTCTTTCTCATGCTGCTACTGATGAGCTGATGATCATATGATCTTCCTTCACTGTGCTTCTTTGTTCTTGGTCCCCAACAGCTCTTGCTAGACAGCAGTTTCCTCCCAAAGCCTGATGGGATACTTGACATCATTCTCTGCTACACAACATTTTATTGAATCAAGATGTTGGTGTGCTGTGATATATTCACAATCTTTTTGTTTTAATGTCAAGGCAATCAGCTAGAAATATTTAACATATAGATTGATGAAATCCAAATCAAACCAAAGGTTAATATATAATTGTGCATCCATTGTATTTAGGTTTTCTACCTTTGATTTATTCATTTGATAACACAATTTCATCTTACATTAATATTTCAAGTTTTATGATAATTCTAGACAGAATATGTTAGAAGCCAGTGAGCCCCACTGAGATTCAGTTTAGTGACTTGCTTCAACTTAATCAACACCCAAGGAAAAGAAACATAGCGCCAATATTACCAGATGAGTTATCCAAGGACTTGGAGTAATTATTCAAAACCACTTTTTAATTCACATCATGAAAGGTGATTCCCACTTCCTTCAAACCAAAGATGTAGTCACGGGCACTTGCGTAGGTTCCAGCTATGCTTGCCTTTTCAACGGCTATGTGGAACAGTTCATGTTCCAAGCCTGCCCCACCACTTCCTACGCTACATTGATGACCATTATGGTGCTGCTTCCAGCACTCATGCTGAGCGCATCAATTTAATCAGCTTTGTCTCCAACTGCTATCCTGTCCTCTGATTCACTTGATCCATTTCTGACACCTCTCTCCTCTTTCTCAATCTCTCTGCCTCAACTCTGGAGACAGTGTGATATCTTTTATAAACTCACTGACTCTCACAGCTATCTGGACAATACCTCTTCCCCACTTCCCTCCTTCCACTTGTAAAAATGCTAAATCCAACCCTTCTAAGAAATATTGCCAAAATTGGGAGCTTTGTTGCTTTGTCTGGCAATCAACAATTTTGGAATGATCATGCACACTAAATTATACAAGCAAGCACTACTGACCAAATGAACTGATCTCAAAAGAAGCAGACCAGCAGCAGGAGGTGAAAGAAGAAATAAAGTTGGGGGAGGCATGATTGGGTTTGTCCTTAACATTCTTCTAACTGTTGAAGATATATGTGTCCTTGATAGTATTTGTAAAAATAACTAGCATCTACTATGGAGATGATACCAGTTTTTAGCACTATAAAAGGTGTGGTGTAGCACTATTATCATGTTAAATATGGTGGATTCAGATCAATTCACAAGATCACAAGACAAAGGAGCAGAAGTAGGCCATTCAGCCCATCGAGTCTGCTCCACAACTCCACCATGAGCTAAACTATTCTCCCATCTATTTCCAATTTCTGGCTTTTTCCCCATATCCCTTGATACCCTGACTAATTAGATACCTATCAATCTCCTCCTTAAACACCCTCAATGATCGAGCCTCCACAGCTGTATGTGGCAACGAATTCCATAAATCCACGAGCCTCTGGCTATAAAAATTTCTCCTCATCTCTGTTTTAAATGGGTACCCTCTAATTCTAAGACAGTGGCCTGGACTCACCCGCCAAGGGAAACAGCCTTTCCACATCTACTCTGTCCAACCCTTTCAACATTCAAAATGTGTCTATGAGATCCCCTCTCATTCTTCTATACTCTAATGAATAATGAATACTTTATTCAACATATAAAGTTCAATCTTGTCAACTAATATCCACCAATCAGCTAAAGATCCTCAAAGTGATTGATGATGGCATCAAAAATCCAGTTAAATGACAATTAACAATGATCTGCTCAATAATTTGGTTTTGCTCAACTTCAAATCTTGTTACAACTTTGATTGTAACCTATACTGAGGGTTTAAAATACAAAGGTGAAAAAGACTGACCCCAACAATCAAGCGGTTGATCTGTTGTTCCTTTTGAGTATTTGTAATATTTATCAGAAAATTTCAGTAATATTGTAAATATATTTTTGATTAAGCATTCTTCTTTAATAAGTTCATTATGGGTTATATATAAATGTATGTGGATGGTATATGTCGTCACATTGTTACATCCTATGCATGCACCTTGCTAAAGTAAAACCTAAACATACACCAGTAATTCCTGGCGCTGTGTTTTTATTTTGATTAATTTTATTTAAATTAATTTAAACATAACTGTCAAAATAGGTTCTTCAGATATTAATGGGAATAAGGTGGTAACATTTTCCTCCTGCATATACTCAGAAGCTGAACTGCACTTTGAAAAAAGGATTTTATTCATTTCCATTCACAGTTTCCCAATAAAAGAAACAGTCCATGCCTGTATGTGGCAACACCTGGGTGCTCAGTCTCAGGGCAAATATTTGATCTATACAAGTATCAGACAGTGAATATTTATTATAAGTTAGTCAAAATACATTTTTCCTAATATTCAACAGTATCAACTCTGATTGATACACCAGATTTGACATCCTATAAAGCACCATTGACCATAACCTAAAGTGACCTACCACATTAAGTGCTATGGCTTCAGATTTAGTGGCTGTGTTTTCTGCAACAAACAATTCACTCCTCAACACTACTGTTCCATTTATCATCTGCAAACTGTGAGTCAGAAGAGTAATGGAATACCCAAATATTTAGGGCAGCAAGTTATTGTAATGGTCAGCATAATGTCGTTAGAGTACCAGCAACCCTGTTCAATTGTACTGTTCTCTGTAAGGAGTTTGTAAGTTCTCCCCGTGACCACGAGGGTTTCCTCTGGGTGCTCTGGTTTCCTCCTGCACTTCAAAGATGTATAGGTTAGTAGGCTAACTAGTGACATGGATGATATTGAGTGGGACTGGTTGTTAAGCCAAAAGGGTCTGTTATCATTACATATCTCTCAATAAAATAAATGACTATCCTCCATTTGCCTGGATAAGAACAGCCAAGAAGCTCAACACCGTTCAGAATAAAGGATCCCACAGTTCAGTCCCATCTTCTGACACAGGCACATCATGTTTACAGTGAGTTCTGAAGTGCACAACAAAAGCTTGAAATATATTCTTCAGTAGCAGCTACATGCTTATGATTCAGATTCATCAAAACATACAGTGAACTGTGCTGTTTGTGTTAACAGCCAACACACACAAGGATGTGCTGTTGGCAGCCTGCAAGTGTCACCACACATTCCGGCATCAGCACAGCATGCCCATAATGTTCAGCACAATAGCAACACAATATAACACACAATAGAGGAAGATAATCTTAAACACGAGGAAGTCTGCAGATACTGGAAATCCAAAGCAACATACACACATAATGCTGGAGAACTCAGCAGGTCAGGCAGCTCCTATTGAAATGAATGGACAGTTGACGTTTCGTGACCAGACCCTTCTTCAGGACTGGGAAGGAATTGGGGAAGATGTCAGAATAAAAAGGTGTGGGGAGGAAATAGAGGCTGTCCGGAAGGTGATAAATGAAGCTGGGGGGTGGGAAAGGTCAAGGGGTGGAGAAGAAGGATTCTCATAGGAGACAAGTGTGGACCATAGGAGTAGGGAAGGAGGGGGGAACCCAGGGGGAAGTAATAGGCAGGTAAAATGAAGCAAAGGGTCAGCGTGGGGAATAGAGAGAGTGGGAGGGGATGGAATATTTTACCAGAAGGAGAAATCAATGTTCATGCCATCAGGTTGGAGGGAATCCTGACAGAATATAAAGTGTTGTTCCTCCACCCTGAGGGTGGCTTCATATTGGCACATGTTATAAGACAATCATAATATGTGCATGAAAGTACTACTGATTATAGATCACTGCATGTATCATCTTGATCTGAACAGTACTGCCTTTAAGATCCCAAAACTGCCTATTGACAGCCCAGTGAAAGCATCATCAACTTTATGACTGTAGCAGTTGAAGAAAGCAGTTTATCATCGCCTTCTCAAAGGCTGTCAGGGTGGACAATATATGATATCCTTTTTTAAAAATGTTTTTTTATTGAATTTTCAAATAGGTTACAGAAAGAAAATTATCAACCCTTCCCCCCCCTTAACCCCTCCCCCTTAACATATCCCTATAGAAAAAAGAAAGAGAAGAAAAAGAAAGAAAAAGAAAAAAGAAAGAAAGAAAGAATGTCTGGATATCGGAAGATCCCCACATGCTCCATGGAGTTCATAATAGCTTTAATATGTATATTTCTTTCCCCAGATAACCAATAATTTTATCTTCGGAGCACCTATATATTTAATCCTGTCTTTTGTAAATAAGGGTGCCAAATTTTCAGAAATATTTCATATTTATCTCTTAAATTATAAGTAATTTTTTTCAAGTGGAATGCAGCTAAAAATTTCATTCTTCCAACGATCTATACTTAAGTATGAATCCGATTTCCAAGTAACTGCGATAGCCTTTTTGGCTACTGCCAATGCAATTTTTATGAATTCTTTCTGATATTTATTCAACAAATTATTGGAATACAACTTCCACATAATCCAACATTATTTTTACTAGGTGGTATTGAAGGGATAAAATCGAAATCCAAATTGAATATATGATATCCTTGAGAGCAAGATATGTATATCACATAAATAAAAAAGTAAAAGAAATCTAAGGTTCAGGTTAGATATTAGTCCTTGGTTACTAATGGCAAATGCATGCAAGAATATCAGCAAAATTGTTCTCACTTCCAAGCATCTGGAGCTATTGAAGATGGGTGCATCCAGCAGGTGATTGTTGCTCATTCAGTTGGTTGTCTCTATTGGCCAAGACTGAAATGTTGCAGTTTGATGTTTGAATGTAATATCAGAAAAAAATCACAACATTGAAATCAAACATGAAGACGGATGCTGTTTGCAATACTGAACCTGTTATAGAACAAAAACTTTTGGTTGGCTGTTCAACTGAAACATTAACACCGCAAAATGGCTATGGCATGAATAATATCAAGCAAGTTTAAGTCAGTTTTTGAAAGAGATGTGACCTCAACCTATTTCAATATGTTTACGGCTAATATGCTGTCAGAGCTGATGCTTGTGTCAGAAATATTGGGGATTGGGAACATTGGCTAGATTGTAGCCAAAGCCAGAATGCTGGTGGGTAGATGGACTTGAGAACTGAAGAGCAGAGCATTGCCGGGCGCTTAGGAAGTAAGATTGATGCTGGCTGCAGGGAGGTGGGAAGAATACAGGAGAGAAATAGTATGCAAGGGCTCCTATGTTTGTGTTTGTATGCTTATGTGTGCCAAAACAGAGTGTGCATGTCAGGTGAGATCTCTGCATGCACCCACCAGATATGCAGACCCATGCAGCAAAGCCTTGTCTTTATTTACCTTGGTCTTCCTTGCACAGAATTATGACTTTGCTCTGTGTAAGGAGAGAATTCAATTTCCCAGATATTATATTTGGTTCCTGTTTAGTATGTCCAAAAGAACGTAACACAAAATGAGACAATTATAAGACAATATGGTGTTAGTTTGGAATATGGAATTTTTTGAGAACATGCAGGAGTACTTGTACACAGCTTTGAGAGTAGATAGCAAAGAAAAACATTTCTTCTGCAGGACATGCTGTCTCTGTTTTTAAATTGTGTGCTTGGGCTGAAGGTCATGTCTGATAAGCAGGTACAGACTGGTATCATGACTGAATTGAAAAGGGGGGGGGAGAGAAGAGAGGAGAGAGAGAGAGAGAGAGAGAGAGAGAGGGAGAGGGAGAGGGAGAGGGAGAGAGAGAGAGAGAGAGAGAGAGAGAGAGAGAGAGAGAGAGAGAGAGAGAGAGAGAGAGAGAGAGAGAGAGAGAGAGAGAGATCACTTAGTAAGATGATGGACATGGTTGCCCCATCTGACAACTGTAGGAACACCACAGCAGCTTATGTCAAGACATAAGAGTCTATAGATGCTAGAATCTAGTGTTTAAAAAAAACACCTGAAATAAATCAGCAGGTCAGGCAGCATCTGTGGAATGAAATAGTCAATTTTTTGGGTCCAAAACCTTCATCTGGACTGAAAGAGGAGAGGAGAGATATCCAGCACAAAGAGTTTGGGGAAATGAATGGGGCAAGAAATGACAAGTGATAGATTGAACTGTGAAGAGGGGTTGATTGGCAGATGGAGGGAAGGGGTGAGGATGGTGATATGCAAGGTCATGGTGTACTGCGGTAAAGCTCCCTTTTCACCACTGATGCCTTTGATTCCAACAATCAGGAAAAACCATGGAATCAGAAGGGACCATTTTCAAATACACCCTCCACCCACAAAAATTCATAAGCATTTAAGATTTGTCTTATGTGCCACACAACTCATTATCCTAACCATAGGGTAAACAACAGAACCTGTATCAATGAACACACACAAAATGCTGGTGGAACACAGCAGGCCAGGCAGCATCTATAGGAAGAAGCACAGTCGACATTTCAGGCCGATACCCTTTGCCTCGGCCCAAAACGTCGACAGCGCTTCTCCCTATAGATGCTGCCTGGCCTGCTGCATTCCACCAGCATTTTGTCTGTGTTGCATGAATTTCCAGCATCTGCAGATTTCCTCGTGTTTGCGTGATACCAAAAAGATTGGTATCAATTCTGACTTTGTTATTGACCCAAAACTTTGCTGAACATGTCTTGTTGCAACAAATTCCCCACAGGAATGGGGCTAATCTTCAACATACTGCACTTCAAGCCTCACTTGAAGTTTGTGATAGTGTACACTCAGAAGATGCACCCTCAGTCAGTGTTGATTTGCTTTCTTAAGTCTACAAGAGGATGGGCCTGACTCTCAACGTCTGCAAGGTAAACCTCTTCCAACAACTTACTCCCAGTGCACAACACTGACAATAAGGCTTCACAGCATATCCAACGCTTAGGCTGTACCTGAACATTGCTGGCTTGATGGTCCACATGTCAGACACCGAATTCTAGAAACAGGCACATTTTTCCAGAATGTGTGACAATAAGAAGAGATCAGAGAGACAGAGGGAAACATTTATGGATGCATTCAAAGCCTCCTTGAAAATAAGCAACATTTCCACTAACTCCTGGGAAATGCTGGCTCCCACAAACACTCCAAGTAGGAGGAGCTTTCAGAATGGTACTGAGAAACTTAACTGCAAGCATTGAGAGCCCAGAGAAGCACCGCACAATAGGAAGAAGAAATGCATCACATCCCATCTCAAAGTGCCCATTTAAGCACCTCCTGACCTCTCTGTGGAACAGCCTGCAGTTCATTGGCCTCTTCAGTCACCTCTGAACCCACAGAAGCGGAGAGGAAGCAAGTATTCCTCAGTAGCACGGGCTGCCTTGGAAGAAGTATTTGAAATGTTAATATGGAAAACATCAAACTAATTTGCACACATTAAGTTCTCACAAATGGCTAAATAATAATGACAAGCTGTTGTTTTTTTTTAATGTGGCTGATAGGGGGTTATCTGTATGCTCTTTTTGAAAATGTGCTTCAGGCTCTCTCATGTCCATCTGCAACTCTGGATGAGATCTCATTTTATCCTCATCTGTGGGAATACAGCACTTTTTTCTAGAAAATCACATTTGTCCAACATAAAAAAAAACATGTTTTTATTTCAGCCAACCTGCGAAGTGCACATTTCAACAAATAAATTTGTGAATATGTATGATGTATATCTGTCAAATTTATTTTACAACAAAGTGATCTGAGCAAATTAAAATTAATGCCTGACAGCAAAAGTGGCAACAGGTAAGACCTACAATTATAGAAGGTGATTCATGTAGAGATCAAAAGAAAAATGCAGACACTAGATAGCTGATTAATCAAAAAACAATTGCTCATTTAATTAAACCAGATTTACATGCAAGGTTTACATACAAACTGAAGAACTAAAGAATAACTGAAAAGAATGTAATTAGTTGCAGTAATAGTAAAGATATTTAAAATAGATCTAAGATTTTACTAACAAATTCTAAATCTCATTTCAATAATGAGAAAATATCTGTTCAGCATCTTAAGCCCATGATGGAACTTTCTTCAATTATTGCTCATGAGAAGATTTATTTCACTAATGGTGTAATGTCTATAGGTGGTTTCTTCCTGATGATCATTCCAGATATGCTGCATATGCTTTTTGCCCCAATCCCTGAAGAATGATCTTCAAGTTATCTGCATGTGCTGAACACGTGCTGACATTATTAAAACATATTGTCTTTATAGTACAGATGAAGCAAAATGCATAATGTGCATATTGTATCCATTAGTACACAAAAGCTCCTCATTGCTTTACTTGTATTCATTGCAATCAGTAACTGGGATTGTATAATTGCCTTGTTCACATGGTCACAGAGCTGGCAGATTAGCCATAATAAACTTAAACTAAAAAGAGTATACTATCTTAATTTTTATATGAAACCAATGAAATTAAGCTAAATGGAAACTTCCTTCTTGCATTACTGGTTCGAGCAGCCTCAGCATCTGTTTTATAGTTATTGTCTTACTTGGAGTTAACATATCAGGAATGTAGCTTAAGTTGTGCCATTGACACAGTTAGCTGCTTTGCCACCAATGGTCTCAGTTCGAAGGTAAGAAAACTGATGTCTAAAAGAGACACCAAATCCTCATGGCCTTTCTCAATGACTGTCCTCTGGTGATTTTGCTATAAACTGATTGTAACTTGGGAGCAGCATGGAAAATATATGCAGTTATGTGAGGCAAAGGCTGGAGTTGTGCAACTTCAGAACAACCCAGCTGGGAAGCTGATTTGCAATAAACAAAACCTGAGACCATTTTTTAAAAATGGCAGGAACTTTTCAAGCTGCTAAATAAGAACTCTAAGATGAGAAACATTTCTCACTTTTGCACTGCATCCTAATAACCACTGAAACTCAACAGGGCACATCTCATTATGTACACCTTGGTAGTCTGTAGCCTTAACTGAAGAGAACTTGTATCTCAGTCATTTTCAATATAGACAGGAACTCAAAAATACAAGACCTTATTAAATGTACAACAATTGTAAGCAATACTGTTGGCCTAGCAATATTCAGGTCCAGGCATGTGGTGTAGTTTCTCACAAAGATTTAGTGGAATGCAAATCAGAAAACATCTCTGACCCCTGTGACGAAAACAGATTTCTCTAGTCAGAGAAGCAATTGTATCATCGTCTACGTTGGCATCTCTGCTAACTGGGGCTTGGACAGCACTAAACATGTATCATTGAAGCTTTTCCAACTTCATGCAGTAACTCACTAAATTTTAGTACCTTTTTGTCCAAGAATAGAAATTAATCCTGACAGAAGCAACAGTCTTAAAATTCAACACATTCAGAGACCTGTGTTTGCAAATTTTACACATGCAAAGGACTCAGTGATTACAGAATAATATGTACCACATCAGCAAGCTATTGGGTGAAAATATTATTTGTGATTCTAAGCCAGGGGCTCCCAACCTGCGGTCCATGGACCCCTTGCTCCATGGCATAAAAAAGATTGGGAATCCCTGTTCTAAGCAGTAAGTGGACAAACCTGTAAAGGACCTTGATACTTTCACTCAAATACTGCTGCGAGGAGCTGTACATATACTACACTCAAACATATTCTGTTTCATAGAATCCTGTGTTTTATAGAAGTCAACACCTAAGTGGAATTAAGTAACATTAAGATTTACAAAGGGCTGAACAATATAACAACTCAAGATTCAGTCTTTGATTCAAACACGTATTAATACTATTGGAAGTAGCTTCCCTTGCTTGGAAAGGAAGACGTGTACTAACTAAACTAAAAGCTGCATATTGCCAAATTAAAGTACGGGCAACTTGGCCACTAGAATACTTCTGAATTTCTCTTCTTGTTTTCCTTTGGCACCAGGGATTTGACTTCATCCGAGGGCACAAAGGCAAATAAATAAAGGGAAACTACAGCAATGCTCTTGTAGGGGCCATGTATTTATTTTCTATCTGTCTATGTTGTTATTTGTGCTGCACGTTTTTCTACAGTAATTTGTTACGTGGGTTTGGGCATGGGAGAAGTTAATGAGGAAAGTCACATATTCACTCTTTGTTTTGATAGTTTAGTTAGAGATAGACTGAGCAGAGAAGGAATATTTTTTGTTGACTGCTAATTTTGCTTAATACACTTTTATTGTTTTTGCAAACTTCATTAATTTCATTATTGCTAATTTTAAATGTTTGTCTTTGTTGGCTTCATAAATAAAGGATCAAACATACTTTCTTCGAACTCCGTTTCTCGGAAGTGTGTCATGCAGTGTTAATTCTTTCACTCAGTCTCTCAGCAGCTTTGGTTTGTCATTCAAGTATTCACTACAGCTCTCATGCAGTAAGAACCATGCGGAAGAGGGAGCCACATGAGAGAGACTAACCAACCTCTTAATAGTATTTGTTCAGAGGGGATAGTTTTTTATCCTAAATCTTCATCTCTTGGGAGCAGCAAAGAGTAGAAGGCAGAGAATATTACAGACTGGACAAGAACGGAATTTGCTCATGCTAAACACACACAAGGTTCCTCAAGGCCTCAGGAACAGCAAGTGACTTGTAACAACTGTTTATAGAGACAAAATGAAGGTCTGAGCACCATTACATACGCTATTGCTCATCATATGCACATACATTTCATTTTGCCGCTTTGAATTCTTCACTAGCCAGAATGGTGTGAAAAGATTAGTTGCTTTCCTATGTTTTATTATTAAAAAAGCACTTCCACACATGCACAAAGTACTGAGCAGTCCCAACCACTGGTTTTTCTAAAGTTTATCTGCTCATTCACTCATGATTATAGAACCTGCATCTTTGTGCAGTATGGCTTTGAGATGACAGATTTTCCTCTGCATGTGCTGAATGTCTGCCCAGAATGTATGTAGCAATATTAATCTAGTAGCTCTATTGCTAAAGAATAAACAGAAATCTTTGCTGCATGATTTATTCTTTCATTGTAAGGGCTTATTTTGTCTGCTTTCTTCATTTTCTTCTTTCTCCAAGGCATGAGAAAACTACTTGACTGGGAGCTTGGAGTGGGGATGCATAGGGTATTTAGGTTATTTTGAGCTGGGATGTGCAGAATGATAGGCAGATGGTCTTCGGGAAATGCCTAGAAAAGTCAGCAGCTGAGTAGATGATAAAAACAGGTTTTAGTTACAATTTCCCACTGTACAGTGTGATACCAGAGAAAGACATGCTTTAGGCAGGAATTAAAATGGAGGGCCAATAGTCAGGAACCGCAGTGGAAGAGTTGCTCCAGAAGAATTTGAAGCTGAATCATGAACTGTAGATATGTAAGTTGAAGGAAGTGCACAGAGGATAAGATGACCCTGGAGAGGCTGCAAAATGTTAAGTATTCTCCACACAAAATGATGCTAACTGCCCTCAAAAGTAGCCACAGATATTAGAATGTCTGGCTGTATGGCTAAGGAACTCATTCATGGACTATTGGGCTCTCTTCCAGGGGAGAGGTGACCTGTACAAGAGGGACGGGTTGTCCTTATCTGGAAGGGGACCAATATATTGGTGGCAGATTTGCTAGAGACACTTCAGAGGCTTTAAGCTTGTCCGGCAGTGGTTAAGGCTCAAATCAAGAGTGTGGAGAAAGATGAGGCAAATATAGGATTTAAAGCAAACAAGTTCAGTAAGCAGGACAGAGAGTGATGGGGCACTGACAGGTTAAGTTGCACTTATTTCAATGCAAGAAACTTGACAGCTAAGGCGGATGAACTCAGGATATGGAAAGGTCCACAGGAATGGGATAGTATAGCTATCATAGAAACATGGCTGATGGGATGGGTAGGTCCGGTAGCATGTTCCAGAGTCCAGCTCTTCCAAGAATGAGAGAGGTGGGGAAACTGTGATATTGATTAGGGGGAATATCACAGCAGTACTAGAAGAGGATATGGCTGGGGGAACGTCCAGTGAGGCTATATGGCAGAACTTTGAAATAGGAAGGGGCCAAACACTTTGAAGAGATTGTGCTATAAGCACCCAAGATAAAACAGGTAGGTTGCTGAAATAAGCTTGTAATATTAGGTGTTTGTAACTTCCTTGGTATTTAACTGGGACTGTGATTGTCCTAAGGAATTAGATGAGAGAATTTCTTAAGCGTGTTGTGGAAAGTCTTCTGTCAAGCAATATGTGGTTAGTTCTATCAGAGGGAGGCACGACTCAACCTTTTCTTCGGAAAGGAGATGAGGCATGTGGCTAATGAGTGGGGGGGGTGTGGGTCTCACTTTGGCACTGGTAACAATAACTCTACTAGTTTCAAAACATTTATGGGAAAAAATAAGACTAGTCTATAAGCTAAATTCTTAAATTAGGAAAAGGCTAATTTTGCTAAAGTTATATAAGAACTTGCAGAGGTTGAGTAGGAGAGGCTCTTAGCAGGAAAAGAAAAATCTGGCAAGTGGGCATCCATCATGAAGGGCCCTCACCATTCAGGACATGGACATTTTATATTTTATATTAATACCATCAGGAAGAAGCTACAGGAGTCTGAATACCCTCACTCAAAGTTTTAGAAATAGCTTTTTCCTCTGCACTATCAAATTTCTAAAGGGATTGTGGTTCCATCACATTCCCTTGTTATTCATCATTTGCATAATTTATTTTTGTAACTTATGGCAATCTTCATAACCTTCACTGTACTGCTATTGCAAAGCAAAAAATTTCACAACATATGGCAACAACAATAAACCAGATTTTGAATGGGATAAAGCAACACACACAAAATGCTGATGGAACGCAGCAGGTCTGGCAGCATCTATAAGGGGAAGCACTGTTGACGTTTCGGGGCGAGACCCTTCTCCCTATAGATGCTGCCTGATCTGCTGCGTTCCACCAGCATTTTGTGTGTGTTGCTTGAATTTCCAGCATCTGCAGATTTCCTCGTGTTTGCCCTTTGAATGGGATAGTTCAGTGTCAACATATTCCTGGAAAACTGAATGGCAGGGTTAACAGGTAGCTCCAAGGGTAGTCATAGCCGGAGGGTGGTAGTGGGGACGAGCTCCCACTACTAAACAAATGCTCTTCGTGGCGTGCATCTCAAACAGCCTCTGACAACCTAGTCCAGCTCCTGACCTTCACGTGTGGCATAGTTTTTATGCCTGGCAGAGCCACTAGCACCTTAAAACCAGTTGCTTCGGGCAAATAGGAGTTGTTAACCACAGATGGTAGCTCATCTAGTAGAGGGAAAACTCTGATTTCAAACCTCCGCTGCCTTGCAGCTATACCCCCCCATGGGAAAGGCTTTGGGAGTAAACCCCAAGAAAAAATCTGGGGTCGGAGTCCCGAAGCCGGCTGACTGCTGTACCCAGCACCAGCACGGCAACTCCTGCGATGCTGCTGGCAGCAAACTGTATCGACTTTCGTCGTTCCTTTGTACCTGTTATCAGCATGGAGAGGGGGATCCCACAAACGGATCTCCATATCAACTCTGCCCTGGCTCACGCCCTGGAGAAGCCACTCCCAGTGACTACCAGAGGCGCAGTACCCATGGTCGACCACGACCGACAGAGGACACATCAAGGTTAACAGGATTAGGGAACCCTGGTTGATGAGTAATATTAAGGTCCTGGTTAGGAAAAAGAAGGCGAACGTATCAAGTATTGGCACCTGGGATCAAACAAGTCCCTTGGGAAGTACAGTAGGTGTAGGATTAGACTTAAGAAGGAAACCAGGAAGGCAAAAGGAGGACATGAGATATCGTTGACAGATAAGGGAATTCTATAGGTGCAAATGTAACTAGGGAGAGAATGGGTTCCATTAAGGATCTGTATGGTTGTCTATATGTGGAGCTATGGCAGATGATCAACATCTTAAATGAATACTTCACATCTATATTTATCATGGAGAGGGTTGTGGAAACTAATGAATTAAGTAAGGAGAAGTGTGATATCCTGAAAGGGTACTCTTGAAACACAAAAAGGTAGATACTTCTTGACTATGAACAAGTGTATCCAAGAACACTGTGAAAAACTAGGAAAGATACTCAGACGCAGGGAAGGAATTTCATATCTTTCCAAGGTACCAGAAGGCTGAAAAGTGGCTAATTTTTGCCTTTATTTACAAAAAGCTTTTAGGGCAGGCCACAGAGCTAGAGAATAGCGAGACTAATATCAGTGAGAGGAGAGTTACTGGAAGGGAATTCTGACAGACAGAAGTTGTCTACTTTTGGAAAAGCATGGACTGATTAGAAATGTCCAGCATGATTTTGTGCAAAGGAATTCATGCCTCACAAATATGTTTGAATTTTTTTAAGAGGTAACCAAGAGGAGTGATGAGGACAAGGAAGTTGACATGGACTTGAGCAAGATCGTTAACAAGGTCTTGCATGTTAGGCTGGTCTAAAAGATGAGATCAAAAAAGATCCAGAATAATCTAGCTGTTCGGACACAAAACTGGCTTCATGGAATGCATCAGAGGATAGTTGAATTCCAATTGGGAGTCTGTGAACAGTGATGTCCATCAGGTGTCTGTGCTGTACCCCTGTTGTTTCCCATAATATATTTGTGTTTTAGATAAGAATGTAGCTGGTCTGATTAGGACATTTACAGATGGCACCAAAACTGGTGGTGTGATGGACGATGAAAGAAGGTTGTCTCAGATTACAACAGGATCTAGATCAACAGGGAAAGTGAGTATACAGAACGTGCTGCCAGAGGAGGTTTAGTCAGCATCATCATCAAATGCCTGTTGTGCCACTGGCATTTAGGGCATCAATGAAGGTCCTCCGTCTCAGTTTGTCCTTAGCCATCTTCTCTACTGTGTCCCAGGTTTGGTTCAGGGTCCTCAATTTTGCCTCTATGGTATAGCCCCAGGTACAATTACATTGCTTATAAGAGATTTGGACAAGTATATAGTTACGGTGTACAGGGACATGGGGCAAACACAGGCAAGTTAAACTTGCTCATGTAGGCACTTTGGTTGGCATGGATGAGTTCAGCTGAAGATCCTATTTCCATGCTGTATCATTTTATGACTTTAATTGCCTGGAATCTCAGTGTTTTGTTAAGTTAATTTGATGGCAAATAATAAAAAAAGCCTAAATTTATGAAACTAATTACGTTAAAGCAACTATTAGGCAACACGATGTCATATGAAAGGTGAATGAGGTACCTAAAGAGGATATTTACTGTAATTAATAAAGCCTTAAGTGGACACTTCAGAAACATCAAGTACAGTTTGTAGCAACAAAAATTTTCCAAATGAGATGACAAAAGCACTGAATGTTTTTTTTTCAAAAATGCAGGTAACTCATGTGTTATAGGTGATTGGGTATAGAAAATTGTCCTTACAGAATTGAAAAATCACTGTCTAAATATTTGAGATTTGGGACACAATTCTCTCTAATGGAATTTGTGTGGAAAAAAAGAGGTAAACAAATAATATAAAACTTATTATCAACTCACATTTTTGACACATGCATATTTGAGACAGTTTTGCATTACGGAAAATCGGAATACAGACCATTTTCTAGGAATCCAGCCTTGGAACAGCTGGTTGTGTGGGTTTGTCTTATAATTGTATATGAGAATATGAATCTGCAAATAAAGTGTTAATGCTATGATTTCATATATAGAACTGCTGGTAAATTTATATGTATTTATTGGCTGATGGTTTTAATGAGTTTATTACTTTTCTTAAAAGGATTGTTAGTACAGTGTATACGCAGTGTGTATAAGCAGTGTATATAAATATAGTGTATATAAATACAGTGTATTTCTTTAAGAACTGAGAGTCCTTTTTCTGTTTTTTGATTACCTAATCTGGGTGATGATAGAGGATTCCAGTTAAATGGGACACATCAGAATCAGTATATTTTTGCCAAATTAAGTGAATGCCCCAATTAGCTGTAGTTTCATAGAAATAATTAAAAAGGAGTAAAAAAAAACAAAATACCATTTACTGAATTACAAATTATGCATTTAAATGAACTACGAAACAAATTAGAGTACCATCAGTATTACTACTGTACTTTATTAATTCCTAATAGTTTTCAACAGAGGAATTCATTCAGTGTACATTGCCGTGACATTTTGATTGACTGTAAATGAACAACATCAGCGCAGACAACTAGTGCAGATAATAAGTTGCTTCTATATAATGCTTTTGACAATTCCATTCTCCAAAACTTCACTTTCATTGTAACATTCAAAATGATTGTTGATAATTTCAAATTCTTTGCAGTAATTCCTAACTTATTGAAGTAGTGAAAACATTTCATTTTCACTCTCAGCCTTTTCTGACATCTCCAAGCCTGATTGTTTCAAACCGCAGTGAGCAAATGAGCAACATTTCTGAAGTGTCTTACTGCATATTCCTCACCAACTATCAGCAACAAAAATCACTGCTTTGAATACAACCACACATGACTGACGCTATATAAAAACTGCTTGCTCTAAGCATGATGTAGTGTCTAACAGTCATTCACGTAACTGACACTAGTTAGAAACTGTTTGTCAAAAGTCATCTGTCCCAATTCAGCAGCGTAGTGTCCCAAATAAAAGAAGGGAATTCTGACTATTTTCTCAATTAAGCTTTGTTTTTAAAATTTATCCCAAATAAATAGCTACTCCTCTTAACTGATGGCCCAATTAACCAGAATTTACTGTACTTGAAAAAAACACCAAAGAAGCCCACAGACATTACAGTTTTGAATAATGAAAGGTAATTCAGACTACCGAAACAATGGTAAATTTTTTATATTATCAGTGTGTCTTAAAGGAATTAAGAAACAATCCTCCAATCTAATATAAAAATAGAAAATGATGGAAATAGCATCAAGCCATTCAGTATCTGTGAAAAAAAGAAAAACTGTGAATGTTTCAGAATCATCTTTGATCAGAACTTTCTATGCAATGTTGCTAATTATTGCATATAGATGTTACTGGAATATCTATGGCTATATTTTGTCTTGAGATGATATCTGCTTATTTATTTATATATTGTTGTTGGAGAAGATAACCCACAATAACTTTGAGAGATCATGGATCACATGGAAATAGGTCATTCAGTCCTTAATGGTCCTCTTCAATCAAGATATCCCATCCACGTTAGTCCCATTTGTCAGCATTTGTCTCACAACCTTATAAACCTTCCCAATCCATGTATCTGCTCAACTTACTTTTAAAATTTGCTATTGCACTTGTCTCAACTATTTCCTCTAATAGCACATTCCACTTACCTGCCACCTTTTCTGTAAAAAAAATGTTGCCCCTCAAAGGTTCTGTTAAATATTTCCCCGCTGCCTCACACCCTTGCCTTCTAGTTCTTGATTCCTCAACCCTAGGAAAAAGACAGAGTGTATTCAACTCATCTATGTCCTTCATGATTCCATACACCTCTATAAAATCACCTCTCAGCCTCCTAGGTTCCAAGAAAAAAAGTTCTAGCCTGTACAACCTCTCCTTGTAATTCAGTCCCTGAAGTCCTGGCAACAGAAAGATCAATTACAGGACCTCCTACACGTTAGAACTCTGTTTTCAATAGACAATAGACAATAGGTGCAGAAGTAGACCATTCGGCCCTTCGAGCCTGCACCGCCATTTTGAGATCATGGCTGATCAACTACTATCAATACCCGGTTCCTGCCTTGTCCCCATATCCCTTGATTCCCCTATCCATAAGATACCTATCTAGCTCCTTCTTGAAAGCATCCAGAGAATTGGCCTCCACTACCTTCTGAGGCAGTGCATTCCAGACCCCCACAGCTCTCTGGGAGAAGAAGTTTTTCCTTAACTCTGTCCTAAATGACCTACCCCTTATTCTCAAACCATACCCTCTGGTACTGGACTCCCCCAGCATCTGGAACATATTTCCTGCCTCTATCTTGTCCAATCCCTTAATAATCTTATATGTTTCAATCAGATCCCCTCTCAATCTCCTTAATTCCAGCGTGTACAAGCCCAGTCTCTCTAACCTCTCTGCATAAGACAGTCCAGACATCCCAGGAATTAACCTCGTGAATCTACGCTGCACTTCCTCTACAGCCAGCGTGTCCTTCCTTAACCCTGGAGACCAAAACTGTACACAATACTCCAGGTGTGGTCTCACCAGGGCTCTGTACAAATGCAAGAGGATTTCCTTGCTCTTGTACTCAATTCCCTTTGTAATAAAGGCCAATATTCCATTAGCCTTCTTCACTGCCTGCTGCACTTGCTCATTCACCTTCAGTGACTGATGAACAAGGACTCCGAGATCTCTTTGTATTTCTCCCTTACCTAACTCTACACCATTCAGATAATAATCTGCCTTCCTGTTCTTACTCCCAAAGCGGATAACCTCACACTTATTCACATTAAACATCATCTGCCAAGTATCTGCCCACTCACCCAGCCTATCCAAGTCACCCTGAATTCTCCTAAAAATCCTCATCACATGTCACACTGCCACCCAGCTTAGTATCATCAGCAAATTTGCTGATGTTATTTTCAATGCCTTCATCCAAATCGTTGACGTAAATTGTAAACAGCTGTGGTCCCAATACCGAGCCCTGTGGCACTCCACTAGTCACCACCTGCCATTCCGAGAAACACCCATCCACCGCTACCCTTTGCTTTCTATCTGCCAACCAGTTTTCTATCCATGTCAATGTCTTCCCCCGAGGCCCTGAGCTTTGATTTTACCCACCAGTCTCCTATGTGGGACCTTATCAAATGCCTTCTGAAAATCGAGGTACACTACATTCACTGGATCTCCCCCGTCTAACTTCCTGGTTACATCCTCGAAAAACTCCAACAGATTAGTCAAGCATGATTTACCCTTGGTAAATCCATGCTGGCTCGGCCCAATCCTATCACTGCTATCTAGATATGCCACTATTTCATCCTTAATAATGGACTCTAGCATCTTTCCCACCACCGATGTCAGGCTGACAGGTCGATAGTTCTCTGTTTTCTCCCTCCCTCCTTTCTTAAAATGTGGGATAACATTAGCCATTCTCCAATCCTCAGGAACTGATCCTGAATCTAAGGAACATTGGAAAATGATTACCAATGCATCCGCAATTTCCAGAGCCACCTCCTTTAGTACCCTAGGATGCAGACCATCTGGACCTGGGGATTTGTCAGCCTTCAGTCCCATCAGTCTTCTCATCACCGTTTCCTTCCTAATGTCAATCTGTTTCATTTCCTCTGTTACCCTATGTCCTTGCCCCATCCAAACATCTGGGAGATTGCTTGTGTCTTCCTTAGTGAAAACAGATCTACAGTACTCATTAAATTCTTCTGCCATTTCTCTGTTTCCCATAACAATTTCACCCAATTCATTCTTCAAGGGCCCAACATTGTTCTTAACTATCTTCTTTCTCTTCACATACCTAAAAAAGCTTTTGCTATCTTCCTTTATATTCCTGGCTAGCTTGCGTTCGTACGTCATTTTTTCTCCACGTATTGTCTTTTTAGTTAAGTTCTGTTGTTCCTTAAAAACTCTCTATTCCCTTTTCATTTCAAAGAACGCTACAGAGCCTTGAAAGAAAGACCTTACAGACTCCCAACTTCTGTAATTTATCCATTAGTTTCCAGATACTATTCTATACATTCATGCCGTGTTCCCAAGGCAAATAAAACTTTGAAATAGAAAGAAAAAAATACTGAAATCATTCAGAAGGTTAGGCAGCAACCGTCAAAAAAAAAAAAAGAAATAGAGTTGACACTTTGGATCAAAGATTCTTCATCATAATTGACTTTTCATCATATGTGGGGAATGGTGCAACAATTCCAGTTGTAATCCAGTCTTGGGCTTTTGCTCACTGTGGCAAAACGTCTAGCCCCTTGTACAAACAATATGGATAACTAATAGAATTGTATTTTGTGTGGAATGGAAAGAACATTGACTCACTCAGTTAATTGATTATCCAACAGAGGCTGGACAGACCATACATGTGTGTTCACTGCCTTATGTTGATTTAAGCCACTGAAAAATGAGAGAGAGCAGAAATGCTACCACCTCTATTCCAACTGTGTACCTTCCTGGTACTCAAGCATGACAGATTTTATGCTGTCATGGGTAATCCATTATACAATGTGCTGACATGTACTGAAGAAGTTGTCACCTTTTTCATTTTCTTCATTCTACTCTTACTACCCCTCCTCATCTTTGGCTGAAGAGCTAAAGTCTCTGCATTCATGTGTGCCCAGCCTTCGCTGTTCTACCTTGTTGTTGTTTCAGCAGCACACTAACACTGGCCTTCAAACCCTGGCCAATGCATAAAGTAAAAAAAATCAAAGCACATGAACATATTAACAATATTTCAATGATATACTCTATTACATTTTGAGTGGCCTGACTTTATAGGTTTTAGCGCTCCTGGACATCATTGTTACCATTTAAATTTATTTGCCATCTAGTCATTGTCCTTGGCAGTCAACTCATAAGTCTGCTTGAAGGATGGAATGCGTAGATGAGGATGAAGTATTGCAGGATGGGAGAATCATGGAAGCTGCTGGGCACCTTGTACACATCCGAAGAAAACTTCTCCTATAGTTGCAGATAACCATATTTTCAAGAAATTCAATACTTTTCAATTACTCAATACTCGAAGCTGATGTGGTGGTGCCCAGATCACTAGATGTTTGCAGTCTATCACACTCTGTACTGGGGGGAACCCAGCCAAGCTGGCATTTCAAGAACCATCTCTATTTTGTTTTAATTTTATTTAGAGATACAGCCCTTCTGACCCAAGAGCCTGTGCCATGCAATTACACCCATGTGACACATAACCTATTAACTTTCGTGTCTTTGGAATGTAGGAGGAATCCAGAGCACCCAGAAGAAACCCACACGGTCATGGAGAGAGCAGATGAACTCCTTACAGACAGAAGTGAGAATTGAACCCAGGTTAACTTTACCTGAAATAGTGTTACAATAACTGCTACACTACCATGCCACCCATTTTATTTGGAGATTAGGCATGGTAGTCTGCTTTATACATTTGACCAAGAAATCATGATAGTATCTCTAGTAGAGCTGTGGGATGATCGCAGAGAGGAGTATAGGCTTTCAGAGCCAGTGGCAGAGCAAATTCACCATGTTCATTCAGCTCTGCTCAAAGAGGCTAAAAAGCCCTGATGTTAGCTGACTGTAAATCTTGAGTTTCCTGAGACACTGATGTTCTGATCCATCCTGGAAACAGAGTTTCTTTATGCATCACTCATGTGCAAGTTACATCTTTGCTGTGAGCTCCCTTGAGACAGAGGCAGGGGGATCGGCTGTCATTATTCCAGAGGCTCTTGTTGTAGCCCAGCCTGCTCATCCTCTGGCAACCACCATGACAATACATAAATAGCACCACCCCTTGAGTCTTCATGGACATAGGTGCAGATAGAACATAAATTTTATATAATTCCTCTCAAAATTTATTCCCAAGATTACCAAGTTAATAAAAAGAACAGTCAATGTGACAAAACCCTTTTGCTGAGTCACATGAGAGGGCTGATATGAAGCTCCATTACTAATTTAAGTTTTAGCTCCCAAAAAATTTGTTTCCCTGGGACAATAGACAGGAAGACATAGGAGTAGAATTAGGCCATTTGGCCCATCGAGTCTGCTCTGCCATACCATCATGGCTGATTTATTGTCCCTGTCAATTCCATTCTTCAGCTTTTACCCCATAACATTTGATGGCCTGACTAATTGAAAACTTATCAACTCCTGTTTTAAACATATTCAATAACCTGGCCTCCTCAGCCATCTGTGGCAATGAATTCCAGATTCACCATGCTCTGGTTAAAGTAATTCCTTCTCATCTTTGTTCTGAATGGATGTCCCTCTATTCTGAGGCTGTGCCCTCTGGTCCTAGGTTCACCCACTAGGAACATCCTCTCCACATCCACTCTATCCACGCCTTTCTATATTTGATAGGTTTTAATGAGATCTTCCCTCATTCTTCTGAACTCTAATGAATACAGGCCCAGAGCTATAAAACACTGCTTAAAACTTTCATTCCTCATTCTCGTCAACCTCCAAATCCAGAATAGTCCAAAACTATTCCCAATACACCAAGTATGATCTGAGTAATGCCTTAAAAAACCTCATCATTACATCCTTGCTCTAGTCCTCTCAAAATGAAAACTGGCATTGTATTTGCCTTCATAACCAATGACTCAACCTGCAAGTTAACCTTTAGGGAAACCTGCACAAGGACTTACAAATCCCTTTGCACCTCTGGCTTTTGGTTTGATATCTGTTTAGAAGATAGTCTATGGCTTTATTCCTGCTACCAAAATGCGTGACCATACACTTCCCAATGCTATATTCCATCTGCCAATTCTTGTAAATATTCTCTTCATCTGTCTAAGTCTTTCAATAGATTCGCTGATTCCTCGAAGTTCCCCGCCATTCACCTATCTTTGCATCATTGGTACATTTGGCTACAAAGCCATCAATTCCATCATCCAAATTGTTGATATATAATGTGAAAAGAAACGGTCCCAATACTGACCTCTGCGGAACACCATTAGTCACTGGCAGCCAACTAGAACAGGCCCCCTTTACACCCAGTGTTTGATTTCTGCCATGCAATCTTCCAACCATGCTAGTATCTTCCCTGAAATACCATGGGCTCATATCTTACCAAGCAGCCTCATATTCAGCATCTCATCAAAGGCTTTCTGAAAATCCAACTAAACAACATCCACTGACTCTCTTTTGTCTATCCTGTCTATTACTTCCTCAAAAATTTCTAACAGATTTCCCCTTCAGGAAACCATGCTGACTCTGGCCTATTTTATCATGTGCCTCTAAGTACCCCAAAATCTCATCCTTAATAATGGATTCCATCATTTTCCTAACCATTCAAGTCAGACTAACTGGCCTATAACATCCTTTCTTCGGTCTCCCTTCCTTCTTAAAGAGTATAGAGATATGCAAATTTCCAGTCTTCCAGAATCATTCTAGAATCTAGTGATTCTTGAAGGATCATTACTGATGCCTCCACAATTTCTTCAGCTACCTCTTTGAGAATGTGGGGTGTAGTCCATCTGGTCCCAGTGAGTTATCAACCTTTAGACCTTACAGTTTGCCAAGCATTTTTTCCTACACTCACATATTTCTGGCATACTACCAGTGTCTACCACAATGAAGACTAATACAAAATATTTATTAAGTTTGTGTGCCATTTTTTGTCCCTCATTAGCACCCTTCCAACATTATTTTCTAGTGGTCCAATATTCACTCTTGCCTCTCTTTTATTCTGTATAAATCTGAAAATCTTCTTGTATCCCCTTTTATATTAATAGCTAGCTTACCTTCATATTTCTTCTTTTTTCTCCTTATGTCTTTGTTTGGTTGTCTTCTGTTGGTTTTAAAAGCTTCTCCATCCTTTAACTTCACACTAACTTTTATTCTCTCTTGCTTTATGCTGTCTTTGACTTCCCTAATCAGCCACAGTTCTTTCATCTTCCTTTTAGAGTACTTCATTTGTAGGATGTATAGTACCTATCCTCTGCCAACTGAATTGCTCCCAGAAACTTCAGCCATTGCTGTTCTGCCATCATTCCTGATAGTGTCCCCTTCCAATCAACATTGGTCAGCTCATCTCTCAAGCCTCTATAATTCCCTTTACTCCACTGTAGTACTGATATATTTGACTTTAGCTTTTACCTCTCAAACTGCAAGGTGAATTCTATCATCTGCCTCCTTAGGCTCCCTAATAAAATCTGGTTCATTAGACCACACCCAATCCAGAATAACTTTCCCTTAATGGGCTTAACCAGAAGCTACTCTAAAAAGCCATCTTGTCAGCATTCTACAAATTTCCTGTCTTGGAAGCAAACACCATTCTGATTTTCCCAAACTACCTGCATATGAAAATCCTTCATAGCTATTGTATTATTGTTTTGGAAAGTCTGGGAGTTCTGTGGGACAGAAAAGTTCAGCATGATTTTTCTGCAGTTGTCTGCATGCTTCACATTACATAATCACCCAGCTGTGAGTTCAGACCAGACCATCATACAGATTGCCTTGTTCTTGGCTCACTTTTATTTTCAATGCCTTGATGTCCTTGGTGGATTTGACTGATGATTTTGGCGTGCATAAAGCAAGAATGACAAATTTCAAGCCCTTTAGCAGTGAAACATCAGGAATGGTGAATGTGTCTCTTTTGAGTCAGTAAGGTCTGAGCTCGTGAACTCTTTTTGGAACAGATGGCCATCCAAACTCACAGTACTGCATGAACTTGCTGTAGATTTGGTCCTTTATTAGCTCTCTGTGAATTTCATCCAGTTTACGCAGTGATGCAGGAAAGCTTTCACATTCCTGAGGTAAATAGATGTTGGTATCTTCCATGAAGGTGGAGTCATCTTCCGTCCATTCACTTTTGAATGATATCCTTGACAAAGTGTCTGGTATTTTGAAAGATTTGCTGGGGGCATGCAATATTATAACATTATCTCACAAGCCTCATTCTGAATCTTTGCAGATGTGGAAGTCAGTCGTCCAAGTGTTTCAAGCTGAGGATGCTGACAATTGGGCTTGTGGTCTGTTTCAAGTAGGAACTTAACGCCTATCAACTAGCAGCTGAAACATTCACAAGCTTACATGAGAGCCAATGTCTCATTTTCGATTTGGGCATAATGTTGTTCAGTAGTAATCAGTGCTCTTGATGCACATGCATACACCACTGCAGTTTTACGTGAACACACCCCTTAGACCAAAGGAAGAGCTGTCTGCTGAGACTTTGGTTGTTTTGTTCAGATCAAAGGACACCGATGTTGGTGGAGAGATAAGCTCTGTTTTAAATGATGAGAATGACTTCTCCTGTAGTGCGTCCCATGTCCAAATGCTTCATCGAGAGAGGAGGTAATGTTGTGGCTTTGTTTTCTCTGCTAAATCTGGAATGAACTTTCCCAGCTGGGTTATTATGCCAAGGAAACTGCAGATCTCAGATACATTTGTAGCTTATTCTTGTTCTGAACTCCTGCCACTTTGCCTGAATCTGGTTGCACTCCCTCTGAGGACAGTTGGTTGCCTAAGAACTTCACCTCCAATTTTACAAATTCACATTTCTTTTTGATCTGTGTTATTCCAACCTGTTTCAGTTTCTACAAGGCAGATTTAACTCTTGTGTCATGTTCCTCTCCTGAGCCTTCGAAGATGAGTATATCATCCAGACTACTCTTTCCAGTCCCTTCAACATTTGGTTCATCCTCATCTGAAAGAGTTCAGGGGCTGTTGAGATGTCTAAAGGGAGTCTCTTGAAGGCATAGCATCCATATGGTGTGATAAATGTTGTGAGCTTTTGTGATTCAGTAGTTAAATGGATCTTCTGGAAGCCTGAGATTACATCTACTTTGGAAAAGAACTTTACAACACCCAGTATCCCAGTGTGTGCTCAATTGAGTGCAGAACAAATTTCTTCCACCTCACTGCATCATTCAGCTTTGTTAGATTGACAGATCTTCACTGTGCTACCTGGCTTGGGAGCAGGAATAACGTCTGCACACCTGTCACTAGGTTAATTCATTCTAGTCAATGTGTCAAGTGCCTCTATTATAACAAGTTCAGCTTTAGCTTTGTTCATCAAAGGAACTGGCATATACTTCGCTGTGGTCAGAAAGTAGGGCACTACTTTTGGCTTCAGTTGGATGAGGTACTCTTCTGTCAGTATCTCCAGGCCTGTGAATGAGATTGAAAAATTCTTCTGCTACTGAACATTGTTTAGCAAATGCAACCTTGCAGTGAGGTTCAGCTTCTTGATGACCTGTCATCCCACTAGTGGTGAGAAGAGATTCTGAACAACATAGACATCCTTTTTGAACTGTTTCTCACTTTTACCGATGGAAGTAGTAAACATTCCTTTCACTCTGAGTTTAAAATTTCTCTGACCCTGTGAGAACTCCCTTGGGTATAGCATAATGCCTGGTTTCTTCACCAGTTTTGTGAACAGACATTCTGGGATGGGTGTGACATTTGCCCCAGCGTTCATGTACAGCATTATTGTCTCAATTTGCAACTGAAAAGTAGTACACCAGCCTTGTCTATTTGAATCTAGAGCCCTGAGGAAAGCTTCTCTTCATCTGAATCATGATCTTCTTTGACTTCCTGAAGAACTGTGTTTGAGTGACAATGGCTTTGAAAATGGCTAATTCTGTTGCACTGGTGGCATTCCATTTCATTTTGACATGGAATGTAGACTTGCTGCATCTCCTTCACTTGGACATTTTACCTGCTGTTTGTTTCGCTTGTCTGCTTTATTTGAGCTGAGCTCTACTGTCACTTCTTTCTGTGTTCTTACTGACTGCACCTTTTTTGTACCCTTCTTTTAGTACAGCTTCTGGCATTACCTCAGAATTGTTTTGTGCCTGAGGTCTGTCTGTTGCTGACGAACATTCTCACTCTGCCTTACCATAGTCATGGCTTTCTCCAGTGTGAGATTTGCCTGCAATTGAAATCTCTCTGATAATGTGGTGTCATTCTGTCTCTAATGAGCTCATCTCTCAGATTTGCATATGCACAGTTGTCTGACTGGGCATACAACGCAGTGATGAAGTCATTTACACTTTCATCAGGCTCCTGTTTTCTGGAGCTGGACTTTGTCCTCTCATACATCACATTTCACATGCCGTTTACATATTCTTTGAATTTATTAAGTACCACTACTTCTACAAATTCCAATCCTATGTCACCTCTTTCTAGGGGTTTGATTTCATTTTATACCAACAGTGCCAACCCACTTCTTTGCCTACCTGCTTTCCTTTAGATACGATGTGTTTCCTTTGATGTTAATCTCTCAACAATGTTCTTCTGTCAGCCATGTCTCAGTGATGCCCACAATGTCACACCTGCCAATCTC
This sequence comes from Hemitrygon akajei, assembly GCF_048418815.1. NCBI lineage: Eukaryota > Metazoa > Chordata > Chondrichthyes > Myliobatiformes > Dasyatidae > Hemitrygon > Hemitrygon akajei. The sequence continues at coordinate 70,409,562 of NC_133136.1, read as the reverse complement.
TTACTACGCTACAGGGTCATCTAACTTATTCTGTGTACTGCACACATTCAAATATAACACCTACAGTCCTGTATTTACATTTGTAATTGCCATTTTCAATTTTGCTCCCATGTTACGCTTCAACTTATCCCACTGACTGCAACTTTGCCCCATCATCTGCCTCTTTGTCCTCACAGTCTCATTACACACTGCATCTGCTTGTATAAACAACTGCTCCCTCCTGAGCGCTAACACTCCAGTTCCCATCCCCCTAACAAATTTAATCTCTCCTCAACAGCTCTGGTATACTTGCCCACAAGAACATTAGTATTCCTCAGGTTCAGGTCTAACCCATCCATTTTTTACAGGTAATACCATTCTCAAAAGAGATCCCAGTGATCCAGAAATCTGAAACCCTGCCCTCCTGCACCACTCCCTCAGCCACGTCTTTGTCTGTACTCGTATCCTATTCTGCCCTGACTAGCACATAGTACTGGGGTATCCAGCTGTGACAAGTGCTGTTACAATTGAATTGCTTATTTCAAGTGAAAATCAGAAAGGACTTTTTTCCATATGAAACAGAAATATATTTACTTCTGAACAATGCTATGGTGGTCTGAGTATCCTTTCTAGAACTTGAGGTTTTCATTTGCATAATTTCACTTAAAATTATTTTCTCCCTAAAGGTAGGGAATTCTTTTCCTAGCCATTATCTTTTAGGCCATGAAGATCTATTTAGCTGTGCCCGATCAGAATAGTCGATCGAAATCAGCATCAGCTGCCACGTATGATATGTTTGATCTAATAAGATTTAGCCGGTATCCTATGTACAACTGCTGCAGCCCAGCCACATGGATATATCTGAGAAAGCTATTTTAGAACTATGTTATTTCTCCTTTTGGAACATGTTTGATTTTGAACTGGCTTTGTTCTGTAGGCTAAGAGTCTATCCTGTGGCTCATTGAATCATTCAAATAACGGTAGATCATTTTAAACCAATACTTAAGACCTGCTAACAGTCAGTTTTCAAATTTGCTGATAATCAGTGAGCAAACATGATAAACCTAATTGCAGTAAAAGATCTTTCTGAAATAAGCTATTGTAATTAGCATGAGTGCCATATGTTGAGTTAACAATTAAGATACTCCTCATCTCTCTCTCTTTCACTCTGACCCATGGCACATCCATATGTGGCTATCATGACATAGTTAGCTGGCTTGCCTCATCCTGGGTGACAGGCTGAATTTTCTATGTATTGCAATTGAACGAAAGGACTTAAACTGTGACTCAAAAATTTGTCAACTGATTTGTCGACCAATATTTTTAGGGATATCAAATTATTTCATCTCTGTATCACTACAGAACAAGAATTTCTACTGAAGTAGGGTAGAAGTCATGGGAACTTTCAGACTGATTATGATTTTCTTTAATTGTTTTTGCAACTGTTAATTCTTTTATTTTGCAAACAAAATGTTTAGAGTTTATGTCTTACACTAAAGCTGTCTGGTATCTTGAAGGCTCATGTTTACTAAATGCAATATATTTACTAAATGTTATTGTGTGGTTACATCAGATTAGTTTGAAATGCATTTTGTCTATTAATATAGGGCATCTGCATCAGCTTCAAAGTAATGTTCAGTATCAGGACAAGACTAAGTCACACACCAGCCTGACCTAATCATATGATCACCATTGCTCTGTTCACACTCTATGATTCACTGCTAATGCCATCATGAGAAATTGTCTGATTATGAAGCCATCAAAGGTGAGGATTGTTCATTCTACTCTTACCTACTGATTTGCTATTATGTTTTGTGCTGCCCTGAAGACTAAGTTCACCAACTCAATTGTTCCTTGGGACAATTATCTTCCACATCTGCTGGATTTGGGACTGATTTTTTTAAAACCTGGTCTTTCTGCATCTTGCTCTCGTTATTACACTTCAATTTGATTTAGTCGGCAGCAGCATTCACTTATGGTGCACTATTTTTAACACTCACAAATCAGTTAAAGAGTGATCCGATACTACTCCAGCAAATGAAAATAGTTTAATATAGTTCATAAAGAAAATGCCCATGGATACATTTCCTCTCCCGAGAATCTATCATGTCAAACTTACTTTTAATTTTCTACACAGATGTTGCTTGAGCAGTTAACTATTTCCACCATTTCCTGTTTTTATTTTAGATTTCTAGCAACTGCATTTTTCTTTGCTTTTTGATGCTCTGTTATCTATTCTTAGTAATGTTGTGTGGAATTGACTGAACTAAAAATAATGGAAGTTATAATTAAATCTCATTTATCTGATTCTGTCTCCATAAAGAGTAAATTAAACTCCATTACACTAGCTTCTGAATATATTGCTATGTGACCTACATTCAGAGAATCATCTGAATGTTCCATTCTCATGGAAGATAACATGTCTGCATTTGTCTTTTCATTGTGCAATGCAGTGGGTGCAGTAAGCAAAGTCAGGGCTTCATATACAGAACTAGAAATATGCCCAGTGATTTTAGAAATGATTAGCTGGTGAATTAACGAATCGTTAACCAATGACTAACTAAGTCACTGATCAGAAAGATTCCAATCTAATTATAGATTTGTGCAAAGCCATCTTATCCTTGTTAGGTCTCATATCTCAAGATACTCAATTTTTTTTTGATGTTCAGCAGTGGACATGCAGCAATTCCCTCCATCTAAATATCAGGGAGTTCACAATGATTTTCTTTGGCCTCCACCACTGACGTTGTTCCCTTGCAACCAGCTCCACTCATCTTTCTGTCAACTGGCAGTAACTGTACTTGACTGTTCATAATCTTCATATAATTATTTGGCTATGTGATGAGTTTCTAATCACATATATATTCAATTTCCAAAAGGCTACCCATCTCTTACTGAATGACATTTCTCATATCAGCCTCTTCCTGATCTTATCTGTTGCTGAAAACCTCATCTATGCCTTTCTCACCTCTTGACATATCTATTTCTATGTACTCTCAGCTGGGCTTCCAGATTCTACCCTGCATAAATTCAACTCATTGAAAACTCTGCTACCAATGCACGGTAAGTAATACAAGGAAACCTCCATTACCTTACAGAATTACTTTTCCTTCCCAGAACTATAGACTATAAATGTCACAATTGTCAGTGGAAGCATGGACTGAACATCAGCCACTCAAGCCAGCACATTCAATGTATGATGTCCCACAAAACTGGGTGCACAGAGCTCTAACTTATTCTGTAAGTGTTGATATCAGTGTTGACTGCTAGGAACAGAACATAGTAAAACTTAATTTTGTGTTTTATCATGTTTTATTGAACTTCAGTTATGTTTTAAAGAACAGATCCTGTATGCACATTATCCTAAATAGTTCCAAAACTTTTTCTTTTGCATTAAAAACACCCTACATGCCAATGCAGTCAGCACTTCCTATACTAAGGATTTCAGGCAAAGATTATTGATCATTTCACCATCTTCACCACTTACACACTGCAGTAATTAATATTCAATTAAATATAGCATTATTATTATTATTTCCTTTTTCTTGGCAGTATCAGTGAGATTTTATTGCAAAACATATTGCATTCTGCTGGGGGAAATATGTATTTTATTATGTTTTTTTTAATATTGCAGTGATTTTTAAATATTCTGTCTACTAATAATACTGCCAGTGTTTTATATAGTTATAACATTTCAATTCTCACTTGTTGCACATTTATGAGGCCTCTATAATTAATATTTTGGAAAGCTAATCCCTGTAAATACATTTTATCATTGTATTGAGGCTCCATGCAGTAGTGTACATACTGATTACTACTTTAAAATGCTCTTGCTTCCATTTTAACTAATTTTCCTTTGGTTACTTAATTGTTCTTTTTATATCTTGTCCATACTCACTTATGAATTTTTGGCTGCTCCAAAAAGATGGCAGCAAAGCTCATTTGTGATCAGTGGGAATCTAGCAAAGGGAACCAAACCCAAGATTTGGAATTAAGCCTGCTTCAAAGGCTTGACAATTTACAGTGAAGTAATGGTCAGAGCAGGAAGCACCTTGGCAAACTTTAAAAGATGTGAAATTGAACCAAAGCTCTGTATTTCCATCTAAATTTAGTATCATTAGCAAGCTTCTGATCATATTGCAGATTATGGTTCGGACAGCAAACTTATGGTACAAAGTAAAATAATTTACAAGAAGACACTAAAAATACATTGGCCATGCGTTTCAATGTCTGTAGTACACTTAAAAAAAAAATCAACAAAATTTACATTTTAATGCATCTGTGCATATTTACACATGAACAAAATAGTGCAATGATGATTTACTTTGAATAATTTTAGAAACTCTTAAATTGACAATCCTTTCAACTATAGCATTGCAGAATAAATGTTATATTACAATAAATATTTATGCCATTTGTTTGAAGTTCTAGAAATAAATTTGTTCCATTTGGCATTGGAAGACCATCTGGTGCTAATGTCCTGGATTTAAAAATTTGGTGTTGTTATGGAATTGTACTTTTTAGTATATTTTAAAATGCACTGTTTAGTTGTAACACTTTATCAGTTTGTTACTGCTTGAGTATCAGAGAATGCAAAATGAACACTGTTAAGGGAGTCAGTGAAATCTCAGTTGAAGTATAATGCACTTATTCAGTGTTCTCACCCATAAGTGAAGTAGCATTGGAAGCAGTCCAAAATTTATTCACTAGGCTTATTTCTGGGATGAAAGGACTATCTTAACATGAAAGCTAAACAGGTTGGGTCAGTATTCCACAGGATTTAGATGAATAGCGGTATCTTATTGAAACATGCACGATCTTAGCAGAGTAAGATAGGGTAGATGTTGAAATTTTTTCATAAGTAGGACCTTCTCAAACAACAGGACATCATTTCAATGTAAGGGACCAGTCACTTAAAACCAGGAAAAGTAAAGATTTCCTCCCACAGAAGGTAGCAAAACTCTGGAATTCTGTACTATAGAGAATTGCAGAGTCTGAAATTATAAGTATTTAAAGTGGGCACAGGTACATTTTTGAAAGATCAGGGATTTGAGAACTATGGGGGCCTGGCAAGGAAGAGAACTTGAAATTTGGGGTAGATGAGCTATTATCATATTTGATAATGGGGAAGACATATGGGCCAGATGGCCAACTTCTGCTCCTATTTTTGCACATGTGTAACACATTGTCAATGTATGATGTACAGAGTTTATTTACTTTTATTTAGAAAGAGATACAGCATGGTACAGGCCCTTCTAACCCAATGAGCCTGCATTGCCGAATTATGCGCACGCAGCCAATAAGCCTACTAATATATACATCTTTGGAATATGGGAGGAAAATGGAGCACCTGCAGGAAGCCCACACGGTCACAGGGAGAACCTACAAGCTCCTTACAGAGAGCAGTGGGATTGAACCTGGGACACTTATGCAGTAATAGTATTACCCTAACTGCTGTGCTCCCATGACCCCTCCAATATGGCAAGGGTACAGTATATTCTAGATTTTTGAGGGTTAAAGTCAAATTAGATGCCTTGAAAGCAATACAATGTACAGTAGGAATTTTACTTTTTGACACCTGCATATAAATTTCCTTCACTCCCTTCTGTCCTTTATTTAATTTAATTCCACTGTCCTGATGAAGGGTTTCAGCCTGAAGCATTGACTGTTTACTCTTTTCCATAGATGCTGCCTGGTCTGCTGAGTTCCTCCAGCATTTTTTTGTGTGTTGCTTGGATTTCCAGCATCTGCAGATTTTCTCTTGTTAATGAGGCAGTATTGAGGGTTTGTTCAGAAATCTGATGGCAGAAGGGAAAAAATGCTATTTCTAAGTAGTTGAGCATGGTTATTCAGGCTCCAGTACCTCCTCTCTGATGGTGGTAGTGAGGAGATACCATGCCCCCGATGGTGAGGGCCCTTAATGTTGGATGACACCTTCCTGAGGCACGGCCTCTTGAGAAAGTTGTCAGTGGTGAGGAGGGTTGTGCCCATGATGGAACTGGCTTAGTCTGAACGGAGTCTCTTCTGGCCCTATGTGTTGAAGTTTCTAGACAGGGCTGTGATGCAAACAGTCTGAATGCTGTTCACTGTATACCTACAGAAATCTGTAAAAATCTTTGGTAACATATCTACTCTTCACAGAGTCCCAGTGAAGTAGAGCCACAGACTTGTCTTCTTTGTGATTGCATCCATGTGTTGGACATAGGATAAATCCTACGAGATTTAGTCTGTTCACCCTTTCCACCGCTGATCCTCAAGGGTGTGTGTTCTTCCCCTCCTGAAGTCCACAATCAACTCCTTGGTTTTGCTGAATTAAATACAAAGTTGTCATTATGACAAGCCAATTTGTGTCGCTCCTATATGCCTCCTTATCACTGCTGAGATTTTATCAATGGCCCCTGGATTTGAAGCTTGGTGGTTAATACTGAGGGGATGATGGCATTGAATCCGAGCTGTAATTGATAAAAACAACTTGACTTATGATGAAGGGTCTCGGCCTGAATCATTGACTGTGCTTCTCCCTATAGATGCTGCCTGGCTTGCTGCGTTCCACCAGCATTTTGTGTGTGTTGCTTGAATTTCCAGCATCTGCAGATTCCTCGTGTTTGACTTGACTTATGTTTTTACTTTTGACTAGTGCTATTCTGTGCTGTAGACCTGTTGAGACTGAAGGTGAATCACTCCTTTTCTCCTTTCCTCTGCTCTCTCGATCTGCTCATCTTCCACACGTTCCATCTGTTGGTTCCCCTCCTCACCTCCTTCCCTTTATTTTATCGTCCACTGACCTCTCCTATCAGATTTAATCTTCTTCAGCCCTTTGTTACTTCCATCCAGCACCTGCCATCTTCTTACATCTTTCCCACTTTCACCCCTTTTCACTTGTTTATCGCTCCTGCCAGCTCTTGTTCAACTTTTAAGAACATAGAACAGAACAGCACAGAAAAAGGCCATTCAGCCTACAATGTTGTGCCAGACAAGACAGGAAGCAAATCAAAAATAACCAAAGACTAATTCCTCCTACCTACACCTTGTCCATATCCCTCCATCCATGTGCCTATGCAAATGTCTCTTAAAAGCCTCTAATGTATTTGCCTCTACCACCATATCAGGCAGCACATTCCAGGCAGCCACCACTCTCTGAGTAAAAAATTTACCTCTCAGATTACCCTTGAACTTACCTCCACTCACCTTCAATGCATGCCCTCTAGTATTAGACATTTCAACCTTGGGATACATGGAGATAGCCTGTAGGGCGAATGCAAGGAGTCAGTACACTATTAAGGGCAAGATCCTTAGCTGTGTTGCTGAGCAGAGAAATCTTGAGTTCATAGCTCCTCCAAAGATTGATAAGGTGGTTAAGAAGGCTTATGGAATGCTTACACGAGTGAATCAGCAGATGCTGGAAATAAATAAAAACACAAAATGCTGGCAGAACTCAGCAGGCCAGACAGTAATAGTGACGACTACTTTCAGGGTTTCGGCCTGAAATGTCGTCACTACCTCCTCCCATAGATGCTGTCTGGCCTGCTGAGTTCTGCCAGCATTTCGTGTTTTTATGGAATGCTTACTTTTGTTAGTCGAGGCATTGAGTTCAAAAGTTAGGACGATATGTCGCAACTTTATAAAACACTGGTTAGGCCACTTCTGGAGTATTGCATACAGTTCTGGTCACCCCACTATAGGAAGGATGTTGAGGTTTTGGAGAGGGTGCAGAAAAGTTTTGTCAGGATGCTGCCTGGTGTAGATGGCATGTGCTATCATGAGAGGCTGCATAAACTTGGGTTGTTTTCTCTAGAGAGTCAGAGGCTGAGGGGTGATCTGATCGAGGTTTACAAGATTATGAGAGGAATATCAGCAGGTCATACATAATCAAGAGTAAAAGAGCAAAAGAATAAAAGAGAAAAAAGTGAAAGAGTGAATGAGCAAATGAGATAATGTTGTATGTTGATAAATTTCCATCAAACTGAGAAAAGCTAGAACCAGATCAAATTTTTGGTTTGAGAATAAATGCAGGAATGGAAAGGGAAGGTGAAAAAGAATGAAATGGGAGCTCTGAGATATTATAGAGACCAGTAGAGCCAGTAACACAAGTGGTGTTGGTGCTGGATAAAAATGCCAGTGAAGATATGTTTCTCCCTGAGATGCAGGCAGGAGGAATTCAATGATATCCTGGCTTAGCAAGCATACCCATTTTCTAAATCCTTTTAGCAGCATCATGATTTGCCCTCTACCTTCCCCTTCATTTTCTGGTATTTTGCTTATAATGTCTCCTCCAATTTGCAGCACTTACAATGAAATGCTTACTTCCACTTGGGTCATCCTTCTACTCCAGCATATAACTAATGGATATTTTCTTTGTTCATCCTGCTGCTTCAGTCTTGGCTCACAAGTTAAGATTGGCTTCTAACTTTTTGCATTTCTTATGAAAGACTGGAGATCTCAAGCTTGAAGATATTTTCCTCTCCACAGATACTGCCTTACCTGCTGAGCATGGCCAGCTTCTTCCATTCTTTTTCATATTTCAGTCATTTTGCTGAAATATTATAGATTTCAGTTAATGCATGAAGTGCTTAAAACATTAGCAATACTTCATCAATCAACTCAGCTGAGAAATTAAGGGATTGATTCAAATGAGTCAGTCAATAATTAAGATTTTGAAATGATCCACATCACTAAAAATGCCTTTAGCTTCGGCTCAAAGTCCTCCATCAATCTAAATTGTGCACAGACTAAGAGCAATTATACAGCACACTCCACTTCTGTGGCTACAGGACCTCCTTAAAGAGTGCCATACCAGGCTGGGCTGCCCATTGTTGACAGAAACCAATCCCGATTTGAGTTAGGCTATGATACAACACTTACCATGTCTACATGATCGCAGCAATGTTTTCCCCATGCATAACTTGCATGTACTATCACCAGTGAATAACATCTCACAGTTTTTGCCACTTAATAGAAAAAAAAGCATGAATCTCTGACCACTTCCCTGGACCATACTTCTTGTAGCTGGGGTAGAACCTTCAGCTGGGTCAGTAGCTTCCAAGGTTGGATGTGTCTGACCGCACACCTGGGGCTGTGTCAGTGCAGAAAACTTGGTGCACTCACAGAATCTCTTTGACAAGCTCTTGTCCCAGAATAACTTTGACTACAGCCATCCCCAAGATGAAAGGCTGTCTAAGCTATCAGTAATGCTGCCATTTATTTAGCAATATAATATATTAAACATGTTAAAATAATAAAAATACTCCTTTTTTAATACACCTAACATACTAGAAAATAGAGACGTACTGCCATTCAATTAAGAATATTGAAGTGAATTTAAGTAATTAAACTTAATGATTTGCCTTTTCCCCAGTAACCAACTCCTTCTACAGAAGATGATTTTGCATGTTGATCCCTCTACTGCAATACAGGGGCAGCAGCAGTCCAAGTGGTGAGGTGGAAGATGCCATTACCCTTTGAAGCTCATGTTAACACTGCAAATGAGGAATTCTCCAGGAAATGCATTAGCATGGAATCAAAAGCTTTGCACTAATTTTTAAGGGACAAAAAAAACCCCAACATAATAACTAATAGCCTTAATGGAAATAGTTTCCATTTGTAATAGAAGTTATTACTAAGGTATCTGAAGTAATTGCAAAAGGGTGGTGAATCATTGTACATTCAATGTTGTGAATATTTAGCAGCTCCATCGTGCCTGTCACATTTAACTCAATTATGTTTTAATAGAGGGAAAGGTTACTTTGTGACACTTCGGTCATGTTGAAATTTCTGTCAATTAGTCAAATAGAAATTTGACTAATATTATTGCTCTAGCAACCTATAAAATGCCACAGATCTGAGGAGCAACACTGGCATGATAGTTGGAACCATGACCAATGTTTCTTTGGAACACAACTTCCAATTAGGATTACATAAGCATTATACTTACATACCTGTAGCAAATGCACTGTTTACACTATCTTAGCCATCTATTTTATTAAACACAGAATAAGAACAAACATGACATATGACAATGAAGCGGTCATTAAATCATTACTCGTTCTTCACACTGCAATGTATTGGAAAATGAAAGGATCAAAGGAATGTGTTCTACTTGAGTTCATAAATAGTAATCAACTTTATTATTAAGACCAAAATAGAGCTGAAATATTGACTGTACTTTAGTACAAAATTATAATAAAAATTCTGGAAATTCTCAGTGGGTTAGGCAGCATCTATGGAAACGGATTCAGAGTTATTATTAAAGGTAGCTTTATAATTTACTGGCCAATGACTGTTTCCAGTTTAAAGTAAGGGCCATCATCTTCAACCATCAAATCTCTGCAAATGCTGCTTACCCTGCTGAATATTTCCAGCGTTTCATGTTTTATTTCTGATTTCCCGCATTCATAGTATTTCGCTTTCAGGCTTCATTTGTCAAGGTCATTCTGCTCTTTGACAGCAAATGAAATATTAACATTCATGTATCCCAACATTTTGGATTCAGAATTTCAATGCTAATTTAAATTTGAATACAGGCAGGAAGATTGGAGGAAGCAGCTGAGAAATTACTGAATGAGTTGGACAAAGCTTGTAATTGAAAAAATTGCAGATCAAATGTAATGCAGAGAAATGTAAATTTTTCCACATTGCAAGGAAGAACAGCAGACATGGATGTACTAAAATAGCTTCGGATAATGCTGAAAGATATTGAGCTCCTTTGATGCTTAAACTATCCAACCAAATTTGAACAACAATCCATCAAACCAATAATTTCTGAACTGGATAGCCAAAGCTATAGAACACGTCAGTGGAAGGCATACATAATCTTCATTTTCAATATTTCCAAGATATACTAAAAAAGACAGATGCCAGTTTTAGGACGTAGTAGTACTCTACTGCCCTCACTGTGCATATGTACCTAGCTATGCAGTGAGCTAAACAACTTCTCAAAATCATCTGAGACGGAAGCTTTCATCAAGGTTTTTAATGAGATCTCTATACTGTGAAACTGAAGAGTTAAGTAAGATACATATTAATTTCAATACAGAATTGTCGTATTCCTGAATATACGGATACTGTTGATTATTCTCACAACCTATGTTAACCATGAGAACTCATACACAACATTCCATAACTATGCCCTGTAAACAACAGTAAACACATGGTGCAACAACAAACTTAACCATAATACTTCCTTCAAAATATATCCACTAAATGTTTGCCAATATTACCAAAAACTTAAGACTCACAGATATTGGTGTTTCACAGGCAAATAAGAAGTAGATGGAGATGAATATTTTCCCACTTCAAAGTGAATCAAATTAACCCACACAGGAAATGATATAAAAAGCAACAGATGTATAGGAAATGAGTTTCATACAAAATGAACTGCGCTCCTAGAGGCCGGAACGAGCATGCTAGGATTGATTTAAAGGTCTCCTAAGAGGAACCCATGCAACTATTTGTGTTAGATGTTATGCAGTTGACCAGCTAAAGAAAAGCTCCTGCATTGCAGATGTTAAATTGAACCATTCAATGCTTATGAACACAATTCAATGTAAAGCAGATCTTTATAAAAATGGAACACACAACAGTGTCAAAGAATTAACACTGTGCCTATGAGCACTAATTTGAAGACTAGGTATATAGGAGGGATGTAACACTCAAAATCTCCTTCAGCATCTACAAGCAGAATCAAAATATATGATGGAACGATCCCTAAATGTACAGATGAGTGTAGGTTCAACACAGAAGGAAGTCAACACCATGCAGTGCATGGTATTCTGCATGAATGGCACTCCAAACACAATGCTAAACTTTAATTTTCTCCAGTGCTGATGTAGAGTGGCTGCAGTGTACATCATTGACTGCTCTCTGCCGCTCCTCTGACAGTGCTACAGAAACCTGCAACAAAAAAAGAGCAAGAATAGAAGGTGCATGGGAGTTTGTTTCTATGTCAGACTCTGCCATGACCTGATATACAATGAATCAAGATTCAAGATTCAAATGTATTTGTCATGTGTACATTCAAGCATATGATGAAGTGCATCATTTGTGTTAGCAACCTACACACCCAAGGTTGTGCTGGGCACAGTCTGCAAGTGTCGCCACATATTCTGGCATCAACATAGAATGCCCACACTGTTCATCAGAACAATACAGAATAAAACAAGCAACAACAGCAACAGCAAAAACAAGCCCCATTTCTCACTCCTATCCAGCAAAGATAGACTGGGGGCTTCTATATACCTAGTGGACTCGCAGAGATTCTCAGACATGGCTCTGGCCAACGGGTTTTAACTTCCAGATTTCTAATATGTCCTTAGGCCTGGATCTTTGGCATCAATTCCAAGACATGCCAATCACCAAACAGCAGGCCTCGAAATCTGCACTCACTGATGGCAGGAGCCCAAACACTAGATCTCGAAAATCGGTCTCACCGATTTGCAAACCCAAGGGTTCATCAGAACCAGTTCCTTCTGTCCACATGGAACTCCAACTTCGGAACTTGTAGATGATTAGCTGACCTGGGGACCCTCGTCCACACTCAGCCAATCTGACATCCAGCATCTGATGAGGGATATCTCATGTACACCTCTGGTCTTTGAATATGGAGCAGAGGCTTTGATTCTGGTCCGACATTCTCTATTTCCCCCACATTCCTGTACCAAAAATCATAGCCTAACCTCTGATTCCCCTTTTTATCCTCAAGACCATCCCTAAGAACCCAACAAATAGCTAAATATTATGCCATTAAGCAAAAACTATATCTGAGCTGTGACAAAATGGAGATTGCAGCTTGGCATCATCTGGGTCTCATCTACAATCTTTCAACTCAACTCAACATCACCATAGAAGTCATTGTGGGATTTAAATTGTGTATTATGTACATATATCAGTCATGCTCTTCTAACAGTCAGATGGGTGTTCCAGATTAGTAGAACAAGAGCAAAAAAAAAGTTTCAAGGACATTTTCTTTGTCTTTATTTGCTTTAATACTCTTTGATACAGCTCAAAAGTAGCACTTTGAGGGGGCTTTGCATGTCAGGGATGACAAGTACAGGATGTTAAGGATTTGGGGTGATGGTGTGTATTGGCAGGAGCTGATTAATTTTATTTCAGAATGCTATGTTTACTGATCAAAATGGTGTTAAAAGTTTCGGAGGTAAAATGTCAAGTTAGCAATAGACAGTCCAAAGATCTGGCTATCCAATGAGAGGAGAGGCTGATGTTTCTTCTGTTACTGAAGTTTGGAAGAATGCGAGGGCATCATCCTGAAGCATGCAAGATTCTTGGAAAGCTAAACAGGACAGATATTTCTTCTCATGGGAGAGTCTGAGATGAGGAATGTGTCTTCTTTCAAATCAATGTGAAACTTTGGAATTCTTTTTCCAGAAAGTTATGGATGCTGAATCCTCGAATATATTTTTAATCAGTTTGAGAGAGCCAAACTGAATTCTTAATAAGTAAGAGAGTTAAGGGTTATGAGTAAAGGACAAGAAAGCGGACTTGAACAAAGATGTGTACCTTATATCTACATGTTGTAGGAGTGTCGACATAAATCGACACAAGTATAATTACTTCTAACGTATACTCACCCCACCCCTGCAAACAAAAGGAGACATTGTATATATTAGAAAAAACCCCACCCCAAAACATAATAACATGCAATGTAACATTTAACATACATGACGAAATTAACCCTTAATGCTCTGGGTGAATTCTGCCTAGCAAAGTTAAGGAGTCCCTGCACGTGCCCCCCCAGAATTCACCCTAGCAAACAAAGCCAAACAAGCAGGATCTCGCAAAACAAGGCCAAACCAACTCCGGTCTTCACGGGCAGGTGCGGGGGAGGAAAAACAGCCAATTTCAGAAGGTCTGGAGGTGGGAGGCCGGCCCCTTCGCGGGGGCTGTGTGAGAATCTTAAGCAACTCCTTCTAGAAAACTTCTAGAGACATAGAAGTATTTTGTGTCATCTTACGAGATTCCCCGCACTGTGAACTGGGCCACTGCCTGAGAAAAGCAAATGGCGGCATGCTTCTGCCAGAATTCAGGCAGCTTGAGGGCAGTGGTGTTTGCAGTCATAATTGTAAAATGAGCAAAATCACTCCGGAATCGTCTGCAGGAGTCACTAATGTAGGAGTGGCGACAAAATTCGACACAATTGTAATTACCTCTGATGTACACTCCCCCCCTTCCTTACAAACAAATGATGACATTCTATATATAAATAAAATAAAACACGTCCCAAAATGTAATAACGTACAACACGCACAGTGAACTTAACCCTTAGCAGTCTGGGTGAATTCTGCCTAATGAAATCAAGCTGCTCGTACAATGCAAGATATGCAAGATACAATACATAAGAGCAGTTTGGTAGAAAAAGATATGAATTGCTTATAAATATCAGAAGTTTAACTAGCTATCATAAATTCATATCCTTGCATATTATTTATCATTTGTCATTGTCTTACTGAATGCTGGACGTTATGTGAGGGAGGGGTGTCCTGAACGGCCTTCTCCTATTCCTTGTGGTCTTATTTCCTGCCTTTCAGCCATAACAGGATGGAAAGAAACAACCTCTTGTAAACATATCTTATACTGGAAGTGTACTGAAAATACAGCAAATCTCTATGGTTGTGTTTTGAGGAAACCTTTCATGCTGTTAGAAAGTGAATCATTAAACAAAGTGTGTTCTTGGCACGTTTGAAAATGATTTAGCACTCTCTACACTCAGAGTCTTGCAGTAAATGTTAGTGTTTCATGGTTCATTGTCAAGGCACCATCCGCCATTACAAAATGCAAAAGTTATCCCAGAATCACTCATCACTATAGGGTAATTTTTATACCCAAATTGTGGATTTGGTGGTTGGGTGGCATAATTTGGTGTATTTTGCTTTCTTTGGAAGTTATAAGTATACTGTACTAGTTCATCACACAAGTGCAGGAGAAACTCAGCAGGTCAGGCAGTATCTATGAAGCAGAATTCATGTTGACAGTTTATTCCTCTCCATAGATGCTACGTAATCTGTTGAGTTCCTGCAGAATTTTATTTGTGTTGTTCTGAATTTCCAGCATCTGCAGAACGTGGCTTTGTACAAGCCTGATCTGAACTTCTGAGGATGTGACCAGAATAGGGCATAGGGCATAGGGCAATGGATGTTGTCCAATTAGACCACAGAAAATCTTTTGACAAGGTCTCTCATGGCAGGCTGCTTAGGAGATTAAGAGACATGTGATCCACAGCGAGCTGGTAGATTGGATTCAAAACTGGCTCGATCAGAGAAGACAGAATGCAGTGGTGAGGGCCTGACTGGGGCTCTCTGACCAGTAGTGTTCTACAAGGAGGCAATCCAAAAAAAAAAAAATTTGGCCAAGTTGTCAGTAGTGAGGAAAGTTGTCAAAGGATGCAGCAGGATGTTGAGCAGAGAAATGGCAAATAGAATTTAATCTGACCAAGCTGTGCTTCATGTTGGGAGTTCAAACATGATGCAAAGTATTCACTATATAGTAGAACCCTTAAAACATTGTTGTAGAGGGGTGTAAGTCCATAACTCCTTGAAAGCTCCAACACAATAAAATTATGAGGGTCCTAAAAAATGATAGAGTCTATTTCCCTAAAAAGTAAATGTCAAATATCAGAGCACGTAGCTTGAAGGTGGAAGGGGGAAGGTTTAAAGAAATTGTGCAAGGGAATTTTTTCTTTAAGAAAGTTGCAAAGAGTGGTAAGTGCCTAAAGCACACTGCCAAGGATGATGCTAAATCTGATATTATAACAATATTTAATGGGGCATTTTGACAGTTAAATTATACAGGCACAGAATGCTGGGACATAAACCAGACAATGCAAAGGCAAATGGGATTAATTTGATTACATAGTGGTTGGCTCAGAGATCATGTGGGGAAGGTCCTGTTCCTGTACTTAAAGGAGGAAACATTGGATACGGCATCTGCCGTGCTTAAGTCAAAACTAGCTGTTCCTCTAGCTGTATTCTTTCTATTACATTGTGTTACAGACATCTATTTAAGAAAATTGAGATTGCCTTGGAAGGGTGATTCCCCCGAAACCAAGACAAATCCCATAAGTCCAATTACCACCTGTCAGCCGAAACATTTATCAACAAAACCATTATTATATAGCAGTACTTACCCACCAATAACATATTTGGTACTGCTTGATTAGGGTTTGACAAGACCATGAGAAATTATACTTTATTAAAAACCTGGTCGATATTTGTGCAAACAAAGAGAATTTCACAGGGGAAGTGAAAGTGACTGGACTTGAACAACTGTGACATCATGGAGTCTTGAAATAAAAAGTGAATAGATATTAATGGAAGCTCTGCATTACCGGTCATCCCAAGTGCAAAAGGGAGGCGGTTGGTGCAGAACGACTGAAGTAACAGCTGCACTGATTTCTGCATGGCAACACTATTATGATTGGCTGATAACTTTGGGTGTCAGTACATTTTTTCTATTCTGTCTCAGACCTGCAGCTCTCCAATGCTCAAATTTATTTCATAAGCTAACTGATGGGCATCTATATTAATAGTAGTAGAATGACTTGTTACATTTTACCCATTCTCCAGATGTTTTTCCTTGTCACCAGTGTCAAAAATACACTTTCACAGACAGCCTCACACATCCCACATGCCGAAAAGTGATTTTACGCACAAGACATTCAGAGAGTTAGGTTACCCTCGACAAACACTAAACCTTTTTGACGTCACTGCATATCCAATAGAAAATTAACAAAAAAATTACTAATCACTCCCAGTGACAATCAGTTTACTAATCCAAACTATATGGTCTACAAGTTCCAAATCAGGTTGACTAGCAAATAAAATGAAAGGTACTATGGCAAAATTCAATAGAAAGAAACCTTAAATTCTCACATATCTTTAAGCTAGTAAGTATCTCAAGGCATTGACTTTAACCCTAACTGGGAATACACATCCTCAGATAAATAACTTTGTTAAACTGGCTGATCACAGAGTTTTTTTTAATCTCACTGCCAGAGAGCTGAGGTAATAATTTCAACAGCTTCCAGTTTCTGTCTTATCAAAACTTCTGTCACTTTATGACCATGAAACTTTATTGAAGCTATAATGAAAAGAACAGGGCAAATTCAAAAGAATGAAGAATATTAACAATAATTCCATACTGATAGAACATAGAACAGTCCAGCTCAGTACAGGCCTTTCAGCCCACAATGTTGTAACTACTCCAAGATCAATCTGACCTTTTCCTCCCACATAATCCCCCATTTTTCTTTCATCCATGTGTCTATCTAAGATTTTCTTAAATGTCTCTAATATATGATCCTCTATTCCCACCCCAGCTGTGTGTTTGTATTACATGCACCTACTACTTCCTGCGTTTAAAATCCTACCTCTAGCATCTCTCTTATATTTTTCTCCAATCACCTTACAAATACAAATATGTCCTCTTATATAGCCATGTCACCTTGGGAGAAAGGTGCTGGCTGACCACTCTATGCTTCTCATCATCTGATACTCCTCCATCAAGTTACCTTTCATCCTTCTTTGGTCCAAGAAGAAAAGAGCTAGCTTCCTCAGCCTTTCCCCTGAAGGCATGCTCTCTAATCCAGAGAGCATCCTGGTAACTTTCTTTTGCACTCTCTCTGAAGCTTCGACATTGTTCCTATAATGAGGTGACCAGAATTGAACATAATACTAGGTCTGGTCTAATCAGATTGTTATAGAGCTGCAATATTACCTCATAGCCCTTGAACTTAATCCCTAACTAATGAAGCCAAACCCACCATAGCCCTTCTTAACCACCCTATCAACTTGTGTAATAACTTTGAGGGATCTATGGATATGGACCTCGAGATCCCTCTGTTCCTTCACACTGCTCAGAATCCTGTCATTAACCTTATACTCTGTCTTCAACTTTGATCTTCTGAAGTGTGTCACTTCACTCTTCTCTGGGTTGTTCACCATCTGCCACTTCTCGACAACCACTCTACAGCATCTATACTACCACTAATCCTCATGTCATTTTCAAGCTTACTAACCCAACCTTTCACTTCCTCATCCAAGTCATTTATAAAATTCACAAAAAGCAGGGTTCTTAGAATAATTTCCCGCAGAACACCACTCATCACCGACCTTCAGGCAGAATACACACCATCTAATACCACTCTCTGTCTTCTGTGAGCAAAGCAATTCTGAATCCATGCAGCCAAGTGTCCCTGGATCCCATGCCTATGGACATTATGAATAGGGAGACTTGTCAAATGCCTTACAAAATCCGTATACATTACATGAACTACTCTCCCTTCATCAATTAGTATCCAGGTCAGAATGGTGGTTACTAGCCAAAATTCACCTGCCATTATTTTTCCAGGTTCTGGAATACAGAAGCCTTAGGTCCCATACTACCAGGTTCAAGGACTGTTATTGCTCTATTGGGCTTCCAAACCAGAATGGATAACTTCATTCACCATGACTCTGAACTAGTTATATGACCTACATACTCACATTCAAGGACTTCTTATGACTCAAGTCCTCAGTATTATTTTTATTTGCAGTTTGTCTTCTTTTGCTTATTGGTTGTCTGTCTGTCTTTGTTTATGTGTGATTTTTCATAAAATTCTAGTCTACCTGTAAGTGCCTACAGATAAATGAATCTCAAGATAATACATGGCAACACATAAGTACTTTGATAATAAATGTACTTGAGCTTTTAGATGAAAGTCTAAGGTCAAACAGATGTTGACCCCAAGGGATCACCATCAAGAAGCTAGTTACTCCATCAAGAAACATCATAATAATCTTGCATTGATTTGAAGGCAGTGATTGGCTTTAATCAGCTGATAGTACTGAAAAGGTCAGAAGGACAGATACTAGCCAAAAATTTGCTCTGACTCTATGCCATTATTGGCATGTGGTTGGTATGGTTGGGTATGTTAGTAGTGGAAATGGAATGGGGTTTAAGAACCCCGAAGTCCTGATGAAGGGTCTCGGCCTGACTGAGGCTGTTCACTCTTTTCCATAGATGCTGCCTGGTCTACTGAGTTCCTCCAACATTTTGTTTTTGTTGCTTGGATTTCCAGCATCTATCTGCAGATTTTCTCTTGTTTGGGGTTAAGGGCCCAAAACTTCTGTCACTAGCTTGCTCAAACGAGGATAATGGAGGAATTAGCTTTGACTTAGTCAATTGCTTTAAGTTTAAAAAAATGTATCATGTTAATAAAAATTCTTAAATCATATTGTAGACAACCTGATTACACAGTCAGATTATTAGAATATGGCTTTCAGTGAAAGACATGGGGATTGAGCTGGGATTCAAGATTCACAGCAATTCAACAAGGACTAGGAACACTGTGACGTTCAAAAGAAATCAGAGCTGAAGGACTGATACACTGAGTACATCCTTTGAGAGAGAAACTTAGGGGTAATGGCATGTTGAAGCTTTGGTACCACAATACGTGAGATTAAAGTGCAAGGTTTTAAAACTCTTTCTGGGCAGAGGTTCCATCAGAGATGCTGTGGAGTGGAACCTCTAACCACCAGTCGCCTCATGTCGATTGTATATGGCAGATTGCTACCATGGCTGAGCTAAAAGAAGCACTGTTGAAAGGCATGAATTTAAATTCGCCACTTACCCTATGGAATAAACCACTTTGTTATTGATCGTTGTAAGAAAATTGATTTTCAGACATTTGCCTGGGTCCCAGTTGCACCAGAATTTTGCTTTTGCATTTTTTGGACATATCTCCATGAGTGAAGTACTTTGAGATATTGTTATGCATTAATAAGGCCAAGCTTGAACTTCAATGCTGCAGAAGAAATTACTTTAAAGCAGCACTGCATTTAGGGTCCACATCAATTTTGTGCAAGATCCTTTTTGCAATAAAATTCTATCAGAGAAGATTTATAGTTTGCTATGTAATAGGGCTTAACTTAATAAGAACTTCAGGCACTGCAGGCCTACCCCATCAGCAAGTTGCTCATTGGTGGAGGAAAGGGACTTGGTGCGGACTGTGTTGCTGCCTGCTACAGAGAGGTGTCAGAGTCAGTGCACAACTGTGGTATGCAGTCTAATAACGTGTGATTGTCTTAGTCATTTTTCTTTTGATTGCAAGACCCTGTTGGACATTGGTAATGTAGAATACTGCAAGTCCAGTTCCCTGGTTTATAGGGAGGACCAATAGTAGGGGAGCTGCACGCAGTAGTAGTGCGAATTAGGCTAGCTGCCGCCATATTGCCACCCAAGAGAGGTGACACTGGAGGTAGTGTAGTGCGGCAACCATGCTGGCGTTAGTGCTGCTCTCCAGTGTTTGCTCGGTGAAGGACTAGCTGGATTGTGTTGATTTGCAGATTGATGCAAGCTTGTTCTCACAAACAACATCCATGGACTCAGGGCTTGTGCTATATTATATTTTTTGTGTAACTATGTTTACTGCTATCTTGGATATACTGTATGTACCTTGTGTTATGTATGACTTTTGGTACTATGTTTTGCACTTTGGCCCCAGAGAAATGCTGTTTGGTATTGTGATAAATGAAGCAGAATTAGTGATTTCATGTTACAGCAGCTATAAAACAGTTAAAAATGTTAACAAGATAGCTAGTTTAAGTTATATTATCAGCTCTGGTTACACATTTTTGGCTGGTCTGAGAGGATTTATTACAAATCATGTGATGACTTCCACCAGATCACAAATTGGTGTCCTTAAATGGAGTTGTTATTCACTTTATGAGAGATAAGGGAGCAACTGAACAGCCTAATTTTAAGGTATATTTAAGAGATTTTTAGAGTGACCAGTGTCTGCCAACATGGCTACCCCTTCATAACTCATCGAAGCGTTGGGACTCACTGGGGCTATAAGACTAAATTGTCAAGAATACAGAAACTGTGCTCCTCACTGTTAATCACGGAGCCATAGAAACAGCCCTTTGCCCTTTTAGTCTTTGTTAAACCACTTAAGTTGCCAACTCCCATCGACCTGCACTGGGACCATGGCCCTCCATACTCCAGCCATCCATCCATGTACCTTTCCAAACTTCTCTTAAACATTGAAATTTAGCTTACATGCACCTCTTGTCCTGGCAGCTCATTCCACACTCTTAAAAACCTCTGAGTGAATAAATTTCCCCCCACATTCTCCTTAAATCTTCCACCTTTCACCTTTAACCCATGACCTCTTATTGTAGTCCCAGTAAACCTCAGTGGAAAAAAACTGCTTGCATTTACCCTATCTATACCTTTCATAATTTTGTATGCCTCTATCATATCTTCCCATCAATCTTTTATGGAATGAAGTCTTAACCTAGTCAATCTTTCCTTATAATCAGGCCCTTCAGTCCTAGCAACACCCTTGAAATTTTTTTCTGTACTCTTCCTCTGCTGTTTGATGGTAAGTATTACTATGAGTCTGAATTTTGTTCTTTTATAAAAGTTAAATTAGATGTGTAGATGAGAGTCAAATAAAATGACTTGATTATAAATTTCTTTGTTCTTTTACTTCAGTTAAATAAAGTTACTTCATCCAGCTTTATCTGATATTGTGTCTTATATTGCCAGTTCAGGCACTCAAGAACAATCAAACAGGAACTGAGCTCCGTTTTGAGACAGGTATATGACATTATAAAGGGTATGGAAAAGAATGCAGAAACATTTCTCAATGTCAAAGTTAGCTATGTACATCTAGTGGACATCAGTTTAGGGTAAAGAGTAAAAGATTTCGAGGGGATTTAAGGGAGACCTGTTTCCCTAGTGAGTGACATGTACTGCCCTGGAGAATGGAGGAATCATTCAATGACAGCTTTTAAGAAGTGTCCAGACAAGCTTTTGATGGAAGGTGCTGAATAGGAATTACACAAATATGAAAGGAACAGCTTATGACCCGAAGTAACCTGGGACCAGCAAGTGGCTTGACGTGGCTGGAATTGTCCGAACTAGCCTGACTTTGGGAGAAACAAAGAAAAAAAAGACATGAGATAGAAGTCTTTATTTGGTGAAAGAGCAATATTGTAATTCTGTCTGTAGTTTTGGACCAGATACAATGGGAAGCTGATACGGGTTAGTCAGAGCCAACAAACTTAGAACACAATAGACTAAACTGACTAGAGGATAAAAATGTAGGGATTTGGGTGTTGAAGCAGTGAAACCCCTGGATATGAACAATCGCAGAGATGTGTGACCCCACATTGGAAATTTGGAACTTGAGTCAGGATCAAAGGAAACACCGGGCCAGTGTGAACTCCCATTCCCAAGCATTAGCTTTCCTATTCTTTGACTGCTCAGGGATTGTCAGAGTGTGAGCACAGATATTTAATCTTGTATGAATGGCATGCTTGCATTTAACCAAACTGTATGAATTGCAAGCCTGTTTTTAACTGAGCTGATAAAGGTTCAGTTAAGGGTGGGAACTGGCAACAAAGGTAATTGGCCAAGTTCTGGAAGGTTAAATGAAAGCAGATGGGTGCCCACTGATTGGCATGGATGCAGTGAGTCAAATGATTTGCTTGCATGCAGATCTGGAGGAAGAACTTATCTGTATGGGCAAAAGTCCTAGCACCTTGCTTAGGTATGAGACATAGATGCATGATGATGCCTACATCAAGCTGACATGGCATAACTCTAACATGCAATGAGTTTGGATTTTGTGGGTGCCAAATTGGAGATCAAGATTGCTGCTCAGTGATCCAAAATAGATGATAGCTCAGTATAATTTTTAAGCCAATGTCTTTTAATGAAATTACTGCAATTCTAAACACTTGTGCAGAATGGTTGAAGGATCTATATGCACCAATGAAACTGAATATTTTCTCAGCCACAGAAACCACTAATGCGCAGCTAAATAATTTATGACATTAAAAGAAGACAAAGTTGCATTCATTTTATCAACTCTGCTTAACTGTTTATTTTTTAATATGTTATGAATTTAGAAGTTTAAGAGATAATATTTTCTATCTTACTGCGGATGGGATCAGAATGTGACAGAGATAAATGAAAACATGCTAAGCGACATTATCGTCGAGCTAGTCACAATTAGAGTTTTACCCAGCTAAAGAGAGCTTTTTCAAGATTAGCTTTATTTGTCACATGTACTCCAGAACATCAGCACTTACAATTAAATGGATCATTTGCCTCAACGATTAACACAGTCCGAGGATGTGCCAGGAGCAGCCCAGAAGTGGCGCCAGCGTAGCACGTCCACAACTGACAAACTCGAACCCAAACATCCTTGGAATGCAAAGGAAACCAGAGCATCCGAAGGGAACTTATGCAGTCTTAGGAAGAACAAACAAACTCCTTACAGACAGCAGAAGGAATTGACCCCGATCGTGACCATTGGTGCTATAAAGCATTATGCTCACTGCTAGGCCGCCATGCTGCCCTAATTCATACTATCACACTGACTCTAGGTGAATTTTAGGAGTATTTGATAAAATGTTTAACAAAGCTAGGACATGAGACCATAAGGCATAGGAGCAGAATTCAGCCCATTTAGTCTGTACCACAATTCCATCATGGCTAATTTATTATCCCTCTCAACAACTTTCTCCTTCCTTCTCCCCATTTCCTTTGATGTCCAGACCCATCATAGGGAATCATAGGTGAATTGAATATAGGGAACAAAGACATGGCAGACCAAGTGAATAACTACTTTGGTTCTCTCTTCACTAAGGAGGACATAAATAATCTTCCGGAAATAGTAAGGGACCGAGGGTCTAGTGAGATGGAGGAACTGAGGGAAATACATGTTAGTAGGGAAGTGGTGTTAGGTAAATTGAAGGGATTAAAGGCAGATAAATCCCCAGGGCCAGATGGTCTGCATCCCAGAGTGCTTAAGGAAGTAGCCCAAGAAATAATGGATGCATTAGTGAAAATTTTTCAAAACTCCTTAGATTCTGGATTAGTTCCTGAGGATTGGAGGGTGGCTAACATAACCCCACTTTTTAAAAAAGGAGGGAGAGAGAAACTGGGGAATTATAGACCGGTTAGTCTGACATTGGTAGTGGGGAAAATGCCGGAGTCGGTTATCAAAGATGTGATAACAGCACATTTGGAAAGAGGTGAAATCATTGGACAAAGTCAGCATGGATTTGTGAAAGGAAAATCATGTCTGACGAATCTTATAGAATTTTTTGAAGATGTAACTAGTAGAGTGGATAGGGGAGAGCCAGTGGATGTGGTATATTTAGATTTTCAAAAGGCTTTTGACAAGGTCCCACACAGGAGATTAGTGTGCAAACTTAAAGCACACGGTATTGGGGGTATGGTATTGATGTGGATAGAGAATTGGTTGGCAGACAGGAAGCAAAGAGTGGGAGTAAACGGG
This sequence comes from Hemitrygon akajei, assembly GCF_048418815.1. Taxonomy (NCBI): domain Eukaryota; kingdom Metazoa; phylum Chordata; class Chondrichthyes; order Myliobatiformes; family Dasyatidae; genus Hemitrygon; species Hemitrygon akajei. Next base: position 70,385,279 of record NC_133136.1, on the reverse strand, counting down.
ACCTTTTCAGATTGGCAGGCAGTGACTAGTGGGGTACTGCAAGGCTCAGTGCTGGGACCCCAGTTGTTTACAATATATATTAATGATTTAGACGAGGGAATTAAATGCAGCATCTCCAAGTTTGCGGATGACACGAAGTTGGGCGGCAGTGTTAGCTGTGAGGAGGATGCTAAGAGGATGCAGGGTGACTTGGATAGGTTAGGTGAGTGGGCAAATTCATGGCAGATGCAATTTAATGTGGATAAATGTGAGGTTATCCACTTTGGTTGCAAGAACAGGAAAACAGATTATTATCTGAACAGCGGCCAATCAGGAAAAGGGGAGATGCAACGAGACCTGGGTGTCATTGTACACCAGTCATTGAAGGTGGGCATGCAGGTATAGCAGGCGGTGAAAAAGGCAAATGGTATGTTGGCATTCGTAGCAAAAGGATTTGAGTACAGGAGCAGGGTGGTTCTACTGCAGTTGTACAAGGCCTTGGTGAGACCGCACCTAGAATATTGTGTGCAGTTTTGGTCCCCTATTCTGAGGAAAGACATTCTTGCCATAGAGGGCGTACAAAGAAGGTTCACCAGATTGATTCCTGGGATGGCAGGACTTTCATATGAAGAAAGACTGGATCAACTAGGCTTATACTCACTGGAATTTAGAAGATTGAGGGGGGATCTTATTGAAGCGTATAAAATTCTAAAGGAATTGGACAGGCTCGATGCAGGAAGATTGTTTCCGATGTTGGGGAAGTCCAGAACGAGGGATCACAGTTTAAAGATAAAGGGGAAGCCTTTTAGGACTGAGATGAGGAAGAACTTCTTCACACAGAGAGTGGTGAATCTGTGGAATTCTCTGCCACAGAAAACAGTTGAGGCCGGTTCATTGACTAAATTTAGGAGGAAGTTAGATATGGCCCTTGTGGCTAAAGGGATCAGGGGGTATGGAGAGAAAGCAGGTACAGGGTTCTGAGTTGGATGATCAGCCATGATCATACTGAATGGCGGTGCAGGCTCGAAGGTCTGAATGGCCTACTCCTGCACCTATTTTCTATGTTTCTATGTTTCTATCAAGAGCCCATCAACCTCCACTTTAAAGATACCCAATGACTTGGCTTCCATGGCCATCTGTGGCAATGGATTCCACAAATTCACTACCCTCTAATGTCTAAAGAAATTCCTCCTTATCTCTGTTCTACATGGACCTCCCTCTATTCTAAGAATGTACCCTCTGGTTCTAGAAGTATCCACTAAAGAAAACATCCTCTTCACCCTATTCTATCTAGGCCTTTCAATATTTGGTATGTTTCAATAAAATACCCCTCATACTTATAAATTTCAGCAGTAGAGATCCAGAGCCATCAAACACACATATGATAATCCTTTCATTCCTGGAATAATTTTTGTGAACCTCTTCTGGAAACTCTTCAGTACGAGCACTTTTCTTCTTAGATATGGGGCTCAAACTGCTCAAAATACTCCGTGTGGTCTGACCACTGGCTTAAAACCCCCCAACATCACGTTGTTGTTCTTATATTCTAGTCCTCTTGAAATGAATACTAGCTTTGCATTTGCCTTCCTTACCACTGATTAAATCTGCAAGATAGCCTTTAGAGAATCCTGTACAATGTCTCCCAAGTCCCTTTGCACCTTTGACATTTGAATTTTTTCCCTGTTTAGAAAATAATCTATGCCTTTATTCCTTTTACCAATATGCCTGACCATATGCTTCTCTACAATATATTCCATAATTCAGTTCTTTCCCCATTGTCTCAATCAGTTTTAGTCCTTCTGCACACTCCCTGCTTTCTCAATACTACTTGTCTCTACACCTATTTTCGTATAGTCTGCATACCTGGCCACAAAGCCATCAATTCCATCATCCAAATCATTGACATATAACATGAAAAGAAGCATGGCTCAGCATGGTTTCCTTAATTTTTTTCTTGCCTGAGAAAGCTGTTGGAATTTTTTCAGGATGTAACAGGCAGGATAGTCCAAGGAGTGTCAGTGGATATTGCTTATTTGATTTATAGAAGGCCTGTTGCCCCAGGACCAAGTGCTATAACCTACAAGTTGTATAAGAAATGCCAACATTCCTCCAGAGGTTGTGGAAGATAATAAGGAAAATTTGGACCAAAGGCTCTATCCCACCAAGCTGGAAAATGGTTGAATGATGTTTTGTTCCTAAGCAAGAAGATTGCTCTGCAATCACCCAGATTAGGACAATCTCCCTCATTAGTGTGGAGTTCAAGATTGTCTTCTTGGTGCTTGTGAGAAGGCTGTTTTCTTACTCAATGCAGAACCACTATATCAATACATCTATTCAGAAAGGAGGTGGGTTTTTCTGGGTGCCTTGAACACACCTCAATAATCAGCCAATTGATCCTCGAGGTCACATAGAAGAAAGGTGACCTAACAGTCACCTGTTTAGACCTACTAACGCCTAAGGATCAACTGCACACTTTCTCATCCAGGTTGGCCTGGACCACTATCATATTCTGCCAGTAACGCAAGACATGATCACCAGCTACCTAGGAGGATTCAAGCTAACACTTCTGCCCACTTTACAACTAGGTGGCAAGACTTCCAAAAAGTGATTCAACCAGTTTTACCATCTTACTTGTCATGGGTATGAACCTTCTCATATCAACAGCAGTATACGTAACCTGGAGTCAGTGGAGTTGGGATCATCGGGTGTCTGGACAAAATGGGATCTTTGGAGACTGGAGCCCTTCCACATTTATTTCCTCCTGCGGTCCGCGTATGACACTCTCCCTACACCATGACGGCTGCACACTTGGGGACTGAGAAAGGACGTAACTGCAAGTTTTGTGATCCGCAGGGTTCACTGGCATCCATACAGTCAGGATGTAAAACAGCTTTAACACAAGGATGGTACAGGTGGTGTCAGAACATGGTCTTGCTGTCCCTTTCTGACATAATGGAGTGGGAGAGGTGTAAAAAGAGACCAGCTGATAGAGAGGCAAAGAGGGCAGTTATTTTCATCAAGGAGAGGGCCACACCATATATATTAAAGAAGCTTAAATCCAATCTGCTGCAAACTACCAGATTGTAGGAGATGAGGGTTGATGTGGGGAGGAAGCTGCAGTCCCAGAGAAGGTGCAAACCACACTTTGACCAGACATCATACTGTGGTCCAAGAAAATCATCCTGGTGGAGCTCACAGTACCATGGGAAGAAGGATTTGAGCAGGCTCACAAGAGGAAGGCCCTGAAATACCAGTCCTTAGTCCAGGAGTGCAGGAACAAAGGATGGCAGATGCAGTTATTACCTGTGGAGATGTCTGCAGAGGATTTCTGGCAAGGTTTCCATGGAGGTTGCTACCTGCCCTGGGCCTTGAGGAAGAGTGCATAAACCAAGCAGCTCACAGGATGGGGGAGAAGCAGAAAGAGCCTCTTGCTGGATATGAAGCAGGCGAGAGGAGTTGAGCTGGAAGTCAGGAGCAGATTGGTTGTTGACCTGCGGAGTGTAGTAGTTAAGGGTTGAAACACTCTATGACCTTCAAAGGATCGAAGCACTCTATGACACTTTGACTCATGGCCAAAGAATACAGTTATCTTATCAGGTAACTGAAGAGACCATCCCAGGGTATGATGCAAGCAAAATATCTTATAAATTTTAAGATACTTTCAAATCTACGTCTCCAATGTTCAGTTGATATTGTAGATGACAGTACCTACTTATCCACTACCTGGTACAAAAATGTGTAGAATTAAAGAAGGACTATTAAAAACAATGAATAATATTGTGATGGGATTAAATATATTACAGTTTATTCTTATCATAAAACTAATTAACAAATGTAATGATTATATGATTGAATTTTTAATTTTTTTCTGTGTTAGCCATCTGCATAGTCAGCTTAGGTGATAAAGTTGGACCTAAAAGAAGGCATTCTATTTTACCAAGATGCCTCATTTCTTGGACATGGCCGTGTAAATAAATATAGGAGAGATGAAGTGCATTACAAAATGTGACTATGCTGCAATCAGATTATAAGAGGAATTCTATTGTGCAGTGCAGTGTGATTGAAATTTCACAGATTTCTAATACAGTTGGGAAGCCCATGCATGTATAGTCTGTTGGAAGAAGATTATCTTAATTATCCTGCATATAGATGTCACTTCTTCTGTTATTTTAACAAGCTCATGCTGATGGAAATGGTGGGGTTCTTTGCAGCAGGATAGCTGACTCTAATACACGTCATTTTAGAGATTGTGCTTTTAGAATAACTTGTCCTCGCAAACTTGATCAAAACTGATGTTTTATCCTCAAGGAACTTTGCTTCCACGTGGTTGTTCATTTATGGAACATCTTTACAAGAAAGCTAAGTTTTGTATTCAATTATTACCTGATGAAAAGTCATCCTGCATTAAGAAGTTAGACAGTGTTATTTTGCCACTATCCTGCACTTGAAGAGTACAATAAAGTCTAATGCTTTTCAGATCTGAAACTAAACATGGCAGTCACATTCATGAAAGACTTGACTGTATTGTGAATGTCAAACATCCAGAGATTTAGATTTACAGTAATAGTGGATTTATACAGTCTCGAGCTAAAGAGCTCCTTTAGAAAACAATTTAGTACTGCATATTCTAAAAAACAAGAAAATCTGTTAGCTTTCCACATCCTTTACTCCCTTAGCAGATGAATTTGGTACTTCTCCTCGCTGAACACTATTGGAAGGGTGACTATGGTTATAAAAGAGGAAAGAGCGTAGTGGGTGTAAGGTGTTATTTGGTGACTAGCAGAGTGATTCATGAAAGATGATGCTTGCAGGTAGCGATAAAACAATGTCCTTGCTTTCACCCATCTAGTTGTCAAAGGTGTATTTATGCAAAGGATATTGATATATGTGATAACTGTACAGATATTGAGGAGGAAAACTCATTTTTTCACAGAAGTATACCCACAGCCATGTTGTGTGGCACCCTCACCTTGCCATATAGGTAGAGTTAGATCAGTTCCAGCTGTTTTGTCCATAAACTACTTTGGGCAATCACCAATAATGAAACTGATATCAGCCCAATCTACATCTATTTCATTTTACCATCATAACGAGCCAAGGTATTAATCCTAATTAATGATGAGAATAGAAGATCATGCAGGGAGCACTACCAGGCTTATCTAAAAATAAGGTGCTAACCTGCAGAAACAACTACATTGTACTATGTGCGTATTAGAAAGTGGGAAGTACATGTTACCGGATGACCTAACCCACCCACAACCGAACGATCCAATCAAAATTCTACTGTCCTGCAGTATTAACTGATGGTGTTGAATGATTAATTTTCTCACACTTACAGCTTTCCAAAAACATGAGTGTGAAAGACAAGGCTGTTGAATTTGTCACCATTTTCAGCCAGAAATGGAAGCTGAATGATCCATCTCAGCCTCCTCTTTTCTCTTACATCACAAAACCCATTAGATCCACTCCAAAGTTACACGAATAAATGGCTGAGCACATAGCATACGTTAACGAGTTTGGAAAATGACATCTTCCCTATTGTTTATGAAGGCACCTTAATGTTAATCTTCTCCAGGACAGCTGGGGATTGGCAGTAAGTGCTAAGTATTGTCCAGTTCCAGAAATATATGTATACATTTTTAAAATCCCTCAGTGATACTGAGAATGTGCTTACTGGACAAGGATAGTTAAAACACTGAGATATACCTGACAATATCAGAAATCTAACAGGAATTATATTCCTCTACAATTTGAGTGCAAAAGAACAGCAACAAGGGATTAAAATTAATGTTCATTAAAGTCTTAGAACATAATTTATTTACATTTTAGTGCTTTTTAGGATGATTGAAATTGTAAATGTTTGCATTAATTAATTTTAACTTGTTCTAATGGTTCCTTATCAGATTTTCTTAAGGAAACAAATGACAAACATTTAGAATATTTGAATTCTTAAGCAGCTGACTAAAGCATGAAGAAGAACTATCAATGTGCAGGTTTTCGCTTCAGGAAATGGAACTGGCTCCGGATCTTTAGTTCTCATTATAAGAAATACATTAGTTGAGACAAAATGTTTTCTTTTTGGAAAGTGGTAGTCACTGCAGACAGCTACACACAAAATCCAAATCTTGGCAAATGGACTCAAATGACATGGGAGGTCATGCTGTCCTTAAAGCTTGTGTCATCTTTCAAAACATCTCTACCATTCTCACATTTACTCTCTGGTACTCTGTTTATTGTTAATTGTTCACAAATTTTACCTAGATTCTACTTGAGTCCTGATGTAGGGTTTTGATCAGAGATGTCAACACTTCTTGTGCCCTGATGCCCCCATGTACTGCCACCACTGATGCTGGTTGACACACTGAGCTTCTCCAGCAGACTGAAGGGTTTCAGACTTTTCAATCATCAACTGCGCGCTTTTCCATAGATGTTGCCTGGCCTGTTGAGTTCCTCCAGCATTCTGTGTGACTGTTGCTCCTGATTCTTTTTACACTCTGCTAGACTATGAGTAATTTGCAAGAGTGAATGAACTTGGAAAACCCAGCATGATTTTGGAATATGTGTGGACACTGGAGCATCCAGGGTAAAGTGACACAGTCTCAGGGAGATTTTACAAACACCACACAGACAGCAACAGACCTGTACTGAATACCCCCTTGTGCAATTTGATCCTGGATTTCCTCACTTGTAGACCCCAGTCAGTCTGGATTGGCAAAAACATCTCCACAATCTCCATCAACACAGGAGCACTGCAATGATGTGTACTTAGCCCTCTGCTCTACTTGCTTTACACCTATGACTGTGTGGCTAATTACTGCTCCGACACTATATGCAAGTTTGCTGATGACACCACTGTCGTGGGCTGTATCAAAGGTGGTGATGAATCAGCATATAGAACAGAGACTGAAAATTTGGCTGAGTGGTGTCATAGCAACAATCTCTTACTCCGTGTCAATAAGATCAAGGAACTGATTGCAGTCTTCTGGAGAGGTAAACCAGAGGTCCATGAGCTGGTAATTATCAGAGGATCAGAGATGGAGAGGGTCAGTAACTTTAAATTCCAGGGTGCCACTATCTCAGAGGACCTGTCCTGGACTCATCATATAAATATAACTGTAAATAAAGCATAACAGTGCCTCTACTTCATCAGCAATCTGTGGAACTTCAGCATGTCATCAAAAACCTTGGCAAACTTCTATAGATGTGTGGTGGAAAGCGTATTTACTCTCTGCGTTATGACTTGGTATGAGAGCAGAAAATCCTACAAAAGGTATCGGATTCGGCCCAGTACATCATAGGTAAAACCCTCCCACCCATTGAGCACATCTACATGAAACATTGCTGAAGAAAAGCAGCATCCATCATCAAATCAAAAATCCTCACCACCAGGGCCATGCTCTTTTCTCACTGCCGCCATCAAGAAGAAGGTACAAGTGCCTCAGGACTCACACCACCAGGTTTAAGAACAGTCACTACCCCTCAACCATCAGGCTCTTGGACAAACTACACTCATTCTACTTCTGGTGTTCCCACAACTGCTGGTCTCACTTTAAGGACTCTTTATCTTGTTATTTCATGCTTGTTATTTATTGCTATTTATTTATATTTGAATTTGCACAGTTTGTTGATCATTGATCCTGTTCACAGATACTCTTCTATAGATTTGCGAAGTATGCCCACAGAAAAAGAATCTCAGGGTTGTATATGGTGTGATGTTTGTACTCTGATAATAGATTTTACTTTGAACTTTGAGCAGTGGTTAGGATTGAACACAGATCAGTAATTCTGTGAAACAGCAACACTATTTGTTGCACCATTGTGGATCACACCTCCTCCAGTGTTTCCTTTGAACTTAAAAAGATTCTGCTTGACTCATAATCTCTGGATATTGCCTCAAAACAGACTGTTGTGGCCTGTCTCCAAGGGAAAAATGTTAGATAGAATCCAGTGTCAGGTTTTCTAATACATCACTTTAAGACACGCCCAAACAGACACACATAAAGCAGAAATGAAAGGTAATATTTTTTATGAATTGGAAAATTCGATCGAAGGGTCGAAGGGGATACTTCTGGCAATAGTATCTTCTAAGAAAACTGATCATGATCACAGAATATGTCAAGTAAACACAGAACATTAAGAAATGCTTAATAGTGCAAAATTTACGTGAGGTACTTGCCACTTCGGAATTAGGAAATACAGTGAATTCTGGTGAATTGGGACACATCAGGACCAGTAGAATTTTGTCCAATTATGGGGCTTCCCCAATCAGCCGAAGTTTCATGGAAGTAGTTGGAAGGATATAAAAAAGAGCAAACTACCATTTGAATGAGTAAGAAATTATGTAGATAAATAAAATACAGAACAAATTAGAACACTACCAATACTACTGGTGGTTATCCATTGTATCTGATGATGACTGGAAATTAGAGTGGAAAAGCTGTTGCATTGGGGCAGTTCCGCTCACTCACCCTCAGGAAGTCCGGGTCCAGTGGTGGTAGAAGATGTCACTTCTGGGTTCTTCCCCAGATGCAGTGGATGACCATGACTTCTTCATGGCCTTTGCTCTTCACATAGCATTACAGAACCACCTTCCTCACTACACACATTAAATGCTGGAGGAACTCAGCAGGTCAGGCAGCATCAATGGAAAGGAATAAGCAGTTGATGTTTCAGGCGAAGACCTTCAGAACTGGAATAGAAGAGGGAAGATATCAGAATAAAAAGGTTGGGGTAGAAGAAGGAGGAAAGCTAGAAGGCAGGTGCATAAGAATGGTAAAAAGAGCTGGAGAAGAAGGAGTCTGATAGGAGAGGAGAGTGAACCATAGGAGGAAGGGAAGGAGGACAGGAAGTGGGAAGTGATTGGCAGGTGAGGTAAAAGGCAGGTGGGGAGTAGAAGAAGAGGGGACGAGGAGGGAGTTTTTTTTTAACTGGAAGGAGAAATTGATATTGGTACCATCAGGTTGGCAGCTACCCAGACAGAACATAAGATGTTGCTCCTCCACCTTGATAATGGCCTCATTGTAACACAAGAGGAGGCCATGGACCGACATGTTGGAACGGGAATGTGAATTGGAATTAAAATGTTTAGCCACTGGGAAGTTCCACTTCTTGCGGATGGAGTGGAGGGGTTTGACAAAATGGTTCCCCCAATTTATGACAGATCTTACCAATGTAGAGGAGGTTGCATTGGGAGCACTGGATACAGTAGACAATCCCAGCAGATTTTCAGAAGAAGATGTCCTGAAGAAGAAGAGTGCCTCACCTGGAAGGACTGTTCGGGGCCCTGAATGGTGTTGAGGGACGAGGTGAATGGGCAGGTGTAGCTCTCAGGCCACTTGCAGGAATGAGGGCTGGGAGGGAGTTTAGTGGGGGTGGGCAAACAAATAGACAAGGGAATCATGGAAGGAGATATCCATGTGGAAAACAGAGGGGTGGAAGGTGGAAGGTAAATAAATGCTTGGTGATAGGATTCCTGTAGAGATGGTGGAAGTTGAGGAGAACAATGTATTAGATGCAGAGGCTAATAAGGTGGTAGGTGAAGACAAGAGTAACTCAGTTACTCTTAAGGCAGAGGGATGGTGGGGAGAGCATGGATATTCCGGAAATAGAGGAGAGGTGAGGGCAGCATCAGTAGTGGAGGAAGTAAAACCCTTTTCTTTGAAGATGGAGACCATCTTTGATGTCCTGGAAAGGAAAGCCACAGCCTGGGAACAAATGCAACAGAGATAAAGGAACTGCAGAAAGAGAATAACATTGTTACAGGAGATAAAATGGGAGGAGGTATAGTCAAGATAACCATGGAAATCAATGGGTTTATAAAAGATGTTAATTGACAATTTTTCTCCACAGATCAAAAGAGAGAAATCAAGAAAAGGGAGGGATGTGTCCGAAATGGACCAAGTGAATTAAGGGTACGTTGGAAGTTTGAGGTAAAGTTGATGAAATTGAACTCAGCATGGGTTCATGAAGTAGCAGCAATGCAGTCATCATAGTGGAGGAAGAGTTGGGGAGTATAGTCAGGGAAGATTTCAGACATGGATTGTGCTACATTGCCAACAAAAATGTAGGCATAGCTGGAAACCCTGTGGGTTTCCATGGCTACCCCTTGAAGTCTGGAGAAAGTGGAATCAGCCAAAGGGAAAATTGTTGATGTTGAGGACCAGTTCTGCCAGACAGAGGAATGTGTTGATGGGGGGAGCTGGTTGGTTTCCTGGCTGTTGAGTCTCACTGTAGATCTCATCCACCAAGTCCACAGGAGCCGACTTTGCTTGTTATGACAGACATATCCCTATCTCAGTGGGGTGTGAGTCCCACCAACTACCCTCAACTGGTCAAAGCGGTGTACCAATGTGTGTCAGCTGTCACATGCAATAGGTACTCGGAGCCAGAGGTGAGAGCCGAGTGTCCGGTAGAGACCAAAGGTAATATTCAGAATGATTTTTGATCATTTGAAATTCATCATAGTTCCTAACTTTTTGAAGACATGAAATCATTTCATTTTTACTCCTGGCTGTTTCTGGCATTTACAAGCCTGAATCCTTTACATCTCAGTGAGCAAAACAGCTCTGAGTTATCTTACTGCCAAATATCAGTGACAAATTCACTGCTTTTTGAACACAAATACATGCAACTCACACTATTCAAGAACTAGCAAAAATCTGCAGATGCTGGTAATCAAAGTAAGATACAAAAAATGCTGAAGGAATTCAGCAGGGCTGGCAGCATCTACGGAAAGGAGTAAACAGCCTACATTTTGGGCTGAGACCCTTCAAGTTCTGATGAAGGGTCTCATCCCAAAATGTCAACTGTTTACATTTTTTTCATAAATGCTGCCGGGCCTCCAGCATTTTTTGTGTCTTACTATCCAAAAACTGTTCGTTCTAAGCATGGTGTTGTGTCTAACGCCCACAGAGTGCAAGCAATTGACATAGTTAGAATGTCATGGTCCCACCTGGCAATTCCCCATCTTGCTATTATCTCCTTGGTCAGGCCCTAATCCCCTCGTCTGATTTCCATTTGTTCCCAGTTCCACTAATTACAGCACACCTGGTTTCCATCAGTGAATACAGGATAAGAACCTGGCATCACAGCCATGCTTCACCAGTTCGTTGGTCAATTCTGGTGTGTGTAAACCTCGTTTCCTGATCCCTCAGGACTGTTCGTTCCTAGCACTGCACTATTCCCTAGATATTCTACGTGAACCTTGTCTCTGAGTAAAGACTCTCCTGGGTATCTGCTCAATGCTGACAACTGTGCTAGCGCCTCTCGATCCTGTCTCTGTGCCTGTGTCCTGCACTTGGGTTCGTCCTCAGTCATGTGCTTGTAATGGAACGAACTAGCCAAGAATGAACCCAGTGGACACGGACCCTGTGCAACAGGCCCTTGTCAGCCAGGGCTCCCTATTGGGCTTACATGATCAATTGCTCAGAGAAGTCATGGAAAATCTTTGTGCCCTGTCCGAGGATGTAAAGAAGGTCAGTGAGCAGGTTGACCGGGTTTCCGCTTCCCTTACTCTGTCCCTTCCAAGAACCCAGCCTGACCAAACCGCACAGCCTGGGATGGCAACACAATCACCTCGAGAGCCATACGTACACCAACTGGGACCCTACGCTGGGGACCAAGGGAAGTGCTGAGCTTTCTTACTACAATGCTCTTTGGTTTTTGAGTAACAGCCACATATGTACACCTCCGACAGATCGAAAATTGCATACATCATAGGGCTGTTACAAGGGGATGCCTTATCATGGGCCACCATAAGCTGGGAGAACCAGCCAGAGATCTGTTCCTCCCTCTCTTCCTTCATCTCCAAAATGAGGAAAATTCTAAACAGCCCCTTCGCGGTAAGGATGCTGCTAAGCGTCTGCTAACTCTCTGTCAGGGTTCGCGAAGCGTAGCTGAATACTCCATAGAGTTCTGAACACTAGCAGCCGACTCTGGGTGGAATGACGAGGCACTGCGGGAAGTGTTTCGACAGGGTCTCTCAGACAAGGTAAAAGATAAATTGGCAGCAAGGGATGATGCGGACAGCCTGGACTCTTTGGTCGCTATAGCCACCAAGCTAGATAATCGACTTTGAGAGCATCTGAGAGAAAAGACCAGTCGCCCTGCTCCTTGGGTCATCGAACCGCCCACCTTACCATCTTCGACCAGCCTCTCTTCCCCACCCACTCCTAATATAGCTCCCACTCCAACTGTTCTGGTGAATCAGACGACACTCCCTTCAGTTCCCCAAACCCGGATGCAGATCCCAGCTACCGTGAACTATCATCAACAGTCCCTGTCCCTATCCGCCTTGGTGGACTCTGGTGCAGAGGGAAATCTGTTGGACGAGGGCAAAACCTCCTGGGGCGGAATACCTTGGGAGCCGTTAAGTACCCCTCTGGAGGTCTGGGCGCTGGATGGAAAACTGCTGGCTCCGGTTACCTACTGTATGCCACCCCTGACCTTGGTTCTGTCCGGAAACCATCGAGAGGAAGTATGATTTAATCTCTTCCATTCTCCTCAAGCCCCTATAGTTCTGGGATACCCCTGGTTGAATCACCACAATCCCGACATTGACTGGTCTACTGGGAGGATAGCCAGCTGGAGCCCGTTTTGCCACACCACCTGTCTGCAGTCAGCTCCATCCCCTAGGGAGGCTACTGCAACCTCGCCTGTCTTGGAAATCCTCAACTTGTCCAGAGTTCCCACAGAATACCACAACCTGGGACAGGTATTCAGCAAATAATGGGCCCTTTCCCTTCCTTCACACCGTCCATGATTGCACTATCGACCTTCTCACCAGGGCCTCGTTACCCACCAGTCGCCTATATAACTTGTCCCGACCTGAGAGAGAAGCCATGGAGAAATACATTAGTGAATCCCTCGTGGTGGGCATTATTCGCCCTTCATCCTCCCTGGTGGGCGCAGGTTTCTTCTTTGTAGAGAAAAAGGATAGGTCGCTTCATCCGTGTATTGATTACCATGCCTAAACAACATCACCGTTAAAAAACAAGTACCCACCGCCCCTCATTAACTCAGCATTTGAACCACTTCACAGAGCCACCATTTTTTCGAAGTTGGATCATCGTAGCACCTACCATCTGGTTAGGATAAGGGAGGGAGACGAATGGAAGATGGCATTTAATACACCATTAGGCCACTTTGAACATTTGGTCATGCCGTTTGGCCTCACCAATGCTCTCGCCATTTTTCAAGCCTTAATCAATGACGTGCTGAGGGACTTTATGAACCGCTTTGTGTTCATCTACCTGGATGACATCTCAATATTTTCTAGCAGCCTCCAGAAACACATTTAGCTTGTCCATCAAGTCCTACAGAGACTGTGGGAGAACAGGTTATTTGTCAAGGTGGAGAAGTGTGCATTCCACGTCCCCTCGGTCAGCTTCCCGGGCTACATTATCGAGAGCGGGCAAGTGAGGGTTGATCCTGAGAAGATCCGGGCGGTGGAAGAATGGCCCAGACAGGACCCACAAGCATCTTCAGTGGTTTTTGGGGTTTGCAAACTTTAATCACCGGTTTATCAGGGATTACAGTCGGGTGGCGGCTTACCTCACCTTACCCGACTCACCTCACCAACAGCATATTTTCTTTGAGACTATGAAGCCGATTCGGCATTCGCTGACCTGAAGAGGTGTTTCACGACCACTCCCATCCTGGTCCAACCGGACCCTTCCCGCCAATTCATTGTAGAGGTTGACGCTTCTGACTCCAGGGTGAGAGCAGTTCTGTCCCAATGATCAAGTCCGGATAAGAAGCTTCATCCCTGTGCCTCCTTTTCTTGCCAGCTGTTCCCCGCTGAACGGAATTATGATGTGGGGAACTGTAAGCTACTGGCAGTCAAGCTAGCGTTGGAGGAATGGAGGCACTGGCTGAAGGGGGTGGGACAACTGTTTATTGTTTGGACTGATCATAAGAACATTGGATATATTCAGACTGCCAAACGTTTGAACTCCTGCCAGGCCCGTTGGGCATTATTTTTCTCTCGCTTACCATCCGGGATCCAAGAATGGGAAACCTGACGCGCTCTCCCACCAATACAACTCCAAGGAGGACACTTCCAGCCCAGAGACCATCCTCCCACCATCCTGTGTGGTGGCACCCCTCACTTGGGAGATTGAGTCAAAAGTAAAAGAGGCCCAACGGGATGACCCTGACCCCAGCAACGGACTCGCTGATCTCCTTTTTGTGCCTGATTCTGTCAGGTCTCAGGTTCTCCAGTGGGGGCACACACCTCAGTTCGCCTGCCACCCCGGGAGTGATCGGACACTGTCTCTCCTGAAAAAACACTTTCAGTAACCTTCCATGGAGGTGGATACCCGTTCCTATGTCTTTGCATGTTCCGTCTGTGCCCACGGAAAAGCCTCCCACTGGCCACCTGCTGGATTACTTCATCCCTTTCCTGTCCCTAATTGTCCTTGGTCACACATAGCCCTAGATTTCATCACTGCTCTACCCCCTTCACACAGAAACACCACCATACTCACTGTGGTAGACAGGTTCTCCAAGGAGTTTGTAGCCCTCCCTAATCTCCCTTCTGCTCAGGAGACTGCGGAGTTTCTCATCCGCCACATCTTCCACCTCCACGGAATTCCTGTGGATATCATCTACGATAAGAGTCCCCAGTTCATCTCGCAGGTATAGAAATCCTTCTGTCAAGCCTTGGCTGCCTCTGTTAGCCTGTCATCTGAATTTCATCCACAGACGAATGGGCAAACGGAACGGGTCAACCAGAATTTGGAGGCAGCGCTACATTACTTAACAACCAACAACCCATCTACCTGGAGTGACCACCTCGCGTGGGTAGAGTATGCCCACAGCTCTCTGGTTAGTACTGCCACTGGCAGATTGCCTTTTGAATGCTCCCTTGGGTACCAACCTCCGCTGTTTCCCGCTCAAGAGGAGGAAATTGTCTGTTCAGGCCCATATTGATCCGTGCTGCAAGGTCTGGGAGGACACACTCACGACCCTGCTCCAATCAGCCAATCACAACCGGAGGATTGCTGATCGCCATCGGACTCCGGCACTTGAGTATCGACCTGGGCAGAAGGTGTGACTCTTGTCCAAGTACATTCCTTTCAAAAACGAGCCTAAGAAACTTGCTCCTCACCTCCTGAGACCTTTCGAAGTCGGGAAGTATCATCAACCCCACCGCAGTACGACTTAAGCTACCGAAGTCTACGCACATCCACCCTACTTTTCACGTTTCCCCATTAAAACCAGTTTCCGTCAGTCCCTTGTGTCCTCTGACTGAAACCTCTCCACTTGCCCGGATCATCGACAACCACCCGGCATACACTGTCTGGCAGCTACTGGATGTGCGCCGTGGGAGCCAAGGCCTCGAATACCTGGTCAACTGGAAAGGATACGGCCCAGAGGAGCATTCCTGGCACCTTCATCCTGGACCCTTCTCTCATCCAGGACTCCAGGACTTCCATCGGAACCATCCAGACAAGCCTGGAGGATCGCCTGGAGGTTCCCGTTGGGGGGGGGGGTTACTGTCATGGTCCCGTCTGGCAATCCCCCATCTTGCTATTATCTCCTTGACTGGGCTTTAATCCCCTCAGCTGATTTCCAATTGTTCCCAGTTCCATTAATTACAGCACACCTGGTTTCCATCTGTGAATACAGGATAAGAACCCTGGCGTCACAGCAAAGAGCTGCCAGTTCGTTGGTCAATTCTAGTGTGTGTAAACTTGGTTTCCTGATCCCGTAGGACTGTTAGTTCCTAGCTCCACACCAGTCCCTGGATACTACTCGTGGACCTTGTCTCCGAGTAGAGTCTCTCCTGGGTATCTACCCCACGTTCGCAACTGTGCTAGTGCCCCTCGACCCTGTCTCAGTGCCTGTGTCCTGCACTTGGGTTCATCCTCAGTCATGTCCTTTCAACATAGAAACTATTGAACAGCAGTCCCTTGTTCCAATTAAGTAGCATAGTGTCCCAAATAAATGAAGGGAATTCCGGCTATTTTCTTAATTAGTTTTTGTTTTTTAAGTGTTGTCTCAAATAAGCAGTTACCACAATTAATGGGGATGCAAAGTATAACAGCACAAATTATCATTAAATGATGTATTACTTCGTATATTTATCTTCTCTATCCTTCATGCTCTCATCTCCTTTTAATAGCTATGGTGTTTTTCGCATGATGAAGGAAGCAAAGATGCATTAGGCCCTTTGCACTCACACTTTTTCCAGAGGTCATGATCTCATTTTATTTATTCTTTTTTTAAAAATTATTTTTCCTTGTTATAATTAAAATACAAAAATATCAACATATTCTCTTGGGTACAAATAATACAAGTGAACATTCTCGTATGTCTGCAGAGTTCAATTTCAAAAATACATTATTTTATTCCGACTATTTTGGCATGATTATTTTTTTCATTAAATGTAGCTTTACACTATTAGTTAATGGGCATAGTCACTGTACAATTCCCCAATGTCAGCATACTTACTTCTGCCCATGATCTATTGCAATATTTGACCTTTGTTTCATGCGTAGTTGTGAAAAATCATTTATGGATGGCTTGCACCTTTGTACATCAGAAACTGATGGAGTGGAACATGTGTGATGCAGATTTACATTTTTATTGCTCACAGCACTTCCTGAATTACAAATTATCAAGCATTTTCAAGCCAGTTACTTTTTGAAGGGCAATATTATCCAATTATCCGACATGTATGTTATCTGCTCTGTTTTCTCTAAAGCATTCTTATATTGTTTCCTGCCAATGTGATACCTTCAGTGAACTAATCAAAAGTTGATAATTTGGAAAGCAAAAAATAGAAATTGCATGTACTTAATCTGTGCCCTTCCAAGGAAGGGTCTGTTAACTTTGATAGGAATTCACCCACATACATCATTTATGCTATTGGGTATTAACTGAACAATTTTAAATGATTGGAAGATATATTGCATTTATAAAAAAAGATATTCTAAAGCATTGGTTCACAACCTTTTTTATGCCATGGACCAATACCACTACCATTGGGAACACCTGTTCTAAAGACATTTATCGTTTTTAAACAACTTAATGCTTATCCTTCCAAAAGTGATTTGCCGTTTAAACAAATTGAAATCAAGTACTCTAGTAGTATCTGTAATGCAGTGGTGCCCAAATCACATTATTCATTGCACGTCACGGGTTTCTAGCTTTCCTTCTGGTTTAATTATGGATGGACAGATTTCTACAATGATTGTAAATCACCAGTGGAATCCTACCCTCTCCCCGGCCCAGTCTTTCAATAAGTCAAGAAGAACCATCTTCCTCTTCCTCCCCACTCGCCACTACTGTTGCTCAGATTCACCTCTCTGTTGCACTCTGATTTGCCTATCCTGTTGTTGTCTCCTTGATACCCCAATCCCTTGCCCCTCGCAAGCTTAAGTAGTGAGGCAATCGTCTGATGTTTTGACTGCTGCTTTTCAGCCTTGTGAAAAATAACTTCACATTTAGGGATAGCTAAATGATGCAAAAGATTATATAGGAGATGCAGCATGGGAAGAGGTTCTCTGTACCCTCTCTATGGCTTGATATACCTTTATTTTTAATTTGGCAATCAGATATGTATGCAATACTCCAAGTGAAGTCCAACAAAGTTTTGCACAAGTTTCACATAACTTTCCCACTTTTCAATTCTACCCCTCTAAAAATAAAACCTAGTGTTGATTTTCTTTTATTCTTTGTACTTTGTCAATTGTACTGGAGATCCCTTTGTTATACAATTAATGAGTAATGAATGGCTTCCATATTCTGCCAATCAAAGTGTACTATTTTGTGATTATATATTGAACCTTATCTTATTATTGTGCGCCCAGTCAAATTTCAAAGTAAATTTATTATCAGAGGACATATATGTCACCATTTACAGTACTACCTTTCTCTTGCAGGCATCAACAGCAGAACAATTAATTATCATAGAGTCCATGAAAAACTACACACAAGGATGATCAAATAACCAATGTGCAAAAGAAGACAAATTGTCCAAAAACATCTAATAATAAATTTAAAAAATATAATGAGAATATGAGATGTAAATTCCTTGAAAGTTAGACCACATGCTTTATTATAACATCCTATTACTTATTGCAATCTTCCTCAGTATTGGCACTGAGAATCGTCAACAATTTTTTTAAAATTAAAAAACCTTCTGCTGATTATGTCTAGATTATTAACATGAATTGTGAATTGCAGTTCTTCCAGGACTGATCCCTGTGAAAAACAACTTCACATTTACCCCCATTCTTTGCTTTCAGATGTAAAGTTAGCTGGAAGCTATTTTGCTTTGACTTTCCACACTTCCCAAGGTTGACCTTTCATTCTGAAATCCATGCTAACTCTCCATTGCTACACTTATAGTTTCTTGGTGTTTCACTGTTCCCTGATTTGATAAACAATTTATTATATTCCTATCACTTATTTTAAACTGACCCGAATCTAATTTATTGGTCATGTTCTATCCCATTTTTTAAAAAGTTATGTGAACCATCTGCCAGTCCTCAGATGAAAGGTTTCGGCCCAAAACGTTGTCACTACCTCCTCCCATAGATGCTGTCTGGCCTGCTGAGTTCTGCCAGCATTTTGTGTTTTTATAACTATTTCTAGTAGGTTGTCAGATATCTTTTCCTTAGGGCATTTTAAAATGTGTGAATGTATTCTATCCAGACAAGCAGCTTAATCCTCTAGAGTTTGAGTAGATAATTGAAAATATCTTGCTTTCTAATCTAAATATTTTTCTCTCTCATTGCTTTAGTTACTACCTACCTGGTAAACACCAAATCTAAATAATGTTTATTGATTTCAGTCATCTTCCTACATCTATCCCATCCTAGCTTTATATTTTTTACCTCTCCTAATCCCTTCTCAATGTATCCATGAACTCAATGTATTTCTCTTTCCTACCCTCAGTTTCCCCTTCTGACTTCATTCTTCTGCACATTGTCACTCAGTCAATGAAATGGAGTTTGATAAAATTAAAATGGAATATGAAATTAAGATTTGCATTTCATGGATCATAGACTAGAGCCAATCTGGTTTAGAATGCTCATGTCTGTTTACCGTTATCAATGAAATTCTCGCCTTGAGAGGATGAAATAGGCTTTCATTCAGTGTGCAAGGTTACCTGCTCTGCTGCAATCAGTTAACACAATTCATAACCATGTCTGTTTTGCTGACCTCCATACATATTCCTGAATAAGCCATTTTAATGGCATGTTAAAGATAGAAATACTTAATATAACATGACATAACATCTTCATCTACAATCAGGCAGCTTACTTGTTACACTGTTACCCCATATACTTCATTAGATTTGACAGCAAAACACATGCTTTTACTGCTTAATTCAACTGGAGAATATATATGAGAGAAATCAGTTTCTCTTATTAAGTTGATTGCAATTGTGGATTCAACTCCAGTGCATCTTAAATGTTTTCTTCCTTTCCACTGTATATTAAATAATCAGTACTAAACAAATGCATAGAAGGAGAAAATATAAACCAATCATTGTTTTCAGTTGCTGGAGAGTAATCATACTTCTACATTTTCAATTTATTGTATCCCAATTATTGATTGGCATTGCACTTTTATAATAAAATCAGTTTCACTTGAAATAGTTCCTTTATAATCTTGACCATAGTGATAGAGTTTTAAAGACACAACTTTGAACTCTAAAATTGAAGTGTTTATGTTGATGTTTAGAGCAATGGAGGAGTCCATAAGGTCATCAATTCTTTGTTGATCAGGGTGACTAGCCTGAACACAATGTGACAAATCAGGGCCAATTATGTGCCTCCAAAGGAGCACGAGAAATGTTCCTATTGAAATGCTTACTTTTGTCAATATGCACAGGAAGTAAACGAATGAATACAATATATATCTTGGACCTGAGTTACAGAGAAAAGTTGAATAGGTTAGGACTTCATTCCCTGGAGCAGAGGAGAATGAGGGAAGATTCAATAGAAGTATACAAAATTACGAATAGTTAAGATTTAGATCAGCTAAAACGTCTTGGGTCTTGAGAAAGGTTTAATTGAAATGATTTATGCACTGGATTCTATGGTTCATGTTATGATGTATTTCTAGTTCTGATTGCTCCTTTTGTGTTGCTATTTCTGAGTGATTTTGATTAGAGCAAACTGCCTCTTCATCCTGTAGTCAACGAACAACACAGCAATAGATTGAACTGAACTGAGTTGAATCTGAACATTCCTGGACTTTTATTGACTTTATGGTTTGTTGTTTTATGTTCTGCATTTTTCACTCTTTTTTCCTGCAACTTGTGTGATTCTATCTTCCTTGCGCGTTGGGGTTTGATGTTTTTCTTTGAACAGGTTCCATGTTTTTTTTCTTTTGGAGCTGTATACTGCATACGTACTTTGATAATAAGTGTACTTTGAATCTTTGAATCTTGAACATCAAAGAACTGATGAACAGGCTTAAAAAGCTGAATGGTTACATTTGCTTTTATATTTAGTTTCACATATCACAGATACAACAAAGGAATTGAATTAAATGAGGGGCTATAACTAAAGACCTAACAACTACATCCTGAAATGATGAAAAATGTCAAGCAAGGTGAGACCATTAGGAACATCTAGGGTTTGGAACCAGAGCAGAGGGAAAACAAAGTGCTTCAAACACACACAGACAATAGCTGTGAGCATTGACAATAGACGAGAGACCAGATCCTAATGGTAAAAGGTCATGAATCTTAACATAATTGCTGTTGAATTAAACAATACAGAAACTGTGACTTGGCAAACCATCACCAAATTGAGAATTAATATCAATTTTGTTGTTTACACCTCCTGCTAAATTAATAAACCTATTGCTGACACCTGTACAATGTGAGATTAATTTGTGCAATAATAATAATTAAAAAAGTAATTTGGTGCTATTAAATCTGTAAACCTCTTAAGATTTATTAATGCAGGAGAAGCAGAGAATATTTAAGTCCTTTTTACTGTGTTTTCACTTGGCAAAATGCTTCTCAAAGTTTTCTTAAATTGTGGACTGCCTCTGAACTGTGAGCATTTAGTAAATTTATATTGTTAAGAGCAGTGAGACATACCAAAACCCATCTGTTTGAAGATTTAGAATATTAGTACACTAAACCATTTTTGCTTTTGAAACACGATAAAAATGGAATCACAACAAGGAAATGCAACAAAGCATTAAGTAAACATAAGTACACAAACTGAAAAGAGATACAGCATAGTATCTCCAAGTATAGTTTATATATGCCACTATAGTTCAGCATGAACTAGAACCCATTGGTATTAAGTTCCAAATCAGCACAGGGTTATACTTATTGTACTGCTGACATGTTGAAAGCTTCTTATGTTCTGTGCATCTAAGTCAAAAGCAGAAAACCTGTATAATGCTGCTAAGATACTAGATTTTAGAAACTTGTCAACAACATTGACCAATGTAGACTGTTATGATTTGATGGAACTTCTTGTCTATGATCATTGTTAAAACATAAGAGTCTCTGCAAGATGGTTTTGCTTTATTCTGTGAATACCCATCTTTTCTTTTATTCTTGTTCAACTGCAACATTCCCTTTGTTTTCTGCAAAGTTGAGTTTACTTTCATTTGAGATATTCAGTCAGTTTATCTGACTGGATTTCTGGAATTTCATTCTTAAAGTTTTGTCAGCATAAAATACTTTTAAGCTTAGACTGTTTCCCAATTTAATTCTGTGTTCAGAAATCCCAACAGCATACCAAATGTGGAAGAAGGGATTTGTTAGAGGCAAGCTGAGGTGGAAAAAGTATGCTTGGTTGTAACCAGTTAGGAAGGTAAAGAGAATGGAGCAAGTTGATGAAATATTATGATTTTGACCCGAAGAAACCAGAAATTATGAAATTGAATGCAACAAACCTGACAATTTGTCAACTAGCTGCAGAAAATAGCCATTAAAACAAATTGTCTAGAAATTTTTAGCCAAGTGGATAAAACAGGTGTTTTAATGTAACCAAGTCCTGATAACTAAAGTTAGGTGGGTTGTTTGTGTACATTTTAACACCTTCCCAGAAAGCCCACCTGAGCCCCCATGGGAAAGATATCCATATCCATCAAGGCTGCTGAACGTTTGATTTTATCAAATGTCATTCAACATAATATTTTGCGCTCCTTGGCTTAGTATTGATTTGCATAATTGAGACTCATAAATGGAAGGGGAAGTTCTTTTAAACTTTCATATTCTTGGAAATTTGAGACTGATTTGCCATTACAAGAGATCAGTCTTATTTGATTGACAGATAGCTTTGGAGTCCACAATTTCTATTGTCTTTCTCAAAGTATTTACCTTAAAGTTTATACTTAACTCCCTTTTCCCTAGTATTCCTAGGCCTTCCACTTGCATATTCAACCAATCCTTTGCATTATCTGCAGATAACAGCACAATCATATGCCACATCACAGACACTGACCTTGTCAAATTTAATAAACCACATTGTTTGGTTGTATTTCTAACCCCATAATCAGCATTATTCACTGGTGTGCCCATTACACAAACTACCACCCTGATCTAGCACACTTCACCACTTTGTGTGTTCCATGTCTCGCTCTCCTTTCCTCACTACCAAAGCGAGTAACCCAGGTGCCAAAACTTGTGTCACTCTGACACCGATCATTATTCTACCAAATGCCTATTTGATCCTCAACCCTTCCCTAAAACTGTAAGGCCTCTCTGTCCAGTGAGTCCTGCCCCTTCATGGACATAGATACAGACATATGCTTTTTTTTTCCCCCTGGATCCCTTAAGACTTAGGTTTCCAAGGGCTGATCTGGAACATAAAACACAGTATAGTATTGGAGCAGGTACTTTGGCTCACAATATTGTGCTGAACCAATTAAATTAGTAATCAAATGGCTAGCTAAACTAATTTTTTTCTGTCTATACAATTTTCCTCTTATTTTTATGTCTATATAAACATCTTCTAAAAGTCCCTAATTTTTCTGCTCTCTGCTACTACCTGCTAATCTTATAAACTGCTTTCAGATCTCCCATCAGTCTCTGCAGCTCCAGAGAAAACAACTCAAGTTTGTCTAACCTCTCAAATAGCATGTGCCCTTTAATCCAGGCATCATCCTGGTAAACCTCTTCTGAACCCTCTCCAAAGTCTCAACGTCCTTCCTATAATGGAGCAACCAGAACTTCATTTAATATCCCAGATATGGCTTTGCTAGAGTTTAAAAAGCTGCAGTATAACTTTTGAACTCAATGCTTTGCCATATGCCTTCTTAACCAATCTATCAATCTTTGTAGCCCCTTTCAGGGAGTTATGAACTCGGACTCTCAGATCCCTCTGCTTATCGACACTGTTAAGAGTCTTCCCCTAACAGTGTACTGTCACTTTGCATTTTTTTACAATATTTTTATACAGAAGAAAAAACAAGATTTACAGAGTGCAACACATAGATACATCTCAACATAAATTGTGTACATTCATATATTGTAATAAAATTGATCAAAATGTTATAGCATAAAACATAAAGGTATACCACTCTGTAATCAAAAATTTAAAGATAGGTCATACATCATAAAAGAAATTTTTTATATAAAAAAGTCAACACCCTACCAACAACCAAAGAAAAAAACTGATGAATGATAATAGATAATTAGAAAATAAACATATTCGCTTAAGAAGAGAAGATAGAAATACACATAAAAGTCTGTGCACTGTTAAACTTTATAAATTGGAAAAGTAATTTAGGAAAGGTCCCCAGATATCATAAAAAGATTGTTTCGAATTTAAGACTGAGCAGCGGATCTTCTCTAAATTTAAATAAGACATAATATCACGTGACCATTGAAGATGTGTAGGAGGGGCAGACTCCTTCCATTTAAGCAAGATTGCTCTCCTTGCTAATAGAGAGGTAAAAACTAAAACCTGTAGGTTAGGAGTATTTAAAGTTATGTCTTCATTTGCAATAATACCAAACAAGGCAGTAAGGGGATTTGGGTCAAATTGGACCCTAAAAAGTTGTGAGAAGGTATGGAATACTTCCCACCAAAACTTTTCAATTTTAGGGCAAAACCAAAACATATGAATTAAAGAGGAATCAGCAGAGTTGCATTTATTACAAAGTGGAGAAACGTTTGGATAAAAACTGGACAGCTTCTGTTTAGAAATTTAAGCTCTATGAACCACTTTAAATTGTAGAAGAGAATGATGGGCACAGAAAGATGATTTATTAACCTGTTTAAGAATTTTATTCCATCTATCATCAGAAATCTGACAATTTAGGTCACCCTCCCAAGCTTTTTTTATTTTATCTAAAAAGTCTTGTCTAAAATCAATCAACAAGTTATAGATACCTGTAATAGAAGAATTAACAAAAGGTTTTAAATTTAAAAGATCATCCAGTAAATTTTTATCAGGACCTATAGGAAAGGTAGTTAATTGCAAAGTCTCTTTGCATTTGACCTAACAAGGTGCAATACTTCATATTTGGTGGGGGTAAATTCCATCTGCCATTTCTCTGCCCATATCTGCCACTGATCTACAGTATATCTGTTATTTGCTTTGCCAGTCTGCTACTATGTTATCCACAACATCACCAATCTTCATATCATCTGTAAACATACTAATCCTCCCATCTACATTTTTATCCATATCATTTATATGCATCATAGTTGGCAGAGAACCCAATACGGATCCCTGCGGAACACTGGAAAACACAGATTTCCAGCTGGAATCCTTTCAACCACTGCCCTATTTCTTCCATCGGAAAGCCAGTTCTGAATCTAAGTGGCTAGTTCTGCATGGATTCCATGACAATCTATGATCTATGACGTATGTCGCCTTGGGTCTTCCATGTTAGCGATTTTCACAAATGCAAGTCCACTAGCATAAGATCCATTGTTCCATGGTGCAACAAATTAGGAATATGCCCTTAAAACTTTGAAAATTTAAAGTGCTTTTCTTTTGTGTATATTTGATTTGAACATGTGCTGAGTGCACAATCTCAGGATTTGCTGATCGCACAAATGGAAAAGAGTAAAATGACAGCAAAAAGCTTTAGGAAGATAGCAACAGGTAATGGAACGGACAAAAAGACATCAGATTCTTTCTGATGTAGATTAGTAAAAGATAATATATTCTGAATGAAAATGGGGAAATGGTAGTGCACTTAGTGAAAAGACACTGAAAAATGTGGAACAGAAGGACATAATTGTTAATAGAGATGTCCCTGAATGCTGAATGTGCAGATGTCAGTGGATAAAGCCACTTGAGCTTTTTGAATAGGAAAATGGAATATGAGTATCAATAATTCATTATTAATTTTCAGGAAACTGTGGTTAGATCACACAGACTATGTGCAAATCCGTACAGTGTGTGAAAGAAAAGATTGCAAAACTTTTCAAACATACAACACAGTACATCAGAATGGAAACAATAGTTGTAATGCAGTATATATTGGTATATAATACAATTTACTGCATATCATACTACATACAATGGGTCCCATCACATTTTGAATTCAATTGTGCTGAAAGAAAGTCTATTAGTAAATGGATATTATAACATTACTTGTTGCTTTGAACTCTATACTTCAAGCCATGATTCACACTTGTATTGATATTGTGCCCAAAATGTTTTGATATCATTTAGTGCACAATTTTCCTTGCAAGGCCGGGCAGGAAATTGTATTACCTTGGTCTGGGAGCAATTATTAATTGGCGGTTGGCAGGAACAATAAAATTACATACACATTGCACTATAAAGCATGCACATCTTAGATAAGAACCAGCACTGGCCTTGCCTAACGCTCTATGGAACAGATGTACACCCAACAGTAACACTCTTGCTCCAGGTCTTAAGCCTCTATTCTTGACTCATAATACTCTAGAAGAGGTCTTGCCAATAAAATTGAAACATAATCCCCCTCATTCTGTATTCAGTTACTCCTAACTATTTGTTCTATTAGTTGACTAGCCTTTAGCAAATCACTCTGTGAGACATCTAGTTCTTCATCTTAAAGCCTTGCCATTTTTCACTATTTAGATTATGTGTTTTTACATTTCCTGCAAAGGTGGAGACATTAACATGTTCCTATTTTATACACCTTTTACCAGATTGCTGTCCACTCACCTGAACTGTTTATATTCCTCAGCAGTCTCATTACTTTTCTACCTATCTTTGTGTTATCAACAACTTTAACAACCATACCTTTATGACCCTAATGCAAACCATTTATTTAAATGGCAGACAGTTGAGACACAAGCACCAGTCTCTGCTGCACAACACTCATTATCTTGTCAGTAAACAGATCACCCATCTTTGCCTACTACTCTTTCTTTCCTACTAACCAGCCACAACAATATGTTATGTCCAAGTCATAAGCTTTTATCTTCCATAGTAACCTTTGATGCTGTATCTTAACAAATAACTTTCAAAAATCTCACTTATGTTCATTCAATGGTTTCACTTTAACAGTATTGATTTGTTTCTTCTAAAAACTCCAATAAATTGGTGAAACATGAGTTCCCTTTGATGAAACCATATTGACTTTGGTCAATTGCCTTGAATTGCTCTAAGGATCCCACAAAACATCTTTAGTTTACAACATTTTCTTTATTACAGATATTTAGTTATTTGGCCTGGAGTTTCTTGCTTTCTGCTTCATCTTTTTTTGAATAAAGGAATTAGCTTTGCCATATTCCAATCTAAGTGTGGGAAATTAAAACCAATGCAGTAGCTATCTCACTGGACATTTATTTCATGACATTAGGGTGAAGTTCCTAAGAACCGGGAGCAAGTTTAGGTGACACTTTCAGCAAAAAATGAGATAATCCTATAATCTTTAAATTCATGTCTCATGTAAAAAAAAACTACCTGGGAGAGCAAATAGGAAGTCTGCTTAACACTTCAAAGAATAGAATTGCAGAATATTTCCAACACAGGATGCCATTCATGACATAGAATTTGTACTGGTAAAAGATGCTACTAACCCAAATATCATCCTCCAGTGTTAGTTTCAAAGCCCTGTGAATGTCAAATTTCACAAGTGCACCTATTTTTTATTTGGCACTTTTTAAATGTGAGAAGAGTTTCTGCCACAACCAGCCTTTCAAACAATGAGCTCTAGACCCTTATTACTCCATGAATTAAAACATCTTTCCTTGTTTTTCTTTAATAATTCCACTAGTTATTTTACTGTGCCACCTGGTCTTTGACCCTTATGGTAACAGAAACAAGTCCTTCCTACTTATGCTACCTAGGTCAATCAGAATTTTATACATATCAGCTAAATCTTCCTTCAACCTTCTGTTTCAGTAAAATAATCCAGTTTTTTCAATTATTTCTCACAGTTAAATCACTCCATTTCTGGCAGCAGAAGTTGTAAATCTGACCAACACACTTCCAGCACAATTACATCAGTCCTTTATCAGAACATATGCTGTTTAAAGGAGAGCCTCCTGATAGTAAATCTCTGTTCTTGTACTGTACCGGGTGTCTGCCAAAACATAAGAGAATATCTTTAGGATTGGGTTTGAACTAGCCACTGGACTTAAGCAACAAACATCTACATCAAAGACTGTAATTATAAGAACTAGGAAAAAGAGTAGGCAATTCAACCCCTCATGCCAATCCATCATTCAACCTAACATGGCAGAGCTTTTACATGAACATCATATTCCTGCACAAAGTCTATTTCCCTTGATGCCCTTAATCTTTAAATTTCAAACTCTTACTTGAACCATATCTGGCACTGAGATAAATGGTTGAACAACGTTAACTCATCTGAAGAAAAGACTTCATAGAAATGTTACAACTATTGAAGTTCATTTTGTTTGAACAAATAAAGGTTTTGTTATACTGTTATGGAATTAGGTAGATAAATCACACAGGGTTTTATGAGTATAAGACCATAAGACATAGGAGCAGGATTAGGTCAACTGGCCCATAGAGTGTGCTCCATCATTCAATCATGGCTGATCCTTTTTTTCCTCCTCCTCAACCCAAGTTCCCAGCCTTCTCCCTGTAACCTTGATGCCATGTCCAATCAAGAACCTATCAATTTCTGCCTTAAATACGCCCAATGACCTGGCCTCCACAGCTGCATGTGGCAACAAATTCCACAAATTCACCACCTATCCCATTTTATCTTTCATGTTCCAATGTCATCTTCCCTAACCACTCCTTGTGACAAAGGTATTGGATGCTTTTGTCACAGGGAATGGTTAGGGAAGAAGACATTGGAGCAAGAAAGATAAAATGGGATAGGTGGCTGAACCAAATGATTTAGGGATTAGATTTGGATTTTGGCTTGAAAGAGATATAACTCCCATGGTAACCATAAGGTCCATACTCCAATAGCATTCCCTCTGTAGATTGACTGTGTCAGATGTGCAGGAACTTCCCGGACAATGCACCTGGGTAGAAATGTCTAATACCAGAGGGTATGCATTGAAGGGCAGAGGAGGTTGCTTAAAATGGGATGCGAGGGTTAAGTTTTTTACTCAGAAAGAAATACACTGGAATGCACTGCCTGGTATGGTAGTAGAGGCAAATACATTAGAGGATGTTAAGAGACATTGTGATAGGCACATCTAATGAATATGAGGAAGATGGAAGAATATGGACATTGTGTAGGTAGGAGGAATTAGATTTTAGGATTTTTTGGTTCACTTTTTATCTAGTTCAGCACAACATTGTGGGCCAAAGGGCCTGTTTCTGTGCTGTATTGTTCTATGTTAACTTCAGGGATATTTGCTCCATATGCTTATTTAAACATTGTAGTGGATCAATATTAACAAGTCTAGTGTTTTCTTGGCTAAGTACGTGAATCCTGTGAGTTCTAAGGTGGTGGAAAAAAACTTAGACAAGAACTTTCATAGGTGAGCAGAACTTGTTTGATGGGACAGGTGGCTATATGGTTGTAACCCCTGGGTCGCCTCAGGCATCGCACAAACTCGTTCTAGTCTAGGGGGAGCAGCCTTCGGCCCCGCCAAACTGGGTAATCAGCTGGTGTGGATGCTGTGTGATGTCCCCCCCTTGCCCAAAAAACAGACAGTACACCTTAGGCGATTAAATGAGTACAATTTATAAAGATTACTATAACTAAGCGATTACTAACAATACAGTATATATGAATAAGAGAAAAAAAAGAAAAGGCGCCAAACTTATCAAAGTCCAAACCACTTCGTGCACAACCGTTGGAGCTCAATTACTGAAGTCTTCTGGCATTCGATCCCCTCCGACTTCCTCGACCCGCCTCCTGGGACCCCCACGGTGGTCGACCAGATGCTCCACACTCCTCTGTCTCCGTCTCCTCTCATCACCGAAAACCTTGGGCCGGTGACCCCCACTCGGGGTCCGTTCTGTCGCCCAGCTTCCAGCATCCTGTCCTCTCTCTCTCACTCCATCGCGCCGACTCCCCAAAATCCCCGCCAACAATCAGTTTACAGTCCCAAACAAGCTTCCAGCACTTATCATAACAAAGACGCTAGCATTCCTACTATTAACCAGGCGCCAGCATTCCTACTATTAACCAGGCGCCAGCATTCCTACTTTTAACAAAACAAAGACGCCATTTTGATTACATACACAGTAACAAGGAAAAAGAAGAAACCCCCCGTTACATGGTACAGGAGGGTTGGCACACATTCTGCTGTTTCCTCTGTGCTCCTGTATGCTGCAAATGAAGAGACGTGAAGTTCCCAGTGTCACTGGGCACTCTTTCCCATATTGTAGGTTACAGGACAAGGATTTCCTTGATTCAATGTTACGTTCCTCAATGAGATATTGAGAATATCATTGAAAATTGTTTTGTGTCCTCCTGATGATGCTTCCCATAGTGGTGTCTACTGTAGGGTACCTGTTTTGGGAGGTGACACAACTTTTAACCTTTTCCTGTGGATTAGCTCCATTCCATGGGAATCTGGTTGGAGGTGGAAGACAATACAATGACAAAAGAGTTTGGGAAGGGATTTGGAGTAATTATTCAAGCTTGTTTCTTGCTAACTTGCACTGCAGTTGGGTCTGCAATAAGCCTATTAGTTAGAATTAAGGGTTACATGCCATAATATATCAGATCTTAAAAATGG
Organism: Hemitrygon akajei; assembly: GCF_048418815.1. Lineage (NCBI taxonomy): Eukaryota > Metazoa > Chordata > Chondrichthyes > Myliobatiformes > Dasyatidae > Hemitrygon > Hemitrygon akajei. The sequence goes on along the minus strand of NC_133136.1, from coordinate 70,355,239 downwards.
AATGAAAATTTCTGGGGGCAGCAACATTTGGGAAGGATTCTCCATTCTTTACTCTGGAGCGTTGAAAGCTGAGGGGAGATCTCACAGAGGTTTACAGAGTATGAATGGGATAGAGTGGACAGAGAGTATCCGTTTCCCAAAATGTCTCATGCCTGAGGGCATGCATTGAAGGTGAGAGGAGGTAGGCTTAAGGAGGATATCAGGAGTAAGATTTTTACTCAGAGAGTTGTGGAATGCTGTGCCTGAATGCCTGCTATGGTGGTAGAAGCAAATACATTAGAGGCCTTTAAGGGATGTTTGGATAGGCACATGGATATAAGGAGGATGGAGGGATATGGAGATGGTGTAGGTAGGAGGGATTAGTGTTTGGCTGTCTTTGATTTGCTTTTTAGAAGGTTGGACACAACATTGTGGCCCATTGGCTTGTCCTTGTGCTGTATTTTTCTATGTTCTACGTTCTAAAAAGAGAGATTTTTCAGAATCTATGCTCAGAATATCATTCCTACCTTGCAAGTGGTAGTCAGTCATTATCTGGCACAAGGAAGAGTCGAATCACTCTTAAAATTCAATACCATTACCATCACCAGTTTCTGCGCAGTCAAAATTCTGGGGCTTACTATTGACTAGGAGCTTAACTGGTAAGCCACACAAATATAATGGAAACTCACTAATCATCTGACTCCTTGAAATGCTTTCAGCATCTATAAGGTTTGAATCCTTTTGCCCTCAACACTATTTAAACAAAGCAGCAACCTTGACTGGTACTATTTTAAATATTCACTCCACTATCACTGCTCTATGTATCATCTACAAAATGCACAGCAATAACACATCATGGCTTTATTAACTCCGCCTCAAAACCAATGATTTCTACTACTACTACCGCTACACCACTACATGTATGTACCCCTAACATGTATTTTCAAAAAGTCATTGAAGACTGGCGAAATCCCTGAGGACTGGAAATGGGCTAACATTGTCCCAGTATATAAGAAGGGTGGCTGCATTGATTCTGGTAACTATAGACCAGAAGCATAATGTGTATTGCAGGCAGGATAATGGGAACAATAATAAAGAATGAGGTGGAAAAGGAGCTGATAAGGACAGGCATGTTCACAGAAAGCCAGCATGGGTTCAGAAAAGGGAAATCATGTTTAACTAATATGCTGGAGCTCTATGAAGAGGCAATGAAAACTTATGATAACAACAGAGCGGTTGATATCATTTACTTGGACTTTCAGAAGGCTTTTGACCCCATGAGAGGTTATTAATCAAATTACAGGAGGTGAGAATTCAGGGTAAGATGTGCGAATGGGTGCAGAATTGGCTTAAAACCAGTAAACAATGACTTATGGTGAGAGGCTGATTGTCACACCTTGAAGATGTTAAAAGTGGGTTTCCATAGGGATCGGTTTTGGGGCCATGCTCATAGGTGAAATAAAAGGAGGGTTATTGGCTAAGTAGGGGAGAAGGGTTAGATTGACAATGGAGTAGGTTAAAGGGCCAGCACATCGTATGCTGAAGTGACCTTACTGTGTTCTATGTTCCAAAGCAGGAATAATAGGGCCCTGGGGAGTTTTGTTGAACAGAGGGACCCAGGGAAACAAACACCATTTCCTTGAAAATGGCAGCAAAAGTAGATAGGATGATGAAAAATACATACAACATGCTTTCATGTATTAGTTGCATTATTGAATAAAAGATTTTGGACACCATATTACAACTGCACTAAACGGTGATGAAGCCACACTTGGAATATTGGGTGCAGTTCTGGTTACCAACTTACAGGAAACAATTGATCAGGTTAGGGAGGATTCAGAAATGAGTCACATAGATGTTCTGGTTTTTTTTCCTGAGATTTGAAAGCTTCAGTTATAAAAATAAACTGGATAGGCCGAGGCTGTTTTCCCTACAGTGAAGGAGACTGAGGGATGACCTGATAAAATTATAATAGGCAAAGATAATATAAATAGTCACAGTCTTTTTTTCTAAGGTAGGGTTGCCTAAAACTGTAAAGTACAATTGAAAGTTGAAAGGGGAAAGGCTTAAAAGGGGTTGAGGCATAAGTTTTTCCACATAGTGCTTAAGGATATATGAGTGCGATTACTCAACTTGAGCGATTGCACTCCAGGTTAAGATGGCAGTGGTGAACTTCTGCTGGTGGCTAATGAAACAAGGATAGCAACTAATTACTTTGTTAACCATACGTTTTGCCTTTGGACTTGGAGGCAATTCAATGTGGCAGAACCGAGGTAAGGCGAGGCAGCAGACCCATCATTAAGAGCATGGAAGAACATGAAAGATCGGTCACAGGCCGAATCAAAGCTATGGAGTCCAGGCCCCAAACGCGACCGAACACGATGTGTGGATGGAAATTTACAGGCTGAATCGAGGCGGCTAGTATATCCAAACGGCAGAACCCAGTGTTCAGGCAGAGAGTTAATTACCGGGCCAGATTGAAAAGGTCAGGGTGTTGAGGCCCGAGGCATGGTGCGGGTCGGTTTTGATCGCTGTTTACTCATCTCAGCACTGTCCTATGGGAGCCTCTTGCGCAGCTCAGTTCAGAAATGCTATTCTGCTTGTGGTTACTGTTTGCAGGATGTTTATTTTTCAGTGCACACTGGGTGTTTGACAGTCTTTTTTATGAGTTATTTTAGTCTTTTGTTTTTCTTTTGTGGGCACGATGTGGTTTTCATTGTGTGTTAGACAGTCTTCTTATGGGTTTCTTTGGGAGGTGTCTTTGTTTTGTGGCTGCCTGTTAGGAGACGAATCTCAAGGTTGTATAATCTATACATACCTTGATAATAAATGTATTTAGAACTTTGAACTTTTGGACTTTGGACAGAAAATAGTCAAGGCAGGTACAATTATAATGATTAAAAGATTTAGACAGTAGGCAAATATAGCAAAATGAGACAGGCTAATTTCTGCACCTTGTCTGGCACGGATAAATTAGGCCAAAGGGCTTGTTTCCATACTATACAAATCTATGGATTTAATTATGCATAGCCATTAAAGATGCTTGCTTTTTCAGAAATGTCCATTATCTATGATTTTTTAAATATACTGTATATATACATATTCCATGTATTGTATAAATATATATATATATGTATGTATATATTTATACAGTATATGGAATATGTAAAATTTTTAAAAAACTATCTGCTGGATGAATTATGTTAATTCTCAATGAATGGATCTGACTGAGAGCTGTAGGGAGCTAACAACTGTCAGTCATTTCAGACTTTCATGTATGTGCAGCCGAACACAGAAGTGTTAAACAACATAGTGGAGCACAGAAATTGGCACATCTGTCTTCCTTTCTGCCACTCAACTTACCATTGAGCCAAAGAATGAAGCACGAAGGAACAGGAGAGAGGGTGTTTCCATCCATTTCCTTATCTTTATGCCCTGAATGGGAATTTTTTGTCATCCCTGTGGGGGAAACATAAGTGCCTGAATAATTCTACTTCATTTAACTGTTTCCTTTACTCATTTTCAAGTGTTTTCAAGATTACATATGAATCTACTTGAAGAGATTTTAACTGAATGTGTCGGACATATTTAAAACAGCTCAAAATTCTTTGTCAGCTGCAATCTGTCAAAGATCAGTGGAATATTTTGGGATTTGACCTTAGTAATATGCCACCAAAGGCTTACTCATTTTGTGAATGTGTGAATTTGTGTTCCAGCATTTTAATTATTCATTTCTTCTTTTAATGTGACTGCAAAATGCACTGTGACAACTTATCACAGTCTCCTTAACAGTACATCTGCCTTACACTGTATGCATTGCATACACAGTGGACTAAGAGAGCATATATAGAACCACACTTTGGTTAGATTGTGATCAACCAGCTCCAAATAAGTGTAGGCAGATGGGCACCACAGGTTGTGAGAATAGAGTAAGTCCAACATGAGGGTGTCAGGGTCACTAGTCAAATCAAGTGCAGGAACTTAGGCAATTCAGAGCAAACAAAAGATTTAATACAGAAATTAACCGGAAAAACTAACAAGGACTCTGGCAAACCATACAGAATCTTGAAGAGCTAAAATCACTCATGATACACAGAAGATCAGAGTTTCACCAGACAAGGATCCACAACGACCAAGCATAGAGGAGTTGGCAAGCCCCCAGAGATACACCCCAGAGCCGATGTTCCAAATGAAGCAATAACCCCTAAGACAACAAACACAATGCAAGACATTGAAAATCCTGTGCTAATTTAATTACCCCAAAATGAATAAAAATGACAAATACAGGAGAGCTTAACAATCCCCATGATACCAAATGGGACACCTACACCGAAAAACAAAGCTAGTCCAAAAACAAACAATTAGACATAAAAGATAAGCAATCCACATACTAACTGAAAAAAATATCTTTACTTCTTTTTTTAAATGAACCCTGGTTGTGACAGAGAGTCAATAGACAATAGACAATAGACAGTAGGTGCAGGAGTAGGCCATTTGGCCCTTCTAGCCAGCACCGCCATTCACTGTGATCATGGCTGATCATACACAATCAGTACCCCATTCCTGCCCTCTCCCCATATCCCTTGACCCCGCTATCTAAAAGAGCTCTATCTAACTCTCTCTTGAATGCATCCAGAGACTTGGCCTCCACTGCCTTCTCGGGCAGAGCATTCCACATATCCACCACTCTCTGGGTGAAAAAGTTTTTCCGCATCTCTGTTCTAAATGGCTTACCACTTATTCTTAAACTGTGGCCTCTAGTTCTGGACTCACCCATCAGCGGGAACATGCTTCCTGCCTCCAGTGTGTCCAATCCCTTAATAATCTTATATGTTTCAATCAGGTCCCCTCTCATCCTTCTAAATTCCAGTGTATACAAGCCCAGTCGCTCCAATCTTTCAACATATGACAGTCCTGCCATTCCGGGAATTAACCTTGTGAACCTACGCTGCACTCCCTCAATAGCAAGAATGTCCTTCCTCAAATTTGGAGACCAAAACTGCACACAATACTCCAGGTGGGGTCTCACCAGGGCCCTTGTACAGCTTCAGAAGGACCTCTTTACTCCTATAATCAATTCCTCGTGTTATAAAGGCCAGCATGCCATTAGCTTTCTTCACTGCCTGCTGTACCTGCATGCTTGCTTTCATTGACTGATGTACAAGAACACCTAGATCTCGTTGTACTTCCCCTTTTCCTAACTTGACTCCATTTAGATAGTAATCTGCCTTCCTGTTCTTGCCACCAAAGTGGATAACCTCACAGTTATCCACATTAAACTGCATCTGCAATACATTTGCCCACTCACCCAACCTGTCCAAGTCACCCTGCATTCTCATAACATCCTCCTGACATTTCACACTGCCACCCAGCTTTGTGTCATCGGCAAATTTGCTAATGTTATCATTAATGTATATTGTAAACAGCTGCGGTCCCAGCACTGAACCTTGCGGTACCCCATTGATCACAGCCTGCCATTCTGAAAGGGACTCGTTAATCACAACTCTTTGTTTCCTGTCAGCCAGCCAATTTTCAATCCATGTCAGTACTCTGCCCCCAATACCATGTGCCCTAATTCTGCCCACTAATCTCCTATGTGGGACTTTATCAAAAGCTTTCTGGAAGTCCAGGTACACTACATCCACTGGCTCTCCCTTGTCCATTTTCATAGTTACATCCTCAAAAAACTCCAGAAGATTAGTCAAGCATGATTTTCCCTTCATAAATCCATGCTGACTCAGACTGATCCTTCTACTGCTATCCAAATGTGTCGTAATTTCCTCTTTTATAATTGACTCCAGCATCTTTCCCACCACTGACGTCAGGCTAACCGGTCTATACTTACCTGTTTTCTCTCTCCCTCCTTTCTTGAAAAGTGGGACAACATTAGCCACCCTCCAATCAGCAGGAACTGTTCCTGAATCCATTGGAAAGTGATTACCAATGCGTCCACGATTTCTAGAACCACCTCTTTAAGTACCCTGGGATGCAGACTTATCAGCCTTCAGACTCAACAGTCTATCCAACAGGGTTGCTTGCCTAATATAAATTTCCTTCAGTTCATCCTTTACCCTAGTTCCTTTGGCCACTATTACATCTGGGAGATTGTTTGTGTCTTCGCTAGTGAAGACAGATCCAAAGTACCTGTTCAACTCATCTGCCATTTCCTTGTTCCCAATAATAAATTCACCCATTTCTGTCTTCAATGGCCCAATTTTGGTCTTAACTATTTTTTTGCTATTCACATACCTAAAGAAGCTTTTACTATCCTCCTTTATATTCTTGGCTAGTTTACATTCGTACCTCATTTTTTCTTGGCGTATTACCTTTTTTGTTATCTTCTGTTGCTCTTTAAAAGCTTTCCTGTCTTCCGGTTTCCCACTCATCTTTGCTATGTTATACTTCTTCTCTTTTATTTTTATACTGCCCTTTACTTCCCTTGTCAGCCACTTACTGCCCCTTACTCCCTTTAGGATCTTTCTTCCTCTTTGGAATGAACCGATCCTGCACCTTCTGCATTATTCCCAGAAATACCTGCCATTTTTGTTCCACTGTCTTCCCTGCTAGGGTTTTGTTCCATTGAACTTTGGCCAGCTCCTCCCTCATAGGTCTATAGTTCCCTTTGTTCAACTGTAATACTGACACATCCTATTTTCCCTTCTCCTTCTCAAATTGTAGGTTAAAACATATCATATTATGGTCACTACCTCCTAATGGTTCCTTTACCTCGAGGTCCCTGATCAAATCCAGTTCATTGCACAACACTAAATCTAGAATTGCCTTCTCCCTGGTAGGTTCCAGTACAAGCTGTTCTAAGAATCCATCTTGGAGGCACTCCACAAAATCCCTTTCTTCGGGTCCAGTACCATTCTGATTCTCCCAGTCTACCTGCATGTTGAAATCCCCCATGACAACTGTATCATTACCTTTGCGACATGCCAATTTTAACACTTCATTCAACTTACACCCTACATCCAGACTGCTGTTTGGGGACCTGTAGATAACTCCCTTTAGGGTCTTTCTACCCTTAGAATTTCTCAGTTCTATCCATACTGACTCTACATCCCCAGATTCTTTTTTAGCAGCATTCAACACCTTTCCAGAATTATCGCTACTCAGTATCCAGCACATAAAGACAATCACATTTTGCTTTGATATTTAACACTTGAAGCTTGCTCTTACTTGTAATTTACTAAATTCTGTTTATCCATTTATACAGGTTCAGCATTTATGGATTTGGATTATGGACAATGAACTTTTTCAGTCTTATAGCTTTAAAATTCTGTGTTGTCGCCCGTTCTTTCTCACTGTTTTTTGTGCAGTGGGGTGGGTTTGCTTTTTCTCTTTGAACGGACTTCCATGGTCGTCTTTGTTTTGCGGCTCTTTGGGAAGAAGAATGTCAGAGTTATATACTGCATATATACTTTTATAATAAATGCAACTTTGAATTTTTGAACCTTTAAATTGGTCATTTCAATTGGAGCATATCTGCCCTCTACTTGATACTGACAGATCATTGCAAGATGCTGCTACTTTCCTTAAAAAAATGTGACCTCATTTATTGGATACAACAAACTATATCACTGAAATGAGATGCCTTCTGTAATGCCTTCATCAATGAATTGAGACACACCAACTCTATATCCAAAGAGACAGGAGACTTATCTACAAGCCACACATGTCACTATTTACATATTGAATTCCTGAACTCTTGGTACTGTCTGTTTCTGAACCAGTGACATTATTTAAGAATGAGGCACATCACATGACTCTGCTGTCCAATTTGATCAAAATATAAACACACAAATAGATACAGAGAACAGCTTGTATCATTCTTAAAGATACATTACACCTTCCTATCCAAATCAAGTGTCTTGGTGTGAAAGTAAATGGTTGCTAATAAAATGTAGTCTCAATCAGAAAACTGAATCACTTTTCCTTGCCATTTTGAGTGATAATATTCCTAAATGTAATCCAATTTCCTTCAGTGCCTAATATGGAACCACTTCTACAAATATTAAATATTTATAAGCAACATTTAGATTTTCTCCTCAGTTTGACTTGTCTTTTCTTAACTTTTCAATGCACCATTTATTAGATGGAGTCATGTTAGGAATGAATGATTTGGCTATTCTGCTTGGTTTTATTTCATTGATTATCAGGCTGTGGCTAATCAGATCCAATGAATTTTGAATGCAGAATTGAATTCATATTCTAGATATATTTATGTAACCGTATTTTAGCACTAGATTTCAGAGGACACCAACCGAGAGATTCATAAGTTCATTGTGATGCTCAGTTTATGGTTGTGAAATACTAATTTTAATGTGGCACATTCACATGTCATTTTAAAAAGTAATGCTTGGCTATCTGAGTCTATGTTTTCCCTTAACAATGTTATCATCATATAATTCATTTGTGCATATCCAAAACTGCTCATAAATGCTGTTCTTTAATTTTTCTGCACTATTTAATATCATATTCCTCACTTTGGTTGAGTAGTCTCAACAAAATACATGCAATATAATTGATTTTCATACCATGAAAATTCCAGTTCATGCTTCCTTCGACAGTCATAACATGTTAACCTCTTTCTGATACATATCTTAATTTTAACCTGTTCTTTAGGAAAGCATTTGAAAGTTTCTACCAGCTGGATCTCTGATATTTACAACCACTCAACCCTCTGTATATAAATCTCCAAACTAAGCTTCTGAGATATGCTTAGAAATGGAGCAATGATGAACCTTCTACAGTTTAGTCATCCAGGATCATCATTCCTAGGACGGTACGTTTTGTAAGATCATTATGTGACAAGTAGAAGAGTTGAGGCTTTCATGACCAAAAACAGGAATTTTAACCAAAATTAATTCTAGAAATCTACAACATAACGCATATATTTAATCCATACTACGAGGGTGAAATTTCTACAGCTGGATCTCAATAGTAAGCCAGTCATACTTAACTTTCTATTAAGATTTGTTTGCTTCAGAAACCTGATTGTTGGGAACAACACAAGGAGTTGATTCCATTTTCAAAACTTCAATACAAGCTATTACAATGGAAACTTGAGTGCGGAGTGATCCTAATCCATGGGAGAAATGAAACAGTCAGTGTATATGAAGAGTATTGTCATTCATTACATTTGCAGCCAAAAAAATTAAGGTTGGTTGATTAGAAAGACATAGAGTCTAAGGCAAATGATTCTCAACATGGTGGAGCATGGTGCACAAAATTTATATGGATGTTTCTTACTATAGGTTTTAAGAGACATACCGGGAAATAACATGGGGAAGAAGGTGATATTATTGCTGGTGATAGGTCAGAGACATCTGAGACATCAGTGAGTTAACTAGCAGCATGAATTATGGATTAAATCCCTTAAAAGAATATTGTAAATGTACTGAAGGGGTGTTTTAACCTGGAGATTTCATAAATTTTCAAGAGCTGCAAGTTTACTTCGTGTTTCCAGGGACAAAAGGAAGCTTTTAACAAATCATGGTGAAGGTAAAGATACTAGTAAAGAGGGTCATTTCCATTTCTTTTAGATGGCATGCCAGTGGATTGCTTGCTGTGAAGAATAACTAATTGCAAATGCCAAGTAAAACCGTTTGCTGTGCTGGATCTAACATTTGAAGGTAAGAGCAGATCAGAACTCTAGCATAGAGATGCTGTTGAAAAATGAAGAGCAGTTTCATTTAGGGTACTCCTCAAATGTGAAGTGGGAAATGATGTGGCCATGGTAACGACAATTCACGTGGTTATAAAAGGACATGGTAGGTGCTGGTATGTCTCCTGACAGCAAGAGTTAGGTTGGAACCCCTGTGGGTATAAAAGTTGGAAACCTAGCTAGGCAGTTAAGGAAGCCACCCAGCTTGTAAACATCTATTCAAGAAGGCTTGATCCTTCAACTGTCACAGATAAAGGAATACCACACAATGGAATAAGTCTTTGAAGAAGAAAAACCGCTGGCAAAGATGATAGCTACCCTTTGCTTTGGACACAAGCAAACATAAATCGATAGATATATGCTGTATTGATCCCAAAGGAAATTACAGTGTCATAGCAGCATTATAATTGCACAAATATATAAATGTTAGAAGAGAAGTAGAAAAAATAAAAATAAGTTACCACAAACAGCATAACAGGAGGGGTCAACACTTCCCCAGCTTTAGGTTAACTCATTGTAGAGCTTAATGGCCGAGGGTAAGAATTACCTCATATAGTGCTTTTTGGAGCAGCACAGTTCCCTCAGTCTATTACCAAAAGTGCTCCTCCATTCAGCCAAGGTGGCATGCAGTGGTTGAGAAATATTGTCCAGAACTACCAGGATTTTCCAGAGGGTCCTTTGTTCTATTACAGCCTCCAGTGTGTCCAGTTTGACTCCTATAACAGAGTCAGCCTTTCTAATCAGTTTATTGAGCCTGTTGGCATCACCCATGTTGATGTCATTGCCCCTTCACAGCGCCACATAGGATATTATACTGGCAACAAAACCTGGTAGAACATGTGAAGGAGAGGCCTGCATACTCCAAAGGACTTCAGTCTCCTCAGGAAGTAGAGGTGACTCTAGCCCTTCTTGTACACAGCTTCAGTCTTAGTGCTCCACTCTAGTCTGTCATCCAGGTGCACCTCCGGGTACTTGTAGGTCCTCACCATTAATAGCAACAGGGAGCAGTGCAGGCTTAGTCTTCCTGAAGTCCATCAGCATCTCCTTTGTCTTACTGATGTTGAGCTGCAGATTATTTAGCTTCCATCATTCGACCAAGTCCTCCACCAAGACCCTGTATTCATCCTCCCATCCTCCCTTCATACACTCAACTATTGCTGAGCCATCAGAGAATTTCTGCAGATGAGATAAACATAGGTATCAAAACATAGGTGTAGAACAGTTCTGCTGAAGTACCTTACCTAAGCTGGAGAAAAGTAGAGAGGAGGTGGAAACATGTATATTGGGAAGAATTAACCCTCCACCTGAAGAAGGGATTAACAGTAGTACATTAATATTCACTTTATCAGTTGAAAATGCTATGTTCAGATGTCTCCGGGTATGTGAATACAATAGTAGTTTGATGTAGGATAAGATATTGTTCAGATCATTATGCATTTTCCATTGAAGTAGACTAAAACGATGTTGAGGCCTATGCAAGAGAGACTGTGCATGGGTTATTGAACTATTGGGTTGCTAATGGAGATAGCTATGATCAGCTAACAATTATGATTATAGCATATGCAGAGGCAACATTACAGGTTGCAATTACTGGTGGCCCATCTGAAGAGCAGTATGAAGCTTTCCATAAAAAAGAGACAGTAAGCCAGAAGTTGGGCCACCACATGCAAACTTTTGTCTTCCTAATCTTTTTTGCCAATTTTTCATTTGAGGTTTCCAGTGTCTGCAGATTTTCTTTTGATTTCTTTCAATACGGATGAGCAGTCTGTGGATTTGTAATTCACACACTGAGACAACTGGACTGTTGCAAGAAACAACTGATAAAATGAGTATTCAAATCTTGATAAACTGCAGGTTATCTATGGGAGCTCCAATGTTCAGAGAGTTACTAAATAGGCTGAATGAAGATCAGATTGTGCTAAAAGCCCCGAGGGAGGGATTATGCTGTGATATGAAAGCAATTTAAAAGTTCAATGGATGATGCTACTTGAGAGTTGGACTTCATTAAATCAGCGGAAAGGAGATGAAGCAAGACAACTAAGTGTGAATGTAAACAATGACGACTAAGTTGACTCTGCTCAAAATAATCCAAACAGGGAAGGCATCATTTTAAGTAAAAATGTACACTATATATGAAAATAATTTTACATTTAAGAAATGTGTGTACCATGTAATATTACATCTGGTATATTGTTGTACCAGTGACTGTTATAAGTTGATGTTAATTCATTCAATAAACAGTATCTTTTTGTTGCTTTGTTCTTGTTACTTATCATGTAATAGGGGAGGCCAAGCCACTGAGTAAATACTTGCACTAATGGCACTTTGTGCATTACTGTGACATTCTGGTGCTGCTGTAACTTATGCTACTTATCTATTTAATACCATTTTTCTATTACTGTCTTGTTTTTTCTACCGCTTTGTCTGATTGCCTGAGAGAAGCCAAACAGAGTTTCATTATACCTATGTATAATGACAATAAAGATCATTCAATTCAATTCAATTCAAATACTGTTTTTTCAAAGTTCAAAGTAAATTTATTATCAGAGTACATATTTGTCACTGTATACAACCCTGAGATTCATTTTCTTGCGGGCATGAATAATAAATCTGAGAAACACAACAGAATCAGTGAAAGCCTGCACCCAACAGGACAAACAGCCATTCTGCAAAAGACGCCAAACTGTGCAAATACAAAAGGAGAAAAACAATAATAAATAAATAAGCAATAAATATTGAGAACATAATATGCAGAGCCCTTGAAAGTGAGCCCATAGGTAGTGGGAACAGTTCAGTGATGTGGCAAGTATAATTGTGTGAAGTTATCCCTTCTGGTTCTTTTTTTAATTATTTATTAATTTTTTAGAAAATTACAAAGAGTAAATGTAATGATTAAATAGTGAAAAGAGAAAAAAAAATAATATTGACCCTCCCCACTCCCCTTAACCCTCCCCCTTAACCCTTATCTAAAGAAAAAAAAAGAAAGAAAGAAAGAAAGAAAGAAAGAAAGAAAGAAGAGAAAGATTGCTTGGATATTGAAGGATCCCCACATGTTCCATGGAGTTCAAAATAATTTTAATTTTTATTTTTACTTTCCCCAATTACTTTATAATTTTATCTTCAAAGGACCTATGTATTTAATCCTATCTTTTGTAGGTAAGGGAGCCAAATTTTCAAAAATATATCATATTCATTTCTTAGATTATATGTAATTTTTTCAAGTGGAATACAACTATATATTTCATTATTCCAATGATCCATAGTTAGATATAAGTCAGATTTCCAAGTAACTGTGATAACTTTTTTGGCTACTGCCAATGCAATTTTTATAAATTTTTTCTGATACTTATTCAATTTAAGTTTCGGTATTGTCCCTTCAATGTCTCCTAATAAAAATAATATTGGGCTATGTGGGAGTTGTACCCCAGTAATTTGTTCCAATAAAAGTCTTAGATTTATCCAAAATGATTGAATTTTAAAACAAGACCAAGTAAAATGTAAAAAAGTACCAATTTCTTGATTACATCGAAAACATTGGTCAGACATATTTGAATTTAATCTATTTATTTTCTGTGGTGTTATATATAATTGATGTAAAAAATTATATTGAACTAATCTAAGTCGAACATTTATTGTATTTATCATACTATCAGAACATAATCTTGACCAACTTTTTCCATCAATTTTAATATTCAAATCAGATTCCCATTTTTGTCTTGATTTATGAATTCCTGATTTAATTGTCTGTTTTTGAATCAAATTGTACATACAAGATGTAAATTTTTATATTTTTCCTTTTTGAATTAATATTTCTATTTCACTAGGTTTTGGCATCAACATTGTTTGACCCAGCTTTTCTCGTAAATAAGCCTTTAATTGAAAATAACAGAAAAGAGTGTTGTTTGATATTTTATATTTATTTTTTAATTGATTAAATGATATCAATATACCTCCTTCAAAACAATCCCCTTTTGGAACCAATTATGTAGAAGTTTATTATCCATTGTAAAAGGAATAAGCCTATTTTGAATTAAAGTTCTTTTTGCTAATAAAGATTTCTTTATCTCATCGTCCATATTTACCTTATTCTATAAATCAATCAAGTGTCTTAATATAGGAGATTCTTTTTTTTCCCGTATCCATTTGGATTCCCATTTATATATAAAATCTTCTGGTATGTTTTCTCCTATCTTATCTAATTCTATTCTAATCCATGCCGGTTTTTCTTCATCAAAAAAAAAGACACAATAAATCTAAATTGATTTGCTTTATAATCATTCTTAATATTTGGAAGTTGTAACCCTCCTAAATCAAATTTACATGTCAATTTTTCCAATGATATTCTTGACATCTTTCCTTTCCAAAGAAATTTCCTTACATACTTATTCAGTTCTTGAAAGAACTTCTGAGGCAATTGTATTGGTAAAGTTTGGAATAAATATTGTAATCTAGGAAATATATTCATTTTTACAGCATTAACTCTACCTATTAATGTTATTGGTAACATCATCCATTTATCAAGATCGTCTTTTTTTTTAATAATGGCAAATAATTTTGTTTATATAAATTTTTTACATCATTATCGACTCTTATAATTCAAATACTTAAAGCAGAGGTTGATAGGTTCTTAATTAATAAGGGTATCAAAGGTTCTGTAGAAAAATTTGCCAGGAACAATCATGGTCATAAGACCATGACAGCCCACATCATATGACATGTCACATAATGATGGCAGAGGACATCCTTTTAGGTTGAGTGAAAGAACGTTTAAGGAGATGTCAGAAATATGTGTTTTTTCACAGAAGTTGGTAAGTGCCTGGTATGCACTGTTGGGGTTGGTGGTACAGGCTAATCCATCGGGGTATTTAACAGATAGGCACATGGATGAAAAAAAGAATGTTAGGGTTATGGGCTATGTAGGCTAGAAGAGTGAGATTAATCTTGGAGAAGGTTAAAAGGTTACCATATTGTCATGGACAGAAGGGCCAGTACTGTACTATGTTATATTCATGCAAGTGGCATGATTAGTATATCTGCAGATGACACCTAAATTAGTGGTATAGTTGACAGTGAAGGAAATTGGCTAAGCTCAAAACAGGATCTAATGGGGACAAGGGCCGACAAAAAATTAACACAGACAAATGTGAAGTGATGTCTTTTGGGAAGTTAAGCAGTGAATGGCAGGGCTCAGGAGATGTTGTAGAACAGAGAGATTCAAGATATAAGTAAGAGTGGTGGACAAGTATTAGACAAGTTGATGAAAGCATGTTTGCTTAGGGCCTTAAGTACAGGAGCTGGGATGTAATGATGTACCTAACAATAAAATACTTGAGTATTTTAGCTAGAAGGGGACCTGAATGGTAAGTTTTTCCACGCAGTTGACCATGAGTAAATGGAATGAACTACCAGAAGTTGTGGTAGAGGTGCATGCAATGTTTAAGGTAGACAAGTTGGGCTGAGGGATCTGCTTGTATGCTGTACAACTCTTTGAATATTACCAGTGAGGGCAGTGGTATCAGACACACTCACAACATTTAAGGCACATTTAAGATGGGGCTTAAATGGGAATGCCTAAAAGGACCTAGACCTAATGTTGTTAAATATTAGTGTAGATTTGCATGTAACCCTCGCACCAGAGCTTGTTTGCCAGCTTGGTTCATTAGCTAATGCCACTAACAGCTATGTGCTCAGCGGTAAACAGGACACCTTTCTAAACAATATACGTCTAGGGTCAGTATGATTTGGGGCTCAACTAAACAGGAATGTTGGGCATTCTGATTAAGAGAACCTCAGTTTGAGTGAATGTCGTGTAAATACTGCCCATACACAATGATTGGTCACCAGGAATTAACAGATCATACAACAGCATAATAGTATAAGGAAAGGATATTTACCAATTTCAGCTTTATCAACAGTTAATACGAAAAAGAAATGGAAAAGAAATAAAAGGACCCATTACAGTCAATCCAGTCTAAATGTGCAAGTAAACATTGGAAACGAGAAAATCTTGTGTACAAGATGATGAGAGGCATTGATTGTGTGGATAGTCAGAAGCTTTTTCCCAGGGCTGAAATGGTTGCCACAAGAGGACACAGGTTTAAGGTGCTGGGGAGAAGGTACAGAGGAGATATCAGGGGTAAGTTTTTTACTCAGAGAGTGGTGAGTGCATGGAATGGGCTGCTGGCAATGGTGGTGGAGGCAGATACGATAGGGTTTTTAAGAGGCTTTTAGATAGGTACATGGAGATGAGTAAAATAGAGGGCTAGTAATTTCTAAGGTAGGGACGTGTTTGGCACAGATTTGTGGGCTGAAGGGCCTGTATTGTGCTATAGGTTTTCTGTTTCTCTAAAATCTGCAGATGTTAGAAATCTGAGCGACACACAGAAAATGCTGGAGGAACTCAGCACACTGGGCAGCATCTGTAGGAAAGAATAAAGCTGATGTTTCAGTCAGGTGGGGGGAGGGGAGGGGAAAACACAAGGTGATAGGTGAAACAGGAGGAGGGGTGAAGTAAAGAGCTGGGACGTTGATTGGTGGAAGAGGTACAGGGCTGGAGAAGGCAGAATCTAATGGGAGAGGACAGATGCCATTGAAGAAAGAGAAGTGGTGAGGAGTACCAGAGGGAGGCGATGTGCAGGCAAGGAGATAATGTGAGAGAGGGAATAGGGGCTGGGGAATGTTGAAAGAGAAGGGGGGGGGGTCCATAATCAGAAGTTTGAAAAATCAATGTTCATGCCATCAGGATGGAGGTTAACCAGATGGAATATATGGTGGTTCCTCCAACCTGAGAGTGGCCTCATTGCGACAATAGAAGAGGCCATGGATAGACATATTGGAATGGGAATGGGAAGTGGAATTAAAATGGGTGGCTACTGAGACATACTAGTGTTTATGGTGGATGAAGCATAGGTGCTCATTGACACCATCTCCCAATCTACGTCAGGTCTCATTGACAAACAGGGAACACCAGACACAGTATATGACCCCAGCAAACTTACAGGTGAAGTTTTGCCTCACCTGGATGGACTATTTGGGGCCCTGACTGGTAGTGAGGGAGGAGGTGTAGGGGCAGGTGTAGCACTTGTTCCACTTGCAGGGATAAGTGCCAGGAGGGAGCTCAGTGGGGAGAGACGAATAGACAAGGGAGTCGCATAGCGAGTGATCCCTACAGAAAGCAAAAAGTGGGGGGAGGAGGAGGGGGGGAAGGAAAAATGTGCTCAGTGGTGGGATCCCAGTGAAGATGGCAGACGTTGCGCAGAATTACGTGCTGGACGCAGAGACTGGTGGGGTGTTATGTGGAACGTTGGAGCTCATTTCGGTAGTGATTTGGTGTACCGCTTTACTCACGGCACTAAATTCTAATCACCAATCTCTGGTAGAACTTCCCTTCTTGGACTTCTTTGTCTTGCAAAACACTCCTTGCTTTAAGGTCTTGCCTTCGGATAGGATCCTCCAGGCGTTTTCTCTGATCCTCTTCTCTCCACATCTCCTGCCAAAAGATCACAAACCCAACTACTGTCCGTTAGAAATCTCTTCCTCCGAGTTCTCTCTAGAACCTTCTCTCCATCCCACCATCCTGATTGGCTAACACAACATCTGGAAAACATGGCTTCTTATCTTTAGCCGAAACCAAAACACTCTCACTAGGAGGACACACTGCTTTAACAGAAAACTGCTAAACTAAAATACCTTCCCACATGGCAGTAGAAATCTTAACTGGGACATTACATTCTCCTCACCCCCCCCCCCCCCACCAAAAATAGCCATGTTCTCATGACCTTGGAACTTATTAAACCATTATTAATAACCCAGTATTCAAATGAATTTGTGACTTTGGGATCCCCCAATCCATTTGTAAATGGCAGTAACATTTGCTAGCCTATCTGGGGGTTTCCTGCCTCTCTGAGATCTTATCTCATCGTCATCTTTTTTAGCCTCAGGCACCTTGCGTGACTTTTCCTGTTTACTTGGCGATGCCTGCTCCTGTCTATCACTCGTACCTGCGACTCAGATCCCCCAGACATCTGACTGAACTCAGGTTCATCCCCATTTATACTGGAGCCCAGTTTCTCTTTACTGTTTATTATCATGTCTACCTGTCCACTGGTAGTCCTCCCTGTTACCTCCTAGTCAGGGCTGGGAGATTCAGAAATCTCTTCATCAATTCTTGGGGAGTTTACATGAGGTAAAGCATACTGCACTCCCATCTCCTCATTCTCTGACTCTGTTCAGTACTCAGTGGTTGGCCCTGTTTTGGGTCTTCCCATTAAAATCATACTACTGTCAGCTGGTTGTCTTATTGTTCTCCTTCTGGGCAGAGTTCTTCCACTAGGTGTAGGTTCGTATCAGGCTCTGGGTCAACACGTATTTCCTGCACCGGGGTAGAAGATAATTCCAGTTGAGAACTTTGACAAGACCATGCCCATCCTCTGGCTACAATCGGAAAACGGGCACAATTAGTATCTGGTTGTGTACTATCTATGTCACAAACACACAGCAATCAGCCAACTTATGCTTCCCTGGTAGCCCCAACTCTCTTATTAAAACTCTGTCTTCAGGCATCAGGTACCTAATCAGAACCTAATCTTTTGACCATATCCCCCCTTGCATCCTTGGTATAGCTCGGTAGCAGAAACTAGCTCATATCATAAGCCTTTTGCAGTTCTTTCCTCATGTCAGACACATACTTGTGTACAATGTCCTGTGTATATTACTAAAAAGGGCTTCTTTGGTTTGTTATGAGTAGGAATGCTTCTTTGTCTGTTAAAAGTTTCTCTTGCCATTGTTTCGCTTTAGAATGGCTGATATGGTAATTGTATTCATTTGTTAATCAATGGGGAATGTTATTGTGTTTTGTGAGACTGGGAACTTGGGGGAGGGGTTGCGCGGGCTTGGGGGTGTGAGGGGAGTCTGGAGGGAGACGCCGAGGAAGGAGGACGTGTGCTCGGACAACCACCGGGGAGTCGAATGGTTCGCTGGATGATCTCCACCGATGTGCACTAAACTGACTGAACTTTGATAAGTTGGCGCCTTTTGTTTTTTTCTTGTATATATATATATATTGTATTGCTTAATACTCTTTTAATTTTAGTAAACTCTTTAAAGTGTATTTCATAACGGTATTTGTTGTGGGTTTGATACTGTTGGCGGGCGCGAGGCATAAACGCGATTCTCACAGCACCTGCGTGTACAGGAGGTGGGTTGGTGTGTGGCTGGATCTCTTTTTCTCCTAGACATATACCAGCCTGTTGGGTAAGTGTTACACTTGGCATATGTCTTTTGCAAATCAGATGTACAGGTAATCTTGCTTCGTGCCCGAACATCAAATAGTACAGCGAATATCAAGTAGCTTCATTCTGTGTACAGTTGTAGCAGTGTTCCATATGCCCAATATTCTAACTCCATTTATCTTTTTGATGCATCCAGAGTTCCAGCATGCCTAGCAATGTCTGGTTGAACCTTTCATGTTGAGTATCACCTTACGGTTGATATGGTGTGGTCCTTGACTTTTCGACTCCAAGCATGCCCAACGACTTATGTATGAGCTGACTCTCAGAATCCCTTCTCTGATCTCTGTGTATTCTTCTTGGGAGACCACAATGTACAAATAACTTCTCCCATAACACTTTGACAACTGTAGATGCTCTCTGATCCTTTGTGGGGTAGGCTTGAGCATATCTGGTATAGTGATCAGAGTTGACCAAGACATTTACAGCATTACTGGAATTAGGTTTTATGCAAAGGAAATGTATAATCACTAAATCAAGTGCGATAGCTCGTAGGCAGCATCTTCCTCTGAATACATCAGATGCACAACTCTTCAAACTCAGGCTTCATTCAGGGCTAATAGAACCAAACTAAGACCAATCCATAGGTCTTGTCAAACCCTAAATGACCTGAATCAACATGAAGTGACTTCAGAACAATCCTTCAGTACTTTTTAGGCAAAATCAATTGGGAACGTCGAGGTCTGTCTGGAGGAGAGATGACCCTGTATAAAACTTTGTTCCTCAATTCTAGTTTGTCCCATTCCCCATCAATAGGGGTACGGTAGGGTGTTTTATTTTCTCAATTTGGGCCATATCTCCTTTGACAACAGATGGTAAAATAGCATCTGTATTTGCTGAGCTCCTGCCAATTCTGTAGGTCTCAAGGGAGGCAACTGCTTTGTATCCAGAGTAGTCAAGTTGCTGTATGGTAATAGAATGGCATGACTAGAAGCTCTCAAGTGATCCACAGCTTTATCATGCCATAGCCTTGATTCTGATTTCCCCACTCTGGAAAACTGGCACATTGCTTTAACACCAGAAGCTGGAGCACCGTGCCACTTCCATCCATTTCTGGCACCTCAGCCGTACGTCAGGCCACCACATCTACATCAGTTCTGACTCCCTGGCTGGTATTTAAGGCTGAATTCATAAGCAAACAATGCAGCCTACCAGTGATGACCCGTGGCATTCAACGCCGAGGTCAGAATGTGAGTCAGTGGATTGTTGTCAGTTTTCACCTCAAACTTGGCACCATATAGAGAGTCGCTTAACTTATCCAGCATGGCCCATTTTGACACTGGAAACTCTAATTTGTGTGTAGGGTAGTTTTGTTTAGAGGATGACAGATTCCAACTGATGAAAGTATCTGATCTCAACCCTTTAGATTGGTCCTGATATAGAACACCGCCTAAACCCTCATGACTGGTGTCAGTGCGCAGTAAAATATTGTAGCTGGGTGTTTGTAAAGGCCAGCACAGGTGTTTTAGTCAGCAACTCTTTCAGCAACTGAAAGGCCTCTTCACATTTTGCGTGCCATCTGTCCTGAAAAGGCTCCAAAGGTCTAAGATAAACATTACATTCTGCTTCTTTCCTTCTCCTCCCTTTCTTCCAAAGGGGCGAGGGGTGGGGTAAACACACGGAAGATGCTTCAAAGGGTGGCTTACTCCGGAGTAGTCCTTCACAAATCTCTGGTAGTACACACAGAATCCAAGGAATGAACATAGGGCACGCACATTCTTTGGCCATGACCATGTGATCACCACTTCTATCCTGGACAGATCCGAAGCTACTCCATCCTATGAGTCTATGTGTCCAACGTAGTTGAGTGATGTCTTACAGAACTGGCACTTGTCCAGTGACAGTTTTAACCCTTCAGTTTTTAGGCTATCTCGTACCTTCTGTAGCCTCGTCTCTGTTCATCCAGTGTCATCCATGAGGTCATCCAAGTACACCAGTACCTGTAACAATTCCATGTCCCCAGTAGTCTCCTCCATGACATGCTGGAAAGTAGCCGGTGCACCCAATATGTCCTGGGACATTCTTTCAAACTATGAAGAATCCAAGTGGACACATAAATGCTGTCTTCTGTTTATCAGTTTCACTCATGGGTATCTGGTAACACCCACACCTTAGATCCAACACACTGAACCATTTTTTTTCCCACACAGGCAGGCCAGAGCATCCTTGATCCATGGAACAGTAGATTGGTCAGGGACTATATATCTGTTTATTGTCTGATAATCAACACACATTTGTACATTTCCATTCTTCTTTCTCATGATCACTATGGGTGATGCATACTTGACTCAGTGATAATTCCAGCTTCCTTCTGTTTCAGGAGATGCTTCAGAACATCTTTCACCTCTGCTGGTGCTAACTGTCAAGATCTCTCTCTGAAAGGGGTGTCTCTGTCACTTGAATAGTGTGGCGAGTATCTTTTAGAAACTCATATTGAACTAGTCAGTAGAAAAGACATCTCTGAGCTTCAGCATCTTTACTGCTGGTCACTTTTTCCATTCCTTGGGTACTGGGGAGTCACCAAAGATGAGTGTCTTTGCTGTTAACTTTCCTGATCCAGGGAACTGTCTCTCTCTCTCTCTCTCTCTCTCTCTCTCTGTCTCTGTTTTCTCTCTGAAAACTAGACAATATGGTCACCGGGAAAAGATGTGCCATTGGCATCCTACATCTGAAGGTGATCTCTCACTCTCCGAGGTGTTCTTGATGATCCTCCAGAACATCCACCAAGAGGGCCTTGGCATTGGGGAATTCCAGGGACTTTGGAGTTTCTTGTCACTCTGGCTACTTTCCCAGGAGGTAACATGATGGGTTTGGACTGGGTGTACCATACAGTTCATCATTTATGCTCTTCATCCTGCATTGGAGAATCATGCACCTTCTCAAAAGCAGCTCTGAATGCAGGGTGAATGGACAGGATTTTCAAAAAATTCTCTCCATTTCTCCCCTGGCATGCTCCCATGTGCCTTCTCACAATGGGAGTATTTGTTCCCGCAGTAACTGGAAGCTTCATCTTTTTCAAGCGGATCTAGACAGACCAACTCCAATGTATCAATGGTCTCAACTACTCCAACATTTGCTTCCGAATACTCCAGCTTTAACAACAAGTAACCATCATACAGGTAATCATTAGTACAAGGGCCTCAAACTTCTAGGGCACTGAGTGGCATCAATGGTAAATGCGTCAAATTCCGATTGGAAAAGGATCTGTAGAGTAGAGCAACTAGAGATCATGTGTCAAGTATGGCTCTGGCATAAATACACTCATTCCATATGGATACACCATGAGCTAGGTCCCAATGACCCTTCGGGAATAGGGTTTCACACTTTAGTGCTTCTCTTGATACATTGATTGGAATGTGCTGTCTCCGAGACAACGGTCCATTCCCTTATTGGTCCCTCCAAAGTTTCCCAACTTTCTTTGTTGTTTAGCCAACAGTTTGGTTACTTTCCAAAGGTTTCCTGTCCTTCACACTACAGCTTGTAATGTCCCTCCTCACCACAGTTTCAACAGCAAATGCATGATGCTTCCGTAATCAAGAGATCCCCGTCAGCAGTTTCCCTCTGCTTGGTACGTTCTACTGGTGGATCCAATTTCCTTTCAGATTTGTCACCCTTGGTGGCAGCACTAGCCGACTTCAACTGAGATACCTCGGCTTGCAGGTTTTTTGCTACATCCTGCAGAAACCACGGGCTGTGTGGCACCAGGGGTTGTTTCAGCAACAGAAGCTACCACTGAGGACTTTCCCCTACTGGCGGATGCTTTCTGCTCCTCCATTGTATTTTCCTCCTCTCTTACTTCTCTGATCTCAACAAACGAGGGGGGGGGGACATATCTTATGAGTCATTTGAATGCTTGAAACAATCACGTCACGTGACAGCGTACACTTCACAACTTGCTCCATCTTTAATCAATTTAGTTCAGCCAACTGAATGGCCCTTTCACTGCACAAGCACTGCAGCTGAATGTTGAATCTGAAATATAGGCAGAGAGTTTCTCGCCTCAGAAACCAGACTTTTTAGATTCTCCACCACTCGCTGTCTTTTCATATTATCTGAGCACTTCCTCTCATCCAGTAACTGAGATGTCCGTTCCACCCAAGTCTTATATTTTTCTTCCCCATCAGGGGGTGGGCTTGATTCCAGAAAACATTCTCTTAGCTTTGGTTCTCTACAGGTACATGTTGGCATTTATTGACCAGTGATATAATAATCAAAGCCAGTTCAGAGTTTTCATCAACTTCTGAAGGACCCATTAGACCTTTCACATCTCAGACAACTCCTTTCCCTCACTTAACACAGCAAGAACAACTTGTCTTTAAAGTCTTCGCTCTCAGCTACATTCTCCACTTCTCCAAAAATATGGACTGCCCATGTCTCTCCAGGTTCTCCTAACGTAATAGGCAGTCCAAATTCGGTTACCTCACTGCTAGTCTGGACAAACACAACATCATCACCAGCTGATTGGTCAACATGGTATTCAGTTAGTGTAACTTGCCCCAATATTTTTACAGAACTCTGCATTCAGAATAACAGTTGGTCGGAGCTTTGAATATCCACCCAACTCAGAACACAAGCATTATTTGTGGATAACGTCTTTGAATTGCACCAAACCTTAATCCCTGTGGCATTCATAATAAAGTACCTTTAATCACTTTCCCTGATGCTAGTTTAAACACAAGCTTAAACAAACAAACTGCTTAATCAATCCTTAAGCAGCATTCAAACAGCAATGAAACCAGCACAAAGCCCCCACAAATGTAAGCCTCTCACCTGAGCTCATATGCCAGTTTGGCTCGTTAGTTAACTCTTCTAACAGCTATATGTCTCAGTGGTGAGCAGACTACCTTTCTAAACAATATATCCCAAGGGTCAGTATGATTTGGGGTTCAACCAAACTGGGACTTCGGGCAATCCAATTGAGGAACCTCAATGCTGTCTAGATACTGCCCGTACAGAATTATTGATTGGCAAGAAATAACAGAACGTACACCAGCATAAAATTATGAAGAAAGAATATTTCCCAATATCAGCTTTATCAAACAGTTAATAGGGTTAAAAAAAAGATAAAAGGTCTCATTGCAGTTAAACCTTTGTCTTGCGACACACTCCTTGCATTAATGTCTTCTCTTCTGATAGGATCCTCCAGGCATTTTCCCTGATCCTTTCCTCTCCGCATCTCCCACCAAAAGACCAAGAACCCGATTGCTGTCCATCAGAAATCTCTGACCACCCAGCTCTGACTGGAACCTTCTCTCTATTCCACCATCCTGATTGGTTGGACAACATGACTTCTTATTGTTAACAAAACCAAAAGCACAACAAACTGTTTTTATAGAAAACTGCGAAAATAAAATAATTCATAGCATGGTGGTAGAAACCTTAACCAGGACTTCGCAGGCAAAAAATTCAGAATTGACATGATAGGCTGAAAAGCCCATTTCTGTGCTATAAAACTCTATGACTGCGGCATCCATCACTCCCTCCCCTTCAACCCTTTTCATACATACTTTTGCTCTTCACCTGATTATTTGACATTGGTTGAAGGGGTTCTTCTATCATAATGTCATTGGAATAAAATGCACCTTGAGGATTGCAATGGTATCCCTTGTAAAAATACAGATGGCAGTAGGCTGGACAGTACATAATATCACAGGAGAGATGGTTACCCACCTCTTTGCTGATCGTGGAGTTACGGAGGCTGGGGAGACAGATGCAAGGGTCCGTGTGCCCATTCATCCATAACTGAATGTATTGTCTATGAATGTACACATTTTTTGCATTGTTAGTTATTAATAAAGTCTATTTTTGAAATAAAAAATTACTATAACTTAAAGACTTGGTTGGGTTCCATGGTAGCTTTGAGGTGAGACAACACTATTGCAGCTTGGATTGACAGAATTCGGAGTTCAATCCTGGTATCCTTCGTAAGGAATCTCTGTACGTCCTCTCCATTAAATTTGCAGTTTTTCTCCAGGTCTTTCATTTTTCTCCCACAGGCCAAAGATGCACCGGGCAGGTTAATTGGTCATTGTAAATTGTCCCATGATTAGGTTAGGGTTAAATCATGATCATCATTGGGAGGTGCTAGGTGGTATGACTTGAAGGACCAGTAGGGCTTACTCTGCACTGAAACTCTTAATAAATTAATGATTACTTGCATAAAAGTCTTCCATTTCTAGCTTTGCCAGGACTAGATGACCCATGTTATCTAGTAACTAGTTTTCAACTTCCATGATAGGTTTAAGGAGGCAATATGGAGACTTCAACAGACTGATCACCACCAGGATGTTAGTCATTGACTTGCATGGTTACACATGGATGGTCTGGAATCCACTTGCTTTATGGAAAGTAACAATAAAGTACTTGCTAGAGACACAAGAGACTGTAGATGCTGAAAGCTGGACAAATGATTTGCAGGAGGAACTCAGCAAGTCAATCGTCAACATTTCAGTTAGAAACCATTCATCAGTCATGATGCAGTGTTTTGACATGAAAAGTCAACATTTTCCTTTCCCCAACAGATGTTGATATACCCACTGAGTTCCTCAAGCAAATTGTGTATAAAATAATGGGATGATGAATTTAGTCATGGAAGTCATGGTCTTCACATTGTGCTAACATATTGGGCTGTTTAATTAATCCAGGGATCTTTGTTTTATGGAGAAAAGAACAGAGGATTAGGAACACACAAAAAAAACATCCCTGATATAGAATAAAAGCCTTTTCAAATTAGGGAAGATATAGACATTACCTGTTCATGCAATAAACTCCATAAATAACCAACTTGGTTTGAAAATTGCCACAGGAATCTGCTGGTCAAATCACTCTTCTCATTCTCTTCTCTGCATTACCACTATTGTTTTGGTTAAAATATGAGAATAATAGGATTTAAATTTTAAAATCCATAACCTCCCCAAATAAATTTTACTTTCAAAATCCTCTGCATGGTGTAATGGGTCTCCTTTATAAGCTCCAGGTGGCTGAGATATTGGCAGTGTCATTCAAACAAGGACGGTATTAAGTTGGAAAAAATGCAGAAACCATTCATGAAAATGTTACTAGGACTGGAGGGCTTGCATTTTAATGAGATACTCTATAGAATGGGACTTTCTCTTGCTAGCGCGTAGGAGGAGATCATCTATAAATCATGACTGGTGTAGATAAGGCAGTTGCTCACAATCCTTTTCCCATGGTAGGGAACACAAGTTTAAGGCGAGAGGGTAAAGATTTAAAAGGAACATGAGAGGCAACTTTTTAACACAAAGGTTGTTGGGTATATAGAATTAGCTGCCAGAGGAAGCTATGGAGGTAGGTATAAACACCTTATTTAAAAGACATTCTAGACAGATTCATTGATTTTTAAAAAAGGTTTTTAGAGGATATAGGCCAAATTGAGGCAAATGGGACTAGCTATGATTGATACCTTAATTGGCAGAAGAACCATTTTCTGTGCTACATAACTCCATAATCCAATCCTTAAAGCAGGTACTCAGAAAACTAGCAATGGTTTCTAATACCCTTTTGTGCTGTTGAATCGCAAGACTGACCCTAAAATTAACAACTTAGTAATTGCATTTTACCTGTGATGGAAACTAGGTATAAATATAGAAAATTACCAGAGTGGAAGGTTGTACATCCACCCTCATTTACAACAGTAAACGGTTGCCAAATGTGGAAGAACATTTTGAAAGTCATATTTTGTTGGACAATGTCCCCACGACACACTTTCCTTTTCATATTGTCTCAAAGTTCCCAAAGGAGTCTAGTTTTTGTACAATTGAACTGACACACAATTTAGACAAAAATGTAGCATCTTGCTAAAATCAGTGCAAGTGTTAGTTTGGAAATATACTGGTGACTAACAGACTTTGTGGGAAAGTAGTTGCAAGTTCTATTCTATTTGATGGTGACAAGTTTAACTTTTGAATTAACAGAATCTCCCAAAATAGAACTATGGAAATCACATTAATTACTATGACTCGATAGAATAAATATGTTAATTCATTCATTTTTCAGTCTGTGCGTGAATGTAAGAGAAAATATAAAAGACCCTTAAGTACACGTTGATAGAACTCTATAATTAGCTCAAGTGCAACAATCACGGAACAGAAATCTCAGTATGGTATTATCAGTGCATGTGAATTTCATTCTATTATGCATTTTCTCTATTTATTACTGTTACCTCTCATTCCCACTGCAATTTCCTAAGCACATGCTAGAAATGCAAGACCTGCCCTTTAACTGCCTCCTTGTCCAACATACGAGATCTTGCATTCAATTTATAGTAAAACACTTCTTTCTGCAACTTCTACTTTGTAGGATTGCACTTGCTTTTCACAATGTAACACAGACAAAATGCTGGTGGAACGCAGCAGGACAGGCAGCATCTATAGGAAGGAGTACAGTTGACGCTTTGGGCCGAGACCCTTCGTCAGGACTAACTGAAAGAAGAGATAGTCAGAGATTTGAAAGTAGGAGGGGGAGTGGTGAGGACAAGGGGAACCCTATCCTGAATGGAGTGACGAGAGGATGGGGTGAGAGCAGATGTACGTGAAATGGGAGAGATGCGTTTGAGGGCAGAGTTAATGGTGGAGGAAGGGAAGCCCCTTTCTTTAAAAAAAGGAAGACATCTCCTTCGTCCTGGAATAAAAAGCCTCATCCTGAGAGCAGATGCGGCAGAGTTGGAGGAATTGTGAGAAGGGGATGGCATTTTTGCAAGAGACAGGGTAGAAGAGGAATAGTCCAGTTAGCTGTAGAAGTTACGGAGAATGATATGTCCAACATATAATTCTCCATAATTTCCGCCACCTCCAACTGGATCCCACCACCAAGCACATCTTTCCCTCCCCCCTTCTTACTTCTTTCCACAGGGATTGCTCCCTATGCGACCCCCTTGTCCATTCATCCCCCCCATCCCTTCCCACCGATCTCCCTCCCGGCACTTAACTTGCAAGCGGAACAAGTGCTACACCTGCCCTTACACTTCCTCCCTCACCACCATTCAGGGCCCCAGACAGTCCTTCCAGGTGAGGCGACACTTCACCTGTGAGTCGGCTGGTGTGGTATACTGCATCCGGTGCTCCCGGTGCGGCCTTCTTTTATTGGTGAGACCTGACATAGACTGGGAGACTGTTGCACTGAACACCTACGCTCTGTCCGCCAGAGAAAGCAGGATCTCCCAGTGGCCACACATTTTAATTCCACGTCCCAATCCCATTCTGATATGTCTATCCATGGCTTCCTGTACTGTAAAGATGAAGCCACACTCAGGTTGGAGGAACAACACCTTATATACCGGTTGGGTAGCCTCCAACCTGATGGCATGAACATTGATTTCTCTAACTTCTGTTAATGCCCCTCCTCCCCTTCTTACCCCATACCTTATTTATTTATTTGTTTGTTTGTTTATTTATTATGTTTTCCCTTTCTTTTCTCTCTCTCTGCCCCTCTCACAATCACTCCTTGCCTGCTCTCCATCTCCCTCTGGTGTTTCCCCCCCCCCCCCTTTCTTTCTCCCTAGGCTTCCCCTCCCATGATCCTCAATCTGTGTATTCTTTTTGTCAATATACTTTCCAGCTCTTAGCTTCATTCCTCCACCTCCTGTCTTCTCCTATCATTTCAGATCTCCCCCTCCCCCTCCCACTTTCAAATCTCTTACTATCTCTTCTTTCAGTTAGTCCTGATGAAGGGTCTTGACCCGAAAGGTCGACTGTGCTTCTTCCTATAGATGTTGCCTGGCCTGCTGTGTTCTACCAGCACTTTGTGTGTTGTTGATTGAATTTCCAGCATCTGCAGATTTCCTCGTGTTTACTTTTATGTCTTTTTTATGTTGGAGAGATTACATTGATATCAGATGACAATTTGGAGGACACCTATCTGTCTGCAAGTGTAAAACTGAGATTCCACAATCCAAACTTTTTAGGTTACCACCTGCTCTCACAGCATTGTGCATGGCTTCTTAAATATTTCTACTGAAGCTCAAAGGTAGTTCAAGATGATCCCATTTAACTCGCCAAAGCCTCTTTTCCACGATCCCTTTAAATTCACCTGGAAACTGTTACCTGCACTCCTTTTAAATTATGAGTTCCCATCTTCTGTGTCCTTTTTACATTCACTGGATAATGTTTCCATTCTCTTTTAAAACTCATCTGGGCCTATTGCCACTCAAAGTTCAAAGTACAATGCATATTTATTATCAAAGTATGTATATACCATATACAACATTGAGATAGATTTTCGTACATACAGTCATAAAACTAACACAACAACATTCATGAAAAACCCCACACTATTAAGATAGTCATACATCTGATGTATGAAAATGTGTGAGAAAGGAAGAGCCAATCGTACAAACAAATAAACAAAAAGCAAGCAAACAATCCACAGAACATGAACCACTGAGTCTGTGAAAAGAATTCCATGGTCACGTAAACAGTTCAGTGACGCAGCCTGTGTAGGAGCCCAATGACTGAAGGCCAGAGACATTGAGCTCAGTTCAGTGCTGAGGTGAGTGCCAATAGCTGCAGGCTGCTGCTGCAGGGTCAGTTAATGCTGGCTGTGTTAATGGGAAGCTAATGGGAGTTAGCTCTCCCATTAAAATCACTTCAAGCCCATTTCCCTGCAGCAACGGAAACAGTTAAGGTTCAGGTTGAATAACAATTAGACCTTGAACTCTTCCACTTTGTAATATACAACAAATTGATCAGTCCTTCATGCTATATCATCTTTTGCGTCCTTACTTAGGATTCTTGTGTACATTGAAAGTAGCACGAGGACTCTGCATTGCTGTCTATAATATTTTCCATTTCATGGAGACATGTCTTTTCTTCTTTCTGCATCTAATTACTGTAAGTAACATTTACCAGCTTGTTGTTAATTGACCTGCCATGATATTGATAATATACAAGCATAAGATACAAGCATTATTGCTGGATAATGATTATTTACATTCACTCAACAACTATGTACATACTGGAGCTGCTGGACCCTGTTTTAACACTTATCGGCATCTCAACTGCTACTTCAAATCTTTATTTACTTCTACTAACAGTTCTCTGAGCATAGACATTTCTTTCAAGTTACAAACAAGGCATCTCAACAAATCAGTGTCCCCACCCATAGTCACATGCTTCAGACATATCCCTCACTTAAGTCACAACACAAGGAACATTTACATTATTTCTGAGCTGGTCTCAGTGAAATTTTGCATCTAATCTGTTTTGCCTGCCTCCAGTGACAGCTTCTATTCTTAAGCACTCTTCCGGATCTCTTAATGGCATGTATACTTGGTAACTGGCACAATAAGCATCCACATATTCAGAGAAACAATCTATTGTAGGTTGTTGATAGTTAATTCAGTGAGCCAAGCAAAAATCTATCACTGTTTTCCTTCATCCTTTTGCTTTGTTCTTCAGCAAAACATCACCAATTCTACCCGAAGCCTTCACTCACACCAAGACACCGCAACATCTTTCAAGCTCCAGCTCCAATTGGTATCAGCAAAGATAAGTGATTTGGAGAGTATTTTTAAGGTATTATTGTACAGGAAGTTTAGTGATATATCCACATGTCATATGATTTTTTTAAAAAAACGCAACCCATAACAACTAAGAATCAACCAATAGCAGCAGACCAACCAGGATACAGAGCAATTATGCTGCCTCATTTACTACTGTACTCAGCTTTCAAATTTTAAAGATGGTGACCTTGAAATAGATACTAAAGAGGCAGATAAGATTCCAAGATAAACTTTCTTTAAATTATTTGCTTTGACTCTACATCTATCCACTTCATAGTTTTGCTTCTCTGTGCCAACATTTCTGTCCTTGAGCCTGCCTCATTAGAAGACCAGAGGTGGAGAGAGTTAGTAACTTTAATTTCCTTGGCCATTAACTTTCAGATGATCTGTACCAAGATCAGCATGAAAGTAAACATGGCAGCATATCTACTTTTTTAGAATATTATGCAGATTCAACATGTTATTTAAAACTTTGACAAACTTATATGGAGGCACAGTGGAGAGTATTGTGAACAGTTGCATCATGGCCTGGTATGCATAAACCAATGCTCAAGAATGCTGGGTTTAATTTGTTTATTTTTTGTGGTGTAATATATAGTTGATGTAAAAAATTGTATTGCACTAATCTTAATCGAACGTTTAAGATTAGTGCAATACAATTTTTTACATCAACTATATATTACACCACAAAAAATAAACAAATTAAACCCAAATCTATCTGATCAGTGTTTTCGATGTAACCAAGAAATTGGTACTTTTTTACATTCTACTTGGTCTTGCTCTAAAATTCAACCTTTTTGGACAAATTTAAGAGTTTTACTGGAACAAATCATTGGAATACAACTTCCACACAACCCAATATTACTTTTACTAGGTAATATTGAAGGGATAAAACTGATATCCAGATTGAATAAATATCAGAAAGAATTTATAAAAATTGCATTGGCAGTAGCCAAAAAAGCTATTGCAGTGACTTGGAAATCGGATACGTATCTAAGTATAGATCGTTGGAAGAACGAAATTTATGGCTGTATTCCACTTGAAAAAATCACTTACAATTTAAGAGATAAATATGAAACATTTTTGAAAATTTGGCGCCCTTATTTACAAAAGACAGGATTAAATATATAGGTGCTCCGAAGATGAAATAATTGGTTACTTGGGGAAAGAAATAAATGCATACACTAAAGTTATTACGAACTCCGTGGAGCATGTGGGGACCCTCCAATATCCAGGCATTCCTTTTTTTTTCTCTTTCTTTTTTTTTAATAGGGATGTTAGGGGGGAGGGGTTAAGGGGAGGGGGGCTGGGTAACATTTTTTTTCTCATACACATTTATTCTGTAACTATTTGAAAACAATAAAAAAAGTTTAAAAAAAAGAATGGTAAAGCCTACAAAAAGTATTAAATTTGTCCCAGTCCATCATAAGAAAATCTCTTCCCATTATCGAGCCATCTACAAGGAGCTTTGCACAAGAAAGCAACAGCTTTCATCAAGGGCACCCACCATTTAGGTTATGCTCTCCACTTGCTGCAGCCATCAGGAAGGAGGTACAGGAGACCAGGTGTCACACTACCCACTTCAGGAACAGTTATCAGGCTCCTGAACCACTATGGATAACTTCACTCATTTTAATATTATACTGAATGCACAAACCATGAATTCCCTTTCAAGAACTCGATAACTCATGTTCTCAGTATTATTTAATTACTATTCAGTTTTGTTTTGTTTTTCTCAGCTCAAGCTGGTAAAACTTAAGTATGGGCATAGCTAAGCATACTCATTTCTCAATTGCTAGAAACTTTCACACTATTCTAGTGGTGTTTCGTATTGTGGCTTTCTGGAGATTTACATAACTATTGCTGTGTAGGCCTAATTGTTTAATGCTATTATGCAGCGACTTTGCGATTATACCAGTTGCAAATATTACTTTTGTAGATATTAACCCTTTTCACATTCCATAGTCTTTCAATTTCTTCTTTTAATTCAGCATATTTCTGGTGTTTTTCACTTACTACGTTCTGTATATTATACATGTTTGAAATGGCTATATCTATTAAGTTGTCCTTGCTTGTTTATCCTGTAATATTGTATCTGGATAGTTACTATGAATTGTTCTTTTTGTAAAAAGAATCAGTCTTAATATAATTTGTGGGACTCTGATTCTAAAACTGGATCAAGCTTGTATTTATAGTAAGGCATGGTGTCTTTCATGAATTTGTATTTTAAAGCAAGATTTTGGTGAACGATATTTGCCGTTTGATTGTGCTTATGTAAGTAATTAGATTGAGTTAAGCAGCTGCAGGATCCTATAGTGTGTTGGATTATTTCTGCTTTCTCTTGGTATTATCTGCATTTATTGTCTTGAATTTGTTGATCTTTTATTATGTATTATTGATAAGTTTTTCTGTTAACCACCTGGTCCTGTATTGCCACAAGGAAACCTTTTATAATAGGATCAATCAAGTGTGACAGTGAAAAAGTGTATATGGAACCAAAGGAGATAGCAAAGGTACTTAATGAATACTTTGCTTCAGTATGCACTACCAAAAAGGATCTTGGTGATTGTAGGGATGACTTACAGTGGCTGAAAACCTTGAGCATGTAGATATTAAGGAAGAGGATGTGCTGGAGATTTGGAAAGCATCAAGTTGGATAACTCACCGGGACTGGACGGGATGTACCGCAGGCTACTGTGGGAAGCAAGGGAGGAGATTGCTGAGCCTCTGACAATGATCTTTGCATCTTCAGTGGTGATGGGAAAGGTTCTGGAGGATTGGAGGTTTGCAGATGTTGTTCCCTTATTCAAGAAATGGAGTAGAGATAGCCCAGGAAATTATAGACCAGTGAGTCTTACTTCTGTGGTTGGTAAGTTGATGGAGAAGATCCTGAGAGGCAGGATTTATGCACATTTGGAGAGATATAATGTGATTAGGAATAGTGAGCATGGCTTTGTCAAAGGCAGGTTGAGCCTTAAGAGCCTGAATGAAGTTTTTGAAAATGTGACGAAGCACATTGATGAAGGTAGAGCCGTAGATGTAGTGTATATGGATTTCAGCAAGGCATTTGATAAGGCACCCCATGCAAGGTTTATTGAGAAAGTAAGGAGGCATGGGATCCAAGGGGATCTTGCTTTGTGGATCCAGAAATGGCTTGCCCACAGAAGGCAAAGAGTGGTTGTAGATGGGTCATATTCTGTATGGAGGTCGGTGACCAGTGGTGTGCCTCAGGGATCTGTTCTGGGACCCCTACTCCTCGTGATTTTTATAAATGACCTGGATGAGGAAGTGGAGGGATGGGTTAGTAAATTTGCTGATGACACAAAGGTTGGAGGTGTTGTGGATAGTGTGGAGGGTTGTCAGAGGTTACAGCGGGGCATTGATAGGATGCAAAACTGGGCTGAGAAGTGGCAGATAAGTGTGAGGTGTTTCATTTTGGTAGGTCAAATATGATGGCAGAATATAGCATTAATGGTAAGAGTCTTGGCAGTGTGGAGGATCAGAGGGATCTTGGGGTCCAAATCCAGAGGACACTCAAAGCTGCTATTCAGGTTGACACTGTGGTTAAGAAGACAAATGGTGCATTGGCCTTCATCAACCGTGGGATTGAGTTTACGAGCCGAGATGTAATGTGGCAGCCATGTAGGACCCTGGTCAGACCCCACTTAATGTACTGTGCTCAATTCTGGTCGCCTCACTACAGGAGGGATGTCAAAACCATAGAAAGGGTGCAGAGGAGATTTTCAAGGATGTTGCCTGGATTGGGGAACATTTCTTATGAAAATAGGTTGAGTAAACTTGGCCTTTTCTCCTTGGAGTGATGGAGGATGAGAGGTGACCTGATAGACGTGTACAAGATAATGAGAGGCATTGATCATGTGGATAGTTGGAGGCTTTTTCCCAGGGCTGAAATGGCTAGCATGAGCAGGCATAGTTTTAAGGTGCTTGGAAGCAGGTACAGAGGAGATGTCAGGTATAAGATTTTTACGCAGAGGGTGGTGAATGTGTGGAATGGGCTGCCGGCGGCGGTGGTGGAGGCAGAACAATAGCGTCTTTATAGAGACTCCAGAATAGGTACATGGAGCTTAGAAAAATAGAGGTCTATGGGTAAGCCTAGGTTATATAAGGTAAGGACATGTTTGGCACAACTTTGTGGGCCGAAGGGCCTGTATTGTGCTGTAGATTTTCTAAGTTTCTATGTTTCTAATTTTTTATATTTGCACAATTTATCTTCTTTTGCACAATGGTTGTTTGTCAATCTTTGTGTGTAGTTTTTCATTGATTCATAGATTTACTGTGAATGCCTGCAAGAAACTGAATCTCAGGGTACTTTATGACTAAGTATGCATACTTCTCTAATAAATTTATGTTGAACATTTGTTCTGTTTTCTCTTTTCAAGGGTGCCTGCTGAGATGAGGTATCAACTGGAAGCCCAAAGTGAATGGAACATTAGCTAATCCACAAGTACAACAGCAAGGATGTCTCACTCTAAGTGTGCTGGGATTTGATGAAACAACTCCTGGAATAATGGACACAAATTTTCTTTATTATTTAATTAAAGATGTAATTGCCTTAGTGGCTATCAAGGGGAATTTCATCAGACTGATCTCAGTTACAAGCGAAGATTAAGCTATTGGGCTTATGCTCTCTAGTAACACACACAAAATGCTGGAGGAACTCAGGAGGCAAGACAGCATCTATGGAAATGAATAAACAATCAAGATTTTGGGCTGAGACCCTTCTTTAAGACTGGAAAGGAAGAAGAAGAAGAGCTAGAAGGTGATTGGTGAAGTCAGGAGGGTAGGAAAAGTAAAAGGCTGGAGAGAAAGGAACAGGATTGGAAAAGAGGGTGGACCATAGGAAAATAGGAATGAGGAGGGAACCCGGAGGAGGTGATAAGCAGGTGAGAAGAGATAACAGGCCAGAGTGGAGAATACAACAAGGGGGCGGGGAGGAAATATTTTATCTGAAGGCAAAGTTGCTATTCATGTCATCAGCTTGGAAGCTACCCAAACGGAATATAAGGTATTGCTCCTTTTCCCTGAGGTGGCCTCGTCGTACTATAAAAGGAGGCCAAGATGGACATGTCAGAATTTGAATGGGAATTTGAATCAGAATTAAAATGTTAGGCCACTGGGAAACTCCGCTTTTGGTGGATAGAGCAATGTCCTCAATTTACTCTGGGTCTCACCAATATAGAGGAGATTACATTTGGAGTACTGGACACAAATTCACAGGTGAAGTTTTGACTCAGCTGGAATGACTGTTTGGGGCCCTGAATGGAGGTGAAGGAGGAGGTGAATGGGCAGGTGTGGCATTTTGACTGCTTGCAGGGATAGAGCCGGGAGGGAGATTTGAGGGATGAATGGACAAGGGAATTGCGGAGGGAGCAATCCCTGCAGAAAAGAGAGATAGGAGGGCAGGAAATGTCATGTTTGGCAGTAGGATCCCTTTGGAGATGGTGAAAATTGTGGAAAATGATGAGTTGGATTTGGAAGCTCATAGGGTAGTAGGTAAGGAAAAGAGATATTCTATCATTGTTAAGGAGGCGGGAAGATTGGATGAGCATCGATTTTTGAGAAGTGGGGAAGATACAGGTAAATTCTGTATCAATGGTGGAGGAAGGGAAACCCTGTTCTTTGAAGAAGAGAGACACCTCTAATCTCCAGGAAAGAAAGCCACATCCTGGGAACAGATATGGCAGAGACAAAGGAACTGAGAAAAAGGAATAGCATTTTTATAAGAGGCAGGTTGGGAAGAACTCTAGTCGTGGTAACCATGGATATTGGTAGGTTTACAAAAGATGTTGGTTGACAATTTTAGTTTCAGAGATGGAGATAGAGAGCTTGAGAAAGGGGAGGGAAGTGTCAGAAATGGACCAAGTGAATTTAAGGGCAGGATGGAAGTTAGAGACAAAGATGATGAAATTGATGAACTCAGAAAGGTGCATGAATTAGCGCTAATGTAGTTGTCAATCTAGCAGAGGAAGAATTGGAAAGCATTACCAGAGAAGGCTTGGAGCATGGACTGCTCCACGTAGCTAACGAAGAGGCAGGCATTGCTTGGGTCAATATGGGCTCCCATGGCTACCCCTTGAGTCTGTAGAAAGTGGGAGAAGCTGAAGGAAAAATTGTTGAGGGTGAGGACCAGTTCTTCCAGATGAAGGAGGGGAACAATTTGGTTTCGAGGCATGAGACAAATTTCACTAAGACAAATAATATTTTGAGGGGGCTTAGTACAATGGATACATTGAGTATGGTTCCACTGTTAGAGAACCAAGAACTGAGGGGCACAATATTTCAATAAGGAGTCGGCCAACTCAAAACTGAAATGAGAAATTTCTTCTTTTGAGCATTGTGAACATTCTTTTGAGAATTATCTATCCCAAGGAACTGAGTCATTAAATATGTCCAAGGCCGAGATAGATATATTCTTTTTATTGAGGGGGATTGAAGAATTTTGGGAATTAGGCAGGAAAGTGATGTTAAAGCCAATGGTCACATGAGCCATGATCTTACTGACTGGCAGAGAAGGCTGATTAATCTGAATAGCATATTCCGGTTCCAATAAATGCAGAAAATGCTCGTAGCACCCAGAATGTCAGGAAACATCTGCGGGAAGAGGAAGAGTTCACAAAGTATCAGCGAAAATGAGAGAACAAGGGAGTTTCAAGTTGAACAGAGGGTGCAAAAGGAATAGGTAAGATAAAGGATAATTGGATGAGGCTAGGTTTGCCCAAGTGATTCCATCTTCTGCAGATCCATCAATTTAATAGATTATTTCTGTAGTACTAGCTTGTTTTTTCTCTCACCAGACACTGCTTGATCTGCAGGGCAGTTTCAATATTTTCCTTTGGCTTCAATTCTCAATAACAGTGCTGATCTGCATTTCATAACTCCTCTCCACCCCTTTGTTGTGTGCTCTCCCTTTGGACACCCTCATTAATTTATCAACCAGATGGCTCTATAAATACCAGAATCACTGTGGTAACTATGACCCATTGTATTTCCAGCATTTTTTTCTTTTTTATTTCAGATTTCCATCATCTTCAGTTTTTTTTTTCTAATCCTGTTTACGACAGGAAAAAAAATTAGGGAAGGTATAGAAGCATTGAAGGAACTGACTACAATTAGAAAATAATTGCAGAAGGATTGAGTAACAACCTTACATTATTTTTTTACTTAAGTAACAAAATAAGTCACCACACAAAGCATTTCAGGTATGTTGAATTGTAAAGAAAAGTATAGCTGAGAAATGAAAAGTAAGATGTTTAAATCCTAATTATGCACCCACATTTTATCCAGGGGACTCAAAATGAAATTAAAGGACAGATGTTCTGATATATAAAAGTTAAACAGAAAAGTGATCTAAAAGCAGAAAGTGCTAGAAATACTGATCAAGTTAAGCTACTTCACCTGGAAGGATTGTTACTTAAGCTTATAACAACTTAATGTATGGCGTTTGGTGCTCACAAATACAACATACTGGATTGTTTGAAATTCAAGTGTACAGTGCTTGAGCATGAGAGTACTTATAGAACATCTCCACTCAGTCAGTCCAAATAACTGACCCTGAGCATCCAGTCTGTCTTTTGAATTCTTGCAGTTCACTTGCATTCTACCTACTCAAGCTTTGTCCTCCTATGCTGTTCAGTAAAGTCCAATGTAAATCCAAGGAACAACACCTCATCTTCCACCTTGGTGTGTTTCAGCACCTAGGACTTAATAGTCAATTCAACAGTTTCAGTTAACTGGCCTTTCCTGTCTGAGTCAGAACTGGTCATTTCTTTTGAAAGGTCATCCAATGCTAAATTATTTTTACCTTCGCTACAGATGCCACGTCACCAGCTAGATATGTAGAATATTCTCTTTTGTTTCAGATTTCAAGTATCAAGGAATGTTGTTTTATGTCTTGTAATCCCAACATGTTCTCTCCGTCTGTCTCTCCCCTCTCTTTCTCTCTCTCACCCACACACCTTTGCACTTTCTTACAGTTATCATTCTGATAAATTATTATTGATCTGAAATGTGAACACTGTTTCTCTCTCCACAGATACTGTTTTGCCTGCTGAGTATTTCTGGTAGGTTCTGTTTTATGTCATGTTAACAGGATCTGCCAATTTGTGCTTTTCTCACACAGAAGACGATAGAGTGAGAGAGAAAAATATTAACATTAGGCTAGTCATCTTACAATGTAAGAAGTATAATATACAGGAATAGATAATAAAAAGAAATGGTAGAAGTACAACAAGAAATGGAAAATAAAATAAAAACCTTAAGTGTAGATTCTGAGAGATGAAGCAATCATTCATAAACTTGAAATAATTGGAAGAGTAAACATGGGAATTGCAGTACATCTTATTTTTTGCTTTCCAAATTGTTATCTAGAAAGTGGCAGGCTCAGGAAAAAGGTCAGATTGTCAAATAAGTGGATAAGTGTTAGAAAATAAGTCAAAAAAGATATGAAGCACCAGAATAATATAAGACTTTAAGACCATAAAATATAAGAGCAGAATTAGGTCAGTTAGCCCATCAAGTCTTCCATTTCATCATGGCTGATCCAGTTTTCCTTTCAGCCCCAACCTCCTGCCTTCTCCTAATATCCTTTCATGCCCTGACAGTCAAGTATCTATCCACATCTGTCTTAAATATATAGCTATTTGGATTTCAGGGAAGTCTTGACAACATTGCGACTTATCAAAGTGATGACCTAAGTTTACAGATGACATTGCACTACTGTCTAGCTCTAACCAACAGATGCAAGAGAAATTGACACTCTTGACTACAAACAAGAGAAAATCTGCAGATGCGTGAAATCCGAGCAACACACACAAAATGCTGGAGGAACCCAGCAGGCCAGGCAGCATCTATGGAAAAAAGTACAGTCGATACTTTGGGCCAAAGCTCTTGGGCAAGACTTATATTCTTGATGCTGAGTCTAAGATCAAATGTAGATAATATGAGAGTGATGAAGATAAACATCATCAGGAACAGACATATCGTGATGAGAGATACAACCCTGGAGGAAGGCACTTCCTTTATCAATGTTGGAAACATTGTGAGTATATATGGTGGAAAAATGAGGATGTCAAGGCCAGGATCAACAAGGCCAGAGTAGATTTCAACATCTTGAAGAAACTCTGAACATCCAGAGTCAT
This sequence comes from Hemitrygon akajei, assembly GCF_048418815.1. Lineage (NCBI taxonomy): Eukaryota > Metazoa > Chordata > Chondrichthyes > Myliobatiformes > Dasyatidae > Hemitrygon > Hemitrygon akajei. The sequence continues at coordinate 70,315,627 of NC_133136.1, read as the reverse complement.
AACCAAAACAAAAATGAGAATCTTCAACTCAAATGATAAAATGGTGCTTCTATATGCTCAGAAACCTGGAGAACAACAAAGAAGACATTACAAAAACTGAAGGCTTTCATCAATCTGCACTTCAGAAGGATCCTAAACATCAGATAGACTGACAAAGTAACCAGCCAGACCCTGTGGGAAAACACCAACCAGGAATACATAGAGATACAAGTAAGCAAACAGAAATAAAGGTGTATTGGTCACACCTTGAGGAAAGCAACCAAAAACATTACCAGCCAGGCATTAACATGGAATCCACAAGGAAAGAGGAAAACAGGACATCCAAAGATCACATGGAAGAGAGACATTGAGGTTGAAAGTAGATTTTGGGAACACTCCTATCCACTCTTGGGAAACTGGCTCATAACAGAGGATGATGGGGATGGCCTATGCTCCACTGGGAGATAAGGGACAAAGATGAAGAAGAAGAATTCAATCTAGACCATTAGAACATAGAACAGTACAACACAGTACAGGCCCTTCGGTCCACAAGGTTTTGCCGAGCTTTTAACTACTGTAAGGTCAATATCAACACACACAAAATGCTAGAGGAACTCAGCAGGCCAGGCAGCATCAATGAAAAAAAGTATAGTTGATGTTTTGGGCCGAGACCCTTTATAAACCTTCCCTCATCCATTGGCCCAGATTTTTCTTACACTCCCACTGGTAGCACTTTCCATGCATCAACCACTCTCTGTATAAAAAAACCTTCCTCTGACACTGCCCCGATACTCTACTTAAACAACCTTAAAGTTATGCCCCTCATATTAGCCACTTGCACCCTGTGAAAACATCTCTGGATGTCCATTCGGCCTATGCCTCCTACCGTCTTACACACCTTTATCAAGTCATCTCATTGTCTTTTGCTCCAAAGAGCAAAGCTCTAGCTCACCCAGTAAGACATGCTCTCCCATCCAGACAGCATCCCCTCCTCTGCACCCTGTGTAAAGCTTCCACGGAGGTGGAGAGAACTGAACACAGTACTCCAAGTGACTCTTGTAGTCAGTTTCTACTTCAAACTTTAAAGTTAACCTTATTATGTAAATGTAATCACTTCCTTCCTCGAAAACCTAACTTTAAATTCAATCATGCCTTGATAACTGCTAGCTAGATAATATTTTATCTCATAGTTTAATTCAGGTTTGTAAGATGTTGGAGAAATAGATGGTTAGGGATTTGCATAATTCATGGTGTATATCCTGTCTGTGAAGTATTGCATGAACTTCATAATGGTGATATCTTTATGACTTTGCACACCAAGTGGGAAGCTTCAGGTGGTGGGGGCACATGTTAGAATTTATACTGTGTGTAAATTTTCAATCATTTAAGTACATAATCATAAGGTACATTGATGAGCAAGCGTTTTCACTGGGACCATATAAGATATACAGAAGAAGTGGTTTCATTTGAAAATGCTTTGGAGGCTTGCACTGCCCTTTTCTCCAACTGTCGATGCAAACCTCATCCATATTCACTACAGTCACTCCATAGAGCAGAATTATCTTTGCTGATGAACTACAAGTCTATTCTATCTCTAAATCAGGGATTCCTAACTTGGGGTCCACGGACCCCTTGCTTAATGGTATTGGTCCATGGCATACAAAGGTAGGGAACCCCTGCTCTAAGTGGACTATTTTCAAAAAGTACTTTCTCAGTTATAGAGCTTGAGAAGGACAATTCCATTGTTTTTCTTGCATTTTGCCTGTCCATTGAAGGGACGACATAAGTACTCGTGGAAACACCGTGTGCATTAATAATAATGTATTTTTGGCTTAAGACATAAGATATAGGCCAGTCTGCTCTGTCATTTCATAAATGGGTGATCCATTTTCCTCTCAACTCTATTCTCCTGCCTTTCAAACTGACTAATCAGGAACTTATCAACCTATACCTTAACTGCATGCAGTGACCTGGACTCCACAGCATGTCCTATTTTGAGGCTATGCCCTCCGGTCCGAGACTACGCCACCAAAGGAAGCATCCTCTTCACATTCCCTCTATCTAGGACTCTCAACATTTGATAGGTTTCAATGAAATTCCCCCTCATCCTTCTAAAGTCCAGAGAGTACAAGCCCAGAGCCTTCAATCACTGCTCATATGATCACCCTCTCATTCCCAGAAGCATTCTCGTGAACCTCTTCTGAACCATCTCCAATGTCAGCATAGTGCTTCTTAAATAATAGATTCAAAACTCACAATACTCCAAGTGAGGTCTCATCAGTGCCTTATACAGCCTCAGCATTACATCCTTGTTTTTACATTGTCGTCCTCTTGACATGAATGCTAACATTGCATTTGCTTTCCTCACCACCGATTCAACCTGTAAATAAACCATAAGAGAATCCACATGAAGACCCCCAAATGCCTTTGCTTCTAGGATTTTTGAATTTTCTCTGTTTAGAAAATATCCTATGTTTTTATCCCTTCTACCAAAGTGCGTGAACATACATCTCCCAAGACTGTATTTCATCTGCTACCTCCTTATCTGTCTAAGTCCTTCTGCTCTCTCTCTGATGTCCTCAGCACTACATGCCCCTGCACCTACCTTCATATCATTTTCTCTTGCGGCTTCAACAATTTTTGTTAACTTTGAATTTTTATTCAGAAATACTAGTGGCAGTTGTTTCAATGGTACATTTATTGTAATGATGGTGTTATTGTTATTGCATTAGCTGGGCATTAATTATGGCAAAATAAAAGCATTCTTCTATTTCTCAACGTAACATTTGTCAGGCCACCACAATGTTGATTATATTTATTTTTTTAATCTCGATGGCATGGCAATTGAACCTTATGTTCAGTCAGTTTCAGGAATTCAACTCAATGGAAGACAACTTGTACTTGCAGCAAGCAACCTTGTCCATCAATGGAGCAGCCTATGGCAGTGTCATTATAAAGCAGATCCATGAGGTTTTAGGGTGGAACAATGCAAGGAAAGCTTCATCCTGAACACTGCTTTCTTCTGGACAATAATGTGCATTTTTCTTTCTTTGATAATGGGAATTTACTGCAGACACTCTTCTCTTAGACAGTCAGTTTCATAAATTATTGTAAAATAGCCTCAAGTGAATGAAGCAATGAAAGACAAACAACTTGACAACACTAGAGCTACACCCTTTCATAAATAATAGCAGGTGATTAAGCAACTACATGAGAGAACTGCTATTATATTCTGGTAGTAAAGAGTGATGTGACTAGAACTCTCATCAATTTCTCCTATCTTTCATTATTGGAAGTTGTCTTGTATTTCTTTCTGAAGTCTTTGACGCTTTCATTTTAGCTGTATATTTTATGGTGTCAAGTCATTTTAGGAAGAATCATTCAACAGATGCTTTGATTTGTCAGTTCATGGTTATTCGCAGTGTATAATGTATTTTTTTCTGGTTTGTTTGGCATCTTACTTTTGCCCTTGAGCATGAAGGGAGTGTACAGTTCACTCATAATTTAGAAAATGATCAACACGAGAAAGGGATATCAGAGCAGCTTCCTTCAGTTAATAGATTAACCAGTTAGCGGACCATTGGATAATACTCGCTGAATAAATCAAAATCTGTTTTTATTGTTTCTGCTCTGGAGGGTTAGGATGGTGAACATGGATTACCTTACCAAATTATTTCTGTATACAAGTATGGTTACTGCTTTTTGGTAACAAGTGCAGGGATATGTTGCTTTATTAAATGGGAGTTCTGGAAAATGTTATCTATATTGTGATTCATATTCTATGATTCATTTCATTATTTTGTGGTGTCTGAAAAGCATGAGCAAATTGAAGGAATGTCAAGATAATGGGAATTCATGCATTTGCAGACCTAGATGCCCACAAAGGGAACAAAGTTGCTTTCAGCTGATGAAAATGCTGGTATTCATAGCAGGTGCCAATAAGGCAAAAGTCATTCAATAAATAGCATCAGATGTCATCAGGAAACCTGAAATTCAAGGAAGTCCTCAATGCATACTTCATCTGTTTGCTTTTGGAAAGCGGGATGAGAAGTTCTCTCTCTGTATAGAAACCCTTTGTGACATATCTGATACTGTATCACACTAAACTGTGAAATGTTCTGTAAATCTCTCAGAGCCTGGAAGATGTCAAATTACATGATCCTCTGCCCACCATAGGTAATGTGCTTCTTGATTTGCTCTGAGGTCACAAATGCAGCTGAAACAGGTGACTGGCTTCACTCATGACCTCTCTTACAAAGCATTGGCATTTGCTGAACCCAGGGTAGGGAATTGCTCCAGCAAGATCTTTGGCTGAAATGATCTCTTGCTAAGGCGCTTTCTTCTCCTCCTTCCCTCTTCTATCAGTTGACAGAAATTTAGACTAATTCAGAGATGTGGGTTTGAATCCTACTATTGCAGCTGAGAAATTTAAATTCCAGCCATTAAGTAAATTTGAAATTGGTAACATGAGCATCATAATAGTGACGCTGCATTGTTGTAAAAACACATTTGATTTACTAATTTCCTTCAAGGAAAAATATCTGATGCATTACCCGATCTGTCCTGTATAGGACTCCAGACCAATGATTCTAATTGTTCTCTGAGGTAAGGTAACAAGGTATAGTCAGAGGTGTAAATTAAATATGATCTTGCTACTGATGTTTACATCCCATAAGAAAAAAAATCAAAAAAAAACTATTAACCTTATTGTGCCCTTTGTGCATTTCCTGAATTATATTTAAATCTCAGAAGAAAACCTTAGAAGGCCACCTGTTGATGGAAACAGCTTGCCTCAGCTAAACACTACCCCATACATTATTAAAATTTTAACCAAGAATAGAAAGCTCCCAATACATGACAGTTGCACAGACAGCATGAACAAACCAGCAACCAAAATCTGAGGTTCATGATCCTTTGAAGTAACGCTGCTTTGTTCGGTTAGTTGTTATTTTCAGTTGTTTGAGATTAAGATAGAATATTGACTCAATTGCAAACTCAGAAATGGTTGTGATGATTTCATAACAGTGATGCACATTGATTCATGTCATAACTTGTCTTTTTCACCTGTCACCATTGATTATTAGGTGCCCATTGATAAAAAGCCTTTTCAACAAGATGGCATGCTGCAAATGTCACATTAGATCTTATCTTAAAAGCCAGTTTCAAGTCTTGAACTACTGCATAGTGGATACTAAATGAATATACTGCAGTCCAGGAGACACACAAACATTTTCTCAATGCACATGATATGACTTGCATTTTCAACTTTCTAACTTTCTTGTAAGAAATATAGTTAGTCTAAAGGGAAACCATCAGATGTTGACTGTAAAGGACAAGTGATGATGGAGGTGGTAGCACTGCAAGTTAATTAGGGATCTAGATAAATTATTTTGTGAATTCATCTTGAATGAATTGCTTCAAAGAGGTTGGCAGCTGGAATGACAATGGGGAAGCTGCTGAACTTTTTCCTTTATCTGCTGATTTTGCTATGCTTAAAGGCTGGTATCTTGTCACAAATATAAGCAGAGTAAAATACAATCACAGGTACAGTGAAAAGCTCCTCCAATATAGTCCAAAATGCAAACATTTTCCTTAAGTATGCATACTCCTCTTCACTGCAGAAGGCTACCCAAACAGTACCATATCTTGAGCTGATGATCTGATGATCTTGAGCAAATGACTAATGATGGCATGGCTCTCATTATTAAACAGGGGTGCATCTGTGTTCAAATTTGTGGCAAGGCTCATGAATCAATTCTTTCCATTGAATAATCATTATGAAATAGTCATCAAGTTTGAAATGTTAACTCTTTCTTCTTGCCACCGATGCTGGCTGGCTTGCAGAATATTTCCAGGATTTTTCTACTTTTAATTTTTGCAGCACTTAGCTTGATACCACATAATAAACTAAGAACTTGATAGGTATAGATGGAGGGACAGAGAGCTCGTGAAAGTTGAATGCATGATGGTGGCTGTCAGGAGAACTGGGAGTAGTTTGCACTATAAAAAGTCTGCAACCTTAAAAGAAGTGAATGTTGAAGGAGAAAACTTTATCTTGTTATTGAAATGCCAGACTGGTGATGAATACACAGAACAGTATGGATGCAGTCTTCGCAATGAGAACCTTGGCCCTTAGGTCCTCCTCTTAGGGTGGAAAGTATGGCAATGGAACTGGATGTCATAATAAATTACATGAAAATAATTCAATGCCAGGTACCATTTCAGCTTTAAGTAAAATAAGAGGATTTACGTTTTATCAAGATTTTTTTGTTCATATCGTGGTATAAATAGTGATGGGTGTGTTGAAATCATCGGCCGATTTCTTTGAGCTGTAAGTAGAGATTTTTGAGGCTTGTGCTGTTTCTACATGAATTAGAGTGATGATATCCCAGAGGAAAGCTGTAAGTATCAGAAGTTATTACCAACTGATCTAATTAAGGAAACCTCTCTCTATTTCCTTAAAAATATCATTAACTTTCAGAATGCACCTGGCTTCCTCCAACTAAACAAAGAATATGATCACACCAAACGAATTTAAAACAATGAGTCTAAAGGAATTTCTTGTTTTCCCAAATAATAACTCCAGAGTCCAGAAGCAGTGAACTAATGGAGCAAAAAGCAAATAAGCAGTTCCTGTTTAGGACACTATTGTCCTCTCTCATCATTTTAGAACTACTTTTACTTTTTCTTCTGCAGACAGTCAGTTTTTACCAGCTAGTCACTCTCAGTTTTCTAAGTTTAGAAATATAACATCAACAATAAAAGTTTTCTTTCATCTTTTGATAATCGCCATCTGTTCAATGCTCTTCATAGTGATTAAAAGATAAGCCTAGTGAGTGTGTGGCCTCCATTGGTGAGGGTCAACCAGTTTTTCGATACACAGCCCTGGGCAGTAAAATATGGAGAGCAAGTTGTTGCCCATGGAGCAAGCTCCCCTCTCCGTGCATCTGATAAACCCAACGGAACAACAGAGACCAATACAATTTGGCACCAGCAGCATTGCAGGAGTTGCTAGTCAATGTTGAACTCAACATACAGACTCCAGCTCCAGACATTTCCCTAAGGGTTTACTCCTGAAGCCTTTGCCATGAGTGGGTATAACCACAGGGCAGCAGAGGTTTGAGATCAAAGTTTTTCTTCTCCAAAATGAGCTTCCAATTAGGGCTGATGAGCCCCATCTGCCCAAAACAACTGCTTTAAGTCACCAGTAACCTGCCCTAACCCCTTCTCCTGTCAGTAGAAATGGTTCCACCAGGCCTAGTAGCTAAGCCACACCTGAAGGTTGTGGTGAACTACATATACCTGTCTGGACATGTCCCCTGCTGACTGCTCCTGTGGCTCCTCCCACAGACCCCTGTATAAAGGCGATTGAGGCCTGAGCCCGGCCTCTCAGTCTCCAGGATGTAGTATGGTGGTCAACCACTGCTTGTTCCTTCTTCCAGTCAATAAAAGTCGATACCTCGCCTTTACGTCTAAGAGAGAGTTATTGATGGTGCATCAAAGGTTAGGAGGTGGACTTAGTTGTCAGAAGCTATTTGAAGCACATGGCATTGGAAGCATTTAATAGAAAGTAGGAGCTTGTCCCCACTACCACCCCAGCTCTAACAACCTTAAGGAACCAACTAAGCCAAGTATACACTGCATTTTCTGTAAAGTTAAATGTGCACATCTTTACCTGAATAACTTACAAGAAGAAAGAAATGTATCATGGTAGAATGCTAGATATTAACCCAGCCAGAAAAGGGACTTTAGAAAAGTTGTAGTCACATATTGATAACTATTTATAAGGAACTACAGAAAAACATGACAGATATTTGACAATTAAAGAAGCTTTTTGGCAATGGGAATTATTTTCCTTCATTGGCACATAACCACTATAAAATTCTGAATTCTTTATTTATCATTTATTTAATTTCTATTCCTTTGCCCTTCCTCTCTGCTCTCTTAAATCAATCATTCTTTCTCCACAAATTGTTTGAGGGAACAACAGTCTGGGTATCCTCCAACCTGTTGGAATGAACATAGATTTCTTCACTTTTGTTAATTTTCCCCTCCCCCTTACCTTTTCTTCCATTCCTCACTCTGGCTCACTGCCTACCTCTTCTCTTCTACTCACCTCCCTATCAGCTCCCCCAGAGCCTTCCTTTTCTCCCATGTTCCACTCTCCTCTCTAATCAGATGTCCTTATTCTTCAGCCCTTTACCTTTTCCATCTATCACTCCTAACTTTTCACATCATTCCCTCTCCTCCTCCCACCTATATTCTCCCTCACCTGGTTTCACCTATCACCTTCCCCTCCTCCCACCTTTTTAATTTAGCTTATTCCTTTTTCCTTTCCAGTCCTGATGAGGAGTGTAGACGCAAAATGTCAACTACTTATTCCTTTTGTAGGTGCTGCCAACCCTACTGAGTTCCTTTAGCATTCTTCCAGGATGTAGCAGTTCTGTTGCACCTTTGTTCTTATGACCTAGAACATATTATTTAGAATGCTGCCCATTCTACCTGCTGAGAGGAGTTTTTGTCCATGATCCCGACAGCAATTTATTTTGTAGCCTGAGGAAAATGCACACGCAGGACAACAAATACTTTTTTGGGGTCTGTAATTCTTTTATCTGGTTTAGATGTTTTAATGCAGAAAGAGGGTATCAAAATAAATGCGATGAAATGAATTTTTAAAAAATACAGTTCCTGCTGTTACAATCTCAGCTTAATTTTGGTCCACACCCTTGTTACGTATGAAGTATGAAAATCATTAAAAGAAAATATCTAAAGCCAATATGGTAGCAGCAATTTTAAGAAAAACAATACAAACAACATGAGAATCCCACCAACCCTGTACCTTATACAAAACATCAAAAATATGAATAAATACATTTCATCTTAACTAAGAGATATACTCACATTTGACACACATGTGCTTAACTTGCTTAACTTCCAAACACATATAGGCTAGACCTTGAAACAAGTTTCCTTCGCTCAGGCTCTGTAAGCAGAGATTAACTCATTCACATTACTCCATTACACTCACATTTGGTCACAAAGCACCAAAGAAGGAAAAAAATAAACTTTTACAATATATTGCCTTATAATATATTGAATTACTAAAAATATTAACCGACTAGGCCGACAAGGAAATTCACACAACCACGCTATTCCAGTGTTGATCAATTTACTTGTGAAAATCTTTCCTCACCAAACCTCGGAAAAGCACTTGAATGTCATCCTTTCTTGAACATGGCAACTCTTCATTCTACTCCACCCATGCAAAATGACAGCACCATTTTCTCTTACAGACACAAGCAAACACTCAATATATTAAGCACTACAAGTAGCAAACAAGAAATAGCTTACCCTGACACATTTCAAATCATTACCAGGGACTTCAATCAGGCTTGTTTAAAGAAATCTCTGCCCAGTTGTCATCAGTATTTCACCCATTGCATCAGGGATCCCAATACACTCAAACACAGCCACACTGCTATCAGGAATGGCAACTGTTCTGGCAAATGTACAATCACCTGAAATCCATCTCACATGCAATGTGGCAATTCCAGACCAAATCTGAATCACAGAGGGATGCTGAATAGCTGTGGCAATACTTGAATACTATCACCTCCTAAAAGTAAAACCAAGTGACATATGTGACAAAAATGTTTCTCTCTCAGATGAGCACAATGCCTTTATGCTCATTGTGGCTGACAAAACACAAGCACAACTTCATGAACTCTTACAGCCGCTGTTGGCCCTGTGATTTCAGTCTCTGAGGATGACATGAGGGTATCTTTCAGAAGGATGAACCAATAGAAATCAACTGGCCAAAATCGGGTAGCTCCCCGAGTACTAAAGATCTGTGCCAATCAACTGGCTGGAGTGTTCATGACATCTTTAACCTCTCGCTTCAGCAGTCTGTGGTACTCACCTGCTTCAAGCAGACTTCAGCTATACCAGTGCCCAAGAAGAATGTGGTAACCAGTCTCAATAACTAACTTCCATTAGCATTTATGTCCATGGTGATGAAATGCTTTGAGAGGTTGATGATGAAACATCTCAATTTCTGCCTCAGAAGTGCCTTCAATCAGCTTCAATTTGCCAATTGGCTCAAGAGATCAACAGCAAATGCCACTTTTTTGGCTCTTCACTCAACCCTGTAACATTTGGACAGAGAAGATGCATACATCAAGATGCTCTTCATTGACTATAGCTCTGCATTCACCATTATCATTCCCTCTAAGTTAATCAGTAACATCAAAGACGTAGGTCTCAATAACTCCTTGTGCAACTGGATCTTCAATTACCTCACTTATAGACCCCAGTCAGTTCAGATTGGTAACAAAATCTCCTCCACAATCATCATCAGCACAGGTGCACCACAAGGCTGTGTGCTAAGCCCTCTGCTCTACTTGCTTTACACTTATGACTGTGTGACTAAGCACAGCTCCAACATCATACTTACATTTGCTAACGCTACTGTTGGCTGAATCAAAGGTGGTGATGAATCAACATATAGGAGGGAGATTGAAAATCTGGCTGAGTGGTGCCAAAACAACATCCTCTAACTCAATGTCAGCAAAACCAAGAAGCTGATTACAAACTACAGGAGGATGAAACTGGAGGTCTATGAGCCAGTCTTCATCAGGGAATCAGAAGTAGAGAGGGTCATCATCTTTAAATTTCCTGACATTATCATTTCAGAGGATCTGTCCTGGGTCCCGTATGTAACCGCCATTACAAAGAGGGTATGGCTTTGCGTCTACTTTCTCAGATGTTTGCAAAGATTCGACATGTCATCTAAAACTTCAACAAATTTCTTTTGATGTGCAGAGTAGAGTATATTGTCTGGTTGTATCATGGCCTAGTATGGAAACACCAATGCCCTTGAATGGAAAAGTCTATAAAAAGTAGAGGATCTAGCCCAGTCTGTCGGGGTAAAGCCCCCCACATTTAGGAGCACTGGCACAGGAAAGTAGCATCCATCATCAAGGACACCTACCATCCAGGCCATGCTCTCTTCTTGATGCTGCCATCAGGTGCGGGTACTGTTCCCTCAAGTCCAATACTACCAGGCTCAGGAACAGTTATTTCTCTTGACGATCAGGCTCTTGGACCAAAGAGGATAATTTCACTCACCCCAATACCAAAGTGATTCCACATCCAACAAACTCACTTTCAAGTACTCTACAACTTATGTTCTGGAATGTAATTGCTGATTTATTTATTACAGTTGTTTTGTTTATTTCTATTTTTGTATTTGAGTAGTTGGTTGTCTCTTGAACATTGGTTGTTTGTCCTTCGTTGTCTGTCTTTATTCATTGATTCTATTTTCTTTCTTTATATTCACTGTGAATGTCCACAAAGAATGAATCTCAGGATAGTATATGGTGGCTTATATGTGCTTTGATAATAAATTTACTTTGAACTTTGAATTTTGAACTTTTGAATGTGTTACTCTATGTGGTGGAGAGCATACTGACTAGTTTTATCATGGCCTATTATGGAAGAACAAATGCCCTTGAATGGAAAAGCCTACAAAAAGTCATGGATACAGCTAGTACTTACTGAGGATCTGCAGAATTTCTTACGTCTATTCTTTCTCCGTTTTTCATTTGTTGATGTGAATCTAATTTGGTGTTAGCTCACCTAATTTTCACTTCTCTCATTCATTTTCTTTCTTTCTCTGTTGTCATATTTCATTGTTTGCCAAGCTTATTCAAGGTTCAGGTTTACTATGTGCATATCGAGTCACACAGTGAAATGCGTTGTTTGCATTAACAACCGACATGACCACAATGCTCAGCAGAACAACACTGAACACAATAAGCATTAAACCAGCAGCAAAATCAGCCCTGCTCCTCCTTCCTACCAACTCACACTTCTCCAACCCAAGGACAGGCCACCTTCTTCAACCTCTAGCCTTCAACAAACTCAGATTTGGAGAGACTCAGACTTGGTCTCAAACTCACTGTCATTGGGCTTTCAGGTACACTAGTGGACTCACAAAGATCAACAGATTCAGCGCTCCAGCCAATGGGCTTCAACTTCCGGAATTCTGACTCAACCTCATGCCTTGATCCTAGGATCCACTGATCAGCAAACACTAGGCCTCTAATGTTGGACTTCCCAATATCGGAACCCTGAACATGAGACCTCAACCTCCAGTTTCACCGATTCAGGGGGTGATGACTGATTGGACCTCCTTCCCTCCGCTTACATAGAACTCCAACTGCGGAACCCACCAACAAATCACTGACCACTTGTGGGGGGTGGGGGGGAGGAGAGCAACAGCCCTTGTATACTCTGTCCTGCTAACCTGACATCTGACTGGACATCCTGGCCAGTCCCCAGATGCCCCATGTTCACGTTGCTGACTGACACTTGAACTCGGAGATGAAACTCAGACTTGGAGATGAGACGTAGACTCTGGTGCATCCTCCAATTTTCCACAAAACCCTGTCTATAAACCCTAACCTGGCCCATTGCTCCTCCATTTGTCCCCAAAAACATCCCCATGAGCCTAAAAAAAACCAATGCAAAACTGAGCCACTACCTCAACCAAGATTCTGCAGCCCGGTGCCATCATATCATTGTTCTGCAAGGACCCAAATATCCCAAAGCTCTTTCAAATCAAATTGATTTTTAGTATTATGAAATCTTGCCTCTTATCTCCAAGGAAGCTTTTTGGAAAAGGTGTTCAAAACTAAAATAAATCAAAATAGCAAGTAAATAAGGAAGGAAATAACTTCTATTTGGCTACCAAACCATTCATAAATTATTTTTAAAGATGATTGATTTAGTTTTGAAATTAATTTATTAGAGCTCAATAAAAAATATTTTGGTTTGAGCAAAAGAGTAAAAAAAGGGGAACAATTCTAAAACCCCAAATAAAAGGCATTTGGATCAGGAAGGAACTTGAAGAGGGTAAAATGTGGATTTTGCCCTTTCTCAAATGGATTCAATTCCAAATTCAACAGCAGTGGATGAAGTCGTGAGCAATCAATTCCCTCTGTGGAGGTGGATCTACAATTTAAATATAAAATTTGGGTCAACTGTCTCATATTTAGGCATTATGTTAAATTTAACTTATTTAAGTCAAGAATGCCCAGCGTCTGAAGGGCAGTGAGTGTTGGTGGATTCAGGTGACCTTTGTTCTTCCGGTTTATTTAATCCACTTTTCCTGCCTCACTGATAATATTTTGGACATGCTCAAATTTCCTTTCCTCTTTGTCTTGTAGTCTCCTCCTAAGGTCTCCGATCCTTCCTTCTCTTCTCTCCAGCCACCTGACCTGGACTGATGCTAAAGGTCTACCTACCCAGCAGTCAGTCAGCCGGCCTTTCAATCTCTAGCTGCATTCAAGTAATGGCCAAAAAATATGATTAACAATAATGCTGCATCTCTTCCTTGTAAAAGTTGTTTACTGATCAGGCCTAGCAGAGAAGTCTGGTGCAACACAAGGGAAGCCTGTTCTAATATCAAAGAAGCTACATTTTCACTTCTTCTTCGGTTGTCCATCGGAATCCGATGACAACATCCACTCCTTTAAGGGTGAGATCTTTGATGACTATACAGCCCTATCCTGGACCCACGAGTTTTATTGCAGGTGGAACAGGTATATGTGGTAGTGGTGGTAGTGATGGCAACCACGGCTGCATTTCTCCTGGCTCTCTTCTGCTGTCTTCTGGTTGTTCTTTCCATCTCCAGAATACGAACCCCATCCCTACACAGCTGTCGTCAAGTGTAACGGTCAGCAGCAACTTCCCCCAAGTCCTCAGGCCTGATCTTGCACTTCCTTAAAGCATTCTTCATCTGATCCTTATAGCGCTTCTTCGGCCCTCCAACTGAGTGTCGACCATGATGTAGCTGGCTGTATAACTCTCTGTGGGGTTGCCGACATGGGGGCATCCTTATCACGTGCCCCAGCAACTGCAGCTGACGCTGGGTGATCATGGCCTCAATACTTCTGCAGTTGGTCTTTACAAGTATTTCAGTGTGAGGCACCCACTCATGCCAGGTAATTCCCAGGATGCGCTGAAGGCAGCTTATGTGGAAGCGCTCCAAGGACTTGATGTAACAGCTGTAGGGTACCAAAGTTTCACAGCCATAAAGGAGGGTGGTGACACAGACCGCTTGGTATACAGCGACCTTTGTGGAGGGACGAAGGCTCCTGTTCTGAAAGTCTCTACGCCGAAGTCTCCCAAAGGCAGCTGATGCCCATTTAATACGGCTCTGGATGTCGTTGTCAATGCTGCTATCCTCAGAGAGAATGCTCCCCAGATATTTGAAATATGGCACCACTGACAGCTTTTCATCACCAACAGTGAAGGCAGGTAGGGTGGGTGGGACACTAGCATTGTACTGGCAAACCACTTCTGCCTTGGTGGTATTGACAGTCAGCCCCATCCTGCTGTACGCTCTCACCGCCACAGCAAGGACAGTGTGAGGATTCTCCGGAGTATGGGTCACAAGAGCACAGTCATCTGCATAGTGCAGCTCCGGGACCCTTTCTCTATGGAGTTTGGTGGTTGCGTGGAGCCTCCTGATGTTAAAGAGGTTGCCATCTAATCTGACATCCACTGCCACACCACTGCTGTCCTCAGTCTCGTTGTGGAGAAGCTTGGTTACACACAGGAGGAAGATGTTAAAGAGCACTGGCACTAGCACACACCCCTGCCTCACCCTTGTGCGTACAAGAAAGGGCTCAGACTCTTGTCCTCCTATGGTCACCCGAGCAATCATCCCATCATGGAACTGGCGGAGGATGTTAACAAATTTATTGGGACAGCCAAACCTAGGAGGACATCCCATAAGAGCTCTCATTGCACTGTATCGAATGCTTTCGACAAAGGCGATAAACAGGTCTTGATGCTGCTCCCGGCATTTTTCCTGAAGCTGCCGGGCTGTGAAGATTATGTCGATCGTGCTCCTGTTCTTCCTAAATCCATACTGTGATTCAGGCAGCATTGACTCGGTGATGTTGCTGATGAGCCTCTGAAGCTTCACCTTAGCCAGGACCTTTCCAGCAACAGAAAGGAGCGATATGCCCCTACTATTGCCGCAGATGGCCTTGTCACCCTTGTTCTTATAAGTTACAATAATGTTTGCATTTCTCCATTGCTGTGGGATGTTCTCATCGGTCCAGGCCTTGGCGATGTACTGGTAGAGGGTACGCATACACATATACCCTCCGTTCTTCAGTAACTCGGCAGGGATATTGTCCATGCCAGGGGATTTATTGTTATTAAGGGAATGGACAGCTGATAGAACCTCCTGGAAGGTTGGTGGTAGACTGAGGTCGTGGATAGGAGGAAGTTCAGGCAGTTCATCCAGGATGGTGGTGTCTGCATCAGAATCCTGATTAAGCAGGGTGTTAAAATGCTCAGCCCACCTCAGCAGAATGGTATTCTGATTCTTCAGGAGTATTCAACCATCTACTGTCATCTTGCATGCCATGAGAGGTGCAGAGTGCTGGATTGACCACTGTATGATTGTGGCCAAGCTCCATATGAAAGTGCGTCCCCCCTTACAGCTGCAAAAGCCCAATAAAAAGCGGCTAAATTGCAACCGCCTGAGAAACACAGAAGCAAGAAGTGAGTTTCGATGCATCTTAGCTGAGAAACTAAGGGAGCTGGAACCTTGTCTGAGTTCAGAAAATACCATGGAACAACAGTGGACCTATATCAGCTCTGCGCTCTGTGGAGGCAGCAGCACAATCCATCGGTCATAAGAGCAGGAACCAGCAAGACTGGTTTGACGATAACTCAAATACCATCTGTAACTTGCTTAAGGATGTGCACAAAGCACACTGGGAAACTTTAGATAATCCATCATCCATCAGCATCAGACAGCATTGGCAGGCAGCTCGAAGGAAAGTGCAAAAGGCAATTGGGCCATACAAAATGAGTGGTGGACTGAAAAGGCACATGAAATCCAGTCCTTTGCCAATAATAATGACATGCATAATTTTTACAATGCTGTCAAAACCATCTACAGCCCAATAAATCGATGCATTACATTTTCACTACCACCTCCAAGTTAACACCAGCTGAAAATTGCAGGTAAAAGCTTAACTCCATCTTTCCATTGAATCGAGTTTTAACTGCTTGGGATTACAGTTATCATACACTGTAAGATATTAGCCTACAATAAGGATAGTGTGTGAATAACCCTACTATTGGCACATGTAAGAAAAAATACAAATAGCTATGCTGTTCTGTATGGTGTCAGTTTTGCAGTCTTAAGCTGATGTGCCCTTTGGGTTGTAAGTTCTGTTTTGGATGGTCAGGTTGGTGGATATATACAGTGTTTATCCTACAGGGGAAGATGTTGTTCATGCACCCATTCGTTGTTGGCAGTATGCCCAGAGCAGGGGCTAGATTCAAGAGATTTATTTTTCCTTATCGTTCAAAATGTAGCTTCCTGGTCTTCTCACAGCAAATCCCCTAGATTCAAATATGATGTTTTTTGAGTTTTCTTCTCACAACAGATTGACATTGAACTCTACAGAGGTATCACTACAAAGCCAATGCAGACAGAATTACTACAAAAGTTAGCATATTCCAGGATTGGCATTCACTTTTGATATGAACTAAGAAAAAAGTTAATTGTAAAATCTTATCCTCATCATTATTATTACTATAGCCACAAAAAACAATTTGGTTTTACTCTATAGGGCAACCTATAAATTAAATGGTGATGTAACTACAGATGGAAATGCAAAAGCATTTCATGTTACTTTGGAAGTTCCTTGGTGTGAGTAATCCTTACACAACTGATATAATTTTCATGTCAACATTGTTGTGACTGTGAACAAATTAACTGGGAGACACTGCAGCTGGTGATATCAAAGTCTTTATTCAGCACACAAGCAGCCATTGGGACACTCTTGGAAGAAGAGACCTGATCCAATAGTATACCACATTTTGTATGGTAAAGAACAAAGGTAAAAGTTCTTTAGTTATAGTTGCAATGCCTTCATAATACGACTTTTGAGTTACAAATACCTGGATGTTCCCACCAACACACCCAAAATGAGTGGTAATTACTGTTGTCTGTGAATCGTATTCGTGCTTATGTAGACACCTTAGGTGAATGGAGGTTTGCAATCAACACCAGCCGCAGCGTCAGGAAGACCATTGTTCTAGGCTGTATTTTAAACTCAATCTACAATCCACATTCAGATCTGAGGGTGGTTGATGTTGAAATTAATATTTTCTTTAAACCATAACTCTTACAAACATGACCTCAAATTGCATGATTTCATAAGCTGTGGAGCAAATTGGTCTCATTAATCTGGGAGATGACTTTTGTGTATAGCTAGATATACACTGTATGGTGGCAGACTGTACCTCCCTCCATTGCTTTTCTCTAAGCTCCTGGGCATCCACATTCAGTCATGGAACTTAAGCCCCTTGGCCTAGCACATCAATAGCCCTCCTAATCCTTAGTCCAAGACTCTGAGTCCAATTCATAAATCTTTGACTGCTGCATTGCTCCTAATTTCCTGGAACCAGACATAAACTCCTTCCACTGACCGATCAGCCTCAAGACCCTTTGTCCAGGACTCAAAGCCCAGCAACCTAGTGGGCTCGTCAGCTCTCACTCTCTCCTCTCAACCCTCCAATCAGTCATGATCTTGAAATCTCTTCCTGCAACCTGTTGACCCTCTGTGTCCTTGGAGCTTGACTTGAGCCTAAGTACACAGTGCACTCTCTCCCCATGCTTCAACCATGCCTACAACCAACAGCTCTCCTCATAGGATTCAACGACACCTGTGCCTGCTGACATTCACTTCCAGGCTTTTCCTGGACTTTCTTTACCTGTAGGTCACAATCAGACCCACAACCACTGACACTCTGTCCTCCCAGACCATAGCCCTGGTAGCATGCTTCTATTGGTGAAAACGTTTAGTGTCCTTTCAGTGGTGCACTGAGTTCTTTGTCTCAGAGAGTTATTGATGCTTGTGATTTTTGAAATGTTCCTACAAAATTCTCTGAATCTTTTAATTACTTTTGATCTTCGAGGCTGGTATACTTCTAAGGTGGATGAAAGGATTTGAACACATTTTAAAGAAAATAGGGTGGATATTGGTGACCAACACGGATGGCTCAATTCAGGCAACTGCAAGTTAACTGTTGAAATGTCTTTAACTCAGAGATTTCTACCCATACAGTGTCAGGCATGAAAGGTGTAGACTTAGTAACATTTGCAGAATACAAAATAAGGCAAGTTAATATATACTTTTTCCATTTTAGTCCTGCAGCTGTTAGAGCTAATGTGTCATAGAGTCATAGTGACTCCAATGACTACAGGCCAGTGGCATTGACCTCCCACATCATGAAGTCCCTGGAGAAACTTGTTCTAGAGCAGCTCCGGCCTATCGTTAGGCCACACTTAGACCTCCTCCAGTTCGCCTATCAGCCCTGACTAGGAGTTGAGGATGCCATTGTCTACGTGCTGAACCGTGTCTATGCCCACCTGGACAAGCCGGCGAGCACTGTGAGGGTCATGTTTTTTGACTTCTCCAGTGCGTTCAACACCATCTGCCCTGCTCTGCTGGTTGAGAAGATGACAGTGATGCAGGTGGATGCTTCCCTGGTGTCATGGATTATTGATTACCTGACTGGCAGACCACAGTACGTGCGCTTGCAACACTGTGTGTCAGACAGAGTGGTCAGCAGCACTGGGGCTCCACAGGGAACTGTCCTGTCTCCCTTTCTCTTCACCATCTACACCTCGGACTTCAACTACTGCACAGAGTCTTGCCATCTTCAGAAGTTTTCTGATGACTCTGCCATAGTTGGATGCATCAGCAAGGGAGATGAGGCTGAGTACAGGGCTACGGTGGGAAACTTTGTCACATGGTGCAAGCAGAATCATCTGCAGTTTAATGTGAAAAAGACTAAGGAGCTGGTGGTGGACCTGAGGAGGACTAAGGCACCGGTGATCCCTGTTTCCATCCAAGGGGTCAGTGTGGACATAGTGGAGGATTACAAATACCTGAGGATATGAATTGACAATAAACTGGACTGGTCAAAGAACATTGAGGCTGTCTACAAGAAGGGTCAGAGCCTTCTCTATTTCCTGAGGAGACTGAGGTCCTTCAACATCTGCCGGACGATGCTGAGGATGTTCTATGAGTCTATGGTGGCCAGTGCTATCATGTTTGCTGTTGTGTGCTGGGGCAGCAGGCTGAGGGCAGCAGACACCAACAGAATTAACAAACTCATTCGTAAGGCCAGTGATGTTGTGGGGGTTGAACTGGACTCTCTGACGGTGGTGTCTGAAAAGAGGATGCTGTCCAAGTTGCATGCCATCTTGGACAATGACTCCCATCCACTTCATAATGTACTGGTTAGGCACAGGAGTACGTTCAGCCAGAGACTCATTCCACTGAGATGTAACTCTGAGCGTCATAGAAAGTCATTCCTACCTGTGGCCATCAAACTTTACAACTCCTCTCTCGGGGTGTCAGACACCCTGAGCCAAAAGGCTGGTCCTGGACTTATTTCCACTTGGCATGATTAACTTATTATTTTTTAGGTTTTATATTGCTATATTTCTACACTATTCTTGGTTGGTGTGGCTGTAACAAAACCCAATTTCCCTTGGGATCAATAAAGTCTGTCTGTCTGTCATAGCTCCAGCAATGCAGGTTCAATTCTGATCTCTCTGTTGCACATTCTCACTGTGACCGCATGCACTTATTTCAGATGCTGTGGTTTCTTCCCTTGCCTCAATGATTTGTAGGTTGGTTGTTAATTTTCCAGTTTAAGTTACTTATTGTGGTGTGCCTGGTAGAATTAATGGGAACAAGGGAAAATAGGTGACAGGGAACATTTGAGGAAGAATGGGTTTGATCTATGAGCCACATAGACTCAGTATGCAGAATAGGGAAATATAGAGAACATGGATCTACATAGTCCCTCAATTCCATTCACTTTTGATTGACAGTTTGTATTATGCATATTACTAGAATCAACTGATATTACTTCAGAGATTTCTGAGTAGAGAACCTTTTCATTTTTATTTCGGTTAATTTTCTGAAGAGCTTTAGACAAAATATGAGATCAGTCTGAATAATGGTAAGAAGACAGGATACTACAGGGATATTTCATTTTCTAAGAGGTCTCAGATGAGGTCTCATCTCTCAACCTAGCATCAAAGAGTCACAGAGAGATGAGGCAGAAAAATAAGCTTTCAGACCACTAGGTCTGTACTGACCATAAACCCATTTATTTTATTTTATTCACATTCCCATCATCTTCACTCAGAAACACACACAAAGTGCTGGAGGAACTCAGCAGGCCAGGCAGCATCTATAGAAAAGAGTACAGTTGATGTTCCGGGCCAGGACCTTTCAGCAGGATTGGAGAAAAAAAAGATATGGAGTAGATTTAAAAGGTGGGGGGGAGGGGAGGGAGAAACACAAGATTTTATTACTCACCTAGAGGTGACTTACAGTGATCAGTTAACTAACTTGTTGTCATTGGACTGTAGATGGAAACTAGAGCACAGAAAGAAAGCCCACGTAGTCAGTCACAGGGAGAATATGCAAACTTTTTACCCATTTCCCCTAGCCTCTTTAACCTTTGATCATCTGTGACTTTGCCTATGTGCAATTTAGCTCTTCATTCCCTTCTATAGCATCTGTGCAGTGTTGACCATTCCTTCACTGTCCTGTCCAAATTTGTTTATTGTTGTCCAGACACAAGGAGCTGGCCTTTCATGGCTCCACTTCCATTGGATTACTGCACCATTCATCTCCCATATTGAACTGTCCTGTATCCAGCAGGGGCTCTGTTACTCCTTCAAGAATCTTTCCTTGGTTTCCTCCTCAAGTTCATGTACCATTTAACAAACTTCAATTTTTGTAGTGATCAAGCAGAATGCATGAACCAAAAAAGATAAGGGAGTATATGAGAATAGATGAACAGCTGGTACTTCAGAGAATTCAAAAGCCTTTAAAACAGCACAACTTGTAGAAAAGTATCAATGGATATTTAGACCAGCTTTGACACAAACTCTCTCAGTCCATCTAAACCATTGCCACTGTCTTTACAAAATTGCACTTCTGTGGACTGACATCTCAGTACAAATCAATGTCAGAAAGAAAATAGGAAAGATATTGACCTGGATTCCAATTAAGTCTGTCCGGTCACCTTAAACCTATGCCACAAGTTCAAGATTCCCTAGCTCTTGGAAAAAGACAATATGTGTTGACCTTACCTATGCCTCTCATCGTGTGAGAGGTGTAGTTCAATAAGTTGCAAAAACACAAGCACACTGATAATTAAGGAATTTGTAAACTCATCGTCGAGGCAGTTGTAGAATAATTCTAGTACAGGACTGGACTTTTTGCTACATAACTGTCATTAAAAAACTATACAAAGACTGTAAGATAAATAAAGAATTGTACAAGCAGGTGCCTTATGCACTATGAGCTAGGAGCAATGAGTCTGGAGAACAGCCACAGGAGAAGAAACCCCTTAGTTAGGGACTCAGAGAAGAACTTACTAAAATTGCACCAGGCTCATCAAGAGTAATTAATTTCTGAATACAAGTAGTGGATTTTTGAAGCTGTGTAATTAAATTAAAGAGTTAAGTAATAGATTGAAACTGTAAAGTGGATCTTTGAGTTTGAACTAACTATGATTAATAAAGAAGAGTTGTTAGGCAAATCGATCATCTCTTCCAGATGATGGCCTTTCACGGGCCAACCCAAGGTGTTTTTATCTTTGATATATAGCTATATATTCAAAGATATATATCTTTGAATGGTACAATATGATAGCAAGACAATACTGAACTTTGGATATACATATAGGCATCCGTTAGTCTCGAGAGACCATGGATTTGCACCTTGGAAAGTTTCCAGGGCCCAGGCCTGGGCAGGGTTGTACGGGAGACTGGCAATTGCCCATGCTGCAAATCTCCCCTCTCCACACCACCGAGGTTGTCCAAGGGAAGGGCAAGGGTCGATACAGCTTGGCACCGGCGTCGTCGCAGAGCAATGTGTGGTTAAGTGCCTTGCTCAAGGACACAACACGCTGCCTTAGCTGAGGCTCGAACTAGCAACCTTCAGATCACTAGACCAATGCCTTAACCACTTGGCCACGTGCCAACACTGAACTTTGGATACTGCAGGTCTTTCCCATTAGTGATCTGCTCATTGGCAGAGGTGCTGGACTGGGTGGAGACTGTGTTGCTGCCTGCAACAGGAAGCCATTGAAATTGGTGCGCACAGGCAGCATGCTGTGCAACTGTGGGTGATTGTCTCGAGCATTTCTCTTGTGATCACAAGACCCTGTGGAACATGATAATGTAAGATGCCACAGGCCTGCTTCCCTTGTTTGGTGCTGCGACAGGTGGCGAGGCAGTTGCATGCCCTCTGTGATTGCGAGAACTAGACCTCAAACAGCGTGTTTGCCCGCTGCTGCAGTCCAGGAGGGGAGATGCCAGAGGTGGTGTAGTGTAGCATTCATGCTCAGTTGGGGGCTGGCCTCTTCCGCTGGTGCTGCCCTCCAGTGTTTAATTGGTGAAATGTCTGGCTGGTTTGCAAGCATCAGCGTGCTGCCGGGATCTGTATCATCTATTTGCAAGACGTGCACTCGGGGACTTGTACTATATGTATGTTTTTATGTGCTCGCTGTTTTGAATGTTCTGCGCATGTTTTACACCTTGGCCCCAGAGGAACGTTGTTTCATTTGGCTGTGTTCATGTGTGCTTGAATGATAATTAAACTTAAATTTAATTTTTGATTTGATTTCATTTCATGTATTTTGTTGTGTTGCAATTAGCAACATTTTTATTTATTTTAATTTTATTTGTATTTAGAGGTACAGCATGGTTCCGGCCCTTCCAGCCCAACATGATGCACTGCCCAACAACCAGCCTATTTTTAACCCTAGCCTAATCACAGGACAATGACCAATTAATCTTCAAACCATTACATCATTGGACTGTGGGAGGAAACTGGAGCACTGGCAGGAAATACACACGCTCATGGGAAGAACACACAAAATTTCTTACAGAGGATGACGGAATTGAACTCTGAACTCCGATGAGCTGTAATAGCATCGTGCTAATTGCTACGCTACCGTGGCACCCCATTTGCAGGTAAGTAGCCATTTAACCCATCAACCTTCGTGACTTTGGGACTTGGGAGGGAAATGGAGTACTTGGAAGGATGTCCATAGGTCAGTGGGAAAAGGTGCAAACACTGCACAAACAGCATCTGAGAAAAGGACTGATCCTGGGTCTCTGGTGCTGTGACGTAGCATCTCTACAGCTGCACCACTGTGACACTGTGTTGTCTGACCTGCGTTTGTCAAGATGGAAAGCTGAGGTGGTGGACGTGGCTGAGTTTGACTTCAGTCTCCACTTGTGAATGCTGTTGCAATTCCTGATAGGATATTTATGGCTTCAATAAACTGGAAATATTTTGCTTGCATGGTCAAGGCAATGTCATCAGTGTAGATATATTTCTGTGATGGGGTGATTGCAATGTCACTTGTGAAGATGTTGTAAAGTATTGGTGCAGGAACTAAAGCATACAGGATCATCATTAAGTATTTTTGGGGATACATTTCTAATTTACAGTATAATCACTATTTATAGTCTAGCCAATTCAATTGTTCCTTTACTTCATGATATATTATTCTAACCTTCACCTTCCATTCTTCACCCTACAACTGCAGCAAGAACGTTTGATAATTTCACTCTTCCTCTCACAGCTTCTACATATTTTACCTCAACTTTTAATGCAGCATTTGATCATATCCAACTCTCTATTCTGTTTCCCCTCTCAACTTTTATCAGTGAATGAATGACCTTGAAATACTTGCAATAAATGAAAATATATGAAAGGATAAAAATAAGGGAGGTGAGTGATATATTAACTAATTTTCTGTTTAAAATTGCTATTCATTTAATTAACTGTTTAATTGAAGTTAAGTGCTTCCTTGCTCAATTAAGAGTATCATCTTTCTAAGAAATTATTTTCTACCATCCAAAAACCAACAGCCCTGAAGCAGAAATTTTCCTGTGATTTACCATGATGAGAGCAAAACGACACAATGATTTTACACTTTAATATGTGGAAATGCCTTTGAATCTTCTCGGGCTTCAATTTATATTTAGCTTAATTGCCTCATTTTCTGTGCAGGCTTGATCTTAACATTGTCAGATTGGTTCAGTGAGTGGCTCTGACATGTGGTTGCTACAGTTGGACAGAACCAATTGCATGGTATGATCAAAAGACTCAGCAGTCTGAAACATTATGGTATTACTTTGGCAAATAGCTATGTTATATTGGTGATGCTGATCGCACTCTAATTTTGATTGCTGACAATTAATTAGTCAAAGAACTACATCTGCATTGTCATTAGGGAAGATTTTAGTAGGCACGGTGTGAAACACCTCAGGAAAATTTAAACTCATTGTGCACCAAAGACTGAAGATTGTTGTCATTGTTCAATACACAAGTGTAAAGAATGAAATGATTGTTACTCTGGAACTGATGCTACATAAAAGACACAATAAGCCTAAATAACACAATAAATGAGAAACACAATAAATAGAAGCTGTAAAGGCCAATCCCTGTACAGTGGATACACTGGATTACAGAAACATTGATCAACTCCAAGGGGAAGTCATCGATGGACTATACTTCACTGGGAACTAAGGGCACAAGGAGAATAAAATAAATATAAATATCAAAATAATCCTATAAAATCAATGTACAAGTATCTGTTTTATATACACACACACACACACACACACACACACACACACACACACACACACACACACACACATATATTTTATATATGTATATAAATCAGATACTTGTACATTGATTGTACATTGTAGACAGATTGCATGCACATAAAATGATATTAGGTGTATTTAGTGGCAGTGGGGTAAGTTAATGGGAGCTATTGAAGCTATTGATAGGACAGCTACAGACGACTTTGGGGAAGTAACTTTTTTTTGAGGCTAGTTGTCTTAGAGTGGATGCCACACAGCCTTTTCCTTGATAGGAGTGGTACAACACTCCGTAAACAGGTTAAATATGACAAAATGTTGTGTTAAAAGCTGGAATAAAACATACAGTGGCTGTGAGGCTAGGCTTTGTCTGGCAGCTTTCTCCATATATATGAAGGATTGGTTGGTGCTGGTGATGTGTTGGTAAGTTTTAAATATTGGTAGGCCTCCTGTCTGCTGCAGTGCCATTTTCTGAATACAAAGTGATACAGCATGTTAGAATACTCCCAAATGTGCATTTACCGAAGGTCATGAGTATTGATGAGCATAGATGGGCTATCTTCAGACTCCTCAGAAAGTAGAGGCATTGTTGATGTTGGATTAGACTGCATAATTGTTACTTTCAGTGCAGTTTAATGACTAATTGCCTGTTTTTATTTTATATAATGATCTATGTACATACAAATGTTTACTATGTTTCATATTGGTCACAGTATCTATTTACACCTGAAGTTTAAGACAGTGTATGGATTGTTAATTAAGTACATTATTGTGTTCCGGATGGTTTTATGGTTTCTAGACCATAAGATCATAAAGCACAGGGGAAGAATTAGGTCATTTGGCCCATCGAGTCTCATCCGCCATTCCATCATGACTGATTAATTATCCCAATCAACCTCATTCATCTGCCTTCTGCCCATTACCTTTCACACCCTGACTAATCAAGAACCCATCAGCCTCTGCTTTAAATATACTCAATGATTTGGCCTTCACAGCTGTCTGTGGCAAAGAATTCCACAGATTCCCCATCCTTTGGCTAAAGAAATATCTTCTCAATTCTGTTCTAAATGGGCGTCACTCTATTCAGAGGCTATGCCCTCTGGTCTTAGACTCACCCACAATAGGAAACATCCTTACCACATGCACTCTGTCAAATCCTTTCAATATTCAATAGTTTTCAATGCTATTCCCCCTTCCCCCCCCCCAATCTTCTGAACTTCAGTGAGTATAGACCCAGAGCTATCAAACACTCCTCACACGATTACCCCTTTCATTCCTGGAATCATTCTCCCGGACCTCTGCTGGACCCTCTCAGATGCTAGAATATCTTTACTCAGATAAGGGGCCCAAAACTGCTCACAATACTCCAAGAGCAGACTGGCCAATGCCACATAAAGCCTCAGCATCATCTCCTTGTTTTTACATTCTAGTCCTCTCAAAATGAATGATAACATTCCATTTGCCTTCCTTTCCACTGACTCAACCTGCAAATTAACCCTTTGGGAATCCTGCACAATAGATCCCACGTCCCTTTGCATATTTCATTTTTTAAATTTTCTCCCCATATAAAAATATATTCTATCCCTTTATTCCTTCTACCAAAGTGCATGACCATACACTTGCTTGCACTATATTCCATCTGCCATTTCTTTGCCCTTTCCTAAGTGTTGCTGGAATTTCAATCATCAGCCAAGTGAAGAGCATTTCATCATTCTCCTAATTTAAGACTCACAGATGATACAAACATATTGGGAAGTTAGGATGTCTGTCATTTCCTACAGAAAACATCGCTTATGTTCTGCTCTTTCAACACAGTATTTATGAGGCTGATCTAATTATTAGTCAGAGAAAATATGACACTAAAAAAGTCAAAACTACATTCAAGCATTTGCTGTAATATCCTATTAGGCTACTGAGGACAGAAAAATAAGAAAAAAATAAAATACTTAGCGAAGTAAATGTCTAAATGTACAGTCAGGTAAAAAGTGCCTCAACTCCTTTGTGAGTTAAGACAGATGAAGGATTCCCATGGCAATCATTGTTACATAATTAGAGCAACAAACTCCCGTGAAAAGAACAGATAAAGCTGTAGAATATGATATAAACTGATTATTTTTTATTGCATTTTAACGTAATAAATTTTGCCCATGTCATCCAGTGCTATTTTAGTAAGGGACAATGTAGAACACTTAGATAATAAGCATGCATTTTTCACTCACAAAAAAAACAGTTGATTGTCAGCAAGACTCAAACAATCTTTTCTTTCCTCATTTTTCAAAGAAACGTGTTTCCCTTCCTCTGCCATTGATACTGCCCTTACCCTCATCTCCTCTATTTCCCCGACTTCCACCCTCACCCCATTTTCCTGCCACCATAAGAGATAGAGTATCCTTTGTCCTTACTTACCATCCCATGAGCCTCTTCACCCAGAATATTA
Source organism: Hemitrygon akajei (assembly GCF_048418815.1). Classification (NCBI taxonomy): domain Eukaryota; kingdom Metazoa; phylum Chordata; class Chondrichthyes; order Myliobatiformes; family Dasyatidae; genus Hemitrygon; species Hemitrygon akajei. Next base: position 70,288,451 of record NC_133136.1, on the reverse strand, counting down.
TTTCCCACAGCTTCTACCATCTTCAGTGGGATTGTACCTCCAGATACATCTTTATCTCCCCCTACTCTCTGCTTTCTGCAGGGATCACCTTCTCTGTGATTCCCTTGTCCATTAATCCCTCCCCATTTATCTCCCTCCTGGCACTTAACCCTGCAAGCAGTGCAAGTACTACACCTGCACATTCACCTCCTCCCTCACCACCATTCAGGGCCCCAAACAGTCCTTATAGGTGAGACATTGGGGTCTGATACTATATCTGGTGTTTCCAGTGCAGACTCCTCTATATTGGTGAGACCCAATGTAAATTGGGGTTGGCACTTTCACTCCTTCCACTACGGGCAGGATTTCCTGGTAGCTAACCATTTTAATTTCACTCCCCAATCCCATTCCAAAATGTCAGTTCATCACCTCCTTTACTACCACAACAAGGTCACTCTCAGGTTGGAGGAGCAACACCTCATGTTCCACCAGTGTCGCCTTCAACCTGACAGACATGAACACTGATTTCTCTAACTTATGGTCATTTCTGTCCTCCTCACCCTTCTCTCTTTTTCCATTCCTCATTCTAGTTCTCCTCCTAAACTTTCTCCTCTCCCTAGCAGTATATCACCTCTCTCTCTGGTGATTCTCTTTCCTCTTCTCCCATGGTCTACTCTTCTCTCCTATGGGATTCTTTATCAGTCCTTTACCTTTTCCAACTATCACTTCCCAGATTCCCACTTCATCCTCACTCCCCCACCAACCTGCCTTCCCCCTCACCTGCTAGCTTATATTCCTCCCCCCCTCATTCTTCCCCCTTCCTTTCCAGTCCTGATGAAGGGCCTCAGTCTCAAACATTGAATGTTTTTGTTCCTCTCCAAGGATGCTACCTGATCTGCAGAGTTCCTCCGGCATTTTGTGTGTGTCTCTCCGGTGGGTTGCCTGGAGAGGTACTGCCAATGTTCTATGCTTAAAACAATTATTAAGGCAATTCTGTAGAACTTTTTCTATTAATTCTTGGACTTCTTGTTTCCTGAGTCAGAAACTAAAAAAAATATAACTATTCCAGGCTATTCTTGAAGTGCATATCTGTTCTAGATGCAATTTGATCCAGGAGTGTTTTCTGATAATCATAAGTGTATCTGCTCAACTTGTGTCAGCGAATTTTCACAGATTACTGAAGGAGTCAATTGTCATGAGAAATTTGGTATGTCAGGATCTTTTAAGTATGCTTTTCCGAAGCTGTCTCTGCAACTGTTGTGATTGTCCACAAACAGAATGAAAATTCAGAGGTGGGGCTCACAGTTGTTCTAAACTTTCTCTCACCTTCAAACTTAATGACAAGTAATAAAGTCATAGCAAAATACGGCACAGAAGTAGGCCCTTCCACCCATCTAGACAGTGCTGAACCACATAAACTGCCTACTGCCATCGAACTTCACCTTGACCATATGTGCCAGAAGCTTTCATTATGACCCTACCTATCTGTGACACTACTTTCAATAAATTATGGACCTGTATTCCCAGATCCATTTGTCCCACCATGTACCTCAGTGCCCTACTCTTCACTGCGTAAGACCTACCCTGGCTGGTCATACTGAAGTGCACCACCTCACACTCGTCTGCGTTAAATTCCATCTGCCATTTTTCAGCCTATTTTTCCAGCTAGTCCAGATCCCACTGCAAGCCATGAGAGTGTTCCTCATTGTCCAGCAACTCCCCAAATCTTGGTGTCATCCACAAATTTGCTGATCCAGTTAACTCATTATCATCCAGATTGTTTATATAGATGACAAAGAGCAATGGGCACAGCACCGATCCCTGAAGCACTCCGCTAATTACAGATCTTCAGTCAGAGAGGCAGCTGTTGACTTCCACTCTCTGGCATTTCCCACAAAGCTAATATCTATTCCAATTTACTACCTCATCTTTAATGTCAAATGACCGAACATTTTTGACCAATCTTGCATGCAGGACCTTATCAAGTGCCTTGCTAAAGTCCATGTAGACAACATCCACTGCCTTTCCTTCAACTAGATGAAAGGAATTTGATTACAGTAATTAAAGACTGATATTTTGAATTTTTACCTCATATTCTGGAAATGGTATTATTGTCTGCCAAAGTAATTAGAGGAACTGCGACTATCATTTGTATTTTTACCTACTCATTATATACTTAGTTTATAAATAACCTGGGATAGTGCTTTCTATATAAAGAATGGCACACAGATATAAGCTGTTATGTTAGTATACTGGGGAAAATGTTTGCCGAGCCAGTGCATGATTTTACATTCTTACATAGATCAGTTAGATATAGAGATGAGAGTAGATAAGATTTTAGTTCCCCTAAGAAATAGTCACATGTGATTGCATTTAGTCCTAGGACAATTCTATCATCTCTACTATTGGCTATTTGTATTAATAGTCAAACTGTGCTATTAAAAGCATTAAAAGTGTTTTCCTCAATAGAGATTAACTGGGTGGAATTTATAATTTCTTTCTTAGGAGGTGAAGCATTTGTTTGAAGAGTGCCAATATGCATGAATAAGTACTGAAATAGTTAACGTGAGACTGGCATTTGATTCATTGGGAACAGAGCTCAAAATGTGAACCAAGGCACCACAGCATAAGACCAAAAAACTACTTTTGCTTTGCTTTCTTTAGCTCCAGGATCTTAGATAAGTGAGAGTCAACACCCCAAGGATTCCAGAGCATGTTCACTAACTTTATTGCCTGACAGGTTTTCAGAGCCCGATGGTTAAGGAATGGAAAATCCTCAACTATATTTTTTCCTCTGATGGAATTATCTTGGGTGCTTAAAATATCTCTGACAACTGAAATAGTATCATTGCATCAGGCATAATTTTAGGATCTACAGTAGTATTTTGTAAATGGTAATCAGGTAAATGGATGACATTAATTTGCCAAATTTAAACTATTTCACCTTTTGAAGAAGAAGGAATACAAGTCCGCAGAACTATTCTTTTTTGTATAGCTTATACAGTACATGAATGAAGAGAATTTCCTCTGATTTTCACCAACATGGAAACTAAGTTACGGGAGGGACTGTTTTTACAGGATCAGTATAGTGATAGGAATGCTCCTAATTCATTAACTGCAGGAAGCAAGCTTCATTGAGTGCTGCTCTCAATTTAATTCCTCCAGCATCTTCTCATAGGCTTCAGTCTTGCCCAAGGCTAACAAAAGAGAAAAACACCTTTCTAGGTTTTTATGCTGCTTTAATTATTCTCAGGTGATTAAGGTATTTGTCAATGCGGTGCTCCATCTTAATGCTGGGAATCCTGCAACATCGAGTATGTTAGGTATGTTAGTGACATCTAACATGAAGGAAGATTGACATTGGGGATCCTAGGGGATTGTGCCAAACCCCTAATCACCTGCAGTTCTGCCTCAAAAAGGAGATTGCTGACTAGCACAGATTTAAACAGCCATAACTATCTAAGTCCCCCTAAGAATTGTTACAAGATTTTCTCAATGTCATCAGCAATCAATAATTTCAAAAGTAGTTATCACTGAACATCACACAGTCCCTGATTTTTCTCAAATGAAGTTCATTTCACTTCCTTCAAGTTTCACATCAATAATCACACACTAACACATTTCCTTTGATTTAACTTGGAGGAATGATTCTGACTGATTGCTTTCTTTATTATTTCATTGAAGTAAGTTATTCATAGGGCAATCCTCTGTTACAGATCATGGATTAAATTTAACTCACAGAATAAACAAAACATACCAAGGATGTCTGGCATGGTGTTTATACAGCATGACTGAAGTAAATATCCAATTATCTGGACTAAAGATCCTGAGACATGAATAAAGTCCAAATATGGCAATTAGAGACATTAAATTAAATTAATGGGGAAAAAGTAGAATTATAAAGTTAATGTAATCAAACTTCAAGGTTCAAAGTAATTTTACCAGCAAAGTACAGATATACCATATATAAGCCTGAGATTCATTTTCTTGCAGACAAACTCAGTAGAATACAAGTAACAGTTTCTATGAAAAACCACACCAACTTATGCATTCAACCAGTGTGCAAAAGACAACAAACTGTGCAAATGCAAAAAGAAGAAACACCAATAATAGATAAATAAATAGTAAATATTAAGATCATGAGACAAAGAGTCTTTGAAAGTGAGTCCATTGGTTGTGGGAGCATTTCAATGATGGGGCAAATTAAGTTGAATGAAGTTTTCCCTCTTGGTCCAAAAACATGATGGTTGAGGGGTAATAACTGTTCAGTAAACCGCTTCTGGACCCATGAGGCAGTGCGGCACGGCAGCAGCGGCCTTTCAGACCTGGTGTTACTTTAATTTAATTTTGTATTTAAGTTTGATACACAATTTTCGATTAGGGCACATGGATAATGGAGCGGCTACCTACCATCACCAGATACTACTACAATACAGAGATCGCCCAAAAACAAACCTTCACAAAGATCTGCTGGCCGAATTACGCAACGTCGGCTTGCTGAGGGGAACGGGCCTACAATCCTAGGATTTGCCTGATGCTGGGAGCAGGAGATGGAGATGTCGAAAGCAATGTGTGAGGAAGCAGAAGCGAGGCAAACGGGCAGGGGTCCGTGCCAGGCTAAAAGCAAACCCTAGCCGGCCGGCTCTCCCGTCCATTCTGCTCTCCAATGTCCGCTCCCTGGACAATAAATTGGACTACATCCAACTCCAACGTAATACTCAGCGGGAGTACAGAGTTTGCTCCGCGTATGTCTTCACAGAGACATGGCTCACTGATGGGATTTCAGACACGGCCATCCAGCTAGATGGGCTAACTTTGTTTCATTCAGACAGAGATGCAGTTGTCTCCGGTAAGACTCGCGGTGGCGGTGTATGTGTTTACATCCACACGGAATGGTGTAAGAACTCTGTGCTGGTTTCCAGACACTGCTCATTGTTAGTGGAGTTTGTGGCAGTTCGATGCAGACCATTTTATTTGCCACGGGAATTCACCTCTGTCCTTATATTCGGTGTCTACATTACCCCCAGCGCTAATGCTAAGGAGGCGCTCTGTGAACTGTATGGGGCTATTAGCGAACTGCAGAACGCACATCCTGATGGTCTGTTTATTGTCGCCGGTGATTTTAACCATGCGAACCTTAAGTCAGTGCTCCCCAAATTCCATCAGTATGTGGACTTTGCAACGAGGGGGGAGAACACATTGAACCTGGTTTACACAAACATCCCGGACGCGTACAGGGCAGAGCCCCGTCCCCACCTCGGATACTCAGACCACATCTTTGTTATGCTAATCCCAGCATACAGACCGCTCGTCAAGTGCTCCAGACCAGTTCAGAAGCAGGTGAAAACCTGGCCAGCAGGAGCCATCTCTGCTCTTCAAGACTGCTTTGAGCACACTGACTGGCACATGTTCAGGGAGGCTGCAACCGATGGCGACTCTATCAACTTAGAGGAGTACGCAGCATCAGTGACCAGCTACATCAGCAAGTGCATTGATGACGTCACTGTGTCCAAGACCATCACAATATGCGCTAACCAGAAGCCATGAATGACCGCAGAGGTGCGTGTGCTGCTGAGGTCCCGCGACTCCGCCTTCAGAGCAGGCAACAAGGCAGTTTTAACAACAGCAAGGGCCAAACTGTCCCGAGCCATCAGAGGGGCAAAGTGTGCACATGCCCAGCTAATCCACAGTTACTTCCAGGACAGCGGTGACACGCAGCGCATGTGGAAGGGCATCCAGGACATCACCAATTACAGGACAACATCACCTGACTGTGCAGGTGATGCCTCTCTCCCAAATGCGCTGAATAACTTCTATGCTTGGTTTGAGGCGGAAAATGATGTGACGGCGAGGAAGTCCACCCCTCCTGCAAATGACCAGGTGCTGTGTCTCTCCGTGGCCAATGTGAGAAGAACCCTGTGCAGGATCAACCCACAGAAGGCTGCTAGGCCAGACAACATCCCTGGTAGAGTGCTCAGAGGATGTGCAGACCAGCTAGCAGATGTTCTCACTGACATCTTCAACATCTCCCTGAGCAGCGCCACCATTCCAACGTGCTTCAAGGCCGCCATCATCGTCCCCGTGCTGAAGAAGTCTTTAGTGTCCTGCCTGAATGACTATCGTCCCGTTGCACTCACATCCATCATCATGAAGTGTTTCGAGAGGCTCGTCATGAAGCATATCGACACCCTGCTGCCACCCTCACTGGACCCCCTGCAGTTTGTGTACCGTCCCAACCGCTCAACAGATGACACCATTGCCATCACCCTCCACCTGGCCCTAACCCATCTGGACAAAAAAGACACATACGTTCGGATGCTGTTCATAGACTTCAGTTCAGCATTCAACACAATCATCCCTCAGAAACTGATTGGAAAGCTGAGCCTACTGGGCCTGAACACCTCCCACTGCAACTGGATCCTAGACTTCCTGACTGGGAGATCTCAATCAGTCCGGATCGGGAGCAGCATCTCCAACACCATCACACTGAGCACGGGGGCTCCCCAGGGTTGCGTGCTCAGTCCACTGCTGTTCACTCTGCTGACCCACAACTGTGCTGCAACACACAGCTCAAACCACATCATGAAGTTCGCCGATGACACGACCGTGGTGGGTCTCATCAGTAAGAATGACGAGTCAGCTTACAGAGAGGAGGTGCAGCAGCTAATGGACTGGTGCAGAGCCAACAACCTGTCTCTTAATGTGAACAAAACAAAAGAGATGGTTGTTGACTTCAGGAGGGCACAGAGCAACCATTGCCGGCTGAACATCGATGGCTCCATGGTAGAGATCGTAAAGAGCACCAAATTTCTTGGTGTTCACCTGATGGAGAATCTCACCTGGTCCCTTAACACCAGCTCCATAGCAAAGAAAGCCCAGCAGCGTCTCTACTTTTTGCAAAGGCTGAGGAAAGTCTATCTCCCACCCCCCCCCCCCCCCCCACCCCATCCTCATCACATTCTACAGGGGTTGTATTGAGAGCTTCCTGAGCAGCTGCATCACTGCTTGGTTTGGAAATTGCACCATCTCGGATCGCAAGACCCTGCAGCGGATAGTGTGGTCAGCTGAGAAGATCATCGGGGTCTCTCTTCCCGCCATCATGGACATTTATACTACACGCTGCATCCGCAAAGGAAACAGCATTATGAAGGATCCCATGCACCCCTCATACAATCTCTTCTCCCTCCTGCCGTCTGGGAAAAGGCTCCGAAGCATTTGGGCTCTCACGACCAGACTATGCAACAGTTTCTTCCCCCAAATTATCAGACTCCTCAATACCCAAAGCCTGGACTGACACCTTGCCCTACTGTCCTGTTTATTATTTATTGTAATGCCTGCACTGTTTTTGTGCACTTTATGCAGTCCAGTGTAGGTCTGTAGTCTAGTATAGCTTTCGCTGTTTTTTTTTTTATTACGTAGTTCAATCTAAGTTTTTTGTACTGTGTCATGTAAACCATGGTCCTGAAAAAAGTTGTCTCATTTTTACTATGCACTGTACCAACATTTATGGTTGAAATGACAATAAAAGTTGACTTGACTTGACTTGACTTGGTCTTGTGAGTCCTGGGGCTCCTGTACCTTCCTCCTGATAGCAGCAGTGGGAAGAGAGTATGACCTTAGTGGTAAGGGCCCCTGATGATGGATGCTGCTTTTCAGCAACAGTGTTTCATATAGTTATGCTGAATCATGGAGAGGGCTTTACCCATGATGAACTGGCCTGTATCCACTACTTCCTGTAAGATTTTTCTGTTCAAGGGCATTTGTGTTTCCATACCAAGTTGTGTTACAGCCAGTAAATATTCTGTCCACTATACATCTATGAAAGTTTGTCAAAGTTTTAGACGTCAGCCTAATCTCTGCAAACTCCTAAGGAAGGAAAGACACTGCTGTCCTTTCTTTGTAATTGTACACATGTACTGGGCCCAGCACAGGTCCTCCGAAATAATAACACCAAGTAATTTAAAGTTGCTGCCACTCTCCGCCTCTGATCCGTCAATGAGCACTGGGTCTTGGATCTCTAGTTTCATTCTCCTGAAGTCAATAATCAGCTCCTTGGTCTTCTTGACATTGAGTAAGACTTTGTTGCTATGGCACCACAGCTAGGTTATCAATCTCCATCCTTAATGTTGATTCATCATCACCTTTGAATCAGCCTACCACGGCAAACTTGAAAATAGCCTTGGAGCTGTGCTTAGCCACACAGTCATAAGTGTAAATCAAGTAGAGCAGGGGACTAAGCACACAGCCTATGGTGCACCTATGCTGATAGAGATCGTGGAGGAGATGTTGTTGCCAATCTGAACTGACTGGGGACTGCAAGTGAGGAAATTGAGGATCCAATTGCACAAGGAGGTATTGAGGCCAAGGTCTTGAAACTTATTGATTAGTTCTGAGTGGATGACGGGATCAAATTCTAAGATGTAGTTGATAAAGAGGATCCTGATGTATGCATCTTTGCTATCCAGATGTTCCAGGGTTGAGAGAAAAGCCAGTGAGATGGCATCTGCTGTTGACCTGTTGCTCTGGTTGGCAAATTGAAGTGGATCCAAGTTAAAAGATTTCATCACCAACCTCTCAAAACACTTCATCACTGTGGATGTAAGTGCTACTGGATGATAATCATTGAGGCATATAACCACGTTCTTCCTAGGCACTGGTATGATTGAAGCCTTCTTGATGCAGGTGGGTATCTCAGACTGTCAAAGCAAGAAAGTAAAGATCTCAGTGAACACTCCAGGCAGTTGATCAGAACAGGTTGTCCAGGTACCACATTTAGGCTGAATGCTTTTTGTGCATTCTCCCTCCTGAAAGCTGTTTGGACACCAGACTGAAATCACAGAATTATTAGGGACTATGGGAGTTCCTGATGGTTCCTCCATGTCTCAATGGTTAAAGTTAACATACAACTCATTTGGAAGTGAAGCCCTGTTATCACCTATGTCACTTGATTTATCTTTATAAGAGGTGATAGTACTCAGGCTCTGCCACAACAGTCAAGCATACTTAATCGACATATGCTGGTGATATTAAACTTGATTCTGATTCTGAGATGGGTTTCCAAAGATCGTTCTTGGACCTCTTGTAACTTCCTTGGTCACCAGACTTGAATTCTTCTGATCTGATCCTCAGCAGCTTTTGGATCTTATTGTTTATCAAGGGTTTATGATGGGGGAATATTTTGAATGATGTTGTGGGGACATAGTCATCTACAATTGTTTTAATGAAGTCCAGTTTGTGACAACCATGGTGTATTCATTTGTATCCAAAGACGAGACCTTGAACATGGCCCAATCCACTGACTGAAACAATCCTGTAAGTGCTTCTCTTCCTCCTGTGACAATCTCTGTGTTGCTCTAATCTCTATAGCTTTGCTTTTTAGCCCCTGCCAATGTGAAGGTATGGGAAGGACAGCTAAGCGATCTGATTTACTGAAATGAGATCTGGGCATGGAATGGTAGGCATTCCTTATTTAAGACTTCAACAGAAAGACACTAAAGCTCTATGAACCAGTCCTCATTGGAGGACCAGAGGTGGAAGGGTTAGCATCTTTAAATTCCTAGGTGTTATTATTTCAGAGGACCCGATCTCAGCTCAGCACCTAAGTGCAATTACGAGGAAAGCATGGCAGTGCCACTACTTCTTCGGAATTTGTGACAAGTCAGCATGATATCTAAACCTTTGACAAACTTCTATGGGTGTGTAATGGAGAGTCTATTGACTGACTGCATCACAGCCTGGTATGAAAACACCAATGCCCTTGAATGGAGTATCCGACAAAAATTAGAGTATATGGCCCAGTCCATCACTGGTAAAGCTCTCCCATCTTTTGCGCACATCTACATGAAACACAGTGGCAGGAAAGCAGCATCCGTTATTAGGGACCCCCAGTACTCACAACATGCTCTCTTCACGTTGCTGCCACCAGGAGCCTCAGGACTCATACCACCAGGTTCAGGAACTGTTATTACACCTCAGCCATTAGGCTCTTTCAACTTCACTTACACCATCATTGAAATAGTCATAGAACTTACGTACTCACTTTCAAGGAACCTCCATCTCATGTTTTCAATATTTTATTGCTTATTTATTTATTATTATTATTTCTTCTTTTACACTCTGGTTGAATACCCTAGTTGGGCAGTCTTTCATTGATTTATGATTATTATTCTATAGATTTATTGAGTATGCCCACAAGAAAATGTATTCCAGTGTTATATACTGAGACATGCATGTACTTTGATAATAAATTTACTTTGAACTTTCAACTTATACAATGTGTTGGGACCTCTAAGTTCCCAGCTATGGTTTGAAATGCATCAGGTTAATTAATGGTATATAGCTGAATAATGGTAAAATCCCATGGAGTTTATTTGCATTATAGAGATGAAAATCTGTCATTGTTGTCCACTCTAACTCACTTGTGTTCTCAGATCCACAGCAATGTAGTTAACTTTTAAGTGCCTTTAAATTAATTTCACAAACAACACAGTTACATTAAATCATTACTCAAATACATTTTAATATGAAGAATAAATAGACCACGTAGCTAGTGAGTTGGATAGGTTAGAGACATAGCCAGCCAAGGCAACTCTGCTAAAATACCCAAGTTTTGCCAAAAGTCAGTGAGCCATGCAAAAGATCAGCTTAATATGATCACCTTTACAAAATTATACTTTTAACCTAATGACCCAGCACCATGTCAGGGCATGACACACTCTCCACTGAGAAAAAAACCTTTCAAAGACGGCTGCCTAGAACTATTCACCAGACAAAGTGATTGTAGGAATCTTCAGCACTGACTTTGGTCTTCCATAGCATTGAGGCATGCATAGTCAAAGAAACCTCCTGCTTATGAATACATTGTGGTGGCTCAGTGACTCAGCTAGTAAAGCCACTGTCTCACAGTGTCAGAGAATCACGTTCAGTCCTGACCCTGAGTAGTATCTATGTGGAATCTGCACTTTTTCCCTGTGATTGCTTTGGGTTCTTCCAGGTTCAGAATCAGAATCAGAATCAGGTTTATTATCATCGGCATGTGATGAGCAATTTGTTAACTTAGCGGCAGCAGTTCAATGCAATACATAATCTAGAAGAGAAAAAAATTAATAAATAAAATAATAATAAATAAACAAGTAAATCAATTACAGCATATGTATTTTGAATAGATTTTTTAAAAAAACATACAAAAAACAGACATACTGTATATTAAAAAAGTGAGGTAGTGTCCAAGGATTCAATGTCCATTTAGGAATCGGATGGCAGAGGGAAAGAAGCTGTTCCTGAATCGCTGAGTGTGTGCCTTCAGGCTTCTGTACCTCCTTTCTGAAGGTAACAGTGAGAAAAGGCCATGCCCTGGGTGCTGGAGGTCCTTAATAATCTGGTTTCCTCCCACATCCTAAAGATGTGTGGATTTGTAAATTAGTTCTCCTCTGTAAATTGTGCCCAGATTGCTAGTGGATGTTAGAATCTGGGAGTGTTGATGAGAATACAACGTGAATAAAAAAATGGGAATTGACGTAGAATTTGTGCAAACAGCTTTTTATCGCAGAGTGTATGGAGCATTGACAAAAATGAAAGCAAAAGTGAGGGGAATAACTTTTACAAAGCAGATATTCATAGCAGGAGTTCATCATGGCAGCATCTGTACCCCGTTATTCTCCAAATGCTTCAAAAATGGTCTTTGCTTCAGCAAAAGGTCAAAAATGGGGAAGTTTACTGATGATTGTACATTTTCAATAGAGTTGCAAAATACTTACCACACAAAAAGTTTCTGTTCAACCATAGATTTGTCAGAAATAAAGAACTACTCCATCTTATCCCATCTTCCAGCACTGGGTCCATTGCCCTGCAGGTCCTGAGCACTCAAATACTTCTGTATTTATCACCCATTAGGACATGGATTTCCAGATTCTACCACAGTTCAGTAATTCTTTTCCTCTCAAACTCCTGTGACGCTTCTACCAATTACCTCAATTGTTCTTACCTAGTTGTCCCTTTTGCTAATGAAAATATATTCTTCCTATTTGTTCTCTCCAGGCCCCTCAAAATTTGATGTACTTTTCACCCTCCTCAGTTTCAGAGAAAACAGCCACAGCTTATCCAGTCCTGACAGCTCCCTACTGTTCGGTCTGAATCATTAATGCATATTACAAACAAAAGCACATGGTTCACAGCATATTAGACTGGGAATATATTAAGTTTGATAAGCTTTAAAATCTAGAAGCAAAGTAAATCTTAAATTTTAAAAAATGACTTGGATCCACTCTGATTTGCCCAATGAAACAACAGGTCAACAGCAGATGCTATCTCATTGGCCCTTCACAGAACACTAGAACATCTGGACAGTAAAGATGCATACATCAGGATTCTCTTTATCGATTACACCTCAGCATTTAACACCATCGTGGCCTCAAAACTAATCAGTAAACTCCAAGACCTGGGCTGCAAATAGATCCTGGATTTCCTCATTGTAGACCCCAGTCCAGATTGTCAAAAACATCTCCTCCACAATTTCTATGTGTAAGAATGTATACTTAGCGCCTGTTCTACTTGCATTACACCTATGACTGTCTGGCTAGTTACAGATCCAACACCATATGTAACTTCGCTGATGACACCACTGTTGTGAGCTGTATCAAAGGTGGCGATGAATCAACATTCAGGAAATTGAAAATTTGGCTGAGTGATGTAATTACAACAACCTCTCACTCAATGTCAATAAGGCCAAGGAACTGAAGCAGACTTCAGGAGAGGCAATCGAGAGGTCCATTAGCCAGTAATCATCAGAAGAACAGAGGTGGAGAGGGTCAGTAAATTTAAATTCCTTGGTGTCACTATCTCAGAAGACCTGTCCTGGTTCCATCATATAAATAGAATTGTGAAGAAAGCTCAATAGCATCTTTACTTCCTCAGGAGTCTGCAGAGATTTGGCATGTCATAAAAAACCTTGAAAACTTCTATAAATGTGCGGTGGAAAGTGTGCTGACTGGTTGCATTACGACCTGGTATGGGAGCACCAATGCTGAAAATTCTACAAAACTTAATGAATTCGGCCCAGTATATCATGGGTAACGCCCTCCCAATCATTGAGCACATCTACATGAAGTATTGCTGTAGAAAAGCAGCATCCATCATCAAAGATGCTCAGCACCCAGGCCATGCTCTTTTCTCACTGCTGCCATCAGATAGAAGATACAGGTGCCTCAGGTACAAGAACAGTTACTAATCCTCAACCATTAGGCTCTTGAACAAAAGGGCAATAACTACACTCACTTAAGGAATCTTTTAGCTTTTTATTTCATGCTTGATATTTATTATTATTTATTTCTATCTGCATTTGCAGTTTGTTCCTGCTTACATTTACTATGCTGTAGATTTGCCAAGTATACCCACAAAAAAAAGGATCTCAGGATTATATGTGGTGATATGTATGTACTCTGCTAAAATAATTATCTTGACTTTGATTTTGACATTGGGTTAGACAATATCTGTGGAGCATGAGGCTGAGTTAATATTTCAGACTGATGGCCTTTCATCAGAACACTTTAAAATAGTTATTTAATAGGATAGAATTACGTTCGTAAATGTTGAAGAAAATAATTGAATTTATTGAATAAAATGAAAATGCCTGGTAAAGTTGTTAACTGAAGTTGAAAAAAGATTATGCTCACTGGAAACCAGATGTAAGATTTGGTACCTTGCACCTGGACTTTCAGAATCAGAATTGGGTTTATTACCACCAGCATGCATTGTGAAATTTGTTAACTAATGCTGCGCCGAAAATGTACTTACATTAGAAATTACCTAAGGTTTCCCATAACCCTCTATTTTTCTAAGCTCCATGCACCTATCCAAGAGTTTCTTAAAGACCCTATTGCATCCACCTCCACCACTGCCGCCGGCAGCCCATTCCACGCACTCACTACTCTCTGCGTAAAAAACTTATCCCTGACATCTCCTCTGCCAAACACCTTAAAAATATGCCCTCTCGTATTAGACATTTCAGCCCTGGGAAAAAGCCTCTGACTATCCACACAATCAATGCCTCCCATCATCTTATACACCTCTATCAGGTCACCACTCATCCTCCGTCACTCCAAGGAGAAAAGGCCAAGTTCACTCAATCTATTCTCATAATGCATGCTCCCCAATCCAGGCAACATCTTTGTAAATCTCCTTTCCACTCTTTCTATAGTTTCCATATTCTTCCTGTTGTAAGGTGACCAGAACTGAGCACAGTACTCCAGTACTCCAAGTGGCGTCTGACCAGGGTCCTATATAGCTGCAGCATTACCTCTTGGCTCTTGAACTCAATCCCACAGTTGATGAACGCCAATAGTCCTTATGCCTTCTTAACCACAGAGTCAACCTGCACAGCTGTTTTGGGTGTCCTATGGACTTGAACCCCAAGATACAATTATCCTCCACACTGCCAAGAGTCTTACCATTAATACAATATTCTGCCATTGTATTTGACCTACCAAAATGAACCACTTCACACTTATTTGGGTTGAACTTTATCTGCCACTTCTCAGCCCAGTTTTACATCCTATCAATGTCCTGCTGTAACCTCTGACAACCCTCCACACCCCTAACCTTTGTGTCACAACAAATTTACTAACCCATTCCTCCACTTCTTCATCCAGGTAATTTATAAAAATCACAAAGAGCAGGGGTCCCAGAAAATATCCCTGAGGCACATCACTTGTCACCAACCTCCATGCAGAGTATGACCCATCTACAACAACTCTTTGCCTTCTGTGAGGAAGCCAATTCTGGATCCACAAAGCAATTTCCCCTCAGATCCCATGCCTCCTTACTTTCTCAATAAGCAGTGCTTGAAGCACCTTATCAAATGCCTTGCTGAAATCCATATACACTACATCTACTGCTCTACCTTCATCAACGGTTTTAGTCACATCCTCAAAAAATTCAATCAGGCTCTTAAGGCACAACCCGCCTTTGACAAAGCCATGCTTACTATTCCAAATCATATTATGTCTCTCCAAATGTGCATAAATCCTGCCTCTCAGGATCTTCTCCATCAACTTACCAACCACTGAAGTAAGACTCACTGGTCTATAATTTCCTGGGCTATCTCTACTCCCTTTCTTGAATAAGGGAACAACATCTGCAACCCTCCAATCCTCCGGAACCTCTCCCATCCCCATTGATGATGCGAAGATCATTGTCAGAGGCTCAGCAATCTCCTCCCTCGCTTTCCACAGTAGCCTCGTGTATATCTTGTCTGGTTCCAGTGACTTATCCAACTTGATGCTTTCCAAAAGCTCCAGCACATTATTTTTCTTAATGTCTATATGGTCAAGCTTTTCAGTCCAACGTAAGTCATCCCTACAATCACCAACGTCCTTTTCTGTAGTGAATACTGAAGCAAAATGTTCATTAAGTACCTCGGCTATATCCATACACAGTTTTCTACTGTCACACTTGATAGGTCCTATTCTCTCACATCTTATCCTCTTGCTCTTCTCACACTTGTAGAATGCCTTGGAGTTTTTCTTAATCCTGCTAGTCAAAGCCTTCTGATGGCCCCTTCTGGCTCTCCTAATTTCATTCTTAAGCTCCTTCCTGCTAGCCTTATCATTTTCTAGTTCTCTATCATAACCTAGTTTTTCAAACCTTTTGTAAGCTATTCTTTTCTTCTTGACTAGATTTTCAACAGCCTTCATACACCATGGTTCCTGTACCCTACCATCCTTTCATTGTCTCATTGGAACGTACCTATACAGAACACCATGCAAATATCCCTGAACACTTCCCACATTTCTGCTATACATTTTCCTGAGAACATCTGCTCCCAATTTATGCTTCCAAGTTCCTGCCTCATAGCTTCATATTTCCCCTTACTCCAATTAAACCTTTTCCTGACTTGTCTGCTCCTATCCCTCTCCAATGCTATGGTAAAGGAGATAGAATTGTGATCACTATCTCCAAAATGCTCTCCCATTGAGTGATCTGACACTCAACCAGGTTTGTTTCCCAATACAAACACACCTTACAAACTCGACCCCATCTAAACCCCTTGCCTTAGGGAGATGCCAATTAATATTGGGGAAATTAAAATCTCCCTTCATGACAACCCTGTTATTATAACATCATTCCAGAATCTGTCTCCCTATCTGCTTCTCGGTGTCCCTGTTACTATTGGGTGGTCTATAAAAAACACACAGTAAAGTTATTGACTCCTTCCTGTTTCTAACTTCCACCCACAAAGATTCAGTAGACGATCCCTCCATAACTTCCTCCTTTTCTGCAGCCGTGGCACTATCTCTGATCAGCAGTGTCACACCCCCTTTTGCCCTCCTCCCTGTCCTTTCTGAAACATCTAAAGCTTGGCACTCCAAGTAGCCATTCCAGCCCCTGAGCCATCCAAGTCTCTGTAATGGCTACAACATTATAGTCCAAGTACTGATCCACGCTCTAAGCTCATCCGCTTTGTTCATGAAACTTCTTGCATTAAAATAGACACATCTCAAACCATCAGTCTGAGTGCATCCCTTCTCTATCACCTGCCTATCCTCCCTCTCACACTGCTTACAAGCTTTCTCTATTTGTCAGCCAGCCACCCCTTTCTCTGTCTCTTCAGTTCGGTTCCCACCCCCTAGCAATTCTAGTTTAAACTCTCCCCAATAGCCTTGGCAAAAATCCCTGCCAGGATATTGGTCCCCGTCAGATTCAAGTACAACCCATCCTTATTGTACAAGTAATGCCTGTCCCAATGATCCAGAAATCTGAACCTTTGTCCCCTGCTCCAATCTGTCAGCCATGCATTTATCTTCCACCTCACTCTATTCCTATACTCACTGTCATATGGCACGGGCAGTAAACCCAACATTACTATCCTTGTGGTCCTGCTTTCTCAGCTTCTTTCTTAGCTCCCTATAGTCTGTTTTCAGTACCTCTTCCATTTTCCTACCTATGTCATTGGTCCCAGTATGTACCATGACCTCTGGCTGTTCTTCTTTCCACTTCAGGATATCATGGACGCAATCAGAAACATCCTGGACCCTGGCACCTGGGGGGTGAACTACCATCTGTGTTTCTTTCCTGCGTCCACAGAATTGCCAGTCTGACCCCCTAACAATAGAGTCCCCTATCACTGCTGCCATCCTCTTCCTTTCCCTACCCTTTTGAGCCACAGGTCCAGGCTCTGTGTCAGAGGCACAGAGTTGCTTCCCCCAGGTAGGTCCCCCCCACAACAGTACTCAAACAGCAGTATTTGTTAAGGAGGACAGCCACAGGGGTACGCTCTAGTTTCTGACTCTTGCCCTTCCCTCTCCTGACTGTTACCCACTTATCTGTCTCCCGAGGCCCCAGTGTGACTATTTGCCTATAACTCCTCTCTATCACCTCCTCACTCTCCCTGACTAGACAAAGGTCTAGTTGCATCTCCAGTTCCCTAACCTGGTCCCTAAGGAGCTGCAGCTCGATGCACCTGGCATAGATGTGGCCGTCCGGGAGGCTGGGAGTTTCCAAAACTTTCCACATTTGACACCCTGGACAGAACACTGGCCTCAGAGACCTACTTCCTATCCTTAATCTTCACAAGTAACTTATCTCGCCTCGACGTGTTATCAACGACGCACTGTTGAGCCAAAGCCCTCCTACTCTGACTCCCTCTAGCTGGATACCCACACCTCTGATGCCTGCTCTATAAAGCTGTCTTCTTTTAAAATTCGTCCCACCGGTCCAACTTGCTGACGTCCATGTGCCTGCGCAGTCATGCCTCAATCAAACCACTGAAGAAAAAAATGATCTCCTTTTAAATTCTTCCTGCCGGTCACACTAGCGGACATCCACGCACCCGTGCAGTTGTGCCTTGATCAAACTGCTGAAGAAATGATCTGCTTTTAAATTCTTCCCGTATATTGATTAGATTTAAAATAGTGCAAAAACAGAAGTAATATCTATTAAAAAAAAGTGGGGTAGTGTTCTTGGGTACAATGTCTATTTAGGAATCATATGGCAGAGGGGAAGAAGCTGTTCCTGAAACACTTACTGTGTGCCTTCAGGCTTCCGTACCTCCTTCCTGATGGTAACAATGAGAACAGGGCATGCCCTTGGTGATGGGTGCCCTCAATAATGGACGTTTCCTTTCTGAGGCACCAATCCTAGAAGATGTCTTAGGAATACAAAGGCTAGTACCCAAGATGGAGCTGTCTAATTTTACAACTTTCTGCAGCTTCTTTCAGTCTCGTGCCGTAGCAACCCTCTGCACCCCGTACCAGACAGTGATGCAGCCTGTCATAATAGTCTCCACAGTATATCTATTGAAGTTTTTGTGTGTTTTAGTTGACATATCAAATCTCTTCAAACTCCTAATGAAATATTTCTGCTGTTTTGCCTTCTTTATAGCTGTATTGATAATTTGGAACCAGGTTAGATCCTCAGAGACCCTGACACCTAGGAGTTTGAGATTGCTCCCTCTCTGCACTTCTGATCCCTCCATGTGGATTGGTTTGTATTCCCTTGTCTTGCCATTCCAGAAGTCCACAAACAGTTTTTTTCATCTTACTGACTTTGAGTGCAAGGTTATTGCTGCGACACCACTCAACAAGCTGGTACAACTCGCTCCTGTAACCCAGACATATACTAACCATGAGAACTAACAATGAGGAGGAACCTGTCGCTATCACCTGTCTTTCCTATATTTCCACAGTTTCTGGAAGGATTTCCAGAATCCTGAAGAAATGTCAGAAATACCATCCAGAAACCTGTGTGGAAGCTCAAAGATTTCCTGGGACTCAGGTTGGCTGGCACTTATAGGGTTCTCTGTGAATGCGGAGCAGTGTATATTGGCCAGACATATATTGGTGTAAACTTATATCAAGGAGCACAGGAGGTGTATCGATTTGGGATACCTGGAGAAGCTGGCAGTAGCAGAACATTGTATTTACAATGGCCATAGGATTGACTTCAACGGCATGACATTACTGTGCCATGCCAATGGCTTTTGGGACTGCCTGTTAAAGGAAGCCATTGAAATAAAGCTAGAGGAAAAGGATTTTAACAATGACAAAGGTCTCGCTCTAAGTAAGAACTAGAATTCAATTGTAAGCAAGATGAGAGAGTGGAAACCTGATTGGATGAAGACTAATCAATCAGAAGGGACAGATGATAGGGGTATAGATACCACCAGACTCAGCATGCCCATGCATAATCCTTGATGAAGATGGCGGAACATCGGTTATAAGTGATACCTGTATCTGGCTGGAATCCCAAGAAGAAATTATTTGTGGCATAACAAATGTTAGTCATATGGTTTAGAGACAATCATAAACAAGATTTACTTGCAGAGCACACTCAAAAAATCAGTTAGTGATTCTATAAAAGAGAGAACATGTTAAACTGAGGATCACTTCTTTCTCAGCTGAAATCCAAAACATACAAGATATGGTCTTTCCATTTCACAGTAGCACTTACCTGTACTCTGATGAAGAGCTTTGAGAGTTTGGTCATTGTCAGAATCAACTCCTGCCTAAGCAAGGACCTGGACCTGTTGCAATTTGCCTATCACCACAACAGATCTTCAGCAAATACAATCTCACTGATTCTCCACTGGGTATTGCATCAACTGGACAACAGCAATAATTACCTCAGGCTGCTCTTTATTGAGTACAGCTCAATGTTCAATGCAATCATACCCTAATTTCTAATCAACAAATTCTAAAACCTGGCCTCTGGTCCTTCCTCTGCAACTGGATCCTTGATTTCCTCACCAGGAGACCATAATCTGTGTGGATCAAATTAGCATGTTTTCCTCACTGACAATCAACACTGGCACACCTCAAGGATGTGAGCTTAGCCCATTGCTCTACATTCATGATTATGTGGCTAGGCACAGCTCAAACACTATCTATAAATTTGCCAATTACACAACTACTGATGGCAGAATTTTAGCTGGTGATGAGGAGGCATACTGAAGCAAGATAGATCAGCTGGTTGAGTGGTGTCACAACAATAAACTTGTACTCAACATCAGTGAGACCAAGGACTTCATTGTGGACTTCAGGAAGGGGAAGTCAAGGGAACACACCCCAGTCCTCATCAAGGGAACAGCAGGAAAGGGTGAGCAGTTTTAAGTTCCTGTGTATCAACATCTCTGAAGATCTATTCTAGCTCCAACATGTTGATGCTATTAAAAAAAAGGTATGAGATCGGCTATATTTCATTGATATTTCACAAATTTCTGCAGAAGTAGAGAGCATTCTAACTGGTTCCATCACCATCTGGTATGGAGGAACATCTGCAAGGATCAGAAAAAGCTGAAGAAAGCTGTAAACTCAGCCAGCTCCATCATGGGCATTAGCTTTCCAGTGTCGAGGGCAACTTGAAAAGGTGATGCCTCAGGATGTGGCATTCATCATTAAGGAGCCCCATCACTCAGGACATGCCCTCTTCTCATTGCTACTATTAAGGAGGAGGTACTGGAGCCTGGACTCACACACTCAACAGTCAGATCCCTTTGCTGCCACAAAGCGATAAATTTCATGACATACAATATGCTAGTGATATCCTGATCCTAATCCTGATTTATCTAAGTACTCCATTTAATCTTATCTGATGGTCACAGTTGGAATAGTCCTTGTTCTAGGTTTATACTGGCACACTTCCCAGTTTTTTCTCTGGTACAACAACAACTGCCTTGGTGCAGCCTCCTGTACTTTTGCAGAACTTGTCAATGTTACCGCCTTTGCCATTGAGCTCCACCCGACCTTCAAATTTATCAGCAATTCCTTTATCTTATTTGGATTTCTCTTCCTCTCAGAAAAAAAAAGACTATTCACTGATATATATTACGGACTTCCACACTTCCTCCCACATTGTTTTCTGAAAGAGTGGTTGCTATTCTCTTCTTTCTGTTTCTCTGTCTCCATCACATCAGCTCTCAGGATGAGCTTCCACTTTCTAAGACTTCAGAAATATCCTCCTCCTTCAGGAAATGCGGCTTTGCCATTGTCATAGTTGATGGAGCCTTATATGGGCATTTTTTTTCCCATTCCTGCACTCTGCTCTCACTCCTCTTCTTCCCAGACAGGATAGATTTGCCTGGTCCTCACCTTTTATCCCACTAGACTCCACAACAAATACATAATTTGTCATTATTTCCACTAGCTCCAATGGGATCCCACCACCCGCTCTTCTTCCCCTCTCTCCCCATTTTCCTCAGGGACAAGTCTCTCTATAATTCAATAATCCACTTATCCCGTCACAGCCACTCTCTCCATTGGCACTTCTCTTCCGTAAACATAGGAGGTGCAACACTTGTCCCTTTTCCCCACACCTCACCATCATCTAAGAACATAATCATCCTTTTCTGGTGAGGTATGCACACTCTTCAAGTTTGTAGTTTGTTCTTAGTGCTTCTGTGATCAAGGGTATACTATCCAACCGTTTTACAAGGCACATGCACTCTATATGCAATGGCACTCTTGAACTATTGCTTGCAGGTTGTTTCAAATCCCCTTCCCATTGCTATTTTAACCTATCTGTCCTTGGCCTTCTTTATCAGCATGATGAGGCCAAACACAAACTAGATCAACAGCTCATATTCCACTTTGGTACCCTACAGACAAATGATGTGAACATTGATTTTTCCATTTTCACCTTTTCCCATTCCCACCTGTTCTCCCGTGCTTTATCTCCCTTTATTCACATTTTCTTTCCTTCCCATCCTTCTTACATAGCTATTGTCCTCCTCCACCTAGTTCACTCCGTCCATTACCCGCACACCTACTGTTTTGCCCAAGTTTCTTTCCCCTTGGTCCACCTTTCCTGTTTCACCGCCCCCCCCCCTCCCCCACTTGCTTTCATCTTGTCATCATCCTTCTTTGACCTGTTTTCACCTATTACCCGGCAGCCTCTGTCTTAACACTGCTACCTTTCCTGTTTTTCTCCCCACCTGACTCCATGTGCCCATCATCACCCTTTCCCCAATCTGGTTCCACCTACCAGTCCCTGGTTGACTCCTCCTTCTCATTTCAAAATACTGATTATTGTCCCACTGCACCCTCACAACAGGGCCTTGACCTAAAACGTCGACCATCCTTTGTCTCCAATGATTCTGCTCAGCCTATTGAGTTCTTTCAGAAGTGTGTTTCTGGCTTCACAGTCTAGCATCTGCAATCTCTTGTGACTTCATCAGTGCCCAACATCTATCCTTCACAGCAGAGCCAATCTCGAACTGGGCCTAAATTGTGGGTTGTGAGGACACAACTCTGGAGCATCCTGACAATGCTCTCACAGCTTCAGTAGACAAAGACCTTCTCAGGTGTCTCTAAATATTTTTCAAAAAATACTTAGAAGTATAATTAGCATCCCTTTAATTAAGTCATTCAAATACTTTTAAATAATTTAAAATGTAAGACTACTTATAAACATGAGAAATTCTGCAGATGCTGTAAGTCCAAAGCAACGTACACAAAATGCTGGAGGAGCTTAGCAGGTCAGGCAGCATCTATGGAAATTAATAGACAGTCAACGTTTTGGGCCAAGACACTTCTTTAGGACTGATAAGGGGTAGATGCCAGAATAAAATGGTGGGGAAGCGGAATAGGGCTGGCTAGAAGGTGATAGATGAAGCCAGGTGGGTGAGGAAGGTCAAGGGCTGGGGAAGAAGGAATCTGATACGAGAGGACAGTGGACCATTGGAGAAAGGAAAGGAGGAAGGAATGGTGGGGGGGGGGGGAGTCATAGGCAGGTGAGAAGATGTAAAAGATCGGAATGGGAAATCGAGGAAGGTTGGAATTCGTTTACCAGAAGGAGAAATTGATATTCATGCCATCAGTTTGGAGGGTAACCAGATGGAACATAGGGTGTTGCTCCTCCATCCTGAGGGTAGCATCATCTTGGCACATGAGGCCATGGACCAACACGATGGAATGGGAATAGGTATGGTAATTAAAATGTTTGGCCACCGGGAAGTTTTGCTTAATGTATTTTAGCTGAGAATATTTTCCTAAAATACATTAACTGCCAAATTAATAGAAGCATAAATATAAAGTAAAATAAAAAGAGAGAAACAAAAAACTTAGTCTTCCCTTATCTTTTTAAATTATGGTTGAAGTTAACAATGAATTGACTAGGGCCACACTGGATATGCTCCTGATGATCTGTGCCAGAAACTGAGTGTATCCAGCTCCTTAGCTCAGGAGGTAGAACCAGACCCAGTCTCAGCACTAATTCCAGTGATGGAAGCAAGAGGTTTTAGCCGCCCTGTCCCTTCAACATTTTCATGCTGCTGTGCACAGATTCAGAAGTTATAAGCCTGTTGACTCACAGGAAGGACATTGATGAGCAGTTTTTTTGCAAACCATTAGTCAATAGGGAACGCAGTCTAGCTCAGTTATAAACCATAAAACCATGGGATCATTCTGCTAATTATATTTTATAACGCATGTCAATCATAAACAACATCTATTTTTAATGATATTGAATTTGACAATATACATCTATTATTATTGTCATCTATCACGTTGATTTGCTTTATTCTACCTGTTTAATTGTAGGAACATTACTATCTACTACACCAGGGTTGATGCAAACCCAGTGAAATTCAAATATGTATGGCATTCAGATTATTCAGAACAGAACGGGAGTGGATAAAATGCTACTGAACGAATTTGTAACAACCAGCCCCCACATAAGATTTAAAAACTCGGTGATTTGTGACTTAGATAAATAACCACTCTGGAAGTAGTTTCAGGCTGGTATTAATACTCAATACACACTGTATCGCTAAGCAATCCTGTGAAAAAGAAAACCTGTCTCAGTTTTTGTAAATTTATTAATCATTGCCAAGTGGATTTAATAGTATTCATCAGACAACACGGGTTATTACTTCTGTAGAATTCAAGAGGCCAAATTTCAGACCTCTTGCTGCTGCAGTGACTTTAGATGCCGGATAAAGCACTGACCCAGACTCAGCAGTAATTTATATTTGAATCCACCTTCATGCTTTTATAATGGACCATCTGTTGCTGTGTTATTCCACAAGAAACTTAACATATTTCACACCAATGAGAGTGCCCCTGTCACCACTTCTGTTCGAACAACCCCGAGCCATTTGCTGAACTGGTTAGACCATATGTGAAAAACTGATCATGTTAACAATGCTTCAAAGCCTTATATTCACAATGCTGCATTTTTGCTAAATGCCATTTGCTTTGGGACGAAGTATTCAACTGAACTGTTCTGATCAGTGTCCTGACAATCTGGATAATATGTTAGCTTTGGTGATTCTGTTTTTGTGCATTTGTATGCAAAAAAAACACATAGTAACAGGGTAACATTAAGCGTTCCACTTTTCATTATTACTGCCTCCATCAGACTGAAAGCAAATACAAAACTGGAGTTTGGTGTATCATAAAGTCAAGAGATTCTACAGATGCAGGAAATCCAAAGCAACAAGCACAGAATACTGTGTTCCTCCAGCATTTTATGCTTGTTGCTCTGGAGTTCAGTACAGTTGGCTATTATCCTGCAGATTGAAATAACTACATTATTTGCTTACTGACTTTCACATCGTGTAAAACACAATTGTCAACATTAACTGTTTTTTTTTCACTGAACCCAACAACTTTGCCAGCTATTTTTAATGGCACTTTCCAACAACATATTTTATCCTTCCCCAGCCCCATTTTGAACTAGATACAATGAGCCTGCTCTTTCAGAATTCCATTCTATCTCAGTGCAAGAAGTGTGAAAGTTAATGTGGGAGGCCAGGCTACAGAGACTGGCAGACAGCCCACACAGCAGCCTTCCATCAGACTACAGAAGGAGCAGTGCTCTTCTCTGTATTAGATTCCAGAGCAATGTCTGGAGACTTGATTTTGAAAGGAGGTGTCACAGAGTTGAGCTTTGAGCTAGAAGGAGAGCTGAAGTTATTTTCACCTCAGCCACTCAAAGTAAATAGAGCCACAGAGTCATAGAACACCACAGCACAGAAACAGGCTCTTTGGCCCATCTAATCTGTGCCAAACTGTAAATCTGCTTCATCCCATCAACATGCACCTAGACCATAGCCCTTCATACCCACCCATCCATGTACCGAAACAAGTTTCTCTTGAATATTGATATCAAACTTAACTTGCCACACTCTCACCCACACCCTCACACTCCACTACCCTCATGTTCCCCACTTAAACTTTTCGCCTTTCACCCTTAACCTGTGACCTCTAGTTGTGGTCCCAGCCTCAGTGGAAAAAGCTTGCTTGAATTTACCCAGTCTATACCACTCATAATTTTGAACACCTCAATCAAATCTTCTCCCAACCCCCCCCCGTCTTCTACATTCTCAGGAATAAAGTCCTCACCTATTCAACCTTTGCCTATAACTCAGGTCCTCACCTTCGTAAATTTTCTCTGTAATAATTCAATCTTATTTACATTTTTCCTGTAGGTAGGTGACCAAAACTGCGCAGAATACTCCAAATTAAGCCTCACCAATGTTTTCATTGGAGCTTCTAAATGGGTAGTTGGAAGAGGATGATTACGCCTATCACTAGTCTGGGCATTAATGAATGATTTAACCATCCTGACAACTACCTTCCCATGTACCAAACAGTTGCTTGAGAAACTCCATTCAAACATCAAATGGGCCCGAATGATGATTATAATAAAGAAGTCCAGGAGCATTTCTATAGTCAAAGAAAGGCTGGTCGACCATATGTTCCATGTCGATAGGAACGTTATTCCTACTGTGTCAGAAATGCCAGTTAAAAGCTTGGGGCATTGGTACAATGTAAACCTCAGTGATACAAATCAAGTGAAACTGCTGAGAGAAGAAATCATCAAAGGGCTCAAAGCTATTGAAAAGACCTTGCTGCCAAGAAACCACAAGCTCTGCGGCCTTCGGTTTGGATTGCTCCCTTGGGTGTTGTGGTCACTGACTCTGTATGAAGTTCCCATCACTCATATTGAAAAGCTGGAGAGGACGGTTAGTTCCTTCATTAAGAAGTGGATTGGCCTACAAAAATCACCAAGTAACATCTACCTGTATGGCAAAGGATCTCTGGAGTTGCCTGTCACGGGGCTGACGGAAGAGTTCAAGTGTGCCCAGGTGAGGTTTGAGAAGACTCTCTCAGAATCCTGTGACACTGTTGTCTAGTTTGCTGCACCCAGGACCTTAACAGGGAGAAATGGTGTCCAGCAGAGTCAGTAAAACTGGCAAAAGCAGCACTCGGGTTTGCAGACATGGTGGGCCAGGTGCAATCTGGAAGAGGGGGCCTTGGCACAGGCTCAAATGGGCCCATTTGGCAAAAGGCACCAATACAAAAGCAAAGGCGAGCTATGGTGGTGGAGGAAGCACAGCAACGGGAGGAGCAGATGTGGTATGCAAGAGCAGTGCCTCAGGAAAAACAGGGACAGTGGACAAGGTGGGAAAACATTGAGGAAAGAAAATTCAGCTGGAAAGACTTATGGGAAAAGGAAGGAAGAAAGATTAGGTTCCTTATAAGAGCTGTTTATGATGTTCTCCCAACTCCCAAAAATCTGAGCCAGTGGCTCGGTGAAGACCCAGCTTGTCCACTCTGTGGAAGAACAGCAAACCTCAAACACATCCTCTCATCTTGCAAAGTAAGCTTCTCTCAAGGAAGATACACGTGGAGGCACAACCAGGTCCTCAGATGTTTGGCATCCACTGTGATGAAGCAAAGGCTGAATAACAACTCCAAGCCCCATATGACTGGAAGGACCACCATCCACTTTGTCCGGCAAGGACAGACAGTGCCACCCTCAGTGACACAGTTCGTGTCAAGCATACTGGAGCCTGCTCGTGACTGGAACATGGCTGTCGACCTTAACAAAAGGCTAATATCCTCCTGGAGATAGCCACTACAACCCTTAGACCAGGCTTGGTCTTGTGGTCCAGCAGTCTGAAGGCTGTAGTAATCTCAGTGTCCTGGGAAGAAGCAGTCTGCGAGGCCTATGAGCAGAAACAGGTAAGATATGCAGACCTGGCCACAGACGCTAAGAAGTGTGGATGGAAGGTTGAGATTTTCTCAGCAGATGTCAGCTGCAGAGGATTTGTGGCTACTAACCATGGTGAGATTGCTGAAAGGATTGGGAGTCCGAGGCCAGGGCCAGCGGCAGACTATAAAAGAACTCTCGGATGTAGCCGAGCGAAGTAGCCACTGGTTATGGATGATGGCAGCTGGGCCCTAAAATGATCCATAGGTGACTAATTGTGAAGGGGGATGCTCCTGGGATGCTGGGTTGCACTGTTGAACCTTCTGGAGGTGTAGTGGGCTTAAATTGACAAAGCATCTAAGAAGGGGGGGTGCCCACCTGATGACCCCTGGGAAGCATCTGCCACCCTCCAAGCCCCTCCTCAAGATCTCTATGCTATGACCTGTTAGGATCTGCTAATCAAAGGGAGTGAAACATCTAGTCCTATGAGCTTGAACTATAATACCAATGATGTGTTCATACATTTCTTATTCGGTAGTTCTACCCATAATTCCTCACTAGGTTAGCTCTCCAGTCTTTCCTGTCTGATCACTGCTGTGAAATTTTCCTTGACTAGTAATACCACCCCTCCCCCTTTAGTCGTTCCTGTTCTATCAGGTGTAAAACAAGAGAACCCAGGAACATTGAGTTATCAGATCGTCCCCTCTTGTGAACAAGTCTCACTAATGGCTACAATGTCACAATTCCATGTGTTGATCCATGCCCTATGCTCATCTGCCTTTCCTACATTACGCCTTGCAATATGTAAATGAACCATATGTAAGTGTGGCATAACAATGTTATCATATATGTGATGTAAGCACATGTGTTAGTTGTTAGCCTTCAATGCAGAACATAATGCAGAAAGCTCTTTGTATTCTGTATCTCCTAGAATTTAATAAAAGTAGTCTTATCAGCTCTATGATACTGATTTATAGACAATTGTCAATACAGTACTACTGGCAATGAAAATTGTCAAAACAAATACCAGCTCCAAAAAATAATCATGTGAACTTTGAAGAAGCTCTTTGCTGGACTTGCTAAAAATCTGTGATTGACAGCAACAAATGTAAAATTTGAAAAGTTTGCAGCTGGGGAAAAGAAGATGGCTGAGACTGATATTTTTGTGAGCCTATAATAAGTTGTAAATCAGCAGCAAACATGAGTCAATGATCAGGTGATAGGATGGCATTGATAATTGGAGAAAGCCTAAGAGAATCAAACAAAGCGCAGGTATCGTCAAGAGCGGTAGTGTCATTGTTTAGTTAGGAAACTGAACAAAATGGCAGGTGCAGTTAGTCAAGGTGCACTTATGTAAGTACAAGATTTGGAGTGTATAATCGAACCTGTGAATCTTTCACAGCATAAGTGAAGAGAATGGAAAGATTCTTTCCTGGTAAATAATACTTTCAAAGTAGACAATCATATTGAAAATAAGCAAGCACGGAAAACTGCTTTAAAGAGCATGAGAAGGCTATTCTAGTGATAGACATTAACTGAGAGATCTATTGTGTTCTTAATAATCTGTTAGTCCCGTAGAGAGCTAAAGTTGATTTATTTGTTGAAATATTGCAGAAGCTGAGTATTATTTCAATCCACCTCCATTTGAAATAATAAGAAGTTTCATAGTTAGCAACTGGAACTGAAGAGCAGGAAAAACAGTCAGTGAATATATCATTGCATTAAAAGATTTATCCAAACTTTGCAACTTTGGTGAACCGTGCACTGAAGGATGGATTTGTACATGTGACTTGAATGACAAGTAGGTTCAACACATATTGTTGAACACACAGAGTCTTACGCTCAACATGGCTTAGAAATTTGTAACTTCAGTGGGTATGACAACGAGCAATGCTCAGGAATTTAATCCACCACCAGACATAAACATCTCAGTAGCTTGCAGACTGAAAGTAACAATGGAAGCTCAGTTCCCAAAACCAAGTCTGCAATATCTGGGAGGAAATTAACATGATGCTCTTTTTATTGCCACGGGTAGAAGGAAAGGAAATATATGTATTTTAGATAGGTTATTAAAAGACGATATCACACTGAGGATGAGCACATTTCTTCAGCCATTTCACAGCTCCAGTGAGCTCATTTTGTTTCTGATTTTCATCTATGTGAAATTTACAAGTTTTCCTGTGACTGTGGATCTCAAAAAAAGGTCCTCTGGTTTCATGCCCAAGATTTTCTAATTGGTATACTAATTGGCCAGCGGTGTAGGCGAATGGGTAGAGAATCAATGTGGATTTGATGGTCATGTGAGAGATACGCCCAGTTGCAGGTTACAGAAAAGAACTCATGGAGGAATAGGATTGGTGGGGTTGCTCTGAGACCTGGAATATGTTTAGTAAGCTGAATGGCTTCCTTTCACCTTCCAATAAAGATAGCCCACCTCTGCCTTTGTGCTGCTGTTGTTACTGGAACACCATTTCCTGTGGATTGGAAATGAACACTAGCGGTTGATGATCAGCAACGAGGGTAAGTTCTCTCCCATTCAAGTACAGGTTGAAATGTTTTGCATCCTAAGCCAGACTCAAGACCTCTCTGTCAGTCTGTATGTAATTTCTTTCTCTGCAGCGTTAAGGAAACATGATGCAATGGCTATTGGGTTTTCACTTCCATCACTGATAACAGAGGACATGACTGCACCGACAGTATACCATAAGGCAAAGCATCACAGGCAAGCTTCACTGGACAATGTGGATCATAATGCGTCAGTACAGTGTCTGATGTCACTATTTCCTTTACCTTTTTGAAAGCCATCTCACACTGCATTTATGAATTCAAGGGGTGGAGCACAGCAGCCCAGGTTTGGCAGGAACTGTGACATGTCCTTTGGCCTTGGAGCAGCCCCCACTGCCTGAATTTTCTCAGAACACTTGTGTAATCCTTGTGCATCAGTCATGTGGCCATAGTAAGTGATGCTTGGTTTAAAAAATGCACACTTGCTGCATCATGCTCTGAGCCCATAATCTTCAAATCTTTTTAACACTGTGCTGAGGTTTTGTAGATTTTCCTTGTCATCCTCACTGGTAACAATTATATCATCCAGTTAACATTGAATGCCTGGACAGCCTTGCAGCACTTGGTCCATTACTTTCTGCCAGAATGCAGGTGTCGATGCCACTGCAAAAATAAGCCTATTATAGTGCTAAAGTCCTTTGTGAGTGTTCATGGTGAGAAACACTTTGGACTCTTCTTCCATCTCCATCTGCAAGATCTGGTTCAAGATGGCACTGATGCAGTTCAGTGACTATTTATTGGCGGCAAATAAAACAAAGAATATAACTACATAATTTAATAAAAACACATTTTCTGGTAAAAAAAATATTCTGATAAATGATCACCACAAGCAATAGAGAGGAAAGTGAATGTGAGTCTGAGTCAAGGGTTGAAGCAAGGTAGAGTTGAGGTCCATCCACCAAAACCAAGAGTGAAGGAAGACCCAAGATTATAAGGAGAATAATCTCAAAGTTGTATAATACGTACATACTTTGATAATAAATACACTTCGAAGAAGTTCTCAGATGTCAGGGGTTGGCAAACATGGCTGACAAGAGAAGTTAAGGACTGCATAAAAGTCAAGGAAAGAGCATATAAGATAGCAAAAGTGAATGTGAAGTTAGATGATGGGAATGTTTTAGAAACAACAAAAGGCAACTAAAAAAAGCTATAAAAAGTTTAAAGATGAAATAAGTGGGTAAACTAGCTGATTACAACAAGCTGGATATCAAAAGTTTTTTTTCAGTTATATAAAGCACAAAAGGAAGATGGGAGTTGATATTGAAACATTGGAAAATAATGCTGGTGAGGTAGTAATGGGGACAAAGAAATAGCAGATGAACTTAATGGGTACTTTGCATCTGTCTTCACGGTGAAAGACAACAGTAGTGTGCCAGAGGTCTGTGAGTGTCAGGGAGCAGGAATGAGTGCCAATGCTATTACAAAGGAAAAAATGCTCAACAAACTTAAGGGTCTTAAGGTGCATAAGTCATGTGGACCAGGTGGACTACATCCCAGGGTCCTGAGAGAGGTTGCTGAATTGATAATGAATCTTTCAAGGATGACATGATTCTGGCATGGTCCGGGGGAACTGGAAGATTGCAAGTGTCACTCCACTCTTTAAGAAGGGAGGAAGGCAAATGAAGGGAAATTATAGGCCAGTTAACCTAACCTCAGTGGTTGGGAAAATGTTAGAGTCCATTATTAAGGATGAGGTTTCAGGGTACTTAGAGATTAATGATAAAATAAATCAAAGTCAGCATGATTTCTGTAAAAGAAAATCTTGTCTGACAAATCTGTTCAAGTTCTTCGAGGAAGTCACAAGCAAGTTGGATAAAGGAGAGGCAGTGCAGGTCACTTACTTGAATTTTTTAAAGGTATTGGATAAGGTGCCATAGTTGAGGCAGCTTAACAAGATAAAACCCGATGGTGTTACAGGAAAGATAATGGCATGGACAGCTGAATGGCTGACTGGGAATAAAAAGGACCTGTTCTGGTTGGCTGCCAGTGATTAGTGGTGTCCCTCAAGAGTCAGTTTTCGGACCACTGCTTTTCACATTATTTGTCAATGATTTAGATAATGGAATGGTTGACTTTGTGGCAAAGTTTGCAGATGATACGAAGATAGGTGGAGGGATAGGTAGTGCTGAGGAAGCAATGCAATTGCAGCAGGACTTAGACAAATTGGAAGAATGGGAAAAGAAGTTGTAGGTGGGAAATGTATGATAACGCATTTTGGTTAAAATAAACAATAGTGGGGACTGTTATCTAAGTGGGGAACAGAATATAAAAGCAAGGAGATAATTATGCGGCTTTATAAGATACTCGTCAGGCCACACTTGGAGTATTGTCAACAGTTCTGGGCTCCATATAGAAACATAGAAACATTGAAAACCTACAGCACAATACAGGCACTTCGGCCCAGAAAACTGTGCCAAACATGTCTTTACCTGAGAAATTACCTAGGGTTACTCATAGCCCTCGATTTTTCTGTGTTCCATATACCTGTCCAAGAATTTCTAAAAAGACCCTATCATATTCACCTCCACCACCATCGCTGGCAGCCCATTCCATGCACTCTCACTCTCTGCGTAAAAAACTTACATCTGATATTTCCTCCATACCTACTTCCAAGCAGCGTAAAACTGTGCCCTCTTGTGCTAGCCATTTCAGCCCTGGAAAAAAGCCTCTGACTATCCACATGATCAAGGCCTCTCACCATCTTGTACACCTATATCAGGTTACCTCTCATCCTCCATCGCTCCAAGGAGAAAAGGCCGAGTTCACTCAACCTTTTCTCATAAGGCATGCTCCCCAATCGAGGCAACATCCTTGTAAATTTCCTCTGCACACTTTCTATGGTTTCCACATCCTTCCTATAGTGAGGCGACCAGAACTGAGCACAGTACTTGAAGTGGGGTCTGACGAGGCTCCTATATATCTGCAACATTACCTCTGAGCTCCTAAATTCAATTCCACGATAGATGAAGGTCAATGCACCTTTCTTTACTTTCTTATACTTTCTTAACCACAGAGTCAATCTGCGCAGCAGCCTTGAGTGTCCTATGGACTCGGACCCCAAGATCCCTCTGATCCTCCACACTGCCAAGAATCTTACCATTAATACTATATTCTGTCATCATATTTGATGTACGAAAATGAACCACCTCACACTTATCTGAGTTGAACTCCATCTGCCACTTCTCAGCCCATTTTTGCATCCTATCAATGTCCCGCTGTAACCTCTGACAGCCCTCCACACTACCCACAACACCTCCAACCTTTCTGTCATCAGCAAATTTACTAACCCATCCCTCCACTTCTTCATCTAGGACATTTATAAAGATCACGAAGAGTAGGGGTCCCAGAACAGATCCCTGAGGCACACCACTGGTGACTGACCTCCATGCAGAATATAACCCGTCTACAACCACTCTTTGCCTTCTGTGGGCAAGCCAGTTCTGGGTCTACAAAGCAATTTCCCCTTGGATCCCATGACTCCTTACTTTCTCAATAAGCCTTGCATGGGCTATCTTGTCAAATTCCTTGCTGAAATCCATATACACTACATCTACTGCTCTACAATCATCAATGTGTTCAGTCACATCCTGAAAAAAAATTCAATCAGGCTCGTAAGGCATGACCTGCCTTTCATAAATCCATGCTGACTATTCCTTTTCATATTATGCCTCTCCAGATGTTCATAAATCCTGCCTTTCAGGATCTTCTCCATCAGCTTACCAAGCACTGAAGTAAGACTCACTGGCCTATTTTCCTGAGCTATCTCTACTCCCTTTCTTGAATAATGGAACAACTTCCACAACCCTCCAATTCTCCAGAACCTCTCCTGTCCCCATTGCTGATGCAAAGATCATCGCCAGAGGCACAACAATCTCCTCCCTCGCCTCACACAGTAGCCTGGGGTACATTTCATCCGGTCCCAGTAACTTATCCAACTTGATGCTTTCCAAAAGCTCCTGCATTTCCTCTTTCTTAATATCTACATGCTCAAGCTTTTCAATCTGCCTAAGTCATCCCAACAATTGCCAGGATCCTTTTCCGTAGTGAATACTGAAGTAATGTGCTCATTAAGTACTTTTGCTATCTCCTCCAGTTCAATACACACTTTTCCGCTGTCACACTTGATTGGTTCTATTCTCTCATGTCCTATCTTCTTGCTCTTCACATACTTACAGAATGACTTGGGGTTTTCCTTAATCCTGTCTGCCAAGGCATTCTCATGGCCCCTTCGGGATCTCCTAATTTCTTTCTTGAACTCCTTCTGGCTGGCCTTATAATCTTCTAGCTCTTTAGAACCTTTCATAAGCTCTTCTTTTTTTCTTGACTAGAAAGGACGTGTCCATCTGAGAAAGGATGTGTTGTCATTGGAGAGTCTAGAGGAAGTTTATGAGGATGGTTCTGTGAATGAAGGAGCTAACATATGAGGAGGATTTGGCAGCTTTGGGCCTGTACTCACTGGAAATTAGAAGAATGCATGGGAATCTCATTGAAACCTACCAAATGTTAAGCAGACTAGATGGGGTGGATGTGGAGAGGATGTTTCCTATGGTGGGGCATCTAGAACTAGAGGGTGCAGCTTCGAAATAGAGGGGCAACATTTTAGAAAGGAGTAACGCTGAATTTTTTTAGCAGGTGAGTAGTTAATCTGTGGAATTCTCTACCACAGACTGAGGTGGAAACCAAATCCGTGACTATATGTTTCCTTGTCAGTCAGGGCATCAAAGGATATAGTGAGAAGGCAGGTGTATGGGGTTGAGTGGAATCTGGGATTCTGAGCAGACTTGATGGGCTGAATGGCCTGATTCTTCTCCTATCTCTTATGGACTTCAGCCACGACCCTCTCTCTGCTATGTGCAACCCAGTTCTGGATCCAAACAGCCAATTCACCATGGTTCTTCATCTTCTGGATTAACCACCTGTGAGGATCTTTGTCAAATGCTTTTCTAAAATCCATGTAGAAAATATCCACTGTCCTCCCCTCATCAATCTCTTCCGTTATTTGTCAAAATACTTAATCAAGTTGGGATGGCACACCCTGCCACACACAAAGCCACACTGGCTCTCCTTAATTAGGCCATCATTTCCAAATGTTCATATATCCTATTTCTAAGAATTTTCTCCAGCAATTTCCCTCCAACTGATGTGAGAATCACTGGTCTATAGTTCCGAGGATTTTCTGTTGTCCCCTTCTTAAATAGAGGTACAACATTAGCTACTCACCTGTGGCTGGAGAGGGCACAAAGATACTGGTCAAGAGCCCAGCAATCTCGTCTCTTGCCTCCTTCAATAACCAGGGGTAAACCCCATTAGGCCGTGGGGAATTACCCATCTTAATATTCATTAGCAGGCCCAACACTTCCTCCTCCATGACCTCTAAAGGCCCTAACATATTTATACACGCAGCACTAATCACCTGGTCCTCCATATTCTTTTCCTTGGTAAATACTACAGCAATGTGCTCATTAAGTACCTCACTCACATTCTCCGCATCCAAGCAAATGTTTCCCTCTTTATCCTTGAGTGGTCCCACCCTCTCCCTAGTTATTCACTTGCTCTTGATGTATGCATAAAATGCCTTTGGATTCATCTTAATCTTGCTAACTAAGGGCTTTTCATGGCCCGTCATGGTTTTCCTACTTCCCTTCTTTCGTCCTTTCCTAGCTTCTTTTGTACTCCTCTGTTTGATCCTGACTTCCAAAGCTTTACATATGTTTTCCTTTTTCTTCTTGACTAAGTTCATCAACTCTGAACAACTTAGCTTCTCTTATTTTTCCATCTGCATCCTCCCTTCTAACAGGAATATACCTTTCCTGTACTCTGTGCAATCAATCTTTAAGCACCCTCCACATGTGTGATGCATACTTGAAAGAGAAATGGTGTTCCCAATTAATGCTTCTTCATTGCTGCCTAATGGTCTCGTAATCTGCCTTACTCCAATTTCCTCCCACAAAGACCATCTTGTCTATAGCTATCATGAAAAACAAGGAGCTGTGGTCACTGTTCCCTACCTGCTTACCCCCTGAAAGGTCAGTAACCTGGCCAGGCTCAGTACCTAACACCAGGTCCTGTATGTCCCCTTCTCTTGTTGGACCATCCACATATTGATTAAAAAAAAAACATTCCCAGATACACTTCATAAGTTCAGACCCATCTAAACTCCTTATGCTAAGAATGCCACAGTTTATATTTGGGGATGTTGTAAGCACCCATAGCAAAAATCATATTATTTATACACATTTCTTTAATCTAATTGCATATCTGTTCTTCAATGTCCCAGTAGCTATTGGGGGTCTGTGGTACAATCCCATCAGTGTGATTACACCCTTCCTATTGCTGAGTTCCATCTAAAGGGGTCAGTGTCTTTTTTTTTACCCTGTCCTCTATCTTTTCTAAAACTTCAAAAACCTGGTACATTCATCGCCCATTCCTGCCCCTCTTTCAACCAAGTTTCAGTGATGGCTACAACATCATAGTTCCATGTAATGAACCATGCTCTAAGTTCATCACCTTTATCCATAATTCTCCTAGCATTAAAATATCCACACTTCAAAATATCCAACCCTTCATACCTGTTATTTCTATTTTGAGTTTCAATACTTTTCCTGACATATACCTTCTGGTCCGATCCTTGCCTTACTGATCTGAGACTCTGTTTCCCAGTCCCCTGCCAAACTAATTTAACTCTACCAAGTTTTCTGCAAGTTTTGCCTTTAAATCTGCGTTTGTTTGTGAACCACTGCCACAATCATAACACAATTTTTCAACCTATCTGGTTTCTGTTTAGATGCTATAATTTTGTTCATGGTCACTTCCATTCCTAACTGTAACTCAATTGCATCCCTGTCGGCAATTTCCATTAAAACAGTGGTTTCTACTGCACTTTTAAATGTAAGTCATGCTTCAGTTAAGAGCCATTTTTGAATCCTCTCTTTTAAGATTCCACAAATTAAATAATCTCTCAGTGCATCATTAAGCCCATTGCAAACTGACAATGCTCAGACAATCTCTTCAGTCAGCTATGTACACAGAAATGGACTCCACTTCTTTCCAACTGGAGAGTGTCGTGGTTAAGGGTTGAAACACTCTGTGAAGGTTGGGAACCACCAAATTATATCTGCTCCTGGCTGAAGGCTACAGTTACCTCATAAGGTATTTGGAAAATGTACCTTAACAGGTGTATGTAACAAGCTGATTTTGCTTATGAAACCTAATGCATTCTGCAATCAGCAAAGACTTCATTTCTAACTGTTCCTGCATCACTTTTACAATAAAAGCAAAGCATTCAAACTTTGAAGCAAACTGTAAACTTTTAAATCCAATGCACTTAGCACAAGTTGCACTCTTGTTTCATTGGTTATTTCATTTGTTTCAAAATACTGCTCAATATGCTCAATATATAAAATCCAATTGTCTGTTGTGTAACCAAACGTGTCAATCTTTCCAATGTATCCAGCCATTTCTGCTTTTTTTAATGATTATAATCCCCCCCGTACTCCCTCTTCACTAACCCATGAATCCTTCATTTCTTTCACAAACCTGCAAAATCTTCCATTTCCTGACTTTAAAAAAAGCTCAATCATATCTTCCTTTCTGAAGGATATGTGCTGCCCTGCTTTTCTTTGAAACTAGACTGTCTGCATGGGCTGGGTTGTGTTTTCACTCGCTGCATTTTTCTTATAGCCCGAATGTCTCGCTGTTCTTCAACAGGTCGGTAGTCATCTCAGGTTCATCTTAGAAATACCTTGTCACTAATGTTACCTCGTTTAACTTCAAAACATTAAACTAATTCAAAGGAAGACACTGGAGTTCAAAATGTGGGTTTAACTTCATGTTTGCTTTAAGCGAGCTGATCATGTATCACATGGCAGTGAGCTGATGTGCACAGGTGTCAAGTATGTAGACATATAAGCCCACAATGAATTGTGGAAATCAATGAGAATGCTTAATCAAACAATATTTTTACAAGATTACTCAAATATTACTGAAAAAAATTAAATACACAACAACGTTTCCTCCAGTCAACAAGTGATTCTTCCCAATCACAGAAAGATGATTTTGGCCTCAAGACTATGAACATACAAAAAAAACTAACATACGTATATAAAATTGGTGTCCATCTGTGAATATATAACCATTTTACAGTGGAATATTTGAATTCTTTTACTGCTGAAAGATGTCTGCTGAGGGGACATTAAGTTGCCAACCCCAATATTTATTTTTTAATTTTTATTTAGAGATGCAGTGCAGAATGGATCCTTCTTGCTCAATGAGCCACGCCGCCAAGTAACCTATCTATTTAATACTAGCATAATTATAGGCCAATTTTAATTGACCAAGTACCCTATTATCTGGTATGTCTTTGGGCTATGGTAGAACCTGGAAGGAACCCATGCAAACACAAGGGGAACATACAAACTCCTTACAGACAGCGCCAGAATTGAACTCTGAACTTTGACGCCTCGAACTGTAATAGCATTGCGCTAACTGTCTCATCACCATGATACCACAATATCCCAAAAATGCATCTTAGAATATAGAAATATAGAAAAACCTACAGTACAATATAGGCCCTTCGGCCCACAAGGCTGCGTCGAACATGTCCTTACTTTAGAAATTACTGAGGATTACCAATAGCCTTCTATTTTTCTAAGCCCAAAAGATGAATTACAGTATACTCACAAAACACCAGCATGATAAGTATGAAGGCCATACTGAGAAGCATTAAAATTAACTTTTCATGTTCTACACTACGAAACAATTTTTTTTAACCAGAGAAAATCTCTGTGAAGTGTCCACGTTGACCAAGTAATTGGAGTGAAAGATATACCAGCACTGACTGGAGAAGTGAATGATCATGAATTTATTCCAGGTCCATTTGGAACCCATACTGCAGAGTAGATTGAAGCCAAAAGTATGTTAAGATAAAGTGTCACGTATTTTATGAGATAGAAGTAACCTCAACACGAAGACCTAAACACTGTTATGAGGACCAAGTGTCGAAGAAAGACACTCACAAACTGAATCTGTAACTGGTACGTATGTGCTTGAAATACTGTTTCAATGAGAGAAAACAGTGTAGTATATCAGTACAGAAATATATAAATAAGACACTTGTACATGGGAGGTAATGACATGAACACACATGTGACATAAGTAATGTATAATTAACATCTGCTAAAGCTGCTGGTGTCTACTAGTGATTATTCAATATAATACTCACCAAATGCCTTCTAATACACTAGAGATACCACTCTGGAAATGATGATTAATGTCTCTGCTGTCCTTGCATTTAATTTCGGTGACTATTAAAAGCCGCTGTTTGGGAACATCAGCAAATAAAAACACGCACTGATGCATCAAGAAGACTGCAGTTTACAATATCATTTATTGCTCATTATGTCTCAAATGATGCACATACTCTATTCTAAAATTTTATCTCATAAAGAAAAGCTACATAATCTGCATTTGAGTGAATCAGTACTAGCTGTCAACTCCGTCTGCCCTGGGATCATCTTCCCTACATTTAGTATAAAGGAATGGGAGATTAATTTTGAGTTCACTGCACTTCAAAAGCTGCCTACTTTCTTTAATTCAAGTTAAGCAAGCTGAAATAGTTTGTTAAGGCCTGGTTTGCCTTCTTTGTTTAATAGCTAAACAACAGATACTAAGCATCTCTAACCATTCTGATTTCCACCAAGAACTCATTCAATACCTAAACCTTTCATCCTTCATCATTCTGATTGCTCATCCTGTGAAATCCTGCCAATCTCTCTGCCAAAGTGGTGACTAAGAGTATGGCCACCATTTTGATTGCAGTCACTGCAGTGATTTGCATAATGATAGAGTTGCTTCACTGAACCCACACCAGTCCTTGATTTGAGGAGAAAAATTAAGTGCTTCAGAAACTGAAAATCTGAACTTTAAAAAAAATGAGAAGTGCTAAAAATGTTGAGCAAGTCAGGCATCACCTGTGGAAAGAGGAACAGATAATGTTTCAGGTCAATTACCTTCCATCTGTTATGAAGTTAGGTCATGAACATTAAGCATACTCAACAGTAAGGGGCTGTTCTGTCACTGAGGCATAACTTGTCTTTGTTTCCTGAGCTGTGCATGACAACGTTAAGAAGTCAAACATGAGGTGAACAACAAAGCATCTTATCACCCTCACCACCACTGGACTCAGCACTGGATCATTTAAACTTGTGAGCATCCTTCCTCCATGTTCTCCTTTCTGACTAATTATCAAATATTTTCTTTTCCTCTTGCTGCTTATCTGGTTCAGCTTCTTTCGCATTTGGAATGCTTGCAAATTTAGTAATTTAGCAAAATCGATTTTTTGGTGTTTCATATTCTGTCATATTCGTAAATTTTAAGTTTCTGCAAGAGCAATTGGAATAGTACTAATAGTCCCACTGCCAATGCACATTCGCCTCATAATTACCAATGTTAAAATTCAGATTTACAGGCACTTGTATTTTCTCTGGGTATCTGAAGAAATATTTCATTATTTCCATAATATTAATGCTATGCTAAAAATATAATCACAAATAAGATTAAATAAAATTGTTGAATTATTTGACCTGTTCTAAAATTCTCTTTGAAGCTTGATTTCTTCAAATCTTCAACTCTAGTAATAACTATCTTCCATTCCATATTGTCATTTTTTATTTTCTTCTACATTTATGGCCATAGTTATAAAAGAAAATCCCCATCTCCTGCTTCTCCATCCTGCCTCACTTTATTCTGGAACAGGTATTTGTATTTCCTAAATTTGGCTCCATTTCAAAAATGGTTGTCAGCCAATTAGGCAAATAAATCTTTAGGTGTGACTTGGTCGTGTCACTGGGTCAGGCGGGTCAAACTTGGATATATTTTCAAGTATGAGGTGCCAGATGAAACAAGTTATCATATCTCCATGGAACAGGAGTTCCAAATGAGTTATCTTTTTGGCAGCAGGCCAGGATTTACAAGTTGTGGTTGATACATCAGGATGCAGTGTGAAATACAGATGTACTGAGAGGGAAATGCATTTCTGTCAATGGCAAGGTCGGGGAAGAAGCATTCTACACATGCTGGAATGCTCAATCATTGAATTATCCAGTAACATATAAAATAATTTTTTGAAAAATGGAGGACTTGATAGAGCTTCTCTTTTTTTGTTTACATGATAAAACAATAGTAGCTTATCAAAAAACAGTTCTCATCAAAAAGAATGGTTCTTGTATAGTTCATTATTTTACTCAGACAACAGAGATTTCACATCCTTTCTCATGGCCATAAGCAGTCATTTATTAAAGTCAATTTTCACCACAGGAAAGACAGTTTTTACTTTTTGTCCCATTCATCGTGACAAATTAGATTATTTGTACATCATGTTTGACACAGGATTAGGTATCTTCACTTATGTACAGTACATTTGAGTTAAATTTTAAAAATGCTGGTAACTCTCAACAGGTAAGGCGAGATTTGTCAGGTGAGAATAACACAGTTTTGCCACCTCCTGCTTTAAAGACTGAAGAAACATTGCACTTTAAGACATGGGCACTCGATCTGTGGGTTGTAATGTTAAGAGCTATGACGAGCAAAAATGAATAATTACCTTAGATAACTTTGGAAACATTCAACTGGATTGAAACTGAGAGCTTGGACTGAGTGAAAGGTAATTCTTTAATTAATGCCAATACTTTCCAGTGTTCCTTGTGAAATATGACAGTGGGCTCTTGGATACCTCTGCTCATCGAAATATAAAGACCTCTCTACAGTTTCCTGAAGCATGGAAATCCCAGGAACATTTAATAATTATCTTTTCAGTTTCCAAACTAATTCCGACTAAAAGGTGTGTGTGCGTGTGTGCGTGCGTGCGTGCGTGTGTGCGTGTGTGTGTGTGTGTGTGTGTAAGGGGTGTGGCACCGAGAATTTCTGATACAGAGAAGGAGGAAAGGCAAGAAGGAGGGAATAAAAAGCAAGGAAGTGTGCTGAATAGACAGGGGTGAAAGGAAGACTCTTTGCCAACAATATCAAGGGCTAAGCTATCTGTCAAGGCTGTAAAACAACATCAGGTGCTACTGAATATCAAAGCATTCAAAAACAAATAAAAATGATGAATCTATTAAAATAATTAAATCAAATACAAAATTTAAAGTATAAATACCTAAAACATCTGGGAATAATAAGAAAAAACATTTGGCTAATTCCAATATGTATAAATTAACTAGCACTTGCCTTAAACCCAGTTCTGTTGATTATAATCTATATAGATTTCATCTCTGAATCTTGTCTAAACTGGCCCAAGTTGCTTGGGCAGAAATCATGGCATGATCCTTAACAAAAAGGCAAAACTTCATGCTGCGCAGCTAGACACAGGCACCTCAGAGTTGGAGACTCATCAATAAACATCTGTCTGGTGGTTTAAAACTTACCCATGTGTGTAAGCATGCAAGTGAATCAGTAATGTTGGCACATATATAGAGAAGTCCGAAACCAACAACATTCCATTTGCAGATCTGATCTCACTTTTACTATCTTAGTACTCCCTTTCACATTACCGTAAGACCATAATAAATAGGAGCACAATTAGGGTATTTGACCCATTGAGTCTGTTCCATCATTTCATCATGGCTGATCCAATTTTCCTCTCAGTCCCTATTTCCTGTCTTCTCCAATATCCTTTCATGCCCGAAACAATCAAGAACCAATCAACCTCTACCTTAAATACACATAAACACTCAGGCTCCTCAGCTGTCTGTGGCAAACAATTCCACAGACTTATCACTCTCTGGCTTAAGTAATTCCTCTTCATTTCTGTTCTTAAAGGACTCCCCTGTATTCTGAGGCTGTGTCCTCTGATCTTAGACTCTCCACCATAGGAAATATCCTCTCCATATCCACTCTATCAAGGCCTTTCACTATTTGATAGGGTTCAATTAGGTCACCCCTCATTTTTCTGAACTCTAGCGAATACTGGCCCAGAGACCTCAAATGCTTTTTCATGTGACAAGCCATTCAATTCTGGAATTATTTTTGTGAACCTCCTTTGAACCTTGTCCAGTTTCAGTACATTTTCTCTAAGATAAGGTGCCCAGAATTGCTTACAATACACCAAGGAAGGCCTCACTAGTCCTTTATAAAGTCTCAACATTACATCTAATCTCTTACTATCTTTCCTTTTGGTTAGTCCTGACAAAGGGTCTCGGCCCGAAATGTCGACATTGATTCTCCCTATAGATGCTGCCTAGCCTGCTGTGTTCCACCAGCATTTTGTGTGTGTTGTTGTTTGAATTTCCAGCATCTGCAGATTTCCTCGTGTTTGCTCAACATTACATCCTTGCTTTTATATTCTAGTCCTCTTAAAATGAATGTTAACATTACATTTGTCTTTCTTACCACAGACTCAACCTTGCACCTCATTTATTTGTATTTTTTCTCCAAATAGGCAATAGTCAACTCTTTTATTTCTTCTGTCAAAGTGTATGACCATTCACTTCCCGACACTGTATTCCATCTGCCACTTCTTTGCCCATTCTTCTGATCTGTCTAAGTCTTTCTGTAGACTCTCTACTTACTCAAAACTACCTGCCCCTCCACCTATCTTCAAATCATCTTCAAACTTTGCAAC
Organism: Hemitrygon akajei; assembly: GCF_048418815.1. Lineage (NCBI taxonomy): Eukaryota > Metazoa > Chordata > Chondrichthyes > Myliobatiformes > Dasyatidae > Hemitrygon > Hemitrygon akajei. Next base: position 70,245,364 of record NC_133136.1, on the reverse strand, counting down.
AAGGTCATCAATCCCATCATGTAAATCATTGACATATAATGTGAAAAGAACTGATCACAATACAGACACTAGTGGAACACCACTAGTCACTAGCAGCCAACCAGAAAAAGCACTGTTTATTCCCACTCTTTGTCTTCTGCCAATCAGATACTTTGCTATCCATGCTAGAATCTTCCCTGTAATACCATGGGCTTGTAGCTTGTTAAGCAGCCTCATGTGTGGCACCTTGTCAACAGCCTTCTGAATGTCCAAATACACAACAACTAATTCTCCATTGCCTATCCTGCTTGTTATTTCTTCAACGAATTCCAAGGATTTGTCAGGTGAGATTTTCCCTTGAGCAAACCATGCTGTCTACAGTCTACTTTATCCCGTGCCTCCAAGTATCCTGAGACTTCATCCTTAATAATCAACTTTAACATCTTCACAACCACTGAAATCAGATTAACTGGCTTATAGATTCTTTTCTTCGGCCTCTCTCTCTCTTCTTGAAGAGTGGAGTGTCATTTGCAACTCTCCAGTCTTTTGGAACCATTCCAGAATGTAGTGATTCTTGAAAGATCATTACTAATGCTTCCACAATCTCTTCAGAACTCTGGGGTGTACACCATCTGGTCCAGCTGACTTATCTACCCTCAGATCTTTCAGTATTCCAAGAACCTTCTCTCTGATAATGATAATTTCTCATATTTCATGATTCCTGATACCTGGAGCTTCCAGCATACTGCTAGTGTCTTCCACAGTGAAGACTGATGAAAAGTTCTTATAAAGTTCATCTGCCATTTCCTTGTCTCACGTTAATACCTCTCCAGTATCATTTTCCAGTGGTCTGATATCCACTCTTGCCTCTCTTTTATGCTTTATGTATCTGTTTTGTATTTCATTTTTACCTTTTTAATGACTTTTTAGTAGCCTTCCATTGTTTTTTTAAGCTGCTTCCCAATCGTCTAACTTTTTTCAAATTTTCACTGTATTTTATGCACGCTCTTTGGCTTTTATGATGGCTTTGACTTCTCTTGTCAGCCATGGTTGTGCCATCTTGCCTTTAGAATACTTCTTCCTCCTATGCCTTCTGAATGCTTCCAGAAATTCCAGCCATTGCTGCTCTGCCATCATCCCTGCTAGTGTTCTCTCTCATGCCTCTTTAATTTCCTTTAATCCATTATAATGCTGATACATCTGACTTCAGCTTCTCTCTCTCTCAAATTGCAGGGCGAATTCTATTGTACTATTATCGCTGTTACCTAAGAGTTCCTTTACCTTTCCTCTAATCAATTCTGGTTCATTGCACAATATCCTATCTAGAATACCTGATCCTCTAGTGGGCTCAGCCATGAGCTGCTCTAAAAACTATCTAATAGGCATTCTAGAAAATTCTCTTCTTGGAATTAGCACCAACATGATCTCCCCAATCTACTTGCATATTGAAATCCCCCATGAATATTGTAACATTGCCCTTTCGGCATGTATTTTCTATCTTCTATTGTAAGTTGTAGATCACATCCTCACCACTGTGGGGGGGTCTGTATGCAACTCCTATCAGTGTCTTGCAGTTTCTTCACTCTATCAACACCTTCTGACCCCATGTCACCTCTTTCTAATGATTTGATTTGATTTTTTACCAACAGAACAGTGTGGCCACCTTTGATTTCCTGCCTGTCCTTTCAATATGATGTATATCCTTGGACATTTAACTCCCAGCTATAATCTTCTTTCAGCCATGATTCAGTAATGCCAATCTGTAACTGTGCTACAATTCATCTACCTTATTCCGTATACTGCGTGCATTCAAATGTAACACCTTCCCTTATTTTCCCTTCTCAGTTCTAAAATAATTTTTACTATGAGCTTTTATTTGTATATAGTTCTTACTTAATAGATTTTTGCCCGAAAATTTAAGTAACCGTGGTATTTTTCTCCTCTAAGTTAACCTTGAGTTCTGGTTCTTTCTAAGTTACACATAAATTGAAGAAATTCATCCATTGCCAACCGTTCAGAATGTATTATAGAAGAAACAAAAATAATAAGAAAATCAAATTGATTCCTGTCATAAAAGTGACAAGAACAAATACTTGCAAACCATTGTACTTCTCCCTCCTGCTGATGCCTCTCTCAGTGGTAAAGTTGCACAGTATGCAGAACATCATTGTATACATAGGTCAGATAAATTCATATCTTAGGTTTACATGGGAACACCAAAACCTTGTTCTATCACTGCCTAAGAACAGAAGTTGGGCACAGAATACAGTATTTAATTAATCCTGAGGAAGCAGACAGAGCATATACTATCTCAAATCACCTGTACCTTAAGAACTTGCACATTTATCACCCTTTCCTTTCACAAGATATCCCAAAGCGTTTCACAGGCAATTAGTTACTTTTAAAGTGTCACTACCGCTGTTTTGTAGGTGAATGCAGACTCATTATGCATACTGATATCCCTCAAACAGAAAAGAGATAAATGACATGTTAATCTCTTTCTTTGGTGATGTTTGCAGGACGAGTATAGAGAAAGATAATTCTGCTGTTTTTTCTTTGCATTCAATGTAATGGAAGCATTTAAGTTTAAATGACTAAGTAAATAGTTTGCACTTAAATATTTGATATCTCTGTGGAGGACATGCCACAGACCTTTGTGATGCCATAATTGTGACCATCTTCAAGAAAGGAGACTAGTCAAAATGTACAGCAACAGATGGGTCTCCCTGTCATCTACCACAGGGAATATCTCCCAGATGTCAGTTTTCCATCCAACTATAGTGTGGATTTCATCCATTTTGAAGCATAATCTACATGATAGCATACAAAAACTCCATAATAAATTTAGAAAGGAGATTAAGCATTGTACATGTCATACTTTGATTGTTCAAAAGCTTTTGACTTTAGCAATTAAGAGGAACTGTGAAATATCTTTATCATACTTGCCTGCCCTTTTAGCTTCATGTACCAAATCTAAATTTATCACCATTTTACATATGCTACATGAAGCTAAGCAACCTATGCTTTTTATTTCAAAATTAAACTTTATTTATACAAAATATAAGACAATAAAACATAGGAACAGGATTAGTCCATTAGACCTTACCTATCAACCAGCTTTAAATATACCCTCTGACTTAGTCTTCACAGCCATCTTTGGCAATGAATTCAACAAATTCACCACAACAGATAGCAGGATCCCATTGTTACCGGCTGTCTTCCCTATATTTCCAAGGGTTCTTGAAGGATCACCAGGATCCTGAAGAAATACCAGATTAATATCATTCACAAACAGGTAAGGAAGCTCAAGTCACAGTTTATGTGGGTCAAAGATGACCTGGGACATAGGTTGATTGGTGTTTACAAGATTCCCTGTGAATACAGAGCAGCATATATCAACCTGATGGGATTCAGCATGGAAGCACACATTAAGGAGCATATGAGTTGTAAACATTTGGGTTACCCAGAGAAATCAGCAGTAGTTGAACACTGTATTCGCAATGGCCTTTGGATTGACTTCGATGGCACAAACCTACTGTGCCACTCCAATGGCTTTTCGGTCTGCCTAGTAAAGGAAGCCATTGAAATAGACAATAGACAATAGACAACAGACAATAGGTGCAGAAGTAGACTATCTGGCCCTTTGAGCCTGCACCGCCATTCTGAGATCATGGCTGATCATCTACTATCAATACCCGGTTCCTGCCTTGTCCCCATATCCCTTTATTCCCCTATAATAAAATGAGAGGAAAATAATTTTAACAATGACAAAGGACTTGCTCAAAGCAAGAACTGGAATTTGATTGGAGAGCAGAAACCAGATTAGATGACCACTAATCAAACAAGAGGGACGAACTACGGGTGGGGGGTGGTATAAATGCCACTGGACTAGACTTACCCAGACATCATCCTTGATGAAGATGGCAGAGTTTGTCATCAAAATGTCAGTTATAATCAATACCTGTAGCCAGCTGGAAACTCGAGACTTTATTTGTCACATACACCAGGACAGCACTAGATCCTTTTTCAAAGTCCTCTGACTTTCCTTTGCCTATCCTGCCTGTTATTTCCTTAAGGAATTCCAGAGGATTTGTCTAATAGGATTTCCCATAAGTAACTGATACTGACTTGGGCCTGTTTTGCCATGTGCCTCCAACTTTCCTGAGACTTCATCCTTAAGATGTCGGAGTCCATTGTTACAAACCACTGAATTCAGGCTAACTAGACTATAATTTCCTAACTTTTGCCTCCCTCCCTTCTTAGAGAGTGGAGTGAAATTTGTAATTTTTCCTCTGAAACTATTCCAGAATCTAGTGTTATGACCCCAGCCCCCACCTTTGTGAGAATCACAAGAAAGAGAGAGCGACGTGCTGAAATTGGACTCAGGAAAATAAGAGAGAAGCCTTAAGGTTTGGAATGTGGTCTGGCCTCTCAGCCAGACAAAAGCCACAGACATAGCCATTGTCTCTTGGAGACACCTTTGTGAAATGGGGACTGGACTACGTGCAAACCCTCAGGGCAACGTGGGCTGGGTGATGGGGAAAGATTGCCACACCCCACCCTGATTGACAGCTACAACCCTGCAAGTCCCGATAAAAGGTGGGCTGCCGAGGCGGCCCCTCAGACGCACCAAGGAGACATACTAAGAAGACACGATAGCGTTTCCCGTCGGAGCGGGAAGCCATTTTGAAGGAAGCCACGTGCGTTAGATTCCGGATCGGGAGTCTGTGGCTGAAACCAAAGGAAAACCCATTTTTAACTAACAACAGGGATTTGCTTCACAAAGACAACAGGCAAGTGTTCCTTTCTCTCACCAATCCCTCTCTCCAACACGTGAAATGCCAGCGGTTCCCAAACGGAAAAGCCTGCAGATTTCTGAGTGACTTTTATATTCCATTGGACTCAGTATTATCCCCTAGACAACGATAGAGCTTATTTCTGATTGATTATTACTATACCTGTGCTTTAGATTGAGTATTGATGACATATATGATCTAAATGCTTTGTATTAACCATACGTTTGTGCCCCTTTATAAATAAAAAACGTTTGAAAATAGTACCATCAGACTTCAGCGGACCTCTCTATCTTTGCTGGTAAGTCACCCAGTTACGGGGAATGTAACACTAGTGATTCTTGAAAGATGACTACTAATGTCTTCAGGTACCTCTTTCAGAACCATGAGATGTAGTCTATCTTGTCCAGGTGAATTATATACCATCAGATCTTTCAGCTTCCCAAGCAATTTCTTTTTAGTAATAGCAACTACATTCACTTCTCTTCCCCAACAATCTTGAAATTCTGGTATACTCTTCTGCCGTGAAAGCTTCCTATATCATTTCTTTACCCCTCACTACTTCTTCTTCAGCATCATTTATCAGTAGTCAAATTTCCAATTTTGCCTCTCTTTTAATCCCTATACAGATGAAAAAACTTCTGCTATACTCTTTTATATTATTGGCAGGCTTACCTTCATATTTCTTCTTTGCTCTCCTTATTGCTGTTTTATGTGTTTTCTGTTGTTTTTTGAAAGCATCCCAGTCCTCTAGCTTCCTATTAAGGTTTGCTATATTATATGTCCTCTCTTTTGTTTTTATGCTCTCATTGACTTCCCTCGTCAGCCATGGTTGCCTCATCCTCTTTTTTAGAATACTTCTTCCTTTTTGGATAAATATATAGCAAATCTTCTGAATTCTTCCCTGAAATTCCAGCCATTGCTGGTTCTGCCATCATCCCTGCTAGTGCCCCCTTTCCAATCAACTGTGGCCAGCTCCTAGCCTGCTTTTCAACTTCCTTCCTAACTCCCTGTAGTCTGTTTTCAGGACCTCCTCCCTTTTCCTGCCTATGTCGCAGGTAACAATATGTGCCATGACCTCTGGCTGTTCTCCTTTCCACTTCAGGATATTGTGGACGCGATCAGAAACATCGTGGACCTTGGCACCTGGGAGGCAAACTACCATCCGTGTTTCTTTCCTGCATCCACAGAATTGCCTGTCGGACCCCCTAACTATAGAGGCTTCTATCACTGCTGGCATCCTCTTCCTTTCCCTACCCTTCTGAGCCACAGGGCCAGAATCTGTGCCAGAGGTGCAGTCACTGTTGCTTCCACCGGGTAGGCTGTTCCCCCCAACAGCATTGAAACAGGAGTACTTATTGTTAAGGGGGGACAGCCACAGGGGTGCTCTCTGGCAACTGACTCATGCCCTTCCCTCTCTTGACTATTATCCACTTATCTGTCTCCCGAGGCCCCAGTGTGACTCCCTGCCTATAACCTCTCTATCACCTTCTCACTCTCCCTGACCAGACAAAGTTCATCGAGCTGCAGCTCCAGTTCCCTAACCCGGTCCCTACGGAGTTGCAGCTTGATGCACCTGGTGCAGATGCGGCTGTCCAGGAGGCTGGGTGTGTCCAGGACCTCCCACATCTGACAACACCGAGCACAGAACACCCGCATCACATACATACTTCCTGTTGGTATTCTACAAAGGCGACCTCCCTCACCCTGCTGCGTTGTTGCTGAAGCCCCGTTGAGCCAAATCCCTCCTACTCTGTTGCCCGCTCTATAAAGCTGTCTTCTTTTAAACTGTTCTCACTGTTCTAACTGGCTGACATCCACGCACTTTCACAGTTGTACCTCGATCAAACTGCTGAAGAAATTACCGTCTCCTTTTAAACTCTTCTTGCTGTTCTAACTGGCTGATGTCCACATGCTTGCGCAGTCGTGCCTCATTCTAATATAATACCTTCTGCTAATCCATTGTACTTTTAAGTATATTAATTTCAGTCAACCTTGACCTGGAACTCAGCCTCCAAGTGTGCACATGTGCAAGCATCATCTGGGTAATACTGCTTGATGGCTGAGTTAGAATGATTTTGGTTCTAGAGCTGAGGTTATACAGGTTGCATAGTTTGCTGTTGGTCCTGTAGATTAACTCTGCTCTAGGAGGAAATCATGTTGAAGGTGAAGTGAAGTGCTGTAGTGTATACGCCTTATATACCTTATATCAAGATGGACCTGGCTATTCCAGGTAGGGTGGAAAATGGTCAATGCTCAGAGAGCAGTGTAACCCGAAAGTACTTTCAAGGTTTAACAAACCTAGATTAGCAGCGTAACTAATATACTTAAAACTGCATTTTCCAGGGCCATTTTGTGGGTATTGATTGGCAGAGTGGCTGGACTGTGCAGCTGGGACAGTTTGGCAGAGGATTTTTACTTTGCTGGTGTTAAGCACAAGTCCCATTCCCATCAAGCTGTTCAAATACAAAAAAAGAAAAAAAAAACAGTTAAGTTATAAATATCAAGAACATGAGTAGAATAGCCTTGGAAAAGTGAGTACATAAGTTGTGGAATCAGTTCATTGTTGAGGTGAGTGAAATTATCCCCTCTGGTTGAATAGCCTGAAGGTTGACTGGTAATAACTATTCCTGAACCTGGTGTTGTTGGACCTGAGGCTCCTGTGCCTCTTTCCTTAGTGCAGCAGTGAGAAGACAGCAGGGTCTGAATGGTCAGGGTACTTGATGATGGATACTGCATTCCTGCAACAGCGCACCTTGTACAAGTGCTTAAAGGTGTGGAGGGCTTTATTTGTGATGGACTGGGCTGTATCCACTACTTTTTGTAAGCTTTTCCATTCAAGTGGATTTTAAAAGATTCCCAATCTTCCAACTTTACACTCACTTTTGCTACCTTATATGCCCTTTCCTTGGTTTTTATGCAATCCGTAACTTCCCCTGTCAGCCATGCCTGCCTACCCCTGCCATTTGAGAACTCCTTCCTCAGTGGGACATATCTATCCACTTTGTGAACTATTCCCAGAAACTTCAGACACCTCTGTTCTGCCATCATCCGCACTGAGTATCCTCCTCAAATCCACCTGGGCAAGCTCCTCTCTTAGGTCTCTGTAATTCCCTTTATTCCACTGCAATACTGTTACATGTGACTTATGCTTCTCCCTCTCAAATTGCAGTATGAATTCAATCATATTATGATCACTGCCTCCTAATGTTTCTTGACTAATAAAATCAGGGTTATTACATAATACCCAATCTTTTCCTTTAGTAGGCTCGAGCACAAGCTGCTCTAAAAAGCCATCTCATAGACATTAAACAACCGTCCTCTCTTGCGATCTGACACCAACCTGATTTTCCCAACCCCTTACATTTTGAAGTCCCCCATTGCTATTGTGACATTACCCTTATTGCATGCCCTTTCCAGCTCCTTTGGCAATCTCAACCCCACATCTTGGATACTATTTAGAGGCCTATACATGATTCCCCTATGTGTTTTTTTTCCCTTGCAGTTTCTCCACCCACAAAAATTCGACATTCTCTGACCCTTTCTAAAGATGTAATTCCACCTCTTACCAATTGCCACACCACTGCCTATGCCTTCCTGCTTGTCCTTTCGAAACAAAGCATATCCTTTGATGGTAAAATCATTTAGTACTTAAGCTTGGACTGGAAACCTTTGTCATAAGACAAAGGTATTACTGTTAAACCGAGCTCACATCAATGAAGTGGTAACCCAACCACTGAAATGTATTGAGATGCATATTTTCCAGGTAATTTATGTAGTGTGCAACAGATAACAGTTATTCTGCCAGTAATAGTGGTGATAAAATATGTTTGCCTGGAAATAAAACAAATTTTACAGGCAGATTACAACATATAGTAACATTAATGCTATCAACCAGTGATGAATTTCTAGGAACTTGAAATATAATTTTGTGGAAAGCTGAGGCACATGATTTCTGTAGTCTGCTCCCATCCATATTAATGTTCTGTGTTATTGTGCAACATGCTACTTCCGTTCAATTATATATAGCACAGGAAAAAATGAATGTGTGTTTCTGATCAATTCATCATCACAAATTTTAAAAAAACAGTTCATTTCATCTGGGCTAGAATATTGTACCATGTGGCTTAATAGTATTGCAATAACAACCTCTGAGCCTCTTAACGTTATGGAATCCATCAAACCCAAAGAACATGATGTTTTACTATTGTGTTGTAGTTGTTGATGAAACAGTGACTTTGGTATAACTATTGATTAGGTCTTCTGTGATTTATTGATGTAACTGCTAGTTAACGCCACAATTGTTTATGGTCCAAGTAGGGAAGCAACCAAGGGTCTGAAAATTGGGCCATATTGGATTTAAAACCTTTTTAATGACAAAGAAAAGCAAACATGAGGAAATCTGCAGATGCTGCAAATTCAAGAAGCACACACAAAATGCTGGTGGAATGCAGCAGACTAGGCAGCATCTACAAGAAGAAGTACAGCCGACGTTTCGGGCCGAGACCCTTCGTCAGGACTAACTGAAAGAAGAGATAGTAAGAGATTTGAAAGTGGGAGGCAGAGGGGAGATCCAAAATGATAGGAGAAGACTGGAGGGCGAGGGATGAAGCTAAGAGCTGGAAAGTAGATTGGCAAAAGGGATACACAGCTGGAGAAGGAGAGGATCATGGAATGGGAGGCCTAGGGAGAAAGAAAGGGGGACGGGAGTACCAGAGGAAGATGGTGAGCAGGCAAGGAGTTATTGTGAGAGGGACAGAGAGAGAAAAGAGAATAAAGGGGAATGAATGAATGAATGGGAGATCCTGCTATCTCTGGCGGCATGATGGCATGAACATTGATTTCTGTAACTTCTGTTAGTGCCTCCTCCCCTTCTCATCCCATCTCTTGTTTATTTATTCCCTTTTTTCTCTTTTCTCTCTCTCTGTCCCTCTCACATCACTCCTTGCCTGCTCTCCATCTTCCTCTGGTTCTCCCCTCCCCCTTTCTTTCTCCCTAGGCCTCCCATCCCATGATCCTCTCCCTCTCCAGCTGTGTATCCCTTTTGCCAGTCAACTTTTTAGCTCTTAGCTTCATACCTCCTTCAAATCTCTTACTGTCTCTTCTTTCAGTTATTCCTGATGAAGGGTCCGGCTAGAAACTTCAACTGTACTTCTCCCTATAGATGCTGCCTGGCCTGTTGCGTTCCACCAGCATTTTCTGTAATGAGGAAGAAAACCCTTTCTTCCTCATACTAGTCCTTTGCTCTTTCTGTTGTATTTTGGTACATGCAGAATGTAATTTCCATACTGTATAAAGGCAAAAGGGTGTGAAATGAAATCAAGTAAACTTGTTGCCCTTCCTTGTTGTTGCTGTTCTAGGTGGAGTTGATTAATGTTCTTAGGAAATGCTGTGGAATTTGGGCTAGTCAACACAGTTCAGAAACCATTTCTCACACTTTGGCTCTTTAGTTCCACAATAACAGAGATATCCTTTTTGAAAGATGCAGATTTACAGCCAAAAATATGTAAGACTTCAAGAATACTAAAAATAGGGATCTAACAAAAACAGGAGAAGTACATTTTATTCCTCAACCTGTTCATCATTTAGTTTGATCAAGACAAATGACTTAGACTCATACAAAAAAAATGCCTTTTGTCAAACATCTACACTATCTACGCATTTAAATTTCTCAGTAATCCCAATCAGCTCTTCCCAGATTCTGCCACATACCAACAAAAACCAAGGAAGTACACCAGCATCACTACTTCCTTAGAAGGTTAAGGAAATTTGTAACGTCCATAATAGTGCTCATCGATTTTCACAGATGCATAGATCACATCTTATCTGGAGTCATCGGTGCTTGGTATGGTAAATACTCTGTTCAAGCAGTTATGAACACAGCTCATTCTGTCATGAAAAACATCCTCTGCTCCTCTGATTCTGTTCACACATCCTGCTGCCTAGGGAAAACAGCAAACATCAAGGATCCCTCAAATCTTAATCAATGCCCTTTCCTTCCCCCAGCCCCATCAGCAGAAGATACAAAGGCTTGAGTACACATATCACCAGGCTGAAAATGCTGAAAATGACCAATTGCCACAATAGAATCAATATTACAGTGGCCAAGTTAGACTATCATCCTATCGCAACCTCGTGTCTGGCTAGCTACTTTTTGCTTTAGTTCTGAGGATGCAAAAATATGCCAAAGGTCAGCAATTACTATTCAGTGTAAATTTGGTGATCAGTGGTCCTCTTAAGAAAACTGCTGCAGTCCTTCTGGAGATGGTACTCACTGTTGTAGAGAGCATTCAAGAATTTAAGTGGAGCAGCAATGAAGGAACAGTAAAATATTTTCAAGCTAAGATGGTAGGAAATCTGCAGATAGTGAGTTTCCATGTAACCGCTGCTGGAAGAAGAGATCGTTTTCGGAGTTCTGTCAGAGTGACCTCAGCAAGTGCTAGTGGTGTTTTTTGTTGGTTGTACACATATGTTTCAATGGTGGTCAGAATGGATGTTTCAGGTGGTAGACAGACTGCTTATTATGTGGGCTGCTTTAGCTCGAATGGGGTTGAGCTTCTTGAATTTATTTTTGCACTCATCCATCGAGTAACAAGTGTTCCTTTATGGTGCTGACTATTACATTGAGTTATTTGCCATATGATATGTGGCAAAATATGTATATGATATCATGTCTTTCATCTGCTCTAGTTGTTAAGTTTGTATTGCATTTTATCCTTTCGTAATGGATAGAGTTGACCACAATCTTGAAGTTTTCACTTGATGCAATATCCAAGATGAAAAATGTGATTAAAGAGAAGCAAGAAGATAAGGCTTTCATTTCCAATAAGTGTCAATTAAATGATAATATAGGGCTCTTTAATCTTGTAAAAGATTTATCCTGGCCCTTTTGATTGAGAATCAGTTTTCTTGTCACCTTAGCATATTATCCACACCTCTCCCTATTTATTGCCTTTCTTTTAATGTGAAAATATTTTTACAGGATAAAGTTCTCTAATGTTGAAGTCTACCAAAAGAGTATTCCAGATAATGCTGCATATATGTGTTCATATGGTATGTCTTAAATATTTGTAAGGTTATTTTTGATGAAGCATAAAGAATTGGTCACCTGAAATCAGTCATATAAATATCAGAAAGACAAAATGTTTTGAGAAAAGGGGCCCAATATATTCTTCCTTGATTCTGAAGTGACAATTTAATAAATTACCTATTTGTGTGCTTTGCTGGTGTGCAAAATAACTCATCGTAATGATTTGGACTTCAAAATAATTCTTTAACTATAAATTATTTCTTAATGTGCCTGAAAGATGGGATAATATGTTTGTAAATATTATTTCTAAAGAAGCCACACGTATGATGTTCCTGCTGTGCCTTATGCTTCATAATTAAGGACATCATTGCAGAAACCATTCATTTTGCCATCTACACCACAACAGACTACAGTGAAGCCCAATTATGTAATGAACAGCTGCATTCAAGAACTTCATTCCATTTATACCACTTGGCTGGGCGGCTGGTTGATCAACAAAAGGGTCAGTGAAGAATTGGTTCTGCAAACCAGTCACAACAATCACACAATTGTTCTTATTGGCCCTTTTATTATATATTTGTTCAAAATACCATGATCTTACAGAAATTAGATTGCTCAAAATAATCTTTTTATTGTATTTAAGGAAATGGATAGAATATAGGCTTAATGCTTTTTATCATATACTAGAATTTCTCACCATGTAAATGTGCCTTTAATACAGGAACATTTATACTTTGGAAGAATTCTCATCAAAATTATGACCCATAATTTCCTCCAATGTATTCATTATCACCTGCCTGCTGTAAAACGCACAGATTTTTAGCTATTCCTAACCTTGGTCCTAATGATTTCCTGTATCACATTTCCAGCACAGCATGTGGGGCAGGTCTCAGTCAGACACTAAGAATTAATGTTTCAGTTCAATGATCCATCTTCATGCCATAAAATTAGCTTGCAGTTTTTTTCTTTAATGGCTTAAACTTCTCATATTTCTTTATTTCTGTAATTAATTACAAAGTTCAAAGTTCAAAGTAAACTTAATATCAAAGTACATGTATGCCACAGTATACAACTGTGAGATTCATTTTCTTCTGGGCATACTCAATAAATCCAATAACCATACTAGAACCATTAAACGACCACACTGACAGATCAGATGACCAACGTGTAAAAGACAACAAACTGTGTAAGTACAAAAAGAAAGAATAATAATAACAATAATAATAAACAATAAGTATTGAGAACATGAAATGAAATGTCCTTGAAAGTGAGTCCATAAGTTATGGGAACAGTTCAGTGATGGAGTAAGGGAAGTTAGGTGAAGTTATCCCCTCTGGTTCAAGAGCCTGATGGTTGAGGGGTAATAACTGTTCTTGAATCTGTTCAACACTCCATCTGAAGAATAACATGTCCAATAAAGTATTTGCACAATTTTGATAATTTTTACTCAAAGTGCTATAGCAGCTTCCATCTGTTTATTTGAAATAGACCAAATGCTTATGGCCCATTTGTGAAGACTGCTCTCTATGAGCAAGAGGTTTTACAGATTGTTCCAATATACAGTATACACTTGCATTTAATAAAAAAGTATCATTCTAATTTCAGAACTGAGTAAGTGTTGGCATTGAATTGCTACATTTGTTGTTACCATAAATCTGAGCTGAGATTAGAAGGAAAACTATTCAATTGCTTTGCATCTGTTGTTGGCAAATTGCTGGAGTCTATAATCATGGGAGATGCAGCTAGTCATTGAGAAAACATTAATATAATCAAACTAGTAATACTGTCTTTTGAACTGTAAAACATTTTTGAGAAATTTGATAGAGTCTTTTATGAATGTAATAAGCAGAGTTGATAGGGAGGAACCTGTAGATATAGTGTATTTGGATTTCCAGAAGACATTTGACAAGATGGCACACAAATGGCAGGTGCAGAAGATACAAACTCATGGTATTGAGGGAAGTGTTTTAATTTGGAAGGATGAAGGGGCTCTGCCCGAAATGTCAAATATTTACTATTTTCCAGTGATGCTGCCTGGCCTGCTGAGTTCCTCCAGCAATTTGTGTGTTACTTGGATTTCCAGCACGTGCAAGTTTTCTCGTGATTTGGAAGGAAGATTGGTTTTCACGGAGAATATTAAATTTTGCAATAATTTCTACAGGATTGAAGGATGTAATTAATAGAGTGCCCAATGATCTCTTGGCTCTCAATTATTTATGATTTATATAATTCACCTGGAGGGAGGGGCAGGTTAAAGGCATCACTGGCAAACCTGGAAATAAACCCAGGTGGGAGAGGATGTTACAATAGAATATAGGGACTCTGTTACAGAATATACAGTATATTGGCTGAGTCGGTGGACATAAACCTGGCAAACGAATCAAAAGGAGAGAGCAGGTAGGTGCAGAAAGTAGTGAGAAAAGACAGATTACATTGCAACGTGGTGGAAGCTTAGAAATAAGGGAGTGTTGCTACACTGTATTGGGTTTTAGTAAGGCCACAAATGGAGTTTAATACACGGCTTTGGTCCACTTAGTTAAGAAGTTATGTACTAGCATTGTATGTAGCAGTAAAGAGATTCACCAGGTGAATTCCTGGGATAAGAAGATAGACAGGGTGGACTTTGAAGTGTTTTGATCATTGGGAGAGCATTGCAAATAAATACCTAGTTACAAAGTGAGGGGCAATAATTTAAAACTGAGATGTATAGGAATTTCTTCTTGCAGAGGGTAAGGAATCTTAGGCATTTCTCACTGAAGAGTTGTGGAGTGTTGATCATTAGAGGCATTTAAAGAGGATGTAGGTAAACTGTTGAATGATGTTTTTTACGATGTTTTTTAAACTGTTTTTTACAATGGGGGTTTGCTTGCAGGGAACACACTTGGGGCAGTTTCCTACAAGAAGCACCTTATGTTACTGTGGAACCTAAACAGATTTTGGAAGGGATAAGGACAAATTGCCTTCCCACTACCCCTCAAGCTAGACAATTGCCTTCACTATCAGTTCTTTCTTGGAAACAGATCAGCCCGGGATTTGTTAAAAAAAAAATCCTGCATTTTATTTTGGTTGCCCATTCTGCTGGGGATGCTTAGTTGGGATTTGCTATAGCCATTTGACAGATTAGTGCAGTGCATTAAATCACTGCTGGGTCACTGCGCAGGATGTATCCACTCTGGTCATATCCTCTCTACAACATAAGGTCTTGTTTGGGATCTGGAAAGCCTCCATTGGTTGACAAGAGGTTTGATATTAAATCAAGACTGCAACAGGAATACCATATGACACATTCGCATGGCTATTAAATCTGGGTCCCAGCCCGAAGGAATGCAAGAGGATGTCTGCAGATTTTTGTCCCTGGAATCCCACAATAGCACTTTATCACTCATTGTTGTAATTTCAACGCTACAAGGCTTCAAATGAAGACAAAAATATTGAATATTTTCAGTGGGCTGACATTATGTATGGAGTGAGAAACGGTTCTAACTTTTCAGAGATGATATTTCATCAGAGATAATGATAGATCTGAATGAAAATGTAAAATTAATGTTGCAGAGAAAGGGAGAGAGAACTAAAGGGAAGTCTGTAATCAGGGTGCAGAGCAGAGGAGATTAAGTGACCAAAATATGGGTCTGGCAGGACGAAGGTGGCTAAATGCGGTGAATAATAAAGGAGAATGAGGAATATTATGTTGGTTTAGGTTTTGATTTCATTCTTTCTATGCACGACACTATGGTCTCCATTCACGCAGGAAGCTTCTTTGTATGCTGCTCTTACTTCTTGTACTTTCTGAACACAGATCAGCAGCTATAATGTCAGTTTACAACTGGCCACAGCTTGTTTATATTCTCTGGCAGCAAGTTGAGTTCTCTCAACTGTGAACAAGCTCTGCACATGCAGAATTATATGCCAGTAAATGTTTAATGTTTTGGGAGCATGGGATGGAGCCTACATACTTTCACAACATTTCAGTAAGTATTGCTAAGTTTATGAATTGTCTCAGAGGCTTAACATTACCCTCGAGAGATGCATTAGATAAAGATCTAAGAAGTTAATAAGGCGAGATCCTCCCCTTGAACCTTGCCATGTGCAGGAAATCAGAAAGGAAGATAATCCTTATTTTTAACAGTGCTTCACAATCTTGTCAGGATATCACAAATATTTTGCAATCAATGTTGTAGTATTTTAAGATAGAACACACAACAGCCAATTAACATGCAGAAAGCTCGCTCAGAGAGAAATATGCTAATAACCAGACAAATTTGCTTTCAACTTACATAGAGTCTGTGCCTCTAGATGTACTAAATGAAATGAATTCAGAGAACCAGTGCAGCAAATTGCTGTTACCACTACTAAGCATTATTTAATGAATATACCCCCTTGCAGTTAGCAATAAATATCAACCTACATGTTAGAGATGACTCTCCACTTCATCTTCAGAATAACACCATAGCTTCTTTTATATCTATTTGAACCAGAACATGGGCCTTAGGTTAATGCCTCATTTTAAAGGTATTGTCTCTCACAGTGCTATCAGAACTGTATTGGACAGCCAGTCAAATTTCTGAACTCAAGTCTCTGGAAAGCATTCTGGAGCCTGAACTTCCTGACTGAGATGCAAGGATCTTCCAAACTCTACTATGCCTGACACTTCAGACCTGGAAATGAATAGTACGATCTTTGAAGTGATAATAATGACAATTAGGGAAGAATTGCATATAGGAGCACATCTCCCAAAAATTCTGGCTTTTTAAATAAATTACTGGAGATGTTGATGCAGAAGTACTTAGGTGTTACGTGTATAATGACACAAAGGAATGTTGTTTGACCTATAGGGTTAATGATGGCTCCCAAGCAATCAATCTCTTGAGTCTCATTCCTCCATTTCCTCAACCCTAACAACTTAAACTCTCTCACCTGAGCCTAAAACCCCTTTTGATTCTTTTTTTTAAATTACGTATCCTCACGGGTAATTTACATAAGCCAATTAATGTACCATCGCATCATTTCAATGTGGGTGGAAACTGATGAAAAAAAGATGTTATCCATATTAAGCACCTCTTACTACCCTCAGGGAGAAGTTACAGGAGGCTGAACACCCACATATCGGGATTTAGGAACCACTCCTTCCCTCAGCCATCTGGTTTCTGAATGGTCCATGAACCTAATCTATTAGTCCTTTATTTTTGCAGTATATATTTAATTTTGTAACATACATATTTTAATGTCCTTACACTATATTTCTGCTGCAAAACAATACATTTCACATCATATGTCATTGTAAATAAATCTGATTCTGCCTCTGAACCTATATTGTCTCAGGGAGAATATGCAAACTCTGTACTCGATGTCTGGATTAAACATGGCTCCTTGGAATTGTAAGGTAACGACACTCACTGCATCACCACAATTCCTTGTTTAGGACATGTCATAGAGTAATACAGCATTGAAATGAGCCCTTTGACCAAACTAGTCCATGCCAACTACCTCATCCTTCCTGCTAGTCTCATTTGTCTGTGTTTGGTCCATAACTCTTCAAGCTCATCTCCTTCATGTATCATTCCAAATGCCCCTTAAGCATTGCAATTGTACCTGCATCAACTACTTTTTCTGTCCTTCACTTCTAATCTTCACTTACATTTCTTCTGACAGCCAATTGTTCACATTGTAATGTTGGGCCTGTTATCCCACACCTTGTATGGATTCCCTAAGTAGGATTCTCAGCTTGAGAAATGGGATATCTGCACAGGTTCATGCTGAATTCCTGGTGAAATCTATTAGGACAACAAAAAATGTCCTGTGTTAGTGATTGAGTTCCTATGCATTCCTTCCCCTCCTAGTAAAATGAAGCCTCATATGCCAGGATATTGTTCAATGACTATAGCTTGGTGTTTAACACATCCCCCGGAGGTTGATCAAGTCAAATCAAGTCAAGTCACTTTTTATTGTCATTTCAACTATAATTGCTGGTACAGTACACAGTAAAACTGAAACAATGTTTTTGAGGATCATGGTGTTACATGAAACAGTAAAAAACCTAGACTGAACTACGTAAAAAAAAACACAGAAGAAAACTACACTGGACTACAGGCTTACCCAGGACTGCATAAAGTGCACAAAACAGTACAGGCATTACAATAAATAATAAACAGGACAGTAGGGCAAGGTGTCAGTTCAGGCTCTGGGTATTGAGGAGTCTGATAGCTTGGGGGAAGAAACTGTTATATAGTCTGGTCGTGAGAGCCCGAATGCTTCGGAGCCTTTTCCCAGACGGCAGGAGGGAGAAGAGTTTGTATGAGGGGTGCATGGGGTCCTTCATAATGCTGTTTGCTTTGCAGATGCAATGTGAAGCGTAAATGTCCGTAATGGCGGGAAGAGAGGCCCCGATGATCTTCTCAGCTGACCTCACTATCCGCTGCAGGGTCCTGCGATCCGAGATGGTGCAATTTCTGAACCAGGCAATGATGCAGCTGCTCAGGATGCTCTCAATACAACCCCTGTAGAATGTGATGAGGATGGGGGTGGGTGGGAGATGGACTTTTCTCAGCCTTTGGAGAAAGTAGAGACGCTGCTGGGCTTTCTTTGCTATGGAGCTGGTGTTGAGGGACCAGGTGAGATTCTCCGCCAGGTGAAAACCAAGAAATTTGGTGCTCTTAACGATCTCTACTGAGGAACTGTGGATGTTTAGCGGGGACTGTTCGCTCTGTGCCCTGTTTACTGTCCCTCTTTACCCTTTTAGAAGACCCCTGTCAGTCTGAATTGGCAGCAATATCTCAAGCTCCATGACACTGAGCACTGGTGCCACTGCGCTCCTCTCCACCCCCACCCCCCCCACCCCCACCCCAGGGCCAGATCCAGCTCACCAAGTTTACTAATGCTATATCAGTGGTTGGTTTCATCAGCAACAATAATGAGTCACCATATGGAGATGCTTGTCAAATAGTGTGAGAATATCAACCGGAGTCTCCATGTGAACAAGACAAAAGAGGTGGTTTTGGACTTCTGGAACATTCCGGCCAACCATTCTCCATTGCATATCAATGGCTCTGCCAAGGAGAGAGCGAAGAGCACCAAGTTCCTAGATAATGTACATAACAGATAATCCAACCTGCACCACAACATTTTTGCATTAGTCAAGAAGGCGCAGCAGGATCTACATTTTCTGATGAGTTTGAAGCCCACCTCCATTCAGACAACTTTCTACTGGACCACCATCGAGAGTGCCCTGTCTGGTTGTAGCATTGTGTGGTACAGAAGCTGTATGGCATCAGACCACAAGACCCTACAGAGGATAGTAAAAGCTGCCAAGAGGACCACTGGGAGCTCCCTCCCCCCGTTTGTGACATTTACCAAAAGTGCTGTATACAAAGGGTCAGAGAAATGTTGAGGATCCCTACCACCCATCCTACAGTCTCCTTAACCCACTACTGTTTGGAAGGAGGCACAAGAACATCAGGATATGATTGCCAGACAGGGTAACAGCTTCTTCCCCAAGGCTGTGAGACTAATGAATTCTCTGCCACCAGCAAGGTCTCATCACGAGGACAGCGAACTGTTACTGTTGATTGAACTCTTTTCTATTTTCCTGTGCTGTACACTTCACACGCATTTTGAATTATATTTTATTAACTTTTTTGTGTTCATATTTCAGTTTATGTGCTATGTGTAATAAATATATTGTGGGTGCACCATTGTCTGGAGGAACATTGTTTTGTTTGCTTGTGTATATGTACAGTCAGTTGACAGTAAACCTGAACTTGATTCTGGTTGGGAATTGTTCCATTATGGACATATCACCTGGCTGGCACATAGTGATCTTGATAGAAGATCTGTTGAAAAGTCTAGGAATGAATTGGTTTGGGCACAGGTGAGGGTAGGGTATTTGATCCAACAAAATAGTCAGTGCATCCATTATTCTAGTGAAATTCAAAATTAGCACCCCATTAACTAACAATTATTCAAACCTGTAATTAACATTGATGGGCTCCTTGGCACACACCATGTTCCAATACTTTAACAAGAAAATTTTCTCAACAAATTGAGCAGAAACTAACTTGAATAAAATAAAATGATTGTTTTTTTCTGACCATTATTCCATTCATGTTCAGCACCAATTATATTTAAGTGGTGAATATGTGCTGATTCTCAATTTAACTAGCTTATCAGTTTGAGCATTGGTGTGTGAATAAAGACAGCAATAAGTGCCAAATTCGATTTCTGCAAACTAATGTGTGAAAGCCACATTTACTTAGTGACAAAGTTTAGATGCCACTATAAATCTTCCATACTTCCTTTACTTGAGTATGGTTTTGACAGTACAATATCTGCAGTATTAAATTTTAATAATCAAAAATTAGGATGGCTAAGCTGCCACAGACTTGTTTTGCTAACTATGTGTTCACATGAGCTAAAACCTATGACCATTTTGAAAATTTATACACCTATGATAATTATTGTATCTGGTTCAGAAACACTGTTAAAAATAAAACACAATTGGAAATCTTTCAAAAACTTTTACAGGCATTTTCAAATCTTCTGAGCTTCAGAAATCATACTTTTTGGCTATTAAATTTGTATGATATCATGTTGGGAAATGAATAAACTGAACACAAATAAAATTGCCTCTCAGGAGGAAAATTATTGATCATATTTTAGATTTTTAGCTTTTGATTCTGCAGCTGGTCATTAATAAATTCTAAAGTCTATAATTGTCAATTTTAATACCAAGTAAATTGGTTAAAATATTATCAGGTATTTTCATCAGAGAATGCTATGTTTTGAGTAAATCACAATCTCCTGTGTTTCTATCAAGTATCATGATATATTTTGTTTCAAAACTAACAGCAGATTTCTGCTTTTCTGATGATAAGTCATTGCCTTAAGAATTTACTTCTTTTTCTGTCTTCACAGATGCACCCAGACATGAATATTTCTGATATTCGATACTGGAAATACATATGTGATAATCCAGTGTGTGGAGAATCACTGTCCTTGTTCTCATAATTAAACTAAATGCATTACATGCAAGTGCCAGATCTTGCTAGTGCCATTAGCTTAACCCGTACATTAAATGGGCACCACACTGTTTAAGCTTTTGTGCCGGAACCTGAGGCCTTCAGCTATATCTATGAAAACTGGCTGTATGACAAATATTGAAAAGCAAATTTTGTCAGATGTTAAGTTGCTGCATTGTAAGTTGGTGCCCTGGACTGACATTTCAGGAACTTGGGTTCAAATGGCACTACGGCAGGTCTGAATCCTCTTCACAAAGTGGAAACTGGGATCTAAATTAGGAAAGCTATCTCACGAAACAGTTACATAAGAGCCTGATCTTTTCTGTAAGTACAATTCTTTGAGGATACTCTGTACCATATTTTTCTGTCACAATCCCTGGGCATTCCAGCTCTCATTACAGAAAATGGTGTTGAGTTACATCAGAGGGGAGCTGCCCAAGGACTCTTCAACAGTAATCCCAGACCCATGACATCTCATGGAATCAGGTCAAACTTGAGCCAGGAAATTTATGCCTGATTATCACCACAGCAAAGGTAGTAGCAAAAGTTGGTATTTGCCAGTATGGCATGCCAGTAAGAAAATGATTGAAGTAATGTTTGCAATATGATTGTGTTAATAAAGAGGTTAATAGCTAATGAAGATTTTGGGAATTTGTATGTTTGTAATCCCTTTATTAATATATCAATTGTATTTTGTTCATAATATTATTAATAATAATAAAGAGATTGAAAAAGAAAGAATAAAGAGGTTAAATTACTTTCACCCTAATAGTTGTTGTCCTATTATTCTCCTTTAGCTAACAGATCAGTGTTGGTCCAAAGGGAACAAGCACAGAAAGAAGCAAAGGGAAATAATGTAATCTAGCTTCGGAAACTACTATAACCATTTACACGAGAATATCTGTAGATGCTGGAAATCCAGAGCAGCACACCCAAAAGGCTGGAGGAACTCTATGTAACTCAACAAGTTAGGCAGTATCTATGAAAATGAATAGATAGTCAACATTTTGGGCCAAGACCCTTCTTCAGGACTGAGCAGGAAGGGGGAAGATGCCAGAATTAAAAGGTGGAGGTATTAAAGGAAGCTCGCTGTAAAGTGAGAGTTGAATCCAGGTGGATGAGAAAGGTCAAGGGCTGGAGAAGAAGGAATTTGATAGGAGAGGACAGTGGATCATAGCAGAAAAGGAAGGAGGAGGGAACCCAGGGGTAAGTAATAGTTAGGTGAGAAGAGGTAAGACTGGGGAATAGAGGAAGCAGGGGGGTAAAGCAACACTACTAATCAAGCTGAGCAGACAGTATTGCTCTTTAGCAAATTGTGAGTAAACCAGCAAAGGAAATAAACAAAGGTAACTCACCTAATCAACCCATGAAAGATGCACAAGACCATGATAATCTCAGAAAAGTGACCACTAAATAGTCCTAGTTATACATCAAGGGTATCTTTTATTTTGATGATTCACCCTACAAAACATGCTATACGAAATAAAATCAGAACAGATCTGACTGTTCAAAACTGTTCATCAGTGAGCTACGGTATCATCATCAGCAGCAACACTGCCACAGCTTGTAACTTAACATTAATATCAGGCTGAGGAATTAAGTTTATTTTAATAATGAGTGCAGTAGGGCATTCTGAGGTCTGCAGCAGACACACCACCTACAATACAGAATTAACCGAGTGAAACTGCAATACAGGATTGCACTGATTCTCGGAGTTTTATACATCACAGAAACAGGCTCTTTGGATCAACTTGCTGTTTCCAGCTAGGATGCTGTTTAATCTATTGCCTTTTTATCTACTCCCATTTGCCTGCATTTGGTCTACGTCACTCTCAAACTTTCAAATCTATATTCATATAAGACTATAAGATATAGGAGCAGAATTAGGCCATTGCCCATTGAGTCTTCTCCACTATTTCACCATGGCTGATTCATTTTTCTCTCAAACCCAAACTCCTGATTTCTCCTCATATCACTTCATACCCTGACTAATCAAGAATCTAACAATGTATTAAGAAATAACAAGCAAGATAGACAAAGGATTTGGATTTTCAGAAGGCCTTAGACAAGGTGCCACATATGAGGATACTTAACAAGCTACAAGTCCATGGTATTACAGGAAATGTTCTAGCATGGATAAAACAGTGGATGATTGTCATGTGACAAAGAATGGGAATAAAGGGAGCCTTTTCTGGTTGGTTGTCAATGGCTAGTGGTGTTCCACAGGGGTTTGTGTTGGGACCGATTCTGTTTACGCTATATGTCAATGATTTAGATGATGGAATTGATGACTTTGATAGGTGGAGGGGAAGGTAGTTTAGAGGAAGTAGAAGGACTCAGACATATTAGGAGAATGTGCAAAGAAGTGGCAGATGGATTACAGTGCTAAGAAGCATATGGTCATGCACTTTGGTAAAATAAATGAAAGGGTTGATTATTTTCTAAAGTCAGCCATAGTTTCCTTAAAGGGAAATTTTGCCTGACAAATCTGTTGGAATTCTTTGAGGAAGTAACAAGATGGATAGACAATGGTCTCTGGCACTGAGTCTGGCACTGTGTCGAAGAAGAAAAGAGAGATGAAAAGTACTGCAGTAGTGATAGGAGATTCTATAGTGAAAGGAATAGAGACAAGATTCTGTGAATGTGATAGATACACATGGAATGTCTGTTGCCTCCCAGGTGCCAGAGACAAGGATGTCTCGGATTGGTTCCATGGCATTGTAAAGCAGGAGGGTGAGCCGTCAGAAGTCTTGGTGCATACTGGCACCAAAGTCATAGGTAGGAAAGGTGAGGAAGTGTTGAAGAGAGATTTTAGGGAGCTAGGTAGGAAGCTGAAAATCAGACCTCCAGGGTAGTAATCTCTAGATTGATCTTTATAACATGCACCAGTGAAGGTAAAGATAGGATGATCTGGCAGATGAATGTGTGCCCGAGGAACTGGTGAAAAGGTCAGTGGTTCAGTTTTCTGGATCATTGGGAGATCTCTTCTGGGGTAGTTAAGACCTGTATAAAGTGGGGGGGGGGATGGTTACACCTGAACCCAAGGGGACCAATATCCTTGTGGATAGATGTTGACGGTTGGGAGGGTTTAAACTAGTTAGGCAGTGGAATGAGAACGGAGTGATAGGGCTAAGGAAGGGGCAATTGGTTTACAAACAGGCAGTGTGTAGTGAGACTATTAGCAAGGACAGGCTGATGATAGGGCAAAATTGCAGTCAATGGGATGTGTAGTAAAGTAAAAGCAGGACAAAATTTTAAAAGGTTTCTTCAATTTTAATATTCAAATCACTTTCCCATTTTTGTCTTGACTTATGGACTCCCTGTTTAGTTGCCTGTTTTTGAATCAAATTATACATACAAGATATAAATTTTTTAATATTTCCTTTTTGAATTAAAGTTTCTATTTCTTTAGATTTCGGCAATAACATTGTTTGACCTAGTTTTTCTCTTATATAAGCCCTTAATTGAAAGTAACAAAATAAAGTGTTATTTGATACTTTATATTTATTCTTTAATTGATCGAATGACATTAATATACCTACTTCAAAACAATCTCCTATGTATTTAATCCCTTGTTGAAACCAATTATATAAAAGTTGATTGTCCATTGTAAAAGGAATAAGTCTATTTTGAATTAAAGATCTCTTTGCTAATAAAGATTTTTTTGTCTCATCATCAACACTTATCTTATTCCATAAATCAATCAAATGTTTTAATATAGGAGATTCTTTCTTTTCCCGTATCCATTTAGATTCCCATTTATATATAAAATCTTCTGGACTGTGTCTTGATAGTATGACA
Organism: Hemitrygon akajei; assembly: GCF_048418815.1. Classification (NCBI taxonomy): domain Eukaryota; kingdom Metazoa; phylum Chordata; class Chondrichthyes; order Myliobatiformes; family Dasyatidae; genus Hemitrygon; species Hemitrygon akajei. The sequence continues at coordinate 70,220,750 of NC_133136.1, read as the reverse complement.
AATACAATAAATGTTCGGTTAAGATTAGTGCAATATAATTTTTTACATCAATTATATATTACACCACAAAAAATAAATAAATTAAATCCAAGTTTATCTGATCAGTGTTTCCGATGTAAACAAGAAACTGGTACATTTTTACATTCTACATGGTCTTGTTCTAAAATTCAACCTTTTTGGACAAATTTAAGACTTTTATTGGAACAAATTACGGGAATAAAACTTCCTCATAATCCAATATTACTTTTACTAGGTGATGTTGAAGGGATAAAACCGAAACTCAAACTTAATAAATATCAGAAAGAATTTATAAAAATTGCGCTGGCTGTAGCCAAAAAGGCTATTGCAATTACTTGGAAATCAGATACATATTTAAGTATAGATTGTTGGAAAAAAGAAATCTATGGCTGTATTCCATTAGAAAAAATTACTTATAACTTAAGAGATAAATATGAAACATTTTTGAAAATCTGGGGCCCTTATTTACAAAAGACAGGACTAAATATATAGGTGCTCTGAAGAGAAAATTAATGGTTACTTGGGGAAAGAAATAAATATATATACTAAAGTTATTAAGAACTCCATGGAGCATGTGGAGACCTTCCAACAACCAGGCACTCTTTCTTTCTTTCTTTTCTTTCTTTCTTAATTTTTTTTATATAGGGAAGTTAGGGGGGAGGGATTAAGGGGAGGGGGGAAGGGTCACATACTTTTTTTTCTACACTTGTAATCATTTAAAAATGCAATTAAATAAAATTTAAAAAAAAATAAAAAATTAAAAGGTGATGAATACAGGACCGAAGGTGTTGTATTTGAATGCACGCAGTATACAGAATAAGGCACAGTAACTTGTAGCACAGTTACAGATTGGCACGTATGATGTTAAAGGCATCACTGAATCATGGCTGAAAGAAGATTATAGCTGGGAGCTTAACATCCAAGGATACACATTGCATTAAAAGGACAGGCAGGTACGCAGAGGTAATGGGGTCTGTTGGTAAAACAAATGAAATCAAATCTTTAGAAAGGGGTGACATAGGGTTGGAAGGTATAGAGTTGTTGTGGGTAGGACTAAAATACTGCAAAGGTAAAAAGACCCTGATGGGAGAAAAACGGTATATACAGGCCTCCGAAGAGTAGCAAAGATGTGGGCTACATATTACAATGGGAGATAGAAAGGTCATGTCAAAAGGCCAATGGCATAATAGTCATGGGTAATTAGAATATGCAGGTATATTGGTAAGATCAGGTTGTGCTGGATCCCAAGAGGGGGAATTTAACAAGAATCTCATGGTTAAGCTCAGTAGGGGATCAACCATTCAAGATTGGGCGTTGTGCAATGAAGTGCTTAGAGAACTTAAGGTAAAGGAACCTTAGGTAACAGAGATCATAATATGATCGAATTCATACTGTAATTTGACAGTAAAGTCAGATGTATCAGTATTACAATGGAATAAAGGATAATAACGAGGCATGAGAGAGCAGCTGACCAAAGTTGATTAGAAAGGGACACCAGCAGGGACGATGGCAGAGCAGCAATAGCTGGAGTTTCCGGGAGCAAATTGGAAGATGGCATATCCCAAAGAAGAAGAAATATTCTGAAGGCAAGATGATGCAACCTGGGCTAACAAAGGATTTCAAAGCCAATAGAAGATCCAAAGGCAAGGCATATAAAAGAGAAAATATTAGCGGGAAGTTGGAAGATTGGGAAGCTGTTAAAAACCAACAGAAGGCAACTGAAAAAGTCATAAAGAGGAAAAAGGTAGAATATAAAGGTAAGCTAGCCAATAATATTAAAGAGGATACCAAATGTTCCTTCAGATACATAAAGCATAAAAGAGAGGCCAGCTGAACTGCTGGAAAATGATGCAGGAGAGGTACAGTAGTAATGGGGTCATGAAAATGGTGGATAACTGATAAAGTATTTTGCTTCAGTCTTCACTGTGGAAGACACTAGCAATGTGCCAGAAGTTCGATCGCATCAAGGGGCAGAAGTGAATGAAATTGCTATTACTAGGGAGAAGGAGCTTGGGAAACTGAAAGGTCTGAAGGTAAATAAATCACCTGGAAGAGATGGCCTGCACCCCAGAGTTCTGAAAGAGGTGGCTAAAGAGATTCTGGAGGGATTAGTAATGATCATTCAAAAATCAATAAATTCTGACATGGTTCCAGAGGACTGGAAAATTGCAAATGTCACTCCACTCTTCAAGAATGGAGAGAGACAGAAGAAAGGAAATTATAGACCAGTTAGTCTGACCTCAGAGGTTGGGAACATGTTGGAGTTGATTGCTAAGGATGTGGTTTCAGGGTAATTAAAAGAACATTATAAAATAGGCCAAAGTCAGCATGGTTTCATTAAATGAAAATATTACCTGACAAAGCTGTTGGAATTCTATTAAAAACTAACAAGTCAGATAGACAAGGGAGAATTGGTGATGTTGTGTACTTGAATTTGCAGAAGGCCTTTCCCAAGGTGCCACACATGTGGCTGATTAACAAGTTAAGAGCCCATTAGATTATAGGAAAGCTACTAACATGGATAGAGCAATGGCTGATTAGCGGGAGGCAAAGAGTGGGTGTAAGGGGAGTCTCTTCTGGTTGACTGCAGGTGAATAGTGGTGTTCCATAGATGTCTGTGTTGGGACTGCTTCTTTTTATGTTATATGTCAATGATTTAGATGATGGAATTGATGGCTTTGTGGGCAAGTTTGCAGATGATACAAAGATAAGTAGAGGGGCAGGTAGTGTTGAGGAAGCAGCAAGGCTGCAGAAGGACTTAGACAGATTAAGAGAATGGGCAAAGAAGTGTCTGATGGAATATGGTGTTGGGAAGTGTATGATCATGAACTTTGGTAGAAGGAGTAAAACCATAGACTATTTTCTAAATGGAGAAAAAATTCAGAAGTCTAAGGTGCAAAGGGACTTGGGAGTCCTCATGTCGGATTCCTTAAAGTTTAATTTGCTGCTTGAGTCAGTGGTAAGGAAGGCAAATACAATGTTAGCATTCATTTCGAGAGGAATAAAGGTTCAAATGTTCATTCATTATGCAGCTCTGAAATTCTTCTTCCTGGGTAGGCATGAAACCAAGAAAGGCAACATGATCATCAACTCCCAAATCCCCCTCCCTGCACAAAAAAAACAATAGAAATGAAACAGGCACATCAACCCCAAATCCTCATCCCTGCACAAAAAAAAAACAATAATGGAATAGGCACAATAACCCCCTGATCCCTTCTTCTACAAAAATAAAACAAACAAAACAGAACAGGCACATCGGCCCTCAGATCCCCCTCTCCGCACAAAAAATGAGAATGATCGGGTGAAAACACAGAATATAAAAAAACTGTAAGTCTATGTCCAAGTCCATATCTAAAATGCAGACAACCTGGGTCACACGCTCTGGGTGCAATGGTAGGCTCTTCCCTCTCTGGTAACAAAATGATCAAAAGACAGGCAGCTGGCACTTACCTTCTGCATTTGCCTCAATATTTCTATCTCCCTCAGTGAACAATGGAAGATTTAATCAGTGAAATGGAGCCAAACCCGTCCCACAACCTGTGCAGCATAAGGATTGTGCACGCTGCCTCTGCCTTACAAACTCCTCTCAGAGACAACAGAGTGCTGGAACATACAAATGATCTCCAAACTTCTGCATTCACCTTGATGCTTCAATCTCCCTCATTGCTTTAATCGGCCAGCAATGGAAGCTTCAATCGGCAAAATGGAGCTGAACATTGGCTTGAGCCCCATCCTGCAGCTTGCCCGCCATGAGGTTTGTGCACACTCCTCTGCCTTCTGGAATACTCTTGGGGACTGCAGAGCGCTGGAACACCCAAGTGATCTCCAAACAGCAAATCACAGGTTCCAACAGTTCCAGAATCATGTCCAAGACGAAAAACAAATGTAGAAGCCATAAAATAAGTGAACTATATGGTTTTGTGATCTATCCAGAAGATGTCAAAGGAGTGTTTTATAAATGAATATTCAGGCATTGCTTTTAAGTGTTTATGAACTGGAACATCATTCACAGTGCAAAAACAAAAATATTGTCATTAAAAAGATTTTTTTTTAAAAAAGGAGGGAATATAGAAATTCTTGAGAACAAAGACAGAAAATAAAACAAGCCAGCTCATAAATTTTGCAGGCTGCATCTTGAGAACTGACAAAAGTGACTGAGGCAAGCCATTAAAATCAGGTAATAGATGATTAAATATTGATAGATGCAATAGAACGTGAAGTGAGCAGCTCAAGGCCGAGTGATGTGAATTCGTTTTAGGATTTTTATTCTAAAATTAATTCACATCACTCAGCCTTGAGCTGCTTACTTTTAGGAGTGATGTGAGTTATAGGGAAAGGTTAGCACTTTATTCTCTCGACCATAAGAGAATGAGTGGAGATTTGATAGATGTATGCAAAATTATGAGAGGTACTGTGTACATAGGGTAAATTCAAACTGTTTTTTTCCACTAAGTTTGGGTGATACTAGAACTTGAAGTCATAGGTTAAGGGCGAAAGGTGAAATATTTATGGGACCCTGAGGCAAACTCAAAAGGTGGTGTGAGTGTGGAAGAAACAACCAGCAGAATTGGTAGAAGAAGGTTTGACTGCAACATGTAAGAGAAACTTGGATAAATATAATGATGGGAGCGGAATGGAAGGCTGTGGTCCACATGCAAGTCAATGGGACTAGGTAGAATAACAATTCAAGACAAACTAGATGCATCATAGGGCCTGTTTCAGTGCTGTAGTGTTTCATGATTACAACTCCATGACTTCTGGTTGTAGCTTTGGAGACTTAGAAAACTTGTATGTTTATAAATTCAGAATTCAACTAAGATATGTTCGGAGATGTAATTTACACATATATTATGCAGAATGTGTACTTTGGTTACTGGCCAAACCAAGTTTACTCGTTTTGTTGATTTTAAATCTTTTGGTATTTCAGAGAGGCTTACACAAGGTAGCAGAATGCAGCAGTCATAAAATCCTACAGTTCATATCAGTTCAAGCTTCTTCGTTGTCCTAGTAAGCAATTTTATTTGTAAGCTATTTATATTTACTGCTACAGAATATCATTCTGTGGAGATCCCTTTTCTTTCAACCTGAACTTTGAGTTTCGGGATGTAATACATGCTTGAATTAAAAGTAAATACCTTTGCATTTCTTCCGTTGCATATTTTTTTGTGTGTGGCAAATATTCAAATCAATTAAGCTAAATATTATTCTGTTCATTGTTGCTTAGATATGACTGCCCTCTGTGAACACTTCCATTAGATAGAGCATGCTGCTACTGCAACAGAAAGGTCTGGTCCATGGAGCATCAGGAATGCTAATTGGTGTGTGTAAGGGCATACTGAAACCACTGAGGTGTGTATGCATCTGATCTGGATCAATTCCTGTTACCAACAATTATAAATCATTGTGTGGAGTCTGCAGTCAATTGTATAAAATATGCTGATGCCAGAAAGCAATGTGATTCAGTAATATGCAAGGCAGGACAATAATGTTTATAAAAGGATATGAATATATTAAGAAAATAATGCAGCTGAGAATACTAAATCATTTACAAATAAAAGATGTAGACAGTATCAATGGCCCATATTTTGCAGTAGTTCTAACAGTGAACTGCCAGAGTTTATCATCATTACTCCAGGAAACTGACTGTAATTTAATAATTTCCTCTAGTGTTTGCTGAACTCGTTACTGTTTGTGATTTCGTGCATTTCTACAAGCTGTAGTGTTTGCAAGCTTCTCCAAGTGAAAAAAAGGGCACATTAATGGAGCAACTCCCACTCACAGATCACAGAAAAAATATTAGACATAGTTATATGGATCCAAATTATTTTTCAACAGTTTATTAAGCCGAAATTATTGCTGAGGAAACTACCTAGGCCTAAAGCTATTCATTTAATTTATTTATTTTAATACCTTCATGACTATTACATAATATGAAGGTTAAAATATGATTACCTTTATGGCGTCTGTTTTTTTTGTCTTAAGCACAGTTCTACACTAGCCTTGCCTCTAGTTTATGCTCTGTTTAAAATGTTAATTAAAAGCTGCCTTTTTTCTCCTGCTGTGGGAGCATTCTTTAATGTAATTGGCTGCTCAGTTATCAACTTCATGACATCACAGTTGCTATGTGCTAAGAGCTAATGCCCATTATCAATGGATGTACGACGCAGGTATAGACATCACAAGCATATTGCTTATTTACCTTTGGACCTTGAGATATAGTGTAACCATGCCCAGGTGATATGTAATATATCTGGTCGCTACCACTTGGATAACAATAGCTGTGAATCTACAGAGTCACACTTTACGCTAATTTGCAATACATACAAAGTACATGCACTACTGTGCACTTTTCCATTGCATGTGAGAATCAAATCAAACTCAAATCAAATCATATTAAGTTTAATTGTTATTCAAACCATACATGGATAAAGCTGAAAGAGGCAGTGCTCTTCTGGGGTCAAGGTACAAAAACGTACACGTGCTTTCTAAATAGCACGAAAGAATAAAAAACATAGTCATGTAAGAAAGTAAGTTTTTTAGTTGGAGACCCTGAGTGAAAAGTCCCACAAATTGATGGTTCCCAGCAATCCAGCCTGTTATTCCACTAATTGAACACTGGAGGGCAACACCAATGGGAGAGGCCGCCCCCCAACCAAGCACGCGACACCAGGCTCCGGCTTTTCCTCACCTGGGCTTCAGCAGCACGCAAGCCTATGGCTTGGGGCCTAGTCCTCATTGCAACCAAGGCTACACTGCTCCCTCTTCACCTATCTTTCCACCAAACAAGGGAAACGTCCAACAGGGACATTGCAAGAATCGTCAAAGGCAGTCACTCATGATTTCACTGCACACCAGCTTTCTTGCATTAGTAGAAAGAAGCAACACAGTCTGTACTCAAAGCCAATCCGGCACCTCCGGTGGTCCAACCGGCCTGTACACCCTGTCTCTGTACTGCAAGCTGGCTACTCTGAAAAACGAGCCTTTCACTGATGTGGCAGGCTTGTTGTACCTGTAGTTATTAGAGTCCAGTATAGTCTTATGATCATAAGAAAACAGATTTAACAAAGAAAAGAGCACCTTTGGTTGTCCCTCGAGTGGCCACTATATGTCCAAGTGTCGCCATCTTATCAGAAGCTGTGATAAATCTGCTGGATAATTCTAAGCTTATCATTTCTAGACAGAGGTTAAAAGTCTGAGAAAACAGCAATGAGATTTACCAATACATTTTATTTGATGAGAAACTGTAGTGAGATAGAAAATTCTAGATTTGATCCCTTACAAATATTGAAGGTATGGCCTAACATCTATATTTTGCAAGGTAAATCGCATTGCTGTCCTGAATTCTCTTCTATTTTAATTCAATCTTCTTTCATTGTCTTTGAAAATGATTTGCTGCCTTAATCTTGTTTTACTATTCCAATCATAGTTTTTATAACTTGTTCTAATTATAGCTGAAACGAAAATATATATAAACATTCCTTCTATAAATGCCATGGTACTACCAATCTTTTCTTTAAGCAGGCACCCAGAGATGAGAATATTGTGTTTCTATTTCATGTCTGTGAGACTGCAGACTCTGTCAGTGGTGAGGTGCTTGATAGAGAAGAAGGGAGAGTAGTTAGGGAAGTGGAATGGTCCATCAGTCATCAGCCCGGACCTCAGGCTTCTCTTTTTCAATCTATGACTTAGTACTGTGTTAAGTAAAATAGTTGGAAGCCAGGGCTTAATAACAGCTTATAAGACCAGAGAACAAATGAGACCTAGTTTCTTCTATATGTTATCCCTTTATCTTAGTGAAAACCTCTGGAGCATTTGCAAAATAGTCCTTAATGAATATCCAATGCACAAATGATTTCAGGTTGTGACCAGATCCTGCATACCCACATGGTAATAGCAGGATTACCTCTAGATCCCACACAAGGGTAAGGAGGTGCTGACACAGGGTCCTCCCCTTTACCCTTGAAAGGGATTGTAGGGTCAGTAACAAAGTCATCAAAGCAACCTCATTCCTCGGGTCAATCACACTCACAGTATTCTCCTACATCAGCCCCTCAGCAGGGAAGATGTAATCAATAAACCAAATAAGTTCCCTGGGGACCATTTGCCTTAGGAAGAATTATTCACCCACAACCTAGATGGTTAGATACAGGTACGGGCACAACTTTTAGCTCCACCTCCTTACTTTGTGGAAGAAAGCTTTAGAGCAAGATACTCCTTCTGGGACAGAGGCAACAATCAGAGGCCCCATCGATAATATGGAGAAGGGTATGAACCTGAGCACATGTCACAATGCCTGACTCATACTTCACCCTCTATATATAGAAGGGAGAGGACCCATCCCAAATGTTCATTCCCTCCCCTACAGTTCAGTGAAAACAAAATGTAAAGAAGAGGAAGGCCAATCTTTAATGTAATAAAAACTGCACAGGAGAATTTTAGCAACAGCTCTGATCAAAGTACTCCATCTGATGAATAAGATACAAGCATACTTAGTCTCAGCTGTCCATATGTGAAAGCTCATATTTTTGGCAAAATTTGACCCTGCTGTTTTGCGACAACAGAAGTCATTACAACAAATGCTGGAAGTATTGACTCATAAAAGTATAAATCTTGCATATATCTGGCCAATGACTTCTGGTCACACACAATTCTTGAAAATAACAGGCAGAGGTTACAAAATTAGATCTCAGTTCTCTTATACAAAAATAAGTTTTCTAGGCCTGATAATTACCAACCTGGGACATGGGTTAACCTCTGAATTTTGACAAAAAGTCACTCGAGTCATATCTCCAAAGGTCCTAAATGCCTTACAATCAACACTAGGCCTATTGAATTATTCTAGACCTTTCATATCTGACTATGCTCAATTGTTAAAACCATGATACGACAAATATAAACTGAAAAATGCAAAACCTTTTATTTTTACCCTGGAATAGGGTTTCCCAACCTGGGGTCCATGGTCTAAAAAAGGTTGGGAACCCCTGCTCTGGAAGATTATGTGGCACTAGAGAAATTGATGAATGCAGTTTAGCCAGCAATAAACCTCTGAATAAGAGAACCTAACAAAGTTTCTTGCTCTGCAAATTTATGTTTCTCCAAAAAACATCGTAGTCACCTGCTATAATGAGGGAGAAGAAACACAAATACCCAAGCACAATGCCTCATATAATTTCACCCCAACAGAACAAAAATCTACTGCCTTAGAACAATGTCTTACTATTGTATTCCCAGACACATCGCAGTAAGACCACTGCAAGGGGACAAACCAATTATGATACAAATAGAAATTACGCCTTTCAAAAATGGACCAACAAATGGATGGGGAGCTACCATAACAGGATATAGGGAAGGACAAGTACTTCTACAAAATGGCACACTAAAGGTGGAATATCTTCCCGATAGCCATGACCTCCAAACCTCACTTCTCATGAAAGGTGCAGAACCATCTTCTCCGCAACATAATAAAGAGTACTATTCTCGAATATGGTACTGTGATGGATTAGCAATGAAAATCCAGTAAAGTTGGATCCACTCAATTATAATCCCTGCTCCTGATTAGGATTTTTTTTAAAATCAAAAACTGAATTTGACCACAGGAGTTGCAAGTGCATCCTTTAGAGAATCATACAGCTCAATTTGCAAGGCTAACGTCTTAGAATTATGTCTAAAACAAGTAAATACAACAAAACCAATATTGATATACACTGACACTAATTATGTTAGGAATGCAGTAGAAACAGATTTTCCCATCTGGTCAACTAACACAGAGGATACACAGACATAAACTGCTCCTACATTTGTCCACGTTGAAGAATATTTATGAATTATTATTGACTAGATCATTAGTACAGGTGTTACACATCCCGGGACATACTCCAGGCCTCTTACGCAGCTGTGGTATTAAATGAAGCAACAAACAACTAAAACAAGCTGTTGGAATGGACTTTACTACGGTAAGGGAGGCCAGGATTTTGGTACTAACTAGGTAACAAATATATAATAACCAGGATCATGTTTTAAGAATTCTCCTAGATATAACTGAACCCCATCTCAAAGGATTTCTGACACGGTAAAATGGTAAAGCTGATGGTGAAGACAAGATTAGAGTATGCAGCGTTAAAAAGCATAAGAAACAAACACCTCCTGCCCACATGCGGGAAACATTGATTCAAGAAGCCCACCAAGGATACAAACTTAGCCATGTTATACTGGTGGCCTTACATGTTCAATGATCATAAGCGATTCATTGCAAATTGTGAAAAATGCCTGACCAATACTGAAGGAGCAGTCACAGAACCACTTCCTAGAAGACAAACAAAACTATCTGCACCAATGCAGGTGTGGCAAATTGATTATATAGCATATTTCTGGCATCCCAAGGGAACCCGTCTTATCAGAAACCTAATAAGTATACATTTGTGATGATTGATCTTTGTACGGGATATATGGGGTTAATCTCCACCTCCTTTTTTAGACTGCAACTGTCACAGTACCTCAAGAAGCTGTATTCCCATATGCTGACACCCCCCCCCCCCCGCATTTATGGTGACATAGGGCTCTCATTACATTGCCCTTTTCACATGCCCTTTTTTTTCTCCCGTTGTAATTTGTAGCCCACATCCTTCAGTCATAAAGGCTTTAGAGCCATATGTGAGTAAACGGGCATATAAGTGGAGTACAACACACCATTTCAGCTGCAGTCAAGTGGTGTGGTGGAGGGAAGGAATTGAGAGATTAATGAGGCTTGCAGAACTGGTCTACTCTTGAGGCAAAGTACATTACAATTGTCCCTGAAGTGGACCTCTCGGTCGTATTTGAATTAATACACTGGAACCCCTAATCCTTGCTACTGGCAAAGTGATTGCTCCCATCACTTAAACATTCACTCTGACAGAGTTGCAGATGGAATGAATATAGATACATAGGAAGGCAAAAAATCACTTGCAGAAATGATTAATAACACTTTAACAAAACTGCAAGATTCCAGTCCTTATATTGAAGCTAAACCAATAGAGTAATCCCTTGACATTGATCCCTCTACACTTGAAGAAAAATATAGATACTATTAAGTCATTATATGTTTCCAATCATGGGAACATGGCATTGAAAGCGTAAGACTAGTATATTGTGAAAGACCATTTTTTATGAAGACTTCTACATTTGACAGATATCTTATTGTACTTTCCCTTTGTGGCCAACAAGTATATGAACATACTTACTACAAAAATTTTAGACATTTCCATTTCTCCAATTATGGCCACTTTTCCACTCCATTGTTAAATGTCACTGGAACATGATAATTTTATGTATTTCTGGGTTATGTTCTAAATGGTTCAGTGAAGCCCTTGATCCGGGTTTTTGCATGAGTAAATAAGATAGAAAGAAGCACTGAAGCAGAAGCTAAGATGAAATGAAAATGATTTCCTACCTGGTCAACTGAAATTGATACATTCAATGAACTTTTTAGAAAGTTTAATCTCTAAAGATGATTGCATCTACCCAGAATTCCTATTTGCCTTGATCAAACAGTCATGAGTGATTCATGTTGTGGTGTAAATAATATAGTGAAAATTAGTTCAGAATTATTGGTGTCATTATGAGTTGATTTATATCAAAGATAGAATTTGACTATAAGTTGAAAAATGAGGAAAGAAACCTATTACAAATTTTACTGTTAGAGACTGGTTGATAAGGTTAAATTTTGGAGTTTCACTGTTAGCATTACTTCCAAAATGGTCAAGGTTACAAACACAGACAAGCTTTCAATTATTACCATGTATTCAGTTACATGGTGTTATCATGAACAGGCAAAAAACATGGTTCAGCCCTAAAGAATTTTCATTAATTGAAAAAATATATATTAGAGTAGGACTTCATATACAACCATGCTGTGACACCATTCACTCTCATAATATGGACATTGAGGCATTGTTGTCACATGTTTATGAAAAATGATAATTGTGACATTCCTTTGAGGTTTGGGTAATGTGTGTGTGTGCAGTTGAGATTGTGAACAGGAATACTCTAAAAAGAAAATCACACAGAAATCTTTACATTGTGAAGTGCTCAATCAGTTATTTGAGAATCTGATCAAAGAGAGTCTTTCTAGCATTGATAATCCACTCGAATAGATTGGGGAATAATATTCTGTTCCCAAGAAGAGTCTTGAAAGGGGGATATGAGGAAATAGCATATATGTATGAAGTCAGCAGTTTAAGCTTATAAGGGAAGGTTAAGGAATATCAAGAAGACCTGGAAGAAACAGGGTGTGAACTAGAATCCATTCTTCTGGCTTCAATTTCTCTGACAGATGATTTGTTCTCCTGTATCATTGGTATGTCTTTTTATTTTACAAATTTGTACCTTGTAGTCGCATGCAACGCGCTACTAAAGAAACACACGGAGGCAGAGAGAGCTGAACTCAGAAAGCCTTTACTGATCCAAAATCGCACGCTTAAATCTCCCCTCCCATGGGCCCCTGTGACCCGTGGGGCCGACGTGACATCAGACTTTCCCGGAAGGTCTGCTCCGAGCGGGTAGTTCCAAATGCGATACCACGTGTCTGCCGGCGGCTCCCGATGGCGGTTCGAGTCCCGCGTGTGCAGGCCACCACACCACCCCCTCCCCAGAAACGTCCATTGGGGGAGTGGAGCCTCCAGTCTGTGTAGCTAGTCTGGGTGGCTGGCCTTGCCGGCGCGGTGCGGGTACCCTCACTGGTTGCTCAATGTCCAAGTGTGCTGGTTTGAGGTGGTCCACTGTAAAAGTCTCTTTCCGGCTGCCCACCTCCAGGACACATGTGGTTTTGTTGTGCACCTTGAAAGGTCCCTCGTACGGCCGCTGTAGAGGTGACCTGTGCGTGCCTGTGGTGAACTACATATACCTGTCTGGACACCACCCCCCTGCTGACTGCTCCTGTGGCTCCTCCCGCAGACCCCGGTATAAAGGCGATTGGGGCCTGAGCCCTGCCTCTCAGTCTCCAGGATGTAGTATGGTGGTCAATTGCTGCTTGTTCTTTCTTCCAGTCAATAAAAGCCGATATCTCGCCTCACGTCTCAGAGAGTTATTGATGGTGCATCAATTTTATTGACTGGAAGTTTTAAAACATGGAAAGTATTTTACGTCCGGAAAAATTAGACTTGGACCCTCAAAACTCAGAAGCAGCTCTTGCCTTTGAACTCTGGCTTGCATGCTTCCAATCATACTTGGAGGAGGTTCGTGTGACTGAACCCGCTGTTATGCACAGAATTCTCCTCTCGAGGGTCACCCCGAAAGTTTACTCACTTATCAGGGACCTGCCAACCTACCAAGAGGCACTGGACACCCTCAAAAGACAGTACCTGCGGCCGGTGAACACCGTCTACGCAAGACATCGCTTAGCGACGCGGCGTCAGTGACCTGATGAGACGAGCGCTGCGTTTCTCCGAGCCCTACAGACACTTGTGCGAACTTGCGACTGCAAAGCTCTGACGGCGGAACAACATGCGGAGCTGCTAGTACGAGACGCCCGGTATAGGAGTGTCGTGAGGAGTCTGTGTAGGGCTCGGTGTGCGCGGTGTCACCTCGCGCGGCATCAATGCCCCTGCGAATAAAAACATACTCACAGTCTCGGAGGTCTTCAGGGGTGAAGGATAGCGTGGGACCAGTGCCAGGGTCCCTACCTTGTCCCGCAGCCTTGTTAGCACCACTGCTGGAGTTTCTTCCGAACCGCAGGCCTCTGGTACGAACTCGCCTGGGACCGTCAGGGGGGCGCCATAGACCAATTCCGCCGAGGAGGTGTCCAGATCCTCCTTGGGGGCTGTGCAGATGCCCGGTAGGACCCAGGGAAGCTCACCTGTCCAGTTCCGGCCCCTGAGGCACGCTATCAGGGCCGACTTGAGATGCCGGTGGAATCGCTCTACCAAACCGTTGGACTGGGGATGGTACGCTGTGGTGTGATGCAGCTGGGTGCCCAGGAGCTGCGCCAGTGCTGTCCACAAACCAGACGTGAACTGTGCCCCTCTGTCGGAGGTGATGTCCCTTGGGAGGCCGAACCTGGCGATCCAGTTTGCAATGAGCATCCTGGCACAGGACTCAGTGGACGTGTCTGCGAGCAGTACGGCTTCCGGCCATCTGGTGAACCTGTCTACCATGTAAAGATATACCTGGCGCCCCGGGAGACTGGCAGGGGGCCGATGATGTCCACGTGGATGTGTTGGAACCTCCTTTGCGTCAGCTGGAACTGCTGGAGGGGAGCCTTCACGGTCCGCTGGACTTTGGCGGTCTGGCAGTGTACGCAGGTCCTGGCCCAGTGTCCGACCTGTTTGCGCAAACCGTGCCAGACGAATCTGTCTGCTACCAGCTTGATGGACGCCCGGTTGGACGGGTGGGCTAGGTCGTGTAGCGTGTCGAACACCCGGTGCCTCCACGCTGCTGGTACCACTGGTCGGGGTTTGCCGGTAGACATGTCACACAGGAGTCCATCCGCTGCCGGGCCGATGGAGACATCCTCCAACTGGAGCCCCGAAACGGTGATGCGGTAAGCCAGGATCTCGGTGTCCGACAGCTGTGCTTCCGCCAGTGCTGCGTAGTCTATTCCTGAGGACAATATGCCTACTGAGTGGAGGCAGGGCCGAGACAGTGTGTCGGCGACGACATTGTTCTTCCCTGCGATGTGGCAGACGTCCGTGGTGAATTCTGAAATAAAGGGCAGGTGCCTCTGCTGCCGAGCCGACCATGGGTCCAATACCTTGGCCAGTGCGAAGGTGAGGGTCTTGTGGTCCGTATACACGGTGAACTCCCTTCCCTCGAGGAAGTACCAGAAATGCTGGACAGCCAGGCAGAGTGCTAGCAACTCTCTGTCAAAGGCTCTGTACTTCACCTCTGGTGGTCGTAGGTGCCGGATGAGGAAAGCGAGTGGTCGCCACTGATCCTCGATGAGCTGCTCCAGGACTCCGCCAACTGCCATGTCAGAAGCATTGACTGTGAGTGCCGTGGGTACATCGACTCTCGGGTGCACTAGGAGGGCTGCCTTCGCCAGCGCCTCCTTGGCCTGCTCGAACACCTCCGTGGACTCCGCGTCCCATGCCACTTCTTTGGCCTTGCCAGCCATCAGACGGAACAAGGGTCTCATGATGTGGGCTTCCGTGGGCACAAACTGATGATAAAGATTGACCATCGCTACGAACTCCTGCAGGCTCTTGACCGTGCTGGGCTTGGGGAACTGGCGGATGGCCTGGACCTTGTCCGGTAGGGGAACAGCGCCACGTCGGTTGACTGTGTGGCCCAAGAAGTCGATCTCCGTCACCCGAACTGGCACTTCGCCGGATTGATTGCCAGTCCGTGGTCGCTCAGGTGTTGGCAGAGCTGGCGCAAATGTGCCACGTGCTCTTGGTGCGAACTGCTGGCCACCAGGCTATCATCCAAGTAAATGAAAACGAAATCCAGGCCGCGTCCCACTGAGTCCATGAGCCTTTGGAAAGTTTGGGCTGCATTCTTGAGACCGAAAGGCATCCTCAGGAATTCGAACAAGCCGAACGGGGTGATGAGGGCTGTCTTGGGCATGTTGTCGGGGTGCACTGGGATCTGATGGTATCTCCTGACCAGGTCGATTTTCGAGAAGATGGTCGCTCCGTGCAGGTTCGCCGTGAAGTCCCGGATGTGGGGTACCGAGTATCTGTCGGCGGTTGTGGTGTCGTTAAGCCTTCTGTAGTCTCCGCAGGGCCTCCATCCTCCTGCGGACTTGGGCACCATGTGCAGCAGGGATGCCCATGGGCTGTCTGAGCGGGGTACGATTCCCATCTCTTCCATCTTACGAAACTCCTCCTTGGCGAGGTGGAGCTTGTCGGGAGGGAGCCTGCGAGCTCGGGCGGGCAGCGGCGGTCCTTGCGTGGGGATGTGGTGCTGCATGCTGTGCTTGTGGTCGGCCGTGGAGAACTGCGGGGTGACTATGGAGGGGAATTCCGCCAACACCCTGGCAAATTCGTTACCCGAGAGGGTCACAGAATCCAGGTGGAGGGCCGGTAGCTTGGCTTCTCCGAGCTGGAAGGTCTGGAACGTCTCGGCATGGACCAAACACCGGCCTTGTAGGCAGTTGGCTTGTAGGAAGTCTGACCCTAGTAGTGGCTGTGACACTGCTGCCAACGTGAAAGTCCAAGTGAAACGGCTGGACCCGGAATGCAGTGAGATAGTTCGTGGGCCGTACGTCCGAATACTGGTGCCATTTGCAGTGGTGAGTTCGGGGCCTGGGACCGCGTTACGAGTGTCCATGCTCGAGGGGGGAAGTACGCTGACTTCGGCCCCGGTGTCTACCAGGAAGCACCGCCCAGAGTGTTGGTCCCAGAGGTACAGGAGGATGTCTCGGTGGCCAGCCGTCATAGTCATTAGCGACGGCTGGCCCCGGCGTTTCCCGGAAAAGCACATGGTGGACGACGGTGGCACGTACCTGAGCCCCATCTTTGGTGATAGAAATACCATTATCCTGAACTTTTGTCTTTTCCCCCCATGGGTCTCGATGGCTTCGGTTACGGGGCCTGGGCTTTGGGGTGCACGATCGTGGCTAGGCCAATGGAGGCTGCTCCACATTGCTTGCTCTGCCAAAGGACGTCTGCTTTAGCTGCGGCCCTGCGTGGGTCGCTGAAATCCTCACTCGCGAGGAGGAGACGAATGTCCTCTGGCATTTGCTCGTGGAACAACTGTTCAAATAAAAGGCACGGCTTATGACTGTCCATGAGCACCAGCCCATCATTCATGAGCTCAGATAGTATGCGGTCGCCCAGGCCATCCATGTGTAGGAGCCGCGTGGCCCGTTCGCGGCGGGGGAGTCCAAAGGTACGGATCAGGAGTGCCTTAAGCTTAGTGTACCTGTCCGCCGTTGGTGGCTGACATAGGAAGTTGATGATCCGGCCTGCTGTCTCCTGGTCGAGCGTGCTGACCACGTAGTGGTACCACATGGTGTCGGCTGTAATGTCTCTGATATTGAACTGGGCCTCAGCCTGCTCGAACCAAACGTGGGGCTGAGTGGCCCAGAAAGTCGGAACCTTCAGAGAGACCACGCTGTGCGAGTTGCTTGAACTCATGGCTGGTTGCTGAGCCGCTGGTTCCAGATGCCGTCTGGAACGTCGGGGTCACCAATGTAGTCGCATGCAAAGCGCTAGTAAAGAAACACACGGAGGCAGAGAGAGCTGAACTCAGAATGCCTTTACTGATTCAAAATCACGCGCTTAAATCCCCCCTCCCATGGGCCCCTGCGACCCGCAGGGCAGACGTGACGTCAGGCTGTCCCTGGAAGGTCCGTCCCGAGCGGGTAGTTCCAAACACGCTACCGCGTGTCTGCCTGCGGCTCCCAATGGCGGTTCGAGTCCTGCGTGTGCGGGCCACCACAACCTCTGTTTTAGAAACCCTTTGCAATTTACAAATAGTTTGTGTTTTTGAAATGGTTTGTAATTTGGATATGTTTAAGATAGCAATCCTCTGTGTATTATAAATGTATTTTAAGAATGTTGTTTGGATTTAAAGTGTATCACTGAAAACAAATGAACTGTGCTTTAAACTACTTTGTTAGGTGGAAGTATCTCCTCCTTAGTCGGGAGAGGGCATCAACCGCTTGAATAGTGGGTATTGACAGCTGAACCTGCCATGGAGAATATACAGAGAAGTGAACTTGTCTTTGAAGAGTGTGGTTTGCATATTTTGCAGAGATAGCATTGGTATTACTTTGTTAGTGTTTTGAGGTGACTGTGGTGGGTTGTCAGAAGCATACAAGCAGGCAGAGATCAATGCAGCTCGGTAGGTACCTGGCTTTGTGGACATTTTAAGGTCTTTACCATCAGTGGTCTTTTCCTCAGATTCCCAATATCTGTGAATCTACAGAATCACAGCTTATCACTGTCTCTGTAACACAAACAAAAATACATACACTGCTGTGCATGTTTCACGAGAATCTTACGAACCTACTATACAATTTTTGGACAATCTTTACCATCAGTGGTCCTTTCCTGAGATGGCCAGACACTGTGTTAGTTCTCTGAAGGCAGCAGTGCATTTCACCGAGCCTTCTACGGCTCTTGAGGAAGGGAAAGTATTCTACATTCTCCAGGATCTCATTTTGGACCTTTATAAACTGGCTGTGGAGTTGTGCACTGGGAGAGGAGAACTTTTATGTTGCTGATGTTAAGTCTTTAAGGCCCATTTTCTTGCCTGCTTCAGTGAATGGATAGATAACTTGAGATTCCTGTCTACCGTCCGAATATTCATGTGATGTCTGCAATATTAAGTCCAATGCCAAAGGGTCAAAATACCCTTGTACTTAGAGTGATGTCAACATAGGTTGAAGGGTTTCCCATTTGCCTGAAAACTAGTTAACCTCCAGCAGGAATATTGCTGGAGAGAAGGTGCAAGGAATTTTGCGAAAATGTAATCTGGGCAATGAGTCAGGAGGATCCTTGTGAGGACTTTCTCTGTGACAGGGAGCATTTGAAGCACCCTGAAATTACTCCAAATTAATTTGGCATTTATTTCCTTTCTTATACCATTCCTGACAACAACATGAGGACACAAGAGACTGCAACTGCTGAAATATGGAGCAACAGGCAGCCTGTTGGATTAACTCAGTGAGTCCAGCCACAATTAGGGGCTTAGTCTTAGGGGGGGAGGTGGTGGAAGGAATTATCTGTGTCTCAGGTCCAGGGTCCAGGTTTTGAAAACACTTTGAAGAACTCCTCAGATATGCCTCCATGCATCAGAATCAGAGTTAGGATTATTATCACTGACAGAAATGATAAAATTTCTTGTTTTGTAGTAGCAGTACATCACAATACATTAAAATTACTATAATTTACAATGACAATATATAAAATAAATAATGCAAAAAGAGAGCAAAATAGTGAGGTTGGGTTCATGGGTTCATAGATTGTTCAAAACTCTGATGGCGAAGGGAAAGAAGCTGTACCGGAAGTAATAAGTGTGTCTTTTCAGACTCTTCTAAATCATGCCTAGTGGCAGTAGTGAAAAGAGGGCATGTCCTGAATGATGAGGGTCTTTCATGATGGATGCGCTGCATGACATGAACATTCTCTTCTCCATCTCACAGAATCTTATGTGGCCCAGTTCCACCACCAAGCCAGACGGGCAATAAGCTGGAAGTGCCATATGCTAGCTAAAAACGGGGCCTTGGAAGCAGATGGTATTCCTGTTGAAGTTCTAAAACTTGGCAGAGAGGAACCTCACTCAAAAATTCAAAACCACATCTCCCACGTCTGGGAAACTGAGAGTTGCCAGGGTACCTCAGTGATGCAGTGTGATTCTAGTTGTGGATGTAACAACAACACCTTTCTTCTGTTATCTCTTGTAAAATTCTACTTATTACGTGCAATGCCTTTATCAGTCTGAGTATTTTGAGTTAACTTTTATCTCTCCTTGTTCCTTCAATAAATCTATGGTATGATGTGCTGCCAGAAATTAAATTGAAAAGATCTAGTGATTTTCTACCTGCCCCTGCAATCTCTTTTAATTTCCATACACTTTCCTTCTACTCTTATGGGACAATATTTGGTTTTGCCAAAGAAAGGGTCATACTTGTGTCATACTTTTCTCCCCAATATAATTTTGAGTAGCCTGTTAAAGAAATACCTGCCTTTCCCTCATTTTGTTTAACTGCCATGATGGTTGTTACATTTTATTGGTATCAAATTTGTCTTCTTCACTCTAATGTAGATAATATAATTCATACCTCTGATTTTGGCAAGATCAGAGAACAACTCAACCATCAACAACCTGAGCTACAGATTTTCTGAATTATTTCCATAAATTATCCCACTAGCATTCCCTCTCTCTAAATATATCTCTCTCAATTGGTTCCTGTCCTAAAGCTCTCCATTTCTGGTTAGATCTCTTCTTCAGGAATTTTCTTTTCACTAAATCCAGGGCCAAAGGAAGTTTTTATATATTTTCATAAATCTGGATCATATCTATGACATTCTGGGTGATCTTGAGAGCTTGCCAGAACTGAAGGAAATTCTGGAAGATTCCATTATACATATAAATTATTTACCTAATTTTCCAACGTATGTCATGCCTAGGATTATCTATTGCACCTGGGTGCAGTGTAAGTATGTCTTTGTCTACATGCTTAAGTGGACCCGTTTGAAACTGGGTCAGGATTTATAATTAAATATTCTGGAGAATAAAACTTCCACGAGGATAGAGAAGAAATATTAAATAGAACTGCAATATAATATTAGAACAAAAGGATCTGAATAGTCAAGGGATGCAAACAGGATTCCTTTTGAAATCAGCTGAGAAATAGCAAGGGATCAGTAAAATAAGTGGAAAATAATAGTGAAATAGAAATTGAAGAAATATGTAGATAAGTTATTGAGGAAGGTATTAACAATTGTTATTTCAGAAGGTACTAATTATCTAATTATCTAAAAATAGGCCAATTAAATGTTTATAATGAGAAAGGAGATTTTTTTTGTTAAATGCATTGCCTTTGTTCAATATGCCAATATTCCAAACAAGATATGAAAGAATACATAATTTTTTTTTAAGTTGAGAGGTAGAGGAGATTTGTAATGTGAATTTTGAAAGATCACTGAAGAAATGACCACAATTGAAACTGAAAGCTTGAGGTTTATAAAACGCAAATTTAATTGAGGGAGAAAAATTGGAATGAGAGATTGCTAAACAGAACAATACTGTTAATAAACGAAGGACTAAGTTAAAGTTCCTAAGTCAAGAAAATGGGCTTGTATCAGGAAAAAAGGTCTCAAGGATGAATGTGGCAGATCAAACAAACTTCTACTAAGTAGAAATCCAAGCAGTTACAAGCCAGCTGATATGATGAAAACAAAGAAAAAAGATTACAAACTCATGCAACACATACAAGATACTGGAGGAACGCTGCAGGCCAAGCAGCATCTACGTTAAAGAGTAAATAGTCAACTTTTCAGGCTGAAACCCTTAATCGAAATTCATGGGTCCTGAGGAAAGGCCTCGGTCTGAAACGTTGGCTATTTCACTTTTCCATAGATGCTGCCTGGTCTGCTGAGTTCTTCCAGCATTTTGTGTGTATTACTTGGATTTCCAGTATCTGCAGATTTTTTTCTTGTTCATGATTTTCAAACTCATATAAATTGATGCAAAACAAAGATTAAAAAGCTCTTATGGATGTTTAAAACTAGCCTAAAGAACTTCACTTACCAATGGGGCAGTAGAGAAAATGTGAAAGTTCATATCAGGGACTTGCATTTTGCTTTAGCTGAATTTAATGGAGGAAAGGCTGGAGAGCAAGACTATGAGGTGCATTGAGATATGTACCTAACATAAGGACTTGGTTATTCCAGCCATTTTTCAAGGTACGGATTCCCAACCCACCCCATTATTAGAAACATAAAAAATCTACAGCACAATACAAGCCCTTTGGCCCACAAAGTTGTGCCGAACATGTCCCTACCTTAGAAATTACTAGTCTTACCTATAGTCCTCTATTTTTCTAAGCTCCATGTACCTATCTAAAAGCCTCTTAAAAGATACTATCATATCCACCTCCACCACTGTTGCCGGCAGCCCATTCCACACACTCACCCCTCTCTGAGTAAAAAACTTACCCCTGACATCTCCTCTGTACCTACTCCCCAGCACCTTAAACCTGTGTCCTCTTGCAGCAACCATTTCAGCCCTGGGGAAAAGCCTCTGACTATCCACATGATCAATACCTCTCATCACCTTGTACACATCTATCAGGTCACTTTTCATCCTCCTCCGCTCCAAGGAGAAAAGGCCGAGTTCATTCAATCTATCCTCATAAGACATGCTCCCAAATCCAGGCAACATCCTTGTAAATCTTCACTGTACCCTTTCTATGGCTTCCACATCCTTCCTGTAGTGAGGCGACCAGAACTGAGCACAGTACTCCAAGTGGGATCTGACCAGGGTCCCATATAGCTGCAACATTACCTCTCGACTCCTAAATTCACTTCCATGATTGATGAAGGCCAATAAACCATACGCCTTCTTAACCATAGCGTCAACCTGTGGTTCTGCAAGAGCCAGATGCAAACAAGTTAGTATATGCTTTGGGCCAAAAGAAAATTGGCAGAGGGGATCTGTAAGGCAAATTAGCAACAAATTATGCATAATTAACTTTGTCATGTCTTCCCCTATTTCCTTCTGCATGTTTTTGCAGGTGTTAATTTGCTCACTATAGTCCCTTGCAATTTAGAAGTACTGGATCACTGAAATATATGTAATACTTCAAGTGTGGTCATCAGGGTGGAACACTAAATTAAATTGATTTTGTTTTTGGTTTATATCCAAGTAACTCAAAGAGGTATTTCAACCAGCTTGTGGAAAAAGCTTCATATTTAATGAATATTTTATTCTTTTCAATAAATTCCTTGTGGATCACAATGGTTGAAGGAAATAAAAGGAGAAAGGTAATTTGAAAGGTAATGATATCTTGTTGCCAATTTTGTAGTAAAAAATTAGAACAGGTAAGGTTCCCCACAATACTGACATTTGCACAATATATGAGATGGAATAAATGCTGAAGACTGATTTAAACATATTAGGGAAGAGGAAGTACATTCATGATGATTCATGTGAAGCTTAAGCAAAAATGGCAATGTTTTTGAAATTGTTATCATGGTCTAGATGTTGAGAGTTTCAATGATCTGTAGTCTGTACGAGCAAGGATGTAAAATGTAATCAGCTGCAGCAGAGTGGATATGCTTGGCTGATAATTGGAAATTACCAAAGTTAAAACAGGGTTAAAAAAAATTGAGGGCTCTAATTAATGAAGAAAACAGTCAGAATGTGAGTTATTCTGCAGCATAGATTGAGGGATTTCAGAAGTAATCAAATAATCAGCAGCACAGTCATGGTAGAAGACTTTTTAACTTATTTAGTACAAACGTTTGTACATTGTGGCTGTCCCTGTTGAAGATACCCCAGGCAATGCAGGATAAAACAGGACTCACAACTTGCACAGTAGTATAGAATTGCAGCATGAAACGAGAGAGCAGGAACTCCCTCCTGCAGGTTTTTCTTCCCATTTTGCAGCATACCGTCTATTTTTTGTTGAGAAACATTGTTTCTTCCTGCTTCAGTACTGATGTGTGGAACAGAGAAGGAACTGGAAGGAAAAGGAGAGGCATGACTTGTTAATTACAGACAAGTCCAGAGGAGGTGCAAATAGGTGGAGATAAAAAAAAGTGAGGATGAAAACAAACCGCAAGACCTTTTCGACATAGGAGCAGAATTGGGCCATTTGGTCCATTGAGTCTGCTCCACCATTCAATCATGGCTGATCCTTTTTTTTCTCTTCTGAAAACCCCATTTCCTGGCATTCTCCCTGTAGCATTTGATGTCATATCCAATCAAGAACCTATTAATCGCTGCCTTAAATATACCCAACAACCAGGTCTCCACAGCTGCATGTGGCAACACGTTCCACAAATTCACCACTCTTTGGCTAAAGAAATTTCTCTGCATCTCTGTCTTGATAGGGTGCCCCTCTATCCTGAGGCTGTGCTCTCTTGTCCTAGGCTCTCCCACTACCGGACACATCCTTTCCACATTTTCTCTGTCTCGACTTTTCAACATTTGATAGGTTTCAATGAGATCACCAGACATCCTCCTAAATTCCAGTGAGTACAGATCTAGAGCCATCAAACGTTCCTTGTATGATAACCCTTTCATCCCCGGAATCATTCTTGTGAACGTCCTCTGGACCCTCTCCAATCCCAGCATATCTATTCAATGATGTGGGGCCTAAAACTGTACACAATATTCAAGGTGAGGCCTCACTAGTGCCTTATAAAGCCTCAGCATCACATCCTTGCTCTTGTACTCTAGACCTCTTGAAATGAATGGTAACATGGCATTTCCCTTCCTCACCACCGACTCAAACTGCAAGTTAACCTTTAGGATGTTCTGCACAAGAACTCCCAAGTCCCTTTGCATCTCAGATTTTTAGATTTTCTCCCCATTTAGAAAATAGTCCTCACATATATTTAACTACCAAAGTACATGACCATGCATTTTCCAACATTATATTTCATTTGCCAATTTCTTGCTCATTCTCCTATTCTGTTTAAATCCTTCTGCTTCTTAACTGTTTCCTCAACACTACCTGCCCCTCCACCAATCTTTGTATCATCTGCAAACTTGGCAATAAAGCCATCTATTTCATCTTCTAAATCATTTATAAACAGCATAAAAAGAAGTGGTCCCAACACCAACCTCTGCAGAACACCACTAGTCACTGGTAGCCAACCAGACAAGGATCCTTTTATTCCCACTCACTGCATTTTTCCAATCAGACAATGATCTAACCATTTTAGAAACTTTCCTGTAACACCACTGGCTCTTAACCTGGTAAGCAGCCTCATGTGTGGCACCTTGTCAAGAGCCTTCTGAAAGTCCAAATATACAACACCCACTGTATCCCCTTTATTGTACTTGTAATCTCCTCAAAGGAATCCAACAAGTTCATCAGGCAGGATTTTCCATTAAGGAAACCATGCTGACTTTGTCCTATTTTGTCCCATGTCACCAAGTACTCCATCACCTCGTCCTTAACAATTGACTCTAACATCTTCCCAACCACTGAGGTCAGGCTAACTGGTCTATAATTTCCTTTCTGTTGTCTTCCTCCTTCCTTAAAGAGTGGAGTGACATTTGCAATTTTCTGGTCCTCTGGCATCATTCCAGAGTCCAATGATTTTTGAAAGATCATTGCTAATGCTGCCACAATCTCTACCACTGTCTTTCAAAACCCGAGAGTGCAGCACATCTGGTCCGGGTCACTTATGTACCTTTAGGTCTTTCAGCTTTTTGAATATTTTCTCCCTTGTAATAGTAACTGCACTCACCTCTCTTCCTTCACACGCTACAACATCTGGCATACTGCTGGTGTCTTCCACAGTGAAGACTGATGGAAAATACTTGTTTAGTTCATCTGCCACCTCCTTGTCCCCCATTATTATTTCTCCTGCCTGATTTTCTAGCCATCCTAAATCCACTGGCATCTCTCTTTTATTTTTACATACTTGAAAAAGCTCTTAATATCCACTTTGATTTTGTTTGCTAGCTTCATTTCATATTTCATCTTTTCCCTTTTAATGACTCTTTTAGTTGCTCTTTGTAGGTTTTAAAAAATTCCCAATCCTCTATCTGCCCACTAATTCTTGCTTTGTTGTATGCCCTCTCTTTTGTTTTTTCATTAGGTTTGACTTCCCTTATCAACCATGGTTATACTATTTTACCATTTGAGTATTTCTTCATTTTTGGAATACATATGTCCTGCAGCTTCCTCATTTTTCCCAGAAATGCACACCATTGCTGCTCTTCTGACTTTGGCCAAATCCTCTCTCATAACACTGTAATTTCCCTTACTCCACTGAAATACTGCTACATCAGACTTTACTTTCTCCCTATCAGATTTCAAGTTGAACTCAATCATATTGTGATCACTGGTTTGCTAAGGGTCCTTAAGCTCCCTAACTACCTTTGGTTCATTACATAACACGCAATCCAGTATAGTTGAGCATCTAGTAGGCTCACTGACAAACTGCTCTAAAAAAACTCTCTTAGGCATTCAACCAACTCACTCTCTTGAGATCCTATAAATATAGAAACATAGAAAACCTACAGCACATTACAGGCCACTTGGCCCACAATTCTGTGCCCTACATGTACTTACTTTAGAAATTACCTAGGTCTACCCATAACCCTCTATTTTTCTAAGCTCCATGGACAGATCCAGGAGTCTCTTAAAAGACCCTATCGTATCCACCTCCACCACTGTCACCAGCAGCCCATTCCACGCACTCACCACTCTCTGCATAAAAAACTGACCCCTGATATTTCCTCTGTATCTACTTCCAAGCACCTTAAAACTGTGTCCTCTCATGCTAGCCATTTCAGCCCTGGGGAAAAAGCCTCTGACTATCCACATGACCAGTGCCTCTCGTCATCTTATACACCTCTATCAGGTCACCTCTCATCCTCTGTTGCTCCAAGGAGAAAAGGTTGAGTTCACTCAACCTATTCTCATGCTCCCTAATCCATCTTTGTAAATCTGCTCTGCACACTTTCTATGGTTACCACATCCTTTCTATAGTGAGGCGACCAGAACTGAGCACAGTACTCCAAGTGGGGTCTGACCACGGTCCTATCGAGCTGCAATATTACTTGGGTCCTAAATTCAATTCCATGATTGATTAAGGCCAATACAACGTATGCCTTCTTAACCACAGAGTCAACCTGTGCAGCAGGTTTGAGTGTCCTATGGACTCGGACCCCAAGATCCCTCTGATTCTCCACATTGCCAAGTGTCTTACCATTAATTCTGTATTCTGCCATCATATTTGACCTACTAAAATGAACCACCTAACACTTATCTGGATAAAGCTCCATCTGCCACTTCTCAGCCCAGTTTTGCATCCTATCAATGTCCCGCTATAACCTCTGACAGTTCTCCACACTATCCACAACACCCCCAGCCTTTGTGTCATCAGCAAATGTACTAACCCATCTCTTCACTTCCTCATCCAGGTTATTTATAAAAATCACGAAGAATAAGGGTCCCAGAATAGATCCCTGAGGCACACCACTGTTCACTGACCTTCATGCTGAATATGACCCATCTACAACTACTCTTTGGTTTCTGTGGGCAAGCCAATTCTGGATCCACAAAGCAAGGTCCCTTTGTATCTCATGCCTCCTTACTTTCTCAATAACTATATAACCAGATAACAATTACAGCACGGAAACAGGCCATCTTGGCCCTTCTAGTCCATGCCAAACGCTTACTCTCACCTAGTCCCATCTACCTGCACTCAGCCCATAACCCTCCATTCCTTTCCTGTCCATATACCTATCCAATTTTTTTTTTAAATGACCAAATCGAACCTGCCTCTACCACTTCTACTGGAAGCTCGTTCCACACAGCTACCACTATCTGAGTAAAGAACTTCCCCCTCGTGTTACCCCTAAACTTTTGCCCCTTAACTCTCAACTCATGTCCTCTTGTTTGAATCTCCCTTACTCTCAATGGAAAAAGTCTATCCATGTCAACTCTATCTATCCTCCTCATAATTTTAAATTCTTCTATTAAGTCCCCCCTCAACCTTCTATGCTCCAAAGAATAAAGACCTAACTTGTTCAACATTTCTCTGTAACTTAGGTTCTAAAACCCAGGTAACATTCTAGTAAGTCTCCTCTGTACTCCCTCTATTTTGTTGACATCTTTCCTATAATTCGGTGACCAGAACTGTACACAATACTCCAAATTTGGCCTTACCAATGTCTTGTACAACTTTAACATTACATCCCAACACCTATACTCAATGCTCTGATTTATAAAGGCCAGCATACCAAAAGCTTTCTTCACCACCCTATCCACAAGAGATTCCACCTTCAGGAAACTATGCACCATCTAGGAGTACTAGATCACTCTGTTCTACTGCATTCCTCAATGCCCTACCAATAAGCCTTGCCTTGCATGGGTACTTTATCAAATGCCTTGCTGAAATCCATATACACTACATCTAAGGCTCGACCTTCATCAATGTGTTTGTTCATATCCTCAAAAAGTTCAGTCAGGCTCGTAAGGCACAACCTGCCTTTGACAAAGCCATGCTGACTATTCCTATCGTATTCTGCCTCTGCAAATGGTCATAAAACCTGCCTCTCAGTATCTTCTCCATCAACGTACCAACCACTGAAGTAACACTTACTGATCTATAATTTCTTGGGCTATCTCTACTCCCTTTCTTGAATAAGGGAACAACATCTGCATCCCCCTAATTCTTCAGAACCTCTCCATCCCCACTGATGATTCAAAGATCATTGCCAAAGGCTCAGCAAACTCCTTCCTTGCCTCCCATAGTAGCCTGGGGTACATCTTGTCCCGTCCTGGTGACTTATCCAACTTGATGCTTTCCAAAAGCTCCAGCACATCCTGTTTCTTAATGTCTATATGCACAAACTTTTCAGTCCGCTGTAAGTCATCCATTAACAACTTAATTTTCCCAATCGACCTGCATGTTAAAATCTCCCATGACTATCATAACCTTGCCTGAAATCTGAACAATGGAACTACGATACAAAGCATTGCAAATGCAAAACATTGCAGATGCTGGAAATCTGAAATCAAAACAAAGAACAACATAAATATTCAACAGTGTCATTAAAGTAAACAAATTGTCAGTTCAGATTGATTACATTCCATCAGAACTTATGGGTTCAAATGGAGTCTGGGCAATTTGGTTATCTAAAATTCCTGAATACAATGTTAAGTTTTGATGGTTCACCATGTTTAACTGGAAGATGAGATGCTGTTCCTTGAGCTTATTCTGAGCATCAGTGGAATAGTGTAAGAGACCAAAGACAGCTGGCACACACATAACATGCTTAGCTCAAAGGATAAAATGTTCTATTAAACAAATAAATGGTCAGTCTGTAGTCTGATTCCATCCATACAGTTATTACCATTGCATCTGTATGACCAAACGTGATCAGTTACAGCGAGTAATTTCAATAAGGTTTGAAATGGCTACCATCTGAAAGATTTGTGTACTGTGTCTCCAATGAAGTTCTGCAGCAAACATGAATGTATTAAAGAAAAAAGGTCACAACACTTCTACAATAACTTTGGCAAGGAGCAATGGAAAGCTCAGGGTATTGGTGCAGTAGGCTGGAGAGAGAAGGAAACGAAGGATGAAGAAGGTAATTTCAGGAACACAACTCAAAAATTTGAAGAAGTTCAAAACTGCGATTCATCCATTGCTTCTAGTAAGATGCACAGAATGGTTAATGTAATGTTCTTTCCAATATTTTTATTAATTTCTGCATAGAAGAATACAGAGTACAAGTTCAAAAAAGATTTAAAAAACTAGCAATTACATTATATCTGTTCATAATAACAATCTCATTACCCCATATTCATGAAAGTTAATCAATAGTTATATTGAAATATTATATTTTATTACAAAAAAAAGAATCTAACTCCTACCAAGACCGAAGCTGTCTATTAAGGAGAAAAAAAAGGTAAAATACCTCCTCATACAATAAAAATTAATAATAGCCAACATCTTAATTTAAACAATGGATTGAAGGTTTTGAAAATAATTCAGAAAATTCCTGGGTTAATGTAATGTTGGCATGTTTTTATGCTACCTCTGAAGTTTATTCCATTGATTTCAATGGAAAACATTTTGGAAAGAGTGAACAATGCGCTGTTGCTCCGACATGCACTAATACTCCAATTTCCTGTTGTCTAACTATTTGGAAGTCCTGATGATTTGGCATCTGTTTCACCAGGTAATGCTTATGTGCTCCCCTCCAACTCACTTTGGCCCCCGGTGCCTAAAGGCCCTTCAGGTGCAAAGGCGGTCAGGTCCCTATGATCCTTTCTGATTCTGTAGGACACAGGATCTCATTCTCCTTTCTGATGCACTGGGATCTGGTTTCTCTCTCCCTTCCACCTCACCAGGATTGTGGTTCCACATTATTTTACAACTCACTAGGACTCAGTTCCAGTGTTGCCTCTGAATCATCAGGGCCCAATTCCCACACTCCAATAAGATTCATTATGGCTGTAATTTCTACACACTTGAAACTCACTTGGAGCTCACTGAGGCCTTACTTTCCATGGTTCCTTTAAAATTACCTTGTTAATTTGAACATTTATTATTCTAATAATTAATATATTTTTAAATAGAATTGAATATAATATCTGTTGGCATATTCAGAGGAAAAACAACTAGTAGTTTAGAAATTTGATGTTTGGCACTGCGAAATTCCTAAGCATGCCAGATCAACAAAGCTTGACTGTGGTGTGTTTAGAACTCCTAACTGTTGATAAATTTGCAGGCAAGTTTGTCTTCATCAGAGAAAGGAGAATTAAATTGGGGTAGAATCCAGGCCTTAACCTACTGGAAAGGCTGTTTTCTCTGCAAGCAAGCTATATAATTTAAAATGTAGATTTAGAATTCAAGAATATGAACATGGAATGAATAAACTTTAACTATTTCAAGATTAGATAATTATTTTACTCATCATAAAATCATAAATGTAAGGAAAGGACTCCCTGTAGAAATGGTTACTGTAAGATCATTTAATTATTTTAAAAGGCATTGGATGATTATCTGCTATCCATTCCATTGACGTAACCCTGCTGGTCTGCTCATTAATCATTTGCATGGAATTATCTCTCTCTTTCGATCCACTGATATTTTGTAACTCTATTATTGATTCCATCATCAAGCATATAAGAAGCCTGTTAATATTGTATGTATTCCGCTTGACTGATGTATTTTGTCCAACATTCCTAAAACTTTCTAACCATGTACAGGTTAATTTCATTATAGCCCACTCTAAAACAACTTGAGATCATATATAATGATCTCATACTTTTTCATGATTTCCTGTAAAAGAGGAGTGCTGTGCAGAAATAACAGAAATAATTTAAAGCCTAAATTATTCACATTACACCGACTTAATTTTTGTTATTAGAAAACCACAAATGAAGTTGTATATGCTCACTGACCAATTAACAAAATACTTGTATTTTTACAGCACCTTCACAAACTCACAATGGTTAAAATGTTTTAGAGCTAATGAAATTTTGCAAAGTTTCATATATTTAGCGATCATAATCATGATGAACTGAGACTGAAATCAATCCACCTCATTTGTTATCATTTCCTGTCACATTCCAGGTGTAGATAAGTTGTTAATGGAAAACAATTTGAATTCTTTTTAATCATATTGGGATCTTACAAGTGTGAGCTGAATTCTTCTGAGCTATAGTTACCAAAGTTGATCAGTATGGCAATAGTGTGTGGAGTTTTCATCTGAGTTTGTTGGAAAATTTTGCTTTTTCCCCCATTCCTAACTTAACCACTATTGGGGTTTAATACATACAGTATCTGCATGTTCACGGAGTCTAAAATTCACAGATAATTAGGGATAGCTGTGTCATTTATGACAAATATACTTGGAAGAAGTCACGAAAAAGGTTAACAAGTTAGATTACAAGTCTATTTGTGTTACGTATTGCAACCAGTGCTCGTGTTGCAGCCTGTTCTGCGTTGCTGAGATTGGTTACGATTGGGTGATTACTGCTGAGCACCTCGTGGTGGATGGAGCATCCACCATGCCAGCTCGGGCAGCCTAATCGCCAGCTACCTTAATTCCACCTCCCATTCCCACACTGACATGTCTATTCACAGCCACCTCCACTGTCATGTTGAGGCTAAATACAGATTAAAGGCACGACACCTCATATCCCATCTGAGTAGACTCCAACCCATCAGCGTGAACGTCAAATTCTCAAATTTCCAGAAACGCTCCCCCTCTGCCTCTTTCTGCCTTCTGTTTCCTTTCCCTCTCTCTTCTCTTAATCTGCTTGTATCCATTTGCCCTATTCCCCCCCCCCCACACACACACACATATCTCCATCTGCTCCATCACCCATACATTCCACCCATTGGTCCCCTTCCTCACCTCTCTCCCTTGATTCCATGCTCCACTTCTTCTCCTATCAGACACCATCATTTTCAGATCTTTGTAACTTCCACCCATCACTTCTCAACTTCAGATATCATCCTTACTCACCCTCCTCCCTCATCTACCTACCATACCCCTCATCTGGCACCACCTATTACCAGCTAGCGCTTTGTGCTGTCTCCCTCTTTTTCACAGTCCCCATGAAAAGTCTCGACCCAAACCACTAACTCCTTTTCTCTCCAGAGATGCTGTCTAACTTGATGACATCTCAAAGCCCTTTGTGTGTTGCTCCAGATTCCAGGATCTGCATACTCTTGTGTCTCCAACAAGTTAGGTAAATTGTTTCTTGAAACAGTCCCTCACAACTGAGGATGACTTGGTTCTATTCTGGTTTTGTAGCCTATGATTGGATGGGTAAGGTCATTGCGAGAAGCTGAGACATTTACATGGATGGGGTAAGAGTTGCTTGTCATGGTGCAGGCGATGCACTCCTTTTGCGGCTGCTTAAGGAAGTTTTCTGATGCTGCTCATGCAGGAGGTTGAGATTTTCAAAACTATCTCAGAAGTCGTATCTCCACGTTCAACAGTTATGGGTCAGAGCTTGCCAGGGGCGAGCAGGGGTGTTGTTCTTTTTGAGAATACTTTGAGTACATCCTTTTCTCCATCTGCCCAGTCATCCCTT
Source organism: Hemitrygon akajei (assembly GCF_048418815.1). NCBI lineage: Eukaryota > Metazoa > Chordata > Chondrichthyes > Myliobatiformes > Dasyatidae > Hemitrygon > Hemitrygon akajei. Next base: position 70,188,556 of record NC_133136.1, on the reverse strand, counting down.
CTCATTGACAGGGCTCAGAATGAAGTATCAGCTTTGGGAATTAGACAGCTTACTTCTACTCTACTTGAATAAATTTTAGAAAATGGAAAAGAAATCTGTTTTCGACATCCACATCAGCAGTTCAGTAAATGATGTAAATACTGAAGATGGAATTTCAATTCAATTCGTAATTCTTATTTTATTTATTCAAAGAATGTAGACATTATTAGCAAGGCAATGATTTATTCTTTTCCCTGAGTGCCATTGGGAAGGTAACTATAAACCACTGAAATCCATGCGATGAAACTACTCTGACATTAGGTAGCATTTTGCTGTGAATTCCTGGAATTGAATCTAATTCAATGAGTACCAAAGCAGAAGGGCTCTTGGTGCTGAACCTTGAGCAGGTAGTGTTCCCAATACTACCTTGATCTTCTAGAGGTCATTGTTTGGAAACTACTGTTGATGAAGCTTTGGGGAGTTGCTCCCATTCATGTCATAGCAGATCCATGCACTAGCTCATGTGCTGATCATGGAGGAGTGATAATTTTAAGTGCAGGATTTGCTATCATTTGCATGGTGTTAAACATCGTGACTATTGTTGAAGCTATACTTATCAAGGCAAGTGGAAAAATTCCACATCACTCTTGATCTGTGCTATACATCTATTGAAAAGGCTTTAGAGATTCACTTATTGCAGAATACCTCACAACTAATGTGGCTTCGAACCATGGTATTTGGTCCACATGGTTTTGATTCTATACTGCAGCTCACAACCAGTGTCTGTGCTGGCCATACTAAATGGCCTGATAGAGGTGTATAAGATGATGAGAGGCATTGATCATGTGGATAGTCAGAGGCTTTTACCCGGGGCTGTAATGGCTAGCATGAGAAGGCACAGTTTTAAGGTGCTTGGAAGTAGGTACAGAGGAGATGTCAGGGGTAAGTTTTTTTTTACGCAGAGAGTGGTGAGTGCATGGAATGGGCTGCCAGCGACAATGGTGGAAATGGATACGATAGGGTCTTTTAAGAGACTCCTGGGGATAGGTACTTGGAGCTTAGAAACCTAGAGGGCTATGGGTAACCCTAGGTAATTTCTAAGATAAGGTCATGTTCAGTATAGCTTTGTGGGCCGAAGGGCCTATATTGTGCTGTAGGTTTTCTATGTTTTTAAAATCTAAATCTTTGCAGCTGTGTAGCTTCCTGATGCACCACAGGCAATGTTGCCACAGTTTTTTGCATGAATGGTGACCATTTTGCAGGAACTTTGTACTTGAAGCCTTAGCTCTCTTGCAGTACAGAGCCCACTCTGTGTTGTACAATGCTCTTGGTTACAGAAAGCCACTTCAGCATGGCTGCTATTTCTTGGCTGAAAGGTGCAAATAGAAGGCAACATTTGTGCTGAGTCTGGTCACTGTGATATGCCCAAGACATTCCAGCCAATTGTTTTCTTTCTTGTCAGAGAAATCTGAGATTCTAACAAGCATTATGTGCAGTGAAGAAGTATAATCACTGAAATACACAAAAGTAATTGCTATAGTAAAGTGTCATGTCATATCATCTGCTTGGCAAAAATTCTGGTATTCTGACATAGAAAAAATAAAAAGATTTTTTTTTTCTTTTAACAGTGAGAGATGGAAAGGCCTTGGCATTCAGAAGGGCTTGGATACAGGTTCAGCAAACAATTAGGTAGGCGATCGATATGGTGGACTTAGTTGAAAGAGGATTTGAGTACATGAGTAGAAACATCTTCCATTTATAGAAATCATATTATTTTAGTTTAGAGATATAACATGATAACAGGCTCCTCTGGCCTAATGAGCTCACACTGCCCAATTACATCCATTTGACCAATTAACCTTCTAAACCGTATATCATAAAATCATAAGACATAGGAGTAGAATTAGGCCATTTGGCCCATTAGCTCTGTTCTAACATTCCATCCTGATGATTTATTATCTCTCTCAATCCCACTCTCTTGTCTTCTCCACATATCCTTTGATGCCCTGACTATTCAAGAACCTATCAACTTTCGCTTTAAATATACCCAGTGACTTGGTCTCTACAGCAATTTGTGCTAATGAATTCCACAGATTTACTACCTTCTGGTGAAAGAAATTCATCCTCATCTCTGCACTAAATTGACATCCTTCTATTCTTAGGCATTGCTTCTGATCCTAGACTCAGCCACTATAGGAAATATCCTCCCCACATCAACTCTATTCAGACTATTCAATATTTGACTGGCTTCAATGTGATTCCCCTCTGCCCCTTATTCTTCTAAACTCCAACAAGTACATACCCAGAGCCATCAAATGCTCTTCACATGTTTACCCTTTCATTCTTGGAATCATTCTTGTGAAGCTCCTTTGGACCCTCTCAATTGCCAGCACATCTTTTCTTCGATAAGGGTCCGAAACTGCTCACAATGCTGCAAGTGCAATCTGACCAATGCCTCATAAAGCCTCAGCATTGCATCCTTGCTCTTTACTTCTAGTCCTCTCAAAATGAATGCTAATGTTGCATTTGTCTTCCTTACCACCAACTCAAACTGCAAGGCAACCTTTAGGGAATCCTGCACAAGGACTCCCAAGGCCCTTTTCATGTCTGACTTTTTATTCCCCATTTAGAAAATAATCTATGCCTTTATACCTTCTACAAAAGTGCATGGCCATATACTTCTCTATACTATACTCCATCTGCCACTTCTTTGCCCACATTTCCCAATCTGCCTCAGTCCTTCTGCAGACCCGCTGCTTTCACAACACTGCCTGCCTGTCCACCTATCTTTGTATCATCCACAAAGTTATCAATTTTGTCATCCTAATCATTGACATATAACATGAAAACAAGTGATCCCAATCAAACCACTGTGAAAGACAACTAGCCACTGTAGCAAACCGAAAAGGACCTCTTTATTCCCACTTTTTGCCTTCTTCTAGTCAGCTAATCTTTGACCCATGCTAGTATTTTTACTGTAATACCATGTCTTATCTTGTGTAGAAACCTCATTTGTGGCACCTTGTCAAAGGCCTTATGAAAATCCAAATAAACAACACCAATGACTCTCCTTTGTCTATCCTGTCAGTTATTTCCTCAAAGAATTCCAACAGTTTTGCCAGGCAAGATTTTCCCTTTAAGAAACCATGCTGACTTTGGCCTATTTTATCATGTGCCTCCAAATACCCCAAAACTTCATCCTTAATAATGGACTCCAATATCTTCGCAACCACTGAAGTCAGACTAGCTGGCCTATAATTTCATTTCTTCTGCCTCCATTTGTTCTTAAAGAATGGATTGATATTTGCAATTCTCCATTCCCCGGGAATCATTCCAGAATCTAGAGCTTCTTGAAGGATACGCCCACATGCCTCCGTAGTTTCTTCAGCTACCTTTATCAGGACCCTGACGTGTAGTCACTCTGGTACAGGTGACTTATCTGTCTTCAAATCTTTCAGCTCACTTTCCCTGGTAATTGCTACTACACTCACTTCTGCCCCTGACACCCTCAAACTTCTGATATAGTGCTAGTATCTTCTACAGTGAAGTCTGACACAAAATACTTGTTAAGTTTGTCTGTCATTTCTTTGTTTCCCATTACTACCTCATCAGCATCATTTTCCAGTGGTCTGATATCTAGTCTCGTCTTGCTTTTGCTCTTTATATGTTTGTAAAAGCTTTTGCGATTCTCTTTTATAACATTGGCTATCTTACCTTCGTATTTCATTGTTTCCCTCCCTTTGGCATTTTAGCTGTCTCCTGTTGTTTTTTTTTTAAAAGCTTCCCAATCCTCTAACTTCCCACTATTTTTTGTAATATTATAAGGCCTCTCTTTTCATTTTATGCTGTCTTTGACTTCACTTTTCAGCTACGGTTGCCTCATCCACCCTTTAGAATATGTCACCATTGGGATATATCCATCTGCCCCTTCTAAATTGCCCCCCCCCCGAAGCTCCAGCTGTTGCTGTATCGCCATCATCCCAGATAGTGCCCCCTTCCAATCAACTTTGGTCAGGTCCTCTCTCATGCCACTGTAATACTGATATATCTGACTTTAGCTTCTCCCTCTTAAACTGGAAAGGTTCAAAGTTCAAAGTACAAAGTACATATATTATCAAATTATGCGTACTTTATATAACCTTGAGATTCACCTCCTTATGGGCAGCAATGAAACAAAGAAGCTGAAATAGAACCCGTTAAGAACAAGAGAAGGCCATCAAACACCCTGTGTGCAGAGAGAAAAAAATTGTGCTAACAATAAAAGCAAGCACACAGCATTCAAAACTGAATTTCATAAAGCCAGACATCTCTGCAGCTGATCTGGAGGTCCCCACTTAGTTGCAGGCCACAGCCTCAGTCCTGCACAGAGATCAGCAAACCCCGCGGAGGTGCAAGCTGAACCAGACCGTCTCTCGTGTCATACTGATGCATCTGCATTTGGAATATGGTTAGTGATCAGGTTTGCCTACATGAAAGAATAATCTTGTGATATGATATTAGTACAGCAAAATGTTACTGAGGTAAGAGATCAGCATGATTTTCGTGCCTGGCGGAGCAGGGAGGAGGGACCAAACAGTTTACTTCTGCAAGCGTTTTGAATGCCTTGGCCCCTGTATATGGATTGTGCTTATTTATAAGAGGGTCATGAGACAATGCTAAAACACTTGCTCCCCTGTTCCAGTTAGGAATCCTGATATAAATAATCAGTGCAAAATAAATTGTAGAACTGCCTCACTATCCGTGTTGGTCACATTACAACTGTACATTGGTGAAATTTAAACCACTGAGAGTTCCTCATGGGAACCAACAGTTATACCCTGAAATTCAGAAAAGTTAATTATTTGGTAGAATTGAGGAGTGATACAGCTGAGATTGAGATAAACATGTTATCCCTGCTAAATAAAACATCTGTGGAGAAATGGTGTATTAAAGCCACCATTTTAGGCTCCACTGAAATTTGTGGGAGGTCTTTACTTGATAGATTTACATGCAAAAACTTCTCTATTACAAAGACATAACAACAAACCTCTCAAGTATCCAGAAGCAAATTACACTTTTGATTAAGTGTTTTGTTTGTAATCCTGAGAAAGGATTAGTATAGTTTAAGTGTTGTGTGTGACATGAATCTTAATGGCTCAGGTCATGCACTCAACTGACCAAAGTTGTTCATCAGTCTGCCTCTGGAAGACTGGTGACATGCACATTTGAATTGGCTCTTGTTGCAATGAGTTGGCAGTACTTAATTCCACTTGTGTTCAATAACTGAGCAGTGGGAACCCAAGCTTCTTTGCATTAACACTACATGAATCATTGTTTGAGGGGAAAAGTTGAAATTTCTTCTTAAAATTGGCTGAATTTCAAAATCACTTCCCTGAAGCTCCAGAGGATCGCACCACTCAACTCAATGATTGATTGAATACCATTGTCTTACGTTTGTTTTCCCAGCTAGCATAGGAGGAGACAGCATCGTTTATTCCTGTGCTTTTTATCAGTAGAATTTGGCTGTCTGCCCTGTTGAAGAGTGGAACATTGTGTTCTCTTCTATTGGATATAAAGCACTGTATTAATCATTTTTTTAATATTTATGTTCCCTTTCAAGGGATGTTTTATCACCCAAATTCCACTTGGCAAGCACAACTTTGTTTCCTTTCATTTCATAGAACTCATATGAATTCCTTGTTCTGCTTAATAAAGAGGCAACGAGGAAAAAAATAATTTGTCTGGAAGATAAGCCATTGTTTAAGGCATCTGGATCATGATTGTTTGAAAGAGAACCAATTGCTATGTAACCCCAAATACCCTGCATTCGCATTCCAGGATAACCTTACACCCTCTGAAAAATGCCTTCAGATGGTTTGTGCCAAATTAACTTCCGCCACTGAGAATCTATAAAAAATTGAGATGAAGGCGCTTTCAGGGTTGCTCTTCCACTGATCACATACAATATATCCAAACATGGATCATTTCTTAGGAAAAAATCACACATAAAATTAGCCTCAAATATAATGAGGATTTGTATTAAACATCTAGCTTTATGTCAGCATTATTCATTATTGTTCATCCATTTGTGACAAATGGGACAACAGCACTAGAAGTGCCAACATGGATAAGGAGAGAAATTCCTACTTTATCCTACAATTAACATATACTGCATGTCATCCTTTTAATTTTTATTCTGATTTCTAGCTTGATAATTTACCAAACATTTTTAGAAGCTATTAATCAATATGGCATTGATTCCTCTCCTCAGAGGTCACATCACATAATTCAATGAGAAATGGGAAAAGAAAGAAAAGAATTCTAATGTTTTGACTCTTGAGGCTTGTTAATTTTAAAACTTTATCTTCTGGTTCTGCACTCAATATTCAAATCAAAGAACCCATTTATCTCTAGATCGTCCTTGCCTGTTCGCATTTGAAAAGCCTAGATCATGCACCCCTTCAATCTTTTCTTCAAGAAAACAAAGTCGAGTTTATTCTCCCTGTGTACTAAATCCAGAAATCCTTCTTAATCTCTCTGGGTCTTTAGTAATGTTATTTTGAAGTTTCCATAGTTGTTCAAAAGAATGACACTGTGCTGGGACCAGGACATGAGCACGTCTTGCATTCCAAGTGCACTGGGTCCGTTAATTTACACATTCAGCTCTCCTGCCTGAACTGAATGATTTACAGGATGTGCAGGCTATGAAGGGATGCAGGTTAGATATGTGATGCAGCAGAAACTTCTGTTGTAACTTTGAAAATTTGTACCAGAAATTTTATCAGCTAAATCAGAAAAAGTGAATGAGGGATATTGGAAGTATCTGTAGAAGAGGATGGAATATGCTTTCACTGTGAAGGTATGGAATGAGATGTTTAAGAGGTGAGAGTACAAACACATGAAAATCTGCAAATGCTGAAATTCAAGCAACATACACAAAATGCTGGAGGAACTCAGCAGGCCAGGCAGTACCTATGGAAAAGAGTGAACAGTCAATGTTTTGGGCAAAAGCCCTTCATAAGAACTGGAAAAACAGATGAGAAGTCAGAGCAAGAAGGTGGGGAGGGGAGGAAGAAGTTCAAGGTGGTAGGTGATAGGTGTGAGCCAGAGAAGGTGAGGAGAATGTAAAGAGCTGGAAGTTGATTGGTGAAAGAGATAAGGGGCTGGGGAGGGGTGGATATGATAATTGCGAGGAGAGGGTAGAAGACCATGGAAGAAAGGGAAGGGAGGAGGAAACCAAAGCGTGGTGATGGGCAGGTAAGGAGATAAGGTGAGAGAAGAAATAGGAACGGAGGAATGATGAAGGGTGGGGGAGGCATTATCAGAAGTTTGAAAAATTGTCGTTAATGCCATGAGGTTGGAGGCTATCCACGGTCTCCTCTACTGCCACAATGAGACCACACTCAGGTTGGAGGAGCAACACCTTATATTACATCTGGGTAGCCTCCAACCTGCTGGTATGAACACAGATTTCTCGAACTTCTGGTAATTTCTCCCCTCCTTCACCATTCTCCGTGGTGGTGGGAAGTGTGTGTCTTGTTTGTAAGAGCTTTAGAACAAAGTGAGCGTAGTTTCAATATGTGGATACCTGCTGGAAAGATTCCGAAGGTTTCCATATTGATTGCATTTTCTATTTATCCATCTAAATGCAACATTAACTTTCACAGCAAACAGATGGGGCATAATGCAGTAAATGTTACCACAAATCTTTCAGCTACCAAGCAAAAATTCAAATGAAGTATTCTAATCACAAACTCGTTAATAAGGACATGACTTTATTGAGCATATACAATATGTTCAATGAAGGAACTAAACTTCTATTTTGAATTGACTGCAAACATGACATGTTCCAAGATGCTTTAGAGAGTGTTTAAAAGTTTTTTACCAATCCAGATACAAACTTCAAAGAGAGATGACCAAAAGCTTGGACAATGAGGCTGGTTTGATGAAAGGGAGACAGATAAAGAGGCAAAGGAAGTTGAGAGAGAATTCCAGAGCTTAGGAGCTGCCAGAAAGAAAGTATGACTGATTAGATTTGGGGAATGCTAAGAGGCCAAAATTGCAAGTATCTCAAAGGATTGTAAAGCTGGAGGAGATTACAGACTTCCATGTACATGTTTTAGAATGCAGGTAGCTATTAGCAATATGCGTGCTTTTTAAGGTTTAATAATATTGCCAGTTAAACAATGAATACAAAAGTGGAAGGTTAGTTTCCTCACCCCATTCCACCAACATTAAATACCTTTTCCCACTTGTGGGAGTAAGATTGTATAATTGTTGTGGATTTAATAAAAACATCTGCAGAGGGCTATACCAAAGTTTTGTCCTAGATTCAAGCTGCTATCCACTTTTGTTGCTTATTCATTCTCCTGAATCATTCACACCTTTAGCTGCTTTGTATGCAATTTAGCTTTATAGTCTGGCATGTATTGGCAAGTCAGATTTACAAGAAAATGTGTTGCTTTAATGCTGTGACAATACTTGTTCGTCATGTTCCATTCATTGTTCCCAAGGGTGTGTGTGCAGCAAGTCCAAAGACATCGAACCTACCACTTGGCTGCACATATCATCTGTCACTCCACTTGTCATAGGCACATCCTGTCTAGGGAGGTTTTAAGTTTGAGAAGGAAGCAGTAGATGAAGCATGCAACATAAAAGAGAAGGAAGGCACTGAAGTAACAGCAGAGGAACTTCATCGTGCTACCCAGACAGCCAGTAGCCTGCTGCCCTCAGTGGTCACAAACCTGGCTAGCTCCTCTATACCCCACATGGGCAAAATGCTGTTTGATTTAAAAACAATTTGCTTGGAATAATTTAATAGTAGATGTCATAATGCAGAAGATATCACTATGTACAAAGCAATTCTTTAGGTACCTGATGAGCACCACTTTTAAGTATGCATGTTGTAAATGAAAGCAGCTGAAATATTTTATGTCTATCTGCCATTTATCAGAAAGCACAGATACTGTCTCAGTCACCCATCATATCCATTTTGACCATTAAGTACCTATTGATTCTCATTTCATTTACCTGAACATGCTCTGTACCTTTCCATGTCTTGGTAATCCAAGACTCCTCCAGATATTTCTTAAATGCTGTGGAAGTACCTGTCTCCACCATACAGTCACGCCGTGCATTCCAGTTTTCAGACACTCTCTGGGTACAAAATCTCTTTTGAATCTTTTTATCCATTAAGCTAAACTTCTGCTATCTAGTTTTATGTATCTTTATTATGGGGAGATATCTAAAGTGGATACATGGACCTTTACTACAAAGGGATATAAATTATACTGGTTATGTAAGTACTTGTTGTTCATTCCTGCCTACCTTGGGGTATTAAAAGTAAACTACATAACTGAGGTTTGAAATCATGTAAAGGGCAGACACGTAAAGGATAAAAATATTCTTTCCTGTAACGGTTTTAGTGAACTACATGTTCTATTATGCAAACATCCAGTAGTTTTCTGTTCAACATGACTAAGACCAGCTTTATTCATCATTAATTCCTGATTATTTTTTACAATTCAATATAAATTCCCCAGCTGTCATGGAGAGTCAAACACATTTCTCCAGATCAGTGGTCCAGACCTCTGGATATCAGCACCAAAGGCAAACCACTGTGGATATCAAATCAGATCTTTTGTTTTATTCATTCGCTTTCAACCTTCCTCATTATTTTGCTCCAGGAAGACCATCATTTCCAGTGAAATTTTCATTCAGCAGCAAAAGATGCTTAAATAAGGAGGGAGCTCACTGAAGTGTGAAGAAATAAAAACAAAGGCAAGCAAACAATAAGGAAGCAAAAGGGTAGTTTTAAAGAAAATGCCTGAAAAATGTGCAAAAAATCCAGCAACTCAAACATGGGATAATATTTGAAATAGTCTCAAGGAAGCTCAATAAAATTTTAACACATACCAATTCAAATAATGTCAAGACTATAAATGTATTTCTCTACAATCTTTGGGAAATGCTTGTCCCACTTAATTAATGTTTTCAGGCTGAATAAAGATCCAGTTTACCAGCAGCAAAAACTAGATTTTATATAGATTAAATGGCTCTTTTTTGCACATATTTGAAAGGTAAATTTGAATTCACTTAACTAATTTGATGTTGTGATTTACTGTTGGCGACATATGAACATGCAGTGGTTTGTGGTAATGAGCAGGGAAAGTTCAACAATTACACAAGACAATTGGATGAAAAGCTTTTTGAGTCCAACACTCCAATTAACTGCAGCAACTCCTTTCACAGTACTAGCAAAATTTAAGCATTAAATAGCTAAATATAAAGACAAAAATAATGATTATGACGTGCAGCCTTAAATGCATTTGTTATATTTTACAAATAGATGTGTCATTAACTTAACTAAATATGGTAATCTAAATACCTCAAAATCTCTGGAATTCTCTAGCCCTGAAGTTTGTGAAAGCTGGATTGCTGAAGGTATTTAAAGAGGAGTTTGATAACTTTTTGAAAGTTCAGAGAATTGTTGGCAATGTGTCACTGACAAGGGCAGTCACAAACATGTTGAATGACAGGGTGCTTGAGGAGCTATGTGGCTTACATACAACTATAGAACAGTATAGAACAGTACAGCATTGGTAAAGGTCCTTCAATCCACCATGCCTGTGCCGACTATAATGCTAGTCTAACTAATCCCATTTGCCTATACAGGTCTGTTTCTCTTTATTCCCTGCCTGTTCATGTGTCTGTCAAAATGACTCTTAAACATACCAAAACAATCTGCTTTTACCAGCTGCCCTGACAGAGTGTTCCAGGCACCTACCACTCTGTGTATTTTTTTTCCTTTTCAAATTGCCTTTAAATGATTCTCATGTTAGAGCTATGCCACCTAATGTATGACATTTTCACACTAACAATGGTTCTACTCTACCCACGGCACCCATTTCATATGCCTTTATCAGGTTATCCCTCAGTTTCCAAAGCACCAGAGGAAACAATCCAAGTTTGTCCAAATTTCAGGTGAATTTTACCAGAAGATTTTGGGTGAAATTTTTGGAATCATTTCTAAAGCCTTCACATCTTACATGTAATGTGGTAACCAGAAGTGTACATGATATTCTAGAGGTGATCTAACAAAAGCTTTATATGGCTGCAAAATGATTTCCTAACTTCTATACTTAATACTGTCACTGAAAAAGGCAAAGATGCTTTATGGTCACTCTGCACTTATTCTCTATTTACTCACGCGTTCTTGTTAGAAGTTTTTATTATATTAATTAGGCAATCATTTTCTTCAAGTTTAAGTCTCTAAACCTTATAGGGAAAATACACAATGACATTTATTGTAGCATTATTATTTGAGTTATCTGTTAAAATATTATAGTCACAGAGTCATAGGGTCAAGGAAATCTACAGCACAGAAACAGACCCTTTAGTCCATCTAGTCCAATCAACCTGCACCCAGACCATTTCTCTCCATACCCCTACCATTCATGTACCTATCCAAACTTCGCTTAAAAGTTGAAATCAAAATTGCATCCACTGCTTACACTGGCAGCTTGTTCCACACTCTCACCACCTTTCAAGTGAATAAGTTTCCCCTCACGTTCCCCTTAAACATTTAACTTTTCACCCTTAACCCATGACGTAGTCTCACCCAACCTCAGTGGAAAAAGTCTGCTTGCATTTACCCTATTTATATCCCCCATAATTTGATATATCTCTATCAAATCTCCCCTCAATCTTCAATGTTCTAGGGAATAAAGTTCTAACCTATAAAAATGGACCCAGCACAGATTACTGCGGCACTCCACTAGTCTCAGGCCTCCAGTTAGAGAGGCAATGATCTACTAGAACTCTGGCTTCTCCCACAAAGCCAATGTCTAGTCAAATTTACTACTCCATTTTAACTGCCTCTCCTATAGGATCTTGAAAAGTGCCTTCCTGAAGTCGATGAAAATAATATACACTGCCTTCCCTTCATCAACTTTCCTGGTAACTTACTCAAAATGCTCTATAACATTGGTTAGACTTGACCTTCCACACACATAGCCAAGCTGTCGATCCCTAATCAGCCCCTGTCTAATACCCAAACATTCGGTCCCCTAGTATACCTTCCAGTAACTTTTTCTCTACAGATGTCAGGCTCAACCACCTATAATTTACTGGTTTATTCTTAGAGTCGTTCTTAAACAGCAGTATAACATTAGCTGATCCTCCAATCCTATGGTATTTCACTTGTCACTGAGGACACTCTGAATATTTCTGCTAGGACCCCAGCAATTTCTGCAATAGCCTCCTACAGGGCCTGAGGGAACACCTTGTCAGCCCTGGAGATTTATCAAGCCTAATTTGCCTAGGATAGCAAATACCTTCTCCTCTAAAATCTGGATATGGTCTATGGTTGTTGCCGCTTTACCTCACTTCTATAGATTCCGTATAAAACATTTAACATCTCTCCCATTTCGTTTGGCTCCACACATAGATTACCATTCTGAATTTCCAGAGGACCAATTTTGGCCCTTACAATCCTTCTGCTTTTAACATACCTCAATATTGAGGCAATATTGAAATTGCCTCGATATCTTTTGAAAATCAAGTTCCCTACACCTTTTATATTTACCTTTATTCTGACAGGCACGTACAAGCTTTGTCCTCTCAAAATTTCACTACTGAAGGTCTCCCACTTACCAAGTACACCTTTGCCAGAAAACAGCATGTCCTAATCTACACTTACCAGATCCTTCCTGATATTATCAAAATGGGCCTTTCTCCAATTTAGAATCTCAATTCATAGACCAGACCTATCTTTTTGCATATTTACTTTGAATCTGAGTCTCAGCCTTGAAAGGCCCCGACTGAATGGAATGATCACGTGTAGTCCCAGTACCCAAGAAAGACCAGCTGAAAGTCTTGAATAACTACCATCCATTTCTGCATTTGCCTCCCACAGGATGCAAGGGAACACATTGTCAGGTCCTGGGGATTTGTCCGCTCTACTTTGCCTCAAGACAGTACACATCTCCTCCCCTGTGACCTGTACCTGGTTCATGATCTTGCTACTGCTTTGCCTCAATTCTATACACTCTGCATCCACCTCCCAAGTAAATACAGAAGCAAAAAAAAATGATTTCCCCATCTCTTTTGGCTCCATGTATAGATTACTATTCTGTGTTTCCAGAGAACTAACTTTGTCCCTTGCAATCCTTTTGCTCTTAACATATCTGTAGAATCTGCTAGGATTCTCCTTCACTTCGTCAGCTAGAGCAATCTCATGCCTTCCTTTAGCCGTCCTGATTTCTTTCTCAAGTGTTCTCTTACATTTCTTGTACTCCTTAAGAACCTGATTTGTTCCTGCCTGCCTATACCTGCTATGCAGTCCTTTTCTTTTCTTAACCAGTGCCTCAATATATCTCAAAAAACAAGGTTATCTAAACCTGTTATCTTAGCCTTTTATTCCGATTGGCTTACATAAGTTTTGTACTTACAAAATTTCACTTTTAAAGGCATGGCACTTAACAATTACGCCTTTGCCAGAAAACAACCTGCCCCAATCCACACTTGCTAGATCCTTTCTGATACCAACAAAATTGGCCTTTCTCCAATTTAGAATCTCAATCCGCAGACCAGACCTACCCTTTGTAGGATAATGTAATAGGTGGAATAATTCACAACCACTGACATTTAGTTGTGGTTCACTTTAAGAGGCTCATTTGATGTGATGATGTAATGATATAAAGTATTTAACTATGCTTTAATTTGTGTATTCGGTTGACAATAAAGGAGTTGTCATTGTTTCCTTTAAACTTAAAACATCTCTGCTGTTTGATTTACAAAAACCTACATTGGTGAACCCAATGCTCAAGGGCAATTCCAGAGTTATTTAACATGTAGGCCAATGCAATCACTTTGAAACTGCTGGAGTTTGGGGAACAAAATGCCATTGCTTGGTTTGTACAAGCCAAGGACCAATTCACACTGCAAGAGATCTCTGCAGAGGACACCAGATATTACTAAGTAGTAGCGTCACTCAGTAGTTCCATAACAGTGAGAAGAGCGAGCCTGCTTGAGTACCCGCATGAACACGATAAATAAGCCACACTGAAAGCTCACTTTTGGACTACCAGAGTCTGTGTGCATCAAACAGTTGCTTTGCTTGCCTGGCCCCATGCTGTCTCTCCTGAGGAATCACCATTCTTGTATTATTTTTAAAGAACTCGTTTTGCAGCAAATGACTGATCAGGTTTGCATAGGCCTCACTAATATACCTGTGAAGGACTATTGGGGGCTTGCTAAAAGGGCTGTAAATCTACACTCAGCCAGGTAGAGGTGCATAATTCCCCCTCTTTTCCTTGCCTCAATAGCCCAGGCAGCAGGCCTCCAACATAGGCATGCCCGTGGCTGCAAAGCAGACTACACCAGGTCTGTGCTTTTACTGTGCTCCCTTTGCCAGGTAGTGCCAACTGTCCTGTCTGCAGCTTTGACAGAGCCAGCACATTGGGACATCATAGGTCTGTGACCACCAGACCAGGATCATTTACTGTTCATTACGAACACGCTTTCAACATGACGTTTCTTGTGTGAAATGGGTGCTCAATTAATTGTGCTGGCAGCATTGCATATTAAACAGAAAACAAAGAGTGACAAAACTTCACTGGATGGCACCAACAGAGCAGGATCCAGACTTAGGGACGTGATGGGTGATGCTCTGCTTGAGTGGGTGATATTACATGGAGCATTTGATGATACCAAACAAGCTATTTCCAGCACAACCCTACTGGCACACTTGCTCCCCAGTGCACCTATGGACATTACTGCTTCAGACTATGCTGTGGGTGTTATACATGAACAGCAGGTCAGAGGCGAGAGGCAGCTGCCCACCTTTTTCAGCCAGCAGCTTTGTTCCCCAAAAGGAAGTACTGCATGTTTGACGGTGAGCTTCTTGGTCTCTATCTGGCTGTCCACCATTTTTGTTTTCTACTAGAGGGTCACCATTTCACAGTGTCCATTGACCACAAACCCCTCACATTGGCACACAATGTCTGAAATATCAGACTCTGTGTCTGCATGGCAGTAACGCCACCAGGCCAACATATCAGAGTTCACAACTGACATACAAAGCATCAAGGGAAAAAGATAATGCTGCTGCTGATTGGCCCTCAAGGCCGTCCGTGTAGACCGTACACATTGGGGTTGACTATGCTGGCATGGCAGCCCACTAAGCTACTGACACAGAGATTCAGGCTTATTGAACAGCAGTCACAGGCCTGCAGTACGCTGACATGGAGTTTGGGGAAGCTGGGGATTCTCTCCTGGGCGATGTTTCAACCGGTTGCCTTGCCCCATAGTGCCTGCAAAATGGAGGTGGACTATTTCTAACTCCATTTACAGCACTCTCCTCAAAGTGCTTGCACTAAAGTTTGTGTGGCACGGCCTTAGAAATGATGTGCATAATTGGAGTGCAGCCTGTGTTGAGTGCCAAGGAGTGAAAATTAACCATCATCTTTGGGCACCATTGGCACCTTTGGAGGTCTTTGTGTGATGGTTTTACCACTTCACTGTGGACCCTGATGCTCCTCTTCCCCCTCCCATGTTTTCAGGCACCTTCTTATCATGGTGGCCCATACCTCCAGGTTGCCAGAGGTCATTCCTCTAGCAATGATGAAGGCAGCAGATGTTGCTCGGGCATGCATCAGCACCTGGGTTGCTCCATTTGGCACCTCATCTGATACTTCCTCTGTTTATAGTCCCCAAATCACATCAGACCTCTGGGCTGCGTTAGCCCAGAACCTCGGCATTAGGCTACATCACACCATGGCTCATGCAAGCAGTTTCAACGGTCCATAAGGGCTGCTCTGTGGTCTTCCCTGCTGGATGAGTGTTGGCATGATCATCTCCCATGGGTCCTGCTGGGTCTCAGAACGGCTCCAAAAGAGGACCTGCAGTCATCCATGGCTGAGTTGGTATACAGGCAGCCATTACAAGTCCCAGGTGATTTATTCCTGACATAACTACTTGGTTGGCCTCTCAACAGCATTCTGCACTCCTCAGTAAACTCATTTCCTTTGCACCTATTCAAGTCAAGTCAAGTCACTTTTTAGTGTCATTTCAACCATAACTGCTGGTACAGTACACAGTAAAAATGAGACAACATTTTTCAGGACCATGGTGCTACATGACACAGTACAAAAACTAGACTGAACTATGTAAAAAACAACACAGAGAGGAAAAAAAAACTACACTAGACTACAGACCTACCCAGGACTGTATAAAGTGCACAAAACAGTGCCGGCATTACAATAAATAATGAACAAGACAATAGGCACAGTAGAGGGCAGTAAGTTGGTGTCAGTCCAGGCTCTGGGTATTGAGGAGTCTGATGGCTTGGGGGAAGAAACTGGTACATAGTCTGATTGTGAGAGCACAAATGCTTCGGAGCCTTTTCCCAGATGGCAGGAGGGAGAAGAGTTTGTATGAGGGGTGCGTGGGGTCCTTCATAATGCTGTTTGCTTTGCGGATGCAGCTTGTAGTGTAAATGTTTGTAATGGTGGGAAGAGAGACCCCAATGATCTTCTCAGCTGACCTCACTATCTGCTGCAGGGTCTTGCAATCCAAGATGCTGCAATTTCTGAACCAGGCAGTGGTGCAGCTGCTCAGGATATTCTCAATACAACCCCTGAAGAATGTGATGAGAATGGGAAGGTGGGAGATGGACTTTCCTCTGCCTTCGCAGAAAGTAGAGACGCTGCTGAGTTTTCTTTGCTATGGAGCTGGTGTTGAGGGACCAGGTGAGCTTCTCTGCCAGGTGAACCCCAAGAAATTTGGTGCTTTTAACGATCTCTACCAAGGAGCCGTCAATGTCCAGCGGAGAGTGGTCGCTCTGTGCCCTCCTGAAGTCAACAACCATCTCTTTTGTTTTGTTCACATTCAGAGACAGGTTGTTGGCTCTGCACCAGTTCATTAGCTGTTGCACCTCCTCTCTGTATGCTGACTCATCGCTCTTGCTGATGAGACCCACCATGGAACTTGATGATGTGGTTCGAGCTGTGTTTTGCAGCACAGGCATGGGTCAGCAGAGTGAACAGCAGCGGACTGAGCACACAGCCCTGGAGGGGCCCCGTGCTCAGTGTGATGGTATTGGAGATGCTGCCTCCGATCCGGACCAACTGAGGTCTCCCAGTCAGGAAGTCTAGGATCCAGTTGCAGAGGGAGGTGTTCAGGCCCAGTAGGCTCAGCTTTCCAATCAGTTTCTGAGGGATGATTGTGTTGAATGCTGAACTGAAGTCTATGAACAGCATCCGAACGTACTTGTCTTTTTTGTCCAGGTGGGTTAGGGCCAGGTGGAGGGTGATGGCAATGGTGGCATCTGTTGAATGGTTGGGACGGTACGTGAACTGCAGGGGGTCCAGTGAGGGGGGCAGCAGGGTCTTTATGTGCCTCATGATGAACCTCTCGAAACACTTCATGATGATGGATGCAAGTGCAATGGGACAGTAGTCATTTAAGCAGGACACTGAAGGCTTCTTCAGCAGGGGGACAATGGTGGCGGCCTTGAAGCACGTTGGAACGGTGGCGCTGCTCAGGGAGATGTTGAAGATGTCAGTGAGAACATCTGCTAGTTGGTCTGCACATCCTCTAAGCACTCTACCAGGAATATTGTCTGGTCCAGCAGCTTTCCATGGGTTGACCCTGCATTGGGTTCTTCTCACATCAGCCACATCTTACCTCCCATCACGGTGCACTCTTGGGTTCCTGTTGACCTACATTCTGCCTCATTTGTTTTCATCTGCCATGATGCACGCCAACGTCCCCTTAGACACCTTTAGGCAGCCTCTATGGCAAGGGTAAAGGGACCCTAATGGCAGTTGTATACAGGCCTCCAAACAGAAGCCGGTATGTAGATTACAAATTACAGCAGGAGACAGAAAAGGCGTGTCAGAAGGGCAATGTCATGATAATCGTTGGTGATTTTAACATGAAAGTGGATTGGGAAAACCAGGCCAGTACTGCACATCATGAGAGAGAATCTGTAGAATGTCTGATGAATGGGCTTTTTAAAACACCTTGTTGCTTGATCCCACTAGGGGATCGGCTGTGCTGGATTTAGTGTTGTGCAATGGCCTGTAGGTGATAAGAGAGCTTAAGGTTAAGGAATGCTTAGGGAACAGTGATCACAATATGACTGAGTTCACTTTGAGATTTGAGAAGGAGAAACTAAATTCCAATGTGTCAGTATTTCAGTGAAATAACAGAACTGCCCAAGGTTGACTGGAAAGGGACACTAGCAGGAAGGACAGCAGAGCAGCAATGGCCGGAGTTTCTGTGAAAAATGAAGGAAGTGCAAGACAGATACTGTATATTTCAAATAAGGAGAAATTTTTGAATGGAAGGAGGACACTACCGTGGCTGACAAGTGAAGTCAGAGCCAAAGTAAAAGCAAAAGAGAGGGCATACAAGGAAACCAGAGCTAGTGGGAAGATAAAGGATTGGGAAGCTTTTAAAAACTTGCAGAAGGAAACTAAGAAGTCATTAGGAAGGAAAAGATGAATTATGAAAGGAAGCTGGGCACTAATGTCAAAGAAAATACTAAAAGTTTTTTAAAGTATATAAAGGGTAAAAGAGAGTTGAAGGTAAATATAGGACCAATAGTAAATGACGCTGGAGATATTGTAATGAGCGACGTACAGATGGCAGAAGAACGTAATGAGTATTTTGCATCAGTCATCAAAGTGGAAGACATCTGCAGTATACTGGACATTCAAGACTGTCAGGGAAGTGAAGTATGTGCAGTAAAAATTACGACTGAGAAGGTGCTCAGGAAGCTTAATGGTCTGAGGGTGGATAAATCCCCTGGACTTGATGGAATGCACCCTTGGGTTCTGAAGGAAGTAGTTGGAGAGATTACAGAGGTATTAACAATGATCTTTGAAGAATCAATAGATTCTGGCATTGTACCAGATGACTGAAAAATAGCAAATATTACTCTGCTATTTATGAAGGGTGGAAGGCAGCAGAAAGGAAACTATAGATCAGTTAGTCTGACATCAGTGGTTGGGAAGTTGTTGGAATCAATTGCTAGGGATGAGATTACAGAGTACCTGGGGGCATATGACAAGATAGGCCAATGCCAGAATGGCTTCCTGAAAGGAAAATCCTGCCTGACTAGCCTACTGCAATTCTTTGAGGAAATTACAAGCAGGGTAGATGTGGTGTAGATGTAGGATATGCAGTAGATGTGGTGTACTTGGATTTTCAGAAGGCCTTTAACAAGGCATCGCACATGAGGCTGCTGAGCAAGATAAGAGCCCATGGAATTACAGGGAAGTTACTAGCTTGGGTGGAGCATCGGCTGATCGGCAGAAAACAGAGAGTGGAAATAAAGGGATCCTATTCTGGTTGGCTGCTGTTTGCCAGTGGAGTTCCACAGGGGTCAGATGTTGGGATCACTGCTTTTTATGGTGTATGTCAATGATTTGGATTATGGTATTAATGGATTTGTGGCTAAATTTGCCGATGCCGAAGATAGGTGAAGGAGCGGGTAGTGTTGAGGAAACAGAGAGGCTGCAGAGAGACTTATATAGATTAGGGGAATGGGCAAAGAAGTGGCAAATGAAATACAATGTTGGAAAGTATAAAGTCATGCACTTTGGTGGAAGAAATAAATGAGCAGACTGTTATTTAGGTGGGGAGAGAATTCAAAACGCAGAGATGGGAGTACTTGTGCAGGATACCGTAAAGGTTAACCTCCAGGTTGAATCGGTGCTGCAGAAGGTGAATGCAATGTTGGCATTCATTTTGAGAATATAAGAGCAGGGATGTGATGTTGAGGCTCTATAAGACACTCGTGAGACCACACTTGGAGTACTGTGTGCAGTTTTGGGCTCTTATTTTAGGAAGGATGTACTGATATTGGAGAGGGTTCAGAGAAGATTCACGAAAATAATTCCAGGAATGAAAGGATTACCATATGAGGAAAGTATGGTAGCTCTTGGGTTGTATTCCTGGAGATCAGGAGAATGAGAGGAGATCTCATAGAAACATTCCAAAAGTTAAAAGGCCTAAACAGATTAGATATGGCAAAGTTATTTCCCATGATTGGGGAGTCTAGGGAGGGCGCGAGTTCAGGATTGAAGGACATCCATTTAGAACAGAGATGCGGAGAAATTACTTTAGTCAGAGGGTGGTAAATCCATGGAATTTGTTGTCATGAGTGGCTGTGGAGGCCAAGTTATTGGGTGTATTTAAGATACTAAAGCTAGAAGATGATATGTAAAGCCAGGTTGGTGGGGGAGTCGGGATGAAGTAAGAAGTTGGAAGGGATAGGTGGAAAAGGCAAAGGGCTGGAGAAGAAGAAATCTGATAGGAGAGGATAGTGGATCTTGGGCGAAAGAGGTGGAAGGGCACCGGGGGGGGGGGGGGGGGGCTGATAGGCAGGTGAGGAGTAGAGGTAAGTGTCCAGAGTGGTGAGGAAAAAAAAAGGCAATGGGGAGAGGGAAAATAATTACTGGAAGGAGAAATTGAAGTTCATGCCATCAGGTTGAGGCTTCTAAATGGAATATGAGGTGCTGCTACTCTAACCTGACAGTAGCCCACATCATGGCAAAAGAAAAGACTGACATTTCAGAACAGGAATGGGGATAGGAATTAATGTGGTTGACTACTGATTAATTCCACTTTTTGTGGATGGAACAGAGGTGTACGACAAAACAGTCCCTCAATTTACACAGGTGTCACCAATGTGAAGTTATCACAGCAGGAGCACTGGATACAGCAGATGACCCCAACAGATTCATATGCCAATTCCAGCTGAAGTATGCCAAAGGTAAGGACAGAGAGATTGAGAAAGGGGAGGGAGGTGTTACAAATGGACCAAGTGAATTTAAGGGCAAGGTAGTGGTTGGGGGAAAGTTGTTGAAATTGATAGGCTTAGCATGGGTGCATAAAGCACCAATGCAGTCATAAATGTAGCACAGAAAGAATTGGGAAGCATTATCAGGGAGGTCTTGGAATATGGACTGTTTCATGTAGCCAAAGAAAGGGCAGGCATAAGTGGAGTCCATGGCTACACCGTGAGTTTGAAAAAGTGAGAGGAGCTGAAAGAGAAAATGCTGAAGTGAGGATCTGTTCCACCAGACAGAGAAGGGTTCTAGTGAAGGGGAACTGGTCAGGTCTGTTGACAAGACAGAAGCACAGGACTTTGAGGTCTTCTTGATGTGGGACAGAATTATATAGGGACTAGACATCCAATATGAAAATGAAGTATTCAGGGCCAGGGAATTGAAAGCTATTGTGGAGATCGGGAGCATGTGAAGTGTCGCAGATGTTCATTGGTGAGAAGGGACTGAACCAAGAGGGAGAGAATGAAGTTGAAGTATCCAGACGTGAGTTCAGTAGGACAGGAGCAGGCAGGAACAATGGGCCTAACCAAACAGTTAGGTTTGAAAATGATTATTTTGAGATTTGAGAATTTTAGTTTGGAATGATTTAAATTACCTTACACCAACATAATTGAGGTCACTTTTGAATTTGAGTTCAATTTGGCTCATATCCACAGCATGCATTAGACATTATCTGCCCCACATAATATAAAGTTGGTTAACATAAATGATTTTTTTTCATCTAAAAGACCTATCACATAATGCTTGATCTTTATTATCAGTGCAATTGAAAATCTTTGTAGCTTCAAAAATAGTTACTCTCATTTCATTACATATGATACATTAATCTAGGCTATACACAAAATGTTTGCCTGACCCTCTATGATGAATTGGCTTTTTACTGTTCTGATTTTGAAAGAGGATACTCACCCATAGACCACTTTTTTGTTATTGGGGAGCCAGGTGCATATGACAAAAAAAATGTAGAAGCTATTTGAATTGGGAACACCTGGTAAGTGCAGAACAACCTCATAAAATGGTTCACCTAATACCTCTCTCCTGACTGCTTCTGTGGCAGTCATGCTTGGAGCACTACACATCTGAAAACAAAAGAACATAACAAATAAGAAGAGAACAAGAAGGATGCCTAATCACTTGAGATGCTACTGGATTCAAAGAGAACATGGTGGACTTTGTACTTTACAACCAATTTCTTGCACTATTCTTGAATCCCCTGATTCCTTTCAAGTCCAGAAGAATTAGAGCATACTGCAGTATGGCTCATAGAACATTGAACATAGAACAGTACAGCACATGACAAAGCTTTTCTGTCCATAACGTTGTGCTGACATTTTAACCTAATCCAAGATCAATCTTTTT
The DNA here is from genome assembly GCF_048418815.1 of Hemitrygon akajei. NCBI lineage: Eukaryota > Metazoa > Chordata > Chondrichthyes > Myliobatiformes > Dasyatidae > Hemitrygon > Hemitrygon akajei. The sequence goes on along the minus strand of NC_133136.1, from coordinate 70,166,378 downwards.
CCTCCTTCGTAGCCCACAATTTTTCTTTCATCCATTTGCTTACCAACAACTCTCCTAAATGTCCCTAATATAACGACTTCTACTGCCTGCCCTGGCAGCCCATTCTATGCATCCACTGTTCTCTGTGTAAAAATCCTACTTGAACAACCCATATCCCATAATTTCCACCAATCACCTTAAAGTTATGCCTTCATGTATTAGATATTTTCAAACTGAGAAAAGGTCAATAGCTGTCCATTCTATCTTTGTCTCTTATCAATTCATATACCTCTGTTAGTCACCTCTTATCCCCCTTCACACCAAGGAGAAAATCCTTAGTTTGCTCAACCTACCCTCATGAGACATGCTCTCTAATCCAGTCAGCATCATGGTAAATCTCCTCTGCACACTCGCTAAAGCTTCCATATTCTTCCTATAATGAAGCAGTCAGAACTGAACACAACACTCCAAGTGTAGGCTAACCAGGGTTTTATAAAGCTGCAACATTACCTCATGGCTCTTAAACTCAACTCTCTGACTTGCCAACACACCAAGCACCTTCTAAACAAAGCAAGCAATTTTGTAGCAACTTTGATAGATCTATGGATATGAACCGCAAAATCCCTCTATTCATCTACAGTGCTAAGGATCCTGCCATTAACCCTGTACTTTGCCATCAAGTTGGTCCTTCCTCTTCACAGTTTTCCGAGTTGAATTCCATATGCCACTTATCAGCCCAGATCTGCATCCTGTCAACATCTCACTATAACCCGTGAAAATCTACAACACCACCAACCATATGTTTGCAGTGATAATTGATTACATAGAGTCATGGTCATTGAACAATATGGCATAGAAATGAGCCCCTAGTCTATGCCAAACCATTAATCTGCCTTGTCCCCATTGACCTGCCCCAGAACCATAGCCTCCATAGCTATCCCATCCATGTACCTATCAGATTTCTCTTAAATGTTGAAATTGAACCTGCAATCATCAATTCCACTAGCAGCTTGTTCCACACTTTCACCACACTCTGAGTGAAGAAGTTTCCCCTCATGTTCCTCTTAAACATTTCACCTTTCACCATTAACCCATGATCTTTAGTTCTAATCTCACTCAACCTTAGTGGAGAAAGCCTGCTTGCATTTACCCTACCTATACCCTTCATAACTTTGTATATCTCCATCAAATCCCCCCTCATCCTTCTATGCTCTAAAGAATGAACTCCTAACCTATTCAACCTTTCCCTATAACTCAGGTCCTCAAGTAGTGGCAACATCTGTGTAAACCTTCTCTGCACTTTTTCAATCTTATTGACATCTTTCTTGTTGGTAGGTGATTAATACTGCACACAATACTCTAAGTTAGGATCCACCAGCATATTCTGCAACTTCAACAAAACATATCAGCTCCTGTACTTAGTGCTTTGATTTATGAAGTCCACAGTGCCAAAAGCTTTCCTTACAACCTGACTTATGAGTGACGCTGCTGTCAAGGAATAATGGATCTATGTTCACAGATCACTCTGATCTACCACATGCCTCAGTGCCCTACTGCTCATGTGTAAGTCCTACCTTGGTTAGTCTTCCCAAAGTGCAACACCTCACCTGTCTGCATTAAATTTCATCTGCCAATTTGCCAATATACCAAAAGTGATGAATATTTTCCATGATTTATTGAGCAGAAGTCTTTGTGACTGCTAAACTGATGTCTCTTACGCTCCCCTGTCTCTTTTCCCTCATGTCCCTTTGTTCCATGGTCCATTGTCGTCTCCTATTAGATTCCTTCTTCATCACCCTTTGTTTCTCTCACCTATCACCTCCCAGCTTTTCACATCATCTCTAGACACCAGCCACCTGGTCTAACCGATCACATGCCATTCTGTAGTCCTTCCCCTCTCCCCAACTTCTTATTTTGGTTCCTACCCCCTTCCTTTCCAACCTTGATGAAGGACCTCAACCCTTCCATTTCCCTTCATAGGTGCTACTGGGACTGCAGAGTTCCTTTGGCATTTTGTGCATGATCTGCAGCATTTGCAGAAACTTTTGTGTTTCCTTTTCCTCTTTGTCTGTCCTTTCTACATCAAATATCTGGAGTAGTTAAATCACAATGCAACCTATTGCCTGCAGTGGTAATAGGATCAAAAATATCCCATTCTGATATGTTTATCCATGGCCTCCTCTACTGTCAAGATGAAGCCACACTCAGGTTGGAGGAACAACACCTTATATACCAGCTGGGTAGCCTCCAACCTGATGGTATGAACATTGACTTCTCTAACTTCCGTTAATGCCCCTCTTCCCCTTCTTACCCCATCCCTGACATATTTGGCTGTTTTTTTTTTCTCTCTCTCTGCTCATCACTCTGCCTGTTCTCCATCTCCCTCTGGTGCTCCCCTTCCCCTTTCTTTATCCTGAGGCCTCCCGTCCCATGATCCTTTCCCTTCTCCAGCTCTGTATCACTTTTGCCAATCACCGTTCCACTCCCCCCACTACTTTCAAATCTCTTAGTATCTTTCCTTTCAGTTAGTCCTGACGAAGGGTCTCGGCCCAAAACGTCGACAGTGCTTCTCCTTATAGACGCTGCTTGGCCTGCTGTGTTCCACCAGTATTTTGTGTGTGTTGTTTGAATTTCCAGCATCTGCAGATTTCCTCGTGTTTGCTCAAAAATATCTATAATGTTTTTCTTTCCGTTTGTACAGGGTTCTGTACCACAGAAGAAGATCTGTGAAATCTAAAGCTGTTATCGATTTACAGAACTATTTATCCATTCAGTCTAACTTCTTATTTCTGTTCTTGTTATTATGAGGAGACAAATAAATGGCCGACTACCTGATTAAATATTTTGCATCAGTCTTCACTGTAGAAGCCAACAGCTTGAGACTGTCAAAGGACAGAAGTGAGTGCAGATTCTATTTCTAGGGAGATGGTGCTTGGGAAACTGAAGGATCTGAAGGTTGGTAAGTCATCTGGACCTGATATACTACACTCCATGTTTCTAAAAATGGTATCTGAAGAGACTGTGGAGGCATTAGTATTGATTTTTCACTAATCAATTGATTCTGGCATGGTTCCAGAGGACTGGAAAATTGAAAATGTCATGCCAACCTTCGAAAAGGGAGGACGGCAGAAGAAAGGAAATTATCGACCAGTTAGCCTCTCCTCAGTGATTGGGAAGATCTTAGATTTGATTGATAAGGATGTGATTTGGGGTACTTGGAATAGGCCAAATTCAGCATGGTTTTCTCAAGGGAACATCTTGCCTGACAAATCTGCTGGAATTCTTTGAAGAAATAGCAAACTGGATTAACAAAGGAGAATCGGTTAATGTTGTGGACTTGGATTTTCAGAAGGCCTTTGACAACGTGCCACACATGATGCTGTTAAACAGGATAAGAGCCCATGGTATTACAGGAAGGATACTCATTGGCTAATTGGCAGGATGCAAAGAGTGGGAATAAAGTGATCCTTTTCTGATTGGCTGCTGGTGACTAGTGGTGCTCTATAGGAGTCTATATTGGGATCACTTCTTTTTACGTTGTATATCAATGATTTGGGTGGTGAAATTGATGACTTTGTGGCCAAGACTGTGGATGGTTGTCAGTACCTCCAGTTGAACTCAGTCTTTTTGTGTGTTTCCCCCAGCTGTCAGTCTGTGGTTTTGTATTGCCATGTGCTCCTGTCCCCACTCCTGCTCTACTCTGTCCCTGTATTACTGAGTACTCTGTCTCTCATCTGTTTCTCATTATTACCTGTATTGCTGCCACTTGTGTCTCATTGTGCTCCACTGATCATCTGCCTCTCTGTTCATTGCTCAGTGTATTTCAGTCCTGTCTTTTCAACTGTTTGTTGCCAGATTGTGCCAGTGAATTTTCCTGAGCCTTTCTAGTATTCGTATCAGTACTCTGTCCATCTGAATATTGACACTGCCCGTGTCCTGATCCTGATTTTTGGATTTCTCTGGATGTTTTGATCTCTGCCTGAACTTTGACGCCAACTTCGTTTGCACCTCAGGATTTGTTACTCAATTAATATCAGTGTGTGCACAGTACTGGGTCTGTGACTGGATCCCTTCTCCAGCATCCTGACAATGATATGAAGCTTGGTGGAGGGGCAGGCAATATTAAGGAAGCAGAGAGGCTGCAAAAGGACAGAGAGATTAGGAGATGGGAAAATCTGCAGATGGATGGAAATCCAAGCATCACACAAAATGCAGGAGTAACTCAGCAGGCCAGGCTGCATCTATGGCGGGGGGGGGGGGGGGGGTAAAAAGACAGATTAGGAGATTGGGCAAATTAGTGGCAAATGGACTACAGTGTCAGAAAGTGTATGGTGATGTACTTTGATAGAAGTATTAAAAGCTTATTTTATTTTCTAAATGGGGAGAAGATTCAAAAATCCACGGTGCAAGGGATTTGGGAGTCCTTGTACAGGATTCCCTAAAGGTTAACTTGTAGTTTGAATCGGTAGTGAGAAAGGTGCATGCAATGTTAGCATTCATTTTGAGAAGTCTGGAATATAAGAGCAATGATGTAATGTTGAGTTTGTATATGACACTGGTGAGGCCTCACTTGGAGTATTCTGAGCAGTTTTGGGTCCCTCATTGAAGAAAGGATATGCTGACATTACAGAGAGTTCAGAGAAGGTTCATGAGAATGGCTCCAGGAATTAAAGGGTTTTCAAATGACCAGTGATTGAAAGCTCTGCCTGTACCCACTGAAATTTAGAAGAATGAAGAATCTCATTGAAACTGAACAAACATTGTAAGCCCAAGATAGAGTGGATGTGAAGAGGATGTTTCCTTTGGTGGGAAAGTCTAGGAATGAAGGACACAGCCACAAAATAGAGAGGCATCCATTTAGCCCAGAGATGAGGAGGAATTTCTTTAGCCAGAGGGTGGGGAAGCTGTGGAATTTGTTACCACAGGTGGCTGTGGAGGCCAAGGCATTGGGTGCATATAAGGCAGAGGCTTATAGGCTCTTGATTAGTCAGGATGTGAAAGGTGCTGGAAAGAAGGAAGGAGAATGGGGTTGAGAGCAAAATGAGTCTGCTCTGCAGTTCAACTCCTCACATTTTTCTGGGTTAAGCTCCATTTGCCATTTTCCAGCCCATATCTGCAACTGATCTATATTAAATAGCAGAACAGACTCAATGGGCCAAATCACCTAATTCTGTTCCTATGTATCATGGATTTATGGTTTTAATATGTGACACTGGGAGAAATCCTGAGATTACTATAGATCAAAGAAGAGTACAGCACAGGAACAGGGACAGGTCATTCAGCCTCCAATGTTGTGCCAAACCAACTAAAGACAAATCAAAAACACCCAAACACTAATCCCTTCTACCTATATCATGCCCATATCCCTCCATCTTTCTTACATCCATGTGCCTATCCAAACATAGCTTAAAAGCCTCTAATGCATTTGCCTCTACCACCATACAAGGCAGTGCATTCCTGGAGTCCATGACTCTCTGAATAAAAAAACTTACCCCTCTCATCTGCCTTTGAACTACCCCCTCTTACCTTTAATGCATGCCCTCTGGTATTAGATATTTCAACCCTGGAAAACAAATACTCCTTACCTACTCTATCTATGGCTCTCATAATCTTGTAAATATCTATCAGATCTCGCCTCAGCTTCCGACACTCCAGAGAAAAGAGCCCAAGTTAATTCAGCCACTTGTGACAGCACATGCCTTCTAAACCAAGTAACATCCTGGTAAACGTCTTCTGCACCCTCTTGAAAGTCTCAACATCCTTCCCTTAGTGGGGCAACCAGAACTGTATGCAATACTCCAGATGTTTTATAAAACTGCAACAGAACTCCTGACTTTTGAGCTCAATACATCGACTAATAAAAGCAAGTTTTCCATAAGCCTTCTTAACCACCTTATCAACCTGTGTAGCCACTTTCAAGAAACTATGAACTCGGATCCCGAGATCTAGCTCCTCAGCAACACTTTTAAGGACCTTTCCCTGAACAGAGTACTGTCTCATTACATTTTCCCTACCGAGGTGCAACTCCTCACATTTTTCTGTGTTAAACTCCATTTGCCATTTCCCAGCCCATATCTGCAACTGATCCATATTGTACTGCATTCTTTGACAGTATTCTATATTATCCACAGCTCCACCAATCTTAATATCATTTGCAAATTTACTTACCCACCCATCTGCATTTTCATCCAGGTCATTTATATGCATCACAAACGGCAGAGGTCCCAGCTAGGATCCTTGTGGTACTCCACTAATTATAGACCTCCAGCTTGATTATGTCCCTTCAACCACTGCCCTCTGTCTTCTAAGCACAAGCTAGTTCTGGATCCAAACAGCCAATTCACCGTGGATGTTAATCTTCTGGATTAGCCTCCCATGATGGACTTTGTCAAATACCTTACCAAAGTCCATGTAGAAAATATCCACTTCCCTAGCTTCATCAATCCCTCTTGTCATCTTTTCAGAGAACTCAATCAAGTTGGTGAGCATGGTTTGTCACACACAAAGCCATGCTGGCTCTCCCTAATTAGGCCATGGGTTTCAAATGCTCATATATCCTATCTCTAAGTATTTTCTCCAGCAATTTCCCTACAGTTGATCTGAGAATCACCGGTCTATAGTTTCCAGAATTTTCCCTTGTTCCCTTCTTAAAATAGAGGTACAACATTAGCCATTTGCCAAACCTACTGGACCTTGCCTGTGGATAGAGAAGACACAAAGATACTGGTCAAGGGATGCAAGAGGTGGCGTTTCTTGCCACCTTCAATAAACTGGAGTATATCCCAACAGGTTCTGGGAACTTATGCATCTTAATACTCATTAGGAGACCCAAAACATCCTCTCCCTTGACCTCTGAACATAATTATACACTCAACACTGATCTCCTGGTCCTCTGTATCCTTTTCCTTTGTAAATACCGAGGTAAGGTACTCATTAAGCACCTCACTCACATTCTCTACATCCAAGCAAATGCTCCCCTCTCTAACGTGAGTGGACCCACCTTCTCCCTAGTTCTCCTCTTGCTCTTGATGTATGTATAGAATGCCTTGGGATTCACCTTAATCCTACCTGCCAAGGACTTCTCATGATTTCTCCTAGCTTTCCTAATTCCCTTCTTTAGTCCTTTTCTGGCTTCTTTATACTCCTCATGTTCTTCATTTGATATTAACTTCTGAAGCTTTATATATTTTTGTTTTTTCTTGTTGACTAAATCCATCACCTCTCTGAACATCCAAGGTACTCTTATCTTTTCATTCCCGTCCTTCTTTGTAACATGAACATACCTTTCCGTACTCTGTGCAATTGGACTTTAAACAGTCTCCATGTTTCTGATATGGACTTGCCAGAGAAAAGGTGTTCCCAATTAACACTTCTTCATTCCTGTCTAATGCCCTCGCAATTTGCCCTGCTCCAATTTAAAACTCATACACAAGGACCATATCTATCCTTATCAATGGCTATCCTGAAAGTTAAGAAGTTGCTGTCACTGCATTGTTCACCCACTGCAAGGTCAGTGTCAGGCCAGTCTCATTACCCAACACCGGGTCAAGTACAGTCCCTCCTCCAGTTGGACCGTCCACATACTGATTTTAAAAAACCTTCCTGGATACACTTAACAAATTCAGATCCATCTAAATCCCTTACACAAGGAAGGTCCCAGTTTATATTGTGGAAGTTGAAATTTCCCATGAGAATAACCCTATTATTTTTACACATTTCCTTAATCTGATTACATATCTAGTCCTTAATGTCCTGGTGGCTATTGGGGGGCTTTGTAGTACAATCCCATCAGTATGATTCAACCCTTCCTATTCCAGAGTTCCACCCAAATGGACTCAGTGTCTGACCCCTCCGTTATGTGTTCTCTGAGTGCTGCTGTGATATTGTCCCTGATTAGTTGTGCAAATGCACCCCATCTTTTACCCCCTCCTCTATCTATTCTAAAACTTTGAAAACATGGTACATTAATCATCCATCCCTACCTCTCTGTCTCAACCAATTTTCAGTAATGGCTGCAACATCATACTGATCCATGCTCTAAGTTCATCACTCTTACTCAATACTCTTGGTATTAAAATATAGACACTTCAAACTCTCTGACCCTTTATACCTGTTATTTTGACTTTGTCTTTCGGTACCTTTCCTGACATCTACCTTCTGTTCCAATCCTTGCCTTACTGACCTGGGCCTCCAGTTTCCAACCCCCCTGCAAAAGCAGTTTTAAATGCTTCTGCATAGCATCATTGTACCTCATTGCCAGGATATTGGTTCTCTTCCAGTTCAGGTGAAACTCGTCCCTCTTGTACAGGTTACCCTTCTCCAGAAAAGGTTCCAATAGTCCATGATCTTGAAACCCTGTCTCCTGCACCATCTCCACAGCCACTTATTCATCTATGCTATCACCCCACTCCTACTTACACTAGCCTGTGGCACAGCAAGTTATCTGGAGATTGCAACCTGGGAGAAACTTCTCTTCAGCCTCTTTCCTAACTCTATATACTCACTGTGTAGGACTCCTTCCCCTTCTTTGCATATGTCATTGGTGGCAATATGCACCATCACTGGCAGTTCCCACTGCCCCCTTAAGAATATCCTGCAGCTGCTCTGATACATCATTGATCCTAGTATCTGGGAGTCAGTGTACCACTTTAGCAGCCACAGAACCTCCCTTCTGTCTCCCTAACTAACTAGTCCCTTGAAACTACTGCACTGCCTGAAGTTACCCTTCCCTGTCATGCCTCAGAGCCAGCCACAGTGCCACCAGCCTGGCAGCTGCTGCTGTGATCTGGAGGGTCATCTCCGTCAGCAGTATCCAAAGGGTTAAACTTGTTGCTAGGGGGAATGACCACAGGGAAGCACTTAATCGACTTCTTATTCACTTCACCAATCCTGGTGGTAACCCATCTATTGTCTGAAGCCTGTACTCTGGTTATGAACACCTCTTCAAAAATCTTATCTATAATATCTTCAGCCTCCTGAATGATCCTAAGTACATCCAGCTCCAGTTGCAACTCCCTGACCCGGTCAGTCAGGTGCAGAAGTTGCGTGCACTTACTGCAGATTTAGCCATTGGGAAATTGTCATATATCTGGAATTCCCATATTTGACGGGAAGAGTATTCCATCCTGACTACTCTATACCAAAAAAAGAGGCTTGCTTCTTTTTAACTGCGACTTCACCTGTTCACGGTGAAGCCTGTTAAGCCAAAGCCTTCACACTCTATCACCGGCACACTCTGACAATGGCCGCTTGAACAATGGTTGTTCTGCTTGAGCTGTCCCTTCTTTTATTTGCAGCTGGACCTAGGCTTCTGACGTCAATGCTTTCACTGCCTGTGCCACCCACAAAGACTGACCTTGCCCATATATCTTTTCTGACATCTATAGGGCTCTGACACTGACACACATTCTTCTTGCTTGATCTGCTGTAAAAAAAAATTATCTTCGAGGTTCTATATTTTAATATCATTCCTAACTCACTGAAATTTTCTTGCAGGTCCTGATGCTTGTTTCAATGTCAATTCCTGGCATGATTGTGGATCAGCTTCTGGTTCTTCCTACTACCCTGCCTTCAGCCGTTCAGTAACTTCCTTGATTCTGGCACCGGGAAGGCAATAGGTGTAAAGTCACAGAATTGCCTGTCTATAGCACAAGACATTCAGCAGAAGCTCAAAATGCAGAGTAACACACATTGAATGCTAAAGGAATTCAACAAGTCAAACAGCATTACTGGAAAGACATGAACAGTCGATGTTTCGGACTGAGACCCTTCACCAGGAATGACTAAATCTCAGAACCCTCCAAGAAGGGTGCTCCTAATTTGTTTGTTTGGATAATTTCAACTTTAATTTAATTTATAAATTAAATCAATCACAGTGATAGAAGCCTAAGCATTTAATGGAGATTATCATGTTGTTTACTATTTCTATCTGAATGAAGTTGCCTCCCTGTTGCAGGGGAAGTGGTCAATAGTTGAAAAGGTCAAGCAGGAACAAAAGAAATTCTGCAGATGCTAGAGTTCCAAAGTAACAGACACAAAATGTAGAAGGGACGCAGCAGGTCAGGCAGCATCCATGGAAGTGAAAAAGCAATCACAGTTTCCGGCCAAGATCCTTCTTCATAACTGAAGAGGAAAGAGGAAGATGCCAAAATAAAAAGGTGGCAGGAAGGGAAAGAGTATAACTAGAAAGTGATAGGCCAGGTCAGGTGTGTGGAAGGATAAAGGCTGGGGAGGAAGGAATCTGATAGGAGAAGAAAGTGGACCATAAGAAAAAGAGATGGAGGAGATGATAGTCTGTTGAGAAGAGGTAAGAGGCCAGAGTAGAGAACAGAAGAAGAGGGTAGGGGGAGTGATTTTTTTAAGCAGAAAGAGAAATCGATATTCATGCTATCAGGTTGAAGGCTACCCAGACGGAACATAAGGTTCAAAGGTTCATTTATTATCAAAGTATATAACTCTGAAATTCTTCTTCTTCAGGTGGCCATGAAACCAAAAAAGAAAAGAAAGGCAGCACAATAATCAACCCCCAAATCCTTCCTCCCACACAAAAAAATGAACAAAACGGAACAGGCATATCAGCTCCCTAACCCTCCCACCTTGCACAAAAGAAATGGAGAACGATTGGGTGAAAAACACAGAATATAAAAAAACTATAAGACTGAAAAAAAGTCTCCAATGTAAGTCTATATCTAAAACGCCAAAAACCTGGGTATCATTCTTCGGGAACAACAGTAGGCTCTCCCCTCTCCAGTAGCAGAGATAAAAACAGGCAGCCGTGCTCACCTTCCACATTCACCTCGATGTTTCAGTCTCCCTCTTTGCTTTAATCTGCACACAATGGAAGCTTTAATCGGTGAAGTTGAGTCAGACATCGACTTGCACCCCATCCTGCAGCCTGCCTGCCATGTTGTTCGCATATGCCGCCTCTGCAGACGGCAGAGTGCTGGTATACACAAACAATCTCCAAACAGCTAAGCACAGGCTCCAACGGTGCTAGAATCACATCCAAGACAAAAAAAAACAAAAGTAAAAGACATAAAAGAAGTGAGATATATGGTTTCATGATCTATCCATGAAGATAAGACGTGAGAGAATACAACCAATCAAGTGTTACAGTGGAAATGCGTGTGTGGAACCGGAGGAGGTAACAGAGGTACTTAATGAATACTTCGCTTCAGCAGTTACTATGGAAGAAGACCTTAGCGATTGTAGGGATGACTTACAATGGTCTAAAACGCTTGAGCATATAGACATTAAAAAGAGGATGTGCTGAAGCTTTTGGAAAGCAACAAGTTGGCTAAATCACTGGGACTGGACAATATAAACCACAGGCTACTGTGGGAGGCGAGGGAGGAGATTGCTGAACCTCTGGCAATAATCTTTGCATCATCAATGGGGTCAGGAGAGGTTCTGGAGGATTGGAGGGTTGCGGATGTTGTTCATTTATTCAAGAAAGGGAGTAGAGATAGTGCAGGAAATTATAGGCCAGTGAGCTTTACTTCAGTGGTTGGTAAGTTGATGGAGAAGATCCTGAGAAGCAGGATTTATGAACATTTGGAGAGCCATAATATGATTAGGAATAGTCAGCATGACTTTGTCAAAGGCAGGTCGTGCCTTACGAGCCTGATTGAATTTTTTGAGGAGGTGACAAAACACATTGATGAAAGTAGAACAGTAGATATAGTGTATATGAATTTCAGCAAGGCATTTAATAAGGTACCACATGCAAAGCTTATTGAGAAAGTAACGAGGCATGGGATCCACGGGGACCTTGTTTTGTGGATCCAGAATTGGCTTGCTCACAGAAGGTAAAGAGTGGTTGTAGACGGGTGATATTCTGCATGGAGGTCGGTGACCAGAGGTGTGCATCAAGGATCTATTCTGGGACTCCTACTCTTCGGGATTTTTATAAATGACCTGGATGAGGAAGTGGAGCTATGGGTTCATAAATTTACTGATGACAAAAAAGGTTGGGGGTGTTTGGATAGTGTGGAGGGCTGTTAGAGGTTACAGTGGGACATGGAGAGGATGCAAAACTGGGCTGAGAAGTGGCAGATGGAGTTCAACCCAGATAGGTGTGAAGTGGGTCATTTTTGTAGCTGAAATATGATGGCAGAATATAGTACTAATGGTAAGACTTGGCAGTGTGGAGGATCAGAGGGATCTTGGGGTCCAAGTCCATAGGACACTCAAAGCTGCTGTGCAGGCTGACTGTGTGGTGTATTGGCCTTCATCAACCATGGGATTGAGTTTAGGAGCCGAGAGGTAATAATGCAGCTATATAGGACCCTGGTCAGACCCTACTTGGAGTACTGTGCTCATTTCTGGTCATCTCACTAAAGGAAGGACGTGGAAACTATAGAAAGGGTGCAGAGGACATTTACAAGGATGTTGCCTGGATTGGGGAACATGCCTTATGAAAACAGGTTGAGTGAACTTGGCCTTTTCTTCTTGGAGCGACGAAGGATGAGAGGTGACCTGATAGAGGTGTATAAGTGATGAGAGGCATTGATCATGTGGATAGTCAGAGGCTTTTTCCCAGGGCTGAAATGGCTAACATGAGAGGACACAGTTTTAAGGTGCTTGGAAGTAGGTATAGAGGAGATGTCGGGGTAACAGAGAGTGGTGAGTGCGTGGAATAGGCTTCCAGTGATGGTGGTGGAGGTGGTAGGATAGGGTCTTTAAGAGACTCTTTGATAGGTACATGGAGCTTAGAAAAATAGAGGGCTATGGGTAACTCTAAGTAATTTCTAAATTAAGTACGTGTTTGGCACAGCATTGTGGGCTGAAGGGCCTGTATTGTGCTGTAGGTTTTCTATGTTTCTATGTTTCTATCCTGAGGATGTCAACTGAAGGAGTGTTGTACACTAGCATTTGACTGGACGCCATTAAGGTGCCCTGAGGTGTTACTCCTCCCCCCAATGGGGCTTCATTGTGACAATCAGAGGAAGCCATGGACTGATATGTTGGAACACGAATGGGAATCAGAATTAAAACGTTTGACCGCTGGCAAGTTCTGCTGTTGGCAGACAGAGTGGAGGTGGTCGATGAAGCAGTTTCCCAGTTTATGAGACTCCCAATGTAGAGGACACTGCCAGAGCACAGGATACAATAGACAACCCAGCAGATTCACAGATAAAGTGTTGTCTCACTTGGAAGGACTGCTTGGGGCACTGAATGGAGGTGAGGGAGGAGGTAACTGGGCAGCTTGCCTGCAGTGATAAGTGCTGGGAGAGAGATTAGTGGGGAAGGACAAATAGTCAAGAAAATCATGGGCGGACTGATCCCTGCGGAAAGTGCAAAGGGGAGGTAGGTAAAGATATGTTTGGTACGTTAGATACGGAGGCTTTTGGATTGGTATGTCTGGACAAGAGGAACTCTATTTCTGTTATTGTAGTGGGAAGGTGGGGTGAGTCTGAATGTCCAAGAAATGGAGGAACATTGGTGAGGGCAGCATCAGTGGTAGAGGAAGGGAAATGCCGTTCTTTGAAGAAAGAAAACATACCTGATGTCCTGGAAAGGAGAGCCTTGCCCTGGGAACAGATGTGGCCGAGACAAAGGAACTGAGAAAAATGAACAGCATTTTACGGGATATATATATATATATATATTTCACCATCAACAACCCTGAGATTCATTTTCCTTTGGGCATACTCAGCAACACACACAAAATGCTGGCTAGACAGCATCTATGGAAAAGAGTATAATCAAGGTTTTGGGCCAAGATCCTTCATCAGGACTGGAGAAAAGATGAGCAGTCAGAATTAGAAAGTGGGCAAATTTCAGCTAATCTATCGTGTAGTAATTATTACAGGATCAATGAAAGATCAACTAGAATACAGAAGGGAGCAACTATAAATAAATAGCAATAAAAGATGAGAACATGAGATAATGAGTTCTCAAGATGAGATCATTGGTTGTAATGACATTTCAATGATAACTCTTTATCATTTCAAGTGAGTTAGCATTTAGTTATCATCTCTATTCAAAAGCCAGATGGTTGTGGGGTGGTAACTGTTCTTGAACCTGGTGGTGCAATTTCTGAAGCTCTAGTACAGGGGTGGGCAAACTTTTTGACTTGTGGGCCACAAAGGGTTCTAAAATTTGACAGGGGGGCCGGACCAGGAGCAGATGGATGGAGTGTTTTGGTAATACACCTTATAAGACAAAATAAAATATCATGGGATATGTAGAAAACATGTGCTTTAATTTCAATTGAAAATGAACAAATGCATTACAACAAAATATCTGTCTTTGAAGTCCCATGGTATTTAGCTATTTATTGAAATGACTTTTAAAACACTGAAAATTAAATGAATAAAATACAGCTTTTTTTAATAGTAACAGTTATTATTTTAAAGCACTGAAAATTCTGTTATCCTTCAAGATATTATCATCATCACTCTCCTCCTGACTGTCTTTATTTCAAAAACGGTAGGAGATGCAGGACTACTTGTCCTGCTCCTTCTTATTCAATTGTCCCCTGTGCCAAAACTCAACAACGACCAGCAGAAGGACAGAACAGTGACAGCGCGCCAGTAAGCGGAGCGCGTTATCTGATCTGGAGCGCATTTTTTATTTTGAGAACGTACGTGCACCTGCGCACTACTCATGTCCATCACTTAACAGAAATGACATGTAACATGTAAGGCTTATTGAAAAAAATATTTTCAAATGCATTTTTTACATAACACAACGAAGAAACTTATTTTTAATTTCAGTGGGAACAGTGTTGTTGGTCTCCCTTTTTAGCCAGCGCATCAAAGTCTGGATTTAGTTTTGTTGTGGCGATTCTCAGGATGGATCTGAGGTGTTAACAAGGTTTATTAATATAATTTCATCAAGTTCTGCGGGCCAGATTAAAAAGCTTAACGGGCCGCATATGGCCCACGGGCCGTAGTTTGCCCATGCCTGCTCTAGTATCTTCTACTTAATCACAAACAGGAGAAAATCTACAAAGGCTGAAATCCAAGCAACGCACACAAAATACTGGAGAAACTCAGCAGGCCAGGCAGCATCTATGGTAAAAAGTACCGTCCATGTTTTGGGTTGAAACTCTTTGGAAGGACTGGAGATCCAGATGGGGGGAGGGGAGAGAGAAACACCATGCGAAAGGTGAAGCTTGGAGGGGGCTATAAAGTTGATTGGTGAAAGAGACAGTAGGCCATGGAAGAAAGAAAAAGGGTGTGTGGAGGAGCACCAGAGGGAGGTGATGGGTGGTCAAGGAGATAACATGAGAGAGGGACAAGGGGCCGAGAATTGGTGAAGGGAGTGGGGGGGATGGAGGCATTATTGGAAGTTTGAGAAATTGATGTTCATGCCATCTGGTTGGATGGCCTGATGGCAGTAGCAAGAAGAGAACATGGTCTTAGTGGTGTGGATCTCTGATGATGGATGCTGCTTTCCTACTGCAGTGTTTCTTGTAGATGTGCTCACCTGTGATGTACTCAGCTGAAAGCACTACTTTTTGTAGGATTTTCCATTCAAAGGCATTGGTGTTCACATACCAGGCTGCGATTCAGCCAGTCAATATACTTTCCAGTCACATCTATAGAAGTTTGTCAGTTATAGATGTCATGCTGAATCTCAGCAGACTCCTAAGGAAGTAGAGATGCTGTTGTGCTTTATTCGCAATTGCACTTACATGCTGGGTCCAGGTCAGGTCCTCTGAAATAGTAACACCCAGGATTTTAAAGTTATTAATCCTCTCCACCTCTGATTCTCAGACGAACACTGTCTCATGGACCTCTGGTTTCCCTCTCCTGAAGTCGACAATCAGTTCCTTGATCTTCATGACATTGAGTGAGAGGCTGTTGTTATGATACCTCTCAGCCAAATTTTCAATCTTCCTCTTGTATGCTGATTCATCACCAGCTTTGGTTTACCCCACAACAGTGCTGTCATCAGCAGAGTTGAATATGACATTGGAGCTATGCTTAGCCACATAGTCATAGGTGTGAAGCAAGTATAACAGGAGGTTAAGCACACAGACATCTGCATTGGTGCTATGCTGTGGTGATCTGCTGTGGTACGTCTGCATTGATGGAGATCTGAAGAGCAGGGTGGAAGTTGGGGGCAAAGTAGCTGAAATTATCAAGCTCTGCATGGGTGCATGCAGGAACACCTATATTGTCATCAATGTGGCAGAGGAAAAGTCAAGAAGCATTAGTGAGGAAGGCTTGGAACATGGACTCTTCTACCAATGAAGGCTTGGACATAAACAAGCTTAGATGCTGTCCAAGTTGCATGTCATCTTGGACAATGTCTCCCATCCACTCCATAATGTACTGGTTAGGCACAGGAGTACATTCAGCCAGAGACTCATTCCACCGAGATGCAACACTGAACATCATAGGAAGTCATTCCTGCCTGTAGCCATCAAACTTTACAACTCCTCCCTCGGAGTGTCAGACACCCTGAGCCAATAGGCAGGTCCTGGACTTATTTCCACTTGGCATAATTTACTTATTATCATTTAATTATTTCTGGTTTTATTTTGCTGTATTTCTACTTTACTCTTGGTTGGTGGAACTGTAATGAAACCCAATTTCCCTCGGGATCAATAAAGTATGTCTGTCTGTCAAAAACAAGTTTGGATCTAGACCGTGGCAGTAGGGTCCAAAACGTTAGCATGAATGCCCTCACACTGAGAGGTCACGTTTGGAATGCCTGTGGTGATTGCACAAATGATGTCGTATTGAAGAGCAGCACTGGATTCTTGTTGCACAGAACCATTGGAAGTGCCACTGGGAGGAGTGCAAATGGTACCAATGCCACAATGAAACCTGCAAGACATACACTCTCATCATTGCTCCAGAATCTTGCGTTATTGATATTCCTGAGTTTAATTGATCCAATCTAGATTTTCCAGAGAATTGGAAAGTAAGTAATATAAACAAGAGTAGGCCATTCAGCCCATTGTATATGTTATAATATTCAATAAGTTCATGGATGTCCTTTTATGCCACTTTTCTTCATGAACAGAAATATTAAGTTTGAAGTCTGAAGTGTGGACTAAATAGGTTTAATTTTCCTGTGCTGTATTGTTCACTTGTCCTTGTGAGTTAATCTGGGCTCTGTTCTCATTAGCAGCTCATTTTATGTAATTGGTGATCCCTTACAAATGTTGATGGGTTGAGTTCTTGCCAGAAGCAGCTAAGCAATGAAAGCCTTGTTGTAATCTCCCTCTGTTGGGATAAAGAATTTTCAGCCCAATATGGCATGCATGAATTTTACTTTCTAATTTTTGAACCTTCTCATGTGCATGATACTGAAGTAACAACACAGTATAGTGAACAGCATGAGCTACAATGAATCAAAACTCTGTTCACTTAATTGCTGTTATTGTTTGGTTACCAAATGTTGTAGTGAGAATTAATGGCCCACTGATAGGCAAGTTTATCAAAGTGTCAGAGAATATTTTTTGCATTACTTTAAAGAAGTCATTCTATGAACTTATCTCAATCAATCCTGATATTTCCTCATTTATCTCCTTTACTTTGCATTATTCATCTTGTTGTCTTTTTGCTTCATCTGTTTTTATCGATTTATTCCCTCACTCCCCACCATTTCCTTTCAGAATTTCATTACTTTCGCCCTCTCTTTCTTATCTTTAGTGTATCTCCATTTACTCTTATCTCTCAAATGCTTTTAGTCTCAGAGGAAGAAAACTGTTATCGTGTAAAAGGCTGGCAACAGTAACAGCCTGAATCATTGACCTGGAGGTCACACAGTATGGCAGTAATCACTGAGCAGCTTTCCTTTATGATCCTCGTTGAATGAATGCAGGTCTCTGCTTTTGACATCTGGCACCATCCTATCTAAAAACACTCAAGATACTTTCGGAGGCGCATAGTCCATAAATAGAAGGTAAAGACTTTCCTTCAAAACCAAAAACTCCAATTTTTTGTCCCTCTATACATTATTATATAATACATAAAATCAGATAAATACACATACATATATAAAATTAGGTATGCATTATATATTATAATTATGTACATATACTGTATATCTATACTATTATATATTTACAGATACTTCTCTGCTCAAGATGATGCTCAGTTTTAGTTGTTTTTTTAAAGTTTTTTTTAGGTTTGTCGGGGTGGTTTTGGGAACAGTAAATGGAGTTAGAGGTAAGGTTAGGCTTTAGGGACAAAGATGTAGGGGAATTAGAGGACAGGCCGGAGTTTTAAATCTTCAGTCTCCGCACTGCATTTGAAGGATAGCGATGCAGATGTGGAACATCTGGAGGTGAGGCCGGGATATATAGCTGGATGTCAGGTTGATGGACCAGCGTGGATGAAGGCTGGTGGCTCCCCCTTGGTCAGCAAGTCGTCAGTAGGTTCCAGAGTCTGAGTTACATGCGAGCAGGAGGATCTAGGCCTGATGAACCCTGGGGTTGAGACTGGAGTTCGAGGCCTAGTGTTCAGAGTCCAAAGATCAGCTAGGCCAAAGTTTGAGTCCTGGTGTATGGCAGTCCTGTGCTTAATGAGCTGAGCGTCAAACGGGAAGTGCAGAAATCAGGGCCTGTTGGTTAGTGCCCCAGGTGTGCGAATTTCTGCAAGTCCACCGGGGTAGAAGAAGGCCCAATGATGCGTATCTGAATCCATGTCTGATCTGAGGCAAGTCTGCATCTGCTGGAGACAGAAGATGATGGACTGTTTTGGGGTTAGATGACTGTGTATGTATATGGGTGAGTGGGAAGAATAGGATTTGCTTTCCTGTAAACATACACAAAATTCTGGTGGAACACAGCAGGCCAGGCAGCATCTATAGGAGAAGCACTGTCAATGTTTCGGGCTGAGACCCTGAGGGTCTCTATTCTCCTATAGATGCTGCCTGGCCTGCTGTGTTCCACCAGCATTTTGTGTGTGTTGTTTGAATTTCCAGCATTTGCAGATTTCCTCATGTTTGCTTTCCTGTTGTTGTTTTACTGATTATTGTGTTCTGTTGTATTGTGTTTTGTTCTGTTGCACTGTTCAGTCAAGTATGTTATGTTGGTGCTGGGACATGAAGCGACTTTTGCAAGCTACCCAGAACATCCTTGGCTGTGTTAGTTGTTAATGCAAATGACAATTTCACTCCATGTTGAAAGAACATGTAATAATTAAAATTGAATCTTGAGATGGCATTATAGGCATTTATAGACGTTATAGGCGTTTATAGAGACATAGCTGGAAATTTAAGGAATATTTTTACAATAGTCATTCATGTGAAGAAAATGCACTGATGGAAAACATTATTATTCCATACTATCATCTTGAGATTAAACTTGAGTGAGGATCACATTACATTGGTTTGTTAGTTTTCTTGCTAATGAAAGGGACACTCCTGATATGTTACACCGCTGTTATTGTAAGAACCTCAGATGACAATGAGGAGGCATACAAGAGTGAGATAGTAAGCACAAAGTACACTGCAGATGCTGTGGTCAAATGAAAACGTACAAAAGCTGGATGAACTAAGCAGGTCGGGCAGCATCCGTTGAAATGAGCAGTCAATGTTTCGGGCCGAGACCCTTCGTCAGGACTGAAGAAGGAGGGGGAAGGGCCCTATAAAGAAGGTGGGGGGAGGGTGGGAGGTGCCAGGTGAAAAACCAATCAGGGGAAAGATCAAGGGGTGGAGGAGGGGAAGCAGGGAGGGGATAGGCCGGAGAGGTGAAGAAGGAATGTAAGGGGAAAGCACTATGGGTAGTAGAAGAAGGCAGAATCATGAGAGAGGTGATAGGCAGCTAGAAGAGGAGACAGAGTGAAAGTGGGATGGTGGAAGGGAGAGAGAGGGAATTACCAGAAGTTGGAGAATTCGATGTTCATTCCAAGGAGCTGGAGACTACCCTGCTTCCCCTCCCCCACCTCTTGAACTTTCATCTGATTGGTTTTTCACGTGCACCTTCCACCCTCCCCCCACCTTTATAGAGCCCCTGCCCCCTCCTTCTTCAGTCCTGATGAAGGGTCTCAGCCCGAAATGTTGACTGCTCTTTTCAACGGATGCTACCTGACCTGCTGAGTTCATCCAGCTTTTGTACGTGTTGAAGTGTGAGATAGATTGGCAAACAGTGTTGCAACAGCAACCTTGGACTAAACACCAGAATTGCCTGTGGATTTTAGGAAGGAGAAGCCAGAAGAAAACTCTCCAGTTCTCATTGAGAGGTCAACAGAGGAAAAGGTAAGCAGCTTCGAGTTACTGGGTGTCAACAGCTTGAATGAATTATCCTGGGCCAAGCACATTGATGCAATAATGAAGAAGGAATGCAGCAGCTCTACCTCATTAGGGTTTTGAGGAAATTTGATAGATCTCAAAACACTCTTGAAAATTTTGGTGGAGAGCATTCTAACTGGTTACATCACAGTCTGGTATGAAAGCCCCAATGCACAGGATCACAAAAAGCTACAGAAAGTTGTAGAATCAGCCAGTTCTATCATCGGCACCACATTCTCCACCATTGAGGATATCAAGAGGCAGGGCCTCTCACTGGACTCTCACCATTCACAACATGCATCTCTTCTCAATACTACCATCAGAGACGTAGAGGAGCTCGAAGGCCCACACTCAGTGATTCAGAAACAGCTTCTTCACCATCAGATTTCTAAATAGTTCTTGAACCCATTAATGTGATCTCAGTATTGCTTTTTGGCTCTATTCATTTATTTTGTAATCTATAATAATTTTATGTCTTTGCACTATGCTGCTGCCACTAATCAACAACATTCACATCATATCAGATAGTAATAATAAATCTGATTCTGAATTCTGACTCACCTTTCTGGATGGTTTTGCAAATGACTACAAAGTGCTCAGTGCCTTCTAAGATCTACATATAGCAGTTTCTAAAATTAGTTAGGAGTGCATTTTACAGCTTTTAGCTGTTAATCATTCAATAGATGCCTCAATAATCACTCTACTGATAGAAATCCATTAATTGATGCATCATTATAGTCATAACTGGTCATTCAGTATGAGTCATGATCATGGGGCAGAAATTACATGCAAGGCCAACAGTGAAGATACTACTTCCAGAGAGTCTTCATACTCAGGAAGACTCTATTTATCACAAGAAAGTCTGTAGATGCTGGAAACCCAAAGCCACAGACACAGAATGCTGGAGGAGCTCAACAGGGCAGGTAAAAGAGTAAACAGTTGATGTTTCAGGGTGACTTCTTCAGGACTGAGGAAGAAGGGGAAAGATGCCAGAATAAAAAGGTGGGGTGATGGGTAAGAGGCTGGATAGAAGGTGGTATGTGAAACCAGGTGGGTGGGACAGGTCAGGAGCTGGAGAAGAAAGGATCTGATAGGAGAGGAGAGTAGACAATAGGAGAATGGGGAGGAGGAGGGGACCCCGTGCGGAAGTAATGGGCAGATGAGAAGAAACAAAATGTCAGAGTGGGGATTAGAGGAAGGGGGGAAGGAAATGAATTAATTCACTGGAAGGAGAAATCAATATTCATGCCATCAGGTTGGAGGGTACCCAGACAGAATATAAGGTGTTGCTCCTCTACCCCAGATGGAATGTAAGGGGTTCCTCCTCTGCTTAGGTTTCTCTGCACCAGAGATATTCTCCAGGCAGTATATTTGTGAAGAAATGATATTTCATTTGGTTTGACATTTCTGAAGGCTGTGTGGTTTCAGGCTGTCTGATTTGCCAGCATTACTGGGACATGTAGCCAAGGAAGAAATCCACACAGCCATGAAGATTCCCCTTAATAACCTTCTTCCTTTTATGGAGAGGGAAGATTCCCACTTCCTCAATTTTTATGCCATCATATATCATAACAAGTATATCTTGATGGTGAATATCATTTCATCGAGCCATAGAGCATAGAAACAGGCTTGTCAGTCAACCAAATTTTCACTAATTATCAAACACCCATTTACATTTTTCCTACGCTAATCTTGATTGATTGGCATCACATTCCCATCAATCCCTCTCCCTCCAATGCTACCACTCACTTACACGTTAGAGGCAAGTAGCAGTGGCCTGTTGCTGTGAGACAGCAACTTCTCTTCTGTCACTTCAACCTAATATGTCCAGTAGGAGGTAATGAGTCATTCACCATGAGGGTATTTGCACTGTTTGACATGTTCAGAGACTAAAATTCTCTGGAGGTTAGATCCTGAGGGCCGCAAATTATATTCTGTGTTACTGACTTGAGACACCAGTCCATACTCCATCTGTAGAAGCTGAGGACAGATATAATGCACGTCACACAAGTATCACGATTCCATTAGATTTTGCTGTTTGCATAAGCTCAGGGCTGACGTGAAGTACCCATCGAGCAGCATAGAGATGTGGTCATTGCCCACCAAATGTGACAGAACCTTGCCAATGGGAAGGAACAGCCAGCTCCTGATAAAGATGAATACTCAAATCTCATCTTGATGACCATGACTTGGAGCCTAATGAGCAGGTGAAGCAAGGGGAGTGTTTCTTTTCCCCCCTCCCTCTCTTCTAACAGTTCTTCCTTCAGAGGAGTCCATGCTAAATTTTGCTGCAGTGTGACAGATCATGGGATAGGAAACAGGAGAAAGTAATTAACTTTGAATTCAGGAGTCATACATAATCATGACTTGAATACTTTGTCGCTGTGGTCATCTAATTATTTCACAATCATATAATCCATTACAGGGAATGTAACATTTTAAGTGAAAAGGCACACTCAGTGTTCAATTGCAATCAAGGTTTGGCTCCAGCATGT
The DNA here is from genome assembly GCF_048418815.1 of Hemitrygon akajei. Classification (NCBI taxonomy): domain Eukaryota; kingdom Metazoa; phylum Chordata; class Chondrichthyes; order Myliobatiformes; family Dasyatidae; genus Hemitrygon; species Hemitrygon akajei. Next base: position 70,143,705 of record NC_133136.1, on the reverse strand, counting down.
TCATATGACACAGATGATATTAATAACATTTCTGAGTGAGTTATGACACAATTTGCAACAATGGTACAGTTGTAGCTGCCACATAAGTGTAACTAATATTGGTACAGTATAAGTTATAGTATTTGCCTGAATGAAAATGCATTTGAATAGTGTTGAAGCATTAAGAATCATGTTAGACAAAGCTACAGCAAATGATACATTGTTGGCAAATCTTAATATTTTACTATAGAGTTTTTGCAGGCAGATTTCGATGCCTTGGTATTGTCATTTCTCTCTATGGTTCTAAATATGCTGCTGGAAAGCTTCTCACTTTCACAGTGCATTTAGTCTGGTGTCTTTGATGACCCATGAGAAGCTCTTGCCACAGAAAGGCTAATTTCAGATTGCTGCCTGGGGCCAATTGAATAAGCAAACTGGGATTCCTGGCTGTGGGGCAGACATAAATCTGAACAGAGAGCTGATTTGGTGATTCTGTGAAGGTTGACATCAAAGCTGTGAATTAGCACGCTACATAATCTCCCATGGGACTGGTTAGACGACTACAATATTGCTGATACTGAGACCACACCGATATTTCTCAAACGGCAGTTCTGGAGTTTAGCCAGATAAAGTCTCTGATTAACTGGAGTCTGGTTCTGGCTGTCTTTGCTCTTCTCTCAGCGTCAGTTGCCTGTGCAGTTTGAGCAAAATTGTGCCCATGATGAAGAGTTCCGTGAAATATTATGGGGATGGGGAATCACAAGTCTCTGCTCTTGCAGAAGAGAAAATGCCCTTGCCACATATCTGCTGTTGCAGGAAATCCCTATGTTCACAAATGGTATCCCTTTGCTCATTCAGGCATACAGTCTAATCACTGCAACATCTCTCTCTCATAGAAAACAGCTGGCTGCTGATATGGCCCATTCTGTCATTCTTGGAGACCAGCAAGCTGCTCATCGGTTGTATCCTGCATCCACTGAGACCAGCAAGCTGCTCACAAATGGTGGTTCTCTGCTCATGGAGAATATTAATCTGCTCTCTAGTTGTATTTTACTCTCCCAGTAGAACCTTAAGACATCTGGCCTATTGATTCAAGATTAGACAACAGAGCAGAAAGTCTATATGCCTTGATGTGTGATGGGATTTTTATTAAACCTTTGCAAAGAATTATGAACCATCTGTAGCAAAGAGGATGTGATCTTCCTACAGCACTGTGTGAAAGCATGGCAAAAGGACTCCTCAATGTTCCTTGTTATTCATTGGGTAAGCAGACCTTATAACAATCACTGTTTATCAATCTTTTCATGAAGACATGTTAATAATGCTGGTCCTCCTATAAGTCCACGGGAGCAATGGGTTGCATGGACCTTCAACATAACAGGTTTCTTGTGTCTAGTGCTGGACAGGATCTCACAACACCCTGGTGAATCTCTAGTGATATAATCTCACCTCGCCTGCTTGATCTTTGCAATCTGTCTCCCTGAGATGCTGTAGCAAGGTCTTAATCTTGCATCAGTGATTCAGTTTAATCATGATTCTTGTTATCATTCCTATTTCCTCCTCCTCTCCCTTTAGTCTCTTTCTTCCTGCTGTGTACCGTAATGTGCTGGGAAGTGGGGAATGGGAGTCTTCTCATGACACCTTGAAATGACAAAATATAAGTTAGATATAATTATAGCCTTTAGCCTAATCACTTGAATGGGAATGTAGCTGTAGCTGGACTAAAGTTAGAGTGCCCTTTATATCAATGGTTGTCGGATTGTCCCAGGTCAGTGGGCCCGGATTTGAAACTTTGAATTTGGGGTCCCATTATCGGCTAGTCCTGGGATTGATCTATCCCATGTGGGTGAGCTCACTCCTATATCTTCCTGATCATCAGTGTCTTGTCCAAAATGGACAAGATGAAGGATGGTGAGTAGCTTTTCTCATTGTCCTTTCTTCTGAGGCTTGTCTTCTGTGCAAGTGACGGTGATCACAGGAAGTTGGTAGTGAGGTGAGAGTAGGATGGTGATGTAAGAAAGATTCAGAGAGGATGTAAGAAGTAACAATTTGTATGGGAGTTTATCAGTGTGATTATGATAACGTGTCATTGTTAGTGTCTGGCAGGCTATTCTATTATTAGCTCTGGCAGATCTCTTCCACCACCAATTTTTTGCCTAATCTCTTCTGGATCCAGTGCACAAAATCCCCCTGTTGATAAGAACTACATGGATGAGGACTTAGAAATCTCCCTCTAAAAATTCAGACCTTTCCCTGTACTCCCACTAGTTTCTGTCTCCTCCATGGGGAATTACTGGGTGCATTGCTGGTGACTAACCGTCAGATAGTTCTACAAAAGGTAGTGGATTTGGCCTAATGCATCGCAGATGAGACCTTCCCAATCATTGAGCACATCTACCTGAAACATTGTTGTAGAAAAGCAGCATCCATTATCAAAGATCCTCACTACCCAGGCCATGCACTTTTCTCACTGCTGCCATCAGGTAGAAGTTATGGGAGCCTCAGAATTCACACCATCAGGTTCAAGAACAGTTACTATCCCTCAACCATCAGGCTCTTGAACAAAAGGGGATAACAACATTCATTTAAGGACTCTTTTATCTTGTAATTCCATGCTAATTATTTATTATCTGCATTTACACAGTTTATTTACAGTTTACAGATCCTGTTTATAGTTACTGTTCTATAGATTTGCTAAGTATACCCTCAGAAAAAAGAATTTCAGGGTTGTATGTGGTGACATGTATGTACTATGAAAATAAATTTTACTTTGAACTTTGGACCATCCCTTTAAGAGCTGAACTGTGATTGCAACATATCAAGGCATCAGCAGTTCCATTCAATTGTCCCTGGTCCTCTCACAGGGTTCATTTTATTCCTTCCTTGATGCATGGCACACTAATGATAATTTGACCCTTCTTTCAATATGAATAATTTTTCTCTATCTACTTTATCTATACCCTCATAATTTTAAATACTGTTATCTCAAACATGTTTGTTCAAACAAACAAACCCAGCTCCTTCATTTTATCCTCGTAACTAAAGTTCTTCATCCCTGGAATCATTTTAATAAATCTCTTCTGCAATCACTTGAAAAGCTATGATGATTTAGTACACCAGTAATAGGTGAAATCCAATTTCTAGGTATAAATTACGTCAAGCTCTAATAAGTCAACAGCTTGAGATGCTGGAACGTGTGAAGAGCAATGAACTTGCTTGAAACTCCTCATTCTGTTATTTTAAGAGATACATTACACATTTTAAAATGAATGTGTTACAGTCCCACCAAAATAAGTATGGGAATTTCAGAGTGCATTCATCTGTTAATCACCCACGGCAACATTTTTTTATTCATTCTTTTACCAGGTTTTTTTCTCTATGTATGTGATTAATTCACATTTTCTTTCATTTCTGCTTCCTTTCCATTGTCTGTTAAAAAGTTGAGGTTGATCTTGAATGGCTTCTTGAAAATAATACAGAGTTTTCAGATCAAATAATCATTAGAAAATAACTGCATTAGAAAGTGAAAATCAGTCAGTTTTAATAACAGCAAGCCCATACAAAATGGGCAAACTCTGCCTGATACTGCTGTTAAAACTGCATATCAACTTCACAGAGATAGAAAGCATAAACTTTTATCCTATTTTTTGGTAACTCATGACACTGCTATCAAATCATCACACTATCAGTTTTCACTTGTTTGCCTCACCTCTTAACAAAATATTTAATATTGTAAGGAAGAGATTCCTCTGTTGGGTGTTGCTAAACATTTAAGAGGTGCTTTATTACAATCTTGGTTCAATTCAATCTTGGTGGCGAGGAGCTTTTAGAAATGATAATCAGGTACAGAATTAGCACTCACTAAGATATGCACAGATTAATCAGGGGAAGCTAGTTTAATTACTTGGGGTGGGAGGGGTTGATAAAATACAGCATATTGGGTTTGTGATTATGATTGTAACTCATGGCAATATAAGAGCCAGTAGCAGGATGGATAGAAATTTGGCTACAGAGAATCTTGGTGAAATGGTTCTCAAACCTGGTGGAAGTGTACATTAATGTTCCCTAAGGGTTGATACTAAGATCACTGCTTTACTTCATAACTATCCATATTAATGATGTGAATGTATAAGGCATAATGTCCAAAATTGCAGATAACACAAAACTTACAGGAGTGATGATCTAGGAGAATGATAGTAATTATATTTGAGAGGATATAGACAGGCCGGTGGATGATAAAGTATTTGGTAGATGAAAGCTAAAGCAGGAAAATTTCAAAAGGTTATATTTCAGGAGGAATAACAAGGGGAAGCAATATAGAGGACATAATTCTAAAAAGGGGGACATAAAAAGTAAGATATAGATTTATATATAAAATACTAGTTTGAAAGGATTGGAGACTGGTTTTACAAATAGCCACATGAGAGCAAGGAAGTCACCTTTATATAAGATGAGGGTGGGTATGGCTGGAATACTACTGTATGCCCAATTCTGGTAGAAGACTTTAGGAAAGATGTGAAGGCTTTGGTGAGGGTGCTCAACAGATTTATTAAATTGATCCCAAAGATGAAGAGCTTCAGTTAACTAGAGAATATGAGGCTGTTCTTCTTGGAAAAAATCAAGCCTATGAGAACAAACATGAAAAAATTTGCATATGCTGGAAATCCAAGCAACAAAATGCTGGAGGCAGCATCTATGGAAATGAGCAAACAGTCAGCGTTTCAGACCAAGACCCTTCATCAGGACCATGATAAGGTATTTAAAGTCATGAAGGGATTGGCCAAAGTTGATTGAGCATAACTGTTCCTTTTGACAAAAGGGTCATGAATAATGAAGGCCGACAGATTAAATATCTTCATCACCACCTGCCTACTTATGTGCCCTTTTTCAGTGAACTGTGCACTTGTACTTCCAGATCCTTCTGTTCCACAACATTCATCAGTGCCCTGCTATTATCTGTATAAGTCTGACCCTAGTTTGATTGTACAAAATGTTTCACATCAAACTTATTGAAATTGAAATCCATTTGCCATTCCTCAGCCCATCTCCTTAACTAATCAAAATCTTATTGTAACCTGCTTCACTATCAACAAGTGTCATCAAGAAACTTGCTAATCCTTCCATCTATATTCATATCTGAATCATTTACATAGATAATGAATAACATTGGTCTCATCAATGACCCTGGGCACCCTAGCAGACATAAACCTCCAGATGGAGAATCACCTTCAATCATCACCTTGGAAGTTTTCATGTTTTATTGTTTAACATAATTGAATCTTGATGGATTTAATTTGGCTTTTTTGACACTGATCAACAGTAAAAGGACTTTTCCGTGTCCAAGTGAAAACAGATCTCTACAAAGTTATCTAAATCAATTATAAATATAAAACACAAAATAAATCGATTGCATAAGTATTCACTCCCTTCAAGTCAGTATTACGCCTTGAGTCTGTGTGAAAAGGTCTCTATCAGCTTTGCACATCTGGACTGCCATTCTTCTTTACAAAACTGCACAAGCTCTCTCAGATTGCACGGGGATCGTAAGTGAACAGTCCTTTTCAAGTTCAGGCACAAATTCTCAATTTGATTGAGGTCTAACTCTGACTTGGCCACTCCAGAGCATTAACTTTGTTGTTTTTAAGTTATTCCTGTGTAACTTTGGCTTTATGCTTGGGGTTATTGTCATTCTGAAAAGCAACATTTCTCACAAGTCGCAGTTCTCTTGCAGACTGCATTAGGTTGTCCTTCAGGATTTTCCTGCATTTTGCTGCATTAATTTTACCCTCTACTTTCACAAGCCTTTCAGGGCCTGCTGCAGTGAAGCATCGCCACAGCATGATGCAATCACTGCCATGCTGGATGGGAGGGATACTCTGTTTTTGATAATGTGTGGTGCTTGGTTTACAAAAAGCTCAATTTTGATTTCATCAGATCATGGAACCTTCTTTCGGCTGACCTCAGAGTTTCCCATACGCCTTCTGGCAAACTCTAGCCAAGATTTCATGTGAGGTTTTTTTTAACAGTAGCCTTCTCTTTACCACTCTCCCATTAAACTGACTGGTGATGCACCTGCACAACAGTTGTTATATGTGCAGTCTCTCCCATCTGAGACACTGAAACTTTTAACTCCTCCAGAGTTATCATAAGTCTCTTGGTGGCCACCTTCACTTGTCCCCTCCTTGCACGGTCACTCAGATTCTGAGGACAGTCTGCTCTAGGCAGATTTACATCTGTGCTATATTCTTTCCATTTCATGATGAGTAACTTAACTGTACTCAAAGGAATATTCAGTGACTTGAAAATTTTCTTGTATCCATCTTCTGACTTGTGCTTTCCAATACCCTGTGTTTGGGGTGTTCTTTTGTCTTCATGGTATAGTTTTTGCCAGATGCTGACCCACCAGCAGATGGACCTTCCAGATACAGGTATATCTTTACTACAATCAATGGAAAGATGTTGACTGTACACTAGAGATCTCCATTTAACGAATTATTTGACTTCTAAAACCAATTGGCCGCACCAGTAATGACTTGGTGTGTCATATTAAAGGGGGCGGGGTGGTGAATACTTATGCAATCAGCTATTTTGTGTATATATTTGTAATTAACTTAGATCACTTTGTAGAGATCTATTTTCACTTTGAAACAAAAACAGCTTTTTCTGTGGATCACTGTCAAAAAAAACCCAAATTAACTCAACTGTTATTCATAGTTGTAAAACAAAAAAAAACATGAAAACTTCCAAGGGGGTGAATACTTTTTATAGGGACTTCCATCCTTATAATATGCATATGATCCAAGACATCACTACGTATTACCCTGATTTCTTTGGTTTTGATGATATTCTGTTTGGTAAATACTAAGAATAAAAAGACATTAACAATCTCAGCCATCTTCTGTTCTCTGGATGATCTTTAAGAGGACCTAGACTCTCCCAACTCACTCTTTTACTGTTAATATAAATAAAGAATCTTTTTTATATTTTTTTAGCTCTGTCTACTGAATGCGTCTCATACCTTCTTTTTGCCTTCCTAATTTCCTTCTTATGCCTGCTCACTAAGCATTCATTTACCACTTGAAGATGAAATAAAGGTTAAAACAACAATGGGCCCAATCTCCTTGATAAGATCAACAGTTCCAAAGAGAAACACTGATGTTCAGCTGTTCCCATGAAATTAAGTCAAGGATATGTGTGAATCTGCTGTACCTCTTGGTCTTATTGTGTAGCAGATGTTGCATCTGTTGCTGTCCTCTGTTGTTGGCCTTTATGGCCAACAGTACAATCAAGTTGTGTGGGGATTCTCTAGCAATCTGCCTCCCTTTTCCTTTTGTCAGGTTAGAACTGATGTCGGATCAGATATCCCAATAATTTGAATGCAGAATCTCCTTCTGCAGGACAGGAAAGTTAAGTGTAACACATAGAAAATGCTGGAGGAACTCAGCAGGTCAGGTGGCATCTATGAAAAGAAATGAATAGCTGATGCTTTTGGCCTAAACTCTTCATCAGGACTGGAAAAGAAGGGAGAAGAACCACAATAAGAAGGTGGGGGAAGGGAAAGAAGTACAAGCTTAAAGGTGAAGCCAAGTGGCCAAGTGGATGGTGAAGGCAGTGGGGAGTGGGGGCGGGGGGGGTAAAGTAAAAGCCAGGATTTGGTAATTGGAAAAGGGCAGAAGAAGATGTAATATGATAGGAGAGGAGAGTGGAGGTCCGTGGAAGAAAGGAAAGGAGGAGAGGCATCAGTGGGCAGTGATAGACAGGTGAGAAGAAGAGAAGAGGTAAGAATGGGGAATTGAAGAAGAAGGAGGGGAAAACTTACTGGAAGTTGGAGATCTTAATGTTCATGCAATCAGGTTGGAGACTATCCAGATGGAATATGAGATGTTCCTCCTCTAATCTGAGAGTGTCCATATCATGGTAGTAGAGGAGGTTAAGGATTGACATATTGGAATGGGAATTTGGATTGGAATTAAAATGGTTGGCCACTGGGAAATCCAACTTTTTGTGGGTGGAGTAAAGGCTCTCAACTAAGCAATTCCCCAATCTATGTCAGGTTTCACAAGTGCAGAGAAAACCACATCAGGAGCACTAGATACAGTAGATGAACCAAACAGATTCACATTTGAAGTGTTATCTGTCTTGGAAGGACTGTTTGGTGACCTGAATGGAGGTGAGGATGGAAGTAAATGAACATGTGTACCACTTCTTCCATTTGCTGGGATAAGTTCCAGGAAGGAGATTAATGGGGAGGGACAGATAGAGAAAGGATACACAGAGAAAGTGATCCCTGCAGAGAGTGGAGAAAGATAAAGACTTGTTTGGTGGTAGGATCCTGCTGAAGGTGGCGGAAGTTGCGGAGAATAATGTGCTTGCTGCAGAGGCTCATGTAGGTGAAGACAAAAGGAACTCTATCCCTGCTAAGGTGGCAGGAAGATGGGGAGAGGGTGGATGTCTGGGAAATGGAGAAGTATGAGAGGGCAGCATCGATAGCTCAGAAAGAGTTGGAAGCATTACCAGGGAAGGCTTGGAACATGGACTGTTTCACGTAGCCAGCAAAAAGTTAGGCAGAGCTGGGGCCCATGCTGGTGCCCATGGCCCATGGGTTGGGTTATAGTTAAGTTACAGTTATAACTTATAGTTAAGTTATAGTTTTTTAAGCATTTTTCTCTGTTCTTAATAATTTCTAAGTATACTTCTTTATTAATTCTGGTAGGTAAGAATTAAAGGGAAAATTTCTTTAACATCAAATAACATTTCTTTCTGTTTTCACTAGTACTGCCTGACATGTTAGTGCTCCCAGCATTTTCTTTATTTATTTCAGCATGCCGTGCTGTAGTCTTTGAGGGGGAAAAAAATCAGGCTAAGTGTGAGTTGAGCACTAACATGAATGTTCTTTCTTCTATGATGAATATTTTAAGTCAAAAGAGAATAATTCCTGTCCTGTTGCCAACAAAATAAAGTGAACAGATAAACAGGGAAAAGGGCACAAGTTTCATATTCTTCCATTATTTACACTGTATTATATTTAAGTATTCCTGTTTCCCCAACTCTCCTCATCAACACATGCTTTCAAGGACAGTAATGTAACTGAGATTTTGCTTAAGTGGCTTTTGAAGTTAACATGTGGGCTTTCATAGTGAGCTTCTGCAGGCTATTGACAAGAGAACCTAACCTGTCCTTACTTGACATTTCCACATCTAATCAGACGACAGGAAGTTTACAATCAATTTAGCAGTGAGGAGAGTTTTGTTGTTTTGTACTAACATTTAAGCTATTGCTAAATCAGTTGGAAACAAGGAAAGATCTGCAGATGCTAGAAGTCCAGGCAACACACACAAAATGCTGGAGGATCACAGCAGGCCAGGCGGCATCTATGGAGATGAATACATAGACGTGTTAGGCCGAGACCCTTCAGCAGGACTCAGTTGGGTTTATTTTTAAGGCAGCTCTGAAGATAATCTGAAATGAGTGCAGGCCTTACTTTGAAATTTGAAATTGGATATTGGTAATAAACTATTTTAGAACCAGATAGCTAAATTTCTTTATGCTAGTTCAGAGTTTCCAATCTACTGTCTGTGATCCATTTGAAGTTTTGAGCAGCAGTTTTTGCAGAGATTCCTGGAGGTCATTCAAAAATGACTCAGAAATGACTCAGAAACTCAATGTGTTATAGATTATTGAGTTCTATAACTAGCTTCACAAAATTATAGACCAATTTTCACACTTTTCCTGTATAATTTATCAATATTAAGTTCTATTCTTCATTTTCTCAGTCAACTTCAACATGATGGAGCAAGGTTACTTTATTTGTGCTGTACACGTTATTTCTAGTTTCTGAGTGCTGGTTTTACAATACCAGAACTCTAAAATACAATCAAATCTTCGATAGGAATTAGCTAAACAGATAGAAAAGAAGCATATCTTCATTTAAATTCAAATTCATTGAGGTTGGAGGATTTTTTTTAACACAAAAGGAGAAAACCTTTGCACATGACAAGTATTCTGAGTGACAGATTATCACCAGAGACCACATATAGTATATCAGTACAGTGGTTAACAATTTTTCAATTCTGGGCACAGCACTGGAAATGAATTGGCAGTAATAATGAGAAACAACATGTAAGGTATTAACTGGAATCATAGATTATGTTGGAAAGCCCACCGCTACCTGTAAGGAATTTGTACGTTCTCCCCGTGATGGCATGGGTTTCTTCTAGATGTTCCAGTTTCCTTCAACAATTCAAAGGTGTACTAGTTGTTAGTTTAATTGTTCATTGTGAATTGTCCCGTGATTAGACTAGGATTAAATCGGGGGATAGTTGGCGGTGTGGCTCTAAGGGTTGGAAAGCCCTATTCTGCGCTGCATCTCAATAAATAGATAAATAAATAACATCATAAGATATTCTCTTGATCTTGACTTTCAAAACAACCCAGCTTATCTTTGAAAGGCTGTCATCAAGCATATCAGCTTTGGTAGATAGGGAAAATATGTAAGTAATGGAGGTCTGAAGAAGTTCAGGCATTTCAATGCAAACATTTACTAAAGACTCTGCTAGGGAAGATATGTCATCAAATAGTTTCCTGCAGAACATTTCCCTAACACCTTAACTTATAATAACTTGTTACATAATGTATAAGCCCTCAGCAAGGGCAGTTAGATAAATGGACTTCTTCCTCCTGCATACATTGTGGGACAAGCTGAAGTAATCTTGAACTCTGACTGAAGTAATCTTGATGATGAGATACATCGTAGGATGCGCTGGGATACATTATCAGTGTTGTAACCTGTGGATATCGGGTGTTTCATAAGACATAAGACACTCTCATTCTGGTGACTCAGCTAGACATTATTGTCAAAATTTCCAGCTTGTGGTATTGAAAGCTGCTGTACAAAATACTGCATACCTAAACCTCTTCTGCAGACAGCAAGAAAATTCTATGTTGTTACATCTTGAGATTAGAACATGAGTTGATAGAAGTCACATTACAGCTATTACAAAGTGCTGACCAGGCAAACATGGAGAACAATATGTAAATTCAGACTACAAGCTTAGGGAGAATATATTGAAGGAAGTGTAGCATTAATTTACTATGGTAACAGAACTTCAATGATTTTTCTATATAGTAAATTTATAAATCCTGTATTTAAAGGTGGGTGATTTGAGAGGGATAGGTATCCTTTTGTGGTGGTAAAGAAGACTTGTTAGATAGATTGATAATGTATTGATCTCAAAGCAAATTACAGTGTCACAGTGGCATTACAGGTGCACAGATATACAAATATTACAAGAGAAGTAAGAAAGAATTAAAAAAAATTACCTCAAACAGACCAACAGGAGGGGTTCATCAGAATCAGGTTTATTATCACTGGCATGTGTGGTGTGAAATTTGTTAACTTAGCAGCAGCAGTTCAATGCAATACATAATATAAAAGAAGAAGGAATAATAATAATAATAATAATAATAATAAATCAATCAATTACAGTATACATATATTGAATAGATTAAAATTTGTGCAAAAACAGATATAAAATATATTTAAAAAGTGAGGTAGTGTCCACGAGTCCATTTAGGAATCGGATGGCAGAAGGGAAGAAGCTGTTCCTGAATCTCTGAGAGTGTGCCTTCAGGCTTCTGTACCTCCTACCTGATGGTAACAGTGAGAAAAGGGCATGCCCTGGGTGCTGGATGTTCTTAATACTGGACGCTGTCTTTCTAAGACACCACTTCTTGAAGATGTCCTGGGTACTTTGTAGGCTAGTACCCAAGATGCTGACTAAATTTACAATCCTCTGCAGCTTCTTTTGGTCCTGTCAGAAGCCCTTCCCCCATATCAGACAGTGATGCAGCCTGTCAGAATGCTCTCCACAGTAGATTTAAAGGAGTTTTTGAGTGTATTTTGTTGACATACAAAATCTCTTCAAACTCCTAATGAAGTATTCTGTCTTGTCTTCTTCATAACTGTATTGCTATGTTGGGACCAGGTTTGGTCCTCAGAGATCTTGACACCCAGGAACTTGAAACTGTTCACTCTCTCCACTTCTGATCCCTCTGTGAGGATTGGTATGCATTCCTTCATCTTAACCTTCTTGAAGTTCACAATCAGCTCTCACTTACCTGGCTATAAGTTGACTCATTATAGAGTCCAATTGCCGAGGGTAAGAATGACCTCATGTTGCGCTCTTTGGAGCAGCACAGTTGTCTTAGTCTATTACTAAAAGTGCTTCTCTCTTCCACCAAGATGGCATGCAGAGGGTGAGAAACATTGCCCAGAACTGCCAGGATTTTCTGTAGGGTCCTTTGTTCTATCACAGCCTCCAGTGTGTCCAGTTTGACCCCTATAACAGAGCCAGCCTTTCTCATCGGTTTATCCAGTCAGTTGGCATCACCTGTATTGATGCCATTGCCTCAGCACAGACCACATAGAAGTAGATTAAGTAGATGAAAGGGGGTTAGATAAGAAAAGAGTATTTTGCTGGTTGAGGAATCTGGACCTAAGGGGAGCATAGTAGTATGAGAACAAAATCTTTTGGAAGTGAAGTCAGGAAACATTTCTACCAATCTTTCTAGTGCAAATGACTAATTTACAAAGATTCATGTATTTTTAATATTTTTTAGGGACAGGCCAAATTTATGTGGATTAATGAAGTTTTTGTGTATGCTAGGACAGACTTAATTTCATTCTGTTTTTATCCCTTAGCGTTTCAATGCTGTGTGACGTTTTTTTTTTGCAGTGTGTACAACTTGCTTTCAATGGGAACAGACAACGTAATAAACCAATTTGGTTCAAATCGATTATAATTTGGATTTGGAGAATAAATGGATTATTTGGAACATTCAACAAGACAATTGCTAAGAGTTATATCATTGCATGCTGTTAAAGCCATAGGCACTGAAAATTAAATCTTATAGTACTTTTTTGCAACATTTTGCTGCCAATTTGCTTGGAATTTCAATGGTGAATCACCATTGTAAAATGCCTCAATACTTGTCAAATTAAATTCACGGATCTAGGCATGTTGCTTGTGCACATCGGAAGTATGGAGAGTTGAAGGTGTAAATCCTTATGTTACACTGATTTGCATATATGCACCACCTACAGAAAACCTGGTCCTGCCAGCAATTAGAACTCCCACTACCTTCACTTTTTAAAGACTTCCTCAATTACTCGAATATTTTTGGCTTTTAAATAAAAAGTTAGAGCTTTCAAGAGGACTGTGCTAATTTGTGTTGAAAAAGTGATTCGGAATGGTACACTTCTAGCTCCAAAAGTTACCCTCCGAGGGAAATATTCCCAATCTATCCAGTTTTACCTCAGAATTCAAGCCTACCAGTCTTTTGTGACTGACTATAATTTGAAATGCACAGAAGCTGTAAATGGGAAATATAAAAGATTTTGTTCACACAGCAAACTTCCAGGATAGATCGTCAGAGAAATTCCAGGAGAATCTCATTCTCCTGACACAATGTTTATACTCCAACACAAAGATAGCAATGAGCAATAAACTACAGTTTCAATTGCGACACTCACCTATTAAACTTTAACATTTTGATTATAGTCAGGTAAATTTATAGACTTCTATATTTACAATGTAGCAACTAGCAAAACCCTTTTGTTGCTGTGTTGAAGAATGGCTCCATGAAAATACAACTAACCAGAAGGTTGTGACAAACAGATCTGTTCTGAACTGTGCCTTCAGAATCAGGAATACAGCTTCAACAATGTGCTAATAACAGCAACATTCATCTATTGTCTTTTCCAATGTAGTTTCAATGGGACAGTGAATGTCCCACACCCCTAGCCACAAGGTATCAGTAAGCAGTTTAATTGTGCATAGTATTTTTCCTGAAAACTGGTTCTCAGTTTAGTTAATCCATAATTATATTAGTCATAACTTGATAACACCAGAATGATCCTTAACACAGTGTCAGCAATGTCCTTGTAAACCCTTTCAGCAATTTGTCTAGTTTAATCACATCCTATCTATAGTACAGTGGCCAAAATGGTACACAGTATTGTAGGTGCAGTCTCATCAGTATTCTGTACGTCAGCAACATGATGATCCAACTTTTGTACTCAATGCTCTGCCCACTTTTTCTATATGTGGTACCAATGTCGGGGAATTAAGAACTCACAACCCTTGGTCTCTCTATTCTACAGATGTCTTCAGGGCCCTGTCATTTACAGTCTGGCTGAATTTCCCAAAATGAATCACATTGCATTTGTCTGAATTAAGTTCTATCTACCATGTCTTTGTCCGCTTTCCCAGGTGATCTAGATCCCATTGTTAAGTTTAGACATCCTCTTCATTGTCCATTACATCACCTATTTTGGTTTCATCTACAAACTTACCAATAATGTACTTACTGTACATTCTCATGCAAATTGTAAATATATATTGCAAATAAAAGAGGGCCCAAACTGACCCCTCCTGCAAACTATTGGTCACAGGCATCCAATCTAAAAATCAACCCTCATCACTTCTGACTCCTTCCCCTGAACCAATTTTCTATCCAATTGGCTAGCTTTTCCTGAACACCACCTGACCTCACATTCTAGATCAGCTTACCATGTGGGATCTTGTCAAAACCCATACTGTGGCCCACGTAGACAATATCCTCCATCCTGTCTATATCAATCCGTTTGTCACTTCTTTTGAAAACTCAATCAAATTTATGAGACAGGATTTTCCACACACAAAATTGCACTGACTATCTTTAATCACTCCTTGTCTTTCCAAATGGAGATAGATTCAGTCTCTCAGAATCCTGTCCTCTAATTTTCCCACCACGGATTCTAAGCAAACTGCCCTTTAGTTTCCTAGCTTTTCCTTGTGGTCCTTCTTAAATAACGGTACAATGTTAGCTGCCTTCCAGTGTTCCAGTACCTCACCCATGGCTGAGGAGCATTATGAGTCTTGTTAATCAATGTTTACTAATTCATAAGGGTTGAACTTTGATTCTAGTATGAATGTTGCAGAATAATGTGACTTTATTAGATACATTAAAAGAAAAGGAAAAGCATAAACATATTGAG
Organism: Hemitrygon akajei; assembly: GCF_048418815.1. Lineage (NCBI taxonomy): Eukaryota > Metazoa > Chordata > Chondrichthyes > Myliobatiformes > Dasyatidae > Hemitrygon > Hemitrygon akajei. Next base: position 70,128,689 of record NC_133136.1, on the reverse strand, counting down.
ATCTAGATAATTCTAGATTCCAATCATCTGGCTTGAGTGCTCAAGGTCATATCCAACTTCTCACTGCTACAGTTGGAGGTTCCCATCTGCTTCGAAAAGGAATGCATCACATGAAGATGCATTCACTAACTCTGAACATCTATCTTAATTTTGTTGAAAAGTTTGTGTCATTGCATGCAGTTTCTCAGGGCCCGAGCCAGGCTAGCTAACTGTACAGCTCTTTCTTTTCAAAGTGGCATATTTGGTGGATCTTGAAACATACTGTTGAAGCAGCACATCTTTCTGAATTTGTGTCTCCTTCACGAAGACTTCCATCACAGAATACAAACATCCCAGAGTCTGCTATCTACAATGTTGCTTCATTTTTCAATGCATCACAGTCAGAAGGTTTGCCATCCCTTGCTAGATTCACCATGAAACTAAACCTGGGGTAGGTGCAGATTGCCTTTGAAAAATGCAGACTATCTGTTTCATTATTTTGAGAACAAAAAGGAATATATTGAGTTTAAGATTCAAGAGCACCATTTATAATCATTGCAGGGCATCATTCACTGATGCATTATTGTTTTTGTGGAAAACATATTGTATTTTCAGTAGCTTATGAACTGTAGTCTGAAGATAAAAGTAATATAAGTTGTAGATGTGAGGCTGCAAGTATAATAAAGAAACAGAGGTCTAGGAACAACTCATAATGCCAGCAATAAATGCTGGCAACCATTCATGAAATCTGGCAATTGGCTGAAGTGATAAACCAACAAACAGTGCAATTAGACTGTCTACATATAGAAACCATATGAATCGACAAGCACTTTGAATTTGGCAATCCCCTGCGCCCTTTCAAGGGCTATCCAATGTGGAACCCTGAAACCTTTAGGCAAACAGTATAGAGCACTTGGCAGGATAGTTGACTGCATCACAGTTGGAGCAGTGAACCAGGGGGAAGTGTGATGAGAAGGGAAAATTTGTATGGCAGAATCTTCCAGATTACTCCCAGAAACTCCAACAAAATGTTTAATGGCAACATGAGGGGAGGCTTTTCACTCAGGGCTGGTGGAGTGTGAAACGAGATGCCTACAGTGGATGTGGGTTCCATTTCAATATTTTAAAGAAATTTGGATAGATACATGAATGGACAGGGTATAGAAGGTTATGATCTGTGTGCGGGTCAATGCGACTAGGCAGAATAATAGTTCAGCATGGACTAAATGGGCCAAAGGGCCTGTTACTGTGCTGTAATGTTCCATGATTCTATGACTCTATCTCCCAATTCAGTGTTCAACACATTCAGTGTTGCAACCGTGGAAAGTAAAAGCTATGTAAGAGAAAGTGACACAGTAGTGGAGCTAGCAGAGTCGCTGTCTCACAGGGCCAGAAATCCTAGGGTTTTTTCTTTGTGAATTTGCCCATTCTCCTTATAACAGCATGGGATTCACCTGGGTGCTCCTGCTTCTTTCCACAGCCCAAAGGTGTATAGGTTGATTATGGCTCGAATTAACTCTTGCCTGAGCAAGGATCTGGACCCACTGCAATTTGCCTCATGCTGCAATGGGACTACAGCAGACACAATCTCACCCACTCTCCATTAGTACCTAGGCAACATATGTCAGGCTGCAGTTCATTGATTACAGCCTGCTATTCAATACCATCATGCCCTCTGTATTAATCACTAATCTGCTAAACCTGGACCTCTGGACCTCCATCTGTAACTGGATCCTCAACCTCCTCAACCTACACGGTGAGTGTAGGTTCATAATTATATCTCGTCCTTACTAACAATCAGCACAGGTGCACCTCAGGGATGGTGAGTCCATTGTTCTACTGTCTCTACACAAAAAGCTATAACACTTGCAGATTTCTGCATTCAATGTGTATCTTAAATGTTCCCTTGAATAATACATAAGCACTCAGAAGTTTGTTAACATGAGTTTTATTTTTGTAATCTGGAGATTAGTCCTGCCACTTCATATCTTCCAGCTGTGTTTGTAAGTTTTGTTCTGGAGCAAATTTAGAGAGTTCCCAGGTATGTTAATATATCATTGAAGATGACAATAATGCAGCCTGTTGTGGAACGGCCATTCCCTTGACAGCAGATTCTGGATTTCTGTACTTAATTGTAGATAGTAAAAGTTCCTCTTAGTTTCACAGAAAAAAGGCTGGGGCATCCTAACCATTCTGGCACCATGAGTCTGCAAACTTCAAGTTCATAGGTGAATACCAATGAGTGATTTTAACACCTGACAGCTGGTGGCTGATATTGCTTACCTCATCGTCACCCTCACAAAGTACTTCACACTGCAAAGCAGTCCTTCTGCTTCTTAATTTGGTTATCATGCTGAGGTCAACTGAAGGAAGCCAGAGCTGAACAAGCCAAAACTCATTTCTGTGTTTTGTGATGATCAAACTCAGGAGCAGTACAGATGAGTGCAATAAACAATTCAAAGTCTAGGCTCACTTCTTTGTTGTTTAGTATTCCAAAAAGGCAGCAGGTTTAGCAAATTAGCACATGAATCCAATATCCTTCTGGAATACAAAAACACAGCATAAAGTTTAATCAGACCAGTCTTGCTGATGGCTGTCAGAGCTGGTGTTCTGATGTGTAGGTGCACAAAGGTCATACTTTGCCATTAATTGTGCTTCTTGCTGGCCTAATTATCACGTCCAAGGTCAGAGAAGCAAACAAATACAGTTTGTCAGAGTCGTGACTCAGTCTCATTGGTATTCAGGATCAGAAAAGTATCCCTGTGCCGATCAGATTTTCCAGCCCTATAAAGGACTTCAAACAGTTGAGGAGTGTGAGTATTCTTCCAATACTGTCTATTTACATTCAATAGTTGTTCCTATAAAGAAAATACACTATGTGTACCATATTCAATTTAGTGTCATGTTGTGACTTTGAATCTGGGGAGGCTTTCAAGATGCAATGAAAAATTTAAGCAACTCTTGATTGCTGTCTCAAGTTACTCTTTCTTGGGTTCAATAGTGTCGCAGTGACATTTTTTTTCCTCTCTGTTTCTGAGGCAACTTCATAATAGAGTTCCATTGTTTTTGATAGAAGAAACATCCATTTCATCAGCACCTCTGTTTTAGTGCTTTTCTAATCTGAAGATATTATTTGCATGAAGAACATCTGATACATTTCAAAGAAAATAAGTACTTAGGATGCCCAGCAGAATGTCATGATGAATAATTAACAAATTATATTTGTATAGTACCTTTTAATTGTCAACTATTTAAGAATGCTTTGTCAGACAAAACTAAAATAATGAAAACAACACAAAGACAGATGGTCAAAATCTTAGTCAAGTCAAAGGTTTCAGAAAGATTATGAAGCGGGGAGAGTTGAAGAGGCAGTTAAATTTAAGGCAGGAATTTCAGAGCTCAAGACCAAGAAGGAAGAAAGCGGTTACTAATATTACAGCAAAATAACTGGGAGTATATTACCCAGAGGTAATGTTGCAACTATACAGGATCCTGGTCAGACCCCACATGGAGTATTGTGCTCAGTTTTGGTCACCTCACTACAGGAAGGATGTGGAAGCCTTAGAAAGGGTGCAGAGGAGATTTATAAGGATGTTGCCTGGATTGGGGAGAATGTCTTATGAACTCGGCCTTTCCTCCTTGGAGTGACGAAGGATGAGGGGTGACCTGATAGAGATGTATAAGATGTTGAGAGGCATTGATCGTGGTGATGGTCTGAGGCTTTTTCCCAGGGCTGAAATGGTTGGCACAAGGGGACACAGGTTTAAGGTGCTGGGGAGTAGGTACAAAGGAGATGTCAGGGGTAAATTTTTTACTCAGAGAGTGGTGATTGCGTGGAATGGGCTGCCGGCAACAGTGGTGGAGGGGGATACGATAGGGTCTTTTAAGAGACTTTTGGATAGGTTCATGGAGCTTAGAAAAATAGAGGGCTGTAGGTAAGCCTAGTAATTTCTAGGGTAGGGACATGTTCGGCACAACCTTGTGGGCTGAAGGGCCTCTACTGTGCTGTAGGTTTTCTATGTTTCTATAATCTAAGAGCAAACTAGATCTTGGAAGAGGCCTGAACACCAGTATGACTCTTGCTTGAATTTACAATGGGTATAGGCATTGTTGGCTGTTGTTTTGTGCTTTCCTTGGGTGGTGAGCCTATAGTGAGGAATATGTGAATACTTTCTACTTGGGATTCAGATCTTAATACGCTCATCAGCATTCTAAAGATTTCTAAGTCTCTGGCAGAAATCCATCCCTTGTCACTGGTGCTGAATGTATGTTATAGTCCTGACTACATGTTGTATCCTACCTATGAAATTCAATTCAATAGACGTGAATGAATCTGATTTTAGAAGTGAAGTATAATGCAATGCCATTGATGTATTCTATATCTAAATCATGTGACCAAGGCCAAATTTCTGTCCAGTAATCTATTGACTTAAGAATAAAAGAGAACATCGTTGGAGCAATGCCAGGACACTATTCAGAACATTTGTGATTCTCATTGATACAAGGTTATCAGTTCAATATATTTCATGTTTTAATAAGCTGCTCTATTGCAAGGCAAGGTGCTTTTATTTTATTCATTCAAGGCTTGTGGGTTTCATAGGCTAAGCCAGAATTTAATTCCCCTTTGTTAATTGCCCTTAAAAAACTGCTGGTTGTGAGGTGTCTCATTGAATCATTGCTGTCTCTGAGGTATGGATACATCCGTGATGATGAGAGAGTTTCAGGGTATTGACTAGTGACAGTGAAAGAATGATTACATACTTCCAAGTCAGGATGATGTAGGGCAACTTCCAGGTGGTGATACTCCCATGTTTTCCTGTCCTTGTCCTGCCAGCTGATGCAGATTATGGGTCTACACTCTATAATTGTGTATGAAGGTTTGAATAGATTGCTGACAAAATAAGGAATGAAAGCATCAAAGTCACAAACTGGGAAATTTTTTTCCTCCATCACTACTCTTTTACCATGCCTCTGAGCTCTGGTATTTCCTTATCAGCAAAAGAGTTTGGATGGTATTTCTATATATGAAAATCAAAACAAAAAAAACCCAGCACAGGTGATGGAAATCTAAGATTAAAACAGAAAATGTTGCAATTACTTGGCGGTCCAGTTGCCTTCAGTGGGAGGTTAAAGACTTCTGTCAGAATTTCGTTTTCCCTCTGCATCCTATGATTTACCATCCCCACCATGCATCAGTTAAATAGGATCTCATGTCAAGTTAATTGGAATACTGGTTAAAACGAGGAATATGACAGATGTAGATCATTTAGGCACCAATCTTATCTGATGACTACACCATTGTATAAACATAAAATTATTGAAGTAACTGATAATACAGAAGGAGGCCCTTTTGCTCCTATTTGATAAAAATGGAGCTACTTAAGTTCAACCCACTTCCCAGTCTGGCTCTCAGGTACTCACCTTTTAAATGTGATGATATTTCGACTTCATAGAATGTTCAGGCAATGAATTTTAAATTCCCTATTTCATATTCTATTCTATTGAACAAAACTGGTGCATTTTTTGATAACAGTTTAACTAACTCTTAGCAATGGAGTAATTACTTTACATGAGTTTTTAAACAAATTGTATTTGCTAGGTAAGAAGTATTATTAAATACACTCAGTAGCCACTTTATTAGCTACAGCTGTACACCTGCCTGTTGATGCAAATATCTAATCAGTGAGTGAGATGTAAGAAGGAGCATTTCCGGGCTTTCAGCAATTTTCTGGTGGCCTAATTGAATCGGGAGTGAGAAGGGAGGCAATTATAGGTCAGTGAGCGAGATTTTGAAAATGAACCTTCACTGGCTTCTGGCATTTTTCTGGTGGCCCAATCAAACAGTGATTCAATGTTCAAAGTAAATTTTATTATCAATGTACATATACATCATCATTTACAACCCTGAGATTCATTTCCTTGTGGGCATACTCAGCAAATCTATAGAATAGTGACTATAACAAGATCAATGAGAGATCAACTAGACTGCAGAAGACAGCAAACTGCACAAATGCAAATATAACGAAATAGCAATAAACAATGAGAACATGAGGTAATGAGATAAAGAGTCCTTAAGGTGAGATCTTTGATTTCAGGAACATTTCAATGATGGGGCAAGTGAGTGTACTTATTCCTATTTATTCAGGAACCTGATGATTGAGGGGTAGAATTGTTCTTGAATTCTTGAACCTGGTGGTGTGAGTCCTGAGATTCTTGTACATTCTTCCTGATGGCAGCAGTGAGAAGAGAGTGTGACTGGGGTGGTAGGGATCTCTGATAATGGTTGCTGCTTTCCTGTGACAGCAGTTCATGTAGATGTGCTCAAAAGCTTTACTGAATCCAGTACTTCTCGTAGGAGGTACTGGGCTGAATCCATTAATTTTTGTAGGATTTTCCATTCAAAGACATTGGTGTTTCCACAACAGATTGTGATGCAGCCAGTCAATTTTCTCTCCACTGCACACCTATAGAAGTTTGTTGGAGTTTGAAATATCATGCCAAATTTCTGTAGACTCCTAAGGAAATAAAGGTGCTGCCGTGCTTTCTTTACAATTGCACTTAGGTACTGGGTTCAGGACAGATCCTCTGAAATAGTAACACCCAGAAATTTGAAATTGTTAACCCTCTCCATCTCTGATCCTTTGATGAGGACTGGCTCACGGACCTTTGGTTTCCCTTCCCTGAAGTCTACTATTAGCTCCTTGGGCTTACTGATATTGAATGAGAGGTTGTTATTATGACACCACTCACCAAATTTTCAATTTCCCTCCTGTATGCTGATACATTGCCACCTTTGACTCTGCCCAGAACAGTGGCAAGGACAAATAAACACAAGGCACTACAAGCAAAACAGCCATTCTGTGAGTGGACCAGTGTTAGAATGGGAAAGCTTTGTCTCATTGGGTTTCGGCAAGAAAAGCTTCAGCAATGTATGTGTCTGGTAAGTTTCTTCATCCGTTGGTACGTAGCCTGAGGAGTGAGAATGCCTCCAGGGTTTGGATTTTCTTTGTGTGAGTTGCAGGAATTTGGCCTCCTACATAACCACATTTGCACGAGGTGCACTGAGCTGCAGCTCCTCAGAGAACATATTAAGATACTGGAGGGGAACCTCGATGACCTTCGGCTCATACGGGAAACTGAGGAGGTGATAGGTCGAAGCTACAGGAAGGTAATCATCCCCAAGTTGCAGGAGCCAGGTACCTGGGTAACTGACAGTAGATGGAAAGGAAATGGGCAGCCAGTGCAGAGTACCACTAAGACAATTGCCCTCAATAATAAGGGTGCTTCTTTGAATACTGTTGGGGGTGGGGAGACAAAATACCTAGGTGACTGGGCTTCTAGCACTGAAGGGAAGGGCGGAGAAGAAGAGTACATCAGTGATAGGAGGTTCCATAGTTCGAGCAGTAGACGCAAGATGATATGAACACAATAGAGACACACGTATGGTATGTTGCCACCCAGGTGCCAGGGTCAGCAATATCTTGGATCAGTTCCACAGCATTCTAAAGGGGGAGGGTAGGCAGCCGGATGTCTTCATACTTTTGGCACCAATGACATAAATAGGAAAAGGGAGGAGATCCTGAAGAGAGAATTTAGGAAGCACAGTAGAAAACTGAACAGCATTACCTCCAGGGTAGTAATCCCTGGATAGCAACCTGTGCCACACTCTAGTGAGGGTAAGAATAGGATGATTTGGCAGATGAATGCTTGTCTGAGGAACTGGTGCAGGGGGCAGAAGTTCAAATTTATGGATCATTGGGATCTCTTCTGGGGATATGACAAGTACAAAGGGACAAATTAACACTAAATCCAAAGGGGACCAATATCCATACAGGCAGATTTGCTAGAACTGTTGGGGATGGTTTAAATTAATTTTGCAGGGGAATTGGAAACAGAGTGATTTGGCTGAGAATGGGGCAGTTGATATTCAATCAGAGGCAGTGTGTCAGGAAGGACAAGCAGATGACAGGACCAAATTGCATTTAGTGGAATGAGTTGCTGTGTAACAGGGGGACAAAGTTGAAAAAGGAAATGAATAAAACACTGAAGATGTTATATTTGAATGAACACAGAATAGCGAATAAGGTAGGTGATCTTGTAGCACAATTAGAGATGGGCAGTTATGAAGTTGTAGGCATCACTGAGTCGTGGCTGAAAGAAGATTGTAGTTGGGAGCTTAACATCCAAGGATACACATCGTATCGAAAGGACAGGCAGGTGGGCAGAGGATGTGCTATGGTTCTATAGATAAAAAATGAAATCAAATCCTTAGAAAGAGGTGGCATAGGATTGGAAGATGCTGTATCTTGTGGTTAGGACTAAGTAAGTGCAAGGGTACAAAGACCCTAAAAGAAGTTATATACAGATCTCTGAATGGTAGCCAAGATGTGGGCTACAATTTACAACAAGGGATAAAACATGCACGTCAAAGGGAAAATGTTACGATAGTCATGAGGGATTTCAATACAGAGGTAGATTGAAAAAATCAGGCTGGTGCTGATTTTGAGTCCCAAGATGGAGAATTTGTAGAATGCCTACAAGATATATATATATTTTTAGAGCAGCTTGTGGTTGATCCCATTGGGACATCAGCTATTCTGGATTGGGTATTGAACTAGATTTGATTAGGGAGCTTAATGTAAAGGAACCCATGGGAATCAAGGATCATATAATTTACTCTCAAATTTGAGAGGGAGAAGCTAACATCAAATGTGTCAGTATTGTGGTGAACAAAGGGAATTTGAGAGACATGAGGAAGGAGCTGGCCAAAGTTAATTGGAAGGGGACACTAGCAAGGGATGACAACAGAGATCAATGACTGGAGTTTCTGGGAACAATTTGCAAGGCGCAGGATAGATACATCCCAAGCATGAAGAATTATTCTAAAGGAAGGATGATGTAACTGTGACTGACAAAGGAAATCGAAACCAACATAAAAGCAAAAGAAAAGCCATATGATATAGCAAAGGTTAGTAGGAAGGTTGATGATTGGGAAGTTTTTAAAAGCCAACAGAAGGCAACTAAAAAACCATAGGGAGGGAAAACATGAAATATAAAGGTAAGCTAGCTCATAGTATCTGAGATGATACAATTTTTTTCAGATATATAAAGACTAAAAGAGAGGTGAGAACAGATACTGGACCAATGGAGAATGACACTGGAGATATAGTAATAGGGACAAGGAAATGGTGGACAAACTAAAGAAGTATTTTGCATTAGTTTTCACTGTGGGGGACACTAGCTGTATGTCAGAAGTTCAAGAGTGTGAGGGAGCAGAAATGAGTGCAGTTGCTATTATTAGGGAGAAGGTGCTTGAGAAGTTGAAAAGTCTCAAAGTAAATAAATAAGCTAAACTAGATGGACTACACCCAGGGTTCTGAAGGAGGTGGCTGATGAGATAATGGAGTCATTAGTCATGATCCTTCAAGAATCAATAGATCCTGGCATGGTTCTGGATGATGAGTAAATTACAAATGTAACTTCAATTTTCAAGAAGTGAGGAAGGGGAGAGGATGCAGAAGAATGGAAATTATAGGCCAGTTAGCCTGACCTCAATGATTGGGAAGATGTTGGAATTATTTAGGATGAGGTTTTGGGATACTTGGAGGGACATGTTAAAATAAGCTAAAGTCTGTATGATTTTCAGAAGGGAAAACAGTTGGAATTCTTTGAGGAAAGAACAAGCAGGGTAGATAAAGGATAATTGTTGGACTTTGCGTACTAGGATCTTTTAAAGCCTTTATCAAGGTGCTGCACATGAGGCTGCTTAGCAAGATAAGAGCCCATGGTATTATAGGGAAGAAACTAGAATGGGTTGTCTGATTGGCAGGTGGTGACGTGTGACAATAAAGGGAGCCTTTTCTGATTGACAGCCGGTGACTGGTGGTGTTCCGCAGGGGTTGGTATTGGGTCTGTTTCACTTTACGTTGTATGTCAATGACTTAGATGACAGAATTGATGGCTTTGTGGCCAAGTTTGTGGCCAGTACAAAGATATGTGGAGGGGCAGATAGTTTTGAGGAAACAGGCATGCTGAAAAGGGCTTAGACAGATTAGGAGGGTGGGCAAAGCAGGGGCAGATGGAATAGAGAGTCAGGAAGTGCATGGTCATGCACTTTGGTTGAAGGAATAAAAGTGTAGACTATTTCATAAATGGGGAGAAAATTCAAAAATCTGAGCTGCAAAGGGACTTGGGAGTCCTCGTGCAGGATTCCCAAAAGATTACTTGCATGTTGAGTTGATGGTGAGGAAGGCAAATAGAGTGTTAGCTTTCACTTTGAGAGGATCAGAATATGTATATAAAAAAAACAAGGATGGAATTCTGAGGCTTTATAAGACACTGGTGAGGCCTTACTTGGAGTACTGTGACAGTTTTGGGGCCCCTTAACCAGAAAGGATGTGTTGACATTGGATAGGGTTAAACAAAAGTTCACAAGAATGATTCTGGGAATGAATGGTGTATCATATGAGGAGAGTTTGATGACTCTGGACCTGTAATCACTGGAATTTAGAAGAATGAGGGAGTATCTCAATTGAAACCTATTGAATGTTGAAAGATCTAGATAGATAGATAGATAGATACTTTATTCATCCCCATGGGGAAATTCAACTTTTTTCCAACGTCCCATACACTTGTTGTAGCAAAACTAATTACATACAATACTTAACTCAGTAAAAAAATATGATATGCATCTAAATCACTATCTCAAAAAGCATTAATAATAGCTTTTAAAAAGTTCTTAAGTCCTGGCGGTAGAATTGTAAAGCCTAATGGCATTGGGGAGTATTGACCTCTTCAATACTCCCCAATAGAGTGGATGTGGAGAGGATGTTTCTTATTGTAGAAGAAGAAGAAGAAAGCACTTAACTCTGAGTGGAATCATCGGGACGCTGTTGTGATGGTGTTTTTTTAGCAGGCTTTCTTGTTTTTATGAGGCCGTGTTGCTAGCTCAATGCTCAACTCAGCACGGATGGAAAACGTGCAAGGGAGCTGGCTGGATTCAAACTCGGGAGCCTTCGCTCTGAAGTCTGGCACTGATGCCACTACGCCACCAGCTGGCGGGTTTCTTATAGTGGAGGAGGCTAACACAAGAGGACACAACTTGAGAATAGAGATACATCAATTTAGAATGTTGAGGAGAAATTTCTTTAGTCAGAGGGTAGTGAATCTGTTGAATTTATTGCCAAAGACTGATAGGGAGGCCAGGTCATTTGGTATATTTATGGCGGAGGTTTATATATTTTTGATAAGCCAGGATATGAAAGGTTATGGGGTTAAAGTAGGAGAATGGTGTTAACAGGGCATTGGATCAGCCAATGTGAAACGGTGGAGCAGACTTGATGGCCCAATGGTGGAATTCTGTTCCTATGTCTTATGGTCTTCTGGTCTAATTATGTGGCAGCAACTGAATGCATAAAAGCATGCAGACATGATTGAAAGGTTCAGTTGTTCAGATCATACACCAGAATGGGGAAAAATCTGGGGCCTAGGTTACTCTGACCCTGGAATGATTGTTGGTGCCAGACAGTTCGAATATCCCAGAAATGGCTGTTCCCCTGGGATTTTCACTCAGTAGTCTCTTGAGCTTGCAGAGAATGGAGCAAAAAAAAAGAGACAACCAGTGAGCACCAGTTCTATGGGCAAAAAAGCCTTGTTAATGGGAGAGGTCATAGGAGAATTGCCAGAATGCTTCATGCTGATAGGAAAGTGACAGGTTACTCAAATAACCAGATGTTACAGCAGAAGAGCATCTCTGAATACACAATATGTGGCAGAAGACCACAAACATACACTCATGCACATGAGGTACCTAATAAAGTGGCAACTGAATGTGTTTTGAAAATGTCTAATACAAACAAGTACAATAAAGAGAATATAGCCTTTAAAAATACTTATTTTGGTAAAATATTGTAATTTGGTCAAAAATAACATGTATCTGACAGTTTCCTTGTGATTAAAAACAAGAATATCTGCCCTTGAAACACACTAGGTGATAAATTAATTATAAAATAATGATAATATAACCCTAATTTTAATTAATGTGTCTTTTTTCACAAACCATAAAAAATACTAGTTCTTTCTTTAAACTGCTGCCTACAATGATACAATTTTATAAATGATGTGGCTAACATCTACCAAGAGATCAAATAGCCCTGTTAGTGGAAAAGTGTATGAATTGAAAATTCATGGCTTCAGGCACAGAGAAAGTAATTCCCTGCCTGGATATAATAAAATCGACTAATCTCTAGACTTGATGAAAGCCATTGTACGGTCATGGTATTAGCTCAGTTGAAATAATAAGGCAACGTGCAGTTTGATAAATGTTTTCAAAAGGAATCATGGTATCTTGCTGTATTCGCTGTAATACTGTTGTAACTGGAACAAAGCAAAACATTTAAGTGAAAAGCACAGCACGGCAAAATCAAGTTGAGAAGTATTCTGCAGAGATCATCTGAAACTCTTCTTCGTCTTTGTTTGGATCCAGAGCTGTGTGATGCTCCTGGGCATCCACAAATGTCAGCATGAAGTGTATGATGACATTATACAAGCTTGAACTGTTCCACACCACTGTTGCATTGAGGATATTGGCCAGTCAGGGGCAGAATGAGTGATGACCTGACATTTTGTAAAACAGCTTTGACAGTAAAGCAGTTGTCAAAGAGCCAGGAATACAGTCAAGCTTTTCAAAATGTGAAATTCAAGATCTGAATGATCAATTGTTATGGGGTGCACATTGAAACCTGTTTTTAAGTGGCAAAAATTGCCTTCAGGGTGTGAATTGATATTGCTGGTTGCTGCTAAACATCTTAAACTTACCTGTGTTTTGTCCAAAACTCCGAGTCCTCACTCTGCATAGGTTACTTCCCATGGCTGTATCTATATTAAGCTTTTTGATGCCAGTTCACAATTATTGGAATGATGGCATTTTTGTAGATGAAATGGATCGAATGGGCTTCATTCTTATTGTGTCTGCTGTGATAATTATGTGGGAGCCAAATGGAAAAGGCATATCAGACCCTCCTTTGTAGCAACTTTAAGAGTACAATTGATGCATAGGAATTCCTGAAGAATTTGTCTATCCTGCAATTTAGTATTAAATTTACTGAAAATAAAATGTATTCAATAACATAGCAGCAAAGATGACTTTTTAAATACCACATGATGACAAATGTCAATCTTTAAAATTCTTGATATTAATTTTATTCTTTCTCTTAGTTAACCTTGACCTCATGTTAATAACCAATGGAAACAAACATCCTGACCTGCATTTTCCATTGGATTTTGTATTTTGATTCCTGTTCCTCACACAGTAAACCTGTTTATGAGTTTTTACTTGAGATTAATGATATGATTGAGACCACCAGTTGATCTATCAAGTACTGAATTCATAAAGGATAATATGAAAATAAAAAAAAACAGGAAAATACTATACAGTCACTTGTGATGATCTCACCATTCAGTTAGATTGTGGTTAACCTGTAACTTATTTGGTATTTACCCACCTTCATTCCACGATCTTTAAAACAATGGTCCATGGATTTTACCAGTGATCAACTTCTGCTCCATTACACTGTCAGACGTAGTACATCAAGCTTCAATCAATTGGATATTCTGATCAATAACATCATTGTCCATGTACATATTTCAGCAATTTTTTTGAGGGATTTTGCCATTGTCATCAAACTTATCCTCTGAAGAGAAGTTTTTAACTCTTCTGAAGATGTTGGGCCTTTAGTGCTTGTAAGTTTTCCTATTGTTTACAATTCTGACTCAATTCTAACCAGCTTCTGGCAAGTGATTTATTTAAAAAAAGCCTTTTTACATATTTAACTAGACAATTGACCATACCTGGAGAAAAAAATTAATTTAATTTCATTATGGAAATAGCATGTGTTCTAATGCTAAGACTTTTACATTCTGGAGAGGAATAACATCACAATCATTAATAAGGACTTCTTTTTAACTTCAAATGCCAGATTGTCCACGGCAACTTTCAGATTTATTGTTCTTGGATCTTCAATTGCTTTCCAAAATTTTGTGACATATTTCCTATCAATCAATGACTTCAGTCAGCATTCATTTTATGAATGGATCTGTGCCATGGATTGTGCAACATCAATATCACCAAAAAGAACAACCTGCAGAAAACTGGAAAAAAATTAAATATAATTCCTGAATATTCTATTTACTTCCAAAATGTAATATATTCAACTTGATTGGATGCTCAAACTGTTGAAGTTCAAAAGCTGCCTTAAGGTTTCTACAGCATTAATTGCACCTGATTAATTGCTGTAACTTTGATGAAATATTCTCTGAACCTTTCAAAATAGGGGAACAATTTTCATTTTCCTGGGTCTTTGTTGTTCCAGTGTAAACTTATAACTGTTGATTGGGTAACATTAAATTAAATTCAACCCTGCAGAGTTCAAGCACATTCTACATTTACTATTCCTTTTGTTGGCAATTACTGATGAGTTTATCACTTCCATTAGTTCATCTATTTTTTCATGACCTTTAAGTTTTCCACTCAATTAAGCATCATTTTCAATTTTTGTTAGTGTTCAAGTCGAGCTTTTCTTCATCAGGTATTCCTGAAGCAAACACTTCAATCGTTCAAAGTGATCATTATATTCCAATTTAATGTTTCATTTTCATTGCAAATTTGTGTCAAGTTTGATGAGTTTCTTTTTTAAGTATTAAGTTTCACCTTTGTTTAGGCACTATTGCAAAAGGTAGGCTAGATTTTTTCTTTTTACGTAGGCAATGAAATTAACATATAATTTCAGTGGAAGATCTGTTCTTACTCATTTTGTTATTTTTATCTCATCTCATGCCACTTATGAGTATGTTTTCGTCCCCTGCAACCTTTCTGAGATAGCTGGCATACAAATAAGTGGCACTTGTTTGTTGTTGGCATATTTACTCAGCAGATAATTACTGGCATCATGATTTTGGGCACACATCAGGTAGTAGCTTGAGAAAATATCTGTTGTGTGATAAGGAGATCAGGCTTCAGGATCCAAAGTAGATTGAATTTGACAGGGAAAAACAACATCTGAGAGACTTTTTTTTAATGTTCCTCATTACAAACCACCAACCATTGATTTCTCCTCTGATAATCTGCTCTTTGTAATTGAGACACACTAGGCCAGTCTTCTTATCAACCATAACAAGGTAATGCCAATTTGAATATCAAAGTCCTTAAAGGTGCCTCAGTCAATTCTGGACACTTGAACAGGAGCATAAGGAGCAAGTGTCCTATCTAATCAATGTAAATGTGATTTTTTTTCAAGCTCCCTAATAATCCTTTCCAGCTTCCTTGTCGTGGGCAGATTACAAAGCTTCTCCATTGTTACTTGGTACTATCTTACTGGGATAAAAAGTTATGGGAGTGGAAAATTTGCATCCATCTATGGATCAGTAATATTTTCAAAAGGAAAGGAGGAGCAAATAATAGTCAACTTATTGCTTACTAAGTTTTGAGATGGAAATCTTACAAAATAAAAACACATTTGCCTAGGAATTTGGGAGCTGGAATCCATTTATGAAGGAAAATAAACAGATGTATTTTAGCAGCCTTACCCCAATGTGGGGACTGGCAAATGAGCTCTCAACTTCGGAAGTTCAGCAAACTATTAACTACTTTGACCAGTCTCTTTACTTCACTGTTGAACTCCTAAAAGCTTGCAACTTGAACAGTTCTCCAGTAAAGCATGCCAGTGATCTGATAAATGCACTACTCCCTGGCTGATGTTGCAGCAATCTGTTTGACAACATATGCTATGGAAGTTGAGCGTGGCAGTCAAATTCAGAGTCAGTAATCGAGCAAAATAGAATCAGTTCAGGTTCAAATTAGTTTATTTTCATATATACCAGAGTGCAATGATATTTATCTCTTGCATGCATATCACAGCGTAAACAATATAAATGGTAATAATAAATCCAACAATACAGTGACAGACACAGAATGACAGAACAGTGCAAAGATAATAGTGCAAGATGAAATATTAAAAAATGCTAAAGTGACAATAGCAGAATAACTGAGAGAGGTAGAGTTAAGAGTCGAAGAAAATGGCTGCACCATTGGGATGAGTGTGTGAAGACGATAATTGGTTTACAAGTCTGGTCACCATAGTGAGAGAAAAGCTGTTCTTGTGCTGATCATCCAGGCTTTCAAGTTTTGGTGTCTTCTCCCAGAAGGTAGAAGAGAGTAAAGGGAATGGACAGTGCTGTAAGTATTTTTGACAATGCTATTAGTCTTCCTGAAGCAACGCACCATGGCGGATGGAAGAGAATTTCAAATCTGTGGTTGGGTTGGACTGGGCAGTGTTTACTCTGGACTCTGCATGATTCATAGGTCCAGAGCACAGACGTTGCCATGTCAGTCTGAGATGCAACCCACCAATGTGCAACCTATATATAGTGCACTAGGTAGAGGTTCGAGAGAATCCTCTGGGGAAAGCTGAATGACAGTAATATTTGCATATTCTTCAGGTATGAAAGTCAGGAAATGGCTTCTTCCATTGTAGGAGTTTCAAGGCTCAAGACTGAAACAGGATTTGCGCCCCATATTATACCCTGGATCTGCTGGCAAGCAGAATCTTCTCTGGCAATTCTCCGTTTATTCTGCTGCATTTGAAGGGAAAATTAACTGTGGCTATGTGCTGTTTGTTTCTCTTTTAGATGTTTTTTTTCCACCTCTGCATAGTGTTAGTTTCTCCTTGCTTTTTGTACTGTGGTGTTTGAAGAGGCTGTGGTTTCACTGCCCGTATATATTGGAATGTGTCACACTTGGCCCAGACTGACCAATAACATTCCTCATAGAAACCTCCTTCCAGCAAGGAAGTTCAATGGGAGCACCTCGTTAATGACACTGTAGTGCTGTCAGTAACATGTTCTACCTCACAGCGACAGAAACCCAGGTTCAATACTGACCCTTAAAAGCTGAATATGTTTAGTCAGTATGTTCTTCCTATGACACGTATCTTGCCACTGGCTTCACCAGCTTCCTCCCACATCCCAAGGATCAAAAGGTGGATGGTTAATTTTGCAGTGTAAATTGCCACTTGTGTGTCGGTGAGTGGCAGAATTTGGGTGGATTTCGCAGGAATGTGAGGAAAATAAAACAATAGGATTAAGGTAAAATTAGTGTGAATGCACATATGATGGTCAGCATGGACTCAGTAGGTCAAAGAGTCTGTTTCCATGCTGTTTTCTCCATGACTTCATACAGTAAAATATATGCCAAAGTTCAGAAGTTCAAAGTAAATTTATTATCAAAGTACATGTATGTCACCATGTACAACCCTGAGATTCATGTTTCTGTGGGTATACTTCATGAATCTATAGATGTAATTAGAACAGGATCAATGAAAGATCAACTCAACTGCAGAAGACAACAAACTAAACAAATACAAATATAAATAAATAGCAATAAATAACGAGAACTTGAGATATTAAGAAAAAATCCTTAAAGTGAGATGATTGGCTGTTGGAACATCTCAATGATGGGTAAGTGAGTGCAGTTATCCCCCTTTATTCAGGAGCCTGATGGTAGTGGGGCAGTAACTATTCTTGAAATTGGTGGTGAGAATCCTGAGGCTCTTGTACCTTCTACCTAATGGCAACAGTGAGAAAAGAACATGGCTTGGCTGGTGAAATCTCTGATGATGGATGCTACTTTCCTATGACAGTGTTTCATGTAAATATGCTCAGCGGTTGGGCCAGATAAAACGATAATTTTTTTTTGTAGCTTTGATTCCTTAAGTGCTCTTGCTCCTAGAAATACATCTTTGGAGTAAAGTCAGATTCCAGTGTATGCATGCTTAGTTGTACTCTGAATCTGGAATTATCCCCATGTGGACACCTTATGGGCTTCTCTACCTATACTGGAAAGGGGGTTGCGGTCCCATAAGATGGACAATTATTTTCATATCATATATGAACAAAAATGATAGAAACAACTTTCCCCATCAACATCACTGCAACGTCAACACGTGGACTTTTTCTTATTAGGCTGTTGCAAAGGCAGTTCACCCTGAGCCACAGCATGGCTTCCAGGCAGTAGTCAGCCATTGATGGGATCCCTTTCCTTAATACCACTGCAACAGAAAAGCAGGGAACAGACAAAACAGCTACTTCATACATCTTACTTTGACATTTGACTTTGTGTCCATTAAGGGCTTATTCAAACTGATACAAAGGGTGAGCCCTCCTCTGAGGCTATTGTGCACGATCAAGTTTTGCATATAGTAATTATAAGTATTATTCAATGCAAAAATTAAATTTCTGGGATTTTTAGCATGCACAGCAGAGTCAGACAAGGCTTCACCCTTGCTTGCATCTGTCCAATATCTCATTTGCCCACCTGTCCCAGCCTACCTTTGGAACAGTTACAGAATGAACATTTCTTCACACAAGATCAGATGGAAAGGTATTCAGTTCTCCAGACTTGGGCAAATACCCAGTTTTCAGTTGCAAAACCAAAGCAGTACATCTGGGGCGAGCAGCCAAGTCTAATAGCCAAATTGAATTTCAGTGTGAACTTGTGCCCTCCCATGCCACTACCTCACTAAAAATTTTTCTTCATGAAATGCTAATGTTGGCGTGTTTATGAAGTAATTAAAATTCTCTGTAAACAGTTACTTCAAAAATTATTACTTTCTCCTGTATCTCTTCAGATTTAATGAATGATTTTCATCATAATTTCATAATGAACTGAGTGTCCCTTATTATAATGTTCTACCACAAGTACAACTAATTTAATCAGCGTGTGTGGCCAATCACACCATGTGATAAATGGTTGTCATCTCACATAAGTGGGATATGGATTTTATTCTTGTGTGAGATAGTGACTCAACAGGAATTCGCAGTTTGTGAGCCATTAGTATTTGAGAAACAATTCAAACAGTTTGAGCACTGGCACACAATACTGGGCAGTACCACCTGTAATTCAACCACCTCTAAACTAATAACTGTTATCACATTTTCTTTTGTAAGATTCCTGCAAGCAAAATGAGCTGACTTTACCGAAGTGAAATAATGCAGCAAATTAACATCACTCGTTGTTGATGCCCAAGTATCTTACCTGGCAGGATGTCAGCTGAGATATGAATTCAAAATATATCAGTTAGAAAAGACTAACATACCTAATCAGTGCTTCACCACATGTTTCTCAATTTGTTTCTAAGCTTAAAACAGAAATTAGTTATGTACAGTACATAGAGTATTGAAAGGATAATTATTGAATACAAGACAAATTTATTTAACAGAACCATGAGTGCAATTAATTTAATTTAATTTGTGTATGGGTAAATCATTTTCAAATTATTCTGTAAGCACTGCTTCCAACAGTTTGCTCTACAACTATTTTTGCGGTTAGATACACTTAGATACATATCACCTTAAGATTCTTGGGTTTATTGTATAGAAGGCAGTCAGAGTATTTGAACTATTGACCAAGACTTTGTTAGCTATGCAAAGTGTCTAACATCTAACTGCTGATATTTCCCTGAATAAGTGCCAGGAATTTTGAGATCTCCAAACAAGAGTTCATCAAGTTGGTAGCCTTGCTGATGATTTTTTGACCATGCTTGATCCAACATGGGAACATGGGACATTGTGAGCATGTAGGAAAGGTTGGAAATTAGGTCATGGCAGACAGTTGGCCAGCAGAACAAGTCTCATTCTCAAATAGATGGAGATCTTTACAACTCAGGAAAAAGTAGGAAACAGACAGAAGGGAATCAGCTTGAACAACCTGCACATAATGGAATTCTTCTCCATTCATTTCATTTTATTTACACCTTTTGACCTTCCTTTAATTTTTGTAATGTTTTTTCATAGGATTGTTTTGTAAGTATCAATTTTTAAAAAAAAAATTCTGTCTTTTAAGTGCTTTGATTGTTTCTGAATGCATAGAGTTTGATAATATTGACAGCTGGCTAAGCTGGTGAATGGAGTGAATGGAGTGAAACACCATATTCTGCCTTTAAAAAATATTAGGCTACTAATTTATTTCTACAAACAAGAGAATTTATTTTGAGCTTCATTCATTTTTAAACCTTTCATCAAGCCATTCACAAAGTTCTCTTCAGTGTTGTTTTTCCACTTAACTATGTTTCCCTAATTCGGTTTATCTTGCTTGCTTCCTTTCCTCAGTTATGAAGTTTTATGATTATTTTTGCACAAGCCTTGTTTTGCACACAGTCACCACAACCATGCCATCACACACCGATATACTTCCACATTTCACAACATATTGTGGAAGAAAATATATCAGACATATATATGAGCTGACACTGTATTGAGCAAGGAAGGGTTAATGATCTTCAAATGTAAAATCAAAGTCTACTGTGACAAATGTACTCTGTGCTGCTGACAATGTGCCTTTCAGTCAGGATGATTAAAATAACTGTATTTGTACTTCTTTGTTCTAAGAATTATCACCTGTCTGATATACTCTTTTAGCCTGTCTGATATACTCTTTTGAGAAATTAACACTGAAGTAAATGTGTAACTGCTCAAGGACATATCCAGCAACTTTGCTGCTCAACAGAACTGCCATTGAAGTTCCTCCTTCCGATTTATGTGTTTTTCTCTCATATGCTGGGATATAATTAAGAGCGTGACCCATTGTCAGGCAGAGTCTCAGAACTCCACTTTTAGGAAGATGAGCTCTCTATGATATCAAGCTACAATAAAGGCGTTCTGAAGCGATCTCCCTCCATGTCCGAGTGTTAGTTCTTTTTCCGCAACAACACATATACTTCACAGAAGGGCCTGACGTTCAGTTTTGAGTCTCTCTCAGTGTAAAGTGTCTGAACATCAGGCTGGCTCCTTGTACCAGGTGTCTACCAGAGGAACCATTTCAGGTCAAGGAAGGTTAATTTATAGAACAGTGCTGATCCAGGGAGTCACTACTGATTGTACTAAATCCAGGCTAATAATTGCACTCAGCAGGTCAAGCAGCATCTCTGGGAGAAAAAGAATTGGTGATCTTTTGACTCCAAATCCTGCATCAGTCCTGATGCAGTGACTTGACCCAAAATGTAAACCAGTCTGATGCAGGGCTTCACCATGGAACATTACAATTCCTTTCCTCCCACAGATGCTGCTTGACCTGTAGAAATCTGTCAACAGATTGTTTGTTGCTCCAGATTCTTGTATCTGCAGTCTCTCGCGCCTTTAATGACACGTCACTATTTCATGAAATTTTTTTTTTACAGTTGTATCTTCCATCCATTGATGAAACTGTCCATTAATGTTGAAGGTTCAAGGACAAAATGGAGTGGAATATGACACCTAAGGAAACATAGTTGCTACTGGCTCCAATTAGGAGTTGATTCTCTTAGTTGCTTTTAAACCCAATGCAGTAGCTAAGTGACTGTAAATTCAATAGTAAGTTAACAGAAAAAAAGCAGTAAAATTACCATTGCACGTATTATGCCGCATTTGGCTGAAATTCTTGAGGGAAGCTACAATAAACAGAAAGTAAATCATTACTGTTTTTATAGCATTGCTGTGTCCTACACTTGGCTTGTTGCCTAGATTCAACATACCTGCACATACACTTGGTTGAAGGAGATTCCTCACATCTGTCAAGCATCCATGAGTCAAAGCAAAGGCAGCTCGTACAGTGAGGAAGCTTTAGACAATGCATCCTACAATCCCACCCTCAGAATATTCTGACAAGCCATTGATAAATTTTCAGCTGCCAAATGCTGTAAAAATTCTCATAATAATTTTAAAGTCCCATGGACAGATACTAACAAAATAAACAATATTAATAAAAGTTATGAAAAATGTATCAACCATTGCCAAATAATGAACATAAGTAAAATACTTAATTTTGCATTACAGGGAAAATGCATCACACCAACAAATGAATCATCACCATAAAAAATTAAGCTGTGGAGATAATTACTTCTGATTCTTTACCTGATTGTGTTCTTCCCTGCTAGATATGTGTCTGCTAGGTATTCTCAAGTCATCAGCACTGCAGGTGGAAAAGAATAGAAGCAACACTAAATTATGGTAATGTGTTGTTCAAGTTACTGGAGTTATATCTAGTGACATGGACTATTAATTCAGCAGCATGTGTTCAGATTTTATTTGAAGGTAACTATGTAACCTTCCAAGTAAGATAAAAACTGCAAGGAGCAAGCATGGAAGAATTCAAATTCCAGTTATTATTAAATCTGGAATTTAAAAGAAAAGTAAACAGCAATGATGGGTATGTGAAACTGTTGGATAGTTGTCAAGGCCCATGTAGTTCTCCTACGCTTTCTTATCTGGCCAATATATGACATCAGACTCTCTGAAAATGGTGTAGCCATCTGATTAGTTCATGGAACATTATAGGAATGAACCATAATGCTCACATTTTGTGAATGAATAAATACAAAAATATAGGTACCAATACTTCCCATAATCTTCAATTATATTTCTTATAAAAATATGTCATAAACCAATATTAAAATGAACCACTCAATCAAGGTCTTGCTTGTGACCAGAATACCAATATCCTGAAAAGAACTGAATGTTCCACATGTATTATGCATATCATAGAATAACAAATGAAAAATATATCTCATGATCCATTTTTTTCATTTCCTGACATCTATAGTATATTGAACAACGAAGGAAACAAATACAGATTTTTCCAGACATATAAACATGTTAATAAATTTCAGAATCTGCAAAATCAATTTGGTGTTAAATGCAACCTGATACTTTATTGTAAAATATTACCACAGAGGTTTGAAGGTTAAGTAAATAGATGGATTAGTATTTGAGCTTTGGATTTGAATTTTGCAGTTAATTACCAAAATATGTTTGCATATATTTTAAAACAACAATATTGCAACCTGTTATATTTTTTTCTTCTTTGCTATTTTGCACTATTCTCTTCATAATAGCGTCTGGAATTGTTGATCATATTTGCTGATGGGAGGTTTTATTTGTCAGTATGATATTATAATTCTGAGAAGGCAATATATACACAACACTGTGCTCCTGATATTTCTGTTATGATTTTAGCTCTTCATGCACTATCACTAGAAATTATTATTATTGAGCAACTTACACTGCGATTAGTATTCCAGATGTAAACAGAATTGTCAATTAACAGAATAAATGCTCTACTCATTACATTAAACAACAGTGTTGAAATGTTACAGAATGCCTCAGGGAACTATATTTATTACCTGTATAAAAATATTTTGTTCATAAGACATTTTTAAAATGACACTGTAATATGTTAAGGATCATTTGATTTTTTTTTTACAGTTAGCCACCCTGCTTAACCCCCTAAAGGTGTATACTTCTGCAGCTGTATTTATTGGGCCACATCAACTGTAACCGGCCACAAAGTTCCTCTGCTAACATAGCCCGGGAACTCAGTTGGGTGAGCCAAGATAAACAGCAGCCATATCAAACTTTGGTTAAGTCACATTTAAAGTGCTGTGTACTGTTCTGATTGCTACATCACAGGAAGATGTGGAGGCTTTGGAGTGGTCACAGAAGATCATATTGCCTGCATTAGAGTCTGTTAGCTAATAGGAGTGGTGGAAAAAATTGGATTGTTTTCTCAGGAGTGTCAGACAATGAAGGATGAAATGATGAAAGTAGATCAAATTATGAGAGACATTGATAGGGTAGATACTAAAGGACATAGGAAAAGGATCTAGTGCTTTCCCGGTGTGTATATGTCAAATAAACTTTTCTCGGACTTCCAGCCGGGTACAGGTATTGACTATAGCTGACGTTTCGATGACAAACTCTGCCATCTTCATCAGGGATGATTCTGGGCCATGTTTAGTGTGGTGGTATTTATACCTCTGTTGTTAGCAGGGACTATGCTCATGGTATTTCTTGGGATGAAGATGTCATCAAAACATTGGTTATAATCGATACCTGTACCCAGCTGGAAGCCCGAGAAGAGGTTATTTGTAAAGGGCATAGCTTTATCGTGACAGGATGGAAGTGTATAGAAGACTTGGAAGCAAGTTTTTTTTTAATACAGAAATTGGTAGCTGCCTGAAGTGTATTGCCAGAGGAGCTGGTGGAAACAGATAGGATTGCAATGTTTAAGAGACACTTAGACATGGAGGGTACAGATCATGTCCGAGCAGATGTGATTCATTTAATTTGGCATCATTGTCAGCATAGACAGTGCTGGCTGAAGAGTCTGTAGCTATGCTGTATCACAGTTGAATGCTGTCCTCACTATAAAATATGAGCTATATTGGCATCTCAGCAACTTTCTCTGTGGAACAAGTGCACAGCAACCACAGCTCACAGTAAGGTCTAATTGCACCAGCAACCCAGACTAACAATAAGTTGAAAAGACCATATGTCACCTGAAAAATAACAGCAACTCAAGAACTGATGACGCCCCTGCTGCAGTTCTACAATGTGATCGAGGTGAATCCCTGACATAAATATGCATCTTGGAAGAGGAGGACATACCAAGTGATTTCAGAGATGCCATCAAAGTGATTATCTTCAAGAAGGGAGACAAGTTCAACTGTGGTAACTACAGAGGGTCTCACAATTGGCTGGCAATAAAACACTCAAGCAGAATCAGAATTAGGTTTAATAACAATGGCATATGTTGTGAAATTTGTTGTTTTGTAGCAGTAGTGCATTGCAATATATAATAAAAATACAACAAGAAGTACATACTAAAAATAAATTAAATAAATATTGCAAAAAGAGAGCAAATTAAAGGTAAAAAAACAGTGAGGTAGTGTTCATGGGTTCATTGTCCATTCAAAAATCTGATGGTAAAGGGGAAGAAGCTGTTCCTGAAACATTGTGTGTGTCTTCAGGCTCCTGTACCTCTTCCTTGATGGTAGCAATGAAAAGAGGGCCTCCTCAACCATGTTTTAGAACTGCAGCAGGAGTACCATCAGTTCTTGAGTTCTTGTTATTTTTCAAGTGGCACGTGGTATTTTCAACTTACTGTTACTCTGGGTTGGTGGTGCAATTAGAGCTGAGTGTGTGCTGTGACTGCTGTGCATTTATTCCACAGAGAAAGTCACTGAAATGCCAATATACTGTGGCTCACGCTTTATAGTGAATATGGCATTCAACTTTGATACAGCACAGGCACAAACTCTTCAACCAGCACTGCCTATGCTGACAATCACATCTGCTTGCACGTGATCTATATCCTCCATGTCTGTCTATGTGTCAAAACATTGCAATCTATCTGCTTCCACCACCTCTTGGGTGGAGCAGCTGATTCGGAAAAGGCAAAAGGTGGAGGTATGTATTTTGTGATAATCTCTCTGTAGTCAATCACAAACACAGGACAGTCTGCAGATGCTGGAGATCCAAAGCAACACACATCAAACACTGAAGGAACTCAGCAGGTCAGACAGCATCTATGGAAAAGAATAAACAGTCATTGTTTTGGGCTGAGACCCTTCTTCAGTACTGAGTGCCGCGATATGGAGGTTTCATTGTGCTCTTGTTCCCCCAACCTTGAACACCTAACAATCAAATGCTGATAGTTCTATTTACCAAGAGAGTTCACCTCCATGATCCTGAACGCAATTGACATATCTCCATTGGCTGACTGTAATCAGGCACTTGATATACTGGATAACACCATCACCAGACATGAAACAGTCCACCCCGATACACTTCAGATCATAATTGGGGATTCGATCAGGCTTGTTTGAAGGAATCCATGCCCAGTTATGATCAGCATATATCCTGAAGCTCTAGAGATCCCAATACATGAGACCACTGCTATACTAAGATAAGGAATGCCTCCCATTGCATGCCCAGAATGCACTTCAGGAAATCTGATCACTTGGATGTCCTTCTCCCACCTGCATACAGGCAGGTGCTAAAGAGCAAGGCTCCAGAGACAAGGGCAACAAAGAGGTGGATGCAGGAGGCAGAGGAGCAGCTATGGGATGGCTTTGAGTTGGTGGACTGGGCCGAGTTCGAAGACTCATCTGTGGATCTGAATGCATACACCACAGTTATCATGGACTTTATAAAAACAGTTGTAGACAAGTTTACCCTCACAAAATCATACAGAGTCTTTCCCAACCAGAATTCCTCGATGAACCATGAGGTATGCAGTCTGCTGAGGGCCAGATTGAAGGCATTCAGGTCTGGTGACCAAGAAAGTTACAAGAGGTGAGGTTCGATCTTCAGGAAGCCATCACACGGACAAGGTGGCAATTCCAAATGAAACTTGAGTCAATGAAGGCTACTCGACAGCTGTGGCGGTGCTTGAATGCTATCGTCTCTTATAAAGTGAAATCAAGCATCATAGGCAACAACAATTCAGATTGCCAACAACATCTCCTCCACAATCTCCAACAGCACACAGCCTTGGCTTTGCCTGTATCTCAGTGGTAAAGCCCTCCCCGTTATTGAGCACACCTGCGTGGAGTGTTGTTGTAGGAAAGCAGCATCTATCATCAGGGACCACCACCATCCAGGTCATGCTCTCTTCTCACTGCTGCAATCAGGAAGAAGGTACAAGAGCCTCAGGACTTACAGTAATAGGCTCAGGAAGAGTTATTATCCTTCAACCATCAGGCTCCTGAACCAAAGGAGATAACTTCACTCAATTTCACTTGCCCCATCACTGGACTCTTCCCTCAACCTAATGACTCACTTTCAAAGACCCTTCATCTCATGTTCTTGATATTAATGCTTATATATTATTATTGTTATTATTATTATTTTCTCTCAGCTCAAGCTGGTAAAATTTGTGGTACAGGTATAGCCAAGAACAGTCATTTCTCAATTGCTAGGAACTTTCAGACTATTCTCCTCCAAGAGGTCCGTGACCTTGCTGTACGGTTTGGAAGCTTGCTTGCCTCAATGACCCAGAGAGCTTTGTTGGCTGGAGCCAGGGCTTTGTGCTTTGGTTCTTGCTAAAGTTATCCATGCCAAACAGGTCAAAGGGGGTAGAGGCCAGACCAAGAGTGATCCACCAGTCCTCCACCTTTGGGGTTCAGCTCAGAGCTACCAAATCTGACTGGTCAAAGAAAATTGTTAAGGAAAGAACAAGGATTCTAAATCTGTGTATAATGGTATGGACTGATACAAATGGAGGACCGTCATTGCTGCGTTAAACGCCAATGGCATTACAGACAATAAGCAAATTCAGATTATTCTAGCAGTGTTTAGTATGGTGACTTTCTGGAGATTTATATAAATGTTACTGCTTAAATTTAAATCTTTAATGCTATTTTATAGACACTTTGGGATACCAGTTGTAGATATTACTGTTGGTATAATATAAAACTTGTTTATGTTCCATTGTCTTTCAATTTCCTATTTTAATTCAGCATATTTCTGTTGTTTTTCATTTATTGATTTCTTTATGTTTGTGTGTTTGGAATGGCTATATCTATTAAGTAATTTGTTCTTGCTTGTTTATCCTGTAATATCATATCCAGACAGTTATTATGGATTGTCCTATCTGTAATAATGGATCAGTCACAATATAATTTGTAGGACTCTAATTCAAAAACTGGATCAGGTTTGTATTCATAGTAAGGTATATTGTCTTTTAGAAGTTTGTAGTATAATGAAAAGATTTGGGGTGAATGGTTTCTCCTGGTATTTTCTCCATTTATTATTTTGAATTTGTTGGTCTTTTAAAATCTATTTTTGATAATTTTTAGTGTTAACCAACTGGTCCTATATCGCTTTGCATTTGAGTGTACTTAGTGTTTTCTAAAAATTGTCATTTCATTTCTTATTTTTCTTTGTAAATTTTCCAGGTAAGTTTTGGACCAAGATTTTATACCAAAAGAATATGTTAATATGGGTATAGTGAAAGTGTTTATTGCCTTTGTTATATTTTTACTATAAAGCTCTGTTTTCAGATTGTCTTAAGCCTTGAAGTAAATTCTTTTGAAAGTTTTCCCTTTATCACACTATGATCTGTTTCTTTGCTTGTTGATACCCCAGATATTTATATGTTTCATATTCATCCATGCATCCTGCTGCTCAGTTTTAAAATCTACTAGCTCTTTGCACCTTTCTTTATGTTTAACATTCTGCAGATATCTAGTCCAAAGTTCATGTGTGTATCTTTGGAAAGTAGCTCTAATATTTGAATTAATTGCTTTAGGTTATTGATGAAGGAACGTATAATTTCAAATCAGCCCTGTATAGGTGTGCCAAAGTATGATTTGTTTGGTTGCCTTTGATTTGATACGCTACTTTTATCTGACTCAGTAAATTAGAGAGCAGGTTTAAAACAAGACAAATCCATAGTGGGCATTGAGAGTCGCTCTGGAAAATGCCATGATTTATTTTGATAAAGTAGATGTTATTTTTGGTTGTTAATAGATAGGGTGATTATAGTACGCCAGTGTTTCATCTGATGTTGTAGGAATTTCACAAGTATTGGGTGCAGTTTATAAATATTAAGAATTTCTAACCATGAGCGTGGGACAGAATCAAATGCTTACGGTAGTTAATATAACAACACAAAAGATTTCTACTTTTCCTGCAGGCTTGATTTAGAATATACAGAATCTATTATTATTTGTTCTTTGCATCCTTTCATACCCTTATGGCATCCTTTCAGCTCTTCTGTAAGTATATTGTGGGTACCTCGGTGAGTGGTGATTAGTTGAAAGATGTTTCATGTTACAGTTTTATATATAGTTTGTAGACAGGTAACAGGACGATATTTTGATGGGTCATTTATGGTTTCTCCTTTAGGTAAAAGCTATGCTTTACCTTTATCAAAAATTCAGGCATTTTTTCAGCATTTAAAAAAAAATTGCTAATATGCATTAAGAAGTATGGATGAAGACAAAGACTTTTTAATATTAATAATTGTAATATTATCACTACCAGCATGTTTCCAGTTGTGGTTACTTTTTATAACCACTTTTACCATATCCATTGTAACTTCAGGTGTTTGCACGTCTTCAATTGTGAGAGTGCATTCTTTTTCCTCCCTAATTAAGCTGGATTCTGAATTGTACATCATATTATTTATTAATTCTGTGCTAGAGTTGGTGATATTTTGGTGTGTCAAATTCGGTTTCAATGCCTTGTGTAAACCATTTTCATGGTTAGTAGTATTATTATTGTCGTCTTTTTTTCCCAGCTCAATTTGGAAAAACCTGTGGTACAGGTATAGCCAAGCACACTCATTTCTCAAATGCTAGGAAAGTTTGGACTGTTCTTGTGATATTTAGTATAATAGCTTTCTGGAAATTTACATAAATATTACTGTGTAGGCCTAATTGTTTAACACTATTGTGTAGTGACTTTGGGATGATGCCAATTGTTGATATTACTGTTGGGACAATATATACCCTGGTTATGTTCGAAAGTCTTTCAATTTCCTCTTTTAATTCAGCATATTTCTGATGTTTTTTTCACTTAATCATTTCTATATGTTATTTGTGATTAGAATGGCTATATTTATTAAGTAAGTTGTTCTTGTTTGCTTATCCAGTATTATTATATCCAGGTGGTTGTTTTGGATTGTCCTATTTGTAATAACAGATCCGTCGTAATGTAATCTGTGGGGCTCTGACTCTAAAACTGGATCAGGCTTGTATTTATAGCAAGATATGGTTTATTTAATGAATTAGTATTTTATGAACTAGGGGTGTCTGGGGTGTCAGGGAGGGGTAGCACCACTGCTAGAGGAACATTTCGCATCCTTTTCAGGCAGTTTATCCACCTTTGGTCCCTGTAGCTGTTTGCATGTAACAGAGGCCACACCCCGGGCAACAGCTTCGACAAGCCGGCTAAACCAGGTGAAGGCAGCCGGCAGGTCTCAAACCCCTGGTGAGATAGGGAGATGTCTATCCCAGCATGTGAAGACAGACTCCGATAGATTGAGCGGACGAGACCAATGGAAGGTCCAACAGTCAAGAAGGCAGTCTCTGCAGGCGTCGTGGAATGCGTAGAGCATGACAGGACACAGAAGATGTCCTGGTCATCCACTGCGCCTGGTCCCATCTCCAGCCATCTCGACTCTTGTCTTGCTACTGGATCCAGATGGGAATTGGGAAGAGAGAGGCTGACGCTGAACAATTCTCCCTCACTTAAATCAAAATCAAGCGCTAGTCTCAACACCATCATAGCCAGCTGGTGGCATAGTGGCATCAATGCTGGACTTTGGGGCGTGAGGTCCCAAGTTCAAATCCAGCCGACTCCCTTGCTCTCTATCCATGCTGGGTTCAGCATCAAGCTAGCAACTCAACCTCGTAAAAAAGTACTAATGGTGTCAAAGTCTTTATCGATGATGATGGACAAACCTTGATGAATGATGTTTGCCACTTAATTGTGACTGTGGAAGTTAAACTGCTGCCGGATCCTGCAATGTGTTAGACTGTTTCTGGTTTCACTTGGTATTTTTTGCAGTTATCATCTTAAATTTGTTGTTTTTTTTATTACGTATTTTTGATAAAATTTTGTGTTAACCTCCTGGTCCTGTATTGCCACAAGGAGCCCTTCTCTTTCTGGGAAGAGATCTCCAACTCTAAGCCAGGCATTCAACACTTTCTTGTTGACATCATATTTACTCAGATCATGGGGGTGTCTTCCCTGGTGGGTCATGTTCCTCCATTGGTTAACCTTTTCTTCTGTAGCAATAATTTCTTCGTTTATCTGGGTGTGCCTTAATTTAAGTTTAGTGGTGTGTACTTCTTATCAGAGTTCCATATGCTCACATGGAATGCCGAACCTTTTTTTCATTGATGAAAATATTTCCTTAGAAGTTCTATCTGATTGTTAAGTAATTCTTATGCCTGTTATTCCTCTTCCTCCTGCTGCCCTAGGTAGTGTTAATCTAAGCACATGTGAGTGTACAGAATGTTTACTGAGATTTGTCATTTTAGTTCTTATTTTTCTTTGTAAGTTTTCCAGATCAGTTTTGGACCAAGATATTATACCAAAAGAATACATTAATATAGGTATAGTGGAAGTGTTTATTGCTTGTTGTTATATTTTTACTATTGAACTCTGTTTGGCAAATCGTCTTAGCCTTGAAGTAAATTCTATTGAAAGTTTTCCCTTTATCATACTATGATCTAATTCTTTGCTTGTTGATATCCCAGATATTTATGTATTTCATATTCATCCATTGATGGTATTGTATCCTGCTGCTCTGTTTTATATTCTATTAGCTCTATTAAACATTTCTTTATGTTTAATATTCTACACTTCTCTAGTCCAAAGTTCATGTTTATATCTTCAGAAATTAGTTCTACTATTTGTATTTAATGCTTTAGCTTTATTGATGAGGGACAACATAATTTCCTATTATTCACGTATAGAATGTGTGTCACAGTATAATTTGTTTGGTTGTTTCTGATCTGTTATTGATTTTCATCCAATTCAGTAATTAGATATCATGTTTCAAGCTAGACAAACCATAGTGAGCTTAAGGAGTCACCTGGAAAATGCCTCTACTTATTTTGATAACAATAGTTGCTCATTTTTCATGATAACAGTAGTTGTTCATAGATAAGGTGATTATAGTACACCAGTGCTTCATCAGATGTGAAGGATTTTCACAAATATTGGCTGAAATTTATATATATTAAGAACTTATTATTATTAATTTTTCTTTCTTTTGTATTTCCACATTTTGTTGTCTTTTCCATACTGGTAGTCCACCACATTGGTCCGTTCTTTCATTGATTCTATTATGGGTATTGGATTTATTGACTATGCCCAGAAGAAAATGAATCTCAATGATGTAGTTGATGACATACATGTACTTCAATAATACATTTACTTGTAGCTTTGAATGTAATCGGTGTATTTAATGAGTGATGCCTCTTTTATGATCTCTGCCATTTCATCATGGCTGATGCAAGGTTCCTCTCAGCCCCATTCTCCTACCTTTTCACTATATCCCTTGTGGCCTGACTAATCAAGAATCTATCAACCTCTGCCTTAAATATACATAAAGATTTGGCCTCCATAGCTGCCTGTCGTCAAGAATTCCACAGATTCACCACTCTCTGGCTAAAGAAATTCCTCCTCATCTCCATTCTAAATGGCACAGTCTATTCTGAGGTTGTGTGCTCTGGTCTTAGATTCTCCCACCATAGGAAACATCCACTCTATCAAAGCCTTTCACTACTCAATAGGTTTCAATGAGGTCACCCCTCATTCTACTGAATTCTAGTGAATACAAACCCTGAGCCATAAAAGTCTCTTCATAATTTAAGCTATTCAATCCAGGAATCATTTTTGTGAACAATGTTTGAATCCTCTCCTGTCTCAGCACATCCTTTTTAAGATAAGGGGCCCAAATCTGCTCACAATATTCCATGTGAGGCCTCACTAGTGCGTTATAAGGCTTCAATATTACGTCCTTCTTTTATACTCTAGTCCTCTTGAAATTAATGCTAACATTGCATTTGTCCTCCTCACCACAGACTCAACCTGAAAATTAACCTTTAGGGAATCCTGCACAAGGACTCCTAAGTCCCCTTGCACCTTAGTTTTCTCTTTGTTTAGAAAATGATCAATCCTTTCATTTCCTCTACCAATGTGCATAAATATACACTTCTTAACACTTCCTTGCTCATTCTCCTAATCTGTCTAAATCCTTTGTAGCCTCTTTACTTCCTCAAAACTACCTGCCCCTCCACCTCTCTTTGTATCATCTGCTAACTGCAACAGAGTCATCAATTTCATCAATCAAATCATTGAAGTAAAAAGTTAAAAGAATTGTTCCCAACACAGACACTTGTGGAACACCATGAGTCACCGGCAGTGAGCCAGTAAAGGCCCCCTTCAATCCCATTCCTGCCAATCAGCCTCTGCTTTATCCATGCTAGAATCTTTACTGTGATACCATGGTCTTGTAGCTTGTTAAGCAGTCTCATGTGTGGCACTTTGTTGAAGACCTTTTGAAGGTGTCCTCAATGCTGGAGAGGCTATTGCCCATGACAGATCTGACTGTGTTTACTAATGTCTGCAGCATCATCCGATTGTGTGCAGTGTCTGATCCATTCCAGACAATAATGCAACCAGTTAGAATCCTCTCCATAGTACATTTGTAGTAATTTGTGAAAGTTATTGGTGACATAGCAAGTCTCCTCAAAGTCCTAATAAAATATAGCACTGTCCTGCTTTCTTTGTACTTACATCAGTATATTGGGCCCAAGATAGATCTTCAGATCATCCATGATTTTGTAACTGCTCACCCTTTCCATTGCTGATCCTTTGATGACAACTGAAGTGTTTTCCTTCAACTTTCCCTTCCAGAAGTCCATAATCAATTCCTTGGTCTTACTTATGTTCTGTGTAAGTTTATTGTTGTGATGCCACTGAACCAGCTGATCTACCTCACTCCTGTACATCTCTCTTCAAAGTCTGAAATAGTTGTGTCATTGGCAAATTTATGGATGATGTATTGGGGCTTGTTGATTAAAACTGAAAGTATGATTTTGCTGACAGCTGAGCAGCAATAAATAAACAGTTGCCTGATGTACATGGATATTGCTGTTATCCAGGTAATGCAAGGCCGAATGGAAAGCCAACGAGCTTGTATCTGCTGTAGACCTATATCGAGAATTGACAAATTGCAGTAGGTCCAGCTTCTAGCTTAGGCAGGTGTTTATTCTGGCCATGACCAAACTCTCAAAGCACTTCCATCACAATAGATATGTGTGCACCTGGATGATAATCATCGAGGTAGCTCATCCTACTCTTCTTGGGCACTGGTATGATTGCCAGGAATCTTCTCAACAGCCTCACAATAATAACTACTCACAAATCACCATGTGGGTTTCATCCATCTGAAGGCACAATAGGCATAACCTTTACTATGTCATCAATCCAAAAGTGATACAATGCAGTGGACTAGAGCATCATATCTACGGCCGATCAACTGACTGAAACATTGAACATGGAAGATATTTTTAGACCATTTGTGGAACTGGATAATCAGAAGGCTCTGTGAAGAATCCTTATCAAATGTGGCTACCCTCAGAAATTTTTTTTTGTAATTCAAATCTTTATTATTATTTATTCTTATTTTACAAAGCAGCACAGCATATCATAGAGCAGATACAGTATAGTATATTTACACAGCCAATCCATAGTTTTACACATATAAAACTAAGAAACAGAAAAAAACTTCTAATTTAAGTTTAAATTAACATACAACCAAAACTGATCCCACGTCTCTTGCCTCTTGTTTCTGTTTCATAATGGCATGCCAGCTGTGATTCCAACAAAGAGATCCCCAACAAACTCTGTTCCCACTGAGGTCAAACAATGTTATCTCATTCCATCAAAACGTTGCTTAATGCTTCCTACTGCAATTTTATACCTCACTTCTTACATTCTTCCCATAGCATAGAGGAAGTGCTAATCTGCAGAAAAAAATGTTCCCAGAAGCTTAGGAGGAGCCAGTGGCAACACCTTTGCTTACATTTTCGGAAACAGCTCTATTTCCATCTTTAATGTCTCTATTTTTCCATTTCAAGGTTCTTTTGAAGATCCTGACCTGGAGTTACACACTGACTTCTGTTCTTTGCGGGAAAGGGACCCGCTCTCGGAATTTCACGACTGGCCGTTATTCGATATGCCAAGGGTGCAGCCTAGGAGATTAGCTCGCCTTCGGAGTTCTGGGATCTCATGGCTCTGGAGACAGGTGGACCGAAGGTCAATGTCCCGGCAGGAAATCGGTGTGTCGTGGGAGACGGAAGATCTCTGGCCGTATGCCCAGAGATCCAAGATCTTTGGGTACAGAGCTCAGAAAAAACGATGAAACAGACTTTTAACATCGTAAATCAACTAGTTATTTGGTATATCTCCCCTCTCGCTTTGAAACAGAGATACTTCTTTCTCCCTTATTAGGGAGAGAGAGAGCCTGTGGTATGTTGAATACCGGGTGAATAAGTAGTCTTTGGGGTACTGCAAGTCTGTGTCTTTGTTGCATGCATGTGCTTGGTGGTGGGTGCCGATGCTTTTTTTTGCTGGTGGAGGAGGGGGTATTGTTGTTTTTCTGCTGCCTACGCTTGGGGAGGGGAAGAGCTGGGAGGGCTTTAGGGTTCTAACATTTAACTGTTATTCATTCTTTGGGGGCACTCCATTGTTTTCGTGAATGGTTGCAAAGTAAAAGCATTTCAGGAATTATATTGTATACATTTCTCTGATATTAAGTGTACCTTTGAAACCTTTGAAATGGTACAGCTTCACAACAGAACGAAGGTCATTCTAACATCCATCATTCAACTGGAGTACACAAATACTACTTGCATAAACAAACCCTTGGAAGTCAAATTTCCAGTCACCATTGAATTATTTACTGAAGCATGTTTGAGAATGGGTGTTACGTTCAATATACATAATATAAAAGTCATAACCATACCCACTCCACCATATCATAACACCAGTAATGATCAGAACAAAACCCTAAGAATGTGAATAACTTCTCTCATCTCAGGAAATTCTCAGCAAAAGCAAAATCAATGAAATTGAACTTCACCTTCTGTACATCAACGGACTACTGAAAACAAGTCTTCAGATGCCACAAGGAATTCACAATTTATGGGCAGCAATGATCTCTACTGTCAGATACGCTGCAGAGTCATTTCTTATCTATATCAGGCACCTCAAATCAGTACAGGACTACTGCTGAAACAGTTTCACCAAAATCCACTAAGTCCATTGGCAGGATATATGTCTTAATATTAGCATCTCTTCCAAAGTCAAATTTCCAATAATCAAAGCTTTATGTTTAGTCATTTCTGAAAGACTGGACATCTTATTTAAGTGTCCTGAAAAAGATACTCTGAGCCCTTTCATGGCAAAAGTTAAACTTGAGTTGAGACTAGCACAGTTCAGCCATGATCATATTGAATGGTAGGTGGGCTTGAAGGGCCTTGCGGCTACCTCCTGCTGTGTTCTAGTGTCTTGTGCTCTAGACAGAGATTCAAGAATGTCTGGTCTAACTTTGATTGTGTTGGAAAACTGTCTTTGTAACTTGAATTATTTGTGCAACATATAAGCACTCATTCTCAAATTCAATTTAATTGACTTCAATTGAATACAATTTTAGAAGTGAACACGATGAGCACATGACATATAATGCAAGCACTCCTGAGAAACTTCAATTTCATAATGAGGTAATGTATTTTTGAAAGTCATATGGGGTAGCAACAAATGGTAAAATGGTAACAACTATTGATTATCAGTTTAAATCTCTCTGAAAATAGCAACACAGGTTGAAGAAGGTGAAGAAGGCAAATGGCATATTTACCATCATAAGTCATGGCATTATGACATAAAGCTTGGGATGCCATGTTGCAGATTTACAAAATACTGCTTAGACTATACCTGGGATATTGCATCTAGTTTAGATTTCACACCATGCGAGGGATGTAGTGGTATTGGAAAGTCTGCAGTGGAGATTGACCAGGCTGTTTACTAATTTGTTAGGACATTAGTTATGGGAAGTGATTGGATCAGCTGGGCTTGTTTACATAGAATATAAAACATAGAAAATCTACAGCACATTACAGGCCTTTTGACAAACAATGTTGTGCTGACCATGTTACCTACTTTAGCAGCTGCTTAGAATTTCTCTACTGCATAGCATTCTGTTTTGCTAAGCTCCATGAACCTATCTAAGGGTCTCTTAAAAGACCCTATTGTATTCGCCCCTACCGCCTTCAATGGCAATGCATTCCACGCACCAACCACTCTCTGCTTACCTCTGGCATCCCCCTTGTACCTACTTCCAAGCACCTTAAAACGATGCCCCCTCATGTTAGCCATTTCAGCCGTGTGAAAAAGCTTTTGGCTATCCACACGATCAATGTCTCTCTTCATCTTATACACCTCTATCAGGTTACTTCTCATTCTTAGTCACTCTGAGGAGGAAAGTCCAAGTTCACTCAACCTATTCTCATAATGCTTGTTCTCCAATCCAGGCAACATCCTTGTAAATCTCCTGTGCACTCTCTTTATAGTATTCACACCTTTCCTGTAATGAAGTCATCTGAACTGAACACATGGGGTGTAACTATGGTCTTATATAGCTGTAACATTACCTCATGGCTCTTGAACTCAATTCCACAGTTGATGAAGGCCAACACACTGTATGCCTTCTTAAACACACTATCAACCTGCACAGCAGCTTTGACTGTCCCATGGACACGGACCCCAAAATCTCACTGATCCTCCACACTGCCAAGAGTCTTACCATTAATATTATATTTTGTCTGAAATTTTGACCTACCAAAATGAATCACTTCACACTTATCTGCATTGAACTCCAACTGCTACTGTTCAGCTCAGTTCTGCATCGTATCAATGTTGTGCTGTAAACTCCAACAGCTCTCCAGACTATCTACAACACCTGCAGCTTTTGTGTTGTCAGCAAACTTACTAACCCACCCTTCTACTTCCTCATCCAGGTCACTTATAAAAATCACAAAGAGGATGGGTCCCAGAACAGATCCCTGCAGAACGCCATCCTCCATGGAGAATATGAACCATCTACATTCTCAATATGAATCAAGCCAATTCTGGATCCACAAAGCAAGGTCTCCTTGGATCCCATGCCTCATTACTTTCTGAATAAACCTCACATGGGGAACCTTATCAAATGCCTTACTGAAATCCATATACACTACATCCACTGCTCTAACTTGGAGTGAAGGAGCTTGAGGAGCAACCTGATCAGAAGTATATGAAACTGTAAGAGGTATAGATGCATAGGATTGCATCTGACACATTAGTCCTCTTGTGCCATGATGAGGCCACTTTCAGGGTGGAGGAACAACACACTTAAATTCCATCTGGGTATCCTCCAACTTGATGTCAAGAATATCGATTTCTCCTTCCTGTCAAAAATATCCCTCCACCCTCCCTTTTTCTTCTATTCCCCATTCTGGTCTCTTTCCTCTTCTCATATACCTGTCATCCTCCCCATTTCTCTCCTCCTCCTCCCCTTTCTCCCATGGTGCATTCCCTTCCCATATCAGATTCCTTCCTCTCTCGGCCTTTACCTTTCCCATGTACCTGGCAACACCTATCACTTTCTCACTTTCTCCTCCTCCAACATTTTATTCTGGCGTCTTCTCCCTTCTTTTCCAGTCCTGAAGAAGAGACTTGGGGATGAAATATTGACTCTTTGTTTACTTCCATGGATATTGCCTGACCTGTTGTGTTCCTCCATCATTTTGTGTATGTAGCATAGCTAGGATATTTTACCATGGCATAGAATATCATACACAAAATGGCATATATTTAAGGTGAGAAGGAACATTTAAGGGGATTTGAGGGGTAAGTATTTACACAGAGAATTACTGATATTTGGAATTGGCTGCCAGAGGAATCACTGTGTTTAAGAAACAAACACTTTTAGACAAGTACTTAAATAAGAAAGGCATAAAAGACTGTAGACCTAAAACAGATAACTCAGATTTGTATAGATTGATGAAAAGGTTGGTATGGATGTGGTGGAACAATAAGTCCTTTAATGTGCTGAGTAACACTATGACTCTGCAATGTTTCAATTGTTTGACTGACCACCTCTCATGGGACTAGATTATAAATTTCATAAGCACTTGGATGCTCCTTAGCCAGAACATATAGCAATACATTAATTAATGGATTTACCTGATTCAACCCAGAACAGATGAATTGTTAATTCGTGGTAGTTAATTTCTGCAAGATTTCTATCTCGGTGGCTTTCTTCCACGTGTTGAAACTTGCCTGTATTTCTTCATAGCTTGATTCAGACACCATATCTACAGTTGTCTTTTATCACCCACACCACTCTTTCATCAATTTATTGCCCTTAAGAGTAACACATAACTCAAAAGGACCATGCTTATTTGAAATGAGTCAAACAAAGTCTTCTCAGGATTCCTGCCAGGTACAGATAACGATTCTAACCGACGTTTTGATGACAAACTCTGCCATCTTCCTCAGGGATGATGCCTCGGCCTGTCTAGTCCAGTGGTATATAGCATACTCAGCTCCCATCATCCATTTCTCCTGATTAGTTAGTCCTTAACCTACCTATTCCACTGTCCTGTCTTGTTTATAACTGTATTCCAGTTTTTACTTAGAGTGAGACCTTCATCTTCATTGAAATTCAACAAAGCGGAAACCTGATTGTTTGAGGACTAACTAATCAGGAGAGATGGCTGATGGGAGTTGTGTATCCATACCACTGGAGTAGACAGGCCGAGGCATCACTCCTGATGAAGAGGGCAGAGTTTGTCATCGAAATGTCAGTTAAAGTCATTACCTAGAACCAGCTAGAAGCCCAAGAAGAGTTTATGTATCATATATACTAGGAAATCACTAGATCCTTTTTAAAAATGAGATAAGATGGCCATTTGAAGTAAATAAGAAATCAGTTCAGACTATCTCTCATAGTTAATAAAAATGCAGGATAGTAGGCAGCCAATGTGAGGAATGTCTATAGCTGTTTGGAGACACAAGAGACTGCAGATGCTAGAATTTGGAACAAGTCCTCCAGCACATTGTCTGCCGATTGGTGGTTGTTTTTCAGTCTCGGGCTGTGCTCTGTGTGCTAATGCAAAACCTTTTCTTGCTTGGGATCTAGTCTTCACTGGTGAACAAAATAATTTAGTAACATCATTGTTAACTTTATAGTTTTAATTGTCAGTTTTTTTCAACTGTGTTAGCATGCTTGTGATATAGATGAACTGTTCCTCCCATATCTAACTAAGAATATCAATGCCATCACTGTAATTGCCAGTTTCTGTCAGAACAGAATCTACCAATTACTGGAACATGACAGATGGATTCGTCATTCTGAAAGTTGTAATTGTAATCTCATACTGCCTTAACAATGTAGCAAGTCAGAGAGCATAGAGACCTTCACAATGATTGGGTTGCTGCCAAATGCCTTTCAGTATTTCCATTACTGCTTTTTACTAGTCCATTACCTTTTCCTTGTGAGGCTTCATGCATCTAGCCTCTGTTTGCCCACTAATTTTTGATTATCTCAGGAGAACCATATGTTGGTATCCACATGTATGGAACAGCAGGTACATTGGATGCAACACATACAAAATGCTGGAGGATATCAGCAGGTCAGGCAGCATCTATGGAAATGAATAGATAGTTGACATTTTGGGTCAAGACCCTTCTTCAGGACTGAGCTTGTGTTTATAGCTAATTTGGATGAAACTTTTAATCTGCAGTGAAAATTATATGATTATACACAAGTTTTGAGGTGGACAATGAACCAATGTGAGACCTAGACATTCCTTTACTAATGCATGTTTTCTGCTCTTTGTACATAGTTTCTACTTGTTCTGGATGAAAAGACCTGAACACGGCCAGTGGTTCCTATGGGTGAATGAGGATTCTTCATACATTTTAACAAACTTTGCCTCTAAAACAGACTCCTCGGCTGAAGTTCCTTTTTGTGTCCTGGACTGTTCTATGTTACATCTTCGATGTTCTATATCCTGGACACACGTTCTATGTCCTGGATACACGTTCTATGTTTTGATAATGTCTTAAGATAATAGTGGAAAGCCTCATTTGAGAGTTTGGT
This sequence comes from Hemitrygon akajei, assembly GCF_048418815.1. Classification (NCBI taxonomy): domain Eukaryota; kingdom Metazoa; phylum Chordata; class Chondrichthyes; order Myliobatiformes; family Dasyatidae; genus Hemitrygon; species Hemitrygon akajei. The sequence goes on along the minus strand of NC_133136.1, from coordinate 70,088,176 downwards.
ATATAAGGTCAAAGTCAAGACAATTGCCAGATGCACTACTATGTGAATGCACAGACGCAATAAAGAATCTACTCGTTTTAGTGTAACCAGGTGAAACACACTTTATATAATATAATTTCTGTTGTAGATTTATGTCTTTAAAGGGAAAAAAAGCATAAATCAGCAAAATAACTTGTACAGAATTATACAAGAAAGAACATAACTAACACACACAAAGATAAAACAAAGACGATTTGACAGATGTGGTGTAAAGTGGGCAAAGAAGTCAGTGTTGGAGTATATGGTTGCACGGAAGTGTTGTGTATTTAATATTTCAGTAATATTGTAAATATTTTGTTTGATTCAGCATTTTTTGTTTATATAATTAATTACAGGTTTATATGTACAAAATGCATGAATGGTATATGTCATTATGTCACCACAACACAAGTGCGTGATTCCCTAAGTAAAAATGAAGCATATATGTTCTCCCAGACTCATCTGTTTTTCATACAATTAATAACAAAATAGCTAATGGAAAGTGAGTGCTAGTGTTACTGAGTGCAATAGGTGGAGAAGGATACAGTTTGCTTAGAAGTTTAACTGCTCCAACAAACCAGCTGAAATGAGCTTTGATGACATTGTGAATGTAATGCAGGAACATTTAGAATCGAAATGTTGATTGCTTACACGGCTGAATTGAAGAGAGTGTCTGAGTATTGTCAGCATGGTGATGGACTTAAAGGTGCAATGAAAGATCATTTAGTTTGCTGAATCTTACATGAAATGATTCAAAAACAACTCTTATCTAAATCACGACTCACATTTAAAAGTAGTTGAAATTGCTGCATCTCTGGAAACAGCAGTCAGATACACAGGTGTGTTGCAGGTAGGAATGAAAGAAAGCATGAACAAAATTGTTACATCTGGCTGAACAAATTGTGTAATGATGTAGCAGGGACTCATATAAACCAGAATCAATGCAGTTTTAAAGGAGAATCTTGCAAAAAATGCAACACAGTGGGACACCTACAAAGAGCATGTCAGGCATTTAAACATAAATAAATGGCACAGGGAAGAGAAAAAGATAAAAAGTCAAGTTGTAATTTCAAAAGAGCACTAATCTGCATGTTGTTGATAGAAAGCCTCATTATGATGAGAGTGACACTGGATTGAATAGCCTTAAGATTTACAATATGAAAACTAAAAATAGACATGTAATATGGCTTACACCAGAAGTGAACGGCAAATAAAATGAAATAATATTAGACACTGGCTCGGCCGTTTCAGTCATTTCACAAAATGAGTTTGAATGGCATTTCAAAGATATTGAACTGAAGGCTATAGATATCCAACCAAGAACTTATCTTTCACTGGAGAAATGAAAATTCCTGTGGGAATAACATTCATAGCAGTGAAATAAAACAAGCCATGAGTCACATTGGGCTAGTATGCAGCAAAAACAGGAGGGCAGAATTATGGGATTGTGATTGGCTTAGATAACTACAACTTAGTTGGAGATCCATCCACCATTTACCTGCTGCACCCCCTGCAACAGTGTCAACTGAAACAATTTAGGAAAAGTACAGGATGATGCAAAAGCAGTGTTCAAGAATAGCATTGGAAAACTCAAGCATATCAAGGATAAAATAGTGTTAAATGAAAATGACATACCAAACTTTTACAAAGCCCGTCAGATTTCTTATACCATCCATGATGAAGTAGCCAGTGAGCTAGATAACATAGAGGTTGAAAAAATACTTTCCAAGGTTGAATTGTGTCCATAGGCGATGTCTGTGATCTCAGTAGCTGAGACAAATGGAACTGTGGTGATTTTAAGGTCAGCATCAACCCTGTACTGAAGGTAGATCAATACCTCTATCCAGGAAAGAGGATATCTTTGAAAACTTTTCTGGAGGAAAATACTTCAGCAAAGTGGACTTAGCTGGGGTCAACAAACAGATGGAGATGAAAGAAGAGTCCAGTATGTTTCTCAACATAAGCACTCATATTGGGTCCTATCACTGCCATAGGCTTATTTTTGGAGTAGCGTCTGCACCTGCACCTGCACCCTGACAGAAAGCTATGTGGACCAGTTGCTGCAAGAATGCCCAGGCCCTTAATGTTACATGGATGACATTGATGAGAATGACAACGAACATCTCCAAAATATGAAGACAGTGTTAAAAAGATTAGAAGATTATGAGCTCAGTGCATAATGCATCAAATGAGAATTCTTAAAAACCAAGCATCATTTACTTTGGCCACAGCATTGTTTTAGAAGTATTTCACAATTGTGTTGAGAAAATTCAAGCAGCAGTGGATGCTTGAAGGCCAAGGTGCATGACACAGTTGGGTTGTTTTTTAGAATTTGTCAATTACTGTAACAGGTTCCAGTCAGACCTGGCTCCTGTGATCCACCTCTTGAACTCATTACTGCAGAGTGGGGAGAAATGGCAATGGACGAAGCAGAGTGAGGTGGCTTTCCAAATGGTTTTCCTGAAATGACTTATTCAAGCTGGAGATCTGTAATTAACAGAGTTCCACAGGAATCTGTGCTGGGATCTCTGTTGTTGGTGATGTATATAAATGAACTGGATGAAAATGTAGATGGGTGAATTAGTAAATTTGTAGATGATTCCAAGATTAGTGGAGTTGTGGATGGTGTAGAAAACTGGCCAAGAATACAGAACAGTATAGATCAGTTGCAGATATGAGCTGAGAAATGGCAGATGGAGTTTAACCCAGATGAATGAAAGGTGTTGCGCCTCGGTAGGGCAAATGCAAGGAAACAGTACACTGTGAGGGGCAAGGTCTTGCTGAGCACAGAGATCTGGGGATCCAAGTTCATAGCTCCTTGAAAGTGACTACACAGGTCAATAAGGTTGTTAAGAAAGCTTATGGAGTGCTTGCTTTTATTAGTCAAGACACTGAGTTCAAAGGTCAGGAGGTTATGCTGCAACTTTATGAACCTCTGTTTAGGCCACATCTGGAATATTGCATGCAGTTCTGTTATTCCCACTATAAGAAGGATGTTGAGGTCTTGAAGAGAGTGTAGAAGAGGTTTATCAGGATGTTCCCTGGTTTAGAAGGCATGTGCTATCATGAGAGTCTGTTTAAACTTGGGTTGTTTACTCTGGTGCATTGGAAGGTGGGGGAAGATCTGATAGAGGTTTACAAGTTTGTGAGAGGTGTAGATAGAGTCGATAAAGAGTATTGGTTACTCAGGTCTGAAATTTCTAATAGCAGAGGGCATGTATTGAAGGTGAGAGGGCATAGGTTCAAATGGGACATGAGTGTTAAGCTTTTACTCAGAAATTCATGGATGCTTGTAATGCGCTACCTGGTATGGTCGTAGAGGCAAATACATTAGAGGCTTTTAAGAGATGTTTGGATAGGCACATGGATGTAAGGAAGATGGAAAGATATCAGATTGCATGGGTATAAGGGATCAGTGTTTGGTGTTTTTGATTTGATTTTAGCTGGTTCAGCACAACATTGTGGTCAAAATAGCTTGTCCCTGTGAGGTACTGTTCCATGTTACATGTCCGATGCAAAGGAAATTATGATCCATATCATCCAGTGAAGTCTACCTGTGATGCCTCACCCTGTGCAGTCATGTCACATGTTATGAGTGATGGAAATGAGCAGACTGCAACCTTTGTATCATGTTCCCTTACCACTGCAGAGAAATATTATGCCCAGATTGACAGAGAGTCCTTGAGTCCGGTTTGGGATGTAAAACATTTCAACCAGTACTTGTATGAGAGAAAGCTTTTTTTTCCTCATTAGTGATCACCAACATCTGGTGTCCATTTTCAATTGTCAGGAAAGTGTTCCATTAACAGCAGCTGCACAAATGCAGAGATGGGCTCTGTTTCTTGGAGGACACAACTATATGATCAATTTCAAGAAGATGGCTAAACATGGGAATGTTGATAGATTGTCCTGTTTACCATTGGTAAAGGAAACACCTGAAAAATATACAAAAGAGGACATTCCTCTTGACTTTCTGTGTTCTCCCTAATGCAAATTAAAAGTCACCATATTATGGCAGATATAATCCAAAGGAAAACCAGGAAGGACCCCACACTGTCTCAGGTCTACATGGCAACACAAAAAGGAAGGAACGTGGAGCAAAAATTCCAGTTACCCTGTCATTCCTAGTGCCAGTATGCACATGCCCTTGACGGTGGTTGACTTATGTGGGGATTGAGAACTGTTGTACCATGCAAGCTGACAGCTGAACTGTAGGAGGAACTAAATGTCACCAGCAAGGCATGGTCAAAATGAAAGCACTGGCTCAAAGCTTTGTCTGGTGGCCTGGGGTGGATCGGCAGATCGAGGATTCTTATGGATTTTGCCTGACCATTCATGGGCACAAATTTCTTGGTAGTTGTGGATACAGCTAGCAAACGGCCAGAAGTCTTCCCATAGCCTCCACTACAGCCTCACACAGTATTGGTGTGCTCAGAAAACTCTTCTCAAGGACCTGTGCTCCAGAACACTCAGTCATTAATAACGAACCACAGTTTCTTGTGGAACAGTTTCACTTATTCCTGAAAATGAATGGAATAAGACATCTGCACTGTACCACCCAGCTACAAATGACTTGGTGGAAAGGTTTGTCCATAGTCCATGGGCACTGTCAGCGCAACACACTACACCAGCACTGAATCAGAAGTTCATTAATTTCCTCCTTGCATATCGCAATACAGCATGCTCCACAACCAACAACTCACCAGCTATGCTGTTCCTGGGTTGCTGCTTGCACTTATGCTTGGATCTCCTCAAACTGAATCTTAGAAGCAGTTTGCAGGAAAAACAACTGAGACTACTTGAGGGCTCCTCAACAAGGAGGTTCAATGTTTCACTCTTGGACAAGCAGTCCAGGTGAAGAACTACAGAGGTGATCAAAAGTGGGTACTTGGAAAGATTAGGGACAGAACTGGACCACCCTCCTGCACAGTGGACATTAGCTCTGATAGCATCTGAAGTCAACACATCAATTAGTTGAGGAGAACAGAGTGAATTGTTAGAGAAGATAGGCATCCAGTGTGACAGAACCACTTCTTGCAGTCCCAGAAACCTGAGGTTGTTTTACAGCCACAAGCCTTCCCTGCCAAGCAGAATGTTACCCCACAAGAGTAAGATATCCTCCATAGTGATTAAATATTTAGGCCTGAATGGGACAATTTAATATTTATAATTCTGAGGTTGTCTATATAGTTGATGTATCATATCGCATACTATATATGTATAGAAGTTGAGATGCATTCTAAATTCAGTTGGAGATAATAGCTAAGCAGCGAAGAGTGATGTCTATTTAATATTCCAGTATTATTAGATGAATATTGTAAATATATGTTTGATTTTAAGAAGTCTTTGTTGTTTACAGAAGTCATTATGAGTTATCTGTATGAAGTATGTGAATGGCATATATCATTATGCTATCACATTATACATGCATTCCTCACTAAGGTAAAACATACTCATTCTCCCAGGCTCCTGTGCTTTTTCCCCATTGATTTTTGGAGTTGCAAAATGTAACAGGTAGAACTGCTATTTAACCTGTTGATATGGAATTTCAGACTCCAGTACTTCATGCCCTATTCAAGAAAATGGCATGGCCAAGATGGTGGAGATATTTAATGATAGATGTTGCCTTCTTGAGTCAGTGCTTATTGTACTGTCAGTAATCTATGGGGCTGAGTCCATTAGTCACTGAATCTTCTTTCGTTCCTGTGCATTCAAATTGCCACACCAGCTTCAAAGGATGAAAGAATTTCTCAGCAAAGCATAAAAATTCATAAGGTGGGCTTGATAGGCCAGAATGTTTCCCCAAACAATAGAATCTAAGATGAAAGGGAATGGTTTGAGAACAATGAGCTGGGTATTTGGAAATGAGATGAGGGAAAGTTCTTCATGAAGATGGTGCTTTAACTTTGATATTCTCCATCCTGGATAGTTGTGTAGTTGAGTCATTGAGTTCAATCAAAACAGAGACTGATCTGGGTGTAGGTGATGTGGGAAAACTGCTGGAAAATAATACTGAGTTAGAAGATCATGCATGATCTTGATGAACAGTGGGGTAGTCTTTATGGGCCAGATGGTATTTTCTTCTTTTGAGCCCTTATGTATCCTTTTTCTTAGTCTTCCAAGATTGTATTCATGTCTATGCCAAGCAGAAATAACAGCTAAAATATATGCGTGAATTTCTGGTATCTCTCAAATGATTCTTCAAAAGGAATCAATGCATTCAAATCCAAAATGAAAGCAATAAAGCCTTTTAAAAATGCTTTAAAGATGCTCCATGTTAAAAGCAAACCAAACTAATTTAAACTTAAATTATGTTATTGAAATATTAGCCAAGCCATGTAAACAGAGTGCTCAATAAGGAACAATGCAACACAAATTTTAATATACTTTGGGGAAGAGCTCAAAAAATTACTGTGATGTTGCCCCAGGTGACTTATTAATGCTTGTTCTCTACTGCAACAAAGGTTCACTTTGAAATGGGAGACTGTTTCAAGTAGGCCTTATTATTCAGGAATACAACATACATAGAGACAGCAACCATCATTAGATGTGTTGTACCCTGAATTAGAACAGTAACACTCAGCAGATCCAGTAGCCTCTTTGGAGAGAGAAACAATTAAAAGTCTAAGGTCAGAGACTTTTCATAGCTTTGTGATGTTGAAATGGATCCATCGGATAAAGAGAATATCTCTGATAAGGTGAGGTGAGAGTGTGATGAAATATCAACATTTACTGATTGGGTGTAATTACAGTACACACTTGAGAATGTTAATACCATGCAGAAAACATAGATATATCGGTAAAATTTGTAATTCACAGATGTCTCGCAGAAGGTATTGTGTTTGCTGACTGCAAAGTTCTAAACTCAAAGCAAAGTCCTTAAGCCCTGTGGCATATAAATAGCTACAAGTGCCATCACTAAAGAGAGATTGTACTGTAATTACCCAATCTTCAATGACTAGTTACTTCTCTTTTTATTCTCCACGGTCAGATTAGCTGCTGATACCCACAATTTGAGCAGTGGCCGCACTCTCCCTACCAAGAAGAAGACACTTCCAACTTACAAAGTAGTTTAAAACTCAGTGCATTTATTTTCAGTGATACATTTTAAAATCCAAACAACATTCTTAAAACGAATATAAAACTCACAGTGGATTTCGATCTTAAACATTTCCAAATGACAAATCATTTCCAAAGTGCATTGCATTTCTTAAGCATAAAGGATTTCTTAAATACAAAGCATTAAGGATGAAGCATTTCCAAGAGACTAAATACAAAGGATTTCCAAAACATGGGTACAATTCCCATAAACTAAAAATACATACCAAAGAGTTGCAGGCAAACAAATTGTTTCCAACAGAAGCTGGAAGAATGAATTTTCATTCACCCTATGTTTCATTCATGGTTCTTCATGATGCTCCTCACCCCATTCCTAAAGAGCCTGAAATGGTCTCTACATTTGGATCTGTTTCTTCCACTTCACTGACTTCACACGCATGTGTTATTTTCTCAGATATCCTTTTAACACAAATGGTATAAAAGCGTTTTTTGAGATTATAGACTTCAGTTCAATGTTCACAGTTCACAATTAATGCTGTAAAGCTAATTTTGGAGAACTTGAATGTTTCAACCACAGACATATCACTAATTGATGTGCAAAATTATATTATTGATACTTGATCAAGCTTCTTAGGAGTCAGCTTGTTTGTTTGAAACATTCAAAATTAAACAACCCATTGTCTTATACAGCATCTTTTGAGCAATTATAAAGCAAGTGTCATGACTAGCATTTTAATTTTCAGAGACACAGTGTACGTAAAACATAAAGCTTGTTTGCAAAGCTCTGTTTCTAACTTCAAGCTGATTACTTTTTCAATTTATATTTTAAGAACTGAAGACTGACTTCCTTTCATGATCAGAAATTAAACAAGCATTAGTTAAAAGTTAACTCACAACTATTTTTGATCTTACAACAAGCACCTGCGATTAGAAACAAGCTTACTCTAGCAAACATAATCTAAGAAGTGACTATCTATCACAATAGTTTCTGGAAATTGCTGATTGTCACAATTAATGATGACAGTTACTTTGCATCCCCTGTACCTTAGGTAGCTGAAGAGCCTAAATTCCGTGAAAAAGGTGGAATTAAATGCTGCTGTATTACTTGAGAAGTAGAGAACAAGTGTATAAACAGCAAGATGAAAAGTGTGATTTCTTTTTTGCCTTTTGTAATTACTAAATAAGATTCATGGACGGATTCCCAAAAATTTGCACAATTATATCAAGATCATGGGAAAGATAGGTATTGAGCAGAAATAGATGGGGAGAATTTCAGAGTAATTCGGAAAATTATCTGTTGCAGGCCAATAATGACTTTCTGAGGAATTAACCTCAGTGCAAACTCAATTCAGAATCAACCAAACAGAACGGGCATTTGAATCAGTATGTTTCTAGTTTTATCTGTTGATGTCTTCCACATGCCTTATTTTGCAGGTCCAGGAGGAATAGAAGATCTTCTCTGGGTTTTAGTAGATTGAGTGGACTAACTTGGGTGATCTGCCCCTACTTCCATGAGGAGCTTAATGCTGGATGAAATGGTGCAATTGGTTAGTCAGTTATAGAGTTTAACCATGTAACTGCTCATAGTCTAATGGATGGACTTGAATCAAATTCATTCCCAAGATAGACATAACTTCCCATTGGGACCAATTGCAAGAAGAGCATGCTGACATTGAGAGTTGATAGGTTATGTTCATCATGCTCCAATATGCTGGGCAAATTGCTTCTTTCTGTTGGGCATAAATGGGCAAAATAGTTCATCTCAAAGAATTTCTAACAAGTTTCCTACTGAAGTGGATCTAATCTACAGAAGCATTGAGAAATATATAACCACTGTTATGTCTACTCTAGACCAAGCTCATCTTTACCTAAGGGGAAAATTGCACTATGCATGCAAGACATAGTTTTGAGTTTTGACATAGAGGCTGAGTTTAGAGTTGTTGCTGACCTATTCACTGCAGTATTTGTGAGTATGGGGCTCAGATCAAACAATACTATTTGCTCTTAATCATTAAACTGTAGATTGTAAGTGGCATCAGGGAACAACAGTTTGTTATATAAAAAAGTCCTCTCTTAATGATACATAAACCTGATCTCTATAGTTGAATGGATAGAACTGACGAATAAGTAATAATGAAAGGATGATTTACACAGATACGTTGCTTTCTATGACCTCAGGTTTTTTTTCTAAGCGTTTATAACTAATGAGCTATTTCTGATATGTTGTCAGTGTTATATGAAATCCAGCAAGCAGCACTTATTTGTCAGACAACACTATGATAAGGGGAGCATAATCTGTTTCTGTGTTTTGATATAAGGAAAACAAATTGATGTGTTTTAAATCCAGTGCTGTTTTTTCCAGACTAGTGCCATGGGATCTTATATGTCTACCTAAGAATGAGATCAGGCCTTGTTTTTATATTACATGCAGAAGGTAGTGTTCCATCAATGTAGCTTTGAACTGCCACTCTGCATATTAGTGCTCAAGTCTCAAGAGTGGAACTTGAACCTGTGACATTCAACTCAGCCTTAGCCGAACATTTATTGGATCTCTGCCTCTGGCTTCATTAGCATCAAGACAACAAGCTACAGACACTAAATAAACAGCTCCAAGCACATCTCTAGAGACCCTGACCTGAAAAGTAAAGTTTTTTTTTCCTTCTCAGAGCTCATGGAAGCCATTTAGTATGAACAAAAATTAGCAACCGTCTAAGGGTATATATATATATATATACCTTAGTTTTTGGCACACTGCACTAATGAAGAATCTGTTTTGTAGAATTCCTTCATAAGTTCAAAAAAGTGGGAGTTCCCAGCAATTCAGTACTCTACACTAGGCCAGATGGATTCTAGAGAGCATTTTTACATATTGATGCAACTTACTTCCTTAAGCTCATCACACCTACTGGATCATAAACTGCCAAAAGCAGCTCAACAGGGTCCTCTGTACTAGACCAGTCTTTACAGCTTACCCCAGGTGTAGCACATCATATCCTTTCTTTCCCAGGGATGAGGTCTTTGGAGCTTCTTTTGTTGTTTCTGTAGCTCTGGGTTTTTACAGGATGGGTTTGTTAGTCCTTTGCCCAACTCTCCTCGTTTTTCAGTCTGGTTTGGGACTGTCCAGGGTAGAGGATCTCCTCATTTTCAATGTAACCTGCATATTGTTTTGTGATGTTTAGTAAGGATAGAAGAGCTCCAGGGACTGCATTGAAAAATATGGTTGTTCTTTACAGAGACCTGCCATTCAGCAATTAGTAAGGAACTGATTGAAGATTGCCCTGCTACCTGATCTCAATTGAATGGGCCCACTTACTTGAAATGTGTGTCACCTTGCTCAACAGAGGAGACTTTCAGCTAATGATTTCTCTGCAAAATAAGGAAGCTGTTAAAAAATAATGATGTGGAACATATGAGGTTCAAGCATTTTTCACTGGAAGCACATTTCCCTCAGTTCAGTTTTCAATACATCTTCTTTATTTCTCCAGCTTTTTTCAATTTAAGGTGACCAGAGCCAAAACGACATTTTGGCTGCAGGTACAATTTTGTTGTCATGAAGAGCACCTTTTTGAAAAAAAGAAAGAAATGCAGAAGTATCTATTAAATAATATTTAACTTTTATGAATTTATTATTTTCCCTTGAAAGCACCACAGGTTCATTCATACATATTAATAATTAAATTTAAAGTTCTGTGATGTGCTTTCCAGATAAGCATTTTTTTTCTGTTAAATATGGAAGGCATAAAAAGTGGAAATCTCCAGGCTCTGATGAGCAGAAATGTGACAATTTCCTAGTCTAAAAGTGTGCAACACTGGAAAGTATTCAGTGATTTTAAATTAGCTTAAAATATTAAGAACATTTGGTGTGGGTGCAATATTAAGGAAAAGCAGTAAAGAACTTATAGAAATGTTCTCAGCTTACATCATTCGGAGGTGTTTTTTATACAATCAAAGAACAATGATTGCCTTGAAGTGTGGAGACATTCTATGCAGTGCAGACTGCGGGAGGCAGAAAGTGAATCGCTCCAATGGAAATATCAGGCCAGCTGTGTGGAGCACAGAGCTGTGACTGATGTGTAGAAAGAAAAGACCCGAGGGTCAGCTGAAACCAGATCACGTTCCTTCTATGCAGTTTAAAGGATTTTCATCATAAAGAAATTCAGCACAGAGAATACTGAAATGTAATGGTGTGTAGAAAGTAGTGACAATTGAAATTTAAAAAAAAATTCTCAGAGATAGCTGAAACCAAATATTTATAAGTGTGTAATCCAATTATAATTTTAGACAGGAAGGTTGAGCTCTGAAGGAAGTTGTTTTGCTTTTTGTAAATCTATAATTAGATGTTGCCAATTGTCATACTGCCAATGAAGCCACAGTTACGAAAGCAATGGCAAAGAGCCCAGGTGATTCTACAGTATGAATTAGATATAGGGCTGAAAAGAAATGCCTATATGTAACAATTGGTCAATAAAAATACTATCAACAATGTACCATATGCCAATTTTGTTCATAAATTTTAAAATCTTTCACCAAGAGAGCATTGATAAAGAGCCAGGAGTTATTTCCTGGCATCCCAGTGATTTTTTACTCACTGATATTAGATTTGAATCTCCCTGAGGCCTCCAGAGGTTTCAGTTCTTTATAAGAGATAGGTACTTGATGCCAGACATATTCACTCCTCCTCTTGGAGTGGCTTTGGGGTGAACAGCAAACATCTAATTTTTATTTTCCCATGGTTTATTTAGACATCAGAAGAAGTTAACTCCATCTTGGAGGAGGATTGGTTCACCAGAGTCCAGACATCACTGTGTCATTTGCTGCAACAAATAGATTTTACCCTTGGATTTAAGGTGACATCTCTGGCATTGCACAAGGACAGTGTCAGTCTATTCTACCGCAATCAGTCCTAGCAGAGTTGTGAGTCAGAAATATATATCCTTCAGATTATTTTCCCATCAGAATTAATTACACTTTAAAATGACACACAACAATGTTGTGCACAATCACAACTATGAAGTTCTACTTTCTAGATAGTTGAGGTAGAAATTATAAGCTACTCAGCTCGAGGGCAATTAGTAACAATGTCAAATATTCTAGTCGCCATGGCTGTATAAAAAATTCTATTGTGCATGTTATTGTTAATGTTTAAATTAGTGTATTGAAAACATATGTTTAATTTTAGTTGTGAAATTTTAAAATATGAGCATCAGAGTGATTGATAACAAGAGCTGATACTACATAAGATTATAACTGTGTCATAAAATTGATATGGTACTTTATTTAAAAACTGCATATGCCTTTCTGCTGCACATGCCACTCATTTATTCACTCTGTAAATAGTAAATAATAATGTTTCCATTTCCTAGCCTGGTTCACTCATTAATTATTTTCCAACTAGCACTATTACCATCATGTATTAGTAAAGAAAAACTTAAGATGGGCTGTAGTGCAACATAAACCATGACAAAGTGGCAGCATGTGTCACTCCTCACTCGGTTTATTTCTTTTTTGAGATTCGTGCCAGAGTCCTGCAGAAGGGTCACAGCCTGAAACATCAACAGTTAATTTGTTTCTGTAGCTGCTGCCTGGCATGCTGAGTTCTTCCAGCATTTTGTGTGTGTTACAAAATGAAAACCAAGTACCTATGGTAAAATTCTGTTTCTGCATTCAGAATATGATTAGTGCCAAGATAATCTCTGTGCAGTAACTAGGCAATTGTTCCTGGAGAAGATAGCTTAATTTGAGTGTTGTTATGACACTGATTCCTTCCATTTTTAATTTTATTTTAGATTTTTCAGAAATTATTTTCAAAGAATTATAAGATCATTTATAAACCTAAAACTCCATATTTTTGATGTGGAATTTGAGTCAAAGAGCATGGAATACAGCACAAAATCAGAACAAAGTTCAGTATCACTGCATATGTTGCGTAATTTGTTGTTTTGTGGCAGCAGTACATTACAATACATAATAATAAAAAAGTATGAATTACATTATTTTATTGCATTAAGAAGTGTGTGTATACACACACACACACACACACACACACACACACACACACACACACACACACACACACACAGTGATTGATATGTTCGTGGCCTAAAGTAGAAGGAGGAAGGAGTCAATGTTAGAAAACCTAGCACATTTATTTTTCAACATAGTCCCCTCCTACACTTACACACTTAGTCTAGCGGCCATGGAGCATACGGATCTTGGACCTCCAGAAAGTGTCCACAGCAGGGGTGATTGATAAGTTTGTGGCTTAAGGTAGAAGGAGATGAGTTATACAGCTCTCTTTAAATGCACATGCAGTTCAAATCTTTGAGTGATCGCGCAGAAAGTTTGAAGTTAATAACTTATCAGTTAATAACGCATCGGGGTGAATGATAAGTTCGTGGCCTAAGGTAGAAGGAGATGAGTTATTAACTTCAAACTTTCTGCATAATCACTCAATGAGTTGACCTGCATGTTTATGTAACAAGAGTTGTATAACTCATCTCCTTCTATCCTAGGCCATGAACCTATCAATCACCCTCGTATTTATCTCTCTATTTATCTATATATGTTCATACATAACATACACACACACACACACACACACACACACACACACACACACACACACACATATATATATATATATATATATATATATATATATCGAGAGAGAGAGAGAGGGAGCATGGGACAGCATGAATTGGGGTTCAACCAAACAGAAACCTCATGATGTTCCAATTAAAATGATCTCAATTTGAGTGAAAACTATGTAAATACTGTCCATTCACAATTATCATTCAAAGGTTCAAAGGTCCAATTTCATGTCAGTAAATGTATACAATATACATCCTGAATTGATTTTTCTTTGCAAACATCCATGAAAACAAAGAAGTGCCCCAAAGAATGAACGACAGTTAAACGTGAGAACCCCAAAGTCACCCCCCAGCTCCTCCCTGCCGAGCATAAGTATCAACAAGCAACAATCCCCTCTCCCCCCGGCAAAAAAAACACGCCTGCTACTGAGCACAATCGTAAGCTAGGCGATAGCAAAGATGCAGACCTTGTAGTTACCCCAAAGACTTTCGCATTTCATCCGGCATTCGACAAACCACAGGTTCTCTCTCTCCCTAATAAGGGAGAGGGAAGCGCCCCCATTTTCACAGCTAGCGGGAGATATAACATTAATCCACTGGCTTGCAATGTTAAAAAGTCTGTTTCATTGCTTTTTACAAGCTCTGTGCCTGAAGATCGTGAAGATCTCAGGCCCACAGCGAAAGATTTTCCAGCCTCCCCGACGACACACGGGTCTCCTGCTGTGACACCGACCCTCGATCCGCCCATCTCCAGAGCCCCAAGACCTTAGGCTTCCAAATCTGAGTTGGACTCTTAGGCCGAGTTCTTGGTGTGTCGAACAATAATGGCTGGTTATGAAATACAAAGAGCGGGTCCCATTCCCGTAAAGATCTGAAGTCAGCATGTTACTCCAGGTCAGGGTGTTCAAAAGAACCCTGAAGGGGAAAAATAAAGATATTAAAGATGGAAACGGAGCTGTTTCTGGAGATGCAAGCAAAGGAGTTGCTGTTTAGAGCCATCTTAACTCCGCCTCCAACTGCCTCGGCAAGAAAAAAACAAATCGTACACCACATGAATCTACAAAAAAAGTTTATTTACTCATTTCAACTTTATCAAGCAGATTTTAGTGAAAAAAAAAGAGAAAAGAATAGGGCCCATTATAATTAAGCCAGTCGAATGTGCACATAACTGTTGGAACTCGGCTCTTCCAAACCTGACTATTTGGAGGTGTATCTCTTACTCACATGCTGGTCAGCATGAAAACACCCACCACATTTCTGAACTCCCCTCAAAGACCATCTCGAGCAAACTGGCTCTTTCTCTCAGGAGTATTGCCTTTCCTCCTTGGAGCCATTCATCTGCAGAATGCGCTTCTTTCAATGGGGACTCTCCTTCCAGTGGCGTTCTTCCTTTCAGTCCAGTTCCACAGCTTCCACCAGAAGATGCTAAACTGGACTACTGCCCATCACTAAACTCTCTCCATCTCGCTCCCTCCAGAACTTTCTCCAGATCACACCATCCTGATTGGCTGACAACACATTCCTAAATTGAACAGCTGGGCTTCTTATCTTTAGCTGAAACCAAAACATTCTACCAGCAGGACACACTGCTTTTGCAAATGTGGAAGCCATAGAAAGGGTGCAGAGGAGATTTACAAGGATTTTGTCTGGATTGGGGAGCATGCCTTATGAAAACAGGTTGAGTGAACTCGGCCTTTTCTCCTTGGAGTGACGGAGGATAGGAGGTGACTTGATAGAGGTGTATAAGCTGATGAGAGGCATTGATTGTGTGGATAGTCAGAGGCTTTTTCCTAGGGCTGAAATGGTTGCCGCAAGAGGACACGGGTTTAAGGTGCTGGCGAATAGGTACAGAGACGTCAGGGATAAGTTTTTTAAGCAGAGAGTGCTGAGTGCGTGGAATGGGCTGCTGGCAACGGTGGTGGAGGTGGATACGGTAGGGTCTTTTAAGAGACTTTTGGATAGGTACATGGAGCTTAGAAAAATAGAGGGCTATGGGTAAGCCTTGTAATTTCCAAGGTAGGGACATGTTTAGCACAACTTTGTGGGCCGAAGGGCCTGTATTGTGCTGTAGGTTTTCTATATTTCTATGTTTACGAAAATGTAATATCTACAGGATAATAGTAGAAATCTTAACCAGTGCATTCCACTCTCCTCCTACCCAAAATTGTCATGTCTTTATGACTGTGGAACTTATTAAACCATTATTAATAACACTGCATTCAAATGAAGCTTGTGACTTCAGGATTCCAAATCCATTTGAAAATGGAAGAAGCATATCTCAGATGGGAATGGACATAACACTTCATTTACCAGGTACATCCTCTGCTAGCCTAGCTAGGGGTTTCTTACTCTCTGAGACCTCCTTATCTCATCTTCAGCTTCTAACACAGAAACACAGAAAACATACAGTGCAATATAGGCCCTTCAGCTTTTTCTAAGCTCCATGTAACCATCCAGGAGTCTCTGAAAAGACCCTATCGTTTCCACCTCCACCATCGCCGGTGGCAGTCCATTCCACGCACTCACCACTCTCTGTGTAAAAAAACTTACCCCTGACATCTCCTCTGTACCTACTCCCAAGCACCTTAAAGCTATGCCCTCTCATGTTAGCTAGTTCACCCGTGGGGAAAAGCCTCTGACTATCCACACAATAAATGCCTCTTATTATCTTGTACACCCCTATCAGGTCACCTCTCATCTTCCGTTGCTCCAAGGAAAAAAGGCCGAGTTCACTGAACCTATTCTCATAACGCATGTTCCCCAATCCAGGCAACATCCTTGTAAATCTCCACTGGACTCTTTCTATGGCTTCCACATCCTTCCTATAGTGATGCAACCAGAACTTAGCATAGTACTCCAAGTGGGGTCTGACCAGGGTCCTATATAGCTGCAACATTACATATCAGTAATTAATTCTCCAACTTCAACCACTCCTTGTGACCCTTCCTGTCTACCAGAGGATGCCTCTCCCAGTCCATCACTCATACCTTTCAGCAGTTCAGATCCCCCTACCCCGTGACTGAACTTGGCTTACTTCAGTTTAAGCAGGTGCTGTTGGACATCTTCAACGTCCACCAGTGCTAACTGGCAAGACCTCTCTCGGAAAGGGGTGTCCTCAGTCATTCTAATAGTGTGGTAAGTACTGTTGTAGCAACCATCATTAAACTCGTCATTGGAAAAGACACCATCGCCTTCCAATGCCTTCTCAGTTATTCTCCTTTTCCATTCCTTAATCGTCAGTGAATCACTAAAGTTGAATGACTTCGATGTCAACTTCCTTGATCCGGGAGACTTTTTCTCATCCATTTTCCCCAGAAAACTAGCCATTTCGTCACAGGAAAAAGATGGGCAATCGGGTACATCTGAGGGTAACATACCTTTCTGAGGTGTTCTTAATAATCACTGTCATCCTTTTTGCATAGAAAGCCAAAGATTTCTGCAGTTCAATTTTCACTATCACCCCTGCAGGTATGCATGACTCTCCTTCCTGATCATCAGGAGCATCCACCCAGATGACCAAGGCATTGAGCATTCCGGTGAAGTTGGGGGTCCTTGTCACTCTAGCTCCTCCTCCAGGATGTAATTTGCCAGATTTAGACTGGGTGTACCATACAATTCCTCATTTCTGCTCATCATCCTGCTTAGGAAGAACTTGCACCTTCTCAAAAGCAGCTCTGGACACAGAAGGAAGGGACAAGGTTTTCAAAAGGTTCTCTGCTTGCAAGCTCCCATGAGCCTTCTCACAGTGGAAGTATTCATCCCCACAAGAATGGAAGCTTTACTCTTTTCAATCTGATCTGGTCAGACTGACACTGGTGTGCCAATAGCTTCATTTACTCCAACCTCTGCTTCTGAAAAACTTCAGTTTCAATGACAAGTAACCATTGTATGGGTACTCATCGGTACTAAGGCATCAAAACTCAAGGGCACTGAGTGGCAGCAATGGTAAGCCAACAAATACCAGTTGTAAAAGGATCTATAAAACAAAGTAGCTTGAGAGCCTGTGTCAAGTATGACTCTAGCATAAACTCCTTCAATCCATATGGATACTTCAAAGCTTAGTCCCGCTAAACTTTCAGGAACAATGTTTTGCACTTCAGTATTTTCCCTCATACATCCCTCAGATGGAACGTATCCTCTCTGAGACACCAGTCCATTCCTTTACTGGGTCCCTCCATAGTTTTGCCTTTTTTCTTCTCTGATTAACCACTGATTTATTTTTCAAAGATGTTCCTGCCCCTCACAGTCTTCCTTGAAATATCCATCTTCTCCTCAGTTGTAGCAGAAGATAACCAGCCATCTGTCTAGCCAAGAGATCCTTTTCAGCGGCAGTCCTCTGTGTAATAAATCCTGCAGGTGAGTGACATTCCTAACAGACATATGGTGTTTAGATGAAGTATTAGCAGACATCCAACGAATCAGCTCAGTTCAAAGATTTTCTTTTCATTAAGATTTCTACTGCTATGTGCCATAAAGAAAATAAGTAGTGCAAAAAGAGAGGACAAACATACTGAGATGGTGTTCATGGGTTCACTGTCCATTTAGAAATCTGATGGAGGAGAGGAAGAAGCTGCTTCTGAAATGTTAAGTGTGTGTCTTCAGGCTCCTTTACTTCCTGTTTGGTGGCAGCAATAAGAAGAGGACATGTCCTGGGTGATGGGGTCCTTAATGATGGATGCCGCTTTTTGATGGAATTACCTTTAGAAGGTGTCCTTGTTACTGGGGAGGAGAGTACCTATGATTGAACTGGCTGAGTCTACATTTTCTGCAGCTTTTTTCTGATCCCGTGCAGTGGCCCCCTCCAGGACAGACGACAATGCAACCATATAGAAAGCTCCCCTTGTACATCTGTAGAAATTTCCAAGAGTCTTTGGTGATATATCAATTCTCCTTGAACTCCTTATGAAATATTGTTGCTGTTGTGCTTTTTTTGTAATTGCATCAGTATGTTGGGCCCAGGGGAGATCTTCAGAAATGTTGACACCCAGGAACTTGAAACTGCTCACTCTTTCCACTGCTGATCCCTAAATGAGACTGGTGTATGTTCCCTTGACTTCCCCTTCCTGAAGTACACACTGAATTCCTTGGTCTTACTGATGTTGAGTGCAAGGTTGTTGCTGTGACACCACTCAACCAGCTGATCTCTCTTGCTCCTGTACACCTTCTCATCACCATCTGAAATTCTGCCAACAATAGTTGTGTTGTTGGCATATTTATAGATGGTGTTTGACCTGTGCCCAGCCACACAATCATGGCTGTAGAGAGAGTACAGCAGATAGCTCAGCACACATCCTTGAGGTATGCCAGTGTTGACCGTCAGTGAGGAGGGGATGTAATTTCAATCCACACAGACTGTGGTCTCCCGGTGAGAAAGCCAATGATCCATTTGCAGAGGAAGGTACAGAGGCCTAGGTTGTGCAGCTGGTTGATTAAAACTGAGGGTATGATTGCATTAAAGGCTACGCTGCAGTCAGTCAATAGTATTACTATTGTCTAGGTGATCTAAGGATGAGTGGAGAGCCAGTGAGATTGCATTCACTTTACACCTATTGTGGCAATAGGCAAGTTGCAGCAGTCCCAGCACCTTGCTCAAGCAGGAGTTGATTCTGCCCTTCAGACTACTGTGTCTGCTTCTGACCATCAAGCACACTAAACCTGCACTAATCTCTTGTTCTTAAATTCTCATCCATTCCATCTGGTCCTTTTCACTCATTTACTCATCTACTCATCTACTCATTTGGAGTTTAATGCTGAGAAGTGTGAGGTTCTACATTTTGGCAGGAATAATCCAAATAGAACATACGGGGTAAATGGTAGGGCATTGAGGAATGCAGTGGAACAGAGAGATCTAGGAATAACAGTGCATAGTTCCCTGAAGGTGGAGTCTCATGTAGATAGGGTGGTGAAGAAGGCTTTTGG
The DNA here is from genome assembly GCF_048418815.1 of Hemitrygon akajei. Taxonomy (NCBI): domain Eukaryota; kingdom Metazoa; phylum Chordata; class Chondrichthyes; order Myliobatiformes; family Dasyatidae; genus Hemitrygon; species Hemitrygon akajei. The sequence goes on along the minus strand of NC_133136.1, from coordinate 70,068,590 downwards.
AACGCTGGCCTTCATAAATCAGAGCATTGAGTACAGAAGTTGGGATGTAATGTTAAAATTATACAAGGCATTGGTAAGGCCAAATTTGGAATATTGTGTACAGTTCTGGTCACCGAATTATAGGAAAGATATCAATAAATTAGAGAGAGTGCAGAGATGATTTACTAGGATGTTACCTGGGTTTCAGCACTTAAGTTACAGAGAAAGGTTGAACAAGTTAGGTCTCTATTCATTGGAGCGTAGAAGGTTGAGGGGGGATTTGATCGAGGTATTTAAAATTTTGAGAGGGATAGATAGAGTTGATGTGAATAGGCTGTTTCCATTGAGAGTAGGGGAGATTCAAACGAGAGGACATGATTTGAGAGTTAGGGGGCAAAAATTTAAAGGAAACACGAAGGGGTATTTCTTTACTCAGAGAGTGATAGCTGTGTGGAATGAGCTTCCTGTAGAAGTAGTAGAGGCCAGTTCAGTTGTGTCATTTAAGGTAAAATTGGATAGGTATATGGACAGGAAAGGAGTGGAGGGTTAGGGGCTGAGTGCGGGTAGGTGGGACTAGGTGAGATTAAGAGTTCGGCACGGACTAGGAGGGCCGGAATGGCATGTTTCCGTGCTGTGATTGTTATATGGTTATATGGTTACACACCGTTGTCGTTTAGTTAACTTCAGAACAAGTGAGGACATGAGAACAGTTGAAGAAAACCAAGGTGGTCTCAGGGAGAAAATTTAAACTCTTCACACACACCACCAAGTCTGAACCTGTTTGCTGGAGCTATGAGTCAACAGCTCCACTAGCTGTGCCTCTGTGCCACCCTAATAGTTGACAAATTAAACTCCTGAAGACATATTTCACTGAAAAATGTCTTTTTCTGATCTATATTTGATATACATGAATTCCTTTGAAATGATAAGATTAGGATATTAAGCAGAGGTTATGATACCTTCAATATGGACATTATTGCAGTTCTGCCAGAAAATGATCTAAAGCACTTTTAATTGCTTTCAGAATAAAGTACAAACTTTATAAATCTAAAGATCACATGATGCTGAAGATTAGCTTTTGACACAAGTATATTCTCTGCCTGGTTGAAATTAAAATCGTGGCCATCCTAAATTGTTCATTATAACTGACAGCATTCATCTTTGTTGCATTTGGCATACAGGGCTTCAAAAGTTCCAGTTTGTAAACAAAACTAATTTGTATTCTATAAAGAAAACATGTCACTAGTAAAATGCAAATTGAATGTTCCATATATTGACAGTTGTTTCTATTGACAAAATAGAAAAGATCAATTCAGGAGGCCTGCCACAGTGAGTGCTTCAAGTCTTTTGGCATGAATTTGACATCTTCATTTGTGATACCACTTGTCTCCTTCCCATCATAATGTGACAATGAAGGTTTGTGTGTTCCTAAGGCATCAATACAGAATGCTCCTAGGCCTTTTGCTTTTATTTTACTTCATTTCCTTTAGTATGTGGACACTATTCAGTCAATGCAAAAAAAACTATGGAGACCCCCAACCAGTCACTGACAGTCACAGTTTGGCAGAGAGAAACCCTTTATAAGTGAGAGTAGACGGGTTTACTAGTGGCTTTGACACAAAAATAAATTTACGCCATTGTGTCAGACTATCCAGATGAAAACTGTTTCACAGATCTTAGTGAAAGGGCTCATTGGTTCTGCAATACACACCCATTACACACTTCCTTAATGTGAATCGTCACACGTTTAATCATTACATTCATCCTTACACTACTGCTTTTCAATAAACTGAAGAACTACAGGAGCTACATTCATTTTGATCAGAAAATTTCCCCTGCGGCCAAATGAAATGACATGCAAAATTGTTGCAGCTTATATTGGGTATTGACTTAAATCATTGAGAACTTTACGCTAAATTAGATTCTCTGAAGTTCTACTTTCAAAGTAACAAATTTATGTCTGGTCAAATTACTTTTTGTAGAGTCTTATCTGATCTGCTTATTTCAATTCTATGAGCTGAAAACGCTATGGGCTAAGCCTTGTCAACAACTTGCTGAAAGCCATGACGAACACAGGTTCTTCAGTTTTGTCAAGATAATTTATAGTCCAAACCTGTGATGGATCCTCCCCATTAATGGGCAAGGACAGACATCTGGCCAACAACAGTACAAAAGAACATTTTGAAGATTTTCTCAGCCATAGCTCTGTTTTTGATATGAACACCCTTGATTCTTTCCCACGGAAAATAATTCAGTTAAGCTTTGCTGCCATTCTCGAACAAGAATTTGAAATAGCTGTACTTCATCTAAAACACAAGGCCTCAGGAGCAGATGGAATCTGCACTTGTAGTGAAGTATTTCAGTCAAGAATATTAAATTTTATTTTCCATATCTGAGAATGGAGGATATTCACATAACATAAATAAGGTTGAAAGAATACGGAGAACAATTACAAAGGTGTTGCTGAGACCAGAGGACCTGAGTTATATTGAAGAATGGAATAGGTTAGGACTTTATTCCTTGGAACGTCGCAAATTGAGGAGAGATTTGATAGAAGCATTCAAAAATATGAGGAGTATAGATAGGGTAAATGGAAGCAAGCATTTTCACTGAGGTTGGGTGGGACTACAAACAAAGGTCATGTGTGACTGGTAAAAGGTGAAAAGTTTAAGGGGAAAATGAGAGGAATCTTCTTCACTCAGAGTGTCATGAGAGTGTTTAACAAGTGTGCAAGTGGTGTATGTGAGCTTGATTTCAATGTTTAAGACAGGCTTTTATAGATACATGGATGTTAGGCGTATGGAGGGCTATGGTCGCGGTGCAGGACAATAGGAGTAGCCAGTTTAAATGGTCTGGCATGGACTAAGTGGACCGAATGGCCTGTTTGCATGCTGTACTTTTCTATTGCTCTATGATGTCAGAGCACTGTGATCAAGAAAGAATAAAATTCCAGCTGTGATAATTACAGAGAAATCTCTGTGTAATCTCCCATAATGTCTTTCCCAACCTTTTCCTCCCAGTGGCTAAAGTGATGCTACCAAATTACAGTGGGGATTCTGCATCAAAGGGAACAGTGAATATGATCTTCACAACATAAAGGGAAATTTGGTGAGTAGCTTCAGCCACTGTGTCTGACATTTTTCAATCTCACTAATGTCTTTGCCTCCACCAAAAGTAGAATACCATATTCAAATTTATCTGGTTATTGGAAATCATTGTCATGATTCTGCTCAATGAGTCTAGATCAAAGCCAATGGAGAGACAAGAGACTGTAGATGCCGGAATAAGGAGCAACACTGGAAAACTCAATGGCTCAAGCAACATGTGTGGGTGGAAAGGGACTGTCGACATTTTGACACTCTCCTTTTCCTCTTTATGCTGGCTATCTTTTGTCTCCAATCTCAGTCCTTGATCCAAAATATTGATATTCTTTTCCTCCCACAGATGCTGGTTGACCTGTTAGGTTCCTCCAGCAGCCGCTTGCTTTAGAACAGAGCCAATTTCACTGAAGTGTGATGCCAAACAAAGCGGCATTATTGTCTTGTCCTAGCACTCTTTCCATTTTCTGTTTGAAAGTGTGTATCCTTTACTTCCAACAAGGTCAGTACAGGAGAGGAGGTACTCTTCCAAATTGATAAGAACCTTTTCAGCCTATGGTGACTATACTCCAGAAACAGGGTTATCCCGCCTTTGATAATAGATTGCAGATGATCCAGGTGTATCTGCACTCTCCGAACCTGTGCTTCAGGTCATTATCAACACTCATTCACTGAGAGATATGCAACTATAAGCTTTTCACCCAAAATCCATAAGACAATGCCCCTCTACCAATCTACCCCTGCTGTATTATCTTACACTTCAACAATAAAGGGAACACCAGGCAAATGTGGACCATTTTCCATAGTTCCGGATGCATCTCTCAACAGAAGCAAGCATCGCTGATGACATCAGTTATTGTTTTCAATGGACCAGTATAGCCTTTAATATATTGAGGAAAATGTTGTTTGTACTCCTGGTCCACCATAGAGCCATGATTCTAACTTTTATATTTGTTTTTCAAATATAATTCCTACAGTAGACCTTTGCAGCACTGGAAAGTTCACATTAGAATCAGAATCAGGTTTATTATTATTGCCATACAGTATGTGCAGTACATATAGAAAAAATTACAATAAGTTACAATAAGAGTTATAAAAAATAATTAAGTTGTACAAAAAGAGAGCCAAATAGTGAGGTAGTGATTGTGAAGCTCTATAAAAATGGATGCTACGTTCTTGAGGCATTTCTCTTTGAAGGTGTGCTAAATAGTGGGGAGCCTAGTGCCGATGATGCTGACTAAATTTACAATGCTCTGCAGCTTTTTCCTATTCTGTGCATTGGTACCTCCATACCAGATGGTGATGTTATGTCAGAATACTTCCCATGGTACATCTGCACTAATTTGTTTCTCTTTGATAACATACCAAATTTCCTCAAAACAATATGTTGGGCCCAGCAAACACGAGGAAATCTGCAGATGCTGGAAATTCAAACAACACACACAAAATGCTGGTGGAACACAGCAGGCCAGGCAGCATCTATAAAGAGAAGCACTGTTGACGAAGGGTCTCGGCCCGAAACGTCGACAGTGCTTCTCCAAATAGATGCTGCGTGGCCTGCTGTGTTCCACCAGCATTTTGTGTGTGTTGTTGGGCCCAGGATAGGTTTTCAGAGATGCTGACACCCAGGAACTTGATGCTGTTCACACTTTCCACTGCTGACCTCTTGATGAAGATTGCTGAATGTTCTCCTGAATTCCACATTTAATTCCTTTGTTTTACTTATCTTGATTGCAAGGTTGTTGTTGCAACACCACTCAATCAGCTGATCTGTCTCTCTCCCGTATGCCTCCTCATCACTCTCTGACATTCTGACAACAACAGTTGTGTCATCAGTAGCCATGATGGTAGAGAGAATAAAGCAGTGGCTAAGCATACATCTTTGAGGTAAACCTGTTTAGATTGCTAGCAAAGATGAGATCTTATTTCTGAACAGCACTGGCTGTGGGCTCTCAATGAGGAAGTCAAGCAGAGGGAGGTACAGAGGCACAGATTTTTGTTTTTTTACTAAGGGGATGATGGTGTCAAAAGCTGCTCTTTGGTCAATAATCAGTGGCCTGATGTAGGTATTGCTATTGTCCAAGTGGTCAAAGGTGGAGTGGAGAGATGGTGTGATTGCATCCACTGTGGCGATAGGCAAATTGCAGTGGGTCCAGGTCCATGCCAGGCAGGAATTAATTTTAGCTGTGACCAAACTTTCGAAGCATTTCATCACAGTGGATGTGAGTTCAACTTGGTGATATCTCTTGAGGCTGCTCACCCTGCTTGTCTTGGGCACCAGTATAATTGATACCCCTTTGAAGCAGGTGGGAAACGCTGATTGCAACTGCGATAGATTGAAGGTCCTTAAACATTCTGCAAATTTCTTTATCTTCATTATCTTGCATCCCCACCTTTGAGGATCTACTTAGGCTCATCTAGCTCATTTAGGCTGGAGTTAACGCTCACAAACCCCTCCCAAGATTCCTCAGTTCAGTGACAGTCAGAGAAGATTAAGTAGACAGAGGAAAAAGTTCAAGAATATGTTCAAAGCCTTCCTAGCAACTTTTGGAAATCACCGGTCCATGACCAATTAAAATGTAGAATGGGACTAAAATCCACAAGTCCATATACTGGGAGAACATTGAAGCCCACCTATGTAAATGGTGTAAGTACAGCATCTCACAAGCTATCCCGTCAGGAAGCACGGAGTCTTCAGTTCAGACAGTAGTCTCATCAGTCACCTCAGGAAACATAAAGCCCGGTTGGGAAAAATCATCCTCAATCCTCAGGGACAGCTTAAGAAGAAATTATTTGTTTTAGATTATTCCCTCTTTAATTTTAGTTTGAAGATGTCTGATAATATATAACAGAGGGCAAGAGCTAATTGCCTGCAAATTCTTCAGTTATCTTGATGAATTATCACCTGAAATGTTACAGAACTGTCTGAAAGTTATAGCAAGAATTTATACTCAAACTACCATAGGACCTAATTTTATTCCTATGGAATAATGCAGAAACAATTTACAAGTTATAAGTTAAGCTGCCAGATCATCATTTTACATTTATTTTTTATTTATTTTTTCAGTACTTGCAGTTTTATGATTTTCTAATTGAAGCTGTATTTTCTGCTATTAGCTCAGGATGACAGTTATTCCAAAATATTTTATTTATGAGGAAATGTTGCCTAAAGGGTTAGATCCTTTAAAAAGTGTTTTGATGAATGTTTGGAGCTGAACAAGATAATGAAAAATACTGACAGGACTAGATTAATTCTTCATCTTTGGCATCCTGTGTCAATATGAAGCATGCTGCAGAGTTTGTTATGAGCAAGATTTGAGTTTGTCCAATGATAATAAGCCTGGATGCAAACACAAAAGTCATTATTGATTATGACCTCTTTCATTTCCTTTGCCAGCCACTCTGATGACCTGCCTCAATGAGACTGCCACTTTTAGTGATTGCACTGATTGATGAGTTGTCTTGCTGAATGAGGACCCACTATATTGAGGCAGCACATTCTGTACATGATCCTTTGTGCAGAACACTTACTGCTTTAATTGAACTCAGGTGACAGAGGTGAAGACACTGGCTTATCCCCCTGCCTTTGACAGTCCCAGAGAGAAGCAAGTTAGGGAGGGGGAGATATTCGCTTCCATGACAGTTGCAGTTTAGAAATGGGTCTGGAGATTGAATGATTAAAAAGTAATGTATGTTGAAAGCTATATACCAACTTGCTGACCAATGTACTTAACCTGAGCATGTCTGTATGCTTGTGGAAAATTCACTTGGGAGGGAGCTTAAGTGTGCTAATCAAGTGATGGTAACAGGAGATTGGTAGTTAACTGAATGTTCACAGTTTTACTATCTTTCCCTTGAACCCTTGTGAAATTGAGGGCACCAACATTAAATATTATGTTTACTCTTGGTCCATCAATGCTTGTAACCACTACTCGAAAGCAAAACCATCTTTTGTATAACTCACCATCTTGATAAGCAGAAGCCAAGCAGAACATGGAACACACTATGTCCTCTAATTCAAACGTTCGACTGCTGTCACAGTCACTTATCATGTAGCTCTTAATCATGTGACTCACTGGATGAAAACTCAACTATTTTTTTCAACTCTTAAACTGTGAGAAGTTTTGTGATGTTAGATCCTCAGAGTGGTTGATCTTCTCCTCGGAGGAGAAGGGATTCCTATCTTGCTGCAAAATAGGTGAACATGGTGTGAAAACCTAAATAAGACCACAAGATCATGAGATATAGGAGCATAATTAGGCCATTCAGCCCACCAGGTCTGCTCCATCATTCTATCATGTCTCTCAACCCGATAGCCTTCTCCCCATATTCTTTGACACTCTTATTAATCAAGACCCTATCAATCTCTCTTCAAATATACCTAATGACTTAGCCTGCACAGCTGTCTGTGGCAATGAATTCCACAGATGCACCACCCTATGGCACAAAAATCCTCCTCATCTCTGTTCGAAAGGGGCATCCTTCTATTCTGACACTGTGCCATCTGGTCCTAGACTCCCCCACTATAGGAAACATTCTCTCCATGTAGACTCTATATAGGCCTTTTCAATATTTGACAATCTGCAGCTAATTTTTATTTTTACTGACTATGAAGTCACATGCAGGAAATGTGCTTTGATATAACTGGATTCTTCCCCAAATAAACCCAATCTTTGTTTTCCTTTCTTTGTCTCTGATTGCTATTCTCTTAATACGCCTGTGCTCCTGGGACTGTCTCCTCTAATAGCACAAATTATGAAATGCTTGGAAGATAATTTTGGGTTCTCAGTTGTGCCACGTTATTACGTATTCTTTTCTCCCCCAAGAGGAACAATAACAGACAAATGAATGGGAGTAACAGAATTGGATGGATGGATGTAAAACGTGTATTAATAGTATTAAGGGAGAGGTGTGACTTTGAAAAAGGGGAAAATTGAATGGCATTGGCTCCTAGACAGATAAGACATGGAACTGAGAGGATGTATGCACCTGTCTTTTGGGAGTGGATTTCCAAGGGCAGACAAAGAAAGAGGTTGGATTGAAATGCACATGATGGAGGCAAATGTGCAACTGAGCTCTGTTTTCCAGATTTGACCTGGTCATTGTGATGCTGAGTCCAGACTGAGGGATCCTCACCCCAGCAGGTCACTTAGTGGTAATCTCCAACTTCGTTTCTTTTGTGCCATTGTCAGTTTTGTTTCTTTCAGCAGCAGGGAACATAACGTTGCTATCAGCCCTTGAATCCTCCAGCTTGATTTCCTCTGGCCATTAAATATTGGGCTAGATTTAGTAGCTTTTTTGGTTTTTCTTTAGGTTTGTAGAGATGGAAGCTAGGGCTCTGTTTAAGGTTTGAAAACAGGGATGCAGGGAGATTAGAAGTCAAGGTGGAGTTTAATCCTCTGCTCTGCATTTGAAGGCTAGAGACATGGATGTGGGAGATCCACAGACTGACTGGGTTGACATGTCTGCTTGGATGTTGGACCAGCAGACTAGAGTAGATGAGAGCTGCTGGCCAGCCCACGGGCATCAAGCTGTCGATGGGTTGCGGAGTCAGAGTTCCATGCAGACAAGAGGAATAGACTGATGATGCTCAGGGTGTGCAAATCAGTGACACCGGACTTCGAGGTCTAGTGTTTGGTAGCCAGCTGGTCTTTGGGGACGATGCTGAGGAGCGAGGGTCAAGGGTCGAATCGGAAGACTAGAAGCTGAAGCCCATTGGCCGGAGCTCTGAGTCTGCAAATCTCAGTGAGTTCACTGGAAGTCAAAGCCCAATATCTGCATGTCCAAGTCTGAGTCCAAGCCCACTGGAAGTTGTAGGCTGAAGGAGATGTCCTGTCCTGCAGTTTCAGGAGTGAGTGAGAGAGAGAGAGAGAGAGAGAGAGAGAGAGAGAGAGAGAGAGAGTGTGTGTGTGTGTGTGTGTGTGTGTGTGTGTGTGTGTGTGTGTGTGTGTGTGTGTGTGTGTGTGTGTAAGTAAAGGAGGAATGAGGTTTGTTTTACTGTTGTTACTCTGTTGTTTCTTGTGCTCTGTGTTGTTTTGCCGGACATTGTGGGCATGCTATATTGGTACTAGATTGAGTGGTGACATTGTGGACTGCCACCAGCACACCTTCATATGTATTGGTTGTTAACATAAATGACACATTTCACTGTATACTTTGATGTATACGTGATAAATAAATTTGAATCCAGATTCCTGAGCCCTGCTATCCATTTGCCAACTTCCTTGTACTTTGCAGCTAGTACTAGGACCCATTACATGTCTTATCTGTGGCTTTATATAATGCTACTGAATCTGACTCATGCACCCACTAGTCTAATCACTCAGGATATCAAGAAATAATATGGTTTTGCCTTATGTAGGTTAAAGTCACTCAGAAAATTTCTGTGCTGCAGAAAATTTCAGGCTTCTCACAGATGGCTTCTCCCTACTCTCCGCCTCCCCTACCACTCCACATTCCATCATTTTTCCACACCTTCTTTCACTGCACTGGGAAATTAGCATTCCGCCCATATCCCCAACAAGAATTTTTGTTTGGCAAAACATTTCTGTGGGGATATTCTTCTGAAAATTAAGCTCTCATTATTATGAAATTATTTTGATGTTGCCTTATTTTAAATTATTTTTAGCAAACTGAAGAATTCTTTCATTTATAGTTAAGGAGCTATGCATTGAAAGCCATGAACACATCTGTGCTCATCTTCAGTACAATTTCATATGGCTCAGAATTTTGCTGTAGAGTTGTAATATCAAAACACCCTCTTTCACTCTTCATGGAGTAAAACCAGAAAATAGCTAGCCTCTAATGTTCTCTCTATAAAGAGACAATCATAGTGTTCTCTGTAATTCAGGTTGATTGTCCTTTTCTTTGTGCCACTTCATGGTACATGTTGTTCTTTGCATTATGAAAACAAATGAAAAGTATTGCACTGTATCAACAATTTCTATGTTCTGTTTTCTGGCTGTACCATTTTCTTGAACAGAATTGCATGCTATTGTATTGTGTGTCACATAACCACTCTTACTGCTCTGTGAACAACAAGGCACGCACAGGGTAAATTCAGACAACAGTGACCTTTGTACTTTAAAAATTCCACAAGGATCTAATGTTTAGGAAAAAAAATTGTCTACTGTTATGAGAAGTCCAGTGGAATGTTGTCTCATTAAAATCCAGTTAAAATGGACTAATTCTCCCCAAAGAGAACTATTAAAAGACTGGTACAGGATCAAAGTTATTAATTATCCTCATCCATTTGGAATACCCTAATGCATTTCCAGTAAAAGCCATCTGAGATAACTTTGACACAGTGGATGGCTCTAAGCACAAGCCATTAAAGAACAGTCAAAATACTCAGTGTGGCATTGAAACTAAAAGGCATTATTTCTTCTTCTCCATTAATTCCTTGCAACACTGTTTGTGGATCAGCGCCTCACTAAAATCCATTGCAAGTAGGATAAATCTCTCACTTAGAGCACCAGTAACAGATTAGGGCTCAGTCAAATAAGTAATTATATTAGGAGAGTAATGGAAGGCAAAAAAAGATATTAGTCCAGAACTTCCTTGATCTAATAATTGTTGAAATTTTGCATAATTTTCAACACTGACTCCATTAATGAAAATTTGCATTGAAGTGTCTTGCAGAGATCATTTGCCTGGACTCCCAAATCAAAAGCAGAATAGAACAAGCACCGATATAATGGGACTAACTTGGAGAGGCATCTTGCTTGAAATGGGTGAGTAGAACTGAAGGACCTGTTTCTATGCTGTATAACTCTATGACAATGCCACCTACAGGGTAATAATGCATAGAGTCCTCTTTGAATATGCCAGTCGTTGAGTAGCTATCTATGCTACTCTTATTCTCCCAGTTCTTGGGCCACACCCCTCTTTGTTTTAGCATTTCCTGTGCTTGTCTAGATACTTCAAAGATTGAAAGAAAAAAAGGGTTCAAAGGTTAATTTTTTATCAACGTATAAAACTCTGAAATACTTTTTCTCTGGATAGCCACAAAACCCAGAACGAAAAGAATGGCAGCAAGATCGTCAAGCCCCAAATCCCTCCTCCTGCACAGAAAAATACAAAAATGGAACAGGGTCATTGACCACCAAATCCTACTGCCCAGTACACAAAAAATGAGAAAGTTCTGGTGAAAAACACAGAATATATTAAAAAAGACTATAAGACTGAAAAAATCTATAGTCCAAATCTATATCCAAAATGCAGAAAACCTGGGTAACATTCTCTGAGCAAAATGGCAGGATTCTTCTCTCTCTGATAGCCCAGAGTGATTGCCCAGATGTCTCTCCTCTTGATTGCAGAGTAATCTCCTGATGATCAAAAGGCAGTCTCTCCCCTCGATAGCGGAGAAATCCCCTAGTGATTCAAAGGCATTCTCCCTCTCTGGTAGCAGAGCAATTCTCCTGACGATCAAAAGGCAGACTCCACTCTCCCATAGCAGAACAACCTAAAGGTAGGTAGCAGGCGCTCACCTTCCACATTCACCTCGATGCTTCAGTCTCCCTCGTCGCTTTAATTGGTGAACAATGGAAGCTTTAACCAATGAAATGGAGTTGAATATCCAGCGGCCTTCTCACTACGAGGGTCCTGCACACTGCATCTGCCTCCCAGAATCCTGTCACAGACTGCAGAGTGCTGAAACACCCAAATGATCTCCAACCTGCAAATCACAGGTTCCAGCAGTTCCAGTATCACATTCAAGATGAGAAACAAGCAGAAAAGAGACAAAATAAGTAAAATATATGTTTTCCTGATCTATCCAGAAGACGTCGATTGAAGGAGTTTTGTATTCAGGTTCCACCTTGACCAGAAGAGCAAATGATGTGAGAGTCTTTATCTCTACCCCACTTAGGCAGTGAGTGCCTAATTCTAACCACTGGATAGATGAAAACATTTATTCCATACATATATCCCATCTAATCCTCTCACTCCCAATCCTCTGGTTAACTGACACTCCTACTACAGGGAAAAGTTTGCTACTGTTTACTCAACCAAAGCTCCTTGTGTGTCATTGTGATAAATAGACAAAATGCAGGATATCTATAGCAGGTGCGACTGCATCTCAAGAAAGAGAAATAAGGTTTACACTTCAGGTTTTTCTCTTTCATCAACACTGAAAAAGTTTGTGGCATTGCAGATTTGAGCAAGTGCAGAGTTGGGGAGAGAGAAGAAAAGGAAAAGGGAAAAGAGGTAGTAGTGGAAGTCAGAGAGCTGAGGATGATTGGGAAAAGGAGATAATGGAAAGACATAGGTGGAGAGGAGACATTAATGGGAAGAGCAGAATCATTATCTACAGCTGCTGCCTGAAAAATTGATCTTCTAGAACCTAATTTAAGTACAATCCCTAAAGTTTGTGTTAGGAAAACAAGGCTTTGCTCTGGATAACTGGAAGAGATGAGATAAAAGATCAGGCAAAGGTGCCATACAGAACTAAGATGTTATTGGGGTGATTGGGCTGTGCACTAGGATGTTGCTGAAGTAACACCTTTGGAATATTGAAAGAGAAGAAGATGTGCTTTGAGTGTGGTAACAGAAAAGATAGAGGATGATGCATAGAAAATGGAAGATTTTGAGTAGAAGACTTCTCCAAGTGATCATTACTCGGATTCTGAAGCAAAGGTATAGCATGGGAGCTGAATGATAACTGAAGGCTAAGAAGGTTAAGTGAACTATAATGAATGAATTTGTTTCCTGTGTAGGAAATGAGCATGCAACTTCAAGGACCTTGCCAACCATTGTGGGAATTATGCAAATAATCACAGAAGGAGCATTTTACCCTGTAAGTCATATGAATTTGTAAGTGTAGCATGTTTTGTGTGTCACTCTTACACTTCAAATTTTGAAGAAATTCTCACATTCAAGTTGAAATTCAAATTTAATTGTCATTCAGCCGCACATGAGCACTCATGAATACACTCAAATGAAAAGCATTCCTCCACGGCCAACGTGCAAAACATCATACTAACACTCATATACATCAGGAGGCACATATAGCCCATACAATATAGCAGTAAACATACAGACACACAAAAAATTATGATATAACCCAAGATACTCAGTGATAGTACATGGATGTTGTTGACATTAGCAAGCCCTCAGCAGTCCGCAGATAAACACACGCATGCATGCAATCAAGCTTGTCTTCCACTAAGTGAACACTGGAGGGCAGTATTGGCAGGAGGAGCCAGCCCCCAATCCAGCATGGATGCCATGCAACACCACTTCTGGCATCTCCCCTCCTATGCATCTGCACCTGGTGAGTCTGCAGCATGAGGTCCAGTCTGTGTTATAACCAAGGTCACACAGCTTCCCCACCATTAGGCTCATGAATAAACCAATGAACCGGACTTGCATATTCTACATGACCAATGTCCAACAGTCCTTCGATCACAAGAAAAATGTTCAAGACAGTCACTCGCTATTTCACTCCACACCATGTTCTTTCACTGACTCTGACATCTTTCTGTAGCTGGCAGCAAAATAGTCCAAATCAAGCCCAGCTCCTCCGCTAACAAGTAACTCCCTGATAGGGTAGACCTGCAGTACTTGAAGTTCTGAATGTCCAGCAATGCCTTGCAACCATAAAACAGATGTTCAATAAAGACAACAACACCTTTGGCTGGCTACGGAGTGGCTGCTGTGTCTAAGCATATCTCCATCTTACCAAAAGTTATGGGATATCTTGTAGGTTTTTGTTACTGTGATGTGAGTATAATGTGTGCATAAAATATTTACTGGAAAGGCATAGAAAATAACATCAGCAAGTTTGCTGATGATACTAAGCTGGGTGGCAGTGTGACATGTGATGAGGATGTTAGGAGAATTCAGGGTGACTTGGATAGGCTGGGTGAGTGGGCAGATACTTGGCAGATGGCGTTTAATGTGAATAAGTGTGAGGTTATCCACTTTGGGAGTAAGAACAGGAAGGCAGATTATTATCTGAATGGTGTAGAGTTAGGTAAGGGAGAAATACAAAGAGATCTCGGAGTCCTTGTTCATCAGTCACTGAAGGTGAATGAGCAAGTGCAGCAGGCAGTGAAGAAGGCTAATGGAATGTTGGCCTTTATTACAAAGGGAATTGAGTACAAGAACAAGGAAATCCTCTTGCATTTGTACAGAGCCCTGGTGAGACCACACCTGGAGTATTGTGTACAATTTTGGTCTCCAGGGTTAAGGAAGGACATCCTGGCTGTAGAGGAAGTGCAGCGAAGATTCACAAGGTTAATTCCTGGGATGTCTGGACTGTCTTACGCAGAGAGGTTAGAGAGACTGGGCTTGTACACGCTGGAATTAAGGAGATTGAGAAGGGATCTGATTGAAACATATAAGATTATTAAGGGATTGGACAAGATAGAGGCAGGAAATATGTTCCAGATGCTGGGAGAGTCCAGTACCAGAGGGCATGGTTTGAGAATAAGGGGTAGGTCATTTAGGACAGAGTTAAGGAAAAACTTCTTTTCCCAGAGAGTTGTGGGGGTCTGGAATGCACTGCCTCGGAAGGTAGTGGAGGCCAGTTCTCTGGATGCTTTCAAGAAGGAGCTAGATAGGTACCTTATGGATAGGGGAATCAAGGGATATGGGGACAAGGCAGGAACCGGGTATTGATAGGAATTGATCAGCCATGATCTCAAAATGGCAGTGCAGGCTCGAAGGGCCGAATGGTCTACTTCTGCACCTATTGTCTATTGTATATTAATTGCAGCTCATTCATTTTGCACCCCAAAGCTGCAAGTACAATGCAGTGTCACAGATAAATAAGATGAAACAGACTCCTCAGCAGCTAAGAAGCACCAATTCACACAAATCCTGTTCTCTCCATATACTCATGAACTCATCCTAATATCTTCCTAATCTACCAATCCACGTGTCGTTCCATGTAGAAGGAAAACAAAGCACCGATGAAACCCATACAGTCACTGCGAGAAGCTGCAAATTCAGCACAGCAGCACCAGAGCCCAGCACTGAACCTACTAGTGGAGTAGCAAGCCAGATGCTCTGCTAGATGCACTAGTGTGCCATCCATCATATTGCATTCATTGTTATATATAAATGATGTCCTTGAAAGATAAAGTGATTTACTTTTTATTACATTAGTTGATTGACCTCGTATCTCATTCTTCCTTTTCTGTGGTAAGAAATTCAATTGAGTCCAGCCGAAACCAATCTATGGTTTGTTCTTATATATGAGGGAATTGATCCTCAATTCTGATTCAAGCTCAGTTTGCTGATTAAATAGAATCCTACGTTCTGCAATTGCTTTATGACATTGTGAAAGTTACTTATAATTTTATTTACTTAGTTTAATTCAATGCTCCTCTTAAATTGAATCCAATGACCTACTATTACTACTAAGTGCCCAAAAAGATCAAATAAAACTAATGAAAACTTCAAATAAGTGTATTCCTGATGATATTACCAGCACAGAATATGAAGAAACCAGTTCCTCAAATTTTATAATAGTACTTGCTGGGAGTATCTTTGGGGGTCACCTTCTCCCCTATCTGTGATGTTGTAAATGAAGAGTACAGCATTGTGGAGGATCCCTACCACCCATCCCACAAACACTTTGACTCACTACCATCAGGAGGAAGGTGCAGGAGTATCAGGACCAGGACTGCTAGACTGAGTAACAGCTTCTTCCCCCAGACTGTGAGACTAATGAATAACCTGCCACCACTGAAGTCTCATCACTAGGACTGGGAGCTGTTAACTGTTTACATGTGCTGCACAACTTATGTGAATTTTGAATTAAATTTATTAACTTATAATGGTGATATTTTGCTTCATGTGCTGAGTGTGATATATGCATTGTGGCTGCACCATGGTGCAGAGGAACATAGCTTCACTTGGTTGTATATATGTACAGTCAGATGACAATGAAAGGAACAACAGCCATGCTACACCCTTTTGCTCTCATCATATCAGAAATATTCTCATTCTCCTCCTGCCTTCTCTGCTACTGAACATTAGCTTGTTTTCTCTCATTCTCAATTCTGATGTAAGGTCTTGAACCCAAAACATTCTCTTTTCACAGATGTTCCCTGGCCTGAACTGCGGAGTGCTTGTAATGGGCTGGGTTGATCAGAATCAAACTATTCGAGTGTCAAAGGGATGTGGTAATAAGTGTACAAGTACAACAAATTAACTTAAGCCTAAGTTATTATCATAAAACAGAAAGCACAAATAAACTACACAAATACTATGTAGTAAGTCACAATAATTTTAGGGCTTACGATTCTTAGTCATCTCTTGATTGTTGCTGTTGTTGGGGGGGAACTCTGGATTCCAACTCACTTGTGAAATTACCCCTGGGTTCCAGGCAATGATCACGATATCTGGTCTGGGAGAAGTTCAAAGAACCCAGGGAAAAGGATCCCAATAACTCTGAGTTCCAGAAGAGCAGAGAGACACATAGAGACAGAAAAAAAAAATCATCTTTTGTTCTCATGCCATTAACTCAGTCTGGTTTCTTTCATTCAAACAACATATGTATTCATCAACACAGTGTTCAGCATACTGTTATGCTGAATACTTTAATGGTCACTCCTTATCCACCAATGTTTTGGACATAGTATTCCTTTGACTTTCAAAGAATATTAATATTACATATAAGTAATATGCTTGAATCCAAAAAATAATCTATCAAGACAATTTGACAGATACTAAGAAAGAATCCATCAATAATTCTCTCAAAGTGACCCAACAAACATTTAGTCATTAACAGACATCCTCATGCTAATGGTGTCTGAGACTAAGAAAGAATCCAGCTGCTATCAACAAACATTAGCAATTAATAAATCAAGTGTTTATCTTGTAGAGACATTCTACATACTACAAGCTCATAAACTGTTAAATTGTCATTTTGCATTGTTCAGACAGTCATTAAATATTTTACAAAATGTAATATAACACAGTGCATCCAGCATGTTTTGTTTATATTTTAGACTTCCAGTGAATGCAGTTTTTTCCCTGATTTTCATTGATTATAATGGGAACAATGGAACTGTAAAGGGAATTTTGTAAAATTCATGTATAAACTTCGATCAAACTTAATATCCCACCATTCCATGAAGAATTAATAAAACTCTGTAATAAACTTCTAAAAAGAAGCCTGTGAGCCAAGGTAAATCAAACGGAATTGATAAGCATTTGCTAATGTTGAACATTCTGTGTAGAATAGTAGTAATCTTGGTTCCACTAAGTCTGGATTCATCTTCAAAGACCTCAGAGCTCCATCTGCCAATCCACATTCACACATCCCTATTTTACTTATCATTTTGCCTTTTCAATCAGCACCCCCCTTCCCCACAAAATTTTATCTTATTCTTACTATCTTCCCTTTCCACTTTCAGTCCTCATGCAAGCTAGACCCAAAACATTTGACAATTCCTTTCCCCCATAGATACTCCACTGACTTCCTCCAACAGTGTTTTTTTTTTGCTCCTAATTCCAGCAACCACAGTCTCTTATGTCTCCAGATGTCAATAATTATACTACTTGATACTACTTGTTTTTAAAACAGAGATAGATGTACAGTAGATTCCAGTTCATTGGGCCATTAGTTAATAAGGGCAACCCATTCATTTGGGATAAAACAAATAAGAACAAAAACTAATCAAGAAAGTAGCCAGATTCCCTTCGTTTATTTGGGACACTGTGTTCCTTAGTTGAACCAAGATACCACTGAACTAGCAGCGACTGCATGTACTTCTATGACCATTAGACACTATACTGTGGTTACAGCAAGCAGTTATAAATTGCATCATTTGTGCATGTTAACATTCAAAAAGCAGCAATATTTGTCACCGATAGTTAGCAAGAAATAAGAAAAAAGACAATTCAGAACTGTATTGTTCACTGTGGTTTCAAGTATTCTGGCTTGGAGATGTGATAAATGGATGTGAGTGAAAATGAAAATATTTCAACTACTTCAACAAATTAGGAACTACTACGAAGGAATTGCAGGTATCAATGATCATCTTGAATGTTTAATGAAAATGAAGATTTAGAGGATGCGATCATCAAAGCTATTGTATGAAGGCAATCCATTACTTGCACTAGCTGTCTGTGTTGATTTTGTTCATTTACAGTCAATCAAAAGAACACGGTAGTGTACACTGGATAAATTTCTCCACAGATAACAATTAGAAACTAAAACACACTTTTATAGTATTATCATTATATCGGCAGAGTTCTAAGTTGTTTTGTATTTCATTTAAAATATAATTTGTTACTCAGTTAAATGGTAGTTTGTCTTTTTTTATAACTTTTTAACTACTTACATTGATCTTAGGCTAATTAGGGCAGCTGCTTAATTGAGCCAATACGTACTGGTCCTGATGTGTCCCAATTGTAACACTCAGGCTCAATTAACTCACGTTCGTCTAGGGGGAGAAGCCATCTGCCCCTCCAAACTGTGTAATCACATTTGTGTGGATGCTGTGTAATGCACCCCGATACAAACCCACAACGTAAAATATCAGACAATACACAACATGCGATTAAAGAATTACACTTTATAACTCTTACTTTGGCTATGGGGGTTAGTAGAGAAACAGAATATAAAAGAAAATGGTGCCACTTTTAATAAAATAGTTTGTGCACAATAAATCATCGGAGCTCACGCAGCAGGTATTCCTCCACTAACAACTTCTGCCAAAAACGTTGCTGACACTCGGACCCTCGGATCCCCTTCTCTGCTCTCCGGTTGTCTGCAGGCTCTCCACACATGTCCTTCCTCTCATTCCTCCCCGACCGAAAACCCACCAAAAGCCCGGTTCCCAGACATACAAGAAAGAATAACATCTCTCCCATTGGTTAGCTATCCGTTATCTGTAGTTATAACCCAAACATCACTGCTACAGAGAAACCATTGCATCAGCAGTTAACATTACGGAGAAGCCATTACATTAGTCTTAGCAGTTAACATTACTGAAAAGTCATTTCATTAGCCTTAGCAATTAACATTACTGAGAACCCCACACAATTAACTGGAATCTACATATTTCAAAGGTAAAGCAGTCTCAAAGGTCCAAATAGCCTACTGCTGCCCATATCTTTGTATTTGCCTTGTAGAATGTTAACCAGATCCTAATCTTTGTATTTAAAAGACAGGTTTGTACGTTATTCAGCTTTGATGTTTTTTGGAGCGGGGTCTTTAGAACAATAAGTATTGGGAAATTGATTCTTCTGGAGACAGAAAAAGGAATATGATTTTAGAATTAGGGCTGAACCATTCAGAACAGAATTCAGAGTACATTCTTTAATCTTAAATTAATGGGAAAAGGTCCTCAAGAAATGCTTAATTTAGGGTCAACAAGTATCCTAACCAAAAGTTGATAAGTTTTCACTTAATAAGAGTATCAAATGGAGCATATCAAGTGCAGACAGATGGAATTGAAAAATGTAACTGGATTTAGAGTTTAATTGCTGTACAGCCATGCAATTGGCATTGAATTAGAATTCTATGTTGAATAGATTCCTTTTACCCATGGTAAAATAAAATAGATGCTTTGCCTGAAAGAATACTTTTACCCAAGCTAAAGAGCTGAACAAAGAAGATTAATATTGTATACATCCATTTGTTAGATTCACATTACTTGGTAATCTTTATACAATGGAATAACTGTCCCTTAATTTGGAAATATTTAGTGCAGCTTTGACTTTCCTTCACTGGCATTAGGCATGCTATTATTTTATAACGTAATGCCTGTTTGTTTGAAGTGCTATGAATCAATACATTGCATTCAGTCAGCTTAATGTGGTAAGTGACCTCTTCAACAAACAAAAAAATAGTTCATCCTGATTCCCATGGATGGAATGATAATGAAAATATGTTAATGACAATGATTAAAACTTTTAAGATGGAAGTTATAACTCATGTAATTATACAAATAGCTTTTATTTTTACATTTATGCCTGTAAAGTAGTGCATTACTATTTCACTAAAAGGACAATAAAGACAGCTTGGACATCATAGATTCAAGTGTTTAATCCTCTTACTCCTAAGAGTAATCACTGCTGTTCTCTTGATGGTACATTTTTCCTATACATTGAACATTCAATGCCAGGTTCAAAGCTAAAATCCTTAGCCTATTGCACGTGGGAGCCTACCAATTGCTTGAGATTCTGAACTTTGCTGTTCTGCAAATGTCCATCTCAGCATTTCTGCCTGTAGGGCAGAATATTATTCCAATTCATAAATTGAATACATGAGGAAGAATAATTAAAGAGCAAACTGCAATTATAACAGAGATCTTATGGGAGTGATAATGTACAATATAGGGATTAGATTTCATACCAGCACTGGCAAGATTAGATTTAAAGCTTTTTATTAGACGAGATTAAAATAATTGTTTACTAGAAGATGCTTTGCTTGAGCTAGTTACGTTGTTTGCATTTTAAAAACTGTCTCAGCTGGAACAATTTAAATGTGAAGAACTTCACATTCAAAAGGTTTAAAAAAACCATTAAAATGCATGGAAACTGTACAGCGAAAATTAGGCATTATAATTTGGTTAATTATAACTATTATAAACATTTTTTTAAAAAATCACGGAATACCAGTGATGATACTCTTCATGTTTTCTTTGTCCAATGTCCTGGCTGTTCACTGTTGGCTCAGAAACTGAAATATAGTTCTTATGTCATGTCAATTATATACAAACTATATTCATTATTTTGTTGACTTTGTAAGAAGCAAGTGATACCATAAAATGAGAAAAGAACTGGTGACTGATTTAGGATTTTAACACTCTTTTTTATGAAGTGGTACTGTCTATTGTTTACAACATTATGTTTACATTGGGTGTGTTGGAGAATTATGAAAGGTCCTACCTATTTGATCCATGAAAGGAATGGCTGTGGATGTTCCTGAAAGGAAATGCAATCCTTGAAATCCAGTGGGAGTAAAGTAACCACAGCAAAGAAGCTATATATGGAAAGAAAAAAGGAAATACCAAAACATGTAGATGGGTAGAGATCTAATGAATCCATTGGCACCATGAACCATGGACGAGGCACTCAAAAGAATATTGAGTAATCTTTCTGAAACCAGCTTTATATTGCAAGATATTTGTTTTTCTTTGTTTTCTACAACAAGAATAATCAGAGGATATCATTGGTGTGCACATATCTCGGCTGAAGACATTGGTGATAAGATGCCAGTTCATGATATTTTTAGATTTGATGCTACAGGTTCCACTGTGTGTGGATTAATTGATGACAGTATACAGACAAATAAAGGCTCTGCTATAGAAATGACATTTAAAAATGTGAGGATCAATTCTAGCTGCTTATGGAAGGACACTGAACAGAATGGGATGCTGCAAGTTTACAAGGGACTCTCAGAAATTAATGTGCTTATGGCAGTGGTAGATACAGCCTGTTGTGATTGTGAAATTGCCTTTGAAACCAATGGATGTAATGTGATGATGGTCAACATGGATGCACATTTATGGCTGTTGAGTTGTAAAATCTCTGAACAGTTACTGGATGCAGTTTCCTCGGTGAGATGCAACTCCAGTTTGTGTGTCTACTCAGAGAAGGTATTGCAATTCTTGGGTGAAAAGTCACATACCCTTTGATGCAAAGACATGGTTAGGAACCTGTGAAAACATTCTTGTGGGAAATTACATCAGATAAATGAAAATGATGGGCAAAGACTGACATGAGGTGCTTCATGTTGATTAGTTGGAGATCTGGCAGGGTGCCAAAGTGTGGGTGCAGAAGTTTTTGGTGCAAGAGTTTTTCATAACAAGTGCAGCACTATTATTATGCACAAGGCTCCCATTCTCAGTGCTGGGTCAAGTCTATTTAGTGTTGGCTGAGACCTGTTCCACATGCTGTTTGCTAGAGAAAGAGCTGTGGAAGAAAGAAAGAAACAGGGTGTTGGACAGACAAACTTTGAACAGACAATTCCATTAGATATTGTCTCCAAGGCAGACAAGATGTTATGGTTATGTGGTGATCACAAAATTGCTTTGAACAGAACCGTTGTGGAGGAGCAGTATCTGCTGTCTACCTCATAATATTTGGCTTTGGACCTGGTTGCTATTTGAAATTTTAGCTTGCTTGACGGTCTTCAGTTGGAGCAACATAACCATGAACATACATCAAGGCTTGTATTCTTGCACTAAGTCACCACATGGGTTAACTCAGCAGCAAAGATTATTCAGTTTGCTACGGACAAAATGCTGCAGGGAATTGCAAGACATCTGTGCAACCATTGTCACGGAGAATGAACAGAAGACTTAAGGGAAATTGCCTGGCAGATTTCAGCAACAAATGGTATGAATCAAGGTACTTATACATTCAGAATTGTTTATTTGAACTTCATTGCTAACCAGTGTGGGTGGAGACCTGATCGGGATGAGTTGGTGGTAATATCGAATGCTATGAAGACACTTTACAGAGTTCTCCTCTTTTCCAGTGATGGTTCAGACTTACTGGAAATTTTTTTTTTGATTTATCTTCCTCTTTTTACAAGATGTTACAAAAAGAAGATTTCTGGGTTATGGAGCAATCATCACCATGCAAATGGAAATGATCCTCTAAATGTGGCCTAACCAAAGTTTAATACAGCCGTGTCATAGCTTCCTGACTTTTATATTCAATAAATCAAAACAATGAAAGCTAGAACACATTATGACATTTTTGCGTTTTGTAAATGAAATGGCAGAGGCATTTTAAGTTTAAGAAAAATTATAACAACTCCTTTTTATTGTCAACCAAACACAAATCATTAGGCACGGTAAAAACTTCACATCATCACATCAAGCTAGCCTCTTAAAGTGAACTCTAACTCAATATTGCTGGCTGCAAATTATGCATATGTTTCCACTCATTACATTACCCTGCACAGGCACCACTCCCCGCAGAATTCACCAAAACCAGCATTGTGAATCTGTTAAGAGTTCGGTCGAGAAATCTGGCTTGGGTCATATGTTCCATGAGTGGAGTAACAACAGAGTGCTTCTGGCTCATTCAGAGGTGTATTGACACGCTCATGGTCATGTCATGAGACCAGGAGCATGGTAGTGGAATCCTCCAAATCTTGGTTAACTGGTGTAATTCCCTAGTTAATATGTCTACTGTTATGCTGTAGATATTTCATTTAAACAGCTTCTTCATTCTGCCCTGCTCGTAGAATGTTTTGGTTTCAGCTAAAGATAAGAGGCTATGATGTTTAACATAGGAAGACCACCATATCCAGCGGGCAGCGGAGTGAGAGGTAGCAGAGTGGTAGGGTTTTGGCTGAACGGGCTTAGGCGGTAACGAGGCGAGGTAGGTTTACCTGTGTTAATTGCGGAAAGGAAGTAGTATGTGTGTGAGGCTGGTTTTCTGTGCTCGGTGTCAGATTTGGGAGGTCCTGGAGTTGCCCAGCCTCCCGGATGGCCATATCTGCACTTGATGTGTCGAGCTGCAGCTCCTAAGGGACTGCATTAGGGAACTGGACATGCAGCTCGATGACCTTCGTCTGGTCAGGGAGAGCAAGGAGGTGATAGAAAGGAATTATAGGCAGGTGGTCACACTGTGGCCACAGGAGACTGACAAGTGGGTAACAGTCAGGACAGGGCAGGGGAAGAGTCAGGTACTAGAGAGTACGCCTATGGCTGTACCCCTTGACAATAAGTACTCCTGTTTAAGTACTGTTGGGGGGGGGGGGGGGACAGCCTACCTGGGGAAGCGACAGTGGCCGTGCCTCTGACACAGAGTCCGGACCTGTGGCTCAGAAGGGTAGAGAAAGGAAGAGGAAGGCAGTAGTGACTCTATAGTTAGGGGATCAGCCAGGGGATTCTGTGGACGCAGAGAAGGAATTCAAATGGTAGTTTGCCTCTCAGGTGCCAGGGTTCGGGATGTTTCAGGTATCCTGCAGTGAGAGGGAGAACAGCCAGATGTCGTGGTACGTATTGGTACCAATGACACAGGTAGGAAAAGGGAAGAGGTCCTGAAAAAAGACTACAGGGAGTTAGGAAGGAAGTTGAGAAACAGGACCACAAAGGTAGTAATCTCGGGATTACTGCCTGTGCCACGCAGTATAGGAATAGAATGAGGTGGAGGATAAATGTGTTGCTGAGGGATTGGAGCAGGGGGCAGGGATTCAGATTTCTGTATCATTGGGACATCTTTTGGGGTAGGTGTGACCTGTACAAAAAGGACGTGTTGCACTTGAATCCCGGGGGGACCAATATCCTGGTGGGGAGGTTTGCTAAGGTTACTGGGGAGAGTTTAAACTAGAATTGTTGGGGGGTGGGAACTGAACTGAAGAGACTGGAGAAGAGGTGGTTGGCTCATAAATAGAGAAAGCTTGGAAACAGTGTGTGAGGGAGGATAGGCAGATGATAGAGAAGGGATGCGCTCATACTGACAGTTTGAGATGTGTCTATTTTAACACAAGGTGTATTGTGAACAAAGTAAATGAGCTTAGAGCGTGGACCAGTACTTGGACCAATGATATGGTGGCCATTACAGAGACTTGGATGGCTTAGGGACAGGAATGGTTACTTCAAGTGCCGGGTTTTAGATGTTTCATAAAGGACAGAGAGGGAGGTGAAAGAGGTGGGGGTGTGGCACTGTTGATCAGAGACAGTGTCACGGCTGCAAAAAAGGTGGACACCATGGAGGGATTGTCTACGGAGTCTCTGTGGGTGGAGGTTAGGAGCAGGAAGGGGTCAATAACTTTACTGGGTGTTTTTTATAGGCTGCCCAATAGTAACAGGAATATCGAGGAGCAGGTAGGGAAACAGATCCTGGAAAGGTGTAATAATAACAGAGTTGTTGTGATGGGAGATTTTAATCTCCCAAATATCGATTGGAATCTCCATAGAGCAAGGAGTTTAGATAGGGTGGAGTTCATTAGGTGTTGTTCAGGAAGGTTTCTTGACACAATATGTAGATAAGTCTACAAGAGGAGAGACTGTACTTGATTTGATGTTGGGAAAGGAACCTGGTCAGGTGTCAGATCTCTCAGTGGGAGAGCATTCTGGAGATAGTGATCATAATTCTATCTCCTATACAATAGCATTGGAGAGAGATTGGAACCGACAAGTTAGAAAAGCATTTAATTGGAGTAAGGGGAATTATGAGGCTATCAGGCAGGAAATTGGAAACTTCAATTGGGAACAGATGTTCTCAGGGAAAAGTACTAAAGAAATGTGGCAAATGTTCAGGAGATACTTGTGTGGAGTTCTGTATAGGTATGTTCCAATGAGACAGGGAAGTTATGGTAGTGTACAGGAACCATAGTGTACAAAGGCTGTAATAAATCTAGTCAAGAAGAAAAGAAAAGCTTACAAAAGGTTCAGAGAGCTAGGTAATGTTAGAGATCTGAAGACTAGAAGGCTAACAGTAAGGGGCTTAAAAAGGAAATTAGGAGAGCCAGAAGGGGCCATGAGAAGGCCCTGGTGGGCAGGATTAAGGGAAAACCCAAGGCATTCTGCAAGTATGTAAAGAGCAAGAGGATAAGACATGAAAGTATAGCACCTACGAAGTGTGACAGTGGGAAAGTGTGTATGGAACCAGAGGAAATAGTAGAGATACTTAATGAATACTTTACTTCAGTATTCACTATGGATAAGGATCTTGGTGATTGTAGTGCTGATTTGCAGCAGACTGAAAATCTTCAGCATGTAGATATTAAGAAAGAGGATGTGCTGGAGCTTTTGGAAATCATCAAGATTGATAAGTCGCTGGGACCAGATGAGATGTACCGTAGGCTACTGTGGGAGGCGAGCGAGGAGATTGCTGAGCCTCTGGCGATGATCTTTGCATCATGAATGGGGTTTGGAGAGGTTCTAGAGGATTGAAGTGTTCTGGATGTTGTTCCTTTATTCAAGAAAGGGAGCAGAGATAGCCCAGGAAATTATAAACCAGTGAGTCTTACTTCAGTGGTTGGTAAATTGATGGAGAATATCCTGAGAGGCAGGATTTATGAACATTTGGAGAGGTATAATATGATTAGGAATAGTCAGCATGGCTTTGTCAAGGGCAGGTCATGCCTTATGAGCCTGATTGAATTTTTTGAGGATGTGACTAAACACATTGATGAAGGAAGAGCAGTGGATGTAGTGTATATGGATTTCAGCAAGACTTTTGATAAGGTAACCCATGCAAGGCTTATTGAGAAATTAAGGGGGCATGGGATCCAAGGGGACATTGCTTTGTGGATCCAGAACTGGCTTGCTCACGGAAGGCAAAGAGTGGTGGTAGATGGGTCATATTCTGCATGGCAGTTGGTCACCAGTGGAGTGCCTCAGGGATCTGTTCTGGGACCCTTACTCTTTGTGATTTTTATAAAAGGCCTGGATGAGTAAGTGGAGGGATGGGTTAGTAAGTTTGCTGATGACACAAAGGTTGGAGGTGTTGTGGATAGTGTGGAGGGCTGTCAGATGTTACAGCTGGACATTGATAGGATGCAAAACTGGGCTGAGAAGTAGCAGATGGAGTTCAGCCTAGATAAGTGTGAGGTGGTTCATTTTGGTAGGTCAAATATGATGGCAGAATGTAGTATTAATGGTAAGACTCTTGGCAGTGTGGAGCATCAAAGGGATCTTGGGGTCCAAGTCCATAGGACACTCAAAGCAGCTATAAAGGTTGACTGTGGTTAAGAAGGCATATGGTGTATTGGGTTCATCAATCATGGAATTGAATTTAGGAGCTGAGAGTAATGTTGTAGCTATATAGGACCCTGGTCAGACCCCACTTGGAATACTGTGCTCTGTTCTGGTCGTGTCACTACAGGAAGGATGTGGAAGCTATAGAAACAGTGCAGAGGAGATTTACAAGGTTGTTGCCTGGATTGGGGAGCATGCCTTATGAAAACAGGTGAACTCAGCCTTTTCTCCTTGGAGCGACAGAGGATGAGAGGTGAGCTGATAGAGGTATATAAGATGATGAGAGGCATTGATCATGTGGATAGTCAGACGCTTTTTCCCAGGGCTGAAATGGTTGCCACAAGAGGACACAGGTTTATGGTGCTGGGGGGTGGGTACAGAGTAGATGTCAGTGGTAAGATTTTTACCCAGAGAGTGGTGAGTGCGTGGAATGGGCTGCTGGCAATGGTGGTGAAGGCAGATACGATAGGGTCTTTTAAGAGACTTTTGGATAAGTACATGGAGCTTAGAAAAATAGAGGACTATGGGTAAGCCTTGTAATTTCTAAGGTAAGGATGTGTTCAGCACAATTTTGTGGGCTGAAGGGTCTGTATTGTGCTGCAGGTTTTCTATGTTTCTATGTTGTATCAGCCAATCAGGATGGTGGAATTAGGATAAGGTTCTCGAGAGAACTGGGCAGAGAGAGATTTGTGATAGACACCGGTGGGGGTTCATGGTCTTTTTGATGGGAGCTGCAGAGAGGCCAGTAGGGAACATGGCTGAGGATGCTGTGAGAAGAAGCATCCCCAGTTCACAAAGTGCTTTGTGCAGATGAAAAGCTCCAAGGAGGAAGAGCCCATTTGTTTGAAATGGATATCGAGTGAAATTGAGGAATTTTGTGTATGCTTTCAGGCAGACTGTTTCCAGTGCATGACTAAAAAGACAATTCCAAGATGAGCTTCAATGTTATGTATGCAGTTGGACTGGCTTAACTGTAATTGGCCCTTTTCTTTTCTTTTTTCTTTTTCCGACTAACTGTTCAATAAAGCTGAAATTTGCAAATATATTTTATGTATAATTTTATGCTATGTATAATCTGTTATTTCTTGTTGATCAACAATTGTGTATGGGCAGTATTTACACAGTTTTCACTCAAATTGAGGTTTCTTCAATCGGGACATCACGTTCCTGTTTGGTTGAACACCAAATCATACCGAACCTAGACGCATAATGTTTATGAAAGGTGGTACTCTCATCACTGAGTCCTGCGATTGCTAGCAGAGCTGGCCAATGGGCCAAATTCGCATACAAGCCTGTTAAGGGTGTTACATTTGTGGGGGCTCACCCGGGATTCTCTGAATTCTGCGATATTGCTGTTAAGGATAGATTAAGACATTTGTGTGTTTGAGCTTGTGTTTAAACTGGTGTCCTGGAAAGTGAATAAGGTGCTTTATTGTGGATGTTTCAGATCAAGTCAAGTCAAGTGAAGTTTATTGCCACTCAACTATGTACATGTACATAATGCATGTGAAAATAAGATAAGGTTTCTTTGAACAAAGGTGTAAATCACATAACACATCATAACTTATGAAGGTAAGGAAAAAATCTATAGATGAATCACAGATAAATAACAAACTAGAATAACAATACAAAATATTGAAAGGTTTGGTGTGATTCAAAGAGATTAACCATAATAATGCTTGTGTCTTGAGTGGCATGGATGGACAAATTCCCAATGAATTGCTATACAGAGAGCTAATTTCTGTAAAGGTTTAGTGGAAATTTATGCTGATTGAACAGCCTTTTGACCAATTGGCTGAAGAAGATGTGTTAGTCCAGACAAGCAGTGACAAGGCTGAAGCTGCACTGCCTGAAAGGTTGGGAGACCCTGGGCATTCCATATTTTTAGTAAAGGGGGGCATGTAGCTGAGTACAAGAACTTTAAAAGCAAGTTCTTCTAATTTCTGCAAAGTGAGGGAAAAGAGTTGTCTGGTGTGAAAAGTTTTATGGGTCTTACAGCGGTTGATTTAAATTCTGAACTTGTTTTGGCAATAATATCACTGCAGAATGCAGAAGCATACCTGTGGAGAGCCAAGGTTATTGTAGGCTGGGAGTATTCTCTGGAGTCAAGCCTAGACCCGATGGGCAAAAAAGAATATGAGGCTTGGGCTGAGCAGACATCTCAGTTATTGAATGAATGGTAGTGCTCAGATAATATGAAAACACAGAGACTGGTGGAGAGCTTAAAGCGTCCAGCAGCTGATATAATGAGGTTCCTAAAGGCAGAAAATCTATCAGCCATGTCAGCTAATTACCTACAAACTCTGGACGATGCTTTTAGCACTGCTGAAAGTGCAGCTGATGTGATGATGAAGTCTAGGCACACATTCCAGGCAGAAGGAGAGAAGCTATCTGCCTACACTTTCAAGTTGGAGAAACTGCTGTATTTTTTGTGCCACAAAGGGTGCATTCAACTGTCTGAGAGAAATTGCTTGAAGATGGATCAAGTTATGAAGGGTTCCGTCACATTACATGATTGTTCTACATATTTGGATGACCCGCAAGATGTGCCCTCCTCCATCTTTTACTGAGTTACTCAAGGTTAGAGAGGAAAACATGATTAAGAAGCAGGATGTTTCCAAAAGCCGAGTAGCGTCTTCAGTGGTGGCCTTGAGAAGGTTAAAACCAGTTTAAGGTGATCTACTGAAATACATTGAGGTTTACCCCTCCTATCTAAGATAAAAGACTTTTCTGTCTGATATAAAATGTGCAATGGGCCTTCGTAAGGGAGGGTAAGGAGATGTTGGTGTGCATCATGCAGATGAAAACAAATGAGGTGGAAGCTGGTCAACAGAAACCCAACAGAGCTGTATGCCATGATGGGAAGGAGGAAGAGGTGCAAAGAAATTGAGTTTACTGAGGAAGGGGGAACACTGCTGAGAGGCCGATCGGGCAATTGTGACATCAGGGATAAATTCACCTGGCACTTGTTGTATTGGCTGCCCTTATACTAACTCAGATTCAGACAATTGCAGTTCCTCTTTTGTAGTTGTTCTGAGCCCCAGCAATACACACGGGAGATGATCATGTTAACACTCATCTGTCAGGGGAGCCATCAGAGCAGCCTCGAAGGAGCAGTGAAATCATATGAATCGGCCGTTGGTCAGCAGGTGATATGCCATAGTGTGATGTAGCCTAATGCCAAGGTTCCATGCTATCACAGCCCAGAGGTCTGATGTGAACTGGGGACTACATCAAAGGAAGTATCAGATGGGGTGGCAAACTGAGAAACCCAGGTGCTGATGCATGACCAAGCCACGCTTGTGGCCATCGTCAATGACAGAGGGACAACCTCTAGCCACCTGGTGGTGTGGCCCACCTTGGTAAATAGGTGCATGAAACCACAGGAGGGGGCAAGGGGACCAATCAGGTCTACAATAACATGGTCAAATAGTTGCTCCAGGACCTCAAAAGCTGCCAATGGTGTCTGGACATGACAGTTAATTTTTGCCAGTTGGCATTCCATATAGGTTCTACTCCAATTACCCATGCCCCTTCTAAGACTGTGCCACACAAACTTTAGTGCAACTAGTTTCTCTGAGGCCTTCCGGCCTGGATGTAAGATACCATGAATGGAGCTAAAAAGAGCATGTCTCCAGTTTGCGAGTGTGATGGGGCGAGAGCGACAGATTGAGACCGAGAGAAACCCCATCTTTCCCAAACTTATTGTCAGTTGTGATCTCTGATATGTAGGGCAGGTGGTGTGTCTGCTGTGCGGACCGTGGATCTGATATTTTTGCCATCGCGTGCAAGAGGGGCTTGTGGTTAATGAATGCTGTGAAATGTTAATCTCCTGTTAGAAAATGAAAACGGTGGACAGCCACATGTTGACCGAGAAGCTTGTGATCAAATGTGCTGTACTTTGTTTTGGGGGTACAGAGCTACCAGCTGAAAAAGGCGAGTGACTATCACACACGTCCGACCAACTGTTTGTGCACAGCACCAACATCATAGTCTGAGGCGTCAGTAGTAATGGCAATGTGTGCACTGAGGAACAGATGTACAAAAGGGTCATGTTGGAAAGAACTTGTTTGGTGTAATCAAATGCTCTGGTCATCTCCATTGACCAGTCAACCCAGTGATTAGGGGTATTGCCTTTAGGGGCACTATACAGGGGGAGCAAAAGTTCAGCAGCTCACAGAATGAAACCATGATAGAAACTCACCATACCTAAAAACTCTTGAATTTTTTAGTAGAACTGGATGATGAGAAATACATAACAGCAGCTACTTTTGATGAGAGGGGTTTCACACCTTCTGCAGAGATAGCCAATGGTTGACAACCTGAATTGGCATTTAGCAGGATTAATAATTGACCAGTGTTTGTGTGCACTGGTGACTAGTATGCCATCCAGGTAAACAAAAAGAAAATGTAATCTTTTAATACAGAGTCCATCAGCTGTTGAAAAGTCTGTGCAACATTTCTCTGCCCAAATGGCATGCACAGAAACTCAGAGAAGCCAAATGGGGTATCACAGCTGTTTTGGGAATGTCCTTCAAGTAAACAGGCATCTGATGGTAGCCCCTAACTAAGTAAACTATAGAAAAAATCTACTTTGTGGCTAAACATGTTAAGAAATCTTGGATGTGTGGGACTGGGTAACCATGTTAAGGTGGTGGCCACCTTAAGGTGTCGGTAATTGCCACATGGGTGGCAACCACCATCAGACTTCAGAGCATGTGGAGGAACAAAGCCCAGGGGCTATTCAACCTGTGTGCAATGCCAAGGATTTCCATGTTGCCAGCTTTTCTGGGTCCAGTCTTTGCACACAAGAACCAGTGGGCCAGTTGTGGAAATCTGGTGCTCAACCCCATGTTTTGTTGCTGCATTTGAGAATGTGGAATTGGTGAAGTTTGGGAGTTCACCCAGCAGTCGAGTGAACTCACATGCAATGATGCATGTGCTTGATAGAGTTGTTGTGGGGAACTTGCTGGAGGAGCAGGGTAACGACCCAAAATCCTTGACATCGCAAGCTGGCCGTTCTTAAGATCAACCAGCAGTCCTCTGGCACACAGGAAATCTGCACATGAGCCGAGGTGTAGACACTTCCACCAGGATGAATTCTCATGTGTAACATTGCCCACTGAAGCAGTGCGTTATCTGTCATGTTTTGTAAGTCTGGATCTTGCTGCCATCGATAGCCTCCAGTGAGGTTTTGGCCCCCATTGCTTTCTGATACATAGGCGATCCTTGCAGCACGCTCATTTGAGGACCCACATTGATCAAGAAGCGTTGCCCTGAAAGGACGTCTGTAATGTAGAGTAGATGACCCTGGCAGCCAGAACCCAAGGTCTTCACAGAGCTCTGATGTCGTGATGTGCTGGCATTGTCAAAGCTGCAAGGCAGTCAGCACTTCCAAGTGTTCGTACTAAAATGAATCTGGTAAAAGCACAGTCCTAGCATTGTCTATTTTACTGCCATGAGTATGCGTGTGTTGGAAACCCTGCTGACTGGGCTTATTTAGGCAAGGAAATGACGAAGATTGATGCACCTCTGCCTGGCTGAATGCAAACTATAAGCCATGTTAGCAAGTTCCCTATAATCCTTTATGGGTACATCAATGAGGACTATGTGAACTTGATCAGGCATTTGCTCTGCATAAAGAGTTCTATAAAAATGAAACAAGGACAGTGATTTACCAGGAGAGGTAGCATGTGGTCCATTGGATCTGAAAGCCCAGCAAACCCCAGGCCAGGCAAGCAGAGCAAATGCACGACACACACAGGCTCCAATAGTCTTACAGTCTGTAATAGATGAGTTTTCAGCGTGCCATATTAACCCTTTTCAGGTAGGTGTTCAAGCAGACTCACCACTCTCGCTGACATGGAACTACAGAATGATGCTACACATAGTAACATCTAGTGTTGTTCGTGGGGATTTCTGGCAATGCAAATTGAACCTTGGCTTGTACAAACCAAATGATGGCATTTTTCTCCCAAAATTCCAGTAGTTTCAAAGCATCTCTGGAATCATTCTAGGGTATTGGTGTCACCAATGTAGGTTTTTGTAAATAAAATGACAGAGGCCTTTCAAGTTTAATGGAAACCGTAACAACTCACTTTTTTGTCAAACAAACACAGGAACAAAAAGTGGAGTGAAAAATGAAGCTACATTCAGGCTTACCTCTCCTATCTATGATAACAGTTTTCCTGTCTGTTCCAAAATGTGCATTGGGACTTCATAAGGGAGGCTAAGGAGATGTTGGTGTGCATCAGAACAGCCTCTTGAAGTGAACTCCAACTCAATATTGGTAGTTGTGAATTATACACATTTTCACCCATTACATTACCCTCCACCACCTTCACCACCCTATTTCCTTGTGTTGCCACATTCAGGGAGCTACAGATTTGCACACCAAGATCCCTCTGTACATCAATGCTCCTAAGGGTCCTGCCATATACTGTGCACTTTCCGTACATTTGACCTGCCAGAATGCGACAACTCACACTTGTCTGGATCAAATTACATCTTCCATTTCCTTTCATATTTGCAACTGATCAAAATTGTGCTGAATCCTGACACAGCCTTCCTCATAATCCACAATTCTAGAATTTTTGTCATTTGCAAATATAACAATCAGCTCACCTACATTTTCATCCAAGAAATTTGTATATATCACAAGTAATAGGGGTCCCAGCATTGATCCTTACAGAAGACTATCGGGCACAGACCTCTAGGCAGAACAAAATCTGTCCGTCACTATGTTCTGTCCCCTATGATCAAACTAATTTTGAATCCAATCTGCCAAGATTTCATGGATCCCGTTTGCTTTAATCTTCTGGATCAGTCTACCATGAAGGACGTTGTTGAAAACTTCTGATGTACAGAAATTTCACTCTGGTCATAGGCCATTAACTGTGGCTATGCTTGGGCCATTGGCTATTGTAATAACAGCAAACATATTACTATAATGATGAACTTCCTGCTCCTGCAACTGGATTACTCCATTAAACACTGCACATATCAGCAGCTCGCTGCTGTGGATATATTGTCCAAGTTGCCTAACATGGAGATGACAGCTAACTCACAGCAGGGAATTTTTCAACTGGAAATTGTCAGAGATAATTTTCTAGTCATGGGTGATGAGATTGCAGTTATTTTGATGTTCCTCTACAAGGCTATTGTGTTGGGATGGAATAAATCAGAAATGAATAATAAGTATAGACCCTTGTGAAGATCACTGCAGGAGCTGTCATGTTAAAATTACTTGAAGTTTGGCTACAATTGTGGTTCCAAAGTTCTACAGGCACAGATTCCAAAGGACAACCCTGCTCAGCAGTTCAAATGAAGATGATGACTGAAATGGTGCCACGGTAGCTTAGTGGTGTCCACAGCACTATTACAGTTCAGTGCATCAGAGTTCAATCCCAACGTCCTCAGTAAGGAGTCCGTACTTCCTCACCATGGAATGCATGGATTTTTCCTGGGTCCTCCGCTTCCCTTACACAGTCAAAAGTTGGGTTAATTGGTCATTGTAAATTGTCCGGTGATTAGATTGGAGATATATCAGGGCTGTCGGGGGGGGGGGTTGCTGGGCAGTGCAGTTCAAGCCGCTGGAAGGGACTATATCTGTATCTTTAAATAAATGAAATAAATAAAAATATATGCTTCTGGCCAGAGATTGATCAGAATATGAAGGACCTGATGAAGTCCTGCTTGGTGTGATAGGGCTGTGGATTTGATTGCAACTTTTAAGAGGAGTTTGGATAAATATATGGATGGGAGGATTGCAGAGGGCTATGGTCCAAGTGTTGGTCATTGGGACTAGGCAGAACAACAGTTGGGCATGGATTAGATTGGCCAATGGGCCTGTTTCTGTGATGTAGAGCTCTATGACTTTATGAATGGAGGCCCACCTGTCCACTGCTCTGTTCCAGAAGAAAAAGTGACAGACTCATCTTTTCCCAAGGTTACATGTTGATTTTTTTTTCATCTGGATTTAGATAATTTCTACTTCAAATCAAGGTGATCAGAAGTATTGTAATATGGTTCTTGCCTTTCCTCAGACTGGACTGGTAAGCTCTGAGCTCAGTCCTTGCTGTTCATGGCCTCCAGGAGGAATTGGTTTCTAATATTGATTTACAGTTTAGGTCAACACAATTTGTCACTATCTGCTCTCATGGGATTCGATCTGCAAACGTTGTACCTGGGCATCCCTATAACATTCAGCATCTAATGGAGAGTCTTTACATTTGTTTGAATAGTGCAAATAATCCAATTTCCTGGACAAAGAGTGAGTCATTATATAAGAGACAATTGCACATTCCAAAATTTCCTGGCTGTTGCTGATGGTTTACTGGTGCATTCTAGTTTGGAAGGGCAGGTTGAGCAAAGGAAGATCCAGAAAGTAGAGGAGCGGTAATGAAAAGTTTGAGAGATGATTTTGGGTGCGTTCAGAAAGAATTCTGTAGAAGTTGCAAGAACTCAAGAGCAATATAGTAAAACTAGGTAAATATTAATCAGTTGGTGTACACATGCATTTGAGAAAATGGTGATTGAGAAAATGTGCAAGACAATTCTGGAGTTATAAGGTTGGTAAGGAGGACATGGTCAGGAGACCTCTTAAGATGTGAAACTGAGCCAATGACACACAGTCTAAAGAGGGCAGTAATTATCAGAATTAAGCATGTCATGAGGAAGCCAGGGAGTCATAAAGCATCCTTGAAGGTGAGATCACAGAGATTAAAGAAAATTCATGATTGGTCCATTTTTTGGCATAGACTGAAAATTGATAACTAAATATATGCCTGATGCATCATAAATATATCTAAAATATGATTGATGTGACAGGATCTACAGTGTCTATAAAAACTCTTCATACCCTTTGGAAGTTTTCATGATTTTGTTTTACCACATTGAATCACAGTGGATTTAATTTGGCTGTCTTCAACACAGATCAACAGAAAAATACTCGTTTGTGTCAAAGTGAAAACAGATCTCCACAAAGTGATCTAAATTAATTACAAGTATAAAATACAAAATAATTGATGCGTAAGTACTCACCCCTTCAAGTCAGTATTTAGTAGATGCACCTTTGGCAGCAATTACAGTCTTGAGTCTGTGTGGATAGGTCTCTATCAGCTTTGCAGATTTGGACACTGCAAGTTTTCCCCATTTTTCTTTATAAAACTGTTCATGCTCTATCAAATTGCATCGAGATCATGAGTGAAAAATCCTTCTGAAGTTCAGCCACAAATTTTTTATTGGATTGAGGGCTGGACTTTGACTTGGCCACTCCAAGACATTAACTTTGTTGTTTTGAAGCAATTCCTGTGTAGCTTTGGTTTTATGTTTGTAGTCATTGTCTTGCTGGAAAACAAATCTTCTCTCAAGTTGCAGTTCTCTTGCAAACTGGATCAGGATTCCTGCAGGATATCCCTGTATATTGCTGCATTCTACTTTACTCTCTACTTCATGAGCCTTCTAGGGCCTACTGCAGTGAAGCATCCCCACGGCATAACACAGCCACCACCATGCTTCACGGTAGCGATGGTGTGTTTTTGATGATATGCGGTGTTTAGCTTATGCCAAACATAACATTTAGTCTGATGACCAAAAAGGCTTAATTTTGGTTTTAGCAGACCATGTGTCTTCTGGCAAACTCTAGCTGAGATTTCATGTGAGTAGTTTTCAACAGTAAATTTCTCTTTGCCACTCTCCCATAAAGTTGCGACTCGTGAAGCACCCAGGCAACAGTTGTATGTGCAGTCTCTTCCATCTCAACCACTGAAGTTGATAACTCTTCCAGAGTTGTCATAGGTCTCTTGGTGGCCTCCCGGACTTCTCCCCTTCTTGCACAGTCACTCAGTTTTTGAGAATGGACTGTTCTAGGCAGATTTACAGCTGTGCCATATTCTTTCCATTTCTTGCTGATTGACTTAATTGTACTCCAAGGGATATTAAGTGACTTGGAAAATTACTTGTACCCATCTCCTAACTTGTGCTTTTCAATAACTTTTTGCAGAGTTGCTTGGAGTGTTTTTTTGTCTTCATGGTATAGTCTTTGCCAGGATACGGACTCACCAGCAGTTGAACCTTCCAGATACAGGTGTATTTTTTACTGCAGTCAAGTGAAACACCTTGACTGCACAGAGGTCTCCAATTATTTAATTATGTGACTTCTAAAACCAGTTGGCTGCACTAATGATGAATTGGTATGTCATATTAAAGGGGTGTGAATACTTATGCAATCAATTATTTTGTGTTTTATATTTGTAACTATTTTAGATCACTTGGCAGAGATCTGTTTTTACTTTGACATGAGAGTCTTTTACTATTGATCAGTGTCAAGAAACCAAGATTAAATCCACTGTGGTTCAATGTTGTAAAACAATAAAACATGAAAACTTCCAATGGGGTGAATATTTTTTATAGGAACTATATATGAGTAGTTATTATTAAAGTGAATTTGTAATAATATTGTGGAGAATCTGTGTGATTGAGTATCATTACTTATGTTTTTTGATACATTCTGGTATCTTCAGTAAAGGGTGTTTGGTCAGAACTTCAAAGTTCAAAATTCAAAGTAAAATTATTATCAAAGTGAATATATGCCACCATTTACAATACTGTTTCATTTTCTTGGAGGCACACTCAATAAATCCATAATAGAACAATAACCATAATAGAATCAATGAAAAGCCACACCAACACTGTGCAAAGACAACAAATAGCAAATACAAAAAGAAAGAAATAATAATAATAAAAATAAAGCAACAAATATTGGGAAACTGAGATGAAGAGTCTTTGAAAGTGAGTGCATAGTTTGTGAGAACATTTCAATGATGGGGCAAGTGGAGTTGAGTGAAAATATTCCCTCCTGATAGTTGAGGAGTAACAGCTCATCCAGAACCTAGTGGTATAAGTCCTGAGGCTCCTGTAGTTTCTTCCTCATGGTGGCAGTGAGAAGTGAGCATGACCTGCACGGTAAGAATCCAAGATGATAGATGTTGCTTTCCTGTGACAACACTTCATGTAGACATGCTCAGTGATGGGGAGGACTTTATCCATGATGGACTAGGCCGTATCTATGACTTTTTGCAGGTTTTCCACACCAGGTTGTGATGCAGCCAGTCAATATACTCTCAAACTTTTAGATTGACTTTAGAAAACTTTGTCAAACTTGTAGATGCAAACTCCTAAGAAAGAAGAGGTTCTGCCACGCTTTCTTTGTAACTTCTCTTACCTGCTGGGCTCAGGCCAGGTCCTCTGAAATGATAACACTAATGAATTTAAAGTTTCTGACCCTCTCCACCTCTCATTCTCTGAAGAGGACTGGCTCATGGACCTCTGGTTTCTTCCCACTGAAGTCAATAATCAGCTTGTTGGTGATGTCATTGAGTAAGAGTTTTTTGTTGTGGCACCACTCAGCCACATTTTAAATCTCCCTCCCAAATGTTGATTCATCACCACCTTTGATACAGTGTATGACAGTGGTGTCATTAGCCAACTTGAATAAGGCTTTGGAGCTGTGTTAGCCACAAAGTCACAAGTGTAAAGCAAGGAGCATCGGGATTTAAGCACACAGTCTATCTTGGTTATTTCTCTCACATGAGAAAATCGGCAGGTGCTGGAAATCCAAAGCAACATGCACAAAATTCTGGAGGAACTCAGCAGGCCTGGCAGCATCTATAGAAAAGAGAAAACAGTCAACACTTTGGTCTGAGGCTCTTCATCCTGACTCCACCAGCATTTGGTGTGTGTTGCTTTAGCTACTTTCCTGACTGAGAAGCAATATAAAAGTACCAATGGGCATGCCAGTTAATGTAACGTGTTAAAATGCGAAATTCACAAGAATCAATCTCAGGCTTAGCACCCAGATGTCTCCCTCACTTTCCTCACCTATCCTCTCCACCTTATGGTGGATTGCTGGATGTTTGAGAATCCCAGCATGGAAAGCCATGATCCTTGGTGATCATATTGTGACTATGGGCGCGTGATTTAAAATTAACCAGTGTTAACGGAGTTTCCAAAGGACCAGTAAAATTAAGTGTGCAGAGTGGGTGGAAATTGCTGAAAAGAACATCCACCATCAACCTGATAACTGATGCCTGAAAGCTGTATAATATAAGGTGCTGTTTTCCAATTTTGATAATTATGGTAATAATCCTGAAAGCTCTGAGAAGATGGAAAGAAATGTGCAAAAGTCCCAATTGTTTGGTGCAATGCTTTGCTTTTCACTCTGTCCTGTTGCATTTCACAATCTTTTTCCTGGGTGTATGAAGTGAGTTAAGTTCCAAGGCAAGCAGCCTGCTTTATTCCTTTCCTTCACTCACACATCCCTCTGCACTCGATCATCTCATCAGCTTTTCTCACTTCCCTTCACTTCCTCTCCTTGCCTTTATTTTAATCTGCATCTGCTCCTGCTTCTTTCTCTACCACGGAGTAACTGTTGGGCCCAGTTTCTTTGAGGTACTGTAAATGCTAAAACTAAAGAAAATATAAAATGGAATAGTTAGAAAATTCAAACCTTTTGTGGGATTTTCAGAATTGTTTTCCTTCAATTGCAATGACTTGATGAGTATTTGAAGAAAGGTTCATATCTGAAGTGGAAATTCTTACTGGGAATACTTTCTTTTTGTCAGATGATCATTTATTGTAGCAGAAATGCCATGCTGACAGTATTGCTTGGCTGCTGATTTGGTTCAAAGCAATGGCACTGATAATCTGCACTCTTAATTAATTATCTGGCACGGAGCATGAGGTAGTGCTTTTTTCTCTGACCACCTTCTCTCTGTCGCTCCTTCTCTAACACGTCTATCAAAGTGAGATGCTGATGTACCTCTGGTGCTGTGTGGGCTCTTTTCAATGTTTGACCTCTGCCAGTTTTTACAGCTGCCTGAGTGCTGTGGGCATCAATAATGTCACATGAAAATGAAGTTAAACCTGAAGAATTCTGAACAGATCCAATTAATTATTTCAGATCAAGCTATAATAAGAAACAAGAACTGGTAATTACATGCCTGTATGTTAATGTGCATTAAAAGCTTAAGCAAGAAAATTGCAAATATTGCATTAAAGCTATTAACTATCACAATAATCATGTGTTGAGTGCAATGGCTAGCTGTGATACAAAAAGAAATTTCACCCTTTAATTGGTCTGTACACATTTAGATACGAGTCAAAGTCAATTCTGTCTGTAATGAGATCATTTCTTCACTTACTCAAGCAAACAGGCAATAACATGAAATTTCCTACTGCACAGCTGTCATCGATCATCATCCAAGAAAAAGGAGTTCTTGTCAGTAGGAGATAGTTGGCATTGTTAGAATTTCATTTCCAGGTTGAGAGATACTGATGTAGCAAATATTTGAACTGTTCCACCACTTGCTAATGAGATTTCTCCTGAGGAGTGTTTAGTAGCAATTTTTCTTCATGGTGTTGACATCTCTTTATAAGGACTAAATTGTTATGGGGGTAGAAAGCAGTAATTATTGTGCACAACATTTTAAATAAATGGTTCAAACTCAGAAATCCATTCCCAATCCTTCATATTACTGGAATCCTGGAATTCTCTGGTCAGGCATTGGCAAATTAGTAACTTAAAATGACTTTTCATGATTCAGTCTTTTCATGTAATCACTCACTGTTGTCCTAGCAGATTTTGACATTGAAAGGTAGCTTACTTGTGGTGGAAGAGAAAAATTGGGTATTAAAAGTGATGAGGAAGGCACACCCGCAGCTATAGTTCATTAGGAGATTGTCATTAATGACTCTAGCAAATTTCTACAGATATACCATGGAAGAGGATTCTAACCGTCTGCTTCACCATCTGGTATGGAGGAGTCACTGCACAGGATCGAACATAGCTATAGAGGGTTGCAAACTCAGTATCATGGGCACTAGCCAGCCCAACATCGAGGACATCTTCAAAAGGCAATGTTTCAAGAAGGCAGCATTCATCATTAAAAAGCCTTTTCACCAGGACATGCTCTCTTCTTATGACTACCATCAGAGAGGAAGTACAGGAGCCTGAAGACACACTCTCAATGATTTAGGGACCGCTCAACTTCTTCCCCTCTGCCATCAGATTTCTGAATGGACAACGAACCAACCTATGAACATTACCTAATTATTTTTGCCCTCTATTTGTACTACTTATTTAATACAATATTTTATGTTTATAAATTTCCAATTATAATTCATAGTTTTTAATATGTTTCACTGTACTGCTGCCGTAAAACAATATGTGTCACTGATACTAAACCTGTTTCTGATTCCAATAGTTAATCTAAAAGAATATAATTAGTTTAAGGAACTGCTGGGAACCTAAAATATTTCTAGATTTAGTAGGAGGAACTACATCAGATTATTTGCTAAAATAAAATCTAAATGATGGCAAGGCAATTAAGAGGCTATGATCAGAAAGGCAAATCAGTGTGCAGATATGAATCTGCTAACAAGTGGCAGGGGTTGGATGGCTAGTGGGATGGAGGACAATCAGCATTAAATTGTTGGAAGGGCAAGAACACCCTTTACCACTCCATTCACAAATCCTGTGTGTCTGTATTTTTGCATGTCTAAAAGATTTGGAGGCTATCCGTAAGCTACAGCTGGTGGTCACTATCACCATCTTGTTAGACTTCAAATGAAACATGGGACATCCTTGTCTCCAATTGATCTGCATCCAGTGACAGAAGGTTGTTAAAACCATTTCTAATTCAATGACCAAGAACTTTCAGATCTTCCAGAATAAATCTTTGTGTTGTTTGACCAATCAAAATAATTTATTTAAATTATTAAAATATGTTTTAAAAAAACCTCAGGCACTAGAAACCTGAAATAAAAACAGAAAATTCTGGAAGCACTCCGTGGGTCAGGCAGCATCTATGGAATCACTGTTAGTAGTTCAGGACCGAGATCCTACATTAGAATTGGCAAAGATGGTGAGGGATGGATGGATATAATAAAAAGAATATATCTGATAGACTGATGCCAGGGATATCTTCAACCTTAAACTTCTTTGTTCTGGGGTTCCCACCTGCTTCAAAAGGGCCTGCAATCATACAGGTGCCCAAGAAGAGCAGGGTGAGCTACCTCAATGACTATCCACTGGTAGCACTCATACCTACCATTACAAAGTGCATTGAATGGTTGGTGCCAACTAGAATTAACTTCTGCCTGACTAAGGACATGAACCTACACAATTCACCGACTGCTGCAGCAAGTCTACGGTGGATGCAATCTCATTGGCTCTCCAAGTTACTTTGGAGCATCTGGTCAACAGCAAAACATACATACTTCAGGCTGCTCTCTACCAATTGCAGATCAGCGTTCCATACCTTACCATCATCACCTCAATATTAATCAGCCAGATTTTAAACCAGGGCCTCTTTATCTCCTTCTACAAGTGGATCCTTGACTTCCTCATCAGAAGAGGACAGTCAGTACAGATAGCTTTGAAGAAAGACTGCTGAACAGTCTTGACCTAAAATATCGACTGTTTATTCTTCTCCATAGATGCTGCCTGACCTGCTGATTTCCTCAAGCATTTTGTGGGTGTTACCTGGATTTCCAGCATCTGCAGGATCTCTAGTGTTTAGGGAAACCCCATCAGGGGAAAATGGTTTAAGAGCATGAAAGTGCAGACCATGAAGACAAAATTAAATGACCACTTTGGAATGCAGCAGGGGAAGCGAAGGTGAATCTACAATGAAATTTCCTGGAAAATGATGGAAATTGTGAAGGAGCACTCCCATCCCTATCATTCTCTCTTTTTCCAACTTCCACTGGGCAGAACATACAAAAGCTCAAAAACATGTACCACTAGTCTCAAAGGCAGCTTCTGAGCCGCGTGGTATAAGATTCTTGAATGAACTTGTTACAATGACGAACTCTCAAGTAAATCTCTCAATTTACCTCATGGCCCTTACACATTGTTTGTCTCTCTGTGTTGTACTTTCTTTGTAAAAGTATTTTGCATTCAGATATCTTTTTATTTTCTTTTATACTACTTCAATGTACTTATGCATGGAATGATCAATCCAGATAGAATGCTAACAAAGCTGGAAGAAAGCACGTCAGTGCCTCTAATTCCAAAGTTTCGGCATGGCATGTGAAACTTAATGACAAACCTCTGCAGATGTGTGTTAGAGAGTGTATCGACTGGCTGCATCACAGCCTGGTTTGCAAACAGCAATGCGCTTAAACAGATCATTCTACAAAATGTAGCAGATAGTGCCCAGTCCATCACTGGTAAAGCCTTCCCCACTATGAGCATATCTACATGAAACGTTGTTGCAAGAAAGCAACATCCATGATCAGGGCTGTCACCATAAACAACATCAGGTAGAAGGTAGAGGAGTCTCAGGACCCACATCACCAGGTTCAGAAATAGTT
The DNA here is from genome assembly GCF_048418815.1 of Hemitrygon akajei. Lineage (NCBI taxonomy): Eukaryota > Metazoa > Chordata > Chondrichthyes > Myliobatiformes > Dasyatidae > Hemitrygon > Hemitrygon akajei. The sequence continues at coordinate 70,025,506 of NC_133136.1, read as the reverse complement.
TTACCCTTCAATCATCAGGCTCTTGAACCAAAGGGGTAATTTCACTTAATTTCACTTCACCCACAACCTATGGACACACTTTCATGGACTCTTCACCTCATATTCTTGATATTTATTGCTTATTTACTTATTACTACTATTCCCTTCTTTTTTTATTTTCACAGTATGGTTTTTGTTGCACACTGGTTGATTGCCCAGGTTGGTGCAGTCTTTCATTAATTCTACTGTGGTTATTTTTCTAATATGGATTTACTGAGTATGCCTGCAAGAAAATTAATCTCTTGCTTGTATATGGTGACACACACACACACACACATATATGTATGTATGTGTGTGTGTGTGTGTATATATATACACACTTTGATAATATTAAACTAATTATTATTACAAAGAAGATCGCTGAATTACTGGGCTTGCAGGGGAGGAGCAGTGTGAGAGTTGAAATGACAGAGGTATATAAGGTGTGGTTGAGGGAAAAGACATAATGAAGTGAACAGCTTAAGGAATTAATTCCAGAATTTAGGGTTTTGACAGCTGAAGGCAAATCTGCCAATGGTAGAACAATTAAACTTGTCGGTAATCAAGAAACTAGAATCATAGAAGCACAGAAATCCCAGAAGGTTACAGCACAATGGCAGGAAGAAAGTTTATCCAGGGAAGAGTGAGGAAGTGGACTGGGTTGTTAATACTGCATCATCATTTTCAATTTGACAAAAACAAGTGCTTTCCTAATGGCTTATGAGGCTGACAACAGATTCTGCTGCAGGCACGTTAAGCACTGCCTTTTTATTTTTGTAGCTGCTTTGATCAGTCCTCATACTGCTGTGTAACAGCTCTTAATGAAAGCTCTTTGCAAAACAATAGTGCACAATAAACTTGCCATAATCATTAGCCAGGCCTGAAAAGTAGGAATTTCGGATTTCTTTTAAAAAAGGAGGAATGGCAAGGAGCAGCAACGAAAGGAAAAAAATAATGAACACCGGCGTCTAAAAATATCTACGGAGATTGTGATAGTGTTTAACCTGAGCTTGTCCACAGCTTTGCACCCACATTACACATCATAATGTACAATGTTTAAAGGATTGAATGGAACAGCTCTCTGTTGTTCACTGGCTATTTGTATCAAGAGGACAGCTTTGAGGACATCTTCAAAAGGCAATGCCTCAAAAAGGCGATATCCATCATTAAGAATCTCCATCACCCAGGACATGCCCTCTTCTCATTGCTGCAATCAAGGAATAGGTATAGGAGCCTGAAAACACACACTCAATTCTTTAGGAACAGCTTCCTCCCCTCCTCCATCAGATTACAGAATACACAATGAACCCAAGTTCATTACCTCAATATTTTCTTTTTTTCTCTTTGCATTGCTTTTTAATATATTTTTAAAAATATGTTTCTTGGTGTAAATTATGGTTTTTTTATTATTATGTATTGCATTACACTGCTGCCACAAAACAACAAATTTCACAACTTGTACCAGTGATATTAAACCTGATTCTGATTCTGATCCTTATTACCCCATTATCAACTAAATCATGAATGTAGAGGATAAACAACAACAGGACCAGCACTGATCCCTGTGCAACATCACTAGTCACAGGTTATCTCCAATGACCTTGCACAATGCGTCTATCAATGTTGCATTATTTCCTATGGATATGACCTGTAAGTTGTGGCTTGTAACTGTGGGGGTGAGGGCAAATTTTGTGACAGTATACAATCGGAATATTGGGAATCTTCCTACCTAACACTAAAGCGGTCAAGGAGATCACTTGAAGATTGAACATATTTACTTTGACAATGACTGGTGTCTCCGAATATAAATATTTTCTTGCAGTCTATTCATCTCATGGAACAGAACACCTGGCAATGTCTTTCCTTTACCAAGCATTTAACTGAAATCTTCAAAGTTAGAAGAGGAGATAGTGAGGATCAAAATCTTTACTCTTTGTTCTAACTGCTACAGCATCCATACACTGTTACCTAATATGTCTTAGAGCTAAGTGTATTCAGGGAATCGACACATAAAGAGACACTGGGCACAAGCAAAAACATGGAAAAATATTTGCAGCAATAGGACATTAGCTCCTTTCTTCATCCCCTGAGATTGCTCAGCTATTCAATGTCTCACTTGCTGTTCAAAGCAATCTCCATGCTCTCTTTCCACACCACTTGTTGTCTTTTGCATCCAGGAATCTATCTGTTGTTTTAAATAAATTTAGTGACTTGGCCTTTCCAGATTTTTGAGGTCGAGAAATATACCATAATTTACCTCAATGTTTGGTGCTTGTTTGCACAAATTGAATTGCTTGAATGTTGAATATTTTCCAGGTCTTGCTTCAAATGAACATAGAAATCTTAATTTCTTGAGTTAAAAGTGTAACTCATTACAGTGGAGTCCAGGTATTGGGCTATTGATGGTACAGTACATGTTAAAAGAAAGAAGGTTTCTTTACATTTGACCTAATGCCATAAGACTTCATGGGTTTTGTAGTCTATATTGTGAACTTCCTGAGCTACCCATTCTCTTTTATATTCCCCTGCAAGAGCAACCCTGCATCTGATTACCGTAAGTTAATGTGCAACTCGGATATGATTCTGCTGGAAGACAAAATCAAATCTAAAAAGTGAACTATCTGAGAGATTGACATCCAAGACGGAGATGTTTTTTAAGTAAAATTAGAGAACATTGAAAGGGACAATGCATCAAATTGCTGAATACTGAAAGGTGGCACAAAGCAAACAAAATGAATAAATGAAGTCATGAAGATCAGGTGAGTGAAAAATGATTGAATGATAATGAATGCAATGGTTGAATCTGTGAAGAACAGCTTAAAATATGATAAAGACCAATAACACATTTTACAGTTGTATCTTGAGCATGAGAATTGTTAAATATGAGATGGAATACCTAAGAGGAAAGAATAATGAATCGCCAAGCAAATCATTCACATCAAGCTTCACAGCAGAGAATTGGCAGGAAGGAGAAATCTCAAATGTTCAAATGTGAGTTGCCAGATCATATCTTGAATAAAAAGGAGTCATTAGAAGTTAGTGTAGTCAAGCAAGTACAAAGTTTCATGGTCTGTTGGATTACAGGAAGGGTCATGAGAGAACTGGCGGTCTTAGAAAAGGTAATTTATGCAGTCTGGGTACCGGGTGTCTCACTGCCAAATTTATCAATGTTGCATCTTTTTCCTACTTTAAAATGGGCACAACAGTTTTTAAGTTATCCCCCCCCCCCCAAGAATGCTTCCTAGCACTTAGGGCTGAAGAATGAGATAACATAAATTTAAGCTGAATGTAAGAGGTTTAGAAAATTGAGAAGATTTATTTTTACATAGAATGTGAAACGACTGTGGACTGTTGAGTTGAATAGAATTCATTCCAACGTTTAAATGCAGCTTAGGTAGAAGATTAAAGGAAAGGCAATTAAAAGGATATGGCACCAGACTATGCACATGGAATTGGCATGGATATTAAATAAATAACTCACAGAGTTTAAGAGAGGAATATAAGGATAGCAATAAATACTGCATTAATTAAAAAATAAACTAACAAATGTTGTAGTAAATATGGAAGACTATTATTCCCTTAGTAACACACACAAAATGCAGGAGGAATTCAGAAAGTCAGGCAGTATGAATGGAGCGATATAAACAGATGACATTTCGAACTGACACTGTTCATCTAGTCCCTTGCACTTTACATGGAATATTGGGATATTTACTGATCCAGGAATAAGTTGTACATTTAGACTACACTCACTCCAGACAGGATCTTTTTGTTTAATTTTACACTTGCAAGAATTGCTTTCAAGAAAAGTGTTTTTGTCTAGAGAAAATGGTGATGAAATGACTGGCCAAGTAGAAAGATGACAGTAGGGAGCTTTAAATACCAGAGAAGTGGAGGTTGGTTAATAAACAAAAGAAGTAGAAATATCATAAAGTAACCGTACCTAGTAAAAATTGCCCATGAGAGGTAAATAAAGAGGAAGAAAGGAAGGATTTCTAAAAAAAATGTTTAAAAATTTCTTTCTAGCCTATTATGCAAAATAAGTCCAACAGGAGGAGAATCCATATGGATTCAGAACTGGGAGTAATTCAGTGCACTTAAAGAAAATTAATATAGAGATCATTTAGGAAATACTTGAAGCTATGAGTCAGAATTATTAACTTCTGTGCCACACTGTTACAATACTTTTTTCCCAATAACCTCCCAAGGCAAAACTGTTATGACAATTAAGTAGTCCTATTGAATACTACCTTTTTATGCAGGACTCATCCTGGATAAACTTAAAGGAATATTCTCAGATCCACTGAAGTTTGCACTGGAATCTTTATGTTCAGGGGTGTCATGATGGTAAGGGCAGCATGGTTGTTCAGTAGTTAATTAAAACTTTGCTTCACAGTTCCAGTGACCCGTGTTTGATTCGGAGTATTTATGTTGTCTGTGGAGGTTATATTTTCTCCTCAAACACATTGGTTTTCTGCTAGGTATCCTTGATTCCAGCAACATGTCAAAGGCTTGCTGGCAAATGTATTCCTACTGTAAAATATTCAAAGAATAAATTACAATGAAATACAAATACAGTGGGCATATAAGTCTGTTGGAATCACTCATTTTGGATTTGGTATGGCTCCAACAGGCGCTGGAGGTAAGTAAGTAACAATCAGCACATGTCCATCACACTATGCTGACTGGACTAATGGGAATAGAGGATACAGTACAACGAGTTGCATCAACATAATAGATCAAAACTTTAGGAATGGTGTGAGCACAACAACTTGAGCCTTAACATGGACAAGACTAAGGAGATGATTGTGGATTTAAGGAAGATGCAGGCTGACCACTTCTCACTGCACAGAAATGACTCCTCTGCAGAGAGAGTTAGGAGCACCAAGTTTCTGTGAGCGGATATAACAGACAATCTTATTTGGTCTACTAACATCACCTGTATAGTCAAAAAAGCACAACAGAGTCTCCACTTCCTGAAAAGATTGAGGTGAGCAAGGCTCCCCCAACCATTCTAATCAATTTTTACAGGAGCACAATTAAGTGTGTCCACAGCAATATCACCATCTGGCATGAATTCCAACTCATCAGATCACAAGACACTACAAAGTACTGCAAGAACAGATGAGAAATTCGTTGGAGTTCCTCTTCCATCCACCCGAGATGTTTATCAGATGCGATGTATATGCAGGGCTCTTAGTGTTCCCACAATCCCTTTGACCCCTACCATCAGACACAGGTACCACAGCATAAGGACAATGACTTGTAAGATGGGGAACAGCTCCTTCTCCCAGGCTGTGAGACTACTGAACTCCCAGCCACCACCCAGGTCTCATCACTTATGAAGCACCAGTAGCATCATACTATTTATAAGATCATAAGGTATAGGAGCAGAAGTAGGCCATTCGGCTCATCGAGTCTGCTGATCCAATTCTTCTCATTATCCCCACTCCCCTGCCTTTTCCCCATACCTTTTGATGCCCCGGCTAATCAAGAACCAATCTATCTCTGCTTTAAATACACTCAATGACTTGGCCTCCACAGTCGTTCATGGCAACAAATTCCACAGATTTACCACCCTCTGACTAAAGTAATTTCTCTGCATCTCTGATCTAAATGGATGTCCTTCAATCCTGAAGTTGTGCCCTCTTGTCCTAGATTCTCCTACCATGGGAAATAATTTTGCCATCTCTAAACTGTTCATGTCTTTTAACATTCAGAATGTTTCTATGAGATACCCCCCTCATTCTCCTGAACTCCAGGGAATACAGCTCAAGAGCTGCCAGACGTTCCTCATACATTAACCCTTTCCTTCCTAAATCATTCTCGTGAATCTTCCCTGAACCCTCTCCAATGTCAGTATATCCTTTCTAAAATAAGGAGCCCAAAAACTGCACACAATATTCCAAGTGCAGCCTCACGAGTGCCTTATAGAGCCTCAACATCACATTTCTGCTCTTATATTCTATACGTCTAGAAATAAATGCAATCATTGCATTTGCCTTCTTCGCCACTGACTCAACCTGGAGGTTAACCTTTAGGGTACCCTCCACAATGACTCCCAAGTCCCTTTGCATCTCTGCATTTTGACTTCTCTCCCTATCTAAATAATAGTCTGTCCATTTATTTCTTTCACCAAAGTGCATGACCATACACTTTCCAACATTGTATTTCATTTGCCACTTCTTTGTCCATTCCGCTAAACTATCTAAGTCTCTCTGCAGGCTCCCTGTTTCTTCAACACTACCCACTCCTCCACCTATCTTTGTATCATCAGCAAATTTAGCCAGAAATCCATTAATCCTACAGTCCAAATCATTGACATACATCGTAAAAAGCAGCGGTCCCAGCACCGACCCCTGTGGAACTTCACTGGTTAATCGGCAGCCAGCCAGAATAGGATCCCTTTATTCCCACTCTCTGACCTCTGCTGATCAGCCAATGCTCCACCCATGCTAGTAACTCCCCTGTAATTCCGTGGGCTCTTATCTTACTAAGCAGCCTCACGTGCGGCACCTTGTCAAAGGCCTTCTGAAAATCCAAGTACACCACACCTACTGCACCTCCTTTGTCTGCCCTGCTTGTAATTTCCTCAAAAAATTGTAGTAGGTTAGTCAGGTAGGATTTTCCTTCCAGGAAACCATGCTGGCTTTGGCCTATCTTGTCATGTACCTACAGCTATTCCGTGATCTCATCCATAACAATCAATTCCAACAACTTCCCAACTGATGTCAGGCTAACAGGTCTATAGTTCCCTTTCTGCTGGATCCCACCCTTCTTAAATAGCCAAGTGACATTTGCAATTTTCCAGTTATTTGGTACAATGCCAGAATCTATCAATTCTTGAAAGATCATTGTTAATGCCTCTGCAATCTCAGAATCTGAGGGTGCATTCCACTCTCAGACTATTCAGCTTCCTGAGCACCTTCTCAGTTGTAATGTTCACTGCACATACTCACTTCCCTGACACTCTTGAATGTCAGGGAAATGAAGTATGTGCAGTGAAAATTATGAATGTTTACTTTTTGGCTTGTGTTATAAAAGCATCTTTTGCTAAGTTTTAATCTCAGGAATATATTTTATTATTTGTTAATTTACTTTGGTAATATTGCTTTATGTGTTACGTGTGAGTTATGTGCACTGTGTTGTGCACCTTGTTCCAGAGGAACATTATTTCATTTAGTAGTATACAGGTATATGTTTGAATGACAATAAACTTGAACTTGAAAGGGCGTCTCAATTTCAGAGCTCATGAGGATAGCAAACAGCTTGATTTTTGGTGAATCAATGATAGGGCACTATTCAACCTGAAAAGCTGGGAATTGCTGGCTGTAACTGTGGTAATAGTGTATAGAAAATGTCAACCCAATAACTTTCTCACCCCATTTGGAAATACTGCCAAGGATTCTTTGATGTCCCCCTGATTGTAGGCAGACCACTATTTAATGTCTCATGTCAAAAAAAGCAATGCCACTGATATGTCATAGTTCCTAACCATTTCTCTGGAATGTCCAATTAGATCTCTGCTGCTCTTAAATCTATTGGTCCAGTGTTTATAGAAGAGTATGCCTTCTGGACCCTTACAACATGCACCTGATACCTGCCAAGCACTTCTTTATAAATCACAGGCCATGTCAGCGTATATCTCTGCCAAATGCTACTATACTCTATACTGCAATATATGCTAGTAGAGATAGTCTGCTCTATGTAGGTACAGATGGGTTGGGTTCAGCAAGGCTCATTCACTACCACAACTTGTGGTGTTGAATGGAAATACCAAGGACATAAGTGTAGGAGAGAGGAACTGTTTCTGCTGAAAAACAAGTTGAGCTTTTCTCTATTAGTTAATGTTATTAGCTCAAATAAATTATACTTATAATTCACTTATAGTTGCTTAGAGAGCAAAATCCAGAATGTAAAGTGTATGGGTAGTTACGTGTGTATACACAGTTACATAAGGTTTAGGATCATTGAAAATTCCTAAACACAGCACTGAATTTTGCTGGAAAAATGTAACTAATTTTTTCTCTAAAGCTTTGGTCTAGTTGTTATTCATAAATATCTCTTGACAGCTAATTTACCTTAGGTTTAAGCTACCTCCCAACATGGTTCACAGAAACCAACTATCTGCTTGCGAAGGAAATAAGGTCTCTATTCTGAAGGTGAAATGTATGGGATGTTTCAAGATGAGAATAGCTTAAGAGATGTCAACATAAAATGCTCATTTGGAATTCAGAATGGTTGCAAAAACCTTAGTCTGCAGCAGCAACAGCAGTAATAAAATCAATGATTAATTTTAAAACTATATCTGATACATCTGACACAAGCCCTCAGAATTAAATCAAATCTATCACAAGGTTGAACACAGTTAGGAGAAAAGCATGGTACAGAGTAAGTGAAAGGATAATGACTATTTGAGTATTTAGTCTTTTATTTCAAAATCACAAAATACATGAAAAACATAATTATCCTCCTATTTGTGGTAATGCCCTCAAGGGGAAAGTCCCTTCCAACATCTGTAATTTTGTAATTTTGTGTGGTTTATAAGAGGAAAGTAGCAGAACTGGTGCTGTTGATAGCACAATAGGTAGCTGGAAAGATATTATAGCCAACAGCTTGACTAAGAAGCCAAGATAATTTCATTCCCTTAGGCGGTATTTGATTTCCTCTGTTAGTCACAACGTAACAGTGATCCGTATGTCACAAAGCCAGAATCATAATTTTATTTTGTAGTACACAATTAAAAGCTGCAAGAAAATAATGGGCAAATGATCATGTGCTATTGTAAAGCTGCACACCAGGTTCTTATAAGGTTCAGGGGAGTTAATTCTATCTTTCAAAAGTGAATGTGGGGTCTCAAGTCTGAATGTGGGGTTGCTAATTAAGTGTTTGGAGCCAGTGATTCTTTGTATGTTTAAACAAAAAATTCAAGAGTAAGTTTTATTATCAAAGTGCATATATGTCATGATATAGAACCCTGAGATTCATTTTTTGTGGGCATACTCTATAAATCTATAGAATAATAACCATAATAGAATCAATCAATGAAAGATTCCTCAACTAGGGCATTCAACCAGAGTGTAGAAGTAAACAAACTGCACAAATACAAAAAGAAGAAGAAAAAAAATAATAAAATAAGCAAAATCTATCAAGTGCATGAGATAAAGAGTCCTTGAAAGTGAGCCCATTGGTATGGGAACATTTCAATGATGGGGCAAAATAAGTTGAGTGAAGTTATCCATTTTGATTCAAGAGCCTGATGATTGAGGGATAGTAACTGTTCCTGAATCTGGTGGTGTGAGTCCTGGGGCTCTGGTACCTTCTTCCTGATGGCAACAGCGAGTAGAGAATGTGTCCTGGGTGATGGGGGTATCTGAAGATGGATACTGCCTTCCGGAAACAGTGTTTCATGTAAATGTGCTCAATGGTAATAAATACAAAAGTGAAGAAAGTGAATATTTCAGTCAAAGCAAGCAGAAAAGGCATTGAACTCTTTTTGGAGCAAAACCTTGTTCTCACATATGTCGCTTGATTTTACTTTGTAGGAGGTGATAGCATTCAAGCTCTGCCACAGCTGACAGTTTTGAGTGCAGCCTCCCTAACAGGAATGTTCTATTGTATCCAAGACACAACATGCTGGAGGATCTTTGCCCCATTAAATCCACCATTGCAGAATTTGCTGAGGAAATTGCATTGGCCTTGAACTTTTGGAGTCAGATGGGTCTGTTGAGCGATGACCTGAGATATGGTCTAGAGTCACACAGAAAAGTTAGGACATCAAAGTAAGGGATCACTATATCAAGACAGTGGTGGGAGGGGGTGGTAGAGAGAGCAGTTGGGGATAGCTTTCAGGGTAGGAGTATCAGTGAAAGGACACCTGTAAATGGAAATGGAGGGAATGTGTTGAAGAAAAAACTATTCGGGGATAGAGACCTGAAGGAAAAACATTACAGAAGGGATATTATGTGAAGGCCAAACTTTAGTCAGAAAATTTGATAAAATGGTTTCAATGGATGGAATGTCTTGGAATGACGGCAAGGACAACTTTGAAGCATGAGATATAAAGCTTCCGACATGTGATTGTGTGACAGAGAAAAACACAAAGTCAGTGTTGGACAGAGTCCAGATTAAGGGTTGAATATGCAGTTGAGGTAATTGGATTTTGGATTAAATTCCTTCATGAAGCATTCAGAAACAGAGATGCATTAAATATTTCTGGTACAACATACAAATGCACCAAGTCCTTGATTAAACTGCTGAGTCAATTACTAACTCAAAGTTTGTAATCGTATTAACAGAGAATTGCTTAGCTTTTCAAAAGATTCAAATCAGAACTTTGATGGGTACAACATATTCAGCAGAAATAAAATACAAAAAGAAACATTGCAATATTCCACGAATGAATTAGTTTCCATCACAACTCTGGAAAAGAGAACAGGACTGGTACGAGAGTTGGATTCCACTAATAGAAGTTAAGAAATAAAAACATATTATTGCTTTTTAAAATACAGATTCCTGAATAGTGTAAAGGAGATAGAGGAGGAGATGTGTTGAGAGAAACAAACACAAATAATTGTGTCATAGTAACAGGTGTTTTTCTTAATCCAAAGATGCACTGCCATGGTGATAGAATAGTTGCAGAATAGGGAAGAGGTTTCAGTATTGATTCCTAATTTGCTTGTAAGATCATTTTTTTTCTTTTTAGTACTGAAGATGTATCTCGATCTTGTAGCAAAATAGAATATACAGCAATTACTCTAAATAGCTTAATGCTCAGGCAATATCTCAGGAGGAGTTATTATTATAGCTCCAACATAAAATTTTAAGGGTATACAGCCAAAGACACTTGTCCTTGACTGAGGTAGGGAAGCATTATTTTCAATTGTATAAAGATAGACTGGAAGTGAGAATTAGCAGTTTGTGCTCAAAGAATGGAACATCTCATTAATTTGTAAAGTTTGCAAAAGGATTGTTGTCATGAGATGCTTTCTCTATCTGGAAAGTCAAGGACAAAGAACCATTCTTTTAGCTTAAACTGAAGGAATAAGAAATTTCTTCATATGGATGGTATTACGTGGAAGCTGATTCATGGATTCATTAAGTTGAATAGAAGACACTGATTGCAAGTAAGCATATTAACTATTTATTTACTAAGTGATACACTCAACAAGTACTTACCTAAGCCCCCCTAAGCTACACATGTACAACACTAAACATTCAACAAACAGTTATTTAACTAAGTGTGTGTGTGGGCCCTCTTTTCTGCAGCACACTTTCTCAATGATACTTCAGCCCTCTTCACGACCTAGTCTGAATGGGGGCCCATTGCAAAAAGGGACAGAGGGCCTCAAATGTGCTATTAATTAACCACTGGGGTTCCTGAAACCAGAAGTCAGTGCCGTGGCATGAAAGCCAGCCAGTGGGAGAGAGATGCTGCATACTTCAAAGGGCTAGCCAGTGACCAGCACAGCGGAAACTGCTTTCAACCAGCAGGTGAGTTAACCCTTCATGTTACATCCATACCTTGAATTGCACACCATGACAATTTGACCCAAGGCTAAAGTACCCCCCCCCTGTGAATGCCCCACTAAACTACATATAAAACACAAACTACAATGCCCAGTACTGTAAGCCTAACAGTCAATATGCAGTGTACTATGGTAGTGACACAAACTTCCTAGCACCCCAAAAAGCTACCAGCATCCCCCCTACACACACTCCACCTCCCCTGCCAGAGTATAATAGCTGGTCCCTGAGTTTCTTAATTTTATCCACCAACTGTCGGATACGGTCAGTCAGGTAAGTGATTTTCCCCAACTCATCTGGATTGTAGATGCAGCATTCTTGACCAATAACAGCTCATGCCTTGTTTTTCAGCAAACATTTAGTCTGAGGCTATTGGATTCTTAAAGGCAGCCATTCTGAATAGCCATCATTTTGGCCCATACTCAGGTCAGTGCATTTTCCGTGTGCTTGAGAGCGGTGGCTGTCTCATTGGTCAGAGTCTCTATGACAGAGGCTACATGTATCAGTTCTTGGGACAGAACTGATACACGTTGGGGAAAGCCTATTATCCAAAACCTTTCTGACCCTTCTGTGATAGTCAACACCCAAGGAGCCCTGCAAACGGCTGCACCTCTTTCTTGGAGGTTGGACCATAGCATTCAAAATCTCGCATTTGGCCTTGACAGGTGTCTCCAACTGTCCAGAACACCACTGTATGCCCAGGAATAGAACATTCTGAATGAGGCCCTGTATCTTATCGAGGTTGATAAACTAACCCCACTCCCTCAGGAAGGTAACCACTTCATCCAGTGCCTGCCTCATTACATCCAGCAAGAGCCCCTGTAACAGGGCATCATTTATATAGTGGGATACAGGGATGCTAGGGTCTAGCTGCATTCCCTGCAAGTCCTGAGCTACCATGCTGTGGCACAACGTGGGACTACGTACATACCCCAGGGGGAAGTGGTAAACAAACATGTACTGCTGACCCTCCCACGTGAAGACAAACTGGTCCCGTGATTCTGGACTCCGGGGAATGGGCCAGTTCCACTACTGCATGTCAAAGCTTTCCCTCCCTATTATCTTATGTCTTCAATAATGGTCACTACATCTGGCACAACTGCTGTGAGGGGCGGTGCATGTTTATTCAACTATTGATAGTTGACCGTCATGCGGCATGTCTATCCTGTCTCTGTACCGGCCAATCAGATTTTTATAGGCGGAGATGGCAGAGCGAATGACTCCCTCCAACAGCAGGGTGTCTGTAGTCTTCTCAATCTGTTTGGTGCCTCCTGGAATCCAGTACTGTTTGGTGTTGACCACCCTCGAGGGGAGCAGAATCAACAAAGGCTCCCACTTGACCAATCCCACCAGTACCTTCGCCTGGGCCACCACAAAGGTTACTTGTTTGCACAGATCTACCCCTCAGCACCTTCATACCTAGAATGCACTCAGGAGAGGGCACCACCAAGACAGTCATGGGTCCTGCCTCTCACTTGCAGGGTAGGGAGTAGGGAAGCTGCTAAACTCTCTATGACCCTGCCAACTGTCAGATTACCTGGAACTTTTATTTTATTTTATTTAGCGATGCACCAAGGAGTAGGCCCTTCCAGCCCTATGTACGAAGCTGCCCCAGCAACCCCCGACAAACCCAATTAACTCTAACCTAATCGTGGGACAATTTTCAATGACCAATTGACCTACCAAGTATGTCTTTGGATTGTGGGAGGAAACTGGAGCATCCAGGGAAAAGTCACACATTCCACGGGAATTGAATTCCAAACTCCAGAACATACCGAGCTGTAATAGTGCCAGGCTAACAACTATGCTCCAGTTGTGCCCATGAAATGAGGGCATGCTCGGCACCAGTGTCCACCAGTGCCATCCAATACCGTACATTCCCTTTCCCCCAGTGCACCACAATGGGTACTTCAGGCCTCAGGTCCCTGGCTGACAAATCAGCCAGCAGCCCTGACCTCATCCCTACGTGAATGCACTTGGAAGGCGCCACCCCTGTTGCTGCTGGAGTCCTGTAGTGCCCTTTGTAGGGCCTAAGGCAAGGAACATAGGGAACTCTGATCCTGAGATGACGAATCTGCCAAGGGATAAAATGAACCCTTACCCCGGGAGGGGTTAGACGGTAACCATATTCCCTTCTCAGTTCCTTTCTCCTCGCAGCGTTCCCTCTACATCACATAAAGGGTGGGAGTGGGAATCCCATCGACTTGCTAGTTCGCTATCCCTGCCACAGGCGACGCTAAAAACGCCTCCTTATGAGTCACGTGGGATTCCCACTCTCCATCTGCTCATCCAACTTCTGAACACAGTTTGCATGGCTTCTGCCTCATATTCCAACCCTTCCAGCAACTGGATCACTGCATTTACACCACCAACCCCAATTAAAAGGAGCAGCATCACTTTCAAATGGGGAGCTGTTGTTGTAACCAAACACACTACCATGGCAGGGACTAGTTCAGAACCCTCTGGTGGGATCTTACTATCAGTGTATAAATCTGTAATTAAATTCCACTCAAGGAGGCAACGGTATCTGACCTTGACCACCGCTGCCACCCAAGCCTAAAAGGAATTATTACCCTCATGGGGAATGAGTGGCATCTTCAGGGCTTTATTGGCAGCACACGGGGACAACAGCTCCAGTACCACATTCACCCCATATCCTCAACAACCATGTGGCCAGAGGTTACCTCAGCCTCTGCCTGTACCTATCCACCAGTCCAGCCAGATCCTTGGTGGAGAACTCCCTGTCCTATTTCAGCTTGGAGGGGATCATTATACTACTCCACCCACATTCCTTATCCTCATCCTGTCCCATGAATGGTTAATGGGGCCATTGGCCAGAAACCTCATGTCGGGTATGAGACTGTGTGGTCACTGTCTGGCCTGAACTGACTCAGGTGCAGAGGGGGAAGGGTAATCATTTTGAGGCAGAACAATAGCACTTTGTTTTGCTCTCTCTTCCTGATCCTCACCATCCAGTCAGATATCCACATCCCCATCCATATGTTGGGATCATTTCCCATAGCATCAAGACTCAGACCCTACCCTACCTCATTTAATACAAACACAATGTAGTTTTAGAACTACATTCCGTGTAAGTCCATCCTATTTGACCAATTCACTGAGGTGCGGTGGTCTACCAGTAGATTGGCAAGATTGCTGAATCCAGCAGTGGTGTTGGTCCACCCCAGGACTCTGTACTCCTTATACGGTGGTCCCCTTGCTTGTTATTACTCTTGAACATTCTAAACTCGTGTTATACTCACCAAATGCTGCCAACTATGCCAAATACTTTGCAGAAGCAGACTGTAGATTCATTAAGTGCAACAGGAGACATTGATTGCGAGTAAGCTTGTTAACTATTTACTTACAACCAAACAGTGAAGCACTTGACCATTCAACAAAATCAAACAAGTATTTATCTAAGGTAGTGGTCACCAACCTTTTTAAACCCAAGATCCCCTACCTCGGCCTTAGTGAAAGGCAAGATCGACCCCAAATTGATTAGTTACACACATGCGCACCGGGGCAGAAAAGACCGGAAGTAAAACGCTGCAACCCAGAAGTATAAACACCAGGGGTCACTATCCTTTTTTATACAGGGAATGAGGAAAGGTGCAGATGACACATATCGTTTCCTCATGGCTCGGTGATTGAGGACCACTGAAGCACACTGTGTAGTTTGGGGGAGCTACACGCATGCGCACTGGGCAGAAAGAACGGAACTAAAACCCCGCAACCCAGAAACAATCTCTCAACAGTATTTGTTTATTTATTTTTCATGTTTTTTCGGGATCTACTGGGAAAGTCTCAAAGATTGACCAGTCGATCGCGATCAATGGGTTGGTGACCACTAATCTAAGGCAACCTAAGTCATACAATTACAACTCTGAACATTCAACAAAAACAGCTACTTATCTAAGTGTTTATGCAGGCCCTGTTTTCTACAGCAGACTTTCTCATCATTCTTCAGCCCACTTCACAACCCAGTCTGAAGGGGAGCCCCTAGTGAAAGCCAATGGGAGCGAGCTGATGCATCTTTCGAACAGGCCAATCAGTAACCAGTATGGTGGAAGTGGCTTTCAGCCAACAGGTAAGTTAACCCTTGTTTGCAAATCTTTGGAATTTGCTATAACAATGGGTTAGTGTGCTCATTTGCTGAATATGTTCAAGTTGAGGTTGATAGATATTTGAATATATAGGGAATTGCAGAATATGACAAGTAGCTGGTAAAATGAATGAAATACAGGATCAGTCATAATATTAAATGTAATAGTGGGCTCAAGGAGCCATATACTGTAGCCCACTCTTGCTTCGATTTCTTCCACTCAAACAGGTTTTGACCATAAATATAGATATATTACTTCAAGAAAAATATCAGTGTAGTATTTCTTTAAATAAGCAGAACAATTTTTATTAAAGAAAGACTTCAATATTAGACATACCTAGGGCAAATAATGCAAAATGAAAATTCAGCTAGACTTTGAAAGTATAGGAGGAAAGATTGATAAAGAAGGGATAGGTATATCCTGACATATTCTCTTGTATAGTAAGAGAACTCAGGCAGTAATTGCAAAAGATATTTCTAACTCTTTGGGTAAGGAAATTGAGCAGAAAACTGACACATTTTTCAAAGAAATTGCTGGCTCAGAAGGGGTCAAATAAATTAGTTAAATAATTATTAGCTAATGAAGCCAGTTATGATGATCAATAAATTGTCAAATTAATCTTAACTCTGGGGAAACATTTATACAAACTAACTAAGGATAGCTAAAATACATTTGATACTGACCAAGTATGTCATAAAACCCAGTCAAGATTTTTAAGGAAAAAATTATTGTATTAATAACAGAATAAGTAGATATGTATTTTTAAAAGTTATTTAATAAAGGGATAATTGGGGATGGGGGATACTAAAATCAAGGCAAACAACACAAACTGGGAACAGGTTAAGAAATGATATAATAGGGAGCAAAAAATAACATATTGACAGTGATAATGTAGAAATTATGCTATAGAAATGAGGTGGATTATCAGCCCAAGCAAGTTGTATGGCAGTTTATTCTTCCCAGAAGGAGTAATTCTAATTTCATGTTATGAACAGGTTGATGGTTTATATGCATTACTACTTTGATTAGGATCAGTGACAGAACCACTAAGTTTCCCTTCCAGACCTATGTCATGCAAAACAGACATTGGTAAATTGGATCCAATTCATATACTGGGCACAACAGAGCTGCTGAAACATTCAGTGAAGCTCATGATGAGATGCAGCACCTTTTCCTTGACTTCATCGATCTTTTCTGTAGGACCTCAAAGTGGTATCCATTAAATGATTGACTTTCCAAACACAATTCAAACCTGTCATTGTTTTGTGAAATATTTGATTTCTCGTGCAAATATAAAACAATTCTTGAAACTTAAATGTGAAAGAATGACCTATATGCTTCCATTCACCTCCTTATCTAGATATGTTTATAATTGCTTGCGGACCATTAAAGACTGTAGTCTTGCTTTATTATTTCCATCCCCTCATTCTTCTCTGGAAGCAGGTGAGATTGAATTTTTTTTAAGTTAAGTTGTGTATAGAACTTTGTACCTCACTCCCTGATCTATTCCAAGCTTCTGGGTGTCGTGACTGGAAAGTCTATGCTATTATTACTCTGACTGTGTGGCTGGAGGTTGATTACAGAAGCACACACAAAAAATAAATATGAATAAAGAATGAACTGCATGGCAGAGGCAGAAGAATTATTTTTTGCTCGCCATGACCAAGACATTATCTTTAAATTTAACGCTGTGTGGACTAATCCAAAAAAAGCTGTACCTGAACGGTCATTAAGCCTCATAAATAAGAGTTTATGGCAGTCTCCATCTGGCTGCCCTTGGCATATGATACTTCATTTCTCTGATTATTGTTGGCTCTCTGTGAAAGATGGTCAACTTTGAGTGGACTAGGAAATGAATTCCAAGCTCCAGAATGAGAACAGAATTAAACCAGTGCACCGGTCATTCATAATGGTCGGAAGCAGGTAAAGTCACATGAAAGTTGAACTAGTTCAGCTAAAACCAGAAAAGACTTTTCATATCTATGCCCAAACCATTTCCAGCACAAAAATAAAACTCACTAAGCTGTATATATAAACATGCAAATAAATGGCACTTCAAAAGCTGTGCTTCTTAATGTATAACAGCTACTCTAAATGTGAGTAGGGAGTAGAAAATTGTTTTTCTCTGCTGGAAAGAACTTGAGCAGTATTTTTTTGGAATGAAAGATGCTTTAATGCAGTGGAATTTGAATACAAATAGTAGCTTAACAGCTGGCAATGTGACTGTACCAGCTGAGGAGATTTTGGCCTAGACTTGCTGAGCTGGGCTTTTTTATTTTCACATGCACAATAACATAAGGCATAGAAGCAGAAGGACTCCATTCTATTCCTCATGCTCGCTTCAACATTCACTATGATCCTGGAACTTAGGTGTAGTTTTAATTTCAGTACCTCTTTCTTTTACTGACCACGTATCCCACAATTCCCTAAGTATCTAAAAGGAATCATTCTCTGTTTTGAATATCCTCTGCAATGGAGCCTCTAATTTGTTAAATATTGTTTATTTACTGTCATGTCTCTTAGTATGGGTTTCCAGTTTATCATAGGGCCGCCTGGTAGCATAGTGATTAGCTCAACCATTCAAATTCTCATTGAGGCCTGTAATGAGTTTGTACTTTCTCCCTGAGACCATGTGGGCTTCCTCCAGGTGCTCCGGTTTCTTTCCACAATCCCAAGACAAACCGGTTGGTAGGTCGATTGGTCAGTGTAAATTGTCCCATGATTAGGCTAGGATTAAGTCAAGGAGTTGCGGGGCAACATGGCTCAAAGATTCAGAAGGGCCTTGTCTGTGCTGTATCTCAATAATAACCATAATAGTCAACAAATGTTTCATGCTTTTCTAATTCACATTGTCTATATAAAATGTTATTGCTAAAACTCTTCCCTCTTAGCTGTTTGGTTATTAATGAATCCTTTGTCATTGTGCAACACTAGGCGATTGCACCAAATGTATTGGTCTAGATCACGTGGCTATTAGTGCAGGCAAGGCAAGTTTGTCGTGGAGTGGTGAGCTCGCGCCGAGTATAAGCAACTCAAGTGACAATTTTGGGGCACATATATGGGTCAGAACAACTGCTATTCACAGAATTTGTCTGGAACTCAATGACAGAGGGGGTAGTATTATTATCCATTCATGCTGCCAAGTTTATTCAATGGCATTTAATAAAACACAAATTATTAAAAATTGCAACTTCATTTATTCTAATTAATATGGCACCAGCGAATAATGCTACCAAAGGTGATATCCTCATGAGCGACAGAGCAAGAGACAGACAGACAGAGGACAGACAGAGGGACAGAGCGACCACTCCCCGCTGAACATCGACGGCTCCTCGGTAGAGATCGTAAAGAGCACCAGATTTCTTGGTGTTCACCTGATGGAGAATCTCACCTGGTCCCTCAACACCAGCTCCATAGCAAAGAAAGCCCAGCAGCATCTCTACTTCCAGCGAAGGCTGAGGAAAGTCCATCTCCCACCCCCCCATCCTCATCACATTCTACAGGGGTTGTATTGAGAGCATCCTGAGCAGCTGCATCACTGCCTGGTTTGGAAATTGCACCATCTCGGATTGCAAGATCCTGCAGCGGATAGTGAGGTCAGCTGAGAAGATCATCGAGGTCTCTCTTCCCGCCATCACGGACATTTACACTACACGCTGCATCTGCAAAGGAAACAGCATTATGAAGGACCCCATGCACCCCTCATACAATCTCTTCTTCCTCCTGCCATCTGGGAAAAGGCTCCGAAGCATTCGGGCTCTTATAGCCAGACTATGTAACAGTTTCTTCCCCCAAGCTATCAGACTCCTCAATACCCAAAGCCTAGACTGACACCTTGCCCTGTTGTCCTGTTTATTATTTACTGTAATGCCTGCACTGTTTTTGTGCACTTTATGCAGTCTGTGTAGGTCTGTAGTCTAGTGTAACTTTCTCTGTGTTGTTTTTTTTTACATAGTTCAGTCTGGTTTTTGTACTGTGTCATGTAACACCATGATCCTGAAAAACATTGTCTCATTTTTACTATGTACTGTACCAGCAGTTATGGTTGAAATGACAATAAAAGTGACTTGACTTGACTTGACTTGACAGGTCACGACGCAAATCCTTTCACTTCTTTTACATCCTATTTTTATTTCATTGTCGCTCTGCCACTGTTGGAGCCTGCTATCTACATTCTGCTGGTGTGTTTTTGGATAAATTGGGAGCTTTGCTCTCTCTGAGAGTGTTCCAAAAGGCTGCAAGCAAAGCATGCGGCATGGAGGGCAGAAGCTGGGAGACAGGGCACGAGCCATTGATCGACTCCGTGTCTCGCCAATCTCACTGAGGGAGCTTGAAGTCGTCAAGGCTGGTGCAGAGGGCAAGTGTGTGATCGGTGACATATACCAGCCTCTTGCTCACTGCTGCTGGAGGAAGGTATCTGCGTATGACAGTGTCTCTCTCTCTCTCGCTCCTTCTCTTGCACGCCACTCCTGAGGGAAGGTGTTTGCATTCGAATGAACTCTCTCCCTCGATGCTGTTGGAGGATGGTGCAGAGCAAGGTTTAATCAATGTGGTTTGTGTATTGTAGACTCTAATTCACATTTGGTGTATTTCTAGATTTTCTGGTTTCTCCTACTTTTGTCGCTAGCTTGGGTGATTTTGAATCTGGGCAGCTTGCAGATAACAAGCACTGAGTTGAACTGAATATGCTTTTTGATTTTGTGTTTTTATATTCTGTGTTTTTGCTTTTTTTTTGTTGCTGCTTGTGCGATTTGTTTATTCCCTGTGTGGAGGGAGTGGGTGCTGATATGTTATTTTTTGAACGGGTTCCAAGGTGCTTCTTTGTTTTGTGGCTGTCTGTGGGGAAGAACGACCTCGGGTTGGTAGCTGCATATAAACTTTGATAAACAATGTACTTCACAGACAAAAGAAAATCAGCAGATGCTGGAAATCTGAGCAACACACACTAAATGCTGGAGGAACTCAGCAGGTCAGGCAAATTCAAAGGAAAAAAAGCACAGTCAATGTTATGGGCGGGGACCCTTCAGCAGGACTGGAGAAAAAAAGATGAAGAGTAGATTCAAAAGGTGGGGGGGAGGAAGAATCACAAGGTGAAAGGTGAAACTGGGAGGGGGAGGGATGAAGTAAAGAGCTGGGAAGTTGATTGGTGAAAGAGATACAGGGCTGGAGAAGGCAGAGGCCGGCAGGAGAGAACAGAAGGCCATGGAGAAAAGAAAAGTGGGGAGGGGCACCAGTGGGAGGCGATGGGCAGGCAAGAAGACAAGATGAGAGAGGGAAAAGGGGATCGGGGCCAGTGAAGGAGAGGTTGGGGGGGGCATTACTGGAAGTTCAAGAAATCAAGTTGAAGGCTACCCAAATGGAATATTAGGTGTTGTTCCTCCTACATTTTGAAGTAAAAAAACTAAATAACAATGTTTCCATATGCTCTTGTAGAAAATCTTCCACAAGGACTCAAAATGTTTTTTTGTGTAGACTTTCGATCATGCAAGGCATCAATTTGAAGGGATCTCTGGATCCAGCAATGTAATGTCATCTAAGTGGCATGTCCTTACAATCAAGGACATGTTTGGCACAACTTTGTGGGCCAAAGGGCTTGCATTATGCTGTAGGTTTTCTCTGTTTCTATATTTCTATGTAATCAGAAGCTCACAGAATCAATTCAAAAGAAAAAGAAACCTTAATTCTTAATTAACATTTAAATGCTCTG
The DNA here is from genome assembly GCF_048418815.1 of Hemitrygon akajei. NCBI lineage: Eukaryota > Metazoa > Chordata > Chondrichthyes > Myliobatiformes > Dasyatidae > Hemitrygon > Hemitrygon akajei. The sequence continues at coordinate 70,004,149 of NC_133136.1, read as the reverse complement.
CAATGGGATGATGGTTTTGCAGGAAAATGTACTATGGACATGTGGTTGATGTTTAAGGATCTCTTGCAGGATTTTAGGGATAAATTTGTCCCAGTGTGGAAGATAAAGAATGGTAGGGTGAAGGAACCATGGGTGATAAGTGAAGTGGCAAATCTAGTTAGGTGGAAGAAGGCAGCATACATAAGGTTTAAGAAGCAAGGATCAGATGGGTCTATTGAGGAATATAGGGTAGCAACAAAGGACCTTAAGAAGGGGCTGAGAAGAGCAAGAAGGGGGCATGAGAAGGCCTTGGCGAGTAGGATAAAGAAAAACCCCAAGGCATTTTTCAGTTATATTAAGAACAAAAGGATGACAGGAGTGAAGGTAGGACCGATTAGAGATAAAAAGTGGGAAGATGTGCCTGGAGGCTGTGGAAGTGAGCGAGGTCCTCAATGAATACTTCTCTTCGGTATTCACCACCGAGAGGGAACTTGATGATGGTGAGGACAATATGAGTGAGGTTGATGTTCTGGAGCATGTTGATATTAAGGGAGAGGAGGTGTTGGAGTTGTTAAAGTACATTAGGACAGATAAGTCCCCGGGGCCTGATGGAATATTCCCCAGGCTGCTCCACGAGGCAAGGGAAGAGATTGCTGAACCTCTGGCTAGGATCTTTATGTCCTCGTTGTCCACGGGAATGGTACCGGAGGATTGGAGAGAGGCTAATGTTGTCCCCTTGTTCAAAAAAGGTAGTAGGGATAGTCCAGGTAATTATAGACCAGTGAACCTTACGTCTGTGGTGGGAAAGCTGTTGGAAAAGATTCTTAGAGATAGGATCTATGGGCATTTTGAGAATCATGGTCTGATCAGGGACAGTCAGCATGGCTTTGTGAAGGGCAGATTGTGCCTAACAAGCCTGATAGAGTTGTTTGAGGAGGTGACCAGGCATATAGATGAGGGTAGTGCAGTGGATGTGATCTACATGGATTTTAGTAAGGCATTTGACAAGGTTCCACATGGTAGGCTTATTCAGAAAGTCAGAAAGCATGGGATCCAGGGAAGTTTGGCCAGGTGGATTCAGAATTGGCTTGCCTGCAGAAGGCAGAGGGTCGTGGTGGAGGAAGTACATTCAGATTGGATGGTTGTGACTAGTGGTGCCCCACAAGGATCTGTTCTGGGACCTCTACTTCTTGTGATTTTTATTAATGACCTGGATGTGGGGGTAGAAGGGTGGGTTGGCAAGTTTGCAGATGACACAAAGGTTGGTGGTGTTGTAGATAGTGTACAGGATTGTCGAAGTTTGCAGAGAGACAGTGATAGGATGCAGAAGTGGGCTGAGAAGTGGCAGATGGAGTTCAACCCGGAGAAGTGTGAGGTGGTACACTTTGGAAGGACAAACTCCAAGGCAGAGTACAAAGTAAATGGCAGGATACTTGAAGTGTGGAGGAGCAGAGGGATCTGGGGGTATATGTCCACAGTTCCCTGAAAGTTGCCTCACAGGTAGATAGGGTAGTTAAGAAAGCTTATGGGTTGTTAACTTTCATAAGTCGAGGGATAGAGTTTAAGAGATGCAATGTAATGATGCAGCTCTATAAAACTCTAGTTAGGTCACACTTGGAGTACTGTGTCCAGTTCTGGTTGCCGCAGTAGAGGAAGGATGTGGAAGCATTGGAAAGGGTACAGAGGAGATTTACCAGGTTGCTGCCTGGTTTAGAGAGAATGGATTATGATCAGAGATTAAGGGAGCTGAGGCTTTACTCTTTGGAGAGAAGCAGGATGAGAGGAGACATGATAGAGGTGTACAAGGTATTAAGAGGAATAGCCAGCGCCTCTTCCCCAGGGTACCACTGCTCAGTACAAGAGAACATGGCTCTAAGGTAACCATTTATGTAAATTACAATCCACCTAGCATATTTTTATGACCATAATATTTGCTAGGTTTTTGTAATTATTACTAGCCCACTTCCAATTCATACCAATAGATGTAACACATACAAATTGGTTCACTGTAAGCATCATTAATAAATACATGAAGTTTTCAGCAATTTACTGATTTCTGGATATCATATTGGGGAGTGGTGCAGAACAATTGCTGACGAGAAGAAAATTACTGACAGTAACTCAGTTAGCTGTGTTGACATGCATATCATTCGTTTCATGCAGAATTTCACCATCATGACAACCGCTGTTCCCTCTGAGCTGCATGAGTGCATGGCCACGCAGTAACTGAAATGTACCGCACACGTAGCTAGAAAAAGTTTACGAAACATGAAAAATTTTCTTTGTTGTACTGTGTTTCATTATACCTCTCAATTAATAAATAAAATCAAAATTCTGTGACTTTTTAATTTTCATTCTAAATATTCATAGTATACATATTACAAAAAAAAAGCTTTCAGACCACGTACAAAGTTCTTGCTCAGAGCAATGGCTGGTCTGCACTGCTGTTAAAAATATTAGAAGGAACCTTGATTACAACCTGTTGAACTCTAGCCAATACAACACATTGGAGAACAGGATACAGAGCTCTACTCCTTCTTCCCCAATGTACATTATTGTAATCTTATTTTCAATTACTGCTAACTTTTATCTTTTGCAAAAAATAATGTTGACAAACTGTGACTGAGTTTTAATGAGCTAGAAGATCCCTCAGCTGCGGCTTTATTTTCCAATCTGCCTCAAAAAATATTGGGATAAATCTCTGCATTAGAACAATCAGAATTAAATGATACAAGCGGCAATGTTTTGTCAAAATTATTTGAAGTGCTCCTGCATCTTCACTGGAACAGTCTCCAGACAATCTCTGTACTTGTCATAGCAAAGCTGATCATGAGCAACAGAAAAACAAGCTGCCTTGCAGTTCTTTCTCTCAACCGGCTACTTCTGTTAAACCATTCCAAAAGCTGACAAATACCGTAGATCTTGAATGCAAGCAGAAGTTTTCAAATGAAATTAAAATTATGCATCAATACAATTGAATAAAATTGGTAAACTATGGAGTAAAATAATAAAAAAATACTTGTCACACTTGTCTGGCTATTTGGCAAAGACTTAAAAGGATTTTAAACACATGGGTTTGAATCTTCCTGACCCTGTGCCTGGTGATGAAGATTGCTGGTTCTCACAGGAAAGGGGCAGGGGCTGAGTTAATTATGTGACTATTTGAGGCAACAATAGATCATGGCAAATTTATTCTTTGAACTAAATTATGTTTGTCTGCTTCTTTCCCATTCCAGGCTGCAAGGAGTTGTGGAGCAGTTGCTGACAAGGAAAGAGTCTATGAATCTTGGCAGAGATAGGTCCCTCAAGAAGGAATCAATGCAAGCCCTGGAAAGAGGCGACCCAATATTTTTTCTCCCTGTCATCTTTTCAAACTTCAATTATCTTCCGTCTCACTTTAATATCCTGGCATTTGTATAAATGCTTTCAAAGATCTGGTTAGATAATAGGATTTGTAATTGAATTTATGGGAGAGGTTAGGTGCATTGGCTTTGGGAAAGACCTGTGAAGCTGGTCAGTACCTGCTTTGTGTGAGGAACGTGCACAACAAAAAACCTAATGCCCTTGAGATCAAAGCTCCACCTGCAATGGAAATGGTCTTACATGTTGCATATGGCTTTCCTCTGCTAGTTCCTCCATTGCAGGACTAGTGAAGTGAACAAGTAGAATGACGGCCCTGTATAATAGGGAAATCCATGATGGAGGAAGGACTTGAGCGGAGAAAATTTGGGCATCATTGTGCAGAGGAGGTGAGATTGTGATGGCTTACCAGGGGGTGCGGTGTCAGGCTTATGATCGCTGGGTTGTTCAGAATCACGTCTGGATGAGCGGATGAAAGTGAAAATTGGTTGGGAGAAGTCAAGACTGAGATTAAGGATTATGAGAGATGAAGATAGGTGATCCAAGGGACAAATGCAATAGTTCTAAATTAAAAAGCATCTAACTGAAGTTGGTTCTCAAAGGCGGATGTCATAGTATGGGACCTGTTCAGGGTGGACCTTTCAAATTATACTGAAGCAGTCTTAACTGTACTGTGAAGGATTAATTCAGTTTGAGGGCCACTGTCATCTGCAAGCCTCATCTGTGAGCCTGAGTTTGTAATGAGCTCTTCGGGCCTGTGTCGGGAGCCAGAGAGCATTGAGCCCTAAGGTTTTTAGAGCACATGGACTAGTTAATTGCTGTTTAATGGGAGACGCTAATCATTTAAATTTCCTTGCGAAATGCTCTTTATAATCCAATCTTCTGGTGCTTTCTTTTTCAAACTTGTTAAGTTTATTTTGATAGGTTTGGGGACTCTGTGTTTCTTGTATTAATTAAGCAGGTGTCAGATTAGCACTAATTGTGGGGCCTTAGTTTTGAGAATGTTATGTGATGCTGTGTTGTTTGGCTGAGCCACTGATGTTCTGTTGGAATTCTTATGAATAAACTTTGGTTGCCGTCTTTACGTCTTTACTCTGCACTTGGGTTCTGACGTTGCCAGTGCACGTCACGATAGAGGGACCCTGCAGAGTAATGTACCCAGTGGAGGTTGAATAGTGGCATTTTGACATCAGTCAGCTTTAGGTGATAGTGTCATCTATTCTCAAGTCCATGTTCCAAATCTATGTTCCAAGTGTCTCCAGTCTACATTCTGGGTTTCTCAAGTGCACATTGCAAGTTCATGTTCTGAACTTTTGTTATCAATGTTCTGAGTTTCTGCAGTCCATGTTCTGAGCTTCACTAATCTGTGTTCATAGCTTTTTCTGGTTCTAAAGGCTTTTCCAGGTCTAAGTATCCATGATTCTCAAGGTGTTCCATGGCCCTCCTGGACTCCTATGGTTTTCCACGTCTCCAAGGTTTATTCAATGTTTTCCCTGTCTCAAGGTTCCCAAAGCTCCAGGTCTCCTGGAGGTAGGCCGTCAGGTACCAGCCATTGGTGGTGGGGTTGGGTGGGGGAGTAGTGTTTTGAAATGAACTCTTTAGGCCTATGAGAAGAACTAGAGAGCTTCTGGCTCTGAGGATTTTTAGAGCACCTGAATCAGTTCATTGTTGTTTAACAAGAGTTGTTAATCACTTAGAGGCCAAGCCACTGACATACTGATGTTCTTCTGCAATTTCTAGTGAATAAACTCTGGTTGCCGCCTTCACATTGGAGTCTGTCTTTCCTCTGCACTTGGGTTCCAACATTGCCAGCGTACATTTTGACAGAGTTTCACAGTATACCTATCCACACCTGATTTGTTCGACACCACCGAGTCAGTCTGTTTACGCCCATGGACTGGTGCATGGGATGCTCAGATGACCCAGAGACAATATTCTGAATTTTGATACTCAGACAGTAGATGTCTCATCAACTTTAACAATGGAGTTTCTTACATAAGAAATAGCTAAGATAATCAATGAATCAATGTCTTATGTATAGAATTGCTCGCCCATTATCCTGATCCTGTTGAGGATGGGTGGTTGGTTTGCCTCATCAGTTATCAAAATCTGCAGCATTTTAACAGCAGAGATGGAGCAGTTCATGGAGCTTCTTGTTTTTCATTGAATTTGCATCTCAAATTTACTGTGGGGAAGTATTTCTGCATTATTCACTTTTCACTTTAGTTGCGTCATGATTTGGTACAGCAAGTCGAATGTGCAGAAATGTAATATGCAGCAGAGGGTGGAGTACTCTGCCCAATACACTTTGGGCATATCACCACCATTTGTATTATTACAGTAGATGCTGCTTCAAGAAGACAGCGTCTATCATCAAAGATCCTCACCATCAAGGCTACAACATTTTTTTGCAGCTACCATTGAGCACGATGTATAGCGGTCTGAAGTTCTACACTTCCAAGTTCAACAACAGCTACTTCCATTCAACCAGCCTGCAAAACCCTAATCACTACAGTTTAACAACACTATGACCACCTTGCAATAAAATGGACTTTATAGGTTTTGTTCCAATTATGTTTTCTTGAAAAAAATGTGCGTAATTTATGATTAATTTATGGTTTACTTGCAAATGGTGCCTATAGCTGCCATCTGCCTGTGATGCTGCTGCAAGTCAGTTTTTCATTGCACCTCCGAATCAGATTCAGTATAAGGTTTATTGTCATTACCTTGTATGACATGAAATTTAATGTTTTGTAGCAGTGCAAGACATTAAATTACAATAAGTTGAACATAAATAAATTGTCCAAAATGAGGATCTGTTTATGGGTTCATGGACTGTTCAGAAATCTGATGATGGAAGGGAAGAAGCTGATTCTGGATCATTGAGTGTGGTAAAGAGAAAGTGAGAAAGGGGGGGAGAAGTGTCGGAGATGGACCAATTCAGATTCTGTCCCAGTGAAACTACAGAGGGAAGGACAGTTGATGATGAAGGGTCTCAGCCCAATACATCGACTGTTTGTCCCTTCTCCATAGATACTGTCTGATCTGCTCAGTTCCTGCAGTATTTTGTTTGTGTTGCTCTAGATTTACAGCATCTGCAGAATCTCTTAAGTAGGTGAATTTTCCTTCTGTTAGCGCTTGGTTAAATGTGTATCCCTGCCAAAGCTCAGGGCAGATTTGTTTTGTCACTTAGCTTTCTGGTTAGTTGTATATTTATGGAGCCATCACTCAGCAGTGTAACTAGTGACCCCTTCACCATCAGGCCTGATTACCTGAAGGTGCTGGGAATCTGGCTTGGAAGGGCCGAGTCATGCAACAAGAATTGGCTGGAGTGAGTTGGGGAGGTAAAGTTGAGACTGTGGGGAGAATACTCCCTTGATAACCTGATTATTAAGTGTGAGGTGCTCTTAAGGCTGATGCACTTGGTGCATTTGTGGCCCGTCCCCCATTCCTCCAGCTTAGAAATCACCTGGGCTGTCTTATGGCTTATCTAGGGATCCAAAATGGAGTGAGTCATACAGATCACATACGGTCTAAGGAAGCTCTGAAATGTCACATGCCAAGGGGCTTATTTTTTTTTAGTTTACCTCTCTTTGTATCTCTTTATGTGCATAATTGTAATTGATTAATTATGCATTCATGTGTTGAAAATAGTTGTTTCCCTTTTTTAACATTAATGTTTTGCTTCAAAATTACTTAATTTTAATTATCTCTGATTATTAGAGATATTTTTAAACAATGAACCCTGTTTTGATCTAATTAGCTATCAAGGTGCTGTTGCTGCCTTAGAGTACAAGGGACAATAGCTCAGATGGTTATGTTCATTGGCTACTACAAAGTTAGTTTTGGTGGGTGGTGGGAGGACCAAATGGGAGTTATTGGGCATATCAGTGAGAATTGATTATAGTGTGTGGTGGGAATATTGGGCAGGAAATGACACTGATAGGATTGCCTTTTTCAGGCTGAAAGTCTTCTTTCTATGCCACAATAAATAAGTGATCCTCTCTTATCAAAGTTTATAACGCATAATTCTAATAATATGACAAAATAATGGCTTTTGGCTGGGAAGTATTGAGGTTGTGATCTCAGTTTTTTTGAAGTTGTGGTACAAGTATATGTATAGGAAAGATGATGATGACGAGATTTCCATCGGGCAGGGTTGACCAGGGATATTGTATCCTAGCTGTCTAGATTTGCAAGCCAGGGCAATACATCAAGGAGAGCAAGCACCCCCTCTCCACATATTTACCTGAAGGAACGGCAGAGATCGATACAGTTTGGCATCTGTAGGCACTGGTCCTGGGAAGAACCACTAACTAACAGCAGTTGGTAGAAATCAGGAACATGTTTGAGGTCATATCCAGCTTCCTGCTCTGCTTCTGGGCTAAGCCTAGAGTCCTGCAGAGGTTCTCAGTAATTCTGAGTCAAGAGCAAAGGTGCAGTTTGTATTGGACTCCTCATCTTCACATAGTCAACTGACAAAAGAGGTTTTCTGTTCTGGATCTGTAATGCTTTTTAATATTTGATCACTGAACTGTTTAAATGAAATAAATGGTTTTTTTAAACTGTCTTCTTTTATTTGTTTAAATATTGGAATTGTCTCAGATAATAAACGTTTAAAGCATTTCATTGGCCTGAGACAGTTCAAACTGTTTAGGATCCATTTGCTACTAGCAAGCTGATCAGTAATGGGTGCGGCTACAGTTGTGAGGTATGCAGCTTGATTTATACTGTGTGGCTGAAAAAAGTAAGTGTTGCTCTTGTTACGTACCCGTGGGTATCTTGTACCTGTCATGTGACCATGATGTAATTAAGGCTATGCTGGACATGAGGTAATGGTCTTGTGATGGTGGAGTGACATCAATTCCCGCCAGTAAGACGTCATGTGATAGTTTTTTTCAACAGGGTATAAAAGGAGAACCCCTCCCTGTGAGGTGGGGCAGTTCGTGGCTGAATTCGCCACTGACTCCATGTTGCTGCGTATTTTGATGTTATGACGCAGTTTCATTTAAAAGTGGAGTTTTACTTTCTGTCTTAAGTCAAAGGTTATTGCAGGCATTTTTGCTACAATATTGCCAGTTCAGCAATGGAGAGTGAAGATTCATCGAAGTTCGGAAATCCCAAAGGATCGGGAAAGTTGGTGTTGACAGTGAAACCGGTACGACCTTATTTAAATTTCATACAAGGAATTAGTAACCTGCAAGCTGAGATAACTCCTGCTAAAAGGGGCAGAAAGAATTGGATACAGCGTTTCACCAAGGAAAGTGCCTTTAAGCCATTTCATTTTCTTCATCGTAAATCCTTTGATCAAAGCATACGTCGACTGGGATCAGCAGTAACGTCACTAAGGAGAACTTAAACTATCTCAAGGAAAGACTCTCCCAAGTGACTGTGTAAACATTTGGCCTTTTGCATTACTACTTCTAAGAACTGTTTTCGCATTATTGCTTTAAGAACTGTTCAAGCTGCCGCATAGCAGCCCACTTCCGGTTAAGTTAGTCGTTTGTTTACTTTCGGGTTTTTTTTAATACAGTATTTAATAAATGTTTTATTTGTTATAAAAAACCTGTCTCAATCATATATTCATTGTTGCTGGATCATAACACTCTGATAGCTGCTTAACTAATATATGTAAGGCACAGGTCCAGGTCAAACACAATATTCTCATATGTGAGTCATATGCAGGAAATGGATAAAAAGTAAAACCTTCCACTTCAAAACTTTTGGACAGAAGAATAAGCTGACCTAAATCCAAAAACAAAATAGAGCTTGCAGCCATTGGAGAGGAACAAAGAGTTGGGATTTTGATTTTAATCTTTTCTTTTCAACAATGGAACATGGGCAACAGATGTGCCAGGAATAGATCAAAAAAATTTAAGTCCAGCTTTTAAACACAAGTTGAAAAGAAAGATTTGTAGCATCTGGGACAGATCTATGACAAGAATTCATCCATCAATTTATTTTCTACTACAGATACTCCTAAGATACAATAACTGTCTCTTTTCCAAATCATTCACATCGGGGTATGGTCTCATTCTGAACCACTGACTATTTACAATGTCATTTCTCATTAACATAACTTTATTAAAGCCATTGCTTATAAAATCTAAATAGTTGTGCTTAAATTTAACAATGTACTATGATCAGTAATCACCTTATAAAATAGCTCTCAGACCTTATGATTATTTCCAACCATATACATCCCTAAATGTATTGTGGACCATTTATCTATCTGCTACTTTTTGTAGTTTATTTTTCCCCCATTTATTCCAGTCACAAATTTTGTTCCATTAGTTCTGATATGCACTCAGTGGGAAGATATGGTTATGAGTGGCATGAGTGGCAAAGGGGAAGAAATCCTTTGCAGTGCAATGAAACTTTTTAAACAGCCTCACTAGAATGGTGGAAGTAAGCTGCCAGCTCTTTCTTACCAACTCATTCTCTCTTCTTGGGTGGCAAGCATTAAGTTATTATCTACATTGTTCTCTGGAGCTGCACTTCAAACCATTATTTCACTCATCCCACATCACATTCAATCATTATGTACACCATGAATGAGTACATCACTGTAATCCAGAACACTTTTTACTTTACTTATTTTTTTATTTGTTCCCTTCAGATAACCGGATTTGCCACGCTGTTATAATTACTAAAATCAGTCTGATATCCACAGATGCAGGTGAGCTATACTGGGAATTTCATAGAAAATGCTGGAGGAACTCAGCAGGCCAGCCAGCATCTATGTAAAAAAATACCGTTGACGTTCTGGGTTGAAATGTCGACTGAACTTTTTTCCATAGATGCTGCCTGGCCTGCTGAGTTCCTCTAGAATTTTGTGTGTGTTGCTCAGTTTCCAGCATCTGCAGATTTTCTCCAGTTTCTGGGAATTTCACACCACCAGGAATCCTTTACTCTCTGTATACCCATGACAGTGTCGCCACCCACAGCTCCAATCTGCTAATTAAATTTGCTGACAATACTACATTGATTGGCCTAACCTCAAATAATACTGAGGCAGCCTGCAGAGAAGCAGTCATCACCCTGAGACAGTGGTGTCAAGGCAGCAACCTCTCCCTCAATGTCACAAAAACAAAGGAGCTGGTTGTGGACCAAGGGAGCAATGGAGACAGGCTAGCCCCTATTGACATCAATGGATCTGGGGTTGAGAGGGTGAATAGCTTTAAGTACTCGGCAAAAACATCACTGAGGATCTCAAGTGGTCTTAACATACCGGCTATTAACACAACAGTGCCTCCTTCACCTCAACAGTTGAAGAAGTTTGGTATGGGCCCATAAATCCTAAGAACTTTCTATAGGGGCACAATTGAGAGCATCCTGACTGGCTGCATCACTGCCTGGTACAGGAACTGTACCTCCCTTAATCACAGGACTCTGCAGAGAGTGGTGCAGACAGCCCTGCGCATCTGTAGATGTGAACTTCCCATTATTCAGGACATTTACAAGGAGAAGTGTGTAAAAAGGGCCCGAAGGATCATTGTGGACCCATAACACCATCCACAAACTGTTGCGGCTGCTACCATCTGGGAAATGGTACCACAGCATAAAAGCCAGGACCAACAGGCTCTGGGCCAGCTTCTTCTACCAGGCCATCAGACTGATTAGTTCATGCTGACACAATTGTATTTCTATATTATATTGACTGTCCTGTAGTACATACTATTTATTATAAATTGCACATTGCACATTTAGACAGATGTAATGTAAACATTTTCAATCCTCATGTATATGAAGGATGTAAGTAATAAGGTCAATTTAATGGTCACATCAGTGTAGATACTTTATTTCCTTTTTGCCTTATTGATTACGAAACTTTGAGACAATGTTCACTTTAATTTTTTTTTACAGCTACGTGAACCAACCATTGCTCTTAGCTTGAAAACTGTATGTATTTTTATGTATTTTTCTGTAATATACATGCTATGAATATTTAGAATGATAATTAAAAAATCAAGCACTTTTGGTTTTATTTATTAATTGAAGGAACTAATGAAATACAATACAAAGAAAATCATTCATGTTTTGTAAACTTTTTGTTGCTGACAAAGTCTACGTGTGTGGGAGTATTTCAGTTACTGCACGGCTGCACACCCGCACAGCTTAGAAAGAACACTACCTAAAGGAATCTGGGTAACTTCACAGCTATTAAGAATGTAGGTGGACTAGATTTATTTGGAATTTACCTGGTCAATTGAAGTTTGTCTTAAGAGCCCAAGATTAAACACAATGGAAAGAAACATCCTCAAATGATGTTAGAAATTATGCAGAAACGAAGTACAGTGGATTCCAGTTTAACTGGGACAAAACGGGACCAGAGCATTTTGGTCAAATTAAGCAGCTGCCCCAATTGATCAAAGTTTGATGGAAATAGTTAAAAAATATTAAAAAAGACAAACTACCATTTAACTGAGTAACAAATTATATATTTAATAGAAATACAGAACAAAATTAAGTACAGGTCCACAATCCCTTATCCAAAATTCTCAAATCCAAAGAGCTCCAAAAACCAAATTTTTTTTCCACCAACAGCTGACGTCACTCAGGTGCAACGTGGCAGCACTAACAGAGGCTGCTAAACATCAGTTGTGGCTCAGCACACGTACTGGTTACATGTACATTTGCTGGCCGCTGATATTTTGTGTTCACTGTTGACTTTGTGTTTAATTTCACCGTGAAAATGTCAAAGAGAGCTGTAGATACCCCTGTGGGTAACAATGAGAAAAAGAGAAGGAAGCATCTATCATTATCAATAATGCAGAAAGTGGAATTATTGCAGAAGCTTGATTGTGGTGTGTCTGTGCGGCATCTTACTGAAGAATATGGTGTTGGAACTACCACTGTATATGATTTAAAGAAACAGAAAGACAAGTTACTGAAGTTTTATAGTGACAGTGATTTTCTTCATTTATTCTAATAAGTCATTTACCATGTGTTTGATTTGGTTTGTTTGAAGCTGTATATGTTTATGTTTTATTGAATGTTTTTGTTGGAAATAATTTTTTTATCATTAGTCCCTAAACAATACAGTATAACAACTATTTACATAGCACTTACATTGTATTAGGTATTGTAAGTAATCTAGAGATGATTTAAAGTATACGGGAGGATGTGCCTGGGTCTGGTGCTCCACAGGGTCCTGAAACAGGTTAAATAAGGGACTTGAGCATATGTGTTTTTTGGTGTCCCTGGGGGGTCCTGGATCCAATAAGGAGGGATTCTAAAATCTGAAAAATTATGACTTCCGAAATGCAACTGGCCCCAAGGATTTCAGATAAGGGATTGTGGACCTGTGCTACCAATTGACTAGAGTGCTAGAAAACTGTGTATTAGTTTCTAATAATTATTGACAGAGGGATTTGTCTGGTGTACATTGTTGTGTCCTTTTAATTGACTGTGTAAATAAACAAAATTATGCTGACACCTAGTGAAGTTAATGGACTGTCTTCATACAATGGTTGATGATTGCATCCTCCAAAGTCTTCAGTTTCATTGTAACATTCAAGATGATTGTTAATATCTTCAGACTCCTCATAGTTCCTAACTTGTAGAAGTAGGGAAATTGTTTCATTTTCACTCCCAGCCACAGGTGGTATTTGCAAGTCTGAATGCTGAAATCACAGTGAGTGAAACAGTTCTGAATTGTCTTCCTGCTTATTTCTTGCCAACTATCATTGAAAACAGTCACTGCTTTTTGAACACAAGTACAAGCAACTGATCCTATTTAAAATCTGTTTGCTTCAAGCACAGTGTAGTGTCTAACGACCACACAAATGCACTTGACTAACACTAGTTAGAAACTGTTTGGCAACAACCCTCTGTTCCAATTAAGCAAATAAACAAAAGAAATTCCAGCTATTTTCTCGATTAGTTTTTGTTATTTAAGAGTTGTCCCAGATAAATGGCTGCCCGATTAACTGATGGCCCAAATAACTGAAATTCACAGAATTGTAGATACTGCACTATCCAAAATCAAAACAGACAAGTCAAAAAATGCTCAGCTTGTATACTCGTAACTATGGAATGAGGGATGCAAAGTTAACACATCAGATCAAACTGAAGTCACAAACTGAAATATTGCCTTACTTTTTTTTCTTTTCAGATACTGCTCCAGCAGCTGTGTTCTTACAAATGTTCTCATTTTATGATTGAAAACTACAAGAGGACTGGTGATGCTCAGTCACTGAGTACACTCAGAGCTGAAACTGATAGATTTTTGGACAGAAGGGAAATGTGGTCTGAATGGGAAAATAGACCATCACAAGATCTGGCTTGACCTTATTGACTAATGGAGCAGGTGGAACATGTACAAAAGAGTTGTATGACCTTTTCAAGCTCTTATTTCATATTCTCTTATGTTTTTATGGGTTTGTTCTATCGTACTATACTTACTTATTGCCTCTGAGGTGAAGGGTTTTAGCATCAATTGACATACAACAAAAAGACAGGAATAACGTTGTTTGTGTTTTATAATAAGCCAATAGTTTCTTTGAGTTACAATACATGTTTAGCACTTTCAACCAAACTCAATTTCTTTACATAAATTTAGAAAGAATAATAGAAATATTTCCAAAGTATTCAGTTAATTGATTTGCAAAGATGGTTTAATCTTTATATATGCAGAATAATAAAAAGAACACACCATGGCCTAGCCATATTTTGAAACACTGGTATGTGCAGGGCACATTAAAATCACAAATACTAAATCGTCCAAAATTCTTTAAAATTGGTGCGCTAAATTTACATTAGAAAATATTCCCAGTTATACTTATTGTCAATTTCATTGTAACTGCTGAAGATGAAATTAATCAAAAAAAGTCTTGAAAGCACATTTTAACCCTGTGGATAATCTACCTTTACATCACTGAAAATAATTATAGTTTACACTGAAAACTTATTCTTTAATCTATCATAACTTGCTAGCTTCTTTTGCACCAAGTATTTGCATAAAACTTTTAAAATTTGCCTGCTATGACATAAACAAAATGAGGTGCTCAGTTTGAAAAGCCTTCTCAAGCAAGTGATGCAACTTGCGTAGATTCTCTATCTTTATTAATTCAATCTGTGGCCTGATGCACCATCAATAACTCACGCTGAGACTTAGGAAGCGAGATATCGGTTTTTATTGACTGGAAGAATAAACAACACTACATCCTGGGGAAAATGAGGGAGAGCAGCAGCCCACAGTCGCCTTTATACAGGGGTCTGTGGGAGGAGCCACAGGAGCAGTCAGCAGGGTCTGTGGGAGGAGCCACAGGAGCAGTCAGACAGGTATATCTAGTTCACCACATGGCCAGTTTTGTGAATGGGGGAATTTTCAGAGAGAAAAGAAATGTTCTTCGACCAGTGTTAACTATTGAAGAAACACTACTGCCAACTTGTTTGTAAAAAGGTCACCATTTTTTTGCATTAGATTAACCAATTCTCCATATTGGGCTGATAAAATTAAAGCAACCGTAGTCACATTAATTAATGTATGATGTGAAATAATTAAAGTTGCCAAAGGCGATAAGAACATTTTTAATATCATTACTAATTTAAACATCTTTTTTTCCTCAAGGACCTGCACATGGTTCAGTTTCAAACTGAAATTTTACAATTCAATTAGTGAAAGAACAGCATTGAATTAAACATATTGATACATATCAGATCAACTTTAATTAAAGGAGAAAGGAATATAAAATCTGAAATTTCAAAATTTAAATTCTAGCTGTATGATGAGGCAGGAGCAGTTTTTTTTTTGTTGCCCATTGACTTACCAATGAAGAATTCAGGTCATTTTCTTCAAATAATGTCTGCAATACTTCTGGTTTTAAATGAAGATTAGTTTGAATGAGTTCAATTGAATATTGATGTACAAGGTTCATTTATCAATTATCTTTAGTCACTAATTTTGGAAGTGCAGGCCTATACCATGGAATTTGTGCTTATCAAGTGATTATTGGACAAATAAAGATGTTCAGAAACTCAGGAAGCAGCTGTGAACAGTGAACCAGAGATGATGGTCTCACTATTTTCCCTAATCAGAAAATCTGTGGGTATGTCACTGTGTTTTCCAATTGTAAACAAGGCAATATGTTGTTTAATATACAACAGTACTTGCATAGTAAATGGCATAACGGTTTCCCTCTATTCCCAGGCTACTGGTCTCAATGTTAATGATCTGGAATCTGATATTCAAGCACTGTGCTGCACCAAGGATGTGGAGAGTTACCTGGACACTGTGTTTCAGGAGAAAATCATACCCAGTAGATTAACTACTTCAAATTTGTTCTGTGGCCAGGGATAATTGCAGCTCAACAGTTCCATTTAATATCAGAGAAACGTAGGAAAATACATCCTGAAATCCTTTTTCTTTGCAAACATCCACAAAAACAGAAGCACAAACCAACTAATGAGTGACAGTTAAAATGCTAGACCACCAAAGCCCCCCACTGCCCTCTTTCACACACAAGCAGTGACCATCCGCCACCTGACCCACTTCCAGAGAAAAAGGGAAAAAGAGGTGTCCCCTTTCACAGTGAGAGGAGAGAAATAACAAAGTAACTCACTGATATACGGTGTTAGAAGTCTATCATGCCTCTTTTTTTCCTGAGTTCTGTGACTTGAGAATAGGCACCAATCTCTCACTCACCAACAACAGAGAGAGCAGGGTTTGCCTTCGACAGCTGAACCATTGTTCCCGATTATCCGTTATCTCCCACAATGCTTCAGTCGGCGGCACTGGCTTAGTACCGTCCTGTCTACAGGGCTGCAAAACCTTAGAACTCTGAAGGTGCACTCGTCCTCTGGGCTGCGTCATGAGGATATCGAAAAAATGGTTGTCTCCAGCAGCAGGTCCCACCAACGCAAACAACCGAATTCTGAGTGTAACAGAACTTCATCCACCCTGAAAAGGAAAAGGGGAGACATCAAAGGTGGAAATTAAACTCTTTTCCTAGATGAACAGGAAGTAGCCACAATTTAGTGCCATCATGACTCCGCCTACGGATAAGAGAATGTGATTGCGAAAGATGCAGGTAGGAGGATCCTAAGAGGTAATGATGGAGGAGTCTTGCCCAACAGGTCTGAGATTGTTTCTCCCTGTGAGGATGAGAGTGGGGGCTGTAGGAAAGATAAGCAACCTAACTGTGGAACCATGGTTCAGAGAGCCATTTAAAAGGGATGAGAGAAGAGAAATGTAATTGTAATTTGGGGAAATTATATTAGGTGATTAAGCACAATTCTCTGTTGCAAGGATCATGAGCTTCGAAGGTTGTATTGTCTGCCTGGTGCCTGGGTTTCAGACATCTCATTTGACCTACAGAGGAATTTGGAGTGGGTGGGGACAGATCAAATTATCATGGTCCACATGGGCAGGAAAAACAAGGAAAAAGGTTCTGCTAATAAAAAAACTGAGCAGCTAGGGATCATATTAAAATGCAGAACCAAAAACTAATAATCACGGGATTGTTAATTGTGTCATATGCAAATTGGCAATATGAGACCAGAGATAAACGCATGACTCAAAGTTTGGCTTATGAGTAGTGGCATTGAATTCATTGGACATTGCCACTGGTATTGGGGAAGGAGGGAGCTTTTCCAATGCGATGGGCTCCACCTGAACCATGCTGGGACTCGGGTCCCAGTAAACTGCATATCCAGGGTGGTGGAAAGGGATTCAAACAAAATAACAGGGTGTGGGTCAAACAGCTTGTGTCAAAGGAGAGTGCAGTAGAGGCTATGGAAGTCTCCAGAATAAAAGTTAAGACATAATGATCAAAAAGGGATAATAATTTAATATCAAGAACATGGAGAAAAATGGTAGAGAATACATGACTCAAAGTGTAAAATTTGAATGCACGCAGTTGACAAAATAAGATAGATTACCTTATAGCACAGTTAGAATTTGGCAGATGTTGTGGGCATCACTGAGTAATGGTTGAAAGAAAATGACAACTCAGAAGTCAACATTCAAGGATACACATGATATTGAAAGGGCAGACAGGTAGGCAAAGTGGGTGGGGTGGCTTTGTTCATAAAAAATGAAATCAAAACATTGAAGAGAAGTGACTTAGGATCAGATTATGTAGAATCCTTGTGGGCAGAGTTAAAACTCCAAGAATGAAAAGAACTTGATGCGAGTTATAGCCCTCTAAACAGTAGCCAGGATGTAGAGTACAAATCTGCAATGGGAGATAGAGAAGGCATATAAAACAGTGATATGATATGATGATCATGGGGGATTTCAATATGTGTAGATTAGGAAAATGAGGTTGGTGCTGGATCCAAAGGGAAAGAATTTGTGGAATGCCTATAAGATAGCATTTTAAAGCAGTTTGTGCAAAGCCCACTAAGCAATTTTGACTTCGGTGTTGTGTAATCAATAGATTTGATTAGGGAGCTGAAGGTAAAGAACCCTTAGGAAGCAGTGATCATAGTGTGATCAAATTCATCCTGTAGTTTCAGAAGGAGAAGCTAAAGTTGGATGTATACACAGTGGAGTACAGAGAAAAACAGGGGCATGAGAGAACAGCTGGCCAATGTTGATTGGAAGGGTACACTAAAAAGAATCAGATTCATAATCAGTTTAATAGCACCACCATATCTTGTGAAATTTGTTAATTTTGTGGCAGCAGTACAATGCAATACATAATAATAGAGAAAAAACTGTGAATTACTGCATGGATATATATATATGTATATTCATAAATATATATGAAATATATACATTAAATAGTTAAATAAATAAGAAGTGTAAAACAATTAGTGAGGTCGTGTTCATGGGTTCAAAGTCTATTCAGAAATCAGATGACAAAGGCTGGCAAGGGAAGTCAAAGACAGCATTAAAGTAAAAGAAAGGGCATACAATACAGCAAAACTTAGTGGCAAATTAGAGGATTGGCAAGGGTTTAAAAAAAGCAATGGAAGGCAACTAAAAAAGCAATAAGGAGAGATAAGATGTGCAAGCTATTAAGATAAAAGAGGAAGCTGAAAGATTATTTCAGATATATCTTTTTCTTCTTCTTTGGCTGTCCATCGATTTCGATGTTGACTGAGGCCTGAGCAAGGTTTTATGGAAGACCAGCAGTTGCCCATGCTATGCTGCAAGTCTCCCCTCTCCACGCCACCAATGTTGTCCAAAGGAAGGGCACTAGGCCGATACAGCTTGGCACCGGTGTTGTCACAGAGCAATGTGTGGTTAAGTGCCTTGGTCAAGGACAAAACACTCGAACTAACGACCTTCAGATCACTAGACCAATACTTTAGCCACTTCGCCAAGCGCCAACATATAAATATGCTGTGTGTGTGTATATATATATATATATATATATATATATACACACACATATATAGACATATGTAAAACAAAGGCAAGAGTGGATATTGAACTGCTGGAAAATGATTTTGGAGTCACAGTAATGGGGAGCAAAGAAATGGTGGGTGAACTCAATATGTATTCTACCTCAGACTTTACTGTGGAACAAAAACTAGCAGTATGCCAGAAATTTGAAAATGTTGGGAACAGAAGTGAATATAGTCACTATTACTAAGGAAAAGGTGTTAAGGAAGCTGAAAGATTTGAAGGTAGATATGTCACCTGGTTCAAATGGGCTGCACCCCAGGGTTCTGAAAGAGATTGTGGAATCATTAGTAGTGATCATCCAAGAATCTCTGGATTCTGGAATGATCTGGAGGACTGGAAAATCGTAAGTGTTATTCCACTCTTTAAGAAGGGAGGGGGGCAAAAGGCAAATGAAAATCATTGGCCTTACTTCAATGGTTGGGAAGAGGTTAGACGCCATTATTAAGGTACATTATTAAAGTTTCAAGGTACTTGGAGTCGGCATTGTTTACTGAAGGGGAACTCCTGACTGTCAAATCTATTTAAATTTCTTTGAGGAAATAGTAAGTAGGATAGACAGGGGGAGAGTCAGTGGATGTTGCTTACTTGGATTGTCAAGGTGCTGCACATGAAGCTGCTAAACAAGATAAGAACCCATGGTATTACAGGAATAATACGAGTATAGACAGAAGATAGGCTGACTGGTGGAAAACAAAGAGTAGAAATAAAGGGGGCCTTTTTGGTTTGGCTGCCAAATCTTGCCTCACAAATCTGATGGATTTTTTTGGAAAAAATAACAAGCAGGACAGACAAAGGAGAATTGGTTGATGTTGCATACTTGGATTTTTAGAAGGTCTTTGTCAATGTGCCACAAATGAAGCTGTTTAACAAGGTAAGAGCCAATGGTATTACTGGAATGATTCTAGCATGGATAAAGCAGTTGCTGATTAGCAGGAGGCAAAGAGTAGGAATAAAGGAAGCCTTTTCTGGTTGGCTGCCAGTGACTAGTGGTGTTCCACAGGGGTCTGTATTAAGGCAGCTACTTTTTACATTATATGTCAATAACTTGGATGACAGGATAGATGGCTTTGTGACCAAGTTTGCGGATGATGGGAAGATAGGGGGAGGGGCAGGTAGTTTTGAGGAAGTGGAGAGGCATCAGAATGACTTAGACAGATTAGGAGAATGGGTAAAGAAGAGGCAGATAGAATACTGTGTTGGGAAGTGTCTGGTTATGCACTTTGGTAGAAAAAATAAAAGAGTAGACTATTTTCTAAGTGGAGAAAAAAAATCAAAAATCTCAGTTGCAAAATGATGGGAGTCCTTCTGCGGAATTCTATAAAGGTTAACTTGCAGGTTGAGTCAGTGGTGAGGAAGGCAAAAATGACATTATCATTCATTTCAAGGGGACTAGAATATAAAAGCAAGAATGTAATGTTGAGGATTTATAATGCACTGGTAAGGCCTCACTTGGAGTATTGTGAGCAGTTTTGGGCCCCTTATCTTAGAAAGGATGTTCTAACACTGGAAAGGGTTCAAAGGAGGTTCACAAAAATGATTCCTAGATCGAATGGCTTGTCATATGAAGAGCATTTGATGGCTCTGAGTCTGTAGTCAATGGAATTCAAAAGAATGAGGGATGACCTAATTGAAACCTATCGGATGTAGAAAGGCCTTGATAGAGCGGATGCAGGGAGGATGTTTCCTATGCTGGGAGAGTCTAGGACTAGAAGACACAGCCTCAGAAAAGAGGGACGTCCTTTAGAATGGAGGTGAGGAGGAAGTTCTTTAGCTAGGGAGTGGTTAATCTGAGGAATTTGTTGCCGCAGCCAGCAGTAAAAGGCAAGTCTTTATGTATATATAAAGAAGAGGTTGATAGATTTTAGATTGTTCAGGACATGAAGGGATACGGAGAGAAGGCAGGAGACTGGAACTGAGGGGGAAAATGGATCAGCCATGATGAAATGATGGAGCAGGTTCAATGGGCCAAGTGTCCTAATTCTGCTTCTGTAACTTTTGGCTGTTGGTGACTAGAGGTGTTCTGTAGTGTCTATGTAGGGACAACTTCTTTTTATGTTACATGTTAACGATCTGGGTAACAGAATTGATTGTTCAAGGTTGTTTGTTGAAGATTCTTTAATATCATTTTCAGTACACGTGTTAAAGATCTAATGCAGCACAACCAAAAAATCACAATAAATGAAAGCAAGAGAAAATCTGCAGATGTTGGAAATCTGCGCAACACACACAAAATGCTAGAGGAACTCAGCAGGCAGCACCTATGAAAAAAAGTGCAGTCAACATTTCGGGCTGAAACCCTTCAGCAGGCCAGTAAAATGAAGTACACAATAAATATAAATACATAAGAAAGTTTTTATATTGTTATGATACCAGCCCCCCTCCTTTGTGAGAATTGCAAGAGCCCTAGTGAAAGGGGGGTCAATGACCCGAGAGAGAGAGCAAGAGAGAGAGAGAGAGAGACAGGCCGAATGGACACAGGAAATGGAAAGACAGCGACGTGCTGGATACCGCATTCCACTGGGACAAAAGCTGGAGACTGTGGCATTGTTCTCAGGAGACACCTGGGAACTGCAGACGTGCCAACTCGCAGGGACATTGTAAAGCCCTCGGGCAAAGTGGGCTGGTTGAGAGAGATTGCATCACCTGCAACCTGATTGACACCTGAGATCCCGTGAGGCAGTATAAAGAAGGGTCTGAAAGAGGACGACCCTCAGACGCACCAAGGAGACACCAAGAAGCACGATAACGCTTCCCGTGGGAACGGGAAGCCATTTTGAAATAAGCCACGTGCGTTAAATTCCGAATGCGGGGTTTGTGGCTGGAACCAACGGAAGATCGCTTTTAACTAACAACGGGGAAGATCGCTCCCCTGATTCCATGGATGTTTTGGGCAAGTTTTTCCGTTTATCTCTCTCTCTCTCCAACACGTGAAACCAAAAGGGAAAAGCCTGCAGACTTCAGAGTGACTCTTTATATTTCCAATTGGACTCAGTATTATACCCTAGACAACGAAAGAGCTTATTTCTGAGTGATTATTAATGTACCTGCGTTTTAGATTGAGTATTGACGCATGTTATCTGAATGTTTGTATTAACCTTAATTTTTGTGCCCCTTTATTAATAAAACTTTTGAAAATAGTACCATTGGACTTCAACTGACATATCTATCTTTGCTGGTAAGTGAAACCAGTTACTGGTTTCATAACAAGTGGGGTTCTCGTCTCGGGATTTGACACCAAAAAGGGGGAGGTCAGTCAATCGGGATTGTAAGTCAAAAAAAAAGTAATTTGGATCTGGTACGCAGGTAGCCAGACAGAAAAACCAGCAAAGATGGACGTGTGTGAATTTATGCTAGAGGTGAGCACCAAAGCAGACTTGTTAAATTTGGCGAAGGGGTTAGAGGTGGAAAACGAGCAGGATCAAGCTGAGAGGCAAAGACAGCATGAAATTCGGATCAGAGAGTTAGCAGCAGCCGAGAGAGCAGCAGCGGGGAGAGAAAGAGAGAGGGAGGAGCTAAGGAGAGAGCGGTTTAATGTTAGTCGGGAGCTGAGAGTAGTACCTCCGTTCGAAGAGACGGATGTTGATAGTTATTTCTTGTTTTTTGAAACGGTGGCAGCTATGATGCCGACCCGCAGACTGGCGAGTGCGGTGGCCCCGCCTCTAGAGTCCCAAAGTTATCGCGCATGCGCGGTCACTCGCAGCCTGTCCAGAAAAGCAGTGAGCAGTTTAAATCGGGCCAGCAGTAATCTGGCCAAGATGTTTTTACCGACCCTGTACCATGAGGGTTCCGAGGGTGGTAAAACAGAAAGCAGTATAGTAAAAGGGGGTAAGGGAGAGGAAATAGCCCTGCCCTTAGTGAAGAGAAAGGTCCTAGAGGTAGGAACTAAAGTTGAGAAACGGATAAAGTTGTTAAAATGTCCAGAGTTGGACATGGTTAATCTGTCTGGTATGGCAGAATTGTTTGAAGAAGTTCAGAGTTCTAAAGGTGTTCTCGATGGTCCCGAGAGTGAAATGAGGGCAGTCTTAGAGAGGAAGGGTATCCTTGCTGTGGAGAAGTCAGCTGAAATGGCCGAGGAGGTTGTTTCAGCTCGCAGGGTTGCGCCTTCCCCAACGGGGGGCTGCCTAGAGAGTAACTGGAAGGATCGGGAGACGTTAGAATTTGAAAAAGGTACGGGTATTGAAAGCCTGGAAGGGGCCAATGTCCCGTTTGAGTGTGTCCAAGATGGGGGCGCACGTGGTGCTGAACCTGGTAACAGAGCTCAGGGGAAGTCTGAGGTGTTTGATTCAGGGGGACGGGGCGGCCGTCTTTGTGGATCAGATAGGGTTGGTTCAGTAGGAAAAGGGTTAACCTTGGTAACCGTGGGAAGTGTGAGTTCCACGGTGTTTGTATTCGAGAGTGGGGCCAAGGTTAATGCCGAATTTAAGGGGGGTATGAGGATTGTTATTGAAGGAAACGGAAAGTCTGTAGTTCCCAAGTCGAAGGAAGAAATTTTAAACCTGGCAGATCGCTCACAGAGTGAGTCGGGAAATAGCGGGGCCCCCCACTCTATTGTTACGCCAGGGTGGGGTGTGAAGAGGTTGCATTCGAAATGCTACCTGAAAGAGGAGTTGGAATTAAAAACAAATAGCCTGAAGGGTCTTGACAGTTTGGGGCATGGTGTTGAAAAAATAGCCCCGATGAACGAGGCGGGCGGGAGTTCACCACGCCAAAGTCCCAACGGGGGGACTCGCCAGAAAAGAGGTGACAGTTAATGGGGATGCCATTTTTTTTAAACAGCAAAGCAGGTTTTACGGGTTGCGCCAAAGCCTGTGAATAATAAAGACAGACCTTTGGAGACCTGCCGGCGAAGTAAACCGACCGAAACGATTAGTATTCGCATAAACTTTTGTAGATGCACCTAAGCTAAGATCACACCTCCTTAGTTATGTTGCTGAAGAAAGCAAATAAATAAGCTGGTTATTGAGCTGAAGTCTGATGCTGCCAGGCGTTAGCATGGCACGTGAGGTTAAGGTATTAAAGGAAAGGGGCACTGTACTTGTTACCTGTTTAGATGCTGACTTGAATGTATAACTGTATTACTCTGTAGTGAAAAGAAAAGCTTCTGTATTGTATTAGATTCAAAATTTCTGTAAGACTGTACCACTCTGGGTTTTAACCGCTGGTAAAAACCTTTTTAAGAGGGGAGGTGTTATGATACCAGCCCCCCTCCTTTGTGAGAATTGCAAGAGCCCTAGTGAAAGGGGGGTCAATGACCCGAGAGAGAGAGCAAGAGAGAGAGAGAGAGAGACAGGCCGAATGGACACAGGAAATGGAAAGACAGCGACGTGCTGGATACCGCATTCCACTGGGACAAAAGCTGGAGACTGTGGCATTGTTCTCAGGAGACACCTGGGAACTGCAGACGTGCCAACTCGCAGGGACATTGTAAAGCCCTCGGGCAAAGTGGGCTGGTTGAGAGAGATTGCATCACCTGCAACCTGATTGACACCTGAGATCCCGTGAGGCAGTATAAAGAAGGGTCTGAAAGAGGACGACCCTCAGACGCACCAAGGAGACACCAAGAAGCACGATAACGCTTCCCGTGGGAACGGGAAGCCATTTTGAAATAAGCCACGTGCGTTAAATTCCGAATGCGGGGTTTGTGGCTGGAACCAACGGAAGATCGCTTTTAACTAACAACGGGGAAGATCGCTCCCCTGATTCCATGGATGTTTTGGGCAAGTTTTTCCGTTTATCTCTCTCTCTCTCCAACACGTGAAACCAAAAGGGAAAAGCCTGCAGACTTCAGAGTGACTCTTTATATTTCCAATTGGACTCAGTATTATACCCTAGACAACGAAAGAGCTTATTTCTGAGTGATTATTAATGTACCTGCGTTTTAGATTGAGTATTGACGCATGTTATCTGAATGTTTGTATTAACCTTAATTTTTGTGCCCCTTTATTAATAAAACTTTTGAAAATAGTACCATTGGACTTCAACTGACATATCTATCTTTGCTGGTAAGTGAAACCAGTTACTGGTTTCATAACAAGATATACATATAGATAGTGTGTCCATAAAGAGACATTAAACACAGCAGTGTCTGTACATTATGTGACTGACAGGAAATGATAAAGTAGTGGTGATGGGGGTGTGTGATGGGGTAGATTAGTGGCAGGGGGGGTTATGTGTTGATCAGCTTTACTGCTGGGGGAAAGTAACTGTTTTTGAGTCTTGTGGTCCTGGCGTGGATACTTTGTAGACTCCTCCCTGATGGGAATGGGACAAACAGTCCATGAGCAGGGTGGGTGAGATCCTTCATGATGTTACTGACCCTTTTCCACCACCTTTCCATACATATGTCCTTGATAGCATGTAGGTTGGAGTCCCGGATGCGTTGGGTAGTTTTAACAATCCATTGTACAGCCTTCATGTCTGCCACAGTGCAGTTCCTCTACCATGTAGTGATGCAGTATTTTAGGATGGTACCACACATCCGTGGATGGAAGGACATGAGTATAGATGTGCAATGTCCAGCTTTCTTCAGCATCTCTAGAAAGGAGATGCGCTGATGAGATTTCCTGTTTGTGTAGAATGTGTTCTGGGATATTGAGAGGTTGTCCAAAATACTCACTCCTAGCAGTTGGAAATCGTTCACATTTTCCACTGCTTTTCTGCCAATGGAAGGACGGGTGTGAGTGGTATGAGTTCTCCTGAAGTCGATAACAACCTCCTTTGTTTTGCTGACAGTGAGGAAATAGTTATTTGTCTGGCCATCTCACCATTGATAGTGATGAGCCCACCACTGTTGTATCATCTGTGAACTTGACAATGCGATTACTTGGGTACTTGGCCGTGCAGTCTTGTATGAGCAGAGTGTACAGCAGTGGGCTCAGCACACAGTCCTGAGGGGCACCCGTGTTGAGGATGATGGGGAGGGAGAAGTGTTTGTGCATCCTGATTATCTGAGGTCAGTTCATTATGAAGTCCAACAACTAGTTGTGCAGTGGTGTATTTAGACCAAGGAGTAGGAGTTTATTCACAAAGGTCTGTGTGAATGTTGAAATGAATCCAGAAACATCATTGTGACAGAAGTGTTCTTGTTTTCTGGATGTGTCAGGGCCATGTGCATACAGATACTATGGCATATGTCATAAAGCAGTTCTTTCAATAAGCATATTGATGAGTGTTCATTGTGGCAGGAATAGAGTTTTGGTAAGAGCCAAACCAGCCATTCAAAGCACCATTCAGTGCCATTGGACAGTGGCCATTTAGTTCTGATGACTTTGTGACCAAGTTTGCAGTTGATGAAAAGATAGGTGAAGGGGCAGGTAGTTTTAAGGAAGCAGAGAGTCGGCAGAAGTACTTGGATAGATTAGGAGAATGGATAAAGAAGTGGCAGATGGAATGTAGTGTGGGAAAGTATATGATCATTCACATTGGCAGAAAGGATAAAGGTGTAGACTATTTTCTAAATGGGGAGCAAATTCAGAAATCAAAGGTGTGTAGGGTCTTGGGAGTCCCAGTTCAAGTTTCCGTCAAGGTTAACTTGCAGATTGCATCAGTAGTAATGAAGGAAAAAGCAATTTTATCATTAATTTCATGAGGAATATAAAAGTAAGGATATAATGCTGATCCTTTATAAAACATAGATCAAGCCACATTTGGAATATTTTAAGCCATTTCGGATCCCACATCTAAGAAAGGATATCTTGCATTGAAAATGGTCCAGTGAAAGTTCACGAGAATAATCCTGGGAATGAATAGGTTAACATCAGAAGAGCGTTTGATAGCTCTCAGCCTGTCCTCACAAGTGTTTAGAAGAATGAAAGAGAATCTTATTGATATGCTGAGATAGAATGGATGTGGAGAGGATGTTTCCAATAGTGACAGAGTCTACAATTAGAGCCACAGAGTACAATATGTCCCTTTAGAACAGAGATGAAGAAGAATTTCTTTAGCCAGAGGGCAATGAATCCTTGGAGTTCTTGGCCACATTGGCTGTGGAGGCCAAGCCATTGGGCATGCTTAAAGTGGAGGTTGATGCCTTGATTATTAAAGGCATCAGATGTTATGCAGAGAACACAAGGGAATGGAGTTGAAAGAGAAAATAAATTAACCATGACTGAATGTTGGAGCAGACATGATGAGCCAAATGGCCTAATTTTGTTTCTAAGTCTTAAGGTCTTATGATATCAAGAAATAGCTGAGAGCACTGGATGCAGCCAAAGTGAGAACACCACACAACATCAGCTTATAGTGCTGCAGACTTGCACTGTAGCACCTTCACTCAAGCTGTCCCAGTGCAGCTACAACTCTGGCCTCTACATACCAATGTGGAAACATTGTCCAGGAATATTCTGAACACAAAAAGGAAGGACGTACTTAACCCATCTAATTACCACTGTTATCTTTCAAGTAATGGAGTGTATCATTTAAGCATCATTAATAATTTTCTCACCAATGCTGCATCTTATGCTTTCTTAGCTTCAGATCTCATGAAGCCTTGGTCCAAACATGAGAAAAATAATAGTTGATGAGGGCAGAGTGACAGCATTTGACAATAATGGAGCATTTCACCAAATGTGACATCCTGGACCTAAGCATCTTTATTTGCTAAATCAGTCACCTTCCTACCACCAGGTGTCATAAGTGGGGATGTTTTCTGAAGATTATACAACCTTACAAATTCCATTTGCATCTCACATTTGTACGGCAAGTCTTTAGCAACTTCCAGCTGAAAAATAGTGATTAACAATTAACACCACACAGGTTTCAGGCAATGATTATCTCCAACAAGAGAGGAGCTAACCACTTCATCTTGACTTTCAATACTAATCAATATTCAACAATATTAACCAATTCCATAACTTGGAACATTCATATAATTATAGTGCCCTGGAGAGAATAACTTACCTCTTGACATTCTGAACCTTCAACCTTCTGCAAGAAACATAAAGAGAATGAGGAATATTCTTCTCTTCATCCCTGAATAAGATGGCTGAGTTTGTCATCAAAATGGTTATAATCGAAACCTGTGCCCGGCTTGAAGACTGAGAAGAATTTATTCGTCATATCCTTTTTCTACTCTTAACCTGTCTGTATGGTTTGAGCTCCAAAAACAAGTTTGACATAATCTATCAGTATAAACATCCACTCTCAGCACTTTCAGTGTGCTGAGGTATTTATCCTTTATAAATGCATTTGATTTTCCAGACAACTCCAACAATGCATTCAGTATTCTCTATGACCAAGAAGACCAAGACCAGATGGTGCACAGGCGCATCACCAGCAGTAGGTTACAAGTTATCCACTATTCCATAAAATGTTCCTACTCTTTCCATCCAGCAAAAAAAGTTACACTCTGCAAATTATCTTCGCCTGTTCTGACTGAACTTTATTAATATGAATGGGGCCTGAATTTGGAAATATAGTGCCAACTTCATCATTGTTGAAGGATTTAAATGTTTGAACTTCTGAACCAATAGGATTATTGAAGTACCTTCACTAGCAGGACTATAGCGATTCAACGAGGTAGCTCTCCACTCTCTTCTTAATGGTCGTAAAATATGGGCAGTGAATGCCTGCCGTACCAACTGTGCCCTCAGTTGGTGAATGATTTGTTTTTAACTCCACAAAAGAGTCATTGGAAAAGAAAATGGCAAACACAGCCTGAAGGTGAATTTCAATGTTAAGTGAGTAGACTAAGCACTTCTCTTCATTTGTACATACTGTACTTATGTTCTTACTCAGTTTCAAAACACAGCTCATTAAAAAGTCTGTAAAAAATTTAACCTGAGGCAACAGCATGTGCACATTCTTGTGTGGTAATTGATGAACAACAAAGCAGTTATGGCACTAGTCCTTGCTATTTTTAACAGGAATTACATAGCATTCATTAATCTTCTTACACAAACACCATTAAACATTAAGGATGCAGAGGTGACTGGCAGAAAACCTGTCCAAAATAATAAAATGTTCAGACATGAATGAAATCCAATAAAATTTGTTGCAGATGGTTTCAAGATTTTAAATAAGTTTGGAACCTTAAACATTGATTTTAAACTTAGCTGAAACTGGTTCAGTGAGCAGTTAAAATTGCTTTTGAAACCCATCCACTGATGTCAACAATGTTCTTACTAGTACCTAATTTAATACGATGTTCTCATCATACAAGAAGGACTCACTCTCACACCTACTCTGGATTCTTGTTTGACTATTCAAATTAGACGTCAGTAATATGATATGGATCTGACTGCTAATTAAAACTGGAGTATTGGTTGTGAAAATGCGAGGGAAAGAGACCAGAGCCAAGCAAGATACATGACTTAAAGATAATTTTTCTTGAATTATTCTTCTTTTGACACCATGAGGAGAAAAATGGATTTCCAGTCTCTACTTTTGTTAATAATAGCCTCTCTTGAAATCTTCAATCTGATGTGCTTGGGTGCCAAGTACCATCTTGTACCTGGTGGCAGCTGATTTCTATCAGTTATTGTACTAGGCATTTGGCACTGCCTGCCAGAGATAGAAGAGAAAATGATCAAACATGAAAAGACCGGTAGTTAAAATCTTTCTCAGTATATGACGTCAAAAGATGGCATTTTGACTATCTATATCCTATTTGCATGAAACTTAGGACTATAGGTCATAATGGTTTCCCTTTCTTTGAGTGTTTCTTTCACTATTTGTGTAAAATTAAAATATAGACATTATCCCATTGTTATAACATCTCACAAAGAAACTCTACATGGTGATTTAGATTCCAGAGCAAATAATTATTGTTACACAGCAAAACATTTGATATTTTGATTATGTTACAGTTTAATAATTAGCTCCCATTTATCCATTTTAGTCCCTCATCCAGACCTAAATTACTTGCTCTGTTAAAATAGGTATTCAACTTAATTTTTTGCTAAGATAATAGGAATAATATTGTTCAATCACTCATTCCAACTAAAAAAATATTCATTATCTATTCTATTTTTTCAAATAATTTATAGAATACACAGCTAAAATATTTTAAACAATTTCTTTTTACCTGAAAATCTGAGTGAGTTAATGATGTTTGGTTTTTTATATTAAATTGCAACTTTAGTTCCCTGCTGCGGAGATCCAAACTAGTAGTAATTAGTCTCAGTAGTGCTTAAACACTCTTAATTATTGCTGTTTCCTTCACAACTACATGTGCTCTCTTGGAAGCATAAAAGTATATAGCTTAGGCACATGCCATTCAACCATGTTTTCTGAATGAATTTTAATATTATGGTATATAGGTATGTAATTTTTATTAAATTCAAATTGTCTTACTTCACAATCGTTTAGAATGAATTGCATGGCTTTCTGTTCCTTCCATCTGCTTGGTCTCAAGGGTTTTATAATTAATCTAACTTCAGATCATTAACAACTTTATGTTATTAACTCTACTTTTTAACATCCAGATTATCTATGCATTGAATAGAAAAGAATCAATCAGGCATAGATTTAACACAACTGTTTTCCATAACAGACAAGAAGGGTCTTGACCCAAAATGTTGACTGTTTCTTTCAACGGATGCTGCCCCACTTGCTGAGTTCATCCAGCTTTTTTGTACGTCCATGGATATAATAGTTGTATACACCAGGAGTGCAATGACAATACTCTGTTTCTATGGAAAAATCATTTCATGTCTACTCAGAAGTACAGATAAGAATCAAACTATTGACACAAAGAAAGGACCCAATGCTGCCTCCCCTTCACTAGCGAGACCCGTCGTAAATTAGGGGACCACTTCATTGGGTATCCTCCAAAAGCCAAACTTCCAAAAGTTTTAATTTGGATTCCCATTCCTGTTCTGACATGTTAATCTGTGGTCTCCTCTTGTGCCAAGAAGAGGCTATAGGGTAACGTAATTGGGAGAAATGCACATAATTCCCAATGACTGACATTGAGTTGGGGTTTCACTTTAAGAGGCTGGTCTGACATGATGACGATGTTGCATGAGGATTGTTAGCACACTTTTGTGTATAGGTCTTGGAGTTCAATAAAATGTGTTATGAGCCTCATTAAACATAAAATACCTCACTTCATTTTATTTGTGACCCTGATGCTCTAGGATTATTCCAGAGTTTTTGAACATGTGGGTCAATGCAGTCACTTTGAAACTGCCGGAGTTTGGGAGCAAAATCCTGTTGCCTGATTTTTACAATCTGAGGCCCATTTTGGGCTATGAGAAATTGCCGCTGATGACGCCAAATTCTATTATTTGGTAGTGTCGCTCAGTAATTCCACAGTGGTGAGGATTTCGGCTGGTGGAATACCCACCTGAATACAATAAATACCAAATGCTGGCAACTCACCTTTTACAGACTTCTGGACTATCGGAGTTTGAGCGCATCAAACAGTTGTTCTCCTTACCCAGTATCCACAATGCTAGGGCTTCAAAGCTAATGGACCACATGCATCCTTGTTTTATTTTTAAAGAACTCTTCATGCACAAATGCCTGATCAAGTTTGCATAGCCCTCACTAATGCATTGGTGAAGTACTACAGGGAGCTTGCTAAAATGGCTGATAGTCTACACTCAGTTCCTCATTTCACCCTCCTTTCGCTACTTCAATAAGCATAGTCAGCAAGGCTCCCAACATAAGGACACCCATGGCTGCAAAACAGACATTGGGTTTGTGTTTTTACCATGCTCGCTTTGATATTAATGCTAGGAAGTGCAACTGCCTGGCAGCTTCAACAGTGTCAGCGCATCAGGACATCAGAGGTGTGTGAACACTGGGGGTTCCAGTTTCCGGGGCGTCTACTGTTTATTAGACACCCTTTCAGAGTGAAGCTTTTTGTGTGACACAGGTGCTCACATGTGTGTCCTGCCAGCATCACCTATTACCGGTAATAGGAAGGCAAAGAAGGCTGAAGGCTGCTAATGGCAGCAGGATCCAGGCTTACGGGACACGACAGGTGATGCTGTTCTTCAGTGGGCAACGTTACACATGGGACTTCATCCTGGCTAAAGTGGCTACACCTCTGCTTGGTGTGAATTTCCTGCATGCCCAAGGACTGCTGGTTATTCTTAAGAACTGCTGGCTTATGGATGTCAAGGAGCTTGGGTCGTCACCCTGCTCCCCCAGTAAGTTCCCCACAATGACTCTGTCAAGCACATGTGCCACTGCCTACGAGTTTACTCAACTGGAGGGTGTTACGTATCCCGTAACTGGATCACTTACCCGCAAAGATAGAGAGGTCTCCTGAAGTCTGATGGTACCATTTTCAAACGTTTTTATTTATAAAGGGGCACAAAAGTAAGGTTAATACAAACATTCCGATACCATAAGTCGTCAATACTCAATCTAAAGCGCAGGTATAGTAATAACCAATAAGAAATAAACTCTATCGTTGTCTAGGGGTAATGTATATATTGTCCGCTGTATATCTGAAAGTCTCTTGTGGTCACTGCAATTCCACCAGCTGCCGTCTGTTGTGGTGTCGCGTTGGTGCACTTTGTTAAAGAGAGAGAGATAGAGATTAAATGAAACAGTTACCCGGCGGGGTTTTCCAACCTTTAGGAGTTCGATTCGTCGGAGTCTCGTTGGGGAATGGACGCTCACTTGTGGCCTCCCCTGTAGCTAAGCCGTTCTTTCGTGGTGAGGTCGCCAATCCCAGGCAAGGAAAAGATGCACACGAACCCCACCACCGGCTGTCGCTATTAAACGCTGTCGCAGGATTTCTAGCGTGTCTTCTGGTGCATCTCGGGGGCCGTCTTTACAACCCCTCTTTTATCTGAACTCACGGGGTCTCAGATGTCAATCAGGTTGGGATGATGCAATCTCTCTCTATCTCTCCACCCACGTTGCCCTGAGGGTATACACGTAGTACAGTTCCCAATTCACAAAGGTGTCTCCACGAGACAATGACCACAGTCGCCAGCTTTGCCTCGCCGTGAAACGAGAGACACCGCACGTATCTCTCTCTTCTCTTGGGTCATTGACCCCCCCTTCACTAGGGCTCTAGCGATTCTCACAAAGGAGGGGGCTGGGATCATAACAAGGGCAAATTCCCAAAAGCTCAGTAAGCCCATATTTTCCAGTACAGTCACAAAACATGGGGTTGACCACCATATTTTCACAACTGGTCTGCCATTCCATGCCTGTGTGTGTAGACTGGACCCAGAAAAGCTGGCAACCATGAAGATTGAGTAGGAAGACTTGGTATTGTATGCTGGTCAAATAGATCCTAGTCTGATGGCGGTTGCTGTCCTACGTGGTGATTACCAAAGTCTTAATGAGGTCACCATCCCCATCATTACTCAATCCCACGCATTCAAGACTTTTCAGCATGTTTAGCCAGAAAGGTAATTTTTTCCAAAGTTGATCTAGTTAGAGGCTACTATCAGGTGCCTATGTGCTCAAAGAACATTCCCAAAACAGCTGTGATAACCCTGTTGGGCCTTTTTTAGTGCTGGGCTGAAAATTACAGCACAGACTTTTCAATGGTTGATGGACTCTATATTAATAGACTTGGATTTCTTTTTGTTTACCGGAATGACATACTTGTTGCCAGTGCATCCAAATCCAAACATGTATCTCGTCTCCGCACACTTTTCAAGTGCTTGAGCAAACAAGGTTTGATTATTAACGCTGCTAAATGCCTGCTTGTGTTGTTAACCATTAACTTTCTCGGTCATCACATCTCAACAGAAGGTGCAAAACCCCTCCCATCAAAAGTAGCCATATGATTCCCACCACCCCGCACTACCAAGAAAGTTAGAGGAGTTTTTAGGTATGGTGAATTTCTATCACCACTTCGTTCCATGAACTGCTGAACTTATGCTTCCCCTGTATAATGTTCATAAACAACAATTAACCAACTCAGTTGCTTTTATACCTTAGGGCTCAATGCTCTCTGGCTCTTTGCAATACAACCACACCCATACTTACCAACAGAAAATGGCTGATCAAGTTACAACTTACATGTCTGATCTGCAGCAAACCTAGCAGAAAGTTAACAAAGAAATGTTGATTACCAGATCTCCATTAGGATATCAAGGCTTCGGCTAAAGATTTGGTCAGATTCAACTTCCTCTTGTCTACTTTTCTCTGCAGTGTCTCTCTCTGTATTTCACCAGCTCTGTGTAAGATGCTGTGATCTCTGGCCCCTTAAAAAGTAGTTTAAGGTCACTTGACCAATGAGATGGATTGGGTCACTCCATTGTCTGGGGATACCCAACCACATACAGAAGTCAGCTGCTCTATCCACTCTGTTTTCCATTTCCCCAATTTACACTGACAACAGTCAAAGGTTTCAAAGGTACACAATGTCAGAGAAATGTATACAATATACAGCTTAAAATGTTTTTTCTTCATAGCCATCCACAAAAACAGAGGAGTGCCCCAAAGAATGCATGGCAGTTAAATTTTAGAACCCCCAAGTCCCACCCCGCCAGCTCCCCTCCCTCCTGTGCGTAAGTGGCAGCAAGCCCTCCCCCCACCGGCAAAAAAAGCACCCGCCACTGAGCACTCAAGTGTGATCAAAGCAACAGCAAAGACACAGACTTGCAGTTACCCCAAAGACTACATTGTTTACCCTGCATTCAACATACCACAGACTCTCACTCTCTCCAAAAAGGGAGAAAGAGGTGTTTCCGTTTCACAGTGAGTGGGGAGACATAACAAACAACTCGCTGGTTTACGATGTTATAAGTCCGTTATGTCGCTTTTTTCGAGCTCTGTGCCCAAAGATCTTGAGTCTCTGGGCACACAGCCATAGATCTTCTGTAGATCTAACTTTTATGCCATTCTACAACAAAAAGAGAGTTTCCATTAAGATCTGACTTGCGAGGCTGCTGTGAGCTCTGCAGAAGGATAATGCTTTGAATGGCGCAGGTTAAGTTTTTATGTGCACCTCAAAGTGAAAACCACATGACAATTTTTTCCCACTGGATTTTTCACCAATTTTTGGGTGAAGTTGAAGAGGAACCAAACAAAGGTAGTGTGGTAGGAGTGTGAATGGTGGTTGGGGGGGACTCACCGGAAGATGTGTGTGGCTGATAAGCAGATGGAGTAGGTGGGGAGCGAAAAGGAACAGGGAGATGGGAGGCTTGGGGAGTTGGCTTGCAAAGAAATATGTGTGCTAGAGGAATGTGCATGTAGATCAGTATGAGGGAGAAAAGGACTAGGATATCTAGTTATCTGATATCTGAAATGGGTTATCTGAAATGGTAGCGTTCACTGTTCAAACCATTGAGTTGCAAACTAACCAGGATGAATATAAGATGCTGTTTGTCTCACCTACATCAACTCCTTCATGCTCCATTAGATATTTAAGTTTACATTGACACATATACATAAGACCCTTGTTTCTTATTTGCAGTTGGCTGAAGAAACTTTAGAACAGTGGTTAAAGTTATTAAAGGAAGATGAAACTTTTCAAACTCCTACGGAAGGAATATCACGGTACCTTCAGTTGTCAAGATGACAATTGCTTTTGTTTTTAAGTGGCAGAGTACATGGAGGAAAGTATTGGGGATCATTGTCACTTTTCCTTCCTTTCAGCCCACAATTAATCCAAGAAGATAGCTGATGCATATTATTTCCCTTAGCTGGAATTATATTTCCTATGGAAAGCATCCAGCAGCAAAAAAAGAGATCAGCAATTCCATTGTGCAGCAGGGTTCCCTAAAGCACATGACATAATTGACTTTACTCTTGGCCATTCATATCCCTGCCCCAAAGGGACTATTATTCATGAATTGAGAAGGAATCATTCTCTCGATATGTAATCTTCAGATACCAGGCACCGACTCATGGATATGAACAACAATTACTGCTGCAGCATCTAGGATTTA
Source organism: Hemitrygon akajei (assembly GCF_048418815.1). NCBI lineage: Eukaryota > Metazoa > Chordata > Chondrichthyes > Myliobatiformes > Dasyatidae > Hemitrygon > Hemitrygon akajei. The sequence continues at coordinate 69,968,638 of NC_133136.1, read as the reverse complement.
TTCATTGTGCAAATGTCAGCATTGGCATCATTTGATATACCCCGCATCACTGGCTCAGGACTCCAGTGGAGTATCTGAAAATAAGAACTAACATGTGATGCAAAACACACATACTGTAATTAACTGTTAAAGCACTATCAAAATGGATCTTTAGTATCACAAACAGTAATCCATTTTTATTTAATTATTTTACTAAAAGTTCTTCAAGAAGCTTATCCTTTCTGAAACAAAATGTGAATCCTGTGGATTCCAGAGCACAATTGCACAATATCTTCTGTTGAACATGCTTTGCATTTCCCTGATAATGGGCACCAGAAGCTAACAGACTGATTAGTTAGTGGCTGCTGCAGGTCACTAAGGAAATAATAATTACATGATGGATTAGGTCCAATGGAATCATGAGCCACAAAAATCTTCCATCATTCTCCTGTGATTGCTGTCCCTACTCAAAAATACTTTATCTGTGATGATGAGCTCATGAGATAATGAATTAGAAATTCAGACATTCTCTTAAATCCCATCCCCAAAAAGTGCTGCTGACTGTAGGTAGAAGAGGTTTAAAACATAGGCTTACTCCCCACACCCCCAAACAAATGGTCTGGTAAAAGAAGGACTTGTATTTATAAAGATCCTTTACTTCTCCTTCAAAATATCCCACAGCATGTTACAGCCAATTACATATTTTTGACTGTAGCTATTGTTATGATACTGGAAATAGATAGCATATGCAAAATGCCAACAATTAGATAATGCCCAAATCAAATAGTTTAGAAATATTAACTGAAAGATAAACAATGGCCAGAACTTTAGTAGAAATCTCCATGCTCTTCTTTGAAATCGTGTCATATGATCTAAAATTTACAATGATCTAAGTGAGAAGATTGGTCCTCCTTTTAAAAAATTGTGGAAGCTGTAGTAAGACAAGGGTTAACATAATATCCAGGCAAGGATAGACTGCAGTTAGAGTTCAGACAGCCCAGGCAAGAAAGGTCTTTGAAGACTTGGCCTCCGTTTACACAATAGGGGTGTCGGAGACAGACGAGATAGGAATAAAATGGAAGGAAGTGAAACTTACCCAGCAACTAAAGGACAATTGCTTTACTAATTTCAAAATAACCCTGGTCGGTAGCTTATAGTTTCTATTGACTTTTAACTCTCTATTGTGAATGGTGATTGATCTTACAAGTAAGGAATTCAAGCATGCAGAGTTTACCAAAATGGCCGATATCCATACCTGCTAGCTAATCCTGTATAAAAATGACATTTCACTGTTCGGAAATCAGAACCGACTGGTGACAGGGGCTCTGCTGTCCTTGTGCACAAGTAAAATAAAGTATGATTGTGCAGTAAATGTGCATGTATTCTGAGTCCATTTATTGGCGACTACATTTTCATACAGACAAACATATGTCTCATAGAACTGTTACGAATGTGCCACAACTCTGAGGGGCCGAAGGGTACGAAGTCGCCCCCTCCTTTTTGAGAATCGCAAGATCGCTACTAATTCGGGTCTGGGACCCAGGAAATGAGAGAGAGACACGCAGAATCCTCAAGGTTTGGGATGTGTCCTGGCCTCAGCGAAACAAAAACCCCTGATAACGGATATTGTCTCTTGGAGACGGAATTGTGTATTGAGTACTGTACTATTCATTGAAGCCCTCAGGGGACGACCAGAGTGGGCTGGTTGAGGGATCGCATCATCCCAACCTGATTGACATCTGAGACCCCGTGAGTAAGGATAAAAGAGGGTCTGGGGAACAACCCCTTTAGACGCATCAGGAGAAACGCTAGAAATCCCATGACAGCATTTAATAGCGACAACCGGTGGGGGGCTCATGTGCGTCCTTCCCTTGCCTGGGATTGGCAGCCTCACCACAGAAGAACGGCTTTAGCTAAAGGAGAGGCCACAAGTGAACGGCCACACCAACGGGACTCCCGACGGATCAAAATCATAAAAAGGAAAGCCGGCAAGTTTCTAAAAATCTCTCTCTCTCCAACCAAAGGCTGCAGCCTGCATGAACTGAGTGACTTTTATATTTCCATCAGACGATACATTATCCCCTAGACAACGATAGAGCTATTTCTTATTGATTATTATTATACCCGCACTTTTAGACTTAGTATTGACGACGTATATTATCTGTATGTTTGCATTGATATTATTTTTGTGTATTTTTACTAATAAATACTGTTAAAAATAGTACCATCAGACTTCAATGGACCTCTCTTACTTTGCTGGTAAGTGACCCAATTACGGGGTTCGTAACAGAACATAGAAAACATAAATATATACTGTATAATAGTACAGCACAGGACATGTTATTTGGCTCAGGATATCATGCTGTACTTTTAACCTACTCTAAGATCAATCTAACCCTCCCCTCCCCCATAGTCGTCCATTTTTCTTTCACCCATGTACCTATCTAAAAATATCTTGTAAGTCCCTAATACATCTACCTCTACCACCTCCACTGGCACAGTATTCCAGACACCTATCACTCTCTGTTTTTAAAAAGAACCAACTCTGACACCCAACCATCCTTTCCTTCAATCACAGGGAGGGTACTACAACTATGCTCCCTTGTATGAGCCATTTCCTCACTGGGAAACAGTCCCTGGATATCTAACCATGTTAGAGTCCCTCTACATGTGCTTCTTATCAGCTTGTACACTTATACTAAATCACCTCTCATCCTTCTTTGCTTCAAAGAGAATGGCCCTAACTCAATCCTATTCTCATAAGACATGCTCCCTAATCCAGGTAGGATCCTAGTAAATATCCTCTGCACCCTCTCGAAAGCTTCCAAATTGTTCCTATAATGGGGCGACTAGAAATGAACACAATACTCCAAGTGTGATCTAACTAGAGTCTTATAGAACTGAAACATTATTTCATTGCTTTTAGTCTCCAACCATAGTGATGTAATTACTCTGTATAAAATACCTATTTTTCTAACTTCTGGTAATTTCTCCTCCATTCCCCTTCTCACTTGTTCTGTTCCCCATTCTGGTTGTCCTCTTAATTCTCTTCTCCTCTCCTACCAATTACCTCCCTCTTGTGCCTCTCCTCATGGTTTACTCTTCCCTTCTATCAGATTCCTTCTTCTTCAGCCCTTTACCCCCTCCACCCATCACCTCCCATCTTCTTACTTCATCTCCCCTCTCCCACACATCCATCTTTCCCCTTCCACTGGTTTCACTTACCACTTGCCAGCTTGTACTCCTTGTTGTGTTTGTTTTACGTACTGTGGGTTACTCATAAAGAAACATATTTTGGAAGAACATAACTAGAACTTTTATTTAACAGCAAAGAGCAACCGCATTTTTAACCATAGAAGCTTCTCGATCACTGTCATTTTTGTGCATGCTCTGAACTCTGTCCAATCACGTTCTGACACGTGACATGTGACATCACCCCATCTTCCTTTCCTTAAAAAGAAAAACAATTAGCAACATTGATCAGAAGAAATACATAATTTAACATGTCTCTATCAGTCTCTCTGGGGGTTTACGAACACGGATAGACCTTCTAAGTGGTTCACACAGTTCTTGTGTTTCATTGTTATTTTCATGTTTTGTCTGGTCAGCATCAGTTAACGGAAACTCTGAAGTTGGCACTTTCTTGAGGTCTCGGAGAAGAAATCACAATTCATTCATTAACTGTGTAATCTCTTTTTTATGCTGAGACTTCATCATTTTAATAAAACTTCTCAATTCCTTCACTTGTGCTTTCACTTCTTCAATTGGATCCTGATTCTTGTCACTCTTTGGTTTCAGATCCGTATTGTACTGTACTGGCAAGGTTGGTTTTGGTGGCAATGCTTTGTCAGATGCTGGTAACAAAGGGATGGGTCTGGGATTTTTCTTCATGACTCCTTTTACTTTTGCTGTGTGGGAATCAAATTCTGTTCTCTCTTGCTCTTTCATCAAGTCACTGTATTCTGACTCTGCTTCACTGTCCAGGACTAAGACTCTTTTCACCAAATTCAGTCTCTCACAGGCAGATATACCCAGTATTGACTGCACATTCTTTGGCATGACCACAAATGAAAGCGTGTGCACATGATTTTTGTGTGATACTTTCGCCACACATGTTCCTTTAACTGGAATGCCTGCACCCGAATACCCAGTCACTTTTATATTTGTCTGATGTAACTTTGGTCTTGGCTTTAATGCATTAAACTCAGATTCTGCAAGAACATTTACTTGAGCACCATTATCCAATTTAAATAGAATAAAGTTTTGGTTCACTTGCAATGGCATAGTCCAATCATTCTTACTTTGTTTGTTTTCACAAAGCACATCTATGTAAAACTCCTCAAGTTCATTTTCAAGCTCTGCAATTATGTGTTTTATTTCCTTTCTACTTCTGCAACAGCATGAAAAATGATTACTCTTACTGCAGTGATTGCACAGTTTTCCATACGCTGGTCACTTTTTAGGCTGATGTTGTCACCCACAGCGATCACAAAGTTTTTTTCTTTCAATGACGTCTTGCTCTCTGTCGGTTTCATTGCCATTTTATTATTTTCTCTAACATGTTCGTGCTTTTCCACATTGTCTACGCAGCGCTCAATAAAAAGCTCTTTAGCCCGTAACATTACAGTTTCCAAAGCTTTGCAGAGAATCAAAACTTTTTCTGAATTTACGTCTGTTTTTCTTAAGAGTCTTTCTGTCAGAGCATTATCCAGAATGCCGCAAACAATTCTGTCTTTATTGAGAGAGTCCATCTGTCCTGCAAACTCGCATGTTTTACTGCAGTTTCTCAACTTGGGAACAAATTGATCAATCGTTTGACCAGATCTCTGCCAACATAAAGAATTTCTACCTTACATACATCACATTGTGCTTTGGTATACAAAATGTGTCAAATTTGTCCGTTATCGCTTTTAGATTCAAACTATCTCCAATTGCAAAAGTAAAATGGTTATATATCTCAATTGTGTCATCCCCTATTATGTGGAGCAGAATGGCAGCTTACGATTTTTCCGATTTATTTTCTGCTCCGATTGCCAATAAATAAATTTCAAAACACTGTTTAATTTTTTTCCAGTTTTCAGCTACGTTTCCAATCAGCCTAAGCATTGATGGGGGTTGCAAAACTTCCATTTTTAAAGCTGTTAGCAAACAACGAAAGAGTTTGCGCTCTTTTTTTCAATAATCTTCACTTCTCCGTGTTAGCGAAACGTATTATTCTTCCAGACCGACTTCTGACACCATGTTGTGTTCTTTATATGTACCATGGATTACTCATAAAGAAACATATTCTGGAAGAACATAACTACAACTTTTATTTAACAGCAAACAGCAACCATGTTTTTAACCATACTAGCTTCTCAATCATTGTCATTTCTGCGCATGCTCCGAACTCCGTCCAATCATGTTCTGATACATGACACATGATATCACCACACTCCTTCTTATTTTGGCTCCTTCTCCCTTCTCTTTGAGTTCTCAGCCAAAAATGCTGATTGTTTATTCCTCTCTATAGATGCTGCCTGATCTGAACTCCTCTATCATTTTCTATGTGTTTCCCAGTCAGAAAATACCCGCTGTTAGCCAACCAATATAAAAGTGTGTTAGCTAGGATCTGGAAGAAATTCAGTGACATAAAATCAGACGTAATGGAGAGACAAAGACATCTCTACGTAGTGAGAGGTCTATTATGGACAGAGCGGCATTTAATTTTTCAAGGACACAATTTGGAGTAAATAAATGAAAATAGTAATATTAATTTATATAATGTCAGATTTGCACCAATCTTAATATGGATGCAAATATGTATAATGCAGTTGTTTTCACTTCTGAATTGCTAAAAACATGATTTAAATAGAAGCAGCTTTTCTCATCTAATTTATGAATACAGTGGTAGATCTGTCCTTATGGGTTCAGACTGTTGTAATACTTAAATACTAAATTGCCATTGTACAGCAAGCCATGGAGTTAAATAGGTGGACGGCCTTCCCACAAATGACATTGCAGCACATACGGCGATTAATAGAGAGCAAAGTTATGAAAGACATTGTTTCTCAGGAGGCTGTAAAGGACCATGAACCACCTGCTAAGTAGTATTGTAATCATACATTGTACGCTTGCACCACATGTTATAACAATCTTTCCAAACACTGATTATACTCAAGTGCTTCTTACTTAATATAATGCGAATGCAATACCCAAATGAATGAGTTTGCTCAGGTACTAATAATGCCCCATCTGCTGTATTCACAGAGAATAATGAAGCCAATGTTCTCCAGGGCACAGACATGAAAGACTGATCATCACATGTCCATACTTAAATCATTGAGAGTTTCTAAACATACACTTCGGGCCTAAGTTAAATGATCAAAACAAGACTCATGTGGAATGTTAACATCTGATTAATATTAAACCAATGAAACCACATTCACATTTTAAATGATGGTCGGCTGGAAAGAGCCAAACAAACCCGCTTCCAGAAGATGAATTATTTATTTGATCTGATTAAAGTAATGTACAAGAAATGAGACAGACCAACATTTCTCGTATAGTGGTGATCTACCTTAGGTTGAGAGGTTGCTAGAACTTAATGTAACTAACATCGCAAGCTTTGACGTCTCTTCTCTTTTATGAGTATAACCCATATGTTTGTCCTGATGATTGGTCTGATATCTCTTCAGTATTGTATATCTTATGGTCATTGATTGGAGATAGACTTTCCTGGCTTCAGCGCCCTTGAGGATCATAGTCTGTCTTTTAAGATCAAACTTTAGGTGGATGTTATCAGCCGTCTACCCACAGCTGACAGCATCTAATACCAGAACCTTTAATCAGAATCAGAATCACTGTCTATATGATATGAAATTTGTTGTTTTGCCGCAGTGACACACTGCAAACACATAAAATTACTATAAATTACAAAAACAAAATAAATAGGGCAATACAAAAGGAATGAAAAGGTAGTGTTTGTGGGTTCATAGATGGTTCCGAAATCTGATGATGGAAGGGAAGAAGCTGTTCTGAATCACTGAGTGTGAGACTTCAGGCTATTGTGCACTTTCTACGACAGTAATAACACGAGGAAGGCACGGCACAGATGTTGAGGGCCCTTCATGATGGATGCTGCTTTCGTATGGCAACGGCTGTTGAAGATGTCCTTGACAGTGGTGAGAGTTGTGCCCATGATGGAGCCAGCTGAGTCTACAACCCTCTGCAGCCTCCTTTGCTTCTGTGCATTGCAGCTTCCATGTGAGATGGTGATGCAATCAGTCAGAGTATTCTCCTCTCTAAATCTACAGAGTGTAGAACACTCTGACTTTGGTCTTTGGTGACATACTAAATCTCCTCAAACCCTTAATAGGGTGGAGTGATTGGCATACTTGTTTTTGTGAGTACATCAGTGTTTTCAGTCTAGGATAGATCCTCTGACATATTAACTTAGGAACTTAAGGCTACTCACCCTTTCCAATTCCGGCCCCTCAATGTGCACCGGTGCAAGTTATCCTAACTTCCCCTTCCTGAAGACTAGTATCCATTCCTTGGTCTTGCTGATGTTGAGTAGGCAATTTTTGTTGTGAACAAATGATCTATCTCAGTCCTGTCTGCCTCCTTATCATCTTGCGAGATTTGCCACAATAGTGGTGTCATTGGCAAATTGCTAGATTCTGTGTTAAGCCACTTTTATGAGTGTAGAAAGACAACAATAGTGGGCTAAGCATGCATCCCTGATGTGCATCTGAGTTGATTGTCACTGAGAAGGAGATGCTATCACTGATCCATACTGACTATGGTCTCACAATGAAGAAGCCTCATTTGCAGAGGAAGTTACAAAGACTCAGCTTTAAAAGTTTGATGATTGATATTGAGGTGTTAATGCAATTCAACACTGTGCTGTAATTGACAAAATTCCACCTGATATATATTTTGCTGTTGTCTAGGTGCTCCACAGCAGAGTGGAGAACCAATGATACTGCATATTCCACAAAACTGTTGCAGTTGTAGGCAATTTGTAGTGGGTCCAAGTCCTTGCCGCAGGCGAGAGTTAATTCTAGCCATAGCCAACCTCTTGGAACACTTCATAATAATAGATATGAATGCTTTTGGCCAATATTCATTAAAGCAGCTCACCCTGCTTTTCTTGGGCACTAGTATGAAGCAAATCGAACCTCAAACGACAGCAGTGAGAGGTTGATGATGTCCATAAGATGAGAAGATATAGGAGTGGAATTAGGCCATTTGACCCATTGTGTCTGCTCCAGCATTTTATCATGGCTGCTCCCTCTCAGCCCAAATCTCCTGCCTTCTCCCTGTATCCCTTCATTCCCTGACTAAACAAGAATCCATTAATCTCTGCCTTATATATATGCAATGGCTTGCCTCCACAGCCACCTGTGGCAAAGAATTCCACAGATTCACCACTCTTTGAATGTTCTTGCAAGCTAATCAGCCTCGGATTTCAGTATCCGGTCAGACATGCCCTGTGTGGCAACACCCTGTTCTGACATTGGCCTCTGAGACAGAAATCATAGGTCACAGGATGCAGTGAGGATTTGCACAGGTGTAGTGTTATCTCCCTTTCAAATCTCTAACTAAACTTTGTGTTCTGCTCACTTACATAAATATCTAGTTTATCAAATCAACAGATGATGTGACCTTTGAATATGCAAGATACTATATATCCGGAACTACATATGTCATCTCATTCTGTCTTGTGTCAGCCTGACATCTGTTCAGCACAGATTCAATAGATTAAAGATCTTAAATATATTACTTTCCATGTGAGAAAGTATATTGGATGATTCTTTATGCTTGTCTTCATACAACTTATTTCAAACTCTTCCATGCCTATGATTGTTTCCTGGAGACACAAGAGATTGCAGGTGCTGGAATATAAAGCAACATACAAGATGCTGGAGGAAATCAAAAGGCTGGCAGCACCTATTAAAGGAAACTGTTAGTCAGTGTTTTGAATTAAGGTCCTTTATCTTCACTGAGACTCAGTTCCTTGCTGAGTTCCTCGAGTGTCTGCTATGACCATTTCATCTGCAAGTAGTAAGTGTGGGCTCCCTCACCTCCGCCCCTCTGACTCTCAACACAGGGGCCCCTCAGGGCTGTGTACTAAGTCCCCTCCTTTACTCCCTGTATACCTACGATTGTGTCACCACCCACAGTTCTAATCTGCTAATTAAATTTGCCGATGACACTACATTGATTGGTCTAATCTCAAACAGTATGAGGTGGCCTACAGGGAAGAAGTCATCTCCCTGACACAGTGGTGTTAAGAGAACAACCTCTCCCTCAATGTCACGAAAACAAAGGAGCTGGTTGTGGATTGCAGGAGGAATGGAGATAGGCTAACCTCTATTGACATCAGACAGTGGAGGAAGTTTGGTATGGGCCCCCAAATCCTAAGAACTTTCTACAGGGGCAGAATTGAGAACATCCTGACTGGCTGCCTCACTGCCTGGTATGGCAACTGTACTTCCCTTAATTGCAGGATTCTGCTGAGAGTGGTGCAGACAGCCCAGTGCATCTGTAGTTGTGAACTTCTCATGATTCAGGACATTTACCAAGACAGGTGGGAAAAAAGGTCCTGATGAATCACTGGGGACCTGAATCACCCTAATCACAATCTATTTTAGCTGCTATCATCTGGGAAACAGTACCACAGCATAAAAGCCAGGACCAGCAGGCTCCAGGACAGCTTCTTCCACCAGGCCGTCAGACTGATTAACTCACACTGATTTAAGTGTATTTCTATGTTATATTGACTGTTCTATTTATTATAACTTATTACTATGATTGCAAGTTGCACATTTACACAGAGATGTAACATAAAGATTTTTACTGCTCATGTATGTGAAGGATGTAGGAAATAAAGACAAATCAATTCAATTCAATTCAGTTCAATTCTTCATCATGTTTCTTTGCTGTAAAACCATGTTACTGAGCCCACCATCATAAAAAAAGCCATCCTATTGCAAGCTATTATAATGCAAAAAAATGGAATATACAACATCAGACAGTACAACACAGGAATAAATCCTTCAGCCCATGATATTGGTGCTGACCTCGATTCCAATTTAAATAATTTAAATTAATCCCATCTGCTCCTACCTGGTCTGTATTCCTCCATTCTTTGCCTTTCATGATCCTGTATAAAAGCCTCATAAAAATCGTCTAGATTTTGGTGGAAAAAGACCTGGTGAAGTCCAGTTGGCTATTTTTTTTTTTGTAGATTTTGTAAGTTTTAGATCTGTACTACAGTAGTTCAAATAGTAAAGCTTCAACTAACATCTGCCAGCAAATCTCCTTTTTCCTTCCACAGTTTGATATTTTCAGCAGTTGTTTGGTTCCTTATGGCATGCTGGGATATTATAATTGCTTGATATTTTATGTGTTTAATCCTTCAGAGTTTAGCTCTCAAGATCTTTAATTTTGCTTTAGTTAAGTGCAATCTTTCTGTACATGTCCCTGCATGTTGAATAAATTAAGAACAAATATAATTATTATATGGTTCTAATGAGAAGCTCCTGCTAGACCACTGCATTATAAAAAGTTTAAAGCAAAATCAATAGGCACTACAAAATATCATCATCCTTTATTGCTTCCCCAACAACACTACATCAAATGGAGCAATACAACTAAAAATGCACCTTCGCTTTTACCCTGGTAGCTGTTCACTTTAGGTTACTTTGTGAATTGCTGTTCTGCAGCAATAGGATATAGCCAGTGTTCTCTATTGCTCCCAGATCTTTGCCTTACTGCCATTAATACATCATTTAGGTTATTCTACAAGGTTATGACTGATTCATCAGGCTCCATTGACACTGAACCACACTCCTTTGCTGAGAGGGTCACAAGAGTGTGGAATGAACTGCCAGTTCAAGTAGTGCATGCGAGCTCGATTTCAACATTTAAGAAAAATTTGGATAGACTCATAATGGTAGGGATATGGAAGGCTATGGTCCTGGTACAGGTCAAGTAGACAGTTTAAATGGTTCAGCATGGACTAGCTGGACCAAAGTGCCATTTTTTCCTACTGTACTTTTCTATGATTCTATGACTTAGCATTAAACTATCTCTCCCAGAACTAGAGTTGGAATGGTTTAATAACATTCACATTTCAACTTACTATATTAAAGTTAACTTCCGTGAATATTCTCCTGATCAATTAAACTTTCACTGAAAGTGCTTGACTTTCTCATTAGGATCCTTAACCACTTCATTCAAAGACCACAATCAGTGTGGATCACAAATAACATCTCCTCTTTGTGGATAGTCAACACAGGTGCACTTCAGTGATGTGTATTTAACCCACTGCTCTATTCCGTCTCTCTGTACTCATGACTGTGTGGATAGTCGTAGCTGAAATGCTATCTATAAATTTGGTGATTACACCACTGTTGGCAGAATGTCAGGTATCAACGAGGAGGTGCACGAGAGTGAGATAGATCAGCTCGTTGGGTGGTAATGCAACAACAGCCTTGCACTAAAACATTGACTGTGCATCATCAAGCTCCTGTAGTTCTCCACATCAGCAAGATCAGATAATTTATTGTGGAATTCAGGAAGTTAGAAGAACACACACCAGTCCTCATTGAAGGGTCAGCATTGCAAAAGGTGATCAGCTTTGAGTTCCTGGGTGTCAATATCTCAGAGAATCTGTTCTGGGCCCAATAGATTATATGATCATGAAGAAGCTGTACTTCATTAGCAGTTTGAGGAAATTTGACATACTACAAAAAACCTGAGCAAATTTCTATAACGTACTGTGACTGGTTACGTTGCAGCCTAGTATGGAGACGTCAATGTATAAGATAAAAAGAAAATTCAAAGAATTGTAGACCATGTCAGCTCCATTACAGGCAACGACCTCCCAGCTACAGATAACATCTTCAAAGGGCGATGTCTCACGAAGGTGGCATCCACATTATGGACCCTAACCATACAGGATATGCTCTCTACCCATTACAGCAATCAAGGAGAACTACAGGAGCTTGATGATGCACAGTCAATGTTTTAGAAACAGCTTTACCCCTCCACTATTAGATTTCCTGAATGGTCCATTAAATCATGAATGGTTCTTCAGTATTTATTTATTTTTATTTTTTATTGTAACTAGTAGTAATTTTTGTTTATCTCTGTACTGTTGCCACAAAACAACAAATTTCATGACACATGTCAATGATAATAAACCTGATTCTGATTGTCTTCCTTACAGTGATTTGTAGAGTTCCATACTTGAATAGTATTTCTTTATAAGCTATTTTGCAGTACTGAAAAATGTCTTCATTACCCTTTATTGCACTATACTTCCAAAAGGGTTACAGGCTATAAGTATATTGACTATATTCGTTGATGAAACTGTTAATAAAAGTAAATAACATTTTTAGAACAACGATTCCACCAAAGTAAAGAAAAATGCTGTTTTCGTTTGTAGGAATACTAAGTTGTTGAACATAAGGACCTTTGAAATGTCTTTCCAAATATAATGCACCATTGCTACTTAACTACTTATGATCTCTTTTTGTTGATAACCTCTAATGCTAATTTTATAATTATTAGAGGATCATTCTTTTACTTCAGCCATAATAAATTAAAATGCTTAGAAAGAAGTGAATATCCCTTAAAGGTGATATAAATAATAAAGAGTTTTAATGAATCCTCCTCTTTTCCAATTTTAACAGTGAAAACAAAATGCAGATGCTGGAAAACTGAAATAAAACCAGAAAATGCTGCAAGATAGTAGTCAGCATTTGAGACACCATCTCAGGAAAGAGAAAATGAGTCAACATTTTAGGTTGAATATCCCTCCTTAGAATTAGTTAAAAAAAGAGAACACAAATAAATAGCAAATTTCCAAGAAGATGGTGGGGGCATAGATAGGAAAATGGTAAAATCTGTGATTTGGCAAAATTACTATTGCTGTGAAGATATGTTATGTAGGTTTGCTGGTCAAATGGTTGTTGGACCAATTAGAGAAACCAAGTTCAAGTACAAATTTCATTATCATTACACCATGCATGAATATAGCCAAACAAAACAGCGTTCCTCCTGGGACAAGGTGCAAAACACATTATTAATGGCACAGAGCACACAGCGTATAGTACAATTAGCATTATAGCAGAAGAATACATAGTCACAAAGAAATAACCTTTATAATATAACCTAAGTACCTGAGTGGCACAGCCTGTAGATTGATGGTCAGTTGTCTTGATCCATCTTGTTCTTCTAAAGAGTGATCACTGGAGGACAGCACTGAGCGAACACTGGAGAGTAGTACTAAGCGAACACTGGAAACAGTACTGAATGAACACTGGAAAGCAGCACCAATGAGAGGGGCTAGCCCAATCCAGTACATATCCCAGCACACCCACAGAGACCTCTGCTCTCTCTCACACTGCCTCCAGTATCTCCTCTCCTGGGCTACCACCACAGGCAACACTGGCACATGAGGACCTAGTCCTCATCACAACCGAGGCAACACTTTCCTGCCGTTGCCCTCCCTAATGAACCAGCGAACCGGATTTGAAGTATTATTCATTGCCAATGTCCAATAGAGCCATTTGTTGTGTGAAATCGGGATTACAGGTTTTGTGAATGGGGAGAGAAGAAGTTCAACTACTAATTTGGATGACATGACAGATTCTAAGCCTTTAGTAACCCTGTCAAATCACACACAGTTACAAATACTCATTTAAACTGAGCATCCAAAGTGGCAGGATGAAACATGCACATATTGGGAAATACTTACCTAAAGTCTGCGCCAGGGCCCCCTTCACTGTTCATCATTTACGCACCACTGTAGATTAGCCCATAGTGACCCAGAGATCTCAGTCCAGTTCTCCAAATGAAATGATTTTGAATCCAGATGGGGATCTTCACCCTTGAATTAGGAAAATTGAAGTTATGAAAGGGCTTTAGATATGTCACAGATGTGAGTGGGTAAAGGTTGGACAAGGACAGAATGGACAGAGGTAAGGTAATAATAAATTAATTCTGTTGCTCTGAAGTAATGGAATTTGTAATTCATAATTCTTGGGGAGAGGGAGTAAAATGGCCTCTCCGTCTTTGGAATCTTCCGGTAAGATGGTGGCATGTTCGGATGTAGCAGCCTCTCGGGGGCCAATGAAAGGCGTGCTTTTCTTTTGATTGTAAGACTGCACTAAACCCAAGAACTATGGGTACAGTGGATCTATCACATCAGTGAGATGCTCGTTGTTTGGAGCAACCAGCCAGTGAATCAAAGAGGGAGAAGGTGGCCAGCGGGTCAGAGAAGGAGTTGGCCAATGGGTTAGAGAAGAAGAAGCCAGACAGTAGGTCAGAGAAGGAGTTGGCCAATGGGTTAGAGAAGAAGAAGCCAGACAGTAGGTCAGAGAAGGAGCTGGCCAGTGGGTCAGAGAAGGAGTTGGCTAGTGGATTGGAGAAGGAGAGGCCAGCTGGTGGGCTGGAGGAGCTGCATTGCATTTGGAGGAGCTAACTTGGATGCAGACTGTATTGCTGCCTACTATTCAAAGGTATTGGAGTTTGTGCTCAGAAGCGGCATGCTGTGTAACCGTGATTGACTGTCTAGGATGCTTCTCTTGCAATGGTAAGACTTTGTTGGACATTGATAATGTAATTGCTGCAGGCCTATTTCCCTTGTTTGCTAGTGAGACAGACAATGAGGCAGCAGAGCGGCCTCAGTTAGAGCAAGGATTAGGCCTCAAGCTGCGGGCTTGCCTGCTGCTGCAGACCAGTTGAGGAAATGCTAGAGGCGGTGTAGTGTGGCATCCATGCTTGGCTGGGGGCTGCCCTCTAGGTTTCAGTCAGTGGAACAACAGACTGAGTTGCCGGGAACTATACCATCAATTTGCGGGACATGTTGCTCAGGGTCTTGGACTGTATACGTGTCTCTTGCATGGCTATGTTTTTTCCTCTCACTAGTTTGAATGTGCTGTATATGTTTTGCAATTAGGCTTCAGAGAAACGCTGTCTCATTCGGTTGTATTCTTGTAAGTTTGCATGATAATTAATCTCGATTTAATGAGATTGGAGGCTTTGGAGCAAGGAAGAAGTCATTTATCTTGGTTATCTCCAAGTTCCAACTATAATTTAAACAACCTCTATCTCACCCCACCCTCTAACTTCTATATATTGACTATCTTCCTTCTACAATCTCACTCTTGATACAGGATCCTGATCCAAAATGTTGAACATTCTTTTGCTTCTTTAGCTACTGCTAAAGATAAGCTACTGCTACTGCTAAGGATACCTGCAGTGGTCCGTTTTTGCTCCATATTCCAGCATCTACAGATTCTTGTGTCCCCAAGTTATTTATCTTGTTTCTGAAACCTTCTGGCTATGAAATTCCCCCATATTATAACAACAATTTGAAAAATGCCAAATGTACTACTGCATAATTTGGTATATTCTGAAAGCATGGTAAGATTTCTAGTAGCTCTATCTTAAGGCAGTTCCTTTACATTCATCCTTATCCTACAAAGAAAGAACATGAAAAGAAGGACAAGGTAATCTGCTATTTGCTTGTGTTAAGATGAAACAATTAAGTTAATAATATTCTGTGTAGACATTAATTACATCTTTTTGTTTTCTCTTTGACATAGCAATATATTTAAAAAATCTCCATGACTGTTTTTCTAATAGAACATTTCTTGTTTCTTCACATTGCACGATGGCGAAATGCCAACATGGAAACATTAATTCTGCTCAATTTCCCTACTTCAGATTGACTTTTGAATTCAGTTCATTGAACTACCTATGAACCTACAATCCAAAGCCCTAGTCCAGTGCTTCAGTTCTTCCAAGTGCAATTTGTCTATCCCTATCAAAGGAACAACTAAGATTATAGACTATTTGTGAGGCTTCAATAACCCTAAGGCAATATAGCTAGAAAGTTCACAAATAAAAAAAAACACATTAAACAAAGATATACTCAGCATTGTCAATACCCCAGGACAGCTTCACATTCTTAAAATGAGGCCCCTGTGAAGCTAGAAGTTATGTATTCAAATTTCAATGTTCAAAGTAAATTTATTATCAAAATATGTGTATGTCACCATACACTACATTGAGATTCATTTTCTTACGGGGATTCACAGAAGGACAGAGAAGTACAATAGAATCAATGAAAAAATTATACACAAAGACTGAAAAACAACCAATGTGAAAAGAAGAGAAACTGTGCATTAATAAATGTATAAAAATACTGAGAACATCAGTTGTATAGTCCTTGAAAGTGAGTCCATAGATTGTGCAATCAGTTCAGAATTGAGATGAGTGTAGTTATCAACTCTGGTTTAAGAGCTTGATAGTTGAGGGGTATTAACTGTTCCCAAACCTGGTGATGTGGCACCTAAGGCTCCTGTACCTACTTCCCAATGGCAACAGTTGAGAAGAGAGCTTGACCTAGATGATGGAGAGTCTTCGATGATGGATGCTGCTTCCTATTGGCAGTGCTCCTTGTAGATATGCTCAATGATGTGGAGAGCTTTACCTGTGATCGACTGGGTTGTGCCTACACTTCTTGTAGGTTTTCTCACTCTGGGATCCTGGTGTTTCAATACCAACCTGTGATGCAGACACTCAGGATATTTTTTACTGCGCATTTACAGCTGTTTGCCAAACTTTTAAGTGACATGACCAATCTGCACAAACTTCTGAGAAAGTAGAGGCACTGTTATTTTTTCTTTGTGAAGACACATACACGTTGGTTCCATGACAGATCCTCTGATATGATAAATTTAATGACCCTCTCCATGCCCGATCCCTTAATGAGGAATGGCTCATGGACCTCAGGTTCCTTCCTCTTGGAGTCAATAATCAGCTCTTTGGTTTTGCAGAGGTTGAGTAAGAGGTTGTTGTTGTACCATTCAACCAGATTTTCTATATTCCTTCTACATGCCAATTTGTCACCACCTTTGATCCAGCCAACAACAGTGGTGTGTTCAGCAAACTTAAATATGACATTGGAGCTGTATTTAGCTTCACAATCGTAAGACAGTAAGACATCAAAGCATAATTAGGCCTTTCAGCCCATCAAGTCTGCTCTGTCATTCCACTATGGCTGATTTATTAGCCATCTCAAACCCATTCTCCTGCCTTCTTCAAATAACCTTTGATGCTCTGATTAATCAAGAATCTATCCAAATAGGCCTTAATTATTTCGAATGATTTTACCTATGCTGCCATCTGTGGCAATCAATTCCACAGATTCACCACCTTCTGGCTAAACAAATTTTTCTCATCTCTTTTATAATTGGATGTCCCTTTATTGTGAGGTTCTGTTCTCTGGTCCTAGACTCCACAAATATATGAACTAGCCTCTGCACATCCACTCTATCTAGGTTCTTTAATATTCAATAGGTTTCATTGAGGTCCTTCCTCAGTCTTCTAAACTCCAGTGAGTACAGGCCCAGAATTATAAAGCACATTCCTCAGATATTAATCCTTTCATTCCTGAGATAGTTTTCATGAACCTTCTCTGGACCTTCTCCAATGCAACACATCTTTTCTTAGATGAGGGTTCCAAAACTGCTCACAATACTCAAAGCCCAGTCTGACCAATGCCTCATAAAGCATCATCATTATATCCTTGCTTTTGTATTCTAGTCCTCTCAAAATGAATGATAGAATTGCATTTGCCTTCCTCGATAGCAACTCAACTTGCAAGTTAACCTTTAGGGAATCCTGCACAAAGACTCCCAAGATCCTTTTCACCTCTGATTAATGGATTTAATCCCCATATAGAAAATGGTCCATACCTTTATTCCTTCTACCAAATTTCATGACCATGCCACATTTCCTACATTATATTCCATCTGCTATTTCTTTGCCCATTCTCTCAATCTGTCTAAGTTCTTATGCAAACACTCTGCTTCCTCAATACTACCACCTCCTTCAACTTCGTATTGTCTGAACGTTGGCCACAAAGCCATCATCCAAATCATTGACATATAATGTGAAAAGAAGTGGTTAATCATGTTAAGCAGCTGTTTTATTCACCATTGTAGTCTAATGAAGTGAAATGCCAACTGATGTTCTAACATGCTGATGACCAATGACAGATCTCTCCCCTTAAAACTGACACTTTTTAAACAAATTATTATGAATGTTCTCCATTCTTTTGAAAAGGAATAAGGGATCTTTTGCTATGTTAAAAAAGTCAACATTGATTTACTACTGTACCCAGATGCTGTAATGTTATTGGCTTTGCTGAGGGTAAGGTTCTAAATTCATCCAAAGACAATGAGTTGAAGCATGGGAAGGAGATAGAGAGCCTACTGGCATAGGGTCATGACAACAACTTTCCCTCAAACTCAGCAGAACAAAATAGCTGGTCATTGACTTCATGAAGGAATACATTTACATTAATGGTGCTAGGTCAAAAGAGTTGAATGCTTCAGCTTCCTCAGAGTGAACATCATTAATACTATTGTCCATCCACGTAGATGTCATGGCCACGAAAGGGCACTAGCATTTCTACTTCTTCAGGAGCCAAAATAAATTTGGTATCACACACAAAATGCTGGTGGAACGCAACAGGCCAGCCAGCATCTATAGGGAGAACCACTTTCGATGTTTTGGGCCGAGACCCTTTGACCTGTACCAGTTTTTATCAATGCACATAAAGAACATCCTATCGAGATGCGTCACAGGTTTTTAACACAACTGCTCTGCCCAAGACTAAGAAACTGCAGAGAGTTGTGGACACAGCTCAGCACATCATGGGAATCAACTTGCCCTCCATGGACTCTATCTACACTTCCTGCTGCCTCCGTCAAGCAGCTAACATTTCAAAGATGCTACCGATTCTAGACATTCTGTCTTTTCTCCCCTCTAATCAGGCAAAAGATACATCTAGCATCACTCTGCACTGGTGACCAACAGTGATCAATGGTGACATCTTGCAGGCAGCTCACAAAACCAGTAGATATTCTAGTAGACATACTTCTTCTGAACTGCAACAACTGCAATTGCAGCCTATAATTTCCCTTTAAGAGTTGCACTTTTGAACTGATTAACCAAACTGACACTTCTGTGATCTCCTGGGGGATTCAGTGAACCAGACTTTCAAGAGTGCTTGTACTATGATCAATGGGGGTGGACATTGTGTCGAAACCTGTCAGTGGAAGACAAATCCATGCTCAGCTCCATTATGCTGATTAAAGTGTCAAGCAAGACTAAAATGATTGAACGCTGAGATTGGAAAACGAGCAAGTGTTCAGCGCTGTCTGGCTGTGTTTGGTTGGTCACTCTTCTCACTTCTTCAGACAGACAGGAGGTGCAGGAGTCTTGGGTCCCATGCCACTAGGTTCAGGAGCATTTGTTGCCCTATAGCCATCAGAGTCCACTTGACTCAGCGCTGAACCGAGTTTCCAGCAGTGGACTTATTTTCAGGGACTCTGCAGTTCATGTTCCATGTGTTACTTGTTGACATTTTCTTCACTATTTGTGAGATTTGTCCCCTTTTGTGCACTGGATATGTGGTGGCCTTTGTTGTGTGTGTATTATTTCCATGAATTTGATTGTGTTTCTTTGTTTTGTGAGGGCTGCAAGAAGATGAATCTCAAGGTTGTATATGCTATACATAGTTTGAACCTCGAGACAAAAGCTTGAAAGCATGTACCATGAGGATCAAGGACAGCATCTACCACCCTGTTATTGAGTGGTCCCTAATAAAATAAGATGAACCCTTAATCTCACACTCAGCCTTATTGTGGCCTTTGTCTGCCTGCCATGCATTTTCTTTGTGAATGTAACAATTTATCTCACACTCTTTTCATTGCTGATCTACTGTCACTACACTCATAATTTTGAGGCTAAGCACAACTCAAGTATCGTCTATCAATTTGCAGATGACACCACCGTTCTTGGTGAAATCTCATATGACAACAGGGAGCAGTAAATGAGTCTCAATAATTATTGCTGATTTATTAATATTATCATTTTTGTTGCCATATTATTATTATTGTATATTTTTTCTCAGTTCAAGGTAAAACCTGAGGTATGGGCATAACAAAGCACATGCATTTCTCAATTGTTAAGAAATTTTGGATTATTCTAGTGGTGCTCAGTATTGTGGCTTTCTGAAGATTTACATGATTATTGCTGTATAGGCCTAATTGTTTAATGCTACTGTGTAGTGACTTTGGGATGATACCAGCTGCAGATACAATTAGGACAAAGTATACTCTATTCATGTTCCATAGTGTTTCAAATTCCTCTTTTAATTCAGCATATTTCTAGTGTTTTTCACTTACTGATTTCTGTATATTGTTAGTGTTTGGAATGGCTATATCAATTAAGTAAGTTGTTGCTACTTGTTTATCCTATAATATTATATCTAGACAGTTGTTATTGATTGTCCTATCTGTAATAATGGATCCGTAGTAATATAATTGTAGGACTCCGACTCTAAAATGGGAATACACTTGTATTTATAGAAAGGTATTGTGCTTTTTATGAGTTTGTATTTTAAAGCAAGATTTTGGTGAATGATGTTTGCCTCTTGATTGTGCCTGTGGAAGTAATCAGATTGTGTTAAACTGCTGCAGGATTCTGTAACGTGTTGAATTGTTTTTGATTTCTCTTGGCATTTCCTGCATTTATTGTCTTAAATATGTTAGTCTTTTATTATGTATTTTCGATATATTGTTTATGTTAACCACCTGGCCCTGTATTGCCACAAGGAACTCCTCTGTTTCTGGGAAGAAGTCTCCAACTCTGAGCCAGGCATACAATGCTTCTTTGTCAATATCTATCTGCTCAGATCATGGGAGTGTTTTCCATGGAGGGTCAAGCTCTTCCATTGGTTAACATTTTCTTCTGTAATGATACTTTCTTCAACTTTTCTAGGTTGTGCTTTCATTTAAGTTTAGTGGTGTGTACTTCTTATCAGAATTGTTTATGTTCACATGGAGTACTGAATACTTTTTTCAATGATGAAAATATATATCCTTAGAAATTTTATCTGACTGCTGTGTAAATCTTTTCTGTCTGCTATTCCTCTTCCTCCTTCTGTCCTAGGCAATGTTAATCTAAGTGTGTTAGAGTGTACATAACACTATAATTTTTCTTTGTAAATTTTCCAGATCAGTTTCAGAACAAGGTATTATGCCAAAAGAATACATTAATATGGGAATAACAGAAGTGTTTACTGGCTTTGTTATATTTTTACTATTGAACTCTGTTTGGTAGATTTTCTGAAGCCTTGAAGTAAATTCTGTCAGAAGTTTTCCCTTTATCTCATTATTATCTATTGTCCTTTCTTGTTGATATTTCAGATACTGATATGTTTCATATGTACCCATGAGTTGTATTCTATCCTGCTGCTCTGTTTTATTATATTTTACTAGCTCTATTGAACCCTTCCTTATGCTTAAAGTTCTGCACTTATCCAACTCAAAGTTCATAGTTATATCTTTCAAAAATAGTTCTCCTACTTGAGTTAATTGCTTTAGCTTTACTGATGAAGTAGCACATAATTTCAAATCATTCATTCATATAAACTGAGATTATAGCATGCCATTGCTTCATCAGATGTTGTAGAAATTTCACAAGTATCGGGTGGGGTGCAGTTTATATATATTCTTATTTATATTATATATAAAATAAGAATGTCTATTAACTATGAGTGTGGAACAGAATCAAATGTGTTTAGGTAGTCAATATAACAACATGAATGATTTCTGCTTTTCTGCCGGGCTTGATTTAGAATTACTGAATTTATTATCAGTTGTTCTTTACATCCTTCATACCCTTATGGCATCCTTTCAGCTCTTCCGTAAACATACTGAGGTTATCTAAGTGAGTGGTAATTAATTGCAGGATGCATAATATTATAATTTTATATATAGTTTGTAAACAAGTAATAGGATGATATTTTGTTGGATCATTTGTGATTTCTCCTTCAGGTAAGTAATTATTATTTATTCCTTGTTGTATTTGCACAGTTTCTTTGTCTTTTTCACTCAGGTTATACACCCAATTTGTGCAATCTTGCTTTGATGATCTTGCAGTTATTGAAGCAAGATGTGAGCTCTAAGACAGCCATCAGAACAATCAGCGGCAGAGATCTGGTGGTTGCTTATTGATCTGTGCCCGCAAGAAAATGAATCTCAGGGTTGTATTGCTGACATATATGTACTTTGATATTAAATTTACTTTGAAATTTGAACTTTATTAATAAGCCACTTTCTGATTCTGATTCTGTTATAGTTTTCTCTTGTACTATGTCAATACACTGTTAAAATAAAGCAATCTGTATGTAGAGCGTACAAAACAATGTTTTTCACTTTATTTCAGTACACACGGCAATAATAAACGCGCTTACCAATTTCATTCTGTGTGGTGAGTAAGCTGGAGGGAGATTTGTAGCTGTTATCATTACTGTGCACCGACTGTACTTCCCTTTCCAGGTGACAAAATCCCGATATTTTGATAGTACCATCAAGGATTTCTGCCAATTTGCTGCATTGCATCTTGTAGATAGTGTGCATTACCAGGTAATGAATGTTCAGGGTTGTTAATAGGTTCTGTACAATCAAGTTAGTTTGCCCTAAGTGGTGTCAGTCTTCTTGAGTATTATCAGAGACACTAATCCAGGCAAGGCTTGAGTATTCCATTGCACCTGCATCTAATTTCAATGGTAGGAATATTTAAGGAATCAGGAGATGAGTGCTGACACAAGAGGGAATGCAGATGCTGGAAGTCTGGAGCAGCACTCAAAGAAGCTGAATGGCTGGGTCTGATGTAGGGTCTTGACCCAAAACAATAACTGTTGTTTTCCCTCCATTGATGCTGCCTGAACCTCTGAGTTCCTCCACCTTCTTTAGGATATCAGTTTTCAATTTGTTTGCTGGAGTTTTATATCTGCCTATTCTTTCAGTTTATATGGTTGATCAGTTCACTTTCTTTCCCTTTTCAAAGAACCTTTTGCTTGATATTTTATGTTGTCAGTTAGTGGCAATTGACTCATTGATAGCAAAATGTTACATTTAGGTTTTTTTATGTCTTGATTTTTTTTATATAATTATGTCAAATGTTGCATACAATCTATGCCTTTTGCATTTAAGCATCTCCTTATTCAATAGACTGTCAAGACCATTCTCAATGCAAATACTTCATGTTGATCCCAGTACTTTGCTGATTGTGGGCTTAATGGTTTTAGATCCTGCATACTTGAAATATTGCTTCTGCTTGTCAACCTTCCTGATGTCTTCTATTTCATTCCCATTCCCATCTGTTTCCGAGCAATTTGCTTAATTTTAATACATCATTTCGGAAATTATACAAACAGAAAGCAATGATTTTAATGAAGTATTTTGGATTGTGGAAAAAAAAACAGACTAATACTTATCAGAAAGATAGTGAATTATCTTTCCAACAATGAATTGGATTATGGTCTACTCCTTCCTAAGCAGTCATTCAGGCTTGAGGATAACATTTTGTGAGTCCTTGTGTAGGTAATAAAGCTAATATGCAATCTGCAGACTCTTCCATAGATACAGTAGTTAGTCAGTGATTTATAGGGTTTTATACTTTTTGCAGTCTTTTTGTGTGCTTTCAATGAGAGCTTCTATGCTTTGCTGAAAGCTGCCTCACTTTGAACTGCATTAGATATGAGATTCCCAGGATTCGTAGAAAATGGAACTTAACAGCACAGTGCAGGCTCGTCAGTCCACAATGTTGTGTTCACATTTTAATCCACTCGAAGGACATTGCTGTCCTGCTGCCTATGACATGTTTGGCAGGTCTGGTATCTTGGTAATCAAATGTAGATTTTATCAATTGATTAAAGGGTTTTCTGCTGTATTGAAGATGCTGGTGAATTTCATCATTGACGTTTGCCTTCCTTGAGAGGTTGGTTGCCCCTAATAGGAATCGAAGGGGTCCATATTTTTCAGTGTCTCAGCATTGATCTTTTTTATGAGAGGACAGCACAGATTAGCTGGGACAGATTGGCAAAAGACTTTTGTCTTATGGATTTTGAGTGAAAGGCCTATTCTTTGATGAGATTTCAACCTCTGAGTGTATGCAAATACAAACTTCATCTGCATACTGCCGTTTGATTACTGAAGTTTGTTTTAGAAAGTATTTGCTGGGGGGGTGGGATTCAACCTTTTACAATTAGTTCTAAAATTTAGTTCCATTCCCATGGGAAATTTGTTGGAGGTGAGATGCAACAATACACCACAATAAAGATTAAGGAAAGTGTTAGGACATTGGTCAGACTTGTATGCAGTCTTCATCGAGAATGGTTCTGTTGTAGATCCATTGGATAATATCATAGCCTGCGTGCCATCATAGAGCAAGTCTATGAGTATGATTTGTCTTGAGCTTTCCCTTCTCTTACTGTAGGATGCATATTGACAACTTGTGGCTATGGGTTTCACAGTTATTTGGAGGTGTTTCCGCAGTGGCCATTCTGTAAAGCAAACAGGTCGATAAGCAACCACTAGGTCTCTGCACTAGGTTCTGTTGGCTATCTTAGAGCTCACATCATTAGAAACAGTTTCCTACAGTAATTTTGGATAACTTTTAAATTGATGATTGAAAAATTTATTTAATGGCACAGATGTGAATAAATGAAAGCATTAATATTAACTAAAATAAGGAAAATAAAACCAGTTAACTTTATTTACATTTTTAATGAGAAGCGTTAACAAAATTCAAGTCAATAGGGAGGCCCTCAATACACTGCGTCATGGAGTGAGCTTGTATTAGACCCAAGTGTAGAAGATCGGCAGGCTCTGTCTGGCATCAGCTCAACCTGGGTTCGGTGGAAAGCGGACTCAGTCATGGAAGCGCTGATAATGGCTCAACCTCAGTAGCGGAGGGTGACAGATTCCCCATAAAGAGGTTAGACGTAGGAATACCAACAAAGTCTTGGAGGAACAACTGAGCAACACCGCGAGATACATCACTCTCTCCAACACAATGGCTCCGCTGTCACTGAACGAGAATCCTCTTTAAATAATCACAGAATGCAGGAAAAGCTGTGCAAGTCACAATTAATTTGAGAAGATTAAACCAAAGCACAAGGGCTTAACTGCTCGAGTTAAAATAATGATTAGTAAACGCAAGTGCCTCAGAAACCTAGAAGTTCAGTGCTCTACGGCAAGCCACAGAGGCCCACAGGCCATGAGTCTCCAGCCCCACTGAGTGCAGGGGTTCAGTGGCAGGTCAACTGCACTAATACACGGCAGTTTGTCAGCAGTTTTGCATGTTGCAAGCCAGCCTGAAATGTCCCAGAACTAAATAGACTATATGTCACATTAATAATTTGGATTGAGCCATATTTAGTTAGCAACCTAAAATCTGTCTGTAAATAATCATAACATAATGGAGTTCATCGTACTTCTGAAAAGATGAAACACAGAACAACTATCAATATTGGCCTTAATATGAAGTGACAGACATTGAGAAACGTATTGCTGACTGGAAACTCTTAATTTGTTACATAACGGATAAAGCCACTTTGTAGCATGTAGAGCAACAAGAGATCATTAACCTGAAATGTGAGCTCCATTGTTTCTGCTGGATCTGCTGAATATTTGTAATATTTTCTGCTGTTAGTTAGTTTCTTTTTGCTTCTTAGTGTTGCATTGTCTGGTTAGTACAAATTGTACTCTAAATTTTAACTCCATTCTGTTGAAGTAATTTGAATAAGTTGCTGAAGCAGAATAAAATGGGCTGACATACAGATATAATGTAACTGGTCTGGGATAAATTTCTATCTATGAGATAATCCATAGTAAACCTACCAAATGTATTCATGGAGAAAATTACAGGAGGACAACAAATGATATCAAGAACTAAATGTAATGTTATGTAAAACCAATTTATATCCCTAATAGGTAAGATCTCAACAAGCCAGAATGAACAACGATGAGTAGAGGAAAAGGACAGCATAAAATATTGTTTTTGGATAATCAACAAACTAATGAGAAGTCTGGCTTTATGACAAAGGCCAGGCACACCCAGAACCAGTTACTCCCATCACTGCTCCATCAGAGGCAGATTTCCCAATGCTGAGATCTCCATACGGACCACAGAATTTAATACATTTCTGCTGCTGAGGTGTTCTGTTGATCTGGCAACTTCCAATGGAGCTTAGCTGTCCACATTGTACAAGCAGATGCCCCATAAAGACATATGTCTGGGAAGCAAATTTTCACATGTTTTGCTTATTACATATCCACCATAATATTCATAAATAATAAGAACAACAGGGCTATGTGACTATATCTTTAGAAATAGAAGCCTCTATCTAGAGAACTTTATGTGTAATATCTAACATTTTCAATTGACAGATTGACCTAAAATTCATAGTATGACTTGGACTGTATCTTTAAAACATTTTTAGGAAGCAACATTTATAATAACAGTCTATTATACTTGGGAAGCTACTCAACTATATTCCCATTGAATTTTAATAAATGAGCTGGATATGACCACATCAGCTTAAAATTATTGCCTGTATTTGCTTGAAATGCTATCTTTTTGAAAGACTTCAATAATTTCACCAACATAGATGTCATTTTAATGAGTGTATAATTTACTCGAATCATGCATCCAACATATTTTAATTATTAAAAGTAATAGTGCCAATTCTTTGCTCACCGGTATCACAACTGTGCCTGGTTGGATGTGATAATATTTGTGCCACCAGCTTAACCAGATGTTGATTGCATACCAATAGATCTCCTGTTACGTCACTCCTGTCAAACTGGAGAGTGAACTGGTTTTAGAATCTTATGAGGGGCATAAAGAGGAAAGAGCTTTTTACCTAGGGCAATGGAGTATAGAAACAAAGGGCACAAATTTAAGGTGAGAAGGGAGGAATTTAAAGGAAATCTAAGTGATAGGTTTTTCACAAAGTAGGTTGTGTGTATCTGAAATGAGCTGTCAGTGGAGATGGTAGAGGCAAGCATAATTACATTTTAAAGATGTTTGAGCAGGTGAGGGAGAACACAGAGGGATGCAGGCCTAATGCAGGTAAATGAATTGATATACTGTAGATACACATCATGGTAGTATGGATACAAGAGATGAAAAGGCCTGCTTCTGCTTTGTACAATTCTATGATACTTCATTGATCTAACAATGGAAGCAAATTGTCTGCACATCTATACCCTGCATTTCTTTCCATCATGGAAGGAGTTAATCATCCAAATGCTTCCTGTACCTGCATGGCTTAACATACAAGTACAAGTAGTATATTGGGAGGCTAATGAAATGTCTGGCTTTTATTGCAAATGGATAAAAAGTATAAAAATAGGAAGATTTTAATGAACTGTTCCAGGGTGCTGGTGAGACTTTGCCTGGAGTATCTCACACTGTTTTATTCTCCATATTTAAGGAAGGATATTCTTGAGTCAGGAAGCCTCCGGGACTCCTTGGGCCTAGTCATCAGTGGCACATTCTCTATATTGTGGAACAAATAATACCATTGGACAAATGAAGTCTTTGATGGTCCCATGGCGGCTAAAGGTAATCGTGGCTTTGTCAACAAGGTGCAGGTTCAGACACTTACATTAGCTGGTAATAGAGACAAATGGAGCAGGCTCATCGAACACAACACCATGTAATAATGACAAATAGAAATCTTGCATTCACTCTGAAACATTAACTCCATTCCTCTCTCCCAAGAAACTGCCTAGCCACTTTGTAACCTAGAATTTCTTGTATTTTAATTTTGATTCCACTGTATGCGCCTTATTCATTTGTCACAATGTTAACAACTAAAGAGGAAGAATCTGGGTGAAGTTGATCGGAGTGTGAGCAGAATGGAATTGCTCTGGCATTGTTAGGTATTAAGATTTCCTGTTGAGCTTGTATTGACATGAAGTACTGTGGAGCCAGTGATCATTAATGGAGAATGTGTGGAGCAGGTTAAGACCTACAAGTATCTGGGAGTGCAGTTAGACAAGAAGCTAGACTGGACTGCCAACACAGATGCCTTGTGCAGGAAGGCACAGAGTTGACTGTACTTCCTTAGAAGGTTGGCGTCATTCAATGTTTGTAGTGAGATGCTGAAGATGTTCTATAGGTCAGTTGTGGAGAGCGCCCTCTTCTTTGTGGTGGCGTGTTGGGGAGGCAGCATTAAGAAGAGGGACGCCTCACGTCTTAATAAGCTGGTAAGGAAGGCGGGCTCTGTCATGGGCAAAGTACTGGAGATTATAACATCGGTAGCAGAGCGAAGGGCGCTGAGTAGGCTACGGTCAATTATGGAAAACCCTGAACATCCTCTACATAGCACCATCCAGAGACAGAGAAGCAGTTTCAGGGACAGGTTGCTATCGATGCAATGCTCCTCAGACAGGATGAAGAGATCAATACTCCCCAATGCCATTCGGCTTTACAATTCAACCGCCAGGAGTAAGATATGTTAAAGTGCCGGGGTTAGGACTCAATGTATTTAAGTAAACTACTTAAGAACTTTTTAGAAGCTATTATTAATGCTTTTTGAGAGGGTGATTTGAGATGCATATCATATTTTTACTGAGTTAAGTATTGTATGTAATTAGTTTTGCCACAATAAGTGTATGGGACATTGGAAAAAAATGTTGAATTTCCCCATGGGGATGAATAAAGTATCTATCTATCTATCTATATTGTAATGAATTATACATATCAGAAAATAAAGGATTTCAGCTCAAGAATGACCGTTGATATCATAAAGCATGATAAAGATTCCTTTTGTCATGGAGAGAATAACTCATTTTGTGAGAAATTGATATTAGCAGATAAATGATTCTACGCAAACCCTTGAATATATATTTCTAGATATTGGACTTCAACAATGGATCTGAGGCCTTGCTTAGCACATGCCTCAGCCATGCTTTGGAGGGCATTTCTGATCTACACTAAGCTTCTCTCCAACAGTGTGGTAAATGAGCAATGTGGTTGATGAAGAGCTATGGAAGTTGAAGTTCTACACAATGCTCGGTTATGTTTCAGTCATCCTTCCCTGTCTCGCTGATGTTCTTACCCCTGCACAGGTAACTCTGTCAAACCTTGCACAGGTATAGATGGAGTAATTAGTACAGGACTCTTATAGCTCCCACACTCAGAGGAATAACATGTAACCTGCAAATGTGCCTAGTGGCTGTGGGCATTTGTGAATTGACATACCTCTGCAGATGATTATGTCCTTGGCTTGTGGGCAACCAGTTTGAGATACAAGAACCATTACTCCCTTATTTAGAATGGTCTTAGTTTTGGCAAAACTGTCAGAGGTTCCATCCATAACAAACAATATATTGATCACTTATCTATTTGTAAACCCTGATCTGTGAAATACAGGATACATCTCTGATGGAATCAAAGAATAGAAACAAAGTCAGTTCTCTCTAATATTCCCACAGATTTCCTTTTGAACTTTTATTGTAGCAGATTGATGCAACTATTGATAATCATAGTGCTTTTTTCATCCGAAGTCAAGTCTGACGCTGAAATGTTGCCAATTATTTGTGATATTACATCTCAATTAGTATCTTCTTAAAATAAATAGTTTTCTTTTTAACAAATCCTCTTCCAGGGAGCAAGATGAGAACAAACTATTTGTTCCTACCTTTCATTTATTTTCAATTATTCTGGATTCATATATTAGTTTCAATGATGAGTTTCAACAAATTCAGGAAAATCATGTACAAGTTTTTACCTCTCGGCATTAATTAAAATACTTTGGCAATCCATGCATGCTGTCAAACATGGTTGAGTGGGAACTTGTCAAAGATTAGAATTGATTTCCAAGTGTGTTGACATCGTTCACAAGGTGTATACTCCACTGCATCCCATCTATGCTTATTATAATGTTTAAATTTCTCACAAAATCTTTTTTGAAAATATTAAACAAAACATCTAATTGGGTTAGTTTTATGCTGGGAGCAGCTGTCTTGTGCAGAAGCCATTTTATGCTTGGATTGAACA
The DNA here is from genome assembly GCF_048418815.1 of Hemitrygon akajei. Classification (NCBI taxonomy): domain Eukaryota; kingdom Metazoa; phylum Chordata; class Chondrichthyes; order Myliobatiformes; family Dasyatidae; genus Hemitrygon; species Hemitrygon akajei. The sequence continues at coordinate 69,938,722 of NC_133136.1, read as the reverse complement.
TACTAAAGCGCTATGCCTGGATCATAAATTCGACACAAATGAAAGTGAATGGGAAATAATTTGGTGCAGTGAAATTCTGCAGTCAGACTAACTATCCATACTGTAACAAAATAGCAGCATGGTCTGAACTAGTGCATTCTAGCTGATGATGTCTGAAATTCATCAGTATTCATGGAGTTAAGATTTTATGTGAGACTTATGGCTCCATACATTGTTTGAGCATTGCATTTCTTTCGTGTGTTTGGGTTATCGTTTAGTATTAGTGCCTTGGTACTCAACAACAAGCAGTGATGAGCTGTCAGAAAAAAATACTTTGTACTCATAATATAATGATTTGGAATTTTTGTTTGCACTTTACTTTAGGTTAAGGTATAGCACAAACAAAAAAGCTATTTGCATATTGCCATTTTTCACATACTTGTGACTGTTTATTATCGACATCAATTACAATTCCATATGTTCTAATACGATTCCTTCTGGGTAAATAACAGTGCTGGTTTTCTTTACTGGGGCATAGTATCCTCATTTAGGAATACAAAGAACCCGGTTGGTGTTTGACCATCTGTCAGTATGACAATGAAATTACCCACCACTCAGCCATGCTCTTATAATCTGGGAAATTTCATTTATTTTACATGACACCAGCTTCCCAGTTATATTTCCCTCTTCAGTAGTCGGAGACATGAGCTTAATTGCTCTATTCTTTTTTCCCTTTTAGCAGTTCAGTAAAGTGCTTCAACTGAATGTCCTTTATGAGACTCTTTTCAATTCCACATATTGATTGGTTCTGCTTTCAGGGCAACTGAGCCAAGCACAGAATGAAAGGACAGGTTATTTAACAATGATACATTTAGGAGCTACAGCTTTGATCTGATATTATGGATATGCCTCGCAGTATTATGGACAGAGCATTCAGGTTGGGTTTAATTTGATAGATGTAGTTGCACTGAGACAGTGTAAACATATAAATCTGCACTAAGAAGGATGCCATATATCTCTGCAATATTTGAAGGAAGTTCTGTACCAGATGGAATCCATGCTAAGCACACAAGCTCGATTAATATGAAAGATAAAAATCAGTCAAAGAAAATCAGGATATGCCCGACTGTCAAATCACTTCCATTCCTTAGATGAGGTTTAAGATTTCCAATAACATGTCTGTACCCTAAGGCAGTCCACTAAATGCTTTGATAATGTTTAGCCTCCAGCAGCATTCTGTCATGATCTAAGTGACTATAATGACCTCAGTTGCACAGATTCAGCAAGGCCCCTCTTTGTATCAGTGGTGGAGATGGCGATGGGGGAATGGGGTCTGCAGTGGGAGTTATAATTTTTAGCTATGCAGCATCATTGATATTGATAGAAATCATTGTGGAGGAAACCGAAAGTCCAGGATTTTCATGGTGTAACTATAACAACCTTGTGTCGGAATGGTGAAGCTCACTTGTGGTATCTTTTCCTGGAATTTCTGCATTTAAATAATGGTTTATGATAGGTTTGGGACATGACTAATACACATGCATTCAGGCCGAAAAGAAATTCATTTATATCAGTTTCATTGATAAGGTGTCTCTGATAGAGAGCAGTGAAGAGAACATTTGTACCATTTTAAGATTTCTAAAATGCTTCAGATTCATAACTTGAAGCTGAATGAGGTTCATCAATGTCAAATAATACCTAAATAAAGCATGCACAGGGCAGTGCAAGTAGTATTAGTAATTATCATAACCCCACAATTCACAATGGCAAAGAATATTATCATGTGGTGGATGTAGATGGTATTTTTAAGCAGTACAGTAACATTTGAAAATACAGCAGATTCCGGTTAATTGGGCCATCAGTTAATCGGAACTGCCAGTTATTTGGGACAACTCTGAAGAAACCAAAACTGATCAAGAAAATAGCTGGGATTGCCGTCATTTATTTGCAACACTAGACCGAACAGTTTCTAACTAGAATCAGTGACCATTAGACACAACAATGAGCTTCAAGCGAAGAGTTTTTAAATAACAAACACGAGGAAATCTGCAGATGCGGGAAATTCAACAATACACACAAAATGCTGGTGGAACACAGCAGGCCAGGCAGCATCTTTAAGCAGAAGCACTGTCGACGTTTCGGGCTGAGACCCTTCAACAGTGCTTCTGCTTATAGATGCTGCCTGCCTGCTGTGTTCCACCAGCATTTTGTGTGTGTAGTTTTTAAATAATGTCAGTTGCCAGTGTTTGCGTTCAAAAAACAGTGATTTTGCCACTGATAGTTAGTAAGAAATAAGCAGTAAGACTTCAGAATTGTTCTTCTCACTGTGGTTTCAAACATTCTGGCTTGGAGATGCCAGAAACAGCTGGAAATGAGAATAAAATGATTTCACTTGTTCAACATGTAAGGGACTACAAAGATTTTGATATTCATCTTAAAAATAAAGAGCTGGAGGATGCAATCGTCGAAAGCATTCTGTGAAAGCAGTCCATTATCTGCAATAGGTGTCTGCACTGATTTTGATCATTTGCAATTGAAAGAACATGGCAGCCCATACTGGATAAATTCCCCCATTGATAACAATTAAGAACTTATACAATATTTTTTAGTATAGTAGTAGTTTTGGTAGTGTTCTAATTTATGCTGTATTTCATTTAAATGCATAATTTATTACAGAGTTAAATGGTAGTTTATCTTTTTTATACCTTTTGAACTATTGTCATGAAACTCTGGCTGATTGGGGCAGCGTGGTAGCATTGGGGTCAGCACAACACATTACAGTACAAGCCACCTAAGTTCAATTCCCACCACTACCTGTAAGGAGTTTGTACATTCTCCCTATGACTGTATGGATTTCCTCCCACAGTCCAAAGATGTACCAGTTGGTAGGTTAATTGTTCATTGTAAATTGTCCTGTGATTAGGCTAGGATTAAATTGGGGGATCGTTGGGCATCTTGGCTCAAAGGGCCGGAAGGGCCTATTCTGCACTGCATCTCAATAAACAAACAAACAAATGAATGAATGAATGAGGCAGCCACTTAATTGGGCCAAAGTATACTTGAACTGGTATGCCCCAATTAATCCACTGTATATTACAATAAACTGCACCATTTGGAATCTGACCTTCCTGACCTTTTCACGGGAATCAAATGAACAACAAGCAAGCATTTTGGCTCTTGAAGAAGCTGCTCGTAAGAAGGATCGTATAATCGAAAAAATGCAAGAAGAGCAAACTTCGACGACCCAACAGATGGATCGCTATAAAGCTAAAATTACTGATTTGGAAAATCGTTCTCGTAGACAAAATCTTCGGTTAATTGGAATCCCGGAAAAATTTGAAAGCGGTGATCTGACCGTTTTCTTCTCCAAATTTCTAGTGGATGTCCTGGGCGAAGATGTCCTGGATAACCCCCCATTAATCGATCGGGCTCACAGAGTCTCTAGATATCGGCCAGATTCAAGTCTGAAACCACGGCACATAATTCTCAGGATCCATTATCCTCACATCAAAGAACGACTGATTCGTGCGGCTCGTAAAAAAGGTATGATAACCTATCAAAATTTTAATTTTCGCATTCTGGAGGACTATAGCCCCGAAGTACTACGGGCTAGGCTGGCTTTTAGATCGATTATGTCGAATTTTCACCAGAAAGGCTACAAGCAAGCGTTGCTGTTTCCAGCACACCTGAGAGTCACCCTTCAAGATGGATCTTTTCGGCTGTTTAAATCGCCAGCGGATGCTCAAGGTTTCCTGGAACAATGACATTTGATCGGGCTGATCAATGTAATCTAGCCTATAGATTTGGATCTGGTATAGATTGACGTTTGGGTTCTTTTTTGATACGGTTCATATATATTTCTTATATACGATTAAAGCTCTCTTTTTTCTACCGGGTTTATTCCGATTTTATATTTTTATATATTACTAACCGATTAATGTTGAAGATGACCTATTAGGGTTATTTTTTTTTAATCGATATACACTCTTTTTTTATATTTTTAGCATTTGAATATTAAGATTTGGAAGAATAAAATGGCGTTTCTTCTTCCCGATAGACTCCAGTGTCTGTAGCGTCATAACTGTTTTGATCTGTTCGAAAGTGTTAAACCTTCATTTATTGTTTTAATTTTTTTTAACCCTTTTGATAATATACATTTATAACACTAATTTTATATTTTAATTTTTCCTATTTCAACCCTTTTTTTATAATGTGGGTTGTTTGTATTTTTTTTAACTTTGTTACGTCTGAGTTGCCGTCTTGAGACAAGGGGGTAATTTTAGTATTAGATCGCTCGCTTGCCTCTGTTTGGCTTTTTTCCTGGGGTTTTGAGGGTGGTGGGAGGGAGATTTTTCTTTTTTTTCTTTTCTCTGCTTGCTTTTTGCTTAGTTTTACTTCATGGGCTTATATGAAACTACTAAAATGGCTGTGGTGCTGTGACTTCCGGCTTCCCTTTGAACTTACTTTCCCCTTCCGAGTTCATGAGTTCACTTTTCTTTTAAACCTATATGTTAACTGTAATATATATTGTCAATATGGATAAGACTATTAACTTTGTTTCTTGGAATACTAATGGTTTAAATCATCCGATTAAACGGAAAAAAGTATTCAAAGTATTCCATAGAATGAATGCGAATGTTATTTTTGTACAAGAGACTCATGTTAGGAAGGTGGATAGTCAGAGGTTGTTTAGGTTTTGGAAGGGCCAACAGTATCACTCAAATTCGCAAGCCAAAGTGAGAGGTGTTTCTATTTTTATAGACTCATCAACTGCTTTTATACATTATGAAACAATTTCAGACCCGCAAGGTAGATTTTTGCTTATTACTGGGTTGCTTTTTAATCAAAAAGTTGTTTTAGTTAATGTTTATGCTCCAAATACTGACTGTCCTGAATTTTTTAAATGTTTATTTACATCCTTTCCTAATCTGAATCAATACAGATTGATAATGGGCGGGGATTTCAATTGTTGTTTAAACCCTTTGATGGATAGATCCAAACCCATTCAAACTTTTCCGAACAAATCGGCTTCTCTTATTAATTCTTTTATGATTGATTCAGCTATCTGTGAAATCTGGCATTTCCTACACCCTAATGATAAAGAGTTCTCATACTTTTCCCATGTGCATCATAATTACTCAAGGATTGATTACTTTTTCATTGATCAGCACTTCCTTACAGATGTCATGGATTGCAAATACGACTCTATTGTTATATCTGATCATGCACCTTTGAAGTTATCTATTAAGGTGACGGATTCACATATTAGTACAAAAAGTTGGAGGTTTAATTCTGTTTTACTGCAGGACTCTGACTTTATTAACTTTATTAAACAGCAAATTGATTTGTTTTTCTCAATAAATTCCACAGCAGACATCTCTAGTGGAACTCTCTGGGATACTTTTAAGGCATATATTCGTGGACAGATTATTTCATATTCTGCCGGAGTTAGGAAACGAACTAACTCTAAAATATCAACATTAGTTGATAAAATTAAGGCAATTGATAAGATTTATGCATTGACCCCTAGTAAAGAACTTTATAAAGAAAGGGTGGAACTTCAAATGGAGCATAGTTTATTGTTAACCTCTTCGATTGAAAGTCAGTTAATTAAATCGAAAGCTCAATTTTATACATATGGAGATAAGTCTGGTAAATTACTAGCTAACCAATTGAAAATTGTTTCGGATAAGCGACAAATTACTAAGATTCGTAAACAAGATGGTACTCTGACGATTGATCACAAAGAGATAAATACAGCCTTTCAAGATTTTTATAATTCTTTATATCAATCAGAATGTACTAAAGACTCTTCTATAATGAGTGAATTTTTAAGGAAATTGAATATTCCAAAAGTAACTGCTGAGGATAGTGTAATTTTGGATACACCTATTACGGAGTCTGAAATAGAAAAGGCCATTTTCTTAATGAACTCGGGTAAAGCTTCGGGCCCAGATGGTTTTTCTGCAGAATTCTTTAAATCCTTTTCTTCTATACTTTCTCCTTGGCTTTGTAAAATTTTTAAAGATGCATTAAGTATAGGTAAACTACCACAATCTTTTTATGAAGCTTCTATTTCTTTAATTCTTAAAAAAGATAAAGATCCCACTGAATGTGCATCTTATCGGCCTATATCTTTGCTGAATATGGACTTTAAGATTTTTAGTAAAATCCTGGCTGTTAGATTAGAAAATATATTGCCTCGGATTATTTCTGAGGATCAGACTGGATTTATTAAAAATCGTTATTCATCTTTTAATATTAGAAAATTAATTAATATTGCTTATACTTCTTCATCTAAAATCCCAGAATGTGTCATCTCCTTAGATGCCGAAAAAGCATTTGATAGAGTCGAATGGTCATATTTATTTAATACTTTGCAACATTTTAATTTTAGTTCAAAATTTATATCATGGATTAAATTAATATATCAGAAACCTTTAGCTTCGGTTTTCACTAATAATCAAAGATCCCCTTTTTTTCAACTATTTCGGGGTACAAGGCAAGGTTGTCCTTTAAGCCCTTTATTATTCGACATTGCTTTGGAACCCTTGGCTATAGCTATTCGTGAATAACCCAATATTTTAGGTATTACCCGCGGGGAGACGATGTATAAGGTATCATTATATGCAGATGATTTGTTATTATATATATCTGATCCTGAAAGATCTATTCCTGCTATTTCTTCTTTGCTTGCTCAATTTAGTAACTTCTCTGGGTATAAATTGAATTTTAATAAGAGTGAACTTTTTCCATTAAATATGCATACTCCAATTTATAATCGGGTACCATATAGAATTGTTACAGACTATTTTACTTATTTAGGTATTAAAATTACTAAAAAACATAAAGATTTATTTAAAACTAATTTTTTGCCTTTAATAGATCAAATTAAGCAACTTGCTAATAGGTGGTCCCCACTATCTATGTCTTTGGTAGGTAGAATTAATGCCATTAAGATGATGATACTACCTAAATTTTTATACCTATTTCAAGCATTACCAATTTTTATTCCTAAATCTTTTTTTGATACAGTTGATTCTAAAATATCGTCGTATTTGTGGCAGAACAAAAATCCTAGGTTAGCTAAAAAATATTTACAGAAGCCTAAGAAGGAGGGCGGTTTGGCTCTACCAAACTTAAGATTTTACTATTGGGCAGTTAATATACGGTATTTGATATTTTGGACACAAGAATCGACTACAGTTGCTGACCCACAATGGGTAAATTTGGAATGTAAATCTGTGCAAGATTTCTCATTGATTTCAATCTTAGGATCTTCACTTCCCTTTTCGTTATTTAAAATGAATAAACAGATAACTAATCCTATAGTCAAGTATACATTACGAATCTGGTTTCAATTTCGTAAATTTTTTGGTTTGAATAAGTTTATACTGTCAAGCCCTATAACAGCTAATTACTTTTTTCGACCATCTTCCATAGATCAAGCCTTTTATTTATGGAAAACAAAAGGTATAACATGTTTTCGTGATCTGTTTTTGGATGATAACATTATGTCCTTCGAACAATTATCTAATAAATATAATTTATCTAAAACCCATTTTTTTAGATATCTACAAATTAGAAATTTTTTATATAATGAACTAAAGTCTTTTTCGAAAGAATGTCCATCGGACATTACAGAAAGAATTTTAGCTCTTAATCCTTGTCAAAAGGGTCTTGTTGCTATCATTTATAATATGATTATGAATCTACAACCAGATATATCTGAAAAAATTAAGAAGGAATGGCAGGAAGAACTGCATTGCCCTATTTCTATTGAGCAATGGGAAAAAATTTTATTATTGGTAAACTCATCCTCTATATGTGCTAAACATACTCTAATACAATTTAAGGTCGTACACAGAGCTCATATGTCTAAAGATAAACTTGCTCGATTTTACTCGTATGTTAATCCAACTTGTGATAGATGTCATTCTGATATAGCTTCGTTGACTCATATGTTTTGGTCCTGTCCTTGCTTACATAACTATTGGAAAGATATTTTTAATATTATTTCAAGAGTTTTAAATATTAATCTCCAACCACACCCTTTTACTGCAATTTTTGGCCTACCAATGATGGATAATAAGTGTTTATCCGCTTCATTCCAACGAATGATTGCATTTATTACACTAATGGCTAGAAGATCCATTTTACTGAATTGGAAAGAAGCCAATCCTCCAACAGTATCTCAGTGGTTTTCCCAAACTATTTCCTGTTTAAGTTTAGAAAAAATTAGAAGTGTGGTTTTCGATCCTTCAGTTAAATTTGAGGAAACTTGGAGACCATTTATTCAGCATTTTCATATGAATTAAACGGTCTGATCCTGAACCTTATTGTCACTATCCTGAATTGTGTGGATGGAGGTTGGGAGTCATAGGCACTACTGTATATATATAACATTATGCGATTGCCCATGTTGGTTAGTTTTTTTTTCTATTTAGCTGTTGTTTTTTTTTGTTTTGGGGGGGGTTTTTCTTAATCATTTATATTATTATATGAGTTTGAGAGATTCTATGTATGGATCAATATATATTTGAATGTTTATCAATCTATTATGTACTCTCAAATGTCTTGTAACAATATTTTTCTTCTGTTTTTTTTCAAAAAACTAATAAAAAGATTTGAAAAGGAAATGGAATCTAATGAACAATTTCTGGTACCATTACTTGATCAGGAAGATCTAAAATGCTTGCAGAAAACAACAAATGAGTGATAAATTAGTTCAAAGCAGGAAGTTATGAGCCAGATAGCCAAGGAACCGGGATAACATATTTGAAGATTGTGAGCTTTTTTCTGAAAATCAGCTGAACCATTTTGTGTTTAGTTCATTCGAGGGATCTGGTCATTGCTGACAAGGGCAGCATTTATTGCCCATCCCTTGAACAATTGGGGTTTATTTAAACTGCTGTATCCGGGGTGTAAAGCTCCTTTTGTGCATTCAGATAAGAACTTAAAGAGTTTTGACCCATTGCTGTTGAAGGAGCAGTAATATATTTCCTGCTCAGAACAGTGTGTGATTTAGATTTTGCAGGTGGTGCTATAGGCATTAGCCAGCTTTTCTCATCTTTGTCTTCTGTTTCAAGGTACTGGTCTGCAATTTATCTTGTAGATGTTACTCACTGGAACCACGGTGGAGCAATAGTGGCAGAGGCAATTGTTTAAAGTGGTGGATGGGATGACGACTGAGTGGGATATTTTATCAGGGTAATATTGGGTATATTATGTTTTGAAAAAAGTCATCCAGAAAGTCGAGAGAATTCCATTACGTTTCTAACCTGTTTCTTACAGGAGCCAGAAGGTGAGTCAATGTCCGCAGAATACCCTGAAGCTGACTGCAAATTTAGAATCAGAATCAAAATTAGGTTTATTGTTATTGATATTAGGCATAAGTTATAGCAGAAAAGACTGGAAATATTCAACAGGTCAGGAAAAAAACAGTTAATGTTTAGGATTGGCAATCTCTCGTCAGGACACTGAGTACTGACTAAACTAATGTGTACTCACTAAATTCAAGATGTTCATGGTGAACTGCTCCAGTTAAGTTGGCTATCAATGGAATACTCAGGATATTGCAGGAATAGACTTAGCAATGGTGGGAACAAAACTGAATGTTGAGGAGATTTTTTTCGACCATAATTATCATTGCCTAGGCTATAGATGCTGTGGATGCTATATGCTACTTTCAAACGTAAATAAACATTTCAAAAGTAAATGCCCAGGCCTTTCTGTAAGGGAATACTGATTTAATATCTTATGATTATCTGTAGAATTGAAAAATTGTACTGATCATTGACTCTGTAAATTCACTCTATAGTAGCTCAGTTTTAAGGACAGCTAGGACTACTGCTGGCATAGTTTTCTACCTCATCATTGTGCCAAAGTCACCCTATAGCTTGATGGTGAAAGTAGCATCAAGGTTGCTCCAAGTGGTAAGATTATAGATTGTGGTGGCTTGTGTGCTCAAGTGCCTTATTAAAGTTGTGCTTTTGAGCTGCTAAGTCTGATCTAGATTTATCCCAGTTAATATGGCATTAGTGGAAGAGGCTTTATCTCCAAATATTAATAATTTTGGGAAAAGACCTACGTCAAGATGCTGTTCATCAACTACAGCTCAGCATTTAATACCATCATTCCCACAATCCTGATTGAGAAGTTGCAGAGCCTGGGCCTCTATACCTCCCTCTGTAATTGGATCCTCAACTTCCTAACCAGAAGACCACAGTCTGTGCAGATTGGTAATAACATATCCTCTTTGCTGACGATCAACACTGGCACACCTCAGGGGTGTGTGCTTAGCCCACTGCTCTACTCTCTGTATACACATGAGTGTGTGGCTAGGCATAGCTCAAATACCATCTATTAATTTGCTGACACTACAAACATTGTTGGTAGAATCTCAGGTGGTGATAAGAGGACGTACAGGAGTGAGATGTGCCAACTAGTGGAATGGTGCTGCAGCAACAACCTGGCAGTCAACATCACTGAGACAAAAGAGCTGATTGTGGACTTCAGGAAGGGTAAGATGAAGGAGCACATACCAATCCTCATAGAGGGATCAGAAGTGGAGAGAGTGAGCAGTTTCAAGTTCCTTGGTGTCAAGATCTCTGATGATCTAACCTGGTCCCAAAATATCTATATAGTTGTAAAGAAGGCAAGACAGCGGCTGTACTTTATTAGGAGTTTGAAAAAATTTATCATGTCAACAAATACATTCAAAAACTTTTACAGTTGTACTGTGGAGAGCATTCTGAAAGGCTGCATCACTGTCTGGTATGGAGGGGCTACTGCACAGGACCGAAATAAACTGCAGAATGTTGTAAATCTAGTCAGCTCCATCTTGGGTACTAGCCTACAAAATACCCAGGACATCTTTAGGGAGCATGCCCTTTTCTCACTGATACCATCAGGTAGGAGGTACAGAAGCCTGGAGGCACACACTCAGGAACAGCTTTTACCCCTCTGCCATCGGATTCCTGAATGGACTGAAGCTTTGGACACTACCTCACTTTTTTTAATATACACTATTTCTGTTTTTGCGCATTTAAAAAAATCTATTCAATATATGTAATTGATTTACTTGTTTATTTATTATTATGTTTTATTTTATTTACTATTATTATTTTTTCTCTCTACTAGATTATGTATTGCATTGAACAGCTGACGCTAAGTTAACAAATTTCATGTCACATGCCGGTGATAATAAACCTGATTCTGATTCTGAGATTTATCTGCAACAGAATGAACAGGTAGATTTTTAATTTTTATTTTTCCATTCTTTATCATCTACCACACGCTGCTCAGAACTTGTCTAACTTATTCAGTGAAAGTGATGGATGTTGAAGTTCCCACTGAGAGTACACTTTGTGGCCTTGCTGCTCTTGGTGATTCTTTCAATTATTGTTGAACATCAGTTGAGAGAGGCTGATAACTGGCAATTATTAAAAGCTTTCCTTTCGTGCTTATCCTGAAGCCCAGCCATTACTTAACTACTCCAGGGAATAGTTCTCCTTTTTTTCTAACAAGCCTCCAGCCGAGCAAAGAGAATTTCACAGAAAAGTATCTTCATCCTGTTTCATATCAAGGTTAATGTCAAATGGTCCACTTATATATACTTACTCCATGTATGATGTTTTAGGAGGCATGATGGTGGTTCTGCATGTTAGACTAAGTGGAGATGGCAGATTTAGCTTCAGAATGGATTTAAGTTAAACATATGGTTTTTTGATGAACTAATAATTGATGAAGATTTTATGACCTTTTCTTTCTTTAAAATAATGTGTTTCTATTTATTGGGTTGGAAAGAAGATGACCTTTCAGAAGTACCTTTTCCCTTGTAAGTTGGCACTTGTGAATAACGTCGAGGAAATCTGCATCTATATGCAACCAATCAAGCAATCAATCAATTAAGCTAAAGTTTATTTTATTTTGCAACTATCCTTATTACAGGCACATAGTTAATGTTTATTAGCTCTGGGCTTCTGAGTGCTTCATTAACAAAACATAACCCAGTTTAGATTTTGCCTTGCAGAAGATTGCTCTGTTGGAAGTGATTATTAAGTTAATTCATGCTGTATTCATCAATAGTGATACCTGACACTTGCTTCTCTGTTTAAATGTCAGCTGTGCAACACTTTAGCACATAAATTCCTTGTTAAAGGAAAAGGGGGAAAATATCTGAATGAAGACACTGAAGTATTAAGATTGAGATGGTATTTTGTATTAGAAGAGAAAAACTAAATCCTAATTATAAAAACCTTCAAATTTGAATATTCATACCTTCAGACATCCAACAACTGCTCATTAATATGATGTTCTAATTGAAAGGGAAATTGATTTCGTAAGGTATTAGTAACATTGCATCACATTTTTTTGATTTCTCTAGTGCCTTCAATACAATCCAACCACTTCTTCTGAGTGAGAAGCAGCAAAGGATGGATGTAGACAAATCTACTAACTCCTTGATTACTGATTACCTGACAGATATACACCAGTTTGTGCAACTGCGTAGCTCTCTGTCTGAGAAGATGGTGAATGGCACTGAAGCACTATAAAGGGCTGTCCTTTCTCTGTTTCTGTTCACACTGTACACTTCAGACATTCAGTACAAATCTGGCTATTGTCACTTGCAGAAGTTCTCTGATGACTCTGTAGTGGTTAGGTGTACCAGAGATGGGCAGGAGTCAGAGTACCAAAGGCTGGTGGACAAATTTTCAGAGTGGTGTGGGAGGAATCACCTGCTCCTGACTGTGCCAAAACCAGGGAGATGGTGATTGATTTTAGGAGAAAGAGGACTGTGACGAGTCCTGTATACATCCTGGGAGAAGAAGTTGCAGTGATGGAGGAGTACAATATCTGGGTGTTCATCTCGACAACAGACTTGACTGGAAAACCAATACCAAGGCTATTTTGAGGAAGGGGATGAACAGACTCTACTTTCTAAGGAAGCTGAGATCCTTCAATGTGTGCAGCAGAATGGTGGAGATCTTTTACCAGTCTGTTGTAGCGAGTACAGTCTTCTTTACTGCTTTATGTTGGGGAGCAGCATTGGTGCAGATGATGCAAAAAGACTAAATAATCTCATCAAAAAAGCTGCATCCATCCTTAACTACAACCCTGATTCTTTTGAGTTAGTGGTGGAGAGGAGGTCACTAAACAAACTGTTATCCATTATGTACAATCAGGCACATCCTCTCCATGACCCACTGAATAAGCAGCAGAACACCGTTTCAAACACGTTCATCAGCTCCACTGTCACAGGGATCGTTACAGAAAATCTTTCCTACCAAATGCAATTAGTATATACAACAGTTCGTCTCTGTGCGACAGGAGAACACACATCATAGTAAAATAGTTTCTGTTTTATTATTTTGTACATTATTATTGCTCAATATTGCACATTGTGCACAATGGTAAATTATCATTGTGTATATAATTATTCTGTACTTTATTATTAGTTAATATTATTATATTTATTGTTATTTTTATTAATAATTGCTAAGTGTGTTTTTAAATGTTGCTGCTGTAACAAAATATTTTCCCACTTGGGATCAATAAAGTACTTATTATTCTTATTCTTATTATTGCATTGATTCTCAAATCTCTACTTTTTGAGCTGGCACCTTGAAAACATTTCTGTTTTGTCATCTGTAGAATTTGCTTATTGCTGGCAAGAACAACATTGGGAGTTCCCATCTTTGACTAGTCATACTATGACGCCATGTTGGGGACTTCCAAAATTTTTATTCAGAGCAAAGGATATCTGATAATAGATATCTGGAAGATATAGCTTGCAAGAAGTTATGATCCAACATAAACTCAATGTTATCTCTAAGGTGTCCCAGTACAGAACATTGTCATCATTTTTTTTAAAATCTTTCTGCCAAGCTGTTATTTTCATCTCGTACAGGGTGCACTGGTGGTGACAGATCACCAGTGATCCAGACCATGTTAGCTGCTGTAGTGTCAAGTGTCCCTTGTTTTTTGCAGGTTGTACAAATCAGTAAAAAAAATTGCATGTGAATCTGGCAGAAAGTAAAAGGGACAAAGACACAGAAAATAGTGGATTTGTTGCAGAATGAAACTGAGAGCACAAAGTGAAAAAACGAGTCATAAAATGGGGCAGCATGATAGCGTAGTAGTTAGCACAATGCTTCACAGCACAGGTGACCAAGGTTCAATTCCCACTGCTGCCTGTAAGGAGTTTGTACATTCTCCCTGTGACCACGTGGGTTTCCTTCGGGTACTCAGGTTTCCTCCCTCAGTCTGAAGACTTACCGGTCAGTAGGTTGATTGGTCAGTGTAAATTGTCCCATGATGATGCTCAGGTTAAATTGGGAGTTGCTGGGCGGCCTGGCTTGAAGTACTGGAAGTGCTCTCAATAAATAAGTAAACAAAAAAAACTAAGCAGGATAATTCAATGGAAAAGAAATTGAAAAATCGAGGGAGACAACAGATTTTTTTAAAATCTCCTGAACAATTAATAGTGCACATGCAGAAAACTCTGGTGAGATGGATACCAAAGCTGCTTAGCAAATACTTGAGTTATTTATTCCATTAATCTCAATGCAAGAAAAATTAAGAAGGTACTATTACCAGATGACAAACCTCCCTGACTAGTTTTCTTTACAGAAGACAAAGCTTAAAGGTAGAAGTCCACCTCAACGGTATATTTATAACTCTGAACAATGATCTGGGATTAAATATCATAATATTTTCAAAAAAATTACTAAATATGCTACATATAGATATAGCTCTGTCAAGCAGCAAATCATCTATAAAAAACCTTAAGAATAAGGTAATAGAAGGTACCTGCTTATTCTTTTAATCAATTAAGGACTTTTATCTGTCAGTACATTTGGATATTGGCCCAAGTGCGAAGACAGTGACACTGAAGTGGGTTAATAGTTCACAGACTTTATTGCAAACAGGATTTAAAGGGAAAAGAAAATATGAATGCTAGTCCAAACAGGGTTATCAATGGAAACTCTCAAATATAAAACTAGATGCCAACACTGTGGCTGAAAAGGAATAACTAAATATAAAATGAATAATGCAAATATTCAGCGTCAGTACACTTTCTCAAACAAGGCCAAAAGCAAGCAGGCAGCTTAATGTTGCTATGCTTTGCTTTGCTCAAGTCTCAACAAGAACTACAACGAAAGGAAGGAAGTTACATACCACAATAATGAAATAATAATTAGCTGACACGTGCATATTCATGAGCGGGATTGCTGAATCTGCTGCGCTGCTGAGTCCGTGGTTGTGACAGCATTTTCATGGTAAGCGTGCAAATGTAGCAACACCTTAGAAATACGTTCATTTTATAGTTATGTTCACTATTTAGGAAATATTAAAACAATTTAAAACCAAATATAAGTTTATATTTGTATATGCAATATTATGATTCAAGTTCAAAGTCTTAGTTGTATATTGCAACCATTATTTTTTACTTTCATTACAAAAACAGAATCTGATTTGTGGTAAATGGGATATATTTTTCTGATAAAGATAAAAGATATTGCATGAAGTTGGAACAAATTTCTATTATTTTTAACCTGTGTTCATCCCTCTTGTGAATTTCATAATGGATCAATAACAGAAAAAAATACACAGAAAATCTTCTCAAGCAACATGTTCTGACTTTACCCATCCATGAAGACTCCTGAAACTTTGTAGCATACTATAAAGAACTGTGGTCACTAGTGGTGACCGCTTCAATTGCCAGAAATTATTAGTTCTGCCATTTGGTGATTTATTTTGGAATAATGGTAGCTTTGAAATGTGACTTGCACAGAGGCTGTGAGAGTGAACTGAAACTCATACCTGATATCCAAATCTGACTATTTCTTTTATTTTCAGATATTCGTGTCTTCACTTGAATGATTGTGAAGCGTATCTGCAAAAGAAATTGTCCCTGGAATATTTAAAGGCTCAATTTGAGAAGCTGAGAGTTTTTCAGAAGAACAGTTTGGATTTGGAAGCCTGGGTGCAGTTTCAAGATGTCATTTGCAGTATTGTTGGGTGCTGTGAGGGCTTGAAAGGAGGCACTATTCCCCGCCCCCCAGAACATATACTGATCCGTAATGCTCCAGACCATGACTCAATCCATAAAATTGTTTAACAAGATAGGCAATTTTTTGTCCTAATTGTATTTTATCTTGTAATAATTGTGTAGATTTTATGTTTTCTTTGTGAATCTTAAATGCCTGTGATGCTGCTGTAGGTTAGTTTCTCATTGCATCTGTGCATATATGTACTTGAGCATGTAACAATGAACTAGACTTTGATTCAAAGATTCAAAGTACGTTTATTATCAAAGTATGAATGCAGCATATAACCCTGAGATTCATCTTCCCGCAGACAGCAACAAAACAAAGACACACCATGGAATTTGTTCAAAGAAAACATCAAACTCCCGATGAGCAAAACAAAACAAATTGCACAAATGGCAAAAAACAAGTGAAAAACAGAGAGTATGAAACATCAAACCATTGAAACAGTTCAGGAAAGTTCATAAAGTTTAGTTCAATTCAAAGTTCAAAGTAAATTTTGTTATCAAAGTACATATATGTCACCGCTCTGAGATTCATTTTCTTGTGGGTATATTTAACCAATCTATAGAACAGTAACAATAGCAGTTTGCGCAGAGGATAACAAACTGTGCAATTGCAAATATGAATAGAAATAAAACTGAGAAAATGAGATAAAGAGTCCTTGAAAATGAGTTCATTGGCTGAGGAAACATTTCAATGATGGGGCAAGTGAAGGTGAGTGTAGTTACCCTCTTTTGTTCAGGAGCCTGATGGCTGAGGAGTAGTTGGTAACTGTTCTTGAACCTGGTGGTATGAGTCCCAAGGTTCTTCCACTTTCTACCTGATGGCAGCAGTGAGAGGAGACCATGGGCTGGGTGGTGGGGATACCCGATGATGGATGCTGCTTTCCTCAACAGCATTTCCTGTATATGTGCTCAATGGTTGGAGGATTTTACCCATGATGTACTGGGCTGAATCCACTACTTTCTGTAGCATTTTTGTTCAAAGACATTGGTATTTCCATATCACATCCATAACGCAGCAGTCAATATCGTCTCCACAACACATCTATAGAAGCTTGTCAAAGTTTTAGATGTCATGCCGAATCTCTGCAGACTCCTAAGGAAATACAGGTGCTGCCGTGTTTTCTTTGCAACTGCACATATGTTCTCGGCTTAGGATAGGTCCTCTGAAACAGTAACTCCTAAGAATTAAAGGGTGCTAACCCTCTCTACCTCTGATCCTCCAATGAGGACTGGCTCACTGATTCAGTTCTGTTCAATTTCACACTGTGTTGTTTGTTGACTGCAGGCCGCAGAGCCAGTCCACTCTGATCAAAATCGGACAAAGCAGCAATAAAATCCAGAGTAACCAAAAACACATCATAACATGACCTAGTGTCCAAACCACAAACTGTGTCAAATAAAGTGGTTATCCGGCACCAGCAAATGAGAGAAAGAGAGAGACTGGACAGATGCAGGCACCTGCATCCAGCAGCATGTCCATGATTAAGAACTGTGTCTGAAATTATTCCAGGCAGAAGAGCTGTTCGAGCCCCACTCTATAACTTCCATTATTTCTTACATGTTGCTTGTTTTTTCAAACTTACGCAAAATACCCTGCATTATTGTAATCATAGCAACCAATGGATTCTTTTTAATAAAGTAACTGAGGCCACATGATCTCCCTGGCACTGATAGCAGGGTCTGCTGTTATTCATAATCATGTATCACTCAGTGTTAAAACTGTTCCGATACACAAAACTATTCCCGTGAAGAAACATTGTGGACATCGTCACAGCTGCCAGTTATCAGCATCTTTAGCTAAACAAAATTCATTCACACTATTAAGTACCATTTACAATACAACTGCTGTCTAACCTGCTTTCCAACCTCACTTGAAAATCAGAAACTGCAGATGATAGAAATCTGAGAATGTACCTGAGATACTCAGGAAGTCAGGCAGTATCAATGAAAGGAGAAGCAGAGTTAATGTTTCAAGTTAAAGGCACTTCATTATGACTTAAGGTCTGGTATATTAATGATCTTTATTTGTATTCGCTCATCTGTAAAATCACACTCAAATCAATCCCTCAAATTTGGTCCAAAAATATTCTAAAATTACAATGCCTTGTTAGGTGTCTCAAGTTCAAAACATAATTATTAATAGCTCTTCTCTGATACTGAACTTGCAGTGTTGAAATATTTTGAACAAAGTTGGATTGAACTGTGACATTAGTTTTTGAGACACTGATTGAATGGGATAGCAACTAAGCTACAAAGTACCAGCAAATTAGCTTGTGTTGCATAAGTGTCCAAGCACACTGATGCTAAAAGTATGATGTTCTTTTCCTCATTGATCATTCCATTTTGTTTTGGAAATTTTTGCTTGGAACTATAATAGTTATCAGTTTTGAAAAGCAGTCATCTATGGTATGCCAAACATTTCTTATTTTCACCTCTCTGTTTTCAAAGTTTGAAGTTCAAAATAAATTCATTATCGAAGTACATACATGCCACTCTGAGATCCATTTTCTTGCAGGTATTCACAGTACCTCCAAAGAAGCACAAAAGGATCATTGAAAAGCTGTGTGCAGCAAGATAAACAAACACTGGATATCCAAATGATGACAAAATGTGCAAATATAAAGAAAAGAAAAAAAGAAACAATAAATATCGAGAACATGAGTTGTAGAGACCTTGAAAGTATATTCATAGGTTATGGAATCAGTTCAATGTTGGGCTGACTGAAGTTATCAACTCTGGTTCAAAAGCCTGATGTTTGAGAGGTAATAAATGTTCCTGAACTTGGCGGTGTGAATCCTGAAGTTCCTGTACCGTCTTCCTGATGGAAGCAAAGAGAAGAGAGCATGTCCTGGATGGTGGGTGTCCTTGACGATGGATGATGCTTTCCTATGATAGTGATCCTTGTTGATGTGCTCAATGGTGGGGAGGGTGTTACTTGTGATGGACTAGGCCATATCTATAACTTTTACTCAGCCTTTCCTTTCAAAGGCATTTGTGCTTCCATACTAAGCTGTGATGTAACCAGTGAGTATACTCTCTACTGCGTATGTATAGAAGTTTGTCAATGTTTTAAATGACATGCCAAAACTTGCAGACTTTTAAGAAAGTAGGGATGCTGCTGTGCCTTCTTTATGATGGCAGTTATGTGCTGAACACAGGACTGATCTTCTGAAATGATAATGTTGAGCAATTTAAAGTTGCAGACCCTCTCCACCTCTGACCCCCAAAGATTCTATTGTGCTTTCTCCACCTGTAGTCAATAATCAGCTCTTTGATTTTGCTGATGTTTGAGTGAAAGGTTGGTGTTGCTGCACTTTCTAACCAGACTGTCCTTGGCAATACACTCTCATATTGGGTATCCAGGCCTCAGCACTGTTGTAGCGTATGGGGTTCTTTTTGTAACTGTTTTGTGTAGTATGACAAACTTATTTGGATTTGAGAAAATGAAGGCAGCATGGCTTTATTGTGGCATTTGACTCTCTAAACTAATCAAAGACATGTTGATATGTGAACTAAACAATGCAGCTTCCACAGTTAAAAAGCTCAAGTACGCATGAGTCACCAACCAATATAAATGAATCACACACCTCTTGTGTGGAATATTACAAAATATCCTGCAGAAGTCTACTTAAATGATGTCCACAGATTGTCTCTTATCCAACATGCTAAAAATCCAGCTTGGCTAATTAGGCATGGCCTATTTTCCACAAATCCTCATTGACTCTCTTTGATCTGCTGAACTTGACTCAGTATCTCATCACTTGTCATAGATACTTAAATCCTAATTTGCAATGAGCAGATTACCTCAGAGGGCAATTTGTTGTGTTTTGTTCTTTTATTTTTAATTGTAAATTTTCATTGAATTGTCATCTTTAAAATATTTAAATTATGTCTGTTTCTTAGGACTATGAAGTTTTGAGCTAGTCATTGACATGAAATTTCTATATAACATTTCAATGTTATTAATACTGCAACTTATATGTTTAATGAACTCAAAAGCTTTCTCTGTTCACAGTTGTCAGAGAAAATGGCTGAGCATCAAATCTCAACGTGTATTAGCTGCAGGAAAGTCAGCAGATCAGGCAGCTTCACCTATCACCTGCCACATTACTCCCCTTACATTTCTTACTTTGGCTTCTTCCCCCTTCCTTCTCTGCCCTGATGAAGGGTCTCAAACAGAAGTGCCAACTCTTTATTCCTCTCCATAAATGCTGTCTGACCTGCTGAGTTTCTCCAGTATTTTGTGTGTGTGTGTGTGTGTGTGTGTGTGTGTGTGTGTGTGTGTGTGTGTGTGTGTGTGTGTGTGTGAGAGAGAGAGAGAGAGAGTGTGTTACTCTGGATTTCCAGCATCTGCAGAATCTCTTGTATTTAGAATATCAGCTTCTTGTACTCACTCACCAGATTTTAAAGTCAACTAATGACTATTGCACTTCAACTAGCAATCAAAGTTGATTTTCTCCCCTACATCTTATTTCTTAAGCACAACTCATAAAATAACTTCACAATTACATAATAAAACTTTATATTTCTGGCATTAAATTCCTTCTCTATGGTTCAATTAATTACAAATATGCCACATGTCTGTTTCTAGAGTTTTTGGAGCTACATTGTTTGGCATTTCCGTTCATCATCATAATAACTGGATATAATTTTGGGCTGAGAGATTAGACACTGTAAACCTGTTGCTACCATGTAGCCACAATCAAATCACATTGTCCAAGCAATTTTTTTATACAATCTGTCATTCCACCATGTTTCTCATTTCCCTAGAAGATAACCAATAGTTAGTTTCACCATCAAAGATTCTAATTGTAAAGCACAACATCAGTAAAATCACAAAGAAAATCAACTTGGAACTCAAACATATGAATACAATTTGACAACTTTTATTATACATTTGATGAAACCGACAAGCAAGAATTAATCCAAATAACTATTTTCTGGATCATCTGTATTAAAGCTAACACCTACAGTATGCTTCATCATTTAGCTATGATCTCTGCATGGGGAAATTTCTGCAGGAATTTTTTCAAAAAACTGTAGAAAATGATAACATTATTGGGTCTGTTGTATGACAAGACATTAAGCAGTCTGTCAAAACTCTCTCAGAAATAGCAGAATGAGAGGTGATTTCACTGAAACATTCAAAATTCTTGCAGAGCTTGACAGGGAAGCTATAAAACTAATGATTCCATTGGCTGTGGTGCTGACAATCAAACGTCATAGTTTCGAAGTAAGACATTGACCATACAAGACTGAAATAAGATGGAATGTTGGAATTCTCTACTCAAGAGGTCTGTGGGTTCTCAGTCTTCGACTGCTCATAAGTCGAAAAAAGATTTTCTGATATTATGGAGACGGAAACTATTAGCTTACTGCAGGAAAGTAGCACAATAGTAAAAGATTAACCACCCTCTCACTCACTGTCAGATCGGTAATAAAGATCCAAATGACCTTCATCCTTTCCCGCTTCTTATGTTCATTTGAATGAATGTTGGAATTACAAAAGGCCATAGCAGGAAGCAATAATTACAAAGATCGTGTGGAAGGTTATTGCTGGCACTTTATTCTTGCTTCATATTATAGGTAATCCTTTTACTTAGAAGGGCATAAAACCCAGGGATGATGTACCCATGTTGATTAATTAAAGTGAGCAGTAGGAAATTCTTGTGGGTATTAGAATTTAAGGGCAGTACTTGCTGTTGGAGACTGGGGTATTGTAAGCAACCATTCTGCCATTTAATTTAATGAAATCAAGTTAATTATTCCCTTACTAGGCTTCTAACATTTCACTTTAAAGTAAAGCTTGTACTTAACTAAGATTAATTTAAACAGACTTGTGGTTAAATACAATTAAAAGTCCAGAATTCACAATGGTTTTCTGAGTAAAGCAATGACAAGCCTATGTAATAAACCTGTATCTGTTCTACGTTGCTGTAAACATATTAGACTGTAACACAAGTTATCTTCTTTTGGTGGCACGTGGTGTAAAACCACAAGTTGGGGCTCACACAAGTTCTCACTGATTTTCTTGGAAGCTTCAGTATCATTTTCCTTGAAACAAAGGAGATTGAATGGGAAATAGAGATATGCAAAATTATGAGGTTTGTAGATAGGTTAGGTAGTAGGAATCTTTTCCTCATACTAGAGGTATTTAAAACGAGATGCCATAGATCTAGAAGGCATATGAATAAGAACCTTTTCACCCAGAGGGCGTTTGGAATTATGCTTTCACCCCCTGATTAGGCAGTAAAGTCGTCTCACAATATTTAAGAAGTACCTAAATTAGCAGTTGATGAGGAACTGGTGCAGAAAAGAAGTTGACGCCTGGGCCATATCAGCCAGGAGCATAATCCTACTCTGCTCCTATTATCTTATGTTTTTGTGTTAATCACTAAAGCATAGTGTGTGAGCCAATTGAAGGTAAATGCAGTAAGTCTCTAATATAACTGCCTCTAGCAACACTCTAGGCAGCACGTTCCAGGCATCCATCACTCTCTATGCAAAAAACGATGCCCTTCACATCTCCTTTGTAATTAACCCCTCTCACCTTCAATGCATGCCCTCTGGTATTAGTCATTTCAACAATGGAGAAAAAGATACTGTCTGTTTACTCAATCTACGCCCCATGATTTTAAAAACCTCTATCACATCACTCCTCAGTCTCCGCTGCTTCATAGAAAACAACCCAGTTTGCCCAACCTCTCATTATAACACATGCCCTCTAATCCAGACAACATCTCAGTAAACCTCTTTTGCACCATTTCCAAAGCCCCAACATCCTTTCTGCAATGGGGCGACCAGAAATGCATGCAATATTGCATACTCCAGATGTGGCTTAATCGGAGTTTTATAAAGTTGTAACATAACCTAATGACTTTTGAACTGAATGGCTCAACTAATGAAAACAAGCATTTTATAAGTTTTCTTAACCATCTTATTGACCTGTGTTGCCACTTACTCTTTCAATCTTTTTATTAATATTAATAACATGAACAAAATACAATTGATATATTGATAAAGAGATTACAAACATACAAATTCCCATTGTACACAAAAGAATACATAAGCAATGATTACAGTATAAATGAGTTTTCCCAAAACATGAACCATACAGTATATGTATGAACAAGGTAAATCTAGGTATTTCATAATATATGATATAAAAAAAAGAAAAAAGAGAAAAAAAAGTTTGCAAAATTAGCTAAACTAGTAATCTAATAGCTAATAAAGAAGAAAAAAGAAGCAAAAAAAGAAAAAAAGAAAAACTGGAAAAAGAAAAAAAAGGGCTGTTTATAATATCTCACAAGAATACATAATCATCAGTGTCATCAACTTCGATTCTCTCAACATAAATAAGATTAAAGCTGGAAAATCCAATAAGCTTGGAACAGGGTCATATTACATCATATGAAAATATTGAATAAATGGTCTCCATATCTTTTCAAATTTAATAGAAGTATCGAATACACCACTTCTAATTTTTTCTAAATTTAAACATAACATAGTTTGAGACAACCAATGAAATACAGTGGGAGGATTAATTTCCTTCCAATTCAACAAAATAGATCTTCTAGCCATCAGAGTGAGAAATGCAATCATTCGGCAGGCGGAAGAAGATAAATGAAGTGAGTCCATCATTGGTAAACCAAAAATTACGGTAATAGGATGGGGTTGTAAATCGATGTTCAATACCGCAGAGATAATATCAAAAATATCTTTCCAATATTTTTTCAAAAGCGGACATGACCAAAACATATGAGTTAAAGACGCGGTTTCAAACTGACATCTATCACAAATAGGATTTATATAAGAGTAAAACTGAGCTAATTTATCCTTGGACATATGGGCCCTATGTACGACCTTAAATTGTATTAATGAATGTTTGGCACATATAGATGATATATTAACTAATTGAAGAATTCTATCCCAATTCTCAATAGGAATAATAAGATTAAGCTCTCTTTCCCAATCATTTTTTGTCTTATAAAGGGGCTCCGAACGTATCTTCATAATTATATTATAAAGTTTTGATATAAGCCCTTTTTGAAAAGGGTTTAATTCAATCAAACTCTCCAAGGTATTTGAAGACACAAAATTTGGAAACGTAGGAAGTACTGTACTTAAAAAATGCCTAATCTGTAAATATCTAAAAAAATGAAATCTAGGCAAATTATATTTATTAGATAATTGCTCAAAAGACATAAAACAATTGTCCAAAAATAAATCAGAAAATCTTAGTAATCCCTTAGTTTTCCAAGCCGAAAAAGCTTGGTCTATAATTGAAGGGTGGAAAAAGCAATTAGATACAATAGGCATATTTAAAACGAATTGAGTCAACCCAAAAAATTTCCGAAATTGAAACCATATACGTAAAGTATGTTTAACTATCGGGTTGTCAATTCGTTTCGGCAATTTAGAAAGAGCAAAAGGGAGAGAAGTCCCTAAAATAGAACCCAGAGCATAACCTGGTACCGATTTAATTTCCAAACTCACCCAATGAGGGCCAAAAGATCCATCCCAGTCTTTCAACCAACATAACAAATATCTAATATTAACTGCCCAATAATAAAATCTGAAATTAGGTAATGCCAACCCACCTTCCTTCTTAGTCTTCTGTAAGTATATTTTACCTAACCTGGGATTTTTATTCTGCCATATATATGAGGAAATTTTTGAATCAACATTAGTAAAAAAAGATTTCGGAATAAAAGCTGGTACCGCTTGAAAAATATATAAAAACTTAGGTAAAATAACCATCTTAATAGCATTAATCCTACCTATCAGAGATAAAGATAATGGTGACCACTTAGTAAACAAGCCTTTAATCTGATCAATTAAGGGTAAAAAATTAAACCTAAATAATTCTTTATGGTTTTTTGTGATTTTAATCCCTAAGTAAATAAAAGAGTCATTAACTAATTTAAAAGGTAAGTTTCCATAAATTGGGACCTGTCTATTCAAAGGAAACAATTCACTCTTATTAAGATTTAACTTATACCCAGAAAACTCACTAAATTGAGCCAACAATGATAGAACTGCTGGAATAGATTTCCCAGGGTTAAAAATGAATAATAATAAATCATCTGCATACAAAGATAACTTATGAATATCTGTTCCACGATTAATACCCAAAATATCCTGTGATTCTCTGATGGCAATTGCCAAAGATTCTAAAGCAATGTTAAATAGTAATGGGCTAAGAGGACAGCCTTGTCTAGTGCCCTGAAATAAACGAAAAAAGGGAGATCTTTGATTATTAGTAAACACCGAGGCTACTGGAGTGTGATAAATCAGTTTAATCCAGGAAATGAATGTCGGACTAAAATTAAACTTCTCCAACACATAAAATAAGTAAGGCCATTCAACTCTATCAAATGCTTTCTCCGCAGCTAATGAAATAACACATTCTGAAGTGCTATGCGAAGCAGTATAAACAATATTCAGTAATCTCCTAACATTGAAAAAAGAATAGCGATTTTTAATAAAACTGGTTTGATCTTCCGAAATAATTTGGGGTAATACCTTCTCCAGCCTGGATGCCAGTAACTTGGAAAAGATCTTGGAGTCTACATTCAATAAAGATATTGGTCTATAGGATGCACAGTCAGCAGGATCTTTATCTTTCTTCAATATTAAAGAAATGGAAGCTCTATAAAAAGATTGTGGCAAATTCCTCAATCTAATTGCTTCTTCAAAAACCCTGCATAACCAAGGAGAAAGAGTAGCGGAAAAACATTTAAAAAATTCTACTGTATACCCGTCTGGACCTGGTGCTTTCCCAGAATTCATTGAGGAAATAACCCCTTTAATTTCTGCATCCGTAATAGGAGTATCTAATATTGAAAGATCATCGGATGATAATTTTGGAAAATTCAATTTCCCAAGAAAATCACACATGGTATTATGATCCTGAGGGAATTCAGATTGATACAGGGAGGTATAAAAGTCTTGAAATGACTTATTTATCTCATCATGGTTAACTGTCAAATCCCCATTCTGCTGACGAATCTTAGTGATTTGACGTTTAACCAAAACATTCTTCAACTGACTAGCTAACAGTTTACCCAATTTATCACTGTGTATATAAAAATCAGATCTGGTTTTCATTAATTGATTTTCAATCGGAGATGTAAGTAATAAACTATGTTCCGTTTGAAGTTCAACCCTTTGTTTGTAAAGCTCCTTACTAGGAGTGATCGAATATTTCTTGTCAATCTCTTTAATTTTATCAACCAATAAAAGAGCTTCCTTCTTTATGCGTTTTCTCAGACCAACAGAGTAAGAGATAATCTGTCCAGGTATATACGCTTTAAAAGTGTCCCAAAGTGTTCCACAAGAAATATCATCCGTGGAATTAGTTGAAAAGAAGAAATCGATCTGTTCATTCATAAATTTAATAAAGTCCGGATCTTGCAGTAAGGTAGAGTCAAATCACCATTGTCTAACATTAGAAGCTGTATCCATAAATTTAATAGAAAGTTTTAATGGAGCATGGTCAGAGATAGCTATAATATCATAATTACAACCAATTACCGATGGAATAAAACAAGAGTCAATCAAAAAATAATCAATTCTCGAATAAGAATGATAAACATGTGAGAAAAAAGAAAACCCTTTGTCGTTAGGATGCCGAAATCTCCAAATATCAAAAACTCCATCATCAGTCAAAAAGGAGTTAATACAAGTGGCCAACTTATTGGGTAAAGTCTGAATAGATATAGATTTGTCCATCAAAGGATTTAAACAACAATTAAAGTCACCACCCATTATTAACTTATATTCATTTAGATTAGGTAAAGAAGTAAATAAGGGCTTAAAAAAATCAGGACAATCCACATTTGGAGCATAAACTTTCACCATAGCAACCTTTTTATTACAAAGTAAACCCGTAATTAACAAAAATCTACCATTCGGATCCGAAAGGATATCGTGTTGAACAAATGCAATAGAGGAGTCAATAAAAATTGAAACTCCCTTTACTTTGGCATTTGAATTCGAATGATACTGTTGACCCCGCCAAGACCTAAAAAAATGATATTTGTCCTCCTTCCTCACATGAGTTTCTTGTACAAAAATGATATGAGCATTAAGTCTTTGGAATACTTTGAAAATCTTCTTTCGTTTAATCGGATGGTTTAAACCATTAGTATTCCAAGACACAAAATTAATGGTCTGAGCCATGCTTCTAAAATCAACCCTTTGGTATAAAAAGGGTTAACCAAATTATAAACTCATGCACCCAGAAGAGGAACAAAAATAAAAAGCGGACCCGGAAGTGACGACATCGTAGACATATTTGAAGTTCAAAAACAGCCCAAATGAAAAAACTAAAACAAACTGGTAAAAGAAAAATAAAATTAGAAAACAGACCATCCCCCACCCCCACAAGAAAAAGAAAAAAAGCCAAAATATGGCTAGAAAAAGGAAAAAACGATACTAATTCTACCCCCAAAGCAGCGGAAGACCACTCCGTATATAAAGGATATATATTAAAAAAACCACCCGACTTTAAAAATTATAATCACTATACTAAAACCACACTTCTTAATATACTTAGTTATTAAAAAAAAGAGTATAATCACTAAAAGCTTATAAATCGGGTTATAACCCAAACAAATCAAGAAATATTTAAGCTATGATAAGTAATGCATTATAGGAAGAAGACGAGAGAAGAAAAAATAACGCCATCTTAAACAAAACCAAGAATATTTTTCCAAAAAACCACCATCTTAATAAAAAAGAATTCACCTTCGAAGGTTTAAAAATACACCTTTGAAGGAACAAGAATAATAGTCAAAAATATAGTATAATGGTTAAAGTGTATAAAACAGAGCGATTAATATAACGAAAACACACTTTAACTTAAATATAAAGTATAGGATAAACCTACACCAATAACCAGAGACTAAATCTGATTTGAGGAATTGAAAACCATCTTACACGATCAGAATCACTCATTTATTAACGATTAGTGTCTGTAGCAGTAGGGAAGTTCTCCTCCAGATAACTTCTCGCTTCAGATGTAGAAAGGAAAACCTGGCGTGGAACATTCGGCGGAGAGATTCTGAGCTTCGCAGGGTATAAGAGCGCAGGTTTTAGATTTTTCTCATAACATTCAGACATCAGAGGTTTAAAAAGAAGCCTTTTCTTCATAACTTCAGGACTAAAATCTTCCAGCAAACGGAAATAGTAATCTTGAAATTTAACCATTCCAACCCGCCGAGCCACACTAATAAGTTGTTCTTTGTCGTGTACATAATGAAACCGGATAATTACAACCGAAGGTTTAGCTGGAACTCTTGATGATCGACGCCAAATTCTATGTGCTCGGTCAAGTAATGGAGGGTTATCTGGGAAAACCGACAGGAACGCATCTTTTAAAAGTTGAGCAAAATATTTTGAAGTGTCGTCTTTTTCTATGCCATCTGGGAGACCAAGTATACGTAGGTTCTGTCTTCCGAAACGATTCTCAAAGTCGACACTCTTGGCTTTAAGTGTTTCTACCAATTTAGTGGTCAACATTAAACCCTGTTGCAATTTTTCAATTATCAAATCTCATTTCCGAGCGTCTTCTTGCAGAGATGCGATAAGAACTTGCTGCTGGTTAATTACTGAATCCGTCTTAACCATATAATCTTGAAAAGCCTTTATATCTTGTTTAAAAATTTGTTGTAGTTCATCAAATTTTTTATCCAAAACCTCCATAAACAGTTCATAAGTTAATTCAGTGCATTGCGGATGAGCTTGCTTCTTTCCATTACCGTTCGGGTTCCGTCCCGGTTCTCGTCCTTTAGATCTAAGAGCCATTTCTGAGTACATATCTTCAAAAATTCACAATAAACTCTTAACTATAAGTTCAAAAAAATAGCAAGAATCTTTGGGTGTAGGTAAAAATAAGTTGGATAAGGGTGATCAAAGGTTAAAAAAAGTAAAGGTTATGGAGCGAATCTAAAACAGTACTCACTCCATGAGCGTCTCCCGCTGACCCCCACCACTTTCAACAAGTTATGAACTTGCATCCCAAGATCTCTCTGGTCATCAACTGTTAAGGGCTTTGCCCTCATCAGTGGACTGTCTCTTTACATTTGTCCTACTGAGGTGCAACACTACACATTTGTCCAGGTTAAGCACCATTTCTCTGCCCATATCTATAAATGATCTATGTTCAGCTGTGTTCTTTCCCAGTCTTCTACACATCTACAACACCACCAATCAATGTATCATCTGCAAATTTAATAACCCAGCCATCTACATATTCAGTCAGATCATTTATATACATCACATGCCGCAGCGGTCCCAGTACAGATCTCTGCAGAACTTCACTAATCACAGACCGCCAGCTAGAATAGGTTCCTTTGACTACTACACTCGATCTTCTATAGGCAAGTCAGTTCTAAATCCAAATAGCCAATTCACAATGGGTACCATGCAACTTCATCTTCTGGACATAAAATTTTGGAGGAGCTCAGCAGGCTAGGCGGCATCTATGTAAATGAATAAACACAGGATGCTTCGGGCTGACACCCCCGAAGAAGATGCTGCATGACCTGTTGTGTTCCCCCAGCATTTTGTGTGTGTTGCTTTAGATTACCAGCATCTGCAGATTTTCTCATGTTTAATGATCCAGAGGAGCCTCCCATGAGGGACCTTGTCAAACACCTTACTAAAATCCATGTGAACAACATTTACAGCTCTACCTTCATCAATCATCTTCATTACCTTGTCAAGTATCTCATTCCAGTTAGTAAAACATGACTTGGCCCGCACAAAGCCATGCTGGTTCTCCCTAATTAGTCCATGATTCTCCAAATGTTCATTAATCCTATTCCTAAGAATTCTCTCCAATAGCATCCCTACTACTGACATGATACTCACCAATCTATAATTTCCAGGATTATCCCTGGTTCCCTTCTTGAATAATGAAACAACCTTAGCTACTTGCCAGTTCTCTGGGTCCTTACCTGTTGCTGGAAAGGACTCAGAGCTATTGGTCAAGGACCCAGCAATCTCTTCATTTGCCTCTCTCAATAAGCTGGGTTTTATCCTATCAGACCCTGGGGACTTATCCACCTTAATGCTCTTTAAGAGACCCAACACAACCTCCTTATTGACTTTTAAATGCCCTAGCATGTTAACTGATCTCCCTATCATTCACATCCTTCTCCTTGGTAAATATAACATAAAATACTCATTTAGGACCACTTCCTCATCCTCCACATCCAATCAAATGCACCTCCTGTATCCTTGCATGGACCTACCCTCTCGCTAGTTTTCCTTTTGCTCTTGTTGTCTGTATAGAATAACTTGGGATTCTTTTTAATCCTGCTTGCCAAGGACTTTTTATGGCCCCTCCTGGCTTTCCTAATTCCTTTCTTGAATTCTTTTCTGGCTTCTTTATAATCCTCAAGGGCTCAGTTTGCTTCTAGCTTCTAAAGCTTTACATACTTTTCCTTTTTCGCCTTGACTAAATTCATCACTTCTCTTGATATCCAAGTCTGACATCCACTCCATAATGTACTGTTTAGGCACAGGAGTACATTCAGCCAGAGACTCATTCCACCGACATGCAACACTGAGCATCATAGGAAGTCATTCCTACCTGTGACCATCAAACTTTACAACTCCTCCCTCGGAGTGTCAGACACCCTGAGCCAATAGGCTGGTCCTAGACTTATTTCCACTTTGCATGATTAACTTATTATTATTATTTAATTATTTATGGTTTTATATTGCTATGTTTCTTTCACTATTCTTGTTTGGTGCGGCTGTAACGAAACCCAATTTCTCTCGGGATCAATAAAGTATGTCTGTCTGTCTGATTGTCTGTCTGTTTCTCTTACCTTACCCCATCCTTGCCCTTCCTTCTGACTGGAACATGCCTGCCCTCTGCTCAGTGCAGCTGATCTTTAAACACCTTTCTCATGTCCGATGTGGAATTGCCCTAAAGCACCTGTTCCAGATTAATCCTCTCTAGTTCCCTGCCAAATGCTCTCGTAATTTGAAGCTATGACTCTATGAGATTATGATTACTCACAATCACCAGCAACCAGGGTAGCATGGTAGAGCTCAAGCTCTGGCAATCTGAGTTAAACCCAGACCTTGGAAACTGTCTGTACATAGTTGGCATATATTCCCTGTGATCATAGAGATTTGCAACTCTCACGTTTAGTAGGCTAATTGGCCATTGTAAATTACTTCTTAGTGTGGCAAGGTGGCAAAAATGGGCACCAGAGAAGGAAATGACGAAAGGGGTGGGGTTTGCTTTGCTGGGAATTAACATGGATTTGATGAGCTGTATCGCCTCCTTCAGTGTAGTTGTGAATAAGAGCTGTATGTTTTTTTTCAGCCATCTCCACCCCTGCACCCCTCCCAATTGTTCTGACTACGCACAGCAATAAACCACGTAATGCATTTATACACTTTAAATAGACATTACCAGATAAGGCTGCACTTGCAACTTCAAGACACTAAACAGACAGACAGACAGACAGACATACTTTATTGATCCCAAGGGAAATTGGGTTTCGTTACAGCCGCACCAAACAAGAATAGTGAAAGAAACATAGCAATATAAAACCATAAATAATTAAATAATAATAAGTTAATCATGCCAAGTGGAAATAAGCCCAGGACCAGCCTATTGGCTCAGGGTGTCTGACACTCCGAGGGAGGAGTTATAAAGTTTGATGGCCACAGGTAGCAATGACTTCCTATGACGCTCAGTGTTACATCTCTTGGAATGAGTCTCTGGCTGAATGTACTCCTGTGCCTAACCAGTACATTATGGAGTGGATGGGAGTCATTGTCCAAGATGGCATGCAACTTGGACAGCACACTCTTTTCAGACACCACCGTCAGAGAGTCCAGTTCCACCCCCACAACATCACTGGCATTACGAATAAGTTTGTTGATTCTGTTGGTGTCTGCTACCCTCAGCCTGCTGCCCCAGCACACAACAGCAAACATGATAGCACTGGCCACCACAGACTTGTAGAACATCCTCGACATCATCCGGCAGATGTTAAAGGACCTCAGTCTCCTCAGGAAATAGAGATTGCTCTGACCCTTCTTGTAGACAGCCTCAGTGTTCTTTGACCAGTCCAGTTTATTGTCCATTCGTATCCCCAGGTATTTGTAATCCTCCACCATGTCCACACTGACCCCTTGGATGGAAACAGGGGTCACCGGTGCCTTAGCCCTCCTCAGGTCCACCACCAGCTCCTTGGTCTTTTTCACATTAAACTGCAGATGACTGCTTGCACTATGTGACAAAGTTTCCCACCGTAGCCCTGTACTCAGCCTCACCTCCCTTGCTGATGCATCTAACTATGGCAGAGTCATCAGAAAACTTCTGAAGATGACAAGACTCTGTGTTGTAGTTGAAGTCCGAGGTGTAGATGGTGAAGAGAAAGGGAGACAGGACAGTGCCCTGTGGAGCCCCAGTACTGCCGACCACTCTGTCTGACACACAGTGTTGCAAGCGCACGTACTGTGGTCTGCCAGTCAGGTAATCAATAATCCATGACACCAGGGAAGCATCCACCTGCATCACTGTCAGCTTCTCAACCAGCAGAGCAGGGCGGATGGTGTTGAACGCACTGGAGAAGTCAAAAAACATGACCCTCACAGTGCTCGCCGGCTTGTCCAGGTGGGCGTAGACACAGTTCAGCAGGTAGATGATGGCATCCTCAACTCCTCGTCGGGGCTGATAGGCGAACTGGAAGGGGTCCACGTGTAGCCTAACCATCGGCCGGAGCTGCTCTTGAACAAGTCTCTCCAGGGTCTTCATGATGAAACTTCATGATAAACAAAGATGATGAAATTTATTGCCCTGATTCACAGGGAAATCAGAGCATGCGACAATTTTATCCACTCTGAATTAACTTTCCCTTTTGAAATTGTCTATACTATGATACTGAGGCCGTAAAGGTGGACTAGAAATATAGCTTGTTACGCACTTACCTTAGCTTTAGGTGTATGCTAATCACTCAAAATAGTCTTATGGGAGTATAACATTCAACATTTGGAATATTAATCAATGTGAACTCTAAGGAAATAAGAATTACTTTCTCAAACGAGTCTAATTCCTAATTTGATACATATTAGAAAACACTGCAAACCTCAGCCTAATTTCAAATATAAATCTTAGTGTAGCTATTAAAATGAAGTGTAGGTTGAAGTCATTACCACCCCAAACTAATTCTCCATCTTCTTTCTGACTTCCTGGTAATTCTGCACAATCAATAACAGAAATGCTGCTCAAGTAAATCTAATTAATGTGATCGAACTAACGAAAATTCTGCTTGCTTCAGATGGAGTGGCTATGGCCATTAGTGACAAAAATAAACCTTCCTTTAAGACATGAAGGCATGATGCACATTTCTATTACCCACATTGAAGGCTTTAAATTCTGTGCTTTAGATGTTTTCTTGTTTTCTTTTAGCAGCTCCTTGGTATCTATGAAGAATTTTGGTAATGAATATTAATTGAGTCCACCTATAGTACAATTCCTAAGAATCAGGTTCAATAAACTGCCTGAGAATGTCAGTACTGATTGATTCTGCAAGCCTTGCCTTGTACTTACTAAGCAGAATAATTGATTTCTATAATTTTCAGCTTTATCGGCTCTCTGTAAGCCCTGAGCCTTTCCATCCAAATATCCCATGTTGATAATAAATGGTTGACGAAGCTAACTGCCCATCCCAGTCAAAAAAGCTCATAGTCTTATGAAAGATTTACAAATTCACACATGCTGTTAGCATAAAACATTGATGCCTGACTTGTACGTGCCATGCACAATAATTAATGTAACTCCAATTTAGAGCAATCATTATTATAAATTACAGACTTAAATCTATACATTATTCAGTATCAATATCTGATAAAATTTTAAACTCAAAGTCATATGGTAACAGTGAAACAATCTTCCCCATCTCAGAATCTGATCATAATCATTATGCCTCTATCCCATTGCTATTCTTTAGAAATGATTCTGGAGATTCTTATCCCCAATGACATCTGTGCAGACTCTTTCCTTTTTGCTGACCCCCCCCCCCCCCCAAAGCATCCTTCTTATATGATAAGCCTCTGAGCTATGACTAATAATCCAGACCTATGACTTTTCTTCTTTCCTATTTTAATGGTGAAGTGAATGAAGGAAAGGACTTTAAATGGGCCGAGCTCACACTGGCTCAATGATTCAGAACTTCGCAGCAATGAGCCTTAGCACAAGCTGTACCTGGACATTCTGTGGATTCTGCATTTAATTTATGTTTTCCAGTGCAGAAGAATTTTTAGGTCAACTATTTTAGGCAAACCATTTTCCCTCTGAGAGTTGAAATGTATGCAAGAGTCTAGGACCAAAGTTCAAAGTAAAACTTACTATCAGAGTACATACATATCACCACATACAACCCTGAGATTCTTTCTCCTTTGGGTATACTCAACAAATCTATAAAATAGTAACTATAAACCAGATTAATAAAAGAACAAAAGCATGGAAGACAACCAACTGTTGAAATGCAACAATAAATGAATAGCAACAAATAACGAGAGCATGAAATAACAAGATAAAGGGTCCTTAAGGCGAGATCACTGGTTGTGGGAACATCTCAATAGATGAGCGTAATTATTCTCGTTTTTTCAAGAGCTTGGTTGAGGTGCAGTAACTGTTCTTGAACCTAATGGTGCAAATCCTGAGGCACTTCTACATTCTGCCTGATGGCAGCAGTGAGGAAAGAGCATGACATGGGTGCTGAGGATCTTTGATGGTAGATGTTGCTTTCCTACGACAGCGTTTCATGTAGATGTGCTCAATGATGGGAGGGTACAGCCTCAGAGTACAAGGATATTCCTTTAGAATAGAGATGAGGAGAATTTCCTTTGGCCAGAGGATGGTAAATCTGTGGAATTTATTGCCACAAATGGTTACAGAGGCCAAATCATTGGGTATATTTGAAGCAGAGATTGATAGGTTCCTATTAGTAAGGATATCAAATGTTACAGGGCTGAAAAGGATAATAAATTAACTATGATGCAAAGGCAAAATTCTGCTTCTATGTTTTATGGTCTTATAATCCTTACCAGGTTATTGCAGCCTATTTCAGAAAAGAAGCAGAGGAAGAGTTTCCATATCTAACATAAAGGGAGTTACATTTGTTGGAAAGCACAGCTAAATTACTTAATGACACTGCAAAGATAACTTTCTGGAAATGTATATGAAAGCCTGATCATGATAAACAGGCTAAAATAAACTAAATTATAAGGCTAGGTTGTGGCAAATAAATGTGAGGCTGCCTATTTTTCACTTTCTAAATGATAAAATCCAAGAATGTGTGAGAGATCGAATGTGATATAGTAGTCCATGTATAATGATAATGCTGGAATTTTGGTCCAGAAAACTAAAATTTAACAAAATAGAAGTTACACTGCAGCTGTCAATTGTGATTATCCGGAGTACCATGAGCAGTTCTGGGCCTGGGAGAGGATACAGTACTGATTTTCCACAATGAAACTATCAATGGTAAAGTTATGAAGAGATTGTGCAAAGAAGGAATCTGTTCTCTGGAATTTAAAATTTACTGGGAATTTGATCAAAGATTTTTTAATATTTATTTGTTCAAAATGGAGGGAGCAACACAATTTCCATTATGATGAAATTGATGGCTTTTTGGCCAAGTTTGTGGATGATACAAGATAGATGGAAGAGGGACAGGTAGTGCTATGGAAGCTGGGAGGCTGCAGGAGGACTTAGACAGATTAAGAGAATGGGCAAAGAAGTGGCAGATGGAATACACTATCAGAAGGTGTATGGTTGTGCACGTTGATAGAAGGAATAAAAGCGTAGACTGTTTTCTACTCGGGGAAAACAAATACAAAAATCTGAGTTGCAAAGGGACTTGGGAGTCTTTGTGCAGGATTCTTTAAGGTTAACTTTCAGGTTGAGGCGGTGGTTAGGAAGACAAATGCAGTATTCGCACTAATTTCAAGAAGACTCAAATTAAAAAGCAATATTGTAATGTTGAGGCTGTTAAGGATTCACTTGGAGTCTCCTGAGCGGTTTTGGGCCTCTTATCTGAGAAATGATATGCTGACGTTGTAGAGTGCTGAAAGGAGTTTCACAAAAATGATGCTGGGAATGTAAGGCTAATCCTGTGAGGAGCATTTGATGGCTCTGTGCCTTTATTTCCTGGAACTTAGAAAAATGAGGGGGAATCTCATTAAAATTTATCAAATGTTGAAAGGCCTAGATAGAGTGGAGGTAAAGAGCATGTTTCCTATAGTGGGGGAGTCTAGGACCAGAAAACATAGCCGCAGAATAGAAGGATGTCCATTTGAAATGATTAGGAGGAATTTATTTAGCAAGCTTTTGGTGAATCTGTGGAATTAGTTGCCACAGGAGGCCAGGTAATTGGGTGCCTTTAAAGTGGAGGTTGATATATTTTTGATAGGCTAGGGCCTGAAAGGTTATGAGGAACAGGCGGAAAATTGGGGTTGAGAGGGGAATGGCTTGGCTATGATCAAATGGCGGGGCAAACTCGATGGGCCAAATGACCTAATTCTGATCTAAGTCTTGACGAAGGGTCTCGGCCCAAAACGTCGACAGCGCTTCTTCCTATAGATGCTGCCTGGCCTGCTGTGTTCCATCAGCATTTTGTGTGTGTTGTCTGATCAATGTCTTATGATTTTATTGTCTTGTTTTCATTGTTGGGAAATCTAGTAAAGGCTATTAGAACTACACATAGACCAAGCTCTTTACAAATGAAATCAGAGGGAACTTCTATATTGAAAGAATGGTAGAATTCTGAAGTATTGTTCTGTAAAGCAAAGGTATTAAAGAAGATAAGACAATTCCAATATAAACCAGAGTGTACAAATGAATGAATGAATTGAATGATTGACTAATGTCCAGTTCTGGGTACTACCATTTAAGAAGTATAGTATGCATATGCTTCAGAGGGGTACAGAAGAAATTTGCCAGCATAATTCCAGGGACAGAGGAATTGAGTTACATATACAGGCAGTAGAAGCTGGACTTTTCATGTTGGAATAGAGAATATTTCTAATATTTGTATATCGGTGCACTTGCAGTGCTACTGTGGCACTGTAACTTCCTTTGGCATCAGTAAAGTATCAAATTATCTATCTAATATTATATGGATATATAACAGAAGAATTTAAAGTCATGATCAGAGAGAAAAAAAGAAACTACTTCCATGAATGGAAGGAGTAAGTTTTACGGGGACATACGAGGGATGATTGATAAGTTTGTGGCCTAAGCTAGAAGGAAATGAGTTATTAACTTCAAACTTTTTGCATAATCACTCAAATAGTTGAACTGCATTTGCACGTAACGAGAGCTGTATAACTCATCTCCTTCGACCCTAGGCCACGAACATCAATCACCCATGCTGTGGACACTTTCTGGAGGTCCAATATCTGTTTGCTCCACGACTGCTGGACTAACTGTGTAAATGTAGGAGGGGACTATGTTGAAAAATAAATGTGCTAGTTTTTCTAAAATTGACTCCTTCTACCTTAGGCCAGGAACTTATCAATCACTCTTCGTATAATAATTGTCAAAAAAGGTTTTTTTAACACAATTAGTAGTTAACATCTGGCACTTTGATGGCATGCTTGAGTTATATCATATGTGGAGTTGGATAAAATGGTAAGCTAGCCAATTGGAATCAAAATTGTCTTTGTGAAAAAATTCAGAGGGTAGAAGTGAAGAGTGGTCTTTCAAATTGGATGTTCCTGACCAGTGATGTGCTTCAGAGATTGGTTCTGGCTCTTCTACTCTTTTATATGCAGTGGATTCCCATTAATTGCGACACATCGGGACCAATATATTTTGGCCCAGTTAAGCAGCTTTTTACAATTCATGTTTCAGTATTATTTTTATATGTATTGTTTGTCTTCTTTTGCATATTGGTTGTTTGTCAGTCCTTGTCTATTTAGTATAGTTGTTCATAAAATTCTATTGTATTTCTATTTTTTCTTGTAAATGCCTGCAAGAAAATGAATCCCCTGTTAGTATACGGTAACGATATATTCTTTAATAATACATTTACTTTGAAGTTTGAACTTTGAACTTTATGTTGCTTTCAGATTGTTGTATCTTTCAAAAGGAAAAGTAAAAATATCAGATACTTTTATTAAAGAGGTAACTCTAATTTATTCTTTAAGTGCAACAGATATGTCTGTTTTGAAGGGGAAACAGAGGAAATTGTATCTAGGGCCTGCAACAAACACCTCTCTGAATAAACAGCAGAAAGTAGGCAAAACCATGCAGAACACACGTGTAAATTTATCTTCTTTTTCACATTATGATTGGCCCTGGTAATGGTACTGGAGGTTTTCATTCGTTACAATTGCAGTGGGATAAATTTTCCCTGAGCATGGCAGACGTACTTTGCAACACACGCAGAATGCTGGAGGAACTCAGCAAG
Organism: Hemitrygon akajei; assembly: GCF_048418815.1. Classification (NCBI taxonomy): domain Eukaryota; kingdom Metazoa; phylum Chordata; class Chondrichthyes; order Myliobatiformes; family Dasyatidae; genus Hemitrygon; species Hemitrygon akajei. The sequence continues at coordinate 69,900,226 of NC_133136.1, read as the reverse complement.
CTAGACAGCATCTGTAGAAAGAAGTACAGTCGACGTTTCAGGCCAAAACCTTTTAGCTGGTGTGGTGAACTGCATATACCTGTCTGGACACGCCCCCTGATGACTGCTCCTGTGGCTCCTCTCACAGACCCCTGTATAAAGGTGATGGAGGTGTGAGCCCGGCCTCTCAGTCTCCAGGATGTAGTATGGTGGTCACTCACTGCTCGTTCCTTCTTCCAGTCAATAAAAGCCGATATCTCGTCTTCACGTCTCAGAGTGAGTTATTGATGGTGCATCAGCTGGACTAGAGAAAAAAAGCTGAGGAGTAGATTTAATAGGTGGGGGAGGGAACAAAGAAGCTTAAGGTGAAACCTGAAAGTGGTGTGGGGGGGGAGGAATGAAGTAAAGTGCTAGAAAGTTGATCGGTGAAAGAGACAGAAGGCCATGGAAGAAAGGAAAGGGGGAAGGAGCACCAGAGGGAGGTGATGGGCAGGCAAGGAGATAAGGTGAGAGAGGGAAAAAGGGATGAGGAATGGTGAAGGATAGGGTGGAGGGGGACTTCACCATAAGTTTGAGAAATTATTGTTCATGCCATCAGGTTGGAGGCTACCCAAACGGAACATACACCTGCCCCTACTCTTCCTCCCTCATTAGCATTCAGGGCCCTAAACAGTCCTTCCAGGTGAGGCAACACTTCACCTGTGAGTCTGTTGGGGTCACATACACTGTGTCCGGTGCTCACAGTGTGGCCTCCTGTATGTCGGTGAGACTGGATGCAGAATAAGAGACCGCTTCACCAAGCTCCTACCCTCCGTCCGCCAGAAAAAGTGGGATCTCCCAGTGGCCTTTATTTTTGAGATCTTGCTTTATTCAGAGGCACAATTTTCAGGTCTGAAAATGAACTCAGAAATAAAATCAGATTCAAGTTTATTATCACTGAATATGTTGCGAAATGTATTATTTTGTGGCAGCAGTATATTGCAATACATAAAAAAACTATAGGTTACAGTAAGAAATATAAGTATAAATAGTACACTACCTGTTTTGCTCTGTTTTTATGCTATTTATTTATTTATATAGCATAAAAACAGAGCAAAGCAGGTAGTGTACTATTTTGTGCAAATTCTGTGCAAAAGATTTCAAAGCATGCATGGCAGAGCATTTGACAGTCCTAAACAAGGACACTGGTGCTTGTGTCTGAGAGGAGGATGTTGCAGAAGCTATGGAGCATTACGGACAATCCCTTTTACACCCTCCATGCCCTACTGGACAAACAGAGGGACACCTTTAATAAAAGATTGATTTCACCAAAGTGCACCACTGAACATCACAGGAGATCCTTTTTCCCTGTGGCTATAAGACCCACTACAACTCCTCGTCCTTAAGGATATAAGTAAATGGTTTCTTTGCACATCTGTGTTTTGCACTATTACTTTGAAATACATATATTGAATTCTTTTTTGTACCTCAGTATTTACATTTTGCATTTTAAAGTATATATTTCTGACTGAGTAACCCTGCCACAATAATTTCCTTTAGGATAGATAAGATTTTATCTTAACTTATCTTACCGATTATATTTAAGGCTGTATTCCTTTGTTGACAGCAGAACATGTCAAACACTGTAAAAGAATTTGGGGGCCAAGTTTTCTGCTTTGGAAGTTGCAGTCAATTTTATTCCAGTAAGCTGAAGTGATTTTCCTGTAGCTTGTCACACGTTTTACCACATAAATATGATTAGATATTTGATAGATATTAAATTTCACATACTTGATATTTTCATCAGCTATCAGGATGTGTTTTTATATCTGCTTCAATTTAAATGTTCAGGTCTCTGTGCCTTCTACTTGGAGCTTATCTTTGTAGTGTAATATCATATTACTCCTAGGCAACAGAATTCATAAATGCTGCTTCCAATAACATTCTCATTTCTTTGATGAAAATTTCTTTTGCTAGCTCCATCATTCCTCAATATTATGAAGTGTCAGAATATTTACTTGGAGAATGATTTTTAATGTCAGCCCTTATATTTTTCCTATATAAAGGGATCTATACTATTTACTATACTTTTACTTTTTAAATGAATCATCAAAGGAAAGATATTGCAATATTTTATACACTGTCTTAATATCAGTGAAATGAAGATTTCTGGGCATGTTCTTTAAACTCACTTCAGTTAATTTTACTCTAATTCACTTTTGCCTTGCAGATCCCAGATTTCCGTTCTGAGCATCCATGAACCCTGTTCTTTGGAAGGACAAAGATGAGTTCTTAAAATTCTGCAGATGTTCTCAGGAAATGTCACTCATTTGGCAGCTCTCCCAATTCACATCACAGCTTGATCCCTTTACACAGCCCTGTGCAAATCTAGGCCTGACATCAGGGAGCTCATTTCATGACAGGCATAAATTTAACTAAAGTACAAAGTTGCAGACTCTTGTATTAAGCTTTAAATGTCTTCCATAAGGTAGAATACATGACTATTTCTGAAGTTGCAATTCCTCATAATAAACCTCTTAGAAATTGAATTCTCACTTGCAACACTCTCAACACAGAACTAAACTTTTTGGAGATCTATAACTTCAATCAAACTTCTCAGCTTCATTTGTAATATAATTCAAGCACTTTCACTTCCTGGCCTCATTGAGGTTAGTTTAGGTGAATGGACAGAATTAGATTTTTTGTCACTAACTTATGCTTTTCTGTCAGGTCTTAATATATTTTCACAGGGACAGTTCTCTCTATTAGGTTTTAACGATTAATTTACTTTCTGTCAGAATTTGATTCAAAAGAGTGAGCTGGTTCAGGACATTCAAATGGACTAATTTAAGTTCCGTAATCACTTTTGTAGTGATGTATGCAAACACAGATGAATAAACCAAAATAATAAGGTTATTCTGGTTACAAGTATCAAAATAAGGCAGTTTTTATATATTTCAAATCCCTGCTGCTGGCACTCTGTTAACCAAACCATCTTCTTTCTCTCACAGAGGTGCCAGGTTCTTTAAAATTGATTTAAACTGTGCCTAACTAGAAAACATGTCTGTGTTCACTTGCAAAGAACACATCGTCAATGCCACACACTGATACGCTGGCTTGACAATACATTCAGCTTCTATATATAACTGTGTTGTGGACTTCATGTCACTCCCATGGAGAAAAGCAAAAAGCTTGGAATTGACCCATTTTAAGGGGGCGTATTTTATCAATAAATAGTATTGATGATTCTCCTTGCATGCTGCTGATTTCCACATGCACAGTTCAGATGCTCTTTTTACAAGAATAGCACAGCTTTACAGGACTCCAGATCTTAAGTTATTAGCTTTTTTTTTAAAGTTCTAAAAATTCTTGCAAATTTTATATTTTAGAAACAATCCTTTCAAGGGGTAGCAGTATTCTGCTGTCAGACCTCCTAAATTACATTGAATGTGTTCACTTTCTGTCCAGATACACCATAACCTGTTATTGCTACTGCTCTGCTAAAAAAAACACCAATAATTGCAGAAAAGTGAACACAGCTTAGTGCTATTACAAAGACTAAGCTCCCCTTCATTGACTCTGTCTAACACTTCCCACTGCCTTGGGGAAGCAGCTACATAATAGAGGACCCCTCCCTCCTCAGTCACTGTCTCTTCTCCCCACTCACCTTGATGTACTTATGTATAGCATGATCCGACTGAATGGCTCGCAAACAAAAACTATGTTACTATATTCCAGTACATGGTGACAATAATAAACCAATATCAATATGAATATAATGTACTTTGATTTTGATTTTGATTTTTAAGCAACACACACAAAATGTTGGTGGAACACAGTAGGCCGGGCAGCATGTAGGGAAAAGAGTAAAGAGGCAAGACCCTTCAGCAAGACTGGAGAAAGTAGAAGAGAAGTCAGAGTAAGAAGGTGGGGGCAGGGGAGGAAAAAAAATCCAGGGTAGGAGGTGAGAGGTGAAACCAGGTTAGGGGGGCTGAAGTAAAGAGCTGGGAAGTTAATTGGTGAAAGAGATAAAGGGCTGGAGAAGGGGGAATCTGAGAGGAGAGGAGGGAAGGCCATGGAAGGGAGGGGAAGGTGGACCAGAGGGAGGTGATGGGTAAGTAAGAACGGTGAGAGAAGGAAATGGGAATGGGAAATGGTGAGGGGGGGTGGTAATTACTGCAAGTTTGAGTAATCAGTGTTCATGCCATCAGGTTGGAAGTTACCCAGATGGAATATAAGGTGTTGCTCCTCCAACTGGCACAGCAGCAAAGGAGACCATGGGCTGACATGACGGAATAGGAATGGGAAGTAGAATTAACATGGGTAGCCATTGGGAGATCCCAATTTTTCCTGGTAGACAGAGCGTGGATGCTCCGTGATCTTGTCTCCCAATCCAGCACTAGATAGAGTAGATGACCCCAACAGACTCACAGGTGAAGTGTCACCTCACCTGAAAGGACTGTTTGGGTTACTGAATGGTTGTGAGGGAGGATGTGTAGGGACAGGTGTAGCACTTGTTGCACTTGCAAGATAAGGGAGGTTAGTGGGGAGGGACGAATGGACAAGGGAGTTGCGTAGGCAACGATCCTTGCAGAAAGCAGAAAATGGGGTGGGGGGAGGGAAATTGTGCTTCCTGGTGGGAGTCTGCTGGAGAAGGTGGAAGTTACAGAGAATTATGTGCTGGACGCGGAAGCTGTTTTTGGTTTTTAGTTTGACTTCCTACTCCTCAAAATCTAGAACAGGAAGGTATGCTTACTTAATGCAGAAATGTGGCATCAGTCATATTGAGTAAGGTCAAAATAGGCAAATTCTTTTAGACCATGTTTAACCAGACGTCTCCCTCAGTCTCCAACCACATACAACAGTTGAGCCCTTTGGTCCATGAATTGCACCAAACTAACTAAGCTAATGTCACCTAATCACTTCTGTCTGCATATAGTCCATATCCCTCCATTCACTGCAGATTCACATGCTTATCAAAGAGTCTATTAAATATTATTATCGCATTTGCCCCCACCACCACACTTGGCAACACATTCCAGACACCCACCACCCCCTAGGTAAAAAACATGCTCCGCACATCTCTTATGAACTTACCCCCTCCACTGTAAGTGCATCCCTCTAGTATTAGATATTTCAACCTTGGGGAAAAATGATATTGACTGTCCACTACCTTCTATGCCTCTCATAATTTAAAAGACTTCCATCAGATTTTTCTTCAGCCTTTGCCACTCCAGAGAAAGCAATACTAATATAGAAAAAGCCCCCTCCCCCACCAAAGAACATGCCCTCTAATCCAGGCAAAATCCTGATACATTTTTTTCGAACCTTCTCCATAGTATTCACTTCCTTCCAATAATGGGGAAAATAGAAATGAATGCAATACTCTAGACACAGCCTAACAAGAGTAACATTGATTACCTATTCATTTACATACTGTAGATGTTGCCTGACCTGCTGAGTTCCTCCAGTAATTTGTACACGTTGCTTTGGATTTTCAGCATCTGCAGACTTCCTCGTGTTTAACCTTCTGGAGGAGCCTCCCATGGAGGACCTTGTTAAACACCTTAGTGAAATCCATGTGAACAACATTCACATCTCTACTTTCATCAATTGCCCTCATCACCTTGTCAAGTAGCTTATTCAGTTTAGTAAGACATGACTAGCTCCACACAAAGCCATGCTGGTTCTCCCTAACTAAGCCATGGTTCTTCAAATGTTCATTAGTCCTATCCCTAAGAATTATCTCCAATAACTTCCCTACCACTGACATGACACTCACCAATCTGTACTTTCCAGGATTATCCCTGGTTCCTCTCTTGAATAGTGGAACAATATTAGCTATTCACCAGTCCTCTGGAACCTCACCTGTTGCTAGAAAGGACACAAAGGTATTGGTCAAGAACCCAGAAATCTCTTTTCTTGCCTCTCTCAATAATCTAGGTTATATCCCATCAGTCTCTAGGGACTTATGCACCTTAATGCTCTTTAAGACCCAACACAACCTCCTCCTTTACGTTGAAATGTCCCAGCATATTAATATGTTCAAAATTGATCTCCCTAACCTCCATATCCTTCTTCTTGGTAAATATTGATGAAAAGTACTCATTAAGGATGTCATCCACATCTTCTACATCCAGCAAATGTTCCCTGTGTATCCTTGTAAGGTCCTACCCTTTCCCTAGTTATCCTTTCACTCTTGTTGTCTGTATAGAGTGCCTTGGGATTCTTTTTAATTCTATTTGCAAAGGACTTTTCATGGCCTCTCCTGGCTTTCCTAATTCCTTTATTTTGTTCTTTTCTGGCTCCTAATAATTCTCAAAAGCTCTGTTTAGTTTTTGCTTTACATACCTTTGTTTTTTCTCCTTCACTACATTCCTTACCTCTTTTGAAATCCAAGGTTCAGCATCAGAATCTCAATCAGGTTTATTATCACTGGCATGTGTCGTGAAATTTTTTAACTTAGCAGCAGCAGTTCAATGCAATACTTAATATAGAAGAAAAAAATAAATAAGTATTTCAATTACAATATATGCATATTGAATAGATTAAAAATCATGCATAAACAGAAATGATAAATATTTAAAAAATGAGGTAGTTTTCATGGGTTCAATGTCCATTTAGGAATCGGATGGCAGAGGGGAAGAAGCTGTTCTTGAATCGCTGAGCATGTGCCTTCAGCCTTCTGTACCTCCTACCTATGGTAACAATGAGAAGAGAGAATTCCCTGGATGCTGGGTGTCCTTAATAATGGATGCTGCCTTTCTGAGACACCACTCCTTGAAGATGTCCTGGGTACTTTGTAGGCTAGTACCCAAGATGGAGCTGACTAAAGTTATAACCCTCTGCAGCTTCTTTTAGTCCTGTGCAGTACCCAACAGTGATGCAGCCTGTCAGATTGCTCACCACTGTATATCTATAGAAGTTTCTGAGTGCATTTATTGACATACCAAATCTCTTCAAACTCCTTATGAAGCATAGTCGCAGTCTTGCCTTCTTTATAGCTGCATCGATATGTTGGGAGCAGGTTAGGTCCTCAGAGATCTTGTCACCCAGGAACTTGAAGCTGCTCACTCTCTCCACTTCTGATCCCTCTATGAGGATTGGTATGTGTTCCTTCATCTTACCCTTCCTGAAGTCCACAATCAGCTCTTTCATCTTACTGATGTTGAGTGCAACACCACTCCAGGAGTTGACATACCTCGCTCCTGTACACCCTCTCATCTCCTTACATTCTCTTACTTTACCACCCTGTCCTGTATTCTGTGCAGCTGAACTTTAAACACCCTGCACATGTTGGACGTGGATTTGCCCAAAAACAGTTGTTCCCTGTTAATTCTCCCTAGTTACTCTTGTAATTTGAAACTATGACTCTATAAATTTATGACTCCTCACTATCTCCAGCAATCAGGGTAGCATGGTGGAGCCTGAGTTCTGACAACCTGGTTCAAGTTTGGAAGTTGTCTGTTTGGACTGTGTATATTTTCCCAGCAATCTTGGAGGACTCCATAGTTTCTGTATCCTTCCTGTAATGGGGCAACTAGAAATGAATTCAATACACTAAACACAGCCTAACCAGAGTAACATTGACTATCTATTCATCTTCATAGATGCCGCCTGACCTGCTGAGTTCCTCCAACATTTTGTATGTGTTGCTCTGGATTTCCAGTATCTTCTGACTTTCTTGTGTTTACCATAAATTCCTGACTCTTGATCTTATTGCCTTGATGCAATATGAAAGCATGCAATATGCCTTATTTACCACATTATTGATTTGTGCAGCCACTTGCAGAACACTATAGACTTGGCCTACGTGTTTCTGGATATTTGGTTACTCCTTTCATCCCCTCCACACGAACTAGTTCTCTTTTCCCAAATGCCGCTTGATCAAATTCTTCCAGCTGTTTGGTTTCTGCGCCAGATTCCAGCATCTGCATTCTTGTATCTCCATAAAATAGTGGCTATTTGTGATAAAAATGAGAAGGAATTTCTCACCCTTTTTTTTGCATTTGTATTTACTTGGAAAATGTATAGAGAGTCCAGAGAACTGACACAGAACAGTGGTAAGGTCATGGATTGTATATGCACTGCAGGGAGAAGGTGCTTGCTCTCTTGAGGCGGTAAGTTTCCAGGGCCTGACAAGGTGTCCCCTTGAACCTTGTGGGAGGCTAGTGCAGAAATTGCAGTGGGTCTAGCAGGGGTTCTTAAAGTGTCTTTAGCCACGGATGAACTGCAGGAGATCTGGAGGATAGCTAATGTTGTTCTGTTTTTTAAGAAATGGCCAGAAAATTATAGACTAGTGAGCCTGACATTATTAGTAGGCAAATTATTGGAAATAAATCTAAGGGACTTAACATATAAGTATTTGATAAGATAGAACATAATTAGGGATAGTCAACAGTGCTTTGTGAGTGATGAATTGTCTAAGCAATTTTATAGAGTTTCTTGTGAATTTACACTAACAGTAGGACTCTGAAGAGTGCTCTAGAACAGAGGAATCTGGGAATACAGATCCATAATTCATTGAAAGTGGCTTTACAGGTAGATTGAGTCATAAAGAGAGCTTTTGGCACATTAGCCTTCATAAATGAAAGTATTAAATACAGGATTTAAAATGTTATGTTGAAGTTGTATAAGATATTGGTGAGACTTAACTTGAAATATTGTGTGTAGTTCTGGTCACCTATCTACAGGAACAATATCAAAAATTTTACAAGGATGTTGCTGAGACTTGAGTTATAGGGAAAGATTGAACAGTTTAATACTTTATTCCCCAGAGTCTCAGAGAATGTGGGGAGATTTGATAGAGGTATGCAAAATTATGAGAGGTATAGATAAGCTTTTTTCACTGAGGCTGGGTGAGTCTAGAACCAGAGGTCATAGGTTAAGGGTGATAGATGAATTTTTTGAAGGGACCCTCAAGAGGAACTTCTTTGCTCAGAGGGCGGTGAGAGTGTAGAATGAGCTTCCAGTAGAAATGCTGATATGAGTTTGATTGCAACATTAAAGAGAAATTTGGGTAGTATTTAGATGGGAGTGGTATGGAGGGATATAGTCCAGGTGTGGATTGATGGGGGTAGGCAGAGTAACAATTCAGCATCTACTAGATGGACCAAAGGGCCTGTTTCTGAGCAGTCATGCTCTATCACTTCATAAATAGTAGTGCTTTTTTTCCAAATTATCTACTCAAAGAAAAAATGTAGTGAATGCACAATAGCTGATTATATACAGCATGTTAATCAAAGACCCAATCCACCCTGGATATTTTCTCTTCTCCCCCCTCCCATTAGGCAGAAGATACAAAAGACTGGAAGCATGTGCCACCAGGCCCAAGGATAGGTTCTACCCCACTTTTATAGGACTACTGAATTGTCCCCTAGTACGAAAAGAGGAAATTTTGACCTCACATTTACCTTCTTCTTGCCTTACACCTTATTAGAAGAAGAAAATTAGCTTTATTTGTCACATGTACATCATCTGCATTACACTTTATCTGTAACTGTAACAATTTATTTTACACTCTTGTTATTGTTTTACCTTGTACTACTTCAATGTACTGTTGTAATCAATTGATCTCTACAGACAGTTTGTAAGACAGACTTTTCACTGTAGTTTGGTACATGTAACAATAATAAACAAATTTACCATTGTAAATTTACCATCTTTTATTTAAGATTTATACCAACATTTATTGGCAATAAGGGAAGTAAAGGATATGGAGTTATTACAGGAAATTGTGCATGGGGTGAAGCTTCAACAATTCGTTGTGATATATTTGCTGATGTACCAGGTATATGTTGCCACAAACTGTCAGTAATGAAACATAGAAACATAGAAAACCTACAGCACAATACAGGCCCTTTGGCCCAAAAAGTTGTGCCGTACATGTCCCTACCTTACAAATTACTAGGTTTACCTATAGCCCTCTCATGTACCTATCTAAAAGCCTCTTAAAAGACCCTATCGTATCTGCCTCCACCACCGTTGCTGGCAGCCCAATAGAAACATAATGTGCATTGGTTTCATGTATAAATGCTGCTAGTAAAGAAAAAAAGTCATCATCTCTTTTTCTCCTGGGGGATGTTGTAGTTTTTCAGGGTCAAAGAATTTTCCCTTCTTCCATCTGTTGAGTTAACTAATTTCAGTGGACTCTTGGCTAGCATTCTTCAATGTACTCTCCAGGAGCTTATATACCAAAGTACATGCTGATCTACATTATGTCCTGTTTACATGAAGAGTTGTTTTAAAATTCTCACCCTTTCTGTTATTTGTGAGCCACACTCCAGAACTATAAAATAAATTATTGTAAGGTCTTATCTTCAACTTTAGTTTTTCCAGTGTCACTGGGTATAGATTAATGGCACAATCTTTCCAGAAGTAGTCTCGAAGAACTAAATTGCCAATCTTATAAAGCAAGACAGTAAGCAGGGAAAACAGAGAGCTTATAGATTGGTTTGTGTGAAACTTCTCTTCTGATATTAAGGTTCAGACAAATGTTGAAATTGACCCGAATGTGCCTGATCTACAAATACTTAAAAGAGGAAAAGAAGGCATCTCTCAGTAACAATATTCCTTAGACTTAGGAGCAAATTGTGCAGAGAAATTATGAAGTGTGATGCTGGAGATATAAAATTATAGAAGTAAAGAAGAAAAGAAAACATTCAAAATATTGTGTCCAAACTGGTTCTCTGTAGAACTCCCCCTTCCACTGCCCCTTCCTCATTTCCTTGTGAATTGCTTTCCCCATACCCCATCCACTTCCCTTTCAAATGCTGTAAATTGGTTCTTTTTTTCTGCCACTTGAGTTTCAATTATAGCCACTCTGTCTAAAAGCAAATTCCTCACATTCTTCCTGTGTCATTACTCATTCTTTGAAGCTAGACCCTTCATCGCCGCAAGTGGAAACAGCATATCTCTACTCATTTTACCAAACTCCATTAAGGTTCTGTATACCTATACCAATTAGTGTTTTAGAAGGGTGAGTGATAAAACACGATAAATGACTGGTTAGCATATCATTGATCTCTGGCTTTCTAAAGTAAAAAAGCCTATCCAATTGCTGGAAAGTCATTCAGGCCCACTCTGTCTGCAGATGATTCAAAATTCATTTTTAAGGTAGACATGCATTATTACTCAAAACCTCTTAAAGGATTAAATTATTGTTGAATAACTTAATGTTTTTTTAAAAAATTCTATCAATTACTGAAATGAACGCTAAACTGACTTACTTGGTTGAAAAGCAATAATAAAGAGATTTTCATTTTGTTTTTGGCCAGTGTGTTGTCCTTTGTTACAAATGTGTGAAATTACCTTCAGTTATTCAGACATGATTTTCTTGCTAAGTTTAGATTACACTCTCTTTCCATTTGTGGGATGATATTTATTTCAAAATAAATTCAACAGCATTGTATTTTTTGTGACGTTTCTTCAAACTGTATAATATTGGCTACTACTTTGTTCTACAAATTACCTTGCAGGTTGAGATTGAATAGGTCATGATATGACTGACCTTTCACTGCACATACATTCAACAATTCAACATGGTTGAATGACTTGGAGATTGTGCTATTTTGTAAAGTGGAATGGTCTGTACCATTGACTAGGCCACAGCCACTGGAATCCAGTCTCCTGGAAAGACGACTTCATTATGTTTACCAGAGACATTTCAAAGAGAATTAACTAATTAAACAGTACAAATAGATTTATATAATTAAAAATATGAACATTTCTAAAAACAAAAAATGATAAATTTATTCAAAAGTAAAATGAAATACAAAATTAATTGAGAACACCTGTAAAGAAGGAAATAAACTACTTACTTGTACTTATCAAACAATTATCTGCTGGAGGAACTCAGTGAGTAGTTCATCATTGTTGGGTTAGTCCGGAAGGAATTGTCCTTCGGGGGAATTACCTGAATTATTATCAAGGTCAGCAAACTTATTCAAACTAATGTTGCCACACTCCTCCTTCAGCCATATCAGTGCTCATTGCTGAGTATAGTGTCAAAATGAAGGTCAGCTGTGCCAATATCAATGGCCAGTTCATTTCTGTCCATGTTTCAAGGCAGAGATGCCATAATCTGATACAAGCTAACCAATAATATAAGCAGTTGCAGTAACTTTCTACTGAACCTTCAGTGAGACAAGTATCTCGGCAAAATTGCACATTGACTAACGTATTTTATGCATCCCTTTCATTCTCTTAGCTTCATAGTCAATTATAATCTATGCAACTGTCCAAATACTGAAATGAATGTCCTCTTTCCAGAAGCAGGATAAAACTTAAATCATATTGACAACAACATGCACACTAACCAACTTGATTTCTGTGACATTCAACTATGAATGTCCACAACAATCATCATCTGCAGAGGGATGACCCACCAGCAGATTCTGACTAGAAGTAAAACCTTTGTATTTGCAATGACACGCGCAGCTAACCTAAATGCCAATGCTGATGTCAAAAGCTGTAGAGTTCTTCAGCACGGGAACTATTTTACTTATTGCAAGATACTTAAGATTTCTTTAACATCTGATAATTTAAAGCAGAATTTGAGTTCAGTATCATTTATGAATTTAATTAAAACATAAAATAACCTGGAATAAATTTGATTAGAAAGTGAAAAATTAGATTTTTCATGAGCAATTGTTTTCTTTTGAACAGGGCATGTGAAAATGAAATTTGGCTTAGATTTCAAGGAGTCTTTGCTATTCAGTTGTGCATTATTTATTACCAATGTCAATTGTATAAACTGAGCTAAAAAAGGCAAAGAAAATACTTAGAATGACTACCTTAGGCTTGTATAGCACAATTCACCATGCTGATTCGGTGTGAAAATCATTGAAAAGATAACTTTCAGTAAGAATGATGTGCCGATGTGAATATTGGTTCATAGAGATTTTGGCTTTCATAAAGATGTTTGCAGTACGTGTAATTATCAATATAATGGTTGCAGCAGAATATAAAAGTAAGCTTTCTGGTGATTGAAAAGATAGGCGATATACAAATCACACAAATCATAAAACAGTGTTAGGAGATAATTTAATCACAAAGAAGAAAACATCTGCAGACACTGGAAATCCAAGCAACACACACACACACACACACAATTCTGGAGGAAGTCAACAAGCTAGACAACATCTATGGAAAAAACTACAGTCAGCATTTTGGACCAAGACCCTTCAGCAGGATAGTCCTGCTGAAGGGTCTGAGCCTGAAATGTCGACTGTACTCTTTTGCATAGTTGCTGCCTGGCCTGCTGAGTTCCTTCAGCGTTTTGTGTGTGTTGTTAGGAGATAATTTACATAGTTGCCATATGTTTATATTCAAGACCTTAGAATGATTATAAATGCTTCACAGCCAATGACATGTAGTCATATTTGCACTGTAGAATAGGCAACAGCCAAATACTTACACAAGATCCCATCAACACCAACATTATAAGGTGAAATATTCTGATAACTAAAGATAAAGATTGTAAGTTAATTATTGGCCAGTGCTCTGGTGAAACTGAAATTGGCAGCATGAAACTATTTATAATAACCTGATAGGCCAGGCATGGCTGTGATTACGTCTGTTATCCTCACCCACCTACCAACACCCCAAATCAACAAAAGTGCTATTCAAATAGCTCATTCAAATAGCATTCTCAGTACTAACCAGAATTGCGCTCAGATGAATGGAATGGAATTTGAAGCATCAGGCTTTGGGTTCTGAAGCAAGAGAGTTAATTCTGGGACATGAATAATTCAAACATGGGTTTGGAAGTAAATTGAATGGGAGTTCTGATCACCTAAATCTAACTCTTGTTAGATTTTTATGAGGGGATTAAGGTCTCAAAAATCTAGAATTGGAAAGTCAAATTTAGTTATTATCATAATGTCACAAAGGAACTTTGTAAACTTCATACAATTTAGCATTTCTTTTACCGTGTACAAAAAACACTCAACCCAGATAACTGTAGGGATGTTGACATTTGCACAGAAAGTAGTAAAGGAGTAGAAGCTGACATGCATACAATGCATTTATATGATGTTATTTCCGCTGCTCTTTTTATGGAGATATTGGCCTTTCATGCTAATACACATAATTTACTGTAAATATCAAAAAGCGACATTTTGGACTTATTAGATAAGTGTAAATCTGCTTACATCAGCACAGTATTGATTTATATAATAAACTAGAAATCTTAATTTTTCTTGTAATTTGTAGATTTTTCTATAGTATTGGGAGAATCTATTACAAGTTGTAGCACGTCAGAATGAGTGTCACTGCAAATTTGGTGAGAATTTTTAAAAAAACGCAGAAAGGAAAGGAGTTGCTATTTAAAATCAAGGGACAATGGCAATAAATAAGGACATACATGATCAATCAGAATAATTAGATATTGGGATGGAAACTAAAATGAGTGAAATACTGGAGGTCAAGATTAAAGGAATTTAAAAGATTAAATAAAATATTCAATGCATGATTAATAAAGGGGTATTAATAAACAAAATGATTAATTTGCCAAAAATCAAATTTAATTCATGACACATAAACATCTTGTTCATATTAATTTAAAATAAGTGATACTAATGGGTTCATACTGATATTTATAGATCTGTGGTGAGTGAGGCATTGCTAAGTGCTCAGGAATTAGTTTCAGATTTATTTGTTTATCACGTGTACATCAAAACTTACAGTGAAATGTACCATTTGCATTAACAATCCCATAACCTAAGAATGGGTTCGGGACAGCCCACAAGTGTCACCATCAAACATAGCATACCTACCATGTTCACAAAGCACACAAGCAACAACAACAGTAAAACAGCAATTAAGCAACAGTAGCAAAACAAGCTCCGTTTATCCATCTCACCCACGTGCACACCCAGGCTTTGGCCATTGGGCCTCAAGTTCAATCTCTGAGTTTCTGTTTTCTCCAGGTTCTAGCCATGCTTCAGAGGAAGCATTAGTGCAAGATGGGAGAGATTTTGACAGACAATGTTTGAGTCACTATCAACCCCAGTGCTCACTAATGACAGTGAATGAGGAGACAAAACTCCAGGCCTCAATGGCCAGACTCTCCGATGATTGACATCCTGAGCACTCGGCCTTGAACACTGGTCTTGCTGACTCATGTACCTAGCGGGTCACAGGTCCCTGTTCCTCCTGCTCACTCGAGGGGGGCAGGTAGCACCAGTCATATCTTCACTGGTCTGCTAGCATCTGACTGTAGATGTCTCTCTTCACACATCCATGTCACTGGCCTTTGAATACAGAGCATGGAGTGGTGGCCTAGACTTCAGCCTGATCTCTAATTCCCCCACATCATGTACCTGAACCCTAACTCCCCTCTCTGTCTCCTAACCATCCCTATGAATGTAAAAAACAAATAAATCAGAGCCATGACCTCTTATGGAGACCCCAGGTCAGAGCCATCTTGACTGGAATTATCTTGAATTTGAATGTAGCTAAGGAAGACAGGGGGAGATAATGCACCTTTTGAGGAATTTCTGTAGAGTTTTCTCCAGATTCTAGTTATACTTCAGAGGGAAACATTAGTACCAGATAGGAGAGATTTTAACAGACAATGTTTGAGTCAAAAAGGGACAATATAGGAGACACCATGAAAGATAAGGAGGAAGAATGCAAGCAGGTTGACTCCAATGTGACCTAAGAAAGGCAGACTAGGTGACCATCCAAAATGGGACTCAAGATGTAAACATTTTATAAAAGACTGCATACAAAGGTGTGACTCCTGTGGCAAGGGTTGTGGGAACTAAATATGTCTGGAAAGGAATATGTAAAATAAGATAAGATCTAGTAGTTGTGGTTCATGTCAGGATAACCAGAGGAGAAAAGAAAGGAGATCCTGACAATGAATTTTATCGAGCTGGGAGCTAAGAAGAGATCAGGAAAGGAAATGGACAGTTAAAGTAACGGAATAAAAACAGAATGCTGGAAGAGGTCAGCGGGTCAAGCAGCATCAGTGGAGGTAAAAGGTTCAGGTCGACATTTTGAGCCAATATTCTGGTTAAAGTAGTGGGGTGAGAAGGAGGCATTCCATTTCACAGGACATTGGCTCCAGTTCAGATATCTGAGTAAGGAATTACTCAATAGTGCTAAAATCAAATTTAATAAGTGTGGGAGGAATAGCCAATTGTCACGATCATATTGTGAATATTAGCAAGCCTGCAGCAGAACTGGGACCAAAGTCCTAATAAAATAAATCAGTAGTGAGATTAAAAGCTTTAAGCTAATAAATGTGGTGAGACTGTGATAGAAACAACAGTAAACATTATAGTTTAATTACTTCAAAAATAAGTGCAGTCTTCAGATCTTAAATATTAACATTGGTACTTTAGAAGAAGGGAATATTTAAACAAAACAGACCAGGAATAACAATTGAGAGTTAAGTGAGAGACTGAATTAAACTGCAAATACACTATTTATAATATACAGCAACATTACATGAATTAAGGGTTCATACACAGAAAGAGGAAACAATACGATTGAGATATGGTTGTAACAGACGTGATCTATTTAAAACAGAGGAAGAAAATTACATTTATATCTGTGAGGTGAGTTTCTCCCAAACCCTTCTAGTTGGCAGCAGCAAACTATCTCAAAATTTGGAGTAATTTAGAGATTATATCTCAAAATGCATTAGGGAAGGGGACACTAATTTTAATTTGCTGTGGGAAGAATAAAGTAAGTTTGCATAAAAAGGTAGTGAACTTTGTGAGAGTTTGCTGGAAGAACATATGCCAGAATTAGCAAGATGAATTACTATAATGAATTTAGTAATGAAGCTTGACATTGTAATCTAAAAATATATAAGCATTTATCTATCAGTAGTCATTTTTATAACTGGTATATTTGATGACAATACAAAATCTGAAAGAGTACAGCTTGACAAAATTACCAAGAGTTTTAATTGGGAATAAGATCTAATACTGAAAGTAGGAGTGAAATGATACAAGCAAATGGACACTGATGCAAACAAATTAATTGGAATTGTTTTTGAGTGGAAGCAACATAAAATGCTGGAGGAACTCAACGGATCAGGCAGCATCTATGGAGGGAGATGAATAGTCAATGTTTGGTCTCTTCATCAGGACAATGGGAGATGTTCAAAAATAAATAATCAACTTTCTATAGAAGATATTACACAACTAAAGGAAAAAAAGTAAGAACTTCACTTACCAAATAAAACAGCCTTAGTCAAAACAAGAGCTGAGAGATAAAATAGCAAAATAAAAGCACGGTGTGAAGAACAGAATGTGAGCATGGTTTATAATCGAATAGCCTTCTGTCAGCTTGCCTTTTTACTGTTTCCAAATCGCTCTGACAATCAGAGACATTTGAAATCAAGTTGCAAAAAAGTATTTTAAAAAGATGAAACAAACTGAATATATTGAAGAACACATTGAACTCCAATAATTAATTAAGCATAAAACTACAAAGAGAAGTGATGAAATGATTTTCCTGAAACAGAAAGAATAATTAAATGAATGGGGCTATGCTAAACGCACCAGTGATGGTAAACTATATCAGGCCTATTGATTCAGCAGCTTACTAAATACCATTAGAATGAATGGAAGATGCAGGGCGAGATGTGCACTACAACTAAATATAAGTTATCTATGTCATTGCCAGCAAGCCAGCAATATATTCTGGTACTATGGAATTAAAGACGGACAAGCTGTTATGATCCAATAGTACTCACCAGCATTTGAAGGGATACTGGGAAGGGAATTGCCAATTACATGCCTGTAAAAGACACAGATTTCTCTAGATCTGTGCATTTTCGCTTTGACTGAAAAACTGCAATACAACTTCAATATTTAAGGAGAATATAAAGGGGAAATCATGAAAGCACAATGGAGGCTTGCTGATAACAAAGGTTTATGTTATGGTAAATAATGTGAATGAGAACATAAAGTTAGAGAGTGACATTAATAGTTTAAGTGGTTAAAGCATTGAGGCCTTAGAGCAGAAAACAAACTGGTGTTATTCTCTGATCCAGGTGACATCCATCATCTGAGCACACTCTCTCTGCCTGCATTTGACCCATCTCCTCTTCTCACTACTACCATCGGTCAGGAGGTGCTGGAGTCTTGGGTCCCACACTGCCAAGTGCAGGAGCAGTTTTTGCTCTTCAGCCTTCAAGCCCTGGACTGGTTTCACTGGCCTCAGAGCTGAGCTGTCTTTGCAGCCTGCAGACTCACTTTGAAAGACAGTGCAGTTCATCATCTATGTTTTATTGATTTACTTTTTTATTGTTTGCCTGATTTGTCCTAGTTCTTTGCACATTGGACGCTTGTAAGTCTTGCTGTGGGTGTTTATTTTTGTAGATTCTATTGTGCTTCTTTTCTCTGTGGGCAACTGCGAGAAGGGGATCTCAAGGTTGTATATGGTGAGCATACTTTGTTAATTAATGTACCTTGAACTTAGAACTTTGAAATGCTGAGAAATGGATATCATTCAGTCTATAGAATGATATATTCTGGAAAAATATAAAAAGAGATCTAAGCAAAAACTTGGAGCTGCCAAGAGATTTCAGGGATCCATGTACATAGGTCAATGAAATATACTGTAGTTATGTATTAAAATAATCAAGAAGGGAAAATAATAATTAAAGAACTAGAATATAAAGTGAAGGTTCTGGTGACAATCATATAAGGTAAGGATATTGGATTATTTTAAGTTCAAGACATTGCACTAGAGAAAGGAAATATTAGCTGTGAAAGCAGTATAGATTCAGCACAATATTATCAATAGATCTTTTGCAAGAGAAGTGCAGAGAGCAAACCTCTACAAGTAGAAGAAGCTTTCGAGTGAAAAGACGAAAGAAAACAGAGACCCAATCAGTGTAAACGGATGTTTAGTTCAAATAAAGTATTATGCAATTAAGTCTGATTTCGGAGCAAATAAAATGTCAAGTAACTTATGAGCATTTAAACTATACTTTACAAGACACAAGTAGAGTTTACATAATGAATAGGGGCATGGCAGGGAGCCTCATATCTATGGAATGTATCTATGTGGGAATGCCAGGTCACTTCCTGTACCTTGATCATCCACAGCTGGAGGAAATCAAACCCTAGGTGCTGGACTTCATACAACTGACAGTATAACTGCAATCTGTCAGTTTGGTGGATAGCATGCTCAGGAGATGGTCAAACTACAACTCCAGAATATGCAGGCAAAATGAATGGGAGGGCTGGCCAGACAGACAAAAAGATGAATCTATCTATTCACAGTTATTAAGCAATAAATATGCAATTACATTGCTTCCATTACAGATAGAGTGTTGAGTCTAGTTCTGGGTGCCAATTTCGGGAAATATTTAATGACTTTAGAAAGGATTGAGAAGGGTTTTATTAAAATATTCCAAGGATGAAGCTCTTTAGTTACGAGGATAGACTAGATTCAGAGGTTCCTAGATTTTTACAAAAATCCTTCAGCAGAACTTGGCCATGACAACTAATACAGTATGTCTATCTATGCTAATCCTGTTTGTCTGCATTTAAGCCTTTCCTATCCACATACCAGTCCAAATACTTGTAGAAGTTTCAATCATACCTGCATTTACCATATCCTCTGGTAGCTGGTTCCATATCTCCATCACCCTCTGTGTGAAAACATTGCTATTCAGGTTCTCTTTAAATCTTTCAACTCTCATTTTAAACCTATGCCCTCTAGTTTTAGCCTATCCTTCCAAGGGAAAAAAGACTGTGACTATCTTCCCGATCCCTGTTCTTCATAGTTTTATCAACTTCTGTAAGGTTACTCCTCAGCCTCTTACACTCTGGAGAAAACAGCACCAGCCTATCCAATCTCTCCTTAAAATCAAAGTCCTCCTGCCAAGACAAAATTCCTATGAATCTTTGTGTGACCAAAGTGCCTTGGTTCTTCTCCTTTCAACAGACGACTTTGCAAAGAGATGTGATTGGGTATAGATAGAGGTGATAGAGACAGCTGATGAGATCAATAACTATATTATGTAGAGAGCAGATGAATGGCAAAATAGCTAAAAGCGAAAAGAGGGAATTATTTCTTACACGGGAATCAGAATCAGAACCAGGTTTACGTGAAATTTGTTAACAGCAACAGCAGTTCAATGCAATACATAATCTAACAGATAGAAAAAAATAATGAATAAAATAAAACATAATAATAAATAAAAGTAAATCAATTACGTATATTGAACAGATTTTTTTAAATGTGCAAAAACAGAAATACTGTATATTAAAAAAAGTAAGGTAATGTCCAAAGCTTTAATGTCCATTTAGGAATCGGATGGCAGAGGGGAAGAAGCTGTTCCTGAATTGCTGAGTGTGTGCCTTCAGGCTTCTGTACCTCCTAACTGATGATAACAGTGAGAAAAGGCATGCCCTGGGTGCTGGAGGTCCTTAATAATGGACACTGCCTTTCGGAGACACTGCTGCCTAAAGATGTCCTGGGTACTTTGTAGGCTGGTACCCAAGGTGGAGCTGACTAAATTTACAACCTTCTGCAGCTTCATTCAGTCCTATGCAGTAGCCCCTCCTGGTATGAATGCTCTCCATGGTACAACTATAGAAGTTTTTGAGTGTGTTAGGAAGTGCTTAGGGATCTGGAATGTACTATAAGGGCTAGTAAAGGAGAGAATTTAGTTATATATTTTTTTAAAAAAACAGAGAACTGTTTGGAAGGCATAAATTGTATGGCCATGCAGAAAAGGTAGGGTAATTGGACTAACTTGGTTGTTCTGACTTAGATCCATAATGACAGGTCAATTGGCCTCCTTTCAGGCTGTAATAAATTTGTAATTGTGTCTTTCTGTAATTGTTCTCTAACAGTTAGGTTACCAGGAGAAAATATGTGAACTGGCCTTGCATTTTCCAGAATGTGGAAGAGGAAATGAAAGGCTTCTACGTATAGAAAGGTTACACATGGCTTAACTGTAGCCTTATTCAGTGAGTTGGGAGCGAAAGGGATTGGATTGAATACAAGGCTTGTACTCAGCCGAACATTGCTCCCAGCTGATTTTAATGGAAAGTAAATTATGACTTTCTTTGAAGCCAACGTTACGTTCAATCTGATTGGTTTCCTCCTTTTTAAGTTAAACTTGTTTTCAATTATATGTGATTGATGCAGAATTTAGAAAAAGGAAGACTAGTTTTAAGATTAGAACTAAGCCATTTATAGGCATCAAGAAATAGCTTTTCTTCAAATATATGTAAATTTGAAACTCTTCTCCTTCAGTAGGTTTTGATTCCCAATCTGCTACTCTTATCAATTCTTAGTGCATGTAAAATGGTGCCTGTGAATGGTAGAACAGGACATGACCGAGAATCACATTGAGCAATGCGGGAAATCCATCCCGAGTGAAGACCAACCAGCAAGGTGAAGTCTCAAAACATGGCAAAGAATGAGTGTGATAAGAGGTTAGCATTGCAGGGGATTCATAAGAGAAGTGGATATGGGGGGGATTGGAGTACTCTCAACAGTTGGTGTAGAGTTGACGCCATAAGAAAAAAACAAATAGGTTAGAGAATAAAAAGAGGTAGATTTTAATCAAGAGGCAAAAAGGAAGTCAACATTCAGTCCGTGTAGGTGACAGGCATTTGAATAGCAGTGCAGCAGGTAAAAACCAAAGCTGACTTAGGGCTCAACAGCTATGGTTGCAATTTACACTTGCAGAATATGAGATTTTATCCATTTAGTGTGGTAAATCATAAATTATAACTGAACTTGTGGACTTAAAATAAGCATGCAACAGTTCTTCTAAGTGATATACTGAAATGTTGATCTATATCAAGATTATAACAATGACTGGGGACCTGCTAGAAGCATGGAAAATGTTAACATTGCATGTGAAAAATAAGATTGAAGTTAGTGGCAGCAGTTGAAATTTAGGATCATAAACAATGGTTGAATTACATATAACTTTTTTGATCAAATTTATTCAGCCGTGCAACATATATAGCTCTTCTCTTTTGGAACTCGAACTGATAGAGTTTCACATTTCATCAGTCATCACTTTCTGAAGAAGCAATATTTCTCCAGAGTACCAGAATAATGCTGTGTCTGCACAATCATCTTCCTATATTATATTTACATGCTCAGCTTTAACAATATTTGGTGGTGCTGTCATTTTAAAGCTAGTCAATTTTCATCATTTTTGGTTTCTTCTTCTTCACATTGAATGGGATGTAACTATGCTTAAGACTTGTGACTTAAAGTGAATTTGCATGTTATGAAGAAGCTGCAAATTGTATATATTGGACTCTGCCAGTTAAAGGCAAGGGAGTCAGCATCAGCCATCAAAACACATAGCTTATTATAGAGTGGTAAAACAAATCTATACATTGTCATTCTGTCAATTACCTACAATGATCAGTTCAGTTCTCTATTACATTTGTAACCTTCTCACTGTGGCTAGTAACAAATTAGGTTCATGAGCTTTCTCTGACTAACAGCTATGTGACTCAGCAATGCATGAGTAACAGTGAGCCAGCCATTTCCAATAAACAACACACATCTAGTGTTGGTACAATTTGGGCTCAACAAACAGGAAAGTTAGAATGTTAGGATGTTCTGTTAAGGGAATGAAAATTATCGTGAATGCTGTATAAATACTCCCCCCTGTACAGTTATTTTTTGCCAGGAAATTATGGAACTTACACTGGCATAAGCTTTAAGTGGAAGTACATTTACAAATATTTCTACCTTAACTAACAGTTAACAGGCAAAGGACCCACTATGGTAAACCGGTCTATAACGTGCACATGAACGTTGGAGCTCATTGCTGCATAGTCATGTGTTTTGTTTCGATTACTCACAGTGCTGAACCCACATTTTGCATGAAAGACGCCAGCCATTATTCAAACTCTCCTCAAAGTCTGTCATAAAGCAACTAACTCAGAAGTATTGGCAATTCCTCTGTGGAACCATTAGTCATCAAAAGGAATTTCTTACAAGGGTGTCTGTCCTTCAGGCGGGATACCACATGTCTTCCATTGTGCTCCTCTCTGCACCTTACTGCTCTCCTGAACTCTGGCAAAAGAAACCCCACCAAAACATACTCTCCTACAAATTGGATGGCACCAATCTCGCTCAAGCATTCCGTGGCACCCCATTGGACAGAAAGTTATCATGACAATCCTGGTTGGCTGATACAAGATTCTTAAGCTAATCAAATGGCTCATTACCTTAACAGGAAATGAAATACTGGACTAAAACTTGATTATGGACACACTACATTTTCCAAAAAATCTGCAGAAAATAAAATACTCAACAGCCTAACTGTAGTAGTACGATAAAACATGTTCTTAACCAGGTATTGCACATTTGAAACCAATTCATTATCCAAACACTGTTAGATTCAATGGACAAGAAACATGTTCAGAAAAAAAACAGCAGTTTGTTTTTTAATGTAGGGATTTTTGTTCTTCACAAATTTTTTTCAGTGAAACATTATCTGCAAGCCACTACCTTAAATGACCTCAACGGCACCACAACATAAAAATGGCAGAATACTAACAGTAAGGTGGGACAACTATCCTGAAACTCATCTAAGCACCTAATACTCACACTGCATTATTTGACCTCATTCAGATCTGTAACCTCCTGCAATCTCAAGACCAGACGTAGGATCTTGATCCAAAAACAGCAACTGTCAGTTTCCTTCTACAGATACTGCCTGGCCCACTGAGATTCTCCAGAATTTGTGTTTGTTTCTTAAAAGCTGACAAGTGATTGTTTTCCCACTGGATGTCAATGTCATGGTCTAGTCATAGGATCATGCCAGACGTACTAGCTCTATCATTTTCATAGGTCTGATATGGGACTTCATATCTAAGCTCATGAAGAGAAGACTTTGTTAATTTTTTTGCCCCCCAGATGCAGGCAGTGTGAGTAATGAAATTTGTTTGCTCTGCAGGCTTCGCAAAGAGTAGGCATTCAGAGATTTCTGGGGACCACCCATATAAGTTTCTGACATAGTATGTCAGTAGCTGTAGAAAGATTTCCTGGCATTCCTGCACAGACAACATTTCTCACTTAAGCACTGTTCCCCAGTAGTCATTGAACCCCTGTGCAAAACCTCTTCATGCACTTCTCTCTGATACCCATCACCACAACATCCATTGGTAACAAACACAGTATTTGAAGGGGTGTTATTTAAATAGAGATACTTTGAGAACTGCCAGCAAAGATCATAACTGCTTTCCTACATTTGATGACATCAGTCGCTTGCAAACTGTCAGTGTCTGTATCAGGACAGTGTGGACTTCACAGCTGAAGTTGTTATTTTCTGTGACTTCCACAAACAAGGTATTTCACTGCACTCTCTTTGCAGCAATAAAACAGTGAGACCAGTTTCAGGCCATAATATGAGCATACAGTCCTACATTACACGCCTCTCATATCACTCATTCTGATGTCACTGCCTCACTATCCTCTTATCTTTCCAACTTCCCAACACTCCTTATCCCAATTTCAAGCTTGTTTTCATACAAATGTCTCTTAAAGCTTCTGCCTTTCAGAACTTCTGCACTCTTTTCTTTTTCATCATGTTTGTATGTAAACTCTTCTTTCACAGTATCTGCTCCTTGTAAGTGCCATATTTGATAACCCTCTCCTTACCAAACTTAAAAGCTGATCAGGTCAGAAGTTTTTCTTCTGAAAGAAAATCTGGACCAGAATCAAAATCAGGTTTATTAACATTAACATATGTCATGAAGTTTGTTGTTTAGTGGCAGAAGTACAGCATAAGACATAAACATTGGTGTAAGTTGCAAAAATAAATAAATAGTGCTAAAATGGAATAACAAGTTAGTTTTCAAGGGTTCATGGATTATTCATGAGTCTGAAGGTGTAAGGGAAGGAGTTGCTCCTAAAATATTGAGTCGGGGTCTTCAAACCCTGCACTTCTTCTCTAATGGTAGTAACATAAAGAGGGCATATCCTGATGTTGAGGGTCATTAATGATGATCTTACCTTCTTGAATCACCTCCTCCAGAAGTTGTCCTTGATAATGTGGAGGATTTTGCCCATGATGGAGTTGACTGAGTCTACAGCCCTATGCAGCCACTTTTGACCCTATATTTTGGTGCCTTCATACCAGACTGATGCATCAGTCATAATGCCAGCTCTACAGAACCAGTTAACATCTACAGAAACCTGCAAGAGTTTTTGTTGACATACCAAACCTCCTCAAACTCCTAATGAAGCAGAACCACCATAGCAGTCCTTCATCATGATTGCATTAATGTGATGGGCCCTCTAGGATGGTGATGCCCAGAAAGTTGAAGGTTCTCACCCTTTCTACACTGACTCATCAATGAGGACTGATGTGTGTCTTCCTAATTTCTGTGTCTGAGACATGATCTAATAGAAGTCCTTAAAATATTGAAGAGCACTTCTGAGGCAAGAAAAGTTAATGGGCAGTGAAGAACCAAGGACCACAAATTCATGTTAGTTCCTAATTAGACAATAATAGAAGAATTTAGGAGAAGTTATTTTTCTCAGAGTGGAGAGAAAAATACCACGCAGAATACTTGATCAAAACAGTAAGGGAAGGGTGCATCAAAAAGAAAATTGGAAAAGAATTTTGAGAAAGAAAGAAAAGTGTTGAAAAATGAGATGGCCAAACATAGCAGGAAGCTCATGCAGAGCATAAACGCCAACAGGGAACTGTTATGTTGAGAGGCCCTCCTCTGCACTGAAACACTGTTCAATTCATTGTAATACCGTGTAATATTATCTTAACCAAAACAACTTCTTTGATCTCTGTTTGGTTATTAAGTATAATACTTCTATTAGTTTGATATTTATTTAATATCATATCTGTGATAGATTTTAGAATATTTTATTTAGCTACAGGAAGATTGCAACTTGATATTTTGATAAAAATGAGTAGTTTATGCACTTATGATAAAAAGCTAGCTATTTTTATAAGTTTCCGGGAACAGATTTAATATCTGTTATGGAATATTTCTACTTTGCAAAATGAAAAAAATAGAAATAATGAAATAAAAGACATAAGTAATATGAAACATATTTATCTTTTCTAAAGGAAAACAGATTCTAAATCAATGCAGGTTAAGATTGATTTCAGAAGGCCTTGTTAGCAATACCTCAAACCGTCACATTGCTTTGACATTGAATATCTGTTTACATTGTCCATAAAGAACAGCAGAGTTTGAATATTTTGTTTACACTCTTGAGTTAGGAGCTTCTTCACTTCCCACCCCCCTTGTTCTCTAGATGATCAAATAAGTGGCCACTAGCCCTGTTATCTTTGTCTCGTTAATGCAGACGTAAATATTGTCAGGGGTGCCCTTTGTCCCGAAGTGGCCACCCTTTCCACCTCCCTTTATATTTCTTCCTTCCAATTTATTGGGACAGATAATGAGATCACAATCAGAAGCCAAGTTTTCCAAACATGATGAACAAGTGTTCTCTCAGTGTTCTGTTTCTTTAACTGTGCAATTATATTGATGTTCTATTTACAAGTACAGGAGATTAAGCATGTAATAACTAATTGAGAACTATAAACATGAACATGACTATGTCTTTGCAATGCCTTGTGAATTCCAAATGAATTGGCCTTTTTACATGCCTTTTCTACCTCCTGCTGCAATTTTGTGTCCCACAGCCTGGCTGCTATTTGGAGGCATGTATGCGCTGTAACTTACATCAGCATCATTTTATCCTAGCAGGTTCTGAACTCTACCCACATGGACTCAAAAGTTCAAAGTTCAAAGTACATTTATTAAAGTATGTATATATTATATAAATTAGTCTCCTTACAGGCAACAACAAAACAAATAAACCCAAAAGAACCCATAAAAAAAGACCATCAAACACCAATGTGCAGAGAAAAAAAGAAATCGTGCAAACAATAAAAGTAAGCAAATAACATTCAGAGAAAAGTGAGTGCACAGACATGAAGCCCGGAGTAGCTGGAGCAGGCCACAACCACATCCTCAGTTCAGCACAGAACCGAGTAAACGTCACGGAACAGCGAGGAGAACTGGCCTGAACCTCGCCTCTGGTCCTGACATCCTGCCTTTTCAATCTGGCCCAGCTTTTAAGTCATCAAAATGTTGGCTTGTTCCTTGCTCTAGGGCCTGGGCCCTATCACTTTGATATGCTCTGGGCCTGGACCACACTGCCACTTTTCGGTCCATACCCGACCTTTCCAAATCAGCCCGGTGGTTCCATCGATCAAAGCTCCATTTCAGTTTTGGTGGATGGGTCTCAAGTCTTCCTCACCTCTACTTGTCCCAACTTTGCCTCACCTACACTCACCTCAAATCTGCCTCAAACTCACCTCGCACGCACTCGCTTCAACCCTCGACTCAGCCTTACCTTGCCATTGTTTGTGGTGATCATTGACCATAAATTTTACTAGAAAAAGTGTTAGTAATAAAGTATTTAGCTGTACTTGTTGTTTGCTCCTGATAAGTAGCCTTAAACTGGATTCTACATCTTCTGATCCTCTTTCTAAGAATTTGATTTAATTTGTTTACCAACAGAACCACCCCACTCCCTCTGCCTAACTGCCTGTCCTTTCGATACAAGTTGTATCTTAAGATGGTAAGCTCCCAACCTTGATCTTCTTTTAGCCACGAATCAGTGATGCCCACAGCATCATATCTGCCAATCTCTAATTGTGCTACAAGATCATGTACTTTATTCTGTATATTGTATACATTTAAATATAACACTTACAGTCCTCTATTCATCACCCTTTTTGATTTTGCACCATGCCACACTTCAATTCTCCCACTGACTGCAAGTATTCCCTATTATCTTCCTCACAGATCCTCACAGTCTCTCTACTCACTCCATCTACTTAGATACCAATTGTCCCATCCTCAGCCCTGTCATTCTGGTTTTCCTCCCCCTGCCAAATTAGATTAAACATTCCCCAACAGCTCTAGCAAACTTGCCCACAAGGATACTGGCACCCCCTTCGTGTTCAGATCCTTTCTGTACTTGTCATACTTTGCCAGAAGAGATCCCAATGAAGCAGAAATCTGAAACCCTGCCCACTGCACCAATTCACCAGCAACACATTCATCTGCTAAATCATCCTATTCTTACCTTCACTGGTGCATGCCACAGGCAGTAATCTAGAGATTATTACCTTGGTGGTCCAGCTTTTCAGCTTTAACTAACTGTCCAACTTACTATATTCTCTCTTCAGGACCTCCTCCCTTTTTCTACCTATGTTGTTGGTACCAATGTGTACTTCTGGCTTCTTACCCTCTCTCTTTGGAATGCTGATCCAAGACATAATCCGAGACATCCCTGACACTGCCACCTGGGAAGCAAAATACCATTTAGGTGCCTTTTTACAACCATAGGATCTCCTGTCTGGTTGTCTAACTATGGAATCCTTTAACACTACTCTTCTCCCTTCTTTCATAGAGGGAGAACCATAGAGCCAGACTCAGTGTAAATAAAACCCTCCTCACTGTAGCTTCTCCCTGCTAGGTCACCCCGCCCACCCCCCCCCCCCCCCATCCCTAACAATATCCAAAGTGGTGTACTTATTATTGAGGGGAAATTCACAGGGGTTCTCTGCACTGGCTGCCTACCTTCTTTCCTTCTCCCTCCTGCAACCTAGGGGGTGACTGCCTCTCTATAGCTCCTATCTATCATCTCCTCAATCTCCTGCATGAGCTGAAGGTCATTTAGTCCAGCACAGAAGTGCAAAAGAACCTAACAGTCTGACATACTGTTCTACAGCTGGAGCCACAGATGGAATATTAACATTGTAAACCTGAAGTTAATAGGCATAAAAGGAAGCATACTAGTGGTTAGCATTATATTTTGCACAGAGGAAGATGGTTTTGGTTGTTGAAAGTTAATCACCTTAGCCACTGATAAGGGCTTGGTTCCAGAGATCAATGCCTAAGGTGCTTTTGACTGACCTCAGAAGAAAGTTGCCCACAAAGAATAAGCAATGCATTAATTGATTTTGATCATTAAGCTTTCAAACAGCTTGCAAAGTATCACTCAGGCCTCATGGATTTCTCCCCTGGCACTGATCTCCACAGTGACCTGTTTACATTTTCTTCTCACTGTGTATCTAGAGTGTTGTGTCTGTACAACTACTTACCAATTAAATAAAAACACACAAGTGGAGGTGAGTTTAACTGGAATATTCACTTTGCAATGAGGGGGAGAAAGAGAGAGAGAGAGAGAGAGAGAGAGAGCAACACATTAATCTGCATGGGTAAGTTATCACTCAATAAGTAGTGCTAAGTGGAGTCATTGCACTGAAAGGAAAAGATCCATACATTACACTTCCTCCCCTTTAGATTAATGTAACATAAACTGTAAATGTAACAGAACATTCAATTTCCCTTTCACAAACCGTGTTCAAATAAACATGCTTTCACAATAACAGTCTATAACTAACTTAACTATACTAAAGATTCAGTCTTTTGGGCGACACTCTATTTCTTACAGGATAGTGCGTTTGCCCCTGTGGAATGGCATCACGTTTGGCTGTTGTCTTGTTAAAGACAACTTTTTCTGTTGCAGGTGCCATATTACTGTTAATGACATGATCGTCACTGAGAGGTAAGTCCGATGACTGTAATATGTCCGTCATTTTGGATGCAATCGACTCAGGTGTGTTCCTTGGCTAAGCATTCAGTATCTGGTCCATGTGATGCCTCTATTTGTAAGATCTCCAACATCCACTGTGTACATCAGTGGTCCAGTTCTTGTAGTTATCCTACTAGGTGTCCACTTCTCTTCTCGGTAATCACATGCTTGGACTTCCCGTCAAACCCCAAAGCTCCTTGCTGATTTACTTGGCAACTTGGCTGAACTGTCTATTCTGCACTTCCCTCCGTAGGTCTGGTTTCAGAAGGTCTTTGCAAGGTCTTAGATTCATAAACAGCATTGCAGGTGTTTGATTTGTCATTGCAAGAACAGAGTTCCGATACACAAAATGGAAGTTGTCTGCCAGGTGCTGTAGAGAAATGTCCGCCTTGCTTTAATGGACTTTTAAAGGTTTGGATGAACCTTTCAGCTAACCCATTCATTGCTGGGTGGTGAGGAGGTGACATGAAATGTCAGATGCCATTTTTCTTCAAGAATAGTCTGAATTCTTCTGACATGCATTGTGGTCCATTGTCACTCACAGTTTGTTCCGGTAAGCTATTTCTGGAAAAGATAGTCCTCAGAGCAGAAACAGTCTTTTCTGTCATGGTTGACCTCATTGGTATGACCTCAAACCACTTCAAATAAGCATCTACAACAATCAGAAACATGGAGTCCATGAATGACCCAGAAAAGTCAATATGCACATTTTGCCATGGTGAAGATGGCCACTCCAAGTGTGTAATTGTGCCTGTGGGGGTGCATTTCAAACTTTGTGGCAACCTGAACAGCTTTTGGTCAAATCTATACCTGCCTATCTATTCCCAGCCACCACATGTAGCTCTGGGTGAGACTCTTCATCTCTACTGTACCCAGATGTCCTGTATGCAGATTGTCTAACACTCTGGTGCGCAGTTTAGAGGGAAGCACAACATGAGATTCACATATTGGTGCTGTTTCATATACTGAGATTGATCTTATCTAACTAACAGCTCTGGAACATAGGATTACCATGAGCTGGCCATCCTTGCATGACTTTTAACAATGTCGTGTCATTCCTTGTTTATCTTTGTATTTCAGCATTTCTTACCGGCAACTGGTCCACCAATGCTGTGTGGAACACATCTGCTGTGTCACTGAATGAAAACATTTCACCTTCGGTTGCCTACAGTGGAAGACATGACAAGCCATCAGCATTGCTGTGTAGTTCGGTACCCTTGAATGCTAAGTCATCAGAGTGGTCTCCTAGGAAAAGTGCCCAACATTGCTACCAGGTAGTAGTCATCACTGTGATTTCATTCCTGGGATTGAAAATGGACACAAGAGCTTGGTTGTCTGTTACCAGGGTGAACCTTTGTTCTTAAAGGTAATGGTGGAACTTCCTAGCCTATCCTTCCCCATCCGAGACCAAGGACCTCACAGTCAATTTATGTGTAGATAAGTTTTGTGCTCGTCAGTGATCTTAAAGAAAATGAAATTGGACATTCAGATCCACCTTTCATAGTGTGTGACAAAACGACACCAATGTCATAAGGGAACGCATTGCATGCCAGTCTAATGGGCAGGGATGGGTCATAATGAGTGAGGAATTCATCTAATAATATTTGTTGTATTATTTCCTTGAATGCCCTTTCACATCTTTCTGACCATTCCCACTTTGCTTCTGTCTGTAACAGTGCTTTGAATCAGTGCAGTACCCTAGCAATATTTGGAAGAAACTGGTGGTAGAGGTATACAAGGCCCAAGTATGACCTGAGTTGTTATACATTTTCTCGTTTGTGTGCCTGCAGAACTGCTTTCGTCTTCTCTTGTAACTCAGGTAAGCCGTGCTTGTCACAGACATATCCACAAAATGATATTTCATTCTTAAAAAAGATCTCAGATATTCACTCAGCCTGATAAGCACATTACCAAGGTTCTAAAGGTGCTCTTCATCATTCTTGCTTGTCATAATGACTTCAAAAAGGTAACATTGTGTTCCTGGGATATCTTGGAACAATTGTTCCATTGCTCTTTGTCAAATTGCTGGAGCTGAAGCAAAATCCAAGATGAGATTATTATACTGGAACAGTCCCTTGTGAGTGTTGATTGTGAGGAACTGTCTGCTTGACTCCTCAACCTCCATTTGCAGATCGGCTTGTGACAAGTCAATCATTGAAAGCCTCTCCCCACCTGCCAAAGATGCAAAAATGTCCTCTATTCATGGCAGGAGTTAATGCAGAGTATGCAGCACAGGGTTGATGCTCTCTTTGAGGACCCAAATATGCAAACAGCTTCAGCCTTTCTTTTCTTGATTACCAGGACAATGGGCACGGACCAATTGCTCCATTCAACCTTGGGGAGAATCCCAGATGCTTTCAAGCTCTGAAGTTCAGCATCCACTTTGGGACATTGTGCATAAGGCACTGGATGCGCTTTATGGAATCTTGGTCTTGGTTTTTCATCCAGTTCAATTCTGGCCTTCATGCCTTTGAGTTTACCAATTTCCTTCTCAAACACCTCCCATTAATATCAAGCAGTAGTGACTGTCTCCAGTTAGTGCTCCCATTTGGGTTGCAGTTGCCTGTTGATGACACACTGAGAGCTATGATTGAGTACCAGTCTGGTAGGATTTTTTTCAACTGTTCACATCTGAAAATTACTGTCCCTCCACTTTTTGACACAGAAATCTCTAACTGCTGTGTTTTGTCTCATTAATTTCAGTTTGTATTTGGGAGACCTGTTTCATCTGTGTTTGTCTTTAGCATCACTGAGGTCTTTTCTAAGGTAGCTTAGAAAGCAGTCTGTTGTAGTCAGCCTCAGAAATTACAGACAAAGCTGATCCTGTATCGAACTGCATTTTCAGTTTTACACCAGATACATCTATTGTGATCCAAATGATTTTACAATCTGCTTCAGTGAATGCTGTGTAGTTCCTGATATGACAGCTCACTTTTGCCAGACTCTGTGTTGGCTGATTTAGTTTCACATTCAGTCACATTGTGCATTTGTTTAGTTTTGTGTTTGAAACTTTTTACTCTGTGCGTTTTCATGTTGTGCATCTCTCACTGAGTACCGTGCATTATTACTAATGCAACACTTGGTTAGTGTCCGTGACAGCCTTCTCCATACTAATTCACTCTTTCCTTTCACTGTCCTTTCCTCGGAGTTATGTCATCTCGTAACTGTGAGTGCAGTGGGTGATATCCGCTGCGTAAGTTCTCAGTCAATAAGTAGTGCTAAGGAAAGCAATTGTGCAAAAAGAAATAGATCCATACATTACACAGAGGGTCTTTTTGCCCCTGTAGATAGAGACTATCTACCTCACCCTTCATTCACAGAGCCTCCAGTGCTGTGTCTGAAAATTCTGAAGGCTATCTAATGGCCTCAAGTATTGGGCAATCATTCACTTCTGCTACAGGTATGTTCACGATCTGCGTGATTTCCTCTACCTGCTCTAGCCACACTGCTCCATCCCTTAGAGCAGTCTTAAGCAAAGCAGGCTCATTTAAATTAATACACGTAAGTTACAATCGCTGAGAAAATCAGCTCTCTATGCTTTGATGCCGAACCTACAACATTGTGAAATCAATGGAATGATTGTGAAGGCAGAGTGATGAGCTGCTCCTACCGCATGGCTTATCTTGTGCTGTAGATGGGGGATGAATTGCCAGGTAGAAGTTATACCCCTTGCAGATGAGCATACCTAATCAACACTGGGTGCAGTTACTAAAGATTACAATCTTTTGGTGTTCTCTCTATTCATATTAATTTAGTTCAAACATTATGCAGTTGGCTTACTTGTAATGAAATGGGCTGAATAGAGATCAGATTACTGGAGCAATATGTTCATGCTTTGTTGAAGGAATGAGTCTGATGTGTTCAATAGTCTTGTTTGATTTGTGCTTGCAAAACTGAATGTGGTGGAGAATTGGAAAAAAGTGATGTATGCATGGTAACATTGGAAAATTCATGCCTGCACTTGCACAAGTGGTCTGAAACAATTGATTCTAAAT
The DNA here is from genome assembly GCF_048418815.1 of Hemitrygon akajei. NCBI lineage: Eukaryota > Metazoa > Chordata > Chondrichthyes > Myliobatiformes > Dasyatidae > Hemitrygon > Hemitrygon akajei. The sequence goes on along the minus strand of NC_133136.1, from coordinate 69,866,666 downwards.
CATTGCTGACATGTGGCACCAATAATGCGATGTTGATAGCTTTTTGAATGTAGTTGATCTATTATTACAGAAGAATGGAATATAAACACTTATGTCTCAAACACATCACCTCTTGCCAGCATGCCAGTACTTCCATATGCAGCACCTGACTGGTCCACTCTCCATGAAGAATATTACATAGTTGACACCAGTGAGGTAACAGTACAAAAACAAGCTTGATTGATGATGGCAGTGAGCAATTTTCTCCAAGGCTGTTTGTTCCAGAATGTTATGAAGACCTGTTTGATAAGAAAGGGATCTACACCTTAAGGGTCAAGTGCTGACCGGTGAAACACTGACTGATTCACAATGCCCTGGATTGATTTAGTTTTATTTGATCCCTTAACAATGATACACTTTGTCAGATGACAATAAAACTAACCACTAATCACTATTTTAGATCAAAATTAAATTGTGAGTGATGGCAAATTCCTACCCATTTTTAAGACAGCTTTAGCTTTTTACCGCTCCACTTTCTGTCTCTTCTAATTCAGTATGCCATCTCTATTTCCATATATGCTTCCATTCTCTGGATGATTGGTGATCTAATATTAATCAGGTGCAGTGAAGAGTGCTGAACTATAGGTTGCTAAGGTGATAGTAGCAAAATGAAATTGTTTTATATTCTTCTTCTGACAGCTTGTAACATTTGAGCACAATTTAGGGTTATGTTGACCTTCCTCTCCCAGCTTGTCACTCTAGTTCTGCAAGCTCTCTGCCTTTGGCCACTTACATCGTTCAAATAAAGTTCAATGCAAATTGAAGAAATGCCACCTCCCCTTCTGACCTTCCATGCATTTATGGCTATGAGAAAAGAATTTCATTGACACTATACTCTTTGATTCATTTAGCAGCTGCAGGTTTAGTGATCTCTACTCTGAATGTATTTAGTGACTAAGTCTCCACAACTCTTTTGGACAGTGAATCCCAAAGATTCATCAGCCTCTGGGTGAAAAAAAAGTCCTAGTCACAGTACCAAAAACCCAACTCCTTAGCTTGAGACTCTGACTTCTAATTTTACACATTCCAGCCAGGGAAGTATTATCCCTGTTTTTACCCTGTTAAAACCCATAAGAACTTTATATGTTTCAATGAGATCATTGTTCATTCTTATGAAATGAAGAGAACACAGACCCAGTCTGTTTATTTTCTTTGTATATAGCAAATCTGCCATCCCAGAAATTAACATGGTGATCTCATGCTGTACTCTTTTTTTTAATGTATATCCTTCCTTTGGTAGGAATAAGATTTGTTCACAATATTCCATGTGCAGAATAATGAAAGCTCAAATTGGAGTGATATGTATCTGCTCTTTGACTTGAATTCTCTTTCAATAAAATCAACATTCAATTTGCCTTGCTGGTTATTCACTGAGCCTGCATATTAACTTTTATTAATTTGTATACCAAAGCTCTCAGGTTCCGTTAACTATCATTGTTTTGTAATCTTTCACCATGTAAAACATGCTCCTCCGTTCATTCTTTTTAAATCAAAATGGACAAACTCAGATTTCTCAATTTTATATTCCATTTTTGCCCATTCACTTAGCCTGCCTGTTTCTCCCTGAAACCACTCTGCATTCTTAGCTCACACTGCCATCTAGCTTTGCCTCGATTTTGAAGTCAACAGTTTCAAACCATTAGCCATTCCAGCCTTCTGAGAGAAAGAAGCCCGAATGGTGGAAGTGCAAGGTGCAAGGCTCAAGAGGGTAATAGCTTGAAAATATTTTATCTCCTCTGGACAAATCTTTAAGTCTACAGCCTTAACTACCTTTTTTTATCAGCTAGTCCAGCATTGGGTCAAACCTGGTTAACATCCCCAATAAAAGGCAGTTGTCCACAGAATATTTAATAACCAGGCAGATAGTCAGTGCTTAACCAGTTACTGACCAGTAGGAAAGGGTTTTCTCATTCCTCTTTCTCTAATTACATTGCAGTAGCTGGTGCATGGGATACTTTCGATTGGACCTGTTCTATCTCACTGCCATCAGCTACTTCACCATCCTGGCTTATGATGAGCTACATCTGGGCAAGAGAAAGAGAGCAGCAGGGATGTGCTAGTCGCAGGAAATAGAAGCTGAATATCTTGATTGCTTTAAAAAAATTCAAATTTGTAACTGTGCTCCCATATGCATAATCCTAGGAGACCTCCTTCTTACTAGACCTAGTGGATATATAAAAGTGTGGTTCTCAAAGTCATCACTATCCTAAGTTATACTTCTTGCACATCTTTCATGAGTTCAGAAGCATTCAACCTGCTATCCAAAGAGGGGTAAGATAGAGGACTGATGATTTTTTTTGTTTTCACTTCCAATGGTAATGCCAATCAGAATGTTGAACAGTCGGATTTGTATCTCATTTTGGCTACCCACACTTGCAGGATGGCATCAACTGCTTGCACACAATATGCAATGATGGGAAGTTATTTATGTGTGTATCAACAAGATTCATACGTATTTTTTTATCATTGTTGTTCCAAGCTCCCTGACAACTTTAAAGCAGATCTAATACATGGTTGCTAGGAGGTAAGCAGCTATCATTTGGTTAAAGCAAATACCTTCATAATTTTAAAAACTTGTTTCAAGTGATGCATTATCCTCCTTTTTTCGTTTTCTTTGTGTTTTCACTTAGATTCTCATCACAAGGCAAAGACATGCCTGGAAAATTTATTTTTCAAATGACATTTCTGGGCAGCAGTTTCACTACAGGAAGAAAACAAAATGCTAACAGTGACTTTTCTCTGTTAATATCTCCTTCACTTCTATCCATGGAAGGAGATATTACAGTAAGTCAAGACTACTTCTATCTGTTGGAGTATGTGAAATATCCAATATTTTGAAGACTGTCAGGGAAGCTACCCGCAATGCCCTGGCCTTTATGTATTCCTCAAATCAACTCTTCTTAAGAAATTAACCTTAGTTAGCCATTAAATACATTGTTAAAACAAACTATTTTCCATTGCAGTTCAAAATTATTTTGCTGGTTATAAAATATTAGCAATATTTTAAAAGGGAATTGAAAAGGCACATGTAAAACCAAGATCTTTTCCGTTGTATTATGCTTATAAAATATTAGCAATATTTTAAAAGGAAGTTGAAAAGGCACATGTAAAACCAAGACCTTTTCCATTGTATTATGCTTAATATCAAAGGGTATCCTGTGTATTCATCCAAGAAGCCATACACTGAGGTCTAGTTTCCTTGCAGATATTTTTTGTATTAAGGGATGATGGGTTGTAAAGTTAGCTGGCTCAAAACTTTCAAAGGGATTGATTCTAAGCTTTAGAAGTTCCCAAGAAACCTAATTAACTGCATGGGAATTTTTGAAACATGACTTTACATTGGAATGCTGCTCCAGTGCAGTCAATTTGAAGAGTAGGTTTTCTGAAATACGAGCCCTGATTTTAATACCTGAGAACAGGGAAAAAAGAGACAAAAAAGGCTCTGATATCATTTGGGATAACCGGAAGTCAATTTAATACATCTCTCTGGAGAATTTTGAAACATGCACCTCACATTATCATTTTACTCTGTGGCTGATTACATGCTATCAGGCTTTTGGACAGCTTATGAAGTAATCTGAATTCTAGTTTTAAAAGGCTAATTCACTGATGGAATTTTGATGAAACTCTATCAACCTGAAACATTAACTCCATTTCCCCTTCCATGTATGTCACCTGATATATTGATTTCATTCAGAATTTTCTGCTTTTAATCTATAGTTCACTGTCCATGTTTTGAATTTGGAAAGCAGAGAATTGTTTCAATGTTATCAGAAGCTATTAACCAGCATTGCCAGTCTCCCTGAACACTTCTCCTTGAGAATCACATGCACCAAATATATGCTTTCTGTCGGTGAACACATGCTGTTGCATTCACACATTGGTGCACATCTTCTTCTATTGCCGCAGAACAAAATGGAATATACAGGGAAAGGAATAAAAGAAAGCACTGAAGTTAGGAGTAAACAGGCAAACATTGGAAATATATACTCAGTGGCCACTTTATTAGGTACCTCCTGTACCTTATAAAGTGGCTACTGAGTGTATGTTCATGATCTTCTGCTGTTGTAGACCCATCCACTCTGAGGTTTGACATGTTGTGCTTTCAGAGATGCTTTTCTAACACACTACTGTTGTATCACATGGTTATTTGAGTTACTGTGGTCATCCTGTCAGCTTGAACCAGTCTGGCCATTCTCCTCTTTCATTAACGAGGTGTTTTCGCCCACAGAACTACCAATCACTGCATTTTCTTTTTCACGCCATTTTCTATAAACTGTTGTGCATGAAAATCCCAGCAGATCACCAGTTCTGAGGTATTCAACTGAAACCAACAATTATTCTGCAGTTTAAGTCACTTAGATCATATTTCTTCTGCATTCTAATATTTGGTCTGAACAATAACGGAAACTTTTGACGTCTGCATGCACTTACTCATTGATTTTCTGCCACATGATTGGCTGATCAGATATTTGCATTAAACTTCATGATGGCACTCTTAACTAAGGAGCCCAACAGCTCATAAAACTACTGCTTCTTCTTCAACTGTGATTGATTGCAGCCTGTAATTTCCATTTTGATAATATATTTTTGGGTTTACTGAGAAATCTGGTGCTTTTGCTAGCTCCTAGGGAATGGTTGAGTGCAGAGTGTGCAGCCATCATTTCCTAATGGTGGACCGTGACCTATAGTCAGCTCTATTAATCTTCACTGATTGAGCAACGTTGAAATCGATGGGGATGATAGTGAAAGGTGAGTGGGTGTTCAGCACTATCTGCCTGTGTTTGACTGGTCTCCCTCTCACTGTTTCCAGAGAAAAGTGCAAGCGTCTTGGGCCCCATGCTGCAAGGATCGATCATGCCTCATGACTGTGGGACTCATTTATGGGGATTCTATGGTTTGATGTTTAATGTCTTCAGTGTTGAATATGCTCGGCAGCTCTGGACTCATTTTATGGCGGACTCCACAGTTTATTTTCCATGTTCTTCTGGTTACCTTTTTTTTGCTATTTCCACAATTTGATCGAGGCACTTTGGCACAGAACTGTCTCTGTGGTTTTGGTTTGCAGTCATCGACAGCACTAAACCAAACTCCTGTACTGTTTTGGAGATTCTTCAGTTTGATATTTAATATTCTATGTGTTGTTTGCCTACTTTTTGTTGTATGTGCAATTTGTTCTTTTTTTTTGCACATTGAATATTTGTTATTTCTTTAATCAGGTCTGATGCTGTTACTTTGTTTTGTGGTTGCTTGTGGGAAGATGAATCTCAGGATAGTATACTGTAAACATACTTCGATAATAAATATATTTCGAGAACTTGTATAGGTGTACCTAATAAAGTGGCCACTGAGTGTACATGTCATTTATGAATCAATGTTGTGACTACAGTGGATGACTCAGACAGCTGCATGCAGAATATGTAAAAGATAAGAATATAAAGAGAAATTAATGGGGTTATTTGAAAAGAAAGAAAAGTCTTGTGTAATTTATGCTTGACACAGGCCAGTAGAACTAAATGTCTTTTCCCAGTACTGTAAGTAATATGCAATTGTATGTAACATTATGCCTGAAACAAAACAAAGCTAAAACAATGATTTTCATTAACTATTATAATTTTACAAGCTTTGAAAGATAATTAATATCTCCCTTTGTAGAGCTGTAGATTTCATGCTAAGAATCTCAGCACTGGTGGCTCACACGTGCCATTTTATTTATACTTAGGCACAGATTAAATCCAGAGGGAAAAACTGTCTTGATAGAAATTTACTCTGCTGCAGTTAATACACATCCTGCCAGACTCGGTTAATGAGTGGTAAAACCAAGCACACATTATTACACTGTGTGTACTCACTGAGGACGTAAGTCTGAAGGTTGCACCAGCACAACACAAAACCCGAGATCGAACGTAACTGAAGAAATGTAAATTACAACCAGTGATGGTAAGTGAGAAGGTATAAATGAAAAGCGTTCCAACTTTAACAATGACCAAGCATAGTGACATCATTTTATACTCCTTTTCAAGGTATTATCTTTGATTCCCATGGTGCTGTTTATAATACTTCTGAGAAATTTTGTTACTGGGGACGAGAATATGCTATGTGGTAAAAATACAGGTGAAACTATACAACAACACACACAACATGCTGGTGGAACACAGCAGGCCAGGCAGCATCTATAGGGAGAAGCGCTGTTGACGTTTCAGGCTGAGACCCTTCGTCAGGACTAACCGAAAGGAAAGATAGTAAAAGATTTGAAAGTAGTGGGGGAAGGGGGAAATGCGAAATGATAGGAGAAGACGGGGGGGGGGGGGGATGAAGCTAAGAGCTGGAAAGGTGATTGGTGAAAGTGATACAGAGTTGGAGAAGGGAAAGGAACATGGGACAGGAGGCCTCAGGAGAAAGAAAGGAGGGGGGAAGCACCAGAGGGAGATGGAGAACAGGCAAACAGCTAAATATGTCAGGGATGGGGTAAGAAGGGGAGGAGGGGCATTAACGGAAGTTAGAGAAGTCAATGTTCATGCCATCAGGTTGGAGGCTACCCAGCCGGTATATAAGGTGTTGTTCCTCCAACCTGAGTTTGGATTCATTTTGACAATAGAGGAGGACATGGATAGACATATCAGAATGGGAATGGGATGTGGAATTAAAATGTGTGGCCACTGGGAGATCCTGCTTTTTTCTGGCAGACTGAGCGTAGGTGTTCAGCAAAACAGTCTCCCAGTTTGTGTCGCGTCTCACCAATATATAGAAGGCCACACCGGGAGCACCGGACGCAGTATACCACACCAGCCGACTCACAGGTGAAGTGTCGCTTCACCTGGAAGGACTGTCTGGGGTCCTGAATGGTGGTGAGGGAGGAAGTGTAAGGGCAGGTGTAGCACTTGTTCTGTTTACAAGGATAAGTGCCAGGAGGGAGATCGGTGGGAAGGGATGGGGGGGACGAGTGGACAAGGGAGTTGTGTAGGGAGCGATCCCTGCGAAAAGCAGAAAGAGGGGGGGAGGGAAAAATGTGTTTGGTAGTGGGATCCCTTTGGAGGTGGCGGAAGTTACGGAGAATTATACATTGGACCTGGAGGCTGGTGGGGTGATAGGTGAGGACAAGGGGAACCCTATCCCGAGTGGGGTGATGGGTGGATGGGGTGAGGGCAGATGTGCGGGAAATGGGAGAGATGCATTTGAGAGCAGAGTTGATGGTGGATGAAGGGAAGCCCCTTTGTTTAAAAAAGGAAGACATCTCCTTCGTCCTGGAATGAAAAGCCTCATCCTGAGAGCAGATGTGGCGGAGACAGAGGAATTGTGAGAAGGGGATAGCATTTTTGCAAGAGACAGGGTGGGAAGAGGAATAGTCCAGGTAGCTGCTGTGAAACGATACAATGTCTTATCAGGAAAGAAGATGTACTCTTCATAAGAAGTACAGACCTGCTGTGTTTTAAGTACGAGAGATATAAGGAAGGAATATGCACTTAATTATTACTGCTAAACACGTGTGAGAATTATTTACATAACGTTCAATTTTGGTCACCACATCCTTGGAATGATGCAAAAGTGCTAGAAATAAAATTCTGGAACAATTTCAGAAATGATGGATTTGAGATGCTGTACTAGCTTTTTGCTTTTTGGATTTGTCTGCTTTGCATTCATAGAACATAGAACATAGAATAGTACAGCACACTACAAGCCCTTCGGCCCACAATGTTGTGCTGACCCTCAAACCCTGCCTCCCATATAACCCCCCACCTTAAATTCCTCCATATACCTGTCTAGTAGTCTCTTAAATTTCACTAGTATATCTGCCTCCACCACTGACTCAGGCAGTGCATTCCACGCACCAACCACTCTCTGAGTGAAAAACCTTCCTCTAATATCCCTCTTGAACTTCCCTCCCCTTACCTTAAAGCCATGTCCTCTTGTACTGAGCAGTGGTGCCCTGGGGAAGAGGCGCTGGCTGTCCACTCTGTCTATTCCTCTTAGGAAAATGTCTTGAAATCCTTTTTATAAGCAATGTCTGGAGAAAGTTAAAAAAAACTCTTAATGTATGTGACCATCTCTATTTTATAATCCCTGGAGCTTCCTTTTTATTCTCTATTGACACACCTTGCTTTCCTTTTCTTTTATTTGCTTCTCAATTCTGTTCTATTTGATTTCTGCCAGATTTAGCTGCTGTGTCGACCATGGCTGCTTAATAACAAGTTGCAAAGCAGGAAAAATAATCACATCTTTTAATTCTTACGATATCTTGTGAACAACAGAACTGCTTCATTCCCAGACTCAGGAGTTACCGGAAGATCTCTTATCTTATTAATAGCTTGGAAGCCTGAAGCTTCATGCTTCATAATTTTAAAAGCAAACTTGCCTAGTGCATTATGTTTCCCAAGCAATGTATTGCTATCTTTTCCCATTTATCCATGCTATAGCCAGTTAATTACAGGTGCTCAATTTCATAGATATTTAATTAATCCTGTATGTGTCATATGTGATCATCAACCAAGTCAAAAAGTGTAATCTCAGGAATGTAGAATATAGAAGGGCTGTATTTTTCATAAGGACAATTATACACATTGAGTTTTTGCTGAGGCATTCCCTGTTCTGCTATTTTAACTTTGGTGGCGGTTTGATATACCCTTTATTAGACGAAGAAATTAGGAGTTTGCCAATGTTATCATAGCACACATGTTAATGATCTGAGGAGATTCATATGCTAATATATATGTAATTCTGCAATCTAATATTTTCTCTAACCTCAAGGTAAATACTTGGATCAATTATAGATAAGATGATCAGACACAAGAGGTTCTTTAGATGTTAGAAATGTTGAGCAAGACACAGAAAATGCAGTGGGACCTCAACAGGTCAGGCAGGAATCAGAATCAGGTATATTATCACCAGCATGCTGCATGAAATTTGATAACTTAGCAGCAGCAGTTCAATGTAATACATAATCTAGAAGAGAAAAACTAAAATAATAATAATAAAAAATAAACAATTAAGTCAATTATGTATATTGAATAGATGTTAAAAAGTGCAAAAACAGAAATACTGTATATTTTTTTTAAATGAGTTAGTGTCCAAAGATTCAATATCTATTTAGGAATCGGATGGCAGAGGGGAAGAAGCTGTTCCTGAATTGCTGAGTGTGTGTCTTCAGGCTTCTGTACCTCTTACCTGATGGTAACAGTGAGAAAAGGGCATGCCCTGGGTACTGGAGGTCTTTAATAATGGACACTACCTTTCTGAGACACCGCTCCCTAAATATGTCCTGGGTACGTTGTAGGTTAGTACCGAAGATGGAGCTGACTAGATTTACAAACTTCTGCAGCTTCTTTCAGTCCTGTGCAGTAACCCCTCCATACCAGACAGTGATGCAGCCTGTCAGAATTCTCTCCACAGTACAACTTTAGTAGTTTTTGAGTGCATTTGTTGACATGCCAAATTTTTTCAAACTCCTAATAAAGTATAGCTGTTGTCAATTCCACTCAAATGGCCTCTTGGAACAATATACCTATCAAGTGTCAGAAGAGCATTTACACAACATCAGCCTCTCAGTCCCCAGTAGCAGCAGGATCCTAGATCACAGTCCTTCCCCGCAACTTGAAAGCATTCTTCAAGTGCCAGTTGGCAGCATTTTCTTACAGAGATCTTAATGAAATTGAGCTTTCTCAATTCTCAATGAAACTGCCTCTCATTGTCTTGCATTGTAAGAAACGGAGTATTTTAATGTCACTGTGTGCTTGAGAAGGATGAGACATCTGGGCAGTAAAGACACCTATGTTGCACTATTGTTTATTGGCTAGAGCTTTGTTTTCAATACAAGAATTTGAAACAAATTGATCTCCAAAGTATTTGAGCTGGAACTTAACACCTGCCTCCACAGATGGATCCTTGACTTCCTCACCAAGCAGATTATAATCAGTAGGATAGGCAGGAACATTTCTGCCATGATTATCCTCAAAACTGGTGCTCCATAAGGTAATGTCCTAAGACCCCTACACACACACACACACACACACACACACACACACACACACACACACACACACACACACACACACACACACACACACACACACACACACACACACACACACACACACACACACACACACACACACCATCTGCAAGTTTACAGATTCCACCACTGTAACATTATTTGCAATTTGGCCCACTACAGTGATATGATCTGAAAACTTGCAGACTGAGTTAGAGCTGAATCTGGAGACAAGGAGCGATGTGGCACTGTGTCATGAAAACAACCATGTAAAACAGTCATGAAAACAATGTCAGTAGATCAAAAGAGCTGACCACAGAAAAGGAGGCAGTTCACACACTCATATTTATTCCAAAAGCACTGAATTTGAGAAACATAGAAAGCATACAGCACAATACAGGCCCTTCGGCCCACAAAGCTGTGCCAAACATGTCCCTAACTTAGAACTACCTAGGCTTACCCATAGCACTCTATATTTCTAAGCTTCATGTAGCCATCCAGGAATCTCTTAAAGACCCTGTCGTTCCCGCCTCCACCACCGCTGCCGGCAGCCCATTCCATGCGCTCACCACTCTCTGCGTAAGAAACTTACCCTCAGTAGGTAGAGATGTTCAGGTTCCTAGGAGTGAACAACACTAACCGCCTGTCCTGGTTTACCCATGCGGATGACATGGACAAGAGTGCTCACCAGTACCTCTACTTCCTCAGAAGGCTAAAGAAATTTGACATCTTCACTTTGGCCATTACTGATTTTTATTGATGCACCATAGAAAGCATCCTATCTGGGTGTATTACACTTTGTATCAGAACTGCTCTGCATGAGACCTCAAGAATCTGCAGAGAGTTATGGACCAAAGCTCAGCACATCATGGAAACCATCCTCCCATCCATGGACTCAGTACACACTGCCTGCCACTCTACCGTACTGTTCTAAGTCTATTGAATGATCCCCTAGTACAATAAGTCAGACCCCTGAACTCACAATATATCTTGTTACGGTCTTGCACTTTATTGTCTGTCTGCACTGCTCTTTCTGTAGCATGTTATCTGTATTCTATTACTGATTTTCCCTTGTACCTCCCTCAAAGAACTGATGTAATGAGTTTGTCATATGTTTGGTTCATGAAACAACAATGAACCAATTTACCAATTTATATTAAGTGTGATTGAAATTATGATGCAGGAAGGCAGAAGCTTAAACGTTCTTTGGATCACACAGAGAAGCATAAATGCTCATCTTGGCTTCAAAAAGGAAAACATATATATAAAACAAAATACCTGTAACAACTCTTCAGCTTTCCAAATCCTCTGCAGGCTTGCAATTCCCTGGCAATGAAACATTAAAAAAATAACTGTGAGTACTTAGTCAATGTGAACAGCAAAATGTTTTCTTCAGGCATATCCTGAGTTCACTGTGCCGCTGTAAATATCTCAAATGTTTTTCACACATAAAAAAAACATAACTTACCGTAAAGAGCAGTAACCTTAGTTCTTTTGCAGTGACTCATCCAACAAACATATTCTTTCCAGAGCACTACGTGTGTTGATCTGATCACCCAAGTCAGCCCACTTCAGATGTAATATGCAGGAGCCTAGTAGCTGATTTGAAGACATAAAAGTAGGTAATTCATACTTCTTCATGAATTATGAATAAAATACCTCCCCTCCATGGACTCTGTCCACAATTCCTTTCTCCTTGCTAAACCAGCTAGATCCCACCCAATCAGAACATTCTCTCTCCTCCCCAATTCCATCAGACAGAAGATACAAAAGCCTGAAATTACATACCATCGAGGTCAAGACTATTGAATGGTCCTCTAGTACAATCAGATAGACTCCAGAGCTCACAACATATCTTGTTATGGTCTTGCCCTTGTTGTCTGCCTGCACTACACTTCCTCTAACATGTTATCTGATTTTCCCTTGTACCTCCCTCAATGCTAAATTTTCCTCAATTCCAAGTATACTAAATTGCATGGTTGGTCATCCCTAGTCCAGAGCACAAAACAATAATTCTGTGTTCTTGTGTTTCTGTGAAAAAGGGTTCCATTGGTTTCCATTTTGGAAGTACAGTACAGAAATGGGGACTAATTTTGACAGCCTTCTTGTTCTAATGGGTGCATCTGCAGAGGGATCAAATAACCTTTATTGTACAAAGAGTAAATACAAATGTCTACATTTTACAAAAGATCTGCACATACAGTATATAAGACAAGATGCTAGCCTTTAGACTTCATATTGAAGCCAGATTTTGCTAGTATTGTGCAGGCCATTACACAGTAATGAGATGTGTTATCCCATTCATTCTAAGAACTCTCATAAAATAATTCATATCTCAAGTCTTGGTTTTGAATGACTCACTTCCCCCTCAAAGAATGATGTGTAGCTGGAGACTCTTGCCCTTTGGTTAGTTATTGACTCAACAATGACACAGCAATAACAACTCTACTTCATCTCATTGCATATACAGGTCTCCAATGAACTTACATATCAATTCATACCACTAAGATGTAGAGCTTGGATACATTGAGTCCAGGAGTGAAAAGGGAAGGTTCATCTTAAATTTTTTGGATTGAATAAAGACTGGGTTGTGGATGTCAGTATCAGATTCAAATATTCATAGAGTCACACCACATGGAAACTGGTCCTTTGGCCCATCTCTCCGATGTGCACTAATCACACTTGCTTCCATTAGATTCATGTCCCCCTCAGCCTTTGCTATCCACGTACCACAAATGTTTTTTAAACATTGCTGCAGCTTAACTTGCTTCTACCTCCTCCACTGGCAACTTGTTCATTTTACACACCAAAAAAGTCAGATCCTTTTTAAATTTTTCCCCTTTCATGTGAACATGTGCACTCTAGAGTACTCATACCCCTAGAAAGACTCAACTATCTCCCTTCTCTATGTTGTTCATAATTTTATAAATGAGATTTACAAGGCCATCCCTCAGTCCCCTTTTCTTCAGGGAAAATAGTTCCAGGCTATCCAATTGCTTGTTCTAAACCAAGCCTTCCAGTTCTGGTAACATCCTTGTTAACCTTTTCTGCCATCTTCTCTAGCTTAATTATTTCCCCTATACTGTAGTGTGGTTACCATAATTGCTCACAATGCACCAGATGTGGCAAATCAACAATCTGTAGAATTGTAGCATGTCATTATAATTGATGTAAAGAATGCCTCTGCTAATTGATTCACCACTGTGTCTAGCTGTGTTACCGTTTAGGGAACTTGCACCCAATGTCATGCTATTCAGTACACATTAAAGAGCCCTTTCATTCTCTGTGTCTGTCCTGGCCTGGTATAACTTCAAAAAAAAAAATCGCTTCATACTTGTTTGTGTTAAACTCCATCTGCCTTTTACTTGCCCATTTTCTATTTGACATAGATCTTGTTATAAACTTAGACATGCTTCTTTGCCATCCACTTCATCACCAGTCTTGGCTTCATCTGCTAACTTACTAATCACATCCACATCCACTTGCCTTTCAACTCGCAGTGCTGATGCAGGGTTTCAACCTGAGTCATCAACTATTTCCTTCCTCCTACAGAGGCTGCATGACCTGTTGATTTCCACTAGCATATATTTTTTTTTGCTTCAGACTGCAGCAATTGCAATCACTTGTATCTGCCAGTTCTATCCTGTTAGGGATCAGCTTGTCTCTGAATTCTGAAAGTCAGAGATCATTTGAAGGTTGAAGGTGCTGACTTTGACCACCTTCTTCATAATTGGATTCACCAGTTGGTTCAAGGGAGAACAGCAAATGTGCTGAGATCAGTGGCAAGTTGCAATGGCATCCCCTTTCTTAGCTTCACGCCATGAATGCAGTAAAAAAAAAATCCATTTATTTGTGGTTCATTTGGTACCAGAGATTCCAGAAATGTTAGTACCATCACAAGTGGTAAAGATCGGACGCTGCAATTAAATAATGCAAGCTGCTGTTGCTTTTCCCAATCTGCAAAGATTTTATTCAAATGAGTGCAATAAAATTGAATTATTTTCTTTTCACATCCAAGGAGTTGTTTCATTGTATTATTAAATTTAAATTGCCTTAAATATTCCTCTCAGTCTGAAAATCTGAATTCATGAATGTTAATTGCATGGGGATATGACTTCCCTTCTGAGAACTACATTGGAGAAGAGGGATTTAATTTAGTACAATATCCAATAAACAAAAAGGTTACCTTTTTTTTTGATTTAATAATACCATAATCTGGGGTAGAGAAATAGACTGTGTGGAAAGAACTGGAATTACATTTTAAGAAGATTAGAAATACTCAGAAATATTCTGTTTCTAATATTACTAATGTCAGCATTTTGGGGAAGTTAATGTGTAATTCTTTTATTTGTTTTTGTGCAGGAGTAATGCTTCAGATTTACTGGAGCTGAAAATGTCAGATGTAGCTGTCACCCTCTCAAAATCAAACAGCTATCCTAGTGATCTAGAATGTACCATTTCTCATATTGTGTGGGGTGCCTGCTTCTTGAACTTTTTCGTTTCTGCTAGAGCTCAAGCCTACACACAGATCACTGGAGGTATGACCTAATGTTGGTATTGGGACTTGGGTGATTGATTCTACTGATTATTATGTCCTAAAACTGCTAAACCTAAGAATTGAAGAGAAGAGAATTGAAGGAAGAGAATAAAGAGGGGAGAAAGACTGGATTGTGAGTTTTCCTTCAGCAATATAATTCAGGGCAGAATTATCTGGCAGTGAGGATGCCAAACTGCCACTGATGGACCATGGCTGCATGATGTGCCACTCACAAGAGGTACAGCACTTGCTTACTATGTTTCCTCAGCAAACTCTATGAGTTCAACAGACAAGGACAGTAGCTGCATGGCAACACTGGTATCAGCACAGTCTCCAAGGTACACACCATTTTAACTTAGAAACATTTTGCTATTCTTTCATTTTCACTGGGTCAAAATTAATTCTTCATTCCTAGAAATCCCTCCTTAATTGCTTTGTCTGACTATTTTTGATATACACAACAGAAATTTAACAGCACCCCACTATCTTCCCAAGAGCACTTAGGCATGTGATTAATTGCTTTCCTTACAGACATTGATATCCAAGGTGAGAATGAAAAAAAAAACAACCAAAAGAGTGAAACTGTTTACAAAAATACTCAATGTTAGACGTAAAGATCACAAAGAATCATTTAAACTAGCGAGAATATGAATTATTGGTGTCAAATGTTCTCTTTCTCTTCAGGAGATATTGAGTGTAATTAAGGAACATCAATATTTCTTACATCACCATAATGTCCCACATTGAGTTTATTTTGATTTTTGCAAAAATCCAGAAATTTCTTAAAACTCAATTGTGTTTGAAGATGTTATTGAGAAGCCACACTGGATAAATTATCCAGCAAATTATGATTAGGCACCATTTGTGTGATACGTCTTTGATATCAGAGAGTTAAATAAAACTCGATAATTGATGTGAGCATCATTAAATTTCTCAGCTTTCCATCATGTCAGTTTTTGGTAAATTCAGCAGATTATTTTTGCAGGTAGCAAGGACCTGTGCCAAGATCACTTACCCAGTTATGTTAATTTTGCTTTATTCTCTCTACATTCCCAACAATTTCCCACCAGATTCAACCACTCATCCACGCAATTACAAGCAACCTACAGAACCAATTAACCTATCAACTCACTTCTCAATAACCCAACAGTATCTTTGGGATGCTGGATGAGTCTGCAGCTCCGGGAGGAAATCTATCTAGTGACAGGAAGAAATGATCAAAATCCCACATCGGCATTTAAGGAGCTCAGGATGGAACCTGGATCACTGGAGATGGGAAGTAACAGCTGCATCATTGTGCTGCACCAAGACCTTCACATTCAATGTAAATTTCACTTCTCAAAGAAGATATCTGAGATTACAGCCATATGTTGCAAATGCATGACTCCATTGGGTTGACCACATCAGAAGAACACAAGAGAATAAGGAAGCAGAAACAGTCGTAATCCTATTGGCCTGTCAAGCCTGTCACATGACCTCCTCACCCAAATAGTAGAAACAGCATGGAGTTAACCCAGTTGTGCCCACTATGAATCCTGTGGACTTCAGTAAGATCACCTCTCAAAGTTCTAAACTCCAATGAATATAGATCTAATTTTCTATAACCATTTGTGATAAGAGTTGGCTTAATTCATTATATTGTTTCTTAAATAAGGGGACCAAACTGTGCTCCATTCTTCAAGTGTAACCTTTCCAGTAGGTTAGGCAACACCACTTGTCAGATTCTTCCAGTTAGTAAAATAAAAATTCTAACTCTTTGTCTTCTTTGCCATAAGCTATCTTCGATCCATACTAACAACTGACACACTTGCTCGATATCACATGTCCCAGTCCTTTATGCGACATCTTGTAAAATGAAATCTGAAAACATAACATTTTGCAGATTTCCTCTATTAAACACACTTGTTACATGCTCAGAGAACTCCAACAAATCTGTCAAACAGTCTCTGGAATGAGAAATTATTATTCTCTACCATCAAGAGAGTCTCAAAATGGAATCACAATGAAATGGCAGTTCTTGTAATCCGCAGGAAAAGAAAAAAAATGAAATTGGTGGATTATCTCAGGGGTCAGACAGCACCGGTGGAGGAAAATTGACAGACAATGTTTTAGGTTAAGACCCTTCATCTGGAATGACAGAAGTCGGGTAAATGAAAAGGGAAGGCAATGAAGGGCTGAGAATAATGGAATCTGAGAGGAAAGGGAAGTGAAGCATGGAACCAAATAAGGGAGATGGAGAAGGAGTATGGGAAAAGTAGACAATAGGACCAATGGGAGGAGAGTGTGGGTGATGGGCAGTGTCTGGGGTGCGGTGAGCTAGGAAGTGTTTTTTTTTTGCAAATAAGATCAAGAGGGAAGGGAAAAGGGAAAGGGGGAATCAGGTTATCTGAAAATGGAGAATTCTATGATCTTGCCATGTAGTTTTACACTACCAAGGCAGAATGAAGTTTACATTCATCCTCACCCTGGCAGAGATGAGACTGAGGGCACATAGGTTCGGTTGGAAATAGAGGGGAGAATGAATGTGGCTTGCAAGTTGGAGACCAGATGGTGATGTAGGTGGGGTGCAAATCTGTCATGGGAAGGGCTTTCCCAAGAGGAAAATGATTCAAGGAAGCTCCCAAAACCTTGAAATAAATACAACACGTCTCCAATAACACTTGGGAATTCCTAGCCTGATACTCCCCAAAGTGGATTCAAGATAACGTTGAGAATTTTGAATGCATATATCAAGATTTTTTGGAAGTTCTACAGATCTCACCAACTACCTATCCTGCTGTACCTGCAGAAAAGTCAGCAGGTCCCACATTGGTTTCATTATGGGCTGCAAACCAGGAATTTGCGGGAGCAAGCCATGTTGATACCTAAGTGTAAAATACCCAGAGTTTTAGGCAGTAATCTGCAATATTTTGGAGCATTTCAATCGAACTTAAATTTATGGTCATGCTGATTTTTATATTTTATTGTTGAATTAAACAATGTTTTGTCTAATAACCAAGCACATATTCACAACACACCAGATAATTAACAAGTCTTGCATTCCAAATTGGAAATGAATTGTTCAGAAAATCCCATTGTTGTCTTGGCATTAAAACAAAAGTATTTTTTATTAGATTTTTTTTTCTAGTGCTTGATCTATATGCTTTTTAACCTCACCATCTCAGACCTCCACCTATGTATTGTTTCTGTCTGGCCTTAACATAATGACCTGACACAGTGTTTGAACACAGCAGTTGTACTATGAGTTCCGGCCAGATTTTCAGACTGGAGCTCTGTGGGAGAGAGCTGGTTACCTCTGTACATGCTAACTTTGCTCAGCTTGAAATCTTCAGCTCACTGAAATATCAGCTGTATGTCTGGAAGCTGAATTTACGCACTGCTGCATATAATGAAACAACGGCGCATGTGGTCCAGGGTTGGCGACTGGGCCCATTGACTTGCAGTCATGTTTGCAGAACCAAAGAAAAATGAGGTTTAACTGATCCAACTTCTGCTCGTCCTTCTCTACAGGAACAGATATGAGCAGAGTCAGTCCCGTGAGTGGACGTGATTCTGAGAGAACGTGATTCTGAGCAAGTGCCGTTCAGCGATCACAAGGTGAATGTTTAAGACATTTCACTCTTGTGCCCTTGAGTCACAAACCAACACTTCTTCATGGGACATCACATTCATCTGCAGCACTTTGCTTCTAGTGATGCAGGCTGTGATTACAGATGAATAAAATAATCTCACTCGATTATCTTAGTACAGCCAATAAGATCACAATAACTTCTGCTGCTCTCCCTGTAATGTTAAAAACTGTGGCAGCTCTTGTGGAGGAGATGCATAGTGGTGCATCTCTAGGTATCTGAGCTTCTATCCTTCCATCTGGCGCTGTCTTTATGCAAGTTGAACATCCTTTCTATAACTCTTCATTTCCTCCAGGTGCTCTAGTTTCTTCCCATATTCCAAATATGTGAGAGTTGGCAGGTTAATTATGCACCATGGATTGCCCCCAGCATGTAATGAATGATAGAATCGGGGAGCAGTTGAATGGAATCTGCAAAGAATACAATGGGATTATCATATAAATAGGTGTTTTAGGGTCAGAAGGTACTCTTGTCAGCTGTAAGGCCTCTTTCCATAGAGTATGAATTTAACGCTATGACCCTGTTGCCAGTTGTGAAAGTCCAGGTGCTTTAACAGGAGTTGAGAAGTCTTTCCTCAAAGAAAGTGAAAATTAAATGCTCAGTGTAGACAAGGCAATCAGGTAAAATGAGCAAGATGGATGGCTTTCCCATCATGTACCACTTTAGTACCTGTTTTCATGGAGATACATCAAAAAAAGGGAGAATGTAAAAATCTGACTAAATTGATGCCACCCAGTTTAGATTATCACTGACTGCACTGTCCCAATGTAATTAAGGGGGGAGCACTTGCTCAGAAACATGTGCCCTCACCAGTCATTTACATTTGTGGATTTTGTTCTCTTTTCTCATAGGTTTCTATTGAGAGTCATGCCGGTGCATTTGAAGATAAATATTTTTCTTCCTTTGCTCAGGCATTGACTTCAAGCCTTATTTCAGACCAAACTTAAAATGCATATGATGTAATTTCAATACATTTCCTTTTGTTGTTTCAGAGATCAACACCAGTGACATTAATTCAATTGCTGGGTAATACATGTGCAGGTCGGAGCTTAGCAGATTGATGAGCAGGTGCCTTTGGCAATAGATACCACTCCTATATGCCTTGATCTGCATTCAATTAGCATTTTTCACAACATAAGGTTGTCACAGAGTACTTTAGTGTCAAGGAAATAGTTTTAAATATAATCATTTTAAGCAGACGTTGCTGTGGTCAACATTTACTTATCATACTGGCAAAGAGCAAAATAAACAAAATATGCAGAAATAAAATAGTCAACAACTTTGCAAAAGCCTTCAAGTGCTTCTTGAACAAAAGCACTTAATTTGATATGTTATTCCAGAGTAGGTGTAAAACAAGAAAACAGGGTGGCAGTTTGCCAGACCTTTGTTTTGCAGTTCTCTTGATGATCCCTGATTTCTATCAGTATCAACAGCTGTTGGACTCATGCAAACATCATATTGTTTCAGGACGCTGGCACAATACCAACAATACAGAAGGTATCACTAATACTACCTGGCACTGACTAGCTATCAGCACAGCATTTGGTTCTACAGACCACAAAATGCCCAAATGAAAACATATAATTTTATCCATGCCGATGAGGAAATGGAGACTTTTTCTCTTGTGTGTTATTCAAACAATCTTGCAACCATATAGAGTTCAAAAGGAATATTATTGAGATCTTCGCCCTTCTCAGATTAACCATCATTTGTAATATACAATGGTCTCCAATTAATGCTTTGCTGTAGTGTTCCAACTAAAAATACTTAATTTACAATGAAATGGATGGTCAGAACTGAACAGTTAATGCAGAATCATACAGTTAGGTTTTACAGGCATTGAATTCTAATTGCTTTATTTTTGAAGAGAGAATGAGTTCATTTTTGTGATTGAACTAACTGAGCACAACACTGTTTACCAAGAAAGCCGGATAGCGACATTCAGGAAATTCAGAACGTGCAGTGAAACACAGAAATGAGGAAATTGCTTTGCAAAGTAGCATGTTCCTCCAGAAATCAATACCGTGCTAGGAGATGGCATTGAAACACATCAGACACCATAAAGTCAGACATCCACCAAACTCATAAGATAAAATTATTAGCAATCACCTTCAGCACATAAGTGCCATTGTAGCACCACAGTTACTGTAAGCCTTACTTACTGTCAAATATTTTATAAAGAATGGTGCTGAATGACACAGGGTGAAGTAATATTGCATTCTTGTCATTCTGTATCATCCAAGATTTTCCTCTGTTGGCTGGATATTGGCCTGGTACCAGTTGGTCACATGCCACGTGTAAACGACCAGACATTATAAGCCTGGGATTATAATCAACCAACATTAATTCCACTCAACCTCATTTTACCAACTTTATTGGTAGGAGGAATAGAACAAAAAGCAGATCATCCTTCTTCCTTTCCTCATTACAAACATCTTTATCCTATCTAAAAACCTTGAAAGTCTTTCAAGACTCACCCCCCGCTGAGCTCAGAAATAGATCTTAATAGAAAAGACAGCACAAAGTAGGACCAGATGGTTTAGATCAGCTCTAATGATCCACACAAACTTATCCCACCTTGCAGCACAACCTTCTAGTCTTTCTTGCTTTGTGTAGATGTCCAGCTTCTGTTTATGGATACCCATGCTGTTTCCCTCAGTTATTTAATGTGGGTCAGAGTTCCGCTTTAAAACCACCCTCTTGGTTAACGGGTTCCTCCTACCTCAGGTGCTGCCACAGAAATTCTGCCACAAATTGCTGAATTATGATTCCTGTGAAATGTCAGGCTCCTTTTGACAAAAGATCAAGGCCTGCTGTGTGTGACTTATGGCCATCAGCCCAGGGTGATGAGTTAAGGCCAGGGAATGAATGCAGAAGTCTTGTCCATTCCCTAGGAAATTTTCTATGTTTCCTTTTATTTTTGAGATTACTTCATTTCTTTGCAAAAACAATAGTTCTGTTTGGGAAAATTTATCTATAAGGATATCTAGCATTAAAAATAAAGTATTACTTCACATTCCAGTGAAGTAAGGAGCTATAGGCAAGTAGTCACACTGGGGCCTCGGGAGACAGGTAAACGGGTTACAGTCAGGAGAGGGAAGAGCACGAGTCAGATACTAGAGAGTACCCCTGTGGCTGTCCCCCTTAACAATAAATACTGCTCTTTGAGTACTGTTGGGAAAACCTGGGAGAAGCAACAGTGGCCGTGCCTCTGCCACTGAGTCTGGCCCTGTGGCTCAGAAAGGTAGGGGAAGGAAGAGGATGGCAGCAGTGACAGGGGACTCTATAGTTAGGGGGTCAGACAGGCAATTCTGTGGAAGGAAAGAAAGAAAAAAGGAAAGTAAGTCGGATGGTAGTTTGCCTCCCAGGTGCCAGGGTCCAGGACATTTCTGAAACCATCCATGATATCCTGAAGTAGGAAGGAGAACAGCCAGAGATCGTGGTACATATTGGTACCAACGACATAGGTTGGAAAAGGGAGGAGATCCTAAAAACAGACTACAGGGAGGTAGGAAGGAAATTGAGAAGCAGAACCTCAAAGTAATCTTGGGATTACAGCCTGTGCTAAGTGACAGTGAGTATAGGAATAGAATGAGGTGGAGGATAAATGTGTGGCTGAGAGATTGGAGCATGGGCAGGGATTCAGATTTCTTTTAGGGCAGGCGTGACCTGCACAAAAAGGATGGGTTGTACTTGAATCCGAAGAGGACCAATATTCTGGCTGGGAGGTTTGCTAAGGCTATTGGGAAGAGTTTAAACAAGAATTGCAGTGGGGTGGGAACCAAAATGAAGAGACAGAGGAAGGGGCAGTTGGCTCACAAGTAGAAAAAACTTGTTGACAGTGCAAGAGGGAGGATAGGAAGGTGACAGAGAAGGGATGCGCTCAGACCGATGGTTTGAAATGTGTCTATTTTAATACAAGGAGTATTATGAACAAAGAAGATGAGCTTAGAGTGTGGATCAGCATTTGGATCTGTGATGTTGTGGCCATCACAGAGACTTGGATGGTTCAGGGGCAGGAATGGTTACTTAGACTGCCAGACTTTAGATGTTTCAGAAAGGACAGGGAGGGAGGCAAAAGAGGTGGTGTGTGGCACTGCTGATCAGAGATAGTGTCACGGCTGCTGAAAATGAGGAAGTCATGGAGGGATTGTCTAATGAGTCTCTCTGGGTGGAAGTTAGGAACAGGAAGGGGTCAATAACTCTGCTGGGTGTTTTTATAGACCACAATAGTAACAGGGACATCGAGAGGAGCAGATAGGTAGTGGGAGATTTTAATTTCCCAAATATCGATTGTCATCTCCCTTGACTAAGGGGTTTAGATGGGATGGAGTTTGTTAGGTGTGTTCAGGAAGGTTTACTGACACAATATGTAGTTAATCCTACAAGAGGAGAGGCTGTAGTTGATCTGGTATGGGGAAATGAACCTGGTCAGGTGTTAGGCTCTCAGTGGGAGAGCATCTTGGAGACAGTGATCATAATTCTATCTCCTTTATCATAGCATTGGAGAGGAATAGGAACAGACAAGTTAGGAAAACTTGGAGTAAGGGGAAATATGAGGCTATCAGTAAGGAACTTGGAAGCATAAATTGGAAACAGATGTTCTCAGGGAAATGTACGGAAGAAATGTGGCAAATGATCAAGGGATATTTGCATGGAGTTCTGCATAAGTACATTCCAATGAGACTGGGAAAGGATTATAGGGTACAGGAACCGTGATGTACAAAGGCTGTTGTAAATCTAGTCCAGAAGAAAAAAAAAGGCTTTTGAAAGGTTCAAAAAACTTGGTAATGATAGAGATCTAGAAGATTATAAGGCTAGCAGGAATGAGCTTAAGAATGAAATTAGGAGAACCAGAAAGGGCCACGAGAAGGCCTTGGTGGACAGGATTAAAGAAAACCCCAAGGCATTCTACAAGTATGTGAAGAACAAGAGGATAAGATGTGAGAGAACAGAACCAATGAAGTGTGACAGTGGAAAAATGTGTATGGAACTGGAGGAGATAGCAGAGGTACGTAATGAATGCAGAAAAGGATCTTAGCAATTGTAGGGATGACTTACAGCAGACTGAATAGTTTGAGCATATTAAGTAAGAATTAGATATTAAGAAAGAAGATATGCTGGAGCTTTTGGAAAGCATCAAGTTGGATAAGTCACTGGGACTGGATGAGATGTACCCCAGGCTACTGTGGAAGGTGAGGGAAAAGATTGCTGAGCCTCTGGTGATGATCTTTGCATCATCAATGCGGATGGGAAAGGTTCCAGTGGATTGGAGGGTCGTGGATGTTGTTCCCTTAATCAAGAAAGGGAGTAGAGATAGCCCAGGAAATTATAGATCAGTGAGTCTTACTTCAGTGGTTGGTAAGTTGATGGAAAAAATCCTGAGAGGCAGGATTTATGAACATTTGGAGAGGCATAATATGATTAGGAATAGTCAGCATGGCTTTGTCAAAGGCAGGTCATGACTTAAGAACCCGATTGAATTCTTTGAGGATGTGACTAAACATATTGATGAAGGAAGAGCAGCAGATGTAGTGTATATGGATTTCAGCTAGGCATTTGATAAGGTAAGGAAGTATGGGATCCAATGGGACCTTGCTTTGTGGATTCAGAATTGGCTTGCCCACAGAAGGCAAAGAGTGATTGTAGATGGGTCATATTCTGCATGGAGGTCAATGACTAGTAGTGTGCCTCAGGGATCTGTTATGGGACTCCTTCGTTTCGTGATTTTTATAAATGACCTGGATAAGGAAGTGAAGGGATGGATTACTAAATTTGCATATGACACAAAGGTTGGAGGTGTTGTGGGTAGTGTGGAGGGCTGTCAGATGTTACAGCGGGACATTGATAGGATGCTAAACTGGGCTGAGAAGTGGCAGATAGAGTTCAACCCAGATAAGTGTGGGGTGGTTCATTTTGGTAGGTCAAATGAGATGGCAGAAATAGTACTATTGGTAAGAGTCTTGGCAGTGTGGAGGATCAGAGGGATCCTGGGGTCCAAGTCCATAGGACACTCAAGGCTGCTGTGCAGGTTGACTCTGTGGTTAAGAAGGCATACGGTGCATTGGCCTTCATCAACCGTGGGATTGAGTTTAGGAGCTGAGAGGTAATATTGCAGCTATACAGGACCCTGATCAGAACCCACTTGGAGTACTGTGCTCAGTTCTGGTCTCCTTACTACAGGAAGGATGTGGAAACCATAGAAAGGGTGCAGATGAAATTTACAAAGATGTTGTCTGGATTGGGGAGCATGCCTTATGAGAATAGGTTGAGGGAACTCAGCCTTTTCTCCTTGACGTGACGGAGGATGAGAGGTGGCCTGATAGAGGTGTATAAGCTGATGAGAGGCATTGATCGTATGGATAGTCAGAGGCTTTTTCCCAGGGCTGAAATGGCTAGCAGGAGAGCCACAGTTTTAAGGTGCTTGGAAGAAGGTACAGAGGAGATGTCAGGGGTAAGTTTTTTACGCAGAGAGTGGTGAGTGTGTGGAATGGGCTGCCAGCAACGGAGGTGCATACGATAGGGTCTTTTAAGAGACCCCTGGAGAGGTACATGGAGCTTAGAAAAATAGAGGGCTATAAGTAACCCTAGGTAATTTCTAAAGTAAGGACATGTTGGGCACAGCATTGTGAGCCAATGGACCTGTATTGGGCTGTAAGCTTTCTATGGTTCTGTGTTTCTATTCTGTCCCAAAACTTCCACTAAATGCCTTTGATATTTAAGCTTCAGTCAGAGATGGCAGGAATGTCTTATTTTAACAATTATGTTACTGTCAGCTTATCAGAAGACAATTTATAAATAGAAAGAGAAGCATTTTACTCAAACTGATCAACTTGGATACCTTGGTCTGGCAATTGATCCATGTTTGAAAAGAAAGGAAAGGAAGCCCATGATAAGTTGAGGCTATGTTTGGTTATTTTGTTTGCTGCTAATGATGCTGCAGATGCTGTATCAATGGGAAAACCACCCTTGAGATATGCTTTGCACTGAATTTCCATGACAAGCCTTTTGAGCAACTCTGCTATAATATTGCAATAGTATTTTGGCAAGACAATTGTTCAGTACAAGCAAAAGAGAGCAGATGTGACTGATCATTCGTTTTTGTGTGTTATGCTGTACATAGCAGGACAGCAGCTCCTTTGCAAAATAAAGTAAGCCAAAATAAATCAGTCCTATTGTGTTCCATGCCCTTTAGAAACCAGAGTCTGGGGTTTAGACAGAGGACTATCCTAAATCATTTCAGATAACAAGAAAGGACCATTATCCAGTCCAACATATGTGCTGCATTCTCCTTCACCGCAGAAATTAATAGAAGATTTACATCATATCTTTATACCAGCTGGATGCATATCTTCTGCGTCACACCCCAAGACATATCTGATGTTAAATACTGAGAGATTTTATTGCAAATAGTTATCACAACAGATAATTATGCAACTTATACTTGATTATACAACATAACCACAGAAAAAAACAGAAACAAAAACAACATTCATTTATTTCAAGCTTGACTTTGTTTCTGCACTTTAGATTACTGATTATATGAGGCATGCTCAGTGCTTGCTGCCTGAATAATTTGTTCAATATTATCATGTAAAGAATAAAATATATTTTTTCTTGTTAAATATATTTTACATATGAGCAGTGGGATAATAATCTTAAACTGCAAACTGAGGCAAAAATGAAGGTCGTACAGATTCAAGAAAGTACAATACAAAAACATTCCAGAAAGTTTTTGTTCGATTAATAGTCTTGTGAAAGAGAAAACTGTTGTTTATATTTCAAATGGAACCTTTCACCAAACCTAATCAGTGATAGAATTACATTTTTCTCTCAGATGTTTTGGGAGAGTGGATCCCAATGATAGTTACGAAGGAACAGCAAAATAACAAGTTAGGTATCTCAAGAAATAGTCACAAGCAAATTTTGGACTGCAGTCAGGATTGCAATGACCCTGATTGGCACAGATGTCAGGAGTGTGCTTGAGGGCAACTGTCAGTTCATCTGACCTGCCATTCCAGCACTGGATTGAGCACTGTAGTCATGGGCAAAATCCAGTCCTCCGACTGTGCTAGACAAGTTTTGCTTGTTACTCAGTTTCAGGTTGCCATGCATTAGAATCTGTTCATTTAAACAGAGAGGCTGAGCTGGAATGAATACGTAA
The DNA here is from genome assembly GCF_048418815.1 of Hemitrygon akajei. Lineage (NCBI taxonomy): Eukaryota > Metazoa > Chordata > Chondrichthyes > Myliobatiformes > Dasyatidae > Hemitrygon > Hemitrygon akajei. The sequence goes on along the minus strand of NC_133136.1, from coordinate 69,840,312 downwards.
CTGGAGGTAGCTGGTTACTCTTCATTTTTATGGTTAATTTATATTCATGTTTATAATTAAGTTATGCCAGATAAATCTGTTTTAAGTACTGTAACTGTATTTTAATGTCTAATTTAGAATTATTTAGATCTCTTTCAATTGCTTTTGAATGAGTCTGATTATCAGTGCTGTCAGATAATGGGGTTATTAAGGTGGTCCATGGGCTGAGCTGCCAAATCTGGCACTTGAGGCCTAAATCCCACTCACAGCCCATTCTGCCTTACAGGCAGTTGTGGCAACAAAGCACTAGGTATAAATAGGCCCACAAATCAATAAAGCAATGGTATAGCCATACAGAGAGGGAATTGAAAAGCACATGTGTGGGCCTTGAGGTCCATGTGCCTTCTTTCTGATGGCGGCAGCAAGAAGGGGGCATGCCCTAGATGGTGGGGATCCTTAATGATGGATGCTGCTTTACTGCAACAGCACTCTGTGTAGATATTCTCAATGGTGGGGAGGTCTTTATCTGTGATGGACTGGGCTGTCTCTACTACTTCTTGTTGGCTTTTCCATTCAACAGCATTGATGTTTCCATAACAGGCCATGATGCAACCAGTTAATAGGCTCTCCATCAAACATCTACAGAAGATTGTTAAAGTTTTAGATGACATGCTGAATCTTTGCAAACTTCTAAGGAAATAAAGGTATGGTCAGGCTTTCTTCATAATGGCACTTACATGCTGGACTCAGGACAGATTCTCTGAAATGATAACACCAAGGAATTTGAAGATGTTGACTGTCTCCACCTCTGAACCTTTGATAAAAACTGATTTCCTCCTCCTGAAGTCAATTATCAGCTCCTTGGCCTTGCTGACAGTGAGTGTGAGGTTGATGTTGTGGCCTAACCACAGCCTATATGGATGGCTGTGGTCAGGGTGTAGACTGATGGGACTAGGCAGCTTAAATGGTTTGGCATGGATCGGATGGGCCAAAGAAAGTGCTTCAGTGCTTTTCTATGACTGCGTTGATTTGTCACCAGCTTTGATTCAGCCAAAGACAGTGGTGTCATCAACAAACATAAATATGATGTTGGAGCTGTGCTTAGATTGACAGTATAAAGTGAACAGAGCAGGGGGCTAAGCACAGAGCCATGAGGAGCACCTGTGCTGATGGAGATTGCAGAAGAGATGCTGTTGCCAATTCTGTCTGGCTGGGGTCTGCAAGTGAAGAAATCGAGGATCCAGTTGTACAAGGAAGTATTGAGGCCTAGGTCTTGAAGCTTATTGATTAGTTTTGAAGGGATGATAGTATTGAATGCCAAGCTGTAGTCAACAAAGAATATCCTGATGTCTGTACCTTTGCTATACAGATCATCCAGAATTAAGTGAAGAGCCAGAAATGTGGTATCTACCTTTGATCTGTGGTACTGGTAAGCAAATTGGAGCAGATCCAAAGTCACTTCGCAGGCAGGATTTGATATGTTTCCTTACCAACCTCTTCAAGCACAATCACAGTGGATGTAACTGCGACTGGATGATAGTCATTGAGGAAGGCTACCATGTTCTTCTTAGGCCCCAGGATTATTGAAGCCTGCTTGAAGCAGGTGGATACCTCAGACTGCCGAAGCACGAGGTTAAAGATCTCAGTGAACAGTGCAGCCAGTTGATCAGCACAGGTCATCAACTGTCCTCAGCCTAGGACACCGCCTGGGCCAGATATTTTCCATTGGTTCACCCTCCTGTGGGATGCTCTCATGTAGGCCTCAGAGACTGAAATCACAGAGTCATCGGGGGCTGTGGGAGATAGTGAAGGTGCCTCCATGTTTTGATGATCAAAGTGAGCAAAAAAGGCATTGAGCCCATCTGGGAGTGAAGCCTTACCTATGTTGTTTGGCCTAACTTTGTAGAAGGTGATGGCATTCAAGCCATGCCACAGCTGTCGAGCATCCTTCGATGACTTAATTTTGATCCTGAATTGTCACTTTGTGCATGAGATGACTCTCTGAAGATCGTACCTGAACCTCTTGTATTTTACTTAGTCACTAGACCTGAATGCCAGTGATCTGGCCCTTAGCAGTTAGCAGATCTCACGATTCATCCAGGGCTTCTGCTTGGGGAAGACTCTGAATAATTTTGTGGGTACACACTTGTCTGCAACTGTTCTTATAATGTCCATGATAACCATGGTGTATTTGTTCAGATGCTCCATGAGTCCTTGAACACAACCCAGTCCACCGATTCAAAGAAATCCTGTAGTTGCTTCTCTGCCTAATGCAACCACCTCTTTATTGTCCAAATCAATAGAACCTTGCTCTTTAGACTCTGCCTGTATGCAGATAAAAGGGAGGCAGCCAAGTGATCAGATTTCCTGAAATGCAGTCTAGGCGTAGAGCAGAATAGGCGTCTCATTGTAATATAGCAATGGTCAAGTGTGTTTGGACCCCTGATGCTGCAGGTGATATTTTGATGATAGTTGGGCAGTGATTTCTTCAAACAAGCATGATCGAAGTTCCTGATGCTGATTTGAAAGGTGTTAGGGTAGGCTGTTTCTTGTTTGCTGGTTCAGCACTCAGTACCTTGACTGCCAGTGTTTAACGTTGACCTTTGGCGGTATGTAATCTGTGGTCAGGATCACGGAGGAGAACTCTCTTGGTAAGTAGAACAGACAGCAGTTAATCTTTAGATGTTCCCGGTCAGGGGAATGAGACAGTGCCAAGACCATTCAAACATATTTCTCAACACTACTAGGACAAGATAGTGTATATTCACTACATCCAGCTGTGCAGCTCCTTAAATGGGACCAATCTTGACATAGTTGGAAGCATTACTATTACAATCACAGCCACCAACATAACTGAATACATAGAAGAGATGGCAATCTGATCAAAAAACCTCCTCATTAATTTGTTCCTTTCCATCCCACAATCTCTGCTGATTTATGAACTACAGATGGTATATAGAAATACGTGCATCTCAAATATTCCTATCAAACTTTTCACACAACAACCATACCTTTAGGCCTTGCCCTTTATGGACAAGAACTCAGCGTGATCAGGCTGTGGTAGACCACCAAGCAAAGGGTGAAGGTGAAATCACTCAAAATCAACATTCCAGGCTATCAGTTCAGATTTTGAAACTTTCAGTTATGGACCTCAGTCTATGAGTAGTCAGGAAGAGGAAAAAATATTATTTTGGTCACAGTGAAGGTGAGTATACATATGTTCTGATTCAGGGTCTCTAGCAAGTATTTTAATGGAGCAACAGGCTGTGTATCATGAAGTACTTGATGTGTTGGCAATTTACCTAAAATCCTGGCCACAATAACAAAGAGCACATTGGAAACCAGCTTTTCCTTTCAACAGGAATTTGTATAAACCCAGGGATTCCTCCATCTTTGTGGTTAGCACATTTATGAAATTTGCAGTCCATTGATTATGTAATGCCTGATACAGTAGTTGATGGCTGAGCTTGCAATACAGCAACAGACACTGCTGGCACACAGGATCAGCTGGTTGCCTGGCAAGTGCAAACCACTGCTGGCACACTGGCTATGGGTACCATTGTGGAAATGCCTTGCAATGCATCACAACCATTCTTCATACTTTTTTTCTCCATCAGACTTCAAGAGGTTCTGAGCTGCAATTTTAATGGAGCGCCAAATGGCTGCTCTCTAAAGCTTTCCAAATCTCAGTGCTGCCATGGTGCTGATGCCATTGCCATTGGCCATCCACCTGTTAATTCAGACTAATTTGTCAAGGAAGTAGAACTAGAGGTTAGATATTATAGGCTCTGGGTTACTTGAGTTTGCCCTCTATAACAGTTCACAACGTTCCCTTCTGCAAGTCTGCATGGCTTCTCCAACTCCACTGTCCCACTGAGGTAGAACAGCATGGGTGTACCAGGACAGGCAAAGACACATAAAGTGAGGTGGATTTCCTTTTGTTCTCTCTCTCTCTCTTTGCTATTCTCCTCTCTTTCTCTCACAAAAAGTGCTTGAATATGATGTTTTACAAACTTTGTTACAATTTTTTCCATCACACCACTACAGCTCAGCATTCAACGCTATCATATTCTCAAATCTAATCAATAAATTCCACAACTGGGCCTTGATACTTCCTTGTTCAGCTGGATCCTCTGTTTCCTCACTTGCAACTTGTAGTCACAGTCTCCTTCACAATCACCATCAGCAGTGCCAAGGGGGCCTTTATTTTTGGCCAAGCTGAGCTTTCTAAACACAGCAGCTGGTACTTGTAAAGATCAAAGTGTTGTGTTTGATTAAGTTAAACTTCTAACCAATATTCTTTGTTTAGCTTTTTATCATAAACAGGAGTCAACATTCATAGCATTAATTGTGGGTACATGGAATCTCTGTTTTCGGAAGCTTTCAAACCACTTGTGTTAAATGGTTGCTAAGCAATATCACATGTGTGTGACGTCACCCATGTGGCAAAGAAAGAGTATAAATGTAGAGAGTAATGAGGTTTATTAGGTATTGCCAAAGGATCATCAAAGAGAATGACAGAAACACTGAGGGAAATTGAATCCATTCTTCTGCCTTCAATTTCTGTGACCGACAACCGGTTCATCTATGGCTCATGTATATGTCTTCTTAGCTTAAAGGACTTATACTTGTGTTTTGGAAATTGTTTATAATTTTGAAATCTTTTATAAGATAGAAGAACTGTGAGTTTTAAATGCGTTTTTACAATGTTGTTTGAATTTAAACATGTGAAACACCCTGGTTTCCTTGGTTGCGTATGTCTAGGGAAAAGAACAACTGGCCCCATCAAACTTCAGAGATTAAGGCACACTGGATCCCACCCCAAACCTCAGTTTGTGTGGATGCTGTGTCATTTGCTACCCTGTTACAAATTACTGCCACAAAATAACAGACAGTACACTGCATATGATTAAAGGAATTGTATTTATGAATCTTAACTGAAGGATTAATAAAGAATAACAAAAAGAAAAGGGCACATTCTAATTAAACACTCAAATGTGCACAAGTTGGAGCTCATCTTGAACTTCTCCGTCACTCACATGCTGTGCCCTCAGTTAAATGAAAACACACACCTCCTTCCGAACGTTGCTCGCAATCCATCTCGAACAAAGAGTCTCCCACCGGCTCATATGCTACGATTGGTTCTCCCCAGAGTGTTCTTTCTTCATCTCCTATCAAACAAAAGCCCAAGACCAATCTTATTGTCCCTCAGCAAGAAAAAACTTCCTGCTAATTAGATGCCAAACATTCCCCATTATCCCTTACCTTCAACAATAACCCAAACAGGCTGAAAGCAGAACAAACAGTCCTTACAGAGCTGCACAAAATGAAACACATACAGCATAACACTAAAAGATATGAACCAGGACATTACAGGTGAATTACAGAAAATTAATGAACTGTGTTTAAACTAATTTGTTAGCTGGAAGTATCTCCTCCTTTGCAGAGAGGGTGGATATACCACTCAAATAATGGGGATAGGCAGCTAAGCTCACCACGGAAGGTAAACAAGGAAGTGAACTAGTCTTTGAGGATTGGGTTTAACATCTTCATTTGAACTTAGAACTTCATGGTCAGCAAACCCAATACCAGCACATCACAAGGCTGTGTGTTCAACCTTTTGTTCTACTTGCTTTATAGTTGTAACTGTGTGGCTACGTACAACTCCAAATCCTTATTTAAATTTGCTGATGATACCACTGCCATTGGGCTGAATAAAAGGAACTGGTATGTAGGAAGGATATTGAAAACCTGGTTAGTTAGTGCTACAAGAACATCCTCTCACCCAACATCAGCAAAACCAAAAGAGCTGATTGCTGACAACAGGAGGAAGAAACCAGAGGTCCATAAACCAGCTTTCATTATGGAATCAGAGGTAGAGAGTGTCAGTAGCTTTAATTTCCTTGACATCATCATTTTGAGGACCTGTCCCGAGATCAACATGTAAGTGCCATTGCAAAAAAGACATAGCGGCATCGCTACTTTCTTAGAAGTTTGTGCAGATTCAACATGTCATATAAAACTGCACAGAGGCACAGTAGGCAGTATCCCTATTAGTTGCATCATCGCTTGATATAAAACACCAATGCTCTTGACTGGAAAAGCCTACAAAATGTAGTGAATACAGCCCATTCCATCACAGGTAAAGCCCTCCCCACAACTGAGAACGATGCCACAAGAAAGCGGCATTCATTATCAAGGACTCCCACTCTCCAGGCCATGTTCTCTTCTCACTGCTGCAATCAGGAAGGAAATATAGGAGACTTAGGTCCATGCTTAGTAACAGTTATTACCCTGCAACAATCGGTCTCCTGAACCAGCAGGATAACTTCACTTACCTCAATAATGAAATGCATCCACATCCTATGGACTCACTTTCAAGGATTTTACAACTCGTGTTCTCAGTATGACTCATTTGTTTATTTGTTTCTTTTTGTATTTGTACAGCTTGTCTTCTTTTGCACTTTGGTTACTCGTCAGTCTTCGTGTGTAATTTTACATTGATTCATTGTCTTTCTTTGCTCTACAAAGAATGCCTGCCAGAAAATGTTTCCCAGAGGAGTATATGTAACATACGCCTTCTTTGATAATAAATTTACATTGAACTTAGAATTTTGAAGTGGTTCATCAAATTTATTAGTAACATCTTATATGATTGCAAAAGAGTTGATCTTTATCTCCTTATATCTTAGCTTTCCTACAATCATTGCCATAATCAGTCAAACCATTCTCCTCCACTGACTCTCCATCTGTGTGAGTCTAATTCCACCCACTTCCATTCTTGTTTGCCCTATTATTGCCAGAATATCACCTGCAGTAACATTCTCACGTTCTCTCAAGATCCTTCCTGCTTTAGAAGGCTTTTTGTTCTCCACACTTAGTTTACCTTAAGTGACTTGGTGTCCAGTTTTATTTGATAGTTTTCCTACAATGCATCTTGGGCTACTGGCTCTATAAAATGCACTGTATAAATAAAGTTGTTGCTGTATACCAATGCTTAGGAATGATTGTAATTTCCATTTGTATTTGTATATGTGACCAGAGGATATAATGATGTCACACAAGCTGTGAGTACCATATGCAGCAAGATCCTTACTGTTAAGGCTAGAATAAACAACTTTTTAATGCATTTGTCCTCTAACTGGAATTGTTATAGAATTTACCTGCATGCCAACAATTTCCAAAGTCTACCACAGAACACAATAAAGTAATTAGCCTATTATAAAAATGTAATTTGCTATGTTTTAATTAATAAATTTGATAAAGTTTGCATTGTTTTACTTTTGCATTTGGCATTGTAAACAACAGGATGCTCTTATGGTTAATAAATGAGCAAAAATAATGTGAGGGACTGTTATGAATGATATCCAACTTAGGCAAATCGGTTAAGTTTTTCAGCTTCTCTAGGTTGTTTTCTTATTTTGTTTTTCTTCTTTCTGATCACTAATTTATATTTAAAGGTGGCATTGCATTTCTATTGTTTTTTTTTTGGGGCTGCACAGTTAAAGGAACAGAAAATAACAATATCATTTCATTACTGTTTAAAGAAGGTTTATTTGAACAGCTGCTGTGCTGGAATAAAATGTGTATTATTTGCTCTTGAATGGAAGATGCACACTTTATATAAATCTGGCAATATCATAAGCTGTTTGTCCTTCTTAGAAATGCTTTAGTCATCTTAGGCAAATCATATAATTTAAGTCAATTGTGTAAGTGTTTATGATTGACAAGAAGACGGGTTGTGTTGTAAGATTTTTAGTTACAGACTTTCCCAAATACTTTTAGAAAAAGACCAATAACAATTCCATTGTGATATTGCTGGGTGACTATACAATTAAAAAAACATGACAGTAAATCATCTGAAGACAATAAAATGTAAGTTGTATGTTGGAATGCATGTATTTTTGAAAGTCAATTGTGAATTGTAAGTTTCAGTTGCTTATTAAGTGAGTATACTTCTTGAACATTGTTTTGGATCACTGTATGTAGGTGCTTCTGTTTATGTCCACGTCAAAGGTTCCTTGATTTATGTTCAGTTTTATGCTCTTTTCTGAAGATTTGATTGTTAAGTTTTTTTCTCACTTTAAAAGACAAGTGAGGGGTGATCTAATAAAATGACTTGAAAATAATACAGGTCAAAATGTCACAGAATCATAGAGAGATGTATCACAAAACAATCTCCTCAGTCCACTGAGGTCACATGAACATCAAGCACTTACTTTTACATGAACTCTACCCAAACCAAATTTATTCTCCCCACTTTCCCATCAACTCTCTTCAGGTTATCACTCCATTGCACATCAGAGTCAATTTTCAGTAGCCAATTTAACTTAGCAACCTGCACAGATTTAGAAGTAGGAGGTAATCAAAGCACATGAAGGAAACTGGCATTTTTACATGGAGAATGCGCAAACTCCACAGAGTCAGCACCAGGGGACAGGATTAAACCAAGGCCACTGAAGCTGTGGTGCTGCAAAGTCATCAGTTCTGCCACGGTGTGATTTGGAAGGGTTTTACAGAGTGGATACAGAGAGAATGTTTCCTCTTGTGGGGGTGACCATCAACAGATGTTATGGTTATAAGATAGTCATCAACAAATCCACAACATGAATTTACAGTGTAGCTAGGAAGTTTGTGAACTCTTTAGTATTTTCATTAGTTCTGCATAAATATGACCTAAAATGTGATCAGATCTTCATGTAAGTCCTAAAACTAGATAAAAAGAACCCAATTAAATAAAGAACACAAAAAAAATCATACTTTTCCATTTATTGGTTGAGAAAAATGATCCAATATTACATATATTTGTTGGAAAAATTATGTGAACCTTTGCTTTCAGTA